>NC_138340.1:18712678-28040178 GCF_046562875.1 Panthera onca
TGTGACTCTGAGATGTGTATTTATTTGGGCCCAGGGCTCTGGAGGCAGGCTGTGACACACAGAGCTGGCTCAGAAGCCAGTGGACTGGAGTGGGGCTTTCCCAGGGTCCAGGGGCCCTGCTTCCCTCGTGTACTGAAAGCAGTTTTACAAATAATAGTGCTTAGTGCTGACTGCCAGGGGCAGAGGGGTTTCCTGCCAGGATGCTTTTGGGCCTGTGATGCAGGCCGAGCCTATGGAAGGAGGGCAGCCTGCTCTAGGTGCTCCCGACAGGCCAGGTCTGCCACACTGTCCCCTACCCTTCCCCTAACTCCCCTGCTTTGTCAGGGTATATAGTGGAGCCCACCCAAGGGTTCCTGCTCTCATTGGTACTTGACATCTCCTTGGCCACAGTTTCTGCACTGTTCCTACCCAGGCGCTCAGTCAGGCATGATGAGCCCTGGGAAATCCATCTAGGGCTCCAGGGACAGGTGTCACACAACCGTCTCCTGAATGTTGAGTGAGGAAAGGGAAAATGTTCTCCCTGTCCTCAAGTGGGAAAGCCTGGTGGGGACTCTTGGGGGTGACACTGCCCCCTTTCAATTACCAAGACCCTGGCTTACTGCTCTGGGTCTGCCTAGTGGTGCCGAGAACCTGTTTTCAGAGGCACGAAGAAAGAAGAAACTAGAAGCTTTGCCCTTTGGGAAAACATCTTTTGTTCCCTGTACTTCCTTATGAGCACTTACTCTGGGATTCCCAGGCCTGTGAAATGGAGGGGCAGTGACCCCAGAAGTAATCAAGGCTAAACCTCCTGGCAAAGTTTTCAGGGGACATGGGCCCTAGTTAGGCTCCTCCAGCTTCCTTTCCCTTAGTCGCTGCTGGTAGCTCCGGAAAAAACAAGCCGTTCCGATAAAGGCAAGCATTGCTTTTGAAAAGATAGTAATTGATAGTAATTAGTAGTAATTGATTTTGCTTATACAGTGATTTCCCCTCTGTGTAGCTCTGGCCAATAGAGGGTCAGGAACACTGGTGGGGGATAGAAAGACTGAGGCCAGAGAGGTTCTTTCTAAGAACCTCATAGCAAGGCCTGGCAGGACCGGGAGGAGGGATCTGGGTTTCCCAGCCCTGGCCTCTGCTTGGTGGATCACCCTGGCCACTTTGAGATGAGGAAACTTTCATGTATTCAGTGAAAAGATTGGACATCTGATGTGAAGACCGGTCTACTTGGCACCATCCCTGCCCCTGGATAGAGTGGGCTGCCGCTGGGGAGCGGTTGTCCCCAACAAATTAATTTCTCCAAAGACCCTGCTTTATCCCCAGAGAAGGATTTCCTTCCCAAAGATGCACACTCATTGTTTGAGAGTGTTGTTTCTTTGTCCAGCATCTTTGTTCACTGTTCATTTTTGTACAGCGTGTTCATTCAACAAGCACTCCCTAGTCCTGCTGTGGAGCAGGGTCTGTGCAGATGCTGAGTTCACAGAGGAAATGCAGTCGCTGGCCTGAGTGGATCCCGCAGTCTAGGTGAGCAGGAAGGGCTCACCCAAAGCCACCAAAAGGAGCACCAAAACCTCTCTGGTATCCCCAACCCCTTCATGTTGTAGGGAGTTGCCCAGAACTTCAGATGATGGCTGCTTGTCCACACATGCACACACATGCACACACACATACACACACACATACATACACACACCCAGACACCCTGATTCCTTCTGGGGCTTCAGGGACAAGCTAATGGTCCAATCCTTTTTTTTTTTTTTTAATTTTTAAAGTTTTATTTATTTAAGTAATCTCTGCACCCAGTGTGGGGCTCGAACTCATAACCTTGAGATCAAGAGTTGCATGCTCTTCCAACTGAGCCAGCCAGGTGCCCCCAATGGACATTTCTGAGCTGCCTATACCTCCCTGTGGACTTCTCATCACACTTCTCTTCTGCAAACTCCCTTCCTGGTTTCTGTAGCACTTCCTTGTTTACTTGTTGGTCTCCTCTGTGACACCCTTGCCCTGCCTACCTGAGGTTCCCAGGACTCAGTCCTGAGCCATGTTTCTTCTCCCTCTCACAGGGCCCACCCAGGGCTTCTGCATGACAGGTGCTGCCTGCTGACAGCTCCCTAAACCCTCTCCAGCTCATTTTGTCCACTTTCCAGTGGGAGCCTCCATATGGGCACTCCTAGCCATGTCCTATGCACGGTACCACACCTCCCTGCTCTCCTCTCCCCTTTGGCTGGAATAGGACTTAACGTTGGGTTTGTAGGTTCTCTTTTTTTGGGAAAACCTGAACCCATACAAAAATGGAATTAATCTGTCATAAAGTATTTTTTTGAAGACAGGAATGTTGATGATTTTCTTTGGTGTCCACAAAAGATCTCAAAATCTTTTCTTTGGGAATGGAGCCTCTTCCCAGACTCAGGCCTGGAGTCCCTAGGGCCATGAGGCCAGTGGGAGCAGCTGAGCAGGGTGTGGATGCTCAAAGACCCCATTGGTCTGGCTAAATTCGCCAAGGGAGGGGAATCATGGGGTGGGGGAGATACTGGAGGTGAATTAGGGAGTGGGAGCAGGAAAGCCTGCATGTGGTGGCTTCCCTCAGATGACCATGACACCCTGATCACAGTGCTAACTGCATTGTTGCTTAGCATGACAGGGGAGAAAGTTTACTGTGTTCTCATCCCAGACTAGATCACAGAGGTGCCCTGGGCCACTGAATACCCAGCAGGGAGGGGCATAGTGGGGACCCCACGAATGGTGATGGACACTTAGCTGTGACTTTGGGAAGGAGTATTGCTTGGAGGTGGGGCCCCACCCCTCTTTGGGTCCTGTTACACCATGTGCTTCTCAGTGGTCTTGCCCAAGCAGGACTCTGATTGCCATTGAGTCTTGTTCTTTGTCTTTGTTCCCATGCTCTTTTCTTGGCATTGTTTTTGTTTTTTTTTTTTTTTTTTTTTTTTTTTTAATTTTTACTGTTTATTCATTTTTGAAAGAGAGATACAGACAGACAGAGTGTGAGTGGGGGAGGGGCAGAGAGAGAGGGAGAGACACAGAATCTGAAGCAGGCTCCAGGCTCTGAGCTGTCAGCACAGAGCTTGATGCAGGGCTCAAACCCACGAACCATGAGATCAGGACCCGAGCCGAAGTTGGATGCTTAACCAACTGAGCCACCCAGTTGCCCCTCTTGGCATTGTTGTTTTTACATTACTCTCCTGACTTCTGATATGTTTAGGCACTTTTCAATTTTAACTATATTGATGAGACCCTTCTGGAATTTTTTAAAAAATGTTTTTTACTTATTTTTGAGACAGAGAGAGAAAGCATGAGTAGGGGAGGGTCAGAGAGAGAGGCAGACACAGAATCTGAAGCAGGCTCCAGGCTCTGAGCTGTCAGCACAGAGCCCGATGCAGGGCTCAAACTCACAGATTGTGAGATCATGCCCTGAGCCCAAGTCGGATGCTCAACCGACTGAGCCACCTAGGTGCCCCCCTTCTGGAATTTTTTTAGAAGTCTTTATTTACTTATTAAGTAATTTCTACACTCATCGTGGGGCTTGAACTCATGACCCCCAGGATCAAGAGTCTCATACTCTTCTGACTGAGTTAGCCAGGCACCTGTGGAATTTTTAAAAATTATACACCCAGACATAAGCATATTATTGATGTGAATATTTAAACAATCCAGTCATTGAGTAAAACTTCTATTTTCCCCTATCTTTCCTTGCATTATTACTTTTCTATGCATATTTCTAAGATCTTCCTCCATGTACATCCCTGAATCTATTGTGTACTTACACACAAACTTTGTTTTAGTAGCTCAGTTTTATTTTCTGTATTAACAAAAATTTAATCATCAAACAAAACTTGTAGACCCTGAGTGCCCCAGGGCCATTACAGTCAAAATATTAGGTCACAATAATAAAGTAGCAACTACTCCAGAAATCCAGTGCTCTGGGGAGGAGTGTGCTGCCTAGGAGGGGACACAAAGTTAGGCTTAGCCCCCTTTCCCCTGCTGAGGGTTAATGAAAGATGGGGGCACAAAATTCTGCTAGGTCTGCACCACCAGAGGAAGCTGGCCAAAACAGGAGGGGATGGAAATTCAGAGTTAGCCAGGGTCTTCAGCAGTCAGATAGCCAGGACACTGCTGTTCAAGTTGAACAATTCCTCCTCCTCTTCTTCCTCCTCCTCCTCCACCTCCCCCTCCTCCTCCTCCTCTTCCTCCTCCTGCTTCGTCTCCTTTTTCTCCTCCTCTTCCTCCTCCTCCTTCTTCTCCTTCTTCCTCTTCTTCCTCCTCCTCTCTTCCTCCTCCTCCTCTCCTCCTCCTCTCCTCCTCCTTCTCCTCCTCTTCTCTTCCTCTTCTTCCTCCTCCTCCTCCTCCTCTTCCTTCTTCTCCTCCTTCTCTTCCTCCTGCTTCTCCTCCTCCCTCTCCTCCTTCTCCTTCTACTCCTTTTCCTCCTCCTCCTCCTCCTCCTCCTCCTCCTCCTCCTCCTTCTCCTTCTACTCCTTTTCCTCCTCCTCCTCCTCCTCCTCCTCCTCCTTCTTCTTCTTCTTCTTCTTCTTCTCCTTCTTCTTCCCCTTCTTCTTCTCCTTCTTCTTCTCCTTCTCCTCCTCCTCCTCCTCCTCCTCCTCCTCCTCCTCCTCCTCCTCTTTCCCTTTGTCCTTCCCCTTCCCTTTTTCCCTTTCCTTCTTTTTACATTGAACTCCTTCTTATCTGGCCCTTGGAGTTCAGCCTTTAGGGTCAGAGACTGGACAGCAATCTCTGTCTTCATGGGTAATAGGAAAGGCATAATGAGGGTGAATTGGAGCAGTGGGTTACCTGGACCTCTAGCTGATGGGCACTGCTTCTCTTTCAGGCCCTGGTGCATGGGGTGCCTGCTGGATCTGGGGAGTACCACTGATTGTGGCATCTTCTCTTGTGACGCTGGGGTCTCTGGTATCCCTTGGGCTACCAGGGGCACTGGGGTCCCCAGGGCCACCTGGCCTGCCCTATCTGTTGGTGTCATCTGCTACACCCACTGCACTGGCTGGGGCACTTGTGCCTTCCTTAGCTGCACTCATAGCTCCTCCACCATCCGCCTTAGACCCCATCGTGAATCCGCCCATCCTCTCTACTGGCTGCCGAAGGACTGACACATACTTTTTAAAAAAAAATGGGATCACATTGAATACATTGTTTTACAGCCAGCTTTTTTCACAGAACAACATAGGGAAACATTTCCCCCTACTCTCCCACTTCTCAAAGAATCAGCAGTTTTGGGTCCCACATGACTTTTTGTCACCTTGTCACTTCTTGAATTGGAGCAATCCATAGTGCCTTTTGGAGGCTGTTGTCCACTCCTGTGTCTCAGGCATATCTCCAGGCAAGCTACCAGACCCTTTGTCATAGCTGGACACCTACTTGCTTAACCTTTGAGGGGAACTGAACTGAAGCAGCACCCTGCAGGGTAGGATACCGGCTTTGTCCCCGAGGCTCTGCCTCTGAACTTCAGAGAGTTTCCTCTGAAGGTTCTGGTCTTTCTGGCCAGGGCCATCTCCTGTATGCAGGCGTCTATGCAGAATTCCTTTTTCTTCCCCTGTATGTGGTATGAATTCACGTTTCTTTATTTATAACTTCTTCAGATTGCATTGCTTAGATTCCCAGTCATCTGAGCAGAAGACTGCATAGCGTGGCCACTTGCAGCATGAGGAATCATCTGTGGTTGGCATCTTACCTTTCCTCTTGGTTCCAGATGGTGCCCTATATTAGAACACACTGACTATATGCCCCTCCAGAGGCTCAACCCCAAATCTGAAGGGGGGTGGACCCCATCTCTCTGTCCTCTTCCTTACTATGGGTTTGGTGTTTGAAATTTGAAGGTTTTTTTCTAGCGCGACCCAGCTCCACCTTGAATCAGACCTCCACTTCAGGGCAGGATAGTGCTTGGAGTCATTCATTCATTCAGTGAATATTTACTGAGCACATACCACATGCCAAGTACTATTGTAGGCAATCCTCACTGTTGGCTACTGATCATGTCCTGCTCCCAAATTTCTTTTTTGTTTTACCGGTCTTCCCGCTGCTTGTGGAAGACTTTTGCCTCTAAATTTGCCCTAAGTACATGATTGTGAATTTCCAACCAATCAAATCACAAGAATTTTCCCCTGGGTTTTTACTCAAGGTCTACCCTATTAGGTAGGAACGTTTTAATCTCCTATGAAATGCCAAATGCCTAGGAGTCATGTTTTCTAGGGACTGGCTTTGGTGTGTTTCTGAGGAGGCACTTAGTTTTATAGGGTTAGGGGCGTGAGAGCAGGGCTTGGGACTCATAAGTGCCCAGGTCAGTTCCTAGACTCACTGCCCATTCTTCTAGCTCCTTTTAGTGGCTTTGTTTCTTTAATCTCTAGTTTTCAAATTTGAAAAAAATGGAAATGATAAGAGCACCTACCCTGCATGGTTGGTAGGAGGTTGATTATGTGAAGAGGGAACCTGGCACGTAGAGTGAGCTGAGGACACAGTAGGTAGCTGCTGGGGGTGATGGTGTTACTGTTTTGACTCCCAGGAACAAAAGGCATTGAAATCATTAACTATTTCTTCAACCAAAGTTTTAATATATATTTATGCCACTTTTTATTTTTTAATTTTATGAATGCATAATACATTAGCACAGAAGTACAAGCTTACAGTTTAGAAATGGTTATTGCATATTTGAGAGTACAGGTCCAGATGTAATTTTTAAACTTTTTTTTTGAGATATAATTCACATACCATAAAATTCACCCATTTAAAGTGTATCATTCCCTGGGCTTTATTTATTTATTTTTTTAATTTTTTTAATGTTTATTTATTTTTGACACAGAGAGAGACAGAGCATGAACGAGGGAGGGTCAGAGAGAGAGGGAGACACAGAATCTGAAACAGGGTCCAGGCTCTGAGTTGTCAGCACAGAGCCCAATGCGGGGCTCGAACTCACAGACCCCGAGACCATGACCTGAGCCGAAGTCAGCCGCTTACCCAACTGAGCCACCCAGGCGCCCCATTCCCTGGGTTTTAGTACAGAGTTGTGTAATCTACAAAACTACAATCCAAGTTCACAATATTTTCATCACACCAAAAAGAAACCTCAAATCTATTAGCAGCCACTCTCATTCTCCACCCCCACCCCACCCCCACCCAGCTTAGGCCACGACTAATCTATTATCTGTCTCTGTCAATTTGCCTGTTGTGAACATTTCATGCAATGGAACGGTGTAATATTTTTGTGTGTGTCTGGTTTCTTTCATTTAGCATGTTTTCAAGGCTCATTCACAATGTAGAGTGTATCAGTAAATCATTCCTTTTTGTTGCCCAGTAATGTTCTATTGTATGGGTGAATGACAATTTATTCTTCAGTTCTTGTACTTTTGGGTTATTTCTACTTTTTGGCTTTGGCTCTTATAAATAATTCTACTGTGAATATTTTAGTACAGGTTTTTCTGTAGACATGTTTTAATTTCATTGGGACAGGTTCCTAGGAGTAAAATTGTTGGGTCATATGGTAACTCTGCATTTCACATGAAGAACTGGACTGTTTTCCAAAGCAACTGCACCATTTTACGTTCCAACCAACAATGAACGATGGTTCCATTTTTTTCCCATATCCTTGTCAACACTTGTCATTATCTTTCTTTTTTCTTTTAGCCATCCTATTGAGTATGAAGTGGTATCCACTGCAGTTTTGATTTGCACTTCCCTCATGAGTTGACCATATCTTCATGTGCTTATTGTCTATTTCTGGATCTTCTTTAGAGAAATATCTATTCAAATCCTATGCCTATTTTTGTAATCGAGTTGCCTTTTTATTGTTGAGTTGTGAAAGTTCTTTACCTTTTCTAAATAGTAGACTCTCATCAGATAATTGATTTGCAAATGTCCTCTCCTATTCTGTGGTTTGTCTTTTTACCTTGCAAATGATACATTTGCAGTACAAAAGTTTTAAATTTTTATACAGTCCAGTTTACCTTTTTTGTTGTTGTTTGTGCTTTTGGTTTCATATCTAAGAAACTATTGCCCAACCCAAAGTCACGAAGATTTACTCATGTTTTCCTCTAAGAGTTTCATAGTTTTAACACTTACATTTAGGTCAATGATCCATTTGAGTTAATTTTTTTTTTAAATTTTTTTAACATTTATTTATTTTTGAGACAGAGAGAGAACATGAACAGGGGAGGGTCAGAGAGAGAGGGAGACACAGAATCTGAAACAGGCTCCAGGCTCTGAGCTGTCAGCACAGAGCCCGACACGGGGCTCGAACCCACGGACCGTGAGATCATGACCTTAGCCGAAGTTGGACGCTTAACCGACTGAGCCACCCAGGCGCCCCATTTGAGTTAATTTTTAAGTATGGTGTGAGCTAGGAGTCCAACTTCATTTTTTGCATGTGGATATTCAGTTGTCCCAGCACCATTTATTGAAAAGACTATTTTTTTCTCTATTTTTTCTATTGTATTTTCTTGGCATCCTTATCAATAGGAGAGGAAGAAAGATAGAGGAGCAGTCAGAACACACACACTTATCTGGAGTGCCTGGGTGGCTCAGTCCATTGAGCATCCTATTCTTAACTTCTGCTCAGGTCATGATCTCACTGCCCCCCACATCCAGTTCTGCACTAACACTGGGGAGCCTGCTCGGGATTCTCTTTCTCTGCCCCTCCCCCACATGTGCAGTGCACGCGGCAGTCTCTCTCTCTCAAATAAATAAACTTAAAAAAAAAAGAACACACACACTTATCAAGTAAGTTTGCCATCCTATATGGGCACAGTTTATGGTGTCTCAAAACAATTACAATAGTAACATCAAAGGTCACAGATCACCATAACAAATATAATAATGAAAAGTTTGAAATATCGCAAGAGTTACCAAAATGTGACACAGAGGGACAATGTGACCAAAGGCTTTGCAAAAATTGTGCCAGTAGAATTGGTCAATGCAGGGTTGCTACAAATCTTCATTTGTTAAAAAAAAAAAAAAAAAAAGGCAATACCTGTGAAGTACAATGAAATGAGGTATGCCTGTATGTAGGAAAGTGTTGTTTAATTTACATTTATTTGTGAATTCCCCCCATTTCTTTTTGTTATTGATTTCTAGCTTAATTATGTTGTGTTCAGAGAACAAACTTTGTATGATTTCAATTCTTTTGGATTTATTGAGACTTGTTTTATGGCCTTGCCTATGGTCTAACCTGTAGAATGTTCCATGTGCACTTGAGAAGAATGTACATTCTGCTGTTGTTGGGTGGAGTGTTTGATAGATGTTTGTTAGATCGAGTTGCTTTATAGTGTTGTTCAAGTCCTGTATTTTCTTGTTGATCCTTTGCCAAGTTGTTCTGTCCATTATTAATAAGTATTGGTATTGAAGTCTTCAATTATTGTTGTTGAATTTTCTATTTCTCCCTTTAATTCTGTCAGTTTATGCTTCATGTATTTTGATGCTTCATTGTTAGGTATATATTTATTTATTTATAATTGTATGTAACTATATATATTATATATTGATAATAGATAATTATAATAATTGTATATACACTTAATCTTTCTAATGAACTGGCCTTTTTCTCAATCTTTATCTTCAGTGACTTCTTTTTGTTCTAAAGTTTTGTCTGATATTAATATAGCCTCTTATGGTTGCTGTTTGCATGGTAATCTTTTAATCTTTTCCCATTAAAAAAAATTCAAACTGGGGCACCTGGGAGGTTCAGTTGGTTAAGCGTCTGACTTTGGTTCAGGTCATGATCTCATGGTTCTTGGGTTTGAGCCCCATGTCAGGCTCTGTGCTAGCAGCTCAAAGCCTGGAGCCTGCTTTGGATTCTGTTCTCCTTCACTCTCTATTCTTCCCCTGCTCTTACTCTGTCTCTCTTGCTCTCAAAAATAAATAAAAGATTTAAAAAATTTTAAACTATTTGTACCTTTGAATCTAAAATGTGTCTCATATATAGGATTTAGTTGGATTTTTTAATCCAGTCTGAGAATCTCTGTCTTTTGGTTAGATTCTTTAATCAATTTTTATTTAAATAATGTTATTGATATGGTTGGATTTACATCTGCTAATTTGCTTTTTGTTTTCTGTTTGTCTCTTGCTTTTTTATTCCTCTCTTTCTCCTTTACAGCCTTCTTTTGTATTAAATGGACACTTTCTCTAGTGTAACATTTTAATTCCTGTGATGATTTTGTCTATATTTTAAAATTATTTGCCTAGCAGTCCCTCTAAGGTTACAATATCCAAGTGTCCAACTCTTGATTTTGGATCGGGTCATGATCTCACAGTCTGTGGATCAAGCCTTGCGTCAGGCTCTGCACTGACAGCATGGAGACTGCTTGGAATTCTCTCTCTCCTTCTCTCTCTGCCTGTCCCCCACTAGCTCTCTCTCTCTCTCAAAATAAATAATAATAAATAAACTTAAAAATAATAAAAAAGGTTACAAGATTCTTCTTAGTCTGTCAGAATCTACTTCAGATTTATGCTAACTTAATTCCACTGAAATTCAGAAACCTTACTCATATATAGTCCCATTACTTCCTCCCTTTTTCTGTGTGCTGTTATTGTTATACATATTACATCTATGTGTTACAAACACTGTTATAATCTTAATAATTATTCTATAAAATATTATTAATGTTATATATAACTTAAATAAGATCTTTTAAAGAAGCTGAGAGAAAAAAGGAGAGCAAGTATATATTTGTGGGGTTTGTTATATAAATTTTCCTATTTACCATTTCTGATTCTCCTCGTTTTTTCCTGTGGATTCAAGTTACTATCTAATGTCATTTCCTTATTCCATTACAGCTTTGTTCCCACCCACCTGCTTTGTGCTCTTTTTGTCAAACATGCTACATTTCTATATGTGATGAGCTCAACAGTACACACACACACACACACACACACACACACACACACACACAGACTCACTGAGTTTATCTAATTGCCTTTTAATCAGTTAAGAGAGCAAAAGAGAAGAAGTATGCAATTATACTTTCTTTTATACTTACCTACATAATTACTTGCACCAGCACTCTTTGTTTTTTTGTGTAGATTCAAATTACTGTGTGGTGTCACTTGCTGTCTGCCTGAGGAACCTCCTTTATTATTTCTTTCCAGCCCCCAACCCAGCTTTTTTGAAGTATAATTGACCTTTATCATTTCTTGTAAAGCAATTTGCTATTGACAATTTTTTTGGCTTTTGTTTATCTGAGAATGTCTTTATTTTTACCTCCTTTAAGAATTTATTTTTCCAGAGATTTTTTTAAGTTTATTTATTTATTGAGGGAGAGAGAGAGAGGGAGAGGAGAGAGAGACAGAGAGAGACAGAGAGAGAGAGAGAGAGAGAGAGAGAGAATCCCAAGCAGGTTTTGCACTGACAGTGCAGACAGTTTGACACGGGGCTCAAACTCATGAACTGTGAAATCATGACCTGAGCCGAAGTCAAGAGTCAGATGCTTAACCAACTGAGCCACCTGGGTGCCCCACTTTTTCCAGAGATTTTTAAGGTCATTTCTGTTTGTTATCAAAAAGATTGTTGGCTCTGATAAGGTTGAGAACCAAAGACATAGAGTAATATTATGAAATGATGAAATGGCAACACATTTCCTATTCATAATTTTTATTTTTATTTTTTTAAGTTTTATTTATTTTGAGGGGGGAGAGGGGGGAGACAGAGAGAGAGAGAGAGAGAGAGAGAGAGAGAGAGAGAATCCCAAGCAGGCTCTGCACTAACAGTGCAGAGCCAGATGCAGGGCTCATTCCCGTGAACTGTGAGATCATGACCTGAGCCGAAATATAGAGTCGAATTCCTAACCAACGTAGCCACCCAGGTGTTCCTGTTCACAGTTTTTAAAAATGGCAAGCCAATGGAGTAGAATAATTTGAGACCTATTTGACTTTTTTTAAAATTAAGATTATTGTAGATTCACATGCACTGGTAAGAAGTAATACAGAGACAGCCCTTTCACAATTTCCCTGGTTTCTCCCAGCGGTAACATTTTGCAGAACTACAATATAATATCACAACCAAAATATTGACATTTCTATAATCCACACCAATCCTATTCAGTTTCCCCTAGGTTTACTTGTACTCGTGTGTGTGTGTGTGTGTGTGTGTGTGCTTATTAAGTTGTGTACCATTTTATCACCTGTGTAGATTGAGCCTCATACCACAGTCAAGATCCTGAACAGTTCCAGCTACAAGGTTCTCTAACGTTGTCCCTTTACCACTATACCCACCTCCTTCCCACCTCTTTCCTTCACTCCATCACTACTCCCTGTCCACCAATCTGTCCTCATTTACAAAGATTTGACATTTCAAAAATGTTACATAAGCAGAATCATACAGTATGTAACCTTTTGGAGTTGGTTTTTTTCACTCAGCATAATTCTCTAGAGATTTACCCAAATTATCCCTATTCGTAGTTCATTCCTTTTTATTGCTGAATAGTATTTCGTGGTCTGTATATACCACAGCTTATTCAGACCATTCACTGTTGAAGGACGTCTGGGCTGACTCCAGTTTTGGTGTATTACAAATAAAGCTTTTATGAACATTCATGCTCAGGTTTTTATCGGAGCATGAACATTCATGCTCAGGTTTTTATCGGAGCATAAGTCTTCATTTCCGTGGGATAAATGCCCAGGAGTGCAATTGCTGGGTCATGTTTTGGTTGCATGCTTAATTTTTAAAGAAACTGCCAAACTGTTTTTCAGAGTGGCTGCACCACTTACATTTCCACCAACAATGTATGAATGATCTAGTTTCTTTGCATCCTCGCCAGCATATGGTATCAGAATTATTTTTTATTTTAGTTATTCTGATATTTATTGTGGTTTTAATTTGCATTTCCCTAGTGGGTAGTAATGCTGGACATCTTTTCATGTGCTTATTTGCTGTTTGTATATCCCCTTTGGTATATAGTCTATTCAGATCTTTTGCCCATTTTCTTTTTCTTTTCTTTTTTTTTTAATGTTTATTTATTTTTAAGAGTGCAAGAGGGGAAGAGGCAGAGAGAGGGGGACAGAGGATCCAAAGCGGGCTCTGTGCTGACAGTGACAAACCCAATGTGGACCTCATACTCACCAATTACAGGATCATGACCTGAGCTGAAGTCAGATGCTCAACCAAATAGCCACCCAGGCACCCCTCTTTTGCCTATTTTCTGGTTAATTTGTTTTCTTCTGTTGAGTTTTTTTTTTAACGTTTTATTTATTTTTGAGACAGGGAGAGACAGAGCATGAACAGGGGAGGGTCAGAGAGAGGGAGACACAGAATCTGAAACAGGCTCCAGGCTCTGAGCTGTCAGCACAGAGCCCGACTCGGGGCTTGAACTCACGGACCGCGAGATCACGACCCGAGCCGAAGTCGGCTGCTTAACTGACTGAGCCACCCAGATGCCCCTCTTCTGTTGAGTTAAAAAAAAAATTTTTTTCTTTAATGTTTATTTATTCTTGAGGGGGAGAGATACAGAGTGTGAGCGGGGGAGGGGCAGAGAGACAGGGAGACACAGAATCCAAAACAGGCTTCAGGCTCTGAGCTGTCAGCACAGAGCCCAATGTGGGGCTTGAACTCACGGGCTGTGAGATCATGACCTGAGCTGAAGTCAGATGTCCATCTGACTGAGCCACCCAGGCGCCCCTCTTCTGTTGAGTTTTGACAGTTCTTTATATATTCTGGACTCTAGTCCTTTACTGGTGTATGTGATTTCATATACTTTCTCCCACTCTGTATCTTGTCTTTTTAATTCTCTTCACATGGCCTTTAACAAAGCAAAACTTTTTATCAGTTTTTCCTATAACGGATCATACTTGTGGTATCAAGTCTGAGAACTCTTTGCCTAGCCTAGATCCTGAAGATTTTCCTGACATATAAGTCTGTTACCCATTGTGAGTGAATTTTTGTATTCATGGCTTAGGCCAAGGTTCTCCTTCTTTTCCCTTTCTCTCTCTCCCTCCCTTCCTTCCTTCTTCCATATCTCTCTCTCTCTCTCTCTTTCTTTCTTTCTTTCTTTCGTTCTTTCTTTCTTTCTCTGCCTTCCTTCCTTCCTCCCTTACTCTCTCCCTCCCTCCCTCCTTTTTCCTTCCTTCCTGCCTTACTCCTTTTCTTTCTTTTTCTTTTCTTTCTCTCTTTTCTTTCTTTCTTTCTTTCTTTCTTTCTTTCTTTCTTTCTTTCTTTCTTGTCTATGGATGTCTGATTGCTCCAACACCATTTGTGGAAAAAGCTATCCTTCCTCCATTGAGTTTCATGCAACTTTGTAAAAAATCAGTTGAACAAATTTGTGCGGATCTATTTCTGAATCCTCTATTCTATCCCATTGATTTATGTGTCTATAATTCTACCAATATCATACTCTTGATTACTGTAGCTATATAGTAAGCTTAATATTGGGTAGATTAATTCCTTGCACTTCTTTGACAAGTTTATTTTAGCGTTCTAGAGCCTATGCTTTTCCATATAAATTTTAGAATAAATTTGTGTATGTCTATAAAAACCTTCCTGGGATTTTAATAGGAATTGCATTAAATCTATAGGTCAATGTTGAGTCTTCTAGTTCATGAACATACTATGCCTTTCCATTTATTTAGGTCTTCTTTGACTTCTTTCATCAGCATTTTGTAATCTTTGACATGCAGATCCTATATATGTGTTTTGAACGTATACCTGAGTATTGAATTTTCTTTGGAGTGTGTTTATGTGTGGTAATGTGTGTTTAGTTTTGATTTTTTTTATTTTTATTTTTTTTTTTATTTTTTTTTAATTTTATTTATTTATTTATTTATTTAACATTTTTATTTATTTTTGAGACAGAGAGAGACAGAGCACGAACAGGGGAGGGTCAGCAAGAGGGAGACACAGAATCCGAAACAGCCTCTAGGCTCTGAGCTGTCAGCACAGAGCCAGACGCGGGGCTTGAACTCACAGACTGCGAGATCCTGACCTGAGCCGAAGTCGGCCGCTTAACCGACTGAGCCACCCAGGCGCCCCAACAGTAGCTTTTTAAAGTTAGATATAAATTTACCATACTATCCAGCAACTCCTAGTGATGAAGTTTCGGGGTGATGGGAGGTTCGTGGGGTCCAGAGCTGACAGCCAAGAAAAAGTTCTTGAAGATATCTTTGGTGCAAAAAGATGACTTTATTAGTGCATGGGAACAGGATCCATGGGCAGGAATTCAGTTTTGATTTTTTTTAGAGTAAGCTCTGTGCCCAACATGAGGCTTGAACTCACGACTCCAAGATCAAGAGTCACGTGCTCTACCGATTGAGCCAGCCAGGCATGCTTGCTTTTGATTTCTTCATGTTCATTGTTAGTATATAGAAATATGATTGATTTTTATGTGTTTATTTTGTATCCAGTCACCTTCCTGAACTCAAGTTCTGTGATTTTTTTTTTTTTTTGGTAGATTCTTTGAGATTTTCTATATAGACAATCATGTCGTTTGCAAATATATACAATTTTATTTCTTCCTTTCCAGTTTGTACACCCTTTATTCCTTTTACCTGCCTTATTGCAGCAGCTATAACTTACAGTTCTGTGTTGCCTATCAGTAGTAGGAGAGTGGCTGGAGGGGAGGGTTGGGCTGAGGGATCTCTGGACACCAGGTTATGTGGGGTGGTGAGGGCCAGAGACCAGAGGGTTTGGAATGGCAGGCAGGGTTTGGACTTGAGCCTAAAGGTGGCGGAGGAACTGTTGAAGGTTGGTGAGGTTTGTTAGGAAAATTCTTTGGCCACTGTATGTGACATGCATGGAGGAGGGGAACCTGGAGTCCTGAGAATTAAGTGGAGTCTGTAGTCACAGTCCAGAGCCCCACCTTGGAGCCAGAGACAGAGATTGTTGAACATGGGTCTAAGACACAAGAATGGCCCACAGGGAATGAGGAAGGAGTAGATGAGGAGCCATCTTCAAGACTGGGTCAAGGCAGGACAAGAAGCCCCAGTCCATTTTTCCCTTAGCCCTTGTGATATAGTCATTGACCAATGGCAGACACCAATGCTATACCAGAGAAACCCCTCTGGGTTTCAGACAGAGTGGGTTCTCCAAGAGGAAAGTAGGTAGTAAGGGCCCTGGGCTCCAGAAAAAGGAAGCCAGAGGGTGGGTGGCCTGGAAATATGGCCAGAAAAATTGGGGGAACAGAGGAGGTAGTCTGCAATGCAGGTAGCAATTACTAGCTGCCTAAATATCCACATGAGACCTTCTTCCTAAAGGTTGTGCAGAAGTTCAGGAAGTCCTTACTTGCACTCGTAGGCATGAAGTCTCCAATGGGCTCAACTCTGCTTTTCTTTCCAAGGCCTCATGAAATGTGTGAGTAACCAGAATCCCAGAAAGATCTTTAATAAGAGCAAGGTTTCTTGGAGGTTGGTCTTCTGTAACACCTCTTCCAGTGCTACCTTGTGACTTTGTGTCTTGGCTAAGAAGCTTAAGGATGAAGCCAAGTTTAGAGCTGGCAAACAGAGCCCAAGGGTCTGGTGGTAGTGCCTGGAGCAGATTCCCCTTGATGTCATTTTCCTCCCTGAAGTCCCTCCGTGGTGTCTCTTTCTGAGGGAAAGCTGAATCTCAATCTAACCTGGTTTATGTCTAGTCTCGGGATGATACCAGAACAGTTTTTCAAGTTTTTTTTTTTTTTTTTAAATGTATCACTAGCGCGGGTTTCTTCTAAAGAATTTATTCTTTTATTTTTTAATAGGAGGTAGTTATTAGATTTCTGAAAACTGTGGGATTTGTTTAAATGAGTCACAGCATTTGGCTGAAATAGAGAGGACTCCATCTGTTGCCTTTGCGTGGTCTCCAGTTCTGTTCTGTGTGACTGAGCTATAAGGGAAGCAGGAGAACGTGGTGTTCCGTGAGCTCACCACGACTGGCCCTGCCTATCAGACACAAGCCTGACCAAGTAAAGGTATGGGGAAGTGGACCCTGCTTCCTGAGAGCTTTTCAATTTGAGATCCCAGCAATTAGCACTGTGTTTGGGTGAGAGGGGGTAGGGGCCAGCAGCCAAAGGACCCTTGTCCACTGACCTCTGTCAGCTCTTACGTTAGAGTGCCCTTGAGTTTATTCTCAGATGTCAGAAAGGGGAGCATCCACTGCAGGGATGGTTTCCTCAGAGCTTCCTGGCCTGCTGAGCCCTGATGCTCTCCTCCGTGTCCCTGGTGGGAGAGCAAGACAACTCATTCTGACTGAATTGGCTCTCTGAGGACAGGTGGCAATGCTTCAGGTCTGGAGGGGTCATGGGAGCATGAAACTATATGGGGGAAGGGGCACAGGTTTGGGGAAAGAGACCTAGGTACCATGGCTTAGCTTTATGCCGGTGATTTCCTCTCTTTAAATCTTGGCTTCCTCACCTGAGCCTCCTCTGCAGAGCTCTTGGGAGGGTAACTGAAACGATGAATGTGAAGGGTCTGGCACGTGCTAGAAATGACCAGTTTCCTTGCCCCTCCCCCACCCTGGTCCACCTTGCTCTCTTCTGTGCACTGTCCTCTTTCATCAGTGACAGATCGTTCTGGTGTGCAGAGTGAAAGAAGAGGTGTGCTGTGAGTCAGGGGCACAGCACAGAAGATGCTGACATCCCACGCAGCTCCCTGCAGAGGGGCGGTAGCGCTGCGGGTGGAGGAGCCTCGTGCTCAATCAGCAGATTGGCCTGACCCACTTGGCCGCTCACGTACTTGCCTCTCACTGGGCAGCTGGGGCCTGGCCTTCCACACCTATAGGAGGGGCTGTGCCCATCAAGTCACGCCCCCTCCACTGCTGACTCCTCCAGGACGACCAGTCGGGGACTCTGGAGGGGCAGGGGCGCTGCTCTGCAGCTTTCCTGTTCTGCTCCGGTCCCCAAGACATTGTTCTCTGAGCTGTCACAGAAAGTGCTCTTGCCTCCATGACTCACTCTCTCTACCTCTAGGTAGTGTGCTGCCTGGCCAGTGTGGGGCCTCAGTGGACTCCTCCTCCTGTGGGGCCAGTTGAAGAGGCTGTGTGGCCCTGCGAGCAGATGCCACCAGCTTTGCCTATTTCCTCCTTCAGTTTCCGTACTACACAGGGTGTACCACGGGAGTTGCCTGTTGAGGTTGCCACTCTAGGCGACACGGGCCTGTCAGATTACACCATGATTACTGACTTAGCAAGTGACCAGAGCCTTGTCCAAGGGGACCCCTGTGTGTGAGTAGTGCTGAGTGGCCCCTGCTGCATTGCTGGAGATGGCCCAGAAGCTATTCCCTGCAATGATGCCAGTAGCTCTGAAGGTCCAAGGAAACAGATTTCCTGGTGACCATTCTTTTAGCAGGTCTTTGGTGAGCCGTGGCTGCTGTCACTCTGTGCCTAAGCTCAAGAACCAGCTCAGCCCAAATAGGCGATTGGCTGACCTTGCTGGCTCCCAGCTAGCGTAGAATCCCCCACACCCAGACAGCGCTGTATTTTGGGTTGGGTCTTTCCCTTTCCTGGTATATCCACGAAGCAGCTTTTCCTTCCCAGCAACCAGCACCGGCTTCCTTTGACCCTGTGAGTTGGTTTGAATCACTGGCTTCCGACTAGGCCTATACTGGCCTTCCTGGATCCTCTAGCTTCCTTCATTAGGAATTAGGGAATTCCTTCCTTCAGTAAGAATTAGGCTTAACAATTCTGCCCCTGACTTTGTTTCCCTGACGATGATCCTAGGGATCATCCTATGGCGGTCTGCGGACACCTTCCTTTCCACAACAATGCAGAATTCCGTTATTGTGGCTGGAGCACAGTTTTATTCAACGAATGCACACCAAAGACATTGTGGTTGTTTCCTGAGTTTTACCCTTACAAGTAGTTCTGCCATGTGTGCATGTGTAGTTTGTATTTTTGTACCTGGACCTTATAAGCTTGGGTCCATGTTCAGTTTGTGTCACAACTTCCAGAGAGGAAGCATGATATTTTTTTTAGCATTTAGGATCTTCGAGCCACTGTGCTACAGATAATTAAAAGACCAATAAGTGAAGTTCATTTAGAAGGGAAACAAATTGGAAGTGATTTAACTTGGGGAAAAAGGCTAGGTAAATACTCATTGGGTGCGGTAGAAGCGTCCAGGGTAACTAGAAGGCCCGACAGATGGTGGGAGGAGAGCAAGACTGTGAAGACTTCTGGCATTTCTCAGTGTTGGGTCAGGGAAGGAACAGACACCCACAGGTTCCGTGGTGGATTAGGTGGGACCTGCCTCACGGCGGACAAGGTGGCCAGAGGTGGCTCTCTGCAGCCCAGTTGAGGTGATCTCTGATTTTACTCAGGGAGTCTTTTTTCCCCTCTCCCATCTCTTTCTTTGTTGTAGTGAAATTCCAATAACATAAAATTAACTATTTTTTTAAATGTTTATTTATATTTTGAGAGAGAGACAGACAGAGTGCTAGTGGGGTACAGGCAGAGAGAGAGGGAGACACAGAATCCGAAGCAGGCTCCAGACTCCGAGCTGTCAGCACAGAGCCTGACGTGGGGCTTGAACCCATGAACTGTGAGATCATGACCTGAGCCAAAGACAGACACTTCACCGACTGAGCCACCCAGGTGCCCCTAAAATTAACTATTTAAAAATTTTTTTTTAACGTTTATTTATTTTTGAGACAGAGAGAGACAGAGCATGAACGGGGGAGGGTCAGAAAGAGAGAGGGAGACACAGAATCTGAAACAGGCTCCAGGCTCTGAGCTGTCAGCACAGAGCCCGACGCGGGGCTTGAACTCACGGACCGCGAGATCATGACCTGAGCCGAAGTCGGTCGCTTAACCGACTGAGCCACCCAGGCGCCCCTAAAATTAACTATTTTAAAGTGTACGACTCAGTGGCATTTAGTACATTCACAATGTTGTGCAACCACCACTTCCACCTAGTTCTCGAATACATTCATCACCCCATACCCATTAAGCAGCTGCTCCCCATCTCTTCTGGCTGTCAGCTCCAGGCAACCACTAGTCTGCTTTCTGTCTCTACCAATTTACTTCTTCTGGATGTTTCATATAAATGAAATCATAAAATATGTGTCCTTTTGTGTCTGGCCTCTTTCTCTTAGCATAATGTTTTCAAGGCTCATCCACATTGTAGCATTGTAGTATTTCATTCCTTTTGTTTTGTTTATTGAGGTAAACTATACATCACATAAAATTTACCACTTTCACGGGCTCCTGGGTGGCTCAGTCGGTTAAGCATCTGACTTCGGCTCAGGTCATGATCTCAGAGTTCGTTGAGTTCGAGCCCCGCGTTGGGCTCTGTGCTGACAGCTTGGAGCCTGGAGCCTGCTTCAGATTCGGTGTCTCCCTCTCTCTCTGCCCCTCCTCCTCTAGCACTCTGTCTCTCTTTCTCAAAAATAAATAAGCCTTAAATTTTTTTTACCATTTTCATCATTAGTAAGTGTACAATTCGTCAGCATGAAGTGCATTCAGTGTTGTGTAACCACCACCACCATCCGTCTCCACAACTCTTTCCTCTTCTCAAGCAGAAACTGTGCCCATTAAACTAGTTCCCCAGACCCCTCCCCACCCCCTGATAACCACTGTTCTTCTTTCTGTCTCTGTGAATCTGATTATCCTAGATACCTCATATCAGGGCAGTCATATAATATTTGTTCTTTTATATCTGACATCTCAGTTAGCATAATGTTCTCAAGGTTCATCCAGTGATAGCATGTGTCAGAATTGCATTTCTTTTTTTTTTTTTTTAATGTTTATTCTGAGAGAGAGAGAGAGAGAGAGAGAGAGCAGGGGAGGGGCAGAGAGAGAGAGGGAGACAGAGTCCAAAGCAGGCTCCAGGCTCTGAGCTGTCAGCACAGAGTTCCATGCGGGGCCCTGAACCTGCAAACCGTGAGATCATGACCTGAGTGGAAGTCAGACGCTTAACCAACTGAGTCACCCAAGAGCCTCAGAATTGCATTTCTTTTGAAGGCTGAATGATATTCCATTGTGTGTACATGCCACATTTTGTTTGTTTTGTCATCTGTTGACATTTCATCTGTTGGACATTTGGGTTCCTTCCACCTTTTGGCTATGGTGAATAGAATACAGGGATTCTTGCATCTCAGCAGCCTGAGAAGACACATGGATGGGCACTGAGACGGGATGCCAAAGCTTGGGAAGGAGTCTGGAAGCAGGGTCTGCTCCCACGTACCAGGCTTCCCAGCCCGACTTCTACGCATCCCCCTCCCTCCAGGCTTAGTGCCCTGCTGGTGGCTCCCTGCCTGCAACACACACTCACTACAAAGCCTAAGCCCCTGACATTTCTTCCCCTGGGATGCCCCTCCCTGGGCCTCAGCTTGGCCCCTCCCAGGATGTTTGCAAGGCTCTGCTCAGGTGTCCCTCCTCCAGAAGTGCCCCCCCCCCCCAACTTACCAGGGTCGTCTTTCTCCTTCCTTATTTCTTAGTATACTTCCTTGTTCTTATTATACTCTGGATAAATCAGACCTACCTGTTTATCTTGGTCTTTGCCTGTCTCCTGTACCATAAGGCAAGTTCCGGCCTTGTCTGCCTTGCTCACTGCTAGTAACCAGTGTCTCTAGTGCATCCAGTGCCAGGCACCCTGTAGCTCTTGATAAGGATCTGGTGTTCACCGAAACCTCCCACTTGTGCCATTCTGGCTGCCATTGGAGCCCTAATCCCTTCTGTCACTCCCTTTTGTATTTGGACCTGTATTCACCACATCCTCTATCCCAGATACCCCACCCTGTTCTCTGGAACCCCAAACTACCCTGGACCCCCAGCACCTTCCCCAGACGTTCTTTCCACCTTCTGCCAGGTGAGAGCCTGGCTATGCCTGAGTACAGCGTTGCCCTCACCCTGCAACAGGCGTCCAGATTCACATTCACTTGCTTGCTCCCCCTAGCTAGGGGGTCTTTGGGTCTGCTACACAAACCTGGCCCTCAGACCTGGGTCTTTGCTGTCCTGTCAGCCATAGGCCATATGGTTCTACCTCTGTCTCTCCCTCAGCAATGCTGGGCTTCTGTTACTTCCCACTTCCCTAAAGACTTTGGCATCAAAATCCCAGGCTTCCTGCCCACTCTCCTTGCTGTCAAGCCAGGGAAGGAAGGAAGGGAGGAAGGAAGGGCTAATGTTTTCCTCAGTGCCTACTGTGTACCTGGCACCGCTCTCCGTCAGGCTGGGGTGACCCTGGCCCCGCTGTTGGCTCAGTCTGACCCAGGCAGTCTAGGCATTGTGACTCAGGGCTGGGCTAGTCCCTCAGGGCATTTGGCCTTCCCCTTGGGAGCTGGCCTCCTTGACAGTGTCTTACTCATTACACAATGGCTCGCCATGTGCTGTGAAGAGTGTGATCACAGGTGCTCACATGTGCTCACGTGAGTGTGCATGTGCACACGCACAGACCGGAGCGTGCATAGCCCTGTACACACATGCGAGCACGTGTGCACATGCCACATTCACACGGTGTCTTGTCGTGCTTTTTTCTCAGCTCTTAATCACCACTCTCAGACCCACAGGCAGGTATTTTCCCTATGAGAACATCTGTCTTGATGGTGTTGAAGCCCGAGCAGCTGAGTTGAATGCTCTCAACATGTGAAAATGTGTCAGGTAGGAACACAGGCATCCCTGACCTTCTGTTGCCCAGACACAGAGCCCTGGAAAGGGGAGGAAGGGGAAGAGAATAGCAGAGGGAATCTGCTGGTGGTTGGCCAGAGGGAGGACCTCTCCTGGCCAAAGGTGGCTCTGGCCTCCTGAAAGGGACTAATGCTCTTTGGATGGGGGTTTGGGCCTTAGACTAGGCTGTGGGGCCTTCTGAGAGAGTTAGTTCCCCCCGAACAGGCTGAGCAGTGAGGGGGGATTGAGCATCAGCCCTTGAGCCAGGAGGGGAGGATGGGAAGTAGGAGTGGTGAGGGGGACACCTCCTGCAGGAAGCCCTCCAGCCTCTCACCTTGCTGGGGAATCTCTAATAGTGGGAGGCAAGCTCCCCAAGTGAGTCTCCCACAAGAGGGATCTTGAAAGGAACCCCCAGCACCTTCTGGATCCTCACAATGTAAGGGAGGAGAGGCAGGAGCCAAAGTGCTTCAGGTAGATAGCAGACTTCTGAGTTAGACCCATAGGAAGTGAGAGGTGAGCAAAACTGCAGGGTAAAGACTGCGGAGTTGGTGCAAACAGAAAATGAGCCACAGTCCTTGGACATTTGTCTGCAACAGGTCTAACAGGGCAGGTAGAACAATGGACGCAATAATGTTGAAGGCTGGAAGGGTACTGGGTGGCTTTCTTTTTAAATATCCTTTAATGTCACAGTGGGAATTACTTAGAGGAGGATATGTTTTTCCTGCTGGAATCTTGAGTCTCACTTACCATCTCTAGATGCCATTCTTTGTAGTTCTGATTTTCTCACACAAGCCCTGTAAAGAATTGCATTCTGTAGATGGACACTTGCTCGGCACTGGCCCCCTCTGGGTCTGGGCATTTGGCCTTGGAGGGGAGAGAGGATGGGAGAGAGGGAGACCGGACCAGGGAGGCGCCCACAGGAGTTGTCCTGCCTGGGGCTGGAGGAGTCTGCAGGAAAGCATGGTGAATTTCCGGGGTTGGGAGCTCTGGGGAAGGCCCCGTCGAGGACGGAGTGCTTGAGCTGGGTTCTGAAGGTTGAATGGGTTTTTTTTTTTTTTTTTTTTTTTTTGAATGGGTTTTAAGGAAAGGACCTTCTAGAAAGAGAGCAGAACACAAGCTGGGAGAAGTGATGTTCAGGTGAGGAGCCTCCAGACTCCCTGCCTGAAGGCAGCGCCAGAAAAGGAAGTGGCAGAGATAGGAGGGACCCCATGGTGGAGTGCTTTGAGGGCAGAGGGCCTTTGAGGGCAAAGGGTGGAGTGCTTTGAGGGCAGAGCGGCCTGCAGGGCTGTTGTGTGGTGACCCACCTACGCAGGGTGGGGCTGGTGGCATTTTCCTCTCTCTGGACAGGAAGAGTGAGCACTTAGCACAGGTGGCTTGTGTGAGGCTCTGGGGCTGTGATTGTGTAGTTGCCACAGAAAAGCCAGGCTGCTTTCTTTTTTTTAATTTTAATTTTAATTTTTTAATGTTTATTTTTGAGAGAGAGAGAGAGACAAAGCGCGAGCAGAGAAGGAGCAGAGAGACACAGAATCTGAAGCAGGCTCCAGGCTCTGAGCTATCAGCACAGAGCCCGATGCAGGGCTCGAACTCATGAACTATTAGATCATGACCTGAGCTGAAGTCTGATGCTTAACCGATTGAGCCACCCAGGTGCTCCCAGGCTGCTTTCAAGTGGGCTTTCTGAACAACACTCCTGAGCTGGGCCTGCCCTGTGTCTCTGTCCCAGACCTCAGACACCTTTGTCCCCCGCCATGCAGACTGCCTGTCATCAGCTGAAGTCTATAGGCCCCAGGATTGTGGCAACACATCCTCCCTCCTCCACGGCCAGTGTGTCAGTCACTGCGGCCACAGAGGACCACCCATTCCCTAATCATTTACGTCAGTTCATTGGTCTTTCAGTCCACAAACACTTACTGAGCCCTGCTCTGTTCCAGGCTCTGTGCTGGGCTCCAAGGACCCTCATGGTGACTGTGTGTGTAGGAAAGACAGATGACCACTTTTCTCTGGAACCCTCTTTCCTCCCCCGTGTCTTCCTCCATGGTTTTCTCTGATTCTGCCAGTCCACATTAATTTCTTTCTCTGGGGCCCTCTGAGGACCCTACACCTGCCCCACTGCGCGCACACACACACACACACACACACACACACACACACACATTTAAGTTCTAATTATTTTGTGTATGGTATGTGGAATTTTATGTGTGAGAACACTTGCTTTGAATTCTTTTTATTGTAATGAATTTGAAATTGTAAAAGGTATTGTTCAGAGGATTTCATTCTCATGTTATAACCTGTCACATCTAGTGCCAAGACTGCCTGGCACCACACCAGGGCTGCTGGCCCTTTGTCCAAGGGCAGGATTCTTTAGCTGTTGGAATAGCCCTGGCCAAGAGTTAGCACAGGGCCCTGGGCTATGGGGGCAAGTGACAGAAGGATGAGTGCCAACAGGGTGGCTCTGGGAGATGAATGGGGATGGGACCCCTTGTGATGATTTAACTCAGAGCTGAAACTAAGGGCCATGGATAATTCCCAATCATAATTCTCTTTTTAGGTCACTGACAAGTTTTCCCTTTTTGTTGTATAGAAACATAAAAAGCAAGAAAGATATTGCTAGTAAAAAAAAGTTTTTAGGGGCGCCTGGGTGGCTCAGTCTGTTGAGCGTCCCGATTTTGGCTCAGGTCATGATCTTGCAGTTCGTGAGTTTAAGCCCTGCGTGGGGCTTGCTGCTTTCAGCCCAGAGCCCGTTTTGGATCTTCTGTCCCCCTCTCTCTCTGTCCTTCTCCTGCTCGTGCTCTCTCTTTCTCAAAAATAAATTTTAAAAAAACATTTAAAAAAGTTTATAAATTTTTAAATAAAAAAATAGCAGTTCTGATTTCTGGACAGGGAGATTTTTTTAACATGGAGTGGGCAGACATTACTTTGGTATTTCTTTCTCTCCCAAAATACCCAATAGACATAGTTTTTGGATACTACCAGCTTCCCATGAGAAAGGAATCAAGAGGTCTCAGCCAGGTGGGGTTTCCTTAGGAGTCTGGAGGAATAAGCTCTGGGAAGCCTCATACCTTGGGGTGTTTCCAGGTCTAGCAGAGAGCACCGTACCCAGCAGGTGTTCACCCAATTCATGTATTAATGATGCAGACGCTGGGATATCTTGCTAACTGCATTGTTGGCCCTTGTCTTCCTGTGCTTGGAGCAGGGCTGGGTGTGAAGTAGGCCCTTAGCCATCTTTGTGGACTGAGGCTGTGTCCTGGCAACCTCCAAGGGCAGGCTGAGTGCTAAGTCCTCAGCCGTAGGTCTGAAGACTGGGCAGGAATTTGTGGAGTTTTCTGGCTTCTGCCCTACTGGGATTGGCATGGGAGAGTTGGGCCTGTGGCCTCCAGTCACAAAGACTTGTGGTTTTCTCTTAACTATCTCAACTTTCTGGTTTCAGCAGATTTTGGAAGAGAGCTGATAAGCACAACACTATCCCCTTGGTAAAAGGCTGTAGTAGTAGAATTTGCAGGAGCTAGAAGCTGGGAAAAGCTGGCTCAGCTTTATGTAATGACTTCTGACTCCTGATTAGAGCTTCCTAGCCTTAGGAGTACTCCCCCTGAGCCAGAAAACTGGGACACTTCACATCTCAAAATTGTTCCCATGCAGGGTCCTAATGCAGGTGTCTATAAGCCTGGAGCTGGGTGGGGGGCAGGAGCCTCAGTGGCTTTGGCTGGATCAGAACTCCTAGGCCACATTTGGGAGCCATGGCACTTCCAGAAGACAGGGTCAGTAAATGTGAACAGAGGACCAGCACTGGGGCTGAGGCTTTTGAGAAGGCTGTGGAGAAGGGACTAAGAATTTGCCTGTGTGGCCATGTGTCCCCTCAGGAAGCTGAGCCAGGTAGGGGAGTCCATGGGGGTGTCCGACTGGCCTGGAGGCACTCTTGAAGAGGGCTGGAAAAGCCAGGAAGTTCCTTAAAGTGCAAATGCTGTGCATAATGTAAGGCTTGGTGTAGGGGTCTACTGTGATTTGCCCAGACAAGTGTCAGGGTCCTGGGCTCAGTCTTTATGGTGCTCAAAGGGACGGGTCCCTAAGGTTGGTCCCCTTTTTTCTTCTGGTGTCCCAGGTAGGGTCCCTGGGAAAGCCTGGGAGGTGATGAAGAGAACCCTTCAAGGAGCTGCTGACCTGGGGCTTAGCTCTGAGTGGGGACTCTGGTCTGGCCTCTCCCTGTCTCCTCTTCCTTTCTCTGGCCCTTTGAGCTCCCAGCATGGGCCCCCACCTCCCCTGGTTCTTTCAGGAGTCTCCTGTTGATGAGCTCTTACCCAGGTCTGTGAAATATGTGGGAAAAAAGGCATCAGGGCACTGAAAACAGTAACACTTCCCTCCTACTGATTTCTAGCTCAAGAAGCCAGCTCCTTTATGTACTGCAGTAAAACCCAACCTTTGGATTTCTTCCTCTTGGAATTTGTGATAATTGGCTAAACCAGATCTTTGTAAACTGTGAATGATGTAAATATGACTGATTAATTCACCTAAAAGAAGTTGCTTGTTTCAAGCCTTAGCAGGGTCATTTCCTATAAACCTTGCCCAATTACAAATTATTTTTCATCAATTGATTAAAAGAGCCTGTGGAACCTCTGTGTCCTTTGGCAAACACATTAGATTCTGGACACCCCTGCCCTCATAGAGGGCTCAGTCTGAACTGAAAGACAGATAGTAAACGGTGCCTTGCAGGAGGGTGGCCTTGGGACTGGGCTTGGGGGCACATGTATAGGGAGGGAGGCCCAGGATGCTCCACATCTAAAGCTGGGTTTGAATGGCACTGAGGAGGTGTTCAGCTGTGCCTCTGGAAAGCCTGTGGGCATGGACACAGGAAAGCTGCTGCTAGCTTGTCAAGAGCTCCCAGGCCTGAGGCACTTGTACTGGGGGCATGTGCGTGACAGGCCGGTGTGATAGGCTTGGGCCTGCTGGTCCCAGGCCAGGTTAGTCATTGAGGAATTTGGTTCCTAGGAGCTTCTGAAATCAAACAAAAATGCTCATGAATGTGTACTTTTTTTCTTCTTAGGGATGAAATCTAAGGTTTTGTTTTATTTTAATTTTTTTATTTTTTAAAGATTTCATTTTTAGGTATTACACTCAATGTGAGATTTGAACTCACAACCCCAAGATTTAGAGTTGCATGCATGCTTTACTGACTGAGCCAGCCAGGCACGCCCTAAATCTAAGGTTTTAAATTAGATTTATAAAGGGGCCCATGCTTTAGAAAAGTTAGAACTTGCACAGTGGAAAGCCAGAGAAAATGGTATTTGTTTTCGGTTGTAAAATGTCTTCTAGTCAAATATGATGAATTAAAAGAATCTCCTGTTCATTCTCCGTATTGAACTAACGAAAAACTATTGCACTGCAGAGGAAAGTGTTAATATACCTATAAGGGGAGCTAGCCGATCAGGCTGGCCCAGAACTCACCACAATAAGAGTTGATACTAGAAAGCAGAGGGGCTGGACCTGCAAAGTCTTCAGGGAAAGAAAGCATAAACCTAGAATTTTTAAATTATTTAAATCTTTTTTATTTTAGAGGGAGCACAAGTGGGGGAGAGGGGCAGAGAGAGAGAGAGAGAATCTCCACACTGAACGTGGAGCCCGACACGGGGCTCGATCTCAAGACTGTGAGATCATGACCTGAGCTAAAATCAAGAGCCAGACGCTTAACTGACTAAGCCATCCAGGTGCCCCTGAACCTAGAATTTTATATCCAGACAAACTGTTGTTCAAGTTTAATGACCACAAAGATACTTTTAGATATTGAAGAGCTAGAGAATGTGGTTCCTATGAGCCCTTTTTAAATGAATGAATGAACAAAAATTTCTAGAGAGAAACTCCTTAAGAATGATGAAGGTATGATGAAAGGACTAGTAACCCCTCAATAGAGTCCTTAGAGCAGGAGGATGGTGTCTGCCACCATGTGACTCAGGCAAGCCATCAGCCACACAATGCCCCCTGCCACAAGCACCATGGTACAAGAGACACTCCCAGTTACACCAAGCTTGTGGCATTCGCTGCCCTAGCTGACTGATGCTTACATACGGCTGCCGTGGCTCTGGGAAAGCCATGGGATGGAGGTGAAAATGAGGCTGAAGGGAAGGTCATAGGTAAACACCACATGTATTCTCTGGTCTCTTTCTTGCGGGGATGGATTTGTCCTGAGTTGGGCCTGGCCCAGCTCTCAGTGAGACACTCCAGGATGTTGGGTGTCACTTTAGGCAGCTCTAAGGGTCTGGTTTTGTTTTACATCACGGATGACAGTTCTATGGCCCTACTCCCAGGTTCATGACAGACCTTACTAAGTGATGGCAACAGTCTTTCCCATAGATCTTTCCCAAGCCCAGTGCTCTATGCAGTCACTATCATTTAACAGGGTTAGAGGAAAGTTACCCTTATTTCCCATCCTTGTTCTGGATTCTGGAGATGGGCTGGATCTAAAGGGAACCAAGACCAAATGGGATTGTTCTGAGAGATTCTCAGAACATGTGGGCCCCAGGGCTGGGGAATGGGGTCCCCAGGGCCTGCTTTCCTCACAGTTGTGGACCGGCCCCCACCTTGCTGCCAGCGCTGGTGGTCTCTCCTCTCATGCTGGCAGCTCCCCTGGCCCATGCTGGATGGCAGCAGCTTGCACTCCTACTGGTCCCTCTCGTCACCCTCTCTGCCATCCTGACCCACCTGGCGAATCATCCCAAACTCTCCCTCAGCAGCAGCAAAGCAGTCACAGCTCACTGCCTTAAACATGTTCTCTGCTGGCCCAGATGGACTGGCCTGGCACCAGCTGAAGCTTGTTGTTTGGTCCCAGGAAGAGTTCCAACTGCTAGATGTTCCTAAGTGGAAACGATGAGTGGAGGTGGTGGGGATCTTCACATGGGTTTGTCTGCTCAGGGGTGTGAGTACGTGTATGCCCAAGTGCACAAGTATATACTTGCTGCGGGGGCTGTCACCAGTATGGCAAGGTGCTTTGTCCTCACTTGTAGGAGAGGAGCTAATTCTCTGGGGTCTCTTGGGTCTTGGAACCTTACCTTCATAGTGGGGCAGGAGCTTCCAGGGCCTGGAAGTTAGGAGGGGAGGATGTTGGCCTCTTGGGGAGCTCTGCGTGTAGCATGACACCCTACCACCACCACCCAGGAACCCTGTGGGTGGTACCTTCCCTCCCCAGCCAGCAGGGCATCCCCTGGCTTCAAGAGAGCAACTCAGAGGCTCTGAGCCTGTGGTCTATGTTTCCTGTCCCATGAAAGGCTCTGAGTGCTGTAGCTGAGTGTTATGGAGACCCTCACCTCTGTGCTGTTGGTCTCAGCAGAGCAAATTCTTTTTGGTTGATAGGTGATCAGGAAGGGGCCTTCCTGACACTGACCTAAGTCCACCTTCAATGGGGCAGGTCTGGGGGCAGGAGAGAATCTGGTCTGGGCCACAAACAGACTCCTTTTAAGATTGGGAGATTAAGAATTTCCTTAGCAGGGGGGGCGCCTGGGTGGCTCAGTCGGTTCAGTGTCCAAGTCTTGATTTCGTCTCAGGTCGTGATCCCAGGGTCGTGGGATCGAGCCCCATGTCGGGTTCTGTGCTGAGCATGGAGCCAGCTTGGTATTCTATCTCTCTCCCTCTGCCCCTCTCCCCCACTTGTGCTCTCTCTCTCTCTCTGAAATAAAAAAAAAAAAAATTAAAAATAAAAGAATTTCCTCAGCAGAGCCTCCAAACTGGGGCACACGTGCCAAGAAGGGGAGGGAGATGAGGCAGCCAACTAAAGCTGTGAAAACATTTATATCCTATCTCATCCTTTCAAACTTTTCCATTTGGGGAGGTGTGTTTTATCAGTAATATATGTGTACGTAATCGGTGGATAAGTATTCATATGTTGGGGGTATGCAAACATACTTTATTGATAGGGATGCATGATCAGAAAGGCAGAAGGCCACTGGCCTGGAAACTGGGTAGGTCAAGAAGTTTTTTTGTGTGTGGAAACTGGAATGTTTTTTCTAAAGTCAAACTTTCTGTGTCCTCCCATCCATTCGTGAGAGAATTGCTCCAGGACACACGACCTGATCGTGCTTCCCAAGATTCTGCAACCCTGAGGCGCCTAGCTGGCTCAGTCAGCAGTGCATACAACTCTTGATCTGGGTCGGGGTTGTGAGTTCAAGCCCCACGTTGGGTGTGGAGATTACTAAAAAAAAAAATACACAGAAAAACCCAAACCAAGATTCTGCAACCCTTGCTTCTCTGCCTGAATCCACAGGTGCCAGTGGGTGGCCCAGTGGCCCTTCCTGGCATGGGCCTGAAAGGAGAGGATCCTCCCACAGCATCTGCCCAGTCATAATTGCCTATTACAGAAAGGTCAGCCATGAATTTATCAAAACCTTGTTTGAAGCTGTGGGACCTCTTCCGGCTGCTCTGACTTAAGAAAAACAATTTCCCTAAGTTCAATCCCCTCCTGGTGAACAAAGACAGTCATTTATTGGTGTGAAGTATTTCTTTTTTAAATATTCAACTGGAGGCGGTGGGGGGCATGCTCTAGAATGCTGCCATGTGGAACCCAGCCTGGTTTTCCCTCTGGAGCCCGCACTGTCTCCCTGCCTCCCTGCTTCTCCTTCTGTTAGTCTGCTTCAGCCTGAGCAGATCCTCTCTGAGCACAGCTGCCGCAGTGGCTCTAGGCTCCTCCTCACTGTGGACCTGGGCAGCCACATCTCTCCCTGTTGGCCCTGATCTTACGGATGTACCTGGTGGCTGGGGCATCTTTGGTCGGTGGAGCTTGTTGGCTTCATGCCTTTCCTGGGATATCTGACAGTGGCGAGCCCAGGTCTGACCAGCACAGTCTGGATCATTTCTCCCAGTGGTGGTCATGGTATGGGACAGGAGGCTACTGGGGTACTGAGGAGTGCCAAGGGGGATGCCAACTGAATTGGCTCTGTGCCCCTCCCCAACAGCACCCATGTGGCCAGGGGGGTGGTCCTTCCAGCCCTGCTAAACAGCTTCAAGACTTGTTTCTGATCAGTCAATAGCCTTTAGTGCTGAAAGGGAGGAAAGCTGGTAGAAATCCAGCTATTTTTACCCCCTCTACCTTTCTTGGCTATCTTTTAAAAATATATATCCCTGGATAAGCCATTTTTAGTCTTCCCTGCTTGGCTTCCAGCCACTCCTTCATATCTCTGCTCTCTCCCTCCTTCTCACCTACTTGTCCTCCTGTGTCTCCTCTGCTTTATGGCAGTGTCCTTCTTCCCTCCTTGCTCACCTGTGCTTATCCCAACCCTCACCAAGCAAGAGCGGTCCCTGGGGCTTTTGGGAGGACCATTGGCCTCATGGAGCCTCACTGCTGATGGTCCAGATCCATGAAACCAGGTCTTCTGTGGGGCTGAACTGTGTCCTACCTGTGGATGTTTCCCTCCCCCTTTCCTTCCTCTCTCCCTTCTCTACCCACTGGAGACCTTTATTAAGGAGGGCCGCCTGAAGAGGCCCAGGGCTACCCCAGCCATCCTGGTCTCTATGAGACTTGCATCCAGGGATGTGTCACAGATGGAGCTCCTGCATCTCCTGCAAGAGACGGGTGGGTCCTGTGTTGAGCAGGATGGGGAGCCAGCCCTTCTCAGGTCGGTCTGGGTGGGAGAGGGCCTGGGCAGTCACAGGGTGCGGCCCTCATTGGTGTAGACTTTTCTTCTGTGGCTTCTCCAGTGTTGCAGCCTTCAGGCACAGAGATTCTTTGTGGCAGGGTGTTGAATGCTCCTCCTCTGGGAGCTTCTCAAACCCTGGGAGGAGGTTGTGTCTTTTTGTTCTTTCTCTGACTTCTCCATTTCTGGCATCTCTTCTGCTCCCATAAACGTTGGTGCTCCCCACAAATCTTTCCTAGACTACTGCTCCCGTGTGATCTCTGAGGCTTGTCTGTGAATCGAACCCTTAACTCTCCCCAATAGAAATATCTAGACTTCTCTGAATTGAATCCAAGCCCCGACCCATCTCCTGATACCTCTTGTACCTACCTCCCCACCTCAACAAAACCAGATCCAACCTCATGATTTTGCCATTTTATTCCCCATTCTCTGCTCACCGACTGGCTTCTGTCCCTGGACCCCCAGTCTCAATCAAAAGGATCATTCCTCCTCAGACCTCAAGCCAGAATACCTCTGCTGAAACTTCCCTCCCTCTCACCCCATGGACTGTCTCTTGGGCTATTGCCGATTTTTCACTGTTTCCCTGCCTCTAGTGTCTCCTTGACACACAGCCAGAGCACTCTCTTGTTTGAAAAACCTTAGAGGCCCTATTATTCCCCTGGCCTTTCCCTTTTTAGCTCTAAGCTTGCCCATAGTTCAGGAAGTTCAGACCACAGGATTGCTGGGAGCTGTTCTAGGTGCTGGGGATAGCACTGGCTTAAACCTGCCGTGCCTGCCCCCAACAGCCACCCAGCCTGAGCATGCTCTGTCATGTCTCTGAGCCTTTTCATGTGCTCTCACCTCTGCCTCCCTTGCCCTTTCACCTCAAGGAGAAGCCTCATCAGACTTCTGTCCCTTCCCTGGACCGTGTGGAGGCATGTCGTGCGGTGATTTGTTTGCACATCTGTCTCCCCTCTAGACTGTAGGCTCCCAGAGGACTGGATCCCTGTCTGATTCACTTTTTTAAAAATGTATTTCAATTAAATATTGAATAGGTATTTCTAAAGAATGTAAGAGTACTTATAAAATATGTATAAGATGTAAAGGATACAATACAATACAATGAACACCTGTAGACCACCTTCCATTGTCAGAGACATAGTTTGTTCATACCGTCAATACCTATCATGGGGCCTGGAACTATTCCAGGGGTCAGCAGGTGTTTGTGAATGACTACATGCCTGAATGAATGAATGAATGAATGTTAGTTTTCTCTGTGAGTCTCTCAGCGCTGCTGGGCAAACTCCATGTGAAGTGGTCCCAACTGAATCGTGTTGCTGCCTGAGGTCAGTCCCACCCTGTGAGCTCGCTGAACCGCTTACACATCTTTCCATTTACTTTGCATATGTTTTTTGAGGGCTTGCTCAGTACCAAGAGTGGTGGGGGGACTGGGCTGCAGTGGGGAGCAAAATGTCAGAGACCTTCTCCTAGGGAGCTTCCACTTAACCAGCTCTTCAGAAGAGAAAAAAATAATCCAAAGAGCCCAAAGTGCAGTGCTGCCTACCTGTCCACAGCCTCACTGTGCTCCCGAGAGTGACAATGTGCGACAGTGGTTAAGGACAGGGACTGCAGGCCTTGATACAAGTCATGATGGCTTTGCAAGTTATATAACTCCTATGTGTAGCAGTTTCCTTGTCTGTAAAATGGGCAAAATGGGTCCTGTCCTGTGGATTTGCTATGAGGCATAAAGGAGTTAATATGTGATAGGTGCCTGGCACACAGTGGGGCTCACAGTAAGGCTCAGTTGGCATCACCACCACCATGGTGAGCAGAGTATTCTGTATGGTGGGACTGGGGGTGCAGCCAATAACCAGAGAGGACTCCACTATCATTTCTGCAGCTCTCTCCAGCATGAGCTCAGATCCAGGGAAGGGCCGAGTACCATGCTAGTCACGTGCCATGCCTTGTTTCCTCAGCTCTAACACACTTTTGGGCCACGTTTGCTTTTCTGAGTCATGATGTGCCTACAGCCAATCTATTCTGGAAACACCAGTTGTGTGTCCAGTGTGTGCTAGGCACTGTGCTGGGCTCTGGGATGCAGCTATGGAGGTAGCACACAGAGGCCCTGCCCACAGAGCTGACGGTCTAATGCGGGGATCACAGAGGATACACAAAAGCAATACATATTATGAGCTGGAAGGTACTCAGTGCCATGGAGAACAAAGAGGCAGGAGGGACAGAAGCTACATTTTATTTTTTTTAAGTTTATTTATTTATTTTTTAACAATCTGTACACCCAACGTGGGGCTCGAACTCATGCCCAGAGAGCAAAAGTCACATGCTCTTCCAACTAGCCAGGTGTCCCAGAAGCTTCATTTTAAATAGATCAGGGAGAGTGTCCCTGAAAGGATGCCACCAGCACAAAGACTTGAGGGAGTGCAAATGCCTGCAGATGTGGATGCCCAGAGGAGAGTGGCCTGGCCTAAGGGAAGTAGAAGGAGGGAGGGAAAGAATAGTAGGGGATGGGGCCAGGGGGAAAGGGGCTGTATCTCATGGGCTTGCAGGGGCCATTGTAAAGCCTTTGGATTTTCTTCTGGGAGGGAAAAGAAGTGTTGGAGGGTTTAGACAGAGGAGGGAAATGGCTAATTTATGTATGTAGAGGAGTACCCTGGCTGCCATGCAGAGAAGACCACAGAGGGGTGAGTGAAAGCAGCCTGGCTTGTGCAGAACTGAAAAAAAGAGGGGACGGTGGGGAGAGAGGAGGCAGTGGGAGTGGCCAGACTCTGAAGCCAACAAGATTTACTGAGGATTGACGTGGATGGGAGAAGAAGGGGTCAGAGATGGCGCCAATGGGAGGCTGGGAAACGCACATATAGGGGAAGATAAGAGCTCAGCTTGGACGCTTCAGGTTTGGGATGCCTATGCATATGACATCTCAGTCAAGATGCAGAGTCTGCAGTTAGACCAGTGACAGGTTCAGGGAAGGCTACTGGGCCAGAGACAGTTTAAACAGGGAGAGAGTTTAAACAGGTGTGGCCAGGAGGGAGGAGGAAACCTGGGAGAAGGAGGTGTTCCAGAAGGCAAGTGGAAAACTTATCTCAGGAAGGAGGGAGCACTCAGCAGTATCCTGTGGTGCTGCTGAAGTGAGATGAGAGATTGAGAAGGGATTGTTGGATTGATAATGTGGAGGCCGTTGGTGACTGTGACCATAGCGGTTTCTGTAGAAGGGTGTGCAAAAGCCAGGTTGGACTGGGTTGAGAGGAAGGAAGGGGAGGAGCAGAGAAATGGGGCAGTAGCTAAAGGGGAAAGTGGGTCAAAGTTATTTAATTAACTAACTAATTAATTAATTAATTTTGCGGATGGGAGAAGCATGTTTGCATGGTTATTGAAATCATCCAATAGAGAGGGGAAATGGCTGATGAAGGAGAGGAGGTGGTTTGTGAAGGTAAGAAGTGGGATTTGGGAACAGGAGACTGGCAAATATTGGGGGACAGACGTCGAGCGGCTGTGGATGTGCAAATTCTCCTCTAGTAGCTCCCACTTTCTTGGTGAGATGGCATGCAGGTTGTCAGTGACAGTAAAGAGAGGGAGAGACATACTGGAGGCTTGAAGATCATGGAGAAGGGGTGAGGAATCATCCAGGAGGATGGAAAAGAGAAGGGATCGCGGACAAGCAGCTCGATCGCCAGGTGTCTCCTACAGCCACCGTGTTGGTGTGTGCACACACATCAGGCCCAGGTGCAGGGAGCCCTTGCAGGACAGACTTTGCTGGGCCACAGAAGGCATTGTTTGCTTAGTCATTGTCACTCTGGCTGAGCTGAAAGTTAACTTGAATCTGGATCTCTGTCACACAAATTTTGTCCCCAGAAAGACTACATGGCGATACAACATTGAATTAAAATGCAACTGTGTACACAGAAGATTGCCTGTCACAGACCAGGCAACTCACAGACAGTAGAGATGGCTACATTCCTCAGAAAAAAACTTCAGACCTTACACAGCCTGGGAAAGGGACTGCAGCCCCTCCCTCCACATGGTATAAAGGGCTCTCAGTAGCTTCTGATTAGCTTTCAGGGGCTCCTTTTTTTTTTTTTTTTTTTTTTTTTTTCCCTTTTAATTTTAATTCCAGTATAGTTAACATACAGTCAGGTGCTGCTTTTAAATTCCAGCCCCAAATCATTCAAATAAAAAGTGAAATTATAAATTAACCAAGTGGGAATCTTTCTTTACCATGCCTAGAAATTAGTCTGCTGGAAGGCCGTGGAGCCTAGGTTCCAAGTGTGGCCCAGAGATGCTGCGGCCACTAATACTGGGCCTCACAGCTGGTGGCAAGATGGCCCAGGGGGGCTAGACTCTCAGGTTCTGGAGATCCTATTGAAGACGAAAGTGGCAGGTCTGTGAGATGGGATGGATGGGTGGGTATATGCTGTTGTTGGTTGATGAAAGAAATGTTTGATAGACATGTAATAGTGTTTCTTTTTTCTGGAAGAGTCTTTATTAGACCGAAGGTGTGGCTCTCCCCCCACTGTTCCTCAGAAGGGAGGAAGAATTGCAGACAGTCTTGGAGGAGGCCTCCCCAGGTGGGCTCCTCGCCCCCTGCCCCACCCCCACCCCCGTCTGAAATGGCTTGTTTTAAGACATCCTACCAGTTGGCCCCTGAATCTTTTTTGCAAGCAGATGGCTTTCATCTAGGGGCAGCAAACTCAGAATCCCCTCCTGTCAGTCAGTCAGACCCTAGGAGGACACAGGGCACTAGGGCAGATGGCGCCAGGGTGGCCTCCCTGCAGGCAGCTGTGGTCCAGCCTCCACAGTGGCGCTCAGCCAGTCTGTCCTGTCTCCTGGGTGCCAGTATCCACCCAGATGAATACACACTGGAACAAGGATAGAATTTCAGGGAAGCCATATAAAACATTGCCTTTGGCTTTTTGTGCTCAGCTTCTTTCAAATTGGAAAAGGGAAATGGGGAAAAGGAAAATAAGGAAATTGAGTTTAGCTTAACTTTCTACCTTACTGAACTACTCAACTCTGCGGGCTTCCCTGCAGCTGCGCCAGGTCAGAATGGAGATGGGGGTCAGGTACATTGGACTTCTTCTCAGTGGTTCCTCAAGGGCTGGATCCTAGGACCGCAACCCCACCCAGCCTTGTACTAGCGGAAGAGTAACACTTCACCCATCTCGATGGACTTGGTCTAGCATCAGGCCTGCTGGTGAGCTGCCAGAAAGTAGGTTCCTTTGTCACTGCTGGAGATGGCATTAACTAGGTAGGCATTGGGATGCCTCCCCCACCCATCTCCAACTGTCTGGGGTCAGCCTTTGAAGGGAACAAACCAGAACAGACCTGCCAGGGCAATAGCTCTGAACTTGTGCTGTATGTTGGGATCACCTGGGGAGGGAAAAATACTAATACCAGGGTCCTGCCCCCACAGATTCTTTTTTATTTATCTTTTATTTTTGAGAGACAGAGAAAGACAAAGTGTGAGCGGGGGAGAGGCAGAGCAAGAGGGAGACACAGAATCCAAAGCAGGCTCCAGGCTCTGAGCTGTCAGCACAGAGCTGATGCAGGGCTCAAACCCACAAACTGCGAGATCATGACCTGAGCCGAAATTGGATGCTCAACCTAGCACCTCAGGTGCCCCTGCCCCCACAGATTCTGATGTAATTTGTCTGGGGTATAATCTGAGAATCAGAAATTTAAAAATAACTCCAGGTGTTTCTAACGTATAGATTTAGAGCCTTGGTTCTTTAAAGTGTGGTCTGCAGACCACAGTATAGGTATCACCTTAGAGATTCTTAAAAATGCAAACCTCACACTAGACTTGCTGAATCTGAATCTGTACTTCATCAGGATGTAGGAGGGGAACTCAAGATTCTACCACATGACCTGGTGCTGAGGGTTCAAATGGGAGACGCTTGTCAGCGCTCAGCATGGGACACAATCAGCACTCAGCAAATGGTAGCTGTGATGATGCCACTGGGCAGGAAGAGGAGAGCGGAATGGGGCTCGGCAGGGTCACCGAGCTTGATAGAGCCCCCTGCAGACTGCTTCTCTGAGAAGTGTCTCTAACATAGTGATTTTCAATGTCATTTCAGCGTTTCCAGGAGACTGGACCCCAAGGAGCCCCCGGGTAGCCAGAGAGCAGCTTCCCCAACCCCGAAGCAGGCTTCTGCTACTGCTCCCGGCCGCGAGAGCCCCCGGGAGACGAGGGCACAGGGCCCAGCAGGCCAGGAGGCTGATGGCCCGCGCAGGACACTGCAGGTAGACAGCAGGACGCAGAGATCAGGGCGGTCGCCCTCTGTGTCACCGGACAGAGGCAGCACCCCCACATCACCCTACTCCGTCCCCCAGATCGCCCCCCTTCCCAGCAGCACGCTGTGTCCCATATGTAAGACCTCGGACCTCACGTCGACCCCCAGCCAGCCAAACTTCAACACCTGCACCCAGTGTCACAACAAGGTCTGCAACCAGTGTGGGTTCAACCCCAACCCTCACCTCACCCAGGTAACCACTTTCTGCGCCGGCTTCCCCCACCTACCTTCCCATGCCTCCCTCGGTTCCCTTCCCCTCTTTAACCAACTCTCTTTTCCTGGTTGTTTTCCTGAGCCACCAGCATTTGTGTCTTCCTGGCTCAAGATGTGGTAGCAGAACAGGCCTGGCCGCAGATCTCCTGAGGGATTCCTGCACCTCCTGAAAGCTTGGGCAGAGTCCCAGAGTAGAAGATGCTTTTGTAGCTGGTGTGAGTTTGACCCAGAAAAATGGCCTTAGAGAGGGCCAAAGACAGGCTTCCGGGCAACTTTTCTCAATGGATACTCATTTGGAGAGGGCTATAAATAGCCACAGGCTGGAGGGGAGGCAGATTTCCCTGGCTCTAGGCCAGCCTCCTTCCCTGACAGTGGGCACTGGAGGGGGATGCTGGTGAGGGAAGCAAGGTTTTAGGGGAGGCAGGAAACAGCCTTCCAGTTGAGCTCTGGGAAGCTTCTCCTCTGGACTTTCATTCCAGTTAGCTGGGCCTGAGGTGGCAGAAAAGCTAGCCATCCCCAGAGAAACAACCTCAGGGTAGAGACCCAGGCTGGGAGCCAAGCATTCACAATGGGTGATGGTGTTCTGCACTCACTGAGCAGTCACTGAAGGGCCATTTCCACGAGATTGGCCTCCTTTGTGCCCTGGGTCCACAGCCCCATCCTGGCTTTGTTCAGGATGCTTTGAGTTGCTGTGGGATGCTCAGCCAAAACCCTGAAGGCTCTTTTTGGGGACCTGGAGGCTGGGTGCCCCAGTGTACTAGTGCAACTGGGGCCATGCCTCTGAAATGAACTGAGTGGGCTTGTCAGCTTCCTCCCTCTCCTCTGGGGTAACCCATAGAAGTCTCTAGTTCCTCCTCCAGGGCTCTGCCCTTGGGCAGGATGGAGCATGGCCGGGCTATAGGCACAGGCATGGCCGCCTCTGGGATTATCAGCAGCAGGAGCCATTTGGACTTCGTGGGTGGGGGAGATGAGTGAGAATAATTGTTCACAGGTCGGGGTCTATTTGTGACATGAGGTGCTGTGGGTGTGGGATGTGTGGTTTGCGAGAGGTAAGTGTGAGATTCCAAGGAAGGAGCTGCCGTTGTGGGGAGATGACTCAGTACGTTTGGAGTTGCTCCTGGAGTGTGGGGGCTTCCTTGAGGAGGCGTGCACACTCGTGATTATTACATCTGTGATTAGAAACAGGCCCATCCCTGAGCTGATCAGTTAGGTAAGTGTTTGCTCTTCAGTACTTAGAACAGTGTGATCCACACCAAAGAAACTCACCTGTGTGTTTGTGCCAGCACAAACCAGAAGCCAGAAGCCCTGGCCCCCCAGGAGTAAGGTTTGACAGGCAGGGGTGAGATGCTGCGGTGGCCCCTGTGTGGTGTTGCCCCTCTGGGTTTTAGCCTCCGTGAGATGCTCACTTGAGCTATAGGACCTGAAGGGCAGAGGTCAAGGGAGAGCCACATATGGGGCACTGGTCCTGGTGGGCACCCAGCCCTTGCCACACAACAGGCTCCCCCAAGCCCAGGACCTTGGGTAACGTGGGAAGGGAGCCAGCCTTTAATGTGCCAGGAAAAACAGCAGAGTGGGAGGACCTTGGCCACACTCGGTCCATCTGCCTCGTTGTGCCGGGAAGAAGCCGAGGCTCAGGGCCAGGAAGGAAGGGGCCTCAGACTTAACTGCAGATTCACAGTGTTTGGTGAAGAGCAGTCCTCTCAGCCAGGTGCTTCAAGCAAATCTGAGCCAGACAAATGCATTGGTTCTTTGCTGGGAGGCTTCTCAGGCCTTCAGCACCCTGAACGGCACCATGGAGCTCCAAGACAGAGCTGTAGCCAGCAGCCTTTCCCAGACTTGCTTTCTCAGAACATTAGGGGCCGCTGTTCCATGGCATCAGTTTGGGAAATGCTGACCTAGTCCATTCTCCAGGTTCTCGGAACCTGGTGGATGCCCTTTTCTGACAGGGTCTCCAAGCAGAACCTTTTCTTCTCCAGAGCTGGCTTTCGGTGGTGTTCCAGTCAAGGAGAAAGAGCCCTCAGCACATTTTCCTGAGAGGCTGGCAGAACGTAATTCTCGAGTCAGAGCGGTTGTCCATTGTCACTCTGCTGAAAGTAGATTCACCTTCCTGGTCCTTTTGCACAGAAAGAGAAAAACAGTTTGCAGGTTTTGTTCACGCACCTGCTGATCCGCCCTGGTCAGACCATACCTGTCCTGACACACCTCCTAACTTGATGTTTTGCCAGCCAAGAAGGCCGTTTCTGGGATTACCCTGGTGTCTGTGGGCTGGGCTCCTGCCTGGCCTGAGATGCTGGGCAGGGCCAGGGGCTGGTTCTGAAGTAGGGTGTGTCTAGGTGGCAGGGCGGTCAGGCAAAGCGACCTTTCCCAGGACACCCAGGTCCAGGACTCTCTTCTCAGCAGGGGCCCTGCTACGGTGCAAGAAGAGGTGGTGCTGGTTCCAGCACCAGATGCACTGCAGACACTGGCCACTGGGGGGCATACTGGGGACCTTGTCTGCAGGGTGGGGCTGTGTGTCTGAAACTGCTTAGTGCAGTGATGATGCTGCGGTGGCGGTGGCGGGGCTGAGGAGGCCTGGGTCCCACATTCTGGCTTGAAGCTCACCGAAGCCTCATCAGGGCATGTCAACATGCTCCTCAGCTTCCTGCTGGCAGAAGGAGGGATATAGCAGTTCTAGAGAGGGACAAGGGCCACGCAAGTGACATGGAGGGTTCCATGGCCTTTCTAAGACTGCTAATGAAGCTTCCCTTGGATCTTTGGAAAGAAATGTGACTATGGAAAATGGACCATTTTCATGTGTGGCAGAGGTAGAAAATCACTGACTCGTACCTCAAGTTGCAGTGCAGATTAGGAGTGTGACAGTTGTTGTGCTGAACAACAGCACAGTGTTCACGCTGCTCGGTGAGTGAGGGCAGGTGAGCAGAAAGGAGGAAAAAGATGGCCACTGGAACTCCGTGAATTTGTCTTTCCATCTCATGGCATCAGTTAGAATCTTGTTACTTTAGCTGAGTCTTGCAGAAGCAGCAGGCCAGTTCTGGAGATGAGAATCACAAACAGGTAGAACGGTCAACCCCATTTGGCCAGAATAATGGCTCAGATCTGGAGCCACTACTGTTCTGGTTGGTGGGCCTGGTCTTCTGTCAGTCCCCAGGCTTCCGGGTGGGTGCTTACTATTCTGCCTGGGCCCCGGTTGGTTAGCTCTCAAGGCTGTGATTTCTTTGAGAGAAGGATGCCTGCCCATGTACTTTGCTGGGCTTTGGAGGCCTGGAGCACATTGAGGCTGCATGGAAGTCAGGGAAGGAGCTCAGGGCACTCTCTGTTTATAGACAAGGAGACGAAGTCTTGGGAAGTCTTGGCTTATTCAGGGTCATTTTGGAGCAATAGACCTGGGGATCCAGAATCAGTGGCTAGGTCTCCAGTTTTCCCTCAGGGACTCTCAGCACCATTTTCCCTGTCCACAGTCCACTCTTCCTCCTCTTCCTGAGGAGAGTTCAGAACAAACAAGGCCATCTCAGCCACTCTTTGTGGTGCGGCCATTTCTTTCCGGAGTTTTGTGGTCCTGGAGCTCAGGGCAGGTGAATAATTTACCCTGTTTGAAATTGTGGCAAAAGACTGGGGGTTTCCTTGTGGGGTCTGAACATCTCTCACCACCCACGAGAGACCGTCCCTGTGAGGAGGAGCACTGATCAGGAGGCCAGAGGCATTAGGATGTAAGCCCATTCAGTACCAGTGATAGGGAAAAGACAGGAAGATTGTTCTCTTCTCTCCCTGGATGTGGGTCCTGAGAAAAGTACCTTAACTTCCCAAATGTCTGATTTCTCTAAAGGAGAGGCAGAGGGCCAGGGACCAGCCTCGGTGGCTTTGCTGATGCCTCATGCCAGCTCAGGCCTATTAGCCCACCTCTCTACTCTTCAATGACTTAATGTTCAGGCCTGCCACCCCTTTCTCCTGCAGGAGGGAGGCCCTTGTTGCACAAATCAGGCTCTATTCTGATAGGGGGGATGGGAGACAAGGCATGGTTGTGAGCCTCCTGGGTGGAATCTGGGAGGTGAGGTTTGGGTGGGCAGTGGGGGTGGGAGTGGGCTGCTAGAGAATACGAGTGATGGCCAGGGGCAGCCCAGCAGCACGTCCTGGCCTGGACTTCCTCCAGATGTGCATCTGGCCTCACCTGGGGAAGAGCGTCACAAGAGCACGTGCTGGTGCAGACGCAGGGCTGGCTGCATGCCTGTGCTTCCAGATCTGATTGGCAGAAGCGTCCCAGAGCACCAGCTACAGTGCAGCCGCAGCCTGCCCCTGGGAGGCCCACCCTCTGCCCCAGTGGGGAGCCATAGAGCTGCTACCCCATCTCTAGCCTTCCAGGTTCAGACAGCTCATCTGAGCTCATCTGCCTCCCATCTCCCTTGCCCTAGTCGGAATTGCTCAGAAGCCCCTCTGAAAAACTACAGAAGAATGATCACGGTCTTTCTTTGCCTGTCCTAAGGTCTAGACTTTGCCGAGACCAACCCAACGGTGTTTAATCCACTGTGCACTGGCCTCCCCCCTAACCTGCTCCATCAGCACTTACCCATGGGCTAAGTAAGGGCTTAGGCACTTACCCATGGTGGGCGGTGTGGAGAAGGGAGGGAGATGAAGCAATGGCCATAAGCCTTTCCTCTACTGCCTGTATCCCACTCCTTTCCGGCAAGGGCCGGAGCACCAGATGGCCTGGGGGAGGTGCTGTGAGTGCTGCACCGGATCCCTCCGCTGCAGCCACCAGCCTTGCCCCCTTCCCTCTGCTCCTCCATGGCCACGCTGCCTCCTGGGCCGGTAGGGAATGAGGAGCAGGTGTTAGGAGGACATAGATCAGCAGTGGGCTGAGGAAAGGCAAAGTTGTCTCCCTCCTCCCTGGGCCTAGGAGGAGGTGGTGTCTGCACACATGCCCAGGCTTCCCTTCTCCACCGCTAAGCCAAATGGAAGTTGGTCTCCAGGGGGCAGGCCCTTTGGGAAACCTTTCTCCCACAGTACATCCAGTCCTTGAGCAGCTTGCCTTCCAGAAGCCAAACAGTCTTCAAGTCAATAGGGAAATACCTGCCAAGCTTCAGTCAGTCCTGGACAGCCAGCCCTGCTGCCAGTCCGTGCTCCCAGGAGGCAGGACTCTTGGCCTCCTTGCTGGGACCACTGCGGGGCAGAGGCCAGAGCCACTGGGTACATGCAGAAGAGACAGCTGTGTGGGAGTGGGAGCTGTTTCATAGCTGGAGCTGTCAGGCATGGCACTCCAACTTTTAGCTACAAAGGGGGCTGTACAGTTATCTAAGAATGAATGTGAAATTAATTCAGAGCAGAAACCTGAGATTTTATTCTCAAAACACCTGCTCCTATATGTGTGGGCAAAAGAAACAGAATGAGAAGAGAATTGAGTAAAAATTGAGAAAAAAAAGAGAAATAAATAAAGTGGGAACAGGGGAAGGAACAGGGGGGAGAGACAGGAAAGGGAGGTGACAGAGAAAGCCAGAGGCAGGAAGAGGCAGGAGAGCTCAGTGAAGTAACCAGATGCTGGCTGGTCACCTTGGGCAGGTCTGCCTGTACCCATTGTCAGATGGTGGCCCTTTCCCTTCTTCCCATCCTTTCCTTCCCCTGCAAATACTTTTGAGCCCTTATGTTAAGCCAGGAACTGTCCTTGACACTGGAGAATCAGGCAGAGCTGAAGTATGTTGCTCAGCCCTGTGGAGCCCGCAAGCCAGAGGGAGAGGCTGCCCTTCCGCCAGTAACCACCCAAGCAAACACACAGTCATACCTGGGGGTAAGGTGTGCGGAGGACCAGGAGGGAGGCTGGGGTGTTTGATATGCTGCTGCACCAAGACTCTTGGGGGCTTCTACAAGGAGGAGACATTAGACTGGAGTTGGCCTAGGGACAGGTGGGGCCCAGGGAGGCCTGAGGGGAAGTGCGTGGGAACAAGCCAGGGCTGGGGTGGCTGGAGTGCCGTGAGCAGGCCCAAAGGGCAGGCAGATCCTGCTGGGGTCTCTAGATGGGCTTCCAAAGATTTTGAAAAGTGGCAGTGGGAAGGTCAGATGTGCATTTAAAAACACCTCTTTAGAAATAGATAACGGCGATGGTTGTACATTATAAATGTAATTAATGCCGTTGAATTGTACACTTAAAATGGTTAAATGGCCAGTTTTATGTTATATTTATTTTATCACAAAACTCTCAACAACAACACCCCACTCCTCTGACTGCTGGGTGGAGAAGAGCCCATGCCACCGGTGGGGCTGGATCCCCAGAGCAGGCTGGGGCTGGGGTGGTGGGAGTGAAGAACCTTGAAAGACTCCTGGTGGATTTCAGAAGCTAGACAGACAGATTTTGGAAATGTGTTGCACATGGGGGTTAGGGGATAGAGATGGAGAATTTTTCCATTTGGGCCACGTCAGGTTGGAGGTGCCTGTGAGCATCTAAGTGGGGTTCAGTAGGCTGACAAATCTAAGACCCTGGCATGCAGCAGACAAGTCAGGGCCAGAGAACTTTGAAATTCACAGGCATATTGACATCAGTATACTTCCCACTAAACACTTCAGTAAGCATATCATTAACTTGAGTTTAGTATGGGGGGATGGGGTTAGGTAAAATGTACATGTATTGTAATGTTTAGAGCCCAAGTGTACCATTCAGTGAGCTTTGACAAAAGCATGCAGCTGTGTCAGCCAAACCCCTCTATCAAGGTAGACGTCCTCATCACCCTAGAAAGTCCCTTCAGGCCCCATTCCTGTCCATCCCCACCCTTCCTCCAGACACAACAGTTGTTCTCGTTTTTATCCACCATAAACAAGTTTTGCCTATTCTAGAGCCCCGTATGAATGGAATTGCACAGAATGTGCTCTTTTTTGCTCTTTTACTCAGCACAGCGTTTTTTGAGGGCCGTCTATGTGGCCAAGTCTTGAGAGGCCTGACCGAGCAGGAAAGGAGAGAACACAAGACAGTGGTGTGCACAGGAAAGGTGCGCAGACAGAGGAGGGCTCCGAAAAGCAAGAGACAATGGCACTGGAGTTCTGAGAGGCAAGGGCTGCACAGGAAGGTGGGGGGTGGAGTGTGGTTGAAAGAGCGGAGCCCCCAAAGAGGCAGGTCTAGATCCTCAGTGTGGAGGAGGAAGCCTATTGTGTGGCTCCTCTTGACGACATTGGAAGCAGGGCAGCGGTTTGAGCCAGAAAGCAAGGGAGGGGGACAGGCAGGGAGAGGGACACGAGAAATTGAACAAGCCATTGTGGACAAAAGCCTCCTGGGGAGATGGAGTGAATTAGTTAACCGGGCAGATATGGGGGTCCAGGAGAAGTTAGACGCAAGTTAATTTACAGTGGAGCCCATCCACCTGGTGCCCATTTATCTGTTTGGGTGTAGGCCCGGGGGAAAAAAGGTATCTGGCTGGATCCAGTTCTGAAGCAGACATAGATTAAGAGAGCACAGACATTTAGCAGAGTGACTGCGTGACAGACCATAGATTCAGCTGGTCAGGAAGACACGTGAAGGCAGAGGGCCTGTGGAAGAACAGAAAGCAGAAGCTCGGGGCAAGTAAGTTCAAGTAAGGGAGCAGCTGAGAAAGGCTCTTCTTGGGATGAAAGTCCCTTCGGAGCCAGAACCCATAAGGCCCTGCTTTTCTGAATCCCCAGCAGGCTCCTGGCAGGGCAGGAAGCAGCTCCCTGAGGGAAGCCACTTTCCTGTAGCTTCTGCTTCCCCCACTTCCAAAGCAGCTCTTGGCCTGCACACCACACTGAGCCTCCCCATTCCTACTGCTGCTCGGGCCCCACTGGGCTGGGATGCACAGGTGTCCCGCCTCTGAGATGACAGGATGGGTTTCCTTGCTGGCAAGAAGGGTCAGCCTGACAAAAGCTAGTGTCTGACAGAGCCATCCACATCAATGCAGCCCTGGGCAGTCCCCTTAGCTCACCTCTGGTTCTTGGGACGTGAGTTCTGTGGCGGATAGCCTGCTCATCTCCTGGCCATGTGCCAGGTCAGGCTCATGGAGGTACTGGACAGCATGACTCTAGGACAGGTTTCCCGTCACACTAGTAGAAGGCCATTCATTGTGATTCTGGTGGGCAGCTGGATTGGAGGCTGCCAAGAAGCCACAGACACCGAATACAGTTAGATGAGGAAGGCTCTCACTGCTCTGGTCCCAGGGCTGACGAGTCTGCCACAGGCCTGGCCATGTATGCCCAGCCTAGGTGGGCAAGTGAGCTGAGGTGCATGGCCATCTATCTCCCTGTCCAGTAGACAGCATCCATCCCCCTAACACAGGGATGAGGACCTTGGAGGAGGGAGGAAGAGGCTAAGGCTGAACCCCTCCGATCAAGCTCCTGATGATCAGTGGGGGAGGCAGAGGGAAGTCTTGCTGGGCTCAGAGTGCTCCCCTCCCAGTGTCCTCCCTGGGAGGCCTTTCTGCCTGGGCCTGAGTCTGGGTGGGGCTGGGAGAGGGCGTGGTCAAGGCTCCTTGCCATCTAGAAGAGGCTGGATAGAAATAGCTGTGCCCATCTGGGCGATGAGTCACTGAGGGGCGTTTTAGCTGTTTCTTGGAGAGGTTCTATTTTAGGTGAATGCCTGTGACAGCCTGGGTGACGGAGGCTGGGTAAGGGAAGGTTCTGGTGGTGAGTGCAGGAGTTTTAGCACATGCCCTTATTCAACCCTGTCCAGAACCTGAAGGAGGGTCACTCTGAAGTCCCAGGATAAGAAGTTTTACATTCCAGACTCCTCTTGTCACAAGTCCCACCTCAGGGCATGCTATACCTGTGCAAGCGCACAGTGGAAATGGAGCCTGGGGTGTGCACTGGGCACCCACCCCAGGAAGTGGGTCTGTGACAGCTGCCCTGGGCCAGGGCCTGGGGCTCCCCTCAGAAGGCTAATCCCCTCCGGGGGTCCATCTGAGGGTGAGCAGAAATAGCCTGCCCCTTGGAGCTCCCATTTTGATGGGAAGTGAGCCCTCCCCACCCAAGAGTAACTTTCTAAAGTGTCTTTGGACTGAGTCCCAGAGACCCAAATTGTTTCCTCTGAGGGTCTCTCTGTCCAAAAGTAGACAAAGCTGCCTTGCGTCTTCAAAAACACGTAGGGTGAGTTGACACTTCCCATCTCGGGGGGATGGCTTCACACCCCAGTGCTGTGGCATCACTGTTCTTAGGGTTTCTGAAACTGGGCTTGGCCTTTGAGGGCTCTGCCAGTGTTTTGCAGAGGGGACTTCTAAACCCATGACTTGACCTGCATGAGGTTGAGTGGCCTTTGGAAGAGGCAGGAATGCAGAAGGCACCAGACTCCAGGCCATAGCTCAGGAACCGGGCTGGGCTGGCAGGGCTGGTCTCACCCACAGCACCACTTCCTGGCTGGGTAACCACAAGAGTATGTGGTTAAGTTATATCAGACCTTGATTTTCTCTACTGTGAAAACTAAATGACAATGTGAACTGTGAACATGCCCTGTGTGGTCCTGGGCACAAGGGGGTGCTCACCAAAGTGCGGTGTTCCCCACTCCTTGGATGCTGCTTTTGGCCTGCTAGGCAAGACAGCCAAACCCAAGCTCTCCAGCTGGCAAGTCAGCTAAAGCAGCAGCTGCACAGCCCTGTGGCCTCAAGGAAGAGAGCAGGACTGGAGGTACTCCTAAGGGTGGACAGAAAGGGCTTTTTGCCTCAGGAACTGGATTGGACCTTTCCCTGGTGACTGGGCCACCATGGTGCTTTCAAAGGCTCTGGCTACAAGCATAGATGGAGCAGCCTTGGCCTGCAGCCTCAGCTCTGGTTGTAGAGGAGGAGCCTCTTCACTGGGGCACCAAATCTCCAGTCTCATGGCTTTTGCTTTGTGGGAACTGTGCCCCTGCCCCCTGTTAATAGGTTGTTGGGATTAATCCCACAAGAAGTCTCTCTGGAATGAGCCCTGTTCTGTACTACACACTGTGCACAGTCCTGAGAACACCTCAACCAGAACTCACAAGCTAGGTGGGGAGAAAGGAGACACCCAAGGAAACAAATTGGTAGATACTTCGGGAAAGAATAAGCACTGTGAAGAAGATGAAGTGGGTGATTCGATACAGAGTGCCTGGTGGGGGAGGCGTATGTTAGATTGTGTGGCCAGAGAGGGCCCTGATGGGGAGATCTGAGGCCTATATAGCTAGCTGGTCTAGGGGCAGAGAAAATTGTGAGGGCCGAGGCCCTAGTTACAGAAGTGAGCTTAGGGGACTACTTGGCAGAACAGGAGGCCCAGAATCTCTGGGGTAAGACCACTAAGGGGGGATGGCAAGGAAGGAGGCCAGAGAGAGGAATGCGCTGGAGTAGATTGTGGGATCTTATGGGCCCTGGTGAGTTCCCATGGCACACATGATGGGAATCCACTAAGGGATTTGAGCCTGTAATTGATAGGCTCTGGTTTGTATGTAGATTTTTTGAGAGAAAAATATTATTGGCTCATGCACCTGGAAGTCCAAGGGCAGACTTAAGGTATAGCTGAATCCAGGGAATTAAATGAACTCATCAGATCTGCTCCTGTCTCCTTACCTTGGTCTGCTTCTGACTGTCTATTGATGTTATCCTTAGCATCTCGCTGCATGTGGGGAGAGAGGGCTGCTGGCCACTCTAAGGCTACTTTTCTCTATGAGTAATCCCAAAGGAAAAAAGCCCCTCTTTCTTCTATTGTTCATTTACCAAGGGCTCTGATCAGCCCTGTTTGCAAGGTCACATACCTGTCCCTGCGCCCCTTGCTGAAACCAGTGATTGGCCCAACCTGAGTCATGCACTCACTTTATTCAGGGAAGGGGTTGATGCAGAGAGAAACTACGTGTCCATCACATAAATAGCAGCACACGATTTTTTGTTTTGGAGGCACAGATTATCCCATTTTCTTAAAAAATGTGTCTTGCTTAAGGAAAAAAACTTTTTCATTCTACTTACATCATCACTTACATTGCATTATTTTGCTCTCAAGATTGTTCATGTATATCTTGTGTCCTCAGCTAGATTCTCAGCTCCTCCAGGACAGGGAGGAAATTAAAAAAAAAAAAAAAAACACCAAAACGTTTATTTCTGAAAGAGAGAGAGAGAGAGAGAGAGAGAGAGAGAGAGAGAGAGAGACCAAGCATGAGCCGGGGAGGGGCAGAGAGAGAGGGAGACACAGAATCCGAAGTAGGTTCCAGGCTCTGAGCTGTCAGTGCAGAGCCTGACGTGGGGCTCAAACTCATGAGCTATGAGATCATGGCCTGAGCTGAAGTTGGACATTTAACCGACTGAGCCACCCAGGTGCCCTGGTTTCTTTTCTTTTCTATGCCTCCCTCTCCCTCCTGTTACTTTTCACTTATTTATTCATTCTGCAAGTTTTTAATTGAATATCTATTGCATACCAGGCACTGTACTAAGGCCATCCTTTTCTTCCTGGTTTAAAAGATCACTCTGGCTGCTGTGTGGAAATGGCCCAAAACAGGCAGCAGGGGAAAGAGAGTGACCAATTGGAGGCTTTTGGGGTCATTGGTGAGGCAGGGCATGGAAATGGAATAATGTACACAGATCAGAGGTACAGCCAGTGGGTGGTGGGGAAGACTCTTGAGCAGGAGGGTCTGGCAGGCAACAGATTGGTGGTTTGGGGGTGGGGAGTGTGTGTGACTCCCCCTGTTCTGCTCCAGGCAGCTGGCAGCTCCCAGAGGTCAGGGCAGGTGCCATCAGCCCCTTCGGCTTTGCCTCCTGGCAGCCCAGAAACACCTGAGTGGTGCTTGCTGCTCCTGCCTATGCTTGGAGCTGGCCCTGGCTACTGGGGGGCCTGCAGCGACCTGAGCTATGGGCACTGTCAGTCCCGACCACCCCGATGACCATGATACTTCCTCCTCAGGTGAAGGAGTGGCTCTGTCTGAACTGCCAGATGCAGAGGGCTCTGGGGATGGACATGACCACTGCGCCTCGCTCCAAGAGCCAGCAGCAACTGCACTCCCCGGCCCTGTCTCCTGCCCAGTCCCCAGCCAAACAGCCCCTGGGGAAGCCGGAGCAAGAGAGATCGCAGGGCCCAGGGGCACCACAGCCAGGCCTCCGCCAGGCTGAGACAGCCAGGGCCACCTCAGTGCCGGGGTCTGCCCAAGCAGCTGCCCCTCCAGAGGTGGGGAGGGCGTCTCCTCAGCCTCCTCTCCCCATCAAGCCTTCCACAGCGGATCCCAGGCCACCTGCAGGAGAGGCCCTGGCCAAAAGTGCCACCACAGTGCCCTCTGGGCCTGGTGCTGCTGAGCAGACCCAGGAGGGCCTCACTGGGAAGCTCTTTGGCCTTGGAGCATCACTGCTGACCCAGGCGAGTACCCTCATGTCTGTGCAGCCCGAGGCTGAGCCCCAGGGCCAAGTGGCTCCCAGCAAAGGGCCACCTAAGATTGTCTTCAGTGATGCCAGCAAGGAGGCTGGCCCAAGACCCCCAGGCTCAGGACCTGGGCCTGGGCCAGCACCTGGAGCCAAAACTGAGCCTGGAGCCAGACCAGGTCCTGGATCGGGGCCTGGAGCCCTGGCAAGAACTGGGGGAACAACCAGTCCAAAACATGGCAGAGTGGAACACCAGGCAGCGACCAAGGCTACTGCCAAGCCAAAGACCGCGCCGAAGGAAAGGGCCTCTTGCCCACTGTGCCAAGCTGAGCTCAACGTGGGCAGCAAGGGCCCAGCCAACTATAACACCTGCACCACCTGCAAGCTCCAGGTGTGCAACCTGTGTGGCTTCAACCCAACGCCCCACCTGGTAGAGGTAAGAGAGCTGGACCAAGACCTGGAGTAATGGGGGGCCTGGGAGGCATGGGAGCCAGAAAGAGCCAGGTCTTCAGCACTTGTGGGGCCCCTACACAGGTACAGAGGGGCTGTACTCCCTTTTCTATCCCTGCCCCAGGCTTGTTGTTCTCCTCAGAAAACTAACTGGCACAGCGGATGGGGTAATGGTGCCCGCTGCCTCTGACTGGCTAACCGGTGCCCTGAGGCCAGTCCTAGAGGTAGCTAGGCTCAGAGCACCCTGAACTGGCCTCCTCATTCCCAGCTATCCTGGGCATGGCCTCGATGGAAGATGCCAACCTCCCCTGCTCAGGTGGGAGGAACCTGAGGTCCCACCCTGCCCTCCGTCTATGACCCACACAGGGGGTTGAAGGGCTGTTAGGCACAGGGCTGTGCCCCATTGCCCCAGGCTCCAGCCAGGTGGTATCCTCCCTCCATCCCCTCTTCTGAGGTCATGGGTATTGACATCTACTTGTCAGAGCTAGTCTTTGGGCCACATATTTTCCTTTGGCTGGGCCTGGTTCTTCCTGGGGCTGCATGTGGGGATGCTCAGGGATGTTCTTTTTACCCCTAGGGAAGTTTGAGAGAGTTCTGGGGTTAGGGCCTATCTCTCTGCATCCTTGCTCCAGGGAAGGGTTCTGGGCGCTGTGCAGAGCTGGATAGAAAAGAATAGGAGGCCCAGTGTTCTCTCAAAGCTTGGAGCCCACCTGGCAGGCTCAGAAGATACAGAGGTACCTGGGCAGAGTTGGATGAGCCTGGGCCTGGAGGCTGCTTCTGCTCCTCCCCTTACTCACTCTGCCCTGCCCACAGGGCCATCCATGTGAACCCTACCTTGGCTGCCTTGGGCATAGCTGGTGTGTCCTATTCCCTCAAATGCCCTTAGGGTCAAGATGAATGATTGGCTCATCTTGACAGACAGATACACCCCCAGCTATGTCACATCAGGAGATGATCAAGCCAAAGCCCTTCCTCCTGGACACAGGCAGCCACCTGAGTCCTTGGGGATTCTAGGCAGAGCCATGCACGGTCAGTGGTGGGGCAGGGAGTCTCTGGCACCTTGTTCTGATTTGCTTTGAGTCAGGCCTCCACTGGAGCAGCCCACTGTGGTAAAGAAGACTGCTTTGGCTGTCACAGGCCATATTTTCCAACATGCAGAAAGAGGCAGCTCTAAGCAAGAAAAGTGACCTCCTCACATGATGCCCATGTGGCCCTCGAGGCCCCATACTGCCACCTATCTCCTTAGATCCAAGGGCTCACTGGAGGACAGTTGGCCTGGCTGACTAAGGTGGGGAGGGGACACCAAGGGGCCACCAGAGAGCCAGAGGAGCTCCAGTCCTGAGACTACCAGGCACACACTGGCTGTCAGTTGAGTGGGGCACCCTGATCCTGAGGGACTGTGAGCCCTGTTGGACTACTGAGCTGGTGCAGCCTGGGGGACCCTTGTCCCTGAGAGACCTCCTGGCCCACATTTCCTCACTCAGCAAGACATGCACAGAGAGAAGGGGAAAACTGTCTCAGTTCAAGAGTGTAAATGTTCCTGACAACTCCTTCCAGCAGCCCCTGGGCCAGGCCAGAGGAAGTGCTGATTCTGCCCTAACATGTGTCAGTCACATGCTGACTCTTGGATGAGCATCTGGATTCTGATCCAAGCCTCTCCTTAGCCATTTGGTTGTCACCTTCCTGGGTTCCAGAGCTTCTGCTTCTTGATAGCCAACATTGCCCCCTGCCCTACCCCCTCCATGTCCTGCTGTCTCCATGTCCTGCCCCACTGCCACTTCCTTGGCCAACTTCTTGATAGCCAACATTGCCCCCATGCCCTACCTCCTCCATGTCCTGCTGTCTCCATGTCCTGCCCCACTGCCACTTCCTTGGCCAGAACCACCCTTGTCACCACAGGATCTGATGGGTTCCAATGGGCCTGACAGCAAACTTCTGGGTGTTTAGCTCCTCCCCACCCCGGGGCCTCTTGCTCCTAATAGCAGTCAGAGGGTAGCCCAGCTTCTCCAACTCCTTTCTCCTTATGGCCCTACTTATTAATGCAGCTGTCCCCAGAGGGGTCCTGGGGAATGTGTGAGTAGACAGCCATGATGCCCCCCTCCTGTGGTTCCTGGTACCACCGTTGCTTTTCTTCACTGTAACCAGGCCATGGACCGTCTTTGATCTCACCTCAGCAAATGGCTACTTGACATTTGGAGCAATTGTGTGCTTCCCTATGACCTACTTTGTGTGAGAGACCTACTGTCTCTCCCACACCTTGCTAACTGAGGCCAGCCCGCCAGGCTCAGGATGACTGTGTGTCTCTGTGTACAATGTGAGCCAGAGGGACCCTGTCTGCATGTAGGCCAGGGGCTTGAGGGAGGGATGGACCAGGGCAGTCCCACTGCCACCTCCCCACAGGCCTATTAGACCTGCTGTGACTCCACCTAAGATGAGAGTCAACTGTCTGGGCTGTTAGGTTGGGGATTTTCCTCAACATCTTGGAGCTATAAAACCTTTTACCTTCTTCCTAGACAGGGAGTCCAGAGCATACAATGAAGGAAGCAGTAAAACTAGATCCCTTTTTGCTTTGAAATTCCCTCTGAAAAAATAACCGTAGTGCTATTTAGTGAGTCATTTCATAATTAAGAGTTGTTGATTCCAAATTTTTTTACCTATTTATCTTTTGAAGGATAATAGTACCCTCTGGCTTCATTTTTAATTGGCTTTCAGTTCAAAATAGAGTTTGTGAAGAAATTAGTGGAATTGGAAATGTTACAGTAACACCACCAGTTTCTGATCTTATTAGAATTGCCAAAATACCAGCCATATCCTTGAGAAGTTGGGCCTCCCTGGGGAAAGGGCCCGGCACCTGTGATATGCGGGGCTGGGCTGGGCTTATTTGGGGAAGGGATTGCATCGGGGGCACCAAGTGAGAGGCCAGCAGCTGCCTCTGGCAATAGTGGTCTCAGGAAGCCCTGTCTCCTCCGTGTGGAATGGGGGTGATAGCACTCCCTCTTAGGTTTCTGGGAGAACTAGTTGAGATGCCATACTTCAGATACTTATGCAAGGTCCAACACACAGCCAGATTGGAACTAGCATGTCCTAACAGGGAGTCTCTATGCAGGGAAGAAAGAGTCTCCTCTGGCCCCCAACTATCTGAGTATGAATCAATCCTGTGGCCAGTGTTAAGACCCTGGTCTCATGAAGGATGCCCCATGGGGAATGGACACATTTGGTACTGGAGTGTGAGGAGAGCACAGCCCAGCCAGAAAGAAATATGTTGGGGATATCAGAGAGGATTCCTCTTATTGGAGGCAGAGGCCCAAAAAGGAGAAGCTTAAGGATGTCCAGAGACAGGATGGGGCAGGGTCATAGCATCAGGAGAACGGCAGCACCAGTGACAGCCATGCCTATAGTCCAGGGTCTGGCCATGCCCATTGGGCCCTTTATGTCCAGGCATCCTTTCTCTGAATTTCTCATCTACTGCCCCTGGTCTTACAGTGAGGCTGGGGGTATGTTGGGCCCAGCAGCTGGCCATGGGCTGTTGGTCAGGCTGGTGTCACGTGATCAGACTGACACAGGCCAGCTCCACATACACAGAGATTGTGTTCTGCAGGGTCATTCAGACAATGGCAGGCAGTGCAAGAAGGATGCCCAACATGCATTGCAGCCTCACTGGGCAACCTTGGCCCTTGAGGCACAGTAGCCAGTGATCCTGGAAGGCAGCAGGGCTCATCCACCCGTGGAGTACTCCACCAACTCACTTCCCCTTCTTCACCTTGACCCCATCTCCCACCATTAGGTGGTGCTTACCCTGGGGCATTCCTAGCTGCCCCCAGAAAGGAACTGGACAGAGGGAGGCAAGGCAGAAGTGGTCATCAAGTGTCCCACTGTCCATTCCTAAGTCCCAGACCATCCCCTGCCCACTTGCCAAGGGGTCAGGCAAAGGGGAAGAGAAAGTAGCAGCTCCCTGGGGCTGGCTGGGGGCGGGGTTGGGAGAGTACAAGAAAGGGTGTACAGGTAAATGAATGAATGAGGGAATAAACATGAATGAGTGAATGAAAGAACAAGGGGAAAAATGGAATGAATGAGCAGGGGGCGGGGTGAGGGAGGGCATGCTGTCATGGGGCAGAGATGAGAACTGAGTGAATAAAAGGGCGCCTGGGTGGCTTAGTCAGTTAAGCCAGCTTAGATCATGATCTCATGGTTGGTGGGTTTGAACCCTGCATCAGACTCTGTGCTGACAGCTCAGAGCCTGGAGATTGCTTCAGATTCTGTGACTCCCTCTCTTTCTCTGCCCCTCTCCTGCTCGTGCTCTGTCTCCCTCTCTTAAGAAGAAATTTTTTAAAAAATTAAAAAAAAAAAAAGAACTGAGTGAATAAAGAAATCAGGACCTGTGCTCCAGCCCTCAGGCATAGAACCTCCTCATGGCCAGCCTCCTACCCCATCCCCATTCTCCAGAAACTTAGGTCTGTGCCAAGTCTCCTCAGACTCCACCCGAACAGGCCCCAGTGCCCCGCACCCTTCTCCCCGCTCCCAGAGAGCTGGCAAAGGGCCTCCAGCAGCCAGGTCCAGTGTTTATTTTTAGCCCTTACCTCACATGCCTCCCCCTGCCTGCCTTCCCTCCCTCCCTGGCCGCCTGTTATAGCAGAGCCAGGAGCAAGAGGCCCAACTGGGCAGCCCGTTCTGCAGCCTGGCTGTCTCTATGAATAAGCGTGGGAAGGAACAAAACCCTGTGGAGCATGTGACCACAGGTGACATGCTCTGCTGAGGGCTGGGCCTCTGGGCTCAGGTAAGCAGGCTGCCACACAGGCTGGCTTTGAACACTTGGCATTAGGTCTGCCTCCTCCATCCAGAGCATCTTTCCAAGGTGCCCTTGCTTCACTGGGACTGTTGCTTCTGGGGTGGGGTCTGCAGGCCAGAGGCAGGGGTCAGAGGTTTGCCAAGCCCCTAAGGTGAGCCAGGGCAGGTGATCTGACCTCGAGAGGCCTAAGCTGGAATGGCTGTGTGCAGGGCCCCAAAGTGGAGCCAGAACAGTGTTGCCATAGGCCAGCCCCCGGTCTGGGCCCAGATCCTAACCCTATCATGCTGATCCTGGAGGGCTTTTCTCATTTCCAGAACTCTCTTGGCCTCTGCCTACACCCCTCTTATGTCTCCAGGGTCTTTTTGTCATGTCACAGTCCTCTTTGAGGTGGGGGGATTTCCACTGTGTCTCTAGGTGATGTTAGAGGCATTGTAGGCTCTGGGCTCAGGCTGAGCATCTGTGCTCTTCCGTGCCCCATCTCAGGGCTTGAGCTCAGCCTGCCTAGCATTCTCCCCAGGCACCTCTAGGAGTGACTAAGCCAAGTGAGCCCAAGACCCAACAAGTAGCCAGCACCCATTGCTTCATAGGGGTTTGTGTCAGGAATGCATAGAGGACCAGATAAGGTCAAAGGGAGTTAGTCGTGGTGCTAGGGCCAGGGAACAGGGTGAGTAGATGTAGGACCTCTGAAGGGTCACCCTCCATAGCTGGGCCCCTCTGCTTAGGGGCTGTGTGTAGGATTGGGCCTCAGGGCAGAGTCAGAGCTCCAGTCTCAGCAATCTCAAGGCTCTGAGTAACAAGCCTGTGGATCGGGCCTATCCTTAACACACACCAAGGGCCTGCCACCTGCCTGGTCTGGCCTCTGCTGGCGCCCAGGGCAGAGATGTGGTATGTAGCCCTGCGGGCAGGAAACCAGGGCAGAATCATTGATATGGCATCTGCCATGGTGGCCTGAGGATACCAGGCTGAGGGCAGGCACTCTGGGGGTACAGTGGGAGTACAGATCCAAGGATCTGCCACATGTGCTAGGGTCTGACATGGGCACAGGGCAGTGTGTGAAGTAAGGGCGCTGAGGCTGCCAGCCCACTTTAGGCTGGCGAGGGCCACAGGCTACCTCCTTGCCCTGTCTTCTGGCTCTGTGATCCTGTGGTTCTGGGTTTTGTGGTTCTCCTAATGGCCCATCCTAGTGGCCAAGCTGCTAGTGGGAGTCTGAGTGTCTGGGCACCTGAGAGGACTAGCAGCAGGAAGGTCAGAGTACCAAGGCTCTTCCCCCTCCTCCAGGGTGAGAGCAGACATAAGTGTGTGGTTATCCTCTTTTCCGCCTCACTCTGTAGGCCAGGGTGGGGCTTCCAGTCTTGCCAAGGAAGAGCCCTGACTCTGGAGGAAGTTCCTGGGAGACACGCCCCTGTCAGCCTCTGACCTGCTGCAGGAATCACCCATGCAGGGCCTGGGATGTTCAGACCTCATTCCTGTGCAGACAGCTGGAGCTGGGGAAGTAGACTTGGTTTCTGGTGTTCTAGGAACTTTGCCACTGATATCCACGTCATACTTGGATGACCAGTTTGGGGCTGTGGTCTCCAGGAAGGCTACATGCCAGCCCCTGTGTCTGTCTTAATCATGGCTGTGTCTCCAGTCCCCAGCACTGAACCTGACAGAGGGGATTACCCTGAGAGTAGTGGACTGACGGTTGAGTGTTTGTTCCCCACCCAGATCTGGAGGAAGCAGGACCCTTGGTCTAAGTGCCGGCACACACAGTCCCCATCGGAACAGTCCAGAGCCCTGGGGGCAGGAGGAGGCTTCCACCTGAGGGTCTTTGCTGGCCTTGGACAAGGTGACTTGGGCTGGGGGGTATAAGCAGAGGGGACTGCTTGGCCCCATCCTCCCAGCAGGGCTTCTTTCAGATGCCTCCCCTGGCCCCAGGAGCCTGTGGCCTCCCAGCGCAGCCCTTACTTGGGAAGAGTATGGGGAGGATGGTGTCTGAGGCCTGAGGGCTAGGAGGCCAGGGAGGAGCTGGGCACCTAGGAGGCGCTCCTTGTCTGAGGCTACTCCTGGTTTGCATGGGCTCTGGACTGATGGACTCCACACCAATTCCCCCTCTTCTCCAGACTCATGTGCTACCTGTAGCCTCCCCTCCCCTGCAGGTCTCCTCCTTTTCTTGCCAGGTGAAAAAGCTCTCTACAGGGTAAAGAAGAGATCCTTCTTTTTGGTTTATTATTTGAACTCTGAAGGATGGGGAAGTCTGTCATTTGAGGGCAACAAATCTATTAGTCATTTTCTCCTTGTGCCTTTGGGGTCATGCTTTAGAAAACTTTGTCCTGCTTACAGTTACAGAAATAGTCATAGAAATACTCTTTGAGTACTTCAGTGTCTTTGTGATTTTCATCAACCCCCTCCCCTCCCATTTCCTTACAGAAAACCGAGTGGCTCTGTCTGAACTGCCAAACTAAGCGGCTACTAGAGGGCAGCCTGGGAGAGCCGACGCCCCTGCCGCTGCCCACCTCACAGCAGCCCCCCTCGGGGGCCCCTCTCCGTGCAGCTGGAGCAGCCCCTCTGAAGCAGAAAGGGCCACAGGGGCTGGGCCAGCCATCGGGCCCCCTGCCTGCCAAGGCCAGTCCCCTGCCCACCAAGGCCAGCCCCCAGGCCAAGCCCCTCAAGGCTTCTGAACCTAGCAGGACCCTGAGCAGTGCCCAGGAAAAGAAGACAGGAATCCCAGCTAAAGCCGAGCCTGGGCCGAAACCACCTCCAGAGACTATCCTGCCCCCTGGGACTCCTAAAGCAAAGACGGGGACCCGGAGGACTGAATCTGCCACGCCTGTCGTCAAGGCTGTTCCAGAAGCCCCCAAGGGTGGGGAGGCAGAGGTCAGTCCCATTCGCTTCCCAGGGACCTTAGCTCTCAGGTGGGATGGTCTAGAGAAGGGCTTGGTTCCTGGAGCAGGTCCCTTGGGGCCACAGAGGTGGTAAGGGATGCCTGGATGAGACCCTAGTGGGCCTGGAGCCTATGAGTTATAGGCTGGTCCTATGTCTGGCACTTGGTTGAATGCTTGGGTGGATTTTGCTACCATTAGATCTAATAAAGCTTCTCTTTGAGAATCTAGGGCTGCTTGGGGTTTTTAAGGCCAGAGAATGGAAGGTGGTGGGCCCTCCCCTGGGAGGTGGAGGACCCCTTCCTCAGGGCCCTGGGATTGACAGAGAGGGATGGGCTTCTCCAGTGAGCTGTCTGCCATGGGGAGTCAGTGTCTGCTTCTCACCCTGCTGCAGGAGCTGGCAGGCAAGCCTTATTCTCAGGACCTGTCTCGGAGCCCACAGAGCCTCAGTGACACAGGCTATTCGTCCGACGGCATCTCCAGCTCCCAGAGCGAGATCACAGGCGTTGTACAGCAGGAGGTAGAGCAGCTGGACAGCGCAGGGGTGACAGGGCCTCGCCCGCCCAGCCCCTCCGAGCTCCACAAGGTGGGGAGCAGCCTGCGGCCTTCGCTGGAGGCCCAGGGCCCAGCCCCCAGGGGCGAGCAGAGCAAGCCACCCAGGAGCAGTGGTGAGGAGCAGAAACGGAGGCCCCACTCCTTGTCCATCATGCCTGAGGCCTATGACTCCGATGAGGAACTGGAGGATATCTTGGAGGAGGAGGAAGACTCTCTGGAGTGGGGGCGCCAGAGGGAGCAGCAGGACACAGCCGAGTCATCAGATGACTTTGGCAGCCAGTTGAGGCACGACTACGTGGAGGACAGCAGTGAGGGTGGCCTGTCCCCTCTCCCACCCCAGCCCCCAGCCCGGGCAGCAGAACTGACCGACGAGGAGTTCATGCGACGACAGATACTGGAGATGAGCGCCGAAGAAGACAACCTGGAAGAGGATGACGTTGCCTCCTCTGGGCATGGCCTGGCCAAACATGGCACCCAGAAGGGTGGCCCCAGGCCCCGGCCTGAGCCCAGCCAAGACCCAGCGGTGCTGCCCAAGAGACGTCTGCCGCATAACGCCACCACAGGCTACGAGGAGCTGCTCTCTGAGGGAGGCCCAGCCGAGGCCAGCGATGGCACTGGGGCCCTACAGGGGGGGCTCCGCCGCTTCAAGACCATTGAGCTTAATAGCACGGGCAGCTATGGCCATGAGCTGGACCTGGGCCAAGGTCCCGACCCCAGCCTGGAGCGGGAGCCGGAGCTGGAAATGGAGAGCCTGACAGGCTCGCCAGAGGACCGCTCCCGTGGGGAGCACTCCTCCACACTGCCTGCCTCCACACCCAGCTACACTTCGGGCACCTCTCCCACCTCCCTGTCCTCCCTGGAGGAGGACAGCGATAGCAGCCCCAGCCGCCGGCAGCGACTAGAAGAAGCAAAGCAGCAGCGCAAGGCTCGGCACCGCTCACATGGGCCCCTGCTACCCACCATCGAGGACTCCTCGGAGGAGGAGGAGCTGCGGGAGGAGGAGGAGCTGCTACGGGAGCAGGAGAAGATGCGGGAGGTGGAACAGCAGCGTATCCGCAGCACGGCCCGCAAGACACGGCGAGACAAGGAAGAACTGCGGGCCCAGCGGCGGCGCGAACGCTCCAAGACCCCCCCGAGCAACCTGTCCCCCATCGAGGATGCCTCCCCGACTGAGGAGCTGAGGCAGGCAGCTGAGATGGAGGAGCTCCATCGCTCCTCCTGCTCCGAGTACTCGCCCTCCCCTTCCCTTGACTCAGAGGCTGAAGCCCTGGATGGCGGCCCCACCCGGCTCTACAAGTCAGGCAGTGAGTACAACCTGCCCACCTTCATGTCCCTCTACTCGCCAACTGAGACGCCCTCAGGCAGCTCCACCACTCCCAGCTCCAGCCGGCCGCTCAAGAGCGCAGAGGAGGCCTATGAGGAGATGATGCGCAAGGCCGAGCTGCTCCAGCGGCAACAGGGCCAGGTGGCAGGTGGCCCCTCTCAGCCCACTGGTACCCGGAGCCAGGGTGCCTTTGAGTACCAGGACACCCCCGACCAGGACTATGGCAGGGCTGCACAGCCTGCCCCTGAGGGCACACCGGCCAGCCTGGGGACAGCCGTGTATGAGGAGATCCTTCAGACATCACAGAGCATTGCCCGCATGCGGCAGGCCTCCTCCCGGGACTTGGCCTTTGCGGAGGACAAGAAAAAGGAGAAGCAGTTTCTGAATGCCGACAGTGCGTACATGGACCCAATGAAGCAAAATGGCGGCCCACTCACCCCTGGTACCAGTCCCACCCAGCTGGCTGCCCCTGTGTCCTTCTCCACCTCCACCTCCTCAGATAGCAGTGGTGGCCGAGTCATTCCTGATGTCCGTGTTACTCAGCATTTTGCAAAGGAGCCTCAGGACCCCCTCAAGCTTCACAGCTCTCCTGCCTCCCCCAGCTCTGCCTCCAAGGAGGTAGGCATATCCTTTTCCCAGGGCCCTGGCACCCCAGCCACCACAGCCGTGGCTCCTTGTCCAGCCAGCCTGTCACGAGGTTATATGACTCCAACCTCCCCAGCAGGCTCTGAGCGCAGCCCTTCACCGTCTGCTGTAGGCCACAGCTATGGACAGACCCCAGCCACTGCGAACTACGGGTCCCAAACTGAGGAGATACCCCAGGCCCTCAGTGGCGCTACTGCCAGTGGACGGGCTGCCAGAGACAAGCCCCTGAGTGTGAGTGATGGCGAGAGCGGCCCCCACAAGGCCTCCCGGGGGTATTCCTACTTCGCAGGCTCCAGCCCACCTCTCTCTCCATCTTCTCCTTCAGAGAGTCCCACATTCTCCCCTGGCAAGCTGGGCCCAAGGGCCACAGCCGAGTTCTCTACACAGACGCCAAGCCCGACCCCTGCCTCGGACATGCCTCGGAGCCCTGGTGCCCTGACCCCAACACCCATGGTGGCTCAGGGCACACAAACGCCACACCGGCCCAGCACACCTCGCCTGGTGTGGCAGCAGCCCTCTCAGGAGGCCCCTTTCATGGTCATCACTCTGGCATCAGATGCCTCCAGCCAGACCAGGATGGTACATGCCAGTGCCTCCACCTCCCCAGTGTGTTCGCCCACTGACACCCAGCCCACCACCCACAGCTATAGCCAGACAACACCTCCGAGTATGTCCCAGCTGCCCCCAGAGCCACCTGGGCCACCTGGCTTCCCGCGGGCACCCAGTGCTGGCGCGGATGGGCCCTTGGCAGTCTATGGCTGGGGCGCCCTCCCTGCTGAGAACATCTCCCTGTGCCGGATCTCCTCTGTCCCTGGAACGTCTAGGGTGGAGCCAGGCCCTAGGCCTCCAGGCAGTGCCGTGGTAGACCTTCGCACAGCTGTCAAGCCTACTCCTATCATCCTTACTGACCAGGGCATGGACCTGACCTCTCTTGCCGTGGAAGCGAGGAAGTACGGCCTTGCCCTGGATCCAATCCCAGGACGGCAGTCGACTGCTGTGCAGCCTTTGGTCATCAACCTCAATGCCCAGGAGCAGACCCATGCCTTCCTCAGCACCGCCACCACCGTGAGCATCACCATGGCCTCATCTGTGCTCATGGCTCAGCAAAAGCAGCCTGTGGTCTATGGAGACCCCTTCCAGAGCCGGCTTGACTTTGGCCAGGGTGCGGGTAGCCCTGTGTGCCTGGCCCAGGTCAAGCAGGTAGAGCAGGCCGTCCAGACAGCCCCATACCGAGGCGGGCCCCGTGGAAGACCTAGGGAGGCCAAGTTTGCCAGGTATAACCTGCCCAATCAGGTAGCACCTCTGGCCAGAAGGGACGTTTTAATCACTCAGATGGGCAGTGCCCAGAGTGTTGGCCTCAAATCGGGCCCAGTGGCAGAGCCTGGTGCCGAACCCCACCGGGCTGCCCCTGCAGAGCTGCGGTCACATGCTGCTCCAGGTGCCAGGAAGCCACACACAGTGGTGGTGCAGATGGGAGAGGGCACAGCAGGCACTGTGACCACACTGCTCCCAGAGGAACCTGCAGGTGCCCTGGACCTCACTGGGATGAGGCCTGAGAGCCAGATGGCATGCTGTGACATGGTCTACAAGTTCCCCTTTGGCAGTAGCTGCACAGGCACCTTCCACCCCACCCCCAGTGCTCCTGAGAAGAGTGTGTCAGACGTTGCCCTACCTGGCCAGAGCAGCGGCCCCTTCTACAGTCCCCGGGACCCTGAGCCTCCTGAACCCCCCACCTACCGGGCACAGGGGGTAGTGGGGCCTGGGCCCCACGAGGAGCAGAGGCCCTACCCACAGGGCCTCCATGGCAGGCTATACTCCTCCATGTCTGACACCAATTTGGCAGAGGCTAGCCTCAACTACCATGCCCACAGGATTGGGCAGCTCTTCCAGGGCCCTGGACGAGACTCAGCTGTGGATCTCAGCTCGCTGAAGCATTCCTACAGCCTGGGCTTTGTGGATGGACGCTACCTTGGGCAGGGCTTGCAGTATGGCTCGTACACAGACCTGCGTCATCCCACAGACGTTTTGACTCACCCACTTCCCATGAGGCGCTACAGTTCAGTGTCAAACATCTACTCAGACCACAGGTATGGCCCACGGGGAGATGCAGCTGGCTTCCAGGAGGCCAGTCTGGCCCAGTACAGTGCCACCACTGCCCGTGAGATCAGCCGCATGTGTGCTGCCCTCAACTCCATGGACCAGTATGGAGGGCGGCATGGCAGTGGTGGTGGTGGCCCAGACCTCATGCAGTATCAGCCCCAGCCCGGGCCTGGGCTCAGCGCTCCCCAGGGTCTGGCTCCCCTCAGACCTGGCCTCCTTGGGAACCCCACCTTCCCAGAGGGCCACCCAAGTCCTGGGAACCTGGCCCAGTACAGGCCTACGGTAGGCCAGGGAACAGCAGTCAGACAGCTGCTGCCATCCACAGCCACTGTGCGTGCAGCTGACGGCATGATCTACTCGACTATCAACACTCCAATTGCTGCAACACTGCCCATAACCACCCAGCCCGCCTCAGTACTGCGGCCCATGGTGCGCCGTGGCATGTACAGGCCTTACGTGTCGGGTGGGGTCACAGCTGTGCCGCTCACCAGCCTGACACGCATGCCCGTGATTGCCCCCCGGATACCTCTTGGGCCCACAGGGCTGTACCGATATCCTGCACCAAGTAGATTCCCCGCTGCTTCCAGCATTCCACCTGCTGAGGGTCCTGTGTACCTGGGGAAACCTGCTGCTGCTAAGGCCCCAGGGGCTGGGGGCCCACCAAGGCCAGAGCTGCCAACAGGGGCAGTTCGGGAAGAGCCTCTTTCCACAGCCACCCCTGCTGCCGCCAAAGAGGCTGTAACAGCCCCACCCCCAGCCCCAGCCCCTCTGGCCAGCCAGAAGCCGCAGGTAGATGCTGCTCCCGGGGGCGGCAGCGGGGCCCTCAGCCGGCCAGGGCTGGAGAAGGAGGAAGCTGCGCAGGAGGAGCGACAGCGGAAACAGCAGGAGCAGCTGCTGCAGCTGGAGAGGGAGCGGGTGGAGTTGGAGAAGCTGCGGCAACTGCGGCTGCAGGAGGAGCTGGAGCGGGAGCGGGTGGAGCTGCAGCGGCACCGTGAGGAAGAGCAGCTCCTGGTGCAGCGGGAGCTGCAGGAGCTGCAGACCATTAAGCATCATGTGCTGCAGCAGCAACAGGAGGAACGGCAGGCCCAGTTCGCCCTGCAGAGGGAGCAGCTGGCACAGCAGCGTCTGCAGCTGGAGCAGATCCAGCAGCTGCAGCAGCAGCTGCAGCAGCAGCTAGAGGAACAGAAGCAGCGGCAGAAGACCCCCTTCCCCGTGGCCTGCGAGGCACCTGGCCGAGGGCCTCCCCCAGCTGCCACGGAGCTGGCTCAGAATGGCCAGTACTGGCCACCCCTGACCCACACAGCCTTCATCGCCGTGGCAGGGCCGGAGGGGCCTGGGCAGCCTCGGGAGCCCGGGCTGCATCGGGGCCTCCCCAGCTCTGCCTCGGACATGTCACTGCAGACAGAGGAGCCGTGGGAGGCAGGCCGCAGCGGCCTCAAGAAGCGGCACTCTATGCCTCGCCTGCGGGACGCCTGCGAGCCAGAGTCGGGGCCCGAGCCCTGCGCGGTCAGGAGGATTGCAGACAGCAGCGTGCAGACAGACGAGGAGGATGGGGAGGGCCGCTACCTCCTGAGCCGGCGGCGCCGGGTACGGCGGAGTGCGGACTGCAGCGTGCAGACTGATGACGAGGACAGTGCCGAGTGGGAGCAGCCGGTGCGCCGCCGCCGGTCCCGGCTTTCCCGCCACTCGGATTCCGGCTCCGACAGCAAGCATGATGCTGCCGCCTCATCGTCCCCTGCAACCGCTGCTGCGAGGGCCACGAGCAGCGTGGGCATCCAGACCATCAGTGACTGCTCTGTGCAGACGGAGCCTGACCAGCTGCCCAGAGTCTCTCCAGCCATCCACATCACAGCCGCTACCGACCCCAAGGTGGAGATCGTCAGGTACATCTCGGCGCCAGAGAAGACTGGACGCGGGGAGAGCCTGGCCTGCCAGACGGAGCCCGAGGGGCAGGCCCAGGGTGTGGTTGGGCCGCAGCTTGTAGGGCCAACTGCCATCAGCCCCTACCTGCCTGGCATCCAGATCGTCACCCCAGGGCCCCTCAGCAGATTCGAAAAAAAGAAGCCAGATCCCCTGGAGATTGGATACCAGGCCCAGCTGCCCCCGGAGTCCCTGTCACAGCTCGTGAGCCGCCAGCCTCCCAAGTCCCCCCAGGTCCTCTACTCACCGGTCTCACCCCTGTCCCCACACCGGCTCCTGGACACCTCCTTTGCTTCCAGTGAGAGGCTGAACAAGGCTCACGTGAGTCCCCAGAAGCACTTCACGGCTGACAGCGCTCTCCGCCAGCAGACGCTGCCTCGCCCCATGAAGACCCTGCAGCGGTCCTTGTCTGACCCTAAGCCCCTCAGCCCCACCGCCGAGGAGTCTACCAAAGAGAGGTTCTCCCTCTACCAGCACCAGGGGGGACTGGGTAGCCAGGTATGGGCACAGGGGCTGGTCCAGGGTGGGACAGGGGTCTCTGTCTAGCCTGGGGGCCCCACAGGGAGGGGTTTCTCCTGGGGTGGGGGTGGAGTCACCTCCAGCTCCAGAGGCCCAGAGGAAGGAGTTGAGGATGAGGACTGGATCTTCCTTGATGCACACCTGGTGAAGCCAGCAGCCTGGCAAGGACATCTGGGCAAATACAGACTCACACACTGGCCCCCACAGCCACCCATCCAGACACTGCTAGAAACTTCAGCCTCTCCTCAGCACTGCCTCTTCACAGCCCATATCTGGTCCAGTCCCTACCGTGTCCCCCCCCAGTCTGGGCCTCTCCCATTCCAAACCTCTACTGTGGATGTGTCCTTAGAAAATCAGTAACATAGACCTGGCTGGGCTGCTCCCTACTCCCCATCCCTGGCCTGGCTTCCATGGCCCCACAGGAAGTCCAAGCCCCTTGGCCTAGCATTCAAGGTCCATCCCAATGGGCTGCAGCATCTCTCGGTCTCATCTTGTCCCCTGTCACTATCTGGCCCTCAGTAAATCTGCTCCCTGTCTGCTCCCCTAGGCAGGGAACCCTGGAACATCAATGTGCCCTTGCCTGTGGCTTTAGTTGCCAATGATATCCTGGGACTGGGTGAGGTGGCCTGCTGTGGGCTGCCATGCAGGGGAAGATAGGAGTTGCAGGGGCCTTCTGCCAAGGATTTTGAGTGCCAGGCTAAAGAGCACGGGCTTTTCTTGTAGGCCCTTGGAGCTTCTGGAGGTTTGGGGCAGGTGAGACAGGCAAGATGGGTATTTTAGAAAGCTTCCTGGGCAGAATGTGGGTAGATAGGCTGAAGGGAAAGACTGCACAGTGGCCCTGGGGAAAGGGGTAGGAACCAGGTATGTTTTCTGGGCGTGATGCAGAGAGGAGAGGGTGAGGCCTCAAGGTGGGGTGGTGGAGGTGATGAGCTTGGGTAATGGAGAGCCCTGGGGTGTGCAGTCCAGAGAGCGTGGGGGTGGGATTAGGAGTCTAGGCTGGCAGGGAGTGCAGGCCAGAGAGGCAGGCCGTCCTGGCTCCAGGCCAGGGTGGACACAGAAGTTCCATGGGCCGGCAGTGTGGTGCCATGCCGTGATGAGCCCTCAAGGTGTGCAGCCAAAATAACGAAAGATGAACAATAGAATGAGGAGTTGAAAAAGCAAAATGTATTGTTAAAGGCCCACCCATTGTTCTGAGGCTCTGGGACACACTATCATTTTCTTTGTGACAGATGGTGAGTGTGGGTGGGAGGTTTTTATGTAGTTTCTTGGCAAGGTAAAGCGCAAGAAGCCCAATGTCCGGGCCTAGTGTATTTTGGGGATTTGGGTGGTCCATAAAAGCCCAGAGTCCCAGGGCACTCTGGGAAGGCTAGGAACTAGAGACAAAGGACCCAAGGTAGACCTTCCATCACCATCCAGTGATGTGGACCTTCAGGTAATGTGAACGGCAGGTGAGGAGAACTACAGAGAGGGCAGGGTTAGGGAGTCTGGACCAGGAAGCAACACAGCCAGAGACAGGTTGGAGAGGCCCTGCAGGGTAGCTGGTAGTCTCAGAGAGTGGTGGGCTAACAGGGATGTGGAGGGAGCTGGGGGCCAGGCCAAGAGCACAGTCCAGAGAGTTTGGCAGAGGGTGGTATAGGGCAGCTGGGAGAAGAGGGTGGACCAGGCGGCTGAGCTGCATGTCACTTAAAACAGCTGTAGGACGGGGCAGGAAAAGACCCAGAGCCTGCAGTAACTGACAGTCAGCCTGTGCCCCTTCTCATGATTCTCTGGGGATCTTGGTGGGCACCCAGGGACCACTCCATTCCTGTCCATGGCCCTCTATTGCCCTGGTCCCCACCAGCTTCTAGACCTGAAACCAGAGCCAGACTGTACTGTCCTCACCTCAGGACACTCAGTGGGAGAGAGAGGATGGCAAGCCCACTGGACATGGGCGGGGTCCTCAGGGCCGCTGTATGCTAGAAGTTCTCAGAGGCAGGCTAGTCCTAGAGACCAGCACAGAGGGGCATCTGCTCCACCCCTCCCCTGCTGCCTGGAGTGCTGGGAGAGAGAAGGCCTGTAAAACGGTCACAGGCCGGTGATGATCTCCACCGGGGGTGGGGGGGGGGGTGCGGCGGGCGGGGAGGCAGTCCTCAAGACTGCCTGGTGAATCAGAGCACCAACTATATGGAGCCCAGCCTCTGCCCCAACCCAGGCCAGGGCTCTTCTACCTTTGCCCCACCAAGTCACCCACACCTTGGGTCTCAGTGCTGCCCGCCCTTCCCTCTGTCTCAGGTGTCGGCGCTGCCACCCAACGGCCTGGTCCGCAAGGTGAAGCGGACACTGCCCAGCCCCCCTCCAGAGGAGGCTCACCTGCCCCTGGCTGGCCAGGCCCCCCCACAGCTGTATGCAGCCAGCCTGCTGCAGCATGGGCTGGCGGGGCCCACCGCTGTCCCTGCCACCAAGGCCAGCCTGCTCCGGGAGCTGGACCGGGACCTGCGGCTGGTGGAGCATGAGTCCACCAAGCTGCGCAAGAAGCAAGCGGAGCTGGACGAGGAGGAGAAGGAGATCGACGCCAAGCTCAAGTACCTGGAGCTGGGTATCACACAGCGTAAAGAGTCTTTGGCCAAAGACCGGGGTGGCCGTGACTACCCGCCCTTGCGTGGTCTCGGTGAGCATCGTGACTACTTATCAGACAGCGAGCTCAACCAGCTGCGGCTCCAGGGCTGTGCCACTCCTGCCGGCCAGTATGCTGACTTCCCTGTCACTGCCGCTGCTCCTGCCACCCCCTCTGGCCCTACTGCCTTCCAACAGCCCCGATTCCCACCTCCAGCCCCACAGTACACTGCAGGCAGTGGTGGGCCAACTCAGAACGGATTCCCAGCCCATCAACCACCCACCTACCCTGGCCCCGGCACATACCCAGCACCTGCCTTTCCTCCTGGCACCAGTTACCCAGCTGAGCCTAGCCTGCCAAGCCAGCAGGCTTTCCGTCCCACAGGCCATTATACAGCCCAAACACCCATGCCAACCACACAGAGCACTCTTTTCCCAGTCCCAGCTGACAGCCGTGCCCCCCACCAGAAACCACGCCAGACGTCACTAGCCGACTTGGAACAGAAGGTGCCCACTAACTATGAGGTGATTGCCAGCCCAGTTGTGGCCATGTCTTCAGCCCCACCTGAAACCAGCTATAGTGGCCCAGCAGTAAGCAGCAGCTATGATCAAGGCAAGGCTGCTGAGCTGCCCCGGGCCGGGGACCGTAGTGGCGTGAGCCTGAGCTCAGCCTCCACCTACCCCTCTGACTCCCACTACACCAGCCTGGAGCAGAATGTCCCTCGGAACTATGTGATGATTGATGACATCAGTGAGCTGACCAAGGATAGTATCTCCACTACCCCTGATAGCCAGCGACTAGAGCCCCTGGGGCCAAGCAGCAGCGGGCGTCCAGGGAAAGAGCCGGGAGAACCCAGCATCCTTGAGGGGACTGCATTGCCCTGCTGCTACACCAGAGGGGAGGAGGAATCTGAAGAGGACTCTTATGACCCCCGTGGGAAGAGTGGCCATCACCGGAATCTGGAGAGCAATGGCCGACCAGCCAGTGCCCACTACTACAGTGACAGCGACTACAGACATGGAACTCGAGCAGAGAAGTATGGTCCAGGTCCCATGGGGCCTAAGCATCCCTCCAAGAGCCTGGCACCAGCTGCTATCTCCTCCAAACGTAGCAAGCACCGGAAGCAGGGCATGGAGCAAAAGATCTCCAAATTCTCACCTATCGAAGAGGCCAAGGATGTGGAGTCTGACCTGGCCTCCTACCCCTCCCCTGCAGTCAGCAGCAGCCTAGCCTCTCGGGGCAGGAAGTTCCAGGACGAAATCACCTATGGGCTCAAGAAGAATGTGTATGAGCAGCAGAGGTACTATGGGGTGTCCAGCCGGGACCCAGTGGAGGAAGATGACCGCATGTATGGAGGGAGTGGCCGGTCCCGGGTGGCATCTGCATATAGTGGGGAGAAACTGTCCGGCCATGACTTCAGCAGCCGGGGCAGGGGATATGAACGGGAACGGGAAGCCATGGAGAGACTCCAAAAAGCGGGCCCCAAGCCCTCGTCCCTGAGCATGGCCCATGGCCGGTCCCGGCCCCCCATGCGGAGCCAGGCCTCTGAAGAGGAGAGCCCCGTCAGCCCCTTGGGGCGGCCCCGCCCTCCCGGCGGCACCCTCCCTCCTGGGGACACCTGCCCACAGTTCTGCTCCAGCCACTCCATGCCTGACGTCCAGGAGCACGTCAAGGATGGGCCTCGGGCCCACACATATAAGCGTGAGGAGGGCTACATCCTGGATGACTCCCACTGCGTAGTTTCCGACAGCGAAGGTAATGGCAGCCAGGGGTGATTTCTGCAGCCGCTCAGCACCCGGGGGGCCTGCCCGCCCATGGGGCCCTGGGCCCTGAGATGTCCCAGGGGGGCCTGGCTTGGCGCCTCATCCAGTGGGCTGCTCCACCTGCGCCCTGGCCCTGGTTGTGGGGGGGGACGGGCTGGGGGCCTAGTGTTAATTGCTTGTGGCTGTGGTGCCCACTCTCTGGTTTCCTTGCATGGCTTCAGCTGGGCCTCCCCCTGCGGCCAGCCCAGGGGTTGATGGTGTTCTGTTTTTGGTCTCTGAAGCGTATCACCTGGGCCAGGAGGAGACAGACTGGTTTGATAAGCCCCGGGATGCCCGCTCTGACCGGTTCAGGCACCACGGGGGCCATGCAGTCTCCTCCTCCTCCCAGAAGCGAGGCCCTGCCAGGCACAGCTACCACGACTACGATGAGCCCCCCGAGGAGGGCCTGTGGCCACATGATGAGGGTGGCCCGAGCCGCCACACCTCAGCCAAGGAACACCGGCACCACAGTGACCACGGGCGGCACTCAGGCCGCCACACTGGTGAGGAGCCGGGCCGGCGTGCTGCCAAACCACACACTCGGGACCTGGGTCGCCATGAGGCCCGGCCTCACCCTCAGCCCAGCCCTGCCCCGGCCATGCAGAAGAAGGGTCAGCCTGGGTACCCCAGCTCCGCTGAATATTCACAGCCATCCCGTGCTCTGTCAGCATACCATCATGCCTCTGACAGCAAGAAGGGCTCCCGGCAGGCCCACTCGGGGCCCACTGCACCACAGCCAAAGCCAGAACCCCAGCTGCAGTCACAAGGTCGGCAGGCAGCTCCTGGGCCACAGCAATCACAGCCGCCACCATCAAGGCAGACACCCTCGGCAACAGCATCACGCCAGCCACAGACGCAGCAGCAGCAGCAGCAGCAACAGCAGCAGCAGCAGCTACAGCCCCCTCAGCAGGCCCCAGCGCAGGCTCGGCTGCAGCAACAGGGCCAGCCAGCTACCCGGGGCCCAGCCTCTGCTGCCAGCCAGCCAGCAGGGAAGGCTCAGCCAGGCCCCCCAACAGTCACAGGCTCCCAGCCAGCAGGACCGGTAAGTAGGGCTCCAGTGCATGGATCCTACCCAGGGTGTATACTGCGGCCGCAGCTTTGACGTGCCCTTGGTTCCAGGCTGGGCACGGGCAGAATCCACGGACAGTATCTGAGCTATGGGTTCTGTGTTGCAGCCACGGGCAGAGCAGGCAAATGGCTCTAAAGGGACAGCTAAAGCACCCCAACAGGGGAGGCCTCCTCAGGCCCAGCCACCACCAGGACCTGGACCTGCAGGTGAGCCTGTATTTTGGTGCCCTCGGCCACGGCCCAGAATTCCTGGTCTGCCCTCTCCCTACACCCATGGGCGTCCTGAGCTCCCCTGCACTGCCACCCGCACTGCTCCCTGCGAAGGTGCCCAGGGGGCTGCAGACCTTTGCAGTAGGAAACAAGCTTGGGGTTAGAATGAGCCAGTTGGGGTCACCAGCACTGGGGACTTTGGGCCCAGGCAGCTCTGGTCAGGGAACCTGAGTACAGGGCCAGGACCACAGCTTCTTACTGTCTCTTTCCTTCCCCTTCTCTCCTCCCATCTGTCTTTCCATCCTCCTCTTCTCCTTCCTTGCTTTCCTCAACTTCCCTTTTTCTGCCTCCTCCAACCCCTTTCCTTCATGTTCTCTCTCTCTCTCTCTCTTCATTTCTCTCTCCTCCCCCTCACTCTCCCACCTCACAACTGCCTGTATTCAGATTCCCTCAGGGCTGCTCTCCCACTCAAGCCTGTCTCCTGATGGTGGTTTCTTTCCCCCTAGGTGTGAAGGCCGGAGCCAGGCCTGGAGGGACCCCAGGGGCTCCTGCCGGCCAGCCAGGCGCTGATGGTGAGAGTGTGCTCTCCAAAATCCTCCCTGGTGGGGCAGCAGAGCAGGCTGGCAAGCTGACAGAAGGTAGGCACTGCCTGCAGCCAGGTCCATGGTGGGCGGCAGCTCCAGGGCCCTACTCTGGCAGAGGTTACGTCTGGGAAATGATTCCAGGCTCGGTCAGCCAGACATAGGCCAGCCTGAACATCCACCTGCTGCTGCCCAGTGGCTCTCTGGGTGGTCCTTGCCCCTTGGGGTGGGCTTGGCTTCACTGTGCCAAATGGCCCCAGCTAAGAGGGAGTCTAGTCCAATTTCCTGATGCCTCTCTTCTTTTTCTTTGTCACAGCTGTCTCTGCTTTTGGCAAAAAGTTCTCCTCATTCTGGTGACCATGCCCTGCAGGGTAAGTATGGGCTGCCTGTACCTGCCTCCCTTTGCATGGGGGTTCCTGAGGAGTCCTCTAGGAGGAGTCTGGTCTTTAGCAGTGGTGATGTGGCCAGAGCTGCAGTATTCTCTCCTGTGAGTGTGGGAGGAGGAAGAGGAAAAGGAGGAACCCAACGCATAGAGGCCTTAATGTGGGGCCAACTCCATAGGGGTCCTGGGAAAGGGAAGCTAGGGCCAACACTCCCTTGTCCTTCTCCACCACGCCTACCACCCCTCCCGGGGCTCTCACAACTTTGAACTGGCTTTAGTTTGTAGGTAGGGCCCCCTGGGATACAGCTCCTCCTCAACCTTTCTCTGTAAATGCTCCACAGGCTCTTGAAGAGACGAAAGGAGATGATATCATTGCTGTGGAAAAATCTCTGGAGTCAGAGGCCTGGGCACAGCTCTGGACTCTGCGTATAACAGTGAGTGTCAGGTCCAGGGTAGGGCGGGGCAGAGGAAGGGGTGAAGGTCCAAGGCCTGGCTGACCAGACCCATGTAGCTCCTACAAATGTGAGCTGGGAGGAGGCTGGTGGACTTCCTTCAGCTGTGATGGGCCTCGCAGCTACCCGAGGGCCAGAGACAACCAAGCTAGCTGAGATGACTCAGGCAGTAACCTCAGGGAAGGACCCAGCAAAGCCAACCGTCTCCCACAACTTCGGGTCTTCGTTCTGGGCACTGATTCCAAAGCCCTTTCCCTGAGGCCTCGTGCTGGTGACTTTGCTCCAGACAGTCTGGTGAGGCCTGAGTCCCCAATGCTGCAGACCGTAGTAGCCATGAGCATGAACTTAAAACACTGTTGGCTTTCACAGGCTGAGCTCATGACCTGCAAGATGGAAGAGCAAAATGAGAAGTGAGGCAGACAGGAAGAGGACAGAGAGGAGAGGGAGGTCACTGGACAGGCAGTCTCAGCCCCTAGCCAGGTCAGCCCAGGGAGAGAGTGGAAGGGCCTCTGCGCAGGGGCCATGGCTCTGCCTGGACTGCAGTGGCCAACACGGGATGAGAAGCCTTCTCCTGGAACCCTCTCTGGTCCCAGCCCAGCCTCTGTGGCAGAGGAGGAGGTAGCGCATCATCCAGGATGGCAGGGAGGGTAGCCTGGCTAGTGGTGCTGCTCGCACTGCTCTGTGCACGGCCAAGGGCCACCTTCTACCATTCCATAACCCTGGGACCTTCTCCATCCCCTTCCTTCACCACCTCTCAGGTTAAGAGTTTAGAGGTTTGTGTGCTTCTTGTGGTGAGCAGACAGGTGTGTGGCAGGGCCAGAGAGTCAGCGAACAAATCACAAGGGAGCCCAGGCCAGGGCTGCTTGTAGGAAGGAGTTGGGTGTAGTGGCAGAAGAGCTGCCTGTCTCTGGAGGAACAGTGGGGGCCCTAGAAACGTCCGGTCTCTCATCCACTTACCCGTTTATTCCACAAATGTTTGTCAAGTCCTAGGCAGGTGCCAGGCCCTGTTCCAGGTGCGAGGGATACAGCAGGAGATAAAACCAGGTCCCTGCCCTCCAAAGTGGACAGTCCATTTAAGGGGGACAGAGAAAAAATAAGTTAAAAAAAAAAACACTAAAGGTTAAAAAGGTAATTTCTGAAGGTGGTAAGTGTTATGAAGCCAGTGAAGCAGGGTTGTGGGGCAGGGGGTCTGCTCTAAAGAAAGCAGTCAGTGTGAGGTAAGGCTTGAGGCGGGACGATGTTGGGATGGGACAGGTGGGCCTTCAGGCCAGACAAACGGCCAGCAGAGCCAGAACTACAGCAAGGGGAGAGGCGGTCAGGGTGAAGTCTGAGGGGGTGAGAGCCAGCTCGGGTGGGCTTTGTAGGCCAAAGTAAAGAGCCTGGAATTTATTTTAATTACAGTAGCCACAGTGCAGCACCCCCAGCATTCTTCCTGCCTTCACCCCACTACAGTGGGCTCCCTGCTGCTTTCCCGCCCAGCTGGATGTTTCCTTGGAGTTGCCCTAGAACAGATGTGAAATCAGAAATTGTGCTGAAGGGAAGGAAGGGCAGCCCATGGGCTGGGTTCACGGCAGAACCTACCTTGGGTTTAGGGCTAGGGCTGTGTCACTGAGGAGCGAAAGGAACCACGGGCGTGGTTCTATTCTGCGTCCTGCCACACAGCCTGGGTGGGCCAGTGACACCACTAACTTTGTAGTTAAAGGAATCTCCCTCAGGTTCTGGTATCTGGCTAATGATTGGGCCACACGGCCAGCACTTCTCTGAGTGCCCATCTCCTGGTGTCTTCTATGGCCATTTCAGAAGCGGGCTGGGAGAGGTGGGCCATTTTAAACAAAATCCCATCTCCCTCACGCTCAAGCAACTTATGTTATATTCAAGAAATGTCCCTTCCTGCCACCTGGATACTCCTTGCTTCCTGTCCTTGTCTTCGTGACCTCAAAATTGCCCAAGCACCCATCTCCCCAAGACTTAATGGGTAGGGACCCCCTGGGTGAGGAAAAGTTGGTCCATCAGCACATGGGCAGATCACCAAGAGGAGGGCAGGGATGGAAAGCAGCTGTCCACAGCTCTTGACAAAATCCTTCTTTCTTTCCTTCTTTCCCCCTTCCTCTTTTTCTCCTCTAAGCATCTGCAATCTGGCAAACCCTTGGCCCAAAGACTCACACCAGGTGGGACGTGGCAGGCAGGCCTCCGTTGAGAACGGGATGTTTTCTAACAGCAGCTGTCTGGGTGAAGCATCTGCTGGACACGTTGAGACCACTGGCCCCGGGGGACCCGTGATTGTCTTTCCAGAGACACTGCTCTCCTCAGGGCGCCACCTTCAAGGAATAGCCTTCGCTGGGAGGGAGGAGCCCTCTCCGGACACCCTGCCACCTCGGCAGTCCTGCTGCTCTTCCCACAGCCGCCTTTCTGCGGCCCGGCCAGCCAGGCTTCCTATGCGTTATACACAGAGTTTGGGCACAGGCTGCCTCTTTTTGACGGACGCTGCCCTCCCTCCACGATGCCAGAAGTTTTTCCACAGCCTTGGAGAGGGGCTTCGACTGAGGGCTGGGGGCCCTGGGCTCCGTTTCCTTCACATTCCAGCTGGCCCGGATCCCTCTGTGGCCACAGGGCCCTGCTCCCCTCACCCTGCCCTCTGGGTGACATCGGAGCAGACTTCCATGTGGCCAGCATGGGGTTGGGAGAACTTTACAAATATTAGGACCTAACACTGTCTCATCGCTGAAATAAGAGGCCATAGCACCGAAAAGCAGCGTGGGCACTGGCTGAGGCTTCTCCCAGCCCATGGGTGGCAGCATGCTAGCACGCCTGCCACCATCTCAAAGCCATCCGCCCCCCCGCTCCCCCCCCCCGAACTCCCCAGCCATTGTGAGCATCCCAGCGACACCGCCATCATCTTGAGCAGCCAGCTCCTTGTTCATACACCTGGGGATTTCTTTTGATTTCAAGAACAGCCTTAATCATTTCAGTTTGATTTACGTGTATACCTCATAAGCAGTTTTCTTTTGTTTCTCTTTCTCCCCCTTCTTTTTCTCTGCTCGCCTCCTTGCCTCTCCCCTCCACCACCACCTGTGACCGATGGTTTGGTTTCCTCTCTGCTCTGCCCCTGATCAGCACAGGGAGAATGTTGACTCAGAAGCAATAGGGGGCAGCAGGCCACCAAGAGCACAACCCCAGGGCGAGGTCTAGGAAGGCCCCTCAGCCCACCTCTGTTTACTGTGCAATCCAGTCCTTCTTAAGCCATCACCAGTGGGCATGCTCAGAGCAGAGGGGCCAGGGCTTCTGCCATGCGAGGGCAGGGCCCAGAGCCCTGTGCTGGGGAGTATGGCACCGTCCACCCACCTGGCGTACTGGGCGGCATTCCTCCCCAAGGCCCTTACCTTGGGGGCCTCCCTTCCTCTTGGGCACCCCCACCAGTCTCATCTCTAACGTTCTATGCAATGAAATATAAACCCTCAAAGACAACTGTTAATATTTAATAAATTCCATGTTATGTATAAGGAGTTAATTGCAAACATGCAATTGAGAAACTGGATAGATAAGCTCATATCAAACACCGCCCCCCCCCCCGCCCCCTGCTCCCACTGTGTGTGTGAAATTCTCAGTCTGTGGCATGTTTGACCTGTGGCAGGACTCGCTGCTGCCAGGTGAGTCACCGCCTGTCCTGCAGTGGAGCATGCACAGCTCGCAGCCTTTTTGCACGATTTCATCCATTTTAACTGCTCCACCCTCTTGCTTGGGAGTTCTTTTTGCCTCAGAACCTCTCCTTCAGGAGTGCTTCTAGCTGACTTCTGCACGAGCTAGTGAGGACCTGCTGGAATTGTTGCCTGAGTGTGCAGGCTGCGGGGCGGGCAGAGCAGGGCCTCGCACACCTTGCAGGTTTCTCGGACCAGGATAGCAGGTGAAAAGAAGCCTTTGGAGTAGACATGCTGCTGGAGCCCACACAGGAGTGTGTGGGTGAACATTCTGAAGGTTTGCTGTATGATTTCCATCTGTAAGTCACTCCCCCTCTTATCCCATCCCTGAGCCAGAGGCGTCTGGCCACCCCTTTCAGTGGGACATGGCTCAGGCACAGAGCTGGGCTGTGTCTTTGGCCAGAGACACAGAGGCAGGGTCTGGCTATGTCCTAGGGACCCCAGATCCTGACTGTACCTGCTCCGTGCCTCTTCTTTGTAGCTTGGGGGGGCTCCAAGGTCTGTGAGCCAAGAGATCTAGGCTGGGACAAGGGGATCAGCAAGTGCTCAGTAAGAGCTAGGTCTCTGGCACTTGTGGCAAGGACAGCTAACAATGTCATCTTGGACCAGAGCAGGTGTTCACATAGACACTGGCTTCACGCTGAGTTTCTTGGGAAGCTTTTCAGTAGCAAAATTCACAGAAGGTTCTTTTGTGACCCTCTTTCCATCTGTCTCCAGGACCTAAACTCCCTGCCCCCCTTCATCTCTAAAGCCCAAGTATCGCACTGCTTGTCAGCTTCCCTGTGACTGAGCCTCGAGGCCTGGCCTTCCTCCAGTTTGCTCTGGTTTGCACCATGCATTTCTCAGGGGTCCACATTTCTCATACTTTCCTATAAGGTCTACACAGCCCTTCAGAGGGGGATCCTGGCTTACCTCTGGCAGCTGTGGATGGGGCAGGAGGCTGTTGACCTCTGTTTTGGGCCTGTGACCCTGGTCCTCCTGGATTTGGGCTTCGCCCATCCCCCAGGACACCTGCCTCATCCCAGAGATCAGGCCTGGGCTGTAAGAGCCCCATCTGAGCAAGGGCTAAGGGAGGCCACTATCCATCACCTTTGACTACCCAGGGCCAAGTCCGTGTGGGGATGTGCCTGTGGCTGGACATATGGGGGACCAAGGCAGTAATCCTTCCCACTAAAGGCCAGGGGGTGGGACCAGGAACAGGGAGCAAGCAGGGAGAGGACAGCAGGTCAGCCTCCATCGGGCCCAGTCTTAGGCTCTACAATGTTGACTTTTCAGCAAATTTCCTTTGTGACCAAGCCTTCTGAGTTTGAAATTTCTGACATCTGCCACTCCCCACTGTACCCCCAGGACACATCTGTATCCATCACCCCTTGTGAAGGTGGCTGGAGCAGGCCCCTCTGGGCCACAAGTGTCCCAGCCCTTGTGTAGATGCAGCTGTGACTCTGGAGGCACTGCAGCCAGAGACGGAGGGACCAGCATTTGGTACCTTGGCAGTGGGGGGGGCATCGAGCCCATCTCCAAATGGGCAGAGTTTCTGGGATGTGGTCTAGGCCTTCTCCATACCTGCCTCCCCAGTGTCATGAGCAAGGGCATTGTGTCTGCCCACTCCAGGGCCTAATGCACTCACTTCACAGCGACAGTCCCCTCCCACCCACCCACTTAGTCCTTGGGAAGAGAATGTGGTCTCAGGGCCCATGATGAGAGGGCAGCAGTGGCAGTAACTATGGCCTGTCTTGTGGAACCTATGTGGAGTTTTCTAGGCAGATCCTTTGCCATGGCAGCATGGCCCTTCCCCTGCCCTCATGCCACCCTCCCCCCATCTGTAAATACTTGTCATCGTGGACTCCGACAGGGTCAGAGGGACAGGCCTGACCAACTGAAACTCCTCAGAGATATCATCTCTGTCTCCCTGGGTACCAGCAGCCCTGCTGCCATGTGCACTGGGGTGGCGCTGGAGAGCCATGGAAATCGTGAGATAACTGTGTGTGTATGCATGTGAACAAGCGTGTGAATGTGTATGTGTGTGCGTGTCTGCCCCACTCAGCCTCTGGGATCAAATCAGCTCCTGCTCTCCAAGCGCAGTGCCCTGGAGAGTGGTGGCTGCCCAAAGCCTTTTCTCTGCTAGCTTCCATGTCTTGTTTTTGCTTTCCCCTCACTCCTTCCCTCCCTCCCTTCTTGCCTCTCTCCCTTTCTTTCCTTCTCTCCTTGGAGGGGGGGAAGAGTGCTGTACAAAGTGAAACAAACAAGTTTACAGTTGTAAGTGCAATGACCCGAGTCCTCCACATGACCTTGTGAATTGTGTGCCGTCCTCCTGTGCTCTGTGAGAACTCGTGGTACTTCAGTGTCCCTCCCCCTGTATTGTGACAAGGTAATTCTGTGGTATCAGAATAAAAGGACTTGATATAAACAACCTACAGACTGTCTCTGGGATGGTTTCTGAAATGGTAAGGCTTAGCCAGAGGAACAAAGCCTCAAACTTGTGACAGTCCTGTTTACAGTTAAAGGGAGAAGAGTAAAAGGGGTATGTTGTAGAAGTGTTGGCAAGGCCACAGCTAAGTCTACACCAAGCTGGCCAAAAACAACGGGTCCTCCACAAACATGCTCAGGGCAGGTCCCAGGTTTGGACCTGGAGGGAGCAGTTAGTTCACTGTGCAGGTGTTGAGGGATGGTGCCTCCAAGGCGGGTGTGTCCAGGCTGTGCCTCTTTCTGGCCCCAGTTCCTGGTTAGCCAGGTGAGCAGGTGCTGCCCCCTGGTGCTGCCAACAAGCACCACACCTATCTACCTTGCTATGTCTACTCCCAACCCCTCAACTTTTGCAGGCTGCCAGACCTTAGTTCTTTCCCAACAGCATGGGTGAACCTCCTTACTAGAGTAACCCAGAGCTGCTAGAAAATTCTTAAGATACAGATAAAGGAAAAGAGTATCAGCCTCACCTCTGACCATCCTCCAGAGTTAGTATGTTAACATGTCCTTACTTCCTGTTTTTCTTTTTCATTTTAAACAGAAGCCAGAAGGTGCAGTACCTTCTGTTTTCTAGCCTCCTGTTTATTTCTACATGTTCATCCCAGGTACTTAGACGTTTATTCTCCAATGCCCAGCCTCCAGAGAGTTGCATGATGAATTTATAGCCAGTCTATAGCACACACCCTGAAGGCTGGGCACCATGGTCCCGGTTTTCCTTAAAATAATAAATAACACTGTGGTGAACATCTTAGTTTTCAACCTTTCCACTCAGCTTGGTGGCTGCAGTCACTCTTTCCTCTCAGTTCTGGCCTTGACAGGCTTGTACATACTCGGTGGTCACAAGTGTAAGTGGCCTCAGAAAGTAGGGACTGTTCTTACTTAACTAGTCCAGTGTGGTTGATGGGGAAGGGGAAGCTGCAGTCCAGGCAAGTGGGGATCTCAGAGGCAAGGCAGAGTGCAGGAAGTCTGGTCCCTGAGGTGTGGAAGACCACCCAGGCTCAGGGTATATGGAGTAGGGGACATCGCTACTAGCCTGACTGCTGCCCAGTCTCTCCCGCCGTCCTCTGCCATCATAACCCACCCAGTCCCGTGCCACTGCGCTGAGGGAGCCTACCTACCCTGGTTCTCCTGTCCACGGGAAGTTTTCTGGTTCTGGGTGCGGCCCGACCCCCATCAGGCCCTCTGCACCCAAAAGTTTTGGATGAGGCCTGGGGAGGTAAGATCCACCCTCTCATGATCCCCAGTAAGGTGCCACTGAGCAGGGCGGTTGAGGGCTGCAAGGACAGATAGCTCTTAGAGTAGGCCTGGTGGCCGATAAGCCCAGGCGACACCGGGAGAGCTCAGCATCCGCCCTTCTTTAACCCGCACCCCAGGGCTCTGCGCGCTCCGCCAGAGGAGTGCACCTCGGTCCTTCTCTCCGCATCTACCTGGGAGCCCCTCCAGAACAGGGACTGGTACCTGCTGGTGAATGTTTGCTAAGTAATGGACCAGGAGGAACAGTCAGCCCCAGGGCCGCGGAAGATGCCTGCTGGGGCCAGCTTCAGCCTCTACCTCGCCTCTCCTGGACACGCCCTCTTCGCCTTTTCGTGAATCCGACCCTTATTTGGCTCTGCCCCGTCCCGCCCCGCCCTTATCTTCAAAGATCTGTTGATCCGCGTCCCCCCACCCCCCCAAGGCCCTGTCCTTCTTAGGGCCCACCCCCGTCCGACCTAGCTTCTTTCACCTCACTGGCTATTCCCGACTCAGACCTCACCTCCTCGCTCGAGCCACGTAACTGCTCACAGGCCCCGCACTGCCTACAGACCGATCCTGTATTCCGTTTCCTAGAGCCAGCCCCTCTACTCAGAGACTTCATTTCCTCCTCTCCTAGTACCAGGTCTGGGATTTGGCCTCAGACCAGTTCGCCCTCCTGGAAATGCCTGTTCCTTTCCTCCAGATGCCTGCCCCCACGCTCCCGGACTCCCGGGTCCAAAGCTCAGACGACTCACTCACAGAACTCGCATCCTCACCCTTGAGGTTCCGCCCCTCTGCTTAGGGTCCTCGCCCATTCGTCAGAACCCCCGCCCCTCCCACTATGCTCAGTGGCTCAACAGGCGGGGCCGTTCCTGGCTCCGCCCCCCGGAGCCTCACTTCCGGGCGCCAGCACTCGCCGCCCCGTCCCGCCCCGGCGGCCGAGCGGTATCATGGAGCGCCAGGTGAGGGCTCGGCCCGCGGTGCCCGTGGCCCCTGCAGCCCGAGCCGGGCCTGACCCTGGTGTGTCCCCTGCGCAGGTGCTGCTGAACGAGCCCGAGGAGGCGGCGGCGCTGTACCGGGGTCTTAGCCGCCAACCCGCGCTGAGCGCCGCCTGCCTGGGCCCGGATGTCACCACGCAGTACGGGGGCCGCTATCGGACGGTGCACACCGGTGTGTGTATGGAGGGGAATCGAGTGGCAGGCCCATTCCGGGGCCATGCGCTCGCGTGGAGAGAAGGGAGATGTGGAGGGCTTTATGCTTGACAGTGCACACGAGTGTGTGGGAGAAGACGGGGCTTGGAGAACGTGGACTTAGGGGTGGGAGGGTGCACCCCTCAGAGGACCCTACATACAGGTGTATGGGGGACGCTGCTCGGTGTGTTCTGGCATGGTGCCCTTGATTGCATGAGTTGAGCGTGTGGGAGTAGAATTCAGACCGGGATACATGGTGTGGGCCTTATAGGCTCACCCCCTCAACCTATCCCCTACACGTGCCAGGCTCCTGTCAAGTTCTAGAGTGGAGGTGGTGGCTACTGGGAGCAGTAGTGATTTCTCTCTTGACATGCCATCGGCTCAGGCCTACACCTGAGTTGTGGCCAAGTGTTGTCCATCCTGCATCCAGGATATCTGGAGACAGACTGGGGAGGTGGGCTGGGCTTTCCTAGGGTGGGGGCAGTGTTGAGAGGAGCCTGTACTGGGACTGGTCAGTCTTGTTAGCAGTCTCATGCCTGTCCTCACAGAGTGGACACAGAGGGACTTGGAACGCATGGAGAACATCCGATTTTGCCGCCAGTACCTGGTGTTCCACGACGGGGATTCAGTGGTGTTCTCAGGGCCTGCAGGCAACAGTGTGGAGACCCGCGGGGAGTAAGTTTGAGGGAAGAAGCTTGTGGGCAAAACCATAGCCATCTGCAAACCTTTTATGAAAGCCTTGTGTACCATGTGTCTTGGTGCAGGTAGGGCCCTGAAGGGAGGCCAGGAGCCAGGTTCTTGCCCCTTGTAAGCTCAGTAACATGGCCTGATAAGCACTGGAGGCTTTGTCCACATTTGGGCCCGGACTAGAGCCCATGGAGCTTCAGGGAGGCTGGGGAGAGTACAGCCTCTGCACCAGGCAGGAGAGGCAAGGCCAGCTGCCGTGGTGGAGCTAGAAGGGCTGCAGGGGCTGATGTGGGACCAAAGTGTCAAGAATCTTGTCTAAGAGGTTGTGATCAATAAGGGGGCAGGATGGGGCTATCACTGTATAATCCCGAACTGCTACCTGTGTTCTCTTTAGGCTGCTGAGTAGAGACTCTCCTTCAGGCGCCATGAAAGCTGTGCTGCGCAAGGCTGGAGGCACGAGCCCTGGGGAGGAGAAGCAGTTCCTGGAGGTGAGTCTGCATGAGACCAGGTCGTGGGCAACTGGGGGCTCAGTCCCACAGATGAGGTTCTGTTGTGGGGAGGGGGACAGGTAACCTGATGCCCAGATGTCCTCAGGTCTGGGAGAAGAACCGGAAGCTCAAGAGCTTCAACCTGTCGCTGCTGGAGAAACATGGGCTTGTGTATGAGGACGGTGAGACAGCTGGCTGGTGAGCAGACAGGGTGGACAGGAGGGGCAGCCATAGCCCAGGGCTCCCCCTGATCAGCCTTCCTTGCACCCAGACTGCTTTGGCTGCCTGTCCTGGTCGCACTCGGAGACACACTTGTTGTACGTGGCAGAGAAGAAGCGCCCCAAGGCTGAGTCCTTCTTTCAGACAAAAGCCTTGGACATCAGTGGCAGCGATGATGAAATGGCCAGGCCGAAGAAGCCAGACCAGGCCATCAAGGTGCTCGTGTTCAATGGCCAGTCCAAGAAGGCCCTTCTGGGCAGCCTAGGGCTCAGCGTGCTCCCTGCCCACATTGTGCTTGCCAGAACTGGTGGGGGGGGGGGCGGGGCGCTGGCTTCTAGGGGGCAGGCAAGACAGGCTGGGCATTGACTGTCTTGTGTTCTTAGGGGGATCAGTTTGTGTTTTACGAAGACTGGGGAGAAAACATGGTTTCCAAAAGCACTCCTGTGCTCTGCGTGCTGGATGTTGAGAGCGGCAACATCTCTGTGCTTGAGGGGGTCCCTGAGAGTGTGTCCCCTGGACAGGTTAGCACTGACTTGGCCTACCCCACTCCTGGAGTCTGGGGGGCCCTGCTTGAGCCACTGCCCCTTGTTCACACTTGCCCTGGGGTTTTGTTTACAGGCATTCTGGGCCCCTGGAGACACAGGTGTGGTGTTTGTAGGTTGGTGGCATGAGCCCTTCAGGCTGGGCATCCGCTTCTGCACCAATCGCAGGTGAGGAAGCAGAGCAGGACAGGGGGCCTCACAGCTCAGGCTGGTTCTGAAGCTGAGTGTCTCTCTGGTGGTTCCAGGTCAGCCCTTTACTACGTGGACCTCACCGGGGGTCAGTGTGGTAAGTGCTGGTGCCCACCTGTGCTTTGTTGACACACACTGGCCTTGCCAGCCTGCATGATGCTCACATTTTCATCTGGTCTAGAGCTTCTCTCAGATGACTCTTTGGCTGTGTCCTCTCCCCGGCTGAGCCCAGACCAGTGTCGCGTCATCTACCTGCAGTACCCATCTCTGGTCCCCCATCATCAATGTAGTCAGCTATGTCTGGTGAGCTGGAGGTGGGCGGGGAGTGGTCAGCAAGAGGAAGGGATGGTGGATGAGAGCAGAAGGGTCAGCTTCATCTCCTCATGGGCCCCTCATGGGCACCCTTCTGTCCTGGGTGCCGTGATGGTGTGAGTTTTGCCTGTCTTCCCAGGGCCAGTCCCTGGAGGCTAAGCGTGCTGGCATGGGGGGGGGGGGGGGGGGGCTTTGCTGTCAGGACTCACCACCTTGGAGCACCCTCTGTCTACGAGAATGCTCCTCCTTTTTCTTCTCACCGGCCAGGCTCTGCAAGGGGCTAGGATAAAGTGTGCAGTTAGAGTCTTAGTCCTTCCCCAAGAAGAGCTCTGGGCTCCCTGTGAAAGTCAGAGGCCGCTCCGGATGTCTGTCCAGGTCACCAGAAAGGAGATACATTGGGCTTGTCTCAGGTCCTCCCCTCCCCTGAGGCTACCCAGGGTTATCAGAGAAGAGGATGGGTACAGAGCTCTGTGCCCTCAGGATGCTGCCAGTCCCTTGGTGGGCCTGACCAGGGTGTTCTCTTGCAGTACGACTGGTATACCAAGGTGACTTCAGTGGTGGTGGACGTCGTGCCTCGGCAGCTGGGAGGTAAGGGGTGTGTCTTTGGGTGGATGCAGTGAAGCCTGCAGTTCTGTTTTCCCTCCATCTGTCATTTGCATGCAGGGCCAGCTGCCTCAGCTCTTCTTTCCTGGGTTCCGTCTGAAGTATCTGAAGTATCCCTCCCTGTTGGGCCAGCCCCATGACCAGCCTGCACAGGGAGTGGGGCCATCACCATAGGGAGCGGTTCTGATAGAAGGAAGTCAGCTGGACCAAAGCTGAGATCAGAGTGGCCCAGGCTGGCAGGGGATTTAGATGGTTTCATCCCCGTGCTGCATCTCCTCGGTAGACCTTATGTTTCCAGTGGCTGGTTAAATCCTCTGTTCCAGTGGGGTCTCAGAAAGTGCACTAGGTTGGAATGTCCTACTTGAAATGCTCCAAGCTCAAGGGTACTGCATTGTTCCACTCCCAGTCCCCACCCTAGCGTTTGTCCCATCCAAGCCTTTGAGTCAGTGGGGTCTCTGGGTGGGTAGCTCTTGGCCAACAGGGTCTGGTCACAGTCTCAAGTGTTCACTGCTTTGTTTGGGATCCTGAACCATCCCAAGGACCTGAGGGGTTATAGTCTCTTTGTTCAGGACACCTGCTCAGTTCCAGGGGTCCAGTGAACAAGATATGTTGTCTTTATCTTCTTTTGGGGTTGCAGGGATACAGTGGTGGGGATCTGGTCTGAATCCCAGCTCTGTTCCTTATTAGCTATGGGTCCTTGGGTGGTGTCCTCACCTCTTTGAGCTTCATTTATTATCTGTGTGGGGATGGATCTGTGCTTCTTTATAGCATTGTAGTGAGGGTTAAATGAGTGATATTGAAGTATGGAATTTATTCAGCCCTCTTTGCCAGGCACTCTGCTAAACACCATAATGGACAGAAAGGTGTCATCTTGGTTGCAGCACTTGGTCCCTATCAGAGACCCAATAAGAGCAGTTCATAGGAGAGCCAGTGCTTTTCTTCCAAGCAGCTATGGTTTCTCTCAGAAGCTCTTGAACTCTGCCTCTCCTGGGTCCTCAGAGGTGTCCACCCCCAGCCCCCTCTCAGGCACCCCCTCATCACCTAGGGTATCCCCATGTGTAAGACTGCCATTCTGTCACAGCTGCAGGGGCCTCTTGTGAATTCCTCAGCAGCCCAGCCTGCCTCATAGTCTTGACCTCCCATACCTCCACTGCCAGATATAGCCCTCAGCCCTCCCATCTTTGCAGAGGACTTCTCTGGGATCTACTGCAGCCTTCTGCCTTTGGGATGCTGGTCAGCTGACAGCCTGAGAGTGGTTTTTGACTCAGCTCAGCGTAGCCGGCAGGTAAGGGGCCCTGTGTTGAGAGGCAGACTCTCTGACCAACCTCCAGGAGCCCTGGGCCTGGGGCATAGCATATGCACACTGCTAGCTGGAATTCCTAGCCATAAGGTCTTGCGAGTCCCTTCCCTGCCTGCCCCTGTCCTGGACTTACTTTTTCTTGAGGAGGCTGCTGTCTGCCCTGGTGCCCCACGACAGAACCCTTGGCCTTTCTTCCTGAGGCAAATGTGTGATTCCCCTTCTCCCAGGCATTTCCAGCTGGAGAACAAGGGGGCTGCCACTAGGGTGGGTCCCCAAACACTATACAGGGAACTGACAGAGATGGGACAGAGGCTTTCTCCCAGGAATTGGGTGGGGACACCTACAGTGTGCCAGACTTTTGAGTGTGATATCATTTGTTCCTCGTGCTACTTCAGGGGCTCGGAGGCATTCCTTGCCTTGCCCAGAGTCAGGCAGCAAGTTGTGATGGGGCTGGGATTTGAGTCCAGGCCTTCAAGCCACTACTTACTGCACTGAGGAGGTGTTGCCATAATTGCTTACAGCCCTGCCCTGGCCCACAGGTCCCTAAGAGAGGAGGTGGGAGAGGGACTCATAGGGCTCTTGGATGTGGTGCCACATGTGGGCTCCCCTTTGCTTCAGGACCTGTTTGTTGTGGACACCCAGATGGGCACTGTGACCTCCCTGACAGCTGGTGAGCAGGGCTGGTGAGCAAGCCAGCCAGGCCAGGGGTGGGACTGGGACTCCAGCACATGGGGCAGTAGTGGCACTCTGGGCCACTCTGCACCGCTGGCTGTTCTGCAGCCTTTACTGCATCTCTCAAGGACCCTGACCATGCAGAACCTTCCCAGCCAACAGACTGTCTCCCTTCTCCACTCTGCTCTGCACATCCCGGCCCTGCTTCCGCACACCCCTGCTCCTCAAACCTACAAAGTTTTCTCTTGCCAAGATATGCCAGAGTCATCCTTCCCTGGCCTCCAAAACCTCAGAGGCGGCTCTGCCATCCCAAGGCCCATGAGGAACCCTGTGCTGGCTCCCTCATCTTCCTCTTATGTGGGCCTGTGACGCTGCCACTAAAATGTCTTTTGAGTTCTATGCCTGCCCTGACGATAGTCATTCCTCCACAAAGCTTTCAGAGTATTGTTCCTAAACTGTATCTCATGATACATTCCCTGCTTAAGAATCTCCTTGGACCCCACTGCCCAGAATCAGCAGCACTCCAACCCCCCAGGCCTAGCTGCCAGCCTTGAAGACTGTAGTCATTAAGTGGTGGGTGGACGTGCCATGGAAGTCTGTTGTGTCCCCAGATCTGGCAGTCCCTGGGCTTAGTTAGCATCTGCTGGATGAACAAGGGACTAAGCAGGAGGCTCGCCCATGGCTATGTGCAGTAGGGTGTCCTTTTGTGGGTGTCCCTTTGCTTCTCAAGGTAAAAGGGACACCTTGGTATACAGCCACCAGCCTGGGACCCTGGTTATGCAAGGAGTGGGTGGGAAAGGTGGTAGCATCTGCCTTCTCCAGGGGGGTCTGGTGGAAGCTGGAAGCTGCTGGCAATTGACCGGGACCTCATGGTGGCACAGTTCTCCACGCCCAGCCTGCCCCCAAGCCTGGTGAGTGTTGGTGGGCCCCAGACCAGGAGGTGAGTGTTCTGAGTAGGCAGAGCTCCCTAGGTCAGAGAACTGGCCTGAGTCTGACCATGGCTGGTTAGCATTTGAGAGACCAAGACGCAGGCCCAGGATGGTCCACAAGGTCTGGCACCCATTGGAACTACCAGGTGTAGGTCTGCTCTATAAAGAACAGGGTGCCTGGGAAAGTGGCCAATACTCTGACGTAGCAGAGCACAAGGAGACAGTAGAACCTAAAGGCTCAGAAGGGAGGTGTGTGCGTGTTTGTGCCTCTGTATATACCAGCTCACAACAGGAGTCTCTCTGGAGGATGTACCCTCTGGAGGTGGGTAGAAGGCCCAAGCATAGTGAGAGCTGCCCACCTCCCACCCTGGGCAGAGGTAGAAGGGCAGGGAGGCAGCCAGACCACCTATGACACACTCTTTCCCCTTGGCAGAAAGTTGGGTTCCTGCCTCCTGCAGGGAAGGAGCAGGCAGTATTGTGGGTGTCCCTGGAGGAGGCTGAGCCTATTCCGGACATCTCCTGGGCCATCCGGGTACTGCAGCCACCGCCAGAGCAAGAGAATGTGCAGTATGGTGAGCTGGGCCATGGCAGAGGGACACCTTCTCCAAGTTCCCCAGCACACGGCTTCTGTGGTCACCGTTCTTGCCTCTGGTCTCACATTGTGGGGTTTCTTGGGATTACCTCTAAGAGGTTTTCTGTTCCTCTTAGGCATGGTTATGGGGAATAGCCTCTGGGTATCTGGACACCTACTCTGGGTATCAGGGCTGGGCATCACCAGGCCAAATCCTCTGCAGTAGGGAAACCAAGGCTCAAAGAAGACAGGCCTTATTTGAGGTCTCTGGCCACCCCTCATCCAAAATGCTGTTCCAACTGATTGGGGTCCTTGACTAGGGCAGGAGTGTGACTCCTGGCGTCCAAGTGTCTCAGTGCAGGCTACCTTGGCCAGATCACTCTTCCAGAGGTCAGCCCCAGACCTGCAACTACAGCTCAGGAAGCCCCTGGGCAGCAGGACTGGCTCTGCTGACTGCTGTCTTTTCCCTGCAGCCGGCCTTGACTTTGAAGCAATCCTTCTACAGCCCAGCAACCCTCCAGATAAGACCCAAGTGCCCATGGTCGTCATGCCCCATGGTAGGCACCTGGTCTAGGAGCCCCTGCCCTCCCATCACTCGTCCTAGCTGGCTCTTTCACCCTCTGCTCCATGTCTGCAGGGGGACCCCATTCATCCTTTGTCACTGCCTGGATGCTGTTCCCAGCCATGCTTTGCAAAATGGGTTTTGCAGTACTCTTAGGTGAGTGAGCAGGGCGCTGTGGCAGTGGTAAGGCTGTGGAGGGTGATGGAGTGGTCTGGTTTGTACAAGCATCATAGGTACCACCCTAGTCTCCAGGCTTCTCTGCAGCCTGGACCTGGCAACCATCACCAGGAACTGGCATGGACCAGCCTCAGGCTCCATAGGGACTTCCATGGAAAGTGCTGTGGTCACTGGGCAACAGCCTCAAATCTCTTGGCCCCTTCGCCTTGACAGTCTGTGGTACAGCTGGCCTCAAAGCCTACTTCACAGATGGGTGAAAAGAGTGTCCAGAGGGCTGGGAATGTCCCTTAATCACCCTGTCTGGTTCCTCTCTGGCTTCCAGTGAATTATCGTGGCTCTACGGGTTTTGGCCAGGACAGCATCCTCTCCCTTCCCGGCAACGTGGGCCACCAGGATGTGAAGGATGTCCAGGTAGCAGGGGCTGGGGGGTAAACCGTTAGGGTGTGCTCCATTCAGCTGGGTGGGCAGCTGGCTGCAGCACACTCTGCCCCACCCTGTAGTTTGCAGTAGAGCAGGTGCTCCAGGAGGAACACTTTGATGCTGACCGAGTAGCTCTTATGGGTGGTTCCCACGGTGGCTTCCTCTCCTGCCACTTGATTGGTCAGTATCCTGAGACCTACAGTGCCTGTGTAGTGAGGAACCCTGTGATCAACATTGCCTCCATGATGGGCTCCACTGACATCCCTGACTGGTGAGTGTGCTCCACAGGTCCCTGCCCTTCTCTGTCTCACCTCATACCCCCATGGAGCCCCTACATGCTTCAGGGCTCCTGGGGCTGTATCAGCGCAGTCTCTTACAGGTGCGTGGTGGAGGCTGGCTTCCCCTACCGCAGTGACTGCCTGCCAGACGTCAGCGTGTGGGCTGAGATGCTGGACAAGTCACCCATCAAGTATACCCCTCAGGTATACATCCCTCCCTCTGCCCAGTGTGCTGCCAATCTGTCCAGAGCCTTGGGGCCCTGCTCACTACCACTCCCCACATCCCCAGGTGAAGACACCGCTACTACTGATGCTAGGCCAGGAGGACCGGCGTGTGCCCTTCAAGCAAGGCATGGAGTATTACCGTGCCCTCAAGGCCCGGAACGTGCCTGTTCGGTGAGTGCATCAGGACAGCCCTGGCAGCTGGTGGGCAGGTGAGCAGAGAGAGCCGTCCAATCTCAGACATTGCTGCCCGACCACTACAGGCTCCTGCTCTATCCCAAAAGCACCCATGCACTTTCAGAAGTGGAGGTGGAGTCAGACAGCTTCATGAATGCTGTGCTTTGGCTGCACACGCACTTGGGCAGCTGAAGCCATGCCTCCCTGCATGAGCTGGTTGGCATAAACCACACTTTCCTCTTGGAGAGCCCCAGGGTCTGGCAGATCGGCGAGAGGATTCCTGGGCTCTGGACTCCATGGATGGGTGAGCTGAGGAATGTAGGCTATACAGTCATAATAAATGAGGACACAGAATCTGGTTCCTGCTGGTACTTTGTACCAAGCCATCCCTAACTCCAGCCTCACCCTGGGGGTTCAGAGACCATAGGCTCTGGGTGTGGTAACCTTAAGGACCTCACCTACCTCCAATGTGAGAGGGAGGGGATAGTGAGAGGCTCAGCTGCTGCCTGTCAGGGCCAACTGGGATACTCCCAGGCTAGCTGTCTCTGCAGCAGCTCCTTCTGTTAGAAACTGCCCTACACCACCCTTCTCTTACCACCAATTTGTCTAGGGAACTAGTGAGGCCCTGCTTTTCCACAGTGGCCACAGGCTAAGGTAGTCCTAAAAACCAGGTCTCCTAACCCAGCTATGCTGGGCTTGAACCACGTGCATACAGCAACTGATTTCCTAGCAGAGGCTAAGAAGCATCCTGCACAGATGTAAAGAGGAGAGGCAGCTTTATGTCTGACAACAACCTTTGTTCTCTCTCCAAAGTAAATGGGATTGAAGGCTGGGCCTAGCCCAGCCGCATGACCTTGTGAATCCAGTCCGTAAACACAGAGACACGCATGAAGATGGCTGGCCAGCGGGGCCGGGCGCACACTCGGTTGGGGATTATAATTCCCTCCAGGACCCAGCAGTCATGGGTAAAGCAGGCAAGTGGGCCTCCGTAGTCACCCTGGTAGATGGAAGAACTGGTAAGAGAGCCCTAGGCCAAGGCAGAGACTAGCCCCCTTGTGGATAAAGTAGTCCATTTTCAGCTTCCCAGACCCTCCCTGAGCTGGGAATGGGACCCTGGTACAGACCTCACAGGCTCCCACAGGGGCCAAGAGTCCCTCAGTGCACATCTCACTCTCCCGTATGCGTCCTCGGTGCTTGATGTTACATTCCTGGTTGGAGATGACATTCAGCGAGGCCACATTCAGGACTTTGTTATTCCCTGTACCTACAGTAAGAGGAATGGGAAGGAGAGGGCCTCTGGATAGAATTTGAGGCTAGGCCTCCTGCCTGGGGTAGTCCATGCCGCTGTGCTGTGCTTTTTCTTACCTTTGGTCTCACCCCAGCCTGCGATCTCACACTTGGTACCTGGTGGCACCACATACCTCTCGGGGGGCAGGCAGATGAGTGCCACTCGCTGGTTCAGGGTCACAGGTCTTTAATGGGAAATGAGGGCACTCAGGATGTGAGCCCCCAAGGGTCAGCCCCACCTCACACCTTCTTGACTTGTCACACACCTCTCCAGCTTGAGCAGAACAAGCTGGGAGCCGGAGGGCCCACACACCATCTTGGCCACTGGGACCTGCTGCAGGCCTGGCTCTCCTGGCTGTGGGTTCTGGAACAAGGTGCCCAACCACACCTCATAGCCCATGAGAGGCATATGGCTGGGGGAGAAGCTCTGCTAGATCAGTCATGACACGCAGCCTGCTGCCCCAAGGCTTACCTGGGAAAGGTGGCTAAGGAGAAGAAGAAGGCAGGGGGGTGGGACTGGGTCCCCAAATCCAAGGGAGGCTCACCAGGAGGAGAAGCACTGCCGGGCCGTCAGTACCCACTGCTCCTTCACTAGGGAACCCCCGCAGAAATGCTGGCCCTGCCTGGAGGAGTAGAGATTAGGAGAAAACAGTTCTGGGACACAGGCTGGACCTGCCATCTCTTGGCCAGGACCTCTGAGGCCAGGGACAGGTTCCCACTCCCCTGGCATTAGCACGGAGGATATATCCTCAGCTCCTCTCTTGAGGAGAGGCAGTGTGCCTCACCGATTGCGCAAGCTGACTGTCCAGGGCGAGTTCCCAGGCTGGCCCCCCACCACACGCAGCTTGGAGCGCTGCTGGTCCAGGCGGGTCACCCTCTTGCCACACTTCTCAAACACCACCTGGTCTGGGGGACAGGATGGGCCGCGGGAAACTCCCAACTAGATGGAGGCCCCAAAGAGACCCCAACCCACACCTGGTCCAAGTGCATACCTGGGGGCTCCAGGATGGACGGTGGTTGGTCGTCATCTGAAAGAACCAAGTTCACCTGCGTTGAGGGAGCCAGCCTTCATTGGTGGAGACTGGGGGCGGGGCCCCGAGGGAGGGTCACTTACGGCAGCGTCGCAGTGCACAGTAGTCGAACGGAGTACCCGGGTCCGTAGTGTAGCACCAGGGCCCATGGCTATCCCTGTCCGGGTTCCGGCAAAAGTTCTCCTCCAGATGCGCGTGGGGGGCAGAGGTGGGTGTGAACCTGAGTGGGCAAGGGAGTAAAATCCTAGCAGGGTAATCCTGACCCTGCCGGGCTCCAGTTGGAGAGGCTACGGCGTGCCGCTTTAGGGTTCGGCAGGGGAGGGGCCGGGCGCGCGGGCCGACTCACTGCGGCTTGTGTGGCCTCTCTGTGGACCAGTGCTGGCACGGGACACCTTTGCGGGTCCTGTTGACCAAGCCGCGGTACCGCTCCCCCACGCCGTGGTAGCAGTCTGTGACGGGCGGGGATGGCTACTGGCGAGTTCTCGCCCCAGCCCTCCCGCTCCAGGCCTCCAGTTTCAGCTTGGGCCTTACCCTCAGGCCGCACGTCGTCGGCGCAGCGCCGGATCTGGTAACAGAAGGCCACGCGCATGCCAGGCCGTGACGTAAAGCACCAAGGCGCTTCCGAGCCGTCGGGGTTCCGGCAGAAGTTCTCCCGAAGGTCCCTGGGCGGGCGCTTCCCTCAGCTCTTGGTGGGGCCCATCCCGCGGGCCAGCCAGCCTTTGACTGGAACCCCGCCCCCCCCCCCCCCCCGGCCCCCGTCTTTCTTCAAGCGCCGCCCAGGACCCCTCTCCTAACGTCCCCGCCGCAGGAGCACGCCCCCAGCGGCGGCCCGCCACCTCACTTGCATGCGTATTTCTCCGGAGCAAAACGATGCTGATGGGGGTTCTGCGCGTCCCACCGCTGGCAGGGTACGCCCGCGGCGGTGGTGTTGGCCGTGCCCCTGTAGCCCTCGCCCTTCCCGCGGAAGCAACTGAGCGTCGTGGCCTCGTGGCGCGGCTGTGCCTCCGACCCTTGGATGGACCAAGGCTGGTCGGAGCCTGAGCGGGAGCTGAGACCCGGGCTGGGGCTGAGGCCGAGGCCAACTCCAGTGGGTCCACCTCCGGGTCACGCCCAGTCGCTCCTCTTTCCCCAGTCAGGCCACGCCCCCACGTTTCCTGGGTGCCCTCCCAGGCCCCGCCCCCGTGCCCTACCGCAGCGAGGGAGGTCGCAGAACTCTCGCTCCACCTTCGGGTCGGTGGTATAGCACCAGGGCCGCTCGGAGCCGTCCGGATTCCGGCAATAGTTGTCGTCCAGATCTTTGTCAAGGAACCTGAGGGCGGTAGCAGGGCGTGAACAAAACCCCGGGACTCGGGCACTGCCTGTCCCCTGCTATTTACCTGGCCCAGCCCCTGGAGTCCTGGCCCCTCCCCTAGCCTGGCCCCCTAGGTGCCGAGCCCGCGCACACGTACTTGCCGGGCTCAAAGGGGTGCGCGTGTGGACGCTGCAGGTCCCAGCGCTGACACTCGCGTCCCGACTCGGTGCGGTCCACTGCGCCGCGATACTCCTCGCCATTGCACCAAACGCAAGCGGCTGGAGAGACAGTGCCGGTGGGTTCGTGGACGGGCGTGGGCATGTTCCTCACTCCAGTTTGGACCCAGAGCGGCTTACCTTCCCGGCAGGACTTGATGCCGCAGGTCTGGAAGCGCACTGCAGGGTCTGTCGTGTAGCACCAGGGACCTCCTGGGTCCCCGTCGGGGTTTCGGCAGAAGTTCTCCTCCAAGCCGTTCCGGAGTGTGGGCGTGTACCTGGTGCAGAGAGCAGCAATTCAATGCGTGTTGGGGTGGGGGCAGGAGCCAGCCGGGCAAGGACAGAGGGGAGGTGTCTTACTTGTGGTCATTGGGGAACCTATGGTTCCAGCGCTGGCAGGGTAGGCCGCCAGTGGTGATGGCCACCGTACCACGGTACTTGACCCCATTGTCCATGACGCAGGTCCGCACATAGTCTGGGAGCAAGAGGCCCATTGTCAGTAAGTCCTGAGGCCTCAGCAGCCCTATCCATGGCCCACCCTTCTCCACAGCCACTTACCTTTCTTTTGGAAGAGATCACAGCGCCCTGAACGTTGCAGCTGTGTATAGGGTGAGTATTGGGTCCATGGCAGCAATTGGCAGCCGTGGCTGCTCACATTGTAGTGGAAGGCCCTGGGAGGACAAGGCACAGAGTCACCCAGGTTCCTCTGCCACCCAGTCTTATCTAGTCCTGTGGCCACTCACCTGCAGTCCAGTAGGGGCCCGCAACGCCCTGCACACTCCTCAGCATCTGCCACATGTTCTTGCCAAGGCCCAGGCCCCACTGCATGTAGCAGGTGTTGCAGCTCTGTACCCCGGAGCACCTGGAAGTCATTCAAGGGCGAGCGCTGCCCTGCGGGGATGGGCATGCATGTCAATGCATTTATATCAGCACATCCATGCTTGGTTCATTCAGGGGATCAAAGCTACAAGGCCTCTGGGATGGACCCTGTGGGTACGTTCAAAGGTCACACCCCTGTACAGGGTGGGAGAAGCAGGCCCAGACGTGGTAGTTATCAACAGTGGGCAAAGTACTAGGCTCAGGTCTAAAGCCTACACTTTATGAGAGCAGTGGGTGGTGGTGCCTGCCCTATGGAGCTCATTTCATCTCCCAGATGAGAATGCTAAGGCTCAGGGCTGTTAAATTACCCTGCAAAGACTCAATCCAGGCATTCTGAGTCCAAGTCTGAGCTCTCATCAGCTCTAGGGCATATGTTAGGTTAGAGGGTTAGATGAGGCTCATGAGGGATAATTGCCTGCACGTGTGCATGCATCTGTGCAGTTTCAATGCTGCCTCAGTGCTACAACAGATGTTCTAACTCAGGCCTGAATAGGCAGGGGCTGCCCAGCTCCGCACAAGAAGCCAAGAGCACTCATTGCTCCATGCCTAGTGGGAAAGTGAGCTCCTGGCTTGAATGGCAGGCTGGGCCTAGCTAGGGCTGACTCCTTCCTGAAGGCAATTGGGGATCAGGGAGCGGGGCACTCACCAGGGACCCTTGAACACTGTGTCAGAAGCAGCAGCAGTGGGAACCACCCCATTCTCCTGGCTGGAGGCTGCACTGTGACCCACCACAGCCGCATCCGGGAAGTTGTGAAACCTGTCCCTACGGGATTGGGTGGCTCTGCCTCCACACCCCCACCCCAGGCCTGCTAGAGCCTGACCTGAGACCCAGTGGCAGGAATGGGGGTGGAGCCAGGCCTCAGGCCCCCTGGGTGAAATGTCAGGCCCCTTACTCTGGCCTATGTAGTGGGCAGGTGCTGGAAAGTTTCAGTGGGGACACTTGATGTGCCCTGGGGTAGGGATGGAGACACCCTGAAGCTCACATTGCTCTGAAGGGGAAGTTAGTGTGGACATAATTGCTGCCAGAGGCTGGGGAGCCCCTGGGTGGTGTGATATTAATCTTTTCTGAGCCTCAGCTTTTCCTCGTAAAGTGGCAAATGTTCCCTGACCCAGCCTCAAAGCGGCCTTCCCCTTTTGCTGTCTTATCTGCCCCAGCTGTAGGCAGGTCAGCCCACGCCCCTGGCAGCAGGGCCCAGAGAGGCTCCCCTCGCCTTGCCATAGGTGCCATCCCAGGAAAGGTAAGCGAGGCGACCTGTCTGGCCTGAATGGAAGTGGGGGTGACAGGTAGCAGGGACCTTGGCAGATAGCCTTTCAAATGTCCTAGCAACCTCTGGGCTGGGCCTCCGGGTATGGGTAGGAGTTGCGATAGGCGGCCTGGGGCTCCAGTTAGTACATAGCATTCCGACCCGGCTAGGCTAGGTGCTTCTCTTGCGCAGGCGGGGGTCAGAGGCGGTTGGGCTGTCCGGCGACGCAGAGGCCCTGAACTACCCGGCTGGAGGCCGCGAGGGGGCTCCCTCGAGGACGCCCGGCGCTGACTGGTGCGCCTGCGCGGCAGGCGCGCTGTTTGGCCCTGGAGGCGCGCCGTAGACAAGAGGCTGGGCGGATGTTGTGAGCCGGGGCGCCGCGGCCGAGGCTGGGGGTGAGTGAGGGGCGGCTAGGTTCCGAGCTGGGCGGGTCCCCGCGGCTTCCTTCGCAGCTGCGGCCGGCCCAGCGAGGGTGCTCACAGCTCAGGGCTTACAGCCTGTGATGCGAGACTCCGGGCTGGAGTTGACCTGAAGGTTCCTCCGGAGCTTGGGGCCGGGCGGGGGCGACTTGGGGGAGACATGCGCTGCTCTTCGCGTCCTTGGGCTCCGAGATGGGGTCGGTTCGGTCCGGAGCCCGGATTCCTCGGCGGGGCTGGACAGGATCGACGTGGCAGGGAATCCCCGAGCAAAGTCAAGTTCCGCCTATCACCTGGGTCCTCAGCACCTGACACCCGGAGTGGATGTCTGGAAGGTTTGCTGATTAAATGAGTGATCAGGTCTAATCTGCCCTGCACCTACTCTGGTATGAGAGGCGCAGCGGTCATGGATGCCAGCGGAGGGCCCGTGGTAGGCGGCAAGGCGGGACAGTCACCTTCTCGAGGGGCGGGCGTGGTGCAGACTGAATGGGCAAGGGTGTGTGGTGGGAACGGAGGACCTGTTTGAGGTGAGATAAGGAACTGGGCTGCGGAGGAGGGAGTGCAGTCTAAGGCAGTGCTAGAAGGCCAGGCTGTAGACCAGCGCTAACAGAACTTTCTGTGATGATGGAAATGTTCTGTTTTTAGTGTCTCGTACAGTAACCACTAACCATATGTGGCTGCTGAATCCTTGAAATGTGCTTAATATAACTGAGAAGTTGAATTCTTAATTTTTATGTTTTAATTCAAATTTAAATAGTCACATATGGCTAATGGCTACTGTATTGGGGACAGCAAAGCTGTAGATCAGTGAGGCAGTTACCAGCGACTTAGTGCATCTGCAGCTGCAGCAACACCATGACATGTAAGGGATGGACAGCACTGGGAAGACCAGCAGGGTCTGCAATGATAGCTGGGTGGTGCTCTGATGGAGCTGAGATGATGGATGAGAGGCTGTGTGTGTGAGTGGGAGCAAGACAACTAGCAGGCCTTTGGAAAAGAGAAGGGAAGATCCTGGCCTTAGGTATCAGTAGGACTTGTAGGTGGAGATGGCCCCAAGCCCTTGGATGATGGACCACACTTGGGGAATGTGGTGTAGGGTTCTCTCTACTGGGAATGAGCTAGACCTAGTGTGGCTTACAACTGAGAAGGATACAGGGTCTCTGTCTCTAGGCCACCTCACTTTGGACAGTTTGGTCTGATTTTCCTGGGGTTGAGACATTTAGTTTGGTTTAACAAACCTATATCTGGCAACTGCTCTCCGTTGGGCTCTGTGCTGAGCACTGGAACATGGTGGAGCCCTGTGTAGGAAGCTGGGAACCCCTGGTTTCTTGCCCCGGGTTGGTTTGTGTGTGAGTGTGCATGTACCTGGCCTCACCTGCTCCCAAGCTTTCTTGCTGCCCCAGAACTGAGGTGGGTATGGGGGCCCTTGGTTGGCCTCAAATAGATAGGCTCTGCCTCCGGCTCAGCCCCCAGGACCGCTGGCTGCCCAGAAGAAATGAAGGATGGCATCTAAGGGGTCCAGCATGTCTTTCTCCCGCAAGAGCTATCGGCTGACATCAGATGCTGAGAAATCCAGGGTCACAGGTAAGGGCTGACGTGTCTGGGAGGAGGCTCCTTGTGTTGAGGGAAGGAGAAGGAAAAGACAAAAGCGGTAAAGTCCCAGGTCTGGTGAGCTCCAAGCCTTGCTGCACCCCTTGTACCTGTGAGCCAGCTCTTCTCCATCAGCCGCGATGGAGCAGTGCACCCAACATGACTGCTCTTGTGACCCCTGTGGCTAGCCTAGGACCAGGAGCCTGTAGAGCCAGCCCAGTCTAGGAGCTTACACTGACTGTGTGACCCTTCTCTTCTTCTGCCCTGTGGCACAGGTATTGTGCAGGAGAAACTACTGAATGACTACCTGCACCGCATCTTTTCCTCTCCTGAGCATGCGCCCACCGCAGCCACCAGCAGGTATGGCCATGTGGGTAGCCCCTGACTCCAAAGGACCAGCCCAGAGCCTCTGGGTAGGCTGGCTTGGGTTCTGTTCTCCCTCTACCGCTCCTGGCTGTGAGACCTCTGGCCAGAGAGTCTGCCTTCTGGACTCTGCATCTTCATCTCCTCTGGCCGTGTTAGTACTTTCTTTCTGAGGGTGTTGTGGAGGTTAGGGAAGTGGTACACATTCAGTCCTCAGGAGAGCACCTCACTCCTACTCCACAATCAGCATCTGGTCCCCACATGCACCTGCCTGCACATCTGTCCCACCCCAGTCCTCTGTAGCTGCCACCTGAACCTATAAAGTGCAGACCCTACCAAGCCCCTTTTCCTTGAAAGTTGAGTACATTATTGTTCCTAAAAAAGTTACAAGTGCACTTGAGCAGAAACTTAGAAGAAGAGAAAACGTCTGTGTGTCTTGTTCTAACTTGACCATTTGAGCATAATTTTTCTGTTTTTCTTACCTTGTGATGTGTATAGTTTGGATTATGCTGTATAGACTTTTTTTAAAGTTTTCTGTCACCTTCAGTTCTTTTTAAAGTTTTATTGAGAAATAATTGACATATAATGAACTACATGTATTTGAAGGGTAAAATTCAGTAAGTTTTTATCCAGATAACCTGTTAAACCATTATTGCCATCGAGATAGTGGATCGATCCCACACCTCGAAAAGTGTATAGAAGTTTAGATTCTATCTTTGTCATTAAACATTATCTCCTGAGTGTTTATTTTCTGTATTACAAATTAATCTTGGTGGGCATCTTTTAGGGCCAGGGGTCTGTTGTAGCCTTTAGCACTGCCCTGGTTTAGAGGAGCTTTTGCTTTTGTAAACAGTGCCGCTGTGAGGATGCCCAGGGTTGGAATCATGGGCTGGAGCATTTGAACTGCAGTCACTTTTAAGACTCTTGCTACATTACTTCTTCAGAGGGTCACGTGGATTCTGCCTTCCTGCAGTGAGGCATGGGTGTCCCTATCTCTCAGCCCTCCTACCAGCTGGGCTCTCCTGCCTTCCACAATCTCTGCTCTCTGGGCAGCCACAAAGGGCAGTGCTGTTGCGTCTTCCATTTAAATGTCTGTGGTGGCCATAGGATTCCTACTTATGGAGAGCTACTGCCCACCTCCACTCCAGCCCCATTCCTGGCCTGTTTCCAAGGCCATCTGATCCCTACCTCATGTGATATCAGAAATGGTCCTGCTGCCACTGCTTCTGTGGCTGCCAGGAGGGAGAGCAGGTGGCAGGGCCATCAGTCAGTGCTTGTGTGGATGCAGAGCCCTGGGCTGGGACATAGGCGATCCAAAAAGGGCAGGCAAGTGCTGGGTTGGCCAAAGGACAGTGCTGCAGGCACTCGCTGAGGCTGAGCTGCCCCCAGCTGCTCTTGAGAGCAGGCAAAGAACTAGAGCAGGCCTCCCAAGTGGGGGCCGGTAAGCACTGCCATGACAGAAGGCTTTATCCTTGGGCCTGTTGGGGTGTTTAGAGAGGAGGTTGACTGGAACTTTCCAAGCTACTGGTGGGGCACCCCATTGCATGGCTGCCACTTGACCTTGGCTCGGGGGTTAGTAGGAATGGGGAAGAGGATTCACGCCTCTCTACCTCTGGCAGCTGAGTAGTAGCTCACAACTGGGGAACATGTGGTTCCTGAGCCAGGTGAAGCTACTTTGCCAGAGAGTTGGTGCTTTGGCCCATCTATGTCCCTTCCAGAGCCTACCCTCTAGACCATTGAATGGAGAAAGTGCTGGGATCAGAGGTGGCAGAGAGGTGCCAGCAGTCTGTGGGCTGCGTCCAGATGGGCACTGGTCTCTGTTCTACTCGAGCCCTGCTAGTTACTGCCACCCCATTCCCTGCTATTCTTAGCAGCTGTACTCAGGACAGGGCTGGCCAGCATCAGACAGAGGCCTTTCTCCTCTGAGCATGTGTGTTGGGTATATAAGGGGGCCACTCAGATTTCCCCAGCCCCTCTGGCTGGGGCTGATGGCAGATAGGCAGGCCAGGTGCTCTAGTTTCCTATACAGATGGGTACAGGACAGAGCCAGCTAGCAACTCAGAGGGCTCAGCCCTTCATCCTCCCAAGACATGTCTCATTCAACACAAACTTCCCTGGCTGGGACCACAGGCCTGGGATCAAGGGCTGGCCTAGCTGTCATTGGTATAGGCTGCCTTGGGGATTGGTACTTCTCCCAGCCTTCCTCTCCCAGGCAAAGCAACAGATCCTTCTTTAGGGGTGGGTAGGTTATGGGCCATGCAGGGAGCACACATTATGCCTTGGAATCTTCATAGCATCTCTGACATACAGCTATGTTCCCTTTTTACAGATGAGGGAATTAGGGTTGAGGAAGGGCTCTTTTTTTTTTTTTTTTTTTTTTTTTATGGAACACTTCACGAATTTGCGTGTCATCCTCGCGCAGGGGCCATGCTAATCTTCTCTGTATCGTTCCAATTTTAGTATATGTGCTGCCGAAGTGAGCATTTTTTTTTTTTTTTTTTTTTTTTTTTAAAGTCCTGAGGTACACCACATTGGACTGGTACTTTTTAGTTTAGTGGGTAGTCCAGCCTTCTGACCGCCCCCCCTGCATTCAAGAATATAGGACTAGGCACAAGCCTTTTTCTGGAATCTAGGCAGCCACTATCCGAAGCTCAGAGGAAAGGGAGTAGGAGAGGGGTTTAGTGTCATCTGACTGGTTTCAAGGACTTTTGGGCCCCTCGCAGCCTCTTGCTCTCCCCAGGAAACCCCTGAACTTCCAGAACCTGCCAGAGCATCTGGACCAGCTGTTACATGTAGACAATGAGGATGAGGAGAGCCAGGGTATGTGGCAGCTTCTGGAATGGGATTGGGGGAGCCAGGCTGGGCCCTGGAGGCCCTGGGGGCTGCCTTGGGGAACACAGTATCCTCTATGCATTCTGTCAGACCCTGTGCCCTGCCTGACCCCACACCTACCTTTCCCTTTCAGGACAGGTTGAAGGGCGGCTTGGCCCATCCACTGTGGTCCTGGACCACACAGGTGGCTTCGAGGGGCTTCTTCTGGTGGATGATGACCTCCTAGGGGTGAGTGAGGGCAAGGCGAGGCCCCAGGTCCAAGCCCCTCCTGACAGCCCCAAGCTGCTCCTGATGTGGCCTTGGTCTCTCTATCCTTTTTTATGGGGCTGCAGCCACAAACCCCTCCTGATGTGCTCATTGAGTCCTCAGCCCCCAAACCCTCCTGATACAACCCTAAAACCTACTCGGTGCAACTCCAGCCCCAAGCTGTTCCCATCACAGCCATGAACCCCTCCTCTCATGCTGCCACCCCTCCCACCCTGTTCAGGCTCAGTGCGGTATTGGCTAGAACAGGCAGGCACCACCAATACAACCCGCGTTGAGGATGGGGCCATTCCTCTTTGGGGAGGCACTCTGTGTGCCCGAGAGGAGGCTCACCATCTCTACTCTTCACCCAGGTGATTGGACACAGCAACTTTGGTACTATCCGCTCAACCACGTGTGTGTATAAAGGTGAGACCATGCTCTGGCCACCATGCTGTGGCCCAGGTTGTTGGGAGGGGATCTGTGGGCCCAGGTCTGAGGCAGGAGGCAGTCTTTTTCTATCTGCTAGGCCTGACTTGGTTTATTCCAGGGAAATGGGTCTACGAGGTGCTCATCTCCTCTCAGGGACTCATGCAGATTGGCTGGTGCACTATCAACTGCCGCTTTAATCAGGAGGTACGTGTGAGAGAGGCCCCCTCCTAGGGAGACATGCTGCTGCAGGCCTCATCAGGGCTCCGGCAACCCACCAGACCACATGAGGTCTGCTTGGAACTGTAACCCGACTGCCCTCTGGAGGAGGAATGCGTCCCACCCTGCCCTAGGACAACAGCAACCCAGGCCAGGAAATCACTCCTTCCCTCAGAGCATCAACCCTTTTCTCTAGAACTCTGTGGGTGCAAGGTTGACGGCTGGTGGGCTCTGGACCTCACAGACCCTTCTTCCCTAGGAGGGGGTTGGAGATACACACAACTCCTATGCTTATGATGGCAACCGGGTACGCAAGTGGAATGTGACCACAACGAATTATGGCAAGGTGAGGGCCAAGACCCCTGGAACCCGCTTGCCCCATGTTCATCCTCACAGCTTGGGTGGGAGCCACCAAATAGCCACAAGAGACTGTAGGGCAAAGGGAGAGGGCAGAGACTCAGGTGCTCTGTACTTATGGCCACCTACCCTGAGGGGTAGTGGAGACACAGCCAGGGGGCAGAGCGGGCAAGCTGCTGGGCTTCTGTATGTCTGTAAGGCCTCCTCCCCTGGCAGGCATGGGCAGCGGGAGACATCGTGAGCTGCCTGATCGACCTGGACGATGGCACTCTGTCCTTCTGCCTGTGAGTCTCCTGCCTCTTCCCACAGGCCTGGCCTCTGGGACCTCCCTGAGCTGCCCTCAGCTTCCCAGTCCCTTTAAGGGGGCCAGGCCGACTTTAATAGCCTGAGGGTGGACAGCCGCAACAGAGCCTTGCTTACTGGCCTGTTTCGGCTACATCCTTCTTAGCACGGGCTCACAGGCCTTCCCTTCTGCTCCAGGAATGGCGTGTCACTGGGCACCGCTTTTGAGAACTTGTCCAGGGGCCTGGGCATGGCCTACTTCCCAGCCATCAGCCTTTCCTTTAAGGAGTCTGTGGCCTTCAACTTTGGCAGCCGTCCCTTGCGATATCCTTTTGGGAAGAAGTCTGTGGACTGCCTGGAAGCTCTTGAGGAAGCAGGGACGAGGGACTCCCTGCCCTGGGAGTTCTATGGGCTGGTGGTGGGCCATGGTTGCCGAGGGGAGAGGGGCGAGTACAGCTTAGGTGGGTGCCGGGAGGCACAATTCCTATGGCAACCTTATTAGGTGGGTACTGTACTGTGTGGAACAGATAAGAATGTGAAGCGGCAGAAGTTGCACCCCACAGAGACAGAGAGAGCTGTGCCGCAGACTAGGCCTTGTGACTCCACAGCCCTGCCCTGGAGCCTAGGCCCCTCCTTGGGGATCTCAGTGGAGAGGGATGGGTGCATCTGAGCCACAGACCAGGTATTGCTGGCTTAACTCTGTGCCACCTACCCAGTGGCAGGTTACCGGCCCCTGCAGGACCCACCCCGTGCTGACCTGGTGCGGGCACAGAAGTTGCTGGGCTGCTTCCGGGCAGTGCTCAGCGTGGAGCTGGACCCTGTGGTGAGCCAGGGACTGGGCCGGGTGAGCTGAGGGCCTTCTGCAGCCCTTTGACCCCCACTGTCCTTTCTTCCCCACATAGGAAGGCCGGCTGGTGGAGAAGGACAGCTCCGAGTGGCAGTTGCAGGGCCAGCCCACCGTCCTCCTCACGCTGGCCCACATCTTCCATCGCTTTGCACCGCTCCTGGTGAGGGGATGTTTGGGAGGGGAAGAAGTGGGCTGTGGCACAAGTGCCGGTGCTAGGGGCTGGGAAGCCAAGGCGCATGAGGCTCAGCACCGTCACCTGGCAGGGGTCCCATGTGACCAGAGCCCTTAGACCTCAAGGATGTCACCCAGGGAAGAAGGAGATGCTTCCAGCTGAGGATATCAGGGGATGTCCTAGAGAAAAGATTGAGGGGTAATGACATCACTGGCTAAGGGAACTGCATGTGTGAAATGCCAGAGGAGCCCTGGGGCGGCGGCCCTTCTTGTGTCTCAGACCCTGGAAGGGCTCATCTGTGTCTTGGGGTTGCTTGAGGGAACCCAAGACTATACCTGTGGCCTTGGCCCCATGCCAGGGCAGGGGCAGAAGGCCACCACCTCACCAGTGCCTGCCCTTGGTGCAGCGCAAGGTATACCTGGTAGAGGCCGTGCTCATGAGCTTCCTGCGGGGCGTCGTGGAGGCAGGCACCCCTGCACAGGCCCAGTCCATGGTGCGTCAGATCCTCGACCTCCTGTGGCTCTTCATGGAGGTGAGGCTTTGGACTTCAGGCCTCGGGCCAGGATGTCAGGCTCTACCGAGATAGGGGAGGTACAGGGAGGGTTTGGGAAAGGACCCACAGACGGCTGTCCTGGCACCTGCCCTCTGCCAGCTAGGTGTGCAGCCCGGCATCTCTCCCCCAGGACTACGAGGTACAGGATTGCCTCAAGCAATTGATGATGTCCCTGCTGCGGCTTTACCGGTTCTCACCCATCGTCCCAGACCTGAGCCTACAGGTGGGAGCTCCTGCCCCTGCCCCTGGGCCCCCTGGGCCCTAGCCGCCTTCTCTGAGCACCCCATCCCCACAGATCCACTACCTGCGGCTCACCATCGCCATCCTGAGGCATGAGAAGTCCCGCAAGTTTCTGCTTAGCAATGTCCTGTATCCTTGCCTTGCTGCCAGACAGGCCAGACATGTGGTGTCCTCTGGGGTCATTAGGGGCCAGGGAGGGCAGTGTGCCTCTGGCCAGGGGTCCCTAGGGAGGCTCAGAGGACCAGAGCCGTGCAGTATGTGAGTCCTTGTTGCAGGACCCAGCCTTCCCAGCACTCTCTCTACAGAGCAGAGAGGGTAAAGCAAAGGACCCCGGCCAGCTGGCCAGCCTGAGCAGGGATTTCCAGACGGCTGCCGACTCTTGGGCTACGTGGAGGTGTGGAGACGCCACCAGGGCCTGACTGCTGTAGCCAAAGCAGCACTGAACTTTTATCTGAGTCCCACGACAGGGGTTCCCATGAGATCTTCTTTTGGGACTTGGCTCTTCCTGCTTCCCAACACAGTTGAGGACTGTGCTGCAGGAGGGAGGGTGCTGGTGGGGAAGCCTGTGCTGGTAGCTGTCTTTGTGTGGGGTCTTCAGCCTCCGAGAGTTAGAAGCAGCTGGGAGACGGAGAGGCCGCCAGGCCCTCTCTCAGCCTGTTCCCCCCACCCCCCTCATGTGTTCCTGTGACAAGCCTTTTTAGTACATTTGCTGGGAATCAGGCTTAGTGGACTTGATGGCCACAGCTATTTTTCAGGGCTCACGGTCGAGGGAGACTGGCTTATAGTAGCAATGGTACCTCTAAGGGTAGGAGAATATGGTGGGCATATGGGGAGACAGGTGAGTTTGGAAGAGCTTCCCAGGGAGAACTCGTGAGGGTGTAGGGTACACACACCCCTTGGTGAGTGGAACTCTGCCTTGACAACCACCAGCTTCGATGTGCTCCGGTCTGTTGTCTTCTTTTACATCAAGAGCCCTCTGCGAGTGGAGGAGGCTGGCCTACAGGAGCTCATTCCCACTACCTGGTGGCCCCACCGCTCCAGCAGGGAGGTGGGCCGACTGAGATGGGCAGGCAGGGTCACAGGGAGGGCTGACCCAGGGTATCTGAGCCGCCTGGCCTTGAGCATGTGAGGCCCCTTCCCCAGCCTGGTCTCTGGCGTGGGAGTAGGGGTTTCCTGTCTGAAGCAGGCCTGGTTAAGTCCTGAGTGAGCTCTGCTGTCTTCCATCCCCTGCTCCTGCCCAGGGCAAAGACAGTAAGGATGTAAAGGATGAGACCACTGAGGAGCACAGACGGAGGCGTGCCTACGAACGTGGCTGCCAAAGGCTCAAGAAGCGCATCGAAGGTTAGCCCCCTTCCCAGGGCACTGAGTAGGGGGAGGACGATTTGTGTGCGTGTGCGTATTGGGGGCTCTTGGTAGTGACCATGTCTAGATTCAGCTTGTGGAACCCTGAGGGTGGAGCCCTGATCCAAACCTGCCGCCCCTTCCCATCCCTGGGAGCCTGAGAGCAAGGCTCTGCCTGAGGAGAGCTCAGTGTTGTGTTCCCTACCCCACCTCCAGTGGTGGAAGAACTACAGGTCCAGATCCTGAAGCTGCTGCTGAACAATAAAGATGATAATGGGGTAAGTGACTCCCAGATCCCCGCGTGGGTCCCTGATAGGGATGGGTGCTGGTACTGGGGCCCTGAGACCCAGAGGGCAGGGACTGGCTCGGGTTCCCATAGCAGGGCCCAGGCTAAGGCACAGCACCGAGCCAGTCCACTCCAGGGCCAGCTCCTCACAGCCTCATTTTTCCTTCCCTCAAAGGGGGAGGCTTCTAGGTACATCTTCCTGACCAAGTTCCGAAAGTTTCTACAGGAGAATGCCAGTGGCCGGGGGGTAAGTGTCCACTCGGCCAGCCCACCACGGACACTTGGCTGTGTTGCAGAGTCTGCACCCCAGGCTTCCGGCACCTCTCAGCCTGCTGCATCCCTGCCAATCTTGCTCTTCCTCTGCTGCCCCGCCCTCTGTGCTCACCCCAGGGTCCTGGGGCAGGCCTTGGATGAGGAGTGAGCAGGCTCTAGGCTGGCACAAATGCATGTCCTGTGCCCTGTGCCCTGCAGAATATGCCCATGCTGTGTCCCCCTGAGTACATGGTCTGCTTCTTGCACCGGCTGATATCTGCCCTGCGCTACTATTGGGATGAATACAAGGCTTCGAACCCTCGTGCCTCCTTCAGTGAGGGTGAGTGGGGCCAGGCCTCATCAGAGAGGCTGGGCAGGGCTGTCCCGGTGATAGTGTAGAGTGCGGAGCTGGCGGCAGGGTGGGGGTGGAGCTGTCTCAGGCTTCCTAACAAGTTGAGTACTCTCCTGATGGGTGGCTTTTCCACAGGGCAGCAGGAACTCCACTCTGTAGGAGTGCCAAACCCACATTCACTCTGTCCCCACAAGTTCCTGCCCACTATGGCCGCCTCTTCTCGGTCCCAGTCCGTCCAACCCTCTGCAGTCCTTTGTAGGGGACACCAGGGACAGGCCCTGAGGTGTTGGGGGCTGTGTTTGTGTGGGACAGGGTCCTCAGGGCCAGTGGGAGCCGTGCCTGCCCTGGATTGGGGATGTCCATAGGGCTGGGTCAGGGCCCTCTCTGAATGTGACTGCAGAGTGCTCCCTTCATCCCAACTCGTGCAGTCACTGACACTGACCCCAAATGGTCGGGGGTGGGGTGGGGGGGAAGCCATGCTGTGTGCCTGAGCAGGGCAGGTAGGTGGCCAAGGCCAGGGGTCTCCTCTGGGCTAAGCAGCGTAGAGGGGTGGCTTCTCAGTTTGTCTTCCTATCTGGCTCACTGCTGGCCCGGCCTCCCAACCCCTCCTTGCAGAGGCCTACATACCGCCTCAGGTCTTCTATAATGGCAAGGTGGACTACTTTGACCTGCAGCGCCTGGGAGGCCTCCTCTCACACCTTCGGAAGACCCTCAAAGGTACGTGTAGGCTTGTGGGCAGTGGGCAGGGCCGGACCGGGCGAGTGTGGGGCGTACAGTCCTCAGCCAGCTCTGCACTGGGTGCAGGGTTGCCCTCTGCCCGCCAGAGGGCGCCCGAGTATCTCGACCTGCTCCTCCAGGGAGATGCCCTCTGCCTCAGGTCTTGGGTCCAGCCATCCCTTCCCTTGAGCTCCCTTCCCTTGAGCACCTGCCCCACGGGAAGCCTAGGGGTCCTATAAGGAACTAGGGAGCATATGTGGAGTGACCACGGGATCTTGGTGAGGTCACAGGGGTGAGAGGCGAGCGGGCACAAGTGCTGCCTGAGTGGCTTTCAAGGACGAGCACACGTGGCCACGGCACAGGGCACTACAAGCACAGCGCACGCAAAGGCAGGGATGCTCACAACAGCCTGGTAGGGCCTGGAGATGGAAGGCTGCTGGGGTGCTGGTGAGGAAACTACCAGGCGGGGAGTGGTGGGAAATAAGGCCAAGGAGTCGCACGGGTAGAGTCTGAGGGCCTTGTGGGCCACGAAGTAGGTGTGGGCTCATTCCAGGTATAGGGGCAACTTTGGAAGGTCCTGAGGCAGGGAAGTGAGGTCAGGGATCTGCGTGTGATAATGGAGTCAGTACATGGGCCAAGAGAGGAGATAGAGGGAGGGCAGGAGTGAAGGGGAGGAGTCAAAGATGACCCCAGGCTTCCTGCCCGAGGCTGTGGGGATGGGGCACTGTCAGGAAGGGGGCTGTAGGAGGAGGCTGAGGTGGCAAGTCCGCCATGTTTGAGGACCACAGCCTGGGCTGGAGGCAGAGGTGTTGCTGTTCCACCTCTCACTGACAGCTGAGAGGATGAGCCTACGGTGAGGCCTGTGTGCAAAGTGAGACAAGCGGTGGCCTAGACAGCCCTGGATCTTGTGTTTGTAGGTTAGAAAGTGCTGGGGAGAGAAGTAGGGGACCCTGGAGAGCATGCAGTCACTGGAAACAGAGGGACTGACGGGAGTGTGATGGGGAACACCTCCTGCTGTTAAGGTCCCTGAGACAAAAGCCTTGGGGCGCAGTGAAGGCTGGCGTGGAATAAGTGGAGTGCATAGGCAAAGGTGCAGTGGTAAATGTGGGGCCCTGCAAAGCCCCCCGCTCAGCCAGTGGTGCTCTCTCGCCATCGTGGGCAGTTCCGTGTGACCCCTGAGCCCCCCACTGGCCTGAGAACTCTCCTGCCATTCCCTGCAGATGACCTTGCCTCCAAGGCCAACATCCTGATCGACCCATTGGAGCTCCAGGCAGCCACCATGGATGACCTGGACGAGGACGAGGAACCAGCCCCAGCTGCGGCCCAGGTGCCGCGGTAGGGGCAGGCAGGGGGCTTGGTATTGGGCTGTCCCTCTATCATAAGGGCAGGGGTGTCACACGGGGTCACCTCCTTCTCCAGGCAGCAAGGAGCTTCTCACCAGGCAGGTTTCCTTGCTGTAGGTGGAGGCGCGAACCTTCCTGCCATTTCCCAACCCCACAAATCAAGGGAGTCCTACATGGGCCCCGGTCCTGGGGAGCTGAGTGGCGTCTGGCCTCCTCTCTCCTACACAGCGCCCCATGCAGGCTCTGGCCATGGGGGGCGTACTGCCCCTGCCCCGGCCCAGCTGGCTCAGTTCTCCAACCCTGGGCCGAGCTAACCGCTTCCTCAGCACAGCGGCTGTGAGCCTGATGACCCCACGGCGGCCTCTGACCACCTCGGAGAAAGTGAAGGTCCGCACGCTGAGCGCAGAACAGAGGACTCGTGAGGACAGTAGGTGCCAGGCAGGGCTAAGCACATCCATAGTTCCCCACCCTGGGCAAAGCCAAGCTACACCCCCATTCCTTCCCGGTCCTGCGGCCTGGCAATATCTCAAGGGCATGGGAAGTGCACTCTAAGGGCAGGAAATCGATGCTACAGAAATAGTCCTGGAGCTGCAGGCCCTTGCCCTACCCCTGCCCCCATGTTCTCCCCTGCAAGTCCCTCCTTGGGCCCAGGCAGGGAGAAAGGGCTCCCTTCTCCTACTGTGAGGCCCGTCCTGGCACCACAAGCTTGGGAGAGAGCTGGAATGGCCTACGGCCCTGACCCTCCCCTTCCCCCACTCCGTAGTTGAGGGCAGTCACTGGAATGAGGGCCTGCTGCTGGGGCGGCCCCCGGAGGAGCCTGAGCAGCCCCTCACGGAGAACTCCCTGCTGGAAGTCCTGGATGGCGCCGTCATGATGTATAATCTCAGCGTTCACCAGCAGCTGGGCAAGGTCTCCCACTGGTGGCCGATGAGCATGTCCTGTGGTCCCACACGTTCAGATGCTTGTGTGTGTGTGTTGGGGGGGAGGGGCGGATATCTACTCATGACTGCATGTGAATGTGTGCCACAGCAAGACTGATTGCTGCCAGTGATGTGTGGGCCTGACCTGGTTTTGTGGGAGGGGGTTGTCTGGGGCCGAAGGTTGGGAGCTTGGCAGGGCTGGGAGCCAGGCTGGGTCTGGAGAAACCTGAGTGACATGCCTGAGGAGTCACGCTGGACCTGTGGTGTCCAATGCTCTAGATGGTGGGTGTGTCTGATGATGTCAATGAGTATGCAGTGGCTCTGAGGGACACAGAGGACAAGCTCCGGCGGTGCCCCAAGCGGGTAAGACCTAGATGGGCAGGGGGGTTTTCGAGAGGGAGGGTGTTGCAGAGAGGAGGCTTGCCAGCTCAGGCTTCCCAGGGCAGGCCACAGAGGGACTGTCCTGCCCCTGCTTCTGGGGGCTACACCGGTAGTTTTCCTGTCCCCACCCACCTGACTATGCCACATCAGTGAGAGCAGGGCTGGCATTAGGGCAGGGCAGGGCTTGAGCCCCATCACTAGCTGCAGCCCGCGCCAAGGTGCCCCGGCCCCCTGCCCGCTAAGTGCTGACGCACACCCACTCTCCTCATCAATTATGAATTCGACCCTGAGTGCTTCCTCGGCCACTTGCAGAGTCAGCAGGAAGCAGGACCTGACTCTCACACTTCCCTGCAGCCCCTCTGCTGTAGCTCTCCTGGCCTGGGGAGTAGGGCGTCCTGTGCCCAGGCTGGACTTCCCCAGCAGGGCCCTTTCCCCGCTGTCTGCAGAGCCCAGGCTTGCCTTTGCAGCCAAGTGAGAGCAGCTACCGGGGCCATGGTCCCAGCCCAGCTAGGGGACATGGCCAGGGGCTCATGGAACCCCAGCTGTGTCTCATTTCCACGCTCTGCACAAACAACCAAGACCCTGCTCTGAGGCCTGCTTGGGCTTGCCAGTGGGTCCTAGGCAGAAGAGGGTTTTGAAGAGTAGAGCTGAGTCTGCCCAACCTTTTGCCTGCTCCAGCCACCAGTGGGGTTCCTACCAGGCTGCCTGGAGCAAGCAGGGTGGGTGTGGGTATGGTGCCATGGCCTGATTGTCTTTCCCCTTGGGTGGCAGAGAAAGGACATCCTTGCAGAGTTGACCAAGAGTCAGAAGGTTTTCTCAGAAAAGCTGGACCACCTGAGTCGCCGTCTTGCCTGGGTCCATGCCACTGTCTACTCCCAGGTGAGTAGGTGTGGGCTTAGCCAGTGACTGCTGCCCTCCCCGAGCTCACTGACTAGTCACAGATGGCCAGGCTGTGCCGGCCTCTCAACGCTCCCTGCCCTCCTGGGCCTCTGCCATGCACGTGCCCCCTCTCCGCTCCCTATCCTCCCTACCTCCACCACATGCTATGCCCCCTGAACCTCTCCTGCCCTGTGAGCTTGATTAGATGTCATTGTAGGCATCCCAGGTCCCCTCCAGCTCACAATTCCTCCCTTGCAGGAACAGGGCCTGTCTGTGCCTGTCTCCCCTTCTTCGCTTCCCCTTCCTTCTCTCCCGGGGTGGAGGTGTCCTCTTAGGAGCCCCAGTCTCCCTCACTCTGCACATGCTTCTCTCTGACTCCCCTTCTTCCTTTGAAGCCACAGCCTTGTTTTCTGTTTTGTCATTCACTCATTCGTTGATTCAGTAACATGTGCTCGGAGCCTGGAGTATGCCAGGTACATCTTGATGCTAGGGACACTCAGTCCTGACCCATGTCTGAGCCACGTCTGCCCTCCCAAGGCTGTCAGCCTTGAGCAGTGAACTGAAAGATGGTGCACTCTCTCTGTGACCATGCTTTGACCCTCAGGTCCCGAGCCCTCCAGACTTGCTTCCACTCCCTGCCTGTCCTAGCATCTCTCCCCAGCTAGTGAGCGCCCACGTCAGGACATCCGTCTACCTTCTTAGGCATGCCCTTCCCTCATAACTGGGTGATCAAGGCCCTTGGTGTCCCTACCTCTACCCGCCATCCCCACTTGCTTTTTCTCAGCCTCCTCCCGAGCCCAGACCGCTTCCACCTGTTACTCCTCCTTTCTCTCTTGCTGCAGACCACCTTGCCTCCAGCCCCATGCAGGCGGCTCCTCTCCTCCCTTGACTGGGATTTCATGGCTGTCCACTGGCCTATGCAATCTTTTTTTTAAATGTTTGTTTATTTTTGAGAGAGACAGAAGTGTTAGTGGGGGAGGGGCAGAGAGAAGGAGACAGAGAATCCCAAGCAGGCTCTGCGATGTGAAGTGGTATCTCATTGTATTTATTTTTATATATGTATACATATATATATATATATATGTATATATATATATATATGTGTGTGTGTGTGTGTGTATACATTTATTTTATTATTTTTTAATATGAAATTTATTGTCAAGTTGGTTTCCATACAACACCCAGTGCTCATACCAACAGGTGCCCTCCTCAATGCCCATCACACACCCTCCCCTCCCTCCTACCCCCCATCAACCCTCAGTTTTTAAGAGTCTCTTATGTTTTGGCTCCCTCTCTCTATAACCTTTTGTTTTTTTTTTTCCTTCCCCTCCCTCATGGTCTTCTGTTAAATTTCTCATGATCCACATAAGAGTGAAAACATGGTATCTGTCTTTCTCTGTATGACTTATCTCACTTAGCGTAACACTCTCCAGTTCCATCCACGTTGCTACAAAAGGCCATATTTCATTCTTTCTCATTGCCACGTAGTATTCCATTGTGTATATAAACCACAATTTCTTTATCCATTTATCAGTTGATGGACATTTAGGCTCTTTCCATAATTTGGCTATTGTTGAAAGTGCTGCTATAAACGTTGGGGTCCAAGTGCCCCTATGCATCAGCACTCCTTTATCCCTTGGGTAAATTCCTAGCAGTGCTATTGCTGGGTCATAGGGTAGGTCTATTTTTAATTTTTTGAGGAACCTCCATGCTGTTTTCCAGAGTGGCTGCACCAGTTTGCATTCCCACCAACAGTGCAAGAGGGTTCCCGTTTCTCCACATCCTCGCCAGCATCTATAGTCTCCTGATTTGTTCATTTTAGCCACTCTGACTGGCGTGAGGTGGTATCTGAGTGTGGTTTTGATTTGTATTTCCCTGATGAGTGACGTTGAGCATCTTTTCATGTGCCTGCTGGCCATCTGGATGTCTTCTTTAGAGAAGTGTCTATTCATGTTTTCTGCCCATTTCTTCACTGGATTATTTGTTTTTTGGGTGTGGAGTTTGGTGATCATTGTGGTTTTGATTTGAATTTCCCTGTTGAGTATCTTTTCATGTGCTTATTGGACACATGTATATCTTCTTTGGAGAAATGTCTATTCAAGTGCATTTGCCCATTTTTAATAGGATTGTTTGGTTTTTGTTGTTTTGTAGGAATTATTTATATACATTGGATATTGACTCCTTATCAGATTATGATTTACACGTATTTTCTCTTTTTCTGTGAGTTGTCCTTCCACTCTGTAGATGGTGTCCTTTGCTGCACAGTTCATTTTGATAAAGTCCAATTTATTTTTTTCTTTTTTTGCCTGTGTTTTTGTTGTCACAGCCCAAAAGTCAGTGTTAAATCCAAGGTCATGAAGTCCTCTCCCCATGTTTTCTTCTAAGAGTTATATAGTTTTAGCTTGTAAGTTTGGGTATTTGATCCATTTTGAGTTAATTTTTGTTTAAGCTATAAGGCAGTGGTCCAACTTTATTCTTTTGCATATGGAAATTCAATTTTCTCAGCACCATTTATTGAAAAGACTGTCCTTTCCTCATTGAATGGTCTTGACAATCCTTGTCAAAAATCCTTTGACCATATATGTGTGAGTTTATTTCTGGGCTCTCTGGTCTGTATGACTATCTTTATGCCAGTATCACACTATCTTGATTATTGTAGCTTTGCAATAAGTTTTGAAATCAGGAAGTATAAGATCTCCAACTTTGTTCTATTTCAAGGTTGTTTTGCCTGTTTGAGTCCCTTGGGACTCCATATGAATTTTAGGATAGATTTTTCTATTTCTGCAAAAAATGCCATTGGGATTTTGATAGGGATTGCATTAAATCTGTACTTTGCTTTGGTTAGTATTGCCATCTTAACAATATTAAATCTTCCAGTCCTTGAACATGGAATATTTTTCCATTTATTTGTGTCTTTTAAAATTTCTGTCAGCAACATTATATAGTTTTCAGTGTACAAGTTTTTCACCTTCTTGGTTATATTTATACCTATTTCATTCTTTTTGATACTAATGTAAGTGGAATTATTTTTCTGATTTCCTTTTTGGATTGTTCATTGCTAGTGTGTAGAAAAACAACTGACTTTTGTGTATGAATTTTATATCCTGCATGTTTCCTGAATTCATTTATTCTAACAGATTTTTTGTGTGTGTGGATTCTTTTTTTTTAATTTTAGTTATTAAGAATTTTGTTTTATGTTTCTTATTTTTGAGAGAGCAATGGAGCGCGAGTGGGGGAGGAGCAGAGAGGGAGACACAGAATCTGAAGCAGGCTCCAGGCTCTGAGCTGTCAGCACAGAGCCTGACGCGGGGCTTGAACCCATGAACCCCAAGATCATGACCTGAGCCCAAGTCAGTTTCTTAACTGACTGAGCCACCCAGGCGGCCCTAATTTTAGTTTTTTAACATACAGTACAATATTGGTTTCAGCAGTAGACTTTAGTGATGCATCACTTACCTACAACACCCAGTGCTCATCACAGCAGGTGCCTTCCTTAATACCTATCACCTATTTAACCCATTCCCCCACCCACCTCCCTCCATCAACCCTCAGTTTGTTCTCTATTATTATGAGTCTCTTGTGGTTTGTTTCCCTCTCTTCTCCTTTTTTTCCCTCTCTTCCCTTATGTTCATCTGTTTTGTTTCATAAGTTCCACATATAAGTAAAATCATGTGGTATTTGTCTTTCTCTGATTGACTTATTTCGCTTAGCATAATACATTCTAGCTCCATCTACATCATTGCAAATGGCAAGATTTCATTCTTTTTGATGGCTGAGTTATATTCCATTGTAGATATACACCACATCTTCTTTATCCATTCATCAATCGATGAACATTTAGGCTCTCTCCATAGTTTGGCTATTGATGATGCTGCTATAAACCTTTGAATCTGTATTCTTGTATCCTTTGGGTAAATACCTACCAGTGCAATTGCTAGATCGTAGGGTAGTTCTATTTTTTTGAGGAACCAGCAGTGCAAAAACGTTCCCCTTTCTGCACATCCTTGCCAACACCTGTTGTTTCTTGTGTTGTTGTTGTTGTTGTTTTTAATGCTTATTTTTGAGAGAGAGAGAGAGAGAGCAGGGAAGAGGGGCAGAGAGAGAGAGAGGAAGACAGAGGATCTGAAGTGGGCTCTGTGCTGACAGCAGAAAGCCCGATGTGGGACTCAAACTCATAAACTTCAAGATCATGACCCGAACCAAAGTTGGACACTTAACTGACTGAACCACCCAGGTGCCCCGTCTTATGTTGTTAATTTTAGCCATTCTGACAGGTATCTCATCATGGTTTTGATTTGTATTTCCCTGATGACAAGTGATGAGCATTTTTTCTTGTGTCTGTTAGCCATCTGGATGTCTTCTTTGGCAAAGTGTCTATCCATGCCTTCAGCTCATTTTTTAAGTGGGTTATTTGTTGTTTGGGTGTTGAGTTTGAGAAGTTTTTTATAGATTTTGAATACTAGCCCTTTATCTGATATGTCATTTGCAAATATTTTCTCAAATATCTTCTTCTGTAGGCTGCCTTTTATTTTGCTGATTGTTTCCTTCACTGTGCAGAAGTTTTTTATCTTGATGAGGTCCCAATAGTTCATTTTTGCTTTTGTTTCCTTTGCCTCCACTGATGTGTCTAGTAAGAAGTAGCTGCGGCCGAGGTCAAAGAGGTTTTTGCCTGCTTTCTCCTCTAGGATTTTGGTGGTTTCCTGTCTCACATTTAGGTCTTTCATCATTTTGGTTTTATTTTTGTGTATGGTGTAAGAAAGTGGCCCAGGTTCATTCTTCTGCATGTTGCTGTCCAGTTTTCCTAACCCCATTTGTTGAAGAGACTTTTTTCCACTGGATATTCTTTCCTGCTTTGTCGAATTTTTTGCTAGATTCTTGAGGGTTTTCTACATATAAGATCACGTCATTTGCGAATGGGGATAATTTTACTCCTTTATTTCCAATTTGGATGACTTTTACTTCTTTTTCTTTCCTAATTGCTCTGGCTAGGACTTCCAGTACTGTGTTGAATAGAAGTAGCAAAAGTGGGCATCTTTGTCTTGTTCCTGATCTTAGAGAAAACGCTTTCAGTTTTTCACCATTGAGTGTGATGTTCTCTGTGGGCTTTTCATAACACAGCCCTTGCTATGTTGAACTGCTTTCTTCATCTTCAGTGCTCACCCTCCTGCCTCCTGCTCATTCACTTTCTCCCATTAGTAAAGAGAACAGTCCGTGATGCCCCTCCCTTGACTCTACATCTGCTTACAGAAACCACTCCCTTCCAACAACCATTCCCCTCTTCCTTGTCTGTGTCACAGCTTCTTCATCTTCCCTTCACTCTTGGTCCAACACAGGTTCCTCCACCTCTCTGGAATAGTCTTGCACGGTCCCTCCCAAGCCCCCCGCCCCCTTTGCAGATACATCCCTCCCCCCACCCCCCTGCAATGCAGTGGCTCCCTGGGTGCATATGTTCCATCCCCTCTTTAGACTTGGTCTTCTCTGGCCTTCTGTGGCAGTATGCTCCCAGCAGGCCTTCTGGCTCAGGCCCACCCTCTGACTCCTGCTTGTGTCTTCTCGGGTTTTCAAGTTTGAGGGCACATCAGAGCTGGTGTCAAGTCCAGATGCTCCGACTCTGAGAGATTTGGGTGGTCTGGGCTGGGGCCTGGGACTTTGCTCTGCTCTGTTCGGCGACCCCTCCTGGGCACAGACCATGTGGAACAAGGCCCTTGGAGGGTTTGCTTTCTATGGCCTCTGTTTCACCAGTAATCATGCTCTTCAACACCACCTCTTTGGGGACGTTTTTAGGCACCATATGCTGCACATATCCTAAGCCACATCCCCTCTGCCCTGGACCAGGCCTGCTTCTCTTCCGGTACTTCTGACCTCCACGGAGGTTCCATCACCCCCAGAAATGTGGGCCCTGTTTGGTGCAGCCGGTCCCTTGCCCCCACAGCCCATCGGTGCTTCCCCATTCCTGGCCTTCCAGTCCCTTGTCTGCTGTCTTGGGCCTAGATGAGGCCATGTAGCTTCTTTACTGTCCTGCCCCCACTCGCCCCTGCAGCTCCTTTTGCACTGGGCAGTGCTCCAACTCAGACTTATGGTCACATGACACCTTCTCACTTAAAACCTTGTGTACCTTTACTAATGCAAGCCAGAATTCTGATCTAGGCTGGGGTGTTGCCTCTCCAGGCACGGGGTGCACCCTCTTGCCTATCAAGCATGTGACTGCCCTGCCTGAGCCACTAACGAGGAGGCCTTTCCCGAGCCCCAGACCGTGCCCTGCCCCTTGCAACCCTTTCTACGAACAGCCTAGCAGCACCCCTTGTGCCTCCTATAGGAGAAGATGCTAGATATCTACTGGCTACTACGCGTCTGCCTGCGGACCGTCGAGCATGGCGACCGCACAGGTTCTCTCTTTGCCTTCATGCCTGAGTTCTACTTGAGCGTGGCCATCAACAGCTACAGTGCTCTCAAGAATTACTTTGGCCCCGTGCACAGCATGGAGGAGCTCCCAGGTGACAAAGCCATTCAGACCGGGAGGGGGCAGGAAAAGGGCCTTTATTGTAAACCCTTAGCAACCCTGTTCTGCACCCTCATGGCCCAGCAGCACACATCCGTGTAGGAAAGAGGGGAGGTAGCCCCTGTTCTCTTTGGTCCTGTGTTAGACAAGCATCTGCAAAAGCCCCACATGGTGGAGAGCCCTGCCCTGGTATTAGCGGCCACAGAGCCAACAGCTTCTCCCGGATGCTAGGAAGGAAAGAGACAGGATGGAGTGCCGGAGTGGGGGCCCCTCCGCTTTCACTTCCTTCTTGCTGTGGTACGGGAGCCGGTTGGCCTCACACAGACACCCTGGCACTGCACGTGGGATGTGGCAGCCCATGCAAAGGCAGAGCGGCTTGTGTTTGCAGATCGCAGTAAGGGGTGGTGGTACCCTGCTGGAGGCCACATGTAGGAGCTTGGGCTTCTTGCAGACTACTGATTTCAGGCTGGGTTTGGTGGTTTATGTCTGGATCAGGCTGTGGGCTGTCAGGCCCCTGGCCTGTCCCCTGCCCCGCCCCAGGCCTAGGTGCAGGCTTTGTCCTCAGAGGCGGAGCCATGGGTGCCCAAGGGGCTTTGACTGCTGAGCCATCAAGTGTGTGTGCGGAGATGGGTTTGAGCCCAGTCAGGACTCTTGCAGGACCCGTCCTCCCCCACAGTGAGTCTGTGCAATGGCCTCTCACAGTCAGTGAATGCCATGCCCAAAGTCCCTAGATGACAGCTTGGGCCCAGACTGGCCCTTGAAGTCAGTTCTGGAGCCCACTGCCCAAGCCCACTCACCCTGCCAAGGGACGTGCCTGCCTCTGGAACCCCCGCTCCCGGCCAAGCACTCCTACTGCCCCATCCTGCAGGCTATGAAGAGACTCTGACACGCCTGGCTGCCATCCTTGCCAAACACTTTGCCGATACACGCATCGTGGGCACTGGTGAGGTGCCCTACAAAGGGCTTGGGGATATGGGGGTGGGATGGCACTTCTGGCTGGCCGTTTTTTGCACAGAATGCCGGCCAGGTGGGCTTGAGGCATGGGGGCCGGGGCTCATGCCAGCTACCTGCTGAGGCACAGCCTGTCCCAACAGACATCCGTGACTCGCTGATGCAGGCCCTGGCTAGCTACGTGTGCTACCCACACTCCCTGCGGGCTGTGGAGCGGATCCCTGAGGAGCAGTGAGTGGGGGTCGGAGCAGGGAGGCGGGCACTCTGACCTGCACAGCACCATGTCTGGCCTTACCCTGTGCCCACCACCCCTTGCCCTTGCAGGCGTATTGCCATGGTGAGGAGCCTCCTGGCTCCCTATGAGCAGCGGCCCTGGGCCCAGACCAACTGGATCCTGGTGCGGCTCTGGAGGGTAAGTGTGGTTGGATGGGAAGTGGCTATGGCTGGCTGAAGGGGAGAGCTTCCCTGCCTCCCTGACCCCCACTGACCCTACCCACAGGGCTGTGGCTTTGGGTACCGCTATACACGGCTGCCGCACCTGCTGAAAACCAAGCCAGAGGACGCCAACTTGCCTAGCCTCCAGAGTGAGTGTCCAGGTTGGGTGACCCGGTGGCTCTGGCCCACTGCTGTTGGTCTTCTTGGACTCTTCTCGCTTCTCCTGGCCTGTCTCCCGGACTCCTGTTGGGCCCCAGCTCTGCCCCCCGGCGTTTCCATTTCCCTGCTTCCTCCCAGTCCAAGGACACTCTGGGACACCTCCCCCTTGCTCCCCTGTCCCATGTGTGTCCTTTGGGCCTGAATGCTGTGCATGGGTCATGGTGAAAAGGGGCAGCATCTTCTCAGGGTGCTGGCAGCTTAGAGTGAGGACTCCGAACCAGCTCCCTGACCTCCAGCCTCATCCTGGCACCATGTCCACCTCCCACTTCAGTGTACTTGAGTCAAGGCAGGCGCACAGACTGGGGCTTGGTCAGGGCCCCAGAGGGTGCCCATGGCGTTCCCAAGAGGAAGGGGAATTTGGTTGGGGGCAGAGGTTATACTGTCTCTCCAGGGGCCATGGATGGCCCAGCAAAGCCCTGTGAGCCTGAGGACCTTCACCTAGGCCCCTCCTGGGTCCTGGGTTTTTTGCCTTGCAGTCTGCCTGCCATACTCTGCACTCACCCCACTTGGTGGTTTTCCTAGGCCTACGTGATGTGTTTCTGCCTTCATGGGCAGGGTTTTTGCACGAAAGGGTCCCCAGAGACTGAGTGCCTTGTGTGAAGTCACTCATCAAGTCCTTGCCGGTTTTCTCGGATGCACTAGCGGGTGGAACTGAGCTGCAGTTAGAGTGGCAGTGGGACTAGATATTCATCCTGCTGGCTGTAGGAACTATTGATTTGCACGGGGTGGGGGGGTGGTGTCCAGCCCGGCTGTGGCTTAAGGGCTCTGGTTACCGCTCCCCGTCAGCCCAGACTTGGCACCCACCACCTCGGCCATATGCCAAGGCCAGGCCAAGGGCAGCAGAGGAGAGTAGAGGACGGCAGGGCTCTGACACAGTAGGTCTCGGGGATGCTGGTCTTGAAATGAATGAGGAGAGGCCTAGGTCACCCTGTCTGGGTCTAGCCCTCTCTGAGGGGCATGCGGCTGAGGACTTCTTTGGGGGCAGGCTATGGCTGGGGGGCTGCTCTAGGCCAAAGGGATGGTGTGGGGCCAGGAATAACTTCAGCCTGTGGCTTGCCAGCAGGAGGAGGGACAGATTTAGCCCTAACCCCCAGGCAGCACTGTACCCTGTCTTCCCTGCCTTCATGACCTGAGCATCCTCAGGGAGCCATCTTTTTGTCCTTACACCAATGGCCCAACAAGTCAGGACAGAGGTAGACAGGCAGGAACCACAGACCAGAGTGCCCAGTGATGCCACCGTGTCGATGCCCCTGCAGAGCCCTGCCCCTCCACCCTGCTTCAGCAGCACATGGCAGACCTACTGCGGGAGGGTCCTGATGTGGCACCCAGCTTCCTCAACAGTGTCCTCAACCAGCTCAACTGGGCCTTCTCTGAGTTCATCGGCATGATCCAGGAGGTGGGTCACAGTGGGTCGCGTGGGCTGTGGTGTTGCAGAGGACCAGGCATGAACTGCAGTGTGGCCAGGCCACTGACTGCCCACCTGCTGGTGGCTCAGATCCAACAGGCTGCCGAGCGCCTAGAGCGGAACTTTGTGGACAGCCGGCAGCTCAAGGTGTGTGCCACCTGCTTTGACCTCTCGGTCAGCCTGCTGCGTGTCTTGGAGATGACCATCACGCTGGTGCCTGAGATATTCCTGGACTGGGCCCGGCCTACCTCTGAGATGCTGCTACGGCGTCTCGCACAGGTGTGTCCATCTGGGCAGGGTGGGGGGGCCCCTGGGGACTCCCCGGTGGTGAGCCCACCCATCCACTCCACCAATGGGCTCCTGCCCTCACAGCTGCTGAACCAGGTGCTGAACCGGGTGACGGCCGAGAGGAACCTGTTTGACCGCGTGGTCACCCTGCGGCTGCCTGGTGAGGACCCAGTGCCCTGAACCCAACATAGCACAAGCCTTGGTTCCTCTGCTAGGAGTTGTGACGCCTGATTGTCCATTCTGCATTGGGACAGGCAGGCTTGGTACCCTCAGCCTTAGGTCGCCCTTCTGTGGGGAGGACAGGGGGGCTCGCACTAGCCAGGAGGCCTGGATCCCTCTTCAGGATCCCTGGATCCCTCCTTTCCCTTCAGGCCTGGAGAGCGTGGACCACTATCCCATTCTGGTGGCTGTGACAGGCATCCTGGTGCGGCTCCTGGTGCATGGCCCGGCGTCGGGGTAAGTGTTAGGCACCAGGGCCCCATGGGAGCTGGCATGGCTGATGGGGAATGCACCAGGCAGGGCCTCCCTGCCGCCGTTTCTTCATCTCTAAAATGGACCTCAGCATCAGGCGTTGAGGCCAGGGGGAGGTCATGATGTACAAACTGCCTAAACAGGTGGTAGCAGCAGTAGCTCTGAGTAGGAGAATCGGGGACCCCAGCAGAACAGGGTGCCCGAGCCGCATGGTCATAGCCACTGGCTTGTGGTTATACCTCAGGCATGGGCGGGGTGCTCTCCTGCAGCATCCAGCACAGCACTGCTGGGAAGGGGGGCTGAGCGCACACACTGCTACTTGTGTTCACGAAGGCTCTGGTGATGAGCATGTACCACCTTTATTAAGGAACTCCATGAACAACTGGATCCAGAACTTGTAGGAGCCCCCAGCTCAGCACCCACGCAGGAGGGGTTCCCAGGCCCCCCGCCCCCTTCCCTGCCTCCCTGTGGTGGGTGGTAAGAGCATATGAGACCAGGGCACTGCCTCAGCCATTAGACCAAGATCAGTGCCAGCCCTTAAGAGGCTTCTATCCTCGAGGGACAGCAAGTTCCGGCTAGGCCCTCCCATCTTGGCCATGCTCGGGCTTTTTACTGCTAAAAAGCTGGGGGCACAGGCCATGTTGCCCCTTACTGCTGTCTTGTGAGCCCACGGGAGAGGCTGTGCTCTCAGAGTGGTCTGTGGCTGCCCCTGACCAGAGGGAGCAGGGCCACTCTGGCTGATGCTCGGGCCAGGCCCCCTGGGGGTCTCTTGAGGAGCCCCACCTGCTTCCTTCCTGCCCAGCAGACTGCATGGAGTTGTGGAGCTTGAAGTAGGTTGGATGTTGGTGCATGTTTCCTCCTTCCACCCTGGGTGGGGGCCTAGGTCTTCCTTTGGAGCCCTTCTCCTCTTCCCCTGTGGGCCCACTCTCTTCCTGTCCCTTTGGGAAGGGGAAGATGGTTATGCTTCAGTACTTCACCACAGCTTGGTAGCTGCCTCGGCCTCTGAGGTGGTGTACCTAGGGCTCTCAGGCAAGGGCTCTTCCAGATGGCCCCAGTTCCAGTCCTCGTGGGACGTGTGGGCACCAGTAGGTCCTGCTAGGGTCTAGGGCCTTTGAGCCCTGTGTTAGAGCAGAGCAGGAGAGAGGGTGGGGAGCCCAGCCCCTCCATTAGTGATTGGGGCTGCTGTGGTTGAGGTCAAGGCCGTGCAGGAGGCTGGAGGACCAAGCCCAGCGCTCCCACCAGCATCTGGCAGTTGTCAGGGCGGCAGCAGGGAGCAGGGCGAGCAGCGGGTGGCAAGTGGCCTGGCTCTGGGCCCAGGGCAGCCTAGGTCATCACCAGGCCCTCAGAGCCCGTGGAGCTAGCAGACTCAGAGCCAGCCTTGAGCCGCAGGCCCACAGGATTGTAGAGATCAAAGTCCTCGGCTACTGCCAGCTGCACACGCCCATTGAGGCCCCTCCTGCCCGGCTCCAGAAAGACCACATGCTTGTGGACACTGGCCTTGCGGCTGGGTACATCCGGTGGTGTGCTGAGCACTGAGGACTGTGCGCTCAGCTCCTGGAGGGGGCTGGGTGCCCGGGGCCAGCGGCGGCAGTGGCAGGTGCGACGGTAGCAGCGGCGGCAGCCTGGGCAGGGTGGCGCAAAAAGGTAGAGCAGCACAAGCACCAGGCCCACAGCGCAGCCCAGCAGGGTGGTGAAGCCTGTGTTGAAAGCCTCGGGCTCAGGGTGTGGGAAATGCACGCTCACGTTGTACTCGTGCGTCTGGTTGTGATGCAGGCGGGGCCCGGCTGCCAGGCACACAAAGACCCCCTCGTGCTGCGGCTGCACATTGCTTATGGCCAAGCTGCCATCAGCCAGCACTGCGATGCTGCCGTCTCGGGATCCTGGTGCCACCAGCAGCTCGTGCTGTGGTGACACCCAGGCGATGCGCACAGCTGGGGCACTGGTGTTGCAGTGCAGCCTCAGGGACCGACCCATCTGCACGTGCAGCTGCACTTCGGGCTGCTCTAGGCCCTGAGCCAGGGCAGCTGAGCAATTCTCAAAGACACGGCTGTGCTCAAAGAAGCGCACACGGGATGTGGGTACCTTGAAGGCCAGGCACATGTACTCTCGGGCAAAGTCACTCACAGCGCTTAGGCCCCGCTGATGCCAGCGCTGCAGCAGGTGGTAGAGACGGCAGTCACAGGGTAATGGATTGTTGTGCAGGTAAAGGCCGTTCTTAAGAAAGGCTGGCAGTGCAGCCAGGTCAGGTACTGGGATGCGTCCCAGGCGGTTGGAGGAGAGATCCAGAGTACGTAGGTGGGTCGTGCCCAGACCGTGCAGGTGGTCAAAAGAGAAGGAGGAGAGTTCGTTGCAGCCCAGGTAGAGACGGCTGAGTGCGCCCAGGCCATGGAAGGCGTGCTCATCCAAGTGCGCTAAGCGGTTATTGAACAGAAGCAGCCTCTCGAGCGCCCCCAACCCTTCGAGGTCGTGGCGGCCAAGCGCCCGCAGCGCGTTAGATGATAAATCGAGTAGCCGCAGGCCGCTGGCGTTGGTGAAGACTCCGTGACCTAGCACGACCAGTTCGTTGTGGCCTAGGCGCAGGGCGCGCAGCCGGGAGAGCGGCGCCAGCCAGCCGGGGCGGAGGCGCTGGAGCGCGTTGTGGCTCAGGTCGAGGTCCGCAGCAGCGGCAGGCAACGCAGCCGGCACGTCCTGCAACCCCAGGCCCGCGCAGCTCAGCAGGTCAGCGGCGCACACACATCTGTAGGGGCAGTTATGGGGTGCGGAGGGCAAAAAGCCCTCTGAGCCCAGACTGCCCACCCCAACGCGCGGCATGCACAGCAGTGCGCCCAGCAGCACCAGCCAGGCCATGGTGGTGATTGCCGGGGGTGGAATGGGGCAGTTCTGTGTGGGGCGCGGCTCCAGGACTCACCCACTTCTGCTGGATGTGGGCTCCACCCCACACGCCAACCGCCCCTGCTTCCCGGGTCCAGGTCGGGACTTGGGGCCGAGCTCCACTCAGCAGCACTCCCTCCACCGGCTTCCCCAGCTCTCCGGGTGCTTCCCCGATCGGCTTCTAAATACTCTCCTGGAGGAGGGCGGGGCCTCGGCCTCCCATTGGCCCCAGGCCGGAGGGGGTGGGGCACCCCCCCCCCCCCCAACCTCGACCTAGGTCCCAGGGTGGCCGCCAGAGGGGGCGCGAGTCCGTCTCTGATGTCCCAGCCTGTTCTTAGCCTATGGCTTTCCCCGGTGCCTGTCTTCCCGGGAATAGTAGCAGGGAAACCTGGGAGGCACGCCTTTAAGCTGCTAGTGCTATTTATTTGTTTTCTTTGGAGTTAGTGTATATTAGGGGGTAGGTAGGCTTTCAGTGTCTGCTAGTCACCCATTTAAACTGGTACAAGGGCTGTATGGGTTCTTACTGGGACCCAGGACTGGGCGGGGAGGGTAGGGGGTGTGGCAGTGTGAGCAGCAGGGAGGTGAGGTGGGACAGAGGCAATTCAGGTGGGCTGAATTGTCCACCCCACCCCTCCAATAGGTATCGTTTTCAGATAGGCCCAACCTTCTGACTACCCTTGCACCCTCTCCCACCCAGGACAGAAAGAGCCACGTCAGTGCTCCTGGCTGATCCTTGCTTCCAGCTCCGCTCTATATGCTATCTCCTGGGGCAGCCAGAGCCTCCTGCCCCTGGCACTGTCCTGCCTGCCCCTGACCGGAAGCGCTTCTCCCTACAGAGCTGTGAGTGGGCCAGGGGTGGGTCAGGGAAGCGGGATCTGGGACTGGCCTAGGTGAGGAGTCTCCAGAAGAGCAAATTCCCAAGTTGTGGTATTTAAGAGGCACTGGGTTCTAGGGCCACATTGGGTCTGACAACTGCCACCAACCCCCAGACACAGATTACATCAGCGTTGAGGAGCTGGCCCAGGTGGAACAGATGCTGGCACACCTGACTTCTGCGTCGGCCCAGGCAGCAGCTGCCTCCCTGGTGAGTGGGAGCCACTGCACACACGTCCACACCACCCAAACACATGTTAGCACAAATGTGCATACCACACAGGCGTGGCATGTGTCCTTGTCTGGGTATCTGACCCCAGCCCACCCTGCACTCTGCTCCCTGCAGCCCACCAGCGAGGAGGATCTCTGCCCCATCTGCTATGCTCACCCCATTTCTGCCGTGTTCCAGCCCTGTGGCCACAAGTCCTGCAAGTAAGTGGGCCCCATTGGTGCAGGGGGCTGGGGAAGCAGCAGGGATACACAGACCCTCCTCCTCCTCCCGTTGTAGAGCCTGCATCAACCAGCATCTGATGAACAACAAGGATTGCTTCTTCTGCAAAGCCACCATCGTGTCTGTAGAGGACTGGGAGAAGGCAGCCAGTACCAGTACCACTTCCTCGGCAGCCTAGCCCACACAGCAGCAGCCTCCACCCTTGAACTCAGACCCAGGCTGGGCCCTATTTATGAGCTCCTCTTGCCCTATTCCCCATGTCCTCCCCCATCCCCGCCATGTCCAACCTCCTTGTCTGAGCGTAACCTCATTGGCGGGAACCCAGCCGTGTCCTAATTGTGCCTGAGCTTGACTTTCAGTCAGGGCCACAGTGAACATTAAATTATTATTCCATACAGCCCTGGCCCGGACCTTCTTGAGGGAGTAGGCTTTGTAGAGGATGCCCAGCAAGGATCCTGCCAGATTACGTCCACAAGAGAGGGCAGGTGTCCAACAGCTTCAGCCTTGTCTAGTCCTCTGAGATAACGGCGAGTCCAGGGCCTTTTGATGTGTCAAGCCAGAGCTCCCCATGCCAGTAGGGAAATGGAGATTCAGCCAGCCCCATGGTATCCCCTCACATGATGATGCGTGGTTCCGGCACCGACTCGCCAATAGACTTGTGGGGCAGCACACTGGCCCCGTTGAGGTAGAGCTCGTCGTTAACTATGACGTCCTCACCCAGCACTGTCACGTTCTCCATGCGCACCTCGAGGGAGGGGGCAGGCCTGGTCAGCAAGGCAGGCACATTCCCTGCCCCTCTCCCCATCTGGCCCAGCCCACAGGCTTACCCACTGGCCCACGCGGCAGCGCCAGCCCACAATGCAGGACTCGAGCCAGGAGTGGGATCGGATATGGGCGTCTCGCAGCACTGTGCATCGCCGGATGCACACACCATCCTCCACTACCACGCCAGGACCCAGACTCACGTTGGGGCCGATGCTGCAGTTCTGGCCAATGCGGGCACTTGGGTCCTAAGGACAATGAGGGAAATACAAGTGAACCACTTGTCTCCTGAGATGAAGGGGTGGGGTGGGGTGGGGTGGGGGAACGTGGGTTTACGATGGGCTGGGCAGGGGCCTTACCACCAGCACATTGCCCACAATGCCAGGGCCTGAGCACAGTTGCTCAGGCTGCTTCTGTCGCAGGGACTGTAGGAAGAGGCACATGCCAGTGAGAAAATCCTTGGGTTGCCCTATGTCCATCCAGAAGCCTGTTGGGAGGAAATGCATCAGGGGGCTCAGCCCAGCCTCACCCCACCCCCAGCCTGTGGCCTCCCTGCCTCACCCTGCAGCTCCATGGCATATAGCTGCCCCTCCGTGGCCATGACAGGAAAGATCTCCTTCTCAATGGATGTAGGTTGCAGCTGTGGGAGTGGGCAACTCGTAAGCAGGGTCAGGGGGGTAGGGGCCTGCCCTGCCCCAGCCCACCCAGCAGCTGGCTTCTACACACCTGGATGCGCCGCAGCACTGCAGGGTTCAGAATGTACATGCCTGCGTTGATCTTGTTGGACACAAACACCTGCGGCTTCTCCACGAACCGGTGAATGCGGCCTGTGTCAGCCTCACATACCACCACACCATACTTAGAGGGTTCCTCCACTTTGGTCACCTGAGTAGAGGGGGACACTGTCCTAAATCTCCGGGGCTGTGCCCCAAATGCTTAAAGACACATACTGCACAGCCCTGCACCCACAACACAAGCAGATAGTTAAGGGCCGCAGACTGGAAGAGGCTGGGCATCGGGGCAGGAGTGTCAGAGAAGAAAGACCTGATCCCTTACCAGGATGGAGCCCTCCTGGCCATGGTGCCGGTGGAACTGCACCATGGCTTGGAAGGGGAAATCGCAGATCACATCACTGTTGAGAACGAAGAAAGGATCTGCAGTCTCAGAGAGCAAGTCACGGGCCAGTGCCAAGGGCCCAGCTAGGAGAGAGGTGCAGGTCACCATCTTTCTAGGGGTTTGAACCTTTGGAACCAGGCTCAGCATACCCCATCCACGCTGAGTCTTACCCCTTCTCAGACCCTAAACCCCAAAGGAACCTTCCTGTCTTTACTGACCTGTGCCTAAAGGCTCTTCTTCGTGAGACATGGAGATTCGGATTCCCAGCTGAAAGGGATAAGCCGCCTGTCAGGTTCCTCCCAACAGGATGGGTGGTTGCGCGGGGAGCAAAGAAAAAGGTCAAGAGTCCGAGCCTCACCCTCTGCTCCTGCGCCTTCATTTCCTTCTCCAGCACCTGAGACATGTAGCTAACCGCCAGAATCACGTGGTCTACGCCTGCCTGTTGGACAAAACAGCGCCGGCCGACAGAAGGTCTCAGCCAGAAGGCACGGGCATTCACGACCTAGTCCCTCGTCCTGCCAGGTCCCACCACGACACCGACCCCGGGTCTTACCGCGGCCAGCGCCTCCACTTGGTGCAGCAAGATGGGCTTATTGCAGAAATCCACCAGTGGCTTCGGGATGCTCAGCGTCAGCGGCCGCAGACGCGTCCCATAGCCGCCCACCAAGATCAGTGCCTTCATCGCGCCTGCGGGCGGCCGGAGAGTGAGTCCCAGACTCCGAAGCGTCCGCGGCCCGGCCCGCCCGGCCGAGCCCTGCCGCGAACTCCCGCCGCGGCCCGAGCCCTTCACCTGCCAGACTGACCCACTCTGGCTCTGCCTTGGCCGCCCAGTCCGCCCTGCCGCCTACCCGGGACCGCACACAGGAAGAAGCGACGCCAGACGGAGAGCTGCTGGCCCGGAACTCAGGCCGGACCTAGGCGGGGGGGTGACGTTGGCCCGAGCCGGCCAATCGACTGCCGTATACGTGGCACGGACGCCGACGTCGGAGCGCCGGGGCGCGGCGTTCTGGCAGACGTAGCCAATGAGAGCCCGAGCACGCCGAGCTGCCATGGGGACCGGGACGGGGTCTGCGGGTCAGCTGCCCATTGGCGGATCCAAAGGCGGAACTGGCGCCAAGGGCGAGGCTCTCTCGCCGACGGGTGCCGGGGTCTGCTGCCGCGCGGCCGTTTCCGGCCCCGCCCCGGCGCAGCGGCTCGTGGGACGCGGCGGAGGGACGCGGGGCAACGGGGTTGGACCTGCCTCCCGGGAGCCGCGGGACTACAAAGACGCGGACACAGCTCAGTTTCTAGCGGCTTTATTTTGACATACACGACCTCAGACACAAGCGGGGCGGGCAGCGCTAGGTGTACAGAAAGGGGCCGCCGGGCCCAAGGCCCGAGCACCCCTCCCCCGCACGCAAGGTCCCTAGGAGACGCAATGGCCCAGCCGTGGGCGGAGCCGAGAGTGGAAGAGAGTGCAGACCTGGGGCAGCTTGGGCAGGTTTAGGCAGCTTCCAGGAAAGTGGAGCAAAGAACGATTCCTAGAGACGAGGCCTTACGGTGCCCCGAGAAGTAAAGGAACCACGTCCTTCCCAGGGTGCTCCAATTTTTCTCATTAAAACATTTTTTTAAATCAGCACAAACAAAACCAAATTGAACAGCTTTAAAGTTCCAAGCAATCTGCATCTAGGGGGCGTGCACGTGGCCAGATGTGCGCGAGTGAGCAGCGGCTACTGAATTAGCCCAGGGCTTTGGCCCCTGGGGAAACCCCCACACCCACTGCACAGGCCCCAATGTGAGGGGAGGGAGAGGTGGGGTCTCCTGCAAGTTGCTACACTGGTCCCCTTCCTCGTTAAGCACCACCGGTCCCACCCCACCCCCCCTAGCCCAGGGGGCTGGTGTTGACTTGGCCCAAGTAAGCACTATAGAGGGGGGTCACTTGAGCGCCCCAACCTATGATCCCGCGTTGTACTTTGGTCCCAAGTTGGGGTTTGGGAAGGCAGGGCCTGGCAGGGACAGGGCTCTCTGGCAAGGACCTGGGAGAGAGTAGAGGCAGAGAGAGAGAGCATGTGTGCACACACAAGCCCAACACCCACCAGGTAACAGAGCTGGGTCCCCCCAGTGTCAAAAGTGCCGAAAAGAGGGGTCCTGCCCTAATGGAGAAGCAGCAAATCCCAGACCCTTCTGTTCTTTTTAGTGCCAGGAAAACACTGAAGGTAAGTGGGTATAGCTCTCTCACTACGAAGAGAATGGGGCAGCATCTGCTCCCCCAAATACAGGAACTGAGGTGGCACAGCACATCCCCAGGCTGGAGAGTTTCAACTGAAGGGAGTCCCAAGCAGCCCCTGACTCTGTCTTGGCCTTTGCCCTGCCAGGAAACGACGGTCTGCACTAATGAAGAGCTACTACCCTTATGGCTGAAGCCACAGAATGGTACAAGAAAGATGGTCATTATTGACCAGAAACAGGCAAGCTGTCCCTCCCAGCCCCAAGGAATGGGAACCTGCCCACCACTGGCACCAGGATCAGAGGGCCGAGAGAGATGGGATCCATCAAGGAGCCCGTTTAAAATGTGTGAGGCTGCATCTCTAAGGACTAGGAAAGTAGTCCACCAGTTATCAAGGCTTCTCATATACAGACTGGCAGGCTTACCTTTAATGCCCAAACAAGGGCCATGCCAAAAGTGACAACGACAGCGGCCCTAGGCCCAGAGGTGAGGGCACTAACCATGGCAATGGCTGAGTGCCGTGTCACCTCCTGGCCACATGTTAGAGGTGGCAGGTCTCTGTGCCATTAAGGGCTGGTGGCAAAAATTACTGAAACCACAAGAAGGGTTGCCCCTTGGGCCTTCACTGTACCACACTGTTGAGCAGAGCCACACTCCAGGCCTACAGACAAGGTGCTGGGCCAGCCGGGAAATACCTCATACAATTCATCTGCTACCAGTTCTTTGTAAAAAGGTAGCACCTGCTGACAACAGGCACAAGGGCCAAAGCTCACCTCAGAAATGGAAAAGACTATTTTGCTGAGGAAAGCATGATGGAAACCAATATTTACTAATAAACAAGGCTACAGCCCAGGGGAAAGATCCCAAGTAACAAGGGCTGGCAGATGGAGAAATGGACAGACTGATGGATCCCAGGAATGATAAGACAAAACTCATTAGCAGAATCTGGGCACCTGCACCCAGGGCCCAAACAATGTCCCTATGAGAAGACAAGCTTAAAAAAAGCTCTCCCTCCCACGACTGGAGCTCCTTACAATGGGCTGCTGCCTTGAGCTTAGCCTGGGGAAAGGTGACACCCTGAGCGGACCACAGCCCTTGAGCCCTGGGACGGGCAGCCCATCCACAGGCAGCACAGCTGCCCAAGCTAGAGGAAGAGGACTCCCACCCATAGCCCAAGAACTGCAAATACTGTCTGGGCCAGAGCCACCAGAGGCCCTGGAGCCTGCTGGGACATTAACTCTCCTTGGCAAATACAGCAGGGACCCCTTCAGTGGGGCAGGAAGGGGTAGCCTCTTCAGGCAAGGGATCTTGGTGAGAAAGGCTGGCTGGGGTGTGCAGGCAGGAAGAGGAGCAGGTTCAAGTGCCAAAGAGTGCCTGGGAATCCCATGGCCTACTCTCTGTCAAAAGCTGGCTTCAGCACAGCTTCATGAATCTAGCCTCACGCCAAGGTCAGAACTGAGAAGGACGGGTCCAGCTATGTGCAATTGGCCCTGTGGTATCCTGGGGGCATCTGTTAAAGCACTGGCTGATGCCCACACCACCAGACTAGAAAGTCCCCAAGAGCTGGGCACCCAATCCTCTACTTCTGAGGAACAAAGGATGAGTGAGCACAGAGGGAACCTGCACCAGCCCAGTGCTTCACCCTAAAACCTGCAGGGCCCTATAGCCACAGACCCCAAAGACCTAGACAAGAGAAACCAACGTCCAAGGGCACCCTGTCCCTGCTGCCAAGCCCATCCACCAAGGGCACCTCTTCCTTCCTAAGTCAGCCTGGACACAGCAGTCAGAACTGTAGAGCTAAAGAAGCCTGGCTGTGAGGATGTGTGTTGTGCCCTCCTTCACTTTATATATATGGATTCCAGGCTACAGCTAAAAACATTTCTTTTAGTTTACACCAAAGAGAAATATAACCCTTTAAAAGCAAGTCTGTGTGTCCTCACGGCGAGTTCAGTCAGAGCAATGGTCCCTGCCTGCGGGTGGAGAGGAAGGGGTTCTGGGGGCCCAGGGCGGGGCCTACTGGTTCTCGTCCCGCATCTGTTCCATGATGCTGATGAGGTTCTCCAGGCCGAACACATAGCCTCGGTCTGGCCCATCATGCACGGTGGGGTCATCCCGGAAGCCCTTGAACGTGCTATGTGCAAAGTCGATCATGCGGACATCCACCTTGGGTGGAGAGGAGGGGCCGGCCTCAGGGCTGGTGCTACTGGGGCTGGTGCTAGGGCCACAGGGTGGCGCCATCTCAGGGAGCCCAGTATCCAGGTGCTTGAGACGCATCTCGGCCCGGCGGTCCAGGAAGGACTCTGCCCGGCACTCCCTGCCATCGTAGATGACAAGCAGGGAGCTGGAATAGAAGCGGTAGGATGCCTGCCGCTCCAACACAGCTTTCAGGCCCCGCAGTTTGCTCAGGATGGGCTCAAAAAGGTCACGCCTCAGGTCCAGGCCATTGTGCAGGTACTGATAGAGGGCGTTGCGGAAGCCTTCAATGGAGAGCCCACGGCCATAGTACTTGTTCCTGCAGAGGTAGTGTCCTGTGTCCAGCTGGTATACCTGAAAGCCCAGGAGACAGAGGGGGTGAGCACCAGAAAGGTCTGATGACCTTATAGTGCCCTGGGCAGGCACTGTCAAAAGTACTTCTGACCACCCTTAATCGTCCCAATGTCAAGGCAACAGGCTCTCACAGTGGCTCTGTGTCTGGAGCCCAAAGGTCATCAGGTAAGGCCGAGAGGGCTCAGGGAACATACCTATAAGGATGCACTCAGCATCCCGTGGGGCACTCACCCTCTCGGAGGAGATTCTGGACCACTGTGGGCCCGGAGGACACCTGGCATGGATAGCAGGCAGGCACATGTGCAACCCCAAACACGTGGGCGGCAGCAGCTAGGCTCTCACCAGGGCAACTCACCTGCATGCCACAGACCCTGACACCCAGTGTAGCTGACGTACTCTGCTCGCACTTCCTCATCTGCCGGGCCGCCTTCTCAGCTGATGCATCATCACCATGCTGCCGGGTGCCCATCTTCAGGTCCAGAACACAGGGGTACTTGAAGTGGTGCACCACGTTCTCAAGCAAGAGGAACTCTGGACCACGTCAAGGAGAGTAACAGCCACACTCACCATCAGCCCCAACCATGAAACCACAACCAAGTTTTTCTATAAAAGGGGGCATTCTCTTTAAATGTAATCTGTATTCACCTCACAAATTCTCAAATGTAGATTTCACACCACAGGCCTATCAATTATTTTCAAAAATGTTTCTATTGTGGCAAAATACACATAACAAAATTTACCATTTTAACTATTTTTTAAAAGTGTTTATTTAGTTTTGAGAGAGAGCACACACGTGCAGTAGCTGGGGAGAGGCAGAGAGAGATGGGAACAGAGGACCCGAAGCAGGCTCTGCACTGATTGCAGACAGCCCGACTCAGGGCTCGAACTCACAAACTGTGTGATCATGATGACCTGAGCCGAAGTTGAACGCCTAACCGACTAAGCCACCCAGGCACTGCCCCCCCACCCCCGCGCCATTTTAACTACTTTTAACTGCACAGTTCAGTGGCATTAAGTACATTCACATTACTGTGCAACCACCATCACCCTTCATCTCTGGAACTTTTTTATGTTCCCAAACAGAAATCAGAAATTGTACCCACTACACACACTCCCATTCCTCTTCACATCCCCATGTCTGGGAACTGCCATTCCAGTTTCTGTCTCTATGAGTATGCCTACTCTAGATACTTCATATTTGTCTTTTTGTGTTTGGCTGTTTCAGAGCAAAATGTTTTCAAGTTTTAACCATGCTGTAGCATGTGACAAAATTTCATTCCTTTTTTATGGCTGAATAATTTTCCACGGTATGGATCTATGACAATCTGCTGATACCATCACATTTATTTTATTCTACTTTACTCTGTCTGGTAGGCATACACAAACTAAAGAAGGTCTGCCAGATTCACATGCATCCCTGGCACCGTAAGTAAACCAAGGCGCTGCTCAAGCCATACCACATCCAGGCCTAAAAGAAATAGGGAAGACATCTTCACAGCACTATCTCAAACACGAGAAATCAGGTTTACCACTTCCGAACAGGAATCTTAGGAAAAGATGGATTTAAATTTCTACCATGTCAGGGCACTTGGGTAGCTCAGTTAAGCGTCCGACTTCGGCTCAGGTCACAATCTCACAGTTCTTGAGTTCAAGCCCCACATTAGGCTGTGCACTGACAGTGCGGAGGCTGCTTGGGATTCTCTCCCTCTCCCTCTGCACCCTCCCACACTCTTCTATCTCAAAATAAATTAAAAAAAAAAAAAAAACTTTAAGTAAATAAATAATACATTTCTATCCTGCCATTTACTGACTAAACTTCAAACCAGGGGACTATATACTTCAGCTTGTCCCTTAGTACTTTTAGGACCTTCTGCTCAAAATGCCTCTATGGTCCTGGCCAGCTGGTATTTATACCCATGTCCTCATTTAAACCTGTGGTCTGCAACCACCCTGGATAAAGGTACACAGGCTAGTCACAAGGCTGCCAAAAGTCATCAGGGCCAAAGCCTGGACCTCAGTTCCATACTGGAGGACCATGAAGCAACCACAGTCTTGGATGATAACATACTTGGCATTGCTCGATGATGCACATGTTAACATCTCCTAATTCTTTAAAGAAGATCTACTAGAAAACCATTAAATTTGGCTATTAATTTCATCATCTGCAATAACTTATAAACAAATGACAATAAAACTTAAAAAGGGCTGCAGAAATATCTCACAGTGCCCGAGAGCATGGGCTCTTGAATCTTGCTTTGGCCTCTCATGGGCCTGGGCAGAACACTTAACCCCCTTGGGCTTCCATCTCCTTATCTTTAAAAAAAATTTTTAATGTTTATTTATTTTTGAGAGAGAGAGACACAGAGTGTGAGCAGGGGAGGGGCAGAGAGAGAGGGAAACACAGAATTCGAAGCAGGCTCCAGGCTCTGAACCGGCAGCACAGATGCGGGGCTCGAACTCACAAACCGTGAGGTCATGACCTGAGCCGAAGTCGGATGCTCAACCGACCGAGCCACCTAGGCGCCCAGCCATCTCCTCATCTTTAAACTGGCATCGTAACATTTTCTCCTTCAAAAGACTGTTATGAAAACTGAGTAAACAGGCCTCAACACATTCCCCTCAGTTTCTCAGTAAGTATTAGTCATTTACTGCCTACTGCTTCAGATAGTAACTGACCAGCAGAATTCCCATTTTATAATATTTCTTTGCGTTTACCATCTTAAAGACTATTATACGCTGTTCAGGTATGGTGTTTCTCTTTGGACAAAAAAAAAGTACCACTTTGTAATTATTCTCTTTTGGGAGTGGAGAAATGTATGTGTGCATATGCACGTGTGCACACAAATGCAGATCCCTGATTCTAGACCTGCACTGACAAATCTGGTAGCCACTAGCCACATCTGGCAATTTCAATTTAAATAAGTATAAAATTCTGTAACTCAGGCACAGCAGCCACATTTTGGTTACTCAGTATGGCCGGTGGCTGCCATACTAAACACAGATACAGATACTTCCATGGTCTCAGAAAGTTCTACCAAACAGCACTCTTCTAGACTGCCAAGTTGAAGCTTCAGGCTTACCAGCCCCAAAAGGCAGAAAAAAACATGTCAATAAAACAAAGAATGACAGGGGTGCCTGGGTGGCTCAGTCAGTTGGGCATCCAACTCTTGGTTTTGGCTCAGGCCGTGATCTCACGGTCTGTGAATTCAAGCCCCAAGTCCAGCTCTCATTGGCAGTGCGGAGCCTGCTTGGGACTCTCTCTCCATCTCTGCCCCTCCCCAACGTGTGCTTGCTCTCTCTCAGAATAAATAAACTTAAAAAAAAAAAAAAAAAAAAGAATGACAAAGAGCCTATGAAAAAGGGAGATGAGAACAAGTGGGGCTCCTGAACAGAGAGGGCCCTGGCCATGGTACTAGAAGGTATCCTGACACAGGAGCTACCCACGGTCGCAGCAAGGAACACCGCTGAAGTAGTAACAAGGATACTGTACAGCTTTCGGTCCTTGGACTCTGAGCGCATGCGGCTCAGCTGCTGCTTGTGACAGCGCAGACTCCAGGGGTTGTGGCTGATCTTCTCAGAACTCAGACCACTGTTGCCATCCAGCATCTGGAAAGGGACATCTGAGTGGCTGTGGAGCTCCACCTTCGGACTCTTTGCCTCCTGGGAGCTAAGAAGGAAGAACATAACACATTGCTGAAGGGGCTCAGACAAGTCACCCTCTGGGGTCTCAGTGAAAAGGGTGAAGGAGACCTGGATCAGACCTAATCTGCCACCCTGGTGGCACCAGACCCTGGTGATGGGTGACACAGGGACCCCAGATGCATAAGTGCATAAAAGTGAGCAATAAGTAGTGTTTATACTTGTGTCTCTGAAAACTGTCTGAAAAATAACTCTTTGCACCAAATTACGTGATGAAGATACCACTCCGGATCCATTAGGAAGGCTATCACAAAAATAAACCAGAACAAGTGTTGTAGAGGATGTGGAGAAACTGGAACCCTCAAATGTTGCTGGAAAGCATGTAAAATGGTATAACCGCTATGAAAAAGTCTGGCGGTTCCTCAAAAAGTTACACGTACAATTATCATATATGACCCAGCAATTGCACTCTTAGGTATATACCTGAAAGAACTGAAAACAGAACTCAAATAGAAACTACACAAATATTTGCAGCATCATTACAATAAATAAGAGGTGAAGCAACCCAAGTGTTCATCAGTGGATAAATGGATAAACAAAACATGGTGTGCCCATACAATGGAGTGTCATTCAGCAATAAAAAGGAATGGAATTCTGACGCATGACGCATGCTATAACCTGGATGAACCCTGAAACATCCTGCTAAAGTGAAATAAGCCATACACAAAAGGAGAAATGCTGTATGATTCCACTCATCTGAGGGAACTGCACATTCACAGAAACAGAAAATAGAAAGGCAGTTGCCAGGGGCTGGGGGGAAGGGGAATGGAGAGTTATTTAACAGGTGTGGAGCTTCTGGCAGAGATAAAAAGGAGTTCTGAGAACGGATAGTAGTGATCGCTGCACAACAGTGTGAATGTACTTAATACTACTGAACTATACACTGAAAAAAGGTGAAAATGATACATTGTTAGATGTACTTTACAATTTAAAAAAAATACAAAAATTGACAAACGTGCAGTTACACACTTAACAAATATAGGGTGGAGCACGGGACACCACTGTCAAGAACACGAGTAATTATCATATTTCTGTCCACATCTACAACCAAATTTTTAATAAGATCTAAAGAAAGCATATGCTGACATTATATGCTTATGAATGTCTGTCTGCTTGTGTATCAACCTGGAAGAAAGAGAAAAACATCAAAGAAAAAAAGGCAGGATAGGCCCCAAAGAAACTTTCTCAGTGGACAAAGTTTGTGCCTGTGGAAGTCATGAAGCCATTTCAGTAAGGGGATTTTATTTCTAAAATAAGTCAAACCACAAAGGGGTTTTATTGAGAAGGTGACTCCAACTGAAAATATTAGGACTTTACTACAACTTCCTTTTTCCCACCAACACAAAAATCTTTGAAGTAACTTGCAATGTTCCTTCACCACGCCAAGCCAAGCCAAGCCAAGCACCGGAGAAGCCATGTGCACTGCAAACGGCAGAGCAAGCCTGCAGCTCCGAGCAGAGGCAGAGCACTGCAGCAATATCAAATGCCACCGTCCTCCCCAGAACTTCTGGCCTCTCCTTTAACTGTAGATGGAGTAAGTCATGCAGTTGAGCTAGCCACCAGGGCTGGTGTGTACCAGAAATTGCTGACATTCCCCTGCAGGGTGATTGGACAGACTGGGTGAAATGGATGAGAGACACGGGCAGAGATCCCTTTCCCCTTTAACTGAAAGTAGAGGAGCCACCAATGCCTCTCAGCGTCATAAAACTCTCATTTTCTTCTGGTGAGGGCATGGCTAAGGCCATTCATGGATGCTTTCTTTGTGATCCTCTTTAAGAAACAATAAGGCTTACTCATCTGCCAAGTAAACCCAAATAAGTCCTCCGTGCCCGCACAGGGCACCCATTCCTCCTGGCATTACCCTTGGTATTGTAGCTCTGGCCCTGGTGAAGAATAAGCTACATTCCTAGAAGAGACTTAGTGCCTCTGAGAACAGGCCAGAGGTCTGGTCACTGCACACAGAGCTGTCACTTTCAGAGCAGAGCCTTGAACCTGGACATGGGTAGACTTTGATGTTATTCTATGTTCATTGGCTTTTCACCAGATGATTCGTGAAGCAATTTCTGTACCTTTGGCGGACCAAAGAAAGCCCACTCTAAAGAGCTATTGAGAGAAAGGCTTCAATGCCAGCTATGGGCTTGAGGACTTGGGGAACATTCCTTGTCACATGAATGACTAAGCTTAGGTCCCACAATCATCAGTAAAGAGGAAGCCCCTTGGGGAATGAACAAGAAGCCCTGAAGAAGTGCTTCTGCAGACCAGAGTCTATTTTACACACACACACACGAATATTACTCGATCAAAAAGAATGAAATCCTGCCATTTGCGATGACATGGATAGAGCTAGAATGTGTTATACTAAGTAAAATAAGTTAATCAGAGAAAGACAAATACAATATGATTTTACTCACATGTGGAATTTAAGAAACAAAACAGATGAACGTATGGGAAGAGGGGGGAGACAAGAGAGGGAAACTAACCACAAGAGAGACTTGATGATAGAGAACAAACTGAAGGTTGATGGGCGGTGGGGGGGGGGGAGGGGGGGCATGGGCTAGATGAGTGAGGGCACCTGTTATGATGAGCACTGGGTGTTGTAAGTGATGAATCACTGAAGTCTACTCCTGAAACCAATATTGCACTGTATGTTAAATAACTAAAATCTAAATTAAAAAAAAAAAAAAAAAGCTTAACTCCTGGAGACCCTGCTTACTCAGAGTGAAGGCCTCTCCTCTCCAGAAATGCAGATCTGGCCCAGAGAGGAAACATCACACACTCAGCCAGAGTCTCGTGGGGTTCTGTGCTCCTCGATGTGTGTGTGTCCTCTTCCATCAATGGGAGTAAGGAGAGCCAGAACACTCTGGGCTCTTACTGCTTCAGGAACTAGGGTGCACAGCATGTGTTGCTCAACTGACCTGATGTCAGAGATAAACTAATGTGCTGCCACACGCATATAAGAAAAGTCCCAAATCTAACTTCTAAGTTGAGGCACAGATCTTATTCACGGAAACTAATTTTTAAGTGAAGTTAAATATACTTTAAAAAAAGGATTTTTTTTTTAAAGTAATCTCTATACCTAGTAACATGGGGCTCGAACTCACAATCCAGAGATCAAGAGTCACATGCTCCACCCACTCCGCCAGACAGGTGCCCCCAAATTAAATATAAAGTAATTTAGTTATAGAATTTTGATTTTACCTTGTTTCAGGAAGCTCACATTATTTTTAGCTTACGTTAGTTTTATTATTTAAAAATTTTTTTTTTTTTTTTTTTTTTTACAACTCATGGTTTCTTTAGTGTTATTTACAAGGTTATAAAACTTCACCACTATCTAATTTTTAGGACATTTTCATTACCCCCAAAACAAACACTATCACCATTAGCAGTCACTTCCTATCCTCCTCTCCCCCTCAGCCCCTGGTATACCTTAACTTGCCTTCCTGTCTCATGCACTTGCCTATTCTGAACATTTTCTATATATGGAATCACACGTGTTTTTTTTGTGACTGACTTCTTTCACTCAGCACTTTAGTTTTTAAAGTTCATCCCTGTCGTGGCTCATGAGCATTCCAATCCTTTTTATCACTGGATAATATTCTATTATATGGATGCACCACATTTATTTATCCATTCATTAGCTGATGGACACAGTTGTTTTCATTTTTTGGCTGTTAGGAATAATTCAACTATAAACATCTGTTTACAAGTTTTGTGTCTGAATGTATTTTTCCAATTCTCTTGGTAAATACTCCTATTCCTAGGAGTAGCATTGATGGGGTTAGCTTTCTGAAGAATAATTATTTTTCCAGAGTGGCTGCACTATTTTACATTCCCATCAGCAATTTAAGAGGGTTCCAATTTCTCTAAATCTTCATCAACACTTTTATTATCTGTCCTTTTGATGATAGCTACCCTATGAGAGTTCACATTTCTTGCATAAAATATCAAGAGAGACAATGCTTTATAGACTATTTTCCTAATCTACAAGAAAAATAATTTCCAATGCAATAAACTAAATTTTAGTTGCAGGGAAAGGGTTAACAGCTGACCTCATAGAGGTCAAAGAACCTTGTACAGAACCCTTAAAGAACACCGGTCTGGATGGCCTCTCACTGCGCTTGGGCAGTCCTACAAGGTCTGAAAGCAGGTGCAACCTCACCGTGGACCAATGCATTTTGACCTTATGTGTGAGACACAACAAAGCTGGAGAGCACAGAGCACGGGGAGTCCTTGCTTCTGAAGGGCTGAGATCTTCACCATCACTCTCTCTTGACCAGCTACATCCATACACAGAAGACAGCATCACTGGGGTGATGTAACACACTCAGGTGGTAGCCAAAGAATACCAGCCATCTTTCCCCAAGCTTGGGCCCTACTTCCCCATGTGTCAGGACTCTAGAGAGGTCTTGAGTGTTTGTAATGCCAGGACCAGTCATGCACCTTCACCCTGCTCACCACCCCCTTACCTCTCAGAGGTTTCAAGGGACAGGCTGGCTTTCTCTTCCTTGTGGTCACTGCCACTGCCTGACCGGTGCAGGCTCCGGCGGGAGTGTTTGCGCCGAGGTTGCTCCCGCTCTGGTGTGTCATCCTGCTCCACAGTCTCACTTTCCACATAAGGGTAGGCCACCAAGTTGATGTAACCATCACTGTCTCCCTCAAAACAGACAGACACCACGCCTGTTGAAAAAAAGGCAGCCAGTCAACAAATGTCTACACAGGCTGGGTCTATGCAGCACAGACTGCTGGCACTTGCCGTCTCACAGCACATCACCTGCCATGAACCAACTGAAGATCAATGTAGGAACAATGACCAACAGACCTCTTTCCAGAAGACAGCTGACCACTCACCCCAACTCTAAGTCTGCTACTTAACCTCTGATCGGGGGTTAATCTCTGTTTATTTCCCACTCTCCTCTGCAGCCCTCTGATTTTCAACGACTGACTCCTGTACCATTCAAAAGAACTGTGTTCACTGGAGACACCCGCACCTAACATGATTTAACCCTCTACTTATACAACTGCTCTGTGATACTGCCATTCCCTGTGTCATTTTCTTGCTCTGTTTCTCTCTGCCTGGCAGAGTCACGTAGAGACAAGACTTCTTCCAGCAAAACAGTCCCAAAAAGAAGTCTTCTGCCCACACTAAGCATCAGGCGATTCTAACCTCACCAGACAGAACTTCTGCCTCACCAAACCACCAGCATTCCTAAGTTGACACCTTTCTACTCTCGGTGCTGTACTCAGGCAAAACAGCTTACCGCGCCCATTTTTTACCCAACAGGTTATCCGTTATTTCTTCGGAATCGTTAACAAAGGATTTAAAACACAATACCTAGAAACCTAACCCAAGGAGATTAAAACAAAAAACAAAAAACAAAAAAACAAAGTCCAGGCTGCCCTTTGTCTAACTTCCACATCTAACCTTCTGTCACTACATGTCTCCTTTACACTCCGGTGTACAAAATTGGCTCCATAATCTGAACAAAAATGAGAAGCATTTATGAGTAAGTCAATATAAGACTAAGAATATCCCTTCTCTTTGGTCCATTTCATCCTCATTCCCTAGGCCCTTTTAGAAAAAATTCCTTAAACTTGAAATTCTTTTTTCATACTTCCCACTATACTGCTCAAATGTATGCCACATGTCCATGGGCCTCGCATCTGTACCCTGGCTTGCTTTCATAGATGGCTACCTCTCCTGCAGGTTTTCACCTTTGTAACTTCTTGTCTCCACTAGAACCTCAACTGTTCCAGCTTGAATGCTCTCTGGTCTGCCAATCTTCTCTGTCTCCTGGGCTCCCCTTGTGCTCTGACCTAAAGTGTCCTCCAGGCCTGCCACACAGCTGTCACGCTGACCAGGGTGAGGGTTGAGGGTCATTCCTTCTATGGTCCTCTACTTCTCCCACTCTTGGTTTACTCCTTAGAGTGGAAGATGTCTTCAAAGTAGCTTTCTAAGAAAGGGCGTTCAGGTCAATTTTGAGTCCTTTGCAGGATTTTATTCTGCTCTTACACTTGACTGACTGAAGACAAAATTCTATGTTGTCTGCAAATAAAGAGTCTTACTTCTTCCTTTCCAATTGGAATGCCTTTTTATTATTTCTATCTTGCCTAACCACACTGGCCAGAACCTCCAGGAAAATGTCAACTAGAAGTGGAGAGCATGAACATCCTTGTCTTATTCCTGATCTTGTGGGGCAAGGCAACTGTTTTGTCATTATGATGCTGGCTAGAGGTTTTTCATAGATGCCCTCAGGTTAAAGAACTATCCTTCTATTCCCAGTTTGCTGCTGTTGTTGTTTTATCAAGAACAGATGTTGGATATTGTTGAATGCTTTTTCTGCATCTGCTAAGATATAGATGGTTTTTCTTTTTTTAGATTATTAATATGACGAATTCCATTTAACCTTTGAATGTTAAACCTACCCTGTATTACTCAGATAAACCTTACCTGGTTATGATGCAGTGTGCTTTTAATACACTGTTCTAGTCAATCGACTAAAATTGTATTCAAATTTTTTACATCTAGGTTAGTGAGGGGCATTTATTTTCTCATAGTGGTCTTGCTGAATGAGTTGGGACATACTCTCTAATTTTTTTTGGAAGAGTTTCTGTAGAACTACTATTTCTTAAATGTTTGGTAGAATTCACCGTGAAGCTGTGTGGGCCTGGAGTTTTCTCTGCTAGAATGTGTTGAACTCCAATTTCAATTTATTTGATAGGGCTATTCAGAGTCCCCATTTCTTCATGAAAATTTTCATAGTTTGTATCTTTCAAGAAATTACCTCTTTCATCTAAGTTGTAGAATTTATTGGGATAAAGTTTCTCAAAATATTCTTTTATCTTTAAATATTAGTAGACCCTAGTGAAGACACATATATCATTTCTGATATTGGACATTTATGTCATCTCCTTTTCCTGACCAGTCTGGCTAGAGATGTTGTTCTCAAAGAATCAGCCTTTTGTCTTTGGTTTTTGGTGTCTTTGGTTTTCATTTATTTTCTTAATTTGGTCTTTGGTTTTCATTTATTTTTTAATTTTTGCTCATTTTCATACTGAACTATCTTTTCCATACTGATTCACATTAATTTAGATATAGATCTATATTCTGGAAACTAATCCTTGGTCAGTTATACATGTGGTAAATATCTTTACTCCTTTTCTCTAAAGGTGAATTTTAATAAACATAAGTTTTAAATTTTATATAGTCAAATATATCATTTGATCTTTTACGATTAGCTCTTTTCTGTCTTGAAGGCTGATCTAAAGCTATACTGGAAACCTTTCATTCTCTTCAGGTACATACTTTTGAGTACCCTGACAGACCACTGGCAGACACAGAGCATCATACCTGATACAGGGAGATATGGCTATGCTGTGGATAGGGCAGGAAGAAGTTCTACAAATAGTAGATGAAACTTGCCAATTAAACGAATCCTGCAATCTACTACTAGTTTAAGAAGAAAATATTTTTGATCCTGACATTATTTTTTACATCAGTACTCACACCTAGGTAGAATGCAGATGGGCACATGAAAAATCAATGGTCTGATATAAGCCCCAATTTTCTTGGCAATTGTAAGACTAATTTCAACAGACACTAAGGATTACATTTGGTGGAGGTTTTGGTATTTTTAAAAAATATATTTTTAGAAATTATAGTAAAAAAAATACGTAACATAAATTTATCATTGTAACCATTTTTTCCTAAATGTTTTATTTTTGAGAGAGAGAGACAGAACATGAGTGGGGGAAGGGCAGAGAGCGAGGGGAAACAGAATCTGAAGCAGGAGCCAGGCTCTGAGCTGCCAGCACAGAGCCCGACGCAGGGCTCGAACCCACAAACCGTGAGATCATGACCTAAGCAGAAGTTGGATGCTTATCTGACTGAGCCACCCAGGTACCCCTCATTTTAACCATTTTTAAACATGCAATTCAGTGGCATTAAGTGCATTCACAATGTTGTCTACCATTATCATTATCTAAATCCCGAACTTTCTCATCACTTCAAACAATTCTATACCCATTAAATAATAACTCCCCCTCTCCTCCTCACCCAAACCCAGGTAACCTCTAATCCACTTTGTCTCTTTACACACTTGCCTATTGTAGATATTCTATATAGGTGGAATCATGTAATTTCTGTCCTTTTGTGTCTGGCTTATTTCACTTAGCATAATGTTTCCAAGATTCATCCATGTTGTAGCATGTATCAGAACTTCATTTCTTTCTAAATCTGAATACTATTCCATTGTGAATATATATCCCAATTTGTTTGATACACTTATCTGCTGACACATGGGTTGTGAATATTGTGAATAATACTTCTGTGAATATTAGCTTTATGAGCATCAGTTTGAGTCCCTGCTTTTAGTTCTTTTGGGTACACACCCAGGAGTGGAACTGCTAATCATATGGTAATTCTGTTTAACTTTTTGAGGAACTACCAAACTGTTTTCTGTAGTGGTTGCACCATTTGACATTCTTACTGGCAGTGTTCTATTTCTCCACATTCTTGCCAACCCTTTCTTTTTCTTGTTTTTAATTATTATAGCCATCCTAGTGTGCACGAATGGTATCTGATTTGTGGTTCTGATTTGCATTTTTAAAAATTTTATTTATTTTGAGAGAGCGCACGCAAGTGGGGAAGGGGCAGAGAGGGAGAGAGAGCGAACCCCAAGCAGGCTCTTCACCACCAGTGCAGAGCCTGATGCAGAGCTCAAACTCACTAACTCACAAAGTCACTAATCATGACCTGAGCTGAAGTCAGATGCTTAATTGACTGAGCCACCTGGGTGCCACCAATCTGCATTATCTTAATGACTAATGACATTGATGTGTTGTTGGCCATTTGTGTATCTTTTTCTGGAGAAATGTGTATCCAAGTCCATTGTGCCATTTTGAATCCAATGGTTTGCTATTGTTTTTTTTTTAAGTTTATTTATTTTGAAAGCGAGTGCATGAGAGCCAGCAGGGGAGGGGGAGGAGGAAGAGAGAGAGAGAGAGAGAGAGATAGAGAAAGGGAAAGAGAAAGGGAGAGAGAGAGAGGGAGAGAGAGAGAGAGAGAGAGAGAGAGAGAATCTCAAGCAGGCTCTACATTGTCAGTGCAGAACCTGACACAGGGCTGGAACCCACGAACTATGAGATTATGACCTGAGCCAAAAACAAGAGTTGGACACTTAACTGACTGAGCCACCTTGGAACCCTGCTACTGTTTTCAAAACAGAACCAGAAGAATATTACATTTGAAGGAATATTCTAGGACTACAAAACAAGAGAGAAGCCAGAATCAAACACATTGCTGTCTCTAAGTGGCTAAGAACAGTTGCAAATGCTTTATATGCAGCTTCAGCCACCAACTCGTCCACACTCAACACATCCATGGCCAAACCTTCTGCTATAAATATGCCAAAATGAGATAGAGAACTATAAGCCCTGTTAGCTCAGAGTCCTTCTGATGCTAAGGGAAAAAAAAAAAAAAAAAATCTTAAAAGGGAGTCAAATCCTGGCTCCAGAGAAATGTTTTCTAAATCACAACCGACAGAACTGGGACAAGTTCAAACCTCCAGGTGGCTCCCAGGAAAGGACTGTCAGTAGTGGTTCAGTTTTTCCCCAACTTTTCTCAGACTGGGGAACAGAAGTCTTTAAAAGCCATAGCAAATCATTAGTATCTATTTTCTTTTCTCGGGCTGCATTTTCACTAGGTAAAATAAATATACTTTCTCAAATACACAATTAAACCAAAAATTGATCCTTTCTTATTAAGTCAAATGAAGCCCAATTTATCGAAAGAAAATTGAAGATATTATTGGTCCAATTAATATATATCAAAACCCAACAGTACAGGGTTTGGTTTTTTTTTGAAATACATTTAATATTATAGAAAGTTACCAAAAATATAGAATTCCCATATACTCAGCTTCCTCATGAGGCCAGTGTATCAGGTAAAGCCCTATCACAAAGTGACACATCTCTCCTTCTCTGGTTGCAGACCATGTGCAGGAAGACTCTCTGACCCAACTCTTCAAGCTCTTGAATCCCATCAAGGTATTTTAAAATGTCTGTCTGAACTGAAAAGCTATGGTTAATGGTCACACCAAGATGACTGACATGTCAGATGTGGACTTGGATGTAACCAACACAATCCAAGCTGATGAGCCAACTGCTTTACTAACCAATGCATTGGACTTAAATTCCATGCTTGGAAAGGATTATGGAGCACTGAAAGACAAGGGCACTGAAAGATCATGATTAACACAAACCCCACCTCCCCCCACCCCCCTTGTGCTGTACTGCAGGGTCCTGTTCACTGTTCTCATGCATGCTGCAGTCAACAGCGAGCCCAATGTCTTCTCGAGTGCTTTGGCAAGCACACCAAAAAAACCAGCCCCTCATGAATATCACCTGGGGTTTATTCTAATTGGGAAGAATGTGCTGAAGATTAAAATGCAGTTCAGTATCCAAACGATGTGTCCCATCAAAGGAGAAAGAAACATTGCACATTTTTTGTTTGGCCAGAAGCATAATGCTATAAATTTAACCCTTGTAAAAACCTGGGTAGATAATAGCTATTTTTCAGCTAAAAGAAGGAAGCAGTAAAGAAGAAGCCACTATATGGGGGTACCTGGGTGGTTCAGTCGGTCAAAATCCAACTTTTGATTTTGGCTCAGGTCATGATCTCACAGTGGTGAGATCAAGCCTCATGTCAGGCTCTGTGCTGAGCATAGAGCCTGCTTGAGACTCTCTCTCCCTCTCTCTCTGCTCCTCCCCTGCTCACATGTGCACACCCTCTTTCTCAAAAATAAATAAATAAATGAACATTTTTTAGAAAGAAGAAGCCGCCACTAAGTTCCACTCCATGAAGGCTACTCTTGGGAAGAGCCCCTGGCTTGCTGGGAATGAACTCGCTTCAGCAGATGTTGTGCTGTGGTCTGTGTTCCAGCAGATGGAAGGCTGCAATATGATGGTGCCAGCCAACATGCAGAGATGGATAAGGGCCTGTGAAAACCTGGCCCCTTTTAACACTGCCCCCAAGCTCCTTAAGTGAATTTCACTAATTGATTTTAGATTTTAAGAACAGTGCTGTTTCATGCATATTGTTGATAAACTGACTTGTTCTAAAATCATCAATACTGTCTTCATTTAAGCCAGTTGTTGAGCATCAGTAAGAGCATATTAAAAAAATTTGTTAAAAATGAAATCATAATTTATAATTATCAAAACCAAGAAATGAACACTGACATAATAATATTAAGTAATCTGTATACTTTATTTGAATGTTGGCAGTTTTCCCACTTATATTCTTTTTCTGGTTCAGGATTTCACTTCACATTGCATTTAGTCCTCCTCAGTCTCCTCCAATATGATATAGTTTCTGTCTTTCTCTTTCATGACTTTGACACTTTTGAAGAATACTAACAGTTATTTTGTAGCATGTCCCTAAATTTGGATTTGCATTACATTTTCTCATGATTAGATTGATATCACTCACTTTAGGCAACAGAAATGATCTTGTGTCCTCCTCAGTTCTTATGTCAGAAGGTACAGGTCTTGTTACTGGTGATTTAACTTTGATCACTTGGTTAAGGTGAAGTCTGCCAGGTTTCTCCTTTGTAAAGTTATTATTTTTCCTATTGTAATTAATGAATATCCTATAGGGAGATACTTTGAGACTTTCTAAATATTCTGTTTCTTATAGTATGTTAGCCCACTCATTTTAGAATCAATCATGGTTCTTGCCAGGGACAATTATTACTGTGTTGTGTGTCTAATGGTGACTTCTGTTTCCATCATTCCTTCTGTATCTTTTAATTAAAAGGAATTACAATTCTATAAGGAAGAAATGTCCCTTTTCACCCATTTATCTATCAGTATGGAGTTAGGGATATTTTATTTCTCATATTCTAGATTTGGCCACTGGGATTCCCTGATATCGGCTCTTGTGTGCTTGTAACATACACTCCCATCATTTTTGACTATTTCTTTACTTTTAGTTACCAGGGGATGCTCCAGGCTCATCTTTTATTTTCCTGCCCCAATTCAGAAACCAATCATTTCTCCAGGGAGTTCTGCTTCCCTTTACTGTAGGAATGGTATTTAGAAGGACCAAGATCTTGGCCCTACGATTGCTACTGGAGTATCATTGTTTTTAGGCCCTTTCAGCAGACAGATCTGGGAAATACATGTATAAATACTAACCCACACATACACATATATCTCTTTATTGCCAGGAACACAGGTGTTTTTAAAATTCAACCAAGCTAAGGAAAAATGCCAGTAATATTCTGTGTTTTGGTAAGTTTCAAGAGGGATTTTTATGTATTTAGTATTACCAGCGGCAGTCATCAGGGGTTACCACATATAGTACCAAATATGAAGTTCTAGGCTTCTATATCCTTATGCAAAACTTTCCCATTAGTCAATCCATTAGTCAAGTATTTATTAAGCATCTACTAGATGCCAGGCCCTGTAACAGTTTGGCAGTTCTTCAAAAAGTTAAACAGAATTACCATATGACCCAGCAGGTTCCACTCCTAGGTATGTACCCAAAAGAAATGAAAGCAGAGACTCAAACAGATGCTTATAAGCTAATATTAACAAAAGCATTATTCACAATAGTCCAAAGTGGGAACAACCCAAGTGTCCGTCAACAGATAAGTGGATAAACAAAATGTGATATATATTCACAATGGGTATACAGCCATAAAAGGACATGAAGTTCTGATACATGCTACAACATGGGTGAGTCTTGGAAACATTATGCTAAGTGAAATAAACCAGACACAAAAGGACAAAAAATTACATGATTCCACTTCTATGAAATATCTACAATAGGCAAATGTGTAAAGAGACAAAGTAGACTAGAGGTTACCTGGGTTTGGTGAGGTGGAAAGGGAGAGTTATTATTTAATGGATACAGAGTGGTTGTTTGAGGTGATGAGAAAGTTATGGAAGTAATGATAATGGTAGACAACATTGTGAATGTACTTAATGCCACTGAATTGTACATTTAAAAATGGTTAAATTTTATGTTATGTATATTTTGCCACAATAAAAAAAATTATGGATTTTTTAAACCATTTTTTAACCATTAGTAACATTTTTAAATTTTTTTTTTTTTAATATTTATTTATCATTTTTGAGAGACAGAGACAGAGTGTGAGTTGGGGATGGGCAGAGAGGGAAACACAGAATCCAAAGCAGGCTCTGGGTTCCGAGCTGTCAGCACAGAGACCTATGTGGGGCACAAACCCACGAACAATGAAATCACGACCTGAGCCAAAGCCAGACGCCCAACCGACTGAGCCACCAAGGAGCCCCTGAATTGATTTTTCTAAACTGAGGATCTCTTGGGGAGCCTGGGTGGCTCAGTCAGTTGAGAACCAACTTCGGCTGATGTCATGATCTTGCAGTTCATGGGTTTGAGCCCCGCCTCAGGCTCTGTGCTGACAGCTCAGAGCCTGGAGACTACTTTGGATTCTTGTCTCCCACTCTCTCTGCCTCTTCCCAACTCACGCACGTGCGCTCTCTCTCTCAAAAAATTAAACATTAAAAAAATTTTTTAAATAAAATAAATTGAGGATCCCTTAAGTAAATAATGACGTAAACATGACTAAATTCATAACAGCTTTGGGAAATTAAAAAGTAGAATACAAGGAGCACCTGGGTGGCTCAGTCGGCTAAGCATCCAACTTCAACTCAGGTCATGATCTCGCAGTTTGCGAGTTCAAGCCCTGTATCAGACTCTGTGCTGATAGCTCAGAGCCTGGATGCTTCAGATTCTGTGTCTCCCTCCCTCTCTGCCCCTCCCCTGCTCATGCTCTCTCTCTCTCTCTCAAAAATAAATAAACATTATAAAAATTTTTTTTAAAAAGTAGAACACAAAAATATAACTTATCCATAGTGGGCAATGAAAATGTATAAACAGAGTAACAAAAATCAAATTTTAAAATAAAGTGACTTAATTCTGGTATATATTCATGGGGTTCTATTCTATAAAGTTAATTTACATTTTCAAACACTATTTTTCCTTCAAAAGTTAGGACTTTCAGACCTTCTCAATCCTTCTGTAAACTTCTTATCATCAATTCATTCCCCCAGCACAGACAAAGGCTCCACACAGCCTCCTTGCCAGCTGTCTCACTGCCTTGGCCTGGAAAGCATCCAACTCTTCCTCCTCCGGAACCAGAGAAGTACTGCCCCTCTCCTAGAGCATCCCCGCAAACAGGGGAAACCACCTTGCTAAGAGCATGCTCTTCACCAACAGTATTTAATACTGTGAATTCTTCCAGGTTTACCTATTGGTGAATTCAGATTTTCAAGATCTCAAGACTGTGCTGGTGCTTTCAGTCTCAAATTTTGCTTAACAAAGTGATTTAGTTTGAGACAAAAGAGACCTACAATCATATCACCTGGCCCACAACACAAGGAAAACTGAGCTGAAAACCTGCAAAAGCCCAAGGCTACTGCTCTCTCCAAACTGGCCAGTGACTGACCTTTGTATTCAGGGGTGAACTCCTTCATTTCGGGAGGGAGGGACTCATAGAACCGCTGCTCCCGGGAGATGAGAGGCTTGCACACAGTGTGGTCGTCGTAGCGCATCATGCTGCTGTGTCCGCCCACCTGGTGGATGAAGGGCTCCAGGAGGACTCCCCGGTCTCCGGCCCGACTTGCATTCTTGCCATACTGCCCCACTTCCATGGTTTGACAAACACACATTGCGTTGGGGGCCAGCTGCACACTGAGGGCAGAGGATGCAGCACATGGGCCACAAAAGGACAGCTAGGCAGAAGATCCTGGCGAACTGAAAGCCAACAGTCAGAGTCTGTTCAGCTTATTCTTCTTTCCTAACAGAAAGGAGAGAGGAAAAGAGGGAATCAAAACACCCGGCAAGCTACAATTTTCCTACAGTTCAAAGAATATCTGCTCTATGAAAAGAATGGGATTCTGGGGGCACCTGGCTGGCTCAGTCAGTTGAGCATGTGACTTGATCTCGGGGTTATGAGTTTGAGCCCCACATTGGTCATAGACATTACTTTAAAAAAATAAAAAATAAAAATACAAAAAAAAAAAAAAAAAAGAAAGGGATTGTTTTGTTTCCTGCTATATATTCCCCCAAGCATGTACAACGCCGCCTGGTGCATGAGAGACAGGTGATAAGTTTTTCTGAATGATACAACTTTGGTCTCCTCTATCCATTTTTTTTATGCACAGAAGCCCACATTCTCTTCCCTTCCTAGCTGTCATATACCCTCCATGTTCCCTATAGGATTTGATTTTAGAGCTGCAGTATGTTAACAGCCGTCAGAAAGGCAACTCTCCCTGCTTATTCCACATTCAAAGATAAGTGTTCAGGGAAAAAAACAGAAGGTAACACAAATTCATTGTGTTCAGACTTCTCACCATATCCAGTAATGGTAAGGGTCTCGGGTCTCTCACTGACTCAAGGAAGGGTTTTTGTCGGGGAAATCAGGTCACACTTTCCAACTTTTCTGTTGAAGTTGCCAAGGAGCAGCCAGGGAAAGTCATCCCTTGCTGAGTTGTAGAATCATAAAAAGGGTTTGCTTTTCCCAAAGAAATTCAGGCTTCTGATTTCTTCTACTTTAAATCTGTGGCCATCAATTTATAGCCATGTCTGGCACCACAGAGCTTGCCTTTCTGTCTGACTACACCAACCAGTGGGACAAGGAAAGGCCCTTTGTACTTAAATACCTACCCTGTAATGTCAATTTTCTCTCAAGAAAGTTAAAGTAATGGGCAACTTCCCTAGTACTGAATATATTTTGTGATTAGGAATGTAGCAGGCAAGACTACATCTGAAAGATCAAGACGAAAGAAGAAAAATTAAGTATTTGTGAAAGCAGGAATATGGCTTTACCTGCAAGAGATGAAATATTTTCTTCTGAACCTCATAACTTATGGGCATAATAGTCTACTGAAGAAAACTGCTGCAAAACTGCAGAAGTTCTTTTTTTTTTTTTTTTTAAATGTTTATTTTTGAGAGAGAAAGAGTGCTAGCGGGGGAGGTACAGAGAGAGAGGGGGACAGAGGATTCGAAGTGGGCTCTGTGCTGACAGCAGAGAGCCCAACGCAGAGCTGGAACTCACAAATCATGAGACCACGACCTGAGCCGAAGTGGGGCGCTCAACCAAATGAACCACCCAGGCACCCCTGCAAAAGTTTCTGAATTCAAAGCTGCCCACAGCTCTATTTCACAGCTATCAATAAAAATAAATGATTTTCCATTCCCCTAACTGATCAGTACCACTTCAATAAAACACACACTTTTTTGCTTAGCTATCCATTTTCCATTCCTCCCTACCCCATGGAGTTTTCCCCAGACTCCATTCTCCCAAACAGGAGTTGGGTGCACACCTCTATGGCTCCTAAGGTACCTGTGCCAACTATCTCAGCCATACATCACTGTACCTTCATCTACTTGTCTGTCACCACCACCAAACCATTCCCTTGTATCTCTAACTAGGGTCCAAAGCAGTACCTGGCACACAGGAAATGCTCAAAGACAGGTTTGTTGGAATGAATGGATTCCAGGAAGATGGCTGCAGGGAGTAAAAGCACCAAATGAAAACAGGAGTCACACAGTGGTAGTGTTAAGTGGAGAAGCAGCTTGAAGGGCCTCTTCTCGAGGCTCCTGGAGGTGCCTACGGTGGCAGTGGACACAGCTTAGCACTGTCAATCAGCTCTTACCCTGGCTCAGTTGTTCACTGGGATTGCCCCCGCGGGGGACAGGGTACCCAGGAAGGTGCCGAACTTTCTATTCTGGGTCAGTGGGTGTCTGGGAAAGGAGAGGGATGGACAGTGCCAAATGCCCTGGAAGAGCTGGACTCAGAGATGCGTGCCCAGCTTTGCAACCCCCACAGGACAGAGAAGCACAAGTCCAACCTCCAGTCAGATCTAGACTTTTGATATTTTGTTTCCACATGATAGACACATAAAATTATAGTACTGTTTTTGTGTTTCAAATATTTTCTTAGAAGTAAACATGTAAAACATTCCATATTTCTATGGCTTTGTTTGGCATTTCTTTTTAAATAAACCTAGAACCTAAAAAACTAAAGTGCCCAGAACTCTCTAGCCCTCGCTTACAAAGTGTGGAGCTGTGGGCGAATCCCTTAACTGCAAATTTCCTCATCTCTAGTTTGAAGACATGCCCACCGCTAACCCTGTGGGATATTCTGATGCAGGTGAAGGGGCCTGGGCTAGCCCTGCCTACTTCTAGCCTTGGAAGTACTAGAAAGAGAAACAGCTCAGACTAAAAACAATCAGAGGTTGCTCCTGAAGTCTGGTGTCCACGAAGGCCCACTGTGAAAACCATGGAATGAGAACGCTGTAGATGATGACGTCTTTCTCCACTATTTCCTCACTAACAGAATCCCAATCAGGTAGTCCAACTTCACGGGAATGTGAAACTGCATTCTAGTTAAGGGAGAATCTTGAACAGCAGTACTTCCTTCTGATCCTAAGAGACGGCTGATTTAGGAAAAGGGCATGTAACTTGTCTTCTAACCACGAAACATGAGGGGAAGTTGGCCAGGGGTCCTCTGGGAAAAGTTACCTTGCTCTGAAAGAACAAGAAGATGTCCCTTCACTTCCTCAAGATATTGTTCTGTCTAGATGTGTATCTGAGACTACTGAAGCCAAGACACCTGGTGACCCTAAAAGATACTAGCCTAAAGACAAGGCCAACATGTTGAGCATGCAGCACAGAAGAATAGAAATCAGGGTCACTGATGTTGTCACTAAAGTACTGGATATCTTGTTATGTAACAAAAATAAATTTCCCTTTATGCTTTTAGCCAATCTCATTAGGGTTTTCTGCTACTTGTAGTCAAAACCATCCTAGATGAAGGGACCAAAAAAAACCCATCAAAATCCCCAGATCTCCAGGTAATACACTTTGCACATTAAAGAAGTGTCTTCTGGGGGCGCCTGGGTGGCTTCAGTCAGTTAAGCATCTGACTTCGGCTCAGGTCATGATCTCATGGTCCTTGAGTTCAAGCCCCACGTTGGGCTCTGTGCTGACAGCTTGGAGCCTGGAGCCTGCTTCTGACTCTGTGTCTCCCTCTCTGTGACCCTCCCCCATTCATGCTCTGTCTCTCTCTGTCTCAAAAATAAATAAACATTTAAAAAATTAAAAAAAAAAATAAAGAAGTGTCTTCTGATAAGGAAACTTCCAACAACTGAAGAACAAGCCCTTCAGTGATGACAAAGGACAATCTTCTCAAGCTCCAAAAGGAAAAATGTAGCTTTATAATCTTTAAACTGTCAGGGGCGCCTGGGTGGCTCAGTTGGTTGAGTGTCTGACTTCGGCTCAGGTCATGATCTCTCAGGTCTGTGGGTTTGAGCCCCGCGTCAGGTTCTGTGCTGACAGCTCGGAGCCTGGAGCCTGCTTTGGATTCTGTGTCTCCCTCTCTCTCTCTCTGCCCCTCCCCAACTCATGCTTGCTCTCTCTCTCTCTGTCAAAAACAAAATAAACATTTTATAATCTTTAAACTGTCCCCAAAGGCAGACAATCTGAATTATGTCTGGTCTATTAGGGCTGGCACCAAAATAGTAAAAGAGAATCTGCCAAACACAAAATTCATTCTCTCATAAGGAGTAAGGAATCTGCCCAAATAACCAAAATTAGCTTAGAACAGGCAAACCATAAAAGAAATTTATACTCCTGCCACATCAGGACCTTAATTGATCATTATTTTTCACAAACACATCTAAATACAATGGAGCCAATAAATCCTATTTTTCAGAGTGTAATTAATCCTCAAAGATTTTCCAGGGCATCTTCTGCAAAATCAATGATCTGATTTCAAGTAGTTTATGCCATTCAAAGTGTCAACAGCTTCTGTCTTTTCTAGACTTAAATAAGGAACTACTAGCATGAAGAAAAATGTGTAAATTCCTTAAAAGCTACACAGTATCTGGGGCGCCTGGGTGGCTCACTCAGTTAAGCATCTGACTCAATTTTGGCTCAGGTCATGATCTCATGATCAAGTTCCATGTCAGGCTCTGTCCCGACAATGCGGAGCCTGCTTGGTATTCTCTCCGCCCCCCCCCCGCCCCTCCCCTGCTTGTGCTCTCTCTCTCAATATAAATAAATAAACATTAAAAAAATAATAATAAAGGAAAAAATAAAAGCTGCAAAATATCAAAAACATGTCATGGGGCGCCTGTGTGGTTCAGTCGGTTAAATGTCCGACTTCCATTCAGGTCATGATCTCACAGTTTGTGAGTTCAAGCCCCACACTGGGTTCTCTGCTATCAGCATGGAGCCTGCTTTGGATGCGCTCTCGCTCTCTCTCTCTCTCTCTCTCTCTGTCTCTCTCTCTCTCTCCATCCCCAACTGCCTCACTCTCTCCCTTAAAGGTAAACATTAAAAAAAATTATTAAAAAAAAAAAGTCATAAAGCCCAAATCAGGGTTTCATTGCCCTGGGTTAAACTAACAACAACCAACAAAAAACAAAAACAAAAAAACAAAAAAAACAAAAACAAAAAAAACAAAAAAACACCCATCAGTATATGTGTTGTTTTTTTTTTGTTCTGTAAACAACTCCAAAGGTTTCCCTGGGGGAAACTATATATGATATGCTTTTTCCCAAATGGCAACACATGGAGGTTCTCTATTTGGTTTATAATACAACAGTGTTTCCTATGCACCTGATCTGAAATTAATATCGTTCAAGTATACAATGCACAAAAAAATTGGGGGCTATGACAATGGGAACAGAATGACTATGACTATATCATATATCATATCATATCATATATCATGTGAGAGAGACCGCACGCACACACATGTGAACACAGGAGAGGGGCAGAGGGAGAGAGAGAATTTTAAGCAGGTTCCATGCTCAGCATGGAGCCTGACACAGGGCTTGATCCCATGATCATTACCTAAGGTGAAATCAAGAGCTGGATGCTCAATCAACTAAGCCACCCAGGTGCCCCAGAATGATTTACAAAATGTTAATTCCAGTGGTTAATATACAGTGTTATATTAGTTTCAGGTGTCCAATACAGCGATTCAACAATTCCATACATTATTCAGTGTTCACTGTGGTGTTAACTTTTTTTTTTTTTTTTTTTTTTCAACGTTTTTTATTTATTTTTGGGACAGAGAGAGACAGAGCATGAACGGGGGAGGGGCAGAGAGAGAGGGAGACACAGAATCCGAAACAGGCTCCAGGCTCCGAGCCATCGGCCCAGAGCCCGACGCGGGGCTCGAACTCACGGACCGCGAGATCGTGACCTGAGCCGAAGTCGGACGCTTAACCGACTGCGCCACCCAGGCGCCCCCCTAACTTTTTTTTTAAGTTTATTTATTTTGAGAGAGAGAGCATGCGCATGCTAGTGGGGGGCATGGGGGGAGGGGGGAGGGGGGAGGGGGGAGGGAGGGAGGGAGAGAAAGAAAATATGCCGAGCAAGCTGTGCACTGTCAGCGCAGAGCTCAATGTGGGGCTCAAACCCATGAACCTGAGATCATGACCTGAGCTGAAGTCAGATGCTTAACCAACTAAGCCACCAAGGCGCCCCATGATAAGTGTATATTCTTAATCCCCTTCACCTATTTCACCCATTTCCCCTCTGGTAAACATCTGTTTGTTCTCTACAGTTAAAAGTGCTTTTTGGTTTGTCCCTTTTTGTTGGTGTTCATTTTATTTATTTTTTATTATTTTTTAATGTTTATTTATTTTTGAGAGACAGAGAAAGCGTGAGCAGGGGAGGGACAGAGAGAGAGGGAGACACAGAATCTGAAGCAGGCTCCCGGCTATGAGCCATCAGCAGAGCCCGACACAAGGCTCCAACTCACAAACCATGAGATCACAACCTGAGCTGAAGTTGGATGCTAAATTGACTGAGCCACCCCCAGGTGCCCTGAGTTTGTTCGTTTTATGTATTAAATTCCACGTATGAGTAAAATCATACAGTATTTGTCTTCCTCTGACTGGCTTATTTCACATAGCATTATACTCTCCAGATCCATCCATGGTGTTGCAAATGACAAGATTTCATTCTTGTTTATGACTCAATAATATTCCATTGTGTATATATACCACATCTTTATTTTTTTTTCTCTTTTCCTTCTTTATTTTTTTCCAATATATGAAATTTATTGTCAAATTGGTTTCCATACAACACCCAGTGCTCATCCCAAAAGATGCCCTCTTCAATACCCATCACCCACCCTCCCCGCCCTCCCACCCCCCATCAGCCCTCAGTTTGTTCTCATTTTTTAAGAGTCTCTTATGCTTTGGCTCTCTCCCACTCTAACCTCTTTTTTTTTCCTTCCCCTCCCCCATGGGTTCCTGTTAAGTTTCTCAGGATCCACATAAGAGTGAAAACTTATGTATATACCACATCTTTATTCCTTCATTTATCAATGGACACTTGGGCTGCTTCCATAATTTGGTGTTGTAAATATGCTGCAATAAACATAGGGGTGCACGTATCTCTTCGAATTAGTGTTTTCATATTCTTTGGGTAAATACCTATGGAATGATCTTTAGATTGAAACTAATAAAAAATATTTAAAAAAAAAAAAGAACAACTAGGGGCATCCGGCTGGCTCATTCAGTGGAGCATAGGACTACTGATCTAGGGGTTGTGAGTTCAAGCCCCACACTGGGTGTAGAGATTGCCTAAAAAAAATAAAATCTTTTAAAAATTAAAATTAAAAAAAGAACAACTAGATAATCCCTTCCTTGCAAATGTCACAGAACTCATTTAGGAGGAGGAAAAGTTTAGATATAATAATCTGAACATTATAAAGACCTCACAGGTCTATCCACTGAAATACATTAGGATTTGCAATCTTTTTTTTTTTCCTTTAAGTCACTATGCTTTGTAATTAACACAGATCAAAGAAAGATACTCTCCCTTAGCACCAAAAATATTCTCTGATCCTGGGGCGCCTGGGTGGCTCAGTTAAGCGTCTGACTTTGGCTCAGGTCATGAGCTCGAAGTTCACGAGTTTGAAGCCCACATTGGGATCTCTGCTGTCAGTGCAGAGACTGCTTGGGATCCTCTGTCTCCCTTGCTCTCTGCCCTTCCTCCGCTCACATGCATGCACTCGAGCTCTCTTTCTCTCTCTCAAAAATAAACAAAAAAAAAATTCTTCAATCTCTTAAGCACAACTACAATTTCTCATCCTGTGGTTTCTACATAAGACTTGTCCACTCGCAGGGCACCTGGCAACTCTTGATCCTGAGGTTGTGAGTTCAAGCCCTGTACTGGGCATGAAACCTACTTAAACAAACAAACAAACAAACAAACAAATAAATAAAAGACTTATCCACTCTTCTCATGAGGAATTAAGGGCTCATTACACAGTTATACTTGTTTCAGACAAGAGCTACAAAGCAGACAGAATCTTCCCTTCCTGTGGAACTTCTGAAGCATGTAAATACTGTAAGAACAACAGGAACAGAAAGGAACCTAACAGTCTAAAACTGTGCCAAGAGACTAGTAAGAAAAAAGGAAAAGGCTGGAGCCATTTCTTGCAATCACTGCTAAGCTAAACAAGGAAGAATAAACAGCAAAAAAACAATCAAGAACAAGTAGTTCAGGGGTGCCTAGGTGGCTCAGTTAGTTGATTGTTCAACTGTTGATTTCGGCTCAAGTCATGATCTCACAGTTGTGAGATCTAACACCACATCGGGCTCCATGCTGGGCATGGAACCTACTTGAGACTCACTCTCTCTTTCTCTCTCTCTCTCTCTCTCTCTCAAATAAATAAACTTTAATAATAAAAAAAATTTTAAATAAAAATAAGGAAGTAAATAAAAAAACAAGAATAAAAATAAAAAGAACCAAGTTGTTCAAAGTTCCTCAAGTTTCTGGGAGAGAGATACTTATAAAGACAATATTTTCAAACCCTTTGGCAAGAATGGTCCCAAATGAGCCTACCTTTGAGTACCTGGACAGCAGTCCGATCACCAGCAGCCTCTACTGAGCACTAACATATCTGAAACTCCATTCACAACATAGACAGAACCTCCTCTTCCCCAGTGGTGCATTTGTCACCTGGAAAATATCTGAAGGAAAGTGATGCCTAGGTTTATCCTCCACCCCACTCCAGAATTAACTACAGTCAGAGGCTTCTAGTACATCCCATTACAGTCTCAGTCCTTCTGTAGGTCATGACCTGACTGCAACGCCCAGTCAAGTAGTACCCTGGACACTCCTACCCCCAGCTATCACTGTCAAAGCCTTCTGTAGCTTTTTCCACAACACCATTGCCTTCAGCATCTTCAGCCTCATCAGCCCTCAGAGCTATTCAGTTGCCAATGCCATCAAGAGGATCATAGTCACCACAACATTCTGATCACGCAATGCAACATGGTCACTAGCACTAACATTCTGGGCATAATGACAGCCATCCTGAGGATCTTCCTGCATAATAAGAGCAAGTAACCAAGTATGATGCAAACCAGTAAGATAGGAAGTACCTACCTTCTCCCTGTCATGACTTAAGAACCTGAGTAATCAGTATTATCAGAACACACCAAAGCAAGGCTGATGGAAAATAAACAGTTTCTAAAAAAACAAAACAAAGCAAAACACACACCAAAGAAACCCCTCACTACTTCCAAATATCATCACACTGGAATCTGGGGAGAGGGAAGAGACACAAACAGTCTATAGCAGAAATCATGATCAGTGTTTTAAGCTCTGCTTCCCGAGTACCTGTTCTTTTTGATGAGACTTCACCCTTTCTGTGATGATTTGCTAGGATATTTGGTAAAGAAATCTTGTTTTTGAGAAGGAGCTTGTACTTTTTTTCTATTGAATAGTTTATAGCACTATGTATATTGGATTGAAAATTATTTTACTTTTAAATGTTTAAAAATAAGAAAATTCCCACAGCAGAAGCCTGACACATTTCAGTATTTAGTAGTAAAGCTCCTTTCTAACAAAGACAATCTTGAAAAATGGAAACTAATCAGGATTATCTAATATGGATGCATTAGAGTAGACAAGACCACTGTGTGTTTATTACCAGGTCTGTTTTTATTGGGTTGTTTCCATTAGAGTCTGAATCAGGTCCTAAGGGAAAGGGAAAAAGTATACCACAAAGCTAGGCTTTGGTTTGCCAAAACAGACAGTTGGGACAAGATTAAGTTCTGGGTTTGGCAAAATCTTTGTGACTGAAATTATATGACCCAGTAGATAATGCTTATGCCCAAAATACAAGATGTGACTTGGATTCTTTTTGTCTTATCATAAAACAAAACTGGGCCCCAACCCAAGGACCACTGGGACTTGACTTGTGGGGTTGCCCGCGATAGGTCCATGTCCTTCAACACCAACACCAGCCATGGGAGCAGAGCAGAGGTGCAATACTTGTAGAGAGGGAGCAGCAGGTGTTCTTCACAAATGTGGACGCTGGACTAAGAGAGGCTAAAGTAACTGCAATTCTCTCCATATATTTTTAGTGACTGATGTTCAGAGAGGAAATAATGTAGTTCGAACCAGTTATTTTAGATCACTGGAAGTTTATATTAAAATGGTTAAAATTTTGTCAGTTTATGAATGGACTGCTCCCCAAGAGGTCAAGGGGTTCCACTGCTCTACCTATGAGTTTGTGTACCACCAGGTACTGTGCACCAGTCTATTTGTTTGTCCTTCATTTGCTTTAAGACACTTTGGTTTCTGGGAATGCAAGCTGGTGCAGCCAGTTTGGAAAACAGTATGGAGGTTCCTCAAAAAACTAAAAATAGAACTACCCTACGACCCAACAATTGCACTACTAGGCATTTATCCACGGGATACAGATGTGCTGTTTGAAGGGACACATGCACCCCCATGTTTATAGCAGCACTATCAACAATAGCCAAAGTATGGAAAGAGCCCAAATGTCCATCGATGGATGAATGGATAAAGAAGATGTGGTATATATATACAATGGAGTATTACTTGGCAATCAAAAAGAATGAAATCTTGCCATTTACAACTACGTGGATGGAACTGGAGGGTATTATGCTTAAGTGAAATCAGTCAGAGAAAGACAAAAATCATATGACTTCACTCATATGAGGACTTTAAGAGATAAAACAGATGAACATAAGGGAAGGGAAACAAAAATAATATAAAAACAGGGAGGGGGACAAAACAGAAAAGACTCTTGAATATGGAGAACAAACAGAGGGTTACTGGAGGGGTTGTGGGAGGGGGATGGGCTAAATGAGTAAGGGGCACTAAGGAATCTACTCCTGAAATCACTGTTGCACTGTATGCTAACTAATTTGGATGTAAATTTTAAAAAATAAAAAAATTAAATTAAAAAAATTTTAAAGAGACTTTGGTTTCACATTTTACTGCATAAAATATGAAGGATCATATTCTTCTTTTAATGTTTATTCATTTTTGAGAGAGAGAGTGCATGTGTAAGCAGGGGAGGGGCAGCAAGAGAGGAGGACAGAAGATCCCAAGCAGGCTCTGCACTGACAGCAGAGAGCCCAATCTGGAGCTCAAACTCACAAACCACATGATCATGACCTGAGCCGAAGTTGGACACTTAACCAACTGAGCCACCCAGGCACCCTGGGAAGGAGAATATTATTTTATTTATTTTTAAAATTTTTGTAATGTTTATTTATTTTTAAGATTAAGAGAGAGACAGAGCATGAGCGAGGAAGAGGCAAAGAGAGAAAGAGACACAGAATCTGAAGCAGGCTCTAGGCTGTGAGCTATCAGCACAGAGCCCGACACAGGGCCTGAACCCACAGACTGTGAGATCATGATCTGAGCCGAAGTCGGACGCTCAACCGACTGAGCCACCCAGGCGCCCCTAAGGATATTTTTAAAAAGAACTTGCTGAGACTGACTTTTTTTTCCACTTGTGGACAGTAACAAACGGAAATAAATGTACACTGCAAAGATACTAATTACAATAGTTAGGTCTACCTTCTGGGTATAGAAACTAACTCCTTAAACACATAATTGAACTTCAAAATTAATTACATCTCTCTTCAAGTAAAATAAATTACAAGAGTACAAGTAAATGTACTCTTCAAGTACAATAAATGCTGCTAAAATTTGTATATTATAATTATTGTTTTCCTTTAAAAAAAATTTTTTTTAACGTTTATTTTTGAGACAGAGAGAGACAGAGCATGAACGAGGGAGGATCAGAGAGAGAGGGAGACACAGAATCCGAAACAGACTCCAGGCTCTGAGCTGTCAGCATAGAGCCCGACGCGGGACTTGAACCCACGAATCGTGAGATCATGACCTGAGCCGAAGTCGGACGCTTAACCACTGAGCCACCCAGGCGCGCGTTGTTTTCCTTTTTTAAAGCAAAAGCACTGAGTGATGTGAAATGACTGTCAGATTTATTATAGTTTATAAATAAATAGGATACTTAATTTTATTAAAAAATTAAAATGGATAAACTGTGGTATATTCATTTTTTCTTAAATTTATTTATTTTGTGGGGGTGGGGGGAGGGAGTGTGTGAGCCTGCGAGCAGAAGAGGAGAGAGAGAAAAGAGAGAGAGAAAAGAGAGAGACTCCAAGCAGGCTCCACACTGTCAGCGCAGAGCCTAATGCGGGGCTTGATCTCAGGAACTGTGAGATCATGACCTGAGCAGAAACCAAGAGTCAGACACTTAACCTACTGAGCCACCCAGGAGCCCCTGTGGAATATTCATTTGATGGATTACTACATAGAAGTGAAAAAGAACCAACTACTGCCATACACAACACAGATGAATCTCACAGGTGTGATGTAGCAAGAGAAAAGTCTAGACTCTAACGAGACTATGGGGTGTGATTCTACTCCCACAAAATTCAGAATGATAATGGAGACCACAATAGTGGTTACTCTGGGAAAATACTAATTGAAAAGGGGCACAAAGATGGAAGTGACATTGTTGAATACTGTTGAGGTGAGCTCTGTACTTGGATTTGTAAACTTTACCGTATGTTAGAGGTTAATTACAAGGAAAAAAACCAACAGTGTTCCCCTGTACCAACAAAAAACAAATCAGAAAATAAAAACTGTTTAAATACATCCCATTCAAAACAGCAACCAAAACTATAAATTACTTACAAACCTTTAAAAATTATGTCAGACCAGTAATAAAGCTTTACTGAAGGACTTAAAAATTAAGAGACACAATATAAGCACCATTTCTGTTTTAAATCAACAACACAGCAACCCTAGAAAGTGGCAATGAATAAAAAGCCCTGGCCAAGAAAGAGAAATTGCGATCAGATACGGTGGTGAACAAGGTCAGGACTATTTTAAGAAGTAGTAAGACACTCTCCACAGCACAGCAGTACCTGGTCACCAAGTCCCTTAGCTGGACCAGCACATTCAAAAATGCAGATCAGCAGACATGCTAAGAAGCTTGGTTAGAATTTCAAATTCTATGGACAACATATATTTATAACTTCAGATTAAGCACTTGGGTTTGATATGTAATCTTTTTGTAAGGAGAAGCATACTTGATGCCTCCAGACTGCATAGGTGTATTTGCAGATTTCCTCAAAACTGGTTTATAAATTCAATTATTTCTACTACCTCTTCTAAAATTTGGGGTGCTTAGCTGGCTCAGTTGGTAGAGCATCCAACTCTTGGTCTTGGGGTCATTGAGATCAAGCCCCACATTGGGCATGGAGCCTACTTTAAAAAGTAAAATTAAAAAACAAACAACAAAAAACCCTAGGGGCGGTGAGTGGCTCAGTCAGTTAAGAGTCCTCTCCCGCTTGCGTGCTCTCTCTCAGAATATAAATAAACTTAAAAAAAAAAAAAAAAAAACAACTAAATTTAAACAGATCCACTTAAGCACTAAAAGGATGATGACAAAGTATGATGCCCTTAAAAAATAGTACGAAATGTTTAGTTTTTTAAAAATTAAACTTGTGGGGCACCTGGGTGGTTTAGTCAGTTAAGTGTCTGACTTCGGCTCAGGTCATGATCTTGCGGTTTGTGGGTTTGAGCCCCATGTTGGGCTCTGCACTGAGAGCTCAGAGCCTGGAGCCTGCTTCAGATTTTGTGTCTCCCTCTCTCTCTGACCCTCCCCCATTCGTACTCTGTCTGTCTCAAAAATAAATAAACATTAAAAAAAAAATTGGGGAGGGGGGAGCGCCTGGGTGGCTCTGTTGGTTAAGCATCCGACTTCGGCTCAGGTCATGGTCTCCCGGTTCGTGAGTTCAAGCCCTGTGTCAGGCTCTGTGCTGACAGTTCAGAGTCTGGAGCCTGCTTCAGATTCTGTGTCTCCCTCTCTCTCTGACCCTCCCCTGCTTGTGCTTGTGCTCCCTCTCTCTCTCTCTCTGTTAAAAATTTAAAAAAAATTAAAACTTTAATTAAAAAACAAATTTTCTATTAAAAAAAAATTAAATTAAACTTATTAAGAGGCACCTGGGTGGCTCAGTTGGTTGAGCATCTAACTCTTGATTTTGGCTAAGGTCATGATTCCATGTTTGTGAGATCAAGCCCTGGGGCTCTGTGCTGACAGCAGGGAGCCTGCTTGGGATTCTCTCTCTCCCTCTCTCTGTCTGCCCCTCCCCTGCTCACACAAATGTGAGCATGCTCTCTGTCAAAATAAACAAGCAAACTTAAAAAACAATTAAACTTGTTAACTCAGGAATGCTAAGAAAAATTATGGCAATACTGTATCTTTGGTTTACTTTTACTGTCTGATGCAATCCAAGTGAAAAAATAGCAAAATCATTCTTAATTGAAAAGAACACAGTGCACTGAGAACTCACTCCAACAGAAACAAACACACAAAGCCTGGGTTACATAGCTCTGGACTTTAATTTCTAACCAATTTCAGAAATTAAAAAAAAAATTGATATGGACTGTGACAGGAAAAGATACCAAAATACCCTCAAATTCATAGACGAAAAAAACTAAAGCAGAAAACTAACATGAAAGCATATCTGTTCTCTAAAGCACATAACCAAGGGAACCTACTGTTTTCTTAAATTCAAGTCCATTCTTGCTTTTACATATGATAGTGGGCACTCATACAGATTAGGTCATTTGTGAGAGAGTGACAACAATTCTGCTTCCCCTGACCCCCTCGGGACTGTTTTAAGCACATGCTCACAAACCTCTCCTTTGAGGAGGAAGAAAACAAGGAATGTTATGAAGGTATGAAGGGCTGCCAATCTGAGCCTGCCCTACCAATCTAACCAGGGACTGGCATATCACCTAGAAACCAGAAATGTGTACAGGGGCCTGGGGCCTAGAGCAATCTGGGAGATTTGAAATAAGAAAGAAAAAAGGCTTGAAGGTATCTATTTTGTTGTTTGTCCTCAGAGAAGAGATGAATGATTGTTTAGACTTTTGGGTCCTATCCCAGGAGCAAGGGACACAGTGGCATACTCCTGAGGACACCAGGCTGAGAGCAAACAGGGAGCAAGGAGAAAAGGAAACTTGGCAGGAAGCCTAAAATGTGCCAGCCCATCAAGAAACAGCCAGAACAGAATTAATGTAGGACAAAGACAGAATCCCCTTTCCTGTTTTTACTGGATTTTAAAGATTAGAAACCCATGCTTCCTGAGATATATAGATATGTAAGTTTAGTAAAGATCCTTTTGAAAGTGTCTCAACTGTGCTAAAAAGAGGGGAAAAGGAGGTTTGAGGACAGAATTTTATGAATACAGGTCCGAAGTGGCAAAGGGGAAATCAAAATGAGAAAACACTAAAAGAAAGGGGAAAGAAAGGTGCCCCATACTTCTCACCTGAAACCCTGTCTGTTCACAATTTGTATGGGATTATTCTTTAACAAGAAATTACAGAAACACCTCTGCTGTGACTAAATAGTTAAGGTGAGCCATACCTAAACCAGGTAAATCTCTGCCTGGCACATTTACAAGTGAATCTAAACATGGTGAAGCCTAGAAGGCACATATATAGGATAATAGGAGAAATGATTCTCAAACAAACCCACAAAACACTGAAAATGAGACTGTCTGAAATGCTAAAATATGAAATGAGGAGCTTCCTAGACACATACTACTGATCTCACTGAAGACCCAAAGCTAAAGAGAGCAGCTTCTGCACAACTGAAAAAAAGATGCAGAGGGACAGTACCATGCTTGTTCTCACAACCGAGGTTTTGGATGGGGCTGCTAACTCTAGTTCCTTTTCTTCACACCTCCATCCTACTGTAGCTCAATTGAAAGAGAAGCTGAACACAGTGGGGGCAAGCTGACAAGACTGAGGCAGAGGTGATCTGAGGTGACTGGGAAACTGATGTAGACACCTCTCTACTTGGGATTTCCCTTCACTATAACATCTTTTGAATAAAATCTGCTCTGTTGCAGAACAGAAACCAAAGAACAATATTTGTCACTCACCAGAATTTCAATTAGCTGTAACTGGGTTTGTAACTGGAAGTCACTCCAAGTACAATTCTGCTACCTTGTACTAGGGATATTCACACGTGTCCTGCTATTAAAGAGGTAAAAAGTAGAAATAAAATCTCCTGCACCTAGGAGAAATGAACCCAAAGCTCCAGTTACAACATTGAGCTTTTGAGATTACTTGGGGACCTCATTTAGAACCCACTGCCATTAAAAATGATTACCAGCTTCAAACAAGAAAAGTCTCCCAAGTAAGTAGTCTCCAGAGTAAGGAATTATGCAACCATGAAATAGCTCTTGTCTTTCCTGTGATGTCTCCATGATACCACAAGACTGTTACAACTCCAAACAAGTTTTAAATCACTGAATTCTGAACTATTTTAAAAGATGCACCAAGAAGCAACATACACCTAAACATCAGATATGGCTACACCTCAGAGGACTCTTCATTTGGCAGTGATATCACACACTTAAACATTTTGATGCTACACTACTCTGCAGATTATTGGAAAATACAATCAAAGACCAGATCACTCAGACGTGGACAATGGGCTGTATTCAGCTACTGTTGGATATGATGAAGTGTCCACCACAAAACAGAACTCCACTGAGCTTTGTTTGCTCTTTGAGAATAATCTGCTGCTACGTATGTCTCACACAGGGGTTGAGACCAACTCAAGTTATCTCCTCCAAAGACTATGTTCTTGGTATCCTATGTTCCTGCCTCTGGTGAGACATTTCTTCCTCAAGGCCAACAGTGTAATTCCTTATACACTCACACAGTCAGAAAATAATACAAGGAGATTTCAGGGCACAAACTTGACAGACAGCCCTCCATTTAAAACCACACACCACTGGGGGCAACACAATGACATATCTCAACATCCATAGGGTATATAAAGACTTTATTAGCAGGTACCTAGAAGCAGATGAGCAACATGCAAAGTGAGTGTGAGGAAAACCTGTAAACAGAGGAGGTAAATGACCTGTTTAATGCCTCACAAAATGCAAGAGTTTGACAGTTTCAAGCGGACTTCAGGAAGACTACATTCTGTCTTCTACCCTCCAGTGAAACACTAGAATTACTCCTTTTAAGCACTTTTAATTTTTTTTTAATGTTTATTTATTTTTGACAGAGAGAGAGCATGAGCGGGGGAGGGGCAGAGAGAGAGGGAGACACAGAATCTGAAGCAGGCTCTAGGCTCTGAGCTGTCAGCACAGAGCCCGGCATGGGGCTCAAACTCACAGACCGCAAGATCATGACCTGAGCCAAAGTCAGACGCTCAACCGACTGAGCCACCCAGGCGCCCCACTTTTAAACATTAGAAAATACTTCTATCAACCTCACAGACAACCCATAGTTCCAAATAAATGGGGACCAACTTTCAACCACACAAGCCCAACAATAACCTCCCAAATTAAACAAGTATAGAGAAATCTCCAAAGAGACACCATTCCGGGGCAGGTGGTGGCTCAGTCGGTTAAGCATCTGACTCTTGATTTCAGTTCAGGCCTTGATCTCATAGTTTGTGAGTTCAAGCCCTGCTTGGGATTCTGTCTCTCCCTCTCTCTCTGACCCTCCCCCACTCACGCTTGCTCTCCCTCAAAATAAATAAACTTTAAAAAGAAAGAAAGAAAAGAGAAGAGAAAGAGAAAGAAAGATCATTCCATAAGACAGGGTTCCAAATCTCTCTACTCTCTCAGCTTCTTTTCCTGACCTTCAAGTGACATAAGGAACTGAAGAGCCTGAACATGTGAAGCTCTCAAGATTCTGGGAATCGGGACTATGTAAAAAAGATAATGGAACTCAACCTGGAAGCAAGCATCAATCTCATGATTAACAAGTTGTGCACCTGACAATGTACCAATTCAACTATTTTCTCTGTCAAGAACTTAAGACTATCTGTCCTGGGTATTTTTTAGGGTGAGGTAATATATGAGAAAACATTTTAGAAGTACACACAATATTGATGCAGCTAAAACCAATGCTAAAATTTTTAATATTTTAAGGTATCAGAAATATAGGGGTGCCTGGGTAGCTCAGTTGGTTGGGCGTCTGACTCTTGATTTCAGCTCAGGTCATGATCTCACAGTTCGTGAGTTCGAGCCCCACACTGGGCTCTGTGCTGACAATGCAGAGCCTGCTTGGGATTCTCTTTCTCTCCCCTCTCTCTCTGTCCCTGCCCTATTTGTTCTCTCAAAATAAATAAGTAAAATAAAAATAAGGTATTAGAAATATAAAACTAACGACTTTAGGTTCTCCTTAGGAAGCCAGTAAAAGACCAAAGTAAGCAGAAGAAAGCAAATAATAAAAATATATGCAGACTCAAAAGAATGGATGGGGGAGAGAGAATTAAGGAAACCAAAAGTAGATCTTTAAAAAGAAAAAATCAGGGGCGCCTGGGTGGCGCAGTCGGTTAAGCGTCCGACTTCAGCCAGGTCACGATCTCGCGGTCCGTGAGTTCGAGCCCCGCGTCAGGCTCTGGGCTGATGGCTCGGAGCCTGGAGCCTGTTTCCGATTCTGTGTCTCCCTCTCTCCCTGCCCCTCCCCCGTTCATGCTCTGTCTCTCTCTGTCCTAAAAATAAATAAAAAACGTTGAAAAAAAAAAAATTTAAAAAAAAAAAGAAAAAGAAAAAATCAGGGGCGCCTGGGTGGCTCAGTCAGTTGAGGGTCTGACTTCAGCTCAGGTCATGATCTCACAGCTCGTGAGTTTGAGGCCCGCATCAGGCTCTGCGCTGATAGTTCAGAGCCTGGAGCCTGCTTCAGATTCTGTGTCTCCCTCTCTTTCTTCCCCTAACCCACTTGCATTCTGTCTCTGTCTCTCTCAAAAATAAATAAACATCAAAAAAAAAAAATTAAAAAGAAAAAATCAGTAATATTCATGGATCCTCTAGAGAAACTGATCAGTAAAAAAAATATATACTAATTACTACTATCAGGGATGAAAAAAGGGGTATCACTACAGATGCTACAAGCATTAAAAAAAAAAAAAAAAAAGGTAATACTATGAGCAACTGTGTATCAATAAACTCAACAACTCAGACAAAATGGACAAGTTCCTTGAAAAATACAACTTACCAAAACTGACACAAGATAAAATATAAAATCTGAATGGTCTTGTGTCTATCAAAAAAACTGAATTTATCAAAAATCCTCCACAAGGAAAATTCCAGACACAGAGTTTCACTAATGAATTCTATCAAACATTCAAGGAAGAAATAGCATCAATCTTGCACAAATTCTTTCAGAAAACAGGGAGCAAAAAAACCCAAAAAAACAAAAAAAACCCAAACAAACAAAAAACCCCACATCTTCCAACTTATTGTATGAGGTCAGTTATCCCTGATAACAAAACCTAAAACAGAACCTTACCAAAAATATAACATACATACATACATAAAAAAAGAAAAAAGATTATAAACCAAAACCTGTCATGAACAAAAACAAAAATCCTTTAAAATTTTTTTAGCAAAACAGGCACCTAAGTGGTTTGGTTAAGCATCTGACTCTTGATTTCAGCTCAGGTCATGATCTCACAATTTGTGAGATTTGACCTCAAGTTGGGCTCTGCACTGACAGCACAGACCCTACTTGGGATTCTCTCTCTCCCTCTCTCTCTGCCCCTCCCCTGCTCTCTCACTCTGTCCCTCAAAATAAATAAACTTTAAAAAAAAATTGTAGGGGCACCTGGGTGGCTCCATCAGTTAAGCATTCAATTTCAGCTCAGGTCATGATCTCACAATTCGTGAGTTCAAGCCCCGCGTCAGGCTCTGTACTGATAACTTGGAGCCTGGATCCTCCTTTCAATTCTGTCTCTCTCTCTCTGTCCTTCCCCCACTTTTGCTCTCTCTCTCAAAAAAAATAAACAAAGGTGAATTCTTTAAAAGAAAAAAAAAGAAGTTAGTTGTTTTGTAGATTCCTAAGTATTTTCTATGTAAACAATCATGTTATCTGTGGATTGAGAAAATCTTATTTGTTGGTGCCCCAACAACTTTCAAAACTAGTATGTAAATTTAGCAAAGTCACAGGATACAAAAAGCCAATATACAAAATTCAATCATATTTTTATATGCTAGCAGTAACAAAAAACAAAAATTAAAAAATAATTTACTGGAGTAAATTAATGGAAAATGACAGAGTAGGAAGTTCTGAGAATCCATCATCCTTCCACCAAAACAGCTACTGAATTTGGAAAAACTGAAGTAACTTTTGGAACTCTGGAGTGTAGATGGAAAACATAAAGCTTCCAAGGTATAGCTTGATGAAGAGGCTAGTGAATTTTTAAATTTCAGCCTTTTGGGTAGCAACTACCCAACCTCCAGCCCTCATTCCTGGGTGCAGCTTGCTGGAGGCTCAGATGGGCAATAAAGATAATTTGATTGATGACAACTGCTTTTGATCACTGAGGAGCTGAAGGAGCCAGTGAACACTGCTTCAACACTCATAGGCTGAAGTGGCTTCCAGGGGCATTTAAGAAGGCAGTACTCGTTTTTACTGTTTCCCCCTTTTGGGAGCTAGTCATTTAAGGAAATCTTTACCAGGTCACTAACTGCAGAGGTATCAGAACTAGATACACATTTCCAATATTAGTTTGAAAAAGCCACAAATGGAAGTCTCTAGCACTCAATGAGCAAAAACTAGCAATTCCTGGGAAGTGGGAGAACCAAGATTTGCAAAATTACTAAATACTCAAATGTCCAGTTTTAACAAAAAATTAGGCAACAAAGAAACAAAAAATTAATGACTATTCACAGGAAAAGGAAAATGATGGAAAAAAAAATCCTGAGGAAGCAAAGACACTAGAATTATTATTAATCAAAGACGTTAATGGAGCACATGGGTGGCTCAGTCAATTAAGTATCTGACTCTTGATTTCAGCTCAGGTCATGATCTCACAGTTTGTGAGTTCAAGCCCCATATCCGGCTCTACACAGACTCTGTGAAGCCTGCTTGGGATTCTCTCTCCCCCCTCTCTCTCTGCCCCTCCCCTGCTTGCACATTCACACTCTCTCTCTCTCAAAATAAATAAACTTAAAAAAAAAATAAAAAAAGATGTTAGGGGCACTTGGGTGGCTCAGTCGGTTAAGTGTCTGACTCTTGGTTTCAGCTCATGTCATGATCTCACGGTTCATGGGTTTGAGCCCCATGTCCAGTTCTGTGCTGACAGCTTACTTGGGATTTCTCTCTCTCTCTCTCTGCCCCTCCCCAGCGTGCTCTCTCTTCTCTCTCAAAATAAATAAATAAAACAAAAAGATGTTAAATCAACAGTCTTAAATACATTCAACAGACTAAAGGAAACAATGGTCAAAGGAATTCAGAAAAATGTGTGAACAAAATATAATATCAATAAAGATAGCAATTATAAAAAGGAGAAAACAAATTCTACAATATCTGAAAACAGAAAAGTAAAATAATTGATATGAAAAACTCATTAGAGGGATTCAACAGCAGATCGGAGCATATATAAGAAGTATCAGTGAACCTGAAGGTAAGATACTTGAAATTATTCAGAGAGGCAAAAAAAGAGTAAAAGTAAACAGTCTGAGGGACCTGTGGGACACCAACAAATCTAACAATATATGATTATAGAAAGAGAAGAGAAGAAAAGAGGAAAAGAAGGGCAGAAAAAAATAATCTGAAAATAGTGCCCAAAAACTTTCCAAACTTGAGTAAAGACATGAATATACATGTGCAAGAAGCCTAATGAACCAACCCCTCTTTGAGGATTAACCAAGACACATTATAAAACAAAAACGTACTATTAAACTGTTAAACCCCAAAGAGAAGGAGAATATTTGCAGCAAGAGAGAAGCAGCTCATAGTGTACAAGAGATCTTCAATAAGATTAACAGCTGATTTCTCTCCAGAATCCTCTAAAAGGCAGTGGGATGATATATTTAAAGCCCTGAAAGAAAAAAACTGTCAATCAAGAATTCTAGATCCTGCAAAATTATCCTTCAAGAATGAAAGACAGGGGCACCTAAGTGGCTCAGTCAGTTAAGCATCCAACTTTGGCTCAGGTCATGATCTTGTGATCTGTGAGTTTGAGTCCTGCATTGGGTTATATGCTAACAGCTCAAAGCCTGGAGCCTACTTTGGATTCTGTGTCTCCCTTTCTCTCTGCCCCTCTTCCTCCTTTGAGAGACCGATGCTATGTCTCTCAAAAATAAATAAACATTAATTTTTTTTTAATTTAGAAAAAAGAATGAAAGAGAAATTAAGATATTTCCAAATAACATAAACTAAAGGAGCTCATTACCAACAGACCTGTCCTATAAGAAACGCTAAAGGGAATCTTTCAGGCTAAAATGAAAGGATAACTTAAAGCCATAAGAAAAATATACAACACTGGTTAACATGACTATATAGATAAATATAAAATCTAGTATTATTGTACATTTGGTATTGTTTATAACTTTTTTTCTATATGATTTAACAGACAAATGCATAAAATTTTAAAATCTTTGTTAAAGGCATACAATATAAAAGGATGTAATCTAATAACAATAAAAACACAAATACATGTATGTATGTGATATACATATATACATATAAAAATTAAACATTAAACATTTTTTCTTTTTTTCTAAATTTTTTTTTAACGTTTATTTATTTTTGAGACAGAGAGAGACAGAGCATGAATGGGGGAGGGGCAGAAAGAGAGGGAGACACAGAATCGGAAGCAGGCTCCAGGCTCCGAGCCATCAGCCCAGAGTCTGACATGGGGCTCGAACTCATGGACCGCGAGATCGTGACCTGAGCTGAAGTCGGACGCTCAACCGAGCCATCCAGGCGCCCCTAAAAATTTTTTCTAAAAAAGTATAATGTCCTTTGGGTCTTGTAATCCTTAATGATTTAAGGTCTATTTTATCTGGTATTAGGATAGTCATCCCAGCTCTCCTTTGGTTACTATTACATGGAAATATCTTTTTTCATCCTTTACTTTCAGTCTTTTTGTGTCTTTATATCTAATTTGAGTCTCCTATAGACTGCACATAGATGGACTGGGTTTTTAAAATTTTTTTTTAATGTTTTTATTTATTTTTGAGAGAGAGAGACAGAACGTGAGCAGGAGAGGGGCAGAGAGAGAGAGGAAGACACAGAATCCGAAGCAGGCTCCAGGCTCTGAGCTGTTAGCACAAAGCCTGACACAGGGCTTGAACTCATAAACCGTGAGATCATGACCTAAGCCGAAGTCAGACACTTAACCAACTGAGCCACCCAGGCACCCCATATTATGAAAGGTTAAACCCAGGCACCCCATGATGAAAGGTTAAACACAACAAGAAGAAATAACAATCATATGTTCACATAACAGAGCCACAAAATGTGTGAAGTTGACAGAAGTGGGAAAAAGACCACTGTACAATAGTTGGAGACTTCAATATCCCACATTCAGAAATGAATAGAACACCCAGACATAACATCAATAAGGAAACAGAGAATTTGAACAACACTAAAACCCAACTAGACCTAACAGATATATACTCAACCCAACAAAAGCAAAATACATACTTTTTCCAAATACACATGAAACATTCTCTAGGATAGATTATAAATTAGGCAGAAAACAAGTCTGAATAAAATTTAAAAGACTGAAATTATACAAAATATCTTCCTTAATCATAACAAAATGAAACTAGACATCAATAAGAAGAAAATTGGAAAATTCACAAATCTGTGGAAATTACACAACATATCCTTAAACAACCAATAGGTTGAAGAAACTACAAGGGAAGTTTCTGCCAGAGCAATTAGGAAATAAAAAAAAAATAAAAGGCATCCAAATTAGTAAGAAGGTAACCATTTGCAGAAGACATGATCTTACATGCAGAAAACCCTAAAATTACCCACACACACACAAAACCACTGTTAGAGCTAATAAATATATTCAGCAAATTCGTAGGATACAAAATCGCCACACAGAAATTGGTTGATTTCTTTTTTTTTTTTTTAAAGATTTACTCATTTTTGAGAGACAGAGTATGAGTGGCGGAGGGGCAGAGAGGGAGGGAGACACAGAATCTGAAGCAGGCTCCAGGCTCTGAGCTGTCAGCACAGAGCCCAACATGGGGCTTGAACTCACAGAGTGCAAGATCATGACCTGAAGTCAGATGCCCAACCAACTGAGCCACCCAGGTGCTCCGAAATTGGCTGCATGTCTATACTTTAGCAGCGAACAATCTGAAAGGAATATTAAGAAAACAATCCATTTACAATAGTATCAAAAAGAAATAAATGTAAAAAAAATTTTTTAATAAAAAAATCCAATAGTATCAAAAAGAATAAAATACTGAAGAATGAATATAACTAAGAAGTTGAAAGATTTATATTCTGAAAACTACAAAACACTTCTGAAAGAAACATCTAAATAAATGGAAAAACATCCCACGTTGACAAATTGGAAGACTTAATATTGTTAAGATGACAAATACTACTCAAAGAGATGTGCAGCCTAAATGTAATCCCTAACAAAATACCAATGACAATTATTGCAGGGGGAAAAAAAAACAAAAAACAACTATCCAGAAATTCATAGAGAATCTCAAGGGACCCTGTATAGCCAAAATTCCTGAAGAACAAAATTGGAGGAATCACATTTCCTGATTTCAAAACTTACTGCAAAACCACTATAATCAAAACAGTGTGGTACTAGCATAAACACAGTCATACAGACTAATAGAACACAACAGGAAGCCCAGACATAAACCCCTGCACATATTGGTCAAATGATTTTCTTTTTTTTTTATATTTATTTAGAGAGAGAGATAGAGAACATGCATGAGCAAGGGAGAGGCAGAGAGAAAGGGAAAGAGAGAATCCCAACCACACTGTGTCTATCAGCATGAAGCCCGACTCAAGGCTTGAATTCACAAACTGCAAGATCATGACCTGAGCTGAAATCAGGAGTCGGACATTTAACCCACTGAACCACTCAGGCACCCCGTCTTTTCTAAGTTCATTTATTTATGAGAGAAAGTGTGAGTCAGGGAGGGGCAGAAAGAGAGGGAAAGAGAGAATCACAAGCAGACTCCACACTGTCAGAGCAGAGCCTGACGTGGGGGTGCTCAAACCCACAAACCAGGAGATCATGACCTGAGCCGATGTCAGACATTTAACTGCTTGAGCCACCCAGGTACCCCAAATTAATTATATTTTTATGGGGTTTTTTATACTTATTTATTTTTGAGAGAGAAAGAGAGAGCAGGGAGGCAGCTCTCCACTGTCAGTGCAAAGCCCAACGCAGGGCTCAAACCCAGGAACCGTCAGATCATGACCTGAGCCAAAGTTGCACACTCAACCAACTGAGCCACTCAGGTACCCCACAGTCAAATGATTTTCAACAAGGGTGCCAAGACTATCAATGGGCAAAGGACAGTCTTTTCAACAAGTGGTACTGGGAAAACTGAACGGCCATATTCAAGAGTGAAATTGGAGCATTCCTTCACATCATATACAAAAATTAACTCAAAATGGATCAAAGACCTAAACTTACAAGCTAAAATTATAAAACTCTTAGAAGAAAACATGAGGGGGGTATTTCATGACCTTAGATATGACAATGATTTCTTAGCTATAACAACAAAAGCACAGGCAAGAAAAGAAAAAGTAGATAAACTGGGTATCATCAAAATTAAATACTTTTGTACATCAAAGGACACTGTCAAGAGAATGAAAAGACAACTCACAGAATGGGAGAACATATCTACAAATCATACCCTCTGATAAGGGATTAATATCCAATATAGAGAACTCCCACAACTTAAAGACAAAAAAATAAACAATCCAATTCAAAAGTGGTCAAAGGACTTGCTTGGTTAGACATTTCTCCAGGGAAGATATGCAAATACCAATATGTACATGAAAAGATGCTCGGCATCCTTAGTTATTAGAAAAATCCACATAAAAGCCACAATGAGATACTACCTCACACCCATTGGAATGGCTATTATTAAAAAAAAAAAAAAAAAGTTAGCAAAGATGTGGAGAAACTGGAACTCTTACGCACTGCTGGTAGGCATGTAAAATGTTTCAGTCACTGTGGAAGACAGGATGGTAGTTCCCCAAAAAATTAAACACAGAATTTCCATGTGGTGCAGCAATTCCACTCCTAGGTTCCACTCCTACCCAAAAGAACTGAAAGCAGGGACTCAAACCAATTATTTATACACTAATGATCATAGCAGCATTATTCACAATAACCAAAAAGTAGATACAACTTGTGTCCGTTAACAGATGAATGGACAGATAAAATGTGTTATATACATACAATGGAATATGATTTAGATATAAAAAGAAATGAAATTCTGATACATGCTATAACATAGATGAACCTTGAAAACATTAAATGAAATAAGCCAGGCATCAAAGAACAAAAATTATATGATTCCATTTATATCAAATATCTAAAACAGACAAACTCATAGAGGTAGAAAGTATATTAGAGATAGAAAGTATATTAGAGGTTACAATGGACTGAGGGGAGGGGAAAATAGGACACTGTACAATAGATACAGAGCTTGTATTTGAGATGATGGAAAAAGTTCTTGAAATAGTGATATGGTTACACAACACTGTGAATGTACTTAATACTACTGTATTGTACACTTAAAAATAGTTAAAATAGTAAAATTTTGTTTTCTACATTTTACTATAATTTTTTAAAAGACAATTCATTTATGAGGCACCTGGCTGGCTCAGTCAGTGAAGTATGCAACTCTTGATCTCAGGGTTGTGGGTTCAAGCCCCATGCTGGGTGCAGAGATTACTTTAATTAATTAATTAATTAATTAATAAAATGAATAGATAGATAGATAGGGGTGCCTAGGTGGCTCAGTAGGTTAAGTGTCCAACTTTGGCTCAGGCCACGATCTTGCAGTTCATGAGTTCGAGCCCACGTCAGGCTCTGTGCTGACAGCTCAGAGCCTGGAACCTGGAGCCTACAGCCTGCTTCGGATTCGGTGTCTCCCTCTCTCTCTGCCCTTCCCCTGCTCACGCTCTGTCTGTCTCTCTCTCAAAAAAGTAAATAAACATTAAAAAAATTAAATTAGTAAGTAAAATCTAAAAAAAAAGACATTTCATTTACAATAGCATTAAAATAACATCAAACATCTTGGGATAAATTTATAAGATACGTGAAATCTCTGCAGTGAAAACAACCAAACAATCCAGAAAAATTAAAGAAGACATCAATAAATGGAGTTCTACACCAGGTGTATGGATTAGAAGACTTGATATGGTTAGGATGTCAATCCTCCTCAAATGAACCAATAAATTCAATGGAATCCCAACCACAATATCGGCAGGCTTTTTTTAGAGAAATTGGAAAACTAATTCTAAAATGTGTATGGAAATATAAAGAACCCTAAATACCCAAATCAATCTTATAAAGAAGAATAAAGTTGGGTGACTTATATACTACCGACTTCAAGACTTATCAGTGGGTATTAGCATATAAACAAATAGATCAATTGACAGAACAGAGATCCCAGAAATAGGTCCATACCTATACAGTCAATTCATTTTTTACATAAGTGCTAAAGCAAATAAATAGAAAGTGAAAGTTGTGATAGTTTTAAACTGTAAAATTTTTTGATAGTTCTTCCCCCAAAAGGTAGAGCCTTCTTCTCTCCACCCTTAAGTATGGGCTGGACTTAGTGACTCAATTCTAAGGAACAGAATATAATATGGCAGAAGTGACAGTCTGTGACTAGGTCATAAGAAGCTTCTTTACTCTGTCTTGGATCATTCATTCTGGAGGAGGATCATAGAATGCCATGAGGATACTCAGAGAGCCCACATGTCAAAGAACTGTGGCCTCCTGCCAAAAGCCAAGTTAAGTCATCTTAGAAACAGATCCTCCAGCTCCAGGCAAACCTTCAGATGACTGCAGTCCCACAAGACATCTTAACCTGCAACTTCATGAGAGACTGTGAGCCAGAGCCACCCGGCTAAGCCACTCCAAATTTTTCATCCTCATAAACTGAGGCAATAAATGTCTGCTATTTTAAATTGCTTAAGTTTTGGGGCACCTGGGTGGCTCAGTTAAGTGTCCAACTTGGGCTCAGGTCATGATCTCATGAGTTAATGAGCTCAAGCCCCACATCAGGCTCTCTGCTGTCAGCACGGAGCCCGCTTCAGATCCTGTCTCTGTCTCTGTCTCTCTCTCTCTCTCTCTCTGCGCCCTCCCAAAAATAAAATAAAATAAAATATTTAAACTACTAAGCTTTGGAGTCAAGAGATAACAGATACACATCTTTTTAGCAAATGGTGCTGGTATTAGAACAAGAAGACATCCATATAGGAAGAAAAATGAACCCCAACCATGAGATCATGACCTGAGCCGAAGTCAGACACTTAACTGACCGAGCCACCCAGACAACCCAAAAGTTTCTTTTAAAACTAGACACACATCTACCTGTAACCCAGCAATTCTATTACCCTCTATTCCTCTATTCCCCAAGAGAAATGAATATATGTGTATATCCCCCAAAAACACTTGTACGAAAATGTTCATAGAAGCTTTACTCGTAAGTCAAACAATGGAAACTGCCCAGATGTCCATCAACAGAACAGACAAACCGGAATGTTTGCACAATGCAATAAAAAGGAATGAACTACTGATACAAACAGCAGGGAATTCTCAAAACATTATACTGTGTGAAAGAAGCCCTACATGAGAGTATTATTCCATTTAGTATTATTTATTACACAAGTATTATTCCATATAGTATTATTCCATTTATATGAAATTTTAAAACTGGATGACTAACCTATGATGAAAACATTCAGAACAGAAGTTGTCTCTGGCTAGAACAGAACAGCACTTTATGCACTTAATTCCTACATTAACACAAATTTAAAAACAGATGGTAGCAACAACAGTATTGTCAAGAAAATACTTATTAAATTATTAACAACCTGTTCATATAACTCTGACAAATAGCGGCTTACCAGTTATCAGTGTATTATCTCTTGGCTCCAAACCCAACCATCACCACCCGCTCTGCAAAAACGGAGCTGGACTCATTAAATATTTTTCCTTTGCCAGATGTTAAGTTTTGTCAGTGAAAGACACTGGGGAAAGTCTGCAAAAAAACATGCTCCTCTCACCAGGCCTCTGCCACCCAGTCAGCTCCTTTCAGTGCCCAGCCACTGGTGGCTGCCTGACTCCCAGAATGTATCACGGTCAGCAGCACACAGTGGCCAGCAGCTTCCTCTGACACCTCACTGAAGTAGAGAGAGTGCTTCCAGCAAAACGCCTCTCCATAAGTGGCTTTCTCCAACATCCTAGAGGGTAGACTTCTAGCATGATCTGCCAATGTGGCACCACAATGACTTTCTCTGCCATCCAGTTAGGTATGACCACCCCCATCTCCATGATACGATCTCAGCCCTGAGAGGGTATCTTCCTTGAGTGCTCTGTATCAATGCTAGGGGTAATGGCTGCTCCTACATATGCTATTTCTATATTACTTAGAGTTCACTCTACTTTTTACTAGCCAAATTCTCATTACTCCAATCCTCAATTACAGTTAACAATTCTTTATATTAAACTTTACCTGTTCAAATTCCTGTGTGGTTTTTGTCTCCCAAAGGGTCACTGACAGTTGTTTGAAGGAGTTTAAAAGGTTAAGTAGTATAGACCAACAGTGAGAAATTATATTACCTAAATAAAATCCACACAGCTCTGCTTTATTCACAATTTACCGATCAAAAGTAATACAACACTGTAAACAGCCAAGTTAACATGCTTAAGGGTCCAAGCAGCCCTGCCTGGTACACTCTGCTTTGGGGAGTTACTCAAGCTTAATATTCAGCTCCCTGAGGCCAAAGTTAGGCACTTTCTTTGGAGAGACTCATAAAATAGCTAACACAATCACATATTTTATAATACATCTTCCCAAACACAGAAAAAACTTCTAAGCATTCATTCTGTTTTATGCTAAAGAAATCATTTTAATCTTCATGCAGAATATTAAATAAATAAATAAATAAATAAATAAAACGGCCTATGCACATCTTGTGCTTGCCTAAAGTATCTAGTGTGCTACTTGGCCCTGACCCACACATCTTCCAGTTGAGCAGAATCTTTATAAATAAGTTTCAAAATACTCTCCACTAAATCAGGTTTGTGACCAAATAGCAACTATAAAGTCTCCAAATCAATCCAGGACCATTAAAGTAAAATCTGCAAAAAAAAATTTAGAGTATATAATTAAGTACATGTTGAGTGGCTACAATGAATGAGACCCCATAGAACAAATATTGTACTAAGACAAACACAGTTCTTGTCCTCAGAAAACTGAAAGTGAGGATGCAGGACAGGTAGAAAGGAGAGACAAATAAGCAAATTTAAGACTATGGTAAATGTTACAATGAGGAATGTAACACCAAGAGTGGCCATTAACAAAGATGGAAGGTGCAGGCCAGGAAAGGGTTTGTAGAAGATACCGCATCTAAACTGAAATCTGAAAGATAATTAGAGTCTGACAGGAAGCGAGATGGGGAGGTGGGGTGGGGGAATAAAAGCATGGGCAATGGCCCACAGGGAGGAAAGAGAGTCACCTGAAACATCTGACGCTAGAGGGTCAAGAGATGCAGTTAGAGACCATTAAGAACCAGGTGAGGAAGTTCCTCATCTACATTCAGGAGCTGGGACCTGACCCACTTCCTACTAGGAGGTCACTGAACAGCTTCAAGCAGGCCAAGGACTCAGATCTGCACAGCCCATAGTGTACAGTGGACTGGATCGGGCAAAACTATGGGAGCCAAAGGAAACTATTTCCAAATAGTTTTTGAGAAATTAAAGTAAGTCCTACATTAACCATTTGACAAGCTTTCCCTTTATCTGATCAACTCCATGAGGTAAGGGGAGCAGGTGTGATTAACCAGTATTACATGGATAGTAGTAAACAGAGAAGTCAGTCAGCTGACTTGTCAAAGTAAGGTTCCACAGCTAGAAAGTACTTAAAAATACCAGCATTCACTCTCCTTGACTGCTTCCTAGGAGAGCTGAGGTAGGCATCACTTGTTGCATGAACTTATTAGCACTGTCAACAGTATACCTGAAGGTTCATTTGCTTAGAAAGTTTACTGCCTTTACAAAATGATGTGGGAACCCCAAAACTTTCAGACTAGTGAGACAATATTCCTTCCGTTCCTTGTCATGCTGGCAGGGAAGCAAGGCCACAGGGGGTGAGGAAGAGAGACCGAGTTTCAGAATCAGACGTTCACTTAAGAAAATCACTTATTCTCTGCAACTGTAGTCACCACCTAGAAATTGAATACAATAATTCCCGAAGTCTCCACACTCTAAAAAATGTCTAAGATTCCATAGCTATCCCACCTGAAGAAAGCACGGTATCCTGGAAAACTTCACAATATTTTCCAGAATGGGAACATAATCTTGGAGGGTTTCAAATTCTCCCAGAAACACTTTGGGTGCTAACAACCAGCATCAATGTCCATGGTCAGGAGAAACCTTTCTGAGAACAGCATCTGAAAATGTTTCCTTATCTGGGAATGCAAGCTGGTGCAGCCACTCTGGAAAACAGTATGGAGGTTCCTCAAAAAATTAAAAACAGAACTACCCTACGACCCAGCAATTGCACTACTAGGTATTTACCCACGGAATACAGGTGTGCTGTTTCGAAGGGACACATGCACCCCCATGTTTATAGCAGCACTATCAACAATAGCCAAAGTATGGAAAGAGCCCAAATGTCCATCAATGGATGAATGGATAAAGAAGATGTATTTATAGGGGCGCCTGGGTGGCTCAGTCGGTTAAGCATCCGACTTTGGCTCAGGTCATGATCTCCTGGTCCATGAGTTCGAGCCCCACGTCAGGCTCTGTGTTGACCGCTCAGAGCCTGGAGCCTGTTTCAGATTCTGTGTCTCCCTCTCTCTCTGACCCTCCCCCATTCATGCTCTGTTTCGGTCTCAAAAATAAATAAACGTTAAAAAAAAATTTAAAAAAAAAAAGATGTGGTATTTACATACAATGGAGTATTACTCGGCAATCAAAAAGAATGAAATCTTGCCATTTGCAACCACATGGACGACGGAACTGGAGGGTATTATGCTAAGTGAAATTAGAGAAAAGACAACTATCACATGACTTCCTCATATTAGGACTTTAAGATACAAAACAGATGAACATAAGGGAAGGGAAACAAAAATAATCTAAAAGCAGGGAGGGGGACAAAGCATAAGAGGCTCATAAATATGGAAAACAAACAGAGGGTTTCTACAGGGGGTGTGGGAGGGGGGAATAGGCTAAACGGGTAAGGGGCATTAAGACATCTACTCCTGAAATCATTGTTGCACTATATGCTAACTAATTTGGATGTAAGTTAAAAAAAAAAATAAAAGTAAAAAGTAAAAAATAATTTAAAAAATAAAACAAAGGGATCAAAAACATTATTAAAAAAAGAAAAAGTTTCCTTATCAATAAATAAGAGGAAAAAAAACCACATCTAAATCCTATAGCAGTTACTTGCATTATAAATCTAACTTTAAGGGGGTGCCTTGGTGGCTCAGTCAGTGAAGTATCCAACTTCGGCACAGTTCATAGGTTAAAGCCCCACGTCGGGCTCTGTGCTGACAGCTCAGAGCCTGGAGCCTGTTTCAGATTTTGTGTCTCCCTCCCTCTCTCTCTCTCTGCCCCTCCCCCACTCATTCTCATTTTCTCTCTCTCTCAAAAATAAACATTAAAAAAAAATTTGGGGGGGCGCCTGGGTGGCTCAGTCGGTTAGGCGGCCGACTTCGGCTCAGGTCATGATCTCGCGGTCCGTGAGTTCTAGCCCCGCGTCGGGCTCTGTGCTGACAGCTCAGAGCCTGGAGCCTGCTTCATATTCTGTGTCTCCCTCTCTCTGACCCTCCCCCGTTCATGCTCTGTCTCTCCCTGTCTCAAAAATAAATAAACGTTAAAAAAAAAATTTTTTTTTTTTTTTAATTTTTTTTAAGAGGACTCTGATAACCAAGAAACTAGCCACTGACCACTGCCCCAAGAAGTCAATGGTAAAACAATGCAGATGCTATGAATAGGCAAAATGTGGAAATGACTTTTAATGGGTGGTGGGGGGGTGGACCTAAGGGATGAATACTCCTCACAAAAATCACTGCTTGCTGCTCCCAGGAATTAAAATCTAGAACACTTAACTAAGACCTCTGGGTTGGTACCAGTTTTCTAACACTACACATGGAAGATCATAGACAAAGAAGACTCAAACTTTAAAAAGTTCCATGTGAATTAAAATTCACAGTATCAAAATTAAAATTTAAAGTAGCAAAATACACCCCACTTGACTAACAGTCTAAAGAGGCAGTGTCGGGGCACCTGGGTGGCTCAGTCGTTGAGCATCCGACTTCAGCTCAGGTCATGATCTCACAGTCCATGAGTTCGAGCCCCGCATCGGCTGTGCTGACAGCTCAGAGTCTGGAGCCTGCTTCAGATTCTGTGTCTCCCTCTCTGTCTGCCCCTCCCCTGCTCATGCTCTGTCTCTCTCTGTCTCAAAAATAAATAAAAACATTAAAAAATAAAATAAAAATAAAATAAAAAATAAAGAGGGAGTGTCCACTGTGATAAGTAGGCCTGAACACTTACAAACGCAAAAATCACCAAGGCCAAGCTCCATAGAGAGATGAAGGATGAATTCTGTGAACCCTGTGAGTGACCAAGAAGCCTCCTGGCCTGCATCAATTAAAGAAATCCAGAAGGATGATAAGCACTGATATAAGTTCTAAAGCGAACAGACCCTCTCCATCTAGAAGCCTGTGTGTACCTGCAATAAACAGTTCCTGGTTACTTCAACTTCCCACCTCAATGGAGCGTCCATTAGTTCTTGTCTCATGATGGGAAGGTATAGAAATCCCGCAAAAGCAGAAAATGCAGCTTGGAGCTGAAAACTATGAGGGATGAATAACAAAACCGGGCCCAGAGTCCAAAGGACTCTTAACATTTCCTGAAACAGTGTTCCTCTGATGTGCTGACAGCTCAGAGTCTGGAGCCTGTTTCAGATTCTGTGTCTCCTCTCTCTGCCCCTCCCCCACTCACACTCTGTCTCTCCCTCTCTCAAAAATAAATAAATAGTCTGTAAGTCAGAGCCATTCTACTCTCAGATACTTACTGAAGAGAAATAAAAGTATGTATACACACAGACTTGTATGAAAAAATCTATCGCATCTCTCTCTATTCATAAGAGCCCCAAATTAGAAACAACCCAAATGCCCATCAGCAAATGGTATAGCCATAAAAAGGAATACTACTCAGGAATAAAAAGTAACACAACAAAATGGATGAAACCTCTAAAATATCACATTGAACAAAAGTAGCCTGATACATAAGACTTCTCATTATTCTCAGTAGCTACATTTTATAAAGTCACTGCTAACACCAAATTAGCAAATATCAAGCCCCTATCCTAGGGGAAAAATAGGGTTAGGTTTCTGTGAGCCTCTGGTCACATTTTTGTCAACCAATCAATTCATAACCTTCCAGAGCTACATACATAAAATATATAACCTGTACATACCTATTTAAAGACACTTTAAAATACAGTAGTCCCCCCACTTATCCATGCTTTTGCTTTCCATGGTTTCAGTTACCCAGAGTCAATCAAGGTCCAGAAGCAAATGGTCCAGAAGCAAAGTATGTTCAGAAGGTCACTGGTAGCTTAACAGCTACGTCACGATGCCTACATCATGTAGCTCACTTCATCTTATCATGTAGGCATTTTACCATCTCACATCATCACAAGAAGGCTGAGTACAATACAAGAGATTGTGAGAGACTCCATCCACACAACTTTTATTACAGTACATTGTTACAACTGTTCTAATTTATTATTGTTGTTGTTAGTCTCTGACTGTGCCTGATTTATAAATTAAGCTTTATTCTAGGTATGTATGTATAGGAAAAAACATAGTACATATAAGGTCCAGTTTCAGTTTCAGGCATCCACCCAGCGTCCTGGAAGTATACCCTATGGATAAGGGGGAACTACTGGATATTACGGACTCATTAATACTGAACTCTCAGTCAACAGTACTATAATTCATTTCTGAATAAAACTTATCTAATACACAGATTTTCTCCACATTCTTTTCTTGTGCTTAGGAAGATTAACAGCACTTCAGCAATACACTTGAGAGCCATTTTAAGCAGCACAATTCCCAAAAAGCACAAAAATATTTTTAAAATATGGTACTAAGCAGACCACTAAAAGGACACTTGTTTACAGTATTAGAGCTGAAACAAGAAGGCAGACTGTCACCTTGCTCCACTTTAGCTGGGAATGTACACAACAGGCAATTCAAATTTTTTGCCATTTCTGGTCTTTTTTTTCACTAGCAAAATGGCTCAAATTTCCTTAATTCATTGCCAAATTAAAAAATCAGGGGGATGCCTGGATGGCTCAGTTAAGCATCTGACTTTGGCTCAGATCACGATATCACGGTTCATGAGTTCGAGCCTCACACCAGGCTGTGTGCTGACAGCTCAGAGCCTAGAGCCTGCTTCGGATTCTGTGTCTCCTCCTCTCTCGTACTCTGTCTCTCTCTCTCTTTCAAAAATAAATAAAACATTTTTTTAATAAATACATAATCATGAAATTTCACATAAAAATTCAGATTTCTTGTTTTCTTTAAAAAAAAAAAAATCACAAGATGTGGTACACAACTGGCTGGAACTGAGCAACAGTGACCCTTCAGATAAGCCTGCGCTTGCTAGTTCACCCTAGTCCCTTACATTCTGCTTCCCTCAATTTGTTGCCAACTGCCCCATGATGTAAATGCATCATTTACCAACATGGATGTTTATAATATATTGCTGACTGCAAAAAGGTACAAGTCAGGATGTATGGCATCATCTCATTTTTGTAAAAATTAAAGACAAAGGGGAAAAAAAAGTCTGGTTATACACTAAAACAGTGAAAGTTATGCATGTTCCTTTATTTTTATTTCTTCCTGTTACTCATATATTTATCTTTTTTTTAAACTAGTGAATATATTACTTACGTAAGTTGTTTTTTATAGCAGCTTTGAGTTAACAATCACACACCATACAATTCACCCACTTAATGCGTACAATTCAATGGTTTTTAGTATATTCATAGGCATGTGCAGCTACCACTACAATTTTTAAACATGTTCGTCACCTCAAAAAGAAACCCAATAACCTTTAGCTATCATTCCCCTATGCTCTCATCTACCTCCAAGCCTTAAGCAATCACTAATCTACTTGTGATCTCTATTCTGCATATTTCATACAAATGGAATCATTTAATATGTGATCTTTTGCATCTGGCTTCCTTCATTTCACATGTCCAGGTTCATCCATGTTGTAGCATGTAACAGCACTGCATTCTTTTTTATTGCTAAACAATATTCCATTGTATGTATACACCACGTTTTTATTATCAACTGAGAAGATGGTTGAGTTGTTTTCCTCTTTGGCTACTATAGATAACACTGCTATAAACATTCATATACAGGTTTTTGTGTGGACATTATGTTCTCATTTCTCTTGGGTAGATAACTAGGAGTGGGATTGCTTGGTCATATGGTAACTCTATGTTTAACAGTTCAAGAACTGCCAGACTATTTTCCAAATCCAGGCAAAAGCACAGATCTACTGGCACAAACATAAAAAATACCTGATTTGTCCCTGGCTGCATTATTTTACATTCATACCATTCTCTGTGTATGAAGGCTCTGATTTCTCCACATCTTCACCACCACTCGTCATTACCTGACTTTTCAATTACAGAATAAGTCATTTATAAGCGTTCATTTAATCCTAACACACCCAGATTTTTATGGACTTCAAGCTGATTCGTGGACATCAAATTTTAGACTTGAAAAGAGTCCAGTCCTAACCTACTCACCTAGACTGCCCATCTTCTGTAAAATGAAGGGAAAGGAATAAATGATCTAAACCTCTACCCACAAATGAAACTTTTACAGAAGAGATTAGCAGATTTTGTAAGCAACAAAACAATGTCCCTAACAGGGATCCAGCCCTCGAACAGGTTTTCCCATCAAAACTCATTTGTAATGCCTCCTACATAAATGCAACTTCAAACCATAGCAGCAAATATGACAGCCTTGATCTATCACTTTTCATAAGAGAACCAACATGTCTTAGGCTGTCCCACTCAGAATCCATTGCTCACATTCTGCTGTAATAGAGGGAGAAAATAAAATCTGATTTAAAATCAAGGCAAAAGCACACATCCAGTGGCACAAACAAAATCTCTGACTGCTCCATTGTCTGAAGTCAGAGATGGAGAGCACTGTGCAGCCTTTCCCCAGCTCTCTCCTCACTGCTCCTTATAGCCTCAGGGCAGCACTGGGACCAGGGCAAGCAGCAAATAATACACACATTTACAGTAGTCCCAGGTGGCTGTGAGACCAAGACCCACCCAAGAAGGGGGTCTAAGAATCTCAGCACCCGGCCCTATGCTCACCCTATACATGTTTTCTCCAAGAATCAATATGGCATCTTAGCCAGGAAGGGGATGGGCCACACAGCCTCTTCTGAGATGCAGAATTACTTTGTTTTCAGGCTTCAGTTCTGCACTTTGAGCAAGTTCTGCCTCTGTTCTACAGCACTGAGGTACAAGCACTTCAGGCAGGACAGGAGGTAGAGATCGATGGCCACCAAATTCTCATTTCTATGTGCCTATTCTCTCCATTTCCCTGTTTAAATACAGAGGGTGTTACGAACTCAGACAAATTTAACACACTCTCATAAACATTTAGTTCTCATCTACTACATGCAGGTACAAGAAGACACAAAAACACAGTCTCTGTAGGAAATGGGCTAGGTCTTAGCAGTGGAAAAAAACAAAATATTCTTAAAAGAGCAAATACTATTTTGTTTTTTGAATAAGGGCAATAATGCTGCTGCAGGTCAGAGTACCCTCTGGGACTGGAACATCTGGGAAGTGTTTCGCTGAGCTGGACCCTGGAGAAAAGAGAAGTGGAGATGAAGAAAAAGGATATTCCAAAGAGGAGCAAAAGTCACTGTACTCAGCTGGCAAGAGAACTGTGTAGGGAAATTCCATGTATGGAATGTCTAGCAAATCATTTGGTTAATGGGGATTAGGATAAGCCCTGGAGAGGTAGGCTGGGGCCCGCTGGGCAGCAGCACCTTGACTGCTTGAATGCCATGTTAGGACATCAGATCTCATCCCAAGCCTGCAGCAGTTTCTGACTTCAGTGTAGGATCTCCAGAGCGTCACAAAGTGTGTCTGTTGCTCATGATAGTTAAAAGTGCTGACATTTACAGGTAAATTACATAAATACAAGGAAGAGTCTTTGTGTTCTCACAAGTAAGGCCACAGCAACAGGCCTCTTCTGGTTTCAGCATCTTCTCAAAAAGGATCTCCTGATTAAGGAGCTAGTCTCTTTCACAAATTTAAAAAAAAAAAATTAATTAAAAATTTTTAAAAAGGAGCTAGTTTATTTCAAAATTAAACATTCTAAGACGACAAGATCCTGACACAAATGCACAAAGTATTGTTGCCTCACTTCTCAGTTCACTCATGCAGGCTTTTTCTATGACCACATACAAAGAGCCTTTGCAGAGGAGTCAAGGGACCACATGGAAAGAGCAATGTAGAACTCTTCCTAGATCTAACACCTTGCCCAAGGTCTCTAACCCTTCCACCCTCACAGGAAGGAGGCCTGACGGTCTGTTTTCATTGGGCAAGATACACTTAGCCTCTTAAAAGTTAATTTGGCAGTTCCATACCATCACAACGACAAAAATTAAGTTTCATTTCTTTTTCTGATTCTAACACAGTACTACTTTTCCTCTGTCTCCTGATTACACTGGCAGAATATCTCTTCAGGAGATAAAATCAACCAAGTCATCACCATAATATTCACTTTCTTCTAGAGCAAAAAGAAGACTTTACCACAAGACCAAAAAATGGTCACAAACCAAAGAAATTATGTTCCAAAATAAAACTCGGGCATCATGAACATTTAAGCAGGCTCTTCAGGAAGAAGCAAACAGTGAGCTCCAAGGAGCACAGGAGGCAGGAGCCTGGCAGAGGGCCTTAGCCCTGCCAGAATCACAGGGCCGTGACACTGGCCTGCCTGGGTTCGCGGGGGATTTAGCCTGGTTCGTCTAGTCTAAGTTTCCAAGCAGTCTGGAAAACACTTGCAGGAACCACATCTAAGAAAGAGGTAAGTGTATTTCTCACTTGGCAGCAATAGAATACCCCGGAGAGCACCAGGCTGGCAATGGACACGTTTCAGCGGTACCAGTCAGCGGAGCTAATTTCCCACTACCCCGCCGGCCGGCCTTCGGGCGCGGGGCTCAGACCTCAACCCCGAGGCTGTCCACCCGCCTCAGCGCCGGTATCCGGGAGGCGCCACGGGAGGCGGGTCAGGGCGCTCGAGCACTGTTGGAGCGATGCTTGGCGGATGCCTCAGCCCCGTGCGTGCCGGCTCCAACCCCGCGCCCGCCGCCGCCAGCCCCGCCGGCGTCAGGCCGGTTTTTCGGCCCGGCTCCTGTCACTCACCGGCCCAGCCCGGGCAGTGGGCGCCCACGGCTCCCCACGGGAGCTGGGCCCCCCGGGCCTCCAGGTTTCGGCCCGCCCCTGGCAGGCAGCGCAGGTGGATGAGCCCCGCAGTAGCGGCCCCGCACCGGCCGCTCGGTCCAGCTCCCGGCGCTGCCCACTGGGTACGGATCAACAACAAGATGGCGGCCAGCCGAGGGGGCGGGGGCCGGGCGTCATAGTAACCAGGACGGCAAAGAACCCGCCCCCGGCTGAGGCTATCCCCAGTCAACAGCCTCTTCGTCCTAGGCCTAAGGGAGTGCTTCTCGCTGACAGGTCGGCTGGCCTGTCAATCAGAGCCTGCCTCTCACGGCCCTTGCCGATCGCCTCAGGACGTGACTGTGACGGCATCGGTTGGCGCATGCGCCTCGTTCCTGGAGTCGCTGGGGGCAGAGCTTCTGCTGGCGATTCTGAGGCTCTAGCGCCCTTGGCCTTTTTGCGTGTGTAGCCTTTTTGCGGGAGCCCACGGCGTCTTCTCATACACGCGCACACACTTAGGGAGTGCCTGCTGTGTGCTATATGGGTTTTTTTGTCACCCATCCTGGAAGGGAGGGGTTGTCCAGGTTCACTGGTGAGGAAACTGAGGCGCAGATGGGGGAGGCCTGGCCAAGGTCACGCCCCTTCTGGAAATGGAGGCACCGGTTCTCATACCTCCTCCTACTGGCATCAGAGTATAATTTCCTATTGCCAGTGGTTTCTCCACCTTTGCCCCTCATCAATGGCAAGGTGCAGCCCTGTGTGCTCCTCCAAGCAGTCCCTGGCCCGTTGCCCACGTTTGTCCTTTTGCCTTGAGTTCGGTGCCCAGCACAAGCCCTGGCACACAACAGAAACTCGTCTCTTCCTTCCCTAGAGCATCTTGTCTTTGAGTACCTGTGACACAGCTTTTGCCCTGGACTGTCATGATCTATCTCAGAGGCTAGGAGTCCCAGGAAAATGGTTATCCCTGGCCCCCCATTCAAAGCACCTAACCCTGGGCTTGGTTTCAGGGTTAGGAACTCAAATGAAATCACACAGCCTGGACTCACATCAAGTGCCAGAACTAGCTAGTTATGTGACTTTTGAGGCTTAGTTGCCCCATCTGTAAAAGATAACAAATGAGCCCTTAGAGCAGGATAAGTGCTCAGAAAAGTCTGCCTGTAACACTTCAGGCAATAGCCTGCTCTCAGGTTGTCCTGGGCAAGCTCTAACACCCTCACTTTTGGGGGAACACCATGAAGCATACTTTTCCCACAGAAGACACTTGGCTTTTTCCCTGACTGGGACACCATAACTGGCTCCGGAAAGGAGGTCCTCCATTGCCCTGAGAGGGTTCAGGTCCACAGACTTGACACGGGGGAGAAGATTGAAAGAACTTAGGGATACCTCAGGAAAGGTAGCCTCTACCCAGACAGCAGGTCCTCTTGGAGAGCTGGCAATAACCTGAGACCTGATTTGAAGCTGGGCAAGGGGAATGAGCTAGCACTGCATCCAACAGAACCTGCCCTCCTGCACGTTATTGCAGGCCACCTGGCTAAGTGCAACAGCTCAGCTCAGCATAGGAAGGGATAAGGGCCAAGACACCAGAAGAAAGAGATCAGGAAGAAATAGGAATATCCCGTCTGAAGGGGGCTACCATCAATCCCTCATAGCCATCCATGCCACAAGGGTCTCAAGTCTGCACCAACCCTCACCTCAGTGCAAAAGTTCAGATCCTTCCCAAGAAAACCACACACAGTTGGCAGAGCCCTAGAGGTTGGTGGGGGCCTTCAAACAGCAACAATGTATTCCTTTCAGTGGGAAAAGGAAGTTCCTGGGCCCTCCCCATCTGCTAGAGCAGGTGGTCTTTGAAGGAACAGGCTGATTGGAGGCCTCTGTCACAAGGATAACAGCCTCTTACCTCTGCATTAATCATGATCAGCCAGAGCATCATACAATGCCTTCTTTAAAGAAAACTAATCTTGGGGTGCCTGGGTGGCTCAGTCGGTAAGCGTCCGACTTCAGCTCAGGTCACGATCTCACCGTTTGTGAGTTCGAGCCCTGCATCAGGCTCTGTGCTCTGTGGTGACAGCTCAGAGCCCGGAGCCTGCTTCAGATTCTGTGTCTCCCTCTCTCTCTGCTCCTCCCCCCACTCACACTCTGTCTCTCTCTCCAAAATAAATAAACATTTAAAAAATTAAAAAAACTAAACTAAACTAAACTTACTACTCCCTAGAGCCTTCCCAGAAGGCAAGGCACTCTCCAAGTGAGAACAAGGAAGCTCAGATCCCAGAGCCTCTCCCACAGATGGTTTTCAAGGCTGGGACTCTTCTTTTGTAATTTTGTTTATTATTGAATCAACTTAAAAACTCAGCAGCATGATCATGGGAAGAAAAAATTCCACAAATAGTGAAGCAGCTTCTTGTCTTCAGAGCCAGCGCCGGGCTCCTGTGAGCGTGTTGAACAGGTAATCTCTGCCTGTGCCTGAGTTCAAATGGTCAGGAGGGAGAGAGGGCACTGCTGGACTCAGCAGAACAGCCTCCTTCCCTTAAAGGTAGGGGAAGACATTCCAGAACCCTTGGTGAGACCCTCCTTCTGCTTGATCCAACTTGTCCCTTCCCTCCTTTCTCAGCAATCCTGTGAGGTCTAGCTCAAATGCACAGGAAGCATCCTTGATTTCCCCAAACTGAACACCAGCTTCCCTAAGCCCAGTGCCAGATTAATCTGCCATAAATCACTGATGACAGTGTAATATCTGGGGGCCTTTCCCCTCACCACCGCTTCTGCCATGGGCAGGAACCAGACCAGGTCTGAGTCACCTTCTGGCCCAACAGATGTTTGAGAAACATTGGGGTGAGAACAGACCCCATTCAGGGAAAGAGTAGATAGTGGATGCCTGGTGGTAGGAGGAGACGCTGAGATGGGGTAAGGAGAGAAAGTGGACCCAGGTGAAGAGTAGTTTGGGAAAAGGGGGACTCACGGGAGTCCTGTGCTCTGCCATCAAAGTGCTGCTGATGGGAAGAATGAGAGGGGGTAATGAGTTGAGCCCTGCCCCCAGGAGCAGGTGGAGGTCTGCTCCCATAGGGGTCAGAAGCCCACCTCCCTCCTCCATTCTGATGGTGCTGGCATGGGCTCTACCACAGAGGTAGCCAGCCACAAGGAAGGAAGCAGGCTTGGGAGGGGAGTCCTCTAGAGCAGCCCAGTGCCCACTATACAGGATGGTATGTTGCCATACCAAGCTCAGGTCGACACTGCTGGGTGCCTGGGACATCTCCATTCTCGGTGCCTCCATGAACCCCTGAATGGACTCCTCAGTTCCCTGGATGCTGGGGCAAAGTAAAAGCACGAATACAGGATAAGGCTCTTGGCCCCAGGCTGAATTTAAGAGATGGACTCTCAGGCATAGAGGTATGCAAAGGAAACTGACCCGTTTAGTAGCAAAGCCTGGGTTGGTTTGCTTGGTGTCTGATGCATCTGGACCAACCTAAAATGACAGGAGGAGGGACCAAGCAGTGAAGGCTGCAGACCTGCTGACTCCAGGAACCAGCACCATCCACCTGCCCCTGTATACTGGAGATAGCCAATGTCCATATGCAATGCCTACATTGTTACCCCACCTTCCCCTGGGTCAGTCCTGCGCCCATAAAAAACTCACCCTTAGGGGCAGAACAAGTGTCAAGTGGAGGATAGGGGTCAGGAATAGGGGCAAACGCCCAGTGCATGATAGACTCTGAGTGTCAAGCACTGGGTCTCATCCACACCCACTCCATTCCAAGACCAAGCTGTGCCAACAATGGAGACAATTTCCCCCTAGTGCCCCTCTGCCTCTAACCTGATGACCTCTGGAGGGAGAGCAGCCCCCATTAATAGCAGTTTGCCTGCTCATAAACTTGGGCATTGTCACCAAATCTTGGTGAAAGCACCTATCACAGATGAGGTCCATTAACGGGCTGGGGCAAGAGCTCAGGAATAAGAACCCTACCCCTGGAAGAGCCTGAGGAGGAGCCAGCCCAGAGCCAAGACAAAGAGGGCGCTGGTCACTGTCAGCACCACCACAAACCAGGGCTCCGGCTGCCAGAAAGCCTCTGTGTCAGTCACAAGCAGGGGTGTCATCACTGAAGGCACCTGAAATGGGGGCCACAGCCCTGGCAAAATGATCATCCAGCCTTCAAATCACTCCAAGGGTTGGGCTACCCCACACCCCAGAGTTGCTCTTCTGTATTGCCAGGCTCCTTATGTTCAACGGTTCCCTCTGGAATGCCTTCCCCCATAGTTCCACTTGGGGAAACTGGATCTCCTTGCCCTTCAAGATCCTTTCGTCCTACCCCCCAAGGTCCCAAGGACCCCCCCTCACTGTGGATCTGTGGGTGCGGGTGGCCACCGTGCTGGCGCTCCAGGGAATTAGATGCACACTGACGGTGGCTGTGGTACTCAGGTGGGGGATGGAGGGACCTGCATCGGCCACACGGATCAACAGCTCATAAGTATAGAACTGCTCTGGCCAGAGAGGCCCCAACAAGATGTTGTTGTACACCAGGGTGGCTCCTTGCAGGCTGAATCGGTTCTGACTATTCCCTGAAAGCAGAAGAAGGGGACCGTTGTTGGCCTTGGCCTGCTCCTTCCCCAACAGCCTGGTGGCCCCCATGATCCTCACCTCCCACAATGCTGTAGGAGAAGGCCAGACGCTGTGGCTCCTGAGGAACCCAACATGACACCTTGGTCACCTCCACACTATGGCCCAGGAGAGCGTAGATGGTGAGTTCCTGAAATGGAGGCTGACACTCGGGGGCATGATCGTTCACATCCTGCAGGAATATAGCCAGGTCACCCCAAATCCTCAGGCCAGCCCCTCAGTCTCCTCCAGAGCCTAGGTGTCAGGCAACAGGCTCCAAAGGTTTCCATAATGAGGCACCATCCCTCTTCAACCAACTAACGGAGGAAACTTAGGCACAGGGTGGAAAAGCAGAATGCTAGAGGAAGATGTGAACACTTTCCAATTTTGCCCAAGGCCTCAGGGCTCAATTACCTCAACCTCAATGGTAATTGTACAGGAACCAGAGCGGTGGTGAGTGGGGTCCTGGTCTTGGCCATGGTCAATCAGCAGGACATTGAGCCTGTATAATGTCTGCAGCTCATAGTCCAAAGATCCCAGGAGATGAACCTCCCCTAAAAGAGATGCCCACAGCCTCAGCCTGCAGAGTCAACTCTGGTTCCAACCCTCCATCCCAGCCCTGGGGTGGGAGTACCACTGAGACGGTCCACAGAAAAGATGGTAGGCCCGCCAGAGATGTAGTACTCAATGTTGTTGTGTGGGTAATCCTTGTCCATGCCCACCACAGAGCCCAGCAGAGTGTGGGGCCCTGCATCTTCCCGGATCCGGAACTTGTGTGGGACACAGGCTGGGGAGAACTCGTTCACAGGAGTCACCATCACCAGTACTGGCACCTCAGCTGGAGGCCATTTGACAGTCAAGGAGCTGGCATGGGGTGCCCAGCCATTCTCTAGGGTCTAAGGAGGGAGACATGGCCCTGCCCTGGGGGTTTAAGGAGGGAGAGGGTCTGGAAGGAGGACGAACAATAGCCATTCCTCCCTGGGTGGGGAGGTGTCTAGGAGAGGAGACATATGTCCCACCCTAGGGAGACAACTGTGCCCTATTGATTTCTGTGGGAGGAGAGGTGACCCTATCTTAAGGATGGGGAGAGAGGTACAGAACAGCCCTGTCCTGGATGTCCAGCCCTGGGTATGGTTACTCACTGGTCATCAGGGGCCGACCACCATCGAGCACCAGGATGGAGGCTGCATGCTGAAAGCAGGCCCCACGAGCGTCACAGTCCAGTGTGGCATTCACCTGGCCAGAGGGGCCACAGAGTGAGGCTGAGCCAAGGCCTGGAAAAGTCTAGAGGCACACTGGGCCACCTCAGGTCAGGGCAACCACACATGGTCAACCCTGAGCCTCTGCTTTCCAGCTCTGTGAGTGCAGATTGGCTCCACCACCATCTCCCTCACGGCAATGGTCTCAGCTCCCACAGACCTTTGCCCCCCGACCCCTCCACCTTACAGTCCCCAGCACCCTGCATGTGGGTCAGGAGGCGGGGACTGGGCACCTCCAGGACCATGTCCCGAAGGCAGAGGCTAGCTGAGCCAGGAGGGCTGTGGAACTGCAGCTGGTAGTCGAGGATGGAGCCGGGAGAGTCTGGATCAGCACAAGTGAAGGTGTTCAGCACGGTGCCCACCGGCGTGGTCTCGGGGATTTGAGTCCTGGGAGCAGAATGACGGCGGCAGGGCAAAAGTCAGTCTGGACCAGGAGAACCATGGTTCTCACCCCTATAGCTTACGTAAGGTTCCTGTATACTCACACCAGCATCGCTGGGAGGCAGCGCGGAGGCCAGCGGTTGACCGAGCGCACGTTCACCGTGAGCTCGAGCTCCACGCTGGCCCACGGCCTGAGCCGTTCGTGGGCCTTCACTCGCAGTCTAGTGACCGCCGCGCCCGGGGCCTGCGCTAACTCCAGAGGCGCGGTGGTGCGAATCACACCGTCGGCTGGGCGGGGTAGGGGCGGGGAATGCTGAGTTTAGACCCGCCCCCAGGTCGGTTTGGTCCCCACCCTCACACCTAATCCACCCTCAGCGGGAGGGGGCTGAGTCTGGCCACCCCTGCTGCCTCCTCCAAGGCTCGCCTCTAATTCTAGCCCGGCCCCCAAACGGCACCGCGCCCGTGTCTGCCTGGGTTTCAGCCCCGTTTCTCAGCAGGGCGAGGAGGTAGTGCGGATCACTGTGGACCAGCCTGGGAGGCATCCCGCACCGCTCCCCACTATGCCCCTCACCACGTCCGATGGAGAAGAGGGGGCAGGGCACCGGGGAGAGGATTTCGTAGCGCACGTCGAAGCCCCGGGCCCGGACCTGAACCACCTTACCCCCGGGGGGCAGGTCCTCCAGGATGGTGATATTCGAGGCTTGCTTCCTGGACCAAAAGGGGGAAACTAGCTATGCCCTCTCCCGCCATCCCTGGCCCTGCCGGCGTGCCCCTCCCCCGGGGCTTCCCTCATACCCGAGCTAGCTGGGGACACCCCAGCAACCCCACCCCTTAACCTCACTCCCAATTCCCTGGGGCTAGGCCATGTCTCCTTCACTGTACTCGGGGTAGGGGAGCCTTACAGGAAAGAGATCAGGCTGGAGGGAACAGGCAAAACTTTGACCTTGAGCATCCCAAGGCAGCTTCGATTTTGTCCAAAAGTCACCAAAATCTGAAGCTGGAAGACCTGCAGTGCACACAGAACAGTAAGGGAACTACAGTGTGTGTATACCTGTATGTCTGTGCCCAGTCGTCCTTTCAAATAGCAACCGCCCCCCCCCTCACCTGGGGCCCTCCACAAGGAGCCCCCACTCCCACCCCATGATCTCTATGCTTACAGGCACTCCTTTAAGTCCCATTCTTGGGGCCATAAATATTTCCTTTAGGATGCAAACAGCTCAAAGAAGTGTGATATCTGAGTTATTCACAATGTGACATCATTTAGAGTTACTAAGAGCCAGTCACTAAAACATGGAATTTTAAAGAAGGAACTTCTCAGGGCACCTGGGTGGCTCAGTAGATTAAGCATTGGACTCTTGATTTTGGCTCAGGTCATGATCTCACAACTCATGAGTTTGAGCCCTGCATAGGGCTCTGTGCTGACAGTGCAGAGCCTGCTTGGGATTCTCTCTCTCTCCCTCTCTCTCTTCTCCTTTCCCACTTGCACTTTTTCTCTCAAAACAAATAAATAAACTTTTTTAAAAAAGGCATGGAAATTTTAAAGAAAGAATTTCTCAGGACTCCTGGGTGGATCAGTTGGTTAGGCATCTGACTCTTGATTTCAGCTCAGGTCATGATCTCATGGGTTGGTTCGTGAGTTCAAGCCCCGCATCAAGCCTTGCATCTGGCTCTGCTCTGACAGTGCAGAGCCTTCTTGGGATTCTTTCTCACTCCCTCTCCCTCTGCCCCGCCCCTGCTCACACTCTTTCTCAAAATAAATAAACTTCAAAAGCAAAAATCAAAAACAAAACTTTTAATGTTTAGTTTTTTTAATGTTTATTTATTTTTGAGAGAGACAGAGACAGAATGCGAGTGGGTTAGGGGCAGAGAGAGACACACACACAGAATCCGAAGCAGGCTCCAGGCTCCGAGCTGTCAGCACAGAGCCCGACGTGGGGCCTGAACTCACGAGCTCATGACCTGAGCTGAAGTCGGACGCTCAACCGACTGAGCCACCCAGGCACCCCGACAAAACTTTTAATGTTTAAAAAAATAATAACAACAAAGGAATTTCTCTAGCCTTCTCCAGACTGTACTAGCCACTTTACCCAGAACTTTCTCTTCCTGTGTGAATGCTCTGAACATTCTCAATTCTATTAGAGGCATGAGGGGCTCCCTTTTCTTTCTGGAACTCCAGAACCCATCACAGAACCAGGCAAATGTGGGAGAATAGCCATCATGTGGCAGCATGTACAGGTGGCTATGTCTGAACACGGGGCAGCAAAATCTAGAAGGCCAAAAACAAACAAACCTCCAGGAAGTGGTGGCTCTGTCCATTGTGTGCCCCATCCATGGGTATCCCCAGGTCCCAAGTCATGCTCACCTTTTCAGCCTGGCCTTTGAGGCCCTGGGATGGCACCAGCAGCCAACCTTGACCATTGATGGAGAAAGGTCCAGGAAAGTATGGAGGGTCCTGGGCACTGATGATATTTATCTGACAGGACAGAGATGCTGGAAGCCCCAGCCTCAGCCCCCAGTACCCCACAGCATCCCTGCCAAAATCCCCCAGCAACCTAGCAAGTACCTGTCCACACCAAACCCTCCCATACCCCGATACAGGGTGGGTCCCCAACCTCCACCCCTGGCCCCGATCCTCAATCTTCTCTGGTTTTAAACCAATTATTTTGCTTTTCAAACTGCATTTATTTTGGGGATTACAAAAGTAACACAATTTTCAGGGAGAATTCAATACACACAGAGAACATGAAAGAACACATGCCCCTGAGATGTCCTTATAGGAACAGCCATGGTCTTTGGGGATGGGCAGCCATCAGCGGCTCTCTCCAAGAACATAGATCACGCAGAGGCTTAGCTGACACTAAAGCGTTCCTCTGCTGGGCGGTGTGTGTGGGGGGGTGGTGGCTAGAGAGGGGCTGGGACAAGAAGGGGCCCGGTTTGGTCTCCCCATGTGCCTCTCTCATTCTGTCTCCCACTACCTATGTGCTGGGCTCACCTGGGCACGCTGGACTTCCAGGCCTGGCAGCAGCAGAGTGTACAGTCTGGCCCCAGGTGTGACTGTTTCCAGAACCTGAATGATTTCTCCAGCTAGCCAGAGGAGAGGTCAGGGAGGCTCTGTTCAGGCCATGCCTGCCCACCCCCTGCCTGCTGCCCCTGGCCTCACCTGGGCTGGCAAATCGGCCAGCACATGCACTATGACCAGGGTCCCGCCGCACATTCACAGAGAGTGGTCCCTCCATCACATGGTTGCCACATGTGAACCGCAGCTGCAGCTTATAGTGATTCACCGATAGAGCATCCAGCCGGGCCGAGCTGCTTAAGGTCACCTGTGGCAGGTAGGCAGTGCATGTGGGACTGTAGGCTCTCCACCCCCCTGTACTGCCTGTGGCTTTGTGAATTTAGGGACTGCCCATGTTCCTCCGTGGCTCCCATCTGTGCCCATGACCCTACCGTGCCCACATAGATCCCCTGCCACCTGGTCAGGCTGGGTGGGTTGAAGAAGGTGGTGGGTGGCTGCACATGGACCAACTGCAGGGTGGGCATGTGAGAAGTGCAGTTGAAGGAGAAGGACTGAAGGATCGTGCCGGGTCCCTGGCTCTCAGAGACATTTATGAACCAGGGCAGGCAGTGGAGTTCTGTGAGGAAGAGACAATTCAGACCGGAGGTCCCCCCACACACAAGCATAGTCCTGACCTTCTCCCTCAGGGCCTGGTCGCATCTAGGGGCCAAGCAGCCAAAACTCTTCCTTGTCCCCCATATCCAACAATGGCACAGCTCATTTCACAGACGTGAGCACTTGGTTGAGGAAGCAGACATGATAAGAAATGAGGGTCAGGAAGTTAGATCTTTGCCCTTTTCCCTTGCTCTCCCCCAGCCCCTGCACTCCATGGTAGCTTATCCAAGAAGGATCACAATTCCACTCCAGTGTGGAATGGGGGGGATGGGCGTGAGAACTGGGGTTCCCCCACCCACCAACTCCTCACCAGAGACAGTCAGAGCAAGCAGAAGCGCCAGGATCCTCAGCAGTGCCATAGTGGCCTCAAGATGCAGACAGCAGAGGAGACTCCAGAAGACCAGCCGTGTTTGTCAGGCTCACCCCGTTGTCAGGTGAGTCGCTTAAACAGAGCTGGGCAGGCTGCACTCCTGAGCCTCCCAGATTCTAGCTCCGCCCATCCCTGGTGACTTGAGCTCTAGACTCCAGACAGGCATTAAGAGGTCTGGACAACCCCAGGTTTCACTGCTTCTGATGAATCCCCCCGTTCTTACTACAACCCAAAGGAAATGTTAGGGGAAAAGGATCAAACTTCAGGTAGGGGAACTGAAGTTCAGGGAAGTAAGTCTCAGTCATGCAGTCCTTGGAGACAGCACAAGCACAGCACCCAGGAAAACTGGGCTCAGGATTTGCTACCCCACAGAGTCCAAACCCCAGTTGCCCACTTCCCCTCACCATTAAAACTTTATCTGTCTACAAAATCTGAGCCCAGCCATCAACAAAATCTCTTAAAAGTTGTCTACATTCAAGAAGCAAAAAGAATCCTTGGTGATATAAATCAAATTAGTGGTTATGTGGGGGGGCGGGTATCAACTGGAGGGGGCACAAAGTGGCCTCTTGGAGGAGCTGGGGACAGTTTCTACCTTGATCTAGGTGACAGATGCATAAGTGTCTACAGACTTTAACATTTATTGAGCTGGGGGCGCCTGGGTGGCTTAGCTGGTTAAGTGTCCAACTCTTGGTTAGGCTCAGGTCATGATCTCATGGCTTTGTGGGTTTGAGCCATGCATCAGGCTCTGTGTTGCCAGCATGGAGCCTGCTTGGGATTCTCTCTCTCTCTCTCTCTGCCCCTCCCTCCACTTGTGCTGTCTCTGTCTCTCTCAAAATAAATAAATAAACTTTAAAAAACATTTATTGAGGGGTGCCTGGGTGACTCAGTCAGTTAAGCATCTGACTCCAGCTCAGGTCATGATCTCACGGTTTGTGAGTTTGAGCCCCACGTCGGGCTCTCTGCTGACAGTTCAGAGCCTGGAGCCTGCTTCAGATTCTATGTCTCATTCTCTCTCTGCCTCCCCACTTATGCTCTGCCTCTTTCTGTCTCTCGAAAATAAATAAATGTAAAAAAATTTTTTTAAATTTATTGAGCTGTACCTTTGAGAGTTGTCCAATTGTTATATTTATGCTATATGTCAATTTTTAAATTTTTTTTTCTTTTTTAAAGTTCATTTATTCTGAGAGAGAGATAGAAAGAGAGAGAGAGAAGAGGGGCAGAAAGAGAAGAGAGAGAACATCCCAAGCAGGCTCCGCACTGTCAGCCCAGAGCCTGATGTGGGGCTCAAACTCATAAACCTGTGAGATCATGACCTAGGCCAAAATCAAGAGTCAGACATTTAACAGACTGAGCCACCCAGATGCCCCAAATTTATATGTCAATTTTTAAAAAGTTGTTTACACTTGCTCTTTCCAATTCTTCATCTCTCACTTGCTTCTGCCCACTATCATCAAGTTTGTCTCTCCCTTCATGAAACTGCCCTGTTGGAGTCCTCAGAGACCTGCATACTACCAGCTTCAACAATTCATTCTCCAATCTTATCTCCTTGGTAGCATTTGACACTTGCTCCCTTGGCTCCTAAAGTGCCCACACTCTGTTTCCTCCCACCTCCCCAGCTGCTCCTGCTTAGCTCCTTTGCTGGTTCTGCTTTCCTACTACCACCCAGAGGAGTGTTCCAGGACTCAGTCCTGACTGCTGCCCTCCTCTGTCTATACTCACTTCTCCCATCTCCAAGTCAATGGCCTTAAATACCATCCACTCACTTTGCCTCCCAGATCTAAGGCTTCAGTGCTGATTTCTCTCCCAAATTCCAGAGTCACATACCCAGTGGCTGACCCGGCATCTCATATAGGATGTCTAACAGGCATCTCAAGGGTCACATGTCCACAAATAATCATTTGGTTTTCCTCCCCAAACCCGTTCTTCTCCAGTCTTTCCTGGATCAATTCACAGCAATTCCATCCAAGCAGTTGTTCAGGCCAGAAATCTAGGAGTCATGCTAGATGCTCCTCTTTCCCTACTCATATTCATACATCAGCAAAACTTGATATTAACTCCAGAACATACCCCAAATTCACCCCCTTCTGTGCCCCAGCCCCACGCAGACCCAGGCCCTCCCTTCTCTTGGTGGATGAGGGCAGGAGCCTCCACTCTCATTACAGAGTGGTTCTCCCAAAGCAGATGGGATTATCTAAACAGGAGCCAGCCCAGGTCATTCCCTGCTCAAAAGTCCCAGTGCTCCCCCATCGCACCACAAACAAATCCCTATATTTCTTTCTAAGGCCGCTAGGAGACTGGTTTTGCTGATCTCCTCATTCCCCCAACTACCACTGTCTAGACACTTGGTCCTTCTTTGTCTTAAGCCCTGTCGAAATCCTCTCTTGTCCGGGCCTTTAACTGGCTGATCCATCTGCCTAGAATACCCCTCTTTTTTTTTTTAAGTGTATTTTTATTTATTTTAATAGAGATATAGAGAGCAATTGGGGGAGGGGCAAAGAGAAAGGGAGACAGAATCCCAAGCAGGCAGTAGTACGCTGTCAGCGCAGAGCCCCATGGCCAAACCGTGAGATCATGACCTGAATCAAAGTTAAGAGTCAGACCCTCAGCCGACTGAGCCACCCAGGTTCCCCTAGAATACCCCTCTTCTTTATCTCCCATGATGGTTCACTCAGATCACATACAGAATGCGGCCTCCTCTGAGTCCCCTCTCCCAAACAAGCCCGTCTGCCCCCCATTTCCGGTATTTTTCTGTCTACTGATTAGTCTTGTCTCAAGTTAGACTGTATCCTCGAACCTAGCCTTGGATCCTGGAGTGGTCTCCAGGAACGGACTCGGACCATTCTGGGCAGAGAGCGCCGCCCTAACCCTCCTGCTCTCACTCTCCGTAGGCTAGTGGTGCGGGCAGAGGGAATGCGGATGTTGCGGCAGGAATCGCGGCTAACCGAGCCCTCCCCACTAGAGGGCGACCCCGCCTTGCTTGGCCCAGATGCAGGACCGAGAGGGTGCGGGCTGGGCTTTGGCTGAAGCCCCTCCTCTGTGCTGCCGCAAGGTCCAGAGCTCCTGGAGTCCTCATTGGGGCCGGACCCTCCCATCACTTCCAGGGTCTGTCGAGGCCGGTTTCAGGACCGAATACAGTAGGTCGCGCCCGGAATGGGCCACAACACTGCTAGATCGACGGCTGGGGGCGCTCTGTCCTCACGTGGGCGTAGCCACCGGATCCGCGAGCTCTTGAGGCCCCCTGCGGGAGGGACTGCAGTTCTATCCCGGGAAAAACGGGGAAGCTGAGGCTACTGCGGGGAAGTGACTTGTCCTAGGTGAAGCAGCGAACCTGGAGTGAGCTCAACCGCCCAGGGTTGTCGGGAAGTCCCAGGCCAGACCCGCCCGGCTTCGAGACACAGCCCAGCCCCTCGCCCCCAGAGCTCGCGGGGAGTGGGGAGTGGGCGTCGGGCACATCCACCCGTCAGTGCCCGAGGGGCGGGACCACTTCAGTCCCTCCCCGGCCCCATTGGCTGCAGCACCAGGGGCGGGGCGCGGCTGCCAGATGTTGGGGCGGTGGCGGCGGCGGGAGCTACGGAGAGCGAGGAGCCGCGGCGCCAGTCAGAGGGCCAGGGTGCCGCTGGCCGGCCCGCTGGGCCCGTTCCGCGCCGGTCCCGCTGGAGTTCGAAGAGGAATTGGCAGGCCTGGCGGGGGCTCCGGCACGGGCATGCATAGCGCTCGGCTTGACAGCTTCCTGAGCCAGCTCCGCTGGGAACTGGTGAGACTTGGGAGCGGGTGTGGCTTGTGAGGACGCGTGTGGGGTGCCCAGCTGCCGTCCGGCCCGAACGACACACGGGTAGGGGGCCGTCCCGAGTGCCCATCCAAGGCGGGATGGGGGCGGGGAGGCGCAGATGGCCCAGATGGCCCGCATCGGGTTTCGGACTGTTGGGGGCTGCCCTGGGCATCAAGTAACAGCCGCCCAGCTGGCCAAGCTGCTGGGGCGGCGGAGGGAGGTGGCGGGGAGAAATTTGTTTTGGGGCTGAGCAGGGGGCTGCGAGGGACTAAAGAGGTGCTAGAGCTGCTATGGATGCCTTCTACCCCAGGCTGATCTGTACTTCTTCTACCCCCCACCTGGCAAGTGCTCTTTCTCTGAAAGACGCTGTGAGCTTTGGGGAGCTGAATCCCTCAGGAAACAGGGGATGCTCCCCCACCCCCAGCCCTGAACAGGACTTACTTCCCGATGCAGGCGGGCCCACAACCCTGCCTCCCTCCCTGGTGGCGGGTACTGACTTGCCCAGCTCTGCGTGCTGCAGCCTGCCGGACTGCCACCAGGTCGGCTGACGCGAGTCACACGAGCTACGTGTGCCAGCGCCCCCATGACGGCCCTGTGCCCACTAGAGGCCTTGCTGCCCAGGCCTGCAGGCCTATCCAGTCCTCCTGGGGCTTCTGCTTTGGGACTACTCTGGCTAGGTAGGCAGGGGTGACAAGCACTACCCTTCCAACTTGGGCCCTCTCTTCCTCCACAGCTGTGTGGCCGGGACACTGGCTCACCCCCCATGTCTGGCCCCCTTCCACCATCCCCCAAACCTGGCCCAGGTGTTTGGCTCAGCCATGGACTCAGGGCCTCAGATGCCTTGGAAGAGGACTCAGTCGGCTGTGTGGAAGAGGAAGAAGGTATGGTGACAGGAGACAAGGGTATTGCCTTGGGGAGCCCAAGGGAGCATGTCCTGGACTGGGACTCTGGCTTCTCTGAGGTGTCGGGCAGCACATGGAGAGAGGATGAGCTGCCTGTACTCCAGCACCCAACACCCCCAGCATGGCCCCCCCATAGACAGCGCCTCTCGGCCAGTGGCATTCCTCTGCCTAGCAGGGCCCCTGTGGCCGGTGCACCACCTGCCCGTCGACCACGGCCCAAGTCTACACCAGACGCTTGCCTGGAGCACTGGCAGGGCTTGGAAGCTGAAGACTGGACTGCAGCCCTGCTGAACAGAGGTCGCAGTCGCCAGCCCCTAGTGCTGGGCGACAACTGCTTTGCTGACTTGGTGCACAACTGGATGGAGCTACCAGAGGCAGCAGGTGAGGGGGATGATAGTGGTGGGCCCCGTGCCCGTGCTCGGCCCCCTCAGTTCCTGCTTGGGCTCTCTGAGCAGCTGCGGCGCCAGCTGGCCAGGGCACGCAGGGCTGCTATGGCAGGAAAGCGACTGTCATGCCCACCTCGCCCGGAACCTGAACTGCCTGCAGATGTCTCACGATTTGCAGCCCTCATGAGCTGCCGAAGCCGCCAACCCATCATCTGCAATGATGTCAGCTACCTCTGACCCTGCCCTCCAGCCTGGGACAATAAAGACCTTTCTCTGGTCTATCCTGGTTCCATACCCCTGAGGCTCTAGGAGGTGGCCCCAGCCCTTTGAGGCGCAGCCACGCAGGTGAAGCTAAAGAGCCTTTTCCTTCCCTGCAGGGGTCCCTGTCATGCCCACATCACCCACCCTGTGAATTACTGCCCCATGTTTTGCCATCCATCCTCTCCACTTACACCCTCCTTCAACAAGCATTTATTGAGTGCCTACTGTGGGCTCAGGATGCAGGGCTCGATAGAGCCAGGTGATAGGGCTGCTGCCTTGTCACAGCTCGTAGTGCAAGGGTGGGAAGGTAGTGTCCTCCTCCTCACCCTCACAGCTGAGCTCCAGCACCAGCATCCGCTGCCCAGGCTCAAGCATCCGGCTTGTCACCTGCTGCACCAGTTTGGTCACCCTGGTAGTGTGGGGTGGGGGGAAAGAGGTTGGGGGAGATTGGGTAGGTGAGCAGTGGTAGGCAGAGTGACCTGACATGGACCAGGGGGTGCTGATGGGCCATAAGGAGCCCAAGCCAGGGGCAGGAGCAGCTTAAGACAGGAAACATCTGAAACTATTTTAGGAGCAGCAGGCAGGGCGGGCAGGAGGCAGGAAGCTGTGAGTCCCCTGGGAGTGGGCCGTGAAAGGGGGGCTTAACAGGGTGTGGAGGAGCTAATGGGGGGTGTGGAGGAGCTAATGGAGCCGGCCAAGCAGGCAGCTTGGAGGCCCCTCCTCAGGCTTTCAGCCCTCACCCCACCCCCAGCCCATTTGCCGGCTCCATTTGGCAAAAGAAAGCTTCAGGAGGGTGTGAGAGGCCCAAATGGGGTTGGGAGGAGGAAAGACTTCATCATGTCTCCCACCTCCAACCTCCAGGGACAGAACAAGTCCTGGCTAAAGCCAGGTGTGGGCTCACCTAAGGGCCAGGTGCTGGGCCTGCTTTTCAGGTGACCATCCTGCTGAGTAGAGTAGGGCCTTGCCGTGCAGCAGCATCTTCACCCTCAGCCCATACCGTTCCTAGAGAGAGTCAGGTCAAGTGCCAGCTAGACCAGGCTGGGCCAAGACTGAAGGCGAGGAGGAGGAATGGGGCTCACCTGGAGGTGGGCCAGCAACGACTTCAGGGTCCTTTCTGGCTGCCCAGCAGGCACCTTCAGGCGGTCCCAACAGGTCCAGGTCCATGTCAGGTGATGGCACTGGGGGTGGTGGGGGGAGGAATGAGAAGCTTCTCACACACACCCTCCCCCTACCCATTACCAGCAGCTGATGGCCCCTTTCCTAGGGGAGGAGCTGGACTAGAGGCAGGAAGCAGAAGCCCCGGGGCGGGGGGTTGGAAGGTGGGATCTGGGCCCAGAGTCTCAGTACCCTCCCCGCCTATGCTGGGGCCAGCACAGGAAATGGGGCTATGGGGCCCCCGCACAGGGAAACAGGCAATCCATCACACAGGCTGGTTGTATGTGTGTGTGTGTGTGTAGGGGGGGCGTTGCTTCCTGAGGAAACAGGAGCAGGGCCGCTGCAGTCTCCGATAAAGCAGCTTGATCCTCAAATGCAAGGCTGGAAGCTGGGGGGTACATCCTGCCCCCTCATCCTGTATTGCCAGGGCCTTGGGCTATGTGGGCACAGAGTATCAAGGGGCACAATGACCACTAGGGCCCCACTGGCTGAGACCCCAGCAGGGACACAGTCTGCAAGGGCCTCCTCTTCCTGTCCCCTTTCCTTCCCCATTTCAAAAATCTTGGGATTCTGGTGACTGGAGCTGAGGGTGGTAAGGCAGCCAGGACAGACTCCCGCCTCCAGAAAGCACAGTGGGGTCAAGCTGAGATGAGGCCAGAGGTGAGTTGGGGGGGATCCTCCCTTGCTCCCTCCCCCTCTACTGCAGACAAAGGCAGCTTATGTGCTAGAAGCCCTTCACAAAGGGGCTCTGTGTACTGTGCCCTGAGGGACCCCAGCAAAAGCCCAGTGCTGGCCCATGACCTCTCCCCTCTCCCTTGGTGAGGGTATTCTCTCCACCCCCTCTCCTGTGCCCCAAGAAAATGCCAACTAACTACTGCCTAGCCTGGGCACACAGCCAGGGGCATTCACAGCCCTGCACTCGAAGGAACACACATGGACACAAGCCTGGGAATGCCTGCATGTGTACTCACATGCACACCCATGCAAGCCCACATTGAAGAAGAGTCCTGTACTCCCATCTGGCACACAGATGTGCCAGCATCCTCCCTCCATGGCCACAAACCTCAGGGCCAGGGATGCCCAGACCCCTGTGCACTTAGATGCACACAACCCCCCCCCCCCCCACAACTGGTGAGCTCAGTGGCCTTTAACTCAGCTTGGAGAGTGTGGGCCAGGATCCCCATGCCATGCAGGCTGAAGTTAGGCTCTGTTTGGGGCTAGGGCTCTAGTCCTCCCTCCCTACCACCTCCCCCTTAGGGCTGGTGGAGGCTGTGAGGGATATCTGGCTCCACTAATGAGTTAAAGCTGCAGCTCCCCCAGACCCGGGCTGTGGAGGGATGGGGGTGGGGGTGGCTGACGGCTGCTTCCTGTGTCTGACAGGTCCCAGTCTGGCTTCACAGCAGGAAGGGGGCTGGAGGGAGTCTTAAGGACTCCCCCAGAGTCTGGGTTCTGGTACAAACCCAAAGCCAGAGTAGAGCCTGTTTCGGTAGGTGCAAGGAGAACCCAGGCCTCGTGTGTGTGTGTGTGTGTGTGTGTGTGTGTGTGTGTGTGTGTGTGTGTGTGTATGTGTGAGTGTGTGTGTGGGGGGGGGGCGGGTGTCAAGGGCTCACCTTCTGGATGGCTGGGGCGCAAGGCACCCAGCGGCTAAAGCGGTTTTCAGCCAGATGCAGGTAGCTGTGGCGAAAAGCACTGAGGGGCCGTGGCCCATTCACCACCTTATACAGCTCCAGGCCCACCAAGCCAGCCACAGCTGCTGTAGTGGTGGCAATGGCTGGAATAATCTGGCCCACAATTCGCTTGCTCTGCCAAGGACAAGAGATTTGGTCTGGGCCCAAAGTGTAGGGCTAGGGTTTGACCTCTACCTCTAGGCCTGAGCCCCAAAGGGCAGAGTTACCTGGGCGTGGTTGGCAGGGGGGATCCCATAGTTCTGAGCTCGCAGGCTTGCTGCCGCTGCCACAAAGTCCACATGGAAGTTGCTATCATTGTCCTGTGAGGCCCAAGTCACAGTCATGTTAACACTGCCCCAGAGTCCCTAGCCATGGCTGACCACGTGTCACTGTACAGGTCTTCCCATAATTCTGTGGGATGGATGCTTACCTCTCCCCACTTATCAGGTAAGGAAGCTGAGGCTCAGGGAAGGTGATCTGCTTTTGGGGTCCTCCTGGGAGGAGGATTCAGGCCAAGGGACTTCAAAGCTACTTTCCTAGCTCTTGAACTTCCCCAACAATCTTCCCCAACTTGTCCCTTCACCCCTACTTGGACTCCCACCTTCTCAAACTTCAGGGGCTCGAGGGGAGGGCTCCCGCTCCAGACTTCCAGGACTTTGTGCAGTTTCTTCAATTGCTCAGGGCCTGTCAGAGGAAGGGGGTGGAAGTTCTTAGCCCCTACCTTCTGTGTTCTCCCTGGAGCCTGGTGCCTATTCTTGGTCTCTCCTAAGACTAAATTGCCACTTTCAGGGAGACCCCCTGAATGATAGTGCAGTCTCCTCTCAAGCAGCCCCAGCCCTACTTGTGTGTGTGTGTGCCTGCATGCATGTACCAATTATCTCCGTCCTCACCTGGGGAACATAACTAGGTTTGTGGGGGGGTTTGCTGAGAATCTGCCATGGGAATAGAGGTGCAGGGGTATGGGTAGCAGGGAGAGTGCCTACTGAGGGGCTAGAGGATGAGCCCAAGCCTTGAGAGAAGCAAAATCAGAGGGCCTGAGAGATAGTGATTTGGCTGCAGGGTCCCCAGGCCCCATCTTCCTTCTGCAGCATAAGCTGAGGACAGGGCTATGCCTTTGGATGGCAGCATAGGGGGCCAGAGGTCAGGAGCCTCACCAAACTCAGCAGAAGCCCGAGCTAGCTCCAGGTCGTTAGGAAAGATGGGGACCAGGTTCTGGGAGACGGGCAGTGGCAGCAACTTCAGTAGTTCCCTGAGTGCAGTCTGGTCCCGTGAGCCAGGCAGTCCATGCATCTGGGCATACAAGTTAGCGGCCGCCAGCACATAGAGGAGGTGTGTGTCCTGCAGTCAGAGCAAGAGCATGGGAAGATGCATGGGTAGAGCGAGCATGTACAGGTACATGGGCTAGGGGTCACCACCCATTTGTGGATCTGTTTGAGTGTCTGCCTCTGTGTCACACGTGGACACCCACATGCGCACAAACACAGCAATCTCCCTCAGCATCTGCTTATCTCTGAAGAACAGGGGCCTACTTCTGCTCTGAGGGGTCACATCCCCATCTTGGGGTTCCTAAGGGACCCCACTTACTTGGCTGGCATCAAACTGCAAGGGCTGCGGACACTGTTTGGAACCTGACCAGAAAAGAGTTCCATCCTCAAGCACCTAAGGAAATGGAGGCTGCTGGGCTCGGTCTGGTTCCCCTGAGCCCTCAGCCTCCCAATCACTAGCTACCCACTTTATCAGGTGGGAAACGATTCAGGAGCTGCAGGATGCCATCATGGAAGCATAGTTGCCAGTGGCCAAGAGCCCACACCACACAGTCTTGCCAGGTCTGTGGACGCTCTCTTAGGACACCCAGCACCTCCTGCAGCAGGGTCAGCACCTTTAGCCCATCTGGTTCTGCCAGAGAAGTGGGTGCCCTGCGGACAGAGGAAGGGTTTCGAGGCTAAAGCCCTGAAGATTCTGGTGGTAGGGGCTAGCTAGGGGTAGCCCTCTGGTGCTAGAGGGCTCCCGTCCACCCCTCTTATTTTATTTTTTTATTTTTTTAAGTTATTTATTTTGAGAGAGAGAGAGAGTACATGGGAGGGCCAGAGAGAGAGAGGGAGAGAGAGGATACCAAGTGGGTTCTATGCTGTCAGCACAGAGCCCAACAAGGGGCCCCAACTCAAGATCCATGAGATCATGACCTGAGCAAAACCAAGAGTCGGATGCTTAACCGACTGAGCCACCCAGGCGCCCCTCCCGTCCACCCATCTTGGTGGCCTTACTGTTGGTGGCGGTTGATGGTCTCAGCAGACAGACGGAAGAGCCCCTCAAACTCATCCCGGGCCCACTGTGGGGGAGAGAGGAACCATGAGGTGTCACACAGGGAATCAGTCTACAGCTGAGGACTGAGCTGGGTGGGCTAGGGCTTTCTGGGGTGCATCCTACCTGCACGGTGTGCTCGACTGTGCTGGGGAAGTGCCGCAGGGTGCAGACAGGGTAGGTAGCATCCTCAGAAGCTATAGCTGAGGCAGGGGCTCTGTAGGTCTCAGTCACACACGGCATGAACACTGAAGCATGTCCCAAGGTACCATGTGTCCCCGCCTCCAGCAGTGGCTTCAGATAGTGGGTGCAGCGAGCAGCCACATAGTGCCCTAGTAAGAGGGGCAGAGGGGCAGGAGTGGGGCTGGCACTGCCTTGACCAAGGGGCTGAGTTTCAAGGGCGAGTGCTTACGGGCCTGGAAACTGTCCAGGGCAGCAGCCACACCGTCCACACGGGAGAAGAAGTTGTTCCCATAGATGTGCTCTGTAGTGGGATCCAGTGGGTAGATGAGTGGGGTCACCTGCAAGTCTGAGTTCAGGCGGCGAGCAGCCTCTGCAGCTACCTCTGCCTTAGGCCTCTGAAAAGAGAGCAGGAAGATGCTGGGGGTGTTGGGGGGCACTGTGGGAGGACCGTCCAGGATGCTAGGTGTGGGTAGGGGCCGGCACTCACACCAATGTCCTGGGTCCTGAAGAGGAACTGACGGCTGAGATTGGAGCGCTCTATGTGGTCCATGTCGGCAACAGTCACTCCCCCGCTGGCGCCAGCCCCGAGGCCCACTAGGGCAAAACCTTTGAGCAACTCACAACCGATAGCTCCAGCACCCACCTGCCAGCAGGAGCAGCCTTAGCCAGAGGGCCTGGCCCGGCCCTCCCACAGACATCTCCCAACTGGACCACAAAGCTCACCAGGAGGTAGTGCTGGCGGCTCAGCTTCTCCTGAAAACCAGCCCCAAACACTGCAATTTGCCCATCATAGCGACAATGTCTCTAGGAGACACAGACAGGGGTCAGTGATGGCCACTGGCCTGTGCTGTGTCTCCGTCTTACGCTAACTTTTCCAGGTCAGGATCTCTGGATCGTTCTTCCTGTTCCTTCCCTAGTTCTGAATTTGGAGAAAGCTTGCACCCCTACCCCAGGTTCTTACCGGAGCACAGTCCTCTGGTTTGGGATGGGGCTCCCCGTCTTCTGGAAGGCAATCGAGGGCATCAAAGTAAAGCCACTGGTCCAGGGGCATGAACTTCCCGGAGATTGCCTAGAGGCCAGCATTTTAGTGTAGGGACTCCTGCCAGCTCCAGAGCCCCTAGGATCCTGGCTGGGCTTCACCAGATTGGTGAAGCCTCCAAGGCCACTGTCTGGTACTGGGCACTCTCTGGCACCCACACTTACCTCCACACCCTTCCCAGTCCCACCCTGCCTGTGCCTGTGCTCACTTTCAGCACTTCCTGGGCGGCCACCGCACCCAACATGGCTGCCATGGGGCTCAAGCCACCAGCACTACTCAGGGCGACTGTCTGCACGAGAGCCTCATCCAGAGGCTCTTCCAGTGGCTCTCCTTCTGTCCCCTTCAGTGGTTCCAGGGACTGGGCCAGGCCCACCACCATCTCTGCGTCAACCTGTGGGGTAGAACTCTGTGGGCACGGCAGCCCTGGCCTGAGCTCCATTCCCTGCTCAAACCCTTCATGCAGCCACCCCCCATTTCCAGAGAAGTGGAAGCAGAGCCTAAGTGTGAAGGCCCCAACCAGTTGCCAGACTGTGCAGCACCACCAGAGAACGCCTAGACAATGCCCTTGAGGGCTTCACCAACATGGGTAGAGATTTCACCTCAGAACTGAGTGGTTAGGAGGTGGCGGGGTCCCCAGCCTTTGTGCCTGGTACTTTCAGGGACCCTCTCTCTGGCCTAGAGACAGTGTTATCATTTCCTATATGTAAGTGGGAAAATGCTTCTGGGATTATAACTTGGGTCTGTGAGATAATCATTGTTGCCTCCTGGCAGGTGAGACCCCAATAAGACAGAGGCTCAAGGAAGAGCAGAGGGGCCACTCACAGGATCCCAGGGCCGGGGCAGGCCGCCATTGAGGTGCTGGAACTGGTGCAGGGCACGGAAGGCCTGATGTAGGCAGCGGGCGCGGCGAGCTTCCTGGGAACTCTGGGCCACCACACGGGGCTGGAGCAGAGCTACATCCATGGGCTTCTGTAGCAGGTACTTAGCTCAGGGTCAGGTTCAGAAGACTGTGGGCCCCTTGAGGCTCCCAAGCTCCCCTACTTCAGATGCACTTGCACTCACATGGCTCACAGTCTTGGGCCTCTTGACCTCAGTGACAGTCCCACCACTCAAGTAACAGGAGAAATTTGCTGTGTCCCCAATCTCCAAGGTTCTGTCCCCTAGGGGAGATCCAGCCTCGTCAGTATGATCTCTGAACCGGAGTAGTTCTTTATACTCTATCCTGTCTTGCATCTGTGTCCTTGACCTTGCTCCATGCTGAGGAAGGTGGAAGAGAACCTACCCCCAAGGACCAGAGCCAGGCTGTGTGTGCCCCCAGTTGGGGCTTGGGTGCTGGGCCTGGAAGTGGAGAGGGTTGGCTTACCGTGCACGTGGATAGGCCGGGGATCACAGCCATTGAGCTCCACCATGCCCTTAATGCCCGAGAAAGTCACCAAATCCCCATCGCAGAAGTTGTGGGCCTCTTTTTTCAGAGTAAGAATTCCAGGGGAGCCCTGGAGAAGAGGAGGCTTGGTTCAGGGGTGCCCTCCTTGGTCAGCAGGTGAGCACCCACACTTCAACACCCACCTGGGAGATGTGCTGGATAGCAGCTGTCAGGGGTTCTGCCTCTGTAGGATCCTGCACAGTGAAGTCCTCACCAAAGTCACAGAACAACTGCCTGTGGTGTGGTGGCAGGTGTCACTGAGACGGCTCAGTGGTTAATCGCCATGCTTGTGGTGAAGCGTGGGAGACACTAGGGCAAGCTCAGAGAGCCAGCACTGGGAAGGGATACTGGGAGAGGCTTGGAAGCTAGAGTTTGAGGGACTCACTGGAGCGGGTCTGGAGGCTGGGGTGGAAGAAGCAGAGGGGTGGGACTGGGGACCAGAACCAGAAGGGGATGCTGGGACAGGCCTGGGGCTAGGTGGAGAGGCACTGGGGCAAGCCTGGAGCTAGGAATAGCACTGGGACCAGTTGCTGCCTGTGATGTGGTAGGCCAGGCAGGTAGCCTTGCTCACCCCACAAGGCCCCGGGTATCGGCCACCAGAAAGCAGACTCCGAGCTTGTGGCATAAAGTGCCCAACTTCAGCTGCTCCTCCAGCTTCGAGGTGGTCAGCACCACTACCTGGATGGACCCCGTGATCAGCAGCGCCAGAACCGCTGCTCAGCTCAGGGCTAGAGGAAGGGGCTGGGCTCACATGGAGAGGGGGGCAGGGAGGGTACCTGGAAGTCCAGCAGCAGCTCCTCGGTGATGTCACCTGTGTGGATGCGTACCTGGACAGCTCTGTTAAGCTTAGCCACAAGTTCTTGAGATGCCTCAGCCCTGCTTCTTTCCAAGTCCTGCTCTGAGAGGAAAAACTAGAGAGGGACACAGTAGTCTGGCTTGAGCACGGAGATTTCTCTCGGGTCCTTGGTCTGGGAAGCATAGCCACCCACCCCACCACCCCGGCTGACTCTCACCTGGGCAGCCAGGTCAGACCAAGAGGTAGGGTGGGGATCATGCAGAGTGAGGCTGCCCACACCCATCAGGACCAGGTTTTTGGCCACCTCAGCCCCCAGGCCCTGAAGGCCTGACAGCAGGACCTTCGCTCCCTGAATCTTCTGCATGGCCGGCAAGTCCAGCACATACCTGCGGATGGGGAAAAAGAAGGTAGGCGATCGGCGACCAGAAGTCAGAAAGCCACCCCATTCCCTTCCCCGCCTCGGGCCTCACAGCTGCCGTGAGTATCGCTCCTTATCCAGCAACTTGGAGGTCTCTGGGACAGCCATCCTGCGGCTGGACAACAGGCTGCAGCGCTTATAGACGCGGTCGCTGCGTGGGAGGCTGTGCTAGCAGAGGCCAGTGCCTCACTGTGGCTAGTGCACACAGGCACTTTGTCTACGGGACTGAAGGACGATACCAGTCATAGCTTTCTTCCTGGCTCCTCCGTCATTTCAGGGGAAATGAAAGTGAAAGTAAAACTAGACTGAGCCGGCTTAGTCCTGCTAGTCCTGCCTCCAGACCATCCTGAATGGTTCTGGCAGCTGTAAGTCACAGGCAAAGTGGGACAGAACTCCTGGGTCTATTTGGCCGCTGTGAGAGCAGGTATCTTTCTTGAGGAAGGAAGCCACGAGAGGGATCCATGTGGGCTGGAGGCGATGGTCTCCTGTGGCTCTCTAGATGTCCCAAACCTCAGGCCCCATCCCCCCCAGTGTGGCTGCCTGAATGGGCTTCCTGCCCACAGAGTGCTGGCAGGAACCCCCGTGTCCTGAGGACTCACCTTGTCCACCACACAGGGTAGAGCCAGTCCCATCCCAGAGGCTGTGGGAGCTTATGAAATTACATTGTCCTGCCCCCGGGGCCCAAACCACAGACCCAGGTGGAGCCTGGCATCTTTGGGAATATCCACCTGCTTGGCCCTGGGCCAACTCCTCAGAGGATAAGGATTCCCCCTTGCCCACAGCTGCCAGCCTAGGACAGATGGCAGTCCTAGGTGACCAGTCAGGGATGAGTCTTAGGACTCAAAGAGGGTGGTCGGTCTCTGAGTGCCAGACCTAAGAGTGGCAGCCATGATCACATGTGTCCTTACTTTTCATTTGAATTTTTATTTTGAAATAATTATAGACTCCAAGGAAGTTGCAAAAAACGTAGAGGTCCTGTGTACCCCTCACCCACGATGTGTCCTTCTGCCTTCTTTAGGAACCAGGGGCCAGTTCTCCAGACGACAGACCATAGTTCCCCACAAACCTGCACAGTAGCTAAACCAGATGTGGTCATAAGTTCTTTTTTTTTTTTTTTTAATGTTTATTTATTTTTGAGAAAGAGAGAGAGTGTGAGAGGGGAAGGTGAAGAGAGAGAGGGGGACGGAGGATCTGAAGTGGGCTCCGAGCTGTCAGCACAGAGCCCGATGCAGGGCTCAAATTCATAAACCATGAGATCATGACCTGAGCCGAAGTAGGACGCTCATCCAACTGACCCACCCAGGTGCCCCATAAGTTAATTTTTTAAATTGAGGTAACATTCATATAATGTTAAAATAACCATTGTAAAGTGGCATTTAGTGTACTCACAATGTTGTACAGCCACCACCTCTCTCTAGTTTCAAAACTTTTTATTTAAAAAAAATTTTTTTTAATCTTTATTTATTTTTGAGAGAGACAGAGTCAGAGCAGGGGAGGAACAGAGAGAGAGGGAGACACAGGATCCTAAGCAGGCTTCAGGCTCTGAGCTGTCAGCACAGAGCTGGACGCAGGGCTCGAACTCACAAACCGTGAGATCACGATCTGAGCCGAAGTCAGACGCTTAACCAACTGAGCCACCCAGGCACCCTGCAAAACTTTTTCATAACCCACTGAAGAACACCCCCACCACATTAAATAATCACTACTTATCCCCTACCCCAATCCTCTGGCAAACACTTAGATTCTTTCTGTCTCTAGAGATTTGCATATTCTGGATATTTCTGTGAAAGGAATCATACAAAATGTGACCTTTGATATCTGCTTTCACTTAGTGTATTTTTGAGGTTCATCCAGACTGTAGCATGTATTGGTACTTCATTCCTTTTTTTTAAAATTTATTTATTTTTGAGAGAGAGACAGAGAGAGCGAGTCAGGGAAGGGCAGAGAGAGAGAGAGAGAGAGAGAGAGAGAGAGAATCCCAAACAGGCTCCACATTGTCAGCACAGAGCCCAACACAGGTGCTGAACCCACAAACCGTGAGATCATGACCTGAGCCATAAACCAAGAGTCAGACGCTCAACCAACTGAGCCACCCAGGCGCTCCGGTACTACATTCCTTTTTTATGGCTGAATAATATTCCATCACATGCATATATCATGAATCGTTTATCCAGTCACCTGTTGATGGACATTTGAGTTGATTCCACCTTTAGGATATTATGAATAGGCTGCTATGATCATTCTTGAAAATGTATTTGAGTATTTGTTTTCAATTCTTTGGGGAAATACCTAGGAGTAGAATTGCTGGGTTGTACAGTAATGTTTACTTTTTTTGAGAGACCAACAGCTGTTTTCCACCAGCAGCGTACAAAATTCCTATTTCTCCACATTGTACTCAATGCTGGTTTTTCCTTTAAAAAAAACCTTATACCTGGACTGCCTGGGTGGCTCAGTTGGTTAAGTGTCCGACTTCAACTCAGGTCATGATCTCACTATTCATGGATTCAAGCCCTGAGTTGGGCTCTGCACTGCCAGTGCAGAGCCTGCTTGGGATTCTCTCTCTTCCTCTTCCTCTTCCTCTCTCTCTCTCTCAAAATAAGTAAACTTAAAAAAAAAAAAAACTTATACCCATCATAATGAATATGAAGTAGTATGCAATTTTCTTTTCACTCAGTAAACATTTACTGAGTGTGTCATATGTACTAGGTATAGAAATTAGGGCTAGAGTGTCTTTTTGTGATTGGTTTATTTCACTTAGCAACTATCTCCAAGGTCCATCCATATTGTAACATATTACAGAATTTCCTTCCTTTTTAAGGCCACATAATAGTCCTTACATGTATATACATTTCGCTTATCCATTCATTAATGGATGGCTATTGGGTGGCTTCCATTTTTGGGCTATTGTGAATATTGGTGTTATGAACATGGGTGTGTACAAATATCTCTTTGAGATCCTGCTTCCAGTTCTTTTGGATATACACAGAGAAGTGGAATTGCTGGATCATATGGTAATTCTATTTTTAATTTTTTGAGGAGCCACCATATTGTTTTACACAGTGGATGTACCATTTTACATTCCCACCAACAGTACACAAGAGTTCCTATTTGTCCAAATCCTCCCTAGCCCTTGTTTTGTTTTTTAGATAGTAGCCATCCCAGTGGGTGTGAGGTGGTATCTCATGGTAGTTTTGATTTGCACTTCCCCAATGATTAATGGTATTGAGCATCTTTAATTAAAAAAAAAAACAACAACCTTTTTTTACAGTTTACTTATTTGGGGGGGGGGGGGGGAGGAGAGGAAGAGAGAAAGGGAGAGAGAGAACCCCAAGCAGGCTCTGTGCTGACAGCACAGAGCCCAATGTGGGGCTTGATCCCACAAACTGAGAGATCATGACCTGGGCTGATATCAAGAGTTGGATGCTTAACTGACTGAGCCACACAAGCGCCCTGATATTGAGCATCTTTTAATGGGCTTATTGGCCACTCAGATATCTTCTTTGGAGAAATGTCTGTTCAAGTCTTTTGTCTATTTTTGAATTGGATTTTTGTTGTTGAGTTTTAGAAGTTCTCTACGTATTCTGGATATTATCCCTTATCAGATATATGGCTTGAAAATGCTTTCTCCCTTCTGTGGTTGCCTTTTTACTATGCAGATAGTGTCTTTTGGTGTGAGTCTTTAAGTTTTATTTTTTTTAAATGTTTGTTTGCTGTGTGTGTGTGCGTGTGTGTGTGTGTGTGTGAGAGAGAGAGAGAGAGAGAGAGAGAGAGAGAGAGAGAGTCCCAAGCAGGCTCCACGCTGTCAGCACAGAGCTCGGAGCTGGGCTCTATCTCACAAATCGTTATATCACGACCTGAGCTGAAATCACAAATTGGGACAATTAACCCACTGAGCTACCCAGGCATCCCAGTCTTTTTTTTAATGTTTTGTAGAAATACCAGTGAAGCTATGTGGTCCTGGGCTTTTCTTTCTTTTAAGACTTATTTTGAGAGAGAGAGAGAGAGAGAGAGAGAGAGAGAGAGAGAAGGTGTGAGTGGAAGAAGGGCAGAGGGAGAGAATCTTTTTAAAAAAATTTTTTTAATGTTTATTTTTGAGACAGAGAGAGACAGAGAGTGAACGGGGGAGGGTCAGAGAGAGAGGGAGACACAGAATCTGAAGCAGGCTCCAGGCTCCGAGCTGTCAGCACAGAGCCTGATGAGGGGCTCGAACTCACAGACCATGAGATCATGACCTGAGCTGGTCAGACACTTAACCGACTAAGCCACCCAGGCACCCCGGAAGAGAGAGAATCTTAAGCAGACTCCATGCTCAGTGCAGAGCCTTATGTGGGGCTCCACCCTACAACCCTGGGATCATGACCTGAGCCGAAATCAGGAGCCCAACACTCAACCAACTGAGCCAACCAGGCACCCTGGGAGTTTTTTGAATACTGATTCAATCCCCTTACTAGTTGTAGGTCTATTCATGTTTTCTTTCTCTTCTTTGAGTCAGTCAGTGTTGTTAGTTTCTGTGTTTCTAGAAATTTGTACATTTTAATTAGGCTATCCAATTTGTTGGTGTACAATTGTTCACAATCCTTTCTATTTTTGTAAAATCGATAACAATGTCCCCATTTTCATTTCTGATTTTAATAATTTGTCTTTTTTCTCTTAGCCAATTTATTTAAAAGTTTGCCAATGTTGTTGGCCTTTTCAGAGAAGCAGCTCTTGGTTTTCTCTGTTTTTTAGGATTCTGACACCAGTTCCAATGTGTGCATTTATTCCACACCACCAAGCAGTTCTCCAACACTAACTGGGAGTCTGACAATTCAACTCAATTCTGAAACTACCTGGAGACAGCATCAGATCCACTGCCTGCCTTGAAATCAGTCAGCCGCTTTTGGGGAGCTGCTATCCCCATAACCCTGAGGAATGGGGGATGGTGGCTGGTTCAAGCCCCGCTCTTCCTTCATCAAGTACTTTCCTTGTTGTCTGATCCGGTACCAGAGTTCTGAAATAGTTGATGACGATCGCTTTTTCCAGCTCTTTGTATTTAGGTCTGTCTTAGTTGTTTTATTGTTGTTTTGTAACCATCACCACTATTTCAAAAACTTTATTTTTTAAGATTTTATTTTTAAGTAATCTCTACACCCAATGTGGGGTTCAAACTCATCACCCCAAGATCGGGAGTCACATGCTCTACTGACCGAGCCAGCCAGCTTGCCCCAATTTCTAAAACTTTAAAATCACTCCAGGCAGAGGGGGGGATGGGTGAAATAGGTGAAGGGGATCAAGAGTACCCTTTATCGTGGTGAGCACCGAGTAATGTACAGAAGTGTTGAATCACTATATTGTACACCTGAAAGTAACATAACATTGTATGTTAACTACACTGGAATTTTTTTAAAAAGGGAAAAAAAAGTTTATGTAGAGAGAAAACAAGTCACCTCAGACAAAAACTCTATAACCATTAAGCAACAACTCCATTTTCTCCTTACTCTAGCCCCTGGCAACTTCTATTATATTCTACTTTGGTCTCTACGAATTTGTCTATTCTAGATACCTCATTTGAGTGGAATCATACAATATTTGTCTTTTGTGTCTGACTTATTTCCCTCAGGGGTCATAAGTTCCTAACCTGTAACGCTGACTCATTAGGTTCCCACAACTGGGAGTTTAGTGCTATTGTCCCTACTTTAAAGAAGTTGGACACAGAAAGGCTGAGTAATTTGCCTAAGATCACTCAGCTGATAAGGAGCGCTATTGGTCAGCCGCTGGCTGCACCCTTAACTTGGTGCTGCACTTCCCCTCACCAAACCTCCTTGGTTCAAGGCAGCAGCAAAGGGGTCCAGATCCCATAACCAAGAGCATTACTTCCTCCCTGTGAGGCTCACTCCTCCAGATGTCCCGGGGGCAGCTGGGCATGCTCAGCCTGAAGCATGAGGGCACTCACCCTCATTCTCTGTGCCAGGCCCATGGTGGGCCCTGCAGAGGCAGATGAACTCCCATGCAGTAGTCAGAGAGGGAAGTTTAGGAGGCCTCACCCAAGCTAGAGGTCAAGAAAGGAAGTCTTCTAGGAGAAAGTGCTCTTGAAGTTAAGACCCAAAGGTCGCTGATTATTTGTCTTGCTTGCTGTGAGTCCCCTGTATGGCTATACCTGTTTACCCATTTGCTTTCCTGCCTATGGCATTTGGGCTGTGCCTAGGCTAGAGGCTGTGAACAAAACTGCAGTGATAGCATTCCTGCTGGAGTCTCCCTGTGTCCTATGAGGGGACACATGCCTAAGGATAGGATTTCTCAGTGTGAGCCGAGGTGAAGGTCCCACTTTACAAACTTATGCGAAATGGTTTTCTAAAGTGTTGGTGCAAATTTACACTCCCAGAGCCAGGAAGAAAGTATTCTATCTTTTTTATTTTACATAGAAATCTTCCCCCCTATCCTCTCCCACCACCATCCCCTCGCTCCCCACCCTGCTTGGCTCCGGCCATGCCTAGCAGCAAGTCAGAAGCTGGCAGAAGCATGGGGCAGGCTGAAATTGCCTGAGAAGCCTCAAGCACTTTGGTCCATACAGTCAACAAAAGACCTGGAGAACCAGAAGCAGCCCGGCTACATCTGGCTATAAACAAGAGCCTTTAACAGACAGCAGGTCCTGCTGGTCTCACATCGGTAACCACATGTAGGCCCAGTACGGTAGACCCAGTATGGTGGGGGTGGGCAGGACAAGTTCAGGAAAAGCACAGTTCCTGGGCCTCACCCTCATCCCCATCTTTTCGTCTACCCTTGCCCTCAGGGCTGGTCCCGGAGGAGGGGCCGTGCCCCCAAAACCTCCTGCTGAGCCAGTCCTGGCCTATAAGTTGGAGGCATATATCTGGCCACTGATCAGACTCACTGTTCTCACTACCACAAGAAGGTGTCCAGTTTGGCCTGGGAGGGAGGGAGCACTGTCCTTGCCTTGACTCTCTGCTTAGCCTTGGGCTTGGGCTTAACAGGCAGTGGGCGGATCATAGTTGTGTCAGTCTGAAGAAGATGTCAAGGAAGAGGCCTAAAGAAGAGACTGAATGCAGGGCAGCAAAGGCTCAGACTTGGAGGGGGGAAGCTCTGCTATACTGAGCGAGGTCAGGCTCTGCACACCTGAGGCTGCAGCCACTGCCAGGCTAGGGTCTGAGGGTACATTTGAGGGATGGTGTGGGTAGCTCAGCTCAGCCCAGTGCTACAGAACAAGGATACAGGTTGGATGAATTTTGTCCGACCTCCAAGACCATCGAAGCCAGTCCTTACCTAAAACGGAAGGAAGAAGTGAGTGGGCCAGGTTAAGAAGCTAGGAAGCTGGCCCCCACTGTCCCCCTCCCCCCCGAGAGGGCTGGCATTTGCCACTTGTGGGAAGCCATACTCACGGCATCTGTGCTGCGACGGGGCTCTGCTTTGGCCCTCTTGGGCTGTTTCTGGCCTAGGACAGCATTCCGGATGAAGACAGGAAAGGCACTAGCCAGCTCCTCATCTGGCTCTCCCATACAGCGCTGGCCGCCCAGCGAGAGCTGGGACTCCTGGGGTGGGGGAGTTCCCAAAGGCAGACTTGACGAGAGAGATGGCAGCAAAGGAGGGGGCGGGTAGGGGTGGTGGAGCAGGACCAGGATCTCTGATGCTTCACCAGGAGGCAGATAGGATAATGAATAGAGTTCCCAGGGTGGCTCCATAGTGTCTTAGCCCCAGGCCAGGAGTCAGAGGCCTCTGGCAACACCCTGCCCTTTCAGAAGTCCCGCTTTACACTCAGTTCTGGCAAGGGTTGGATGGTGACTGCCTGACTTCTTCAGGGAAACCTTACCTGCTTGGGGTCATTGGGCATCTTCTTGGGGATGTCCTGAACAGGAGAGCTGTGAGAGCAAGACACCAAGACAAGAGGCAGGTGAGCAAGATACAGGGCCTGGCGAGCCAGGCTCAGCACATGGCCCTTGGGGAACCACCATGTGGCATTGCTGCTGTAATGGCTGTGCTGGGCAAGGCACCTCAGTGAGCCCCACCCCAAGTGCAGGTCTGTGAACAGCTGTCAGTCACAGCTGCCAGAGTGGAGGAGGAATGGGAAGTTGGACCATTTTTCAATTTTGTGGCTTCCACTCGGGGCCAAGCCAATTCCAATCCTCCCCAAGGCCTCAAGTGCCTATGTCCTGGGTTCTATGTGTGGCTGGAGGCCCAGCTGATTCACCAACCACAGGGGGAAAGCCAGTCATGTCCTGATATAGGCAGAGGGCACCTCGTGATCTCAGACTTAGCCTTGTCTGCCCAGAGAGGGGCTACCATCTCCACAATACCCTCAGTAGATAGTCTATCAAGTACTCTCACAACACAGGGCTAGGCCATCTTCTTAGGTAATCTGTGCAGGCACAGTCTGGGGCATAATGAATTATGGCCCCAAGCCCCGGCCCTTCACTCATAGCTCCAGAGCTAGACACAGTGTTTCCACCCAATCCCCGGGGACACTAACAGCTGAATACCCTCTCCTGATATTTTCCCAGGGCGGGTAGCAGGAGGGTGACCTAAAGGCTGACCCTGTGGTTTCTCATAGCCATGAGGACAAGGGCAGGGTCAGTCTTGTCAACTCTGGATCCCTTCATTCCTGTCCCTATAGCCTGTGGTGAGGCTACATGAAAGCCATGGGAAGATTCTCCACTTGCTGCAAGTTTGGCTCTGGGGAGGCTGATCCAAGGGGGAAGCATCCTGGACTCCCTCACACTCACTGCAGGCCCTCAAGATGATAAAAATGTCTCTAAAAGGCCTGGCAGTCTGCAGGCCCCAGGTGTCCACTTTCACCCTTTACAGCTAGAGAAAAGACAACATGAAGAAGCCAGGGTGTGCAGCAGGCACTAACAGGCCCTGTGACTACAGGCCACATGCCCAAGGCTTGCTTCCCACTGCTACCAGGCCTGGCCCTGTACAGCACAGGTACCTCCACCCCTGAGGGTGGGGAGAGGTGAAGAGCTCAGCTGGCTCTCCCTTTTGCTCTCTCCCTGGGCCTCTTCCATTTTCACTGCTTAACACCTCAATTTCTTTCTCTCATGTCCAAAGGTTTTGATTAGGAGGAAACCGCTCAGCCCTTGACCCCCTCACCTGAGTAGCATATACCTACACGTACGTAGGGGAGTAGTTCTTGTCTTCCTGATGAACTATACTCGCCCTGTGTGGCCAAGGAGACAACCTCCCCATTCCCAGTCCCACTGGGTCCCTTGTGCAGGTCCTGCCCATCCCACTACAGCTCCCCACAGCTTCTCAAGCCTGCCCCTGTGGGCTACCCCTTTAGATGATGGGGCCCTGGGCACCATGATCTGAGATGGTCCTCAAGCATGAGCCCAAGAGGCACACAATGGAAGAAGAACTTCAGAGTCCCTGGCTCAGGACTCTGGTGGGCAGGCATTCAAGATATGGGGAGTACACATATACCCCAACACCGTCAACCTAGACCTGCCCCTACTGGGACCCCTGTGTTCTCTCCAACTCACATCCCAACACCTTTGCTTGAAGGGTGATAGTGATGACTGAAAGAAGCGAGAAGGGCTTTGCCCACAGTGAGTACTCAGGAAAGGGAAGAAGAGGTGGCTAGAACCAAAGTAATAGTCAACCCCAGGTGACCCTCACTGCCCTGTCAGCCACTCAGAGCAACTATGGCAGGGCCTACAGAGACCTCTTGGTCATCCTGCCTCCAGGCTGTGGACATGGCCAGGCACTACCACTTACTGTGCTATCTCTTGGCAGAGCTTCTTGGCACGGCCCTGCTGGATGCTGGCAGGCTGGGCTGGAGGGGTGTCCACATCAAAGGTGGCATTGAGGTCAATATCATCACCGAAGGCTGGTCGGCGAAGCTTCAGGTTCAGCATTTCCAAAGGGGCTGGGCTATAAGCAGAGATGGCCTGGTTACTCTGGACCACCGCGGCAGTTCAGAAGGACAACAGTCCCTGCAGCATCAGAGATGGCTTGGTTCCAGGGGTCTGGAGCCCACACATGGCCCAGGGCCACCTTGCAAGGAAGCCTGAATCTCTACAGAAAAAAAACCACTTGGCTTAGTGCTTCACACCATAGTGGGACCAGTGAAAGTCTTCAAGACATGGAAGGAAGCAAGCAAAACCACACACAAAACCCAAGTGTACAAACAAAAGGTTACTGCCTTTTGACCAAACAACCTCATCTCTCAGAATGCAGTGCAAGGGGCCAGAGATGTGACCACAGATTGATGTAGATGGCACATAGCCCAATATTGGAAATGGTCAAAATGACTCTTCTAGGGAGCTGGCACTTTCATAGCTTGACTATGATACAGATATTATAGTAGTGTTTCTGGAAAGTAAACTAAGTAACATGGGGAAATGCTCATATGTTGCATTTATAAAGTAATATGAGGGGTACCTGTGTGGTTCAGTTTGTTGAACATCCAACTCTTGATTTTGGCTCAAGTCATGATCCTAGGGTATGGGATCGAGTCCCGTGTCAGGCTCTGTGCTGAGCGTGGAGCCTGCTTAAGAGTCAGTCTCTCTCTCTCTCTCTCTCTCTCTCTCTCTCTCTCTCTCTCCCTCCCTCCCTCCCTCCCTCCCTCTGCTGCTCTCCCCAACTTGTGCTCTCTCTCTAAAAAAAAAAAATAATAGTAATAAAATAATAAAAAGTAATATAGAACTCTGGGACACCTGGGTGGCTCAGTCAGTTAAGTGTTAAGTGACTCGTGGTGTTGGCTCAGGTCATGGTCTCACAGTTCATGAGTTCGAACCCAACATCAGGCTCTGTGCTGACAGTGTGGAACCTACGTGGGATTCTGTCTCTCCCCTTCTCTCTCTCTGCCCCTCCTGCGCTTGCTCTATAAATAAATAAACTTTAAAAAAAGAGAGAGAGAGGGGCGCCTGGATGGCTCAGTTCGTTGAGCGTCTGACTTCGGCTCAGGTCATGATCTCACAGCTCTGTGAGTTCGAGCCCCCAAAGGGCTCTGTGTTAACGGCTTGGAGCCTGGAGCCTGCTTCAGATTCTGTGTCTCCCTCTTTCTCTGCCCCTAACCCACTCACGTTCTGTCTCTGTCTCTCTCAAAAATAAATAAACATGAAAACAAATTAAAAAAAAATAAAATAAAAAAGAGAGAGAAAGAAAAAAAGAAAATTGCAGCCAATAGGATTTTTCTAGCCCATCCAGGCCTGGTGGCGTTTCTGTGGTCAGAAAACTCTGGGGAATGGCAGGACAGCCCCAAGAACATCCCCCAAGAACCTTTTCAGGGCTGCCCAAAGCCCTACGCCCATCGCTCAAGGACAAGGAGATGCACTGTGAGGGTATTAGTCACTGGCCAGGAGCCCAATGGGGCATGCAGATTGGAGAAAAGGGAATTACCTACACTGATTTGGATGGGTAAGCAATGTGGGAAGATTAGACTCTCTCTTCCTTTCCCTGGCCAGGTCCCTGAATGCTCTACCCTCTCTTGCCTGCAAGTGAAAACAAAGGTTGCACAAATGCACCTCAAACCAACGCCATGCCGGTTGTTTTGCTTCCCCCACTGGGATCCACAGCATAAAGCAGCAGCCAGGAGCACTCATGACAACGTTTTTGTAGTATCTGTTATTCTGCCAATATCTACCAACCCCAGCAAGTCCTCTGCCACTATCTACCACCCCAGAGGGTCAATAAACCTCATCACACCCTGCTCTCCGCAGCCATGCTACAACCCCCTGCCAGCCCGAGCTGCATGCCCTGGTGGCTCCTGTGTGCCTCATCCCTGAGCCAGGGCTCACCCCTCACTGAAGCTTCTAGATACAAATGGCACAAGCGCCATTTTTCTTGTCATGGGATTTGGCCAGTCGTAGTATGTGGTCAGGGGGGTTTGGGGCTTAGCCATCTAAGCCCCCAGCTTGCCTATCCCACCAGAACACAAGCTCCAAGAGAACCGAGAGGGCCAGACATGCAGCATGCACTCAGTAAGAACCTGTTATAGAAGTTTAGGCCTCACTCCAGCCTGGAGTGGTAAAGAAAGTAAGCAAAAGCAAGTATGCAAAGCCTCTGGGAGCCTGGAGGCGTGCCTCACTGTGGATGCTGGATACAGAGGACAAGCATGTGGAAACACCCTGAGGACCATCAAATGGGAAGTGTAGGGAGCACCGTGGAGCTTGTAGATAGCAGCCTTGATAGATAGACTTGAGCAGCAAAAGAATTTTTACTTCCTGCTGAGAAAGCTTAAATTCTAAATGTTTGAACACATGAGATGGTCTTTGAGACTATCAGCTCCCTAACTGTCAAGCTTCTGACAGGGCCCTTGTGCTACCTGGGGGTCCAAGCTGGCATGGCCAATGGGCTCTGAGGGTGGAGTGCAGAGGAAGGACCAGACACACAGGCTAGTTCATCAAAATCAGCCACACACTGGACTTCACAGTCAGTCATGTGCCCATCACATCCCCACAGCCATTTCTCAGTCCAACCCAAGCTGGGGTGGGCAGGCAGCTCTGGCTCCATAAAGAGACTTGGAAGGTCTGAGGTAAGAAAGAAAGCAAAGGTTGAAGAACTAAAGGTCCAATGAGAATGAGAAGCTGGCTTGTTGGCACTCACTCCTCCGTGCAGATGCTACGGTGTAGGGAAAACATGGTGCATGTAAGGAGACTGGTGGTGAGGGACACAGATTAAGATGTGGCTCCCAGTCTACTCATAGCTGGGTGTGTATGTATTGAGTGGTCCAGGCTCTGGCAAGACTCTAGAGCACCTCTGTGGCCCATGGCACCTGACACAACATCTAAATAAATACTACCTGTGCAGAGGAGGATGAGCTTACTCCTGCTGAGGAGGCTAAGGAAGGCTCTGCAGGGCAACTGACCCATCAGTGTGGACAGGAGCTGACATACAGAAAGGCCCAGAAATGGGAAGACAAGGGATATTCTGCTTGGTTTGACAGTATTATTTGGCTGAAGCCAAAGATCTACTATAGCTCCCAGGCTGGCTGTAAGAGTGCGTTGGCATAGTGCAAGAAGGTCTGGGAGTGTTTGGTGGGGGAGGAATGATGTGATACCCAGGGGCTGATAAGCTGGGCAGACAAGAGGAGCAGGAAGATGGGTCACAATCCTTACGTGGGGGTGGTGGTAAGGGGTAAGATCAGGAAGTACCCCGGAGGTTAAATGGGCAGACTCCAGCAACTCATCAGATATGGGGAAGGAGCATAATGATTTTCCAAAGGACATTGAAAAGTGGCTCAAATACAAGGCTGGGTCGCTGGGTTACATGCTTTCTGTCTGGGCCATCAGCTGGGCAACTAGGTAGGACTTCCCTGATGCTCTCACCTAGTTGGCTTCTGTGAAACACCCAGAGAGGAATGGGCAGCCAGTCCTGGCAGGGACACCCATCCCCCTGCCTCTTGGCTCCCTCTGCTGGAAGCTTTAATGCACACATTCCTGAGACCATAGGGGAATTATTTTGGTGACTTGTTTCGTGTTTGTTTCAGAATCTGGGGTGGACAGATGCATTCAGTAAGCATTCCATAAACAGGATTCCTGAAGACAGTCCATGCTCCTTCCCCTTCCCCTTCCCTGCCCATCCCTAGGTCCCCTATGGCCTACCCTGGCCTCTCGTTAGACCCCAGAACTTGCCTCAAAGCTGTTTTCCCACCAAATCTTGGCTGTGTCCCAGGGCAGGAGGCCCACAGCCTACAGGCCCACATGGACCACCCACCCGACCAAAGCCAGGAGTAGTGAAGACCCTTACCAAAGAGTTCTTCCAGCTTATGACCACCCCAGAAGGTCAACAAACCTCTCTAAAACCAGGCGGTTGACAGTCTCACTGTCCACTGGTGGCAGGTTCAGGGTTTCCTGCAGCATCGTTAGCTTTTTTTTCAGGCTCTTGGGAAAGGAAAGAGAAGAGTGTGAAAGGGAGGCTGAGGCAGCAAGACTGGAGAGACTGCCAAGGACATGAGCAACATGCATCCTGGGAACAGACCAAGATCTGAACCCCAACATCAGGCTCAAGAGGCCAGGAATACCCAGCCTCAGAACCCCTCTCTGGGGAAGCCTCCCCTCTGGTGACCCTGGGGACATAGGTACAGGACAGGTGCTGTCTGTCCCCTACTGAGAAGGCCCAGGCTCCAAATCAGGGTCAAAGTGCATATCCTGACCCACTCTGACCCAGGAAGATAAAGGGAACCCACAACCACTGCCACTGACTGGGGCACAGGTTCCCAGGCTCTTGGAGCACACACAAAATACTCCTCATTCCCGTCTGGCCAGGGATGTCACTTACCGTGATTTCCTTGTCAGCACTCTGTAAGTCCTTCTGCGCTGACCTCAGCTCCAACCTTGTCTGGTCTAGTTCAGAGTAGACTGTCTGCAACTGTAAGAAAGTGTAGAGAGTAAAGGACAAGCCAACAGGTGGCCCTGTGCTCTGCCTCCACCTGCTGCTACCTAGTGCACGCTCGTAGGAGCCCAGGGTCCAGAAGAGTCTGAGGACACAAGGAGAGACCCTGGCCTTGTGGGGCAGGGCTTTAATCCATCAATGTCCATCTGGAGCTGCCCCAGGAACAAGGGCTTCGTTCTATGCCCAATAGTCCATGGATGCACGGGGCCCAGAAATAAAACAGCTGTGCTGACTGAACCAGGTTCCAAGTAGGTTCCTCCTACTTTGGGCCTGGTACAAAAATAGGCCTCGGACATGGCACCTTAGGGATCTGTGCTCTCCAGCCAGCTAAGAGGTGCCTAGGAACCAGGAAGAATAGAGGGGAGTGTAACCGTGCGCATACTGGGGGAGAGCCCTGTGTGAGCTGCCAGCCTTGGTGGGCCAGCCACAGAGCCAGAGCCAGAGCCCAGTAAGGCCAGTAACCAGTCTCTGTGAGTCACCCAATAGCCCCATGGAGTCCATTGTGCCATCCAGCCCCATGGCTTTGCTCAGGAGACAGGAACGAGCATGACAAAAGGACAGCCACCTCTCCCCTCATCTTCTGTTCCCCACTGTTACCTTGCTTTTGGAAGAAAATAAGTCCTTCTTCAGTTTGTCAGCCAGCTCCCCTGAGGCCTTCCGTGCCTCTTTTAGATTCTCATACTCTCTACAAGGGGGCCAGGAAAAGAGATGTCAGAATAGGACATGCTGCTGGTCAGAATGAGCCACAGCACCAAGCAAACACAAAGCCCAGGCTGTCCCCTAGGCCGGTTCTCATTCCTACTCTGACACCTGAGCGCAACAGGGTAATGTTTTGGGGGGTCCTGCAAGGAGAGCTGGGGAGTCTCTATCCCCTGCCTGTCGTTCAGGCACCGGTGATTTGAGAGGATGCACAGCAAGCCCTGCCCTCGTTAAGGTCTCACAAAGAGGCTCCCTACCTCATCTGGGTCTCACAGGAGATATCTGGGATCCCATGCCTGTCAGCCAAGTTGTCCCTTTCCCCCAGTCTCACCTCCATGATAGTGGAGAATCTGAGCCAAATTTCTGATGCAAATCAGGCAGAGTCAGCAAATGCTGATGGGAAATAGGCTCCATTTATCATGATGGGGTTTATATAGCTCAGAGAGTGGTGCCGACCCTCTTAGAAATAACACTTATAGGGGCGCCTGGGTGGCTCAGTTGGTTAGGTGTCCGACTTCGGCTCAGGTCATGATCTCGCGGTCCGTGGGTTCGAGCCCCGCGTCGGGCTCTGTGCTGACCGCTCAGAGCCTGGAGCCTGTTTCGGATTCTGTGTCCCCCTCTCTCTCTGACCCTCCCCCATTCATGCTCTGTCTCTCTCTGTCTCAAAAATAAATAAACGTTAAGAAAATAAATAAATAAAAAGAAATAACACTTATAATTCACACTCATTCTTTCAATAGCCCTATGAGGCAAATTATTACTATCTCCATTCAGGAAGCTGTGGGTCAGAGGCTAAGAGACTGGCTCCTGGCCACATTGTGAGAGGTGGGGTCAAGGTGCAAACTGAGGCAGCATAGCTCCTGAGCTTGCCCCTTAACTCTGCCTGCTCTGCTTTGCAAGAGATGGAGAGCAGACAGATTGGGTGCCGTGGCTTAGCTCCTGGGCTGGGTCAGAGGGGCAGAGTACACACTTCTTGAGGGACACGCAGTACACAGCCAGCTGCTCCACCGCTGACTGTCCCACACCCATGTCTCGGATCATCTCCTCCACCTCGGGCCGCTGGCTCTGGAGTAGGAGCTCAATCCTGAAAAACACCCAGCCCACGGCATTTAAAATCTGGAGGTTGATGGGTAGGTACCCAGTACAGCTCTGCTTCCCTTTGCTGCTGTTGCTATGGTAACAGGCTGAGCTGCCAGCATGCTCTAGCAGGCGGGTCTATCCAAAGAAAGGCCCCACAGCAGAGCTGAACACAGCTGTAGGGATGCTGCTGGGGAAGAATGGGTGCTGACAGCTCCTCAAGGTCAGGAATCCGTAGAGAAAGGTTTTTGGAGCAAAAAACCTGCCAGGTTGTCAGGCCACAGGCAACAGAACAGGGAGGAGTGAGGCAAGGGCCCCCATGGGAAGCAGAGGTCAAGCAAGGAGACCTGTGCCCATACCCAGCTGGCCTGAGCCCCATGTGACCTATGGAGAGATTTGAACCACAGAGGTGACCCAATCCCCCTGTAGTCCTGAGAGTTGTGCCACCTGGGAGCCACAGGAGCAAGGGCAGAGGGCAGTCCCTAGCTCCAAGCTCACCTCTCCATGGTCTTCATCTTGGTCCTGAGCCGGCGGGCCTCCTCCTGTGCTTGTTTGGTTTCATCCTGCTGCTGCTCCAAGTACTTCATCTGCTTCTGAAGAGCACACACATCCATCCATACATACCTGTTGCTTGGACAATCCCAGGGACGATGGCTAAAGTCATCAGGAGAACTGTCTCCTTTTCAAAATGCTGATAACCATGTGTCCCCAGCCCCCAGGGAGGAAGGCGCCTGGGCCCCTCTGTTTGTGCTTTTTCTGCTATGAGGCCTTAGGCCAACTGTTTCCTTACCTCTCTGCTTGCTTCCTCCTGAGATATATTATCACAGGCACAGCCCACTGCCACCATCTACAGGCCCATTGTGGGCTGCCAAGGTCCTGTGACTTAAGGGCTTATGGTGCATGTCGTATAGGAAGGTGAAGAAACAGATCCAGGCCTCGCTATCCACCATCTAGACCCACGGACAGTTACCAGGATAGAAGAGCCGAGACAGAGGAAGCTGGCCAGGCTGTCCTCAGCACAAACCACTCCATCTCTGACCTGGGAATGCCATCAAAGACTCCTGCTGTGCAGCTAGGTACTGATTCACTCCTTCCCTCCCACTGGCCAGGCCATGTGATCCAGCCCAGCCACCAAGCAGGAACAGAGACAACGAACACCTGGGGCCCTATCTGTTCACAAAGATGGCTCCCTTTCCCTTACAAATGGCATCCAGCAAGGACTGCTCCTTCCTACGAGGCCAGCATATCAATTGTGGGTTCAGATCAATCACCTCATGCCCCTTAGAGAGCAAGAGGCTCACCAACCCAGGCTGATACAAAATTCATCTGGGTCTAGAGCTGCTTGCTCTGCAGGCTTTGATCTGCCTGGTCAGCTCAGCACAGCCGACTTCAAAGGGCCCCTGCTCCTCCCTGGGATGCTGTTTGATCTGGCTCCAGAGAGCAACCCAGCCAAGGACTAGAGTGCTAATGGAAGGTTCTTTGGTCTGGCTTCATCAGTGGAGTACAAACCACTTTTGGAAACAAGGTCCAGCCTCACCTAGGTCTTGGGTGAGCAGCCCCTCCAAGAAGCCCTGGGAAGTCCTCACCTGTCCGAACTACCTAGTACAAAATCCAAAAGTGTAGCCAATATGGCTCTTTGTTTATAGGCTGGATGGGCACAATATGGGAGGCCTGGGGGAAAAGGGATTTGCCTCCATTTTACAACTGTATAAATGAAGGTAATGACAAAGGCAGAACCAGAAGATAAGCCCAGAGTGGTGAGCTCAGGACCAGGCTATATCTCCCAACCAACTTGTGCCCACAGAACCTGGGGACCAACCTTGAGGGTGGAGCATAGCATTTCGGCCTTGTCTAAAGCCTTCTGCAGAGATTCCACAGTGGCGTTGCGCTCTTCCAAGGTGTCCCGCAGAGTGTCGATGATGACCTGGCTATCCCTTTTCTCCTTCTCTGGAGTGGGGGGTGGGGGAGGGGAAGGCCCATTCACCCATCAGCATAAGAACCTTAGACCTTAGTTTCCAGCCCCCCACCCCAGAGCCAAGTAAGGAAAAGTCTCAGGTCAGCAATTGGGTGGCCTGCTTCTCTCTCTGGCATGCACCAAACCAGGGAAGCTGAGCCAGAGTTTCTTCATTCAGGGGATGAGACCCTCTTTCTGCTGCTTGGAACTACTTGAGTAAAGATTTCACTGCTCCCCACTCCCATGGGTAGAGTTAATTCATCATCTCAGAACTCAATCAGGTTTCCAGCCAAACCCTCTCCTGCAAATACTCTGTCCCATTAGGTAGCTCCCTCCCGGCCTGGGTCCTGGGCAGGAAGCCTCAGACAAAAAGAAGAAGCTCACCTAATCTAGGTGGACAGCTTTAGGCACCTCCTTTTCCTTTCCTTTCCTGCCAATCACAAGACCTGGCAAAACTCTTGGAAATACAAAGCAGGGAGAGCCCCTAGCTTCACCAGAAGACTGGAGGCCTTCCTCCCAAGGATCTCTCCCTTCAGGACCTGGGTCAGGGACTTCCCAGGGCCACCTATCTCCTACTAACTCACCTTTCTGGGAAAGCTGGGCTCTGATATTATCCAGTTCATTCTGTAAGGCAATAGCCACAATAAGCAATAGAAAGGCATCATAGCTGGCTTCCACACAGCACCCCAAAAGGCATGCAGGGAGATCCAGGAAGGGACAATGAGGTCTGTAGGTCCAGGGAGGCACAGACCCTGCTGTATGTCACAGCCAAGCTAAGCCAACAGTGTAGAGATATATCTTGCTTTATCTCTGTACTTTTCTGAAAAGTAGGTGAGGTGGAGAAAAATAATCTCGGGTAGAAGACCCTGGGACAGGGAGAGAGGCAGAAGAGGGGCAAGAGAAGTGAAGTTGGACCTGTGTGATCAGTCTCACAGCAAAGGATTCCATCATTTCCTTGGCCCTGTGTTGGCCTGGCCCTTCCCCTCTCCAGGCTTTAGCTGCACTCACCAGGGACACAGAGTTGGGATGCCCAGGGACCTTGGGTCATCACTCCTTCCCTCCACCCTTGCTTCACAATCTACTTCTCTTCAAGCTCTAAGCTGGCTCTGTATACCATGAATCTCCCAACCCTAATAAGGTAGGTGAGCTGGGACAACTTTGTATCTCTGGATGAAACCTCACATGTGCTAGGCTCTAACCAGACTATTCTGAGGGTCAAATGAACCTCTCAAAGCCTGTACATAAGTTACACAGCCACTACCGTAGAACCACTGAGAGGCTGGGGCAGAACTGAGCCCAGTCTCCATTCAGGAATTTAAAGCACTCAACACCCCCATAGGCAAGAGAAGTACCTACTGCATAAGCAGGAAAACCAGGCTCTGCAGAACTGAAAGGCTTGGCCAAGGGTTCAGGATGGTAGCTGGATGGAATCCAGGCAAATCTTCCTCCAGATCACCTTTCCCGGGTCAATACAAGACTCAGAATTTTACATGTGACCAATACTAAAGCCCAGCCCCAGTGGGTGGATAAGCCCCCTAGTGTCAAAATCCCCACCCAGGACTCTGGGGCAAAAGCTTTTGGTAGCTGGACTGGTCACTGTGGGAAGAACATCCTAGAGTGCAAGTGGTGGGTAGAGAAGGGCATGCACGGGCTGCAGAGGACAGACACCAACCCAAAGTTCCCCCAAGTCCCCTGGCTTTTTTTTTTTTTTTTTTTTTTTTATACCTGGCAGGGTACCTTCCAAGCCCATGCTCCAAACTACTCAAGACATTGCCTCTCCCTCTCCTAGATCTGGCTTTGAAAGCCAGAAAGAAACGAAGCTGCCTTTGTTGTCTTTATCGCAGGGAGGATGCGGCTTAAAACCAGGAGCAGTTACCATGACAATGAACATGTTGGCTTTAAGCACAAAGCTCTACCTTCTTGAAGCAGTAAGGTTCCAAGGACATCACGGTATCCACACCCCACCCCCCCCCACCCCCCCCCCCCCCCCCCCCGGGGCCAAAGCCAAATGAACCCAGGACTGACAGATGCCCAGCAAGTTAACCCTCAGAGTCCAGGTTCATTGTGAACCCCAATCCCACTTTCTTGAGAGATTTCTACTAATCTAGCCCTCTGGTACACAAAGAAAGCTAAATCTTGGACTTGGGGGAATACGTGTAGGAGGGAATCCACCCATTCTCCCCAGCAGTGTGGGTTTCTACCCTGGCTCACATCCTGATTCCAGGGGTTCTGCCCTCTATTCCTGATCTGGGAAAGACTCAGTCACCTGGATATACACCAAGCTTTCTCACAGTTTTGAGGCACAGCCATGTTTGTGAATAGTGGGTCCACACATCTTCTCTGTGTGGACTAGAAGAGTTTTCTAATCTGTCCAAGCAGCAAAGTGGGCTGGGAAGGATGGCTGTAGAACCTCTGCAAGGTGAGAGAAACTCAGGACAGATATTTTGGCCTTTGTTGGGAATTACTCTAAAATCCCAAAGGGAAGGTTCACAGTCAAGAGGCTCCCTTCCTTCAGGGGCGCCTGGGTGGCTCAATTGGTTAAGTGTCTGACTTCGGCTCAGGTCATGATCTCACAGTTTGTGAGTTCAAGCCCTGCGTCAGGCTCTGTGCTGACAGCTCAGAGCCTAGATCTTGCTTCAGATGCTGTGTCTCCACTCTCTGCCCTTCTCCACTCACTCTGTCTCGCAAAAATGAATAAACGTTAAAAAAAATACTTTTTTTTTTTTTTTTAAAGAAAACAGGCTTCCTTCTTCCCTAACAGTGTATTTCTCTAATGACTGGGTCTTATCATCACTTCTCCTCTGCTCTCCTCCCCTCTGCCTTGAAACCTCTACAAAATCTCCCTCCAGACTCCATCGTGACACTCTAGGTACCCACCCTGGGTGCGAGCAGAAAGTAAATTCTCAAGGGGCTTGGAGTTCAGTAGAATGACATAAATCCCAGGTACCTTTAAGAATTCTGCATCTAAGACACTCTCCTCCTCTTGGGCAAGGTCAAAGAAGAGCTTATTGATAATGGTTCTTTTGCCAACCTGGATGGAAGGACAAGATAGAGTGTGAGTATATAGCTGGGTCACGTGCAAGGACAGGGATATACATGCAACCTAACGTGCAGCCAGGCCTATTCTCAGGCCCAACTTTTCACAACACTTCCCTTGGAATCAGATGAACTCTGTAACCCTATAGTTTCCCTAAGCTGGCGCCACCACTTTGGTGGTTACTAAAGTCATGTCACCACAAACCCATGTGGTAACTACTCAAAAGATACCCCAGCTCTAAGTGCTTTGAGGAAATGGGGAAAGGTAGAGAAGGAGGCCAGATTTACCTAGGTGAAGACTAGCCCAGGCAATAAGTCCACCTGCTAGCTACTCATAGGCATAAGCAGGCCTCCTGAGCCACTCAAAAGCACAAGTAAGGTTTGATCAGCCTCAAACCATGAAGGTCCAAAAAGGGCAAAGATATTGCTCAGTTTCAGAGATCTTTCCTTATTTCTGCTTCCTGGCAAGTAAAAGATATCTTCAGCTGAAGTGTTTTCACCCCACCACCCTCACCTGGATTCGGCACTGTGGGCAGGTCCGACTTGGTGCTGTCTCAAACCACTGAATTAGGCTGGAATGAGAAGCAGAAAAGCAGACTGGTGAGCCTTTGCTTGGGTAGAGACACATAGAGCAGGTAGCCACCCCAACCATAGCAGGGTCTGACTTGTTCTTTCTTGACCCAGAGCCTGCCCACATAGGAGGGCGGTTACCACAGGGGGTACAGCACATCCCATAAGGCCTGACTGGGACAAGCACTCTGGGACGAATCCTTTTTTTTTGGCCCTGTTGGTGTGGCCCTCCTTACCCCTCAGCTGCTCTTTTGTCAACATTCTAGGCTTGGACTAAAGAGCAGCAGTCAAAGCACAGGATCCCTCAGAGATAGGGATTCTAATAACACACCCACTTTAAGCTAGAATTCCCAAGGGCTACACTTTCAGAGTAAGGGTAAACTAGAAGTAAATGCAAGTAGTGGTAAAAGTAAAATACTGTCCAGCTTTGCATCATCTATCTGAGTGGTCCAACAAAACCTCAAGCCTTAAACTTTAATTAGTCTCCTACTAGTAGACTCTCCCACCAGGGAACAGGGAGAAACAGAGGTCTTTCTGTTTCTGGGATACCATCATCCCAGGCCTCAAAGTTTTTCTATAAATAATTTTTCATAGGGGTGTCTGGGTGGCTCAGTTGGTTGAGCATCTGACTCTTGACTTCGGCTCAGGTCATGATCCCAGGGTCATGGGATCGAGCCCCACGTCAGGTTCCATGCTGAATGTGGAGCCCGCTTAAGATTCTCTCTCTCTGCCCCTCTCCCCTGCTCATTCACTCTCTCTTAAAAAAAAATTCATATGCTATGTACAAGATATAATCAAAGCTAGCCATGCGCAATGGAATACTATACGGCAACGAGAAAGAATGAGTCTACAACTAAGAACAATATTACAGATGAATCACATATACACAACATTGAGGAAGACAAACCAGATACAAAAAAGGTATACTGCATATGACTCCATTTACATAAAGTAAATGCTTTAGTTTTCTCAAAGTAAAGTCATACAAGGAAAAGAGCATTACAAGTGCAAACCAGAACATATCCAGCAAGACTTCAGATATGGGAATTGTCATATACAACATAACACATTATACTAAAGAAATAAAAATCAAAACTGAAAATATCATTAGAGGGGTACCTGTCTGGCTCAGTCAGTAGAGCATGTGATTCTTGATCTTAGGGTTGTGAGTTAGAGCCCCATGTTGGGGGTAGAGTTTACTTTAAAAAAGGAAAAAAAGGGGGTGCCTTGGTGGCTTGATCAGTTAAGCATCCAACTTTGGCTCAGGGCATGATCTCACGGTTCGTGAGTTTGAGCCCCACGTTAGGCTCTGTGCTTACAGCTCAGAGCCTGGAGCCTGCTTCAGATTCTGTGTTTCCCTCTCTCTCTGCCCCTCCCCTGCTTGCTCTCTCTCTGTCTCTCAAAAATAAATAAACATTAAGAAAATTAAAAAAAGAAAAAAACAGGGCACCTGGCTTAGTTGGTTAAGTGCCTGACTATTGATTTCAGCTCAGGTCATGATCTCACAGTTCATGGGTTTGAGCCCCACATTGGGCTCTTCGCTGACAGTGTGGAGCCTGTTTGGGATTCTCCCTCTCCTCCTCTCTTTCTGCCCCTCTCCCATTTATACATGCTCTCTCTCTCTGTCCCAAGAATAAATAAATAAATTAAAAATCAATCAATCAATCAATCTATCAGTGGGAAACAAAGAAAATATCAGTAGAGAACTACAAAATAAAAGGTGACATGGCAGAATTTAATAAGAACCAAAGAAATTCTAAAACAAAAAAGTGGCCAAAATCAATAATTAAATGGATCAGTTTAATGGCAGTTTAGGCATAGTTGAAGAATTAGTAAAACAAAAAGATAGGTTAGAGAAAACATTGAGAATTAAAAAGATGGAAAAATGGGGGTGCCAAGCTGGTTCAGTCGGTAGAGGGTGCAACTCTTGATCCCAGGGTCATGAGTTCAAGCTCCATGTTGAGCATGGAGCCTCAAGATAGAAAAATATATAAGAGATTATAAAAGATATAGAAGATACTGTGAGAAGATCTAGCATACATATGATAAGGAGCTTCAAAAAGAATTAGGTAGAATTATGCCTTTTCCCCAAGAAGTCTATGTCCTAATTTCTCAAACCTGTGAATATGTTACCACACATGACAAGAGTAATTTTGCAGATGTGATTAAGGATCTTGAGATGGGGAGATTATCCAGGTGTGCCCCCATGTAATCACAAGAGTCCTTAAGTTAAGTGTCAGAGTCATACAGAGAGATTTGAAGATGTAACCCTGCTGGCTTTGAAGATGGGGAGAACAGGGCTATAAGCCAAGAAAGGTATATTCCCACAATGACTATAACCCAGTAAACCCATTTTTGAACTTCTGACCCCTGGAACTACAACATAATAAATTTGTGCTGTTTTAGACCACTAAGTTAGTAGTAATTTGTTATAACAGAAATAAGAAACTAATATGAAAAGAAAAGAGATAATAGGATAGAGGCAATACATGAAGATAATAATAATGGCTGACAACTTTCCAAAATTGAAGAAACCATTCCATAAATTAAAGAAATATAATGAATCCCAAGCAGGATAAGTAAAAATGGTAACAAAAAGAGAGCTGAAGTGGCTATGTTACTGTAAGGCAAAATAGACTTTATATCAAAAAAAGTTACACAGGTCACGATCTCACGCTTTGTGGGTTCGAGCCCCGAATTGAGCTCTGTGCTCACAGCTCAGAGCCTGGAGCCTGTTTCAGATTCTGCGTCTCCCTCTCTCTCTGCCCCTTCCCGACTTGCGCTCTGTCTCCCTCTGTCTCAAAAATGAATAAACATTAAAAACAATTTTTTTTAAGTTACAAAAAACAAAAACAAAAATAAATAAATTAATTAAAAGGGGCACCTGGGTGGCTCAGCTCGTTAAGCCTCCAACTCTTGATTGCAGCTCCAGTCATGATATCACGGTTCGTGAGACAGAGCCCCGTGTTGGTCTCGGTACTGGCAGTGCAGAGCCTGCTGGGGATTCTCTTTCTCCCACTCTCTCTGCCCTCCCTTCTCTCAAAATAAATGATCTCTCTTTCCCCCTGCCTCTGCCCTTCTCCCCTGCTCCCATATTCATTCTCTCTGTCTCTCTCTCTCTTTCAAAAATAAATAAATAAATAAATAATAAACATATATGAACCTAACAACAAAGACCAAAAATATAAGAAAGAAAACTGGACAGAATTAAAGAGAACAATAGACAGTTCTACAATAAAACTTGGGGAGGTCAATACCCCACACCTTTACTAATGGGTAGGACAATCAGATAATCAATAAGGAAATAGAGGACTTAGACAACACTATAAACTAACTAGATCCAACAGACAAATACTCCACCCAATAATAGCAGAATACACATTTTTCTCAAGTGCACATGAAATATTTCTCCAGGATAGACCATATGTTGGGTCATAAAACAAGTATTAATAAATTTTAAAAGGTTGAAATTACACAAAGTATCTTTTCTGATCACAATGGAACAAAACTGAAAATAAGTAACAGGAAAAAAAATGGAAAATTCACAAAATATGTGGAAGTTAAACAACACACTATTAGACAACCAATGGGTCAAAGAAGAAACCACAGGGAAATCAGAAAATACCTTGAGATGAATGAAAATGAAAACAACATACCAAAATTTATAGAATACAGTGAAAGCATACTAAGAGGGAAGAGATAGCTGTAAACACACACACTAAACAAAACAAAACAAAAACAAACAAACAAAAAACACACCCATTAGGATAACTATTATGAAAAACAAAACAAAAACAGAAAATAACAAGAGTTGACCAGGATGTGGAGAAATAGGGCCCTTGTGCATTGTTGGTGGGAATGTAAAATGGTGCAGTTGATGTGGAAAACAGTAAAGCAGTTTCTCAAAAAATTAAACACAGAATTACCATTTGATCCAGCCATTCCACCTCTGGGTTTAGCCCAAAATAAACGAAAGCAGGGACTCGAACAGATACTTCTACACTAATTCATGGTAGCGTTACTCATACTAGCCAAAACATGTAAACAACCCAAGGTCCATTAACAGATGAGGAGAAAAACAAAATGTGGTATTTCCATACAATTGAATATTATTTGGTCATAAAAGGAATGAAATTCTGATGCCTGCTACAACATGGATTAACCTTAAAGACATTATGCTTGGTGAAGTAACCAAAACTCAAAAGAACAAATATTGTATGATTCCACTTATATGAGGTACCTAGAATAGGAAAATTCAAGGAAACAGTGTAAAGGGGCACTTGGGTGGCTCAGTTGGTTAAGCTTCTGACCTGATATCAATTCAGGTCATGATCTCATGGTTCATAAGATGGAGCCCCACATGGGGCTCTGTGCTGACAGTATAGAGCCTGCTTGGGATTCTTGCTCGCTTGCTCTCTCTCTCTCTCTCTCTCTCTCTGCCCTCCCCCACTTGCTCTCTCTATCCCTAAATAAATAAATAAACTAAAAAAAAAAAAAAAAGAGACAAAGGGTGAAATAGAAGTTTCCAGGAGCTGTGGGGAGCAGGGAATGGAGAATTGTTGTTTAATTGGTACAGTGTTTCTGTTTGGAATGATGGGAAAGTTCTGGAAATAGAAAGTGGTAATGGTTACACAGCATTGTGAATGTATTTAAGATCAGTGAACTGTACGCTTAAAAATGGTTAAAATGGAAGGCATCTTTGAGCTTACCAATTAAACATCATGAGCAAAGCTCACCCTCCCAAATTAAAAAAAGAATTATGGACAAGAAGTTATCATTGAAATTAAATGGTGGCAGATATGTCCAAGGAATGCTGCAGGGATTTGATCCCTATAAGAATCTTGTGATAGATAAATGTGTGCAGATGATAACTAGCAGGCAACAGAACAATACTGGAATGGTGGTAATAGGAGGGAACAGTATAATCATATTAGAAGTCTTGGAACGAGTATAAACAAAGGCTGTGTTCACCAGAGAAATCAACTGCTTCCACTTCTCCCCTCTCCAAAGGGTCCATTTTACTATAATAGAAAAACTGGGTCATGTACATTTTCATATTGAAATTCTTTGTTAAATACACTTTTGCGATAGTCAAAAACAGTTGACATGGCAAATCTTATGTGATGTATAATTTAACACAATAAAAAAAAAAGAAGGTTTTACAATAGCCAAGGTATGGAAGCAACCCAAGTGTCCACTGATAGATACACAAAGAAGGCGTAGCATACCTGTGCACACGTGCGCATGCACACACACGTGCACAGGCGCACACACTGGAATGTTACTCAGCCATAGAAAAGAATGAGATCTTGCCATCGGTGACAACATGGATGGACCTAGAGGGTATTATGCTAAATGAAATAAGTCAGAGATTTCACTTTTATGTGGAATCTAAAAAACAAAACAAACAAAAAACCAGACTCTTAAATACAAGGAACAAACTGGTGGTTGCCAGAGGTAAGGTGGGCGGGGGGATGGGTGAAATAAAGGGAATTAAGAGGTACAAATTTCCAGTCATAAGATAAATAAGTCATGGAAAAGTACAACATAGGAAATATGCTCAGTAATAACTGTTGTATGGTGAAATATGGTTACTACGATTATCGTGGTAAGCATCAAGTAATGTATACAACTATTGGATCCAAATGTTGTACACCCGAAACTAATATAATATAGTATGTCAATTATATTTCAATTTTTAAATAGGAGTTCTGAATCAGCCAGTTCACAGCTGCTGGGGGAATCTTTCCTCACCAGCTGTACATTCAACAGAACGGTCCTATAGGGACAGCAGGACTTGACCAGGGAGCACCTCCTTGCCCTTCCATGTTAACTTGGGTTACCTGGCATCAATGAATACTCTGGGGTGTCTGACCAAGGAGATGACTCTGGATAGAATCATCCCAAACCATCAAGCAAACCATAACAAATCGGATAGCCAGAGGCCTACCAGGTTATCTCAAACAAATAAAAGGGCTCATTAATTTGGCAAAAGTTGGGCACCTAGGTTACTCAGTCAGTGAAGTGTCCCACTCTTGATTTCCGCTCAGGTCATGACCTCACGGTTCAGGAGATAAAGCCCAGCACCCAGCTCTGTGCTGACAGCGTATAGTCGGCTTGGGATTCTCTCTCTACTACCCCTCTCCTGCTTGCTTTCTCTCTCTCAAAATAAATATATAAAAAAATTTTTAATCTTTTTTTTTTTTTTTTTTTAAATAAAAAAACAGCAAAAATTCACCCCCGACCAGACTAATAGTTTTGAGGTCACATCACCTTGCAAGCTGACCAAGAAATCCTCTACTCTATCCGCACTGAGCCAACTCTGTTACCCTGGACTCAGCTCAGTTGTTACCTCCTCTGGGAAGCCTGCCCTGACCTGCCTCTGCCCAGGTGGGGAATCTACCTTGGGGCTCCATCTAGTTCCGTCTTAATCACCTGTTTGGGCTCCGCCCAGAGACCCGACACCCCACAGTACTGTAGCCATACTAGGCCGAGCGCCCAGCCCCGACACAGCAGTCACTCACCACTGTAGGTGGAAGGTATGGCCGCAGTGGATGGCGGCCACATCTCGGGAGTGGTCGAAGAAGTCGGAGCAGATGGTGCACAGCGCACGGATAGGCATGATGATTGGTCCTAAGGGGGTCAGGCAGCCAAGGAAACCTCGACGGGTCCAGCTTTGCGACCGCGCCCCCACCCCCCTCCCCGCCTCTCCGCAGGCTTCAAATTTGGCTCCACTGCGGGACTTCCGGGAGTGGACCGGAAGTGGTGGCAGCAACGTAGAGGCGGAGCCTGGAGGCTGGGTCCCGATTGGACGAACCATAGGGGGCAGGGCTTAACGGCCGTAGAGAATCCTGGGGCTGAGCGCGAACCTGGGTCTGTCAGCGGTAACTATCTAGTGGTTCCCGTAAGGATTTGGCAGGTAGCGGCAGCAGCCACGCCGCCAGCCGTTCCCCTTTCTGGAGGAAGACACGGCATTATGCTCCTAAGCCAGATCTGGTGCCAGGAGCGCCGGGCACGGCGCTATTCTCTCAGGGCAGCCTTCTCTGCATTTCGGGAGTGTGGAGAAGACCGAAGCTGTAGGGGAATGGGACGATGGAGAGCAGTCCCCTGGGTTCTGGGCAGTGCTCAGCCGTACACCGGAAGCATGTAGTTCCCGCCCTCTCAGCCCTCAGCTCTGAGTGATCTTAGAAAGATCGACACAGGTCTAACCACTCAGGACACCCTAAGCTCACTCTTGGCTTTATTCAAGCAAGTCATGATGATCCCTCAGTTTGGAGGTGGCAAGGCCTGTACCCTGACTTTAGCTCTTAGCTCCCAAGAGGATCAGCATGCCTCTGAACTGTACTAGGGTTGGAATTTTAGAAGCCCAGATGCTTCACAGAACAGTGACTAACAAACCCTTTTTCTGATTTCCACATCAGAGAAGTTATCTTTGGAGTCCTCCCTGAGTAAGAGCAGCATCCCTGGTGAATTCACCTAGGCAAGTCAGGGCTGGAACAATTCTTCCTATGAGTTCTCATGCTTAACTCTTTTTTAGCAGTGTTAATACCCTCTCCCCAGAAGAAACCTTCTGTAAAGCCCCATGATATAAAGCTTATTTTTCCACCTGAAGTAGACCCAGAGTGAAGTTCTTTGAGCCTATGTGGAAAGCATAGGTGTTGTTCACAGGGAGGAGGAATCAACACAAAGGGCAGCATAGAACCTTTGTGCAATGCCCACCCTGCACCCTCTCCCCAACTCTGGGAAGCCCACTTCAGCCATGGGCAAGGTCTCTACCTACGGTGGTTGCCCCATGGTGGCCTCCAGTTGTATGCCTAAGTCAAGACAAGGGCTCTTGTTCAACAGGACTTGTTAGAACAGCAGCCCAGAGGTTATTCTTTGGCACAAGCCCAGGAAAGGACTCCCCATCCATAAGGATTTCTAGAGTCCGGAGGACCCGCCACAATCAAGGAACACACAGTGGTAAAGGATGATCTGCACTCTCAGCCCAAGCAATCCTCATGGCACTGAGCACAGACCAATACCTGTGAACCTGCTCCCAGCCTCTTCCCTCCCCATTGCCTTCCAGGGGCCCCTCCCCAGTAAGACAGAGGAAGCAACGGCAAGAGGATGGCCAGAGGCTTTGGCAGGGTGACATTTATTTGCCAGGTTCAGCAGGCACACAGTTAGCCTACCAACCTTCATACACCAGAGCAGACCCACAGGCATGCAGGGAGAAGGGCAGGACTGACACTGGAGTGCCGAGCAAAGGCCGGGACCAGTGTGGCTGCCTGCCCAAGCTGTGGTGGGGTCTGACAAAGGGCACCTGCCAGGAGCCTCGATCAGGAAACGGGGAAGCCTTATTCCACTTCCTCATCCCAGAAAAAGCAACTCAGCATGGCTCAGAGGCACCTGGGCCTCTGTTTCAGCCATGATAGAAGGGGAAGTGGGTCACAGACGTAGAGGGGGTTCCTCTCTATTTTGTTGTTGGATTAGGAAGGCAGAAATCTGCCCCTATGAAGGGCAACCCCCTAAATCAGACTATGGGACACTGCCATGCAGCAGGCCCCCTTCAATGGAGAGGACTGTAGACTGAACCTAAGGGACTCCATCAGAGAAGAGCCAGGGGATACCAGCCCTCCCTGTTTGGCTCAGGGTAAGGACCAAGCTAGGCTGGTGCATGACGAGCTGGGCCTGCACTCTGCCTTCCAGTTTTCACTGCCACATCCCAACTGCTCCTCCTTCCCCTTACAGGCTCATGAAGCTCAGGGCATAGGGCAACCCACTGCAGAACCCAGGAGGGCAGGAAATAGCATAAGGGTGTTGGTGAGAACTTTCCAGGGACAAAGATGGAAGCTTCTACCCCCCCCCCCCCCGCCACACTCATTCTCTTTCACTTCTGAGGACCCCTAAAGCTACCAAGCAGTGCCCCCAACCATGTGACCAGTCTTGTCTTAAAGCATACTGCCCTAGATTTTTGAATTCTCTATACAAGCCTGTGTCCATTCTTAGAGCAGCCCACATACCACAGGCACATACCTTCATGTGCAGGAGCCTAAGACCGCTGACAGGGCCTCGCTGGAGGACCAGCTCTCAGGGCAAGGCCACCCAAGATTAGGGCCTGGGAAAGGATGGGACCTGCAGGGCCTGCCTGGGGAAATTGTGAGGCAAAAAGGGAAGGGGAAGGGAGCAGGGACCTCCTGAGTATCCCTAGAGCAGCATCCCGCAAGGAACAGAAACTGGTGAAGCTAGCGAAAGACAGAAAAGCCACAAGGAATCCATGCAGGGGCTGGGGCCGGTCCTGCCTCTGGCCTGCCCACCACTCACGCACATACACACAGGAGATGAGACTGCTCTCCCGTGGCCCCCAGACATGCCCCACACTGGGAGGCAGGGGCAGGGGGAGCAAGGGCATCAGGCCAATGACTCTATGTACAGTGAGAAGCCCCTCATCCACTCTCCCACCCTCCTGCCCATCCCCTGCCCCACACCAGACTGCCCACTCAGCTGGTCTCCTCCCTCCGAGACTCCTGGGCATAGCCAGCAGCCTCTTCCCCTTTACTAGAGGGTGGAGCCTGGCCTGTTGTGCCCCCGGGGGCTGTGCTGTCCGGCTGGGCCAAAGCCGGCTCAGGGGTGGCAGCTGCCTTGGTAGCCGGTGTGACACTGCTTTGAGTGGTGGGCATGATGCTCTCTTCTGTGGCTGGTGTGGCTCTCCCATCAGTGGCTGGAGTAACACTCCTGTCGGTAGCTGGGGTGATGCTCCCATCGGTGGCTGGGGTGATGCTCCCATCGGTGGCTGGGGTGACACTGCCATCAGTGGCTGGGGTGACACTGCCATCTGTGGCTGGGGTGGCACTACGGTCTGCGGGGGCTGTATTATCACTCTTTGCGGCAAGAGCAGCATCACCCACTGTGGCTGAGGTGGCACTGCCCCCAAGGGCTGGGGCAGCTCCACTTGCAGCTGTGGCCCCACCTGCAGCCCCAGCGGTGGCAGTGTCTGTGGCTGGGGCAGACTGGGCTGTAGCTGTGCTGGACTGCTCTGGTGCCCGGAGCCGTTTCATGAGGGTGGTCACTCGGACAGCCTTCTGAAAGGAGGGCAGTGGAGAGAGGCTCAGAGTGGGGCTCACAGAAGCTGGATCCATTCCTTCGCAAAGGCCAAACACAGACCATTCCATGGTGTCCCTGGCTGCCTCTGACCACCCAAGGGCCAGGGACCCAGCTGTTCAACACACCCACTTAAGGTAGTGACAGTGGCTACAATCACACCTGATAGCTGAAGAAACGCCTGTGTGTGGCTGCAGGGATATGATATAGGCAAGAAACTGTGTGTGCCAGAAGGAGCACTTGGGATCAATCCAAGAAAGGGAGTCATCCAAGCCTTACCTTCCACTTAGCCCTGGCAAAGTTCTTTTCAATCTGGGCGCAGACACCATCCTTGATGTTCTTATCAGAAGCAGCATTGCCAGAAATCCTAGAAAGGGTACAGATGCATCTGGATCTGAGGGTGTATAGGCCTTCAGGGAGACTGCCCAGTCCTTTTCTCTTAAGATCCAGAAGTTACCAGGCAGGCCTCTGGGCTGGGCCTGAGCTCTGGGCACCCCCAACCCCTACTCAAAGCCTCAAAACCCCTGGGGGCTACTAGATGTGAGGAGGACAGAGGCCAAGGGAAATCTGGCCTCTCCTTCTGTCCTCCATGGGCCCTGCTCACCACTCATGGGAGATGGCCTCTTCTGCAGTGATGCGCTGGTCTTGCTCCACCTCCATCAGCCTTGTGACCAGGTCTTTGGCTGGGGACAAAGCCAAGGAGAGGTGAGGCATTGGCACCTCATCTCACTGTCTAGAGGTGATGAATAGGCTGGGAGGTAGGAGCAGAGTCCAGCAGAGAAGGCTGAGAGCAGGTCCCCCATACCAACCCTCCCGCTACCCACACACTGGGCACCTCCTCACCTGCCTGGGAAATGTCATCCCAGTATGGAGAGTCAAACTCGTAGTCGCCAGCTAGGATCTTGCGGAAGAGGTTCTTGTCATGGTTCTCATAGTCATCTTCCTCCACCTCCTCATAGAAAGGTGGGTTCCCTGAAAGCCTACATGGGGGCCAAAGGGCAGGGTCACTTAAGAAGGCCATGGACACAGAACCCCACCTGGCCTGGCTACAAGCCCATTCACTCACAGGATGTACATGATGACTCCAATGGCCCAGCAGTCCACGGGGCGTCCATACCGCTGCCGGCCTACCACCTCTGGGGCTGCAAACACAGTGTCCATCTGGTGGTCAATATCAGGCCTGGCCAAGCCTGGGACCGCTCATACCCACTTCCTGGGCTGGAGACTTCCTTCCCCCTACCCAGAGCCACTCCTTGAAGGCTGTCCCCCACCCTGTCCCTGCCCCACCCCCTGCTTGCCCAGGTACTCGGGAGTCCCACAGGGCTCCTTGATGAGGCCATTCTCTAGCTTAGCCAGGTGGAAGTCGCTGATGACAATCTTTGAGTTCTTCAACCGATTATAGTAAACCAGGTTCTCCAGCTGCTCCGGGCAGGAATGACATGTGGGTGGGCAGAGAAAGACTCCATGAGGACCTCAGAGGCTAGACCAAGACCCCAAGGTGCTGTCCACCTCAGCCCCAGGCCGGGTGCCAACAGACCTGGCTCCTGGCCTCACCTTGAGGTTCCTGTGCACGATCTTGAGTGAGTGCAGGTAGGCCACGGCCTCCAGGACCTGCCGCACCACATTGCTTGTATCTCGCTCCGAGTAGTAGCCCTGGTCCAGGATCCAGTCAAACACCTCCCTCCCCGTGGCCCTGAGGGACACCAGCCCCTGAGCCCACGTGGGCAGGATCGGGGGTGGGGCAGGAGTATTTGGGCAGGCTGCCTACACCAGGCAGCTAGCTGGGCAAGGCATGGGGACCCAACACCCCAAGGGGCCAGAAAGGGGGCTTTCCCTGGTTGCAGAGGGCAGAGCAGGTAAAGGCCCTGGGGACTGAGGAATCCGGGGACCCCAGACCCACACTCACAGCTCCAGGAAGATGAAGTACTCCTTGCGGGTCACAAACACATCCACCAGTTGCAGGATGTTGGGATGCTTCACCCTGGCAGCGGAGAGAGGGGCCAACAGTTAGGGCTGGGTAAACCCCTAAGAGAGGCTCTGGTTGCCACTGTGGGCCACAGCAAACTAACTGGCCAGAGCCTGGTACTGCTTGAGGTCACCTGCCCTTGAAACCATTCCCTGCTACCTCCTATGCCACCCCACCCCGAGGCCTCACACTCACATCTTGAGGATGCCTATTTCGTTCTTGGCCGCCTTCCGCACCTTGCGGCCGTCCCGCTTCTGGAACTTCTTGCAGGTGTGCAGCTTGCCCGTCGTCTTGTCCTTGGCCCGGAAGATCTCACAGAACTCCTCACTGTAGCCAGCAAGCACCCCACTCAGCCCTGGCCTCAATGTGGGCTGCCCTCTGCTCTCCTTTCCCAGGCCCTTGCCCACCCACCCTTGACCACAAGACCCCGCACTCACGTCTTGATGACCTGTCCCAAATCATATCTGTCAGTCACCTCCGACGGCTGGTTATAGTTCTTCTTATCGCCCAGAGTCACACACCCAAACGGCATTGCCAGTCTCTGAGCTGCAGACAGGATGGAGTCTGGCTCAGCTGTACCACAACATGGAGGCTTCTCCCCACAGTATGGAGGCTGGCTCTGGGAGACCCCAGCATGGCTCAGGACAAGGCAAGGGGCAGAGACTGCACTAGGAAGGGCTAGAGGGTGGTCAGCCTCCTACCCCTGCTTTTCTGGCCACAGCTCCTGCCACTCAGCTTGGCTGCCTGAACTACAACAGCCCCTACTTACGAAAAACATATTAAACCGACATATCAGGGAATCACTTTCTATTATGTACATTAAGAATTTTTTTTTACCAATTTCTTTAAATTTCAGCTATTGCACAGATGATGGGGAATATAACCACCCACCCAGCAGATAGCCATCTCTGAAAGTCTGAAGATACCAAGTGTTAGCAAAGACTTGAGCAGAAATGCATACATTTTTGCCACAGGACACTCATATTACACAGCAATGGAAATGAAGGAGCTATAGCTATAGCCAACCACATGGTGAATCTCACCAATAGTGTTGAGTGAAATAGACACAAAAGAATACATACAGCATAATCCTATTGATTCAGAGTTCAAAACAGGCAGAACTAACTTGTACTAAGGATACAAACATTCTGGTAAAACTGTTTTTATAAAGAGCTAGGAAATAAGTACCATAAGTCCTTCCACAAGAAAGAGAGTAGTTGCGATTGAGTCAGGACACGGGGAGATTCTGGAGAGCTGATTTCTGAACCTGAGTGGTGGTTTTCACAGGTGTTTGCTTTATAATAATTTGTAAAAATGTACATACAAGTTTGGGGCACATTTCTAGATTTTCGATATATTTCACAATTTTAAAATGTTGATAAAAATTATAGCTATCCGTGGGGGTGCCTGGGTGGCTCTTTCGGTTAAACACAGACTTCGGCTCAGGTCATGATCTTGTGGTTTGCAAGTTCGAGCCCCACATCAGGCTCTGTGCTGACAGCTTGGAGCCTGGAGCCTACTTCGGAATATGTGTCTCCCTCTCTCTCTGCCCCTCCCCTGCTCATGCTCTGTCTCTCTCTGTCTCTCAAAAATAAATAAATGTTAAAAAAAAATTAAAAAAAGAACACTGGGTAGCTATTACAAAGAATAAAGTACGGAAATGCACTGCTGTTGGACGGTTTCTGAAATATGTTAAGTAGAAAAGCAAGGGACAGAATGCTGGGTCAAGGGTGCTGCTATTTGGGTAAATTTTTTATTTAAAAACAATTTTTTAAACGTTTATTTGTTTTTTGAGAGAGAGAGCATGAGCATGAGTGAGGGAGGGGCAGAGAGAGAGAGAGAGAGAGGGAGAGGGAGAGAGAGAGAGAGACAGACAGAATCTGAAGCAGGCTCCAGGATCTGAGCTCTCAGCTCAGAACCCGACACAGGACTCAAACTCATAGACCATGAGATCATGGCCACAGCCAAAGTTGGACGCTTAACCAACTGAGCCACCCAGGCTCCCCTGGGTAAATTTCTTAAAGTTTATGTTCCAGTATACTCCAAACTCCATTCTGGAAAGACAGCTAAGAAAATCAGAGTGCTCTTTGGGGCAAAGAATTGTGTTTTAAAGGGGCAGATTTATATCTTGTATTATTTTCTGTTAGAATTTTTACTATGATTACCTTTATTGATTTAATAAATGTTGCATTCAGGCACAGTCCTTGGAGAGTTTCCTCAGAGAGACCCCATTTGGGTGGAAGTGAGGAAAGGCTTTGAGGGAGAAGCAGCAGCAGGGCTGAGCCTTAGAGGAGAAGGATTTGCCAGGAGGCGTGCAGGGGTAAACGGTCCAGAAAAGCTAAACAAGCCTGCCAGGGCCTCACTGCCAGGGCCCACAGGAGATCTGGGCAGTCAGGTCCAGGGAATAAGACCCTGGCCAGGGGTGGGTGTCACAAAGGTGACCACATGCAGCTGACTACAGTGGGCTCCAGGCACTCTGGCACCTGGGACGTGGCACCCATGGGTCTGCAACCTTGCCAACCCAATCCTCACTTGCGGTGGTGGGTGGACTGGCTCCAGCACCCAAAGGAAAATGCACTCGCAGCTCTTGCTACAGGTAAACTTCAGGAGGGGAGTTACTGACTGTCTGGACCTCCATAACACATGGTTAATGTGATACTGAGGCCATGGCAAAAGCTCTGCATGGAGGCTGCAAACGACCCTGCTGCAGCTGGCTGTGCATACCGTCCCTCCACGCCAATTAGCACTTGCTGTGCACCTAGATGCTCCCCTATCTGGACTCACTGCAACTACACGGTAGTAGAGAAGGAAAGAAGCCATCCCCAGAGGAAGCCGCTTGGGTCACAGGGACTCTGCCAGCCAGGGTCAAAGGCCAGGACCCACACAAGTCCCATGGCTAGCCCTGGCTTTTGCTTGATTCCTCCCAGGCAGAGGCCACTCCCTCCCCAGGGGTCACAGTCCTGGAAGTGTTCCCTCAAATTTGTCCTCAGCATTAGGAAACAAATTTCATCCTTCCCTCATATGGGTTATTTGGGCTCAGGAAACGCAAATGCATTTCACTGGTGTGATTTAAGCCAGGGCTTAAGCCATCTTGTGAGGCACTGCAGAGGCAAACAAGAGAAGCTTTGAAGATTGTCCCCGACTGTGTGTCTTTGCCACCATGGTCACAGCCCTGCTCCTGCGTCTGCCGGAGAGGAGCATGTGGCTGGAATCCCACACTCACAGCTGACAGCAGAGGCACAGCCACCCACCACTGCCGGCCACTCATCTCTGTGCCCTAACAATCTGGGGGAGGGGGCCTGCATCAGTCCCTCAATGGCTCTAACGCACTGTGATTCCCTTTCCGGGCTGGAATCCAAGAGCCATGTACTGGGCAGGAGGGTGGTACCTCAGCCTGCGGGCCCCCCAGGAGAGGTGGGAGGGACCTGTGTCCCAGCTCTGTTGCTTTGCTTACACCGTTCCCTGTGGCAGGAATGCCCTTCCCCCAAAGCTTCCCATCAGTATCCTATTTGTCACGGCAGAGTTATTTATAACGTAAAAAAAAATCAGCAACTACCTAAAATCCAACAACAGGTGACTAACCAGCTCAACTGTGTCCATTCAATGGCAGGAAGTGTGGACACTGACAAGGGTACTGCCCACCTTGGCCTCCCTGTGAAGCAGCCTCCACATGAGCTAGGTGTCAAGACCGGTGCTTAATCTCTTTCTTGGTTTGTTGTGATTTCTGACATTATAAGGTTGTTTGTGCAACCAATTGTCTAAAATGATTCTGATGTTCCAGGCTCAAAATGGCCCTTCTCTGAGATACTTTCCACAACCTCCACTTTCCCCACCCTATCAGCTCCTTGCTCTGCTACGTGGTGTGGGAGATTCTGTATAAGCCCATCCCTGATATTGGCCCAGATTTCAGCCATACATATTCTCTTGTGCTCGCAAGGATCCAGGGTTAGTCTTGTGGTCTCCTCCACCACAGAAATCCAGGCCTCTGCTCACAGTCACATCAGCCTGAATCTAGATCCTAAAACCTCATAAATGGGGCAGGGACAGATGGGCCTCTCTCCCTACCGTGGGTGCCCTGATCTCAGTCAGTTACTGCTTCCTTCACCAAACTGTACCCATTTGCCTCTACCCCCTTTCTAGCCCCAGGGCGAAGAAAGGAGAAAAGGGGTCCCCTCTACCCCCACCCTCTCCACCATCTGCTGCCCACTGCTGCTGCCTGGGAGGTTGCTGGTGTGCGCACCAAGCCCCTGGCACCTGCTTGCAACAAGGGAGGCCCTGGTCCTGAAGCTAGGGGAGCAGTCAAGGGACAACTTCAAGAATGGTGACAAGCCAGGCAGAAAGGGGTTTGCATTTCTCACCCCCCACGGCCCAGTCAGCCCAGACCCAATACCCAACAGTGGAGAACTATCCTCCCACTGACACAGGGGCAGAGCCCAGGTCAACACTGGGACATGGGAGGACACAGAAGCCCCATAACGGCCATTTCCCTAGAGATATGGCTCTTTCCATTTCCTGCAGAGAAACGGTGTGCACAGGGGGCTGTCCAAAGGGAGCTTAGGGGAAGCGCAGAGCCTGGCACTGCCAGTGCCCTCCAGCTGACTCTAAGGATGCCTGATGGCCAAGCACTCCCAGTTACTGCCTGCTCCTCAGGTCTGACCCCTGGGCTTGGGCAATCGAGCCTCAGGGAAACCTGAGGGAGACTCTGCCTGTTGGTGCCCTGGTAATAAAGGGTCCCATAGGGGCCCTGCTGCAGCCTTAAGCAAGTCTGGCTCCAGAGGTCCTGTGGTCCTGCATTGGAGTCTTGTTCCCTCCTCCACTGGGGTCAGCCTGGTTCAGGCCCCACCTTTCACAGCAATAAACAAGTTTCCCGCTGCCCTGGACCTCTCCCATGTGGAGTTCCAGAGCTTGCAGTAAATTCTGGGAGGCCAGGAGGGGCCCAAGAGGCCTCCCGCTACCTCCCAACAACTGTGGGCAACACCTCCCGATTTAGTGGCAGCTGTGAACACCAGCCTTCAGGTACCCCCTCCCCTCCCCTACTCTCCTCTCTCAGGGACTGGGGCTGCATTTCCTGCTGCAAAGGACATGCCTAGGCCCAAGCCTTGCCTGGCTCTCACAGCTGAGGTCTCACTAGAAGGACCAGGGGAAATGGAGACTTCACCCTCAGGGTCTGGTGTCAGAAGGCACAGCCAAGCTTCTAGCCCACTGTCCAGCTGCTTCAGGGACATGGGCAGGGGGCTGCTGTGGCTGGGCCTCAGGCTCCAGCTAAACCATGGTCCATAGTTCCTGCTGCTGACTCTCCCGTCTGACGGAGTAAGAACAGGGGGCCTCTCCAGCCTCAGCAGTGGGCATATAGTCCAGTGGTGCCTCCAGGAAGTTCAGCCTTGAACTTGGCATGGCAGGGCTAAGAACCAACTGGACCCTCCCAGGCACCTGGGGTCCCAGTCTTTGAACCCCTGAAGGAAAATCCACTGGCAGCCCTGCTGCCCTGTGGGTGGAGGAGGGAAATGCAGGGGAAGGCCCCAGAGTAAAGGATTGCTATGGTGATGGAAGTTTTGAAACAAAGGGAAGGGGAAGGGGAGAGGTGTTGGCCAACCCCTTTTCTAAGAATTCCTTGAGATTTTGGCCCAACTCCTTCCCCATGGGTTCTGGCACCTGGCCCCATCAAGGAAGGGGAGGAGGGGGAATTGAGAGACTTTAGAAAAGAGAGAGGGGGGCAGGGACAGTGAGGGACAATGGCAAAAAGTGATGGAAGGGTGACAATAAAAAGGACACAGGCACAATGACACAGGCAAGAAAGGTGGGTAGGGTTTCTGAAGGGGTCTATGGGCACCCAGCAGAGCCCTAAGGCCTCCACAGCCATATGCTCTGAACACCTGGGCCATGAGCTGCCCATGGTGCCTGGACCTTTGACATTGAACCCTCCTGTATCCCTCAGAAATGCACTGAACTTGGTGTGGGAAGCACAACCACGCCTGGGGGAAGAGGCCAGCTGTTGCAGTCCCCTCCCAACAATTCCATAGCCCCTCTCCCAATCATTAGGCAGCTTAGGTAAGGCAGGTCCATCAGGTGGAGGGTGCATGCCTGGGGAAGGGGGCTGGAATGAAGCTTAGAGACCTGGCTGCTTCCCTTTGTAGCCCCTTCTCTCAGCTGGCCCAGCCCAGCCTAGACTAGCCACGCCCCCTTTACCTGCCATCCTCCCCAGGCCTTGGGTCCCCAGGACCCCTCTTGCAGTTCAGCCTAATTCCCTGCTGCAGCCATCCCACTTTCCAACAGTGGATCCCGTCAGGGGGGCCAGAAACAGCACCCTAAACAACCCAGAAACAGGATAACAACTGCACAGCACCAACCCCCTGCCTCAATTTCCCTAGATGGAGATCATGAAGTCTGTGGCCTTCTTCCAGGGCAAGGAATGGTGGCCAGGACATGGGCTGGAGAGGAGGGCCAGCAGCACATATGGGGAAGGCAGCCTTTGGCACCTGGGGGTTCACATCAAATGCTGTGAAAGAAGGGCAGAGACCTCTGCCGCACCCTGAGCCCAGCCTGACACTGAGGGGAGGAGAGACACCAATTTCCCAGTGGAGAAAACTGCGGTCCATCAGGTGGCTAAAATTCAACTGAGGAGGTGTGGAGTGGGGGGAGGGGGAGAATCGGGTCTCTCTAGGTGGTCCTGGGGGGCTCAGAGTCTGGGCCTTGGAGGGGGGCAGCAGGACAGGGGCTGGACTGCTGCAGACTAAGCTTTTGGTGAAGGATAGAGGGCCCTGCTCCCCAGAAGGGAACCTGGTGGAGCAGGCTCTGTCTACGGGGTGCGGACAAAAGCAGTTTGGCACAGCTATGGGGGGCTGGGAGAGCCTAGGGTCTCTGACAGAGACTACAAGCTGGGTAAGGCAGAAATTCATTTGTTCATTGTCCACTGCCCCCCCCCACACACACACCAGCCAGGGACCCTGCTCCCCAACGTGGCGCCACCCTGACCCCCTTCCCCAGCGCTGCTGACTCGCCCCCGCTGGCACAGCAACACACATGCGGGAGGCACACGTGTGAGCACCAAGCCCCGCACCTCCCAGCAGAAACATGTGCGTCCCCTACCCCCACCGCGCAGCGCTGGGTCGGTGCCCTGAACCCCCAACTGGCCCCCACGTTAAGGCTTGGAAGCTGAATCTTGGCTAGGGGGCTGCGGGCCCCCAGGGGCTTGGGGCCTCCTCCCCCACCTCGCGGCAGCCCCGCCCAGCCCCCTTCAGGTTGTCGCCTATAAAGAACTCTCCGTTGTCATGGAAATTAGTGACTGCCTAGCTGGAGGAAGGGGACCCGGGGGCAGTTGGGAGGGGTTGAAGGCGGCTCTGGGAGTCAGGAGGGTCGGCTTAGCCCTCGGCCCCTACCCCCAAGGGGCACCACGAACCTTGGAGGGTTAAGATTTTCACAATTAGGAGCCCAGCAAGACGGGGGGGGGGGGGGGGGGGGGGCGAGAGGGGCGGAGGGGGGTCGGGGGGAGAAAGATTCGCCTGACTTGAGTCTCAGAGGCTTCCCCTGGGACCCCCGAGCCGTGAGAGGTGACGGGGAACTTTAAGCCCAACCCCGCTCTCCGACCCCCGGATCTCCAGAACCCTCGTGCTCTGCCCCCACTGAGACCCCAAGCCCTCGCGGAGCCCCCGCGCACTGAGCGACCCGAATCTTGAGTCAGAGACCCAATCCCCCAAGACCCCCACAACGTGCGTTCAGGGGGCGCCCCCCCACCTCGCGGCCCGCCCCGCACCTGCAGCGCCGGTCGGTCACACGGAGGAAGCGATCTCGGGTTCAGTGGGGCGCCGAGGGTTCCGGGGGCGGCGGGCAGAATCCGCTCCGGGCACGCGGGGCAGACGCGGCGCCAGCTGCAGCCGCTTGGGCTCGCAAACCTCCAGCATCTCCCGCCGCTCGCCTGCACCGGATTCGCACCCCGGGCCGGGGGCGGGCTGGGGGCGGGGCCTCCCTCAACCGGCTCCGCCCGGGCCCTTGAGGAGCTTGAGGCCAGAAACCCACTCGAAGGGGGGCGGACGACCAGCGGTAAAGAGTTGTTGAGCACTAGCCAGCCTGGCGCCGGCCTGGCTCTCAAAGACTCCCTTAGGCCCTGGGACTGACTGGGCAACAGGGGCCAGAGGGGCCTTCTTATACACATGGCAGGGAGTGGGGAGTAGGAGGTGTGGGGAAAGCCAGAGTCCTGGAGCTGCACAGGAATCTCTTGGCAGGTAGTAGTCCCCAGGGGACCAGCACTCTGCCTAGCTCCCAAAACCTGACCCAAAGGGTGGAACCTACTTACAAGAACAAAGTGTGCAGTTGCTAGGGCAAGCTGCATTACAGACTGGCATCCTCTAGCTAAGAATAGTAAGCACATGGTTGAGTATGTGGGCAAGTGGTCAGTGAGGGCTCCAGACCATGGTGGCAGAACCTCCTATTCCCCCACCCCACCCCACCCCAGTTCAGCCTTTCTCATTCCGAAGTCCCAGCCAGGGTGGCTAGCCCAGCCCACAAGGCTGCCCCCCCTCCTTGTGCAGCACTGAATTTCCCAGCCTATAAAAGTCACCTATGACATGGTATGGATTGTGCTTTCTTTCCAGTTTAATCACTCTCAAACACTTCATGAGCAGCATCACCACCAGCAGCCTAGGCTGGGATGTGGGGATACAGGAGAACTATTGCACCAAGGGGTCCCACCAGTCCCGTCCTCTGATGGGAAAAGGCTAAGAACTGCCTGGAAGAAGATTTGAAGGAAGTCCTTGGCCATTTCTTTGTCCTTTGTCAGGGAGGCACATAGACCCAATGCTTGCCCCTTCCCCCTCACAAGCACTGAGAACCATCCTGAGGCCCATGTCGGAAGGCCAGACAGGCTTCTTGGTGCCTGGAGCTGGGTTCCACCCCACCCCAAACCTCCCAGTGAGCCTTCTGACCCCATCCTGGGTAAGGTCATTTCCAAACCCTTGGATTTGAGTGAGTCTTCCCTGTATGGCCCCCCATGGCTGCTGACAGGAGTGACTGCTCAAGTGAGGAAGTTGGGGCTGGAGTTGGGAAGGCTAGCCTGGGAAATGACCACTCAAACAAGGCCCCTCAATATCTTCCTCCAGACAAAGGTGTCAAGGAGCTCTTTACATCCTTCCCTGGCTTTGGGTCACCTCTTCCAGGCCAGGCTGATGCCACCTCTGGGCCCTCTGTGCTCTGGGTGGTCTCAGTCACAGCACCAACCCCACCACTGTGTAGGAATCTCCTGGCAGGCTAGGCATCAGCAGGGCAGAGGCTGTGTTTCATTTCAGTATGCTCAGTTCACGTCTGCAGAATGAATGAATGGCCCGGTATTCGGTCCTGCCTGCTGTCTGCCCACTGTCCTTGAAACAATGGTTTTCTGAGTTGTATAGTACAGCTGAGCCATGGCTTGCTGACCCCACACATGTGACATACATTTTCTGGCTTTCCTGAAGGTCATAGCTCTCTGGGTATGAAGAAGCTGGGCTAAGGAGAAACTAGAATGGGGGATTTAGAGGCAGGGGAAGAGGTGGTTTGCTAGAGCCCTGCCTGCTGCTGGCAGTGCTCCACCTCTTCTTGGTCGTGTGCACACTCCATGTGCCTGTGGGTGAGTGCACGTGGTGGGGTGTGTGTGTACACGTGTGAGTGTATGTGTGCGTGAGCTCTTCTGCTGAAGGAGACGGCAATAGCACAGTGTGTGCAGTGGTGCCCAGTGGCACGTGTATCTGCATTCTGTGTGCACCCAGGCGTGCTTGCTCGCACATGTACATGGACACTGTTGCTAGTCTGTGAAGCCACTGGTCCCTGGAGCCACCGGTCCCCTCCCTGCCTGACACAGGCCTCAGGACTGTGGAGGCTGAATCAGGATATGGGAGCAGGATGTGGGAAGATCCTGGGCCATGCCCGAGGGCTGGTAGGGGCTGTGATGACCCTACATCACAGGCTATTTCCAGTCTCCCCACCCAGGACAGCCCCTCACTGTCAGGCGTTTGGTGGGGGGCACAGGGGGGTGGGGCGGGTAGCCGGGTCTTTGCCCTTTGTGGATAGAGCAACCTAAAGATGAGAACACAGTGTTGGGATGGGAGCACACTTGTCCCTCAGCCCCCAGCCAGGGAGACACAGACAGGGTAGGGCTTCAGTGTTTTGGCTTCAATCTCTAGCCACCCTCCGGGCAGGAGGTAGCAATACCAACTGAATGCCATCCTCTCAACTCTGCCAGGCCATGGACTGGGCCCACGTGGAACTTTATTCCCACCTCTACTATTTAGAGCTAGACAAGGTCAGGGGCCATGGCTTCTAGCCACCCCCCTGGCCAGAGGAATGGTGGAAAGCCCTTTAGGACAGGGCAGAGTTTGGGAAAAGAGCAGGGGCAGTTGGCATTGACATTGTCCAGTAGCCTCTATGAAGATATCCTAAAGAAACCAGTACCCTAGGCCAGTGGGCAGGGAAGCCCAGGTTGGGAGGCTGAGGAGGGGAAAGGAGCCCAAGGTTGACAGTTCTGGCTCTCACCAGAGATAGACAGTCAGAGAGGCAGGAAAAAGTGTGAGCCTACCTATCCACAGAGCCCACAAAGCAAGTCAGATCCTCATTGCCCAGTTCAGGTTGTATCTGCCACCCAAGATCCAGGACTTATCTGACACCTGCATGACCCTGACTTCCTGCCCCAGGGCACCAAAGGCCAGCACTCCCATACCCTCATACTCTGACTGGCCACAGAAGCATAGAGCTTTAGGCAAAGTTCAGACTTTTCACCAGGCCAGCTACCCCAAGAAGCCCAGACTTTTATAGGTACCCTCTCTTGGAAGCAACAAATGTTCCAGGTCCCCAGCCATCTTTGGAACTGTTAGGCTGTTGTCCATGTTGCTGTCCTTAGCCCCCCGTAGAGGGCCCAAGATGGAGGAGGGAGGAGGGCAAGCCATCTTTTTCTCTGGAGCTAGGGGAGGGGGCTGTCCCCCCCCCCCCATGACTCACTCCAGGCTGTGTGGGTTATTACATTATGTTTGAAATTGCCATGACAACCAGCTGGCAATCAAGGGTAATTGCACTTGTCGCCAGGGCAACGGGGCAAAACCCACAGCAGCCACTGTCTATGATTGCCCTTGGGGTGCAGTAAAGGTCAGACTAGACCAGAGCCAATGCCAGCCAAGGGACTCTGATGTTCTCTGGAAAGGATAGGATTGCCAGGGCCCATGGAGTTCCATTGTGCAGAGGCAGGGTGTGCCTTGGGAGTGCCAGGGTCCCCATCTCTAACTCCATGCCTGGACCTCTGTCCTTCCCCACACCACTCTGTGTCTAAAACATGCCACAGTGCTCGAAGTAAGCAGAACCAGAACTTTTATATGCTCACAGATGGTACTTGTAGATGGCCCAAGGGCCTTCCTCCTCATACTCACGGCGGCTGAGCCACAGACTCTGGAAGGAGTCCCGGGACGCCATGATGGAGCCTCCAAGCCAAGCAGCAACAGCACGGTGGGGAGAGCCCAGCACAGTGGCTCGGGGGCCCAGCTCCTGACTTAGGCGCTCAGGAAAGCCGTTCACCAGGGTGGTGCCACCTTCCAGCACCACGTTGGCCAGTAGCTGCTCCTGCTGCTTGGCATCCAGCCGGCCAATGCTAAGGAGGGCTAGTTGTGGGAGGCCAGGCTGGTTGAGGCCTAGCAGATTGGGCTGGAAGAGGGCCTCAGGGCAGCAGAAACGCTCAGAGCCCAGTGTGATGACCTGTTTGTCTGGAAGCATGAAGTCCACTCGGGCCTGAGCCTGGGCGCGGGCCATCTCAGCTGTCATGTCCATGGCCACATAGCTGCAGGCCTCTTTAATCTGGTTGACCAACCCTGCCTTGGGTGGCGAGTGGCCACCTGCCAGCAATAGCTGAGCCAGGTATTCAGTGAGGTCAGCACCAGCCACGTCCAGCCGGTAGGTGTCGAGGGGGGCCAGATCCCCCGTGAGGATAGGCGCCACATAGGAGGTACCATGGCCACTGCCCAGCACCAGCCCAGTGGTGCGCCCGTAAGCATAGAGTGCCAGGAGGGCCTGATGTGCCGTCTGCATGGCTGGCACGTGGAAACGCTCAAAGAGTATTTCAGCCACCTTTTCTCGGTTGGTGCGCGGTGAAATGGGTGAGTCAGCCACGAGGACAGCCAGCTCCTCCGGCCGCACGCCCAGCCTGCAATAAAACAAGTGCTGCCACAGCACCTCCAATGCATCCCAGTCAGAGACCACTCCTCGATTCAGCACCGAACAGCAGCCCTCTTGGTCCTCGGGCACCACATACCGAGGCTCGTCCTGGGCTGGGTGCTGTAGCAGTTGGACATGTGAGGACACCACACTGAGGACGTGGTCCTCTCCAGCCAGTCCACATTTGGTGAAGCCCGTGCCTGTGTCAATCACCACAGCCGCCATGTCCTGGTAGGGACCCAGTGAGTGGCGGCAGAGCACCGGGGACTGCACTGGCAGAGCATCCGTGGCGGGCACCAGTTCATAGCAGGCCCCACGGAGCAGGCCAAGGTGTGCAACCACTGGTGAGTGTGTAATGTCCTCAGCCATCAGCTTGAACCGGGGACCCTGGGGGTCACTGCCCACCATAGCCACGGGCAAGACCTTGCACCCAGTGCCAGGTGTAGATAATGTGACCAGGGAAAACTGCTCCTCTTGGGTCCCAGGGGAGCTGCCAGGTTGCCAGGATGAGAGCTGATGTGTGCTGGAGCTTTGAGTGGCACCAACACCGACCTTTTCTCTACTCATGTAGACACGGGTCTCCTTAGGGGCCAGGGGCACCTGAAGTAGCCCTACGTGGGCCGGCAAGCCCAAGGGCTCTCCTTCCTGATGCAAGGTGGAGGCCTGGCCAGGCTCCCTGGGGATGGGGGTCCCTCCTGAGATGATGGGCTCTTTGGAAATGGGGGGTTCTTGAGAAAAGGGATGCTTCCCGGTGAGAGAAAGCTGCCTGGCAAGAGGGGTTCCAGTGAGAGGGGGCTGACCAGGAAGGGGGAGCTGCTTGGTAGAAGGGACTTGCTCAGCCAGGAGTGGCTGACCAGAAAGGGGGGTCTGCCTGGTGAGGGGACACTGGTCGGCAGAGGGAGGCTGAGCAGTTGGAGGGGGCTGTCCAGCCAGGGGACACTGCTCAGCTAGTGGGGGCTGACCACTGAGGGAGGCCTGCCCAGCACCTTTGGCCCTAAGGTTGTCAGGGTGAGCAGTAAGGACCGCTTTCTGGTTGTGGTTGCCTGTATCCACCTGGAGTAGGGATCTGGGCATCACCTGGGGTTTCGCTTGTGGCGTAGGCTCGGGGATCAGCTCTGAGTTCACCCACTGCAGTTTCTTGGGCTGGACCATGGAAGTGTCCTGCATCCTGGCTGTATTCAGCATCCAGATGGTGTGACTAGCTTCATTTTTTTCAGCATCAGGTTTAGACCAGCCAGGCTCATGAACATGGCTCAACATCCTCTCACCAAATTGGAGGGGCATCCCCAGTGGAATGGGCCCAGTGAACAGTCTGATGGGTGTCTCAGTACCAGGGGAGTCCCGTGACTCCAAGTTGATACTCCCCTCCTTGGGAACCAGGGCCACCTCTCGATAGCTTCCCGACGAGAGGCTAGAGGGCACAGGGCTGGACAGTACGGGTGAAGTGGACCAGAATCTGGAACGATTGTTGTCAGGGGAAAGGATTGGCACGGGTAATGGTCGAGTGGACAACACATTTTCAGGGACATAGATGGATGGGTGGCTGGGCATGAGGCCCACGAGCACTGCCCGTGAACCCATGGGGTCATGGCACAGTAGCCCCATCCTGGTGTTGCCTGTGGCTATATCAAACACCAGCACATGGTCTTCCACAGCATCCCGGAGCTGGCAGGTAGGGGCACTGGAAGGGGGAATCTGTATGGCTTCCCTGGGAGACTGGACTGGGGACTGCTCGTGGCAGGATACTTGGTAGGCAGACGCTGGCACATTGGAGCAGGTATTGTTGCAAACATTGAGAGGCTGCTGGTCTGGCTGAGAGCTGCAGATCTCATGGCTACTCCTCTGGGACTTGGGGGACCCTGGGAGTCCTGAGCCTGGTGTTGGGCTGCCTGGCCTGGAGGTGTAGACCAGGGGCTTCTCTGCTGGGTTCTCAGGCTGGTTGGGTAACACCAGCATTCTGGCAACCTCAAGCTCCTGGACATGGTCTGAGGACTCCTCTGGAGTGGGAGCTGGGGCAGGAGTCTCCTCCCAAAAATGAAAATCCACTTTGTCCTGGCAGGGTGTGACCACTTTGGAAGACTCCAAGACAACTGACCATCGATTGCCACACTCCCTGAGCAGAAGGTCTTGGGACAGGCCATTGGTGATGGCAAGGGTATCTGTCGAGTGGTCAGGGTTGGAGGTGTAAGGTTCAGATGCTGCTGGCATTGGGGTTGTATCCACAGCTGAAGTATTTGCCTGAGATGGAGTTGGAGGAGCCTGGGCTGGACACGGGCACTTGCCCTGGCCCTGACCTTGAGTTGGAGCCAGAGGAGGATCTTGGGCTACAACTGAGCCATCCTCCCCTGACAGGAAATAGGGTAGCCACCGGCTCTTTCTGCTGCCCACAGGGGCTCTCTGGTCAGGACTGCAAGGGCCTTTGCCCCAGCCTACCAGGACTTTAGCTGGAGCCTTGCTCTGCCCTGCAACCTGAACCTGAAGCCGGGAACGGCAGAATCCATCCTGGGCCATGTCACTGGTGCTGTCACTGCGTGTGCACAAGGGTAGGGCCAGGGTCCTGTTCTCCACGATGAGATGCGTTTGGGTTCCCACGATGGAGCTTGGAAACGGACTAGTAGAAGGGAGCCTCAGAGTATCTTGGGAGGCCTGCTCACAGCCACACTGGGAGCTAACCTCAGCAGGGTCCCGGTGTAGCTGGTGAATGGGCTCAGGGGCATGGGCCTGGGAGGCAGGGCCACAGGTCCCATCAATGATGGCCTCGGTGGACAATGACAACCCCTGCCTGAAGTATGCAGATCCTGAGTTTATCCATGGTCCCTGGGACCCTCTGAGGCCACCCCCCGGCTGCTGGCTGCTGGCCAAGGAGTGGTCTTGGGGGCCGGATGTATCAGGGCCCCCCACCTTCTTGGTGACTTCCATAGTCCTGCTCCATGCCCTAGGTGCCCTGCCCCCACTTCGTTGTCATGGCGACCCCACACATCACAGCCCCCAGTGACCTGGGGGCGGGGGGGGGGGGGGGGGGGGAGGGGGGGGGGCGGTGACAGAGTGTGGGAAACCAGGGGCCCCACCCCCCTGAGGAATGCGGCCTGCCCAGGGAACCTTGGGAAACAGAAAGGCCCAGGAACCTTAGTGAAGTTCTTCACCAACCCTAGGCCACCCTCCTCTCCCCTTACCAGCCAGGTGACTACTCTACCCAGGCCTGCCATAGAGTGAGGACAGTGCCCCTTGCGGCAGGGCCTAGGAGTGGCAGTGTAAAGCCAACAGAGAAAGGTAGGCAGGGGAGACTCTGGATTCCTAGTGTACCTCAGATGCCAGACTTGGTTCTTTCTCCTCACTTCTCAGGTGTCAACTTGAGGCTTAAGGCCTGACCCAGGGATGAGTTCCAAGTATGTGACTCAAGGGACTTTGGTGGATCAAAGCCCCTTTACCACTCAGTCCTGGGAGACAGAAGAGGGTGAGGGGCCCAGCTCAGGCCCATGCTCCTCTCCCCCATGTTCCCTGGCTCCCACTCCAGGGACAGCAGCTCCTTGGCAGTCTTTCTGCTCCAGATGGTTCTCCTCTGCCTGTGCCTCACAGAGCCCCCTCCCCAGAGCCACATGTCTTTGAAGCCTAGAACCAGTCAGTATCCCACAGAGGTGACTATGGGAGCCACAGGGGTGGGGTGGGGCCTTTGTTCAGAATCCTCAAGTCAGAATGTTCTAGCTCTTGTCACATTGTGTCAACTTCTCCTTGGCCATGAGGGGGGCAGGGCACTTGGCATAGGGCTAGGCCACAGTGGACACAAGGCCAGCCAAGTGGCAATTACAGATGGGGCACAGTAGGGACACAGGGGGCACAGGGCTGGCTACAGAGTGGAGGTATGGTTGGTGCAGGACTGGGCATGCAGTGGGCACAGCTGTATATACAATGAGGACAAGCTGGATAAAGGACTGGACATAGGGTAGGCACATAGGAAATGTAAGCTATTAGACTGGGTGGGCACTTTGACCCTTCATTTCTTAGATGGGCAAACATAAGGCAGGGAGGGGTGGGACCTGCCAGGACCACCAGCACCAGACGTGACCTACTACGACATGAGAGAGGCCTAGGCAGCAGTTTGGGGAACCACCTGTTAACCACAGGCCTAGTCTGGAGGTTCTGACCTGAGGCCGCGTCAGTTCTCCTCCCTCCTGCCAGCTGTCAACTCTGAACCTCTTCTGTCTGGGCCCCAGGGCTATGTCCTTTCAGGCCTCAGTCTTTCTGCCCAGGAAACAGGTTTGTGGAGAATGCAGCTGTAGGCTCGTCCTCTGAAGCAGTGTTTTCACAAAGGTTAAAAATAGTACTTACAGTTGGCAGTGGGGTGTGAAACGATGTGACCGGGGACTAAGGCTAGCACTGTGCTGCATCCACACCTTCTTGACGCAGCAGGGGGCAAAGCCTGACTCAGCCACGTTCAGGCCCCCCAGGCCCCCTCCCCTCTCCCCAGATGCTGCCTTCAGTTAAGAATGGGGACAGATTTCTCTGAACACTACTGTGTCACCACACACTGTGGCCCAGGAAGGTGGCAGAGCCGAAGGGTCTGTGGCCTGCGTGTGTATACATGCACACGCACATACGTGCTGAACACTATCAACTTCATTCATCTCTTGCCCTGAGCAAACTGCTTTTTCCCCAACAACAGAGATGCTGGTAGCAGCCTCTGGCGCATGTGCAGGCCTTGAGCTGGGCTGAACCTGGGAGGGCTGGGGAGGCATGGAGGGAGGCCCTGAGAGCCATCCCTCTTCTCCTGCAGAAGTGAGGCATAATCCTCCTTTCCAGGGCTGGGAGCTTTGCGAACAACTGACCTGGGGTTGTTCTGAGGTATCCTGGGGAAGGGAGCAGAGCCAGCTGAAGGATGTGGGCCCATGAAGGAAGGCCCAAAGAAAGCAGTCCTGAGAGAGGAGAAAGCTCTTCCCCTCCTGGGAAGCAAACACCCCCTTATAGCAACAATATGACGACTGATACCGATTGGGCTCTTCTTCCGAGCCAGGCGGTGCTGAACGCATGTAACCCAGCCTCATGATAATTTGATGAGCCGGGCACTATCATCCCTATTTGACGAATGAAGAAATCAAGGCACAGAGAGGAGAAAGAATTCACAGAGGTCTTAGCTAATTAGTAGTAGAGCCAGAATCTGAAGCCAGACCACCAGGCTCTGGCCCCCCACTTCAGAAATCTATGTACCACTGCTGGTTACCACACCTAGGACTTGTACGCATGGACCCTGCTGGAAAGCAGTCAACATGCCTCCCTTCTGAGTGCGGCAGCCCCAAGCCCCCACCTAAGCTGTGTCCCACATGAACCTTCTCCTCCTCCCAATAGCTTAGCAGGTGGCTTAAGCCTGGGAGGACCGTTTTCCCTAATGGCACCTCTAAGCCAGTGGCCTCCCAGGAGCCTGGCAGTGCTGAAGAGGGGCCAGCTACACACCCTGCTGAAGCAGGCTGAGTCCTTTGTACTCAGAATTCTGGGCTGGTCAAAGCCCAGTGCATTTCATCCAGGTAAAGGGAGGGGCAGCAGGGCAGCCAGAGAGGCTCCCAGGCTGGACCCCTTCTGCCCAGCCCCCAGGGTTCAGGCAGGGACATTGCCACTGTACCCCTCCCCCCTACATGTTTTTAAACAGTCTCTCCCCACGAAGAAGGGCATCCAATTCTATTTCTGATTCTGGAAAGTGAGGAGGGCCAACATGTTGCCATGGCAAACTAGAGAGCCCCTCCTCGAGGCTGAGCCCATTCCCCAGGCTGAAGGCTCTCTAGGATGGAGGGGCCAAGAAAGAACTGGAAGGAGCCTAGTCTGAGGGCAAGGCCATAAGGAGTCTCCTCTGGAGGGCAGGTCCTGACATTACCTCTTCTCACACCTCACCTGACCCCCTCTGGGCAGACTTTGGGGAAAAGGCCCCAACTCCCGTGGACAGGGTCAGATTTCAGGAGATGGAGTCAGGACGCTCTGAGAAACCATTCTTTCCTGTAGATCAGGCTAGAACCCTCCCACCTAGGAGGTCTTGAGGGTGGAGGGCAGAAAGGGCACCAAGAGGAGAGGGAGGGTTTCAGGACTAGCCAGGTCTCCCAGACCTGATTCTCCAATGCAGATGTATTTTTGGCTTCTTTGTACTCTCAGGAAACAGCTCTGTCAAATCCTTGGCCCTGCACTCCTCCAGTCTACCTGTCTTCCCCCTCCATGTGCCCAGGGAAGACTCTGGATATCGCCAGAAAATCTAGGATCAGAAGGAATCTTAGAGAGCTCCCAGTGGAGGCAACCACTTGGTAAATAGAGTAAAAAGCAAGGCGTGTTTCCTGAGAGATTTATGCCCACTGTCCAGGGTCTCATACTCCAGCCCTTCTGCCCCAGAGGGTGCAGCTAGGTAGCATTTAGACCTGTGAAGGGAGGGCATTCCACATAGGAGCACAGCCCAGGTACAGGAAGGCTTCCGAAAAGACCTAAAAGGATGTTTTGACCCAACCCTCTCTGGGTAGTGATGGGAAACCGAGACCCCCACAAAGGAAGGAGACATTCTTGGTCTCCTGGCTCCACAAACAGCTCCACAGTGCTTTCTCTGTATTTTCCTCTCCTGACCCTCTGCTCTGGAGCTGTCCGAGTGACCCATGAGCACTAACTTCCGGCTTCCCTGAAGTCTCTCCTGGCCAGAATTCACCCATTCCCTAGAGATAGCTGACCCCTCCTCCTCCCTGGTCCCCATGCCTGACCCCAAAGGGAGACAGCCAAGGGTTCAGAGAACAGCCCTAGGGGAACCAATGGTGGGGTGAGGGGTGATAATCCACTCCTAATCTGGGATGTGGAATGCAGATCCAAGAGTGCCGGGAGGATGTGGCTTTTGAGCTCTAAGGTACAGGGAAATTTAAATAACAGATGTTTAAACAACCTTCCCTGCAAGCCTCGGTGCAGTGACCCCTCTGCTGTGATGTGTTACAGCTTAAAAATAGCCCACAATGAACTGCTTGAGCTCCAATTGACTCAAGCTTACGTAACTCTGCGTGAAAGATGGCCAGCCGCACCAGCCTGGAGGGAGGGCAACGGCAGAGACACCCTGACTGCTTCGGGGCCAGGGCAAGCTCCTCACCGTCCCTGGGAGCAGCCCCCCAGCCAGGAGCCAGCATAGGTGGGGGCAGAGGAAGTGCTGCCAGAAGCATGCATAACTTCATGACTATTGAGAAGAGACCTCCAACCACATCTGCAGAGGGGAGGTGAGATCTGCCCTCCCTCAGGGTCCTTGGAGAACCTGGGCCCAGTGGAGGGTGGGGGCAACTTTAAGAACAGATGGCTGGGTCAGAGCCCATGGGCAAGGAGCCATGTGGGAAGGGTGACTGGGGCTGCCCAAAGGATTCCTTCCCCCCTTTGAAGAGGGAGCTCCCCAGCTTGGAGGAAATGTCAGCATAATCGATGCCTGGCTGGAGCTGGCACTAGCACAGAGTCCAGGAGTGAAGCTGACTCCTTTGGGACCTTTGGGACCAGGCTGCACTGGTGGGACTTGTGACATGGGAAAGTGAGCACTGGCTTCCAAGCAGACCGAATCCTGTGCTCTTGGCTGCCAGCTGCTTTGAGTCCCCTGCCTTTCCTGATATGTTCCCAGATCCCAAGTGCCCAGTCCAAGACATTCCACAAGTGTGCAGGTGGCTAAACCAACCTAAAACGGAGTAGAGAGGAGAGAAGGCAAGGATGCCCCCGGCATTGAGAGCCTCTGGTGCTCCCTCTCCTGAGCAACTTCCCTCAGCTCCCACCACCTGAGTTCAAAATAGGCACTACCGCGGGCCTTGCCTCTGAGCTTCCACTGAGCGACAGTGAGACTGGTGAGGGCTAAATATAAGGGCCTCCTGTCAGGACCCTCTGTCTGGGCTGTCAGGGCCACAAGTACCTCTGCTTTCCTGACAAGGTCAGGGCTGCCAGATGGGAGGAGCAGAAGTTGCAGGGGAATGAGTAGCAATGGTGGGGCAGACACAGGTGCTGGGATCCTCATCCTACAAGAGGAGAGTGTGGTGGTGTTGCCTCCCTCTCCAGGCAGCACTGCCATCCCTGCTAGACCTAGCATGAATATCCTGGAACTGGAGGCAGAAGATGTTCGGGGCACCGAGGGGATAGAGAACAAGATGCAGAGGCTGTCGGGGAGGCTCAGGAGCCGAGAGTTCCTATCAGAGACGGACTGATTGGGTGGGTGGGGAGCAGGATTCAGGAGAAACAGTCATTTTTAAGGGGGTCTGAGGATATCAGTGTGAGGTGGCTGGGATCCAGGTGCCACACCTATGTTCTGAGCTGGGTCAGGCAAGCTCCGCCAGCTGATGGGCACCACCTGCCAAGTTTTGGGCCAAGGACTCCCACCAGGGGAGGACCAACTGTGAAGGCCATGCTCATGCTCCAGGTCACCATCCTCAAACCTGAAGAACCCAAGCCCAGCCAGGAGGCCACCTCAGTCAGATGTGAATGTCACAGCTGCCCAGGATCTCCTGGCATCTACACTCATTGGGTTAGAAACTCTAGCTAGAGCAAACCCCAAAGGAGTAGCAGGAGAGAACGAGGCTCAGCAGGCCCCTGTGCCAGATGGGGAACACCGGGGGCCCTTCACCGGAGTCATCCCCACTCCTCTGGGCTGGCGTAGCCCTACCTCTCGGCTAGGACCCTCATCTGGGCAGAGCAGAGGCTCTGAGTGAAGAGACGCTCAGTTCCTGGGGACTTCACAGAGGGGAGTTTTCCAACGCCACATGGAGTAAAAGGTGTTTCTTGTTAGGGCCTGGGAGATAAGGCTCAGTGCTCAGCTACTGATTCCTGGGACTGCTTATCCCCAGGCAGAGGCAGTAAGTGTAAGATGCAGCCTGGGCCTCTCGGAGCCTCAGACACTCCCAGCAGTGCCCATGTTTCCCCCAACCCACTCTACAGGTAAAGGGAGTTAATTTCTGAAGTAGGTGGAGCTGTGGCCTCATGAGCTGCATTGAGGGAGTGACTGGTGAGGCCAGTGTCCCAGGAAGATCCCAAAGTTTGGAATGGGGTAATATCTGGGGCCCTTGTGTGTGACCCCAGAGGGCCTTTGGGTCCCTGGGAAAATTCTCTGAAAGGCTGGGACTGAGGCATTAGACCAGACTCATGGTCCCCCATCAAAGCAGGTCGGTCTACCCCATGCATGCTCTCCAGGTGCCAGACAACAGTGACACCAATGGGCAGTCAAGAGGCTGTGAGTCATCTGCAGCTTCCTCAGCCCCAGCTCCCATCCTAGCCTCCCTCCAGCCTTTACTGGCATCTGTTGCCCCCAGCCCCCCCTGGGCTGTGATAGGGGGAGATGAGGCAGGGGAGCTGGTACCTTCTTTCCACAGCTCATGGTGGAAAGACTGGACTCCCAAAGCCCCAGAAGAAGCCTCTGCTCACCCCATTCCATCCTAGTGGCGGGCCTAGGCCCACCATGGCCACCAATAAACTTCCCCTTGCACCAGCCAGCCACCATGCCTGAGATACTAGTCAGGCCTCCCCCAGGGGAAAGGCAGCTCAGCCTTCACTGGCTTGGAAGCCACTCAGAAACGTTCTAGTTCCCCCAGCCCATCTGGGGCCTAGAACTAACCCTCCCTTCCTCTTCTCCCTGGTGGCCCAGTCAGGAATTTGAAACCCTGAAACAGTTCCAGTTTCTGACACTCCAGCTGAAATTGTGACTATTCGGGTGGCTCTGAGAATGGAGCTCAGAGCTTGGGGGCTGCAGCACTGGGAGGGGGTGCAGCTGTGCCATGATCCAGGAGCCCAAGCACCTGCTTAACTAGGCCCCTTCCCTGGAGAATCCTGGGAAGCCTAGAGGCCCAGAGGCCCTTGGCTCAGAAATATGTCCAAAGCCCCACATTCTGGCTGCACGGGAGAGCTGATACCTGGAGCTATCCTCCATCTGCCTTCTCTGAAAGTCCTCTCCTGCTAAGCTCCCCTCCCAAGCAGAGACCCCTTCTTCTCCAAGCCCGTCTCTTATGAGATGAGACAGTGGTCCTTGAGTTTCAAGGGCTCAGTGGAGAAGGAGCCTCAGTCCAGCTTCAGAGAGGCCCCTGGGCCTTCTCCTCACTCCCCACCCAGGGCGGGGAGCTCTGGGTGACCTTCAGATCCCCAGCATGAGGTCAGAGCAGGAGGACTGCCAGTTGGAGGGATGGAGACAGCCCTTTCCAACTAGTATGGCGACTCTGGCTGTCAGGGGTACTCTAGGACATTTCACTCATCTCTCTTGTAGCCTCAGGGTGACACAATTGATTCCCCCCACCACACACACACAACACGCACACACAGGGACCAGGGGTCTCTGGCTGAACATGCAAGGCTATAAGACATCCTCCATGACTGAGTAGGGATCAGAGGTATAGTGGTAAACAGGCAGATAGAGTCCATCTCTCCAGATCATAGACCCCTGATCTTTGGAACCCTGCACTTGAGCAGAAGATCCCCTTTTAAGCTTTACCCACATGTCCTCAGGGTCCTTAGTCTCCCCATGGCAGGGCCTCCTATGGGTAGAGAACAGTTGGGCAGCTCCAGTCCCAAGGAAACCCCCACTCTATTTACCAGGGAGCTCTTGCTTCAAACCCAGTGTTACATGTATGACAGGGCAAAAAGTTGGCAACTCACAGGAGAGGGAGCTTGCTCCCCTTAGGATGAGCTGGGGTCTCCCAACTGGTGGGAGGGAGGCTATAGGGGTCCTGTGTAAGAGAGAAGAACCACCATGATGCATGCCCTGGGCCCAGTCACTGACATCCAAGCTGTGCCCTTAGCATCAAGGGTGTGGGAGAAGAGTGGTACAAGGAGGAAACTGTTCTCGCTCTCCAGTGGAGTCTGCCCCTCTAGTGGCTATTGTGCAGTGGTCTTGATGAGTATAAATAGCCTGGGAAGTCTAGCATCTTGAAGCTGGTGCCTTAAAAGTGTGGTGAGGCCTTGCTGCTGGCTCATCTCTCTCAAGGCTGTAAGGGCAATGCTGGTAGGCTTTGAGGTAGGGGAGCCCGTCTCTATGTCCTGACAGTGTGTGTGTGTGTGTGGGGGGGGAAGCTGCAGGCAGAGCAGGGAGCCCTGAGAGCAGCTGGGGCCTGGGGAAAGGGACAGACATGGGCTGGGAAGTGGGAGAAGCCATTCTGACTATGGCATGCCTGAGTACTCAACCCACCCCTCTTGGTTCCATCAAGAAGTCCCCAGGGCCCTGTAACCTGAATTAGCACCTTGCCCTACCCTTCCTGTTCTCTGGAGCCTTCTTACTGATCCAACCCCTTTCCAGCCTCAGAGTCTTTGCATGTGCTGCTCACTTTGCCCAAAACTGTCTTCCCCCACCTCTGCTTCTGGCACAGTTCCTACCTGACAGGGTTATAGCAGAAATGTCACCTCCTGGGGAGGCTTCTTTCACCTCTATTCTCTCTCTAAAGCTGACCTCCATTCCCTCAAAGCAGCCTGTCTTTCTTTCATAGCATTGACCACAATTTGCACTTGATGATTCGTTGGTTCATTTACTAGTTCAAGGGCCAGTGTCTGTGCGGTCACTGTTAAGTCCCCTGTGCCCAGAAGGTCAAGCACACACCAGGTATGCCGTAAATACTCCTCGCATCAAGGATCATTCTCACTGCTCCCTCTCTGGAGTGAAGGGACAAGTGCCTTGCTCCCTCCTGTCACCCCTGAAAGTTAAGGGGGCAGGGACAGGGCAGAAGCCAGCTCAGGCTGCCCCTGGCCTGGCATGGACTAGAGGCAGTTTGGGATTAACTCCCTGGCTGCTAGGCAGGTCCAATCCCTGGGGCCTGCCTAGGGCGGAGGTCACGTGGGCTGTGGTGGCTCTGAGGAAGGCCAGGGCCGACGTGCGATCCTGTGCACAGGTGGGGTCTGCGACTGTTCTGGGTGCATGTTCGCCTCATCCGAGGCACCAGGACCCAGGTTCACGTAGGCTGCAGGCAGCTGGACGTAGTGGTCCCCAAGCAGCCTGGCCGCCACGTGCTCCACTTCCTCCACCAGCGCTGAGAAGGTGGGTCTCCCTGCAGGGTCCGCAGCCCAGCAGCGCTGCATCACTGCGTACCTGTGGGGAGAGGGGCATGTCAGAGGCAGGGCACATCCCCACCCAGAGATCCCGGGCTGCCCACCTGCTCTTAATCCTCTGGCAGGCCGCACAGGAATGAGAACAGGTAACAGGGCCTAGTGCAGAGCATTGCCCAGTCAGAGGCAGCTCTTCTCAGCATTGTGATTGCTGTTCCAGTCTTGCCTCCCCACCGTGGCAGAGGTTGAATTGCCCCAGGGATTAAGAGTTTGGACTCCTGAGCCCCGGTGTGACCTGAGCAGTGTGATCTTGGGCAAGATTCTTAACCTCTCTGTGTCTCTGGATCCTCTTCTGATCACAGAGCTGTGGCGACATAGGGTGGGAGGATGCCTGTGAAGCGCTTACTTAGCTTAAGGCACAGCTTACAGGCTATCAGTTATCATCTTAGGTCTTCTAGGAAGGAAGCCCATGTCCAGTGAAATGGAGATTAAAAGTCCTGAGACATGGACATGTGGGATCCCCAGCCATTGTTTCTGTGGGTTTACCTGGTGGGCCCCAACACATGCCTCTTCATCTTGGAAATGCTGCCTCTGCCTTAAATGACACTAAGTGCCCTTCACACAATAATCTCATAATTCTCAGACTCTGAGGGTGGTACTGTCATCATCCAAACTTTACAGATAAGGAAACTGAGGCCTCAAGTGGAAAAGAGACTTGGTCTGGTCTAGTGGATGCTCTGATGGTCCACCCAGATCCCCCTTCATCCTCCCAGTGGGTGCTGCTGACCCTTGGCTAAAGCCCTCCCTAGGAATTACCCCAGGCAGAAAGTAACTGCCTCCCCCAAGCTCACACTATGACCACTGACTTATTAATGTCCAGTACAAGGACCTGGCCCCTTGATCTAAGTTTCGTAAAACTCTGGGGCTCCTGGATGGCTCAGTTGGTTAAGCGTTTGACTTCAGCTCAAGTCACAATCCCACAGTTTGTGGGTTCCAGCCCTACATTGGGCTCTGTGCTGACAGCTCAGAGCCTGGAGCCTGCTTCAGATTCTGTGTCTCCCTTCTCTCTGTCCCTCCCCTGCTCTCTCTCTCTCTCTCTCTCTCTCAAAAAACATTAAAAGGGGCACCTGGGTGCCCAGTCGGTGGTCAGTCGGTTAAGCAGCCGACTTCAGCTCAGGTCATGATCTTGCAGTTTGTGAGTTCAAGCCCCACGTCAGGCTCTGTGCTGACAGCTCAGAGCCTGGAGCCTGCTTCAGATTCTGTGTCCCCTCTCTCTGCCCCTCCCCTGCTCATGCTCTGTCTCTCTCTCCCCAAAATAAATAAACATTAAAAAGATTTTTTAATTAAAAAAAAATATATATATATATATATACATATATATATATTTCTTAAAACTCCAAAGAGCCACCCCAGATCAAGCAGCCCCCTGGGCTATAGCCCAAGGATGGGCTATAGCCTCTGCGGCATCTGCATGGCAGCCCAACTTCTCCACCTGCCCAGTCCTGCTTCCCTGGGCTCTCTGCTTGCCTGGCTCTGACTGATCCTTTGGTTGACCTGGAAAGGGACCCTCTCTGGGCCTCAGTTTCCTCATCTGTGGACTGGTTCCACCAGCATTTGGGGCTGGGAGGAGATCACAGTTGCCATGGTAATAGTACTCCCCACTCAGAGGACTCAGGTTCCCCCAGTCTATCAATAAACTCCCTGTATATATAGCTCCAGGTGAGAATCTGTTTCAGGGAACCTGACCCAGGGGCAGATGGGTAGTAAAGATGATTTCACTTACTTCAAACCAGAGGCATTAGTGAAATGAATAATAAAGATCAAACCCAAGGCAGGCAGGGGCTGGGAAGAAGGGTTACTCGTACCCTTCTAGAGCACAGTCTGAGATTGGAATCATCAACTACCTTTACCTGTGACCTGGTTCTTCCTGTTCTAACCACAAAGATCTGGGCACAGATAAGGCACGCGTACTGCTTCTGAAGCTGAACCCCGGCACAGACCCACTGGGCAGGCACAGTGACTGTTTCATAGTTGTCACCATGCCTTGGGATCAGGGAATCTGAAACTATATCCAGTAGGGAGATGTTGGGGGTGGGGGCTAGTGTGGGAGCTAATGGAACCTCTCTCTGAGGTTAAATGAATGGAAAAGATGGAAAACAGGCCCCCCTTAGCGGGGGTGGGGTGAGGAGTGCTGAGAAATCAAATCACTGGCCTCAACCCAGACTCTGAGTGGGGAGTACTGTTACCATGGCAACCATGATCTCCTCCCAGCACTCAGCCCCAAATGCTGGTGGAACCAGTCCACAGATGAGGAAACTGAGGTCCAGAGAGGGTCCCTTTCCAGGTCAACCAGAGGATCAGTCCGAGAGCCAGGCAAGAACACTGTCTTCTGTCCCTTCCTTGTCTCTGGGGCCCAGCTCCCTCCCACTACCACCTCCACATACTCACAGAGAATCAGGACAATATTCAGGCTGGGGCAGGCGTCGACCCTGGGCCAGGAAGTGAGTGAGGTCAAAAGGGTCAATGTGGGGGTATGGTGGGGCGCCCCGTGTCAGCAGCTCCCACAGCAGCACACCGAACGACCACTGTGGGAAGGAGAAAGGAGACTCAACTCTTACCCCAAATTTGGGGACAGGTGGGCCCCCCAGGTCCTCTATCTCCTAGAGTCCTCCAGCTGGAAATTAATCAGAGCCCGCTCCTCAGTATCTCATACACATCTTTCCTCAGTCTCCTCTCATCACCAGACCCTGCCCAGAGTTGGGCCTGTAGGCCCTGTATTGTCTGCAAGGAGCCAATGAGTTCAGAACCCCCTCTTGCCGTGGCAAGAGGGCTCTATCTTAGACCTGCTCAAGAGGTGGGCAAATGGGCTGCGGGGGCTGCTCAGCTTAGGGATTCCCTGGGCTCAGATCATCATCTGGACCTAAAAGGGCAAGGCCAAGTGCTCTCCCAGGACACTGAGGCCATGTGGACTCTGGGGCAGGTGGGGCCTCACCACATCAGACTTGGTGGTGAATCTGTAGGTCTGCAGGCTCTCCAGTGCCATCCATTTGACAGGGAGGCGAGCATGGCGATGCTGTCGAACACTGTAGTACTCCTTGTCCAGGATACCACGGGCCAGGCCAAAGTCAGCCACCTTGACTGTGAATGACTCATCCAGCCTGAGAGCAGGGGAGCATACTCAGGACTGGCCCCCACCGGGCCCTAAACCCATTTACTCCAGGCCTTCACAGGGTTTCAGAGCCACCGTGTCCAATCTAAGCCTGCACTGGGCAGATAGGAGAACTGAGGCCCAGAGAGGGGAGGACATGCCCAAGGCTGCACAGCAAGGGCTGGAGCGTGGGCCCTTGCCTGAGATGCCTTTAGGCAGCTGTGCACCCTGGTGCCCTGCCCCCTTCCTTCACCCCAAATGCCCCGGCCCCTCACATGCAGTTCCGAGCAGCCAGGTCCCTGTGCACAAACTTCTGCTCTGCCAGGTACTCCATGCCACGGGCTACCTGAAGGCCGAAGCTGATGAGGTCCTTCACCGTGGGGTTCTAGGGGCACAGGTGGGTCGGTAGGCAAGGGCATAGCAACTCATCCCCAGCTGCTGCCCAAGTCTCCTGACCCGAGAACTGACCCGCTGGGGTGAGCGGATGAACTGAAGCAGGTCTCCATGGTGCATATAGGGTAGCAGCACCTGGGGCAGCCCTTCAGGGGGCAGCACAATACCGATGAGAGCCAGCACATTTGGGTGGTGCAGACCACGCATGAGCAGCCCCTCGCACAGGAAGGCCTCCACCTCCTGCACCTCTGTGATACCTGTGGAGTGGCTTGAGTCAGACTCAGGGCAGGGAGACCCTTTGCCAGGGTCAGATGGAGAAATGGAGAAGAAAGTTCTCCTGTTCAGGGTTACTCAGCAAGGTGGTAGCACAGCAGGGACGGGGATCTTCCTAGCCTCTTCCCTACTTACGACTCAGCGACTTTATGGCACAATGGATTCGATTCTGGTCCTTGTCTGTGTATTCTCCATGGTAGACAACTCCAAAGTGGCCTGGTGAGGGGGAGATGGTGAGAGGGCCCCAATGCTCAGGGTGCACACCACACCCTCTCATTGGCAACCAAACCTCAGAGCACCAACTGGCCGATGTGACGTTAAAAACAAATAGCAGGGGGCGCCTGGGTGGCTTGGTCGGTTAAGCGTCCGACTTCGGCTCAGGTCATGATCTCACGGTCTGTGAGTTCGAGCCCCGCGTTGGGCTCTGTGCTGACGGCTCAGAGCCTGGGGCCTGTTTCAGATTCTGTGTCTCTCTCTCTCTCTGCCCCTCCCCTGTTCATGCTCTGTCTCTCTGTCTCAAAAATAAATAAACATTAAAAAAATTTAAAAAATAAAATAAAATAAAATAAAATAATAAAATAAAATAAAAAATAAAATAAATAAAATAAATGTAGTAATAAAGCTACATAATGACAGAGCCTGCACCCCTCCCATGCCTACTTAATCTGCACCAGAATCCACTGAAGACAGAACTAATTACTATTTCACAGATGAGCAAATGGAGGCTCAGAGAGGTTACGTGGTATTCCCAAGGTCACAAAGGTTGGTGAAAAGGCCAGAGCAGAGTCCTGCCCAAATGCCCCTTGAGTCCATGTCATCTCAGGACTCCATCTCTGCCCCAGCCCCACCTGGCTTGGCCCCCATACCTTTGCCAATGATTCTGTCCCTGTGGGTGACCACCTGCTCATGTGAGATCAGCACATCCTTGACCTCGGTCAGGAGTGCAGAGTCTAAGTCCCCAAGCTGGATGGACTCTGTCTGCAACAGTGGGACACAGGACCCGTCCCCACTGTCTGAGACGGATGCTTTGTGGCTCTGTGTGGTGGAATCCAGACCATGAGTGGCAGGGGCAGCTGTGGAGGAGAGGAAGTGAGGGGCCTGTGGAACAGAGGGTGTGGCCCCAGCTTTCAGCGCCTTCCCCGTCTCACCAAGGCCATTTCTGTAGTCAGAACCTGAGCGGAGTGCAGGCAAGGGGATGGCTCCAGTGGTCCGGTCCAAGGATGCCAGGTCATCTAGGTTTGGAGAAAGGACTGTGGAAAGACAGCCCCTCGTGGCCAGCCTCTCCAAACTCAGTCCCCAGGAGGTATGGGCAGACCTCCAAGGCCTGGGCAGAAAGAGGACTTGGAGATGCCATGGTTTGGTGTAGGCCAAGTCAGGAGGGGAGTGGAGAGCTCACCCAGTTGTTTCCTCCGCCAGTAGTTGAAGATCAGCGCAGCGGCCAGTGCAGCCACAAGCAGGAGCAGGGCCAGCAGGACACCAAGGAGTAGCCTCTGTGGGACCCCCTCTGGGCCTGGCCGTATCACCCTGCCCAGGATGTGACATCCATCATCCACACAGACCTGGGGGCAGGTGGCAGCTCAGGCCCAGCCTGCAAGCCCTGGCCCATGTCTCATGTGGAGAGCCAGCTGAGCTGCCTACCTGCAGTGGGGCGCCATCCTTGTCAAGTTGCAGGGAGGAAGGCAGAGGGCAGATGACCACATCCCCCCGGAGCTCATGCTGGCAGCTCTTACCACCCACGGTCACGTTCACATCCACACAATCAGCCACAGCGCCCAGCCCAATATACTGCAGAGAGTCATAAGGACTGGCCAGTGCCCCCATCTCCTCTGGGCAAGGCTTCAGCCCTAACCCTTCACCGTCCCTGACCTCCATCCCCCACACTTACCTCAAACTTAACAGCACGCTCCTCGGGCTTCAGTGGGGCAAAGTCAGTGGTGGGTGGATGGGGTGGGGGCAGGAAGCGAAAGCCTGGCTGCGTGAAGCCAGCAGCTCCATCCCCCCAGGCACTCAGGTTCCCTGTTACCCACCCCTGGGGGCTTCGGACGACATATTCGGGCAGGCGGCACCGATGCTGCTCCGGGAGGTGCCCTGTACACTGCTGGGGCCCATGCAAGAGTGGTTAGCCAGGCATCCCACCTACGGCCACCCCAGTCTCCTCAGCCCAGCACGGGGTAGAGCTAGAACTCAGAGGATTGATCCAGCCTTCCTCCCTCCTGGCTAGTGTCCATTTGGCAGCTTCCAGTGACAGCTCACCCTGTTTTCCACTGCCATAAGCCCATCATGGAATGACAGCACTAGGTGCCACGCTGAAGTCAGATGCTGGCCATGGATGGTGACATGGGAGCCACTGTGGAGGAAAGCAATGTGGTGGGCTTGGGGTGCTCTCTGAGGCTGCCTCCCTCATTCCTTAGGAGACCAGAGTGGGCAAGGGGGTGGCACTTACATGTAGCCACAGTTGGGGCTGATGCCCAGCACAATGGGGTCTTCCAGGTAGTGGAAGGTCCAGGAGCCTGGCACCACAGCGCCCCCCACCTGCAGGTGAATGGGAACCCTGGCCATAGCAGCCCCAGGGGGCGTAGTACATAAGAGCTGCCCCTCGCTGACCCTGCAGAACGGGGTGGGGGTGGGGGTGGGAGGAATGGTCTCAGGATCATCCTCCAGGTGATGGCCAGACCCACCTCCTTTAAGGTCTGCCAATCCCTCTCAGTTCTTCTGTTGGTCATCTCCCCACCCTGCCCATTATCAATGAGTCTGTTTGAAGACAGGGTCTTTAAGGCTTCCAAGAAGAAGGCAGGGCAGGAAAGGCTCCCCACAGCCTTGGCTAGAGCCAATTAACTCTGTGATGGGCTCTCTCACCATCCCCAAACCACCCGTGGGCTGGAGGGGGCAACAGACCCTTCCTCCTGGACCTGCTCCCTACACTGACCATTTGAGCTCTTCTCTCTCTGCCCTGGTAGGATCCAAGGCCCACCTGGTAAGGGCTCCCTGAGTGGGGAGCCCTGTGGCCTCCCCTCCCCTTGCATGTTGGCACTTACTGTTCCAGTGGGCACTCAGTCCCATTGACCAGCACCATCTGACTGGTGCCTAAAGACAGGCCTTGGCCTTCAAAGGTGAGGCGGGTGCCCCCTGCCCGTGGGCCAAAGAGGGGTTTTACTGCTGTCAGCACTGGCTCCTAAGAAGACACAGAGGTGGTTTAGCTTGGCATAAAAGGCCTTCCACTCCAAGCCCTTCCTTGCCCACATTGCCTGGCTGGCCAAGGGTACAGACAAGGCAAGGTGGCCTCACCATGAAAGAGAAGCCTTGCAGCATGGAGGTGCCATCCACTTGGAAGTGCTTGCCTGGTGGCATGTTGGTCACAGTGAGGCTGATGTTGGCGGGCCCGGCTGGCTGCATGCCCAAGGGCTCCAGCTCACACTCAAGCTCCTCTACAAAGTCTTTCCGGGGCACTGGGCTAGGGTACCAGGGGAACCCAAGGTCAGCCAGGGGTCACACAGGCCTGGCTGTATGCCTGCTACATACCACAGGTCTCCTCTGAGCCTGAGGATGGTATCTCTTTACTCGTGCCTTCCTCCAAGGTAAGCAGGATCTGGTGAGGCAGGGACTAACCTTGCCCAGTTCCATGACTCAACAGACAGGTAGGGCATATGCAGGCTCAAGCAGGGACAGAGAGGTCTCCTTAGACACCAAGCAACCAGAGTCACTTCAGTTTGCCTGATATCTCCTTGCCCCCAGTAAGCAGAAGACAGGGTCTCACAGGGAAGGGGCTGCTTGGTCACCCCTGTCCGGGACAGGAAGCACAGAGACCAGCTTGTACCTGAGGTTTGGGCTGTCCTTGGGCAGCAGTCGGCAGGGACTTTGGCCCACGGTGACCTGATGGGTGCCCTCAGGCACCAGATCAGCAGGGCGCAGGTAGAAGTTGGAGCCACACAGGGTCAGCCTTGTGCTGCCCCTTAGGGGTCCACTCTGGGGGTAGAACTGAAGAGAGGGAGACAGCCTGAGTCCCTGTGTGCATCCGGGCTCTCAGCTGTCTGCTTTTCCCAGAGTTTTCTGCTATGCCCCTTGCCTGCCCTCCCTCCAAGTCTCCTAGGTCACTTGTAGTCCTCACTCAGGCACTTTTCTGCCTCTAAGTCTTTGCATGTGCCATCCCCTCTGACAAGAATACCCTCCTTGTTGATATTGAGGACATTCCAGGCCTGAGGATCATGGTTAAGACATGCTGACCCCCACTCCAGGCCCAGCTTGTCCCACCCTTACCTGGGCCCTGCCAAGCAAGTCATACCTCAGTGAGCTCAGGTGGACAATGATCCTGTTGCCAGGAGCCAGGACACTCCTTCTGCCGGCCACACATGCCCCCACACCAGCCACAGCCCATGAAACGCTGTGCCCGCAGACAACTCCCACAGGTGAGGAAGTGGTGGCAGCCAGGGCCCTGGATAGGTACCTGGAAGACCTTGGAGTGGCAGAGGGGTGGTTCAGGGGTGGCTGGAGGGAGAACTAGACCCAGAGACTGCCTGGTCCCATTGTAGGTCAGGGTGGTGAGACCTGTATGTCAGCGCCTCCCTGGATTAGATGGGGAGGCTTTGTTTCCACAGCCCTGGCCCCAGGCCCTACCCTAGTCCCACCTTACCTGCTCCCCGGAGGAAAAGAACAGGTGGTCTCCAAGGCGACTGACATCTCGTCGTATGGGCTGCCTGTTGCTGCCCAGTGAGAAGTTGGACACATACAGCAAGTAGTTGAGAGATCTGGCCAGCTCCACCTGGGATAGGTTAGCTGTGAGCAAAATGGAAATGGGGAAGGGGACCCAGGAACAAGGAGCTGTGGAGATGGGGGTCCTACCTGCAGGATGCGCCCATCAGTTGTGCCCATGTGGGCCACTGTGACATTGTCAAGGCGTGTCACATGCAGTGCAGTGACCTGTACTGGTCCTAATAGCCCGTTGAAGAGGTCCACACGTGATAGGCTGCCGCTAACCAGCAGAGGAAAGTGATGGCAGCTGGTGTTGGGGCTGGGGGCCTCCAGGCCAGGCTGAGGAGAGTCGGTAAGGAGTCAGGGCTCATCCTCACACACTGACCCCTTGGGATCTCTGTCAGTGACCACAGCAGCCCAAACCCCCATCCCTTACCTGACTTGGCTAGATAAGACTCCAGGTCTGCCACTTACCCACCCCCTCCCACCTATGGGGCTCTCAGAGGTAGTAAGTCCAGGAAGGAAGGCCCAGGCTGGAAGGCCAGCATCTGCTATGCCTTGCCCTGACCTGCCATGTCCATTCTGATAATGACTTAGAGTCTCACAGACCCAACCTCATTCTTGCCTCACAACCACTGTGTAGAGTGGGTGCTTTCAACACCCCTATTTTGCAGATAAGGAAATGAGCTCAGAAACGGTTTGGTCACTTGTCCAAGGCCTTATAGGCCCTCAGGAGAGGAGCCAGGCAAGAAGTCTGAGCTCTTGAGCAGAGTCCTCTTCTGCCCCCTGCTGGTTATTCCCTGTACTTCAGCAAACCCTGTCCCCTTTGGGGGCTTCAGTTTCTCTCCAGCCTAAGGTGGCTAAACTCTGAAGTTAATTGGCCAGCATGGGGCTGGTAACATGGTTCTTCTCCCTGAGACTCCAAAGATCTTCCTGTACCTCCAGCTGCAACCTGCATCCCCTTCAGATACAAAAGGGAAAAACCAAGGCCTGAAGGCTAGGCCCCAGGGATTGGGAAACACCTGTCACCTGTTCTTAATAGGAAGGTGTTTTGGGGGACTGCACTCAAGGCACCAAGGCAGGACTGTGGAAGCTTCTGGGAAATCATATCAGGGTATGATGCAAGGCATTGGAGCTGGGTGCAAAGCACAGGCAGGGCTCAGTAGCCCTGGGGCTTGCGACATTCCCTTGCCAGCCCTGGGGTGCCCATCAAACCAAGTATGCTTAACCTAGTCCTGAGACCTCAGTGCTGATAAGGAGCCCTGGGGGTGCAGAGCTGGGCACAGAAATTCCACACACTCTAGGTCTGTAGCCTGGATGGGTGGGAACTAGGACTCTGTCCTCACTTGAGGCGGGAAAGGGGCCTGACCTTAGCCGGAAGCCAGCGGGTATTTTTAGCATGACTCAGGAACAGGTGGGGCTGAGGGGTGGCAAAGAGGCCCTACCCTGATCAGGACCACACCCCTGTCTGCTTGCCCCTGGGTCCTAGGACTTAGCTCTGGGTTTTCAGGTTTGTCTATAAGCCAGTCTGTGACTCCTAAGAGCATGACTCAAGTGTCCAGTGCCCCACAAAGGAGGGTGACTGCTCCAGAGTCAAATCCCACCTGAACCCATGGAAGGCAGGTGCCAGCTCAGAGTCCCACAGGCTTCCTGAGGCCAGCCACAATCAGCACACAGTGGGTGTTGCCCTGGAGGCTACATGCCCAGTCACTGGACAAACACTGTATAGGCTGGTTCACACATCTCCCTGGCCAGCTTGTGGGCCATCTTGAGATCAGTCCTCCTCGAACCTAGCACTGCCAACTCATGCTGGATGTCTTCTGACCCACTGACCACCAGCCAAGTCCGTGAGAGGTTCAGACTCCCCCAGAAGGAAGAGAGGAGGGCAGGCAGGGCTGCCCAGGCCCTGACGAGGGCTCTCCCCCCGTAGGGCCTCCTCAGCCCAGATGGACTCAGCTGAGGGAGGGAGGCTGGAGATGCTCTACTCCTCGCTGTTCGTACATTCTCCTTCCACCTCTGAGGCATTAGTAAGAGCCAGAAAGGAGTCAGTGGGGAACGTCACAGAAGTAGCAGAGCCACAGGGCAGCCAAAGACTCAGAGCAGTGACTGTGAGTGAGCTCACTGAAAGACCACTTATCCAGTGCTGTTCACCCCATTGTCTTGGTTTTACCTCTTACAAGCTAGGGTAGGACTGTTTCCATGGCTCTCAGTTTGGGTTTTGTCCTTAGCATTTTAAGGAATGTCCTGTTTGTCTCTGTTCCAGCTCCCTGACACCATAGCTGGAGAGAACCTGGGTAGGGTCTGCTGGGAAAAGCCCCCAATTCAGCGATGGCCGGCAGACCTCCTACTTGGGGTGAGATGGGGAACTAGAGCAGGGCCCCAACCACAGTGAAAGAAAGTCTGGGACTCCTTCATGGTGAACCACTTCCAATCAGCCCCTCCTAAGCCTTTACTCATCCCCAGATGTTTACAGTTGTTTGCACAAGACTGGGGTGAGCTTCCTGGAATCTACTAGAGCCAAGTTGCCTTCCCACCATGTCCTTGGTCCTCCCCCAGTCACTCCACAGAGGACAATCAGGGACGAGTGTGTCTGTGAAGCCCAAGCCGTGCAGGCTCTCTGACAAGCCCCCAAACTTCCAAGGCCCAGGAGGCTCCCTGGAATGGGGTGGGGGCATCCTCTGACAACTCCTGCCCCACCCTCTTTGGAAAGCAGAACAAAACAGTGCTTCCAAAGGGAAAGAGAAACTGCTGGTGAGCAGCCGTATCTGTGTGAATCTGTTAGCATCTGCTTGGGGGGGGGGGGGGGGCTGTTTCTCTGTGTATGTCCTTGAGGGTATGTGTGGTGGGCAGGTAGGAGGGGATCATTGTACCGGAGTTAGGCAGTGTCTCTGCCAGACAGTTGTGATGCAGTCTGGTTCTCACACAATCTAGGAAACTACCTAAAAAAAATCAGAGGCCATAGTACCTAAGAGAGTGAAAGAGCAAAATGGAGGAGAAACAGAGACTAGTCTGGCTAGTAGGTGAGCCTCCAGTATAGCCTGTGCTTGGCTGATTCCCTCACGCCCTCCACACCCCCACCTGCCCCCAGCACTAAGGAACTGGGTGGAAGAGAAAACGTCTTCCCTCCTGCCCTTCTCCCTCCCTCCCAGACCCTCTTACTGGATTCTACCACCTGCTCACGGGTGAGGGCCCCTTCTTTCTGCTCACCGGGTTGGGGCAAAAACTAGGCGACTGGAAGAAGTCGAGGCCTCGCCGGATGCCCGGGGGGACAGGAGGCTCACAACAGCGCTCCACACCATGCTCGATGAGAGTGTCCACTAGGTCGATGGGAAAGGCACAGACGACAGAGTTGGGATTCACACCAGGACTGCTGTCTCTGCTAGCCACAAAGACGCCAAATAGCACTTCTTGGCCCTCTGCGATGCTCAGCTCAGCAGCTAGCTTGCTGCCCACTGGAGCTGTGTGGGCCGCCCTCAGCACTGGGTAGGGCTGTCCTCCCTCAGTGGCCCTGCGGCGCCGGCGTTTGGGTGCGAATCGGCAGTCGAGAACGAGCTCGCGGTAGTCGCCCAGCTCGGGCTCAGCAGCGCTGAGCCGTGCCAGGCGTGTGTGCAAGGCTTCCGAGGCAGCTGCCACGCTGGCCCGCTGCACCTTCAGGAAATAGACAAAGGCTCTGGCGCGGAAACTGTACACGTACTGGATAGGATAGGAAGCGAGGTGCTTCGGCAGCACGGACAGCGCGGCAAACCCCGGTGCAAATCCTGAGGCATCGGCCTTGAGGCGCCGGATGGACACTGAGCGGGGGCTGAAGCTCGAGGCCACCGTCTCATCCAGTGAGGATGCCACGTAGAAGTAGGAGGCATGGCCCTGCTCAACCACAGTCACGAGGGTGCCCAGAGGACTGGCCACACAGTCAGGGCAGTCCTCGGGCTGGTTGTGGTTGGCGGAGAAGAGGCAGGCTGGCGGTGCCAGGTGCAGGGCTGTCCCTTGGGGCTCTAGCTCGTGCAGGAAGCAGCGCCCATGCAGGCTCGAGCCACAGCTGACTAGTGCGGGCAGAGCTGGCTCCAGCACCAGCACCTGTGCATCTGTGTCTCCCTGCGGGCTGTGGGGGCCCGGGCCACAGGCCGCACACGTCTGACAGCCAGGGTCTCCAACAGGACCTGTGGCCAGGCTCTCTACTGGCTGCAGGCCAGGCCCAAGCACGTGCAGGCGATTGCGTGTAGCCACGAACACGGCACTCCCGTCCCTGCCGCCCTCGTAGGTCGCTATGGCCTGTACCGGACCTCCGGCCGAGAAGCTGGGCACCTTGTACTCGACGTCAAAATCGCGCAAGGCGGCGTAGGGGGTGCGCGGACACTGCCAGGACTCTCTGGCCGGCAGTGGTGGCAGCAGTAGCAGCAGTAATAACAGTGAAGGCTGTGACGGCGGCGAGAGAAGCTCCATCGAGGCCCACCTGGGCCCCTGCAGGGACCCTTGGAGGCCCGGGCCTGGCTGGGAGCAGACTCAAGGTCCCGGTTGGGACCTGAGTCGGCAGCCGGTCCTGAAAGCCCTCGGGCAGGTGACCCACCCCCAGCGTGATGTCCAGCGCCCTCCCCTGCCCTCGAGTCTGAGCACCTGGCACCAGGTGGACATACACACCGCCAGTGAACGAAGAGGCCCCCTCACCTGCCTGCCCCAGCTGCTGCTCCAAGCAGGCACTCTGAGCAAAGTCGGCAGAAGGGCGCAGGGCGGGGCTGGCGGGGCCAGGGTGCGTGGGCGGAACTGTGGGCGGGGCCCGTTGAAGGCTCGGCCTAGCCAGCCCCTCCTCCCACCCGACTCTCCAGGCCTTCGAAAGCCTGTCACCTACACCTTCTCTTGGGGGCGTTTTTCTCAGTGGCATGTGGTGAGTGTGACTGGAGTGGCCAAGAGAGAGGTAGGAAAGTCTGAGCCTTCCCTTCCCGCCGCTCACGACCGACTGGGCTGAAGTGAGGAGGGGTCGGAAGTCACCCCAGCACCAGTGAGGGTTTGAGGACCACCTGGCTTATTTTTGCCCTTGGCACCAGTATACAGCCAACACACTCAGACGCTGATCCCAGAACAGGGCCTGGAGGCCCCTGAGAGACCAAGAATGTGTGGAGGACCGGAGGGGAGAGGTGGGGGCCTCCGGGAGTAGTGAAACCCTCTCAGGGCAGGGGCCATCCTTTTCTGGGCCTGCCCTGGGATGTCAATGACTGGATGGTATCACAGGAAGGTGCATTGTCCCCTGCCTGCCCAAGGCGGTAGAGGTTATGAGTTAGGGCCTACCCTGCTGGCTGGACATTAGAGTCAGAGGAGAGGCAGCTTATGTGGAGGCCCAACCCTAGCTCTGGTCCCTCCACCACTGCCTCAGTAGGCAGAAGCTGCAGGATGGGGCTAACAAAACACACAGTGCTGGCTGCCTTTGCTGGCTGTGCTGCAGTGCCCCCCTGATATGGGGGAAACATGGGCTTTGACAGGGCACCTCTAACCTGCTCTGTAAGCTATGCTGGGCCTCAGTCTCTCCATCCCTGAAATGAGGGTATAGTTCTAACTAGTTGACTGCCCACAGTTCTCTCTTCAGTCTGAGTGAGGCATATGGGGTTGGGGGCAGGAGAGGCAACCTTGCCTCTTGTACATGGACTTCAGCGGTTGCTCCTTGATAACTGGTTCTCCCTAACATTTAAAGGGGGCTCTGGGGGACCTTGTCAGCCTGACAGCCCCCTTAGCCAGGTGGGCCTTAACCCTGGAGGGAGGGGAAGCTTCATAGGGTGGCCCTACACTGAGGTCTGAGGGACCTGTGAACTGTGGATCCCAGGGCTTTGGAGCATAAGAGGGGTGGGGGAGAGAGGAGCTTTCAGCCCAGCAAGATTCATTCAGCCTGATTCTTGGAGCTGCATCTCCTCTACTCCCCTATCCAGACAATATTCCTTGTTCCTCCTTCCAGGAGCACCTTTTTCCTTTCCTTCTCTTGCAGCTTAGATGGCACCACCTCCAGGAAGCCCTCCTGATCCAGTCAATCCCTGGTCCATTTTGTGGGTCCCACAGATCATATGCTATACCCACTCTAGCACAGCTGACTCTGAATACCTGACTCCCCACTTTCCCCATTCCTAGTGAACTCCCCTCCCCCTTGGGGCTGGAGCTCAGTGAGCACCTGGGAGAGAGAGGAAACAGGATTGGGCAGCCACACCCAGTGCTGGGAGGATTCAGAGCCTCAGGCAACATAAATGGCACTCCCTTCTCTAACTAGAATTGGCCCGGAAATGAATAAATACCCTTAAAAAAAAATCATGTGTTCCACAGTCAACATGATTAAAGACACTCATGCCGGGTAAAACTGAAATGAAACATTCTCCGCTGGCGCTGAGATAGTTTCTTGGGTCCCGGTACTACATTCGGAGAGACTTCTGTAGGTTGGGAGGAGACTTCAAGGGCCCTCCTTGATCACCCCGAGGGTTGGGGTGCAGCAGTCAACAGTTGGTTCTCTGCTGCCACCATGTGGCCAAGATGTTGGCTAGCCCCAGAACAGCGACCCCTGGTGGACAACCCCGGTCCTTGAGAACCGGCATCCACAGGAGCACCCCTTCCTCCTTCCCCCTCTGCCCACTCTGCAGGAGCAGGGCAGGCAAACCATGTGGGGGAAGTGGGGCCTTGGAGTGTTAAGTATAAGTGCTCCCCCCAAGCTGAACTCACAAGGCCTGGCCTATATTTGGTTTAGGACCTGCCCAACTGCCCCAGTATCTATCACCTTGAAGGAGTGCCCTCTTTTCCCTTTTTGGCTCTCACATCCCTCTGAACACTACTCCAAAACAAAAACAAAAACGAGAACTAATGCCAGCCTTTTTCTCCAACCCAAAGAGATCATCTGAGTGGCAGCAGTCTCTACAATATGACCATATCACTCTGCAGCTTTAAAACAAATTCAATGGCTCCCCACTGCCAGACGTTTACCTGGAGTTCAAGAAACCTAGGCCTTGAAACCTCCTCCAGCTTCACTTAAACCAGTAATACCATGCTGTTTACCAGGTCCTTTGCTTTGCACATGCTGGTTCCTCCACTAGGAACACCTTCCCTGTTTGGCCTGTTATTCCTTCCTTGATCCCCAGACAGATAAGCCCACACTCCAGGTGCCTACTGTCCTAGGTACACACACTCACCTAATTGTGACCACCCATTTTCACACCTACCCAGAATAGGTGCTAAACTGCAGAGGTGCTGAGAGTCCTACAAGAATCACAGTAGCCAACAGGAGTATCTAGGGGCCGACCACTGACCAGAGGAATGCCAATAGCAGCCATGGACTGCTGGCCTGGCATCACCCTGGCCCCAGAGGCAGTGATTTGGTGCACTGGCCAGGATCAAGGGGAGAAACAGCAGCAGGAACAGGCAGAAAAGAGACCCAGGGCACATGTGCAGGGCGAGCAGCACCGCCAAGCCTGTGGCTGTTCCCCACGCTCCTTGGGGTCTAGGCAGGTGGTTTGCTGTCATATCCATCCTAATATGATCCAGGATAGGGCCAAGGGCAGGGGCTATCCCATTTCCTGGGACAGTAAGTAGAACCATTCCAGTGTACCCTATGCTACCCACCAAATATATTTTCCAACATGGGTTGGTTTTAGTGGCAGAGTATCTTAGCCCAGCTCTCAGAGACTGCATAAGGGTGATTTACTCTACAGTCTGAAGACCACATTCAGTGGACACTTTTCTCCCATAAACATTTCCTAGGTCTTTTGCTCTCCTAGCCAATGAGATGGTTAAGCTGTGGCAGAACTGGGAAAGCCCCCCAGCAGCAAGATAGAGGCTTTCTGTACTGTGCCTTGGGCTCTGTCCAAAGAGGGTCTCAGGACAGAGTGGAGGGGTCTGGGCCTTCACTGCTGAGCTTCCTGAGATGTCCACAGTGACCCCTGTGGGCTGGAAAATGCCAGGGTGGCAGAAGAGGGCCCGGTGTGCCTAGCAGCATCTGCCCTTCCTAGGGCAGGTCCACCCCTGCCCCAGAAGTCAGCTGGCTCTTCCTGCAGGCCCTCCAGCTCACTCCTGGGGACGTTCTGAGGAATGCACTGGCCAAAAGCACAGATGCTGAGGTGGATAGCCCTTCATGAGGAAGACCAAGCTGGGACAATTTCCCCAGAGGTCTAGGGCTACATACACTGAGGCTGGTCTCTGAATTTTTCTGTGCTGAAAACCAGACCACCTCACCAAGGGATCTTACCCACCTGTACCAAGCCTCAGACTCTCCCTAGTTGGCTGTCCTTCTCTTACTCAGCCTTGTCACTGCTGAGCTACAGCAGCCCTTCAAGCAGAGCCACAGCTCCCAGGGTGTATGAGTGGTCCTTTGGGGCACAAAGCTGGGGGCCCCTCCTAGGAGTGAGAGAGAGGGGCTGTGCCCTTCTAGGAGGCACCAGGGACTCAGACTGAGTAGTGGGGTGGGGCTGTGGGGGGCAAGGCCAGTGGAATGCTAGAGAACATTTTATGTATGGCAAGACTTTAGCTGAATGAAGAGACCCAGCCCAAGGTTCAATTCTGAGTGCTTGTGCTCCAGGACATGGGGAAACACAGGTAAGGACTAAGGAGGAGGATCCAGTATCTGTAGGAGTGAGAATGCATGAGTGAAGGGACCAGTGACAAGGCCCAATGAGTGTCTTCTCCAGAGTACTTTAATGCACGCACCAACCCACAGTCCCTGCCTGCTTGCTGCCTGGGCAAGAGAGGCCAGCCCATGTGGAGGCTCCCATAGCTTCCATTGCCCAGTGTGCCTAAGAGGGCTGAACCCACACACATTCCCATCAGTAGGTGAGGGGTGTGAGGATGAAGAGGCGATCTTCTTCTTTGCGGATCCAGCGCATCAGCTTATGGATGGCACTGACGGCAGATGCCTTGGTCCCCAGGGGGCTGTAGCACATGTAGAGCTCAAAGGCACCTGTCACCTGGAGGAGGGGGCACAGGGTAGTCATCGAGGTTAGACATCTCGTGTGGCCCCTGCCCGGGATCCCGATGAAGCTGAGCCCATCCCAGGGCTGCCTTACCCAGGCCAGGAGGTTCTCATTGGGGCCCGTGTAGTAGATGGTCTTGAGTGGGCGGGAGGCATTGTGGGCCCGGCTGTGCAGGTATTGGTAGAGGCCCAGCAGCCGCTCCTGCTCCTCTTCACTGGTGTACGGGGCCTCAATTTCAGGGCTGGAGATGGGGGAGTGGGTTGGCAAAGAAATAACTTTCATTGCCTTCTCTGGAGATCTAAAAAAAACTCTTCCTAGCCAGGGAGACTCTGACATGTGTCTTACCCTCCAAATGTTCTCCCAGGACAGGGCATGGCCTCCCTACCACAGAAGACTCCCCAGGACAGGGCTGGGCCCACCCAGAATGGAGCCCTGTTCTTCCCCCCTCCCCCAAGTTCATGGCATCTTTGGTGACTTCCCTTGGAGAGGCCAATCTGAGTTTAGGTGTCCGAAACAAAGTGACAGGTCTGAAGTGGAGGAAAAGTGATCTGGGAACCCAAAAAGGGGTAATGGGAAGACAGAAAATGCCACATCTGGCCACAGCCCCTCTGTTGGAGGAGGAATTCTGCATCCTAGATGGGACCAAAATGACCCCTAAGGCAGACCTGCTCCAGGGCAGGAGATCCAGGAGGCCTCTGTTCCAGCTTCCTTCCCTGGGTGTACTGGGCATTTCAAGGCTTTGTGGGTAACAAAGTAGAGAGGTACATGCCCATAGGGGGTGGAGTGATAGGGAGTCTGGGTGCCTGATGTCAGAGTAAAACAGACCCAACATGTCAGTCCATTCACAGATGGGTCATCAGCTCCAGGACTGCATCAGGGCTGAGGGCCAACCGCCTCCCCTCCCTCGCCCCTGTCTCCCTCAAGTTGTGCTCCCAAGGTCCTCCCTCACCTGGTGAAGAGTCCCGAGCTCTTTGATTTATAGAGGAAGTGGCGCAGGTCCGGGATGCCCACTTGGGCAACACTGTAGTAGGGCGTGCGCAGTGCCTCCCGCAGGGCCAGGTGGGCTCCACGCTTCCGCAGGCGCTCCTGAAAGCGGCGGCGGCAGTCAGAGACTGCAAAGAAGTCCTCCCGGTCGGTGGAGACGAGCAACAAGCAGAGGTCGGTGTCAGGCTCCAGGTAAGAGATGTGTGCGTGGAAGAAGCCGGCTGCATTAAATTTGGGTAGGCACACAGGCGTCCAGGCTTCTCCCTCACGGAAGGATGAGGAGGAACTTATGAGATTGAAGAGCAGGTGCAGGTCGATAGGGTGCAGGAATTGGTCCTTGCGGCGCACGAGCGCCACCAGCTGGTTGCGTGCCAGCAGGATGGAGAAGACGAGGCTGCGCGCTCGCGCCTGCTGCAGGCTGGCACTCACCGCATCGCGCACGGCCGCAGCCAGGGGCAAGCAGCGCGCTGCCCCCATGAGGAAGCTGGGGTCTCGCGCCATGAGCTGCAGCAGGTTGTCGGTGATGCGCTCCGAGCCCGAGAGCAGGCGCCGCAGGTCGTAGTTCTGCTTCTGCTGGAAGATGTGGCTCAGCTGGGCACCGGTAAGAAGGCTCAGGATCTGGTAGTAGATGTAGAGCAGCTCCTGCGCCAGTTCCTGCGCCGATTGCCGCGTGCGCGCCACTGCCACCAACACCAGTGGGCTCCGGCGCACGAATACTACCTTGTAGCCATCTGAAGGTGGAGGGAGGGGATGTCAGCTTCTCCGGGGAGCCCTCCGGGGTTGGCCTTGCCCAGCTCCCTCGGAGCCCCAGCTTCCTACACAGCTTGTCGCTTTCCACATCCTCTCCACCCTCCCTCAGATCTCTGCACACAGTAGGGGCTTAAGGATGATGAAGATAAAAACAGCAGCCCACGGTTCCCTTTCCCTGAGGATTCCAGGCTGTCCCTGCCACTTGCTTCACAGAGTGGCACCAGCCAAAATGCAGTGAGCAATTGAAAAAAAAAAACATTCTTGTGTTAAATGTCAAGAGCTGGGTGGGGCTCAGGGCCTGGGACTTCTAGTTCTCTCCAAGGGCAAAGCCCATGTCAGAGCCACCTTTGGCCCTCACAATACCCTGTAAGGCAGTCATTGTTGCTATCTGTGTTCAAATGACAATATTGAAGCCCAGTGAGGTGGAGGGGCTGCCCTTGGTCACACAGCACATCCCAGCCCTCTAGTCCCTCGGGGACTATGAATTAACCCTGGTCAGGGGAGCCCTCCCTGCCCCCCTTTCCAGGTGGCTCACCTGCGTGGATAGAACGAATGGCGTTCTTGTCTGCCTCCAGGAAGGACACCAGGGCCACCATGACACCCATGGTGCTGGAAAGTGCCTCCTCTGACCCATAGCGGGAGTACACAGGCTTCCCCGCCTCGCTCAGCACAAAGACGTGCTTCTGGTGCAGTCGCCATGCCTCAGCAGCCTCCTCCTCATCCCCCTCGCCTGTGCCCTCCCTGGGGGGTTCTGTGGCTGGCCGCCCAGCTGCCCCTGAAGGCTCTGGCCAGTCCTCAGAGCTTCCTGGCAGCATCTCCTCCTGCAGGTCTCGGGCCACACCCGTCAGTTGGGTGCTCAGCTCGCTGAAGTCCTGGCTGATCTGTCGCATGTCTGCAGGCAGTGGTGGAGGACCCCCAACACCCTCCTTGGGGCTGTCCCCAGAAGCTGCCCCATCCTCCGATTCAGTCAGGTCCTCATAGGAACGGGCATGGACGAACATGGCACCCTCCTGCCCAGCACCTGCCAGCCAAAAGCACTGGTGCTTAGAGCAATAGCCACTGGCAGACCACCTTACCAGCAAGATGCGTAATATGGCACTCTAGCTTTACTGCAGAGACAAGCCACTGTTCCCTCCTGCTACTGCCTGCTACAAGTTATGCCTCCCTGCGGCTTACAGCCCACCAGTTTCCTCCCATCACACTGGGAATAAAACCCAAACCCCTCATGGCTGCGGGAATGACTTGCTTCTACTTGCTTCTCTCAATCTCATCTCACAGCCCTTACCCATTCCAGTCACACTGACCTTCATCCACCTGCTCTTTGGACACCCTCAACATGCCCTCACCTACCTCAGGGCCTCTGTACCTACTGTTCCCTCTGCCTGGAACGCACTCCCACCTCCTCGCATGGCCAGCTCCTTGTCACACTTCAGCTCTCAGCAAAGACATAAGTTACCTCCTCACCTGACCTCTGAGCCTGGGCACTCTATCATATCTCTCTCTTTGATTTCTCTTGTGCCACCTGTCAGTTATTATCCTCCTCCCCAACTACAGTGGGGTTCCTCCTGAGGGGCAGCAAGGTGGTTGTTCACTGCTGTGTGCCGAGCACCTTGCCCTGTGCCTGGAATACCTTTGTTCAGTGACTCTCTATCCCTGTGAGAAGTCTCCCTGACCCAGTTCAGGCCATAGTTCCTAACCCACTCCACTGTAATGACCCCACTAGCTTATGGCTCCCCTAAGGCAGGGGCCATGTCAGTCTTTCTCTACTGATTTTTTTTTTTTTTTTTTTTTTTTTTACAGAATAATTCAACAGATGTATTTTGAGTCTCTATGATGAGTTTGCTACCGTACTAGGCATTTGGGATACAACCACTCTGTGCTCAAAGAGCTCACAATTTTGTGGACAAGAGATGGGCAATATATACATAAACAAATAAAATTACAAAATAACTATTGTCCTGTACAGAGCATGGTCAGAGCAGGCAGGCCTAACTCGTGCAGAGGTGACATTTAAGCTGAGAGCTGAGGGAGGGAAAAGGAGTCAGGAAGGCGCAATGTAGACCCAGGGAACGGGAGGAGAACCCATGCTGGCAGCCAGACAGCACAGGGGTGAGTAGCCCAACATGAAGTGGAGAGGAAGGCTGGACACAGACAGAGCCCGTTCCCTGCGGTATCCCCAGCACCTAACAAGTAGCCCACGAGTGACTGAACGAGTGCATGAATGAGTGGGAGTGAAAGACTTGGTGGGAATCCCAGTTGCCCTGGAGGCTGCTCTCGCTGTCAGCTGCCTGGAGCTGCACACCCTGCCCGTACCTGGCTCCATTCCCTGAGCCAGTCCTGGTGTGGGGCTCTCAGCTCTCTCCATACTCTGCCCATCAGAAGGAGCCAGGGTGCCATTGGGGCATTCGCTGCTCCTCTTCCTCTGCATGTCAGCAGCCATCCCTTGGACTCTCCTGTGGGCAAACAAAGACATCATCGAGGGTAAGGAGGGAGGTGCTGTTGGCAGGGGTCACTGCTAGTACAGTAACAGTGGTTAGTACAGGAAAGCACCAGGACCCAGCTAGCTCAAACCTCTGGGAAATGGGTTCTGAGTATTCCCCTGTAAAAAATGAAGTATGTTGTTCTTTTTCTAAGTAGAAAAGGAAAAATTCATTGTACCTATTCATTGTAGAAGACTTGGAAAATAAAAAAGGATAAAGAAAGAAATGTCACCATTTCCCCACCATTCAGGATCTTTCACTGTTCACATTTTGGTGTATTTCTTTCCAGTTTTTTTTTGAATGCACATAAAATGGAAATTTTTTTTTTTTTTAACAAACTGATAACAGCAGCTAACACTTACTGAGCACCAAGGTAGTGTGCTAGGAAGTATAAGTGGACACAGTTATCTAAGCCTGATCACTACACTCTGTGGCAGGTGCTCCTGTGTCAGGCTGGCTCTACAGATAAAGGGACTGAGGCTGAGAGAGTAAATGCCTGCCCAATGTCACAACAGGGTGGAAGCTTTGGGAGCTGGCAATTGAAACAATTCTGTATCCTGGTATCTTTCACTGCACATCCTACCACAAACACTTCCTCATTCAAAACTGAATTGACCAATAGTTCTTTCTGAATACTTAGGCATTTGCAAAGAAAGAGCAAACAAGCTTGTCTTCAGGCTTGCTTTTTTCTGAGTACACTTTTGTACTTTCTGAATTTGGCACCAGGGCTTGCCTTACAACTATACAGCTGTACAACTATAGACATAACAGTTCTCAGTGCCCATCTGAATGCCAGGACAGACTCAGTTTCATCTCTCAGTCCTTCTGTAGCCTCAGAGCCAGGTGGAGGTGGCGATGAGTGGATGGCAAGGATAACAAAGTTGGATGGCTCACCTGGAGTCACCCCTAAGGGCCCCTGAATGGCAGGCTGAAGGAGCCTTCATTTGGCAAGCAAAATACATTCATAGGGGAGGGGTTCCATTGAGGCACTGATCCTTTCGTGAAGAGAAATCTGGGTAGACAGGCGAGAAGGACTGCAAAGACTAGTCAGAGACTCATGAAGAGGTCATGCGGGCAGGCCAGGGGCCTGGGAGGGACTGGTGTTAGTGTGAGCAAAGCAGACCCTGTTCCTGCCCTTCTAGGACAGAGTCATAGGAAATAACTGAGGCCTTGTTTCTCAGTAGCTCCACAACCTTGGGCAAATGAGTCTTCCCCGAGCCTAGCATGAAGTCGGTGCTCAAAAGTGTTCATGAAGAGTGACCTCAAAGAGAGAGCATCCCCATCACTCTCATTTGTGTGGTCCCAGGTTGTCCATGTCCAAGAACACCCTCTCAGACTCCTTATCCTCATCCCACCAGAGCTCCTACCAGGCAGCTCCTGTATGCACCCAAAGAACTGACTTTCAAGCTCTTTTTTTTGTTTTTGTTTTTGTTTTTTGGTCATCTTTGTTCTAAGCTATGGAATCCTTTTTCAAATGCATCTTTTGCAGAAGTTCAACGGGCAAAACAGACAGGGAAGCCTGGTAGCCACTCGTGCACTGAACCTGGAGCATCACAGAACAAGTGAAGTTTGGGCACCATTGGCCAACAGCATCACCCCACTTAGAGTAGGACCAAAAAAAGATCATCTGGGAGAACATCGACCTCTGGGGATTTTCTAGGCCACTAATCCCATCCATTAGGACAGTCAAGAGTGATGGATCCTAGCATGAGTCAGAGCCCAGAGGACCAAGGCATGGGCCACCTTGTCTGACAGAGGGCCAGAGTAACTAAAAGGCTACTTGCCCTCAACAGCTAGGTTGTTCAGAAAGGTCCACTCAGAGACAGAGACAGAGACCGAGACCAAGAGGAGTAATCCCAGACAGGCCAAAACAAGCACTGTAACACCATAGAGGCTGGGGCAGTGGGTGCTACAGTAACTAGGGCATGCCTAGGTCTTCAGCAGGAAGACACAGGCCACATGAGAACCTCATAGAGCATTATTTCATAAGCTAACCTAAAAGTGAGATTGGGGTCTGCACTGCTATGTGAAGATGGAGTGACTCCAGAGAGATGAGTCGTGTCCAGGCAGAGAGAAAGCTGCTACTGACAGTCCCAGGGTTGTGGCCAAGGCTTCTGGACCTGGCTCCCTGGACGGAGACCTGGATTGCTATGTGTTTCTTTCTGGGAAGTAGGTCCAGAACCATTGCTTCAAATTACTATATTTCTATGGAGACTCACTTTCCTGCTCCCTTAGTCAATAAGTTCACACCTCTCTTCTCGAATTTCCATCACTTCCTTCTCCCACGCTCACTCAGCATGATCCATGATCTCACCGAGGAAACAGAAGTCAGCAAAAGAGAACTTCCAAGATTCCCACCACCACCTCGCCTCACCTGCCAGGCTCTGCTTTCCTTCTTCTCACTGAAGATGAGCTGTCCTTGCTCCACTGGGAGCAAACGCCCCCACTGCAGTCCCTTTCACCCGCACAAGCACATGGCTTCAGCAGCTGTCCCTCTCTCTCCCAGATCATTGGTTTCCCCTTCTCCCCCATCCAGCACCAATATGCTGATGCTTCCTCCATTTTCAAAACACCTTCTGGGGCACCTGGGTGGCTCAGTTGGTTAAGCGTCTGACTTCGGCTCAGGTCCTGATCTCACAGTCAGTAAGTTTGAGTCCCACATCAGGCTCTGTGCTGACAGCTCAGAGCCTGGAGCCTGCTTCGGATTCTGTGTCTCCCTCTCTCTCTGCTCCTCCCCCACTCACGCTCTGTCTCTCTCTCTCAAAGATGAATAAATGTTAAAAAAAAAAATTAAAAAAAACACCACCTTACTTTGGGTGTGTTCACTCGTTATAATTCACTGAGCTGTACTTATGATTTGTGAACTTCATGTTTGTTTTATTTCAATTAAAGAGTTAAAACAACCCCCCTCCCCTTAACTCTACATTCCCCTCTAGGTTCCACCCCATTTTTTTGCTGCCCTTTATAAAACAGACCTCAAAACAGTAAATAATACCTGGAATATAATTAGTAGGCTAGGCTATGCTGTGTAACAAATGAATGCCAAAATGGTAGAGGCTTCACACATAAAGGCTTATTTTTTGCTTACACAAAATTTACCTTGGATCTGGTAGTAATTCAGCTCCCTTCCAAGCAGTGATTCAGGAATCCAGGTTACTAGCATCCCATAGCTCTGCCATCTGGAATACATACCTTTTCCACATCACTGGGCAGTGGAAGACAGGGCTGGAAGGTCATGTACCAGCTCTTAAATACTTCAAAGCCCAGATTGGCCAGAAGTAGTCACATGGCCAGAGGGACTGGGAAGTGTGGGGAGCTCACGGGTATCTGGTAATCAAGAAATACATCTGCCACAGCCTCTCCACTTCACTCACTTGGGTTTTTTTTAAGATTTTATTTTTAGGTAAGCTCTACACCCAATGTAGAGCTCGAACTCACAATTCCAAAATCAAGAGGTGCATGCTCTACTGACTGAGCCAGCAAGGTGCCCCTTTCCCATTCATTCTTGAAGCCACTCCAACTAGACTTGCACCTCCATCATTCCAGCAACACTGCTCTCATCAAGGTTGCTAGTTGACCTTGGGATCATCTCACCTCACTCAGTAGCAGTAATGGATACACACTTGGTGATTTCCTCTCTTAAAACACTTTTTCTTCTTGGCTTCTGGTACACCACTCTCTTTTCTTGGTTCTCCTCCTACCTCATAGACCATGCCTGCTAAGTCCTTTATGCAGTTCCTCTTACAGTTAGGGGACCCAGATTTCAGCCCTTGGATCTCTTTTCTGTCTTCATTCAAACCACTGATGATCTCATTCAGTCTCATGTTTTTGTTTTTAATTTTTGTTTATTTTTAGAGGGGAGAAGATGCAGAGAGACAGAGAGACAGAGAGAGAGAGAATCCCAAGCAGGCTCCACACTACCAGTGCAGAGCCCAATGTGGGGCTCAAACTCATGACTGTGAGATTACGACTTGAGCCAATATCAAGAGTTGGATGCTTAACCGACTAAGCCACCCAGGTACCCCCAGTCTCATGGTTTTAAATTCCATTGATACATTAGTGATTAGTGATACATTGTGATTCCAATTTTTATTTCTAGCCCCAATGTCTCTTCTGACTTCTAGAGTCACACACATTTAACTGTCTACTTCATGTCTTACAGTATCTCAAAGTTATATGTCCAAAACTGAGTTCCTGATTGTCCTCTTAAAAACGTATTCCTCCCAGAGTTTTCTCCACCTCAGTGAAAGACAATGATTTTCAGCAAATCTTGGAGTCATCTCTTTTCCTCACACCCCATATATCGAACCACTAGCAAATCCTGTCACCTGTACTTCTGAATACCCAGCAAAATGTCTCTCTAGTTAATATTTTCCCTATAGAATTCCTCTTGGTTTTTAATACCCAACTGTGGTAGCCAGCCTTCAAGCCAGTCCCCAATGATCCTCAACTTACAGTGTATATGCCTTTGTGTACTCCCCTCCCACACTGAGCAGTTATGTAACCAATAGGATAACGTGAAAATGACAACGTGTGATTTCTGAGGCTAGGCTAAAAGATACTGTGGCTTCTGCCTTGCTGTCTTGGATCACCCTAGTTGGAGTCATCAGCCATGTTGTGAGGACACTCGAGCAGCTGTCTACAGAGAGAACCTCAGCAAACTTTGAGACATGCAAATAGCCAGTACCAAATGTGCCAGTCATGTGAGTAAGCAATCTTCTAGCCCCCGTCAAGCCTTCAGATGACTTCAACCTCACAAGAGAACCTGAGCCTGGACCATCCAGCTAAACTGCTCCCAGATTTCTCCCAAATACCAAAGGAACTGCATGAGATAATAAATATTTATTGTTGTTTTAAGCTGCCAAGTTTTGGAGTAATTTGTTACACTGCAATAAATAATACAACAAACTTGTATTGTTTTGGCCTATGTTTATATAGAAAAATACTATTTACATCATCAAAACTTGATCTATATTTTAAACAAGTGATGTACATTTAAGTCCTCAAATTACATTCCAAGTTGGATAGAACATCACTCACTAAGTGGCAACATAACGGGCTTACTTGCATCATGGCTGTTGAAGGTACTGAAAGAGGCCATGATACTGCATCAAAGCAGCAAACTCTGGTGGTCAGGAGGGTATGTTTTTCAGCATTTTATATCCTAACGCTATAACCTACTGGGCATGTATTAGGTATATATTTTCCTGTGTTTTAGTACCATTTTAGAAAATTGGGGGTTTGTGGTCGATGAGGGAAGCATTATACTTTTTCCCATTTAAAATAATGGTGGGGGGAGGCGCCTGGGTGGCTCAGTTGGTTGGGTGTCTGACTTCAGCTTAGATCATGATCTCATGGTTTGTGGGTTTGGGCCCTGCGTCAGGCTCTGTGCTGACAACTCGGAGCCTGGAGCTGGCTTCAGATTCTGTGTCTCCCTCTCTCTCTCTGCCCCTCCCCCTGCTCACACTCTCTCTCTCTCTCTCTCTCTCTCTCTCTCTCTCTCTCTCAAAAATAAAAACATTTAAAAAAATTTTAAATAGTGGAAACAGGGGCACCTGGGTGTCTTAGTCAGTTAATGTCCGACTCTTTGTTTCAGCTCAGGTCATGCATGATCTCATGGTTTCGTGTGTTTGAGCCCCATGTCAGGGTCTGTGCTGGCAGAATTCTCTCTCTCTCTTTCTTTGCCCCTTCCCCACTCATGTTGTCTCTCTCTCTAAATTAAATAAATAAATAAATAGATAGATAGATAGATAGATAATAAAAAGATATATGAAATAATGGGAAACAGATACTCAGTTAGTGATTCCAGATAATGTCCAACTTTTGTGGAACAGATTACTAATGTTAAATGGGAAAAGCCCATCTCCAGAATCTGACCACTGCTCATCACCACCACCACCACCACTACCACATTGGTCCAGGCCACCATTACCTCTCTAGGGGAGTGATGCACCAGCCTTTTAACCAGTCTCCCCACATCTACCTTTGTCCTTGCGCAATATATCCCTCCCACAGGACTCAAAGAGATCCTCTTGAAAAAGGAAGTCAGGCCGTGTAATTCCCCTGCTCAAAACTCTATAATGGTTCTCACTCATTCAGTGAGACAGCCAATTTCCTCAGAGCAGCACACAAAGCCCCACTCTACCGCTTCCTTTTATTTCTTTGACTTGATCTCCTTCCCTTTCCCCTGCTCCCTTCACCTCAGCCCAGACACACTGACCTCATGGCTTTCCTTTAGGATAATATAAATGTGAATCCTAAGTACTTCTGCATTTCAGAATTTTGCCCTTGCTGAACTTTCTGCACAGACCACATCTCTCTGCTTTTCACTTTGTCCCTCATTCACCTATTCCACTGATGGGGCTAGATATTGACATGACCTACTCTCTCACTTCCTTCCGGTTGTTGCTCAAGTGTTACCTATCAGAGAGGCCTTCCTACAATATCCCTGATTCTTACCTGTCTTACCCTGCTTCATTTTTCTATGAAGCATTTCAAATTTCAGTATGTCAGCTCCACATGCAGGAGGAGTTTAATCAACATTTGCCAGATAAATAACTTTGGAAGGGAAAAGGTGAAAGATCCTCAAAGAATATCCAGTTATAATGCAGTCTCTGGAGACCCCTGCCTGTGGAGAAGACTTGTTTTTGGTAGTAGTCAAGTGTTCAAGAACAATGGTCCTGGAATCAGAGGGACCTGGATGGACCTGGTTTGGTTCCATAAGTCTTAGCTTTCTCATCTATAAAGTGGGGATAATGATAATACCAATTCACTGGGTTGTGGAAGGATTAAATGAGATGTTCATGTAATTTGTTTACCCTGGCACACAGTAAGCACTTGCACACTTAATGGCTACTGCCATTAATATATCATGATTATTTTTACTTAGCATTCAAACCATATGTAGCTGCACTTACACACAAAAAGTGGTCTCTGCCATGTAAATCAGTCCTTTGAAAGTTGGCTCACCCTGAGCAAACATGATTATGACCTCATGAAGCCAGGTAGCTTCTGGCCTGAAGTGACCCACCTGTGATGTCCAGCCAAAGAGATGTCTGTGGGCCTTGGGCTGGGGGTTCCTATAGGCTTACTGGCTATTTGTTGGGCCTGACATTGCAGGAACAGACCATTGGTTCTCTGCTGCTCCTGGAAGTTTCTCCCAAGTTGATCCTTGGTCTGCCACATGCCTCTGCTCTGTGGCCTTGTACCTCTGGTCAAAGACCCAAACATGGTCTACGGCAACTTACCCAAGGTCCTGGGAGCCCACTACCCACCGATCCCTTGTGGACTTAGGTGACTGAACCCAGTATGGCTGAGTGGTACTCAGCATGGTAACTATATGGAATGAGGGCAGGGTCAGCTGGCTGGGGCTGGGCTAGTAGACGCTTCCTTCACAATAGTTCCCCAGCTACCTGACATCATGTAGCATCTCAACATCTCCAAGGCCAATCGGGGGATCCAGCCAGAAGTCCTGATGAAGCAAACAGTTCTCTAGACACTTACTCTGGAAACTAGGCAGCAAACCCCACCCCAGCCCCCACTGGAGCCATAACCTTCATGACAGAAGCTCCTGGGAGGCTGGGCCTGAAGCAGTTAAGCAAGAGAGGTCTCTTGGAACCAGTCCCATATGTGCCCTCAGGGTCCCTTCTCAGGCAGCCTCTCTAGAAGCCCCCAGGGCATGCTACTTTCCCTAGATGTGCTCTGCTGTGCCTACAAGCAATGTCTCCAAACAGGTTGTCTCAATCAGCCCTTCTTGTGTGCTTCCCTCCCTCAGGTGCCCACCCTGGAGCAGGCAGAACCTTTAAGAGCCCCTCCCTACTGACTCCTACCACTCTTGCTCCCTCTTCCTGCTTGGATAGTGCTCCATCCTGCCCTGACCCTTTTGGAGAGGGCTATCTGGGAGGGTGGTGCCAGAATGCATGGGTCTCTGGCAGACAGGGCCCTGGTGAGGCTATGCTGTAGCTGGTTCAGCAGGATGCCTGCTCCGTGAGCATCGCCTGGTACTTGTCACTGCTGGTGGCCACTCCCCTCTCTGACAAAGGCTGCTCACCCTCCCCCAGCAAACTGGAACCCAGAAACGGTGGCTCAGCCAGTACAGGCAGACAGGTTATCTGAGCCAGGGCACCCTTGAGAGCAAAGTCCAAAGCCCCAGGACACTTCCAGGAGTTGCCTGCTCACCCCACAGTCACCTCTGCAGATCTTTGAAAGGATTCTGCCCGGGGGAGGGGGAAGGGGGGAGCGGAATATGTGTGCCTTGAGGGGCGGGTCCTACCAGGCCACTGCCTCCTATAGGACTTTGCTCTCCCAGCCAAAGGAAGGGTTCTGGTCTTCGCCTTTTGTATTCTTCAGCTGGGGGACAACCGGCTAAGGCACCCCAAAGAGACTAAATCCTCCTATCGCAAGTGAAGCGTAGGTGGCAGGGGCCCCCAGTCTTCAAGCCCCTGGCTCCAAGGATGACAGCTCTCCAGTTTCTCGGTACCCCCTGGCCACGTGGGTTGGCAGTCGTACTCACCTGTTTCTCCGGGGGGGGGGGGGGTCCAGGACGCACAGAGACTGCCGGTCACTGCTCTCTGCCGGACCCCCAGGAGGGCACGCGTGTCCGGCCGAGTCCGGCCGGAGGGCGCAGGTCAGACCCTCGGACCCCTGCGGACGCAGACATGGCCACAGCGCAGGCCACCGCCCCTCCCACCGCCCCTCGCCCAGCAGGCGACCCAGGAAGACAGCCCTCTCCGGCCTCTCGTGGCGGAGGCCTGGCTCCAGCCGCTCTGCCTCTGGCCCTGCCCGCCCCGGGGTGCATTGTGGGAAATGTAGTCGGCGCTCACCGCTGCCTGCGGCACTCTGAGGCGGGGCTGGGCGCCCGGTCCCGGCAAAGTCGAGGGCGGGGCGTCACCCGGAGCAGGATTTGTCTCATCCGGAACCACCTTCTCCAGCGTCGGGCCTGGCCCAAATGCCTCCTCGGAGCCCAAAGGCCAGGGTGGACCGTAGGCCCAGACTCCCTGGCCCGTCCGCCCTGGCCATCTAGAGGTTTATTTCAAGGCAGAGTAAGACACTTTGGGATTGTTTCCTCTATTGATTGTGGAAGGGCAGTGCAAGTTTGGGAACTGGATAAATGTCATTAGTGACTCTAGCTACGCTGGTTGTAAAGGATGTAGGCACACCAATTGTTGCTGAAGACGTCCTTTTAGCCACGTTTTAATATTATCAGTATGAGGCTCTAAAACAGTTCTCAGCTTTGCACATAGAATGACCTGGGGAAATTTAAAAAATCACTAATGCTTAGAGATTTTGATTACTCCTAGAGAATTCGATTTAATTGAATTGGGATGGGACTCAGGCATTGGTATCTTTTTAAAAGCTTCCCAGGTGATGTGCCAGGGCAAGGAACGATTGCTATGGGCATTTGTAATGTCCTAGACACAAAACAATACAAACGACAGGAAAACATAAAGCTTTTCCAATTTTTTTTAAAGTTTATTTTTATTTATTTTGAGAGAGCAAGCTGGGGAGGGGCAGAGAGAGAGGGAGGCAGAATCCCAAGTAGGCTCCACACCTTTGAAATCAGGAACCGTGAGATCATGACCTGAGCCAACATCAAGAGTCAGTTGCTTAACCGACTGAGGCACCCAGGTGCCCCCCCAAACAACTTTATTCTTTTTTTTTTTAACTTCTTTAAATTTATTTTTGAGAGACAGAGACAGAGCATGAATGGGGGAGGAGCAGAGAAAGAGGGAGACACAATCCGAAGCAGGCTCCAGGCTCTGAGCTGTCAGCACAGAGCTTGATGTGGGGCTCGAACCCACAAACTGAAGTCATGACCTGAGCTGAAGTTGGAGGCTCAACCGACTGAGCCAGCCAGGCACCCCAAAACAATTTTAAAGATCAGTTTAAGGAAGTAAAATCAGAGATTAACAAAAATACTGCTCATGTTTTCTCTGAAGAGAAATCACTTTATAGCTTTTCTGGTTAATTTCCCCAATAGTTTTAGGATGAAGGAAAAGGTCTGAAATCACTCCTTTGATTCTCTCTGCTGCTTGGAGCACCCCAATGCAGTATCCTGTCTCCATCTCAGCCCTACACTGGAATTGGGAAAGCTCTGCCCCTGAGCTTCTCTTGTGGTCTCAGATGGCTGTCACCTGGAGCCTACCAACACAACAGTGGTCTATGACTGAAATGGTGACAAAGCTGTAGCCTTTTACTGGAGATGGCTTTGCACAGGGCTAAGACCCTCGCATATAATTTAAGGGAAGACTTCTCCCTTTTAGGTTAAGGAAATGTGAGAAAATGTCCAATTCCTTCACTATCTATTCCCTCTGGAAAGGAGAGCGGAAGAGGTAAGAGGAATCTCTCCAGGTCATCACTGGTCACTCAGTATTTTCAGTCCTCACTACCTCAGGAGTTCAGGCTCCCTCACTTAGAATAAATATCATTTATACAGTTTGGCTGTCATGAATCCCATCACATTAGTTGTGATGAGTTGTGAGAACAAATTGTGTGAACTTGTAAGAGTTCAAGCCATGGGGTGCCTTGCTGCCTCAGCTGGTAGAACATGCGACTCTTGATCTCAGGGTTGTGAGTTCAAGCCCCACGTTGCGTGTAGAGTCTACTTTAAAAAATTTTTAATTTAATTTAAAGAGAGTTAAAGCCAAGAAGATGTCATATTCTCTCATTGGTGCAGAAGTATCCTGTCTATATCCCATTAACTAGAAACTGTCCTCCATAGAATTGATCTTCATAGAAGACATTTAAAGTTTCCTAACATACCTACCCAGTCTCTTCAATAGTCTGTAGGGTGACCTCAGGGTTTTTTCTGGAGTCTCACTCTTGCTTTCAAGAACATCAGCTCCACCAGACAGCACCACCACTGTCATTAGGAAGTACAGCTGACCCTTGAACAACGGGTGTTTTATTATATGCAAATCCATTTATATGCAGACGTTTTTCAATAAGTATATTGGAAAATTTTGGGGGGATTTGTGACAATTCGAAAAAACTTGCAAATGAACCATGTGGCCTAGAAGTATAAAAAAATTAAGTTAGGTATGTCATGAATGCATAAAATATATATACATACTAATCCATCTTGCCATTTATTACCATAAAAAATATACAAATTATAAAAAGTCAAAATTTATTAACTCCCTCCCACACAAATACTTAGACTGTATGTACATGGTGCCATTTGCAATCAGAAATGTAAACAAGAATAAAGATGTAGTATTAAATCTTAACTGCATACAATTTACTACAGAACATACTGTTCTACTGTGATAATTAGTTAGCCAACTCCTGCTGCTTTTGTGGTGAGCTTAAAACCCCATGCGATGCTAATCATCTCTTTGTGAGTAGTCTCTGGTAAATTGCTTATCACAGTAAAAAGTGACTGACTTCTCATGGTCCTCACCTTTAAGTAGTTAAGTTTTGGGGAATCCAAAGTTTTACGTGGATTTTCAACTCCACAGGTAGGGGGTGGGAGTGGAATTGGTGCCCCAACCCCTAGGCTGTTCAGGGGTCAAATGTATTGCGTCTACTTAGCCAAGCAAGTGATTACATCCATGTGCTTCTGGCTAAGCCTTGTGCCTACGACACTCACAGAGCAAACCATTGTGGCTACTTAGTAAAACATTTTAAGGTTATCATTCCAAACTCTGTTTTAATCCACTTACTGACTTATATTTGAATATTGGGACAATCCTTTCCAATATGTCACCTTTTTGTGCTCGCTTCGGCAGCACATATACCAATATGTCACCTTTTTGCTTATAGAATTACCAAGAAATAAATCTTAGTCTTTTGGAATAACAAATGCCAGTCCCATGATGGCTCTGCTGCCCTGCAGGACAATGCTTCAAACCTTGGGCGTTGCCATAAACCACACATTACCCTGCACCTTCTGTCACCCTCTAGGTCTGGGGCTCCTCTAAACCTCAGCTTTCTATTTTGTCTGGGTGCATGATTTTCATGGACTCAGCATGTCCTCTCCATAACAGTAGCAGCAAGGACTAGTGGGGACTGGAGCAATGGTAAAATAAAACCTCTTGTTCTTCCCCAGATGTCTTTTCTTTCATAGTTTTAGGGGACATTTCAGAACTTGAGGTGCTGCTAAAGTGAAAATGCCTAATTGTGCCCGGAGGCTGGGATCTGTTCCCTGCCCTGTTGCTATTTTACTTGTGTGACTAGGGGAAAATCCCTTAATGACCCTTTCAGCACTTTCCCCCTCCTACAAGTACAAGATATCTAATGTGAAATACTCTGAGCTAATAATGAGAACACTCAGTCCCTCCCTGGAAAGTCTGAAGTTTTCCTTCCTGCCTTTATTACTTTGCAGGTCCTGGTAAGGCAGATGGTTTTTTTGCTCTGCTGGAAAATTTCATCTGTGGTTTTGTATCATCTGTGTCTCTCCTGGTTCCTGTCTCTCATTTTAACATTTGATCAAACCCTACTTTCCATGCCAGGAGCCATGGCCCCAAATGAGACCAAGGCAACAAGGAACAACATACAGGACATGGTCTTTCTCTTTGCTGGGTCCTCCCCTGTGAGCATTTAGGGGCTTGAAAGTGGGCGCACCTCCCTGACTAGGCCTTGTATTCCCCATTCCAGGTGAGGATGCTGCTCAGATCAGCTCTTCTAAATAGCTCATACTTCCTGTTATTAGGCCGGGGGAGGGCGGGGAGGGGACAAAAACCTTACTAATACAATGAGCCCTTGTAAGTTTAAAAAAAGAAAATTCCAGATGCTTCCTCTGAAAACCCTCAATAATCACCTTAAGAAAAAGGGGAAAATAGTCAGGAGCATAAACCTTGGAATAAGACTGGGGTTGGAATCGCCCCACCCTCTACTTTCCAGCTGTGGCAATTACTGTACTTACTTTAACAGGTCTTTGGTTTCCTTACCTATAAAAGCGGTTTTCTCATCTGGTTATTGTGAAAACTAAGTGAGATAATAAAGTGCCAGCCCTATAGTTTGATAAAGAGTGGCAATTATTATTACCCAATGAAATTGGGTAGAAGGCAGGAATAATTAGCCTTAATATGGCTTATCTCTCCAGAGACTAAAGTACTACCTGATAAGAGAGAGACCCACCAACAATGGTCCAGTTTGGAAGGTAAAGTCAAAGTACCCACAGTTCCGTGTAGCAGTTCCTCCTCTTCCTTGTAACCTGTGTTGGTGTGCCCCAGGGCTCAGGGCTGGAACTCTGTTCTGTCTACACTCCCTCCCTCATTCCCTTGGTCATTTCATTCAAGCCTATGGCTTCAGACACCAACACCAACAATATGCTGGTACCTCCCAGATCTGTAGCTCTAACCCTGACCTTTGACCCTGAATTCCAGACTGATGTATCCAACTGTCAATTCCACATTTCACTTGAATGTGAGGCGTCAAAAACTCAACCTACCCCAAACTGAGCTCTTGTTCTTCCTACCAAAACTGCTTCTCCCACATTCTTCCCTCTCTGCCCTCATCCCAGTCCATGTCTCCTGTGGCCACACAGGTACAAGTACCATCCTTCTGTGGCTGCATTATTGCAACACTCCTAACCAGCTGCGCTGCTTCTGCCCTTCCTACCTTTGGCCTATTTCCACATAGCAGCCAGAGGGATCATTTAAACATGGATGCCAAGTTATATTATTCTATTTAGAGCCTTCCAATGGCTTTCCATCTCCCTCCTTACAGAAACCAAACTCATTTCACAAAGAGTGCATATCTTGTTTAATTTGTTGTCCATCTCCAATAATTACCCCACACCCATCTCCATTTGGGCAGCAAATTTTATCAGCTTTGTTTGTTCCTGGATCACCAGCACCCAATGCAGTGCCTATCCCACACAGGCCCTTCATACAGTTCTTGAATGAAGGAATGACTTCCGGACAAGATGCCTGAAAAGTGGAAAGGTAATTTTTAAGACTACTTAACCCAACAACCTCCTTTCACTGCAGATAAAGATTGCTTTATTTTAGAACGCTTTATCGGCTTTTCTGGCAGATTTCTTTGACACCATGATGTTGAATTTGGGCTATACAATCAGGTTACCTTTCTTAAAGGTCCACTGATAGAGACATCAGGTGCCAGTAACCAGAAAGCATATCAACAGTGTAGACAATCCACCTGGAAGCTTAGAGCTTGCCGTTTGAACATTAGCTGTAAGGAGATTCTGGAAATGAGCTGCAAACTGAAAGCTTTCCTGCTAGATTGGGAGATTTGCAGAGAACTTTCCAGTTCTGAGACCTCGCACAAGTCACTCTTGGCTGGATTTATTGCCTGAGATCTAGAAAGGCCCTGGGGAAGCTGGGTGGAATTTCCCTCATAAGTGAGACTACTGAACCTTGAACAGATTGTATTTGCCTGAAATACTTGCAGAATGCCTAACTTGGAAATCCATTAGAAGAAAAGGGGACGAGCCTCTAATTCAAGCGCTTCTCTTGCACCTATCCTCGGGTCTTGGGCAAAAAGGGCTAAACCCCTGGACTGAGGGGGTCAGGAGTTAGGCGTTTGGGTGGGCCACCAGTCACTTTCCCGGAAAGCTTCGACCGGAGAAGTTTCCCTTCTACTGCCTTCACAATGACGGAAAATACGGCGGCCTCGAACCAAGCGGACTAGGGCCTTACCCACGCCCCTGGGGCAGAGAAGAACAAACCTCGCGGACGCAAAATCAACAGGGGAATGCGCGCCTTGCTCTACTCCAGAAACAGCGCCCAAAGACCAGCCAGGGCCTAAACCACAACCCCCTGCAGACCCCGCAGACCTGGGGAAGAGCGCCCTCCCATTGGACGACGGCGAGCGGCGTGCCCTCACGCTTCGCTCCCGTAGGCAGCCCCGCCCCCCCACCACGCGCGGGGCACGGCGGGAGTGGAGTCGGCGCGACCTGCAGCTGTACTCCATCTCCCGGCGGGCCGAGCGCTGAAAGCGGCAGCGCGGCGCCTTTGTGGAGCAGCGGCCCGGCGCGGAGGAAGTTCCGGTCTCCGCGACGCAGGGTCGGTGGCGGCGGCTGAGGATTAGGAGGAGCGGGCCGCGGAGGCCGCGCTGCCTCGGTAAGGGCCTGGGGCGGTAGAGAGGGCGTGCCGGACCCTGCGGGGAAGGAGCCAGCCTGCCAAGCCGCTATGGAAGTCGCGGGTCCTCGCGGCCTGGAAGCTGTGGCTTCGGTGTCGCGCGGCGGCCGCGGCCTCGCTTGGGAGGAAGAGAGCCAAGTGGCGGTGTGGTGAGGGAGGCGCCGCCCTCGGGAGGAACGCCCCGGAACGGTCGCGGGCCCGGGGCGGGGCCCGGCGGCGGCTGTAGAATTACCGGTCCAGCCTCGGGGCTGTTAGCTGCGGGGTCCCGGGCTAGCGCGTGGTTACGGTTTGGTGCTTCTGGTCTGCGGAGCCTCAGGCGGGCCCTTTCTTCCGCCTGTTTTCCTGCTTTTGCGGGAACCTGATCCAGTTCTGAGGCATCGCTCGAGAAGGAGGCCTTCTTGTGCCTAGCACGTAGCCCCGTTTTAGACCTGGCCAGACACGGGTGGGTGGGCTCAGCCCGACCACAGGGCAAGAGATCTCCGAGCCCGGCACGCGCGGTGGTAGAACCTGGTGGCGGGGGGGAGTGGTCTGGTGGGTTCTGCGCCCGTTGGGAGAATGTGGGAAGACGGATGTTTCTTAGTATTTACTCTTCAGAGTCCTTTTGGCGTTGTAATTCTGTTTTTCTTCTAACTTTATTATTGATGTGCTACTGGATTCAACTCTAGGGGTGCATTTTTTAGAAATGGCCTTTTAGAAAAGGCCTTGTTTTGTAAGGTACATAAACTTTAAGGGTAATTGTATTTTTTACATATTTCAGGTTTGCTTGTGAAGGTCACAGTTGCTGGATCTAAGTGAAGGGGTTCAGTAGACTCTGATGTGCCTGGTCACCTGGTTCATTTTCTGAACTCTGGATTGTGCCCTAGGTTTGTTAGTTTTCAACTTCCTGTTGAGTAATGCCACCAGTGTGAATAGTTTAATAATGTCAACATCAGCAAACTTGTGAGGATTGTAGAGAGAGATCTGAAGAACTGATGATGGGTGACGGTAGGGACTGGCAATGTCTAAAGTAACTAATGGCATGTTAGGTGAAACACAGACAAGTTGGACCTGAACCTTGTCTCATTTAATGAGCACCTAACTAGGTACTTAACCTATAGGATAGGTACTAGGTCTGGACATCTGTAACACCCTTCTTTATAGAATTCTGTTACCAGACTTGGGTTTATTTTTGTTGCCTTTAGGATCCTAGGTTCTTGAAGCCTTTCAGAGGAGACTTGTCAAGGCCTGGGTGGGGGAGGTGAGTGTGTGTTACTAAATGAACTCTTTTATTGTGGGTACTTGAGCAAGGTTATACTCTTCTGCCAATGTTTAAATGTATAAACTGCTGTTACTCATCTGATTCGGGGTTGTATTAAGATTGAAACTATCAGCGGGGAGCCTGGGTGGCTCAGTCGGTTACCTGGCAGACTTCAGCTCAGGTCATGATCTCCCAGTTCATGGGTTTGGGCCCCATCGCTGTGCTGACAGCTCAGAGCCTGGAGCCTGCTTAAGATTCTGTGTCTCCCTCTCTTTCTCTACTGAGCTTTCCCACTCACTCTGTCTCTCTTAAAAATAAACAAAAAACATTAATAAAAAAAAGATTGAAACTATCAGAAAGTTCTGGAAAAACATTTTTTTTTAAGTTTATTTATTTTGAGTGAGAGAAAGCGCCGGTCAGGGAGGGGCAGAGAGAGAGGGAGAGAGCATCCCGAGCCTTTAGCACAGAGCTACATGTGGGGTTTGAACTTCAGAATCATAAGATCATGACCTGAGCCGAAGTCAGATGCTTAACCAACTGAGCCTCCCAGGTGCCCCAGAAAGTTCTGAAATTTTAAAGATCATAAATCATTCCTTGATGGATTTTTTTTTTTAGCTGTATATACCAAGAGCTTAGAATTAATTTTTCTGTTACACTCCCACAATACCTTCTTCATCTCATTCACTTAGTTAATGGGCATCCGTTGAACGTATTTTATAACCCTCCTATCACACTATGGGACACAGAATAGCAGAGCGAATGACCAGAGGAGCTCTGGAATCTGATAGGGTTTGAATCCCTGACTCCTTCACTAACCCAGTGACATTGGATAAACTACCTTACTTCAAATTGTGAATTACCTAACTTCATATGTGAAATGAGGTTTTTGTGAGGTTTATGTAATGCTATTAGAACAGTGCCTCGTGTGCAGAAAGTGGTTACTAAATGTTAGTTTCTTTTTTTAAAACAGATTTGTTCAGATATAATTCATAATTCATACATCATGCAGTTAACCATTTAAAGTGTATAATTCAATGCTTTTTACATATTGCTAATTTTTTACAGAGTTGCGGTAAATATATTTTGTTATGTATGTTGGAACAAAATTTGCTATTTAAATCATTAAAAAAAGGGGCGCCTAGGTGTCTCAGTTGATTGAGCGACTGACTCTTGATTTTGGCTCAGGTCATGATCTCACAGTTTGTGGGTTCAAGCTTCGTGTTGGGCTCTGTGCTAACAGTGTGGAGCCTGCTTGGGATTCTCTGTCTCTCTCTGCCCCTTCCCTGCTCTCTCTCTCAAAAGTAAATAAACATTAAAAAACAATAATAATCAGGTATACACACAAAAACTTAGTTACAAAAATCTCAAAAATAAATATTAAAAAAACTTTTTTTTAAATTTTAAGTTTATTTATTTAAGGGATCTGTACACCCAACATGGGACTTGGACTAATGACCCCAAGATCTAGAGGCGCACACTCTTCCAATTGAGTGACCCAGGTTCCCTTAAACCGTTTTTAACTGTAAAATTCAGTGCGTTAATTACATACACTGTAGTGCAACCATCACCACTCTCTATTTCCAAAATTTGTTCATTACCCCAAACAGAAATTCTGTCCATTAAGTAAGTCTCATTGTCCCCTCCCTCCAACCCTTGGTGACCTCTAATCTATATTCTGTCACTGTGATTTTGCCTGTTCTAGGTACCCCATATAAGTGAAATCATACAATATTTGTCCTTTCTTGTCTGACTTCTTTCACCTACCATAGTGTTTTCACAATCTATTCATGTCCTAGCATGTATCCAAACTTCATTCTTTTTTTACAAATTAAAAAAAATTTTTTTAATTGAGATATAATCAACATCTTCATTCTTTTTTATGGATGAATAATATTCTGTTGGTGCGTATAGACCACATTTGTTTATCTCTTGATTTGTTGGTAGACAACTGTGTTGTTTCTACCTTTTGGCTATTGAGAATCATGCTACTATGAACATTGATATATACATATTCTGAATATTACTGTTTTATCAGATATGTGATTTGCAAATATTTTCTCCCATTCTATGGGGGTGCCTTTTTACTTTATTGATAGTGTTCTTTGATGCAGAAGAGTTTTTCATTTTGATGAAGTCCAATTTGTCTATTTTTGTTGTTGACTATGCCTTTGATATCACAGCCAAGGGATCATTGCCAAATCCAATGCATGAAGCGTTTCCCCTGTGTTTTATTGTAAGAGTTTCATAGTTTTAGCACTTACATTTAGGTCTTTGATCCATTTTGAGATAATTTTGGTATATGGTGTTAGGTAAAGGTCCCACTTCATTTTTTTGCACTTGGATATTCATTTTTCTATGACCATTTGTTGAAAAGACTGTCTTTTTCCCTTGAAAAATCTTGGTACCCTTGTTGAAAATACCCTGACCTATACGTGAGGATTTATTTTTTGGTTCTCTATTTCATTGATCTCTGTTTGTCCTTATAACAGTACCACACTGTTTGATAACTGTAGCTTTGTAGTAAGTTTTGAAATTGGGAAGTGTAAGTTCTCCAAGTATATTCTTTTTAAAAATTGTTTGGGCTATTTAGAGTCCTTTGAAATTCCATATGAATTCCAGAATGGGTCTTTCTTTTTTCTTTCTTTTCTTTTTAAGTTTACTTATTTTTGAGAGAGAGAGCAGGGGAGAGGCAGAGAGAGAAGGGGACAGAGCATCTGAAGTGGGCTCTGCGCTGACAGCAGAGAGCCTGACATGGGGCTCAAACCCATGAACCGCAAGATCATGACCTGAGCTGAAGTCAGACACTTAGACTGAGCCACCAGATGCCCCAGGATGGTTTTTTCTAAGCATTGACTTTGGAATCAAGTGGTCTTGAGTTTGTATATTTTCCTCATATCAGTTACATTGTTTGGGGGCAAGTCTCTCAACCTATTTGAGTCTCAGCTTCATGGTCTATAAAGTGGGAATAGTAACAGAGTTTACCCCGTAGAGGACTTGTGATTAAAGGAGAGAATCCATGTAAAATGCTTAACTGTGACACAGCACTCAGCTATGCTTATCTTTCTCTCTCTCATTTCCGGGAGTAGGAATAGACATACTCAGGAAGGTCCTTTCCAGCTTGATGTTACTGTGATTTAGTTTATTAAAAAACCTGTTTTTTAAAGAGAGATAGCATGTGCATGGGGGGGGGGGGGGAGGGCGGAGAGGGAGACTATCTTAAGCAGGCTTCAAGCCCAGTGCAACACGGGGCTTGATCTCACGACTCTGAGATCATGACCTGAGCTGAAATCAAGAGTCAGGCACTTAACTGACTCAACCACCCAGGTGCCCCAATGTTATTATGATTTTAAATACCGGAGCATAGTAGCAGTAATAATATTTAAAACATTGTTTTAGAATTCTTCAAAACTCTTTTTTTGGGGATGTAGTTTACATATCATGAAATTCCTCCACAGTATGTGTTCAGTTTGATATAGTCATCACTGCTGTTCAGAATTAGAATATTTCTAACACCTCAAAATAATCTTTAGTTCCTGTTTGTTGTTTATCTCCACTTTTCATTTCACTCCAACTGCAAGTTCTAGCATCCACTGATGTGCTTTCTGTCTCTGTAGTTTTATGTTTTCTAGAAATTGCATGTAATTGGAGTTAACACAGTTCTCAGTCTTTTATGCCTGGTTTCTTTCACTTGCATTGTTTTTTGTGGTTCATCCATTTTGTTGCATTCCTTTTTATGGTTGTATCTCGTTGTGTTTATCCATTCACCTGTTGAGGGACATTTGAACTGTTCCAGTTGGAGGCTATTGTGAACAATGGGGCTATGAATATGATTGCTTCTTATGCAATGATCTCATTTACTCCTGATAGTAATCATATGAGATAGGTACCATTATTCTTATTGTATAGGAGAGCTTTGAGGCATATAGAAATTAAATAACTTATCACGGGTGCAATAGTTAGAAAACGAGTGTTTTTTAAAAAATTTTTTTTAACGTTTATTTATTTTTGAGAGAGAGAGACAGAGTATGAGCAGAGGAGGGGCAGAGAGAGAGGGAGACACAGAATCTGAAGCAGGCTCCAGGCTCTGAGCTGTCAGGACAGAGCCTGACATGGGACTCGAACTCGTGAACCATGAGACCATGACCTGAGCTGAAGTTGGACGCTTGCTTAACTGACTGAGCACCAGAAAACTGGAGTTTTGATCGAAACCCAGGCATTCTGACTCTAAAATACATACACTAGGCCAGTGGTCTTGAAACCCTTTTATTATTGGACCACTTAAAATTTTAAAAATTTGGGGTGCCTGGCTGGCTCAGTCGGTTGTGTGTCCGACTTCGGCTCAGGTCACGATCTCACGGTCTGTGAGTTCGAGCCCCGCGTCGGGCTCTGTGCTGACAGCCTGGAGCCTGGAGCCTGCTTCGGATTCTGTGTCTCCCTCTCTCTCTGCCCCTAACCCACTCGCATTCTGCCTCTGTGTCTCTCAAAAATAAATAAACATTGGGGCGCCTGGGTGGCGCAGTCGGTTAAGCGTCCGACTTCAGCCAGGTCACGATCTCGCGGTCCGTGAGTTCGAGCCCCGCGTCAGGCTCTGGGCTGATGGCTCGGAGCCTGGAGCCTGTTTCCGATGCTGTGTCTCCCTCTCTCTCTGCCCCTCCCCCGTTCATGCTCTGTCTCTCTCTGTCCCAAAAATAAATTAAAAACGTTGAAAAAAAAAATTAAAAAAAAAAAATAAATAAATAAATAAATAAATAAACATTAAAAAAAATTTTTTTTTTAATTTACCCCCCCTAAAATGCTGAAAAACCTATTACCACCTTGAACATGTTTAAGTTGGATTTGGAAATAATCTCCTCGATAATGGCACCAAAGGCATAGTCAACAAAATGAAAAGTAGACAAATTGAACTTTATCAAAATGAAAAACCTTTCATCAGAGAACACTGGCAACAGAGTCAAAAGGCAACCCACAGAATGGGAGAAAATATTTGTAAATCACATATCTGATAAGGAATTAACATCTGGAATATACAGAAAACTTCTAAACTCAACAACAACAAAAATACGGCCTGATTTAAAAATGAGCAAAAGACTTGAATAGACATTTCTCCAAAGAAAGATATATAGATGGCCAATAAGCCCATGGAAAGACTCTCTACATTATGAATGATTAGGGGAAATGCAAATCAAAATGACAGATGCAACTTCACACCCATTAGGATGGTGTGATTATCAAAATAACCATTTTGATTGTTAGAATCCCAAGTAGGCTCTACATTGTCAAAACAAAAACACTTCCAAAACAGAAAATAACAAGTGTTGGTGATGATGTGGAGAAATTGAAGCTTGTATTATTCTGGTAGGGCTGCTATACCACGATACCACAGATGGGGTGAATTAAACAACAGAAGTGTATTTTCTCCCATTCTAAGATCAAGGTGCCAGCAGGGTTGGGTTTTGGTGAAGCTTGCAGAAGGCTGCCTTCTTGCTGTGTTGTCACACAAACATTCCTCTGTGCATACATTCGTAGTATCTCTTCCTCTGACATCAGACCTATTGGATTAGGGTCCCACTCTTAAGACCTCATTTAATCTTATGTCCATAAAGGCCTTCTCTTCACATACTGGGCCACCTGAAGCTGAGAGTTAAGCATATGAATGGGGGGGCGAGACACAGTTCAGTCCATGACTGAAGGTGCTCTGTTGGTGGGAATGTAGAATGATGTAACTGGTGTGGAAAACAGTGTGGTGATTCCTCATAAATTAAAAACATTACCATATGATCCAGCAATTCCACTTCTGGGTATATGTCGAAAATAATTCAAAGCAGGGTCTCAGAGATATTTGTACACCCAGGTTCATTATTCACAGTAGCCGAAAGATGGAAGTAACCCAAGTGTCCATCAGTGTATGAATGGATAAACAAAATGTGGTATATACATACATTGCAATATTACTCGGCCTTAACAAGTAATGAAATTCTAATAGATGTTGCAGTGTGGCTGAACTTGAAGATATGCTAAGTGAAGAAAGCCAGTCTCACGAAAGGACAAATATTGTATGGTTCCACTAATATTATGAGGTACTTAGAGTAGTCAGAATCAGAGACAAAAAATAGAATGGTGGTTTCCAGGGGCTGGTTTGAGAGGGGAATGAGGAGTTACTGTTTAACGAATACAGATTTTCAGTTTTGAAGATGAAAAAAGTTCTGTGGATGGATGGGGATGATGGTTACACAACAGTGTGAAGATACATAATGCCACTGAATTGTACACTTAAATATGGTTAAAATGGTAAATTTTATATGTGTAACAATTTGTAAAAATAATTTTTTAAAGTTTATTTTGACAGAGAAAGCGTGAGTAGGGGAGGAGCTGGGGTGGAAGGAGAGAACCCCAAGCAGGCTCTACATTGTCAGCGCAGAGCCCCATGTGGGGCTTGAACTCAATAACCGTGAGATCATGACCTGAGCTGAAGTTGGATGCTTAACCAACTGAAGCCACCCAGGCACCCCTGTAAAAATAACTTTTATAAAAGAAGGATCTTACTGATTCTCCTTTTCCACCTCCCCTTTCTACTAATCCTTCTCTCCAGTTTACCAAAAAGGCATCTCTCTATTTGAAATCTAATTATATAAAGTACACTACCCCAGGGATGGAAACCCTCAGAACATCAATCTGTATGTGTTTATTTCATCTTTTGAAGGATGTTTGGGTTGACTTCATTTTTAAGCTATTATGAATAAAGCTTTTGTGAACATTTTTGTACAAGTTTTTTGTTTTCACTTATGTAAATACTGTACTTAGAAGTGAAATTGCTGTGTCATAGGGTAGTGTTTGTCAGACCAATTTCTAAAGTGGTTGTACCATCTTACATTCTTTCCAGTAATGCATAAGAGTTCTGATTGCTGAAAATCCTTGTTTATTTCCTGTTGTAAGTCTTTTTAATTTTAGCAGTTCTGGTGGGTGTGTACTAGTATCTCGTGGTTTTATTCTGTTTTCCTTATGACTAATAATAGTAAGTATTTGTCAGATATGTGTTATAAATATTTACTCCTTTTCCCTAGTTTGCCTATTTATTTTTAAGCAGTGTCTTTTGAGGAACAGGTTTTAATTTTAATCTTTTTCTTTTATAAATGCTTTCTGGATCCTTTCTGTTGATACCAAGCTCAAAAAGATTTTCTCTTGGGGCACCTGGGTGGCTCATTTGGTTAAGCATCCAACTCTTGATTTCAGCTCAAGTCATGATCTCAGGGTCATGAGATTGAGCCCTGCTTTGGGCTTAGTGCTGGGCATGGAGCCTGCTTGAGATTCTGTCTCCTCTGCCCTTCTTGCAATCAGGGTGTGTTCGTTTACTCTCTCTCTCTCTCTCAAAAAAAAAATTTTTTTTCCCGTGTGTTTTCTTTTAGAAGCTTTATAGTGGAGTTTCTACATTTATGTCTGATCCATTTTTAATTAGCTTGTAAGTGTAGTGTAATGGTAGGCAAAGCAAGTGCCATTAAAGGGGAATCAGGATATGGTTCTGGAGAAGGAGACTGAGAAACAGATGTCACATCTAGGGATGGCAGCAGGCATGTAAATTCCCCATTCCAAATCTGAGGACTCTTTAGAGGCCTCATAATTGGAATTAATACATTTAAATCTTTTTTTTTTAAAGCTTAGTCCTATTTAAAAAAATAATTTTTTAAAAATGTTTATTTATTTTTGAGAGAAAGAGACAGAGCATGAGGGGGAGAGTGACAGAGAGAGGGAGACACAGAATCGGAAGCAGGCTCCAGGCTCCGAGCTGTCAGCCCAGAGCCCGATGCGGGGCTTGAACTCACGAACCGTGAGATCATGACCTGAGCTGAAGTCGGACGCTCAACCAACTGAGCCACTCAGGTGCCCCAATACATTTAAATCTTTAAATGGAAAATTTGTGAGGGACACGGGTGCTGCCAGCAGTCACTAATTCCATCTCCCATTGTGTGTATTAAAGTTGCTACTGTTTAACAACTTTGGTTGGGTCTTACTTGGGTAGGTGCTTAGACCAACCGTTGCCTGTTGATGCCCCCTTAATGTTCTTAACTGAGACTCAAAGCATTTACTTTGGAAAAATTAGAGTGTTTGATGCAGGATCAAGCTGCTGCATTCGGCAGATACGCTAATAGAATAGGACTTCTGGTTCTGCTTTGTTGGCTTTTGGAACTGAAGTCATGATTAAAAAGGATGGTCCTGGGTATTGGAATTAAGTTGCTAGAGGTGAAATTCGTGGAACTTTGCAAGATGGACCAGAGTGGAAGCATTTGCCAAGAATATTTTTATTAAAGGTGGAGGAAGCTTGAAAATAATCAGCTACCATCATAGCTCCAACCATAAAGAATGCTGACCTACCTTGGGGAGGCTTTTCTGCCAAACAGCTTCCAGGAAACCAGTCTAGGTTCTAGGGGAGTGTGATTGCAAAGTTGAACTTAAAGGATTTGAGGGAAGAGTATCACTAGGAGTATAGCCTAAAGCTTAGTATAATGCTCACCATCTCCAGAACAGGCGACCCTGTTCAACCGCTATTCATATGGAACCGTTTTTCACTTCAGTCTTCCAAAACTCTCATTTGACTATTTACTACTTATCCAGATCTGTAACTGCATTGGTTTCATATGCTAGTCTTCAGAATTCACCAAAGGGACCTTTTACTGACTGGTGAGTAGCATGTGTTGGAGTGGGATCTAGGCAGTTGAGGTGGTAGGCCCTTCTCAATCCCACTTGACGGTTCATGGCCAGCCACAGTTTGTATGGAATTGATGTTTTAATATCATTTATTTTCAGGGTTAAATGACATGGTAGGTAACTTGTTATCACTCCTTAGTAGATTTTGACTTTCTTGGCTCCTGTCTTTATGCATATATCAACCAGTGTTTTTGCTGGGATCTGATAAGCTTCAGCATTTATAGCTTTGACTTGGCATTGGGTTCATTCTCCACTGCCAGTTCTGCTTACCGGAAGTGGCCCTGGCTTCATGCCTGCAGCTCAACAGTTTTTGCCTATTTAAAGTTTGAGAACAGTTTGAGATCTTTACAGTCCAAGACCCATAGCCACTTGCTATGCTGAATTAACTGCCTGTCTGTAAGAACTCCATCCATCCTGAGTAAAACTTTGGAGGGAACTACTACTACTAGATGGTTTCACAAATCTTTCGCCCTATTCCCACCAGCAGTGTATGGGCATTCTAATTTTTCCACATCCTCATCAACTTACCTTTTTTTCATAGCCACTCTAGTGGATGTGAAGTGGTATCTCATTGTGGTTTCGATGTGCATTTCCTTTATGGGTAATGTTGAACATTTTTCCTATGCTTGTTGACCATTTGTATGTCATCTTTAGGGGAATGTCTGCTCATGCCCTTCTCCCATTTTGTTTATTGGGTTGTCTTTTCTTACTGAGTTATGGAAGTTATTTATATAGGGACGCCTGGATGGCTCAGTGGGTTAAGCACCCGACTCTTGATTTCTGCTCAGGTCATGATCTCACAGTTGAGATCGAGCCCTGTGTGAGGCTCTGTGCTGGCAGTGTGGAGCCTACTTGGGATTCTATCTTTGTCCCTCTCTCTGCCTCTTCTCTGCTGATGTGCGTTCTCTCTGTGTCTCTCTAAATAAACATTTATTTTAAAAGTTATTTATATATTGTAGATATAAATCCCTTATTGAGTATATGATTTGCACACATTTTTTTCCATTCTGTGAGCTGCCTTTTCACTTTCTTGGTATCTTTTAAAGCACTAAAGTTTTAAATTTTGATGATTGCCAATTTATTTTTCCTTTTGTTATTTTTCATATCTGTCTTATCTATGAAACCATTGCCTACTCTGAGGTCATAAAGATTTATGCCAGTTTTTTTTTTTTTTTTTTAAAGAAAAATTTTTAAGTTTTTTTTAACTGTTCATTTGTTTTTTAGAGAGAGAGAGGGAGGGAGGGAGAGTATGAGCAGGGGAGGGGCAGAGAGAGAGGGAGACACAATCCGAAGCAGGCTCCAGGCTCTGAGCTGTCAGCACAGAGCCCTATGCGAGGCTTGAACCCATGAACAGTGAGATCATGACCTGAACTGAAGTCGGACGCTCAGCCAACTGGGCCACCCAGGTGCCCCCCTTTTATGTTAATTTTTTAAATATGTTTATTTATTTTAAGGTGGGGGAGCACAGGGAAGGGAGGGGCAGAGAGAGAAAGAATCCCAAGCAGGCTCTGTGCTGTCTGCGCAGAGCCCAAGGTGGGGCTCAATCCCATGAACCATGAAATCATGACCTGAGTTGAAATCAAGAGTTGGACACTTAAAGGACTAAACCACCCAGGTGCCCCATTGAGTTAATTTTTATAAATGGCATGATACAGGGGTCCAACTTCATTCTTGTGCTTGGTGACATGTTGTCTTAGTACCATTTGTTAAAAAGACTGTCCTTCGTTGAATGGTCTTTGGCACTCTTGTCTAAAATACTTGATCCTAAATGTGAGGATTTATTTCTGAACTCTGAATTCTGTCCCACTGATCTTACGGCCATCCTTATGCCAGTGCCACACTGTCTTGATTAGTGTAACTTTGTATTAAGTTTTAGAATCTGCAAGTTTGAGTCCTCGAACTTTGTTACATATACAGGCATATCTTGTTTTGTTGCATTTTACAGATACTGCATCTTATACAGATTGAAGGTTTGTGGCAACCCTGAGTGGAGTAGGTCTATCAGCACCATTTTTCCACCGGTATTTGCTCATTTTGTCTCTGTATCATATTCTGGTGATACTCACAGTATTTCATACTTTTCATTATTATTTGTCATGGTGATCAGTGATTACAGTTTGCTAAAAGCTGAGATGATGGTTAGCATTTTTTAGCAATAAAGTATTTTTAACTGAGGTATGTACATTGTTTTTTTAGACATAATGCTATTGCACACTTAATAGATGGCAGTACAGTGTAAACATAACTTTTATATGCCCTGGGAAACCACAAAATTCATTTCAATCACTTTACTGCAATATTCACTTTATTGCAGTAACCTGGAACCAGATCTGCACTATCTCCAAAGTTTGCCTGTATTCTTTTCTGTTTTGCACAAGTGATACGATGTTACAAATAGTTATTTTGCACATATTTTAAAACTTAATGTATAATAACATCCTAGATCAACTAGCATAGCTACCTTATTTTTTGAGAGTTGCATGGTATTTTAATAGTGTAGTATACTCAATTGATGGTTTAGATTTTATAATCTTTTGCTATTATAAACAGTGCTGCAATATGTGCATTTGTAAATATGTCACCTCACACTGTAAGTTTCTAGGGAATGCATTCCTAGAAGAGGAACTGGAAAGTCAGGGGCAATATGTATTTAAAAGTTTGTGAATTGTACTCCCCTCTCTCTCTGCCCCACCCCTGCTTGCACTCTGTCCCTCTCTTTCAAAAATGAATAAACATTAAAAAAATTTAAAAAGGCGGGGAGTGTCTGGGTGGCTCGTTGGTTGAGCATCCGACTTCGGCTCAGGTGATGATCTCATGGTGTGAGTTTGAGCCGCGTGGGGCTCTGTGCTGACAACTCAGAGCCTGGAGCCTGCTTTGGATTCTGTATCCCTCTCTCTCCACCCCATCCCTGCTTGTGCTCTCTCTCTTTCAAAAATGAATAAACATTTTAAAAAAAATTTTTTTAAGTTTGTGAATTGTAGTTTTCCTTATGTTACTGACTTTTAACTTCATCCCCATTGGTCAGAGAAGATACTTAAATGGTATCTTTTTTTTTTAAGTTTATTTATTTATGTTGTGAGGGACAGAGACAGCGTGAGTGGGGAAGGGGTGGGGTGGAGAGAGAATCCCAAGCAGGCTCTGCACTCTGTGCAGAGCTGGATGCGGGACTTGAACTCATGAAACCGCAAGATCATGCATGACCTGAGACAAAACCAAGAGTCTGATGTTTAACCAACAGCCACCCAGGTGCCCCAGTATATTTTTATATCTATTGAGACCTATTTGTGGTTTAACAAATGGTCCATCCTGGAGACTAGTCCGGGTGCACTTGAGAAAATGTGATTCTGCTACTTTTGCATAGAGTGTTCTGTTTGTGTCTATTAGATCTCTAATTGTGTTAAGCTATTTCCTTTTATTCTGTCTGGTTGACCGATTATTGAAAGTGGGGTTTGAAATTTCCAGTTATTAGAGAACTGTTGATTTTTCTCTTCACATTTTCAGTTTTTGCTTCATATATTTTGAGAATCTGTTATTAGGTGCTTAATATTTATGATTTATCTTCTTGCTGTATATTTTGAACCTTTTAGTTAATATCTGATGTCATCCTTTGTCTTTCATAAACTTTGGACTCAAAGTCTGTTTTGTCTGAGGGGTGCCTGGGTGATTCAGTTGGTTAAGCATCCGACTCTGAATTTCGGCTCAGGTCATGATCTCACGGTTCATGAGTTCGAGTCCCACATCGGGCTCTGCACTGACTGCAGAACCTGCTTGAGATTCTCACTCTCTCCCTCTTTCTCTGCCCCTTCCCCACACGCGTGTCCGTGCAGTCATTCTCTCTCAAAAATAAACATTAAAAAAAAGTCTATTTTGTCAGATATTAATCTAGCACCTCAGCTTTCATTTGGTTACTATTTGCATGGAATATCTTTTCTGTCTTTTCACTTTCAACCTATTTGTGTCTTTGGATCTAAACTGAGTCTCTTTAAACATATACAGCTTATACAGTTATACAACATATACACAGCATATACAGTTGATACTTGAATGGCATGGTGGGTTGGGGCACCAACTCCATGCACTGATGAAAATCCATGTATAATTTTTAAATCCCCAAAACTTAACTACTAATAGCCTACTGTTGACTGGAAGCCTCACTGACAACTGAAAAAGTCAGCACATATTTTGTATATGTATTATATGCTGCTGTATTCTTTTTTTTTTAATGTTCATTTTTGAGAGAGAGTGCGAGCAGGTGAGGGGCAGAGAGAAGAGGGAGACAGCAAATCTAAAGCAGGCCCCGTGTGGTCAGTGCAGAGCCTGATGTGAGACGATCATGACCTGAGCTGAAACAGGCTGCTTAACCAACTGAACTACCCAGGCACTCCAGTATATACTGTATTCTTAAGGACGATGTAAGCTAGAGAGAAAATATTATTAAAATCTCAAGGAAGAGAAAATACACATAGTACTGTTTTTTTAATCATTACCATCTATTTAATTGTTTACAAAAATGAATTGTTAGTATCTATATCAATATTGTCTTTTTATCAATAGTACCTTATCAGTATTATCATAACTTATATGATAAAAACAGTGTCGATGTTATACATATTACTAACAGTAGATATCAAAAACAAAAAGATAATGGGGCGCCTGGTTGGTTCAGTTGGTTAAGCGTCCAACTTCGGCTCAGATCATGATCTCACTGTTTGTGAGTTTGAGCCCCCTGTTGGGCTCTGTGCTGACAGCTTAGAGCCTGGAGCCTGTTTTGGATTCTGTGTCTCTCTCTCTCTGCCCCTTGTCTATATGCACTCTGTCTCTCTCAAAAAATAAACATTTAAAAAAAGAATATATAAAAAATTCATATTTATTTACAGGTACTAATGATTCATGCAGTGGCACCAAGGAAGCAGCAATATGATTGCTTTATGGTAGCCTAGCCTGTACACTAATGAACGAATCATTATAAAATTTTTGTAGCATACAGTATTACAGTCATATTCATAATATAGTATTGGAAACACTGTTAGATTTTTTAAATATTTACCTGTGATGATAGGCTGATAGGCAGTTTCTCCAGTTATGGGAGAGAGACGCATACTGTATGGTAATGTAATTCTTTGAAAAAAATGTTATAAAATAGCAAGAAAACTAACATATTATTAATTTTTTGTTAAACGTCACTCACATTATGCCTATGTAAGGATAGACTGTCCACTTCATACAAGTCTTGCACATGATGTTCTACACCATGAATACTTGGGTGACGACACAGAACATCTCATATGGCTCTTGCCATACAGTTATTACATTTTCATACAAAGACACACACATACAACAGGCTTATTTATTTATTTATTTATTTTAAGTTTGTTTTATTTAGAGAAAGTGTAAGTTGGGGAAGGGCAGAGAGGGAAAGAGAGAGAATCCCAAACAAGCTCCACACTGTCAGTGCAGAGCCTGATGCAGGGCTCAAACTCAGGAACTACAAGATCATGACCTGACCTGAAGTCAGACCATTAACTGACTGAGCCTTCCAGGCGCCTCCTTTCATGGCTTTTTCTATAACAATGGCCTCTTCAGTGGTGTAATCCTTCCAGACTTTCATGATATTCTGTCAGGGTTCTCTTTCATAGCATTGACAGTCCTTTCCATAGAGTACCATGTTTAATAAACATTAAAGGTCCTTATGATCCCCTGATCTAAAAGCTGAATTAGAGATGTGTTTGGGGGCAGGTAGACTACTTTGGCACCTTTGGCTTTGAACTCATGGGGTTCTGGGTGGTCAAGGGCATTGTCCAATGTGAAAAGAACTTTAAAAGTCAGTTCTTACCAGCAAGGTACTTCCAGACTTCAGGAACTCAGCATCAGTGGAACCAATCCAGAAAAAGTGTTCTTGTTCAGGCTTTCTTGTTGTATAACCAGAAGACTGGCTCAGGGGTTAGCAGCTTTACAGCTCATGAGCCTGACTCAAAACAGTAGAGTTAGCCTATATTTCCCTGCCTTATATCTTGGTGCTCTCTTCTCTTCCTTAATAATAGATGTCCCTTGTGGCATTTTTTTTTTTTTTTTTCTTTCTGGAGTAGGACCCATTCATCTGGGTTATTATAAACCAGACATTCTTTTTCCCTCAGTGATTTTATTAGTGATTCTGAGAACTCACCTGCTGCTTCCTGGTTGGCAGAAGCTACTTCTTCCATTGTCTTGACTTTTTTTTTATTAACAAAAATGTTTAAAAAATTTTTTGTACTGTATATTTTTTTGAAGTTTTATTTTATTTTAATTTACATCCAAGTTAGCATATAGCGCAACAGTGATTTCAGGAGTAGATTCCTTAATGCCCCTTAACCATTTAGCCCATCCCCCTTCCCACAACCCTTCCAGTAACCCTCTGTTTGTTCTCCATATTTAGAGGTCTCATGTTTTGTCCCCCTCCCTGTTTTTATATAATTTTTTCTTCCCTTCCCTTGTGTTCATCTGTTCCGTCTTAAAGTCCTCATATGAGTGAAGTTGTATATTTGTCTTCCTCTGACTAATTTCGCTTAGCATGATTAATACCCTCCAGTTCCATCCACATAGTTGCAAATGGCAAGATTTCATTCTTTTTGATTGCCAAGTAATACTCCATTGTATATGTATACCACATCTTCTTTATCCATTCATCCATCGATTGACATTTGGGCTCTTTCCATACTTTGGCTGTTGTCAATAGTGCTGCTATAAACATTGGGGTGCATGTGCCCCTTTGAAACAGCATACCTGTATCCCTTGGATAAATACCTAATAGTGCAATTGCTGGGTCAAAAAAAATTTTTTTAATGTTTGTTTATTTTTGAGAGATTGTTTTTAAATAATGTGGAAAGTAAAAAGTGGAGTTACAAACCAAAGTTATAATAATACTAGCTTTTGTAATTGCCCCTGTATTTATCTTTACCAGAGATCTTCATTTCTTTATATGGCTTTGATTACTATTTAGCTTCTTTTTCAATTTCAACTGGAAGAACTCCTGTTAACATGTCTTGCAGGGCTCATCTAATGGTAATGAACTCCCTCAGCTTTTGTTTATCTGGGAATGTGTCATTTCTTGGAGGACAATTTTCTCAAATATAGAATTCTTGATTGACAGAGTGACTGAGTGTCTTGGTTGAGTGTCCAACTCTTGATTTCAGCTCAGGTCATGATCCCAGGGTCGTGGGTGGAGCCTGCTTAAGATTCTCTCGCTTGCTATCCCTCTCCCCCACTTGTGCGCATGCACTCTCTCTCTCTAAAAATGAAAAAAAAAAATTCTTGACAGTTTATGTTTCCTTAGTATTTTACTTAAATATTTTTTTCAAGTTTTATTTAAATTCTAGTTAATGTATAGTGTAATACTGGTTTCAGAAGTAGAATTTACTGATTCTTCACTTATACCCTTAGTATTTTAATAAATTGTCTACTGCTCTGTGGTCTCTAAGGTTTCTAATGAGGAATTAGCTGATAATCTTTTTTTTTTTTCTTTTTTTGTGGCTGATAATCTTATTGAGGGTCTCGTCACTTTTGCTGCGTTGAAAATTCTTTGTCTTTTTAAATTTATTTTTATTATTTTTTTCTTTATTTTTTGAGAGAGAGAGAGACAGAGAGCAAGCTGGGGAGGGGCAGAGAGAGAGAGAGACAGACAGACAGACAGACAGAATCTGAAGCAGGCTCCCGGCTCTAAGCTGTTAGCACAGAGCCTGATGCAGGGCTCAAACTCACAAACAGATCATGACCTGAGTCGAGGTTGGAAGCTTAACTGACTGAGCCACCCAGGTGCCCCCAAAATTCTTTGTCTTTTGACAGTTTGATCATATTGTGTCTTAATGTGAGTTTATCCTACTTGTACTTCATTTAGCTTCCTGGATTTATATATTCATATCTTTCATAACATTTGGTGGATTTTTTGTTTTTTGTTTTTTTGTTTTTTGACCATTCTTCAAATAATCTTTCTGCCCTTCCTCTCTCTCTTCTCCTGAGACTCCCATAATCATTGTCCATTTGATGGTATTTCCAGGCCCCCTGGGTTTTGTTCACCTTTGTTCATTATTTTTTCTTTCTGTTCTTCAGACTTTATAATTTCAACCGGCTGGTCTTCAAATTCGCTAATTTTTCTGCCTGCTCAAATCTCTTGAACCCTTTTAGTGAACTTTTCATTGCACTTGTTGTAATTACAGCTCCAGGGTTTTTAATTTATTTTTTTCTTCCACTGTATAAATTTCTGTCTCTTCATAAATATTCTCATTTTGTTTATACATGGTTTTCCTGGTTTCCTTTAGTTCTTTAAGCATAATTAACATAGTTGTCATAAAGTCTTTGTCTAGTAAATCTGATGTCTAGGTTTATTAAGAGATAGTTTCTGTTGATTTATTTCGTTTCTTTGAATGGGCCATATTTTCTTATTTCTTTGTCTTGTGCTTTTTTTTCCTTGTTATTGAAAATAGGGCATCATAATTTGATAACTCTGAAAATCACATTCTCCCCTTTTATTGGGGTTTACGGATTTTTTTTTTTTTTTTTTGGATTGTTGAAGGCTGTGGTAGTCTGTTTTGAGGCTTTTTCTAAACTATTTTGCCAAGACTATTCCTTGTCCTCACTATGTGATCACTGATGTCTGTGTTCCTTTAGCTCATGTTCATCTAATATTTAGACCAAGATTTCTGTGTATGCCAGAAGCTCAAACAAAAGAAAAACAAAAAACACACTAACAAAACCAAAAAAAGAGAAAAGCAGAAAAATGTATAACCACCTGTGTTTTTGCAGAGTGGCTCTGTGCTGGGGCACTCCTTCAACATTTAGTAGCCTTCCTCTGGGCATTGGGATCAGTCTGAGGTGAAAGATAAAAGGTCTTTTCAGGTCTTGTCTCATCATGTGTGTTGCCTGGGTGTGTGTGTAGTTTTCTAAATTTTCCCACATACCTGTTGCTTTGAAATGTTGTAATTTCTCAAAGTGTTTTCACCCCAACTTCCTCATTATCTTTGAGTAGGCTTTGCAGCTTTTATTAGCAGTGCTTGCTAATATCAGGTATCTCCCAAATAGATTAGAACAGATATACTCAGTAATTTGCAAATCAGGTTTCCCTCTGATTTGAGGGAGGGAACTGGGCTGCCACTTTTTCTTCTTCTTCTTCTTCTTTTTTAATGTTTATTTATTTATTTTGAGAGAGAGAGAGAGGGAGGGAGGGAGGGAGGGAGAGGGTCCGAGTGAGGGAGCGTGCACGGGGGAGGGGCAGAGAGAGAGGAAGAGAGAATCCCAAGCAGGCTCTGAGCTTTCAGCGCAGAGCCTGACATGGAGCTCAAAAATGCTGAGATCATGACCTGAGGTGAAATCAAGAGTCGGATGCTCAACCGACTGAGTCTCCCAGGTGTCCCTGGGCTGCCACTTTTTCAAGACCAGAACCACTGCCATGCAAGGGTGAGTGGGATAGGGATGAGTAAAAACACCACAAAAGTTGCCTATTATTTTGAAGAGATTTTTCTTGATTGAACAGTCTCTTGGTTGTACACCTTTGGCTGTTTTCTAAGCTCCATCACAGCTGGTTCAGCCATTTGCTGCTGTTTTTTTATGTTTCTGTGGAAGAATGAGGGTTTGGAACTTCCTCATCTGCCATTTTGTTGAAATGTGGATTGTTTTTTCACTCTCTTGATAGTGTACTTTGTGTAAAAGTTTGGATTTTGATGAAGTCCACTTTATTTTTAATTTTTTCCTTGTGCTTTTGGTGCCATTTTAAAAAGCCATTGCTAAATCCAATGTAATGAAAGTTTGCATCGTATTTATTTATTTATTTATTTATTTGACGTTTATTTGAGAGAGAGAGAGCATACACACATGTGTGCGGGGCAGAGAGAGGGAGAGAGAATTCCTAGCAGGCTCTGTGCTGTTGGCACAGAGTCCAATGTGGGGCTTGAACTCAGGAACTGTGAGGTCAGTGACCTGAGCAGAGATCAAGAGTTGGAGCCTTAACTGAATCAGCCACCCAGGTGTCCCTTAATCTTTTTTAGTAGCTGCAGCAAAAATCCTGGAGATGGCTTCTAAGCTTGCCTTGGGTTACATGCCCATTTTAATTTTTTTTTTTTTTATTTTTTAACAGGAGAAAATTAAATTTAGTGTCATACATATGAGGAATCCATACAGACATGAAATTCTCAAAGCAGTATGGCAACAAGAGGTTTGTAAGACATACTGAATAAGGAGAAGGGTAGTGGTCTTAAGGTACAAAGGGGAGGAAGACCATTAGCAGAAAGGTGAGAAGAGAAACAAAGTTTGCCTTATGCAGATAAGTTTTTTGGTAAAGAGGAATCTCTCTTAATTGCTCTCTTCCTGTACAATCAGGCAGTTAAGAAGGAGATAAAAAGTTTTTCCTGCTAGGTTTTGATTTCTTTTAATTCAAAATAATGTTTATACCATAGTGGTACATCTTAGTACATGCCCCCGCTCCCCCTTTTTTTTGAGAGAGAGCAAGCTTGCAAGCTAGCTTGAAAGCAGGTGCAGGAGCTGGGGAGGAGCATAGGGAGAGGGAGCAGGCTCCATGCCTAGTGTGGAGCCCTGACTTGGGGCTGATCTCACAACTGTGAGATCTTGACCTGAGCCAAAATCAAGAATCTGACGCTTAACCGACTGAGCCACCCGGACCCCCAGTACATGGCCATTTTTTGAGCAATCACTGTGATGAGGGCGGTAGACTGTTCTAATTGGCCAGGCTGGATTGTGTGGGCTCAACCACAGACTGAGAATGGTGTCAGTGTTGAGATGCTGTTTCCAAAAAGGAAGGTGAATGGATGCTGGAAAAATTAGTAAGTATTTAGTAAGTGTAAAGCATTCTTAGTACATTGAGAAATTTGTGATGCCCCAGGGTACACATATTTAAAAGTGAATTTCTTGGGGCACTTAGTGGTTTAATCTGGTTGAGTGTCTGTCTCTTGATTTTGGCTCAGGTCATGATTCCAGGGTCATGAGATTGTGCCCTGCATTGGGCTATGCACTGAGTGTGGAGCCTGCTTGAGATATTCTCTCTCTCTCTCTCTCTCTCTCTCTCTCTCTCTCTCTCTTTCTCTCTCTTCCCTACTCTTGTGCGTTCTCTCTCTTGCTCTAAAAAAATTTTTTTAATGTATTTCTCTTGTTATAAAGTAATAAGTAAATGTTTAAAAGTGACTTCTAAAAATATCCCTGCTGTTGTTCCTGATAAGCCAGGGTGGCAGAAATTAGTTTAGCCTTTACTTCGTGTTCTAATGTGTTTGTTTTTTGTGGTTTGTTATATACAGGTACTACTATAACTACACAGTTTGGTAGCAAAAGGATCTATTTACTGGGCCCTCTTGACATAGAGATGTGGGGGGATTCTCGATCTGCTAACAGAACAGGACCTTTTCGGTAAGTCTTGAAATTTGAACATTGAAATTTTGTAATGATGACATTTTTTGGTCTGCCATAAAGGGGAATACTTACTTTGTACAAAAACAGCTCTTGTTTGTATATTTATTTAGAGAGAGCACGTGCGCCCGCGCGCGCACGCGCGCGCGCACACACACACACACACACACACACACACAAGCAGAAGAGAGAGATCTCAGTCAGGCTTCATTCATGCCCAGTGCAGAGCCTGACTCAGGGCTTCGTCTCACAACCATGAGATCATGACCTGAGCTGAAACCAAGAGTCAGACATTTAACTGACTCAGCCACCCAGGAACCCCTAGAAATTTTTTAAATAGTTTCTGTTATTTTTAAAAAACCAGAGCAGCTCAGGTCATGATCTCAGGGCTGTGAGTTCATGCCCCCTTGCTGACAGAACAGAGCCTACCTAGGATTCTCTCTCTGTCCCTCCTCCGCTCATTCTGTCTCTCTCTGTCTCTCTCTTTCTCTCTGAATAAATAAATAAATAAACTTAAAAAAAATTTCTGGTCCTTTCCAAAGTGACTGTGAGGTTGAATACCAAGCTTACCAAGTGTTTTGTGTTTTAGTGCCTTTTTTTTTTTTTTTAATGTTTATTTATTTTTGAGAGAAAGAGAGAAAGAGTGAGTATAGGCAGGGGAGAGGCAGAGACAGAGGGAGACACAGAATCCAAAGCAGGCTCCAGGTTCTGAGCTGTCAGCACAGAGCCCAACTTGGGGCTTGAACCCATGAACTGTGAGATTGTGACTTGAGTCGAAGTCAGACGCTTAATTGGCTGAGCCACCCACGTGCCCCTTAGCACTTTTTTTAAATATTAAAAAATTATCCCCTGATCATTATTTTTCTGTTTCTTTTAAGAAAGTAATACATAATGTGGCTAAAAAGGAAAGCTAGCAAAAACGTACATAAACATTTATATATGTACATAAACATTTTATTAATTTCACTAATTTATGTCTAGAATCCAGAGCTATGTTTTGCCCACAGCACATTGTGTTTCAGTTACCAAAATAGTTATCAGGAAAAAATAATTACTTAATGCAATTTTCTGAGGTACATTTCAATTTTAGGGATTACTGGGTACAAAGAGAAGTTGAGAAAGTAGTACCATTCAGTTAGTAGTAGATTATATTTTAGATTTGCAGGGAGTTAATTTTTTTATAGCCAATATAACAAATACTGATGATTGTATTTTTAAAACCTTTGCATTGTGCTGACAATAAGGTGCCAAAGGAATGTGATTTTTATGGTTTTACTTTGTGTATGGCAAAGAAATCCAACCTATAATATTACACATTAAAAAATATTGATGTTCCCTTGAAACTTCTGTTACTAGTAAATTTTCTTTTGGATTGGCAATCTGCAAAGTGTATCATGCAAATTCAAAAAGTGTTCTCACTATTCTGAAGCTTGGGATTCCAATGAAAAATTTAGGTTGAGAACTGGGTTTCTTAAATCCATATAATATTTAGTAAAGCTAGTGTTTCATACATACTAAATGATAGGGGTCTTTCTGCTCAGCGGTCTTTAAATTAAAGCAATGGTGGTGATGCTGGATATGTTTTTCCTTTTAAAATTTAAGGTGTGTGTCAGTGGTCAGTAAATTATAGCCTGCAGCTCACTTTTGTTTTATTGGAACACAGCCATTTGTTTCTAAATTGTCTATGATTGCTTCCATGCCACAATGGCAAAGTTGAATAGTTGTGATCAAGACTGCAAAGCCTGGGGCGCCTGGGTGGCTCAGTCGGTTAAGCGTCCGACTTCAGCTCAGGTCACGATCTTGCGGTCCGGTCCGCGAGTTCGAGCCCCGCGTCGGGCTCTGGGCTGATGGCTCAGAGCCTGGAGCTTGCTTCCGATTCTGTGTCTCCCTCTCTCTCTGCCCCTCCCTCGTTCATGCTGTCTCTCTCTGTCTCAAAAATAAATAAACGTTAAAAAAAAAAAAAAAAATTAAAGACTGCAAAGCCTAATATCAATACTGTCTGGCTCTTTGTGGAAACTTTACCAATCCCTAATCTAGATCAGTGGGCTTATACTTTAACATTTTTAAATATTTAGATTGTAATTTATCCTTTTTTGCCCATATTTATGGATGACTGTTTTGTAAATAAGGCTGTTTCTTATACAAATTAACCTAATTTAGATTGTTTAGATAAGCCTCAAGAAATGTTGGGTAACCTTAGCTCTATTGCATAACTTAAAAAAGTTTTTAGAACATTTTTCTTTTCACCAATTTATTATTTAAAATTCTATTTCCCCACCTTCATTTTTTTTCCTTCTGTAACCAGAGATCCGTTTTACTAGTTCCTTTTTTTTAAAATATGAAATTTATTGTCATATTTCCCTTCATTTTAAATAAGTTATTACATGCTATTTTTAAGATCTTTGACTAAAAGGGAGACATAGTTTATATAGCATAAGTTTTTGGAAGACTTATGCTCTGGATTTTAAAAAAGATATCTTGTAGGAAAATGATTATTTCATTTTAACTTCTTACGTTTTATCTTATTTGGTTGAAAATGGCTTTTGTAGTCGCTGCTATTTTACGTTAATAGAACTGTATCTTGCATAAAATACAGTTCTAAGAACCCTAAAGTACGGTAGGGGTAGGTTACTCTAGATGAATTTGATCTTCCCAACTTAAGAGAGTAAGATAATCTTAGGGCAGTATTCAAAGACAGTGTTAGATGCATTCTGGTCAGAAAACATGTAGATTTAGATGCCTCAGCACCCATAAGTGTCTATCTACTGAGGCTTACTGTAAGCTAATTATTGGGATTTGATGATTTTAAATAAAACACTAGAGTTAGTGGTAATGCATCAGTTTTAGTGCAATACTGTATTATGAAAAACATTTAAACTTGCTCCTCTTATGATGAACCACATAGACATAATTAATGTTAATGGGAGCTAATAGAAATCATCATGTTCTGGAAATCTATTAAATATACATCATTCTAATGTTCAGGTTACTGTTGTTGAAGTCCTATTATTTTAAGAAAGGATTTGGCCTTGTAACTTTCTCCTGAACTGAGTGTCCTTCAAGTCTTTCTCTGGTGGTGTAGTCTGTGCTCAGAAGGGTCATACAATAGAACCTATATATTCTGGAAGAAGATAGCTGATTTGGACTTGATTTCCTAATATAATACTTTTGTTTTACTGCAAAATAGCAGATAACCCTTCAGATCATTTCATGTTTTCCTTTTTCATGCTCTCTCCTTCCCCTCAAGCTTAGGATCTAGGTATCTAATTGCAGATTTAAATTCCCTTTTACCAAAGCCAAAGCATGTAAAATGGTCTGAAGGTTAGGGAAGATTTGGGTAGAATGAAAGACTAGAGCAGTTCTCATTTATCTCTTGAGTTTTGTAAACTGAGAATGTGAATTTAATATTTACTTTGCTTATTTTTTAAATATATTTTATTACTATTAAAAAATAGCATGAGGCATTAGATTCTGGAATATCAGCTTTTGGGACTTGGAGATAATACTTGAAGGCCTAATGCTCTAAGTCCCTTTCAGCATTAAGCTTCTGGATGCTGTTGCTTGGCTAGGTTGATGTATGAACGCTTCGTGGCATGATTTCATGCTGCCTTTTGTGATACTCTTGGATAGTATTAATATTAGGACCCAGGTGAGAGCGCTTCTAGGTGGAGCCACTGTAGAACTGGATTTTAGATACAGCCAGGGCTGATGCTCAGCTGGTATACACTTGTGTTCTCCTGCTGGTGATATACAGCCAGTGTTCTTTCATTTTGGACCTGCATTCATTCTGATCTAGGTAGTGTCCATGCTGTAGCTGTAATCAAATATTTTGGAATGTTATCCCTGTATGCTGAAATGAGAAAGACACCGCCTAAAATTTACTGTCATACATTTATGGTGCATTGATTTATTTGATGTATAGGAATCATCATGTTGATCTTGGAATTCTAAGTTCCCTGGCTGTAGGAAATGGAAATTTTTGTAGTGTGTCACCATTGCTAGCTTATCTGGTGTTGCGGATTTTCCCTGTTGCAGGACTGGGTGAAAGCTTTTTCTGCAGCAGTCATGTTGAAAACCTTGTGTTGACTTTCCTCGTGTTCTGAAATGGGAGCATAAAAGTTTACTCCGCCACTTCGTCTTAAAATAGCAAAACATTGCTGTTTTCTGCAGATCTAGGACCTTGTTACAGAACTCTGCCAAAAAAAAAAATGTTTGCAGAAGAATGTGCTGTGATTAGAGAAGAATATGCTGGTGTGTAGATTTCAAACTCTCTGGACAATATGAATAACACTGTCTTTGTTTCTACAGTGGGAGCCAAGAAGAAAGGTTTGCTCCCGGGTGGAACAGGGATTATCCTCCTCCTCCCCTTAAGAGTCATGCTCAAGAGAGACACTCTGGCAACTTTCCTGGCAGAGATTCACTTCCCTTTGATTTCCAGGGGCATTCGGGGCCTCCCTTTGCAAATGTAGAGGAGCATTCTTTCAGCTATGGCGCTAGAGACGGACCGCATGGTGACTATCGAGGAGGGGAGGGACCTGGACATGATTTCAGGGGGGGAGATTTTTCATCTTCTGATTTCCAGAACAGAGATTCATCACAGTTGGACTTCAGGGGTAGGGACATACATTCTGGGGATTTTCGGGATAGAGAAGGACCACCTATGGACTATAGGGGTGGAGATGGTACTTCTATGGATTATAGAGGTAGGGAGACATCTCACATGAACTACAGAGACAGGGATGCTCACACTGTTGACTTCAGAGGTAGGGATGCTCCTTCATCTGACTTCAGGGGCCGGGGCACTTATGATTTAGATTTCAGAGGCCGGGATGGATCCCATGCAGATTTTAGGGGAAGAGATTTGTCGGATTTGGATTTCAGGGCCAGAGATCAGTCCCGTTCTGATTTTAGGAATAGAGATGTATCTGATTTGGACTTCAGGGACAAAGACGGAACACAGGTGGACTTTAGAGGCCGAGGTTCAGGTACTAGTGATCTAGACTTTAGGGACAGGGATACGCCACACTCAGATTTCAGAGGTAGACACCGGTCCAGGACTGATCAGGATTTTAGGAGCAGAGAGGTGGGACCTTGTATGGAGTTTAAAGATAGGGAGATGCCCTCTGTGGATCCAAATATTTTGGATTACATACAACCCTCTACACAAGATAGAGAACATTCTGGTATGAACGTGAACAAGAGAGAAGAATCCACACATGACCATACAACAGAAAGGCCTGCTTTTGGCATTCAGAAAGGAGAATTTGAACATTCAGAAACAAGAGAAGGAGAAAAACAAGATGTAGCCTTTGAACATGAGTCTTCATCGGACTTTCAGAACAGCGAAAGTCCACTTCAAGACCAAGACAAGTCACAGCTTTCTGGAGGTGAGCAACAGAGTTCAGATGCTGGTGTGTTTAAAGAAGAAGGTGGTCTGGACTTTCTTGGCCGGGAAGACACTGATTACAGAAGCATGGAGTACCGTGATGTGGATCACAGGCTGCCAGGAAGCCAAATATTTGCCTATGGCCAGAGCAAGTCTTTTCCAGAGGGCAAAACTTCCCGAGATGCCCAACGGGACCTTCAGGTATGTTAATGGAGTAGATTGCTTTTCTGCTGGATGAAGTGTAGAGTCCAGGATCCTTGGTCCTGGGAGGCTCCTGGCTTGCTCAGTCAGTAGAGCATGTGAATCTTGATCTCAGGGTTGTAAATTAGAGCCCCAGGTTGGATGTAGAGATTATTTAAAAATAAAATCCTTAAAAAAAATAAACCCAAAATGTATATTCAGGAATGGAATGTACATCTCTAGAGCAGCTCATGTATCTCTTATTTTGCTTTATGGTGCTGATTGAAATGCATTGGGATAATTTAGTTAGAAAGTATGTCTTTGGGAGTTGGTTCTCTAAATTCTTGCTAGTCAGGCCTTGTAGCTATTTAGGGAACATTTTCTATGTTTTGTTTTGTTTTGTTTTAAGTTTATTTATTTATGTTGAAAGAGAGAGCTCATCTGTGCAAGCAAGCAGAGGAGGGGCATAGAGAGGGATAGAGAGAGAGAATCCCAAGCAGGCTCCGTGCCATCAGCCCAGAGCCCTACGCAGGGCTTGAAGCCACAAACCTGGAGGTCATGACTTGAGCCAAAACCAAGAGTCGGACAGTCAACCGACTGAGCCACCTAGGCACCGTAGGGTCCATTTTTTTGTTTAAACTCATTTAGGATATACAGAATACCTAGGAGTCTTCCTAGTTGTAAGGAAGTGATGGTAATATTGCAGGTATATTCTTACAGTTAACTTAATTAACTTAATTGTTGAATTTCAATATATGTAATATATAATTTAACATATATAATCTAAGAGAAGAGAATTATGTTTGCAGTTGGTTAATGCAAATATTATCTTTGAAATAGACTTTACTCATCTCTACTCAGGTTACTGTTATTTTGGACAGTAATCCTAAGACATGCTAACCAAATGGATTTTGAGAATGTTAGAGCTGATTGACTATATAATTTATTGTTCAGGATATTTTCAAGAGTAAAAGACATCGGAGTTAAGGCTTTTGTGAATATGGAAAATGCGTATTTCTCTGAATTGTACTGTTAAGTTGTATGGTCAGATGACACCTTTTGGTCTTGTTCTGAAATTTGTTTATAGTTGACATCTTTGACAAATGGCATCTGGTTTAAGAATTTTTTCTATTTTCTCATTCAGGAAAAGAAAATTATATTTTTGAGAATATGTTTTTTTCCCCTAATTATAAGTCCTGTTCAGTGTTGTTTCTCTTAATGCTCTGCTTTATATTCCAAGACTCTTCAGTGAGCCTTGGTTTTAGCACACTTATATACTAATGATTTGAAATTAAATTTTGGAACTCAAAAAAATAGAGAAAATTATAGTTTTTCATACCTTATATGATGCAAGTCATTTTGATTTTGCTCCTAAGAACCTGTATTTTACCTTCACTTTCATTTGCATACTAACATATACTCATTTCTGAAATAATCTTTTATTGTGGATTCAAGGATCAAGATTATAGGACTGGCCCAAGTGAGGAGAAACCAAGCAAGCTTATTCGATTAAGCGGGGTGCCTGAAAATGCCACAAAAGAAGAGGTAAGCCTCTTTCTTCTTTTTCCTTTTTTTTTTTTTCTGTCAATTAAAAAAATGTTTTTTGACTTTGTATTTTGAAAAGTTAATAGATTCACAAGAAGGTGCAAAGAAATGTACATGGAAGTTTTGGGTGTCCTTCCTGCAGGGTTAACGTCTTGTATTACTACAGGACAATAGCTAAACCAGGAAATTGGCTTTGGTACAATCCATAGAACTTATTTAGGTTTCAGCAGTTATACATTCACTCACTGAGGTGGGGTTTGTTAAAAACAAACAAACAAACAAACCAAAAATTTTGACAAATAATTGCTGTCCTTGGACCTGATAATCATCCTTTAGGGCATAATCTAAGAGGGAGGATTGGATTGCATACATAAAGAGGCAGTTTATTTACAACAGTAAGAACTGGGAGCTGCCTAACTCGTCATTGTTAAAGGACTGGCTGACTAAATTATAGCTGAACTTACAGGGAAATCTGGTCAGAATATTACAATAAGAAGAGCAAACTGCTTACTCTGTGCCAGGCATTACGTGACATCTACATGCATTAGTTCTTTAATTATCACAGTACCTTATGAATAGGTACTCTTTATTCATTCTCTGTAAATATTAAGCATATGCTGGGCACTGAATAATATAGCAGTGGATATTGTAAAGTCACTGCCTCCATGGATAATAAAAAAGTAAACAAAACCCCATAATTTCAGGTAGTGATAAATGCTCTGAAGATAAATAAAGGTGTAGAGCGTAACTGGGGTAGGGGCTGTTTTTGATCGGGTATTTGGGGAAGGCATCACTAAGAAAATGACATTTGAGCCAAGCCTGACTGCTGGGAGAGAACAATCCATTTGAAGATGAGGAAAAGAACTGACTAGGTGTGAGGGAGTTAGGTGCCATGGCCCTCTACTGACTTGAGCCCAGGGCATCATCTTCTCTTTAACAGATGAGAAACTTGGCACTGAAAAGTTACACAGCAAGAGAGCAGGAGAGGCTTGAAATGTAGGCAGTCTGATTTCAAAGCTCAAGTTCTTGACAGTTATGCTCTTTCTGCCTTTTTTACGTACTTAGGAATTTTTTAATAATTATGTTCTACTCATTAACAGTTTTGAGTGCCTAGAGTATGCATGGGTTAATTTTGCCTTTATAAAGTAATGATTGCTTTAAATTATATAGAATAAAAACAAAAAGGAAAGTTAAATATTCAGTGTTAGATAATGATTTGTGTCATTAGTGTAAACACCGTATTCTTGCAGATTCTTAATGCCTTTCGGACTCCTGATGGCACGCCTGTAAAGGACTTGCAGTTGAAGGAGTATAACACAGGTGAGTTTCTGGACGTGCATGTGGCCTTGGGTTAGGAAGGGTATTTGTCAGATCTCTGCATCATGTGCTACTCAAAATTTTTTTAAGAAACCACAGTTAAGATTTCCAGAAGTCTCCTGTTGATGTCTTCAAATAACAGCCAGCTTTAGTCTTAGCTGTGGTTCTTTGTGGCTGTTTGTCCACACATGGGCGATGAGGATGCATTGTTCCAGTTCTTCTGGGTGCCTGTGAGATCTAAAGTGAGTGTTGTAGCATTTACCCCTGAATATATTTTATATAATCGTTAAACTTGCTGTTTATGTTCTTCATGGTGGTGGTGTTTTTATGTATGAGCCCATAGGATTTAATAAACTTACAGTATTTAAAAATTTATATTTCATTGCTTCAGCGTGACATTTACAACTTTCCAGAGAAATTGTACAAATTAGTGGTTTCTTGAATTTTCAGTCTTGCTCTGAGAATGAAGTCCTGCAACAGCTGTTTTGTTGAAATTCATGGATAGATCCAGAAGAGCTTTCTCTTTGACCTCTGCTCTGTGGTCTGAACTGCAGATTAAACTTTTCATAATATCCTCCTAGTGTCTTAGAGTGCCAAGTTTGGTCAGTTCCTTCAAATCTTAATACATTACAGAAAAAGTGGAAGTGAAATGTTAGGCATTCAAGGTATCGACTGATATTTTTAGGTTACATAATATGAAATGATTTAAATATGAAAGTAATCTTTAAGTGGTGTCTTTTGCAGAATTTTCAATTGAAGAAAGTAGACCATTAATCTATTTACAGAATTTTAGTAATCCAAATTTAAGAACTCTTCAAGAAAGAGTGTGCTGTGTTTTGAGGATATAGTTTACTTCTAAACAATTTACATGGAATAAATTTTTCATGTTAACTAGGTAGCTGCTTTTTCTGTTTGGTTCCGCAGAGGGAAACTATCCATAAAAATAAATTTTTGTGCTTGAAATAATTTGATATTTGTGTCATGTCTAGAAATAGTTGGTCTGTAAATTGAGAATAAACTCAGAAACATTATTTTTTAGAAAGCTAATTATTTTTTTGTTTTAAAAGCATCAATTCTGAGTTTGTGAAAACAGAAGAGTAGTTATGTTCTTACACATTCACACATTCACGTCTTTGTGTGTGCGCGCGTGCGCATGTCTCATACACACTTTATTCATTCACTATTATCTTTAGGAACTAAAAGAATTTATAGGCTGCAGTTATTTTTCAACTGACAGCAGTAACCTCAGCTTTGGTCTTATTTCCTTAATTGTGTTTTCGTTAAGCATTGGTATATTTGGAAAGGAGATGTCTTGATGTTTAAATAGCAATTTAAACTCTTCATTTCTTTAGTACTGACTGAATTTATATATTGTCAGATTTATTAGCAGAGTAATGCTTATATTAATTTATAAGGTCCATAGAAGTTCTTAAATTTGCTTACTGTAGTAGCTGTTAGAATAATAATTGGCAGATGTAAGACATTAATTAATACTCCTGTAAAATAATTTAAGACAGTGGTTAAAAAAAAATCACCTTTCAGGAAATACACTCTTTTCTTGGCATTTTATTATATGAAGTAATGATGTATTAATGTTTCTCTTGTTTTAAATGAGATAACTGGATTACTAGTCCCATGTTATCCATTTCTTCATGGCAAGTAGAATGAAATTTTGAAAATACCTGTCAGATCATGTTATTGCCATGCCAGAAATCGTCTAAAGGTTTTCCATCTCACTTGCAAGAAATTTGCAACTCCTTGTTCTGACTTACAGAATCCTGCATGAGCTGGCCCTTAGCTGTTTGACCTCATCCCGTACTGCTCTCCACCTTTCTTATTATGCTCTAGCCACACTGAGCCTTTCTGTAGGCTTGACCAAATACAGACTTCTTTCTCTGTCAGGGCCCTTGCACTGTTCTCCCCTCTGATCCTCACTTGTCTTCTGGGATTTAGTTCATGGCTTCAGTTTCACCTCTCAGGGGCTTGCCTCACTACCTACTCCAAAATCACTCCTTAGTTATTTTCATCATATCCTGGTTTGTTGTCATAGGATCTATCACTTTTATTTTCCAGTGGTTTTGTGTGTCTTATTCCTCCCACTAGAAAGTTCCATGACAGCAGGAGCCTTGTCTGTCTTGTTCCCTCCTGTTGCACTTGCCACTGTGTCTGGCACTGATGCGTTCTCAGTATGCATGGAATGAGTGAATATCTGTGAAGTATATAGAGAGCAGCTATGATCTCCTCTCAGGTGATCAACAGTAAAGGGTCATTTAGGTTCCATAGCAATGCAGTCATATCTGCTGAAGAATATGCCTTGGAGCAATCAGATGTTTTAAGAACTTTAACAGTTGCTTGTTAAAAGACTGTATGTGTATTTTAGCAGAAAAGGTGACTTTTATGAATGGCAGTTAGTTTTTTTAGGTTGTGTGATAACCTGCAATGATCTTGTGGGATGGACATTGCTCATAAGGGGACTGTAGGGTAGAGTTCGTCCTTTTCACTGGTGTAATGGGGCGGGGGGGGGGGGCAGTCTGTAACAGAAAAAAAGACTAATGCCTGCTCACTGACTTTAGTAATTATCAATTTAATTTTTGTTTCATTTAGAGCTGTGTAAGTACAGGGCTACAAGTTTTATCCAAAATCTGTGGGATCAAAAGTCAAAATTATAACTTTTTCTGAATATAGAAAGATAATGTGGTACGTAGATCATATATGAATTCTATCCCCCAGTGGGATGTATATCAAACATAGTAATACTTCAAAATATATGAATATTCTCACTAAGAGGACTGACTAAAGACAGTAAAGGACTCAGTATAGTACTGGTCAGGATTTGTTTCCAAATGACTTCACATGACCTGAAAATTTACCAAAAACCTTGATATTTAAGAGATTTTGGGCTTTTAGAATTGCAGATAAGAATTGTGAACCTACATAATGTTGTGTATATCTGAGGTTTTTTGCCATTTGTAAATATGTTATAACCCCATTAGTTGTAAATTACCTTGAGTAACATTACACTCCTTGAAAAAGTATCAGGAGTGACATGTGTTTTGGTGACTGGATGAATAAACTTTGGTATGTACATACAATGGAATACTATTCAACATTAAAAATGGATGAATTTCAGGTATTATACTAAGTAAAAGAAATCAGATTCAAAAGGCTACATGCTGCATAAAAAGGAATGAAATACTGATACATGCTATAACTTGGATGAATCTTGAAAATATTGTGCTGAGTGAAAGAAGCTGGGCACAAAAGAGCACATACTCTCACATGATCCCGTTTTTTAAAGTGTTTATTTATTTTGAGAGAGAGCGCACAGGAGTGGGGAAGGGCCAGAGAGAGGGAGAGAGAGAATGCCAAGCAAGCTTGGCACTGTCAGTGCAGAACGTGATGTGGGGCTCAGTCCCACAAACCGTGAGATCATGGCCTGAGTCTAAATCAAGAGCCAGAGGCCTAACCGACTGAACCACCCAGGCACCCCTGATATGATCCCATTTATATAAAATATCCAAAATAGACATATCTGTACAAAAAGAAAGCAGAGTGGGTAATTTAGTTGTTACCAAGGGCTGGAGGAGGGGAAATGGAGAGTGACTGCTTAATGGGTATAAGGTTTCCTTTTGGGGTGATAAAAATGTTCTGGAAATAGATAGTGGGGATGGTTATATAACATTGTGAATGTACTTAATACCACTGAATCGCATACTTCAAAATGGTTAAATGGTAAATATTATGTTATATGTATTTGATCTAATTTTTAAAAAGACTGTATACAATATGATTCCATTTCTGTGACATTCTGGAAAAAGCAAAATGATAGAAATAGAAAATCGTGGTTGCCAGGGTGTTGGGGGAGGATTTGGAAAGTAGAAAGAAACATGGCAATTTTGGGGCACAATGGAACTGTTCTGTATATAGGTTGTGGTAGTGTATCAATGTTAAATTCACCGAAATTGGTTAACTACTGTATCTAAGAGAATTTAAATAAGAGTAATAAGAGAATATCCTTATTAAGAAATAACTCGCTGAAGTTTTTAGGAGTGAAGGACCATGGTGTATACTTTTTTCTCTCCTGTGGTTTAGGGAAAAATATTTGATGCATATGGAGAAGGGAGGAAGAGAATAATGATAAAATAGACACAACAAGATATATCAGTAGCTGAGTTTGGGTAACAGGTGTATGCATGTGTTTGTGCTATTATTCTTGTAACTTTTTTGTAACTTGGAAATTATTTTCAGTAAAAAGTTGAAAAACTGATATGCAACTGGGGTGCCTTGGGTGGCTTAGTCAATTAAGCATCCTACTTCGGCTCAGGTCATGATCTCACAGTTCGAGATTTTGAGCCCCCTGTCAGGCTCTGTGCTGACAGCTTAGAGCCTGGAGCCTGCTTTGGATTCTGTGTCTTCCTCTCTCTCTACCCCTCCCTTGCTCATATTCTGTCTCTCTCAAAAATAAAACGTTAAAAAATTTTAAAAACTGACATGCAGCTGATATATTTTATTGTTAAATGATTAGAAATCTTGCAAGATAAAGACTACAGTGAACAGCTTCTGTGAACAATAGAGCAGTGGTTCTCCGAGTGGGTGCTGGACCAGCAGTGTCAGCACTACTTCAGACCTTGTTGAAATACAAATTCTCAGGCCTCACTTTAGACCTGCCAGATGATAAACTGGGGGTGAGGCCCAGCTGTCTCTGCTTTAACAGGTGTTCCACTTGATTTTGATGTGCCCTGAATTGTGAGAAACCACTGCATTAGATTGACTATGTTTATATTCTTTATTCTAGAACTTTTTGGCACTATTTAAAAGAGACTTAGTAAGCAGGTACACTTTCTTTAAGTCAAAAAGACTAATGCTTTTGTGCTTTTGGAGCCTATGGCAAACACTTGCCTTGTCTGCCTCATGCCACTTCTGCTGTACTGAGCTGGGGTGGGAGCTAGAGTAGGGTTGATGCTGTTTTATGACCTTAGTTGTACTTTCTGTTTAGGTAGCATATCTCCTCCAGAGATCTTGGAATGGTTGTAGATGTTCTCATTCTCAAAGTGTTTCTGTAACCTATGAATATAGAGAGAATTGCTCTTGGTTTTTAGGTGGACTTACTACATACTATATGGTATATAAACTTGCTGTGATACTTTTTCCAAAGGAATTTGTATTATTTAAGCAACAGATGACATAGTTTTTGGATTATGTTTCCCAATGTTTCTATGTTTGAGACATAGAAAGTAATTCTTCATTTCTTCATAGAAGTGAATTCTTCAATTCACTGAAGTGTTACAGAATTATTATTTAAAAATTGTTATTTATTTATTTAAGTAATCTCTACACCCAATGTGGGGCTCAAATTCATGACCCTGAGACCAAGAGTCACACGCTCTTCTGACTGAGCCAGCCAGGCACCCCTATAGAATTATTGTAGTACTGTTTTATTAATCAGTATAGCAAAGATAGAAGGCTGATGGAAGTGGTGTTAGGAAGAAGGAGTATCTTGCTTTGAATCTTTCAGTGTTCATTCATACAATGAATGGGTCCAATTTCTGTAACAGGCTCATATCCTATCCTTTCATTTTGCACAGTTGAAATGGTTTGAGGGTTTTTGTTCTTTCTTTTTTTTTTTTTTTTTTTTTACCATTTATTCATTTTTGAGAGACAAGAGAGAGACAGAGCGCAAGCAGGGCTGGGGTAGAGAGAGAGGGAGACACAGAATCTAAGCAGGCTCCAGGCTCTGAGCTGTCAGCATAAAACCCGATGCAGGGCTCGATTTCAAGATCCGTGAGATCACAACCTAAACCTAAACTGAAGTCGGACACTTAACTGACTGAGCCACCCAGGCGCCCCTGAAATGGTTTGAGTTTTTACGACCATGTTGATAAAATAGAAGTTTTAAGAAAAGAAAAACCCAGAGACAATCTGTCACTTCAGGGGCAGAAGTCCATTATGGAATGGATTGACACTGATACAAAACATGTATAGTTTATGGTAATTCAAATGGGGTAGCTAAAGACGCAATAGCTTAACATCATTTAGAAAAAGTGAGTTGGAAAATGCAAATGAATATTTTTTTACATTATTTTTGGCATTTATAGAATAGACAAGTAATTATTTTTAGTTTTTAAGGAAATACCATAGGCTAATTGGAAAATAGCACATTTACTTGTCAATTTGTGAAACTGAAGAAGGTGTTGTTTTCAACCAGGAATCTTAATTAGGTTTGGTTCCACATTTGGGGAAGATGTTTACCGAGAACCCTTAGGCAAAGGTGGCAGATCTTCAAAAACAGGAATGCCTAGGAAGCCAAGGGACACCTTTTAGGGCTGGATGAGTCTTGTAGAGGTAGTCGATAGACCCTGTGGCCAAGTGCAGACAACACACCTAGAGGAGAATCCCATGTGATGCTGGAGGGGTCAGGTAAGTGTGGGGAGAGGTGAATGCAACTAGAATTAATTTTAGTCTTGTTTGGAATTACCTGGGATTTGCCTTATTTTTATTTGAGGGAGAGAGAATGTGTGAGAGGAGGAGAGAGAGGATTTCTTTTTTTTTGTTTGAGTTTTTAAAATTTATTTTGAGAGACAGCGCGAGCAGGGGAGGGGCAGAGAGAGAGAGGAAGAGAGAGAATCCTAAGCAGACTCTGTGCTGTCAGTGCAGAGCTCGATGTGAGGCTTGAACTCATGAACCGTGAGATCATGACTTGAGCCGAAACCAAGAGACAGATGCTTAATCAACTGAGCCACCCAGGTGCCCTCAGAGAGAGAATCTTAACCAGGCTCCACGCTCAGCATGGAGACACGTGGGGCTCAATTCCTTGACCCTGGGATCATGACCTGAGCTGAAATCAAGAGTTGGACACTCAATTGACTGAGCTACCCAGGTTGCCCTGCCTTACTTCATTTTTTTAAGTTTCCTGCCCTAAACACTGAATGGAAGGTTCTGTTAGAGAGCGTGGGTGGTTTGTGACCTTTACCCTCATTTGAGGGGGTTACCTGTCATATGAGAGATAGCACTTCCTGTGCCTTTGGTTGGTTAGTAGAAACTCATGGAAGAGTTTCTTCTGCTGGAGTAGCAAGAATAAAAGGGTCATTAATCAGCCTGAATAGTGTAGCAGCCTGGTTGATTCCCAGCTTCAGTCCAGGTAGGAAAAGTCATTTATACAGTTACCTTCAATAGGCAGAAGATAGAGGCCATCCATACAAACTGTTTACAGGGTATAAAAATACATTGGTGGGGCACCTGGGTGGCTTAATCTGTTGAGCGTCCGACTTTGGCTCAGGTTGTGATCTCGTGGTTCTGGAGTTCGAGCCCTGTGTCAGGCTCTGTGCATATAAAATTAAAAAAAAATACATTGGCTTCTTCCTTTAACTTTTCCCTTGCACAAGAACATCTCTCCTGTGTTCACCTTTCCTAGCTTAAATTCTCTACCCTCAGAATGTAAATTAAAGCAGTATTTACCTGCTTCCATGTTTCTTACTTTTTCACTTCTAATTTACACGTAAGCTTTCTTGGAATTACATAGTGGCACTACTTTCTGAATATACATACCACTGAATTGTACACTTTAAGTTTATTTATTTTCAGGCAGAGTGTGCCAGTAGGAGAGAGGCAGAGAGAGAATCCCAAGCAGACTCCACACTGTCAGCGCAGAGCCAAAGGTGGGGCTTAAATTCAGGAACTATGAGATCATGACCTGAGCTGAAGTCAGACGCTTAACTGACTGAGCTACCCAGGCACCCTTGTTTTGTTTTGTTTTGTTTCGTTTTGTTTTGTTTTGTTTTTACTATTTTTTAAAAGATTTTGTTAAAAAAAATTTTTTTAACATTTATTTATTATTGAGAGACAGAGAGAGACAGAGCATGAACATGGGAGGGGCAGAGAGGAGGAGACACAGAATCTGAAGCAGGCTCCAGTCTCCAAGCTGCCAGCACAGAGCCCAAAGTGGGGCTCGAACCCACGGACTGTGAGATCATGACCCGAGCCAAAGTCGGATACTCAACCGACTGAGCCACCCAGGTGCCCCTGTAAGATTTTATTTTTAAGTAATCTCGACAGCCAATGCGGGGCTTGAACCCACAGCCTCGAGACCAAGAGTTGCATGCTCCACCAATTAAGCTGTCCAGGGAGCCCCTGAATTGTATACTTTAAAAGGTTGTATTTTATGGTATGAATTACATCTCAGTTTTAGAAGCTAAGCCTTCTTAAAAATCAGTTGACAAGTCATATAAAGATTGATTTCTTAAAAGCATTTTCATGAGTATATAGAATATTTACCAAGTTTCAGCACAGATGTTAATGGCCTACTGACTGGTACTTGTAGAGTTCATAATTAATTGTTCCTAGTCTCAGTTCAGTTCATTATGCTGTGCTTAGAAAATGTTGTTATATTTTCATCTCTCTTTTTTTTAATCATTTAAAAATAAAACAACACCCTATAACCTTGAAAAGCTTACGATTCATTCTTTGGTGTTACCTACCAAGAGTGAGTGCAAGCAGGGGAGGGGCAGAGGGAGAGAGAGAGAATCTTAAGCAGGCTCCACACTCTGTGCAGACGCTGATGCAGGGCTTGATCTGAGCTGCAATCAAGAGTCAGACACTCAGCAGAGAGCCACCCCCTTTTTAATCAAGAGTCACACACTACTGAATGAGCCAGCCAGGCGCCTCTGTGCCATTCTGGTTAGTATATGGCTCTACCTTTGAAAATATTGGACAGTGTTCAGTGTTATTGTTTATTGATTTATTTATCCAAGTAATACCTATAGCATGTTGTGGTGCAGAGGATATGCTGGCTGTCATGAGTATTGTAATCTTTGACTTTAGAGACTTCAGTTTCTGTGGAAAATGGGTATATGGGATGAGTGTTCTGTATTCCTCTTCTGACTAGGCCACAGAATCTTATAAATCAAATAAGGGATCTGGGGTAATCAATCAAAGGAATCTGGGAGTTCTCATGCATCATGGATTCTTTTGGCTTTAAGTTTGAAGTTTACTACTCTGGGTAACTTGATGAAAAATGTTCAGTTATTTTAATCCTAAAGTCATTAGAGGATGGCAAACATAGGACTTTTAGAGGCAATAGGCTTTAAAAAAGAGTAACACCTAGGGGTGCCTGGGTGGCTCAGTCAGTTAAGCGTTCAACTTCGGCTCAGGTCATGATCTCGTGGTTCGTGAGTTTGATCCCCACGTTGGGCTCTGTACTGACAGCTCAGAGCTGGAACCTGCTTCGGATTCTGTGTCTCCCTCTCTCTGCTCCTCCCCTGCTCATGCTCTGTCTCTCTCTCTCTCTCCTTCAAAAATAAATAAAACCATTAAAAAATATATAAAAAAGAATAACACCTAAATGAATGTTTGGAGGTAATTATTGGTCAGAGAGGTCAGTAAATAATTGTTAACGACCTTCCCTAATTTTCAGAGGAGGTAAAATAAAATAGGACTGCATGGATGTTACAGGAAGTGATCAGACAAAAAGTAGAGACAGTTGTACACAGATGCATGTGATGCTTTCACTTACCTGGAAACTTTCCAGATCTTACCATTGAGGGGTTTTTATGGAGGTTCCATTATGCAGGCATTTTGTTGTTTAAATCATTGACCTGCTGGTGATTAGCTTAAATTCCAGCTCCTTTCCCCTCCCTGCAAATTGAGGGGTGGGAGTGGTGAGGCCAAAAGTTCTAAGCTTTCTTTTATTTATTTATTTGTTTATTTATTTTTGAGAGAGTGTGGGTGGGGGGAGGGGCAGAAAGAGAGGGAAACAGAGGATCTGCAGCAGGCTCCCCGCTGACAGCAGTGAGCCTGATGCAGGGCTTGAACCCACGAACTGCAAGGTCATGACCTGCACCAAAGTTGGACACTCAACCAACTGAGCCACCCAGGCGCCCCCAAAGGTTCCAAACTTCTAATCAAAGCTTGGACAGTTTGATCACCAGGCCCCATCCTGATGCTGTCTAGGAGCCTGCCAAGAGTCACCTCATTAGAACAAAAGACATCATATCACCCTATCACTCAGAAAATTCCAAGGGTTTTAGAAACTCCACGCCAGGAAACTGGAACAGAGACCCAATATCTTTCTATATTACCACAGATGGGGCTCTCAAAGGTGGATCTGGCTGGTATCCAGTCAGTTTAGTTGGGCATCAGTTTTCTGTTATAAGGCATAGGTGACCTAGGCTTATGATCTGGTCAAAGTGTGAGTCTCACAGAATGCCAGTTGTTTGACCCTTCTCTGGATGCTGTTTTACTTCTGGAATAGGTGAGTGGCTGGGCCCGTGTGATCCGTTAACTTGAGCAACTTCTAGCTCAGAAGCCATTATCTTTGTGGAACCTCCCAGAGCCCATTAGAACAGTGTTGAGTTGTCCTCTAATTTGGCACTAGGGCCAAGACAATGGGAAAAAAGTTGATTGGGACATATTTTCCTCCCACTTGAAATGAAAACAGCTTTGTGATCTGTGGGAGAAGCAGGTATATTCTTAGCATCAACTGGAAATCAGTGCTAAAATGTTAATATTGGGGCACATATGAGGAACAGCAACACAGGTACTGTTTGATCTTTAGTCCCTAATAATGCTTTGTTCTTTATTTTTCTTTTTTAATTTTTTTAATGTTTATTTATTTTTGAGAGAGAGAGACCGAGTACGAGCAGGGGAGGGGCAGAGAGGGAGACGGAATTTGAAGCAGGCTCCAGGCTCTGAGCTGTCAGCACAGAGCCCCATGTGGGGCTCAAACCCATGAACTGTGAGCTCATGACCTGAGCTGAGGTCGGACACTTAACCGACTGAGCCACCCCGGCGTCCCCCTAATGCTTTGTAATAGAAGCACAGGGGTACTGAAATGCACTCCTGAAACCCTCTGCAAAGAAGTTACCATCATTTCAACTTGGTGTATGGATAACCCAAGCCCAGAGAGAAGTGGCTTGACTGGGAGCTTGTGGTGAGTTAGCTTCTGCATATATACAAACTGTAGAAGTTACTTTTCTTGTGTCTTGCTCCAGTGAAGATACTCATTACAATTGATGTGGTGTGGACTGAGCAGCACCATGTACCAGGTATTATGCTAGTGTTGGGGATGTGGGAATGAAAAGACGTCACCCCTCATCTGGGACTTCTCTTGTTCTGGGATTATCTCTACATGGGCAGTTTGCTACAGCATTCAGTGGTGCTGCTCCTCTCTTCAGTGATCCTTTTGCCACACTTACACGATCTTTCCTGCCAGGATAGAGTGTTATTGGCTGGGGAAAAAAGTAGATCTGCAGAGGTTCCTCTTTTACTCCAGCTGTTCGCTCTGTAGATTGTTTGTTTTCAAGTGAACAAAAATTGAACTAGATCATTGGCTTTGTAAAGAATAATTGTTCCCAGGGGCTCCTGGCTGGCTCAGTTGGAAGAGCATGTGACTCTTGATCTTGGGATATTGAGTTTTAGCCCCATATTGAGTGTAGAAATTACATAAATAAATAATGTTAAAAAAAAAAATTGTGCCCAGATAAGTAAGTCCTGAGGATATAATGTATATCATGATGACTGTAGTTAACAGTACTGTTTTGTATATTTGAAAGTTGCTAAGAGAATAGATCTTAAAAGTTCTCAAGAAAAAAAAATTGGTAACTGTATGTGGTGATGGGTATTAATTATAAACTTATTGTAGTAATCATTTTGCAGTATACACATATATCGAACCATTATGTTGTGTACCTAAAACCAATACAATGTTATGTAATTCTGTCTCAATAAAAAATAATAATTGTTTCCTTTTCTGACTTATATAGCATCTTGAGGTAGTCTATGCCTGTCTATTTTATAAGTCTTCCTTTAGACCAGACTCTCTGAGGGCAAGGACCCTCCTCTTCCGCCATGCTCACATAGCATTATTAATGTCATTGGAATTGAAATGAATCAAATAAGGGTGAGAATTTCCTAACAAATGGTATCCCGGGGCCAGAGAACCATCATAAGGATGAAGTGACCCTAAGATTAATTTTGAACTTTGAAAACTACTTGAAAATGAAACCCACCCCCATTTTTTTTTCTTTTATAATCAGTTGGCACAGATGGAGCACTAAATAAAATAGAACCATATGCAGTTTTAAAAAATTTAGCAAGTAATCATGAGTGGGTATCTTCCTTGTTTCATCTTTTTTTGTTAGAAACCAGCAACCTTAGGTGCATAGTTGAGGGGGAGAGGATTGAAAGTGCTTATAAGATGTCAGTGTAATGAATTTCATAGGGTCCAGTTCTTTTTTTTTTTTTTTTTTTTAATGTTTATTTTGAAAGAGAACATGATTGGGGGAGGGACAGAGACGGGGGCGGGGGGTGGGGGGAGAGAATCCCAAGCAGCCTCCTTGCTCAGCACAGAACCTGAGGCGGGGCTTGATCTCAGGAACAGGAGATCATGACCTGAGCCAAAATCCAGAGTTAGACGCTTAACCTACCGAGCCACCCAGGGGCCCCTCCTGGGTCCAATTCTATTCTTCCCACACTATAGGTTGACATATAAATCAGATATTTTCCTAATTTTCATAATGCAAGCTGCAGGTGCATATTCACCTGAGGGTTTAGCAAGGCAAAGTACCTCTTAGAAATCTTGCACACTGGCCTCTTTTGGTATATTATTCCCATTGATAGGAATGCAAATACCTGGATCAGTTCTGTTTTGGTTTTTGTTAAAATCTCTAACTTGATAATATTTTACTTCTAAAAACCTGTAGCCCCATGAAATGGAATTACGAAAATAGGACCTTTAGCCCTCTTGAATCTCTATTAAGATTTGTCATGGTACTTTTTATATTCATAATGCTTTGTTCCCACAGAAATAATAATCCTTGTTTAGAGAAAAAAAATGTGTTTTCTTTTCCTCAGAGATACCCACTAAAATAAAGAAACCTCTTTGCCCCTCTATGACTTCTTTTTGTTTTTTAATTATTATTCCAGTATAGTTTAGTTTCAAGTGTAGAATATAGTGATTCAACAATTCTATACGTTGTACTCAGTGTTCATCATGATTCCCCGCTGCCTATGTCCTTTAAAATCCTTTAAAATTCTTTTTACATTTCATAGTTGGTATGTATATTCCGGGCTTTATCAAAGTCACTTAGTCCTCCTAATGGGAAATTGAGCCAGAATTGTTTATGTTAGTTGAGTTTTTCTAGACTAGTTTGAATGTAGGGCTACTCATCTCATTTGCTTAAATAAATATTGCTGTGTAATTGTTACAAAAGTGTGGTTTGGTATAGACATTACAGTTGACTTGAACAATTGAGGGCCACCTTTGTCAGCGTCTCTTGAGTCAGCTTTTTTAGGAGTAGAGACTAAAAGATACTGTATATTATTTGTCAGGGCTTTGTTTTCTGTACTTTTTAAGCACCTTATTAATAAGCACTTATTAAGCACCTGGTTAGTTTTTAGCACAGGTACTTTTTTGGAGAATAGACAACCACGTGATTAGTGAATATGAAGAAGAATTGAAATTTTATTTATTTTTTTATTAAAAAGTTATTTTTTAATGTTTATTTTTGAGAGAGAGGAAGACACAGAATCTGAAGCAGACTTCAGTCTCTGAGCTGCCAGTACAGAGCCCAATGCAGGGCTCGAACCCACAAACCATGAGATCATGATCTGAGCTGAAGTCGGATGCTTAACCGACTAAGCCACCCAGGTGCCCCAAGAATTGAAATTTTAATGTTATCTTTATAAATTTCCTTCTCTTTCCCTGTTCTCATCCTCCTCAGCTGCCCAAAAAACAAAACTAAACTAAAAAACCAAACCTGTAAGGAGCATTCATATTTCTTTTAGAAATCTACACATTTGGAATAGAAAATGGAGTAAAATATGCTTTTTAATAGTCCTATAAATAAGTGCAAAGACCCATCAGGCCACCAGGCTTCTTCCAGCATGTGGTGGTAGAAGAAAAACGTAATAAAAGAATTTTTTACACTTTAGGTAAGAATCTTTTTGTGGGACTGTTAACACTGAGTTTATCATCTTAATGATTCCAAATGGTTCCTAGCAATTCTGAATGCAAAGTTTGTTGGTTGTTTTCAGAATGTTTAGGTCTGTGGTAGAACAGGTCTGCTAGAACTTTTTCTGTGAATTATAAAAAAAATCCCCAGTTATCCCACTATAACAATACAACCATTGTAATCATGTTCATGTACAGTTGTGTTGCATTACATCATTTTCAAATTTCACCTGTGCTTGCTCAACCCCTCTCTACAACCCCATCTTCCCTCTCATGAAGTGAGCATGAGAGGTGGGATGTGACTCAGTCGTGGCTTCAGTTGGTCTCTGTATCCAAGTTTCTCTAAGTGTGAGCATTCACTGTGCTAGCTGTGATTCTGTTATTTAAAGTGATATGTTTTTCATACATTATGGCCCTTAAATGCAAGCCAGCCTCTTCATCTGGTGTCAACCAAAAGAAAAGCGATCTGTTGCAACGCTGGAGGAAAAACTGGCAGTGTTGGACTTAACCTATATTGAGAGATGGTATGTTGTTCTTCACATTGGGGTGTTCGAGTATGATTTTGACAATGCATGGTTTTCATCTCATATGCGGACTTTATGTCTAACCTAGGAGTTAGATGCAACTTCATTGTGTTTAATTCTGGTTCTTTTTCCTATACATGTTTTATATAATTGTCCTCATTTTTGAAGCCTTTAAAATATGTTTATTAAGTTTCCTATATCAAGTGTCTTACTGTATTATAATTTTTGTAACCATCATTATAAGAGTTTCAGGTTTTTGTCTTTGCAGAAGACTTTTGGTAGCCAGTATAGCAGTCCATGAGTGCGAATGCTTTCTAACTTGCATACTCAGGCCCACTCAAAAGGTTTTGCTATAGGTATTTTAGAGTAAGGATAACTGGTATGCTGATTTCAGTATTTCTTTATTTCATTTTATGTTATTTTAAGTTTATTTATTTATTTATTTTCGAGAGAGAGAGACAGAGACAGAGACAGAGAGACAGAGACAATCCCAAGCAGGCTCCACACTGTCAGTGCTGAGCCTGATGTGGGACTCGAATTCATAAACTGAGAGATCATGACCTGAGCTGAAATCAAGAGTTGGACACTTAATTGACTGAGCTACCCAGGCACCCAAATTTTATTTTATTTTAGAGAGGGAGGGGGAGAGAGAGAATGAGAGGGAGGGAGGGAGGGAGAGAAGGAGAGAATCCCAAGCAGGCTCCACACTGACAGCATGGAGCCTGATAGGGGGCTTGAACTCACAAAATGAGATCATGACTTGAGCTGAAGTCAGATGCTTAACTGACTGAGCCACTCAAGCACCCAGATCTCAGTATTTCTTAACGATAGACACGGTCTTATCTGTCTGTACCCTTTCTGTGATTGGGCTCTGTAAAATTCAGAATTCAGATTATCTGTATCACTCTTGGATTTTATTAAAAGGTGAGAGGCTATTCAGTGTAGCAGTTAACAGCATCGATTTGAATCTGTACTGCCTGGCTCTGAGCCCATATTGCTACTTACCATTGAGGTGATTTTAAGCAAATTACTTATTTCTTTGCCTATTTCCCTATGCCTATAACCCCATGAACTTAATAGTACTTACCTCATAGGGTAGTCTTGTGAAGATTAAATTAGTGTATGTAAAGTGTTTCGAGTGCAGCCTTGCACCAACAAGTGCTATGTAAGTATTAGTATTGTGCATTTTGGCAGTTCCTGAAAAATCCTTATACAGCTGTGAGACACAAAAAATGCTTAGGATCAAGATTGGGTACTTTTTTTTTTTTTTTTTTTTAAGTTTTAGGCATTATAATTAAACTTTAAGTTTTTGTTACTGTGTAATAGCTAAAGTTTCAGGCAAAGAAATGGAATGTTGGGCTTGTGATTCTAATATTAAATCTGAAGCACATTGTAAACATAAAGTATTACAGTGTTGATGTATAAAGATGCTCATAGTGTTGCTTGCAGACATATCTTTTCCCTTTCCAGTGAGTATAGTATCAAAGTCTTGTGTGTCCTTTAGCAAAGTATGAAGGTTGTCATGAATCTTCTTTCTTTCTCTGTCTATAGATTCTGTGGTGTGCCCTTTTGGGCCACAATAGTTACTTCTTTAAGTACAGAAAAGAAGCTCAAGGCTTTCCCAATTGGTGTTAGTTCCCTGTGTTGTCCGTTTTGGCAGCTATAGAGAGAGTTGCTTTCCACACACCTGAACTTTGATATGCTTTGTAGAGGTGATCCCCACACTTGAGAGTATATCTGCTTATTCCTTGGGTACCCCCTTCTGATTGTGGATATGCATTTCAATGTTTACAGTAGATATTTGGTGATAAAAGGGACCTTAGTTGCTTCTGTTACTCTCCAGTGTTTCTCAGGAACAATCAGAGCCCATTACAAAATTTCCAGTGTTTTCTGTAGATGTTCACTAAGTTTGATCAAGAAAATCCACTCAAAAGGAATTAAGTAACGAGACAATTTCCATTGTTAACAGGGCATATGTAAATATATATACCATTTCTTTAGAGTAGTTTCATTTTTTCAAATAGTTACTAATCAGAGGAGGCTGATTTTGTGGTAAATTTTGGTAGAGGTTGCAGGGGTTAGTGTTGGTCAAAGCTGTGAAATCAAATAGAAAATCTCTCTCAGCTTGAAGTGATGCTGAGATTTCTAATAGATTTGTTTTTTCCTTCCTGGTTAACTCCTAAAATTCTAAGCAAGAATCAGCCTATACCATTGTCATATTTCATAATGAACTTGGAGTATTTAACAAGTCTGAAGTCAGTTTTATTCTTATCATAATAAAACATTTCAGGCCATTCAATCCAAGTGACAAAGAATCCAACCCATGTCACCAAGTTTGCTCTTTTTTTTTTTTAAGTTACATTTTCTGTTGCTCTAATTTTTGTCTGTTTTGATTTTGATTTTTTTACTTTTTGGTCTTTGATACCTTAATGTAATGATACTTAGTTTCCTATTATATATACTTACTGCTCCAAATTGGCCTGGGTTTGTGTTGTTTCTCTTTCTCTTTCCCTGAGTTTTTTTCTCATCTGAACAAGTCACATCTTTTTCTTGCTGTTCATTTGCACAGCGTTGCTTCTAAACAGGAGTGTCTTTATCCTGGGAGGCAGTGGAGGAAGCATGGAAGTCCTTGTGGAGCATTGCATTGCCAAGTGTGTTTTGTAGTCATGTGGTGCCAGTATCTGGGAAATTATAGGATGGGTTAGTATTAGAGCTTGGCAGCCTGTAAATCCCATGAGCTCCCAGTCTCATGGGTCATGAGAGTTGCAAATGACACTTGCTTAGGAGAAAGGTGAAGGGTATTCTGTAACTCTAATGGTTCATACAGTTCTTGAACATGTACTGATTGCTAACAACTGCTGTCTCTCCCCCAGCCTACCCCACTGCCAATCTTTGTGCACAAGCACAGTTTTGGACCCAGCTATTTGAATTTATTTATGCTTTTACACCTTCTTCCTTTCATAAAGATTTAAGCTGGTTTATGACTTGAGTTGAAACAAAGAAAAAAAGAGGAGACCTGAAATGGTCTGTCCCCTGCCAACCAGAAGCCTCCTGTGGTATCCAAACAGAATAGTTGCCTCAGTCTGTCAGCACTTCTGTCTTTGAAGGTGGTTTCTGCTTGAAAAGTGGTGACTATTAGCATAGCTTTGGGATAATTGCTTCTCCTTCCTCTCTTGGGATACATTTTTTTTTTTTTTCCAGATACTTCCCTGTTCTTCTTGACTTTGTTTTTCCAGAAGATTCACCCTGTGATTAATATGTTTTGGGTGCCCACTTGAACTTAACTGTGGGATTACCTAATTCTGGGGCACCTTCACCAGACCATCAGTGCTAAAGAGAGCAAAGGATCTTCTTGGTTAATAGAAAAAGCCACTGTGGAATGACTCTCAAAGTCCAGAAACATCCAGATTTTCTTTCAGTACTTTTTTCTGTTTGGAATAGCAGCTTTGCCTAGTATAGGGGAGGGAGGGGCTAGTTGGGAGGGCTTGTATTAAGGGGTTCAGAAACAGGGGATTTAAGTGTGTCTTTTGTGTTTGCAAGGCACTAACACCACTCCCGTCTGTATTTAAATGCTGTCCCCAGGTTACGACTATGGCTATGTCTGCGTGGAGTTTTCACTCTTGGAAGATGCCATCGGATGCATGGAGGCCAACCAGGTTGCTTTATACTTCGGTCAAATGATGCTGGAAGGATATATTTTTTCTATATGGGGAGGGAGGGTTTCACATGATTGAACATTGGAAAGGTACCAGAAATCTGTATTTGGAGCATACCACATTCCAACTAGAAAATGGTTGTAAGGAGAAACTCTAGAAGAGGCTGGGAAGGTTTCTTTAGAAGAGTTAATGGGCACAAGTGTATTTTAAAAACTGGAGCCTAGTTGCAGTTGGACTAGATGCCAAAGACAGTAGATGGGCAAAAATGACAGGTCTGGAGTGCCTCCCTTTGGAGTGTGACTGATATGGAGAACCTAATGCAAAGAATAATCCTTGACTGTGTGTCATCTCAAGGATTTGCCTGGCACAGGAATTCTAGGTCAGTACTTACACCCAGACCTAGGGTGAAGACCACTGATGGCAACTCCTGTGACACTCAGGTCCTGCCTGCATGTGCTGCTTTCTCAAGAGGGCCATCGGGGAGGAGAGAGAAGTAGATTATTCCTGTGTATTGCATTCATCATGGTTCTTTACAAATTGGAGTTTCATACTCAAGTTCTTGGCTGCATATAGACTGAGCTAGTGAATCTGAATCTGGACTTACCTTATGTTTCAAATATCTAGATGTAGGCAGCTTGCCACCTAGAGCTGTAATCTGGATCTTCAATAGTTTTGGAAGGAATTATGAAATGGATAGAGTCCTTGTCATGATGTTCCCTTGGAGAAAGTTATTTTCTTTGTGGTGTCTTAGTTCCTCTGTCTGGGAGAAAGAAGCTTAATGATACTGTTTTATTTTTATGTACCCACTGCCTGTACTTAACAGTGTGAATCACAGCTATATGCCCAAGATCTTAAGGCTCTGCCAGAGAAGAGTAGTAGTGCATGAGAACTCTTCTCCTCTTATAGCTTGATGGCCTTTCATCAGCTTTGTTCCATTCATCATGGCTCATGACACTTAACCTTTTCCCTTCTTTGGACATGTTCTCCCCTTATGGGTATGGAGATGACATGCTGTAACCCTTTGGGAACAAGCACTAATTAGGGGAAACTTCATGTATCCATACCTATTGTTAGTAGTATAAATACTGTTAGATCCTCAGAAAATGACCGGATTAGGACCATATCCCCTTGACAGAGTTCTTGTTGACTGATTTGTTCATTGCCCATCAATAAGCCAGTCATTTAATAGATGCTAATTATATGTTAGAAACTGTGCTACCTAATGATATTTTGAGAGAATGAAGATCCCAATCTTTATGCTTATGGTCAAGTCCATTCTAATTGTCTGTCCTAATTTGAGAACACTCATTTAGTTTATGAACATCTTGTTCTCAGTGACTAATCATTAAGTCCTTTGCCACTGTGTTAAATAATACTGTGAGTGGTGGAAACATAAACGGGGGAGCCATGGCAGATGCTATTCTTTTGTACCATTCTCCCAACTGTATGTGTTTCCTAGAAGAGTGTTACTTTTTATCAGAGTTATTTAATCTTTGATCTTAAAAAATAACAATATTGTGTCTTAATTGCCTTTTCCCTCTATCCCAACAAAAAATCCTGTCTGAAATTTCTAGCCCCTTGAAGAGAAATGTCAAATAGAATTAAGACAGCCTTCTTTAAAAACAGGGTTTATCCTGAGGCAGGGTTTCTTTTGGAGCCATATCTGGCAAAATGTGCATTTACACAAGCAGTGTGGAGGGAGAGCGGCCTTTAGACATCTCTACTCCCAGCCTCCCCACACATTCTGTGAACATGCTTAGGGCTCCTAGATTAGATCCCTGATGACCAACCCTTGCCTAGTGAATGAGATACCAGAACAAAGGAAGAGGAGTACCAAAATTCTTTTGGGGTGAAATAGGATGTTTTGACAGGTAGCCATCTTTATGCATATGGTATCATGAGGTACTCTGTGCAGCAGTACAAATAAGAGACAGCCTCTATCTTCCAGGAACTTGTAACAGACTAAGAAAGGTGACAGTCATTTTGGTATTCATAGATCCCATAGGGTATTCTCTCAAATACCAATTTTTTGTGTGATCTCGTTTTTAATACTCACTGGAGTTATTCCTTAATAAAGTAGCACCATATCCTTATTCAGTCAACTTCCTTTCCTAGCTTTTTATTCTTCCCCTAGTCATGGGACAGAGGGCATACTGCTTAGCACTGCCACACAACAGAATCCTCTCGCTGAACTGCATAGATTTCATGATCCACTCAGCATCCTCCTAATAATCTTTAGCACAACTCAGGGTATATGCAGGTCATTATGGTGGAAATATTTTTTTTTAAATTTTTTAATGTTTATTTACTTTTGAGAGAGAGAGGCAGACAGCATGAGTGGGGGAGGGGCAGAGAGAGAGGGAGACACAGGATCCGAAGCAGGCTCCAGGCCCTGAGCTGTCAGCACAGAGCCCGACATGGGGCTCAAACCCATGAACCACGAGATCGTGACCTGAGCCAAAGTCGGATGCTTAACCGACTGAGCTACCCAGGCGCCCCTGATGGAAAGATTTTTAAGAGTGGGATCTCCAGGGGATTTTTTTGTACCTAGATAGTATAGCACAGCAAAGAGGAGTATAGGTTCTGCATTCAGATGTTACTTCTTAGGTGGGTTGTCTCTGGCAAGTTTCTTTACCTCCCTCAGCCTCAGTTCCCTCTGTTACCAGTACCTCATGGGGCTCTGGTGTGGACTCAGTGAGATCATACATTCATGAATGCCTGCTGTGTGCCAGACACTTTTCTCAACGCTGGAGATGCTGCAGTAAACAAGGTAGATTATATAACCTCTGTCTTAGTGTTTGAAGACAGAGCATAAGCAACTAGACAAATTTAAAATAATATATGATAGTCCTGAGTGCTGTGAAGATAACAGAGCAGGGTATTAAAGAATGCATGATGGGGGCAATTTTAGAAGGGGTAGTCAGGGAAGCTTCTTGAGGAGTGACATTACATTTGGTGAATAATGTATACAGAACACTTAGCATAGAATCTGGTACCTAATAAGCATTTGAAATTAGATGATCATCTCCTCCTCCTACTCCCTCTCCCTTCTTCGTGTCAAGTAATTTTCAATCATAATTCTAGGAAAATAAATTTATTTCTTATATCTGGATATTCTTTAAGAAAATGGATGTGGTTCAAGCTCCCAGTAACACAATACAAAATCTTATGAGAGACATAAGTATGTGAGAGAAGTCCTCAGAGTGGATAAACCAAGTGTTTATGGAAGATGAATGTCTCTGTCTATTCATTCATTCTCCTACCCTCCAGGTTTTACTTTAGATCAAATTGGTACAGATTCTGAGTCACCATCTGCTGGGCACCTCTAAGTAGAATCTGTGTATATGCTTCCGAAGAGGTTTCTGTCAAATGTTTTGGGTTGGTATTTTTTGGTTTTTCTTATTGTTTTATAATTCTTTTTATCCTGATTCTTGATGTGAAATGTCTTTTATTTATCATTGACTGATACTTGCAAGTCTAGGGTAAGGGAGTAAAGGAGGCTTCTGCCAGCTTGCTTTGTCAAATATTGTGGAGTAAGTGTGCCTTAGAGAGGCAGGATGATAACCAAGGCCCCACTAGCCCTTTCCCAGCGCCTTCGTGGAGGCATCAGACAGTAGGACACTCTGCAGCAGTACTGAGCATTGTGGTCAAGAGGACTCCTCAGGGCATCATTTAGCAAGCAGCTGTCTGGGGAAGTAATTTCCAGCAGAGGTCTGTCAGCTCATACCTTCACCTCTCTCTGTCTAGGAGATGTAGAAAGCCCGAAACACTGTGAGGCAGGGTTTTTTATTCCACCCCTACTGGGAAAGGGATTTCTAGCAGTGTCACTTATCCTGGGCTTTCTCTGTTGTCCAAGTCCCTGCAGGTTGAGGGTGAATATTACCTCCTCTTGCTGTGTGTGCCATTTCACTGGGACTTAAGGAAAGTGTAAGAGCATGTGTTAGCATATCGAACCTTTTCATCAGTTACCCAGTTGTGAGTATACTAGCTCTTTCAAACTGTTGTCATTTGGTCTAAAGGAATTAGCATTTCATTTTCTTCAGTTAGTAGGTGTGGTGTTTGTTGCCTGTTCCCATTCAGCCAAATGTTTACTAAAATGCCCTTATAAAAGATAGCTTTGGAAGAATTCATTTCTCTGGAATTTTTACTCAACTTTTGTAGCATCATTGGCCTTCTTTAGCTGAAGATGACATGGCTGTATGACAGAATTAGCCTGACTTTATAAAATGCAAGGAAAAGATGCCATTATCACCTAACATGAAAATTCCTTCAGACTGGCATGGGGTCGGGGGGAGGGGGTGGATGGAGACTATAGAATACGTGAAGGTTTATGAGGTACTGTTTTTTGTGTCAACAAAGTTAAGAGAATTTGGGTTTTAGAAGATACCAGGATGTCCAGGGTGTTTCTGAAGGTAATGTGAAGGAAGCCAAATCTTAAATGGTATCTGTCTTTATGATTAAAATGAGATCAATGGCGAAAGCTTGTTTAGGGGGATAGGAAGACCATTTACCTCGATGGAAAAAATGGGTGAAAATACCATTTGTTGGAATTTTATTCAAGTTGATAGCAATATTGTATGAAATACTCCGGTATTGAAGTTGTGTGCATTCCAAATAACAAAAAAGTATAATCTTATAAATTCCTGCAAGATTGTGGTGTTGTCTAAACCCACTCCCCAAATCTACTTCACTGAAGAGAATGTGGCACCCCAGCCAGAGCTCAGCTTTATAACTTGTGGTTGAATCATGCCATCTTCCTAGAAATATCAATTTCATTGCCTTCTCCTGATTGCCCTCAGCAGAGGTTATTGGTGGGAAACAGAAAAGAAAATGCATTCTAAAATGAGTGTAAATCATTAGTTACTAAAGATTCTTGCTGTCAGGGTATTTAGAAGAATTATCTATCTAGTAATTGAGTCTTGGCTGGCATGAGGCAGTATATCCTAGTAGTCACATACATGAAGGCCCGACTGACTGCCTAGGGTTGCATCCCAGCTCCGTCACCTTCTCCTGTGTGATTTGGACAAGTAGCTTAATGTCCCTGTGTCTCAGTGTCCTCTCACACTTCTAGGAATTAAATGAGTTAATGCATGATTAGAACTGGGCCTGGCACACAGTGAATATTGAGTGTATATTTATTATTATCACAGCAACTTCACATCTGAGTGGAATAAGAAAGTCTTAAGTTACAGTAGCCTCAGTCCGTCTGGGCTTTGTGGAGTAGCTAGCTAAAAAGGGATTTGGTGGCAGTGCGCAGGAGAATTATTTTTACATCAACAGTACTTCCCATTTAGCCTGTTGACTGGGACCGATTATCAGGGGACTGCCTCCAGGTCTTTTGAGGAGCTTCTGCATTAGCCTTCAAATCTTAAATTCTCTCAAGAGAAAGAGCCAGAGATGCACCATATGGGGGACATAGAGTATTGTTAGACCACACTACAAATCCAGCCTGTGGCTTTAAAACCCTAACCTCTGATGACCAGCCCCTGGCTTTGCCATATCTCAGACTTTCTGCAATAATTGTAAAGGGTGTTTTGAAGTGGATTCAGTTTAATTTTCCTGAATCTTTTGGCAGTTTTAAGGGGGAACTTTCAGTGTGTCTCCTGTGATGAGGTTTATAATTTTTGTCATAAATATATATATCATGGCTTATTTCTGTAGTAATTTCTGTTCATTTCTTGAGGTAATTTAGTTCTTAATTTATTCTAAATTGGGAATGTACCTATAGATTTCAACTTTGTTCTTTGATCTTGTCATCTCTTTCAGCTGATATTTTTAGTTAATGTTTGTACTTTTTATAAAAACGGGGTTGTACGAAGTGCTAATTTTCAGCCTTGTAGCCTTTGGAACTTGATTACAGTTATTGAAAAAAAAAACAATATGTATATTCTAAATAACTAGCTCAGGGGTTATACAAAAGCACAGTTCAGTTTGTGATCTTGATTATAACTTTGGTTTATGATTTTGTATACCTCCAGAGAGTATAGGGTTAGGAGCACTGAGAGATTTAGAATTCCAGCTTTGTCACTTCCTAGTTCATTTGTAACTTCATAATCTTAGTGTCTCATCTGTAAGATGGAGGGATAATCACAGTACCCACCTCAGAGCAGTTGTGAGATTAATTGCGTGTGAAGTGCTTGGTATAGTGGCCAGCATGTGGTGCGTGCTTACTACCAGAAGAGGTACTGAAGAGAGTGATTCTATAACACTAGACCCTGCTTGGTTGTCCTCCTTTTCCTTGGCTACTTATCCACCTCTTGGGACTCAGGGACGCCTGAGAAGTGGTATTGCTGCTTTGGGTGGCACCTAGATCTTTGGCAACCAGTTCTGATGGTGGTTGAGACTAGGATGCATAGACTGAAAGCATCTGCGGGATGATTGCACAGGTGTCCAGGTATGTGAGGGAAGAGGACCATGGCCACACCACCACTTCCGTGGGTGGGGAGCCTTGTTTCTGAGGCTAGCTAGCATTACTGCTAGTTCTCCCATTACAGAATTCTCTTAGGCTACAGGTAACATTCAATGTTAGTAGGCATCTTGTCCATCTTGATGAACCTGAAGGTTACAAAGAGTCTTTGTGTCTCATTCTCCCTAGGCCAAGTGTTAGGATGCTGTCATTCCACCTTCTAACTTATTTACATATGAGATAAATATATATTCTATATAATATGTATTTCTTATTGAGAACATTGATGGTATGACTGATAATCATGGATAAGCTTATCTAGATAAATAATTTTTAATCTCACAATGTGAGATTAGCAATGCTAACATTGTATACTAATGATGTGTATTTTTCCAAATTCTAGGACTACGTGAAATTTGTGTTTAATCTGCATAAATGCTATTTTCAAAGGAAAATCAATAGAGGAAGAAGCTTATCACAGAAAGTAGATGATTGGTTTTACCAGCCACTTAGGGGGAAGTGCTCTCAAGAGGGAGTAGTGAGTTGGGATGCCTGGGTGGCTTAGTTAAATATCAGGCTTTAGCTCAGGTCATGATCTCACGGTTTGTGAGTTTGAGCCCCACATCAGCCTCTCCACTGTCAGCATGGTGCCCACTTTGGATCCTTTGTCTCCCTCTCTGTCTGCCTCTCCCCTGCTCATGCTTTCTCTCTCTCTCAAAAATAAGCATTTAAAAAAACAAAGGAATGGTGAGTGACTGCTAATGGGTAATAGGGTGATGAAATGTTCTAGAATTAGTAGTAATTGACCAACCTTGTGAATATACTAAACCCATTGCATTGTATAAAGCACAATAAAAGAGTCAATTTGGGGTGCCCGGGTGGCTTAGTTGGTTATGCATCCAGCTTTGGCTCAGGTCATGATCAAGCCCCACATTGGACTCTGCTGAAGGCTCAGAGCCTGGAGTCTGCATCAGATTCGGTGTCTCCCTCTCTTTTTGCCCCTCCCCCACTCACTCTCTGTCTCTCTCAAAAATAAATAAGTAAACATTAAAAAAATTTTTTAAAAGAGTAAATTTTATGGTATGTGAACTGTCTCTCAATTAAAGAAAAAGTATTTAAACTTAGCATGGAAATTAGTTCAGGGTCCCAGTCCAATGGGAATGAGTGCAGCTCTAAAAATAAAATACAGATTAGATTCATTTACCAAAAAAGAAGAGTGTATATAATTTTGTGTGAAAGCTAGAGACTTAGAATTTCATTCTTAAAATGTAAAAGAATTTCTTTGCTAATGGTATCAACTTACCACAGAAGAACACTTAGGCTGAAAATCTGAAAGCTGATGGTTGGAATTGATAACAAACCCCATTTGAAGTGGCCACATGGCTTGTGCACAGTAGTTGTTCAGTAGAGTTGAGTGGGCTTTCTGCTTTAGTATGCATACAGTTAGAAATTCATGAAAGGACTGTTTGAAGTAGATTTGAAATAAAAATGCCATTTAGGAGGCGCCTGGGTGGGTCACTTGGTTAAGCATTTGACTTTGACTCAGGTCACGATCTCGTGGTTTGTGGGTCTGAGCCCCGTGTTGGGCTCTGTGCAGACAGCTCACAGCCTGGAACCTGCTTTGGATTCTGTGTCTCCCTCTCTCTCAGCCCCTCCCTCGCACTTGCTGTCTGTCTGTCTGTCTGTCTGTCTGTCTCTCTCTCTCTCTCTCTCTCTCTCTCACAGATAAATATACATTTTTTAAAAATGTCATTTAGAAAATCCTTGGACTACTTTTTAGAGGCGGTATTCCTGTAACCGGATGATTAGTAGGTACCAATGTGGATCTTTACTATTTTCCTGGAATTTTTAACCAGAGCTCAAAGTGGGGGTGAGGGTTGGGGGCAGAGGACCAGATCCCAGCTGGAATAGGTTCCTTTCCTGTATATCTTTCTTAGAGGTTTCTTTCCAGCAGCATTGACATTGTGATTGTCATCTTTGATCTCTAGTACGAGGGGAATTACAGGGGTCTTTTTTTGTTTTTGTTTTTTAGAAAAAGAATCACTGTGATAATTTAGATACCATAGAATTCACTCATTTTAAGTGTACAATTCAATAATTTTTAGTAAGTTCACCCAGTGTGCCTCTATCATCATAGCCTAGTGTTAGAACGTCTCCAATAAGATCACTGTTTGAGGTTCATTTTGTTTAATGATTTCAGACTCATTGAAATGTTACAAAAACAATGCAAAGACTTGCTTTATGCTTTGTACTCTTATTCATCAAATGTTAACATTTTACCACATTTGAATGCAGAGATTTTTGAATAGTAGTGGCCCCTTCTTTTGGAAAGAGGCATCCTTTGACTTGTCCTTCCCCCAGACCCTCTTTTGGTGGTTGGAGGTGCTCTTTGGTAGGGGAAGGTATGTGAATGTCTGGTGGGTTGAGTAGATGCTTTGGAAGATGTTTGGGGCTTAAGCTATCTTACCAGTGCTTCCAAGAAGGTCCCCTGCTGGGCACGGGCTGAGGTTGGGGTTGAGGTTGAGGGATGAGAAATAGGGCCAGATTCAAACGTCCCACTCTTGGGCACTGTGAGGTTTTTGTGGAGCTTTCAGTAAACCAACAAATGTGTTTCCCCCATGTAAGAGCTGGCATTTGGATGCCTGATACTCAAAGAGAGACTACATGCTAGTCAGCATTAAACCAAGAAGCAATAGCAGCCAGGGAAAAGGGGACACAAAGTTACCTGCACGGGCTTGATAATGTTTTTGCAAGACAGTGGTTCTTAACAGTGGGGGAATGGTGGGGGAAACAGTGTTGACCCCCTTTCCACCCCTCCCCAACCATTGGACAGTTGGCAATTCTGGAGACATTTTTGTTGTTGCTACTGGCATCTATAGGGTAGAGGTCGGGAATGCTGCTGAATATCCTAAAATGCACAGGACAGCCCCCATATGACTTAATCTGCCTCCAACTGTCAGCAATAGTGCTGAGGTTGAGTAACCCCGATTTAAAGGGATAGGAATTGTGGTTAGCCAAAGAGAAAACGATCCATCTTGCCATGGATTGTCTCTTAATGAGTCTTTCTCCTTGCCTTCCTCCTGATCCTAACAGTGGGGAGTGATTGGTGGGGTTAGAAATGTAGCAAGAGTGCAGACACTGCTCCTGTTCTCCCTCCAGACTTGCATTCCCAAGCCTAGCTTGTGCCCTTGGGAGAGGAACTTTAGAATAAGACCTGTTGGGGGCACCTGGGTGGCTCGGTCGGTTAAATGTCCAACTTCGGCTCAGGTCATGATCTCAGAGTTCATGAGTTCAAGCCCAACGTCGGGCTCTGTGCTGACAACTCAGAGCCTGGAGCCTGATTCGGATTCTGTGTCTCCCTCTCTCTCTGTCCCTCCCCTGCTCACACTGTCTCTCTCTCTCAAAAGTAAATAAACATTAAACAAAATTTTTTTTTTTTTTTTTTTAATTAGAAGAAGCTTTCACAGAGCCATATAACCGGGGCCAGTGTACTGAACTAGTTATACAGACTAAACTCAAAATAAAAGATGCATATATTTTATCTTAATATAATAGCACTTTGCTGTAAACGGCACCTGCTTTGCTGGGTAATACTGACTGATCTGTCTGGAATCACATTGGAATATCAGAAGCAACTCATGGTGAATTTTGAGCACCCACCATATGCAAGGTCCTAGGTTAGGTGGTATATATTTAATAATGAATAAAATGGGCACGTCTCCTTAGGTTCTAGTGGGATGAGGCTATTTCAAAGTTTTTAATTTTGGTGGGCATCTGGGTGCCTGCTGTCAGCACAGAGCCTGCTTCAGATCCTCTGTCCCCCTTTCTCTGACCCTTCCCCACTCGTGCACACGCTCGCTCGCTCTCTCTCTCTCTCTCTCAAAAATTAACATTTTTAAAAAGTTTTTAATTTTTTAGAACTTCCATTTTGGAATAATTCCAGACAATAAACAAATAAGTAAATGAATAAATACATATATTTTAAAAAGAAAAAAAAAAAAAGGAATACCAGATACTCTTTACTCCTACATTTCATAGTACAGTCATCACAACCAGGAAGTTAACATAGGTATAATATTATCTGCAGAACTTTGTCGGATTTTGTCAGTTGTTCCGCTTTTTTCTGGTTTAGTATGCAATCCAGGATCACATGTTATCCTATCCTTTTTTTTCTCTGTGACATTTTCTCAGTCTTTGTCTTTCATGACCTTAACAATTCTGAAGAGTTACATTGTAGGACATCTCTCAGTTTGGATTTGTCTATTTTCTTACGAAATTCAAGTTAATACATTTTTAGCAAGAATACCACAGGTGTTGGGGCACCTGGGTGGCTTAGTCGGTTAAGTGTCTGACTTCGGCTCAGGTCATGATCTCATCATTTGTGAGTGCAAGCCCTGCATTGGGCTCTGCGCTGAGAATCTCCGCTTGAGATTCTCTCCCTCTCCCTCTCTCTGCCCCTACTCCACTTGCTCTCTCTCTCTCTCTCAAAATAAATAAACTTAAAAAAGAAAACCACAGGTGATGTGGGGTCTTTCCATTACTACTGATGTTAACTTAGACCATTTGGGTAAGGTGGTGTTTCTCTACTATAAAGTTGCTATTTTAGGTATAATTAACTTAATAATTAACTAATTAGTAAGTGTCTTATAGGGCATACTTTGAGATTATATAAATGTTCTGCTTCTCAGTATACCCTTTTCACTTAATTATAGCATTCACTGATGATTCTTGTAACAGTTACTACTGTGGGGTTTGTGTAATGGTAATTCTCTATTTCTGTCATTCTTTACGTATTTGTTAGAATTCTTTTATGAGAAAGAGCCATCCCTTCTCTCTTATAAAACTATGATTTCATAATGATAATTCCAATTCCGGTTCAGTATCACAGTTCTCCAGCTTTACCCCAATCTGAATTATAATTCCTTTCCCTAACAGTGAAAATCTTAGGTCTCATTATCCGCAATGTATTTACTTATTTGCTCAGTCCTAGAGTATACATAAAGTAGTTTCAGAATTGTTTGTTCATACCCCTGTGAAAAACTAGAGTACAGTACTTCAGGACAGTTCTTTTTGTTATCAGCTTGTGAGTATGTAATCAAAATTCTGTGTTCCAAAGTTACCTAGGTTAGTTCTTCACCACCTCATCGACTCTTGAGTATGTTGTTATTCGCTCTGTAGAAAAAGTGGAGAACACAAGTTAAAGAAAAGAGTTAACATTTCCAATAAACTCTGTTATTCTTTTTCTCAGTGTTCTTTATCAAGTTGAAGAGGTTCCATTTATTCCTACTTTGCTGAGAGTTTTTATCATAAACATGTGTTGGATTTTGTCCAGTGTTTTTTCTGCATCTAATGATAGGACTATGTGATTTTTTTTCTTCTTTAGCCTGTTGATGTCATGGAGTACATAAATGGTTTTTGAAAGTTGAACCTGGCCTGCATACCTGGAATAAACCCCAATTGGTTACGGTGCATAATTTTTTTTCATGTTTATTTATTTATTTTGAGACAGTGAATGAGAGTGTGTGTGTAGCAGGAGATGGGCAGAGAGAGAATCCCACGCAGGCTCTGCACTGTCAGCTCAGAGCTCCACGCAGGGCTGGATCTCACAAACTGTGAGATCATGACTTGAACCCAAATCAAGAGTTGGTTGCTTGGGGCATCTAGGTGGCTCAGTCAGTTAAGCATCTGACTTCGGCTCAGGTCATGATCCCGAGGTTTGTGGGTTTGAGCCCCGGTGTCTGGCTCTGTGCTGACAGCTTGGAGCTTGGAGCCTGCTCCCTGCTTGTGTGTGTTCTCTCCCTCCCTCCCTCCCTCCCTCTCTCTCTCTCTCTCTCTCTCTCTCTCAAAAATAAACTTTAAAAAAAAAAAAGAGAGAGAGACACTTAACTGACTGAGCCACCCAGGTGCCCCAGTATAATTCTTTTTATGCATAGTTCGTTTTGATTTGATGTTACTCTGTTGAGGATTTTGCATTATCATGGAGATAATTGATCCGTGGTTCTTTTCTTGTAGTGTCTTTGTCTGATTTTGGTAATGGGTGTTGCCTGCTACATAGAATGAGTTAGCAAGTATTCTTTCTACTTCTATCTTCTGGAAGAGATTGTAGAAAGTTAGTGTAATTTCTTTCTTAAATGTTTGGTTGGCTTCATCAGTGAACCCATCTGGGCTTGGTGCTTTCAATTTTGGAAGATTATTAATTAACCAATTTCTTTAATAGATATAGGTCTATCCAGATTGTCTTTTCCTTTTTTTTTTCTTTTAATGTTTATTTATTTATTTATTTACTTATTTTGAGCAGGAGTGCGTGTGCATGAGCATGAGTGGGGAGAGGCAAGAGAGAATCCCAGGTTCTGCGTAGTCACCGCGGAGCCTGACAGGGTGCTCGAACCCACCAACCGTGAGATCACGATCTGAGCTGAATCAAGAGTCAGATGCTTAACCTACTGAGCTGCCTGTCTTTTCCTTTTTGTATGAGTTTTGGCAGATTGGGTTTTTTTGAGAATTAGACTTTTTCATCTAGGTTATCAATTTTGTTGGGCATACAGTTATTCATAACATTCCTTTATTATTTTAATGTTCAGGAAGTCAGCAGTGATGGCCCCTATTTCATTTTTAAAGTTTTATTTAACTGGGGCACCTGGGTGGCTCAGTCGGTTGAGCGACTGACTTCGGCTCAGGTCATGATCTCCCGCTCTTTGAGTTGCAGCCCCGCATCGGGCTCTGTGCTGACAGCTCAGAGCCTGGAGCCTGCTTCGGATTCTGTGTCTCCCTCTCTCTCTGGCCCTCCCCCATTCATGCTCTGTCTCTCTCTGTCTCAAAAATAAATAAACGTTAAAGTTTTATTTAAGTGATCTCTATACCCAGTGTGGGGCTTGAACTTAACCCTGAGATCAAGAGTCACATGCTCTTCCTACATATCCAGCCAGGCGCCCCTCTGCTCTAATTTTTATCATTTCTTTTCTTCTGCTTACTTTGGATTTAATTTGTTTTTCTTTTTCTAGTTTCCTGAAGTGGAAGCTTAGGTTATTCATTTTAGATATTCCCTTTTTTCTATTATGTGCATTCAGTGCTTTACATTTCCCTCTAAGCACAACTTTCACTGCATCCCACAAATTTGGTTGTGTTTACAATTTCAGTTAGTTTAAAAAAAAAAAAATTATTGAGAGATTTCTTCTTTCCCCCTGTGTTACTTAGAAATGTGTTGTTTAATCTCCAACTATTGGGAGATTTATACCTGTGTTTCTGTTATTGATTTTTATTTGAATTCTTTTGTGGTCTGAGAGCATACATTGTATAATTTTCTATTTTAAATTTGTTAAGGTGTGCTTTAGGGCCCAGAATGTTCCATATGAGCTTGAGAAGAATGTGTACCTTCTCTTGTTAGATGACCTATTCTGTAAATACTGATTAGACTACTGCCGTTATTTTGATGTTTGCCTTTCCAGATTTTTCTGTGCACATATCATCTGTGATCACTATATTTACAAAGTAGGATAGTCTTGTGCATATGATTTATAATCTTTTTATTTCAAGTATTGTGAACATATTTCCTTGTCATTAAATACATTTTTATCACATCATTTTTGTTGGCGATATAATGCTCCATGGTTTAGATCACCATGATTTAACTAGTTCTTCATTTGACATTTTGAGGACTTTATTTTTATTAAATAATCCTGTCATGAATACCCCCATAGCTAAATAGTCACACATCCTTCATTACTTAAGTGAATTTCCTCTAGGTAAACTTGTCAGATTAAGCGGTAAACATGTTTTATGACTTGTTCAATGTAGTCAGACTGCCATCTAGAAGTTTCCTGATTTATTCTTCTGTCAGCAATGTTTCATTGTACCTGTCCTCCCTGCATCCCAACCAGTGCCAAGCATTAATAACAGTATTTATACTGCTTAGTGGTACATGGGTATTTGTTATTGTATTCTCTGATTCTGTGTGTGTGTGTTAGAAACATTTCATATCTGGCCATTTGCAGAAACGCGGATGGAACTGGAGGGTATTATGCTAAGTGAAATAAGTCAGGCAGAGAAAGACAGATACCATATGTTTTCACTCATATGTGGATCCTGAGAAACTTAACAGAAGACCATGGGGGAGGGTACGGGGGGAGCAGAGAAAAAAGTTAACAGAGAGGGAGGGAGGCAAACCATAAGAGACTCTTAAATAACTGAGAACAGGGGCGCCCGGGTGGCTCAGTCGGTTGAGCGTCTGACTTCGGCTGAGGTCATGATCTCGCAGTTTGTGAGTACGAGCTCCGTGTCGGGCTCTGTGCTGACAGCTCAGAGCCTGGAGCCCGTTTCAGATTCTGTGTCTCCCTCTCTCTCTGCCTCTCCCCTGCTCATGCTCTGTCTCTCTCTGTCTCTCAAAAATGAATAAACGTTAATAAAAATCTTAAAAAAAAAATACTGAGAACAAACTGAAGGTTGATGGGGGGTGGGGGAGAAGGGAAAGTGGGTGATGGGTATTGAGGAGGGCACCTGTTGGGATGAGCACTGGGTGTTATATGGAAACCAATTTGACAATAAATTATATTAAAAAAAAATTTCGTATCTTTTAAAAATGTTGCCAGTGTTGGGGTACCTGGGTGGCTCAGTCAGTTAAGTGTCCAGCTCTTGGTTTCAGCTCAGGTCATGATCTCACAGTTTGTGAGTTTGAGCCCTGCATCAGGCTCTGCATTGACAGCATGGAGCCTGCTTGGGATTCTCTCTCTCCCTCTATATCTGCCCCTCCCCTGCACGTACACTCTCCCTCCCTCCCTCCCTCCCTCTCTCTCCCTCTCCCTCTCTCCCTCCCTCCCTCCCTCCCTCCCTCTCTTTCTCTCTCTCTCTCAAAATAAATAAGTAAACTTTTAAAAAAAGTAAAAATAAGAAAAAGAATGTTGCCAGTGTAGCAAAGGGAATGATTTGATTTTCCTGTCTTAGGTTATTAGTGAGATAGAACATTTTTACATTTGATTACTGGTTATTTGTATTTCTTTTATAAGTTGTTGGTTCTTGATACATATTCAGCTAAAAGAGAAAAGGCAGAACATCTTAGTTACTGTGTCTAGTCTTAAGGTAAATACGTAGGGAACATCTGCTAGACTTTTTTGAAATGCTGAAAATTAGTATATTACCTGAATATGAGATAGGGTTACCTAAGGACTTACCCCTCAGAAAAGATTTTTTTTTTTTTTTTTTTTTTTTTTTTAAGATCTTACAAAGTCTTTGCTGTTCTGGAGTCTTCCCAATTCTTTTGAGTCACAAAGTATTATTTGAGGATGATATACTAATCACCTACTTAAGCCCATTCTAATTTTAGATTCTGATGTTTTAAAGAAGTAAAGAAATTTTAAAATTTCAGTGATTATTCTGAGGTTATAATCACACAGAATGTCGGATAACTTTTTTTTTAAGTTTATTTATTTGTTTTGAGAGAGAGTGTGAGTGGGGGAGAGGCAGAGAAAGAGGGAGCAGCATATCTGAAGCAGGCTCTATGCTGACAGCAGAAAGCCATATGTGGGGCTCAAACTCAAGAACCACAAGATCATGACCTGAGCTGAAGTCAGACACTTAACCGGCTGAGGCACCCAGGCGCCCCTTGGATAACATTTTTAATAAAAGAGGTATTCAGGGGGCACCTGGGTGGCTTAGTTGGTTGGGCATCTGATTTCAGCTCAGGTCATGATCTCACAGCTTGTGAGTTCAAGCCCGACGTCGGGCTCTGTGCTGACAGCTCAGAGCCTGGATCCTGCTTCAGATTCTCTCTCTCTCTCTCTCTCTCTCTCTCTCTCTCTCTCTCTCTCTGTCTCTCTCTGCCCTTCCCTTGCTCGTGTTTGGTCTCAAAAATAAATAAACACCAAAAAATTTTTTGAAAAAAAAATGAAGTATTCAAATTTACTTACAGGGCCAACAAAAGAATTGACTATTGCTATCATAATTTTATGCCAAAAGGTACTGTGGCTTAGCATAAACTTTCTTACAATGACATTATTCTCAGATTCCAAGTGGTATACCTTAAGCATGTTCGATGGCAATTAAAATGATGTGCTCTAGTGGCACCTAAGTGGCTCAGTGGGTTAAGTGTCTGACTTCTTTTTTTTTTTTTTTTTTTTTTTTCAACGTTTTTTATTTTATTTTTGGGACAGAGAGAGACAGAGCATGAACGGGGGAGGGGCAGAGAGAGAGGGAGACACAGAATCGGAAACAGGCTCCAGGCTCCGAGCCATCAGCCCAGAGCCTGACGCGGGGCTCGAACTCACGGACCGCGAGATCGTGACCTGGCTGAAGTCGGACGCTTAACCGACTGCGCCACCCAGGCGCCCCAAGTGTCTGACTTCTGATTTCAGCTCAGGTCAGGATCTCACGGTTATGAGATCAAACCCTGTTTCGAGTTCTGCACTAGGCATGGAGCCTGCTTAAGATTTATTCATTTTCTCTCTCTCTCTCTCTCTCTCTCTCTCTCTCTCTCTCTCTCTCTCAAAAATAAATAAATAATTTAAAAATGATGTGCTCTAGGAAATTGCTAGATGACCTAAAATGGCACTATCAGTGAGGGAACTGCAGCACATAAGGAGCTTGAATAAAATAGAAGGGTACATATGGAAAGGCCAGTGTCTTGAAATCATTATTCCTTTTCTTTCTTTGTCTCTCTCTCTTTCTGTATTACATACATACAGAAAAGAACATAGATCATAAGCATTACTGTTCAGTGAATAATCACGAATTGTATATACCTATTGTTTCAGTTTGGGCTGCTGTTACAAAATAACCATAGACGTGGTGGTTTATACAGTAGAAATTTGTTTTTCGTTGTTCTGGAGGCTGGAAAGTCCAAGGTCAAGGTGCCAGCCAATTCATTTCCCTGTGAAGGCCCTCTTCCTGGCTTGCAGATGGATGTCTTCTTGGTGTATCCTCACATGGTAGAGAAAGATGATCTCTGTCTCTTATCTCTTAGAGTAATAATTCCATTCATGAAGACTCTACCTTCATGACCCAATTACCTCCCAAAGCTGCCACTTCCAGATACCATCAGATTGGGGGTTAGGACTTCAGTATATAAATTGAAATGGTGGGGGAGGGTGGTTCACAAACATTCTATCCATAACACCTGTTACTACCGCCCAGGTTAATAAACAAAATGTTGTGTTATATGTAGAAGTCCCTCCTGCCTCTCCTGGCTGTTTTCCTTTCTACCCCTACCAGAGGTAGTCACCGTTGAAAGTTATAATACTGAAGAGTCCTTTTACTTGGTTTTGAGCCTTATGTATATGGAATCACACAGGATCTATTCTTCTACCTGACTTTTTTGTTTAGTATTATTTTTAAATTCATCTTCTGTATAGCTGGGTTCATTTTTGTTGTTATACAGTCTTACAGTGTAAGAGTATATCACAGGACCCCTGGGTGGCTCAGTCATTTAAGCGTCCATCTCTTGATCTCATCTCAGGTCTTGATCTTAGGGTCATTAGTTCAAGCCCCATGTTGGGCTCTTTGCTGGGCATGAAGCCTACTTAAAAAAAAAGAGAGAGAGGGAGAAAGTATATTACAGTTTATTCATTACTTCTGTTAAAGGACATGTAAGGTTGGAGGGGTTATTATTTCAAAATTAATTCTCTTGGTGAATAGGTATACTCATTTCTCTTAATATAAACCCGTGAGTAGACTTGCTAGATTTTGTGTGTTATCTCCAATCCGTAACCCAGTAGTTTAAATTTTCATTGATTGGGGCACCTGGGTATCTCAGTCAGTTAAGTGTCCAACTTAAGCTCAGGTCATGATCTCATGGTTCGTAGGTTCGAGCACTGCATCGGGTTCTGTGCTGACAGCTCAGAGCCTGGAGCCTGCTTCGGATTCTGTGTCTCCCTCTCTCTCTGCCCGTCCCCTGCTTGCACTCTATCTCCCTCTCTCAAAATAATAAGTAAACATTAAAAATAATCATAATAAACTTCCATTGATTGCTGCCTAGATATAATCATTCAGTAGCTATTGATCCCCCACTATGTTTATATGTCTGCCATTGTGTAGGTATTGGGGGTATAGTCATAATTATGACTATATTTTATAATTTAAATGTATAAAACTAAGTTAAGAAATTAAGTATAAGTGGATGTTCATATCCCTGAAAGTTCATTCATTCAAGGTCAGTCAGATTGCTTTTTGGCCGTCTGTTTGTTGGAAAAATAAGTGTTCCTTTCTAGTTTTCTCTAATTTTCAGTTATGTGGTTATTAGGAACCAGAGCTTTGGGCAAAAAAAGGGGCACAGTAAGGAGGATGCGTGTGTCAGTGATGTGCATGATTAGAGGAGGCTAGCTGGAGGCAGATGCTCCCTGAGAGGCTGTGGGGTGGGGGCAGGTTAAGTGGGCCAGGGTATGGCAGAGAGGGAGGAACGAAATAACTGAATGGCTTTGTTCTGGCAATGGTCTTGTGGCCCTGAAAGCTTTTTTTGTTTGTTTGTTTTTTAATTGAGGTTTAAGCTACATACTATAAAATTAGCCCTTTTAAAGTATACTACTTAGGAGTTTTTAGTACATTCACAAGGTTATGCAACCGTAACCACTATGTAATTTCTGAACATTTTTATTTATTTCAAAAAGAAACCCTGTACCCATTATCAGTCAGTTTCCATTTCTTTCTACTCTCCCCTACCCATGATCTAAATGTCCATGAGTCTACTTTCTGTCTTTATACATTTGCCTACTCAAGATGTTTCATATAGGTGGGATCATACACTTTTTTGACTGTCTTCTTTCACTTAGCATCATGTTTTCAAAGTTCATCCATTTTGCTGTATGAATTAGTACCTCATCTCTTTTTATGGTTGAGTATATTCCATTGTATGGATGTAACACATTTTCTTTATCTGTTAATTCATTGATGGACATTAGGTTATTTCCACTTTGGGATATATGTATATACACACACACACACACACACACACACACACACACATATACATATATATAAAATGGTACTATGAACATTCATGTACACGCTTTTGTCTGGGCATAGGTTTTTCAAGTCTCTTGTATATGTATCTAGGACTAGAAATGTTAAAGCTTTTGTTTGTTTTTTTTCAGGAGCTTTCTCCAAATGAATAGCTCATTAGATCCCATATTAGAGTGGTGTAGTATTGAAAACATGGAATACTCACAGTTCCAGTGGCCAGGTTTCATTTTTATTTTATACATTCATATTGTCATTTTGAATTCTCCTTTGGGCTGTTTTGTTTGTTTGTTTGTTTTTTACTGGATGTCTCAGGCTACTTGCTGCCCTGGATGTGGGTCTGTCTTTGTTATTTAGGTTTTGAGCATATCCAGGATTTGCAGTTGACACTTTAAGAGCTAATTTTCTTCTTTCCATTCCTTATAGATTCTCCTGCAACTATTAAATTGCACATTTATTGTTTCTGCCTATGTATTTAATAATGCTTATGCTGTCTAGCTCCTGAGGTATTTATTTTAAAGTTATAGGGTAAAGGTCTCTTTTTTCTTTGACTTGATTCTTGGGTAATGTGAATCTACACCAATATAGGATATGCTTGGCTCCCTACAATCTGGAGGAACGCCAACTCAGAGACATATTTCTGTTTGTTCCTATCAAGGTTCCAGGGTCAGGAGATCTCTTTAAGATCAGGGAACATTATATTGGCCACCTTGCCTAGAAGAATGCTTCTGTGGCTCTTCTAAGTGCTTAAATGAAGAGGCTCTCCATTGTCAGGCATTTGCTTAGGTATTTTAAAGATAGTACCAGACCCCTGAGAAATATGGAATAAAGAAGTAAACCGCTAAACCAGACAAAGTACCCAGATGATGACTGGCAAAGATCTATGTACAATAAAGCAAATGCCACCAGATATAATTGGACATCTCTAGATTGAAAGGTTCGTGAGGGCAGGGACCGTTTCTTTTCTTTTTTTCACCTTCTTTTGCCTTCGCTACCCAAATGGTTTGGAGCTATACCTGGCAACATATGATGTGTTAAATAAATATTTGTTAACTGGATAAATAAATTTTGAGTAGTTTCTGACTCCATATTCCTTCTTTTTTTTTTTAAATTTTTTTTTCAACGTTTTTTATTTATTTTTGGGACAGAGAGAGACAGAGCATGAACGGGGGAGGGGCAGAGAGAGAGGGAGACACAGAATCGGAAACAGGCTCCAGGCTCCGAGCCATCAGCCCAGAGCCTGACGCGGGGCTCGAACTCACGGACCGCGAGATCGTGACCTGGCTGAAGTCGGACGCTTAACCGACTGCGCCACCCAGGCGCCCCTCCATATTCCTTCTTTATAAGCTCTTAGCAATCTTTTTAGTTTCTGCATAATGTAGAAGGCTCTTGTCCTTCCAACATGAGCAGCCTCTTGACTTGCCAGATTCTGGTACTTCTATTAGCTTTCTGCCCTATAATTTTTTTTTTTTAACGTTTATTTATTTTTGAGACAGAGAGAGACAGAGCATGAACGGGGGAGGGTCAGAGAGAGAGGGAGACACAGAATCTGAAACAGGCTCCAGGCTCAGAGCTGTCAGCACAGAGCCCGACGCGGGGCTCGAACTCACGGACCGTGAGATCATGACCTGAGCCGAAGTTGGCCGCTTAACCGACTGAGCCACCCAGGCGCCCCTCTGCCCTATAATCTTTGATAGAAGATAGTAATATGCTGTTTCTGTTTTTGCCAGAGGTAGCCACATCTTGTTTGTTACAGCTTCCAATCTCCTGTCTGATTCTTGTCCTCATACTCTGGGGAGTAGTGAAAGAAACAACTTAGAAAGTGCAAGGTAGGTTATCAAGAGCCTTGCATTTAATCTTTAATTTGAAGACATGGGAGAGCCACAAGAATGCAAGAAAAATCAAGATTACGCTATAGGGAAACTCTTCTTGGGTAGTATATGGTCTTGACTAGACGGGAGAAACTGCAGAGAAGGCCTTAGGATCTAGGGCAGCAGTTGAAATGTGAAGAGGTGATGGTTTGCACTAAGGGCTGACAGCAGCTATGTAAGGGAAAAGTTAGGTTTGAAAGGCCTTTTGCACAAAGAATCTCTAATGTCTGTTAACACTGAATATTGGACAGAAAGGCAAAAAGAGGGCAGATTCAAAGGGCCACTCAGGTTAGAAGAATGGTAGTACCTTAAACAGAAATAAAGCATGTGGAAAAGAAGGCATTTGGGAGGCAGGGATGAAGATGAGTGTTTTAGATATATTGAGCGTGAGGTGACATCAGAACCTTATAAGACTGAAGCGTAGCAGAAAAATCGTGAGGTTTTTCCATTGCCACGTTTTGTTCTACTACGTAACTAGTTTATTCTACAGCTTTCTCTTTATTTCATAATCTTATGTTTTTTGAGCAAAATACCTACCTCTGTCTATCCCAGGTAATTTCTTTATTTTTTAAATTTTTATCCCGTGTGTGTGTGTGCGTGCGTGTGTGTGTGTGTGTGTGTGCGCGCATGTGCGCACAAGTGCTGGAGGGGGTCACGGGGTGGAGTGGGGGAGAGAGAGAGGGAGGAAGGGAGGGAACATGAGTCTTGAGTAGGCTCCATGCTCAGTACGGAGCCTGACGCAGGGCTCCATCCCACAACCCTGGGATCATGATGGAGCCAAAATCAAGAGTCAGATGCTCAACCAACTGAGCCACCCAGGCACCCTATCACCCTATCACCAGTAATTTCTAAAAGCATCTGTACCAATTAGGATTAGATTGGCTTAAAGAAGTTTCTTTCTTTCTAATGTAAATTAATGAAGTCTAAGCTATCCAGGCTTTCTTCTGTGGTTTCATGGTCCTCAGAGACCCAGACTCCTTCAGTCATCCTTCAGTCATCCTTCAGTTGAGCCCTATCATCCTCAACATATGACCACTTTAAGATGGTTTTTTTCTTTTTAGTATAGTTTTTTATTAAATATCTACATGCCATAGAAATTAATTGAAAACTACCGAAGAAAGTGCAAAATCACTTAATAACTGGTTTTTTGCACCTCGGTCTGTATGAGAAACTCTTATAAGCAAGAAGAAGGTATCTACTAAGTACTCATTACAATACTTATTGCACTGAGCAGTTTTGAGAACAAGAAGAAATTCTTTAACTCTGAAGACTGTTTTATATCTTGTTCATAGATTTGTTAAGCCAAAGTGATGGCTTCAAGATGGCTGCTTGAGTGCTAGTCACCACTTTGACTTGCCAACCAATAGGAAAGAAGCAGGAATGAAAGTGGACATGCCCCCCCTCCCCTTTAAGAATACTGCTTGGACTTTGCACACACGATTATTTATGTCCAGGTGATTAGAATTTAGTCATGGCCACACTTAACTGAAGGGAGCTCTGGGAGACTTCTTTTTTTAAAAAAAAATTTTTTTTTTTTAACGTTTATTTATTTTTGAGACAGAGGGAGACAGAGCACGAATGGGGGAGGGGCAGAGAGAGGGAGACACAGAATTGGAAACAGGCTCCGGGCTCCGAGCTGTCAGCACAGAGCCCGACTCGGGGCTCGAACTCACGGACCGTGAAATCATGACGTGAGCCGAAGTCGGCCGTTTAACCGACTGAGCCACCCAGGCGCCCCAGGGAGACTTCTTTATTTCAGGTAACCATGTGCTCAGTTGAAAATCAAGGGTTTGGTTCCAAGGAAAAGGAAGCAAATAGGCATTGGGAGACTCCTTGAAGTCTCTTAATTATCCAGAGTAAGAACCAAATTCCAAATTCTTCCAGGTTATAGAATTTTGTTTCTCCAAACCTTAATTATCCTTATAATAATAAAAAGTATATTAAATAATAAAATATATTTAATAAATTTAATTTAAAATGTACATTTCTGTTCTTGTTTTTTTTTTTGTTTTTTTTTTTTAATGTTTACTCATCTTTGAGAGGGAGATAGAGCGAGAGGGAGACAGAATCTGAAGCAGACTCCAGGTACCGAGCTGTCAGCCCAGAGCCCAACATGGGGCTGGAACTCACAAACCGTGAGATCATGACCTGAGCCACACACTTAACCAACTAAGCCACCCAGGCGCCACTCTGTTCTTGTATTCTTTAAAAAAACATGTAGGGGCGCCTGGGTGGCTCAGTTGGTTAAGCGTCTGACTTCGGCTCGGGTCATGATCTCACAGTTTGTGAGTTCGAGCCCCGCATCGGGCTCTGTGCTGACAGCTCGGAGCCTGGAGCCTGCTTAGATTCTGTGTCTCCCTCTCTCTCTGACCCTCCCCCCGTTCATGCTCTGTCTCTGTCTCAAAAATAAATAAAAATTTAAATAAATAAATAAATAAATAAAAATAAAAAACATGTAGACTTGGGGCACCTAGTCTATGTGCTCAGTCAGTTAAGTGTCTGACTCTTGGTTTTGGCTCAGGTCATGATCTCACTGTTTGCGAGTTCAAGCCCCACATTGGGCTCTGTGCTGACAATGCAGAGCCTGCTTGGGATTCTCTCTCTCCATCTCTACCCCTTCCCTGCTCAAGCTCATGCTCTCTCTCTCTCAAACTAAATAAATAATCTTTAAAAATTTTTTTAAAAACCCACATAGACTGATAGTTAGTAGCTATAGCATATGCTATGGAATAGACCATTGTTGGAATCAGTGTCTAAAGTTTGAATTAAAAAAAAAAAAAGAGTTTGAGGGGTGGGAGGGAGGGGAGGGTGGGTGATGGGTATTGAGGGCACCTTTTGGGATGAGCACGGGGTGTTGTATGGAAACCAATTTGACAATAAACTTCACATATTGGAAAAAAAAAAGTTTGAATGTAAGATCGGTAGATCCAGAAGCTAGAAAAGTTGCAGTGTGATAAAAACCATGTTTTACCTTGGCAGCTTTGGATGTAGTTTTTCTCATGAGTTCTTCTGAGTCTTAGATTTATTATAAATATACAGGATTAAAGAAGATAGAAGCAGAATGCCTCTGAAAGCACCAGCATTTCTGCTAGGCCTTTCTTAGCAAGAAGAGTATATGTTGATCTTAACTTATTTCTGGGCTTTTTTACTTTTCTTAAGTGTAGTCCTCTCTGGGTTACATCCAGCTTTGCCTATTATACGTGCTGCTCACAGTGCACTTTATACCTGGTGAACCATCAGCACAGTTGACCTCTGAGCATAAACTTTCTCATTTCCTTCTGTCTGTCTTCACTCCCAGCAGTGTCGAAGAACTCTTTCCATTCTGTAATTTTCCTCTAAGAATTTCAGATAGAGATATGGTTTCCCATTTGTTTAAAAGTATACTTGTTTATTGTCTTTGTGCTTTAAAACATAATCTCCACGAGAGCATCATTAGGTTTTGTTCACTACTGAACTAGTCTAGTCACCACCATGCCTAGTCAGCTGTGAGAAAATATTTTTGTGGATTAAGAATACATATCCTATTCTGGTTAATGTTTTTTGGGGATGAGGAGGTGGTAGGGAAAGGATAAAGGCAGTTTTTAAATCTACAAACCTCTAGAAGTCTTCCCACAAGAAGAAATAATCTCAGTACATTGAGTTGAAGTCTTTTGGAGAGGAGCCAGCCACGTGTTACAATGTTGACCATCTTCTTGAACCTCAGATTGGTTTGTATTGCTTAACACATCACTTTTCAACAGGCCAGGACATGAAGTTGGAACTATCTTAGAAAATCTAGGTGTGCAGGCTATTGTGTGTAATAGAAACCTCAAGATGCTTCCGTTTTTTGGGTTTTTTTTCTTTTCCTAAAGAAGATCTTTTACTGAGACCTATTTAAAACATTTCAGTCTTTAATTCAAATAAACTTCAACTCAGCTGAATGGCTAATCTAGGTAAAGGCTTCATCGTGACAAGAATACACCCCACCCAAAACAATAATAATAATAATAATAATAATAATAATAATAATAATAATTCCCGGGGCACCTGGGTGGCTCAGTCGGTTAAGCGTCCAACTTCGGCTCAGGTCATGATCTCGCGGTCCGTGATTTCGAGCCCTGCGTCGGGCTCTGGGCTGATGGCTCGGAGCCTGGAGCCTGCTTCCGATTCTGTGTCTCCCTCTCTCTCTGCCCCTCCCCTGTTTATGCTCTGTCTCTCTCTGTCTCAAAAATAAATAAACATTAAAAAAAATAATAATTAAAAAAAAAAATAATTCCCCACCTACAAAGACATTAAAGTAGGTTCCTGACTAAAGAGGCCTCCTAACACTGCTCAAGGATGGCCCTTTTTAAATATTTCTTTCCCAGTTTTTATTTATTTTTTCTTTTTTTCTTTTTTAATGTTTATTTTTGAGAGAGAGAGTGCACGAGCAGGGGAAGGGCAGAGAGAGAGGGAGACACAGAATCCAAAGCAGTCTCCAGGCTCTGAGCTGTCAGCACAGAGCCGATATGGGGCTCGAACTCATGAACTGTGAGATCACGACCTGAGCTGAAGTCAGACGCTTAACTGAGCTGCCCAGGCGCCGCCCCACCCCCACCCCCCCACCCCCGCTTTTTTTTGTTTTAATGTTTATTTCTTTTGAGAGAGAAAGAGAGCATGCTAGCGGGGGAGGGACAGAGAGATTGAGAGAGAATCCCAAGCAGGCTCCATGTTCAGCGCAGAGTCTGACATGGGGGCTCAGTCTCACGACTGACCTGAGTTGAAATCAAGAGTCAGACACTTAACCAGCTGAACCACCCAGGAGCCCCTCTTCCCAGTTTTTCTTATAAAAAAGAGAAATTTTCAATTATATGATCACTTGGTTAATTTTGACAACCTTTATTTATTTTTAAATGTTTATTTTGAGAGAGAGAGAGCATGTAAACGTGAGAGGGCCAGAAAGAGAGGAAGAGAGAGAATCCCAAGCCGGCTTCATATTCAACTCAGAGCCATATGTGAGGTTCTTTCCCACACCCATGAGGTCATGACCTGAGCCAAAACCAACAGGCAGAAGCCCAACCTACTGAGCCACCCAGGCGCCCCAATTTTGATCTCCTTTAAACAGGTATAAAGGATGTCTTTTATTTATTTATTTTTTTAATGTTTATTTATTCTTGAGAGAGAGACAGCGCATGAGTGGGAGAGGGGCAGAGAGAGAGGGAGACACAGAATCTGAAGAAGGCTTCAGGCTCTGAACTGTCAGTACAGAGTTGGACACTTAACCGACTGAGCCACCCAAGCTCCCCAGGATGCCTTTTAATACACTGGATAGTATATCTTAGCTCTGAGGGTGTTTAAAGGTATTCAAGGGTTAAGGCTGTATTAGATTTTCAGAGCATACAAGTCTGATCAGGGAGAGTTTCTTGATTGCTGAGGGCTCTGCCTTTGTAGCACTTGGCAGCAACTCTAGCTGAGACATTGTTAGAGACCTCTTAGGTTTGTGTTCTCTCAAATTCATAGATTACCTGAGATTTCTGCCCTGTGCAGAGATCATTCCCTCATTCTCAGTGTGTACCTGCTGCAATAGCAGCTATTATATAGCTCAGTAAATGTTGCTTCATCAGTGGTCTAATTTGACTTGAGCTTGCCTTACATGTGAAAAGCTACCCCTCGTTTTTATTATGAACTGAAGTGAAGTTTGATAATTCTGTTATTTGCAAGTGAGAATGAGTAGACCAAAAAGGATTAGGCACTTAATCGTTTGTCCCGTTGGACCTTTTCTGACTCAGAGCTTCCATTCTTAGTCTTACAGCAGCTGTCAAGAGTGGCATTGGGTCTGTAGTGCCTTTTTTTTTTTTTTTTTTTATTGTTTGTTTGTTGTTGTTGTTGTTGTTTTCTTTAGTAATCTCTATACCCAACATGGGTCTGGCTCAAACTCACAGCCCCAAGATCAGGAGTCGCATATTATTCCAGCTGAGCCAGCCTGATTCTGTACCTTGGATCTGTAGCTTTTTGCCTAAGAAAAAAAGAATGGTGGGTGTTTACCGACCTAAAGTGGCAATTGAACATTGTGTATTCACAAGTCTGGCACTGTATTTTATTCATCTTTTCAGGACATTGTTTCTGCAGAAAGTATGTCAGCAGGGCTTTCTGAAATGTCTGAGCAAGGACACTGAAAGCAAAGAGACTAATAGAGGCAGTCTTCAAGAAGCTAAGGTTCTTGGGTGGGAGGTAGCAGTAGAAATAATGTTTTCAATGGGAGGCCGGAAGAAGAGCTGCTGGCTCTTTGGGGGATACCTGGGGAACACTCTGTAGCCTTCGTGGTGGCCTCAGGTGTGATCTGCAGTGACTTAAGACTTGTGGGCCTCTCTTGGCTTTTCCTCCCACCTCCCAGCATGAGCTCTGCATACAGAAAAAGAAATGAGAAATGTTTTGATTATGTTACTCAATAAACAAAATAAGAAACTTTACATTTACCACAATGATTTTAGAAACTCCCTTTTACTTCCCCTACAGTGACTTGATTTAGAGCCCTAGACATTGAAGCATAACTATATGTTTAATTTAGGGTCCACTTTTTCCAGAGAAATGAGCAGGGGGAGCTAGAGCAATAGTCATCTCAGGATATGAAAGAGTGTTTATATATATAGTGTTCTATTATTCAGCAGTGTGGGGAGAAAATGTCCCTAACTGCAGTAGGCAGAGAGCCCCTCTTTTATCTGGGACTAAAACCTCTGCTCTGCATACCTCACAATTTTTTTAGGGTTAATTGAGAAAATCGTTAGGAAGGAACAATCTGTATCTTGTTTCTGTATCTGTTCTACTTTATGAGTACTTTGATTTCATCACAATGCAATTGAAACCAAGTGAGAAAAAAAGTGGAGGTTATAGAAACCTGAATTCTGAAGGGAATTCTGAGGATTATCAATAAGATCTGTTCCAATGTGATCTTCTACTTCCATTAAGAATTTTTTGGAAATAAGTTATTGATTAACCAGGGAAATTGTTTAACTAGACTGAGGTCCTTATCAACATTGAATGAAATATTACTTTAAAACATACACAATTCTAACAAAATGAAATTTTCAAAAATGTTTGCAGTTTAGTGGTTCACAATTATTCAGTTATTGTAAGTACCAGTTGCTGGATCTAGTAATAATTCCTTTATAGCAATATGTTTGTGGTGAAGGAGTTTGCTGAGTGCCCCATCCATCTACCTGGTCTCAGCCTCTGCCAGGAGCCTCACCTTCTCCCAAGGAAAGAAAAGACTTTTGGCTGTTTTGATTATTTACTTATTTGCTTACTCATGTATTTGTTTTTATTTTGCATCTTTGTTTTTGACTCAGATGACTCTTAGAATAGGAGAGTTTTGTGGATCCCTTGGTAAGCAAGTCTTCCTTAAGTCTTCTGAGGAGCTAAGTTGTTGAATTACCTCCAAGACTGTAGATTACTGGTTTTCTTTCATAATTACAAGAGGCGTTTTCTAGAAGAACTGGGATCTTAAAAATACACCAAAGACTGGGGGGCGCCTGGGTGGCCCAGCCTGACTCTTGATTTCGGCTCGGGTCATGATCCAAGGGTCATGGGATCGAGCCCCGTGTTGGGCTCCTTGTGGAGCATGGAGCCTGCTTGAAATATTCTCTCTCTCTCTCTCTCTCTCTCTCTCTCTCTCTCTCACCCCCTCTCCCTCTCTCTCTCTCTCTCTCTCTCTCTCTCTCTCTCGCCCCCTCTCCCTCTCTCTCTCTCTTTCTCTGTCTCCCTCTCCCCCCGCCCCATGCCCCTGTTCCCCACCCATGCTCTCTCTCTCTTTCTCTCTCTCTCTCTCTCTCTCTATTTAAAAAAAAAAAAAAATGCACCAAAGACTATCAGGGAATGGTGATGAAGGGGGTGGAATATGTTTTTAGCACCAGATACTTTTGCAATAATCAAGTTGCTCTATGTCAGGGCCTGGTCGAGAGTGTATTGTATTCCTGGTACAGAGTTCATCTTGAGACCCTGACTTTGCTGAGCCTGGTGGATTGGGCTGAGTGAAACACAGGCCAGCCATATTGCTTCAGAGAGCACAAATAAGGTTTTAGCAAGATGCTGGTTGTGTCCTCTTAGGAAATGATAGATAAACTGGTCTGGTAGTGAAATATATATTTTAGGAAGCGTTTTAGAAAAAAAAATTGTGCTTACATCTAGACAAGAAAAGATATCAAGATGAAGTAGCAGCTGAGACTGCAATGTCTTCTTGCCCCTCAACTTTTTAGAAAAACTTTTAATTTTTAAAGATTTTATTTTTGTTTAAATAATCTCTGCACACAATGTGGGCTTCAGACTAACGCGCCTGAGATCAAGAGTCACATGCCCTACTTACTGAGCCAGCCAGGCACCCCAATCTTGTCCCTCAACTTTAAATTGGACCCTGAAGTGGGATTCTGTTTCCAGTGGAGATCCCATCAGGGCCTCATCTCCTGGCTGCTCAGAGGGGCACTTAGACCCTGTTCTTTGAAAACCCAGTCTAGCAGAGGGTATGGAGATCACTGGACAGAACTCCTACAGAGTTGTCACAGAGCATTTCTTCTTTGAATTTCTACCTCTACTTACCTCCTTCCTCCCTTTCCTCCTTCTGTCTCATTTTGGTTTTGGCCTTTGGAAATACTAAGTTTTATAAAATGTTTGAACTAGAGCATATCCTTGCACTAGAAAAATTGATCCTGTCTGCTTTGCAAAAGATTTCTATAAAAACTACACTTTTATACTAAGGGGAATGACATACATCTGTTTTTAAACCGTTTTGTTCCTCTTGCTGTATTCTTTCTGTGGGACCATTTGATTGCTAGGTGGTTGAAACTGCTGGTAGCAGCTACTTACTACCAACTGTCTTTGTCTTAGGCTTGTGCCTAAAGTAATTGTAGTGCTTTCAGAACGTAAAGACCACTTGAGCAGGCCATTTGGGGGGGGTTGGCAACACAGTCAGGAAGCAGGGTCTTTACGACAGTCTCTCTAAAAAGTCCCTATGGGGCCATTGCCTGCAAATTTCTTTAGACTTTATGCATCTTTTCATCAGAAGCCACCTTTCATGTGTCAACTATTATAAGATGGCTGACTCCCTGGAAGCTTAAAAACAAAGAAAAACAGTATGGCAAAAAGAAAACCCGACTTTTGGTTCTATATGTGTTGCTAACTAGCTCTGTAACCTTGGGCAAGCTGTTCCATGTATCCCAGCCATTCTTTCCCATGTGGAAATAAGTTCTATATATGCCCTACTTGTGAGGATTGAGCAAGGTGACATTTATGAAGAATGCCTTTGTAAACTGTAATTGCCTTGTGAATAAAGATTACTATCTCTGATAAACAGTACCAGTTCTCAGCCACCAGTAACCTGATTCTCTCATCCCGTGTTTGGAAGAAGCACAAATCTACGAGGAGGGATTGCTGATGTTTCAGTGTGAGTTGTACACAAGGCTCACATACTTTCTCCCTGCCTTTTGATCCTGTCTCTCTCCACGCTTTAGCGGGATACCAGTTCTCCCGCACAGCAGCCATGCTGTCAGTACAGTGTGACTAGGACTGCACTTGTATTGGAGATCTTCAACACACATGCCGAGCTGCTGGCCAGAAATGTTCTTCCCCTTCCCATGTGCTCTTGTACCTCCCCAGTATCTTAAGAATTCTTGGGGCTTGGTTATAAGCCAGGTGAACCATGTGGTAGATTCTTATTTAATTCTCTGACCCAAGTCCTTTCCACAGGTTGACAGTCACAAAATGAAGTTATGAGTGAAGTCTCTGGGAGCAGCAGCTGAAAAAGGAAATGGAAATGATTGTGTTGAGTTCAGCAGCCCTCAGACCCAGAGTGTGCTCTTGTCTAGTGTCCCTGAGGTGGAGAATAAGGACTTGCTTTACTCTCCAGGAGTGCAGTTGTCTCTAGCTTCCTGCAGCTTCACGTTAAAACCCCTTGAGATTATAGTTAAGAACATCTCTAGATGACTTTGTCAAGTGAGGGCTTTGGTCTTAGAGAATTTTAGCAGGTTTTAATCTAATTTAAGCCCAGTCTAACACTACTGAGAAAGGAGGTGTCTTTGGTTTTACTTTCAAATGTAAAATTTGACATTTCCTCTTCTTTGGGAGCCAGACGTGGTTAGTTAGACTCGTGGTCTTCATGGTACCTTTGCCTTAGTGGCTTAATAATTAAAACTCAATAATTCAAATGATGAATAAAAGCCCTAATGTGTGAAGATGGTAGATGATAGACAATTAAAAGTAGACAACCAAAAAGTGATGAAATCATTTTTAATGACTTATTATTTTTTACTTATTAATATTTATCTAAATTTTTACTAACCCAACTCCCCACAGTTTGCTTCCTTAGGAGACACTGGCAGATTTGTACGCAGTCTGAAGAAAGGGCCTGGCCACAGGATAGGGAGGGGTATAGTGTATATCACACCTGTGCTTGGTATATTTGGGCAGACTAAGTGTGATAGCAGCTGGGGAATCAATCCTAGATAAACCTGATTGTTCTCATTCACATGATTTCTGTGTCTGTTTATTCTTATTAAAACAATTGGCTGTTCTTCAATAGTGATGTTAAAACCATTTCATATTCTTTAGCAGTGGTCTCCTCTGGCAGCTTTATGTCTTGCCGTGTGCAGGTTGAAAAGAAAGAGTCGTCCTAGCTGTAGAGGACTCTGAGGAATTGGGAATCATTGCCTTTGTAACACATGAGGTGAAGGCAGTCTTCCTAAAGTTGATATGCTAATGAGTGCTCCTGGCAGGAGGAGTTTCCTACCCTGGACAGAAAGTCATCCGTGGTTCCTGGAGTCACATATTTGTTACCCTGGAAGTATAAAGGCTCTTTGCCTTAGAAATTCCTGAGTCTACTGATGCCTCAAGTGGTAAAATCAAAATTTGCAATTGACTGTATTCACAGTAGTGCCTTGTTCTGCAGCACCGTTCACTCTTCGAATGGCAGCCCACACATTTTGTGGATTGGGTGTACAGATGCACACTACGACAGCAGTACCTCCCTCCAGAGCCACTGTGTGCTAAGCACTTCAGTCTTCCAGGGATGGTTGGATCCATTTAGTCTTTTGTTCATTCCCCAAGTGCTTAAGTTCCTTTTCTATACCAAGTACTGCACTTGGAACGATAATAAAAAGCCAGCAGTATTTAGCCTGGACACTAAGATCTGGCCCAGCAATTGACAACTAACATTAAGTGCTATCATGAAGATATAGGTTCTGATGTGTGGTGACCATTTCCTGTGAACGGTTTAGTCTTTTAGTAGATTGAAATGGGTTGTGAAATATTATATTAACCTGTCAAGCAAATGAGGTGAAGCGAGTGGCATTTTGACCTTGTCTAGTCTCACCTGCTGATTCTAGTCCTTTTTTAGCACTTAGGAGTTGAAATACATTTATTGAGCCCTCACTGTATTCCATTCTAAGCTCTTTACATGTATTAATTTACTTAATCTTCATAACCACCTTATGAAATAGGTACTGTTATCCCTACTTTACAAATGAGGAAACTAAAGAACATGGAAATTAAGGTCCTTGTTAAAGGTCATGAGGTAGAGGCAGGATTCAGATTTAGGGAACCTGATCCAGAGTCCATATTCTTAAATGATGTGATACACTGCCTCTGGGTGGAAGGGTACCATCTTGACCAACCTCCTGTATGGGTAGAGCTTGGCAGAGTGATAGTTCCCTGACCTTCTGTGCCTGCAGAGTTTTGCTCTTTCCTGGATTGGTTTCTGAGAGCAGATTGCTTGTGCCTAATACAGAACAAGAGATGATGAATGCTGCAGGAGGTCCCTTATCTACAGCCCCACATGTGAATCTGGCTCTACCTTTCACCATCTGGATGACCTTGACTCTGAGCATGTTTCCTCATCTGTAAAGTGGAGATAATGTTATTTTATGGGATCATTTAGGGGATTAAATAAAATAACATACTTAACAGTTCCTGGCTCTGAGTAAATGCCTAATAAACGTTAGCAAATTTTTATTGCCATCATCCTCTAACCTTGAGAATGAGCCAAGAAACAATTTCTCAGAGACCAGATTCTAGGACCTAGGTAGGTGGGCAGATTTCCTTTGGTTTTGACAAGACAATAATTTTATTCTATGTATTTCTCTTGACTCTTTTGGTGTGAAAAGCAGAGAGGTAAAGCATTATTTGACAGATGTATGGATTCAAGCAAGAAACTGAGGTCCAATTGCAAAGAAATGCCTTGTAGAACTCAGAGCCCTGTCTGAGGAGACACAGAGGACCCTAGAGGGCGGAGAATGAACACAGCGCAGGGGCTAGTTCCAGAGTCGCATTCTCGGTTAGTTCACTTACCAGTGTGGGTGAGGGTCTCTTGTCAGTAGGCAGAGATTTTTTTCCTCTACTCTAACACGTGTCTGCTGGCTAGTGTTTATTAAAACTTAACTTTTTCTTAATATGAAATAGAATTTGTGACTTTTCTAAAATGCAGAGGCAAAGGAACTCTGTTAACTGCAGGCTTACTGATCCCCTTTCCCCACCTGTTCCTGTGCCAGACTTCCCCAAAGTGCTTATTTGCCAATGGTTGCTCCTCAGATCTCATGGCTAGCTCACTCCGTAGGCTCCAAGCCAGAGTGATGCTGCTGCCACCACTGCCGCCAACACCTCTGCTGCCACCACCAGCCATTCAGGTTCCTGCCATAAGGATGTGACCTGCCGTGAAGCTTTCACCTTTCTCCTTTCTGCCTGTCATTGGGGTTGTGCCTCTTTTCCTGGTGCTTTTTGCCATGCGGCCAGTGTTCCAAAGAAAGTTTTCAGGCACCAAAGTTAAGAGCCCTACCTACCTCTCCCAAGGAGATTTTTGAGTTAGCCATGGAAAAAGAAGACAATTGAGAGGGCTCCTGTGTCTCTGTGCTGCAGAAGGAAGAGTTTGCTTCTTGATAGTGTGCTAGCGCCAAGCCAGGTGGGGGAGACTTGCTGGGACTCATGTGCAAGTGTACTACATGACCTCTGGAGAAGTAGACTGGGCCTATCCTGCCCAAGGACAGCACCCTGACCCACAGGAGCCAAGGCTGAAGACTGATATCACCTTCTGCCACGCCCTTTCCTTAAGCTTAAGCTTAAGCTTGCTCTGCCACACTGCCCCAAGTCTGTGGCTCAAAACAGCCATTTCCTTTTGTTGATGAATAGGCCACTCTTTGTAAAATGTTTCAGCTTGGGGACTGGAAAGGCTGTCTGTGCCTTCCTGTCTCTCTGTTTCTCTGAGGGTTGACGTTGATGGCTTCTGTCTTTGTCTTCACAGGGAACTCTAATGATCCATGACAAAGAGGTCATCCTTGAGTATATATCAGGCCCGGACTTTTGGTACTGCAAACGGGTAAGTGCCTGGAATTCCGTTCCTTAGAAGTAAAGATCCAGCATCATAGCTCCTCTGTGTCTCCAGGAGTGCTATCTGGTAGTATGCATTGCTGAGCACTGAGCTCTTCTTCCTTAGTTCAGATGAACTGAGGGTCAGAGCAAGGTCAGCCACCATTCCTGCTTCCCAGGCTGCTGTCTGTGGCCATAGAGGGTTCTGGGTCTATTGGCCTGTTGGAGGCACCTTCTCAAGGGACATATGCCATGCTTTTCTATTGATGATGAACTGAAAGCAGTGCCTTGACTTACAACCTCTCCTTGGTTACCCTTCCTGGGGGTGGTTACAGGGGAATTACTGTTTTGAAAGGCTGGTTCTGTGGGAGTTATATATTTTTTGGATATTAAAGGGTTTCCAAGGATATGGAACTTTAGGTACTGTGGCATCATACCTCTGTTAAACTCTAATATTCTTCTCGAAAGGCATATTTAAAGATTTTAGGCCATACTCTTCTTAGAAGTCTAGCCAGATTGTAAATGAGCATGAAAATAAAATTTGTCATTTTTCATTGCTGCTTAGTTTCAAAAATAATTGTGAAAAATTTACAAAGTTTCAGGGTGTCTGGGTGCCTCAGTCAGTTAAGCAGCCAACTCTTGATTTTGGCTCAGATCACAATCTCACGGTTTGTGAGTTCGAGCCCTACATCGGGCTCTGTGCTAACAGTGCAGAGCCGGCTTGGGATTCTCTCTCTCTCCTGCTCTCATGTGCATATGCGCTCTCTCTTTCTCTCTCTCTTTCTCAAAATGAATAAACTTTTTAAAAAAGTTACAAAGTTCCTGAACCAGGATTCATTAAAAAGTTCATTATAGAACTTGGTAAAATTCAGTAAAAACTTTAGTTTGACATTTTGTTAATCTCAGTGAAATATAATTTGAATAGCTGTGGTTGTCATCGACCAAAGTATCATATTTCATGATATACTACTTTATGGTGTCATTTTATGAAAACATTTAACTTTTTTAAAAATTGTAATAAAATACACATTAAATTTATCATTTTAACCATTTTAAAACATATAATTCAGTGGCATTAAGTACATTCACAATGTTGTACAACCGTCAACACTATCTAGTTCTAGAACTTTTTTCATAACCTCAGAAAGAAACCCTGTATCTATTAGCAGTCACTCCTCATTCTCTTTTTCCTCACTTCCTAAGAAACCACTAATCTACTTTCTAGCTCTGTGGATTTGCCTATTCCAGATATTTCATCTAAGTGGAATCATGTAGTATGTGGTCTTTTGTGTCTGCCTTCAAACTCAGCATGTTGTCAAGGTTTATCCATGCTGTGGATCAGTACTTCATTCATTTCTAGGCCAAATAATTATTATCTGGCTATACCACATTTTGTTTATCCATTCATCAGTTTATGGACATTTGGGTTGTTTCCACATCTTGTCTATTGTGAATAAGACTGCTGTGAATATACATTCATGTACAGGTTTTTGCTTGAACACACATTTTCAATTCTTTTGGGTATATACCCAGGAATTGTCAGGTCATATGTTACTTTTATGTTTTAACTCTTTGAGGAATCAACAAACTGTTTTCTATAGACGGCATCTGCACCATTTTACATGCCCACCCTCAATAAATGAGAGTTCCAATTTCTGCACAGTCCTTGCCAACATTTGTAATTTTTAACCCCCTTTTAAAAAAAAGATTATTTTTAAGTAATTTCTACACCCAAAGTGGGGCTCTAAATCACAACCCCAAGATCAAGAGTCAGACACTACCAACTGAGCCTGTCAGGCACCCCAACCCTTATTTGATAAATAGCCATCCTGGTGGGTGTGAAATATCTCATGATTTTAACTTGCATTTCCCTGTGACTAATGATGTTGAGCATCTTTTTTATGTGCTTATTGCCACTTATGTATCTTCTTTGGAGAAATGTTTATTCAAGTCCTTTGCCCATTTTTAATGAGTTGTCTTTTTGTTATTAAGTTGTGAAAGTTATTTATACATTTTGGATGTAAAACCCTTATCAGATATGTGATTTGCAAATATGTTCTCCCATCCTGTGTGTTGTCTTTGAATTTCTATTTTATTTTTTTTATTTATTTATTATTTTTTTATTTGTTTATTCATGAGAGAGAGTGCAGACAAGCAGGAGCAAGGGAGAGGGGCAGAGGGAGAGAGAGAATCTTAAGCAGGCTCCACACTCAGCACAGAGCCTGATGCGTAGCTTGATCATGGGTGTCCTGGGAAGCTGAAGTCAAGAGTTGGATGCTCAACTGACTGAGCCACCCAGACGCCCCTATCTTTCACTTTCTTATAGTGTTTTTTGCATAAAAATTGTGGTAAAGTCTAGTTCAGCTGTTTTTTCTTTCGTTGTTTGTCTTTTGGTATCATGAAACCATTGTCAAGTCCAAGGTGATGAAGATTTACCCCTGTTTTCTTCTGAGAATTTTATAGTTTTGGCTTTTATATTTAGATGTTTCATCTGTTTTGAGTTAATTTTTGTTCATGCTGTGCAGCTTCATTCTTTGGCATGTGGGTATCCAGTTGTCCCAGCAGCATTTATTTAATCACTATTCTTTTCCTATTGAGTGGTCTTGCACTCTTGTTGGAAATCAATCGACAGAGGTCTATAGGTTGATTTCTATTGACACTCAATTTTATTCTTTTGATCTATATTTTTTCCTTATGCTAGTACCATGCTGTTTTGATTATTGTAGCTCTGTAGTAAATTTTGGAATTGATAAGTATGTCCTTCAGCTTTGTTCCTTTTTTTCTTTTTTTTTTTTTTTAGAGTTAGAGAAAGCACATGAGCAGGGAAGGGGCGGAGCAGGCGGGGTGGACAGAGGATCTGAAGCAGACCCTACTCTGACAGAGAGCCCGATGTAGCACTTGAACTCATGAGCCATGAGATCATGACCTGGGCCAAAGCTGGACACTTAACCAGTTGAGCCACCCAGGCACCCGATCTTTGTTCTTTCTTAAAATTGTTTTGGCTAGGGGCACCTGGATGGCTCAGTTAAGCAGCCAACTCTTAATTTCAGCTCAGGTCATGATCTCACAGTCCGTGAGTTTGAGCCCTGTGTCGGGCTCTGCCCTGACAGTGCGGCACCTGCTGGAATTCTCTATCTCCTCTCTCTGCCCCTCTCCCACTCATGATTTTTCTCACTCTCTCTCCCTCTCTCTGTCTCAAATAAATAAACATTAAAAAAAATTAAGTAAAATTGTTTTGGCTATTCAGGATCTTTTGTAATTCCACATAAATTTAAAGAAAAACTTTTCCATTTCTACAAAAAAAAAAAGACCATTAGGATATTGATAACATTTAACATTTTAATAGTGATTACCTCTACATTTTGAGATTATGGGTGATTCCTCCCTCTTTTATACTTTCTTAATCAGCTATAATGCACAAGTATTATTTATTTCATAATCAGAGTTGGAGGAAGCTAGCATTAAAGGGGCAATTTTGAACTCTGTTTTCTGTTAACTAGCAGAAAACAGATGTTGATATCTGATGTCAAAATTATATAGCTGTTGCCAAAACTATTGCTTGAAAGAGCAGAGTGGCTTGGTTACATTGTCCCCTAAGATGACAAGCCACTTGCTTAGCTATTTCAGGAGTACTTTGTAATTTCTGCGCTGTTTTGGAAGGGTTGAGGGATCAACCCTGCATATGTGACCTTTGTCCTTATGTGGAGTGCACCAACTTTAAAAACAATATTTATAGCAGCATGATTTATAATGGCCCAGGAGTGGAAACAACTGAATGTCCATAACTGATGAATGGATAGACAGACAACATGTGGTACAGCCATACAGTGGAATGCTATTTGGCAATTGAATGAAGTACTGAAACATGTTACAACGTGGATGAACTTTGGAAACACTATGCCAGACACAAAAGACATTATATTGTACTATTCCATGGGACTGGTGAGAATGGGGCCAATGAAGACATTCTAAAGTTAGACTGTAGTGATGGTTGCATTCCCACATATACTGGAAATTACTGGACATGTGAAACAGGTGAAGGTTATGGTACTTAAAAAACCAAGGTGACTGGGGGGGTGGGTGGGAAGGTGGACAAAAACAACCAAGGTTAGGCTTCTGACCTACCACTGACATCTCTTCTGTAATAACAAGCAGCCTCCAAATCCTAGTGACTTAAATTGATATACATATTCTTTTTTAAATTTTTTTAATGTTTGTTTTATTTTTGAGAGAGAGACAGAGCGTGAACAGGAGAGAGGCAGAGACAGAGACACAGAATCTGAAACAGGCTCCAGGCTCTGAGCTGTCAGCACAGAGCCCAACGTGAGGCTCGAACTCATCAACTGCGAGATCATGATCTGAGCTGAAGTCAGACGCTTAACTGACTGAGCCACCCAGGCGCCCCACATATTCTTACTTTGAATTACATGTTTGGAGCTATGGGTCATTATTTCAGTTCTCCACAGCCTCTCTTTCTGGGATGCAGGTGGATGGAGCAGTCCCAATGTGGTATTGCTCTCCCCGTGGCTGAGGGAGAGAATGAGAAGCTCGTTCTCACAAAGCGATGACTCTTAGAGCTTCTGCCAGGCCCACTCACACTGTTGGCCAAAGGTGACAATAGAGAGGGGAGGGCAGTCATGTTGCAGAGAGGTACCACAGTCACTTGACAGTAGGCAGGGGCTCTGACACAGAGACGGGAACAACAAAATAATCAATTATAATGACTTTACTCGAGTTACTTACCCTCTCCAGGCCTCAGTTTCATCTTCTACAAAATGAGGAGATAATAGTTGTCCAAATCATTTAAGTGACGATGTGTGAAACAGGCCTGATACCTGGTGTGTGCTGTTTACTCACTAGTTTCTGCTTCTGTGATTATTGTTCTCTCCTCCATCTGGCATTCCTTACTTGCCCTACAAGGCCCTGCTCAAATAGCAGCATTTTCTTCATGGTTCCTGCTCTTTGGTTTCCTGCCGGTCAGCTCTGTCCTCATACTACTTAGAAGCTCATTGGCAAAAGTTCAGGGTCTTTGGGGTTGGGCAATGTGCTTAACTTTTTATTCATAGGTTCAGACAAGAAGAACTACATTCACATTGCTTCAGTATGTTCCTCCTGTTTTGTTGCCCCTTTTTAAAATCAGTGTTTGACTAAGGGGAATTGATAAATGAATTCTCAGTTCCAGCCAAGCCTGGTTGGGGCTGTCATAAGCAGTTCAGAATGAAATGTTGGATGCAGACTGAATGGCAATGGCTTTGAGGCAGTAGTATCCTATAAACCATTTAACAGCCAGTTTTCTTTTCTTTTGTTTTTTTTTTTTAATTTTTAAAAATTGTCTTAATGTTTATTTAGTTTTTTGACAGAGGAAGCTGAGGATGGGCAGAGACAGAGAGGGATAGAGAAATCCCAAGCAGGTTCCGTGCTGTCAGCACAGAGCCTGATGCGGTGCTCGAACTCATGAACTGTGTGAGATCAGGACCTGAGCCAAAACCAAGAGTCGGATGCTTAACCGACTGAGCCACCCAGGCGTCCCTAACAGTCCAATTTTCTTAGTTAAGTTTATTTCCTATAGAAGTCTTTGTTCTGGGCAAAAGCATTTGGGGCTGCTCCAGAGCTAGGTGCCCTGTTGGAAGGCAGCTCTCAAACAGCAGCTCACCAGATTCTGTCTGCCTGCTCTGGTGAATGGGGGGGACGTCAGATTTGTTAGGCTTTATGGTGACCTGGGATATGGTTTCTTTCTTTCATGTTTGGCAGGTACTGTTGTGTTCAATATACATAAGATTTTTAAAAATGCCTTGGGTCAAATTTAAAGTCTTTCCCTTTCCCATGCAGTGTAAGGCCAGCGTAGCTGGGTACCGATCTTCATGTTCACTCTGCAAGTGCCCAAGGGAAGGTGAGTGGTGGCAGAGGTGGTGGTGGTGGCTTCTGTTTTGTGTACTGAGCAAAACAAACTTCATGTTCTCTTTGACTTTAAAGAGTGGTCATCCCTAAATACAAGTTGATCTGTAAAGCCCTTCAAAGTGCATTGTGATCTCTGCCTTCATGTGACCCGTTTCTAAATGATACTGGATGTCAGAGGTCCACCAGGGGAAAGAGCTGGGTTTGCAGGATCCTCACACTGAGGGGGCTAAGTGAGCAGCTGACTAGAGGTCAGTAGTAGTGCTGTTTAGAGTACAGTTAAGGATGTTAAGTTGAGAAAGAGTCCACGCAGCATTAGTCCTAAGCATGTGACCCTTACCCCCACTGCTTTGAAGTTATTGCGAATCATTTTTATCGAAATGCTGTTCTTATTTACACTCTACCTAAACATTTCAGAATCTTCAACAGAAAAATATTTGTTAAGATAACAGTAAAAATATGAACAAGAGAAAATAGGATTGAGAGTGTATGTTGTTTTTATAGAAGGATAAACCTAATAGCTTCTCAGTCCCTGAACTTTAAAGTAAATTTCTGCAGAGAACCTTTAGTTAGACAACCCCCAGGAGTCTGTCAAGGGCATCTGTAGCAACAGTCCTATAGTGGTGACTGTTATGTGCCTGTTTCTGATATTACCCCTTCAGGAGAGCTAGGGCGTGACCATAAAATACAGTTCAGTGTATGGATCCAGGTAGCCTTCTGAAGGACCTGTTGGTTCCAAGTTTAGAACTTAAATGCCTCAAAGAGTTTCTTAGCTGGGATTTTGAGCTGTAGTGGAGAGTTTGCTCCCTGATGAGGACTGTGAATCAGCTGTTCTGAAAATCTTTTAAGGAAGGCCCTACATGCTGTAGAGACCAAACCAACCTCTGAGAAGGTGAGTAAATAACTGAGATTTTTTAACTTGTATTACTTCAGATTAGGCAAAATTGTGTTTTTTCCCTCAAGAAAGATTTCTTTCTCCATATATTCTAACAAATGAAAGGATGGTTTATAAAAATCCTTGGGTACCATACCACCGAGAGGGCTGAGACGACTTTAACCTGGAAATGTGTAAAGCAGGTATTCGCTAATTGCCTGTCACTGCTATTAAGCAGTCTATATTGCTCCTATAGAATGTCTTTTTTTGAGCCACGTGACTTTCTGTGAACCCTCCAAGACTGAATTAATTGCAAAACTATGCTCCTAGTTAATTGGACTAATTGTCCTGCTATAGAAAGAGATTTGAAGTGAATCAGTTATATTTTGAAGGACATTTGCTCATTATAATTATTTGCATGTGAATGAGCCATATTCAGGTAGTTCTGTTAACTTCCTAGAGAAGAGGGGGCCCACCCATGGTCTTGGAGAATTTGAAGCAGCTGTCATAGTATCATAACACTGGAAGAAGCAAGGCTCCTAGACATAAACATTTGGAAAATATGTTTCTACCAAACTTCTGGCAATAATCATATCTCTGGTAATTTTGTTGCCAAATGTATTCTTATCATTGGTTTTAGTATTCAGGCCCGGAGTCTCATGAAGGATTTCTTATATTTAAATGTTTGGAAAGTAATAGAGAACTCATAAGATGAAATTTTTTCAATAATTGTGTGGTTTCTTTGAAGTATAACATATGCGGACTCATTAGCCTTGTTTAAAATCTGTTAGAGGGCTTTTTTATAGGTATTTCTAAGACTGTTAAAAGCATTCCAATATGAGTATTTGGTGGCAGGTAAGGAGGAATCACAACAGTAGTGTTTTTTGGATGAAACCTGCTGGAGATTCTCTTTCTGTTTCTGTTCCTCTAGTGACAGAGGCCAAGCAAGAATTAGTAACCTATCCTCAGCCTCAGAAAACATCCATACCAGCAGCATCAGAAAAACAACCCAACCAGTCTCCAAGGTCAGGTGATAAAGAATCTGAACCCAAAAAGCGGGAAGAAGGACAAGAACCACGCTTGGGACATCAAAAGAGAGAAGCAGAAAGATACCTGCCTCCTTCTCGAAGGGAAGGGCTTACCTTCCGAAGAGACCGAGAGAAGGAGCCATGGTCTGGGGAGACACGCCAGGATGGGGAGAGCAAAAGTAAGTGGTTTGTCAGGGGGTGTACTAGATTTTGACTACCTCAGTTGGAATTTAGATGGTCTGTTTTGTGGCTGGGGACCAGCTCTTTCCCACACCCTATTAAAACTGCTCACCTTATGGTGAAGGCTCTTGCTTTCTGCAGGCCTTGCCATACCAGTCAAAGGAATCTGTATCCTCCAAATAGCAAGTTGCTATTCAAATTTCTGAGTATTGGTGAAGAAATGTTTGAAGTATATGACCAACGTTGTTTTATAGAATCAGCCTTGCTAGAGCAGAATGGCATCTGTAGTGTAAAAAGAACAATCAAGGGCACCTGGGTGGCTCAGTCAATTAAAGCTTTCGACCTCAGCTCAGGTCATGATCTCACAGTTGAGGAGTCAGAGCCTCACATCTGGCTTTCTGCTGTCGGGACAGAGCCCACTTCTGATCCTTTGTCCCCCTTTCTCTCTGCCCCTCCCCTGCTCACGTGTGTGTGCATGCGTGCACATGCGCGCTCTGTCTCTCAAAAACAAACATTTTTAGGGGCACCTGGATGGCTCAATCAGTTAAGTGTCCAACTTCAGCTCAGTCGTGATCAAGTTCATGGGTTTGAGCCCCGCATCAGGCTCTGTGCTGACAGCTCAGAACCTGGAACATGCTTCAGATTCTGTGTGTGTGGGTGTCTCTCTCTCTCTCTCTGTCCCTCTTCTGCTCATGCTCTCTCTCTCTCAAAAAATGAAATGAAACAAACATTTTTTTAAAAAGACAATCGGGCTTTGAGGGCTTTGAAAATTAACCTTTCTCTTTCTTTGCTCCTTTCCCATTTGTGCATGGTTCGTTCAGCAATCATGCTAAAACGCATCTATCGGTCTACTCCACCTGAGGTCATAGTGGAAGTGCTAGAGCCCTACGTCCGCCTTACTACTGCCAATGTCCGTATCATCAAGAACAGAACCGGCCCCATGGGCCACACTTACGGCTTTATTGACCTTGACTCCCATGCGGTAAGTTTGCTCTGCTTTGGAATAGCCAAGGGACAGCTGGCTATAGAATCCTTAAGGATATTTGAGGGGCTTCTTTATCGTTGGAATACTCATGTACTATCTGTCATCACAACCCCCCTTGTTCTTTCCTTTGGGTTTAATGCTCACTCAGATGAAGGGACTATCCTTTTAAAGTTAGAATTCTTGAATGTTTTTCCAAATCTGGTTTTGTTTTATGGCATTTACAATGTCCAATTAAAATAACATGAGAACTGGGGTGCCTGGGTGGCTCAGTCAGTTAAGCGTCTGACTCTTGATTTTGGCTCAGGTCATGATCTCCCAGATCGTAAGTTCAAGCCCTGCATCAGCACAAAGCCTGCTTGGGAGTCTCTCTCTCTCTCGCTGTCTGCCCCTTCCCTGTTCACGTGCGCCCACTGGCGCACGATGGATGGATGGATGGATGGATGGATGGATGGATAGATAGATAGATAGATTCCTCACAAGTAACTACGTTCTTATGTTACCTATGTACTGAACCTTTCAAGATTTAGTGAATTTTCTTGTTTCTGAAATTTGTTTTGCTTAGCCATAGATGGTCTTATATTTGATGGTAATAGGACAGTTCCCTCTTTTCCTCAAAATGTTGCTTTAATAGATTCTTGTGGTTTGAATTTTTAGTTGTGGGGCCTTCTATCTAATATTGTGAAGGTAGTAATGAAAATCATTGGTATTTCTTAGATTTCATGCTCAGAAATCATAAGGGACTTTGTAAACTGGATCTGATGCAATGACAATTGCAGAAGAGAATTTGAATTTGAATTTCTGATATCAATACCAGAGAAACTGGTGTCTACTGTGACCACTATTCTGATCAACACTTCATCAAGACTTGCCTGTTTTTGCCAGTGTGCTCTTACTATTACAGTTATGACCAGAACATAATGTTCATTACATTTTTCTTTTGAGAAGGAAAATCCATGTTCAGTTCTCTTTCAGAGGACATGGCCTTTTCTCTCTCCCTGTGCTGAAATGTATCTTTGGTTCCCCAGGAAGCTCTTCGTGTAGTGAAGATCTTACAGAACCTTGATCCGCCATTTAGTATCGATGGGAAGATGGTAGCTGTAAACTTGGCCACTGGAAAACGAAGGTAAGGCAGAGGAGTGGGCCTCCTTTGTGATTCCCCTACTCAGGTTTTTGGGAGGAAACTGATAAAAGGCAGAGATAGTAAGACATGGTATCTTCTGATATGGGTTGCTTCAGATATGTATGCGTGTTTTCTTTTTCTGAAGCTTGCCTTATTCTGACTCTAGATTTTTTTTTTCTCCCCCTTAAATAGCACTACTAGATACTTTAGTCCCTTTCCTCTTCACTGCCTGGTATCTTTGGGTCTCAAATGATGATACTGTCTTGGATGTGCGGAAAAATCTTGATATATCCTTGCCCCTTGGAATCCTAAGAAAATGATGTCCTGACGCCCCACTTCCCTGGCCCTGTTCATATACTCCCACAGTACTAGGAAACGTAATTCCTCTTTACTCCTATATTTATCTTGCCCCAGGAGTGGTAACTGGGAAGTGGCTGCGTTGGAGAGGCAGGCTTACAGGGATGGAGCAGATCTTGCTCTAGCACCCTCACTTCCTTTGCTCTTTTGCTTCAGCAGTGGCTTTGTAGGAGCCTCCATACTGCCAGGCCTGCTTGCTGTCTGGGTTGGTAGCTTTCCCTGCAAAATGGGGGAAAGAACGTTTCTTGGCAAATCTGTAGGCAGTCCTCAGGGATTTTTTTGGTAGCAGACTCAAGACCTGTTGTATTATTTGTTACAGAAATGATTCTGGGGACCATTCTGACCACATGCACTACTATCAGGTAGGCGTCAGCAGTTGGGGAGTACTCTGAGAGCTATCAGAAGTTCCATAATTTTAACTTGCCTTTCTGTGATAGGGTAAAAAGTATTTCCGAGATAGGAGAGGAGGAGGCAGAAATTCAGACTGGTCTTCAGATACAAATCGACAAGGACAACAGTGTAAGTGACTTGTTTTATTTCTTTTGGTCTTTTTGGCTTGACTACTCATTAACTGAAATCTTTGTAGTCACAAAGTTAGCAAGAGATACTGTTGACTGGGGTGCTCCTTCAGAGAGAGCACCATCTATGGGTTCTGCACCTGTTTGGGTTGGCCAACCCCATTCTTGGGTTGTTCTTGGTAAGTTCCCAGCAAGGGCTTCACTGGACAAGGACTAACTGACATTGGCTTGGTTTTGTTCCCACTAGCATCATCTGACTGCTACATATATGATTCTGCTACTGGCTACTATTATGACCCTTTGGCAGGCACTTATTATGACCCCAACACTCAGGTGAGTTTTTGGTTGGTTTACTTGGTCACTGATTCTTTGGAGAAAAGTACCTGTAATTTGTTACTGTGAAGATTTTTTTCCCCGGATTTTCTGGTTGCTCATTACATGAAAAGTGACAATGTTGAAATTTATAGAAGTTTCACTATTTCTCCATTCCTGGCAGCTGCTCTGTTACATTGTCTGTACCTCATGTCTAGTCGGGTATCTTTTAGAGTCCACATGTTATATCATGTTGTATTTATTGAGTTGTGTTCATTCAGGATTTAAAGATGGTGACCTTTCTGTTAACTGTTGCCTATATGGAAAAGCAATGCTTTGTGGCATTATAGGTAAGAACAGTGCTGCTCTTGGAAAAATGGACAGTGAGTGGTCTGGATGTGTCCTGGCCCCTGGAGAGAGTTTCTAGATTGTTTGATGTGGTCTCTTCTTAGGCTTGTGAGGAAGAGAGCCATTCTTTCCCCTAGAAGGAAACTTGCTCCTTAGACCTAGAATTAACTGGGAAAGTGAGACATTCTGCAGACTTAACAGTTTGTAACCGTATCGCAGCAAGAAGTCTATGTGCCCCAGGACCCTGGGTCACCTGAAGAAGAGGAGATCAAGGAAAAGAAATCCACCATTCAAGGAAAGTCAAGTAGCAAGAAGGAGGCATCTAAAAGAGATGGCAAGGAGAAAAAAGACCGAGGAGTGACAAGGGTAAGAGGGCTTTTGAATCTGCTCTTTACCAGATAATTACAGATTCAAATGAAGGAGTCCTAGAGGAAATCTGGGGTTGAAGAGACAAGTGACCAAAAAAATGCCAGTAATCCACTTGCCTTTTTATAGGCAGTGGGTAACTCTTTCACAGTCATAAAAATCATGGCTGGTAGAACGAAGTGGCTGAGTTCAAATCCTAACACCTGGGCTCCGCACAGTTTCACTCTCCTGTTCCCCCTCTTCAGTGCTTGATGTTTCTGTAGGTCTAATTGTGGTAAGGCTACCAGTTTGTGTTCTCTGCTCAGTTTATATTTGATCGTAAGTAGCTTTTCCCTGGTTCTATAATACTCTTTATTATTTTAATGCCTGTATAGTAAAAAAACTCACAGTAAAACTGTACCATCATTTTCTTCATCGTTCCTGCATAATTTGTCTCTTCTTTTTAGTCTTATTCTGTTGTAATATGCATCATTTAGTTAGTATTTTATTTCTCCTTCTAAATTACTTCCTTAGGATAAATTTTCAAAATGGAAGATGTTGAACATTTTTGTGTCTCCTGACATAGAGCCAGATTAGTTTCAAAAGAATTCTATTGATTTGCCCTGGCACCAGTTAAGCATTAGTGAAAATGATGAGTTCGCTTGTGGTTCAATTCATAACTTACCTTTATTTTCCCCTTCTAATACTGCTGGTTGTTTATCTAGAGATACAGACAGAGAGAGAAAGTATGTGTGTGTTTCTGAGAACCTAGACTTCTGCTTTGGCACTTATTCTTTCTAACAGTATTCCCAATCATTTGTAAAATGAGGATATTAATGCCTATCTGGAGGGTTGTAGTAAAGGCTAAGGATGACAGTGCATAAAAATGCCTCATCTGGTTCCTGACATATAGTGACCACTCCATATACACTGAATGTTATGTTTTTAAAGGCTTTTTTATTTTGAAAGCATTATAGCAACATTACAGATACTTCACAAATTAGGAGGTTTGGAAAATCTGACTAATTTCAACAGGGTTAACTCTTAACCAGCTTTTATGAGTATCATAAGAATTATCATGGGTTTGATCAGTTTCAGGAAAATGCCAGTGAGGGGACAGCCCCCCCAGAGGACGTCTTTAAGAAGCCCCTGCCTCCCACTGTGAAGAAAGAAGAGAGTCCTCCACCAGTAAGACTAAGCCAAGGCCCTGGGCTGAGAGGCTGGGGCTGGTTCCATATGAGAAAGGAAGTTCAGAGGCTGATGCCTCACTTTGGTGTTGGTCCTTTTGTTCCCTCTGTCTCACAAACAAGGACTTTTCTTGAATATGAGCATGAGATAAATGTTCCTATCTGCTAATAGGGATATAACTGGAGAATCAGAGGCAGTTTATCTGTCCTCTTTCTTTGTACCCTGTGCCATTCCCACCAGACCAAGGGAGGACCTGGCCCTTTTTAAGTTATAATCTTGGTCTTGTTAATTCTTCTTTTCTAAATGACCCAGGAAACCCATTTCCCTGGCTCCATTTTTTCCTGCCTTTTTGGTGCTGCATAAGAATCACAGATGGGGAATGCATGTATGGTCATTTTGACAGTTTGCCTGCCTGGCCAAAGTGAACAGTTCTAAACTTGGTACCCATTTTTTTAGATGCATTAAAGTGATGGTCTCCTCCAATTGCAGATGATTCTGGTTAAATGTAAATATATAACAATAGTGGCCATGCTTTACTTTTGATTGATCATAGGCCACTGATCATGCATCATTATTTCATAGTTCCTATAAACTACTGGTATATATTCTTTGCCTGCACCGTATTACTAGTACAGTTCATTGTAGCATCAGTCCTATCCATGCCTTTGCCTTTGCCTTTGCCTTTGCCTTTGCCTTTGCCTTTGCCTTTGCGTCACTCAGGAGCTGTCTACCTGAGAGTTTATCCTTCATTTGCTTTTTTAATCCTCCTGCTAAATCCCTTTTGCTATAGGGGTTACTATAGCCTTAATAAAGTTTATCTTTCCTTTTCTGCATGGGTTACAGTGACTTGGGGGTTGTTGCTATCTCTTCCTCTTTGTAACTCGTAACTTCCATGTTTATGTCAGTTCCCCTTTCCCTTCTTTCTCTTCACTGTTTGTTGCTAGAGTCACCTCTAACGGAACCTTTGTGGTTTTATCTCAGTGATCAAGGAGAAAAGTCAAGCTTAAACCATGTTGCCTTCCATCTGGGAAGGAGCAGTGCGGTCAGTGGGCCTATTTTGAGCCCACTGTTCATTATTCAAACTAAAAGAAGAAATGAGATATACCCATACTGGAATATTCAGAAAACAGGCCCCACAATATAGATTGAAGTTAGTCTTAATCTCTGGCCTTCTCTTTCCAGCCTAAGGTGATAAACCCACTCATTGGCCTCCTGGGTGAATATGGAGGAGACAGTGACTACGAAGAGGAAGAGGAGGAGGAACAGACCCCTCCTCCACAGCCCCGCACAGCACAGCCCCCACAAAGGGAGGAACTGACCAAGAAGGAGAACGAAGAAGACAAACTCACTGATTGGAATAAACTGGCTTGTCTGCTCTGCAGAAGGCAGTTTCCCAACAAAGAAGTTCTGATCAAACACCAGCAGCTCTCAGACCTGCACAAGGTATGGGGAAGGGGCTCTGACCTTTCAGACTTTGGACTCTTACTATCAATGAGCATCACAGCCCAATTTCAAAATGAATTGTTCCTCCACCTTTTGTTACGAGTTGCTCTGCATTAAGGCTGTGCTCACCTTCCAAAACCTCACTTTGTAGACCCAAGGCAAGCAGCATGGCTGGGATTGGGACACCAAACACGGAGGCTGCACTGAAGACAGGAGGGGAGGGGGTCGTGGAGTAGGAAACTAACTGGCTGAGTTTCTCATCTTAGCTCTTCCATTAAGCTAACAATTGGACCTCAGATAATCCCCTTCTCTTCTGTGATACTTGGTGCTTCACCTGGTTCTGTCTAGCTCTGATACTGTGCAATTTTCCCTAAAGGTGGGTCACATTCTGCCACCTCTTCATGTGGTAAAACACCTATAAATCATGGCACGACATCTGTTGTTAGGGTGCTAAACTGACATACACTGGCCCTCCCCTGCAGTCTTCCCATTTAGATGTACTGACCAAGGAGCCAAATTCTGGACAAAGAAAGCCCATAGACAGACCCGTGTTTTCAGTATAGGGTGATTTATTTCACACTCCTTCTCTAGCAGATTTGCTAGAGCCAGTGAGGAGATTGGATTTCAACTTTCCCTTAGTATAAAACCCAAAGTCTTATGTAGCTAAAAGCTGAGAAACTTTGCTTTTAGTAATAAGCACACCTCTTCTCCCAGCTGCCTCAGTGGAGGCTCTGCAGAGTTTCTATGGGGGTGAGAGGCTCCTGACACTCCCTGCAACAGATTACTTCCCAAGTCCCTTTGCCTTTCTAGAATTCTGAGTCATGAGACTGACGCATTTAAATTCCAGCTCTCTGGGGGTTCTTGGCTGGCTCAGTTGGGTAGAGCATGTGACTTTTGATCTTGGGTTCGTGAGTCCAAGCGATATTGGGCATAATTTTTAAAAAAAATAAAAGGGTAAATCATTTTTTTAAAAATAAAAATAAATTTAAGCTGTCTAATGAAAATGATATTAAATGCCTAATGTCAGGAAAGAGGAGCCAGAAGTCTGGTGAACTGACCCTGGGACCGTGGAAAGTGGACTGTAGTACTTTTTCCTTTCCTTACAGTGATCCCAGTGCAAAGAATACCCTGTCCATACAAGAGATGCTCTGGACACCTCAAGTTTCTTATATGTGCCCGAGGGTATTGTGTAGTAGAGCCATGCTTAAGACGTGGGGGACCCTCAAGGAATACAGGACTCTCAGAGCAGTCTGTTTGTTCCTTTAGGAGCTTGGGTTCTCCTTTTCATATTTCTCTGAGGGTTTGAAAAAGTGAATAGTGCCTGAGAATGGTGGTGGGGGGCAGGTGGTATTAGGCAGAGCACTTGTTGGCATTTCATTTTCTTTACTGGTGTGCTCAGATTCCCCTCTGTCGTAATTTTTACCATATAACCCAGATTTGTGTTTTCTGTGTTTTGGAGAGTAGTAGAATAAGGTCTCTCGTGCCACACCACATAACTAATCTGTGTGACAAGCCAGCAATTGAACTTGGGGTCTCATTGGTGAGCCTAAAGCCAGTCTAGCTAAGAATTGTTGCTTGCAGAGTACACTGATCATTCAGGAGAGTTGGTCAGTGAAAAAGGAGCCACAGTCCTAAAGCAGCTATTGGGAAAGGCCTAGAAACACTTTCTAGGGCCACTTTTTCTAGACCTGTACTCCTAGAACTTTTTCTCTTCTCAGCAAAACCTGGAAATCCATCGGAAGATAAAACAGTCTGAGCAGGAACTAGCCTATCTAGAAAGGAGGGAACAGGAGGTAAGCTTTGGTGACCTGTTACTCCCTTGACCCCAACCCTTTATACTTTCTGGTGTGGAATTTGTAGGCTGTGCTGAAGACACAGAATGAAGAGGCCCTAAAAGATGGTATATACATTTATCAGAACTCCTCAAACTGGGAGTGGCTCAGTCACTTGAATGTAGACTCTTCATTTTGGCTCAGGTCATGATCTCGTGATCTGTGGGTTTGAGCCCCGCATCAGGCTCTGTGCTAACAGCTCTGAGCCTGGAGCCTGTTTCAGATTCTGTCTCCCTCTCTCTCTGCCCCTCCCCCACTCACGCGCACTCGCTCTCGCTCTCTCTCTCTCTCTGTCTCTCTCTCTCCCCCGCCTCAAAAATAAGTACTAAAAAAAAAAACAAAACTCCTCAAACTACATTAAAATGGGTGCAGTTCATTGTTTATAAATTATATCTTAGTCTATTATTTAAAAGTGGTGTTAGTTTAGGGTCTCCAGATAGGTCAAATAAATGCATTTCTTTCCTGCACAGCTTTTAAAATCAATGAAGGAGTGTTGGATAGGGCTGCTGAAATGACATCTTTTACTATTAGAGGCTAGGTTGGAGGAAGTAGTTTAGTTTAGAGCTAAATGGACTTGCTGCCTAGATCACATAATTAGGCAGACTCACCTACACAGCCGCAGGCTTCACTGACTGGGCCAGGTCTTATGTGACCATTAGGAATCCTCCTTTGGAGTTCTACTGGAGAGCACCTCCTCAGAAGAGGAAAACACAGCTGTGAGTCAAGCACAGTAGCTCATTCTTCTCAAATTTACCAGTTGGAGAAGCCACTGCTTCTCAAGAAGAGTATTTGAAGTAGCAAGAGATTCCAGGAGTTACCAGTTGAACTCCCTTCACATTAGAAGGAATATCAGGAGGGGCGCCTGGGTGGCTCAGTTGGTTAAGCGGCCGACTTCGGCTCAGGTCATGATCTCACGGTCCGTGGGTTCGAGCCCCGCGTCGGGCTCTGTGCTGACAGCTCAGAGCCTGGATCCTGTTTCAGATTCTGTGTCTCCCTCTCTCTGACCCTCCCCCGTTCATGCTCTGTCTCAAAAATAAATAAACATTAAAAAAAAAAAATTTAAAAAAAAGAAGGAATATCAGGAGTAAAGTGAAGCTTCCCCACTACCCAACCCCCTTAGATGGAAATCTCAGATCTTTTATTCTGCTTACCAACAGGGAAGGTTTAAAGAAAGAGGAAATGATCGCAGGGAAAAGCTCCAATCTTTTGACTCTCCAGAAAGGAAGCGAATTAAATACTCCAGGGAAACTGACAGGTAAGCCGGGAACTTTTCACTCAGCCTAGGCCGCAAGGCCTAATGGTGAAACCATCTTTCTCCAGCTGTGCTGCTTTTTCTTTTAGGGGTAACTGAGGTTAGTGGGAGCAGATTCTGTCTGAACTCCTTGAGCATAAGGTTCACTCCAGCCTCTGACCACCTGGCTTTACTCGGGAAATATGTATGTTTTCATGGAAGATGCCTGGCTGCTTAGCTGCTTGAAGCCAGGGCTGGAGTGGCCATGGCTGGTAACTCTTTCTCTCCTCATCAGTAATGCTATGCCTCCTATGGACCTGATAAGAACGTCACCGTCTCAGGCTTTTTCTCTAGGGAACCTCCATTCTCACACATAGGCACTGAATGGATAGTCGGCTGCTGATAGACGTACATGATCTCTAGATTCATGTGCTTGTTTCTAGTCTGATAGTCCTGAGTCGTGAGCCCAGAGTTATGTAGAATTTGTTGATAACCCATTGTGTACAGGTACTGCACTAAGCGCCAGGAATACTCAGGTGGACAAGACATATATTATCCTTGACCAACTGAACATAGGACAAGGAAGGTTTAGGTGATGCTGTGTCTTGTACGGCAGACATAGAAATCCAGTGGAGAAGGAACGGGCATTTCAGTTGGAGGAAACTGCCTACACTGTGGATGAAAGTAGCTTGATGGAGGGGCGCCTGGGTGCCTTAGTTGGTTAAGTGGCCAACTTCAGCTCAGGTCATGATCTCGCAGTTTGTGGGTTCGAGCCATGCATCGGGCTCTGTGCTGACAGCTCAGAGCCTGGAGCCTCTTCGGATTCTTTATCTCCCTCTCTCTCTGCTCCCCACCTCCACTCCTGCTCTGTCTCTCCACCTCTCAAAAGTAAATAAACATTTTAAAAATTAAAAAAAAAAAGAAAGTAGCTTGATGGAACTGGACACTGGGGATATATGGCTGAGTGACAGATGAGGCTGGCTCAGTAGACAGAGGCCAGTTCATGAAGTTCATACTCCTTGAACACCATGCTCAGACTTTGCCTTAGGGCTGTGGGAGGTTATGAAATGATTTTAAGCAGGGCATTGTTCTGGTGAGACTTGAACAGGTATATGTGTTGGTAGGTGAAAGAGCTAATAGCCAGGGTAGGTTATGAACATGAGAATGGGGAAGATCACTGATGGAGAAAGGCTCCAGAGAAGAGTTGATGTGGTCTGGGGCTCTGGCATTCCACTTATTTGCTGACCACCCACAGTAAGAGATTTATTTAATCATGGCCCAATAATCATGTGTGTGTAAGTACCTGAAAAAGAAATCTTCATGAAAAATACTTCCTAGGGGCACCTGGGTGGCTCAGTCAAGTGGCCTACTCTTGATTTTGGCTCAGGTCATGGTCTCATGGTTCATGAATTCGAGCCCCCGAGTCAGGCTCCATGCTGACACTGTGGAGCCTGCTTGGGATTCTCTTTCTCCCTCCCTCCCTCCCTCCCTCCCTCCCTCCCTCCCTCCCTCTCTCTCTGTCTCTCTCTCTCTCTCTCTCAAAATAAATTTTATTTTATTTTATTTTTTTTATTTTATTTTATTTTATTTTTTTTAACGTTTATTTATTTTTGAGACAGAGAGAGGCAGAGCATGAACGGGGGAGGGTCAGAGAGAGAGGGAGACACAGAATCGGAAGCAGGCTCCAGGCTCTGGGCCATCATCAGCCCAGAGCCCGACGCGGGGCTCGAACTCACGGACCGTGAGATCGTGACCTGAGCCGAAGTCGGACGCTCAACCGACTGAGCCACCCAGGCGCCCCTCAAAATAAATTTTAAATAAACTTTATTTAAAAAATATTTCTTTACTGTATGTAATAAAACTCTGATATTTTTATTCTAGTTTTTTCTGTTTGCGTTCTTAGGAAATGCTAAGGAAGGACCACTTAATCAATGTAACACCCTATTAGGTCATTCTCCACAATTTGAAATATACTGGGCTAAGGCAATGGTAAAGGGGTCCATTAGGAGAAGGAAGAGCACCTTAGCTCTGAGTTAGTTGGGCTGGGTGCAGGAGGACACCCTTTTGTATTCTGGCACCAATCATACCACATTCTACAGGTTCTCTTCCTTCTTAGTCTTCTCTCCTGCTTCTCTTGGTTTTCTGGGAAATTCCAGATCTTCTCCAGGACTCTGCCCTCAATACTTTTATTCTTGTTGCCCCACCCTCTTGACGTGGACGGTCTGAGGTACCCAAAACCTCAGCCATCACTAACAGGCTAACAGGTCCTGTGACTCCATCCCAAGGCCGTTCAGGTTTCTGGGTGCAAAATTACCCTTTGTATTTACCTCCTGGGCATGTTCTTTTAGAGACCTCTTAGGGTCTTCACATTAAACAATTACTCAGTATTGTATCATATATCATACTCCAGCCTTGCTAAACCTGCTGTGTTCCTTTTTCAGAGTAGTAACGTCACTGCATCCTGGTCTACCTGGTCTGACCCAGTCTTACTCCTTTATCCCCTATGTTGTTACTGGCCACATCCCTAATTAAGCTTCGTCCCCCTTTCTAGCTCACCTCCAAACTAGACTCCTTACTCTCAATCTCTGTTCTTCAATCCTCAGTGTACTCTCTACCCTGCCACCAAAACCATCTTTATGAACAGAAATCTCTAAAACACACTTTTTTTGTGAAGGTATACCTTGCTTAGAGGGAGGCTTAGAGTTCAGGTGTTGTGTTGTTTTGTTTTGTTTTGTTTTTTGTTTTTACCTGAAGGATGCAGTCCAGAGTCATGATTGAGCATGACGTTCAAGGCTACTTCTCCTCTCCTGGACAAATTGTATTCTTTCACTTCTTACTTGTGGCCTCCTTTCCTCTCATGCTTTTGGTCCGTTCAGATGTGCCTTCTTGTTGAAATTCATCATTTTTGGTGATACACCTTCAGAGTTTGTGTTTTCTCTGCTGTTTCCATAGGAGATATCTCCTGGTGCCACATCCATGGCTGAGCTCTTCAATGTGTTATAAGCATCTGTGGACATACTATCCTCCTTATATCCTTCCCCATGAACAGGGTCAGGTCTTGGTCATCTCTGTACATCCCCAGGACAAACCCTGTTGCATAGACAGTAGGCACAAAAATATTGTTTAAAATACTTAAGAGGAAGCAAATCTGAATCAAGAGGACAGAGGTTTCTATTAGGCTCACAAATGGTCACTTTGTAAGTGTTGGTGTCTAAGTATTTCTGCTGCTTTTACAGTGATCGTAAACCTGTTGGTAAAGAAGGTATTGACAGTAGCAACAAAGGAGGCTGTGTCCAACAGACCACTGGCTGGAGGAAGGGGGCAGGCCTTGGATATGGCCATCCTGGATTGGCTTCAGCAGAGGAGGTGAAATGGTTTCCATCTTGTTGGGGGTGGCATGAACCTGGAATATACTTTCTCTCACTTTGGCTTGGAGCTGTCTTTGCCTTTTAGCTAGGCTTTCTCCACTGCTGGTGAAGGACACGAGAGCTGAAGGAGCCCATCAGTCTTGATTGCTGGATTCTAACTAGGCATTCTGGGCCCTTTGTAGTTTGGTTGGGAGTGGGAATGGGGCTCATCTTACTCTTACATGGAGTAAGATGGAAAGTATGGGAATCAGGCAGTTTGAGACTGACAGATCGTGTGGTGAAAAGAACCAGGGAACCCATAATAAAAAGTACAGAAGCATCTCTGAGAGGCATTGTCATCAGAGGAGTTAAAATGGCTACAATTTAAGGAGCATGAAGTTAGTTCTGTTCCCATGAAGGGCTTTGCCCCTCATATTTCAGAAAGAGAAGAGAGAAAAGGTGATAGGAGGGAACATTGCCCATTTTGTGTTCGTTTGGTTCCCCTCTGAAACACCAGCTATAGGAGATAGGAGACTGGTTTCCCCTATGTCTGGTATTGAATCCTGTATCCTGAGGCCATAGCTCCACTGCCCTCCTTACTCATCTTTGGGTGTTTTTTTTTTTTTTAATTAATTGAACATTCTAAAAAATTCTCCTATATACTGTTCTTTACTGGTCCAGAAATGCTTGTGATCAAAGGCCAGCCCTGAGGCTAATTAATTCATAGAGCTCACTTCATTGTTTGTCTTTGTGTTACAGACTGAAGGCCGGATGAGGGGGCCCAGTGTAGGGGCTCCAGGAAGAACCAGCAAGAGACAGTCCAACGAGACTTACCGAGATGCTGTGCGAAGAGTCATGTTTGCTCGGTATAAAGAACTAGATTAAAGAATGGAGGAGAGGCAAGTCCCATAGGACACAACCTCCTTCTTGTTTTGTTTGTCCGTCTCCTTTTGTTTTGTTACTGTTCTTGCTGCTAGAACTTTTTTAAATAAACTTTTTTTCAATGTGATTTTTTTGGTTGTTATATTTTTCTCCCATAGATGGGGGGGGGTGGGGCTTATGGTAGGAGAGAGAGTGTGCCTTGGTGCAGCCCATTTGAGGTGACATTTAAATGGCAGCAAGTGCTACCATGAGCCCTGGGATACGGCCTGCTGTCAGTGTGAGTGGAGGCGTTGCTGTGACCTTTGAACTTTAACTTGTGTGAGTACTGTCAGGTTTTTAAAGTTACTTCCTGTATCTATTTAGTGGAAATAGCACCTCATTAAGTCCTCTTCTGACTTCCCTATTTTTGGGATAGGGGCAGTGTGACAGTTCTTTTTCTGGGGACCTGCTGGGTGCTCAGTGCATCACAGGTACGATGACCACAATGAGTTGGCATAGTAAGGATTATCACTGGGACGCCTGGGTGGCTCAGTCGATTAAACCTCTGTCTCTTGATTTCAGTTCAGGTAACGATCTCATAGTTCTTGAGATCAAGCCCTACATCTGGCTGTATGCTAGGAGATTCTCTCCCTTTCTCTCTACCCCTCCCCTTCTCACTCTCTCTCTGAAAATAAATAAATAAACTTTAAAAAAAAAAAACAACTCTTCTACGGGAGGCCTACATGGTGCCGCTGGAGCCACCACCGTGTCTCTAGTGATCCCTGAGAAGTTCCAGCACATTTTGTGAGTACTCAACACCAATATCGATGGGTGGCAGAAAATAGCCTTTGCCATCCCTGCAGTTAAGAGTGTGGGGCTCATGATATTCTCATGTGGTGTTGAGGAAAGCAGACATCGATCTCACCAAGAGGGTTGGAGAGCTCACTGAAGATCAGTGGAATGTGTAATCACCATTATGCAGAATCCACACCAGTATAAGATCCCAGACTGGTTTTTGAACAGACAAAAGGATGTGGAGGCTGGAAAATAACAGCCAGGAAAAAGAATTGTCACTACCCTCCAACCACTATCCCAGATTTTCTTTCCCTCCATGGCTAAAACTCTCCAAAGAAGTATCTTTGGACACCTCTTTTTTTTTTAACATTTATTATTAAGAGACAGAGCATGAGCATGGGAGGGGCAGAGAGAGGGGGAGACAGAATCCAAAGCAGGCTCCAGGCTCTGAGCCGTCAGCACAGAGCCCGATGCAGGATTCAAACTCATAAACCATGAGATCATGACCTGAGCCAAAATAGGACGCTCACCCGACTGAGCCACCCAGGCGCCCCTAAGAATGTTTTAAGAGCCTACTCTGCTTGTCACTGGGGCTTATAGCAAGGTCAGTGTTGGTCTTTGTGCCTGTGGGAATCAGTGTACTGAGGAAGATTGACACTGAGCAATTACTGACATGAGAGAATGAGTACAGCAAGCTACTGATAGCATCTTCCCTGAAGAAAGTGTTTAAGCTCAGACCTCAGACTTTGTCTGGTTTTGTTTTCTAGCTTTATTTTGCCACTTTAAGGGAAATACTGCTATTGGAAATAAGGTGTAAAGTATTCCATATATTTTTAAGGCAGTACTTTGGGTATTGATCAAAAGTAATAATGGATGTGAAAGGTGTGTCTGTCACCCTACAATGTCTCTGGGCAGTTCCCTGAGCCTTTGATCAGGATGCCAGCTACATAAGGGCAAGATCTTGGGTAATTTTCTTTAATACTCTATTCCTAGGGTCTAACAACAGTAGGCACCCAATAGATGAGAGAATAATGCCTCATGAATAATACTAGTTGAATCCAGTTTGGATTGCATATCTCTTGTCAGTTTATCAAAGCCCATCTCTTGACAAATCAGTTTCTTGGTATAGGCAAGAGTTCTCACATAAGTCTACTTATTCTGGAGTAGCCTGAGATCAAAATATGTTAACTAGTTTTTTTCTTTTGCCAAGTTGTGGAGAATTAAGGAAAAAAGATCATTATTTCATTAAGGTAACTTTTTTTCTCATATTTACTTAATTTATTTTGAGAGAGGGAGGGAGTGTGCATGTGTTTGAACAGAGGAGGAGCAGAGCGAGAGAATCCCAAGCAGGCCCCATGTTGTCAGCGCAGAGCCTGATGCAGGGCTCAATCCCACAAACTGTAAGATCATGACCTGAGCAGAAACCAGGAGTCAGACGCTCAGCTGACTGAGCCACCCAAGTACCCTGAGAACTGTTTTGTTTTTTTTTTTTTTTCTTACTTCAGAACATTGGGAAAAGCAGTCTTAAAGGACTTTGCTCTATATTGAACATATGTGGCTTTATTTAAAACAAGAAACGGGTGCCTGGCTGGCTTATTTGGAGCATGCAACTTGATCTCAGGTTGTGGGTTTGAGCCCCATGTTGGGTGTGGAGATTATTTAAGAATAAAATCTTAAACAATAACTATTGTCTTTGTTTCTTTATTAGCTGGGAACTTGTTAAACTTTTCCAGACCCACATCAGCTGCCAGACAGGCCGTTGGGGGCACTGCTCTGGAGCTCAAATGGGCAGTGTCCACAAAAAAGATCAGCTACCAGAGAATTTGGGAGGGTGGCACTTCCTTCTGGATGGAGTCCATCTTTTTTTTCTAGGCAACTTCTTCAAGTTTAAGGATGATTATGTACCATTTATGAACAGCCATACAGCTTTTATGGCAGGTAATGAGCCCAATCCAGCAAGCACCTCAGGGATACTCAGAAGTGCTTGTTGAACTGCTTTGGGAATGAGGCAGTCAAGTGCTAGCGGCCATTAAGTCTAGCAGGTTCTGGATTCGTGGCATCTACATCATCCATTTTGGGGTTTACCTTTCTCTATGTTTAACTTTTATATCTTCTTTTTTTAAGTAGGCTCCACACACAGCGTGGAGCCTAATGCGGGGCTTGAACCCACAACCCTGAGATCGAGACCTGAGCTGAGATCAAGAATCAAGCACTTAACCTACTGAGCCACCCAAGTGCCCCTATGTTTAACTTTTAAATTTCATTGAACACATATTTGAGTCCCGTGGTCACATACTTTTACTTTTATCTGGTGATGGAAGTTTTACATATATCTACTCTTCCCCTGTGACTTTGACACTATATATAAATACGTACATATGTGTGAAAAGGTGTGTGTGTGTGTGTGTGTGTGTGTGTGTGTGTGTGTAGATACCACAATGATCTGCATGTGTCCCCTCCCCTCACCAAATTCATACATTGAAATCCTAACCCCCAAAGGTAATGGTATTAGTAGGTGAGGACTTTGGAAAATTATTAAGTTCATGAAGATGGAGTCATTATATATGGGATTAGTGCTCTTGTAAAAGAGATCCCACAGAGCTTCCTAGTCCCTTCTACCATGTGAGGATACAACAAGAAGTCTGCGACCTAGAAAAGGACCTTCATTTGACCATGCTGGCCCCTGCTTGCACTTCCCAGCCTCCAGAACTGTTGAAAAATATTTTTTTTGTTGTTTATAAGCTACCCAGTCTGTGGTGTTTATAGCAGCCTGAACCAATACAGATAGATAGATAGATACAGAGGAGAGAGGAAGAAGGAAAGAAAGCTATGTTACCCATTGTTCCAAAATCAGAAATTTCTACCTTTCCATCTGTTGTTAGGTTTTTTGATTACCCAGAGTTTCCAGATAACCCATAGTTAAAACATATTTAAAGAACATGTTTCCTAGATGCTTTTCCACAAAAAAGGTTTTACAGTATATTTGAAGCTTCTGGCTTGGAATCTACTCACCAACATCCTTTTACTTACTCTTTGAAGATCTCTTATCCAAAGAACATGGGTGCAGTTTTCTATAACTGATATCTGCCTTGTCATGGTCTAACTTTTAATACTTTTTTAAAAGTAATCTCCACACCCAATGTGGAACTCAAACCTACAAACCAGAAATTAAGAATCACATTCTCCACTGACTGAGTCAGCCAGGTGCCCCTAATTTTTCATGTGTGTATATGTGACCTGAAAAAACAGTTCCACTAAAATATCTCTATAAATAATGCCAAAGGGCAAATTATGCTAACTAAATGGCACTGGAATACCACCGTCTCTCTGACCAGTCCCAGGCCAAAATACCTCTTTTAATTACCCAAGAACCCTTGCCTTATTCCACCCCAAATATTACACATTTAGCTTTGGTAGTGGATTTATTTGTTTGTCAACAAATATCTATTGTGTACATACCATGTACCAGGTATCAGTAGAGACACTGGGGATAGATACAGTAGTGAATGAACTAAACAGACACAAGTCCCTGCCCTTCTGGAGCTTACATTAGTAGCTGAGGGCATGGACTCTGAAATCAAGTTTATTAATTCAAATCCCAGTTCCACTACTATTAACTCTGTGTGACCTACTGTCTCTCAGACAAGGTCACTGATGATGGCTTTGACTAGGTGAACAGCAGTTGAAGCAGTCTAGAAGTGGTCAGATGCTAAATTTACATTTGGAAGATAGTCAACAGGATTTACTAATAGATTGGGTGCAAGGGAGAAAAGACCTAGATGACTGACTCCAGGGTTTTTGTCCTGAGTAACTGGAAGTAAGGAGTTGCCATTTATGAGAAGGGCTGTGAAGGGGATGATGGTGAGTTTTGACTGTAATTTTGAGATGCTATTAGACATCCAACTACTAACTGTTAAATTAACCCTGGAAAATGACTTTCATGAGCCTGTGCCTTAGATTGGAGAATATCAATCAAATGACACTCTGAAGATCTGCCTTCAAGAATTCTCTTAATTTCAGAGTGCCTGGCTGGCTCAGTCAGAAGAGCACATGACTCTTGACCTCAGGGTTGTGAGTTCAGCCCCATGTTGGATATAGAGATTACTTCTGAAGAAAAAAAATTTTTTTTAAAGAATTCTTTTAACTTCCACAAACCTCATTTTCCTCACCTGCAAACTGGGTTTAATAACCATCTCATAGATTATAAAAATGAAAATAGGTATTTCTAAAGCACTTAGCCCAAACCATCTAGAGTCCAATAATGCAATAGTCGGTCAACTAACCTTAGTTCTCTTAAAACTGGGTTACACGTGACGTTTTACATCGTGTCAGTGAACACAAACTGTACTCTTTTAAGGCCTTTGTAACAAAGGCAAAGAATTACCAATAAAGGTAAGCGTTCTAATCTGGGTCTGCAAATGGCAGATTGGCAACTCCGCCCTCGGTTTTGAAAAACAACAACAACAACAACAACGAAATGCGCAGGAAATTAACACAGGGCGTGAGTGACAGGATGCCTTAGCGACCACACTTCCCAGCAGTCTACGCGCAGTCAGACACCGTCGCGGATTGGACGCCACCTCAAGAGGCTGGTGGTGCGGGGGAGGGGACAGGCGCGAGGTACTGTGGGTAGGAGACGGCCGTCGGCCGAGGCGCCATTTTGTGAGGCAGCCGTACCCTGTTGGAGATTCTGGGGCACAAAACCGCTACTTCTGCCATTTCGGTCTCTCCTGGGGGTAAGTGCGGCAGCCACCCATAAAGACCGGCAGTTCATGCTTTTGAGGCAAGCCTCGTGCAGCTTCCCTGACAGCTGCGGGTGGCGGCCGATCAGTCCCAGCCGCATCGCTAGAGTAGCTACCCGAAGCATTGGAGGGCCGCGCCCCTGCTCGCCGCCTGCGCTGTCAGCTCTCGGAGGGCGTCCTCCCGCCCAACCTGAGGCCCACTTTTTTTCGGGCGCTTGACTGTACCCCTGACGGAACGCATTTCCAACTCCCCAACCCAGCTGAATGTGGAGCCATCGCCTGTCCTTCGGGTACTTCTCGGGGGTGTCCGGCAGTTTTTAGCCGCCATCGCCCCGCAGCTGCACTTGAATCCGCCTATCCAGGACGTTGTTCGGTGAAGGCTGATCTGCGGGCTGGGAGCCTCTTGGGGTTCGGGAGGGGCATGTGCAGGCAGAAAGGGAAAGCCGGACGCCGGAGTGGGTCGCGCAGGCAGTGGCGCCGCCATCTCGGCTGCAATACCCCACGGAGGTGGGTCCAGGCACTGCCCGAGACACAAGGGGCGGCATCTGAGATTCTGCTCAGGACCTTATTTCTCCCAGGTGGTTCTCTTCCATTTATTAATTCAGCAAATGTTCGTTGAGCGCCTGCTCCGGAACAGGCGCCAGGGACGGCTGTAACTAGTTTCTCAGACCTCGCACGCATCGAACGCGGTCTAGCTGTGTGATGTTTTATTACCACCAGGGCGGTGCGGGGCCTAGTTGGTCGCCTCAAGGGCTTGTGGTGGTTATTGTTGCTGAGGAATTAAGTCGTGTCGAGGTTTGCTCTTGTCTTACTGAAATAGCTTTGGATCAGCCGTTACGTTATAAATGGAGTAGATTTCAATCAGCACGGCATTCTGGCTTCTAAAATGTTTCAACTTTTCATCAGAAAATACTGAATTTCATGTTGCTGCTTGTATTAATAAAGACACTTTGATTAATGTTTTGAAAAGGTCAACTACCCCGTTGGAGTTGCTTTGATTAGAACACAGGGAGCTGATTGCATCTCTGCCTTTTTTGCTTTGTAATCCTAAAGTAGGGGAAGGGAAGGAGTTTTTTTCCTGTATTCTTTTATGAGTTTGTTATCAAATAGAAAATCTAATATTTTAAAGTATGCCTTATCTTCCTGCTGTGCTCATTTCAGTAAAACCTTAGTGTGATTTTAATACTGACACTTGATTCCCACCTCCCTCCTCTCCCACCTCCCCGCCACCACCTTGTATAATCACTGTTAATAATTTGATGAAATTCCAACCTCAGCAGTGTCCTAGCTTATGGAATGATGGTGTTAAGTGATCTCTCAAATTTTCAGTGATCAGTCTCTCTTATTTCCTAGAAAAAAACAAAATTTGAACCTTTTGGAGCAGAGTGCTACATCTTCAGTAGGACAATGGGTTCAGACAAACGGTAAGTTACTAGCGTACCTGTCTTTGTTCACAACATTTCATTGGGAAACTGAACTACTTGTTAAAAATTGTTTATCAAACAAATGTAAGTGACTATTTTGTGCCAGGCATTGCTGTTAGCCCCTTCATGAGCCTTGCTCTCACAAGCAGGTGGCTTAGTGAAAGAATTGAAGTACTGTGTGAACTCTGCTATATAAAAGAAGTCGAGGGTGCTGCTAGAACACATAGGAAGCGTGTGTTTTCCTGGATACATCTAGGAAAGCTTCCTGGAGAAAGTAATCTTTAAGGTGAAGCCTGAGGATAAGTAAGAATAAAGGAGGGCAGGGTGGAGTGGTTCACTGAGAGTTCCCAGTGTGGAAAACAGCCTGTGCAAAAGCCAGGAGAGATCATACAGTCTGCCACTTTACATAGTACCCGGCTGTAGCAAGCAATCAGTGAATGCCAGTTCTTGTTAGTGTCCACTCCATAGCAAGATGATCCAGATTTATAGAAGCTCTGGACTATGGATTACATGAAAAATAAATGAATTGAAAAATTGCTAAAGAATTAGTAGAAAATTAAGATGACAGCATTTGGCTGCTCTGTCATCTAGGGATTCTCCCACCCAGACCATTTGATTTGAATACTCGACTTTTACTTATTCATTCCTCCTCAGTATTCAGGCTGGTCCCAGTGGTAGATCAAATCAAATTAACGGCCCAAAGAGACTCAGGAAAAGTTCTTGTCACGTGATGTCCTTGTTCTAATGCTGTGTTAGCAGTCTGTGATTCCAAATAACTTACTAAACTAACATTTACCCTTTTAGGGTTTCCAGTCCCTATAGTTCACATCATGAAGTAGCCCTAGATTACTTGTTCTGTTGGTTTCTTTTTAGTAAATTTGTATTCTCTAAATGAGGCACTTCTAAGCCTTTCCTTTGTCTTATCCTTACAAGGTTTTATGAACCTGATAAACAGTTTATGAAAAAACTAGATCTTTGGTCAGATGGGATTAAGCCTCTTGTTATTAGATTTTCCTGTGAGACCTAATGCTGCCGAGTAACCAAAAATAAACCAGATGTTCTAGGAAATGATGTTCTCTGCTGGTGCTAGTTAGTAACAAATGAACTTGGTTAACTGCCTGATAAGGAAAAAAAACAAAAAACAAAAACTAATTTAATTCATCCAGGTTGTTGGTCCATTTCCCAGTAGTGTGATACCCTGGAGAGTGGATGAGTCAGAACACTCTCTCCTTTGAAATTGGGTGAAATGCTAAAAATTGCTTTCTTCCTATTTTTGATCACTAAGATCTGAATCAGGGATGGAAGGGGTGATACGTGTGTAGACTACAGGCTTGGGAATACGCAGGATAAACTTGGACAACCTGACCTTTGTAAAAAATATTAAACCCAGACATTTGATACCCATATTTTCAGATTTAGCATTATCTCCTGAAAGTTATTTTTTCCTTTATGTTTTTCCTTTATGAAAGTTGTTTTTCCTAGTAGTTGTCTTAATAAACTGGAATTTGGTGATCACATTTTGAGGGATACTTTAAACTATTTTGGTATCTTATAAACTGAGCTGTAGGGGTATGTGTTTTCTACCATGTTGTCTAAAGGTATAAAATGTGATTTACTTTAGAGTAAATGAAAATTATTTTCCCTGGCAGAGTGAGTAGAACAGAGCGTAGTGGAAGGTACGGTTCCATCATAGACAGGGATGACCGGGATGAGCGTGAATCCAGAAGCAGGCGGAGGGACTCAGATTACAAAAGATCTAGTGATGATCGGAGGGGCGACAGATACGACGACTACCGAGACTATGATAGCCCAGAGGTGAGTGGTCAGCAATTGGTATGAAATAGTTAGATTATGAATTGTATGCACAAAGCCTTTAAGATTCTGGAAATGAAATAAGTATACCAAGTGTAGAACTCTCTGTTGAGTATTATATTCAAATTCTATTATTCTGAAATCTGTTGAGATGACTCTAACCCTCAAAGACAGCTGAGCCTCTGGTAATAGAAATTACTGGCCAGGATTTACATAGGGCTCACCGTGCACCAGGCACTCTTTTGAGCACTTGACTTACATGAACTCGTGTAGGTCTCATTACAACTTACGATACATGTCTTCCCATTTTAAAGATGAGGCAATTGGAGCGTAATAATATGCCAACACTGTGCCTCAGATGCTACTTCTATAAGTTGTAGTTTCAGTCACCATAGTTTTTTTTCTCATTTCTTTTCTATATGTAAATAGAGCTTTGTTTAGAAGTAATTGTGTTGCCCATATAATCATGCAGGGCTTTTTTTTTTTTTTTCATGCATACAATCTTCATATTGTGACAGGTCATGTAGTATTTCACTGTGTGTTAGTGTACTATACAGTGAGTTGTTAAACCGTTCTTCCTGAACTAATGGTTATGGCCCTTCTTTTTTTGTTGTTGTTTTTTTTTGTTTGTTTTGTTTTTTGTGTTTGTTTTAGAAACACTACAGTGAACATCATCATAGAGTTCCAGTATCCTCTCTGTTGTTCCTAAAAATAAATTCCTAGGGCCTGGATCAAAGAATATAAACCCAGTGTGATTTTAATTGTAATTTTATTTATTATAAATCAGAGAGAACGCGAAAGAAGGAACAGTGACCGATCCGAAGATGGCTACCATTCAGATGGTGACTATGGCGAGCATGACTACAGGCATGACATCAGTGATGAGAGGGAGAGCAAGACCATCATGCTGCGCGGGCTTCCCATCACCATCACAGAGAGCGATGTAAGGGGAGAGAGCAGTTATCATGAGCAGTCCAGTAGGCACAACCGATTTGGAACTTCTGCCATTTTTTGTGCTATTGTTTTATCTCAAGCTAACATCTCAGCTAGTGAAGTATATTTCTGTCTTTAGGATGGAGTTCTTTCAACTTGGTTCAGAAGTTAATTACCATTTATATTTAGACTTTGAAGCTCAACGTAGAGGAGGTCTTGTTCCTTCAATAGCCCTTAGAAGGTAGTTTTTTATTTTTATTTTTATTGAATTGGTTACTTAGTGAGGATGTATCAGCAAAAACATTTTCTTCATGATCTGGCCACCTTTGATTTGATGAAAATTATACTATCCATTTGAGACCTAAGAACCCTGTTGAAAAGGAAGGCCATTACTTGGCTCCCCACTCCTAGAACTGGCCAACAAGGGCCTTGGTATATTGGGCGCTGATTTTCACTGGCATCTCTGGCCCTCACCCATTCCTTCTAGCCACATCCACCACCTGCCTCCCCTACAGGCCACTTCAAATATGTTCATTGTTCTACCAGTGTGCCTTTTTCTGCTTGAAGTCTCCATTATGTGAAGCCTTCCCTGATCTACTAGGCAGACTGGTGTTAGAAGAGGTCCTGTTGAAAGAGGTTCTGCAGAATGTCCCGGTGGGAGGAAAAAGAAAGAAAGAAAAAGGGCTGCCTGGCTGGCTCAGTTGGTAGGGTATGCTACTACTGAACTTGGGGTTGTGAGTTCAAGCCCCATGTTGGGAGTAGAGGTTATTATTACTTAAAGTTTACTTATTTATTTTGAGAGCGAGAGCAGGCATAAGCAGAGGAGGGGCAAAGAGAGGAGAGAGAGAATCCCAAGGAGACTCTGTACTGTCAGCTTAGAGCCTGACTCGGGGCTGGAACTCCTGACCCTGAGATCATGACATGAGCTGAAACCAAGAGTCAGACTCTTAACCAACTGAGCCACCCAGGTGTCCCTGGAGTAGAAATTTTTTTTTTTTTTTTTAATGTTTGTTAATTTTTGAGACAGAGACAGAGTGCGAGCCAGGGAGGGACAAAGAGGGAGACAGAATCCAAAGCAGGCTCCAGGCTCCAGGCTCCAATCTGTCAGCACTGAGCCCGAGGTGGGTCTCGAACCCATGAACCGTGAGATCATGACCTGATCTGAAGTCGGACAGATCTGAGCCACCAGATCTGAGCCACCCAGGTGCCCCCCCCTTTTTCTTAATGTCTCTGGAGGTTTAAGGGAGGTTTTATTAGTGGAGGGTAAAGAAGGGTTCCAGGGAGATCTTAGTTGAACTGATTTTTGAGGGATAGAAAGAAATGTTTGGGTTTGGTGGAGAACTGGGGGAAAGGTGTAGACTGTACTTCTAGGCAGTAGGGTAACATAAGCACACCTGGAAATAGATTCTGAATTTAGTCAAGGCCTTGAACCAGGTTGATTTGGCTGATGTTAAAGGCTTTTGGCAGGGGTGAGGGATGTGGAAAGGTGCTGTTGAGGCCAGGCTGTGAAATCTTTAAAAGCCCAGCTAAGTATAAAGTTACTGGGGCACCTGGGTAGCTCAGTTGGTGTAAACACTAGAGCTTCTGACTCTTGATTTCAGCTCAGGTCATGATTTCATGCTCAGCATGGAGCCTGCTTGAGATTCTTTCTCCCTCTGTTCCTCTTGCCCGCTTGTGCACGCACAGTCTCTCTCTCTCTCTCTCTCTCTAATAAAAAAAAAAAAAAAAAAAGGTACTAAGGGCTTTTCCTAGTAGCAAAAGCTATGCAAGTTAGAATGTTGGAGGAAAGAATGGGTAGACAGGGAAGGCAGAGATGAGCACAGGTAGGGGCAACGGTGGGCATGTAGAGTAAGATGCAGGAAATGCAGGAGGAGTCCATTTAGGAAAGTTTGCTTGTTAAGCAGGTTGTTCCCTTGAGTAGCCTGCTGACCTGTGATCCTGGGAGTCTGCAGAGGAAGTGAGTAGTAGCATGGAGAAGCAGTGCTCTAGCTGACTTGGGGAACCTCCCTGCTGGCAGTTGAGGCAGCAGGTTGGCAAACAAGATTGTAATGCTTTTGTATTTCAGGCTTCTTCAGGGAAATAGAATCGCCTACCATAAGAAGGCTGGTTTTCAAAGTAGAATTTCTCAGGCCCCCAAATTATGTAGTATTCTTAGCAGATTCATTTGTTGAGGTTTTAAAACATTTTAAAATTATAATATTTAATCTCCTGGACTTCAGTTTATCATTTTCATTATTGTTTTATCTTTTTTTGTTTAGCCCTCCCTCCCCCTGACTGACATGAACTGTTACAATAACTATCTTTAGTTACTATGTTACTGTATGTTACTGTTACCACTGCTTTTGTAGTAACTATCTTTAGTTATTCTGATGACCAGTTAGTTATTACTAAGCATGGACCTGAGTCACATGGTGGGGTCTGGCTCTGTGTAGAACTTCTGCTCTGTGGAAAAAATAGACATAGTCGATTCTCTTTCTTTGGGGTGGTTATGGTCAGTTTATAAAGTCATTGCAAATAGAATACTGAATACTGAACTATCACTCCTAGAGAAGATACAAAGTTAGGTTCCTGTGAGCCTCTGGTCACAACATTTTCATCAACAGATCAATACATAACCTTGTTTCAGGTGCATTTTGGTTTAGAGATACCTTATTTAATATATATTGTTGATTCATAAACCTTGAACTCACATCTAGCCACACTGTAACTTGTGCCTGAATGAAGCTTGTCTTACATACATATTTTTTCTGTAAGGGACATCATAGCCTTCTTGCATTCAGGAACACTAGACAGAAACTCCAGCACTACATTTGGAGAGCCATTTTATTTTTTATTTTAAATTTTTTTATTGTTTTAAAGCACAAGTGGGGGAGATGGCAGAGAGAGAGAGGGAGAATTTTAAGCAGGCTTCACTCTCAGCTCGGAGCCCAACACATCGCTTGGTCCCATAACCCTAAGATCATGACCTGACCCAAAATTAAGGGTTGATGCTCAACTGGCTGGCTCAGTTGGTAGAACATGTGACTCTTAATATCAGGGATTGTGAGTTCAAGCCTCATGTTGGGTACAGAGATAACTTCAAAACAAAACAACTAGGTAGATATATGGATAGTGAAATCAACCAAAGGTACAAAAATGTGATACACTTGGCACTAAATAGATAGTGAAAAAGATACTTGCTTACATTATGAAAGCTGAAACCAAGCAAAACATCACCCCGGCCTGGGACAGGTGCATCAAGTGACTCAAACCTTTCTTTCTCCTGCGTATGTCCACAGATGACTTGGAAGTGCCAAAAGTATTGATTTGGAGTTACAAATTTCAGTGAATGGGCAAATTTGCAAACACAGAATGCACAAATAATGAGGATCGACAGTGTATAATCCCATAGCCTTTGCACGTAATTATGGAAAGTTGGAGACTTCGTCTCACAAATTTGGCCCTGGTTTTTTTTTCCTAGGGGTATTGCTACCTGGCATGATTGATAAAGAGATTAGGGTATTTCATTGCCTTTTGTAGTAAGGGCTTGGTCTGACATCAGTAACAAACCTTCTAGCCCAAATTCATTTTTCTAGGACCAATTATTGCTTGACCTATTAGGAGCCTAGGAATGTTATGAGCTTTGTTAGTTTTCACCACTAATGTAAATATAAAAATTATTTCTTTCGTATTGTGCAAAAAATGTTTGAGAGAGTTCCTTGTGTTTTTGGCTATTGATTCTTGATCATATACTTCAGAGGACAATAGCACATCCTTTGCCTCTTCTAAATTTCATTTTCTTTCTGGTCCTTTAAACAAAGGACAGCAAAGTGAGACTAGAGGAGAGAAGCTTGCAGGACAGCATGCCGTGGGCAAGACTGTTTATAACATAAATACTTGTACCTCAGGGAAATCCCCAGGCAGCATATAAAGAATGCATTTGAGGAAAAAAAAAAAAAAAGAATGCGTTTGAGGCTGTTATAATGCATTTCATTTCTGTGAGAAGCGTTCCCTTTTTTACATGTTTAGAATAATTGCATTTTGGTGATAGAAGTTAAAAACTTGGCTGATTAAGGCAGTTAATGCAGTTCTTGGTCCTTGAATTTTCTTTGATGTGGAATAGTTTGTGGCTGAAGCTTTAACTATAAACGTGTAAAACTCTGCAGATTCGGGAAATGATGGAGTCCTTTGAAGGCCCTCAGCCTGCGGATGTGAGGCTGATGAAGAGGAAAACAGGTGAGAGCTTGCTTAGTTCCGGCGGTTCTGGCTCTCTTCCCCATTCCCACCTCAGCCCCTAAAGACCATCCTGATTCCCCCAGTCTTCAAGCACATGAATTCAGAATGAAAGGTTTGCCATGGCTAAGGAATGTGACTCTTTGAAAACGATATTAGAGAGCACCTGAGGACCTTTTTAAAAACTTTGTTTTTAGGGGCTTTTTTTTTTCCTTCGGTAAGTAGTGATTTATAAACTCCTTGTTTGACTGTTTGTAGTCGGTTGCATGGTTACTTTTTAAGCGTGGAATCAAATCGAGTGGCACTTAGTTCAGGCGGCTTGGTTCCTTGCCATGGCAAAGTATCAAGAAGATCCCCAAGTCAAGTCACATTTGTAAAGCTGCTTCCCAATTGGCTTTGTCACGCAGTGTTGAAGCAGTGGGAGAGAGATTCACCTGTTATAAAGGAACTGACTAACACGAGTATCCCGTCTATATCTGAATGCTGTCTCTAGGTGTAAGCCGTGGTTTCGCCTTCGTGGAGTTTTATCACTTGCAAGATGCTACCAGCTGGATGGAAGCCAATCAGGTTGCTTCACTCACCAAGTCTAGATATTCATGAAAATGGAACAAGTCTGTACAATTTAAAAAAAAAAAAAAAGGTTGAAGGAGTGGTTTGTTCCAAAGGAGTGATTTTTTTTTTTAAAGAAAAGCTTTGTATATATTAAAATTGATGTTATTAGAATAAATAACAGCAGCAAGGACTGCATTGCAGAATGTGCTCTGCCTTTAAACATGGCTGCCTGGCAGGACTTTGTTAATCACTGAATACCTGTCTGGTGATTACCAAAACATATTAATGTTCCCTTTTCCCCTACTGATTATGTTCCTATTCATTATGTCCATTGAGAGTAATCTTAAAATACCCAACTCTCGATTCGACAGTAAAGAGAATATAGTAGAAGTCTGCTACTGGCATTTTGTAAGTGATTCCTTATTTCTACTTGGAGACCACAAGCCTCCTGGAGGCATAACTGTTCGTATGGGTCTTCAGGACTATTTAAGGACCTCCATGGAATTTATGAACAATAAGTCTGATGAGATTAGCCTGGGAGCTAGTGTCCTGCTGCTGTCTAATCTAGTTAAACTGGCATTAACGTTCTAATCTCCCTGAGAATGCCTTTTAAAGTCCATTGAAAGCAAATCATTGATGGTTCTTTGATGTAGCATTAACTGAAGTGTTCTACAGTTTGTCAAGAAAACGTTCAGTACTTGGCACTTCAGTAACATTTTTTGCCAGAACTCCATAGCACAGTATTGAATGCCTTAACCAAATGCGTTCTGAGAAGTTTGCTTAACTCATTATGTTGCTTTTCTGCAGCATTTTATTTGTCACCCATAAATAAGAGTTACATTCTTTAGTAATATAACAAGACTCACTAATGGGGGTATCATTTTGATTGATTTGTTAGATTTTTAAGCCTCTCATTTTCTTAACCCAGAGGTGACAGCCTGATCTTAACAAAAGTGAAGCTTCATTCATTTCATACCATGGACATCATCCTAGTAAATATAGAATATAAACACAAGCTTCATGTGAGTCTGCTTTCTTGATGTGACAGCATCTTTTGATGCAGTGGAGGTATCAGAATGACTTGCCTGGGAGTTTAAAACTCCAAAGAAATTAAAACCCACGAGACATTTTAAAAAATCTCCACAATTTTAATGTATACAAAGCTAAGTTACTATGTAATATTTCATTACAATTCAAATTCACTCCAGAAATAAAAGGCTAATAGGATTAGGGACTCAGTGATAGTTTGGAGTCTCCCCCAGCACACACCCCTCCTACTGGGATGATCTATTGACATATCTCCCAGCTTCATTTTTGTTTCTGTACAACACAGTGAGTGGATGGCCCTTCAGCTTTTTCCTTCTTGGCCAGACATGCAGTCTTGCCTTTAGATAATGCAGAGACAACATTCACAGCATGTCTTAACTCTTCCAGGATTTGCAAGAACCAAATTGCTCAACAGTATGTATATTTAGAGGGGTTAGACTCCTTTTAAAAATTTGGATATCTAACCTCCTACTAATTCTGTTCTGATATTGTCAGAACATCCCATTCCCTCCTCCCTCCTGCCCCCCCCCCCCATAAAAAAAAGAAGAAGAAGAAGAAAAGATGCTCCTGTTAAATGAAGGCTCTTTGGGGGCAGGTGCTGGATATACATACTCTTGGCTAGACTGATTGAGCTTGGAGTTTTGACCTTCAAAGTTGATTCCCTTTTAGTCACATGGTTGACCTGAAGGGTAAGGTGGTGTATGCATTTATAAACTCTTCCAACCCCCCTGAAGAAACTTCATTGGCCTCCTGGTTACTCATCCTGAAGAGAGTACCATGTATTTCAGTGAAAAACACATCCATCACTTAGGACGTGACATGGTTTCAGTTGGCAGGAAGAAATCTCATTTAGCTGCTTTAGAGTGGATGGCATTCAGAATAGGCCCTCCTAAGAAAAAGTTGTAACCAGATTCCCTTTAAAAATGAGCTCCCCTCCCCTCGTCCCCCAGAGGACAGACACATGCTAAAGCAGGAGTTTGGGGAAAGGGAAAATAGAAAGGCTTTTACTTTACATAAGGACGGGGGACTGGGGGAAAAGTGAAGCGAAGCCCAAGGACACCATGCTGAGGCTAAAGTAGGCAATCTCAGAACTGGGAGAGTTGTGTCTTCTGCTTTTTGAAATAGACTGTCACTCTCGGGCAGCCTGGCAATGCTGAATGTTAGGACTTCTGTCTCTGCTGGAGACACGGCCTGGTGCATGTCAGCGGTTAGAGTTTGGCAGCTTTCTCAGCACTCCCTGACTCCGTTTACCTTTACTCCGCATCCCATTCTCTTACTGCCTATCTGAAGGATTGGATGGGCAGAGTATAGGTGGCGGTGGTTGGTCCTCCCCGTATGTTGTCCATTTAATTCCAGAGCACTGATTTTTCCGAAGTGTGCTCTGCCCTGGGAAAATGGACACATGTTCCTCACAATGGGAATAACTAGTTACTTCTTTTTTTACAGAAAAAGCTAGTGATTCAAGGAAAGCACATTGCGATGCATTATAGCAATCCCAGACCTAAGTTTGAAGATTGGCTTTGTAACAAGGTAAGCATGTGTTCTTCCCAGATAGACCAAACTCCTTCAAGTTTTGTTTTCTCTTTGTCTGTCTGAACAAGGAAGCTAGAAAGTATACAATCACCAGCTTTTATCATAGGGTGATTTTCCTGGTTCATGACTTTCTTTTCATCCTCCTGTGCCAGTACTAGAATCCCTAGAACATTAGAGATTTTTTTAAGATCCAGGTTCTTGGACACCTGGGTGGATCAGTCAGTTAAGCCTCCGGCTTCAGCTCAGATCATAATCTCAAGGTTCGCAAGTTTGAGCCCCACATTGGGCTCGTACTGACAGCTCAGATTCTGTGTCTTCTCTCTCTCTTCCCCTCCCCTGCTCACACTGTCTGTCTCTCTCTTTCAAAAATAAACGTTGAAAAAAAAAAAAAAAAAGATCCAGGTTTGGGTTGCCTGGGTGGCTCAGTAGGTTGAGCGTCTGACTCTTGATTTCAGCCCAGGTCATGATCTCACAGTTCATGGGTTCGAGCCCTGCATCAGCCTCTGTGCTGACAGCGTGGAGCCTGGTTGGGATTCTGTCTCTGCCTCTCCTCCACTCATGCTCGCTTGCTCTGACTTCAAAATAAGTAAATAAATATTTGGGGGGAGATCCAGGTTCTAAGCTCAGTGTTTCAATTAGGATTTTAGGTTTGTTCCACTTTACTGTTTCTTGATTTCTAGAGCTCTCAACTTGTGGCATAGTCCTTAATTACATTAACAAAATCCTTCTGACTCTGCTCAAGTTATGTAAGATCCGTTATGGTTCTGTCAGGGCACCTGGCTGGCTCATTCGATAGAGCATGCACCTCCTGATCTCAGAGTCGTAAGTTCAAGCCCCACATTGGGCATACAGCTTACTTAAAGAAAAAATAATAATAATTAAAAGAAATTCAAAAGCAGAAGTATTGTAGTCCTGTCAGCATTGCACCATTTGAGCTTGCCATTCTGAGAGTATTCCGATTCATTGTTCTTCACATCTACTGTTTCCAGAAGGGGGCTTGACAGTATTCCGTTCACATCTTGCTTGTGTGTATAGAGTGGTCCATATAGTGAGTGCTCTTCTGATTGAAGAACAAACTTTGCCACTGTTTGCTGTAGGGTTTTTGGGTGAACTTAAACTTTCCCTCAACTTGATAAAAAGGGAATTCTATTTCAAACTATGTCAAGATTTGTTTTTCTTGTTAGAATTCACATGCTGAAACATTTTACATTTAAAATTTTTAGGTGAATGCCCTTTTGTCTTGGTTATATGTTATCACTCTGCTTTTTTATTTGCTTACTGGGACTTGTCCATGGCCCTATAGCCCCTAACCCACTTCATCACTAGTAAGCCTGGCCTACTGTGAGAAATAATTACAGAGAAAACTTTTTTTCTTCCAGTGCTGCCTTAACAATTTCAGGAAAAGACTAAAATGCTTCCGGTGTGGAGCGGACAAGTTTGGTAAGCCCAAACTCAGCTATTTGGAATATGCATTGAAAACCTGACTAATTACGGGGGCACCTGGGTGGCTTAGTTGGTTGAGTGTCCAACTGTTGGTTTGGGCTCAGGTCATGATCTCATAGTTCATGGGTTTGAGCCCCAAGTTAGGCTCCATGATGATAGCGCACCCCTGCATGCACACTATTTCTCAAAAATAAACTTAAAAAAACAAACCAAAAACCTGACTAATTAGGTTGTCTGTGGTATAGATTGTAAAGCATTTCAGGAAGTAACTCGTGTATCTTCTGTAAACTTGCTTACCTTGTGTTAGGGAGATGCTTCTGATGACTGTGTGTGCAGAGAGTTCCTTTATTTTCCAAAATTAAGTCTGCTCACTGGTTTGCATTTTGAATCTGTTTTTCTGTAGTACCGAGGTAATGTCAGTCCTCTCCGGCCCAGTTTCTGCATTCCACATGTATCGTGTCAAAATTAATGGTGTTTTATTATAGCCACAGATGGTTTAAAAAGAAAAAAATGGCTACTACATTTGCTTACAATTAAAACTTCGGGGTTTGAATGTATTTCTTTACTAAAAAAAATACTGGTTTATTATTTGTTTGTCTTCAGTAACTGACTCCCCCTGTCTCCTCCCCTTCTTGTAGACTCTGAACAGGAAGTGCCCCCTGGAACCACAGAATCTGTTCAGTCTGTGGATTACTACTGTGATAGTAAGTTCCAGTATATTCTTGGCCTTTATGGTATTACTTGACCTCAGTTGGGAGTTATTGTGCTCTTACACTTTTTTAATGACCAACATTAGCTTTAGTTTATCCCATGAAAGATTGGTTTTTAGAATCTTCTCCATGTCAAAGTGCAAGATATACTAGGAACCTCCCAAATGGATTTATGTGTTTGTACTTGAGCCTGCCTTCAAAAGTATTGGTGGTGGTAATGCACATACATGTGATTTGTCCCTTTCACCTCCAGCAATCATACTTCGAAACATAGCCCCGCACACTGTGGTGGATTCCATCATGACAGCGCTGTCTCCCTATGCATCCTTAGCTGTCAATAACATTCGCCTCATAAAAGATAAACAGACCCAGCAGAACAGAGGCTTCGCATTTGTGCAGCTGTCCTCTGCAATGGTGAGCTCACTGAATCTTCTCTTTTAAAAGAAACTGGGCTTGGAGCACCTGGGTGGCTCAGTCAGTTAGGCAGCGGACACTGAGCATGGAGCCTGCTCAAGATTGTCTCTCCCTCTGCCTCTCTCCTCTGTTCATGTTCTCTCTAGAATAAAATTAAATAAACTGGGCTTTAAGAGACAAATGTGGTTCATCTAAAAGTAGTACTGTCTGTAAGGCTCCTGGAACCCAAAGTTCAAGACTACGTAATGATAGTTATTGTAGTGCTAAATTAGAGGACCAGTTACTTTGATAAGTGGTAAAAATAATGCGTATACCTGTGAATGATTCGCAGAACTGAAGTTTTGAGCCACACTTTAATTTTTCCTTCTTGCTTTTGTTTTAGATTGATTTAGCATTTACTCCTTTAATAATATGGAATGCCTTCATGTGCTGGAGGAAAGAGGGCTGTATTTTTTCCTTGAGGTTTCGTGTGTACAAACAATTAGGAATTACTGTTCTTTTTTAATAGAAAGCTGTATTTCTTTGAATGGGGTAGGTGGTAGGGAGAGATTTTAAATTATAGGACAAAATGGTCTTTCTTGACCTTCTCCTTCAGGATGCCTCTCAGCTTCTTCAGATATTACAGAGTCTCCATCCTCCTTTGAAAATTGACGGCAAAACTATTGGGGTTGATTTTGCGAAAAGTGCCAGAAAGTGAGTAACTTCATTGTCCTTATTTCAAACTGCTGTACTTGCACAGCTGCCCAGGGATGCTTTGCTGGCTGTACCCTAAGCCCATGTTCTCCTCCCTGAGACACAATCCTCCCTGGTTGCCAAGGTCAGGAGGGAGTCAGCTGTCTTTCTTAAAGCATATTCTTTCCTGTCCTGAGGAACCAGTTGCTGGAAAACTACAAAGCAGGACAGAGGCAGACATGGCAGATGGGTTGAGAATATGTGCTATGCAAACAGCTTCAAGGTGGTGCAAACCCATCTGGAAATAATCTTTTCCTTCCAGAAGCTTCGTATAGAGAAAGCTTTAGTCTAGAGATATAAATGTCCCATTTGAAGTGTCATTACTCATCCAGCAGATACCTTACTAGATGGCAGGATACAGAGTAAAATGGTGACACTACAGAGACATTTGCCCACTGAGGAATTGGCCCATGGAGACCCCTTTCTGCTCTGAAATGAGGCCTTGCTAGCATTTGAGAGTTCCCAACAAAGGCTAGAGTGAATTGATGTTTCCTTGACAGTATGGGAGCATGGATAGGAAGCATACTGAGATAGAATCACATGCTTGGATTTTTGTGGTTTCAGAGACTTGGTCCTCCCAGATGGTAACCGGGTCAGCGCCTTCTCTGTGGCTAGTACAGCCATTGCTGCAGCTCAGTGGTCATCCACCCAGGTAAGATAGGTATTTTTTGTCAAAGTAGTGTGTTGGTGCCCAAATTCACAGAAGTAGTGCCTTAGAAGCTCTCTAAGGACAGTTTTAGGGAGTACTTCCTGGCTCTTGGTGTCTACTCAACTCACCTGTGTGTCCTCTTCTTTTGACATGCTATAGTCTCAGAGTGGTGAAGGAGGCAGTGTTGACTACAGTTACCTGCAGCCAGGCCAAGATGGCTATGCCCAATATGCTCAGGTAGGTAGATTTGACCAACATCCACCTTCTCTCCAGAGCATGTCTGAGAACAGCAGCTTTTAACAGTGCACTTTTCTTCAGTACTCACAGGATTACCAACAGTTTTATCAACAACAAACTGGAGGATTGGAATCTGATGCGTCATCTGCATCAGGTAGTAAACTTCATCTGTTTTACCTTTTGTTTAAGTAGCTGTGGTTGAGGAGATAGAACTAGATGTCCTTGGCGCTTGGAGGGCTCAGTTGCTTAAGCGTCTGACTCTTGATTTTCCGGTCGTTAGATTGAGTCCTGCAATGGGCTTTGTGCTGTTAGCACAGATCCTACTTGGGATTCTCTCTCTTTGCCCCTCCCCTGTGTGTACTTGCTCACCCGCGCATGCTCACGCTCGCTCGCTCTCTCTCTCTCTCTCTGTCTCTCTCAAAACAAATAAATGTAAAAAAAATAATAATTAGATGTTTTAACTAGACCCCAAGCCAGGAGTCCATTTCCCTGTGGGGCGGGGGGGGGGGGGGGGGGGGTGCACATTCAGTGCTGTCTCCATGTGCGTAAGGTTCTGGGGAAGATTAGAAGTACTTGAGTCGCTGAGAGTGTGAAACCCATGTTGTGATGAGTATTCGTTCTTGGAATTCAGCTTTGTATCTCCCCTCTCTGTGTTGTTTGGAGTCATGGGTGCCCACATAGGTTCAAATGAGCAGGGAGGGTGTGGCCCTAGATTCTGGTGACCAGAAATCAATCACAAGGGTCATTATAAGAAGGCCTTGCTTTACTTTTTGTTGTAGAATTCTAAAAGCTTTATGGTTAAATCTTTTCTCAACCCCAGATATGGATTCCTCTTCCTTTTTTTTATTTAAAAAAAAATTTTTTTTTTTTAACGTTTATTTATTTTTGGGACAGAGAGAGACAGAGCATGAATGGGGGAGGGGCAGAGAGAGAGGGAGACACAGAATCTGAAGCAGGCTCCAGGCTCTGAGCCATCAGCCCAGAGCCTGACGCGGGGCTCGAACTCATACGGACCGCGAGATTGTGACCTGAGCTGAAGTCGGACGCTTAACCGACTGAGCCACCCAGGCGCCCCAGCCTCTTCCTTTTTTTTAGTTGTCATACAGAATATTTAACTTTGTGACATTCTAGTAGGATTATAAAAATGAAAATGTCATAGGTTCCAGGATGCTTAGTAGGAATTAAGAACTGATACATCAGGGCACCTGAGGCTCAGTTGTTGACCGTCGGACTCTTCATTTTGGTTCAGGTCATGATCCCACAGTCATGAGATAAAGCTCTACATCAGGCTCTGCACTGAGCATGGAATCTGCTTAAGATTCTTTCTGCCTTTGTCCCCACCCCCGCTCATATGTGCACATACATTCTCACTTGTTCTCTCTAAAAATCACAAAATAGGGGCACCTGGGTGTCTCGGTCACTTAAGCATCCGACTTTGGCTCAGGGCATAATCTTGTGGTTCATGGGTTCAAGCCCCACATCGGGCTCTGTGCTGACAGCTCAGAGCCAGGAGACTGCTTTGGATTCTGTATCTCCCTCGCTCTTTGCCCCTCCCCCACTCATTCTCTGTCTTTATCTCTCCAAAAAGGTATATAATAATAATGATGATAAATAAGTAACTGACCTCACAACGACAGAAGGCTAGTTTGGGTATTACAGATAAAGATATTTGGCTTTGAGTTCATTGCCTTGGCCCTTTCTAACCCTGTGTGCATCATTTATCATCAGGCACAGCAGTGACCACCACCTCAGCGGCTGTAGTGTCCCAGAGTCCCCAGCTGTATAATCAGACCTCCAATCCGCCTGGCTCTCCGGTAATCCTGTTATCCTAAATACAGAACTGGTGACTGTTGGGGAAACTTTATTTTGTTGTACACGTATTATCCTTTCCTGCTGTATGAGCCAGGATTGAATAATACACAGACATTCTGACCTTACTTCTCTCTGTTTGGTAGTATTAGATAATGAAATAATTTGGAGTGTGTATTTAAAACATAAGATTCCAAACAAGGGGTATTTATACATTCTGCATGCTTCGACTTGACCTTTAGGAAGAAAGTTGTCAGCATGTGTTTTGCTCAAGGATTGCCTTAGATCATTGCTACAATGTGTCTGTCAGGGGAGCCCTTCCTCCTGGATGGATGATTGCAGTGATTTAGTTCTCTTAAGAGGCTTTACAGTTGAAATTATATTGAAGCTGCTGTTCTTTCCAGACTGAGGAAGCACAGCCTAGCACTAGCACAAGTACACAGGCCCCAGCCGCTTCCCCCACTGGTGTAGTTCCTGGTACCAAATATGGTAAGCCAAACCTCATGGGGCTGTTAACAGTTGGAAGGTCCTAGTTGTTGTCTGTGTCTAGTAAGAGTTCCTCTCCCTTTGTGGGTGTCAGAGGGACACTTGGGGATATGAGAGAAGACGACCATTAAGGCCTGCTGCATCTCCGTGGCTTAGAATTTGAAGTAAAGCCAGTTTCTTTATCTGGAATGACCGTGTGCTGGATTTTGTTTTTGCAGCAGTGCCTGACACATCCACTTACCAGTATGATGAATCTTCAGGATATTATTATGATCCGACAACAGGGCTGTACTATGACCCCAACTCGCAGGTAAATGCAGTTTTCCTCCCCAGCGTCACTAGAAATATCTTTGTTTCACTTAGTCTGTCTATGAGGCATGAAACGAAATACCTTTTGCAAAGGAGCAAGTGACCCAGATTAGTTTTAAGTTCTTCAGAACCACCAAGATGTAATTTCTATTTTAGGATTTTAATTTTTAAAGGTTAAAAAAAGATGTTTTCAGGTACAACGTACATACAGAAAAATACACGAGGGGCGCCTGGGTGGCTCAGTTAAGCATCCAATTCTTGATTTCAGCTCATGATTTCACAGTTCGTGAGTTCGAGCCCCAGCCTTCTTGGATCCTCTCCCTCTCTCTGCCCCTCCCCCATTCATGTGCTCTCGCTCTCTGTGTCCCTCTCTCTCTCCCTCTCTCTCAAAAATAAATAAACTTCAAACAATAGAAGAAAAATATACAGAGCTGAAGTGTACTTTTCTTTGAATATTCATATGTATACACATTCATATATATCAGCACTGAGAGGAGAAAACATTCCTGGCATGCTGAAGGTTCCCTTATGCCCCTTGTCAGTCAGTACCCATCCCCTTCAGTAACCACTAGTCAGTCTTCTAGTACTACCGTGGATTAGGTTGTCAAGTTATTATAGGTGGCTGTTAGTCATTATGTAAAGACCTAGATTGAAGTTTCAAATTGTGGTTTCTCTTCCTATGTATTTTTTAAAACTGAGATGAAATTCACATGACATAAAATTTACTTTTTTTTTTTTTTTTTTTTTTTTTTTTTTAACATTTATTTATTTTTGAGACAGAGACAGAGCATGAACAGGGGAGGGGCAGAGAGACAGGGAGACACAGAATCTGAAACAGGCTCCAGGCTCTGAGCGGTCAGCACAGAGCCCGACGCGGAGCTCAAACTCACGGACCATGAGATCATGACCTGAGCCGAAGTCGGCCGCTTAACCGACTGAGCCACCCAGGTGCCCCTTCACTTTTTTTTTTTTTAAGATTTTATTTTTGCATAGGGGCGCCTGGGTGGCTCAGTCGGTAAGCATCCAACTTTGGCTCAGGTCATGATCTCGCAGTTTGTGAGTTTGAGCCCCACATAAGGCTCTGTGCTGACAGCTTGGAGCCTGGAGCCTGCTTGGGATTCTGTGTCTCCCTCCCTCTCTGCCCCTCCCTCGCTTGTGCTCTCTCTCTCAAAAATAAGCATTAAAAAATAATTTTTTTCAAAAAAATTTATTTATTTATTTATTTTTTTTTTAATTTTTTTTTTTCAACGTTTATTTATTTTTGGGACAGAGAGAGACAGAGCATGAACGGGGGAGGGACAGAGAGAGAGGGAGACACAGAATCGGAAACAGGCTCCAGGCTCTGAGCCATCAGCCCAGAGCCTGACGCGGGGCTCGAACTCACGGACCGTGAGATCGTGACCTGGCTGAAGTCGGACGCTTAACCGACTGCGCCACCCAGGCGCCCCCCAAAAAATTTATTTTTGCATAAACCCAGCATGGGGCTCAAATTCACAACCCATGAAATCAAGAGTCTCATGCTCTACTGACTGAGCTAGCCAAATACCCTTAAAATTTACCCATTTTAACCATTTAGAATGTATAATTTGAATATACTGGCAATGTTGTGCTCCCATCACCACTAACTCCAAAACATTTTTTAAATTTATTTTTAGTAATCTCTGTACCCAACATAGGGCTCAAACTCATGACCTTGAGATGAAGAGTTGCATGCTGCTACTGACTGAGCCAGGCACCCCTTAAAGTTTATTTGTTTGTGTGTTTGTGTATTTATTTTGGTAATCCAAAATACTTTCATTGCCCCAAAAAGAAACTGTGTACCCATTAACAATCACTCCTTTGTCCCTCCTTACCCCAGTGACCACTATTTGCTTTCTGTCTCTACAAATTTGTCTCTTCTAAGCATTTCATATAAATGAAGTCGGATGACATGTGACCTCTTGGTGTCCAACCTCTTTTACTTAACATCCTGATGTTTTCTTGAGGGTAGAAATTAGCAGATCTGTGGGGTGATGTTTTATTTTTAGTAGTGGTAGATTATTTTGAAGAGGGAAGGCAACACTAACACTCCATAAATAAATAATTACTTATGACCAGGAGCTGTATATATAGAATAGGAAAATAAGTGCTTTTAACAGGTACTTGGTATTGAGAGCTTGTGGTTTCTGAGAAAGGTGTGAAGCAATGAGGGACCCACCTGAGCAAGCCAAGCCTTGCGTGGCTCTTCCGCTCCTCTTGCTTGGTGAAGAGGTGAAGTCTGACCATTATCCAAGCAGTTCTTCTTAGTGGCCATGTTTTTGTTGTGACTTCTGCGTCTGACCCATACCACCTTCCCTAGAAGAGACATGACAGATGTCTCTCCTGGGTCCCTGCTGAGTGAGTAGAGCGAATGACTAAGGAAGAAAGAAGTGGAGAGATAGGTGCTACCTATCTCCCATTGCAGTTCATCCGACATAGATCAGATCTGGTCTTCCAGGCTCCCAAACTGGCTTTTTACAACCCTGTGTTTGGTTACCTGGGTTTCCAAAGGGTTTTGATGGTTGGACCCAGTAATGAGCTGTTAACTGGTCGTCACAGAGGATGTGTGATTTAAAAACTGCTTCTGAACAAGGGGAGTCTGGCTGGCTCATTCGCCAGAGCATGCGACTCTTGATCTCAGGGTTGTGAGTTTGAGCCTCACGTTGAGTATAGAGATTACTTAAAAAATAAAATCTTGGAAAAAAATAAATAAATAAGTAAAACCTCCTGCTGAACCACTTGTTCTGGCCTCCTGGTTTGTATAAACAGTTTATGGAAAGGAGTGAGACACATTGCTCTTCGGGTGCCCTCCAGGCCCACGGATTAGATTAATGGTATTACACTGCTGAGAAACCATATTCTACTTTTGTCTAAGAAGTTCCGTACCTCTTCACTGGCCAGTTCATCATATGAACCAACACATACAGCAGCTTCTCTCTGAGCAGGAGATACTACTGCTCTGCAACATGTTTTATGTTTATATGTTGAATTTTTTTTGACAAAACAATTTTGTGTGCCTTTTTGACAAAATGATCCTTTAATGGTTTGACAAAGCAGAAAGTCTGCATTAATTGTGCTTTGTTTCTAGTACTACTACAATTCCTTGACCCAGCAGTACCTTTACTGGGATGGAGAGAAAGAGACGTACGTGCCAGCTGCGGAGTCTACCTCCCACCAGCAGACGGGCCTACCTCCTGCAAAAGAAGGGAAGGAGAAGAAGGAGAAACCCAAGAGCAAAACAGCCCAGCAGGTGAAATAATGACCCAGCCAGGGGACTTCGAGGTCTTTCTGGGGTATTGGGCTTAGTTTTTTTTTCTTTTCTTTTCTTTTCTTTTCTTTTCTTTTTTTTTTTTTTTTTTTTTTTTGAGTTGTGGCCTCTCTGTCAGCTTTATTTGGATTCTCAAAAGCTGGGCCACACGTTTAATTTACATTAAGTTCATAAAGCATTTTTAATTTTTTAGTTTTTGTCAGTTGCCCATATACATACTTAGAAGGAAGTATATTCTGGAACACTGCACAGGCTTTCAAGCAGTATTCGTTAATGATTTTGATTGTATGCAATAGTGTGTCATGAAGATATTTGTAGGTAGAAGTAAGGGCAAAGGGGGTTTTGTTCCAGAGCACGTGATTGAGGTGAGATCCTTAATGGCTTCTTACTGTGGCACAGGGGCTGACTATTGTCTAAACTCACATACCTAAATGTTTTTTTTCATGGTTGTCATTAGATCGCTAAAGACATGGAACGCTGGGCTAAGAGTTTAAACAAGCAGAAAGAAAATTTTAAAAACAGTTTTCAACCTGTTAATTCCTTGAGGGAAGAAGAGAGGAGAGAGTCTGCTGCAGCAGATGCTGGCTTTGCTCTTTTTGAGAAAAAGGTAACAGTAGCAGGAATGACCATACTTCTTCATGGGAACTTAAGTAAAACTTGAGGCTTATGACTTGTTTCTCTGTTTCCCAGGGAGCCTTAGCTGAAAGGCAGCAGCTCATTCCAGAATTGGTGCGAAATGGAGACGAGGAGAATCCCCTCAAAGTAAGGAAGGACCACCAGTGTTTTAAGGCCATTTTTGGGTTTGTGTCTTCCTGTGATTCTCAGCTTCATCTTGGCTAATGTGATTCCTACTTAAAACTGGATGTGGTCACTGTTGGTGGGTATTGAAAAGCTTCTGCACATAGAATCCATGTCTAGGGCTTTATTTTCTGGGTGAAAGCCAGTGAGATGGAGCATTGAATGAAGCCTGCATTTGAATTCCTAAGCTCAGTTGAGTTTTATTGCATTTGTAAATAGAGGGTTTTAACAGTTTGGAAAGAGAAAATTAAGGCAATAAAAAGTGTTTTACTTGATAGATAATGGTCTGGGTGGGCCATTACCCTGATCTGTCGTATTTGGGGTTTTCATCTATAATGAGTAGCTTGAAAACAACCATCCAGGAACTTTTCCTGGGCCCCAGGAGTTTGGTGCCAGCAGGCTGTCAGGCCCAGCACTTGAGGACCTGACTGTTCTGTACAGCCGGATAAATGCAATTTCACTGTTGAAGTATGGCATGGGGCATTGGGAGTTCTCACACATCTTGTATTACACGTTGCTTTATCCAGATACATAGTCATCACTGCTTCCTGCTGTACATTTCCAATGACCCACCCTTTTGTCCCCAGAGGGGTCTGGTTGCTGCTTACAGTGGTGACAGTGACAATGAAGAGGAGCTCGTAGAGAGACTTGAGAGTGAGGAAGAAAAGCTGGCCGACTGGAAGAAGATGGCCTGCCTGCTTTGCCGGCGCCAGTTCCCTAACAGAGACGCCCTGGTCAGGCACCAGCAGCTCTCAGACCTTCACAAGGTGGCCATGATTCTCTGAGCTGATAAGAGGCAGGGAGGGGAGGCAATGAGGCAATATGGGTGCCCTGATGTTGAGTGAATGCCTTTGAGAAGACTGTTCTGATGGTAGTCTGTTCTACATCATAGAGTGGCAAAGAGCATGGCAGCTCCATATACACCAGGCTCTGGTTTTCATGCCGTAGTGTGTCGATTGGGCTTTGACTCTTAGACTAAATAGGTGTTGATAATGTCATTTCAAATTAGGATGGTCCGAATTCTTACTACGTCTGTCAAATCTCTTGTACAGCAAAACATGGATATCTACCGACGATCCAGACTGAGTGAGCAGGAGCTGGAAGCCTTGGAGCTAAGGGAGAGAGAGGTGATTGAGGGTCACTGTGCCACTAGAAGGAGTATCTTGTATTTGCTTTTAGCATTTATTTGTAGCACTTAATTCCAGGTCCCAGGGGCAAGGTAGGATTTGTCATACCACATGTCACCTGGCCATTGTGGCTCATTTCAGGTTATAGGTGCTTTGTGAGCACTCTGCATCCTCTCTTTATGAGGGTGGACAGAAGCACATCCTCAAGGTTGCTCACAACTTGTGAATGCCAAATACTTACTGGTGAAGTATACTGGATTTTAGTAAAGAGAAGGTGATCTCTTCTGGCCTGCAACGAGGGAGGCTTCAAATTAGGCCCAGAGGATATCAGGGCATAAGACAGACGCAGTGATACAGAAGGAAGTAGTGGGCAGGACTGGGTTTGGGGTGAAGGCAGCAAAAGCAGGTGAGGCCAATAATGGACAGGCATTTGATGGTTCATGAGGCAAGTTGAGGGCCAGCCAGGCTTTAAAAAGAAATTGAGGGGGCGCCTGGGTGGCTCAGTCGGTTAAGCGTCTGACTTTGGCTCAGGTCATGATCTCACAGTCTGTGAGTTCGAGCCCCGCGTCGGGCTCTGTGCTGACAGCTCAGAGCCTGGAGCCTGTTTCAGATTCTGTGTCTCCCTCTCTCTCTGCGCCTCCCCTGTTCATGCTCTATCTCTTTCTGTCTCAAAAATAAATAATAGTTAAAAAAAAAATTAAAAAAAAAAATCGAGGGCCGTTGGTTAGAAATCAACCAGTGGGCAAGTTACTTGAAATTTTTCACCACGTGATAATTTTGTAGTTCGACTATCTGTAATTAGGGCTTTTGCTTTTCTGTTATTTTCCGCTGTTTGTGGTGCCATCTGTCCCTGGAGATGGGCCTGTCCCAAGTGGTAAGAGGAATGGCATCTCTGCCCTGCTCTTCCTCTAGGACCCTGGGAGGCTGTACCCACAGCCTAGCAGTCTGTTGAAGAGCTTGACAGGTGGCGGCTAATTAAATAAAATTCCTTGTTGGAGATGTAGGTGGGCCCCAGGTTCCACACACAGTTAATCCCTACAAACCGACCCTTTTTTCAATACGTTTTTTTTTTAAGTTTATTCATTTTTTTGAGAGAGGGTGTGCGTACACGAGGAGAGAGAGCGAGAGAGAGAGAGAGAGAGAGAGAATATCCCAAGCAGTGTCCATGGCTCCACGCTGTCAGCACAGAGCACGACGCCAGGCTTGATCCCATGAACCCATGAGATCATGACATGAGCCAAAATGAAGAATCAGACGCTCAACCAACTGAGCCACCCAGAGGTCCCCAAATGTACCATTTTCGGTATTGAGTGCAGTAAGGGGAAAAAAACAAAAGTGTTAGGTGTTTCAGACCACTCAAAAAGGCCAAACTCCAGACTAAGGAAGTGTCTGAGGGTGGTAATCACAAAGTCTAGGTGCATTAGGTTGTTGCAGCTTCAAGTCTGAATGTCTTTAGCAGCGTTTTTTCTCGCACGTAGATGAAATACCGAGATCGAGCCGCAGAAAGACGGGAGAAATACGGCATTCCAGAACCTCCAGAGCCCAAGCGCAAGAAGCAATTTGATGCTGGCACTGTGTATGTGTTGTGTACCTTTTCCACTTCATTAGCAGGGGCTGTGGCTGTGTTAAGTAACTGTGTGTTTGCCACTGGCAGGAATTACGAGCAGCCCACCAAAGATGGCATTGACCACAGTAACATTGGCAACAAGATGCTGCAAGCCATGGGTTGGCGGGAAGGTTCAGGTTTGGGAAGAAAGTGTCAAGGCATCACAGCTCCCATCGAGGTAAGCAGTGACATTGGGCTTCTGTGGTTTGCAGGTTTATTTTGGTGATGAGATGAGGTCAAAGCACCCAGACAGCCTGGGACCCAGGGGCCAGCTTTACCTTTACCATAAAGGGCCATCTCCTCTGGCAAGCCCAATGGAGTCTGGTTCCCGGCCGCCCTCCTTTATGTCACTCTTCTTTTAAGATGTCATTTGAGAGGAATGGGTGTGGTACCCTACTTGATTTTTCTGGTCTTTGGTTTTTTTGGGTAAAAGCTGTCTTGAGAACTGTATATTCCTATGTCCTGTTAGAAACAGCCCCTTACTGAACACTAATTCATCCAGATAGCTTAGATTAGGTTTTTTTCAAGGTACACTGTGCTTTAATTTCTTAATCACCATGTAGGTGATCTTGGTTATGTATAAAACAAGTTACGATTTAGTAGGATTTTTATCCATGCTAAGAAATTTTTTTAGTTGCTCAGAGCTCAGATTGAGATGTAATCTCAGGATCAGGAGTCCCCCACCCACTGGCCTTCTAGACAAGAGCACCACCAGGGACTGTTCCTTCTCTAACCTGGCAGCCCAGCTTAGGTCAGACTCCTACAGGCCATGTTTATCTTGTGCAAGCCAGTTCTGCCATCGGGGTGTCCTGCTACAATCTGCCCATGATTACCAGACCTTCCTAGGCTTCAGTGGAGTATTTTGGGGCCCTTAATAGGTACAGAAGCCTGCTGAGCAGGCACTGGGGGACAGGGTTGGGGGATGTGTCTCCATCTGTCTGTCTTCCTTAGCACATTTTATTCCTTCAGTCCTTAACCCTACTCCAGGTCTCCAAAACTTCCTCTCTTCTGTCCCCTGGTGGGTAGTCCTTTTCAGTTGGGAGTCTGCTGGATGAGCAGGGGTTGAAGCGGTCCACACCCTACCTGCCCTCTGCTGACAGAAATTCTGTTCCTCTAGGCTCAAGTCCGGCTAAAAGGAGCTGGCCTAGGAGCCAAAGGCAGTGCATACGGACTGTCGGGTGCGGATTCCTACAAAGATGCTGTCCGGAAGGCCATGTTTGCTCGGTTCACGGAGATGGAGTGAGGTTCAGAGAGAGAGGGAGGGCAGGAAAGATGAGCTCCTCGGAGCACAAGGAGTGGTCCATCTCCTGAATTCACTCTTAGCGCCTGTCTCTTTAAGGGCATGCCTTGTGCTGTTAATAGTTTTTAGGGCGAACCACTCCATTCTACAATGTTCTCCCACTTAAAGGAGTTCCCCTTATATGGGCTGTCTGGTGAATGGCCTTCCTTCCTGCCAGAGGGCTTGTGAGCTGGCCAAGGGGACAGTGAGTCTTTTATACTTCAGTGTACATAGTGTAATGTAGTGTGTTTTACATGTGTAGCCCATGTCATGGTCCGTCAGCCCCTCTCATTGCTAGGGGGTGTTGAGATGCCCTAGGTGGTATGTGACACCAAAGCCGCCTCTGTCATTTGTTGTGCTGTCTTTTCTTGGCAAAAGCCTTGTGTATATTTGTATATTACACATTTGTACAGAATTTTGGAAGATTTTCAGTCTAGTTGCCAAATCTGGCTCCTTTACAAAAGAAATACCTTGAAAAATGAGTGTCTGCGTCTCTTTATTCTTGGGTGACCAGGTGTGCAGAGCGTGTCTAAGCCAGTCAAGCCTGTTGGTGAGGTAAGTGTGTTAAAAGTTATTTATAAATAGTATTTTATGCTGTTTTCCTTTCCCCAACCTTGCTCCGATTCTTAAGTTCAAGAGTTTGCTAACATGCTTTAAAATTCTTCATGGAAACTCAGTCATATCTGAGTCAGCTTTTCCACTTGCAGTTTCTAAAGACCAAAGTGAGTATGAGCACTTGTGTTTCCCCAGTTGCCACAGATTGTATTCCAGCATGCAGCATTGGGCTGTTACTGCTCTACTGGGGTACAGGGGCTGAGGAGGAGGCCCTGTCCCCCGCCCCCCACTGCACTCCACTTGCCTTCTGTCCTCACGTCAGGTGCTGGGGAGTTGTGTTCAGTGTGTTGCAGGGTTTACCATTATCTGAATGGGTCATCCCATCCTTGTCATCTTGCCCAGCAAAGACCGCGCCTGATGAGGGCAGGAAGCATGCCTGTGTCTGAGAGGCTGCTCCAGGACCCGATGTGGTGATGGGGGATCCACGCTGCCAGGCTGGCTGAACTGAGCACACAGGCTCCATGTTTTGCATGTTGTTGGGGGAGGACTTCGCAAAGCTAGAGTACCATTGCTTTTGTGGGCGGTCACGTTTTCTCTTCAGGCGGGTCTGGCCCTTGTAAAAGGATGAAAAGTGCTCAGGTGGCACTTGAAGGTATATGGGCCCTCAGCCTAGCCTCCCCAGGGATGCTTTGGAAGAAATTGAGGCAAATACAGAAGCCGCACACTTGGGCTTCAGGGTAGCGCTTGGGAACCTCACAAAAATGGGTCCAGCCTACAGATTCCTGCCTTCCAGGGTCAGCCTTGGGGAGCCGAGACCAGCCCCACCTCTAGAGCCCTCATGCATCATGGACGTGCTGCTGCTGCTGCTTCTCTTTGCACCTGGGAAGCAGTCACAAGCAACCTAGTTAGGCACATCCTGACAGCCAGCCTGGAAGGTTCTTCCAGGTGAACACACACATCCTGAGATTGGGAAGCTCTTAATTACACACACCAACTCCTCAAAGTTTGAATGGAAGCCTCTATCCTGGGTAAGCCATCTTGATCCCATATTGGCTGCCCCACATCAAGAAGGGCACTGTCCCATACTACTGCATACTACTTGGTGCAGATACCATTTTCAGCTGCTCTGGGTTCCCACAAAGACTGCTCTGGACCATGGCATCTTTCAGCTTTGTGTGGACTTTCCCACAAAAGTGAAGTCTGTGTCCTTAACAGCTGGAGGCAGCCCCTCAAAGAAGGTGGAGGCCCCCTCTCCCACTTCTAGCCTGCCATACAGGCATACCTGTCACCAGCATACCCATCCAGGTGATGACAGCCGTCACCTTGCTTCTGAACCCATGAGCCCATTTCTTGAAGTTTGACAGGCCGTACGTACCTTTGGCTCTGGTCTCATGCAAGGCCAAATTTGAGAGCTCCTGGGGACTGAATGGCTCTCATCCCCAAGGACCTGAGACTGAAACCCCAAGGGCCTAGGTATCCCCCCCCCCCCCCCCCCACACACACACACACCTGCATCAGCCCATCATGGTCTGCTCCAACCCCAAGCCAAGGGATCTGTGTGCTGTGCTGCCCTGCCCACAGAGTTGCTGCCCCTCCCCGTTCCTGATGGGGTGCTGTGAGGGCAGTGCAAACATCCTAATCAGGGAAACCCAAATTCCAAATTTGGCAGGGTCTCTTACTGAACTGGAGGGATCTTCCAGGGATCCCAAGTCTAGCCTGCCCTTGGCCGGGACAACTGCTACAATATTCAGGCTTTGAGGGCCATCCAGGAGCAGCTGTCATGGCCATGCATCAAACAAGTTTCAAAGCCCAGATGAGCAGCCAGGCCTGAGCTAAGCTCCCCAGGCATGCACAGTCTGCCCGGGGCGTCTCAAGGGCACCCAGAGCCCAGCCACTTACCAACCTGATGCCGAGGGATGAGTTCTCAGGGACAGGTGGGGTGTGAGGGGGAGAAGGCCCTGGAGGAGGGCACTTTGCTGCTGGCGGCCACCAGGTGGCAGCACTCCATCATCTATCGTTCCAGGCTGGTTTGGCGGGGGTTCTCCCCAAGTTCTGAGGTGTCAGAGGATCCAGGGCCTCTTCCAGGTCTTTGAGATTCAGGGAAGACCTGACTAGAACTCTGGCCTTGAAACTGTGTGGAGTTAGGCAGGCAACAAGTTCTCAGACCCTGCAGGTTCTTGAAGGTCCCCCTACCCACCCTGTTCCCACCAGTTAGAATTGTTGCCCAGACGTGGGAAACGGGCCAGGCTGGTCCCATGCACAATGAGTGCTTCGGTCTCAGCAATTCTTTCCAACCCAGGTAAATAATTTCTGCGGTCGATAAAATGCATTTCTGCCTCTCACACTCCCTTTACCCATCAGCCTGATTATTGACTCAGAAATACTCTCTTGGCAGAGCCCAAAACAGAACCACAGCCAGGGGAAATTGGGGCAAGCTTGCCCAGGGATCTTGGCTGAAGGCAGGGGGTACGCACGCACCCTCACCCAGCCTCCCAAAGATGAATGGGAGAGGGGGGCTTTCCAGCAGGAGGCACAAATCAAGGGTAGGGCTCTCCCATCTCGCTTAGTCCCCTGCACTACTTTCATCTGGTTTAAAGAAAAAACAGGCTCAAAGCAGAACAGCTGCTGGAGGTTACCAAACTGGCAAGTGCTGAGCCTGGGTTACAAGCTAGGTGCCCCAGCCCCAGGGCAGAAGGAACTTAGCAAAGATGGGTCCTTGGCTGCAGACACAGGGTCAGGCTCAGGTTTGGGCAGGATTATCGGAGGAGCTGGGCCTTGGGACTCCCCCACCACCACAACACCCTGGGGAGAGAGAAGACAGACAGGGAGACACAGAGAAAAAAAGGCAACTGCAGACAAAGCGAGGCCTAGAGGATGCTGGGAAGAGGAGCAGGAAAGGTCTGCACTGTTGCAAAGGGCGGGAGGAGCCTGCGGGGGCAAGATAACGTGGGGTAGGGGTGGCTGGGTCTGGGGGAGTCAGTTCCGCTCCACGCCCTGGTCTCAGCCGTCCAGATAAGACAGCTGAGCAGCAGTGGTGAATTCTACACGCTGCATGGGGGAGGTGAGGCCACAGCAGGCAGAGAGAGAGGAGGGGCCTGGAGGCCTGGCCCAGACCCCCACTTTCTTACCAGACTGAAAGGCCCCCAAGAGCCTGGCGCACCCAGGCTGGCTCCCAGCTCCAAGCAGGCAGCACCACCCCTGAGTCCGGCTGGACAGGAGCTATTTGAGAATGATTCATGGATGTAATTAAGTGTCCCCCCATAATCCCTCAGCTCAGGCCCTGATGGGGGTGGTGCAGATGTGGGAGCCCAGCCTGCCGAGCAAGGGTTGTGTTCAGTGCAGAGCGCCCCAGGATGCCCATCTGTGGAGCCTAGAGCAAGGCAAGGCTGGGCCCAAATCCTGGGGGCACCAGGGTGGGGGGCTTCCTCTTTTTCTTTCTGCTCGACTCCTTGGGCCAAGAGTCAGCCTCTGTACTCACAAGCATTCAGCAAGAGTGTGTATGCACATGCTCGCACAGGCCCAGACAGTCATCCAGCAGCAGCAGGCATTCAGCAGCAGCCTCGATGATGCGTGTGGGGTAGGACACTCAGATGCCTGCAGACCCCAACACCCCCACACACATGTATGAAGCGTACAAGCTCACACGTACCTCTCCCTGACCACCCGTACATGGGCAGGCCAGGTCCAGTCAGGAAACTCATCCCTGCACACCCTTACAGCCTGCTCTGGTCCAAGGGGGTGGAAATCAAACTGCCTACCCCTGAAGGAAGGATGCCTGGGGTGGCAGCCAGGTGGGAGCAGGCTGTCAGAGCACAGGCACACCCTTGTGCATGCATGCACTCACTCTGGCTCCCTCCTCCCCAGGTGGGAGGATTTGGGGGTTTTCACCCTGAACAGGCTCTTGAGTTCACTTAGCAGAGTCCACTGCTCAGCTCTAAGGTTGAGAGGTAGAGCTGAAGTGGAAGGAGAGGCTGAGGAAGGTGGCATAGTGCTCCTGAAATAGATTGGCTCAAAGCTCAGAACCTTCCCTCCTAATACCTGCAGCCACACCTAGTGGGAAGGGGAGGAAGCAGCCTTCTCAAACAAACTGGTTAACTGGGGCTCAGAGATGGGCAGCAGCAAACCCTGGCTAATAGAGTTCATTAACAGCTCGTGGAAACCCAGGGCTCCTGCCCCTGCCCCTAGTCATTCCCATGATTTGGTGTCCTATCCCACCGAAGACTGGGCTCTGCTATCCTCTCAGACCGGGAGACCCTAGAACCAGGTTGGCTCTGCTACTCCCCACCGGCACCCCTTCAGGCTTTGGGTCCCCAGAATCCACTGGGCCCTGCCTCCTCCCTCAGACAAGGATCTTGAAGGACTGGATAGACTGCCTTCTCCCCTTGGACTAGGCACCCCAGCACTAGCATGGTGAGGCCTCTCCTCTAAAACTAGGAGCCCCAGCTTGAGCCCCTCAGGCTCTACCAGACTCCGATGCAAAATGTGAGCAGCTACCACACGCCGCTGTCACCCCCCCAACCCAGATTTTTCTGGTTCTTATTAATGTAAATGAAATCTGCTCCGAGCAAGCGTCCTTAATGGAAAGCGTTCCTGGAATTTGTGCACACGTGGTGGAGGCGGGGGGGGGGGGGGGGGGGGGGGGGGGGGGGCGCACCCTGAGATTAACTCTTGTGCAGCCAGAGGGAGACGCATGAGCACGTGAGGCTGCAGTGACCCTCTGGCCTCAGGCTGGGGTGGGGCTTGGGGGAACTGGGATAGTCACTCAGTTCCTCCCAGAACTGCATCCCCACAACATCAAGGGTGGCAGAGCACCTTATGTATTCTACCCTTGGCCCTGGGACAGCTGGGCAGGTCCAGAGGTTTCTCAGAGCCCGAGGAAGGTGGCCTTGACAGGAAACGGGAGTCTTTGATCAGGAAGGGGTCCAGCCAAAGAGACTGGAGGGACAAGGAGGCTGAGAAGGTGGGCTGCTGACATTTCCAAAGCCCATCCTGCCCTCATCTGGCTCTCTTCCTGAGTTGGGAGCTTGGACCCAGGCAGCAAGACCCCTTCTCTTTGAACCTTCCCACCCTGCAGGGAGACTTCACCTCTTTGTTGCCCCCCATCCCTTCTCCGCTTCTTGGTCCTGAGCTAGATATCTTCCCAACTGGAGGTAGGGGGCAAAGGGGAGTTGGAGAATTCAGAGCAGGCACCCAGGGACGGTTGTGAGGTTGGGGACACAGAGAAGCCCTGGCCTGGAGCCCACAACGCGCCCTGCCCGGCTCCCACCCCCAAATCTGGATGCTTGTTCTGGCACAGCCCTCAGCTGTCCCCAGTGGAGCTGTGTTTTACTGCCTTTCGTGGCCAGGACAGGGATGTCTGTTTCATTGGCGGGGGTAGGGGAAGAGTCTAAGATTTCAATTTCTCCCAGGTGTGGCTCAGTCTGGAGGATGCCTTGGGGAGGCTGGCTGAGGGGCCAGCACCTGGGGGAGGGGGTGGTAATGGGGGGGGTAGGGGCTAAGGAGGGGTTTCTGGAAGGGGAGGAGGCCACAGAGGGGGTCTCAGAGAGGGAATGGGGGCTCCAAGGGGGAGCGGATTGGAAGGGTGGGGACTCAGGAAGGGGGGGAATTCAGAGTGGGACCGGCTTCAACGGGGGACAATAGGCTGGCAATCCTCCCTCCCACCCACACCTGTCAGGCAGGCTGGGGGAGGGAGACTGACCCACTTAGCTGCCTCCCCTCCCAGGCTTCCACTAATGAGCGCTCTGGGCTTTGGGAGGCAGCCTTCCCCCCCCAGGCTGTGCCTGAGGCTGTCCCTTCCCCCACAGCCCCTCATTATCTACTGGGGGTGCTCACTGGTTCAGTCTGCCCCCCTTATCTGCAGCTGTGTTTGCCTGCAGCAGCGAGGAGAAGACTCCGGGCCCCAAAATATGCCCTCTCTGCCCCTGGCTCCCTACACCCCCAGGGCTGGGGAGACAAAGGCTCCCAGCTCCCTGCTGTGCAGCTCGGCTCCAGCTCCGAGCAGAGGGCTTTGATTCCACCTGTGGGTCCCACTAGCATGCCAATGAGGGAGGCAGGGGGGTGGCTGCGCAGCACACAGGCTATCAGGCTATCCGGGACTGAGTGCGGGCTCCACCCCTAGGATGGGGAGTCCGCTCTGCTCACCAGAGCCCCTGTGGCCATTGTCCCACTTGGCAAGGAGAGGGGCACGTGATGGGGGTACGGGGGGCTCCCAAATGTGTGGAGAACACAGCTCTGGAGGATGGAGAGGCGGGAGTAGCCTTTTGGGGTCACACTTCTGGGAAAACTCAGTTCCAGGAGGCAGGTGTGGGGTCAGGAGAGATGGTGGGGGAGAGGTCTGTATGGGGCACAGCTCCATGCGGATGGACAGTATTCAGGGAGCACAGCTCTGCAGGTGTGAGAATGTGTAGGAGCACAAATCTGGGAGAATGATGGTGGGAGCACCACTTCAAAGGATGTGGTTCAGAAGCACGGATCTGGAGGATTGTGGGGAGAATTCAGAGAGCAAGAGCACAGTCAGGGGGCTGATGTGGCGGGGTGGGGGGCGGGGAGTACAGTTCTCAAGAACACTCAGACTACAGTCTAGGGAGGAGGCTGCCAGGTCTCCCCTGGTCTTGGCCTCTTCTGACTCCTCCTCCCCCACATTCCTGGGGAGCATGAGGAGGTCTGGTTGCTGGAGCATGCCCAAGTCCCCCCAGACTCCCCCTGACTCTGTCCCGCTGTCCATCTGTCCTCCCCTCCCCAAGGATTCCAAGGCCCAGGTGGCACACTCCCCTCATGGCACCCTCATTAGGAAAGGGCTTGGAGATCCTTCTGAAGCATCTGCCCCCCCCCCCACCCCTCCCCTCCAAGCCAGCTGCAGGCTCTGGCCCCTAGAGCCTGATAAATATTTATGACAAGATAAGCAGGATCTGCCAGGTCCCAGCCCAAACCATTGTCCTGGGAACCAGAGAGGGGAGGCAGGGTCAAAACTTGAGTTTCTCGGGGCAGAGCTGGGTCTCCAGGTTCTGGGTAGGGGCAGGTCTGAAGGACAGGCTCCCAGACTCTATACCAGTGAGGGGGCTGGGATAAGACCTTGCTCAGAATTCAGAGGTGAGTGAGGAAGTTTCTTCCAAGGTGCCATACTGGCCAAGGACAGTCCCCCCAACCCTGGCAGGTCTTGTATGAGGGCATGGGTACATACTTGAGACACATTGAATTCCTGATCTGGAGTGGACAGGATGGTTCCCTGTCCAGCACTGTACCCAGGGCTGGGTTGAACCCACATTTAGGGTCAGTCCTTAGCCTGAAATTCAACAGCCCTGAAATTAAAAAAGAAACATCAGGGACACCTGGGAGGCTCGGTTGGGTGTCTGATTCTTGATTTCAGCTCAGGTCATGATCTCACGTTTCGTGGGTCGGAGCCCCACATCCACAGTGCGGAACCTGCTTGGAATTCTCTCCTCGTCCCTCTCTGCCCTTCCTTCGCGTGCGCACTCTCTCTCTAAATAATTTTTTTAATGTTTATTTATTTTTGAGAGAGAGACAGAGAGTGAGTGGCAGAGGGGCACAGAGGGAGGGAGACACAGAATCCAAAGCAGGCTCCAGGCTCTGAGCTGTCAGCACAGGGCTCAAACTCACAAACCTTAAGATCATGACCTGAACTGAAGTCAGATGCTCAACCGACTGAACCAGCCAGGCACCCCTTAAAAAAAAAAAAAAAAAAAAAAAAAAAAAAAAAAAGGAAACTTCAGGGGCACCTGGATGGCTCAGTCAGTTAAGCATCCAACTTTGGTTCAGGTCATTATCTCACTGTTCATGAGTTTGAGCCCCACATTGGGTTCTTGGATCCTCTGTCTCTCTCTCTCTGGCCCTCCTCAGCTGGTTCTCTCTCTCTCTCAAAAAATAAATAATAATAATAGTAATAAGGGAACGTCAATAATGGTGAATCCAGTGAGACTCTGACCCAGGGAGCGGGGTCACCCATAGATTCTAAATGTGCCCACAGGGTGCAGTTCCACAAGGCCAGCCATTCAGTTCTGCCAAGCTGAGCTAAGCCCTGGTGATGAAGGGGTGGGGGACCTGAGATAGCAGTCCCCACACCTCTCAGTCTCTAGGTGCTGCCTAGTGGGCCCTAGATCTTTGTCCTTCTGGCTCACTGGTGCTGAGAGCCTAGCTGCCACCGTCCGAGCCCTCTGGGAGAAAGACCAGGCTTCTTTTGCTGTGAGGCAGAGGCCGAGGTGGACTGGCCCAGGCTGGGGTCCTCAGCTCCTGGACTGGCCTCTTGCACATGGCCTGAGATACCTGGGGCAGTGGCAACTGTGCCCTATTTCACATGGCCCAGGGTGAAGGTGGGGATGGAGACTGATGCAGTCTTGGCCTGGAGGCAGTTGAGGGTCCCTGCTCTGAAGAGGGCTCAGCCACTTTGGGGCAAGTGCCAGGAAGTCAGAGGTCCTGAGTCTCCCTGGGCCAGCTCCACTGTGCCATCAGTCCCTGTGTGTGCCCATGTGTGTGAGTGAGAGGCGTGGCCTGGGGGCACCCCCCCCCCATCAGGGTCGGTGCCCCCACCCTCCTAGCCATCACTCCAGCTAAGCGTCAGAGCTACCTTTGCCCCCTGTGATGAATGCCCCATTTGACCCAAATTAGGAGCTTCCTCCCCACAGCCTGACCAAGTTGGGGTGCACGGGGCCTTCACCAGGATGGTTTTTTGTGTTTAGCAGGATTGCTATTGCCATACCTCGAAATTTGTTAACCTAGAGTAACTTGCGCTAGTGGGAAGGCAGGATCCTGAGGGGGCTGCCCTGGGCTGGATCTCCCCTCCCAGGGCTCCATGGAGGCCCCTCTGGCTCAGCCCTCCTACCTGTGAGAGGGGCAATTGGATTGGGGCCCCTGTCTGAAGCACTAACTTGCCCTTGCCCTGGCAGAGCTGGCGAAAGAATGCTTCCCTTTCACCAGTGCTGAGCAGCCACCCAGAAGAGCAGGCCAAGGCAGCCTTGAGGGAGGGCAGGAGGCCTCAGAGTGCCCTGGGTTCTTTCCTACTTCTCCAGAGTCAGGAGGCATCTCTTACCTGCCTGAGGGCTGCTTTCTCCTCCATTCTCCACCCACCCCAGGGAGTCCCAGGGGTGCCACAGCCTCCCTGGTGCTCCAATGACTCTGAACTCTTGTGCCCAGGCCATGCTCTTGAGGAAGGGCCTGGAAATCTAGATTGTGACAAGCCTGCTTGAGGCTAGCAGGCTGGAAAGGTAGATACCCCCACCTCCTTTGCTGACTGTCCCTCGCATGTGCACACACACAGACACACCTGCTCACAGAGCCACATCTCCAAGGCCACAGGCGGCTCACATAATCTCTTGGCTACACTAATGCATTAATGGAAAAGCCGAGATGCTCCCAGGTGTGTCTAACATGCATCTTATGGCGTCACTGGGATCCCCAGAGACTGACTCTGATGGTAGGATATCAGGCCATGGGGCCCATGAGCCTGAATGTCCAGCCCTTGCATGGAGCCTGTGAGTGTGAGAGGGTCAGTTAGGGGGCCCAGTGGCTGCACAAGTCAGTCCTGAGTCTTTACCAGGACCTGTTGCATATGACCGACTGGGCTTCTGGCTGCCAGGCTCTCCTGGGCCTCCCGACAGTGTCCTCGGTGGTGACTGAACAGGAGTCTTTCTGTTCCTCCCTGGATCTTCACACTCAACCAGGGTCCCAGTGATAAGTCTAGAGGCCCAGAGGCTGTAGGCTCCTGGAGGACAGGACTACCACCTTGAGGAGTCATCATCCAGCTATGTGCAGCCATATTCCAGGTGTGTGTAACTGTCCTCCGGGTATCACACAGTTGTCCTTCAGGCCTCACAGAGCTGATTCCTGTCTGTGTGCTTCTCTTTCTCAGGACCAGTAACTATAATGGTGACTCTCAGACTTCCATTTCCTGAGGTTAGGGGCTGACTTGGATGATCTCCAAGCCCCAGGCCCTGCCCAGTTTGGTGCCCAGTTAAGCAGGCTCAGGGTCCCACTGGGGGCTCCTAGGCTGGAGCCGTGTGAGATAGGGGGTGGGTGGTGGGGGCTAGGAGATTTCTCCCAACAATCTGTTCTCTGATCCCATGACTAGCTTTCTGGCCCCTGGAATGGGGTGGGGGTGGGGGGTGATCCCAGGCTGGATATCACCCCCAACTGCTCTAACTCAGGCCCAGCCTCCTTTGCCTACCCCCTCCAGCCACATCCCAAATCCCCAATCCCAGCAGCAGACCTTGGTGTTTGCCTGTTGCCATGACAATGGGATGCACCTTTCTGTTACCATGGCAACCAGCCAGGGGTTTTTAAAATTCAGTTGAGGTAATTTCCACCCCTCAATCCTCATCCTCAGACACCTCATTCTTCTTTTTTCTTCTCTGAATCTTAGAAGGTTGCGGGGGGGGGGGGGGGGGGAGGGGACACAGCCACCAGCCAGAGGTGGAGGGTTAGAGGGGCTGGTAGGAAGACTCAGGCTCCATTCCTCCCTGACTACCCCACCCAGACTGGACCCCGGAGAACAGGGCAGCCTCTTCCACCTTCCCTCTCCAAGTCCAGGTCTGTGGTGAGAAGAACAGGGTTTTGCATGATTGGACGGGCAAAGGCCAGCTCACCTGGAAAGCCTGGGTGAGGATGCAGCCTGTGTGGCCATGTGCCTATGCAGGAGCAGGGAGAGTCAGCAGAGACCCTCCTGGACCTGTGTCCCTAAGGCTCATCTGAGAATCTCAAGGCACCAGGGCCCAGACCCCAGGACAATAGGGGCAGATGTTGTTTATACTGTATCCTGGTGCTAAGGAGCTTAGCTTAGTGGAACCCTGGGCCGGATTTGGGCAGAGGGCATCTGAGAATGATGGAGCGAGGGGGATGCAGATACTGTCCAGTACCTGCCTCTCCCCCTCCCTACTAGGGTCCTCTCTCTCTAGGCACCTGCTTCATTAGTCTGGTCACTGTAAATCCATGAGGCCCAACATCCGCTTCCTGTCTCCACCTGCCTACTGGCTGGGAGAAGAGAAGCCCTACTGGGCTCCAGGATGGACTGAGCAGAGTAGACTGGGTCTAAGGGATAATGGGGCTCCAAGTCCCATTCACTGTGTGACCTTGCCTCATTTTCATGTAACTCTTTCACACCTTGACTTGTGTCTGCAGCAGGCTTGTGCTCCCACAGGTGGGCCCCCCAAAAGAAGAGTTTTCAAGGAGGAAGAAGTTGGGGAGAGCCCTGCAACAGGGGTACCCCCACCTCCTCTGTTCTCTCCATAGGCCTGTTCTGCCACCCCATCAGTCAGTTTGGGGGAGACTCCCTCCCCCCCCGAGGATTGATGCAAAGTGACACCATAACTCCATCAGCCTGGGGCTTGGTTCTCAAAGCCAGGGACTTCCAGGGCCATCAGGTTGGTGCTAAGGCAGAAGGGAAGTCACTTCTGGTTTCCCAGTCCCTTGGGCTCAAGGGCCAAGATCCCATAGCAGCAGCCCTCCTGGGGGCACAAATGGGCAAACTGACCTTAGGGGGCTACAAAGAACCCCCAGATTGAGGCCCAGGCTGTCTGAGGCCCTGCCCACTCCTGCTCCTCCCTCACTCAAGGCAGGAAACTCCCAGAGACAAGAAGGTTTGTTTGGGTAAGGATTGCCCTCACCAAACTCCTTTTTTTTTTTTTTTTTTAGTTTTTTTAAGTTTATTTATTTATTTTGAGAGAGAGCAACCGAGCAGGGGATGGGCAAAGAGAGAGGGAAAGAGAGAATCCCAAGCAGGCCCCATGCTGTCAGCACTGAGCTCGATGTGGCACTTGAACTCACAAACTGTGCGATCATGACTTGAGCCGAAAACCAAGAGTAGGACGCTTAACTGAGCCACCCAGGCGCCCACTCAGCAATTTCCTTTATTAAATAGCAGTTCCAGGGGCGCCTGGCTGGCTCAGTCTGTAGAGCTTGTGATTCTTGTTCTCAGGGTTGTGAGTTTGAGCCCCACGTTGAACATAGAGATTATTTAAAAAAAAAAAAAAAAAAATAGCCATCCCAGCCTGAGTCCACTCCACTTGAGGGAAGGGCTCCTGATGCCCTTCCCACCAAGGACCTATAAGATGCTCACAGAGTCCTCAAGTACTGAACACCTGGGTCTGTGGCCCCTCATGTGCAGGATAATAAAGTCTGTATTTGAAACTTTTCATGAGTTATTATTCCCACCAGCCCTGTAGGCTCCATTGGCCCAGACAAAGTCACAGAGTTCTCCATGGCAGGTATGGTTACCTCTTTTCTGTTCTGCCAGCTGGTGGGGGGGCTGGGGGAGGAGAGGTTAAACCAGAGACTTCTGGGAAGGGGTTATGGCCACCCCCCACCCATCTGCCCAAAGTTTCTTTAATCCCTACTACTCCTAGGCTCCCAGACCAGGGAAGCCCCAGGCCAGTCTGGGAAAGAGGGAGACCAGACCAAGCCCTAGGTGAGACCGGGGATGTCCTAGGTGGGAACACCCTGTTCCCTGAGCCTTCCCCATGCTCAGCTGGTAGGCACCTGTGAGTATCCCTGTTTATCTCCCAGTCACCTCTTCTCTACTGGCACGACCCTTCCCAGGGTTATGAAACCCAGGGAAGGACAGACCTCTTCTCTCCCCTTAGCAATCTGTGGCTCGGAACCATACTTCAGCTCCGTCAGGGCCTCCACACTTAAGACCCCAAGGCTGAACTACTGGGGAGCAGGGCTGCCAGAGGTTTCTCATGTGGGCAGCAGGTGGCTGGCTGGCAGGCCTCACTGATGGGGGCTTGGCATCTGGGCACTTTCCAGCTGGGTAGACCCTCCAGGAGGGTCTGCTGGCTCTGGTGAGCTTGTATATCACTGGGGTCCCATCTGGAGTCAGAGGAGGGTGCAGGATAGAGGCGGACCAGCAGGGCAATGCAAAGCTGATGCAAGCCTTCTGCAGGGGCAGGACTAGTGTCAGCAGGATGGGAACATAGACCACCTCATTCTGGGACACCTGAGAGCCTAGATTCTGGGCACCATGGAGACTCCTGGCACCTTCTCTCCTCTAGGGCCAGAGCCAGCACCCTGTCTCTCACACCCTGTGTGCACATGTCATGCAGTGAACAGGCCTCCTATTGCGCTGCTGGTATCCCTGGACCAGCCTGATACATGAACATCAAGAAACACCAAGTTGTTCTGCCTCAGTGGAGAGGGGATCCCCGGGGGTCCAGGACCAGGAATCAGGGCCCAGAAGCCTGCCTCCCCAGAGGGCATTTAAAAGAGAAGTTGGGAAAATCCCAGCGACTGTTTATAGCCTGTGTGATATGCCAGCCCGAGCCCGGAAGGCATGCCCTTATTCTCTTGCCAGCCACCTGCCAGCCAAAGGGTAGGCATCCTGCTCTAGAGCTGGGAGACCCCAAAGGTCCAGAGAGAGCAGGAGACTTGTCTGAAGTCCCACAGCTCATGAGTAGCATTGACCTGGACGCCAGATGGTGGGGGAAGGGACAATACCTCCTAACCCAGGGCACAACGTGGTGGGGCAGGGCCACTGGGATGGGAACACTTGATCACCAGAGCAGGGCTCTCAGCCCAGGACAAGGGTGGACAGGCCTGGTCAACAGGAAAGGGTGGTTAAACAGGCCTCCTGGTAGGGCAATGAAGAGTCCAGTTCCCCTGCATGGAGCTAAGGTGTCTGACGGTCTGTAGGGGTGGGTGTAAGGGTGGTTGCTAAGGAGTAGAGGAAACAAATTGACTTGTCAGCTATGTAGGCGACTCAGCCACAGGGCAGGGAGCAGATTAGAGCCTGGAGTACGGGGGGCACTGGGTATCATTGAGGCTCATCCCCACAGCTGGTTAAGCAGACTGGAGATTGGAAGCTTAAGAAGCCCTCCCACCCGGGGCGCCTGGGTGACTCAGTTGGTTGAGTGTCCAACTTCAACTCAGGTCATGATCTTGCGGTTTGTGAGTTCAAGCCCCGCATCAGGCTCTGTGCTGACAGCTCAGAGCCTGGAGTCTGCTTCAGATTGTGTCTCCCTCTCTGCTCCACCACCTGTTTGCACTCTGTCTCTCTCTCACACAAAAATAAACATAAGAAAAAAATTATTTAGAAAAAAAAGAAGCCCTCCCACCCACCTACCTGATGACAGTACTCTCCATGGAGTCCCTTCAGGAAGCACCCTTGACCCCTGACCCCAACAGACCATCCTCTCCTGATGCTGTGACAACCCATCCTTGGCTTCTCTGGGGCCCAGGGGCATGGCACTTACTTCCTTCATCCCGGGCCTGACTTCTTTTAGGAAGATTCTGAGCTCTGGGCAGGCAGAAACCATATCTGGCTAATGTCCACCCACCACTAGGGCTGAGAAAGAGAGGGGTACACAGGCTATTCCATATGCAAGGCAATGAATGGTTTAAAAAAAAATTTTTTTTAAGTTTATTTATTTTGAGAGCACAGGAGGGGCAGAGAGAGAGGGAGAAAGAGAATCCCAGGAAGGCTCCGTGCTATCAGCCTGAGATCATGACGTGAGCCAAAACCAAGAGTTGGACCCATAACTGACTGAGCCACCCAGGTGACCCGAGGCAGTAAATGATTTTGCCTTAAAGTCTTAGAAATGTACTGTACCCTGTGGTCAGTCAGTTGACTGAGCTGTTACCCAGTGCTGACAAGAACTGGGGACCCTGTGTGACTGAGACAAATGTGGTCCCCATCCTCCCAGAGTTCAAAGTCTCATGGGTAAGGAGGACAAAGCAGAGTGGTTCAGCCTGTGATGAGGGCCACAGGAGACATGGGATGCCAAGGAAGAGGGACTAGGGTATCTTCTTGGAGGAGAAGTATCTGAACTGAGCTGGTCAGGCCCAGCGTCTCTCTCCAGTCTACAGCCCAAGGTGGGAGGTATGTCAGGACCCAGGCAGAACCCTTCATGGCTGGAGCTGTCTTGACAGGCCTTCCCTCAGATAGGTCTCAGGGGAGGGATATGGGAGGGGAGGTCAGAAGGGAGTGCAGAGAGCACCTCTTGTCCACATGGAGAGCCTGGGAGACATGGAGCTAGGACAAGTCACTGCCTGTCAGTTACCTGAAGGACAGGCCAACTCGGATCTCCTGGCAGCCAGCTCCACTGATCAGACTGGAGACTGATAACCCAACCCGGAAGTGACCAGGGAACATTCAGGCCTGGAACACTGGGGAGCACACTGTGGGGATACTTGCAACCTTGGCTTTGTCTGGAATCAGCTGTGTTCCTTCCCAGGAGGCACAGCACAGCTATTGTAGCTGGCACCTCATTCCCCAGGGATGGGTTTGCCTCCCCCAGGGCCTGCCAGGATGACCCCTGATGCACTAGCTAGGCATATATCTGCCCCTCTCCCACAGACACAGGGGTCGGGTTTACCACATCTGGACGGGTGAAGCTGATTTTCATCAGCCTCCAAAACAGAGCTAGCCTTCTTCCTGGGAAACCATCTGTCCAGCTCAAGTCATCTGAAATGGGCATCAACATCTGAACAAACAGCGCTGGAAGCAGGTTGCGGGGTGGTGGTGGGAGGCAGGCAGCCCACCCAGCCCAGCTCTGGAGCTCACATGAATTCCCACCGCTGTCCATTGCCCCAAGCTTGCCTGACCATGGCCACATGGACCTCCAACTCCTCAGCCCCATGGCTGCCCACTGCTTGCCCATATCCTGCCAGGCTGAGCTCTCCCAGACCCTCCCCAGACAACCTGTCTTCTCTTCCTGGCAAAGGAGTGGCCTCTGCTTCTCTCCTGGAGAACTCCTCCCATAACCCTCCACTCCTGGCCACCGGGCCAGTAGAGCTGGGCTGTCCTTCTCAGCCCCTACCACTGCCCCAAGGCCAAGGACAAGCTGACACATAGTGGGTGCTTGGGAAGCATTGTTGCCCCATAGTCATGACTCTGGGGTGGGTGCTTCCAGGGATGATCCCTGACCAATTTGGACTAATGTTCTTCCTGTTCCTCCAGTCCATGTGGCTTTACCAGGCCCTGGAGGATTGACCTGGACTCAGAGCTGGGCCCCTGGGCAGCAACTGCCCCTCTGAGATCCACACTCAGCCTAGCTGTCCCTGTCCCTGCTCACCTGGGGAAAGGAGGAACTGCTATGACCACTCCCCATCCCCCTCACATCTGGCACTGGCCTGTGGAGAAAGAGCAGCCTCTCTGGGTCGCAGAGCTCAGCAGATGATAATCCCCCCAATTGTGGGGTGTGGGGCTGCTATGGACACAGGATCTGGGCGAACCCTGTCAGGCACACCTCAGAAGGCTTCAGCCTCCACTTTGCCTGCTGCCTGGGGCTGGGGCTGGGGCTGGGGGCGGGGTAAGGGTGGGGGGGGTTGGTTTGTATCGACCCTTAATGCATCTTTCTCTCCAGAGGGACTGTCGTGCTGTCTCCTGATGGGGACTTCCAGATAGTGCAGGGGTGGGGCTGTGGGTCCTGGGCTCTGCGAGGACCCAAGGGCCCACAGGAGTTCCCAATGGCCATACTATACCCTTGTGATGAGACCTTGAGCCAATGGGGAGTATGAGGTGTGCCAGCCCCTTCCTCTGGGGACTCTAAAAAAGCAGTAAGTGCCTCCCCCCAAAGTTCATTTCCCATTTCCTGTAGGTTGGCTCTCAATCTGACAGGCGTCCCCTCTCACCTCCCAATCACTGCTCCTCCCGCCCCTTCCCCTCCCCTCTCCCCACTTTCTATTCCTTCCCCCTCCCCCCTACCTAATCAGAATGCCCCTACCCCCACAGATTGGCTTCCCTCACTGCGTCTCATTTCCACCGCAGCAGCGAGAAGGGGAGGCCACCACCCCTGCCCCCTTGCCTCCCCACAGTCTCTGCCCTCTCTCCCCTCCACCCTTCAGGAAGCCCCCACCCCATCCTGAAATACCCCGCCCTTCTGTTCCCTCCTCCCCAACCTGGGATTCGGTGTCCCAGGCCCCCACCCTCAGCAAACTTGGCTCCTTTTAGCTCCCCTCCCTCGCGGGCAGAGGCAGGGCGTTCAAGTCCATTTAATCTTGGCAGAATGCAATTTCCTGCTTCAGGGAGCTGGCGGGTTTAGGAGGCTTAATGAGGGGGGAGGGGGGGAGACGGGGAAGAAGGAGGCTGAGCCGGGCTAGGAGATGGAGACAGAGTCCCTGAGAGGGGTGGTCCAGGAAGCCTGGGGATGTGTGTGTCTGGGGGTTGCCTGGGGGGGTCTTTGGGATCACACAGAGGTCAGCTCTTCAGCTTCAGGCTCCCACTGATAGGTCAGAGGCCTTTTCGTAAACCACCCCACCCCCAGCTAGGTGGGGTGGAAATGGGGGGAGGGGAGGGGCCTCAAAGTGGCCCGCCGTCATCAAAATGGGGAGGGTTGGGTGTGTGTGTGTGTGTGTGTGCGCGCACGCGCGCGTGCGTGCGCACCTATCTGCTTGGCCAACACGGTGGTGGGGGTGCAGGTCCAAGTGTGCAGATGGGAGGGGTGTCCCGGGGAAAATGTGCAGCTGGGAGGAATTCTAAGTGGATTGTACACTCTGGTTGTGTCCTGTGGAAAGTGCAGCTGGCAGGTCCCAGACCCCCAGGTGGGGGAGTGGGCAGCCAGTCTGGAATTTCAGTCCCCAATAGGATGCTTATCTGGATACAGCCACCACCAAGGCAGAGAAGATAAGGCACAAAGGGGCCTCTCAGCAGCCGGAAGCCCCACACCTGGTGGGGGCAGGGCAGCCAAGAGGCCTGCCTGACACCCAGAGGGCCTTTGGGGAGCCAAGGAGGGAGTATGGAGCAGGTTTCAGGGTTCCGGAAGGCAGGGCTAAGACTGCCAGAGGCACCTCTAAGCCACCCTGCAGTTTGTGCTGGGATTTCTTATTTATGGGGGCCTGGGAGGAAGGCCCATGGAGACAATGGAGGGCTGAAGGTGGGCAAGGCCCTCTTCTTCTGGGCCTCAGTTTCACCATTTGTGAACAAGGGCGCTGGGAAAGGGTCTCTGAGGAGTAGCCCATGGCTCCTTGGAAGCAGATGGGCCTCACCCCAGCCTCCATTGCAGGTGTGCTTGAATGGCAGCCCGGTGGTGGAGAGGACACCAGGATGCTGGGGAGGGTAGAGGCATGTGAGGGACACATCCTGTGGCCTTGTGCCCTTCTGGAAGCCTCGAGGCCCTCCCAACCCCCCAACCCTCATGACAGCAGTATGTTCTCCAGAGGAGGCGTCCTGTCCCTTTGGGGAAGATAACTCATAATCTGCCAATAGACTGTGCTCAGAGCCAGTGAAGGCCCCACAGGCTGGGGGTCTCCAGGAGCCCCCTACCCCAGCCCCTTGTGTAGGGTTGCCTTAGCTCCTTGCTCCCCTGCTTCCCCTTCTGACTAGCCTGCCGGTTCCCTGGGACCAGCTTTCACTCACCACTTTTCATCTGGCTGAGACCTCCCCAAGGACTATGCCAGGGCCCACATCTCCCCTTCCTCTGCATCTTTGTTGATCTCAGCCCCAGGCCCTCCTGGCTCTTGTAAGCATTGGTCAAAATGGAGCTCCTAGGCCACTGCTCCTCCCCCTGCCCCCACCCCTGCCCCACGCCCATCTCTAGTAGATTCTGACAGTGTGTGAGTCCCACTCCAGACAGCTCCATAATCTGGCCTCTAGGACGCAGCCTGGAAGGTCACACCTTCAGGCTCTTGCCCATGTTGTTCTCTCATCCTTCAAGCTGGGAGATTTCTAACGGGTCCTTTGAAGGTCGGTGGCAGCGTCACCTCCTCTACACAGCCTTCCTTGAGTCACCCTCCAACCCTCTGGGTACCCTACATATCCACCAGGAGACCCCCGCTGACCTGGGGCTTCATCACCATGCCAACTTCTAGTTTTTAAATGTTTGGAGGAATTGTGGGCTGGATGCTGGGGTCATGGCTGAGGTGGAACAGGCCTGTTTAAGGAGAAGGCAGGTGTGTGGTCCACGAGTTCCAGGCGGCTGCTCTGCCAGCACTGCATTCCCACGGCAACCTGCATTTAGGTCCTCTTCCAGGGAGGACATCGAGGCCATCTTTGTGGTGAAGGCTCCAGTGGGTTCTGGGTGTCTGACGAGCAGGGGCAGCGGCAGGATACGGGGTCAAGGTGCCCCATCCTGAGCAGACCCTTATGCTGGCTGAGAGAGCAAACACCTACCCACTGTCTCCCATGCAGAGCAGTTCAGGTGAGCCCTCGTGCTCCCAGTGATGGCGCCTGGGTCTCTCTGTCATCCACTGGGGAGAGACGATGAGTCATAACAAAGATGACACGAGCAGAGTGTGTCCTACATATTAGATACTGCTCCCAGCAATCTGCTCTTGGTAGCAGCACCCAGGCAGGGTTGAGAGGGTGGTAGGGGGAGGGACTTGCTCTCATGTCCCAGATGGGGAAACTTGGTCTCAGAGAATGGGTGGCTAAATGCACACGGGTAGGTCAGAGCTGCATGCATGCAGCCAGGCTCGGACTCAAGGGGTCCTTGGTGGGGCCAGTGGGCACCTTCCCATGCATGCATGTGTATGCATATATATCGCATCGCAGTCTCGCTGCCCTAATGTTTGAGTAGGTAGGAGGAGGCACGGTGAAATCAGAGCTCAGTGGCCCTGACTGCATCTGCCCACGTTCCCACCTCCACAGAAGCTCTCAGGGCTGCACAGACAGCAAGGCCGGAGCTGCACGGCTTCTGCCACAGCCCAGGCTGCACCCTGGTTTCCACGCTTCTGTGGGACCCAAGCTTGTCTAGATGACAGGACAAGGACTCCTTTCCCTCCTGGAGTCCATCTCCCAGACCTTATGGGGCCTTTCCAAGATGTAGGGTCTGGGTGAGGCCTGGGCCCTGCAGGGACTTGAGCCCCCCCAACAGTGTGCTATTAAGGTCTCCCGAGGTGGCCCCCACCCCTCAGTCCCAGGCCTATAAGCCTAGGCTACGAGCCTTGGAGACACTTTTGTTGAAATTTCAGGTCACACCGGAGTAGAGAACTAGCAGTAGGGGATGGGAATTTGGTGGCTTCCTTACCCAGTGAGCAGGAACTCAGTGGCAATCTGGCCCATTTGGCCATCTTCTCAGAACTAGCCCTGCACCTTTAGGCCAGTGAAGACTCCACCAGACCCTCTGGAGTTCATGTCCCAGAACAAGGATGAGATGTGTAGAGATGTCAGCCTCTGTGGCCTAGTAGTTGGCACAGGCTTGGGCACACATGATGTCTGCAGAATGAATGAATGAATGAATGAATAACATTTGACTGAGACACAAGCAGAGTGAGAGGCTCTCTCCTAGAAGCTCAGAAGACAGACTAGCTGGGCAAACAGGGGAGGCTTCTTTGGGGAGACAGAATTTGAACCAGTCCAGAAGGACTAGGAGAGCCTCCTCAGGGAGACAGAAAAGACATTCCTCGTGGGAATATAGCCTGGACAAGGGCTCGGGAGCAACATGGTACTATGTGTGATGAGCTGATGACCCTCCAGGAACCCTGCAGTGACCTGAGGAACAGTATGGCTCGTGGGGACCTGGCTTCCAGGCACCAAGAAGGAGACACCTCTAACCAACAGGCAAACTGGGCCCTGCTGGTTCTGCCTCAGACTTTCCGTGGGACCCTTTCAGGGCCCTCATTCTCTCCCATTTGTCAAGTGATGCCTTTGCCTGAGATCTGGCCTAGTAGAGGGTGAGGGGTTCCTGACATGGGAAGGTATAAAGACACCATCCTGGAGCCCTGTGGGGAGAATATAAGGGTACAGATGTGTTCTCTAGAACCCAAGACCTACAGGATGGGAGGCAGTGCCCTTGGTTAACAAATGACAGAGGGAGTAGGCACTGGTACTTCCCAGGAGAGCTGGGAGCCCCCACAACAAACCCCATCATGAGAAAACACTGGGTCCAGGGGAGCAGATGAGGAGGGAATGGTACTCAGGAGCATTCAGCAATCAGAATTTCTTATTTATTTATTTATTTATTTATTTATTTTTAAGTAAACTATATCCCCAATGTGGGGCTCAAACTCATGACCCAGAGTTGCATGCTCTACCAACCGAGCCAGCCAGGCACCCCAGCAATCAGAATTTCTCCCAAATCTCGTTGGGGGACTCTCGTGCCTTGTGCCCCCACCAGCTCAGCCCTTATCTCCTCCTCCGGGCCCCTTCCCCAACTGAAGATCCCAGGACGATGGGGACCTAGCCTGGACCACCTTGTGTCCACAAGGCTGCAGAACTTGACATCTGAGTAAGCCAAGAATCCAGGACTGGGTCCCCTCTCTGGGTGACTAAAATAGCGGGAAGAAACACTGGTGTTGGGCGCCTGGGTGGCTTAGTTGGTTAAGCGACTCTTGATTTCCGCTCAGGTAATGATCTCACAGTTCATGGGATTGAGCCCTGTGTTGGGCTCTGGGCTGACAGTGTGGATCCTGCTTGGGATTATCTCTCTCCCCCTCTCTCTGCTCCTCCCCTACTCACGTGCACACTCTTGTACTCTCTTTCTCTCTCTCAAAATGAATAAATAAACTTAAAAAGGAAAAAGAAACACCAGTGTTATCCAGAGAATGGGCCCCAGCCAACCTTGCTTGACCCAGCCCGGGGAATAGGGCCCCTCATAGCCTAGCCTGGGCCCAACCAGACTCCTGACTGGAACACAGGGGCTTCCTGAGGCTCTGCGTTGACCCAGGGTTTTGGGTTGTTGCCTCAGATCCCATCTTTGGGCCACCCCAAGCGACAAGACCCCTCTCAGGCTGGGGTACAGATGTTCTTGGCTGGGAGAGACCAATTTTGGGGGGTACTCAAGTGTTGTGGCAGCTGCAGAGAGGGTAGAGGGATACCTGAGATGGCCCTCAGTTCAGGGAGGGAAGTGAAGACGGACGGTCTGTGGAACTTGGCCTTCAGGGGAATCAGATGCAGGCTAGGTCTGGGAGCTGTAGATCAGCCCTCCCCACGTGCCTGGCTCTGCCCCCAGAATAAGTGCCTTGAGGCAGAAGGAGCTAGCAGAAAAGACTTGGAGTTTCCTTTTGGCTCCAGCCACCCAGCTCTCTAGGTGCCTCCTCTCCCCTATAGGCAGGAGTTGGATGCACAGAGGGAAGAGTGAGAAGGCGGCCTGTGGCTGAGGGTGGTGTGGGAAAACCACAGTGAGGAGTTGGTGGAAGAAGTTGGGGTACCTTAGGCTAGAAGACAGGAATGGGGGCACTTCAGGAGAGGACAAGGGCCTGGGCATGCTGTGGGCCTCAGTTTCCTCTCAGGGATTGCAAGGTACCCAGAAATCGGTAGGGAGGGGGAGGACAATTGCCTCCTTTTGGGAAGGCGGTGTCCCTCTGTGCTCCTGACCAACATCCTCAGGAGTCAGAGCCTGTCCGGGGGCTAGGCTGACTGGAGATATGGCTTAAGCCCCAGAGACGCTTCTCTCTGAGCCCTGGGGCCATGACTGAAGTAGAGGGGGCACACAATAGGTCCTCAGATAGGCTGTGGACACAAGAATGCATCAGGAGGCAAGAACAAGGTCCCTGAAGCTAGTCTGGAGGAGCTAGAGACAGGCAGGGCAGAGGGTGGAGTGTGGATTTCTGATCTCTCCCCGCACAGGCCCTGCTCCCTCCCTTCCTCCATATATCACCCCCTTTACCTCTCCAACTAGGCTGGTGCCTGCTCCTTCCTTCTGGCAGCAAACAGGAGCTTTGCAGAAACTTGTCCTCGAGTTAAAGCTTCAACCACCGTCTCAGGAGAGGGGTGCAGGGAGGCTGGCCAGCCGGGCCACACGTGGAGAGTATACAGGCAGGGAAGGAGGCCTCTCTCCCCACCTCAAAATCCCAGGTCATACCCTATGGATGAGCTCCAAGGGAAAGATGAGGGAACTCTGGCTGAGTTTGAGGACAGCCAGCAGCACTCCCAGTGATCCAGCCAGGCTCCTGCCCTCCCTCCAAGATGCCCTCAGCTTGCTTTTTTTTGGCTTCCCAGGAGCCAAAGGAATCCTTTAAAATTTTAAATCCTTTAAAATGCCATGTCTCATAACCCTCAGGCCAGTCCTACTCTTTCCTCAATCTGAGATTGCACCTCAACATTCAAGGGGGCGCTAGTCTGGAATCCCCAGACAAGCTTGCCCCCGCCCTCTGCTCCTCAAAGTCTCGGTATTCTCTTCTATTAAATGCGTACACAATGATGTTCTGGCCAAGGTGAGTCAGGGGCCTGATCCTTCCTAAGACTCCGCGGGTAGCACAGGTGGAGCCCCCAGTTTTTAGGTGCAGGTCCAGAGGTCAGGTATAGCCAAGGTGTCCACTCTGTCTAATTATGTTTGGAAATCAAACCCTCACAGGACAGGAAAGCACCCTATCCTGGGGTAGGGAGCATGAGCTCAGCTTTGTCACCCTGCCAACCACACACAGAGAGCAGAGAAGCTCATCGTTGTGGATGGAGTACTTAGCAAGCACTGGGCTGGCCAGGGAAGACCAGGCTCCCCTCCACTTACATTAGCCCTGCTGCCTGACCCTCCTCCAAGGCACAGAGGCCATGTGCTGTGAAAGGGAAATAGTCCACAAGTAGTAAACTTCTTGGCCAATCCCAACGCCTTGCCGTGCAGAACAGTGCTGGTCAAGGTCCTCCATTTCCTGGTGTTCTGTCCTTAGATCTCTGGTCTGAGGGTCCGGACAGTGACCTCACATCGCAGCCCTTCCTCAGGGAAAACTTGGAGCCAGGCTTAGGGAAGAAGGCCAGGATGGCAGGGTGCCCAGTGTCTGCCCACCAACCCCTCCCCCTTTGAGGGGGGGGCTGCCTTCATCTGGGCCCCACTTCCCTGCAGAGAATGAGGGACTAGGGGAGGCCACACGATGACTGTCACGGAAGGGACATTCCCCAGTCATTTGGAACTAAGTAAGTCCAGATCCCAGCTTGCGGGCCTTGCTGCAGGACCCTCCTTGGGCCTCCCTCCCCCAGGACTGTGGCCACACAGACACATGGATGGGGTGTGTGCAGCAGATGTGAGCCTGAGAGGCAGCCAGAAACCCCACGGATCACAGCCCATCACCATCATCTTTGTCGGGGGCTGCCCGGGTCCCCCCTAGCTCTGAGGCATAGCTCTGCCTAAGGGGCTATACCTGACCCTCTGGAGTCTCACAGCTGGAGCCTCACTGACTTTTAAGTCAAGGCAGAGTCTACCCTGAGTCCCTGCTGCTGCAGCTTGAGATACTCTCTTCCCAGCTCAGCTCTTCAGTAAAGGAGGAAACAGCAAATGGGCACCCATCCCTGCCCCATCCTCAGCTCCAGGTGAGTGTGAGAAGACGGCCCCAGATGAGGGTAAAAAGCAGCTCCCAGTCTCTGATCAGAGGGCCCTGGGCTCAGCTCTTTCCCATTCAGGGGTGGTGGCGGTCAGCTATTACCTGAGCAGAGACCTGAAGGAGGTAAGCCATGAAAGTCTGTTGGCAGGGCACCCAGGCATAGGGAAAAGTCACTGTTGGAGCCCTGAGTCTGGAGTGGTGTAAGAGGAGGCATGAAGAGACTGTGGCCAAGAGCAGGGGAACAGGAGTCAGAAGTCGGGAAGGGGCTGAGGGGGCTGGCCACTGTAAGGACGTGGCTTTGACTCGCGACAAAGTAGGAGCCTTTGAGAGCTTTAGGCAAAAGAGAGACCTGACCCGGCTTCCATTTTAACAGGGTCTCTGTGGATCCTGGTTGACTAGATTGTAGGAGTCAAGAGCAGAAGATAGGAGCCCAGGAAGGAGACACGTGTACTTGTCAGGAAAGGGACAAGTTTGGCCATGGAGGTGGTGGCTGCATAGGCAATGGCTGCAGAGCTGGTGACCAGGGAGAAGGTGGGCAGTGTTCATCTGATATTTTAAGATGATGTTGCAAGTATTTGCTGATGGTTTGAATGTGGATGTGACAGGGAGTCCAGGCTGGTTCTATGGCTTCTTGGCCTGTGTAGCTGGAAAGATGGAGCTGCCCCAAATGAGTTGGGCAAAGCCAAGGAGTGGTTGGTGGGTGCTCACAGGTGGACTTCAGATCCAAGGTCTTTTCCACACAGACCCTATCTCTTAAGCCAGGCTCCACTCCCCCCACCCCCACCCAGTGGCTGGGGCTACCCGACAGTTACTGACTCAGCATTCAGCACTCTCAGTAAAGGTCTCTGCTATGAGGGCAGAGGAAACACTGAATTCCCAACGCAATTCTTAGAGAGGAGGCCTCTCTGGAGCCAGATAAGGATTGAGCTCTAGGCCCAAGACCTGGACTCTCCGGCAGGGGCTGGGCAGGCCCGAGTGGGTGAGGGATGACTGTCTGGCTTCTGTCTAAACAGGATATGCTCAGGCTGACCGATGGTCATGGGTCACTTGGCAGCCAGCCGAGCCTGGGCCCACCCAACCCCCACCTCCCTCACCACACACACACACACACACACACACACACACACACACACAAATACATACACTGGATGAAGGTAGTAAAGTAACATGTGGGGATCTTGGAGCCCTGTGTCCCCCTCTCTTGTTCACTCTGAACTCAGAGAGACCTGGGTCCCAGGCAGCATCTCCTAGGGGCTGACTGGGGATGCAGGACCCACAGAGGCCCAAGGAAATTCCTGACTCAGCCATGGGGATTGACTTCCTGGGAGGCCTGAAGGCTCTAGAAGGAAATAAGAAAGCAATGCCAGGTATAGGGGAACAGCATGTGCAAAGACCTAGAGATGTGATAGTGTAGAGCTTCTACCTGCAGGGCAGGGGAGGATGAGGCAGCCTCCAGAAAGTAAGCTGGCACCTTGTGCAGAAGGGGACAGTGTTTGAGGGTGAAGGAGGTGGCCAAGGGCTCTGGTCTAGAGGAAACTCAGTAGACAGTGGTGCTGAAATCTGGGAAGAACATTCCTGGTAGAGGGGACAGCAGCAGAAAAAGCCTAGAGGAGGGTTTGGGAAGCAGCCAGGGAGGTGGGTTGTTCCAGGTTTTGATGGGCTCGGAGCCAGCCCCTGAGACCGGCTGGGCAGGAGGAGGCTGAGCTGAACCCCATCCTGAGCCTGGGCTGCAGGGACTCCTCACTGCCCCCCTCCCAGTGCTGCCTAAGCAACGCCCTGCACCCCCCTCCTGGGGGCCCCCTTTCCAACACTCCCTGTCTCTGAGATCCAGTTCCGGGAGGCGGTGAGGGCTGGGCCAGAGATCAGGCTGCGCCTGGGGCAGGAGAGATGAGAAAACCAGAAAGTGGGGAAACCTGAGCCAGCAACGCTGGGGCTGGGCGGGCCAGGGCTTGCTCAGCCTGCTAGGCCCGGGAAACAGGTTCCCCCGAGACTGGGCCAGAGGAGGGGGCGCTGGGTTAGTTGCCACCTTCATCCAGGGGGCATGGTGGGTCCCTGAGGCCCAGGCCTCTCACATCTCCCCTTCCGGATGCTGAGGCTGGAAGGGCAGAAAATCTCTCAAGGTTACCCAGTATAGCAGGCTTCTCTCACCCCACTTGAGGTAGATTGGACAAAGGCAGACAGGATAGGCAGATAGAGGATGGACAGGCAGCAGGAGGCCCAGGGCTGCCTTTCAGTCCCCCACAGCACAGTCTGGAAGAGCCAGAAGGAAAAGAAACAGGCATGAGTGCGAGCAGAAACAAAGGCTGGGCCAGGTTGAAAAGCTGGGAGTGTTTGGGGGAAAAACTCCAAAGTGCTCCTGCCTGCTGCCAGCACCATCACCCAGGGTGGGGACTGGGACAAAGGGGGCCAGTTCCTTCCCAGTTGTAACCCCTGTTGGTGGGCTCTGTAGCATCTCAGAAGCCCTGGGAGACTGAGCCATGAGCCCAAGGCTACACATTCAGGATGTCACCCCAAGGGTCTATCTTGTAGGTACTCAGAGCCCATTTGAAAGGGAGAGGGGGCTACTCCAGGAGGGGGACCCTAGAGGGGTCTCTATGTCTCTATGTCTGCCCTTACCTCGTGTATCCAGACTGGAACCAGGATGGGCCATGGGGGAGCTGGAGAAGAAGCATACCTGAGATCTGAGTGTCCCACAGAAGAGGGAGGGAGGCCCAGCAGGGGGAAGTCAGCCTGGCCTGGCTGTCTCACTTCAGGTGACCCCACAGGGCATCCAAGGTGGCTCTCAGGTAGAGCTAGAAGCTGAGTAGCTTTTGGAGAGGAAGACAGAAGGACTCTGGGTGGCAGGGAAAGTGTTTGGTGGGGGCAGCTAGTCTAGAGGAGCTAGGTGGTAGGACCAGGAGTTGGCTCCCGGCCTCTTGGCTCTTGGCTCATGTTCGCTCTTGGATCTGGTGTTGCAGGGATTTGCTCTCTTATTCATTCAGTAAAGATTTATTAAGCTCCGTTAGTGTTGCGCCAGGCTCCAGCACTTATTGCCAGCCCCCGAGCGCCTGTCTGGGTTGCAGGCCCTTGGCTCCATGTGGGCCCCGTGGCCTGGTCCTTCCGTCTTGGAGCCTTCCAATAACTCCTGAAAAGGCCACCTTTTTCTGACACCACAGCATAGTGGTTACACACCTTATCCTGCTTCTCCCAGGGTCCTCTTCCTCATCTCTACAATGGGGACGGACTGATGGTAGAACCTGCTTCTCAGAGGGATTGTGAAGTGCCTGGGGGTAAATAATCATAAACTCTGCTGGCAGCGTGCAGGGCCTCCCAATGTGGCATCTGGGGCTGGGCTCAAGGCGTCTTTAGACCCCTAAATTGAAGGTAAATTGTAGGAGGGTCTACTGTATTCCTTCCAATAATGCATATTTTATATGTATAATAATATATATCATGATACAAGATGGCCAACCCAGCATGGAACCAGGCAGGGGTGCTGTGTGGATTCACTGCTGCAATGATTGCTTTTATTTATATCTATTACTCAGCCTTCTCAGATTGTTAGGAGAGAACTGGCATTCCATTGTGTGAGGTGGGCTCAGCTATAGGTCTCTTCCCTCTCCCTGTGTGCCCCACCCCCACCCCCTCAGAAGGACTCCATGTACTATGTCCATTCTGTGGGTCTAAGTGGAGCTCCATGGACAAGTCGATTGAGTTTCTTTTCTTCCCAACCCAGCACCCTGGAATCTTTGGCAAGTCCTAACAGTTCTGCTTTAGTGACCATGATGATGAGGATGCTGGGGGTGGTGACAGCGATGGCCAGGCTATGAGAACACCAGGGAAGCTGGGCATGGGGGTGGGGGAGTGTGTAAGGGATGGTGTTGGAAACCACAGTGATGGTGGTGCAGAGTGGTGGTGGCCTTGGGATGACCCTGGTACGAGGAGTAGGGGTGAGGAGGGACAATTATCACAGTATTTTAAATGAGACGTAACAGACAGTAGGGGTGCAGACACTGTCACTGCAGCCACCATAACTCCAGGCTGGTGTTTCCTTGCTTCAAATGGTCTCTGCCTGAAATATGTGAGCCAGCACTCCAAATTGGGGACAGAAGACCCTCACTTGGGTTCTTACCATCCCACTCCACTCTACATTCACAGTCAACCAGTCAGTAGATCAGAGAGAGAGATGCCTTCTCCAAGGGGTCTTATTAGCCAGGAAGAGAAGGGGGGAGGAGGAAGAGGGAGAAGGGGAGGAAGAAGAAGGAGGGGAAGAGAAAAGAGGAAGAAAAGAAGGAAAAATAGGGGAAAGGGAAGAGGGTGAAGAGGAGGGGAAGGCAGAGCAAGAGACAGGAAAGAGGGGAAGGGAAAGGAGGGGGGGCAAGAGAAAGGACAGGAGAGGGAAGAGGGAGAAAAGGAGAGAGAAGAGGAAGAGGAGGGAATAGAAGAGGGAGAAGGGAAAGAAGGGAGGAGAGGACAAAGAGGGCCCATGCCCCTTGGGACCTCAGCAAAGTGCATGGGGTAGGGCTCAGACTGTGGTCCTGGCTGGTGAGGCCATGGCCTTGGGGGTTGGGTTGGGTGTCTGGTCCCTTCCTGGGATCAGGGTAGGCCTCTGGCTCAGTTGCTGGGTCCTGGGGTCATCACGAGGCCATTTGAAAGCAAATGTCCCTTTTAGGAGAGGAGGCCCACCCAGCCTATCTGGCTTCTCTAGGAGTATGGAACTATAAGGGATGGATGCATCGGGCTGCTGGCTTGAAATAGGGCTGGACGTTGGGGAATCACAGGGAGCCCTTGAGTGAGTGGACAGAGCCGTGAGGCTGGGTTGCTGACCTGGCCTGGGCTGGAGGCAGCGAGCAGGTCCAGCGATGCCAGTCGTCCCAGGGGCTGCACCGCCACCTGCTGAGCGGCTGGGGCAGTCCTGGGTCCTAAGCTGCGGGACTCACGCGCGGGGCCAGGCGCGGCCCGCAGCAAGTGGGAAGGAGTGACACGGCAGGGGGTGAGCAGGTGAGCGCAGGCTCCTTGCTCCCCGGCGCGCCCGCCCTTCCCGCCAGGGAGTTGAGTGCCCGAGTAAACACCAGACGCGGTGTGCACGGTGTATCCACGGAGAGACAAAGCCAGGGCGGGGCGGGGGCGCCGCCCGCGAAGCCAGGGCGGGGGCGCGGGGTGCAGATTAGTCTCCCCTGGCGCGGGCTGCCCCACAGCCCGGGAGCCCCGGGCCCAGCCCGCGGACAGGTGGAGCGGGGGCGGGGCGGCGGCCGGGCGGGTCCCGCCCCGGGGGTGGGGCCGGGCGGGGCGGGCGGGGCGGGGCCGCGCTATGCAAATGTCGCCCACGGGCGGCCAATTGCCTGCGCTCCCCGCGCGGCTCCGAGCGCCCCGTCCCGCCGGCGGCCGCGAGACCAGAGCGAGCGAGGGAGCGAACGGCCGCGGTCCGGCGAGCCCCGAGTGCAGCACAGGGCCAGGGCGCGTCGCGAGGAGCGGCGCAGCCCAGCGCGGCCGCCCGGCCCCAGTTCAGCAAGCAGGCGAGCACCACCGGGCCGAACCAAGCGCAGCTCCCCTAAGCCGAGCGCGCGCCGTCGCCCGCGCCCCGCGCCGGGGAATGCGCCCTCGGCGCGCCGGCCAGGGGGCGCCCGTAGCCCACCCGGGGGGAGGCGGCCCCGAGCGCCCCTGAGCCTTCCCATGGCCCGGGCTGGGGCCCGGGGCCTCGGCTGCTGACGCGCCCGAAGCCCACAGAACCCGTTAAAACCCGGGCCGCGGCGTCGACCCCGGCTCAGGCACAGCGGCGAGAGGGCGCGGGCAGGGCCATGGCCCCGGGGGGCCGCTAGCGCCGGCCGGCCCAACCGGGAGCGGCTCTGCCGCCGCCGCCCCCGCCGCCCGGGAGCCCAGGCCCCGCCGCCGCGGAGGAGGTGAGTGCGGCGGGAACCGGGAGGGAGCGGGCAGGGTGTCGGGCCACCCCGCGATCCCTCTGGGACCTGGGGCATTGTAACTCTGCGGAAGTGTCCGGGGCGCGGGGATCGGAGAGGCTGCGGGCTTCCCGAGGATGCAGGGGAGATAGGACTGGAGTGGGCGCCGTACCTGTCCGGGCTGCCTGTTCCCTCATCATCGGTGGGACATAGAGATGTATGGTTGGTGTGTCCTGCGGGGTCACCAGTGTGCAAAGCAACTTTTTAATCATAAGATTCTGAGTGGGTGGGTGCTCCCAAGCACCCCCCACGTTCCTGGAGCAGATACCCCTTCTCCTGGGTCAGCTCTTTCCCACTAACGCCTCAGGCAGCGTTCTTCCCCTTAGGTGCGCCTGTTCTGCCTCAGTGTCCTGATCCAGATCATCTGCTGTAAGGGAAGCGCTGTACTGGCAGATCCCACGTGGAGGGTCCCCCAGATCAGCAAGGCAGGAAGACCTCCAGCCCTGAAGCTTTTCTCCGAACCCTGTGCTAGCCCCTTGACCCCCAGCTGCCAGCTTGGGTTTGCTTTTCCAGCAGGGAATCTTGCTTGAATTAGGGACCTGGTTGTGGGCTGTAGGTGAGGTAGGAGAGCCTGTTAAGCCCTCCCATTTGGGCAGGCTGGGGCCCCAGTGGTGAAATGGGCAGGGGACACTAGGAGCTTGGTGGGCTCACCTAGAGCAAGTGGGACCAGAGAGTGTCGAGGTAGCCCAGGAGTGAGGCAGGGCTGGCAGGATGGGTCAGCTGGAGCTGAGGCTGAGGGGCTGGCTGCTTAAATAACTTACAATTCTTGAGATAACTGTGTTGAGAACACCAGCCCATGAACACCTGGGGGAGGGGGATTACCTGAAGGCACTGGTGTGTCCACCCTGGAGCTGGGCCAGGTTGTGGGTTACAGTTCTCCTGAATTCACCCAGGTTCCCAGAAGCCCCTGTCCTAGTTGCAGAGACCGGGGAAACTGTATTCAGGGGTTGGGAGGCTCATCCCAGCCCAGGGAGTCGGATAGAGCTGGGGCCTTTTCTGAGGCTGCACAGGAAGTGTGCCTAAACCCATAGGGTAAGGTGTGCTGGAAGGCAAGGGCACCAGGCAAGCCTACCCCTGCTGCTGCCCCTCAGTTCTGAAGGAGCCAAGCCCGGAAGTGCTAGGGTTGGGGGAGAGAAGGCCAGCAGCCTAGCCTCAGTGCCCCCCATGCTCTGTCAGGCATACCTTGAGGGGGAGGATGAAACTGAGCCCAGGTGACCTTGACTGGGAAACCCCTGACCATGAAAGGGGGGTTTCAATCCCAGCTGTGGTGGTGTAGCTCTGCTTCCTGGTCCATGGGTGTTGGGGGAGGGGGAAGCCAAGGAGCCAGAAAGGATCTGTGGCCTGCTTGGGGGTAGAGGGGATATCTTAGGGCTGGGGTGCTGTTAATAATTCCATCCCGTGTTCCCCCGCAGCCCCTGCTCCTGCCTCCCTTCCATCCAGGCAGTTCTCAGCTCTGAGGAGCTAACCTCCCTTCTCTGAGGCAAGCTGCTCACCGCCCCCCACCCCCCACCTCACTCTAAGCCTGAGAGGTCTGGATCAGGCCAGACGGTGCGACCACCTAGCCCCCTGCGCTACCCCCAGGTGCCTCCAGACCCCCTTGTCTGGCCGCCCCTTCTCTGCACCCCTTGCCAGCCCCAGCTCCTCGGTTCTTTGTTCGAACGTCTCTCCTCCGTCCCTCCCTCTCTCCTCCCTCTCTCCTCCTCCCTCCCGCCTGCCTCCCTCCCTTGCTCCCTCCCGCCAGGCTTCTTTCCTTCTTTCTCGGCTCTCCTCCTGGTGGGCTCCCAGGTGGCGGTGGCTGTTCCTTCTCTGTCCACCCACCTGGTTCGCCTGACTGGGGGCTTCTCTGAGGCCGAGGCTAAGTGGAATACATCTAGGGGCTGGCAGAGGGGAAGCAGCTGTGGAAGTGCCCTCCCCTTCCTTCTCTCTGTCCCTGTCTTCCTCTTCTTCCTTCCCTCTTCTCTTCTTTTCCATCCCTCATGCGGCCAAAGAGGGAGCCTGGACTTGGGTCTGAAGCCCCAGCAGACTTGATCACCCCCCATTCACTCCTTTAAAGGGCCAGGGCATTGTGAGAGGTCCCTGTAAGGGCCCAGTGGGGCAAACCCCTCCACCTTCCTGGATACCTTGGGGGCTCTAATGCTGTCCTTGGTGACCCTGCGCTTGTTACCACCACAACGGATGCAGAAGAAATGAGGTTATTGGGGTGGGGGGGGGATGTGAGTTAACCTGAGCCCCCTGATACATAGGATCAAAGGTTTCTGAGGGACCCAGACTGTATCTTGCCCTCCCCAAGCCAGGACAGTGTTCCCCAGCTTCCTTGAGCCCCACCCCACTAGCAGGTCAAGTTCTTGAGCAAACACATGCTTGTGAGGACGTGTGTGGGCATGCAAGTGTGGACGTGTGTATATCCACAACTGTTAGTGGGGGCCTCCCAGGTGTATCGGAGGGTGATGGTGGCTCTACAGCCCTTTCTCCTACCTGCCCCCTCTCACCAGAGCCTGCTATTCAGTCAGCACCAGCTTTGTGCCCCAACAGACTGGGGGAGGGGCTGGTTCTGTTCTTCCCTCCTCCAGCCAGTCTCCCCAGGAGGGAGCTTCTGTGATGGGTGGGGGATCTTGAAGCAACTTGAGAGGTGTGTCAGGCACTCTGGAGAGGGTGTTCCCACAGAGGGCACCACCTGGGGAATGGGCCAGGAGGCCTGAAGCTGCACTTCCTGTCTGAAGAACCACCAGTGGTTTGCCCTGGTAGGAGAGGCAAGGGCTCCGGGGCTCCAGGGGAGGTGGGTCTAGGGAGGCCTCAGGGTCTGTTGCGTGGAGCCTGACAGATGTGGATCCTGGGCCTTGCCTCAGCATATGGCAGCCAGTGCAGGGGATTAACAGGCCACAATACCTGTCACCCTACTCCAGGGTCCTAGAAATGGGCCTAGGGTCTTGCCTCCCATGGGAAAAGAGAATAGACAGAGCAGACCTGGAGGATGGGGCTCACACTGTCATTCTTGGTGCCCCCACCCCCAGTGTATCTGGGTAGGGGGGGGGTGGGAATTGGCGCTGGGTTTTGCCGGGAGGGAGCAATATGTTCTGACAACTGGTGCTGGGCTGCGTTTACCCAACAGCCAGCCTGCCTGGGGAGACAATATTTGAAAAACATAGTATCAAAACTTGGACCTGCTGGGATATGGGGGTTCTGAGGACACCGAGGTTGGCTCAGACCCCGCCCCAGGCCTGTTGGCCATCCCAGCTCCACTTTCTTTGCTCTCTAGAGGCAGAGCTGGAACTCACCTGGCAGCAAGTCCTTCTGTACATCTTACCTGGATCCCTCCTGCTGTGATTTCAGATTTTGCCTCCCCTTTTCTAGCTGCTGTCTCTCCCACTTTGGGCTGTCTGTGTGTGTCTCACTTATCCTCCACTCTCTCCCATGCCTCTACCCCAGTAATCAGGTTCAATTTCCCTGTACTGGGAGGATAGGTTTGGCTGGAGCAGGCAGGACTGGATCCATCTCTTCCTCCAATCCTTGAGGTGGGCGAGGGAAGGAGCAGCCCATTTGGTTGGGGGTGGGCACAAAAGAGAGAGCCTGCTGGGAACTGGAGGGGACTGTAAGATTGCCTGCTTCAGCAGGACCCTGTGAATGGAATTCAGGATGCTGGGGCGGGGGGCATTGTTTGAGTCTCCAGTGGCCCCTGTTAGCTCTGGTGACCCCAGGCTGCACCTGGTTGTTTGGTCTTCAGGCCCATTGGCTACACCTTCCCAGACAAAGGCAGGTACAAAAAAGTATATCAAGTTTGCACACTGGGGCTTTCATGGTCCCAGGCTGAGGGTGTGAGCAAGGAGAGTTGGTAGGGGAGGACGCCCCTATCTGCCTTATACATTTTGATCTTGGTTCCCCCTTTCCAGGTGTCCAGACAGCCGAGCCTGCTTCCTGGGCCCTAGGCCCCTCCCACAATGCCTGTTGCTGGTCTTCTCCTTTGGGCTTCCCTACTGACTGGGGCCTGGCCAGCCACCCCCACCCAGGACCACCTCCCAGCCACGCCCCGGGTCCGGCTCTCATTCAAAGGTAAGAGGCTGCCTTGCCCTGGCATCCTCATCCTCTGTCCACAGAGCTTGGCCCGATGCTGAGGAGACAGGGAAGACAAGGCAAAAAAGACATATTGTGCAGCCACATGGGTCACCCTGGTTGTGTGGGTGGGGAGGAGAAGGACAATGGTAACTTGCCAGGAAAGGCTGGAGAACGGGCCACGTAGACATTTCAGAGAAGTCTCCCGAGTCTGGGCCCCTTCTGGAGGCAGAATGTGGGGTCTCAGGCTGGGTGGCCTAGGGTCTGCGGAGTGCCTTCCTCTGTGTGATAGATAATTGGGGAGAGAGAGATGCCACTTCCTCCAAACTTGTGGAAGCCCTTCCTTGCCACAGCTCTGTGTCTGGTCCTGCCCTGGATGGTCCCTGGGGTGGAAGGGCAGATAGTCAGGCAGACACTGAGGCCTCAGGAAGCTGGAGAGGCAGGACCTACTCTGCTGGGGTGTGGGTCTCTAGATGGGAGAGGTTCCCAGGAATCAGGGAGGGTGCTGTTGGCTGTGAGGGGAGGGCAGGCTACCTGGCTAGTTGAAGGAGAACACATGCTAAGAGACAGGTCTGAGCTCCTGAGATCCCCAATGAACACATTGCTTTGGAAGTCACTGGAAGGTTTTAATGATGGGTTGGGGTCTGCAGAGTGAGAGGTTCCCCAGCTTCATTGCCTTTGTACCTCACCCACTGGCAGGTGAATACACATGGCACACACTCAGGGTGTCCAAATGGCTCACTCACGAGCCACTTCCTCAAAGGTCTGTGTGATCAGAAGATTCTCCCCTCCGCCTGGGGAAAGGGGTGGCAGCCATGCTGGGATCTGGGGGATCTGGGGTCACTGCTGAGTTCTCCTCTGGCCCAAGGTCACTGTGTCCAGTGGGCTGCCCTGGGTGGGGCCCACTCAGCCCTGGCTGGCCAGATTTCCGGGCACACATATTGGGGTGAAAGGCTGGGCTGACTTTTCCTTCCTCAGGTTTGGCCGAGATCCAGCCTCCACCTCACCATGTTCCCACGTCCCCATGTCCCCAGCAGAGCCCCTCCCTTGTCCTTATCCCACCATGTGAGTCGATGGGGGGAATGAGGAGTGCATTTCTGAAGATGCACCTGGAAGAAGTCCAGTGTGGGGCCTGTGGAATGGGCTGAGGGTGATGCTTTTGGTTGTAAGAGTACCCCTTGCCCCCAGGCCTGGGAAGGGGAGAGATTTATTCTGCCGTTACCTCCATGCTTCCCTGGTGGATTTCCTTAGAGCAGATTAATAAATCTTGAAGGGGCCTGGCCCCCCCTCACTCCCTTCCCAGCCCAGGGTGCCGGCAGGGGGAGCAGAGCATCCCCTCCCCCCACCAGGGCAAGGGGGGTGGGGGCTTGTCTTCATACCTCTGGGACCCTAGAACCCAGACATCCACCCTGGGTAGTATTTTTGTCATCACCCTGGAGACCTATAAGGGGAAGCAAGAGAGATAAGACTTAGGGAGTTCCTCTATATGCTCCTTTTAAACCTTCTTAGATCTCCAGAGACAAAGGGCCAAAGACTTTTGTTCCTGTTTTCCAGAGAGAGAAACCGAGGCTCAGGCAAGGGCAGGGCCAAGGTCGGGCTGGAGGCAGAGGCGAGGCCAGAAATAGAACCCTGGTGTCCTGGCCTTGCTGACGCCCACATTGGTCAGGTCGATTCCTTCTCAATTAGCTCTGAAGCCGACACCCGCAGTGACTAAAAGCCCAGCTTGCTGGCAGCCAGCCTATGGTGCTGACTGCTGTGGCAGCCTGGGGTGGGGCCATAGGGTGCCTGGGGCCACCCTATCCCAGGTCTCTGTGCCCTCACACACACAGGCTTCCCGGCCCTGGATGACTTTCCCCATTCCCCACTTACCTCATGTTCTAGTTGTATGCTTAGAAATCACTTAATTTAGCAGATACTTGAGTCCCTACTCTGTGCCAGGCCCCCATGCTGAGTACCAAGGGGTCTGCAGTGAACAAGTCTCAGTCAGACTGTCTGAAAAGATAATGGACATCCAGTTGGTCAGTGCCACCTGGGAACCCAGCGCTTACTGTGAACCAGGCCCTATGTATCCACCCCCCATGCTGGACCGTCTCAGCACAGTCATGTACACAAAGTGGCCCTTGGTGAAGAGTAGGTCCTCACTAAGCATTTACAGAGAATGGATACCATCAGCCATAGAAACTGGGATCTCACAGCCAGGCCAGGGACTAGAAAAGGGGTGGGGGGGTGGGGGCTTCTTCTCCCAGGCATACCTGAGGTTCATAGAGAGGGTTGCTCTCAGAAGCGCTGGTGGTCACTTTGGCTCTATGCCTCAGTTTCTCCTTCTGTGCCTTGCCTGGATATAGCAGTTGGCATACCAGGCCCCAGGGACTCAACCTAGGCCCTCCCCACCCCCCACCTTGGTCTTGCTGCAGTTGGGAGGTGCTAGTTCCGGCCTGGTTGGGCCAGACCCTCCCGAGCCGGAGGTGCTGGCATGAGGGGCCACACACTGCCCAGGGCAGCTAAAGGAACAAAGGCAGGAACTGGACCAGGCTTGGGCTTGCTGCCTGTGCATTTGCCTGGGCACCCCAGCCAGGCCAAAAGCTGAGAAAGTGTAAGGGAGAAGGGGCCCAAGGTTCAGTTAGAGTCCAGGTAGGGGGGGGCTCCTATGGCCCATCTCCTGAGCTTCCATTAGCAACACAGCCAAGGTCAGGCAGAAGTGAGGGGTCAAGTGGGGAAGATTTCCAGGAGAGATGAGGTGTCCTCTGAGAGCTCATGGATGCTTGGGACCAGAGAGCCTGGACAGCAGGACCCTTTCCTCCACCCATCCTTGTCTGGAGTCCCCTTAACCCCAGAGTCCCTGGCCAAGCCTAGGAGAAAAAGCTTTCCCTTCCCCCATCCTGAGATGACCCAAGCCAGGGGGCACCACCTCCCTCTGCAGCAGGGAGGTGTGAGTGCCCTGCCAGGTCCTTTGTTCAGCTTGGGGAATGTTTACTTTATCCCAGGAAGCCACCCCCACAATATGCAGCTGCCTGCTGCCTGGGCTGGCTTTGGCCAGGACACAGGGGCCAAGAGGTGTTTGGTGGAGGAAAAGGGTCCTTCCTGTGATGACATGAGGTGGCTGGGCTACTGGGGAAACCAAGGCAGGAGTAGGGAGATAGAGCAGAAGAGTCAGGAAAGATAAAAATAATAGAAGTAACAGTAGGTACCCATGATGATAACCATATGGTGGTGTCTCCGAGGCCTGAGAGGGGTCTCCATGGGTTTTCTGTGAGGTTTCCTGTCACTCAGCAACAGAGAGCTCAGCTAGAGCCTGGCTCTGTCTGATGTCTGAGCTTGTCTCAGGACCAAGAGAGTGAAGGGTGGATTGGGGGAAGCAGGTATAGCCCTCTTCCATGAGCTAGGGACAGGGCTCCAGGATCCTGCAGTGCTGGCCTTAGCCTTCCCAGCCTCGTTTCCTAAGGAGAGGGTTGAGGTTGCACTGGGCAGGCTTCTTATACCCTCTGCTTACAGAAGCAACAGCACTTGGGTTTGCTTATTTCCTGTAAATCCAGCCCTCCATCATCCCAGTCCACTACTGATCAGAGTCCCCTAGGAAGCTGTCTCCTTTTGGAGACGGAAAACAAGGGTCCAGGAGAGGAAAGGGCTCCTGTGTTCAGAGTAGCCCTGGAGTTTGGATCTTCTCTAATTCCAGGCATAACTGGCTTGCTCTGTGGGGAAGGACACTCTGTAGGTGGAGGGTGAGTAGGTAGGTGCTGGTCACTGCCTATGCACCCACCCCAGCCCAGCCTCTGAGCCTCTGGGGCTAATGGCCCAGAATAGTGCCACTACTTACGTCATCTGCATGTGGCATCAGAGAACCAGAGTGGCCAGGTCTCCTTGTTAGGAAATGATGAGATTGGAGGTTAGGAGAGGTCATAGCCCGTTTACTTCACCCAAGGGGGGGATGAAGAGTGGGTGAATATGGGTTCAGGTGGAAGTGCCTTTAGCCCTGATGGAGCATTGCCCCACCCCCAGGCCTGACTGCACAGTGAGGAGTGGGGGATGTGCCCTTGCCTCCCCAGGGGCTCCCTGGCCAGCCAAAGGAGGCTAGGAGATTCAGAACACAGAAGAGGAGGTGTTGGGGAGAGGCCAGAGGTGGCACCAGGGAACTGGGTAGAGGTCAGGTGTTTCTGATAGCTACAGTGGGATTTGGAGCTAGCAAACTGGGGAGGGGCTGGTATTCCAGATGAGCCAGGAGGAGGGAGGTAGGAAGACCCAAAGCGTGAACTTGAGCCCAGATTCCTGCATTTAGGATCTCAGTTTTCCAGGAAATGGGAACTGCCTTACTCCTGAGAGGGGACTTGGAAGTGGCCACCTCGGGAGTTGGGAGGTCCTGGAGGCTGGCTGCCTCTCAGCTGGCCAGCAATTGGCGCGTGGAGAGAATGGAGCAGGTCCTGGTACTTGCTGAGAACCTGTCTCAGGCCCAGCCTGAGTCAGCCAGTTCAGGGCTGGGGGCCTTCAGCTGTGGTCCTTCCAGGTCCAGCCAAGCCTCAAACGGGACCGCCACTAGCTGGGCCTCAGCAGCACAGGCCTTGTCTCTGGTTCCCTGGCATGACGCCCGCCCCTCCCTCTCTGGCTCCAGCTTCCCTTGGCACCGAGTGAGGAGCTGGTGCATGCTCAAGGAGTAAATCATGTTCCTTGGCAGCCCCCGCTGCTTCGTAATCGTAAAGAATTTAAAGAGAAACCGCCAAGATAAAAATCTCATTCTGGCCCATAAAGGTATCTTTCACTCTGTGGCTTTGGAGGCAGTGGCCTCAGAGTGGGCTCCTGGCTGTCTGCACCTGTATGTATGCACCTCCAACCCTGTGACCCCTCCAGGGGTGGCGGGGGGCCCAGAGGTTGTCTTCAGAGCCATGGGTACTTGGCCTCTGACCCCTGGGAGACGTCCAGCTCCTTCCATGGGACTTAAATTTGGTAGGATTCGAAGGTGGTGGTGGTTGAGAGGACTGTCCCTGAAGGCAGACAAGCCTGCCTTCTACCTTTGTCAGCTATGTGACCTTGGGCAGGTGGCTTAGCCTCTCCAGGACCTGGCTCCCCCTGTGTAAGGTGGGGACCGCAGTGGCTCAGTGCAGGCAGCATCCTGAAGGCTTAGGCTGCTTTGCTTGCATCCTGGCCATGGATAGATCTTGAGTAGTGAGCCTCTCTGTGTCCCTGCTGCATTGTCTGTAAAGTGGGGATAAGAATGGTTTTGGCCTCACTGGGAGGCCTCACGTGGGAGGATTAATTTTGTGAATGCAGTTATGGCTCCTGTGAAGGAAGTCTCGGGACTTCCTAACTAGGAGCTATGCTGAGGGTGGCAGAGGGGTGAGGGCTGGTCCTGGGGGAGGCCCAAGGAATTCTGCACTACTTCACCTCTCCCTTGAGATTTCTAACCTTTGATGAAGGTGACGGTGTTTGGAAAGGACTGCAGAAGGTACCCTGAGCCCTGTTCTGGGAGTGGGGTCAGGCAGAAATAGGATGCCACTATCATGGGCATCCGGTCAGGCTTCCTGGAGGAGGCTGCATCTCAACAGGGGCAGGGAGACTGTGGGAGGGAAGAGCAGGAAGCAGAGGTGAGGTGTGTGTGCCATAATACCTGGGGGAAGGGCAAGATACTGGATGGAGTCCTGCTCTTGCTGCTTTGACATAGCGTTTGTACTTGTTCCTTGTGGTTTTTAAGCTCTTTGTTCCTCATGGCAAAGGCACCAAATACATATGGTGAGGAAAATCCAATGAGAGAGGTGCACTGGGTAGGGCCATGCCTTGGAGGGAGCTCCCCACACTGAAATAAGCTCCCCACTCTGTTTGGGACCCATGAGCAGCCACAGTGACCCCTCTCTGAGCACTGTTATGGCTCCTACAGCTTGTGTTAGGGGTGACTGGACCCCTTGCTCACTTGGGCATCTGTACCACTGGGCTGAGAGCATGGTTGCCTGGCCTGGCCTGGTACTGTCCTGGGAATTTGAGCCCCGTCTCAAGGGAGCCCTTGGAGTTTTGGAGAAGCAGAGAAGATTCCTGCTGCATTTTTCTTAGAAATAGCAAGAGGGCCTTTGCCAGAGGCCTGGATGCCAGAAGGCTCCGGTCTGAATCCAAAGCTCAGCTCACGTGGGTGCCTGAGCTTGGCAGGCCTGTAGCCACCGCTTCCCACCCTGCCACCGCTCCACCCCTCCCCCACTACTGCTCTCACCCCTCAACATACCCCAGGCTGTTTAGCAGTCTCAGGGAGAGGGTGGAGGCCTCCTGGGTTCCAGACCCTGACCACTGGTCCTGACCCAGCAACGAATGGGCCTGGGTGGTGGCTGCTGGCCTAGGATCCAGGAGGCTTGCCTGTGGGGGAGGGAGGCCTCAGCTAGGCTGACTTGTGGCGTTCTCACCGGGGCTGCTGGCAAGTACGGGTATCTGCTGCATCTCTGTAAGGCAGGGACAGCCCCAAAGCAACAGGCCCCTCCAGGGACCAGGAAGTCTTTGGGGTGTGAGGCCTCAGCTCCAGATCCCCCTTCCCCCACTCTTCTTCCTTCCTTCCTCCCTCCCCCTCATCCCCCCCCTTGCCTCCACCCCTCCCATCCCCACCCTGACCCCCTCCTTGGCTTCCTACCCGGACGTGCTCTTTCCTCTGAGGTCTCTGCACCCAGCCAAGAGCCATGTTTCTTTCCACTTAGGGCTTGGTGCTGATGCTCTCATTTCCCTCCAAGGGCAGCGTCCACTGCCTGTGTACTTGCCGGTCGGCCAGCATGGTGGGTCCCTTTGGGTCAGACGCTACAACTGGCTGAGGAACAACTAGAACTCAGGGGCCCTGTGGGCTCCTGCAACACCCAGGGGGCCTCTGCCCAGGGCAGCCTGTGCTGTCGCTGTCGCTGTCGTTTGTTTTGTTTAACACCCTCCTGTCCCAGCACCAGGCTTGTGTGGAGAACTCACTGCCTTCCTGGACTGGTGACCAGCTGAGTCCTGTTTGGTCTCCCAATTCTGTCCTGTTGCATCCCCTAAGGCTGACCCTAAGTACACATCTGTCTGTTCAATGCCTCAGTTTCCCCATCTGAATGTTGGGAAGGAGACTGAGACTGTCCGGACATCCTGGGACTCTCTGGGTGGGTGACATGAAGGGCTTGTAGGGACCCCAGGAGTCCAAGGAGGGCAACAGAGATGGGGGCTGGGTGCAGGGTAGGGGGAGGGTCTTGACACCCACTAGCCTGTCAGTCCCATCCTGGCCTGTCCGTCTGGTTGATTTATCGGAATAAATGAGCCATGGAGAGTTTGTTGTCTTTTGCAGTCAGGGAGGAGGTGGCGGGGGAGGGGGGGAAGGAGTGAGGGGTTTCCGGGCTAGGTCTGGAATGTGGGAGGCGGGGTGGACCCCTGAGGCCAGTGGAGCTGGAGGCCTGATCCACTCTCCCCACCTGAGAAATGGATCAGTGCAACCCCTCCCCACAGGGCCAACTGTCTTCCCAACCCCCTTCATGCTTCTTGGGGCACATTCCTGTGTGAGCTGCTTGCCTGGCCCAGGCTGCTGTCTCCTACCCCATGCACAGGGGCTGCCTGGTCCCTGCAGGCCAGCTTTGCCCCTGCACTGTGTGCTTTCCAAACGGGTAGAGCTCTGAGCTCTGCCTGGCTGGTAAATGCCCAAAGGTGTCCTCATAGGCATCTGCACACGCTGTTAAGGGTCCTACATGGACCTACAAGGGTCCTCCTGGCTCCGTCACCAGCCCAGACCCAGATGATCAGGTGCCATGGGGGTGGGCAGGGATCACTGGAGCACCTAGGCTAGAGAGCTCCCTACCTGCTGGGACAAAACAGTCGAAAGTTATTGGACATCCTCGTGGGAGAGAGGTGTAGAACCCTGGGTTTCCAGCTGGAGTGTGTGCCAGGGTATGACCCTGCTGCGTCTTCCCTCCTGGCTTTTCCTGGGTCAGGTTGAGCTGTGCCCCCAGCCTGTCCTCTCCTGGGCGGAGTAGGCGGGCACTGGGGCGGAACGGGCGTGGGAATAGCATGGCTGAGCCTGCTGGCCCCAGGCTCCAGCCCTCAGCCCCCAGCCCCCAGCCCCCAACCCCCAAAATGGGAGGGAAGCCTACAGTGGAGCTTTAGCCCAGCTGGGTGGCTCCAGCTTGGCTCTGGCTTGGTGTTTACTGAAGAGCTGGGATGTTTACAGTAGCCCTTAAGAGGGGCCCCCTAGTTCCAGAGGATTTCCCAACTTGAGGGTCCCACTGGGGCTCTTCAGACTTCACTACCTTCCCACACCCCTGGGGTAGCATTTCAGAGTATAGGGACTGCAGCCATCCCTACCCTCACCAGGACTGGGCCAGTGTCACAGCACCTGTCCCTCTGCCCTCCACCCTGGTCTTGTGTCCCTTTCCCCTGGAGGAGCCGACATTCCCAGGAAGTGGCTGCTCTAGATGGTGAAATACGGTAACTGGGTCCCTAGTTCAGACTTTTAAATTAAATTCAATCAGAGCAGTTATTGAATATAAACACACCGAGTCATTTACATGTTAATTATGTTGAATGGACTACAAGGCCATAATTAGTTGCTAATTGGGTGAGAGCGGCTGTAATTGGTTTTGTTGGCACCGACCTGGCTCACCTGCCTGGGGGGAAGGGGGGGGGCGAGTGTGGATGGCTCCTGGGGAGGCCTCTGGGTGTCCAATATGGAAAGCCTGGCTCAGGAATGGGTTGGAGGGGACAGATATTAAGGGGTTTTGGGCCAGAGGAACTGGAACCTACCCCCCAGGGAAGAGGCAGCTTAAACCCTAGGTCTGGTTTCTAGGGATTCCCATTCAGAACATTCCCCGGATAGAAAAGGGACTGAGACAGCAAGCCCCTGGATCAGCTGTGACAGTCTCCCCTGTCCAGCTCCATGTGGGACCTGACCCTGAACTAATGGTAAATGCCCAAGAGAGTCCATGGGAGCACAACACAGATGTCACCCTGGTATATATCCCTGCAGATGCTGGGGCCCTGGGTTGGCCTAGCCAGTGTTTAGGTTTTGGCTTTGGGGTATGAATGAGGTGGGTGTGCTAAGCGGGGAGGGGGGGGGGAGGGAGTGAGGGGGAGGGAAGGTGCATGGAAAGGCTTCAGGGGCTGCCCTGCCCCCAGCTCAGTCTGGCTGGGGCTCCCAGGGTTGTAAGGCTGCGGCCAGGGACTGAGGCCTTCCGGCTGGCCGCTCATTAAAAGAGGATTAGGCTGGGAGCCAGGGGGCCAGCCCAGCCCCCAGGCCTTCCTCTGGGGCCCCTCACAGCTTTGGGGGGGTCATAAGGGGCTGGGGGCCACCCCTCCCTAGAGCCCCCTGGGGCATCCAGTAGAGACTGTCTAGACCCTGCCACTCCTTCTGCCGCCAGTGCTGACATCTCGTCCACCTCAGTTTCCTTCCTTGGAAGGGCAGGAGGATAAAGCACTGACAGAGACCCTGGCCAGCACCGCCACCTCTCACCCCCAACCTCATTTTTCTTTAGCTCAGGGATTAGGGCTGCTCTGGCCCACATGAGGTCAGAGGTCAGGGCTGGGCTTCAGAGACCCTCTATCACCCCCAGTACTCAAGCACAGCCAGGGGAGGTGACACTGTCAGTCAGGACCTGCTGCTTTGTGAGGCTGTAACCAAGGGGGCGGGGTACCACCTCCACTCCAGGACCCCCTTTTTACAGCAGCCCCTGCCTCACTGACAACAGAGCCCGTGTCCTAGAGACAGGCAGCAGGGGTCGGCAGCAGGGGTCAGGGCCGCCCACTTGGGGTCTTCGGGTGAGGGCTGCACACACACCTCCTTAGTGCTGTCCACACCCACCACATCCTTTAAAGTGAGGCATCAGCTGCTTCCAGCGGGGAGGAAACAGAGACCCCCAAGGCTAAACCCCTATGGACTAAGAATGTTCCTGCCTCTGGACGTTTGCCAGGCCATTCTGGGCCAGGACCTTGAGTGTCTAATGGCCATAGGGAAGTTCTAGAGGCTGGGAACGGCTGCGGAAATGAGGTGTCTGATGCCAGAAAAGGCTCTTCCTTCCCAATGACGGGAAAAGCCTTCCCGGATGTCACCCCACCCAACCTGTGCCCAGCCTGGGTGAGGGTATGGGGGTGGGGTGCCCTTCCCAGGAGGCATTATCTGGGCACACCATACTCTCTCCCCAAGGTCAAAGCTTATCCAGACTTGAGTTCTGACATCCACAGAACCTTTGATTGTGCCCCAGCCCTCCCTCAGTAGTGCCATGGAGATGGGGGAGAGGTGACACTCCTGCTATCAGAGCTGGGCCTGGGATAAGTGGAGCAGAGGAGAGGACAGGCCTGAGGACATGGCAAGGCCAGGTCAACACCGACCCCCACAACAGATGCCCCCTTGGACCCCCAGTTCCCCTTGGCCCAAGTCTCTGCTCCTTAGTGAGGCTGGGGGCCAGGAGGATCTAGCCCTGCTGATGCTACAGGTGTCAGAGCAGGAAACCCAGGACTACTGGCCCACTTCCTGCTCTGTGCCAGGCTTCTTGGAAGAATGAAGGCCTCCAGCTCCTTTGCCCTATGGCAGGTTAGAGAAGGGGGACAGGATACTAGTTTCACTTCTCACCCTATGTCTTGAGGTGAGCACCACTCTCCTCTGGGCCTCAGTCTTCCCGTCTGGAGTTGGAGTACAGGGCTGTCATGGGGACTCTTGTTTTAATTCTTTCCTACAATCTGACATGAGTGAGATGAGCACTGCAGCCATGGACTGCTATGTCCACAGCCCTATACCCAGTTTACTCCGGGGACCTGGAAAAGTCATCCTTCTCCACCTCAGTTTTCCTTTCTGTAAGCTGGGTTTAGATGGATGATTCAGGGTTTAACTCTGCTCCTGAGTTGAGGGTGGGGTGGAGACAGGCTAGAGTTAGGGGAAGGCTGGGGCTGAGTCAACAGGAAGCCCCTTCCTGCCCCATGGCCTTCTCTGCTCCTCACCCAGCACTGGGAAATGGTATAGCCAGGATGTCCTCCAAGAGATGGTGACATCTGGGAGCCAGCTTGCATGGGGAAAGAACTTGGGACCACATCCCATTCTCCTGTCCCCACCAAGGCAGAGACAGCCCATGAAAGATGGTGGGGGGAAGTCCCAAGAAATACTCTGCTGTCAGCATTTCCCGGAGTTCGAAGCAAGACCCTTACCTTCAGGGATCACCTTGAGTGTCAGTATTAGGAGGGCTCAAGAGATGGTCTAGATAGGAAAATGAGGACAGAGTGCCCTGACTGGGGTCAGGAAGCCCACGCCAAAGTCAAAGATTCCTGAACTTTGGTCCCACCCCTTTCCCACCCCACATGGCCTCATGGGGGCTCCCCCTCAAAGTTTCCACAGTGACCAAAACATCATGTCCTGTGACAACAGAGCCATTGACGCCATATCCCATGGCCACAGGGAGGGGTCCTGAGTCACATGCCCTGTTGAGGGAGGGAGAGTTACCTTCAGGCCTTGCCCTCCCAGTGGGTAGTGCTCACCACCAGGACTGGCTTTGCCTGGGCCTGCATCTCCTTTAGCCCCAAGGATCATGGACCTGGGTGGGAATCCTATCCCTATGCTCTTGGTCCTGTCACTTCTCTTCTCTTGCCTTGCTGTGCTCATCTGTAAATCAGATGTTGTCAGCTCAAGGTTTTGCACATAATAGGTGCTTAATGAGTGAATGGGAGGCTCCCTCCAGCCCCACCTCCACCCAGGGGTTAGGGAGCAGGGACTGCAGGTTTAGGAGGAAGGATGTCAGATCATAGGGAGTCTCCTGCTCCCCATGTAGGTCTGCTGAATGAATGGTCTCTCCCCTGCCTTTTTCACAGAAGAGGATGGAGCCTGGAGTACTGGGGCTCTGAGTTGTGGAGGGTTACTTGGACTTGGGGCTTGGGTACTGGATCACAGAAGGGGGTTCCAAATTACAGAGACCCAAGACTGGGCAGGGATGGAGGGTAGATGTCCTTAGGGCTAGGTATTTGGAGCTTACTCTACCCTAGGTAGGGAAAAGTAGGTACACACTTGAACCCCTGCCTCCCTCTCCTCCATTGGCCCCCAAATGCCCCCTAACCCAGTAGAACGGGTAAGGGTACAACAAAGACCGTGCCCCCAGCCGGGGTATAAATAACCCCTGGCGGGCTGTCCCAGCCTGGGGGGGCTCCGCTGGCAGCCCCACTTCCTCTCTGGCTGCTTCCTGGCCCTGGGGGTGGGGGAGTGTTTACTTTCCTGTTGTCACTATGGCTGGGTGGCCAGGCAGGGGACTCCAAGTGGCCCAACAACAGGTGCAGGACAGGTGCCCAGGCTGCCCTGCCTAGGACTTCAGAGGCACCGCCGGACAGGCGGGTGAAGCTGTAGCCAGGCAGGGATCGGCCCTTTGATCCCTTGGCGTCCCTGCGTCCCAGCGGTTGGCCAAGGTCATCACCTGTATTCTCTCATCGCCACACAGGGCCGGGCAGGGCAAGGCCTTTGCTTGCCCCCCCCACCCAGCCCCTCAGATGTAATTCTGGGTCTGCTGTGGGAGTCCCCTGGCTCCCAGCCCACTTCCCACGCCCATCTCAGCACATCCTGGAGCTCCCATCCGAAGCTGCTCTCAGGCACAGCCCCTCCAGCTCCACTTCAGGGTCCTAGCACACAGCAGGGGTCATGGTCAGCCAGGCCAGTCAGAGACAGCTGCCTGAGTCAAGGTCAACTTTGACTGATGGGATGAGGCCACCTGCTGGTCCCATCTTCGGATGGCATCTAGGGCCTCGGATCTCAGCTGTTCTCCCTTTCCAGAACTCCCCCTTGATTGCCTCACCTAGGAAATGGGTTACCAGCTGTGATGTGGGAAGATGGTATATGTATGATCGCCTTCATGAGTGCCTCATCTGGTGCAGGACATGTGTGTGCACACGTGTGTGCCTGGGCCACGTGCACACATGCATGTGCTCTTCTATGTGCCGCCATCTCAAGCCTCCTGTGCTGGTGAATATTCGTCACCTTCACTATAATCTTTCCTCTCCTGCTGAGCTAAAAATAGCTGGGGGTGGGTGGAGGAGGGGCTTGACAAGAAGACCCCTTGGCTCTCCCCATCCCAGAGGAAGGTTCCCAAGTTTTCTAGAGTCCTGTGTTTGTCATTGGCCTGTCACTGGCCAAGTTCCTTCCTGTCCTTCATCCCTAGAAATGAGGACTTTCCCCCAGCAGTCTGGGGATGGGAGGGCCAGGGCTGCCAGACTCATGCAGAAGAGAAATGAAGGACTCAACGGGACCCTGCCCCCAGGCTTGGGACACTAGTGCTAGGGGGAGGGCTTCTTTCCCAGGAAAGACTATTCCTGGCTGGTTCAAAGTGGCCTGAAAATTCCACCTGCAGCAGCCCAGTGGGATCTGGGGGAAACCCAAGTTCTGTTGGACAGTATAGCTCCAGCAGGGCTTTTCAGTGTCCTGGCTAACCAGCTTCAGACAAGGTGGGGACCATAGTGTGTGTCAGCTTGGCCTTCTGTCTGGTGGGTAGCTGGGGTGAGGACAGGGCATCCCAATCTGTGCCAGCGTCTGCAGGCTGTCCTGGATGCACCTGCCCCCCACCCCCAACGCCCCAGCTCGTTAACCCTTTTAGGCCCCTGTGGAAAGCAGGCCCCACCCTGAGTGTGGGAGCATTAACCCCCAGCTAAGCAAAGACTCTTTGATGCTATCACGTGCCCTGGTCCACGCCCACTGGCTTTCATTGGGACCCAGAGACTGGCTGGGGCTGCCCATGAGTCAGGGCTTTAGCTCTGGGTGTGGCTCTTTCCCTGGCCTGCCCACCTGTCCCACTTTCTCCTCTCAGCATCTCAGGGACTAGAGAGGGAGCTCAGTAAGCTCTAGAGGGGAAGCTAGGGGTTTAAGACAATTGTGTGGTAGGGGTTCCCCCCCCCCCCCGTCAAAGGGGACATGTCTGGCTGGTCCCCAAGGATCCTAACTGCTGCCCTGACCTCCACCCACAGAACTTAAGGCCACAGGCACTGCCCACTTCTTCAACTTCCTGCTCAACACAACCGACTACCGAATCCTGCTCAAAGACGAGGACCATGACCGCATGTACGTGGGCAGCAAAGACTATGTGCTGTCCCTGGACCTCCATGACATCAACCGCGAGCCCCTCATTGTAAGGGCCAGCCCAGGTGCCAGGTTGGGGGGATGAGGAACATGGGGCCCCAGGGCTGCACCCTCTGATCCCTGTCTCTGGCAGATCCACTGGGCGGCTTCCCCACAGCGCATTGAGGAGTGTGTGCTCTCAGGCAAGGATGGCAATGTGAGTGCAGAGAGGTCTACAGGTGGCATGGGGGGGCGTGGGGGCAGGTGACCTCAGGGAGGTAGTGGGGCCAGAAAGGCATCTGGGCACCTCCTTGGCTTTCCCTCTGGCCCCAGGGTGAGTGCGGGAACTTCGTCAGGCTCATCCAGCCCTGGAACCGAACACACCTGTATGTGTGTGGGACCGGCGCCTACAACCCCATGTGCACCTATGTAAACCGTGGCCGCCGTGCCCAGGTAAGCCGTGCCCACCCTGGCCCTGTGCTGCCCCATTAGTGGCCACGTGCCAGGGTTCTGATGGGAGGATGAGCTTGAGCCCCAGCCCTACTACTTTCCAGCCCTGTGACCTTGGGTGAGTGACTTCTTTCACTTCTCAGAGCCTCGGTTTCCTCACCTGAAGATGGAGCTAATAGCTGCCTTTCTCACAGGTCGGTGTGAGGAGGAGGCAGTGAGCTAACGCTCCCAAGGCTCTTAGCACTGTGCCTGGCATGTAGTAAGCGCTCGCTCCATACGTGCAACAGTTCTCCTGGCTGTGCCTGTGGACCGTGCCCCTGCAGCCAAGCCAGAGGGCCTGGCAGGGCCTCGGCATCAGGAGGCTGGACACCTGGGTCAGCTTCTGCCACACGGCCTGGGGGAGAGCTGCCCCTTCCCCAGCTCTGCCCCACCCTGCCCGCTTCTGCCTTTTTCCATTTCCATGTGGGCATGTATGTAAGCTGGTGTGACCTTGTAGGACAATTGTGAGAGTGATTGGACTTAGGGACACGTGTGTGCAGGTGCTCGACAAGCTGTGTGTATGTGTGCACGCACAGGCACATATGTGTACTCTGGGGGTCCGGGTGCTCACGTGTGTTCCTGGCATGTGTGGTATGAGAGGCTGGCAGCCCGGGCCCGCTCCCCCAGCCCCTGCCACCCCTGGCTCTAACCCCTGTTCCTCATCTTCTCAGGCCACGCCCTGGACCCAGATGCAGGTGGTCAAAGGCCGAGGCAGCAGAGCCACGGATGGTGCCCTCCGCCCGACGCCCACAGCCCCACGCCAGGTGGGACTCATCCCTCCAGGCCCTTGCCGGGCAGCACTGCCTCTGAACTGAACTCACCCTGGGCCTGGCCTTCCAGCCAGGAACCTGCACCCCAGGCCAGTCTCCCCAGTGTCTTCCTTGTACTCTGGGAACCCCATCCCACTCCTTCCCTGGCAGTGCCCTCAGGCTCTGAAGGCATTCCCAGCTGGATTCATGTCAGCCTCAGTGAGCCCCTACAGGCAAGAGATCATGAAGGACCAGGTAGGGAAGACAGCCTGAGGACAGCAGTGCCTCAGCCCTCAACATATGTTTGTAGACGTGCATGAGCATCTGCCAACATACGCTTGGGCACGTGTTGTGCATTCTCAAACTCACACCTTAGGTAGCATCCAGAGTCAGAACGTGCCACATGTATGCAGTCTGCCATATTACTCTCAGGTGTCCATGCCCCATGCCTCCGTGGGTCGTGGGTTGACACAGGTGTCCCACATACTCCCATGCTTGGGATTCTGCTCCCTTGGGGTGGAAGGGACAGAACTGTCTGTCCACTAGTCACAACTCAGGACTGGGCTGGGGGGCCTGGGGCTGGGCAGGGGCGGGCAGGGGGGCAGGGGCTGCCAGTGAATGATAGAGCAAGTGGTCACTTGAGCAGATGTGTCTGTGACGGGGAGTGCTGAAAAGTGGGGCCGTTCAGACTGCACGTGTGCCCAGGGTGTGAACGGTGGGTTCCGTGTGCTGACAGTGATGCGTGCCAAGCTGTGTGTGCAGCCCCATGCGTGCAGAAAGTCATGTGTGCAGAGTGAAACTGGAAGCGGGCCTGTGTACACCTTCCCATCACCATCCCTGCCACCTGCTGCCACCTCCTTCCTGCCTCTGTGCCTCTCTTTTCCCTCCCTTCGTCCCACGAGCTCATCCTGGTCCCAGTGCCTTCAACAACCTTTCTCCTAGCATCTTCAGGGCTGGGCTGGGAGGCATGGGGGGCTTTGTGAATCCCATGTGGTCTGGGCTGGACCCCTCAACTCCTTGCCCACTGTGGAGACATGGGGAACTGGGGGCTCTGCTGAGGGGCAGAGGAAAGGCTATGGCCTATTATTCTGTCCTGAGGACTACAGGTAGGACATAAAGCCTGGGGACACGGTACCCTCAAAGCCTTCTGGCCTGGTGAGACCTGGCAACAAAGGTCAGGACCAAAGGCCTTTGGTCAGTACCTCCTGCCCTGGTCAGGCGGTCAGCCTCATCTTGGCCAAGGACAGGCAGCCACAGCTCAGGTCAAGCCCAAGGGGGCCCTGACCAGAGTCATCCTGAACCAGTTGGCATGGAGGGGCTTCAGCCCCTGATTCCCAGGTCTTATCTGAGACCAGGAAGTAGCTCCCTTGGAACGTGCAGTGTGGCCCTGCCCTGGGAGATCTGGCTGGACAGTTAAAACACAAGGATATCTGGGGAGTGAAGGGGTGGCTTCAGGGTGTCCCTCGGGGCCTGCTCTCACCCTGGGAGCCTGATGACCCTTGCCCTCCCCAGCTGTGGGACCAGCTTGGACAATGCTGAGCTCCCCTCTGCCCTGCAGGATTACATCTTCTACCTGGAGCCCGAGAGACTCGAGTCAGGGAAGGGCAAGTGTCCGTACGACCCCAAGCTGGACACGGCCTCAGCCCTCATCAGTGAGTGCCTCCACCCCACCCTGGTTCTACAGCCTAAGTGCGTGGCCTCTGCCTCTGGAATGGGGGTCATGGCACCAACACTTACCTCAGGGCAGAGACCATGACCATGCCATCCCTGAACCCTCCCATGGGGCCCCACCTGTCAGGGGGAGGGTTATAGACCAGACCCCAGTGTGAGCTGAGGGGTAGAGACTAGTGGTGTGAGCCTCTCTCCAGAGTGGGTACCCCCAGAAGAGGGTACAAGGGGGGGCCAGATCCTACCCTAAAATAGTGTCCATGCAAAGGCCAGAACCCTCCCAGCCACAGGCCACCTAAGAGAAGAGAAGCTTGGTCTGTACTGGGAGAGGTATGAGGGGAGTGGTTCCCTATACATTCTTGGTTTGTCTGGGAGGCTGGGAGAGCCCCACAAGGAAGCACGGATGGAGAGTCGTGGCCCTCTGACCAGCGGGGGGGGGGGGGGGGGGGGGGGGCAGGTTTGTGTCGGGTCTGGCCCAGGAGAGTTGGGAGAGTGTTCTCTGAGGAGGGGTCCTGCCTGGGACCTCATGAGTAGCTGCTGCTCCTACCGCCAGGTTGGGTGAGCCCACCAGGCCCCTGGTCCCTGTACTCTGCCTGTTTTCTGGCAGCCCGACCCAGTCTGCCTCTCAGAGCAACTGCTGAGCACTGTGCCACCTCCAAGCTTGGGAAGGGTCTTGGGGTGGGGGTGGGAGTCATTATCCTCCCCGTCTTGGTGAGTGAAAAGGTCAGCCTGATGGCAGAGCCCTGACCAGGGAGTCTGATGGGGGAAGGCAGGGCCTGCCCTGGGCAAGTCTAGAGCCAGCATGGTTACTAAATCTGCAAATTTTCAGGTATTTTGTGAGCCAGCTCTTACTAAACACAGTTATTACTAAAAATTAAATTCTATAATTTACAAATAAATTACCTTGAAACAAAGGTAAAAATACTCAAAACTCATTACTTCCAAATTATTTTACTACATTTTATCATTATCTTTGTTCTTGAGGTTATTTGCATCTGTTGTATTTGTGGGGTAGAAATACTATATCATAGTGTTGGCAGCTCTCCCCGGCTCCACTGTCAGTGACCCCAAGTTAGTAGCTTGAAATCAGCCATGGTGGGAGTATTTACACTACAGAAATTGGCTCTCACTACTAATCAGAGCCAATTGCTGCTAATCCCAACCCTCGCAGAGCCAGGTTTTTTGTTTTTTGTTTTTTGTTTTTAATGTTTATTTATTTTGGAGGCACTTGGGTGGCTCAGCTGGTTAAGCGTCCAACTTTGGCTCAAGTCATGATCTCGTGGTTCATGAGTTCAAGACCCACGTTGGGCTCCCTGCTATCAGTGCAGAACCTGCTTTGGATCCTCTGTCTCCCTTTCTCTGCCACTTCCCAGCTCGTACTCTCTCTCTCTCTCTCAAAAATAAATAAACATTTTTTAAAATAAATAAATAAATGTATGTATGTTTATTTATTTATTTTTTTTTTGAGAGAGAGGGGGACAGAGGACCTGAAGCCAGCTCTGCGCTGACAGCAGTGAGCCTGAAGCAGGGCTCGAACTCACAGTGAGATCATTACCTGAGTTGAAGTTGGATGCTTAATTGCTCAGCCACTCAATTGACTGAGCCACCCAGGCAGTCCTCAGAGCCAGTTGTTAAACATTTACCAGCACCCCGCTGATGAGACAGTCATGCCCAGGGGAGCCTGAGGGGAAGATCGGACCCTGCTCTGAAGGTCATTTGCGCTGTACCCTGGTCCTAACAAAGGGATCCCCTAACTGACCCACCTGCCCGCCCACAGATGAGGAGCTCTATGCTGGTGTGTACATCGACTTCATGGGCACCGATGCAGCCATCTTCCGCACGCTGGGAAAGCAGACGGCCATGCGCACAGATCAGTACAACTCTCGGTGGCTGAATGGTGAGGGCAGCTTACAAGACCCTGGGTGGGCAGCACATCTAGGATGGGGCAAGATCTTCAAAAGGCACTCATGGGGGGTCTGGCCCTGTGACTGCCTGGGATGGGGAAGAGCAGGGGCTGTTCCTGTACTTGTCCTGGGATTCTGTTGGGGAAAGAGGCTTTGTTGGAGGAGCACTTGCCCAGCTGACCACTGCCTACCTACAGACCCTTCATTCATCCATGCTGAGCTCATCCCTGACAGCGCCGAGCGCAACGACGACAAGCTCTACTTCTTCTTCCGCGAGCGATCGGCAGAGGCGCCGCAGAGCCCCGCCGTGTATGCCCGCATTGGGCGCATCTGCTTGGTATGCGCTGGCAGGGCCCCATCTCCCCGCCTCCCAACCCAGTGCCAGCTCCAGCAGCCCTACTCCAGCAGGGGGTGAGAGCTGATCTGACCCTGCTCCCTGTCTGTCTCCAGAATGATGACGGTGGCCATTGCTGCCTGGTCAATAAATGGAGCACGTTCCTGAAGGCGCGACTGGTGTGCTCTGTGCCTGGCGAGGATGGCATTGAGACTCACTTCGATGAGCTCCGTGAGTAACCAGCAGGCAGGCTGGGTCCTGTGGCTGCTGTGGGAGGGGTGGGGGCTGGATGGGTGGTCAGGGCACCTTTGGTGGGCCCCCTGGGCAGGAGTTGGCAAGGCCCTGGGACTCCTGGCTAATGCACCCTCCCAGTGTCTTCTCCCTCTGCCCACAGAGGATGTGTTTGTCCAGCAGACACAGGATGTGAGGAACCCGGTCATTTATGCTGTCTTTACCTCCTCGGGGTGAGGCTGGGGCCGGGGCTGGCTGTGGCAGGGTGTGGCTGGATTGGGGGATTATATGACTTGTGGAGGACCTCTGCCTGGTGGCAGGCTGTGGGGTGGGGGCAGGCTGGGAAGAGGCCCTGGGCCGAGGGTCTGCCCTGCCCACAGCAGCCGCCTGCCCTGCCCGCAGCTCCGTGTTCCGAGGCTCTGCTGTGTGTGTCTACTCCATGGCTGATATCCGCATGGTCTTCAACGGGCCCTTTGCCCACAAAGAGGGCCCCAACTACCAGTGGATGCCATTCTCAGGGAAGATGCCCTACCCACGGCCTGGCACGGTGAGGACCCCAGTCATTCCACCTTTCCCTTTTCTATGAGGCCTGCTTTGGGTTAGCCCCTTTGTAGACATGGGCCCCACTATCATGGAGCTCCTGGCCAGGTGGGGGAGGCAGAGCATACAAACAAATCAATCTACCATGTATCCATTCAAATAAAGCTGACATTTAAAACAAAACAAAACAGGCGCCTGGCTGGCTCAGTTAGTAGAGCATGCGACTCTTAATTTTGAGGTCATGAGTTTGAGCCTCATGTTGGGCATAGAGCTTACTTAAAAAAATAAATAAAATGAAACGAAATACCACTTACACAGTGTCAGGCTGTGAAGAACCCAGCCAGGACCCTGAAACAAAGATGACAGCTGGGTGTGGCAGGCTGCTTGGAGGGGGTGCTGTTTGGGAGCCAAGACAAAGCTGGAGGGCAGGCTGGAGTTGGCGTAGGTGACTAATTGTAGCCAGGGAGATGAGGGTGGGCAAGGTCCAGCCTGCAGGGCCTCTGAGGCGGTGGGAGGTGACTCACTTAATCTTGGTGTGATGTGGGCCTCTGCAAGAGTCTAAGCAGGAGAACCGCATGATCTGTTGTGGCTCTGTGTGGGCAGGGCTGGGATGGGGGAGCTGGTCTGAGCAGAGGCCAGGGAATGCTTCCCCCAATGGTGAACTTGGAGGCCAGAAGGATGGGCTGGAGTTGAGCAGGGGTGCAGAGCAGGCTGAGGGAAAAGTACCAACGAAGGGCAGAGCATGCGTAGGGTGTTAAAGGAACTGGGAGCTATAGTTCCTTGAGGAGGGGTGGGTGGGGGTGAGGAGCAGACTGGAGGAAGGAGACAGCAGGGTGGGGAGTGAAGACGTGGAAAAGGAGTGGTCAGCTCTGCCTAATACCACAAGGTCCTGGTGCATGAGTCCAGGGAGGTGGCTGTGGAATTTGGTTGTGTGGGACCTTGGGACCTCTGCTAGAGCAGGATCTGCAGAGGGGCTGGGTGAGGGGGAAAATCCTGGATGGGACCTCTGAGGAGCAGAGCAGGTGGATGTGATGGGGACAGACAAAGGAGAGGCGTCTCCTGAAGTTAAGGGCTCCAGCAAGCCCCACCCAGGCCTGACGCTCATCACCTGCCTGCAGTGCCCTGGCGGAACCTTCACACCATCCATGAAGTCCACCAAGGACTACCCTGATGAAGTGATCAACTTCATGCGCAGCCACCCGCTCATGTACCAAGCTGTGTATCCTCTGCAGCGGCGGCCCCTGGTCGTCCGCACAGGCGCTCCCTATCGGCTCACCACTGTCGCCGTGGACCAGGTGGATGCAGCCGATGGGCGCTATGAGGTGCTTTTCCTGGGCACAGGTACCCACTGCTGCTCCCGGTCCCTCCCACGCTGGGCCCAGTGGGTGGAGGGTGCTGATCTATGGGGCTGGGACCTACCCTGCTAGGGGTTGCCACAAGCTTGCCAAGGTCAACTCTGCTACCTTCATCCTTTGGAGCCTAGATAACTGAGAAAAGAAACCCCATCACCATCCCCAACCCCCCAGGGGCTGGGAGAGCAGGGAAACTGGGCATCTGGGGACCCGTGAATGGTCAGGAAAGAGGGGACAGGTGGCAGACACCTCTAGGATATGTGGGTCCAGATACTGACATACATGCTCTCGTGTGCACATGCACAGGTGTGCCCATCACAGTTCCAGTCCCTCAACACGGAAATGCCTCCAGCATCCTATGCTCAGCAGTGCCCAAATTGAGGGTCTGGGGTGGGAGGGGCAGACCCTGGCCGTGACCCCCTCCCCCATTATCTTGGGCCCCTGACATCCAGGGGAACTTCTTCAACCTTGGCACAGAGCCTCTGCTCCACTGCCCTTGGGGGGTTGGGGCCCTGGTGGGGGAAGGGGCTGAGGCTGGTACCCCTTCCCCAGTGTCCTCAGCCCCACTGAGGCCCTGCCCGGCCCGTTCCAGACCGCGGGACAGTGCAGAAGGTCATCGTGTTGCCCAAGGATGACCAGGAGATGGAGGAGCTAATGCTGGAAGAGGTGGAGGTCTTCAAGGTGGGTATGACACCCAGAACTGTTCGTCTCACCCTGGCCCTCCTTGGTATCAGCTTCTGACTTCAGACTTCAGACCTCTAGGTCAGGGCAAGGAGGGCGTCCCCAGGGCCCCAAACTAATCCCTATCTTTTTTCAGGACCCAGCACCTGTTAAGACCATGACCATCTCTTCCAAGAGGGTGAGTTTTGGTGAGGTGGGCTGGGGGTAGGGACAGAGCCTGTTCTCCCTTGGGGTCCTGCCCTTGGCATAGGGATGGGGAAACTGAGGCATGGAACGTGATGGGGGCTGGCTGTGGGAAGGCAACTGACAAGCCCCTCCCCCTGCTCTCAGCAACAACTGTACGTGGCCTCAGCTGTGGGTGTCACACACCTGAGCCTGCACCGCTGCCAGGCATATGGGGCTGCCTGTGCCGACTGCTGCCTCGCCCGGGACCCCTACTGTGCCTGGGATGGCCAGGCCTGTTCCCGCTACACAGCGTCTTCCAAGAGGTGTGGACCCCCAGGCCCTTGGAATTTTAGCCACCGGACCCAGGGCCCTGTCCTGGGGGTTTGGTGGTGGATATATCACCCTAGGGGAGTTTATGGATGGGATTCCTGCCTGGAGTCTTGGGGGTACAGGGGCCTGGGGGGGGTGGCAAACTTGCTTGAGAATACTTGCTGAGGCGCTATCCTCATCTAGGCGGAGCCGCCGGCAGGATGTCCGGCATGGGAACCCCATCAGGCAGTGTCGCGGGTTCAACTCCAACGGTGAGTGTGCTGTGACTCACCACTGGGCACTCCTCACAGTGTAGAACCCTGTGAGGCCCATGGAGCTGCTCCCAGGGAAGGATTCTCACGTGGTCCATGGGCGTAAGGGGGCTTGGGATTTTAGAGATGGGATGTCCCTAGCCACTCCCTCAAGAAGTGGGTGCCTGATAGTGCAGCCCTGTCTTTATACAGGGTGGATGTCCCTGTATATGCCCCTTGGCACCTACCTCTGGCCACCCTACAGTCTGCCCAGAGGCAATGCTGCTTTCATGCAGAGCCCCCTTGTTCCACAGCCAACAAGAATACCGTGGAGTCTGTGCAGTACGGTGTGGCTGGGAGTGCAGCCTTCCTCGAATGCCAGCCTCGCTCGCCCCAGGCCACAGTTAAGTGGCTGTTCCAGCGAGATCCCAGTGACCGGCGCCGTGAGGTGATTTCTTGTACTCCACAGCCCCCACCACAGATGTGGGAGTCCCCTGTGCAGTAGAAATTCCCTGTGGGTGAAATGTGATATAGGAGCCGACCTGGAGCAGCCCCCATTCTAAGAAAGCCCTTCCAAGTTCCCTTCCCTATGTGGGAATCATTCAGGTGAATCTAGTTATATGGAAACTCTGGGATTTCCGCATTATATGGAAACCGCTTAATGCCTATTTACATGAAAATTCCATGTGTGTGCTCCATTGGAGGTATACCTCATTATATGGAAATGTCATGTGGTTGAACTCTAGTATATGGGAATTCTGTGGGGTAGCCCTCATTTTATGGAAATGCCTTCTATGCATCTCTCCTTACGTGGAAATTCTATATGGATACGCCAGTTCCCATTAAAAAGAAATTCTTTGTGATTGCTCCAAAATTCTCTTGTTGTACAGAAATCCCCTTATGATCCTGAAATGGAAATGTGTGTGGATGCCTATTCAGATGTTATGTGGAAAACTACTGTGGGATTTTCTTGGTATATGGAAATTCCACATGAGAGCCCCTCCATGGAATGGGCACAGAAGGGGTCTGCTCTGGGAGCTGGCTAGGCAGCCGAGTGGTCACACAACCCCTGAGCCCCCACTCCCTACCCCTGCAGATTCGTGCGGAGGACCGCTTCCTGCGCACAGAGCAGGGCTTGCTGCTTCGCGCCCTGCAGCTCAGTGACCGCGGCCTCTACTCCTGCACTGCCACCGAGAACAACTTCAAGCATGTCGTCACACGGGTACAGCTGCACGTCCTGGGTCGGGATGCCGTCCATGCTGCCCTCTTCCCACCGCCAGCTGTGAGCGCCCCACCACTGCCAGGCGCCGGCCCCCCAACACCCCCTTACCAGGAGCTGGCCCAACTGCTGGCCCAGCCGGAAGTGGGCCTCATCCACCAGTACTGCCAGGGCTACTGGCGCCATGTGCCCCCAAGCCCCAGGGAGGCCCCGGGGGCACCCAGGCCTCCTGAACCCCAGGACCAGAAAAAGCCCCGGAACCGCCGTCACCACCCTCCAGACACATGAGGCCAGCTGTCTGAGCCCTGAAATGGGCCAGCCTAGGCCTTGTCCCTTTTAATATAAAAGATATATATATATATATAGATATATATATATATATAAAATATCTATATTCTATACACACCCTGCCCCTGCAAAGACAGTATTTATTGGTGGGTTGTATATAGCCTGCCTCAGCGGCAGCGCCGTCCAAAACTTAGACCCATGCTGGTCAGAGACGGCAGGAAACAGAGCCCACTTAACCAGGCCCAGCCAGTTGGCAGGGCCAGGCCAGGACCACACAGTCCCCAGACTCAGCTGGGAGTCTACATGCTCAACAGCCATCGCCGGGATCTACAGGACACAAGGAGGGAGCAAGCTCTACCCGGACAGGGAACAGACTGCACACCTTTGCCAGTGTGTGCTATCAGCCTGTGCCACTGGCATAGACGTGGATTCGAGGACTGCTTTGGAGACTGGGAGCGGGGGTGGGGGGCTCAGATGCACTCAGAGAAGGGAAGAAGGGGCCGACACAGGAGGCCGGCCCCTGCCTGGGAGGGGGCACTCAGTCAAGGCCAGCCCCTTCCCAGGTATTTATTCTCTATTTATTGGGGACAGGAGCAGAGGAGCCCTGCCTGGGTGGGGTGCACTTCCAGCCCCTCCTTCCCTCCCTGCCTGACCACTCTACCTCCTCTTCCCTTTTTCTGGGCCACTGTGACTTGGGGGCTGGGAGAATAGCAGAGGGGCAGGTTCAGGTAGGGTCAAGGGGAGAGGGGGCTATGGTGGAGGCCTGGGGCCTTCAGGGGCTCCCCAGGGCTCCCTTCTGCCCACCACTTCAGATGATGGGTGTAAATAGCTCTGGGGGGCTTCGGGGTAGGTGGGTAGGGGCTCCTGGTGGCCCTCGGCTGCCCAGGCCACAGCCGCCCTTGCGTTCCATCTTGCTAATAAACACTGGCTCTGGGACTGGACTTTGGCTTTTCTCCTTGGCAGGGGAGGGAGGATGGGGGTTCAGCCCATGCCCAGATCCTGTCCTTCCTGCCCCCCTTTATGTGGTCTGACCATCATTCCCACACCTCTCTTGCAAGCTCAGCTTCCATTCGTTTGTTCACAGGTTTGACTGTTTGTTCAACACTGCTTTCTTACCTGCCTTTGAGGTGGGCTTTGTGCCAGGCTCTAAGGGCTAAGAATTGGCAAGACAAAGCCACAGCCCTCACAGTCTGGCTGCCCCTGCCCTGAGAATTGACAAAATTCCCATCCTTCCTGCTTCCTTCCAGCCAGCTCTCAGCAGAGGGCCTGGCATGAGCAAATGTCCAGAGGTGGTGAAGACCAGGACAGGTGGGGTGCCTCTGGAGAGGAGGAAGTGGGGCCGGGGGCCCTGGGCCAAATTGAATGAGTCAAGACCTGGCCGAGGAAGCTAAGAGCTGGGAAGGCCCATGGGTCCAGCAGGGCTTACAGCCATACCTGGCAGGCAAGGGGAGCCAGGTGGGGACTGGGAGGCAGCGAATGGCCCCACTTTAAATAAACCCAATAGGCAGAAACCAGATTTGTGCTGGTTCAACAAACCTGGGCTCCTGCACTGCCCCAAATCCCTGCCAGAGCCCACTTACAATGTGGCGGGTAGGGGATGGGTAGAAGCTGGAAGCTGAAAGTGGCACAGATAATCGGTTGTTCCTGGACAGACCCCACCCACCCACCCACCCCATAGAGTAGATGTGAAGCCATCAGCCTCTGGTAGGAGCCAGTATCCATTTCCCACATGTTTAGGGACAGTCTCTAACACTCAGGATCTGAGGCCCTGGCACCCCCTCGTGGTCTCTTGGGTCTGCAGCAGAGTTGAGTACTGAAAGGCAGCTAGGTGTCCCAGAGGAGTCCAGCCAGGAGGGTCAGGGTCTCTGGAGGGAGCCTTGAGAGCCCAGGGTTTGGGTCTTTATATAGGAGGTGGGAAATCTCCAGAGCCTGGGAACTCAACACGTTAGGCTCAGTTGAACCTCTTCCACCTAGCAGTACTTCTTGTGCCATCTGAACCTGAATACAGAATCTAGGCCCCCTAAGCTGAGGCAGGCATGCCCTACAGATGCCCTTAGGCAAATCCTAGAACACACACAAGGAACAGATCAGGAGAAGGATGGGAGATGAGTTCCACTCCTCCTTGCCCCTGGGAGCACCAGACCTGCTCTGGGACTAGCAGACATGTGACAACAGGCCTGCAAAACATTCTCTGGAAGAGCCCGGCCATCTCTGCAAGTCAGGGATCTTGTTGCGGTCAGATACACATGTACACATAGGCACAGGCACATGCAAGTATGCACACATACACATGTAGAAATGCACATGTGCACAGGCACGTGCTTACATAAGCACAGGCAAAAATAGGCATGTGCATGCTAATGCATGCACTGCTCATGTACAAGCATCCATACATCCATACACAAATACACAAATGCACATGTTAATCCACATAAGCACAGCAAGGTACACATAGAAGCACATGTGCACATAAGGAAAAACAAAACCATGCCTACACACATGCACACATGTACAAAGGCATGCGTAGGCACACATGTACTCAATGGCACAAACAGGCACATGTGTACACACAAGTATACATACGGACAAATGTGTCATGTCATTGCTTTGGTTGATGCCAGCAAAGGATAGCCGCACACACACCCAGGCACACACAGTGGACATGTACGCCCCCACCCCAAGTCTGTTGGAATCATGGAGTTATGTAGAGGCCCTCCCCAGGTGAGATCCAGCCCTCAGTACCAGGCAAATGCAATTCCCTGCTTTCCTTCTTGACTCTCTGCAGAGCATGGAACCCTGGTCTAGAGTCACCCAGCCCTTCTCAACCACTTCCTTCTATGTGACCGTCTGAGCCTCTACTTCGTCATCAGTAAAATGGGGCTGATGATGTAGGTACCCATTCACCGGGGACCATGTGAGCTTACAAAATAAGGAGCAGCACTGAGTCCAGGGCTGGGCAGGGGCAGGTGCTCCATGCTTGCTTCTCCCTCTACTCCCTGTTGCCAGCCCCACCCCAACTGTCCCCACCCTAGGGACTCAAGGTCCTATTCTCCCCTTCTAAGCTTGCACCCTATGGAACACAACTCCCTGCTCTGGCTCACGGGCTGGACTGTCCCCAGGATCTCTCTTAGAGGGTTGGGGCAGGAAGAGAGGGGTGCAGAGTCAGCAGTTGAGAGATTGGGGCCATGCCACCCTGATTAGAAGGGCTGGGGGCTGAGCTGGATTCACCTGTCCTTGTCTCTCATTGGCTCTTGGGAACCCCTGGCCCCTAAATCCCACTAAGCAGCCCCACCAGGGCCTGCACAGGTCTGTGGGGGGGCCAGTTGATTGCCAGTCTTGGGGCCAGAAGGGTGTCTGCGGAGGCCTGAGGCTGGCCTGAGCCTGGCTCTGGGGATCCCCTCCATCTAGAGGAACCAACTTAACCACCCTGTTCACCCGCTGCCGGGACCATGGGGGCTGGGGCCAGCGCCGAGGAGAAGCACTCAAGGGAGCTGGAAAAGAAGCTAAAAGAAGATGCCGAGAAGGATGCTCGAACCGTGAAACTGCTGCTTCTGGGTACGGGTGTGGGCCCAGGTGGGGCCACTGCCACCAGGTCAGAGGCCTGGGGGGTCAGCAGATAGCCCTTCTGTGAAATAGGGGTGACTTGGGAAGCAGAATGACCTTGAGACAGGTCAGGAAACAGAATGGGAGCCCTGGCCAGGCAAGGCTGGGTCTAATAGGTGATACCCCAACTCCCCAAGGCTGGGTATCCCTTGGAACCCCTCTCCAGAGGGCCCTCCCTCAGCTCCCTCCCCTCTGGAGAAGTCCTGTTAGGCAGGCATCAGAAACCAGGGGCTTTCTTGGGAGCACCAAAATAGGGCTGCTCGCTTGGGAAGACAGTAACAGTCCACCTGGGAGTGGGCATCCCCTAGGACTGCCCAAGTCCACAGACAATGGTCCTCAGATTCCAGAGCTTTGTTGTTGGCAGACCTAAAGAGGGTGCAGAGGTACTAAGGCCCAGTGAAGAATAGATAAAATCATGTCCATGGTTTCATGGATAGTGAGGAGAGGTGGGGAGACGCGGTGCCTCCAGGCCACTACCTCCTCACATGTGGAAGAAGGAGCTGCTTTGAAAAGGCAGTGTACGTTCCACCCAGGCTCTCCAGGGTCCTGTCAGGCAGCTGGATGTGGGCAAAAGGACCAGGCCAGAGCACCCTAGGGAAGACATAAAGGCTAAGCCAGAAATCTCATTAACTGTGCCCAAAGCCCTGGCGAGAGCAGGCTCAGAGGGGCTGTCATCTCTGTCTTCTCCCCCACTCAAAGGCGCTAATTCTCTCTGAGCCTCTGAGACACTCCCCTCCCCACACCAGGTGAAAAGCAGGGGTTGACCTGGCTCAAATAATCCCCTGCATACAGTACCAGAACTCTCCACAAAGTGGCGCTCCAGGTTTTCTTTATTTTGGTCTCAGACTCCTCAAGAAAGTGAATACCAGGGGTCTTGGAGGTTTCAACGCACAACTGAGGTCTTTGCCTCCGTCTGTCACTCCTGACATTTACAAATGTTTTTCCTCAAAGGTGTCAGGACCTTACTTTGGGGGGTGGGGGAGAAACAGGTAGAACTGGGGGGGGGGGGTTGGACTGGTGCCTTGAGTATGTCTGGTCCCACCTTCTGCCCTTGGATGCCAGGGGAGTGATGTGGGGAGGTGTGGCCAGTGCAGCTCTGAGGCGGGGCTTCCCTTCCAGGTGCTGGTGAGTCCGGGAAGAGCACCATTGTCAAGCAGATGAAGTGAGTGCCCTTGCCCTTTCTGAGGCCTCTGGGGGTGGGCGTGTCCACGGGGCCTGTCCTTTCCCACCAATCCACCTGGCCCTGACTTGGCTTGCCCTGGCCATAGGATTATCCACCAGGATGGGTACTCTCTGGAAGAGTGCCTCGAGTTCATTGCCATCATCTACGGCAACACACTGCAGTCCATCCTCGCCATTGTGCGTGCCATGACCACGCTCAACATCCAGTATGGAGACTCTGCGCGCCAGGTGTGCAGGGAGACTGGCTGAGCGGGGCCTCCGGGGGCTCAAGACTGGGCTCAAGTCCACGGTCATCTCCAACCACTTCCACCCTGCCCTCAGGACGACGCCCGGAAGCTGATGCACATGGCGGACACCATCGAGGAGGGCACGATGCCCAAGGAGATGTCAGACATCATCCAGCGGCTGTGGAAGGACTCGGGTATCCAGGCCTGTTTCGAACGCGCCTCTGAGTACCAGCTCAACGACTCGGCGGGCTAGTGAGAGCGCAGGCGGGGCTCTGGGGGTGCGGGCAGGGCCCTGCCACACCCCTTCACCCAACCCACCCACCCTCCGCGGTCTCCCGCAGCTACCTCTCCGACCTGGAGCGCCTGGTAACCCCGGGCTACGTGCCCACTGAGCAGGACGTGCTGCGCTCGCGTGTCAAGACCACGGGTATCATTGAGACTCAGTTCTCCTTCAAGGACCTCCACTTCCGGTACGACCCGGCGAGCCCTCACCCTTGCTCTCGCTCTAGGGGTCTGGCCCCGAGTGCAGCGCCCCGAGGCCCCGACAGGTCCCGGAGACCCCATCCCTACGAGAGCCCCTGTTCCTTCTATGATGCCCTGCCCGCAGAAAGTCTCGGGCCCTCCACATGCCAGTCCCATCCGAATGCCGCCCAGTCAGCATAAGGAGGCCAGGGGATGCCTGTGGGCGCGTTCAGGGGGCTCGATGCGCACGGGTTCAGGTCCCAATTGTCCCATAGGATGTTCGATGTGGGCGGGCAGCGCTCTGAGCGCAAGAAATGGATCCATTGCTTCGAGGGTGTAACCTGTATCATCTTCATCGCGGCACTGAGCGCCTACGACATGGTGCTGGTGGAGGACGACGAAGTGGTGAGTGCCAAGCAAGGCCTGAGACAGAAAGCCAGAGACGGTGCTGCAGGAGCGGGGAGCGTCTGAGAGGGGACATTCCTTCCAGAACAGTCTGAATGAGGACTCAAGACAGCTAGCAGCCCCGCTGAGGGGGGCAGTGGAGGGGAGGTGACTTGGAGCTGTCTGAGCTGGATGGCTCCGGGTGCCCCGGAGCCTGTGGGCCGCGGCCGCGCAGGGCAGCTGCCCGTGCCCCACTACCGGTGCCCGACAGCTTCTGCTCTCCTCAGAACCGCATGCACGAGAGCCTGCACCTGTTCAACAGCATCTGCAATCACCGCTATTTCGCTACCACGTCCATTGTGCTCTTCCTCAACAAGAAAGACGTTTTCTCAGAGAAGATAAAAAAGGCGCATCTCAGCATCTGCTTCCCTGATTACGACGGTGAGAGCCGCACCCCCTCGCCTGGCCGCCAGGCAGCGCCCCAACCCCATGATGTGGGCCTGAGCTTCTGCCGTCGCAGGAAGGACTGCGGACATGGAGTGAGCACATTCCCCTTCCCTTCCAGGGCCCAACACGTACGAGGACGCGGGCAACTACATCAAGGTGCAGTTCCTGGAGCTCAACATGCGACGCGACGTGAAGGAGATCTATTCCCACATGACTTGCGCTACCGACACACAGAACGTCAAGTTTGTCTTCGATGCTGTCACCGATATCATCATCAAGGAGAACCTCAAAGATTGCGGCCTCTTTTGAGGTGGGTTCCTGGCGGTCTGGGATGCTCCCCTGTCTTGCCCCTTGGTCTCAATACCTTATTACACGGCCTCCCCAGCTCCTCACCCCACCTCACTACAACAGGTCCCACTGCAGGCCATCAGGTCCTGCCCCATCTCTCCAGACCCATTCCACTGCCTGCTTCTGGCCCCCAATTCCCAGGCCCCATCCTGGCCCCTCATGTTCCACCCCACTGCCCACAGCCCGTGACCCTGGTGCATAAGTCCCACCCACCTAATCTCTTTTGACCTGACCCCAATCCCCCAGGGGTCACTGCTTACAAGCCCACCTCCACAGTGCCTCTCAGCCTAAGACCAATTATTTTGGAGCTCTGGGATGTTGACTGGCATCCTTTTTCTGTTCACAGGTGCTTGAACTCACATGTGTCCCTGACACCCTGTAGCCCTAGCCACCTCGTAGCCCTAGCACACAAGAGCCTCTCAGCCCCCCAGGACTCCTGGGCCCCAGCGTGAGGCCCCACCAGCCACGCCACAGACCCAAAGCCCTGAGCCCCACCAGCCTTGAGGCCCCAGCCCTCCCCCGTGGTTCCCAGGTCTCCCAGAGCCAGGTACCCCCAACCCGACTGCTGTCCTTCACGGCCTGGCTGTGCTGGCCTCCAGGACCCACCCCAGCCAGCCCCAGCTAGGAGCAGGCAGGACTTGGGGCAGCTAGAGCTCACAGTGACTCAGCATGCCCAACTGACCAATCTCCTACAGGTCTCTCCGCAGGGGGCCCATGACTCACCTGGTGGGTCTGGGCTCGGCAAACAGCCCTCCCTCCCAGTTTCCTGAAGAGCAGGGGGGGCAGGCAGAGATCCCTCCTCCAAGCAGGCCTGCTGCTGACCATCAGCCCATTCCAGCCTTACCACCTCCATGTGACAAATCTGACACCTGTCTCTACCCGGTGGCCAGTGACTGTCCCTCTCAGTAGCTTCATGAGTCCAAAGTCCAAGTCAGTCTGGCCTGTGCAGCTCCTGCATAGATGAATTAATGAGTGGAGGCAGGCCTGGGAGACCATGGGCACCAGGAAGAGACTCAAGCTGTACCCTTCCCCATACAGCAGGCTCAGAGTAACCCCTAGACCCTCCACCCACAGGCTCTGCCCCCTCCGTCCTTGTCCTTGGACAGCAGATCCATGTCCTACCTCACCACCACCCCGCCCACAGTACTCTAGGCCAGCCGGCCAAGGGGACGGTGTTTTGAGGGAGGGTACTGTTGACACCAGCTGTGGCCAATGGTCAAATTGTCCTGAGGGGTGGCTGGGGGCAGAGTCCGGCTCCTATCGATCAGCCCCAGGCTGGGACATGACTGAGGCCCAGGTTGGGCCCAAGAGGGGTCTACCTCAGGTGGGGTCATAAGTAAACCCAGGTAACCCTCTTGTCCCTCTCACCCTTTCCATTCAGGGCCCATTTGCTGGCAGGAAAAACTGAGGGCCATGCCTGAATTTTGTTAGGGACAAAGGCCCAAGTCCCTATATCCCTGCCCCCTACTTCCTCATCAAGCCTCGAGTCCTTGCTGATGCCTGTGGGCCAGGACCTATGCTGCAGTGGGGGGTGGGGGGTTTCTGTCTCGCAAGACCAGAGCACGATCCACACTCCCCTCAGATAGATGCACAGACTCAGCAATAAACCTTTGCATCAGGCCCCAGCTGTCCTTTCTTGTGGGGAAGGGAAGAGCATTAATTATCACGAGTTACGGGCACTTATTAAGTGTCCAGTGTTGGGCTGGACATGAATGGGAAGATCATCCCTTCCAGGGAGAAGCACCTGGCCGGACGTGGCAGGAGCACTCTTGGGGGCATGGGACTAACCTGTGCCTCTTGAAAGGGGCTGAAGGAAAAAGGAGCCCTGGGAAATGTTCACAGGAACATTCTTGGATCAAGAAGTTCTGGGGTAGAAGCTTATTCTGGCAGGGAGAGTAGGGTGTATAAGGCCCAGAAAGAGGGGCTTGGGGGCCATAGTTCAATAGGGCAGGAATAGGCAAAGGGGACACGGGGTGGGGAGACAATAGGCAGGTGCCAAGTGCCAGCCTGAGGGCCTAGGCTTCCTCCAGAAGATGATGGGTCTTGGAAGCCCTTGAAGCTAGGACATAATAGCAGGGCTGGGATTGGGGTGAGGCAAAAGAGGCACTCACCTTTGGGTGCAAAATTTAAGGTGGTGCCAAAAAGTTCAGTGATCAAGATAAGTAATATTTTGATGCAATACGTTTTAAATTCAAATCACAGCAAAAAAAAAAAAAAAAACCCTCATGATAAACAAAATATCAAAAATTTAAATAAAGACAAGACTCAAGAGACCTCTGCCGAGCCATATTGGAACCTGAAGCAAAAGGAAAATGTCCACTCCTATGTATGTTTTTGTGTGTTTTTAATGGTAAAATTTTTATGGAACATTAAAATAGTTGAAAAAAATTGAAAGTAGGTACATTAAAACTCCACATTATTTTAAGCTTAACTATTTTATCTATATCTAAGACAATTTATAATCTTATTTTCCTGGATTTAATGGAAATAAATCATCAATAATATTTTACAACTCTATTTCTGGAAAAAATAATCATTAAAATTTTTCAGGAAAGCAGGTATGTAGGGACACACATTTTTCCTGGAGGTCAGTATGAGAGGACGTGGGGAGGACAGCAGTGGGGCTGGAGGATCTGTGAGGAAGAGACATGTCCTCGTCACCCCACGGGGCCAGGATCTGCAGATGGGGCTCAGCCACAATGGTCTGGATCTGTGGTATTTGACCAAGTGCATGTGATGCCCCCAGCAAGCTGGTGGGACTGCAGGAATGTTGAATGGACTGAGTTTTCCAGACTGTGGCCACCTGGGGGAGGAGATGTCCAGGAGGCAGACATACCTGGGGCTGGGCAGAAGATGTGGGTGGCATCTTCAATGTCCAGGTGGAGGATGTTGTGATCCGGAAGTGAGCTGGGGACAGGGGAAGTGAGGGTGCCTAGGCCTGAGCACAGGGTGGTGGTGGGGGGGACACTGGATGGATTAAGGAGTTCAGCCACGCTGGTGCTGTTTGGAAGTTTGAGAGGAGGATGGGGCTTGGGCCAGTGGTTTACGGCCCTCACTGGGTGGTCTTAGGCCTGGATGAACCCTGGCTGCTCATTTGCACTAAGGACCCTTTGAGCAGTTTACTGGAGTGAGGTGGGGCAGGGGAGTAACCCTGGGATTTAGTGGGGAGAGGCAAGGGAGAAGACAGGAGGCTTTGAGGAGCTGGAAGTGGAAGTGGTAGGCTTGGGAGGGAAGAAGCTGTCAGGAGAGGTGGGCTAATGGGGTCTTCCACATAGTCACCTTGTCTTGGAAGAAAAACAACGAGCTCCCAGCCTTTTTGGGCAAGGGGCAGAGAGAAGCCCAAACACCAGGCAGGGGCTGGACCCCACCTTCTAGGGGGTCCCCTCCACATGCAACTCTGACCCCAGGGTCTGGGATTCAGGACTGGCATTCCTGGATCCCATGGACTGGGGACACTGCCTGGCCTCAAGTTGCCCTGCCCATGGCCACAAGTATGCTGGGGGAGGGGGAGCTGAGTCTCTCAGCTCAAAGCCTCCTCGGCCCCACTCACCGCACCAGTATAATTACACCTTACAGAGCAGGATCAATGGGAGCCCATGCCTGATTCACAGTTGAGGGCAGAGGATCAGAGCTGGCCCAAAGCCAGCACAGTGGCCACTCCCTAGTCTTGTAGGTAGGGGCCATTTACCCTGGGCTCCTTCAGTCATCACCATCCCTGCCTGACCTGCAACCTCAAGGTGCCCCTGAGGGCCTTCACGGTCTTCAACTCTGGCTCTGGCGGGACTAACCTGGCCTGTCCACTGACCAGAGATTAGACAAGCCTAGTGCACGGTTAATGCCGCTGACGTCAGGGCCTGGTCGGGTGGCCATGGGGGCTTGGGCCCTCCCCACAAGCAGTAGCATAGCCCATGTGACCTGGGCTCATTAAGCCGCTTCAGTGGCCAGAGAAGCTGGGGGCCAGATCTCAAGGGAGAGGGGGAGGGCACAGCAGGACTGTGGGAGCAGGCCTCAGCCAAGAGGTCATCGGCTCTGAGGACCCAGGCCGGGGGAGGGCTAGACAGGACTGTCTGCGTATGGGTCCCTCTGTATTACACCAACTAAACCCCTGCTTGTGCCCAAAGAGGAGCCTCCCAGACACCAAACTGGGCAGGGCATAGTGAGGAGCTATGGGTGTGGGCCCTCAATCCTGGGTTGTGGAGGTGAGAACCATCCTCTCCTATGAGGCCTTGAAGCCCCCCACATGACTCCAGGCCAAGTGTCCTGCCCCTGTACACAACCCTCCACCCATTGGTGCTAATCCCACACTCATACTTGCATTTCTCTGTAGCCAGGCTGTTTCCTCCATCCAGATGCCCTTTCTCTTCCCCACCCTGGCATGTGCCCTTCCTCTTGGCAGAGCCAAGCCCACGGGTTGCTTCTCCATCAGACTTTTCCTGATTCATGCCCTCCAACCTGGCTGGAGCTTTCCTGTCTAGACAACCCAGAGAGGGCACTTAGAGACATTGAGGCTGTGTGATAGGATGGCAAGAGTGGCGACATTAAGTACAGAAAGAGCTGGCCAGGTATTCAGAGGCCTTCTCCTCCTCCTTCTTTTTGATGTTTATCCATTTACTTTTGAGAAAGAGAGAAAGAGAGAGCTCAAGTGGAGGAGGGAGAGAGAGGGAGACACAGAATCCGAAGCAGGCTCCAGGCTCTGAGCTGTCAGCACAGAGCCCAACGCGGGGCTCGAACTCACGAACCTTGAGATTATGACCTGAGTTGAAGTTGGACACTTAACCAATTGAGCCACCCAGGCGCCCTTCAGAGACCATCTTCTATTTGGGTGTTGAAGGAGAAGTAAGAGACTGCTGAGAAGGAGGGACAGGGTCAGGAACTAGGAGGGCAGAGGGCCAGGGAGGGGAAGGCTGGTGTGTTCTCAGAACAACAGGAACACATGTGGCCAGCCATGTGCTTTGGGGGTGGGGGGGTGGGGGGGGCGTGGCAACTGGGACAAGGATCACGTTGGGAGGATGTCAGGGAGGCCAGCTGGGTGTGTGAGGGAGGACTCCGCACAGTATCTGAGGAGTCAGTGGGTACAGATGCTGGGCTCTGGGGAGGACTGGGTTGGAGGTGAATACAGGCCTCATTCTTGGAGAGGGGTCTTGAAGCACCGTGTGAATGATGCGTCAGGGGAGGTGGTGACATGGTGAGAGGAGGCAACCTGGCTGGAGGCTGAGAGGACATGATTGAAGAGGGAGGAGGAGAGCAAAGGGCTGCCAGTACCCTGGAAGGAGAGTCTGAGCCATCCTGGGACCCTAAGTTCTGTTTCATGTGTCTGGCAGTCTCTTGGGCCTGTGTCTCAGTTTCTGGAGATGGGGGAGTAGATGTGGGGGCTGGGCTGAGAGCTGAGCTAAAACTCCCCTCGAACTTCCACTCCAGGTGGCTGCCCCCCCCCCACACTGTACTTCACGGATGGACATTCCCTCCAATCTCTGGGAGAAGGCACCCGGGCAGCTCTCAGAGTCCCATCCTGGCTTCCAGCTGTCCTGTCACCACAGGCTGGGCTGGGAGACTCGGCAGGTGGCGGGAAAGGCCTCAGGGCTGTGTTTGCCCTGGCTGGGGCCCAGACCTAGCATCAACAAACAGGCAGCCCCTCCCCCGTCCTGGCCACAACTAGTCTGGTCCAGGGACCCCACATCATGCTGCCTTCGGGCCACCCACAGCAGCTCAGCCCAGCCGGCCCCTGCTCCCTCCAGTCAGGATAGAGGACCCCAACACCCACATGCTGGGTGACCTTGATGCCAGGCCTGGCCCCTCAGGAACTACCAATGGGAGCACTCAGCCCTTTGCAAATGACTTCTGTGAGCATCCAGGATGTATGTGGCCTGAAGGTGGGGGAGGCAGACCCTGGTCAGTACCTCTCCTACTGACTGTCCAATGGGCAGTCCTCAAGCCCCTTTGGAGGATGAGAGACTTAGGGTCCCTCATGACAAGGTGAGCTCTCATCTGGGAATTACACCAGCCCCAGATCGGGAGGGAAAACCAGTGCCTTCTTATTTTTCAGCCATCAGAAGTGCAGGGGCTTGGATGCTCTGAGGGATTGCCACCATCCCGGTGCCTTTCCCTTTAGTCCTCCCAGCTCCCTGGCACTCCCAGCCAAAGCTGAATCCCCTGCCCTTAGCTCACATCTTCCCCTTCATTCACTCCTCTCAGGCCAGAGCCATTTCCCTGTAACACAGAGGGAAACTGAGATAGGCTAGGGCTTGGCTGTGATGGTGCTGTGAGTCAGTAGGAAGAGAATCCAGGAGTCCTGCCTGACTCCCAGCCCAGGACAGGGGAGAGGTTAGGCCTGTCCCCTGAGGGCATTCCCCCCTACCAGGAGGGGGGCAGACATGACACAGAGACGTCCAGCTTGGCTAAGAACAGCAGAGGCCATGGGATTAATCGGATCAGAGCCAGTGGCTGAGAAGCAAGGGACACAGCTGTTCTGGGAACCCCCCCCCCCCAGCTCACCCCCAAGGTCAGGCCTCTCCCAGCTCCCTGCTGGGTAGGCCTGGGGGCCCTTAACACCTACCACCCTGAGCACCAAGGTCTTGGGTGGGAAGCAGGCAGGGGTGGGATAGGAGCCCCTAGCCAATAACAGCACGCCCTAAAACCCCTCCTCCCAGGGCACTGAGTCCCAGGCCCTACTTCCCACGGGCAGACATAGCTGTCAGTTATTCCTTAGAAATACGGAAATGGGAGGCATGGCCAAGGGAGAGCCCAACAAGGCGAAGCGCAAGCCCAGCGTTGCTCCCCTCCTGTCCTCACTGACCCTACCCCTGTCTGTTCCGGTCTCAATCTCTTCTGAATATCTGGGATGAAGACAGAAGAATTGATGCAGGAAAAGCCCCCGTCCTCACCCCATCCCACCTCTGCTTGGAAGAGTGAGGCAAGCAGAAAAGACATTTTGTGTCTGGCTGATGTCTGAAAGTTCCCCACTGAAAGCACCCTTCACCGAGGTTAAGCACTGCTCTGTTCGCTTCTGGCCTCCGGAAGGTGAGAGGAGAGCATTTCAAGGGTTAAGGGAACACTCGGAGACCTCAGAGAGAATCTGCTCTAGACTGAAGCGTTCCGCCCGCAGGACTCAACTGAGCCCCTCCAGGAGCCGCTGCTCTCCTACCTAGGGGCTCTTTAGCGTTCGGGCTGCCCCTTTGCTCCTGGCGGGCCGGGGCCTCCGCCTCTCCCCAGGCCAGCCCCTCCTCCTGCCCGCCGCCTGGGATTGGCGGGCCGGGGGCGGGCCAGGGGCGGGGCCGGGCGCCCTTCATCCCCCGTCGCTGTGCTCAGCCGGGAGCAGAGCGGACAGCGCCAGCCTGAGCGGAGCACCGTGCGTCCCCACCCGCCGGGCCAGGTACCGCTGGGAGCGCCGACCCCCAGTCCAGGGCACCGGGCGGGCAGAGCTCTACTGTGCACCCTCCCGTCCGTAGCTGGGCTCTGGGCAGCGCCTGTTACCCGTCCCGTCCCGGGCAGACACCCCAGCCTCCCGCGAGCCAGAACCCCGCGCGCTCTGGGCTCAGGTCCGGGGACTCGCCAATCAGGGGTCAGTTCTGAGCTTGAACTGGTATCCTGGGAAAGGCATTTCGCCGCCTCAGGGCCTGTCGGCAGGGCCGGGAGGGACAGCAGGAGGTCAGCAGCACTCGGGGCTGGGGCCACAGGACGCCTTGTTGGGGGCTCGGGCGGTGAGCGATGGGCTTCCCGAGGCAGGGCCCACGGGGACTAGCTAGAGAGGGTCCCGGAGGGGGGCCTAAAAGGGCCCGGGAGCGGGCTCTGGAGCGCTGCCCCGACGGGCGCCTGACAGGCAAATCTGCCCGGCTGGCACACCGGGAGTCTGGGTATATTTATCCCGGCTGCGTTGGGCAGGGGCTTGAGGGCAGATCGGGCCAGGCTGCCTGAGGGGCCGTGGGGCACATGTTGGTCCCAGAGTCCGTGCCATTTGCAGCCGGGCCAGCGGGCACGGCAGGAACAGGGCGCGTGTGGCTCCCTGGCCTGAGGGCGGGGCTCTGTGTGCTCTCCTTGCTGCCTCATTCCCCGGTGGGGGTATAAGAGCTGGCGCCGCGCACGCGGGCGGAGGGAAAGGACCAAAACCGGGTTTGCAGGAGCCCGCCCCCGTTCCATTGGCCCCTTCGATTGGCCACAGCGAATGCGTGCGTTTGTTTACACCCGGGGAGGGGGAGGCCAGGGGAGGGGCCTGTGGGAATCCGCCCTCTCCCCCCAGGGCGACCTGAGCGCTGAGCTCAGGTGTAAGCTCTAGGACAAGTCTGAAAGGGACTAAGTCAAAGGTCCTTGCACCTTGCACCCTGCGGGACTCCTCGACCCAGGCCCATCCTTCCTTCAGTCGCCCAGTCCTGTCCTTTCTTCCATGACTTCCTTGGGCCACTGTTCTGGAAGAGGCCTTTGGACCTTCCACCCCTTCCTCTTCAGTAAACAGTTGCATGGGAGTTCAGTTCCTTCAAGAAAGGAAGAAAACTCTTCAGAGCTTCTCAGTCTGGAGCCTAGAAAGCTGAAGAGATCTGGGGACAGTTCCATTTTGAGATGGGGAAGTTCTGCACAACCATGGAAGTCTTCCTGCAGGAAGCACTAGATGTAGGAGGAATCAGGGTGGGTGAGGCCAGGTGTGGCACGTCTCCAAGAGGGCTGGAATGACTGGAATCATTCCATGAGAGTCTCTGACCCTTTGGGGTTGGGGACAGGGGACTGGTTCTCTGGGGAGGGGAGGGGTATATGTCTCAGAACCTCACTCTGCCTGAGCTCATAGAGGCCATGTCCTCACTGGCTTCTCAAAACACTCTTTCTTCAGTACTGGTTCTTTTGGCCCTCATCACAACCTCACCACACACACCCAGTCCAGAGCTCCAGGTGGCCAGACCATGAGAATCAGTTGCTCCTGTCCTGGTGCCTGCTGCCCTAGCAAGTAGCCATGGAAGCTTGGGCAAATAGAGAAAATGAGGCACAACAGGTCTCTGGGTAGTGTCGGGGAAGGTTTTTGAGCTAAACTAAGTGTACCCTGAAAGTCCAGGCTGAGTGTGGAAAAAACAGGCACTCATTCTAAGGGGAAAGCATGTTTTAGGGGAGTGGTTGGCTGCAAGGGAGGTACAGTTTGGTATCTGTGTGCACAGAAAGCCTGTGTGGGATGTGTATACTATGCTGTAGTAAGATAGGAGCTCTGCAGGCACATGATCTAGTTCAGACATGACCAGGGTCCAGGGGCCACTTGGAGCTGGGTTGAGATGGGTTGGGGGCTTGCCAAGGGCCTTGAACCCATTCTATTCCTTTTACAACATTTACTGAGCACCTACTATGTGCCCTGCAAACATTCAGTCTGGTGAGTGGAGGGCTGGCCTTTGACTCTGGATAAGAAGACAGATGCGGTAGTGGGGGGGTGGGGAGGACTCTAGAAGACCAGGCGGGGCTTCTGGGGGCCAAAGGGAAGGACCAGCTGCTGGGGCAGGAGGGGCTTTCCGGTCAGCGGCCTGGGGTGGCTTGGTTTTGAATTTCCGCTCTGCGGGCCACGTCCTGTACACAGCCTCTCAGCCGGCACGTCTGCACACGTGCATGACTGCTGAGAATGGGGGTCACCATCACCTCTGTGTATCTTTTCCATTGTGTGGGTAGACAGTGCTGGACTGGGGAGTGGTGAGCTTTCCAGCTGGGCCTGGACCTGCAGCCCTAGTGGGCTCAGACCCACTGTCTGGATGTCCCTGCACCTAGCTAACGGAGGCATAACCTGCTCTTGTAGGAACCTGCAGATGCTGGGCAGCCTTCTTGTGGGGTCCTCCAGGGTTCTGCCTGGCCATCCCTGAAGTGCCCACTGGGCCTGCAGCTCACTCGCCTGGGCCTCTGGGTCCCTCTTCCCTCTCACTCCTTCTGGGGTCCTCTCTGTCTTTCGTTGGCTGTCTCCCTGTCTCTCTGTCTCTTTTTCCATTTAGCTATCTCTGGCTGGTTGGCCATCGCTGTCTCTCAGCTCTCTGGTTGTCTGTCTCTCTCTGTCTCCCTGTCTGAATGTGTATCCACCTTCCTCTGTGTGTGTTTTCCTGTTGGTGTACCTTTATATCCATCTGCATTTCTCTATCTTCCTGTGCCTCTCTGTCTCTTTTTCTGTCCAGATCAGTATTCATTCACTGCATGTATGTGTTTTCTGCCCTTCCTCTTTCCTTGTCCCTCTCTTCCCTCCCTCTGCCACTCTGCTTCTGCCTGACATTGAATGGTGCCTCTCCTCCAGGCCAACCTTGCCTTTAGCCCCTCCCCCCTTCCACTGGGGTCTCCAATGAGTCCTGAGCTGCCTCAGGCCCCTGCTCCAGCTTTCCTTGGGGCCAGAAGTCCGGCTGTCCAAATATTTGGCCGCCTCCAGGGGATTCCGGGTCAGCAGGGAGGAGGATGGGCTGGCTGGCTCGGGGTCTCCCCTGCCCCTGGGGGGGCCACAGGCACGTGATGTCCTGTCCTTTGCCTTGGCTGGGCCTCCAGCTGCACGTCCCTCTCAGCGGGCTGGCAATGGGGGGAGGGGGCTGCTGCTGGCTCTGGCCCAGTCTTGACCAAGAGGTTCCAGCTGCAGCCTCCACTGGGGGAGCAAGGAGGGTCCTGGGCGGGGTGGGAGGGGAGGCCTAGGGGTCTGGGGCAAGGTCCAACTCCAAGCATCTGTTGGGTGTCTAGCAAATGTACCCTGTCACAGGAAAGTCCAACTTCCGGCCCCAGCTGGGCCCCTCAGATCCTCCTAGACACTTCCGGATGCCCAGAACACAGAAGCACAGACCCCACACACCAGGGCCAAGGAGCTAAACTATGAGCGATCGGTATTGCCAACACATCAATGTTCTGGGCCATCTTCCTTTCCTTGGATGTGCCCTCTCCTCCATACCACCCCCCTCAGTACCAGCCAGGTGTTGACCTTGCAGTGGCCATTTGCCCAGTGTTGTTGACGATGAAGGAGTAGTGGAAGGGGTACTGGATCTACAGAGGTCAAAATCTGGAGTTGTGCGTCTGGAGGAAGGGCTGGGGGTGCACAGAGCTGTAGTATTCTCCTCTGTTCAGAACACCCTTCCATATGCCCTAGCCCTAGCCCCCAGACCTCAGCAATCATCTCCTCACCAATCCCTGGGGCTGTGCCTTGAGAACATATAGTTCAGACATGTCCATTGAATCTAGTTTCCTTGTTGACTGACAGCTTGTCCTAAGATGATGTTCTCCTTCTGAAGCCTGGAGAAGAAGGTGGGCAGGGAGTGCCAAGATAGGAGGGGCACCTTGTCTCAGCCAGGAGGGGACTAAGGATGGCTGAGCTGGAACTGAGAGCAGCCTTCATCCCTGAGCCTCCAGGGATAACCACAACAGACCCTCAGGCCAGACCAGCTGCCTCTCCCCTGAGATCTGGGCTGAGGCTAGGACTTCCCATGCATCAGAAGCCTGGGGACCATGGCAACAAGTTCTATGGGGTCTGTGCCTCAATCAGCACAGACGGCCAGGAAGGACTGAGGGAAGAACAGTGTGGATGCCTCCCTGTAGCCAGCCTGCCACTGCAGACCCATTTATGTCCCTGAGCATTAGGGAGGAAAGCAGGGCTCAAGTCCCTGGTGGTTCCAAGGACCTCAATCCTGGGACAGAGAGGTATGTGTCCTACAGCAGCTGATGCAAGCAGTGGGCCTGTGGTGGCCTGGATTCCTGGACCTCGAAATCTTTAATTAGCCAAACTCAACACCTGCCAAGGTGTGCCTGACAAGTTCTCACCCTGTGATGCCCGCGTGGGCGAGCGTTACCTACTGCACTATCCCTGTGGCTCCTGGCCTCTCCTAGCCCTTATCTCCCAGCAGAGCAAACAGGGCCCAGGGCAGTGGCCCAGGCCATCGATTTCCTGCCCAAGTCCATTCTGCACCCATGACCGATGCTATTCTGATGATCTGCCCAAGGTCGCAGTGACAGCCCCACACTAGAACCTGACCCCTCTCTGGAAGCCCATGGCATGGTCTGGGACAAAGGCCTTGGAGAGGATCCTCACTCTGTCCCCAGCTTTGCCAAACTTCTGGGGACCTCTGCAGGGCAGGAGGACACTGAGGTCCTGAGTGGGGAATACTCTACCCGTGGTCACACAGTAAGGCAGGGCCAGGCCAGGACTCAGACTCAGAATGTCCACTGTGGACTTTCTCAACAGTGGGTCAGATTCTGCTGGCAGATTTCCCTGAGTCCACCCTGACTCCCTGATACAAAGGAGCCTGGGAGGTGGTAGGCCTGAGGGATGGGAGCTGTCAGAAATGGACTGCCAGCCTCAGGGAATGGCTGAGAGTCCACATGCCAGGCTAGCACTCCACTCTGGCTGCTTAGCCCTTAGCCCTGCCCTACACTGAAGTACAGACTAATTGACCTGGCCTTCAAGGCTTTGTCAGGTTTGTCTATAGCCATGGAACCTTCATTCTGCCTCATACCACACCTTAGAGCCTTTGCCCATGCTGTGCCCTCTGCTTAAGGCATTCTTTGCTATTCCACACTTTTGGGACTCCTGGAATTTCAGAAATGGCTCCATCACCTCCTCTGCCAGGAAGCCTTCCTTGATGCCTCTCTCCCCCCTTTTTTGAGTCCCAGCACTATGTGGCTCATATTTAGTTGTTGCAGGAACTATAAGGTGGGGGCTATGTTTGGGGATTTTGTCCCTTCTAGACCAGAAGCCATTTAGGGAAGGACATTCCATGTCCTCTCTGGGACCTCAAACCAGCCCAAGATCCAGCAGTGACTGGTTGTGAGTATCAGACAGGCTGTGAAGGTCTAGGCGTAGGTCCTGCTGGGGGGATGGGGAACCTGGAGACAGGAACTCGGGCACTTTGGCCATGACCATGCCATGGGCTGTGGTCTCCCTGGAGGTAGTGCTGGCTGCTAGGGAAGGATATTAAGGCAGAGAAGGGTGCTTTGTCCAAGCTGCCAACTCAGCACACTCTGAGGGCCTGTCCCAGCCTGCCCAGGGTGGGAGGCCCGAAAAGGGCAACCCTAGCTGAGAGCCAGGGGGTACTCTGGAGTGACTCTGGAGATGAGGTGCTGGCATCTCCACATCCAGCTGGGATCCTTGGAGAGGTGCTGATAGTGAGGCTTAGGGCAGAGACTCATCCAGGGGAAGAGGGCACGAGAGATGTTCACATTGTCATGGACCTGAATGGACAGGGCTGGAGGTGAGATGGGTTCAGATGCCAGCATCAGAAGAAAGAGAGGCAGGCCGAGGGGGCCCGAGGGTTCCAAGTGTGGAGTCTCCAGGACCGAGGTTCCTGGGATCTGAACTCTGGTCTGGGGCTGCCTGGGGCAATGGTGGGCTGGTCATCTAGTCAGTTCTGTGTGGCTGCTGCCTCCAGGACACTGGGGCCTGAGGCCTGAACCCAGCCTTCTGTCCCCACACATAGCCCCAAGTGCTAAGAACCCTGGTGTTCTGGGTTCTAAGCACACCTGAGACCATCAGGATCCGGAGTGGGGATGGGGGGTTCAGGGCGGGATTCAGGATTCCCAAGCAGAGGGCTTGTCATGGCACCAAGCCTAGGCTCCGATAGGGACACCTGGCTGGCTCAGTCAGTAGAGCAGGTCACTCTTGATCTCAGAGTTGTATGTTTGAGCCCCATGTTGAGTGTAGTGATTACTTAAAATTAAAATCTTAAAAAAACAAAACAAAAAACAGGCTAGGCTGTGGCTGACCTGCATGGCAGTGCTGCCCTGTCCCTGATCTCGACTAGGGTCTTAGCTCTCCTTCTGGCCTCTCTGGCCTTCAGGATGTCCTTATAGATCCTGGGGCACTGTGCCAGGTACCTTCTGGGCATGGGGTAGGTGGCTTCCAGCCCCAGTGATGGGTGGGGGGCAAGGGTGGGGGGGAGCTGGCTCCTTAGAGGCCCAGCAGAGCCATGCCCTGAGGACAGGGAAGGGAGGACTGATCCAGTGGCCTAGACTCCTCTACAGCTGCCTAAGACCCTGAGTTCCTGGCCTGGGGTTCTAGGAAATGGAGAATCTGCTCCAATGGTCCACTACTGGAGGGTGGTCACCTAAGGGGTAGGGGTATTCCCCTAGCAGGGGAAGAGAGGTTTGAAGGAGAACATGGCCCTGAGGTCATGGCTGTGTGGAGAGTGAGGACTGTGTGGCTCAGAGAATTCGGCCCTGGGACGCTCGTTTCCTGGATGGCCCCCTGAGGGCCCTTTGCAGCCAGGCAGGCAGGGCCCAGGTGTCCAGCCACCCAGCACCGCCTCAGGCCTCCTGGCTCTGGGGGGGGTAGCCTTTGCGCCTGCCGTTCCCAGCGCCAGCTCTCAGACCACAGAAGGCCCTTTGTTCTGGCTGCCAGCAGTGCCCGCCGGGCGGCTGGGAACAGGGCCCACAGCCCTCACCCTCTCCCAAGGCCTCCAGCCGTCGGGCAGTGCCATTCTAGGTTGGCTAGGAGGCCCCTGGCACACAGGGCCGGCACAGGAAACCGTCTCCCGGTGTTAATGTCAGGGAGGGGGTGTCAATCCAGGGCCCACCACCAGCGCGGGGTCTGGATTCCTGGGACTCAGCATCCTGGGGTCCAGGCACCACTGGACTCTGAACTCAGGTCATCCAGCTGATCCTCACTTTGCAGATGGAGAAACTGAGGTCCCAAGGGCTTGCCTGGACTGGTATGTGAGTGGTGGGGGGAGTGCTACGTACTGGCCAAGGTGTCCCATCAGGATGTCTTGGAGAACTCAGGTATCTGAGCTCTACTCCCCCAAAAGGTCCCGGGGAGGCAGCAGGCACAGCTGCATGTGCACATAAATCCTGAGTGAGCTTCTGGGAGGTGTGATGGGCTGTAGACTCCCCATGGGAGGCTGGGCCATGGGTCCTGGGAGAAGGGATAACCAGAGGGACCATTGCTCTGCAGACCTTTGACTTGTGTTGGTGTGAGAGTCAGTGCTCCGGGTGGCAGACCCTGACCATGGAGGCACCTCTGCAGACGGAAATGGTGGAGCTGGTGCCCAACGGCAAACACTCAGAGGGGCTGCTCCCAGTCACCACCCCCACGGCTGTCAACCAGAGGTGAGCAGAGGGACCCAGTCGTGGTCAGGGCAGGGAAGGATGCAGAGCAAGGGCCGGAGCTGAGCTGACTGCTCTGGCCTGTGCCTACAGGGTCGAAGGCCCCAGACGGAGCTGTGTTGAGGGAGAGGGCTTCCTACAGAAAAACCCCAGCAAGGAGCCACACTTCACAGACGTGAGCCGGGGGGCACAGTGGGGTGGGGGGCTTGGGAGATTTCATGCAGTAACAAAGAGCTCTGGGGCAGCGATGGGGGGTTAAGGGACAGTGAGGGGGAATATTGGGATACCCTCCATGCGTCGCTGTCTCTTCCCCCCGCCCCCATCTCACTCTGGTGCCTGCAGTTTGTGGGGAAGACTTCATTTGGGATGTCAGTGTTCAACCTCAGCAACGCCATCATGGGCAGTGGCATCCTGGGACTCGCCTATGCCATGGCCAACACGGGCATCGTCCTTTTCCTGTGAGTGCCCTCAGTGAACCTTCTAAAGACAGGAGCTCTAAACAGTCCACCAACCATGACCTCCCAGGACCCAGGCTGTGGGTGGGCTCAACCCAAACCATGGCTAAAAAAACCAGCTATGGCCAGACAAATATCCCTCATTTCCTGGTAAACCCACTGAGATTATGACACAGGCAAGCCTAACAGACCTGAATCTATACTTCTACCACCGTTTACACATGATGAACGAAGCCCCATGGCCAGGCCTTGTGTGGACACACGTGTCCTTACTTGGGAGCTCTGCCCTGCAGTCTAAATGGAAACCATGTTTGTTCCAAGAACTCAAGGAGGTAGTGCTCAGAGGGCCCCTTCTAGGTCATGGCTTACCCTGGGTCAAACTGAGCGGTGTTCGCCCCTGCCGGGGCCAGTTGAGCTTGCATCCACACCTGTTGGGGGCTCCAGACACCTGGGTCACAGACCCACATGCCCAGGCCTCCCAGAGCTCACCACCCCTGCCAGCCAGCGAAGCCCTCAGTGGCTCCTTTTCGCCCATCTTCCCCAGGTTCCTGTTGACAGCCGTCGCCCTGCTCTCCAGCTACTCCATCCACCTGCTACTCAAGTCCTCAGGGATCGTGGGTGAGCCCCCAACCCAGCCTGGAGCAGGGGAGGGCTGGGCTGGGGAGAGCACTCCTGACTATTTTGACTCCTGTCCCCACAGGTATCCGTGCCTATGAGCAGCTAGGCTACCGTGCCTTTGGGACCCCAGGAAAGCTGGCAGCGGCCCTGGCCATCACACTGCAGAATATTGGAGGTGGGCCTGGCAGGCAGACCCAGACAGGTGGTGGGCAGGTGGGCGGGCTGAAGACTGGCTGGTTTGGCTGACCCCAGCACCTGCCCGCCTCTCTCCCCCTAGCCATGTCCAGCTACCTGTACATCATCAAGTCCGAGCTGCCTCTTGTCATACAGACCTTCCTGAACCTGGAGGAGCAAACTTCGTGAGCCCCAGGGTGGGGCGGGGCTGGGTGAGGGTAGGAGGGAGGCCTTGGTCTACCCCTCCACATGCACCACTGGCCCTGGGAACCCAGGCTGGGCTAGTGGGAGAGATGAGACAGTGCCTGCAAGTGACTGGTGGAGGGGCAGAGAGCTGCCAGCAGAGCTAACATTCAGTCTACACTCCTTTAGCACCTAAGGGAACCCCCTAGGAGGGCCAGATGGGGCGAGAGGTGGGGTGAGGCTGAGGAAACTGGGCCCCACCTGGGCCAGGACACAGCCTGTGAGAAAAGGAGGACCTGAGAGCTTCGGGCTTAGCTCTAAGCACCTGCTATTCCTGACCAGGGCTTGGGCTTTAGCGCCTGCCGCCCCCTCCCCCTCCTCCTCCCCTCCCCCCCCCCCCCAACCAAGAAATTAAGCCCTTGGTGTCCCAGTTGCTCATCATCAGTTTAGCCAGCACTGATGGAATCAACCATGTTTTGTGGGTGGGGACAGAGAAGACAGCCATGCCCTGCCCTTGGCCACACAGCCCAGGCAAGCAGAGGGGGTTTGAAGTTGAGAGCAGCTCTGGGAGGAGGGAAACAGTCAGGATTCTTCCCCCTGGGTCCTGGGTGCCTTTCCCAAGGAGTTGGCCTTTGGGCTTCCCTGGGAAGGAGGGTCTCCTTCCTTATCCCTTGAGTTCTCTGCGCCATTGGGGGGGGGGGGGGGGTGCAGGATGGTGCAGGATGCAGATGCCAGGAGGGACCACAAGGGGTACAAGATGTTGGAAAGTCCCTGACACCCCCATGGAAAATGTTCCACCTCCCCAGAGCCAGGGTCTTTCATCCCACCCACCTCCTTGGGCCCCTTGGGGCCACCCCCTGGGGAAGCTGGACCCAGACCTGTGTGTCTTGAGAAAAACAGCAGCAGTGACTATAGCCCTAATGGCTACCAAGCAGGAGCTGAGCTCCTTAGTTCTCCCCTCGCCTAGGCCAGTGCTGAGAGAATGTCCATTTTGCAGACTCCGAGCTATGAACAAGTATTTTTCAGGTGGCCCCGATTAGGTATGGAGGCAGACGGCCTCACCCAAGGCTGAGTGGACTCTGATGTTGGCTCCCCACTCCTATTCCTGCAGGGACTGGTACATGAATGGGAACTACCTGGTGATCCTTGTTTCTGTCATCGTCATTCTGCCCCTGGCACTGATGCGGCAGCTTGGTGAGCGTGGCAGGGCTAGGGCCTTGGAGGGGAATGTTGGAGAAATGCCTGGGAAGGGACCCCAGTCTCACGGCCCTTCCCCCACGTTGCAGGCTACCTGGGTTACTCCAGCGGCTTCTCTCTCAGCTGCATGGTGTTCTTCCTAATTGCAGTGAGTCACTTTCCGTGCTGGTGGAGTGAGGGGACAAGTCTCTTGGGGGGCTCCTCTGTCAGGGGCAGGGGGCAGGTCTTTCTGGGAAGCCTGGGTCAGAAGGCAGCTCCTTCTGTCCTGATCTAGATGTGTTTTCATAGTGACTCCCAGGCAAGCCTTGTCTGGCCCTGATACCCCCATCTTCTCTGCAACTCAGGTCATCTACAAAAAGTTCCATGTGCCCTGCCCTCTGCCTCTCAACCTCGCCAACATCACGGGCAACGTCAGCCTCATGGAGGTCACCAAGGAGGAGGCTCAGCTGCAGGCTGAAACAGAGGCTGCAGCCTTCTGCACCCCGAGTTACTTCACACTCAACTCACAGGTTCCAACAGGCCAGGGCAGGGGCTATGGGCCGGGTGAGAGTGAAGGGCTGCCCTGACGCAGTCACCATGTCTATCTAGACAGCATATACCATCCCCATCATGGCCTTCGCCTTCGTCTGCCATCCCGAGGTGCTGCCCATCTATACGGAGCTCAAGGAGTAGGTGTCTATGGTTGCAAGGGGGGTGGCTGCCTTAAACTGGTTTGGGGAGAAGGAATGTGGTCCTGATAGGGTGGGGGCAGGGCGGGGTGGGGAGTGACAGGAGCCAAGTCACTTTATCAAAGATCTCCATGGCTTCCATGAGGGGCGACTGGGGGCAAGGAGGAGACGTCCTCAGCTGCCAAATGGTGAGGGTGTGGTGCCAGAGAGGCCCCAGGGCATACGGGGATCTCCGGTGTGGCCCAGCTTGGTACCCATCCCCTCCCCTGCTTCCCCAAAGCCCCTCCAAGAGGAAGATGCAGCACATCTCCAACCTGTCCATCGCCGTCATGTATGTCATGTACTTCCTGGCTGCCCTCTTCGGCTACCTCACCTTCTACGGTATGGCTGGACCGTGGGGGCAGAGGCAGAGGCCAGGCTGGGGGGCAAGGGGCTGGCCAGTGGCCATGGCACCCTGCATACTGGAGGTGCTAACTAGGTGCGTGATGCCTAACTGTGCCCTACAGCTGTGGAGGTGAGTCTGTTGCCACTTCCCACAGTGTCAGGGTCAACCCAGGCTCAGAGCCCGTCCCCCTCCCTGGGCCACCTGCTGACCATCCTCCCTGCCTGCCACAGACGGGGTGGAGTCGGAGCTACTGCACACCTACAGCAAGGTGGACCCATTTGACGTGCTGATCCTCTGTGTGCGTGTGGCCGTGCTGACGGCAGTCACACTCACAGTGCCAATCGTTCTGTTTCCGGTGAGCCGGTGGGCAGGTGGACCGATGCAGGGTGGGACTTATGGAGCTGACAGACTGGTGACTCTTCCCACCCCCATCCCCCAGGTGCGCCGTGCCATCCAGCAGATGCTGTTTAAGAACCAGGAGTTCAGCTGGCTGCGGCACATACTCATTGCCATCGGCCTGCTCACTTGTATCAACTTGCTGGTTATCTTCGCTCCCAACATCCTGGGCATCTTCGGGGTCATTGGTGAGGGTCCGGCCCAGCTGTGTATAGAGGCAGGACATTGGCCAGAGAATTTCCTATCTAAATCCTGGCAGATTCCTGAGATCATACCCTACCTTTAGTGACAGCTGCTGGCCATGTGCACAACTTGGCTTCCTGTCTGAGATTTTTGTCCTGAAGCCTATTCTAATCCCTTCTGTGGGCTCAAAACCAGAGTCTGTTCCCCCTTGCTGAGGGATGGGGTGGAGCCCGGATGCCAGGGACCTCCACAAAGGGTCTCATTGGGTCTTGTCCCCATTTCACATATGAGGAAACTGAAGTCCGTAGTGATTAAGGGAGTAGCAGAGCCATACGGCTGGTAAGTGGGGGGCCTTGATTTAGCTCTAGGATCATGGAACTATAGGTTCAGTGCTCTGTCCACTGTCTCATCCCAGTTGTGGCTCTAAGGTAGAAAATCAGACAATTCTGAGACATCTTTGGAGTGACCCAGCTCACAAGACTGACTCCTCAGCCCAACTCTGCAGGGACCAAAACACAGACCTGGGGGCTGATTGTCATGGATATCATAGACATGACTATAGGTTCTCTGTGGCCAAAATCTGACTCAAAATGATTTAAGCAAAGAGGAAGGTATTGGCTTAAATAATGGAAAAGCCTTCAGGAATAGCTATATCTAGGAGCCCGATATCTTCAAGACTTTGTCTTTATCTTTTGGCTTACCTTTCCTCTTTGCTAGCTTCATTCACTGACAGATTCTTCTACTGCCAACAGTACTAGCTTTCCATCCAGTTGGACAGAGAATGGGGGGCAGGGGGACTGGTGGGCTCTCCGGAATCAGGCAGAGCTCTCAAGTAGAGTCTCAAGATGAGACTTCCCCAGCAAGGAATCTCTGACCTCACTGAAGGGTTCACCCCTGGACCTTAGCCAATAGCTGGATATATCTCATTCTTTGCAGGTGCCACATCTGCCCCATGCCTCATCTTCATCTTCCCCGCCATCTTCTACTTTCGCATCATACCCACCGAGAAGGAACCTGCAAAGTCTACCCCCAAAATCTTGGTGCGAGGATCCGGGAGGTTGGTGGGCTGGTGTGGGGCTGAGGGAGCTGCCCTGACCTCACACCTGACTCTTGACTCCCTGACCCCATAGGCCCTTTGTTTCGCTGTGCTTGGCCTCTTGCTGATGACCATGAGCTTGAGCTTCATCATCATTGATTGGGTGTCAGGGACCGGCCGGCATGGAGGAAGCCACTAGGAAGACCCCCGGCCTGTTCTGTCTACTCGTCCAAGTACCCCTGCCCAGAGTCTTCAGCCCCTGCTCCCATCCAGTGGCCAGTCAGCGGGGAGAAGAAAGACGTGGTTAACACTATGGCATTTGTCCCCTGCCTCACGTCTTCTCTGTGGAAGGTTTTTGTTACAGCCAGGACCAAGGCCCTTGGACCACTACCTTGCTGGGCTCCCGGGCTACAGGGGCTTCCGGAGTTGGGAGCAGGGTGGGGCTGTGCCCTTGCTCCCGTCCTGTTGCCTCAGATCCCACTCAGGCCCCTGCCCTCCTTGCACAGATGCAAACACTGAGGTCCAACAGCTGCCTACACAGTCTGTAGGGCACACAGAGTTGGAGCCCAAGCCTGCAGCCATCTCCCTACCTTGCTGCTGGACCTTGGTCTGCACTCTGGGGCCTCACCTCCCTCAAAGCACTTGCCTTCCCCCACTTCTGTCCCGGAGGCCCCTTTCAGTCACTTGGACTCAAGCGCTTGGATACTCTCGTCTCCTTCTCCCATCCCCACCACCAGAAGCAGACCACCCCCCATACCTGAAGCCATCAGGTTCTTTTAAATGTGAGGCTGGTGTGGGCACCCCCAGGGACCTGCCCCTTCACCAGTCCTGGGGAGGCTGGGACTCCCCCCACCCCAAGTCTGGGCCATAGCTCACATTCCATTTCTGGGAGAAGAAAGAGGCTGGGGCCCAGAGCGTCTCTGCCCCTGGGAGCCAAAGACCCCAGGGGCTGATCCGGGGTAGGAGTGGAGAGGCTGTCAGCTCCCTTTTATAAATATTATACATAATACCAGCTATGTTGTGTATTCTTGTTCCCCATGGTCCCTGAGCTCCTGGCAAGTGGGTAGAAGTCGGGATATGGATGGAAACGGGAGCCTCTCCTGCCCCCTTCCCTGGGATGAGGGTGAGGATAGGGCCCCTTCCAAACCAGCCAGTGGCATGCTCAGGCCCAGCTCTGGACCTGGGCCAGGCTCAGCACAGACCTGCTTTCTCACGGGGTGAGGTGGGGAGGAATTAATGAGGCCCCAGGAAATGGGACAGAGAGAGGCTCCGGAAGGAGGCAACGTGAGGTGCATCCCCAGTAGCTCCAGGGAGGGTCTGAGCAAGGGGGCAGCTGAGCCCTGAAGAAACCCTGCTGAAGGGCCCCCTGCCCTCCCTGGCTGCCATGTCAATCCTCTGCTAATGCCTTGAGTCTGAGGACAAAAATCCAGGAATTCTGTGAGTTGTCAGGCTGATCTTCTATTAATGGTAAAACCCACTGTGAATAAAGGTGGGTTAATGAGTTCCCGTGTTTGGAGCCCTGAGTTTTGAGTAGGGGGTCCAAGGCAGGGCAGGACTGGCCAAAAGATGCAGGGTAGTCCCAAGTGCCCTGGCCCCGATGAAACTAGGAAGCTGCTCATTTCCTGGGGCAGGCCTCAACCAGCTGGTACCCAGCAAGACGGAGCCGCCTGGGCCTTGGCACCAAACCCTCATTAGGAGAGACCCTGCACCCGGCTAGGCCGCCAGGGAAAGGGCAACAGGAAAAATCCAGTTTGAACTGGCGAGGCAGCTGCCAGCTTGGGAAACCCCTCAAGAAAGAATTTCCTCAAGCTGGTGGCTGGTAGGCCCATGGCTGTGCCAACTGATCAGAGGGGGGCTTCCCGAGTCTAGTTCCCTTCAGCCCCAGGCGCCTGACTCCAGCCTGGGGACTTACCCAGGAGCCCTGCAGCCCCAGAAAAGAGCCGGACACTGGCCGAGAGGTGGCTGCAGCCCAGAGTGTCCTGATGTGAGGGGCTGCCCTCTGGGGGTCTCTGGCTTCCTCCTCATCAGATTAGGTCATAGCCCTGCATGGAGCCTTTGGCTCCTAGAGAGTGGGAGGCAGTGGAGGACAGGGTCCATCCTGCTGAGAGACCTTGGGGGTCTTTTCTCATACTCTGTCCAAAGAAGGCTGCAGGTCAGAGCAGCAGCAAGACTGCCTGGATTCCCTAAAAACCCCAGGCCTGGCATTAGACCTCTCAGACCAAGAGGATGTGTTGACAGTAGGTCCACCTGCTTCACACACACACACACACACACACACACACACTCACGCATGTGCGCGCACACACACACGGGGTGGAGGAAGGACTCTGGCCCCCAAGAGGTCTTCTCTGCCTGCTCAGCAAGGTCTCCTCTAACATGGACCATGAGCAGCATTCTCTAGGGGGGAAGGGGCAGGCAATGTGGCCGCTAGACTATACCAAGTGTCCACATGACTGTTTGAAAATGAATATCTCTTGTTCCTGGCTGTCAAGGTCCAGTCACTCAGCCTCCATAAGGATGGGTCTGCAGGCCCTTGGTCATAGTCATTTTTGTATGTTTTGAAGAATTTCCTAGGTCTTTTTTTTCCTTCTTTCTTGCTTTTTAAAATTTGCTCTGTTTGGAAATGAACGAGTGAAAGCAGCCAGAAACTCCAGCACAAAGGTCTTCTATATTTATTTTCACTGCTTTTCTTATGACCACTTGTAACAGCAAGACAAGATGATATAGACCAGGTAAAGGGGCCAAAGTCAGCCTTGGTCTCTTCTGACCAGCAGCTTCCCCCTGCCCACACCCTCCTCACCTGTGTGCACATGTGTACATTCACCTATTGATGGAAGAGGAATTCACTCATTCAACGAATATTTATCAAGATTTCCCATGTGCTAGGCATCCTTCCAGCACCTGTACACACAGCAGTAAACAAAGTGAAGGCCCTTGCCTTCCTTGAGCTTACATTCTAGGTGTGGGACTGAATTCAGACCAGAAACATGAAACATAATTAGTAAGTTACATTATTTGTTAGAAGATGGTCATACCATAGGTACTAAAATGGCAAGGTAGGAGCAATAGAGAACAGGGGGTCTGGAGGTGGGTCAAGGTGGCCTTCACTGAGAAAAATATGCTTTTCAGAGATTTGGAGAGGGAGGAAGTCATGTGGATGCCTGCAGGGAACATTCCAGCCAGAGGGATCAGCTGGTGCAAAGTTCAGAAGCAGAACATACCTGTGAGAGGAGCAACCAGGAAGTCGTTGTGGCTGCTGTTGAGTGAGGCAGTAGAGGGAAGGAGGGACAAGTGGGGGCTTTTGAGGGGGGAAGATGTGGGGCCTTGCCAGCCACCATAAGGGCTTTGGATTTTTCTCTGGGAAAGGTGAGACCCAATGCCAATTCTTGAACAGAGAAGGGGGCAGGATCTGATTCAGCAGCAACTCTGGATTATTCCAGCTGCTACATGGAGCTTAGACTCTGGGGTGTGGGATGGGGAGCCAAGGGTGACAATGACACACAGCCTATTGCAATTTCAGACAGACATGTCAGGTAGCTCAGCCCAGGTAGTGGCACAGTTGGGGTGAGATGCTGGACATGTGCTGGAGGTAAAGGCAGCAAAGTTCCCTGATTATTTGGACATGGGGGTGGAGTGGGGCAGAAACAAGTCTAGGGTGACTCCAAGGCTGTCTAGGGTCCAAACTGCCACTGCATCCACTGAAGGAGGCAGTTCTTGGGAGGGAGATCAGTTTTGCCCATGAAAAGTCTTAAAAATCGACTAGATATCAAAGTGGGGATGCCAAGTCGGCCACTGGGTATGTGACTCAAGTTCAGTAGAGTGGCCAGAACTGGACCCAGAGTCTGGGAGGCAAAACCAGTGGACAGTAGTTAAGGTCAGGGGCCTGGATGAGATGAGGGTGGTGAGTGAAGACCGAAGGGCAGCAGTCAGGATGGAGCCCTGGAACACTCCTATTAGGAGATAGGAGAGCCAAGGTGGAATCAGAGAAAGAGCTAAGCAGGGGAGCCAGGAGGAAACAAAGGGGGAAGAGGGCATGTGGGAGCCAGACGGGGGTCAAATGCTCAAGGAGGTGAGCATGGAGCTTCAGCTGGGTTCGGCAATGTGTGGGTCACGGCTGTTTTGTGGAGGGAAGGGCAAGCCTGACTGGAGTGGGTAGAGGAGGAAGAGGTAGGACTGGTAAAACTATAATGTTTTTGTTTTGTTTTTGAGAGAGAGAGAGAGAGGGAGAGGGAGAATGAGTGGGGGAGGGGCGGGGAGAGGGGGACAAAGGATCCAAAGCGGGATCTCTGCTGACAGGCTGACAGCAGCAAGCCTGATGTGGGGCTCCAACTCATGAACCCTGAGATCATGACCTGAGCTGAAGTTGGGCACTTAGACTGAACCACCCAGGCGCCCCAGGACTGGTAAGACTACAGACTGGTAAGATCTGTGTGAAGTGAGGGGAGCAGGGCCAACAGAGGCTTTTAGGAAGACTGAGAAGAAGGTACTGAGGAGGAGAGATTGGACCATGGGTGGGAGGTTGGTGAAGGCCAGGGCTGTAGAGATAGTGGGCTAGAAGACAGTAGCTGGAGGTTGGACAGTTGGCATCAGGGTATACAGGGTGGACACTGCCTGGCCTGGCCAAGCCCTGGTAGCCAGGGACATGAAGGAGCACATGGAGGGACCCAGAGGACTCATCCAGATGTCTGCCTTGATCTCAGTTTAAAGTCATCCAGCAACTGATTTTCAAACAACTTGGAACAGGAATAATTGACTGGAAGTTACTTAGAAAGTGCAGCCCTGGAAGAAATCTGAAAGAATAAAACTGCTTTCAAAACCACATAAGGCTGCAAACCTGCCCTGCCACGCACAGCAGGACCTGGACAGTATTAGACTGCAGCTTGATCCCCCATACTCCCAGCCCCAACCCGAGTTCTGCAGAAGGCGGCCTCTGCTGTCCCCTGGCGGCCAATGGCGGGAGTCTGGGCTGTGCTGTGACCCGCCAGACACCTTGTAGGGCTGGGTGGCTGGAATGGTCAGCTATGGCAGTGCAGCCAGGCCCTGAGGCTCCAAGGCAGTCCAAAAAGTCCTCCAGCCTGGTGTGTGGGAGGAAGGCAGGCAGGAAGGCTCCAGGCGGGACGTGAAGGGAAAGGTGGTCAAAAAGGGGCCAGGACCTCAACGTTTGTCATCCTGGGTAGGTGAGCGAGGAGCTGCCAGTCCCACACGTGGTCAGGTCCTCAGAAGGCCAGACAGGGACCTCTACAGGGTTGCCTGATCTGGAAGGAAGGAAGGGGCTGAACTCCTAGAGCCACTCTTGACCTAGCCTTCTGAGACCCCCTCCCCACATGCCCGAACCCCTCTCCTTATCCTGACCAAGTCCACCCTGGGGTCAAACACAACCGTCCCCAGGCTGGGCACGAGGGAAAGACACGGGGCCATCCGACCCCGAGGAAGCCAGGAAGTGGCTGCCCGGGATGGTCCCCCAAATTGGCGCCTGATCTCCGCTGTGAATTTGGGGAGGCGGGAGAGCATCCTGGAACAGAGGGTGGGAAGGTGCCACGACCAGAGGGAGTAGAAGGCGGCTGTTAGGGCACGTCCTGGGGATGGTCCGAGAGAACGGTCTTCCTCTATGGCTGGGAAGGCCAGGCAGGCGGGGATCAGGCGAGGGCCACGGGCGCTCCAAGTGGCAGGCAGATGGGCGGAGGCCGGGGCCAGGGTCGGAGACTAAACAAGGCGAGAAAGCAAGCCTGGTGGGGATAACCTCGAGTGGCAGCCGGAAGACAGCAGCGGCAGGAGAGGCAAAGGCTGCGCGAAGGCGGAGGAAGTGCTGGGTCGGCCTCGGCTCCCGCGCTGCGCCTGAGGCACGCCAGAGGGCGCCGCTGCCCCGCGAAACCTTGCCGGGCCTCCGGCGGCCACAGAAGTCCAGCACTCCCGCCTAGAGAGGACCCGGAAGAGGCGGGGCGCGAGCTCAGAGGCCGCTTCCGGCTTTAGCCCGGCCTGGAGGGCGGAGGGCGCTGGGGCGGGGCGTGGGCCCGAGAACTTGAGGAGCCGGGTTAAGAAATGGGGAGGTGTGAGGGGGCTGCGCTGCGCGGGGTGGCGGACCGTGGCCGGAGGCCGCGGGGGGCGGGACAGGCGCTGGTCTGCGAGGCTGCACCCTCGCAGCTCTCTGCCCTGTGCCTGAGCTCTGGGCCTTTCCCGTTGTGAAATACAGTCCTGGGGCTCCTGGGGAGCCTTAGCTCTGAGCAAGCCCTGGGGGCAGGGCATAGAGTGCTTCGAGCCGTGGAGAGATGCGAAGGGAACTCCAGCAGGGGAAGTGGGGAGTGCTTTCCCCCACAAAGGTGGGAAAGCAGGTGTGGGGCGCGAAGAATCTTTTAAACTAATACTCTTTAAATGTCTATTTGGAGGAGAGGCCAAGTCTGTGGAGAAGGCTGAAAGGGGACCAACCAGCCCAAACTTGCTAGAAGAAACAGTTCAGCCCAGGTATACATACACCCCACTCCATGTCCCTGGTGCTACCTTCTAGGCGACAAGGGACAACCGTGTCTCCTTCAGCTTTCCTCCATCACCTTAACCTTCTGCACCATATAGTGGTCCCCCTCTGTCTCCCTCCCTTCTCCCTTCTCCACAGGGGCATTACTCCTCATAACTGCCAAAGGGAACTTTAAAATAGCAGGTCATGTCACCCTCCCTTAAAAACCCACTAGTTGTGGGGTGTCTGGGTGGCTCAGTCGGTTAAGCATTTAACTTAGGCTCAGGGTGTGATCTCATGGTTTGTGAGTTTGAGCCCCACATCAAGCTCTACACTGACAGTGGGGAGATTGCCTCTCTCTCCCTCTTTCTCTGCTCCTGCCCTGCTCACGTGATCTCTCTCTGAAATTAATTAATTAAAAAAAAAAAACAAAAAACCACCCTAGCTGTTAAACAAAACAAAACGTTAGTTGTTTCCATCACAATTAAATTTGGAATGAAATCTAAACTCGGCCCTGATGATCTGGCCCCTGCTACCACCCCCTGGTGCTAGCCCACAGCCTGGACATCTGACATCCCATGGTGGCCTAGAACCTTTGCTCTGGCTGATAGCATCCTAAAAACTTTTTTCCAGCAGCCTGAAGCAGGCCCCAGCCAGGCTCATTCCTCTGCGTAGTTAGCTTCAGTAGTAGCATCTGCTCCATGCAGTGTGGCAGAGCAATGTCCCCTACTCCCAGGACTCAGTGGCCAGCATCCCTCCCAGGACAAGTCCCCTTTCTCTTGCCCCTCTACTCCCAGTTACCATCGGCAGGAAGCCCCTGAGCCCAGGTGGCTGGGCCTTGGAGGCACCTCATGGGCTGCTTGCTTTTGCATCACCTTCATTAGGCTGTTTTTGCTCCTTCATTAAATTAAATTCCAGGAAGCATTGCTAATGAAGGCCCTAACAAGTCGCGGGAGAGGCTACCAGCCCCAGCCTTTGGACAGCATGACACGGAGGGCTGCAACAAGGTGAACAGAAGAGTGGCTCCTGGGGATAGGCTGATTATCATTTCCCAGGCCCTCTGAGGACCCTGGGTTTCTTGGGGAGCTGGCCTTTAGAGGCTGTGTATGTGGCAGACACAGTAGCGAGTTGGACCATGAGCTCTTCAAGGGGAAGGAGAGGGGCTGAGCTCAGACTTGACCACTAAGCCCCAAGGGCTCCCTGGACAGTTCTCCCCTACTCAGTAGCAGCTTGAGTGCCAGGACCAGTTGTATTTGCAAGGCCAGGCATGGGTCACTGGCCTAGAGATGCTGATGCCTGCTGCAGGCTCAGATGTACCCTTACCTCAGCATCTCTTAGGGACTTGGGAACTCCTTGACTGCCCTACTCAGTGAAGCCCTATGGCAGTCTTCTCTCACATCACAATATGTACCTCTTGCTCTTGCTATTCTGGCCAAGCTGACCTCCTTTCTGTTCTAGGAACACCCTGTGTCTTTCTACCCCAGGGTCTTTGCACTTGCTATTACCTCCACCTATTACTCTTTGGCTTATCACACTGTTGGTCTCTTATCATTTGAAGATCTTCTCAGACTGTTACTCCTGTGTATACTCCCAGTGGCTCTCTTGTCACCCTGTTGATTTCCTCTGAAACTGTTTCTGTTTCCCTGTTTACTTGTTTGGCATGTGCTCCTGAAGGGCAGGGTCCCAGCTGCCTCTCTCTCCCTAGGGTTCTCAGCACAGTGGCACAGTAGACAATGGTTGAGTAGATGACTCATCTTCTCAGACCCTCCTGTCCCCATGTCAGGTGGAGCCCCCTACCCCATCCAGAAACTTCTGGCCTGGGTTCTTCATGCCAAAGCCAATTATCTTTGAAGGAGGCAGATGACCAGGAAGGGGGACCCTGGACTCCAAGACCTCCCAGGCTTGGAACTGTTTCTCTGGAGGGAAGAGAAGCCTGGGAAGAGAGGTTTGAAAGGAAGGAGCAGAGAGGGAAGGGTACCTGACTCCAATCTCAAAACTGCTTCTGGGCTAAGAAGCAGGAAGGGGGAAGTGCAGGGGATGTACCCAGGAGGTGGAGCCTGGCTCAGGGCTGCAGGGAGGGAGCCAGCTCTGGCCACTGAGATCTACAAGCAGAAGCTGCTGAAGCCCTATCTGCAAGGCCTGTGATTTGGTGATCAGAGTTGCTGGGGACTGCCACCTGGGAGCTATGGAAGTGGGGTGGTCAGGACCCTGGACTTTGGGTATCCCTGTAGGGTCCTGCCTGTTCCTGGACTCTGAATGAGGGCAGACACACCCACCCCGAAACTGTCTTTGAGGAAGTACTCATAGCTTCCCCTTCCTGGAGCCTGTGGCCTGGGGTGTCATGGCCCACTGAGGGGGTCTCCATTCCTCACCCTGCTCAGCCTGGTGCGTGGTAGGAACTCAGTACAAGCTGCACCTGCTCTGTGGAGTGTGGTGAGCCCCAGGGCTATTCTAGCTGTCAGAGTGAGCAAGGGAGTTGAGTGAGCCGGCAGCTGCCACTTCTCCATTCTGGCCAGAGTGCTGTCCTCAGTTCTGCTGGCTGTCATTTCACTGTCTTTATGGTCTAGTCCAGGTGGTGCTGGACCAGTGTGCACAGAGACAAGTCCTGCTTCCTTTGGGGCCCATGAGGCCCTGGCTAGGCAGCTATCCTCTGCTCCCAAAATGACATCTCTCAAAAAGACTCCTGGGTTCCCAAACGGGAGGGAAGCAAGCTGTCCGTGTTGTCTCTGGATGACCATGGATGGGTCCCAGCCCCTTCTGATTCTCAATTGCCTCAGCTGTAAAGCAATGGGGTTTCTCCAGCTCTGACCCTTGATTTTCTCCCTGGCCCCTCCCCAAACCTGGTCTCACAGTTCACCTCCAGATTCCCTGTTCCTGCCACATTCTTCCTCAGCTCTCTCCTCCCTCTACCACTCCCCACATCACTTCCACTAAGAAGCCTCCTTCCCAGGCACAATTAGTTCCTGCCTTCTCTGCACATACAATAATGGCAAATACTGTTATAGTGGCAGCAGGATTAGTTGTTTACAGCTTTCCTAGTTCCAGGAGGTGGGGGGGGGGGGGGGAAGGGGGAGAACCCCTGGAAAGGTTGGGGGAGAGTTTGTGTGATTCATTCATTTCATTTGACAGATATTTACCTGCACCCTCAAGGATTATTCTGGGCCTGGAAACAGAGACCCAGATGGAAGAGACTCACCAGCAAGACAGTGGGATCTGGGCCTGGGGTGGGGAAAGCTCCAGGACAGTGGAGTCCTAGAGGCCCAGCTCACAGCCATGGAATGAGAGATAGGGAGGAAGAATGAGTGGAGAGGGATCAAGGGGAGGAGCAAGAGGATGGAGTGAACAAGGTCAGTCACATGGCTTGAGCGTGGATGTGTTAAGTGGGGGGAGATCAGGTGGACCTTGGGTGGGGACAGGGCCTTGCAGAGATCACTATCATAGGACTCACCCCTACTTAGAGTTTTCCATGTGCCACTCACATGGAAACATTTTACATTTTACTTTCATTTCCTCCCTTAGTCCTGACCTTAGCCACTGCAGTGGGTTGATGTTACTGTTAGGCTCATTTACTGATAAGAAAATGGAGGCAGAGGGAGTTTCTGGTATTTCTCCAAAGTAATATGCAGCTAGTAAGTTTGTAGACTGCTCCTCAGAGTTCTTGCTGTCAGTTGCCCCTCTACCACGTCTACTTCCTACACAATCCAAACCAGAATGTCTGGGTTTTATCCTCAGGGCACTGTGGAGCCACAGAAGGTTTATGAGCAAGAGAGTGATGTGATTTCTTTCAGCAGGATCCCTTGGCTGCCATGTAGAGGATGGATTGTAGAGGAAAGATGAGAGCCAGGGAGGAGGCTGGAGGCCCATGAGAAGAGACAGAGAACAGAGACACACATGTGAGGTGGGGGTTGAGGAGGGGAAGAAACTGACAGGGTGTAGGGGTGGAAGGGGGGGGGGCTTGCTCTGGCTGGTGAGAGACCACAAAGTGGAGAGACTAGGAGCAGGGGCCACTGGAGGTGCCTAAAGTGTCTAGGGGAGGTTTCAGAGCAGTGATGGACATGGGGCTGGTGATTAGGGGAGAAGCTGGGCTGGAGATGACAGAATAGGATTCAGAGCCCCAGGAATGGAAGGGAGGCATGTGAATGGAGTGGCAAGCAGAGGCCTAGCCCTACCCTTGGGGCCCCCATGGAGATGGAGAGGGGGAAGCTGGGAGGGGTGGAATAGGGTTGCTGGACACTTTAGGAAGAACGAATAATTAGAGGGAGTGACTATCAGGTGGAAGTGTGCAAGGACCACACAGCCTGGCCTGAGGCTGGAGGAGGACATGCCTCCCTGTGGCCCTGTCCTGCCCTGCCTCCATCGATTGGGGTCTGTGTCTGCCCACCTCTGGTGAGCCTGGCCTCCAAGGGGCTGACAGGTTCTCCCCGTTGCTCAGCAACTGCAAGAGCTGTTGGCTGTTGCTAGGAGCCAGCTGGGGAGGCCCAAGGAGGTAGGATCAGCTCTCAAATGTGGGGCGGGGCTGATGGGGGAAAGAGGCCTGCCTTGGAGCTGGGTTTGTAGCCTGTGTGTGGACAGGCTGTGTTTTTGACTGTGTGCACCCATTTTATAGTGGGTTCTATGGATTTGAGGCATGTTGGAGGTTGGTCCTATGACTAATGAATAGTACATATCTCTGAGTGTCTGTGTTCCTGGATGGCCATTATATGTTTTCACCATGTTTACTGCATGTTTGTGACATAGCCTGCCTGAGCTTTGGCTCTAGGCAGGAGAGGATCCTTGGAGAACCATTGGAAGACCTATAGTCCAATGATTGCTCCTCAACAAGGGAGCCATTCAGATAGGGATCCACAGACAGTCCGCGGAGAGCAGACAGCTGAGGATTTGGAGCTGAAACAAGATGTGTGGCAGGGTGGTAAGGAAGGAGTCTATGCTGAACAGGGGGTCTGTGGGTGGCCAGCTCCCTTCCTGGCTTTGTGGACCTTGTCTTTGGGCGGGGCCTCCTCGACTCACAGCATTGGGGCCACACAAGAATCTTCGTGGGTAACCCTTGGCAGACTCTTTCACTGGAAGTCCATTGGAGGTCAGGGCTGTGGGCTCTTCTTGAACAGTATTAGAAAGACTGCAATGTTCTGCTAGAAACGATGCTGCCTCCACTCCACCTTTGCCCAGCCATAGGGTTGCAGCCACTGTCCAGTAGGGACAGGTCATAGGGTCAGGGCCACTTATCTTTCCGTAAGTCCTTCCTGCCCGCTGCCTCTCTCTTTCTCCCTCTCTCTCGGTCTGGTTGCCATGTCCCAGGCTGAAGTCCAGGATGCCTACATGCAGGAGAAGGCCTCCTAGATCAGAGAAGGATGGATAAAGCCTTGTGTGACAAGAGGAGGCACCCTGGCTGAGGGAGATAGCTTGGGCAAAGGTGTAGAGGTGGCAGTAGACATTTTTTAAACTGCAACTCGAGAGAGAAGGGGCCAAACTCGCCTTAAGACAGAGAAAGCCGAAGTTTAGAGAGGCTCCGGGGCTCCGTAGATCCTGAAAGAAGTTTATTGGGTTCAATAACTTTAACAAGAGAGAAGACACGCCTCCTTCACCCAGCTAGCCCGTCTCGCTTAAGCTCCAGGGCTGATTTCTGCTCGCCTAAGAGGTGCACCGGATCCCCACCCTCGGGGTACAAGATCCGCCCGCCTCCGCCGTTGGGCAGCGGGGCTCCGGGAGTTCCGCATCCAATCGGAGCCCAGCCCCGCCTGCAGCTCGCCTGGAGCCCAATCCCTCTGTGCTTGGCTCTACTCTTGCAGCTATTCCTCGGCGTAGCTCCGCCTCCAGCTCGGGCCCGAGTCTGGGCTGAGCCTAACTTCTAATTTGCTCTGCCCTCAAGCCAATCACCGACCCCGGATCTCCTATGGCCCCGCCTTCGGGCCCTCCCTGGCCCAGTCCCGGGCCTGGCCTGCTCCGGCCCCACCCTCGGCCCGCCCCGCCGTCGGTGCGCGGCGGCCGGGAAGGCACCGCCCGCAGACGCTCGGAACTGCCGACCCGAGAGCTACCCGTAGAGGGTCGGCGGCGGGAGCGGAGTGGGTCGGACGGGGCCGAGCCGGGCCGGGGGCCGTGTGGGGGCCGGGCGGCGGCCGGGCCGGCGGACGGCGGGATGGGCTGCACCGTGAGTGCCGAGGACAAGGCGGCGGCCGAGCGCTCTAAGATGATCGACAAGAATCTGCGGGAAGACGGCGAGAAGGCGGCGAGGGAGGTGAAGTTGCTGCTTTTGGGTGAGGCCGCGCCCTGCGCTGGGACCCTCGATTCCCCGTCCGAATCCCCAGACAAAGACTTTGACCTCCAGACTAGGGCCTTGAACTCCCAGACTCAGACTGGACCCCCACACCTGGCCTTGAACTCCCAGACCCGGCCTGGCCAGGATACCCAAATGGTTCAAAACTTTAGGTTGGCCTAGACCTCTGATCCGTAGCCCAGACTCTAGGTCAGACCCTTAACTCCTCGCAGACCCCAAGCCCCCAGACTCAGAACCCTGCCTGACCATCCACCCTTGCTGACCAACCTCACAGACCCTCAGAGTCCCTGCCTTGTCTTTCATCCTTCCCTAGACTTCACTCAAATCCCCGGAACCCCCTGCTTTGGCCCCCACCTTAGGCACCACCTGTTTCCCTCACCTGCTCCCCTGGGCATGAATTGGGCATGAACATCCCTGGGGCCCCTGCCAGGCCCCCACCCACTCCTTCCTTTCCCCTCTTGCCTTGTCCCTACTCTGAACCCTGTATCCACCTGTGCACCCTGACATCAAGGGACCTCTCAAGTGGAAACCATGATTGCTCATGAGCCCTCTCTCTAGCTGGAACCCCCAAACCTTTAGAGATCTTTGCGACCTGCATCTGGCTCACCAGGTCCCACTCTGCACACATTACTCCTCAAACCCCTCTGCTCCTCCTCCCTGAGTTCTCTACCACACTTGGGTCTACCTCTGCACTACCTCTACCCCTCCTGCACTAGGTGGACGGGGTCGAGCTGGGAGGAGGGGCCCAGACTAAGGGGCTGGACTGAGGTTCTACTGGTCTCACTGAGGGAGGGAGCCAGGCCTCAAGCTTCCCAGGGAGATTCCGCGGGCTGGCTGTTTCCCAGTTTCTAAGCCCTATCTGGGCCAGTGAGGGGGGCGTCTGGGGAGTAGGATGGAGTGTGAGTGTGGAGGAGTTTGGGTTGTGGCGCCTCCAAGGCCAGGAAAGATGGTGGCTGCTTGAGGGGTGGGGGGAAGTGGAAGTGGTGAGACAGCCGACATATTGCTGCCCTGCTGGGCGGGCCAAGGAGATGTGCTGACGGGTACTGGGCTTCCTGCACCCTTTCTGCGCCGAAAGGCCAAGGACTTGGCCTCTGGAAGTGGGTGGGCCTGTCACATCTTGAGGCCCTGTGAAGGGGAAGTGGTGGGCCAGCTGGATGAGGAGTTGGGGGCCAACTGGAATTGGGGGGCATCTGAGGTGGACTTTTGCAAAGACTGTGCTCCTGATAGTTGTCCCTGTCCGGCCTTCCTCTGGGAGCAGGTGTGGTGCCCGGTGGCAGCCTGATTCGAGGGTTTCAGGGCTCAGGGGAGACAGGCCCTCGTAGCAGCATTGGAGGCTGGACAGTGTATGTGGGGGGGTGTGGCCCCTCAGCCTCATAGCCGCTGTGGGGTCCTCAGGCTGTGAAAAGCAGAGCTTTCCTGGCTGTCTGGCCGAGGGACGGACAGCGTGTCTTCGTCCTGAGCCCATCTGTTGACTGTCCCTGGAGGCCTGGCCTCAGGGGCACAGCCCAGAGGTTTCAAAATGGCATCCGCTCCGCCGCCGCTGCGGGTAGGAAGAGAAGGGGCGGGAAGGGGCGGCGGCCCAGCCTCCTGGGCTGTTTTGCGTTGGGCGCTTGCCTCTTCCTGTCTTCGCATCGAGTGCGGCAGCACCAGTTGAGTGGGTGTCGCCGCGGTGGAGGGCACGTCGCTTCTGCCCGATGGGCCTGGGTAGGGTGTTTTTGGTACTTCTGTCTCCTGGTGCCCACCCAGGGACCACTGGGCAGCCCCTTCCCAGGCGGATCAGCTGAGGAGATGTGCGACTGGGCCATAGGATCGGGGTACATGCGGCTCCTGGCCCTCTGTGTCCCAACCCCATTCCACTAGTCTTGCTCCGTAGAGCTTGGCTCAGATTTTGGGCCTAGCAGCCCCTCCTACACTGGGCTGGCAGCAACCAGGGGTGCAGGGTCTGGCTCAGCATTTTCTAGGCTGGGGAGTTCATCTCAGCATCTTGCTCCTCTGGCCTTTGCTTCCTCTGTTGAATGGGCTTCCTGGGTTTGGGCCAGAGGAGTGCTGGGCCCAGGATGGGGAGAATAGGGGCCTCATGGAGGTTCCTGTTGGGGGTGGGGGATGGGATCTAAGACCCTGCAGAGGGTGTACTGCAAGGGGCCGGGAGATCTAGATCTGCCTGAAACCGGGGACCCAATCTGCATTGGCTGCCTAGGTAGGGGAACTGGCCAGCCATCCCTTTCCCGTCCAGGTACAAGGAAGTGATGGGAGCCCAGGCGGAGCAGCTTCAGAGTGCTGGGCGCCTGTCCCACGTAGCGGGAAGAACTCTGTCCAGGCAACGGGACTCTTAGGTTGGGCAATTGCCAGCCTTCCCTTTCAGCCAGAACCACGCCTGCTGCCCCACCCGCATACTGGCTTCTTGCCCTCCTGGGTAGCCCTGCCAGCGGATGGGCACCAGGGGCAGAGGCAGATGTGGTACACACCGGTGAGAGCGATTTTCCTAGCAGCTTGTCATGAGGGGGCGCTGGGGGCAGAACTGCTGATACCAGCCCTATTTCAGGGACACCTCTCTCTGCCCCCCAGTTCAACTTGACTGACCCACTATCCCCAGGTGGAATTTGGGGCCTTGGGCTGGGCACTTGAGGGAAAGGAAGCCAGAGTGTGTGTTTGGGGGGTGTCTCTGATTTAGGATGGGCTTGTGTGGGCAGCCTACAGAGAAAGGAGAGACTGTCCCCTCATGGGCTCCATGAAGGCTTCAGTGTATAAATACAGCCCTTCTCTCTTGCCCCTGGGACTGTGCATCTGCTCTCCTAGCTTGGCATGCATTTTCCTTCTTTCCATCTAACTCACTCCTGCTTGACTGTTCTTCAAGACTCTGCTCCAGGACCACCTCCCAGGACCCTTCCTTGACGGAGGCTGCTGAAACCCCTCCTGTGGCTCCTGGTGCTACTGCTTCCTTCCCCCATCAGAGAGTGGTATTTGCCTGGGTGACAGCTGTCCTTCCTTGAGACTACAGGGGCAGAGCTGTGTCCTGTTCATTTCTGTGCCTTCTGTGCCAAGCATGGAGCCTGGCGTCTATCAAGTGCTTCTTGTCTGTTTGTTGAATGAAGGAAGTACTACTAGTCTGAACTCAGTCTTGGGGGTAGATGGGTAGATGGAGGAGTAAGATGGAGGTCACTGAACCTGATACATTGTGGGCGGGTGGCAAGGGCTCAGTGTTGGGACCGATGACAGGGATGGGGGCTGGCAGACACCGAGAGAGAAATTCTTCAGGCTGTTTCTTCCTGAACTCCCCACCTGCCTGACTGGCTCCTCAGAGACAGCCCTTAACCCACCCTGTGCAGAACTCTCGCTGATGAGTCTGTAGCCTGTCATAGGGCAGAGCATGCAGTGGGGATTCCACCCGTTCATATGAGAGTGGTTTTACATGCTTCCTTTCAGCTCTGGCTGTTTGGGGCCTGCTGCGGGCCTGCTGTCTCTGCTGTTCCAGTAGAGCCTATTTAGCTCTCAGAGCTGGGCTGCCCTACAGCCCTGGGGCTCAGGCCAGAGCACTGCTGCAGGAGATCTTGGCCTGGCCAGTGCAGGGACTGCACATACAAAGGCTCGATTAGGTTTACCAAAAGAAAAGGAAAGGAGTGTTGTGGTGTCTGTCCCATCTGTGTTTCTAACAAATGGCCTGGCAAACAGTAGGTGCCTATTAAGCATGTATGGAAAGAATGAGGCTATAGAACACATCCATGAACAGGGATAATTCCAGGGCTGTTGCCTGGGGCTTGGTCTAACTGGAGAAGGGGTAGCCTGGGATCCTGGTTGGGAAGAGTCTAGTGGTGCCTGTGAATGAAGGGTGGGAGGTTCCTCGGGTGGCTTTGCAAAATGAGCGGCATTTGCCAGGGGCAGGTATTGGGGCAGAAAGATCCACTCAGCGAGGGCACTGAAGTAGGAAGGCCTGGCCTGGGGGAGGACGGTTCACCTCTTTAGACTAGCTCTTGGGGTCACACAGACTTAGGTTCAATACCCAGCTCCACCTAGTGCACTTGTTGAGAAACCCAGTGACAGGTGAAATCCTGGTAGATGTCCTGTTCCCCATCCATAACTGGGAACAGGATGCCTGCCTGCAGCCACAGGTGTTGTGGGACCATGGGCCAAAGCCTGGGGGTGTGAGAACAAGTGAGAGAGCCTCTAATGACTCCTACAGAGTTGAGAGTTTGGTGGGGAGGATTCTCCCCAGCCTACAGGCTGACTGGCCCCCATATGGAGGTCCTGGGGAACCCCCTCCCTTGCCCTCAGGCAGCTGTTCACAGCAAGTGGGGAGACCGAGGTGTGTAGACAATTGGTGCCAGCTGGAGTGATAGACTGTCCTGGGGACCTTAAGCCCAACTTCTCAGGGCTGAGCTACCTTCCTGGCTGCCTAAGGTTGGGGAGGCGGCTGGGCTCTAGGCACCAGGTGGGCCGGTACCCAGGCGGGCCTCCAGCCTCCCTGTTCTTCCCACAGCTTTCGAGGTCCCGGCTGGAGCTCATTAGCACTTGAATGGGGGTGGGGTAGCTTGGGCCTCCAGTCTCTTCTTCCCACCCCTCCCCCAGGCTGGGCGAGGCTTTGTCTTCCAGAGCCCGGCCTGGAGCTCCCACGCTGGGAAGCGAGCGAGGGTCTAAGCCATTTCTGACCCCCTGTGCTTGTGTCTTGCCCAGTCCCACTGGGCTCATCTCCTGCCCGTGACCCTAACGTTGGTGCAGACAACAGGAAAAATCAGACTTCTAGGATAGGAGTGGAACTGGGTCCTTCAGGGGTACCCCAAGCCAGGAGACTGGGTGAATCTTTGCAAAAGGAATTGATGGCTTTGCAAAGGAATTGATGCTGGAACTCAGCTGCAGGCATCCCAGGAGGGTGGGGTGGAGAACCCCAGACAGGGCAGAGAGCAGGTGGCAAGGATAGAGGGAATGAGCTGCCACCATAGTTGGAGATGGAAGTTATGCCAGCTGGGGAGCACAGGCTTCTGTGCCAGGCCCTGAGGCAGCATCGAGCCACCCACTGTGCTGAGTTGGAGGCTAGGCTGCCAGATGGGGGTTGGCATGGTCAGGGACCCCTTCAGGCCTGGGCAGCCTGTCAGGGGTTAACCCTGGGCTGGCCTGAGCTGCAGGGTCACTGGGTAGCATTATTGGTGTCCTAGGCCTGCAGACGTTGCCCAGCAAGTGACAGCAGGTAGGGTTGGGGCCTGATTGGATCCTGGGGAGGTCCCTAGTAAGCCAGCAGCACTGCAGGGGCTGGCACTTGGGGTGGCTTGGGCCACAGGTTGGTGGGCACAGCAGTCTGTCTTGGTCTCTGTCTCTAAAAGCCACCCATTCGTTTGGCAGGAATAGGATGGAAGAAGCTTTGTCCACATTAGCTCTTAGCCACTGAGGGACCAGGGCCTTGCTCCATCACATCCTCAGCAGAGGATGAGACGTTCTGACCTGGAGGCTGAGTGCTGCACCCCCCCCCCCCCCAACACCCCTTTGTGCTTTGGGAGGCAGGACTGGGCAGATGGGAGCAGGGCCATCTGTCCCATCTTCTCAGCATCTTGGGACAGGAGTCCTAATCTAGGAGTTCATTGAGGAGGAAGGGGTCAACAGGTTCTGGCCAGGCCACAGCTCATGGGCTCTGCCTAAGAATGCATTTCAGGGTTCCTGAGGAGGTTAGAGGACTAGGCCCTTTGATGGTGACCCTGGGACCTGCTACTCTCAGGCAGATCCTCTTTCAGCCACAAGTGCAAGGTGGGACCCCTCTGCTTAGCTCCATGCAGTCCCTCTAGCCTGGGGCTCTTGTTCTTACTAAAACCCCAACTCCATCCTCACCCTCACCACCGTGCTGCTTCCTGGAGCTGTGTCCATCTAGGTGGTTTGGGAGAAATAATCTCCCTGGAACAACCAAACAGTTGCTGGGTCTGACGGGGTCTCAGTGTTGGCCTTCTGTGCGTGTTTTCAAGGTTTGGCAAGTGCCTGGTCCATTTGAACCAAAGCCTGAGGGTGGGATCTTCTAAAGTTTATTGAGAAGGTGTCCTTGTGACTCAGAGGATCCTGGGGTGCAAGGCTGGTAAGCCTCAAAATATGCAGGGGGGTGTCAATGGCAGCACCCACGGTGCCCTGGATGGGAGGAGGGGCAGTGAAGTCTGCATGGCAGGGCTGGGCCTCTCAGGGAAGTGGTGTCCACACCGGAGGAAAAGGAGGAAGCAGCTGGAGGAGGAGGAGCCCAAAAGAGGAAGAGGCCAGAGAGCTGCTCCTGCTCTGTGCTGGGGTGGGGGTGTGAACCCTCTCAACTTGGGGGGATCTGGAAGGTGAACCCCACCTGCACAGGCTCATCTGTATACCCCTAAGAGCCGCCACTGGTAGTCACTGAGTTGACGTCATTCCAGGCAGCTCTGTGCCTTGTCCCACCTCAGCAACCACTGGGCCCAGGATCCCAGAAAAGGTGGCGCCTTTGAGAAGGATTCCAGACCCCTCCTTCGACCACAGGAAGTGGTGGCTGGGAGAGGGACATCAGCGGGGGGTGGGGGGGGGCGGAGGGTGGCTAGCAGGAAAGCAAATGGCTGCTCTTATATTCCCGAGTGGCCATTGCCCTGCAAAGCCGGAAGGCCGGCTACAGGCCAAGATGAATGCCCGGAAATGGAGCAGCAGCCCTGGGATTAGCTCACTCTGGGTTTCCCCTGCCTGGGAGTGGACAGAGGGGCCCTTGGTGCAGCCTAAGGATTCCCCTCTGTTCCTACTACCCATTGGGCCTGGAGGTACCATCACTGGGCCTCAGTTTCCCTTTGGTGTTATCACCAGTTTCCCTTTGGTGTCAGCAGCCGTGACTAATATGTAGGGCTGGACTCTTCATGGTCTCATCGTATTTAACCCTATGAGGCCGAGACTGACATTATATCCATTTCACTGATGAGGAAACTGAGGCTCAGAAATATTATATGACTTACCCAGTAAGTAGAGACACCAAGGTGTGATCAGGTAGTGACTGAGCACTGTCCATAACTACCTTTGTCTGTCAGGAGTCTGTGCCCAATTGGCAAGAATTGGTCAGGATGAGAGGCAGATGCTGTGGGTCCACGTGTTTTCTACTTATGCTTGGGGACCTGTCTCTGGGGGGCCTCAATTCCTCTTTTAGGAGATTGAAAGGGGGCTGTCTGCCCTGGAGGTTGGGGACCCAAGAGTCTGTTCATGAATCTTTTTCCTGTTCAAAGCCAGAAGTCTGCCATGTAGCCCCAGGGTGACTTCATCACAGTGCAGCCTCCCATCTTCCCTCCCAGCCCATGTTTCTCTCACAGAAAGATTCAGATCATAGTTAGGCCATTGAGTACTTCACTGGCCTCCTAACATTGTGCTTGTTCCTCTCATAACCCACAGGCTCAGGAGGATGGAGACTAGGCCTGAGGAAGGGTCAGAGGCTGCCCAGAGCAGAGTACGGGCCCCTGAGCCTGGGAGTTGTCCAGATGAGGAGAAGGGAAGAGCTTTCCCACAGGGGGCTCCCACAAAGAGCAGAGGCTGTGGTGGGCTGCCTGCGGTGCTGTATGGCGGCTGAATGTGTCCGTGGTGTGGGCTGGCACCAGCATGATAGGTGAGGAGGCCGGTCCTCATGCTCCTTAGCCTCTGAATCTGAGTTTTGTGGCCTTGCCTTCCTCCATGGAAGTTCCTTGGGGTTCTGCTCTGTGTTATTGGGCCAGGCCCTAGGGGGCTGAGGAGTCTGAGAGAGACTTAGGATAGCGATAGGAGCTGCTTCAAGGGCTCGCTCGGCCATGAGGCCACGCACAAAGCGGAGGACATGCATTATGATGGCCACTCAAGATCTTGGGTCCCAGAAAGCCCACTCCCCCCCACCTTCTTCACTGTGCGACCTCAGGCTGTCCTCTTCCCTCTCTGCCCAGTGCTGGGACCTGTAATGTCATGATTCTCAGCATGGTCCCATGGCTTGTGGGCTCAGAGACAAGGTATATGCTTGGGCTGGACCTTGGGACAGTTTGGGGTGAGTGTGAGGATTCAAGGGAGGCTGCTCAGGGCAGGCCTTGAGTTTGGCACACTCCCTTGAGGGTACATTTCATAGGTGGGAACACTGAGGCCTGGGGGTTGGGTATCTCACCCAGGGCCCATCACTGTGAATCAGAAGAGATGGGGATTATTCAGCCTCTTTGAAAACAGCAAAGAGATTCCTTAAATGAAGAAGCATCCCAGAAGGAGGAGTGTGTCAAATGGCCTGGGCCCTTCCAGCACCTCCTGGCTCCTGTATAGGGGGAGACCTGTAGCCTGAAGGCCAACGATGAACAGGTCTCAGGGCCTCCTCTCCTCCAACTGTCTTTCCTTACCCAGTGGCTCAGTTTCCCTCTGTCCAGTGAGAAAGAGCCCCATTCCAGGGGACACAACCCTGTCCCAGAAAGTCCTTTCCATGTCTGGCAGGTGCCGAGGCCTCTCTCCCTTACACAGAAAGCTCTGACTTGGCAGTAGCAGGCCAGGCCCTGCTTGCTAGTGCTTCCTGGTGGGCATCATGAACCCCTGGAAGCCATTGGTGGCCACCCAAGTGGCAGACTGGCAAGAGGGAAGTTCCAGGTTTGTTAGGGCACTTGGGGGAGGCAAGACCACACTTGTGGGTGGGGGTGTTGCAGCCCGAATCCAAGACCCATGTCCCTGTCCCCCAGTGTTAGACCCTTACAGAGCCACCTAGGAGGGAGTCAGGCCTAAGAGAGCACCTGGAGGAAGGAAGAGACAGCCAGGGGCGGGGCTTGGAGGGCCTTTGTCTGGTGGGCCCCCTCCTCCTCTCTCCCATTCCCATTGTTACCCTGTGTGTGGGGTCTCCGCAGGCTGTGGGCCTCCCAGGCCCTGGAGAGGGCGTTGGGTGAGGGTCCAGGCACCTCCCCCAGCTGCCTAGCCTAGACTGCTTTTTAGAAGCAAATGCTCCCCAGTACTGCCCAGCCCCCACCTCCTCCACCATCTCTGGCTGCTGGGCTCCCCCTAGTGGTGGCGGGACCTGGGTCCCTGAGGCTGTAGGGGAGGGGCCAGAGCTAAGGGGCCTGGAACCACCGGCTGGGCCAGAGACAGAGACGTGGCACCTTCCTGGGATGAGAGTGGGAGGTGGCGCCCAGGCTGCCTTTGGGGTAGGCTTCCCAAGGTTCACCCCCACCTTCCCCCCTGTGCCCCACTGGGGCAGGCTCGGGGGTGGCAGTGGGGGCGGGCCTGGTACTGTGGGTTTGAGCTGGGCTGCAGCCCAAGTCTACCCTGTGGTCCCAGCCCTGCTGCTTATGAGAATCTCTGCCCTCGGGCCGCCACGTCAGCTGGCTGCTCTCCCTAGGCCCATGTGTTCCAGGGGAGCCCACCAGTGCAGGAGCCTCTGCCCAGCCTTCTGAGCGCATGGAGTCAGTGAGCAGTGTCTGCGGCAAGGCCCCGGGACGGGAAGAAGGCCCCAGCTATGTAGCAGTACTGGGTTGTGGAAGGGAAGTGACAAACTCAGAGCCAGAAGCCCGAAAAGAACTGAGTGGCTCTGACTGCTGTCCCACAGTACACAGGTCCCAGCAGGAACCGCCAGTGCTGCGCCAGCCTGTTAGCCGCTGGTCATTGCCCTCCACTGCACCTTGTCTGAAAGCCTCAGAAACTCTCCTTCCGATGAGATGGCCACAGCAGGCCACTCTGTAGGTCGTGGTTGCAGTGAACTATGCAGTATGGTCATTGAAGGCTGCAGGAAATGAAAGGTTTGGGGACATCTGTGATCTTCCATAGAGGAGAAACATAGTGATAACTTTTATCTGAGTGTTCACTGTGTGCTGGGCACTATGAGAAGAGCTTTGTGTTTAATCCTCCCCTCCCTCTTGGAGGAGATAATAGTGGTGTCCTGTTTCACAGATGAGGTACCAGAGCAAGGGCAGGAAGGGGGTGAGGCTCTTGAGAACATCAGGAAGGATCAGAATGGGCACCAGGGCTGTGGTAGGTCTGGACCTCTCTTTCAGAGAGGGTCTGACGGTGAGCGATGGGTCAGTTGGCCACTTGAGGCTTGGCGGCGTCTGCAGAAGGGAAACTGAGGCCAGAAAGGACAGCAGCATTCAGGGCCTCCAGCGAGACAAAGCCTTGTCTGAGACACAGAGGGTCAAGATAGACCTACAGCAGTGACCTGATGCTGGGGCTGGAAGTCAGCATCAGGCAACAGGACCAGCGACCCCGTCTCTGCTGCTGCAGAGGCCCTGCTGGCCTTGTTCGGGCAGGTGGAGTTGTGCTGTCTCCCTTCCCCCATCTGTTCCCGCCGCTGTTGGGGCCCAGCGCTCCCAGAGTGGAAGCAGATGTTCTAATGCAGAGCAGCCTCTGTCGCCAGCACATCATGGCAATTACTGCCTGCCTGCTGGGGGCCCAGCAGCTGTGCCCTGGGACAAAGGCTGCGGAGGTTTCTTCTTGGTGGGAAGAGGTATGGCCCAATAGGAACACTGAAGTCATCCTAGGGAGCCTCTGTGGGCCCCTCTGATATCACCCAGCTGGAGAAGTAGTGCCTGGTGGAGTCCTCTGTGGGCAGGAGACTCCTGCCACCTTCAGTCTAGAACCAGCTAGTGAAGCCTCCTCTGAAGGGAGGGTGCAGGGCTGGGTGGAAGGAACTGGGCACCCAGGACCAGCAGGGTACAGGCAAACTTCAAGCCAAGTACTAGCTTATCTGATAGGGGAGCACTGTCAAGTCCTAATGGAAAAGGGCCCGGGGGAGGGGGTGAAGAGTGGGGCTAGGCCCCACAGCTCCTGGGGGTACCTGGCCCCCCCTATTCCACCATCCCACCCACTCTGCCTCTGCCTCCTGGTCTGCTTGTTGTAGCTGCTCCTGGGCCATGCCTCTCCTTCTGTCCCTCTGTTCCCCCCTGCTTCCTGCCTAGCCACCAGCACCACACCCTTGTCCTGCCACTCACTCCTTCCTGCTTGAGTCACAGCTGCTGGGAGGACAAAGGGGCCGCCCTGAGTCCAGGGATGGGGGCTCCATGATTTTGGTTTGTCCACCTGTCAAATGGGGGCAGAGAATATCCTCCTAACCCTCAGAATGTGACAGGAAGGGAGGCTGAGGCTCAAAGGGGACAGGGAAATGGACCCTCAGTTGGCTGGGACAGGGAGCAAGTGTCCTGGCTCCAGCCTGGTCACCCAGGTACTGCCCATCTCTGTGTCTGCCAGGTCTGCCACTGCTAGGAAAATCAGATGCAAAGCTCATTTGTGCTGTCATCCCTGTCTCTGGGCAGGGTCACAGGGTGCCATACCACTTTACTAGGGAGAGTGGTCAAAAGGCCAGACAGGGAAACTGGTACCTCAGGCAGACATGGTCCCAAAGTCACACAAGAGACAGAACCCTTACCAAAACCTCAGGTCTCATGTGCCTTGGACAGTTGCCCACTCTGAGTCTTGGTTTGCCTGACTGGGGCCTGCATGATTGATCTGACCCATCACTTCACATCCTTGGCTTCTGCTCCTCCACTGAACCCCCAATCCTGGCTGAGGCCTCTGGTTCCTGAGTCTCCCTCTGCCCCAGGATGTGCTACCAGCCTCCTGCTCTGTGGGAGCAAGTGCCTAGGTGGGCAGGACAGCCAGGAGGTCACCTGGACCTTGTGGTTAGCCAGCCCGGTGCTGCCCTCCCTGCTCCTGGATATTTGGGTTCTGGAGGATTGGCCTCCGTGATCAGGCATCACTCTCGGGCCTTCCTAGGCCCTCTCCCCATCTTTCCATCAGCAGGTATGGAGTGTCAGTGTGGGGGACCCTGGCTGTTCCTCTGCCATGCATAGCACGAGGAAGCAGGAGTACTGCCATCTGACCAAGCCCATGTCCAGGGGAGTGCACTGGAACAGGTGCTTCTAGGGCCCAGGGGCTGAACCGATAGTAGAGGGGCTCGCTGCTTCAGAGCCACCCCCCAGGGCCTGCACAGTTGTGTGTCCCCCTCCCCCGCCCCAATTACTCCCTCACCTATCCTGGGAAGCAGGCCTGGGATAGTCAGAAGCCCAGTAATACCCAGCAGCTGGTAGCATTTGAGAGGAGACCCCAGACCCTTCTCAGGGAGGCCACTGGGTTGTGCACATACCAGGCCTAACTCTGTGAGGGCCACAGCTGTGCCTCAGTTTCTCCTAGTAAAATGTGGATCTGGGGTGAGATGGGTGGGCAGGGTGGACGGAGGTGGGCAGGGACCTTGGTGGGGATGGGGAGGGCACTGTAGAGACTCAGACTATTATCTGCCTAGGAAGGCAGGGAGTGAACCCAGTGACACGTGCAGCCTGGACCTGAAGACAGTGTGGCCCAGCTGCACTGGGCAGCTCTAGGAGGCACTACATGGCTGGCAAGGTGGGCCACCCATAGAGGGGATTAGGACCATGGGACAGTAACCTCTGTCTCAGTTTTCTCCGTTTGTTAGGTGGGATTGCTGTGAGATTAAATTCCTTAGTTGCCATGACAGGCAGAGAAGAGCATCTGACACGTAGAGGTTGCTGTTCATGGCTTTGCTATGATCATTATTGTCGATACTCTTGCTGCTCATGTGAGTCTGTGTGTTTTCCCCTTTACCCTCTGAGGTTGTCTTGACCTGCCCTGAGGGATAGTGGAGCCAGAGTCCCCAAGTGTGACCTCCCCACAGACCCCGCCATCTACTCTCCTGAGCTGCTCAGAGGGGTAGACCTGCCACATTGATCAAAAGGGTTGGGACACATGTCAATGGGCCATGGCACACGTATGTCCCGCAAAGAAAACTGCATGGGCAAATGCCTGGCTTTGGCAAGAGGAAGGGCCTGGCAGGTGCAGGTATGGCTGGCAGTGATGGCAGTGAAGGAGCAGAGGGAACAGTCTGTGCGAGAGCTGGGAGGGGAAGCAGGGCCCAACTGAGGTGTCTTCTACTTGGAGTTTGGGACAGTGAAAGGAGGGGCGCCTGGGTGGCTCAGTCAGTTAAGTGTCTGAGTCTTAATTTGGTTCAGGTCATGATCTCACCGTTCCTGAGCTTGAGCCCCACATGGGGCTCTGCACTGATAGTTCGGAGCCTGCTTGGGATTCTCTCTCTCCCTCTCTCTCTCTGCCCCTCCCCCATGCTCTCTTTCTCTCTCTCAAAATAAATAAATAAACGTTAAAAAACAACTTTATTAAAAAAAAAAAAGGGGGGACGGTGAAAGGAGTAGATGAGGTCCTGCCCCCACTCCCACCATCCCCCAGCCAGGAGGTAGTGTAGCCCTCCTGGTCTTCACACTTCCCTGCAGACTCCCTGGGGAATGTGGGTTTCTGGGCTGCACCCCTCAAGATCTGGCTCTGGGTTTGTGTGTCTAGGATAGGACCTGGGAATCTGCTTTTTTTTTTTTTTTTTTTTTTTTTCCCTCCCTCCTTTTTAAAAACACCTTCTGGGGCCTCTTGCAGCATCTGAGCCACATCTGAGAAAGGCTGGGCAGGCCAGGCAATCTTGGTCCTGTGTGTCTCCCTGCCTATCTGAATCCTGGCTGCACAATCTTTTTTTTTTTTTTTTTTTTTTTTTTTTTAATTTTTTTTTATGTTTATTCGTTTTTGAAAGACAGAGACAGAGCACAAGCACGGGTGGGGCGGAGAGGGGTGGGGGGACACAGAATCCGAAGCAGGCCCCAGGCTCTGAGCTGTCAGCACAGAGCCCGATGCGGGGCTCGAACTCACAAATCGTGAGATCATGACCTGAGCCGAAGTCGGATGCTCAACCGACTGAGCCACCCAGGCGCCCCTCCCCTTTTTTTTTAATGTTTGTTAATTTCTGAGAGAGAACAAATGGGGGAGGGTCAGAGAGAGAGGGAGACAGAGGATCTGAAGTGGGCTCTGCACTGACAGCAGAGAGCCCGATGTAGGGCCCGAACCCCAAACCATGAGATCATGACCTGAGACGAAGACACTTAACCAACTGAGCCACCCAGGGGCCCCCTGGCTGCAAAATCTTGGGCCAAGACTACCTTTGTGAGCCTCGGTGTCCTTGTCTATAAAATGGAAGCAGAAGTAGTATGTTTGTAGGGCTGCTGTGGCAGCCATGGGAAAGAGTACCAGCAAATCCCTCAGTATTGGCCAAGGAGAATATAGAATGGGCCTCTGCCAGGCTTGGAAGCATGTTGAGTCAGTCCAAGGGTATGTGTGTATGAGTGTGTGTGTGTCAGTCATGCTGCGTGTCTCCCAAGTCCTGGTCTCCATCTGCTCAGGGTAGACTTGGGCCATGCCTAGGAGGCAGGACTATGACACTGTCCTAGCCCAGGCCCCTTGGTGGCTCAGAGTGTGGGGAGAAGAGGGAATGCTCCCCTGCTAGAGTGTGCAGGGCTCCTTCCTGCCAGCTGTGCCCTGGCACCATGTTGGCGAGCCTGCTTGCGTGAGAATGACAAGGAGACTTCTGAGGGCTTGTCTCCAACCAAAGCCCCTGAGCTCATTCTGCTGTTGAGGGGGGTAATGTGGTGGGCAGTGAAGCTTGGGGGAAGCAAAGGCCTGGGGTCTTGACCACTGTGGCCCTGCCAGCTGCACTCTTGTAGCTTTGCTGCCTCCCAGGCCCAACTGCCTCCATCTCCCTGTGCAGTTGATGGGGGAGGGTGGGTTCTGCCTCTGGGGCTGCCAGTGGCTGGGCCACATGTAGCCCCACTGGGGCTGCTCCCTGACAGCCTGTGCCCTCTGTTCCAGGTGCTGGGGAGTCAGGGAAGAGCACCATTGTCAAGCAGATGAAGTAAGTGCTATGTGCAAGAGACAGCCACCAAACCCTGATTTCCCCTCTTCTTTCTCTGGGTCTATGTTGCACCGCCCCCCCCCCCCCCCCCTCCGCCAAGTAGTGGCCCAGCCAGTCTTAGCCAAGCCCAGGACCTTGTCGGAGGCAATCACCCATCCTCACGTCCCAGAGGGTCGGGGGAAGTTTCCTTCTCTCTGTAATAGGTCCCTGCAGGCTTCAGCAGCCCCAGGAGGCCATGTATGGTCCTCGTGCCCTAGGGGCCCTAACTCCTGACCCCTGGCTGCCAGGATCATCCATGAGGATGGCTATTCTGAGGAGGAGTGCCGGCAGTACCGGGCGGTCGTCTACAGCAACACCATCCAGTCCATCATGGCCATTGTCAAAGCCATGGGCAATCTGCAGATTGACTTTGCCGACCCCTCCCGAGCGGTATGTCCTCTCCTCAACCCCTGCCTGCTTCCCTAAAGGCTTCAGGGCAAGCCTTGTCCTGGGGAACCTAGAAATACCCAAGCCTGGGCCCCATTCTGGAGGCCCCTGACAGGTGGGGTGGGGGTGAACTCCTGTGACTGGCTGACACCTCGACACTGCGCCCAGGATGATGCCAGGCAGCTGTTTGCACTCTCCTGTACTGCTGAGGAGCAAGGCGTGCTCCCTGAGGATCTGTCTGGTGTCATCCGGAGGCTCTGGGCTGACCACGGTGTGCAGGCTTGCTTTGGCCGCTCTCGGGAGTACCAGCTCAACGACTCCGCTGCCTAGTGAGTACTCCAAGGAGCCGGGTGGGGTGAGGGGGGCTCTGGACCACAGCCTAGAATGGAGGGCCTGAGCATTCTCAGAAAGACACTGCCAGTCTCTGCTTATGAAGCTGGTGACTGTCAACCAAGGCCTTGGTGATTTTTGCTTTGAGGTGGGGGGCATGGTATTGAAAGTCAGGAGGAAGGACAGGCAGGGCTGCTGTCCCTCCAGGGCCAACTGGAGTCTGATCTGTCCTTAGACACAATCATTGTATTTTTAAATTTTTTTTTTTATTTGTTTGTTTGTTTGTTTATTTATTTGGAGGGAACATGCATGAGCAGGGGAGGGGCAGAGGGAGAGGGAGAGAGAGTGAATCCCAAGCAGGCTCCGTACTGTCAGTGTGGAGCCCAATGCAGGACTTGAACTCATGAACTGTGAGGTCATGACCTGAGCCGAAATCAAGAGTCTGACACTTAACTGACTGAGCCACCCAGGTGCCCCTAGACGCAATCATTCTAAAGAACATTTGCTGCCTCCTGTGCCAGGTCCTGTGCAAAGCTTGAGGGACCCAGCGAGGATGGAGTAGACACATCCCCAAGTAGCGACCACCTACAGTGTCAGTGTTATGGTGGGAGTGGGGGTAGGTCTAGAGCAGGGACTGCCTCAGCTGAGTTCTGAACAAGAGACAGGCAGAGGAGGAACAGGAAAATCTCCTAGGCAGGGGCACATGTGCACAGGCCTGGAAGTGAGTAGTGCTGGCTGTGCCGGGGGTCCCAGAAGATGTTCAGACTGGCTGGAGAGGAAGATACAAGGGGAAGAGACCAGGAGGTGACAGATATGTGTTTAAGTTAGAGCCTAAGACTTGGCTGGGGAATCACAGGGGGTTCTGGGAGTTCCAGAGGCCCAGCCTATGGGGTCATTGTCTGAACTCCTTCCCTGAACTACCTACCGTATGTCAGGCCTGGTGCAGAGGGCTGAGCACCCATGGAGAACAGGACAGGTTGGTGGCCAGTGCTGATGGCTGCGGGAGACGTGCCCAGGCTTTTTGGACTGCGCCAAATAGGCAGATAGGCGGTTGCCCCTGTGCTCATACCTCACCTCTCCCACCTCTGCTTAAGCCAGCCCCTGTTCGCAGCACCTTTCTCCCCCCGCTGTGCTGCCCTTCAAGTCCTGAGCCCACCCAGAGAGGGGCTGGACCAGGGTGAGGGTGGATAGGAGGCTGGCCCTGCCTGGTCCTGCGCCCTGAGCCCTGCCCCAGTCACATGAAGCGCCTCCCTCTCCTTGCAGTGCCCTGAATGCCCTTGTGAGTGCCCCCCAGAGGAGTTGCAGAATAGCAGCCAAACATAGTGGGGGTCAGAGCTCCTGGGTGGCTCAGTTGGCTAAATGTCCGACTCTTGGTTTCAGCTCAGGTCATGATCTCACAGTTCATGAGTTCGAGCCCCGCATCGGGCTCTGTGCTGACAGACAGAGCCTGCCTGAGATTCTCTCCCTCCCTCTCTCTGTCTCTCCCTCCTCTACTCTGTCTCTCAAGATAAATAAACTTTAAAAAAAATTAAACAAACAAACAAACAAACAAACATAGCGGGGGTCTCCAGACCTCAGCGATGCCCGTCTCAGAGGTCACAGAGGCTCAGCACCAGCAGATCTTATGGGTCCTAGAGGCAGGCAGGGGTGGGTCCTATCAACCATTACCACCTCAGTGTCCAGGATACTCAAGGAGGGTAGGTATGGGTCCCTTCCAGGCTACTCCCCATTCCTTCGTTCCCTAGACATTAAGCACCCGCTGTGTGCCCAGCACTGTTCTGGGGGTGGGGATCCAGCAGTGACACAGGTCTTGTTCTCCCAGGTAGGTTTATGCCATGACCAGATCACCTAGGGGTGGGGAGTGGATTAGAACACTACAGGGAACAGGAGTGCCCCAACCCCTCTTCACAGCAATCCTTCAAGGCTGCTGTGGGTCAGTGGGACCCTGGGGTGAACCCTGTTGTGGAGAAGGGGGAGGCTGGCGTGGAAACCACCAGGAGACCTCTGGGCAAGAGGTTCTCAGTAGGTGGCGGGGTGCCGTAAGCAGGTCACAGCCCATGCGTCATGGGCCCTCATGGTCCTTCCTGTTTTTCTGTTCTGTCCCTGCGTCTCTGAGGTCATTTCCTGCTGGCCCCAACAGCCCTGCGCCAGGAGTGAAGTGAGACATCGGCACTGGGCAGCGGCTCAGAGGCCTGGACCCAGTCCCCAGGGCACCTCAAGGATATTGAGGCAGACAGAGCTGGTCCCAGGGCCTGACAGGAGCAGTGTTGATATTAATCAAGGGAGCTGGTAATGAGGAGCCCCTGGGACTCCTGCCAAACAGGTGCCCATGCTCTCCCTTGAGGAGTCCAAATTTTATTGGACGCTGGGCAAAGAGCCCATTGAGCCTGACAGGCCCCAACCTGTTCAACCCTGCATTGAGGGACATGCCAGGCTGCTCTGTAGTGGGTGCCATAATTGTGCCAATTAGCATCCTGAATCCCTCACTGAAAGACTAATTTGTCCCTTCCCACCCTCCTCAGTTTGCAGCTCTACCAGGCCTGGATCCTGTCTGAGGCAGGCCTGGCTAGGACCTGGGTGCTGGGGCTTGGCTGGCCGGTGACAGCCGCACCTCCTCCGGGCCCGTTCCACAGGCAGGAGGCGGCAAGGGCTTCTGGTCCAGTTTTTCTCATCTGAGCAATGAATGTCATAAAGGCAAGGGTTGAAGAGGCAAGGGCTTTGAGAAATGAGGGGATGGGAGGAATAGGGGCCTGGGTCAGCTGGCCCGGGGTCCAGGTTAGGAGGCCTCCTGCTGGCCACTACTGACCTGCCTGCCCCCACATCTAGCTACCTGAATGACCTGGAGCGCATCGCGCAGAGCGACTACATCCCCACACAGCAGGACGTGCTACGGACCCGTGTGAAAACCACGGGCATCGTGGAGACACACTTCACCTTCAAGGACCTACACTTCAAGTGAGCCAGCATGTGGGCAGGGTGGAAGGGCAGGACTTGCTAGCCTTTGGGGCGACAGACGGAGGGACCCTTACTCCAAGGCCTGCTAATGGCTGTATTGGGAGGGAGGGGCTGGTCCAGGATTCCCCAGGATTCCCTGCTCTGAGGTTTCTCAAGGCTGTGTGGTTGCCAGTGGCCCACATCCTCTGCTGCCCCTGCCCCATGTGGCTGCAGCCTGCCCTGCTGACCAGCCCTGACCCCACCTATGCAGACATGCTCCGACCCAGAACCTTGAGTAAGGTGGACAAGTGTGAATGATTCCATGAAGACAACTGCCCCACTCTGAGCAGGCCTCTGTCCTCAGTCAGCCAACTTGTGAAATGGGGACCGTCTCTCGGGACCGCCTTTTCTGGAGCTAAGGCGACCCTGTGTCCGCAGGATGTTTGATGTGGGCGGTCAGCGGTCTGAGCGGAAGAAGTGGATCCACTGCTTTGAGGGTGTCACAGCCATCATCTTCTGCGTAGCCTTGAGCGCCTATGACCTGGTGCTAGCTGAGGATGAGGAGATGGTGAGAGGCCGAGAGGCCGCTGAGGGGGGCGTGGGGGTGGGGAGCAGTGGCGGGTGCTGACCGCGCTGTCCTGCCCCCAGAACCGCATGCACGAGAGCATGAAGCTGTTTGACAGTATCTGCAACAACAAGTGGTTCACAGACACGTCCATCATCCTCTTCCTCAACAAGAAGGACCTGTTTGAGGAGAAGATCACACACAGCCCCCTGACCATCTGCTTCCCTGAGTACACAGGTGTGGGGACTGGGCCTCTGGGGAGGAGCTGGTGGTGACCAGGTGGTGCGCAGGCGCCCCCCGCTGGACAGAAGGGTAACTGCGGGACACTCAGGCAGGAGCTGGTGCCTCACTTAGGCCTATGTACTTGTGCCTGCACACAGGGCCTGTACCCCGTACATGTGCACAATCAGGAGCCCTTCTTTACACACTCAAACATGTATGTACATTCACATACACTGTCACCCTTTGCACATGTGTGCACATGTTATATGCTTGTCTGTTCACACGCACAGGACCTTGTCGTTCATGTGGGACAGGCCTGCCTGCCGTACAGGTGGCACAAGTCCTCACCATTTTGTCTCCCACAGGGGCCAACAAGTATGACGAGGCAGCCAGCTACATCCAGAGTAAGTTTGAGGACCTGAACAAGCGCAAGGACACCAAGGAGATCTATACGCACTTCACTTGTGCCACCGACACCAAGAACGTGCAGTTTGTGTTCGATGCCGTCACCGACGTCATCATCAAGAACAACCTGAAGGACTGCGGCCTCTTCTGAGGGGGCGGGGCCTGGCAGGATGGTGAGCTGGGACGGTGGTGGGGTGGGTAGGCTGGCAGGGAGCTGGGGTGGAACAAAGTGGAGCCATTGAGCCCAGATAAGGGACAGGGTTGGGCCTCGGGAGGGCCTGGGTTGGGTGGGGGGTTGCCTGGGAGCACAGGGTGGCAAGTCAGGTGGGCTACTGAGGTCAGGGCACACAGGTAGGCTGGCTAGTGATCCAGACAGCAGAAACATCTGGCCATGTGCCGGGAGAAAATTAGAGGGCTGTTCTGACCTCCCTTGGAGAAAACTTAGTCATCCACCAAGCCACTGGCCTGGCCGGAAGGAGGCTAGATGACAGAGAGTGCAGCCACCTGCCACTCAGCGTGACCAGCTCTGCACTCGGCTCTGCGGTCTTTCCTTCAGACCTAGCTGAGGGTCCTGGGCTGACGCCGGCCCCACTAGCCCTGGGGCAGATGGGGAGGACTCTGCCAGTGCTACAGACCCCCCTCCCTCACATAACCCAGCAACAGACACTGGCTCCTGGGCAGCCACTGTGTCCCTGGTAACAGGTGGATGAGAAAAAAGAGAGGGTCATTGTCCAGGGAGGTGGGAGGAGAGGCACACTCTGGCTTCCTCCCGACCCATGCCCTGACTGTCCCCCACCTCCAGGGCCACCGCTGACTCTGCTCCCTCCAGCTCCTGAGGAAGATGGGGGCAAGAGGACCACGCTCCCTGCCTGCCCGCTCCTCTCCTCTCCCCGGCTGCTTTTTCCCTCTTTCCTCTCTCTGTTCTTGGCTCCCCTGTTCCCTCCCTCAGCTCCAGAGACTCGGGTTGAGGAACTGCCACAGGCCCTCCTATTTGAAGCCGGCCCTTGTCCTAGCTGCCGGGAATGGCTGCGGTACCCCCTTCCTGGGCATCTCTTCTGGTGTTAACCATTGTCTTGTTCTGTGATGGGGGAGGGGAGCACATGCTGAATCTCCCAAGGCCTGTGTCTGGAGGGGCACTCACTTCTCCAGCCTGAGACCCCTGGCTTCGCTCAACACCAGCCCCTGACCCAGCCCAAGTCCAAATGTTTACAGGGAGCCTCCTGCCCATCCCACCCCTCTAGCCGCTCGGAGGCCCCAAAGGAAAAAGCACAAGAAGCGTGAGACGCCACCATTCCTGGAGACTACAGTCCACCTGCTCATTCTCGTAGCTTTTTAAAAAAAAAAAATGAAAGTAAAGGAAAAAAAAAAAAAAAGACAAAACTGCAAACCTAGAAAACTTTTTAGAGAAAAACTATTTAAAACTGTCAGATCCTAACCAGCGCCCACCCAGCCCCCTTCCAGTGATTCCGTGCCTTGAGTGTGTCTGCGTGTTTACACCCATCCCTCTGCTGGCTGCCCCTCCCCTACCCCGTGCGGGCGGCACATCTGCCCTGCCCTCCACAGAACTGGGTTCCAAGGGCTGTTCCAGACAACTGCCAACATCACTGAGGGCCCCGTCCCAGTGGCCCTGGGCCCTGGCTCCATTAACCTAAATGTAGCTCCTTAGCGCTAACCTAGGAACCGCCGCTGCCTGCTGAGGGCCATGCCCCTCGTGCCCTTGCCCCAGGCCCGGGTCCTTCAGCGTTGAACACTTCCTTGCTTTTTTCACATGTTTTATGGAATTGTTCACCTGGTTTGAAATAATAAAATGTAGAAAGAAAAAATACCAAGTACTGCTCAGTACTCTTGTATCCCAGGGACGGAGACCCAGACTAAGCTGTGCCGAGGTGATAGTGACCTGAACCTGAAACCTCATTTGTGGCAGGGCCCCAGGTGCTCTGCCCTCCAGGTCATCCTCAGGCCCAGTACACAGCACCTCAGTGTTCCCACTCTGTAGTCATTTCACCTACTGGCACCAGTACTCGCTCCCCTCTCCTCCCAGGCCCACCGTGGCCTTGGGTTTGAGGCAGTCTTCAAGCTTTCCCTGTGCAGCAGGGCGGATTTCTTCCGGAGCTGCACCTCTAAGGGATTCTTCTATATTGGGAGCAATAGAGGGGTCCCGTGAGTAGTGCAGAAGGAAGATGTGACTTCTGACCTCCCAGGCCCAAGGCTCCGAGACCATGAGTTGCAGAGTCCCTTGCACACCCTTCCTTCTCCCCACCTGAGGTGTTTGCCTAGACCCTTGCTCAGGGCTGGGCTTCTTGGGGTTGACTAAACAGAAAGGCCGGGTACAGTAGGGGCCTGAGGCATGTTCAGAAAGGTCTCTGTCCCGCAGCTCCCCCTCCAAACCTGGGGGTGGGGCGGGAAGGGACAGGCAGGTAGCCATGGGCTAGGGCCCTAAAAATGCGGAAGCTTCTGTGAGGCTATGGGAAGTGCACGCACGTCGCTGGAGAAGACAAGGCAGATGACAAGGCGGCGGGGGTAGGAGGGTGCCCGTTGGGTGAGCTCTGAGCGCCAGGCAAGGCGCCTGGACTTTGTTCCGCGCGCGGGGGCGCTGGACAGCAGGCAGCTGAGCCTAAGGGAAGGGCTCGACGGGGCGGGGCTCGGAGGCGAGCTCCTCCGCAGCCGCCAGGGGGCGCCGTAGTCCGTGCCGGGGCCCGCCGGGCTTGTCACGGAGGCTGACGTCAGCGGGTGCTGCGGAGGCCGCGGGGCACAAAGGCAGCTTTGTCGGGCCGCGGCGGCTCCGCGCCTGCGGCGGGACAAAGCGGCCTGGGCCGGGGTCGGCGCCGCGGAGGCGGGAAAGGCAGGGGGTGGGAGGGTGGGGCCGGGGACCCAGGACCCCGCCTCCGCACACCTGCCAGTCCCCGCACGGCCTCAGGGCCCAGAGTGCTGGCAAGAGATGAGAGACTGCGGCCGGCGGATCGGAAGGAGATCAACGCCCCCCAGCCTCCGTTCCCGCCCCAGTTCCTCGGGCCTTTTCCTGCTACCGCTGCCTCCGAGGCTTAGGGCTGAGGGCCGGCTGGCAAGAACAGGATCCCGCACCCAACCCAGGATCCCTGCCTTCCTTCCAGGCCTGGACCTCGCTGTGCCCCAGATACGCGGGCGGGGCGGGAGCTCCGGTGCGGTGATGCCCGTCCAGCAGGAAGTCGCGCCGGAGATGGTTCCTTCCTTCCCTCCTGATGGGAACCCTGCACAGAGGGACCATTGAGGGGCCGGCATTGTCTGCCAGATGCACCCAGTGCCTCTCACCCTGGGTGGGCCCTGCAGGATTCTGGCCAGGATCCCCTTGTACCCAGCTTGCCGTGGGTCTGGGTGGGGTCCTGGCAAGCAAAGGTTCCCTGGGTGCAGACAACTAGGCCCCCACCTGCCGCTGGCCTTCCTACCCCTGCTCTGATTTGGAGGGCATAAGGCTCCATTGTCCCAGCACTGGCGGGGGCGGCCTTTCAATTCCTCCTTGTCTTTGGCAGTTGGGAAATTCCCAGCCATGGGGGGCAGCTGGGGGAAGCCGGGGGGAGGGGGATGGCTCATCCCAGGTGTCTTGCATCCTAAGGGAGGGCCTCCCTGAGGTTGACTCCTGCGGATCCCCTACTGCCTGGAGGTTTCCAGGGCTGAACCTTAGCCTCCCTCATGCCTGGGACCAGCTGGGTCAGCATAGCCAGAGATTCAGTGCTCCCTGGCCCTGTATACCCACCCCAGAGCACCCCAGCTTAAGAAGGTGCATCTTTCTGGCTCCACTCGTGGGCAGCTGCAGCTAAGAGGCCTGGGACCCTTAGGCAGAGCTAGGGAAGGGCCCCAGGCTCCTGCTTCCAGACATGGGTCCCAGTATGAAGTAGGCTGTCTCCAGCCAGTGGAGACATCCATGAAGCTGATGCATCTCCCAGAGGGCCCACCCCACTCCAAATAGTTGCTCAGACTACTGATGTGTGGCAGCCTTGGTATTTTTAACCCATTTGCAGGGTGGGGAAACAGCTGGGGAAGAGAGAAAGAGACAAGCTCTGCGAGCCAGAAGACTTAGAAGGGAGGATTGAGGGAGACTCTGTGGAGAGGAGCCAGGCTGGAAGCCACTCCCCAGCTCAGGCCCAGGCCCCCCACAACAGGTGGGTGGAGGCCAAGATGCCAGGTGCAGAACGGGGAGGGGGCCCCGTTAGATCTGGGACCTCTGAGGCTGCAGGGCCTACCAAGGCCTGGAAGAACACTTCACCACGTTCCTGGGCAGCCCCATGGCTCCTGATGTCAGGAAAACTTCCTACTCCCTACCCACCCAGAATCCCTCAAATCATCCCTCCACAGCCCCCATCCCAGACCCAGAGGGCCAAGCCAGCCACCATGCTGGAGAACACAAGCCCTGACTCCATCCACCTGACCTGTGGCCTAGCCAGCCAGATCCTAGCTGCCCTGGGTGTCAGGGAGAGGGCAGGGACAGGACTGTAGGTTCTCTTGACTGAGTTCTGGGTTCAGGCTCACTCCCAAACAACTGAGCCCAATCTTTGTGTCTGTTGCCCTATAAGAGGTCCTGGAGGCCTGCATCTCTTCCATGGGGCTATGCATTCCCCTAACCTCTCCTGGACACCCAGAGGGAAAGCCAGCCCCCATCACACATCCAAGGAGGGCGTCAAGCCAGCTGTGTTATATGTGCAGCTATAGCTGTATGACAGTGAGTTTGTCCATACTCACCAGGCCACTCAGCTCCTTGGTTAATAACAGCGGTGGGCACCAGTGTCCAAGCGGGCAGGGCTCAACACCATGGATCCCTTTCTCCTTCTTGTCTTGGTTTTTCCCTTGCATGAGATAAGCCACACAGGTGATCTTATTTAGGAGAAAAATCAGTTTGATATCCCTTCTTATTGATTCTGCTTTCTGACTTCATTGTGGGTAGAGGGCATCAAGGCCTCTTGGTGGAGCTGGTGCAGGGTCAAGGAGGGACCCAAGGTGTCCCTTGTCCGTCAGTCTCCCATCCCCTTCCTCCACAGGCTCAGCAGGCCCAGGAAGGTGGAAGGGCTTTCTGCAAACATTCTATCTCCTATCTCCCTGGGTCTGTCCTCTGCTGGGTCCTGGGGCCCCCACTGATGATAGCCCCTGGGGAACCCGGAGCCCCACAGAGAGGCTTGAACCTGGGTGTTACAGGCATCTGGGGCTTCACAAAGGAAATGACACCAGAGAGTTGGATACTGAGTGGTGAAGAAGAGTCCAGCAGGTGGCAAAGAGGATGGCCTAAAAGCCCGGAGGGCACCGGCCAAGCAGAGTCCTGGCAAAGAAAGTACTGCTGCCTCCCAGAAGTTGGGTGGCCAGAGCACTGGCAGGGTTGCCTAAGGCTAAGCCTAGGAGCCCCCAAGCTCCAGGGAGCTCTCTGAGGTGGGGGGCAGGGGACTGCAGAGGGGTGGAGGAGTGGCAGACCACAGGGGCACAGCCTGGGCGGTAGGCTGAAGGGGTCAGGCTGCATGCTGCTGGGGGAGGAGGTGGGACCTTCTCAGGTCAACCAGGCAGAAAGGTCTCCCTGAGACAGGGGCTCTAGGAGAAGGGATGTGGGCTTGGCCCTGCTAGGGCTGGGATGGAGACCTGGAGGAAGACTGAGGAGTCCTCAGGGGTAGGGGAGGGATGGAGGTTTAGGTGGAGGGTGGAGGCAGTCATTGGCTGTGGCCGGAGGGTTGGCGGGGGCTGGGGACAGGAGAGGAGCCAAGCCCGACAAGGGGCCCTAGTGAAGCAGGGCTGAAAGAGGCAGCAGTGAAGGGTCTGCTTCGAGGCTCTCAGGCCTGGATGCCCAGTGCTGAGGTGGCAGCAAGAGCGCACACCTGTGTTCTGCCACAGTGGCCAGACCTGCCTGGCCCGCCAGCTGCAACCGCAGGGCGAGTGAGGAGCGAGATCTGAGAGGTGCAGTCTCTCCCTAGGGACACACAGCTGGCGAGTGGCAGTCAGGATTCAACCACGCCCCTTCCAGCCTACTTAAGGGGGTTGATTCCTGAGGCAGGTTCACCCCCACCCCGGCATCCAGAGCCCCGCAGCCTGCACTACTGGGCAGCTATACCCAAACCGATTAAGGGAAGGTAGTATTTATGTTAATACATGTTAATAAGCATGGTGTGCCACCCTAGTCTACTTTGGCTGCATTCCCGGCACCCCATCCCACACTCCCGTAAACTATGGAGGAGGGGAGAAGGAGGCTCCACCCGCCCCTGCCTCGCCCCTCCCCCCTCCTGCTGGGCAATGTAGAAAACAGGAGGGAGAGGAGAGCTGTGATGTGGCTGGTGGGGGGGGCTACCCCATCCCTGAGGGGCTGACCTCAGCCCAGGAGGAATGTGCAGGAGGCGGAGGGCAGGGGCGGAGCGGGTGGGGGCAGGGCCACAACCAGAGGCCCAGGGTTCCTGGCAGCCCCTCCCTCGGCCCCTCCACCTCAGCACTGACATGGCCCTCAGAAGGGAAGGGGAACAGGCAAGGAGGGGAAGAGCTGATCTTTCCAAAAAGGTGGGCCAGGGTACCTGGGAGCATGGATACTAGGCTGGGGGCGGGTGGGGGAAGGGCCCCAACACCTTCTCCCAGGAAATCTCCTCCCGGGTGGGTAGTAGATTGTCAGGGAAGTCAGGCCTCTCAGTCAGGCTTCCCCGGGCCCATTCCTACCCCCTATCTCACCCCAACCCAATGCCTAAGTCCTCAGGGTAGCGTGTCCTAATACCCACGTGGCCAGAACTGGGGAAGGTTGTGACGCTGGAGCCACCAGCCTTAATGGCTAAAACAGGTGTGAGTGGGAAGCCAAGGCCTGACCCAGCCCAGGCTGGGCACTGGGAGCGTTGTCTCCAGCCTTCCTCAGATGAATATCCTACCCTAGCCGCACCACCCAGAGTCCAGGCAGGGCACAGTTTCCAGCTGGTGATGGGGGTGGGGGTGGGGTGAGGAGGCAGGTGGTAGGATTGGCAGGACCATCCAGTTATTTCCAGAAAGAAAAACCAAGGCCTTGGTGGGCTGTGCCACTAATAGGCAGCATCAGGGCAAGAATCCAGGCAGGCCTTTGCCCATGGGTACCCTGGCAAAGGGTAGAGGTCAGGAGGCTGAGGTGGCCCTTGGGCAGTGGTGCAGGTAGCCATACAGCTACCTTCCTAGTTTGTTCCATTCTGTCAAGACTTGGGCCCAGGCTGACTGATTCCAGAATCCTTAGAGACTCCCAGAGTCCAGAGTAGCTCACAGACAATGACCCTGCTCCGAGAGTGCTGCCTTCGCGAGGTGTCTGTCCAGGGTCTGGCATACATTTGGACCTGCGGCTGAGGAGCAGAAAGGAGACTTTGTGGGGACAGGGACAAGTTGAGCTCCCACCCCTGCAGATCTCCCTTCCTGCTCCAAGAAGCAAGGAAATCAATGCAGAGGGCTCAGGTGGGCGGGGACAGCCCCAAAATGTTGGAAAGATGGTGGGGGTCCTGGTTCTACTTTTCAGTATGGACACGGGGCTGGGAGGGAATGAAACTGAGACCATGACCCTGAGCCTGAAGAACTAAAAGCACTGGGGGCAGGTAGGGGGCACAGTAGGGGTGGGTGGGGACCTCAAAGGCACTTGCTGATCTTGGCTGGTAGGGTGGAAAATTGTAAACAGCCAAAGAATTTTGTTTGCTTGCATGGGGCCAGGGGAGGCTGCCCAGGTCCAAGGCAGAAGCAGGGAGGAGAAAGAGGCTGCTTCCCAGAAGCCCAAGAGCTCAAGCTGGGGTGCATCCTTCCACTCCCCTCCCGAAGGCCCCTGACCCGCACTCTTCCTCTGCCAGCCAGCCAGGCCAATTCAGGAAAACTAGGTCTCGAGGCTCAGGAAAGAAGGGCACGGCCCCACCCTGGCTGGGCACAGACACAGACACAGACACAGACACCACTACTCCAGGGAAGCTGGCAGGGGACGGGCCACAGAACTTGAAGTTCACACAGCCTCCCTCACTGATCAACTGCAGAGCTGCTGAGCAGCCTTGGGGAGGTTGTGGGAAGATGCCTTTTATGGGGATTGAGGGGTGAAAGCCCATCCTCAAGCCCTGTCACGTTCACCCAGGTGGACCCGAGGGCCCCATTCAGCCATTGTCAACATTCAGCTCTTCCAAAGCAGACAGACCCCCGGCAGTACAAACAGGGTTGTCCACCAGGGTCAGTTTCAGGCTAAGATCCCAGACCCTTCCCAACTGAGCCACCGAGGTTTCAGAGCCATGTGTCCTGAATCACAGAGGTCACTCAGAATGCTCCTCACCCCCCTGCAGAGAGGCAGAACCACCCATCAGGAGGGGACTCTGGACGGGCCTACATCCCACAGTGCAGAAGTGAAACTTGAGGGCCTCTGCCACCTCTGTCTGCCCCGCCTGGCCCTCTCGGGCCCCTCCTTTCCTGCCCCAACTGCTGTCCTCACAGCCTCTGCCAGCCAGGTGGCAGAAGCACTAAGTGGCTCTAGTGGTGAGGAGGGGCAAGGGCTGGGGCTGGGCTGGGGGCCCATCGGACCCCTAGTTGAGAACTCCATCCCCGGACCTGCGACCCTCCCATGCCAGCTGGCTCCTGGGAACTGAGCCCCTCATTACCCACCTCCACCTCCCCAGCTGTGTAGGGACAGGTGAGGAACTCTAGTCTCCTGGACCTGCTGTTCCCTCTGCCTGCTTCACAGAGCCTTCTGGGGCTGGGGAGGGGGCCCTATTGCTTCTTCCTCTTTTGCCTGGACTGGCTGCCCCACTTCCGGATGGCTCTTGGGTGCACCCTATTGCCCTGAGGCCCTACAGGGGAGGGGTCGCTCCTCCCCACTCCTCCCTTGTGCCCACTCCACTCTGGCCTGGCCACCAACTCTGGCTGGCCCGGCTGCCTGCCCGGTCACCCGATCCGCCCCATAAACTTGACGGCGCGTGTAGGGCGGCGGCTGGCTTGGTGGAGGCGGGGGTTGCTCCTTAAAGGAGCCGTCAGAGGGTGCCCTGCGGCCCCGCGGCTTCTTCCCTTCTCCAGGGAGGGCAGCCCGGTGTTCTGTGGCATCGCAGACCTCACGGGCTTGGGCTCGGAAGAGGCGATGGCAAGTGTCAGTGGAGGGAAGGCGGGAGGTGGGGGTCCTGGCACGGGAGGGGTTCGGGGGCTGCGGGACTGGGCAGGGGTTTGGGGGGAGCGATGTGGAATGCCCCTCGGCAGTTGTGCACCCCAGGACCCTGCCCCACACCAGGGCTCCTGCGCCCGGCACCTGCCGGGCCAGCTCTGGGGAGGATGATTGGGCATTGCGGCTAGAGGCTGGCCCCTTGTAAGGGGTCCAGGGAAGGGCTCTGGCTCAAAGACGGTGAAACCTGAGGGCGAAGGCGGGGGAGGGAGAGGTACAGAGGCAGCGGAAGCTCAGAGAGAGAAGGGCAGCTCACCCAAAGCAGGGGTGAGAGGCTGCCTGAGGACTTGATTCCTCTTGGGTCTGAAGTCTGAGCTCACAGAATTTCTGTGTAACCAGCTCCTTCCACCCTCGTGTGGGGAGAGAGAGGTCAAGCACGAAGCTGGGGCTGCAGCCATCTCCAAGTCAGCAGCCGAGGCTTCTGTCCAGCCCCAGCGGTGCAGGCGCTGGGGCTCCTGGGCAGCACTTCTTCCTCAGAGGAATGGGTTTCAGGCATGTTTCCGAGTTGAAGGCTGTGATTGTCTCTGCAGTTGTATTTGCTCACCTGCATGTCCAGAGAAACACACATACACTTGTCTGTGTGTCTGCACACACATTCGCACATGCACGCATCTGTGACACACATATACACGTGTGTAAAGTGCACACATGTGCCATATATCTACATGTATAATACAACTCTCATGCCACACACTGTCACAGACATGTACACATCTGCCTGCATACACATGACACACGCACGCGCGATACAGATAACACAAAGGGACCCTCAGAAACAGTCACACTCACAGGCGCCCACACCATTGGCTCCAGCCCCAAGGGTGCCTCAGTTCCTCTGTAGGCCTGTGGGTGCACAGCCACCTCCAGAGGCCTCACCCCTCCTGTCGCTGCTCTCACTCCCATGACTGGTTTGTTTTGCTCATTACACTTGGCGCCCTCTGAAATGACTGCACTGATCTGAGTCCTTGTTGGCACTCTGCCCCCTCCTGCATGGGGACTTTGTCTGTGTCCCCCAATGTCCCAGGCTGGCATGAAGTAGGCACACAGAGTTTGTGAATTAATGCCTGTGTGTCTATGGGAGGGGGGTTACGAGGGAGGGTGACGTGGTGGGGCGGGTGCCTGCCCACGTGGGGGTGACCCCAAGGGTGTGCCCAGCGTGGGTGTGTCTGTGATTGTGGCCAGGCAGGGCACACTTGGAGGGAGGGGAGAGCTCGGAAGTGGAATGCGACCCCCCAGCCTCTTTTCCCTAGGGGCTGTAATCTGATCCCTGGGGACTCCCCCCTAGCCTCCAGCCCGCCCTCGTCCTTGCTGCAGCTCCTTCTCTTCCAGATCCTGGGGCAGAGTCCAGGGCGGCTCAAGGCTCCTCCACACACGCCTGCTGAACCCTGAGCACCCTGAGCTGCCCGGATGGGGCAGGCTGCGGCCGCCGCCATGATCCCAGGCCTGGCCCTGCTCTGGGCAGCAGTGCTGGGGGGTGCTGCCCCCAGCCCTCCCCGCCTTCGGCTCTCCTTCCAAGGTAGGTGCACCTGGCAGGCAAGAGGGCTTGGCTCAGGGTGGGCAGGAGAGAGACCCAGTGTGAGTAGGGGGCACTAAGTTTGCTGCTGCCCTGTGCCACTGGCCCAGGTTTGAGTGGGGGCTCTTTCAGGCCATCTCCAGTTAACCCCGTCCTGGCCTCAGCCCCCAGCCTTTCTGCACATATTCTCCTCTGACTTTCCCAGGAAGACCCCTTCTGTTCCCGTGGCAACAGATCCTGCCTGTGTCCCATCCACCACCCCCACACCCCTGACACAGAAGGGTGGTCACCAGGCATCGCACTGAGCTTAGGCTAGTAGCAGGGTGGCAGAGAATCCTCAGCCTGACTTTGGGGTGGGGGTCCTGGCTTTCCCTACATACGCAGCCTCCCCCAACACCCGGCCTCCCAGTGCGCCCGCCTGCAGACACTGCTTGTCCAGGCACGCCTGAGGAGTTCAACCTGCTTTTCCTTTGGGTGGGGGGGTGGGGGGGGGACGGTGCTGCATTGCCCACTCTGGAAGCTTTTCACATGGGTGGATCTGTCTTCGCGAATGTAAACTCACACATGGGTAAACTCACATGTGTGGGCCAGGTCACATATACAACCATCACCTGTGAGAGAGACGATAGGTAGGGTCTGGGGAAAGCTCCCAGCATGGCTGGCAAACACTACCCTGCAGAGCTCCAGGCCCAGCACGGTCTCCGGACCTTCAGGCTGGAGAGGACCTGCTGCTATGAAGCTCTGCTGGTGGACGAGGAGAGAGGACGTCTGTTTGTGGGTGCCGAGAACCGCGTGGCCTCCCTCAGCCTGGACGACATCAGCAAGCGGGCCAAGAAGGTGCCAGGGATCCCCAGCCTCTGTGCTGCCCAGGGGGGTGGGCCCCTGAGCAGACACCCTCTTCACAGAGACCAGGCAAAGGCCCTTGACCTGTGTCCCCCTTCCCTGGCCCCCTCGCAGCTGGCCTGGCCGGCCCCTGTGGAATGGCGAGAGGAGTGCAACTGGGCAGGGAAGGACATTGGTGTGAGTGCCGGCCGCCCGGGGCGGGAGCGGGGAGGCCCGGCCCCTTGCTCCGCAGACAGCAGAAGCCTGCCTCTTCTGTCTGGGATGGGGGCAGGGGGTCGAGGTGGCTGAAGTTTGGAGGTAGTGAGTCAGGGTGGAGGCTCATGTGATTCTTCTTGGGGGCCTCTGAGTCATAGGGGGCTGTACAGGCCTATGCTTCTCCATGCACCCCTTCTGTGAGAGGCGGGCTGAGCTGGTCACCGAGGGTGTCCGGGCCCCTGAAGCCCATGTTGCTACTTGCCTGGACTGATGCAGAAGAGAGGAAGGGGTGAGGTACCACTGGCGAGCTGGGACCCCTTAACGCTGCCTCCCTGGGGGAGGCCTCATCGTCCCTGCCCCTGCCCGCCCACTAGACTGAGTGCATGAACTTCGTGAAGCTGCTGCATGCCTACAACCGCACCCACTTGCTGGCCTGTGGCACAGGGGCCTTCCACCCAACCTGTGCATTTGTGGAGGTGGGCCACCGGCTGGAGGTAAGGCCAGATCTAGGCAGAGAGGGAGGTTGGGAGGTAAAGAAGGGCCTGGAAGTAACAACTGCCCCCTGCCTCCCAGGAGCCCACGCTCCGGCTAGACCTTCGAAGGCTGGAGGACGGCAAGGGCAAGAGTCCTTATGACCCCAGGCATCGGGCTGCCTCCGTGCTGGTGGGTGAGTCCAATGGCTAGGGCCCTGCAGAGACTCTAGACCCTCCTGAGAGCCCCTGAGAGCCCCCAGGGCATCACTGACTCCTTAAGAGCTCTTGGAGCTCTACAAGCACTCCCCACAGAGAGTCTTCAGATTGGCTAAGCAGCCCTTGCCCTATCTGCAGGGAAAGAACTGTACTCAGGGGTGGCCGCAGACCTCATGGGCCGGGACTTCACCATCTTCCGCAGCCTGGGCCAGCGTCCAAGTCTGCGAACAGAACCACACGATTCTCGCTGGCTCAACGGTGAAAGGCTGGTGGAGCTATTGGGAGGGGGCTCTCATCCCCAACAGGGTGGGTGCCTAGTAAGACCCATAAAGGAAGTGAGCAGTGGGTGCAGCCAGGTCTCGCCAAGTACCCACCATGCATCAAGCCCTGTGCTAGGGCCTGGGGCTGCAGGGCAGACAAGACCTGTGTGGCCCATGCCCTCGTTGAGGTCACAGACCTCAGAACAGGTACATAATAAGATGGTTCCAATGGCAATGAGACCAGTGAGTGAACAGACAGAAAGGGAAAAGGAGACCAGGTGGTAAGAGAACTGGAGACAGGAAGCTACTCTGCTGAGGACAGGGGAGAGCTAATTCCCAAAGCACAGCAGGATTGAGGGAAGAGCATTCCAGGTAAAGAGAACAGCTAGTGCAAAGGCTCCGGGGCAGGAACAAGCCAAGGAACAGACTCATGAAAAGAGAAAGGATAAGGGGTCTGTCTGCATTGTCAGAGGTCAGGGTCATTTGTTTTAAGAGTGAGGGGACCCAGCAGAGTATTCACAGCAGTAACAGGGGGAATCTGCTTCCTGCTCAAGAGGAAGATTCATGAGTGAAGGTAAAACCCCAATATCCCATCTCCCTCCTTTCTGGACCAAGGGCCTGGAGAACTGTCAAGGGCCGAGGGGAGAGGCCTGTGTGTCTAGGTAGTCTTGGTCTCTGCTGCCCTCTTGTGGTTACTTCTTGACTCACAGGCCCTGATCCTCTGGATGTTGTCCCCTTAGAGTGCCATCCTACCTGGAGACCGGGTGGTCAGATGCTGCCCCGTGGGCTGCTGGGAGCACCAGAGAAAGGAGAGGGAGCATGTGGGTCTCATGAGTGGCAGGGCCAAAACCTTTCTGACCCCACTCCTCCTGCTGCTAGAGCCCAAGTTCGTCAAGGTCTTTTGGATCCCAGAGAGCGAGAATCCTGATGATGACAAGATCTACTTCTTCTTCCGTGAGTCGGCAGTGGAGGCTTCGCCATCACTGGGACGCCAGACTGTGTCCCGGGTTGGCCAGATCTGTCGGGTGAGGAGTCCTTGGGCCACATCCGATGACTACATCCCTGCCCTTTTGCCTGTCTGGGCCTCCCCCTCATCCCTGCTGATTGACCCTGCAGAATGACGTGGGAGGCCAGCGAAGCCTTGTCAACAAGTGGACCACGTTCCTGAAGGCGCGTCTGGTGTGCTCAGTGCCAGGTGTCGAGGGTGACACGCACTTTGACCACCTCCGTGAGTGCCAGGAGCAGAGGATGGGGTTGGAGAGAGGGAGTGCAGGGGGCCAGACCCAGGAGCCGGGCTGCCCAGAGGGCTGTGTGCCCTCCCCCAACTAGGCTTCTTCCCCACAGAGGACATGTTCCTGCTGTCCTTGAGGGACCGCTGGAGCCCACTGCTCTACGCTGTCTTCTCCACATCGAGGTGAGGGGCAGGAGGTAGAGGGCAGGGCCCAACGGGCTCTGCTGGGCCCCTCAGTCTGCTCATGTCTTCGCCTGCAGCACCATCTTCCAGGGCTCTGCAGTGTGTGTGTACAGCATGAACGACGTGCGCCGGGCCTTCCTGGGGCCCTTTGCACACAAGGAAGGGCCCATGCACCAGTGGGTGTCCTACCAGGGCCGTGTCCCCTACCCTCGGCCTGGCATGGTGCGTAGCCCCAGGAGTCCCACCACAACCCACTTAAAGTCTCAGGGGTGGAAAACTTGGCCTGGGATCTTCTTGGTGAATGTGGTTTTTTCCTTCCGTTATGGGTGGGAAAACATCACCTTCGTCAGACAGGGCTCCTCAGAGGAAGGGCATATTTCCCCCTAAGACTCCCAAGGGCAAGGCTGGGTCTTCTCTCTTCAGATTCGCAGGGCAGACCTCTGTCCATTAGCACTCCCCTATACTCGGGTACCTGGAGGTCTCTTGTGGACCCACCAGGCCCTCGTACCCACATCCCTGTCGTGCCTCCTCCCCACCTGCCCAGTGTCCCAGCAAGACCTTTGGCACCTTCAGTTCTACCAAGGACTTTCCTGATGACGTCATTCAATTTGCCCGGAACCACCCCCTCATGTACAATTCGGTCCTGCCCATGGGTGGTCGCCCTCTCTTCATACAAGTGGATGCCGGGTACACCTTCACCCAGATCACTGCAGACCGTGTAGCAGCTGCTGACGGACACTACGACGTCCTCTTCATTGGCACAGGTCAGTGTCCTGCTGTGACTGCCCATAAAACTCTGTCCAGACTCTCTTCCACCTGTCAGCGGAAGCTGCCCCTGCCCAGTCCCATCTTCACATCTTTGCCTGGGTTGTGCTCTCATCTCCTTCTGGATGCTGGTCTGATTGTTCCAACCCACATTCTTCACCTATCCAACCATGCTAAGGGTAAAGGCCTCAGAAGTGAGGAGATCCCCAGCCCTAGCTGCCAGGAAACACAGGGAATCACTCATTCCTCATCCCTGCAGACGCTGGCACAGTGCTGAAGGTGATCTCTGTCCCCAAGGGCAGCCAGCCTAACGGGGAGGGGCTGCTCTTGGAGGAGCTGCACGTTTTTGAGGTGAGGCCTAGCCCCCTCCTCCTAGAGGAACCCTACCCCATTGATCTCTGATCCCAGCGCTCCTCCTCCTCTCAGGATTCATCTGCTATCACCAGCATGCAAATCTCTTCCAAGAGGGTAAGTGACCAAAAGGCTTGGGAGCAGAAGGGACCCAGTGTGTTCCCCGGGCACCCCTACCTCCACGCCTCCCTTGGTAGTTTGAAGCACTGGGTTTGAGTATAGGTTCTGCCTTTGCTAGACTGCGTGACCTGAGACCCTGATCAGTGTCAAGTGGGGTGAGGGATCCCTGACCAATGGGAGGCGGGCACAGGGCTGCCTTCGGTCAGCCCGGAGCCCCTCGTGCCCCCTAGCACCAGCTGTACATAGCTTCGCGGAGCGCGGTCGCCCAGATCCCGTTGCACCTCTGTGCTGCCCACGGCCGCGCCTGTGCGGAATGCTGCCTTGCGCGAGACCCTTACTGCGCCTGGGACGGGGCCGCGTGCACGCGCTTTCAGCCCAGCGCTAAAAGGTGGGCAGGGTTGGGGGCGGGCCACCTGGAATCATTTGCAGCACCTGGCTAAATGAAGAAGGACTCACGGAGGCTCTAATGTACCAATGCAACCCCCACCCTGCAGGCGGTTCCGGCGGCAAGACGTGAGGAATGGCGACCCCAGCACGCTGTGCTCCGGCGGTGAGTGCCCCAGCTGCCCCACTTCTGGGCCTTTGAAGACGCCCCACCCTGCCCTGCCTGAATCTGACATTCCTTTGCCCTCCCCAGACTCCTCTCATCCCGCACTGCTGGAGCGGAAGGTGTTCGGTGTGGAGGGCGGAAGCGCCTTCCTGGAGTGTGAGCCCCGCTCTCTGCAGGCGCGCGTGGAATGGACCTTCCAGCGCGCAGGGGAGGCGACCCACACCCAGGTGAGCCTCACGCCCTCCCTTCCCAAACAAGCCCTTGTCCCGCCCCCTACATCCAGGAGAGCCCCGCCCTAGCCAGTGTGGTTCCCACTTCTAGACTAGGTCCGACCCCAACCAGTGAGACGCCGTCCAGCTAGACCCCTTACGTCCAGTTTGGTCCCTTACCTGAACTCCACATTCTGGTGAGGCCCCATTCCATCTAACTAGACTCCTGACACCCCCCTCCCCCATCCGAGAGGAGCCCCGCCCTCGCCCCGCCCATTGAGGCCCCCGCCCCGCCCCCATGTTCAGGTAACCACCCCCCCCTTCCGGTCCAGTCCCGTCCGGTCTCGTCCGGTCCCGTAAGGGTTTCAGCTTTTAGACCACTGGTCCCAGTGCACCCAACCTTCAAAGGTACACCTGCGAGAGTCCCTTACCTGCTCATGCTTGGCCACCGTTGACCCTCTACCTCTCCTGGCCCGACCTGGGAGCCGGGTTTCCTTGTTCCTGACACCGATGCCTTTGCCTCCCACTGGCCCCGCCTGCAGGTAGCTATGGAGGAGCGCGCGGAGCGCCTTACGGGGGGACTGCTGCTGCGCGGACTGAGGCGCGGGGATTCTGGCGTGTACCTGTGCGCAGCTGTGGAGCAGGGCTTTTCGCAGTCGCTGCGTCGCCTGGTGCTACACGTGCTGAGTGCTGCGCAGGCCGAAAGGCTGGCCCGGACCGAGGAGGCTGTGCCCGTAGCCCCTCCAGGCCCCAGGCTCTGGTACCGGGACTTCCTGCAGCTGGTGGAGCCGGGCGGCGGTGGCGCGAGTTCCCTGCGAATGTGTCGTCTGCAGCCCGAGTCGCGCCCACCGCCTCCCGAGTCACGGAGGAAGGGCCGAAACCGGCGAAGGCACGCCCCAGAGCCGCGTGCTGAGCGGGGGCCGCGCAGCGCAGCGCACTGGTGATTCGGCAGTCCACGCCGGGTACAGGGAAGGAGGCTACAGGCAGGACAGGGGGAGGACAGACCGTGGAGGACGCACAGCTAGGGGGCCTGGCACATTGGTCCCTGGTTGATGGAGACACCGACCTACAGGCCCTGGCTGAGGGGCAGCCTCCCCGGCTTATTTATTAACAGAGGATAACCCTTGAATGTAGCCCTGGGAGGGACGGCCCAGGCGGGGCACAGGGGCCGGCTGGTCGGGAGGAGGGAGATAAGCAAGGCTCCAGAGCAACGACCTGGGCAGAGGAGGTGCCCGGAGTGCCCACCCCGGGATAAAGACCTCCTCCTTGGAGAATGAGCAGAAAGCTGTGAACAGGCTGAACTGGTGGGGCGGGAGTGGGACAGGCCGACTGTACTAATGCAATAAACACATTATGAGCCGAAGCTGGAATGCCCCCAGCTGACAACCGCTGGTACTAGGTCTTGCTGTGCGGCCTTGGGCAACTTCCTAGCAGTCTTAGGACCTCAGTTTCTGAAAAGGATGCTGTGATGAGGATTAAAGGCAGTTTCCATGTGACTGAGTAGATTCTGTGGGGCCTTTGGGGCCCTACTGACCTGCACAGTATGTTCTGAATATGATTTCTTGGATGAGTGCTATGAAGAAAATGAAATTTGGACATATGGAAAATAATGTGAGAAAGCATCACTGAGGGGGTGACATTTGAGCTAAACAACAAGGAGCCAGTCATGGGAGTATCTAAGGGGTGGAGTGTTCCAGGAGGCAACAGCTAGTGCAAAGGTCCTGAGGTGGAAACAAGGTTGCTGTGTGTGAGGAACATCAAGGAGGCCAGTGTGATACAGTGGAGTGATGGATTTGGGATGTTTTAGGGGGAGGATTCTTACTGTCTTACTTCCTCCCAGTTGGGGAGAAGGGCCACAGGGGTCCAACAGCAAAGGGTGGGCCCTCAGCCTGGCCACTTCCTCCCTTCAGGGGTGAGTGGTACCATGCCTCCTCACACAACATGGTGTGACTTGTATGGAGAGAGGAGGGAGGAGGTAAACTGCAGACATGCAGCTGCATTCCATTTTCACGTGTCCTGCACCAGGGAGGAACCATAATTGTCCTCTCTGTTTTACAAATGAGAAAATGGAGGTCAGAGAGCAGGCAATCCGTTAACCAAGGTTGTAGGCTTATTAACAGAAATACCAATCTTCAGCCTAAGTTTGGCCACTGACCAACGTGAGTGTTTACCTTTATAGGTGTGTCTCTGCCCTCTTTGGGGATTCTCAGAGCCCTCATTGCAATGCATCACCCCAATCCCTGGTGCCAGCAGGTCACACAGGGGTAGGTTCTTGTCCGTGTGCTGGGAGAAGAGATGACCCAACTTTGGGTCGGGGTCTTTGTGGATAGAGGCACAGGGCTCCCTTACATACCTTGGCTGCCATGTGGGACATTGCTGGAGGTGAGCATGAGGCAGCTTGTCTGGATACAGACACCAAGGCCTGTGCATGTATGGGAGTGGTAGAGTTCCCCAGGGAAGACCCTGGGCACATGTATTAGTGGAGGTGTGCTCTTGTCTGGGCTCCATCACCAGCTAGCTGGCCCATGTGGGTCACTCCACAACTTCCCATGGCTGAGAGCTGCCCCCTCTAAATATAGCCCAGTGGGCTGAGCTCAGGCCTATTTTAGGCCCAGGCTGGGAGGTGGCCTGCCTTCCCCAGGCTCTGAGGAGCCGCTGCTGCTTCCATCCTGTCCTGATACTGAGTGCTATTATCAGCCCCCCAGCTGCCCACCGCCCACCATGCCTGAGGACACCCAAGAAGGTAGGAGATGACTGTGGGGGAGGGCAAGGCCCCAGTCCTATGACCCTGTGAACCACAGAGCAAACCCACTCTGTCCCACTGACCTCACTTCCTTAACTAGTCATCAATCACCATGCCGTAGATTAAGGGAACCTGCCCCCTGTGCATGGAGAAAGGGCTATGTCTGGAACCCCACCTCCCCTTAGGCCCTGCCTGTTTCCCCTGCTAGGGACAGCAGGGAGGGATTGGGGGGAGCTACTTGCTTGGGGGTAGTCAGCTATAGGCTGTGCCCAAGTGGGTATGGGCTGAGTAGGTGGCCCGCCAGGCCAGTTAGGCTCTTCATTCAGGGAGGAAGCTGGGATTGGGGGCGGGCAGTGGTTCCAGGAAGCATTTGGGCATGCAGCCCAGGGACTGGGAGTGGATAGATCTCTGGTCACCTCCAACTTGGGCCTAACTGGACCCAACTGTTAGCCAGTTGGGATCCTTTGGCCTGGCCAGACTGACAGCTAGTTAAGACTTTGGTGGCCAATCACCTAACTACCCCACTGTATGCAAGAAGTACAGAGGTTCACAGGGGCCACAGCAGGGATGACCAGCTGCTTCACTGCTCCAGCAGGTCTAGCTGGTCAACCCTCTTATCACATTTTCAACATTTCAACTGGATGGGAGGGCCCCAGCCCCCACTAGTGGTGGAGGATGTTTGCCTCCTTTTGAGGCCCTAACAATGATGTTTACCACGATATTCCTGGTGATGAACAGAATCTGAGTTCAATTTATAAAGTGTAGGGAGGGGCACCTGGGTGGTTCAGTCGATTAAGTGGCCAACTCTTGATTTTGGCTCAGGTCGTAATCTCACCATTTGTGAGTTCAAGCCCCACACTGGACTCTGCACTGACAGCACTAGTGGAGGCTGCTTGGGATTCTCTCTCTCTCTCTCTCTCTCTCTCTCTCTTTGCCCCTCCCCAACTCCCAAGCGGGCAAGCTTGCTCTCTCTCAAAATAAATAAACATTAAAAAAAAAAAAAAAGTGTTGGGAAAGCAGAGCCAAGTGCAGAGGAGTTTCACATGACCCCTGACCTATCACCCAAACATAATGACTGGCAGCATCTTGTTTCACTTTGGAGCATTTCAAGGGCCAGTTTCAAGCAAATCATGAAGGTGGAATTATTGTTGTGAAAGTGATAGTCCAATCACCTTTGCCCCTATCAATGCCCCATACTGTTACCTACCAGCCAGCTGGGTATATGGAGGTTTAAGGAGCCAAGATTAAAAAATAAATAAATAAAATAAAAAGTCAAAGAAGTAAAAAAAAAAAAAAAAAAAAGTACCTTTTTAGAAATCACAAAATAAATACTTTTGAGGAGTACAAAAATAGTAAGATCACAAGAAAAGTACAGAGGTCCCAGTGACTAAATGGGCAGAGGCCGTGAATGGATAACTAGGAAGCCACACACATTCATCAGGCCCTCCAGGCAAAGAGACCCAAATAGGTCAAGAAAAGCCTTTCCTCATCTCCCAACTGGCAAACATGCGTACACGTGTGTATATAAATTTTTCATTGAAAATGCCTAAAGGTGGCGATGTTGTACCCTTTTGGGGGTTGTGGATAGTCATTCTGGAGGACAGTTTAATAATGGCTTAAAGAAAAAGTCCCTGCTCTTTAAGCCAATGATTTTGCTTCTGGGAATCCGTCCTTATTAACAATTAGGAAATTGGGAAAAACCTTCATACTCAATGATGCATATCCTTCCTGGGAGTTACTTCCAAAGGGAACTGGAAACAACCTAAATGCCCAGGCAGCCTCAAAGGGGACCTCAGAAGCATGTAGAACAGCTTCATAACAAAGGCATGTCACATGTTGAGTGAAAACAGGGCTCACAGAAGTACAGCAGGATCAGGCTGAATATGTTAAAGCAGAGCCAAGGCCACAAAGCACAAGCACCACCCAGCTAGGATGGAGATGTGGAGGTGCTAGGCACTGGGTCTGGCCTGATGGCCAACCCACAGGGTCTGCAGGGAAAACTGATAGCAGAAGAGGCAGGAATGAATTTCACGCACTGTGGGGTTAGTCCTTCAAAGCTGACAAACTCTTCTCTAGAAATGAACAGGCAGAGGAATGCCTGAAAGTCGTTGAGGTGCTTGTAAGGAAACAAAAGTGAGCAGGGCAAATGCACCTCCTGCTACTGTAGGTGTTAACAGGCCCACGGAGTTCTGGGGTCATCCTGGTTCCGAATCAAGTGTCGTTCCTGAGCTGGTTTTAGGGCACTAGGAGCCAATGTCCCTTTGTCCTGTCCCATCTTTTCTGAGCCGCGGCTGCCGCATGAGGCCACCTTAAAAGGGAGGCGTGACCTGCTGGCTGAACCAGCCCTGCACTGTCCCAGCAGACACCTTGGCACTAACACCGAGCACGAGGAGCAGGGCGCCACTGGCCCCCAACCACATACAGGAGGTGCGCCTGCACCAGGTGGAGTCCATCAGCGACCTACACAGTGGAGGTGAGGGGCATAGGGCAGGGGACTGATATGCTGGGAGAGGGGAGGAGAGCAGGCACAACCCCTACCCTCCCGATGCCCCATTTGCCCTGCAGGTTCGCTGTGCCCCTACCTGACTGAGGAGGTGCAGCCATGGGACGAGCTGCTGGGCATCTTGCCACCGTCGCTGTGTGACCAGGCTGGCTGCAGCCCTGTGCACAGCAGGGGAGGCTTCCTGCTGCTCACATTGCTGGTGTTCACCTGCCTGGCACTTGCCATCCTGGCTGTCTACCTGAGCGGTATGGACGGTGCGGAAAGCCAGTGGGAACTGAGAGCGAGTAACTGGGACTGCAAGGCTTTTCTGCGTGGCTGGAAACAGCTGCAGAGGCCGAGCCAGTGAGGTGGGGAGTTGTGGGGTGGCACGTGGTCTGATACCCCCCCATTCCCGCCTGCCCTTCCACAGTGCTGCAGAGTGAATCCCTCCGCATGCTGGCGCACACACTGCGCACACAGGAGGAGACGCTGCTCAGACTCCGGCTTGCCAGCCTCAGCCAGCTGCGGAGGCTCAACTCCAGTGAGGCCCAAGCACCCAGCTGAGATACCACTTGGACCTGGGGCTTGGGTGTGTGTGTGGGTGGGGAATAAAGTCGCCATTGGCAGGTTTCTCCTGACCCATTGTCCCACCCTACTTCCCCGGTGAGGTTTTTGTACAAGAGTCTAACCTGACCCCACAGCTACCTGCCTCTCCTGTCTTCAAGCCAGGCCTAGCCAAGTTTTCTGGTGCCAAGGTCCTGCTTTGGGTGGCCCAAGGTCAGAGGAAGGGATACCAGCCTCCTGACTCCTTCTGTGGCCTGTCAGCAGCCTCTGGCTTCCAGATAGGTTCAGAGTCTAGAAATAGCTGCCCCCCACCCCCAGCTGCCCAAACCTTGCCAGGCCTCCCAGCGGGGGTCCAGCCTCAGTGCTCAAGCAGGCAGAGCTGAGTGAGTATGGGGAGGAGGGCCACCTGAGGAGCTGGTCTTGGAGGTCAAAGGTGAGATGGAGATGGGGGAGACCCAGTGTGGTGGTGAATGGCAGGGCAGGCAGAAACACCCAGGAGCTAAGGGCCACAGATGGCTGAGCATTCAGTTTAATTACCTCTAATAATCTTTAAAAATCAGCATATAGATCCATTCCAGGTAGCCTGGCCTCCCCATCGGTTTTGGTGGCATTTGTCCAGATGCCATTCCCCTCAAGGAAGTAGGTCATCCCAGGGGAGCAGGGCCCAAGAAAGGAGAGAAAGGCATATCCCTCCTCCTGCCTGCCCCACAGCCCTGGGACAAGCACACATCTGGCCTGGCCTGAGACAGGGCAGAGAGAAGCACAGGGCTGTGATGAGGCAAGGGGCCAGGATACCAAGTGCCCTGGCCTCCAGCCACCACCCCTGTCTGTTTTTGGTTTTGTCATTAAAAAAATAAAGCCACAATTCCTGGCAGGAACAACCAGTTGTTGCAGTGTCTTCTGTTAAAAACACAGGCACGAGTGTGGACAGTCTCCTCTTCAGCTGGCTCCACCTCACAGGATGTCTGCCCGCTTGTCTCGCACACGGCTGCGTGCCTTGGTCCGGGCTTTGAAGGCAGCAGCGTTGTATAGGTGCTGGAGTGGGGGCAGAGAGTGATGATATGGTGAGCTAGGGAAGGGGAGGCCCAGGGCTTTTCCTCTAGCCCCTGCAGAGCTCCAGGCCTCCAGGCCGTGCGAATGGAGGGAAGATAAACGTGCCCAAGGGTGCAAACCTTCTCAAAACGTGAAATCTTGCAGGCCTTCAGGGCAGTGGCATCCAGCACCAGGACAGGACCCAGGCCAAAGATATCACGGAGTAGCTCGTTGTTCTGGGGGCAAAGAGAGCAGTGAGCTCAAGCTGGTCCAAAACAGCCAAGCTGGGTGTCCCCTCCCTGTCTACTTCCCCACCTGGAGATGGTGGTGCATGCCTGATCCCAGCACGTCCTTGAAGGCAGCATAGATGCGGCGCCGAGCCCAGCTGTCCACATAGAGCACCTCAAGCCCGAAGCGGACCGACTCTTCCTCACACTCACCGCCCTGCAGAGTAGAGGGACCCGCAGAACAGGGCTTGGTGGCTGTGCCTGGGGATGCACTCTCACTAGGACACACGTTCTCACACGCACCTCAACAAAGTGCAGCACAGCGCGGAAAGTAGAGCGCTGACGCCGGCGGTCAGCCTTGGCACGGTACTTGTTGCTGTCGGTGGCCAGGGTTCGCAGGGCATTGCAGAGGGCCTCCATGTCCTCGTAGATAAAATCCTCCTGCGGTGGGAGCAATAGAGGGCGTGTGAGCAGAAGCCCGCGCTCTGCTGGCTCTCAACTTGGGGTTGCGCAAACCCTTCCTATCTCGGAAGAAGTGGTTTTCTTCTCTGCCTCTCCCCTTTGAATTCCCTCCTGGTCCCTGCCTGGGCCAGACACCCCTGCCACCACCATGGCACTCGGCATCTCAGTCTGTGTTAGGGCCACCTCCCCTCCATAAGGACCTAAGGCTGTCCTGCTTTTTCTGTGGTGTCCCCTGCATTCAGCCGAGGATGGGCAGGTGGAGTCAGCAGGCCCCCTCCCTTCCCCTCACCCCTCTCTCACACCTCAAGGTCCCGGGCCAGCTCAAAGAGCAGTGCGATGGTCTCGCCGGCAGCGATTCGCAGGTTCACACTTTCGCTGGACAAGAGCTGGGGCAGCCGGGGCAGCTGCCTGAGGAAGGGGCAGGCTGAGCTACGTGTGGGTTGGGGGGGGGGCCTCACCTTTCCCCTTCCACTCACAGCAGGCAGTTGCTCTTACCTGTCCAGGATGTGGCTGATATGGGTGCTAGGGCAGACGGTGAGTAGCAATGCCCAGGCCTGCAGGGCAGCACAGAGCACACCATGCAGGCTGGCAGGGACCACAGGGGCTGTGGAGCCACCCATTCCATAGGACCGGCTGAAAACACCTTCCAAGCAGTTGAGGCAAGAGACCAGGTCCTAGGGACACAGGGAGGCAGTGGGAGTGGCTCAGGGGCAGAGCCAGGGCCTAGGTACTCTATTAGCCATGCCCAAAGGTCACTTACCTGGACATCGGCAGCAGCCACATAGCACCCCAAGCCAAGAGCAGAAGCACACTGTTGGAAGGAGGGCAAAGCCACGCTGTGGTTAGAGAGTGAGCCTGGGTTCCCAGCCACAGGGCTCACCCTCAGAGTAAAGGAGCCTGAAAGGAGGTGGAACCTACCTCTCCCCTTAGGGATTAGGGGAGGGAAGGGTGTCACAGAGCAGAGAACACTCACGTGAAGCCGAGCAGCAGGACAAGCTGTGCCATCACTGAGCACAGAGACCAGGAGGGGCTGTAGGCTGTGAAATAGCTCCTCGCCCTTGGGTCCAGGGCCCAGCTGCACACAGAGCAGGCCTAGCACGGCAGCGGCCAGGGCCTGTTCCTCCCCCTTCCCTGTAGGAAGGCTTTCCAGTCAGCCCATGCAGCAAGGGTCAGTACCCAGCCAATTCAGGTCTCCCGTGAGCCCCCGGGGCCCAACCTTTCTTGAGGCACTTTTCCAAGGCATCAGCCAGTGTGAGGCGGCGCTCCAGCAAGAAGTCAGGGAGTAAGCGGGATGCCAGGGCCAGGCGAAGGCTCTCGAGAGCACCCTGCCGGGTCTTGGCACTGAGGAATGAAGAAAGGGGACCTTGTGCACCAGCCCTACTGGGTCATACTTGGCATGGGCTGAGCAGGGACAGGGGTATAGGGGTTGGCTGGCAGTCAGGGGTACCTCTTGTCTGTGAGGCAGTCCACATACTCCTTCAGCTTCTCCTCAAGGTCTTCCTGCTGGCCCTGCTCATCCACGGCATCCCCCCCTGCAAGGCCAGCTGGTCAGCCCTGCGTCTTGCTTTACCCCAGGGAATCCCCAGAGTCCCTGCCAAACTCCCATCCACTCTCACCAAGGCTGTCTTCTGCTGCAGTGCTAAGAAGGCTGGGGCATTCACTGGTGGTGCTGCGGGCCTCACTGACTGCCTCATCCTCACTGGAACCTGAGTCAGCTTGGGTTCTGCTCCGGGCACCTGGGGAGGGTGGAACATAGCACTTGGCCCGCCCTTACTGATGTCTGATGGCCGGGGGTACCTCACCCGGCCTCATGACCCCTCAAGAATAGAGTCCTGCCCCCTCTCAGAGATGAGAAAATGGGAGGCTGAAGTGGTACACACACGGACTGATGCAGGGGACGCTGAGCCAGGAAAGAGGAGAAAGGGAGTGAGGTCTATCAACTGGAGAACGTTCCCAGGCCCAGCCTAGGAAAACCTGGCAGGCTTTGTGAGTACAGCCTCCCTGAGACTAGAGCCTGCTTTAAGAAGGAGACTGAGGTCCTGGTAGAGGCAGAAGGGGCTGCACAGGCCCCACCTGGAGTGGGGACATATCTAGGCAAATCCTGGGGGAGCTCAGCCACCAGCCCAGATTATGCCTAAAAATGGCCAGGGCAAAAGTCATGGGCTTCGATTATTGAATCTGTATATACAGAACATATACAGACAGACACAGGGTTCAAATTCCAGCTCCATATCGTGAAAAGAGTGTAACCAGGTCAAGTGCCTAGACTTCAACGCCTTAATTTTTTTTTTTTTCAATGTTTACTTATTGTTGAGAGAGAGAGAGAGAGAGAGAGAGAGAGAGAGCAGGGTAGGGGCAGAGAGAGAGAGGGAAGCACAGAATCTGAAGCAGGGTCCAGGCTCCAAGCTGTCACCACAGAGCCCGAGGTGGGGCTTGAACTCCTGAACCATGAGATCATGACCCAAGCAAAAAGTCAGAGGCTTAACCCTAAATGGGTGAGCCACCCGGGCACCCCCCATGCCTTAATTTTTTCATCTGCAAAACAGACATGCTAAAACATCTCATTTAGTACAGCAAATGAAGACAATGACTGAACAAACAACTAGTTAAGGCTCTTCTTTGGGCCCACAACCACCCATCTGCCTTGGGGCAGAAGCCCAGCTGCTAGTGGATATGGCTGGGTGCCCCAGGCTTCAAGCATACTGTCTTCTGAGCGCCCCCTGGACTATCCCAGGCCTTCAGCCCTCGGTGGATGGACACACAGGCTCCTCCTGACCTCGGGAAATGCAGAGAGTGGAGTGACCCCTGACCACACGAGTCCCTAAAAATAGGTAAACACAGGAGAATGTCAGGGTCAGCAGAGCTGGAATGCTCCTGTGTGTGGTTTCTGCCCAGGGCCAGGGGCTGACTTTGGCAAGGGCAGCTCCTGCAGCAGAGTCCCAGATGGGTTCTGGTCACCAGACTGGTCCTACTTCTCAGAACGACATACGCCATGTACCTGCTGGACAAAGTGCAGCACGCATGCAGTCCTCTGCTCACCACCTCTCTTACTACCCTAACCAGCCAAAGCAGCCTAGCCTCCCTCATTTGTTCCCTCTCTAGATGCCAGGCCTTTGCACAAATTATTTCCTCTGCACAGTGCTCTCTTCTTCACCTCCTCAGGATTCACCCAGAAGCCCCTCAAGGATTCCTTGGTTCTTAAGTCTGGGGCTGACACCATTTAAATGAACTTGTCCCCCAACACCAGTCCTTCTGTAATGTTGCTACCCTCTTAGATGTCCCCACACCCAAGTCCCATTAGGGTGGTGGCCAGGTCTAAGCTGTGCCTAGCAGGCACCCCATTCCTGCAGAGTAAACATATGTGTTTACTGAAGCAAGACACACTCCTGTTCAAAACTGATAAGTCTCAGGACTGCCGCAGGCTCAAGGGCACTCCCTAACCCTCTCGGGCCAGGTCCACCAAGGCCAGAATCCTGCAACGTCCCCACCGCCCCCCACCCCTCCGCCAGTCCGCCCCCTACCTCAGTACTCTCCGTCAGAGTAGCCCTCCCACCAACTTCCTAGTCCAGTCCAGTAAAAGAGCAGGGATTAGCGAGGCGGCAGGCTTCCTGCTGTCTGGAGAGCTTGTCTATCATAGCAGGTAACTGGGCTGGATCCGCAATGGAGAAACTGAGGCCGAGAGGCACCGACCAGTTTAGGCCCGGTAGCGTGGGTTCCTGAGCAGCAAGCAGCGTCCAAATTGAGTTGGGCGCACACGTGGCCGCTGCCTCCTGGGGCACGTGCTGGCCGCGGGAGAGTTGCGGGAGGCAGCGCCAGGTTGGTCGACGCAGGAGTCTCCGTTCGGGAGCCATCGGGAACACCGACGGGTAAGCCACGCAGGACCCCCGCTCGCCGTTCATCAGTAGCTCCCCACTTACCGGCTCCGCGGCGCTGGCCACTCTTGCGGGGTGCGCTGCCCTTACGGGCGCGGGGCATGCCGGGAATCAGGAGCGCGGGCGCGCAGAAGGCTCAGGGTCAGGGGCCCGGCGGGCGGGGGCTCCAGACCGGCGAGACACCGGCCGGTGGGCTAAGCTGAGAATTGGGCAGACGACGGGAGCCACACGCCGCACGCGACACCATCTTCGCGAGGCGCCCCGCCCTGCCAAACGAGTCGCTGCGCCCCGCCCTGCTAAACGGGTGGCCGGGAAGGCGAGTTCTTGGCCATTGGGTTCCGGGACCACATGCGCGCGGCCGAAACTACTAGTCCCAGGGGACTGCGCGCCCAGATGACCGCCAGCAGGCTAGGCGCAGAGCACCTCGGGAATTGTAGTCTATTCCTGAGACCCGTAAACCCACGACGCGCTAGCTGAACTATGCACCCACAATGCCCTGTGTACACCGCCCCCCGCGCGCCCACGTGCCTGCATGCACAGTTGTTAACACTGAAGCTGCCTCTTTGGAGCAGCCTACTACGTCAGGCAAGGCCAGCGTTTCTGGGCACTTGCGGACGGACACTCCGCGACAGGAAGAGCTTGGGGTTTAGTGGAACTTGGTGAACAAACCTTAGGCGGTGAAAGAAAAAGTGACTTTATGCTGAAGCAGAGGACAAATAACAGCTTAGCACTTACAGACCTTAGCCAAGATCTTGGAGCCCACCTGTCTCTGGATGGGTCTCCTGTGACCTTTCCATGGACCCAGTGAGGAGTAGTAGGAACAGAGCCCTGAGCTGGCAACTCTAACCATCTGGAACTCTGACTTTCCCTGGGGCTGCTTATCAGGAGGGATCAAGTGACCTCAGAGGACCTTTGGTTTTAAAATAGTGTAAACAAAATAAACATTTTTGTCTGTTTGTCTGTCAACATTTTTTTCCTGGCCCCTTCCACTCCCCAGGTATCCCATGGGAAGGGAGGGTGTGTATGGGAGGACTGACTCTAAACTGAATAGAACAAGAGTGGGACAGAGCTGTCCCTCCAAGACTGGAAAAATGGCAGCAGGGACAAGAGAGTCAGGGGCAGGTAACCTCTGGTTTTATGTTGCTTCTTCAGGCCTAGGCTCAGGTCTAGGCTCCTGGCAGGTAGGGCCAGCCCAGCCCGGGTAACAACGGCAGCTAAAGGACTCCCAAGCTCCAGGGCTGCCATCTGGCTGCAGATGCAGAAAGGCTTCCAGCTGTCCTCCATCTTGGCGGGCACAACGCCCATGGCCATGGCACCACTGGTGACTGCAGGTTATGGCTGCCCTGGTCACATTGATTACATAGGGACCCAGGGTGCCCACTAGGTAGTCATGGAGATGCCAGCACTTCTCCTGTGGAGAGGGGAAGGATGTATCAATGCTCCTGCTTCATGCTCTGACATGGTCTCTTCCCCGAACCCTGGGATCCCAGGATGGGCTGTACGGCAGGCTGGAGGGGCAATGATCACCTCAGAGCTGGAGAAGCTCAGGTCCCCCCAGAGCACCACGCCGGCTGCCCCTAGTGCTGCGGTCACACCAATGGTCTGCACGAGGTCATCCTGGAAGCAAAGAACTACTAAGCCAGGGCTGGGCTGGTCAGATCCATCTGGGCCTACCTCTACCTTCAAGAAACTTTTCTGGCTCATTACCATGATCTGATTCCACTTCTAGAGTAAGGTTACTTGGCACTGAGCCTCTGAGTGGCTTCTTGGGTCCTCCACTCAGAAAATGTCTTCCCTCAGACCAGGGCTCCAAACATTGGCCTTGCCTTCCCCCTCAAGATTTTACAAGGCAGAGCCATACTTCCTTTTCAGATGCTCCAGGATAGTACCTCCCCACTCAGAACTAGATCAGGGTCTCCCCATCAAATTCCCCTGGGCAAGGTCTTCTCTTCAGACCTTCCTAGGACAGGACCATGACTCCCCACTCAGACCCCTAGATCTCAATTTTCGCTCACCTGGGACAGGAACCTCCCAGAATACCGGTATGTGAGGCGGGCATAGGCCAGGACAGGCAGGGGATGTGGGTGCCCAACAAGGGCCACACGGAAGGCTTCTTCCAGGCGGTATCGGACAAATGCCTGGTGGTGAATAGGTGGCAGCTTGGGTGGGAGGTAAATGCTGGGGAAGAGGGCGCTGGAGGCAGCCCAGAGCCAATGCAGTTGTGTGTTTCGGGCTAGAGTGGCTGGGTGGCAGTGGCCTGTGTAATTGAAAGCTGTACCACGCCAGCCATTGCCACAGGCTGGGAAGCGATAGAAGCCCCAGAACCCATGGGGCTTCAGTGCCTGGCCTAGCCGTAGTGTGTCCTCCATCAGGGCACGGGCTGCCTGTTCAAAGCCAGCACGGGCCTTGTGGAGCTGCTCCTGGGGGTTCAGGTGGGGGAATACCCGCTGTGCCCAAGCCCATGAAGCTTCCTGGTAGGCTCGGCGGCGGCCCCAGTTCCCGGCCCAAAGTGGACACCACTCTTCCCAGTCTAGCACTGCCAGGCCAGCAAAGCCACGTTCTAGGCTGAGATGGATCTGGTAGGCAGCCCGTGCCAGGTGGCGGTCAAGAGGGACAGCCTGGGGGATGCCCCCGTTATGAGCTGTGCCCCTGGGCCCAAGGTAGGGATAGAAGCCAAGCTGGTTCTTGTAGAAGATGGTGATGTTCTGGCCATGGAAACGCTGGCCACGGTTGGCTGTGATGCCCAGAGCCTCTAGTGGCAGGTGCACGCCAAAGCGAGTCTTACAGTGTGCTGAGGGTATGTTCCATAGCACAGAGAAGGGACGTTCAGGAGCCCACAGCAGGGGCTGGCCACACCCCAGGCACAGGGCCATTCCTAGTACCAGGGCGAGGCCCAGCTGCATGATCATGACCCAGGGACAGAAACCTGCAGGAGAGAGGGGGTGTGAGCTTAGAATTCATGGCCATGGCCACACCTTCTATACAGCAGGGAAAGCTGGGAACACTCCCCCAGCTACTCCCAAGGATGGAGGCTGGGGAAGGATGGTCCCCATGTGGTCCTCTAGGCCTCTCAAACCAGTAACACCCTAAGTTGGCCCACGTAGCTCCCGTGTTGTCCATCTCTGTCACAGCACCACTGTGCCTTCTGACACCTAGCCCACTCACATCTCACCAGTCCCCTCTGACCTCTTTCTTGGGCCTTGCCCCAAGAACACAACATCCTCCCCTTTGCCTGGCTTAATTCCTACTCAGCTCTCAGGTCTCTGCTGTGACATCACCTCCCCTGGGAGGCCTCCTGGGTCTCTAAATGCACTGAGGGCACTTGGGCTCCCACTGTCCCAGCACGGATCCTGACACTGTATGCCTGCCTGTCTCCCCTGTCCCTGTCTGTCTCGTTCCCCATTGCCTGTGACCAGTCCAGAGCCTGACAAACAGTAGCCCCTGAGTGAATAGTGATGAGTGAATGTAGAAGGGAATAGATACCTTGTCACCTGGGCTTGGCAGAGTGGGAGGGGCAAAGGGCAGGTGTCCCTTCATCCATGGCCCTAGGGCCAAGGTTGATCTGGGGACTCTTGCAGAGATAGGGGATCTAAGATGAAGCTGGGAGGTGAGAGTGAGGTCAACAAATAAACTGTCACAGCCACATCCAACAGAAGCCTTTATTCAGCCACACTGACAGCTCTGAGCCACAGCCATGAAGCCATCTACTGGCCCCACTGGTACTCAGGAAACATGGCCAGGCTAAAGCTGCTCCCAGGGTCTAGGGACTATGGTATGGCCAATGGGCTGAGGCCCAGACTGTCCTAGGCAGTCCATCAACCCTGAAGGACAGTGCCTTGTCCTGGGTAGCCCTCAGATGTCTTTTTCCATCCAGAATATGGGACATCCTCTCAGGTCTTGGTATTGTGTCTCCAGCAGGCTTTGTGGAGGGGGCCCTGCAGGAGGTGGGGGTGAGGTGGTCAAGGGCTCAGGCAGGGGAGGAGGTGGCGGCAATGATGGCCCCTTGGGGGCTCTTGGGGCAGTTTGGGCAGTCAGACTAGAAGCCTTGCAGAGTTGCCGGGGAAAGGGGGCTCTGGGGAAGGCCCTGAGCAGGGTGGCAGGCAGCCGTTGGCTGGTGAAGACTAGGCCCTGCACAGGCTCACCCAGCTGGTAGCCCAGGTGGGCATAGAACTGCAGCTGGTCATGGGTAGTGAGGTGTAGTCGGCGGAAGCCCCGGGCCTGAGCAAAAACCTCCAGGCCCTCCATGAGGCGGCGGCCAAAGCCACGGCCCCTCAGAGCCCGGGCCACCACCACTGTCTCCACTAGGAGGCTCTGGGGCCGGTCCAGCACCCGTGACAAGCGGGCATGGCCCACCACGATGGGGGCTGCCTCAGGTGTGGGGCTGGGGCTCAGCAGCATCAGGCAGAGGGGGAAGGCGTCTGAGGACTGGCCCAAGGAATGCAGGCGGGAGGCACGGCTGCGGGGCCACTGCTCATTGATGAGGTCGGCACAGGCATCCAGGAGCTCAGGTCGGCAGTGCACAGGCTCCAGGGTCAGTTCAGCCAGGTTGGGGGCTGAGGTCTCCTCTGGCTGGTGTGCAGGATCCAGGGTCAGCTCAGTCAAGCCAGGACTGAGGGTCATCTCTGGATGGCATGCAGAACCCAGGGTCAGCTCAGCTAGCCTGGGGCTCAGGGTCAGCTCTGGCTGGTGTGCAGGATCCAGGGTCAGCGTGGCCAGGTTGGATCTCAGGGTCAACTCTGACTGGCATGCAGGATCCAGAGTCAGCTTGGCTGGGCTGGTACTCAGGATCAACTCTATCTGGTGTGTAGGGTCTAGGGTAGGGGTCAGCTTTGATGAGCCAGGGCTCAGAGTCAGCTCTTCCCTACATGTAGGATCCAGGCTCAGCTAAGTCAGGCTGGGAGCCATGGTCATTTCCTGCTGGGTTGCAGGTGGCTCAGTGCCAGGCTGGGGATTAAGAGCATGGTCTCCAGACAATGGTTATCTCCTCAGACCACAAGGATGCTCCTCCTGTAGACAACAGCCATGCTAGGCTGTGCCAGGAAGGAGGACAGTGTTGGGGCAGGGAGGGGCTGACAGAGTGTTAGGGGAGCCATGCATCCTGGAACTGGTAAGTACACCTTGTCTCTGTCCCATACTCACCTGATGGCACAGGTCACCTGGAGACCATCCCTTATACCTGACTCAGGTGACTCACTCAGGTGACAGCAGAGGTAATGGTTCCAGGGTGTCCTGCCCCACATTGGAGGAAAGCTGAAGGCTAAAGGCTGGGGCAGAATCTAAGAGTCATGGCCCCACTTTTTCTGGCTACAAATCTGGCCTCCCCAGAACAGGGGACCTAGCCTACACCATCATGGTTGGCTGGCCATCAGACAGAACATGCAGACTAGACACCATGACCCCCTACTTAAACCCACCCAAAACTCCCTCTGGCTGTCCCCAGGAACTCCCCTGCCCTTTCCTTCTCTTTACACTTTAGGTCCCAGCCTTTCTGACCACTTGGGCCATGCCTGTCACCTGACCAATCCTGGGGTACCCATCACCCACCCGTTAGGATCAGTTTTCCCCTCACTGAACTGCCTTTCCTGCCTGGAGCACAGAGCCCATGCCCCCCCACCCCCCCCATCCCCATGCAGCTCAGGACACTCTGCTTGGGCATGGACCCAACTGTCCCCTCACATGGGGTTTCAACAGCACTAGCAAGGGGCCTGGCTCACTGTCACAAAGCAATGTGGCTCTTGCAGGCTTGGTTCCCCACTGGCCTGAGTTTCGTAGTGGCCCTAGATAAGGACCACAGCTTCCTTCCTAAATCCACAAGGGTGTCCAACGGCCATCAGGTTGGGGGCTCAGACCTCCTGTGCCTAAACCCCATTGTTTGCCAGTCCTACCCCAGGCCCTTCTGCCAGGAGGGTCTATGCTGAGGGGATTCCTGGCAGTGGGGGATCCACTGGACCTCACTCTTCTACTCACTTGCTCCAGAGAGGACGTCCTGGCTCTCCTTCCCCACCTCCCCCAAAAGGCCCCATGAGCCTGAGGCCAATTCCACACTGGTCAGGCACAGGTAGCCCCCACAACCCCACACCCCACTCAGAGGATTATAAGCACCTCACCTGCATCGGCCACCTCCGCAGCAGCTACAGCTCTGGACCAAGAGGGAGGAAGCCCCAGAATCCACCCCTAGGTCTGGAGCCCCAGACTTCCCCGCGGTTTTAACCCCTTCGTGGCCGACCCCACCCACTATGGGCGGGGCTCCTGTGTCCTCAGGGAGAGGCGGCAGTGTCTTCTGTGCCTCGGTTTCCCCCTCCCTCCTAGTGGATGACAAACCGTGGAATTTTGGGGGGGAGGGTGTGCTTCAGCAGCTTGACTCTGGGTGGGTGTGGCTCGGCATGCTAGGGGAGAGAACGACAGAAGCAGGGAGGGCGTGCGGGACGGCATAGCTACTTGAGGACCGCACGCACGGGACAGACGGGGGACAGTGAGGACGAACATAAGGCGCATGGGAAGGGGGAGGTACTGACATGCTGAAGCCAAGCTGCGGGACGCTTCGCGTGCTCGCTCCGCGTGGGTCGGTTTCTCGCTGTCTGTGGTTTGGACTCTCCTGACCGCCCGCGCTGGCCCCTAGCGGTGCGGCGGACGCACTGCAGCCGTCGTCTCCTGCAGCACCGGACCTGGTCGACTTTCTCTAGGAAGCTAGGCCCCACCCCGCCTCCGCGCGCCACGGCTTAGGCTCCGCCCCCGGTTCAGGGCGTCACAACACCCCCGACGCAGACCTGGTCTCTGCCATGGCTCCGCCTCTGCCCCTCCGGCCCCGCCCGAGCCACAGCACCTCGCTCCCTACGTATCCCAGCTGGGACCGAGCGCAGGCTCCACCTCCTCCCCGTCGCCTGCAGGCCCAGTATCTGGCTTCTGAGCACCTATTAGATCCTCCCGGATTCCACTCTACCGAGGCCCTAGCCGGGCCCGTCGCGCCAAAGCCTTGGCCGGGTACAGGTCCCTCCTCCACACGGCTCTACTTCCGCCTCGCCTCGCCTCACCTCGCCCCACCCCAAGCTCAGGCAGGCCTCGGCTCCTGTCGGTCCCCGTTTGGAAAGGGGTCCATTGTGGAAACGATCAGGTAGAGCTTCCTCCTGAAATTTGGGCCCCATCCTCGGAAGCAGCCGCCCTCGGACAGACGTCAGGTCTGAGTGAGAGAGATGAGCCTTTCCTGTGCCCTCTGGATCCCGGCTTCTGCACGTTTTAGGCACTCCATTAATAGCTCCTGAAGCAAGAATCGTGTCTGCTTTATTTGCGAGCTTGGTGCCTTTGAGCAGGTTGCGTGCAGGGCTGGTTACTGTCAACACAGTAGGAGTCAAAGTGCTTTACCTCTATAGCTAGACAGCCTGGGTTTCGAATTCCAGTTTCTCTATTTTCTGGCTGTGCAGCCTTGGGCAAAATGTTTGCCCTTCCAGTGTGTGCCTCAGTTTCCTCATAACGTCGTGTTAGGATCAAGTAAGTCTACTTAAAATGCTTAACACAGGACTTGAGGAAGCGTAGGTGTTCAGTGAATGTCAGTTCTTGTGATTGCTACAGTTTAAAGACTGGCTTAGTATCTCTGGAGATGTTTATGACCCAGCTGGATGGGTGCTGGAGGCTCTAACCCCTTAGGCAGCTATCCTGGTCTATAAGCATGTGCAGGTGTATGCTCGTGACCGTGGCTGAATGTACTCCTGGCTGTCACCATGACTTGTGTGTGACTACTTATACTGGAGAAAGCTCTGGCCAGGGGTGCCTGGGTGGCTCAGTCGGTTAAGGGGCTGACTTTAGCTCAGGTCATGATCTCGCGGTCTGTGAGTTCGAGCCCCGCGTGCGGCTCTGTGCTGACAGCTCAGAGCCTGGAGCCTGTTTCAGATTTTGTGTCTCCCTCTCGCTGACCCTCCCCTGTTCATGCTCTGTTTCTCTCTGTCTCAAAAATAAATAAAACGTTAAAAAAAAAATTTTTTTTTTAAATAAAAAAAAAAAAAGAGAAAGCTGTGGCCAGGCTCAGAGTGCATTAGGTTGTGAAACTGAATAAAGGAAACCTCATTTAACATGGAGTTGGAAAAAAATAAATAAATAAAATAAAATGGAGTTGGGAGGCTGGAAGGGGGAACTCACCCATGCCACTCCTTGCAGCTCTTTGCAGACCCAACAGGGAGAAGCCTACTTTACTATTCCAGCAGGAGGAAAGATTTTCTCATTGTGTGACAACAGCCCAGCCAATGAGAGACTGTCATAACTCAGTCAATGAAAAGTCACCACACTTTGAACCCCAGGTTTACTCCAATGGACTTTCTGTTTATCATGGGCCCTTCAAACTCCCCCCTTTCCTATGTAAAAGATCGCTCCTCTTCTTTGGTTTTGCAACAGCTTACATGTCTCAAGTTGCAATTTTCTACTGTTCCTGATTAAACCCATTTTTTCTGGTAAAATAACTTTTATTTTTAATGTCAACAAGATGTTCAATGCGTGTATCCTAGTTTGTGGCCAATTACCACGTGCCTTGCTTCTCACACCATGCTCCCTTCCAGCCACGGTAGCAGCGACATTTGAACTCCACAGCCATCTGCATCCGATCCTCAAGTGAGAGGGCACCTTGTACGGTCAGGGGCCCGCCACCAGGTGTGGGCTGGATGGAGAAACTGGTGGGGTTGAGGATGAGGAGGGCCTCAGGGTGGCTGGGGCGCCTGGCACAGCGACCATGGCCTGAGCACAGGGCTTGACTGCACAGAAGAGCCCCGCTGGTCACGTTGAGGACAAAGGGCCCCAGTGTGGTGTCCACATACTCCTTGATGGCCTGGCATGATTCCTGAGTAGGAAGGGGAGAAACAGGGACACCATGGCCATGCATGGGCCTACCTAGGGCACTGAGGCACTCACCTGCTGGCCAGTCAGGACTAAAGGGATAGAAAGGGTGGGCCAGGGTCTTGCCAGTCAGCCTGGCAGCTCCACCCCTGCCCTGCCCCCACCCTAACCCCCCCCCCCCCCCCCCCCGGGCCTGAGCTCACCTTAGTTCTTGTGTTCTCCCAGCTCACCCAGAGTACCACTCCTGCTGCCCCCTGGGCTGCACTTTCCCCCAGGCTGTGCTCCAGCTCATCCTGAGGAAAGGGACATAGCTCTGAAGGGCCTTCCTCCCTCCCCACAGCAGATTGCTGTAACAACACTGGATGGGACAAATGATTCATAACCCCCACCTGGGCTTTTCTGGCCCTGGTGGTGAGAGGCAAGCCCATCCTCACTCTGGCCTGTGCGTGCCATGCACCAGGCACTACGTCTTTCTGATGAATGCAGAATCATCTGTGCTGAGCACAGAGCATGGCACACAGAGCTCAAGGAATGGAGAATGGATGAAAGTGCCCCAAGGCCATGCAGCCTCACTTACTGGACCTGATGCCTGACAAAGTAGGCTATACGATGGGTGGGGTTATAGAGGGAGACTCACCAAGGGCAGAGAGCGGTTCGTCCCGTCGTAGAAGATCTGGGCATAGGGCAGCACTGGCAGATCAGGGTCCCCAGCACCCACAGCCACACGGAATGCCTCACCTACACGGTGCCGCACATACACCTGTCCCTTCCCTGTGCCCTCTAGCTCTGTAGGCATGTAGATGCTGGGGTAGAGGGCACGGCTCTGACCCCACAGCCACCCCAGCTGGTCATTCTGGGCACAGATACCCGGGGGGCACTGGCCTGTATAGTTGGGGCTTAGAAAGTCATAGTTATAGCAGTCAGGGAAGCCATAGAAGCCCCAGAGGCCACGAGGCCTCAGTGCTTGCCCCAGCTTGAGGGTGCCTGCCATCCAGGCCTGTGCAGCCTCCTGGAACTGGTCCCGAGCTGCGGCCTCCACCCAAGGAGCTGGCCAGTCAGGATGCTGCGCCTGCACCAGTGATCGTGAGCGCTGCCGATAAATGTCTTTGGCGTCCCAGTTGAAGGCCCAGCGTGGGCGCCATGCCTCCCAATCGATGACTGCCAGCCCTGAGAAGTCAGACGCAGGGATGGCAGCCAGGATGTCCTGGAATGAGTGGGCCAGGTGGGTATCCAGGCTGGCATTCTGGGGCAGCCCACCAAACACAGGCTCCCCGGCAGACGTGTAGTAGGGGTAGGTGCCCAGCTGGTAGCTGTAGAAAATGGTCATGTCAGGGCCGCGGAAGGTCTGCCCCGGGTTGGCCACCACATCAAAGACACTGACGTCCACGTCCACACCGTATTTCTCCAGGCACCACTGGGTGTTTGCGTTCCAGATGGTGGTGAAGGGCTGGTTAGGTACCATGGGGCTCCTGGAGCCTTGGGTTTTGTCCAGCAAGGTCAGGAAGAGGGCGTAGATGGGAAGCAGGTGGACTGCCATGGCACAGGGTGGTTCTAGTGAAACCTAGCCAGGGGAGGCAAAGCTGAGAGTAGGCCCTAAACTCTCTGACCCCTGCTCAGGGAAGGCTGGCCAAACCCCTTGCTCATTAATCCACCCCTGCTCTGGGTTTAGGTAAACACTGACCTGCAGGGCTCAGGGAGGTCAGAGGGCAAAGGAGAGGCTTGGAGGGGTAGCACTGCCACTGGAGGGGCCTCTGCCCTGTCTCCCACAGACTTTGCCCTGGCCTAAGCTAACCAATCCCCTTCCCCAAGAGCCACAGAAGCCATGATATGTGTTTTCAAAAGAGCCAGGCCCTCAGCCCCGAGGCTGACCTGACTGTGATGGGGGGGGGGGGGGGGGGGTCCTTTCCTGTCTCTCCCTGCAGGAATCCTGGCCAGCCATTGGAGGAGGAGATGCTCAGTGACCAAAGACAGGTCAGCCCAACCCTCCTTGTATCCCCGCCAGTCTGCCCACTTGTCCCTGCTGACCTCAGGGCTGAAGGGCCTCATCCTCCAAACTTCCTGACCCCAGGCTGAGGGCCTAGGCAGGGCTCAGCAAGATTCTGTTCCTCAACTCTGCCCTCAGCTGCACCAGATTCTTGGAGGAAGCTGCTGCTGCTGGAAACTCTGAGCTTTTGTAGGGGGTCACCCCACCCAGTCTGGGGGCGGGCTGAGGGGCAGGCGCGGGGTTGGAGGGCTGGGCCAGGCAGCTGAGCCACCTCAGCACCCCTAACAAAGTGCCCTTGGTAGGAGGTGGGGCTGGGCCGGAAGCGGCCCCGCCCACTGGGTCAGCACTAGGGCAGGGCTTTGCGGCTTTATTTGTGTTGGGGTGGGGGTGGAGGCAGTGCGGGGGAGGGGGTTGCTCTTTGGTTGGCAGACCCAGCTGGCAGGCCTGTTTGTGGTACTGGAGTCTGGGTGCCTCAGTACCTATACCAAGGGAGTGTACTTTCCTGCACAGCTGCACTATGACATTTGTGGGCCCTAAGCACTTTTGCTTTTTTGGGACCCTTTCTCAAAACGTCAAAAAATACATTTTACAACTATGTTGGTATAAAGACAAATATAATCCCAACCTAAGTCATTATATATTCATTATTAATATGTATCTTCTTCTGATTAAAAAAATTAAGATTTCGGGGGTCCCTAGAAGTATTGTGGCCTCAGACCCTATACTGACTATGCCTAGGGGGGTAAGTCACTTCTGCTTTCGGGACTTGAGTCTGAAAGGCGCTGTGTCTGTGAAGTCAGGGCTGGTCAGTGAGTGTGTCTTTGTGAAGCCCAGGTCAGCTACTATCTAGGCCTCTGTGCAAGCTCCAGTAGAGTGTGTATGTGCAAGTGTGGGACCCGGTGACTGGATTGGGTGTTGAAGACTCTGCTGTCCTGTGACTATGAGATCCCATGTTTGACCACGGGTGTGTCAGTGACCACATGTTTGTTCATTCCTTTATGATTTCACTTGTTTGCTGATTCAGAAGCTGATTATTGAGACCTGCTAGGTCCCCAGGCCCAGGCTTGCCTGCCAGGGTGGGGTGAAGGGAACATCATGTCCCTGGCCCAGGTGAAAGTGCTACCTGAGTGAGTCTGCAGCCCAGTCTGAGCCTGAGCTGGTGATCCCCTGCCTGGATGGTGGTCAATGAAGCAGTGACACAGCTGGCTATCATCTGGACCTGGTCCTGCAGGCAAGGATGGAGAAGCTGACAGTGGGCCCATGGTGCCAGGGGGCTGTGGGTACATCAGCCAGGACCCAAGTACAGCATCTAATCACAGAGATGGTGGCTGCTGATCCTGGTGGAAGCAGGGTCCCAGAGTGATGGCCACCAGGCTCAGGGAGACTGGCACAACTCCCCAGGGCTGAGGGGACAGGAGAACATCAAGGCAGCCCTGACTCCCTCTCCCTAAGGCTTTGTACTACCTTCTGGTGCCCCTAGAAACCTAGGCTGCAATTAGCACAATCCAGCCAACCATCAGGCCAGCATCCTCCAGCTGGCCTCAGTCTAGGGGAGAAGTTCTAATGGTGGAACGGCAGGAAGGAATACCCAAAGCCCTCCCTGACCCCAGGGCCCTGCCCATAGACCTGCCCTTGCTGAGTTGGTCTGGCCAGATGGGCCCAAGTTCTGTGTGTCTGGGGTCACTCCAGCTTTGTGGTCCAGCCCTGCCTGCCCTCTCTGCTCTCATACCCTGCCTAGGCCACCTCACTCCCCATTACCCCCACCTGCCCACCCACAGATCCGGCTGTCCCTGAGTTGCACTTTCCACAAGGCTGTCTTTCCAGGTCCTCCTGGAAAGTGATGTGAAGTGATCACAGGTTTGCACGGAGGTGTCACAGCTGGGTAGGTACAGGCCACAGCTATTTGGGGAAGGTAACAGTTGTATAAGGTCAACATGTGAAGGAAATCACAGCTTTGCACATGTACGTGTAGGGGTCCAAGCAAGGTGGGAGAGATCACAGATGTGGGTGTTACAGATGCGGGTGGGATAGCTCACAGGTATGTTTGAGGGTCCCAGCTGGGTACGGGAAGTCAGAGGTTACAGCTTCTCCTTCTTTGCCCTCTTTTTATTGGCTCCATTATCTCACGACCTTATTGACAATACCTTCATCTTCTGTCTAGCAGGCCTCTCCCCACCATAGCCATGAACATCTGGGCACCCTTCCGCCCCAGCGTCCTCCTCCGCCATGTGAACTGACATTGCCTTCCCTGAACTACCACCCAACCCCTTTCCCTCATTCTCTGCCATCACCAGCCAGAGGGATAAGGGATCACTTTACAACCTGAGTTGACATCAATTTGGTGGGGCTCGCTTCTCCAGGCTCTGCTCCCATGACCACTTCTGACTCAGCCTTTGCATCTAGTGTGCATCCCCATGGAGACAGGGCTCTTTGTGGTGTGCCTCACACATGCATCCCAGCCCAGCACCTGCACATGTATGCATTATTTACTGAATGGGTAAGGGAGTCACCGCCGTCAGGCAAAGTCAGGCTTAGTGCTGCTCTTGGGCTGCCCCTCCTGCCCTGCCTGCTGTAGCCCCTAGCCTCAAACTGTGAGTCCCAGTTGTGTTCTGACTTCCTCCAGATTTTGCCCATGCTTTGTCTCTCGCATCAAGCTTCCTCTTCCCTTTTTAACTCAGTGTAAGAAGGACTACCTCACGGATACCTCCCTTGTGGCTGGGCTGCCCGCGCCCCTCTTCACCACTTGGCTGTTTCTCTCCACAGCCAGTGTTTGCTGAGGACAGGGGCTGTGTCATCACCGATATGGACAAGGGGACCTTCAGGTGTGGGTTTGATGGGTGAGGAGAGGGGCAGAGACACACCAGGTAACTTCCTTCAGAAGCAGGGTAGTAAAGCAGTCCAGAGCCAGTCCGACTGCTCCAGCTGCTACTTGTCTCCCTTGGGACAGCTGAGGACAGGCTATACTTCCCACGGCCGGGACAGAAGTGATCTTTGAGGTTGTCTCTGCTCCCAGGCTCAAGATACCTCCCTCTCGCCCCATCATGCATCTTTGCAGTGGGACAGGGATGAGACCTTGGCGTTCAGATCCCAAACCCCAGTGGAGGACTGCGACCAGCTGGAGAGAGGGCTGTGTGGCTGGAGTCTACTGCCCTTGGGAGCAGGGAGTGGAGGAGACGCCCTTGCCTGTGGGAACAGCAGGGAGGGGTGGTCTGGCTACTTGCCCAGCCTGGGAAGATCAAACATCCACTTCCCCTTTCTCCCTGGGTGGGCAAGGCGAGGTGACTGGCACTGGCCCAGCTGGGGATCCAGGGACAAGTAGGAGAAACACAATGAGCCCAGTCCCTCACAGAAGGTTGGGCCCAACAACTTTCCAATCAATATGGAGAAAGCAAGGTCCTTGGTGTTGGGGTGGAATGTGAGTCCCTCCAGTCCCACTGGCCCCTGCCCCATCAGCGGAATGGGCAGCTCTGGGCCTCCAGGTCCCACAGATGGCATTTGACAGATAAGAAGTCCCCAGCAGAGAGTCTGAGAGACCCTGGATTGTCTTTCACATGTCCTGGCCTAGTTGCAGACAGTCCAAGCACAGAAGAAATTGTTTTATATTTAATTTACAAAAGAGACCCCAAAATAATAATAATAAACCATCCAGGGGCAGGAGAGTAGGGTCAGGTCCTCTCTGGCCCGGCTGTGCCCCTCTTCCTCTCTGGCAGGGAGAGAAGGGACCTTTCGGGGAACTGCCCCTCCCCCTTAGAACAGGGGGGTGAGAGCTGGTATGGATGCTCTACTGGGCATCCCAGGGGCTCTGCCCCCTCCAGACTCCAGTTTGTCCATCCCTTGTAGGCTCCTATGTGCCTGGCAGAGCCATTGTGGCAGAGGCCAGCTTGTTTGGCAGCCGGGTGAGACCCCTATAAAGTCCAGGTGAGGGCCAGGGCTGCCACAGCTAGTGGGCCAGTGAGGTGGGACCCAGCCCAGGCCCCACTGGCACCCCCAGCTGCCCGTGTGTGGTCCCACTGGCATTGCTCACCGCCCCAACCTAAGTAGCACTGGCAGCGAAAGTGCGTCTGCAGGTGGTTGAGATCAGCCCAGCTGAGCTCCCCCTCTGGTCGCAGCTGCGGCTCACCAGGTACATGGCTAGGCACCAAGCGGAAGCTGCTGGCACTGAGGTGCAGGAAGGTATTGGCGCTGGGGTCGCGACGCACACAGCGCCCGTGGCCATGGCACTGGGCCCGGCTGCAATACTGGGCAGCCCAGGACACGTTGACTACGTAGGGGACCAGCAGCCGCGTCAGGTAATCCTTGAGGTACTGGCAGGTCTCCTAGGGGCAGAAGCCAGGGATCAGGGTCAGCTGCCTCAGCCCACAGGCCCAGATGGAAACTCTATTAACCTTCCTTCAACAGCACACACATGTGTATCTGTACATGAGTGCTTGAACCCTTACTGTTCCTATTCCTGCTGAGAAGGGAAGTGGGGACAGAGATGAACCCAGAAGGGCACGTAGGGAAGGAACTCTGTCTTCTCTACTGGGACCAGGAATGCCTTGGGTGGGAGACTAGGTTCGTCCACCTTGAGGGTCAGCAGCTGAAAGCCCCAACTTTCTGCCTGGCCCCTGCACACTCCACTCTGGTAGGCTGGGTGGGGGCGCTTACTTACCGTGCTGGTGGTGTAGCCTGCATCGCCCCAGAGGATGACACCGGCCGCACCCAGGGCTGCACTCTCACCAATGGTGGAGATGAGATCCATCTGTGTGAGAGGGGGATGGTCACTGGGGAAGACTGAGACCACAGGGTGAGGACCAGGCAGGCTGGACAGGCCCTCACCCTGTTCTGACTGGCTGATCCCCTCAGCCCAGTACCCCTTCCCACCCCCAGGCAGAGGCTGTTTCACTTTCTCATTAGATGTTCAAGTCATTTGCACGCCTACTTTGGCCTCCGTTTCCCAAGCTAACGACCCACTTGAGCTGAAGATGTATCTATCAGGATAAACCCCAAAGTCAGAATGCCTAGTTCCAAGACCCTGCTTTGCCCTGGATGTGCTGGGAAGCTTTGGGTGAGTTTCTCAGCATTTCTGGACCTCAATCTTCTTATTTGCAAAATGGAGGTAATGATGCTACCCTTTCACAAGGTTACAGAGAGAATGACACAAGGGAATGTAGATAGAAAACCGCGGGGCAGGAGGCCCCCTGGTAACCCAAACCTGCAGTGGTTCCCTGGGGAAGAAGGCAGGGTCCTGGGAGGCACATACCTCGCTAAGCCCCGTGAGCTTGCGACTATAGGTGGGTCGCGTGAAGACGTAGACCGGGAGTGCGTGGTTGGGGTGGTGGGTGTGAGCCACACGAAGGGCCTCCTGAACACGGAAGCTGACAAAGTTGCGGCCGTGGGTGGAGGACGCAAGTGTCTCGTCCAGGTAGACAGAGGGGAAGAGGGCTGTGCTCTCTGCCCACAGCCAGGCCAGCTGGTCATTTCGGGAGACCTCAACGTCAGGGCAGCGGCCTGTATAGGTCTCCCAGTTCTGCACATAATCATGGTTGTAACAGTCTGGGAAGAGGTAGAAGCCCCAGAGGTGCCGAGGCCGAACTGCCTTGACAAAGCGCAGTGTCTCCAGCATGAACTGCCGTGCAGCGAATTCAAACTCGTATTGCGCCTGTTTGACTACACGATCTGATGGCCAGTCAGGGTGGCGAACAGCCACCAACTGGCGTGATGATTGACGGTATATGTCCTTGTCCTGCCAGTTGCGCACCCACACAGGCCGCCAGTCCTCCCAGTCGATAACTGCCAGCCCTGCAGGCTCCTGTGTACGAATGTAGTGCTCCACGTGTTCCTGCAGCATCTTCAGATGTGCCCAGAGGCTGCCATTCTGTGGCACGCCACCGTGCACTGACCTCCCCACTGAACTGAAGCGGGGATACAGGCCCAGCCGGTCATGGTAGAAAATGGTGATGTTCTGGTTCACAAAACCCTCATTAGGTGAGGCCTGTACATCAAAGGCCTTTAGGTCCAGTGGCACCTTGAGGCGAGGGCCACAATCTTGTGTGGGCACGTCCCATGCTACCACAAAGGGTCGGCCCGTAAAGATGGGTGGCGCTGTGGGCTTGAGCTGGGTGGCCCATGCCGCCGCCCACACCACAGCCAGTGTGATGGCAGGGCCCAAGCCTGCCCACATGCTGGGGGCTACAGGAAAACGGTGTCACCTGCCTGGCACCAGCTCAGGAACTAGGGGAGAGATGGGAAAAAGCAAGTCAGTCTAGAGAATCAGCGAGGTGCCCACCCCAAACCCATTCACACTCCCCAAGCCCACGCTGTGGGGGGCACCGTGCCCCAGGCTGTTGAGACCCTGTTAGGCGACTGTAACAGGTCTGAAAGACCACAGGAGGGAAGGGAAGACACCCTGGGAACTCCCTGCCAGGAGCATAGGACTCCTTCCTGGAGCAGGTGGCTTACGGCTGGACAGAGACCTCTGGTAGGTGTGTGACTCTAAGAATTGGCCGGCTGCACTACGGACTAGCTGCCCAGAGATACAGATGCCTGCATACCACCCAAAACATGGTTTCAGAGAGCCTCGAACCCGCGGCCCACTCTGTACTCCATGAAGAACTCCTGGTCCAGGGAAACGATAGCATTTGTATAAGGAAGGGCACAGCTCATACAGCCACAAGGAAGCTGGAACACAGCCGCGAAGCTATCATGTGTGTAACACCCGCCAGGAAGAAGAGCGAGAACGTCAGGACTTTGTCTCGAACGCACTCTCCCAAGTTTGGTGGAGGCCCCACCGGGACAAAGGGGTGGCGGACCTCCCTCGGCGGCGCCGGCGGACAGGCCCTTCGCTCCGCAGCCACCGTGAAAGCGCCCCACACCGCCAGACGGGTCCCGGGAGGAGCTCACTCCCCCTGGCCTTTGTGCTGGACCCCGCCCCCGCCCCGCACGTGGGGCCAGTGCCCGGCCGGGTGGGGGTTGGGTTCCTTGGCCGCCCGGCTGAGCGCATCCCCTGGACTTCTGAACCCAACCTGAAGGAAGAAAGCCGCTAGGCTTGCACTGCCCGCCCTCACCTCGCGCGGGGCGCTGCCGGGACCCACGCCATGGCCACTGCCATCCCCGGCCCAGCCCGGCCCGCTCCGGCCGCTAGCCCAGGCGCAGCCCAGGCTCCGCGCCTCTGCTGCTCCGCCCCGCCCCCTCCCCACCCCGGCCCGCGGGCCCTTTAAGAATCCAGCGCGGAGGTGGGCCTGGGGCAGGACTTGTGGCCGGGGCGGGAATGTGTTCCCGACTTTCGCGCAGCCAGTGCCACGTTTCAGGCTCCAAGGCCCCCAGATTCTTCCCCGAGTAACGTGGCCATCCATCTGGGGCCGTGAGGCCCCTCCGAACAGGGCTTTCTTCTGTAATCTTAGGTGCTAGTGCCAGTGAGCCCAAAGTTTCCTCCCCCACCAGCTCACTGTCGGTGGTACAGTCCTCCCCGCTCCGCCGCGCGACCAGCCGCTTAAAGGGACAGCGTAAGAGTCGGGAGTCGCGCAGGGAATAAAGAAGAAGGTGTTCCTCCGCCTGTCCATAAGGTGGTGCTGCGGGACCCGGGGCCTTGGCTGGGGGCAGCAGAGGATCTGGATCTGTACCCGCGAGTGTAGTTCCCAGCCGTGGGGCCCTTAGTTTGGAAAGAGGTATGGTGACCAGAGCCGATCTCTGGTTTCCCAGGACAGTAACGCCCAGTCCCCTGTGGATCGGGGGGCTTCCCGACCCCCGTCCCAGGTCTGAAGGGAAGCCCCGCCCCCTACCAGACTGAAGGAGGGGGTCAAGCACCCTCCTCTGGGCCCTTCGTAGGCAGGGCCGAGGTAGTAGTTGTCTTGGCAACACGAGCTGTGGGTCGCAGCTTGGTCGGCCCCACTGGGGGCCGGTAAGCCCAGCGGGCCCTGGGAGTTGGGCCCCCTGCCCCCGACTTGCATTAGGGACAGGTCAAGGCCTCCGGTTCTCTCCTGCCCAGTCTTTGTGGAGGCTTGTAGGACCCCCCCCCCCCCCCCCCCTTTATTTAAACTCCTAGGAGTCTGCTACTCTTGCAGAAACAGCCGACCCGACTGCGGAGAAAAGCCGGCCTGGCTAGGGGGCTCCCCCGGGCCTCCACCGGTATCCTGAGCCCTTTCGTCCCGCAAGCCCGTCCCTGTGGGGAGCAGGCTTGGAGCTGGACCTGGGCGAGACCTCCCTGCTTTTTCCTAGATCCTCTCTTCCGTGCTGGACTCAGCTCCTCAAAGGGCCCGGGTCTGCACCGCCAGCCCATTCCGAACGCTGGGGAGGAGAGGGAGGGAGAGCTCCTGTGAGCGGGTCTATGGGGGTGCAGACCAGTCGCCTGCACTGGGCTCACCTGTGTGGGAGCCCGTGGGCCCAGTAGGTCGGCGGCCTCCCTCCTTCCCCCGGTGAGCCTCTCCAGCTAAGCTACTCGCACCAGCTGCTGCCCGCCGGGCAACCCGCCGGCGACTTGATAAACTCCATCCCCTCCCACCCGCTCCCGCCTCCCACCCCAGCCCTTTTTCCTCACTTCCTGCTGCCCCTCTGAGAGGAAAGGGCCAGGAACAGGAGGGGGGGGGGTGGGGGAAAGGGACCGCTTGACCCTGTTTCCCTCCCACGACAAAGACCCACTGGCTGGCTGCCCTCCTCCCCTTCCCCCCTTCCTCCTCCCCCGAGTATACCCTGGCCCTGTGAACTGCACTAGGTGACAGGAAGGCAGTGGGACCTGGCTCAGGTGACAGCCTCCACCCTGCCGGCAGCTTCCTAACCCTGAAAGCTCTTCTCCCCAACCTTCTCTTGGGGTTGAGGCCCATCCTCAAATCCAGTAGCCTGTGGATGGAGGGGCCCCAGTGGAGGTCCTTTGGGGAGTCAAACTATTTGGGAGATGCTTGGCTGATGGTCCCCCAAAGCAGGTGGTGAAGAAGGGAACCAGTCATAAGGGGGCTTGGGGGAGCTTCCAGGAGCTGAGTCAATTTTTTCCGCTGAAGAGCAGAAGCATCCCAACTGTGACAGAGTGGACAATGTGCTGATGTGTGTGATTGTGCAGGGTGGGGGAAGGGACAGGGACTGGGAAGGGTCTACAGAGTGGTCTCCTGATGGAGGGCATTCCTGGATGGACTTCACTGAGACACTGCAGAGTAGGGAACTCTTATACCTGGAGTGAGAAAAGAGCTGTGTTTCCATGGGAAAGGGGGTACTCATTACAGGGCTGTAGCCCCAGGGAGGGCTGCAGCAAGGTCCCAGCAGACCTGGTTCAGAGAGGTGGACAAGTCTGCATACCCTCAAATCACCCTGAGCCTACCCCCACTCACCCTACTGGCCCACCTCTCCAGTGCCCGGGCCTCTCTTCTAACAGAAGGCTGTGTAAGCCTGGGCAACTGGGGGAATTGGGTACACACCCTGGAGTCTGCCGGAGGACCAAGGAGTCCATGACAGGGCAGGGGAGGGTGTGTCCCTGTACCATTGTGCTGGCTCCACAAGGGACACAAGCCTTGGAAGCTGCAATGGTGGGGGCCCCTGGGGAAACAAAGGCCAAACCAGACTGTCCCAGGGCAGGGACACTTCCTCAGGCAGCCAGCAGGAAGGAAGTGAGCACAGCCCAGTGGAAGGGAGTGGGGAAGCACTGCCCTGACCCCCATTGTTTCTAGCATTGGGGTCAGCTGGGGAAGGCCCAACACAGGGAGTTCCCCCACACTAGGACAGTGGTGATGGGTGATGGGATGCCATCTGGCATGGCAGAACCCTGGCCCTGGGGGCAGTAAGGGGGACAAAGTCTGACGTCTTATCAGGAAAGTGGGAAGGTGCCCAAAGAAGGACTACAAAGTCCAGGCTGCACAGGATGATCCTGCTCCAGACAAGTTTAAGCCTCCAAAAGACTGGCAGGCCAACTCCCCAGACCCAGAAGCCTGTGTCCCTGATCTCCCTCCTCCCTAGCTGGAAGTTGGGCTGACGGCCAAGGGCTAAACCTAGCGGAGAACCACTTCTCAGGGCCTGAGAAGTGCGGGCCGAATGTCCACAGGGGGCAGCTGCAGGTGAGAACACAGGGTCAGCAGGGAACAGAGAAAGTACTAGGTGGCAGAGTTCTGCCTGCTGGAACAGAAACCCCAAGCCCACTCTCCTGGTGGTATCCACAACTAGTCCTGGGAGGAAGCAGGTAGGTTTGGGCTACAGAGCCTGGTGGTAGGCCAAGGGCATGGTGGCACCCATCTGATTGCTGTCCACCTAGGATGGGTGGACCTAAGATGGCTCATGCTATGACCTCATGTGGGGTCAGCTCACACTCCTGGGGGCAGGACAGCTGTTCCAGAACTACTTGGGGTCACGCTCTCACCTCAGGTCAAGCAGGTAGGGCCAATCCCTAGTGAAGCACCCCAAAGCCTTCCAATTCCAGGGGTCCCTACCTATTAAACACAATAGGTGAAAATGTCCCTCCATTCTGAGGGGGTCTGCAGTGAGGTCTATGTGAATACACTGCCACCTGCTGGTTACAGCTGGGATGACCACGGGCTGGGCTCAGGCTTACCTTGAGCCTTGATGATAAAGATGGGTCACCAGAGTGGCCCAGGCCTACCCACAGAACCCAGGTGGTGGTCTAGACACTGGATATCACAGTGGATACCACTCGTATGCAGGGTCTACAAATAATTTTATTGAAACTAAACAAATAACACAACAGTCTTCTTCTTAGATTAGGGGCCACCCTTCCCAAGCCATTTCCCACACTCTTAAAAGCACAGAGCTTGCACAGTAAGGAATTAAAAAAAAAAAATCATTTCGATGTAGAAATCAGACTCTGCCCCAACATCATGGACTAAACTATTTACAAACTTTCACATTTTAAGTATTCCTTTATGGTTGATCTCTCCTTTCTGTCCTTACCCAGGGGCTCCAATACCTTCCCTTGACTGATCCTGAGGGATGGGTATACTTAGGGAAAGGGGTGATGGGCTCCTTATAGCTATTGGCACCAGCCCTAGGGTGCTGTTCCTCACCAATGGGTGGAGGATGGTCACCCAATGGCAGGGGTTTGTGTGGGGCTGGTACAAAGGCATGGAGGATTAGACAAAGTAGATGGGTTGGTACAACTCCCCATAGGCACAGGCATCCATAGCCCTTCCTGATCCCATCTTAGGCCCTCTCAACTGGGATGTGTGTGGGGGCAACAAGTAGTTGCAGTGGGGAGGGATCAGCCCAGCCCTGGGTGGAGGGAGTATCCTCCTATACCAGTCCCATCTCCTATTAACAGCTGGCAAACTGTCCATCCGTCTGGGAGTGGGAACAGATGAGCAGGTAGACAGGAAGAATCAGGCTTGCACTGCCCCCAGCCTCTGTCCAACACAGGAGGAATCGAGGTAGCAAACGGCTGAAATGCTCCAACAAGGGGGTAAGGGAAATGAGGGAAGGGAAGTTCCCGCTTGCGTACAGCTCCTGCAGCCCAGGGGCTGGAAGAAGGCAGACCTTGCTTGTAAAGTGCTGTAACCCTTAGCAGGGCTGGGCCCTAGGCAAGCTTGGAAGAAAGCAGGCCAGGCAAGGGTGCAAGAACCAGGCATTCCTGACCAGCATATGCCCTGCCATGCTCCTTGTAGGGATTGCTGGGGAAGGTGGGCTGGTAACTCTGCCATTAGCCCTCACCAGCCGCCAGCCACCTCTTGTCCACATACAAACCAACACCCGACCAACACTGCAGGACTGCCCCGCTCACAGCTGAAGGTTCCAGGCCAATGCAGTTTATTCAGGGTTGTGGCCCCAGCTTAGGTTCCTTAATGGAAGCCACACCTTGAGCCTGGGGGTTTCTTGCTGGGGTAGGGAGTGTTTACGCCTGCCACTCCCCAGGCTCACACCTCATAGAGGATCACAGGAAAATCCACGTGGATGCGGGGAGGATCCAGCTTCACGATGCCCTGCCACGGAAACAGAGGCTAGTGAGGGCCAGCTCCTCCCTCAAGAGCTCCCACCATGACAGCAGACCCCATCTGGGTCTACCTCCACACACTCAGCATAGGCTCAATGACCACTGCCCCAGCCTCTCACCTGAGGAATCAGGTTCTTATGGACCCGCCTCAGCTTGGCCCGCTTCTGCCCATTCTTAGTGACGATTGTCTCCTCGTAGAACTCGTGAGCCAGATCCCCATCCTCATCATAGAACATGGAGCTGTGTAGAGAGAGAGGGAACAGGCTGGGCTGGAGCCCCACACCCAGTCACGGCAAATGACCAGACTACAAGGAAGCATGCCCGCCTCCAAATGGGGAGGAACAACCTTGATGGGAGGAAGAGAGGATAATATGCCTGAAGGGTATGGGGTCTACTAGAAGCGAATGGGGTGGTAGCCAGTGCTACTCTGTCAGGCCTCAGGAAGAGACATCATATCAGAGCACGTTGTCAAGGCAGCCAAGGCCAGTTCTCATCACTGGGTTGTTCAGCAAAAGTGGCCATTCCAACATCAGGCCCTTGCTTTCACCCAAGGTGGGCGAAGCATGATGGCCTGGGCATGTGTCTCACTCCAGAAGATACTACTGGCCCTGGGTCAACCTGAGATGGCAGATACCTGAGCTAGGTGGGAACCTAAAGGGAAAAAGTCTGAATCCTCCCCACCCACCCCCAAATGGCTGGTCTAGCCAAACTACCACTGTTCAGTCTCCCTAGTATCTACAGCCAAATCTCCAGCATCACCTAAGTACCATTTCCCCGGACCCACCAGGGCCAGGCCAATCTAGCGCTCCTGTTTGGACCCATGGAAAAAGAGGGAAGGTCAGTGCTCTAGATCTGAAGAACATACCTGAGTGAGGGTCTTTTTCCCAGGCTCCATTCTCAACACTAGGACCCAGTCCTACTTTTCTAGCTACTACCTACCCTCAGAGGTCCAATGCCACCACGGTAGGTAACGGAAACAGCCAAATCAGAGGGTTAGTCTTCCCTCAGAACTGGGGGAGAGGGAGCCTAGGAGCCTTCAACTTGCAGGCTAGGCTGGAAGGGATGAAAAGAAACCCTCAAGTCTCAGGGAGACCCTATCTCAAGTTAACAGTACAGAGGGCCTACCCACGGACAAGCCTCTTCCCCTAGGGAGACCTTCAGAGCAGCCAGGTCGCCAGGAGCCGATTGCCCTGCTTTTCCCATCCCTTGCTCCCACGGGGGTCCAAAACATGGGACTTCTCCTGGTTCCGGCTGGAGCTCCCTGTGACTCGGGGCGCCCCGCCGCCCGCCTGTCTCCCCGAGGCGGAACCCGCGCCCTTACCCGCGGCGCGTGAATACGAAGGGGGGCACGACTCGGCCTCGCGGCCGCACCAAAGCTTGCTCAGCGACTGCTGACTCCGGGCCGCCGCCCCCCGCCCCCGAGGCGAAGGGCCACAGGCCCCGAGCTTTGGAGCCACTGGCGCCCATGTCAGGGCCGCCGGCGCATGGCGAGCCCCGCGGCCGCTTCGCTCTCACAGGGCCGTCGGAGGCACCATACCCTGCCTCAGCCTTCTCCCGCAGGTGCTTCCGCCGCCGCCTTCCGCAGGCTCGCTGTCTCCACGGAAACCTCACTTCCGCTTCCGCACGCTGCCTTCTCTGATTGGCTGCTTCTCTCGTCGGTCCGCGGGGCGGGACCAATAGCTGCTCTCGGAAGCTAGGCATCCCAGTAGGCACCGCGAGACGTCAGGTCCCAGCAGGCCACGCTCTCTCCAGCAGGGACAGCTCCCACCCAGTAATGTGGAGGCTGGGTCCTCCTGGTTTTTGCTTGTATGGCGGCTCCGACGTTCCCGACCCCAGAGGTCAGGTCCAGCGGGCCTGCCCAACCACCGGCTTCCCCGCAACCAGCGCTTTAGGAGTGTCCCAGGCCAGGCCGCGCATTGCCCATCTGGTCTCATTTTATTCCCACACCATTTCTGTTATCACCACTGTCGCATTTGAAGAAACCATACCTAAAGAAAATTAAATAATTGGCCACATGTATGGCTACGTTCAGGTCTGAAGAACTTCTAATTTAGTGTTCTTTCCAAAGCCACTAGAAGGCATGCTCCACGAAGGCAAGAATTAACAGCTGGACCTTGGATACCATGAGCAGCGTTTGGTCTACAGCAGTAGCTCAGTAAATACTTAGTGAAAACGCCCCCAGCAGCTGTGTGTGTGTGTGTGTGTGTGTGTGTGTGTGTGTGTGTGTGTTGGGAGGCATGTGGATTCCCTAAATTCTAGCTTATATTGTTGCCCCTACCACAACCTGAGCCCCAGGGTGGTGAGTGATGACAGTAAATATTCATACCCCATACCCTTCACAAATTGGTTACATGGTGACTTTGAGAAGGTGCTCTGTGAGCCTGTCCATCACCCTTGGAAGCCACTGGCGTGAGGAGCAACTGCAGTTGAGGGCCCATAATAAAGAGTTTAAAAGCAGAATTCTTCAATCTTTATTCAGCCACTTCTCTCAGGCCCCAGGCCCTGATGATGACTGTTACCCCCACCCCCTTCCCCACAGGAGGCATGCAGCTGAGGCCACAAAATATTACATACATTCGCACACATCATCAAAAATAACTGAGGGAAAGACCCTCGCTCTGACTGGCAAACAAGGCACGGACCTGGACCAGTGCCCACACTCACACAGACCCTGGCCTAGGGACATCCTCCTTGGAGGAGGCACTGAGGCACTGTTTCTGCACCATGAGCCAGCATTTCCTGACCCCAGTGTGTGTGAGGAGACAGAGGCCACTGTAGAGGAAAACCTAGGCTCTTTCCCGATGCCTGTCTTACCTCGAACACCTGCCCTTGGCTCCAATAGGGCTGTCCTGACACCCCATCCAAGACCCAAAACATACGACTTTTCCCCATAGATGAAGGCCCTCATCCCTGAAAACACGACCTATTCTGTTTGTAGGGTCTCCAAGATTCTAGTATCTGAGACACGAATTAAGGAGACTTCTGTATGCTCTATCCCTGCTGCAAGCCTGGAGCAGCTTCCCAGGGCAACCCTGGCCCACCATGGCCCACTACACAAAGGGCAGAAGAATGCAGAGCCATGTTCTGCTATACCTGTGGGTGGACACAGGGGGCCAGCTCCTTTGCTGTTCTCTGGGCTCATTCCCCTAGTAAGAGAGGGCCTCCATGCACACTCATTCTTCAGGCCACACGGGCCCTGTCACACTCACACGGCACGCCCTCGGCGCTGCCTACTCTCCTCCTTTCACCCAGGGGTACAAGAGGTCACCCCAGGGGGCAGGCGTGCAGGGCCTCCTGGATCTTCTGACGGCAATAGGAGTACTTTTGCAGGATTTGGCGGAGGTGTTCCTCTTCCTCCCGCTGCAGGATGCGCAAGAAGTTGTGTAGCTCAGGCATGCTAAAGGCATCCCACTGCAGGTGGAGAGGGGGACACAGGATGCAGCAGGCATGGCCAAATCAGCAGGCCCTCCCCAGAGAAGAGCACCAATCACATCACAGAGCTAGGATGGGGCTTTCTAATGTTAGGTTCTTGCCTGAATGGTCTGTGTTAGGGTTCTTGACAATAGTCTGTATAGAAGATGGGCCCCACAAAGCAGGGCAGTCGAAGACACCTCGAAGACAGGCAACCAAATTAGATGTTCCCCCATTCCCACACTCTGACTCTAATACTACTCCACAGACTCAATATTTTGGAGCCAGAAAGCTTCCAGGTAAAAAGTCCTAATGCCTGAATAGGGAGCCTCCATGACATCCTGGGCCCATCTGTGTGGCTTTGATCTCACTTGGGATCACTACACTGCCATGGATTCCTCCATCTCCTGAGGACTTTCCACAACAGAGAAGAGCAGACCACCAAGACAATTCTTCCTGGCCTCTTGGGAGAGGCCTGTGAGTGGCCTGGAAGTCTTCAGTTTAGCTACAAGGCTCACATACTCCTGGAGAGGCTTTGTAGGGCTTTTTCTGCAGCCCTATTCCTCCTTCCAGGTTGCTGCTGCAACCTACTAGCCCTACCCAGTGACAACCAAGAAACTAAAGAGGGCTGTGTACTCACATTTACCTCCCCAGAGTCATTCTCTTTGAGGACAAAGCTTAGGGCCTTCTCGCTGGGCCCTGCAAGGAGCCGCAGCCGCAGGGGTTGCTCATCATCTGATAGCTTCCGGAGGTACACTGAGGGCCAGGCAGGGAGAAAAGAGTATTTGATTAGTCAGGCCCAGCCCACTCACACCCTCACACATGATGCATGAATATATACTCTCATACAGCAGGGTGGAGTGGGAAGCCCACCTTGGCCATGGCGTTCAGACCGCTCAAAGAGTGCAAACTTGCGGGGGTCATCCACCACTAAGAACTTGTGCAGTAGGGCCTCAATGACCTCGCGTGCCCGTGTGCGTGACAACACATGCAGGTGCTTGACGGCATCTTTGGGCAAGTAGAAGGAGGTGCGGCGCCTCACAGCTGTGCCCCGTCCTGGGCCCCGCTGGGCAGCCTGCAAGGAGGGTGGCTTCTTGCTGGAGGGCACCGAGACAGGGCGCACCAGCTTCAGTTGAACCTTGATGAAGCCTGTGTAGGAGCCATCCTTGTTCTGAAGAGGAGAAATCAAACCATGGCTAGGTTCCAGGTGAGATGGAACAGATATGGACACCACCAGTCCACTTGGGGCTAGGCTGGGTGAGAATAAATCACTGCTTAAGCCCAGCCAAGGATACCTTAGCTGTGACCTTTTGGGAATCAGGCACATAGTCGGGTTCCTGCCTCTCCCCACATACATTCCCCTGGCTATCAACTCACCAGGCTCATGAAGAGGTTGCTGTTGATCTGGCTATTGTACTCCTTGATCTTCTGCTCAGTCTCAGCCTGAGAAAGGTCAGGTGTCTCCCACTCCACAGGCTCGTCCTGAAAGATGGGCCAGGGTGGACATAGGGCCCTAAAAGAACCCATCCCACTGCAATGCATGTCACAGACAGGGAGGAGAATCCAGGTTGGCTGCTTTGAAAAACAGCCTCTGGGACAGCCTTTGAAAATTGACTACAAAGCTTGAGTCCTGACGAGAAGAACCCATCACTGCTCCTGGTTTTGCATGCTATGGATGGACACAGCAAAGGCAGTCATGTGGCTTCTTTATGCCGCCTACATGGGGCCTCTTCAGCACTGAGTGAGGCCCTGAGGATACCTTAAAACCAAGACAACTGAAGATAAAAGGCCAGGGGCCAGGAAAAGATGTGGGATTCTTGTTGACAGCAAAACCTCCTTTCAACTGCACAGCCTGATTCCAGCACCCTAGTTAGGTGGGGTCCTGGAGAAAGGAGACCACTTTGCCCTGGCAAAGGGCCATGACCGCAGGGCAAGAGGTATGGGGACTGGCACATACCAGGAGCCCAGCCAGCTGTGAGTACAAGGATAAGGGCAACTTCTACAATGTTAACACCCCCTGATGGAGGACTTGGGGCCAGCCCTGCAGGTCTCACACACAGTGAGGAAACCTCAGTGTGATTTGATCTTGACCCAAACTGCACAAAAGGCAGCTTCAGGCCAGGCTCCAATCTGCCTCCTGGTAAAGCCACAAGTACCAAGCAGGTAGGTTTCTGCACCTCCTTCCTCCTATCTGGAGGTTTAGCCCAAAGATTTTTAGCTCTACCACTCAGCCCTTCCCCCACTCCTCCAGGGGCTGCATTCCTTTTTTTTTTTTTTCTCAACGTTTTTTTTTTTTATTTTTTATTTTTGGGACAGAGAGAGACAGAGCATGAACGGGGGAGGGGCAGAGAGAGAGGGAGACACAGAATCGGAAACAGGCTCCAAGCCATCAGCCCAGAGCCTGACGCGGGGCTCGAACTCACGGACTGCGAGATCGTGACCTGGCTGAAGTCGGACGCTTAACCGACTGTGCCACCCAGGCGCCCCCAGGGGCTGCATTCTTGTCAGAAGGGTAGAGTATGGACCAGGGCAGCCAGAGCTCTGAATTAACTTTTTTCTACCAAACTCCCTGGTTCCATTGCATCAGCCTTACTTCCTGTTGACGTCAGGTCTTGGTTGGAATGGAAGTGTCACAGACACAGCTGAGATCACTGCTGACCAATGCTTTCTCCCAGGGGAGTTTTTACAGCTGGTCTCCTGTAGAATAACCTTGTACCCAGCTCTAAGCTCAGGAGAGGCAGGCTTCTCCCTGACTGCTGCCTTGGAGCCCCTAAGCTTAAACCATCTGATGGGGACAAATAGGGTGGACAGATGAGAGGGTAGGGTGCTCTTCACCTAGAACAGTTTTATAGCACTATGCTCTCTACCTAAAACCTACCAGTATGTATGTGGCACTGAGGACTGAGGCTGGGGTCTCACAGGAAAAAGGTATAGGGGGAGGGGTGGGAACTGAAGCCTATTTGCTCCCCCAAGTTTCAAAAAATCTCCTGGATGGAGGAAAGCACTAAGAAGGGAAAACTGTAGCAGAAATCTTACTGGAGACAAGGAGAAACCCTCTAAGACTGGTAAAGAACAAATGGTGTGGGCCTTGGGAAAAGGAGATCTGGGGGGCAAAATGAAGGCTAGAGCCCGGGAATAAAGGGTGGATGTGTTTGTTCAGGCCCGAAGAGAGGGCTTGGGACAGGAAGGAGTGACCCAATAGGAAGGAGTATCTGGATGGGAGGGTGCTAAGGGCAGGAGGAAAGCTGAGCAGACTCCAGTACCAGGGCAAGAAGGAAGAGAATTCTGGGGGGGCAGAGATGGCACCAACTTATTTCCCTTGCTTGTGACAGTTCTGAGCTCCAGCCTGAGGGTAAGAACACTTGCTCCTTCCTCTTCCCTTCCTGGTTTAGCCAGGAGCCCTGGAATGCGGTGCAGTGACCTATGTTCTAGCCCCTTCTCCTCTCCAAGTGAACCTCCCTTAATATCTCTACTCATAAAACAAGAGACCTGGACTGGATGCACTGCACTGTCCTACTAGGATTCTAGAGGAAGAAAAGTTTCTTTTTCCACTTCCAAAGCTTCCCACTGGAGGATTCTTTTTTTTTTTTTTTTTTTTTTTTTTTTTTTTTTTGAGAGAGAGAGAGAGAGAGAGAGAGAGAGTAGGGGACAGGGGCAGAGGGAGAGGAGAGAGAATCTTAAACAGGCTTCATGCTCAACATGGAGCCCCACGTGGAGCTTGATCCCACAACCCTGGGATCATGATCACAACCTAAGCTGAAATCAAGAGCCCAACACTCAACCGAGCCACCCAGGGGCCCCCGTTGGACGATTCTAACAGCCATCCCAGAGGTGTGCACAACAGGACCATGGAATTTCCCTTCTCCTGCACTACAGTGACCCATCCTCCACTCTGCCTCCATAGTGACTGATGGTTTTTATTTTACATATAATTTGGGACTCCCCAGCCTCCTTTTCAATTGGTGTCTTGTGGTTTTCTCACTATTTCACAATGAAAAATGCCTCAAGCCTGAGTGACAGACAGGATCCACACTCAAACCTTGCACCCAAGCTCTGGGCTGAACTTTTGAGTAAAATTTAATCTAAAGAGTATACAATTTTCATCTAAAAAATCACCCACAAGTCTCTTTTTGTGGCTCATGTAAGGAATTGTGCCCCATTGTTGCTAGGTATTCTGGGCTTTACGGTCCCCATCTCTCTTTCCTGACACTCTGTCCAGGGTGCTCCCCTGAGGTGTACTCGCTCCAGAATAGTTATCTGAGTTTGGCAGTCACACTTATGGCACACAGCACAGAGGTTTCTGACAATGGGAACACCTTGGAGGCCTGGAGAGGAACAGCAGCTCCAGCACATCTTACAGTCCTGGATTAATAACCCCTATCTCTCTTAACTCCTCCTCTGGGCCTTTTACAATCTAGCCTGCCCCACTTCGTGTGGATAAAATGCTCCCGTTTGCTTATAGTCCAGTCCAGAACTAGGCTTCTTTCCCATCCATTCCCAAATGCCTTTCTTCCAGATCCACACCAATTTTAGTCTATGTGCTGCTGAAATGAGCACTCCAGCCCGGTCCACTCCAGAATTCTCCGCGTTCCAGCAGCTGGTGACAGGACAGACTGGTAAGAGGTGGGGACTCAGTTGGCTCCGTCCAGGATTGCAAATGGAGAGGCCCGAAACTTCCTTTGCCTCTCTTTCCTAAACACACTTCCCAGTTCCAGGCGAGGACACCTCCCCTTCCACTTCCTCCCATCCCCGCCCCCATCTCCCAGAGAGGAGGTAGGGGCGTCCCAACGCTGAAATCGAGGTTCTAGTCCAGACTGCGCAGTCGGCTTTAGTCATAGGTGGATAATGCCCGCCCCGAGTCTGCCCCAAGCCATGTAGCTGCTTCCCCTGGTTCAACCGGTCTGTGACAGAGACAAGGCCTCGGCACCCGGCATCAAGGCGCTGAGAGCCCCGCACAAAGTTCCGAGGGCTGGCCCCGGGCGGTCTGGAATCCCCGCCCAAAAACTCGAGCCGGCAATTTAGCGGGGAGGGGCAGGGTCCCAGCGATCGTCACCAGCCCGCCGCCCGCAACCCCGGCCCCCACCTGGTCCCGACGCGGCCTGCGTGCCAGCGAGGTACGCGCCGTGAAGTACTGCTCAAGCTCCGAGTCCGAATCCTCCTGGCTGCAGTAGCCACTGCTTGCCGTGCTGCTCCAGGTCATCTCGAAAGAAGGCGTCCCCGCATCCGCCTCGCCCATCGCCGCGCCCGCCAGCCAGCTCCCTGAACCCAGTGCGCTGGTAGCCTCCAACCACCGCCCCAGGTGCGTGTGCGCGTGCGCCGGGATATGGGTTCGCGCCGCGACCGTTAACACTGAAACGTAGACGGCTAGGATCTGGCTCTTGCCTCATTGGGGGAGGAACATCGAAGGGCGGGGTCATACACGCCACGCCCCCAGGAATGACCTCATAGCCCAGGCAGCTCAGCTCAACTCCGCCTCGCAGACCCCACCTCTCTTGGGAAACAAGTCGGCGCCTGTGCGCATGTGCACCAGCGTGGCCTCAAGACCGGATGCGGCTGCGCGAAGGTGCGGAAATTGAGTGGGCGCGGAGACAAGGCGATTCCCGGCAGTTCGCTCGGAGTCAGCTTCCCCGGAACCCCTTCGAGCCCGCGCGCAGAATTAGCACTCTCTACCGCGGGGACACCCGCTGTTAGACCATTCATTGAGCGGTCCTAGGCAACTCCTGTAATTTGGCCCGCTGGTCTTCACGCCTTTCCCGTGAAGCCCCGCCTTTCCCCCCAGCCCCGCGCTCACCACGTTGGTGTCCCGCTCCAGCGCAGGTTCCCAGCCCAGGTCCCGGGGCCCGCAGCAGTCCAGGCTGATGAGCGCGCGGCAACGGTAGTGGCAGGTGAACTTGCAATCTGCAGAGAGGTCTGGCTGTGAGGCGGCGGAGCCCCAGCTCCAGTTCAGAGAAACTTTCCGGGGGACGGAAGAGAAACCCCGGGATGAAAGCCGTTGCCCGCCAGGCCCTACATGACCGGCCTTATCTTAGGTCCCTTTGCCCTCCGCTGCTATATAGATTCCAGTATTGGTCCCCGGGTGTCTGGAAACTGGTGAGAAGGCCTCAGGCGGTTACGGATCCAGGCCTGTTAAACAGTTTTATCTCTAGCACCTAGGGTAGAACTTCCCCCTTCCGCATTGTCAACACCCTACCTCCGCCCATTTACCTGATGGGAAAAAAAACAAAATCTCTTAACTCTTGTTCCCCTGTCACCTGTCTCTACACCCCTCACACCAAAACTAACATTAGTCTGCATACACTCTAATTCCTCACCTTCACTCTCTCCTGTATCCATTCCAGTGAGGCTTGCCCCTCCCTCCAGGAAACGGCCTTGGTTAGGGTCCTCAGCAACCTGTGCACAGTCGAATGCCAGGTCCCTTCTCCATCCTCACCTCCTCAGCATCATTTGATGCTTGATCCCCTTGGGCTTCCCACTACTCAGGTTTTCCTCCCATTTTTCTGCAGCTTCTGCTCAGCTCCTTTGGTTCTGTCTCAACTCCCAGATCTAATGGGCAGCGTGTCTGAGATTCAGTTCAGTACTGATCACTGTCCTGCTCTGTATACACTCACCTACCCCAGATCCAAGGCTCCCACTGCTGACCTCCCTCCTCAGATCAAACCCCGTGTCAACCCAACATGGCCAAAACAACTCTTCTTCCACTTCCCTCTCTCCCCTCACCAGAGCTCCTCAACTCAGCAAAAATTGCTACTCTCCCAGTTTGAGGTTAAAAAAAAAAAAATCCCACTTACCCTTGATTCCTCTCTTGTTTTTGCTTCTGACACACACCCAAAATTGTCCTGGATTTTATCTTTGTGACCACTTCATTTCTCCTTGGGAACATTGCAATATCTCAGCCCTTGCTCACACTTGGTATTCTGTCACAACTCTGGTGTTCAGGACAGACTCTTGAACTGAGAGAGTCTCCGTGCCTACAAAGGCTTGGGACACCTTCTCTAAGTCCCTAAATGGTCCAGAGCAGTGATTCGCAACCCCGGCTGCCAACTGGAATGATCTGTTTTGTTTTGTTTTTAAATTGCTGATACACTCCCCGTGATAGATTCCACAGGTCTGAGGTCCAGGCACAGGGGCTTGGAGGGCTGTAAAATCCCAACCGATTCTAGCTGGTGTATAGCCAGCGGGGCAGCAACCTCTGCTTGCTGGTGATTCCTGGGAGGGCAGAAGGACCGCTGGTGTGTGGTTGTGTTTCATGTTTTAGCACCTGGTTGACTGGGGCTGCAATAGGTATTGCTCAAAATTCCTGCTTGCAGAGGGCCCAGCCACGGTACTTTTTCCCTGTCCCCATCCCATAGGTAGGTAAATTCCCCTCATTCCAGAGATTTTCGAGGGGGACCTAGTGAGTGAATCTTTGGGAAAGGGCAGGCCTAGGAACATGGACTTAGAGAATGGTCAGCACAAACCCTTTCTCAAGAAGAACCAAGTCACTTTACAGAAAAAGAGTTTGAAGGTGTCCGGGTTGCTCAGTCGGTTGAGCTTCCGACTTTGGCTCTGGTCATGATCTCACAGTTTGTGAGTTCCAGCCCAGCGACTGGGTCTCTGCTGTTAGCGCAGAGCCTGCTTCGGAACTCTCTCCCTCCCTCTCTCTGCACCTCCCCCGCTCGCGCTCTCTCTCAAAAATATATTAAAACATTTTTAAAAATTAGATAAAAAGCTTGAGATCGGCACCGTTATTCATAGGCAGCCGCCTCTGCCCAACTGTGCCCCTAATGCAGATGGAATAAGATAAGGATATAAACCATCTACCTGCCTGCACTCTTACACGACCGGGCAAAGGTAACGGACCTTGCTCGCCGGAACCAACCCTTCCGACCCCCTCCTTTGCGACTTGATACGCAGCGACGGCGCTGCCCATTGGCCGCCCTTTTCGCTCTTGCCAGCGCGCGGGGCTGCTACTCACGCGCGCACTGCAGGCCCTTGCGCACGACGCCCAAGATGAAGTCGCCGCAGAGGTCGCACCACGTGTGTGTGGCAGGCCCCGCGGGCTGGAAGTGGTGGCCGCGGCCCGCGACCAGCTGCCGTGCCGGATTACGCGCGGTGCCCGGCGCGATGCGCAGCGCGTTGGCACGCTCCAGCCGGGTGCGGCCGGGGCCCGCGCGCCGCGCGGGTTCCAGTTCCCTCAGTTCAATGAGCTCAGGTTTCGTGGACATGGCCGGGTCGCGCCCGGACTCCCGCCGGCTGTCGGCGCGAGCGAGCGCGGGGCGGGCGGGGCCGCGGGGCGGACCCGGATTCGGCGCCGCCCCCGGGATCCCGGCAGGGCGGCGGGAGAGAACGGGGACGAGCGGTTCAAAGGAAACCTGGGCGCTCCGGCCGTGTCGGCCCACAGGCGGAATGGGGCGGCGAGGGCGCGGGGTTGGGCATGCTCTCGCAGAGTCCCCGCCCTCCTTTTCCTTTTCTCCACGCATCCTGGGAGCAACCTCCCTCCTGCTGACGACGACGACGACGACGACCACCGCAAAAGGCCACTCGGAGACAGACTGTTTCTAGAGGCCAGCTTTACTGTGCTAGACCAACAGGGTCCCCACATCCGGCCCTTGCCTTTGCCCCCGCCCAGGCCTCCTGCTTGCTGAGGCAGCGCCCTCAGCCTACCCGCTGGGTAGGGCAGGAAGTGGGGAGCGCTTTACTGGGGGAGATGGGGCGGCAGCTGTACCCTTCCCCGCTGTGCTCACCACCTGGGAAGCTGGGGCTCTGGCAGATGCTAGGCTGAGATCCTGAGGTCCAGGGCACATTCTGAGTGGGTTGTACCGCATGGGTGGGTGGCCCTTAGCGGCTGTGGCCTTCACTTGGCTCTGTCACCTTGGGCTGCCAAGACACAAGCCTTTCCATGCTTCTCCCAGTGCTTGACTTGGCACTCCCTGCAGGCAGGTGGGCCGGTGAGCATGCAGTGCTTGTGGGGGGTATGGAAGTGTGGCTTAGGAGTCCAAGGTCCTATAATACCCTCACCTGCAGCAATACCATTCATTCTGGCATCGCGAGCAGCGTTTGGAGGCCTCTGCACTGCAGTAGGCACAGCGGGGCCGCTCTGGAGCTATTGCCTCTAGCACGTCCAGCCTGTAGGTCTCAGCCCATCTAGGAAAGAGGTCAGGAAAGCCTGGTTGGGCCTGGCCATTGGGGGCACAAGAGCACCACTGCCTGTGTCCATGCCTTCTTTGTGTCTCCCACCCCTTCTGCCCACTCAGCAGGCCACACCTTCGTGCCTGCAGCCGCAGGTCTTGCTCTGAGGGGCTGAATACATGCCGCAGCTGGTACTTGGCAATAGCCTGCCACTTGCCTCTGTTCTCTCTCTCTAGCCGCTCCCAGATTTCTGGGATCTGAGGGAGAGAAGTGGAAAGTGTCAGGGAGGAGCTGGCAAAGTGGACAGTGGTCCTGAGCAACTAACTTTCTAGTTCCTACCTGTTCCAACACCAGGTCCTTCTTAGGGGGCTGGGTTTCAGTCAGGGCCAGCTGGGCCAGGAAGCCCTGCAGGCCTGCCAGGTTGGGAAGCTGGTCGACCAGTGTGTCTGTGAGGAAGGCCTGAAGCTGCAAGGGAATCCGGGGGAGGCCAGTGTGAAGTGGTGCTGACCAGAGAGGGCCTAGGCTGTGCTGGGTTGAGGTGCGTGTGGGGACCTTGTGCCACTAGCTGCTTCATCACCTGAGGTCCGAGGTCTGGAAAGAGGACTGGGGCTGATGTAGGTGGACAGTGATAAACAGCAGGGGTGGGATGGGGTGGAATGGGGTGGTACCAATGCAGGAGGAGTTCCCCACCTTGAGTAGCTGTCCCTTGGCAAAGTTGGTGAGGCAGTAGCGGGCCCGGGCTTCGTGGCTCAGTAGCAGGTTGTACAGGGCAATCCACACCTGCCCATCCAACTTGCTCAGCTTTTGCTGTTCTGAGGGGGCCACTGTCTGCCAACGGCCACCCTCAAATTGCTGCAGCTTGCCTGGGGAGAAGAACCAGTGCACTGGGAGCAGGTGTTGCACACTCTGAGTCAGACAGCTGCATGGGCTGGGGTGCTGCCCAAGTGCACGACTTGCCCAGGAGGGGGTGCTGCTTGCTCCAGAGCAGGGGAGTCCTTGGTAGTAGACACACAGGCCTTGCCTGCTGCGGAGCCCAGGTCGAAGCCCATCTTGGGTGAGGCATCCTGGTATCCTCTATGGGCTAATGGGCAGAGTTTGTCTGCCTGTGTGTGCAATCTGCCCATACCCATAAATCCTGGAGGATGTTCTGGAAGCAGTGAGCTGGGGCTTAGGCAGTTCAGGGAGAGTTTACCTCCTTCCCGCCGGCTCCACGGATTGTGCTCCAGCAGTTCAACCAGGAGGCAGGGCAAGTTGTGGGTACTGAGCATGCGGTTCAAGGTGCTCAAGGAAAGGCTAGGAGTGGTGGTGGAGAGAAGCGAACAGAAGCTAAAGGCCCAGGCTCTCAGCCTTCCACTGAAGGTCCCAGGCCTGGCAGAGCTGCCCACCTGTCCACACAGTCTGTAATGTAGCGCAGCACTGAGAGGGCCTTCGATGCGATCTCAAACTCCATCAGCTCTGCCTGCTTCTGCAGCTCCTGGGGGGCGACATGGTGCTCAAGCTGGGCCACCCCCTGCTGCCCAGGCCTCAAAAGAGCCTGATCTAGCCATTGACACCCCTAGGGAACCTCAGCCTACCTGCATGGGGGTGCTGGACTGGCACTCCTCCTCTTCAGGAGGGCCACCACGGCTACTCCGGGCCACGAGTAGAGTCAGTTTTCGGTGGCAGTAGTCTATCAAGTCCAAGACAGCATCCTCTGCTGACTCACACACCTCCTGAGAGGCAGGCAGATGGGAAACATTCTGTCTCTGATGCTCTTTCCACATAGACACAACCTTCCTCCCTTGCTGGGAGCAGTAGCCAGTGGGCAGGGCTGATGCCTCACCTTGTGGAAGAATACTGTCTCCAGAAGGTTGATGATGGAGGCCTCATGGTGTACCTGTCAGAGAAAGAGGACAGAGCCTGGGGATACTGAAGGAAGGATGCTATTACCATCTCTCTTCTCTAGTCCAGGGCCCTCTACACGCATGGGCAGGATATGACCCAGGAACCCAGCTCACCACCATGTATATGGGAAAAGTGTTCTGGGGCTTGAAGTCCTCCAGTCTGCACAGCACAGGAAACACCTTCTGCTTCCACATCTCCACTGCAATCAGCTCCTCAACTAGCGTCGGGATCTTTGAGGGGGAGGGGAAGGACGGATGAAGTAGGCCTACCTTGGCCTGTTAATGCTCCCATCCCTGGCTCAGCCCAGCCCAACTCTCCTCAAACTCTTCTGGGCTCCTAGATTCTCCTCGTAGGCACCTTCCCAACCTCTCTCTGGCACCTTAGACCTTCATTTCTAGCTGCCCTCAAAATCTCTCTGGGGACATCCTCCATGCTTCTTATTGGCTCTTGTTTTATCCCTAGGCTGCCTTGCTCCACCCTGCACCTACACCCTTGTCCCCTCTACCTCTATCCAGACCTTCCCTCAGGCTGGCTCTCCTGCTCATGCCCTCTCTCTTCTTGTCTCTGTCCTCTGGCCTTCCAAAGTTCTGGTGTGTCTTGACCTCACTCTTACTCTGGGCCCTGCAGTTTCCTAGTCTTCTACCCTCACCCCCATTGGGGGGGGGGGTCCACCTTTTCTTCACAGAGGAAGCTTTTTGTCAAGTGATATCTCAGGTCACTTATTCCAGCCACCTCCTGGCTCATGTTCCAGCCAGGTTGATCCCTGATTTCGAACTCCTCTCTCAAGTTAGGAAGGGTGCCTCCTTCCATGCCAAAGCCCCACCCCCTTTTCAGTGAGGGCCCCCTCTGGCCTGACAGACTATTCAAGGATGTCTTTAGAACTTAGGCCCTCCCCCCACAGCCTAGGTTGTTGTATGATCCATGACTATCTTCCAAATCAACCCACACCTCACACTTGGCCTGGTGTGCCAGGGTCTTGTCCAAAGGGGTGCAAAGTCAAATGTGCAACGCACTCCTCTCTTTTCCCTTGGGGAAGACAAGTGTACCAGCCAGAGGGAAGCACAGGCACCCAGGGTACTCTTGAGCAGTAGAGTGGTGGTGTGGAAGGTGGTAGGAAGGCAGGAACCCTGTTTGTGGCCCCAGCATACCTTCCCATGGGTGACCAGCAGCTCCTGGATGGGCTCGCCCTGGCTGGCTGTAGCATCAAGGATGGCCTGCATGTTCAGCTTCTCCAAGTTCTCATGCTGCTGGTTCCATCTGTCCCAGAGAGCAGGGGTGTATGTGCATTTGGGTGCACATATGTGCATTAGGAGTGGAGTGAGGGCCGGGTCCTATTGAAGCCTAACCTGATCCCAAGGGGCCAGAGAGGGCTCAGGACCATACATCCCCTAACTTGAGCTTTGTCTTCTCACCTGGAGGCTCTTCCACACCGGGTACCCTTCCCCCCCAGTGTCAGGCCTGTAGTCCCCCATTCAAGGATTCTGACCCCAAAACTCCTCCTGACCCTGATCCAGCTGCCTCACCCTCCGGATCCCATCTCGCGCAGCGGGAAGCTGCGCAACCCCCGCACCAGCACGGCAGCCTCCCCCGGCAGTAGCAGCTCCAGGTCGCCCATGTTGTGGCCGGGGACCGAGAGCGGGAAGGCAGGATTCAGCTGACCCTGGGCAGCAGCCGACGCTGAAGTGAGGGTGCTGAAACTCTCGAGGACGACCGCGACTCGCAGGGTCGACGTCTTGGATACAGCCGTTACGGAGTGGTTGGGGCGCGTGGGTCCGCGCCGCCATGGAAACGGTTAGTCCAGCGCCTGCGCGCGCTGCGCAGGCTCCGGCCCCGCCCCCGTCCACCTCGCTTTTCCGGCTGCAGTTAGCCCTCTTTGGACTCCCAGAACTTTCTCCTTCACCGCCTGCGGCTCACGGGTCTGCCCTGAGTACCGGACTCGGGTGGCCTAGGCTTCCTCCTAGGACATCAAATCGACCCGCACGGGGATGGGGTCACCTCGCCCCCACCAGCTCTTCCTGCAGCAACTCTACCTCAGCTGTACCGCTTCTGCGTGGTTTCCTGGCTCCAGTATGTCTCCTGCCCGACTCCACCTGTTGGCTCTATCCCCTCAAGTACTGCCCAGTGCCCACGTCTCTCCATTCTAGCCTAGCAGGCTGCCAGCACATGTCATGAAGTAACTGCTGTAGTCTTTTTCTAGGTGACTCTGTGGACGCTTCTAGTCCTCGAAATAATGTCCAAAGCAGCTTATCAGCAATTCTGTAGTATTAAGGTCTTGCCCCTTCCTTACCTCAGTACTTCATCTGTTGTCCCTCTCCCCATTGCTTCCCATGTTTCAGCCCCGTGGGCCTCTCTTGGGTTCCTTACACATTTTTTTTTTTTTTAATGTTTATTTATTTTTGAGGCGGGGGAGAAGCAGAGAGAGAGGGATACAGAGGATCTGAAGCAGGCTCCTGCTGACAGCAGAAAGCGTGATGCAGGGCTTCAACCCACCAACCGTGAGATCATGACCTGAAGTCGAAAGCTTAACCGGCTGAGCCGCCACCACCTGAGCCACCCAGATGCCCCAGCTTCCTCATACATCCTAAAGTTGCTTTTACTTTGCACCTGTTCCCTCTGCCTGGAATACTCTTCCTCCTTCAGGCCTCAGTTCAAGTCACCTCAGCGAGGCCTTCCTTGCCCATTTAATCCAGGACAGCCCCAGCTCCCACCCCAAGTCATTCTTCATCACAGCTTCCTGATTGTTTCTTTCTGGCTGTTATTTCAGTTTATAATTACCCTGCACATTTACTGTCCATAGCCAGTCTTGCCCACCAGATGGCGCACCAGGGTGCCAGGACCTCGGCTATTTCACTGCAGTCCTCCAATGGCTGGTTTAGAGGCGGTACTCAATAAAGACAGGTTGAAATGGGTGATTTTATTCACAGAAGTGAGGGTCAACCTTGAGACAATATGGACTAGTCTACTGGTCTAGCCCTCATGTACCAGGCAAGGCTTAGCAGGACAGAGTAGCCACAGCCATGTGCCTAGACCAGGCCACCCCAGTCTCACTTCCAGCAGATGATGATGTTGGGGTCATTTTCCAGCCGTTCATCAAGCTCGTGGTAGCTCATGCCTATTTGGGACAGTGCAGGTGAGGTGAGTAACCATGACTTGACCACCCTGCCCTGCCCCAACCTTAGCTGAGCTGCCTGCCCCCACCTGTTTTGCAACAGATTTCATCGTAGCTGTGGCAGCCTGTGTAAAGTCGGGCAGGATGGCTCCGCTCCTCCCGAGACACCCGCACAGGATACTTCTGTAGTCGTCGGATGAGGTTCTTCATAAGCCCAAACTGGATAAGCTTCCTGGGGTGGGGTTGAGGGAGAGGGGGATGATGCCCTGGCCAGGAGTTCCTCCAGCCAGGCCAACTCTTTCCTGCAGTCTCCCTTCCCATTTTGTCTCAGTGACCAGACTGGCCTCCAAACACATCATCTCCAGAAAGCCTGCCTGGACTAGCAGTGCCACATTATTCTGCTCACTGGGAATCTCCTGATTCCTCTCTAACCCGGGGCTCCAGAGAGATATAGAGTATCTGCCTTCAGGCAAACCCCTCATGTCCCTGGGAATCCCCTTCTGACCGTTCATCAACGCGTTGCAGCTGCTGGGGGTGGCGGCCAATGAGGTCTCTCACAGTAGTGCCAGGGCTCAGGCTGCAGTACAGCTGGAACACATCCCGGAGACTGGCCCTCTTGTGCCCTGTGGGCACCAGGGGTCAGATCTGCTTGTAGCTCTGCCCTCCCCAAGATGGCCACCCCGAGAGCCCGCCACTACCTTGCTTGGTCACATAGGATAAACACGCTTCCTGCAGGGACTTGTCATCTACCAGGTCCTGGACCTTGGGTGTCGGGCAGTACACATTGGAATACTGGAAGGTAGCAGGAGGCACAGGGGGCTCAGTGAGGGGCTTGGAAGTCTGACACAGCCCCAGTCTGGCCAAGCCACATGATCCACTCTCTGCTTAACCAGACCCCAGACTCACCTACCTGGAGGATGGACACCAGTGTCACAACACCATAATACCTGGGGGAGATAGTTGTGTTCAGCTTCTGAGGGCCATGCCTTCCCAGCCCCCACACTCAGGGTCCCGGGGCTCTTTCCTGGCTAGCAACCCTGTCCTGACTGTGACTGTTGCCCCACTTACAGCAAGTTCTGGATGGCAATGCGCACCAGGTTTAACTCCACATCTGCCTCTGCTGAGATCTTCTGGACATGGCGGAAGCCGTCAATGTAGGGCAGGATCTGGGCAGGGCAGGGCAGGGTCAGCGGGGATGGGATGAGGCCAGGACTGTGGCCAGCTCTATGTGATGATACCCAGGGAGGGCTAGCACACCTGTTGTGTGGTGAGGTCCCACTGTGAGTTGAAGAAATCCTCCTTGTCTTTGGTAAAGACAGGCACGTCATACTCCTGGGCCACAGGAGGGTCAGGCCGCTGCTCAATCACCTTCAAGTGGATGGTGTTGGACTCATCTGCAGGGGACCCACCCATATCTTCAGTGTTATGTCCTTTAAGAGGCCCTCAATTACCCTCCGGTCCTCCCAGAAGCCCTTGATGGAGATGGGTAGCTCTGGGTAGGGCCAGTCTCCCCCTTCCCCTCTACTTTAAACTCTATGCCTAATGTGGGGCCTGAACTTACGACCCTCAGATCAAGACTCACATGCTCTACTGACTGAGGCAGGCAGGTGCCCCAAATCTTCCCCTTTCAAGGAAGAAGAGATAGGTCCAGAGAGGGAAAGGAATATGCGCAAGGAACATGGAGCATGGCCTCCAAATCCTAAATCCTAACATGCACTGGACCTTGGACATCATCAAGCCAGCTCATGGCTATTTATTGGCCACCAATTTGTTCATTAGTCTTGTCCATGGCTGGGCTTGCCTTCCCCTGCTATGTTCCTATTCTTCCTCTACCCCTTTGCTGTCCTTGCAAAGGCTGGGCCATACCGATGGGCAGAGTACACCGGCCTGAGGCATTTAGCTCCTCCAGCAAGATGGTCATGATGGGCACCAACTTCTGCTTGCTCTCCTCTGTTGACACGAAGCTGCTCTCTAGCTGAATGGAGCATGGACAACATGGTGGGCACACCCTGGGACCCCTGGCCAGCATCCTGCCCTGGCAGATTCCTAGGTCTGGAGGGCTTTGGAAACATTTGTCTGCCTGCCCATCCACTCAAGCCCATTGTGTTGCAGACCTCCAGTGTGGTCAGGTAGCCAGCCAGCTTTTTGACGATGGGCTCAAGGGCACAGGTCTTAGCCTGAGCATCACACACGAAGCCTAGGTTGAAGAGCAGGGCATTGCGGCTGTACTTCTTGTGCTCGATGCAGACAGGACAGCCGATCAGTTTCTTCTCCATGGCTGTGCTGGATGGGGGGAACAGGTGGGAACAGAGTCAGGTTCTTTCTGCTCCCAAACTTGTCCTCTCCTCCTGGGACATCCCCCGCCTTCCCCACTAGGGCCTCACACAGTGATAAGCTTGTTCTGCAGCTCTGGCTTGGTGATGATGTACACTTGGACTGTGTCAAACAGCTCCCGCGAGATGAAGTCTTCAGGGACCTGGGAAGCGGAGTGGCAAGAGGCCCCTTAGTGGACCTTGGGACTAGGCATAATACCTTGGGGGACCCCCAAGGACTAAGCCTTCTTGTCCAGCGTTTCACCTCTCTCCCATCCACCCAGGCCTACTACTCCTTTGTGTTTCCAAACACACTCCAGGTTCTCACCTGCCTCCCGTCTTTTGCATATGCTGTTTCCCCTACCTGGCACACACTCGCCTCCATCTAAATTCCTAAGCATCCAGGGATACTGTAGGACCGCGCATCCCTGCGTCTCTTGGGAACTGATACCTCCTCTGGGTCCCCACAGCCCGATTTCTCACAGTCACTGTCTATGGGATGTTTGTTTGCTCCCCAACACTGGGAGCCTGGGACCTGGGTCTGAGTATTCTCTCGGTTAATGATCCTCCGTGAATGAAGGAGTGGTGTGACTGCGTACAGCACGGGGCACGGGAATCCACTGCTTCCAGGCACCCTGCTTGAGCTCGCGAGAGCGTCCCTCTCCCCGTCCCCCTCTGCCCCCAGCCCCGCGAGCCCGGATGGCACCTGATAGGTGATCTTGGGTCCCAGCGTGGGGTGGAACTCGCTGAAGAATATGCATTCGATACGGCAGCCGCTGCCCATGGCGCCAGCAGAGCCCAGGTCTGTAGTCTCTAACGGCTGGACCCCCTGCGAACCCCCGTCGGAAACAGCCCGAAGGCCTGGATGATGGATCAAACACGCTTGCGCACTCACACCCGTCAAGCTGTCTGCTCAACGGCGCCTGCGCAGCATGACGGAGAGGTGTGGCGCGGGGGTGGGGAAGCTTGTCCCAGGAAGTCCCGGGTAGGTAGACGTCGCACCCGGAAGTGAAGCGGCTCCGCGACGGAGCTGCAGTGCGCGCGACAGGGGCCTGAGTATCCCGCTTTCTTGGGAAGAAACCACCAAGTCGGGTCAGTGCTGCAGGTGAGGCAGGCGAGTCCCTAGCATGTAGGGTCAGCATGCCAGCGGCACGTGGGGAGACTGTGCGCGAAGGGATTCAGGCTGTAAAGTCGGGAGCAGATGGGAACTACAATACCCGTAGCGCTTCACGCGCTTCCTGCTGGCGCTCCCGTCCGGCGATGGCGTGATGCACGCTGGGATTTGTAGTCTATTACTCGGCCTTGCGCATCCTACCTGGAAGGTGGGCCAGTGATCAGTGCCAGTTCAGATACTGGGTACACGCTGACAGGCTGCCAGCCCTCGCCTGTTACTGGTGCCTGTTTTGGTACTGTCCCTTCCTACCTTAACTTCTTGGAAGAGAGTGGCATTCCTGCCCTGCAACCCTTGCTCCAGTGTGAGGAGTGGACAGCAGGCACTTGAGACCCTTGCTCATTCTACTATGCTTTCAGGCTCCAGCCACTGGCCCGGTTGACCATGGCCCTTTCTGTGGAGACCGACTCGCACATCTACCGAGCTCTGCGCACTGCCTCTGGGGCTGCTGCCCACCTTGTGGCCCTGGGCTTTACGATCTTTGTGGCTGTGCTTGCCAGGCCTGGCTCCAGTAAGTAGAATTCATAGTTGACTTCTGGGAAGGAAAGTGCCCCTTCTCCTGGGGAGCAGGAGCAATAGGAAGCCTTGGGCCTGACTCCTGGGAAAGGCTTGGTTGGCTGGGGGACATCGTATGCTGGAGGAATAAGTGGGGAGGAAGTGAGTGTGCGGGCTCTGTCAGTTTGGCCAGAGTACCTGGCTCTTCTTTCCTTGTCTTGGTGCTCCACTTGGCTGCCTTGTGTGAAGTGCTAGGAGAAGGAGGGAGGCCTGCCAGAGGAGTGGCAAAGCATGGCCTCTGCTCCAGGGAGGGACCAGGAAGCAAGGATAGGTATGGGATGAGCTTGTTGCAGTAACAGGGGCCTTAGTATTTTGGCAGCACTTCCTTGGGCGATGCGCTGCCCATTTTCCTCAGACTGTAGGGATCGGTGTGGCTGGGCTCTTCTTGCCTCAGCCTCACAAAGCCTCCTCTTCATTCCAGGTCTGTTCTCCTGGCACCCCATGCTTATGTCTCTGGCTGTAAGTAGTGGGCCTGGCCAGCTCTTAGGGGTGGGAGGGAGCATAGTTCCGGGTGGTAGCCCGGGTAGCCTCTGAATCCTTATGGATGCTTAATATCTCTTTGGAGGGGTGGAATGTGGAACTGGAGTCGCATGCTCCAACACCTGCCCGTAGTATATAAACCAGACTTGAACCAGAGTGTTCAAAACCCAGGGCAAATTTGCCTAAGCACAAAATGAGGCTTTATCCACCTCCAGGCAAGACGCTTGGAAAATGATTTTTGAGTGTACCTGTGTCTCTTTTTACCTTAATTTATGGTGATGCATCTAATTTTCCCTGAAATAGTGCACCCATGTGGCCAGCTCTTGCCAAGAAGCTGTATCCAGCCCTGTGTTAGGGAAACAAAGCTTGTGAATCATTTATAACTGCCACATCTCAAACCTTGTGTTTGCTGGGTAATATAGCAGACATGACATTTCAAAATAGCACCTAGGAAGAAATGTGGAGAGGTATATACCTCTTGCCAGTTACTAAGGGCAGATGTCCTGTCCCTGATAGAGCTCCCCACTCTTGCCCCGCCAAATGGATACTCTTGTCATTGGGTAGAGAATGGAGAGGGGGAATCTGCCCACAGTGACTGGCAGCTTAGAAAGTTATCTGAAGCTTTTTTTCCTGACTTAGTTTCCCATCCCTGTTTCCCCAGTTCTCTTTCCTGATGACCGAGGCACTGCTGGTGTTCTCTCCTGAGAGTTCGCTGCTGCGCTCCCTCTCACGGAAGGGCCGAGCACGCTGCCACTGGGTACTGCAGCTGCTGGCCCTGCTGTGTGCACTGCTGGGCCTAGGTCTTGTCATCCTCCATAAGGAACAGCTTGGCAAAGCCCACCTGGCCACGTGGCATGGGCGGGCAGGGCTGATAGCTGTGCTGTGGGCCGGGTTGCAGTGCTCAGGTGGGGTGGGGCTGCTCTACCCTAAACTGCTGCCCCGCTGGCCCCTGGCTAAGCTCAAGCTATACCATGCCACTTCTGGGCTAGTAGGCTACCTTCTGGGTAGTGCCAGCCTCTTGTTGGGCATGTGCTCCCTCTGGTTCACCGCCACAGTCACTGGTGGGGTCTGGTACCTTGCTGTGCTATGCCCTGTCATTACCAGTTTGGTCATCATGAGTCAGGTGAGCAACGCCTACCTGTACCGCAAAAGGATCCAGCCATGAGCTCTTCCCAGCCTAGAAGCCTGGATTTGCCCCTCAGTGTAGTAGCAGGGGCTGGGGCCTCCTGGATTTTCTCAGCTAAGTCATGAGGACATCTCAGGCACTGGGGAAGTCTAAAGTAGGAGTCTTGTGTGTGACATTTTTTGCTTGCTCCTCATGGTGGAGTGCTTCCCCTTTTCTTCTGTACTGTCCCAGAGGAGCTTATGGATGATGTCTGGCTGAAGCTGGGGTTGCAAACCTACTTCCCCAGCAACTCAACTCATACTTGTACTGGTATGTCTGGAAATTACAGGAGAGAAAAAAGCAAAATAAAGAAGAATGACTGAAAAGACCGGATGGGAGGAATAGCTTAGAACTGGGGATAGTTCTCACTAGTGCTGTCAGAATGAAGAAACAGGCAGCTAGGCAAGATGGGGACCCGTCCCTGGCTGCTCACTGAGGGGCTGAAGCTCTCCCAGCACATGAGCTCTGAGATCTGGCTGCTGAGCCTCCTGTGCCCTCCTGTGCCACCCAGGGCCCTAGATGGGTGACCCTAGATGGTACAGCTATGTGTCCTTTCACTCGCCCACCTGCATACTGTGCTGGCATCGCCAAACTGGTGGTTAGATGTGGACAGTGACACGGTGGGAGCTGGGGATGGGCTGTTTCCATAGGTTTCAAGCACTGACCACTGTCTTGAGGGTGAGCAATCGATAAGAACACTCTTTATGATAGAGAGGCCCTCAACCATCCGATCTTCTGGGCAGAGCCTCCCTGACTGGGAATCAGAGAGAGAGAGAAAATGCGTAAGTATTGGAAGTGACAGCTCTGGGAAGGGTGTTTAACAGTGGGGGTAGGGGGAGTGGGGGCAATAGGCTTCTTATTCAGCTGGAGCTGGCAGGGAGACCAAGCCCTTGAACCTAGAGTAAAGTCCCTAACTTTGCAGTTGAACATGATGAGGGGGCTGCCCAAGGTGGTCTGATAGAGCCCAGGAGCCATACCTCAAAGAACTGCTTTATTGATACTGCGAGGCTGGGCTTCACTGCCCACTCAAGTGGTCCTGTAGAAAATACTTGGGAGCCATGGCTCTTCTGGCCAAGAAGCAGCCATAGCCACAGCAGAGGGAATCAGAAATTTTCACATGAACATAGTCTTTCTGAGGGTGGGCAGGAATGTGCAGCCCTGCACTGGCTGGACCCCCAGAACGGTTTTGGCAAATCCTTGCCTTGGCTCAGGGCTCTTGGCAACCAGTATCAGGCATCAGGGTTGGCCCAGGAGGTGTGGCACCACTGTCCCTGCAGCAACTTGCTTGGGGCTGTCTGCTGAGGTACAGTCTTACCTCAGATGGCCCGGGCTGGCTGACACTTCAGAGGCCCCATGCCTGGCATAGTGGTTGTCTGGAGTTGGAACCAGGTAGCAAGAGTCCTGGGTAGTGTTGGCGAGAGATAGCAGAAGGCTGTGGAAACCCCCAGCAGCCCTTCTTCCTTCTCAGAGCAGTCAGTGCCCTGGAGTAGCTGAGAGGTGTCAAAGGGGGGCTTGGGAGAGGAGGCGCCTACACTCAAGGTGGTCTGGAGTTACAGCTTCGGCGGAGCTGCCTCGAAGGTGATCAGGCTGGATTCTGGGGCAGCCCCCTTCGCTGGGAGCATGGGGGCCTTGTCTGAGGGTAGGGGGCTATCCACCTTGGCCCCTGCCTCCTCTTCATCGTCATCCATGCTTGGCCAGACGGACTGGTCCTCCACTCTCTTCAGCCGCTCATTGAGGGCCTTCAGGGCCAGTTGCCTGGAGCCAGAGGAAAGATGACAAGTCATTTGGCTCATGCCCTGTACTCTTCCCCCATGAAGCTGACTCCCCCTACCACCCAGACTTCTCTCAGAATTCTATGTATTCCCCTTCACCATGCAGGGCCCAGGGCTTCCCAGGGACTGGATAGGGCCACCTCTGCCATCAGAAGAAGGACCCAAAGGCTGTAGAGCCTCCCCTTCATAGCCAGGGCACCTTCAGGCTGAGAAGGCCATCAGGGTGTTTGCCATACTGTCCACCAGGCCAGTCCCACGAATGATTCTGAGGGTGGTGCCTAAGCATGGGCAGAGTTGGTACCCCAAGAAAGATGGGTGGAAGGAGTCCCTGAACATGGGAGTTTCTGCCTGGGCACTGGTATCACATCCAAGGAGAGAGTTATTATTTCTTCCTCTCTCCTCATTAGGGGTGTTTTGAATCTCCTGGCAAGGGTCTGTGGGGAATGCTGGAATGCAGGCACCTACCCTGGATCTCAACTTGGGAAGCAGGTCCAACTTGGGTCAGCCCACCCTTCCTGACTCTAATGTTCTCCTTCCCAGAAGAATCCCCAAAGCCACCACTACCAGTGTTAGAGCAGTGAACACCAAGTCCTTGCAGAAAGAGGAGGAACAGCCATTTGGACGGGACACAGGCCAAAGCTTACTGGTTCCACTGGACAAATCCTTTTGGATCTCACTTGGGGGGAGGTGGGAAAGTTGACTAGAAGATATACACGTGCACTTGGGACCCTAGTCTACCAGGAGGTAGAATGCCCGTGCTGCCAGGCAAAACTTTCACTAGTGGTCACTATGAAACCCTGATGCCTCAACCTGTTTGTGCTACAAGCATGGGGGAACAGCCTGTAATAGTCTTCCAAGTTCCAGCAGAGAACCAAAATCTCCACCATACCAGGGAACGTGACAGAAAAGGCAACAAGAACACAGGCGCAGAAATCCCGAGCACAATTCCACCCTTTCCTCCGGCCTGACACATGGCGAACTGGCATAAACAGGACAGTCCTTCCCTGTGCTACCCAGGCTTCCATCCTGTAGACTGCCTCGTCAGTTCTGTCTAAAGTCTGCCAATGTAGAGAGGTAATGGCATGCTAGTCACTTCCTCACAAGGGCCAAAGATAGGAAACCCTGTCTCCCCACTACTAGTAGCCATTTGGGTTTGGGAGTGGCATGCTGCCAGATGTCCAACTGCTTGGAGTAGTAACAGCCATAAGGCTACATCAAGAACCCACATCCTGACAACCTCACCTACCCCAACCTGCCATTTTCTTGGGCCTGAGCAGAGGTGTTTTGAAATGTCAGCCAACCCTAACAGTCCAAGACTTCTCACTAAAGGAGGAGTCACCACCGTGTCTCGGCCCCACCTGTAGAGCTGAGGACAGCTCAGTTTCTACCAGGCCCAACCCTCTTGGTCCCATCTTCTCCACTGTATAAAATGAAGACAGACCTGTCTTTAGAATTCATCAGCCATAGACACAAACTGTAGGGCCAACAGTTATGCCCTGCAGCATGCCTTGTGTACTTTTCAACATCCACCACCTTAGGCCATAGTAATCTGCAGCCCTTCCCCTGCTGGAAACCCCTTCATGAAAGGGGTGTGTCCCACACTGAAATCCACAGCCCCAGTGGAGAGTAAGCACAGGGATAACTTTTTCAGCTGAATTCATAAAACTGTCTGCCAAGAATCCATTTCATAGGTGAGCAAAAGCAGAAGCTGACAGGAGAAACAAAGCCTGCTCCAGGCTTCACTACTAAAAGAACTGCCTCAAAAAAACAAAAACTCTCAACAATAATGTTGGAAATAGAGCTGTTACCACTCTGGTGAGTCAACAGACCTGGGAGAGAGAAAGAACGAGCCAGAAAGCTGGATTAAAAAAAGATCTGCCCTGCCCTGGCCAAGGTGCATTCAGTGAATAATTCATCTGGGACTCCAGATGGTGCAGATGGCTTGGTTTACAGATAATTAAAAAGGTTGTCTCCACTCCCTGTGTGGTCAGCAGACTCCACAGTGGGTCACATGGCCTGTCCCCTGGGTTTGGTGACACATACATGCTAGAAGGACGGGGTGTAGTACCCCAAGTTTCCCTCTCAATAAGTGGCAGAGAAGCACAGCATATGAATTTTTAAGATCCAGGAAGAGGACCTGGCTCAGCATTTTGAAATTGGGGTGGCCCAGACTGCCTAATAAGAATCCCAGGTCTCTTTCTCTGTTCCTCCCTCACAGGGGAAAAAGGACCAGCAGGTTGTTTCTGGCTCCCATAGGACCAGTGTCTAGGATTCCGAGTTTCTGACATGATTAGGATTATGTATATCTGGCCATTAACCCCTCACATAGTATAAAAGGACACTGGGCATTTCTTGGGACTTGTTAAGTAGCCTGAGTGGTGAGAAAGGCAACGTTCATTCCTTAATACTGGAAAACACCTACTGGAGCCCAGACTCCTACATGCTGAGTTTCTCAAAACCACAAACTGGATTTTATCTCTGAGTCTGCCCCAACACCTGACCCTTGGCTGCCAGCCAACATACAGCAAGTATAACAGACGATATGGGGCTTGATCAATACTCTCCTAGTTCAACAAGGTTTTGGAATACTCCACAGTACCTTCTCCGTTCTGCATCTTGAGGGTCTGTCCCTGGGAGGCTGATGGTGATGGAAGACGGGGCACCTACATCATAGCGCTTCACTGTCTTCTGGCATATCTTTACCTTCACCAGGAGGCCGTGCACCAAGTTTGCCAACAGCCCCACCACGGGCTGCAGAATCTCAGGGAAGAAGGTGGCAAAAGCGAAGTGGTCAGCCATGTCCCCTCGCCCTCGGCTATGGCGCTGGTAGAAGCGAAGATAAACCCAACTGGAGAGCAGCCCAAAGCCATAGGAGGCCAGTGCTGGGCTCTGGAGCAGCGTGGCCAGCCGCAACAGCAGCAGCAGCCCCAACAGCAGCATAGGCACCACGCTGACACGCACCTGGGGCACACGCAAGACCACACAGTCCCCCATGGTTTGCTTGAGTGCCACCAGGACACCACCTAGGAAGCCCAGGGCTCCGTGGATGCGGATAGTGAAAAGGTAGACCAAGTTGAAGGAAGCCATGTAGGTGAGGAGGTAGGCGAAGGCCCCCAACAACCCCACTGACACGTTCACCACTGAGAAAAAGATGAGCAGCTCCAAGGCCCCCCAGAGGGGCTCCAGCAAACGTCCAGCCACCACCACCGTGGCAAGACTGATGGCCACATCCCACACGTGCTGTTCCATCAGCCCATGGGTGGCCAGGGTCCAGATCCAGAAGTTGGGCGGAAAGAGGTAGCCTGGGGTAACCGCCAGGCAGCCCGTGTCCACGGCGAAGGACAGCAGGTAGAGGAAGAGTACTGTCGCACACAGGGCCTTCACCACCACGCTGGCGCTGGCCAGGATGGCCCCCAAGTGCTGGCGGGCGCCCGGTAGGGCGCGCTGCATCTTCCCGAAGGGCGTCGGCCTGGGGGAAGGGTCTAGTGTGTTAGGGGCCTCCCCGGGGCCTCGCCCCAGTCCGGCCCCGACGGGAGGCCCGGGCCCGGCCTAGTCACTGGCCTATGGCCCCGGTGAAGACTCCACTTCTGGTCGGGTTGGCTCCGGTCCCAAAGGGTCAAGTTGGGCCTGGTCGCGGGGCCGGGGCCTAGGCCCCTCGCCGGGGACCTGAGGGAAGGCCCTGGGAGGCTTCTGCACGTCTGCTCGCCTGCCTGCCCTGTGGGCCCCGCGCCGAGCTGACCGGGCTGGCGTTGATCTCAGGGCTCGGCCTATTCCATCCACTCGGGGGCCCTACGATCTGCGTGGGACTGGAGCCTAGTTCTGGGCCCCAGTCAAGTCTCGTCAGCTCCCGCTCGGCCTCGGTCTTGGCTACGACCGTACCTCCTCCCTTCCCAGGCACCGACAAACAGGGTGCTGCGCTTGCGCGCTCCCGACGGCGGTGGGATGCCCTTCCGGCTCTGCGGCATGCTGGGACATGGAGTCCTCGGCCGAAGCCGGGGACGAGCGGATAGCAACTTTCTGGGTAGAACTACAAGTTCCAGGAAGCTGCGCTCCCGGGCCATTCCGGTTGGTAAGAGGAAGGTGTGCTTGGGAGTTGTAGTTCTCAGGACAGTTTCCGCCTGTTGTCGGGAAGTGGGGAGGAGTCAATAGCTTCGCTAACCTGGAGGAAAGCTGCGGGTACCTGCGCGGCAGCGAAACTGCAGACACGCGCTTGCTGAATTTCCTGGGAACAGTAGCCCCGGGCATGTACATCTGAATACTTCTGAGTGTGTCTTTGTGGACAGGTGTGTGGGTAAGAATGTTGATGGTCTTGGTGTGCGTACCAGTGTGCAGGGACTCCCGAAACTTCCGCAGTCTGGTGGTGTGTGTCTGATCCAGGTTGTATGGGTGTATGAGACCTGACCCAGATTGGAATTCTTGCTCTTCCATTTGGCGGCTGTGCGACACTGGCTAAGATTCCTCAATTTCATGGACGTAAAATGGAGATAATTTTACGGTGAGGGTTCAAGGGGACTGTGGTGTAAAATGCCAGTCCACTCTGGGGGCTCAGTGAGTGTGTTGCCCAGGCTGCCCTTGTTACAAGTGTGGTGGCACTGCGACTTGAACTCAGGTCTCCTGTCCCAAAAATGGCAAGGCTGGACTGCTTTTAGTGACTCTCTTCCCCATCACAGATTTCTTATCTCTGGCCTTGATGAGGAGAGATCTCCCCCACAGACTTGGGCCAGGGTGGCCCAGGGCCCTCACTTCACTGCATTGGTAGCTTCCAGCAGTTTGTGTCCTGTGCAAACTGATTTTTTGGTGTATTTACTTCTTAAAAATGTGCATATAGTTAAAACAATTATATATGACAGAGCACATGTATAAAGTGCAGAATCCCTTCCTTTCAGCCACTGATCTCAGTACAACTTCCGACCTGCGCATAGCCTTCTAGGTCACAAAAGGTGTTGACAGTCTTTTCTTTGTCTAGGGTCTGGGCTTTAATTTGATGCCAGGGAGAGTTGCCAGCTTTAGCAAATCAAAATACAGGGTGTTGAGTCAAATTTGAATTTCAGATAGGTGAATAATTTTTAGTGTAAGCATGTCCCCAGTTTTTTTAGTATTGTTGTATCATACAATATTGGAAACATACTAAAAAAATTCATCTTATATCTGAATTTAAATTTGACTGGATGTTCTACATTTTATCTAGCAACCCTATCCTGGGACCGAGCAGGCATGGGAGGGCATGGGAGCTCTCTCAGGAGTTACTAGTTAGGCATTGCTCTGTGGCCAACCACTGCAGGAGGAGTGAGGAAGAGTGTCTTTGCTAAGGCCCAGAATGTCCTCCTGCATTTATTTAGTATCCAATGCCCCCCAACCAGGTCACCTCAGGTTTCTAGCTGAAACCTTTGCTGATTTCTTGCCTTTCTCACCAAGCAAGAGAGGAGACTTAGTCTCTGTTTGTTTATCTGTGCTATGGGGATAAACTAGTACCAAGTCTAAGGTGTAAGCTGACTGCCTACCAGGTGAGTGTAAAGTGTGTTGTAAGTGAGTAAGCATCAGCAGTATTAGGAAACCTCTGTGCTGGTGGTTACTAGTTTCTCTCCTTGAAAACAATGTGAAGGGTCACATGGAAGTAGGGTTGATTATTAAGAGAGTTGGGATTAAAATGAACAAGGGCACAGGGCAGGCCAGAGGGAGGTCTGAGAGGATTCACAGAAACTGACTCAGTTTTGGGTTCCAGAATGAGCAGTGGCAGTCAGGGAGAACACTGGGCCTTGGGCCTCCCCTCAACTGAAAAGGAGCCATGGTCATGCTTATGGGTGGACCAGACCCTGGCCTTCTCTGGATAGCAGGATGGGCCCTCAAACACCAGGTCATGGATTTGGGCCAGGTACTAACTCATCGCTCCAAGTGGATGACCTGCCCACTAGGCCCTGGTGGTCTGACCTGATGGCTAGATGCCTACCTAAACTCAAATTTCATCTGTCTTCTTTCTTCTGTCATCCTGGCCTTTAAGGACAGCTTTTCTCAGAGATTATCTGAGATGCAGGATACCAAGGATCTGGTATTTAGGAAGCCCAGGAAGCGTCATGCCCTACACCTACTGGGTACCTGGGTTGCAATAGCCTTCATTCCCAGTTGAGTGTTAGGTGGGACTTTGAGGTCATGGCCACCTGTCTTCAAGCTACCCAATCCCCACCCTGAGGCAGACACAGTGGATGGGAACCATTTGAAGTGAAAATATGAACATTATTTAATAACTGATCTTCTGTAATAAACCATTTGAAAATATTTTACAAGGAATCACACACACGATATTTTACAAAGTTTCTTGACTTTTTTGTCACTGTTGTTTTTCTGACTTGTCTGTACAAAATAGAACAACAACCAAAAAAAAAAAGGGCAGAGAAGAGGAAATGGCCCCCCAGTCCCCCACAGATCCCCCGAGCCCGAGGTGAGGGGGCAGCCAGGTCGGGTGGGTGATGAGAAGGATTAGACCCAGCTGGGGGTTGGACAACTACCTGATGGGGATTGTTTGTCTGTTTTCCTGTTTTTTAAACTTAAAATATATATTTATTTTTTTGTATATGTTTCTTTTTTATTTTTATATTCTCCATTGAGCACCTGACTACACTACAGTTACACACACGCCCCCCGCAAGACATGGCTGGCATCTAGGCTGGGTGTACAGCATGGGTGCCCACCCTGGCACCAGCAGCGGGCATGGACCATACACACACACTGAGAAAGCAACAAGCAACGTGACATTAATTAATGGAGCCATTAATTAATGCATCACCCTCCCCCCTCCTCCCAGTCCATCTGAGCCTCTTGGCCACCTCCCTCTGCTCTCCCGTCCCCCACTTGCCCCCAGGCTGCGATGCCTATGGGGGAAATGATCAGAATGAATGGTGTGAAGACATGTGCCTGGGCCCAGCCTCTGTGTGTGCACAGAGTGTGTGCATGTGTGTGCGTATGCGTGCATGTGTGTGTTCAGCAGGGGAGAGCAGTTTGCTCCCCCTCCCCCATTGTGTGAGTGTGAAGAAACAGGGAGTGGAGCACAGGCCTGAGTGTGTAAGGGCCAGATTGGGGGTGGGATAGCCCAGCCAGGAGTGATCATGTCACTCTGGCTAAGGCAAAGGGCAATGTCTGGTGAAGATTCCTCTGCCAAGAGGTGCAGGCAGTGGCATGTGGTCTCGCTGGGGGCCTGACACTAGTGCGAAATGGTTACAATGAGCACCTGGTGGGGTGAGGGACATTTCCAGGACACTGGTGGCTAGGGTGGGACAGAGGTGAACCCCCTGTCCCAGCATTTGGCACTGTTTGACATTCAGCTTTAGAGACAGAGGACCAGCTGGGCTGCAGGTCAGATTAGAGGTGGGCAGTGAGCAGATGAAGTGTGCATGTGCCAACCCTCCCACCAACCCCCTGCCCTGTGTAAGGCTTTGTGAGCCCCTACCCCCACCCACCCCATGGTGTGTTTGTGTGTGTGTGTGTGTGTGTGTGTGTGTGTGTGTGTGTGTGTGTATGTGTGTTCGTCCTCCTAGGTAAGTCTAATGTGAATCCAGTTTCTGCCCTCAGGGCTCCAGGTGTTTGTGGGGTTGTGTCTGAGCCAGTGTCACTGTCACTGGCCTGTCACCTGCAGGGCTGGAAGAAGGTGGGAGGTGGCTGTAGGCCTGATAGGGGCAGGAGCCATCGAGGGGCTGCCTCAGGACCTCCCTCCTGCCAGGACTTAAGATGGGATGCACAAGCCTCAAACTGCCCATCTCAACTTCATTATTCCCAGGGAATCCAGATTTGGTCCTGGATGGGACATAAGGGCCAGGTTAGAGAAGTCCAGCTGGGGCAGGGCCTAGGTCTCCCACACAAAGGGAGCCTTGGGGCAGGGTGGGCAGTGGAGGCCTGGTTTGGCACCAGTACTGTGGCTTCCCTGTCCCAGCCCTCAGGGGCGGGTGAGTCCAGTGGGAATAAGGGGTCTGGGGTCACTTTGACAGTTCGGCGGCGAGATGTGGCTTGGGGGCCAAAGACCTGCGGCACCCTCCTTTGGGACCCCCCCCCCCCCCCTTCCAAGGCTCAGACTTGGGCCTGGCTACTCAGGTCCTTCGGTGAGGGAGGAAGCGAGGCTCTAAGGCGGGGTGTGGGAGGCAGGGGAGAGGCGGGGAGGCCTGGGGAGGGGCAGGAGGGGGCGCTCAGACGCGGCGCGAGGCGTGGGCGTGGACTTGGGGCTGCGGCCGAGGAGGCAAGCCCAGGAGGAGCAGCAGCTGCAGGGAGACCAGGACGCCCAGCGACGGCGGGAAGGAAGCTCCGCGGCCACAGTCTGAGGTATCTTCCTGCGGGAAGAGGCAAGGTGCAGGTCGGCCGGGCGGCCCAGGGAAGGGAGGGGGCCGGGATGTAAAGTGCGCCGCCCCCTCCTCACCGTCGCGTTGTAGTCAAAGCAGATATGCGGGCCTCTCCGGTATCGCGGTCTCTGCACCAGTTCACACTGCTCCGGGCCGTCCGCTGGGCATGGGTGGGGAGTCAAGGAGGCTGCAGGGCACTGAGGGGGCACGCGGGACAGGAGGGGGCGCGGGCGGCGGGGAGCGGCGGGGGCAGGATACAGTGTGTCTCTTTCTGCAGAAGCCGGCCACCCTCACACTGGCTGCACAGAGGCTTCTCGGCCACCACGAACAGAAGGTTGGTGTTGGTCAGTCTTTGCGCGTGGAACAGCCTGGAGGCAGTCCGGAAAGGCGGGGCTTTGAGACTCGCCCCGCCCCTCCCCGCTGTAGCCCCGGTCCCGCCCCGGGCCGCGCCCACCCGGCAGGCCCCGCCCATGGGCCCACCAGGCTACAGCCAGCCCTCCGGTCCCGATCCCCGCGGGTACCTGGAGCAGTTTCCGCAGTCGATGATGGCGTTGTAGGAGGCGTTCACCGACCCGAAGTAGTACTGGGTCTGTTTCATGACGCAGCTGCTCTCTCGCGCTTCGGGGTTCCCCTCAGCCTCCGCGGGGTCTGCGAGGGCCCAGAGCGCCTCAGCCCCACCCATTCACCCTGGCAAGGTCTCGGGTTTCAGCCTCGCTCAACTTTAAGCCCCGACCTCCCTTTGGGATGGGTCCGGGCTTAGTCTGGGGAGGGGGTTCGAGGAGGGGCCTCTAACGCCCCACCTACCTGCCTGGAACCAGCTGTGATAAATGAGGCCATAGAGAAGCTGCTGGAACAAGGACCTGTAGGGCAGGGGTCACTGAGTGGGAGTGGTCAGCAGAGGCCAGTGCCCTGCCCCACCACTTCTCTTGAGCCCTTCTGGTCAGGAAGCACCCTTCCTCCACTCCCTTCCCCTTCGGACTCACCAGGCTGCAGCCGAGGTCCACCAGGCCAAGTTAAGGAAGTCTGCAATAGTGGGCTGCAGTGGAGAGAGGGGCATGGGCTGCTACTGCTGTCCCGGAACCCGGGTCACCCCCAGCTCTCTTGTCAGAGGTGGAGCGTCATCTGTGGGCAGGTCTCCCAGTCTCTCCCCCCCCCCCCCCCGTTGCCCACCATCTCCAGACCAGGCATTGCTGGGGCTCACCACAAAGACCCCCCGGGGTGCAGCACCCAGGTTGCCTGGGGGTTGGGGGGCGCAGGCTGCCTGATAGTCGTAGGACTCTTTGCGGGTGTAGAAGGAGTTATTGTAGAGTGCCAGCATCAGGTTGGCATCCACCTCACTGAAGAACCTGCCCACCTGGGAATGCCAGGAGGGAGTGGTAGTCACAGGGTTGGCAGTGCCACACCCCCTGAAAGCTCAAACCTTGGCCTCCTCCTTCTACCCTCTCCCTGACCCTCACCTGGTCCCACTGATGATTCTGGTTTGACAGCACCAGGAATCCCCCATCATCAATGAGGACACAGAGCAGGTCCTGAAAGGTGGAGAAGGAGGGGGAAGATGGAGAGGGGCTCAGGCCCAGACCTTCCCCCCCAGACCCTGGCAGTCGGGTGGTTGGGTAGAAGGGGCACCACTCCCCCAGTTGTGGTAAAGCTGTAGAGGGTGGGATGTTGAGACCCCCAGGCCAAACGATAGGCTAGGAGTTGCAGTTGGGATTAAGAAATCAGGGATCAGGGTAAGCTAGGGTTCGGGGCACACACACCTCATTGTTAACCTCGCAGTCCATCTCACAGTGGCTGCTGGGACCACACTGCTGGGCAGAGAGCAAGGACCATAAGGTGCCCGCCAGTTTTCCCCCTCCCATCACCCTTTGTACATCTAGATCCCCAGGCCATCTACAACAACCACTGCCTCCCCATAGACACAGGAACCACTCTGAGTGGTAAGGATTTCCGGGAGACTCTAGAATGGGTTTTGCTGGGCTTACTGCCCCCACACCTGCCCAAGTACCTTCTGAGGCTGGTCCTGGTGGGTACGGTTGCTGGCTAGCACCTTGAACTTCTCGGCCCAGGCCTCTAGGTCCAGCTTAACACCTACCACTATAGGGGAGAGCAGGGGGTCATCAATGCCTGCCTTCCTGGGCAGCACCCTGCCCATCGTCTCTTTCTCCACCTCCACCCCAGGCATTCACCTGCTGGCCTCAGTGTGCGTCCACCCAGGCTGAGCTCCACAGCTGTGCTGACGAGGATGCCCACTGTGTCATTCTCCAGCTCCAGTGGCCTTAACAGGGCTGGCGGTGGGGTGGGATGGTCAGGAGTAGGGGCTGGTGGTTACACTGACCACTCTGTGCTGGGTCTGTGGACCCAGGGGCCCAAGCCAAGTACCCAGTACCCAATGTAGTGTTTGGCACAGCCTAGGTCTCTCTCCTCATCTGCCCCAGTCTCAGCCAGCCTCATGTTTGAGAGGGGCCTCAGAGAGCAGAGCCTAGTCCTGGCTGAGCAGACAGGGAAGCCTCAACTTCCCATCTGCTGCTGGGCACCTTGGAGGACACTCACCGTCCTGGTGCGGGGGCTTGAAGACATAGCCATGGTTGTCCAGGCTACGACGGTAGAAGCTGGCATTGAAGGGCTCTGGATTCTCCGTCCAGTCATCCGCTGCTCTGGTTATCCGACAAAGACAGAGGTCAGTAGAAGGGGTGGTGTATGGGGGACAGTGTCTCAGCCAGGTGCAAGGAGGCCTATGGGAAGCAGGACAGAGGCAGGGTCCCAGACAGGGGCAGGGTGTTGGGCGGCAGGGTTGGTTACTTACTTGTTGGGGAATACGCGAGTGATGCCACCATCAGTGGCAGCAAACACGGCCAGAAGGCTGTACCTGGGGGGCAGCAGGGAGGTGAGTCACAGGCTTGCCTTCTGCAGGGCAGGGCCAGGGCCTCTGGGCCCATCCCAACCTCCTGCTCCCACAGGCTGGGTGATGCCTACGTGTTGAGATCCTGGTCCCGCCACACACGCTCCACCAGCTGCTGTGTGATGCCTGTGTCCAAGATCAGGTTGTGCAGAAGGAAGTTGTTGCCTAGAACAGGAGGTTAGGGGTGGAGGGGCCATCTTCTTGTGGCTCCCTGCCCACTCTCCCCCATATACCCAAGGCTCCAATAGGAGCCTTTCCCACTATCTGGCCCAGGTCCTGCCCTGGGCTTGGGTCTGCATCACACCTGCCCGGTCTCTGGGTTCTTTTGGGCTGCCCCCTTGTGGCCTGGGCACTGCCCAGACCCGGCTGCCCCACTAGGCACTCACACTGCTTGGAGTCTGGAGTCACTTTCTCCATGAGCTCAATGAAGTTTTTCAGGAACTCGGTGTTGTTGTCTGAGGCATTCAGGTCCTTGCAATACTCTCTGGGGGTGGGGAGGGGCAAGAAGAGTGGGCTTGGGGGGCTGGACAGAGCAGTAGGGTTGAGGTTTCTCAACAGGCCTGCCTGGCCATTGGCTGAGAAGCCTGCGCCTTTGGCAGGGGGTGTGTATTCTTACAGGCTGCCACCTCTGAATAGGGGCGGAGCTGACACAAGAGTGATGGTCTGCTTCCTCCAATCTGGCAGGTTCTCCCTCCAGGGCATAGCCCTGGACCCTGACGGCACACCTGGGAGGCCCCAGGAGATGCCTCATGGCTGGCCCGTCCACCTGTATGCTGTGGGGTTCCCGTGGGCACACGGTGGGTGAGGTACCGGCGCTGACTTAGCCTAAATATGACTTCAACCTGCCGCTTCCTAGTTTTGCACCTTTGGATGACTCACTTAAGCTCCCCAAGCCTCAGTTTTTTCCATACCACAGAGGGTGTCAGGAAGTCAGTGGGAACACGTGGGTCCTCAGACTGGCTGCTCCTTCTGCCCGGAATGCTCTTCTCCTAGAGGCGGACAGTCCAAATCCCTCACCTCCTCAAGGCCCTCACTGGGCTCAGGCTCTGGCTCCGGCTCCAGAGAACATAACGTGGGAGTTTTGGGGCATGGGAGGCCCGCTTCAGGCTCTGTTCCCCCAGGAAGTCTTGGTGAGCAGTCCTTCCACCCTGGTAGGTGGAGCTATCTCTCCTGCCTAATCCTTCCTTCACACGGCTGCCACTAGAGACCTCCCTGCTGCCCTGAATGCAGCAACTTTGTGGGGATTATTAAAATGCACTGCTTCCCTACACCGTGCTAGGGCGCACAGTTTGGTAAGGGCAAAGCTGGGGGCAAGCTGGGTTTCAGCCCCCACTTGCTCTCTGGCCCCTATGGCCTTTGTACAGCGCACAACCTGTACTTCTGTGGTGGGGGGCACAGCTGATACATCCAGAGTGATGCCCCAGTTGTGCTTCAGATACAGTTCCCCCACAGTGCCCCCCAAGAGTATGTACATTTACATTTGTGGGTTACTTCATTCACTCACCCAACATGTATTTATTGAGCTATCCCAAGCCAAAGATACAGAAGTGGCAAAAACAAACACAGTCCCCTCTCTCAGGGTCATGTAGGCCACACAGGCCTTTTCACTCATTCCCACAGTCACTAATGCACACAGCCCACTCCGTATTTACACTCAGACTCTTACAAACATACACAATTACTCACAAACACAAACACACATCTACAGAGAGAGAAATTTGTGGGTGCATGCACACACGTGCATACACATGGAGGTTAGGAATGTCCAGAGCCCCCGTGTGGTGCCTGAGAGTGCCCATGGGTCTCTGTCAGTTGCACCCACCTGCCCTCATCCAAAGCCAGGTCACAGGGAAGGGCTTCACCACTGGGGGAGCTGCTGGCCTCCTCACTTTGGGCCAACAGGCAGAGCGTGTATACCCAAGGATGTGTGTGTGCACGCTGAGTGTGCACTTGAGGGATGGTCCAGGTCCGGGCCTGCACTGGGCCCTGACCCTTCACTTGCCAGAGCACCTCTTTAAAGCCCTTGTACCCTCTACCTCCCCCAGTCCTCTGTGAGCCATCACACCTAAACTCAGCACTGCTGACAGGGGCTCTGGCTGGCTCATCCCCAGACCCACACAAACACTGAGTGACACAGGACAAGGACGAGGTGCAGGGTGGGAGTTGGGGAGGGTACCACAAACCAGAGCAGCAGCTGCCCAGTCAGGAGTGTGCTGTGGACAGCCCGCCCAGGGCAGAAAGGGCTCCTTCCTGGTGGCCCGGGAGGGCAGGGAATATCAGCAGAGTCCAGAGCCCTCCTGCCCCAGGCCTGGTGGGGGCTGGAGCTGTGGGCGGCTGGCCACTGCTGCCTGGTGCGGCTGCATGGCCCAGGGTATGCACATGGCCGCACATACGGGGCTATGCATGGGGTGGGGGGCGACACTGCACAGGACACACACACACAGAGCTCCAGGCAGCAGTGCAGGAGGCGGGGCCGGGGCGGTTGGGGTTGGGGAGGACACCTCAGCAAGGCCACACGCAAGCTACCTGGGAGCAATGAAAACATGTCCTTCAGACTCAAAGCTGCTGGGGAGCAGGAACTCAAAATCTGCAACAGAAATGGGGGGTTATCCGGCGGGGGCTGGGGAGGCAGAAGGCCAGGGGGCTCAGAGCTGACGGGGCTGGAGGGACAGGGCAGAGGGTGGCTTGAGGGAGGGGGAGACACCAGCAAAGAGGGAACCCGCCACTTCCACGTTCGAGCCAGAGAGAAGGGGCGGGCAGAGAGAAGGGGCGGGCGGGGAGGGGTGGAGGGCCTGTGGAGACTACAGCATCGCAGGAGGAGGGCAGTTATAGCCAATATGTTGCCCAGGCCTGGTCCTCTGTCGGCAGTGAGTCCCGTGGCGTGGCTGTATATGCTTCCATACAGCTGTATAGCACATATACACGGACACACACACACACATATATATACACACACTGCTATATATATGCATGGTCTGGGGGAGGCGCCGGTCTCGCTCTTATCACATCCGTAATGGAAAAAACCGCATGCTGAGCTTCCTTTGCCTCCAAAGAGACTTTGAGGAAGGGAATTGGCTTTTGGCCGCGGATTTTTATCTCTCTTTCTTTGCTGCAGCTGTTTGCATTTTGGTAGGTCTTGCTTTTGTTCTGTGTCAGGCATCAACATGGCCAAACCGAGGGAGTTTCTCACGGGCACAGACAGTCCAACCAGAGACGGTGTGGGCAGCTGGGGCTGGGCTGCAGTGCATTGTGGGGGTCCAGTGCTCTTTCTTGGGTTGGGAGGCTGGGTGAGGGGAGACTCATGCCTGAGAATGTTCCCATGCTGTGGAGGAAGGTGTGGGAGACAGGAGGACTCAGGAATGCTGCACAAACCTGTACACCTGCCCTCTTGGGCTGGGAGCATGAGGCCAGGCGGGGAAGAAGGGTGGGTCTTTACCCTTCCTAGGACCTGTCCGGGTTCAGAGCAGCCAAAGAGGAATGCTGTGGCTCCAGAGAAGGAGTGCTCTTAAGGACCTATCAATTAGACCTGTGCATGGTGTGAGAGTGAGTGCGTATGTACATGGGAAAACATGTGTGTTTGCATACCTGTGCAGGTGTACAAGTGTCTCTGTGTGGGTTTGTGAGTGAATCTGGGCTTCTCTGTGGCCTCTCCCAGCCCAGATGGATCAGCCACCTGGCAGGTCTGCATCTTGGAGCCATGCCCCTGCCCCTTGGCGTGTTGCACTCTGGGCAGCCCACCTTCCAATCCTGTCTTCACCAAGGTATGATCTCTCTGTCACCCCAAGGCTTATTTTTGCAGAAGAGGGGTCTTCTCTGTTCCCAGATACTCCCACAATGCACTGCAAGATTCGGGGAGGTGGGCTTGGGGTGCCTGCAGGGGCTGGGCAGTCACTGGTTGGACTGTTGCTTTCTGATGGGACTGTGAGGCAGGGTTTGGACACAAGCCGACAGGGAACGGGTGCGGGGGAGGGGAAGGAGGAGAAAGAAAAAGTAGGTAGGGGAGCAGGAAGGGAGATTAGGCTATAATTGTCATTGTTACTATGGCCCTGCATTTCTGGGGTCAGTGGGAGGGATGTGGGAGGGGGAGAAAAGACAACTCAAGCCAGTGGGAGTAGGGCCTGTCCCCCACCCCCACCCAGGCCAGTGGTGCCAGCTGTATCCCCTTTGCTGGACCATGCTGGACAGGGCTCCTAGGGCTTCTTGGAGAGCCCTGGCTTCCAGGTCATGGGGACTGGGGACAGGAACCCCCCTTGTGGCTCTCCATGCCTATCTGTCCAGGCAGGGGTATCTGCCCCTGTGGCAGAGACCCTCACATGCTGCCCTCTCTCACCCTCCTTGTTCTCCACCAGAGTCTGTGAGTTCAGTGCCTTTCTTTTTCAGGAATGTCTCGCTTGGGTACCCCTAAGTGCCAGAATCTTTTTGTTCATACACAGACTGATTCCCTCTAAGCTCTTTTGCTGGCCCTTGGGGTCCAGACATGGTTCCTTCCATTCCTGGCTAGGCTCACTGTCCCTGAGTCTGCTTTTATTTCCCAGGGGAATACCTTCTCCACACCTGACCCTCTGCCCCAGGGGCAGCAAGTACCAGGGTTGGGCTGGGCCAGTGGACCTTAGCAAAGTCTCTGGAGGCAGTGGGGGGCACCAGGACACAGGGGCTGCAGCACCTAGGCTGGTGCCCAGGATGGCTGGGCCTGCCTGGCTCTCCCAGTGGCATGGCTGCTGCCCTATCCTGCCCGTCCCAGAATCAGGGTGTAGGGCTTCCAAAGCCTTCCGTCACCCCTTGGAGGGCTGCCAACTTCTGGACCAACTGCCAGAGATCACAGGAGGGAGAACTATCCCAGACGAAGCCTCATGTGGCTGGCACTTTCCTTTACCCTAAGCCTCACACATAAGCCCCACTGAAGACTGGTCTAGCCCTGCCTATCAGGCCCCCTGTCCTCCTGGGTGGGAGGTGGTGGAGAGGCATCCAGCCCTGTCCCCACTGTTGAGTTGTCTTAGAGGGACAGAGAAGGTGGGGGCGGGCAGGGGCCTGACCAGAGGGAGAGAGGAGGATGAGGAGGGGGCCTGAGCTCTCAGAACACGCCGGAGACCACCCTGCAGGCAGGGCCAGGAGAAGGGCCCCTGGCTGTAATAGGGGTTTAGGGATGAGGGAAAAGGCAAGAACTAGAGGAGCCAAGGGGATGCTGGGAGGGAGCCCTGGAGAGCAGGGGTTTGGCTGGTCCTGGGCAGGGAGGGGGGCAAGCAGGGGTGTGAGGGTGGGTGGGGTGGGGAGAGGAGGGTGCACTGGTTCTGAATATATACTTGCCCTTCAGTTTGCTGATTGGCACTGGGACAGTCCACCAAGAGAGAAAGCGAGGAAAACAAAAACAACACAAACACAAAAACAAACGAAAAGGGGGAGGGGAAGGGGAGGGGCACAAACAATATTTTATTCAATGGCTGTTTGAATGAAAATATTGTGTCTCATCATCATACCGAAAGGAAACTTCTTGCAAAAAAAAGACATGAGAGAGAAAGAGAGAGCGAGAAAACTCAAAGGAGATGAGCCCCAGTCGGCCAGGCAGGTGGGGGGCGCCCGGTGGGGCCGGAGCCCCAGCCTCCCTCCCAGTGACCTCGGGCGGTGGGCAGGCGGGGCCACAGGCTCCAGAGGCCTCTTGGGGGAGGCCCAGGGTGAGCAGAACATGCAGGAATGAGCCACAGGCAGAGGAGTGGACCAGGGAGGGAAGGAAGGAGAGAGGTCCAGAGAAGAAGAGAGGGGGAGAGTGAAGGGGAGGAAGAGGCAGGGAGGGTGGGAGATGCAGGGATGAAGGGGGGTGGAGAGAGCAGAGGGAGGGAAGGAGGGAGGAAGAGAGAGAAAGTAAAGGTGCTGGGGCAGGAGAGAAACGGAAGGAGCAGAAGGTAGAGGGAAGTGGGGAGACAGAGAAGGTGGGGGTGCAGGGAAGGGAAAGAGAAGGAGGGAGGGAGGGAGAGGGAAGGGAGAGGGGGAGAGGAGGAGGAGGGAGAGAAGGCAGCAAGAGAAATGGAAGGGCAGAGAGAGTGAGGCAGTGGGGGTTGGAGGAAGGTGAGAGGGGCTGATGAGGGGGGCGGAAAATGGGGGAGGATGAATGAGGAGGTCAGAGGAGGGGGAGAGAGAGACCCTGGGGGGGTGGCACCACAGGGGAGAGAGCTGCAGGGCACAGGGGGAAGGAGAGATGAGAAGAGGGGGTGTCTTCCAAGAATGCAGCCCCCAGAGGTGTGCGGGGGAGGCAAGCTAAGGAGGGAAGACACGCAGTAGGAGAAACTAAAACCAAAAACCTCAACGGAAATCATGAGAGAATGGTCTGGAACCAAATCTGAGAAAAGGCAGGCATGCAGATTTCCACAGACTTTCCGATGGCTGGTGCCCCAGCCTGCGGGTGCCTGGGGGTGGGCAGACTGGGCAGGAGGGGCTGCCTTGCCGCCAGCGGCTGGCTATGCTGCCTGGGGCCGGCGGCCAAGGTGCGGGGCAGAGGCAGGGGTGCAGGGCACAGGCAGGGGCCGGGCCACTTACACTTGACCTGCAGGATCTGGTCACTGAGGTTGGCTTGGAGGTAGAAGGTGCTGTAGGGCGGGAGCACAAGCCCTAGGCTGGGGATGAGGGGAGGAGAGGAGCATATGTCACTGCTGGGGAGAGGTGGGCCACATTGGCATTCAGCCCCCCCCCACCTTGGAGCTGGGCAGAGAGACCCAGGCTGTGAAGTCCCCTCTCCTGACCACCAGGGCCACCTTTCCCTGTTAGCTGTGGGAGATTCACTCCCTAAACTCTTCTGGAGGCCTCAGAACTCCCAGCTCCAAAGCAACTCGCCACACCCCCCATATCCCCAGCGGCCTCCCCCAACACACCATGTGCCCAGCCAGCCTCCTCTATCTGGCCAGCAGCAAACTCAAAAGGGACAGAACACTGTCTGTGAGCTAGGCTGTTGGGTGCACAAGCCATGGGAGTGGGGTCCCTCAGTCCTAGAGACTTAGGCCACGTGAGAGCCATCAAAAAGCAGGGCTGGTGCTAACACCATGAGGAGCAGTCACAAGCTGGGATTGGGGTGTGAATGAGACCAGCTCTTGGGGGCACAAGGAGACAGCCTGTACTGCCTGGGCCTGACCCACAAGGGTACCTGCTCCGAGGCTGTGGTGCCTGTTGAGAGCAGGCCTGGGGATGTGCTGAGGGTGACATCCTGGGTGCAGATACCCAGGGATACAATCCAAGCAGGGGTGACATGAGAGGGTGGTGTGGCATGGGGAGACATCAGATGCACTGTCTTGTCTCTGTCCAGTTCTTGAAGGGCGAGCAAAAGGCCCTTGGGGGACCGAGAGTCCTGGGGTGAGTAGTGAGCAGTTCTGGCTGCTGGTGCCCCACTGGGATCATGGCTGCAGTCGTTGAGAACGCACAGACTGGGCAAGCACAGGGCTCAGACTCTGGGCTCTGGGGCTGCCCCCACCCCTCCCTGCCTACCCAGCCCTGACCCACTCACCTGTAGTTGGTGCTCCTTATAGGTACCCAGGTGTAGTTCCGCATCACCTCGTCTACGTACCTCTGGGAGAAGAGGCTGAGTCAAGTACTTGGGCCAGTAGGCCGGGGTGGGGTGGAGTACGGGAGGATGCCCACCCTGACTCTGTGCCCCTATACCACCTTCTCACCTCGTCCAGGGACTTGACCAGCGTTCTGATTTGCTTGTGGCCCTTGTTGCCATCGATCATGCTCCGACGGATCTGGAAGGACCAGAGATGTGAGGGGTGGGGTCCCTACTCTCTGCTGCTCTGGGTACCCCCATCTCTACTCCTCTCCTTTTCCTTACCTCCTCTTTGTTCTCATCCTCCAGCTCAGCATCCAGGAAGTCCAGAGTCACAGGCTCCCGGAAGTTGGTGGTCTGTGGGAGGCAGGGCAGGAAGTCAGGGGTCCCCATCCTGTAGAGTTTACCCTCCTCCTGGCCACCCCCCTGGCTCACCTGGGGCTTGAGGTTGGGATGCAGCAACACGTAGCCGTTCAGGTCAATGGCAAACACATAGCCGTTAGCTCCAAGCTGGGGGCGTAGATTGGGAGCTCAGGGCCTGGAGGGCTAGGCAGGGATTCTCTAGACTCTCGAGCTCTTCCTTAGCCTGCTTTCGATACCACTGAGGTTTGCCTGCCTGGGCCAGGGGCCCCCACATGCAATGTGACCTCGAGCCTGTTTCTCAGGCTGTTTCTCAAGCTCAAGTCCAGCAGGCTGGTATCCCGTGTGCACCAGCTCTTGCTGAGGCTGACCGGCATCATGGGACCACAATTTGATTTGGCCTTCTGCCCCAACTACCCCTGCTTGTCATGGAGCTGTCAGTCAGCCAGACTGCTGCCTCCACTGGCCCCTCAAGGCTGCTGTTACCCTCTCCTCCCCTCCCCACTAGTGTCTCCTCCTGGTCGCCATCTCAGTAGAGTGCATAGGGAAGAGAGTGCCCTTGGAACTCCTGGGTACCCCTTCCAGGTGGAAGTGAAGGATGAGTGAATGGGACTCTGGACTCACCCTTAGCTCTCTAGACTGTTTTCTCACTGCACATGGGGGCCAATGACATGGGGCCTTCATGTGGCTCAGGTGTAGACATGCTGTCACACACATCCCACCCCTACCCCTTTCACAACCAAACCTGAAACTGCCTTCAACACAGGCGGTGGGCCAGCCACACTGACCTTGCCCCCTCCCTGGTTTATGATTTTGTTTTTCACCTTTAGTCCTTTGCCCACAGAGTTTCCTGTAACTCCAAGGTACACCTCCTATCTATTTGACAGTCCAGGGGTCAGCAAACTATGGCCCATGGGCTATACCTGGCCCGCCACCTGTTACCGCATGGCTAGGAATGTTTCTTTTTACATTTTTAAGTGGTTGAAAAGACCAAAAATGGAATTTTATTTCATGACATGTGAAAATTATGTGAAATTTAAATTTCATGATCCACAAACAAAATTGTATTCAAACACAGTCATGCCTATTTATTTGTTTTGTCTGTGGCTGTTTTCGCAGTTCAACAGCAGAACTGAGGATGAGTATTTACGCTGGCAGAGCCTATAATATTCATAGTCTAGCCTTTCACAGAAAGTTTACCAACCCCAGCTCTAGGCCCAAGGTCACCTTCTCTGGAAGCCTCTCCTGACTGCCTGAATTCAGAGGTGTCCCTGGAGGTGCTGTAATCCCCATTAGACTCCTCTGCTGAGCCTGGCTTGTGTCCCTGTGGGGAGGCAGAGCATGGTGGATGGGCAGATGAATCCTTACCGTGTAGTTTGGAGTGAGCCTCTTGATGTCATTCAGAGCCACATCGATGCCCATCACACCCAGGATCAGCTGGTTCTGGGAGCAGAGGCATGGGGTCTGAAATGGGTTCAATTCCACGGGGAAGCCCCACTGTCCAAACCTCACGCCCAAGGCCTCAAGCTGTTCACAAATAGTTGCCCCTGTCCAGGCTGAAGGCCTGTCTGTCCCTCCTCCATCCCAGACCTGCTAGGGCATGCCTAGTTGTTCCCGAGTGGGGAACCTTACCTTCTTTTCCCCAGGGCCATCCTGTGTCAGGTTGAAAACAGGGAGGGTCCCTGTCACCACTAACCCCAGCCCCTGAAGGGAGAGGAAGAGGATGGGTTAGAGGATGTGGCCAGCCATGCCCTACCCTGAGTGTTCAGAGGATGGGCTCAGGCACAGGTCCCATTTTTTCTTCTGTTTGGTTTATTCCCATATGGGGGCCCTTAAGGAACATGACCTTGTGGACACATCTGTGGGGGTCCAGAGGCCTTACCAGTGCATCCTCATACACGTTGGTCCACTGCACCTGCTTGGCCTCCTTGCCTGCCAGTACCATGGGCCTGCCCAATACATCCAGATATTCCTGGGGAGAAGGTGACAGGGGTCACGAGTTCACATGCCCACTGCACCTTCCCTGTTCTGCCTCCCGGCATATCAGCACGTCACCAGAGGGCGCTCTCACATCACAGCAGCCCACTGTTCACGCAGTGCCCAGGAGGCAAGGTGCTGGGAGGTGGAGGCCGGGAGGTGCCCTACAGTCTCACCTGTGTGTTAATGCGGATGGCTCCAATGGAAGGGATCTCAAAATAGTAACCTGTGAGGGAAGAGGAGGCAGAGGTGGGTCTGGGTGGTACGTGGGATCCATGGCACAGGGGCTTCTGTACCCTGGGATGTCAGCAGCCCTGGACTTGTCCCTCAGGACTCCTCTCTTTCTGGTGTCACTCCCCTCCAAACTCCTATCCCTTTAGTGCTCCCTTCCACTGCCCTGTCAATTGGACTGATGCTGGGGAAGGGGTCATGAGTGTAGGGGTGTAAGGAAGCAGAGGCAGGGTGAGGTCCCTCTTGCTAGGATGGTAGTGACGTTCAGAGTCCACCCAGAGGCCAGGCCCAAATATATAGAGAGGCAGACTGACCAGCAAACAGACACAAGAGCAGATCAGACAGGAGATGGATGGACAATGGACAGACAGATGGGCAGAAAGATGCTCAGTCACATGGACAAGTTACATGGCCAGACAGAAAGATGGACAGTCACATGCACAGGAGGATGGGCAGTGGGTAAACAGGCAGCTGGAAAGCTGGACGTACGGATGGACATGTGGACAATCAACCCAATGGACAGCAGGGCATGGCAGGCAGGCCCTGAGGCAGTGACGCTGGACGTGGTACCTTTGTTGGCGCAGGCCATCCACTGCAGGGGTGTGACGTCGTAGTTGTGTTGCCCCACGGAGAAAGTGAACACACGCACCTGTTTGGGGCTTGGGGTTACTGCTGTGGCCACCAGATGACAGCCCTCCCCTGAACCGGGCCCAGGTCAGGGTGGCCCCCGCCTGGGCTGAGCCTCACCGTCCGGTTGGGCCAATTGTATTTCTCAAAGACATCCTGCACGCGGTCCTCACCACCATCCGTGAACATCATGATCATCTTATTGCAGTTGGCACGAGTGATGTTGGACTGGTCAGGAGTAGGTTTGGGGTCAGGCAGCTCTCGGCCCCTCCCCGGTCCAGGGGTGGGTCTCCCTCCCCCTGGAAGGCCTGGCCCTCAGACCCTCCTCCCCACAGCAGATGGTGCTTCTGCCCGAGTTGCCTGTTGGGCGCTAACAAGGCCATTCGTCTTGATTTCCCCGGTGTCACCAAGCCCGGGCCTTTGCCTGTCCCCAGCCACCCGCTCACCCACCCACGGGGCTCACGTTCTGCAGCTGGTCGAAGGCATACTCAAAGCCGGCCTTGTAGCCTGTGGTGCCCTTGGCCACCATGCCCTGCACAGCTTCCTTGAACACCTTCTTGTTACGCACATTGGCCTGCACCAGGTGTGTGAAGCATGACACAGGCTGTGCCTTTTCATTGAACTGCAGGGACAGTGAGGGTGGTGAGTGGCCTCAGGCTGGCCAGGGCAGTCAGCTGTTGCACGGTAAGGGGGTGGTGTGTGTATGACCCATTCCTCACCCGCCTACCACCTTGGCACTCACCGAGGCCACGTTCACATAGTCATCATCAGAGAGCGTGTCCAGCATCTCACAGACGGACGTCTTCATCAGCTTCAGGGTCAGGCCACTCACGCTGCCGCTCCTGGTAAGGTCATGGAGGCACTAGGTAGGCCTTAGGCATTTTCCTGCCGTTCCCTGATGAGTGTTCCCAGGCAGCAGATGGTTACCCCTTGCTTCCCCCCACCCCTTCTGCCAGCACTGCTCACTCACACATCCACGATGATGACCATGTCCTTGGGCGACGAGGCCCCCTGGATATACCTGCCCGGGAGAAGCCTCAATTAGGGCCAGCCTCCCTGGGACTTTGTGGGTCCTTTCTTCCTCCACCCATATATTGATTCAACATTGTTTCTACTGAGCATCCACTGCATGGGCCGGACAGGGTCCTAGGCACCAAGGATATCACGCTTAAAAAAACAGTCCTTGCCCATGACATGAGTGACCCTGAGCCAAAGGAGGGGTGAGCAGGTGATCCAGAGAGGGGGTAGAAGGTTATGTCCCCTGGCCCAGGATGAGGCCCCAAGGTCTGAGTCCCAGCTGTGTGCAGGAATGAACAGGTGGCAGGGAAAGAGTATGTCATGGGGTACTGCAGGAGAGGCAGAGCAAAGGGTGAGGTGTCCAGGGTTCAGATGGGTGGTGTGGGGCTGGCCAACCGACATCCACTCTTGGGAACCCCCACTGGCCCAATCCCTCAGTCCCAAGGGGGTGGAGTGCCGGGCAGTGGATGGGGGGCAGAGGCAGCTGGGAGGCCTGCCTGGGTGATGGGATCCATTTTCCAGTGGCAACGATGTGTGAAATGAAAATTGGATAGAGCTGGCTGCGCCCTGCTCCGAGGCCTGGATATCGGGAGGGAGGGGAGCAGGCAGCAGAGGTGGGGGAACTGAGGGGGTGTCCCTTCCCAGCTCCTCCTTGCTCACTCACCAGGGTCTCCTTCGGACATCGTACAGGTCGATTTTCTTAGGGGCTCGCCATGGGGTGGCTGTGGGAGGAGAGGAGGTGAGGGGTCTAGCAGGGAAGGGCCCTGCAAGGGTAGGCAGGCTTTGCAGGAGTGGCTACTCCACAGCCCACAGGGTTGACCACCCACCCCACACACCTCAGGATAAGTGGGCTGGGTGATGGAGGAGGGTTGGGTGCTGAGTGGACAGGAGAGACGGGCTGACACTTACCTGGATAGTAGCGAGTGACTCCTGTGGCACTGCCAAAGACCTGCCACAGCAGTGTGGGGTCCTGCCTGCGGTTCTCGATAAACACATTCTCCAGGGCTTCTGTCCAGTTGAGTTCATTAAGGATGACAGTGGCTGCGGGGGAAATGGGGGTGGGGGCTGAGGTGAAAAGCACCTGGGCAGTCCCCCTGTGGGACCTCACCACAATGACATGCCCTGCTTGGAAAGCCTCACCTGCTCTCTGCCTAGCCAGGATCTCATTCCCCAGGGCTCGGCTGGGGCTGCACCAGCTCCTTCAGGAAGACTTCCAGGTCCTCACCCCATCCTGAGTCAGCTTAGCCTACCCTTCAGCCAGGCCCCACATGATCAGGCAGGGCAGCTATGGCCTGTGGCCCCTGGAGAGGGGCTGCCCAGGTGGCAGGGAGTTGTACCTTGGGATGCCCATCCAGCATGCTGCCTGAAGCTTGCAGCTGGTCCCTTGGGAGCTCACCCACTCAGCATGCACTCCAGGCTGCAGCCACAAGAAAGCAATTAAGGGCCCGATGATGGGGCTGGAATTATTCAGCTATTAAGGTACCTGATAAGCTGGAAGCCACTCAGCTCCATGATTAATCAACTGGGGCCAGGAGCAGGCAGGGGCGGGGGCAGGGGCTCTTGGAGGGGCAGGGGCTATGCCATGATCTTGCTCCAACACTTGCACGCACACTTACACACACACACACACACACACACACACACACACACACACACACGCATACAGCCTACACTCCCTAACAGGTATATCTGTGTTGAACCTCTGTGTTTCCAGTCAGGTGTGTGAGTCCCTCACCCTTCAACCTACCTGCCCAGCAGCCCGACTGCTTCCGTGAGCACAAGGGCACAGCACTCTGCACCCATTGGAGGACACCAATGGGTTTTGCTCTCACAGTTCCCCATGACCAGTTACCCTCACCCTCCCTTTCCCCTGACCTCTGTGGCTGCACACAGGTGATTCTTTGGCCAGACCCACCCCTATGCGCCCTTACAGATCAAGGCTCCTGTCAGATGAATGGGCTCGGTCCTATAGATCCCTCAGCCAGGGCAGTGACTCAGGATGGCTTGAGCAGCATCCCCACCCCCAACTCAGGACAGGCCTAAATCCGGCCGATGTATGTGTGTGGCACGTGTTCTCTTATGTGTAGTGTGTCTGTCCCTGCATGTAGGACACTCAAAAAAAAAAAAAACCCCACCAGGAGCTGGATACCTGCTACTGCCAGGCCTCTATACCTGACCCCTTCCCCTAGGGGCTGTTTTTTTTCTCCAGTTTCTTCCACTTCCTTTCTTACACCATTGTCCCACTTGTCCCTGAGATCCTTATCAAAGATCCACCCCAAGTGAAAACCCAAGAATGCCTTCCAAAGCCTCTGCTCTTCTCTTCAGAGCAGAGCCTCTGAACACTGAAATCTTTAAAGCAGATGAAGAGCTGTGATTTAAAGATACAAGTGCTGGGGCTGCCTGGGTGGCTCAGTGGGTTAAGCAGTCGGGTAGTGATCTCATGGTTCATGGGTTCAAGCCCCGCATGGGGCTCTGCACTGACTGTGCGGAGCCTGCTTGCGATTCTCTCTCCCTCTCTCTGCCCCTCCCCAACTTGCGTGCTCTCTCAAAATAAATATATAAACTTAAAAAAAAAAGATATAAATGCTCAAGGCTCCACTCACAGCCTAGGGGGCACTGACACATTCCAGGGCATGGTCCCTCTGTTCTCTCCCTCCAGTGTGTGGCCTCTGCTGCATCTTGTGTGCTGCCTAATTCTTCTCCCTCTGCTCCCTCTCCCTTCTCTCTGTCCTTGTAGCTTCCCTTAACTGACTATAATGTGAAAACAAAACACATTTCTAGCATTGGCTGTGCCTATTGAACAGTATGTTATGGTCCTGTTGCTAATTTAGAAACTTAGTGAGTCGAACAATTTCTATTTTTCTCTTTAACCAAAAAATAAAGCCAGGTTCTCAAATGTTTCATATAGTACTGCCTGTCCTGGGAGAGTCTGCCTGGCAAGTCCCAACCTTCACTGGGCCTCAGTTTCCCCATCTTCCCAATGAGAGGCTTAGAGCAGACTGTCCTGGAAGCCTGTCTAGCTGCTGCCATAGGGGTGTTACTGACTCAGGTCAAGAGCCAAGAGGAGACCCCCACCTCAGTTGGGCTGTCCCTGCAGGTATCCATGACCACATGCACACACATGCATTCACTGTAAGACACACTTGTGCAAGCACTCCAGCCTCCCTGCCTGGAAAGGGCCTGCTACTCAGCCCTATGTGCACACACCCACACCCATGTGCACACACTCTCAGATCACGCTGAGTTGGGAAATGGGGACCATGCCCCCTCAGGCAGGCGATTACAGATTTAATTAAAAGTGACACAGTAAATAAAAAACATATAAAATGTAATTTGTGTGGGTAGCGAGGGGTGACTGGGGAGGGCGGTATGGCTCCTGTTTTAATTAGTGTGCCTGCCTGTGATAGTGCTCCTCGGCTGGCTCGGGCAGGTGGCCTGCAGGCGGCCTGTGGCAGGGATGGGATGGTGTGTGTGGGGGAAGCATCTGTCCTCACCCACGCCTGAGGCTGCCTAGAAGGCCTGGCTGACCCTAAGGGTGGAGGGGGGCCTCCCTCAGGACCCTGGAGGATTCCTTGCATTCTGGACACTATCCAGAAGCTGTGGGACTTGTGTTCCAAGACCCTCCACCTGGTGTGACCCTTGGATTCTGAGGCTGCCTTGTAGGTGCTCACAGAATTATGCTCAACAGACCCCAGGGCCCTAAGGCCTGCTGCTAGAGCTCTCTCTCTAGTGCTTGACTCTTGGTCTCCTTCCCCTACACCTCCCAAGATCTTCAGGAAGTTCCTCCTCATGTCTGACTCAAATCCTTCCAGCTGCAGTGACTTCGTTTCCTCATTATGAAAGCTGCCCTGTCCCTGGACAAGGAAGGAGATGTTCCAGGTTGTTGTCTGTGAGTGAGGACGTCCCTGTTCCTCCAGCCCTTGAGGCCACTTGATGTGGTAGCTCCTCAACCCATGCTTGCACGGGGCCAGGGAATGGGGGATGGTGGGGAGGAGCTGCTTTGGGGTCCTGTGGGGACTTGGTCCAGCACGTAGGGGAACAAGTTGTGTGCAAGCATTCGTGTGGGCACATGTCTACACATGGGCAGGAGACTGCACATGCACGGGGTGGGGAGTCTGAGTGCTTTGTAGTTTGCTGAGAGTTAGTGTCAGGCCGTGCCTGAGAATGATTTGATGCCTGTGTGTGGGTGAGCATGTGTGACCTTGGGTATAAGGGGCTGAAGGCAGATGACACTGGTTGAGCACCTGGGACCTGGCAGTGCCCAGGCAGTGGGCCTTGCCCCCATGGTGGTGGGGGAGGGTTATTTCTGATTGCTCTGCACACTCACAGCCTTTGTAGATGTCCGTGGGGATCTGCACGGCCGTGTATGAGTAGTTGACCTTGTTCTTGAAGTTTGAGTCCTCAACGAAGTCCAGCCTTAGGGTGCTGGCCTTGGACCCCCTCTCCACATCCTCACTCTCAGGGTCGTCCTGCAGAAAGGGATACCCCCCACCACAGTAGTGTCAGGGCTGGGAAATGGGGAGTGGGGTCGGACAGCTCTGCAGGCAGGAGAGGGCCAGAGCCTAGGTGATTAGGAGCATCTCAGAATCAGAGACTATTGCAGTTAGAAACGGAGAGAGATGGAGAGACACAGGAATAGATGGATATGGGGTACGGACCCCTCACCCAGGAGGCCTGTGACTCCCACCTGCCCCTGCCCACCCTACCCATCATCCCTACATTTGCTAAACCCAAATTCCAAATGCCAAATTGACCCTTTCCCACATTCTTGAAAACCAATTATCAGTGAAGGAGACAAATCTTAGAGCCACTGAGAAAGAGAGGGCTGCAGCCCTCTACTTATAAGGACAGGCTTATGCAATCACAGGGAGGCCTAGGCAGCCCATCCCAGGAGCCTTGGAACCCACACCCCCACGCTCCCTGGGCCCCGCCCATCCCCTGCATGGAGTTCCTTTGGCACCAGGGAGAGGGCCCTTGCCCCATCTGGGGGAGGGGCACCATCCCTACAGCTGATGGCTGTAGGGGCTGAGTTTGGGGGGAGAGCTGGGCTGGGGTGGAGGCTAGCATTGAGACCCAGTAACTTCCGGAGGGAGGGTCCTCAGCGCCCGCTAGCAGCAGGATTGCAAAGGTCCCCGTTGACTTTCTAAAATGAGCTGCAGCCGCCTGACAGGTGCCAATTACGGCATCTCTCGGCCGAGCAGGCTGGGCATGCGCCGTGCACCCCCGCCCACCACCACAGGCTGGCAGGAATGGGTCTGCAGCTACAGTGTTGATGCTGCAGCCGAGTGGGGGTGGGGGCAGGCACGGGTGCAGGTGTGCAAGGGGGAAGGGAAGGGAAGATGGTGGCAGAGAGTGAAGAGGAAGGCAAGAAAGAGCCAGAGGGGCAAGGAGGGACAGAGATCAAGGCAGGGCAGGGGCAGAGCTGGGGGGGGCCTTGTGCCCTGGGAGGAAGGGGTGTAAGCAGCTGGACTATCCACATGCCCCCTCAGTGCCCCTCAACCTCTGGCTCAGCTCACTTCCACCCCCTCGTGGTTCTGCCGACCACTCACTGGGTCCTAGGCACAAGCGCGGTGTTCCCTCCTCCCGCTGTATCTTGTCTGGGGAAAGGGTGATCGTGTCTCCCTACGATGTCCCCAGCCCGGGAGGGCTCTGGGTCCATCCTCCAGCCTGGGGAATGAATTACTGCCTAGATGGGGGGTGCCGTGTGGGGGTTGGCATGGCTCGGAAGGGTCTGCAGCATCTCTTCAAGGGTGGATTTTGTACGGCAAAATCCAAGCCATCTGCTGCCCTCCCCTAATCCCTCACCACGTGTGCCACCCTCTGCCCACCTCGGCACACCCTTGGAGGACCCTCAGAAGCTCCTGGATGCTGGGTAAAGCCAGGGCAGGCAGCTGCGGAGCCTGCCGCCTCTGAGGCGTGAGCCACTCACGTTCTGCTTGGAGGAGGGGGAGGTGCGGGAGAAGAAAGCCCCCGAAATGTCAGCGGCAGATGAAGGGCGCTGGAAAATTTAATCTCCCAACTTTCCCAACTAATGTGACATTTGGATTCCGTTCTGATAAGCTATCAGCTGGCGAACTTTTTCCTTCCTTCTCTTTCCCCCACCCCCACCTTCTGGTTGGTAATTTAAAAGTAAATGGTCTAGAAAGATCTCTAACTGTACCTCTGGCAAAGATTAAAAAAACAAAACAACACAACGCAGGGGAGTTGGCAAATATGTGCATATTTATAGGAGGGCCAGGCGAGCCCAGCTTTTGGCCTGACCTTAGCCCAGCCCCACCGAGGATGACTCTCCCTTCAGGGGCAGGGAATCGGTGATTTAGGGCCAGGGGTTGGGAGTCCTGGACACAGGGAGTTCAGGGGATCCTGGTAGGGGCCTGGGTACCAGAAAGGCCAAGAAGCCCCCTCAGTGCTACCCCCATGCCAGGGGTTTTGTATGGTGGGCAACTGCCGTCTCTTGGTTTATATTTAATGCACTGATTGCTAAAATTACAGCCCGCTGCTGAGGGGGGTAAGGAATTAGATTCAGGGTCTAATTAAAGGTTCGCTCTTCATTTGAATTTCAGATTCCAGCTTTAATTTTAGCAACTTCTCTGGGAGCCACGGAGGCTCAGCCAAGGGGGAAGCACACCTGCTTTAGCCCACCCACTCCTCCTTCTTGGGCCCCCTGCCCGCCTGCCCTCCTGAAGGCTTACCCAGGCCAGCCTGGCACCACGGACCCTCTGCAGGGATCGCTTCCTGCCTGCCCACCTCCTGGTGTCATTGTCTACCTCCTGCTCACCCCAGGAAATGCCCCTGGCCAATAAGCCTGGCAGAGGAACACCGGATTTGAGGGCTCCTGCCCCAGCCAGTGCAGGTGGGACGCCAGAGAGTGAGCTGTTATGACACCTCTGTTCACAGAGGAGATAGTCAGGTTCAACTGCTTTTGCCTCAAAGGCAGGCAGATGGACTTGGGCCTTGCCAGGTTCACCAAACACTGTCTACTCTGAGTGCCCTGCACTCTTGGGCACTCTTGCCTCCTCAGTAGGTCCCTTGCTACCAAAATGGTACTATGTCTTTCATGTGAGGCCTCTGGTGACAGGGCAGCCCAAGCAGACATGGGCTAATCAGTGACACAGAGGCAGAAAAGCAGTGTAGGTCTGGGTCCTCTGGTCATCCCGAGTGCCGCCGCTTCTGAAGCAGTGACCCCAGCAGAGCCCGAGTCCCGTCCTTCGTCTGGAGAACAGGCACAGGGCTGGGCTGCCTCTTCAGCTGGGGCAAGACTGACTGAGCTCCAGGTGAGCACAGTGGGGACGACCGTGGGGTGCTCAGCACAACTGAAGCTGCTGCTCCCCTCACCCTCAGGAAGGTACCTGCACCACCTGAAACACACCCGATGGCCTACAGTCACAGCCACAGCCACAGCCGGGCCCTGCCTGCACATCTCCAGGAAGCCCTCCCAACTGCTCCCTCTTCCCTGCTCCCATAGCAGTCAGTCCCCTCCATGCTGGCACCTGAATGACCCACCAGATGAGGTCCAAGTGTCTCACTACCTTTCTGGGGCTGGGCATGGGGCCTGTGCCACCAGTACTTTGCAGGGTGACCTCAGAATGTGGAAGAAGCTGAGACTTAACATTTCACAGCTGAGGCCACTAGTCCAGGGAGGGTGTGGGGCTCTGGCAGCTCTCCCTCCCCCAGTGTAGGTGGGGCACTCACCAGCTCAGCATCGGCCTTGGCGTCATAGTACAGGATGTCTTCCTCCTGGTGGGAGACAGACACCTTGACCCCCACGGCTTCTTACAAGGTCACCTGAGGTGCAGCCAGGATGCCTGCCCTGAGGCCAGCAACGGTCCCCTCACTCATCTCTCATCCAGAGGAGCCAGGGGGAGGGCTGTCGGGAGTCAGGCCTGGCATGCCCACCCCCACCCCAGACAAAGCCCTTCAGGGGCCCTCACAGGCTCCAGGGGGATGTGGTGCTCCAGGTTGGGTGGGGATTCCCCAGGGCTCCTGGACTCCAGGACCAGGGTCTTAGCACTGCAGCCCAGCTGGAGGGTGGGGTTAGAGCCAGCCTGTCTGCAGAGACTCTGACTGAAGCACTACCGGGGTTGGAGGGTGTGTGTGTGGGGGGGGTGTAGCGGGGAAGATGGGAAAATAGAGCCGAGTCTGGGCCAGAGTGAAATAATGACTCGACACCGCATCTTCCAATTTCTTCTATTAAAAAGCCTGCTCATTACGGGCATGTACTTATTAATTATCTGTGATTTGTTGTGAAATGCAAGGGGGTTTACACAACAGGAGCGGGAGAAAACAAAGCCCAGCCCCCGCGCCTGCCTCCCGGCCGCCTGCGCCTGCAGTGTTAGCCCCACGCATCCCGGCCTCACCCGCCTGCCCGACGCCTGGGTTCTTGGCCATCTGCGCGTCATAATCACCGGCCACCCCGGGGACCCGTAACACAAACGGGCTAATTTCATGTTTAATGATCTTTAATCAGAACTGAGCGTGGCTGACAGAGGCCGCCAGAAGGTGAATCTGGTGCCATCGAGTGCCACCGGCTTAGGAAGGGCCATTCCACTCCTGCCCTTGTGGGCTCTAGGGTCAGGACACAGGATAAGGCCACTGTCCGAGTCACCCTCTTCCAGTGCTCCTCAGTGCTGTTTTGTTCAGCAAAAACCTGGTGCATGGCCCTGGCAGTCTGCTTTTTTGTGGTCTGAAAATGGGGGTGTTGATCAAGAAGTTTGGTCCCAGTGGTGCTCCCAATGGTCTGGCTGTAATACAGCAAGCACAGAGCCAGCGATTACTCTTTGGTGGGCAGAAGTCACCTTGGCCGCTTCTTTGCCATGTGACCTCAGGGCTGCACTGTTCCCTCCTAGCTCAGGCTCCCCATGCTTCAGGGTGGGGCTTGGCCTTGGTGACTGCCCAGGTGCAGGGTCTGAGGCCATGGTTCGAGGTGGTCAGTATGGGGGCCTGTTGTGGGGACAGTGGTGAGTTGTCTCCCACCAGAGGTCTGGGGGCTACAGGCCACTGGCTATACCCGTAAGCATAATCCAAGCATTCTGCAACACTGACTACATGCCTGGCACCACGCTTGGGCAAGACCACAACAGCCGATGAACGTAAGACCAGAGGAGACTTGATCGCTTCCGTCACCAGAGGCATCTGTGTCCAGCATTTTGCACATACGGTAATGTGGGGCTTGTGACCCCCCAACATACAGATGAGGACACGGCAGGGGTAAGAAAGGCTTCGCACCCAGGCTCCAACCTGCCTTCCTGTTGCATCTCCAACCCTTCCCACACCTACCCACCCACCAGTCCAGGAAGACTGGAGCCCAGGTGGGCCCGGGGTGGGGGTGAGGGCCGGGGCCCAGGCTCCAGGGTGCTCGGCCTTTCCTTGCGCCTGGCTCCGACCGAAGCACATAATGAAAGCTGACATTACATCAAACACAATAAGGAGTTTCGGTTGATGAAGATCATTCCTGAACACACAAACCCATTAAACCGAGGGGAAAAAATATCAATTCAACACACTCGCTGGCAAAAAGAAAATGTGATTTGTTATCTAAAAGGGGGTTATAAACACGGCTCTGATGCTCTTTCCCTCCGTAATGAAAACAGGCGGGCGCGGTGGGAGGACTGCAGATTAGAACATGGGGCTTCACTCACCAACTTTTTAAGCAAACCTCCAGCAAGGACGGGAGAGGGCATGGGCAGGGGCCGGCAACTCTGGGGCCCCCAGGAGACCTGTGCTCCTCTCACAGGCCGGGCTGGCTCCTGCCTGCACCTGGGCCACCCCTGGGCCACCCTTCCAGTTGCTCCAATGGCTCCCTTTGTCTTTTTGTCCTGCTGTTTCATGGTCTCAGCAGAGAATCAGATGTTGGTGGCATCAGTGACACAGGGGGAACGTGTCATTCAGGAGGGTTCCGGTCCCCTGCGGACCATGCGCAAGGCTCAGGAATCTGTATGTGGCCCTTGTCCCCCAGGAGGCAGGACCCCTCCCTACGTCTCCCACCTTGAGAGGCCAGGCCATGCCCCTTCCTTGGGAGAGAGTAGCATTGGCATGGGGTGGTGGCGGGCAAGGTCACATGTGTGAAAATACATTGTAGACACAGCTGTGGTCTCTATGCTTGATGTAATGTGGAGCTGGGGGTGTGGCCATCAGGGTTGGGGTGGGAGGGTCCCTGGAAAGGCCTCTGTGTCTGCTTTGGCCTGCACAGTGCCCTGGTGTCCACCATTACTGCCCTGCCTTGGTAAGACCACGAGGAGGTGGTACCTAGTGATTACACGCAGGGGCCTTGGCAAAGGGTCCTGGCCTCAAATCCTGACCTGAACATGTGAGCTCTGGGATCCAGAACAGTGAGTGAAGACTAAGCCTGGGGCACCTGGGTGGCTCAGTCTGTTGAGTGACCGACTTCGGCTCAGGTCATGATCTCACGGTTCGTGAGTTCAAGCCCTGCGTCAGGCTCTGTGCTGACAGCTCGGAGCCTGGAGCCTGCTTCTGATTCTATGTCTCCCTCTCTGCCCCTCCCCTGCTCATGCTCTGTCTCTCTCTGTCTCAGAAATAAATAAACACAAAAAAATTAAAAAAAAAAAAAAAAAAAAAGACTAAGCCTGAAGCCTCAAAATCCCCAGCAGCTCCATAACTACCCCCGGGAGTCACCGCCATCTCATCAGCGAGGCACGGGTGCCTGTTAAATCCTGCAGCCTCAGTGAGGCTTTGCTTCAGGGTCTTGATTTCCCACTATATAAAGTCGGGATGATGATGATGCCCCCTCTGAGGGAACTAGGACAGGGAGCAGGGCCTCCCCAGGCATTAGGGCCAACCCTGTGCATGGGCGGCCCTTAGGTTTGCAACTCCACAGCCCTGGGAGGGGCCTGAATGTGGAAGAAACCCTCTGTTTGTGGAGAAATGGGCATCCCTAATGTCTGGGGTTTATACCCAACACCCCTTTCTATTACCTGGTATTTTAGGGGCCATTTTGCTCAAACTGGGCAGGGGGTGGAGGGAATCACCCCTTCTGAACTCACATTTCTCCTCCGTGTGGATTTCTGTACACAGATGACACATGAAGGGTGGGGCTAGGGGCCCACCTGGCCCTTGTATAGATGACACATACACTTTCCTTAGCTGGAGCTGAGCCCAAGAGAGAACACGAGGGGTGCTGGCAGGTGGGAAACAGGGTGAGGAAGCAAGCATGGGGAATAGCAGTTGGTGTCGTTTGGTACCATGGGATACAGTGAGGATGCTTGGCCTTCCTGCCCTGGCTCATTGCCAGCTCAGCTCAGCCAAAAGGACTGTTTTCTGAGAGAGCCGTCTGTCGCCGGCTTGGCAGAGAGGCAGGCAGCAGGCCTGATGGCTGGGGCAGACTTCAGGCTGGGGAGGCCACCTGTCCTGTCCAGCCGGCTCCTCTGGCCTGGCCCAGCCTTCACAGTCTTCCTTTTAGGTTCCCAGACAGAGCTACCTCTCCCATCAGACCCCCCAGGGTAGAGCTGTGTCTGCCACTCCCAGACTCCCCAGGGTAGGACTGCTTCCTCCATTAGACTCCCAGGGCAGGACTCTGTCCTCCCACAGGTCCCAATGTTGGCATTGGGGCCAATGGCATCTCCTGCCTCTTCCACCCATGCCCTGGCCCAGCTCCTCCCTGGTGGCGGTTTAGATGGCAGATAATGCTGGCACAGTGTGGTGGTGGTGCCAGGCACGGTGTCCAGCAGGCAGACCATCTTCATCTACCCTAAGTGTTATAGGCACCAGAGCACCTGCTGTCTGTCTGCAGGGTCATGGGAGGTGCTGCCTGCTAACAAGGACCATGGTTTTCCTGGGGTCCAAGGGCTGTGGCTACAGGTTCCCTGCCTCTGCTGCAGCCAGTATGTGGGGTCATGGCCTGAGACTAAGAGGGGAACTGGGGGCCTTCACATCCAGACACGGCTCCCTCACTCTCTTACCCCAGCTCTGACCTTGCAGACCCCAGGATCCCCCAAGTCCCTGGGCTGGTGTAGATGGTGTGTGTATACAGATGTGGCTATACCACTGTCCATTTCTCAGAGGTCTGCATATAGACCTACTGTGTGCTGTTGACACAGGGAGGGCCACGTCCTACTGATCGTGAAGTGGATTCCATGTGCCAAGCATCTTCTCTGTGCCCAGAACTGCCGGGTGCCATTCTCCCCATCTCAGAGGTAAGAAGACTGAGGCCTAGCTGCTCTTGGCCAACTTGTTCACAGGGCACTCGACTGGGTACATGGACAGCTAGTGGGCAACACTGAATCAGGTCCAGCTGCTTCTGGCCTAGAGGAGCCTTGAGTGGGGCAGACAGATGAGCCCACTGGGATACTGGCCTGGGGCAGCGGGTGCCAATCCTAGGCTTAGAGACCAGAAAGAGGAGCCCAAGGGAGTTAACTGGAGAGGGAGAGGCATTGCTCTTTTGAAGGAGGAGGAGAGGGTGTTACAGGGAGACGGCCGGGCGTATATAAAGGGCCTGGGTTTGACACTGGGGTTGTGGCTCTCCTAGAGTGCTGGGAGGAATATGGCTCTTTGTCTGTACCTTCTGAAGGTCACTGGGAAGGACATGGTTTCAAGGGCGGGTGGTGTGCCTGCAAGGGACAAAAACACCATCCCTTTCCCAGCCTCAAGTCCCTGTGCCCCCCTGGCATGGACAGTCCCCACCTGCAGCTGCTGCCAGCTCTCACTGGCAGCCCAGGCAGGCATGGCTGGTGTGCCAGCTAATGGGCCCACCATTAGCACTTATGCCTTTCGTCCTGGCAGCTGGGGCAAGTGCAATGCTTCTGGTGAAGAACAGGGCCCTGACCCAGCAGCTGGGAAGCAGGGGGTGATTACAGCTTCACCCTGCTCAAGATATAGACAGACAGGCAGACTGACGGACTGAGGGGGAGGTGGTGGTAAACACCAGCTGGCCCTGTGGTCACCCACAGCTGGGGGCATTCCAGGTCAAGCTGAGGGGAGGGGGCTGGCCAGAGCTCACTTCTGCCTCATACTAGGACAAGAGCACCCAGGGCCAGAGATGCACCCACACTGTCACCAACTTGGCATCTCTATGGCCTGACGTGTGGACCTCCCCTTTCACACACCGTGCCTGGGCCAGCAGGCAGCACCAAAGACCAGCTAGTCCTTTGCCAGACGGGGATACTGGAGCCCAGAGAGGGGCAAACCCTTGCTGGGTCCCACAGGTACTCAGTGTCTTAAGCAGCACTGGTCTCAGCACCCTCTGGATGCCCCTGAGACCTTGGCCTTCCTTCTTGGCAGGCCCCTGTGGTGCCCACTCTGGCTTGGGATAAGCTGTTCCTGCCTCTGGGAGTAGCTGCAAATCAGAGGTCAGGAGTCTGGCAGGATGATCCTTGGAAATTTGGGGTCTTTTGCAGAGTCAGGAAAAAAATAGGTTTGGGGCTGAGGCAGCCTCTTTGTCTTCTTGTTTGGGGCCTGGACTGGGAGGGAGAGAAAACCAGGCTGAGGGTGGGTCTTTTCATTCTATCATTCCCTCTTCCTTCACTCCCAGTCCTGTCTGCTCTGCATATAGTCCTGGGTGGGGAGGGAGGATGCAGGTATGTCAGAAGCAAAGAGCCGGAGCAAGAGCCGAGGGTCCTGGATACCCAGAAAGTGGAGGAGCTGATGGCCGGGGCATGGGGGAGGCCTCACTAAGAAGGAACAGACAAGCCGGGCCTCTAGGAGGAACAGAAGGCATTGGGGAGAGATTGGGAATGGGTCTGGAGTGAGGTGTTCAGTGTGGCTGGGGCATAGGAGGAGTTGGGTGATGAATGAGGATGACAAGGGGACAGGAACAGTCAGATCCTGGGACCCTGAGCACAGTCTTAGGGCTGGGTCCTGCAGAGGAGTTACCAGAGTGGGGGCTGTTTGCAGGCGGGGGCATGGTCTGAGTGGTAGGTGCCAGTGGCTACCACCATGTATATTTCTGATCAAGGGGCTGAGGTGGCACGGGGACCCGGTGATGGGTGGTGGTGTTGGAAAGGGAGGGAGAGAAGGGCCAGTCCTAAGCTCCTGGGGTGGTGGGATCAGTCCAAGGAGTCATCAGCTCATTTATGTGTTCACTGTAAAAAATCATCTGTTACTTCCAACCCCACATGAGCTCCCTAAGGGTAGCAGCCAATACCCACCAGGCAGCAAAGGAAGAATGCCATGGTGTGGGCAAGGCAGGGCAGGGCTCAGGGTGGCCTGGAGAGATGGGGACCAGGGAGGAGGACAGACAGGTTGAGGGGGCCTGGATCATAGGCATGAACCCCCTGGTATCTGGCAGCCCAGCTGTGAATCTCTGCCATCAACAGGTATGTCAGGCTGGTCTAACCACCCTGTGCCTCAGTGGTCTCATCAGTTTAAGTAGGGATAATAATCCACCTGTCCCCCAGAAGTGCCAGGCCCAGAGCTGCAGTGGCAAGGGCCTACCCGCCCCTTATTGGTCCCTGGGTCCCAGCAGGCAGCTCTTGGTGCCTCTTCCGGTGTTTAGCAGAGACCATCAGGAGGCATGGCTCAGAGGCCTGAGCAGATGTGGAGGACACATGAGCACCACCAACTGGCTTGGTCCCTGAGCGTTCCATCATCCCTGGCATGGGAGGTTCCCTGAGTTTGGGAGGAACCCTGCCTAAGTCTACCTTCTGGCTTACTGTGACCCTCTGAGATGCTGGCTTCACAGTAATGGTGCCGGTATATCCAGCCTCAGTCCAAATCACACACAGCTGCCTGAATTTGTGAGGGTTACCTGGGTTTGAAACTGGGGGGCAGTGAGGCTTCCCTTCTCTCCTCCACATTCTGGGCCCTTCCACCCTCAAGAAGAGACCTATCACCAGCTTCTCACCCCTCTACTCCCTCGGCACCTGGGCTCCTTCTGAGCTCTCCTGGTGGAAGAAGGGGCTTTTGTGGCTGTGACAGCCTAGTCCCCTAACCTAGGCTCATGGCCTCCTGGAAGACAGGGAACTCTGTCCCCTTCCCACAGTGACTCTTCCAAGTCAGCGTATTAAAGTCTAAAAAGTCCTGGAGTCAAGGGACTTCTTTGCCCTAGGGTCTCTCCAGAGTCTGGGCACATCCTTAACCACCAAGGTTAACACCAACTTTGGGGAGCATCACTTTAGAGCAGCATGTCTGCCCGCCAGGGGACTCCATAGCTCCTCTGGGGTGGAGTGACAGGTTCATAGCTGCACCCTCTCTCCCAGCACCAAGGGGAGCCTCAAATGTTTGCTGAATGCTGGACAAAGGTTCCAGGCTCTACTCCACAGAGCTCTCAGTGCCCCTCCAGTGTTTCTGGGCAGCGCCCCCTCCCCCATATTCATATCTGTCCTTGCTGGAGGTGGGCAGGTTATAGGGGCTGGGGAGGGCACTGCAGTTCTTACCTTGATGTTGTCCTGCCAGCGGTGGGCTTTCTGGAAGTTCTCTGCAGCATCGGCCAATCTCTGAGGAACAGAGCACAGGGAGGTCAGAGGCTGAGGAAGACTCATGCCCAGCCCAAGCCTTCTCCATCCCTAGTACTCCCTGGGTCCAGGCTGGCTCACGGACTCCCTTGTCCCATCCTGCCAGACCCTCAGAGATTCCTTGGCCCCAGACCTTCTTCAGCTTGCTGAGAAGGGGGCCCTTCCCCCACCCACAGCTGGGTTCACATAGGACAGGTGAAGCCTGCACAGTGACCTGAGTGGTATCTCCCTGTGACATCTCCATGAGACTCCCTGTACTTTAGCCCAGCCACATCTCCTGCCCACACGATGGCAGGGGGACCCCTGGGATGTAGTAGGCCTCAGGCCCTGGAGTCAAGCCCCACTGCCACTCTACCTCCAACAAACCAGTGTCACTCCAGTGCCAAGAGGAGGCCCTCCCTAGTCAAGGGTGAACTGCCACAAGTGACAGAGTGCCTTGCCGATGTGTCATTGTCCCCAGCTTGCTCAGGGCCCAACAGGAGGTACCCCTAGCACACCTCTGCCCACCCAGGCCCCCTACCACTGTCCCTGTCCTGGTTTCTTGAGCCCCTTCCCAGCAAGGCTCTCCAAGCCTTCTCTCCACACAAGCCTGGCCCACCCTTTGGGGCTGATTCCTGCACTCTCCTCCATCATGGCCCCTGTGCCTGTGAGCACAGCTCTGTGTCCTTCTATCCCACACCCTGTTACCAACCACGCCTGGCACCAGACCATGCTGATGTGTGGAGATGTGGCAGGCCAGCCAGCCCTGTCGTCTCACAATTTAGAGGAGGAAACAGGCACAAAACTGGGTAGAACCAGAGCAGGAGTAGCTGAAGTGCTTCTAGGAAGCTTAGTGCTGTGGGAATTCGGGATGTCATGGAGGGCTTCCTGAAAGAGGCATTGGTACTCTGCCACCCTCAGGGCTTGAACCCTGGCTGCCCAGAGATTCTTATTTTGCACCTCCATGGATTCTGTCCCTCTAGGAACTCTTGGAGCTCCTGAAGATGGCCCTCTGGGGCCTCCTGCGGAGCTGAGTGCAGTGAAGTCCTGTTAATCATACTGACGACTTACAGTGAACTGGTCACTTACTGCATACCAAGCCTGCCACCAGGCTGGTGACACAGCATGTGTACCTGTCACTGCTCATGTCTTCCTCAGATGAGGATACCTGGGCAGGGAGACAATGAGAAACCTTTCCAAGGTCACATAGTCTGGGTCAGGCTGGGGCTCTGAGTTTGGCCTTCACAACCACGTTTGTCTTGTTTTTTCTTTTTAGTTAAAAAAATGGTTGTTATTTATTAAAAAAATTTTTTAATGTTAATTTATTTTTGAGACACAGAGAGATAGAGCATGAGTGGGGGAGGGGCAGAGAGAGAGGGAGACACAGAATCCAAAGCAGGTTCCAGGCTCTGAGCTGTCAGCACAGAGCCTGATGCAGGGCTCAAACTCACAAACAGTGAGATCGTGACCTGAGCCAAAGTCGATGCTTAACTGACTGAGCCACTCAGGTGCCCCTGAAAATGTTTATTTTTGAGAGAGAGACAGAGAGAGTGTGAGCTGGGGAGGGGCAGAGAGAGAGGAAGACACAGAAACCGAAGAGGCTCCAGGCTCTGAGCTGTCAGCACAGAGCCTGATGCTGGGGCTTGAACTCACGAACTATGAGTTTGTGACCTGAGCTGAAGTCGACTGTTAACCAACCGAACCACCCAGGCGCCCCTCAGCCACGTTTGTGTTACCCAGCCCATGACCAAGGTCTGAAGGTACATTCCACGATGCCCAGTGAGGAGCAGGGCAACTCTTGTAGAGTAGGGGCTGTGCTTTTCCATCCCTGCCCCATTCCATCCTATGGGTGGAGCAGTGGGGTCCTGCCTCCTGGCCTCCAGCGCTTACTCAGAAGGCCCTGGTCTCTTGGTATTTAGGACACATACCCCCTGTCCATTGGTCCAGGCCTGGTGTGGCACGTGGACCTCAGTGGGGGAGATTCTAACAAAGCCTGTCAGCTGCTCATGATGGGGAAATGGGGATCAGGACCCGGGAGCCCAGTTTTCCTCCCTCCCAGCAGGTAACAGTTGTGGTGGTGGGGTATGGCCTGCAGAGCTGTGGCCTCTGTTGTCTGGGGCAGGATGCCTCTTCTGGCAGGCTGGGCTGACCAACGCCATCCTTACTCCCACTGGGCCTAGCTCCCCCTCTTCCTCCAGCCAAGAGCACTGGATGCTGGGAAGACTATTAGGCTGGGGGTCTTGGGGACAGGGTAGGGAAGTCCCTCTTGAAGTCAAACCCCCTCACTTTATAATGCTGAGCCCTTCCTGGACTCTGATCCCCTCTCTTGCTACCCAACCTGTCTTCTTTGTAGGCTCCATCCTCTGCCCACCTGCTTTGCAGTGCCTGCTTGGGGGGCCCCTACCCTCCTCACCCAGCTTCAGGGACCACAGGTCTCTACTCCTAGATACCTTCCATATCTTGCTTCCAATCCTGACCCCCTCTAAGGTCCTGGACACCTTCCTAGGGTGACCCTCAGGCCCACTAAGCTCATACCATCTCCTCTTGGAATGAGCCCATCCATCTTGGAATCCCTGCCGCCTATATCTCATCTGTGCTATCACTCAAACCGCCTACTGTTCATCTCCAGCCCAGGCTCTGTCCCTCCCTCAGGCTCTTGTGTCCTCTCTCGCCCTTTGTCATCTATTCTCCAAACGTGGATCTCATCCTGAGGCTACCTCCTGCCCTGAAGCACTTTAGCAGCTTCCCATGGCTCTGCATATAAAAGGCAAGTCTTTCTTGCTTTCCTGAGGGGTGCACTTGCGCTCACTTCCATCCTGGGGCCTCTTCTCAGCCTAAACAACAAACGCCTCTACCCTGACCCCAACTCCCAGGATGGGTGAGGCCCCTGATTCACAATCCTGCCATGTTCTTTTGTAGAGGACATTACTGTGTGACACACATGACACAACACTTGTTATTACTGTTAACTGAGCATCTACTAGGGTGCAAGCTTAGCACCTGGCCTGGACGAGAGGGTATGAGGCCTAGGGACGGCCCCTGGGGCCACACCTTGAGGGGTGAGCCTTGGGCAATCACTTCACGGCCCTTTTCCTTACCCTGTGGCCTGTGACCTTCCCAGGGACCCCAGACCTTTCTTAGAGTGAAGGGCTCCACTGAGGCCACTGCCCTTCATGGGGGATGAGGCGAGCGCAGGGTATGGGAATAACCAGGATCAGGACTCTTGCCTCAGAAAAGCCACAGGGTTGACGGGGCTACAAACACCAAACTGCACCAGTTGAAGTCTCCAACTGGGCCACAGCCTTGAGGGGCTGTCCTCTCCTGCAGCCACCTTCCCTGCTGGCCAGGGGTGCCAGCTCCTTTACCCTCTCAGGGCTCAGCTCTGTCCCTGGGCTTCACAGGCCAGAGGAACATGGGGGCTGCAGGCCCTCTGGCTCCCTAGCTGAGCAGCCAAGGTGAGGGGGGCCTGGTGAGGGAGACCCAGGGTGGGGGGGATGCCTAGCCCCTAGCTTCCTTGAATCCATGGAGTCCCATAGGCTCGAAGGCCCAGGTCAGCCCGCTGACTCGTGAATAACGGAGTTGCAATAGCCACGGTGAAAGGATTACTTTTAATCCTCGGTAACGATCAAGCCATTATTATTTTTTCGGTGTTACAGATCAATCAGTCCATCCCCGGGCGCTGGACGTGTGGAAACTGCTAAACACACAGGCCTGGTGGCTCAGTAGGAAGGGCTGAGGCAGCAGAGGGCGGGGGGGGGGAGGGTGGGGAGTGGGGGGGAAGGATGGATGGGGGGAGGATGGGGGCGGGGGGGGGTGTTAGACTAGCTCTGGCTGCTGGAGGTCCCATCAGGTCTGGGGGAGAGGGGAGAGGGGAGAGGGAAGAGGGCTGGGCCCACCCACTGGCATGCCTGCGGGGCTCCAAGCAGCCATCAGAACCTGACTCCCAGAGCCTTGGAGCCCTGGCAGAGGTTCAAATCCCGGCTTCCTTGCATAAGTGGCTTCCCCGCTGGCCCTCGATTTCTTGTCTGTAAATTGGAGGCGGGAACTGTACCCACTCAGAGGGTGGGTAGGTTCTTGGCAGCCCCCTTGCTCCAACCCCTAGAAGCTGCCCAGAGGGTCAAGTCCCCTGGGAGGTTTCTCTTGCTGGCTCCAAGCACGCAAGGCTCTTGCCCACCTCTGGATCTTCCTCTGTTATCCACTCTTATTGTGTGAGACATGCTCTACATCATCTCCATCAGCCCTATCAGACTGTGTCACCTCTCCTGGAAGTCTCCTTTTGCCTTCACCCAGTCCCTGGACTCCCCTCCCCTGTCAGTCACTCAGAGCCTCGTGCTCCCATCTCCACAGAGCCCACAGGAGTCAGCCCAGCTCAAGGCTGTCTGGGAGATGTACCTGCAGCCCAGCCCCACCCTGTCCTAAGGTTCATTCTCCTAGTGCATCCTTCCCACCTCTCCTGGGTCCTTATGACAAAAGGCTCTGAGTAGGCAGGGTGGGGAAGGAAACTGAGGCCCAGAGGTAAAGACAGAACTACCAAGATCCCTGCAGGGCAGGGGCAGAAGTGGGCCCACAGATTGGTCCCACGTCCAGGCTACTGCCTGTCTGGGGGTGATATGCTCCATTCTCATCCCTCAGCCACCCACAGCCTTTGGTCTTCTGCTATTAGGCCCTTGCACATTCTAATTCCACCTTGTGCATCATCACGCAGACTCCTCAGGGGGTTCACACCCTCACCATTGAGGTGTTAGTTTAGGCCTCATTCTCCTAACCACTCCTTGACCCCTGCCAAGCCCCCATCTGTCCCCATCACATCTCATCTGCTTTCTTCCTTGAGTTCCGAGCTTGGTGAGGGCTGCATCTGGCAGCTGTTAAGTTTACAATAACCTGTCCCCTTGCACACAGTAGGTGCACAATGAACGTCTGCTAACTCAAGACCAGAGTATCTCTGAACTTGGCTAGAGACCTGGGCTTGAGCCTGGCTCTGCCAGACAGCTGTGTGACCCCACATGTGTGATTCAACCTCTCTGAGCCACTTTTCCTCATCACATTGTGGAGGGTTAGGGCTGCCTATCAGGGTAATGCTGCTGCAAAGTTGCTGATGGTGGCTTGCCTGGCCCGAGATGTCCCCATCGTGGCCAAGGCGTTGGATGGAACCATGGTGGGACTGCTGAGCAGGGCTGCTCACGGCCAAGTCCATCACAATAACAGCAGGCATTTCAGAGGCAATTAGCAGAGAGTTTCACTTAACAATCAATTTCTCTCAGCTCTGGAAACTATTCTTACAGGAAAAGGCAAAAAAGAGGAGGACTGGTGGCGTGCCTGGCTGGGGACAAAGCTCGCCTGAGGAGACACCTTCAAATTTCACTAAGTTAAACATCTTTCCATTGCCGCAGAGCCAATGGCCACAGATGAAGGGCCTGGAGTCATGGTGGGTGCTCCTCTGAGGCCAACAGCTGGAGGGTCCAGCCTCACTGCATGCTGGGAGGGGCGGGGCTTGGGTGAGACAGGGCTGGGGCCTCAGGCTTCTCTCTCCTCTTTGAGGGCCCACTCCTCCCCCAATTTGGGTGTGCCCCCCCCACCCCCCCCGCCCTGCTTCTCCAGGGCATTCCTCTCACCCCAGTGTTGGCCTAGCCTGAAAGGGTCTGGGGAGCCACTGCCTATCAAACAGGATTTGTTTCATGCAGCCCAGAGGGAAAGGTTGTATGAGGTGTTTGGTCTTAATTAGTTAGAGCTACTCCCTCTTCCAAGAGGATACGAGAGGCTTAGGATAAAAGGCCCTGAACCCATGGGGAGTGGGATATTGAGATCTGGACCACTGAGGGCTGAGCCCGGCAGAAGCTGTGATGGTTGGGGGTGGGGGGGGGGCTTTGAGATGGAGGCTGGGGGCAGCAAAGTCCTAGCACCAAGTAGATGCCTTGGAAACACTGCCAGAGGGTTGCAAAGAAGGTAATGGTGATAGATGACACTAGACATGACCCCTGGCACCTACCTTGGGCCAGGGCTTCACTGACTGTGCAGTTAATCCAATAACAGGTGGAAAACTGGGCCTCTTCTTCACCCTCCCCATTCCATCCCTGGCAAGACACCGGAGAGGTGGATTCTTCTGTTCCCCTGCCTTTTACAGGTGAGGGCACTGAGGCTCAGAGCATTAGTGCCACTACCCCAGACCCCTGGTGGGGAAGTGGTAGAGGGGGCATCAACCCACGTCTATAAGCAGCATTGGACAGTGAGAACCTCAGGGAAGGACCAGGCCTGGCCACATGAAGGCTGCTGCTTGGGCTGTTCCCCCCGCCCCCTCGCCTCCAAGAGTGATTCCTTTGTCCTTTCTTCAGGAGAGTGGATCAGTAACTGGCCTCCCAGATGCTGCTTTGAGCCCACCCTCCAACCTTGGAGTCGCTGGACCCAGACCCCGGGAGGGCGTAAGGACCAGGGTGTCCAACAGCCCCTGCTCAGCCCAGCACTGCCACCTCTGCCACCCTGCTTCCCTCCCTGCCTGTGGGCCCTGTATTAGCTCTGTATTGTGCACTGATAGATACTAAATACAGATTTCCAATTTCCAGAGCTGTTATGGTCTAATGAGTAAATAATATACATATTTAAAACTGTCTAAAAACATATCTGCGTAATTAAAATATCTGCATAATAATGAAGCAAGATGCAGCCTAGCAAGGAGGAGCCTGAGCCCCAGGGCTGACAATAGGGGTAGATGTGCAGGTGGGGTTGGGGTTCATGGCCCTGTGGGTCTCTTCCTTCCTGCTACCTTGGCCTGAGTGGGCCTTTGTCCTTCTGTCTACCATCTGCTCCAAGTGGGCACATCCACAGTCAGGAACCAGGAGACCCCAACCTGGCCCCATCCTTGCACAACTTGTGGCTTAGGGGAGGCGCACATGTGGACGGACAGTGCCTGCTGCCTGAGTGACGGCTGCCTCAATGACTCTTTGACTGCCACCATATGCAGCACGTGATGTGCTCAGGGCTTTATAGACACAGCCTCACTCACCACGACATTCCAAGGGCAGGTTCTGTTCTGATCCCCCATTTTTCTGGGTTCTGAGGGGTGGAGAGAAGCACACCAGCCTGGGCAGAGCAGGCTGCCCAGGGTCCATGACTTAACAGACAGCAGTTGATTGGAAGCAGTTGCCTTCCTGTCAAGTGTACCGCTGACACTAGTGATCCCTGGGCAGGACCACACTTGGCCTTGACTTCCCATCCTCTCTACCCCTTCCCTCCCAAGTCCCTCCTTCTGTCTCTCCTGCATCTGTCCACACTGGACACACCTGGCCCCTCTCCCATGACACATCTGACCTACCCTTTCTGTATTAACCAGACTTACAGCTGAAAGATAAAAAACAACCACCAAAATAATGAAAAACAAACAAACACTCAAACCTCAGACCAAAACTCCAGCAACCAAAGCTGCAGGGAAAATGACAAACACTCCTCCAAGCGAAGGGCGCCTCAGGGGAAAGCCGTCAGGTGAGGCCTGCGCTGTTGTTGGCAGCCAACGGGCCCCCTGACCTTTTCCCTCACCAGCTGCACACGTCCCCCATGAGTTGATAAAAAAATTAGTAAAATGGATTTTTTTTCTTAAAAAAAAAAAAAAAAAAAAAAAGGTCAGAATACATGTACCAGGAAAAAACTCATTCAAGTTGTGTGGTTCCCCTGTGGAGGGGCACCCACCTCTCCACCCCCAGGCCTGGGCTTGCTTGCTCTCTCTGGGCATCTTGGGCTTGGTTATCGATTCCCATGCCTCCTTGGTCCTGCCTGCAAGGGCAGCTTGTGTTTTAATTTCCCAGGAAAAACAGGAAGAAGTGAGGGGTGGCTTGTGCTAAAAACGGAGATGGGGTTGGGGAACTTGGTGTCCCAGAGGCCTGAATTTCAGACCAGATAAGATTTTCTGGGACATCCTGGGTACCCAGGGAAGGTTGCTGTGTTGCATTTTGCCTGGGAGGATTTTTAAAAACCGGACATTAAAAAAATGTTTACTTATTTATTTTGAGGCAGGAGACGGGCAGAGAGAGAGGGAGAGAGAAAATCCCAAGCAGGCCCCATGCTCAGCGTGGAGCCTGACACGGGGCTCAATCTCACGACCATGAGATCACAACCTGAGCTGAAATCAAGAGTTGGATGCTTAACTGACTGAGCCACCCAGGTGCTCCCTAAACTGGACATTTTAACATCAGGAGTAAGAGGCCATGTAGGAAGAGTAGGAAGGAAAGGAGGTGATGTGGCACTTTGGTGAGGACATAAATTCTGCTGGCTTCACTGCTTTAGCCTTTTAAGGGAACTATAGTCAGTATAGAAGGAGTTGGGTCCAATGGATCACACGGCAGGATCCAAATGTGTCCACTGTGAACAGGGAAAGGGGCCTCTGTGGCTGGACAGAACACTAACAGGGGCCAGCTTGAATTTACAGAGCAGCTGTCAGGAACTGGGGATGAAGCCCACCCTCAGGAAATTTCGGCTCTGGTGGTGGGCTGCTTCAGGAGGGGACGAATGTGACCCTGGACAGCCTTGTGCTGAGGGTAATTGGATGGGCCTGGCTCTTGGGGCCCTGCCCTGCCCAGTCACTGCTGCTGCTCTTGGGTTCCCTGACAGGCACCTGTGAGAGTTTCCCTGATGAGGAATAAGCCAAGAGACCCAACGCACAGGTCAGAATTTGGGCTGTGGCCCCAGAGCCTAGTCATGGGCAAGCACCTTGCCCCCGAGGAGCTCATGCTGAGGGCTGGGCCATGTGGACTCCAAAGCTGAAGGGGCTCCTTCCAAGGTACTGACCCACTCAGCACAATACCTCACGGGGCTCACATGGGTGAGAATCCACCAACCTAGCTGGCACCCCCTTAGCCTCCAGCATGAAACCTGTACATCTCCACAGGTGGATCAGTCCCTGGTGAGCCAGGTAGAATTTCTCATAAATTTTCCAGTTTTGTCAGGTTTCCTCCCTCTGAATGATGGTCCAGTGCAATTCGCCAACATTTGTTTTTTTTTTTTTTTTTTTTTTAATGCCTTTAAAAACACTTGCAGAGAGCACCAGGTGAGGATGTCAGGCCCAGGGCTGTTGGCTACTCTCCGTTAGAGGAGATGGGAGACATGTCATTTATCAATGTGCACCACAGGACATGTCGCTGACTCATTTCCCTCATCAGGCCATGTTCTGGAGACAAGCATGTATGGGCATGGGTGTTGTGTGCATGCCTGGGTGTAACAATGGCCCTGCTACAGAAGCTGGGAGGCTGGAGCTCCTAAGGCTTGGTGGCTGGCCCAGTGCATTATTTGGGAATCATAACCTTCATCTCTTAGGACCTGTTTCTCACCTGTATAATGGGGACCAGAATCCTGCCTGGACCCTCCCAGGGCCTTGGGGATGGGGATGGAGAACAAGGTATGGACAGAGAGCAGGACTCTGAGCAGGATGCAGACTCACTCTGGGTATCAGAGATACAGCCCCAATTCCGACATTGCCTCTTCCCTCAGCTCATCACAGGGACCTCCCGACTGCTCCACCACAACTTGGATTCTCTCTTGGGCCTTCTGACCTTGGCTTGACCTGACTTCATTTGAAGCTCATGCCAGTGGACTTTCCCTTCCCTCAGCATCGCCTTTGTCCACTGGCCCCCCTGCATCCTGCCTGGCCTCTAGCCCAACTCCGTCTCAGGGAGGAGTCGAGGGCCCATTTGCATGTCCTACTCAACCAACTCTACCCAAGCTGGGCCATCACTTCCCCCAGGCCATCCGTTGGAAGCTGCTCCTCTCCAAAGCCCCCTACTCCCATCACCTCCCTTTTCTTCTGACCAGACCTTTCCAGAACCACCTCCAATCCAATTTCAGACTCTTACCCAAGCTGCTTAGCATAAGCTAATCCTCCCCAGGCTCCCACAACTTCAGGCCTCCCACAAAGTCCCATTGTCCCCTGCCCTTCCTGTTGTCACCCTTTACAGGGACTTGTGTGGCCTGGCCTTGCCAACCTTGTCACTCTCCCACCACAATGACCTTGAGCTCTGCTCTCTTGCCACACTTAGGTTCCCTACCCTCATTTGTGTTGTACCCTAGGCCTGGACTGCCCTTCCCTCCCTGTCTCCTTCACCTGCTGCTCCTCATCCTTTAGGGGTCACTGCTCATTCACCTCCTCCAGGCAGCCTGGTGCTCCTGACAGGCTGGTTTCCAGAATTCCCTGTGGTACTGCCATCACTCTTTTGTCTGATGCCCACCCCTCCCCCCATATGTGGTCTCTTAAGGGCAGGGACATGAGTCATGGATGTGTGTGGTCCCAGTGCTGGGGGCAGGCTTCCACCTAGGTCAGTGGGGTTAGGGGTAGATCAGGAGGTGCCCTTAAGAGACCTGCTGGCTTAGAGGCCATGGATTTCCCTGGGGTGGGGAGCAGAGACCAGGTCTAGCCTGGTCTAGAAGCAGCATTGATGACAGAGCACAGGGATTCCAGATGGGGTAGAGGTAAAGGCATGGGCAGAATGAGGCTGAGTACAAGCCCCACTGGGCACTCCGTGTAGAGGGGTCAAGGGGTTGCCTCAGGGGTATGAACTGAAGATGTCTGCTTTCCGGGACCCTGGCCTCACTCTGGAACTCGTGAGAATGTCATCCACCAGTCCCATCCCAAGTCTGTGATGGCATGGTTTGGAAACAAAAGCCACTGAGGCCTGGCCAGAGTGAGAGGCTGGGTGGTGGTGGTGACGGGCCGCTCATCTGGCCACATCAGTCAGGAGTTGGTCCCCCTGCTCTGGCCCCAGAACAGTGCATTCTCCTGACATGTTCCAACACCCTCCTCCAGGAAGCCTTCTTAGATGTCTTTACGCCCCACCATGGCTCAGGGACAGGACATGGGAGGGTAGTGGTTCCAGTGGGAAGAGGTTGGTATGACCTTCCCTCTTTCATGTCAATAAATGTTTATTAAGCACCTACTGTGCACCTTCTCTCTTTCATGTCAATAATTGTTTATTAAGCACCTACCTGTGCTAGGCTAGGTCAGCGGGCAGTACAGATGTAGCCCTGCTCTCATGCAATGTGCCGTCCATAAGTTCTTCTTTATATACCACCTATCTTTCCACTGTAATTCAGTCCCACTGTCCTGAACACAGAACTTGGTAGAGGCCTCTATGGTAGAGGTAGTTTCATGGGCTAGCAGCTTCACTGGCAGAATTAAGGGGTGCGAGGAGACCTCTCTGTTATGAAATGTATTTCCATGTAAAAACTGAGCCTGAGCGCCCGCCACCAACAAGAACAGAGGAGCCTGAGCCCCTGCCTGTGAGGACAGCAGAGCCCAAGCCCCCATCCAGCCACCATGCTCCCTTCCCATGATGTTATTTTTATACTTTTTCCTAAAACACAGTCTGAACGGGCCCTTCTCGACTCTATTAACATTAGGAATCTAATCAGTAATCAGGCAGCTCATAATTTTCTGATTAGCTCTGATTAGGCCCAACCTTGGGGGGAGAGAGAGTGGGACAGTGAGAAGGGAGGTGGGGCCAGTGGGGCACCAGGATATGCCTGAGGGGGCACTGGCTGGGCTAGGGGTGGAGGGCAGAGGGAAAGAGCCTCTTGCCCTACTGTCCTTTGTCCTGGAAAAGGGTATATGTTGGAATCTTGGGTTGCACCGGGTCAGAAAGGTTGCAGGGATCAGAGAGCAGGGCAGTAGGAAAGGGGCCCCTGGCCCACCCTGCAGCAGGGACCCCAGGGAAAGTTGGGCCTGGACTTTCAGAACCATGGACAGAGGCAGGTGGGCTTGGCAGGGTGGCCCAAAGGGCCAGATTTGGGGATCTATATGGGTCCTATCCTGCCTAGGGTCCCCTGGGGTTACATCCCAGTAATGATCCCAGGAGTTGCCTTGAGTGATGGTGACAGTGACAGGATGGGCATGCTCAGAGGGCTGCAATGTGTGACCTTCACATGGAGAACTGGCCCTGGCCACTGGTGTTGAGCACACCATAGGTAAAGCTTGATGATCATCACTTTCAATGTAAAGACAATGAGGCTGAGGGTCTTACTGTACAGTGGGGAAGCCAAGGCCTGGAGGGACCACCTAGGTGATGGTGCCAGTTAGGGACCAAGCCTGGGTGTGTACTGAGGCATCCCTGGTCAGCCAACCCTTTCTTCTGCCTGAGATCTGTTTGTCACTGGATGGAACCATGGTGCTGGCCAAACCAGATGTCCTAGACCTGAATAGAACGGGACCTCTGGCCTGTCCCTGGTCTTGGCTGACCATGAAGTCTCCCCACTTCCCACCCTGCTACCATCCACTGGCCTTCCCCATAGGCCCAGACTCTTCTGAGCCACATCCTGGAGCCCCAGTCAGGTCACAGTCAGAGTGGTCCTGCCTTTGCCCCTGGTCTGGAACACCTCTTGTTGGACACAACCATCCAGGTGACCTCTGATGAAATGCATGAGCCCTGCTGAAGGAGCCATGCACAGCTAATGCCATGCAAATTGGTATGGAGGCAATCAGCCTGACTCTACAAGCTGCCCCACCGGCCGCAGGCTGGCTCATTGTCTTTTCTGTCAATTTGCATCTCATTACCCAGAAGGCTGTGTTCGCTAGAGGTTAAAAGAAAAAGAGAATCAAGCCTCTCTGCATCCTGCCTCCAGCTAGGGCACAGTCTACATGTGGGACAGGGCTGCCTGGAAGATTGCCCCATGAGGTCCGCTCCACAGGGAGCCTGCCAGCCCTACCACTCCCATCACCACCACAATTACCCCTGCTGCCACCAGAGTGTTACTCCCATCACCACCATCACTGCTACCTCCATCATCACCACTGATCCCCACTTAACCACTGCCAACATGGTTTCATCACTCCTACCACTGTTACCCCATCTCTACTGCCAATGTTCTCATCAGCTGGCACCACCACCAATGTCACTCCCATCATGACTGCCAAAGTTCTTCCCATCACCAATCACCACCACCATCACTACCTTCACCTCCATCATCATAGGCACCAACACCATCACTGTCACCCCCACCATTACCTCCATCGCCGCCACCACCACCACCACCACCATCACCACCACCTCCACCACCACCTTCACTACTGTAACCATCATCCCACTGGAGCACCTCTGCTAGCACCTCACATTGCCTCATGATCACCACCTGCCCCACCACCTCTACATCCCTCAGGGAAGTCTGGTGAACAGGCAGAGACTACTGACTCTTTACCTTTCTCTGCCCATCACCCTCTAGCATCATGGGAAAGTTAGAGAACCTGTAAACAAATGATCCAGTGATCAGAGACCTCATAAATCAACCACTTGAACTCTGGTGCTTATAACTGGGTGTCATAGAAAGGAAGCCTGCAAGGCCAGGGGGCAGGGTAAAGATGCTTGCTTCTCTGACAGAGCCCCTGGAAGACTGGGGCCTCATTTACTCCCCTGGTCAGTGGCCACCACATCCCAAAGGGCAGAGCCAGGAGCTGTGTGTGTGACATGGTGACTGACTCCTTCTCTGAACCTTGGTTGCCTCATCTCTAAAATGGGCCTTCTAATAGTCTCGACCTCATAAGGCTGTGTGAGATGAGTGTAGACCATGAGAGAAGAATACTGAGAATTCTGGAAGGTCACATAAAACCTGTGGGCAAGGAGTGTAGTTAGATCAGGTTGGGAGGGCTTCTGGGAAGAGGGAACAGCTGACCAAACTTGAGACAAGGTCAGATGGATGGAAGAAGGGAGGAGCCTGAGCAGGGCCAAGTTGTGGAGGTGGGAATGAGTGGGCTTCTCTGTGGGGAGAGGACAGTCAAGACCAGGGCAGCTGATGAAGCCTTTGCTCCTCCTGAGCCTCCCTCCATCCAAGGGTGTTTGTGGTCACAGTGTGGCTGAGCTTCTTTCCTCAAGGACACCATGATCTGCACCTTGCTTCATACACATAATCCCTCTAAGCCCCACGGAGCTCAATCACTATTCCCATTCTACTGACAAGGGTGCCAAGGTGGAGAGATGAACCTAAACTAAGACAAAATAGGGGGTTCCTGCAGAGGCTACCCAGAAGAGTAGGAATCAGAGCCAGATCTTTCTATTCCGGCCATCATTCTGCTGGACGTGGATGCCTGAGACCCGACCTCATCACTGCCTACTAGCTTCGGTGGCAGCAGCATGGGCACTACCTGGGACACAAGGCTGGGCCCTGGCAGGCCCTGGGGGCAATACTGGGGGCTTGGGAAGAGCTGACAGGCAGACAAAGGCCTGGAGGTGGAGGGTGGGGTGGTGGGCACAGCCTGGCTGCCAGGTGGAAACGCCCAGGGTAAAAGCTGCTCTGAATACTGACTGCATCCCGCTGCTGCAATCAGCCTCGACACTTGGTTATTATGAGGAGTAAAGGCGGCCGGCGGGACAGCTGGAGCCTTGGCGACAACATTTAAGGCGTTTGTCAGAGCCATGGGACACGGGCTGCCAGGCGCTAATGGCTTCTGCTTGCTGCTGCCAAGCGAGATGAGGGCGGGCAGGCGGAGGCGGCCTTGCTCCTGCTCGGGCCCCATGCCCACCTCATGCTACGCGGCTGCTCCACGACAGGTAGGGCCCACCTGGGCCTTCCAGATGCCTAGCAACGGCCAGAGAGCCACGGCACCAGCTGGGGAGGGTGGGATTTGCGGCCATGCAGCACATGCTGGCATGTTTGGGAGGTTATCTTTCTCACCTCCATTCAGGCTCTAGCCCCTCTCCCCTGGGATGAGGGTCTGGGAGTCTGTTCTCTATCATGCCTTCTCCCAGCAAAGGGATGCTCAACCCCAGCTGGCTAAGGCCACTCAGCCCTTGATCTCCTCAGCACTTCAGGTTGGACTTTATGTGGGAGGGATGCCTCTAGTGATGGACCCACGGTGGACTCAGATCCATCCTGACTGGGTGATTTCAGCTCTCCTGGCCCCAGTTCTCTTTCTTGTGAAATGGGAAAATGGCACCATCCACCCAGGGAGCCTGCATTAGTGAGAAAACAGGGGAATGATGAAGTGCTGGTTACATGGAACCCAATGGCACTTGGATGTATTAGGAAGGGCTGATCTCCCAGTCAGATGTCACCTGGGAGTGGGGGAGTGTGGCCCCCAGGGCTGCCTGAAGAAGAGGACAGCCCCTGGAGGAAGGGCCAGAGCCAACTGCAGAGAATGGCCAGGGGTTTTCCAGGGAGGAGAAACCCATGGCCAGGCGATCAGGTGGGGCTCTGAGTAAAAATGTTCCTGAAATACACAGGTCCAGCAAGGAATTCCTGTGCCTGGAAGTGCATGTGCAGGACCTGGCTCAAGCACTGTCTGTGCTTCACACAGACTGATCACTCCTTGTGTCCCAGCACTGTCCCTTATTCCCTAGAGCAGCCTCTACAAAGCGGGTCCCATTCCTACCCCATTCTGCAGATGAGGAAACTGAGGCTCAGATGTGATTGCTCAGTTTGTCTGCAGTCATAGCCCTCTGAGAGCAGGGTGGGGTTTGTTCCTGAGGCCAGGTAATTAAATCCCTTTCCTCCACTCACTGATTCATCCATGAGACACCCTGAGCCCCCTCTGAGACCCTGAGCCCCCTCTGATGAGGAAGTGGGTCTTTGGCTGGCTATGAATCAGAGAGCATGGGATGGAGGAACACCAGGGTGTTAGGAGAGGGATACAGGCTTCAGGAGAAGATGTGGATGGGCCTGAGCTCAGCCTAGCTTTAATGGATGCCCTTGCACTTGTCATCCTGGATAGCCCCAGGTTCTTACCCCACCCCTCCACCCCAACCCTGGTTAAAGCTGGAGGAGGCAAGAGGAGTCCCTTAAGAAGGTGAGGAGTTGTGGGGGTGCTTGGGTGGCTCAGTTGGTTGAGCGTCCGACTCTTGGTTTCAGCTTGGGTCATGATCTCATGGTTCGTGGGTTCAAGCCCCGTGTTGGGCTCCGCGCTGACAGCATGGAGCCTGCCTGGGATTCTCTTTCTCCCTCTCTCTCTCTCTCTCTCTCTCCCTCTCCTCTGCTCTGTTTCTCAAAATAAACTTTTTTTTAAAAAAAGGTGGGGAGTTGTGTGCCCTTCCCAAGGTCACCCCGTGAGCTCTGACCCCCAGGAGCCCTCCTCCTGTGGTCAGCCTCCAGCACTGCTGCCACCCTCAGCCTGGGACCTTCATGGCATCAGAGCTGGGGCTGGGGTGCTGCTATGGGTTTGTATTCATCAGCGTTGAGCCTAGTGACCCTCTGTGGGCAGCTGTGCTCGGCTCTGCCTAGATTGGAGACTGTTGCCTGAGATAAGGGGCAGAAGGTCAGGGCCAGGCCCAGCCCCTAGAGAGATAGACTTCAAATCTTAGGCTGGCTTGCTAGGCCCCAGGGTCATTCTTCCACACTCATCAAGGAAGAACCCTCCATAAGCTATCCTCACCCCATTTCATAGGTGGAAAAACCAAAGCTCACTAAGAGGTGGGCCTCCCCCAGGGGTGATAAGCATAGAACTTGCTCACTGCCTTCGGATCTGCTTCCCTTTCCTAAACTCACAGTGGTGGGTGTCTTTGGAGCAGGGAGGGTTTTTGTGCCCTAGTGCCAGTATAGTCTCAGCCCACCAAGGTATTCAAGGACTCCGTCTGCAGGATTTCCAGCTCACTGCTCATCCAAAGGGTTGGGCCGTGGCCATGAGGGCTTTCCCTCCCCAAACACTCTGGAGTCTTATGTTGCTCCCCTGCCTCCAGAGGCCCCCTCCATGGAACTCCCTCACAGGAGAGTAAGTGGGACTCCTGTGACGAGGGCTTCTTAAGCCTTCACTGAAGGAAGTCTGCCAAGGAGGAGCATGGTAGGGGCTTTCTGTCTTTAGTAGGGGTGGGCAATGAGGACTCTTCCAGCTGATTTTATGGTCAGCAGCTTTGTAACTGGGGGTGGAAGGTTTGGAGTTGGAGGAGGACGTATGTCCAAGTTCATTCAAATATATATATATATATATATATATATATATATATATATATATATATACACACACATACACACACACGTGTACATGCATGTGAGTATGGGAACACAGGTGCAGACATAAGAAATCATCTGTATGTGAACATATGCACATGTGAGTATAGGAACATGTGTACACATGCATGCATGCCAACATGTGCTTAGGCACATTCACACAAGGCAAATGAGTTCTTGTTCTGGATTCCCTTCCCAAGGCACAGGTGAGGCTGGGCTGCTTCCTGCTGTGGCTGGGTGTGGGGTGAATCACTGAACCTGTGGCTCCTGCCCCACTCATGCCTGGCTAAATGGACCCTTCTTGCTATCACCTGCCTTGTTCCTGCCTAGTGGTCCCTCCTTAAGTCTACCCTCACTTTATTCATTGGTTTACCTTCCTCCTAGAACTCACTCCAGCCTATGATCACTTTGTTTTGTGTTATCTTATTCCAACTAACACCATAGTATAGAATAAATGAAAAGGTGACCCCAGGACCTCACTTCTTTCAACAAGCATGTTTGTGACCTGCGCTGGGTGCTAGAGACACAGGATGAATCAGACCCGGCCCCACCATCACGGAGTGCCCAGTGGAGGGAGGGGGCTTCCACTTGTCTCCACGCTCACCCCCCAACCCCACAGTCACATATAGCCAATACCAGGCCAGACACACATGCAGACCATGGAGAGCTTGTGCAGTCTCACACCAACTGCCCGCCAGGTGCCTTTGTGATTACAGTTATCATTCATGGGGCCCACTGTTAACATGTGACCAACACAACCATGGGGGGCAAGGCTGATGTTACTGGTCCATTTTTCAGAAGAAAAGCAGGCAAGAGGAGGATCTGGGACCCAAACCTAAGTCTGTTTAGCTGCTGAGCCCAGGCCTGCAGTGCTATAGCGTGCATCGGCCACACCTGTGTGACCAGCAATCCCAGCACTGCCAGCAACCCTCGCGTATAGGCTGGGGAGGTGGGACATCCTCAGGGTCATACCACAGTTCAGGCGCCAGGTCCCAAACTCTGCTTCTAGTAAAGGCAGGAGAGGCTGAGGGGCACCACCGTGAAAGTCCCCCCAGACACCATTCCATAGGAAGCAGGACTTAACTTCCGTGGGGATTTGATCTAAATGTCTCATCTTCTCTGATTGGAACACAAACCACTGGGTCTCCCTTTTTCCTTTGGCTCCCAAGACTCTCAGAGTCGACCTAGAGACTCGACTAGACCAAATGCCTGGTCCACAGGGCTGCTTGCCATGGCTCTTCTGTCTCATCCTTGTTACTCACAGCCTATGTTTTACTACATATGCTTTTGTGAAGAGATGCTCAAAACTTTGCTGAATGAACTAGTGAATAAACCAAATTAAACTGTGCTCCCCATCCTGCCCATGCTCCCCTTCTCTAAGAGGCAGCTAGACCCATGGGAAGGAAAAGTAGACAGGAGTCAGTCAGAAGGCCCCAGTGCTCTGTGGGGTGTCAGGCCAGTTGCTCTCCCCAGTTTTAGTTTCCCTCTTCCTGTACCCCTGTCTTCACATCCCCCACCACCAAGTTGGGCAGGGCAGGTTGCTCTGGGAGGCTAGGCTGACTGTGGGTGGGCAGGGGGCCCTGCTCAGAGCCAACGCCCCACCAATGTGTAGGCCAGCATCTGGCTGGCACAGCCATCTCCCTGGAAAACGAGATACTTCTTATTGAGATAACGAATTGCTCCGTTTAGATCCAAATTAACCTCCCCCCAATTACCCCATTTTCTACCACATTTCACCAGATCGAAATCCCCTTCTGCCCGCAAAGTCCTGTGCCTCTCCCCTCCTCATTCTCAAAGCCATGGCCTGGCCTTGTTCCTTTCAACAGCCTCAGAGGGACCAGCAGTCACACCCTCCCCCACACTGTGACCATGATTTTCTTTTCTTTCTTTCCAGGGGGTGGGGTCGGAGTAGGGGGAATGGGAAGCTTGATGCAGCTGCCGCTCTGAGGAGTGAGAATTTTTATTTTATTTTTTTAGCTCATTCTTTGAAATAAGGATGCAATATGGGATCAATTTTTGATGACAGTGAAGTAAAAGGGGAAAATAGTAGCAATTTTCTCTTCTGAACATGCCCTATTTAATGGAAGGATGTCACGATGGTTTTATCCAGAGGAGAGAGAGGGCCTGGTTCCTAGGGACACATGGTCAATCAGAGATGCCTGGCAGGATCTCACCCTGGGGATGGCTGGACGTCCCCTCCCCAGATTTCCAGTGCCCCCCATTAGTATGTCTACCAGGGCCCAGGACTTGGGGAGGTGAGAGACTGAACCTGCAGGGCTCCACGTCACCTTCTGGGGCCCAGCTACTATGGACTGAGATTCCATCTCCCCCCGACCCTGCACCAGGGTGGACCCTCCCCACCTTGTGCTCTGCTGGTCTCTGCCTGCATCAGGATTCTAGAGCTGGGACCCCAGGGAATCCAGTGTTAATTAGGGTTATAAAATCCTGCCCAGCTGCTGCTGCTGCCTTTGTGTTAAAGCTAGGGAGCTGAGCTCCGGTTGGCCTGGAGCCGGTGAGGGTGAAGAATGGTGGGGGAGGCTGACAGGGGAAGGGACAGGACACCCCAGGATAAGAGAGTGAAGTGCTGAATCCTCAGCTGGCCAGGACTTGGATCAGGCATCCCGCCCCTTATCTCGGGGCTCAGGAGGGAGAGATGGGGTGACGAAGGGGGCACTGGTTGGGAGTTTCTTGGGGACACTGACCCGAGACCACTGCAGGAGCAACAGGCCTTCAGACCCAGTCCTGCAGGAATCTTGGGACCCTGGCTGGTTTTCAGGAGGACACACCCTGCTCTGCTGCTCTAAGTTGCCCCAGGTGAGGTTAAGATCCTTGGGCTGGATGGACTGGGAGGCCAGGGGTCTGGCTGCCAGAGCCCCATCTTCACCAAGAAACCCACCCATTCACCACAGAGCCCCTGAAAGCCTGGGGCACACCTGGAACAGCTGAGTGGCACCCTGGCCAGCCTTGGCCCACCCTTCCTGAAGTCGAGTTCCCTCTGGCTAACTGTCCTCCAAGGCCTCCTTCACCTTGCAGTGCAAGGAGTGGGGACAGAAATGAATTAGAGCCATACCTTGAAGGACTGAGCTGCTCAGTGGCAGGCAACTCATTTGCAGACACGTGCAGTCACCCCAGGCGGCTTGTGACCCGCAAACACAGCACACAGCACACCAAATCCCCACATGCTCCCATGCGCCTGCACAGAATCCACGGTTATGGAGACCTCTAGCCACATGCCCTTGCAAGCATGGCTTCTGCCTAGGTGCGGTTGTTACAGTCAATGACTTTGGCTTCACACAGTAGAAAAACACTGGCCTCTCTGGAGCCTTTTTCCATCTGCCACCCATGGGCCCACTACACACACAAGCAATCCCAGACCCTTCCAGAGTGCTCACTAGGAGGCCAAAACAGCACTGGCAAGAACAGGCCCTGCCACCTCCTCCAGGGCACCTCCTGCCCCAAATATCCGCAGATTCTAGAAGACAAGTGGAGAGGTAGCGGGCTGGGCCTAGCATCGACAGATGCCGCCCAAAACCGTGCCTGCCACCTCCCTCCTCTCCTCGGCTGTGGCCGGGCCTCTGAAATAATTAGCAATTCTGCTCAACAAAACGCTGGCCCGATGGGATAATAAACTCCAACATCTGTCAGAAGAGCGAGCTCCTATGGAATTGCCAAGAGAAACATTTTTCTCCTCATTCAATTCACATTTAAATCGAAAACAACCCCTCCAAGTCTGCGCCAGGCCGGCGGCACGGGGCTCCGGGAGCCCACAAGCTGTTCCCGGGCCTGCAAAGAGGCTCGGACGAGTGGTGATCACTCACTCAAATTAACAAATCATTTTATTTAGAAATGAAGAGAATTTGTAAGTGACGGATGGCTTGAGAGCCACTGAGGAGGAGAGGAAAGCCAGCCGTTGGCCCCACTGCTAAACCAGCGGGCAGCCCTATGGTCCCCAGTGCCCTTCTGGCCCCTGGCAGAAAGGCCTCCCTGAGAGCTCCAGTCATGGGAGCCAGCGCTCCCCCATCTTCACAACCACCCAGTGTGGTGACAGGCCAGGAATCATGTTGCTGTTCTGTAGTGGGAAACTGAGGCTCGGTGGAATGCCTAAGACCCCAGTTGTTCCTGTTGGCCTGAGAAGGACACAGGCCCCCCTTTCAGGGAGCTCAGGCAGGGCTTGCTCTGCCCAAAAGATGACTTCCTGGGCCTGCAATTCCACCTCTGGGCTGCTGGAGGTGCTGTGCAGAGAGGACTGAGTCCTGTGTGAGTCCAGGGTTGGGTCTGGCTATGGGCAAACTTGGCTTTATCCAATATAACTATGTTCTTTCTTTCTTCTTTTTTTTTTACAATGACATTCTTGAAACAGGAGCCCTAGAAATCTGGGCCCAGGGTCTCAGATTTACTGTCTATACAAGGAAAAATGTAGACTTAGATTGCCAAGGGTCTTCCCAGCTATGAAGGCCTCTGAAGACCAGGTACAAAATACTGATAAATGAAAAAAAAAAGTTAACAAATGAGCCCCAGTCCTGGCCAGGCCTCTCCTTCGGGTTCTGACAGTGCCCTCTGTGCCTCCGTAAGGTCGCCTCTTTAGGGTTCCCAAAATGCCCATATGTCTTCCATCATACCCCTCCTCAGAGTTCCCCCAGGACCTATGTGCCCTCATCAAAGACTTCACTGCTCTGTCACTTAATTCCCAGCAGACAGTGCACTCTCTGAGGCAGGGACAGTGCTGTTTTTTTTCCCATCCCAGTGGTGCTAGTGCCCAGCTCTTGGTAACTATTTGCCGAATAAACGAACGAATGAATGTCTGGCTGCGCAGACACTTAAATGCATGAGACAGGGGCTCGATTCAGTGTCTGATTATCATGACACAATCTCATACCTCCCTGCTTTTGCATAGAATATTTCCTCTGCCTGGAATGCCATTCTCCTCTCTGTTTTTTCAGAACAATTATTTCCTGCTTCTTAATGTCCAGCTCAGTTGTACTCTGTGCTGGGCTTCCTCCTGCTTAGCCTCTAACAGCTGTGGCACCAGGCTGGTTTACAAGGCTGGCCACACTGGGCCAGGTTCTGTTGAGGTCACAGTGGGGCCTGATTCCTCCTGTGTCCCCTCTGGGGCCAGGGCTGATCTGAGGTGGGGGCTGATGGCATGCCCTACCTACCCCTAAGAACTTTCTAGTTGGAAACATCAGGAGCTGCTACAATAAACTGAGGAGAGTTTAAACACCCTTGGAGAGTGGAGGGGGTTGTGGAGGGGCAATAAGACAGAAGATAGGGCCAAAGAGATGGGCAGGAGAGGACAGATTCTCAGGAAGACAGATTCCTAGAGCCAGGAGTGTTGAGGTGGCAATAGAGCTGGGGTTGCTCCTGCAGGCCATTTTCCTGCATGAGGCTCAGAGAAATGTTTCTTCTCCTCCAACTCTGACTGTTAGCTCAGATGTTCCACTGTGAGGAGACCCTTGATGTGCCTGATGATTCAGTGTTCCTCATCATAGGCTTCAGGGAGCCCCTGCCAAGGGGAGAGAAGACAGGAATGGGGTGCTCTGAAAACACCATACCTCTGTCCTGGACCCCACTGGCTCTGCAGAGGAGCATTGGGGAGACCATGACATCAGCTGTGGGGCTGCATCGACTTAGATGGGACCCTGGGAAACTTGGGCCCCAGCTGGTGCTATCCAGTGGTCTTGACCCTTTTCCTTGCTGCACCTCAATTTGCCAATCTATAAAACAAAGATATCCATCCTGGACCTGCCTGCCTACAGGTGCAGTGGTGCAGTGAGTGGAGAGAGGGACGATGAGACATCTGTGACAAAGGGTTTCCAGGCAGCAATGAGCATGTGCAGGGGGTGTTGACCTGGGACACACAGACGCACACATATGGGCATGCATAGGCCAGGATGCACACATGCACAGGAATTAGCTGCAGGTGTGTGTGCACGTCTGTCTGTAGCCATTCACATGGGTGCATGCGGCTTAGGTATGCTGCTGGGGTTGCAGAGTGGGAGATGGGATGGGAGCACGCAGGTTTTATACACATACATGTCTGTAGGTGCCTGAAGCCCACATGAGTGCCTGTAAGTGAGATGGGCCATGTTGGGCAGTAGGAACCTTGAGATAGTAGAGCTCTCTCCTGCCTTCCCAACCCAGCTCTTCAGACTCTTCCAGCACACACGCTCCGCATATCTTAGACATATACCCACGCATGCGGGCCCTATCACAGAAAGCCCTGACTGGCCTTTAGACATACATACGGGCATGCATATACATTTAGCACCATCCCTGACATGCATTTGGGGGCACATCCCAGCCATACCGACAGCTTCCCATGAGCAGACACATGCTCTGCTTGTTTTTGGCCTTAGGTGGGCCCCATCACCAATGCTGTGAACTCTAAAGGGAACTTGGGAGTTTTCTTTTGCTGACACAGGCAGCTGCTCAGGGTGGCCTGGCGCTGGGCAACCCAGGAAGATCCAGCACTGCCTGCTATGGCCACCTTGCATCTCTCACCGCCTGCTTAGAGGCAGCACTCTGGGCACAGGTGGGTGTCTGCAGTCTAGGGGAAGCTCCTGTTTAGTCAGGTTCCTGGAAAGAGCAAGGGTGGGTTGTGGGAGGGAGACCCCACAGAGTCTCAGGAAGCTGTGTCCCGGTCAGGAGATGGGGCTTGACCCTGAGCTGCCTCCTTCTCACTGCCTTCAGCCCTGCTCAGGCTCTGGGTTTGCGCTTATGGATGTGTGTGTGTGCTACTGACACCCGCTCCTTGCCTCCCTGATGTGATTGTCTTCTGACACCCCTCTGATACTCCATTACACATCCTCACATTATTTGTCAACTCTCTGCCTCCCATCTGGACCACAAGGTCCCAGAAGGCATGACCAGGTCTGCTTCTGTCACTGTGGAGTCCTCAGCAACCAGCAACCAGCACAGGGCCTGACAAACAGAAGACATTTGGTGTGGACTTGGGAAATGAATAGACAGGTGGAAGCTGACATGATGGGGTTCAGGGGGCACTGAGAAGTGCTGCAGTGGGAGGAAGAGCCTGCCACCCCTGCCCATATCAGCTTTGGAAATCAATGGGCCCTATGGAAGAGTGAGCCAGGAAGACAGGGCAGTGCCGTGAGAGGCAGGACCATACTTCTGTTCCTATTAGCCAGAAGAGGCTGCACCCCACCTGCCCTGTGGGGAATACACAGGCTCCTCCCCTAAGATCACCACCACTCCCCAGAGCCGCAAAGTATCCCCAGAGCCGCAAAGCATCTGCAGTAGAAGTGGGCACTGCCTGGGGGCTGGGCCAGGTCACAACACAGGCACAGGCATGCAGTAGGTGCTCAATATATGTTGTAAAATGAATGATATCCCTGCCTTACTCAAAAGGCTGCCAGGGCTTTCAAGGCCTGGTATTCAAGGCCTCCCACTGCCATTTCTACCTTATTGGTTGTGTACTGCTTCTTCCTCAAGCTCGCCCCTGCCCATGGCCCCTTCATCCCTTTTTTTATGCTGTGGTCCCATCTGGCCTGCCCCTCCTCCTGGCCAATTCCCCGGCCAGATCCTGTCACAGCTCACCGGCCTCTGTGGGGATGTCTCCCTGAGTGCTCCCAGGGCCAGTCCCAGACACACATGCAGGTGTCAGGAGGGGTACTAAGGGCAGCCCAAGAGGTGAGTGGTAGACGAACTCTTGTTCTAGCCCCTCAGGGCCAATGTCCCCATTGCAGCCCCTTCTCTGGGGCATCCTGATGCTCCCATGAGGGCCAATGTCCCCTGTCGATTGCTGCAGGCTGGACAGGAGGAACAAAGCAAGGGGTGAGGGGCTAGGCCCATGGGGGCGTGGGCTCTGCCGGCAATGTCTCTGCTCTTCCCCTGGGCTCAGGCCTGGCTGGAGTCTTGAGTCCTAAGCCTTTGGAGACTTGGTGGGGCAGGGGGGTTGCCCTTGAGATGGGAGAGGTACAACCTGTGGTGGGGACATCTTAGAATGTGATGTGAGGATGTTTCTGAATTTGTGGGGGGCTTCCTGGGCTTTGCCTAGAAGCTTCAGATGGAGGCACTTGCCTATAGAGGAATGGAAGAAGGGACAGGAACATGGGGGTGGGGGATGTGGTAACTCAGTCCGTGTCTCCTGGGCCAAGGAGGGCTAATGGGCAAGGAAGTCTAAGCCAAAATTCTCCAGAGGTGGAATCAAGGCTTAGGCTTCAGCAAAAGGGATCATGATCTGACATAAGGAAGAAATTCCAGACATTTGGTGGGCTCCAATTCTGGAATGGGACCCTGAGGACATGGTGGCATTTCCCTCCCGAGTCAGGGATAGGCTAACATGCCGCTGCCTGGGGACAGGGAGTGGGCCAGCCCTCCTCCAGCCCCCTAATTAGAGAAGCTGTTCTGGTTTCCTGGCATCAAGGACCTGTGTCCCCAGAATTCCTGGGACCACAATCTTGTGAGCCAGGACCTGACCTTGTCCCCCTGAGCTGCGTTGGTAATTTTACATGTGAAACATCTGTGACCTAGTTGGTGACCTCGAGGCCCATGACACCAACCCTGGGCTGCATTTCGCCTGACAAGTAACCCTGGGAACATTTTTCCAACTTGTGATCAACGGACTCAGGAGTGACCCTGAAGCTGCTAGAGCAGACAGCACTCTCATGGGAAAGCTCGGTGGAAATGGGCGCGTGCTATGGCTCTTGAGCGATTATGCGGGGTGCGGTGGGAGTGCACACAGGCCCTCGGGGCTGGCACCATTCCTCAAATTTGGCAGTGCACCCAGGGCTGGAGCCCTTAGAAATGCTGCTCTTGACAGGCAGGAAGCCAGGGAGGGTGACACGGTGCAGGGGGCAGCCGGCAGCCTCCTCCAGGCCAGGCTCTGGCTCCCTTGGGTCCTCTATGGAGACTTAGGAAGGCCCGACCTCCACTCCTTGTCCGCTGTCCCCTCCCCCCATCTCTCCTTCTAAGAGGAAAATCACAGGGAAGCAAACCTTGGGGGGAGAAAGGAGAATGTTTTTAATTAAAAGTTTAAGAGAATTCACGTCCTGAGGGAGTCGGAGCAAGAGAAGGCGGGGAGACAGTGGGGGCACTGGGGGGGGGTCGCGGGAAAGTAGGCCACACCAGCTGAGGGCTGGAGCCCAATCCTTCCAAATGCCCAGGGCCCACCACTGCAGCAGGTTCTGAGCCACTGAGGGCTCTCTGTGCAGATGAGGCCTCGGCTACCTCTGGTTTCCCATCTAGGGAATGGGTGGGGGAGGTGGGGCAGGGGGCTCAGCAGTGATGGCTGGACCAGAGCAGCACCAATTGCTGAGGCTAAAACAGCTTAAATTCCTGCACTGCTCCTTCTGCCTAGCCCTACCACTGGAGGCAGATGTTCCTGGTGCCCCCTGGCTGGAGCTGCCATGCTTGGTCAGGGCCAAGGCCTGGGCCACCTGCTGCGGGGCTCCATATGTGCCCTGTCTATAGTTCATTGTCTCAAGAAGCCCCCACCTCATGGCTAGACCAGATCCTGGTCGGGTGGGGTGGAGAGTATGGGGGGTTCAGGGCAGCCCGATTGCTGTGGGATCTTGTCCAACAGGCGGGGGTGGCAGACAGATGTTAATGAGGATCATTGGGATTCCTATAAACCAAGTATTGGCTGCACACCTGGCTCAGCTCATCCATGCATGGCCATGCATACTGAGCAGAGGCATTTGGCATTCGGAATTCTGCCCCCTCACTCCCAGCCTGCCTGCCATACACGTGCCTACCAGGGCAACTCCACTTAGTGACTCAGTCTGAGCCTAGCTTGGCCTGATCAGTCCCTGAGTGTGAGCAGGTACCCATAGGTGCCCCCAGAGCAGGGCTTGGTCAGCTCTACTCCATCCCTTCCTCCTGCCACAGGGAGGGTACAGACACCCTCAGCCCACTGACCTCCATCTGGTCACCAGGCCCCGGGTCCAGCATGTATGTTAAGGGGGCCAGTGCATGGGGTGGGGGGTCCTGTGCACAGGGGGTGGCCAGAGCTGACCTGCAAGATGGACTCATCCCCAGTAATCTTCCTCAATCCCATCCCCGCCTACCCCTTCCTGGGAAAAGGAAAAGGCGAAGGGAAAATAAGACAGATGCAGTATTTTGCAAAATGAGCTAATTACACAGCAGTCATACAAGGAGATGAGATTAGCAGCATATTTGATAAAAGGAGACACAGGTATGCATGTGGGAGGTAGAGAAAGGTCACTGTTATCCCTGGGAGACTGTGGGGCTTGGTGCTTCTGCCAGGGCCATACGGAGTGGGGGCTGCAGCCCTGTCACTCAGGCCACAGTCACACAGCTTAATCCTGGGCCATGTGAAAGCCGCAACCTTAGGGAAACAAGTCAGTGTGTGCATGTACATGAGAACACACACGCTCATGTCTAGACACCCCCCATGGGATACATACACACATAAGCCCAGGAGAGGGAAGAACAGCCACACTCTCCCATGCCTCCCCTACACTCGCTCCCCTGCAACCTTGTGTCTTGGGGTTAGTTAGAGCTGTGCTTGTGGTGGGGGTCCTATGCACGAACATCCAAGACAGAAGACAGTGTAGCTGTAGCTGTCATTAATGGGGCTGTCACCACTGCTGGCTGAGAACAGATAGATGCATTTTCTCGTTTAAATGCCTACTCATCTGCTGGCCCCTGGGGTCAGGGCCCTCCCACCTGAGGGATGTGGGGGTACACCAGCCCAGGCTGTTCCTCTCATCTCACGGTACCTACTCCCCAACTCTTCAGCCCTTCATACTATGGGTGTACGGGAAGATGCTCTTGAACTCCCTAAGCCCCAGCACCCAGCAGGGCCCTGAGGCCCCCAGTGACCAGAGCCAAAGGTCCAAGATGTAAGCTCAGAAGAGCTTCGAGCCCCTCAGAGCTCTGGGCAAGAATGTGTAGTGGTGCTAAACTTGCACAAGGACACGAAGATGTGAGTGGCTCTGGGTGGAAGGCCACAGCTCTCACTCCCTGAGACGTGAGCACCACTGCTGCACACCAGTCTCACCACGCTTCCCTCTGGGGAGGGGTCAGCAAACACCTGAGGACGGAAGGTGGGGGCGGGCAGGAAGTGCTGCCTACTTGCTGACAATCCCCATCGGTTCCTGGGGGTTCGGCCTTCTCACCCCACAGCCTGCTCCTGACCGTCCAAGACCCCCTGTCCCCGTAAGTGCCACCTTCTCCACCACCCCCCCACCCCCACCCAGAACCTGGAGGGTTCAGCCTGTTTCCCTTCCCATTCTAACCCCTAAGCTACACTCAACTCTGCCTGACCCCACACTCCTACCCGCAGGGCCCCTCCATGCTGTTCTCTTTCACAGAATGCTCTTTCCCACCCTCTGGGAGGCAAACCCCCTCCTTCCCTCCAGCTTCAGCCCCAGCCTCAGCCTCAGCCTCAGCCTCAGTGTTACTTCTCTGTGCTTCCAGGTAACTGGGACTCTTTCATGAAAGCCCAAAGTGAGGTCAAGTGATGGCAATCTTCCCCGTGGCCCAAGCCCCTGCCTTGTAACAGTGATAACCACACAGCACACACAGGTCTAAGAGCCAGTCAAGTCTCAGCTCAGACAAAACCCTCGGCAATCCTGCCAGGTGGACTCTTCTCTGATCCCCTGCCCTGACCCTGTCTCAGTGCCTGTCCATCCATCTGTCCATCTGCCGGATGCTCATGCCTCCTGAAATTGGATGCTGCTGGATCTGATGACAAGGAACACAGGGGAGGCGAGGGGTGGAGCTGGGCCTGGGGAGGGACTCTGCATAGGGGGTGGGGAAGCCCCAAACTTGGCCTTGAGAGGCCTGAAGGCCGTCTCTGCCAGGAAGTTCCTGAGTTGTGCCAAGGGGAGACTGCACTGGTCCCTCCTAATCCTGCTCCTGGCCTGGGGATGCCCTTGCTGGTTCCCTGTACCTACCCAGTCCAGGCCCAGCAGTCAAGTGGGTGAATCGGTGGGTCATAGGTGGGGAGCTGCCTGCTTGCCCATCAACCCCAACTATCCAGGGAGGGGCTGGACCCAAGGCACCTGGGCAGCTGGAGATAGGGCCTCACACCCTCGGCTCCAGCTGGTGTTGACACAGCAAACATGCCGCGACTCCCATTCATTGAGGCACCAAGTGGGCAAACACAGGAAGGCTGGAACAAAGGGCTTGACAACCGTGACCAGCCTCTCAAACAAGGGACCCAAGCCCTGTGCCAGGAGGCAGGAAGCATTAAGCAGCCTGGACAGTGTGGCCCACAGAAGTGGAAGCTAGGGACAGACCCTTGATGAAGCATCCAGAGTAGGGGGAGCCGGCCTGAAGACCGATGGCCTGGGGTCAGTCCCGTGCTAGGCACAGACCAGTCTCATCCATGGGACTTGTCCCATGTGCATTCCTTCTTGAATCGGTGTCACCAAGGTCTGGGCATAAACTCTGATGACAGATCTGTGAGGCTATGCTTGTTGCTCCTACTGTCCGGGTAGGGAAACTGAAGCCCAGAGAAAGTGAGATCTGCCAAGGGTTCAGTGCGCTACTCAAGTGCAGAGTGGGGGCTATAGCACAGCAGTGGTTTAGGCCCCTGATGCTTGGCCACCTTCCGCTCTGGGCCTGGTCATGTGTATCATGAGCCATGCGACATCTTTATGGGGGACTCATGGCCAAAGGTTCTTTTTGGAACAGTGCAAGGTTAGGACTATGCAGGTTGTGGTCACTAGGTGAGGTTTCCACTAGACTGCAAGGAATGATGTCTCCACTGGGCATAGCCCTGCATGCCTCTGCCGAAGGCCCACCTCACAGTGTGTTTGTGCACGTGCTCTGCACGGCCACGCCATTGGGCGAGACCTTCCATCACCTTATGCGTGTGGATGCCCCACCATGAAGACATGTACGTGCTCTCTGTACCTCTGGTCTGTACTTTGCTGTGCCCTCCGCCTTGGACCCTCTTCCTCTGCCTGGCTACATCTTCAGCAACCCCCCTGCCCCCACCCCAGGTCCCCTAGGCCTGATCAGAATCCACAGGCTTACCACCCTGGCCCACACTTTGTGGAATGGGTCATATCACTGTCACCTTGAGCAGACTGCACTCTTTGAGGGAGGAGCCCCATAGGTCTATTCCCCCATCTCTGGACCTGGTAACCTAGTATGGTGCTCATACACACCGGTTGCTCAGCACTCAGTAAACAAAGGTTGAAGGAAGCAAACAGCACCCAAAGTACCGGGTATCCCTTGACACAGTGAGCCAGGATCAACTGATCTCCGGGAAAACCTTGGGGGACCCCACCCAGGGTCACTATGACACCATGGGCTGGGCTGGCCTTCAGGTGTGGGTTTGGAAAGACTAATGAGGGACCTCAGAGGGGCTTCTCACCATGCCTGTGCTGGGTGCAAGGAACCAGGCCCTCTCTGCCAGCAGCCCTGTGAGCCGACTCACTTCTCCCATAGGTACCCACTATCAAAGCAGAGGCATTGGTCCCTAGGTATGTTAAGCCATGAAAAATGGGGATGACAGAAGTGACTGGCTGCTCCCAAGGCTGCCGCACCCTGAAGGGGCCATGCTTACCAATGTGCAGCTACCACCCCAGGCCTCAGGTGGTGAGCCCTGCCCCCTACCTCTGTCATCTCTTCACCCCCCTCCCCTCCAGTGCAAAATGATGCACAGGCTACACCTGCTCGGCTCCCTTCCCAGCTCACAAAACCCGTATGGACAGACGCAGCCTGACTCACTTCTGCTCATGCTCACTGCCAGGCCAGGGCTTGGTGCCTTCCTTCTTCCCTTCCTCCACTTTTGGAAATTCTACCAGCTCAAGTGCCACCACCTCCAGGCTGTCTCCTTAGACTTCCCCTCCCATTATCAGCTGTTCTATACACGAGGATCTCAGAGTTTGTCCGTCTCCTCAAAGTATGGGGTCCTGGAGGATGGGGACTAGCTGGGCCACCGGCTCACCCTGCCTTAGATGCACCCTCCCTCCCCCAGCCCTTGTACATGAGGTTTCAGAACAAAGGGCCAGAAGCTATTAAAACTCAATTAAATTTCTCACTTCTCTGATCCTGAATTAGACTGGTTTGTCCCTGTGGCACCTGCGGGCCCTGTTCTTCCACATCCCAGCATCTGCCCCACGTGTCCAGCTAGGACCCCCAAGGAGGTGGGCAGAAGCAGGAGAGGATCCTACCTCAGCGCCGGCTTCTCTGGGAGTGTAATCCAATGTGTCTTCCCTGGGGGTCCACGGCCGTTTCATCCATTTGGCTGACCCCCCACCCTCATGCCCTAGATTCCCTTTCCTGTGGTAGTCAGGACATACAGGTTGAATAGGAACCCACTCTCTAGCTATCTATCCACTCTCTAGCTATCCTGTGTCCCCCAACTGAGGTCTTGCCCCTAGGCCCTTGTTTGTGCTCTGCCTCCTGCCTTGCAGACCCTCAACTTTTCCTTCCCCACCCTGGGGCTTCCTCTTTGCTCTAGTCAGCATGGCTCTACTTCCTCCCAATCCTCAGGAGCTCCGTGAGGAGCAGGCACACAGGCTCAGGAGCCAGGGTGAGCTGGGGGAATTGTGACCCTGTTTTAGCCAGGCAACAGCCAAGGCTGGCACTGTCTCTGCACCTCTGTTTCCTCATCTGTAAAATGGTAATTCTGCTCTACAGTAAAGCAGAGACTGGCTCCACACCTGGGGTCAGGCTGGGGGCAATGGGAAGGTTTGCTGAATGACTGAGTGAACACGCAAATGACAGGGAGACTGAACGGTGCTATGGGGAAAGCACCTGGCATCATGGAGCAAGGCCACTGGGCAGGTGAGGCTGACACCCCCTCTTGGAGCAAGTTCTGGGTCTGGGGTGCCTTGGCTAAGGTATCTCCACAAGAAGTGGTCAATGCTGGTCAGGGCAGACAGGATGTTGAGCTTCCTGGCCTGACACATGGCCCTTTAGTTTCCTCTGACCTTCAGCCACTAGGGAGAGTTCAGCAGCAGGGCGGGGGGTATAAGGCTGATCCACCAGGCTCTGTGGACTCAGGGGTGTTGCACCCAGGCCCCTAGATCCTTTGGCTAGAAGATGCTGGGGAATGACCACAGCTCTTCTGACCCTTCTTGAGGTCCCTGTACTATGGAGGAGGAGCCACGAGAGGAGCCTGCTCTACAGGGGAAATCCTAGGAACTAGGGAAGGCTGGCCCAAACACACAGCTCGGCCTTTCTTTAGCCTGACAGGCCGAGCCAGGCCTTCATCTGACCACCACTGGCTAGGGCGAGTAGGATGGATGAGGTTGGATGAATGAGGTTTCCCCTAAGGATCCTGGGGACACACCCCACCTGCATGACCTCCCTCTTCGTTTCCAGGGAGGCTGGCTGAGGCTGCGGCCTCCTAGGGGTCTCTGGCCACACCATGTATCCTCCGAGGAGGCCATCCCCATGTACACCTCCACCAGTTGCTGGGAGCGGCGTGTCTTTGCCCAAGGCTCACGCTGACTCCCAGGGCCTGTGGGTATATGGGGAGTGCACAGCAGCTTACCTTTCCTCCCCTACACGTTCAGGCCACCTCGGAGGAGGAGCTCCCTCTGAGCCCTGTTCCTGAGTGGTCACTCTGCCACCACATGCTGCCTTGTCTCTCCTGAGTGCTCACCACGGCCCAGGTCCCCGTCCTTGTTTCCTTGCTGGCCGGCTCTCTTGCTGCCTCCCTCTGTTAGGTGGGGGTCCCCAAGAGTTCCCACATGAGAAGTATTCAACAGATGTCCATTCACTTATTCTGTGCTCCCCCCATCCCTGGGGGCCCCAGGTGGCTCCTCTGGGTGGCACTGGCACCTTTCCAGGAAGCAGCAGCGCTGTTTGGGTGAGGGGAGAATAATCAGCCTTAAACGTCGCAATCAGGGAGAACAGGCTGCTCAGGCCCCTGGCGCCCACGCGTGCGCCTAATTGGCTCTACGTGTCTGTGGCTCCTTTCAAGAGCGGGAAAGTGGAAGGGTCAAGATCTCTTAATGTTTGTAATGAAGGGGAGGCAGAAGCCACTGCCGGCCCCACGTAAACACCTTTTAATTGCACGGAGAAGGGTGGGCGGGGGCAGCCCATGCTACAGAATCCCTTGCCTGTCTGTCCCCCATTACTGTGGCTTTTAGAGCTTCCCAGTCTGCAGTCAGATCCCAGAGGGTGACCTCCAGCCAGAACACAGAGTCACAGCCCTTGCACCTGTTGTACAAATGTTCCTGAGACTCCTACTCTGGGCCAGGCCTCCTCCAGGCCTTGTCCTTTCAGGGCTGATCTGCCCGTCCAACCCCCATCAATCAGTGCAGCTGAGGACCCAGCTCTGAACCAGCCTCTGGCTGTCTCAGTGCCAAACTCTTCCCCCCAAATCCTTGCTGCCTCTTCCAGGCAGCCCCAAGCTCAGTTTTACCCTCTTAAACTGAAGTGATCTTCCTCCTGCTACAGCTGCCCCATTCCATCTGCACCTCTCTGAGGTCCCAATGTCCCCTGCTTACGCGGCTTTTATTCATCATGGCTGCATCTCTCTGTCCCATTACACCAGTGGTTCTCAACCAGGATTTGGGGGTAAGGGAGTTTTCCCCCCAGGTGACATTTGACAAGATTTGGGGACATCTCTGGTTGTTACAGCTGGGGGAGTGGTGTACTACTGGCATCTAGTGGGTGCAGGGCAAGGACGCTGCTGAGCAATCCTACGGTGCACAGAGCAGCCCCCACAACCAAGAATTATCCTGCTTGAAATGTCAGTAGTGCTGACACTGAGAAACCCTGCCTTGGATGAAGCCTTGGAAAGAAAAGCAGCAAGTAAGCAGGAGCGAGGTGGAGTGTGCTCCCTCCTGACAGGAGTGGTCTGCTCTACAGCTTGGGAGGGGGGGCTCCCCGGCCCCCTCCCTGGCTCATTCCTTCTATTCCTCTGAGCACCCAACCCAGGGCCCAGTTCCTGAACAGACCTGGCCACACTGCCAACAATGCATCAGTTTAATTGGGTTAAGTGGCCATTAGCGGCAAAAGCAGGGCGGCTGTGTGCAGAAGGGTTTTTAATTTTACTCTTTAAATGATGCTCGCTCCCCAGAGAGGTGACTGAGGGTGGGAACACTGCCCACTGGAGCCCCCAGATCCAGGGCTGCAGCTGCGCCACCCCCTGTCCCATCCATCTGGGCCTCACAAGGCTGGGCTGGGCCTCACGAGGCTGGGCTGGGCCTCACGGGTGCACCGTGTCTGTCTCCACTGCCCAAGGAAGAACCTGTGGGCGCAGGCACTTGCCCAAGGTCACTAGGTCATTCCAGGGCAAGCCACTATCAGAGGAGGCCAGAGCCCCATCTCTTCTTCCCTCAGCCCTGTCCACACCCTGCAGTCAGCAAATGCCATGTGGCTACCGGTGGTAGTCCAGAGGAGGCCAGTGTTGGGGGGCAGTTTGTGGGGTCTGAAGCCCAGCTGCCCAGATCTAAAGCCTGAATTTGGTGTGGGGCTTAGGGCCAGTGGTTTAAACTCTCTGGGGCTCAATTTCCTCAAATGTAAAATGAGGATACGATACTCTCGGCTTGTAAAGAGGATTTGGAGAGATCTGGAGTGTTCTGGCTCATCGTAGGCTGGGCACCTGATAGGCCAATGATCATGAAAGAGGCCAATGATAAGAAAGAGGCCAATGATCATGGGAGGGAATTATTTCTGCCCATTTTAGGGGAAACATTCTGACTTCTGAATCTACATAAATCATCTGTGGGGCACTGAGAAATATTGAAGCTCAGCCCCATCCCTGGAGAATCTGATGTACTTGGTTTGGGGCGAGGCCTGGGCATCACCATTTAAAATCTCTCCAAGTGACCTCAATGTTCAAGCAGGTTTCAAAACACTGCAGGAAGACAAGGGGCACCTGGGTGGCTCAGCTGGTTGAATGTCTGACTCTTGATCTCAGCTCAGGTCTTGATCTCAGGGTCATGAGTTCAAGCCCTGAGTTGGGCGTGGAGCCCACTTAAAGAAAAAAAGTTTGAAAAACACCATAGGAAGACAAAGGTACAAAGGCACAACGTCTGGAAAGGTCTTGGCCCTGGGAATAGCAGGAGGTACCTGAGGTGGAGCATGGGGAACATGGGCATGGTAGAAGGGGAGAGCTTAAGGACTGAGGTCTCTAGGTCCTGGATCCCCAGTCAAGCCTTTCCACTGCCTCTGGCTTGTTTGAAGTTTGAGGTAAGAGGGTCTCCCCAAGAGCAGGCTCTAGCCACACTGATGTCCCTCAGTGCTCTGGCCTTGGGCTTCCCATTCTCTGGGAACTGAGACAACTGAACCACAATGCCCATGGCCCCACCACTGAGAGGAGGCTGGAACCCCTTGCATTCAGGTCACTCCTGACCTTATCAAGGCTGTATCTCCTCTCACAGCCTCTCCTCTAAGCCACAGAACAGAGGTATCAGGGATGGTGCTGAAGGTGGCACAACCTTTGGGGACACTGTTTTCTTTGTGGCCTTTATAAATGATGGTTCCTGGAGGTATGAGACTGAGACCAGAAGTACTGGGCAGGGATGGTCTCATGTCCCTATTTTACAGAGAGGGATGCTAAGGCTTGGGATGGGACTAGACTGAGTGCTCTGTGAGGGCAGGAGCAGGGCCTGCCCTCCCCCTGCCCACCAGCACCAGCCTGGCACACAGTAGTCCACTAGAGAATGTTGATGACTCATTGGAGGAAAAAAATACAACCAGGAAGAAATGACCTTCTGACAAGGACTGTGTGTCAAGGCCCCAGCAGGGAGGACAACAGAGTCCAGATTTGGGCTGCCTCCAATGTGCTGTAAGTTGCTAAGGCAACTCTGCCTCCAATGTGCTGTAAGAACTCAGGTACCTCCCTCCCTCTCCTGGGACTCAAGACCCTTAGAGAGTGGGCCTTGGCTCAGAGGACCCATCTCCCTGGTAGTAGAATTCATAAAACAGCTCCCCTCCATGTTTCCAAAGCTAAGGCCCTAGCAGGTTTCCTGGACTTGGGAATGCTGGTTGCCTGTGTTGCAAGGCTCCTGACCTGGCCCTGCTCCTTCCCTGACTCTTGCCTGCATAAATCACCTTGTGCAGCTTGGAGAAACTCGTAACAAATGTCTGATTGTCCCTGATTAGATGAGCCAATGAACTTCCGTCCTGTGTTGCTCAGATTTCTCTTTGCAAGTCCCAAATTAAAATTCCAGACCAGAGCAAGAGGATTTAAATTGGATTACTGGATGGGGTCCAGGGAGAGAGGAACAATGGATGGGGGGGCAAGGGGTCCAGGCCCCCACATCCCTGCCTCCATATGCACCCAGGCTGCAAACAAATGTGAAAAAGGAAAGAAGGGCCAGAACTTGATTAAAAGCAAATTTAAAACACAATTAAGACCAAAGCTCATCCTGAACAATTAGGACCAAGGCAGGGGAAGGATGGTTGTCCTCTGCATCCTCTGGGGATATGGACAGAAGCATCTTGTGGGCCTAGAGCCAGAGGCACTGCAGCAGGGGGGTTCATGGCCCAGCAGAGTGCTGGGAAGGTAAGCGTGGTGGGCTCTGTGCACACCTTGGAATCATGTGGGAGTCAAGGGCATGGCTTAGCATCAGAGTGACCTGGGTTCACATCCTGGCCTGATGCATGGCATGTCTGAGTCTCTGTCCCCTCTGTGAAGTGGGCCTCCATCATGGGGTTGCAGTGAGAGTAACCTGTGACAGACAAGACATGGTGAGTGCCCAAACAGTGAATGCCCTTTTCCATCATTCTTTTTTCTTTTATTTGAGAGAGAGAGAGAGAGAGAGAGAGGGAGAAGGAGAGAGAGAAACAGCACATGTGAGAGCAGGGGAGAGGGGCAGAGGGAGAGAGAGAGGGAGAGAAAGGGAGAGAGAGAGGGAGAGAAAGGAGAGAGAGAGAGAGAGAGAGAGAGAGAGAGAGAGAGAGAGAGAATCCCAAGCAGCAGGATCCATGCTCAGAGTGGAGCCTGATGTGGGGCTCGATTTCAGGACCCTGGGATCATGACCTGAGCCAAAATCAAGAGTTGGATGCTCAACCAACTGAGCCCTTCAGGCTCTCCCCCATCATTCTTCTATTGAAAATAATTTGTGGCATGTCAGGCTGGCTCAGTTGGAAGGGCATGCAACTCTTGATGTTGGAGTTGTGAGTTTGAGCCCCACACTGGGTGTAGAGATAACTTAAATAAATTTTAAAAAAATAAGAAGAAAATAATTTGTATTTGGCACCAACTATGTACCAGGCCATGGGCTAGGCTGCAGATGCAGTGGGAAGGAGAGAGACCTCTGCCCTGCCTTGAGGGGCAGGGTCCAGCATGTGGGTGGGGTATAGAGAGAGTTGGGATCAGGACCCAGGCCTTGGGCTCTACCCTCCCTGCCAAGCTATCAAGGTTGATAGTTTGTCTAGAACTGGGGAGAAGAACTTGGGGAGGGACCTCAGATTTGCAGTGTCTGGGGAGGATGGGCAGGGGGCTGGGCCCTGGGCTCCATCTGTGGAGGGCAAGTCAGGTATCTGTCATTGCCACCACTCAGCACCTCTCATTGAGGGAACTGGTCCTAAAACCAAGGTGGGCAGCAGGCCTAAAGGATGCCTCTTCTCAAATTTATCAGAAAGTTTCAACACAAGTTCAGGGCTGGTTGCCCACACTTTGTAAAATGGAGGAAAGTAAGGAAGTAGTGGGCAAATGAGGAGTCTGGAATGAATGGAAGAGAGAGAGAAAGAGAGGCAAGAAAGGAGGGGACAGGATCCAGGTCAGTCCCAGTTCTAGGAAAAGCAAGGAGGGGACATGATATGCTGGATGGATAGGGCAGCAGAATGTTTCTCACAGTCAGGGGAGACACTCTTGCCCTACCCTGGGACTGCTGTCCCAGTTGAAGACTGGGCTTTGCCTCCTCCCCGGGGCAGTTCATTTCTCCACTTGTCTCCCCACCTGTGACCAGGAGATCCTGAAGGTCAGGCTGGACTGGGGCTGGGCTCACTCTGGGTCGTCTGGATCCACCCTGGGTTGGGAGGCCTTCAGGCTCCACTTCCTCTGGGACCCTGGTCCCAGCATGCCAGCCTCCCCCTATTCTATGATTCCAGGTCACACAGGATGGGCAGGGGACCCCAGGGGGATGGCAGGGTCCAGCTCCTGGGGAAGAGGGTTCTCTCCTTGGGGCCTGGATGTGGTGGGGGCTTGAGCTAGGTCACTGACCTGATTTAACCCTGCCAGGCCCCTGGTCTGAGCTTGGGTATGGCTTGTATGGATTTGCTCATCCTTTTAAAAAAAATAGTTTTACTGAGATACAATTCACATACTACAGAATTTACTCACATAAAGTATATAATTCAGTGTTGGTTTTTTTTTTTTTTAGCACATTCAGAGTTGTACAACCATCACCACAATCTAATTTTAGAGTATTTTCATCACCCCAAAAAGAAACCCTGTACCCATTAGCAGTCCCTCCTTATTCCCCCTCCCTTCCAGCCCTAGGCAACCACTAATGTACTTTCCATTTCTGTGGATTTGCCTATTCTGGATATTTCACAGAAATGGGATCACACAATAGGTGGTCTTTTGTGGCAAGCTTCTTTCACTTAGCAGAATGTTTTCAAGTTCATCCATGTTGTCATGTGCATCATCAGTACTCCATTCCTTTTTATTGGACTCCTCTTTTTGACACAGGCTGAGGCTGGGGCAGTGGCAGCTGTGCCTCTGATCTGCGGGCAGCTTAGACACTCTCCCTCATTTACTGCACAACCTTGTAGCTCTAGAAGCCCCTCCCCACCTGCACTCCCTTGGAGTGGGTGGAGTTCGACAGGCCTGCTGGCTTTGTACAAGTGGTCAGTGCAGCTGAGTAGGGTCTGTCAACTCCCAGAATGGCAGCACCTTGGAGCTGACAGGCACAACCTCTCTAAGATTAGAGGGGGAGAGTGAGGCTCAGAGGGAGGCAGAGAAACATTCAAGGTCATGGGCAGAGCAGGGGCTCCAATCCCTAGCATTGCATGGCTTCCACATTCTCTGTGGGGCATTTGGGGCCGTTCCACATCCCCCCCCCCCCCCCCCCATCAGAGCTGCAGCCTAACCTCCCAGCCATCAGCAGATGCTCACCCAGGGCACGCTCATAGAAGAGAGGAATCTGAGAACTCCAAGCCTGTCTGGGCCCCACCTTCATGCCCGCACAAGAGCCCCAAGACCCCAGGTCACCCTCCAGATAAAACTGTTCCTGCCATTGCTGCCCACAGTCCAGGTGGGCACAGCCCTGCCAGTGAATTCAGCCTGAATACAGAGGGCCAGGAGGGCCACGTGTTCACGCTGGGTAGGCACACTGCCCACACAGTGCAGAGCCACTCGCCTGGCCCTCCCTCAACCCACATAACTGCACCTACCTTCAGGGCCTGCACCTTCCTGTCCAGCAGGCTCTCGATGTCTCCTGCCACCTTCTCCACCAACTTCTGAGGCTCGTTCTCCTGCACCTCAAACAGATTCCGGTTGTCCTTGTAGATCTAGAAGGAAGCAGGAGCCAGGGGTGAGGCCAGGGTGGTCCCACATTTCCATGTCACAGCCCCTTCATATCCCCCCTGCACAGTATGATCCAGCCCTTGGCCCTGACCCAACTCTGGCTCTGGCCATTCGGAGAGCATGGATGTCTGAGGGTTGGGCCCACTGCCCTCCTGAACTTGAAGAAAGGCTACTACAGTCATGGGTTTCACAGCTTGCCCTGGTTGTGGCTGGTGGGATGGGGTTGTCACTGCCTTCTCTGGGACTCAGGGTTCCTCCTCCAGGAGCCATGAGCAACAACCGCATGACTAGTTCAGAGTGGCTGAGAGCAGCAGAGGCGGAAGGGTGGGTTCAATAGGAGGCAGGGTGTGTGTGTTGGGGGGGAGGGGGGGAGATGGGACCAATAAGCATACACGGCATACCACATGCCTGCTGACATGAGGACACTGTCACACTCACTACACCACATATGCATCACATATAGCCACCCCTATACCCTTTTTTGCTGGTGTTGCCCCAGGGCATTTACAGAAACTGCAGTGGGGACTCTAGGCACCCCTAGGGGTTTCTCTCTCATTCAGCGCACAGAATATGGGGGCAGGGACCAGGGAAAAGGAGGCATGTGGGGAGGATAAATCTGCCCCTCTCTCCTTGAGAACTGGGTCTGTGCACACACTCACGTGGGGGTATAAAGCTGACAGTCTGCATCTGCATGCGTGAGTGTGTGTGTTATGGCTCAACACACATCCATCTGTGTGCATGTGCCTGCATGTTGGGGGTAGGATGGGGTTAGGGCCTCTAGATGAAGCCTGGGGCTTATATGTGAGTCAGAAGTGAATTCAGCCGGCCTCTTTGTTCCAGGCTGGGGTCTTGGGTGTCTGCACATGCATGGATGTGTGCATGTGCGTACGTGTGTGTGCATTGTACACTCACGTGTGTCCATCCAAATGACCCCAGGAGGTCTGCTCCCAAAGCTGACTCCTTCACAGAGGTCATATGCCACTACTGAACTGATGCCATGGGGCCACGCCATTGGGCAGTGCAGAACCAGAGGAATTCAGAGAGGAGAAGAGGTGATGAGGAGGAGATAAGGAGGTGGGAGAGGCAGCTGATGAGAGACAGACAGGCAGGCAAGATAAGGTCGGAGAGTGACAGCCAGACGAGGGGGAGATAAGGCCTCCAGCAGTTGATGGGGGAGGAGGTGGGGGATCAGGCACCAGAGCCCCTGCCCTGCTGCCCACTCAGCACCCAGCAGTCCAAGGGTTAAAGTGCCACACAAAGCCAGCTCAGGCAGTCTCCTCCTCCTGCCGCCCCCCATCCCTCCCGGCTTCTCTTTTCTTTTTGTCCTTCTCTTAGAACAAAATAATTTGTGGAGAATTCGCTCCTTCCCACAGAGCAGTGCCGATTAGAGGGCGAGGCATGAGGCCTGGACGCAGGGCCAGGGAGGACGGAGGCCCCAAGTGGGCATCAGGCCAGGCTGTTCCCTGGGTTCCCTGGGCTGGGCCTCAGGGCAGAGGCCCCCAGACAGAAGATGGTGATGGAGACAGAGATCAAGGAGGAGTCTGAGTCTGGGGTCACTGGGAAATGTGGAGAGCCTGGAGTGCAGTGCCCACTGTTGGGGGGAATTGAGGCTCAGAAACAAGAAAGGACAGGTCAAGTCCACACGACTCTGAGTGGCAAAGCCAGGTCCTCCTGGACCTCTCCTTCCCGGGTTTCAGGGCTTTAAAAATACACCCTTTCCCAAGCATGAGCTGCTGGCCTGGAGCTGGGACACCCTGGGCTTGTTGAGGCCAGCTATACTGGCTAAAGCCTCGGCCGAGTGCACCCTGGCCCACTTGTGCCAGCAGGGGGCGCAGCTGCCTGGCTTCTCTGGGTAGGGGATGAAGTTCGGACACCTGACTCTCCTGTCAAGGTCATTCCCAGGTGTCCCAAACAGGGCTGTCCATAGCCGCGGCAGTCCTGGATCAGAGGCTGGACCAAGCAGCCTCCTGACAACTCTCCTCTGGGAGCCCCGGAGTTCCTCCCCACAGGATCTAGGGTAGCCCTTGCAGCATCGCATGGTGACTAAGACAGGGCTCAGGAGCCATAGAGGGAGTGGGTCTCCAGGTGGCAGGGTCACACCCCAGGGCCCTGAAAGGTGGCATAAGGGCTTGAAAGCAGGAACCCTGCTAAGAGTCACCTCACGTCTGAACCTTGGTGTCCGATTTACTAAGTGAGAGAACAGCAGTCCCCTCTCTGCAGGCTGATGGAGGACTGCAAAGAACCTACACTATTGTCGCTGCTGCTATTGTTGAGGATCACCAGAATTCTGCAGAAGGAATCACAGTCCCTCCCTGCCTCCACTCTCTCTGCTATATCTGTACACTAAGGATCTGAAGCCATTGGCTCCCATTCCTGGGCAGACAGCCGTGGTCTCCTGGGGTTGGCTCGCCCCCAGCCCCACCCTCTTCCCAGGCCTTCCTGGGAAGCCCCTCTCCAGCCATACTGTTCTTGTCTCCAACACCTCAGCCTGGGCTCGAGAGGTGACAACAGGGGAGCCTAGACACAGAGACGCCACTGATACAGCCAAAGCCAGCTCCCTTCCAGCTCTCCCCAGGCACTGGGCCGGTGTGTAATGGACCCTTGGCAAATGCATATGCCCAATTCCCTGCTCAAGAGCAGAGCTCTGCGACCAGCTAGACCTCAGTCTGACTCATATTCCTGCTTGCAGTTGTGCTACCCCTTGGAACCTGGTGCTTCATCTGCCACACTTTCTTCCTGTCCCAAGGACCCTCTATGACATCTTTCTGCTGGCCCCCGGTATCAGCATTGGTGGCCTCTCCAGCCCATTGACTTGGTGTGTCCCTGCAGGCTTCTGGGTCCCCAGCCTATGCTGATGCCCACTACCACACCTTTGCTCATGCTGTCCCTGTTCCCCGTCTGCCTTCCCTGCCTTTCTAAATCCTCTCTAGAGCAAGGGTGGTAAAATGGGCTAGAAGGAGTTTCTGGAGAGATGAGGGCTGAATCCTAGAGCTTCAGGGCCTGGTCAAACTACCAGCCAAGCCTGTGCCCCAGTCCCAAAAGAGCCCCTGAGACATAGTAGCCCTTGTTCCTTCTATCCCGAGTGCTTCATCCCTCTAAACATTCCCCTGAACCTGTTCCAGGTGCCCCTGGCTCCTGGGGGTGGGACCTGAGCTGAGCCCTGTGTCCCAGGGAGATCTGAGTGACACCATTCAGCAGATGGTCCCACCCTGGGAGATAGGGCATCTCTCCATTGATGCTGTCTGAGGAGGTGCTTTCTACCTACAGGCCTAGCAGGAAGCCTGGGAGACCCCAGGGCAGAAAGTATGCCAGGGCTGGCTCCCCTTGAGCCCCAGCCTCTAGCCCTGGTCCCTGGGGTCAGCTTAGAAGCAACAGACAGGCCAGGGTGCAGGGCCTCAACAACCACAGCAGGACTGCATGCCCGCTGGTGTCCTTGGCCCAGCAAGCTAATTGGAAAAACCAAACAGCTCCCACAGCAGCACAGCCTCCAAGGCCCCGACTTCTGCACAGGCGGCTGGACTGAGGAAAGATTTGGGGGCTCACAGGTCTACAGGTTGTTGCAGCTCGGCACTGGCCATGATGGGGGAGGAAGAGGCAGGGGCTCTATCCCACAGAGATGGTGAACGGTAGTGGGTCAGGGCAGCAGACTGGCAGACAGGCTGGCTGGAGCCAGGTGAGCATATGGAGGTGGGGTGGGGGGAACAGGGCTGGGAGCAGGGGTGGCTGAGACGCCAAGGGATGACAATTCAGAGGCAGCTTGCAGCCCTTTGTTCACAAGAGTCCCTGGCTCCCCTCAGATACCTATGGCTTCCTCCCCTGAGGGCACCTCCCCCACTCAGTGATGGAGACCTGTCCCTCTATCTCTCCCCTCATCTCTTCACCTCTCTCCCTGTGCGTCCCAGTACTGGCCTCAACCCCAACCCTCTCTCAGCTCGAGTGATTCTTTAGTTAAGTGGCATATCTGGCCAGCCTTTCGGCCTAAGATTTTAAGGGCTTGTGGAGGCCAAGGTCAGGGGCCCCAGAACCTCTGCCCAGCCCCCCTGCTTCCCTGGGGGGCCTCCACATAAAGAGGAGCCTAGAGGACACCTGTAGATACGACGACTTTGGGCAGGAAGCCTGGATGCACACAGGGGCAGGCAGAGCCACCCTCGTCCCCACAGCTCCCAACAGTCCTGACTCGGAGTGGGGTCAAGTTCTGAGGTACCTGGAAACAGAGACAGCCATCACAGGAGACAAGAGACCCCAGGACTGGAGACCTGGACGCCCCCAGTCATACTGGAGAGGCTCTTTGCAAAGTCCCAGAACCAGCGGCAGTGGGGCCTGGCCCTGAGCCAGCACCTAACCTGCCCAGAGACAGTAGGAAGGTGGGGAGAAAGGAGAGTAAAAGGAAGGCGAGGAGGGGAAGGAGAGGAGGGCAAAGGGGGAAGAGGGACAATGGAGGCCCCGGGAACGATGCTGTTCACGGAGTGCTGGCTCTGGCCACCCTGGGGCAGATGTTTTCACACCTGGCCTCACTGATCTTGGACAACCCGAGGAGGTACGCTTCTGATCATGTCCATGTAGCAGACAGGGCACTGAGGGTCAGAGAGCTTAAGTTATACAGTAGAGATCAGATTCAAACCAGATCTGTCTGACCCAAAACCCTTGCTTCAGGTCACAATCTGTGCACTTCGGTTCCCTGCACTTATTCCTGTACTTGAAGGTGAGGCACAAGGTGAGGGAACCAGGGTCACACTGAAGGCCTCCATTCTGGAGAGAAGGAGGGGCGGACTGGCAGAACCAGCCTGATGGACTATATAACCACCCAACACTGGGAGTAAAACCAGGTGCATGTGAGGCTCCTCTCCGCAGCGAAGGTGAACGGGCCCTAATCTCTGGAAAATTAAATCAGAAAGAAAATGGAACGAGAAAGATTTGACACAGGCTGGGCCCTGCTGCTGGCTGTCTCCTCACAGGCCCAGGCTCAGTTGGGTGTTCAGCTACCCGGGTGCTCCAGCATCCTGGCTCCCTCCCACCACTCAGGTTACTGGGCAGGGCATGGGCAGGGCACAGGGAGTGGAGCCCCACAATACGACCTCCCAGGTGATTTGCTATTCTCTAACCCCCTCCAGTCATGTCTCAGTATCCAGTCCCCGGTCTTGAAAGGAGCAGCTGGTGAGGGTCCTAACCACCTAGCCCTCATGCCAACAGGCCCCTGCACGGAGAACAGCAAGGGGACCACAGATGGTGGGCTGGGCCCCCTGAGGCCAGCCCACAGGGGCAAGCACTGGAAAGGCCACAGGGTCATAGGGATTGGAATGGGTCACACTTGTGCCAGGATCAGGAGAGCCTTGGGTCGGAGGATAGGGAGCTCCTGGTGGCTTAGGGACCCTGAGCTGGGCCAAGAGGTGGGGGAAACTGGTAGTGATTAGCTCAGGGACCCCAGCCAGTCAGGGCAAAGCTGGATCTCAGGCCTCCAACCTCACTCCCGCCAGACTGTTGCCCATCTCCTGCCTTTGCAGGGAAAATTGAGGGTATTGACACGGCTGTTAATCACCCTTGAAGGCCATAGGATCAATGGAGTAGCCAGGTACCTGTGGTCCCCTCCCACTGAGAGCACTCAGGACTTAGGAGAGATCTAGGACAGATGCAGGACAGGTGGCAGCTCCTGGGCTCTCCCTTTACCCAAACCCTGAGCGCCACAGCTCAGGTCCTGATGGGACAAGGGGGGCTGCCCCATAGTGGGTGCATAAAAACCCTAACCCAGCTGCTCTGGAGACAGTCCAGGCCCTGGACTATGTGTGTGGCTGACAGCTCTCTGCAGCCAGGGTGTAGCCCCTCCCTGGCCTACCTAGTGCGGGACTTACAGTAAAAGCAAGGGCAAGGGACCCTCAGAGCACACAGCTGGTGCACAGGCAGGGGACTATGTGCCACTTGGTCACATGTTCATCAGCTGCTGACATTCACCGGCTGCCACAGTAGTTCTCATGTGGCCATGCCACACTGCCACCATCCTGTGGTGGGTTGGTTCCATAGTTAGCCATATATGGTGTCATGTCACAAGCAGGGTTTGTACATGATCATGCTGGTTGCCACATTACCAACCTTCATACTGAATAGGGATTTCCTGGAATGAACCGTCTATTTAGAAGAAGTCATGGACACCACCCAGGCCATTACAATGTGGTCCTATGGGGGCTGCAATGGAGAACATGAAGGCAGTGTGGGAGCAGAGAGGAGGGCTCCTGGCCTGGCTTTGAGGAAGAGGTCAGGATGTGGCCCTCCTGGGTGGCCCATTATTTGCTCCATTTACTCCCCACCCCACCCCCATGTCCTTACATTTCCACTGGGGCATGCCATATTCACGCCACCGGTTCTAGGGCCTTCTTGAGCTCGGGGCAGCAGAGATGGACCAGATCTTGTCCTTGCCTTCCTAGGACTCACCATCCAGAGGGGACAGGTGTCCCTTTGGACTGCCAAGGACAGAGGGGTGGCAGCAGGAAGAGGTATGCAAGAGACACTGGGAATGGGGCTCACCTGCTTGAGTACAGCCAGCTGGGGGGGGGGGGTTACTGTCAAGGAAAGGATTGGGATGGCTTTACAGGGGAGAGTCTGAAAGGCTGGGTGGAGTCTGCCAGACTCAGGGGTGGCCAGGGAACAGTGAACCGGGCAGGAGTAATGGCAGGTGCAGAGGCTGGGAGGAGGGAACATCAGTGGACTGTTCAGTAGCAGGAGCACAGGGGCTTGTGGAGGGCAGAAGGGAGGCTGGGGGACAGACTGTGAGCAGACAGGGAGGTTACATAAGCCAGGCAGCTCAGGAGAGGGAGCTGGGGCCTAGATCACAAGGTGAGAAGGCCTTGGTGGCTCAGCGGACCCTGGGCCCCCAAGAGGCAGCCAGTAGGAGCTCTCACCAGCAGATTTCCCTTGGAAAAACTCATAGGGGCACAAAGCCCCCGCCACCACCCCCAGCAACGCCTCCCTGTTTTTAAAGTTAAAGTTTCGTTGACTGTCATCCATTACCGCAATTAGTACATTATGTCTAATTATGCAATTAGTGTAAAAAGTGCACTTGCTGCTGAGAATGGGAAATTACGCTGCCTCGTTACGCTGTAAAATCCATGTCATAAAAAGGCTCAATCTCTTGTTTTTCAAAAGACACAAACCCAACACAAAACAATAAACCAAATCCTCCCAACTGAGCTAGGGCCAGTCTGTGCAGCCCTCCCTGCACTTGCTTCCATGTAGACCCCCACCTCTGCGAGGCCTGCCCCGCATACACCCCAGGGCAAGACATGGCCAGCCACAAACACAAGCTGTTTGCGTGACCATTCCTGGGTGTGGCCCATCTTTGCTCCTCTGAAACAGATGTGAATTTCTAAGCTGACTTTAAAACCGTGGTAATCCTGATTATCCAACCATTATTCCAGACTTGACTTGGAACAAGGCCTCTAGTGTTAAGGCCTATGTATTTCAGGTGAGAGCAGTCCCGGGTAGGGGGGCGGGCATGGCTCCACCCGGCTCCAAGCAGAAGTCCTTTCTCCAAAGTTCCTGAGGGCACAACTCTGAGGTCCCTAATGGCACCTGTGAGGAGAGGGTCATATTCCAGCTCAGGGAAAACTGGAGGAACTTTCTCACACTCAAGGCTCCCAAACCCTGGGAACATTGCCTGGATAGATAGGGAGCTCCCTGTCACAGGAAGCATGCAAGTCCAGCCATCAGGGGTGCTGAGCAGGAATTCACTCATGGTCACCCTGCACAGTGGGCTGGACTCTAGGCTGTTATCGTCAGACAGCAGCATCCCTATGGCTGTGTGCCTACGTGAAGTTTGCAGTCTGACCTTTCTCCCTAGGTTCTGGCTTCCTTGGTGGTCAAACAGATAGTCTGTGGACAGGTGGGAAGTGAGAAAGGAATCTGACTGGAGGGTGGTGTGTCACTACCACAGAGGTGACAATGTCAAATGGCCAAGTCCATGGGGGCTAGCAGGACACACTCCAATGTCCCTGACTGCCATGTCAGCACTGGGCACCTGTGTGTCTCAAAAGGGCGATACAGTGCCATGGAGACTCCTGCCCAGCCAAGAATCTGCCCTCACTTCATGGAGATGATGCACAGACCAGCTGAGCTCAGATAAGGTGCTCACAGAGCAGAGAACCAGAAACATGGAGTCCCAGCATCCTAGGGTCCATGGGACACCAGGGCCCCTGCAACGGCACCCACTTGCAATGTGCACCCACTAGTTCTGGGTGCCATCCACACCCCACTGGGAAGCACTCACTGAGAAGTCAGCTGGATTGTGGGGATGGAGGGGGCGTGGGTCTAAACTCAAGGCATGGGTCCCAGACAGTTCCAGCCTTTGTCTACTCTTCCTCCAGGCCTTTGTCTACTCAGGTGCTCTTAAACAGCCAGGGAGCGTATCACAGCTCAACCACATGGACACCAGAGGAGACTCTCAGGGCCCCTGTCCTCCTGATTTGGTCCAGGATAGCATCAGGAGGGGGACTTGAGCCCGAGGGGAATGGAACTGTAGGCAGATCCGGGGCCCCTGCTGGCTCCCCGCCCTGAGCAGGGAGCCACCGGCTGTCGGCTGTCGAGGCAGCTGGGAGGGAAGCTGTGCCCAGCACACCAGCCGGCACGGGGGAGTGTGAGTAAACACACCCGCGCTTCCCAACTCGTGTGGCTGGTGTAGGCGCCTGTGTTTATGGGAAACAGGTTATCTGTGCCAGCGTCTGGGCCCCTTTGCCACCCACCCTGGCTCAGCTCTCTCCTGCTGCCTCCCTACCCAGTGGGCCCTGCCTGCCTTCCCCTAGGACTCCTTAGCCTCTGAGCTTTGGAGGGACAACAGTGAGGACAGGCCCTCCCCTCCAGGAGGTGAGACAGGGCTCTGCACTTAACCCACTGAGTCAGAACAATCCCCACAGGCAGGTATGGTTGTTGTCCCCATTTTACAGCTAAAGAAACCAAGGCTCTGGCAGCTGGACAAATGGGTTGGCAACTAGGCAGTAAGTGGAGGGGCCCATGACACTGGCTTCTCAAGTTCCAGCCATCAGTTCCAGGTCTCAGGGCCAGAGTCCCCCATCCCCTGGCAAGTCTGGTCTGCCCTTTACCTGGCTCACCACCTTGAGGAGCCCTGGTCCAACATGGCCTTGGAAGTGGACCCTGCCCTCAAGAGCAGGGCACACGGCCCCTCTCTCCCACACAACAGCCTGAGGAGAAAGACCCCAGGGCCTAGTCACTGGCCTGCCATCTGGCCTCTTAAATCCCTTCCCCCTCTGAGCCCGTCTTGGTTCCTATGGGGCCCCCCTCCTGCCTCTCTGGGCAAGAGTCCTGGCAGGGCAGGGTGAAGGGTTACAGGAGTCAGTGTGGGTAGAGGCTCCAGTGAATCCTTGGTGGTCCCGGGAGGGCTCCTAATCATTTTTACAGCTCTAGCTGCCATGGAGGTCTTATCTAAATGACTGTCCTTTGGCCCAGAGTGGCGGGAACTTACCCCCATAAACACCCTCATGAGATGGGTTTGAAGGTGGGCCTGAGGCACAGTTCTGAGGGCCAGGGAGCGAAGGACAAAGACTGCTTCCTTTGCCCACATCACCTCCATTCCACCCCTCCTAGCAGGGAGGGCAACCCTCTTCAGGGGCTGGGAAAGGTCTCTCAGGGAACCCCAGAATGGCCAGAAACCGACCTTGCCCTCCCAAGCTTTCTGGGAGAATGTGGGTTCACCTGATTTTCCTTTATCCGCCCCCCTCCCTGACCTGTGACAAGGGCATGAGGAGGTGCTCAGCAGCTGGATGGCTTCTTATCTCAAAGACGAGGCAACTGAAGTGGCAGAAGGGTAGAATCTGTCCAAAGGGGAGCCCTTCCTGGCCCCGAGTCCCCTCCACTTACAGCCAAGAATGGCTAAAAAGCCATGGCCCGAATCCTGGCTCTGCTCTTCACGAGTGGCGTGCCTTCGCATAAGCCTTCACCCTCAGCATCCACACAGCCTTTGAGCTGCTTTGTGGGGTGTTCCTCAACAATGAAAGGTCAAATGCAAGGTGCTGCCGGCTTCTTGTGGGGCCTCCTTCCAGGGCTGCTCCCGAGGCCCTGAGAGTTTTCCCTGCCCCATGCTGTCCTGCAGGGCTAGCCTCTCCAGGCCTTGCAGGCTGGAAGTCTGCCCTTCGCTGCTGAAACTCGCTGCTGAAGATGTTGCCAAATAATGACAGCACCAATCACAGAGAGAGGACCTCAGGCTGACTGCTCTTATGAAAACACGAGATCTTCACGCATCAGGTATGGGGGAGAAAGACAGAGACAGAGGTGAGACCGGGAGGTGGCTGTGGCCTCCCATAGTATCAAAGGGGCAAGGTCACTGAAGGGTCCTGCCCCATCCCTGGGCACACACTGTAGGTCCAGGCACATCCACCAGATCTTGCAGACCAGCTCGCACACGCTGACCTCACTACATTCATGCCCAGTGCTAGAAAGCTGCTTCGGACCTTGCCAGACCTCATAGTTAGGCTCACAGAGAAAGCACCACAGCCTGGACAGACCCAACAACTGTCACGAATGTCACCTGGGTGACGCTCCGTGGGTTTCCATCCATATGTCAAAAGGTGGTCTGTAGCCATTTGAAATGTTTTAAGCAGTGAAACTTCTCTGGTCCCAGGATGGTTGGGGCTACCTGAAGGTCATGGCCCTAAATCCTCCTGCTGGACACAGCAATGGACAGTCTCCTAACAGCAAGGGTGCTGGGCCTGGTGAGGGCAAGGGCACACCTGACTGACAGTGGCTTCTGGATCAGGTCTCCAGGAGGGTCACAGTGCTCAAGTGTCAGGCACTGATAAATCAGTGGGTACAGAGCCAAGCTGGTTCCTGCCCATGGTGAGTGTGCAAGTGAGTGTACCAGGGAGCACAGCCATGCCGGCTATCTTGTCCACATCCTGCGCCAGCACCTCCCAACCCCATCTTTGTCCTTTCCCTCATTTTTCTTTTATTTTTCTCCTACTTCCAATTTATAGGCTCTTCTCGAATTTTATGTATCCCTGTAAGTGCCCTTAAATCTTCTGTAGAATTCATTGGAAACATACATAAACAAACACACAGTACTTAGACACGGAAGCCTTGTACATGCTGAAGCCACACTCAGGACAGGAACACTTCAGGGACGTGTGTGCAACAAGGACAAGCACATGCTGGGGACACACGCCACAGGGGACCCATTCTCTCCCATCATTCACAGGCTTTCCTGAGCCCTCATAGGAAAGTTCCCACATGTGGACAGGAAAAATTCAGAGTGGCCACCACACAAGGATTTCCCAGAGCTAGGGGGTCAGTGATCTCCACACCCACTCCCAGCTGGGTGCTCCTGAGCAGGCTCTGGTCTCTCTCTGTACCTCAGTTTCCCCTCACCACACTGTGGGGAGGGAGGGACCATCTTTGATGCCCTGAGTTCCGGGTTCTCCCTCCATAAGAACCCCAGTGGCCACTGGGGCCAAAATTTGTCTTTACTGTGCCCGCACACACTGTTTGCACCGTGAGGGCCCTTGGTCTGAACAGCCATGAACTTCGAAGTTAAGCGTACTCTGCTCAGGGGAGGCAGATGCTGTGTCTAGGCTCGCAGTCTAGGTGGGCCACCTCCTCAGTGGGGTAGAGATTGCCATGGGAAATGTGCCAACACCAGTGGGGCCCATGAGAGTGTCCATGCTGGCCGTCTACTGTATCAAACTCTCACAAGCCCTAGTCATTGTCCCCATTTCACAGGCAAGGCCACTGAGGCACAGAGTAATTAGAGCTGGGATTCAGTGACTACACAGACTAATCACACACTGGAGCACAGACTGTGTTCCAGACTGCCCCCTCCACCTCCCAGCAGGTGGTCTCCATTCCATGGGAACCTGTGATCCTCCACAGCCCTAACCCTGCCCCCCCCCCCTCTCCGCTCCTCTCTCTGGGAAGCCACTTTTAATTCCCCCTCAGCTAGGCCCATGGGGCCTTTTGCCTCGGGGCTATGAAAGTCAGTGGGGGTCAGCTAAGTCCAAGGTGTTTGCAAACTTTACTCTGTTTTAAATGTTCCTGGAGAGCTCATCTCAAGGGCACCTAGGTGAACCCTCGCAGGAAATGCAGCCCCTTCAGCAAAACAAGCCCCTAATTCATCTGCCCAGGATCATTCACTCAGATCGATGCATGGTGCCAACTGAATCCTCAGTGGCCCCACCAGCACCCAAAGAAACCATCAGGCCCTGAGGCCTGTCATTCGCCCAGCCTGTCTGCCCAGTGGGATTGTGGGGAGGACAAGCAAAGATCTGCACTGGGCCCAGTGGTGGGCACGCTCCCAAAGAGGTGCTTCTACCTGCAGGAAACCATTCTGGCCTTGCCGGTATGGAAGTCTAGGACCTCAGGATATAGATAGGCAAACTGAGGTCCAAGAGGGAGGGGTGAGCAGCAGGGCAGGGCCAGGAGGACCCAGGTTCAAGCTGCTGGCACCTCCTTCCGTGCTAGGGAAGTCGGGGAAGACTTTCCAGGAGAGGAGTGGGAATAGATAGGCAAGAGAGAGTGTCCACCAGGCAGGTGAATGGCAAACAAAGGTAGAGAAGAATGAGCAGCTAGCCATGAGGCTGTGAAGGAAGCTGCTGGGCGGAGGTGTCTAGTGCCAGGGCAGAGGCAGCTTCATCCCCTCACTGCAGCCTTGGGGGCCGGTCTGCCAGCATAAACTCTTTGAGAACTGTGGGGTCACCTGGAGGACTGGGGATGGGAGGCCTGGGTCTCTGGCCCCTCCACGCCACGCCTAGGTGCCTGCCAGGTCTTAGCAGCGACGATTCTCTGGGCTCCTGCGTCCTCTGCTCGGCGACCTCCAGGAGGAGGGAGGGACGCCTGAGCTTCTAGCTCTGTCAAGGGCTCCCTGAGCAAGGAGGCGACGAGGGCAATGATGCCAGCAGGACAAGAGCGGAACAAATTGCCCCAATTATGTAAGGCGGCCCTATTTCCTCCTTAGCAGGGAGAGGAGACCAGGGAAGCCATGTTCCCCTCTACCCCACTCCCACCCATGCCACTGGGCCTGCTGGGAGACCCTTCGGGGGGGGGGGGCACTGACAGGTCCCCTTAGCAAAGTCTATAAGCCCAGGTCACTGGGGGTGCTGGGGAAGGATCCTGGGGAAGGACTCCATGGGCCCTTTCCTGGGGCTTGCAGGATGGGATCAGGGCAAGAGGCATGGGTCTGCCCTGTTCAGTCACTGTTCCTTGAGTATCTCTGAGTGTAGCCTAGCCCCTCTGGTTTGCCTTGTACACTGCCTTGCCTGTACACTGGGATGGGCAGTCCATGCCCCAGGCCTCTCCCCTTCTCTGGCCACCATGGAGCCCTGGGGAACTCTGAGCCTTTCCAGAATCTGACTACAGTTCCTGCCCTGCCATACCCCTACCGGGACATGTTCAGGTCTGTTCTTCTTAGTGCTCCGCAGGGGTCCAAGCAGGAAGCCCCTTCCTCCAGCCTCCAGAACCGGGCTAAGGTGCCAGACAGCCGCGACCTCAGCATGGCCTCCAGACTGCCCCTGCCATGAACACAGTCTAGCCTTCACTCCAACCCCGGGGGCTTGGACCCCTCTAAGTTGCGGTCTCTTTCTCCATCCTGGGAGAGTACCCTGGGAAGCACTGGAGATGCCCCAGACCAAGGCCCTGAGGTAGTGCCCTGCTTCTCAACTCTACCTGGGCACAGGTAGTCTGCACGGGCCCCTCTTGCAGCTGGGAACCAGACGTGCTCTGGCCCGGAGGGCTGGCAGGCCAAGCTGTCTGGGAAACCCCTCCTATACAGCACCATGCTTTGCTGGGCTGCCAACATACCATGAAGCCCGGGTATCAGGCTCTCTGAGTTTACAGTGCTAGCAGGTTAAGGTTGCTAAACTGCAAATTTATCTCCTGCCATAAATGCAGGCAACGCAAGAGCTGGGAGCCAGCGTATGTGCCTGAGTGTGTGCCTGTACGTGTATGTTAGAAGGCATCATGTGTAGTGCACAGCAGAGTGTGTGTACACAAAAGGAGGATGGTGTTCCTGTGAGTGTGCAATGCATGCCCAAGCATGTGTTACAGTGTGTGTCTAGGAGCACATATCCTGGCGTGCATTCTTCCAGGCTCACATGTGCATGTGGGGGGAAGTCTCACTGCGAATGAAAGGGGTGCACCCTTTCCTGAGTGCAGCCCCAAATCCCCCATCCCTCTGCCCAAGTACTGCACACAGTAGGCCTCAGGAAGCATCTGTGTGCATACTGTGCTTACGACAGACCCAGGGAGTCCTTGAGCCCCCCAGTCTTTTGTCTCTCTGCCTGTCATCTCAAAGGGAGTAGAGCCCAGCCCTGGTTACATATTCACACTGGGCTGGTGCCTCCTTCCAGCCACTGACCCCACAGATACAGAAGCCCCCCCTGTCTGACATGCCAGGCTGCACTGAGAGAGCCCCCAGGGCACAAATTCCCTCCTGTGTGTGTGGGAGCCACAATGGGGCCATGGGACTGGGACTGGGCGAGCCTTCCTGCCCACCCCCACTCCCAGACAAGAGGATCTAGAAACACCATGAAAACAATTGATCTCCTTGCTGATAGTGGGTGAGAAAAAAATTACCTTTCTCTAAACACTAAAAATAAAATCCAGTTTCCTAAAAACAGGGCTCTCCTCAGCCCAGGGCTTAGTGAGGTTTTGTTGCTAATTCCAAGCGTGGATTTGTTGCAGAAGCCGGGTGCTAACCCTTGGCTGCCTCACTGAGGGGCTCAGCCTTGGGGCAAGATGGTGCCCCCCGGGATCCAAGCCCGGACCTCGGCCATGCAGTGAGCCCAGATGTTGCTATCCCAGGCAGGCAGGAAGAGGGTAGCAGGAACTGGGTCCATATGCTGCTCGTGCCCAGCTAATGGGCTGACAAATTAGCAGGTCTCCCCTCTAAGAGGTGATGAATGAGCAGCTGCCCAGGAGAGCTGGAGGATGGGCCACCTCCCCCACGGTACTCCTCTGGCTCAGCCCTGACTTGGCATCTATGGGGTGCCCAGGGCAGAACCAAGACCCTTCAGTGGTGAGGGTTGGGGGCCGGGGGGAAAGGGCTGGGCAGGGGGAAGGTAGAGAGGGTACAACAGGGTAACCGCAGCCTTGGAGGATGTCTCCAAATGTGCCCAAGCCAGGGAGGCCCGAATTTTCTGGGCTGCTGTCACGCTGTGTGAAGGGCACTACCGAGGAAGGGGTTAAAGTGCTGCCCTTTTTCAGCCTCCTCTTCAAGATCACCGTCACCACACACACTGCCTGAGTGCCTTGAAGAGAGAGGCGGCTGGTCCACGGGCAGGCCTGCAGTGTGGGAGCCTGTGCCCTGACGACTGATGGGGATGGGGAGAGACCTGAGCCACCTGCGGAGTGGAGCTGCGTCTCCCACATAGCTATAGGAGGGCCGCCTCCTAGGCTGACAAGGGCTGTGGAGGAGACATGCAGGCAGAGGTGAGAAGCCGTGTGGGGAGAGGTCCAGGGAGCCTGAGTCAAAAGCAAAGGGTGGCCTCCAGAGTTGGTGAGCCCCCATCAGAAAGGGGGTCAGCCTCAGCCAGTCCTCTCTAGCCGGGGGTTGGATCAAAATGGTCTTTTTTTTTTTTAATTTTTAAAATTTTACTTATTTTTTTTTAACATTTATTGATTTTTGAGAGTGAGAGACAGAGCATGAGTGGGGGAGGGGCAGAGAGAGAGGGAGACACAGAATCAGAAGCAGGCTCCAGGTCTGAGCTGTCACAGAGCTCCAACTCACAGACCACGAGATCATGACCTGAGCTGAAGTCAGATGCTTAACCAACTGAGCCACCCGGGTGCCCCCAAAATGGTCTTAATTGTCCTTTCTGACCTGAGAGCCCAATATCCTTGATTTGCTCCCCAAATCATTACATGGTCCCCCTCCTCCATGTACTCAGAACATCTAAAATGGGGCAGGATTTACACATTCTTTTGACAAAGGTTGGCCTGACTCGCTTAGAAAGCTGTCTGGCCAGGCAAAGGCAGTCCCTGACCCAGGTCTTCTGTGGGTTCCCTGTCCAAACAGCCCCAAGCCCCCTGCCTGTACTGCCACCCCCAGCCCCCACCCCGCCCCCGCCCCGTGTAAACAGAACCCGCCCGCTCTCTCCCAGGGGCTGCTAATTCCTCGCCAGAACTGCTCGGACGTGAAATTGCAGTGAGACAATGTGTGTTTAAGGAAATGAATCTCGCATCTTAAGAGGCTCGGAAAGCCCGCCCTGCACCCCCATCACCCCGCCCGCCCACCCAGAGCCAGGGAAGGAGCACTTGGCATCAGGGAAGAGAAAGGCGGAGGTGACATTCAGTGCCAAATTAGCAGCCGCCACAGCCAAATATTGTACTTGCCTCCAATCTTCTTTTATTTTTCAAAAGAAAAGGCTTTTACAAAGTGAAAGAGGCTGTTGGAACACTAAGGCTGATGATAGTTTTAAAAGGCATGCCCGCCACGCGCATGCCCATCTTAGAGCCTCCCCTTCCTCCCAGCTTGCTGTCTCCCTCTCCTTCCTGCCCACAGCCACACCCACAGGGCACCTACCCCCACGGTCAGGCCCCACCACACCAGTCACCAGCATTGACATCATAGGTGTTCTTGATGTATGACCCAGAGTCTGACCCTGTGCCAGTCCTGGACATGGCACCTGCCTCTGAGCTACCTCCCCACTTGCATGGAGCCCTTGCCATGAGGGGTCCTTTGTGGCATGTCCAGAACCACGTGGCCTACAGAGGCCTCAACAAAAGTGACCAGCCCATGGCCTCCACAAGGGGTTCTTATCCACCTCCTGATGGCCCTCAATGCTCCCCACCGTGGACAGCCATCATCACTAGCCCCCTCCACTAGGAGCTAGATGCCCGATGGCCCCCACTCTGGTCACTTTGTTGAATAAATGACACCATGACACCAGTCATCCTGGAGTCCAGCCCTCGAAACCCAGCCTGCCTCCATGGCCACTAAGTCATTAACCCACGGGACAGGCTAAGTAAAAACACCCTCTGCTTGCTCCTCCAGAGGAAAAACTGTTTTCACCCCTGACCCCTTGTCCAAGTGCTGGGTCATCTAGCTCATCACTAGGACCCAAACATGATGGGGTTTTGTCGACAACGCAGAATTAGCTCACGTTTCACATTTCTTCCAACCAGGGTTGCCCCAGACCTTGGTTTCCCCGGGCCCCCACCTGGATGGTGACCAGAACCTGGCCCTGCCCCACACACGTGCAGCCTTGAGCTCTCCCCAGTCTGAGCCACACCCAGGTCCCATGCCTGGGAAAGTGGGGGCTTGGCAATGCCCCATTTTACAGTTGGGACACTGGGGTCAGGGAGCTCTTGGGACTTACCCAAAGTATCAGCTGGAAGAGGCACAACCAGAACCTGGATCTGAGTTACGTGGCACCACAATGTGGATGCTGTTTGCTGCCCAGACTCTCCCTTCAGGACAGGCCCTCATTCTCCCAGATGTAAGATGCTGCTTGCTTTCCACTGAGTCCCTGCCTGGGCTATGGCCTGAGTAGAAGGGAGAGCCTCATCTGTGCTCTGGTTGACACACAGGTGAGGCAGAGAAGTAGAAAGGGCTGACTCCAGCTGGGGGGCAACTCCGAGGGTGAGGCCAGCTCCAGCACTCTCTGCAGAATTGGCTGAGGCTTCTGTTACAAGTGTGTCGCAGCCAAACTTCCGCTGCCCAATCCGGCTTCCTTTGCCCCTCACAGGTGTGGCCCCTGAGAGTACTCCCCCAGTAAACACCTGCACACCAGCCTCCATTTCAGAGTCTGATTCCAGGGAACTGACCCTACCACAGCTAGTGCTGGGAGTGGTCCCCAAAAGCCAACTCTAAAGTGCGTGCTGTCGCTGTCCTGCTGGCACGGAGGGCCTCACTGTAGTGGTAGGTGGAGCCTGTGATAAGGTGCAATTGATCAAATGTTCACCCATTGTGAACTGACGTGGGATAACTGGGGATGGGTACAATATTTCAGGCGTCTTGAGAGTTTCAGGGAAGTGTAATTATAAGGACTATGGAATGGGATAGCGGTTGCTGAGGGCTATCAATGCTTTGGACAGAGACAATGAAAGGTTGAGTGTGATTAATCATGAATTTAAGGTGAAGTGTGAAAGTCAGAAGCCCCCTTGGCAGGATATAAAAAGACTCTCATCTCCTGAAGCCAGAGGCAGAAAAAGCTGAGGGTCAGGCACAGGACTTAATTAGAAGAGTGGCAATGATCCAGTGGGAGTTACAGTCTCAATCCTAGCAGGTTGGCTGCCCAAGGTCAGGACCCTGATTGGGAAGAAGTGGGTCCCTGAGTTGCAGGATGGGGACATCTGGGCCACTGCACTTGAGAACCTTGAAACCTCAGACTCCCCTAAACTCTCTGAGCCTATAGCAGTGGCCACTCCTCCTTGTTAAATGCTAGGACCCACTCCCCCTTCCTTAAAGATGATTAAGAGGCCTCCATGTTACAAAACAACACATTCCCCTCAGAATCTGCACCCTTCCTTCCTAACCACCAGACCAAAAACTGGGGTCAAGTCACAACATGACCAATCCAGGAAGTGCTGGGCCTGGTATGGGAGAAGAGAGGACTATATCTGAAGGCACTCTACAATCTGTCTTGGTAGTCGGGACTGGATCCTGAGGTTGCCAGATCAAGGATGGCACAAGATAGGTTGGATACGGGAGAGGTTACTAATGTGGGAGCACTTTCCCATGATACAGGATCTAACACCCCAGCAAGGACCCCAGGAGATGTGGGAAGCCTGGCAAAAGCAGTGCCCTACACCAAGGGAAGTAGAAATGCTAGAACCCCCATAAAAAACAATTGACAGAGGGATCAAAGGCTCAGACAAGTGGACGTACCACAGTGGTTCTACCATAAAAGGCTGGGAAACCTACCATGACTATGTTCCATGGGAAGGCTGTTCACCAATGTGAGAAGGACACAATCATAGAGAGGAACTCAATGTGGTTGTCCTCTTAGACCAGCCTGACTGGGAATACTGCTCCATCTTATATACCAGGTGATATGGAAGGATCTCAGCTCTGAGTGAGGCCCAGAGTGAGAAAGTTCTGTGGCAGGTTCAGGATGAGGTGAACTTGGCCCTGCAGCTTGGGCCACGTGACCTAGCTGGTCTCGTGATAACCAGAGGTATCTGTGTGGGGAAAGGATGCTGTGTGGAGTTTATGTCAGATTCTAATAGGATAATCACATTATAGTCATAGGGTTCAGACCATTTTCAACAGAAAACAAGTACCATTCTAAAAGCAGCTCCTGGATTATTACTGGGCCCTGGCAGAGACTGCACATGGCACATGATTAAATGCCAAAAGCATATTAAATCATCTGGCTTTGGGGCGCCTGGGTGGCGCAGTCGGTTAAGCGTCCGACTTCAACCAGGTCACGATCTCGCGGTCCGTGAGTTCGAGCCCCGCGTCAGGCTCTGGGCTGATGGCTCGGAGCCTGGAGCCTGTTTCTGATTCTGTGTCTCCCTCTCTCTCTGTCCCTCCCCCGTTCATGCTCTGTCTCTCTCTGTCCCAAAAATAAATAAAAAACGTTGAAAAAAAAATTAAAAAAAAAAAATCATCTGGCTTCTATCAGACCCATGAAGTCATGAGGTCTTGTGAGCCCAAGAGCAACCCACCTAAGAATAAGGGATGCACTTTTGGTCAAGTATGAGCCTGGTCAGAGGGCACAGGAAAGCTGCATAAGCATGTGGTCTAGACCCCATTCATTCACTACCATTGCACGAGTGCCCCTCTCTCAACTAAAACTGCATGGAGGTTGGAGTGGGTTGTGGGGGGAGGTCCCTCATGACCAATAGATGGAGAAAGAAGAAGACTGAGGTTATTCTCATATGGGTCAGCTTGGTATGCTTATGTGAGCTGAAAACAGCAGCTATATTACAGCCCCACTCAGGGATGGCTCTGATAGTGCAATGGCAGCACACCTGGTCATCCACTTTGTATAAAAAGGAAAGATGGGAAGAATATATACAGATTCATGGAAAATGACAAATGGCTTGGCTGATTGTCAAGATAAAGAAAGTCTGGAAGATCAGGGATAAGGAAGCCTGGTAAAGACGCATGGGGATAGACCTATGGGCATGGGCACAAGATGTGAAGATCTGTGTGTGTCAATGACTACCAGATAGCACTACCAGGAAAGGGGCACCAAATAACTGGACAAAATGACTCCACCGGTTGCCATCGGTCAGCCTCTGTCATCAGCCACTGCAGGGCTGGTATGATGGGTACGTGAACAGAGTAGCCAGAGTGTAGCCATGATGTTAGGGGTTAAGACTATGTATGGGCCCAAGACCAAGCTTGATCTAGCTATTGCTGCTGCTGCTGAATACCCAACCTGACAGAAACAGACACCAAATCCTGAACCTTTATGATGGAACTATTTCTTTTAAATGAATTTTTATTTTATTTTAGAGAGAGAGAGAGAGAGAGACAGAGAGAGAGAGCAAGTGGGGGACATGGGCAGAGGGAAAGAGAGAGAAAGAGAGAATCCCAAGCAGGCTCCATGCTCAGTGTGGAGCCCAAAGTGTGCCTCAATCGCACAACCCTGAGATCATGACCTGAGCCACAATCAAGAGTCAGACGTTCAGCCAACTGAGTCACCCAGGTGTCCCGGCACTATTTCTCAAGGCGATCAACCACCCCATTTGGTAGGAAATTGATTACACTGGACTTCTCTAACCTTAGAAGGCACAGTGATTCATCTTGACTGAGACTGGCACAATGCTGTTACATACCAGGTCAGTTTCCCTTTCCTACAGGGCACTGGCTATCCAAAAGCTCACCAAGTGCTTGATCCACTGACATGGGGTCCCACAGGCTTATGGGATCAAGGAACCCACTTTACAGCAAAAGAAGTGCTGCAGTGGGCACATGAACACAGGATCCACTGGTCCGATCACACACCTAACTACCCAGAAGCCACCAGCCTGACAGGGTGTTGGAATTGACATTTTTCCCCTTAATAACAGCTTTACTGAGATATAATTCACGTACCATAAAATTCACCTTTTCAAAGTATACAATTCAATGATTTTTCATCTATTCACAAAATTGTGCAAGCATCAAGACTCTTAATTTTAGAACTCTTTCATCATTTCCAAAAGAAACCCCGTACCCCTTTCTTGCCTCCCTTAAGTCTTTGGCAATCACTAATCTATTTGCTGTTTCTACAGATTTGTCTATTCTGGACATTTCATATAAACTGAGTGATACAATATACGCCCTTTTGTGACTGGCTTCTTCCACTTATCATACTGTTCTCAAGGTTCGTCCACAGTGTAGAGTATATCAGAACTCCACCCATTTTACTGCTGACTAATATTCCATTACATGGCTATATACCACACTTTGTTTACTCATGCATCAATTGATGGACATCTGGGTTGTTTCCACTTAAAAAAAACCTCTGTGTGTACATGTTTACAGTTCTCTTGGGTGGAATGTCCTTTTGAAGCATGGCAAAGCCACCAAGTTGGAGATGATATCTAGCAAGAACAAGGAGGGGCGCCTGGGTGGTTCAATCAGTTAAGCATCCAACTTCAGCTCGGGTCATGATCTCACTGTTTGTAAATTCGAGCCCTGCATCAGGCTCTGTGCTGACAGCTCAGAGCCTGGAGCCTGCTTCAGAATCTGTCTCCATCTCTCTTTGCCCTTCCCCGGCTCATGCTCTGTCTCTCTCTCACTCCCTCAAATACAAATAAACATTAAAAAAAAAAAAAAAAAAAGAATGAGGAACCATCTCCAGGACACAGTACCCACCCTAAATCTATGAGCATTGTAAGTGCCAAGTCCCTAATAGGCAAGAATACATAGGTCTAGGGACCAAGAGGTAGAGAAGTAAGAGTGGTTTCACCTCCCTCGCACCCAGTCTCCTCTTGGGGGAATTCTGACTTCCATTCACTTGGATTTTAGGCTCTGTGATTCTACAAGTCCTGGTTCCCAGACAGGGAATGTTTTCACAGGTGACACGGTGGGAATCTTGTTTTGAGTTTCAGCTGCTAGCCGGTCACTTCAGACCCCTAAGGCCAGGAGAGCAGCAGTCATGGAAAGGTAACTGATTCTTATTATCAGGAGATGCTGGGACAGGGAAAAATACGTCTGACACCCAGTGCTATGGCCTCTTTGTACTCCTGCCTCACTGCAATGAAGGATGAACAAGTGCATAAGCCATGGCCTGAGAAGGGCATAGTGGAGCTCAGACGCAGCAGGAATGAGGGTCTGGGCCAGGGTGAGGGGAATCTAGGGTGAGTGGGGAGGGAGAAAGAGGCTGCATACCAACTGTGGCTTTTATGTTGGAAGGCAGAGCTCATCTTGCTATTCTTCCTCTTCTAAGTTTCCCAGGTAAAGGGACCAACCAGCATTCTGGAGCAACTGAGTTTCCACAGGGGGAATACTTATTATATGAAGCAAGGGGTCCAAGTGACTCAAGAGGTGGGCCGTTGTAGATACTGCTGAAGGTCCCCTATCAGGATGAGCTCTCATTCCCCAATTGCCAGATGATGAAGGCCCACAGCTGAGTCTATGTGAGACTCTCCTCTGGCTGAAGGGAGCCACTTCATCCATGGTCATGCACCCTCCCCAGTAGCAGCCTACATCCAGGGGTAGGGTTATGCAGAGTACAAAGGTTAGGACCCCTGGCTTCAATTTAAGACATCTCGAAAGAGCCATCCCAGCCCCAGAGCTCCCCATGGGGCAGGTTGAGATCTCCATTCAACTGCATGTGGTCAGCTTCTCTACCTGCCCGGTTCGGCTCCATATATCCCCTTACAAGTATGATTCCTCAGAGCACCCCCACCCCCCAAATTAATCCTCTGTTTGTAAATCTTAGTGTCTCAGAGCCTGTTTCCCAGGAACATGACCCAAAACAGAGCGCCCAGGCTGTCTGCCCCCATCAGTGTCAAATCCTGGGCCAGCCTGCAGAGGCTCAAGAAATCCCTGCCACAGCAGCTACTGGACCTCCAACCCCCAGAGCTGTCTTCACAGCCCCAACCCCACGTTGAGGCCCCACCCCCTTCAGGGAGGTATGATTATGAGGCCCTTTTACGGGTGAAACCAAAGCTCTAGAGGGGAACTAGCTTGTCCAAGGTCCCAGAGCTAGAAAGGGGCTAACTGGAGTTTGAACACCTGTCTATCTGAATCTCCTTGACCACCATCCCCATGACTTTCATAACTCCTACCATTGCAAGAGAGAGGGGCAGGCAGCAGGCTCTGGGAGCTTGGAGGAGACAGCTCACCTTGGCCTGGAGAGGTGGAAAGGAGCCCCTAGGAGCAGATGTGTGGTTCAGGCAGGTAGATGTGCCAGGAAAGGTGTTGCAGGAAGAGGGAACAGTGAGGGCAAAGGCTAGGAGATAACCCTAATGCAGGGTGAGAAGCTCTGGTTTGGGGTGGTGAGTCAGGGAAGGGAGGTGTGATCTGTGTGAAGGTCACAGATGGTGGACACAGATCAGGCTCAGGTCCTGCATCTGTTTTGCCCTGCCCCCACCTCCCTGTGTCCCATCTCCCCCACGCCCCCCCCCCCCCCCACAAGGTTCCGGTGCCTGCTCTGAATGGCCAATGAGGCCATCTGATTGGCTCATCAAGGGCAAATAATAGCTTTTGCTGAATTCAGCTGCAGCCAATCAGAGGCAATCAAGCACACAAGAGGCCTGATGGGCCACACAGGCGGGTGCACCCACAGGCACCAGAGCTGGCCCCTCAGTCAGGTTCCGGAAGCCTCCCTCCCTCCCTTATCTTGTGTGAGAGAACTGGAGTAGTGGTCAGGGGAACAAGGAGGGGGGTCTCAGGAAGAAAAGGGGAAGGGACCCAGCTGGGCTCCATAGCATTTACTTGGTACCTGCTGTGTACCCAGATCTCTGGAGAAGCTGTGCCCTGATAAGAAAGACTCAGGTAGAGGACACACTCACCCCAGCACATGCTCTGCAGAACAGGCTCAGCTCACAGGCCTCAGGAGGGGGCCTCCTTACGAGAAGCTGTTCTGAACCCCACAACAGCCTCCCAGCATTTGTCCCTTGGCCGCCCCCAGCCTGCCCTCCTGGGTGTCTCTGTGCTGAGTTCTTGCCTCTTCCCTGAGGAGAGTGGAGCCTCCAATCAGACCCTGGGAAAGCAATTTTTCAATCTCCAACTGCAAACACTAATACTGCCGAAGCTAATTTTATAGATTTCCACTTCGAGGCCTTGCCTTTGTCCCAGAATCCCTCAGCCCGGGAGATTAGTAGTTTAGAGACTGGAAAAAATAAGGTATTTTAAAATTCAGCATAAAACCCTCTCTTAGATTCAGTGAGCTTAAAAAAATTTTTTTTTTGATTGGAAAAGAGCCTGTTAGTGAAGGAGGAGCCAGGTCTGGTCCCTGCTCCACCGGGTGGCCAGAGAAGGGGTGCTCTGTTTCCAGCCCCCAGATGCCTACAGCCTCTGCAACATGGCTGGAACCTGCAGCCTAGGGAGGAGCAGAGAAGGGGGAACAGCTAGGCTCCATCCTGTGTGCTGGGAATGCGTAGGCCCTCCGCTCGACCCTCTGGGATCTGTGTACCCCTTGAAGCTACCCAGGATTTCCCCGATCCCAACCTCAAAGCTGTAGAGAAGGCTTCAGGCCACAGGCGTGCCACCCACTTTGCCAGTAAGGCTGATTCCATTCTGAAGCAGACTCTCTCTGGGCCTCAGTTTCCCATCTAACCAAACAGCCAAAGTCCCTGGCCATGTGGCCCACCCAGCTCAGTGAAGCCCAGAGCTGCATGCCCACTGCACACGTACACCCCAGGCCACACACGCTCGGACCCTTGCCCTGGCACAGACAAGCAAGCGCAGGACGCGTTTGGCAGAGCTCATTCCACGAGCACCTCGCTATTGCATCTCTCACAGATGAAGAGTGTAATCACTCTGGCTCTCTGGGGGCCACAAGCTCAGAAACATCCTAATGAAAAATAAATGTATTTACAGGGAGACGTCAAAGCCGCCAGGACGAGTCAAAGTAATATGCCTGCGACCAGCACGCGGACTTTTATTTCTTCCCCCTCCATGCTCCAGAGCTGCTCCTGCGGCGTGGAGAGATAAATATTTTAAATAGCGACACTTTGGCGATGCACGGTTATGCAAGACAAGGAATAATTAGAAAATAAATTACTTTTTTTAAACACAGCGTTACAAACAACGGGCGCATCAGATTACTCCTCTCCGCAGTCCAGGGCTGCGCAGCTCCAGAGGCCAGCCCGGCAAGGACCACGGGAAGCAACCACACACCAGCCTGTCCCCACAACCCCTAGATGGTGACATCCCCTCCCGCCTGCTTGAGGAGGCTCCCAGAATCGAATTGAAGACCACACTTGGCAGCTTCTAGAAAATCTCGGCGATGGAAAGGCTTCCTCCGGCGTCTCACCAGCAGTGGCGCAGACTAAAAATAGTTTAATCTCCTTGAAAGCAAAAGGAGCAATCAGCAAAACACACACTCGGGCCTGCGTGCTCCCCCCGCCGATCCTCACCATGCTCTGCCCCCCTCTGTCCAGGCCTGTCCCCACTGCCAACCATCATAAATTTCTGCCCAACCCCTGGGCAGCAGCCTCTGATCCCCCTCCCCCAATCTGAGGGAGGCAGCTCTTGCCCATCATTCAAGGCTCCTAGTGTCTGCAGCTGGGACCAAGTTACATATATGATATGTGTCCTTTAAGCCTTGTGACACCCCAGGAGGCAGGACAAGGAGTGATCCCTGCTTTACAGATGAGGAAACAGGCACAGAGAGGTGGAGTCACTTGCCCAAGGCTGGAAATAATAGAGGAGAATTCAGGTCTTGCCACTAGACAGCCTGGGCTGTGTGCTAAGGGAGGAGGGGTTCAGCCTCTGCAGAAAGGAGGCTGGTGGCTTTTAATTAGCATCAAGCCTGAGTCTCCAGTGATGGTTCCTGAGACACAAAAGCTTTCCAGGGCAAGAAGTGGCAAAGGCTGGTAGGATGGGGAATGGGAGAGTCTCACACATTCAGGGGGCACAGGTCTATTGGTATGGGTCTGTCACACAGATGCGTCTTGCCTATTGTGGCTGGAGTGACATTGTAATTTCACCATTTTTACCCACTGGCCGAGGATGGGGTCTGCACACCTGTGTTATGGCCCCAGCTCTGCGACCACCCTGCTGTGTGGTGGAGAGCCTATCCCTGTCCTCTCTGGGCCTCGGTTTCTTCAGAGATGGGCCAAGTCGATCTGAGGGACTGAGAGCCCGGCAGCAACTCTGTGCCCCCCCAGTCCTGCCTGGCACACTCTCTTGACCCTCCTTACTCAGCCCTACGTCTCCACTTTGTCCACTTGCCCTTGCCAGGACCTGATCTCCAATCCAGTTCCATGCCCTTCGTGATGCTCTTCACGGGCTCCCCGAGAATGCTGCAGTCTCTTCAGAGTTCAGAAATGCCTTCTGTCCCCTTCCCCCACCTTCAGAGACTGAAGCCAGGACATAAAGCAATACATGGGGCTCTGGCGGGTGGTCCAGCTTGCCCAACCTCCCGAAATGCCATCAGGGAAGTTGGAACTGAGACCTCCTTTCATAAAATATCTTTCCTGGTAACCAGCAGCTGCAAAAAATTACTCCATAACCTCACTCCGAGCTTTTCAAAAATAGCCTGCGGGCCTGCTTCTAGAAGACGCTGCACTGCCCAGCCCTATCCATAGGGCGGAGGAAGGTAGCTCCATCTCCCCACTGCCCTGGCTGCCCAGTCCACCCCTTGGCCCCCTGGTACACTGGCCAGCTGTCCTCACATCCAGTCCTTGCTTCCTGTTCCAGCCATTGGCCTGGGTCTAGTCCCTTGCCTCCAGCCCAGTCTTTGCCTCTCCCTGCCCAGCCTTTGGTCCCTAGTCCAGCTCTTGCCCCCACAACTCCATGTTCCTCTGTTGCTACCTCAGCGCACATAGGGCTTGGTTCTGTCACCTGCAGCAACTCCACATCTTCTCATCTCAACATGACCCCGAGGGCAGAGACAACACTCTCACAGATAGGAAGCTGGAGCTCAGGTCACCTGATTGCGAGGGGCTTCTTTGGATCTGACCACCCCCAAGCTGGATCACTCACCCAGCTTCAGGAGAAGCTCGATTTAAACAGGTGCCAGTGGGGACTGAGGAAGGCACCACAAGCAGATGGAACAGGCAGGGCAAGGGCATGGCCCTGGGGAGCTTGGAGATGTGGGGCTGAGCTCAAGAGAGGACTCTCACTTAGAACAGCCTGAATCTTTGGGAGCTGCACCACGGGATGAGCCCTCAGCCCTCAGCCAAGGTCAGGGTAATGCCCTGCCCTGGTCATGGAAGCCCTAGGTAACCCTACCTGGGCACAAAGAAGGTGCTGGGGTGGGGGGGGGGCTATCCAGGGAATAGCTGGCACGCTGTCAATCAAGGCAGAACTTTATCCACAAAGCCCTTCCCCACTGCTGACTATGTAAGCCAGGCTAGCTGGGGCTTCCTACTGCATAGATGGGGGAACTGAGGCTTGGAATGAGGGGCACCTGGTCATAAGGAGAGAACCAGGCTGCTTAGGTTCCCTATTGAGCCCCCTGCCTCCCTGCCTTCTCCCTAAATCCCTTCCTCTGCTCCCTGATGCTAACCCCGAGCCAAGCCCTGGGCCTGATGCACTCCCAGGCACAGGGCAGCAGTTCTCAAACTGTGTTCTCTGGAGTCCAGGACAGGAAACAGGGCTCATGTGGAGGATAAGGGGCAGTGAGAGGGAGGTCAAGAGGCCAGCCAGCCTGCCGCCTCCCTCAGCCACAGAAAACCTCCTGCTTATCCATTCACTGGCCAGGGCCCTGCATGGAGTTCACTAAATGGTAATTACGGTCTCAGCTGCTATAAGAGCATGACAGCAAGTGGTGCCTAGGGGACTGAACTTATTCTTTCTCAAAACTTCCTGAAACCACAGGAAAGGGTTATTCAAAATGGCAAAAACCCACGGGTCAAAGAAAACATGCAGGAGGTGCTAGAAACAACATTTGGAAGCTGGAAGCAGATGGACCATGGACCGTGGTGATGGACTCGGCAGGCCCTGGGAGGCTCTCCTGTGCTGGCAGTAGGTTAATGTTGGGGAACCCCAAAGAACAAGACCTGAAACCCCAAATGGGAGGCTGAATGAAACTTCCCTGGGAACCTACGGCCCAGAAGGGCCATTTGGCCAGATCACCCACAATGAAATCAAATCCCATGAACCCCCCATCCAACCCCCCCGTGCCTGGATGTCACCCCCACATTCAGTGTCCCCACTCTTTGGTGGTGGTTTGACTTGAAACTCAGAGGATTGTGAGCCCCACTTCTCAGCTCCTATCACATAAACTCATCTGTTAGCTTAAATATGAGTAGACCAGGTAAAACCCTAAAACACGGAGGGGACACAGGCACATAGGAGGCAGGGACCAAAACAAACAAAAAGCTCCTGAAGGAACCTGGGCTACAGAAGGAACCATAAGTTGTGTATGCTAGGGTTGAAGAAATAAGTAAATATATTATTGATAACAAGAACTTGGCTTCTCACTGTTGGAGATGGAAGTCACAAAGAGGAAAGGAGGAAGACTCGAATGAACCTCGTTGCACTGGATTGGAGTCAGAAGTTTTGGTATAGATTCATAGTTCTGAATATACACACAGATAGATAAAGATGTAATCATAGGTATGTGTGTACACATGGGTAGCAGACGCACATATATTTCCCCAGTTCTGATCATGAGAGGGCCTGGAAGCAGTGACACCCCAGTAGCAAGGAGCACACTTGGCACACAGATCTTAATTTCTATATACCGCTTGCCAATGAACAGAACCAGAACTCCTTGGAGAAGTGGCTGATTCCAGGGAAAATACAAGATGAGCCTGGAGGATCTTTGTGGTAACAGAAAGTAAGGAAGTATTCAAATAAGGATAAGAGTATGTCAGAGGGGCAAAGGAGCCAACCTAGAAGAGCTCAAATGGCCAAAGCTGGAATGATTTGACCAAGAAAAGAAACAATGACAATCATGAATTATAACCTACAGAATAAGGAGTCATGAGTTGACACTGATATAAATAAATAATTGAATAAACAAGTAAGACAAGCAGTGGAGGAAGCAAGCAGACACCATCTTAACCAAGTAATCAAAATTAACATCACCAATAATAAGGCATACTGACATCATGTACTCCCTAATGTGATATGCTAAGAAGGACACATCATTTCTATGGTGTTGTTCCTAAAAATGCATAACCTCAATCTACTCACAGGAAAACATCAAACACAAATTGAAGGATATTAAACAAAAATAACTGACCAGTATTTAAAAAACATTTTTTTTAAATGTTTATTCATTCTTGAGAGACAGAGCATGAGGGGGGATGGGGCAGAGATACAGAGAGGGAGACACAGAATCCGAAGCAGGCTCCAGGCTCTGAGCTGTCCGCATGGAACCCGACATGGTGCTCGAGCTCATAAACCATGAGATCACGGCCTGAGCCGAAGTCAGACACTTAACCGACTGAGCCACCCAGGTGCCCCTGACCAGTACTTTTTAAAAAGTGTCAAGATCATGAAAGACCAAGACACAGAAACTGTCACAGACCGGAGGAGCAACTAAATGCAATGTGGAACCCTGGTAGAGAAAAATGACATTAGTACAAAAACTGGTGAAATTCGGGGCACCTGGGTGGCTCAGTCGGCTCAGCCGGCTCAGCCTCCAACTTCAGCTCAGGTCATGATCTCACGGTTTATGAGTTCAAGCCCCGCGTTGGGCTCTGTGCTGACAGCCCAGAGCCTGGAGCCTGCTTCAGATTCTGTGTCTCCCTCTCTCTCTGCCCCTCCCCGACTCATCCTCGTGTGCGCGCTCTCTCTCTCCCAAAAATAAATAAAATAAAAACATTAAAGGGGCACCTGGGTGCCTCAGTCAGTTAAGTGGCCCATTTTGGCTCAGGTCATGATCTCATGGTCCATGGATTCAAGCCCCGCGTCAGGCTCTGTACTGACAGCTCGGAGCCTGGATCCTGCTTCAGATTCTGTGTCTCCTCTCTCTGCCCCTCCTCTGCTCATGCTCTGTTTCTCTCTGTCCCTCAAAAAAATGAATAAAAATGTTAAAAAAAATTCAGAAAAAACTGGTGAAATTCAAATACAGTCTTCACTTTGGTTAGTAATAAGGTACCAGTGTCAATTTCTCCTTAGCTTTGATACTTGCATTATGGTTATACAAGATGGGGAAATTGGGTGAAGGGTCAGAAAATTTCTATGCTATTTTGTCAACCTCTCTGTAAGTCTAAAATTACCTCAAAACAAAGGAGTTGGGTTTTTGTTTTGTTTTTTAAGTAGGTTCCATGCCCAATATGGGGCTTGAACTCATGACCCTGAGATCAAGCGTTGCATAGTCTACCAACTAAGCCAGCCAGGGTCCCCAGAGGAGTTTTTTGTTTGTTTGTTTGTTTGGTTTTGTTTTTTAAGCTATAATACTATCATCCTCAGAGAGCAAACAGGCATTGTCGCAACAATGAAACAAGAGATAGATGTTATTTTTTCAAAGGATCAAAGAGAGATCCTGGAAATTAAAAACAGGGTAACAAAATGTAAAACTTGATAGAAAGGATGGAAGATAAAATTAAGAATCTCCTGACAAAAAAAAAACACAATGGAAAATTGGAGAGAAAAGAGAAAAAAAAAGAAAAAGTCTGAGTTAAAGGTTCTAGAAAGAGAACAGAAAATATTAGGAGGGACATAGTCAAAGAAATCATTCAAGAAAACTTCCCAGAACTGAAGGACATGAGTGTCCAGCTTGAAGTGTTCACTGAATGGTAAGGAGTGAAAATAAACCCCACTAAGGTATATCAGTGTGGAATTTCTGAACGCTGGGCATAGGGGAGAAAGTTTCTAGAGGATAAAGATCAGCCCATGTACAAAGGACTGGGAATCTGAATGAACTTTGGACCTCTCCAGAGCAACTCAAAAAGCTGGAAGGAATGGAGCACTGCCTTAGGAATTCTGAGGCAAACAGTTTCCACACTGGACTTACACACCCAACTAAAATCTCTGCCAAGTGTGGGGGAGAGGGCAGGCTTTCTGAGACATGGAAGTCTCAAAAGTCTAGCTCCCGCGTACCTTCCCTCAAGAAGTCAACTGAAAATGTCCTCTACCCAAACAAGGGAGAAAATCAGAAACCAAGGAAGTGGAGCCCATGGTATCCAGGAAACAGGGATCCCAACCCAGATGAGAGGGGAGGGAGATCCCAGGCACAGTCTGAGCCACAGGCTGTGTTCGCAGGAGCAAGTAGGGGGCTCCAGGTAAGACTTCCTGGGGCAGTTTACTGGACAGAATCCCAGGTGGATCTGCATGTATGACAGGAGGTCAGAGAGAGGAGCAGGGGGTTTGGGGCAGCATGAGCAAAGGTTCACAGAAAACTAAGCAGACACCAGACAGTTGTTATCTGCAGAAAAAAAATGTAAAAATTGTACCCAAAAGTGTGTACTATGAGTTACAGTTCTGAATAGCATCTGCCCAAGTCAGGACAATGTCAACACTGAGTCCAACCCCACCCACATCACGGTGTGATGGTGTGGGAGGGTGAAGGATAGGACTGTGCGTGGGGAAGAGGGGAAGAAAGGGAGAGGAGGACGTAGCTCGGAGAGCTACGTCCTCCTCTTCCCTAGTGCGTGTCCGTGGATAAAGCCTAAAACTGAGCAATCGTGAAGTAGTGACATAAGTATGTCATTTAGAGATACGGAGTTCTGAGATTAGAAAGTGACAGCCTCTGGGGAGTTGGAAATGGAGAGGAGGGGGCTGCTGTGCTCCTAACACAACATGCCTGTTAAAACCATGGCTTTATACTATGTGCATATATGACATTGATTTTAAAACCCTGACTTTAAAAATCCATATAGAAATGTAAGAATAAGAAAAAAATATTAATAAAGGGAGAAAGGAGGGGGATGTGGGAGAAAGAAGAAAGGAAAAAGAACAATGTAGGCAGAGGAGTCAGGGGCAGGAGATGGACTGCTTTGACTCCCACCTCTGGCCCGCAGCCAGGAGCCTCCAAAGGGCAGAGCTGATGTTGCGCTCTGTTGACATCACCACCACCTCTGTTTACTCTTACTGCAAATGAAGGGGGTTCGAGGTTTCAGTTCCTTGATCAGCTGAGTACACAGACCTGGCTCCTTAGGCCAAAACATCAACTCAGTAGTAGTGACCCTGGTCTGGGTGACCCCTCACCCCCACTTCTACCTTTCCCCAAAGTTGGGGTAATCGGAAAGCAAGCTGAGGGACAGCAGCCCACAGTGGGGGATGGTACCAGGTGGGGAGAGGAAGCTCTACATCTTCCACAAGGTGCAGCCATGGGTGTTCTCATTACCTCTGCACCGACCTCTACTTAAACCTGTGCCAGACTCACAGGCAGCCTTGCTTGGGGAGGGCTGAGGAGGGAAGGGACTGCCTGAAAAGTGGGGCTGGGTAAGCCACAAATGTCTGTGCAAACTCTCACCCACTCCCCGGGATCCCAACTCCTCATGTAATTTCCTGGAAAATGCAAAAACCTGCAGCCCTTCAACACAGTGGCCTCCTTGCACTAGACGAATGTCCACCCCAGGGGCCCCTCGGTCCCAGGGAGGGAGGGGGGATGAGTGTGAGACCTGCAAAGAGGAGCTTCACACAAAGCATAAGCTCAGATGAGAGTTGGGCTCAGCTGGAGGAAATCCGGAGCCCTCAGGGAACAGAGAACCAGACATTGGACCCAGACCCCTGGTCTGGGTCTCAAAAAGGAAGATTGCAAGGCAGGTAAGCACCATGGGAGAGCCCCTTTGTCACTCAGGCCTTGTCCTTCCCAGGAGCCTTCAAGACCCTTATGTGCCTCATTGTGCGTCACTGCATGGAAAAGGAGCTCCAGGGTCCCCAGGGGACAGGTGGTGGCTCTCCCAGCCCCATGGATAGACAACACCTTTCCCAGCTCTGCCAAGGGTTCCTTCCTTCCTTCCTTCCTTCCTTCCTTCCTTCCTTCCTTCCTTTCTTTTAAGTTTATTTATTTATTTTGAGAGAGAGAGAGAACAAGCAGGGGAGGAGCAGAGAGAGAGGGAGAGGGACAGAATCCCTGCACTGTCGGTGTAGAACCCAATGTGGGGCTTGAACTCACGAATCCATGAGATCATGACCTGAGCTAAAACCAAGAGTCGGATGTTTAACTGACTGAGCCACCCAGGTGCCCCATCTTTTTATTTTTTTTTAAGTTTATTTATTTATTTTGAGAGCGGGGAGCGGCAGAAAGAGAAGGAGAGAGAATCCCAAGCAGGTTCTGCACTGTCAACATGAAGCTCAATGTAGGGCTGGAACTCATGAACCATGAGACCATGTCCTGAGCCAAAGTTGGATGCTTAACTGACAGACCCACCCAGGCGTCCCTCTGCCCAGGGTTTGTAAGGAGGTTCTATGGGTATATATGCTGTTGGTGAGACTCGTGCAGGTGGCAGAAGTACCTACTCTGGGAGACAGTTTGAGGTGAGAGGCAAAGACCCAGTCTGACGGTCCTGTCCAATGAGAGAGCCCCCTGGCCTCCTGGAAGCTCCAATCTGCTATGGGTACAGCCACAGCCCTCAAAAAGCTGTATCTGAGGGGGTGACAGTGTTCAAGCCCTGGGGGTCCTAGTCTGAGCTGGGAGGCTACCAGACCCCCGTTGATGTGGAGCAGTGAGTTCTCAGGGCCAGTCTCCTGCCTTCTCCGCCCCCCCCCCCCAGAAGGCTCCAGACCTCCGTTCCCCCTGAGTAGTTCCTCCACCACTTAGCAACGGAGACAATTTACATAATGCATCAAGTGTGAGAGCATAATGGCTGGGGAAGCAGGATGCCCGTTAGTGGCTCCTCGGGAGGGAAAATACTTGTTCCCACACCACCACCTCCCCCATCACGGACTGGCCGTGAGGCTGCTGGGAAGCAGGTACCTTTAAGTGCTCAGTGCCATCAAGAGGGAAGGGCCTCCCCAGCCCTGGACATAGAGCAACCTTGGGACACAGATGCATGCAAGAGGAAATTTCCAAAGCACCCGAGTTTTGAACATAAATCCACCCAGCCGTACTCTGGAGTCTGCACTCCTGCTGGGCCTGGGCCCTGCATCCGGAGCCTTCCCGGAGGAGGAGGTACTCCAGCAGGCGGGAAGCTGTAGCAGGAGGCCAGGGAGCTAGGCTGCAGCTGCCCAGGAGGCGGTCACGTTCAAACACAAAGGCAGAGATGGAAGGGGGAGAATACATAAAAATTACTGGCATGGTAATTGCTTTTTATATAAATGTTCTTTTAAAAAGTTTTCCCCAGTGTGAAAGTCCCTCTTTAAAAAGAATAAATTCACTGCACACCAATTTATTCTGTGCCTGTAGATGGAGCATAATGAAGGCTCCTCCGTCAACACCTGATCAAGAGGCAAGTGGCTGCCACTTGACCCAGCTTCCGGGTCTTCCTCCACGAAGATGAGGCAGGCAGCAGCGGAGCCTGGGAGTCTGGGGGCAGCAGGAAAGTGGGGAATTGTCATCCAGGAAACTCTGGGCCTTAAGGCCAAGCCCAACAAACGGCATTAGCGCCTCAGGAGCTGCACTTGAGTGGAGCATTCAGAATAGGGGCAGCCACCGTCACGCACAAGGGAGATATATGTGGCTGTAGGAGCTGGGATGCATGGGGGGGGGGTACAGGAGAGGGGAGGTGTTCAGCAGGCTTCTGGGGGGTGGGGATCAGGCCAGGGTCTACCTACAGGGCATATGCAGGAAGCTGGCTGGTGACAAGATACCTGGTGGGTGTAAGTGGGAGAGGTCTGTCCTGGGCTTCCTGTCCAGGAAGCTCAAGCTCTGCTCGAAGCCTGTAGACACCCAAACTGTTTGGCCATCTCCAGAAAGTAACGCTTCCGTCCAGGGAAGGAAGGGCTACTCTCCCTCACCAGGATGCCCAAGACCTAGGAAGGAAGCTCCTACACATGGCCACAGCTCTGTCATCTGTGAAATGGGAACAATGTCCTGGTGGCCTCACCACCCAGCCTCTCTGAGCAGTGGACTGGGGACGATGAGGACTGCCTGCACAGGCCTGTGCTCTCCAAAGTGGGACCACTTGGTTCAACACCCATCCCAGGATGCAGACACACATGGGTGTGAGGACACAGATCCATAGCCGACCAGCACCTTGTCCCCCCTGTAGGGTTGCTGAGCACAGCGGCAGGCAGAGTAACTTGGGGGGATGTGTCCCATACATGGGAACATGGTGTGTGCATGAATGTGAGCTCCTCACCCACAGATGAGATTTCTCAGCTTCACTAATTAACCAGTTAAGTAGTTCTCGCCTGACACAGAGCTCCTGGCACCTGCCTCCTCGCAGGCCCACCCTGCTCTGTAAGCATGCCTGCTCCCACCTCCATACAGAGCTCAGCCACATACACATGCGTGCATATGCACACTTGCCTGGTCACACCCCCCATGAAGCACACATGCTTTCCTGAGCACATGCACGTGCATACCTGCTCACGCCCCCACACACAGCACACATGCAGGTTTGTGGGTTCTCTTCTGTGCGTGCACATACTCACATCCCACATGCAGCATCACGCTCCTGTCCTCTCCCACACGTGGTCAGTCACACTCCACCTTACACAAACCTCTATAGGTCAGAGAGGTGTCTCCCAGTGAGTCAAGGGACCAAGAATCAATCACAGGGGGCTGCCTGCCTTCTAGGTCTGACTGCCCTGTGCCGGTGGACTCTGGGGAGGCCTGGGCATGACCCTGCTTTCTGGTCATGATCTCCCTACCCCATATAATGCCCATCAGAGGCTCCTGGCAGCTCCTGTCTTCTCTGTGTACCCAAAGGATGGAAAAGTAGAAGGGAGTGGGGACACCAGACATCACTGGCCTCAGCCCCAACCTGGAGGGCTTCCTGAGGGAGGGAGCTGTGGGTTGGGTTTAAAACTGGGGTCAGACCCAGAGGGGATGGGGGTAAGTGAGGAGAGTGGCAAGTGGACGAGAGAGAGAAGCTAGGATGTCTAGTGGGAATGGGGCAGGCACAGCAATGGCTGGGTGGCCCAAAGTCTCCCTGCTCCCCCTGCCCAGGCCACACACCTTGACCAGGCCTTTAAGTCACTCTGGGAACAGCCCATCATCTCCCACCCCAGCCTGATATCTGGGTGCCAACACATCTTGCAGCTGTCTCTTCTCTTGAGCCCTTTTTCACGGCCCCCACACCCTCCATTCCCTCACATAGGGGGACCAAGCCTGGCAGACCCCATGTCAGCCTACCTGTCTGGGGGCATCTGGCACTGCAGGTCTATCTTGATGCAGAGTCTGTTTCCCCATGTGGGGCTGAAAGGTTCCCATGGTCCTGTGGGACAGTCAGAGCCCTGGACTTCCCCCTCTCAGTCCTCAGATGCCTGCCACTTTGTTTATCCATCGAGCAGTTACTAGCTAACACCTACTCCATGCCAGCCTGTGGGCACACAGATGCATATCTGTACACTGCAGGCATGTGTGTATATGTGCATCCCATGCGTGTGCAGCCTGCTTCTCCACCCAGACTGTACATCCTCTTAGGTGGGGCCCAGCCCCCGATCCCACACTCTGACCCCAGGATGCTCGAGCCTTAGGGCTCCCTGATTCATAAGAACCCAAGGATGGACAAGGAGGGGTCTGAGGAGTCTGTCCAGGATCTACCCCCTGCCTCCACCCACACATACAAGTAGCCAGCTAGCTGCCCTGCAGAGCCCGGAGAGAGGTATGTGAACCAGGTCCCAGGGCCAGGAGAGAGGTATGTGAAAGACAGGAGGTTTAAGGCTCTATAACCTTCTCCAAACTCTAGATCTTTGCTCACAAGGACTGGAGAGCCATGCTCAGAGAAGGTGGAGGGAGGCCAGGCTGAGCTTGCATCTCCTGCCTGGTCGTGGTAAATGCTGCTCATGCTGCCCCTGGGGCCGGCTGTGGTTTGTCAGAACCAATTACTTCTCTGCCTCTGCCAAATGCTTGGGGCTCCACAAATCTCAGGCAAGTGTCCCCGTGGCTGCCACCGATCCAGCAATGCATGGGCGTAGAGGAGCAGGGAGGAATGCAGATCGGGTCAGCCATCCCCAGGGGCCCAGCATGGAAACCCATTTGGTCCTCTACCCCCATCCCCCATCTCCCACCCCTGATCATCCACACCAGCTCCTGGCTCTGGACATGCAGCCCCATTGCTCTCCCGAGGTGACTGCAGAGGCCAGCGGGGAGGGAAGCAGATCCTGGCCTCTTCTCAACAATCTGCAAATATCAGCCCCCATCGGAGCTGACCCCCAGCTGTCCTGGCTACAAGGCCAGCATGTCTGGGGACCCCAGGAGAGAGCTAGGGTATTCACCAGAACAGTCTTACTGTGTGTGTGGGGCGGGGAGTGAGGGTGTCTTGCATTAGGAAAGTCTAGCAGACAAACATCTTAGACTCCCAAGATGGAAGGATTGTGGGGCATCCACTTCAGGAAAGGAGTATTGTGTAAAGCCATAGGTTCTCAACCAAAACTTCCAGACAGAGGCACTCTGTCTGCCTGGTGAGGTTCTGACCATGCCTCTGAGATCGTCTCTTCTTTAAACTGAGGGACCTCATGCCTGGCTGGCTCAGCTGGAGGAGCATGCAACTGGAGTTGTGGGTTCGAGCCCAGTGCTGGCTGTAGAGATGACTTAAATAATTAAGTTTAAAAAATAAAAATAAAAAAATAAACTGACGGGCCCTGATCAGAGAATCTTTCACACATCCCTGGAGCTGAGGATCAAGAACCCATGATCCTCAGCCCTGGCCTTGGCCACACCATTTCCTGACCCATCACCCTATCCCCAGTGCCAGTACCTGGGGCTGGCCCAGAGATCAGTGGTTTCCTACCACCTCTACTCTACTGCCAGCCAAGCCCCATGCCCAATCCACCAGGCCTGGAGACAAGCTGCCAACTGGCTGACTGATTTGAGAAACCGACACACAGGCCTCTTCTGGGGTATAGGGGACCTTCCCTTCACTTCTGCCGGCCTCCTCCCTAGGGATGCCTCTGCAGCTGCCTCCCTAGGTTCCTGGCCCAAGAAACCACTCACCTTTCCCTGGCCCATAGGCCCTGTTTCTTCAAGCCCTGGTGGCTTTTGTGCCTCTCCCTGTAAGGTTCCCAAAAGATGTCATGGTCAGCCAGTGCTAAAGACTGAATATTTGTGTTGCCCCCAAATCCATATGTTGCAACCTAATCCCAACATGATGGTATCTGGAGGTGGGCTCTATGGGAAGTGATTAGGTCATAAGGACAGAGCCCTTGTAAATGGGATTAGTGTCCTTATTCCAGACCCCAGAAAGATCCTTCACCCTCCCATCATGTGAGGACATGGCAAGAAGAGAGCTGTCTACAAACCATGAAGTCTACGAACCATGAAGTGGGCCTTCACCAGACACCAAATCTGTTGACACCTTGATATTGGAATTTCAGCCTCCAGAACCATTAAAAATACATTCTGTTGTTTATAAGCCACCCGTCTATGGTATTCTGCTATAGCAGCTAGAACAGACTCGCAGCAGGGAGGAGAAAACGGATTTCCAAATTCCTGGGCTGAGACAAGCAAAGGGGACACCTTGGGCATCTGAACTTCCCCAAACTGTGACCAATTCCTAGAAGGGGAAGCATCTGATAGATGGGGGGAGGGGCGCATAAAGGTACCCCCACATTTGCAGGACTCTGTTTGCAGCCTTTCCTTGTCCCTGGTCCCTTAAGATCCTCTCATCTCCCATGAGAATAGAGGCACTCGGGTTCCTATTTCACAAATGGGGGAAGCAAGATTTAGAGGGGCAGGACAACAGGCCTTGGGTCCCTCAGTGTGGGAAGACCCAGCCCCGCCATTCCTGCCCTCTCCAGTCTTTCCACCACCACCCACCACGGGGTTGCTGCCCATGGCACAGGTTCCAGGTTCAAACTCCAGTTCTGCCACTTACCAGCTACAGGACCTCAGGCAGATCTCACCTTAGGAATGCACAACTCTCTTCTCCAGATCTGAGCTGGTCCCTATCCTCTGGAACTGACCTTGGATGTGGCCCCACAGTGACCTCCTGACACAAGCTGGAAGCTGATGGTCACTCTCCCATGCCTGTACCACCAGCCATGGGTGTGCTGATCCCACCCAGAGAGGCCTCTCCCACAGACCTGTCCCCACCACACCCACGACCTCCACAGGCACCTGGGCAGCAGCTCCTCACTAAGACTGTGCCAGAACTCCAGAAGCCTCCTAGCAGGGCTCCCTGCTCCAGCCTCCCCCTCTAAGACTCCAGGAGCAAGAGGCTCTGAATTGGCCACGGAGGCAAACACCCACTCAGGCCCTTCTGGGGGCCTTTCTGTCACGGCATCCTCCACCTGCTGTGAGGTCTTTCTGACCTAACATCCTCACACTCTGTGGGGAGTAGGAAGAGGAGAGGCCTGGGAGAAGACAGGGGCTGAGAAGGGTACTGGCTCAGCCTTAGCAGTCCTGGAGGAGCCCTTGGGGTCGGGGAGGCTCTAGCAGCTGGTCCCCATGGAAGGGATGGCCAACTATAAGCCAGGGCCCCTGGGCAAAGTGTCTCAGGGCAGCCCTTCCCCCACACTGACCTCCCTGCACCCCTTCTCTGATGGGAGGGTGTGTGGAAGGGTTGCCGGAGACCCAAGCCAGTCAGCTGGCCCTCAGGCAGGAGTTCCTGCCACAGATTAAACGGCTTTTGAAAAGCTTCAAAAATGGAATTTTCTCCTGTAGGCGACAAAGGAGTGTGTGGGGGGAGGGGGCAGGCAGGAGGATACACAGGCTCCCTCTCTCACCACACAGTACTCAGAAGAGAGCATCCCAGACCTTAAGTGGGGGGAGGGGCAGAAGAGGCACCACCCCCCCAGGACAGGCCTGGAAGGAAAAGAAGTGGGGAGCCTGCGCTGGGGAGACAGAGAGGGGGTCCAGGCAGGCTTCGGCCAGGCTTCCATGCATCTGCCTCTGTGTATCCAATTATGCTCAAGTGGCAGCCTCACCATGTTTCAGACGCCCTCCCAGGAGCCCCTCCTCAGCCCCATGCATCCCCGCTGGGTGCCGAGCAAGAGGACCATATGGAGGGAATAATAAGACAATTAACTTTCCATTAAAGAATAATATATGTGGGTTTTTAGGGAGGCGAGCGGCAGCAATCCCTACCCAGCGGCATATTTCACACTCGCGGCCCCCACCCCCCACCTCCACCCGGACGCACCCCACATCCTGATCATCTTCACCAGGAGAGAGAAGGGCTCCATTGGGACTCACTAGGAGGTGGCTGGAGGATGGGTGGCAGCTTTGTGAGGAGCAAGAGCAGAGCCCCTAGGACTGAGGCTTCTGGAAGCCTTGAGGAGAGGTTATGATGAGCCTGGGTGGGGCTCCCTCACCACCCCTCACTTGACTCTGACCTGTGCTGGTCCCCAAGATGAGGGAAGGGGTTGGGGGTAGGGGTCTGCCTGGCCAAGGAGCTGCAGGCCTGACTCTGGGGGCACATGTGAACCACGGTGCTCTGACAGAAAGACCAACTATGGGGTCTGGGGTTCACAATCACTTGAGTTCCCCTTTCCTGACCCTCCAGAGGCTGTTCTGTTCCCTGGCACCTCCCCCTACCCCAGATTCCTTCTTTCTCTTCTGCCTCAGCTCCCTCTAGGGCTCTGAGCTTCCCTGGCGCTTTTGGACAGTGCTAACCCCACCTGAATGCCCAGAAGCCCAGAGAGGACCCTCCCCAGTGGAGGCCAACAACAGCGTTGGCCAGCGCCCCCAAACCAGTATGTGAGTATGCATGAGTTTCAGGAATTGGTGGTACCAGTCAGTGGGGAGAGTTGGAGAAACAGCAGGAGGCGTGTCTCAAAGGCACCTAAGAAGGGGCCCTGTTTCCACTTTGCTGAGCCCCTCAGGAAAGGCACTCTTGATGTGGCCAGACTTTGGTCCTTGCCAGGAGCCAGCTCCAGATGTGGCACTCCGCAAATATTAATTACACATTCCCAGGGAGCAGTGAGCAGACGGGGTACAGGGATGGCCAGGGGCAGACAAGATGGGCTGGGACTGTGGCACCATCACTGGTTCAAAAATGCCATTCCTGGCTACCCAGAGAAGTGAGGACACATGGATGCCATTGGCCTGAATCACCATGACAGTCCAGAGAAGCACAGCAGTGGGGAGGGGAGCAGGAGATTTGGTTAGGGATCTGAGTCCCAGGGTCCTATTTTTTGTGGATGTAGCTCCATGGCTTAGGGGAGGGGTTGCCTCAGGGTAGCTCCTCCAGGCAGGCCCCAGGCCTGCACTTCTAGCTTGGTGCTTCTCCCCATCCCCACTACTACTTAAGATTGGCCTGTCAGGGCTCCAGGATGGGACTGGCTAGAGAAGACTGTCACTCAGGACCTTGGTTTCCCCATTTATATGAAAGGACTACAGGAGTAATTAGCAGCATGCAGCTAGGCTGAGGCCATCATGGAACTGCAGCAGCCAGGGATGTTGACAGGGCTCTAAGCCATTTCTGCCCCAATCAGGAGGCGAGGCAGGAGGGGTTGATGTGGAATGAGAAAGGCCCCGATGGGTCTAGACTTGACTTGACACTTCTCAGAGGATGGCCTGTGGACCCCAGGCATGATCATCCCAGGTCTCAGTTCCCAGCCCAGCTCTGGTCAGGAAGCCCTCCCTCACCCCAGAGAGAGGATCTTCTTACTTCTTTCTTTAGAAACTCTGCAAAGAAGGTGTCTCACCCAGGTCAGAAACCCATCTCAGGATGACACACACCTGATGAGCCACTGATGCTTCCTCATGTCTGACTACAATCTCTCCAGCTTTGCTTTCCCATAAGGTCCCCAGAGTTGTTCCCCTTCTACCTGGACACCCAGTCAAAAGTCAGTAGGTCTCTGGCTATACCCGTCAGAGTGACCTGGTCTTCAAAGTGGGGAGACCAGCCATCTCCACATCCTCCCCCATGCACCCCCAGGCACCTGATGAATTATTCATCCTGATCAGCCTCATTATGTAAATGAGTTCAGAGCCCAAGCATATGCTCTCTGCTCTTCCCTGCGCCCCCCCCCCCCCACCTCGCCCCAGAGGATGGGGACAATATGGTGGTGATGGGGGAGGGCAGAGTAGGAGCTTGGGAGACCATCATCAGCCTCCAGGGGTTCTGGAGGGCACAGAGTATACAGTCCACACTTTCGTGGCCTGTTCACATCAGGAGTAGACCAGGGCTTGGGGTGAGGTGGGGCTGGGGTACCCAGGGCTGGCATGGCTTAGGAGTGTCCGGCTAAGCATGGGGGTGGGAATGACATGTGAGAACCAGGCCACAGCAGGAGCTCCCACTGTGTGCTGGACCTGGGCTTAGATGAGGAAACATGATGCGGTCTTCACAGAGCCCCCACATCCCACCTAGGTGTGCCATGGCTTCTAACCTGTAAGTGGGCCCCAGTCTGCACCTAGCCATGCCCCCACGGGGTTGTGATGAGGTCAGGAGGAAGAAAGTGCCAAGTCAAGGAAAATGCTCCCAAATGCCACTGTCTGCAGTTTCTGGACTCTTGCAGCTGCCAGCTCTTGCAGCGCCCAGCTTCTGGGAGTGGGGCAGCCTCTAGGACTAGGGTAGGGGGAGAGGACAGCCATGCAGCAGAAGAAGGCCAAGGGGGCCCAGATGTCAGGACACCCTGGCTGTAGGTGGCACGGAATCAGCTCAGGGAGACCTGGGGAGGCCACTGGGAAATGAGGCTGTCAGCTTGGCAGAGCTGGTGCCAGGATCCCCGGGAGCGTCTGCAGTTGGGTCAGGGCTCTGCTGCAAGCATCCTCCTGACCCATCGGAGCTGGGCATAGGCTGGGTACATGGGCCCTCTCACGTGCATTTGAAGGAGAGCCATGGTGACTCAGTCAGATTTGGGATGGGCTGTAGGGGGTGGGGAGGCTGGCTGCCTCCCGCTCCCGTGGGATTGTCCTTTTCCTCTAGAATTCTTCACCTGCTTCCCTGCCGCCCACCTCGCCAGAGTGTCCAGTGCCAAGAAACAGGCCCAGAGCTGTCAGCGGGAAGAGGCTGAGGTAGCAGTGAGAAAAAACTGGAGCAGGACAGAGAGCCGCTGGAGAGCTGGCACCCATCGGTAGGGAGAGGGATGCCAGGAGGAGCCAGCCAGGAATACCAGGTCAGCACTCCTCTGCCTGCGGCCAGGCTGGCCACAGCTACACCAAGCATGGCCCCTGCTCTAGCCCAGCTCCTCACTTCCCCAGGTTCATCCTGCCCACTCTTCCAAGAGGTGCAACCAGAGGGGGGAGCAGCACCCTGGAACAGGAGTCAGGAGTCCCATCCCAAGTCTCAGGTCTGCCACAGCTGGCTGCCTGACTTTGGTTATGGCTGGCCAGGTGGGGGTGGGGCAAAATGTGCTCCTTGACGAAAGTGTCTGGAATCACTCAATTCCCATCAGAAAGGAAATGATCAACACATCCTAGGAATGAAAATGATCAGTAAGGGGAATTCATATTTCTAGAAAAGGGGGTGTATCTGTGTCAACCTATCCACTGCTATTCTCACCACCTTGTCCTCTAGCCAGACCTCCCAGCTATGCCATGGACCAAGAATGAGAATCAGAGAGGGTCCAGGACTCTCCCAGGAGCACACAGTAGGGGTGCTGAGCTAGGCTTCTATCTCTGGTTCTCACCAGCCAGGGAGCTCAATTGTTTAGACAAAACCAAATCGCATGCATGAAACGTGTGCATTATTTTCTCGCTGGCAAACTATCAGGGTCTGAGTTGTCCATGACTATAAAATAAATAATGTCCTCACACTGAGAATTTGAAGCGTGGAAGGTTCTTGACCGGAGGTGCATAGTTAACTCCTTATGTGGGGTACATCTTATGTTACAATACAAAACTTGGAAAGGTACTTTGCACACATTCTAGGGAACTATCATTTCTTCATTAACCTACAAGGCTACACTTGGCAGTGCCCACTTAGAACCTAGTTAGTGCCGGGTGCTATGCCTGAGCATAAATTCACTTCTGTTCTGGAACAGCTTTTCCTACAGTGCCTTCTCTGGGAAGCTCTGCTGGCCTCCAAGTACGGCCGAGTCACTGAGAGTTCACAGGAAGAGTGGGATGGGGGTTACTACAATTCAAGCCCAGCAATCAGGGCTGGGAGGTTCAGAGAGGTTGGGCCACTACGGGGAGCACACCCAGCAAATTGGGGGCTGAGATCTTCAGACCTGGACTCTCTCTCCTTGTCATGCTACCACCTTGTTAGCCACCCCTGATCGGCCCATTTGTGCCAGAGGTCCTACATCCACAGCCAGTGTCAACATACTCACTGCCACCCCTATTTCCTGAGTGCCTGCTATAAGCCAAGCAGGGGGAAAGGACCAAGGACAAAACCCCATGGTAGCTTCCCCATAGAGGTGACACCTGCTGATCCCAGTCCTGACCAAGAGGGATGACACAAACAGAGGCATATCTAATCACTGGGTCAAGACCTGGACTCTTGGCTAAACCACCTACAGTAACTGTTTACTCTGCTGTTCCCGGGACAACCATGGGCAGAAGAACCCTGTTAATCCCCTGCTCGGTTCTTGTCAGGCGTCCTGGCCCAAGCCTCTAGCAACGAGCTCCCAAAGTCCCACAGGTCCCTGGGAGTCCCCCCAAGCACTCCAAGAGCTCAGCTCTCAGAGCTTCTGCATCTCCACACAAAGAGCGACGGCTCAGGAACCTGACAGCGACACATTTTGCAGCCTTCTGGGGGTGACGGATGGCCTGCTCTTCACATCACTATTTCAAACATTAACATAATCTCCGAGGATGAATGTGGTCGCTGGCGCCTAATCAATCACCCCTCCTGCCCTGATCCCTCAACTTGCCAAGCACAGGCTTTCAACCCATCTCCTGCTACAGCACCTTGAGCAGCCAGCACTGCTCTCCATTGTTGTTTGGCCTGGCCACCCCACTCATTGCATGGACAGTCCTCAGCCTCCATGCACAACTGCATCCTGCACCCTCCAGGGCCTGCCCTCCTGCCTCAGGTGCTGCCTCAAACACAGACCTCACCCACCTGAAAACCCGAAAGCCCAACACCCCGACATCAGAGCTCACTGGATACTGCTCAGTACTGGGAAGAGCAGACCAAGACCTGGAGGAGCCACTGATTTTCTAGTTACTTCCCTACCTGCCCCCATGGGCCCAGCAGTGTCCCACCATGCCAAACCTTCCTCACTCCTTATTTCTGAAGTCCTTCTCTCACTCCCACTCAGAAAAGGGTCTCTGGGGGCGCCTGGGTGGCTCAGTCGGTTGAGCGTCCGACTTCAGCTCAGGTCACGATCTCACGGTCCGTGAGTTCGAGCCCCGCGTCGGGCTCTGGGCTGATGGCTCAGAGCCTGGAGCCTGCTTCTGATTCTGTGTCTCCCTCTCTCTCTGACCCTCCCCCGTTCATGCTCTGTCTCTCTCTGTCTCAAAAATAAATAAAACGAAAAAAAAAAAAAAAAAAAGAAAAGGGTCTCTGAGCAGAAAGCAAAGGGTACCAGGGCTTACCTCACGGAGCTGCTGGACGCCCCCAAAAATCCGCATCACGCCATCGATCTCTTGCTCCAGGCGCCGGGCCCAGTGCTGCATCCTGTGTGCATAGAGGAGAAAGGTGTCAGGAGGGCCCCCCCTCACAGTGCTGGGACAGCCCAGCACCGAGTGACCTGGGGCATGACCAGTAGCAGCCACTCCTTCAGAACTCAATTTTCACTAGAGGAGAAACAGAGGCTAGGAAGCAGAGTGAGCCTATGATTCCTTTTGAAGACTAGACCTGGTGGCCCAGGCTCTCCTCACGTACTGTTGGACAGCCGGGGAGGAGAGCAGATTGTAGTTTAAATGCACTGAGGGAGTCCAGCAGCTCCAAGAAGCCTGCAGGGAGACTATTTTTCACTGTGAAGAGCTAGCCCTTGATGTGGATGCTCTGAACATGGGGACTTTGGACACCAGGGAAGAGGGGGACATGAGTGAGCCACGCGGGGGCTAGGATCTCAGAGTCTCCTGTCCCCAAGGCTGGGTGGGGCCTGAGGAAGGGGAGGGAACAGGAGTCACTGCTGTCACCACCAAGTCATTGTGTAGCTGGGGGCAGATCCCTGCCTGCCCCCCTCCCAGCCCCCCGGACGCCTCAACTGAGAAGGATTTGGAGAACCTGAGGCAGAGACAGCCCTCACCTTTCCAGCACCCGGGCAAACAGATGCTATCTGAAGCTCATACGTACACACCCTGCATGAACTGGCCACCCACAGGTCCAGTTCAGACTGTCCCACCCCTTTCTGGAGGCCTGGCAAGCCTCATGAGTCTTTCACCTAAGCCACCTGCCTGAGCAGGTCTCCTTCATACTGGTGTTACTGTGAACTCATACTACCCTATCTGTGTCTCAGTTTCCTCCTCTAGAAATTGGGTATAATTTAGGGCCACCTCACAGGGTATGAGAAGGACATGAAAGCAGGTGGTGAAGGGTGTTGCACAGGAATATTTGTGAGTGGACAGGATGGACAGATGGCCACACAGCTCAGTATTCTCAGCCCACATGCATGAACAGGAATGGCATCTGGGGAGAGGCTTGGCCCAGGTTCTAACCTGTGACCCTTCCTTCAGGCAGTACGAGATCAGGTGAGCAAAATCATAGCGGTCCTTGACAAAAGCCAGCCAGAGAGATGTTCTCCACACTTCCAAAGGTGTTCTCTGCTGTGACACAGGCCTCTGCGCCAATGCATCTGAAAAGGCATCTCAACTTCCTCAACCCACCAGATGCAGAACAAGGCCGTTCCAGGGAGGGCTCATAGGAGGGTTACCACAGAGATTTAAATACACCACGGGTTAAGCACAGTCCACAGGGCAAGATACAAGTTGGGTGATACCAGCCCCCCAGCCTCTGGAGGAGGGACCCAGAAGCCATAGGATCCAGGAGGTTGTGTCTGGCCCTGGGCCTGCTACCTCCCTTACACTCCCCAGTGCCACTCAGGGCCAGGACTCTGCTAGCTCCCTGGGTCAGAAAAGCTTAAGCCACCACCCCAGCCCCCTGCCCCACATCCATCTTCAGGCCTGTGGCTGGGGGGCTGGGCCTGTGCCATTGTGTGTGCCCGGGTCGGTTGGCATGGGAACTTGGAGCAGGAGGCAGGCGGATCACTAATTGCAATTTGCCAAGCTGAATGTCAGGACCATGATGGAAAAAAAAATCAACATCAAAAGAAATAGGTATTAGCTTCAGCTTGTTGCTGGCTGAGCCACAGCCTGATGCCCACCTCCACTCCCCACCATGGGGAAAAACTAACCCCACGCCCAGGAGGAGGCCAGGCTGCAGACCAGGCCACAAAGGGCAATCAGGCATCAGCTGCTAGCCAGGAGGAGGGCAAAGCCCAGCAGAGAATGGAGGGCTCGCTTGGCCCCTGCGCCTGTGTACCAGGTGCTGATTGCTTGGCCCTGGCTGTGGATGGACAGTGGGGCAGGTGGCTGTTTTGTGCTCCTGAGACAGAGCCCCGGGGGGGCTAATGTTGAGATGGGTTGCTGCACAGTCCTGTGTCCAGCTAGGTACAAAAATGGGTGAGGTCAAGGAGCTGCTCTCCAAAGGGAACCATTAGCTCTGCCCTGGCCCTGACCTCAGCCATTCACTGGTCTAGGGGAAGAATGCCAATCATAATCCTTCCTGGGACTAATATGTACAAGGGCACCCATTATGCACATGGAATGGTGCCGGCATGCCACCTGCTCTCTCGCTTTAGCCCTCACAAAGAAGCAAACGTTATCATCCCCAATTTACAGATGAGGAAACTGAGACACAGGGGCTTTTTGTGACTAGCCCAAGATCACCTACCCAAGAAGTGAACACAGAAGTTGATGCACGCATATGCTAGAGTCACCAAGGGCCAAGAGTGTGCACTTCCTCCCTGCTCTGCATTCAGGACTGTCACTTTGAGAACTTGAAATTGGCCATAGTGGGAATATTTATACTGCAGAAATCAGTAAATGCTACAAATCACAGTTTTTTCCCCCTGGAAAGTGACTTGTAAACATTTACTAGCACACCACTGATTCAGCCCCAGGCTGTTGACTCTTTCCTACTGTATCTATAGGTCTCTCATTCTAGGATCTCACAGATAAGTAAAAGAAAATTAATTGGAAGAACAGACACGGATGCCAAGTTTTTATTTTGTTCAGACAACACATTATTATTACAATCACCATCATTTCATCTAAACAGACTATTTCAACACTAAAAGAATTTAGAAGAGCCAAATCTCAGGATAAAGTCGAATTCCTCCCAAGACACACACACTCTTTCCTTCCCTTCCTCCCTCCCACTCTCTCATTCACACTCATATACGCGCACACACACACACTCATGCTCACAAGCACATATGATCTTCCCACTTCCACTCCCAGACTAAACAGCTCTAGACTCTGCTGTAGGCCACAGGGACTGGTCCACCCATGACACATCAGGACACAACACATCCTCCTGGGATCTAGGGGTGGCTCTAGCCCTTGGTCTGGCACCCTGGGCCCGACGGACAGACCCCAGGCCCCAGATACATAATGCCAGGGAAAATAAGTTACTCTAATTATTCACCTAAACCAAACCCAATTAGGAAGGCAATATGTATGTCTCAGTATTAAAAAGAACATGATAGGGGCACCTGGGTGGCTCAGTCGGTTAAGCGTCTGACTTTGGCTCAGGTCATGGTCTCATGGTCCATGAGTTCGAGTCCCACATTGGGCTCTGTGCTGACAGCTCAGAGCCTGGAGCTTGCTTCAGATTCTGTGTATTCCTCTTGCTCTGTTCCTCCCCCACTCACGCTCTGTCTCTCAAAAATAAATAAATGTTAAAAAAAATAAATAAGTGAAATAAAAAGAACATGATAGATAAATCATTTCACTGTCAGAAGAGATTCTGTGGGTTCCAGGGTTTGGCTAGGGTACCAGTGCTGGCTCCAAAGGGTGACAAAAGGGACTAATGAGGCCAGGAGTCAACTATGCACCTATAGAGTTCCTGTCTGAAGGCTGGAGAAACCACCCACCAAGCCAAGGCTAACCTTAGCCAGATACAGTCATACTCTTTCTAGCAGAATGGCATGGGGGATTTGGAAGTATGGGGGATATATCAGGATCCACGGACCTGCTGGGTCAAAGGCAAGCTGACCAAATCTTGTCTGGGCTCCCTTTAGCCTGGGTCCAGGTGCCTAGCTCTGCAACGCTTCCCTGGTCAGACAGTGTTGCCCGTGGGTCACCCTCCCAACAGGGTAGGCCCACCTGCTGGCTCCCTACATCCCTGTGATTTTCCATGCTCTTCATCGAGATGACACTGCTTATCTCCAAGTGTCTCTAAGTGCCAAATTAGCAAGACAGGGAGGAGAGAGAGTGTCTGGGAGGAGGCACGTGCAGCCAGGGGCTGCAGCCCTCAGGATGACTGGCATGGGCAGGAGAGGGAGAGGCTGAGGACAGAGCCTTGCATCCCTGTAACCTCCATGTGCCTGAACCCAGGGAGGTGCAGGCACTGGGCCCCCATTCCATAAGCTAAAAAACTGAGGCCCTTGGCAAGGATGGGTGCGGGGCCACATACTTAGGAAGAAGCCAGACCTGTCCTCCTGGCTCCATCAGCTCCCTGACCCCACCCTTCCAGGACAAGGCAGCTTCTGGGCAGCCTCCTGCACCAGTGGCTGGCTGTGTGACCTGGGGGGGAGGGGGAGGATTGAGCTCCGTTCAATTTTTTTTTTAACGTTTATTTATTGAGAGACAGAGAGACACAGAGCGTGAGCAGGGGAGGGGCAGAGAGAGGGGGAGACATAGAATCTGAAGTAGGTTCTAGGCTCTGAGCTGTCGGGCTCTGTGCCCCCCAATGCGGGGCTCGAACTCACAAACTGTGAGATCATGACCTGAGCCGAAGTCGGCTGCCCAACCAACTGAGCCACCCAGGTGCCCCTGGATTGAGCTCCCTTCAAATCTCAGCATTCTGGTCTGTAAATAGGGGAAATGACTGGCTGAATAGTGTCAATGGCCAAATCTACGTGGCAGCCTTGATGTCTGGCATACTTACCAGGCACTCCGGGAGGCTAGAAGCCCATCCAATACAGCCCTCGGTGTTTATAAAATCCCCTAGGAATGCCTGCACTTGGGGAGAAGGATGTGGAGGGAGGCAGTGTAGAAAGGATTCCCCTAATGGCTAAGAGAGGCCAGGAGTGGGCAAAGGGCAGAGGTACACTCGTCCCAGGCCTGGCAGGCTGAGGGCAGGCTGAGGGCAGCCCAGCGGGAAGAAGACCGAGGTGCTGCAGGACGCCAGGCCTTGCTCTCCAGGGCACGCTTCAGAACTGAGAAGAGTAAGTGAAAGAAGAGGCCTTGTCACTATCAGGCAAGGGAGCAAGGTCATCCACATGTATGGTGAGGAGCTGGGGATGAGGACCCCCTTTGGCAGGCAGAACCACTGAGACCCCAGTTAGAACCCGGGGGAGGCCCTGGTCAAACTACAGAGCCCACTCTGGGGGCCTCCAGCTCTGAGCTGCACAGGCTCCCCCAGAGGGGAGGGGCAGGGCAGGGGGAGGGGGTAGGAGAAGCCCAGAGAAGGGGAGAGGGGGAGAGGGATGAGGGGAAAAAAGGAAAGAGCCTATGTGCAGATGCAGCAGCACAGATTAAACTGTTGCCAGTTGTTAATTTTATACGCAAAGTTGTTGATCAGAATGTGATTTAATTGTACAGTATAATCCAGGCTTTTGGAATAAATTATGCAGAAAACTCATCTATAATTAAACAAATCAAAAAACCAGAGACAGGTGACACTGCAGGTTTACCCTCGGAGGGCATGGGTGGGTGTGGGCGGCTGGACCCTGCAGAAGGGCAAGGAGGGAAGGAGGCAGGATTTGTTCCAGAGCAGACAGGAGCAGGTCCAGGGAGGCCAAGGCCTAATAGGGGCCTCCCAATATCTGCCTCTGTGGTGTTGTTCTTACCACTGCTATGGAGGCATTTTGCCATCAAAGCCCAGCTGTAGGCTGCCTCCACCAGGCAGACTGCCTGGATAAATCTGGTTCCACTGGATACCTATGAGCAATCTACTGTCCCCCCACTAGCTCAGCAGAGCAGCCATCATGTTGGGGTTGGAGGTGTGCCAAGTGTGGAATTGTAGGTGAAGCGGAAGGGGCAGATGGCAAAACAGAGGACTAGGCTGGGGCAGGTGAGGGGTGTGGGGGAGCAGGCACAGTGGAGGCCACTTGCTGCTAAGGGCATGTGAACCAAACTTGGCAGTGGTGGCAGCCCACAGGTCTCCTGCTTCTCTCATGACAGGCTGGCCAATTATTCTCCCAGCTCTGGGGGAGGCGATGATTTAAAATAAATTGCTATTTAATTATTCTGATTATATTTCAGCTGGCCTGCCACCTCCCACCTCGGTGCCTTCGCAGTCTTCTGAAGGAGAAGGAAGAAAAGATAGGGCAGGAGAAGGGTAGTAAGAAACAGACGGAGAGATACAGACATGAACAAAGCCCAAGAGAGGTGAGCTAGAGGGCCTGTGTCAGGCTGACCCCAGCCCAGGGGAAGATAACTGGTGAGTGGACAAGGGGGCCACTCCCCACCCTGGCCTAGGTGGCCTGTGTCGGTCCCCCAACAGTCACCCAAAGCTCAGAGAACAGCTGTAGCCTCTGCTGAAGCAGAGCACCAGCCATGGCCAGCCCTCCCCTAGATTACAGCCTTGCTGTAAATAGCAGAAAACTCAAGGCTGCACCCCAGGATTGTGGCACCTCCAGAGCCACCTCTACCAGGGAGTCCTCCCTGACCACTCGGGTGAATGTCCCTCTCCACCTAGACTGAGTGCCAGGATCCAGCCCTGGCTCTTCTGAAGCCTTGAGCCAGATGTGTCCTTTTAGGCCTCAGTTTTCCTATCTGGAAAACGGAGATAAAACTTACCACGTGTCTACTCTCAGGACCCAAAGAAGAGGCAGGTGGACACCAGGGCCCCGTGGAAGGAATGTCAGCAATGATGACTGCCCCACACACTCATGTGCACAGACCCACAGTCCAATCTTCTTCCGCAGACCTGCAGCTCACTAAGCATGGGATTGCTGTGCCTCTTCCTTAGACTGAGGCCTCCAGGTGGGCTGCAGCCCCTCTCTGCACTGCCCTAGAGACCTTGACAGAGGCGTAATCCCTGGGAAGGGCAGGGCCTCCCGTGATCAGAGAAAACTTCCCTTTGCCTACTCAAGAGAGAAGATGCTTGAGCCTCAAAGGCCTTTTTCAGGGCTCAAAGCCAGTGTATAACCCCTGACCCTGATTCGATCGCAGCCTCCCAAGGATGGCAGAGGGGAAAAGTCTAGCCAAGGTCATTCGCTCCTGAGAGAACAACTGCGCCCAGCTACTCCTGGCCAAGGACATGAGAGCGCCTACAGATGTGGAGGCCAGTCAGCACGGGGTGAGTGGGGAGCATGCTGGACCAGCTGATTCATGGTGGAATGAGGCTCCCCAGCTAGCCACCACCCCTTCAATAGGTAAACTGAGGCAAAGGACTCAAAGAAACTGGCCCATCTTCAACTGATTTGTGATTCAGCTAAAGAAACCCCTATAGTATGGGCAACATAGCACCTGACCCCCTATGCCATCCCCATCCCACCATCCCCAAGCACACAGGGACAAAAGCAGTCCACTTATCACAAGCGATTCTCAGAGACCCGGGGGAGCTGGGGAGGGGCTGGTGCTGCCAAAGCTCGAATTAGTCCAAATCCATCGGCCTCGACTATGTGTATCTTGGGACCCTGCCCAAATACTGCTCCTTAATGAGGTTATTAATTACGGGCTGTCCCTTCCCTATCTTTCCTGGGGAAAAAGCTTTTCCTTCTAGTTGGCTCTCAGCTAGAAGGCAGCGAGACTGTGCCTCCCTCCCTCAGACTAACAGTGAACAATCAGCCAGCTTTAATTAGGGCGCTGGGTCCAGCCCAGTATTTACTCCTAACAGCCTGAGTGGGGAGAGGGCAGGAGAAGACCTGGAGCCAGAGAGCAGCATGGCCCTGGGCTGGGAGCACCAGGCAGCCCACTTGGCCCAGAGAGGGATGGAGAGTGTCCAGACTCACACAGCAAATGGTCGCAGACCTCAGCCTCACTCCCCACCATCAGTGCAGGATTAAGGCATACAGGGGCAGCAGCAGTCAGGAAGGACCCATAGACGATGTAGGCCTCAGCCAGAGTTGTTCTGGCTGAGAAGGGGAAAGAGGTTCCCCAGCAGTGGTTAGGAAAGCATGGAGGGTCACCTGAGCCTGACATCAGTTTCTGCCATGGTTAGCTCTGTGACCTTGGTAACATCCTTTCATCTCTCTGGGAGTGAGGTGGTTGTCACACCCACAGTCACGGGGTTCCTGAGCAGGACCTTGCTCACCATACCTGGTCTGGAGTTTTCCAGCAGTAGGGAGAAGAGCCTAAGGGGGACAGCTCCAGCCTCCATGAGAGCAGCCCTTGCAGTACCTGGAGAGTGGCTGGGGAAGGCACCAAGGGGCAGGGAAGGCATGGGGACCCAGGCCAGAGTTCATGTTGGAGGGCCTTGGTGATGGCCTGGGTGGGAAGGAGGAGCTCTGAGGCCATCTTCCCCCCAGCCCCTGTCGTATAACAAGCCCTGCTCTGGGGCCCACATCTAGCCCTGTGCTTCGTCTCTCCAGATCTCCGTTTGTGTCTCTTTGCCCAAGGAGGAGCGGTCTGAGGCCTCCACAGGCCATCTGGAGACTCATTTCCCAAGGGCTCTAACTGGGGTCTTCCTTCCTGGGGCCTGTGCCTATGAGTCAGGCATCACAGCGGTGATAGGCCAGGGCTCTCACTGCACTGCCTCGATTCATCTTCAAGTCAGTCGTTCAACCCCACTCCCCAGAGGGGGAAACTGAGGCACAGAGCAACTGAGTGATGTGCCCAAGGTCACATAGCTAATGAATGCCAGTCAGGATGACACACACCTCTCCTCAGGACCCCAGTTCTCAAATGTCCAGCTGCTGGTGTCCCATGGCTACCTGGATGTCTAACAGGCCTTTCAAACTGAATGGATCCAAAACCGATTCCCCGACCTCCCTCTGGATCCTCACTCTCCCTTCTCTCCCTCACCACCTACTTCCCTTGACTCAGCTGATGGCAGCTCCCTCTGTTCAGGCCCAAAGCCTCAGGGTGATCTGGAATCTGCTTTCTCTCTATCAGCAAGTCCTGTTCACCACACCTGTACAAAGAGTCCAAATCTTCCCGCTGCCTACCACCTCCCTGGCCCACAGCCTGCCCCGGGTTGCCACCATCTCTCTCTAGGACACATACAGTCGTCAGCTCACCGGTCTTCAGCTTCTGCCCTCACTCTCACCTTTCCTGGTCCGTTCACCTCCATGCACAGCCTGTTGGAATTATGTCCTTCCTCTCTCAACACTATGCTGCAGTTCTATGCCATCACAGGAAGGGCAAAGTCCGTCCAGCGGCCATCCACCCAGTGGTATCCTTGCCCTTGCTCCTCAGGGCACACTGGCCTCCTCGCTGGGGCTTGAATAGACTCCTGTACTCTGTGCACAGGCCTTTGCACATGCTGTTCCCCCTGCCTCGATCGGTCCTTCCTCAGAAGTCCAGGGGGCCCCTCTCTCACTGCCTTCAGGTCTCTGAACACACATCAACTGCTTGGTGAAGTCCACTTTCACACCCCACTTTAAGTGGGCCCCCCAAACAGCAACTGATCTCCACATGCCTCCTGGGGCTACTATGTTAGCTAGCATTGCACCAGACATCCTCTCTTTTGTCTACAGTCCGCCTCTGCCTGGGGCTATGAGCCCTGAGGGAGGAGGCTCTCCTTCTTCAGCAGGGAAGAATAGGCCATTTGCTAAGTGGCTGCACCTCCCCAGAGTCGGGTGACCTCCCCACTACCCTGCCCTACCTTGCGTGCCACAGGAGCAGGCAGGTGGGCTGACAGAAGGCTGCAGAGGGGCTGGAAGCCTAGTGGCTGCTCCAGGGCTGGCCCAGGAGGCCCTCCCTTTCCCTGGCTCCTCTCCGTATGAATTATTAAAGTTCATTTATGATGGGCCTGCCCAGGCCTGTGGCTTCTGTGCATAATTCATGGCTCTCCCAGAAGGGCTGGGCGCTGGAGCAGCCAATTTTTCCAGGAAGCAAAAAGAAAGTGCAGGGAAGGAGTAGCCCAGACCTGGGCTGTCTTCTCCATATCTCTTGTTTTCTTGTCCCATCTGGGGCACCCCAGTGACTCTACCCACCCCTGCCCCATGGTGCCTTCTCCTGCACGCTTGGATTCTGATTCCTAGCGCCTGAGTCCATGGGCTTTGTGCATGCCCATCCATCTCTGTGCCTCAGTTTCCCATCTGTGGACAGATGGAGTTGTGGTTTTCAAACTGCAGTGGCAGTTGGATCATCCACCTCAGCTCCCCTGGTGGGTGAGGATCATGGATCTCCGGGGCACCGACACCCAGGTGTCATTGTTTGTGAATTTCCCAGCAGTTTAGAGCTGGGACACAGCAGTGAACAAGAAGAGTTCAAGAACCAGCTGAGGCCTCTCCAGAGTAAAGCAAAGGGTCCCAGCCAAGGACACAGGGTATCTGCCAGCCACTCTGCCCAGAATCCACCGTCTGCTCCCCAGGCTGGGAGCCACCTGCCCTAGTCACTGGCACAGATCGTGGACATTTTTAGGTCTGCAGTACCTGCTTCTCTCTCCAGCATATTCCCCAGGGAGTCGGGCACAATGGGAAGGTAACCCCTACTCAGGCCCATTTAGCAAATGGATAAACCAACGTTAACAAAGCTGAGTCTTAGGAGGGGGATATATCGCTGCAGCCTCTGTATGCCCATCCCTGTGCTGTCACGGGGGAGCCACGTCCAAGCCTGGTCTCAAGAGGTGCACAGTAGGGTTGAAGCATCTGGAGAGGTCACCAGGTGGGTCAGGGAGGAACCCAGCAGCTTCAGCTGCCAATCCCTGCCCCATACCAATAGCTGAAGCCTGATTGGAAGTGGTAACACAGGCTCTATCCATGTGTCACCAACTACTCCAGTCAGATTCTGTGATTCATTCGTCCCCATCTCCCCTCCTGCACATCCTCCCCACCCCCCAAAGTGAGTCAAATCCTCGATGAGCCACAAATAGCTGTCCTCTGTGTGCATCCTTGACATGGCCTCCTGCCTTGAGGAGAACAGAGACCCCCCTCCCCCGCCCCCCCACTCAGGATCCTCTGTTCTTCCTCAGGACAGAGATCTCCCTGTGGAAAATGGCAGGGCCCCGGAGGACATCCAGGTACAGAGACGAGGTGGAGCAAAGACCATAACTAAACCTATCAGGCCCAGCTTTGTTCTCTGGCCTTGTGTCCCTTCACCAAGTCACCTCCACTAGGAAGTCTTCCTGGATTTCCTCCACCCCGTCCCTAACCTATAGTCCTCACCTCATTTTACTGACCCTTGCCTTAAGTTGGGGCTGTAGCCTGGTCCCATCACCAAGCTCCCTTCATAGCTTAGCTTGCAGTATGGCAAAGAAGAGTCTTCTGGAAATGCCTCAGGATATATTTACCCAAACTTCCTGCCCTCACCAGACTGATGCCTACCCTGTTCACCTCCTTCAGCAGTGGGAGAGAAGCTGCAGGGCAGGGCTGGGAAAGGGCCTCCCAACTTCAGCAGGTGGCATAACACCAAGGAAAGGACCAGTGATGTGGAGCACTCACTGTATGCTGGATGCTTTGTGTGTGGTTCCCACTGATGTCACACAGCACCCACGGCTAGGCGCAGACCAGTCCAGGCCCACTTCATGGATGAAGACTCTGAGGCCCAGGCGGTGAAGCAACACACTCAAGGCTACCCAGCCAGTCTATGCTGAACTGTAATTTGAACCCAGTAAAGTACGGCTCCGGAGACCAGGGCGTGTCTTCTAGGGTCTCCCTAATCTTAAAGTGGATGCCAATGGCCAAGATTTAAAGTAGGAAATAGGGTGCAGATAAGGGCCACCCCCTCATTTACGACCTTTTCCAGCTTGAGAAGGGGCCTGCCCTTACATTCGAGCCCCTACTGCCTCCCCAATAATTGTGAAATTATTCCTTATACCCCTCCAGGGCTGTCCTACCATAGGCATGTTGTCTCAGCACTGTGAAGCCCACGCCCCCTCCAATTCCCCCCTAGAGAGCCTGGACTAGGTTGGAAGGAGGGATGCCCACTTCCTCTGGGATTTGCTTCTTGCTAGCACCTAGCTTCTCAGAGCCTCAAAGCTGCATGTAAATCGAATGTGAGTGCTCAACCCACCTTGACACGCTTTGGGCTGGTTACTCTCAGGTGCTCTGTGGTGAATCCTTTAGCAATGCAAATCCCCTCTGTGGGCTGCGTGGCATCCAGAGCTGCAGCAAGGAGGGGGATTCAGCAGCCACCTCGGCAAGTGCCCCTCCTTCTGAGGAGCCCCAGGGAGGGGGCCAGGCGGAGAGAAGCCACTCTGCCTGGTGAGCCTGAGTTGTCCTTGGGGCTGGCTTAAGGAGAGCAGGGCTTATTCCTAACAAAATATTCTGCACGTTGTTTCCAGCCTTCCACAAATTCCCCACTAGCTCATGTACTCTCTATTCATTCATTCAGATGGTTACTGGGCCAGGCTGCAGGCTGGGCACTGGGAAGGGAAACAGTGGTGATCAGGGCAGGTGTGAGCCTTGCCCTCAGGAGCTTGGAATTCAAGGAGAACAGACATCAGATCTGATCCAGACCCGATGAGTGGAGGGAAGAGGACTCTAGTGATGCATGCCAAGGGCCTGACCCAACCTGGGGGGCTGGCCAGGTGAAGGTGGTACTGCAGAGCTGGTGGGCAGTCCAGACAGAGGGTGCGGCAGGCACAAAGCCCAGGAGCGAGGTGAGCTCTGCCCACAACAAAGTCCCGTGAACACACCCAGACCAGCCACAGGCACCAAGGCAGGCTGCTCTCCCACACGGAGTCCGGCAGAATTCCAACCCCAGGTACGCAGGGAGCACCTCCACGTGCCAGAGGGTGGAGGGTGCTGGGCTACCGACAGCAGGGAGATGAGGGGAGCAGGCCCTCGTGTCCCCCTTGTGCTGACTTGTGGGCCACCCCTGCCACGGCATCTGACCTATGTTTACCAGCCCAGTCCACATGTCCCCAAGGTCCATCTGTGAGAAAGCAGGGTTCAGAGTGGCTACCCATCAACTTTGTGAATTTTATTTAACATGAGGTTTCCTACTACTTGCCCTGCTGGGAGAGGTGCTTAACACACAGCCCCTGCCCTGTGAAAGTTCTCCATCTGGGAAGAGTAGGCCCTGGGCTGCCTGGGTGTGGAAGGACCCAGGGAAGGTGGGCCCTCTGGGCAAGGGAGAAAGGGGAACTGGCAGAGAAGTGCTTGGTCTCCTGGGAACTAATTTCATGCACTCATTTGTTCCACAGACTACCCAGTGCCCATTAAAACCTGGCCCTGGTGCAGAGCCTCCCGCCCTGGGCATCCCAACATTGCCAGGTACTTTGCAACCTGTGACCTCCACCCCCACCCTCTGAGCCCCCTGGCTGGGGGCAGCAGGAAGCCGTGAGCCTCCACCATTACACATTAGAGGTGGGGGATAGTATTATTATTTCCATGGCCTAGATGGGGGTTCTACCAGTGAGACCCTCCTGCTGCCACTCCAGTCAGAGGCGCCCACAAGTGCAAAGCACTCACAAGTTTCCTGGTTTTTTTAACACAGATGCTGTCACTAAAACACCATCTCTTGAGTACGGGGGCAGGTGCTCAAACAGTGTCAGCTAAAAGACTGGACACTCCATCCTCACAACTATAAAATACAGGAAACGTGATCCCATTTTAGAGATTAGGAAACTAAGGCACAAAATGACTCAAACAAGGTCGTAAAGGGGGCTCTCTTTGTGACTCACAGCTTCTCCCATCCTTGATTCCGGTCCCCTGGACCAGGCTTTCTAGCAGGCAGCAGGTAAGTGCAGCAAGGCCAGCAGAGTCCATGGCTCTGGCTCCGTCCCTCTGGACGGCCCCATGAAGTCCCCACCCTTCTCCATGTTAGAGTAATGGCTTCCATACGCCACCAATCTGAAAATCCCCTATGAAATTTATTTCCCCCGGCACTGGATCAGGAACCATGGCAATCACACCACTTAATGGCCTCTGGGCTTGTTTCCTGCCACCCCTCTCCAGCTGCTCTGTGCCAGGGAAGTTAGGGCTGTGGGGCCCCAGTCAGGAGCTGTGCACAGCCCAAGGCATCCTGGGTGCTAGGAGGCACTGTCCAGGGGAGCAGCAGCCTGGGGAACACATCAGCAGCACAGGGATGGACACCACCTGGAGCTTCGGGAACTGGGGTTGGATCATATGGATGAGCCCCTCCCTTACCGTGCCCCTGTCCCTTGTCCTTGCCTCCCCACCCCCACCAGTGGCTTTCTCTCAGAGCAAAGTGGGTCCAAGTGCTTTCCCCAGGGCCTCCACAGCTCTGAGTGGGGGAGGCCTAGGACCATGGGAATGGCTGCAACCCTGAGAAGGCCTGTCAGAACTCCATCTGGAGAATAAGTCCTGCCCCACCTCCCCCACTACTACCAGAGGTGGTGTCTCCTCACCCCTTGGATGCTGCTTGGAGCGCCAGCCATGCATAGTTATCATTTACTCAGCCTTGCTTCCATTTCTTCTTCACTGACAGTCTCCCATAGACTGTGAGCTCCCGGAGAACAGGCCCAGCATACAGCTAAGCGGACTCGGGCGGGAAGGGGCAGTCAGGAGGTGGGTCCTGAAATTCGGGCAGGCTGTGGAGTGGTCAGCAGAGTAGTTGAGGCAGGACCAAGTGTCAACACAGAGGAGCAGTCAGGAAGGACTGTGGCAGCCAGCTGAGGAGGCCCAGTGATCTCCCTGAGACAGACCATAGACTCTGGCCACTGGCCACATGCATAGGCATCTAGGAACAGCTGGCTTCCACAGGTACCACAACCAGAAGACTCCCCAGAACCAGTATGCCAGCCCCCACCCCCGCCTTCCCTGGGGAAGTACCCTGTGCTGGGTGGGGCGAGGGGGAGGGGTGATCCTGCGTTTACTTTCCTGTCCCTACAGCTATAATTCTCTACCTGGGCTTACCTGGGTGGCTCTGGAAAAATATTGATGCCTAGGCCCTGCCCCTACCCAATTAAATAACATAGCCCCATGGGCTCCTGGACCTACCTCCCCCTCTCCCCCCAGGACAGACCTTGGAGGCAGCCCCTGGGCTGGGGCATCTCCTTGTGAAAGAGCCACAGGAGGGTGCGTGGAGTGGCCTTTGCCTCATGGCACCAGCAAAGCTAGGTCCATATGGAGGTCCTGTCCCAAACAATGTAAAAGCTTTTCCAGCTTCCAAAGACACAACCAGATTTGCCTGCAGACATCTGTGTAGACTCTGTTCAGCAAACATTTATTGGGCACTTGGTATGTGCTAGCCTGGAGCTCCAGCCAAGGACAGGTGGCCACCGCCCCTGACTCTCCCAGGCACAGAGCCTTGAAAGGTAGGCAGCAAAGACTATTGCAAGACAAGAATGGGGGAGCCTTCAGGCAGCCTAGGAAGCCCCTGACCCACAAGGGAAGTCAGGGGAGGCTTCAGGGAACAGTGACTTCCAGTCAAGCACTAAGGGATGGGCAGAGGTCAGCTAGACAACAGGCAGGTCCTGCTTGGAGCTGGCAAGGCCCTTTGCAGCCCATCTGACTGCTCCCTGGCTTACTCCATGATCAGTGCATAGTAGGTGCTTATTAAGCCCCCATGGAAGATGATGGCGCTGTCCTAGTGGTACTCAGTCCTGAGGGCAGAGATCCTCTCCTGTGTCCATTCCTGTGCCCATCAGAAGCAGCCCCCTTGGCTGTGGTCTCCATAGTAGCTACTTACAGAGTAGGACAGAGATGAGAGCAACACAGATGGGGTGACAGGAGAGCATCATCCTCAGCTATGGAAGGATCCATCAATCTGGAGGGTCCCAGGAATGACGATGATACTGAGGCTCAGAGAAGGAGGGAGGGCAGGTGGCTTGCCTAGCCTCCCACAGTGAACTGGACACAGGCCAAGGCTAGGGCAGGGTAGGAGGGCACTGGCAGAAGGAGGAAAGGAGGCCCATACCCTACAGCACAAGCCCCTGAATTTGTGGGCCTGCAGCAGCCAAGGTCTGGCTTAAATACTTGACCTTGCTGCCTGTCTGTCTCCCTCCCTCTGAGTCTTCCATAGGTAAATCTAGGCACCACCAGGGTGGGAGTGGGGGATGGAGCAGGTAGGAGGATGGAGGGTAGGGAGTGGAGTGATGGGGGAATGGAGAGTGAACCTAGACTGCCCTGCTCCCCCATTCCATGTATGCACAGGGGATCACAGTACCATCATCAGCTCCCAGCTGGTGAGTGGGAGAAGGCCTCAAAAGGAGATTCAGATCAGAGGAAGCCTTTCTTGGTCTGGAGGACTCACAGCTGTGCCAGTAAAGGCCAGCCCCAGAGAATCCTTTTCTCTCACTGACAGGTGGGGAACAGTGACCAGAAGGGCACCCAATCTAGGAGCAAGACAGAACCCAGGGCTTCTCCCAAGACTTGTGCCCTTGGCTGACTGACTCCTGGACACTGTGCCCAGCCTGGACCCAAGACTGATGCAGACAACAGAGCCCAGAGAGTAGCAGGAAGGGCCAGGGGCAAGGTCATGAGAATGCAGTCTCGTTGGAGCATGGATCTTATCATATCCATCAAGGGAGCCAACCAATGGACACCCAGTCCCCTCTGTAGTTAGCAGGCACAAGTATACCTACTCCACAGCTTCCCCCTCCCCAAACGGGAATCAAGTCTCACAGGCAGCACCCAGCCAAGTTCAGGCCCTCCCCTTGGCCACATCCATGGGTCACTTCCTCAACTCTGCAGCAGTAGGACATGCCCTCTGTCTGCATCTTCTCAGTACACCCACAGCCTCCAAGGACTCGGGGGTACTACAGACCCAGTGAGACAGCAGGCACCTGTGAAACCATGCCCCAAGGAACTCAGTCTGATAAAAAGAGGCAGCCCTTGGAGAGGAACAGTTGTGAAGAGTGCAGGAGCGTGGGGGCACCCCAAGGGTCCTGTGGTCAGGGGACTGCCTGGACGAGGTGAGCTACAGAAGGGCTGTGTGAGGCTGTAGCTGGGTGTTCTGAGTACTGGGGTGTGAATCCTGCTTCCATCACTCACTACCTGTGTGATTTCAGCATTACTCAGCCCTGCTGAGCCTCAATTTTTTTTGTCTATGAAATGGGAATCAAAATGGATTAATCTCATTGGATAGGATCCATGAAATATATCACCCAAGGCACAGCTCATAGTGACTGATGATGTAGTTAAAATAACTACTTCCTTAATAAATGTTTCCTTGAGCATGGACAGCCCCCCCCCCTTTCCCTCCCACCTTCTTCCTCACCCCTACTCCACGTTGAGGCCTCTGGTCTGGTCCTGCAGCAGAAATTGCCTTCCTATTTTCCATTACTCCCCGCTTCTTGCTAACAAAACCCAAGTCTGTAAGAATCTCTCCCCACCTCCAGCCCCAAGGTGACCCCATCCTTTGCTCAAGGGTAAATCCTGATTAGCTGGAGCCAATCACAATGCACCTTCCTTATTGCCAGTGATTGGTTTACAGTAGACATGTGACCCAGCACTAACCAATGAGGTGCGAGGGGAAGTTGGCTAGGGGCTTCTGGGCCAGGTTTTCTAGCCTCTTGGGAGGAACCCAATAACCCCTTTACTCCAATTGTCTGATACCTCTAATGCCTGGAGCTATGGCAGCCATCTTGTTGTCATGAGGGGCTTCAGCCAAGAACAGCCCCACTAAAAATGAGGCCAGCCAGGCAGACTGCAGGTGAAGACTTGGTCCTCAATGACAGGCTAAAGACCCACCTCTGGGCTCCCTGGCAGAAGATAAAGGGACTAATCATGACGGAAAAAGTCATCATGCTGTGGTTGCCACGGTGGATACAAAAGCTGCCTCTTTTCCTTGCAGCCAAATACACTCTTCAGACTTGCCTTTTGAAGGCATAGTGGTCAGCTCCACACCTACTCCATACCAACACAGGGTTGTCAGAGAGGCCCACAGGGGTAGGGAGCCAGAAGAGGGCATCAGTCAGAAGGGCTCTTGGTCTCAGTACTTGGGATGAGCAGACCAGTCCGATTGAGGAATATAGTGAGCAAAGACCAGAGCTCCTACTAGGACCTGCAAGTGGCTCTGCCTGGCTGGAGCCTGGATATTCACAGGGCTAGTGGCCAGAGACAGGAGCCAGCCCAGGCAGTTCCTCAAATGCAAAGTTGGGAAGGAGGGCTCTGCCCATGGCAGGCTTCTGGGTGCAAGGTCATAGTTAACCCTCAATAGGAGGTACTGCAGCATGCCTAGGGGGTCCAGGAAAGGAAGGGAAGACTCCCAGGTTCTCACCATGCCCACCCGGGCCACAGCTCACAGGGAGAAGGAGAAATGTCCATTTGTGAGAGTCCTCAGCACAGAAGCCTATTTTGCCAGCTCATTTCTCTTTTCTAATAAATGAAGTTGGGGGCAGGGCTGAGGTAGGTTGTTTTGTTGTTTGTTTGTAGGAACCAGTGGCAGCACCAGGCCTGACCTTTAAGGCTTCAAATGCAGCATTTCAGGCAGCGCCGGCAGGCAAAGAACACGGGCTGCAGAGGAAAGTTATCGAGGCTAAAATGCCACGTCAGGCTGGAAACTCGTAGCAGCAGGGACCTCTGCCCATCTCAGGATGGGTGGCCCATTTTTGCCCATCTGGCAACAAAGCTGTCCTTCCTGAGGGTACCCAGAAAGCCCTGCTGACTCTAAAGTGGCATGGGGGCACCAAGGTGTGTCCCAGAGGAAGATCAGGAGCTGGGGCCTCACACCACACAGGCACCTTGCTCTGTAGGACTTGCCAAAAGAGGCCTCAAATTGCTCCTGCATCCCATGTCAGGGATGTTCTTATTATGAGAACCAGTTGTATGTCATAGTGCAAGGACAGCTAAGTGGGGATCATTCTTTGAGCAGCCTGTATTGAGCACTGGGGACTGGGTCCTGCCCACAGGGTGTGTGCAGCCAGAAGACAGAGCAGGGGCCGGGGGGTGGGGTTGGGGCGAGGCTCCTCTCTGCAGCCTCAGACAGCAGCTTCCTGGTCTTACAATGGAGGTGTCTGGGTCCCCAGGGACTTCTGTGGCTGGGATATGTCCTTCCCAAGAAAGGGAACCATGCAAGGCCCATACTGCCCAAGGAGATAGTCCCACCCAGGCACCCTGACCCCACAGGAACCCTCACTAGCCCTGCAGGCTCCAGACCCCTTCTCAGTCGCTTCTGCCCTTTGCGGAAGCCTCCTCCTGAAATGCCGAGGACACTGGGCTGTCCCAGCACTGACAACACAGGCCCTGAGAATGCCAGGAAAGCAAAACTAAATAGTTCTCTCGGACATCAGAACCCATCAGATCAGGGGCGGGGCTGAGCTGGGCACACAGCAACCCCAAAGGTCATAGCTCAGCACACGGCACCCAGACAGCTTGCTTATGAAGACTCGGTAGACAAAAATTCATCTTTGAAAGGAAGAGATCTGGCTGCAGATGCCCCAAATAGAGGAACATGTGGAGATTATCAAGCTGAAGGTATTGTACCCCAAATCATGCCCGCAACTGACTGCACAAATATTTTCCTGGGGGTAAGAACCCCAAATCAACAACAGATGCTCCAAAGGATGCCAGTCTCCCTCCCTTCCATGTGCAGATGAGAGGCACCCGCTCCAAGAGGGGAAAAATGCCAGCCCAAGGTCACACAGCAAGGGTTTCCACTCTCCCTGTACCCCAACCTCCATGCTCAACCTCCAGATTCTCCACAAGTGGAGGGCTGTTTGCAAATATGCTTCACTTCACAATGGACTCACCAAGCTTCTCTGAGTCCCAAGTCCTCCAGTGCATCTAAATACCATTCAATTTGCAAAAATTTGAATTACAAGGACACAGCCTGTGTGTTTCCTTCACAGACTGTCATCGCGCCAGTTGGTAGATGATCAAACTTTCCAGATCAGCCTTAACTCAGGCTGTTCCTGACATAAAAGTTTGCAAAACACTGGTCCTAACAACCAGGCTGCTTTATTTCCCACTGCCAGCATTTGCCCAGCTCTTGCATTAACTTCAAAGGCAGGTGCAGGAGGGGGCCATTGGGAGCACATTCTGGGTACAGAGAGATAAACCATGCATATGCCTGCACGTACATATGTGCACACATGCACAAGCATACCCTCAACTTCGCATTCATATGCACACACACCAACACCTATATACAAATGTGAACGTGGGCATGCACACACACCTGAGCATATGCACACAAACAACATGCAAGCATGTGCACACCGGGGCACACATGTTCACACACACCCAAACACATGTCTTCATATACAAATGGACGTTTACACAAGTGAACACAGCTAACACACATGTGCAAACACATACAAGAGGACACTCTTAGACACTTCCGTTCACAAGATTACATGTGCACACAGGCCAAGGCAAAGGCCAAGCACAGGAGGAAAGACCCAAAAGCCACAAGTGAGTCTCTGGTGCTCGCAGGGCCCGGCTGTGCAGGGGGGGTCACGGATGATGGGAGAGGTTCCTGGTAGTTGGAGTGCAGACCTAGCTGGACTGAGAATCCTCACAGGTCAGGATCCACATGCCCTCATCATGCACTCTCTGGGGTCAGGCCCATCCCTCAGGACCTTTCCTATCCCAGTCCTTGAGGCACCACAACCAAGGGAACTCTATTTTACAGACAAGGCCCCAAGACCCAGAGAGCCTGAGGAAGTTCCCAAGGTCACACAGCTGGTGAGAGGTGTGGCAGAGCCTCAGTAGCACCAAGCAGGGGACTCATTCAGAAAGATGTGGCCAGCAGGGAAGGAAGGCATGGAGGTGGGAGCCAGGGACCCATGATCTCAGGAGGGCAGGGAAGAGAGGCAGAGGGGCAGCTCCTCCCTCTCGTTGCCACTCCTTTCCCCTTCAATTAAGCAGTCCTTACCAAGGTGGGGAGAGCTGGATAATGATCAGCAGGAAAGACTTCCCGTGCCCCTCCCTCTCTGCTAAACAATTAGGTTGATTAGAGCTCAAAGTGGGTCAGTCGGAGAAGCAGCTTCAAGACACCCAAGGTGTGGCCAGAGGCCAGTGGAGGTGCAGGCTCCTCACACTGGAGGAGATGAGGTCTAGCTGGGCTGGGGGTCAGGCCTCACTCCATGGCTAGAGCACAGTGTGAAGAGGAGTGGGAAGACCCTGAACCTATCTTCTGAGGACACGAATGTCACAGTCAGAAGAGCCCTGGAAGAGAGGAAACTGAGGCCCAGGGGGAGGAAGGGCCTTGTCCAAGGTCACCATCATGCAAGCTACCCAGCTGAGAGGATTGGGCTGGAATTGCCTTTGACAGAGGTCCCCCCAGGACCAGACCCTCAAGTCCCCCATGTGAAGATTCCCTTCACCTAACCCCAGCTAGACAGGGTCTCCTACTCTGTGAGGTCCCTCCCCCCCACCCAACAGGCTCAGGCACCAGCACTAGCAGCCGCCTGGAGCCAAGTGGGCCATACCAGCCTCAGAAGGAGAAGACCTAGCTCAGGTGAGAGAGGAACTAGATGGTCCATGAGCAGGATCAGGCCCAGGGAAACCAAACCTGCAGCCTAAGTCCCACAGTGGCAGGGCAGGGCAGGGCAGAGCAGCCCTGCCCCCAGGTCCTGCCCGCAAAAGGTCAGGCTCAGATTGTGTGGGCCTGAATGACAGCATCTTTGACTCCTTTTCAGTAGCTCCAAGATATCCCCTTGGGGAGTTTGCAAGCCCCCCAGGGGCAACCCAATCCATTGGTGGTCACCTGCAGGGCTAACTCTCCCCCCACCAACCTTAGCCACAGGCAGCTCGGAAGGCTCTTCAGGTTACATAGGACAAGAGAGGAAGGGAAAAGAAAAAAAAGCAAAAACCACATATGCACCTCCCTCTGGGAATATGAATATTGATCCTGTAGCTTCTTGTTTAGACAGTAGGCACCGGAGGAAAAAAAAAACAAAAAAACAAAAACCCAACCTGACATGAACAGAAGCTCCCCAGTTGGCTGAAGGAATGTAGCCAGCAGTGGGAAAGCCCCCCACCCTTGCCTTTATGGTAGCCTAGACCCTGGTGTTCCCTCCTCCTGCCTGAGGCCCTGAGCCCACTCACTTAAAGACACAGGTCACCAGTTCCCGAGGCAGATCTCAAATCTAGAAGCCTGCAAGGACAGCGGCGGTGTGCGGGAAGAGGAAGGAGAAAGAGACCGCCCCCTACCCACAGACAACAACCTGCCAGATGGGACCCATGCCACAGGCCTGCCTACTTTGACTCTCCCAAACCTCCAGCTGCCCTTTGAATAGCTCCCTAGCCCCCCAGATCCCACCTGTCTGCACAGCATGAAAACTTGTAAGATCTATAAGATCTGAGCCCTCTGAAGTCCCCTCAGTGCTCACAAAACTGCCAAGGGACTAGAGGATCCAGCCTCAGGTTTCCATTAACACCCTCATGCCCCTTCTCTCCGGAATCATACTGGAATCTGGAGGGGGTGATGGCATCTTGGCATCTCAAGATAGGAGTCCCTCCTACCCACCCCTCCATTCCAGGCTGTCCTGGCCTATGACTCAAAGCTTTGGAGAAGAGGAAACTCTGAGTCGGGGGGCCCCATGATCACTTGTGTATGTGTGGCAAGGGATGGAAGTAGGATGGCAGTGAAGGCTTGAGCCAAGGAAGGCCCCCTCAAGGATGCCTGAGACCCAGAAGAGCAGAGGGATGGTGTGGGAAAGGTTATAGCTGGAAAGCCTAGGCATGCTTCGTCCAAAGACCTAGGTTTTGGTTCCCTACCCCCAATTTCCTGGGCCCAGTGTTCAGATGTGCCCAGGCCCCTGGCAAGGCAGCTAAGCATCCAACAGATTAGTCCTCTCTCAGTCCTGCCTCCAGAAGTGGTGGGGCTTTGGGCAGCACCTTCATCTTTCTGAGTCTCAGTCTCCTCATCTGTGGGATGGGCATGAGCACAGTTTCTGAGGTCAAGGTAGTAATGTGGATAAGGGTCTGGCCTGGGTTCATTGAGGGGAGGCCCACCATTAGACTGGTGGTGTCCCCCACCACAGTTAAGCTGGGCTTCAGGGAGTGAGGGAGGGAGGTAGTCCAGTGTCTGTCCTCAAGGAGCTGATACCCCATGTGGGTGGGTACAGCCTAAGCTAGTGGCACAACCCAGAGGCCTCCAGAAGCTGTGGAAACCCCTGAGGAAAGCATGCACTGATGAGAGGACACATGAGCAAAGCAGATAGGAAGACACTCAGCCTATGGGAGCAATATGAAAAGATGGAGGTGGGTGGGTAGGGGTCCGTCAGGCTGTAGCATTAGGGCTTGATGTTAATGTTTACAATAGCTGCCACGGTGCCCACCCGCAGAACCCTTCCTGCCCACCAGAGGCTACAGCCTCTTGCATGAATTCTCACCACCAGCCTCTTAAGCAGATTCTCTCGTCTCAGGGAAACTGAGGCAAGGTCATCCCAATCAGAGGGTCAGCTCTGGAGGCCAATGCTTGAGTCTGCTGGGCCTACACCTAACATCCAGCAAGTCCCCAAACTGCCTTCTCCCCAGGAGCTGGCAGGGTCCACCCATACACATCTGAGGTGCCAAAAGCGGGCAGTGCCCACTTGCACACAGGCAGAAGGGAAAAGGAGGCACTGAGTGTAGAAGTGCTCACTCCACTTGTGAGTCAATCTCTCCTTGGGGACACCAGTGTGACTGAGAATCCAGAGTGACACTCACCCACAGATTATGAGGGGACTCATCTTAAAAGGGCTCCCCCCATCTTATCAGGGGTCAGTCTGACACAGCTGGCTAGGAGGAGGTGCCCAATAAGGGTGGGGCACAGGGGAGACAGCAGCCAAGGGTCTCTCTCTTCCCAAAGCCTCCGCACCAGGAGGAATGTGAGCACTTGGCAGCCCTGCATGCCAGTGGTAGTGGCAGCAGACTGTGAAGCCTCGCCCCCTCCCTCCTGCAAAAGCTGCGGCAGGTCGTTGGGGAAATGGGGGACCCAGATGTGTGATGTTGCCTCCCTCTAATAGAGAGAGTCACAGGGAGGTGAAGGCGAGGGCTCAGAAGCCCAGACAGACACACGTCACCCACCATTAACCGTAGCTAGACTGACGCATGCCCCGTCGTGGGCACTCAGGAAAAGGAGCACGTACTCCAGCTGTCATTAATCTGCTGGGTGGGTCCAGACCCCTCAGGCTCTCAGTTCCCCACCCACCTGCTGCCAGAGGAAAGGAGGTGCTGGTCAGCATCATCACGGGGGCAGAGTGGGGCTAAGAGGGTGCTGCCAGCCAAGCAGCTCAGCCTGGCGCTCCACCCAGCACTCAGCCAGGGCCCCACAGAGTAGGGGACAGAGAAACCCAGGGATGCTGGAGAACAGGGGACAGAGGTCTCACAAAAGAGGCGGGCAGGACAGGGTGGGCACGGAGCAATGAGAGGGATGGACAAGGAAGTGGAGAAGGAATGGGGGTGGGGGAACCCAAGAAGGGGGTCAGGGAGGGGCCAGGAGACAGCGGGAGAGAGACGCAGGGAGAGGCAAAGCAGTTGCCCTCGGCAGCAGTGGCCATTCACAGCTCACCATTCCTGGCCGTGGGTGAGCGGAATTGGAAACAGGGAAGCAGGTGAAAGAGAGAGTGTGCTCTGACTCCTCCTCCACCAACTTCACCTCCAAACACATGAGTGCACGTGTGCACACACATGTACTCGCGTGTGGCCTCCTCCAGGTGGGGTGAGGGAGGCCCCCGCCCCCACCTCAGCCACCAAAACCAAAGCCCTGTCCCCACTCCAGCGGCAACTCCTCTGTCCTCCTTGATCCAGCGGCAGCCTCGGTCCACTTTGCCTAATGGGGAGAGGGCCACGCTGCCACAGCAATTATAGAAACAATGGCTACCGAACCCCAAACCCACACTGGCTTAAAACCCAGAGGCTTGAGGACCCGAGCCCCATCACTCTGCCAGACGCTCATGAGGAAATGATTTCCTGCCTAGGGCCCCCTCCACTGAGGGGTCATCACCTCGGTGCAATGACGCTGAGGCCCCCACTTCCCATCTCAGAAAGCCACCTGTATCAAACTCTCATTCTAGCCTGGCCACACTGACCCAGAAGAGTTCAGGGAGGCCATCCACTCCCAAGCAGCCCCACAGCAGCCGCCTTAGCCTTTCATGTTAGTTCAACAAAAGCCCCCACCAGCTAGCCATGGTCATGCGGGGCCCCTCATTCCATTCCCTCCCCTTCCTCCCTCCAAGGATCAATGGGCATCCGCATCTGCGGGACCAGGGCAGCTGAAGGGCGCTGGCTGTCACGGTAAATCCTGTCTGTCGTTGTCACATTAGTCACTTCCCTCTAGACCCTCAGAGCCGCGCAGCCCCCACCCCACCCCCGCTCTCATTCTCTAATTACGGTTTGCAAGACATGTCCCAAACCCTCAAATTAGCTCCAACTCTATCGACAACAGAAGAGTGTCCAGCTGGAAATGTGCTGCTGCCATCACACCCGCCTCATCGTCTTCTTGCTGGGGACAAAGTGACAGGTGTCCACTCTGGTCAGGGTCTCACACTGTCCTTCCAACGGAGACCCATGCAAGCCCAGCAGCCATCTGACCCACTGCAGGTTGCAAGGAGACGGGGCAAGGTGGAAAGAGGTGAAAAGAGACGTCTATTTAAACCTTCATTCAAGGAGCTACGAAATGGCTAGGGGAAAAATATTGTGGCTTGGCTTTAAGGAAAAAAGAACAACAAAAAAATAATGCTTCTGCTCTTTTTAAACATTGTGGTTTAAGTCCGTTTTCATCACGGCAAATCAAAGACAATAATGCACCCAAAAGCCCTGAACTTCCATATGATTCTCCTCTCCCTGCACACCCCCAACACACACACACACACACACACACACACACACACACAATCCAGACGGTTGACAGAGGACACGTCCGTGCGGCACCTGTAATTTGCCAACTGATCACCCGCCTGAGCACAGCCAGGCTGTGTGAGGAAAGAAATGACGAGATGAAGAGACACTCAGAGCAGTGCCTTTCCCGAGTTTGTTTTTCCCTCAACTGGGAGAACCTACAAGCTGGAGTCGGCAAAACCAGGGGCTCCTACCCTTGGGCAGAAATGGTCTAATGACGCAGAGTCAGCCTCTCCCCTTCCCTGAAGCCAGCACCTTCCCCTTGGCCACTAGCAGCCCAGCTACTTATTTCCCAAACCCCAGGCCTGGCTACTGGTGAAGGAGTTCAGGGACAGGTGGCTCCACACTCCTGGAGACAGATAACAGACAACAAGGTGGTCACCATGGCCCAAAGCCACAGGGGCAAGAGGAGTCTGGGCACTGACATAAGTCTGGGGCATGGTGCCCACAGAGATAGCTGTTGTCCTAAAGGACACATGCACTGAATACCCGCCTCCCACCCCCCAGCCCCAAATACATCTGGCCAAGCTCACCAGAGGAGGATGCCCAAGTTTGCAGGCTCTTGGGGACGGAGAAAAGGCTCAGAAGGACCATGAGAACCAGCAGAAGCTGGCAGGGCCAGGAGATGCTGTTCCCTTGTTGGTAGCAGCAGCAGGGGTGGGCAGGGTTCTCCCTGCCATTCACTTTCGGCCCCCACCATAGCACCTTCACCTCCCAGTTGGGCTCTCCCGGGGACCCTCTCCTCAGGTGGAGAACAAGGGACACCGACCCCCTCTGTGGCACCGGTCACAACAAGGTGCCTGCATCCTCTGCATCCAGCCCTTCCCATCAAAGGAAAAGGGCAGTGAAGACAGGTGTGGAGGTGCCCCCCACCTCTGGTTCAAAAGCGCCAGGTTCCCACTGGGGAGGAAACGTGGGGCAGACGCGCGACTCCAACTCTGCCGGGCAGGGGTCGCTGGCCGCCCCCTCACCGAACCTCAGGTTTCCCTCTCACCGGGACAGCGCAGGGGAATCCGCTGGCAAACTCGGAACCCCTCACCATATCCCAAGGCTTGCAGATCTTGCTTTGCCCCTTTTGGGGGTTGGGGGGAGAAAGGGCACCGCGGGGGAAGTTTCGCGACGCAGACAGAAGCACCGGGACCACGGCTGCCCGCCCTGTGGTTTTGGGGCCGCCGCCCCCCAGTGCAGCCGGCAGCTGGACCCCAGCGCCCCCGCCCCCGCGCGGGGCGCGGGGAGGGACTGGCGCGTGCCGGGGGGCGGAGGGGCGCGCAGGGCTCGGCCGGGGTCCCGCGGCGGGCCAAGGAGGCCACTTACGTGTGCTGCTGGGGGAAGCTGTAGGCAGAGGCGCCGGGGGCGGCGAGCAGCGGTAGCAGCAGCAGCGGCGGCAATAGCAGCAACAGCGGGCGCGGGGGCCCGGACGGCGGGCGCCGGGCGCCGGGGCCGGGCCGGGGGCCGCGGCCGGGCCAGGGGAGCGCAGTCCGCGCCGGGCCGGGCCGAGAGGCGCCGCAGGTCCGAGCCGGCACCGCCATGTTTCCATTCAAGATGCGGCGCCGCGGGGAGGGGGGGCGGCGGCGGCGGCGGGGTGGGGGGGCGCGGGCGGCGGGCGGCAATCCGGCCTCTCCGCCTCCTCCGCCTTCGTCGCGCGGGGCTTCCGGGGCTGCACCGGCCGCAGCGCCTCTGCGGGCTGCGCGCCGCGATCTGTCCGCGGCGCTGACTCGAAGCGCTCTGAGCGCCCGGTCCGGGACCGGCGCTCAAATAGCGGCCGCCGCCAACCTGCCGGCGCCGCCCTCCCCCTCCTCCCTCCCCGGCCGGCCCGCCCCCGCGCGCCCCCGCCGCGGCCACGCTCCCGCCCGTGCCCGCGCGCCCCTAGTCCCCGCGCGGCCCCGAGCCGGCTGTGCTGGCCCGCGCGGCCGAGCGGAGCCCGTGCGCGCGCGTCCTGCGCCCCAGCCTCTGGCAGACCTCCCAGTGCGACCCTCTGTGCCCCCAGCCTTGGACTCCGTGCCCCTCTCTGCGGCACCCGCGGAAGAGTTCCTGGCCCCGCGGCCCCTGGCAGGCGCGTTTGTGACCCTTCTGGGGGCTCGCGACCTTCAACAGGCTGAAGGCCTGGAGTCACAGGTTTAATGGTGGAATGGCAGACTTCAGCCAGTCTAGAGAAGAGGGCAGCGGTGCTAAAAGCACACTCCCAGTGGCTCCTGCTACCTGCAAGAGTCCTGTCTCAGGGGACTTGGATCCCCACGCCCTGAGAGGAAGAAAGGGCCTGCGTCTCCTGGCTCCCTGAGCTCGAACCCAGGTCCAGTTGCACAGTTGTGAGGGACCGAGAATGTCAGGGTGCAGCCCTCTAAAGCCACTCATTTACTTCCCTGGCCTAAGCAGGCCCAGTGTGCAGACCAGCCCCAAACCCCAGGCCCCAAGGCTTCCAGAGCCTGTATTTAGATTCCTCCAGTGCTGGGAAGCTCACTCCTGCTCAATCCAATCATTTCTTGTCCTTAGGTGCCTGGCTCCTCCCTGCTGCAGGGAGAAGGTTGGGGCTGGTGTGGCTTCTGACTCTGCAGCTTGTGGGCGTCTCAGAGCCTCAGTTTCCTCCCTTGTGAATGCTTATGTAGATGCTTAACCCCATTTCTAGAATGAAGTGAGAATGGGAGTGAATTGCTTGGTAGATTGAAACACTCTTGGTTGGGAAAGAACATCTGAGAGATTCCCCTGAAGTTGCCCCTGGAACCCTGCCCCTCCCCCTGCAAAGATAGGATGGGAGAATGCTTCCTGCCAGCCAGGCTTTGGGGCAGGCCTCTATAGCAGTCACTGCCCACAGATTCTGTGCCTAAGATGAGGAATGGGGAACAGTAGCCACCTGGGCAAGAGCCCCCATTTCATGATATCTGGGTGAGCCTCCCATCACCCACTCACAAGTCAGCCTGAGGAGGACTTAATGTTGAGGAGGGAAGAATAGTGGCCCCTGGACTAAGGAGAGCAGAAGTCAGGGGCTGGAAATAAGGCTCAGGATAACACTTACTAGCTCCCCAGTCCTGCCTGGGTTGTCCCACACCTGCCCCACCCTCACAAGCCAGGGCTTGACAAGAGGACAACTTTGAAGTTTCCCCCTCCCCTGACCTGAGTGAGGTTTGCCAACAGGCTCCAAACTCTGAGGCCCCGAAAATATTATCAGGGGAAGGCAGTATGGTAGGCCCCAAGGCCCTGACAGGCCTGGGGCCTGGTGAACAGGAGGGGCATGGTGGACTCTGGGAAGCCAAGCTAGACCAGCTCTACAGGGACAAGCGGGGCTCTCACCAAACAAGATGCCTGATTTTGCCAGATGTCACCACCCCCACCTCTGGATAGGGCAGTCCTGCTAGGCTAGACAGAATGGGGGGGGGGGGGAGTTCCACACAGAAAAGTCAACAAGCCCTGAGCTAACCAACCCCCTCCCAGCCCCTCCTGCTGATACCTGTCTCCAGCATCTCTGTTTCCCCCATGTCCAGGGCAGGATGGGCCCATGGTGTCTTTCCCCATCTATCTGATGGATAAATGTCTGTGCGGGGCTCCAGGGAACCAGTACAAAGGGCATTAGCCTCCTGGGTGCCCTCTGGGGTTAGGTGGGAACATTCCCAGGGCAGATTCTGCAGTGGCAGGATAGGAAATTTCAGGGGCAGCCTCTCTGTCCTTCAACACCAGCATGGCAGGACTGTACCTGAAGAGTGTCCAAGCCATCAGGCACCTGTACCCAGGCTGGGTGCTGTGAGTGGGCATTGGTAGTTGGCATTTCAGTTCTAGCCGCCACAGATGTGCACCTAATTGAGGCTGCTGGCGCAGAGGGAAAGGCGGGAGATTTTGGTTGACAGGCCGTTAAAGGAAGACAAATAAGGAGGGGAGGTAATTAAGAGTACACGGGTAGTAAGAGTTTACACATTCCAACTTCTGAGGCTCACAACATCCTCGGTCTCCTGGCGGCTGGCTCCAGCCTCAGGTTAAAATCATGGGAGGAAAAATCAAGCCTTCCCAGGAATAGGGGGGCTTCCATGGCAGGCACACTGGTATGTTTGGCAGTAAAGGCGTAGGGCTACCCACCTGGCCAGAGGTGCCTGTATTGAAAGACATAGGGTGGCAGGGGCACCTGCCTGTAGCCTGTAGAGAGGGGCCAGCCATGGCAAGGGACCTGGCAGGTGCCAGTTCTGCATGTGGGCTGAGGGGAGGTCACCTCAGCAGACCAGAAGAAACTGAGAGGTCTTTATGGAAACTCTCCTATGTGCCAAGCAAGTCTAGGCTTGGTTATGCCACATAAGGTAGGAGGAAGCCCATCAGGAATGTCTGTCCAGGACACCTGGGGCCGTAAGATCCTCACTCCAGCATGCTCACCTCCAGCCTCCGTCTCATCACCCTTTTTCACTCCATTAGCCAATGGGCTAGACGACTCTCTGTTTTCTTAGGGCTTTCCTCCTATGGTTCCTTCTACTACAAGCACATTCCCTCATCCCTACCCCTTGAACCCAGGATATTTATGGGCCCATAAATGCCATTTATGCTAGGAAGCTCTCCTGGGCCTCACCTCAACTGGACAGTCCTCCCCATTCCAGTCCCCAGGGCTCTTCTTTCACTACTTCCCAATACACACACAAACATACACACACACACACACACACACACACACACACACACACACAGCCCTCAGCCTCCACCTTGGATTCAGGAAAATACTTGCATCCCAGACTCTTGTCACACTGGAACCTGAGTCTCCCTTGTCCCTGTCACTTCCTCCACACTTCCAGGGCCCCACACAGAGCCTGGCCATTGGGAGAACACAAGCATTGTTGACATAAGGACCTCTGGGTGGCATGTCCAGGAGCATGAGGTAGAGCGGTCTAGTCTGGGCATGAGAAGTGAAAGCTTTGGCATCAGATATAACAGGAGATATAGGTAAGTCACTTTGCCTCTTCTGTTTCTTTGTCCATATAATGGGAGACATGATACCCACCTGGCAGGAGCAGTCTGAAGACCCAAAGCATGTAGCACCCCGATGGCAGGACTTGGTACTCAGCAAAGGCTTAATGAAGGGAAAACACAAAGAGACTCAGGCATTCCCAGGAAGAACAGGTCTTCCTTGCTGGCAGGCAGGGAAGATTTCCTAAAAAAGGAGGAGGGATTCCAGCTTGGCCTCTCAAGATGAGCAAGAATGGATTGGGCATATTAGAGAGGGAAGGAAGGGAGATTTCCCAGAGCTGAGCATGACCTGAACCAGGACCCACCCTTCCGAGCCCCATTGACCCAGCTCTTCCTCTGCTTGTCCTGGCAAGTGGCCTTCCATAACAGGAGGCTGTTAGCCCCCTTTTAGCCCACTCTGATGTGCCTATTCTTTGCCCCCTTTAGGCTGGAGTCAAAGGTCCCTAAGGGCCCCCAGCCAGGACACCCTCCATGTATGGGCTGACTGCCAGTGCTCACACCTGCCAGTGGCTACTTTGGCTCACTCACTAGCTCCTTGGGGACATCTAAGGATGTGATGGTCCTACACATGCCTCTCCCTGAACATGGTGCAGATGCAGCATGGCCTCCAGATGCAATCGGGAAAGGATCCCATTTCCAAAGGCATTAAGAATCCTTCAAGGATCCTCTGCACAGTTATGACCCTCAGTCTGCTTAGTGTCATTTATTGTAATAAATGGAAGGGGCTGGGGTTTAATCCTTTCAGGCAGAGTAAGCTATCACTTCCTGCACATCAAAGTCAGGGCCAAGTCCTAGGTTACAGGCTATTGGAACCTGTAGGACCCCCTTGTTAGACAGAAGGGGAAACAGAGACCCAGAGTTGGGAGGAGATTTGCCAGAGGCCAGTCAATGATCAGTGCAGATCAGGCATGGAGCTTCAAGTCTGGAAACCTAGGTTGTCATCCCATATTTGTCTCCCCAAGACCAAGAGTGACGCTAGTCACCTGGGCCTTGGTGTCCCCATCATGGCCTCTGGTATCAAGAACCCAGCACAGTTCTCCTGGGGAACCCAGGCCTCATGGTACTGCAGTGGAAAGACCTCCATCATCACGAGGGACACTGAACTCAGATTATTTGACTGAAAGAGGACACTAGTTAATTGGATAGGTTCTGGCAGGTGTAGAGGCTTGATCCTTGGCCCATGGGAGCTCCCCACTTAGTGGGGAAATATGACACAGGAAAAACACAAAGAATACCTCAAACCATGAATTATGTCCTGTGGGTGAAACAGAGCATGTGGTCACTCAGCAATGTAAGGCTTGGGTAGTCAGGGAAGGCTTGCTGGAGGAAGGGGTCGTGAAACTGGCATAGAAGAACTGGGAGGGTTGGATGGATGAGTAGCTGGAGGTGGAGGGAAGAGTGTCCCTGGCAGAGCATCTGAGCAAAGGGCTGAGGCAGGATGGAGCCAGACTTTTACATGTTGCCATGAGGAGACTATCTGCCCAAGCTCCAGCTTCTTTCTCCCTGGCCCTCTTCACCAGGGGGAGGTGGGACCACAGCCCCCAGAGGGAGCTCCTGGCAGAGGCAGTGAGGCGGATGGCAGGATGGCACGCCCTCACAGGCGGCGTGGAACAAGCCTCGGCTCAGAGGTGACGATGAGCCAGGATGTCAGAACAGCCTGTTCGCCACTGCACTGAGATTCCAGCAGCCAAGGTGGCCTCATCCTTAGAGAAGGATCTTTGGTTGTGTGAGTACAGAGAAGCAGTGTCACCTTCACTGCCCAACTCCCCTTACAAAGCTCGAGTCCTCCCCACTTAGGCAGGATGGTGATGGACATGACTGCCCAGCCAGAGGGTCTGCTACCACCAGGAGTCCCTGTCTTGGTGGTTCCCATTCCCACCAGCAGGTGTTCTGGGCAGTCTGCAGTTTTCCTCAGAGAGATCTGGTCCAACCTGCTCCTTTTACAGATGAGGAAGTTGAGTCCCAGGAAGGGGCAGGACTTGTCTTAGGGTTGTGGTGGGCAAAAAGACTCGGGCTGCAGGCTAAGGCCTAGGTTCTGTCCTCCGCGCCGCTCCCAGGCCCTGGGGCCTTCTCAGAACCCCTCTTGGGAGGACCCTGACCAGAACATCTACCCCAGGGGAGTGGAAGGCCCCTGGCGCCGCCCCTGTGCCCCACATGCAGTGGTGTGTGTGGCACGTAGGCCCAGATGCTGGGTTCGCCCCCTGGCGCTGGGGCCTTCATCCCACGGTGGCAAGAGAAAACGAGGACAAATAAAAGAGAGAAATTCTCTCCTCGGAAGAGCGTTAGGTGTCTGAATGGCTTCCAAATAAATAAAAGTCTCCTCAGAGCCCCTGGCCAGCACTGACAGTGGCTCTAACTCTCCACGAGACATGTTTTTCTGCCTCCAGGTGGAAGTGAAGAGTGTCAGCGGTGGGCTAAGTCAGGCTCTGACGGAGGCTGCCTTCCATCACCGCCTAACGCCCCATCAGCAGAATGGCCACGGCAAATTGCTTCCTCTGATAGCCGCCCCTCCAGGCCCTCGGAGAGTGGAGACAAGCGGGTGCTGGCCTCCCCCACCAAGACTGGGAAAGAGAAACAACCTGTCTCTAACTTGCTCATTTTGCAAATGAGGGAACTGAGGCACAAAGGGCTTTGGCAACTTGATGAATGAAACCAGCAGGCCCGGGATGTGTCTCCTGAACGAGTTAGCTCTGCTCAATGTGAGCACAGTGGGAAGCCCATTTCCTAACTGGGGTCTCTCTGAGGGCAGGTCCACGCCTCATGCCACCCACCTGCCCCTTCCCAACAGCAGAAGGCACTTGAATGAGGGCAATAAGTACTGATGGTACATGAAGTGGCAGGAGAGATCAAGGCTAGACCCCAGGAAGTAACTCTTGGAGCAATGGGCTATGGAAACTCCCCGAGGAAAGTCCTTTTGCTTCTTCTGTTAAAAGCATCCCTTGGCTTTTGCCCTTCAACCCTTTAGTGGATTAGCTTCTGCTAGGTGGTTGACGGGAGGGCAGGACACAGCTCCACCATCACTTAATTTAACTGATGGCTGCTGTTCCTGCAAGGGGCACTTAGCACTTCATTTGTTGAGCCTGGAAGATGGATGAGGCTAGGTTTACTGAAAGAGGTTGACGCTGGGGCAGGTGGCAACATGGCCCATAGGAGCAGTGTGTTGTGAGAGGCTGGAAGGCCCAGAGAGGCTGCCTTGTCCAATTTCATGAGGCCCCTGCTTTCCGGAGCTGGTGCTGGCACTCAGGACCCTCCCCGTGAGTTCCTTGGACACCAGGCAGGGGGGAGAAGGGAGGCTTTCTGCCAAGAACTAGTCTAGCTTTTCCATTAGCACTGGGTATGGATCTCTCCACTCTCAGAAGCATGGTGCCATCTGCAGCCCTCGCCAGTCTCTCTGGGCTAGATCCTTCAGGACCACTGCCTGTTCCAGGGTCTGAGGTGAGGTGGAGCAGAGAGCAGAGAGGAGGAAGGCATGGACTTCTCTCCCTCGCAGGTGGGAACAGCCTGGGGACATAGATCGCAGAGGAGCCATTCTCAGCCTGGATCTGGAATTAGCCTCAAGCATAAGTCAGATGCACTTAGGATTCAGTAACTACCTAGGCCCTTGGAGGAGGGTATTTTCCAACCCAGTCCCCTATGAAATCTTCAGTGGCACTGACCCCAGGGGGAATGTGTGAGCCATTAGGATCTTCTGAGGAATGTTGTGTGGACTGGAGGCTACTCTGCTGTCTGGGGGGTGCAGTGGAAGCTGGTGGCACTGAAGACAGATGGGCCCAGGCTGGGAAGGCAGCAGGGCCAGAAGCTCCAGCTTCTCAGGCCACACAAAGGGGCAAACAGGCAGGGGTGTCCCTCTCCCTAGACTGGATGGAAACACTCTCCTCTCTTTCCTCTGCATGAAGTAGTACTGGGTTAGGCAAATGAAGGGGGCACCTGGTCTTGATGGAAGGCACAGCTCGTGCCATGTGGCAGGAAAACAGGGGCAGGGATGGGAGTTGACTGGACAGGCAGGGCAGAGGCTGCCTTGGGATCATTGTACCCCAGGTAGACTAGCTGAGGGAGGGGCATCACAGTCCAGAAGGTGTGGGGTGGGGAAGGGGAGGTTGCCCAGGGCACAAATGCCACAGCTGTACATGGCTTGCAAGGATTCTGGATCCCTTCCCAGCTGGGCCCGGGGTCTAGGCAGGTAGGAAACAACCTGGCTGTTCTGGAGATGACTGAGCCCCAGAATCTATTTCAAAGGATAGTAGGACCTCTGTGGACCCTTTACTCTATTTCATAAATGGGAGAATCAAATCTCAGAGATGCCATGGACTGGGACCAAAGTCACCTACTGAACAATGGCACCTCTGAGATCAGAACCCAGCCCTCTGGGTCCTTATTTGGGGCCATCCATGGTACTCTCTTGTAGTCAGAGCTGGCCCATGTTCCCATCTTGGGTGTCTGTTTTCCACTTGCTGATTAGGGTGCCAGACATCAGAGCAAGACAGGTGCCAGGGCAAATGCAGACAAGCAGAGGGTTCCTCAGTGGCCTAGAGACAGATCCTGGAGGTCTGGGAACCCCCAAGGCAGAGCGGAGCCCTGTCTCTGCAGAATAAGGATGTCAGAGATCTTCGCTGGACTCCAGGCAGGCAGGAGGGGATGCTTGGGAGGCTGCACCCAGGTAGGCCAGTGAGAGTCGGTGGGAGGGCAAGGAGGCTTCTGCCTGTTTGTATCCCCCCAGCTGGAAGGACTCTCGCCTGCTCCCCACCCCCATACCTACCACCACGGCCTCCCTGAGCCCAGTCTGGCAGCTCCAGAACACCATCTTGCTGAGGTCTTAATTTCTAAATGAGCGAGGAGGAGTTTTGGAGAGGCAGAGGCGGATGGAGAGACATGCTGAGAGAGACAGAGAGACCTCGGGGAGGATCAGGATGTGGACTCAGCATTTTGCAACAAGCCACTCAGGACTTGCCTGAAGAGCTAAGCCAGCTGCCTTCGGGTGGCTGGGAGCAGGCCATGGACAGGAAAGACTGAAGATGAGTCAGGCATGGGGCAGGAGTGGGGGAGGGTGCTCAAACCTAGGGGTAGTAGGTATGCTGGGCATGCTTGGGCCCCTTAAAGGGAAGGGAATTATCAAGTGTTGACGAATGACTAAATACCTATATAATAATACATCACCTCCATTGTGCTGGGGTCTGGAGTCAGGCTTGCCATGTGACTCCTGCCAGTCCTTTGGGAGTGAGGTGGACCCTGACTTCAGAACCCCATATAACCTCCTCCCAGGTTCCTGTGTTGTTCTCTACCAGCTACATGTCTCTGATTGGACTGAGGGCTCCCCATAGGCTCCAGCCGCTCAGTGCCCCCCCACCCCCATACTCACACTGCAGCAATTCTGCTGGACACTCCAGGGCAGGTGTTGCCCATTCAGGCTGGTCTCAGAACACTGGCCTAGCTGTTCTTATAGAAAACTGGGCAAGTCTGGAATCTCCTCACCCCAGGCTCTGCTGACTCCCTCACCCTCCAGACCTGCTCTTGGCAGAGCCTGGGGAACGTACTTGGACCTCACTAAGACTTGCTGCATCTTCCTGGTAAAGAGGCACTGAGGGAACTCAACCTACAATTGCAGTACCCCTACTCCCAAATTTCCCTGGGGACTGAGAACCCTATGCTCCCCGTACAGAGGAAGAGGGCTTGCCCTGGATCACTCTGGCTTTCCTGTGATTTCTAAGGGAGAATTCTTGACATTTCCACTTGAAAGTGAATGAGGACCATAACCCCCATGATCATTCTCCTCCCTTTCTGTCCCTCCTTCCCCACTACATACCAGGCTAGAAGGATGCCTCATTCCTGTAATAACTTTCCAAGTTGATAGCATTAGCCCCACTGAGTGGAGGAGGAAACTGAGGCTCCAGTGGTCCGGAGTGAGTTGTTCGATCTGGTCCGGAAATGGTAGAGATGGGATTGACTCCCAATCCAGTTCATCCTGGGTTGAGTCATGAGGAGTTCATTGTGATCTTTAAAACAAAATTTTTTTAATAAGCCCATCTTATCTCAATATGCAAAGCTATGCACATGGAATGCAAATTAGCACTTCCTGCCCACTCCCAGGGTGGCAGTGTAGCCTTCAGGTTTGACCAATGTCTACCAGGCCTCCTCTCACTTGCTTGGGCTGAACTTCTCTGTTTGCCCCATCCAAGTCACCTCCAGGCAGGGCTTTTCAGGAAGCAGTTGGGGATCTGTTCCCACAAGGCCAGTGAGCAGACCTCGGATTCCACTGGTGAGGCTAGTGCCTCTGCCCCACCTCCTCCCCTTACCATCCATGGAGCCCCTGGCCCAGCGGAATTGAATACCTGAACTTTGGGTTGTGTGAAGACAGTGACTGCTTTCTGGTGGGGAATATGGGAAGGCTTTCTGGAAATAGAGGAGAGGGCATTCCAGGTGAAGGGAACATTGGAGAACTAGTAAAAGGTGTAAAGGTAGAATCTGCTCCAGGGAAAGCCAGTGAAGCGTTTAAGGTCTGCTCTGTTTCGAGAAGTGAGCTCTCCATGATGAAAGAGCCCATTGCGCTGGAGCAGGCAAGCCAGGAGGCCAGGAGGCGGGTGGCAGAGCTGGATATCAGCTGTGGCTGCAAATCATAGGAGAAATGTCCCATGAGCACAGGGTGGAAAGGACAATCATCCCCCTGCTTGGCCTGATTCATGGCTGGGGAGGCAGCAGACATTCACTGGGCCCAGGTGACCCTGAGCTCATTACCTAATGTCACCATGCCTCAGTCTCCTTGAAGGTAGAATGGGTTTAATAACCCCCCTCATCTTTATCTTAGAGCTTCTGGGAAGCACTTGGGGGCTTGATCCATTGCTGAATCATAAACATGCATGGAAGGGATGTACCCAGGGTGCCCTCCAGGCCCACCACACCCTGAGACTGCTCCAGACAGCTTGGAACTGAGGCACAAGCCAGGGGCAGGACTGGGAGCACATTTCAGAGTGATGGGTCAGTGAGGTTGAGGCAACATGCAGAGACTTTTCCTGCAGCCACTGAGGTACACAGGGAGAGTAGAATGGCCTGTAGAGAAATGTGATAAACAGGAACAGAAGATGGGTGGCCCAGGTCAGCCTGGAAGCTTGCTTTTGTTAGAGACGGCCGGGGAAGGATCCCAGGGAATAAACAGATTTGTCCATTAAATGGGTCAGATGGGGGCAGCTGTTAAGCAGGATGGGGTCTGGAAATCTTGTCAACCTCTCCCAGGACACTGGATTTACAACTGTCTTTTTAAGAAAAACGGTATTCATTTTAAACTAAATTTGATGCAGATCCCCCATATGACAGATTAAAGTGGGGCTGCTCGGGGCGCCTGGGTGGCTCAGTCGGTTAAGCCTCCGACTTCAGCTCAGGTCACGATCTCGCGGTCCATGAGTTCGAGCCCCGCGTCGGGCTCTGGGCTGATGGCTCAGAGCCTGGAGCCTGCTTCCCATTCTGTGTCTCCCTCTCTCTCTGTCCCTCCCCCATTCATATTCTGTCTCTCTCTGTCTCAAAAATAAATAAATGTTAAAAAAATTTTTTTTCAAAGTGGGGCTGCTCTGATGGAGGATGGCAGAGGGGAGGGGGGTTCCAGAGGCTTTCAGAACAGAATTAGGGGGTACACCCCACACCAAAGGTGGGCACAAGGAGGGATGGGTGCTGGGCAGAGGCCTTGGCTCCAAACAGGTCTGGACTTGTTTCAACCCTCCTTGGATGACCTTGGGAAAAGCCTTTTACAGCCATGGGCCTCATGTTCCCATCTGCAGAATGGGTACCTTCTTAGTACCTTTGTCCTCAGTTGCTAGAATAGGGGCAGAGACTCCCCCCTCCCCCACCCCCCCCATCACGGAGAGGGGTTATTTACTCATCTTCCTGAAGCACTGAGGTCTTGGGGAACTCATCTGCCTCCTGGCTCAGCTAATTGGAATTGCTTCCCCCCTCGCCCCTACCTCTCAGTAAATTATGTGAATTCCCCCAGTCAGAGGCCTGGGTGATGGACAGCCCTGTCACAGCAGCCTAAGTGTTTAGAGAGCAATTGTTCTGGGGAAGGCTGCCATTCCTCAAGCCTGTGCTGTGCAAGGCTCTTCGGGGAGAGCCAGCCTGGCCCTGCCCAGGCCCCAGCCCCTGCTCCACCCCTGCCCAGCCACCGGAGCCTGCTCCGCCTAGCCCACCAAGCACGGGCTTCCGGTACGTTATCCTTGTCATAACAATCAGAACAGCCGAGAGGTATTGCTCTTAAACCCTCAACACACATTTTTATAACCTTTCTGTTTAATAAGAAAGAGACAGCTCCAATTAGCTGGGAATATTCTGCAGAAATGGGATTATTTTAAAAGCTCCAGCAATATTATAAAATAGCTTCAGTAAGTGAACAGCTGTTGCTGGGCCCCGCCCGCCATGCACAATGCTCTTCCCACACCCTCTCACCAGGGGGGGGGCCTCTCTCCCCTCTCCAGGCAGCCCAGAGTCCCCAAGAACTCTACTCTGGTTGACAGTCAGGGACCCCTCTACCCCTTACACCCAGCAGCAGGGTGTAAGCTGTGGGGTGTGGGGCATGACGCCCCCTTGTCCTGGGCTGGAAGAGAGGGGTAGTTTGGACCTCCCCTGTGAGGTGAACCATGGCCTTTTAAGAGTCCTGCCTTCTCAAGGAAAGCCTATGTAGGCACGCCAACATCATCTCTAAAGGGCCTCCAGCCCACCCTATTGCCCTGTGACCTGCACATATCTTCCACTGTGAAAGGACTCCTATCCTGTCACAGGCCTCCCTGGCCTTTCTATCTATCCAGTCAAAGGTGCAGAGCAGGGTTACCCAGGAACTTCGTTATGGTTACTGTGCATGTTCTGAGTCCACTCTGCCTACACCTGCCCCAGAGCCTGGTGAGCATTTTACCTCAGCTCCCCCACCTCCTCTTTCTTGGGGCCAATGGCCAACCCCTCTTTGGAGCCTCCTCTATTCCCACCCATAGGCCCCTGCATTCCTTCTGTCCAGAAGCAATCTTCTCCATGTTGCGCCCACCACAGTTAGCAGCTTTATTGCAACTGTATCCAAAGTCAAGGTCCTGGGGGCCCTGTCCTTTCTCCCTCTTCCCATACCAGCAGGTAAAGCTCTGCAGAAGGGTTCTCAGCTCCCACCTCCCAAAACTCGGGCTGTATTTCATCTATAGCCCCTCCATTGGCAGCCAGCTTCACCTGGGCCACTTTGGGCAGTAGTCCCATGCCTCCTCCCTGGAGCCACCTCAGCCTCTGTGAGGAGAAGCTGGGGGTCAGGGACTTTGGGAAGGTTGTAGGTCCTGTTTGGCATGCTTGGCAGAGGGGCAGAGAGATCTACCTTCCCACTCCCTCTGTCCACTTGCCCCTCAGCCCACAGTGCTGACACCCTATAGTGCTGGGTCCCCCCAAGACTCAGGCTGAACAGCAGACAATATTTGAACACGCTTCAGGGAAGGATAGACTTGGAATGGGCCACAGAGTCTGGTTGTATGGTTGGATAACTGAGTCCAACTGAGAGGAAGCTCCAAGGCTATATTTCTAAGACAGGATGGGAGGCAGGACCCAGGCTGTCTGTGCCAGTTCTGGCATTTAACCTTTGTGGGTGCGAGCACAGGTGGTGGGATTTGAACTCTCAGCCCTGGTGTGGTGGGATACAATGAGTTCTGCCTCAGTTGCTCAGGTGACCCGATGTAACTCCCTCCCCTCTCTGAGTCAGGAGCCCTCTGAGGGCGGGACTCCTGGGGCTGAGGTGGGTGATGAGACACTGGGGCAAGCTTCCAAGGAGGGTGGCCTTCTGTGGGTACTCTGGCAGAGCCAGGGCAAGGGCTGGGCCAGAGGCGGCTCTGAGGAATCAGGTCCCCTCCAGGCCTGGCCAGAGAGTGTGGGACCTCAAGGTCCCCCTCGAGGCTACTGGGGAGAGCAGCTCCATGGCCAAGGGACTACCCAAACAATGGACCCCTCCCAGCACCGAGGCTTTGGCCTCACCGGGTGCAAGTCTCAGGGACACTGCCTGGGGAATGGGAACAATTTCAGGGCATCCTTGGGAGGAGACCGCAGCCCAGGAACTGCAGCACGATGCAAATGCACCATGTGCTAAATGGGGAAAAATGAATTTTACACCCAGACAAAGTGACTTTTATCATGTTAACGACCATGGTTTGCTCATCATGTCTGCCGCAGTGAAATGGGGCCTGTGGATGTTTTTCTTTTAGTTCTGCTTTTAAATGGAGGCATTTTCCCCCCTCGTAGCAGACAAGCCAAGCCCCTTAGATTGGGATGACAGAAGTGCCGATTCAGCAAAAACAAAATGGAGGAATTTTTTTTTTAATCTTCATCTGTGCCTTCCAGCAAAAATAAGCTCAGAATGAGGAGCTGGGGTGGGTGTGAGGAGCCCTGACCTGGAGACAGGAATATAGCTCTGGCTCAGCTCACCCCCCAAGTTCCCTGTGTGACCTACCTCACCCATTCCTGACCTCAGTTTGCCCACTGGTACCAGGAAAGAGGTGGGCTGGAGCCGAGGCGCTTACAGCCAGAGAGCTGCTCTCCCCTGGCCCTCGACCAGGGAACCAAGTCAAATTCATCACACTGGGTGTGTCTGGGTCCAGAACTGCCTATTCCATTAGACGGACTCCCAGAGGGCAGGCCAGGGTGGAGTTATCACTGAGTCAGTGGTGCCCCCAGTGGCCAATACAAGGCTCTGCATGGAAGGGACACATGTTTGCTGCCAGAGCCAAGGCTACTTCCCTGACATCTGCAATAAGTGTCCAAGAGAAGACTCCTTTAACCAAGTCCCCGAGAGTCCCTCCCAGCTGTGTACCCCGCGCATTTCATTGACACATGGCAACTCCATATTGTGCTCATCAAGAGTCAGGAAAACACCATCTGATGCTTTGTACAGCTGCCCAGCCCAGCACCCAGCTCCCCAGGAGGAGCCTCTGCTGTGCCCAGTGGGGGAGTGCTCAGCTAAGGCAAATGAAGAGGTCTTTGGGGCTGGCATATCTGGGAAACCTCTGCCCTGACACCATGCAGTACTGCTCTGGAAGGCTCACACAGGTCAGGCAGGCAGGGCACTTGATGAGCAGAGATCAGCAGACAATTAGCCAGCCCCAGAGGAGGTAATTAGTCAATGTCCGAAGCCTTCCGTCTGGGTCTGCTGTGATCTCTGCCAAGCCGGTGCCCTGGTGGAAGTCAGGGCCTGGACTAGGGTGACAGGGCTGGACTCTGTTGCTGTCAGCACCCCCATTGCCAGCACAAACACCATCACCAACACTGCCTCCAGCAGCTCAGTGTTGCTCTCACCCTCATGATAGCATCAACAGCCAGCCAGGGACTTGCTGTTCCCATCCCCATCCATACTCACCAGTGCTTATGCCTCTGGACTCAAGATGCTTTCACACTGCCCCTTCATTTGCTTCTCATCAGTCCCAAAAGATACACAGGTGGCTCATTAGTGGGGAGACTGAGGCATAGAGAAGTGAAGGGCCAGGGTGTGAACCTGGCCTCCTGGCATACAGCCTACCATCCCTGACATCCCTCCCCTCCCCTCTCCCAGTTCCACCTGCTCTCAGAGCACATCCCTTCTTCCCATACTAGTCAGGATAGTCTCAGTTAGGCTACAGTAACAACTCTAAAATCTTAGTGGCTTCAAATGATGAAGGTTTCTTTCTTTGTGCGGCTATGTGTCCTTCACAGGTAACCAAGGCTCTGCCCTATGTCATCCTCACACTGAGACCAGGCTGACCAAACAGCCAAAGTCTAGAAAAGGGGAACAGGGCCCTGAAAGGTCTCACACCAGCAATTAACTGCTCTGGCCTGGAAGTGTGGCCTCTGTTCATCATCACTCATTAGCCAGAACCAGACACGCAGCCCCACTTGACCACCAGGGGGCAGGGAGGGGCAACTCTACCTTGAGCCTGGAAGCAGGGAAAACTTGAATTTGCCAACTGCCAACACTGGCTATGTGATTCCCCCTTCCTTTTCTCCCTCTCTTCACCTCCCAGACCCATGCGCCCAAATTCTCCAGCTGCTGGCCCAGCAGGACTTCGAGGGTTGAGATGCAGTTTCCTCAGTTCCTCTGGGATCACACATTGGGCTTCCTGTTTCAGGAAAAGAAGCCCCCCCTAGGGGATGAGGCTGGGTGAGCCCAGAGGTCCTGGGAGCCTGTCCTGTCTTGGTGGAGGCTTGTGGAAAGGTGGGGAGGGTCTGTGCTGGGCTTCCGGCCGTGACTGGCCATAGGTGTGGTGACGGTTGGGATGCAAGAGGCTGAGGCAGAGATCAGCCAATAGAAGTCTCTTGGGGATTCTGAAAGGTAGAGGATGGGCCAGATATGGGTGGGATTCTCCGTATAGAGGCCACGACAGAGGAGAATGATGAATGAGGTGGCAGAGAGGTGTCCAGCAACTCTGGGTGACCAGCCAGCTGGCTAGTTTTGGGCTGTGAGTCTCATGGTCTATGCAGGCATTTATAAGGCACCATCTGGGGCGTCCCAGTTATACACACTGCTCCTCCAAACCTCTAACCTCAGCCACTTGCAAACTGTTAACCTTGGACAAGTCAGTTAATCTTGCTGCACCTGAGTTTCCACTCATGGAGAAAGGAGGTGTTTCTGCCTGTCTCCTCGCACAGGGAAAGGCTGGTCATAGGATCTGTCTGTCCCTCCTGGCCTCCCAAGGGGCCAGGCCGCAGGAGAAAAACTGAGATTAAAGATTGGAGGGGAAAGGGGCTGCTTGGGGGCTCTGGGTACTGGCTCTGAAATTCTGGGATTCAGCCCCAGGGCCCCACATTCCCAATTTAGTGTTCATTTTGCTCCACCACCACGGACCAGGGTCCAAGGTGAGTGATGAGGTGGCAGGATGGGGAAAGTCTGCATCCAGGTGAGGCCATATCTGGTTCTCCTGGTGCTAGGGTGCCTGTGCCAGGGCAAATGTGGCTCTTCCCACATCATCCATCGCTGGGCCACAGAAGGCTGGTTATGATCAATAAAACCAACAATTATCCTGTCATTACTGATTGTGAGCCTGGGACAGAAGCAGCAGCTGAGGGGGGAGCACTTGGGGTGTGGGGGAGCTCCTGATGAGGACAGCCCACACCTGGGGTGTTGGCCAAGGTTGGGGGCTGCCGCAGATGAGAATAATGGAGACTGCCAGGCAAGGCTGCCCAGGAATAGGGAGCAGGGCCCAACAAAGCAGGAAGGACGAAGCTCTGTCTGAAGGAGGTGGGAGGCAGGCCAGTCCCCACCCAGCTGGGGGAGGAGGCAGCTCTGAATGGGCTAGCTGGCCCCACCCTCTTACCCACTCCCCTCCTGCTGGTGTCTCTCCCCTCCCCAGCAGCCTAAACTTGGGGAAAGGGATACATCAGGGAAGGTAGTAATTATGAGCAATCCCAGCCACAAATTAATCCCATCCTCTGCCTGCCTATCCCACCTCCCACATCTTGGGATCCCCAAACACTCAGGCAAAATAATCTTGTCACCGTTGCCCCTGAGGGCATGTCATCTTGGTTTCCCAGGCAGGGGAGTGTCTAAGGCAGTGGGTACAGGTCTGGCTGTGGGGAGGTGGGTGGAGGTAGGGAGCAACTGCCACTCTGGAGCCTGGGTCCCAGTTCTGGAGAGTGAGAGCTGCTCAGCTCCTGGCCTGGAAACGGAGGACCTGCTCTCTGAGCCCCTTGGAGGGTGGGACCAGCCCAAGGCCCGCTGAGTCAGCCAGGGCTGCAGAGCCACAGCCACCTCAACCCCTCAGTTCTGTTCCCTGTCCTATTCCAGCCCCACAGAGGGGAAATCTCTCTCCATCAGAGGGAAGGGACGAAAGGAGAAGTGATTTATTATTCTATTCCATTATGCCTGTTTCCAGAGAAACTAATTATGGTGCATTGTTGTATTAGATACTTTCAGAAAGATTACATTTTCTTACTTTGGCCGATAAAAAAATTAAATCCATCAGTTTTCCTAAACACATTACAGTAAAGACAGACTTGCTCCTTGTAATTATTAATCAGTCGGATTTGAGGATGCAAAGCGTTTGACTTAAGCTCAATACAGTCACGAACAATGTCCCAGGATCGCATTTGGTATTGAAACAATTTTTCAATTTATTAAAAAGTCATTAAGGCAGTTGAGGTGGGAGGTGCAGGGAGCTGGGCTAAGCCGCTGAGTCAGGGTTGTGGATCTGGCAGTGACGGTAGGCAAGGGGACCTCTGCAAGCAGGAGGAGACCCCAGGTCTGTCTCACTCTTAAGTCCAACTGTATCCAAGGGGCCTGTTCAAGGTGAAACGAGACCTTAAAAGTCAGTTCTTGCCCCCTCCCCAGCAACCCCACCCTATGCCTATCCAGCTGTCCAGAGTCTGCCCCATCCAGACTGAGCTCTATAGGACAGAGCAGTGGGAGTAAAAGGTCCCTCAGGGGACAATTTGACATACTGAGCCTGAGCCCACTTTGCAGTGGTCCTGCACAAACAGCTGAGAGTCCACCTGACTCCCCCACCTCTGGCAGGGAGACCAGCCCCTCCTCCCAGCTCAGGCTCTCAGAGCCCCCAGCTGAGGACATGTGGCTATTTGGAAGGACACCTGGTGTGGCCGGGTGCCTTGTTCCAGTCACTGGCCCTGCTCACTCAATCATTTAATTACTCCTCTGACACTTCCTACTCCCACGAGGGATTTGCAGGGGTTTAAGAGGCTGGCAAGCTACAAGCCCAGCTTAGCCTGTGTCCTGGCTGGGATGGGAGCTGAGGGGCCTCAGTAGGACCTACGATCAAGTCATGGCTCAGCCACTTGCAAACTGTTAACCTTGGACAAGTCAGTTAATCTTGCTGCACCTGAGTTTCCACTCATGGAGAAAGGAGGTGTTTCTGCCTGTCTCCTCGCACAGGGAAAGGCTGGTCATAGGATCTGTATGTCCCTCCTGGCCTAGAATTCTGCCATGTCACCACCCTGCCCCTCTGCCATCAAGGCAAAGTCCTGGCTACTCCCTCAGGGGCCACTTTACCCATGTTGTTCCCTCTGACTAGAATCCCTGCCCTCTCCCATGGGTCTTCCTTCTAGAGAATTCCACCCACTCCCCTTTCAAGCCTCTGCTTTAAAGATATTCTCTAAATCTGAACGGGACCTTTAGATGTTCCCATGGCCTCTGGGCTATTCCCTTTTATCGCACAGTGCTGACCAGAGTCTTATCTGCCCCATTAAGCATGGACCCCCAAAGAGTCAAATCTTGTTCCTGACCTCCACCAGCAAAGACCTTATGCCCTTCCTCCACCTGAGACTGACCCTAATCTGGCCTGAGACCTTGCTGGACTGAGCTGGCTATTCTTTCTGGGGCTGTATTGGGAGGGTCTAGGATCCCAGAGCCAGAGGATCAGACAGTGCTCGGCCCTCATATGCTCTCTTGATCCAGTGCTGAGAGACCCTATGCAGCAGCAAGACCTTTCAGCCCTACCCCACCCCAGTGCTCTACTCTGGATGTGTTGCCAGGGAAGGAAGACACAACCCCACTCGCAGGATGCCCCATACCCACCAAGAAACCCAGGGTGAGGCAGGGGCTGGGACCAGAACTTAGACTGCCACCGACTTCTGGGTTACCTTGATTTGTTCCGTCTCTATGTGCCTCAGTTTCCCCCTACCATGTTAGCTGAACAGGAATGGAACTGGGAATTAAATATCTGAATAGAGGGAAGACTCCAGGATAGCAAGGACCTGGGAGCAAGGACTGGGGTTTGAGCATTCGCATAATTGGGGGTGACCGGTGAGATTGAGGCTGGACCTGAGGCACAGGGCTGGATTCCAGGCCTGCCTGGCTCCCTACTGTCAGAGCTCACAAGGCCACAGAGAAGGATCTCTGGTGCCAGGCACCCTGCCCCCCTCCCTACACCTCTCACCTGCGGGCAGGTGGAATTGAGCGTGTTCCAGACACTCCATTTCCTGGGAATTTATGGAGGATTTTATCTTCCCTCTTTGATCACCGGTGAGGGGAAGGAGAGGGCACGTTTGGCTCCCTCCTCTCCAGAGGGGCAAGGAACAGCAGCCTGGCCACCCTCAAGCTTGGAAAATACTGTCTGAATCCCACCTCAGCAACCCCCCTTCCACCTATGGGGCCTTGTCAGGGCCCGGCGAGTATGGGGAGGGGATGGCAGCCATTTAAGCTGTCACTAGCTCCATCAGAGGATTTAAATCACTGACACAGAGTAACAGCGCTGTAGATTACAGCACGTGAGCCACGCGGGCGCAGCATGGCAGAGGCAGAGGAGGGGTGAGAGGGGAGTAAGGAGGTACAGGCCAAGAGAGGCATAGCTCTGGCACTTCAGTGGTGGTGGGGGGGCTCTCTGCAGCTGAGGCTGCCTGCCCTTCCACTCAAACTAGCCCCCCACAGAAGCCTCCACACCTCTGGGCTGCTCCTGGGCCCCTCCCCAGGTGGAAGATCCATTCTTTGTTCCCTCCAGATAATGGCTGAGACCATGGCTCATGTCTCTCCCAGATTCTCCACGGACCTTGCATCCACAGCCATGGGCACCTCTGTGAGTGGGTGAGGACAGGAGGGGGGCTGGGGGCACCTGGCAGGGAGCCTGCCTGCTCCTGCTCACAGGCGCCCAGCCATTGTCTCTGATTGCATGGTATTAGCCGTAAATTACAGCCTTTGGGAGGCCGCATGTAAAAATAAAATAAAATAAGTGTCAAAAGACAGAGAAAATATTTGATTCTTCAGGGAGAAGAAAAGATGGCTTGGTTAAATTAAAACTTTGAGAGGAAAGCGAGTGTGGGAAGATGGTCCCCAGGACTGGAGAGCAGCCTGGGGCATGGTGGAGGTAGCCAGGCAGACCATGATTCAGTTGGTCAACAAACACACTGGTCTTGAAATCCTGGCCTGTTCAGGCCAATGTGGAGGAGACACAGGAAGGATGTGACACCACTCACTGAGGAGACAACAGACCCATGAGACTCACCAGGAGGGACCCCAGACAGGGACTCACAGGCTGCAGTTTGGCTCTGGCTGGGGCCTGGGTGGGTTGTGGGAGCTCTCCGTGGTGCTGATGGCCATATGCTAGGTGAGAGGACTCCCTGATCCTGCCCTCCCAGCCCAGGGAGAATTCCACACTCACCCCTTCTCTGCCTGAGTCTGGGACCTGGAGGGGGGCCCACATTAGAGCCCATTTTTCCCACCCATCTATTTCCCGCTCCACAAACACTCATCTTCTTGTCCCTCTTCCTTTCCTCTCCCACTGAGAAAGATGGGGAGATTTCCCAAGTCTGACTCATTGGGGGCAGAAACAATGGAAAGACATTCTGGAGGACTGACAATGGCCCTCACTGCTTGGGACAGATGGACCATATCCACAATGATGTTTCCATACAGGTGGCATTTCCCATTGGGGTCTGATATAGATACCAGAACTACAGCATCTTGAGGCCAAGGCCAGGTATTCAGCATCCTTGCATTCCTCGGCCTGTGGGGTTGGGCTGAGGCAGAGAGTATGCTCAGAGCACGGAGAATGTCAGGCCCAAAGAGACAGACAGGAGCCCTTAGAAGTGTTGACTGACAAGGGCTGAAGTGATAGAAAGTGTCTCTCACCGCCTGCAGGTCGCCTAGAGCTCTACCGGGCCCCTTTGAAGGGACCAGGAGAATTCTGAGGCTGCAGCTATTTTTCTAGAGGCTCCTGGGCTTCAGATTGGGGGACTCATTTATTTCTTCAATAAGCAAAATGCATTAAAAGGACACTCCACTCCCAGCAATAGCCTCTGGGTCCTTCACTCACTCCCCATAGCCATGGGCGGAGGGAAACTCTAAGTTAGCCCTGCCAGGCTCCCTTTCCTGTAATGAAGGAGGTCACAGCAGGGACATCTGTAAGGTGCTTGCCATGAAGGAACAATGATCTGAGCACAGTAAGGGCTGTGTAGCTGTCTCTTGCCAGAGATGGGGAGGGAATTCTTGGGCGTGAGACACCTTGTCACCAGGGGCACCTGCCTGAACCTCTCCCCTTTCCTTCACCTACAGGCTCTGGCCCCACTCACCTAGCTGTTCCCACTTTTCAAGCCTACTGCCCTCAAAGTGTGGCAGGAAGGGGCACTGGAACAGGTCGCTGGATAGGTCCTGGCATGGCCTGCAGTGTAGTGCCTGCCCTTATCAGCAAGTGGGTCCTTGCTTGGGAACACCCTCTCTGATGAAGGTGCCCACATGATGCCAGACATCTGGATGAAAGATGCCTGCCTTCCTGAAGTGGGGAGGTGGGTGGGGCCAGAGCCAGAGCAACCTCTGGTGCCAGGAACCTCTACTCACCTTCCTGCTCAGTAGCCCTGAGGCTAGTCATGTTTAATTCTCCACTGGCACTCAAGGCCAAAGTCTGGCCATGGCTTCCTCTTGCCACTTGGGCTCCCTGACCCTGCAGCCCATGCATAGCTGCCCTGGATGCCCACATGGATGACAACTGCAGGACTCAGGAAGTACCTGGGGTGGGTGACTCTCTGAGGACCCTACAGGGATCTGACCTAAAAGCCCTCTCCTCAGTACCTAAATCTCCTTGACACATCCAGCCACCTCCGGTGTCTTTGAACCTATCCTCCCTTCCCCATAATTTGGCCCCCAGGGTAGCCTTTCCCCTCATCCCTCCTTCCTCAGCTTCCCTCACTCCAGTGCCTCTTTGAGTCCCCTCCTGTTTACCTCCTCCCCACTCTGAACCCCTCCCCTGCCCAGCCTAGGGGCCATGCTGGCTGATTTCACCTTGAAGCTCCCTTATCACAGTCTCCATCTCCTGCTCAGCCTTAGCTAGAGCAAAATTGTTTTCTTTGTGCTTACCCTGAGCAGTGGGGCCAGAGTGAGTGTGGGGGTGGGATTGGGCTATGGTGGGTGGAAATTCAAGTCCTAAGATCCAAGGGTCTCCTCTGCCCCCTCTTCCGGCATGTGATCCTGTCCCTATTCCCCAAACCCTGGGCCAAGCACAGGTGTGGCTCACCCTAATTTGCTGTTCATGCCCACACTCACTCCTTTCATCCTGGGCTGAGCTGACTTTGCAGACACTTGGATTGCCCTCTCCCCTGTGTGAACATGTTTCCCCCACCCCATGGGTTAGGATGCACACAAGCACATGCTCACATTTCTTTGGACTCCCATTTTGCACTTGTGCTCCCCCTAGGCATGCACATACTCCCCCCGCCCAAACATGTACCCACGTGTGTGCATACACCTAATAGAGACACCTCCAGATCAGAGCCCAGAGAAGCCCAAGAAGGTTCCATTTTCTTGACCCAGTCAAGACACCCTATTGTACAAATGGGAATGCAGAGGCCCACAAGGGTGAAATGGAAGCGGGCATCCTGGGTGGGAGGTAGGGCTGCAAAGTCCCAAGGAGAGGTTAGGGTTAGGAACCCACCTGGTTTCCCTACTGCCTTCAAGACAGGCCTCTCTGCTGGGCTATTCACCTGGGCACATTCTCTCTCCAGCCTTTATTCCTCCCCAGAGCAATCAAGATCGCATTGCTCTGCCCTAGGGTGTTTCAGTCCCCCATGTCCCTCCACCCCTACCATCCACCCTTTCCTCTCTATCCCTTCCTTTCTATCCCTGGCCACCTCCCCATCAGGAAAATCATCTCAGACCCCAGCCATGGTCTGGAGTCCCAGCTCCAGGATCCTGCTATGTGACCTCAGGCAGGTCATCTCACCTCTCTGAGTTTCCATTTCTTCACAAATGGGGATGATAACAGAGCTGACCTCACAACCTCACAAGATCTTATGAAGCTGAAAGACTTACCTGGAAAGGACTTAGAACAGGGAACAGGTATATTACATTATACCAGCATAATAGTAACAGCAATGGTAATAATAAAGCTGCTGCCCTTCCTGCATCCCCATCCCTGGCCCCACCCTTAAGGATAATTTCTGTATCAAACTTCTTGCAAGAGTTGCCTGCACCCCAGCCACTACTTCTTCTCTACGCACATACTCCTACACGTGTGTGTCCACCCATGGGGGTGCGCCCCCCAAATTCACATTCATATCTAGTACTCTCACATGCTCACACACACACACAAATGGTAAACAGAATATAATTCATTTGTAAAGGAGACTTCAGTCGTGCCATCCATCTTAAGCTAAAATCCAATATTTCCCGGCACAGCCCGTCGGGTCTTGATGAATGGAGAGGACAAAGGCTCCGACTCACACTCCCTGCTCTCTGGCACATCTAAACGCCAGCCACGAGGGGCCAAGTGGGGCTGGAGGGGCAGGGCAGCAGTCCAGCCATCTTGAAAGGGGTCTTCTAACAGTCTAGCAGCCCAGGTAAGGCCAGAGCAGGAACTCCTCTGCATCTGTCTCCCATCTGTAGCCTCCCAGAGGTTCAGGTGGTTCCTCTCTGATGCTGTATTTTTTCTGGGCCTTTTGGGCCTGTGCATCCTGACTAGGGGATGGGCTGAGCCTCTCCAACTGCCTAGATGCCAGTCCCCACTCAATTCCATTTCTCTGTCCCCAGCCTCTTCACTCTCTCAACTACCCCTTCTTCTTCTTCTTTTTTTTAAATGTTTATTTATTTTTGAGAGAGAGAGAAGAGACAGAGTGCAAGTAGGAGAGGGGCAGAGAGAGAGGGAGACACAGAACCTGAGGCAGGCTCCAGGCCCTGAGCTGTCAGCACAGGGCCTGATGTGGGGCTCGAACCCATGGACCGTGAGATCATGACCTGAGCCGAAGTCAGATGCTTAACCAACTGAGCCACCCAGGTGCCCCTCTCAGCTACCCCTTCTGAAACAAGTTCCCCTGTCCCTGCCTGCACTCCACTCCCTTAGAGCCTGAGGCCACTTCTTGAGTACCCCTGGCCTCTGCTAAGATGTTCCACACCCTAGATCACCATTCCTTCCCTTCTTAACCTGAGGAGCTCCTCTGCACCATTCAAGGCCCAGTTCAAATGCCCTTCTCCCAGGAAGCCAGCCCTGACCCTCCTGGAAACAAACGAGTCCCAGCCAGTCAAGGTGATTACGGCCATGCAGCTGGACACGGTGAGGGAGGACAGAGCATCTGTCTGGGGCCCCACCACGTAGGCCCCTGCAGGCCAAGGAGGGGGCTAAGATGCAACCCAGGCAATGGGAATCCATGCAAGGGATTAAGGGGAAACAGCGTGGCCAACTGAAGCTCCTGGGTGTGGTCCTTTCCTGACGGTAAGCCTGGCTGAGGAGCCCCAGCGCGGGCTGTTGGCTGTCGGAGTGCTCGGCTCCCGGTTAGCGCTGGCGCCAGAGCTCGCTAAGTGCACATTCCTCCGCTTGGGGAGTTTGATGGCCCGCGGGGCTTCCTCCGCAATGGCCTGTGCTGTTTACGAACCCCTCTCTGGCTTGGAAATAGACTGTCTTTCCTGAACGATTTTCTCTTTTCCCATTTACTAAACATTGATTTCCCCCCTCCTGCGCCTCTAATAGAGCAGAAACCAATACGTCTTTGTTTGCTTTTCTCGCGCGTTTGGGACGCGGGCGGCGGCGGGGGGCGCTGCGGAGGCGGCGGGGCCAGGCGGCGGCTGCGCGCATGTGCATCGGTTCAGGTGGCGGTGCCCTCAGCTGAGCCACTCGAGCCCCGGCTGGGCTGCCCAGGCCCACATCTGGGACACCAGTACGGTGCCGGCACACCCAGTCCTCTGGGCTGCCGCGGGGAGTGGTGGCAATGGTACCGGGAAGACAACCTTTTCTTAATCGTTTCCTAACTTTCCTACAGGCAATTTTATTAGCAGTGCCTCACCTCCAGATCCTTCTTTGAAGTCAAGGTACTTCTGGATGAGGGGTCCATTTAGTGCCTGGGCTGCATTCAGTAGTGGCCAAGTGAGGCTGGGACATTCTTTTCTTCTTGCATTCAGTCACCAGACATGTCAGAACACTTGCTGTGAGCCAGGTCTGTTGCTGGCTTGGCATGGAGGAGGATGAGGCCCCTGCTCTAGGGGCTCTAACTACGGGTCCCACACTGCTTTCTCCTCAGGAGGCGCTGGAGTAGAGAGAATTCTTAGACTGAGGCAGCTCTGGCAGGGGAGCGAGGAGCATCAGATTCCTAGGGGTAGGCCCTGGGCAGGCCACTGCTCCCTCTAAGCATCAGATTGTGCATCTGAAAACCCGGACTATAATAGTTCCCTGAACAGAGTGGCTTCAGGAATGAAGTGTTGCCAGCATTGTGCCTGGCATGGTGTAGCTGCTCAAGAAAAGTTCCTTTCCATCCTGGCCCTGCCGTCCCCCTCAGCCCACTGAAGAAGCAAACAAACCAGGGCAGGGAGGAAGGATAACTGAGCATGAGAAGACCTCAGCCACCTGTGGCCATGGTGTTCCCCAGACCAGCCAGCTGTGCAAGCCTTCCCCTTGCAGAGTGGGGATTCAGCTCCCTGGTTGTCAGGAGGAGCTTGGCAGATGGAGTCACTGCTAGACCAGGATTCACATGTGACTTTGGCAAGCGTTTTCCCTCTCTGGACTCTGGTGTCGCTATCTGGAACATGAGTCTGGTGCTCAGGTGGGCTAGAACTGCTGACCGAGGCTGGTGCTGCCCATCCTGACCCTCAGGAGCACCCAGGCTTACCAGCACCCACTAACCCACCCCAAGAATAGCTGCCACAGCTCTGGGTCCAAATTTTACTTTGCTGTTATTCGCGGTGGGAGCTTAGGCATATCCCTTCTGTCTTTGTGCCGGCTGATGGCCCCTAGTTCATAGAGTTGTGCTGGGGATCAAATGGCATGAGAGTGTCCAGCTCCTGAAATGCAGTAAAGACTCCATTTGTGGAGAGGGTAGAGGGGCTCAGAGAAAGGAATTGTGGGCCTGGGTGAGATGCCCCAAAGTAGAAGTTAAAACAGGGCCCCTGGCCTCTCTGCCAACAAGTTATGTGGTTACATGTCCATCCAGAACCCCTATGAGCTTCCCAACAGCTCTGTGAGGGACCTGTTAGAAACTGTGGTTTGTTCCCATTTTACAGATGAAAACAACGGGAACTCAGAGAAGGGAAGGATCTTGCTGAAGTCACACAGCAAGAGAAAGGCAGACCCAGAAGAGGGCCCAGACCTACTGACTCTAGGTTGGGGTAGTCTGTAGTCATTGGATGTGTCAAGAGAAGAGAGGGCACATCTGGCAGGGATCCTGCTGGGAGCAAAGATCTAGAGGCAAGAATATGTATGATGCAGGCTGGAGGAAATGAAGGTCAAGGTCAATTTTTAAACTTCCCAGGAATTTGGCTCTGGCTTGTTTGTGACTAAGTGAAATGTAGGAGGAGACTTCATGGAGTTGTGCCTCATGGAGACAAAAACCAGAAGTCTCAGTGGACAAATACCAAGGGAACAAGGCTAGGGCAGATGCAAAGAGGGGTTTGGGGAGACTGAAGGGCAAAAAATCAGACAGGGATACAGGCAGAGAGATGGAGAGATAGAGGGATGCACAGATAGATGGGTTAACAATGGATAGATGGATGGACAAATGGACAGACCAATGAACAGAATCACTGAGAGCACTGAGCGGGATCCAGCAGAGCCAAGAGGAAGAAGGGTATCCCCATATCCCAGGCAAGAGTACCTGTGTGAGCAAAGCCTCCGAGGTGAGGCTGAGAATGACCTCAGGGCTTTGGGCAGTTGGGAAGGAGGCTGGTATCCATTACAGTAAACCTCAGAGGCCGAGGGCTATGAGGAAAGCAGGACTGGGGTGGCAAGTGGTTGGGAGGTGGGAGAGGAGGTAGTTATGTCCCCCTCCAGACTCCTGCCAACTCCAGAAAAGCCCACGACAGGACAAAGGTGATTCTAGGGTGGGTTGGGTCATTCACATCCTCTAAGGATCACTGTACCCATAACCCCGTACAGTTGGTGCCCAATGTCTATTTGGAGAAAGGGCTCAGATGGAGATGACTTCACTGTGCCAGGAGCCAGGTGTGAGGCTGACCTCCAGAGTAAGGCTGTGACCACCCAGGGCCAGCTAGGGCAGGTGGTGGGCAAGCGACAGACACCCTGAGGGAGCCAGCTGCAGCCACAGCACAGGGAACCTCAGTAGGGGCTTGGACCAATTAGGAAGGAAGGGGAGGCAGCAATAATTAAAAATTAAAAGCCAACAAGACAGCAGTTTAAAAATGGAAGGAGTGAGTAAAACAATTAGCAGAGATGAGGCAACAGGGCAGGCATGATACAAATGGAGCTGATCACAAAGCACTAATGACATCGGGAAACCTAATTTTTACGGTGTCAGGACTGCGTGATGAAGCACTGGGCCTGCTCCCCTGCACCAGTCTCATGCTGTCTGAGGTCAGTGGCACTTGGTCTCCCTCCGCACACCGCAGAGGGGCCTGAACACGAGGCCTGGGGGCAGAGGGCACCTGCTGGTGGGGAAACTTGGAGGCGGAGAGGCCTAGGGACAGTGCTGGGGGGCGGGGGGGGGGTGGTGGTGGAGGAGGACAGGACCCTAAGTCTGGGAAACCAAGGCACGAGTCGAGGGGGCCAGATATCACCCCCTCAGTGTCGACGCCGACAAGGCAGCGGTGGTGAAGTCACAGTCCTCCCCAGCACGCACCCGGTTGCCGCGGAGACCGGGGGACCCTCCCGGCAGAGGGAGTCTGAGTCAGTTTGAGTAATGGCGGAGAACGCCGCCGCTGATGGGGAAAAATACATCTTCATAACAGGGTGAACCTTTTGGAAAATGGAATAAGTAAAATAATTGAGAGAAAGAAAATTGAGTTTTTATTGCTTTTTAAGTGTTTAAGTGGAGGTTTCATTTAGGGAAATTATCGTTGCTTTTATTTTTAGCCACCCGGTAGGGTAGGGCGGGGCCTGGGAGAGCTTTGATTCGGGGTGGGGCTCTCCTGCCCCTCCTCCGAGGAGCCCCAGGGGCAGTCCATCCATCTCCCCAAGATGGGAAGGCGTCCAGGGCTCCTTCTGGATCGTGCCTTGCCTCATGGTGTGTCTTGGGTCCTGCATCAGGCTGGTTGCTTCACCACCTCTCTTGTCCTTCTCCTGTGTTGGAACGCCCCCCCCCCCCCACCCCCGTTCTGTCACAGCTCTTGCCCACACAGTCTGGGATGAGCTGGGGGCCTCCCCCAGGGCTCCTCTTTAGGCTGAGTCTCTGGATGCCCCACTTTTAATTTCCTGGCTCCTCCTGACTGGTCCTGTGTCTTCTGTCCCCTGCTCTTGTTGAGGGACTCATCCATGATGGAGTGGGGTGGGGGGGGGGAGGGATTCCTTAGTCTTTGGACCTGATGCCCAGAAAGTGCTTGTTGAGCCTCTCTGATGCCCTCTGCCAAGCCTGGGTGTCTACAGCCGCATCCACCATTCTTATCCCCATTCACTTCCCCGTCCCACCTCTGGCTGGAACCCTTCCACCTCCTGGAAATGGTTCAGTCCAAGGCCACCAAAGACCCCACCAGGCAGATCACACACAGTGGACGAGGTGGCCTGCCTCTCCAGACCCCAGTGCCCTCCTCTGCCCCATGTCTGGCTGTTACTTGGGGTTCCATCTTAGGCCTACTCCGGTACTCCCTTTTCTGTCTCTGGGATTGGTATCTCCAAGGCTCCAGTCTTCCTAGGATCTTCCAGATTCTCTCCTGAGCCTCACATGGAAAGCCTTGCTGGCTAGTCTTCTTCACTCTTCACTGGACCCACCAACCCTTCTTGTGCAGTTCAACCCCTGATCGATTTATTCCACAGACCCCCTCAGCTCTCACCAACATGGCAGTTCCAGCAACTCCTTGGTCTCCTGCCTCCACTCTTGGGCTCCCTGCCCTGACAGCTTTTTTCAATTCTTCAATAGTGTCAAGCTTTTTTCAACCCCTTTGGGGCCTTTGCTCATGTTATTCTATTTGCTGAGAAACTCCCCCCTTCTTCACTTAGCCTTGCCCAGGCATAGGGGGTACTTTCATCCTTCACGTCGTGAATTGGGAGGCAGAAACCATGATTCATGTTATTTCAGTAACAAAATGGAATTTACTGGCACAAGTAACTGAAAAGTCCAGATCTATGAGCTTCAGGCATAGCTGGATACAGGTGCTCAAACATTATTACCAGAACACAGCCTCTCTATCTTATACTTCTCTGAGTGTGAACTCCATGCCTCTCCAAGACCTTCCATGTCCTTCCCCCTCAGAATACCTCATTCCTGTACCCCCAGCAGAAGCCTCAGCATCGAATTGGTCACATGCCCATCCCAAAAAGTCATTATGGTCCTCAAGCTGGAGGAAGCTGATTGGCCAGGCTTGCACCAAGTCAGGGAGATAGGGGGAGGACGTGTGCTTGTCTCCAACCCATAGAGAGAGAATGATGGAGTCATGGATTCCCCAGGGACAACTGGGAGTGAGCACGGGAGCAGGCCCGGCCACTGCTGAGCTTTCATGCTGCTTTAATTCCCTTTCCTTGATTTATTCCTGGGGCGGGGTGGGTGGTGTGTGGGGGTGATTCTTTTCTTGTCTGGTCCCCTCTAGGCTGTGCCCCAGAGGCAGGGACCAGGCTGTCTTGTTCACCACAGGATCCCCAGTGCCAATGAGTTAAGGGGAGCCCCCTCGTGTTACAGATGGGGAAACTGAGACAGGGTCTTGGCTAAGATCACACATCTATGTTCATGCTAAGGTGCCCTATGCTCTGCTCCTCATGACATCTCCATTACTCTCCCACCAGCCCCTCCCAACACTCTTCCGAGTGCTCCCACAGCCATCTCCCCCCTCCCAAATCACCCCCATTCCCACACATGCCTCCATCCGTCTGCCTGTCTGCTCATCTCTCCTACACTCCTCCCATGGTATCCACACTCTGATCTCTACTTCCTCAGTCCCAAAGCTGCCATATGCAGTTCCAAGGCCTTGGTGGCCCCCCACTGATTCTGACATGCACACAACAGCCCCTCACCAGCATATGGCTTGTTGGCTTGTTAGCAACTGCTTTCCACACCACACACCTGCCTCCCCTCCTGCCCCTTAGCTGCACTGTCTCAGTCCCTTTGGACATGTCTTCTTCCAGCTGTCCCTGGATCATGGCTGTCCCAGGGCTCTGTCCCCACTGATGGTCTCATACCTTCTCTCCAAGTCCATCCTTGCTTGTGGCCTCATTCTCATCCTTGGGCCATAGTACGCATGTTGTTCTCCTGGATCCTTTTTTTTTTTTTTATTTTTTTTTAATGTTTATTTATTTTTGAGAGAGAGAGAGACAGAGTGCGAGCAGGGGAGGGTCAGAGAGAGAGGGAGACACAGAATCTGAAGCAGGCTTCAGGCTCCGAGTTGTCAGTGCAGAGCATGATGTAGGGCTCGAACCCACAAACCGTGAGATCATGACCTGAGCTGAAGTCAGATGCTTAACTGACTGAGCCTCCCAGGTGCCCCTGTTCTCCTGGATCCTGACCTCTGACTCGAGTCACCTTATGAGACACCTCCCACACTGCACTTAGGATCTATTCCCAGACATGCTGCTCCCACCCACCACCAATCCATCCCTTCTCCCAGCCCTGCACACCCTATAGAGCACAGGTTACAACACTCTGGTTTGGACAATCCAAACTCCAGATGGGCCTTCCCATCCCACCTCTGCTCAAAACCATCCCTGACTCCCCTATTGTCCTCAGGATCAGCCTAAGCTCCTCCCTCCCACACCTACCACACTGACTGCTCCAACCCACGCCCATGTCCTGACCCTCCACAGATAGACAAAGTGCCATCTCTGGAGGGTGTTTTCATTGGCTTTCTTCCCATGCCCCTGCTGTCCCCAATGCCTAAGTGCTTTCCCTGTCTTCTCCCTACACCCATTCCTTTCCTTGGTTAACTGCTCCTATTCTTCCATCTTAGGTCAGAGATCACCCACTCTAGGGAGACTTCTGTGCCCTCCATCCTGAGCCAGACTCTTGTCCCTGTCTTCTCCCCTGCTGTAGGGTGTTTACCCATGTGTGCACTGATTCCTCTCGGTGTCTGCCTGTGTCAAACCCTGAGCCTGGTGCACATTACTGAATGAATGAATGAATGAATGAATGACTTTCCAGTGCTAGGGACTTTCACACATTGGACCGGTTCTTCCAATGCAGGATGTAGGTCAGTCAAAAAGGCCTCCCAGGGCATGTTTGGCAGAGTCCAAGACCAGCATTGCCAATTGAACAGGTCCTAAAGCATCCTGAAATGTAGGTAATATGTCTGTATTATCATCACTGGCCCCTGCCCCACCAGGAGAGGACCCTTGGGAAGCTGAGAGGGCACAAGCTCATCCTCTGCCCACCTTGGGATTCCTTTACATCCTTCTTATTCTCTCTGCCACCGCTGAGTCCCGTCCTGGTCCCTTTGGTCGGTGACCTTGGTCATAGTTCCTTTCCCTTCCCCTTGCCTTCTGCTTTCCTCCCTGGGGTGTGTTCAGGAGCTGTCTCTGGCAGCCTCCCGCCTCACCCCCCCACACACCTTGCCTTGCCAGCTCCCATCTCCTCCTTGTGCAGCCTCCGTTTCCTGAAGCCTTGCCCTCCCTCAGCTGAGTGCAGCTGCTTTCCTCTACGAAGTTAAGTTGAACTGATCTGCTGTTTAATTGCCTGATGTGTTCATTGTCCATGTGGTCCATTGGCAGAGGTGGCTGAGGTGGTGGGCAGGCAGAGAGCTGGGATGTCTCAATGCCTAAGTGGGCACCTGCCTGCCCACCTGGGAGCATAGCAGTGCAGATGTGCTTCCCAGAGTGGCCAGGGCAGCAGGAGAGGACTGCATACACCCACTCACACATGCATTCACCAACACACAACACAACACAAACACACACACACACACACACACACACACACACACACACACACTGGCAGACTCTACTTCTAGCTGCAGCCAACAGCTGTTATCACTGCCTTTCCTGGGCCTGGCATTCAAGGCCTCCATGATCAAGCTGTAATAGACCACGCCAGCCACATCTCCTCAAGGTATTCCTGGACACACTGGGGGCTGACCAGAGGAGGAGGCATTCTATCTTTGTCCATCAGTCTGTCAGTGTGTCTGTGGAGGTGTCAGTCACTCTGGGACTCCCCTCTATAGGCACTTCTCTCTGAGCCTGCCAGGGTGGGCAGGGGTAGGCCAGGCCTCCCACTCACATGCCATCTGCCTTCCTCTCTCAAATTTGCACTGGGAAGCTCCTGAATTCTGCCCAGCCCTGAGTTGACCCCAGGCACTAGGAAAGGAGGAGGGGTGGCAAGGAAGATACCTCCTGGAGGAGGCAGAAGTCAGAGGATGAGCCTTCACTGAGCACCTACCATGTGAGGAGCTTTTCACACCACTGTAGTTGTTGCGTTTGGTTCTTATCACAATCCTGGCCTTCCTGTCCCCTGCCTGCACACCCTCCATGTCCCCCTCCCCTTCCAACAAGCAATGAGCTCCTCAGGGAGTGCCCTTCCCAAGTCACACACCCTCCTGCTTGACCCTCTCCAGCATTCCTTGGTTATTTTTGCAAGGCCAAGGATAAATCCCAGTTGCATCTCCTCTCTGGGCCAAGCAGGAACCCTGGGGTGGGCTTGATTGCCCCTTCTGCTCACTGCTAACCTAGGTCCATCTTGCCACATTCCACCATGATACTCGCCTCCTTGCCTCCTCACAATGTGCATGTGCCAGGCAACCCCTGAGGTCCTCACCAGCCCTGTGGCAGAGGTGTGCCTCTTGATCCCATTGTATAGGTGGGGAAAGTGAGACATTGAGAGTTTAAGAGACTTGCTGGGGAGCTCACGGTAGAAAGTGGCAGAGGCAGGAAAGGAACTGACCCTGGGTCATCATTGGGCTGGCTGATACCCAACTCCTTTGCACACCTTCCAGACAGATGGGAAGACTGAAGCTCTGAGGCCAAGAAAGAAATGTGCATGGTGGTCCCATGCACTGCAGCATGCTGATATTCAATGCATGGTATTCTTTCCAGAGGACAAAGTTTCCTCCTGAGGATTTCCTGCGGATTGGATTCCAGATTACAGGGAGCATATCTAGGCTGCTTGGGGATGGGATGCAAACCGTCCCAGGCCACAGCACACATTTGCATCCTATGCCCATTACTAGACCCTCTTATCTCTACAGCCCCAGGGGCCTCTCTTTGTAGGGTGCCATTAGCTGTTCCTCCCCTTTGAAGGGAAGTGGTCAAAGGGGTCTTTGTCCAGCGCCAGCCCTGGAAGGCTGACCTTGGATGAGTGAGTACAGTGACCACTGTCAGTAGCCCCCTTCAACTCCTTTCTCTCCCCGAGGGAGAGGGCATGGTGTGGGGGGAGGGAGCAGAGGAGGAGGAGGGGAAGTGGTGGAGGAAGAGAAGGGGAGAAGGGAGGGGAGAAAGGGAGGAGAAGGGTGAGGAGACTGACTATGAGGGAGGGGGAGGGGAAAGGGAGGGAGGGAGGAGGAAGGTGAAGGGAGGAGAGGAAGAGGGAGAAGAGGAGAGGAAAAAGAAGGGGAGGGGAGGGGAGGAGGAAGCACAACCTGACCTGCAGTGAGGCTGGAGGGGGGGAAGGCTGGCCGCAGGGGAGGCAGCGGTGGCTGCAGGAGACAGATAAGGTTGGGGAGAAAGACGTGGCTGATGGGAGTGGAGGGATTAGGGGCTCCAAGGGCCAGTCCTGGGCCTGTGGGTGGAAACTCAGGTAGAAGGGAGGCTGCCCTATCAGAAGGGATGAGAGAGAAGAGAGATCCCACTCCAGGGGACCCCTGTGCCCTTGGGGAGCAATGAGAAAAGCCCTGCCCCCATTCATCTCTGCTGCCTAGTGAGCTATCCAAGCAGGCTAGGGCCTCTGGACCTGGGCCAGTCAGAGGGACAGGGCAGTGTGGAAGACACCCTGAGCTCAGGGCCCTCCCCTGTAGGGGAGGAAAACTTCCTCCTCTTCCAGTCTGGGTTTTTTGGCTAGCCTAATAGTTAAATTGACATAAGACAGATTAACAGGAGAAAAATATTTAATTTCATATGTACAGAAGCTCAAAAAATCTGAGACTCAAATAAGTGACCAGCTTTTATACCTTTTGGACAAAAGTGGCAGCTTTTATACCTTTTGGACAAAGAAATTATAAATTTGTGAAGAACTGACAAGGCAAAGTTTGGGGCAGGGGTAGTAAACGGGTGAAGTTCTCGGCCCTGAATTCCCATCTCTGGTGATAAGGGTATCTTTCCACCTCCTGGTACAGGGAGGCTACTTTTCACCTGGGAGATGTATTTCCTGTTTTCAGGGGGACAGAGAAGGGCCAAAGTGTCCTTCCTGCACCAGCTGCTTCTTAAGTAACTTTAATTCCCAAAAATCAGTATGCCAAAATGGCATGTTTTGGGGTGGCTTGCCCTGAGCCCTATCACCTCCAATCAAAGGAGATAACTCATGGCTATGGCAGTCCACCACATGCCAACTTAGCATGCTCACACTCTGGCAGGCATGTATGCCAGCTATGGAGGCAACAGGGACTGTCCCTGCCCTGGCGGAGATTGGCCACCCTTCACACATGTGTCCTATGCAGCTGTGTTCTTACTGAGGGCCACGCACAGTCTCTTGGATTCCCATACTCTGCTTGGTGCCTGTGGCCTCTCACCTGGGGCAGGGGGAGACATGCTCATGCCAATTGGGCTGGGCCCCAGTACCAGGTGGGGTAAGGGCCCTGCATAGCATGCTGTCATTCTCAGGGCTAGATTCTGAGGACATTCCTCTTCACCTCCTGAAACAGGATAAGGCAGGCTCCTTGGGGAGGCCTATGGGGCCCCTGGGCTCCAAGCTGGAGGAGCCCAGGCCTGAGGCTTCCTGAATTTGCACTGATCATAAGGCTGAGCCTGGGAACCAAGTCTTTCCTGGCCAGAGGAACATGGCTCAGTGTGGGTGAGGGTGGGACCCCCACCTTGCTAACTGTGCTGTGCCCAGTACCCAACACATGTGGGCATGTTGTGGGCACTCATAGATGTCTGGAGCAGATGAACCTTGAGCTCTTAGAAGCTGAGTTTCCCAGGGGCTTGGTGGGAGGGGGTCACTTCTCCAGTCCCCTGCAGAACTGTGCAGGGACCTACCTGTGGTAGCTTCCTCCCTGGGGGAGTCCAGCTGATGAGACTGGGAGTTAGGGAAGGGCTACCCAGTATCAGCCCCATGGAATAGAGATAGGACCTGTTGGCCAAGAGCCTGGATGCTGAGAGCAGCTGATGGAGATAAATGTTCCCTATCTGGGTGGGGGTCAGGGCTGGCTAAGGTGGCCTTGGGCCTGATGGATGAGTCAGGGGTGGGCCAGGAAGTCGGGGAAGCCTCCTGCAGGGGATCTGTCCATGTAGCAGGGACCCAGCTGCCTGCAGCCTGCCCAGGCCACCTCCATGGGAGGGCTGAGGGTCTGGGGGAGGGGAGAGGCTTGCCCTACCCTGTCACGGGTGTGGATTCTGAGGCCCTGCTGGGCCCACAACTGCCCAGTGGGCCAAACTTCTGTCCAGGCAGGAAATGGTGGGTTTTCCTGGGTATATTTGTCAAGTAGACCAAGACTGTCCTCACAAAGACCTCAGTGTGAGGGCCGAGCTGCTGGAGGGCCTACTCCCAGGCCTTATTTGTTTGTTTGTTCATTCATCTATTCATTTATTCCCACGTCTGCCCCTGGTGTCCTTTCTGGCCTGCTATAAACCCTTCTCCACCCAGTGAGGCCAGGCCCTTCCCACTCTGGCCTCTCCTTGCCTGTGCCACTCTCCTTCTGCCTCACTGGCTTCTTGGCTGTTTCTCTAAGAAACCTCTAGACCTTTGCTTTTGCTGCTGTTGTTTGTTCCCATCTGGAACCCTCCTACCCCTGATGCACGCATGGCTAACAACTCTTGACATTCGGGTGTCAGCCCGGTGCTTCAGGAGCTCCCCCTCCCTGAGTGCCCATCTGAAGCTCCCCCTCCACTTTTTATTTCCAGTCTTGTTTTGTCTCCTTCAGAGCCTAAAAATACCTTGTTTATTGGTTCTTTGTTTATCATCTGTCTTTCCCAGGCGTTGGGGAGCCCAAAGGAGCCATCACCTCACCAAGACCTTCCTAGGAGACAAGGTTTCAGCTGCTTTCCCTACTGGTCCACGAGTGCCCAGGACCCCGGGGGGGAGGATGCAGTCAGGTCAGAGTAAGATAGGCCTTGTTCATGGACCAGTAAAAAGAGTAAAAAGAGGGTAGTTGCCAGGGCAATTGGCTGCCCATCTCTGAGGGTCTCACATAAAGGCTTAAGGCTTTGATCCAGCCTGTCAGAGGGGGCTCAAATGGTCATGACACACCCAGAAAGCAGGTTCCCCAAGCCCTGCCGTGGTTAAGCCCCAAGGCTGGGGTGCAGAAAGGGTGCATGCCGAGATTGCCACGAAGTCTGGGCACCTCCTTATCCAGTATGATAGAGATAAACGAGAAGCATCTGGAGCTGGAGTGGATGACAAGGAGGCTGATGCAGCCTGAGTGATGCAGGGCTTGGGGAGGGGAACAAGACATTGGGAGGTGAGATGCTGGAAGAATCCAGGACACCATCCCTCCATGGTGAAGAAGAGAAATGTGCTGGGGAGTGGGGTGGAGGCAGTGGCTCCTGGGCCCAATTCAACCTCAACCCATGGATGGACAGTGCCAGAGTCTTTAATGCCACCCTGGTGCTGAGTTCTGGATGGGGAACCAAGTAGAGGGCAATGGGACCTTGCACAACAGTCCTGGCTCCTCTCCCCATCTACCCCCACCCTCTTCCTTCTTCCTCTACCTTCCCAGGGTCCTCAGTCTTCAGGAAGGGTCCTCTCTGGTTACCGGCTGGGAATCAGTGGGCATGGTCAGGGCTGTGGGTGTCTCAGGTTTCCAAGCTCCTAAGACCCACCCCAGGAACCCCCAGTCTCTGTTCTTCCCACCCAGCTACTGCCCCAGCAGCCCCTACAAGTGCAGAGAGGAGTCAAGGCCAAAGTTCCCTCATTCCTCTGAGATGGAAGGAGGCCCTGTACCTTGGAGGAACTATGGCCCCATCTTGCCTCAGCTTTGGAGGTCCAGGGCCACCAGATAACCTCAGGGTCCCTTTGGAGGTCAAGTTTACAGCTCCAAAGAGAAAGGACAGAACAAGGCACACTGTGGCTTCCACTGCTGCCACCTGGTGGCTGACAGAGGCAAAACACCTGCTATTCCAGTTTCCAGAAGGAGGTGGAGGGAAGACACTCCTCAGGGTTGGGGGCAGAGGCACAAGGAGGTAGGATATGCACTCCTCTCACCTCCACTAGTATTCTGGCCTGGAACCTGGGCCTTCACTTGCCTTGGCTCAGAGCAACCCCAGGTACCATCAGACATGTACCACTAGAACTTTCCAGAATGCCTTCAAAGCAGATCTGTCTTCAGAGATGACCCATCTGGCCTCTACTGTATTAAGGGAGGATTGGGGGCTAGAATGATAACCAAGATCATAGCTAATGGGTCTTGGTGGCAGAGAAGAGGGGGAGGAATAGGAGCCTAGAGGGAGGAGGGAGAAGGGGGAGCAGAGAGGTGGGTGTAGCCCAGCCAATCCCTGCTCTTCCTTGCCTTACTCTTCAATGAAGCTGGTTCTCTCTTTGCAGGACCTGAGTTAGGTGAGTCCCATGAAGTTCTCCTCAGCACCCTGCAGCTTCTCACGTGTGTTGTGATAGTCCCCCTCCCTGCTCCAGAATTGGGGAGGCTTGCTCAGGACTGTTAGGCCTTGGCCAACTGGCCCCTCAAAATGTCCTCAGGAAGGAACAGATTTCCCTTCCCACTATCCCTTAATTCCTCACCACTCTGCCTGTATCAAGGTTATGTCAAGGTCACAACATTGACTGAAGGAATTATGGTGTGGTAGGCAAAATTAAAACTGGGTACCAGGAATGACTGTTTCTGGAGTCCAAGCAAAAATCAAATGCAGCACCTAATGTGGGCTTCCCTCTCCTTTTTCTTAACCTCCAAGGGACATATCCCACCTTGCCACCCTATCCTAACAGGGCTGGTCTCCTGACATTGTTTGTCCCTGTCCACTCACCAGGCCACAGGACATGCTATTTCCCCAGTGGCACATTTCCCAAGTCTCAATAACTCATTGAGAATAACCTCCAGGAAAAGATGATGCTGAAATGACTAGATGATAATATGAGGGGAAAATTAACTTGGATCCCTACCTCACACCTTAAAACAAACACCAATTTTACTTGGATCAAAGCTAGAGGGACCAAAGAATGAAGAACACATTTCCAGGGAAAAACAAGGGGTTTTGTGTGGTTTTAATCTCATATGACCTTTTCTAACTATAACAACAACAACAACAACAACAACAACAACAACACAAAACAAACAAGAAAAGCCACAAGAGAAAAAAAAAAACAGACACATTTGACTGCATATAAAGCAAACATTTCCGTGTGAAAAAAATAAGATTTAAATATAAACAACAAATTGAGGAAAAGAGTCACGAACTTTGATACTCTATGAAGGGCTCCTATATTCTAGAAGGAAAAGACCAGCAATCCCACTGAAAAATGGGCAAAAGAGATGAACACACAGTTCACACAAAAGGGAATCCAGAAGACTCAACCACAGAAACCATGCTCAACCTTATTCCTCTGAGAGAAATGCAAATTCAATAGGCAAACTTGTGAAAGGTCAATGCACATTTCTCAGAGAGCAAGGGAGTAGCAGAAACTTGTAGCTGCTTAGTAGAGTGGAAATTGTATAACCTCCATGAGAGCAACTTGGCAATGTCTATCAAAAATTAAAATGCACAGATCCTTGGGCGCCTGTGTGGCTCAGTTAGTTAAGCATCCAACTTCGGCTCAGGTCATGATCTGACGGTTTGTGAGTTTGAGACCCGAGTTGGGCTCTGCCCTGAGAGCTCAGAGCCTGCTTCAGACCCTCCCTCTCCCTCTCTCTCTGCCCTTCCCTTTCTCTCTCTCAAAAATCAATAAACATTTTTTTTAAATGCACAGATTCTTTGATCTAGCACTGCTCACTTCTGGGAATTTATCCTATAGATACACTCACACGCATGTGAAATTATACCCCAGGACATTCACTGTGTGATTCTAAGAGTAATCGGTTGGAAACAGCCCACTCCGAAGAGGAGCCTGGCTGAGTGAATACGGAACAGCCTCCATATTCACTATGTACAGACTATGCAGCTCTTAGAACAGAGGAGGGCGGGGCAGTGCCACATATAGGGGTGTAAGAATGAGGTGTAGTATATGTTCAGGATGTTAACCTCGTGTTTTTTTAAAAGAAGGGTAAGTGCTCTGGAACACTGTGGTACCCTCCAGATCTCTCAGCCCCTATCTTCCCTGCTCTGTCCAGCAAAGTTGAGTTGTATGGGGGGCATCTCCCTGGCTCTGCCCACTGGTGTTGGTTATGACCACTGGGACCCCACCAGAAATTTAGCAGGTGAGAGGAGGAGGCCATGTTTATTTCCTTGGTCCCTCCAAGTCCATCCTCCTTTTGGTTTTTCTAAACAGATATCTGGTCACATCCCTCCCTGTTCACACTCTGTGGCTCCCCATTTCTCTCTGGATAGAAGCCAATCCCCACCTCTGACCATGGGGCCCCACCATGGCTTTTGAGGGTCTGCTCCTGCCAGCTTCCTGGCTGCCTGTTCTCTGTGTCTCCAAATCTCTCCCAGCTACCTGCTCTGTGGCCTCTTCCTGCTACCTGCAACACTCCTCTTACCTGAGGGGACAGCCTCAAAGGAACTCCTTGTCCTCTCCTGGATGCTGGGCTCCTGCCCTCACAGTGTCAGCCCCCATTGTAGTGCCTGCTGCTGGGCTGGGCTCTGCCAGGAGGCTGAAAGCAGGGGCGCTCTTCCCTGAGCCCCACCAGTGCTCCTGGAATGCAGAGTCTAGCCAAGTGAACAGAGGTTCCACGAGGCTCTTGGCCTCTGAATCCCTTCTGAGTCTGAGTTCTGCTGCAGGGCCCAGCTCTGTTCCTTCCAGACGTTGGAGAGAAGGTGCCCTGCTTGACTCACCTATGGGAGACTGGACCAAAAGAGGTGACTGGACCAAAAGACTGGACCCAGGAGACTGGAGACCAAGACTCAGGCAAGAACCCTGGTAGAACAGGCTGCCTGTCAAGACCGGGTAGGAAAGGGGCTGTGTGCAGCCAGAAGCTATGTTTTTTTTTTTTTTTTAATTTTTTTAACGTTTTTTTTTTTTATTTATATTTGAGACAGAGAGAGACAGAGCATGAACGGGGGAGGGGCAGAGAGAGAGGGAGACACAGAATCGGAAACAGGCTCCAGGCTCTGAGCCATCAGCCCAGAGCCTGAAGCGGGGCTCGAACTCACGGACCGCGGGATCGTGACCTGAGCCGAAGTCGGACGCTTAACCGACTGAGCCACCCAGGCGCCCCAGAAGCTATGTTTTTAAAAATAACTTTGCTGTCAGCAGCGGTGAAACAATGTAATAAATATGAGAAATAAATCTCGTTAACATGTAATGAGCTGCCTTATTAATGTGTTAAACTTGTAAGAAATGCTTAAGTGTTTAATTGGCACCTAATGAGGGTGCCAATTAGGAATCATTATACATTTCTTTAAAAAATCGTAATTGGCAGGGGGCCATTTCAATCAATGCCACAGGGCTGGTTTCATAGGGACCCCGTCCTGGTGGTGCATCTGGTAGCCCTACCTGCAGGGCCACGCATCTGGTGGCTAACCCCACTGGAGCCCACAGCAATGTCAGGGCCACCGGGATTGGACCTGTCCTAAACCCCACCAAGCATCAAGACTCAGTTTCTTCCCAACCACCAAATCCTGCTACTGATTAAAGCCCACCTGAACTGGTGCCTTTGTCAGGAGGCCACCTTGTTCCTTTAGCCAGATGGGGGTAGGGGGAGATTTGGTCTGTTTGGAGGCTTCGAGAGGCTGGGAGCTCAGTGAGGATTAGTGGCTGTCCACCAGTGCCCAGCTCACAGAACCTCTGTGTCCCTTAATCAGCTCCCCCAGGAGCCCACAGGAGGAGGCTGAGAGAAGGCTGAGCTGGGGGAGGAGCTGCCACCGGGGTAGGGACCTCTCTGTGGCTGGAGACAGGCTGAGAAGCAGTGCTAAAGAGCATCCTAGGGCACCCTAAGGGCCTCTGAGGGGCAGAATCTGGGTCTCTCTTTCTCTTTCCCTCTCTCAGCTAAATATCATCTTGGTTACCTTTACAAGTAGCCCCTGTGTGTCTGGCAATGCCCAGGGAAGGGCAGTCAATGGACTCAGAGTGGATTCCATCCCTCCTGCCTTCAGGGATCAGCCCCCCTTCCCAGGAAAATAAAGCCAAGCAGATCTATATTCCAGGCCAGGCCAGCGGAAGAGAAGCATCTTGAGCAGCCAGAGCATGATTAATTACCAAATTAATTACCAAATTAATCACTCGGGTAATTGCCAGAGAGCTGGGAGGAGGGCAGGGAGGGAGGCTGCTGCCCACCAGGGGCAAGGTCCAGCCAGGGGCAGGGTGGGTCGTGACCCTAGCCCACGCATGGGGCTGGAGGGTTGAGGGCTGGCTGCAGGGGAGGCAGCAGGTTGAAGGCCTTGGGGGCCAGACTAGAGGGCTCCAGAGTTCAGTGAAAGCCTTGCTGGCCTGTGAGTGGAGGATGGAGGGGACATGGGGCAGTGTGGCAAGTAGGCATGGCTGGGAGCCTGGTTAAGGTGACTGGGAGGCTCAGGGAAGATGACCGGGTGGCCTGTGTGAGCATACTGTAAGACTTGGGCAGAGGTACTTGGTCCTCTGAGCTGGACAGAGAACATGGTGGGCAAGGGGCCAGCCCCTCCCCTGCAGCCTGTGGACCCCCAGGCCTCCTGGGCTCTGAGCCCCTCTGTGGCTCTTGTATTAGGAGTGACCAGGGAGTGGCAAAGCAGCCTCTGCCATCCTCTGGTTTTCAGGAACTGTCAGGAACCAGAGGGACCCCATCTGTCCCAGTGGAAAAATACTCAAGGTGGCCACTTGGAACCAGGCAGAGGGCTCTCTGGCCCCAGAGCTCAGGTTCCACCTTATCCTTCTTGCTTGCCGTACCTGCTACCACTTGTCCCACCCAGGCCAGATCCTAGAGGCTGAACTGTGTTCCTAGGAGACCCCGAGTCAGGTCAGGTTTGGAGGAGGAAACTGCCCCATACTCCTGTCCCCATTTATCAGTGGGGGACCTGGTGGGGCCATTTGTACTGCAGGCAGAGGCAATGTTAGGACTTGAGCTGCTAACAGGGGGTTGGAGGGCAAGACCTTACTTAGGAGGTGTGGCCTGGGCCAGGTGGACCTGCAGCCCCCGTGGACCCCAGGGCTGCTGGAGGGCTGGGCCTATAGGTGACTCCTTCCACTCCTGCAAAGGCCCTATACTCCTTTGGGCCACCCCTTAGATCTTTAGTGTGTTATTTATTTACTTGGTGTGTACCATGTGTCAGGCACTGTTTGAGGCCCTCTACAAATATGAACTCTTAATTGTATCAAGTAGAGAGGACCTGTCCCAGTTTACAGGTGAAGAAATTGAGGCAAGAGGTGCAGAGGCTTGTCTGGGGTTGCAGAGTGGTTAAGCTGGGATTCAGACCAGCTGTTCATGCAGCAAGGGGCATACAGGTGAGTCCAGCTGTCCCAGGGTCCCTGGGCGGGGGTCTCTGGGACCCCTGTCACCGATGCCCATGGTAGAAGGCAGAGCCAACTTACCAGGAGTCATACCTCCTCCTGACAGCTGGAAGAGGGTTCCAGGCCAGTTGTACCACCACTTCCTCCTCGGAGTCAGTCTGCCTGCTGCACTTGACCACCAGTAATCACATTGCAGGAGCTGCGTGTTTCCTGCTATCTGCCTTGTTGGAGATGATATATGGGGAGGAGATGGGCAGCGCCCGCCCTCCCCAGCCACATAGTTTGGCTGCTGCAGGCAGCGAACGCTCCATCTCATGTGTTCACTCATGGGGATACCGGAGCTAAAAGGAGGGAGCATCTCGGTGATATACCCAGGAACCAGCCTCAGCCCAGGACCAGAATGGGGCCTGCCATGAGGGATGCAGGAATGAACCAGATCCATTCAGAGGCTGGCCACAGAATTGGGTTCAAACGCTGTGTGATCTAAGTCACAATCTTACTGAAACTCGGGTGCAGGTGGGATAGCTGATTAATTTCAGAAGAGTTCAGTGGCGGGGGGTGGGGGGGAAGGCTTCATGGCTGGGGGAGGGGAGAAACATTTATTGCCTTTCTGTGTGATGCCTGTGTGGGCACTGCAAGGATTTGAGGTAAAGATGGGACAGGCATTTACAGTGGAGGTCAGGATAGACACAGGTGGCAGTGAGAAAGTTCCAGGAAGGAGTGATCTGCTGATTTGTGAGCTTGGGCCATGACCACCAAAGGGCATGTCCCCCAGCTTCACCCCTGCCCAACCTCCAGCCAGCTGAACCTTCCAGCGGGCCAGCCCTGTCAGGGGCAGGAGAAGGCTGGCTGTCTCTCCTCCCTATGGAAGACCCCTGGTGAAGGTGAGGGGGGCCCAGGCCCTCTGCCACCCTCAGTGCTTGGCACAATCCCCTGCTGGCCCCAAATATCCACAGGGCTGCTGCTGAAAGGTGAGGCACCTTGGGGTTCAGTTTTTATCCCCTGCTGGGCAAGGCTAATTAGATCCTGGGGTGGGGCCTGCTTAGACCCCCTAGGCCCAAGATGGGTGGGGTTTCTAGGGCCTGTGCTCTGGGAAGAGCCATCTTTCATAGTAGAAGTACAAATAACTACATACATTTATTGAAGACTCTCCATGTGCTTTTTATACATTAACTCATTTAATTTCCGTGATGCAAGACCCATTTATCAATCCTCTATTTAGTAAATAGCCCTGAGTACCTAGTATGCACAGGGCTCCGTTCTGGCGGCTCAGGCCACAGCCAAGAACAGTTGCCCTGACCCAGCTCCAGTCCAGACTTGCTCCTGGCGGGGAGGAAGCGAACAGCTTCATTGCACCAGCCATCCAAGAGTCCTGAAAAACGCCTCAAAGCTAAATTTCACCCGGAGTACCGCCCTTGCCCCCGTCGCTCAGCCGGCCTCCACCTGCCTCCCCCGCCACCCTGCCCCACCGACCAACCCCCTAATCTGGGCGTGCACCGCCACCTGGTGGTCACATTGGGAAAGGGCTTAGAACTGAGTGCTCTTGTCTCCAGGAGGGAAACGGTGCTGGCTCTACCCACTCAAGCCCGGGAAGGTCAGCACTTGGGCCTCCTGGGGGCCTCTGGGGGTAGCGGAGATGGGTGTGGTCTGTCTAGGGGAGCCTTGCAGCAGCACCACTCTCCTGGCGATTCTTGCAGAGAAGCGTCTGATGCATCCCTGCTCCTACCTGCACCAGTGTAGAAGACAAGCGGTTACTTTGTAGAGAGGCAGTGTGGTCAAGTCATGTAGGGCTGGTCTGGCACAATGTAGGCCTTCCACGTGTGCGGGGTTGCCAGGTGAGATCCCCATCCCCAGTGCCCTGGCTGTGAGAAATCCCATCATTCCTTATACCTTGCTCAGCCTGAAACATCTCCCACCACCTTGTGTCCACTCTGTGCAAGGTCCAACACAGTGAAAGCCTTGCCTTGCCCCCAGCCAGAAGTGATTGACCTCTTTCGAATTCTCCTGTCACCTGACCTGCATCTTTGTCACTTCCTGGGGAGGGGCATGTTGTTGCTGTCAGTATCACTGTTCTGGCTTGCACACCAGGTGGGACTCTCCCACAGCCAGCCCCTTCTGGATGCCCCCTCAGCTCTGGAATCCAGCAGAGGGCCTGGTGTGGGAGCTGGGACCGTTTGAAGGGAACGAGTGAGGGGCAAGAGGAGGGGGCAGCTCTGTCTTCAGAAAACATTCTTTCCTTCTTTTGGAGTGTTGGGTGTGAGCTCTGGGGTTTGCCCTCTGGGGTCAGATCCAGGCCCTGCCTCATGCTGAGCAACCCTACTGTTCTGTGTCTCAGTTTCCCCATCTGTAATATGACCGCACACTTTGGGGCTGCTGGGGGATTATATTGGTTCTGATTCTGCCTGCAAGTGTCCCAGGAGGTTCCCACACACAGATTCTGGGTCTGACCCACAGCAGGAGCCCTGCCCTCCTCCTTCGCTTCAGACTTCATCTTATTGAGTGTCACCTTACTGACCCGTTATTGAGCTCCTGCTAAGTCCCTTAAGTCTCTCATAATCTGGTGTTCTCAGCCTTCTGCCGGTGAAGAGCATCTCCACGAGCTCCAGCCAGGGCAGGGGCCCTCTCTCTCACTGCATGGACTCCTGGGGCCTCCAACCTGCTGGCATGGGAGTGGGGGTGAGATGGGGGGTTAGTGTCTGCCTGCTGGGCGCTGACCAAGAGGGACCTCAGCAGCAGGGCCAGGACTAGGATGAGGCACATGAGGCACCCAGGGCACAAATTTAAGGAGGCACTCATGCTCAGGTTGGTGCACGTGCCATCTGAGTGAGTGGTTCCTTACATTTGGAACCCTAGGCCCCTATTCACTTCACTCTAGTCTTGGCGTCGCCAGATGAACCCTTGACGTGGGGCTTGAAGCGTGAGGGCTGCTCTCCACACCAAATGAGGGAGAGGATGAGTGCAGGGAGGGATTCAAGGATGGGGCCTGAGGAGAACTGGCAGTGCGGGGTGGGGGTGGGGGTGCAGGGTGCGGGGAGCTCCAGACAAGTGACCTGGCTGAGGCTGGGGGCAGGAAGGCCCCTTGCAGTGCCTGAAGCTACCAGCAGGTAGCAGCACAGGCTGGCGTTGGAGTCTGAGAGGCAGATTGGGAACCCAAGGAGGCAGTGCCTTCTGGGTGCCCTCTCAGGCCCCATTACTGTTTCTAGGGTTTGTCTGAGACTCCTTTCTGGAATGGTGTAGAAGAAAAGCCAAGTGCCTGGCTCTGAGCCTGATGACCTCAGTCTCTGGGTGCTGATGTCTTCCCCTGTAAGATGAATGACAGTAGGCCCTCACAATGGACACTGGGAATAAAGTGAGATTGTGCAGGATGTACTAATCAAGGGTAATTGTTACTAGGACCAGATTCTGGCCATTGTTCAGCCATGCATACCTTTGAGCTGAATGGCACTCCTGCTGGCAGTGGGGAAGACTGACCTGACCCTCCTCCCTCCGTGAGTGATCCACTGGGTCTGGCACATGGCATGAGCTCAATAAATCATGCATCATTATGATTTATTATTGCTATTACTATTATTGGCATTGTTATTACCCTGAAGTCTTTTATCTCTTGTCACACCCCAGGAAGTAGAGCTGACTGCCCCTCCTAACCCAGGCCTCCAGGCCTCCAGACCTCCAAAAGAAGTGTACTAAGAGCTGGGCGAATGGGAATGGCCAGGGTGAACACCTTTCTCTCCTGTTCAACCAGTGGGTAGAGGACAGGGGGCCCACCAGCCCCAATGGCTGGTACGTCTGCCATTTTCCCCTCCCTACATTCTCCCAGGCCAGACCGCAGGTTGCAGTCAGGTATAGGAGAAGCTGAGGGGACTGGCTGGACCTCAGCCAGAAGACCCTGGGAAGCCCCAGCAAGTGGGCACTTTCATCCAGGAAGCTGACATCCAGGAAGGCAGGAGCTGGACAAGTGTGAGACTGGGAGACTGGGCGCTTCTTGACAGTCACCTGTGGGGCTGGGCAGCCCCAGGTAGGAGAGCTGGCACCTAGCGACAATGTTTCAGAACAGAGGGCTAGCAGACAAGGCCATGGATCCTCCCATGCAATACCACACATGTACTCCTGGATGATATGGGGCTAGAATCCAGGCTGCCATGAAGCCTCAGAAGTGACCTAGTCCTAGCCCTCACCTATGAAAGCTGGGCTGAATCTGTGGCCATTTCTCCTGAGCTACCTATGTGTAAGAGGTCTGGAGACCGGATCTGCCAGGCTAAAGAGACCAGGAAGGTGGGGGCTTAGAGCATTTTGGGCCATCCTGGTGGGTGCAGGCAGATTTGTGCCCTGAGAGACTCCATGCAAAGGCCTGCTGGGCCACATGGGTTGTGGGCCCTGGGCCCAGGCTGTACCAAGTTCGAATCTAGGCTCTGATGTGCCCACTGGCTGTACACAGGGCCCTGGGATGCTTGCCTCTGACTGCTCAGTTGCAAGGTCCTCACATATGAAATGGGAGTGAGAAAACCCTCCTTCTCCAGCCATTTGTGGGCATCAGACATGATGGATGTTGGTCCCCAGTGAGAGATACTCTGGTCCTCCCCCCCTCCCCAGACCTCCAGCCCACACAGGAATTCATAGTCCATCCAGGCACCCAGAGAGTTACCTTTCAAGCTGAGCTGTGAGAAAGAAAGGGACCCTCCAAAGCTGAGGGGAAATCCTGCTTAGGGTGGCAGGGAGGTCTCTGACCCAGATTGCGTACCTCCAGCCAGAGGCTGGGAAAAGGAACCCCCTCCCCAGACAGGTCTCAGCCCCACCTAGCCCTCTGCTCCCCACACAAATGCCCTCCTGGGCTGAGCCTCTAGACCCAGGGTTTCCTCTGTGGTGGAGGAGACCATCCCTATTTTTTGCTCCTCCCCAGCCCCCTATGCCTGCTGACTTTCCTCTAGGTCCCACAGGTGTGTGGAGGTGGTCTCCCCCTGGGGAGAACAGACACCTACCCTGATCTTCTACTTGCAGAATCCAAGAGGCCAGAGTGATGAGTGGGGGTGAGCACCACTGCCAAGGGGCTCTGAGGTAGGGGTGAGAGAGGGCAGACCCAGGCGCAGATGGGACAGCATCCCAGCCTCACCCCTCTCCACTGTACCTGAAGTTCTCCACACTCTCCTCTTCCTCCCCCACCTCCTCCTCCTCCCCCACCTCCTCCTCCTCCCCCTCCTCCTCTCCCTGTACTTTCTGCTTACACAGTTCTTGTTCATTTCTCAGCTTCACTGGCCTTTCAAAAGAGGCCTCCGTACAACCATAGATACCTCTGCCTGCAGTTCCCCTTGTCCTGAGCCCACAGAGGCCAGGCTGGATGGGGTGCCAGACCAGCAGCTCCTGGGGTTCCCTCGGATACCCTCAGCCAAGACGCTCCACACTGAGGACTGCTGAGGGGTGCAGTTGGACAGGATAGGGTGGGTTATCTGCCCTCAGCCTCTGAATGCCCCCCCAGGCACACCTGGCCCTTATCCCTGCGTTCTTTTGCATATAGATGTAGATATAAAGATATATAGACATAGGGTATATATGTATACACATCATACACACACACAGTCATCCTTTTTTCCTATTTGACACCTGCTTCCTCCCATCTCAAATGGAGGTGCAGACACCAACCAATGGAGCTGGTTCACTGACAGGATCACAGTGCTGGGCTCGGTAATGTTTCTGGAAGGAATCAATAGCAAGGTTAAACTGCTACTGGTTTCTGAGCTCACCTCCACAAGAACGACCTTTACATTCTGAAGGTGTCCCTGATGTCTGCCTGCAGCCAGGCAGTGGGGTTACTGTATACACTTTGGCTGGAAGTTGACACTTCACTTCACTAAACAAGGTGGCTTCCGCTGAAGGTGCCCATCCACGTCCACGCTGATAGCACCCACTGCAAAGTGCTGCAGCTTTTACCCTGAAGCCCTGGTTGCTATTCATTTATAGAGGATTCGCTTAGCGATGTATGTGTGTGTGTGGCAGGGGCATTTCACAAGGGCCTCCTTTAACAGACAAGTTCAGGAGCGACAGGGCAGGCAGGTGACTTTCTCCCCCCATTGGTCTCCTTCTCTGGTGAAGAGAGTTCTGGTCAGCCCGCCAGGCCCATGGTCACAAGGACACATCAACTGAATCCTTCCACCATGATATTTATTGATCCCATGCTCTGTGGAAGACCTAGGAATGTGCAGGGAGTTTGGGTCTCCTCCACGATTGGGAGAGAGAGCTAGCAAATAGAAGGTGGGTAGGAGGTATCTCAAAGGGATAGGGATGAGGCAGTGGCCCTGTCACTCACAAAAAGTTGTACTGTCCACCTACCTGGGCCCACCCTTCGGAAAGGGCATGGAGCAGGCAGCAGGAGAGAATGGCGACAGGGTCCTCCTGGAGCCTCCATCCTGGCCCTAGTCCCTAGGTGCTAGCCTTACTCCATAGGCCTCACTCTTTTAGGGTCCCTTAGACACTGAGTCTTCTGTAGCTCCCACATTTTTGGATTGAGGGGTTATCCAGCAGGATGGGGGGCACACAGCCCATCCATCCCTCTCCTCTCACCCCATGACCCTTAAGAATCCTTCTGCTAGTCTGCGAGACCAGGGTCATCACTGACAGGCCCATCTGTGTGACCCCAATGAGGGTGGCCTATGGAATTCTTGGGGAATCACCTTTACCCAGGGCCCTGGCCTGCAACCCCGGCTCCCAGCCTAGCCCTCCGCCATGGAACTGCTGCTCACCCTGTCCTTGTTTCCTATGCTGGCCTGAAGGCTCAGGTCTTTAGGGGAGGATCTGAATATCACTTAGAGTCCTGGTTTGTGGGATTTTCAATGCTAAAATTGGGCAGTCCTGAGAAAACCAGGAGAGTTGGTCACCCTGGTGTCATTCTCCCCAAACCCTTCTGAACCCTGTAGGTGGTTTCCACACAGATGACCTCAAGGCTTCCCAACTCTACCCACTCCCTGCACCCTGTGATCTGGGAAAGACCACATTATTGTGTTCCCTTTTGTGTTTCAGACCCAGTTCCTATGGATCCTCAGGCACCACACCTCCCCCTAGTCCTTGGGGCTCAAGCCCTCTCCTTCCTCAGGTCCCACAAGGTGCACTTTGCCTCTCCACCCAAGGGGATGGTAGGCATTGTGACTCCATCCCACAGTTGAGACACGAGGCCCCACAGCAGCCTGAACTCAGGGCCAGAGGCATTTCATCAGATAGTTCAAGGAAAGCCAATGGAGCTGCCAGCTCATAGCTGGGCTCCAAGTGACTATGCCAGGCCCCCACACAGCCCTTCACCCATCTTGTCCCTCCTGGTGTTTCACACCCCAAGTGTCACAGACTCACACTCTTTTTGTGTAAACATCTTAATTACATCTTTAATGCTCTCACATGGAGATGCTGTGAGTTAAATTACAGCGTCTGTGCATCCTAAATTACCCACAGCCCTCCAGTTGGTTCAAGTGCTAATGTATTTATAGCATCTAGAGGAGGGAATACATCCCAAATCTTCCCTACACGGGCCTCCTTGGCCCTCACATCCTGACACGTGGTATTTGCCCAACAGAAGGTCTCTGCTGCTGCCCCCGCATCCCCTCCAGAAAGCGGAGGACAGCAATGGTGGCGAGGCTGGGCATGGGGGCATGCTTCTGTGCATGCTCACGTGCGCATGCATGCTCAGAGTAGAAAATTGCTCAGCTCCTGGGGTCTGGCTTAGCCCCATGCCTTGCTCACATGCCCCAGACTGGTAGAAGAATTCCTGAGGGATGTGGGGTGGGTAGACAATGGGTGGGTGGGCTATGCTATCAAATGCTATCAAATAGGTCTGCTTCCCATGGGGCTACCCCCGCCCCGTTTCAGGCAGTCAGAAGTCCCCAGATAGCCCACAGCCTGTGACCACTGCCCTCAGACCAGTAGCCTCTCCCACAACCCTAGATCCCCAATATACACCGGGACAGGGAACCATTTTCAGAAGCAGATTACCTGGCTTGTAGAGCCCAGTGAAGAGATGAGATGGGCAGCAGGACCTTCACCTTGGCTTTCCTTTCCCTTCAGTCCCAAACACTGAAGGCAGAGAAGGTGGCCTATCCTGGTGCTCCCACACACATCAAGGGGTGGGGTGGACTTGGAGGCTGGGGCCCATGCAGAAGGTCTTCATCCTACCCTGTGCTGGGATACGCACATCCTACCCTGCACATGGGCACATTCACACACATGTCTGAGGCCTTTCAGCAGGTCCAGGCATTGTGTCCCTCTACACCCGGTCCCCTACTTCCTTTGCTCTTTCCCAGCCAACAGCTGGCTGCCAGGGAGGGTGGCTGGGAGGCCTCGTGGACCCTCCAAAATACAGATGGGCCTTGGGTAGGAGCAGCCCTCTTCCTGGCATCCTTGCCCACTTGGCAGTTCTTGCTTCATCCCTGGGCTTCTCCTGGGGCGACCCGGTTGGTTGCCTCTCCACACTGTAGAGGAGGCTCCAGATTCTGAAGACAGGTCTCTCCCTGACAAAGGGGAAACCCTCCCTACTCCTCTCTCCTTTCCCCTCCCATCCCATGTCTCCCCACCATTTCCTCCACATTAGAGGAGCAGACCATGATGTAAGGAGTCTGGGGAGGACACAAGGAAGCTAGCATAGCTCTCAACTTCCTGACGTGAGGGATGCCCTCCATGCCAGGGCCCTCAGATCAGGGGACATCAGCAGCCAGATGTCCAGCCTGGCCAGGGCCTCTCTTAGAGCCTGGAGAGTCAGCAGGTGGGTCCTGGGAATAGCTGGGCCTTGGCAGGGCAGGTCCTGAGAGTAGGTCTTAACAATCACGGAGTGAGCAGCTCAATGGGCACTCTGGCAGGTGTCTTCATCAGAAGTCCAGGCCTGTCCCCGGGGCACTCATGCATGGATGGCATTGGCTACGTCGGTGAACACCAGCCGGCTGGGCCTCTGCAGTGGGCCCTGAGAGGGGAGAGTGGTCTGCAGAGAGACAGGGGCATCAGGGACCTTGACCAAGGCCATTCACCTCCACCCTTGCTTCCGGGTTTGTCTGTTTTCACTTGGCACCAGCTATGCCTTCCATTTGGAATACTCTCCTTGCAAGTTCAGCCTGGATATACCAACTGGCTCTGATGACACCCCCCCCCCCCCCCCCCCCCCAGCCACCACCAGTTTGCCAGCATGCACTTGCCCTGCGGGCCTAGAGGCTGGATTAATTACGCATGCACCACTCTCTCCCAGCAGAAGGGGGCTCACCTCTGTATCCCCTAGCTCTAGCACAGGGGCTGGACCAGAGGAGGCAGGGAGGCACACAGGAAACAACTGTCAAATTGTCAGTAGTCCCATGGGCTGGGTGGACCAAGGTTCTCAGCCTGATTTCCCAAATATCACAAGTGGGGAATGTGTCCTGATCAGTTGCCACAGAACTGGTGGCAAAATCAGGAGGTCTCTGGACTCCCAGTCTGGACTCTTCCTGAATCCAGTCTCCTAATTCTGCCCTGGCAGGGCCAGCGCCTCCCCCCCCCCCCCCCCACAACCTGTGGGGTCAAGGCAAGGAGAAATGCAAAGGGGTTTCATGGGTCAGGGGGAGACCAGGCCTCCTCATGTTGCTCTGGCCCTTGGGAATTTTAGGGACTGGTGGCAAATGGCCATGCAGCCCAGTGGCTCTGACAGGGTGACCACACAGGTACCTAACCCTTTGGATGTAGGAGGTGAATTTGGCTGGGGTATCCACACACCCAGGGTTTGTCAGTTGCTAGGAACCCCCTAGTGTAGTCAGGGGTGCTCCTGTTCCAGAATCTGACCCCAATCATGATGTGCTCAGGACCAGAGCCCTCAGGGGGCAGAGGCACCAGCCTCCCAGTTCCAACAATCTCTCCCATCAGTCCTCTCCTGCTTTCCTAGCCAAGGCGTGGGGGCACAGAGGGCAAGAATTAGGACTTTCATTTGCAGACAAGCAGAGGCTCAGAGAGGCCAAGGGGCTGCCAAGATCACTACGTTAGCAGGGGTAGAGCTGGGCTGGATTCCAGGGCTGCCCTGGCCTCATGTAGTCAGTTTATAGGTGGCCACAGGGAAACTCTACCTGTTTCTAAACAAACCTGACAAAACCCATATACCCACTTGACCGTATGGCAGGTGCTGGAAAGCTGCATGAGAAAGGAGGGAGGGGTGGGGGCAGAGGACTCATGAGCAGCCTGCAGCCTGGGTGGGGAGCCTGGTTAGTGCCCACCTTGCCCTGCATGGCCTGCATAGAGGCAGCAGCCTGCATGGAGGCAGCATCCCGCCCGTGCTCCAGCAGCTCCTGCTCCAGTTCATCTTGTTCCTCCGTAGGGTCGAAGTTGTACATGGGCATGAGCTGGTGGCGGAGCTTCTCCAGCCTGGGGGTGGGGGGAGGCTGCTGGGGGCATGGCAGGTCCTTGCCCTCCCTCCAGCCTTCCGGGCCCTGCCTGATGCCCAGCTGAGCCATAGCACACAGCTATGCTTAGGGGGCCTGAGGTTTCCTCTGGGATTAAATGAAAGCTATTTTTGTACCTGCAGTACCACCTCCACCCCTCTGTTAGTTACCCACTGCTGGGACCAGATGGGGCCATGGCCCATGGAGGCATCATCTGTGGGGTCCATGAAGACTGCATAGGCCAGGGCCGTGTGTGATCCACAGCCTCTGCGGGCCAGGCAGTGTAGGGGAGTCAGTAACCTGGAACTCAGGGTATTGGGGTAAGGGTGGCTCAGCACTCCTGGAGGGAAAGTATTCATCCCCAGCCATGAGTGGGCAGAAGAGGACCTGACTCCCTGACCAGGGAGAGGGGCCCCAATGTTGGTGGGACTCTCTTTTCCCACCCATGTCTCCTGGAGTCCAGCCCAACACTGCCAACAGGCTGGAGTTTTGGGTGGCAACTGGGGAGTTACCTCTTCTTCTTCCTGATGTATAAAACCTGCAAGAGAAGGAGCAGTGTCAAATGGCTGGGAATGAAGTCCCTGACTAGTCAGCAGTCCCTTGGGACAGGGGACATCCTGAAGCTGACGATGGGGAGAAGTGTGGGTCCCCATGTCCTCAGGGGATTCCCTCCCAGGGACACACACATCTGCATTTGTGCCTCCTTTTGACATTTATCAGCTGCTGACAGTGCCTGGGCTTCGAGGTGGGGAGCAGGCCCGTGCTTGAGGAGCCCAGCCTGGGAAGACCACGCAGTCAGGCCTGGCCTGCAGACAGGAGGACCCTATCTCTGCCAATATAGACTGTGGTTTCAGCCACTCAGCACCTGCCTCAGACTCCTTAGGGCTGAGGCGGGAGGGAAGATTTCAGCACGCCCTCTCCTCTCAACTCTCCCCAGGGAGTACATGGCTTCCCCAGAGCCATGGATGGGCAAAAAGAACAGGGGAGAGGTAGTGGCCAAACTCTGCAGGGCAGTGGCTCTAGGCAAGGCTCTGGGCTGGGCTTCTGAGGTTTCCATGGGAGGCTGATGGGCTTCAGTGGACGGGGCCTGGGAAGGAGAGCATGAGCCCCTGAATAGCAGCCCAGACTGAACACCGGAGCTCGGATGCTGGAGGAACGTAGAAAGGCCTTGGGTCCTAATCCCCATGGTACAGACTGGAAGATAAAGGCCTAGGCAGCTTGAGGAAACGTGCAAGACCTAAGAGCTCCAGGTGGGAGCAGAACATCCTGATACAAAGCACTGAGAAGGGAAGAAGGGCTGGCCACCAGGGCAGGGACTCCAGGGACCTCTGCCACCACCTGGCTGTTCCCTAAACTGGTGGTTTCTGGCTGCCAGGAGAATGACCACTTCTGCCTGGGGAAAAGCCATGTCCCTAGAGTCTGTCCTCTGTGGCTCTCATATCCTTTGTGCCTCATTCACAGCTTGAATCTGGTTTGGTTTCCAGCCTGGCCCAGAGTTCCTCTTGCTGCTTGCTTCCTCGGAAACCCCAAAGGCCTGAAAAGAAACTGACTTGCCCCTTGCTTTCCATCCCCTCCAGGGGTCACATATGGATGATACCCTTGCTGTCCTGTGGAAAGGATGCTGGGGGAGCTCCAGGTCTCAGACCCAGCCCCCTATCTGCCCTGAACCAGCAGCTTCAGCCCAAGCACCTGGACTCCCTCTACTCCCTCTACTCTGGCCCTTCTCCAAACCCTCCTTACTGCCCTGTGGTCCTGTCCTACAGACGGGTCTTCACGAGAGTCCAAAACCTTTAACCAATCTCCATGCCATGGTCCTGCTGTTCCCTCTGCGCCACCTACTGACACCACCCTCCCACATACCTTCCTTCCAAATCTTCCCACCCCTCACCATCCAGCTGCAGTGCTGCCTTCTCCAGGAAGCCCTCCCATATGACTCCATCTGTGTGAGGCACACAACCTGGCACTGATTTGCCTCTCCTCATACCCAACATGGCCCTGCTGGGGGCTGGCATGAGAGGAGAGGAAGCAGCATTCAGGGAGCATCTCTGAACCTGTTCCCTAGTGCCCAAGAGCTATTTTCTGCCCTCCATTGCCTTTGTCCCACAATCTTCCTACCTCTCTGGTTTGGGCAAGAAGTTCCTCTATCCTGGCCCTCTGAATGTTCCTCCAGAATGAAACGTAAGGGAGTGCTCCCAAATTCCTGGGACAAAATCTTTTGCCTAGAGTCATAAGGGCAGATTCCAGACCCCACATTTTCCCTGAGGTAAGATTGTTTCAGTTTACTTAACTGCCACATTGGTGCCATGGGGAAACATTGGCGCTCTGCCTTGCTCCTGCCCAGGGAGCCCGCTCACTCTGTGTGTTGCATCCTGGCCCTGCTTGCTGGCCAGGAGTTGTTCCCTGGCAGTGATCCGGAGCCTACAGGGCCCATATGGCAACCTTGGTTTAACAGTAGCTCCAGCCAGGTCATGGATGGACCATCCACAGCCTTATTTGCCAGAGCAACCTGGTCCTGAGCCTAGGGCTAGCCATCAGAGTCTGCGAGGGGCAGTGGCCAGGATGCCACCATTGTCAGCCCACCCAGGGGACCACAGGTGCACCCCAACTCAGTCCCTCTAGGCTGCCCTTGGCATCCTTGGTTTATCTGTCTCCTATTTCCCCAAAGAAACACAGGGCAGGACCTTGTCTCCCTAGTCCCTGGGGACCTGAAGGCTTGGTCCAGGGCAGATGCCCAGTAAATAACTGCCAAGTGAATGAACATTGCCAGCAGGCTGCCATGCCCAGAGCATCCCAACCCTACTCTGCAGCCCAGGTTCTATTCCCATCGCCTTCTGGCCTCTACTCCTATGGCACCCCTCCCCCCACTTGCCTCACTGTCTTGCTTGCTGCTCACAGAAACCCCTGCCTGCCTCCCAACTTTTGCCCATCAGGACCCTCCACCTGGAACAACCCCCTCTCCAACTCCTACATGGCCCCCATGGCCCAGCTCAAGACACCATGTATCCTGAGAACCTTCTCTGGTTCTTCCAGTTGGAGGTAGCCTCTCTGGTCTCTGGGTCCCTAGTGGAAAAATACCTGGAGAAGGGGAAGATCGTGCTATCATTAACAGACAATTATCTTCTGATTAGAGTTTCTAAGATCTAAACACTGACCACCCTCCTCCAACTGATGGCCATCTGGGTCAGCCCCAGCCTGCCAGCTCTTACCATGGCCACAGCCAGGCCAATCACTGTGATGATCCCAAAGGACAGAAGCATTGTGCCCACACCAGCTGTGCCACCAGCCACGTCAGGGATTCTGGTGTCATTAAAGCTGGTAGCTTCTGTGCTGAGGGTAGTGGTCTCGGAAGCTGGCCCATCTGTGGCAGGCTCCAGGTCAGGCTCAGAGGTGGGTGGGCGGCTGCTGAACCAGCCCCTGGCAGATGGGATCCTGGAGTTCATGCTGATGCTGGGAGGGCCCTGGCTGAGAGACTGCCTGTGGTCAGCCAACCTGCCAACTTGATTCTGACATCAGTAGTGTCCCAGACTGTGGCCCCCCACTATACTTGCAGGTTGCCAACTCCTTGGATAAAGGGAGCTCCCTGGCTCCTTGGGTGCTGGAAAAGAAAGAATAAAAAACCATGAGGCTTAGAACAGGACTCAGTGGTAACATCAAGTACCCCTAAGTTCTGAAGGCACTGGGGAAATAAAAGTTTGAGGGCAAAGGCAAGTTCAAGGGACATCAGGACATGTGCTTTACTTATGTACAGTTCCCATGTGGATTTAGGAAGGTGAAAATGAAGCCCTTCCCCTTCTCTGAGGGTATGATAACCATAGTGATTATACTTGGAAGATGTGAAAGGTGGCGGGGAGGTTTGAAAGAAAAAGTCTCTCCCCTGTGTAATAGCCACCTTCCCACCCCTACTCCCTGCATTTCCCATCTCCTCACTCCCTGCCCCCCATATGCCTCACCTCCTGCTTGGAGAAAAAAATACTGCAGCTTTTTCCTTTCCTGGAGGGAAACACTTGCCCAAGAGTCAGATGACCTTAGGCATGTCACTCCACTTCTGTGTCTCAGTTCTCCTGAGTCTGAGATAAAACAAAAACAAAAACAAAAACAAAACCCCACCTCCCTCACAGGATCGTTAAAATGGCAGAATGAACTGGTTCCTAGAAAAGACTTAGCTCAGCGCAACCCTTGCCCACAGTAAGCACCCAATGTATAGACCTTCCCCACTGGGCAGCCCACTTGGGAAAGGGGAGCCACAGAAGCCCCTGGACCCAGCCAATTTTGTGATCCAGGCTGTGTTTGCAGTGGGGCAGGGCAGGTGTGGAGAGCCCAGGAGGCAGGAAGGGGAGAGAGGCTAAGGTCAGCTCCTCTGGCACGACTTCTCTGCAGGCTCTTAGGGTCACTGGACCTCCATAGGGGAGCTAGGGGCTGCCAGAGACAAGGAAAAACCAGGTGAGCAGGGAGTGTGTCTTCATATGCAGGGATGGAGCACCCACTCTGAGATGATTCTTCTCCCCTCCCTCCTCCCTTGGGATGAGAGGGTGGGAGATGTGGCAAGAGGGTGTGGCTTAGGTCTTCCCAGGCCAGAGGGCGCAGGGTAAGGCAAGGTGGGAAGGGGGCCCATTCAAGCTGCCTAAGGGCAGGTCTAGGGAGAAGGGGGAGATACACAGCTCATGGCTGCACACATACCTCCCTGTCCTAGCTCATGGGTGTATGTGGGGTGCCTCCCTGTGCAGGTGCATGGGTGTGTGTGTGTGAGGAGTGTACACACCAATGATGGCTCCTTAGGAAGGGGTAAGGTTGGCAGAGGGATATGGGGGCTCATCCCTCTCTGCCCTCTCCCTCCAGCTAGGCTGAACGCGTCAGCAGCCCCAGGTTCTTTCTTGGCTCTGCCTCTGACCCCAGACATGACCTTGGGCCAGACCCTTAACTCTTGCTCTGGGCTCTCTTTATTCCTCGGTCCAAAGCAGAGAAAAGGCCCTGCCCATCACTGTCTGGGACTGCCTGAGGGTCCAAAGGGCAAGAGAATGAAACGGGTGAAATGGGTTGGCACCGCGACCTCCGAGAACCCGCATACCGTTCTCTACCAGGTTCCTCAGTCCTCCCTGCTCCAATCCCCATCCCCGCTCTGCGACTCTGTGATTCCTCCATTCTTGCACAGAAGCTGCGACCTCAGCACTTACTTAATCCTCTCTGGGACGCCGAGCTCAGCCGGAGAGGCTAGGGGTGGTGGTGATCAGCAGGAGGCCAGAGCCGGGGACTGCGGGTCCGACCCCAGGTCCGCCCTCCCAGTGCGCTCCGAGCCGGGGCGGGGCCAGCTACAGCGCACCGCCGGCAGCCGTGAGTGCCGGCTCAGTCGGCTTGGGCCGGGACAAGCGGGGCCTGGACCCACCGCGGGGGTGGGGCCGAGGCGAGTAGCCCCAAGGGTCCCCCATGCTCCAGTGCCTAGCCTCTCTGCCCGCTCCGCGCTCTTGGCTCCCGATTGGCTGTCAGGCCCAGAGCCTGCCCGGCACTGGCCCGATTGCCTGTCGCTCTGATCTGGCTCCGCCCCCAGCAGGAGCCGGACACTGGGTGTCGGTTCTTGCAGATCACCCCTCGCTCCCCGTGGCCTTTGCTGAAGTAGGGTAGAGGACCTTGGATGGCTAAGCCCTTCTTGCACTAGAACTCGGGCGGAGCTCTACCTCCGCCGAGATAGACGCGTGCGTCCGAAACGCAGGCGGACGCCGAAGGCTCGGGGAGAGCACTGGACTGGGAGTCCTTGGACCTCCATTGAACTCTGGCTCGCCCCTCTGTGGCTTTGTGACCTAGAGCAAGATGCTTCCCCTCCCTGGGGCTCGCTTCCTGCTCAGATGGGCTCTACTGAGAGGCCTCTTGGGTAAACGCCCACCCCAGGCTAGAAATGGGGTGCTTAGTTCAGAGAAGTTGGGAGCAGGATCGTATTATTATTATTGGATTGGTATTATTATTGGGCAGCCTGACACAATCCTACATATATTCCTCACAATAGCCTCCATCCACAGCGCGATCATCTCAGGGGAGGGACCCTCGGATACCTTCTAATCTTCGGGTTTTCAAGGGAGTTTACGAGGATTAAGGGTCTTGGACCGAGCCCAGGAAACTGCATGTTTAATAGTAGTTAACAGTGATCTAGTTAACAATAGATCCTGGTGGTAGGAGGGTGTCAGCAGGTCACACTTTTGTGGGACACTGCCGTGAGTTTTATAGAAGGAGCAACTGAGGCCGAGTGAGCTGGCAACAGCCAGAGTTCGAACCCAGGTCTCCAGCATCCAAACCCTAAAACCTGGGAACAAGAGGGTCAGAAGCGGCCCTGGGGTCTGGTGACCCCTGGCCCCCAGCGCGGCTCGGACCACTCTCGGCCAGGTCTTGAACACTGGGTCCCGCCCTTAGATTGCTACCGTCCCCAACACTGGAATCCATCCAAGTGCTGCTAGGCCTGTGCAGAGGCTACGCTAGACCACGCCCCTGGACATCGCACTCCAATTCTCAAACCTTGGGCTGGCTGCTTACAGCCCCGTTGGGGCTGACCACGCACCACCGCGGCTGGGTACCCAAATGCCAGCTCGTAGTAGTCCCCGCGGGCTGGGGCCATGTCCCCTCCGTGACCTTCAGGAAGAATGGGGAGACCTGGCTCCTAGGGCGCAACCTCCCACACATCCACGCACCCTGGCGCGGGTGGACTACCGGTGCACCCCGCGTGGCTTTCACAGCCTCCTCAACAGCCCGCAGCGGCTTCCCGGGTGGAACCCAGTAGCACTAGGAACTCTGGAGCTGGGCAACTGGGTCCGCCCGAGTCCTTTCTCAGAAGCACCGACCCCGGAAGCAGGGCGTCCGAGGGTGCTCACGTTGGGTCTTGCATATCCGGGGGCCTTGCCCCGGCAGTTTCTGCATCCGGGCGGGCGGGCGCGGTAATTCTTCAGGCCGGTATGTGCTAGAAATGGGAACCGAGACGGGTGCCCCTGGACTGCAGCACTCTCGAGACCCCCACTCCGCGTTATATAGATGAGGAAACAGGCTTGGGGAGAGGCGACCTTGCCTGGGTCATTAACGATGCTTTGCAGAGCTGAGAGGGAAGCTGCGTCCCGGACTTCAGGCCTTGGCTCCTCCTCGGGCAACGCTCAGGTGGACCGAGCTGCTCTGGAGACCGGAGGACGTGGGTTTGTGTCCTGCCTGGGACAGTGCTAGCGAGGTGATTTTAGGCAAGTCGCGTTCCCTCCCAGCTGGTCTCTGAAGGTGTGACACTTAGCAGGTGCTCAGTATGCGAGTTTGGACCTTAGTCCGTGCGACGGGAAAGGGGACCACTAATTTTAAATCTTCTGTTAAATCTTGTTTGTGATAACTTACGTATAAAGTTAACAAATAATCGTCAATTTCTTTTTGGCTGGGGATTTATGCTGATGTTTAGGATTATGGGTTAAACGGGGCAGGGGGAGAATTTTAGCATACAAATCAGTCAAGTACATGCAAAATGTCAAAAGCAAAGCTCCCAAGCAAAGGCAATCTCCTCTCTTCTTGCAATATTAGTTAAGAGCATGTAACATTGAGTCCCTCCCATGTGTTGAGCTGACTCTCAGGCCAACTTTCATTGTCTGCTGCACTGCTCACGTGGAGTTGATATTATTCTCCTCGTTTTATGGAGGACACTGGAACTCAGAAATAATGACTTTCCCAAGTCGCACACACTAGATGATACAGATCTGTTCAGCCCTCAAGCCTGAGCCCCGACCCATCACCAGGGACTGAGCTCTGGGTTCAGCCCACTTCAGCTAAAAACATGATGAAAACATAATTGGCCAAGACAAGAAGAATCAAATAAGTGGGTGAGGGTCTAAAATGGAGTTAAGGAGGTAGCAGAGCAAGAGCGTGCCCTCTCTCAGGCAGCAGGTCAGGGAAGAGTGGGTCACACAAGACTCAGCTGCTCTCCTGGTTCTTCTCTCTTGCAGGTTGGCAGTCACATCTGGAGCAGAGCCACCTTGAGGAGCCAGAGCCTGTGACCATCTCTACCTGGTTGGAGCCAGTGACCCATCTTCAGCAGCTGACATCACTTGGAAGACTTAGGGACCTGGGAGCACTCAGGAGAGCCTTTCCCTGAGACATGGAGCTTGGGGACCGAATGCTCCGGGCCCTCCTGTCTGGCTTGGGAAGGAAGGGAGACACCAGGGGCTGGGCCTTCAGCTCATGGCAACCCTATCTGCCCCTGGCTGGGTTGTTGAGTGCCACAGAGGTGGTCAGCCACTGGACTGCAGTCTTTGAGAAGAGGGGCATCCCTGAGGCCCAGGCATCCAGTGAGTACATCGTGGCTCATGTCCTTGGAGCCAAAACAGTTAAGTGCAGTGTTGTTAAGAGGGCAGAAAATGGGGGAGGGAGAACCTTAGGGAAGAACATCCAGGCTTTTCTGCCCCACTGAGAATGCTAAGCTAAGAGTGATGGGGTTTTTCTGAAGGCATGTCTTAGATGGATACTTATTCATTCATCCAGCTAACGTTTACAGTGTGTGCCAGGCAGTAGGGATCCAGGGATGACCAAGGTGGTCAGTGTTGGGCCCACAAACATTGTCCATCTAAACCTGGGTCAGGCCCTTGGATCAGGGGAGGCAGCCACTCACATTCTCTGTGGGGCAGTTTCAGAGCCTGAGACCAGTACTTCGGACCCATCCCCTGAGTCCTTGGCAGCTACAGCACGTGCAGAAGCTGAGTAGCTGCCGATTGCAAAGGTGAGCATCCATGCGCCAGACCTGAGGGCTCTGTGTGGGGAACAGATGTCTGATTTCCTCCAGCCCAACTAGTTTGTGGTCAGGGAGGAGGAAAGTATCCAAGGACTAGGAAGGTGTTGGTCTGAAGGATTGATGAGAGGGGAGTCAGGCAAGTAGAAAGGGAGAAGGGAGGGAGGGAAGGCCTTGGCTCAGAGTCCTGGGGCAAGGAGGACGACCCTGACACTTTTGGTATCCCACAAGTTCTCTCAAATCAGTCATGGTCCTATTGGTCCAGGCTCTAGCACTGATGTCACCCAGCTGCCTCCTCTGCAGGATGCCTTTGCAGTACATCCTCGGGGAGTGGGACTTTCAAGGGCTCAGTCTGAAGATGGCCCCCCCAGTGTTCATCCCTCGCCCGGAAACTGAGGTAGGTGTGGCACCAGGACAGGGCAGGATGGGGATGAGGGTGGGGTTTAGGGTACCTGTCTTGCTCCAGATTTCCTCCAGGGGGCGCTGGGGCCCTGTGATTATTGTCCTCAGAAGCCTTCCTTTTCCATACTGGTGTCTCCTGGAAGGCTTGGTAGGTGGGGCCAAGAGTGTAGAGGTCTCCTTCTGGCCTCCTTGAGTGTCCTCACATCCCAGACCAATGTCCTAGCTCCCAGACATGGCCTATCCAATCCATGGGGGGAAAGTGCCTTCCTCCTATCTCAGGAGGTGTGGGTGGAGTGGATAGGGCTCCAGCTGGACACCTGGAGGCCTGGTACAGCTATGTGACCTCAGGAAAGTCATTGACCCCTCTGGGCCCAGATGATGAAAGGATTGGGCCAGGGAATCTGTGACTTGGTGGTTCTCTTAGATCCACTGTCTGGTCAGGTAATCACCCGTGTCCCTCATATTACTAGGACTAGGGATTGGGTGGCCCTAGATACTGTCTGTTGGTAAGGCACCCTTACTGTGGGAGAGATGCTTTCTGTAGCCCTTCTTGGGCTTCCCCTTGACCTTATAGGGAGCCAGAGAGAACAGAGCAGGTGGATGGGGCTGTGTGGGGGCTGATGGGCAAGCTGGAGGGCACCAGGCTCTGAGAAGGAGTGTTTCTCAAAAGGTACCCAGGCATACAAACATTCCTAGGAAAGATCATACCTCATTCACCTGCCCAGACAGGTACCCAGAGTCCCACCTCATTTTCCTAGACTCTCTCCCCTGGCCAAGAAACCTTCTGACCCCATTCACTTCCACATCATGTGGTTCAGAGGCCAGGTCCTCACTTTACAGCCCAGCACTGGGAGGGACAGTAGGGGATCTGAGAACCACCTAAAGTCACAGGGCTGCCAGGGGAAGGAGCGTGGGGGCAGCACTCGGACTTTCTGACTCTGGGTCAGGGCCCCACATCTCCCATAGGGCTGTCCCATCTGGGATTGGATGAGCTGGGATGGAATGCGGAGATCCAGAGCAGGAAGTGGTGGTCTGCCACCTGTAGGTTTTTGGGAGGCTACCCTGTGTCTTTCCCAAGCATGTGACCTCTGGCTGGGAGCTCACTTACTGTCTCCTGAGACTGCCAAGGGTCAGGACATGGGAGGGAAGCTACCATGATGACCTTTCAGTCCCCTCAGAGCTGATCTGACACCAGCCATGTGCTCCAGGGTTCTGAATGTGGAATGTGGACTTCTGGCTCACATGTGGGCCCCCCATTCCTGTGTGGGTCTGGGCCAGAGAACAGCTCTGTTGCAAGGAGCAGGGGGGGGGAGAACGGAGGGGGAGGCTGTGGTTGGGAGGTCAGGTCCTCACCTCACTGTGCAGACATTTCTGAGAACTTGCCAGGTTTGCCCCAATGTGAAGCCACATTGGGGGTGCTTTACCAAGAACTTGAGAGGACGTGGCCTGTGGCAGGGAGTAGGGAGAATGGGTGCAGGGAACAGTTCATGGTGCCTGTGATCTTTCTATCACTGGAGGACAGTTTCTGATGATGGGGGCAGAAGTCAGAAATGTGAAGCTGTAGGTGGCATGTGGCTCGATGAGTTGGGCTTTCCCTGTGGGTGGGAAGGTGGCTCAGTCCCCAGGCTGGCGGTGTGTACAGTGGGAAACCCAAGGCTGAGAGTGTGAGCCATTCGTATCCAATTGGGCAAGATGAGGCTCTGCGGGGTATGGGAGGCTCAGTGCCTTATCTGTGATTAGCTTGAAAGAGGCAGTGCCACCTTCATGGGGCTGCTGTCTCAGAACATCCGAATGGAGGGTACTCACAGCAGTCAGGTCCTGCTGAGGCCTTGGGCTGACTTCTTGACGGAAGCTGTCTGTTCCCCACATTCCCTTCTATCCCCACCCCATCATGGTTTTGGATTCTTCCCTTACTCACCTAGAAGAGGTGCCCTGAGTCTGAGGCCAGCTCAGCTTTCAGCCTCCTCTAACGAGCCACCAATTTCAGGCTGATGGAGGCTGGAGGCTCTTCACTTGGTGAGGAGGAAAGTTTGTGGACTTCTTGCAGGTGGTCTCTACCCCTATAATTGTCCCATAGCCAAGTTGATCCTCAAGTGGTCTGGAGTGTAATAGAGGGTCCAGGGGACACTCAGCTTCATGCACTCCCTGGGATGGCCGTTCATATATGTTGTATGTCTCTCTGAGGTCAGGGGTGTCTCTCTGAGGTGGCTGGCCAGTGTGGCTGTCCAAGGGGTCATTCTCCAACCAGAGTAGGTCTGTCTGTGGCCGGGAAACCAAGAGAAGTTCACACCCCTGACAAGCCTCAGCTGTCCTACCAGATGCTCAGTATGTGGCTTCAGTGCTGAGCCCGCAATCTCTCCACCACAGCTCTAGACTTCTCGCGCTATGGTAGTCCCAGTGCTATGGGCCCAGGTTGCTGCAAGCACCCCTGCAATCTCCAGTAGTGCCTGGTACAGGACTAGTGGGAGCAAGTGAGGGAAACAGGAAGGGTTGAACCCATAGGCCAAGTCCTACCTGCCTTGAACTTGCTACCCTGGGCACAGGTGAGCTTTGCTCCTGGGATTGGGGGGCCTGGAAGGATAAAATGCCTTTTGGGACTCAGGACTGAGGAGCTTATATGGCAAATGGGTCTGAGTGATCTGGAGCTGTTGAGCTTGACTGTTGATATTGGGAGTTTGGGAGGACCTAGGGGAGTCTGAGACTTAGAGGGTAGCTTCCCACGACCACTGAGAGCTTGCCCAGCACTTGGAAAGTGGCCAGGAGGCCCCTCTGAGGGTCAGGCTTTGCCTGTGGGACACACTGTGATGGGTTAGATTCCTGGTCTTCCCATCATGGAGCCTTCAGTCTGGTAGGAAAGGCAAACTGCATCCTGGACTTTAGACTCATGGTGAGGAGCCATGGTAGAGAGAGCCTGGTGGGGCGGTGGGGGTGAGGAAGCCTTTCTGGAGAGGTGGACCTGTTTGTAGATGAAGGGAGCACCCACTTGCAGACCCCTTTGCCCATTCCTGAGCCAGCCCTGCCTAGGATTCCAGGAGTCCCAAGTAGGGAAATTCTCCTAAGGGTTGTCTTTGAGAAGGAAGCACACTGCCCTTTCCCAGTTCCATGCCTGGCTGCTTGGGCCCTCACTCCACTGCTCATTAGAAACAGTTGGCTACTGGGCAGCAGCAGCCCTCCACTCTCACCTCCACCCTGTATTGGTTTTCATGCACAGTCCCTGCAGGTAGCAGATGGGTGGACAAGACTTGAAAGCCTGTTGTTTCCAAAGTGACAGTGTCTATAAGTGTCCCCAGGCCCCCAAGGCAGGTGCAATCAGGCACCTCCCACCACACTATGCCCACTTATTCCCATGCCTTGTGTATGCATGCCACAGCCCTCTTCAGATATGGGGCTTAGGTGGGACTGTGTTCTCCCTACTATGCCCCACCTCCATGGAGGCAATTCCCTGTCCCTCCCTGGGAGACTTCTAAGTTCAGCTCTATGAAGAAGCTGGGGCCACTCTGGCCCCTGATAATTGGCCATCATGAGCTGTGAACTAGGCTCCAGGAGGGGCCTTGACCCCTGGGCCTTAGCTTCCTCATGGACCATTTGTGAGGATCCAACAGATTAATGGAGGGAAAGTTCTGGAATCAGGGCCAGTCAAAGAGGAAGTGGTCGAGGAACATCAGGCATGGTTCTAGCATTGCCATGTGCACAAAACAGAGGCTGTCTATAAAAGGCCTAGCTGAGGTTTATTGAACACTTAACATGTACCAGGAATGGGACCCATGTCTCACGAATGTGTTTCTGTTTAATGTCCCCAGCATCCTGATGAGGTGGGTTATCATCCACTCAGTTTCACAGGTGGGGAATCTGAGGCCTAGAGAGGCAGAGTGACCTGCCCATGGCCTGACATAAAGTTCAGTCTAGCTTTAGACACCCCCCTACATTGACCCCTCTAACCATGCTTGGGCCTCTGTGCCAGTACCCCCTGGAGGGCTGGGTTGTCACTAACTCTGATCCAGACCCCTTTGCCTCACAGGAGCTGGTTGAATGGGTGCTGAAAGAAGTGACCCAGAGTTCCTGTCCAATGGGAGCCCAAGGTGGCCCCCTCATCCTGGAAGTGGGCTGCGGATCGGGAGCCATCTCCCTCAGCCTGCTGACTCAGCTTCCCCAGGTGAGCCCCCTCTGCGTCCCTGTGCCCCACCCTGAGTAGACTGGGATTACCACTCACTGTCCCACAGATCCTTTCCCCACCCATTTCTGCTAGAAGCACTTGAGAGGAGGTGGCCAGATATGGGAAGACAGGGCTGCCCTCAGCCTATCATGGTCATAGCCTCTAACTCTTTTCCCCTTTTCTCTGGCCAGACCCTGGCTACAGAGAGGGGAATGGCTGTTGGGTATTTCCCTCCTCTCTGGTAGGGGTTGGAGGAGAGCTCTGGTCCCCAGCCCTGGCCTCTCCAGGCACCCTGCCCCCTACATACCCATCATTTATTCTTGGGGCAGAGCCGAGTCATTGCTGTGGATAAAGGAGAAGCTGCCATCTGCCTGACCCAGGAGAATGCTCAGAGGTAGGCGGGCTGGGGAGACAGAAGGTCAGGGTTGGGGAAGTCTGACTTTGGGACCTGGTCTCAATCCCTGTTCAGGTATTAAACTCACTGATGTCTGTTTTCTACTCCTAAGAAAGGGGAGGTGGGGGGGGGGGGTGTTGCCTGGCATGGGTCCCACAGGGTTATGAAGGACAGTGGGCACCAGATAACTGCCAGTCCAAGAAGAGTTTATTCTCACAGTCCTGGTAGCCACAAGTAGGAGCCTCCCCTGTGCTCACCCTCACTTCCCATCTCTTCAGGCTTCGGTTGCTGGACAGAATTCAGATCGTTCCCCTGGATGTGACTTTAGGTATCTTCCCTACCCATCTTCCTTGGGGTGGGGATCCTCAGCACAGGTGCTGAATGGTGGAGAGATGGATGGAGGGCTTCCCCAACACACACACACACACACACACACACACACACACACACACACACACACACACACACACACACACAGTATCTTAGACCAATCCTGCAAATCCCTGCTGCCTCCTGGGCTGATTTGACCCATGCAGGGACCAGCCACAGGGTCTTTGTTATTTTCTGAACCCCTGTAACTAGTGAGATTAACTAGGGCTTGCTTGCTTGTTGTCAAGAGATGAGCAGAAGCTCAGGAGAAAAGCTTTAGGACCAGAATACTTTAATACTTTAGTGCCTACCCACGCTGCTCCTGCCTGGCCCAGGCACAGCACAGCTCAGCCACACCTTTGCAGAGTGTTCTTGGGTTCTGGCTGCAGTTCTGGCTTCATTACATATCCATAAGATCTTTGAGCCTCATATGCACCCTCCATAGAGTGATACACCTGGTGTGGCACCTGGCACCTGGATGGAACGGACAAGCAGAGTTGCCAGGAATTGACTGACTAAAGCCAGGCATGCCCTCCACACACTGAGTCCATGTTGGCTATGGGGCAGCATATGGCAGGGCCAGTAGGGTTACAGAGAACAGAGGCTCTTGCATTGACCAAGCAGAGAGGTCTTCCTAAAGGTGGCACTTGAGCTGAGATTTGAGAGGAGGGAGAGAGGGCAAGGATATTCCATGTGAAAAGTTGCCATCTCAGAGTATACATGCTCCTGGCCAGGCTGCTGGCCGGGGACCCTGGGCACTAATTTGCAGGTCTGGGTTATCAGATCCAGAGATAGGCCCATGGTGTGGCTTGGGGAGGGAGACTACCCAAGGGACATGGTGGCAGGTAGAGCTGCCACCTAGTCTCTGCTGTGTGTTCCCTTTGACCATAGAGGGGAGCTGGTCACACCTCCTGCCCTGGGGCCCCATGGACCTGGTCGTCAGCAACCCTCCCTACATCTTCCACCAAGACATGGAGCAGCTGGCCCCTGAGATCCGCAGGTACAGGGTATGATAGGAGAGAGCCAGGCCTGAGAAGGCCTTGGGGGATGTGTCTGCCCTGGGGGAACTACACCATTGGGAGGGCCAAGGAGGGAGAGGGGACTGAAAGGGACAGTGATGTTGAAAGAGAGGTTCACTTAAGAGCCCACAGACCTACTCGGTTTAGCTTCTGCCTTCCCACTTAAGACCACTGAACTTCTCTGAGCCTCATTTCCTGCCTTTGAAAGGGGAGTGATAGACCTTTGTAGGGCCATGAGGAGGACTTAACAATGAATGACATTAGACATTGTATAGAATACATAGAAGGTGCTCAAATGGGTACATCATTTTACAGAAGAATGAGGCCCGGAGAGGGAAGGTGCCTGGTCCAAGGTCATGTAGGGGCTTAGCAAGAAGGCTGGGACTAAGACCCTACTCCAGGCTTTACTGTGAGTCATCCTGTTCTCAAACAAGGGCTGAGAACTAGGGGTAGCCCAGGATCCCTTGGACGAGGCAGCGGTAATGTGGGTCAAGGTGCTGGCTCCCCCTTTCCAGGCTCTCAGGAATGGTCTAGCTAGTTCCAAGCCCCGCCCCCCCCCCCCCCCCCCCCCCCCCGCAGACTAAGCATAGGAACAGCCTTGCCTCGATATCAGTCAGTGGGATTCGCTAAGGACTCCCAGCACTGCCTGGTGGGCTGCTGCCTATAGGAGGTAGGGGCATCAGAGCTGCTGTTGGGGTCTCCTCCCTCTGTGTCCTCAGATTTTCCTGTCAGCCCAGAGTGTAAGTTCCATGGGGCCCCTTTGTGGAGGGCCCTGCTCAGTTTAAGATACCCCCTGTCCCAGACTCTCACCTTCCACTGTTTTCCCTTCAGCTATGAAGACCCAGTAGCCCTGGATGGTGGGGAGGAGGGCATGGACATCATTACCCACATCTTGGCCCTGGCACCTTGGCTTCTGAAGGACTCTGGGTATGGATAGGGCAGGTCTCCTGGATCTGTCCCAGTGTGTACTAGGCCTGCCCTGACAGTCATTCTGCCCCCACGCCTCCCGGTCCAGGTAACCCAGAAGTGCAGGTCCTAGTCCTGCCTGGTTGAGCTGACCCATTTCTCCTCCATGTAGGAGCATCTTCTTAGAAGTGGATCCAAGACATCCAGAGCTTGTTGGCAGCTGGCTTCAGAGCCGGCCTGACCTGTCCCTTGATCTCGTGGCTGTGCGCAAGGATTTCTGTGGGAGGTGAGCTCTACCTACCCCACCCCTACCTCCATAGTCATAGCCACACTGGTTCTTCCACTCAGGCCATCCACAGCTCTGGCTGTGGGGAGAGTATGCTGTTCCCACACTCTGCTCATCCCCTGGGATTCAGGCAATAATTGGCCTCTTGTCCCTGTCTCCTTAGGCCCAGGTTCCTGCATATCCGGAGGTCTGGGCCACAGTGTGGCTGCCTTATGGAAGCCTGACCAGGGCCCCAGCCTACCAGAGTGCCTGGCTGATCCTTCTTCCTGGAATGCTACTTGGAGGGAGGTGATGGCACTTTCTAGAACCCAGATGCTTATGACATTTCCCATGGCTCTGTGATTCCCCAAGCTCCACATTTCTGGGAGACTTGGGGATAGAAGCAAGGGTGGGGATGTCCTTCTTGGGGTGGCAAAGAACAAGGACATCCATAGTTTGGCTCAGAGCTGAGCAGACCTAGGTTCCCATTCTGGCTTCCCATCACACCAGTGTGGCCAAGGGTAGGTTGCTCAGTGTCTCTGTGAGTGGAATTGCCTTGGGGATGTTGGGAGATATGGCCAATAAAGTGTCAAGAGACCAACAAATAGTCGTCTAATGTTTTGTTACTGTGATTTGTGGGTCCCCTGTCCCCTTGTCCCCAGGCAGTGCTGGGAGTAAGAGCTTCCTCCTGCTCCAGCAGGACTAGCCATCAGTCTCCCATCTGGTGGGAGTGTGAGAGTGCAGTGTGGAGAAAGGCACATGGGTGCTCCTTTTGGCCTTGGATGCCAGGGGCTTGGGACTAATCAACTCACTCCTAGGGTTCGACCTAGCCCTCAACTGCCCTAGGTACACTCCCACACACCCTGACTGGGTCTAGGCTCTGAGCACAGGAGTATCATCTGAACTTCAGCTCAGAGCTGACTGCCTGCTTCCTGGAGGGGATTGGGCTGAGGGTCTTTGGTGCACAGTTCTGGGGTCACCTATCCTCATTTATTTCACTGAAGGCTTGAGCCAGTAAGGAGTAAGCAGCGTTTATGTTTACTTTTTATTCTCATAGCTTTTGGCTAAAACATTCCTTCCAAGTTGACCTTGCAGTTTCAGGTAACCCATCTGTCCCTGGTTGGAGCTGGGGAGAGTGAGAAACCCAGACAGCGCAGGTAGCTGGTTGTGACCTCCACCCGAGCTCTGGTCTGTGCAGACTTGTGGCCACCAGGAGGCCCGAAAGCCCAGCCCTTCTGTCCACATCGACAGGAAGCCTCCCAGTTGGCAGGTGCTGGTGTGAATCTGCATCAGAGTGGGTCCTGAGGAACATGCCAGACCAGACTGGCTCATCCCACTGGCACTTTCAAGGGCCTGACCTGGTGGTATGGTGGCCAGAGGCAGTATGGTCTGGTGGTCAGTATTCTCTGCTAAAGCCAGGATGCTGGGCTCCAGGGCTGTGTCTTGCACTGGGACCTCGGGCACCTCCTTTCCCTGCAAGAAGCTGGCTCTTCTGGCTCCAAGGCCAGTGTAAGGTGGCAGCCTCATTTTAGCCTCAGTCAGCCTGGTGGGGTGTGAGCTGGCATCTGAATCCTCACTCCTTCAGCAGGGACTCCCCAAGAGAAGATGTGGCCTGCCTGACATCCCGTGGTGGGAAGTAGCCAAGTGGAGATGGGAAGTTAGGTCCCTGCCTTTGGGGAGTCTGTATTGCTGGGCTCATACCTGGCTTGAGTGACCCACTCCTTCCCCTACTGTGCTGAGGGTCACATCTGCCTTAGCAGGGGCCACACTGCAGCTCCTAAGGCTCCTGTGACCTGCTCCTTGCCCAATGCCAGCCACATGGACTCCAAGCTCCTCCTGACTTCGTTTGAGGAGGATCAGGGACTCCCCATCATGGCTGCCTGGAAGGAACCTGGGAGGGTGCTGTAGGGCACAGCCAGAGAGAGGTTCCTGGCTTTCTGAGCCCCCTTGTGTTCTCCAACCTTTGCCCACATAGGTCCTTACCAGTATCGCCCATCTCTTCTGCCTGTGCCCTTCAGCTCCTGCTGTCTTCAGCAGCATCTCAAGGCAACCTGCCCCATTGTTCCACAGCCTGGGCCACACCTCAGCCAGTACTGGCTTCCCTGATGGTTTCACTCTCCTGGCCTTGGACCTATCACCGAGGAAAGGTCTTGGCAAGCATGTGGATATGTCACCCCAAGAGACCATAATGATGGGAATTACAGTGTCGGCAGCTGGGGTCACAGAAGCAGGAGCAACCTTTGGAGACAACCTTCCTAGAAAACCATGAGGCTTGACTCCTCTGATAAAGAGATGCAGGCCAAGTGGACTGGCGGGCCGGGCCTCAAGCCTGCAGCTAGAGGGGTGGCCAGAGGCCCCTGTGGAGACCACATACAGCACTGGCTTGATTGGGCCTTGGACATTGAGCTCTGATGTTGGAGCCACACCACCCTGAGTTCACATCTTGGCATCTGCCCCTCATCAGGATGTGACCTTGGCCAGATGACTTCACCTCCCTCAGCCTTGGCTTTCATACCTGATAAATGGGACCCTGTGCTTTATCTCATAGGATGGTTCTGAGGAGTCCGCGGGATGCACCTTTGACGGGGCATTGTGTTTTCACCGCTTGCTCCAGAGAGCAGACATGTGGGGAGACACAGGGAGGGCCTGTACCCTTATGCGTCTGTCTGGTGCTTGACACCAAGACAAAGCAGGCAGAGACATGGCAGTTTGGAAAGGAGGGAAGGCAGGGATTTCACTCTTGGGCTCTTGACGTCTACCTGCTCTCTGGAGATGGAGCCCCCAAGAGGCTGGTAGTCTGGCCGCCTAGATTTCCCTCAGCACCTCCTCTCTGCACTAGGACTTGAATGCCCTGAGGTCCAGGCCACAACAATCAGTGGCTCTGCCCCGGAAAGCCAGGCTCACCTGCCCTATCTCCTCCCTCCTTCCTGGGGCCAAAGCAAGAGATGAGTACCCCCCACCCCCGCCCCAGCATGTGTTATGGAGCTGATGGTAGAGTCCAGGCTCTTCAGACCCCTGAGATCTTGAGGGATGTGCCTACTGCCCTTCCAGCCTCCTTCAGCCAACCCTAAGCATGGACAGGGGGTGTAGGAGTCCTTGACTGATGTACTCGGAAAGCAATTCCATCCTGTTTGCTGACAGTTGAGGAAACAGGCTTTGTCTCACAGTTGGGTGCTTGTCCTAACTGCCCTTAGGTTTCTCCATGGGGGCCCATCTAGCTGCCCTATTGAAATGTACCCCTAAACTCGTAAAGCCTTTTTAATTTTTAAAGTTTTTTTAATGTTTATTTAAAAATGTTTTTCTTAATGTTTATTTATTTTTGAGAGACAGAGAGAGACAGAATGATCAGGGAGGGGCAGAGGGAGAGGGAGACACAGAATCCGAAGCAGGCTTCAGGCTCTGAGCTGTCAGCACAGCTGACATGACAGCCCCCTGACATGGGGCTCAAACCCATGAACTGTGAGATCATGACCTGAGCCAAAGTCGGATGCTTAACTGACTGAACCGCCCAGGTGTCCCAATGTTTGTTTATTTTTGAGAGAGAGAGAGAGCGCACGAGCACAAGAGGGGGAGGGGCAGAGAGAGAGGGAGACAGAATCTGAAGCAGGCTCCAGGATCTGAGCTGTCAGCACAGAGCCCAACACGGGGCTTCAACTCACAGACTGTGAGATCATGACCTGAGTCGAAGTCAGACACAACTGACTGAGACACCCAGGTACCTCGCCCCTAAACCCTTTTCTGCCACCACCCTGTACCTGGACCCTGGGCCATTGACTGCTGCCAATCCCTGCCCTAAACCCTTGGCTGTCTCCTCATGACTTAAGTATGGTCACTGTGTCCTGCAGAGTCCAGGTCTGAAGAGGTGGGAGGGGGTTGGTGATGTCTGTGGGAAAGGCCCTGTGTGGACCCCTTTCAAAGCCCCATCAGTGCTCTGAGTAAGCTTCCATCAGAACAAAGTGTTCCACTGCTGACAGGCTTTGAGAACTGCTTTAACCTTTTCAGGCCAGCATGTCCTTCCCTGTCCACCTTCGGATTCTTTTGTCCACCGCCCTGGACTGCAGCTTCCTCGCAGAACTCTCTATTCCCTAAACATACCTCCTTCCCTTTGCCCAGGCAGTGTCTCCCATCAGGAATGCCTTGCCCACCACTGCCATCCAAATGATCCCTCCCCTCCCTTCAAGCTCCAACATAGATGCTGCCTCCTCCAGAACACCCGCCCTGATCCCTCTGTCCTCCCTCCCTCCTACATACCATGCTCCTAGCCCAAACTTCTGCCAGCACCGATGACATTCTGCCCCATGCATTTGGAAACCTTCCTGTCTCCCTCATCTCTCTAGGGCCCCATGTGGGTCTGGCATACCCTAAGGTCAGTAATGTCCACTCATAAACCAACGATGTGTGTATTTTCTAGAATGGAGCTTGAACTTCCTGTGTGGCTCTTGTCTGATCTGACAGCAGCTTTTGCATATTCTGGTCAATAGGGAGAGAAGAACTATGAGGGCCCAGCCTCCCACCCAAGCTAGGCAGCTGTCCGAGTTAAGCCATGGCTACTAATGGGCTCAAGTGCACCTGATCTGTGCACAGTGGCTGCGCCAGGAGTACAGGCTGTTCTTGGCGGCAACGGGGGCAGGTGCCAGGTTTCCTGGAGCTCTGGGCCCTGGCCAGCCCCCACCCAGAGTCTTGGCCAGAACAGCGGCCTGATCCCCTGTCAGGACTCCTCAGTCCTGGACGAGGCTTCTGGATGGGGCTTGGGATTGGCAAAGCAACCCTACCCCTCCTGTGGCAGACAGAAAAATGGCCCCTAAGATGTCTGTGTCCTAATCCCCCAAACCTGTGAATGTGTTACCTCACATGGCAAAAGGAACTGCAGGTGTGATTAAGTTAAGGATCTTGAAATGGAAGGATTATCCTGGATTATTCAGATGAGTTCAGTGTAATCAACAAGCGTCCTTATAAGATGGGGGTGGGGAAGGAGATTCGAGGGAAGCAGAGGTCACAGGGAGGCAGTGTGCTGGAGAAAAGGGCCATGAGCCAAGGAATGCAGACAGCCTCTAGACACTGGCAAGGGCGAGGAAATAGATTCTCCCCTAGAGCCTCAAGAAAGAATAGAATCCTGCCAGCGCCTTGATTTTCGCCTGGTGAAACTAATTTTGGACTTCTGACCTCCAGAGCTATAAAATGATAAACTTGTGTGGTTTTAAGCCACCAGATTTGTAGTAATATGTTACAGCAGCAGTAGGAAACTAGTACAGATTTTGGTACTTGAAGTGTTGCTGTCACAAATACCTAAAAATGGAAGTGGCTTTGGAAATGGACAGGAGCTGGAGGAAATTTGAGGTGCATGATAGATTGCCTTGAATACCTCTGCTCTGAGAAGGGGGGTGGCTGAGGTGGGGATGGGGAACACCCCTCCATCTGGAGACCTGAGCTGCCCAGGCTCCCTATCCACAGGTCTAACGTGGTAGAGAAGACTGGAAGACTGCTCGGGGTGGGCCCTGGAGAGGCTGGCCTGGCACCAGGGGCAGCTATGGAATAGGACTGCGATCAGGGGAAAGGAGGCAAGGCTGGCTTCCATGGCCCATCTCTGTGGCATGGGGGCCACCCAGGCCTTCAGAGAGGATGTCAGGGACTGGATCCAGCACCTCTTGAGTATATGAAGATGAGCAGGGGCCTTGCACTCTGGGTTGCCAGTACCACATCTGTGAAATGGGCACAAGAGTGCGTGACTTCAAGCTGATGGATCTGAACCCTCCGTGTGAGTTGTGAAGGGTTCGTCTCCTTCCAGTCATCAGCCAGTGCCCAGCTCCTGCTTCAGGTCTGGACTGGGCTTTGTGGCTCAGATAAAATTGAGTCATTCCTGGGATTCTCAGCCTATGATAACCAAACCTGAAATGGCCAGCTAGAGTCCTTGATCCTGTCCCTGTTCAGGCTGGCCAAGTCCTGGGGCTCTTGAAGCCATGGTCCCACCTGAAGAGCCACAAGAAGAGCTACTGGGAGTCCAGGCATGGGCTGATGTGCCTCACGGCAGGTCTGGGAATCTGGATTCTCCTAATATGCTTTCGATGAAGCCAAGAGGGCCTGATCATATTGGGAGGGGTGGATTTTAGCAAGACTAACGTCTACTCCTTGATCTCCCTCTTTCCAAACAGTTCCAAGGAAGGGGCTCACTAGGGGTCGCATAGCACTTACCTCCTGACTTGTTGTGCAGTGCTCTCCACCTCCATTGCTGCCAAGGGCCTGTGGTCATTTACTTGGATGGTGTGGCTCTTTCATATGGCTCTTCAGGTAGCTCCTAAACAGAACTGACTTCAACCATTGCTGAGGGGTTGGGTGGAGGACATATCCGGGACAACAATGGGGCCCATGACTCTGACTAGAGCCTGGGGCCACCCTAAATTGGAGAGTGGGATGTTAAGGATAGTCAGCTCGAGAGTGTGGGATGCCATCAGACATGCCAGAAGCAGTGTTGGACAATGGACAAGGGTGTCAGGAGATCCAGATGCGACCAGTGGTGGCATAGGTCAGAGACAGCCCTTGAGGTAAAATTGGGAAGACCACCCTCCCAGGCCCAGTAACCAGGCATCTCCACATGCCAGGTGCCAGGTGCTGCACATGCTGGCATAAATCCTGTCTGCACATCAGGAATGGCTTTCTTGGCCACTAGACAGGTGAAGAGACTAAGACTTAAGTTGCCCAACATCACACAACCAGGAAGTGGCCATGCTGGGGTTTGAACCAGTCCTCTGATGTCCCAGCTAGTGGGCGGGGACTTTGAGCAGGCCCCCTCTGGAGGCTGACTGCATCCCAGGGCCTCAGTTCCCAGAGAGGCTCAGATGCCTGGGGGTGGGGGGAGCGGCAGGGCTGACCTGAGTTTCCAGACAAAGGGGAAAGTGGCAAATCAAACAGAAGCACCAGACGTGGAGCAAGCTTCCTTCCTTCCCAGGTGCCCAGCTTTCACACTCCGCAGCAGAGGAACCAGATGCAGAGCCCCTGCGTGCGGGGGAGGGGAGGGCAGTGAGAGTGGCTGCTACTGAAAGGAGACTGATGTACCCTGGACGTGGGGTGGGACTGACAGACATCAGACTCTGCTTCTCAGCTGACAAGTGGGTGGGAAGGTGAGTCCTATCTCAGCATAAGGGGTATGAAGCCTGCCTGGTGGCGGAGGCGTTTTAGGTCCCTAGGCCCGGGAGATCCTGGGAAGAGGCGCTGGGTGGATGTGCCTAAAGCCCTCCTTGAAGGCATTCCACAGCTCAAGAACTAACTACATCTCCCTCTCTCTGCCTGCACAGAAGTGCGCCATCTCTTCCTCACTCTGCCCAGCCCTTTAGAGCCGTGGATTTTGTTCTTTCAAAGCAAGCTTCAGGTGCAACTCCACCATGTAGTTTTACAAAGATAAAAGCAATACCTTAAACATGAATGTATTTTTAAAGTTCAAATTCTCAACATTTTCTCAGCGTTAAGTCCATCAGGAGGACAGCAGTGAACACACATTTGAACTGGGGTTGGGATAGGAGTTGCAGTCTCAGGTCAGCTTTGGTGTCTGGCTTCTTTCAGGGTTTGATTTCAGTGGCACAGGACCAAGTGACCCCTGACTCCCACAAAGAGGTGGTTACAAGTGGTGGCAGTGTTTCTGAAGGCCACCTTGCAGTCTCTTTCATTCACAGGGACAGCAAGAGAAGCTTTATTTCAAGCTCAGTACAAATCCGGTTCTCTGGACACATAGGGAGGAATCTAATGTGTCATAATTTGATGGTGTGCCCATTTGAGTCTGTGCGTGGTTTTTAAAATTGGGCTCCTTACAATAGCTAAAAATATGAAAAGAACAGAGAGGGAAAGCGAGAGGAAGGAAAGGAAAGGAGGAAGGGAAGAGAAGGGAATGAGGAAAGGGAAGGGAAGGGGGAGGAAACTCATGTGTGGCTCCTTTGGGTTCTTGGTGTCGGCAGCCTCTGCCTCCGCCTCTCCTGGGAAGCCTGCCCTGGGCTGCTTTACCCCCACAACCTGGAGATTCCCAGTGCCTCCTTTCATTTAGTGTCTGTCTCAGCAGGTGAATCTGGGCCACATGCTCCTGAAAAGTCTCAGGAGTCCACAATCCCCTCTCGGCTCCAATGTGGACCGATTCAATCCCTGGTTCTGGGGTAGGGAAGAAGGTACCAAGCAAGGAACAGGGACTAGGGGCTTCCCCCCAGGGTGTATGGTGGTGCCTGCACCGGTGGGAGGACTGGAGAACCCAGTGCCCCTGAAAGCCTGGGGTTTCTGTAGTTCTGGGTACCTTCATTTCTGAGAACTTGCTTTGGAAAGAAAGAAATGAGAAGCAAAACCCTAGGGCCCAGCACCGCCCCCCCCCCGCCTTCCTGCCTTCCTTCCGCTGAGTCACAGCCAAGAGCTCAGTACCTCAGCCTCCTCTTGGGGCCACTTGGGTGGGGTGGAATTCAGGGTCATGTGAGGATGCAGCATCTGGGACAAGTCTTCTTTTCCTGCCAACATCCTCTGTGAAGTTACTGAGGGCTGAGGCTACTTCCCAAGCTTGGGGAAGGGGTGGCTGAGGTCCTTATCTGTCCTGTCTCTCCTCCCATTGTCAGGCCCATTGTTCACCCACAAGCACTGAGCACCAGCTGTGAATCAAGCCAGCGTTGGGGTGGTTCAGGCAGGAGGTCCTGTCACTGAGGAACTTGTGGACTTGGACAGGGACTTCTCCTGACAGACCCCCAGTGAGTGGCTGTGTCCTTAGGTTTGCTCTAGTCAGCAATGGGGAGCCACAGGAGGCCCTAGGCTCTGGGGAAACCAGGCCACATCACACACGCACCTGATAGAGACTTGCACACCCCTACGCAGGTGCCCCTGTATACAGGCATGTGCACAGGTGTGGGACTTAAGCACTTGGGTCCATGTCCATGATCACAGGTGTCTGTGCAGGGCTCCCATGGTTGGAGAAGCTCTATGCTTCGGGAGCCAGGTCAGGACTTTGTGTGTGTTAGGGGGGTATCACCCCATCTGAGGCCCAACCACTGTCTCTGAGTCATGGGAGCCCCTGGGAACTTGAGTACTGTGCTCCCATTTCATGGGGAAAAAAGCTGAAGTCCGGAGAGGCCCCCCATCTCAGCCAGGCTCACACAGCAAGTTAGGGGAGATCTGAGAGGGGAGTGAGCCTGACCTGGGTGCCTTGCCCACATTCCTGACCTCTTTGATCTGGCATTTGGGGCTTGACACCCCCCTGATGACCACACTGCATTAAACTCTGCGAGATAAGATTGGTGATTCTCCCAGCAAACTCACCTGAGGACCTACCACAGGGTCTTCCCAAGCTTTATGGACCATTCCCAGGGATTTCCCACATGCCGTCTTTGGTTGGGCCATCCTAGATGCTTGGAATGCTGTCTCTTGCTCTCGCTCTCAATCTTCCTCTCTCTCTCCCTCTCTATTAGTCAAATGAAATCCAGCTTCCATATTCGACTTAAATGCTTACTCCATCTTTTCTGACCCCGTGGAACTTTTCCTGTCTCTGGCCTCCCCTGAGCATCTCTTCCCCTTCCACCCACTGCTCACCCACCTACTAAACATAAAATTGATCTTTAGAGGCCAAGGCTGACAGTGGAGGGTCCTTGAGTTAGAGACGGTGGGAGCCACATCCAGGCCAGCTCAGCCTTTCAGACTTTGTCAGTCACTGGGGTGGGCCTGGAGCTAAGACAGGAGACAGCACTACCGGGTGCCACCACCTGCCCCCAGTCCTGCCCCTTCTCTGAAGCGGCAGCAAAGTCCTGCTGTGTCCTCTGAGGGCGGAGGAGACTGCAGCTGACAGAGAAGGCCTGGAGCACTGCGCTCGAGGCAAGATTGGCCCCTCAGAGTTTGTCATTCTGGATTGTGTTTATTCCTCCACACCCCTGAGCACCCCTCAACTATGTGCCAGGTCTGTGCCTGTGTTTGGCAGGTGAAGGGTGAGGGCTGGACAAAGTGTAGAGAACCCTCAGGTTTGTTGGGTGCTGCTGTTTCATAAAATGGCCCCAGACTGAGTTCTCTGCTCCTTCACAGAGCTCTTCCCTTCCACCTGGTCTCGGGAAGGGGGCTTGGGGGCTGCCTTTTCCCCACGAGGCTCTAAGCCCCGTCGCTACATGGCCATGCCCTCACCCCTAACAACTAAGAACTCTGTCCAGGGCTTTAGCTGCTGGCCTTGCTGTGTCTCAGGGAATGGACAGAACTGACCTGCCCTCTGGAATGGCCAGCTTGTGTCCAGCCTCTAGTGCAGAGGGCCCAGCTTGGGGAAGGCCATCGGGATTTCACCTGTGCCCCTGGCTCAGGGCCCTGGAGAAAGTTTTGTGGGTTATGGGGGGCGGGGTAAGAGGGGAAAACTCACAGCCAAGGGGAAGGTGGTTTTCAGTTGCGCATGCCTCATTTCCTCCCCTGGCTATCCCAGACCCATGCCCCTAATGAAAAGTCAGCTTTGCTGCTTATCTACTATACAGCTATACAGTGTTTGTTGTTGTTTATTATACAGGGAGATGGCCTAACTGGTTCTTGCTGGTGTACTGGAAAGCTGTTAATGTATGTGGTTTATCCTATAACTGGCCACTTCTTGGTTTCTCTTAGATCTGTTGGTCGTTGCTTCCCTTGGATTTTCTATGCCGATATTTTACCACTGAAAATAATGATAAATTTGTTTTTTTCCTTTCTAATATTTATAGCTCTTATTTTTTTTCCTTGTCTCATAGCTTGGTTAAGGCCTTCAATATAATATTGAAAAATGGTGATGGCTAGAGTACTTGTATCTTGTTTCCCACACATGGAGTGATACCTCTGGTGCCTCCCTATCAAGTGTACTTGCTTTGATTTTGGATAGACAGCCTTTCTCTAGTTAAGGATGGCTCAGTCTCATCCTGGCTGACTCTGTTTTGTTCATTTATTTTAGAAGCTTATTTATTTGCATTATTCATGTAATAAACCTTCAGTGAGTGTTTGCTGATTGTCAGGCCTACCCTTGGTACCAGAGTATGAAGGAAAAATGGACACAGATGCTGCCCATAAGGAGTTCATGGCCTAATGGAGGATAGAGGGACATAAACAGGCCTTTATCCTTGGACCACATGGCATGCACTTGATGGCGGTCTGCTCAGCACTGTGCAGGGCACTAGGGATGGGCAGTATTCGGATAAGACCCTGCTCACACAGAACCCCTGGTGGGGTCACATCCTCTCCCACTGAAGTTCCCACATGGTAGTTGCAATGCTCAGCCTAAGGCTTTCTCTGATGCACAGGCCAGCTTGGTAAGTGCCTGAAAGGTCATCCCCCGGAGCAGCCCTAAACCAGTGAAGGTAGGAGTTGGTGGATATGCATCCCAGCTTTCCCACTCCTTGGGTGGAACAACCATGAGGTGTGTTCTATTTCATCTCTCAGCTGAGGACTGAGCTTCGGTTGCCTGCAGAGGGAAACTGCTCATTAACACACCTGCCTAAGTTTCCTTTCTTTCCCTGTCTTGCTTCCCCTCTCCTCTATGTCAGAAACTGGGAAGGCTCTGTGATTTTGCCCCACTTGCAAGCTAACAAGTTAGCCCCTTATATTCCCAAGGATGCTGGCAGAAGGCACAAGACTCGTGGTTCAGAAATAAAGATCAGTTTGTTACAGTAACAGTGGTAGACCCAGGATCAGCCTTTTCTTGCACCACTCCTGTGAAGCCCAGTTTCCACAGGATGACCCAGTAAGTACCAGATGGTGCCTGCACATGCAGTGGTTTGCATTACAGGAGAGGAACCCTGGGGTCAGGGGGCCCAAATCTTTTATAATAGGCTGCAAGCAAACCTACCAACGTTGCCTCAGAGGGAGATACTATCTTTGTTATACTGGACAATAAACAAATCCTCCTTTTTCCCCTAGAGGGAGATACTATCTCTGTCTTCTAAGGCTGCTTGGTATAATAATCACCCTTGAAAGGATTGCTTGGAACAAGGGAGTCATTGAGCCTATGGGCAAGTATACAGAAATATACTTTCAGAGAACCATGGAGAATTGTCTCCCAACACCCTACTGGTGATTCTTGGCATCACCTCCCAAATAAGCTATTTGTATTTGGATCCTTGTCTTAGGGCCTATTTCTAGGGGAAGCGCCCCCCCACCCCCACCCCCACCCCCACCCCCTGTGCCTGAGACAGGGAGGTGACACTAAACGGGCATTAATGAATTTCTGACGTGACTCTACTTGCCCCAGACTAACCTGTCCTGAAAATGATGCAGGGGAGCACATGAAAGAAGAAGAAGTTTCCTCACCCAGAATCGATATTGTTGTAACTCCTAGGGAGATGCTCTAAAGGGCTTATAGGGTTTTCTCTTTCATGTTTAAATATTTAACACTTATGGTGGTTGGCTGCCTGTGTGAGGGAGACGTTGGACTTCCTTTTTTTCCCCCAAAGCTTTCCAATACCATCTATTGGAAGTTGTGCCTGATCTGTAACCACTCTCCTCTCATCTGCCTGGGGCCTGCTATTTAGAACATATCACAAAAACGAAAACAATCGATTCACAATAAATGGATTAAAAAACACGTGGGCATCACCATCACTGGGGATTTGACACTCAGTGCTGCCATAGTGTGAGACAGACCCAAACACCCACTCATGCCCCAGGGAAATGCAGGGAGGTTGCGACCCTGCCTCAGAGTTCACAGAGGATTTGAATGTGAATTGGGAAGGTTTATCTCTATAGAAATATAGAAATATTTAACAGTGAATAAAAGTTTCAAAAAGCTAAAGTTTTAGTTTCAAATCTTTTTTTATTTAAATGTTGACATCAGTTCGTTATAACTTATAATGTATATTTTGCCTTTTCATTTTTCTAATTCTGATTATTTTTAAAATAGCTTTTTGGAACATATTTTAAATAATTTTCAATTTTTTAATATATTTAGTTTAATTTATATTTTTGTGCTCTTTGAATATATCACTTTAGTCTTTTAAATCATTACATATCCTCTTGGATAGAAATTATATGAAAAATCTTGATTATAATAACACAACCAATAGTTTTAATGGAATAAAACAAGAACAGTGAATGTTACACAATAAATATGTAATACTCTATGAATTAAGCATGTCTTTATTTATTTCGTCTAACACCACTGAACACCTGGACGTGAGCGATAATTGTGAAACTCAATCATCTTTGATATCTTTCTGATATTAAAAAAAATCTTTTTATAATGTTTATGTTTGAGAAAGAGAGAGAGCGTGAGTGGGGGAGGGGCAGAGAGAGAGGGAGACACAAAGTCTGAAGCAGTTTCCAGGCTCTGAGCTGTCAGCACAGAGCTCAATGCAGTGCTCAAACTCATGAACCGTGAAATTATGTGACCTGAGCCGAAGTCGGACGCTCAACCGACTGAGCCACCCAGGTGCCTCTGACTTTCTGATATTTTTATGTGACTTCCAGACATAGAAAAACTACAGGTTTTCAGATTTTGTATTGTTATGAAAGTTTCTTTGTTGAGTAGGAGGATAGAACACATTTTATTAGCAGTTTATAGCTTGATTTAGGATTTTTAAGTATTTAGATTCTGTAACATGGGCTTCCATTTGTCCTTTTGCCTAGAGCACGGCAAGCATCAGGGCCTGTGCTCCAGTGGGAAAAGCAAATGTGTCCTCGGGTCCCTCTTGCTGCAACAAGGGCCAGAGAAAGAGCACTGCTGGGGCTCATGTCTACATGGGCTCATGTTACGGGGAAGCGGAGGGGTGGGGTGGGATTAGGGAGGAAAAACCCCAAAGAGAAAGAAAGCTACACATATACTCCTTGCCACGATAAAGGTAAGTGATAACATTGTCTCTGTTTTACAGATGATGGCTCACAGACGATTTGTGACTAGCTCAAGTCACGCAGGTGGCCTGGCTCTGAAACCATCTGCAGCAGGGCTCCAGTATCCCCTGAAAACCCAGTAGATGACACCGGCAGCTCTTCCCATTCCGGTTGGGTGGGCTCCGGGTCCAGTTCTCCCATGGTGGGTTCTTTCCAGCCAGCTTGACCTGGGTGCAGGTGCCCAGGCCTCTAGGTGGTGGAAAACTCAGCCTGCCCACGCACTGCCAGCTGCCTCAAGTAGCCTCTGAGAACCGGCACTTCTGAGAACCGGCACTCCCAAGCACAGGCACAGTGATGAACCGTGTCCCTAGGCTGCCCCACCATCCTCCTACAGGGGTCAAAGGACCTCTGTCACAGGCCTGCCTCACGGCTCCATCAGGGCACTGAACCTCAGCCCTTCTCAATCTCAGGACTGGCCCTGCAGGATGGGTTGGGGGCCCCGTTCTCTGGGACGTGTTAGGGTTGGGTGGTAGCAGGCTTGGGGCTGTGCTCAGTGAGAGGCAAAGAGTGACCTGAGGGCATGAGGGGAGAGGCAAATCTCTGCCCACACTGCTATCCAGGCTTGGTTAGGGAGGGTTCTCCGTTTTTCTGAAGGCAAACATGCCCTGAGTGGTTAGAAGGCTGCCCCAAGGCCACCTAGCCAGAGAGGGAGGTCCTTACTTGCCCTCTGTGCCCATCCTGACCTGCCCTCCAGCCCCCTCAGCCAAACTTCCAGGCTCCTGCTCTGATGATGCTGACCCCGCAACCCTGTAATGGGGACACTGAGCTACACCCTCGCAGTGTAGCTGGACCCTAACCCTGTCCCAGACCCAGGTCATAGCCCCCACAGCCTTCCTGGGGGCCCTGTAGCATCTCCCTCCCCCCCCCCCCCCCATTATCCAGGCAGGGAAGCTGAAACTCCAACTGGCCAGATGTGTGCTTCAGGCTGCACAGCTGGGCATTGGGCTGGGACTACTCTACATGGCCTGACTCTGAAGCCGGGGCCTGTACCCCAACCGTGGGACAAGGATCTGAGGGAAAGGCCATGTAGGAAAAGACTGGCCTATAGGAGTGATAGGAGATCTGGCCAGAAGCTCTCTGTCCATCAGGAAGGGGGACTCTGTGAGTCAGGCCTGGCATTGCTGACCCCACCTTGCTCTCCCTCCTAATCTCCTGAGCCCTTCACACCCTGGCTGCTCACTGGTCTGGGCAATATACTCGTGCCCAATAACCCACCTTCACCTGTGTGCCCACACCTGCACAATGCCCCCCACTTCCCTACTGTTTCTGGTTGTCCACTCTGTGCCTATTCCTGGGCTAGATGTTGAGTACTGCAGAGGCTGTGCCAGACTTGGGCATCTCCTGAGGCCCAGCAGACTTAATGCTGAAATGGGGGGAGTCCCAGGAGACCCCTGCAGTCAGGTAGGGCTTCCTGGAGGCAAGGACCAGAGCTGAGGCCTCAGCACTCTCTCCCCCTCACCGAGGTCACTGCCTGCCCTCTGAGCCTCTCTCCCTGGAGTGGCCAGCAGGTTCCAGGAAGCGTCCCCTCACCCTGCAGTGCTGATTCCAAGAACTGCAGCTCCTGGCAGCGCTAGCTCAGGATCCTTTCCTAGAACACAGGCCTCGCCCCGCCCGGCTGCTGGAGTCTCATTGGACAGCTGGTGGAGATAATGGAGGAGGGGGTGCCCTGGGAGGAGCCTCTGTAGGAACCAGACACTGGGAGGGGGGCCCAGACTGTCAGCCCAGAGGGGGCCAGGAGGTCAATGAGTGTGAAGACGCTCTGACTCTCCCCCGCTTTCATTTGTTGGCTGCGGGGGGCGGGCTGAGGGGGTGGGCGAGCCCAGTGAATTCAGCTCAGAGCCTCCCTGCGCACACAGGAGCCTTGCTCCTTGGATCCAGAAATTCTGCTGGCTGCTGCAACTTCACCCTCCATATCCGATTTTCTGCCACCAGCCTGGCATTCTAGGGTTCCATTCCATGAGCGAATGGCACAGGCCTTACTCTGGCCCCATAGCAGGCCTTCATCAGATAACCTCCAGAGGGACAGGCCAGGGGACAGAAGCATCAGGTTCTAAGCAAAGAGTGAGGGATGGGACAGTCTTAGGGCCCTTGGAAGGACATGACATCTATATTATTAATCCTGTTACAATTTCACCTAGCGTGGTTAGGACAGAGGAAGTCACCCCACCCCATACCCCGGCAAATCAGGTCAGGTAGGTGGGGATCTGGGGTGACAGCCCCGGATTCATGGACAAGGACAGGGCCCAACTTCCCTCAAGGTCACTGGGCCTCTCCTCTGGGGCGAGTCCTCCACCCCCACCACCTCTGAGCTGGCAGCAGGCCTGCCTGCCCGCCTGGGACCTGCCAGATCACGTTGAGCAACCAGTTCCCGAGAAGCGTTGAAGGCTGTTTGGTTTAAAATTAACTCCCCCGCTCCTCCCTCCCCTGCCTGTGGGCCTCCTCTGAGTTCTTGGAAGAGGCGCTCTGCTCTTTCTTCCTGGGAAGAGGCCTCCAGCCGCAGCTATGCTGCGATTCTAGTGAAAACACCTCACTCAGGGTGGGGGTGGGGGAGTGCCCACACCACGCCTTCTCTGCACTCTGAAAGACCCAGGGATCCTCCTGGAGTCTAGCATGCCCCAGTTTGCCCACTGAGACCCAGAGGAGAAAGGGGGTGATTGTCAAGGTGCTGATAGGGTGCTACTGTCCCCAGAGCCCACAGCCCCCAATCAGGGACACGCTGTGCTAGCTCTCAGCAAAGAGGTAAAGGGCTATAGAGACACAGTCTGGGCACCTCTGGGGTAAGGAGATCATGCACGCTGGCAGTGAACTCAGGACTTTTGCTTCTTTGAGACGTATATGGATCAGAGAGATAAAGCAACCTGCACAGGGTCACCCAGCTTTACTGGCCAGGCTGACAACACTGACCAGGCAATGGCAATAATGCCTAGGGGCAGGCCCCACAAGCACCTACATTGGGGTTAGAGTGCTCTCTGAGAGGAGACCGTTGTCTCTCACCCACACTCCTCTAACTGACCTGGGAACCCATTTTCTTCTCGATAGGCCTTCGTCTTCCAGTGTCTCCTTGAGCTCCATGTCTCTGGCGCTTTGGAAAAAAGGTTTTTTGAGAACCTGCTCTTCTAACAGCACCTCCTGCCACGGCCATCTACCCAAAAGAGCTGAGGAAAATAAAGGAATGTTGGCCAAGTGGAAAGGTCAACACACGCGCATGCGCACGCGCATGCACACACACACACACACACACACACACACACACACACACTCATAATGATGTTGCTCAGAAGTGGGACTGGTGGGGGTAGGGAGCAGTGAAGTACTCTTTGGAAAGAGGCTGAGGGCCTAGAGGCACTTTCGAGAACAAAGCTTTGGCCCAACCCAGACTACAAGTAAAATTTTCACCTCTGATGGAGGAAGACCCCAGCTCTGGTGACATGAAAAGCCCCATCTGGCTCATCTGATGTTGGATGAAGGGAGAATCCTTGGAACAGGGCTCCGCCTGGGGAGCACTTGCTGGGCATCATTCCCCTTCCAGCAATACCATCCCAGTGTGGGTCTTGCTAGTGGGGACTATACGTGGAACTGTCCTAGCGGACTGCCTGGAGGAGTCATGGCAGTCCTGAGTTCCCTCAGGCCTCAGAGACCACTTCTAGTGCTCTGAGCCCTGCCTGCTTCAGCCAGGCCAGGGTCATGGAAGAAACTATCTTTCCATTAAGCATAAAGCTTTGGCCACACCAAAAATCCTCCTCCTGCTCCAGGCCTGCCTCATCTCCCGCTCATAGGTGAGCATCATCCCACTTACTCCTTGTTACCCCAAAGTCAGATCCAGTCACTCTCCAACCCCCTGGGGCATGGGCACTACCAGTATTTCTATTAGAGGGAGAAACTGAGGTTCCTAGAAGTTAAACTACTTGCTTGGAGTCCCAGAGTGATTTTGGAACTGAGATTTGAACCCTGCCTATCTATTGTTTTCAATTTGGCTGGTTTGCCATTTCAAAGATATCCCTAGGGGACTTTCATGGGAAGTATGGTGTGTGTGTGTGTGTGTGTGTGTGTGTGTGTGTGTGTATGTGCGTGTGAGATATTTCATAAGAAGACAAAGAATGGCTGTTTTGAATCTATTATTGAAAGTGTTTTCTCCTCTCCAGGCTGGAGACAGTTGGGAAAACTCAGGCTCCAGGGAGATTCCCCAGGATGCAGTAGGTATCTAAAGTAGACAGGAATAAATGCTGGGGAAGTTAGGGAAGACTTCTCAGAAAAGGGGCATTTGAGTTGGGCTTTGAAGGGTGAGTAAGAGTTTGCCCTGGACATTCCCGTATGAATGATACAGTGTGATGGGCTATTAAGAGGGAAGAGAATGGAATGGATTGCCAGTTTTGGAAGCCATATCCTGGAACCTGGGGTAAGGCACAGGCAAGATATGGTGGGGGAGGGGGAGCCTGTGAATATCACTAAGTGGGGAAGGCAGAGCAAGGTCTGGTTTGTGAGCACCTCACTCAAGATGGTGGTAGGGCTGAGGAGGCCATCAGGATGGTCCAGCTGGGTGAGTGAATGAGGCTATATCTGGGCAAAGCAGCCATGGGGAGCAGCAGGAGGGCAGCTTGAGAGGGACAAGGGGCAAGATGGATGGACATGGGGATGTGAATGTGGGGGTTGTCTCCAAGATGGGGGGACAGTGGAGATGTGTCTAGGGGCTAGTGAAGAGTCCAGGTCTGGACATGGGGAGTCTGAAAGGCCATGAACCCGGCTCTTTGAGTTGCCAGCTAGCAGGCAGCTGATTCCAGTTCAAGAGTTCTAGGGGGAGAGGGACAAGCCCTGGCCTGGGACTCAAAGTCCTGGGCTCTAACCCCATATGTCCACTTCCTCTCTTGGTGACTATGGACAAGCTACTTTGCCTCTCTAGGTTTCAGGCTTGCATCTTTGAAATGAGGTAGACCCAGAGGCACCTGCCCCACTCACTTCCATCACCTGTAGCTCACCTATGAGGTCACAGACCACTGAGGGCTGGGAGAGGAACAGGCCTGAGGGAGACCACCCCCTAGGTGTGGGGCAAGGGTGGCAGATGGCCTAATCTTTATTGTCACTGCGAGAGAAGTTGCTAGAAGGTTGGGCTGGCTTCACCTCCATCCTAGCCTATGCAGAGACCAGGCCAAGGGTCTGTTCACTAGGACCAGAACCCAAGATCATTGGCAAATGATGCATGAGAGTGGAGGGCTGGGATTGGAGGACAGAGCTGATGGGGAGAGGGGCCACTTACAGCTCCAGGTGGTTCCAGCCCAGCTCCCCTGCAGCCCAGATGGGGACCTCAGCAGACATCAACACCTGCCCAGACCACCTCTCAAAAAAGATGAAAACAATGGACAGAAACAGTTACAATGACAGCTGAAGCAGGTGCCAGATTGAACCCTATCAGACTCCTCAGCATTGCCTCATTAATCCTCCTGGGCTCCTCATGTCCCCTCTGAGGGAAGTGCTGTCACTCTCCTCACTTCACAGCCAGGAACCCTCTCAGGTTCTGTGAGGTTGAGGGAAATTCCCAAGAACCAAGTGGACAGCACAATCCAGACTGGAGGGGAGTTTGGGGTAAAACCAGGATGTAGGGGTTGTGTTAGCCAGGATTAAGCCTCCAGGGGTCTCTTCTTCTTGGGTCTCAGATGTGGGAGGCTCAGCCTGCCACCCAACGGTGACCATTGCAATGACCCCTCGGGCAGCTGGCTGCGTGGCCTAAGCTGGGGAGGAAGGCCTACACCGTGTAGTCGGGATGGTGAGAACTCACCATGAGAGGTTGTAGAGTTTCTGGCAAAGCTTGAGCCTGCTTTATATTAAAACTGGTCTAGGGGCGCCTGGGTGGCGCAGTCGGTTAAGCGTCCGACTTCAGCCAGGTCACGATCTCGCGGTCCGTGAGTTCGAGCCCCGCGTCAGGCTCTGGGCTGATGGCTCGGAGCCTGGAGCCTGTTTCCGATTCTGTGTCTCCCTCTCTCTCTGCCCCTCCCCCGTTCATGCTCTGTCTCTCTCTGTCCCAAAAATAAATAAAAAACGTTGAAAAAAAAAAATTAAAAAAAAAAAAAAAAAAAAAAACAACAAAAAAAAACTGGTCTAACAGGTTGGTATGAGGGGACTGCCCAGGCCTGCACAGGCTCTACTTATCCTGGAGTAAGAGAGCCTCGGCGAGGTCCCCAGAATCCTCTCCTGCTTTCTTGGTTGGGACCTCTTTCAAGCACCTGTCCCCCACTTGACCGTGGGCAGCTCTGCGGGGTGGGAGAGAGCAAGCAGCCCCTCTGAGATAGCAAGCAGCCCGGCCCTGCCCTCAGCCCTCTTCAGACTGGCATTCAGCTTTGGCCCAGCGAGATTTGCTCAGTTGCAGATTAAAAGCTGAGCCCAGGTACAGGGGCACTGATGACCCAGGTGGTGTTAGGATACTTGGTGATCATGAGAGAAACATCCCAGCAAGACCTCACTGACAAGAGGAACCTGGATAACCTAGTGGTAACTCTGTTCCAAAGTCATTCCAGAAGGCTGAGTCTAGCGAGGGGCACCATACAGAATCATCTCCAAACCCACCTCCTCATGACCTGGTAGAATCCTCTGGAGGTGCAGCCTCCACGCCCTGCCTCTGACACCTCCTTCAGAAAGTGTTTCTGACCCCTTACTTCCTTTCTGTGTACCCTCAGCACCCTGCAGTTGCCAAGGCTTTAGTATGTCAGCCCCTGGGTGGCAGAGCAGAACAGAGGTCATCCCAACAAGCTCTCAAATAAAGGTTTGAACCCTGGCTCTGCCACTCACAAACTGTGTGACCCTGAGAAAAAAACACCACCTCTTTCTGAGCCTTACTTCTTCTGCTGTAAAGGGGGACAACCTCTGCCAGTATTCAAGGCTGCAGCACGAAGTCCTGGGGCACAAACTCCACCCAGGATCCCCAGGCTGCAGTCCTCGCCTCCTGCTCCCCACCACAACCACCCCTGCCATAGCCTGTACCTCTCAGCCTCCTTTCCAGCTTCCTGTCCCCGGGCCCTGTTGGAGGCCATCCCCCACCCAGCTGACAGGTTTGCCCCTGAGAAATGAACATTAGAATATAGCATTTCCCTGTTAAACTCTGAGGAGGCCCTCCACCACAGTAGAATAAAATTCATGTGCCCCCTCTGCTCTCTCCACCCTTCCTGTCTCCTCAGCTCCCCTGGACAGCCATTCTGGACTTCTTTCTCCTGATCATACCAAGTTTGTTGTTGCCTCAGGGCCTTGGTATTGGTGGTTCCTTCTCCCTGGATGTCTTTTTCCTATGTTGTCTGCATAGCAAGCTGCTGCTCTTTGCTCAGGTGTCCCAGCTCAGTGGCCCCAGAGCTTTCCCTGACCCTCTCATCTGCAGCAGTGTCCCCACACCCAAAGCCACTCTCTGCCCTGTCCCTGCTTTGCTTTCTTTACACTCTTAAAACTTGCCCTGAGTATCTATTTGCTCATTTGTTTATTGTTTCCTGCTCACCAGCCCAGGAGTCCCATGAGGAGGGGGGCTGTGTCCCTCCTGTGTCCCCAAGGCCCAGATGGATTCTGGCCCAGCTGGTGCCTGAGGAGCATGTGTGCTAGTAAAGGACTTAACCAATGGGGGTTACTATCAGTTATTGTTTGTATATTGTGCAGGGTCCTCCACACCCAACCAGATGGCTCCTCTATTTCTCCCTGGCCAGTGCTGTCAGGGCTCCAATTACTAGCCCGGAACCACCCGGCAGTGAATGTACTGACCAGAGGGTTTTCAGCATCTGTTAGGCTGGGTCTCTGACTTGGGTTTGGGCCTGATGACCTGCCCTCTACTGTCCCTGTTCTGGGCAGGCACCACTCACTCCCCTGACAGGGAGACAAGATTGAAGCAGAAAAAGATCAGGTGTTGGAAGTATCTGGCAGCTCCAGGCAAGGTGAGGAAGTATCTCAGTCCCAGGCAAGACCTGGACCCTGGCTTGAGCTGAGGCAAAGGTGAGGGGGACAGGATCCTGTTGATCAGACCAATGTCTGGTCCAGAGACCTTAGCAGGCAAGGACATAGGGGTATAAAACCAGCATCTAAGATCAACTTGCCTGCAAGCTGCCAACCCCAGATGCCTGTCCTTGCCATCTCACATAGCAGCGCGGGGACAGACAGGCAGGCGGGACGCTTCAAGGTAAGCTCTGCTCTGTACCTTACTTCCTCAGCCACTGCCTTGCCCACTCTGGGCCTCAGTTTCCTCATCTGTGGAGTATGGGTCATATTCAGGCCCACTCCCATGGTTGTGGTGAACACTACAGGAGGTGCAAAGCCCTTGTCCATTGCCAGCACCTGGCAGGCACCCTGAGACACCTCCCCCTCCGAAGAGTTTGTGGGTTTCCTCTTGCTATGGCAGTTTTCTGTCCAGGTCATGGCACCAAGTGGGGAACACCCTGCCTTCAGCCCCTCTGTGTCTACTACTCACCCATTGGGTGACTCAGATTTGTAGGTGGAGCAGACAGCGGGGTCACCTCAGGCACTTTGGGAGTCACAAAGGGGCTGAGATCCAGGCTGAAGCAATGAGGAACAGCAGACATCCCTGGCAGGTCATGGTGACCTGGAGGAGGTGTGCCGTCGGGCCCTGCAGCCAGCAACAGAGAAGGTGCCAGGCTGGGCACCTGGGCCTGGGCACTAGTCCCAGTAAAGTCAGCCTTCGCTCACCTCTTATTCACTCACATCCAGTATCAGCTCTATTCTTTGCCATAACTATCTGCATGCCCATAACGTTTGGCTTTTTATCCATCCCTTCCTGCCTCCTCCGTGTCATCAACATACCAGTCCTTACACCTTCCTGCTCTCAATCTTCCAGCATTTGTCTCTTCTAATCATCTAAGTCCCAAGAAAACAGGAAGGTTAGGACTATTTCTAAAATAAGGGTTAGAAGGTTATGAATGAGCTTCAGAGGATCTTTCCTATGAGTTATTCAAGTGAAGGTGCAGAAAATTTCAGGACACAGTGGAATTTACATTACAAAGTCAGACCATCAGATAATGGAGAGTTTTCATTTTAATTGCTCTTCCATCTACTTCTGGTGTGTAGGGCCCTGAAAGGAGAGGGTCCCCAACCCCAACTGGCCTGTGCCAGAACCTCACCAGGTCCCACCTCAGGCCAGACCCTGCCAGCTTACTGGCTGCCATCCCCAACTCCATTGTTCTGTCCCACTGCACAGCATGACTACTTCCCCAGGCCTCCTTGTGGTTGGTAGGGAATATGAGCTTCCCAGTCATGCCCTGGTGCTTTTGTACTCCCTGTACTTTCTCACTGGAATGACTGGCCCTGAATTCTCTGTTGGCTTCCTCCTCTCAAAAGACACTGCCTCCAGGAGTGGGTGCCCCCACAGCACCCATCCCCCAGCATTATCTACTTCCAGTCTTTAATTGATATCTCCTGTTTACACATCTCTCCAGTTGGTGCTCCTCTGCCACCATCCCCCGCCCTGGCAGTCACCTGGTCAATGACCCTGCAGGCAGTCCAGCTGGCCTTCACCTCCTGCCTCCCATCCTCCAAGGGGAGCAAGAGGTAATGAGAGAGGAAGGCTGCTCCCTGTACCTCCCCGACTCTTCAAAGGGTCCCCTAGCAGGACCTGCTCAGCCACAGGTCACTGGGCCCCAGCTGACCCAGATGTAAAGTGGGGGAAAATAATATAAAAGGGGACAAATTGTGTAAGAACTCAAAAGAGGTCTCACTGAGGTCTCCTTAAATGAAAAGTACAATTTTATTGTCAATACAGAAAAATCAGTGGAAGAAAAAAGACTACCAAACTGGGTTTTGCTTGTTATAATACTTATTTTATAAAGTCTTATCAGATAGGTATTTCTTTCCCTCTCGTGTGCAGGCACCTTCCTGGGCAGGAAGCCGACCCAGCAGAGCTGGAGCAGCAGCTGTGGAGCCAACATGCTGCTTCCTGACACCGCACACACGCTCCCGCAGGCTGGTGCCCCACCGAGACCAGCTCTGTGCAGACAGGGCTCTGTCCTGCGAGGGGGTGAGTGGCAGGCTCTGCTGGGCACTGACACGTTGGCTTCATTTTCTTGTCCACTTTCCCACCCTCCCAAAACAGGGCTGGGGGCAGAAGAGGGTGCACACATTCACAGGTGGGTGGGTCAGTGCCAGGATATCCAGAACTGCCTTGGATCCAGCAACATATCTCAGGATGGGGCTCTCCACCAGGAGGAACCAGAGAAGTTGGGGCAGAGCTGGGGTCTCCAGAGCACTCAGGACTCAGGGCAGAGAGGTGGGATTGCCTCACCTTGAGACAAACCCAAGGAGAATAAATAAATAAATATTGTATAACTTTGTAGTCCCTCAGCCTGGCCTGTTCCCCCATCAAGGGACTGTCACTGTCAACCTCAGTTCCTCTGGCAGCCATCCTTCCTGAGACAGGCTGGCTAGAAGGAGGGGGCCTGCCCCACCCTGTGGACTGAGACACCAGGGCTGGCAAAGTCTATACAGTTCAGGAGCCCACAACAGGCAAGTGGGGGCTTGGGCCTCACCCACAAGGTGAGACAAGGTCCCGCCTGTCTCCCTCTCTTCTGACACATGGCTCACCACAACGGAGCCACATGGGAGCTGGGGGTGTTGACCTTCAAGTTGTGTGACACTTTTCTCTACCCCTCACCCCCAGCCTTGCTCCTGCTAACTCTTCCTGGTCCAGCTGTCAGGTGCTTGCAGTCACTAGGATAACTGGAGGAGGGACGATGGGAGCCCAAGTCCAGCTGGGGCCTGTGTCCCTTCCAGGGTATGTTTGGGTGAGGCTAGGCGGATGCTCAGGTGGGTCAGAGCTGGAAGGGGTACTGTCGGAGGTAGTCAGCCATGCGCCGGGGCAGTGGCAGGCAGTCAACATCAGCCACCAGACGGTTGATGACAAGGCGGCACAGGTGCTGCAGGCTGCGGGCACTGCTTCTGCGCACAAAGGGCTGCACCAGTTTTAGGTGCACGGCGGTGACTGCAGGGGCAGGCAGTCCTGGGTCACCAGGCGCATCTTCCTTAGGGGTAGGCAGGGCTGGGGTGGGTGCAGGTTCAGGGCTGTCACTTCGGGTGTCAGCAGTACAGGAGGCCACATAGTGCTGCACGAGGCTGACCACGTCTGGGAAGGCCAGGATGCGTGGCCTGGACAGGCAGTTGGAGTCCAGGCGGAAGCTGGAGTCAGCGTACTCAATGCGTACGTTGGTGGGGCCTCGAGTGGTTTTGACAGACAGAGTGAATAGATAGCTGGGGTGGGTGCTGTCACGTACCAGGAACGTGCCCTCTGGCATCTTCTGCAGGTGTTGTCGGGCCTCGCTGGCCGTAATGGAACCCCAGTACCAGCCTAGGCAAGTGGAGATGGGGCCAAGAGACTAGTCACAGTGGAATTTAGTTGGGGGAACCAACACAGGGCAGGGCAGGACTCTGCCTCCCCCTTTACACTTCCATGGGGAGGACTGTACCCCCCCCCCCCCCCCCCCCCACCATCAGACTCTCCTGGGCAGGGCCATGTCTCTCAAACCAGACTCAACAGACAGAGCTAAGCTTTCCCCATTGGACTTCCCAGGACAAGGCCTGCTTCCCTCCTCAAACTCACCAGATTCCCGGAGGTAAGAGAAAGTCTTGGCTATGCATAGCAGATCCTCCTCAGGGTCCAGCACCTTGGGTTCACTCTCTGGTTGGGCTGGGGTCTCCTCTGCCACCTCCTCCAGGAAGGACCCGGCAGGCAAAGGCTGCATAGCTGGTTCGGGCAGCTCCAGGGACTGGGTCCACAGGGGCCGCTGCCCGATCTGCTCCACAGCCAGCAAAGAACAGGGTCTAGAAGGGGGTGGATGGGCAGTGAGTGGAGGCCCTATGCCCTCCTGTTACCAGAGACCCTCTATACCCCAGACCGGCTATATGACCTCTGGCCAGTCCATCTCACTATGAGCCTCAGTTTCCCCTTTGCCCACTCATGGGCTCAATGAGATCCGTACCCCGCCTCCCAGCTGTCGTCACAAAAGACTCCTTGATAGCTTCCCCTACATGTTGATTCTCTTTTGAAAGAGACTTCTCCACCCTCCTGCATTTATTGAACATTAATTAGTCTATTTTTCACCAGCTGACAACACAGATCATGCCCTATAGGATTTCTAGCTCACAATGGACAACTGATGTCCCTGACAATGGTAGGATCCAGTGCAAAGAAGACTCACATGGGTGCCCTGTTGGTTGAGGTGGGCTGATTAGATTAAATGGCTCTGGTTCTGCTTGAGCCATGGCCTGGGCCTTCATGGGGTGCTCCAGAGAGGTCCCAAAATTATGATAGGATGCCTAAGGTCATATGCTACTTCCCCATGGATAGGAGTATCTGTAGGAGGGACCGCGGTCCACACTGGCCAGGGCTTAGAGGCTGGAACAATCTCCCTAAACAGGTCAGACTCCCATCCTGTTTTCTGCTCCTCCCAGCTGAGGGTCTGGGGTGGACAGTGGCTTTAAAGGCACTGGCAAATCCCACTTCCCATAAACAGGACCTCCCACCAAAGAACAGGGTACTCATTCTACATTCCAGGCCCACTCTGGCAAGCCAGTCCTACGAGGCTCTATGATCTTATGTAAACCTTGCTGTTCACTAGGACTGTTCAGCTTCTCTACCCCCTCATAAGGGATGCTACCAGCCCAGATCCTGAGGGGGTTGGCAACACCATCTTGTCAGGTGACTAGAGTTGGGTTGCTGAGCCAGCCCCAATCTGAGCAGTAGCTTTTCTCTAGGGGAAGGCCACCCAGCATGGTGATCCTGGGACTTCCAGGGAGTGAGGGGCAAGGATTGGCTCCCAGGAAGAGACTGCTGATCCTTCCTCACTCCTCAGAAAACACATCCTCAGGCCTCAGTTCTGGGTCTGGTCCCCTACTGGGCCACAGGACACCAAGATAATAAAACCATGGGCCTTGCCTTCAAGGAGAACTTATAACCCAAAGTCACAAACACAAAGGGTGTCATGGGGGAGTCAAGGTCTGCCTGTTCCTGAGCTGAGTCTGCCAGGCCAAAGGAAGGTGTAGGGGAAAGGCACTCCAGGCAGAGATGAGAGCATGGGTAAACTATGCCAGAGATTGCTTATGAGGCAGGATGAGGTAGGCAGAAGCCTTGGCAGGACGCAGGCAGAGGAGCCAGATGTGACAGTGTAGGTTATAGGTGAGCATTAGAAGATGTTAACAAATTGGGAGAAGAGGCCACAAGACCCTGGCACACCACAGTTTGTTTAATACTTTTCCATACCCACTCTGGGTGCACTGTGGGAGCTCTGGAATCCTAGTGGGGGAGCCATGTTCCAAGGAACTAGCTGGTGGCCTGCCTGCTGGGGCCCAAAGCTCAGCTCAGGCTAGCCAGTCAGGCCAGAGCGCCTGGGGGTGGCCATGTCCAGATAGCTTAGCAGGGCACTTGTGGGCATGGGCACCTCTAGGGTCAACAAGGTATCTGGGTGTGTAAGGAGCTGTATTGGTCCCCACAGTTCCTGGTGAGTGACTGTGTATCTTAGGAGGGGTGTGTCCACAGCTGTCGTCATGACGGGGGCGATGGCTTGTGTGTTCCAGGTGTGGGTGGCCTGTACCTGTGTGTGCCTGTTGTGGAACCCAGCCTGTGAGTCCTGCCTGGGGATGCATGCCAGTAGGGCAAACTCAACCCTGAGGGTGGACCCCCTCAAGCAAAGTACTGGGAGCCCAAACTTATATTTGGGAATCTCTGCCCCCTACCTTGGGAGGGAACCAGCTGGTTTGTGGCTGTGTGTGTGGAGGTCTTAAAAATCTTGCTCCCTGACACCCAACACTGGTCCCGAGGTTCCAAGGGACTTTTAGCTGGAACAAAGTAAAAAGAGAATGTGGGACTTCAGAACTGGGGGGATCTGGAGGACAGGGTGTGGGGGTATTCAGGAGTCCCAAAATTCAGAGGAGGGGTATGCTGGAGACGGCCAGGGAGAAGTATAGTAGTATAGTTTTCCTGGCACCTCTGGGTTTCCTCCCTGGAAGCAGACCTGCTCAGAGCAAGGGGCACTTCAGCCTTGCCCCACCTTCCAACCTTCTTCACTTGGTACTATGCCAGTTTTGATAACAACAGCCACTGGGCCACCCAGCTCTTCCTGGGTGTGGAGTGCTCACTCATATCTTCTTTCTCACTCCCTGGAGCTTTCTGAGCTCCTGTCAGATCAGTCTGGAGAGTATCAGACCCATTGTTGAAGGGGATGCTGAGGTGGAAGGAATGCTGAAGAAGAATGCTCAGTTGAGGCCAGGACTCTGTCTTACCAGCCTCCACACCATCCTAGTCTTTGAGGAAAGTTGGAGAAGGGAGGCAGCAGTCAAGTCCTCACTGGGATCCCAGACTGGACTGAGGAGGGGCAAGGCAGTTGTGGGGGTGCCACGGGCAAAATTCAGGCTCTTCCAAGACCTGCTGCTCAGCCAACCTGGGGGGAGGCGAGGATCTCAGACTGGCTTCCCAAGAGAAGCCTAATTGCTAGCCCATGGCAGAACAGTGAAATCGGAGAGGGGCAGGGGCTAACCTAATGTCAGCAGTAGGCCCTGCGGCCTGCAGGCTAGGGTAGAGCGCTCTGGGCCCAGAAGGGGGTCTGGGCAGGTGAGCCACGTCTTGGAGGATAAACTCCGCTGGCGTTCAGCTGCTCCAGCCAGAACCCAGGCTTAGGCTACCCGGTGTTCCTCCCGTCGCCAGCCGACCCCCAGTTTCACTACCCACAGTGCGAATAGGGTGGTGACGGTGTTGTCACCATTCCCTGTTGTCACCCTGAGGTCCTTCCGCACTCGGTCATTTCCGACCCGTCAAGCCCTCTCAATAGCCGGCAGCTAGCACGAGGCGGTACTCTCCCGAACGCCGGGCGCCGTCGCCCGGCTGGGACGGCGAGCCGCGCTTACCCCTGAACGCAGAGGACCATGTCCCGGCAGCGGCAGCGGCAGCTCCGGAGCTGAGGCTCAGCCGGACGGTGGAGGCTGGAGGGAGCCCGTGAGCGCAGGTCTCGCTCGTAAGGCAGGCTCCCAGGGCGCACCGGCGACGGGATGGGACTGAGAGGCCAAGGCGCTGGCGGGCCGGGAGGGCGCGGGGGGCGGGCCGGGAGGGTGGGGCGGGGCGAGCCGCCTAATCTTTTGTCCTCTGTGTCCCAGCCCTTCCCGGAAGCGACGTCTTCCTAGAACCGCCGGCAGTGCTGCCGGGCCGGGGAGGGGCGCTGGCGGGGGCGCCGGCTCCCAGAGTAGGCTCAGGGCAGCTAAAGGAAACACCTTTGACAGATTTCCAAGAACTTTCCAGGAAAATGGGGCGGGGCCCCACGCGCCGACCAATCGCAGCTCGGGGGGGCGGGCCAATTACAGTTTTGAGATGCGAGGCAGACAAACTAGTCGGGTTGAGCGTGACCTAGGGACCACCAGGGAAAAACCGGGTTGAAGAAGGCCAGGGCGGGGCAGGGGTTCTCCGGGACAGGGGTTCTCCCCACCCGAGCGCAGACTTCTTTCGGGCATTCCGCTTCACTGGGGACAGGCCCTTGTATCTCTCTGTAGAACTGGTGGCAGCACGAGGCAGGGTCTTGGGTCTGTTCTCCCAGCTAGCGGCTCCCTCAAGGCGGTCTGTCTGGTGTGCAAGCGCCCCCTGTGGGCCGCACTTGGATCTCCGGACTCTGTGTGCGGTGGTGGGGAAACTGGTGGCATGGGGTGGGGTTTGGAGAAGGACATGGGAGGAGGGGAGGGGCACAGAGGGGGGCCTCAGATCCGAGCAGGTCCGCAGGGGTCACAGCCAAAAGGATCCAGGCGAGAATGTTTTCTCTGAAAGACTTGGGGGAGAAGGCACATCCCAATCTTGGGATGGGGGCAAGTGTGGAGACTTCATTACTCACTTGATGGCTTGGGCACTGGGAGACCACAGCATGGGGCACCTATGTAGGGTGCAGTCTCTTCAGTAGAAACTGTCTACCGCTCCATTATTATGAAGACAAAGGGGCTTCAAGCTGCCAAGCAACAACTAGGATTTGAACCTGGGTACCTGAGTCTCTATGGGGTCAAATCCCAAGTTCTCTACCTCAAGACTCTGTCTTCCCTCTAACTGTGAGTATTTTACAGAACACTTAGTATGTGCCAGGTTCTCTCAGCGATTTCCAGCCTCATTTCATTGTCTAACCATTATATATTGTGTCCTCTTTACAGGTGAGGAGATTGATGCACAGAGAAGTTAAAATGCACCCTAGATCTCACAGCTGACAAGTGGTTAGTTGGGGCTTGTAGACCAGTTCCCCCCAATGCCCCATCGTCTCTAAGAGCCTTGACCTAACAACTCCTGGGCATCCTTCAAGATCCAGCTTTAAGGTCCTCAGTGAAGCTTCCTGCCTCCAGGCCAGTCCATGTCAGAGTACCCCAATGGTGTCCCCTTGAAAGCTCCCTTACAGATGTCAGTGATTATGCAGTTCTGTATGTTAAATTAGAGGGCCCCAAGGGTTTTGCCCTCCAGCCACCTTTCGTGAATTTGACAGTTACGCACCTCACCTGTGTGCACAGTATGTGGCCTGCCCCCGTTTTGCCCCAGGTGTTGTGGGTCCCCTTGGCCAACTCTTTATCACCTTTCCTGCTGTCTGCTCCCTACACACTCTTGCTCTAACTGCTAGGCCCACATCGCCACCCAGTGGCGAGTCCTCTCATGGTTTCACTCAACAAATTTCCATATTCCAGGATAACCCCTCCTCCCACTCCAGGGATTGGCTTTGTCACAGGATCTCCCTGCTTCTTCCTACCCAAAACAGTCACAAGATGGGTCAGTCACAATAATACACAGCAGTGCCTTCCTCAAAGTCTGGCTTATTTGGTCTCTCTACTCTCATCATTTGCAGCCTCTCCTCCCCCTGAAGGACAGTTCACATGTGTATGTGTGTAGGGGATATATTTAGCCCTCTCCCCCTCTCCCCACACTCACTGGACCTCTTTGCCACTGTAAGCTATTCCAAAGGCCTCAGCCCTAGACTTCTTGGACATACAGCTATCATGGAGGACTGTATGGCAAAGTCTGCCACCATGAACCCACCCCTGCCCAGCCATCCCAAATGCTGAATTCTCCCATCAGTGTGCAGGTGGTTGCTGGAAAATGAGCAGCTAAGGGAAACCACACCTTCTGACTCTCTTGGATTAAATGAGCAGTTGCAAAACATTTGTCTATGATGGACCTACATGGGAAATGTGTGTGCTTTTGTAAGCACTGGCATTGGTTATGGAGACTGCAAGAGGACAGGCATCACCAGTGCTTACTTTTTACATTTCCCTATGGTTTGAATTTATTATAACAACCAAGTTTTACTTATGCAATTAAATTTTAATTAAAAAGAGATAAGTTAAAAAATACAATTATAAAATGTTTAGAATAATTGTAATCTAATTCCATTTTTAGAAAATAAGATATCTCAGCAACTACAGCATACACTGAGATAACTTTGGCTGGGACAAGGAGCCACCCTCAGCTGCCCAGCACTCTGCTTTTGAGTGGGACCCTGCTTGTCCAGAATGAGATCTTGCTCAGCTTTGGGCTCACCTGGCCCAAACCAATTACCTCCAGAGGGAGGATCCTTCTCCAGTCTCCAAGCTGCAGAAGTTTCCAGATCACAGGGCTTCCTCCAAGGCTCTGAGATCTTGGATCAGATTCTTAAGTGGGACTCAGGGAGAGAGATTCTGGGTCCAGCTAGGCATAAATGTGTGTATGTGTGTGGTGTGCATGTGCATGTGAATGCCCATGTGTCTGTACACATGTGTACATATTTGTGCATTTGTGTGCATATCTGAACATATGTGAGAGCATATTTGTACATGTGGATGTAGGAATGGGGCAGGGAGGCACAGGGGAGGAGAGCATCATTTGAGGGTAAGAGCTGGGCCCTGGAGTTGTTCTTCAGGGGTTGGGATGGAGACTCTGCCATGACAGCTACTGATGTTAGGCAGGTTGCTTGATCTCTAGTGCTTGTCTGTCTTGTAGGCTGTGTGGGATGTGTTTAGCCCTGCCTACTCTGGTTCCAGTGAGGTCATGGAGTGCCCAGGTAGAACACCCACACAGTGTCTAGTCCAAAAGAAGGGTTCAGTACGGTCAGTTGAGGTCATCATCAGGGCCTCTGCTTCACTGAACTCTGCTAGCTTGAAGAGTGTTTCAAGGAGACAGGGCAGAGCCCTGGGCACTTTCCTCCAGCACAGCAGGTTCCAGCTCTCCAGGAACTGCTCTGAAGAGCCTTGGACCTACAGGACCCCAAGAATCCACGTGCACCTACGTGCGTATTTGTGCTGGGGCATGCATGGGAGGTGGGTGAGAGCGCTAGTCCGGCCCAATCCCAAAGCCAGAAGGACTCAAGAGACACCTACGGGTGGGACCTAGGCTGTGCCTGCAGTTATACCAGTGGCCTGTAGATGGCAGCAGAGGCCCGCGCAGAGATCATGACCCAAGTCTCCCTTTCCCAGTACCAAGTGAACCACCTTGTTCCAGTCCCTCAGTCTGAGGGTTGGGGAGTGAGAGGGGTGTGCTGGTGTAGTGCAGATTTGTCCCAGGAGAGAACAACACCCACTGCGACTCTAGACAAGTTGTTTCCTCTCAGGGGTCCTCAGTTTCCTCATCTGTGAAATGAGGTGTTTAACAGCCTGTGATGGTAAAACTGTATCAAAATACCTAAGGTATAAAATGGGCTCAGAATAGAGACCTAAATGTGGAAGGGAGCGCCACATAGCCAAAGAGTATCTGGGGTGGGAGGAGGCGATTTTGTAAACATGATACCAAAAGCTCAAACCAGAAGGTGAAAAGTTGATGGATCTGACAAATGGGAATTTAAGATATCTGGTCTAAGGACGCTTCATCCCAAAGGGAAAAAAAAAAAAAAAAAAAGCCACGGATATGAGCAGGAGATGCACAGAAGGCGAGAGACACCCAGAGCCCGCAGGGATGGGAAAAACGCGAATCACAACGAAATGCCATTTCACGTGGCTCGATGGCAAAAATTAAGACTAGGTACGCTGGCGGTGGGCCACCACTAAGGAAGTCGCAAGCCTTACAAGCCTTGCTAGAGGGCCGTCTGGCAGCGTGTAGAGAAAACGCCCGACTCAAGTGGCTTCCTGTGGCTCCAAGAGAAACTGCGCTGTCACTTCGTAGGTCGCTGGTAAGCTCCGGGACTCTCACTGCCCTCGCGGTCCCGGGGCCCGGGAGCCTAGGAGGTTTCCGCTCTCCTTCGGGAAGCCACGCCCCCTATTTCCGTCGGGGCTCCGGGGCGGGGCCCGCCGGAGGCTCCCTCCACGCCCGGTGCTGCCAGGGCCCGCCTGGCCCTTTAAGGCTGACCAAGCCCGGCCTCAAGTCGGGGACGCGCGGGGCGGGAGGGGGGGGGGGGTGGAGGAAAGGAGGGGGGCGGTCACGTGGGCCGCCGGCGGCGCGACTCGGCTCTAGGCGCTCGCGGCCGCTGGCTCCCGGGACCGCGGTCCCTGCCCCTCGCCGGCGCCGCAGCCAGGTACTCTGCTGTCAGATACGCCCTTGCCAGGTACGCCCTCATAGGGCCCCCTCCACCTCCCTCTCCCAGAACCTCACGGTCACTTGGCGCCCGACCCTTTACCCTCTAGACAGGTGTCAGGCCGGACTCCCTAGTGCTTGGTTGTGCGACCGCCCCTCCTGCCTCGGCTCTGTACTCTCCCGCAGTTCGTCCCGAACTCCCGGCCCCGTCCACGACCCGCAGCCCAGACAGGCTCTAGGGCTCCAATACTGGGGTGTATTGGAGGAGTCTGAGAGGAACTCATTCTTCCCTTCTCCCTCAGGTGGCCCTGGACGCGCCAGGCTGGGGGCGCCTCTGAGCGCCCCGCGGGGGCCATGGATGACGAGACAGCAGAGGAGCAGGGGGGCCCCGCGCCACCGCAGGGTGCACCCTGCGGACCCGGCTCAACTGGCGCTCCTGCCCTCGGGGGGCGGAGGGAGCCCAAGAAGTACGCAGTGACCGATGACTACCAGTTGTCCAAGCAGGTGCTGGGCCTGGGTGTGAACGGCAAGGTGCTGGAGTGCTTCCACAGGCGTACTGGGCAGAAGTGTGCCCTGAAGGTCAGTGACCCCTCCTGGGTGACCCGGAGGGCCCAACAGCAGAGGCTTGTGGGTGCACATATGCCCAGGACCCCTGCTAAGCTTCTTATGATCAGTATCTCCTTTCATCCTTACACTACCCTGTAAGGTCAGGCTCCTGGTCCTCCTTGCTTTACAGGTGGGGAAGTCGAGGCTCAGCTTAGCTAAACTCAGGATGTCCCTGAGAGCAAGGGGTGGAGTCAGTGTGAGTAGAGTCTGCTCTACCCGGAAGCAGGGAAGGAGCGGTTCCTGACTCTGGGGTTATGGCTGGCTGGGCTTCTGTGTTCCAGCAGGGAGTGGGGGTGGGGGGTGGGGGCTTACTCAGCTTGGTTGTTCCTTCCATGAGAAACTCTTCTTCTCTTTCTTCTCCCCCCACCCTTCCTACTCCCCTCTCCTCTTCTTATTTTTCATGAGAAACTCTTCTGACTGGAATGAATCTGAGTTTCCTTCTGCCTGAGGCTGAGTCCCCACCAAGGCTTGGGGTGGGGCTGCTTTCTCCTATGGCCCCTGCCTGCCTGGGCTGGAGGGGTGGGAAACTCCCAGGGCTGGCTGGTGGGTAAGGATGGTGCCCATCACGTCTGTGAGCAGGAAGCTGCTGATGGGCTCCAGCTGAGTCACCGGCCCCATGTTGAAAGGGGCAGGCCCTGCTTCAAGCCTGACCCACCCTGGTTCCTGGGCAGAGGGTGGGCCAACCATCTATTCATGTCACACCACAGCCTCCCCTGGAGGCCTGGCTAAGAACTCACTGATACAGATGGAATCCAGGGAGTTCTGGAGGTGGCTGATCTAGCCACATAGTTCTGGCTTAAGTCACTTAGTTCTTGGCCCAGGACCCTGCCTCATACCCAGAATGCCTTGAATCTGTCATCACTGGGAAGTTCACTCCATTGTGGTTTGTGCCAGTGGCCACCTGGATGGGTAGATCATGGCATGGAGAGCAGCTTTGGAGGTTAGAATACAGCAAAGGATCTTCTCATTTTACAGACATTGCAATTATGAGCTTGAGTGCAGGGTTCTGCAGACGTGGCTCTAATCTCTGGCCTGCATTTGCCAGCTCTGTGACCTTGGACTAGGTACTGGACTCTGGAAACCAGGTTTCTGCCTCTGTTCAGGGGGAAAGATAAAGGGTTTATGTGAGCTTGGAATGTGATGGTGCCTGTAGAGTAATTGGTACTGGGTCTGGTGCAGGTCTGGAGAGGCTACGGGACTTATTTAGGGTACAGTGTCTGCAAGTAACTGAGCAGGGACCTGGGCCCAGCTCCTGTGTCTTTCTTAGGGGCACTGGGGCTGATAGGATGGGTCTGGAGGTGGCTGGTCTGGGCTGGCAAGGCTGAGTCTCAGGCACAGCTTCTTCACCTACTAACCCAGTAGTGAAGTGGGGTTTGGGGTCCTCCTCTGAGTCCTTCGAGGGGGAAGTGGCTGTTCTCAGTGGGGAGTTTCCACCTCTTCCCTCAGCACCATCATAGCTCTCTCACCTCTTAGGAGGTCAGGGGCAGTTTGGGTAGGCAAGGGGCCAAATGAGGCCAGAGAACCTCTTCTTAATACCAAGCCTTTGGCCCTGTGTGCCAAGGCTGAGTTCTGACCAGCCCCTATGGTGTTCCAGATGCTGTGAGCGAGGCAGGGATAGAGGGGGAGGCCAGAGATTGTGGGCCCAGGCAGCACCAGCTTTAAGCAGAGCTGGGTCTAGGCCCTTCCCCATAGATGCTGTGTTTGACAAGTGACTTGGGGGGGAACTTCTGACTACAACAGTTTCCAAAGCACTTCCTCTTGAATCTAGGGCTTCAATGCTTTCTCTGTTCTGGACTGCGAACTAGGACAGGCCTAGAATAAATTCTCCTGCTGTACCCCTTTAGGCTTTATGGGTGAATATGGCCAGGGCTACTGCCTTGGAACCTTCAGGACCTGGCCCTAAGTTGGCCCTCAAGGGGTACATGGATTAGATGTGGGCCCCACTCCAACACTTTGCTTTTCTTGCCCCCAGCCCCCTTCCAGTGACCAAGTCTGGAAGTTTCTACCATCTGGCAGGTCTTTACCATCTTCCAAGATGGCACTAGTACAACCTCTGGCACATCGTACGTGTACTGTGAGTGGTGGCTCTAACTTTGAGGAAGAGGGTGGCATTTTTCTGCTTAGCCTCTACCCCCTGCCATCTCTGCCCTTCTTGGTGGTCCAGGCCAAGTGCCCTGGCCTCTCTCCATGCCTGTGCTCTTGGCCCTGTTGTCCAAGATGGCAGATAGTGCTTACCCTGAAGCCTGGAATGTAGCAGGCCCTCATCAAACAGGAAGAGTTGTGGTCAATGTCCTGTAGCCGTTGCTATTCTCTGGGGGCCCTGGAGGAGCAGGCTCCTCCCCGGGGAGCTGGGCCTCTTCCCCTTTCCCTCAGCTCCTGACACTGCTGTGGTTTATCTTGGCTTCACTCACACTCAGCGGTTCCCTCTTGAGGCCAGTTTCTGCTGCTGGCAGGTCCTTCCACTCTTCAGTCCCCCCTAAGCACTTGCTGCAGTCCCGTTGGCAGGACCTAGAGGACTGTCCGCCAAGCATGGGGGGCAGGGGACTGCCTCCTACTGACCTCCTGCCTATGCCTCCTTCTAGGCCTACCTAATGAAACAGTATGCCTCAGTTTCACTCCTAACTGGGCACAGCCCTGCATATCTGTCCCCCATTAGTCACCCCACCACATTTGAGACACAACCCCTCAATCCTCATCACATATGTGAAAATTGTGACCTAGACCCTGTGGTCGGAAATCATGTAGCTTGATTAAGATTATAGCAGAGGCCAGAATCTCTTCCCCTCCTGATTTCCTGCCCAGCCCACTTGTGGTCCTCTGCCTCAGGGCAGGCAGAAGTAGCCATGGCACTTAGATAAATAAAAACCTAAAAAGCTTTGAGAAGACAGAGGGGTTCTGCATGCGGAAGAAGTGGATTCTTCTTTCCTACCACTGCTCTCTGGGCTCTGGGGCTAGGGGCCCTCCTCTTTGACCACTGAGTATGTTGGAGGCCCCAGGGCTCCCAGTGCCCTCCTCTTCCCTTCTTCTTCAAATAGAATGTAGTGGTGGGGTGCTGGGTCCCCATGCCGGGGAGTTCCCCACATTGCTCCATGGGTGGGGCTGGCCTGTTGAAGCTGGTGCTGTGGAGCTGGATTTGAGGCTGGGTGGGGCTACCAGGCAGGCCGGTACTTTCTCATTTGGCAGCAGCCACCCCCTTACCTACCAACTCCATACCGGTCAGATCAGCCTTGGCGGGGCCATTTGTTACCGAGTCAACAAGTCAGGAAGCATGTGGAGGGGCCGGCAGTCCTGTGCAAAGGAGTCCCCAGTAGGGCTTTCACTGTACCCAACCACCTCCCCCACCCCCACCCCATGCCGTCCCTCTCCTGGAAGGAAAGAATTTGAGGAGCTCATGTGCTACCATGCTGGTAGAAAGTTCTGAACTGCCAGGGGTGGGCAATTTGCTATTTAAACAAAGATTCTAGAAAAGGCATCAAACCCTAAAACCTGCAAATAGTGGAGTTTTTGGCAGAGATTGTTTGAGCTGCTTCGTACCTGCTCATGCATTTGCAAGCTGTGCTCAAAGCCTAAACTGCTGCTGGGACTGCCAGGGTCTTCCCACCCTATCCAGGAGCTGACACAGTCTTCAGGCCTTGGTGCTGCAGATTCTAATATTCTCAAAAATGGCCAACAATTTCCCAGACTGTTCTGATGGGTCCTATCCCCAATTCATGAGATGTGTTATGTTACCTAATTCTTGTCATTCCCATTTTATGGACAAAGTTGTTGCTATTCAGCAAGGCGAATGACTTGCCCAAGATGCACAGCTGACGAGTGGCAGGACTGTGACGTGAGCCCAGGCAGTTTGATGCCAGAGTCTTAGCATTTAAGTCACCCTGTGCCTCATGCTAGTTTATGGGGACAGGGGATGGTTTCTAAGACTTGGCCCCTGGAAGGGTGCTGTCATCATCTTCTGTGGTTCCACTGGGAGCCCTGATAGCCCCAGCTGGGCCCCAAGTGATGCTGCTGGTATTTGTTTCTATCTGCCCAGCTCTCCTCACTGTGTAAGACTGTCTGCTTGTGAGCAGACAAGTAGTCCTGCAGGCCAGCACACAAGGGCCATGACGGCTGTGGGACTGCCTCAGAAAGGTTGTGTGGTTTGTTTCAAGCCTTTTGAGTCTCAGACAAGCCCAGCCCAGCAGAGTCCAGGCTGCCACAGGCAGGAAGTCAGGTTGGTGAGTGGGCGAGAGGAAACTGTGTCAGGGCTGGGCCAGCCAGGGTAGACTTCCTGGAAGAGACCGCCAGCTTTAATCCAGGCCTCTGATCTGAGAAGGATGTGGATGACAGAGGAGGGCACCGGGTGTGTGTGACAGCATGCTGGTTTGGACAGCTCAACACCTACCAGCTCAACACACTACTCACAGTCGTGTGTCCTGGCAGGACATGGCTGATCTCAGCAGGGCAGGTGTCCAGACCCCAATAAACCCTGGGGAGCCATAGAGGGACTATGAGGGCTCTGTGGAAGAAGGGCCTTGAGAAAGGGCAGCCACTTTCCCTCTCCATTTGCCCACAACTCAGATTCATACCTCACCCCTAGGGGCCTCTGTCTATCTTTGGTATCCTTCCTCACAAAGTGGGCAAAAATCCTCCCTCATTCCCCCAGAGCTTTCTTTCGTGACATCATCAGAACCATTGTAGAGCACTGTTGCTCAGGGTGCTCGAGGAGCTTCTGGGTCACCTGGGCTGTCATTCAGTTCAGGCTGTGTGGGAAGCGCCCGGTCTCTGTAACGACAGAGGTCTGTCATGTCTCTGCTGAGGTTTGTACTTGGGGAAGTGATTTCCCTGCATGGATCCCTCATCTTTCTCTCCAAGGGCCTCCTTGGGATATCATCATGGGATACCCCTGTGAGTGGGCAGCAGGTGGAGCATCTGGCTTTGCAGTCCCCCCACCTCCTTTGGTTCCAGCCTCGTGACTGGCTGCCATGTGTCCAAAGGTGATGGTCACCAGGCAAGAGCTGAAGACTGCAGTCAGCCGTAGGTGTGGTAAGAGTGTGCACCAAGCCCTCCTGCATGGGTAGGTCTCCTGCTCTTAGGACAATAAGAACATGGCTTTCACTGGCTCCCGTGATTCTCTAGGAGAATTTTGGTTCTGCTGGCCTGCTCCTGTCTGTTCAAGATCTTATGTGTTCCCACATGAGAGGCTGCCTGGGGTTGAGAGAGAGCAAGGCTCTGGGCTTGAAATCCTTCCTGCCACCTTCTCCCTGAGTGACCCTGGACAAAAAGGCACTTTTGGAATCTTTTGCAAAATCATCATCTCTGTGGTGTACTTGAACCCTGGGTTTGAACATGTGGCCGGAAGGAAGATTCAGTCTTGGTGGCTGTACCTATCCCTGTGTTCCTGCTATGATACATCACAGGCCAGTAGACACTCTTAGAGGGCAGAGCTCTCATTTGGGGCTGCTTGAGTGCATTTTTTGGTGGCGTGTTATCAGTCTTTATGAGGACTCCCTTGGGCTCATCTTGCACCTGGGGAAGCCAGCCCTTTGTGGGGTGAGAAAGAATAGTGTGAAAGGAACTTTGTATCCTGGACTCCCCCACCCCCTACCCTCCCACCCTTTTGGAATTAAGTGGATTAGGCCCTGTGTGATTGTGAATAAAGTCCTGCTGCTGGGAACCATGGGGGTTTTGCTTAGAGCAGGAGTATGAGAGGAGGCTGCTGCTTGGGGGAATAAGGAGCCTCAGGAGGCCTTTTTAGCACTGGACAGGCCAGAGATGCTGAGAATATTGATTTTGGGTTTTTTTGTGGGTTTGGTATTAGGGTTGCCTTTTTTTTTTTTTTTTTTTTTTAAGGCTAGGGCTTTGTCCTTGCTGCTTTCTCTTTATGGCACTTTCTGTTCTGTCTCGTCCATTTCTTCTTTCCCCTCTCTGTTTCTCCTGCTATCACTTAGTCCTTCCCCTCTCTCACCTTGCCACTTTCTGTCTGAGGAGTTTCAGGCTTAGCTGGGCCTCTTCTCTGCAGCCCGCAGGCTGACGGCAGGCATAGGACAGATGGGGCTGGCCAGGTGCTGGGAATTCATCCTAGTCACTCTGAAAGTCTCCCCCCAACAGGGTAGGGTAGGTGTAGGGCAGGAAAGAGGAGCATCTGGCTGTGCCCATGCCACTCACAATGTCCCCTCCTGCTGCTGGCCTTGACCAGTTGCTGGTGGCCTTGGCAGCCAGAACAGTGGAGTCAGGAACATTTAGGCCAAGCTTGTAACCCGAGGTGTCTCCTGTGGAGTGTGGGAAGTTAGTTTCAACTGTGGCCTCCACCTTTGGGTCTTCTTTTATGGCTCAATGGTTTGAGACTTTTGCTCAGGACAACAGTGTGAGACCAGGAGCACTGTGACTCCCAAAGATTCTCTGGCTAAGACTGAGGAGAGGAGCTGGGGTCTGAGCCAGGGCCTCAGAGCCAGTGGGAGGAACTTGTGGAGAGGCTGGGAGGGCTTGAATGTTAGATGCAACCTACCTCTACTCTAGAAGCCAATACTGTCTATGGGCTGCCCCATACTAGCTGGGATGAGGACCCCAGAACATCTGACTCTCTAGCCTGCACCCTGAACCTGACCCCCTCACCTCACTGACCCTCAGAGGCTATTTTCAGGGGTGTAATGGGCCAGGGCCTGGAGCTGCCACACTCATCACCCCATTCCTAAGGGTTCAGCCTCCAACAAGGGGCTCACAACTTGTTCTGTAGGTGTTCCCCCAACATAAAGTTTAATCCCCCTTCTCAGGCTGTGACAGAGGGGCTGGCAAGTACTCTCCATGCTCTCTGGCAGGCAGTGGCACACAGAGTAGGAGTTGGGGGTGGGGGATGGGATAAGAACACCCACTTATCCCTTGAGTGCTTCCTACACACTAACCACAAACAGAAGAATCTAAGAATGGGTTGTATCACTCCAGTGTCATGGATGCAGAGACCGAGACTCAGAAAGGCAAAGTAACTCACTCAGAGTCACAGAGCAGGGGCATGCCCTGGCTGGGCTGGAACCCTGGCCTGTGGGCAGCCAAGTTGTGGCTCGCAGCTATCCCTGGGGATCAGGAGCCAGACCTCTCTCCTAGGTCACAGTCTATCCATCTATAAGATGAGGAGCTGGCTGCTCTGCTTGACAAGGTCCCCCGCTTCTAGCAGTGAAGACTTTTTTGGTGGGCAGTGATCGTGGGCAGTGCTGGGGAAGCAGACAGGCAGGTAGTGGCACAAGTAGACAGGCAGCATGGAGACTGGCTAGAGGGGGCCCCAAGATGCCACTCCTGAGCTAGCTAGTAAGTTTGCCAGGGGAACAGTCAGCTGTGTGACAGGGACAGGAGCTCTGGGGTTATGACTCAGCTTTGAAGACCTTTTTCCACTGTACTCCATTGCCCAGTTCAAGCCTTTAGTCAGGCTGAGCCTGTACCAGGGTGCATCTTTACCCTAGGGAGGCCTGAGAGAATGGGGATGAGTCACTGTTTGCCCATTCCTATGACAGGAGTGTCCCTCAGTGCTGCCAGGTTACTACCCTGGTCTCTCAGAGGACTTCCCCTTCCTCATGGCTATGGCTCCATGGCATGATCAGAGACCAGGAAAATTTCCCAGAAGCTGGCTGGGTGTGGGAACCCTCAGAGCCCTCTAGCTGAACAGGAGCAGAAGAGAGAGAGGGGCCGGGGGTGGGGGGGGGGGTGGTGCTGGGGGGCACCAATGGAGATTGGAAGCCACTTGCCCCTGCCTCTCCTGGGAGAAGACTGAGTAAGGTAATGGATGCCTGTGCTCACCCAAGCCTGTGTGGGGAGCTGCAGGGACATGGATGAAGCCAAGTGAATTGAGAGCAATGCCAGCAGATACAGTGTTGGCTGTTGGCTTCAGGAAGAGCAGGTCTGGGGGATGGAGTTAGAAGTTTCCCTAGGGTCTTTGCACTGTGCCTCTTGGAGTAGTCCAATATGTCCCCCCTCCTGTCTCCCACACACATTTATTCCTTTGTTATCTTTGTGACATCTCCAGGGGGACAGAATCTCAGGGGTGCTGAATCTCCTATCTCTAGGGCTGGCCAGGGGCATGGCCTGCTGGGTGCCCTGGTCATATCCTCACTTGCCTTGGTCACCTTTGCTTAGGGAAGGTGGCCACTGCCCTCTGTAGCCCCAGCAGCTATGTAGGCATCACTGTGGCACAATGTGGGACACACACTGGCTGAGGTGGGAGTCTTCGTGAGGAGGGACCATTGAAGGAACATTGCTTCTGAGGTTAGAATAAAACATTTGTATTTGCTGAAATCTTCCAGTCTTAGGGTGAAAATGTCTCATTTTTACACTGTCATAGGAGAAATAGAACCAGGGTAATGTTTCACTAATTATGTAGCTGATTTTGACAGAAAAATGCTTTTTTCCTCTAAGAAGTTAAAGGAGGATAATAGAACCTGTACCCTCTGAGTATGTACTCAGGGACCTCACAAGGCACCTCAGCTCCTCCCCCCAAACCCCCCACTGTCAGAAGGCTGTGGGCAGAATGCTGGGATCTGATACCTGCCTGGGGCAAAGGGAGTTCTTGTCCTGCCACTTCATGTGTGATCTCTGAGCGGGGTGTGTTTGTGTGAAGGTTGTATCTCTCTCTGGGCCCCTATTTCCACCTGTGAGGTAGATGTTGGTAGTCCCAGACCAGCCTGTCCTCCTGTCCCCATTGCCACGTGTGAGGAGCCTGCACACCACAGATGGGGAACTGGGGCTCAGAGAAATTAAGGAATAAGCCCCAAGGTCACTGCACATTTTGCAGAAGGGGACTTTGCTAAAAAGGATGCATGGAGGACTTGAGGGTATAAAGGTGGATTCCACTTGAGGGAGTGAAGATATGCCTCTCCTCTAGTCTGCCAAGCTGAGAGCTGGGTGAGTTCCCTGACTTGGGTCCCCAGCTCTCCACCTTGCTTCCCCACCTGCCCCCAGGGTCTCTCCCCTGAGATTAGCCTTCTCATCCTCTCACCACCAGGAAGGGTCTTTCCCCTCCTCACTGAGCTTTTCACAGCAAAACAGAATCCATAGACTCTTGATTTTTCATTAATTTTTGCAAAGCCAGGTCTAATCCTGCCCCTCTCAGGATTTGAGACCATTTTCTGTGACCTGCTGGATTCCAGAGGCTGGGATCCCTCTGGGTGCCAGAGGCTGTATCTGGATTTCCCCAAGTTTTGAAGAACAGGGACATGAGGAGTGTGGGGCCACCTGAGGGCAGACCCAGGGGAATCCTGAAGCCAAGCAAACCTTGAAGCCCATATCCACTCAGTATGCACTTGGTACTGTGCTAATCTAAGCCCTCTGTGTATTCTCATTCCATCTTCATGGCCATCTGGGAACTTGCATACTGTCACTGTTCCCATTTTCCAGATTGGACCAGTGAGGTTCAGAGAGGTTGAATGGCCTGCCCAAAGCTTATAGGCAAGTGGAGGATGGAAGCGACCTCTGCTTCTGGCATCCGGGTCTGTCTGACCTGGAGTCCCATGCCCATAGCTAGTCTTTCATACTACATGGCTCCCAGCCTAGGGTACTGGGATCTCTGGGCTTGCCCAGCCCACACTTATGTTACTGCTGTCTCTGTCCCTCCCTGCCGTGGAGCCCAGCTCAGTTCTCTCTTTCTGGAAGCATTCTTCCCCTCTCCCACCCATCTCCACCTCTCCCCAGACCTGGCACTTCTGCCTTTGTTTCCAGGTTGTCTGTAGCTGGTGGGAAACAGATAAACTGAGGCCATCAAAATTTAGCAAATTGAAGGAGTCTTGCGTTCCTAACTCGACAATTTCCAAATGTGTGTCGGATCTCCTGTCCACAGAGGTTCCTGGGAAGACATCCAGATTGGAGCCTCAGCCACCCTCTCCCATCCTAGGGAGATGGTCAGGGAAGCTCCCAGCTTATCAGCTGTCCTACCCTCGTCCCCTCACTTCACTCCCTGTGATCAGGTGCTCTGGCCTTGGCCTAGAAGGGGGTTATTTGGGGGCTCCCCTTATTCCTAGGCTCCCTTGGCTAGACTTCCCCACCTTGCCTGCTCTGCCAGGTTCTGGATCTAGAAAGAAAAGAAACGGGAGAGAAGGAGCCAGGACTAGTTCCCTAGGGCTTATATCCTCACCAAGTACCCTAATTTGCAAACTCATCAATAAACCCCAAAATCCTTGAGGACAGACTGCCTGTGGATGCATTCTCAGCCCTAGCTCTGGGCCTAGCCCTCAGGCAGGGCCAGTAAATATTTGCAGAAGTAGGGAAGGGATTTGTAAAATAGGCAGGCCTCCCTGAGCATGAGGGTTGAATCTTGGTTCCCAAAAGACTCCTGGATGCCAGAGGTGGCTTACATATGTAAGCCATGAGACCCCGAGAAGCCCCAAAACCTCCCTGAGCCTGAGTCTCCTCAGCTGCTGTTACAATAACCACCAAGTGGCAGAGCCTAGTCTAGACCCCAGGGTATGGGGCCAAACCCCACATATGAAAGGAGCAAAACAGCTATCTGCATGGTCCCCACTGCCTAGATACCAACAGGCAGGTTCAAGTTCTGACTGTCACTGCCCAGCTGTGTGACTTTGGGCAAGTCACCTAACCTCTCAGAATCACCGTTTCCCCACAGTTAAAAGGATGATACTGGTTCTTCTCATGATATGGTGAGCACTGAATGAGGTGATGTCTATGACCAAATGCTGTGGCCAACACACTGCTGGCCGAGCACCAGGGAGACAGTTGTCATGAAGGGGTTGCTAAAACTGATCTGATTCTATCAGTCCCCGAGCATCCAGCTGGGGCCTGGGCATTTGGGGTCTGTGGTGTCGTGCAAGCTGACCTCCCTGGAACTTAGCCTCTGAGGAGGAGAGGTAAATGGACAGGGCAAGTGGAGGACAAGATATGGTCAGAACTTAATGAAGCGAGGTCTGATCTGACATGAAGCCAACTAATGCATAGCTGCAGAATTGGTTCCATTAGCTCCTTTAATGAGCTACAAAAGCTGGGGAAATTAGTGTGTGAGAGAATAATGGCACACGTCTGATGCTCTAATTTGAAGCTGTGGCTAAAAAGTTAGATTTGACACTGCCGGCACCTCTCCAAACAGCACTAGTATCCTTGGATGGGGATGGGAGTGGGGGAGTGGAGGCAGTGAGTGAGGGGAAGAGGGGCATGGCTCTGGCTTTATAAGAAGATACTGAGGCCTTAAGAAGGAAATTCCTGCTTCTGAATCCTGAACTTGAGGTCAATCCATACCATCCCATCTCTGAGGCTATGGCTACCATTCTGAGTGGACAGAGCAGCTTGCAAGGGTCAGGGGCTAGCCAGGGGTGGCCCTCATTGGTATTAGCAGCACAAGGCAGGAGTGGTCTCAACAGCTGGCTATAAAATGAATCTTGCCATTCCAGTGGCATGTGTTTCTCATAAAATTAGAGATCTGTCACCATGGGAAAAAAATAATACCAAATAATCAGACTGGGAGCCAGAAGGGATCTTAGATATGGCTGAGTTGAACATTCTTGTCAAAGGGAATGTGGTAAGTTCAAAGTGTATTTATTTATTTATTTATTTATTTATTTATTTATTTATTTATGAATGTCTTAAATTTTTAATCCTTTCTTTACAGGTTACCTAGACCATTTTTGATTAAGAAAACTGTAGAGGGGCGCCTGGGTGGCGCAGTCGGTTAAGCGTCCGACTTCAGCCAGGTCACGATCTCGCGGTCCGTGAGTTCGAGCCCCGCGTCAGGCTCTGGGCTGATGGCCCGGAGCCTGGAGCCTGTTTCCGATTCTGTGTCTCCCTCTCTCTCTGTCCCTCCCCCGTTCATGCTCTGTCTCTCTCTGTCCCAAAAAAAATAAATAAAAAACGTTGAAAAAAAAAAATTAAAAAAAAGAAAACTGTAGAAAGTTAGTAAGTACCACAGCAAATGCCAGGCGGTGGCACGTGTCAATTTTCCACAGAGTCCTGCTTTGCGGGGTGTCTGAATGTGCTGCTCAGGGTCTCCACTCACATTCGCTGGAGTCAGTTGCGGCAGAGTTAAGTCCACAGGTCGCTTCTCCCCGTATTTATTTGTAAACTCTTAAGTGTTCTTACAGAATTTTTTACGGTCCTTAGAGTATTCTTCAGCTAGATCAGCCCGAAGTGGTACATGGGCTGGGGGTCATTCACCAGTGCTCTGAGGGACTGGATTACTTGGTCGGTTTTGGTTGCTGGCTTCCAGTTTTCAGCACTAATTACCAGCAGACAGACCTGTCCCTTTTCATTGATGTTTGGGTGATAGATCTTTGTTTTAAATATGATCTTCGGCGGTTTGAATGGGTACTCTGCTGGAAAGTTTATTTCGATTCCAAAGACCCCCTCATCATATGGAAGGTTGTCAGGAACAATAAGCCCTTGCCAAGTCAATAAATTAGCTTCATCAACCTGGATGTTCCGGAAGCTTTTCATTCCACATTTGCGGATTTCTTCAAGCTCTTTCATCAGCCTCCTGCTGGCCGCCATCTTGGATTCTGGTGCTGCTTCAAAGTGCTTTTTCTTATCCATAGCCTCTCTCTGTAGAGAATAGAGGTTTCCCCACAGTGAACAAAATGTGATTTTAAAACCTGTATTTTCCTATAACATTCTGTCCAGTTCTGCTGCCCGAGTGTTGGGTGTTGAACATGATGTAATCAATAGCCCAGGAATGCAGCTCTTCAGCATTCTGGTCTGCCCTTGCCTGAGGCTGGGACTAGACCCCCAAGTGGGAGAAGATGTGATAGGGGTTAGGGACATACCAGTCCTTCTACCTCTCTCTTTTCCATACTCTGGCACAGAACAAAGCTGAGATTCCCCAGAAAATAAAGGGTCTGGTGATGTTATCTCAGCCTCCTGGTGGATGTGCCAGGCTACAATGCCATGTGCTGGCCTTAGTCTTTAGGAGGGAGTTTATTATCAGATAGTTTCATGCGAATCTTTCTGTATCTTGGAAAATTATTGTCAAAGGCGTTTTCAGAATGTCACACTTTTCCCTCATGTAAGGTCTGATGCAGAATCCCTTTAAGAATTTGGTCTTGGAGGGGTGCCTGGGTGACTCAGTTGGTTATGCATCTGACTTTGGCTCAGGTCATGATCTCACTATTTGTGAGTTCAAGCCCCACATTGGGCTCTGTGCTGACAGCTCAGAGCCTGGAGCTTGCTTTGGATTCTGTGTCTCCCTCTCTCTTTGCCCCTCTACCGCTCTTGCTCTGTCTCTGTCTCTCTCAAAAAAATAAACATTGAAAAAATAAAAAATAAAGATCTTAAAAAAGAAAAAGAATTTCGTCTTGAAAAAAGTTCAAAGAATGTCTGTGCTTCTCTTCATGGGGTGATAAAAGCAGCAGAACCTATCTGGTTTTCTTCTTTGCCAAAACTCCCAGGAAGCTCAGAATTAAATTGTATGTTCAGTTGTAGTTATGAGTTAGTTACATGGGTGTCTGGTATATTTAATTTTTCTCTTCATTCTAAAGAGAATCTGATGTTTTTTGTTTTATTTGTCATGCTTTAGGATTATAAAATGCCTGAAATCATGTTGTCAATGAATAGAGGAGTGGAAATAATAGACTTCTAGTGGCTCACTGGACAGTGAGAACAACTGGATACCTGGCTTCCAGGAGATTCCCTTTGCTGTAAGAATGATGTTTCTCAAGCCGTGGGTTGTCAAGAACTCCAGAGTTAATATTTCTTAATTTGTTAGTGCCTCACTGATGGGAGAGATTGCAAGCCAGCTCTCTTTCCCCGGAAGGAGTGGGTGTTCCCCTAGAGGCCACACAGCAGGTTGGCCCAGGCTTCAGGTTAACTGGCTGGGAGTGTGGGGGTTGGGGTGGAGTGGGGTGGGAGAGGCTGCCTGTCCAGGCTGGTGGCCTTGGGACTTCCTGTGTGTGAGACAGATGGAGATAGTGTGAACACTTTTACCTGAGAAGAGCCCAGCCCTGGGGTTAGCTGGATGTGGACACTAGATATGTGGGTGAGCATGTGGGCCTGGGTGGATGGACTTTCTGGGGCTGGGAGGTGGCGGTAGTAGGGTGTTGGGGCTTGTCCCAAAACAAAACTGCGTCTTCACAGAGCCACTGCAGACATCCCAGCTCTGTTTGATGCCCTAGGAAAGCAGACAGAGTGCTTTTACAGCTCTGGGCAACGTGAGGTGATGCAGAAGATGGGGCCTCAGTGAGAGAGGAGGTCTGAGCAGAGGGGTCTGGGCTTGGTCACCTGCTTGGGCAAGGCTGTCACAGGTTGAGTTGTGGTAGCAAGACCTCCAGTTTTTCTTGGGCACCTCTCTGTGTCCAGTACTCTGGTAGGCACTTCAGAGAGATAGAAAATGTTGGATGAATAGATGGACAGATGGGTGGTTCCCATCTCTGGGGGTTCAGAGTCACTATTGCAGGGAATGGAGACACATGCATACCCACAGCCCCTCACTTGCACACTTCCCCCACCCCCCATGCTCCCTATACCCATACACCCTCAGGGACACACCCCTATACATGCATGTACCCATGTTCCCGTGCACATCCCTACACACACCCCTGCTCTCGCACACACCTATGCACACGTTTATTTCAGAACAAGTTTCCCGAGTCTTGTAAGCAGTAGTTTTGGCTAGTGCCTCTTCCACTTGGTGTCACCCCCTCCTCCCATTTCCCCTAGGGGAGGGGTTGTCTGGACACTCTCTCAAAAGTCCCTTCTCCTCCCTGTTCAGCCTTGCCACACTCCAGCTTGGTGGCCCCAGGGCAGTGACTTCATCTTCCTGAACCTCTCTTTCCTCCGTCTATAAATTGGGGTTGCTGGTCCCGCCCTGCTTGCCTCATAGGGCGGCACCAGCATTCCCATGAGATAAGGGAAAAGAGAGCGCTTTGTCAACTACAAATTGTTTTCCAAACAGTCAAATGTTGCTATTGCTTTCCAAGCTCCTGAACTCAGGACCTCCTCCATCTACACGTGAAGCCTGTCCTTGGCTGGGACGGAACACAGCAGGGAGGGAGAGAGGGAGCCTGGCCAGTCCCAAGGCCCCCATTCCACCTGGTGCCGCTGGAGGGGCATGGGCCCCGCTGCCTCAACCTTTGTCAGGGTCTACTGTCTGCTGGGGTTGGCAGGGATCTTGGCCATTTGGCTGTAGGGTCTGGGGACAATTTGGCAATGGAGAGTGAGGGAGAAGGGAGAGGTGGAAACAGCTTCATCAAAGCCTGAGTCTAGAGCGGTGTCATTTGTTCAAGGATATGTCATCTCAGATTTGATGCTCATCTACCTGTGGTGGGGGCCCTCACCTCAAGTACAGCCAGGAGCCCACCCTTAGGAGAAAGCCAGGGTTCCGTCTCACAGGTATGTGGGTGCCTGCTGGGCATAGCTGGAGCTGCCCAGGAACCATCACTGACACTTAGTTTTGGTGGACCGCTGGGAGGTCCAGGGGACATGGGATGGGAGTGAGGCAAGGGTGGGGGATCTGCTGAGGTGACTACCCCCCTTCTTTTCTTCCTGGTTGTGACTAGGGACCAGGTGGCCCCCATGAGGTTCAGGTATTTGGATAGGTGTCCGTGGAGACTCAGGGGCCGCTCCATGAAGGCAGTGATGTAGGAGTGGGGCTATGGTAGTTACTTTGCAAGGAGCTTCTGACCTTTGCATCTCTGAACCTCTGAGAGGTTCCCTTCTCCCAATCTAGCCCAAACCCCATAGTTTCCCTCTGTGAGAAACTGAGGCCCAGAGACGCAAAGGAACCACCCAAGGTCACACTGAGAGTAAGAGTAGAACCTGAGCCTCCTATATCTTACCCCTGTGCTCATTTCTATGCCTGGGAAAAAGGGGCTCTTGCTTGGAGACATCTTTTATGAAGGATTGTATGGACTCATGTACCTGCATGACTGAAGCCAGTTTATAGCAATAGCCTGTGGGCTGGAGCAGTCAGGATGGGCTCCTTGGAAGAGGTGGTAAAATCTGGTTCACCATTTGTTGAGCTTTCCTGGGTCCTCCTCAATTTAATCTTATTCTGTCCTCATGGTGAGTTGTGAGGGTTTCATCCTCTTAGCTCTACTTTCTAGGTTTACTTGTTCAATAAATATACAAGTATTATCTGAGCCAGTGCTCTGTGCCAGGCCCAGAAACAGGGACCCACAGGTGACCAGGCAGATTGGCCATGCTCTTGTGGGCCCACAGTCTCATGAGGGAGGCAGCATGGTGCAGCCTGGCTGGGGAATCAGCCGTGTGGCCTGGGACCAGTTACTTTCCCTCTCTGTGCCTCCATTTCTCAGCTAAAGAATGGTGATAACAAAACCCCTTGCTCCTAACATTTATAAAGTGCTCAGAACAGAGCCAGCCACATTGAAAGTGCAATATCTATATGTGTGTGTTTGTTTAAAGAGTTATCAAAGGAACAAGCTAATTGTAGGTTGTGAGCCAGTGCTGCACAGGAGGGAGGTAAAAAGGGTGATGACGTGGGAGCTTGCTGGGGAGCTGGAAGTGTTTCTATCTTGATGGGGGTGTGGGTCACGGGGGTGTGCAGCTGTCAAAACTCATTGAGCTGGGCTCTTGAGGCCTGTGCATTTTACTGTATGTGAAGTATACCTTAATGAGCAAAACACATGTATAAAAAAAGAAAAAGGGTGAAGGGAGAATGCGGAACTCTTGAGGTCCTCTTTAGTCGGGGTGGTCAGGGAGGGCTTCTGAGAAGAGGTGACATTGGGGGGACTCCTGGAAGAGGAGAAGGCTCTGGCTATGGAGAAGAAAGATGAGGAAACTGAGGCTCTAAGAGGTTTGGGGCCACACTCAAAGCCAACCCAAGGGATTAAGAGTGACAGCCCAGGAGATTTCTTGGTAGCTGGGCCTGGGTGGGACCAGGTCCACGGCTCTGGCCCCTGTGATCTTCCCTGCAGAGAAGTCAGTGGAGGCATTTATTGTGTCTTCTGGGGGCAGCCATATCTCCACCCCTGTGCCTGTTCTCAGGGCCTTGGCACTCAGAAAAGGACTATTTTAATCCGTGTGGGAAATGGGTTCCTAAATATGGACTGAGTAGGGTGGGAGCCATTCAGAGGCTCCAACTCAGGGCAACTCCACCTGCTCCTCCACCTCAGCAAAGCACAGGGTACAGTCTTAGGCCATCAGGCCCTCTGGCCCTCCTTGGCCATCCACTCCCTTCCCCCCTCTCTCTCCCACACCTCCCTTCTAGCACTGTGCGCACCCGCCCGTCTTTTGTTTGTTCAGGAGCTCAGTGTTTTCTGTTGGCCCCAGCCAGGGACCTGCAGCTGGACCTGCCCTGCCTCTTCTCTAAAACTGCTTTCAGCCTGATTGGAGGTACAGAGGCAAAAACCACAGGGGGAGGTGCTGGGAGGTCTTTGCAGACAAGGAGACATTTGAGCTGAGCCCAGAAGTTTCCTCAAAAAGAGGGAGTTGGCCCAATGGGGAAGGAGAGGGGCAATGGTGCATGTGGCATAGGCATAGAGTAAGGCTGTTTGGGCCTGGTAAGTACATTATTCTGACCAGAACAGGAAGGGTTGGGAGCCAAAGGTAGCAGGCAATGAGAGGAAGACAAGCCCTGAATGGCAGGGGAGGTGGTGGCTATTATTTGGAGCCATGGGGGAGGGGATTTAAGGGGTGGGGGCAAGGATAGGTAGGGCCGAGGACCTCACTAGGAGTGTTCCAGCTGTGCACTTGGGATTTTATGAGAGAAGAGAGAGGACTCTGGTGTAGGAGTGAGATGCTAGTAGCAGGGCAGTGTGAAGAGGGGGTCCTGGAGCCAGTCTGAAGACCCCTCCAGGACACAATCAAGTCAGACCAGACTGGGTAAGAGATAGCAAGGGGCAGGGAGAAGTGTAAGGAGGCCACACAGAAAAGAGGTGTAGAGGGAACAGAGCAGGGATGGAGGATGGTACATCTTGGGTCCTGTGGCTAAAACTGGGGTACCCCTGGCTACAGCCACCTCAGCTAGTGTGGTGAGTGGGAGTGACTGAGCCCCTGCCTTCAGCACTGCAAGCAAGAGTCTGGTACTCAGGAGCTGTGTGGGCAGAGAACTGAGGGATGTTCTGGGAGGCAAAGGCAGCGTGAGCAAAGGACCCATGGTTTCCAGGCTGGGAGTCTGCCTACAGCAGCCTCCATGCACACCCCCACCCTGGACTGGTTAATGGAGCAAGGACCCCAAAACTGGTGGAGGGGCTTGCCCAGCTCCCTGCACCCCCAGGCTAGGTCGTGGTTAGCTGCTGCAGAAATGGGGGAACAGCTATGGGGCAGCAGGCATGAGAGCCTACTGCCTTCCTCTGTGCTCCTGTCTACCTTAGCCTAGAGAGCTAGGTCCCAGAGCTGTTCTTCACAGTGCCCTGCAGAGGAGAAGGCAAGGCCAGGGATGGTACAGTGTCCTGCAGGTACTGAGCAAGATGAAACTGCTCTGAGCTGTAGGCTTGAATTCTGACCCTGGTCCTCAACCCTGATCAACTAGGAAACAAATGGGGCTGGGTCTCAGGTGAGCAGCCCTGTGGGGAGATGGTTTGTCCCTGTTCTCCACATTCTGGACCACCTCACCCCGCATGCTGACTTCTCCTCCTCCCCTATACCTCCTCTGAGCAGGACCACTCCGGGGGGCCTTGCTCATTTCCAGCAACTGGCATTATGGTTGGCAGCCATAGCCTAGGGCTGAGTTAACCTGAATGAGGATCCTGATGCCCGCCCACCCGCCACCTGCCTTGCTGTGATGCATCCTGTAGGGATGACTCTGTTATTACTCCATTTTACTGAGTTGTGGGCTTTGGCTTGGAGCTGTGAATGTTTGCCTGAGGTCACACTGAGTCACTGGGAGAATTCAGCCCCAAACTCAGGCCTCACCTGACCAGGATGTTACCTCCCTCAACTAGGGTGCCCCCTGCCCCCAGACACTACCTATGGGTCTACAACTCTTATGCCATAACATTGCAAAAGTGCAGCTCGAGGGATGTGTGGCCCCTGACCTGGGGTCTCATACCTGATGTGTGATTTGCTTACAAAGCCCACTCAACTCCCACTTCCCTGGCTGCCCTGGAGAAGGCATGCAGGGCTTCTCTAGCCTCTGAGTCTTTCTAAGCTGTCAGCTACCCCCAGGGGCTTCCTGTGGCCATTGGACCACAAATCAGAGAAACCTAGATTCAAATCCTCATTCTGCCCTTTATAAGATGGGTGACTTTGGGCAGGTCACAGGCCTCTCTGAGCTTATGTATTCTTGTCTGCAAAGTGAGGGCAGTGGCACTATCTGGGTGGCTGCTGGAGAAGTGGGCTGTGAGCCTGACACTTTCTGTGCCTACCTGCCCTCAGCTCCTGTATGACAGCCCCAAGGCCCGGCAGGAGGTGGACCACCACTGGCAGGCCTCAGGAGGCCCCCACATCGTGCGCATCCTGGACGTGTATGAGAACATGCATCACAGCAAGCGCTGTCTGCTCATCATCATGGAATGGTATGCTGGCCTCATTGGTAGTCCTGTGGCCCCCAGGCTCCCACCATTCTTCTAGGGGCCCTCTCTGCTCTTCAGATAGCAGCTATGGGAGGCACTCCAGCCCTTGAGGAGTAATGGAGGGGCAGCTTCAGGCATTGCCCATAGAGCTGTGCAGCTGCTAGCCACAAGGCCGTTCCCACAAGGATGGGAAGGGAACCATGGGGGCTCCAATTTGGCTTCCCTGAGTGTGATTTCACTTTGGGAAGAGGGGCTGGAAGAGTTGTCAGAGAAAGCTGCCAAGTCCTGATTGTGGGTCAGGGGAGATTTGTGGGGGAAGCAGGACACACACAGTCACCTCCTCGATTTGTACTCCTGTGGTCCCTCCAGATACTGGGAGCCAGTGGCCTCTTCTACCTTGAGCTTCTCCCAATAGCACTGTGGCTCAACCCTAGCCTTCCTCAGACCCTGGGCCTCATGTCTACACCTCAAGCTCCTCCCCACCTACCTTTAAGTCCTCCCTTATCCTATAGGTTAGCAGCTCTTGAGTCAGATTTGGGGTTCAGATTCTGGCTCTACCACCCACTGGCTGTGTGATTTTAGATAGCCCTTAACCTCTCTGAATTTTTGTAACTGCCATGGAAAATGTGGAGGAAGATCTAAATGTAGTATTCACCCTGTACCTGACTCCATTCTAAATGCTCCATGTGTATTGCTTATTCAATCTGTGCGACTCTGTGACACTGGTGCTATAAATCCCATTTTACAAAAGAGGAAGCTGAGGCACAGAGAGGTAAAGGGACCAGCCCTGGGTCACATAGCAGTGCACGTGAAGGGTTTGCCCAGGGTACAACACCCTGTAGGTGTTCAGAAAGCTGTTGTCATGATGATGACAATTGACATCTCCTCCCTTATATGAAGAAGCTGAGGCTTGGATGGAGGGTTGGGCTGCCCAAGCCTCAACCAGATGGGGGCAGTGATCCTGGTGAGGATCCCTGGGGAGCCCACCCTATTTCTAAGAGTCCAGTTAAACCCACCCAAGCTGATGGCCCACTACGCACCAAGTTCTTCAAGGCACGAGGAGGCTGATGCTGACTGTTTCCAGGGGTAGAGCGGCAGGGCCTGAGGTCTGGGCCTGTGATTCAGAGCAGGGGCAGGCTGACACTTGATTAGCCCGCTCCCTGCTTACAGTCACTTTTCTCTTCTAGCATGGAAGGTGGTGAGCTATTCAGCCGGATTCAGGAGCGTGGCGACCAGGCTTTCACTGAGAGAGGTATGTGCATGCAGCTGGACCAGAGGGGGTGTTCCAACTGAGATGAGTCACAAAAAGTTGCTGTGTGATGCTGGGCAAGGCCCTGCTCCTCTCTGTGCCTCAGTCTATGCAGCTGAATAAGAGATGGTGGGATAGAGTGTTCATCCTCCCAAGGACTTCCATGAGTTCAAAATACCTTGTCAGAGATGGACTCTTCATGGCTTTGGGATGGAGGCCTCAAAGCCTCTTGGTGCCAATGAGCATCTCAGCTGGGAAGAGGTAGCCCAGGCCTGAGGAAGGAGGTAGAGGGGGACTGTGCTTTCTACCTCCAGAGGAAATTAAGAGAATGGGGGTGAGGGTATAGGATGGGTGTCCTGGGTGGCAGGACTGCTATCACCATCTTGTGCTATTCCAGGGGGGTGATAGGGTGGGGGCCCCAGGCTGCTCGACTTTTGACTGGCATCACTGCCCCCTCCTCTATGTCTGCAGAAGCTGCAGGAATCATGCGGGATATTGGCACTGCCATCCAGTTCCTGCACAGCCGGAACATCGCCCACCGAGACGTCAAGGTGAGGCTCTAGGACCCAGGTTGGGGGACCAGGGAAGGGAGTACACAAGCCTCAATGGCTCCCAGTACCCACTTGATGGAGGCAAGTTTCCTTGATCAGCATTCAAAGCCTCTGCCCCCTGGCCCAGACTGCTCTTCTCAGCCACTTCTCCCATGGTTTCAGCATATTCCTTCTGCTCTAGCTAGATGGGTCTCCTTGTTTCTTTTAAACACTGTGTAATCCCAGTAGGCTTAAGCAGAAATGAGTGCTTGCCTCAAGCCAGTAGACACTGACAAGCATCTTGTTTAATTCTCATATAACCCTGTGAGATAGGAGCCATTACCCATTTTACAGATGAGGAAGACAGGTCTCAGAGAGAGATTGTACCTTGCCTAAGCCTGCACAGATGCCACACTGGGATTCATTCATTCTTTCTTTCAGCAAGGACTTTTATGAACATGCAATGTACCAGGTCTCAGACAGGGACTGCCTGACACTGTTGTGGCTTCTGTGAAGTAACAGCCATAGTTTTCGTAGATTAGGTCCTCTAACGCCAGCATTTTAAGGGAAAGAAGCCATTTGCTGGGAGGCAAGGAGGAACCAGTTGAAGTAGTCCCAGCTCCTGGGTCTGTTTGCCCTTTCAGTGGATGGGATTCAGACACTTTCTAGAGGCTCAGCTCTCCAAATGTCCTATCTAGGGAGGACTGGGTCCTATAGGTCATCAGGATTGGATGCATAAAATGCAAACCACATGAGGCAGTCCCACACACATATGTATACACGTGCCAACCACCATCAGAGCAGAATCTGTGAGTCCTGAGCCCTCTACCTCAGGCTTAGAGCATCACCCTGAGGCTTACTTCCTCCTGAGACTGGGCAGAGAGGAGTGGAGGGCCCAGCTACAATATCAGGCTCCTCCTCTGGCTGAGTACTGCCAGTCCATTTATCTTTTGATTCTGGATACACATGGAGCCAGGACAGACTCACCTTCTGAACCCTTGCTTTATTTTGGCCCTGGCTTCCTTTTTTTCCCAAGGAGAGAAAAACCTTCTTTAGAGGTGACTCCCTTGAATAAACTAAACATGCTTTCCTGCTTTCATCCCAATCCAAGATCAGATCATCTCAAATAGAACTGGAGAAAAAGCTTTCACTGGCTCCAAACTGGAACTCCATCCAATACCATGTCCTTTTACCCCAGCTCTGCTTGAGGGTCTCTCCTTTCCTCCAGAGCCCTAGGTCCTACCTATTCATTAAAAACCAGCTTCAGGACTGCCTCCTCCATGCAGACCTCCCCGCTTCTCTTTTCCTCAGGCTCTCTGTGCTTTGCAACCAGGAAGAACAGCCTCTGTGCAGCTCCTGGGGCCTAAGTGGTGGGGGCTTTCTTCCTGAGCAACCTCGGGCAGGGCTGCCCTGCTCGCTTGTTCCAGGTTGGGCACAGGACATGGGCTTGGCAACATGACAACCTACCTTGCCCCAGAACCTTCATTTTGGTATTTCATGGCAGCATTACCAACACAGGCTCCAAAGTTCCTGCCCCTGGGCTCTGTGTGGCACTTGGCTTTTCACAGCTTTGGCTGAACACCTGCCTCTGTTTCCCTTCTGCGAAAGGAGGCGTTACCTCCCAGCCACCTTGGTCTTCTCCATATTTGGCCCACATTGTTGGTAACCAGGGCCCCAGTCTTTTTAGTGAGATGGAGCTGGTTCCTCCTGAATGGATTGGGGTGAAGGAAGTCTGCCTGAAGATCATTTTGGGACTCTGCCCCTGCTTGGTGCCTAACTCCAGACCAATGTTTTATCTTCCTGGCCCAGCCTGAAAATCTGCTCTACACGTCCAAGGAGAAAGATGCAGTACTCAAGCTCACTGACTTTGGCTTTGCCAAGGAGACCACCCAAAATGCCCTGCAGACACCCTGCTACACTCCCTATTATGTGGGTGAGTCCTTGGGATATGGTTTGTATGTCCCTACTCCCACTGGACCCTGCTGTGGTGTGGGGCAGCCTATGGGTTGCAGAAGCCAAAGGGTTAAAGCCCAGTAAGGAGGGAGGAAAGGATTCTATGGAGGCGGTGACGTGGGGGGCCGGAGGCTGCAAAAATATTCTCCCAAACTTCAGCTTCTGCTTTTGAAAATAGATCCAGGAAAATTCTGGCTGTGGCCTGTGAGCTGAATGACATCACAGCAGCTCTAAATATATACGTGATAAAAGGCTGCCATCAGCTCGGGACGGAGCCCAACCGAGGTTGTTTTTCTCCAGTTTTTATCTTCCTGGGATTCATATTCACAAAGTAGGCAGTCCTCCCCTATTACATTAGAAGGATACAGGGCACCAGCCACTTGTCTTGAGGGAGAGGGTCCCTTAGACCAGGGCATGGACGGGATTTGGGGGTGTCACATACTCATGCTTCCAGAGAAGCTCCCTGCTCCCTTGTGAGTGGGAAGCCCAGATCTGGAAAGTGTCCCTACTGTGAGAGAGGGGTGATGACTCTATTTACAGAGGGCTCTTTTCTCTCAGGGAGGCCTTCCAAGAGAGCTGCTGAAGGGGTGGGGAACCCTTGAGACAGCTGAAACGGTATCCTGTTTACCAGGATGTGTTTTGCAGTATTTTGGCTTGGAAATCTTCTGGCTTGCCCATCATTGCACAGGTGGGAAGAACAAGGCCCCATGGGATGGTAGCCAAGCTGAAAGTGGAAACCAGAGCCCTACCCTTGGCCCCTCCTTGCCCGTGATCTAGGCTGTACATTTAGGGAGACAAGGGACACAGAGCAGCTGGTGGGCTGAGGCCCTTCACCTGTGGCTGGACTCCACCAAATCCCAGACTGACCTTCTCTCCCTCTCCTCCCTCACCAAGGCTGATATTGGCCCGAAGAAGCTAGGAAGCTATCATTCTTTACAGCCCAGCCTAAAAGCGGGTTTATTTTTTCTGGGAGCCGTTTTTCCTCCCCCAACTTCACACACATGCTGCCTTCCCAGAAGGTGCCAGACACCAGTCTGCTCTGCCCCACCCCCCAGCCCAGGCACCTGCTCCCCACCTTTCTCAGGCTTCAGGCTCCTATCTGGGCTCCAAGACCTTTGGTCTGAGAGCCCTCCTGTGCCCTCTGCCCTGCTAGCTCCTGAAGTCTTGGGTCCAGAGAAGTATGACAAGTCGTGTGACATGTGGTCCCTGGGCGTCATCATGTACATCCTGTGAGTACCACCACCTTCACCCCTATACTACCTCCTCATATCCTCAGAACCACTTCTGCTCTGCCCCCCCTCAAACCTTTGGTGAACCTTGAGTGGGTCATTCTTCATGCAGGCTGCCCTTCCCTTCTGGTCAGGGGACACCCCTCCTTCAGGCTGCCTGAAGGTCTCTCCTTGCCAAGGGCAGATGGCATTCCTAGCATGACCCCAGAGTCCAGAGGGCTGGTATTCTTGCCAAGGTGGCTGCCATAGTGGCTGCCTGTCTTCTCAGTCAGGGATTTGGGGAGGGGAATGGGTCCACCCTGGTGCTGCCCTCACACCTGTGCTGAATGACCTCCACTCTCCTGCAGCCTGTGTGGCTTCCCGCCCTTCTACTCCAACACGGGTCAGGCCATCTCCCCAGGGATGAAGAGGAGGATCCGCCTGGGACAGTATGGCTTCCCCAATCCTGAGTGGTCGGAGGTTTCTGAGGATGGTGAGCTTGCTCCACTGGACCCCATCAGCCTTCATTCTGGGAGATACCACTTTGGTGTCAAAGCAACCTACGTTCAGATCTTGTGTGTGTGACATCTCATATCCCATATCCCAGCTGTGTGGCCCTAGGAAGGTTAGCCAAACTTTCTGAACCTCAGTTTCTATATCTACCAAATGGGTTCAAAACTCACCTCCTCAAAGTTTCCTCTAACTCCTGTCCCTTATTAAGATTTTCCCTTTGAGGACCCTATATCCATTCTCTATGGCTATTTAATGAGCTCTTCCCAGCACTTAGTAGCTTAAAACAAGAAACAGTTATTAGCTCACTGTTTCTATGGGTTAGGAATCTAGGGGCACATGTAGAGCGGGGTGGGGGACTGACTCTGAGGGACTCTGTAACTTCCCCACTCCCCATTCTTCCTCTAGCCAAGCAGCTGATCCGCCTCCTGCTGAAGACAGACCCCACAGAGAGGCTGACCATCACACAGTTCATGAACCATCCCTGGATCAATGTGAGTGCCTCTGTGCCCTTTGGTGGGCAGAGTGGCAAGCTGGAGTGGGGCCGTAGGCAGGAGGGTGATGTCTCTGGAGGTCCTGGGGCAGGCCACAGATGTGTGATAGGACCCCACCGACAGCCTGACTTTGCCACTGCTTCAGTCAGGCTCCTTTGCCTCCCTGAGCCTTGGATGTCCCATCTAAGACAGGAAGAAAGGGGGTGGGGTGGGGAGCCAGTGCTGTCCCAGGTGCCTGCAGGTTCTAATCCATGGGCTTGGGGCTCATTCCAGCAATCGATGGTGGTGCCACAGACCCCACTCCACACGGCCCGAGTGCTTCAGGAGGATAGAGACCACTGGGATGAGGTCAAGGTAGGTGGATGCTGCCTCAGTCTCCTTACAGCTTCCTGAGGTTTGGAAAAAGGGACTCCAGGGTGGTGGCTACCAAGATCCTGCGTCATCAGCCCCTCCCCCATGCCTAGACACAGGACACCTGACTGCACTGGTGTCCAACTGTGGCACTCAGAGCACTGGGCTGTGCTATTGCATTCAGGATGGTGCTCCTGGCTCACGGGGACTTTGGGCCAGGGGCTTAGTGAAGGGGCTTTGGCCATAACCCCCCTACAGTTTCTATTTTGGAGAGCGGTCAGCCTGGTTTTAGACTTAGCGGAAGCCAGGTTTGAGCACATGGGACAGCAGCTCAGAGCCCCAGGATACCCTGGACACAATCTTCAAGCTTCATGTCCTGGGTGCCTTTCAAGATGATGTCCCCTGCAGGCCTATGGTTCTTAGCAGGTGACATTAGCCAAGGTCCCTCTCCTACTTACACTAGTGTGGTCCCAGGGAGTCACTATACTTTCTGTGCCTTAGTGGATAAGCTCAGGGTCCACCAGAAAGGACTGTAGTGAGGATTATGTGACACAAGGGGATGGCCCAGTGCTGGGCGCTTGGGCAATAAAGGCTGTCACTGCCCTCATTGACATTAGTAAGGGGCTAGAGGCAGGAGGGTGATGGTTCTTGAGGCCAGTGTGTCCTGACCTCCGTGGGTATCTGTCCACAGGAGGAGATGACCAGTGCCCTGGCAACCATGCGTGTGGACTATGACCAGGTGCAGATCAAGGACCTGAAGACCTCTAACAATCGACTGCTCAACAAGCGGAGAAAGAAGCAGGCAGGCAGCTCCTCAGCCTCACAGGGCTGCAACAACCAGTAGCTCATGGGGCCTTGGATGAGCTGGGCCTCTTGGTGTGGCGTATAGATCCGAGTATGCTGTGGCCCTGACCCAGAGGGCCTGAGGTCATTATTTGTAACAAAAGGATCGTTTTTTGTTGTGTTTTAATTTGTCACTTGGAACATCAGGATGGGAGACCTTGACTCCAAACCTCATTAGAAAGGGCCCAGAGCCTGGGAGTTAGGGAGCCACCTGCCTCAGCTGCAGAGACTTTGGCCAGAGTGGCCCCAGTGAGACATAGGTCTGTTCTGCGCTGGGACATGGCCTTAGACTTCTAGGCCACTAGGGGTTGTGGCAGACTTCCCTCCTCCCATGGAGATACCCCCTCTGTAGGGTAGGCAGATGGGCCTGGCCTTGGGAAAGGCATCTGGCCATTGGTTGCTATGGTGACCAGGGACCGAGTTGCTGTCTCTGAATGCTGAGTAAGAGAGTAAGGGAGGGAGAAGGGCCAATGGAGGGTCCACCTCTGTCTCCTTGGAGAGGTTTGTCTCCCTCACACTACTTGCCCCTCTCAGGATTCCTCCCTTTGGTCTCCTCGAGGCACCAAGGTCAGTCTGCCTGCCTTGCTGGGGGGTCCAGCCCTATCTTGCTGCAACCCCATCCCACAGGCCCCTTGGAGCTCTCTCTCTGCAGAGTCCCTGGGCCTAGTGATCCTGTTACTACCCCTTACCCAAAGAGTGGCTTCTCATCTCAGGGGAGGGTGGGAGGTATTTTTAACCCTTTTCTACTTTGGAAACTGTCACTGTGACAAAAGCCAGCACAGTTCTCCTGCCCCCACCCACTCACCGGATCCCAGGCAGGAAAGCTTCTCTCTGTAACAGTTCATCCTCCACCTTGTCCTGGTTGATGGCAGGGACTGTCTCTTGGTGTACTTTTTTGAGGGTGGATGGCTGAGGACAGGACCAAGAGGCTTCCCGTTAATCAGGGGTCTCTTTCTACACTCCAGGTCAGACCTGAGGCAGTAGAGGGTTGCTGAGCAATGCTTAGAAGGTCTGGTTCTGGGTCCTGGCTTCAGCCTGAGTGGGACAAGAGAGGACCTTCCTTGCTGGTCCAGGTTTACCCAGGCCCACACTGCCCAGAGTAGCCTCAGGGTTCTCAGTGCCAGATATGGACCTGACAAGTGCCTGATACACATCCTGGTTCCTGACCCCTCTCTCTGGCTGGGAAGCCCTAGACCACATCAGATAGGAAAACACCACTGGGGTTTACATCTAGATATTAATAAACACCATTTTGGCATTTTCTCCTGGTTCCTAGGTTTCTCTGTCTACATGAGTGGACAAAAGTGGCCCAAGGGCAGTTGCTCACACCTACTAGTGACTGCACCCCCTTCAGGCTTGGTAAACATGCCAGGCTGACTCCAGGGCCACTGTGGCCTTGCCAGGCGTGGAAAGGTCAGAGGAGTGGAGGAATGGCAGCTGTCTCATGCCACCAGCTCTGGGGTGCCCAGTGCACTGTGTGTGTGACACCCACCCCCAGGCCCCGCGTGCACCAGTGTCTGCCCACAGTGGCCACCCCCAGCTGCATGCCAGCCTGCTGAAGGGCGGGCAGAGAGCCTGCTGCAGCACTGAGCTATTTTCAGAAGCTGCCAGATTTCATTTGGCAGCGAGAATGTCGGGGAGGGAAGGGGGCGGGACGCTGGAGACTGTCTTTTGACTATTCCGGCAGCAGAGCACCCTCTGCCCTCGGGAGCCCTTGCGGGCAGCCTGGGCGGGGGGGGGGGGGCCCTGACTCTGGCATATTCCCTCAGCTCCTATCTTGAAACCTCCCAGTTTTCCAAGAGCTCATCTGGCACCTGCAGCTCTCCCTCCTCCACCTCCCGTCCCCTCAGGGTATGGAGGAGGGGGGAAGATGGTAGAAGGCAGGGAGAAGCCAGCACTCCTGAGATATAGACTCCTTCCTAGCTTGGCGACCTTGGACAAGTCCCCAAGCTCTCCTGCCTCATTTCCTCAACTGCAGTGAGGAGGTAGTGCCCACCCTGGGGAGTCATCTTGGGGCTCCGGGCCGATGCTGTGTGTGAAGTGCTTAGTGAGCTGCCTGGTGCATGGCTAGTGCCCAGCACTCATGTGCTACCCTAGCATACTTAGCCATCAGGAAGGAGAGAAATACTTGAAGTTGCCAGAGGGATAAGGAACCCAGCCCCAAATCTACCTCTGGGACTTCCCGCCCAGAAAATCAGGCTTTTGCTACCCATGGGGTTTCATTTCCAAGAGCCTGCTCTCCAGAGCAGGATCATATGGGCTTTCTGAATCACAGTTCCAGTCCTGGGCTTCAAGAAGGGTGGCCCACCCTTTTGAAGGGCTCCTGGGCTCCCCAGATGAATTCTAGGGGCCTCACGGAACCTGTGGTTCAGACCAACCCTCCTTGTGTACTCTGCCCAGTGAAATGCTGGCCAGATGCAAAGGCAGATAGTCTTTCTAGTCACAAAGCTTAAGAGCTGCAGACGGACTCCTTTGCTCGGTTGCTGAGTATGCACTGTGCCTGAGCCCCCGTGCTGGGTGCAAGGAAAGCAGCAGTGAAAGCTGCACACAGGGCTCTCAGGAGATTTATACTCATCAGGAAGAAGGATAAGCTATCACACATATGTGCCGAATCACAGGCTCAGTATGATCTGTGAAGAAAGGATGTGGCTTGAGAAGGAGGTGTCATAGGGCCTTTTAAGCCAAAGAGATTAATGCACACCAGTGGCTAAGGAGGGTGCCTGATTAATTTATAGGATTGAAGTCAGAATTGCAGGGACCAGGGTCTTGGGGACAGAGGGACTCTGTGTCCCTCAGCTCTGCTTGTCTGTGCTTCTCCCTGGGGCTGGCCTTGATCTTCTGCCTGCATAGCCTTCTTGGCAGCTAAGACCGTGGTTTTAGCAGTCCCAGAGGGGAGGCATCTGCCAGGTGCCTACACTCCAGACCCAGGGAAGGATTTTTATTGGCCATATGTCACCCATCACTGTTGTGGGGAAGTGGCGGGGGGTGACTAGGTCAGGGGGGTGCAGCAGAGGTAGTTAGCAAAGGAGAGGGTGGAATGATTGTCCATGTCTACTTGGCCACTTTCAAGAGCCCAAGAGAAGCATGGTTCCTTGATCTCTGGTATCAGGTATAGCTCTCAAAAGCCAGGGCTAGGAGGCTGGATGCCTGGCTAAGTCATACTCTTTGGGCCTCAGTGTGGCTATCTGTGAAATGGGAGCAAATGTCTAACAATCAGGTAGAATTAGGTGAACTAAAAAGCCAAGTGGCCACATGTTCTGATCAGCCTGTTCAGATACAGGCATTTGCTTGGCCTGCGTGGTGGTTTTCCTGGGAGCTTTCAATAAAGAATCCATAGAGGTGTACTCACATGTGTGCATGAATAAATGCATGTGTGTGTGTGTGTGTGTGTGTGTGTGTGTGTGTGTGAGAGAGAGAGAGAGAGAGAGAGAGAGAGAGAGAGAGAGAGGTTGAGAGAGAGAGAGAGATTGCTTCCCAGTGATGCTTCCCCTGACCCAGCTGACAGCAGAGTTCTCTGTCTTGCAAACCTGGTGCTGGCTGGCTTCCAGGAGGCTGGTTCATTGCTATTCCACACCAGCCCCTCTCCACCCTCGATTCAGCCCCTCCAGTGCAGCGTCAGAATTGAGCCTCAAATGCAGCCAGCCGCAACCTCTGCAGGGGGCTCAGTGCTCCCAGGCCTGCTTGAAACTCTCTCTGGCAGGCATGAGAAGGAAGCATAGGCCCTGGGTAGCTGTCTCCAGACCTGACTGCCTTGGGCTGAGCCTTTGCATCTCTAGTGGGTCCTCACAGCTGCCCTCAAACCCAGCAGGGTAAAATTCTTCCCTTTGTCCCACTGGGCACTCAGCATGTTCACCCCTTGGAATTGAGGCCGGCAGCCAGGGAAGGGTCTGGGAAGTTCACTTCCTTCCCTTCGAGTGGGTTAGGGTGGGGTTGGGTTATTTAGTTTAGAGCCAGGACACCTGAGTTTTGGTTTACATGAGGCCTTGGGCAAGGCTGTTCCACTTTTTGAGGTTCCCCAACCTCATCAGTAAAATGAGACATTGATTAAGCAGGGCCAGATCCTTTCTGTACCCTTGGCACACATGCTGCCACCAGTTGATGGCAGATCACACACTTTGCTGGGTCTCGGTTTTCTTATCTTTTAAATGGGAGTAATCCTCACAAGGGTGGGCATTGTGTGGTGGAAAAGGGGAGAGGGACAGCCAAGTCCAAAGGCCTTGGTCACCAATGTTGCCCAAGTGTCTGCTAGGTGACATGTCAAGGTGCCAGGATTCTGCCAGTTCTGCCCTTTTTCTGTTTCCCATCACCAGGAGAAAGCAGCTAGAGAGTCAGAAAGTTGGAAACTCAGGGAACCAGTTTGCTGAGGCTCAGAGTAGTTGATCAGGGCAGGTTAATTGGGGTGTGGAGCCACCTGCTGGTCACCTGAGTGAGCATTTAGTAGATGCCTACTGTGTGCCAGAGCCTGAAGGAGCTGTGGTCCTGCCCTGGTGGAGGGGGAGGCTACAACATCACAGTGAACAGCTGCTGTTTATTGAGTGCCTATTGTGTGCCAGGCACACAGTGCTGGGACTTTACATGGACCATCTAAGTCCTCACATTCCCATCTTACAGATGGAAAAACTGAGCCCCAAGCTCTTAGTCACTGCTCTTCATACTGGAGAAGGTCAGAGGAAGGAATACTACTTTTGGCTGGGGACAAACATGGAAGGATTCCCAGATGTGGTGACATGTGAATTTGGAGAGACAAAGATTTTGGAAAAGGGCATTCCAGCTGGCAGGTAGAGGGGGAGGCAAGGTGAGGAGGCAGGAATGGGATGTGCTTGTGTGAAGGATGGAGAACAAGTAGGTTTAGTGGGTGAGAGGCAACCGTGGCAAGGAGATCTTTCATTTTTTTAAACCCCATCTCCTACAGGAAGGCAGAGTGGGGGCCTCAGGGATGAGGCAGTGGGCACCTGGTAGCAGCTTCCCCCTCTTAGCACGCCCAGAGCAATCTCATGTATTCTCCCCTCCCCACATCCGCATGTGCTTCCCCTAGAGATACGCACAGCTTTTGATGCTAGTTTATCAAACAACCTGTCCACCTCCTCTTTCTGCTGTGGCATTTTCAGGTGGCTCCTGTGTTGCTTGTCAGGGGCCAGATCTTTTGACACCTGGCTCTCTGGGTCTTCAGGATGTGGTAGAGGGGTCCTAGGGCCCTCCACCCCTGCTTCCAACAGAGCTGATTTGTGTACTGGAGTTTCTCCTGAGATGTAATTTGAACAAGAGTTTACATGGTTAAAACATTTTTATTGACCACTGAACCAGAGACAAATAAAATGTATCTCAAATCCTGCAGATAGGCATTGCAATCCCATTTTACAGATGGGAAACCAAGGCTCAGAGTGGCTAAGTGGCTTGCCAAAGTCCACGACTGGGCTCTGAAATGGCAAACTATCTTCAAGATGGTCCTTGCTCCACTATCCCTGTCCTCATAGAGGCCAGACTCCGTGAGGACAAGCAGGAAGCAGCTACCTGCACTGTCTGGTGGGCTCCAGCCAAGTGCTAAGGGGGAAGCAGTGGTGACTTGTGATCACGGCTCTTATAGGCAGGCTTACTTTCCTCTTTCTTGTGGGAAGTTCAGAGAAAGTTAGGACAAAGAAGAGGTAATGGGGATGAGGTGGCATTGGGGAGCCTTCCTTATCCCAAAAAACCTGCTTCTGCTGCAGGGACAGTGTGGATAAAGCAGATTACACCCCCATCCCCACCCCCAGGCTTCATCTGTGTTTACAGCAAACTGATCAGCCCTCAGACCTGGCCGTGATTCTCTGTGCAGGAACCTGGTGAATCCTTCAGCCACCCCCTGGAACAGCTCCCCAGTGTCAAGACACTCCCCAGTACACCTTCACTTCCAGCTGATGAGATCTTGGTTCATGGGCCATGTCTCCCAACCTGGGCTGTTGGGGGTGCATGGAAGGTCTCAGAGCCTGCCATGGAAAGGCCAAGTGAGTGAGGGGGCTGGGCTTCCCAGCTCTGGGCCTAGCTTTCCAATCCCACTTTCAGCCCATGTTTTGAGCACCTAGAATGTGCCCGGAATGTCTCATATAAGATCTCCTTTAATTTCTGTCTCTCCATTAGCCCTCTTAGGCAGAGGTTATGCTCATCTTGCAGGCAAAGTCACTGAAGTTTGAGGAGTACCAGCTTCCCATATGTGGTATGTGGCAGGGCCAGGTCAGAACCTGGAAATATGGGGCTCTATAATCCCCTCCCTAAGAGGAAATCTGTCCTTGCCCAAAGAGTCCCAACCCTGGCTGATTCCTTCCCTGACCTGGCCTGGCTGAGGTGTCACAAGCCTGCCCTTTCCTTCTGCTGGTCTTCTGTGCCCTGGCTGCCAGAGGAAGGGCTCTTGAGGATCACTTCCCATGCCCTCTAACCTCTGAACCTGGGAAGGGAGTGCCGGTCCCCTCTCAGGGTGGCTTAAGGTCAGGGCACTTTCCTGAGGATGAGATTGAAGTTGGGCCAGGTTGTGCAGCCTGGGGTATCCTCCCAGCTCTGCTCTGTGACCTTGGACAACTGTCTTAACTTCCCTGAACCCATGTGGACAAGTGACACTTGTCCCCTAGCCTATGAGACTGCAAAAGGGAAGGCACAGAGCCCTGTAGAGCTCTCAGCATGCTATAGGTCCTGAAAAATGTCACCTCACACAAGAGATTGTGGGGTATGATGGTGTACAGGAAAGTATTGAGTCTCAAGCTAAAAGCCTTTAGAAAGGAGGCTGTCTTCCTGGGAAACGCTGCAGTCAGAGCTCCTGTCTGATTGAGCTGCCCACCTATCCTCGGGACATCTTTCTGTCTCTGAACATTCCTGCCAGGCCAGAGCCTAATGGGTTGTGCAGAGGGGCTGGCCAGGGCTGGGGAGGGGGGGGGGGGAGACACATGAGGTAGAGGAGGCTTTGTGCAATGGCAACCAGGCAGGTCCAGAGAACGCCTTCTCACAGGGTCATTAAGGAGTCCTGTGGGGGCACAAGTCTGGTCTCCGCACCAGCCAGATGAGGGGATGAGCTAACCGAGAGTGCCTAATGTGGGCAAGCCTCTCTGGACTATTGGCAGGAGCAAGCTAAGCAGATGGAACTCCTTCTTTAATGACAGAGCTCACAGCCAAAGTGGGGTGACAGGGATAGGGGAGTCAGGGAAGGTCTTTGAGAAGGGCACACTCAGCTAAGGAGGAATACAAGAAGTTGGCTATGAGAAGAGCAGGAGGAGGGGCACCTGGATGACTCAGTTGGTTAAACAACCAACTTTGGCTCAGGTCACGATCTCACAGTTTGTGAGTTCAAGCCCTGTGTTGGGCTCTGTGCTGACAGCTGAGAGCCTGGAGCCTGCTTCAGATTCTGTGTCTCCCTCTCTCTCTGCCCCTCCCCCTCTTGTGCTCTGTCTCTCTCAAAAATAAACAAAAAAAATTAAAAAAAAAAGCAGGAGGAAAGGCATCCCAAAAAGGGAGACTAGCAAGTGCAAAGGCCCTGGGGCTGAAAAGATCTTCAAGTATCTGAGGAGGAAAAATTAGCATGATGTGCCTGGAGAGTACTATTCTAGGTCAGCTTCCCTTGTACAGAAGTGAGTGTGTGGGCAGCCTTATGGAACACCAGGAAATTGGAATTTTGGAGGTGTCTTTCTCTAGGCTCTGCCCACTGACCATCAAGAATAGGATCTGGCTCAAGACAGCTCAGAAAGATGTGAATCAGCCCTCACCTTGCCTTTGACTCTACAAATAGAATATGAGCTCCTGAGACAGAGTTAATATCTAACTGTTGGCAATCATTTGGATCCACTAAACTGTGGACATAAAGCTTTCTGGTGTTGTTAACATCAGCAAAGTCAGTGCCCGTGTCTGTTTCTTTAAAGATAAGAAGCAGTAAGACAGCACTTAACTCTGGAGGCAGATTCTGTAGAGATAGGGTGCTGCCCTCTGGGCCCAGGAGAGAGGAGCTCGCTTCCAATCAGTGAGCTCCTGTAACCGGGGTTCACTCTTATTAGAGTTATGTGACTGCTCAGGTGTCAGATCCTGGGGTGAGGGGTTTGCAGAGATTCTCAGCAACAGTCACACACCATAATCTCAACCAGGAGAAGAGAAGGCCCTCCTCTCTCCAGCTCCTGAGTCAATGCAGGCCTCCAGCCTGGGCTGGGAACACTGCCAAGGGATGAGGGGACCCCAAGGTATTCTTCTCAGGACAGGTACCCCATCTCCTATGCCTAACCCTGGAAGATTTTCTTCTTTCTGTGGCTCTTGAAGTCAGGTGGGTTTTCTCAGCTAATTCTGTGGAATAAATCCTGCCCAAATGAAGCGGGGAGGGCTGCCTGGAGCAGGCAAAGATGCAGTGGGTGGGAGGAGGTTTAGGAGAAAGACAGGAGGCCAGGTTCTGTCCTCTGGAAGGAAGGAGGTCAGAGGTCAGCTGACTCATGCAATGCCACACAGAAGGTTAGTAGTAGAGCTGTGGACAAAGGAAGGCTCCCTGGAGATGGCCATAAAGTTGGGAGTGGGGAGGAGGGCATCAGGATGGGGGGGACCTAGAAGAGCTTGTGGGTTCAGGGCTTCTGATGTTTTCTCCTCAGAGTCCTATTACCTGGAGGGCAAGTGGTGCCTCTTGGGGCCCTGTACTTTCTCATCTCCATGTGTGCCCTCCTGGATTGGCCAAACCTAGCCACCCTCCAAGGATGGGAGTGGATCCAGGAACAGTGAAAGTCCATACACGTGTCGTTCAGACACAGCATTGGGAGCAGTTCTAGATAGGATCTGAGAAGGTCAGGGCTGGAAAGTGCCTTATTGTATTTCATTCCCATTTTATAAATGAGAAAGTTGAGGCTCACAAGCCAGCCTCTTAACTTAGACTGCCTGCTCCCACATGTGCAGCCTCCCTGTCCTCTGGTTTGCCAGCTTCCCTTCTCTGGCCTCAGAGTTCTCTCTCAGGTCCTCCTAGTGCCCACCTTCCTCTGCAAAGCTGTTTTCTCTTTTTGCTTGCTCTTAAATGGGACCTTGTCAGCAAGTTGCCATGACTCTCATTTAGTCTTCATTTCCATAGGCCTTCACGTGAGAGGAGTATCAGTGCTCAGCACTGGGAGCAAGAGGTAAGGGGCTCTGCCGGGGGCATGCAGAGAAGGGCAGGTGTGCAGGAAGGCTGGTCCTAGGCACGCTGGGAGGCAGCGGCCTAAGCCTGGAGGCCTGAAGGGTGGGGCTTCCCTATGCAGGGGGCTTCTTTGAGTCTGAGACTTCCAGCTCCTGGGCTGGCTGCTGATGTCCCTCTCTCTGCCACACCCAGGACTAGGACTGCCGGAAGGCTGGACATATAAGGGATTTCCTGGTTGTGCCTTGAGGACAGAGAGGGCTGCAGCTGTGGAAATTTTGGAAGACACGCCTATTTGATCTGGAGTCCTTGCTCTCCAGCTGAAGGCATGACTGCTCCCTGTAGCCTCCTTCAAGGTGGGAGCTCCAGAGAAGAGAAGCTGCCTCAGCCTGGCTGGCACCTACATTTACTACCAGCTCCTTGAGTGATACCACTACTCAGCTTGGTTTGGGGATCTTAGCCTCAGCTGGCCACGCCTAGTGCTCTCTCACTGGCCAATGGTTGCCAATGCCAAGGGCCACTATCATTCTCCCTTCTTGGGGTTCTCTCTGCATCTAGACAAGATGTGGGCCACATCCTTGACCTGGATGGAGGTGGGAGAGGGGAAAGCCCCCCCTCCTGCCCTCTCCCCCAGAGTATCTTCCACAGCCTCCAGTCTTCTCCCCATGGATGTCACAGTGCTTGGTCCAGCACTGCCTATTCCAGGTTCTACAGTAGGTTCAAGGCCAGCCCCTGGAAGACTGGTCACTGCTCTTTCCTGGTATAGAGAAGGGGTTTTAGTGTCAGGAAACACCTGGAACTCTGGGGCTGGCTGCTGCCTGTGATCTTGGACAAGGCTCTTCCCTGATTTGGAATCTTAGTTTCCTTGCCCATAAAGCAGCCACAAGGATGCTCACAAGGTTCTTGAGAGGATTCAATGTGAGAACATAAGAGAAAACACCATAACCAGGGAGTCTGCTGCCCCAAGAGTTGAGATAGTCTAGCTCAACTGGAGGGAGTGGGGGGCTCTGGACTATTTCTAGTGTGGGGAGAGGAGAAGGGTCTGGAGGGAAGGTGGCATCTGCTCTGAGAAGAGGACCTGCTCTGAGGCATCTGCTCTGAGAAGGGAAGTTAGGAATCCAGAGGCTCCCATGCTTTGCCAAGGCCTCTGACACTGAGGGTGGTGTGCCATTTACTCCCAAGGATTTCTAAGAGTCAAAGCTTGGGGCTCAGGGAGCCAGGGGAAAATAGTGTTGGGAGCCAGCCTGAAAGAAGGAGAGAGTAGAGGGAGGGAGCAGGAGATGGATTTCTCTTCTCCAAAGGCTACACATGAACTTAAGTCTTCCCTCAGGTGCTGGGTGTTGCATTCTCCCACCTCCTGCCCACAGGACCAGTTGGCAGGGATGAGAGAGCTTCATACTGGTGAGGGCCAAGGACTACCTCCCAAGCACAAGACAAACCCTGAGGTTACCACCTGGTTCTAGGCCCAAGGAGGGAAAGCATTCATCCCCCTGCTCCAGTCCATTCCCTGGCAGTCTTGGTCCAGCTCCCCAAGCATAGATCCATACCAACTCCTGCTCTCTAAGGCCAGATTTCTGAGCCCAGAAGTTAAGGCCTGGCCTTGATCTGATGAATGAAGCAGGTCAAATACATGCTATATGCTCCCAGGCCTGATTTATCTAACCTTTCAGAGCATGTCCGAGATGGAGCTATGGAAACGTCCACACAAGGAGTAGCACTGGGTCTGTGATGGGCTCTAAGAACAGTCTGTAGGTTTGTCATTTGGCCACTGTTCTGGTCAAGCAAGTAGCTTCCAAAGTGTGTTTCTGCATTATAGTTTATATAAAGTGAAATCTTAAGTGTAAATCTAAGTCGTATTTTATTTTTAAAATATTTATTTATTGAAATATTTATTATATTTTAATACTATTTTGAAGACATACACATTTTTTTTTCTATTTTTTTAAGAGGTTTACTTTTTTAAGTGTTTGTTTATTTTGAGGGGGAGGGGGGCAGGGAGGGGTAGAGAGAGAGGAAGAGAGAATCTCCAGCTGGCTCTTTGCTGTTGGCATGGAGCCTGAAGTGGGGCTCGATCTCACCAACTGTGAGATCATGACCTGAGCTGAAATCAAGAGTTGGATGCTTAACCTGATGAGCCACCCACACACCCCCAAGAGGTTTAACTTTTTAAAAATAAATTTTAAACATTTGAATATAGTTTTGTGACGTACAATGTCACATTAGTTTCAGATGTACAACATAGTTATTCAACTTCGGTATACATTATGCTATGCTCACCACTAGCATAGTTACACTATGTCACCAGACATGCTAGTATGGTACCATCGACTATATTCTCTATGATGTGACTTTTATTCTCGTGACTTACTCATTCCATAACTGGAAGCCTGTATCTCCCACTCCCCTTCACCCATTTTGCCTGCCCCGTATCCTCTTCCTTCTGGCAACCATCAGTTTGTTTTCTGTATTTGTGGGTCTGAGCCTGCTAACTTAGATTATTTTAAACTAATGCATATACTCATGTAACCAGGGTTCTAGTCAGAATATAGAACATTTCCATCACTTCAGAAAGTGCCTAACAGTCCCCCATCACAGATGCTGATCTGATTTCTATCACCATAGGTAAGTTTTGCCTATTCTAGAAGTTCATTTAAGTGGGATTACACAAGTATGCGAGTATGTAGTTTTTCGTGTCTGGCATCTTCTGCTTCTTTTCAAGATTTATCTGTGTTGTTGCATTAGTAGTTCTTTGCTTTTTATTGTTGAGTAATATCACTTTTATGAATATACCACAATTTGATGGTTATTGGGCTGTTCCAGTTTTTGGTTATTATGAAAAAAAGCTGCTATGAACATTCACATATACATCTTTATATGGACATCTGCTTTCATTTCTTTTGGGTAGATATTTATTTATTTATTTATTTATTTATTTAAATGTTTATTTATTTATGAGAGAGAGACAGAGAGCGAGCAGGGGAGGGGCAGAGAGAGAGGGAGACACAAAATCTGAAGCAGGCTCCAGGCTCTGAGCTGTCAGCACAGAGCCGTACACGGGGCTCAAACACCATGAACCGTGAGATCATAACCTGAGTCGAAGTCAGGCACTTAACCAACTGAGCCACCCAGGCACTTCAGTTTTGGGTAAATATTTAGGACTGAAATGGCTAGTAAATAACTAGAAGTGAAATTTCTCGACATACATTAAGTATATATTTAACTTTTTAAGAAATGCCAGATTTCAAAAGTGGTTGTATCCTTTTATGTTCCCCCAGCAATTTATGAGACTTCTGATGGCTCCACAACCTCGTCAACATTTGGTGGTATCAGTCCTTTTTATTGTAGCTATTCTGATGGATGCATAGTATTTCATTGTGGTTTTTCGTTGTTTGCATTTCTCTAATGATTAATGATGTTTTCATGTGATTATTGGCCAGTTGTAAATCTGTTCAAGTATTTACCCTATTCTCAAACACTGGGTTGTTTGCTTTTTTATTATTGAGTTACAGTAGTTCTTTATATATTCTGGATCCACATCCATTGTCATATATAGATGTTGGAAGTGTTTTGGCTTATCTAATCCTGGCTTAGCTACTCATTTTCCTTTTTTAAAAAAATGTTTATTTATTTTTGAGGGGGGTGCAGAGAGTGAGGGAGGCACAGAATTGGGAGCAGGCTCCAGTCTCTGAGCTGCCAGCACAGAGCCCAACGCAGGGCTCGAACACATGTACCATGAGATCATGAACTGAGTCAAAGTTGGATGCTTAACTGACCGAGCCACCCAGGCACCCCTATCTACTCATTTTCTTAATGGGTGCTTAAAATTTTTTTTAAAAAAATATTTATATATTTTTTCAGATATAGAGAGACAGAGTGCGAGAGGGGGAGGGGCAGAGAGAAAGGGAGACACAGAATCCGAAGTAGGCTCCAGACTCTGAGCTGTCAGCACAGAGCCAGATGTGAGGCTCGAACTTGCAGACCATGGGATCATGACCTGAGCTGAAGTTGGTTACTTAACCGACTGAGCCACCCAGGCACCCCAATGGGTGCTTTTGATGAGTGGGAACTTTTAGTTCTTTTGAAGTTCAAGATACCATTTTTTTCTTTTATGATTAGTGCTTTTTATGTCCTCTCTAAGAAATCTTCACTTACTCCAAGGTCATGAACATCCTTTTATGTTTTTCTCCCCTCCTTAATCTGTATAATTTTAGCTTTTACATTTGGGGCCATGATCCACCTGTTATTGATTTTTGAATGTGGTAGGAGCTTAGAATTGAGGTTTATATTTTTCTTGAAGAAAAATAAGCATTTCTTTCCCTGTCAAATTGCTATGGCACTCATCAAAAGCCACTTGACTATATATGTGTGGGTGTAGTTCTGGACTCAAATATCTTCTGTCGATCACCTGATTGTCTACATATCTGCCAATACCATATTGTCTTGATTACATTCAATCCATGAACATGGCGTATCTTTCTATTTAGGTATTTTACACTTTTTTTTCTCAGCAATATTTTATAGTCTTGCACATCTTGCATTACATTAACTGCTAGTATTTTCAGTTTTTGGATGTTATTATAAGTAGAATTAAAGAAATTTTTAAATTTCCCAATAGTTAGTTACTAGTTTATGAAAACACAATTGATTTTTTATGTATTAATGTTATATTCTGTGGCATTGCTAAATTTACATATTAGCTCTAGTAGGTTTCTACATTTACAATAATGTTATCTGTGAATAAAGACAGCTTTACTTATTCCTTTCCAATCTTTATGCCTTTATATTTCTTGCCTGTACACTGTCTGGGACTTCTAATACAATGTAGAATAGCAGTAGCGAGAACAGAGTAGAGGCTTTGTTTCTCTGGAGGCCATTCTTTAGACTGGAGGAATGACATGCTGTGATTTACACTTAAAAAAAAAATCCTCTGGCTGCCTGGGAAGAATTGTAGGAGCAAAGTGAAAGCAGGGAGACCAACAAAAGGCTGTAGAATTCTGAGTGAGAAAGGGTGTGGTTTGGTCTGCGATGGGAGATCTGAGATATATTTGGAGTTAGAGTCATTGGACGTGAGACCACTCAATGGACGTGGGGGAAGGAAAGGGGCACCAAGGATGACAGCTAGCATTATTGTGAGCTGTTGGGGTGATGGATCTGCTGCCTCTTGAGAGGAGGAGACATTGGGTGTGCAGCTTTGGCCACTGTCATTTCAAGGTACTATTAAGACATCCAAGGTGTCAGGAGGTCTGCCCAAGTGATGGAGCTAGGGGGCACAGATTTTGGGAGACATTAGACTTAGATTGGATCCAAAGCCACAAGACCAGACAAGAAAGGGGAGATTGTGGAGGAGGATGAAAAGGAGACTTAATCCTGGGGCAGAGGCCCAGGAAACTTGAAAGAGCTGGGAAAGCAGTAAGGTAGGAGGAAAACCAAGAGTAAGGTTTTTGGAATTCTCTTGAAGCAAGTGTTCCAAGAAAGGAATGGTTACTGTGTTGAATGCTCCTAAGCAGGAAAAGTGGGACAAGGACAGAGAGAGAACATCACAGTTTCCACCACGGACATCTTTGGTGGCCTTCACATGGGCACCTCAGTGGGGTGATATAGCTTGAAGCCCAGCTGGAGAGGTGGGGGCTGTAGATAGGGGAAAAGGAGGCAGTGAGTGCAGTGAAGGGGGGTGGCAGCCTTGTCCAAGCAGTCAGTAAGGAGGATTGCAGGGCTCTAGGTGTCTGCTAAGAGACCAAAGCCTCACTGGCCAGGGGGAAAAAGAAAAATGGGCTCTGTGCTCTGGAAGTCAGGGGCCGGGCCAGCCAGTGTAGATGAGTAGACAAGACACCCTGGGGAGGGAAGAGAGGATGAAGCATAGGAATCTATGCTCAGTGCTGTCCCTGGCTCTCTGTCTTGAAAGCCCAGCTTCAAGAACTCCTCCATGCTCATCACCAGGAGGGATGAGCTCTAAGGAGGGTGGAAAGTGGACCCTGGGGTGCAGGGCAGCAGTGTGGCCCAGTTCCATGTGCCGCATCTGTGTTTTGTTTTCTGAGAAAGCTGCACTGCTTTGTACAGGTAAGTTTGTCCTGAGAGCAACATATACTCTTTGGGAAATTGCAGAAAAGAGGGAAAGGTTTACTCCTGGGTATATTTTACTCTGGTTTGTTTCTACATGCACTTGTTTTTGCATAATTATAACTATGCTATGAACAGAATTTGGGGCCTGATTATTTTTCACTGAATGTTACGTAATAGATATTCTCCACGTGGATATATGGCTTTCATTGTTGTTAATGGTTGCATAAAACTGCAAGGGGGTAATGCCCCATGCTCAGTAAATTCATGCCCTACTTGTGGTCATTTGGGTTGCTTCCAATATACAGACAGTATTGCAGTGAATATCTATGTGGATGAAGCTTTTCCTTGATCCATTTTCACAGAATTAATATTTGTGGGTTTGTGATACTCACTTGCCTTATTGGGGGGTCAACTAGAGCCACCCGAGTGAGAAATACTACATGAGGCAGACTGCTCTCACATACCTGACTGCCTGCACACTGTCATTTAATTTTTTTTCTTGTTATTTGATGGACCAAAGAAGGGGCCTTGTAGCTTCAATCTGTCTTTCTTTGATGGTTAGAGAGGATGCTCATTTTTCCATTTATTCATTTACTCAATTTCCATTTGTTCTATTTTCCCTCATTGGAGAGGAGATCCTATCAAAGTGACCCAGTGTGGCTTTCCCAGTGGCTCAACAGGCCCTGCCAGGGCTTTCCTCACCCACTGTAGTGATCTAAGGTCAAAATTTTGTAGACACAAAGTTTTGTGTCTGTCTGTTCAGACTGTCTCCCCCTCACTCACCAGCCAGTTTTTGTGGTCACATTCTTTCTCCTGAAGTCCTCATGAGGCCCTGGCTGCCCAGTTTTCAGTGCCAATTCTCCAGGTTAGACCCACATCCTAATATCAGGGAACCGTGGAATAGTCACTGCAGCCTTTCAGTCTGCCCTGTACTTTCTCCTCTAAGCCATCCTCAACTCTGCCCCCAGCCACTTCCCCTGGATCTGGCAGAGCCTTTGGGCAACATGCCTTGACCGACTGACCAATCTAGTCTCTACTGACTGCTAGGAATTCTCTGTCATCTGCCTCCATCCACCTGCCACCTCTCCCAACGAAATCTCAGACTCTGGTCACACTGGCTTCGTTGCTGCTTCCCCCACATCTTTACTACTGCTTCTCTCTCTGCCTTAGTTCATAAGACCTCCAGCAAGAGTGCCTCTTTACTCCTGAGCCATGTTCAACTAGACTCATCCTTGAAGACCTTGCCTCCTCAGCCAAGTCTTCCTGGATTTTTCCAGTCTACTTGGCCTCCCTGCCTTTGAACATCTGTAGCACTTGTAATCTACATGGGCTCTCTGTAGATTACAATAAGTAGTCCCCTTTCCCCCATCCCACTTCTGAAGGAGTTGAGAAATAAAACCAAGATGGAGGGTAAAGCATCACCTTCTTCATTGATGAAAGCTGGTGGAAGGGGGCAGGAAGCAGCTTACTGTGAGACCAGTTGGACCTGTGAACTGAGCCCAAGATTCAGCCAACCTCCTCCCTCCTCCCATCCCTCTAGCATCACTGCTCTGGCGAGTGAGGCCCAGGGGTCACAGCCAGTGGAGACCAGCATCAGGAAAGGAGCATCAGGAACAAGAAATCTACCCCTTTCCCCACAGTCCATACCTCAGGGAGAAGTACTAAATTCTGTCTTGAATTATTATTTAGTCACTTTCTGTGGGTCTGGTTGCTTCTACTCCACTGTGAGCTCCTTAAGGCGAAGTGTGCACAGCTTCTGATCCTCACAGTGCCTTCAAGTGGGGAAAGAGAACTGGCTCTCAGAAAGCCCCTCCTTCTTCATGCACACCCACCCCTGTGAGGTCTGCAGTTCTGTTCTGAGGGCTTCATTTCTCCATTGATGCTGGCATGAGTAGATGGAAGTCCTATACGTGTAGGCAGGGATGTAACCACTGCCATTCACTCAGGCTGCCTTTCCTCAGAGCAGGCTTCCATGAGGGTGCAGGGTGTGGGGACACAATTACTCCCGGTGCCCTTGTACTAGGAGTGAGAAGAGAAATAAATAAGCAGTTGGGGTGCTACATACATGCTTTGCTCAACCCACAATTGTGCTAAGAGCCTACTTTGGGCCTTTACCAGACTGATGAATGATTGGATCATCCAAGGCCTAGGGGATTAATTATTTTCGGCTGGGCAGGGGATCCATGGACAGAGCCAGGTCACAAACTCCACTGCTCTGCTGGCTGCTGCTTTCTAGAGGAATCTGAGCCCTCACACAATTTGGAGCCCACCTGGTAATGCCTGGATCCCAGAGCTGTGGGTGCACACACATCATTGCACCACGTAGAGTTAGAAAAAGATTTCTCTAAAAATAACCACCGAGGAATATTTAATTTGATAGAAAGACTGTGACTAATGCATGAAACAGAGAGAGTCTGTGTGACAAGACACAGTACAATAATGGGGAAAAATTCATGTTTGACCTTTAAACCAGTGCAAAATGAAATCGATCTAAGCCTTGGCAGCTGAAGACCCTGTGGCTCTAGGGAAACTGGCTATGAGCAGGGGATGGGATGATCATGGAGGAAAAGTGAGGGGAATATGTGGCTTTTAAAGGTGTTGCATCATGGAAATAGATCAGGGAAATCAATACCTTTTGGTGTTAGATAGAGAGAAGGTGGTGCTGAGCTAAGTGCTGGCTGGTGAGAGGCGGACGCGGGAGGCCAGCCCAGCTGGATGGGGGTGACTGAATCACAGGCTGGCTCTAAGGAGAAGCAGATTCCACAAAGGCAAGGAGACCCAGTGTTTCTGGGCAGCAATTGGAGCTGATGGGGCGGGGAGTGAGGTTCCAATGTTGAGCAAACACTTGCCCTGTGCTAGACTCTGTATTGAGAGCTTCATAGGCATTATCCTCCTAATCATCCTGACACATAAGCTGTTATTATTCCCATTTGACAGAGGAAGAAACTGGGGTCAGAGAGATGAAGCTACTTGCCTGGGATCACCCAGTTGGGAAATGTCTGGAGCTGGATGTGAACGCAGAGACTTCAAGTTCTATTTGCTGTTACTAGGTCATTTAAACTTGAAAAAGCCCAAGAATGACAGGTTGGGGTTGGGGCAGGCTGAGTGTGTTGTGGTTTCAGTAGGGCCACATGGTGACGAGTTCTCATGGAACATTGCCATGGATCCTGGCGTGGCAGGTTTCTGGGTTGTGATCATTATCCTTATCTTTCCATAATTCATGACTGCATTTTATAAACTCTGATCCATCAACCTCATTGCTAACTGGAGAAGAAAATAGTCTCCATTTCTTAGAGTTGCTCTTCCTCAGTGGCAACAGAGAGAGTGCTGGTCCTACAGGTCAGGGTCCTGCATGTTCCAAGTACACATCCAAGGTGTATTCTCTGGAGACAGTTCCTCAAGCATTTTTTTTTTTTTCATCCTCTACTATATACATGTTCCTGGAGGAAGAGATTAGCAATGGCCCCTGATTAGATTTAGGGCCAGTTGTTTCTTGGGATGCTTGGTGATATTCTTTCTCTAAAAAACTTTAGCATGGGCAGGGCTGGGGGTGACGAGCAAGGTGTTGACATCAAAATTGAAGAAGGGGGGCAGAGACCCTCCTGGACTTTGGAGGGTTGGCTCTGACAGGAGGCAAGTTGCTTTTCCTCTCTGAGCCTAGAAATGAGGGCTGAAGCTAGGTTTGGTTGTGCCATCATGAGAATCAAGGAAGGATTGGCTTGACCAGGAGAGAAGGAAGCCCAGCGTGGTCCTGGGTGAAGAGTAGTTCTCCATAGCCTCTGTTGGGTGATCCAAGAATTGGGGAGTGTGCCTTTGAGCCCAGCACTTAAGGGGATGGGCCTTTGCCTTGGTTGTTCTCCCAATAAGACCAGGATCTCCTTGAGGAGCCTGATCTTAGGGCTTGGTCTTACTCATGTCTCTCATCTCTGCTTCTGATCCAAGGCCTGGTAATTGTTGGTACTCCCAATATCATGGGACCCAGCAAGGCCCCAGAATCTGGCCTGCTTCCCACACCAGCCACATCTCTCCCCATTCTCCTCTTGCTTGCACTTATCACATCCTGGTCACATTTGCCTTTCCATTCCTCAGATAAATCAAGCTCCTTCTTCACCAGACCTCCCTCCCTAAATGCTGCTCTCTCTGCCTAGAACACTTTCCTTCTTTACTTGGCTGATTTGTCTGCATTGTCAGTTTCCAGTTTAAACACCACTTCCTCCAGGAAGTCTTCCCTGATTTACCAAACTAGGTTAGGCCCCTTGGCGGATGCTCCCTTTGTACACTGTACTCTTCTGTCCTAGTACTTATGTCTCTAATTAGAGATTCACTTGTGTGAATAATTGATTCACTTCTTCTACTCCCCAACAAGATGGCAAACTCTGTAATGGAAAAACTATCAACAACTTCTGTTCTGGACCTGGTCCATAACAGGTATTCAATAAATATTTGGTGAGTGATTAAGATTTTCCACACCTCAAGGTGAAAAGTATAAGGAACTGGTGGGAATGAAGGTTCCCTTTCTAGCTCTGGCCACATAGCAATTCAGAGATAAAGTAGGTGGTGCTACACCAAACAAACAGGCTTCGTTTTGCACTTAACTCAAGTGAATTAATGAAGACATTGCAATTGGTTGCTTTTTATGTGTAGAGAAATTACCTCTGTCCTGATTTGCAATATCTATGCTATTTTGGGCTGTTTTTCTCTTTTGGGCCTATTTATATTGGAGCAATAATTTCACCATTTGGCTACGCAGAGGCCCAATTAATATTACAAATATGGTCCCATAAAATTCACTTCTTGACATTAGAACGTTTTGTTGCTAATTACTCTCCAAGGTTTTTAATTTCAATTCCTCCTTGGTGACTGAGTGTAGAACTTCAAGGGCACAGTTATTTCCCCCGAAGGGAAAGGAGAACTAAGTAATGCCAAGTTTCTATCTACTTGCCCTTCCTTCCTGTGGGGTATTTGTTTTTCATGCCTTCTCCTCCCCTTTTCCTGGCCAGAAACAAACAACAAACAAACAAAACCCATTTTGGAACAATGATATACATTTCTGGGAAAATAAAAACACTCATTTGCTAATGTATTCATTCAAGCAATATTTACTGAGCACCTACTGTGTGTCAAATCCTGTGTGCTAGGCATTAAGAACACCAAAAATAATATAGCATGGCACTGTCTTGGGGTAGCTCGAAGTCTTGAGTGGGCAGGGAGTCCTGAAGAGCCTGTGACATATCTGGGGGTACTTCTCACGGTAGAGCTTGATAGACACAGCCCATCCACGAGCACCACATCAGTCCCAGTGGTTGAAATCAGGGAGGTTTTGGGCATTTTTCATTTGAAAATCTTGGTTAATCACAGGGAAACTGCATTTTAATAATATTTTGAATGGGTTGATAAAATAGGAACAGATGGTTAAAGTTTGTCATTTTAGGGAAAATAATGAAATATTGCACTGCTTAATCTGTCTTTTTCACACTCTTCCCTATCCCTTCCCCACCGTGAACATATTCAGATGTAGAAAAATTTAAAGCAAAATACTAATAATATCGTCTTAGTCTCTTAGGTCTCTTTCCTGAAAGGACCCCAACTTTGTCAGCCAGTTCTGTGTTAACCTACTCTGTTAGCCCTTTACTCCAATGTTGCCTCCTGAGAGGAGAGTTCCAAAATGGTGTTGCGTTGGGGTGTTGCTTTTGGGGATGCTTGTGCATCTCTCTGCCATGAAGAAAACTAGCTTTGTAGATGCTCTATTAACCAGAGTAGACTCACTCCTAGAGGATCCCAGTGGGGCAGAGATGAGTTGGGAAACAAATGTTTCTGAGCCTCCTATCCACCTGCCCCTGGGCTGTTTATGTGCATAAGTCCTAGTTGCAAGCACTGCCTGATCAAGAGAGGGCAGAGCTAAGTCTACCATCACCTGTACTTTGCTTAGATTTGCCACCATCATCTGTACTCTGCTTAAATTTGCCTCTATTACCACTGCATTTCTCTGAAAATTTCCCACCATTCTGCTTGGACAGAGTATCCGATGAGATCAACCATGAGAGAAGGAAGCGAATGCTGCTCTTGCACCATGGCCAGAAACTCTTGGGAGACTGAGCATCGTGTACCACTTGCCTACTGCTCACCGACTTCAGTAGCAAGAGCCTGCAGGATGCTCCTGGATAAACATCATCTTTGTGGCCACACATTGTTTTATGAGCTGAGTCATCAGACTGGCTGGCTCCTTAAATACTGCTATCTGATTCTCCAGGCAACAGAAAAAAAAGGGGAGAAGATGTGAAGTGTAGCTCATTGAGCTTTGTAGAAGAGTGCCAGTCTTGTTGTCCGAAAGTGATGGGGGGATTTATCATTATGATGTTTGCTTGTGCTAAAAAATTGATTAACTTAAGTTCTATTTAAGTGAAAAAGATGATGCTGTCTGCATTTCTTGTATGTTATATACACAATGTTTGGTTATGGGCTATTTTTAATAGCCACCAATCTTGAACAACTTCCTGTTGAAGACTTGATTCCTTCTTTAGTCAGCAAGTTGCAATTTATCATCTGAGGTAATGAGTTCAATCCAAAAGTAATAGTGACATGTTAAGTCAAACTGTTTGCACACTTGTTTCTTAAATAGCAAACCATGTTTATATTTTACATAGCTACTCAATAAGATGTCTCAATGAATTTTTTAAATTTAATTTTCTTAAATGTTTATTTATTATCGAGAGACAGAGAGACAGAGCATGAGCATGAGCATGGGAGGGGCAGAGAGAAGGGGAGACACAGAATCTGAAGCAGGCTCTAGGCTCTGAGCTGTCAGAACAGCCTGACACGGGGCTCGAATGCACAAATCGCGAGATCATGACCTAAGCCGAAGTCGACGCTCAACTGACCATCCAGGCGCCCTGATTTTGTTTTTAATTTTAGAGATAGCGACAGAGAGAGAGAGAGAGAGAGCGCAAGGGAGAGGGACAGAGGGAGAGAGAGAGAGAGAGAGAGAGAGAGAAAGAGAGAGAGAGAATCTTAAGCAGTCTCCATGTTCAGCCTAGAGCCCAACACAGGGCTTGATCCCATGACCCTGGAATCACGACCTAGGCCGAAATTAAGAGTCAGATGCTCAACCAGCTGAGCCACCCAGGTGTCCCATCAATGAATTTTTAATTAAAGCCTATATCAAGGAAATTTACTCTTTTTAACTCAAGTTTCTCAATTGGGAGATTTGTGACTTGCTGAAATAAATTTCTCAGTTTTCTTTTCCAACCTACTGCATTATGATCTCAGGTAACATACAGGTAGACCATTCACCCAAGAGTATATGTTGAATTCCTGTTTGATGGTAGGCATTATGATAGTCTCTGTGTGGGGTAAAAATAAACAGAGCAATCTTTGCCACTTAAAAAGGAAACAGATGTTTGTCAATGTGCAAGGCAGACCCATCTGATCTCTTGGAGGAAAGTGGGGTGAGTAGGTGCTACAGGAAAGGCCCTCGTGGGAGAGCAAAATCTCCTTTTGCCAAGGGCTGTTGGGAAGTTTAAGGGAAGAACAGCCCTTGGAGGGTGAGGAGGATCCATGAGTTTCAAGAGAGGAGAATACATGGGTTGAGTGATACTGTATGCAAAGGCCCAGCCAGAGCCAGGGAAGAGTAGCTGCTTGTATCTAGAGTTGGGACACCCCTGGGGACTTCTGGGAGAGCAGTTTCTGGAGGTGACAGGGTCAGAAAACAGATCATCTGAGAGTCAAATGAATTGCATTAAAATAAAGGGATTTGGAGTGGTTGATTATTCTTCACAGTCATCTAGAGGAGGAAGAAAGAAGGAATGGAAGCTGAGGGTACCAACAGGGCAGATGTTGTTGGTACCACAGAAGGAGCCTATGGAACAGAACTGGATGAAAATGGAGGGCAGAGAGCAACAATGGGGCGGGGATCCTAAGAAGGAGCAGGCAGTGAAGCTGGGTGGTGGTGAAAACATAAAGAAGTGGATGGAGAAGAGGGGAAGGCAGGGTGCCAAGGGTCCTGATTTTCAGAGGCAAGTTGAAGGTTGGCTCACATGTTGGGAGGGGTGTGTGTGTGTGGGGGGGGTGCAGTGAGAGTGGACTGACAGTATGAAGAAGGGCTCAGAACAGATGCTGTGGGTATATGAGAGCAGGTGTATATCTCTGCTGAAGACTGATTCTCCATGATGTGCTCTTTTGCTTCAAGAAAACAATCTAAATTTAGTACAAAGAGCAAGACTGTAGGAGTCTGAGATTTATCAGATGCCCCCTTCTCACCTTGGCCCGTTTTCTTTTCCCTTTACCAGTTGGGATTAATGCATTCCCATCCCTGAGCTGAGGTGTGCAGTTGTTGATTGGGAGTATCTTTGTCTGGGGAAGCTGTCATCTAAGATGAATCCAGACTGGGAACAAGAGAGTAAACTTTGGGAAAACCAGTCATTGGGCTCTGAGACTGTGATCATGTACATCAGCCAATGGAGTGGAACTAGGAGATGAAATAAGAGCTTTAAGTTTGTTCGTTCAGAAGGTCTGTATAACTTGGCCCACTTGCTAGATAGCTCCCTTTTTGGGAATGTGGGCTTCATTACATGGTGACATTCCAGGGTGGTCATTGGGCAGGGGTCTTCTGGGAACAGTTAGCTACATAAATAAAGATAACTCCTTTATTATGTTCTTGGACTCCCCCAGCCCCTCAGTGTATGTAGCTCTTGAGAAACTCAATCATTTACAGAATATTTTCCTAGTACAGGAGTGTGCAACCTTCATTGGTGGGAGGAGTGAGTCTATAGGTCAGGATTTGGGGATCTGTGGCAATAATCCAGGTGAGTTTAGTCAGGCCTGGAATGAGTAACTAATCATAAAGGGCATTATGAAGAAAGAACCAATAAGATCTGTTGATTACCAAGATATTGTACTAGTCTTGCTTCCTACTCAACAGGTGCGCATCAGGTGTTAGGTAGGTGCTGAGAGTGACTTTAGCCTGGAGCTTGCCTTTTGGGAGCAGTCTTAATGGGAAAAATAAGGCACAAATGCACACAGCTGGAATCCTAGGCAAAAGAAGGGGAGGATCCAGTCTACTAGCTGCAGGATCTGGGAAGCTTTCCTGGAAGTGATGCACTGATCTGGGCTTGGAAGAGTGTTCAAGGATGTTCAGTCAAGTGAGGAGTGACACCAGGGTTTTGTCTGGTGACAGATGCTGGTGACAGAGATGGATAAATATGCTGGGATTAGGGCTGGGACCACAATGTGATCCAGGTGCAGGTTAAAGAAGTCCTGCAGTTGCCAGGATTATCCTGATCTTTGGAGAATGGTTGAACTAGGGTCACAAGGTGATATTTGCAGAAGTAAGAGGGAACAGATTTTGGGGGGGAGGAAACAAAGGAGGAAAGTTTTGGGACTGAGCCAAAAGTCCAAATAGCCTATAAGGCAGAGACCTAGGAGGAGCAGAGACGGTGCCCAGCGCAGGATCCCAGATCCTAACAAGGAAGGGTTTCCTTACTAAGAAGGCTACTCTGATTGTTCACACTCCAAGAATTTACCGCATAGGACAACTCAGCGAAACAAGAACCAAGGAGGCGGTAGGGCTTCGGCCTAGAAGGCATCCCAGAGACGAAGAGCGAGGGGCAACAGTGCCCCACCTTGTTCTCCCGCGGCGACCCCACCTTTCGGGTCCGGCGATACGCAGGGTGGCTCCCAGGACCTTTCCGGGATGGGCAGTGTCCACACTGTGGGCGACACTGGGATGGGTCTGAAAACGGTATCCTTCCCTCCTCCCTTCTCGATCCTCCCTCTCGGACAGAGTCCCGCGGCAATCTCGCTGTGCCAGGCAGGAAGCACCGGACGCGCAAGCCTCTAGCGGCCTAGGGCCTCCCACCTGTCCAGCCCGCCTCTACCATCACTTGCTACCGCCGAGGGCGGGGGTCCACGGAGGAGCTAGGTCTGACCCCCGCGGGGCCGTCCAATCGCCTCTCGCGGATTTCCCTCCGCTGGCGCGCGACGGCGGCGCGTGAGCTCGCGCGCGGGCTCGGGGGGCGCGAGCCCGGGCAGCGCGAGCCCCCGCGCGCCGGGAGTGGCGCATGCGCGGCCGTCCTGCGAGCCCGCTGAGGCGAGCCGAACCGCGGCGGCGCCGGGAGCAGAACAGCGGAGCTGTGAGGGACCGAGCGGCGGCGCGGGAGCAGCGGCGACGGACAGGTGGAGAGACCTCGCCCGCGCCTCCCGGGACTGCTGGGCCGCTCGCGGGAGCCTCGCGGTTCGGACGTGGCGGCAGCGGCATCCCGGACGGCCTGTGAGGGATGCGCCGCCCACTACCCCGCGCCGCCTGACCGCCCCCGCTTCGGCTTGCGGTGCGCCACAGCCGGGCCCGCGGCCGTCCCCGCCGCGCTGTCGCCCGGCCGCCGCGCCCGCGGGGCCGCGCCCGGCCCGGCCATGTGGACCCCCACGGAGGAGGAGAAATACGGCGTAGGTAGGTGAGGCTCCGGCCTGGCCACAGCAGGGGTCCCAGGGACGCGCCCTTGCTCTGGGCCCCGTAGCGGCCCCGCCTCGATTCGCGCCCGCGCGCTCCCGCCCCTGCCCGCAGGCTGCGCGGCCTCGGCGCGGGGCGGGCGCGGCGGGGGCGGCGGGGGCGGCGGGGCGTGTGGCGCTGGGGTGGGAGCGGGCCTCCGGCAGTGGGGAGGGCGGCAGGGGGCGCTGGCGGTGCGGCCTCGGCAGGTGCGGCGGGCCGGAGGGGCGGGCACGGTGGGCTGGGCCCCTGTGGCAGTGTGAGGTTTCTGGTGTGGGGTACAGGGCAGTTTTACCCAAGAAGCCAAATCCTGAGAGTCTTGTTTTCTCCGCACCCAATCTCAGTTTTAGCGAGTTTCCGCACCTGAGTTGCTGAGCCCGATGACTGTTTATTTTTTTGGACTGGAACCTTTCAAATGGATAAAAAACGTTGACATCATTTTTCCAGCTCAAAATTTTGTAGACATTTGACTGCAAGTGTTTGGTCTGTTTTAATTTGTTCTGCATTCAGTATTAGAAATAATTACTTCACACTGGGAAGTGTTTTTGGACATGTCTCAATGTTACGTTTAGTGTGTGTATATAGTACGGTGTCGTTAAAAACAAAAACACCAACAAACCTGCTTTCAGGTGAGACTGTTATTCATCTTAGAATCCTCTTTTTATCTTACAAGTGTTAAACTCCAGAAGCTAAATGATTCTTGTAACATTAAACTTCTTTAAAAAGAATGAATATTCAGTAATACAAAGGGTTGAATGTTAGTTTTCCTTTTAATAATGCTAGTGTTTTGTGGCAATAACATGATAGAGCTCAGCCACAATGCATTATTGTAAGTCCTGTGCCATCTTATTGGGTTAAAAACAGATTTAAAAGGTTGAGTGTACAGGTTCCCCTACCTCCCAACTTGTAATGGAAAACTATGGATGGGGAAATCTCTCTAAACATAGATTTTTATTTCTCATGTTTTTTTTCACCTCAGCTCAATCAAGATTTAACTCACAGTTCACTACGAAATAACTTAAAAAAAAATTTAATAAGAAATTTATTGTCAAATTGGTTTCCATACAACACCCAGTGCTCATCCCAACAGGTGCCCTCCTCAAATGCCTATCACCCACCCTCCCCTCCTTCCCACCCCCCATCAACTCTCAGTTTATTCTCAGTTTTTAAGAGTCTCTTATGGGAGCGAAATAACTTTTTAAACTGGCAGTAGTAACAAACATTTAGGAATACAATCAGGCAAGTTATGTGAAAATTGAATTTATTGAAATTTAAGGACCTGCAGAGAGATCTTCTATGTTGGTATAAAATCCTGTTTTGAAAGGTAACTTTCCAAAGTTTGCTGTGCTACAATGGCATGATAGTATGCTAGCATGGAAGCGATAAAAGAAGCCCTATTGCTTGAGTCTCTGTTGAGAAGGAATTGGGAAATGATGCAAAGAGCCAGGATTTGCCTCTGGGGACATTTTACCTTTTCTCTTAGTTCTCTAAATACTATATATATATATATATATATATATATATATATATATATATATATATATATTTTCCATGAAATGAAGAGTTGATGGTTTATCTTCTCCATAACTTGCTTTCAGAACTGCTGAACTAGGATAACAAATAATTGATGTGAAAGTGGCACCTAAGTGATAATTCCTTCTGGGAAAGAATCCTTGAGTAGGAGAGTTAGCAGATTTCTGAGTCCTGGCTTCTCTTTACTGGTGTGGTGGGCAAGTTAATATCATTTTCTTAATGTGTAAATTGGGGATAATATTTACCTACAGGGTTGTGAAAATCAAATGAAAGCATACCAGATGCTTCATAAATGTTAATTTCTTCTTTTCCCTGTAGTACTCAGAGTAATAATAATACCAGGTATTTCCTCTGATGTGTTAGTTCTTAGAAAGACACAGTGCAGGGTAATCAAGATAGGCATATGTGAATCTCCAGGCACTAGGATTTGGTGTGTGATTTAATCAGGAAGATGGAATGAAATTCTTGCATTCTTAGGACTGTGGGTTTATCTTTAGAAAAATGGTTATTTCCCGTGGAGAGGACACAGCATTGGGCACAGGAAGGACCTAAATGCTTTGTAAATGAGAGATGTTGTTATTCTGAAGATATTAGCAGTTGTGATTTAGTGTACTTTAGATGCTTTTCCTGCCAAACAAGGCATCTCTTTTCCTACTTTCTCTCACAGCTTTGTTCTACTGTCCCTTCCTCAGTTATGGTCTGAAAGTTCTTGTAGAAATTGTTCAAAACTCAGGGTACATCTCTTTCTGTAAGCACGTTAGGACTCTTAGGCTTTTTATTTAGTAAAATCCGGTTCAGCCTATAAAGTAGCTTAAATGTTATACTTACAATAAGAAAAATAATCAATCAAAAATAGTGTGTTAGCTGCATTATTTAATTGCTAGTTTGAAAATCTATTATCATTATTCCTAGGAGGTAGTATTTTGAGTTTCAGCTTTGATTTTTATGACCATCTTGGAGCATAGGTTTCTATCTCTGCTTGCTTTGCTAATCCATAATCCTTACAGCAAGGAGGGAAAACTTGTACCTACTCCCTACCAATTTGGAGAAACTGCTTGGATGTTAGTGAGGGAAAAAGTCCCCTGTTGCAGCATTGCAAAGGATTTTTTTTCCATTGCAGCTATTCATCTGTATTTGACATTGGTAAGGTGTTTGAGATTCTGTAGAAACATTTTACTTTAGCTTTTGTTTTTTTTTTTTTTAATACAGGAATTCTATACAGGTTACAACATTTTCAAATTATTTGATTTATTCACCTAGAACTAGGTGATAAATGAGCTTCTATTCATTGTAATATTCTGTGGTTGACTTTAGAGGAAGGGGAGAAAACTGTTCTTTTTTGAGGTTTAGTCTTGGGTCAGTCACCATGTTGCTGGGGATTCTTACTTAATGTTATACCATATAGAGTCCCAGAGCAGTTCTAATGTTATCTTCATCATACAGATGAAGAAACTGGATCTCAGAGGTGGTTAGTCCTTTTTTGTCCTTCAACAATTGAATATTCTCTTTATTTTTCTTCTTGGCAATGGGCAATATTTTGTGATACGTTTGGCTTTTTTGCTATCCTTCTTTAGTATTAAAGTGGCTGTTTTTTACTGAACCCGTTAGCCATGTTTTGACTCTTTATGTCTCTTTCCCTCTGAGATTCTGTTTTCCTTTCTGTTGCCATGAATGCTTAGAAAGCCCTGTATCTTTCTATTCTTTACTTTACATTTCCAAGAAGCTTCCTCTTCTAAAATGCATTAGGTGAGAACAGTCCACCTATTTTTGTGAAATAGTTGTCTTTTCCCATATTGATGGCACCCAAACTACCCAATATAGAAACCAAAGATCAAGAAAATACTTTTCTCATCCTCTGACAGCAGCAGCAGCAGCAGCAGCAGCAAACACTGATAACAAAACAAGAATGTTTATAATTAACTTCTAAAATAGAATAGCAGCAAAAGTTTGAATACATATGTACTAGTTTGTCATCTTAGGGCTGGAAGCTTGCCTCAGGTCATTATCTTGTTTATTCTGCTGTCATAAGGTAATTTTTTTTTAATAACTCAGGGCATTTGTTGTTTATTTCCTAATCCACACTTAGTAAATAAACCATGACAGTTTTTCCTCATCACCAACCAGAATACCTGATATTTTAGTTTTGTAATGTTATATTTATTTTTATCTTGTATAAAAAGTAATTCATATTTTCTGCCTTACTTTTACCAGATTTCCTTTTGCTTGATTTTTCCCAGATAGAACAAAAAAACACTTTTAAAAAAAAGCCCTGGGTCCTTAAAAGAAATTTACCTTGTAAAGATCCTGTGGTGCAGAGGCATCTGAAGGCGGAGAAGGAATAGGTTGATGAAACCAGATTGGAAAGAACCAGTGATCACAAAATTTCACTAAATCTGTTGGTAAATAGGCTAAAATAGGCTACAGTTCAGCGAAATAGTGCAAAGGCAGTGGGCTTTTTAGTTACTTGTTCCATGAGGGAATCCCAGTGTTTGAAACCTCTGTAAGGGCCCCATACCTCTCAGAGGTAAAGGCATCTACTAGGGATAGAGAATATATCATATACCCAGGACTTTATTTTGTTTTAAAAAATGAGGATGTGCTTGATGTTTTATGATTGGGGTTTAGTTTTTACAGGGAGCTTCCACATTATGATTCTACTTGAGCCTTACACCATAATATGTCCTCTTCCCTCTTTTTGAAACAGGTGGGAAAGAAACTTTAGCTGAGAGGAGTTAGGGACTGATCTAGGGAATTTAAGTCAGTTAGTGCTGAGTTGAGATTTGAACGTAGAACTTTGGGAGTCTAAGCCACAGCTTCTTTTATTACATCATGTTGCTTCTGAAAGGACTTTGTCAGTAGTGTATATCTGTGGCTCAAAAGATAAGGCATTCTTGTGGTGCCTGAGTGGCTCAGTCAGTTAAGTGTCTGACTTTGGCTCAGGTCACGATCTCACAGTTCGTGGGTTGGAGCCCATGTCGGGCTCTGTGCTGACAGCTCAGAGCCTGGAGCCTGCTTCAGATTCTGTGTCTCCCTCTCTCTGCCCCTCCCCTGCTTGCGTGCGCGCGCGCTCTCTCTCTCTCTCTCTCTCTCTCAAAAATAAATAAACATTAAAAAAAAAGACTACATAGTATTTATTGTTCTTCTAATTGTAAAGATTTGCATTGGTAATGAATACACATTTAGGACATGACAAGTCAGAAGCACGTTTTTAAAGAGCTCTGAAGGATATGTTCGCTTTTTTAAAGACACTATTAGCTGAGAGGAAAGAAGTTGAGTTTGGCAAATATTTATTGAGTGCCTTTTCAAACCAAGAGGTCTTTTTTTTTTTTTTTAAATTTTTTTAACGTTTATTTAAAAAACATTTTTTTTAATGTTTATTTATTTTTGAGACAGAGAGAGACACAGCATGAGCAGGGAAGGGGCAGAGAGAGAGGGAGACACGGAATGTGAAGCAGGCTCCAGGCTCTGTCAGCACAGAGCCCGACGCGGGGCTCAAACTCACGAACTGTGAGATTGTGACCTGAGCCGAAGTTGGACGCTTAACCGACTGAGCCACCCAGGTGCCCCTAACGTTTATTTATTTTTTAGAGAAAGACAGAGTATGAATAGGGGAGGGTCAGAAAGAGAGGGAGACACAGAATCTGAAACAGGCTCCAGGCTCTGAGCTGTCAGCACAGAGCCCGATGTGGGCCTCGAACTCACAGACCGCGAGATCATGACCTGAGCTGAAGTCGGACACTTAACCGACTGAGCCACGCAGGTGCCCCAACATTTAAAAAAATACATTTTTTTGGGGCGCCTGGGTGGCTCAGTCGGTTAAGCGTCCGACTTCAGCTCAGGTCATGATCTCACGGTCTGTGGGTTCGTGCCCCGCATCGGGCTCTGGGCTGGTGGCTCAGAGCCTGGAGCCTGCTTCCGATTCTGTGTCTCCCTCTCTCTCTGCCCCTCCCCCGTTCATGCTCTGTCTCTCTCTGTCTCAAAAATAAATAAAACGTTAAAAAAAAAAAAATTTTTTAAAAAAAAATACATTTTTTTAAATGTTTTATTTATTTTTGAGAGAGACAGAGTGCAAGCAGGGGAGGGGCAGAGAGAGAGGGAGACACAGAATTGGAAGTAGGCTCCAGGCTCCGAGCTGTCAGCATAGAGCCTGATGTGGGGCTTGAACTCACAGACCATGAGATCATGACATGAGCTGAAGTTGGATGCTTAACCGACTGAGCCACCCAGGTGCCCTACCACTTAATAGAAAAGTCACTATGCAACAATATTCTGTAGTCTATTCAAATATTACAGTTCATTTTATCATGCAGTGTTAAGGGGCGCCTGTGTGGCTCAGTCTGTTGAGTGTCTGACTTCGGCTCAGGTCATGATCTTGCGGTTGATGAGTTCGAGCCCTGCCTCGGGCTCTGTGCTGACAGCTCAGAGCATGGAGCCTGCTTCAGATTCTGTGTCTCCTCTTTCTCAGCCGCTCCCCTGCTCATGCTCTGTCTCTCTCTGTCGCAAAAATAAGTAAACATTAAACAAAAATTATCATGCAGTGTTAAAAGAGAATGTGCTTTAGAAACATTAAACTAAATTGTAAACGTGACACCTTTATCTGTTTAGCAATTTTAGACATATTTGGAAACGTAACAGTCTCAAGATAATGGTCATTGAAGTTAGAGGTTGAAAGTACTTTATATATATTCATACCATATTTTTACATTGGTGCTAATTTTTATTTTTAATAGTTTGTATTTTGAATCTTTCTTTTGAAATCTGTGTCTTTATTCTTGATGATAAGAATGATCTGAAATTATTCCCAGTGTGTAAGCATTATTGGATATGCTATATTAGGGTTTTAATTCTAACATTATGCTTTTACTCTAATGAACAAACCTGTTTATGATTTTGCTCTCGACTCTTGCATAACCCCTTTTGACACATTTTGTATGGAAAAGCAAGATTTTTTTTTCACATAAAGCCTCAAGGAACTTAAAAAAGTCTTCAAAAATACATTGCCATATTATTTTAGCTGTGGTCCAGGTACTTGCAGTTGATTTGCTATATCACACAGTAGGATACTCTAGTAGAAATAATTACTATGTTGGGAAATGTCATTCAGAAGCTTCCTGTTTTCCTACTTTTCTGCAGTGGAATAAAATCTCAGCCTCCTGCTTCCATCTGTTTCTCCTTCTCTCTTCGAAACTCATTCATGAGCTCTTACTCACTGGTGAGTGAGAACCAAAACTGATGGAAGAATTAGTGTATGATGAATGCAGAACTTTGTATTATAGACTTAGTAACATACCTCAGATAGATGTGCATTTGGCCTTTATTCAGATTCATCTAGTGAAAAGCCCTAACCACTTTTCGGGACAGCCCTATTTTATTGTTTCGAGAGCTGTAATTCGAACATTCTTCCTTACTGAATAGACTCCCTATAATTTCTTAGAAGTCTGTGTTCTGTGCCTATATTTAAATAATTTGCCTCATAGCCCTTCAGTAGTTTATAACATTTTAGAATTGTAAGGCATTTTAGAGATACATGGGTTTCAGGCTCTAGAACTAAGTAAGTCTAGTTGGAATAGCTGACATTCATTAAGTGTTTACCACATGCCTAGCACTTTCATGTTATGGCTCAAATTTGCTTTTCAGCCTCATCTGCTGACCTACTGGTACTTTATAATTTAGTGGAACTGAACTTTCACCAAGTCTTTCAATCTCGACTTAATTACACTAGTGCTGTCATGTGCCAGGACTATTTGTCACCCATTAAGTACTTGTTATTTACTGCATCATGTCTCATTCATATTATTCCTTTTATGTGGGGTCTTTTACCTCCTCCATCTCTCAGAGTTTTTCCTGCCTAGCTAGGCTCCTTTCATATATTGTTATCTTTGTAAATCTTTTTAGACCCTTGACCCTCTCTTTCTCCAATTAGATAGATTTTGTTCTTTTAAGTTCATAAAACTTTGTACCTTATAGTGGTATATTTATTTTGTCCTCTTCCACTAGACTAATGTGTTTCCAATTTTTTACTATGCCCTACAATAAGAAGTACATTTAAAGTTGCTATCTCTGGGGTGCCTGGGTGGCTGTAGGTTCGGCTAAGTATTTCAGTTCAGGTAATGATCTCGCTGCTCGTGGGTTTGAGCCCCACATCGGGCTCTGTGCTGACAGCTTTGAGTCTGGAGCCTGCTTTGGATTCTGTCTCCCTCTCTGTCCCTGCACTTATGCTCTGTCTCTCTCTCAAAAATAAATAAACATTAAAAACAAAATTGCTATCTCTTGTGTGTGTATCTACACATACATAGACTTGTATACACATATATGAAAAAGTTAAAAGTTTTATGATATAGTACTGTGTACTTTGTACAGTGTACTCTGATATTTTCTGTTAAGTGAGAAGTATTGGTGGCAGCTCACTCAATGGATCTTGTGACCCATGGTTAAAAAAAAACACTGCTTTAGGCTATAAACTCTTAAAAGTAGGGATTGTGCCAAATTTATCTTTGTATTCTTGGCAGATATAACTCAGTGCCAGGCATGTAGAAGGTTTTAAAGCTTGATTTTTGGACTTTTGAGCTACCATCTCACACTAATTACTCATACTGAAGTTATAGCAATTAAAACCTAGATTTTATTTTACATGAACTGAAGTCAAGTCTCTTCCATCCTGAACTTGTACGATTGGTAATAAATATAAATGTAAAATTATTAGTTTTATTTAAAAAAGATTTTATATTTATTTCCATTACATTTCATCAAAGGGGAGCATATTTGATTTACCCCTATTGGTCCTAAGTTGGTAGGGGGCTAAACGTATTTGGCTCAGCAGTACAGCCTGTCAGGTCTTTTTGAAGTTTGAATTTTCAATGTCACATATTATTTTTTCTTTGAACCTTTATCTACCCAATTGACAAATTTGTTTTCTTTTTCCAAGTGGTTGGTAAAAGGGTTGAACAGAATCAGAAAAAAATGTTATCTAGTGGGAAATGTCTAGTTTATAGACAAATATATTTTGCTATTTTGAACACAAATAATCTGAATGACTTATTGACATTTTATGAAATTGCCAGCTGTGCCACTTTTGTGAACCTATTCGTGTTTGGGATTAGGGTGGGCTCATAGCCAGATTGTGGTTCATAACCAAGGGGGAAAAGATGTTGCTAAAGAGGTCTGTGTGGCCTTATATTTAAGTGTGGAGAACAAAGAAATTATAGCACTAGAAAGATGTTAAGTCCATTTTCATCTTCTGTATGAAATTTCATGTACATTTCATGTACAGGAGGAAGGGTGGCCCCAAACTTTTCTTGAGTTTTGTTTTTGATATTCTCTTCACATTCCCTATACTCTAGATATGCTGGACAACTCATCCTTTTTCCAGACAGGTTTATAACTGTCCTACCTTTGTCACTTTGCTTAGATTCTTATACTATGACAGGAATGCAATGATTACCTTTCTCTGCCTGGGAAATGGCAACTTAAAAAGCTCAAATGTCATCCCTTTGATGCCTTCCCAGCTCTGCCGGATATAAATAAGCACTGTTGCTTGCTCCTACAGCAGTTGGTACCAACCTTTGGTATGGCACTTATCCCTTTAGATGCTTAATTACATCTCTTTACCTTGGGGAATTAAGCTTCTCTAGGACAAGGGACTTTATCTTCATGTTTGTAACCCCAGGACCTAGCAAATAGTGAGTGATCAATAAATGCTTAATTAGGATTCCAATCTAGTGAAGAATTTTATTTTGCTTTGTTAATCCTTATAGTATTTTATTTTTTTCCCAGTAAAAACTTTTAGTTTTATTAAATAATAGTTAAGAAAATCTATGCCAAATGGAGCTATGTTTTAAGTAGTGCTATGTTTTAAGTCAAATGCTATGAATCATTACCTTTCACTGATCAAGTGACCTTCAAGGTGTTTTACCTCTACAGAAGCCTTCTCCTTAGTTCTATAAACTCACAGTATGTCCAGGATTGTTTATATAAAACTAAACCTTAATGAAAAATAGTTTCTTTCCTCTCTTAATATTCTTTTTTAAAAAATAATTTACATCCAAATTAGTTAGCGTATAGTGCAACAATGATTTCAGGAGTAGATTCCTTAGTGCCCCTTACCTATTTAGCCCATCCCCCTTCCCACAACCCCTCCAGTAACCCTCAGTTTGTTCTCCATATTTATGAGTCTCTTATGTTTTGTCCCCCTCCCTGTTTTTATATTATTTTTGTTTCCCTTCCCTTATGTTCATCTGTTTTGTCTCTTGAAGACCTCATATGAGTGAAATCATATGATATTTGTCTTTCTCTGACTGACTAATTTCACTTAGCATAATACCCTCCAATTCCATCCACATAGTTGAAAATGGCAAGATTTCATTCTTTTTGATTGCCGAGTAATACTCCATTGTATGTATGTATGTATGTGTATGTATGTATGTGTGTATATATATATATATATATATATATATATATACACACACATGTATATACACACACACACACACACACACACACACACACACGCCACATCTTCTTTATCCATTCATCCGTCGATGGACATTGGGCTCTTTCCATACTTTGGCTGTTGTTGATAGTGCTGCTATAAACATTGGGGTGCATGTGTCCTTTCGAAACAGCACACCTGTATCCCTTGGGTAAACACCTGTTAGTGCAATTGCTGGGTCGTAGGGTAGTTCTATTTTTAGTTTTTTGAGGAACCTCCATACTGTTTTCCAGAGTGTCTGCACCAGCTTGCATTCCCAATCCTGATAGTACTTTTTTTTATTTTTTTATTTTTATTTTTTAATTTTTTTCAATATATGAAATTTATTGTCAAATTGGTTTCCGTACAACACCCAGTGCTCATCCCAAAAGGTGCCCTCCTCAATACCCATCACCCACCCTCCCCTCCCTCCCACCCCCTATCAACCCTCAGTTTGTTCTCAGTTTTTAAGAGTCTCTTATGCTTTGGCTCTCTCTCCCACTCTAACCTCTTTTTTTTCTTTTTTTTTTTTTCCTTCCCCTCCCCCATAGGTTTCTGTTAAGTTTCTCAGGATCCACATAAGAGTGAAACCATATGGTATCTGTCTTTCTCTGTATGGCTTAATTCACTTAGCATCACACTCTCCAGTTCCATCCACGTTGCTACAAAGGGCCATATTTCATTCTTTCTCATTGCCACGTAGCACTCCATTGTGTATATAAACCACAATTTCTTTATCCATTCATCAGTTGATGGACATTTAGGCTCTTTCCATAATTTGGCTATTGTTGAGAGTGCTGCTATAAACATTGGGGTACAAGTGCCCCTATGCATCCTGATAGTATTTTAATTTTTTTTTTTAACGTTTATTTATTTTTGAGACAGAGAGAGACAGAGCATGAACGGGGGAGGGGCAAAGAGAGAGGGAGACACAGAATTGGAAGCAGGCTCCAGGCTCTGAGCCATCAGCCCAGAGCCTGATGCGGGGCTCGAACTCACGGACCGCGAGATCGTGACCTGAGCCGAAGTCGGACACCTAACCGACTGAGCCACCCAGGCGCCCCGTCCTGATAGTATTTTAAAAGTCAAGCTCTAAATCTGATAATATTTAGTTGTTAGAATTTTGTGCCATCATGAATACACTTTTTTCCCCTCTTAGCCTTTCTATTTCTTGAGCCTGTTAGGAAGGTTTACTGCTGAGTTCAAATGACTGACTTTGGGTGGCAGCCTTAGAATTCCAGTATGAATCCATTTCACCTAGAATTTCACAGTTATCACAACAATGATTCAGAAGTCTTGTAGCAGGTAATTGGGTGTAGTTTGAAATTACCCCAACAATTCTTCTTTCATTTGACACCTTTGGGGAAGCTGTGTTTTGGATGAGTGACTTTTCTAGAGAACTCAAGGTTAATAAACCTTTAAAAGCACCAAGAAAAGATTTTGTCTTTTTGTTGTTGTTGTTGGAATTTTTTTCTGAAATGTAATGTATTCTTCCCTGTATTGTGAATTCAGTATGTGGAATACATTTAAGCTTTCTCTTTTTCTGTGTAATAATTTTCCTTTTGAGTACATTATATATGTATGTTCATTAGAGAAATGTCAGTAAATATAGAAAAATACACACAAAAAGAAAATAAGGATGATATCTTACTTTTGGTACCCACACATAATCCCTCTCAACATATTAGTGTATCTTTCTAGTCTTTTTCTATAAACACATTTAAGTAGACATTTTTAAATAAATTTAAGGCCATACTGTATATATTGTCCTATAATCTTTTATTTTAAATGTATTATACTATGAACCTTTTCTTATGTCTGGCATGTTCATTGTTTTAATGACTGCTGTTCCATAATATGGATATACTATAATTTACCTAGCCTCCTACTTCTAAACAGTTGGTTGCTTGAAACTAACTATTGCCAGGACAGTGAGGGTTCTTATTTCTCTGTACCCTTGTCACCTTAGGACATTATTTCCTCCACAGATTTGCGTTTTTCAAAAATTCAAAATTGATACATGCTTGAAAGGAATAAATCTTTAAGCATTGCAAAAATAAAGTGTTCCCTATTGCCAGTTCAACTTCTTGGGCATCAGTTATTTAACTGAACTTTCTGACTATTTGATATTATTAATAGAAACAAATGATTATGATGCTAATGCAGTGATACTTGTTTACTTCCTCACTGAAATCCCTAATTCTACTTAGTGATTCTCTTGTTTGCTCCTTTTCTCATCTGATTGTGATGCTCTTAGGGAATTTGGGGTGATATGTGGGACTCTGACTCACTATCAATGACTTGAAATATGTATTTAATTTTTTTTGTATCTCTGTACATTCCTTTTCTTGGTAGATACTTTGAGTATTATCCTTTTCTTTTTCTTACTGGTTAGCCACTCATTGCTGTTCTGTTTCTGTCCCCAGCTATACACTTGCAAGCTAGAACTGAATTGAACTTGTTCAAGGGAAATTGGGTAATCAACTGTGTGAAGAACTAAAGTGGCTTCTCTCTTTTTTGGAGTGAGATTCAGTGCCTTTATGATAGATTCAGTCCTGCTGAAAGAACTTTCTGACTCATGGTCAAGATGGGGCTCTATAGGAAGGCTCATCTTTGGAACAGAGGCAGTGCTGTGAGAGTGACAGAACCTGATGCATATTTGGTCTGTGCAGAGGGCACTTTCCCTGTGAATGGCTGTTATAGACATGACATGACCTGGTAGTGCTGCAACCATTTTGTTGTCATGAGGAGAGCCAGGAAGGAGGGGTTTTGTTTTACTTTTAGGTCTGGGAAAGGGATTAAAAAGCATTATGGTTTGAGGGAAGGAACCTTTGGAAAATAAAATCTTTTGATACATTTAAACATTGAAATATTAAACAATTTTTAAATGTTTATTTTTATTATTTTTTAATATGAAATTTATTGTCAAATTGGTTTCCATACAACACCCAGTGCTCATCCCAACAGGTGTCCTCCTCAATGCCCATCACCCATCCCCCCCCTCCCTCCCACCCCCCATCAACCCTCAGTTTATTCTTAGTTTTTAAGAGTCTCTTATGGTTTATTTATTTTTGAGAGAGAGAGAGAGAGAAAGACAGCATGAGCAGGGGAGGGCGGAGAGGGAGGAAGACAAAGAATCCAGAACAGGCTCCAGGCTCTGAGCTGTTTGCACAGAGCCTGATGTGGGGCTCTGTACCATGAGATCATGACCTGAGTCGAAGTTGGATGCTCAATGGACTGAGCCACCCAGGCGCATATTGAACATATTGAAATATTTAAGCTCTAATGAGACAGTGGTATATGACTATAAGTAATGATACTGTGTTTGTCCCACAGAGCACTCATTGTTTTTATTGATTTGCTTTCTCAGATGCTGTAGCAGGTTTCTGTGTTAGTAATGATCTATTTTTTTTATTTTTATTTTTAAAATTTTTTTTTAACTTTTATTTATTTTTGAGACAGAGAGAGACAGAGCATGAATGGGGGAGGGGCAGAGAGAGAGGGAAACACAGAATCGGAAGCAGGCTCCGGGCTCTGAGCCATCAGCCCAGAGCCCGACGCGGGGCTCAAACTCATGGACCGCGAGATCGTGACCTGAGCTGAAGTCGGCCGCTTAACCGACTGAGCCACCCAGGCGCCCCAGTAATGATCTATTTTAATTGGTCAATTCTTCACCTCAATATTTAAAAATTATTTTTATTATGGTAAAATACATTTTACTCATTTTAAGTGTACAATTCAGTGTCATTAAATACATATAAGTTGTTGTATAATCATCACTATTCTTTATTTCCAGAACTTTTTGATCATCTCAAACAGAAAGTCTATACCTCTTCCTACATCTCTTGGAAAACTTTATTTTACTTTGTGTCTCCATGAATTGGACTATTCCAGAAACTTTATATAAATAGAATCATACAGTATTTGTCCTTTTGTTCCTGGCTTATGTTACTTACAGCATAAGGTTTTCAAGGTTCATTTGTGTTGTAGCATATTTCAGAATTTAATTTCTTTTTATGACTGAAAAATATTCCATTTTATGTGTATATATGACTTTTTTTATCCATTCATCTGTTGATGTACAATTGGGTTGTTTCCATCTTTTGGCTCTTGTGAATAAAGCTGCTGTATGAACACTGGTGTGTAAGAACACTTAGTGTGCAGGAAGAGTCCTTTTCTTTTTTTTAATATTTGTTTTTGATAGCGAGAGAGAGAGTGCACACATGCATGTGCACAAATTGGGGAGGGGCAGGGAGAGAGGGAGGGAGACAGAGGATCTGAAGCAGGCTCTGCGCTGACAGCAGAGAGCCAGATGTGGGACTCAAACTCATGAACTGCTAGATCATGACCTGAGCTGAAGTTGGATGCTTAACCCAGGTGCCCCTTGAATCCTTATTTTCAATTCCCTTGGGTATGTACCTAGGCTTGGAATTGCTGGATCAAATAGTAATTCCATGTTTAACTTTTTGAGAAATTGCCAAACTGTTTTCCACACCAGCTATGCCATTTTACGTTACTAGCAGCAGTGTGTGAGGGTTCCACATCTCTACCAACATTTCTTTTTTAAAAAAAATTTATTTATTTAAATTCAAGTCTGTTAACATACAGTGTAGTATTGGTTTCAAGAGTAGAACCCAGTGATTCATCACTTACATATAATACCCAGTGCTCATCTCAACAAGTGTCCTCCCTAATGTCCATCACCCACCTAGCCCATCCCCCCATCCAGCTCCCTTCCAGCAACCCTCAGTTTGTTCTCTGTGGTTAAGAGTCTCTTACGGTTTGCTTCCCTCTCTCTTTTTCTTTTTTATCTTATTTTTCCTTCCCTTCCCCTATGTTCATCTGTTCTGTTTCTTAAATTCCACATGTGAGTGAAATTATATGATAATTTGTCTTTCTCTGACTTATTTTGCTTAGCATACTACACTCTGGTTCCATCAACATTGTTTCAAATGGCAGGGTTTCATTCTTTTTGATTGCTGAATAGTATCCCATTGTATATATATATACCACGTCTTCCTTTTTTTAAAATTTTATTTTTAATTAAAAATTTTTAAATATTTTTATTTATTTTTGAGAGAGAGACAGAATGCAAGTAGGTTAGGGGCAGAGAGAGAGGGAGACACAGAATCTGAAGCAGGTTCCAGGCTCTGAGCTGTCAGCACAGAGCCTGATGCGGGGCTTGAACCCACGAACCGTGAGATCATGACCTGAGCTGAAGTCAGGCGCTCAACCGACTGAGCCACCCAGGCGCCCCTATTTTTTAAAATTTACATCCAAATTAGTTAGCATATAATGCGACAATGATTTCAGGAGTAGATTCCTTAGTGCCCCTTACCCATTTAGCCCATCCCCCTTCCACAACCCCTCCAGCAACCCTCAGTGTTCTCCATATTTATGAGTCTCTTCTGTTTTGTCCTCCTCCCTATTTTTATATTATTTTTGTTTCCCTTTCCTTATGTTCATCTGTTTTGTCTCTTAAAGTTCTCATATGAGTGAAGTCATATGATTTTTGTCTTTCTCTGACTAATTTCACTTAGCATAATACCCTCCAATTCCATCGATGTAGTTGCAAATGGCAAGATTTCATTCTTTTTGATTGCCGAGTAATACTCCATTGTGTGTGTGTGTGTGTGTGTGTGTGTGTGTGTGTATACACACACAACACATTTTCTTTATCCATTCATCCATCAATGGACATTTGGGCTCTTTCCATACTTTGGCTATTGTTGATAGTGCTGCTATAAACATGGGGGTGTGTGTGTCCCTTCGAAACAGCACACCTGTCTCCTGTACCACGTCTTCTGTATCCATTCATCAGTCAATGGACATCTGAATTCTTTCCATAATTGGGCTATTGTTGATAGTGCTGCTGTAAACATTGGGGTGCCTGTGTCCCTTCGAGTCAGCATTTTTGTATACTTTAGATAAATCTATTTTTTATTTTTTGAGGAACCTCCATACTGTTTTCTAGAGCAGCTACACCAGTTTGCATTCCCACCAACAGTGCAAAAGTGTTCCTTTTTCTCTGCATCCTTGCCAATATCTGTTGTTTCCCGAGTTGTTAATTTTAGCCATTCTGACAGGTGTGAGGTGGTATCTCATTGTGGTTTTGATGTGTATTTCCCTGACGATGAGTGATGTTGAGAATCTTTTAATGTGTCTGTTAGCCATCTGGATGTCTTCTTTGGAAAAGTATTCATGTCTTCTGCCATTTCTTGACTACATTATTTGTTTTCTTGGGTGTTGAGTTTGATAATTTCTTTATAGATTTTGGATACTAACCCATTATCTGATATCTAATTTGTAAGTATCTTCTCCCATTCTGTAAGCTGCCTTTGAGTTTTGTGGATTGTTCCTTTGTTGTGCAGAAGTTTTATCTTGATGAGGTCCCAGTAGTTCATTTTTGCTTTTATTTCCCTTGCCTCCAGAGACACGTCTAGTAGGAAGTTGCTGTGGCCAAGGTCAAAGAGGTTGTTGCCTGTTTTCTCCTCTAGGATTTTGATGGTGTCCTGTCTCACATTTAGGTCTTTCATCCATTTTGAGTTTATTTTTGTGAATGGTGTAAGAAAGTGGTCTAGTTTCATTCTTCTGCATGTTGCTGTCCAGTTTTCCCAGCATCATTTGCTGAAAAGACTGTCTTTTTTTCCATTGGATACTCTTTTTCTGCTTTGTTGAAGATTAGTTGGCCATACAATTGTGGGTCTATTTCTCTATTCTGTTCTGTTGACCTGTGTGTCTGTTTTTGTGCCAGTACTATACTGTCTTGATGATTACAGCTTTGTAATACAGCTTGAAGTCCAGAGTTGTGATGCCTCTAGCTTTGCTTTTCTTTTTCAGCATTGTGTTGGCTTTTTGGGGTCTTTTCTGGTTCCTACAAATTTTAGGATTGTTTGTTCTAGCTCTGTGAAGAATGCTGGTGTTATTTTGATAGGAATTGCATTGAATTCATAGATTACTTTGTGTGGTATAGATATTTTATTTTTTTTAATTAAAAAAATTTTTTTAACGTTTATTTATTTTTGAGACAGAGAGAGACAGAGCATGAACGGGGGAGGGTCAGAGAGAGGGAGACACAGAATCTGAAACAGGCTCCAGGCTCTGAGCTGTCAGCACAGAGCCCGACGCGGGGCTCGAACTCACGGACCGCAAGATCATGACCTGAGCCGAAGTTGGACGCTCAACCGACTGAGCCACCCAGGCACCCCAGTATAGATATTTTAACAATATTCTTCCAATCCATGAGCATGGAATGTTTTTCCATTTCTTTGTGTCTTCTTCAATTTCTTTTATAAGCTTTCTGTAGTTTTCAGCATGCAGATCTTTAACCTCTTTTCACCAACATTTCTTACTTTTTTCATTTTTTGATAATAGCCATCTTAATGACTATGAAGTGGTATCTCATGGTGGTTTTGATTTGCATTTCCCTAATGATTAGTGATGTCGAACATCTTTTCATGTGCTTATTGGCCATCTGTAGATGTTCTTTGGAGAAATATTCCACTGTATATATATGTCACATTTTGCTTATTCATTCTTTGTGTTTGGACATTTGGGTTGTTCATACCTTTTGGCTATTGCAAATAATGCTGTGGTGAACATTTGGCATATGAGTATCTGACTCCCTATTTCCAAATCTTTAGGGTATATACCTAGAAGTAGAATTCTTTATCATATGGTAATTCTGTGTTTAGTTTTTTGAGGAACCACTATACTGTTTTTCATATCGCCTGCACAATTTTACATTCCCACCATCCATGTTACATTCCCACCATCCATGTGCAAGGATTCCCAATTTCTCTACGCCCTTTGCCAGTACATGTTACTTTCTGTTCTTAAAAAACATATTTTTATTACAGCTATCCAGATGGGTGTGGAATGGGATCTCATTGTGGTTTTGATTTGCATTTCCCTAATAATAATGATGTTGAACTTCTTTTTATGTGATTATTGGCCATTTATAGGTTTTCTTTGGAGAAATGTCTATTCAAGTACCTAGCCCATTTTTTTTTCTCTTCCAAATTTTTATTTAAATACAGCTAGGTAACATACAATGTAATATTAGTTTCAGGTGTAGAATTTAGTAACTTATCACTTACATACAACACCCAGCGCTCATCACAAGTGCCCTCCTTAATGCCCATCATCTATTTAACCTATCCCTCCTCTTCCCACCTCTCCTCCAGTAACCCTCAGTTTGTTCTGTATAGTTAAGAGTTCTGTTTCCTGGTTTGCCTCTCTTTTTTTCCCTCTATGTTCATGTGTTTTGTTTCTTAAATTCCACATATGAGTGAAATTGTATGGTATTTCTCTGACTTATTTTGCTTAGCATAGTACTCTATAGCTCCATCCATGTCATTGCAAATGACAAATTTCATTCTTTTTTTTATTTCTTTGCCTGTTTTTAAATAGATCTTTTGTTGTTGTGCTTCTTTTTATATTCTGGATATTAACCCTTTATCAGATACGTGGTTTGCAAATTTTTTTCTGATTTCATGGTTTGCCTTTTCACTCTTTTATACTGTCCTTTGATAGTATAAGTCCTTTGATACACATAAGTTTTTGTTTTTGTTTTTTTTTAAATTTTTTTAATGTTTATTTTTGACAGAGGGAGAGGGAGAGAGAGACAGAGCATGAGCAGGGGAGGGGCAGAGAAAGAGGGAGACACAGCATCTGAAGCAGGCTCCAGGCTCCGACCTGTCAGCACAGAGCCCAACGACGCTCGAACTCACAGACTGTGAGATCATGACTTGAGCTGAAGTCGGACGCCCAATGAACTGAGCCACCCAGGTGCCCCGATACACATAAGCTTTTAATTTTGACAAAGTCTAATTTATCTGTTTTCTTTTGCTGCCTGTACTTTTGGTGTCATAGCCAAAAAAAAAAAAAAAAAAAAAAAAAAAAAAATCATGACCAAATTCATCATGAAGCTTTTCTTTTGAGAGTTTTATAGTTTTAGCGTTTACATGTAGATCTTTGATCCATTTTGAGTTAATTTTTGTATATGGTGTAATGTAGGGTTCCAGCTTCATATTTTGGCATGTGGATATCCAGTATCCCAGCACCACTTGTTGAAGAGTCCTTCCCCATTGAATGGACTTTTAGCATCTTTGTTTGAAAATCACTTGACTGTATGTGTGAATCTCTGCTTCTTTTTTTTTTTTAATTTTTTTATACATTCATTTTTGAGAGACAGAGACAGACAGAGCACAAGTGGGGGAGGGGCAGAGAGAGAGGGAGACACAGAATCTGAAGCAGGCTCCAGGCTCCGAGCTGTCAGCACAGAGCCTGACGGAGGGCTCGACTCACAGACTGTGAGATCATGACCCGAGCTGAAGTGGGACGCCCAACTGGACTGAGCCACCCAGGCCCCCATGTGAGTGTTTACTTCTGAGCTCTGTTCAAGTATTTATCTGTCTTTATGCTAGTACCACATTGTTTGGATTACTGTAGTTGTGCAGTAGGTTTTGAAATCAGGAATTGAGTTCTCCAACTTTGTTTTTTCTCAAGATTGTTTTGGTTATTTGGGGTCCCTCAAGATTCTGTGTGAACTTTAGGATGAAATTTTCTGATTTTGCAGAAAATGTCATTGGAATTTTGATAGAGATTGCATTGAATCTGTAGATTGCTTTGAGTAGTGTCATCTTAACAATATTCTTCCAATGAATGACCATCGATGTCTTCACATTTATTTTGGTTGTTTTTGTTTTCATATTGTTCATTGTTAGTACATGGAAATACAACTGATTTTTGCATGTCAGTTTTATATCCTGCAATTTCTGATGAACTTCTGAGTTTATCTATTAACTCTGATTTTTTTGGGGAGAGGTATAGATTCTATAAGGTTTTCTACACATAAGACCATATCATCTGCAAAGAGAGATAATTTTAGTTTTTCTTTTCTAATTTGGATGCCTTTTGTTTCTTTTTCTTGCCTAATTGTTGTTGTTGGGACTTCTAGCATTATGTGGAATAAGTGAAAGCAGGCATCTTTGTCTTGTTCCTGATCTTAGGGGCAAGAAAAGCTTTCAGTATTCATCTTTGAGTATGATGCTAGTTGTGGATTTTTCTTATTGGTTATTTTTTCTTTAGCTTTATATTAATTTTCCATTTCACTTAGTCCAAACTATTACTTGTTAGTGGCCTTGCTTTGCATGTTTGTATCTATAAAAGTATGTATCATGTGAATCTGGGCATTTAATCTCTTCCTTCTTCTCAGAATTCATGTTTCATTTTGCTGGTAGTTCTGTGTCCTTCCTCAGTCCCGATTCATTCTTTCTTACCATATTAGTTAATATTTAAGGTGAATATACTAAGAACATTTATATAATTTTAAAGAATAATTTATTTTTTAAATTTTTATTTATTTTTTAAAGAATAATTTAAATCTACACAAGTTAACATGTGGTTATTGTTGGAAAACTAGATGGTAGAGATGAATAAAACACAATTTATTTGGCCCTAATCTTACTACTCAGAGATATTTATATTATGGTTCCCCCCCTAGATTCCTCTAATCACATGAAAATAATTTGACAGTTGAATTTGAAGATAAGCTATTTAAATCTTCTTGAGTCAGCACATAAGAGTAGTTCTCACATGTACTTTCACTTAGGGATATTCTAGCTAATTCTTCACTCCATAGAGACTATGTAGTTTAAATCCCAGTGTTGAGAGAAAGGAACTCATGCGATTGTAATGGTTGGAGATTGGTGGAAGCATTTGAAACAGATTTAATATGAAGATATAAGTGGATAGAAATTGTTGAAGAATAATTCATCCCCAAAAATGTAGAATTTGAAATGATTTTAGTTATGATTTGGGGGTGGAAGATAAAGATGGTACTGAGATTAACATGATACAAAGATTGGCAAGATAGTATCAGCTTTGGTTGTTATATTGAGCCTTTGGTATTAAGAGGGAAAGTTTCTTGGCAAGAGTAGAAGAGGAAGAAGTTTTTTTTTTTTTTTTTTTTGAGGTAATGAAAAACATAGGTAGTAACATGAAATTAAAAGTATAAGTCTAACTGGCAAGTCAAGATACCTCATTGAATTTTTTTTTAATTGATTCAGTATACATTTGTAGAAGATTTGGTACCTAGGCTCTGTGGAACAATGAAGGAAGAAGGCACAGGTCTATCTAAAAACCTTTAATCTGGAGGATTGTGAAAATTAGATTTGGGAAGTTATATTTTATGAAGGTAATAGTTGAAACAATGCCAGTAGACAGGAGTTTTTAGCTAAGAATTATATATTCATGGAATTTTGGGTCTGGAAGAGACCACAATGATGTAGCTCAGTCTTTATGTTTTTGTGATGGAATCAGCAAAGTCAGAGATGTATAGTGACTTGCTCGTGGTCACCCACTTTGGCTGGCTATTTAGGTCTTGAATTCAGATCCTGATTCCCTTTACAGGGTTTTTCTCCTGTATCACTCAATCTTGGGAAAAACAAAAAAAACCCACATGAGAAGATAGGAATCAGCCTAGAAATATTTATCAGATGCCTGCAATGTGGCATCAAATATTCCTGCTCTTGAGGAATTTATTCAAAGGATTCTTTTAATTATAGTAGAAGTCCATCTCAAATTGAAGCAGAAGGGAGAATGTATTGGTTTATGGAACCAAAAAAAGACATGAATGAATCTGGCCTCAGGATAGACTGGGATCAGGGCCTCAAGACATCAGAACCTCTCTGTCTCCCTCTTATATTTAGCATATGTCTATGTGTTAGATTCTTTTTTTGAGGTTATTAACTTTAAATTTACTCCTTTAATTATTGGGAAACATAGCTCCTGGAAGCTCTGGGGTTACATCTTTACAGTGCATGATGGAATAAGAAAGAGTTATTTCCTGTTGGAAAGACTTCAGGGAATGAATGTTATGGCCCAGTCTACTTCACATGCCAACCTTTGGTTGAAGGGGGTCTGACTGACAGTCCCAGTGAATGACATAGAGTGGGGAAACTTTTGTAAAGGGTGAGGATTAGGAATGCTGGGCACACAGAACAGGAAGAAGACTACCGGACACACATACACATCATGCACACACAAAACCATAGTAAATGTCAAATGTAGAAGTAGAATGTGCCACAGGAGTTCAGAGTCTGGGGACACCAGGAAATATTCCCAAGGGTGAAATAACTGAGTCTTGATGAGTGAATAGGATTTTTGTAAGCGAAGAGGAAGCATGAAGGGAGATTCAGCCAGTAGGAAACAGTGAGATAGGACCTAGAGACTTGTGCAGGGTGTTTTTGGAGAACTATGAATAGACCCAACTCCTGTGACATTGGAGAAGATTGGGAAGATGCGTTTGGTTGATAGTGTGAAGGGCCTTGAATGCCAAGTTAAGGAGTTTGACCCTTATTCTATGGCAGTGGGGAGCCATTGAAACATTTTGATCAAGGGAAAAGATATTTTGGGAAGGTAATCGGAGGAGCAGAAGAGTGATTTTAGATCAGAAAAACTAGATAAAAGAATAATGGAATTTATTTCCAGAGGAACTAAGCAATACTGTTCCTAACATAGAAAACCTATAATAATTGTGAACAAATCACTTAACTACTTCCTGTTTGCCTCGTCAGTAAAATAAATATATTCATCTTTCCTTACTTGAGATCAGAGTTTATATATAATTTTAGTAAGAAAATATTGTGTGGTAGTAGGCATTATTGCTTTATAAATGACTTTATTAACTTTGATACGTATGAGAGAGTGTTCTTCTCTATGGTATTTGGAGATTGTAAGTTGGAAATAGATTATTTGTTGAGGAAATGACAGTTATGTTTTATTAGTTCATAAAGTAAATGGAATTAATACCTTGGGCTTGATTTTCTTTTATTTTATTTTATTTTATTTTTTTTTTAATATATGAAATTTACTGTCAAATTGGTTTCCATACAACACCCAGTGCTCATCCCAAAAGGTGCCCTCCTCAATACCCATCACCCACCCTGCCCTCCCTCCCACTCTGCCCTCCCTCCCACCCCCCATCAACCCTCAGTTTGTTCTCAGTTTTTAACAGTCTCTTATGCTTTGGCTCTCTCCCACTCTAACCTCTTTTTTTTTTCCTTCCCCTCCCCCATGGGTTTCTGTTACGTTTCTCAGGATCCACATAAGAGTGAAACCATATGGTATCTGTCTTTCTCTGTATGGCTTATTTCACTTAGCATCACACTCTCCAGTTCCATCCATGTTGCTACAAAAGGCCATATTTCATTTTTTCTCATTGCCACGTAGTATTCCATTGTGTATATAAACCACAATTTCTTTATCCATTCATCAGTTGATGGACATTTAGGCTCTTTCCATAATTTGGCTATTGTTGAGAGTGCCGCTATAAACATTGGGGTACAGGTGCCCCTATGCATCAGTACTCCTGTATCCCTTGGATAAATTCCTAGCAGTGCTATTGCTGGGTCATAGGGTAGGTCTATTTTTAATTTTCTGAGGAACCTCCACACTGCTTTCCAGAGCGGCTGCACCAATTTGCATTCCCACCAACAGTGCAAGAGGGTTCCTGTTTCTCCACATCCTCTCCAGCATCTATAGTCTCCTGATTTGTTCATTTTGGCCACTCTGACTGGCGTGAGGTGGTATCTGAGTGTGGTTTTGATTTGTATTTCCCTGATAAGGAGCGACGTTGAACATCTTTTCATGTGCCTGTTGGCCATCCGGATGTCTTCTTTAGAGAAGTGTCTATTCATGTTTTCTGCCCATTTCTTCACTGGGTTATTTGTTTTTCGGGTGTGGAGTTTGATGAGCTCTTTATAGATTTTGGATACTAGCCCTTTGTCCGATGTGTCATTTGCAAATATCTTTTCCCATTCCGTTGGTTGCCTTTTAGTTTTGTTGGTTGTTTCCTTTGCTGTGCAGAAGCTTTTTATCTTCATAAGGTCCCAGTAATTCACTTTTGCTTTTAATTCCCTTGCCTTTGGGGATGTGCCGAGTAAGAGATTGCTACGGCTGAGGTCAGAGAGGTCTTTTCCTGCTTTCTCCTCTAAGGTTTTGATGGTTTCCTGTCTCACATTCAGGTCCTTTATCCATTTTGAGTTTATTTTTGTGAATGGTGTGAGAAAGTGGTCTAGTTTCAACCTTCTGCATGTTGCTGTCCAGTTCTCCCAGCACCATTTGTTAAAGAGACTGTCTTTTTTCCATTGGATGTTCTTTCCTGCTTTGTCAAAGATGAGTTGGCCATACGTTTGTGGGTCTAGTTCTGGGGTTTCTATTCTATTCCATTGGTCTATGTGTCTGTTTTTATGCCAATACCATGCTGTCTTGATGATGACAGCTTTGTAGTAGAGGCTAAAGTCTGGGATTGTGATGCCTCCTGCTTTGGTCTTCTTCTTCAAAATTACTTTGGCTATTCGGGGCCTTTTGTGGTTCCATATGAATTTTAGGATTGCTTGTTCTAGTTTCGAGAAGAATGCTGGTGCAATTTTGATTGGGATTGCATTGAATGTGTAGATAGCTTTGGGTAGTATTGACATTTTGACAATATTTATTCTTCCAATCCATGAGCAGGGAATGTCTTTCCATTTCTTTATATCTTCTTCAATTACCTGCATAAGCTTTCTATAGTTTTCAGCATACAGATCTGTTACATCTTTGGTTAGATTTATTCCTAGGTATTTTATGCTTCTTGGTGCAATTGTGAATGGGATCAGTTTCTTCATTTGTCTTTCTGTTGCTTCATTGTTAGTGTATAAGAATGCAACTGATTTCTGCACATTGATTTTGTATCCTGCAACTTTGCTGAATTCATGTATCAGTTCTAGCAGACTTTTGGTGGAGTCTATCGGATTTTCCATGTATAATATCATGTCATCTGCAAAAAGCGAAAGCTTGACTTCATCTTTGCCAATTTTGATGCCTTTGATTTCCTTTTGTTGTCTGATTGCTGAGGCTAGAACTTCCAGCACTATGTTAAACAGCAGCGGTGACAGTGGGCATCCCTGTCGTGTTCCTGATCTCAGGGAAAAAGCTCTCAGTTTTTCCCCGTTGAGGATGATGTTAGCTGTGGGCTTTTCATAAATGGCCTTTATGATCTTTAAGTATGTTCCTTCTATCCCGACTTTCTCAAGGGTTTTTATTAAGAAAGGGTGCTGGATTTTGTCAAAGGCCTTTTCTGCATCGATTGACAGGATCATATGGTTCTTCTCTTTTTTTTTGTTAATATGATGTATCACGTTGATCGATTTGCGAATGTTGAACCAGCCCTGCATCCCAGGAATGAATCCCACTTGATCATGGTGAATAATTCTTTTTATATGCTGTTGAATTCGATTAGCTAGTATCTTATTAAGAATTTTTGCATCCATATTCATCAGGGATATTGGCCTGTAGTTCTCTTTTTTTACTGGGTCTCTGTCTGGTTTAGGAATCAAAGTAATACTGGCTTCATAGAATGAGTCTGGAAGTTTTCCTTCCCTTTCTATTTCTTGGAATAGCTTGAGAAGGATAGGTATTATCTCTGCTTTAAATGTCTGGTAGAACTCCCCTGGGAAGCCATCTGGTCCTGGACTCTTATTTGTTGGGAGATTTTTGATAACCGATTCAATTTCTTCGCTGGTTATGGGTCTGTTCAAGCTTTCTATTTCCTCCTGATTGAGTTTTGGAAGAGTGTGGGTGTTTAGAAATTTGTCCATTTCTTCCAGGTTGTCCAATTTGCTGGCATATAATTTTTCATAGTATTCCCTGATAATTGTTTGTATCTCTGAGGGATTGGTTGTAATCATTCCATTTTCATTCATGATTTTATCTATTTGGGTCATCTCCCTTTTCTTTTTGAGAAGCCTGGCTAGAGGTTTGTCAATTTTGTTTATTTTTTCAAAAAACCAACTCTTGGTTTCGTTGATCTGCTCTACAGTTTTTTTAGATTCTATATTGTTTATTTCTGCTCTGATCTTTATTATTTCTCTTCTTCTGCTGGGTTTAGGCTGCCTTTGCTGTTCTGCTTCTATTTCCTTTAGGTGTGCTGTTCGATTTTGTATTTGGGATTTTTCTTGTTTCTTGAGATAGGCCTGGATTGCAATGTATTTTCCTCTCAGGACTGCCTTCGCTGCATCCCAAAGCGTTTGGATTGTTGTATTTTCATTTTCGTTTGTTTCCATATATGTTTTAATTTCTTCTCTAATTGCCTGGTTGACCCACTCATTCGTTAGTAGGGTGTTCTTTAACCTCCATGCTTTTGGAGGTTTTCCAGACTTTTTCCTGTGGTTGATTTCAAGCTTCATAGCATTGTGGTCTGAAAGTATGCATGGTATAATTTCAATTCTTGTAAACTTATGAAGGGCTGTTTTGTGACCCAGTATATGATCTATCTTGGAGAATGTTCCATGTGCACTCGAGAAGAAAGTATATTCTGTTGCTTTGGGATGCAGAGTTCTAAATATATCTGTCAAGTCCATCTGATCCAATGTATCATTCAGGGCCCTTGTTTCTTTATTGACTGTGTGTTTAGATGATCTATCCATTTCTGTAAGTGGGGTGTTAAAGTCCCCTGCAATGACCACATTCTTATCAATAAGGTTGCTTATGTTTATGAGTAATTGTTTTATATATCTGGGGGCTCGGGTATTTGGCGCATAGACATTTATAATAGTTAGCTCTTCCTGGTGGATAGACCCTGTGATTATTATATAATGCCCTTCTTCATCTCTTGTTACAGCCTTTAATTTAAAGTCTAGTTTGTCTGATATAAGTATGGCTACTCCAGCTTTCTTTTGGCTTCCAGGAGCATGATAAATAGTTCTCCATCCCCTCACTCTCAATCTAAAGGTGTCCTCAGATCTGAAATGTGTCTCTTGTAGACAGCAAATAGATGGGTCTTGTTTTTTTATCCATTCTGATACCCTATGTCTTTTAGTTGGCGCATTTAATCCATTTACATTCAGTGTTATTATAGAAAGATATGGGTTTAGAGTCATTGTGATGTCTGTATGTTTTATGCTTGTAGTGATGTCTCTGGTACTTTGTCTCACAGGATCCCCCTTAGGATCTCTTGTAGGGCTGGTTTCGTGGTGACAAATTCCTTCAGTTTTTGTTTGTTTGGGAAGACCTTTATCTCTCCTTCTATTCTAAATGACAGACTTGCTGGATAAAGGATTCTCGGCTGCATATTTTTTCTGTTTAGCACACTGTAGATATCTGCCAAGCCTTTCTGGCCTGCCAAGTTTCAAAGGAGAGATCAGTCACGAGTCTTATAGGTCTCCCTTTATATGTGAGGGCACGTTTATCCCTTGCTGCTTTCAGAATTTTCTCTTTATCCTTGTATTTTGCCAGTTTCACTATGATATGTCGTGCAGAAGATCGATTCAAGTTACGTCTGAAGGGAGTTCTCTGTGCCTCTTGGATTTCAATGCCTTTTTCCTTCCCCAGTTCAGGGAAGTTCTCAGCTATAATTTGTTCAAGTACCCCTTCAGCACCCTTCCCTCTCTCTTCCTCCTCTGGGATACCAATTATGCGTATATTATTTTTTTTTAGTGTATCACTTAGTTCTCTAATTTTCCCCTCATACTCCTGGATTTTTTTATCTCTCTTTCTTTCAGCTTCCTCTTTCTCCATAACTTTATCTTCTAGTTCACCTATTCTCTCCTCTGCCTCTTCAAGCCGAGCCATCGTGGATTCCATTTTGTTTTGCAATTCGTTTAAAGCGTTTTTCAACTCCTCGTGACTGTTCCTTAGTCCCTCGATCTTTGTGGCAAGAGATTCTCTGCTGTCCTGTATACTGTTTTCAAGCCCAGCGATTAATTTTATGACTATTATCCTAAATTCACTTTCTGTTATATTATTTAAATCCTTTTTGATCAGTTCATTAGCTGTTGTTATTTCCTGGAGATTCTTCTGAGGGGAATTCTTCCGTTTGGTCATTTTGGAGAGTCCCTGGCGTGGTGAGGACCTGCAGTGCACTTCCCCTGTGCTGTGTTGTATAACTGGAGTTAGTGGGCGGGGCCGCAGTCCGACCCGATGTCTGCCCCCAGCCCACTGCTGGGGCCACAGTCAGACTGGTGTGTGCCTTCTCTTCCCCTCTCCTAGGGGCGGGATTCACTGTGGGGTGGCGTGTCCCGTCTGGGCTACTTGCACACTGCCAGGCTTGTGTTGCTGGGGATCTGGCGTATTAGCTGGGGTGGGTAGGCAAGGTGCACGGGGGCTGGAGGGGCAGGCTTAGCTCGCTTCTCCTTAGGTGATCCACTTCAGGAGGAGCCCTGTGGCAGCGGGAGGGAGTCAGATCCGCTGCCGGAGGTTTGGCTCCGTAGAAGCACAGAGTTGGGTGTTTGCGCGGAGCGAGCAAGTTCCCTGGCAGGAACTGGTTCCCTTTGGGATTTTGGCTGGGGGATGGGCGGGGGAGATGGCGCTGGCGTGCGCCTTTGTTCCCCGCCAAGCTGAGCTCTGCCGTCCGGGGGCTCAGCAGCTCTCCCTCCCTTTGTCCTCCAGCCTTCCCACTTTCTGAGCAGAGCTGTTCACTTATGACCTCCCAGACGCTAAGTCGCGCTTGCTGTCGGAACACAGTCCGTCCGGCCCCTCCGCTTTTGCCAGCCAGACTCGGGGGCTCTGCTTGGCCGGCGAGCCGCCCCTCCGCCCCGGCTCCCTCCCGCCAGTCCGTGGAGCGCGCACCGCCTCGCCGCCCTTCCTACCCTCTTCCGTGGGCCTCTCGTCTGCGCTTGACTCCGGAGACTCCCTTCTGCTAATCCTCTGGCGGTTTTCTGGGTTCTTTAGGCAGGTGTAGGTGGAATCTAAGTGATCGGCAGGACGCGCTGTGAGCCCCGCGTCCTCCTACGCCGCCATCTTCCGGACCAACCACTCTTGATTTTCTTTTAGAATATTTCAATTAGTTAAATGACAGAAACAAGTCCTGAAATTAAACTTTAGTGTGATGTGTTAATATTCTTTTTTCATTTTAGTCTTACAATTTTTTTATTACTGAGAATTCTCAAAACTGCCTTTGTAACTGGGATTTTTGACACCTGTACCCTTTAAAACAGTACTAGAACTGCTGTGTACACTGTTTGTGCTCTGGGGGTCTCGAATTCTTGGAGACAATGCTCTTTCAAATCTTCTGTCTGCATCTCTCACTAGTAATTCATGGTCTCTGTGGCCAGGATGGGAGACAGACCCACTTGCTGTCCTTTTTTGTCTATCCTCCATGCCTCTACCCTTAGCTTCCCCCTTTCCCACTCTGAAGGCGTTTCTTTGAAATCTTTGTACTTCTCCTGACTCACCAGGCATTACATGCTCACCTTCCCACCTCATAATTGAAACTCATTTGGGACTCTGAATAGCTAGTTTATCTCTTACATTAAGGCATTTTCACCCCCTTTAAAATTTCTCTTTGCCCAAAGTGTGTTTGAAAAACATTTTAAAAAGGTAGCCTCTAACTTAAAGTGCTTTATCTAGAAGTGGAAAAAGATTATCCAGTATCTCTAATTTATAAGCAGCTGGTTTTTAAAGTTGAGGCTCAGAATTTTGTTCTGAGGACTAGTGTTTGTATTAAAAGGTTTGGCAATGATGTTTTTTTTTAAATTTCACATAGAGGAAAGTAAGATTTACTATTCTGTGATATTTTTGTATTACTAGAATTATACTGAAAAGAGTACAACTTTAGAGACACTACGGAATGCTTATGTAGGTTCAGTATGCTTATACGTGGCATAAGCAAATACAATGTACTTAATTCAGAAGAATACTTATGGATTTAAAAAAGTTATGGAAGTAATGCTTGTGAGAGCCTCCTTTTAACTCATACCCCTACACCTTCCTCCCAGATGTATCCCTGTTTCCCCCCTCAGGTAACTGCTGTTGGTGTTTCAGACTCTTTCTATGTGTAGATAAAAATGTACAGATGTACATATTTTTTCACAGTAAGCACTGGAATAATAATTTTAAACACATAGCATTTAGTTTGTACTAGGCACTATTGTTAAGTACTTTACATTTATTAACTCTTTTTTTATGTTTATTTATTTCTGAGACAGAGAGAGACAGAGCATGAACAGGGGAGGGTCAGAGAGAGGGAGACACAGAATCTGAAGCAGTCTCCAGGCTCCGAGCTGTCGGCACAGAGCCTGACGCGGGGCTCGAACTCACAGACTGGGAAATCATGACCTGAGCCGGCATCGGGTGCTTAACCGACTGAGCCACCCAGGCGCCCCAACATTTATTAACTCTTTAAATCCTCACTGTAATTCCATGAAGTATATATTATTATTAGCCCTGTTTTTAAAGATGAGGAAACGGAGACACAGGAAGGCTAAGCACCTTGCTCAAGGTTATACAACTGGTAAGTGGTAGAGCTAAGAGTCAAACCCAGGCATTCTGATTTTGGAGTCTGCTTCTTAGTAGGAACATGCCTATGTCTCTGTGGCCACTAAGTCAGAACAAACCTACTTTTGTCCCAGATCATTGACTTAAGGAAACAAATCTTGGTTTTGTTTTTAAAACCTTTTAGGTAAAAGTTTATTATGTATCATTTGTGTTTTATAGCTGTCATCTTTCCTCTATTCTCATGGTGCTTTTTTGAGGGGGAAAAGGGGTAAATGTCAAATTCCATTTTGAGAATCTGTTTAATGTTATGGACCATCTCTCTTCAGGAACATCCACATATGCAAAAATAAAGGTTTACTAGACATATCGGAGTATTTATGGACTTTAAGCTCATCTTTGGGCTAAGCTGAAGAACCTCTACTTTAAACATTTCATTTGTCTTTTCTCTCCATTGTATATACATTGCTTTTAGCCTGCCCTTTATGTTACTAATTTACTTCTTTATAGGGTTGTTTCTAATTCTTTTTGTTTCTTTCTACTTACTATTTTGCTATTTTTCTTCTTATTTTAGTATCATTATGTACTCATGGATTTTTATTTATTCCATATGATATAATTAGTAATTTTGACTGTAATTCTCAAATTGTTTTAATGATTTTTTAAATGTTTGTTTATTTTTGAGAGAGTGCAAGTGGGGAAGGGGGAGAGAAGGGGGATAGAGGATCCAAAAGCAGGTTTAGCCCTGGTAGCAGTGAGCCCAGTGTGGGGAGTTGAACTCACAAACTGCGAGATCATGGCCTGAGCCAAAGTTGGGCACTCAACTGACTGAACCACCCAGGTGCCCCAAATTGTTCTAGTGCTTTTATTTTTTTTAATTTTATTTTTTATTTTTTCTTATTTATTTATTTATTTATTTATTTATTTATTTATTTATTTATAATATGAAATTTATTGTCAAATTGGTTTCCATACAACACCTAGTGCTCATCCCAACAGGTGCCCTCCTCAGAACTCCTCACCCACCCTCCCCTCCCTCCCACCCCCATCAACCCTCAGTTTGTTCTCAGTTTTTAAGAGTCTCTTATGTTTTGGTTCCCTCCCTCTCTAACCTTTTTTTTTTTTCCTTCCCCTCTCCCATGGTCTTCAGTTAAGTTTCTCAGGATCCACATAAGAGTGAAAACATATGGTATCTGTCTTTCTCTGTATGACTTATTTCACTTAGCATAACAATCTCCAGTTCCATCCACATTGCTACAAAAGGCCATATTTCATTCTTTCTCATTGCCAAGTAGTATTCCATTGTATATATAAACCACAACTTCTTTATAGAAATGGATTATTTTAAAAAACAATCTGTGACTATAACTTTTGGTAGGACTTCATCTGCCTCTAGAAGTGTATGTATCTGAGGTTGAGGATTTTGAGGTGAAGAGTTAAGATTTATGATTTACTTTTGTATTCTTTGGGAAACTTCTGAAATTTTAGAGAATAAATGTGTTGTTTTAGTGAAATTAAATTATAATATGGGTAACGGAAATAAGAAATGAGTTATAGAGCTTATTTTGCGTTTATACAGAAATTCACTTTCAGTTCATGAAAAACTTGTTGAGGGGCACCTGGGTGATTCATTTAGTTGGGTGTCCAACTTTGGCTCAGGTCATGGTCTTGTGGTTCGTGAATTTAAGCCCCATATCGAGCTCGCTGCTGTCAGCTCAGAGCTCGCTTCAGACCCTCTGTTCCCCTCTCTCTGCCCCTCCCCTGCCTGCTGCACTCTCTCAAAAATAAATAAAATATTTAACAAAATTAAAAAAAAACTTGTTGAGAACTTATTTTGTGTTAGGATGAGTTCCTCTTCTTCAAGAATTCATGGTCACATTTAGCATGTTAAGTACATTAATTCTGGTATGTCTTATATATTGTGGGTGATACAAGAAAAGTGTTACTATCTTTACTCTGATAAATAATATTCTTTTAATTTTTTAATTATTTTTTTACTTTTAGAGAAAGAAAGTGTGCATGCATGTGAGGGCAGAGGGGCAGAGGAAGAGGAGAGAGAGAATCTTAAGCAGGCTCCATGCCCAGGACAGGGCCCAATATTGGGCATGATCTCATGACTCTGAGATCATGACCTGAGCCGAAATCAAGAGTTGGGGGGCGCCTGGGTGGCGCAGTCGGTTAAGCGTCCGACTTCAGCCAGGTCACGATCTCACGGTCCGTGAGTTCGAGCCCCGCGTCAGGCTCTGGGCTGATGGCTCAGAGCCTGGAGCCGTTTTCCGATTCTGTGTCTCCCTCTCTCTCTGTCCCTCCCCCGTTCATGCTCTGTCTCTCTCTGTCCCACAAATAAATAAACGTTGGAAAAAAAAAATTTTTTTAAAAAAAAAAGAGTTGGACATTTAACTGACTGAGCCATCCAGGTACCCTGATAAATAATATTCTTTATTTCAATATGTATTTTGAGCTCCAGATACAGAAATTCCAGTATTTATTAGGTATCTACATTTGGGTATCTCACCAGCACATCAGCTACTTGTCTAGATGACTTATGATCCTCCACAGTCTCTTTCAGCCTGTTCTTGTTTTAGTACTTTTTTGCCTCAATAAATGATACCATTCATATGAAGCTAGAATTTTGCCAGTCCATATTCAGTTAGTCACCAAGTATTAAGGATTCTAAACATCTCTGGGGGTAAGGGTAGCAGGCCACCATTATCTTTTTGGATTGCTGGATCAGTGTTTTTGATTGGCCTACCTGCATTCAATTTTGGTATTCTTCTCTACTCCCTTCTCTACACTGTAGCTGCCTGAGTGATTTCACTAAAAACAAATCAGATCTTTTACTCATTTGCTTAAACCCTTTTTGTTGCTTCTCTTAGAGTAACATCCGGATTACTCAAAATGATTTAACAGCCCCTTGGACTTTTGGCTCCTGCTTACCTCTCTAGCTTCATTCTTTGTCACCAAGTCATTAATCTGCTATATCAAACTTTTAAGTTGCTTAAAATGTTGCATGTTCTTTCTAGACTCTGGATCTTGGAGATTTGACCCTGGTTTATTTCTCTTAACTAGATAACTGCAAGTCTCACTCTCTCCAACTGTATTCAACCAATCTAACATTTGTTAGTTCTTAAGAAAGTTATGCTTTCTCCTGCTTCTTTGCTCTTTGTGCATGCTGTTCTAACACTTATTTTTTTTCCACCCATTTTTGTCTTATATTCATCCTTCAGTTTTCAGCTTAAGTTTCAAGGAGGCCTTCCTTGTCCCTAGATCAGGTTCAGTTCCTCTGCTCAATGCACACATTGTACTTTTTATGTACTTTAACATAGCTCTCAATACATTGTATAGGGATTGCTTGTTTTTTCTTCTCCACTAAAGTGTGAGCTCTGAAAGGGTGGCAGTGAGGTATTTATTTTTTTACTACTGTATCCTCTGCACCTGGCATCTTGCCAGACATATGGAAAATGCTTAGTGTATGTATTGAATGTTGACCAGTGAGTGACATAATTAACTTTGCTTGGGTAGGTTAGGGAATATTTCAAAGAGAAGGAAACGCATGGGTTGAGGCTGAAAAATGAATAGAACTTTTCAGGAGGTTGGAGAGAGAGTGATGAGAGAAAGGGCATTTTGGAGAACATCATTTACAAAGGAGTAAAGGTATAAAAAAGCATGAAGCATAAGGGACCTGATTGCTCATAGTTCCAACCAGGTCAGGTACAAATTTGAGGAATTGTTGAAAGATGAAGAGATCAAGTCATAGAAGGCCTGATACGCCATATTCATCTGTTGGTATTGGGAACCATTCATGTTAAGGAGGGAATTTTATCATCTGCTAAACTCTTACTGTGTCATGGGATTTTTCTTAAAATATATTATCTCATTTAATGCCTACAACAATCTTCTTTCTGACAACTGAATTTCATCTGGGCTTACTGAAGGCTGCTATCTTATATATCCTGATATATTTGGTGTTTATAATTCTATCCTAAGCAGAATCATATTCTTGGAAGTCAGGTTTTATGTATTATGCTTCTCTGTATCCCACAGAAAATTTAGGTCAGTGTTGTTATAGTTTTATCTCTTCCTCCAGTTTTGGTATAGTCTTATCAGTGCTTCTTTTAAAATGCCTCTCAGTTGAGCACAGCATACCAGATGTAATGTGATCATTTATTTCACAGTAGACTAGAGCTTTTATTGTCTGTGTTCTGTGCCCTGAGAGCTTTGTTGATGAAATTGACAACGACATTGACATTTTTTCTGGGGTAGCCATTTTGTATTGTTTGTTTGTGTTAAGTCACCAAATCTAACCAAGCTTTTCACATGAAGTACTTTTTTTTTTTTTTTTTTTTTTTTTTAACGTAAGCTCTACATCCAACATGGTGCTTGAATTCCAGACCCCGAGATCAAGAGTTTCATGCTGTATCGACTGAGCCAGCCAGGCATCCTGAAGTACTTTTAAGAACTTTTGTATTTGTTTAAGTGATGTTTTGGAGCATACATTAGGGATTTCCATCTTTCTTCCTTTTAGGGATTTCCATCTTTATTCCTGTTAAACTTCATTCTGTTGGTTTTAGCCTTGAATTCTGACTTATTTATCTATTTGGATATCTATCTATCTATATCTACACACACACATGTTTATGTATTTATTTTGAGAGAGAGAGAAAAAGAGCAAGAGCAAGCAAGCATGCTCATGTCCACTAGCAGGGGGAGGGGCAGAGAGAGAGGGAAGAGAGAATCCCAAGCAGTCTGCCCTGTCAGCACAGAGCTGGATGTGGGGCTCGAACCCATGAACTGTGAGATCATGACCTGAGCCAAAATCAAGAGTCAGATGCTCAACTGACTGAGCCACCCAGGCGCCCCTAATGTTTATTTTTGAGAGAGAGAGAGAGAGAGAACGAGTGAGCACAGGTGAAGGGCAGAGAGAAAGAGGGAGATACAGAATCTGAAGCAGGCTTCAGGCTCTAAGCTGTCAGCAGCACAGAGCCTGACACAGGGCTCGAACCCATGAACCATGAGTTCATGACCTGAGCCAAAGTCAGACGTTTAACCAGCCAAGCCACCCAGGTGTCCCTCTTTTTTTTTTTTTTTTAATGTATGGCATCTTTTTCTTTCTTTTTTTTTTTTTAAGTTTATTTTTGAGAGAGAGAGAGAGAGTGCATGAATGTGCAAGTTGGGGAGGGGTAGAGAGAGAGGGAGAGAGAGAGGATCCCAAGCAGGTTCTGCACTATCTATGCAGAGCCTGATGTGGGGCTCAAACTCACGAAGTGTGAGATCATGACCTGAACAGAAATCAAGAGTCAACTGAGCTACTAGGGTGCCCCAAAGCTTTTGTATTTTTAAAATGTGCAGGGTATTCTAGTTTATGGATGTGCCATAATCCATTAATCAGTCCTTTATTAACGGATATTTGAACTATTTACATTTTTCACTAATCTGTGTTATAGGGATTGACCTTGAATGTACTTGTCAACCTTCATTTACACTTGTGCAAGTGTATCTGTAGGATAAGATCATAAATGTTAGAGATGTTAAGTCTGTGGGTAAATGCATTTGCCTTTCAGTGGTGGTTAACATTTTTTTCTATATAGATCTTGCATTATTTTCTAAGTTTGTTCCTATTTATCCTTTTGTTTGCTGTTGTAAATGAGATCTTTTCTATTGTATTTCTATTGAGTGTATGTGTTTATTTATATTTGTGTATGTATACACATATGGACACAATGTTACTCTTTTCATTTTATTGTTTTAGTTTATTTTGTTGGTTTTCTGAGTATGTAAAATCACTTACAGAATAGATTTTCTTGTTTTCCCACACCAAATTTTATTTTATTTTTTATTTATTTTTTTAAATTTGGGAGAGAGAGAGAGAGAGAGAGGGAGGGAGGGAGGGAGGAAGGAACAGAGAGCGAGGGAGAGAAAGAATCCCAGGCAGGCTCCACGCTTTTCACGCAGAGTGCAACGTATTTTATCCATATTTCTGCTTTATTAAATTTATTTAATGTTTATTGTCAGTTCTTTTTGTGAAGTTTTCTCAGAATTTCATCCTCTGATACTTTCCTCAGCAAAGAATCATGGACAAGAATTTTTGGTTGTTTAGAACACATTTGTAACTTTTATACTTTAACTTTGTACTTTAAGGACACCTTGGTGGCATAAAACATACTTTGCCTACACTTTATTTCCTTTAGTTTCTTTCTTTCTTTCTTTTCTTTCTTTCTTTCTTTCTTTCTTTCTTTCTTTCTTTCTTTCTTTCTTTCTTTTTCTTTCTTTCTTTCTTTCTTTCTCTCTCTCTCTCTCTCTCTCTCTCTGTCTCATTTTCTTTCTCTCTTTCTCTTTTTCTTTCTTTTCTTTCTTTCTTTCTTTCTTTCTTTCTTTCTTTCTTTCTTTCTTTCTTTCTTTCTTTCTGTGTAATGGTGATTTTATTGGTATAGAATACATTTCCAAGGATGGAATGTCAGGTTCAAAGACTCTATGTATTTTTAATTTAATAGATGTTGTTACATGACTCTTCAAAAAGGCCATAACAATTTACATTTCTAGCACAATGTATAGAAGTGCTCATTTCTTGCATCCCAGCCAGCAGTAAATATTATCTGTCCTTTGAATTTTTTTTTCTTGTTTAAAAACTGGGAAGTGATTTCTCACTGCTATTTCAATTTGCATTTTCCTAATTAATTTGCATTTGGATTTGATCTTGTTTTTGTTGGATACTTGCATTTGTATTCTATGTGCATGCATGTATTGATGCTTTTTCTCCCCCTTTTTCTTTTGGGCCTTTTGTTCCACTCTTGCCAATATTTAAGAGCTCTAGATACATTAGAATATTATTTCTTTGTCTTTCATTAGCATTACAATTGTTTTTTAAACTGTCATTTCTCTATTAACTTTGTTTATGCCATTTGTTACAGCTATTCATATATAGTCAATACGGTTTCTCACTGTCTCCAGAATATATGTGTAACCGCCTAAATTTATTTTTTTCCACACTTTTATTATTTATTTATTTTTAAATTTACATCCAAGTTAGCATATAGTGCAACAATGATTTCAGGAGTAGATTCCTTAATTTCCCTTACCCACTTAGCCCATCTCCCTTCCCACAACCCCTCCAGTAACCCTCTGTTTGTTCTCCATATTTAAAAGTCTCTTATGTTTTGTCCCCCTCCCTGTTTTTATATTATTTTTGCTTGCCTTCCCTTATGTTCATCTGTTTTGTATCTTAAAGTCCTCATATGAGTGAAGTCATATGATATTTGTCTTTCTCTGACTGACTAATTTTGCTTAGCATAATAGCCTCTAGTTCCATCCATGTAGGTGCAAATGGCAAGATTTCATTCTTTTTGATTGCTGAGTAGTACTTTGGCTATTGTTGATAGTGCTGCTATAAACATTGGGGTGCATGTGCCCCTTCGAAACAGCATACCTATATCTCTTAGATAAATACCTAGTAGTGCAATTGCTGGGTTGTAGGGTAGTTCTATTTTTAATATTTTGAGGAACCTCCATACTGTATTCCAGAGTGGCTGCATCAGTTTGCATTCCCACCAGCAGTGCCAAAGAGATCCTCTTTCTCCACATCCTCGCCAACATCTATTGTTGCCTGAGTTGTTAATGTTAGCCATTCTGACAGGTGTGAGGTGGTATCTTGTTGTTTTTTTTAATATGAAGTTTATTGTCAAATTGGTTTCTATACAACACCCAGTGCTCATCCCAACGGGTGCCCTCCTCAGTACCCATCACTCACCCCCCCCTTCCTCCCACCCCCCATCAACCCTCAGTTTGTTCTCAGTTTTTAAGAGTCTCTTATGGTTTGGCTCCCTCCCTCTTTAACTTTTTTTTTCCTTCCCCTCCCCCATGGTCTTCTGTTAAGTTTCTCAGGATCCACATAAGATGTTTATAGCAGCACTTTGAACAATAGCCAAATTATGGAAAGAGCCTAAATGTCCATCAACTGATGAATGGATAAAGAAATTGTGGCTTATATACACAATGGAATACTGTGTGGCAATGAGAAAGAATGAAATCTGGCCATTTGTAGCAACGTGGATGGAACTGGAGAGTGTTACGCTAAGTGAAATAAGTCATACAGAGAAAGACAGATACCATATGTTTTCATTGTGGTTTTGATTTGTATTTCCCTGATGATGAGTGATGTTGAGCATTTTTTCATGTGTTGATTAGCCATCTGGATGTCTTCTTTGGAGAAATGTCTATTCATGTCTTCTGCCGGTTTCTTCACTGGATTATTTTGTTTTTCGGGTGTGGAGTTTGGTGAGTCCTTTATAGATTTTGGATACTAGCCCTTTGTCCGATATGTCATTTGCAAATATCTTTTCCCATTTTGTCGGTTGCCTTTTCATTTTGTTGATTGTTTCCTTTGAAGTGCAGCAGCTTTTTATCTTGATGAGGTCCCAATAGTTCATTTTTGCTTTTAATTCCCTTGCCTTTGGAGATGTGTCAAGTAAGAAATTGCTGTGGCTGAGGTCAGAGAGGTTTTTTCTTGCTTTCTCCTCTAGTGTTTTAATGGTTTCCTGTCTCACAGTCAGGTTCTTTATCCATTTTGAGTTTATTTTTGTGAATGGTGTAAGAAAGTGGTCTAGTTTCATTCTTCTGAATGTTGTTTTCCAGTTCTCCCAGCATCATTTGTTAAAGAGACTGTTTTTTTCTTTTTAAAGTTTTTGAAGTCCAGTAAAATTTCTAAGCTACATCTTACTCTGAGCATTCTGTAGTACTGTTTCTTGGCACAAAGTGTGTGTTTCAATATTTATCTTAAAAATCTTTATTGGGGCACCTGGGTGGCTCAGTCGGTTAAGCATCTGACTCTTGATTTTGGCTCAGGTCATGATCTCACAGTTCGTGCGTTCTAGCCCCACTGTCTGTGCTGACAGTGCAGAGCCTGCCTGAGATTCTCTCCCTCTTTCCCTCTCTGCCCCTCCTCTGCTCTCTCTCTCTCCAATCAATCTTTTTCACACACCCCCCCCACAGGAAAACTTTCCCAAATTATATCTTTATAATTATATTCCTAAATTACATCTTTGTTTTGTGTTTGTTTAGTTATTTCAGTTAGGCATATATTGGATTCCTTTTGCTGTTTCTCTAGCTGTACTTTTCCCTTTAATTCTATTTCATATTTGTGGGTTGATGTTTTTAATCAGTTTTAGAAAGATGTCAAGCGTTACCTTTTGAATATTATTTACTATTTTTCCCTCTCTTTTAATGGATACTAGTTGTCAGTTTCTTAGGCCTTTTGAATAAGTTCCACATGTCTATTATATACTTCTTGTTTCTTCCCCATTCTTTTCCTCTCTGTTTCAGTTTAGGTATTTTCTGTTGATCTCTCTTCAGTTTAATTCTGTGTTCCGGTGTGTTCAATCTTTTTTTTTGTTAAGGTTTAATTTTATTTTTGAGAGAGAGAGAAAGAGAGAGCATGAGCAAGCTAGCTGGGGAGGGGCAGAGAGAGAGGGAGACACAGAATCTGAATCAGGCTCCAGGCTCTGAGCTGTCAGCACAGAGCCCAGTGTGGGGCTTGAACTCACAAACCATGAGACCATGACCTGAGCCGAAGTCAGATGCTTAAGCGGCTGAGCCACCCAGGCACCCCCTGTGTTCAATCTTCTTATAAACTCCTGTTGAGTGATTTATTTCAGTTATAGAATTTTTCATTGTTAAGAAATCATATTTGATTAGTTTTTATAGATTCTAGTCCTCGTTGAATATCTGAAACATTATTTATTTTATATATTTTTTTCTGAATTTTATTTTTATTTAAAAAATTTTTAATGTTTATTTTTGATAGACACAGAGCACGAATGGGGGAGGGGCAGAGAGGGGGAGACACAGAATCATAAGCAGGCTCTAGGCTCTGAGCTGTCAGGCCATGAGATCATGGCCTGAGCAGAAGTCAGTCGCTTAACTGACTGAGCCACCCAGGCACCCCTGAATTTTCTTTAAAAAAAAAAGTTTATTTTTGAGAAAGTGCGAGAATGCACAAGCAGGAGAGGGGCAGTGAAAGAGGGGGACAGAAGATCTGAAGCGAGTTCTGTGCTGACAGCAGAGAGCCTGATGTGGCGCTTGAACTCACGAACCATGAGATCGTGACCTGAGCCAAAGTCAGATACTTACCCCACTGAGCCACCCAGGGGCCCCTCTTAATTTTCTTTAACCTACTAATCATAGTTTTAAAAAAAATCCTATTTGGTTAGTCCAATATTTGGATCATCTGTGAATCTTCTATTATCTAGTTTTTCCTCTTGATTATTGGTTATATTTTTTGTCCCACTGCATGTCTAGTAAGTTTTTATTGTATGATGGACATTGCATATAAAAGAATAGTACAGACTCCAGATATAATCTTCTACTGGAGAGTGTTTCTGTCAGTCCAGTCAGGGATTTCAGTAGTTAGATCTGTGTTGCAGTTTTAGTAAGAGTTGGGTCTAGCTCCCTCTTATTATGGTAAAACCTTCCTGAGCTTTTTTATTTGAGAGACTGGTAGATCATGGTCTTTGTGAGTCCTAAAATGCTGTAGAAGTTTAATTTATGTCATTGAGAGGTTTTTGTCTTAGCACACCACTAAATTTGGCAAATTCCTTTGGGTAAGACTGGTTTTCTGTTTGAAGCCTGTCCTTTCCTTTGGCAAGTGTTTATTTCTAAAACACTGTGAAACTTCAGGAAATTTCATTCTCCCATAAAGACATTTCAGCACTTCTTTGTAATTCTCTATATATCTCCAGAATTTAGCAGATCCTGTGGGGTCATGTGTTTGAGCCCTATCAAATTTCCAATTTATTACACCAGTCCCTTGTAACTACTAAATGCTTTGCTGGTTTCTTTTTGTTTTGTTTCAGTAGCAACTCTTTGTCTGGAACAAACCCAAACTTCAACCTATATACATAATTGGCACATGCTCTGAAGGAAGAAAAACAGCTGGCATTTGTCCTCTTACCTTGGACTGTTTCTCTCTTCTTTGGAATTTTAGGTCATCTGGTGTTTGTTGTTTCCACAGTTTTCTAATGCCTTTGGAAATATGGTATTTGTGATTTATTTAGCTTTTTCTAATTGTTATCATGGGAATGTTAGCCTGCTGTTACTACACATTAACTGTATTGCAATTGACATTTTGTGTTCACTTTTCTAATTTCTGTCCTCTACCTTTTACTATGCATTCTGTAATTCTGTGGTGCTTATTTTTTCTTGTGCCTCTTCTAATTTTGTCTTCATTTCTGTTACTTTTTTTTCTTTTCTCTTTTCTTGAGCTGTGTAAATTTTTGTCTCATTTTTTTCTGTTGTCCTAACATCTCTTTCTTGAGTTCTTGTACTTATGCTTTGTGGTCCTTTTTCCTAGAGGCTTTATTATGTTTTTTAATGGTGAAATGCTTGATCACAACTTTTATCTTCTCCAGTGTAAAGTGATGGATATTCCTTGTCTGTTGGTAAATTTTGCTGCTCTTGTCCACTATTTTTCATTTCGTATTTTAATGGCAATGCTATTCTGGTTGTTTTTTAAACACACCTTTATTGAGGTATAATTCACACACAATAAATTGTATATGTTTAGAGTGTGCCATGTGATACATTTTGATATATGTATGTATAATATTTAACTGTTAATATATATGTATTATGTTTCTAATTATAATATATATTTATAATTATGTTTCTAATTGTGATATTATATTTATAATTATAAACTCATCACCACAGTCATGCTAATGAACATATCAGTTACTCTCAAAAGTTAGCTAGTTCCTTTTGTAATCCCTCTCTCTTGTCTTTCTCTCACCCATTCTTAGGCAACCCTGCTCTACTCTGTGTCATTATAGATTAATTTGCATTTCTAGAATTGTATATAAATGGAATCAAAAGCATGCATTTAACTTTTGGTATGACTTTTTTTGGTAAGTTTATTTATTTATTTTGAGAGAGAGAGAGAGAGAGAGAGTGTGTGTGCAGGAGGGGGAGAGAGAGAGAGGGAGAGAATACCAAGCACCCTCTTCACTGTCAGCATAGAGCCTGATCAATGGCTTGAACTCATGAAATGAGAGATCATGACGTGAGCCAAAATCAAGAGCCATACACGTAACTGACTGAGCCACCCAGGTGCCCTGGTCTGACTTTTTTTACTCAGAATAATTATTTTGGGATTCATTCATGTTGCATATCTCAATAGTTTTTTTCCTTTTTATAACTGAGTGGTACTGTTAAACATTAAATTACAGAGAGACACAAATATTTTCTAAGACCAAATAGACCCATAACTGGCTGCTTTTATCCCAGGGGAATGGTGGGAGGAGGTGAGAAACTGTCACATATAGGATAGAAGTCAACTGAACTTTCAGAGAACTTTTGAGGATTGATCAGAATCTTGAAGACCTCCAGTCACAGAGCAAGTTTGCACTCACCTGCTAGTCATTTTCCACTGTGTCTTCACTTAGTTTGGGGTGGGAGTGTGCCAGAGGCTGAGAAAAGGGCAGGGGGACTGTGAGGAAACCCCCAAGATTCATGGAGTCTTTACCAAGTGAATGGAAGTGATGTGCCAGTGGTTGGGAATAGGGCATGAAAGGTGAGAGAGATCTCCCTGAGATAAATGAGCACTTCATCGGGAGCATAGCATCAGCTGCTGAAAACTGGGAGAAGGCAGGTGGGCACAAAGTGATTTCCCAAGATATAAAAACCAAGGTGCCTAAGAGGCTGGTAGCTTGGCTGTAAATCAGAGAGAGAGAGGCTGAATGAGATCGAGATCTTCTGTGGCATATGAAGCAGAGACATTTCTTGTGGTTCAGCTGGGCTGGAAAGTCATAGACCTTAAAAATCTTGCTGGTGCTCAAATCTCTAATCTTGCTGAAGAAAAAGTTATGATTCTCTATCCAAACATTTGTGAAACAGTGGTGAGCTAAATTAAAATAGTTGAAATAAATCAAAGGTGAAATAAAGCCAGACCCAGCTTAAGTACCCAGATTGACTCAGTCTCCTAGCCTAGTGGCTCCTATTGTTGTCTGGCATACAATAAAAAATTGTGAGACATGCAATGAAAGAAGATAAAAATGACTCATAATCAAAAGACAAAATAGTCAATAGAAGCAGCCTCATAGATGACCTAGATGTTGGCATTAACAGAGAGGGACTTTAAAGTAACTGTGATAAGTATGCTTTTCATACGTGTATGAAGAGGTGAAGAATTTCAGCAGGGAAGTGGAAACTGTAAAAGAATGAGCCACATAGGAATTTTAGAACCAAAAAGTTCAGGATCAGAAATGAAGAATTCATTTGATGGGCTTAGCTGCAGGACAGGACATAGCAATAGAAAGAATAAGGCAACTGATGGTGCCTTAGAAGTTATCCATGCTAAACTAAAGAAAAAGATGGATGATAATAAAACTGAACAAGTTTTGAGATCTGTAGGATACAATCAAATTAACATATGGGTGCTTGGAATCCCAAAAGGAGACTAGACAGAAAATGGAATAAAAAATAATTGAGAAAATAATGGCTGAGAATTTTCTAGTATTAATGAAAGATACCAGTGCACAGATCCAAAAAGTTCACAGAAACCCAAATAAGATTACCTAGGTAAATTACATTCAAAGAAAATCTTAAGAGATAAAAGGCACCTTAGTGGAGAAACAACAGGAATAAGTAATAATGTCTCAGAGTTTATAGCATGTGTAGAGGCAAAATATGACAATAGGAACACAAATGATAGGAAAATAGAGATACTGAAATCAGTTTTTACATTGTTTCTGAGGTATTAAAATATTACTTAGGGAAAGACTATAGTAAATTAAGGATGCATATCATAGTCTCTAAAGTACCAAAAATACCAAATAGTGTACCTAAAACAGTAGAAGAAACAAGTGAAATTGTAAAATATGTTCAACTAACCAGAAACAAGGGACATGAAGTCACCAGTAATAACAGAGTAGGGAGGTTTAAAGATTCACCCGTCTACTGAAGCAACAATTAAGCTGGTAAAAACTGTTATTATGAACTTTTTTTGAGCTCTGGAATCTAACAAAAACTATAAAACCAGGTGAATGCTTAATGAAGAAAGAGGCTTATAATTTTTGGTAAAAGGGTATTGTGGTCCTTTTACTTACCCACCTGCTATCCCCTACATTGCCCAGCTGGTAACAGCTGTGGGAGCAACAGCCCATGTACCTGGTATGGGTTTCTAGTGCCAGAGTGGGGCAATATGGATTTTATTCTGAAAGAACTGGGGTTGTGTACTTTGACCTGTCTAGTAGTGCCATGAGTGATTAGCTCAAGGTCTTACATTTGTTTTGACCCCTTCAGAACTCTCTCAGGCTGGAGTAGCCTTCTTGGACATTGTTCATTTAAATCACTTAAAGGCATATGCTACCTGCAGCCACCTGGGGCAAAGGACAACAGATGGGACAAGCAGCAGAGACACTGAAAAGCCTAGGAAGGGATAGGGGGTGAAGGAGATAACATGGGGAACTATTAGGCTTTACACAGTGTTTGCCAGGGAATCAAAAGTCTATGTGTATGCCAAGGGCTAGCCACATGCTCAAAAAGACCTGAACTTGCACTTCTGGCTTATTTTTAGGCTCTATGTATGCAGAAATGAAGGTTAGGGCAGAATTGTAAATGGCCTGGCTAAGCATTGAAGGAGTGCCCTAATTCAGGCCAGTCTGCATAGACCAGGAGAGTACTTTTCCTCACCTCCTCATTTTGGCTCCAGGTCTTTAAGAAAATCTCTGTCAGATCTCAGGCTGAGCACTAAGCCAGTGAACAGAGACTTCAGTGGTCACATACCACAAAAAATACACTTTTACAAAGCTAGTTTAGGAAAGTCACTAAACAAACAATTATAACCCACAACAAGCAGAAACAACAAACTCTGGGGAGTGAGAAGAATCAAAATTGTCAGTTAGTCTAGTTTCCAAGAAAAAAAGATTATGAGACATGCAAAGAAACAAAATCTGTAGCCCATTTATAGAAAAAAAGAAATGAACAGAAACTGTGCCTGAGGATGCCTGGACACTGAACTTACTACACACGACTTTTTATCAGCTGCCTTAAATATACTCACAGAGCTAAAGGAAATCATGGGCATAGAACTAAGAAGTCCAGGAGAATGATTACCCACAAAAAACGAAGAACAGAGGAACAAAGAACAAATGGGACCAAAAAAGCCAAGATTATAGACTTAAACCATATAAATAATTATGTTAATTTTTAAATAGACTAAATTATCCATTTAAAAGACCAACATTATCAGACTGGATAAAAAAAGCAGTACATAACAATACACTGTTAACAGGAAATATACTTTAAAGATGAAGATATAGATAATAACTAAAATAGGTTAGAAAAAGATGCTGTACAAACATGCATAAGAAAGCTGGTTTTGCTGTATTACTATGAGACAGAGTAGACTTCAGGGAATACTACCAGAGACAAAGAACAGTTAATAATGATAAAAGTTTCAATTTACTGAAGATTTAAAAATCTTAAATGTGTATATACCAATTAATAGAGGTTTAGCACACGTGAAACAACAGTTGACAGAACTAAAGGGAGAAATAGATGTATCTATAATAATTGGAGATTTATCTTTTAGTAAATGATAGATGAAGCAGACAAAATGTCAGTTAGATTTTGGAAGAGTTAAACTACACTACCAACCAAAACTTGACACAATTGAAATTTTAGATGACTGTACCCAACAGAGGACACAATTTTTTTTTAAATGAAGGTATGTGTGTATGTATGTATGTATGTATGTATTTATTTATTTTTAAAGTAAATAAACAGGACACAATTTTTTTAAATGAAGGTATTTATTTTGTTTTGAAGTTTATTTACTTCATTTTATTTTTTAAATATAATTTATTGTCAAGTTAGCTAACATACAGTGTATCTACAGTGTGCTCTTGGCTTTGGGAGTAGATTCCCATGATTCGTTACTTACATACAGCACCCAGTGCTCATCCCAACAAGTGCCCTCTTTAAATTGCATATGTTATCACCAAGATAGACCATATGCTAACCCAAAAAACGTATCTTAAAAAAATTTCTTTTTTATTTTAGAAAGCGAGTGTGAACAGGGGATAGGGGGAGAGTGAATCTTAAGCAGGCTGCACGCTGAGTGTGGATCCCAGTGTGAGGCTTGAACCCATGACCCTGGGACCATGATCTAAGCTGAAATCAAGATCAGTTGCTCAACTGACTGAGCCACCCAGGTGCCACCAAAAAACATATCTTAATAAATTTTCGAGGATTGAAATAATAGAGTGTGTTCTCCCAACTAGAATAAAATTAACTTAGAGATCAATGATAAGATAATCAGGAAACCCTCACATATTTGGAAATATTTCTAAATAACTCATCAGTCAATTATAAAAAAAAACCACAAAGGAAATTAGAAAATGTTTTGAATTGAATAATGAAAACATACTATCAAAATTTGTGGATGCAATAAATATTGCAATGCTAGAGGAAATTTTATAGTTTAATTTTTTTATTTACTGAAAAAAAATTTTTAATGAGCTTGTTACTTTGGAGTGATTTTGGGTTTACAGAGAAGTTGCAGAGGTGGTGCAGAGGGATCCTGTACCCCTCATGCAGTTTCTCCTGATGCCAGCCTCTAAGGTTTCCATGTTGCTTTTGTCCAAACCATGGAAACAGTATTGGTCCATTGATGGAAGGCTCTTTCCCCTGGGCATTACTCTCAGGCCTATTCTACCCAGGCCGTACCTCACACATAGCAATTCTGAGCCTGCTCTAGGCTGTGAGAGTGTCTCTGTGAGACTCATTCAGGGTCTATCTGACATAAGGTGAGGTTCTGGACTTTCAGGGGGAATTGCGCAGGGGTGACTGCTCTTCTTGTCACATCATGGGAAGTTTTATTTTTTTTATTTTTTATTTTTTTTAATATGAGATTTATTGTCAAATTGGTTTCCATACAACACCCAGTGCTCATCCCAACAGGTGCCCTCTTCAGTGTCCATCATCCACTTTCATAGTGGGGAAGTTTTAAATGCTTATATTGGAAAGAAAGAAAGATTTTTTTCTTTACAAGTTTTTATTTAAATTCTAATTAGGTAAAATACAGTGTAGTATTAGTTTTAGGTGTCGAGTTCAGTGATTCATCACTTACATACAGCACCCAGTGCTCATCACAACAAGTGCCCTCCTTAATAGCCATCACCTATTTAACACATTCCCACTCACCTCCCCTCTAGCAAGTATCAGTTCTCTATAGTTAAAAGTCTGTGGGTGCCTGGGTGTCTCAGTTGGTTAAGTGTCTGACTCTTGATTTTGGCTCAGGGAATGATCTCATGATTCATGGGATTGAGCCCCATGTTGGGCTCTACACTGACAGGGAGGAGCCTGCTTGGGATTCTCTCTCTCTCTCCTCCTCTCTCTGCCCCTCCCCTGCTCATGTTCACTTTCTCTCTGTCTCTCTCTCTCTCTCTCTCTCAAAATAAATAAACTTAAAATAGTCTGTTTCTTGATTTGCCTCTTCTCCCCCCCATGTTCATTTGTTTTGTTTCTTAAATTCCACATGAGTAAAATCATATGGTAATTGTCTTTCTGTGACTTATTTCACTTAGCATAATACTCTCTAGCTCCATCCACATTGTTGAAAATGGCAATATTTAATTTTTTTTAAGTTTATTTATTTGTTTTGAGAGAGAGAGAGAGAGAGGGTGTGTGAATTTTGCAAGTGGGGAGTGGCAGAAGGTGAGGGAGAGAGAGAATCCCAAGCAGGCTCTGCACTGTCAGCATGGAACCTGATGGGCTCAAATCCATGAACTGCAAGCTCATGACCTGAGCTGAAATCAAGAGTTGGATGCTTAACTGACTGAGCCACCCAAGCACTCCAAGATTTAATTCTTTTTTATGGCTGAGTAATATTCCATTGTATAGATATACCACATTTTCTTTATTCATTTATCAGTCGATGGAGATTTAGGCACTTTCCATAATTTGGATGTTGCTGCTGTAAACATTGGAGTGCACATATCCCTTTGAATGAGTATTTTTGTATCCTTTGGGTAAATAGTAGTGTAATTGCTGGATCGTAGGATAGTTCTATTTTTAACTTTTTGAGGACCCTCCATACTGTTTTCCAGAGTGGTTGGAAGGCAAGAAAGATTTAAAGTGAATAATCCAAGGTACCTACTGGAGAAAATAGAAAAACAATAGCAAATTAAAATAGAATGAAATAAAAAAATCAGAGCAGAAATCAATTAAGTAGAAAATGGATGGAGACTAGAGAAAACTAGTAAAACTAAAAGTGATTTTTTAAAAGGATTAATAAAAATGATAAGTTCTTAGTAAGACTAAATTAAATAAAACATTCATAATGAGAGAACATTAGAGAATATTATGAATCATTTTACTTAAATTCTTGAGAGGCACATTTGAACAAAATTGACACAGGAAGAAATAGAGTGATACTAAATTAAATAACTTCAGTTTCTAATAAAATAATTTTCTCACAAAGAAGACTCAAGTCCCAAATGGTTTCATGTGTGAATTCTGTGAAACATGCTTTTCAAAAGCAAAAGAGGGTGAAACATTTCCTAACTCATTATGAAGCCAGTGTAACTTTTATCTAAAACCCTAATAAGATTAAAAGAAAATTATAGACCAATATCCTTTATGATTATAGATGTAAAAACTCTTGATATAAGCAAATAATTTATATAGATTTATACAATGTATGTATTTTATATAATGCTGGATTTACCAATCTAATAAAAGGCACATATGAAGAACCCACATCTGACATTATGCTTAATAATGAAACATAGAATGTTTCCCTTCAAACTTCAGGAACAAAATAAGAACATCTGCCTTTATAAGTTTTTTTTTATTTTTTAATGTTTATTTATTTTTGAGAGAGAGAGAGAGAGACAGAGCGTGAGTAGGGGAGGAGCAGAGCAAGAGGGAGACACAGAATCCAACAGGCTCTGAGCTGTCAGCACAGAGCCCAGTGTGGGGCGCGAACCCATGAACTGTGATATCATGACCTGAGCCAAGTTGGATGCTCAACCAACTGAGCCACCCAGGCGCCCCTGTAAGTTTTATTTGACATTGCTTTGGGAGCTTTGTTCCATAAATCAAGAAAAGAAGTACAAGCATACCTTGGAGATACTGCCGGTTTGGTTTCCAGACCACTGCAATAAACTGAATATCACAATAAAGTGAGTCAAATGAATTGTTTGGTTTCCTAGTGCATATAGAAGTTATGTTTGCACTATAGTGTATTAAGTGTGTAGTAAAATTATGTGTATTAAACAGTGGACATCCCTTAAGTCAGAGAAAGACAAATACTGTATGATTTTACTTGTATGTGGAATTTAAGAAACAAACGAGCAAAGGAAAAAAAGAGAGAGGCAAAGCAAGAAACAGATTCTTAACTAGAGAGGACAAACTACCAGAGGGGAGGTAGTTGGGGGGATGGGTTAAATAGGTGATGGGGATTATGGAGTGCACTTGTTGTGATGACCACTGGGTGTCATATGGAGGTATTGAACCACTATATTGTACACCTGAAACTACTATTACACTATATGTTAACTGGAATTGTAATAAAAACTTAAAAAAATAAAAAGCATTTAGAGTCTCCCTCCAAAAATTAAAAGATACTGTATTGCTAAAAAAATGCTAACTATCATCTGAGCTTTCAGCAAATTATAATATTTTTGCTGGTGGAGGGTCTTGATGTTGACAGCTGCTGACTGATTAGAGTGGTGGCTGCTGAAGGTTGGGTGTCTGTGGCAATTTCTTTAAATCAGGTAACAGTGAAGTTTGCTGCATTGACTCTTCTTTTTACAAATGATTTTTCTCTGTAGTATGGGATGCTGTTTGATAGCATTTTACCCACAGTAGAACTTCTTCCAGAATTGTAGTCAGTGTCTTAAATCCTGCTGCTTCTTTATCAATGAAGTTGATGTAATATTCTAAATCCTTTGTTGTCATTTCACCAGTCTTCACAGCATTGTCACTAGGAGAGGATTCCATCTCAAGAAACCAGTTTGTTTATCCATAAGAAGCAATTCCAGTGTTAAAGTTTTATCATGAGGGGTGCCTAGGTGGCTCAGTCGGTTGAGTATCAGACTTTGGCTCAGGTCATGATTTCATGGTTCGTGGGTTCGAGCCCTGCGTTGGGCTCTGTGCTGACAGCTCGGAGCCTAAAACCTGCTTTGGATTTTGTGTCTCCCTCTCTCTCTCTACCCCTCCCCCACTCATGCTCTCTCTCTCAAAAATAAACATTAAAAAAAAAGTTTTATCATGAAATTGCAGCAATTCGATCACAGGTTCAGACTCTACTACTAATTTTGGCTCTCTTGCTATTTCCATCACATCTGTGGTTACTTTGTCCACAGAAGTCTTGAATCCTTCGAGGTCATCAATGATGGTTAGAATCAGCTGCTTTCGAACTCCTGTTCATATGGATATTTTGACCTCTTCCTGTGAATCACGAAAGTTCTTAATGACATCTAGAATTATGAATTCTTTCCAGAACTTTTTCAATTTACTTTGTCCAGATAAAGGAACCACTATCTATGGAAGCTGTAACCTTACAAAATTCTTTTTTTTTTTTTGCCTCAAAAAGTGACGCTTATTCAAAGAAAAAAAGAAAAAAATGGCAAGATGTCCATCCCTTGGTTCCCTTCCCTCCCCTCTCCTGCTCCTCTTAAGCCCCCCATGGACTGAACCCTCAGTAGGGCTAGGTAGCAGGACAGTTCCTTAGATGAGTTCAGGAACATTGAGGGGCATCTCCTCAATGGAGGTGTTGTGGAGGGTTTCCCTATATTGAAGAATCCTCTTGTCTTTTTCTGTCACTATGTCAATAGCCACACCATTATGGCCAAATTGTCCACCAGGACTGATTCTGTCGATATAATTTTCCCTGTTGGTGGGAAGGTCATACTTGATGACTAAAGAAATCTGTGGCACATCAATGCCTCTGGCCAGCAAATCAGTAGTAATCAATACTCTGCTAAGAGCCAGAGTGAACTCCTTCATGATAACATCTCATTTAACATCGCATTCCATATCTCTGTGCATAGCAGACATGGTGGGGTCTTTGGTGTACATCTTTTCAATGAGTCAATAAACCTTTCTTAGGGTGTTGATGAGTATGACTGCCTGCATGATGGTCAGGGTTTCATACAAGTTACACAATGTGTCCAGCTTCCACTCCTCTCCTTCCACATTGAAGTAGAACCAGTGGATACCCTTCAGGGTCAACTCCTCCTTTTTGAACAGAATCTGATTGGGGTCCCTCATGAACTTCTTGGTCACCTCAAGCATGTTGGAAGGCATTGTAGCTGACAGCAAAACCACCAGGGTGTTGCTGTTGAGCTTTTGGAATATGTCATAGATCTGGTCCTTGAATCCGCGGCTTAACATTTCATCAGCTGGATGGAACTAGAGGGTATTATACTAAGGAAATTAGTCAAAGACAAATACCACATGACTTCACTCATATGAGGACTTAGACACAGAACAGATGAACATAAGGGAAGAGAAACAAAAATAATATAAAAACAGGGAGGGGGACAAGACATAAGAGACTCTTCAATATGGAGAACAAACAGAGGGTTACTAGAGGAGTTGTGGGAGGGGGGATGGGCTAAATGGGTAAGGGGTATTAAGGAATCTACTCCTGAAATCATTGTTGCACTATATGCTAACTAACTTGGATGTAAATTAAAAAAATGAAAAAACCATTTCATCAACTTGTCCAGTACAAACTACTTGATGTATTTGGGAGACAGGTGTTTCTGGTTAAGCATATCAAACACATGACCTGGGGTACCCATGATGTTATGGGGATCTTCCATCTGCAGCTTCTGCACTTCAGAATGTACATTGGTCCCCCCCAATGCAGGCATGGCAGGGGGCACCCATGTAATTAATATCCTAATACCATGACTACCTTCTGTATCTGCTGAGCTAACTCTCTAGTCGGTGCCAGGACCGAAGCCTGTGTAGTCTTTAGATTCAATTCCATCTTGTTGCAGAATCAATGTGGCAAAAGTGGCTGTTTTCCTAGTCCCAGATTGGGCTTGAGCAATCATATCATAACCCTGATACAAGGAAGAATGCCTTGTTGCTGGATGAAAGAAGGCTTCTCAAAAACATAGGCATAGATGCCACAGAGAAGGGACTCACAGAGGTTCATGTCATTACAGCTGTCAACTTATTTCAGTTACTCTTGATGATACCTTCAGGTGCTACCCATCAGGCCATTGTCTCTGGATCAGGAATCCTGACCTCAGAGACATGATCCTTAGAAACTAGACAAAATATATTTCTTAAATAAAAATACTGACAGTTGAAATTATTCCATGAACCATGGGATAAAATGGATGGTTAGCAGGCATGAAAGCAATATTAATCTTGCAGGATATCTCCATCAGAGGTTTTGGGTGATCAGCTGCATTGTCAATGAGAATAATATTTTGAAAGGAGACTCTTTTTCCTGAGTGGTAGGTATTAACAGTGGCCCTCAAATATTAGTAAACCATGTTGTAAACAGATGTGCTGTCTTTTAGGCTTTACAATTCCACTTATAGAGCACAGGAAGAGTAGATTTAGCATAATTCTTAAGGGCCCTAGAATTTTCAGAATGGTAGGTGAGCATTGGCTTTCACCTTAAAGTCATCAGCTGCATTAGCCCCTAACAGGAGAGTAGCCTATCCTTTGAAACTTTTAAGCCAGGCATTGACTTCTCTCTAGCTTTCTAATGAAAGTCCTAGATAGCATCTTCTTCCAATATAAGGCTGTTTTGTCTACATAGAAAATCTGTTGTTTAGTGTAGCCACCTTCATTAATTATCTTAGCTAGATCTTCTGGATAACTTCCTGCAGCTTCTATGTCAGTACTTGCTGCTTCATCTTGTACTTATTAGGGAAATGGATGTCTTCTTTCCTTAAACCTCATAAACCAATGTCTGCTAGCTTCAAACTTTTCTTCTGCAGTGCCCTCATCCCTCCCAGTCCTTTGTAGAATTGGATTAATTTGGGGGCTTAAAGGAATGTTGTGGCTGGTTTGATCTTTTATCCAGCATATGTCATCCATATCAGCAATAAGACTGTTTTGCTTTCTTATAATTTGTGGGTTCACTGAAGTAGCACTTTCAATTTCCTTCCAAAACATTTCCTTTGCATTCACAACTTGGCTAAGTGTTTGGTGCCAGAGGCCTAGCTTTTGGCCTATTGGCTTTCGACATGCCTTCTTCACTAAGCTTAATTATTTCTAGCTTTTGATTTAAAGTGAGAGACTTGACTTTTCCTTTCAGTTGAATACTTAGGGGCCATTGGAGGGCTATTAATTGGCCTAATTTCAATATTTTTGTGTTTTGGAATAGGGAGGTCTGAGGAGAGGGAGAGAGACAGGGGAATGGCTGGTTGGTAGAGCAGTCAGAACACACACAATATTTACTGGAGGAGTTAAGATGGCAGAGGGTAGGGAGACCCTGAGCTTGCCTTGTCCCTTGAACACAACTAGATAAATGTCAAATTACTTTTTTAAATGTTTATTTATTTTTGAGAGAGAGAGAGAGAGGGAGTGTGAGTGGGAGAGGGGCAGAGAGAGAGAGGGAGACACAGAATCTGAAGCAGGCTCCAGGCTCTGAGCTGTCAGCACAGAGCCTGACACGGGACTTGAACCCATGAACTGTGAGATCATGACCTGAGCTGAAGTCAGATGCTTAACTGACAGAGCCACCCAGGTGCCCCAATATCAAATTATTCTGAGCACCCAAGAAATCGATCTGAGGACTGAGAGAACAAAACTGCACATCTGCAAGTAGGAAAACAACCCCCTTGTGGAGGTAGGAGCTTTGGAGAGTTGATTTGGTGGGCACTGTGGAGGCGAGGGAGCCCTGATCACGGGAAGAGGAGTGAGTGAGTGAGAGACGAAGAATGAAAACAGAGTGACATCATGTGCAGGGGATTTCACAAGAAAACTCTTCCCCCAAACCATTGACTGGGAAAAGAAGAGGAGCTAAGCACTGTAAGCTTTTATAAGTGGCAGAGCACAAAGTGTGAAGTTGGAGGTCTGTGCCATTGCCAGGGTCTCTCCTGGCAGACTTGGTGGTGCTCCAGTGGAGAAGGAGGGCAGAAACCAAGGAGTAGGTAGCATGGTCTGAGGATCCCCTGGGTTGCATGGGGAGAAACAATTCCCCTTCTTGGTGTAGATTTGGGAGAGGTGGCATGACTTCTCTGCGTACAAAAGACCCTGCAGATGCCATTGAGCTGCCCCATTCACCAGCAGAGAAACAGGGCCTCCAGCTGAGGGCAGCAAGCCTTGGTGCTGGCTTTCTGTTGCACTTTACCATAAACTCTAAGCTGCTATGCACTTGTGTGATCATTTTCTGGGACAAACCAGCAATTGGCTACAATGCAATAAGACTCTCCCTTAGAAGATCAGCGCAGGTCTGTGTCATAGGGTCTCTGAAATTTGGAGTTTTGAAACCCAGCTAAACCTGAGCTAAAACATGGGATGCTGTGCCACCTGGCAGACAGACAACTTGGACACACACCAGGTGAAGGCAGGGATCTGACAGAAGCTGGGGACACAGGAGGGTTGATTGTTTTGCTCTTCTGTGAGGGCTTCCTACGTAGTGGCAGGCAGGAGCTCCTGTCTTAAGATGAGAGAGCGGGGAAACTCCCATTTTCTCTCCCATTCATGAGCCCTGACCCATGTCAATGAGTAAAACAGTGCCAGCAAGTAGAGGCTGGAGCCACTTACATCAAGTCCCGCCCCCCTGCATCCTGCAGGTGCATCTCCACTAGGACAAGACCTCCTGAGAATCAGTGCAGCAGGCCCCATTCCCAGAAGACCAGCACAAACCCCTGGCTTGTACCAAGTCTACTGATCATTGAGTGCTGCAAAGGTTTGGCTGTAGGGGAAACAGGATCTAGTGTCCCTTGGGTTTTTTTTTAATGTTTATTCTTAAGAGAGACAGAGCATGAGTGGGGGAGGGTCAGAGAGAGAGACACACACACACACAGAATCTGAAGCAGGATCTAGGCTCCAAGTTGTCAGCACAGAGCCCCACGGGGGCTTGAACTCACGGACTGCAAGATCATGACCTGAGCTGAAGTCAGATGCTCAACCAGCTGAGCTGCCCAGGCGCTCCTGGGTTTTTTTCTTTTTAATGGGTTACAGGAAAAGCATTTTTTATTTTTAATGTATTTATTATTATTTTATTTATTTGATCTAGCTTCTTTTCATAAGCAGACCCAAGTACACCTACGATCTAATTTTGCTTTTAACAAGCAGACCAAAACACACAAAAGAACTAGCTTCCCTTTTAATTTTATTTGTTTGGTAGTTTTTGGTTCTCTTCTTAATATAGCTATTACTCTCAGGAGCAGGAATAAAACAGGCTTTACTAACAAAAAAGCAGTGACCTTGATAATTTGACAAGATGGAAGAATTCACCTCAAAAGAAGGAATGGGAAGAAGTAACGGCTAGGGATTTAGTCAATGCAGAGGTAAGTAAGATGCTTGAACTAGAATTTAAAACAGTTAAAAGGATACTAAGTGGACTTGAGGAAAGCATAGAAGACACTAGAGAATCCCTTACTGCAGAGATAAAAGAAATAAAAACTGGTCAGGCTGAAATTAAAAATGCTATAACCAAAATGCAAACTAGAATGGATGCCATGACAATGAGGATGAATGAAGCAGAGAATGAGTCAGTGATATAGAAGATAGAATTATAGAAAATAATGAAGCTGAAAAGAAGAGGGAAGCAAAGGTATTGGGTCATGAATGTAGACTTAGGGAACTCAGCGACTCCTTAAAGTGTAGTAACATTCATATCATAGGAGTCCCAGAAGATGAAGAGACAGAAAAAGGGACAGAAGGTTTATATGAGCAAATTATAGCTGAAAACTTCCCCAGTCTGGAAAGGACACAGACATCAAATTCCAAGAAGCACAGAGAGCTCCCATTAAATATAATAAAAGCCAGCCATTACCAAGACATATCATAGTCAAATACACAAAATACATAGACAAGGAAGGAATTCTGAAAGTAGCAAGGGAAAGGAAAGCCCTTCACCTGTAAGGGAAAACAGATAAGGTTCTCAGTATATCTGTTCCAGAAATTTGGCAGGCCAGAAGGGAGTGGCAGGATATATTCAACATGCTGAATGGGAAACATATGTATCCAAGACTACTTTATCTAGCAAGACTGTCATTCAGAATAGAAGGAGAGATAAAGAGTTTACCAGACAAACAAAAACTAAAAGAGTTCATCATGACCACTAAACCAGCATTGTAAGAAATATATATATATTAAAATTTTTTTTTAATGTTTTTTTTTGACAGAGAGGCAGAGCATGAGTGGGGGAGGGGCAGAGAGAGAGCGAGACACAGAATCCAAAGCAGGCTCCAGGCTCTGAGCTGTCAGCACAGAGCCTGATGCAGGGCTTGAACTCACAGACTGCAAGATCATGACCTGAGCCGAAGTCGGATACTCAACTGACTGAGCCACCGAGGCGCCCCAGAAATATATATATATTTTAAATGTTTATTTATTTCCTTTGAGAGAGGGGCAGGGCAGAGAGAGAGGGGGTGACAGAGAATCCCAAGCAGCCTCTGTGCTGCCAGAACAGAGCCTGATGGGCCCAAACCCCCAAACTGTGAGATCATGACCTGAGCTGAAACCAAAAGTCGGACACTTAACTGACTGAGCCACCCAGATACCCCTATTAAAGGGACTCTTTGGGGGGGAAAAAGACCAAAAACAACAAAGACTAAAAAGGAACAGAACATCACCAGAAATACCAACTTTACAGGTAATACAATGGCACTAAATACATATCTGTGAATAATTACTCGGAATGTATATGGACTAAATGGCTCCAATCAAAAGACGTAAGATCTCAGAGTGGATGGAAGAGAAAAGCCACAAGATACATGTATATGCTGCCTACAAGAGACTAATTTTGGATCTAAGTCACCTGCAGATTGAAAGTGAGAGGGTGGATGGGGCGCCTGCTCAGTCGGTTGAGTGTCCAATTTTGGCTCAGGTCATGATCTCACAGTTTGTGGGTTCAAGCCCCATGACGGGCTCTGTGCTGATAGCTCAGAGCCTGGAGCCTGCTTCGGATTCTGTGTCTCCTTCTCTGTCTGCCCCTCCCCCACTTGTGCTTTATATCACTCTCAAAAAAACTGTAGTAATAAAAAAAATTAAAAAAATTAAAAAAGTAAGGTTATGGAGAACCATCTATCATGCTAATGGACATCAGAAGAAAGTCGGAGTAGCCATACTTAGACAAACTAGATTTTAAACCTAAGGTTGTAACAAGAGATTAAGAGGGCATTGTATCATAATTAAGGAGTTTCTCTATCAAGAAGATCTAACAGTTGTAAATATATGCCCCCCAACTTGAAGATATATAAATCAGTTAATCACAAATGTAAAGAAACTTATTGATGATAATACCATAATAGTAGGGGACTTTAACACCCCACTTAGAGCAATGGACAGATCATCTAAGCAGAAAATCAACAAGAAAACAATGGCTTTGAATGACACACTGGACTGAATGGACTTAACAGATATATTCAGAACATTTCATCCTAAAGCAGCCAAATACACATTCTTTTCGAGTGTACACAGAACATTCTCTAGAATATATCATATACTGGGTCACAGATCAGCCCTCAACAGGAACAAAAAGATGGAGATTATACCATGTATATTTTCAGACCATGACGGTATGAAACTTGAAGTCAACCACAAGAAAAAATTTGGAAAGACCACAAATAACATGGAGGTTAAAGAACATCCTACTAAAGAATGAATGAGTTAACAAGGAAATTAAAGAAAATATAAAAAGTACATGGAAGCAAATGAAAATGAAAACATGGCAGTCCGAAACCTTTGGGATGCAGCAAAGGCAGTCCTAAGAGGGAAGTATATTGCAATACAGGCCTACCTCAAGAAGCAATAAAAGTCTCAAATACATAAAATAACCTTATACCTAAAGGAGCTAGAAAAGGAATGGTGGCGAATAAGGCCTTAAGCCAGCAGAGGAAGGGAAATAATAAAGATTAGAGCAGAAATAATGTAGAAACAAAAAAAATCAGTAGAACAGATAAATGAAACTAAGAGCTGGTTCTTCAAAAGAATTAATACAATTGATAAACCCCTAGCTGGACTTATCAAAAAGAGAAAGGACCCAAATAAGTAAAATTATGAATGAAAGAGGAGAGATCACAACCAGCACCACAGAAATACAAACAATTATAAGAGAATATTATGAAAGATTATATGTGAACAAACTGGCTGATCTGGAAGAAGTGGACAAATTCCTAGAAATCTACAAACTAACAAAACTGAAACAGGAAGAAATAGAATATTTGAGCAGACCCATAATTAGCAAAGAAATTGAATCAGTAATCAAAAATCTCTTGACAGGGGCACCTGGGTGTCTGATTCAGCTAAGTATCTGCTTCTTGACTTCAGCTCTGGTCAATATCTTAGGGTTCATAAGATCAAGCCCTGCATTGAGTTCCATGTTGACAGCACAGAGCCTGCTTCAGATTCCCTCTCTCCCTCTCTGTCTCTGACCCTTTCCCTGCTCACTCTCTCCATCTCTCTCTTAAATAAATAAACATTAAAAAAAAATCTAAGAAACAAATGTCAAGGGCCAGATCACTTCCCAGGGGAATTCTACCCGACATTTAAATAAGAGGGGCGCCTGGGTGGCTCAGTCGGTTAAGCGTCCGACTTCGGCTCAGGTCATGATCTTGTGGTCCGTGAGTTGGAGCCCCGCGTCGGGCTCTGGGCTGATGGCTCAGAGCCTGGAGCCTGCTTCCGATTCTGTGTCTCCCTCTCTCTCTGCCCCTCCCCCGTTCATGCTCTGTCTCTCTCTGTCCCAAAAATAAATAAACGTTAAATAAGAGTTAAATACCTATTCTTCTCAAGTTGTCCTAAAAAATAGAAATGGAAGGAAAACTTCCAAACTCATTCTACAAGGTCATCATTACCTTGGTTCCAAAACCAGACATACCTCACTAAAAAGGAGAATTACAGGCCAGTATGCCTGATGAACATGGATGTAAAAATTCTCAACAAGATACCAGCAAATTGAATCCAACAGTACATTGGAAGAGTTACTCACCACGATTAAGTAGGATTTATTCCTAGGCTGCAGGGGTGGTTCATTATCTGCGTATCCGTCAATGTGATATACACATTAATAAAAGAAAGGATAACCATATGATTTTGTCATTAGATGCAGAAAAGACATTTGACAAAACACATCATCTATTCTTGCTAAAAACCTCACATACCTCAACATCATGAAGGCCATATATGAAAAACCCACAGCTAATACCATCCTCAGTGGGGAAAATCTGAGAGCTTTTCCTCTGCAGTTAGGAACAAGACAGGGATGTCCATTTTTACCATTACTATTTAACATAGTACTAGAAGTCTTAGCCTCAGCAATCAGACAACAAAAAGAAATAAAATGCATCCAAATAAGCAAAGACAAACTTTCACTATTTGCAGATGACATGTATGTAGAAAACCTGAAAGACTCTACCAAAAAATTGCTAGAATAGATGAATTCAGCAAAGTCACAGAATATAAAGTCAATGTACAGAAATCGATTGCATTCCTATACACCAATAATGAAGCCACAGAAAAAGGAATCAAGGAATTGGTCCCATTGCAATTGTACCAAAAACAATTAGATACCTAGGAATAAACCTAACGAAAGAGGTAAAAGGTCTGTATTCTGAAAACTATAGAACACTTATGAAAGAAATTGAAGAGGGCACAAAGAAATGCATTCCATGCTTATAGATTGGAAGAACAAACATTGTTAAAATGTCTTTCTACCCAAAACAGTCTACACATTTAATGCAACCCCCATCAACATACCAACAGCATATTTCACAGAGCAAGAACAAACAATCTAAAATGTGTATTAAACCGCAAAAGACCCTGAATAGCCAAAGCAATCCTGAAAAAGAAAAACAAAACTGGAGGCATCATGATTCCAGATTTCAAGCTATACTTTATAGCTGTAATCATCAAGACAGTATGGTACTGGCACCAAAACAGACACATAGGATTAATGGAACAGAATAGAATACCCAGAAATGGACCCACAACCATATGGTCAACTAATCTTTGACAAAGCAGGAAAGAATATCCAATGGAAAAAAGACAGACTTTTCAACAAATGGTGCTGGGAACATTGGACAGCCACATGGCAGAAGAATGAAACTGGACCACTTTCTTACAGCATACACAAAAATAAATTCAAAATGGATGAAAGACTTAAATGTGATACAGGAAGCCATCAAAATCCTAGAGAACAGAGTCAGCAACCTCTTTGACCTGGCTGGAGCAACTTCTTACTAGACACATTGCCAGAGGCAAGGGAAACAAAAGCAAACGTGAACTGTTGGGACTTAATCAGGAAAAAATTTTGGGGTGCCTGGGTGGCTCAGTTAGTTGAGCCTCTGACTTCAGTTCAGGTCATGATATCACAGTTTGTGAGTTCAAGCCCTTCATCAGGCTCACTGCTGTCAGCACAGAGCCAATTCAGATCCTCTGCCCCGCCCCATTCCTCCTCCACTTGTGCTCTCTTTCTCAAAAATAGGGGCGCCTGGGTGGCGCAGTCGGTTAAGCGTCCGACTTCAGCCAGGTCACGATCTCGCGGTCCGTGAGTTCGAGCCCCGCGTCAGGCTCTGGGCTGATGGCTCGGAGCCTGGAGCCTGTTTCCGATTCTGTGTCTCCCTCTCTCTCTGCCCCTCCCCCGTTCATGCTCTGTCTCTCTCTGTCCCAAAAATAAATAAAAAACGTTGAAAAAAAAAATTAAAAAAAAAATAAATAAAAAAAGATAAAAAGCTTCTGCCCAGTGAAAGAAACAATCAGCAAAACTAAAGGGCAGCCTAGAGAATGGGAGAAGATATTTGCAAATGATATATCTGATAAAGGATTAGTATCCAAAATTTATAAAGAACTTATTAAACTCAACACCTAAAAAACAAATAGTTCTGTTAAGAAATGGGCAGGAGGCATGAACAGACACTTTTCCAAAGAAGACATCCAAATGGCTAACAGACACATGAAAAGATGGTCAACATCACTCATCATTAGGGAAATACAAATGCAAATCATGATGAGATACCACCTCACACCTGTCAAAATGGCTAAAATGACCAACACAAGAAACAACAGGTGTTGGTGAGGATGTGTAGAAAGAGGAACACTCTTGCATTGTTGGTGGGAATGTAACCTGGTACAGCCACTCTGGAGAACAGTATGGAGCTTCCTCAGAAAGTTAAAAATAGGACTGTCCTATGCCCTAGTAATTGCATTACTAGGTATTTACCCAAAGGGTTAAAAAATACAGATTCATAGGGGTACATGGACCGTAATGTTTATAGGAGCATTATCAACAAAAGCCAAACTGTGGAAAGAGCCCAAGTGTCTATTGACTGATGAATGGATGAAGATGTGGTGTATCAATACAATGGAATATTACTCAGCCATCAGAAAGAATGAAATCTTTTCCATGTCACCACTTGTGACAACATGGATGCAGCTGGAGTGTATTATGCTAATCAAAATAAGTCAGACAAATACCGTATGATTTCAGTCATATGTGGAATTTAAGAAACAAAACAAATGAACACATGGGAGGGGGCAAAAAGAGGGAGCAAACTATAAGATACTCTTAACAATAGAGAGCAAACTAAGGGTTGATGTGGGAGATGGGTGTGAGGTAGGCTAGATGGGTGATGGGTATTAAGGAGCACTTGTTATGATACTCACTGGGTGTTGTATGTAAGTAATGAATCTCTGAATTCTCCTCCTGAAACTCATATTTCACTGTATGTTAACTAAGTAGAACTTAAATAAAAATTAAAGAAAAAGAATACGTACATTTATTGATGAAGTTTACCTGTCTTATAGGTCACGGTTCATTGCACCCAATATAGTTACAATAGTAATATTAAAGATCACTGGCCACAGATCAACATAACAAATAAAATAATGATGAAAAAGTTTAAAATATTGCAAGAATTACCAAGATGTGACAAAGAGACATGAACTGAGCTAATACTGTTGGCAAAATGACAGTAATAGACTTTGCTCAAGGCAGGGTTGTAACAGACTTTCAGTTTGTAAAAAATGCAAAATCTGTGACGCACAATAAAGCAAAAGTGCAATAAAATGAGGTATGCCTGTAGCAAACTTGAATATTGGAATTAAAGAAAGAAAACCCTTAAACTTGTAGCTGACCATGATTATGTACACTGTAAAGAATCTAAAAAGAAATTACTGGAATTAATTATGTAGTTGGCAAGGTCTCAGAACAAAGCCAATGTATGTAAAATCAGTTGCTTATTTTTGTTTTTCTAATGAGCAATTTGTGCAATGAAAGAACATGCTTTACAATAACATCAGAAACATTGAATACCTAGGGATAAATACAACGAAATTTGTAGGATATGTAGGAGCTCTAATTTGAAAATAACAAAACATTGTTGAGAAATTAAAGATGTAGATAAGTTGAGAGATAACATGTTCATTGGTTGGAGGACTTATTATTATTATCCCAGTCAATATCCTACCAGACTTTATTCTGCAGAATTTGAGAAGCTAAAATTTATATAGCCACAACAGTTTTTAAAAAGAGTAGTGTTGGAGAGTGTATGCAGTCTGATTTCCATACTACTTTTGAAGGTACAGTGAGCAAGGTAGTATGGTTATTGGTGCAAAGATAGACATTTAGATTAGTGGAACAGAACAGAGTCCATATATACATAACTGACTATGTACATATTGATTTATTTATGTGTTACATGGACTCATGGATGTGGGGATTTTTGACAAAGATACTATGTAATTGAGTGAATAATGAATGAACAATCTTTTAATCAAATGGTGCTAGAAGACCTTGATACTCATACGGAAAAATGAATCTTTTTTTTTTTTTTTTTTTTTTTTGAGAAAAGCCAAAGCTATTTATTGTGAGCTTGCTATAGTAAGGGAGACAGCCACCGTCCCTTGTGTTTTGGTGGGGACTCAAAGGCAGGCAGAGGAGTGGGAAAGCTTTATAAAATGCACAAAGTGGGGGCTTCAGGAGTGCTTGATTGGAAGTTGTCGGCATAGGGAAGCTGTAGATGGTCTAACTAGAAACAGGACATCCTAGGTGATTGGTCAGGGTGCATATGTGGCTTTCTCTGGTTGGTCCTACGTTGGAAGCAGGGACAAAAATTAGGGAAGCTGTCAGTTATTAATCAAGTCCTGGCCATTTTAGGCTGATTGTTACAGTAGTTATTGTTTAGCTTCCTGCAGTGTCACTGGAGATTGCCATCTTGTTCCCCTTAAGTCTGATTTATAGCAGGCTGGCTTCCTGGGTTGTTTATTGTAGATAAGAGGTTGGTTTCCTGGACAGGTTGCTGCAGGTTGCAGGTCAAAGTTTTATTTTCATACAATGGTCTGGCCATTGACCATTTGTATATTCAGTCTGTCATATCCCATTCCATAATCTGGGCGACTCCATCAGTTAAGCATCTGACTCCTGATATCAGCTCAGGTCTTGATCTCATGGTTGTGAGTTCAAGCCCCACATTGGGCTTCACACCTAGCACGAACCCCAACCTGATGTTCAGTTGCTCTGTATCTAGCACCTTGGGGATTCCATTCCATGTATATTCCCAGCTCCTGCAGGAATATATTAGTTGGATTCTGCGTCTCCTTTGGTGTGTAGTCCCTCTCTTCCATTGGTAGGCTCAGGACATCCTCAGATGGGCTATGCTGGGGCTTGACCCCTGTGATGGTCTGGCTTCAAGTACTAGGGAGAGGCCTTATCTACAGTGGAGGTCACTCTCGTCCCAGCGTTAGGCCCGAGGGAGGTGGAGGACGCGGAGACCGGGAGGGTAAGGACACCGAGGCGCTAAGCTTCCAACGGCGTGGACTGCGGCTCCTCACGCCTGCCTCGGAAAAATGAATCTTGATCTCTGCTCCACAGCATATACAAAAACTAATTTGAAATGGTTCATAGACTGAAAAATCCTCTTTTTTTTGCATTTATGAATCTATTTTAGAAGTCTTTTCTTTTGATATAAAGCATGTAGTTGGGTCTTGCTATGCGTGTCAAACTGAAAATGTCTTTTAATGGATGAATAAAGCCCATTGACATTTATAAATATGACTTAATTTTGGTGTTGACCCTGCCACATTTTAAAAAATAATTGATATATGAATTATACTTGTTATATTTTTTTATAGTGTGATGTTCTCTACATCTTTCTGTGCCTTTGTTTTAATCTTTTAGGTATTTAACAACACTTCTGTTTTTATCCAAGTAATACTTTTTTTCAAATGCCCTTAATGTCCTGTTTTAGGGGTTTTTTTTTTTTCTTTTTTTACTATTTTTGCTGTTTAGTTTGCCACTTTCCTGTGTTATCCTTTGACTCTTACCTTTATACAATAAACAGTAAGCTAATTTCACTTTTCTTCTTCCTTCTCTTCCTTCCTTTAATATTTAGTTGCATTGTTTGTATGTTGTCAAAACATACAAAATTTATATATTATTTTAATCCTCACTTCTGCCTCTTTTATTAGATCTATAATTAAATATATCAAATTCACAGTAATTTCCCTTGTAGTTCTTTCTCCAGTCATCTCTTGTTTGGATGAGTCTCATTCTTCAGTAGTTTGTTCAAGAAAGGGAAATGGGTGTAGAATTTCTGGATTATTTAATGCCCAACACCTAAAAAAATGTCTTGGTACTTGAAGGACAGCTTGGTTTGATAGACAATTCTTTTTAAAAAAAATGTTTTTAAACATTTATTTACTACTGAGAGACAGAGTATGAGCATGGGAGAGGTAGAGAGATGGGGAGACACAGAATACGAATCAGGCTCCAGGCTCCAAGCTGTCAGCGCAGAGCCAGACACAGGGCTCGAACTCACAAACTGCGAGATCATGACCTGAGCCAAAGTTGGACGCTTAACCGACTGAGCCACCCAGGCGCCCCAGTTTGATAGACAGTTCTTGATTCATACATTACTTCCTATGGTTTCTTGAAAATGCTGCTTTATTGTTACCTTGTTTTTGAGATTTCTGATGTCAGTGTAGTTTTCTTGTTTTCCTGATTTTTTGATGCCTTCAGGGATTTTTTTTTTCTTTAAAGTTTATTAGCTTTTCTAGGGCATGTCTCAAAGTTTTTCATTATGGGTCAATTTCCCAAGTGCCTGATGGATGATTTCAATATGTAGGTTCAGGTTTTCTTTTGTTTTAAGAAACCTTTTTCAAATTACAGTTTTAATTATTAGGCACATTCCAGTGTTTTGCTTTTAGCTTTTAGGAATTCCATTTAAACTTTAAAATACTCACTTGTCTTCCATTTCAACTACTTTCACTTTCACTCCTTTATCTCATTCATATTCTCATTTCCTTTTTTTTCTTCAATACACAGTATGAAGTTTTCATTCAAATCTGATCTTCATTTCTGATATGATTTTGACTTTCTCTTCTATTTTCACTGGATTTTTTTTTTTTTAAATCAACTTGTTTCTTTCCTTATTGTTTTCTGGTCCATTTTTAAAGAACGTTTTGTTTTATTTATTTCTGACAGAGAGATGGGGGGAGCAGAGAGAGGGAGAGAGGATCCCAAGCAGGCTCTGCTGTCAGAGTGAAGCCTGATGTGGGGCTCAAACTCACAAACCATGAGATCATGACCTGAGCTGAAACCAAGAGTTGGATGCTTAACTGACTGAGCCACCCAGGCACCTCCATTTCTGGTCTGTTTTTGTTTTTATTTTTCAAACTTATAACTCAAGGTTTTTTTTTAATCCTCATATACTTAGATGCTACAAGTGTGTAGTTGTGAGTCACAGTTTTCTTCTACTCCATAGTTAATTTTTTGGTGGGTTGGTGAGGGGGGAACTTAGGACTTTTATTAGTTGAAGTGTTTTCAGCTTTACTTTTCTTTTTCCTCATAGTAATTTCATATAGATGAAGAATGTTTCTTCATCATTTCATGAGCACAGCTGGTTTTTGGCATGGTTTATAAGATTCCTGGTTCAGAAGTGATGTTTTCTGTTGTAGCAAAGTATAATCTCTTTACTGGTTCTCTTTTGAATGAGTGTTGGTGGTGAAGGTTATGTGTCTTTTGACTTTACTTTCTTTGTTTTTTTTTTTTTTTTTAATTTCTTTTTTCAGGATCCTAAATTTCCCTCTTTTTTGTCCCTTCATTTTACCATTTAAGAAGATTGCCTTTCCCGGCACCTGGGTGGCTTAGTTAGGCGTCTGACTTTTGCTCAAGTCATGATCTTACGGGTTTCTGGGTTCGAGAGCTCTGAGCAGACAGCTCAGAGCCTTGAACCTGCTTTGGATTCTGTGTCTCCTTCTCTCTCTGCTCCTCCTCTGCTCCTGCTCTGTCTCTCTCTCTCTCAAAAATAAATAAGATATTAAAAAAAAAGATTGCCTCTCCATTATCCCCTGAATAAATCCCTTCCTAAGACAGTTTTTTTTAAGTTCCATAGCCACTTTTAAGCACTTTCTCTAAGTTTACACTGATCTACTAGAGTTCTTTTTTCAGTAGTTTTCCCCTTGGAATGGATTTTCTCTTTTTGGGGCTAATTTTTGTTCAGTCTTATTTCATCCATTTTCCTCTCTTTTTTTTCATTGCGGTACACCCCAACCACCCATTTGATCTCTACAAAGGGCTGGAGTGAGAATTCTGAAAACATTTCTGCTGGAAATTGGTATTTATTCTACTTATAGGTAATTTGAAGTTTTTAGTGTTTTGTATCTTTTAGTTGTGTTGACAATGTGGAATTTTTGTGATTTTACTTCTTTTTCTTTGTGGTCTGTAGAGTTGAGGAGGATTTGTTGTGATTAGGATTTATGTAACTGCCATTACCCCAGTAGTCAAAGATGGAAGCTAATGACAGTCTTGAAGGTTTTATAAATCTCAAAATTGTGTAAGCAGCAGTAATTATTATGTAGTTGCTAGTGTTATGTAGCAAATTTTTAATAATTATTAAAGCATCCAGGTTGCAGTGGTATTCAGTTGGTTATCCTTCTGCATTGTTTTCATTTGAAGACTTACTGCCCTGACTACATGCTGTTCATTTCACAGTATGCCTTATAACTCTCCTTTGTAATGGGATCCTATTCTTGTCTTTCCCAAATGATATCATAAAGTATTTTCAAATCATATATCTAATAAGAGGGTAATATCTAAAATACGTAGAGCACTCATACAGGTCAATAAAAAAAATCTGATTTAAAAATGGGCAGAGGAACTGAATGGACATTTTCCAAAGAAGATCTACAAATGACCAAGAGGTACATGAAAAGATACTCAAAATCACTAATTATCAGAGAAATGAAAATCAAAACTACAGTGAAATATCACCTCACATCTGTTAGAATGGTCATCCTCAGGGGCCCTTGGCTGGTACAGTCAGTAGAGAGTGTGACTCTTGATCTTGTGGTTGTGAGTTCAGGCCCCATGTTGGGTAGAGATTACTTAAAAATAAAATCCTTAAAAAATAATAAAATCTTAAGCAGAAGGAATGGTTATCATCAAAAAGGCAAGAGATGTGTTGATGAGGATGTGGGGAAAAGGGAACTCTGGTGCACTGTTAGTGGGAGTGTAAATTGGTGCATTTACTATGGATAATAGTATGGAGGTTCTTCCAAAAATTGAAAATAGAACTACCATATGATCCAGCAATTCCACTTATAGGTATATACATAAAGGAAAGGAAGAGATAACTTCATCTCCAAGTTCATTACAGCATTATTTACAATAGCCAAGAAATGGATACATCCTAAGGGTCCATTGACAAATGAATGGATAAAAAAAGTGGTGTACCTTGGAATATTATTCAGCCGTAAAAAGAAGGAAATCTTGCCATTTGTAACACAGGTGGACCTTGAGAGCATTATGCTAAGTGAAATAAATCAGGCAGATAAAGAAAAATACTTTATGATATCTAAAACCCCAAATTCATAGGAATAGAACACATTGGAGGTTGCTAGAGACAGGGGATGGAGAATGGGGAAAATGGGTGAAGATGGTGAAAAGGTACAAACTTCTTTTAATAAGAAAAATAAGTTCTGGGGATGTAATGGACCATATGGTGACTATAGTTAACAATACTGTGTTTTACATTTGAAAGTTGCTAAGAGTAAGTCTTAAAAGTTGTCACCATGAGAAAAAAACTTTGTAACTGTGTGAGGTGATGAATATTAATTGAACTTATTGTGGTAATCATTTTGAAATATATATATATATATGTATTTTTTTCAATATATGAAATTTATTGTCAAATTGGTTTCCATACAACACCCACTGCTCATCCCAAAAGGTGCCCTCTTCAATACCCATCACCCACCCTCCCTTCCCTCCCACCCCCCATCAACCCTCAGTTTGTTCTCAGTTTTTAAGAGTCTCTTATGCTTTGGCTCTCTCCCACTCTAACCTCTTTTTTTTTTTTTTTTCCTTCCCCTCCCCCATGGGTTTCTGTTAAGTTTCTCAGGATCCACATAAGAGTGAAAACATATGGTATCTGTCTTTCTCTGTATGGCTTAATTCACTTAGCATCACACTCTCCAGTTCCATCCACGTTGCTACAAAGGGCCATATTTCGTTCTTTCTCATTGCCATGTAGTACTCCATTGTGTTTGAAATATATATTAAATCATTAAGTTGTACACCTTAAATTAGTACAGTTATAGTTGTATCTCAGTAAAACTAGAAAAAAGAGATTAGAAAAGCTAAAATGCAGTTCTGTGAAATACTGACATAAGCAAGGCAGAAAAGGAGAAACAGAAGAACAAAAACCAGGGGCAATAAATAGAAAAATAACTAAATAACAATCACAAACCCAGTTATATAAAATATCATGTTAAATGTTAGTGCACTAAATATTCCAGTTAAAAGGAGGGCTTAATTTAAAAAAAAACAAGACCCAACTATATATATGAAACTACCTATAAATGAAATTCATTTTATTTATTTATTTATTTATTTAAAAATATATTTATTTATTTTGAGAGAGAGTGTGCACACATGAGGGAGGGGCAGAGAGAAAAGGAGAAAGAGAATCTCAAGCAGGTTCCACACTGTCAGCACAGAGCCCAACATGGGGCTTAACCTCATGAACTGTGAGACTGTGACCTGATCCAAAATCAAGAGTGGGATGCTTACTGACTGAACCACCCAGGCACCCCAAAACTCACTTTAAGTATAAATATATAAGTGGTCTGAAAGCAAATGAATGGCAAAAGATACATCATGATAGCAGGAGGTATAAGGAGAAGGAGTGGGTATATTAATACCATAGAAATGATTTAAGGTTAACAGAAATAATGAGGAACATTTCATAATAATTAAGAGTCAATCCATCAGTTTCTCCTTTCAGTTACAGTTGACATAAAACTAAAAATCAGTAAATCAGTAAAAGCAAAGATCTGAACATTACCAACTTACCTTGACATTGATATATATAGGATACTACACTCAACAACACAAATGCAGATTCAAATGCACAGATTCAAATTATGTTTACTAGGATATATCCTATTTTGGGTTTTAAAACAATATGTAATAAATTCAGAAAGATTGAAATCACAGAGTATGTTCTCTGAAAACAGAATTAAGTTAGACATCAGTAACAGCTGTGAAAATCTCAAAAATTTGGAAATTAAAACATTTCTCAATAATACTGTGATCCAGGATAAAATCATGGGGTGCCTGGGTTGCTTAGTTGGCTAAAGGTCCGACTCTTGATTTTGGCTTAGGTCATGATATCACAGTTTGTGGGATTGAGCCCCTCATTGGGCTCTGTGCTGGCAGCACGGAGCCTGCTTGGGATTCTCTCTCTGCCCGTCCCCACACTCCCCTCCCCCCGCCCCCCCCTGTCAGACTGTCTCTCTCTCTTTCTCAAAAATAAATATACATTAAAAAAGGATGAAATACCAAGTGAAATATGGGAATATTTGGAACTGAATAATGATTAATACAACATATCAAAATTTGTGGGTTGCAGCCAAAGCCATACTTAGTGGGTAACATGTAGCTTTAAATGCTTATATCAGCAAACGAGAGATCTAAAATCAATGATGTACAAAATAAAAATCAGTGATCTGAGTTCCCATCTTAGGTAATTAGAAAAAGGAAAAGCATATTAAGTCCAATTTAAGTAAAAGTAAAGAAGAAGGATAGCATAAATCAGTAAAATGAAAATAGAAAAACAATACAAGAAATCAATGGAAATGAAAGCTTGTCTATTGAAAAGAGAAAGTCACTAAGCTTACAGACTGATAGAAAAAAGAGTGGAGACGCCAATTACCAATATGAAGAAGAAAAGAGTGTACCACTACAGATCCTACAGATATTAAAAGGATAATAAGGGAATATTACACATTTTATGCTTATGAATTTTGCACCTAAGGTGAAGTGGAAGATTCTTTGAAATATACAAATAACAAAAGTTATTCAAAGAGTAATAGGAAACTATAATAGCCATATATCCACTAAAGAAATAGAATTTGTAATTAAAAACTGTTCCACAAAAAAACTCCAGGCCCAGATGGCTTTACTGACAAATTATATAAAACATTTTAGGTAGAAATGATACTAATCCTAAACAAATTGTTTCAGAAAAGAGAGGAGACAACAGTTCCCAATTTATTATTGGAACTGATATTAACTAATACCAAAATCAGACAAACATATTACAAGACAACTGCAGACCAAAATTCATCATAAACATTGGCACACAAATCTTTTTTTAAAATATTTATTTATTTATTTACATCCAAGTTAATTAGCATGTAGTGCAACAATGATTTCAGGAGTAGATTCCAGTGATTCATCCCCTATGTATAACACCCAGTGCTCATCCCAACAAGTGTCTTCCTTAATGTCCCTTAACCCATTTAGCCCATCTCTCCTCCCACGGGATATCCCCTCCAGGGACCCTCTGTTTGTTCTCCTTATTTAAGAGTCTCTTATGTTTTGTCTCCCTGTTTTTATGGCACAAAAATCTTTAATACAGTTTTAGTAAATTAAGTACAAAGGTATATAAAAATGATAATACATCATGAACAATTAGGGTTTATCAAGAGAATGTGAAGGTTGGTTTAATATTAGAAAATCATTCAGTTTAATTTGCTGTCTTAATAGGATAAATAAGAAAAATCATATAATTTTCATAAATGCAAAAAAGTATTTGACAAAATTAAACATTCATGACAAGAACTCTCAGTAAACTGAGAATAAAAATGGCTTTGCAGCTTCATTAAGGGGCATTTACAAAAATTCTATAGCTAACGTAACTCTGTTGTGACTAGTTCAGTGCTTTTCACTAAGATCATGATGTGTAAAAGTCTAAAGCTGACGTCATAAATAATGATGAAACCATACATTTTTTTCCTCTTAAGATTAGAAACAAGGCAAGGCTGTCCATTCTCGCTTTTTCTATTCAGTATTGTATGGTGGTACTAGTTATTGCAATACAACAGTAAAACACACACATACACACACACACATTGTAAAGATTGGAAAGGAAAAGCTAAAACTCTTTTACTTTTTACTTTTTATTATTTTTTTTAAAAGTATTTATTTTGAGAGAGAGAGAGAGAGACCTGCGAGTGTGAGATGGGGGAGGGGCAGAGAGAGAGGAGAGAGAATCCCATGCAGGCTCTGTGCTGTGAGTGTGGGAGCCCGATATGTGGCTTGATCTCACAAACCCTGAAATCATGACCTGAGCTGAAATCAAGAGTTGGACACTTAACCAACTGAGCCACCCAAGCACTCCTAAAACTCTTTTGTTCATTTTTTATTTTTATTTTTCTAAAATTCTTTTAAATGCACACATGATTATGTATGTAGAATTCCCTAAGGAATCTAGGGAAAAAAGCTGTTAGAACTAATAATTGAATTTAGTAAGGTCACAGGCTGTAAAGTCAGTATACAAAGCCAATAATATTTTTATGTTAGCAGTGGGCAATTATAAATGGAATTATAAAACAGCTTCTTTTGCTAAAGAGACTGTCTTTTTTCCATTGTATACTTTTTCCTGCTTTGTCAAAGATTAGTTGGCCATACATTTGTGGGTCCAATTCTGGGTTCTCTATTCTATTCCATTGGTCTGTCTGTTTTTGTGCCAATACCATACTGTCTTGACATATTGGATAAAGGGCTAGTATACAAAATCTATAAAGAACTCACCAAACTCCACACCTGAAAAACAAATAATCCAGTGAAGAAATTGGCAGAAGACATGAATAGACACTTTTCCAAAGAAGACATCCAGATGGCCAACAGACACATGAAATGAGGCTCAATGTCACTCATCATCAGGGAAATACAAATCAAAGCCACAGAGAGATACCACCTTACACCGGTCAGAGTGGCTAAAGTGAACAAACAGATCAGGAAACTATAGATACTGGAGAGGATGTGGAGAAATGGGAACCTTCTTGCACTGCTGGTGGGAATGCAAACTGGTGCAGCCGCTCTGGAAAACAGTGTGGAGGTTCCTCAAAAAGTTAAAAATAGAACTACCCCATGACCCAGCAATAGCACTGCTAGGAATTTACCCAAGAGATACAGGAGTGCTGATGCATAGGGGCACTTGGACCCCAATGTTTATAGCAGCACTTTCAACAATAGCCAAATTATGGAAAGAGCCTAAATGTACATCAACTGACGAATGGATAAAGAAGATATGGTTTATATATACAATGGAATACTACTTGGCAATGAGAAAGAATGAAATCCTGCCATTTGCAGCAACGTGGATGGAACTGGAAGGTATTATGCTTAGTGAAATAAGTCATACAGAGAAAGACAGATACCATATGTTTTCACTCACATGTGAATCTTGAGAAATGTAACACAAGACTGTGGGGGAGGGGAAGGGGAAAAAAAGTTACAGAGAGGGAGGGAGGCAAACCATAAGAGACTCTTAAGGACTAAGAACAAACTGAGGGTAGATGAGGAGTGGGGGAGGGGAAAGTGTGTGATGGGCAGGAAGGAGGGCACCTGTTGGGATGAGCACTGGGTGTTGTATGGAAACCAATTTGACAATAAATTATATTTAAAAAAAACACTTCTTTTATGATAGCATTAAAAAATACTTAGGAAAAACAGGGTGCCTGGGTGGCTCAGTCAGTTAAGCGTCCGACTTTGGCTCAGGTCATGATCTCATAGCTCATGAGTGCAAACCCCGTGTCAGGCTCTGTGATGATGGCTCGGAGCCTGGAGCCTGCTTCAGATTCTGTGTCTCCCTCTCTCTCTCTTCCCCTCCCCCACTCACACTCTATCTCCCTCTCTCTCTCAAAAATAATTAAACATTAAAAAAAATAAAAATAATACTTAGGAACAAAATAGGGAATGATTTGCAAGACCTGCAAAGTGAAAACTACAAAATATTGCAAAGTGATATTAAAGGAAACTTTAATATATGCAGAGACAAATTATGTTTATTGGAAGTTTCAGTGTTGTTAAGATGGCAGTTCTTTTCAAACTGACATATAGATTCATTACGAAGTCAAAGCTTAGGAGACTTTTTCTTGAATAAGTTGAGAAGCTGATTTTAAAATTTATATGGAAAGACACCATACAATAATAAAAACAATCTTGAAAAGGAAGAATAATACTATATGATACACAATATCTGATTTTTTTCCTTTTTCTTTTTTTCTTTATTTTTTTTTTAAGTAGTCTCCACGCTGACCATGGAGTCCATCACGGGGCTCAAACTCACAACTCTCAGATCAAGACCCAAGCTGAAATTGAGTTGTACACTCAACCAACTGAACCAACCAGGCACCCCTTACAATACCTGATTTTAAGACGGGGTGATGGGCATTGAGGAGGGCACTTGTTGGGAGGAGCACTGGGTGTTGTATGTAAGTGATGAATCATGGGAAGCTACCCCCAAATCCAAGAGCACACTGTATACACCGTGTTAGCTAACTTGACAATAAGTTATATATTTATATACTTACATCAGGCTACTGTAATTAAGACAATGTAGTATTGTAGAATTATTGACATAGAGATCAATGAAATTAGATAGAATCCAGAAGTAGACCCATACTTATATGTTCAACTGATTTTGACAAATGAGCTAAGTCAATTCAGTGGGGGAATGGATGGTCTTTTTAAGAAAGGGTATAGGGGGGCGCCTGGGTGGCTCAGTCGGTTGAGCGTCCGACTTCAGCTCAGGTCACGATCTCGCGGTCCGTGAGTTTGAGCCCCGCGTCAGGCTCTGGGCTGATGGCTCAGAGCCTGGAGCCTGCTTCTGATTCTGTGTCTCCCTCTCTCTCTGCCCCTCCCCCGTTCATGCTCTGTCTCTCTCTGTCTCAAAAATAAATAAATGTTAAAAAAAAATTAAAAAAAAAAAGGGTATAGGAACAGTCGGATTTCTGTATGAAAAGTAACCTCAACCTTTTTCTTAAGGCAAAATAACTTGAGATGTGTCACAAACTTAAGAGTCAAAACTATTAAATTTCTGGAGGAAAATGAAGAAGAATATCTTTGTGACTTTACGTTAGAGATTTCCTAAATAGGACGCAAAAGGCATAAAGTATGAAAGGAAAAATTTTGATGACTTGCACTGAATCAAAATTAAAAATTTTCCTTTGCAAAGGACACAGTGAAGAAAGCAAAAAGGCATCCGCAGTCCTGGAGAAATTATTTGCAGAACATTTGTATGGCAGATGATTTGTAATCTCAAAACCCAGTAATAACAAGAAAAGAATGGGCAAAAGGTTTGAACAGTCTTTACAAAAGAAAACATAACCAATGGTCAATGAACTGAGCCATTGGTTCAGATGTGTCCACATCTGCATCACCCAGTGGTCATTTTGGCATTGGGTGAATAGACAAAGTGTGGTGTGTCTATAGAATAAAGTACTACTTAACAATTAAAAGGAATGAACTGTTGATACATGCAACAATTTGAGTGAGTTTCAGGGGGGTTATGCTGAATGAAATAAGTCCATCAAAATGGTTACATAGTGTAAGACTTTATTTTTATGGCATTCTCCAAAAGACAAAACTATAATGATAGAAGACAGATCAGCAGTTGCCCTGAGTAGAGATGAGGGAAGGTGTGACTTGAAAGAGATAGTATAAGGGAGTTTCTTTTGGGGTAAATGGAACTGTTCTGAATATGGTTTGTGGTTATAGTAGCACAAATCTATGGATGTGCTGATTCCTAGAACTATATACCAAAAGAAAAAGTTTCACCTTATAATTTTAAAAATAAAAAGTTAAGTCTAAGATTCATCAGTATTTTGTGTAGCTCTAGTATATTGTACTTCATTAATCCATTCTTCTGTCAGTTCATATTTTTTTTTCCTTCTCTTTTGTTACTAGGGGCAGTGCTGCTATGAACCTTCTTGTGTTGCCTCCTGGCATACATGTATTTTTCTTTAGGGTATGTGATTAGGAAAGGAATTGCTGAATTGTGGCATGTGCAAGTTCCAATCTGAGAAGATAATGCCGAATTGTTTTCCAAAGTGCTCTCAGTTTACATTTTTTTCCTACAGCCTATAAACTTTTTGCATGTCTGAGAATATCTTTGTTTTTAAAAATTTTTTTTCTTAAAAACTGAGAATAAACTGAGGGTTCATGGGGAATGGGAGGGAAGGGAGGGTAGGTGATGGGCATTGAGGAGGGCACCTGTTGGGAGGAGCACTGGGTGTTGTATGGAAACCAATTTGACAATAAATTTCATATTAAAATTTTTTTAAAAAATATTTATATTTCAGAAGAGAGAGAGGGGGGGGCAGTACGCAAGTGGGGGAGGGGCAGAGAGAGACAGAGACAGAACTGGAAGCAGGCTCCAGGCTCTGAGCTGTCAGTACAGAGCCTGACACGGGGCTTGAACCCATGAGCCATGAAATTATGACCTGAGCCAAAGTCAGACACTCAACCACATGGGCCCTCCCAGGTGCCCATGAAGATGTCTTCATTTTATCCTAACTCTTACCAATAGTGTAGATATAGAATGCTAAGTTAGAAATTATTTTCCTTCACCATATTTAAGGCAGTGTCTATTGTTTTCTGGCTTGCAGTGTTAGAAGTCTGTGACTCCTGATCTTTTAGGTACAATCTGTTTTTCCTATTTGGAAGCTTATTAATAGAATCATAATTCTCCCAGAGTTCTGGGATTTCACAATACGTTCACACATTTCACAGTTATGTTCTTTGGGTTGGGTTTATTTTTGTCCAATATATTGGGTCCTTGGGGCCCCTTTTTATTAACTCTAAATAGATAGCATGATGCATGAAATAAGTCAGAGAAAGGTAAATACCAGATGATTTCTTCACTCATGTGGAATTTAAGAAACAAAACAGATGAACAGAGGGGAATGGGGGAAAAAAAAGAGGGAGGCAAACCACAAGAGACTCCTAACTGTAGAGAACAAAATGAAGGTTGCTTGAGGGAGGTCGGCCAGGGATGGGCTAAATGAGTGATGGGGATTAAGGAGGTCATTTGTGATGAGAACACTGGGTGTTATACATAAGTGATAAATCATTAAATTCTGCTCCTGAAACCAATATTGCAATATATGTTAACTAGAATTTAAATACAAATTTGAAACATAAATGGATAGCATGAGAATGCCTGAAGGGTAAAAAGTGTTGGATACTAGAATTTGGAGAGCACAGTGTTAGAAAGGGGCTGGAGTTTTTTCTGTGTATGTTCACATAATCGTATTTTTTGTACTCATTGCTACTCCTAAGATGTGCCTGGTGTCGCCCAATCTAGAATAAAAATGCATTTACTTTTATGGAAAATAAACTTCCAGCCATTTTCCTGAGTGGAGGAAAGGGGATACACTGAGATAATGGATTGGAGGAGGTAAATCTAATGTTCTAAATGCTGCCTAGAAATTTTATATCAATCTTTTCTTATTTTAGCATCTCCCTTGAACTCCTTCCTCCCTACCTCCTTCCCGCCACTTCCAGAGTTACCCGTTACTGCCAGTTCTTGAGCTTAAGAATTTTGAGGTGTAAATTGGGTTGGTTCTTTTTACTATTGGTACGGGTTTGGTTTTCTCAGACTGGTCCATCTGTTTTTCAGCTTTTAAAATTACTTAAGTTTTGTTTCCTTTCCCATTTCTTCATCGTATGGGTTACAGGATTAAAAATAAATTTTTTTCTTAACTGTGGTTTTAGTTAGATTTTAGGAGGGAGTGAAATTAGATGTATTTGGCTAGCTTCCTTTACACTTTAAATTTAAAAATTTTATGGTTTCAGTGTTTGGTGGAGCAGGGAAAATGATGATTTTTAAACTTTTACATCCTAACACACCTGGTAAATCATCAAGAAATTACTTCTCATGTATTAGGATACTTGGAGTATAGGGTCTGAAGAAGTTTTTCCTACACAGAACCAGAAGTTCTGTTTTCTTGAATGCTTGGCCCAGGAACTTAAGATTGAGTGCTGTATGCTTGCAAGGTTTTTAGAAATCTGTGGCTATTTTTCCATGGATGTCAGTAAACTTAGGTGCATGTTTCTCAAAGAGTGGCCACAGCTTTCATCAATTCTCAGGCAGGTTTCATCAATTCTCAGGCAAGTTAGGTTTTAAAGTGAAGTGATATACGGGTTTTATCCTATTTTCTATCCTAGGTAAAGTTTGGATCCACCCTTTGAATCCCAGCATTTTGTCAGTGTTGGCCTTTTATTCAGGCAGTTATAACGACGGACTGTTTCCAAATCACAATAGAAAATTTTAGGGTGTTTTTTCTGCCTTGAATAAAATATCACTTTCTTTTTATTACCTGCTTTCAGTTTATCTGCTGTGTCTAATGAGCCTGGTTTGTATTTCTAGGTTTATGATTTTGCATCAGTAGTCTTAAAACGTTGATATTTCAGGTCTCAGTGTATGGTTGCTAGTAGGATTTTTTTAAATCAGTTTTTGAAAATCATCTTTTTGTATTTCTAGGCAGAAACAATTCCCTATAATTATGCTACTGCATAATGACAATTTTCCAGCTAAATAAACAGCATGTTGAGATTGTGTGCTATGGTTATTGTACTAACTTTTGGAGTCATGTTCTTCAACTTGAGTTTTTTAGAGTTTTATTTAGATTTAGGTGTACTTTAAAATATCTCTAGTCCAGTACTTTTCATCTCTTGTAGTTTTTTGTATTATCTTGCTGTCTTGTTTTCTCATTGACCTATAGTGGGGAATGGTTTAATTGTCCTTCAGGCAGGACAGGTATATACCAGTGTATTGCACTAAATTATGTTTTTGTTAGGTGAAGTCAGTCTACCAATGTGTCTTTCCCTTCTTAATTGTTTTTATTTTATTTTTAGACTAGCTGTCATTTTGTGACTATATATTTTGCATTGTCCTGCAGTATCTTCCTTCAAACATTTCTACTTAAAAAACATTGAACTACCCATTCTTTAGCACTTCATTTTATTTTTCACTTTAGCATGCACTTGACCATCTGACATACCATATATTTTTGATTTTTTTTTTACAACCTGTTTATTTCCAGAATGTTTAAGCTTCACAGGCACAAGGGTTTTTATATCTTTTGTTGACTGCTGTGTCTTCAGAGCCTAGAATAGTGCCTGACATATGATAAATACTTGTTGAATGGACTTCTACCCATTCATATGCTTCTCTTTTTCAAAAGAAGTATAAAGAGACAGGTTTTGATTAGGACACAGTCCTAGATTTGAATCCTAATTTGACTTCTTACTAGTTTTGTGACCCTGTTCACTAATTGAACAATTTGTTACCTTTTTCCTTCTCTATGAGACTTGGCAACTAAATTTGGATTTAAAGTGAGCCATCCCAGTTCACCTTGACTGCTTTTAAAAAAAAAAACATTACTGGGGCGCCTGGGTGGCTCAGTCGGTTAAGCGGCCGACTTCGGCTCAGGTCATGATCTCGCGGTCCGTGAGTTTGAGCCCCGCGTCGGGCTCTGTGCTGACCGCTCAGAGCCTGGAGCCTGTTTCCAATTCTATGTCTCCCTCTCTCTCTGCCCCTCCCCTGTTCATGCCCTGTCTCTCTCTGTCTCAAAAATAAATAAACGTTAAAAAAAATTAAAAAAAATTACCGAATTATAATTGAGATACAATAAGTTGCACCTACGTAAAGTGTCCAATTTGGGGGACACCTGGATGGCTCAGTAGGTTGTGTCTGACTTCAGCTCAAGTCATGATCTAATGGTTCATGAGTTTGAGCCCTGCGTTGGGCTCTGTGCTGACAGCTTAGAGCCTGGAGCCTGCTTTAGATTCTGTGTCTCCCTCCTTTCTCTTTGCCCCTCCCCTGCTCACGCCTGGAGCCTACTTTGGATTCGGTGTTTCTTTCTCTCTCTGCCCTCCCCCACTGTACTCTGTTTCTGTCTCTTTCTCTCAAAAAGAAATAAACATTAAAAAAGTAAACTGTACAATTTGGTAAATTTTGACATATGTATTCACCCTTGAATCCATCACTATAATCACTCCCAAAAGTTTCCTTAATCCCACCCTTTTATCCTTTATCCTTTCTTTCCCTTCTTGTCCCTTTCCTTATCTTCAAACAACTCCTGATGTGCTTTTTGTCGCTGTACATTAGTTTGCATTTTCTAAAATTTTATATAAATTAGTCATACTGCATGTACTCTTCTTTTGCCTGGTTCTTTTCCTTTAGCCTAATTATTTTGAGATTTATCTATGCTTTGTTTATCTATTGCATGTATCAATAGTTCATTCCTTGCTGAATAGTATTCTCTTGTATAGACATGCCACAGTTGTTTATTCATTTGTTGATGGGTATGTGGGTTGTTTCCATTTTTTTGCTAATTACACATAAAGCTTCAATGAGCACCCATGTATATAGGTCTTGGAATGGTTGTCTTTTTCTTTTCCTCTTGGGGAAATAAATACCTGGGAGAGGAATGGCTGGATTATGTGGTATGTGGTTTAACTTCTTTTAGAAACTGCCACACTTTTTCCCAAAATGATAGTGCTGTTTTATAATCCCAGTATATGAGAATTCCAATTTTTTCACATCCTTGCCAACATTTGGTATGGTCAGTCTTTTTAATTAAAGCTAACTATCTGTAGGTATGTAACAATATCTCATTGTGGCTTTAAGTTTGCATTTACCTAGTGACTAATGATGTTGAGCATCCTTTTATGTGCCATCTGTTTACTTTCTTTGGAGTGAATGTACAAATCTTTTTGCCCGTTTAAAAATTAGGCTTTTTTCATATCGTTGGGGTTTTTTAGTTCTCGTTGTTTTTGAAATTTTGGAATCATTTATTTAAGTCATGCTTTCCATGATCTTAAAATTTCATGCCCCATATCTCAGTTTTTCTTTTTATCATAATAGCTTTTAAAAATTGTGATCAACTATACATAACATAAAATTTACCATTTTAACCATTTTTGAGTGCATTCACAATGTTGTGTAACCATTACCATTATCTATTTCCAGATCTTTTCATTATCCCAAACAAAAAACTCTAAACTTAGGCCTCCTGGGTGTCTCAGTCGGTTAAGCATTGAACTCTTGTGCTCAGCTGAGGTCTGGATCTCAGGTTGATGAATTCAAGCCCTGCATTGGGCTTCATGAACATGTGAGCCTACTTAAACAAACAAACAAACAAACAAACAAACAAATCACACACAAAAAAAAACCCTTCTAAACTCGCTAAACAGTAACTCCTCATTCTGTCCTCCCCCTGGTCTAGATATTTTATATAACTGGAATCATGTAACCCTTGTCCTTTGTGTTTGGCTTATATCACTTAGCATAATGTTTTCAAGGCTCATCCACTTGTATCATGCATTAGAACTTAATTACTTTTTATTGTTGACAGTATTTTTTTTTTTTTTGGCTGACAGTATTTCTGTGTGTGTGTGTGTGTGTGTGTGTGTGTGTGTGTGTGTGTGATGTCTATGTGACATTTACTAATTTGTTGAAGGACACTTAGATTGTTTCCATTTTTTGGCTATTGTGATTAATGCTGCTGTGAAAATTGATGCATATGACTGAGTCCCTGTTTTTAGTTCTTTTTGGTATACACGTAGGAGTGGAATTCTTGGATCATATGGTAGTTCTATGTTTAACTTTTTGAGGAACCACCAAACTGTTTTTCATAGCACCTGCACCATTTTACATTTTCACCAGCAATGTACAAGTGTTCCAATTTCTCCACATCCTTGCCAACACTTACTATTTTCTGTTTTTAAAGAGAAAACAGTAGCCATCCTAGTGGGTGTAAAGTAGGTTTCATTTGCATTTTTCTAATGACTAGTGAAATTGGACACCTTTTCATGTGCTTATTACAGCTATTTGTGAAATGTCTATTAAATCCTTTGCCTGTTTTTTGAGTTGGATATATTATTTATTTTTATTTCTGTTAAGTTGTAGGACTTTTTATATATTCTGTACATTAAAGACATGGTTGTCTTTACATGGTTAGAGATATTTTCTCCCATTCTGTGGACTGTCTTTTCACTCTGTTAATAGTGTACCTTGATGGACAAAAGCTTTTAATTTTGATGAAGTCCAATTTATTTTCTTTTGTTGTGCTTTTGGTGTCCTATCTGAGAAACCATTGTCAAATCTAATGTCATGAATTTGCCCATTTTCTCCTGTGAATTTGATAGCTTTAACTCTTATATTTCAGTCTTTGATCCATTTTGAGTTAATTTTTGTATGTGTGTAAGGTTAAGATCTAACTTCATTTTTTTGCATGTGGATATTCAGTTTTCCCGGCACCCATTTCCCAAAGTCTTTTTTCCCCCATTTGATGGTCTTGGCACTCTTGTTAAAATCTGTTGACTATATGTGTCAGGATTCATTTCTGGCTTTTAATTATATTCCAGTGAATCTATGTGGCTGTCTTTATGCCAGTACCATATTGGCTGTTTTCTTTTTTTTTTTTATGTTTTTTTATTTTTAAGAAATCTCTACACCCAACGTGGGGCTTGCACTCACCACCCCGAGATTAAGAGTCATATGCTCTTCTGACTGAGCCAGCCAGGTACCTCCCATATTGTTTTGATCAGTGTAGTAGTAAGTTTTGAAACTAGAATGTGTGAGTCATACAACTGTGTTCTTTTTTTTTTGTTTTTTATTAGAGAGAGAGCATGCACGGGAGCAGGGAAGGGGGCAGAGAGAGAAAGAATCCTAAGCAGACTCAGTGCTCAGCATGGATCCCAATGAGGGACTTGATACCATGATCCTGGGATCACAACCTAAACCGAAATCAAGAGTTGGAACTCAACCAACTGAGCCACCCAGGCGCCCCAAACTTTGTTCTTTTTTTTTTTAATTTTTTAATGTTTATCTTTGAGAGAGAGACAGAGCGTGAGCAGGGGAGGGGCAGAGAGAGACGGAGACACAGAATTCTAAGGAAGCTCCAGGCTCCGAGCTGTCAGCACACAGCCTGATGCGGGGCTCGAACTCACACATCATGAGATCATGACCTGAGCCAAAGTTGGACGCCCAACCTATTGCTTCACTCAGGCGCCCCACTTTGTTCTTTTTTAAGATTATTTTGGCTACGTGGAGTTTCTTGAGATTTCCTATGAATTTTAGGGTGGGTTTTTCTATTTCTGCAAAAAATACTCTTGGGATTTTGATAGGAATTGCATTGGATCTGTAGATAGCTTTGGGTGGTATTGTCATCTTAACAGTATTAATTCTGTCAATCATGAACATGGGATATGTTTCCACTTATGTAGATTTTTAATTTCTTTCAGCATTGCTTTGTAGTTTTCACCATACCAAGTCCCATGCGTCTTTGGTTAAATTTATTTCTAAGTGTTTTATTCTTTTTTGATGCTATTGTAAATGGAATTGGGTTACAACCAAGGCAAGTATCTGCACTGGTACATCAGGGATATATCCAAAATGTGTAACACTGAATTTTTGGTGGACAAGACTCACACTGCCTGCTCTGGCACCAGGCAGTTACTCCAGGAAAGCCGGTTGCTATTCCCATTGCTGGACAGGGGCTGACGAATGGATTGGGATAGCTGATTTGCATATATTGTTCTGCCCAGGATCATCAACATCTCCCTTCATCCCTTCATAGTGAGCACTCCTCTATAAGTGTCCAGTTAGGTTCCAGCATTCCAAGATAGTTGATTCTTGTCATTTTTTCCAGTTCACAGGTTCTTTCAGTGGAGGGACCAACTTGTAGAGCTCTCACTCTGCTGTTGTGTGTGACATCACTCTTATTTTTAGATTTTAAGAGTTTTTAAAAATGTATTTAGGACACAAGTCCTTCATCAGATATATGATTTGTAAAGGTTTTCTTCTAGTCTGAGTCTTGTCTTTTCATTCTCTGAACAGTGTCTTTCAAGGAGCAAAAGTTTTAAATTTTGGTGATATGCAGTTTATCAATTTGTCCTTTTATGGATTATGCTTGTCAAAGAAATGTTTGCCTAGCCTGAGGTCACAATGATTTTCTCTGACATTGTCTTCTGGAAGTTTTATAGTTTTAGGTTTATATTTGGGTCTGTTATCCATTTCATCCACTTCAAGTTGTTGTTGTTGTTTTTTTAATATGGTACAAGGTATGGACGTAAGCTCTTTTTTTTTTTTTTTTTTTTTTTTGTATAGATATCCAGCTGTTCTGGCACCATTTGTTGAACAGGCTATCCTTTTGACACTGCAGTTTCTTTGTGTCTTTTAAAAAAATTAGCTGTCTGTATATGTGTGGGTTTATTTCTGGAATCTTTATTTTGTTCCACTGATCTGTTAGTCTGTCTTTACATTAATACCATGATGTTTTGATTATTGTAGCTTTATAATAATTATTGAAATCAGGTAGTCTTATTTTTTGAGAGACAGTGCACATGCACGTGTCCATGCATGAGAAGGGGAAGGGCCGAGAGAGAGGTAGAGGGAGAATCCCAAGCAGGCTCCATGCTGCTTTCAGCACAGAGCCCACCCTGGGGCTTGATCTCATGAACCACGAGACCATGACCTGAGCCAGCATCAAGAGTCAGATGCTTAACCGATGGAGTCACTCAGGTACTGATGAAATCAGGTGGTCTTAATCTTCTATTTTCTTTTTTAAAGTGTTTTGGCTGTTCTGTCTTTCATTTCTATATAATTTAAAAAATCAGTTTGTCAGTTTCTACAGAAAACTGGGATTTTGATTGAGATTGCACTGAATCTGTAGGTCAACTTGGAGAATATTGCCATTTTAACTGTATGAAGTCTTTCAACTAATAAACAGGGCATATCTATCCATTTATTTGGGTCTTCTATAATTTGTCTCAGGAATATTTTTCTGTGTACAGATTTTTTCCACTTATTTTTGCCCTGTTTACACCTATGTATTGCATATTTTGATGTTATTTTAAATGATAATATTTTTCAAAATCTTCTTTTATGTTTTCTGCTATTATACAGAAATGTGATTGATTTTTGTGTAGTGATCTTGTAATAAGTAAGTGTACTAAACTCACTTACTAGTTCTAGTTACTTATTTGGTAAATTCCATTTGATTTTCTGTCATCTGGATAATAGATAATAGATAATCCTGTCATCTACAAATAGAGTTTTACTTCCTTCTGTTCTAATTTTGATGATGCTTTTTATTTCTTTTTATTTCCTGACTGGGTAGGATCTTCAATACAATCTTAAAGGTGGTGAGAGTGGGCATATTTTCTTTTTTCTGATCTTAGAGAGAAAGGATTCAGTCTTATAAAGTTGACTTCTGAAAATTAAACTAGTGAACTCTGAAAATTAAACTAGTGGATGTCAGTAACCACTGTGGGGGAAAACCAAGAGGTTATGTAGGTTGCCAAAGAGTGTGAAATGTTCTCTGTAGAGAGCAAAGACTGCAGTGTGGTCATAACTGGGGAAGGAATGAATAAAGGGCATGGACAGTCAAGAGAGTGGAAAAGAGAGTTCCAGAGAGCCAGATGTTGGTAGTATTTGTGTGCTCTTCAGAGAAGAGAGACATGAGTTTTTTTTTTTTTTTGTTTGTTTGTTTTTTTTTTTTTAACAAAGTACAGTTTCTGGAGGATAGTGCTTTACGGTGGGATAAGGTTGGTACTTTTAGGCTTTGTATGACTTGTATGAAATATCTCCTTTAAACTCTTCACCCCCTTTTACAATGGTTTTTTGCTTACCAAACTGCCTTCTAATACACTTGTGTATTCTCCTACCAGTAGTATTGCCTTGAAAAAGGGACATCAGTGTCTTGGATGATGGGAAAGAAAGTTCTACATTAAAAAGTTAATTATTTAGTAGATTAATTATTTGGGGGGATTAATTATGAGGTGACTACTGTGAGTCAGATGAACTCTCTTGGAATGCCTTCTCATTTGTTGTAAGAAGTAATGCTGTCTTTTAGTTCACTTAGAAGACTGTCATTTTGATTCCTCTTGCTGATAACTAACTTCCCTCTCCTCTTCCTCCCTCTTTTCCCCTCCCCTTCCTCCCCTCCCTTCACCTCCCTTCCCCTCCCCTCCCCTTCCTTCTTAAGATTAAATGTGTTAATATGTGTGATATGCCTAGGAAAGTTCTGGAAATGGGAGTAGGCCTTCATCAGTTTAGTCTGTTTCTGTCAACATTCATCTCTTTCCTATAGCCTTTATAGGTATAGCTTTAAATAGCCTTCCTTTACTCCAAATATTTAATTAACATCTTATTCTGTTTCCACAGCCTAGCACAATTTAACATTTAATGTTTGCATAGCTGTAGATGATATTCTTTTTGTCACTTATGTTGGAAGTACATTTCTAGTATGGTATGGCACAAGGGAGTGGGAATAGGGAAGGAAAGATTATATTTAGGGCAAAGGGAAGTTGAAAGAAAAGTAAAAGCTATGGTTTTCTTCTCTACCTGGCCTTTTAAATAGTTTCAGGCAGTTTTCTTATTAGTACCTGTGTTTATCTGGTTTAAAGGCCTAGTGGCTTATTAAGGATAGATATTTTCATGAATCAATTTACAGTCAGTATCTCTTTCCAAACTTATTTTTATACCTATTTTTCTCAGTCCTGTTAGTGCACATCATGTTTGACTACCTCTATGGATTAAGCATGGCTCATAGAAAAATTCCATTGTAGGTGCTCCTTATCACTCAGTAACTATTCTAAAAAGGAAGGAAGGGAAGTATCTCTAGAAGCAAATTACAGTTACATTGTTATATTTACTTTCTAGTGAGACATTAAATAAAAACTTGGGCCCTTTCTGTAAATTTAATCATTACAGATGCACTGAGGTGGCATTTAACTGATATATATATATATATATATATATATATATATATATATATATATTTTTTTTTTTTTTTTTTTTTTTTTTTTTTTTTTTAGAGACTAGCTCCATAGTTAATACTCTTCTTTCCATCTCTGTTTTCAATTTATTATACACACTAGATTTTTTCCAGTGTCCTACTAGCCCTTAAGGAATATATAGTCTACTTTTTCTTTTGTATTGCAATGTTTCGCTTGCTTTGCATGAGGTAGTGCTAAAGTAATGGCTAATTACCAGTTGTGAAAGAGGTGTGGGTTACTTTGGCATTATTCATGGCCAATTTTTGTGTGCCTTAAGTCAGATTTTCTTTGCTATCCGTGTTCTCCCAGGGTGTGCTGCTCTCTCAATCCAGCTCAAGGAACGCAAATTAACTTCATTATGGGCCCAAACAAAACTTAGTTAAGAGGACAAATCTGTTCTAAGAAATCATGTATTACCAAGCCAAACAAATTATTTTTGTTTGAAGCACATATTTTTCTTTTTATTTTCATTGGTATGGATAATACAGAAATGACTATTGTTGGGATTGTTTCTCATTTAATCTAATAATTATCCTGGCGTTAACAAATAGCAATGCAATAATGCTTCAAATGCAAACTATTTTGTATTTTTTTGACCTAGAAATAAGAAAAATAATCATAAAATATGTAAGAGACTGAAAATATTTTTGTGGGTTTCTTAAGCAGTACTAAGGTGATAATGTGGTACACAGTCTGTATTAAAACTATTAAAAATTTTTTAAATGTTTATTTATTTTTGAGTCAGACATTTAACCAAATGAGCCACCCGAGTACCCCTTAAATTGTCTCTTAACATTAATGTTCCCTATGATTAGAATCAGTCGCAAATCTTCATCTGTCAATGCTGATCTGTAATGAGATTTTATGTTTTTCATCTTTAAAAAAAATTTATTTTGAGAGAGAGAGCACGAGTGGGGATGGGCAGAGAAGAGGGAGAGAGAGAATCTCAAGGGGCTCAATGCTGTCAGCACAGATCCCAAAGCACGGCTTGAACTCACAGTGAGATCATGACCTGAGCTGAAATCGAATGTTGGATGTTTAATGACTGAGCCACCCAGACGCCCCTCTGTTTTTCATCTTTATAAATACTTTTTAAGACAGATAGATATTACTAAATACTGATGTCAGTCTGTAGGCACATATTTAATTTGAGAATATTCATTATTTGGAAGGCATTTATGGAATTTATTAGCATCTTCTCTTGTTATCTGCCTTTTAGCCTGTCATTACATTTGAGATTAAAGTATTTCCAACCAATAGTTAGGTGGAAGTTCCTCAGTTGCACCATTATATGGGTTTTGAAATACGAAAATTTCCTTTGCAGTTGCATTGAAGTTTAAAAAAAAAACTGCAGGAACTGTATTTTGAGCACAAAAATGTGTACGATCCAAATTTGGGTTAGAATGGAGATACTGTTTCTTTTTTTTTAACTTTTGAAAGGACGAGGAGTTTATAAAGCAGCTTAACATTAGTTGTGATTCACATTGGCATCAAAATATCTTTAATATAGTTATGTTTCACAAATAAGTGTGATTTTAATTGGATTCACTAATAAACATTATCAAGACTGGAAGCAAAAATTAATTTCCAAAGCCATTTATTATTTGATAATAGTGGATGAAGGAAGTTCTCATTCAGAAAAATTGCAGTCACAGCTTGAAATACAATAAAACTGCAATAAAACCTGACCACTACTAAGCCATCTTGCTGCTGGATACTTTAGCAAGTCAGTATACTTCCCTTATGTTTCTTATAAAAATTCACAGAGGTGAAGATGATCAAGTCCATGTGAGCAAATGAAGTTCATTGTTGGCTAATGGCAGACTAACACATGAGAGTCATATAATTTCTGTAGAGTACTTGCTGATGATCATACAATGAATAACCACAGGTTTTAAACATCTTACATTTTTATAAGCTTTGGAAATTGGTCTAATTAAGTTATTTTCAGCTCATGTATATATTTACTACCATTAATTATAACACATCTTAGTAGCTTCCACTTCAGATGGTACCGAGTTAATGTCTCAACTTGTTCAGTCACTTCAGACTTGGAATTGACTTCTTGAATATAACCGAGCAGTATCAGTAATACATGTTGACTTATTAAGAGTCAAGGAAAGCCACTTGCATTTCTTTGCCTTTTAAAAAAAGTATATCATTCGGTGGTTTTAATGTATTTAAAAAGTTGTGTAATCATCATCACTGTCTGATTCCAGAAAATTTTCATCTCCATAAAGAATCCCTGTATCCAATGACAGTCACTCCACATTCCTCTCTCCCCTCCAAGGATATGGAATTTACTAATCTGCTCTCTGTATCCATGGATATGCCTATTCTGGACATTTCATTTGAATGGAATCCTACAATATGTAGCCTTTTGTGTCTGGCTTCTTTAATTTAGCGTAAGTTTTCAAAGCTCATCATGATAGTAGCATGTATCAGTACTTCATTCTTTTTATGGATGATACTATTCCATTGAATGGATATACTGCATTTTGTTTATACCTTTATCCATTTGATGGATATATGGATTGTTTCTACTTTTTGACTATTACAATTGTGTTATAAACCTTTGTGTCTAACTTTTTGTGTGAGCATATGTTTTCAAGTTTTCTTGGGGTGTATATGTAGGAGTGGAAATTCTGGATCATATAATAATTACACATTTAACTTTTTGAGGAAGTGCCAAACTGTTTTCTACACCAGCTGTACCATTTTATATTCCTACCAGCAATACATCCCTACATTTTTTAAATGTTTATTTATTTGAGAGAGAGAGGGAGAGAGAAAGAAGAGAAGAGAAGAGAGAGAGGAGGAGGGGCCGAGAGAGAAGGAGACCCAGAATCTGAAGCACAGAGCTGTCAGCACAGAGCCTGATGGGGGGCTTGAACTCATGAATGTAGAGATCATGACTTGAACTGAAGTCAGACACTTAACTGACTGAGTCACCCAGGATCCCCAGCATCCCTACATTTTTATTGTCAAACTTTTTTTTTAATTTGCTTTTTAAAAAAAAATTATTTTTTAAATTTATATCCAAGTTAGTTAGCATGTAGTGCAACAGTGATTTCAGGAATAGATTCTTTAATGCCCATTACCCATTTAGCCTATCCCCCTCTCCCACATCCCCACCAGCAACTCTCTGTTCTCCATATTTAAGAGTCTCTTAAGGACTGAGAACAAACCAAGGGTAGATGGGGGGTGGGGGAGAGGGGAAAATGGGTGATGGGCAGGGAGAAGGGCACTTGTTGGGATGAGCACTGGGTGTTGTATGGAAACCAATTTGGCAATAAGTTATATTAAAAAAAAAGAGTCTCTTATGTTTTTGTCCCCCTCCCTATTTTTATATTATTTTTGCTTCCCTTCCTTTATGTTCATCTGTTTTGTGTCTTAAAGTCCTCATATGAGTGAAGTCATATGATATTTGTCTTTCTCTGACTAATTTCGCTTAGCATAATACCCTCTAGTTCCATCCATGTAGCTGCAGATGGCAGGATTTCATCCTTTTTGATTGCTGAGTAATACTCCATTGTGTGTGTGTGTGTGTGTGTGTGTGTGTGTGTGTGTGTGTGTGTATGTATATGTATATGTATATGTATATGTATATGTATACACACACACACACACACACACACACACACACACACACACCCCGTATCTTCTTTACCCATTTACCTATCCATGGGTATTTGGGCTCTTTCCATACTTTGGCTATTGTTGATAGTGCTGCTATAAACATCGGGGTGCATATGCCCCTTCGAAACAGCATACCCGTATCCCTTGGATAAATACCTAGTAGTGTAATTGCTGGGTCGTAGGGTAGTTCTATTTTTAATTTTTTGAGGAACCTCCATACTGTTTTCCAGAGTGGCTGCACCAGTTTGCATTCCCACCAGCAGTGCCAAAGAGATCCTCTTTCTCCACATCCACACCAACACCTGTTGTTGCCTAAGTTGTTAATGTTAACCATTCTGACAGGTGTGAGGTGGTATCTCATTGCGGTTTTGACGATGAGTGATGTTGACAATTTTTTCATGTGTCGGTTGGCCATCTGGAGGTCTTCTTTGGAGAAGTGTCTATTTATGTCTTTTGCCCATTTCTTCACTGGATTATTTGTTTTTTGGGTGTTGAGTCTGATGAGTTCTTTATAGATTTTGGATACTAACCCTTTATCTGATATGTCGTTTGCAAATATCTTCTCCCATTCTGTTGGTTGCCCTTTAGTTTTGCTGATTGTTTCCTTCACTGTGTAGAAGCTTTTTATTTTGATGAGATCCCAAAAGTTCATTTTTGCTTTTGTTTTCCCTTGCCTCCGGAGATGTGTTGAGTAAGAAGTTGCTGTGGCCAAGCTCAAAGAGGTTTTTGCCTGCTTTCTCCTCAGGGATTTTGATGGTTTCCTGTCTTACATTTAGGTTTTTCATCCATTTTGAGCTTATTTTTGTGTATGATGTAAGAAAGTGGTCCAGGTTCATTTTCCTGCATGTCGCTGTCCAGTTTTCTCAGCACCACTTCCTGAAGAGACTGTCTTTATTCCATTGGATATTTTTCCCTGCTTTGTCAAAGAGTAGTTGGCCGTATGTTTGTGGGTCCATTTCTGTTTTTTTTATTCTATTCAATTGATATGAGTGTCTGTTTCTTTGCTAGTACCATACTGTCTTGATGATTACAGCTTTGTAATACAGCTTGAAGTCTGGGATTGTGATGCCTCCAGCTTCGGTTTTCTTTTCAAGATTGCTTTCGTTATTCAGGATATTTTCTGGTTCCATACAAATTTTAGGATTGTTTGTTCTAGCTCTGTGAAGAATGCTGGTGTTATTTTGATAGGGATTGCATTGAGTATATGTAGATTGCTTTGGGTAGTAGCGACATTTTAACAATGTTTGTTCTTCTAATCCATGAGCATGGAATATTTTTCCATTTGCTTTGTGTCTTCTTCAGTTTCTTTCATAAGCTTTTTATAGTTTTCAGTGTATATTTTATCTTTTCTTATCTTGATGAATAGTTGGGTTGTTTCCAGTTTTGGGCTATTGTGAATAAAGTTGCTGTGAACATTCTTGTGGAAGTTATTTGTTTTGAGTCACTCTGGTGAGGGGTTTATCAATTTTTCTGCATCTTTTTTTTTTTTTTTTACTGAAGTATAGTTGATGCACATTGTTACATTAATTTTAGGTGAACAACATAGTGATTCAACAACTCTATAGGTTATGCTATGCTCATCACAAGTATAGTTACCATCTGTCACCATATAACATTATTATAGTAGCATTGATTAACATTCCCTATACGGTACCTTTCATCCCTGTGACGTTCATTCCATAAGTGAAACCTGTACCTTCCACTCTCCACCCATTTGCCCATTTCTTCAAATGCTGCCCCTCTGGCAACTACAAGTTAGTTCTGTGTATTAATGGGTCTTTTTCTGTGTTTTTTTGGTCTGTTTTGTTTTTAGATTCCACACATAAGTGAAATAATATGGTATTTTTCTTTTTCTTTCTAACTTACCTCACTTAGCATAATACCCTCTATGTCCATCCATATTGCTGTGAATGGCAAGGTTTCTTTCTTTTTTGTGAGTAATATTCCACTGTATATATACACACATATATATATGTATACCACATCTTCTTTATTCATCTACTTATAGACACTTAGGTTGCTTCCATATCTTGGCTATTGTAAATAATGCTACAATAAACATAGGGCTGTTTATATCTTTTTGAATTCGTGTTCTCATTTTCTTTGGGTAAATACTTAGTAGTGGAATTACCAGGTCATATGGCATTTCTGTTTTTAATTTTTTGAGGAGCCTCCATACTGTTTTCTGCAGTGTTTGTACCAATTTACATTCCCATCATGAGTGTTCCCTTTTCTCCACATTCTCACCAACACTTACTACTTTTTGTCTTTTTGATACTAGCGATTCAAAGAACTTACTTTATTTTTATTTTTTGTGAGCAAAATGTAGCTCTTTTTTGAATTCAGGAATAGAATTTAATGATTCATCACTTACATATAATACCCAGTGTTCACCATAACAAGTGCCCTCCTTAATAGCCATCACCCATTTAGCCCATCTCCCTCTGTCAACCCTTAGTTTTCTATCATGAAGAGTCTTTTGTAGTTTCATTCCCTCCCTCTCTTTTTTCCTCCTTCCCATATCTTCATCGGTTTTGTTTCCTAAATTCCCACATATGATTGAAATCGTATGGTTTTTGTTTTTCTCTGACTTGTTTCGCTAGACATAATACACTTTAGCTCCATCCACATCATTGCAAATGGCAAGATTTCATTCTTTTTGATGGCCGGGTAATATTTCCCACATCTTCTCTATCCATGTCGTTGCAAATAGCAAGATTTCATTTTTTATGGTTGAGTAATATTCCTGTTTGTGTGTGTGTGTGTGTGTGTGTGTGTGTGTGTGTGTGTGTGTATGTATTACATCTTCTTTATTCATCTGTGGATGGACAGTTGGGTTGCTTCCATATCTTGGCTATTGTAAATTATGATGCAATAAATATGGGATTCTGATTGGTATGACATATTTTTTCTGTTGTACATTTGCTTTTTATTTCATTAATTTCTGTTTATATTTTTATTATGAGTACTTTGTTTCTCAAAGTATATTCATATTTATTTGGTGATTCTGTTTTTCTCAATGTTTATTTTTGAGAGAGAGAGACAGAGCGCAAGTGGGGCAGGGGTAGAGAGAGAGGGAGACACAGAATCCGAAGCAGGCTTCAGGCTCTGAACTGTCAGCACAGAGCAGGGCTTGAACTCATGAACTGTGAGATCATGACTTGAGCCAAAGTCAGATACTTAACTGACTGAGCCACCCAGGTGTCCCTATTTAGTTATTCTCTGTAAAACTATCTGTTTTGGGGTGTCTGGGTGACTCAGTTAAGCATCTGACTCTTGATTTCATTCAGCTCAGGTTATGACCTCACAGTTGTGGGATCGAACCCCGTGTTGTGGTCGTGGGATCCACACCCAGTGTGGAGCCTGCTTGAGATTCTCTCTCTCCCTCTCCTCCTACTCCTCCCCTGTGCATACATGTGCTCTCTCTTTCTCAAAAAAAAAAAAAAAGCCTGTTATATTCGATCAGAAGCCTCCAGTGTTTATTTCTTCTTAAGTAATTGAAGTATATTTGCCCCAGAAGGACAGGTGAATGTAAGTCATGCTGATGGAGAGAGACACTCTGATTACAGAAGCATTTTCACACACATACACACACCACTGAGGAACAGTAATTTTGCTAAAATATATTTCGGTATTCTGAGCTACTTAATATTACTGTTCAAAATACAGATTAAGTTGAAAGGGGCTTAGAAATTTGAAAGATGAATTAGTGAAGAAGGGAGAGTATATATTTAAGAAAAGTTAGGGCTTAATTTCAGTGACATTGACCTTGTCTCAGTATTTAAAAATGCTAACAGATGGGGTGCCTGGGTGACTCAGACTTTAGCTCAGGTCATGATCTTGCAGTTCGTGAGTTTGAGCCCTACATCGAGCCCCATATTGGGCTCTCTGCTGTCAGTGTGGAGCCTGCTTCAGATCTTTTGTCTCCCTCTCTCTGCCCCTCCCCTGCTCACGTGCATTCTCTCTGGTTCTCTCAAAAATAAATAAACATTAAAAAATCTTTAAAATGCTAATTGATGTATTTGCCTTTGTTTTTCTAGTGATATGCAGCTTTCGAGGATCTGTCCCTCAAGGGTTGGTCTTAGAAATAGGAGAAACGGTCCAGATTTTTGAAAAATGTGAAGGTAAGTATGGATGTATACAGCACACAAATAGTGATACTTTTGGGTAGCATGATATATATTTATTTTGTGGTAATAGATTATCAGCAATCGTTTTGAAACCATAACCAACCACATTATGGTACATTGGGTAGCGTTAGATATATTTATTTTGTGGTAATAGATTATCAGCAATCGTTTTGAAACCATAACCAACCACATTATGGTACATTGTTATAAAATCCTTCCTGATCTATTTTTATATCATACCTTTATATCATAAAGGTATGAGCTATTTTGGCTCTAATAGCAACAATTAAATAACTAATTGTTAGCTCTCAGAATGTAATTTTTACATATTATGTCAAATGATTAATTTTGATTTTACAATCAAATAGATAATTTTCTACCCATACTTAGCTGCATTTGAATAGAATTGAATTGTAATTAGTTCATTTGTGTGTTTCTGTTTGATTGGCTGGACGTGATGATCAGTTATAATTAAAACAAGGCAGTAAATATGTGCTCAAATGAAGTTTGGCTTGACTATTAGCCTCTTCTGTGACATATGTGAGTATTTCTGCTGTAACATTTATGTATTATTGAAAATGTGACATTTTTCAAAATCATGTACTCCTATCAACAAGATATATGGTAAAAATAAAGTTAGGGAGAAATCACACAAAATCAGAGTATTGACAGAAACAATATGCTGGCAGTTTAGCAGGACTAGAAGCCATCTCAAATTATATAACAGAATGGAAATGTTCCTATGTGGGCATGGAGACGATGCACATGAAAATGGAGTTCTGATTCAGTTGCCTGCTGTTAAGATGGATATGGAAGTAAGTGTAACTCAGGAATCATGTAAATTTGAGAGTGCACTTTTCTGGAAAGGGAGCTCTAGTGCAGCACTCATTTAAAATTTTCTTAAAACAGAAATATAAATTAGTACCCCTCACGATAAAAACTCTTAGCAAAATAATAGAAGAAAATTTTCTTAAAAAAATTTTTTTTAATGTTTATTATTTTTGAGAGAGAGAGAGCGAGAGAGTGAGTGAGCAGGTGTGGGACAGAGAGACACAGGGACAGAATCTAAAGCAGGCTCCAGGCTCTGAGCTGTCAGCATAGAGCTTGACGTGGGGCTCGAACCCACGAACCGTGAGATCATAATCTGAGCCAAAGTCAGATACTTAACTGACTGAGCTACCCAGGCCCCCCTAGAAGGGAATTTTCTTAATCTGGTAAAAGATACCTACTAAAAAGCCATAGCAAATATCATTCGGTTGTAAAATATTGAAAGATTTCCCACTGAGATCTAAAAATAAGATAAGGAGACTTGCTATCATCATGTCATTTGAACATTGTACTGGCAGTACTAGCTAGTGTGGTAATAAGTACTAACTAGTGTGGTAATAAGAAAAATAAAATACATAAAGAATGGAAAGGTAAAATTGAAACTATCATTTGTATATGATATAATTGTGTATCCAGTAGATTCTATAAAAAAACTATAGGAATAAATAAGGGAACTTAAAAATATTATGGCTACAGTATCAATATTTTAAATATATATTATTTTCTATGTATTTGCAATTAAAAACTAGAAGATGAATTAAAGAAACAATACTATTTATATAGTATCACAAACAGTAAATGCCTAAAAGTAAATCTAATAAAAAATGATGAGCACTGGGTGTTGTATGGAAACCAATTTGACAATAAATTATATTTAATATAAAAAATAAAAAAATGAAAGATCTACATTAAAGACTATAAAATATTATTGATAAAAATTATTTTTATTTTTATTTTTGTTTATTTATTTATTTATTTTTTAATATATGAAATTTACTGTCAAATTGGTTTCCATACAACACCCAGTGCTCATCCCAAAAGGTGCCCTCCTCAATACCCATCACCCACTCTCCCCTCCCTCCCACCCCCCATCAACCCTCAGTTTGTTCTCAGTTTTTCAGAGTCTCTTATGCTTTGGCTCTCTCCCACTCTAACCTCTTTTTTTTTAAATTTTTTTCCTTCCCCTCCCCCATGGGTTTCTGTTAAGTTTCTCAGGATCCACATAAGAGTGAAACCATATGGTATCTGTCTTTCTCTGTATGGCTTATTTCACTTAGCATCACACTCTCCAGTGCCATCCACGTTGCTACAAAGGGCCATATTTCATTCTTTCTCATTGCCACATAGTACTCCATTGTGTATATAAACCACAATTTCTTTATCCATTCATCAGTTGATGGACATTTAGGCTCTTTCCATAATTTGGCTATTGTTGAGAGTGCTGCTATAAACATTGGGGTACAAGTGCCCCTATGCATCAGTACTCCTGTATCCCTTGGTTAAATTCCTAGCAGTGCTATTGCTGGGTCATAGGGTAGGTCTATTTTTAATTTTTTGAGGAACCTCCACACTGTTTTCCAGAGTGGCTGCACCAATTTGCATTCCCACCAACAGTGCAAGAGGGTTCCCATTTCTCCACATCCTCTCCAGCATCTATAGTCTCCTGATTTGTTCATTTTGGCCACTCTGACTGGCGTGAGGTGATACCTGAGTGTGGTTTTGATTTGTGTTTCCATGATGAGGAGCAACGTTGAGCATCTTTTCATGTGCCTGTTGGCCATCCGGATGTCTTCTTTAGAGAAGTGTCTATTCATGTTTTCTGCCCATTTCTTCACTGGGTTATTTGTTTTTCGGGTGTGGAGTTTGGTGAGCTCTTTATAGATTTTGTATACTAGTCCTTTGTCTGATATGTCATTTGCAGATACCTTTTCCCATTCCATTGGTTGCCTTTTAGTTTTGTTGGTTGTTTCCTTTGCTGTGCAGAAGCTTTTTATCTTCATAAGGTCCCAGTAGTTCATTTTTGCTTTTAATTCCCTTACCTTTGAAGCTGATTCTAACATTTATATGAAAATGCAGAAGGTTACAAATAGCCAAGATAATCATGAAGAAGGCAATAAACTGGAAATTTTATACTACCGGATATCAAGTTTTATTATAAATGAAGACATTGTGGTTTTGGGGTAAAGACAGAATAATGAAACAGAATAGGGAGTCCAGAGACAGACTATCATGTATATTGTCCAGTGATATATGAAAAAGGTGATAATTGCAGCACATTGGGGGAAATGATGTCCTTTACTAGAGGTGATACTGGGCCACCTGGAATAAAAAAATGATAGCCTATTCAATAAATGGTATCGTGTCAATATTGAAAGCAATGAATCTTGATCTGTACCTCATACCATTTGCGCTATATACAATTCCAGATGGAAGGTAGACCTAAATATGAAATGCAAAACCATAATGTACTTTGAAGAAAGTAGAGGCAAATATTCTTCTTGGCCTTTGGGTAGACAGACAATGATTTTTGATAAGGATCCAAAAGCACTAAGCATAAAGGAAAAGATTGGTAAGTTGTACTTTATTCAAATGAAGATCTGTTGTTCAGAAGACATCATTAAGGAGAGAAAAAAGGCAGGTTAGAGAGTGAGAGAGATGTTTGACAAGACTTGTATTTGAGTATATAAGGAACTACTACAAATCAAAATTAAGACATTCCAATAGAAAAATGAGCAGAAGGCTTGACTAGGCTTGGCTCTTCACAAAACAGATAACTCCAGTTCATAAACATATGGAAAGGTGTTTAATTTCAGTCAGCAGGTAAATACAAATTAAAACCACAGTGAGATACAACAGTACAGCCACTGGAATGACTAAAATCTAAAACACTGGCAATACCAAGTGCTGGTAAGGGTATAAAACAACTGTTAACTTTCATACACTGCTGGTGGGAGAGGAAAAGGGATAACCAGTTTGGAAAAGTATTTGGCACTATTTACTAAAGTTGAATCAACACATACTGATGATGTAGCAAATCTCTTTGTAGGTATATATCCAAGAGCAAAATACATGTATAAGATGTTAGTAATTGCTTTATTCATAATTGCTGCAAAGTAGGAAAAAACCATATGTTCATCAACAGTAGAATGAGTAAATAAATTGTGGTATATTGCTTCCAATGAATGTGATATGGAACGGAAAATGATATATTGTTACTACATACAACAATACGGATGAATATCACAGATACATTCTTGACAGAAGTCAGATGTAAAAGTTTATGTTATGGTTCTGTGCTCATAAAGTACAGAACCAGGTAAAACCAATAGCTGGTGATATTTGTCAGAATAGTGGTTAGAAAACCACTCCTATCTCGCTTCTTTTTCTGAGAGTATATCTATGATATTGTTGTGTGTAGTAACAATCCATTTTCCTTTCTGTATCACATTCAACTTAAGGGTGTGTGTATGTGTCAAATGACTGGAAGAGACAGGAGTGACATTTGGGATGCTGATAACATTTTACTTATCTGAGTGGTGGACATACAGTTGTATATTCTTTGAAAGTTTACTTAGTTGTAGACTAATGATTTGTACACTTATGAATGTTACATATCAATAAAAAATTTACTTTAAAAAATAAAAGGACTTGGAAAAAATTTTTATAAAAGTTAAAAAATGTAACAACATGGAGGCATCTAAAAAAATGTGCTGAACGAAAGAGCCAGATATGAAAGTTCACATTCTATATGATTCCACTTATATGAACCTCAAGAACAAGGAACACTACAAATCTGTGGTGATAGAAGACAGAATAGTGATTTCCTGGGAGAGTATTTTTTTTTTTTTTTTATTTTTTGATATATGAAATTTACTGTCAAATTGGTTTCCATACAACACCCAGTGCTCATCCCAAAAGGTGCCCTCCTCAATACCCATCACCCACCCTGCCCTCCCTCCCACCCCCCATCAACCCTCAGTTTGTTCTCAGTTTTTAACAGTCTCTAATGCTTTGGCTCTCTCCCACTCTAACCTCTTTTTTTTTTTCCTTCCCCTCCCCCATGGGTTTCTGTTATGTTTCTCAGGATCCACATAAGAGTGAAACCATATGGTATCTGTCTTTCTCTGTATGGCTTATTTCACTTAGCATCACACTCTCCAGTTCCATCCATGTTGCTACAAAAGGCCATATTTCATTTTTTCTCATTGCCACGTAGTATTCCATTGTGTATATAAACCACAATTTCTTTATCCATTCATCAGTTGATGGACATTTAGGCTCTTTCCATAATTTGGCTATTGTTGAGAGTGCCGCTATAAACATTGGGGTACAGGTGCCCCTATGCATCAGTACTCCTGTATCCCTTGGATAAATTCCTAGCAGTGCTATTGCTGGGTCATAGGGTAGGTCTATTTTTAATTTTCTGAGGAACCTCCACACTGCTTTCCAGAGCGGCTGCACCAATTTGCATTCCCACCAACAGTGCAAGAGGGTTCCTGTTTCTCCACATCCTCTCCAGCATCTATAGTCTCCTGATTTGTTCATTTTGGCCACTCTGACTGGCGTGAGGTGGTATCTGAGTGTGGTTTTGATTTGTATTTCCCTGATAAGGAGCGACGTTGAACATCTTTTCATGTGCCTGTTGGCCATCCGGATGTCTTCTTTAGAGAAGTGTCTATTCATGTTTTCTGCCCATTTCTTCACTGGGTTATTTGTTTTTCGGGTGTGGAGTTTGATGAGCTCTTTATAGATTTTGGATACTAGCCCTTTGTCCGATGTGTCATTTGCAAATATCTTTTCCCATTCCGTTGGTTGCCTTTTAGTTTTGTTAGTTGTTTCCTTTGCTGTGCAGAAGCTTTTTATCTTCATAAGGTCCCAGTAATTCACTTTTGCTTTTAATTCCCTTGCCTTTGGGGATGTGCCGAGTAAGAGATTGCTACGGCTGAGGTCAGAGAGGTCTTTTCCTGCTTTCTCCTCTAAGGTTTTGATGGTTTCCTGTCTCACATTCAGGTCCTTTATCCATTTTGAGTTTATTTTTGTGAATGGTGTGAGAAAGTGGTCTAGTTTCAACCTTCTGCATGTTGCTGTCCAGTTCTCCCAGCACCATTTGTTAAAGAGACTGTCTTTTTTCCATTGGATGTTCTTTCCTGCTTTGTCAAAGATGAGTTGGCCATACGTTTGTGGGTCTAGTTCTGGGGTTTCTATTCTATTCCATTGGTCTATGTGTCTGTTTTTATGCCAATACCATGCTGTCTTGATGATGACAGCTTTGTAGTAGAGGCTAAAGTCTGGGATTGTGATGCCTCCCACACAATTGAAGATGCCTCCTGCTTCTTCAAAATTACTTTGGCTATTCGGGGCCTTTTGTGGTTCCATATGAATTTTAGGATTGCTTGTTCTAGTTTCGAGAAGAATGCTGGTGCAATTTTGATTGGGATTGCATTGAATGTGTAGATAGCTTTGGGTAGTATTGACATTTTGACAATATTTATTCTTCCAATCCATGAGCAGGGAATGTCTTTCCATTTCTTTATATCTTCTTCAATTACCTGCATAAGCTTTCTATAGTTTTCAGCATACAGATCTGTTACATCTTTGGTTAGATTTATTCCTAGGTATTTTATGCTTCTTGGTGCAATTGTGAATGGGATCAGTTTCTTCATTTGTCTTTCTGTTGCTTCATTGTTAGTGTATAAGAATGCAACTGATTTCTGCACATTGATTTTGTATCCTGCAACTTTGCTGAATTCATGTATCAGTTCTAGCAGACTTTTGGTGGAGTCTATCGGATTTTCCATGTATAATATCATGTCATCTGCAAAAAGCGAAAGCTTGACTTCATCTTTGCCAATTTTGATGCCTTTGATTTCCTTTTGTTGTCTGATTGCTGATGCTAGAACTTTTTCCTGGGAGAGTATTGACTGGAAAGAGGCATGAAGGAACTTTCAGGGTGATTGAAAATTTCTGTCTTGATGAAATATGGGTTACATGGGTGTTACATTTGCCAAAGCTTATAGAATGGTACATTCACAATGTGCATTTCACTGTGTGTAAATTATGCATCAATGAAATGGATTTTTGCTAAAAAAGGACAAAAGTCAAATTACAGACTGGAAAAACTTTTTTGGTGATGTAACTGGCAAAGATAAATAGAATATAAAAGAACTCATAAACCAGTGAAAACAAATAACAGATGAGTAGAAAAATGAAGAAAAATATGACCAGGGATTTCACAGCAGTCTTGTCAGCAGTCAAGGAATAGCAAGTTACAATCAGGATGATGAACAATTCCATACTCATTAGAAGACTAAAATGTCTCACATATTGAGTTGTTGGCACAGTTGTTTCAGTGGGCATGCTTATACGTATAAACTGGGGATATCTTGTGATGGTATATGTGAATATCCTGTGATTTAGCAGTTTAACTTCTAAGTTTATACCTCAAAGAAGTGTTTTTAAGGTAGCCTAATAAAATCATAAGTGGGTTACAAATTCTATTTAGTGCTCACTATCAGCATTAATAAAAAATAGATTAAAGTGTCGAGTATATTGCTGTATCAGTTATTATCCAATTACAGTAATAATTTGAATAGGGAATATTTAATATAAATGTTAACTAGTAAAAAGTGGCTATTTACTGAAAGGGGTAAAAAACATTCAAAGGGATATAGAAATAACAAAAGCAGGAGTCAGCAATTACCTCAGCAACTGAGGTAGAGCCAGTAAGCAAGAAACTAGGAATTTAGAAGAATACTCCCTTGCCTCAAGGCAAAGATTCAGATCCTTTTGGAAAGGTCATGGCTGTCATAGGAACAAGTAGCCTGTCAGTGGGGAAGAAACTTTCCAGAGGGCATGGATTGGAACTCATCTATAGGAATAATCTGCTGGGTAGCAGAAAAACTTACGGAATGACATGAGTGAGCCAGAGCTGTCCATAGGTGTAGCTCCTCAGACTTGCCAGAGCCTAAGAGCCATAGCTTGTCTGTGGAGGTGACTGAGGTAAGCACCACTGGGCCTCCAACATGCCAGTCACCTGGCTAGGCTGCTTACAATAAAACAACAGTGCACCAGAACCAGGAAGGGAAGCTCTCCTTTCTGCTCTGGCCTTGCATTGTCCCATTAGTACCCTCTATTGACAAAGCCTAATGCTGGACGTTTTGACAAAGAAGAAATGGTGATATGTCTATATTAGTCTGGGTTTTCCAGAGAAACAGAACCAGTAGGAGATATGTGTATATTATATTATACACACGTACATATGTGTGTATATATATATGTGTGTGTTGTATATATATGTATACATATACATATATATACATATACACGTATGTACATATATACATGTACACATATACATACATATACACATATATACATATACCCATGTACATATATATGTATATATATTACAAGGAATTGGTTTGCATGGTAATGGAGGTTAACAAGTCTCAGCATCTTTAATTGGCAAGCTAGAGAACCAAGAGAACCAATGTTCTAGTCATAGTCAGAAGGCCTGAGAACCAGGAGAACTGATGGTGTTAAGTTCCAGTCTGATTCCAAGCCTGAATGCAGAAGACCAGAGTCCTAGCTTGAAAACAGGCAGAGAAAGTGAAATCTCTCTTACTCCATCTATTTTTTTGTATTCAGGCCTTCAGTAAATTGGATGAGGCCTGCCCACATTGGGGAAGACAATATGCTTTACTCAGTTTGCTAATAAAAAATGTCACAGTATGATCCAGAAATGCTCTTACAGACACACCCAGAATAATATTTAACCAAGTATCTGGGCACTCGGGTGGCCCAGATAGTTGATACATAGGATTAAACATCATAGGGTTCACTTCCAGGATTAAAAAGCAGGTTAGAGAAAGGTAGATTTGGTGCAGGGGTAGTCAGTTGGTATCTGGCTCAATTGCATGTAACATCATTAAATTTTTTTTCCTTGAGATTTGCTTCAATTTTATGTGTATGGGATTGTGATATAAAATATATTTCTAAATCTGGGCCATGGTAAAAAATATTTGAATGTATTGATCTGGAGAAACTTCTATATATGTTCACATAAAGACACCTACAGCATTGTGTGTAGTAGTAAAAAATAGATAACATCCTAAATGTCTACCAACAAGAGAAGGTTAGAGAAATAAATTACGGGATATAACATACATCATGGTGATTATAGTTAATAATACTGTATTATATACTTGAAAGTTGCTAAGGGTAGATCTCAAATGTCACCATAAAAAAGAAATGGTAATTATGTGACTTGATGGAAGTGTCAGCTTGCTTTTATAGTTGTAATAATTTTGCAGTATGTAAGTGTATCAAATCAACATGTTGTATACCTTAAATTTACACAATGCTGTATGTCAATTATAGCTCAATAAAGCTGGAAAAATTTTAAAAATAAAAGCAATAAAATAAATTAATAAAACAACATGAAAAATAACACACTTATATTTCTTTTTCTTATTTTTTTCTATTTTATTCTTATGTATTCACTCTGTAGTGGAACATAAGACTTTAGTTCAGTTATTCTTTCCTATCCCAAAGATATATAAACATGCTTCTTACATTCTTCCAATATACTTATCATCCTTGTTAAATTAGTATTTTTTTATTACTGTAATTAATTCATGGCTGATCTATATAGCATATTGTCATTATATCTTGTATTACCGTTTCGTTCATCTAGAATTAATATTTGACATATATATTTAAAAATATATATTTATATATTTTATATATACATGTATCACCTTTGCTTTACCCATTCATCTACTGATGGACACTTACGTTGTTTCTGTGTTTTGACTATTGTGAATAATGCTGCAGTGAACTTGGGAATACAGGTATCTAGTTTTAAGTTTTTCAGCAACTTCCATACTGTTTTCCTTAGTGGCTGTACCAATTTACATTCCCATCAACAGTGCACCAGGGTTCCTTTTTCTCTACACCCTTGTGAGCATTTGTTATCTCTTGTCTTTTTGATGGTACCCATCCTAAGAGGTGTGAGGTGATATCTCTTTGTGGTTTTGATTTGAAATTTTGATTTAGAAATTGTTTTGTGACAGCAGTCAGGGGACCTCAGACTATTACTTGATTTTGGTTGTTAGTTAATGTTATTTTCCCTGTCATAAATAATATCAGAATCTAATTGTTTAAAGAGCCAATTCAGGTGGGTACTCTGTCTTCATCACATCCCCTCTAAGCAAGAATTACATTTAAATTCACTTGCTGGGCTCATGCTTGTAAATGAAAGTACGTAAAAAAAAATCTCTAGTTTCATTATCGAGACAGTGTTTGCTGCTTATAACATATGCTTTATGCTTGAAGATTCATGCCAATTATCCAGATTGTGTCTGTTTCCTGATTTGTTGTCTGTATAGCTCTCTGAAGACATCGTATTCATGCCCTGTTTTATTATCTAGATTCATGATCCATAGCCTGATTTGACTTTGAGTCTCCTGCTGTAGATTTCTCACTCAGTTCCAGTTTCCAGTTTACCTTGAACATTTCTATCCCCTTCCTCATTATCTTAGTCTGATTTGCCTTAGGTGCCTATTCCTGTGCTGTCCTTAGCCCTAAAATTGATGCTTTCTTTTCTTTTCCCTTTTTTAAAAAGTTTATTTATTTATTTTGAGAGAGAAAAAGAGAGTGTAATTGGGGGAGGGTAGAGAGAGAAGGAGACAGAGAGAATCCCAAGCAGGCTCTGCATTGTCAGTGCAGAGTGCAATGTGGGGCTAGAACTACTGAACCAAAACAAACTGTGACCTGAGTTGAAATCAAGAGTTGGTTAGGTTTATTCGTAGGAATTTTATGGTTCTTGGTACAGTTGTGAATGGGATAAATTTCTTTATTTCTCTTTCTGTTGCTTCATTATTAGTGTATAAAAATGCAACCTATTTCTGTATATTAATTTTGTACCCTGCAACTTTGGTGAATTCACGTATCAGTTCTAGCAGACTTTTGGTGGAATATGTCGGGTTTTCCATGTAAAGTATCATGTTGTCTGTGAAAAGTGAAAGTTTGACTTCATCTTTGACAGTTTTGATGCCTTTTATTATATTTTGTTGTCTGATTGCTGATGCTAGGACTTACAATACTATGTTAAATAACAGTGGTGAGAGTGGACATCCCTGTCGTGTTCCTGATCTCAGGGGGAAAGCTGTCAGTTATTCCCCATTGAGGATATTAGCTGTGGGCCTTTCATAAATGGCCTCTATGATGTTTAAGTATGTTCCTTCTATCCTGACTTCCTTGAGGGTTTTCATCAAGACAGGATGCTGTATTTTGTCAAATGCTTTCTCTGCATGTATTGACAGGACCATATGGTTCTTATCTTTTATTTAAAAGATCTGTATGCTGAAAACTGTAGAAAGCTTATGAAGGAAATTGAAGAAGATACAAAGAAATGGAAAAACATTCCATGCTCATGGATTGGAAGAATAAATATTGTTAAAATGTCAATACTCCCCAAAGCAATTTACACACTCAATGTAATACCAAGCAAAATTGCACCAGCATTCTTCTCAAAGCTAGACCAAACAATCCTAAAATTCGTATGGAACCACAAAAGACCCCGAATAGCCAAAGTAATACTGAAGAAGAAAACCAAAATGGGAGTGATCACAATTCCATACTTTAGCCTCTACTACAAAGCTGTAATCATCAAGACAGTATGGTATGGGCACTAAAACAGACACATAGACCAATGAAATAAAATAGAGATCCCAGAATTGGACCCACAAATGTATGGCCAACTAAACTTTGACAAAACAGGAAAGAGTATCCAGTGGAAAAAAGACAGTCTCTTTTTTTCATTTATTATTTATTATTTATTTATTTTTAATATGAAATTTATTGTCCAGTTGGTTTCCATACAACACCCAGTCCTCATCCCAAAAGGTGCCCTCCTCAATACCCATCACCCACCCTCTCCTCCCTCCCACCCCCCATCAACCCTCAGTTCTCAGTCTTTAAGGGTCTCTTATGCTTTGGCTCTCTCCCTCTCTAACCTCTTTTTTTTTTTCCTTCCCCTCCCCCATGGTCTTCTGTTAAGTTTCTCAGGATCCACATAAGAGTGAAAACTATGGTATCTGAAAAGACAGTCTCTTTAACAAGTGGTGCTGGGAGAGCTGGACAGCAACATGCAGAAGAATGAAACTAGACCACTTTCTTACACCATACACAAAAATAAACTCAAAATAGATGAAGGACCTGAATGTGAGACAAGAAACCATCAAAACCCTAGAGGAGAAAGCAGGAAAAAACCTCTTTGACTTCAGTGCAGCAATTTCTTACTCAACACATCTCCAAAGGGAAGGGAATTAAAAGCAAAAATGAACTATTGGGACCTCATGAAGATAAAATGCTTCTGCACTGCAAAGGAAACAATCAACAAAACGGAAAGGCAACTGATGGAATGGGAAAAGATATTTGCAAATGACATACCGAACAAAGGGCTAGTATCTAAAATCTATAAAGAACTCACCAAACTTCACACCCGAAAAACAAATAATCCAGTGAAGAAACGAGCAGAAGACATGAATAGACACTTTTCCAGAGAAGATATCCAGATGGCCAACAGGCATGAAAAGATGCTTAACATCACTCATTATCAGGGAAATACAAATCAAAACTACAATGAGATGTCACCTCACGCCAGTCAGAGCGGCTAAAATGAACAAATTAGGAAACTATAAATGCTGGCGAGGATGTGGAGAAATGGGAACCTTCTTACACTGTTGCTGGGAATGCAAATTGATGCAGCCTCTCTGGAAAACAGTGTAGAGGTTCCTCAAAAAATTAAAAATAGAACTACCCCATGACCCAGCAATAGCACTGCTAGGAATTTATCCAAAAGATACAGGAGTGTTGATGTACCCCAATGTTTATAGCAGCACTTTCAACAATAGCCAAAATATGGAAAGAGCCTAAATGTCCATCAACTGACGAATGGATAAAGAAGATGTGGTTTATACATACAATGGAATACTATTTGGCAATGAGAAAGAATGAAATCCTGCCATTTGCAGCAACATGGATGGAACTGGAGGGTATTATGCTAAGTGAAATAAGTCAGGCAGAGAAAGGCAGATACCATATGTTTTCATTTATATGTGGATCTTGAGAAACTTAACAGAAGACCATGGGTGAGGGGAAGGGGAAAAAAAAAGTTACAGAGAGGGAGGGAGGCAAACCATAAGAGACTCTTAAGGACTGAGAATAAACTGAGTGTTGATGGGGGTAGGGGAGAGGGAAAGTGGGTGATGGGCAGGAAAGAGGGCAGCTGTTGGGATGAGCACTGGGTGTTGTATGGAAACCAATTTGACAATAAATTATATTAAAAAAAAAAGAGTTGGACACTTAACTGAGCCACCAGGTGCCTCAATGCAGGCTTTTCTGTAAGAACATTTCCACTCTCAAGCTGAATAGTGTAAATCTGATATTTTCTTGAATTATATTATAGGTATAATATAGGTATATATTATGTTATATTACATTATATTAATTCATATGTATATAATTATATATTATAAGTATATAATATATAAGTATAATACATTGTATTATATACTTGAAAGTTGATATACTTACATACTGAAAAATTATAACAACCATAACAGCAAGCTGACACTTCCATCAAGTCACATAATTATAATTTCTTTTTTACAGTGGCATTTGAGATATACTCTTAGCAACTTTTAAGTTATATATAATATAATACAGGTATATAATATATATAGATATAATATATATATAACCTAGCTTCAGCAATCAGACAATACAAAGAAATAAAAGTCATCCAAATCAGCAAGAAGGAAGTCAAACTTTGACTCTTCTCAGATGACATGATACTTTATATGGAAAATCCAAAAGATTCCACCAAAAAACTGCTAGAACTGATCCATGAATTCATCAAAATTGCAGGATATAAAATCAGTGCATAGAAATCGGTTGCATTTCTATACACCATTAATGAAACAAAGAAAGAGAAATCAAGGAATCGATCCCATTTACGGTTGCACCAAAAACCATAAAATACCTAGGAATAAACCTAACCAAAGAGGTGAAAAATCTATACAGTGAAAACCATAGAAAGCTTATAAAAGAAATTGAAGAAGACACATAAAAGTGGAAAAATATTCCATGCTCATGGATTGGAAGAACAAACACTGTTAAAATGTCAATATTACCCAAAGCAATCTACATATTCAATGCAATCTCTATCAAAATAATACCTGCATTTTTCACAGAGCTAGAACAAACAATCCTAAAATTTGTATGGAACCAGGAAAGACCCCGAATAGCCAAAGCAATCTTGAAAAAGAAAACTGAATGGCACAAAAACAGGCACTCAGATCAATGGAACAGAATAGAAAGCCCAGAAATGGGCCCACAAACATACGGCCAACTACTCTTTGACAAAGCAGGGAAAAATATCCAATGGAATAAAGACAGTCTCTTCAGGAAGTGGTGCTGAGAAAACTGGACAGCGACATGCAGGAAAATGAACCTGGACCACTTTCTTACATCATACACAAAAATAAGCTCAAAATGGATGAAAAACCTAAATGTAAGACAGGAAACCATCAAAATCCCTGAGGAGAAAGCAGGCAAAAACCTCTTTGAGCTTGGCCACAGCAACTTCTTACTCAACACATCTCCGGAGGCAAGGGAAAACAAAAGCAAAAATGAACTTTTGGGATCTCATCAAAATAAAAAGCTTCTACACAGTGAAGGAAACAATCAGCAAAACTAAAGGGCAACCAACAGAATGGGAGAAGATATTTGCAAACGACATATCAGATAAAGGGTTAGTATCCAAAATCTATAAAGAACTCATCAGACTCAACACCCAAAAAACAAATAATCCAGTGAAGAAATGGGCAAAAGACATAAATAGACACTTCTCCAAAGAAGACCTCCAGATGGCCAACCGACACATGAAAAAATTGTCAACATCACTCATCGTCAAAACCGCAATGAGATACCACCTCACACCTGTCAGAATGGTTAACATTAACAACTTAGGCAACAACAGGTGTTGGTGTGGATGTGGAGAAAGAGGATCTCTTTGGCACTGCTGGTGGGAATGCAAACTGGTGCAGCCACTCTGGAAAACAGTATGGAGGTTCCTCAAAAAATTAAAAATAGAACTACCCTACGACCCAGCAATTACACTACTAGGTATTTATCCAAGGGATACGGGTATGCTGTTTCGAAGGGGCATATGCACCCCGATGTTTATAGCAGCACTATCAACAATAGCCAAAGTATGGAAAGAGCCCAAATGTCCATCGATGGATGAATGGATAAAGAAGATGTGGTGTATATATACAATGGAATATTACTCGGCAATCAAAAAGAATGAAATCTTGCCATTTGTAGCTGCATGGGTGGAACTAGCGGGTATTATGCTAACTGAAATTAGAGAAAGACAAATATCATATGACTTCACTCCTATGAGGACTTTAAGATACAAAACAGAACGTAAGAGAAGAGAAGCAAAAATAATATAAAAATAGGGAGGGGGAGAAAACATAGGAGACTCTTAAATACAGAGAACAGAGGGTTACTGGAGGGGTTGTGGGAGGGGAGATGGGCTAAATGGGTAAGGGGCACCAAGGAATCTACTCCTGAAATCATTACTGCACTATATGATAACTAACTTGAATGTAAAAAAAATAATAATAAATTAAAAAAATATGTGCATTTCCAAAAAGAAAGTCTTATGGGTGAGAGACTTATACAAAGAAAGCGACAATCATTCAGGGCTTATCAAAAAGAGTTTATGATGAGCAAATGTTTGGGAAATCAATAAAACAACATCTTAGTGTGTATCTTCCTATAAGTGAAGGTGCTTTAAATTAAGTGTTATTAAATAATGTGTATATATAAGAAATGATAGTGAATATTGATGATTGATACATTAAAATTAGAATGACTATTAAGAGTTTATTTCTGAATTTTATCATTTGTTTAATTTGAAATAGCATTATAAAAAGGACTGCAAGAAAAAATATTCAACAAGATTTAAATAACTACTTTTAGTAACTATTTGAGATCATTGATTTTTATGGAACACAGAAAACAGTTTGTAAGATAGGAAAGAGAAAAATGTCATCCAAAATTTTGAAACTAAAAGTGTACAAAAGAAAAAAAAGTCCTCAGTCTACGAAAACAAGAACTACAAACAAATCTTGATCTCTTCATACTGGGTTTGTTTTTCATAGTGAAATGTGTACATCAGTCCTGAAACTATTTTGGGTGTGTGTCATCTGATTGAATAACTGAGAAGGGAGCTGCAGACAAGGGAGATCATTGTAGGCTTAGAACCAAATTGTAGGTATCAGTATAAACTCATCATTTCTAATATAAATATAGTAGTTTGTCTCCAAATCTGGCTACTATCAACTTCTTCTCTCCCTGTACATGCACACCAGTCTGCCTAAAAGAGGTGGTATCATTGTCTCCACCTGTTTGAATCCGAGCTTGTCTGTGTCTACTTTTACCAGTAGAATATTCAGGAAAGGACATTGGGCAACTTTGAGACTCTGCCTGCAAGAGCAAAGGCAGTTCTGCTTCCCTCTCATACTCGTGGGATACCTCCTCTCAGAATCTACCCATCATGCAGTGTAAGCCTAACCTACATGGAGAAGACACCTGGAAGTGCTCCAGTTGAAAGTCTTGGCTGAGCTTTCAACTGATGGCCAGCAGCAACTGCCATGTCTTGGATGTCAATTCCAGTCAAACCTCTAGACAACTCCATCCATGGCCACCATTTAACTACAACTGCTTAAAAGCCGCAGGTGAGAACTGCCTCGCTGAGCCCAGTCATAAATGCGAGAGACGTTAATAAGCTGTTGTTTCAAGTCATTATGGCTTGGGGTGCTTTGTTATGCAGCAACAGACAGACAAAAACTACTGAAAGACCTTGAGGGGGGAAAAAAACCACTCCCGAAGCAATGATCTTAATGCCTAGATCAGAGTTCAAATTTTTCTAAATATCATTCCTCATTAAGAGGAACCAATTTTTTGTTTGCTTTAGAAATGGATGATTCTGGGGGCACCTGGATGGCTCAGTCCATTAGGCGTCTGATTCTTAATCTTGGCTCAGGTCACAATCTCATGGTTCATGAGACCGAGCCCTGAGTTGAACTCTGCACTGACAGCACAGAGCCTGCTTGGGATTCTGTCTCTGCCCCTCTTCTGCTTGTGTTCACAGGCTCTCTGTCTCCCTCTCTCTCTAAAATAAAAAAATAAATAAAACATTCAAAAAAACCCCACAAAAACTGAAGCTGGAGGCATCACAGTCCCAGACTTTAAGATGTATTACAAAGTTGTAACCATTAAGACAGTATGGTACTGGCACAAAACAGACACTCAGGTCAATGGAACAGAATAGAGAACCCAGAAATGGACCCACAAACGTATGGCCAGCTAATCTTTGAAAAAGCAGAAAGATATACCAGTGGAAAAAAAAGACAAAGTATGGTGTTGGGAAAACTGGACAGTGACATGCAGAAGAATGAACTTGGCCCACTTTCTTACACCATACACAAAAATACTCTCAAAATGGATGAAAGATTAAACATAAGACAGGAAGCCATCAAAATCCTCGAGGAGAAGCAGGCAAAACATCTTTGACCTTGGCTGCAGCAACTTCTTACTCAACATGTGTCTGGAGGCAAGGGAAAGAGAAGCCAAAATGAACTGCTGGCACCTCATCAAGATAAAAACCTTCTGCATGGTGAAGGAAACAATCAACAAAAGTAAAAGGCAACTGATGGAATGGGAGAAGATATTTGCAAATGACATATCAGATAAAGGGTTAGTATCCTAAATCTATAAGGAACTTACCAAAGTCAACACCCAAGAAACAAATAATACAGTGAAGAAATGGGCAGAAGACATGGATAGACACTTTTCCAAAGAAGACATCCAGATGACTAACAAACACATGAAAAGATGCTCAACGTTACTCATCATCAGGGAAATACAAGTCAAAACCATAATGAGATAGTACTTCACACCTATCAGAATGGCTAAAATGAGCATATCAGGAGACTATAGATGTTGGCAAGGATGTGGAGAAACGGAAACCCTTTTGCACTGCTGGTGGGAATGCAAACTGGTGTGGCTACTCTGGAGAACAGATGGAAGTTCCTCAGAAAATAAAAAGCAAAACTACCCTATGACCTGCAGCTGTACTGCTAGGGTATTTATCCAAAGGATACAAAAATGTGGATTTGAAGGGACACATGCACCCCAATGTTTATAGCAGCACTATCAACAATAGCCAAATTATGGAAAGAGCCCAATGTCTACAGACTGTGAATGGATAAAGAAGATGTGGTGTACACACAATGGAATACTACTTGGCATTCAAAAAGAATAAAACCTTGCCATTTGCAACACCATAGGTAGAACTGGAATGTATTATGCTAAGTGAAATAAATGAGTCAGACAAAGACAAATACATGATTTCACTCATATGTGGAATTTGAGAAACACAACAGATGAACATAGGGGAAGGGAAGGAAAAATAAGATAAAAACAGAAAGGGAGGCAAACCATAAGAGACTCTTAACTACAAAGAATAAACTGAGGGTTGTTGGAGGGGAGGCAGGTGGGGGGATGGGCTAAATGGATAATGGGTACTAAGGAGGGCACTTGTTGGGATGAGCATGGGGTGTTAATTGTAAGTGGTGAATCACTAAATTCTACTCCTGAAACCATTATTATACTATATGTTAACTAACTTGGTTTTAAGTAAAACTTAAAAAAGTATATATTTAATAACAAGTTTCTCTTTTAAAGTAGTCTGAAAAATACAAACTAGTTGAAAAATTAGTTTAAAAAATAATATTTTATTCTAAGGGATCTAAGTAATATAAAAACTTCTTAATTATGTTAGTTTTTCTGTGATTAGGATAAATCCAAATATATATATTAAAAAATTTTTTTAAATCTTTAGTTTTTAGAGAGAGAGAGCATGAGCTGGGGAGGGGCAGAGAGAGAGAGGGAGACATAATCTGAAGCAAGCTCTAGGCTCTGAGCTGACAGCACAGAGCCCAACATGGGGCTCGATCTCACGAACAGTGAGATCATGACCTGAGCCAAAGTTAGAGGCTTAACTGACTGAGCCACCCAGGTGCCCCAGAATGAATCTAAATATTGCCATAATTATTTTGTTTACAGAGGGAGGAAAGTAATTCAGTTCTCATGTTGCTCAAGGTGAATCTGTCAGTGAGTCGGCAAGGTCAGCCAGGTGAAGTCATCTAGAAATCTCCTGATATCTTTTCTAATTTTGATTTATGCATATTCCAACCAATACGACTATTTTGTGCCAGCTTTCAATTTGTTTAAATTTGGTTTTCCTTTTCTTATCTTGTCTCTCTATAATATTCAGACTAAGAATCAATATCCGTATCAGTGCACTAGTTTTAACTTTCTGATACAGCTGTAGAAAGAAGATATTTCATTATAACTTACATTGTTGAAAAGTTATATAATACCTTCCAAGGTTGGGTACCTGCCTTATTAGTGTAGTTAGTGTACTACTGTACTTTGTTGGATAAACATTCCTGCCAATTTTTAGTGGCATTTTATTTAATTTTTTATTTTTTAAAAAAATGTTAATGCTTATTTTTGACACACACACACACACACACACACACACACACACACACACAGAGTCGCAAGCACACTCCAAGCTCTGAGCTGTCAGCACAGAACCCATCGTGGGGCTTGAACTCGTGGACTGAGAAATCATGACCTGAGTTGAAGTCGGACACTTAACCGACTGACCCAACCAGAAGCCTGTTTAATGGCATTTTAAAGACTTAAATTTTAATGAGATTTTATGGGTAGGAAAAATGTACATCTTTCTGATAAGAAAAAAAAATTTCCCTTTTAATGATAATGATTTTATTTTTGTTCATTTTAGGAAATGATTTATGAATGAAAATTGTTACAGATATTCAGATGACTTAGTGTACATTAAGATAGTTCTGAACACATAACCATGTTTTAAATGACTTTGGCAGATTTTTCATTATGTTTGCAACTTAAGTTAATGTTTAAAATTGATAAGAAGGGAGCCTGGGTGACTCAGTCAGTTGAGTGTTCAGCTTCAGCTCAGGTCTTGATCTCATGGTTTGTGAGTTCAAGCCCCACATCAGGCTCTCTGCTGTCAGCACGGAGCCTGCTTTGAATCCTCTGTCCCCTTCACTCTCTGCCCCTCCCCTGTTCATGGGCGCGCTCTCTCAAAAATAAATAAACCTTAAAAAAATAAAAGTAAGAGTTTCATAATAATTTGCTCTCTACCTACCATATTTTGGCAATAGGTAGATATTATACATTCATTTTTTTTCAGTTAATGCTCAAAATGACCTTTGAAACATTACTACTTCCATGTTTAGATGATGAAACTTAAGCTTAAGGTGAAGGGAACATAGGTGGTATGTGGCAGACAAGAGGATTCTGCTTGTCTGCTCTGAGTAAGCTATTTGGAATTCATTGAGACTCTAGTTTTGGAAAAACTATTTCTTGAGATCCATTTAAATTTTTTTTATTGTTTATTTTTGAGAGAGAGAGAGAGAGTGCGCGTGTGAGCATGAGCGGGGGAAGGGCAGAGAAAGACAGGGACAGAGGATCTAAAGCGAGCTCTGTGCTGACAGCAACAAGCTTGTTGTGGGGCTCGAACTCAGGAGCTGTGAGAACATGACCTGAGCTGAAGTTGGATGCTCAACTGACTGAGTCACCCAGGTGCGCCTTGAGGTCCATTTCTAAAGTTTATTGGGTTTTGTGGAGCTTGGTGTTTCTCCAAATAGGTTACTTAAAAAGTGAACAAATGAACACTTAACAGATGTATTTATGAGATTTTCTATTTTTGGACATTTGAGCAATAGGGTTTTAAATTAATGGTTTTCTGGTCACTGGGAAGGTTTTCATTCATGGAGTATTTTATGAGAGTTTGTTAAGTTAATAATATACTTTGGACTATAGAAAGAAGACTCAAAGTTTGAAGTTTAAAGTCTTTAAAGATTTTTTTTTGAATGTCTAGTTTTGAGAGAGAGAGAGAGAGAGAGAGAGAGAGAGAGAAAGACAGACAGAGTGCAAGCAGGGGAGGGGCAGAGAGAGAGGGAGACACAGAACATGAAGCAGATTCCAGACTCTAAGCTGTCAGCACAGAGCCCGATGTGGGGCTCAAACTCATGACCATGAGATCATGACCTGAGCCAAAGTTGGACGTTTAACTGACTGAGCCACCCAGGTGCCCGGAAGTTTAAATAGATATGTGTTTGTCTCCCTTGGATCTGTGGTGGGCAGAGGAGGATTGTAAATTTTTTTGTAATTTTATGTATATACTTGAAATCAAATTTGTCAGAGGTTCAGAGTGATGCTGATAATCCAAGTCTCATGTGATCTTTGACAAGTGAATGGCCCAGGCATTTCAAACTTTTGTTTCTCTTCTCTTTGTATTCTCATTTCCTACATATTCACTGCTATTTCCTAGTGTGCCTTCATCAGGATACACCATTGGTTTTGTGGAGAGGATACATGAAACAGATCTTGGGAGATCAGAGTTCTGTTTCTAGTTCTGTTGTGGATGATTTATGACAGCATGACCTTGTGGTGCCTCAGGTTCCCCTCTATAAGATATGCAAGATAGCTATTTTTTTAATGGAAATTTTAGCTACATAGGTGAAGTTTGAGCTTTTGGAGGAAAATTACAGTTTATTTTAAGAAATTGCTCACAATTTTTTCTATCACAGTTTGGGTGCTACTACTAGGACTGAAAAAGATTATGCATCTTTGTATCAGATCTTTATTCTTTTTTGTGTCAGGTCTTTATTCTTTTTAATTGTATTTTTATTACTAAATACGACCATGAATTTACAAACACTTTAGTAACAATTTATTATGGCATATATATCTGGATGAATTTTATGCTTAGAGAAGGCACGTTGGTAGATTATATAAGGATTCTAGTAATATTGAGCTTTTTTCAAAAAATATTTGGAATGCCCCTCAAAGTAACCTTACAAACTCTAAAATGTTGAAAATTTGCTACTGTGTTGAAAATAATGGAACTTTTAAGTTACAATGGAGTATTGAATATTTGTACTTGATTTTGCTTCTTTCTGAAACACTACAGAATGAAAGTATAGGGATTTAAAAAATGCAGTACACCCACTAGGACAAGCAAAGTTGGCAAGGCATTGGAAGAGTGGAAACTATGACTTAACACACCCGAGATAGCTGAATCCCAAGCATGTAGTAGGAATAGCTGGGAATCAACCTTATTTACACTGCAGATCCTTAAAAGGCATAGGAATTAGAGCAGCAGGTCCTTTTAGAAATGAGGATGAAATCATACAGGTCTTCTCCCTTATTTCATCTCCTTTGGTGACAGCTCTCCCTCATACTGATAAAAATTTTGAGGTTTTTTTTGATAGAGGATAGAGCATCTGTGGATTGGGAGACTTCCTGCACAGTTCCAAAGGAAATAGGCTTTGTATTTAAAATGGGATTAAGTGACAGCATTCATACTGAATATTGAATATAGAAACTTCTAGCCTTCATTTCCCACTTGGCTCTCAAAATCCTGGAAGCCAGACCTTTACCTTCCAAAACAGGAGATTAGAAGACTCTTTTGGGACAGTCTAAATAGGGCAAGATGAGGGACTTAAAGATGTTGATTGTGCCAGTTATTGACTTACTGTCTGAGTTCTGAACCTGCCCTTCTTAGCCCTTTTTTATGATACTAGAGCTGGAGACTCAGCAAACCACATTTCTTCTCTGCCAGCTGAATCTTTATTAGGTTCTGCCAATAAAAAGGCACTGTAGGGAGACTACTAGGCTGGAGGATGAAGGGCTTGGTTCTTCCTGTTTTTATTTTATCCCTGTAGCAAACTGCTCTGCAGGCAGTTGGTCCCTATAGTATTCTCTATGGCAAGCAGTGGTCTTGGTTCTGATGAGTGGCCTCCAGCAATTCTCACTGTAGCAGTTTCTGCAGTAGCCTACCATTTCATCAGAGATCAGTATCTTAGCTTTTTGGGACCCCTTCTGTAAGTTACTAAGCTTTTTTTCTTGTTTACTTTTAACTTAGCCTTAAAGGTGGCAATATCTTTTCATAGTTGCTACCTTGGTTATATCTTAGAGTTCATTTTTACATTTTAGTCATTCACTATCTTTTTTTTTTTTTTTTTAACGTTTATTTATTTTTGAGACAGAGAGAGACAGAGCATGAATGGGGGAGGAGCAGAGAGAGAGGGAGACACAGAATCTGAAGCAGGCTCCAGGCTCTGGACCATCAGCCCAGAGCCCGACGCGGGGCTCGAACTCACGGACCGTGAGATCGTGACCTGAGCTGAAGTCGGACGCTTAACCGACTGAGCCACCCAGGCGCCCCTTCATTCACTATCTTTTACCTATTTAATGATTTAAAAATTTTTTTAATGTTTGTTTATGTTTTGAGAGAGAGAGAGAGAGAGTGAGTAGGGGAGGAGCAGAAAGAGAGGGAGACAGAATTGGAAGCAGGCTCCAAGCTCTGAGCTGTCAGCACAGAGCCTGATGTGGGGCTTGAACCCACGGACCTCAAGATCATGACCTGAGCCAAAGTCGGACACTTAACTGAGCCATCCAGTGCCCCAATGATTTTTTTAATATTAAATCTTCCTGTTTGAAAGATTGGTTTTTGTGTTCTGACTAGACCCCAGTTGATACCCTGATGTCAGGGTTTTCACAACAAATGGTAGTCCCATCTCCATATAGTGAATCATAAGGTCAGCAAGATTCACCCATGCATTTAGAGTTTCCAGTTAGCTTTTTATTTCCTTTCTTTTGAATATGAACAGGCAATTAATGCTACAAGATATTTGAGGATGCCTCTAATATGAAAGATGGCTCTCTTCCTGTCCCCCCCCCCCCCAAAAAAAAAAGAAAAAGAAAAAGAAACTCATGGGAAAGAGTCTACATAGGGTGAAGAAAACTTAAAAAAAACACAAATAAAACTTCCGAATAATGTCCTCAGAGATAAAGGAAGATATTGCATCCATGAAACTAGAATAGTATACTATTAAAAAGGCAAGTTAGACAACAGCAAAGAGCTCTTGGAAATTAAAAACATAACAAGAATGAAAAACCTCAGTAGAAGGATTTGAAGATAAAGTTGAGGAAATTCCCCAGAAAGTAGAGCAAAAATACAAGTCATAGAAGGTTAGAAAATATAAGACAATTCAAGGTCAGCTTCAAGAGGTACATCATTTGTGGAGATTCAGTAACTTAGAGGAAAGAAACTGAAGGATAGAAATAAGCTATGAAATAATTCAGGAAAAATTTCCAGAATGTAAGGACATGGGTTTCCATACTAAAAGGATGCAGCAAGTACCTAACACAAATGAATGAAAATAGACCCATCTCATTGTGAAATTTTAGAATATTGGGACTAAGAAGATTCAGCCAGCATTCAAAGATAGAAATGTACGTACCATACAAAAGATTGGACTTTAACTATGGAAGACAGTGGAGTGGTGTCTTCAAAACATTGACGGAAAATGATTTATAACCAAGAATTTTATAACCCGACCAAACTATGAATTGAATATGAGAATTTTACTAAATATATTTTCTGACATGTGAAGTTTCAGTTGTCCTCCCATATAACTTTACTCAAAAAGCTATGAAGGGATGTGTTTCTGTAGAACAAAGCAATAAGTTAAAGAATAGAAAGATGTGGGATTCAAGAATCAGGAGAACCCAGCACAGGAGAGAATCTTGAACACCAGTTCTCATCATAACAAGTGCCCTCCTTAATAACCATCACCCATCCAGCCCATCCCCTACTCACCTCCCTTTGTCAACCCTCAGTTTGTTCTCTGTTGTTAAGAGTCTATTGTAGTTTGTTTCCCTCTCTTCTCTTCCCCCCATCCCATATGTTCATCTGTTTTGTTTCTTAAATTCCACATGAGTGAAATCATGTGGTATTTGTCTTTCTCTGATTGACTTATTCCACTTAGCATAATACTCTCTGACTCCATCCACATCATTGCACATGACAAAATTTCATTCCTTTTGATGGCTAATACTCCATTGTAGAGATTTATCGCATATATCTTCTTTATCCATTCATCAGTTGATGGACATTTGGGCTCTTTCCATAGTTTGGCTATTGTTGATAATGCTGCCAAAAACATCAGGGTGCATGGACTCCTTTGAGTCTATATTTTTGTATCCTTTGGATAAATATCTAATACTGCAATTGCTGGATCATAGGGTAGTTCTGTTTCCTTCCTTCCTTCCTTCCTTCCTTCCTTCCTTCCTTCCTTCCTTCCATACTTATTTATTTTTGAGAGAGAGGGAGAGTGTGAGTGGGGGAGGGGCAGAGAGAGAAGGAGACAGAGGATCCAAAGAGGGCTCTGTGCTGAAAGCAGAGAGCCTGATGTGGGGTCCCAAACTCTGAGATCGTGATCTGAGCTGAAGTTGGACACTTAACTGACTGAGCCACCCAGGTGCCCTTATATATTATATCTGAAGACAGAATGACCAGTTCAGTTTGCCCTAGAATTTTATGTGTACTTGACTTATATAGACAAATTCCTACTCTACTCCATACTCTGCTGCCTGTATAGCTGAGAATATTCATTCTGCCACTGTAAGTCTGTGGATAGAGGGCAAGGAATAGTCTGAAGAGTTTTTGTGAAGAAAAGGGGCATCTAGAGGGGAAATAGATGGGTAGAAGGGAGGCAACTTTTGGAGATGTGGCAGTAAAGAGCTGTCTAGTAGTGCAGAAGCTTTAGAATTAGCTCTGTTGTAACTTGGAGTTTTTCTCTGCAAAAATGTAATTTGAAGTCCATAGTATCCTCCTACACTTAGTAATGCTGAAGGCATAAATTTTATGTGGCTTTATTAGCCGTTTTTTTTTTAAATATATCTTTTTGGAGGTCGTGTGGAGAGATTTGATGCCTGCTGTTATTCTGGTGCCAAGTAGAAATCACCTATTCCTTTAACTTTTATGTGTGTTTTTTTTTTTTTTTTTTTTTTTTTTTTTTTTTGAGAGAGAGGGCACCAGTGAGTGAGGGGCAGAGAGAGAATCCCAACAGGGATGGGGGAGGGGGCAGAGAGAGAGAAATAGCATATAATGGGGCTTTATTTTTATTTATTCTGACAATCTGGATTATTTAGTCTATATGCAGGTGATTTAATTATTTTTTTAATTAGGTTTAAGGCTGTCACCTTGGTCTTTGTGCCTTATTTTATTACTTGATTTATCATTTTTTGCATGCCTTAAATTAACTTAGCATTTTTATTGTTCTATTATTTTTCTCTATTAACTTGTTGGTTTTGAAATATTTTATTTGTAGGTGGTTATCCTAGAGTTTAAAACATGCATTATTGATTTATTAGAGTCTACCTTCAATGTGTACTTTTACTACTTCCAGCAACACATGAACTTTGCAGTGATTTCATTGCATTTACCCTCTCTTGCCTTTTGTTACCACTGTTGTCATATATGTTGCTTCTATCCATATTCATTTGTTTGTTCACATTTTTAGCCTTTCTAGTGCTTTTCCTTTCTCATTTTTCATGGTTCTACCTAGGATCATTTTCTTTTTACCACAAGTACTCCTTTTAGTAGTATTTCTTTTAGTTCAGGTTTGCTGCACATTCATTCAGCTTCTGTTTATGTGAATCTGCTTTTAATTTGTCGTCATTTTTGAAAGATGTTTCCCCTGGGTATAGAATTCAAGGTTCATGAAGATGTTCTTATAACATTTTAAAGATTTTACTATCAATTTTTGATTTCCATAGTTTCTGTTGAAAAGTTACTGTGTGTGTTTTATTGCTCCCTTAAAGGTAATGTGGTTCTTATCAGCTCTTTAGCTTCCTGGCTGCTGTTTTCTGCTGGGCTTCTTGGAGCCTTTCCCTGCATCCCAGTTAAGGAATTGGGCAATCCCAAGAGTGGAAATTTTATTGGTAGCTCTCAATGTTAACCTTTTCCTCTTTATATCAGTGGAATGGTCATTTTTGCTGGCATGCTTTTATGGAAAAAGTCAGGTGAATGAAGATCTCACTTTAATGTTCTCTTTTCTAAAGGATTATAGTACCTCAAGTCTTATCTGTGATAGTTGCTATCTCTTGCTTTTCACAGTTGTTTCATGTATTCATTCAGGCTTATATTTGTCCAATATAAATGGTTTGTCAGGGCTAAAACCAAAATTTTGTAAATGTATTTTATATATTTTTGAATTCTACAAGAGTTTTTTTTTTTTTTTTTTTTTTTTTAAATATTTTTTTTTTCAACGTTTTTTATTTATTTTTGGGACAGAGAGAGACAGAGCATGAACGGGGGAGGGGCAGAGAGAGAGGGAGACACAGAATCGGAAACAGGCTCCAGGCTCCGAGCCATCAGCCCAGAGCCTGACGCGGGGCTCGAACTCACGGACCGCGAGATCGTGACCTGGCTGAAGTCGGACGCTTAACCGACTGCGCCACCCAGGCGCCCCTACAAGAGTTTTAAAAACATCTTAATCAATGGCAGTATTATTAAAATTTATGGCTCTCCAGAGTGACTAATAAAGGGAAGAAAAACTCATTTGAAAGTAAAGGATGTCAGTTTTTTAAAAAAAGTTTATCTATTTCGAGAGACAGTGAGAGGGAGAGAGAGAACCCCAAGCAAGCTCTGCCCTGTCAGCGCAGAGCCTGATGTGGGGCTCGAACTCAAGAACCATGAGATCATGACGTGAACTGAGACAGAGTCAGACGCTTAACCAACCGAGCCACCCAGGTGCACCAAAAGATCTTAGTTTTATTTTTATTTATTTACTTATTTTTTTCAGTATAGAATTTTTTTTTCATTATATGAAGTTTATTGTCAAATTGGTTTCCATACAACACCCAGTGCTCATCCCAAAAGGTGCCCTCCTCAATACCCATCACCCACCCTCCCCTCCCTCCCACCCCCCATCAACCCTCAGTTTGTTCTCAGTTTTTCAGAGTCTCTTATGCTTTGGCTCTCTTCCACTCTAACCTCTTTTTTTTTTTTCCTTCCCCTCCCCCATGGGCTTCTGTTAAGTTTCTCAGGATCCACATAAGAGTGAAACCATATGGTATCTGTCTTTCTCAGTATGGCTTATTTCACTTAGCATCACACTCTACAGTTCCATCCATGTTGCTACAAAGGGCCATATTTCATTCTTTCTCATTGCCACGTAGTACTCCATTGTGTATATAAACCACAATTTCTTTATCCATTCATCAGTTGATGGACATTTAGGCTCTTTCCATAATTTGGCTATTGTTGAGAGTGCTGCTATAAACATTGGGGTACAAGTGCCCCTATGCATCAGTACTCCTGTGTCCCTTGGTTAAATTCCTAGCAGTGCTATTGCTGGGTCATAGGGTAGGTCTATTTTTAATTTTTTGAGGAACCTCCACACTGTTTTCCAGAGTGGCTGCACCAATTTGCATTCCCACCAACAGTGCAAGAGGGTTCCTGTTTCTCCACATCCTCTCCAGCATCTATAGTCTCCTGATTTGTTCATTTTGGCCACTCTGACTGGTGTGAGGTGATATCTGAGTGTGGTTTTGATTTGTATTTCCCTGATGAGGAGCGACATTGAGCAAAAAGATCTTAGTTTTAAATGTGCCACTGATTTGTCACCCATTGTTATCTTTTATACTTAGTGCTGATAAATGAAGATTTAAAATAGCATGAAGTTAGTGCAAATAAGTACACTAGATCATTTGTTGACAGTTTTCAGTGAAAATAATGGAAAGATCATTTTTTATTATGAATATAATTTATTGTCAAATTGGCTTACATACAACACTCTGCTCATCCCAACAAGTGCCCTCCTCAATGCCCATCACCCATTTTCCCTCTCCCCCACCCCCTTGTCCACCCTCAGTTTGTTCTCTGTATTTAATAGTCTCTTGTGATTTGCCTCCCTCCTTCTCTGTTTGTGCCTCTTTTTTCCCCCTTCCCTTCCCCCATGGTCTTCTGTTAAGTTTCTCAAGATCCACATATGAGTGAAAACATAAGATATCTTTCCTTCTCTGACTGACTTATTTCACTTAGCATAATACCCTCCAGTTCCATCCATGTTGCTGCAAATGGCATGACTTCATTCTTTCTCATTGCCAAGTAGTATTCCATTGTATATATAAACCACATTTTCCTTATCCATTCGTCAGTTGATGGACATTTAGGCTCTTTCCATAATTTGGCTATTGTTGAAACCACTGCTGTAAACATTGGGGTACATGTGCCCCTATTCATCAGCACTCCTGTATCCTTTGGGTAAATTCCTAGTAGTGCTATTGCTGGGTCATGGGGTAGTTCTATTTTTAATTTTTTGAGGAACCTCCACACTGTTTTCCAGAGTGGGTGCAGCAGTTTGCATTCCCACCAGCAGTGCCAAAGATATCCTCTTTCTCACATCCTTGCCAGCATTTGTAGTTTCCTGATTTGCTCATTTTAGCGACTCTGGCCAGTGTGAGGTGGTATCTCAGTGTAGCTTTGATTTGTATTTTCCTGATGATGAGTATCGTTGAGCATCTTCTCATGTGTCTGTTGGCCATCTGGATATCTTCTTTGGAAAAGCATCTATTCATGTCTTCTGCCCATTTCTTTACTGGATTATTTGTTTTTTGGGTGTTGACTTTGGTAAGTTCTTTATAGACTTTGGATACTGGCCCTTTATCCAATATGTCATTTGCAAATATCTTTTCCCATTCTGTTGGTTGCCTTTTAGTTTTGTTGATTGTTTCCCTAGCAGTGCAGAAGCTTTTTATCTTGATGAGGTCCCAGTAGTTCAATTTTGCTTTTAATTCCCTTGCCTTTGGAGATGTGTTGAATAAGAAATTGTTGCAGCTGAGGTCAAAGAAGTTTTTGCCTGCTTTCTCCTCTAGGATTTTGATGGTTTCCTGTCTCACATTTGTGTCTGGAAAGATTATTTTGAATGTAGACCTTTTGAATAAATTTCCACATTTTGAGGTTGAATTCTCTGTATAAATTTATGCAAGTGGTTGGCACTTTGTTTCTTGCCTGTTAGTTATATAATTGGAAAAAGAATATAGAATTGTGTGAGCTGTGCATATTTTTTTTGATGTACCAAAGGAAAAAATCAGTATTTTTAGATAATTATAGATTTTGGTTTTGGTCCTTGATTTTATAGTTGGTCATTTAAATTATTTCTAAAGTAGATCTACATGGAAGTCTGCCTTTCAAAATGAACCATGATTTTTTATTAAACTATTTTTAATCATGACGTGGAGTAGAAGAGAAGTTTTGGCTTGTCTCTACTTCTGTGCCACTACTATCCCAGGATGGCGGGTGGGGATAAATAAATTTCCATTTATTTCCTTTTGTCGATGAAGACTATATTACACCTTTGAAATAAAAAGTTTGAAACTTCTTGTTGAAGGGTACTTTTTGCTGAACTGCATTTGGTGCTTTTGATCTGACTTGCTTGTTTTGTACCCAGAATCTTTGTAAAGAACTGCTGTTTGTTGACCATCACATGGCCTGATCTATACAGAGGCTTCATTCTTTTGGGTTAACATTGTTGACACTGTTCTGCAGCCTCTCTGTCAGTAGCCATTGTAGTGGTACTGTTGGCTCTTTTTGATATTATAACCTCACTTACATTGGGTGACTGGGAAGGACAATTCACAGCCTAAATAATAATGCATATTTAGCAAAGCAGTAAAGTCAACAGTGTTTGAGATTATAAATGTGAAAACACCTAGCACAGAGCATAGCATAGGGACAGGTGACCACTATATTTTTTTTAAAGGGAAAGTTTTCCCTGTCATTTTATTTATTTATTTATTTATTTATTTATTTATCTAAAAAGTAAACTCTACCCCCAATGTGGGGCTTGCACTCACAACCCTGAGATCAAGAGTTGGAAAAAATATATATATAAAAGGGAATGAAAAAAAAAAGTTGGATGCTCTAAGGACTGAGCCAACCTGTGCTCTGACTACTACTTTTTGTCTATATGTTTAAGTAATTGTAGCTTTCAGATGAATATATAGAGATATATATTTATATGTATATAAAATAATATATATGTTAAATAAATAATTAAATATATATTTATATATATTCACACACAAGACTCAGAATATTTTTCTTTTTTAAAAATGTTTATTTGGGGCGCCTGGGTGGCTCAGTTGGTTAAGCATCCGACTCCAGCTCAGGCTAAGCATCCGACTCCAGCTCAGGTCATGATCTCGCAGTTCGTGAGTTCGAGCCCCATGTCGGGCTCTGGTGCTGACAGCTCAGAGCCTGGAGCCTGCTTCAGATTCTGTGTCCCCCTTTCTCTCTGCCCCACCCCTGCTTGTGCTCTGTCTCTCTGTGTCTTTCAAAAATGAGTAAATGTAAAAAAAATTTAAAAAAAAAATAAAAATGTTTATTTCTGAGAGAGAGAGAGCACGTGAGCACATGTGCAGGGAGGAGCAGAGAGAGGGGGAAACAGAATACCAAGCAGGCTCTGTGCTGTCAGCACAGAGCCCAATGCAGGGATTGAACTCATGAACCATGAGATCATGACCTGAGCTGAAATCAAGAGTTGGACACTTAACCAACTGAGCCATGCAGGCACCCCCAGAATATTTTTCTAAATAGACTTTTCTATTAATTAATTGGTATTTCCCTTTTTACTTATTGCTTTTCTAACCTGATGGGATTAAATTTTTAAAAAGTTTCTTTTAAAAAAATCGGAGTTTAAGTGCCTTTTTTTTTTTTAATATACACAAAGGGTGTTTAACATGACTAATCATGGAAGATGTAATCCAAAGTTGACAAATGTTAATTTTTGCACCTATCTCATTTCCTTTTTTTTTATGTTTATTTTTGAGAGAAGAGAGAGAGAGAGAGACAGACAGACAGACAGAGTGTGAGTGGGGGCTCGAACGCACAAACCACAAGACCTGAGCTGAAGTCGGACGCTTAACTGACTGAGCCACCTAGGCACCCTTCTCATTTCCTTTTTTTTTTTTTTTAAATGTTTATTTATTTCTGAGACAGAGACAGAGCATGAGTGGGGTAGGGGCAGAGAGAGAGGGAGACACAGAATCAGAAGCAGGCTCCAGGCTCTGAGCTGTCAGCACAGAGCTCGATGCGGGGCTCGAACTCACAAACCGTGAGATCATGATCTGAGCTGAAGTCGGTTGCTCAACCGACTGAGCTACCCAGGCACCCCTCTCGTTTCCTTTTTTAAAAATTATTTAAATTTCTTTATTTAAATTAAAGTTAGTTAACATACAGTATAGTATTGGTTTCAGGAGTAGAACCCGTCACTTAAACACCCAGTGCTCATTCCAACCAGTGCCCCCCTTAATGCCCATCACCCATTTAGCCCTTCCCTCCATCCACCTCCCCTCCAACAACCCTCAGTTTCTCTTCTGTATTTAAGAGTTTCTTATGGTTTGCCTCCCTCTCTGTTTTTATCTTATTTTTCCTTCATGTTTATCTGTTGTGTTTCTTAAATTCCACATATGAGTGAAATCACATGATATTTGTTTTAACTCACTTATTTCTCTTAGCATAATACACTGTAGTTCTATCCGTATTGTTGCAAATGGCAAGATTTCATTTTTTGATTGCCGAGTAGTATTCCATTATATGTATATACCACATCTTCTTTATCCACTCATCAGTCAATGGACATCTGGGCTCTTTTTATAATTTGGCTATTGTTGATAGTGCTGCTAAAAACAACAGGGTGCATATGCATTTTTTGTAACCTTTGGATAAATAGTAGTGCAATTGATGGATGTTAGGTTAGTTCTATTTTTAATTTTTTTGAGGAGCCTCCATACTGTTCTCCATAGTGGCTATACCAGTTAGCATTCCCACCAACAGTGCAAAAGAGTTCCCCTTTCTCTACATCCTCACCTACCTATATCTGTTGTTTCCTGAATTGTTAATTTTAGCCATTCTGACACACCTATCTCATTTCATTCACATAGTAAGTACTTAGCACTTATTGGCAATAAGGACTCATACACAGTACTGTGCTTCTTCCCTACTTCTGTGACAATTATCTAGTATTCTCAGTTTCTTCTCTTTGTACAGTAATTACCTTTAAACAGTATAATGCTTTCCTGAGTTCTGCTGTCTTTGAATGTATAGTGAATCCTTAGCTGTCTTTCTAAAATTTATAATTTGCTTCTTGCTCTTCAGTCTAATGTGGTTATATTTAAAAAAAAATCAATTTTCTATATTTTTTTTCATCTCCTTTGTGGACCAATTGCTTAAGTAGACTACACTTTGAATACCTTTTAAATTCTAAAATCCCTAGTGATTTCAGTATGAAATAGGATGTAGCACTACATTTCTGCTAGAAATTTAGTTTCATTTGTTACCTTAATTTTTAATCACATTTTACAAAATGATATTGACATGACATTGGTATCATGGTATGGTATTTTTAATGTAAAAGTTTAGGTATACATTATTAAATTTTCTAATTTCACTAGTATATAATTTTATAATTTATTTTACATGATTTTCCATTTTTAGTAAATATAGTCAGTGATGTTTAAGTTGATGAAATGCACATATGTCACTTTTTCAGTGATCTATACTAGGATTATGATATCTGGGTGAAAGAAGTTTACAGGTTGGGACTGTTTCTATATCAAATGAGGCCAAGTTTGGAGGAATGTGAACTCCATAAGCAAATAATTTTTTTAGATATTTGTGCCACAGTGTCACTACAAGCTTTCATCAGGTTACTAAAATCAAATCTGATTTTTCAGTGTCCGCTTAATATCCTAGAGTCTTTCGTTTTAGTGTTATTTTTCCACTTTACTTTTCTATTGTTTGTCATTTTCCATCTTGTGGACCTTTATAAGTAAGTTTTTTTTTTAAATATGAGATTATGATTTGCATTGATTTTTTTAAGTGGGATTATAGCCTGCATTTTATTTTGTTTACTTGTTGTTAGTTCTTTTCCTGTCTCTTTCCAGCAGAGAACTTTTCTCAGTAGTGACTCTTATTTCTTGTGTTGATGAGGTTGATATAAAGACTTTTTTTTTTTTATTTTTTATTTTTTATTTTTTTAAAAAATTTTTTTTTTCAACGTTTTTTATTTATTTTTGGGACAGAGAGAGACAGAGCATGAACGGGGGAGGGGCAGAGAGAGAGGGAGACACAGAATCGGAAACAGGCTCCAGGCTCTGAGCCATCAGCCCAGAGCCTGACGCGGGGCTCGAACTCACGGACCGCGAGATCGTGACCTGGCTGAAGTCGGACGCTTAACCGACTGCGCCTAACCGACTGCGCCACCCAGGCGCCCCGATATAAAGACTTTTTAAAATATAATTTATTGTCAGATTGGCTTACATACAACACCCAGTGCTCATCCCAACAAGTGCCCTGCCTCACCCCCCTGTCCATCCTCAGTTTGTTCTCTGTATTAAGAGTCTCTTGTGATTTATCTCTCTCCCTCTCTGTTTGTAACTATTTTTTTCCCCTTCCCTTCCCCCATGGTCTTCTGTTAAGTTTCTCAAGATCCACATATGAGTGAAAGCATATGATATCTGTCTTTCTCTGACTGACTTATTTCACTTAGCATAATACCCTCCAGTTCCATTCATGTTGCTGCAAATGGCATGATTTCATTCTTTCTCATTGCCAAGTAGTATTTCATTGAATATATAAACCACATCTTCTTTATCCATTCATCAGTTGATGGACATTTAGGCTCTTTCCATAATTTGGCTATTGTGATATAAAGACTTTTTGTAAATCTAGCTTAAGGAAACCTAGTTTGGCTTTTCATGGAAAACTACACATACACCTAGTAATAAATTATATATTAAAACTATGTAATAAACTATATAGACAAAGAAAATAAGCCTTTTCTCTTAGGCCAGTCTATGTTTTAGGATATTAAATCAAAAGAGACGTTTTGGTTTATTTTAGCTCTCATATTCCTAAAGTACTATCTTCATCTGGTGGGTTTGGGTAGAAGTCTTAGTTTAAGTCACAAACAGGACGGCCATTAGATGGAAAGCTCTAGATAGTACTTTGTATGAATGTGAATTATGAGTGAAAGTTGAAACAGAGTTATAAGCATGAGAGATTCACTGGTGGCTTTAAAAAAAAAGTTTATTGGGGGGGAGGGGCAAAGAGAGACAGGGGGAGACAGAGAATCCTAGGCAGACTCCACACTGGCAGTGCAGAGCCCGATTCAGGGCTCAAACTCATGAACCCTGAGATCAGGACCTGAGCCGAAGTTGGATGCTTAAACAACTGAGCCACAAACGCGCCCCTCACTGGTGGCTTTTTAACAATAAATAAATTGTGATTAAAGTCATATTTGTTAGGCAAGTAGTTTAGATTCTATCAGTGATCACTAATTACGGACAGATTATATGGTAAAAAAAAAATTCTTATTTTGCTGGAAGAGTTATTCACTTTCCATGGGTGTGGAGGCTCTTTATACTCGTTTACTCTGATTTTGTGTTCAGTGATTGTACTTTCTGTTGCAAGTAGTAAATCTTCTCTGTAAGAGTGTATCAACCTTTTGCTGGTAAGAAGGGAAGATACAGATGTTAGCTCGTGCGCTAATTTGACCTTTGTTAATTGGGTAAGAGTATTTTTTCTTTTAATTTACATCCCAACTTTTCCAAAAATGATTTACGAGAGCTGTTTAGGAGTTCGTAGTTTTGGTCCCCTAATGTTTCTTAGAATGAGTAGCATTAAGAAACTTCAGGCTGCAGTTATTTTATTTCAGAAGCCTAGTCTCCCCCATAAAGTCTCCACTTGATAGTACTTAGCAAACAGAGTTTTTTAGTGTATGTTATTTCTCTGTCACACCCTGCACCCACCCCACAACTGAATTACTACAGTGTGTCAGCCATTGTGCAAGGCACTTTACATGTATCAGTGCTAATTTTATCAACAAACTTGCCAGGTAGGTATTATCACCCCTTATATTACAGATTCACTCTTTCTTGTATTTCCCAAATATTTGAGTACCTAATGGAGGTGTGAAGCACACACTTCTATCTCTTGGAGCTCAGCTGTAAAAGAATGAAATGAAGTCCCTGTTCTCATTGAGAAGAATAAAGAAGGATAAAATAGGAAGAAGGAAATAGACTATGTGCATTGGGGTGGGGTGGGAGGCTTCTGCTATGTATTTATATAGGATAATCATAGAAGGTCTTTCTGAGAAGATAACATTTGGAAGGGGGAATATGTGGAAGTGAGGAAGCAATCCTATGGTTTTCTTTTTTTTTTTAATTTTTTTTAACGTTTTATTTATTTTTGAGACAGAGAGAGACACAGCATGAATGGGGGAGGGGCAGAGAGAGAGGGAGACACAGAATCGGAAGCAGGCTCCAGGCTCTGAGCCATCAGCCCAGAGCCCGACGCGGGGCTCGAACTCGCGGACCGCGAGATCGTGACCTGAGCTGAAGTCGGACGCTTAACCGACTGAGCCACCCAGGCGCCCCAATCCTATGGTTTTCTGAGAGAAGAGCAGTCTAGGCATACATGCAAAAAGTATAAAGGACTGAAGTGTGAGAGCTTGCTTAGTGAGTTGAAGGAATTGCAGGGAGACTGGTGTGACTGTAGTAGAGAGGTTGGTTGGGAAGGAGCAGAGAGAGTAGTGGGAAATGAGGTCAGCAGAGGCTGTAGTAAGGACTTTGGATTTTACTTTGAGATGGGATGACATTAGACAGTTTGACAGAGGAATAACATGCTCAAGGAGTTATACTTTACTTTTGGAATTTGAAGACAGTACTCAAACTTTTCCTAGTAGTTCTTGCATTGTAAAGTTTCATCACCAGACATTTGGGTAAAGTGAAGAATTCTGTGTTTTTCACAACAGTCCTGTGAATAACATGTCCCTACCTTAGAAGTTAGAGAGTTGCAACCAGTTACTGAGGAAAGGAAGATCTGGGGTTTCTGAAGGCAATACTTGTTTAGCATTTCTTTAAATTCAATCATGATATTATGATTTAAGTCAAAGATATACATGATAATTGATTCTCTGAAAGCAGCAGTCTTTGTAGTAAATTATAATATTGAATGTTGTAATAATGCCTTCCTTTCTTCATTCAATATTCCATAAAAACTTAAACCTGAAAGTGTTAGAGTATAAAAATATGTCTGAATCTTAAGTTCCTAATAGTGATCAAGCCATCAGACATTGACTTAAGATGGGAAAGACTCTGATATAATCTTCACTTAAATACATATGATGACAGTGAGATTGATGAGGAGTCAGGCAATATGACCAAGGGGGTTTTACTTTGTGTCTCAGCATTGTGAAATCTTGGTAGTCAAAGATAAATGAGGAAAATGAAAGGAAGGATTATAGCTAGATTGTCCAGGGTTCTTGTAGTAGAAAAACAGACATTTAAAATATGCTTTATTGTGTTAGCTAATTAAAAACATCTCTTTCCTGTTGATTCTTAATGGTTTTAGAAATATTTGAGTTGTTTTCTTTTTGATTCTTTATCTGAGAAGTTATGAACTTTTTTGTTCTATATGTAAAAGACAAAACGATTGAGTTCTCTTTCTTCTCTCTTTTCTTTCTTCTTATGCTTTCTTCACTCTCTTCAGTTCTAAATCTTGTATAGAATGGGCACATTTACCAAAATTTGTAGCAGTGTTTTGGTTTTAAGAAAAGGTGATGCCTGAAATTCATTGAGCACAGTTCTCATGACCCTCACAATGGTAGCATCCCATGGAGGTGATAATGTATTTTTGAAGTTGCTTAGTATTCAGCAAAACTGGTCTAAGTCTTACTCTCTTCTTTCCTCCCCACCTCCCAATGAGAAGCAAGAGTTTGTATTGCAGTATAATATATATATATTTAATTAATAAGGAAACCACTTTTGATAAGCAATATTTTGAGGATTTACTGGATGAGAAATCATTGACCTTTGTAAACATGTTACCTGATCAAGTGTTTACTTGAAGTCTTGAGGTGGTGCTTTATCCTAATTATTCTCTCATTGTCATTTTATAAAAACCTTAAAAAAGTGACATATAGTCATGTGCACCAAAACATCTGTGTAATTATATTGAAGCATTTGGATTCTGTAACTCCTTAATAGTTTTTCTTTGAGTAGTACAAGGGAGATGTTAACATGAATGGCATTGCAGTCAGATAAAAAATGACCTGTCATAAGATTTAACAAGGTAGCCTCAAGAATTTGTGAAATATGAGAAAGTATGGAAGGATGACCAGTACTTTGATACTGTGTGTAATATATTAAAGGCAACAGAGCATTCCTGTAAAAGTCTCCTAGTGCATATGTATAGAAAATTCTCTAAGGATATAATTCTCAACCTTTTCAGACCTAGTACTAGCCTGCCTTTTTATCCCTTTATAATAGGTTTATTGAGATAGAATTCACATACCATAAAATTCACGCTTTAAAAATGTACAGTTCACAGGGCACCTGGTGGCCTAGTTGGTTGAGCATCTGACTGTGGATTTTGGCTCAGGCCATGAGCCAGGGTTGTGGGATTGAGCCCTGAGTTGGGCTCCATGCTGGGCATGGAGCCTGCTTAAGATTCATTCTCTCTCTCTCTCTCGCTCTCGCTCTCTCTCTCCCCCTCCAGCTCTCTCCCCGACTTGTGATCTCTTTGCATCTAAAATAAAATTTAAAAAAATGTACAGTTCACTGTTTTCATGGTACAGAATTGTGCAGCTATCACCACTGACTAATTTTAAAATAGTTTTATCACTTGAGAAAGAAACCCCATTTCCATTAGCAGATACTCCCCCACCCCTTGGCAACCACTAATCTACTTTGTGGATTAGCCTATTCTGGACATTTCATATAAATGTAATTATTCAATTTGTGTGTTCATGGTTCATCTATGTTGAAGCATGTGTCAGAACTTGATTGCTTTTTATGGTTAAGTAGTAATGCGTTGTATGCGTATGCCATATTTTATTTATCCATTCATCAGTTGACAGACATTTGGGTTATTTTTACCTTTTGGCTATTGTGAATACTGCTGCTGTGAACACTTGTGTGCAGATAGTTGTTTGAATACCCATTTAAAATTTATTTGAGTATATACTTAAGAGTGGAATTGTCAGGTCATACGGTAGTTCTGTCTTAAACATTGTGAGGAACTAACAAACTGTTTTATTTCTTTCTTTATTATTTTTTTAACCAATAATAATATTCCTATTTATTTATCTACCAAAGGAATTGCTACATTGTATGGTAGTTCTTATTTTGATTTTTTTTAAATATGAAATTTATTGTCAAATTGGTTTCCATACAACACCCAGTGCTCATCCCCAAACTGTTTTCTTTAAAAAACTTTTTTTTTAACATTTATTTTTAAGAGACAGAGCATGAGCAGGGGAGGGGCAGAGAGAGAAAGAGACACAGAATCTGAAGCAGGCTCCAGGCTCTGAGCTGTCAGCACAGAACCCAACATGGGGCTTGAACCCATGAACTGTGAGATCATGACCTGAGCTAAAGTCAGACACTTAACTGACTGAGCCACCCGATGCCCCTGGCAAACTGTTTTCTAAAGTGTCTGCACCATTTTACAACCTATCAGTAATGTTTGAATGTTCCAATATCTCCATATCTTTGTCAATACTTGTTATTGTCTGTGTTTGTTATTGTAGCCAGTTTATTGGGAGAGAAATGGTATCTCACTATGGTTTTGATTTGTATTTCTTTAATAACTAATGATGTTGAACTTCTTTTGATTTTTTTATTAGTCATTTGTGTGTCTTCTTTGGAGAAATGTTTATTTAAATCCTTTTGCCTGTTGAAAAAAATGATTTATCTTTTCATTTTTAAAAAAGTGTTTATCTTGAGAGAGAAATAGAGAGTGAGCAGGGAGGGGCAGAGAGAGAGAGAGGGAGAGAGAATCCGAAGGAGGCTCCAGGTGACAGTGTAGAGCCTGATGTGGGATCCGAATTCATGAACTGTGAGATCATGGCCTAAGCCGAAATCAAGAGTCGGACACTTAACCAACTGAGCCATGCAGGCGCCCCTATCTTTTTATTTAGTTGCAAGAGTTCTTTGTATATTCTGGATACTGGTCTTTTATTAGGTATATGATATACAAATATTTTTGCCCATTCTGTGGATTGTATTTTTTTAATGTCCTTTGGGGAATAAAACTTTTAATTTTGATGTAGCTGAATTCATTTATTTTTTTTTCTGTTGCTTGTGCATTAAACCAGTGTTTAACACAAGGTCATGAAGATTTTCATCTGTATTTTCTTCTAAGAATCTTTGAATTTGGAAAGCATAAATATTTTTAATGTCTTCTCTGGCAACTCAGACCCCCCTTGCCAATTTCTAGAAATTTCTCTAAAATGCAGTAATATCCCCATTTCAGTGGTAGTGTTTAAGGGATAATATACAGAAGTAGAATTTCAGTGTCATACAGTATGCATATAACAAATACTGCATTGTTTTTGAAAGCGAGGACCATTTATTATCACCCTCGCTAGCAGGATCTGATTTCTCTACATGCTCTTGCCAATATCTGCTTTTGTTAGAATTTAAAATAAAGTGTTAACCAATGTGGTAGATGTGAAATGTTATCCTGGTGCATGTGAGTGTGTGTGTGTGTGTGTGTGTGTATGTATATGTATTTATTTTAGTCAGGTTATTGTGGTATAACTTATGTGCAACAAATGTCACCCTTTTGGAGTACTTGTCTATGAATTTTGATAAATGTATAACCCTATAACCATCACCACAGTTAAGATACAGAATATTTTTGTCACCCCCATATGTAATATCAGGCTCCCTGTAGGCAACCTCCCTTCCAATGCCCTTCCCCCCAGCCCTGGCAGCCCTGATGTATTTTCTGGTCCTCTAGTTTTGTGTTTTCTAGAATGTTATATAACTGGAATCATATATTACATAGCCTGTTGTGCCTGGCTTTTTTTTCACTTAGCATAATGCATTCAAAATTCATTCATGTTGATCTGTGGCTTGCTTTTTCTGAGTAGTATTTCATTGTATAGATTCAAGCCACATTTTATTTATCCATATAGCAGTTGATAGATATTTGAATTGCTTTATTTTTGAAGATTATGAATAAGGTTGTTTTAAACATTGTATATATATTTTAGCATGGACTTTTTTTTTCATATTGGTGGGATTGGTGGGTCATATAGTAAGTGTATTAAAAAATAGACTTTATTTTTTAGTGTAGTTTTAGGCTACCAACAAAACTGAGAAGAAAGTACTGAGAATTCCCATATAACCTCTGCTCTTACACATGCACAGCCTCTCACACTATCAACATCCACACCAGAGTGGTGTACATTTGTTACAATCAATGAGCCTACATCAACACATTATTATCACCCCAAATACATAGTTTACATCAGGGTTCACTCTTAGTCTTCATTCTGTTGGTTTGGATAAATGTATAAAATGACATGTACCCACCCTTATAGTATCACACAGAATAGTTTCACTGGCCTAAAAATTCTCTCCACCTATTTATCTATCCCTCCTTCCCTCCAACCCTTGACAACCACTGATCTTTTTACTGTTTCCATGGTTTTTCTTTTTACAGGATGTCATGTAGTTGGACTCATATAGTATGTGAATTTTTCAGATTTCCTTTTCTCATTTAGTAGTATGCATTTAAAGTTCTTCCATTTCTTTTTGTGGTTTGATAGCCCATTTCTTTTTATTGCTGAATAATATACCAGTGTCTGGATGTACCACAGTTTATTTATCCATTCACTTACTGAATGATAACTTGGTTGCTTCCAGCTGTTATAAACATTTGGTGCAGGTTTTTTTTGTGGACATAAATGTTCAACTCATTTGAGTAAATACCTTGGAGTCAGACTGATGAATCATATGGTAAAAGTGTATTTAGTTTTGTTAAGAAACTGCCACACTGCCTTACAAAATGGCTTTACCATTTTGGATTCCTACTGGCAATGAATGAGAGTTCCTATTGCTCCACATCCTTATCAGCATGTGGTGGTGTCAGTGATTTGGATTTTGGCCATTAATAATATGTATGTGTAGTATCTCATTTTAATTTATAATTCTCAAATCACATATAATGTTGAACATCTTTTCATATGCTTTTTTGATACCTGTAGATCTTCTTTGGGGAGGTGTCTGTTCAGGTCTTTTGAACATTTTTTTTTAATATGAAATTTTTTGGCAAATTGGTTTCCATACAATACCCAGTGCTCATACCAACAGGTGCCCTCCTCAGTTCCCATCACCCACTTTCCCCTCCTTCCCACCCCTTATCAACCCTCAGTTTATTCTCAGTTTTTAAGAGTCTCTTATGGTTTGGCTCCTTCCCTCTCTGTAACTTTCTTTCCCCCTCCCCTCCCCCCTGGTCTTCTGTTAAGTTTCTCAGGATCCACATAAGAGTGAAAACATATGGTATCTGTCTTTTTCTGTATGACTTATTTCACTTAGCATAACACTCTCCAGTTCCATCCACGTTGCTACAAAAGGCCATATTTCATTCTTTCTCATTGCTACATAGTACTCCATTGTATATATAAACCACAGCTTCTTTATCCATTCATCAGTTGATGGGCATTTAGGCTCTTTCCATAATTTGGCTGTTGTTGAAAGTGCTACTATAAACATTGGGGTCCAAGTGCCCCTATGCATCAGCACTCCTGTATCCCTTGGGTAAATTCCTAGCAGTGCTATTGCTGGGTCATAGGGTAGGTCTATTTTTAATTTTTTGAGGAACCTCCATGCTGTTTTTCAGAGCAGCTGCACCAGTTTGCATTCCCACCAGCAGTGCAAGAGGGTTCCTGTTTCTCCACATCCTCACCAGCATCTACAGTCTCCTGATTTGCTCATTTTAGCCACTCTGACTGGCGTGAAGTGATACCTGAGTGTGGTTTTGATTTGTATTTCCCTGATGAGGAGTGACATTGAGCATCTTTTCCTGTGCCTGTTGGCCATCTGGATGTCTTCTTTGGAAAAATGTCTATTCATGTCTTCTGCCCATTTCTTCATCCATTTTGAGTTTATTTTTGTTAATGGTGTAAGAAAGTGGTCTAGTTTCATTCTTCTGCATGTTGCTGTCCAGTTCTCCCTGCACCATCTTCTGAACATTTAAAAACAAATTATTTATTAATTTTGGGGGGGGGGGGAGAGAGAGAGAGAGAGAGAGAGAGAGAGAGAGAGAGAGAATCAAGCAGGCTCCACGCTGTCAGCACAGAGCCTGACGTGGGACTCGATCTCACAAACCATGAGATCATGACCTGAGCCAAAATCAAGAGCCAGAGGCTTAACTGACTGAGCTACCCAGGCACTTCTGCCCATTTTGTAATTGAGTGTTTTTTGTTAAGTTTTAAGAATTTTTTGAATATTTTAGTAACAGATTTATATCTGATATGTCTTTTATAAATATTTTCTCCTGGCCTGTGGCTTGTCTTCAAATTTCCTTGAGAGTGTTTTTGTAGAGCAATAGTTTCATTTTAATGAAGTCTAGCTTGATTCTTTCTTTCATGGATCATGCATTGGGTGTAGAATCCAAAAGGTCGTTGGCATACACAGGTAATTTAGATTTTCTCTTATGTTATCCAGAAAACTCTAGAGTTTTTAAATTTTATTTTGAGAGAGAGAGAGAGGGAGCACGCGTGAGAATCTCAAGCAGGCTCCACATTCAGCACAGAGCCTAACATGGGACTCTGGGACTCCATTCCACAACCATGAGATCATGACCTGAGCCAAAATCAAAAGTTGGACACTCAAATACTGAGCCCCCTAGGGTGCCCCTCTGGAGTTTTAAAGATTGTACTTTACATTTAGATCTTTGATCCGTTTTGATTTAATTTTTGCGAAGGGTGTAAGGTCTGTGTCTAAATTCATTTTTTTATGATGATGTCCAGTTGTCCCAGCACTCTTTGTTGAAAAGACTACCTTTTCTCCATTGTATCACCTTTGTTCCTTTGTCAAAGATCAGTTGATTATATTTATGTGGGTGTACTTTTGTGCTCTCTGTTCTGTTGATCTGTTTGTTCTTTCTCTAATACTGAACTGTCTTGATTACTGTAGCTTTATAATAGTTTTGAAGTCAGGTAGTGTCGGCTTCCATCTTTTTAACTCTCCTTACGTTAGATTATGTTACATGTTACCTATTCCAAGTATGTTACCTTTTCATATAAACTTTGGAATCAGTTTGTCAATATCCAAAAACAATTTGCTGAGATGTTTACTGGCAGTAGGTTGTCTTATCATGCACAGAAGTTTTAAGTTTTGATGTAGTCCGGTTTATCTATTTTTACTTTGTTGCTTGTGCTTTTGGTGTAATATCCAAGAAATAATTTTCAAGTTTATATCATGAAGATTTTAACTGTTTTTTAAGAGTCTTTTTAACTCTTAGAAGAGCAAAAGCTTAAAACTTTTATGAGGATTACATTATTAATTCTTTTATAGAGTATGCTTAAGAAATCTTTGTCTAACCCAAGGTCACAAAAATGTTCTCCTGTTGTACCAGTTTTACACTTTTACATCTAACTATATGATACATTTTGAGGTAATTTTGTTTATAGTACAAGGTATGGGTAGCAGATTTTTTTCGTTTTATTGTTTTTTTTTTCCCTTTGGTATACTTATGTCCAATTATTTCACCACCATTTGTTTAAAAAAAACTTATTTCTCCATTGAAGTACTTTTGCACCTTTGTTGGAAATCAATTGTTCATTTATGTGTGCATTTATTTCTGGGTTTTCCAGTGTATTTCATTGATCTGTGTATCTGTTCTTCAGCCAGTACCATACTATATTTATTAAGGTAGGTTTATCTTAAGTCTTGAAATTAGGCAGCATGAGTCATTCACATTTTTTATACCTTTTCAAAATTATTTTGGCTATGCTAGTGGTCAGTTGCCTAAATTTTAGAAATAATAGCTGTAAAAATTTTTGCTGGGATTTTGATTGGCATTGCATTGAATCTACAGACCAATTTAGGGTTAATTGACACCTTAACAAAACTGAGTTTTACAATTCATAAACATGGTAAACCTCTTAATTTATTTTGGTCTTCTTGATTTCCCGTTTTGTCCTTTTCAGGGCTGTTAGTTTTCTGATTTCCATCACTAATATGGGGTTTTGGTTTTCTTTTTTTTTTTCAGTATATGAAATTTATTGTCAAATTGGTTTCCATACAGCACCCAGTGCTCATCCCAAAAGGTGCCCTCTTTAATACCCATCACCCACCCTCCCCACCCTCCCACCCCCTATCAACCCTCAGTAGGGGTTTTGGTTTTCAAGCCTAACACAAGGCTGCAGGGAGGATATGGGATAGGGGAATTTTAAAAAGTCTTTGTTCTTACCAAGATTCAAGTTTCTTGAATAAATACTGTTTGGATTATTTCAAGTAAACTGTTAGATATGCGAATTCAACAAAGTCACAGGATATAAAATCAATGTACAGAAATCAGTTGCAATTCTATACACTAATAATGAAGCAGCAGAAAGAGAAATCAAGGAATTGATCCCATTTACATTTGCACTAAAAACTGTAAGATACCTAGGAATAAACCTAACCAAAGAGGTAAAAGATCTGTATGCTGAAAACTGTAGAAAGCCTATGAAAGAAATTGAAGATGACACAAAGAAATGGAATAACATTCCATGCTCATGGTTTGGAAGAACAAATATTTTTAAAATGTCTGTACTACCCAAAGCAATCTATACATTTAATGCAGTCCCTATCCAGGATAACACCAGCATTCTTCATAGAGCTAGAACAAACAATCCTAAAGTTTGTATGGAACCAGAAAAGACCCCGGATAGCCAATGTAACGTTGAAAAAGAAAACCAAAGCTGGAGGTATCACAATTCTGGACTTTAAACTGTATTTCAAAGCTGTACAGTATGGTATTGGTACAAACACATACATATAAATCAATGGAATAGAATAGAGAACCCAGAAATGGACATACAAACAAATGGCCAACTAATCTTTGACAAAGCAGGAAAGAGTATCCAATGGCGGGGGATGAAGACAGTCTCTTCAGCAAATGGTGTTGGAAAAACTGAAAAGTGACATGCAGAAGAATGAAACTGGACCCCTTTCTTACACCATACACAAAAATAAATTCAAAATGGATGAAAGACCTAAATGTGAGATGGGAAACTATCAAAATCCTAGAGGAGAAAACAGGCAGCAACCTCTTTGACCTCAGCTGCAGCAACTTCTTACTAGATATTTCTCCAGCGGCAAGGGAAATAAAAGCAAAAATGAACTATTGGGACCTCATCAATATAAACCTTCTGAACAGCGAAGGTAACAGTCAACAAAACTAAATGTTTACTTCCAGAGTTCTATACAATTTGAATTTGAAAGTTTTTGCCAGGATTCTAACTGCTTTTATTGAGGAGAGGCTTTTTGGAGATCCTTACTCTGCCATTCTTGCTGATACCATTCTCTGTTCTGTTTCTTAAGATATTATAACAAGTATTAATAAATGAAGATATTGAAACTCTCAAGGTATAAATTGAGTTTCCCAAATTTATTATCTCAGCTAAACTAAACATAAACAAGGATATTTCTTCTTTTATTGTTTGTTAAGATTTCAGGAAAGTTGATTACTTTCCTCATAGCTTTGTTGTGAGATTTAAAGGTTAATACATGGAACAATCTCTCAATTACAGTACATGGAATTAAGAACAATAAACTCTCACTTATTATTAGCTATTATCAATAATTTCTTTTCCTTCATCTTCCTCCTTTAGATACCACTCATTGGAGATCCCCCCCCACCTTTTTTTTTGATGCAAAGCTGAGTTTTACTATTGCTTTTCAAGTCATTGGTTTTATACAGTACAAGAGAGAATTCATCACCTCTTGTCCAGTTCAAAAGGGCAATGGCATTGGTATATACAAGAAGAAAAGACTTGAACATTTTCTGCAATGATAGCTCAAAGCCTATGGAGAAATCATTCTCAAAAAGTTTTATTTGTATGTGAGATTTATCAATATGCTTAGTTCTCTAAAAAAAGTTTTCATAAGTGCTTTTGATGTCTTTCAATTGTTATTTTTAAAGGACATAAAATTATATGATCTGCTTTTTCCTCTGTCCCTGTATAATCATTCAGTTTCCATTTACTAGAAAATATTTTATAAGAGTACAATATTTGGGATAGCAAAGAGGGAAGGACGTTGATTTTTTGAGATTATAGATATCAAATACTGTTATTCTGAAGGCAAAGATAACTAATAAATATGAGTAGGAAATGAATATATATTACTAAAAAGAGACTGTTTATTAGGATCTAAATTGAAAGGATATTTCCCCAAGGAAATCAAAGAAACTCTATGCAGGCTTAGAAGCAAAAATCTTCAGAAAACATCTGCTTTTAAATAATGGAGATTTTCCTTTTTAAACCCAAGAAGAAAAACTATAACAAAACTCTAAAATAATAGATTAGAATTGAGAAAATTTGGTAATATTTCCTTTCTCTGAAAATTGTTTTTACTGTGTAATGGAAACTTTCATTATTATTGCTGTGTATTGCTGTGTATGAATGCTGAGAGGGAATAAATGAAGCACAGACGTCAACATCAGCATCTAGAAAACCAAGAAATGTTCATAGAGTTGAAGTACAGGTCCTTTGAGGTCTTTTAAAATTTTTTGTGTTTTATTCAGTTGAAAGTTTTGCCTTTTGAAGAAAATTGGAAATGTGTTTATTGTAAGACTGTTCCTTTTAGAGTAAACTACTCCTAATAAATCCACCATACTTGTACCTATCTTGGCAAGTTTTGCGTTAATTTTTTCCCTAAAAATTCTCATATGGTGTGTCTTATAGGAAATGACAACAATATGATGTTAATTTCCTTTGTATGCTTTGTTTTAGGTTGGTACAGAGGAGTTTCAACAAAGAAGCCAAATGTAAAGGTATGATAAGTTCATTGTTACTTTTTCTAATATAGGAACCTAACTAGTATGTTTGTTGGATATAAAAACAATTCTTACCTGCGCATCTTTTAATCTTTTACAGTAGGCGCGCTCATCCTTTCCTTTACAGAACTATATCAGACGCTGCTGTGTGTCAGCAGTATTAAAATGTTTCTTTCTTTTTTAATGTTTATTTATTTATGAGAGAGTGAGAGAGTGCGCATGCAAGCTGGGGAGGGACAGAGAGAGGGAGACAGAGAATCCCAAGCAGGCTCTGCACTGTCAGCACAGAGCCTGATGTGGGGCTCGAACCCACAAACCATGAGATCATGACCTGAGCTGAAATCGAGAGTCGGATGTTTAACCGACTGAGCCACTCAGGTGCCTTAAAATGTTTTATTATTTTTTTTTAAATTTTTTTAAACATTTTATTTATTTTTGAGACAGAGAGAGACAGAGCATGAACAGGGGAGGGTCAGCGAGAGGGAGACACAGAATCTGAAACAGGCTCCAGGCTCTGAGCTGTCAGCACAGAGCCCGACGCGGGGCTCAAACTCACGGACAGCGAGATCATGACCTGAGCCGAAGTCAGCCGCTTAACCAACTGAGCCACCCAGGCGCCCCTTATTTTTTTTTAAAGGACAGAAAATGCATGTATGATCATAGCGGCAAAGTTTATTTTGAAAAAGCCCATTAGGACACGTAATATTTTTTTCCTTCAAAAAGTAGAGACTTTTTGTAGAGATTTGACAAAAAGTAAAGACTTATTCATAGTCCTAGTCCTGTGGATCCATGGGATTTAGATAAGTTTATTTCTAAAATACAAAACAGAAAAAACTTTCAAATAATGTTCAATTAGATGTCTTTGTTGATGATGATATTCTTGTTAAAATATAAATTTAAACAAGACTTCTTATGAATAGATTTTATGTATTTATTCTGTTTCCAGTTAATATTAATTTGATCAAACAAAATATATTTTAGTTGGCAGTTATAATACACTTAGGAACATTGTTCTTCAGGAATGCATTTGCAAAAACTGCTTTCTCCTCACTCTTTCATATCATTAATATTAGAAGCTTTTATATATTTCTGTAGCTTAATGTTTAACGTATTTTGCTATTTTTTTGTACAGATAAATAATCAAAATGATCATATACTATTTTTATTAAGAAAGAAAATTGTTCAGAGTTCTAATCATCAACTTTTCCAGTAAGATCATTCATTTTATTAGTTTTTAATGATTATAAGAAGACAGTATCTTCAAATTTTAATTCCTTGCAGCCAGGGCATCTTACCCTTGGCACTGTTCACATTTTGGGCCAGATAATTCTTCATTGTGGGGGGCGGTCTTGTGCATTATAATATACTTGGCAGCATATATGACTCCTACTCACTAAATGTCAGCAACATTTCCCCCCTTGAAGTTGTGGCAGTGAAAAATGTAGACATTGCCAAAGTCCCTTCTCTACCACTACTCAACAGTAATGCTTTTGTGAAAATAATTTCTGTATTTTATGTATTTGTCTTGATTTAAAATTACCAAAAATTTAGAATTTGACTAGATGAGAAATTTCATAAATTATTGGAAAGTTGTAATTTGTGATATTATATACTTTTTATTTATTATAGGTAATATTTGTGACCTTGGCCACCCCATCACCTTGTTTCCAATACTAGTGTTTGAGGATCATTGTGGAGATGATAGTCATTCAAATTATAGTATGTTTGTAATTAAAACAACAATTGATGAACAGTGTATGGCTTTGAAACCTTGTTGAGTGAGACATGAACTATGACACCCTTAAAATATCTACTACTGTATAACAAAGTGTATTAAAATTTAGTGGATTAATTTAATCACCATTTTAACTCTCATTATTTTGTACCTTGACTGGGGCCACCTGGACACTTAGTTATATGGCTATAATCATCTGGAGGATCAGCTGGCTGTGGTGTCCAAGAGGGTCTATTCACATGTCTGGCATCCTGACAAGGATGGCTGGAAGGCTCTCCTCAGCCAGATCACTGATGTAGCTAGACTTTCCATATAGTCTCAAGGCTTCTCCATATGACTTCTCTAGCAGATAATCAGAATTCTGTTTTAGAGTTAAGGAAAGGTGCTCAGAATCTCATACCTATTTTCTAAATTTCCTGCAACAAAGGTGTTTAGAGACTGTAGGAGAGACTACCTTGTGATTAATCTTAGGAATGATTTCATAAGCCAATCAAAATGAAGAAACCAAATTAAACTAATCTTAAGCATTAGAGCTCATTTTTTGTCTGATCAGACTCTCTTAATGTCTTTATTTTTGACTAATGACTTCTGAAATTGTGTGTTTTCGTAATACCAACTTCATTCTAGCGTCTTAGATTATTGTAGCATTTATTAATAAAATAACTGTATGCCTTTGAGTAGCGTGTGTTTGTATTCTTAAACTTTAAAAATTTAACAACTGGGAATAAAGATAGAGAAAACCATTTCATGGGGCAATGGTATTTTGTGGAACCATGGTGAAAATTCTTTATTATTTGTAAAATATAATCATTTAATGATTCTACACACTTAAAGTGATAAAAATGCATTTCTATATATCTTTTATATATATAATTCTGTTTAATTATATATATAATTTTATTTTATATTAATTATATATATAATTAATATAATCACAATAAGTAAAAATTTCAGTAGGTTTTTTATAGCTGTTCGTGTTTAAAGAAAATTAAAAGGTGACTTATTATTATGTCTTGAGTTGCGTTTGACTTATAATAAAACTCATAATAGCCTGAATAAAATAATATCTGAACTAGATAGCAAATATAGCATTCAGAAGTATTAATAAGTGGTAAAACATTTCTTTCTATAAAACAGTTTATAAAACTCTCAAAGCTTAATTGTTTTGTTCTTCATGAATACTTTGTAGTAAGATACTACATTCTTAAAGAAAAACTGGGATGAGGAGCACCTGTGTGGCTCAGTGGATTAGGCGTCTGACTCTTGATTTCAGCCAGGTCATGATCTCATGGTTCATGAGATCGAGCCCTGTGTCGGACACTGTGCTGACAGTGCAGAGCCTCCTTGGGATTCTCTCTTTCTTTCTCTCTGCCCCTCCCCTGCTTGTGCATGCTTGCATGTTGTGCGTGTGTATACTCTCTCTCAAAAATAAATAAACATTAAAAAAAGGAAAATAAAAACTGGGATGATTATAAAATATGCTTTAAGTTACATATTTTTGTGACTATATATTGAAGTTTTACATTTTAAGAGGATACTATGTAGGAAAAATAAACTAAATTTTATGCCCAGTGATCTTAAGAATGATAGGTTTTGTCTTTTGCATTTTTTGAAGGCTTTATTTTTGCATCATACACTCCAGGGTAAAACTTATTTAGGCTTTATAATTTTAGAAATCAAAAGTTTTTGAGACATAATATCTTTTGGTGAAATGTCATGTTACATAATTGTTAGGCTTGCCAAAATATTAGCTTTCTTAAGAGCATACATAAAGAATTAAAAAATAAGAGAGTTAGATAAAATTAAGAAAAGGACAACAGATATTTGATAATTTTGTGTTTTTAAATAAAATATATGCTCATGAGGAAAAGAATGAAATTCTAGAAAGTTTATATTTCCCATTTTGTAATTAGCTTTTATGTAATAACTGTCAACTAGATACATAGAATTCTGCCAGATAGCCACAAGGCCTTATAGAATGTTTTACATCATAAAAGCAGAGGTATAGAGGCATGAAATTGCAAGGCATGTTCAAGGAATGTTAGATACTCCAAACTGGCAAGGGCATAGTACAGAAAAATGATGGATGCCAAAGCAGGAAAGGTAGGTTGGATCTATATTTGAAGACTCTTATATGCCAGAGAATATAAGGAATGCTAAAGAATTTGGATTTTGTCTCTCTGGCAACAGGGAATCTGCCATTTAACAGAGGAGTGTATCTACCATTGCTACACAGCATAATTATAAAATGGAGTTTATTGGAGAAACAGTAAGCACCTGTTAAAGATACATATTGAAGTATTTATGCATGAATTCTAAAATTCTCTCTAACGTACTGCATTAGGTAAAAATGTGTATGTGGGGATTAATGAATCAAGATTGACAAAATGTTGGTATTTATCAAAGCTGAGTGATGTGTTCATGTAGGTTCATTATGTTATTCTGTCTAATTTTGTGTGTATTTGACATAGGGATACCATTATTACTTCATAGAATTGTTATGAGGAATCAGTGAACTTATATGAAGCTCCTAACAAAGTGCTTATTAGCACATGATAACAGTGCAATAAATGTTTGCTTCTGTTGCTATAACAACTACTGCTATGGTAGTATAGGGCTGCAAATGAGACTTTAGAGACTTGAGATCACCTTAGAGGACAAAAAAGAGGAACTAGCACAGAGAGACTGAGAAATGGAGGTTATAATTGGCTAAGGAGAAGGAAGTGTGTTTTTTGTTTTTTAGAACATGGTGATTAATGATTTCAAGTACTGTGGAGTAGTGTAGTAGAATGTACTGAGTAGGGGGTATTGTGTTTTGCAATTAGAAGGCCATTGGTGATTTTTAAGAGACTCCCTTTATGTGGATCCTGAGAAACTTAACAGAAGACCATGGGGGAGGGGAAGAGAAAAAAAAAATAGAGGTTAGAGAGAGAGGGAGCCAAAACATAAGAGACTCTTAAAAACTGAGAACAAACTGAGGGTTGATGGGGGGTGGGAGATGGGTACTGAGGAGGGCACCTGTTGGGATGAGCACTGGGTGTTGTATGGAAACCAATTTGACAATAAATTTCATATTAAAAATAAAAAGAGAATCCCATTTAATAGGATTGATAGTAGCAGAGAGCCAGTGTCTAGTGAGTAGGTAATGGGTGAAAGGAGGGAAGTAGATGTAGATTCTAGGGAGTATAAGGTTGTTGGTTTGGGGAGTGGATAAGTCTGATGAACATTTTACATTTGATTTATGTAAAATTCTGGAAAATGCTGATAATTTATAATGCCTTAAACCAGTTTAGTGGCTGCCTACTAATAATGTTGAAAAGAGGAATGGATTACAGAAAAGATAAGAGAAAACTTTTGGGGATGATGCAAATTTCTTTATTTTAATTGTGTCCATGGTTTCACTGTATATGTACTATATGCCCAAAGCATCAAATTCTACACATGTGTGCAGTTTGTGGTATATCAGCAGTGTGTCATATATCAGCTATACCTCAATAAAGTCGTTTAAAAAAACCATTAAATGGTTTTTTACATCAAACCCTGAAGATGTGATTTCACATTCACTCTGAGAGTTATCATTTCAGTTTCTCAATTTACTTCTACCTGTGGTGGTTAATTTTGATACAGACTTGGTCAAATATGAAGTAATCCTGAGAACTTATCTGATGTTATTTTTAAATGAAGGGATACTGTAGTTGTCATCAGTAAGAGTTCTAACTGAAAACCTTTTTAAAATGACTTTTATTGTTGTTACTCAGCATTGGAATTTTGTGTATGTGATCTGGAATTTATCTAACAGCCGCATGTTAAGTATACTCCATCAATGGGCCTTAATTATTAGTGTGTTTGTATTGTTGTAGGTGGGGAGAAAGTGGTAGAAGTTGAAAAGAATGAAGGCTAGGTGGTATTTTGTGCAAGGCTTACTTGTGTTTGGAAGTCCTCAAGACCACCCTTAAGTTTGAAGATTTGCTATGAAGACCCACCGGATTCATTATATAGTTGCTCTCAAAAGCTATGAATTACTTTTTGTATTCTATGAGGAATCTGCAAAGGGAAAAAGATGCATGCAGTAAAGTCTGGAGAAATCAGCTACAGGGTTCCAAGAGTCCTTTCCCAGTGGAGTCACACAGGACAAACCTAATTCCCCCAACAACACTGTAACAACACATGTGAAATGCTGCCAACCAGAGAAGCTTGTTTGAGACCTGGTGCCCAGAGTTTTTATTGTCACTGGTGATATAGGCACCTTCTACTTAGTACATAACAAAATTCCGCACTCCCAGAAGGAAAGCACGTATTTAGTGTAAACCATATTGTTTGTGCCAAATAGTTTAGGCACAGTGAGCAATTCTTACCAGTTAATGGTGAGAACTCTCCACAAATTTAAGTTTAAATATGAGAGTTTCAGTTGGTCCATGTTTCAGCAACAGTTTTCATTTTTAGTCTTTTAAATTTTAGCCATTCTAATGAATGGGCCAGCAGTATCTTGTTCTGATTTTAATTTTTATTTATCTGATGACTCAAGAGGTTAAAAATTTTTTCAAATGTTTATTGACCTGTTGCCTCATTTTTCTGTGTAGTATCTGTTTATGTCTTTCACTTACATTTTACTGGGTCTTTTTTTTAAATAGAGTTATATGAATTCTTTATTCTGAATACAAGTCCTTGTAAATATTTCTTCTAGTTTGTGGCTTGCCTTTTTTTTTTTTTAAGCTTATTTATTTTGAGAGAGAGAGAGAGCAAGCGAGCACACAGGGGTGGGGTAGAGAGAGAGAGAGAGAAAGAGAGCTGGAACTCTGGAACCATGAGATCATGACCTGAGCTGAAATACTTAACTGTCTGAGCCACCCAGGTGCACCTGGCCTTTTTATTTTCTTACTGTTGTGTTCTGAAGAGTAGATTTTAATTTTGAGGAAGCTAATTTGTCATTTAAGTTTATTTTTGTTTTGGTAGAGCTAATGTTCTGTCTTTAGTATCTTTGTCAAATTCATTTTCTGTCAGTTGGGTTAGTTGTATTTTGTAGGAAATTTGTCAAAAATACTTTTGATTTTTTTGTTATAGTTATTCAAGCTATTTATTGTTTTTTTCATTTTTTTTAAATGTTTTTATTTATTTTTGAGACAGAGAGAGACAGAGCATGAGCAGGGGAGGGGCAGAGAGAGAGGGAGGCACAGAATCTAAAGCAGGCTCCAGGCTCTGAGCTGTTAGCACAGAGCCTGACGCGCGGGGCTCGAACTCACGGAGTGTGAGATCATGACCTGAGCTGAAGTCAGATGCTCAACCGACTGAGCCACCCAGGTGCCCCAGTTATTTTTTAATGTCTGTAAGATATTCAGTGGTAATCCCTCCTTCATTCCAGATTTTAGAAATTTGTGCCCTCTCTTTTTCTTGATCAAATCTACATAGATTTTTGTTGTTTTGTTGATCTTTTGAAAAAAATTAACAACTTTTGACTTCAAACATTTTTTGGTCGATTATTTCAAAGATCTCTGCTTTCTATTATCCTAGTCATTTTATTTACTTTCGGAGTACTCACTTTTATTTTTAAAAGGTGTTTTTGGAAGTGCCTGGGTGGCTCAGTTGGTTGAGCATGCAACTTCAACTCAGGTCATGATCTTAGGGTTCATTAGTTTGAGCCCTATGTTGGGCTCTGTGCTGACAGCTCAGAGCCTGGAGCCTCTTCAGATTCTGTGTCTCCCTCTCTTTCTGCCCCTCTCCTGCTTACACACACATACACAAACACACACACACACACACACACACACACACACACACTCTGTCTCTCTCTCAAAAATAAATAAAAATAAATTAAAAACATTAAAAAAATAAAATAATAAAATTTTGCCCTTTCCAATGATGTGGATAGAGCAATTATGCTAATAAGTCAGTCAGAGAAAGACAAATACCATATGATTTCACTCACATGTGGAATTTAAGAAACAAAACAGGTGGACACAGATGGGGAAAAACAGTAAGAGAGGAAACCAGAAAACAGACTCAACTATAGAGAACAAACTGAAGGTTGCTGGAGGGGAGAGGGGCAAGGGGATTGGTTAAGTAGGTGATGGGTATTAAGGAGGGCACTTGTGATGAGTACTGGGTGTTGTATGTAAGTGATGAATCACTAAATTCTACATCTGAAACTTATATTACACTGTATGTTAGCTAACTGGAATTTAAATTGAAAAAAAATTTTAAATGTTTTATTTATTTATTTATTTTTTTAAAATTTTTTTTTTCAACGTTTTTTATTTATTTTTGGGACAGAGAGAGACAGAGCATGAACGGGGGAGGGGCAGAGAGAGAGGGAGACACAGAATCGGAAACAGGCTCCAGGCTCCGAGCTATCAGCCCAGAGCCTGACGCGGGGCTCGAACTCACGGACCGCGAGATTGTGACCTGGCTGAAGTCGGACGCTTAACCGACGGCGCCACCCAGGCGCCCCTGTTTTATTTATTTTTGAGAGTGAGAGTGCAAGCAGGGAGGGACAGAGAGACAGGGGAGCAGAAGATCAGAAGTGGGCTCTGCGCTGACAACAGCAACCCGATGTGGGGCTCGAACTCACGAACTGTGAGATCATGATCTGAGCCTACATCAGATGTTCAACCAATTGAGCCACTCAGGCACCCCAATTAACTGGAATTTAAATAAAAACTTACACTGTTTTATATTATCTCACAGTTTTTTTTTTTTTTTTTTTTTTTTAACTGCTGTTTAATTTTTTAGGCTTTCCCTCAACTATGTTCCTTTATTTGTGTGGTTTTAATACTGGGTCTTCAAGTGTGCTGCTCTTTCTTCCACAGTATTTAATCTTCCATTAAATACCTTGAATGAAGTTTTCACTTAGATGTGTTTTTCAGCTCTATTATTTCCATTTTGTTCCATTTTGTATATTTATTCCACTTTCATTATGTTCATGGTTTCTTTTAAATTCTTGAGGAAACTTTAATAGTTATTTTTAACTTCCTTTCTGCTAGTTACCATTGTATATCATTTTTGGTCTATTTTTATTGATTACTTTTTCTTCTGATTATGGTTTATATTTTCTCATACCTAGTAATTTTTTGTGTTTTCTTTTCCAGAATTTTGAAGTTGTGTTGTTGAATTTATTGATCTGAATTTTGTCATCTTCTTTTAAAGAAAGTTTAATTCTTTTCTTTTTTTAAGTAGGCTCCATGTCCATGTGGGGCTTGAACTCATGGACCCTGAGACCAAGAGTTGCATGTTCTACCAACTGAACCAGCTAGGCATCCCAGAAGTTTAATTCATTTTTGCAGGCAATTAATTCACTTGTAATTCAGCTTGATCCTTAAGGTTTGTTACAGTATGTCTACAGTAGCCTTTACTCTAAGATTGTTTGACCTTGCTCTTAACATGCAGTCTTACTGGGTCCTTATTGCAAGACCATGTGTTCACGGAGTTCTTTCATTCTGGTGGGTTAGCATTTGAATGTGTACCGATCTTATGTTTTTTCCAGGAATTGTTTAGTTTACAGATGTCCATTAATTGCTCTTTTCCTACACTTGTATAGTCTCACTCTGTACGATTGCAGCTTAGTTTTCAGGCAAAGACTCAAGGAAATCTCTATGGGGAATCCTGTAATTCTTAGTCTTCATGATTCCCTTCTGTTCTGTCACACAGAATCCAGCTCTTCCACTCTTCTTTACTGATGTGTACAGTGTTTACTAATGTTTACAAATGTTTACAGTGCTTTGCTCTGTGCTGTTCTGTTTTGATCTATAAACGCCTCTAGACAAAAAGTGTTAGGAAATTGTATGACTCACGTCCTTTGTTTCCCTTCTCCTAGTGATCACACATTACTGTGCTACTGGTTGTCTAGTTTCTGAAAACAGTTGTTTCACATATTTGGTTCAGTTTTCTAGTTGTTTTTGACAGAAGACAGGTCCTGGTTTTCTTTGTTATATGTTATATTTTTGAGATAATTAAGGATTCATATGCAGTTATAATAAATATAAGGAGATCCAAGTCTTCCATTGATAACATCTTATAAAACTGTAGTACAATATCAAAACCAGGACAGTGACATTAATATAATCAAGAGGCAAAACATTTCCATCAGCACAAGGATCTCTCATTTTGCCTTTTTGTAGCAATACCCACTTCCCCTCCACGTCTACTGCCTTGTGTTTTCTGGCAACCAGTAATCTGTTTTCTGTTTTTTAGAATTTCATTATTTAAAAATGTATGTAAGTGGAGCCATACAGTATGGCAACATTTTGGAATTGGGAATTCTCACTCAGCATAACTGTCTGGAAATTTGTCCATATTGTTGCATGTATCATTCCTTGGGGCACCTGGGTGGCTCTGTCAGTTTAGCATCTGAATTTGGCTCAGGTCATGATCTCATGGTTTGTGAGTTCAAGCCCTGCATTGAGCTCTGTACTGACAGTGTGGAGCCTGCCTGGGATTCTCTTTCTTGCTCGCTCTCTCTGTCCCCCTCCTTGTGCTCTCTCTCTTTCAGAATTAACAAATACACTTAAAAAATAGTGCATTCCTTTTTATTTTTGAGTTATATGTTATGGCATGGATATACCATTTGTTTAACCATTCATATTTTGAAGGTTATCCAAGTGTCCAGTTTTTTGCTATTAAAAGAGAACTGTTATAAACATTTATGTACAGGTTTTGTGCTTTCATGAATGAAAGTTTATATTTCCCTGGAGTAAATGCCCAGGCATGCACTTGTTGGTTTATATGGTAGTGCAGATGTAGTTTTTAAAGAAACGGTCAAACCAATTTCTAGAGAGGTGGTACCATTATACATTTCCACCTGCAGTGTAGGAGAGATCTAGTTTCTTGGCATTCTTACCAACATTTGATTTTGTCACTGTTTTCTATTTAGTCATTCTGATAGGTGTAGTAGTATCTCATTGTAATTTTAATTTGTATTTCCGTAATGGTTACTGATGTTGAACACATGTTTATTTGCCATCTGTATATGATCTTCACACCTTTTACCCATTTTCTAATTGGACTTTCTGTTTTTAACTATTATGTTTTGGAGTTCTCTATATATTCTAGATACTAGTTTTATATCATATGTGTGGTTAGAAAAATTTTCTCTCCATCTATATGCTCTTGAACAGAGTCTTTCACAGAGGAAGTTTTAAATTTTGGTGGAGTGTGACTTGAGAGTGTTTCCTCTCATGGATTGTGCATTTGGTGTAAAATCTAAGAGTTCTTTGCCTTCCCTTAGATTTCCTGTGTAGAAGATTTTCTCTTATGTTTTTTCTAAAAGTTACATAGTTTTATCTTTTAAGTCTTTGATCTATTTGAAGTTAATTTTTAGAGCAGGTTTGATGGTGAGGTTGACTTATTCCATCTATACCTGATTTGTTGACACTATCAGGGATATTGTTTTGTGTATGCATGTCCGGTTGCTCCAGCTTCATTTGTTGAAAAGGTTATTTTTCCCCTATTAAATTGCTGTTGTAAAAACAGCAACAGTATATTTGTGTGGGTCTGTTTCTGGTTTCTCCGTTCTATTCCATTGATCTATTTGCCTCTCTGCCAATACTGCAAGTCTTGATTTTTGTAGCTGTCTTGAAATCTGATAGACTGATTTTATTCTCACACTTTATTCTGTTTAAAAATTCTTTTATGTATTATAGTTTCTCTATTTTTCATATAAACTTTAGAAGAATCTTGAGAATATGTAAAAAATCTTGCTAGGATTTTCTAGGGATCATATTAAACATGTGTACTGGTTTGGGGAGAAATGATAGGTTGAGTCTTCAAGTCCGTGCACATAGTCTATCTCTTTGGTTATTCAGTGTTTTTGACATTTTCATATACAAGTTATGTATCTGCTTTGTTAGATTACACCTGAGTATATCCTATTTTTGAGTGATTATAAATGGTATTGTATTTTTTTTTTTTTTTTAATTTTTTTTTTTTTCAACGTTTTTTATTTATTTTTGGGACAGAGAGAGACAGAGCATGAACGGGGGAGGGGCAGAGAGAGAGGGAGACACAGAATCGGAAACAGGCTCCAGGCTCCGAGCCATCAGCCCAGAGCCTGACGCGGGGCTCGAACTCACGGACCGCGAGATCGTGACCTGGCTGAAGTCGGACGCTTAACCGACTGCGCCACCCAGGCGCCCCAATGGTATTGTATTTTAAATTTCAGTGTGCTCAGGTTCATTGCTAGTATCTAGAAATACATTTGATTTGTGTATGTTTATTTGTTAACTCTCTTATCAGTTATAGGACTTTTTTTTTTTTTAACTTCCTTGGGATTTTCTATATAGATAATCATGTCATTTGTAAGCAGAGTCATTTTTATCTCTTCATTTCTGAACTGGATGCCTTTTATTTCCTTTTTAAAATTAGTGCTTTATTGGGGCACCTGGATGGCTCAGTCGGTTAAGCATCCGACTTCGGCTCAGGTCATGATCTCATGGTTTGTGAGTTTGAGCCCCAGGTCAGTCTCTGTGCTGACAGCTCAGAGCCTGGAGCCTGCTTTGGATTCTGTGTCTCCCTCTCTTTGCCCCTCCCCTGCTTGTGCTCTGTCTCTCTGTCTCTCAAAAATAAATAAACATTAAAAAAAAATTTAAAATTAGTGCCTTATTTCACTGGCTAGAATTTCCAACACTATGGTGAATATGAATGGTGTCCTTATCTTAGGGGGAAAATATTCATTCTTTCACCATTAAGTATAATGCTTCTTTGTAAGTGCTTTTCATCAAATTAGGAAGTTCTCCTCTATTCCTAGTATTAATTTTACTTAATATTTTTTCAGCTTTATTGAGATATAATTGATAAATAAAGTTGTATATGTCTAATGTGTACAACATGATGACTTGATATATGTATACTTTGTGAAATGATTTACACAGTTAATTGATTAACACATCTGTCACTTCACATAATAACTTTTTTTTTGCTGGTAGAAATGCATAAGATCTATTCTTATAGCAAATTTCTAGTACACAACCCACTTTTATTAGTCATAGTCAATATGTAATACATTAGATCCTCAGAGCTTTTCATCAGCTTATATAAGTTTATTATTCAGCTTATAGCAGAAAGGTTGTACCCTTTGACCAGCATGTTCACAATTTCCCCACTTCCTAGCCCCTGGTAGCAACCATTCTACTCTCTGTATGAGTTCAATATTTACTTATTTATTTGTAAAACATATACTATTTGTCTTTCTATGTCTGGCTATTTTCATTTAACATAATGTTGCAAATGGCAGAATTTCCTTCTTTCCTTTGGCCGAATAATATTCCATTGTGTGTATGTGTGTGTGTATCCCATCATCTATCTGCTTATCCATTGGTAGACACTTAGGTTGTTTCCATATCTCGGCTATTGTGAATAATGCTATAATGAATATGGGAGTGCAGCTGTCTCTTTGAGACATGATTTATAGTTAAGGTTATATCTTGCCATAGCCAGAGGTGGAATTCCTTGATCATATGTTGGTTCTATATTTAATTTTTTGAGGAACCTAAATAGTGTTTTACATAATGGCCAGAGCAGTTTACATACCACCAACAGTGTATGGGATTTCCTTTTTCCACACTCTCACTGAGACTTGTTATCTTTTTTTTTTTTTTTTTTTGATAATAGCCATTCTAACAAATGTGAGGTGATATCTCATTTTGGTTTTGGTTTGTATTTCCTTGCTGATTAGTGATGTTGAACACTTTTTCTTATACCTTTTGGCTGTTTGTATGTCTTTGGAGAAATGTGTATTCAATTCCTTTGTCCATTTTTAAGTCAGTCAGATTATTTGTATTCTGCTTCTGAGTTGTAGGAGTTATAGGAGTTATCAGATTTATGGTTTGCAGATATTTTTGTTTCAGTATGTTTGTTGCCTTTTCATTTTGTTGAGTTTTCCTTTATTGTGCAGAGGCTTTTTGGTTTGATGTAATCCTAATTGTCTGTTTTAGGCTTTTTGTTGCCTGTGCTTTTGGTGTCATATCCAAAAAAGTCATTGTGAAGACCAATGTCAGGGAGCATTTTCCTTGTATTTTCTTCTAGGATTTTTATGGTTTTGGGTCTTATATTTAAATCTTTAATCTGTTCTCAGTTGATTTTTGAGTATGATGTGTAAGGGTGTATTTTTATTCTTTTGCATGTTTATATCCAGTTTTCCTATACAATTAATTGAAGGGAACTATCATTTCCTCATTGTGTATGCTCAGCACCTTAGTCATAAATTAATTGGTTGTATATGTATGGATTTATTTTTGAGCTCTCTATTCTGTTCCTTAGATTTATGTGTCTGTTTTTATGCTAGTGCCTTACTCTTTTGATTACCATAGCTTTTTAATATAGTTTGAAGTCAGGAAGTGTGATGCCTCCAGCTTTGCTCTTCTTGCTCAGGATTGCTTTAGCTCATTGGGGTCTACTGTGGTTCCAGATTAGTTTTAGTATGGTTTCTTCTGTTTTTGTGAAAAGTGCCGTGGGAATTTTGGAAGAAATTGCATTGAATCTGTAGATGGTTTTGTGTAGTATGGCCATTTTAACAGTAGTAATTCTTCTAATCCATGAACATGGGATATTTTTTAATTTTTTGTGTCTTCTTCATTTTCTTTCATCTATGTCTTAACAGTTTTCAGTGTACAGATCTTTCACCTGCTTGGTTATATTTAACCCTAAATATTTTATTTTTTTCGATGCTATCGTAAGAGGATTTTATTAATTTTTCTGTCTGATAGCTCATTTTAGTTTAAGAAATGCAGCTTATTTTTTGTATATTAATTTTTTATCTTGAAACTTTAACAGCTTTATCAGTTCTGAAAGTTTTTTGGTGGAGGCTTTATGGTTTTCTATATATAAGATCATGTCATAGGCAAAACAGAGACAATTTTAACTTCTTCCTTTCCAATATGGTTGTCTTCATTTATTCTCTTGCCTAGTTGCTCTGGCTAGGACTTCTGTGTTGAACAGAAGTGGTGAAAGTAGGCATCCTTGCCTTATAACTGATTGTAGAGGTAAAGCTTTCATCAAATATGTTTTCTGTGAGCTTGTCATATGTGGCCTTTATTATGGCAAAGTATATTCTATCTATACCTCTCCATCTATACCTGAGAGTTTTTATCATAATAGGCTATTGAATTTTGTCAAATGCTTTTTCTGCATTTATTGAGATCATATTTTTATCCTTCATTCTGTTAATGTGTGTATCACTTACTGATTTTCGTATGTTGAACTATCCTTGCATTTGATGGATAAGTCCCACTTAATAACAGTATATGATTCTTTTAATGCGCTATTTTTAAATAAAATTTTAATGTCTATTTATTTTTGAGACAGAGACAGTGCACGCAGGGCAGGGGCAGAGAGAGGGGGAGAGAGGATCCAAAGCAGGCTCTGAGCTGACAGCTGTGAGCCCAGTGTGGGGCTTGAACCTATGAACTGCAAGATCATGACTTGAGCCAAAGTTGGATGCTCAACCGACTGAGCCATCCAGGTGCCCCTTTAATGTGCTGTTGAATTTGGCTTGCTAGTATTTTGTTGAGAATATTTTTGTGTCTGCATTCATCAGGATATTGGCCTTTAATTTTCTTGTTTTGTTAAGTCAGCATTACCTTGATACATGACAAAGATGTCTGGCTTTGGTATCGACATAATGCAGACTTTGTAAAATGAGCTTTGAGGTGTTACTTCCTCTTCAGTTTTTTGGAAGACCCTGAGAAAGATTTGTATTGATTTTTCTTTAAATCTTTGGTAGAATTCATCAGTTAAACCATCTGTTACTGGACTTGTCTTTGTTCAGAGGTTTGAAACACCTGATTTAATCTTCTTAGTCATAATTGGTTTGTTCAGATTATCTTTTTTTTAATGTTTATCTTATTTTTGAGAGAGAAAGAGAGCATGAGCAGAGGAGGGGCAGAGAGGAGGGACACAGAGGATCCGAAGCAGGCTCTGCTCTTACAGCAGAGAGCCGGATCTGGTGCTTGAACTCACAGGCCGTGAGATCATGACCTGAGCCAAAATCAAGAGTTGGACACTTAACCAACTGAGCCACCCAGGTGCCCCTGTTCAGATTTTCTATTTATGATTCAATCTTGTCAGGGTATATGTTTCTAGCAATCTGTCCATTTCTTTTAGGTTAACCAGTTTGTTGGTGTATAATGGTTCATAGTAATCTCTTATAATCCTTGTATTTTATTTTTTTATTTTTTTATTTTTTTTATTTTTTTTTATTTTTTAATATATGAAATTTACTGTCAAATTGGTTTCCATACAGCACCCAGTGCTCATCCCAAAGGTGCCCTCCTCAATACCCATCACCCACCCTGCCCTCCCTCCCACCCCCCATCAACCCTCAGTTTGTTCTCAGTTTTTAACAGTCTCTTATGCTTTGGCTCTCTCCCACTCTAACCTCTTTTTTTTTTTTTTTTTTCCTTCCCCTCCCCCATGGGTTTCTGTTACGTTTCTCATAATCCACATAAGAGTGAAACCATATGGTATCTGTCTTTCTCTGTATGGCTTATTTCACTTAGCATCACACTCTCCAGTTCCATCCATGTTGCTACGAAAGGCCATATTTCATTTTTTCTCATTGCCACGTAGTATTCCATTGTGTATATAAACCACAATTTCTTTATCCATTCATCAGTTGATGGACATTTAGGCTCTTTCCATAATTTGGCTATTGTTGAGAGTGCTGCTATAAACATTGGGGTACAAGTGCCCCTATGCATCAGTACTCCTGTATCCCTTGGATAAATTCCTAGCAGTGCTATCGCTGGGTCATAGGGTAGGTCTATTTTTAATTTTCTGAGGAACCTCCACACTGCTTTCCAGAGCGGCTGCACCAATTTGCATTCCCACCAACAGTGCAAGAGGGTTCCTGTTTCTCCACATCCTCTCCAGCATCTATAGTCTCCTGATTTGTTCATTTTGGCCACTCTGGCGTGAAGTGGTATCTGAGTGTGGTTTTGATTTGTATTTCCCTGATAAGGAGCGACGTTGAACATCTTTTCATGTGCCTGTTGGCCATCCGGATGTCTTCTTTAGAGAAGTGTCTATTCATGTTTTCTGCCCATTTCTTCACTGGGTTATTTGTTTTTCGGGTGTGGAGTTTGATGAGCTCTTTATAGATTTTGGATACTAGCCCTTTGTCCGATGTGTCATTTGCAAATATCTTTTCCCATTCCGTTGGTTGCCTTTTAGTTTTGTTGGTTGTTTCCTTTGCTGTGCAGAAGCTTTTTATCTTCATAAGGTCCCAGTAATTCACTTTTGCTTTTAATTCCCTTGCCTTTGGGGATGTGCCGAGTAAGAGATTGCTACGGCTGAGGTCAGAGAGGTCTTTTCCTGCTTTCTCCTCTAAGGTTTTGATGGTTTCCTGTCTCACATTCAGGTCCTTTATCCATTTTGAGTTTATTTTTGTGAATGGTGTGAGAAAGTGGTCTAGTTTCAACCTTCTGCATGTTGCTGTCCAGTTCCCCCAGCACCATTTGTTAAAGAGACTGTCTTTTTTCCATTGGATGTTCTTTCCTGCTTTGTCAAAGATGAGTTGGCCATACGTTTGTGGGTCTAGTTCTGGGGTTTCTATTCTATTCCATTGGTCTATGTGTGTGTTTTTATGCCAATACCATGCTGTCTTGATGATGACAGCTTTGTAGTAGAGGCTAAAGTCTGGGATTGTGATGCCTCCTGCTTTGGTCTTCTTCTTCAAAATTACTTTGGCTATTCGGGGCCTTTTGTGGTTCCATATGAATTTTAGGATTGCTTGTTCTAGTTTCGAGAAGAGTGCTGGTGCAATTTTGATTGGGATTGCATTGAATGTGTAGATAGCTTTGGGTAGTATTGACATTTTGACAATATTTATTCTTCCAATCCATGAGCAGGGAATGTCTTTCCATTTCTTTATATCTTCTTCAATTACCTGCATAAGCTTTCTATAGTTTTCAGCATACAGATCTTTTACATCTTTGGTTAGATTTATTCCTAGGTATTTTATGCTTCTTGGTGCAATTGTGAATGGGATCAGTTTCTTCATTTGTCTTTCTGTTGCTTCATTGTTAGTGTATAAGAATGCAACTGATTTCTGCACATTGATTTTGTATCCTGCAACTTTGCTGAATTCATGTATCAGTTCTAGCAGACTTTTGGTGGAGTCTATCGGATTTTCCATGTATAATATCATGTCATCTGCAAAAAGCGAAAGCTTGACTTCATCTTTGCCAATTTTGATGCCTTTGATTTCCTTTTGTTGTCTGATTGCTGATGCTAGAACTTCCAGCACTATATTAAACAACAGCGGTGAGAGTGGGCATCCCTGTCGTGTTCCTGATCTCAGGGAAAAAGCTCTCAGTTTTTCCCCGTTGAGGATGATGTTAGCTGTGGGCTTTTCATAAATGGCCTTTATGATCTTTAAGTATGTTCCTTCTATCCCGACTTTCTCAAGGGTTTTTATTAAGAAAGGGTGCTGGATTTTGTCAAAGGCCTTTTCTGCATCGATTGACAGGATCATATGGTTCTTCTCTTTTTTTTTGTTAATGTGATGTATCACGTTGATCGATTTGCGAATGTTGAACCAGCCCTGCATCCCAGGAATGAATCCCACTTGATCATGGTGAATAATTCTTTTTATATGCTGTTGAATTCGATTAGCTAGTATCTTATTGAGAATTTTTGCATCCATATTCATCAGGGATATTGGCCTGTAGTTCTCTTTTTTTACTGGGTCTCTGGTTTAGGAATCAAAGTAATACTGGCTTCATAGAATGAGTCTGGAAGTTTTCCTTCCCTTTCTATTTCTTGGAATAGCTTGAGAAGGATAGGTATTATCTCTGCTTTAAATGTCTGGTAGAACTCCCCTGGGAAGCCATCTGGTCCTGGACTCTTATTTGTTGGGAGATTTTTGATAACCGATTCAATTTCTTCGCTGGTTATGGGTCTGTTCAAGCTTTCTATTTCCTCCTGATTGAGTTTTGGAAGAGTGTGGGTGTTTAGAAATTTGTCCATTTCTTCCAGGTTGTCCAATTTGCTGGCATATAATTTTTCATAGTATTCCCTGATAATTGTTTGTATCTCTGAGGGATTGGTTGTAATCATTCCATTTTCATTCATGATTTTATCTATTTGGGTCATCTCCCTTTTCTTTTTGAGAAGCCTGGCTAGAGGTTTGTCAATTTTGTTTATTTTTTCAAAAAACCAACTCTTGGTTTCGTTGATCTGCTCTACAGTTTTTTTAGATTCTATATTGTTTATTTCTGCTCTGATCTTTATTATTTCTCTTCTTCTGCTGGGTTTAGGCTGCCTTTGCTGTTCTGCTTCTATTTCCTTTAGGTGTGCTGTTCGATTTTGTATTTGGGATTTTTCTTGTTTCTTGAGATAGGCCTGGATTGCAATGTATTTTCCTCTCAGGACTGCCTTCGCTGCATCCCAAAGCGTTTGGATTGTTGTATTTTCATTTTCGTTTGTTTCCATATATATTTTAATTTCTTCTCTAATTGCCTGGTTGACCCACTCATTCGTTAGTAGGGTGTTCTTTAACCTCCATGCTTTTGGAGGTTTTCCAGACTTTTTCCTGTGGTTGATTTCAAGCTTCATAGCATTGTGGTCTGAAAGTATGCATGGTATAATTTCAATTCTTGTAAACTTATGAAGGGCTGTTTTGTGACCCAGTATATGATCTATCTTGGAGAATGTTCCATGTGCACTCGAGAAGAAAGTATATTCTGTTGCTTTGGGATGCAGAGTTCTAAATATATCTGTCAAGTCCATCTGATCCAATGTATCATTCAGGGCCCTTGTTTCTTTATTGACTGTGTGTCTAGATGATCTATCCATTTCTGTAAGTGGGGTGTTAAAGTCCCCTGCAATGACCACATTCTTATCAATAAGGTTGCTTATGTTTATGAGTAATTGTTTTATATATCTGGGGGCTCGGGTATTTGGCGCATAGACATTTATAATAGTTAGCTCTTCCTGATGGATAGACCCTGTAATTATTATATAATGCCCTTCTTCATCTCTTGTTACAGCCTTTAATTTAAAGTCTAGGTTGTGTGATAGAAGTATGGCTACTCCAGCTTTCTTTTGGCTTCCAGTAGCATGATAAATAGTTCTCCATCCCCTCACTCTCAATCTAAAGGTGTCCTCAGATCTAAAATGAGTCTCTTGTAGACAGCAAATAGATGGGTCTTGTTTTTTTATCCATTCTGATACCCTATGTCTTTTAGTTGGCGCATTTAATCCATTTACATTCAGTGTTATTATAGAAAGATACGGGTTTAGAGTCATTGTGATGTCTGTATGTTTTATGCTTGTAGTGATGTCTCTGGTACTTTGTCTCACAGGATCCCCCTTAGGATCTCTTGTAGGGCTGGTTTCGTGGTGACAAATTCCTTCAGTTTTTGTTTGTTTGGGAAGACCTTTATCTCTCCTTCTATTCTAAATGACAGACTTGCTGGATAAAGGATTCTCGGCTGCATATTTTTTCTGTTTAGCACACTGTAGATATCGTGCCAAGCCTTTCTGGCCTGCCAAGTTTCAAAGGAGAGATCAGTCACGAGTCTTATAGGTCTCCCTTTATATGTGAGGGCACGTTTATCCCTTGCTGCTTTCAGAATTTTCTCTTTATCCTTGTATTTTGCCAGTTTCACTATGATATGTCGTGCAGAAGATCGATTCAAGTTACGTCTGAAGGGAGTTCTCTGTGCCTCTTGGATTTCAATGCCTTTTTCCTTCCCCAGTTCAGGGAAGTTCTCAGCTATAATTTGTTCAAGTACCCCTTCAGCACCTTTCCCTCTCTTCCTCCTCTGGGATACCAATTATGCGTATATTATTTCTTTTTAGTGTATCACTTAGTTCTCTAATTTTCCCCTCATACTCCTGGATTTTTTTATCTCTCTTTCTTTCAGCTTCCTCTTTCTCCATAACTTTATCTTCTAGTTCACCTATTCTCTCCTCTGCCTCTTCAAGCCGAGCCATCGTGGTTTCCATTTTGTTTTGCATTTCGTTTAAAGCGTTTTTCAGCTCCTCGTGACTGTTCCTTAGTCGCTCGATCTTTGTGGCAAGAGATTCTCTGCTGTCCTGTATACTGTTTTCAAGCCCAGCAATTAATTTTATGACTATTATTCTAAATTCACTTTCTGTTATATTATTTAAATCCTTTTTGATCAGTTCATTAGCTGTTGTTATTTCCTGGAGATTCTTCTGAGGGGAATTCTTCCGTTTGGTCATTTTGGAGAGTCCCTGGCGTGGTGAGGACCTGCAGTGCACTTCCCCTGTGCTGTGGTGTATAACTGGAGTTAGTGGGCGGGGCCCACTGCTGGGGCCACAGTCAGACTGGTGTGTGCCTTCTCTTCCCCTCTCCTAGGGGCGGGATTCACTGTGGGGTGGCGTGTCCCGTCTGGGCTACTTGCACACTGCCAGGCTTGTGTTGCTGGGGATCTGGCGTATTAGCTGGGGTGGGTAGGCAAGGTGCACGGGGGCTGGAGGGGCAGGCTTAGCTCGCTTCTCCTTAGGTGATCCACTTCAGGAGGAGCCCTGTGGCAGCGGGAGGGAGTCAGATCCGCTGCCGGAGGTTTGGCTCCGCAGAAGCACAGAGTTGGGTGTTTGCGCGGAGCGAGCAAGTTCCCTGGCAGGAACTGGTTCCCTTTGGGATTTTGGCTGGGGGATGGGCGGGGGAGATGGCGCTGGCGTGCGCCTTTGTTCCCCGCCAAGCTGAGCTCTGCCGTCCGGGGGCTCAGCAGCTCTCCCTCCCTTTGTCCTCCAGCCTTCCCGCTTTCCGAGCAGAGCTGTTAACTTATGACCTCCCAGACGCTAAGTCGCGCTTGCTGTCGGAACACAGTCCGTCCGGCCCCTCTGCTTTTGCCAGCCAGACTCGGGGGCTCTGCTTGGCCGGCGAGCCGCCCCTCCGCCCCGGCTCTCTCCCGCCAGTCCGTGGAGCGCGCACCGCCTCGCCGCCCTTCCTACCCTCTTCCGTGGGCCTCTCGTCTGCGCTTGGCTCCGGAGACTCCGTTCTGCTAATCCTCTGGCGGTTTTCTGGGTTCTTTAGGGAGGTGTAGGTGGAATCTAAGTGATCAGCAGGACGCGCGGTGAGCCCAGCGTCCTCCTACGCCGCCATCTTCCTCCATAATCCTTGTATTTTTATGGTATCAGTTGTAGTGTCTCCTCTTTCATTTAAAAAAAAAAAACTATTTTTTTCCAGAATGGCTGCACCAGTTTGCATTCCCACCAATAGTGCAAGAAGGTTCCAATTTCTTCACATCCTCTCCAGCATCTGTAGTCTCCTGATTTGTTCATTTTAGCCACTCTGACTGGCATGAGGTGGTATCTCACTGTGGTTTTGATTGGTATTTCCCTGATGAAGAGTGATGTTGAGCATCTTTTCATATGCCTGTTGGCCATCTGGATGTCTTCTTTAGAGAAGTGTCTATTCATGTTTTTTGCCCATTTCTTCACTGGATTATTTGTTTTTCGGGTGTGGGGTTTGGTAAGTTCTTTATAGATGTTGGATACTAGCCCTTTGTCTGATATGTCATTTGCAAATATAACATTGTGGAGGTTCCTCAAAAAATTAAAAATAGATCTACCCAATGACCCAGCAATAGCACTGCTAGGAATTTACCCAAAGGATACAGGAATGCTGATGCATAGGGGCACTTGTACCCCAATGTTTATAGCAGCACTCTCAACAATAGCCAAATTATGGAAAGAGCCTAAATGTCCATCAACTGATGAATGGGTAAAGAAATTGTGGTTTATATATATAATGGAATACTACTTGGCAATGAGACAGAATGAAATATGGCCTTTTGTAGCAACATGGATGGAAATGGAGAGTGTTATGCTAAGTGAAAGAGAAAGACAGATACCATATCTTTTCACTCTTATGTGGGTCCTGAGAAACTTACCAGAAGACCATGGGGCAGGGGAAGGAAAAAAAAGGTTAGAGAGGGTGGGAGCCAACCCATAAGAGACTCTTAAAAACTGAGAATAAACTGAGGGTTGATGGGGGGTGGGAGGGAGACAAGGGTGGGTGATGGGCATTGAGGAGAGCACCTGTTGGGATGAGCACTGGGTGTTGTATGGAAACCAATTTGACAATAAATTTCATATTAAAAAAATAAAAAATAAAAAAAACCAAAAAATAAAAACTATTTAACTTCAAGTTAGGTAATACACAGTGTTGTATTGGTTTCAGGAGTAGAACTCACTGACTCATCACTTACGTATAACACCCAGTGCTCATCCCAACAAGTGCCCTCCTTAATGCCTATCACCCATTTAACCCAAGTCCCCTGCCCACCTCCCCTCCAGTAACCCTCAGTTTGTTGTGTATATTTAGGAGTCTCTTATGGTTTGCCTCCCTCTCTGTTTTTATCTTATTTTTCTTTCCCTTCTCCTATGTTCATCTGTTTTTGTTTCTTATACTCCACACATGAAGTGAAATTAATATTACGTTTGTCTTTCTCTGACTTATTTCGCTTAGCATAATACACTCTAGTTCCATCCATGTTGTCGCAAATGGCAAGATTTCATTCTTTTTGATTGCCAAGTAGTATTCCATTGTGTATATATATATTGTGTATGTGTGTGTATATATATATATATATATATATATATATATATATGCCACATACATACCATATCTTCTTAATCCATTCATCATTCAGTGGACATTTGGGCTCTTTTTATAACTTGGCTATTGTTGATAGTGCTGCTGTTAACATTGGGAGGCATGTTCCCTTTTAAATCAGCATTTTTGTATCCTTTGGATAAATACCTAGTAGTGCAATTGCTGGGTTGTAGGATAGCTCTATTTTTTATTTTTTGAGGAACTTCCATACTGTATTCCAAAGTGGCATCCTTGCCAACATCTGTTGTTTCCTGAGTTGTTAATTTTAGCTATTCTGATAGATGTGAGGTGGTATCTCATTGTGGTTTTGATTTGTATTTCCCTGATGATGAGTGATATTGAGCATCTTTTCATGTGTCTGTTAGCCAACTGGATGTCTTCTTTGGAAAAGTGTCTATTCATGTCTTCTGCCCATTTCTTCACTGGATTATTTGTTTATTCTCTTTCATTTTTGATTTTATATATTTGATTCTTTCTCATTTTCTATGTTAGTCTGGCTAAAGGTTTTTCAATTTTTTTTTATCTTTTCAAACAACTAGATCTTAATTTCACTGATGTTTACTAGGCTCTATTTTATTAATTTTGTCTCTAATTATTATATAGACTTCCTTTTCCTAATTTTGGGCTTACTTCATTATTTTTAAAAAATATTTGTTTATTTATGTTGAGAGAGAGAGTGCACATGCATGTGCAAGCTGAGAGAGAGGCAGGGAGAGAGGGAGAGAAGAATCTCAAGCAGGCTCCATGCTGTCAGCTCAGAGCCCGGGCAGGGCTAGATCTCACTAACCATGAGATCAGGACCTGAGCCAAAATCAAGAGTTGGATAGTTAATGACCCAGTCACCCAGGTGCCCCCTAAGTCATTATTTTTATAGTTCCTTGAGGTATAAAGTTAGGTTGCTCTTTGACTTTATTTCCTTATTTTAGGCATTTATCACTATAAACCTTCATCTTAGAGCTGCTTTTTCTGTATCCTATAAGTTTTGGTATGTTGTGTTTCCATTTCTATTTGTTTCAGTTATTTTTTGACTTCTCTTTTGATTTCTTCTTTGGCCAATTTGCTGTTCAGGAGTGTGTTGTTTAATTTCCACATATTTGTGAATTCTTGTTACCAATTTCTAGTTTCATACCATTGTGGTTAGAAAAGATAATTGGTATGCTTTTAGTCTTCTTGAGTTGAAGACTTCTTTAAAAAAAATTTTTTTTAACATTTATTCTTGAGAGACAGAGTGCAAGCGGGGGAGGGGCAGAGAGAGGGGGAGACACAGAATCTGAAACAGGCTCCAGGCTCTGAGTTGTCAGCACAGAGCCTGACATGGGGCCCGAGCCCACGAACTGTGAGATCATGGTCTGAGCTGAAGTCAGACGCTTAACCGACTGAGCCATCCAGGCACCCTGAGTTAAAGACTTATTTTGTGGCCTAGCGTGTTCTCTACCCTGAGACTAGTCTGTGTGTGTTTGAGAAGAGTGCGTATTATGCTGCTGTTAAATTGAATATTCTTTATATGTCTGTTAGTTCCATTTGTTTAACGTGTAATTTAAGTCTAATAATTTCTTACTAATACTATGGATCTATCCTTTGTTGAAAGAGGGTATTGATATTCCTTACTTTTTTTGGTAGTGTTGTCTGCTCTCCCTTCAGATCTGTTAGTATTTAATATATTTAGGTGTTCTGTTTTTTTGGGGTGTATACATATTTGCAATTGTTTTATCCTCAGGATGAATTAACCCCGTTGTCATTATATAATCAACTTCTTTGACTCTTGTTTGTGACTTGAAATCTAATTTGTCTGACATAAGTAGAGCTAACTCTGCTTTCTTTTGGTTTACATCTGCATGGACTATATTTTTTTAATTTCCTTTGAGCCTTTGTTTATCCTTAAAGTGAGTTTCTTATAGGCAGCATGTGATTGGGTTATATTTTTAGTCCATTCAGCAACTATATGCCTTTTAATTGGAGAACTTAACCTATTTAAATTTAATTATTAGTAGGTTAAGGACTTAATAATGTTATCTTGTTAATTGTTTTCTGGCTCTTTTAGTTCGCTTGTCTTTCCTTTTTCTCTTCATTTGCGAATTGGTGATTTTTCATCATGGTATGGTTTGATTACCTTTTCTTTACCTTTTGAATATCTGTTGTAGGGTTTTTTTCAGCAGTTTATTTTATTTATTTTATTTTTTATTTTTAAAAATTTTTTAACGTTTATTTATTTTTGAGACAGAGAGAGACAGAGCATGAACTGGGTAGGGGCAGAGAGAGAGGGAAACACAGAATCGGAAGCAGGCTCCAGGCTCTGAGCCATCAGCCCAGAGCCCGACGCGGGGCTCGAACTCACGGACCGCGAGATCGTGACCTGAGTCGAAGTCGGACGCTTAACTGACTGAGCCACCCAGGCGCCCCAGTTTCTTTTATTTTTTAAAAACAAAACAATTTCCAATTGTTCATGGCTAGTATATAGAAATACAGTTTATTTTAGCATATGGATCTTATATCTTGCAACCTTGCTAAACACATTTAGTTCTATTATTTTGGGGCAGGAAGATTCTGTTGGGTTTTTCCCACAGATATTATGTCATTATGACTAATGAAAATTTTACTTCTTCCTTTCCAATCTGGATGCCTTTAATTACTTTTCTTACCTTTTTGTACTAGCTAGAATGTTGTAGGTTTTTCTTTGTGGTTGCAATGGGGCTTATATGAAACACCTTTCAACAGTCTGTTTTATGCTGATATTTTGGACTTCAATCTTATATACAAATTGTACCCTTTCACTCCTACCCACATTTTATATTTTTCATGTTGCAGTTTACATTTTCATATATTATGTATTCTTTAACAAATTACTGTAGCTGTAGTTATTTTTAATACTTTTATTTTTTACTCCGTACTAGAGTTAATTGATTAATATGCCACTATATAACAGTTCTAGAGAATTCTGAATTTATAAACTTACCTTTACCAGTGTGTTTTATATTTTTATGTGTTTTATGTTACTGATTTGTTAGTGTCCTTTCATTTTTGCGTGAAGAACTTCTTTCAACATTTCTTATAAGGCAGATTTAGTTGTGATGAACCCTCTCAGTTTTTGTTTGTCTTGGGAAATCTTTCTCTGTCCTTTATTTTTGAAGGACATTTTTGCCAGGTAAAGTATTCTTAGCTGGCAATTTTTTTCTTTCAGTACTTTGAATGTATCATCCTACTCTCTTCTGGCCTGCAAGGTTTCTGCTGAATTCTGCTGATAGCCTTATGGGGGTTACCTTGTAAGTTACAAACTTTTTTTTTTCCTCTTGCTGCTTTTGAAATTCTCTTTGTCTTTGATTTTAGTCAGTTTTATTACAATGTGTCTTTGAATTGATCTTTTTGGGTTGGATATTTTTGGGAGACTTAGCTTCATGAACTTGGATATTCAGATCTTTCCCAGATTTGGGGACTTCTCAGCCATTATTTCTTTGAATCAGATTTCTGTTCCTTTTTTCTCCTTTCTCCTTCTGGAACTGAAATAATGCATGGATTGTTTCCCTTGATGGCATCCTATAATTCACATAGACTTTCTTTACTCTTTTTCATTCTTTTTTCTTTGTTCTCTTCTGGCTAGATAATTTCAGACTTCCTATCTTTAATCTCGCTCATTCTTTCTTCTGCTGATGTAGTCTGCTTTTGGCACTTTCTTTTACATTTTTCATTTAATTTATTGTAATTGTCCGCTCCAAAATTGTTTTCTTTTTGTGATTTCTGTGTATCTGTTGAACTTCTCATTTTGTTTGTGTATTGTTTTCCTGATTTTGTTTAATGGTCTTTCTGAAGTGTTTTCTTGTAAGTCCCTGAGCTTTTTATTTTATTTTATTAAAAAAATTCTTTTTTAACATTTATTTAATTTTGAGAGACAGAAAGAGGCAGAATATGAGCAGGGGAGGGGCAGAGAGAGAGGGAGACACAGAATTGGAAGCAGGCTGCAGGCTCTGAGCTGTCAGCACAGAGCCCGACGTGGGGCCCGAACTCACAAATCGTGAGATCCTGACCTGAGCTGAAGTCGGACGCTCAACCGACTGAGCCACCCAGGCGCCCCAGTCTCTGAGCTTTTTAAAAACAACTACTTTGAATTATTTGTTGGGCAAATTGCATATCTGCTTTTTTGGGCTTGGTTACTAGAAAAAATGTGTTCCTTTGGTGTATCATGGTTCTTTTATTTTTCATGTTCCTTAAAGTCTTGCATTTCTTTTTTTTGCGTTTGAAGAAGCAGTCACTTCCTCCATTTTTACTCACTGTCTTTGGTAGAGAAATACCTTTTGTCATCCTGGATGGGTATTCTGAAGCTATCTTAGACCTTTCCTTTGAAGGTACCTGCTCCACACTGCATACTCCTTTTTGGAATGGATTTCTCAAGATTGTGTGCATTCTCTCAGTCCTGTAAAATCAGGCCAGTTGCTAACAGTCTCTTGTTTGCTTTACCTAAGGTGGTGCTGAATGTTCAAGTTTCTGTGCTTTTTCCAAGTCCTAAGGAGTTGGGTGACTTTCTGCATGTGTTCAGAAACCATCTACAAAGGGTTACATTTGTTGTTGCCCTTGGTGGTACACACAAGGAGCTGGCCGTGGAGTTGGGGAGTTGGGAGGTACACAGCATGTTGAAGGTGCCATTGCACCAGTTGGGAAGGTTTACAGGTGAGGTGTCCCCATTGGCTCATGGATAGACTTCCTGATGGAGCCTGTAAAGTGATTAGTAGGATCCTTTTATGTCTTTTGGGAGTCCTGACTGCTCTCCTAGCCCCTCCTTGTCCTACAGTTGTGTAGTACACCTCAGTATTCTGGATAGGGTGAGAAAAAAATGAGCCTCTTCAGCAGCATCCCACAAAGTTGAGGAAGCCAGGTGCTCACTCAGATGCTCTCATATTCCCCCATGGGAGAAATCACAGATCTAGAAGTTCTGTCTTGGCAGTGATCTGGGCTGCCTCGTGAGGGATAATGCAGGTAAAGTGAAATTGTTCTTCTTACCCTCTTCAGTGCATCTAGTCTCAGATTTGCTTTTTTTCTCCAACAGTGTGCTGGAACTTCTGAACTTCCACAAGGTCATTCTTGTCTGTGGTTGATTATTAAAAGTAGTTTATTGGTGGGAAAATGATAGAGAACTCCTTCTCCATTTTGCTTATGGTACTTCTCTGATGTTTTTTGCTTTTTTTTCCTGAGAGTTTTCTTTTTGTCATGAATTGGTGTTGAAGTTTGTCATATGTTTTTTATGCATTAATATTATTATGTGGTTTTTTTTATTAGATTTAATTTGTAGATTACATTGATTGGTTTTTGAATATTGAAAATAACTTGCATCTCTAAAATAAACCTCATGGTGCATAACTCTTCTTATATATTGGATGTTCTATTTGATAACATTTTGTTAAGAATTTTTATATCTATATTCATGAGGGATATGAGGCTATAGTTTTCTTATAGTATCTTTGATTTTGGTATCAGAGTAATACTGGTTTCATAAAATGAATTGCAAAATGTTTTTATTTTTCTCTTTTGTGATTGTGTAGAAGTAGTGTTTGCTCTTCAATCATTTAATAGAATGAAGCAGTGAAGCCATCTAGGTCTGAAGATTTTTTTCTTAGGAGTTTTAAAATATGAATTCAGTTTCCTTAATAGTTATAGGTCTAGTCAAGCTAGTCAAATTATGTTAACCCTTGAATAACATGGGTTTGAACTGCCTGGGTCCACTTCTATGTGAATTTTTGATAGATACAATACAGTACTGTAAATTTGTTTCCTCTTCCTTCTGATTTCCTTAATAATATTTTTCTCTAGCTTACTTTATTGTAAGAATACACTCTATAATATAACATACAATATATGTGTTAATTGACTGTTCATATTGTCAGTAAGGCTTCTGATCAACAGTAGGCTAATAATAGTTTTTGAGAGGTCATCGTTATATACCGGGTTTTGTCTGTGTGGGGGATTGGTGCTCCAACCCTGTGTTATTCAATGACTAACTGTATATATATATTTTATATTGATTGAGTTATGGTAGTTTGTATTTTAAAAGGAATTGATCCATTTCATGTATGTCATCTATTTATGTATGTAGAGTTTTTGAAGTATTCCTCTATTATCCTTTTAATGTATGTGTAATATCCCATTTCATTCCTGATATTGATAACTTGTGTCTTATATGTTTTTTTCTTTGTTAGTCTTGGTAGAAATTAATTATGGGGCGCCTGGGTGGCTCAGTTGGTTAAGCATCCAACTTCAGCTCGGGTCATGATCTCACAGTTTGTGGGTTCGAGCCAGCTGTTCTGACAGCTCAGAGACTGGAGCTTGCTTCGGATTCTGTGTCTGCCTCTCTCTGTCCCTCCCCTGCTCGCACTCTGTCTTTCTCTCAAAAATAAATGCTAAAAAATAAATAAATTAGTTCTGTTGATCTTTCCAAAGACCAGCTTTATATCTCCTCGATTTTTCTATTGTTTTTCTGTTTAAATTTTGTTGATTTTTACTCTCTTGTTCTTTTTGCTCACTTTCGTTTTATTTTGCTCTTTTCCTTCTAATTTCTTTTTTTTTTCATTTTTATTTATTTTAGGGAGAGAGCGTGAATGGGGGAGAGGGGCAGAAAAAGAGAGAGAGAATCCTAGGCAGGCTCAGTGCTCAGTATGGAGCCCAACGTGGGGCTCGATCCCACAATTCTGAGATCATGACTTGAGCCAATCAGGAGTAGGATGCTCAATCTCCTAAGCCACTGAGGTACCTGTCCTTCTAATTTCTTGAGGAGAGAGCTTAGATTATTGATTTGCAATTTTCCTTTTTATTTTAATTTTTGAAAAAATTTTTAAAAATTTTGTTTACTTATTTTTTTTAAGTAGGCTCTGTGGTTAACATGGGGCTTGAACTCAAGCCTGAGATCAAGGGTCTCATGCTCTACTGACAGAGCTGGCTAGGCACCCCATGCATTTTCCTTTTTTTTTTTTTAATGTTTATTTTGCACAAGAGAGGAAGTGTATGCATGCATGCATGGGGGAGGGACAGAGAAAGAGGGGGAGAGAGAATCTGACAGCACAGAGCCCAAAGTGGGGTCCAATCCCACGAATGAGCTGAAATCAAGAGTTGGATGTTTAAATGACTGAGCCACCCAGGAGTCCCTCCTTTTTTAAAAAAAATTTAATGTTTTATTTAGTTTTGAGAGAGACAGAGAGACAAAATATGAGTGGGAGGAGGGGCAGAGAGAGAGGAGACACAGAATCCGCAGTTAATGACACAGAATTGAAAGTCATGAACCACGAGATCATGCCCTGAGCCAATATATACATTTGTATTTCTCTAACTTATTTCACTTAGCATAATGCACTCTAGCTCCATCCATGTCATTGCAAATGGCAATATTTCAGTTTTTTATGACTAATATTCTATTACACACACACACACACACAAGCGCACACACACATACCACAGCTTTATTCATTCATCAGTTGATAGACTTTTGGGCTCTTTACATAATTTGGCTATTTTTGGTAATGTTGCTGTCAATACTGGGGTGCACGTGACACTTTGAATCAGTAGTTTTGTATCCTTTGGGTAAATCCCTAGTAGTGCAATTGCTGGGTCATAGAGTAGTTCTATTTTTAACTTTTTGAGGAACCTCCATACTGTTTTCCAGAGTGGCAGCACCAGTTTGCATTCCCACCAACAGTGTAAGAGGGTTCACCTTTCTCCACATCCTCACTGACATTTGTTGTTTCCTGAGTTGTTAATTTTAGTCATTCTGACTCCTGTGGAATTTAGTAAACAGATGAACATGGGGAAGGGGAAAAAAAGAGAGGGAGGCAAACCATGAGAGACTCTTAACTATAGAGACCAAACTGAGGGTTGTTGGAGGGGAGGTGGGCAAGGAATGGGCTAAATGGGTGATGGGTTTTAAGGAGGACACTTATTTAATTTATTTATTTATTTATTTATTTATTTATTTATTTATTTATTTTTTATTTTTTAATATATGAAATTTACTGTCAAATTGGTTTCCATACAACACCCAGTGCTCATCCCAAAAGGTTCCCTCTTCAATACCCATCACCCACCCTGCCCTCCCTCCCACCGCCATCAACCCTCAGTTTGTTCTCAGTTTTTAACAGTCTCTTATGCTTTGGCTCTCTCCCACTCTAACCTCTTTTTTTTTTTTCCCCTTCCCCTCCCCCATGGGTTTCTGTTATGTTTCTCAGGATCCACATAAGAGTGAAACCATATGGTATCTGTCTTTCTCTGTATGGCTTATTTCACTTAGCATCACACTCTCCAGTTCCATCCATGTTGCTACAAAAGGCCATATTTCATTTTTTCTCATTGCCACGTAGTATTCCATTGTGTATATAAACCACAATTTCTTTATCCATTCATCAGTTGATGGACATTTAGGCTCTTTCCATAATTTGGCTATTGTTGAGAGTGCCGCTATAAACATTGGGGTACAGGTGCCCCTATGCATCAGTACTCCTGTATCCCTTGGATAAATTCCTAGCAGTGCTATCGCTGGGTCATAGGGTAGGTCTATTTTTAATTTTCTGAGGAACCTCCACACTGCTTTCCAGAGCGGCTGCACCAATTTGCATTCCCACCAACAGTGCAAGAGGGTTCCTGTTTCTCCACATCCTCTCCAGCATCTATAGTCTCCTGATTTGTTCATTTTGGCCACTCTGACTGGCGTGAGGTGGTATCTGAGTGTGGTTTTGATTTGTATTTCCCTGATAAGGAGCGACGTTGAACATCTTTTCATGTGCCTGTTGGCCATCCGGATGTCTTCTTTAGAGAAGTGTCTATTCATGTTTTCTGCCCATTTCTTCACTGGGTTATTTGTTTTTCGGGTGTGGAGTTTGATGAGCTCTTTATAGATTTTGGATACTAGCCCTTTGTCCGATGTGTCATTTGCAAATATCTTTTCCCATTCCGTTGGTTGCCTTTTAGTTTTGTTGGTTGTTTCCTTTGCTGTGCAGAAGCTTTTTATCTTCATAAGGTCCCAGTAATTCACTTTTGCTTTTAATTCCCTTGCCTTTGGGGATGTGCCGAGTAAGAGATTGCTACGGCTGAGGTCAGAGAGGTCTTTTCCTGCTTTCTCCTCTAAGGTTTTGATGGTTTCCTGTCTCACATTCAGGTCCTTTATCCATTTTGAGTTTATTTTTGTGAATGGTGTGAGAAAGTGGTCTAGTTTCAACCTTCTGCATGTTGCTGTCCAGTTCTCCCAGCACCATTTGTTAAAGAGACTGTCTTTTTTCCATTGGATATTCTTTCCTGCTTTGTCAAAGATGAGTTGGCCATACGTTTGTGGGTCTAGTTCTGGGGTTTCTATTCTATTCCATTGGTCTATGTGTCTGTTTTTATGCCGATACCATGCTGTCTTGATGATGACAGCTTTGTAGTAGAGGCTAAAGTCTGGGATTGTGATGCCTCCTGCTTTGGTCTTCTTCTTCAAAATTACTTTGGCTATTCGGGGCCTTTTGTGGTTCCATATGAATTTTAGGATTGCTTGTTCTAGTTTCGAGAAGAGTGCTGGTGCAATTTTGATTGGGATTGCATTGAATGTGTAGATAGCTTTGGGTAGTATTGACATTTTGACAATATTTATTCTTCCAATCCATGAGCAGGGAATGTCTTTCCATTTCTTTATATCTTCTTCAATTACCTGCATAAGCTTTCTATAGTTTTCAGCATACAGATCTTTTACATCTTTGGTTAGATTTATTCCTAGGTATTTTATGCTTCTTGGTGCAATTGTGAATGGGATCAGTTTCTTCATTTGTCTTTCTGTTGCTTCATTGTTAGTGTATAAGAATGCAACTGATTTCTGCACATTGATTTTGTATCCTGCAACTTTGCTGAATTCATGTATCAGTTCTAGCAGACTTTTGGTGGAGTCTATCGGATTTTCCATGTATAATATCATGTCATCTGCAAAAAGCGAAAGCTTGACTTCATCTTTGCCAATTTTGATGCCTTTGATTTCCTTTTGTTGTCTGATTGCTGATGCTAGAACTTCCAGCACTATATTAAACAACAGCGGTGAGAGTGGGCATCCCTGTCGTGTTCCTGATCTCAGGGAAAAGGCTCTCAGTTTTTCCCCGTTGAGGATGATGTTAGCTGTGGGCTTTTCATAAATGGCCTTTATGATCTTTAAGTATGTTCCTTCTATCCCGACTTTCTCAAGGGTTTTTATTAAGAAAGGGTGCTGGATTTTGTCAAAGGCCTTTTCTGCATCGATTGACAGGATCATATGGTTCTTCTCTTTTTTTTTGTTAATGTGATGTATCACGATCGATTTGCGAATGTTGAACCAGCCCTGCATCCCAGGAATGAATCCCACTTGATCATGGTGAATAATTCTTTTTATATGCTGTTGAATTCGATTTGCTAGTATCTTATTAAGAATTTTTGCATCCATATTCATCAGGGATATTGGCCTGTAGTTCTCTTTTTTTACTGGGTCTCTGTCTGGTTTAGGAATCAAAGTAATACTGGCTTCATAGAATGAGTCTGGAAGTTTTCCTTCCCTTTCTATTTCTTGGAATAGCTTGAGAAGGATAGGTATTATCTCTGCTTTAAATGTCTGGTAGAACTCCCCTGGGAAGCCATCTGGTCCTGGACTCTTATTTGTTGGGAGATTTTTGATAACCGATTCAATTTCTTCGCTGGTTATGGGTCTGTTCAAGCTTTCTATTTCCTCCTGATTGAGTTTTGGAAGAGTGTGGGTGTTTAGAAATTTGTCCATTTCTTCCAGGTTGTCCAATTTGCTGGCATATAATTTTTCATAGTATTCCCTGATAATTGTTTGTATCTCTGAGGGATTGGTTGTAATCATTCCATTTTCATTCATGATTTTATCTATTTGGGTCATCTCCCTTTTCTTTTTGAGAAGCCTGGCTAGAGGTTTGTCAATTTTGTTTATTTTTTCAAAAAACCAACTCTTGGTTTCGTTGATCTGCTCTACAGTTTTTTTAGATTCTATATTGTTTATTTCTGCTCTGATCTTTATTATTTCTCTTCTTCTGCTGGGTTTAGGCTGCCTTTGCTGTTCTGCTTCTATTTCCTTTAGGTGTGCTGTTAGATTTTGTATTTGGGATTTTTCTTGTTTCTTGAGATAGGCCTGGATTGCAATGTATTTTCCTCTCAGGACTGCCTTCGCTGCATCCCAAAGCGTTTGGATTGTTGTATTTTCATTTTCGTTTGTTTCCATATATGTTTTAATTTCTTCTCTAATTGCCTGGTTGACCCACTCATTCGTTAGTAGGGTGTTCTTTAACCTCCATGCTTTTGGAGGTTTTCCAGACTTTTTCCTGTGGTTGATTTCAAGCTTCATAGCATTGTGGTCTGAAAGTATGCATGGTATAATTTCAATTCTTGTAAACTTATGAAGGGCTGTTTTGTGACCCAGTATATGATCTATCTTGGAGAATGTTCCATGTGCACTCGAGAAGAAAGTATATTCTGTTGCTTTGGGATGCAGAGTTCTAAATATATCTGTCAAGTCCATCTGATCCAATGTATCATTCAGGGCCCTTGTTTCTTTATTGACTGTGTGTCTAGATGATCTATCCATTTCTGTAAGTGGGGTGTTAAAGTCCCCTGCAATGACCACATTCTTGTCAATAAGGTTGCTTATGTTTATGAGTAATTGTTTTATATATCTGGGGGCTCGGGTATTTGGCGCATAGACATTTATAATAGTTAGCTCTTCCTGATGGATAGACCCTGTAATTATTATATAATGCCCTTCTTCATCTCTTGTTACAGCCTTTAATTTAAAGTCTAGGTTGTGTGATAGAAGTATGGCTACTCCAGCTTTCTTTTGGCTTCCAGTAGCATGATAAATAGTTCTCCATCCCCTCACTCTCAATCTAAAGGTGTCCTCAGATCTAAAATGAGTCTCTTGTAGACAGCAAATAGATGGGTCTTGTTTTTTTATCCATTCTGATACCCTATGTCTTTTAGTTGGCGCATTTAATCCATTTACATTCAGTGTTATTATAGAAAGATACGGGTTTAGAGTCATTGTGATGTCTGTATGTTTTATGCTTGTAGTGATGTCTCTGGTACTTTGTCTCACAGGATCCCCCTTAGGATCTCTTGTAGGGCTGGTTTCGTGGTGACAAATTCCTTCAGTTTTTGTTTGTTTGGGAAGACCTTTATCTCTCCTTCTATTCTAAATGACAGACTTGCTGGATAAAGGATTCTCGGCTGCATATTTTTTCTGTTTAGCACACTGTAGATATCGTGCCAAGCCTTTCTGGCCTGCCAAGTTTCAAAGGAGAGATCAGTCACGAGTCTTATAGGTCTCCCTTTATATGTGAGGGCACGTTTATCCCTTGCTGCTTTCAGAATTTTCTCTTTATCCTTGTATTTTGCCAGTTTCACTATGATATGTCGTGCAGAAGATCGATTCAAGTTACGTCTGAAGGGAGTTCTCTGTGCCTCTTGGATTTCAATGCCTTTTTCCTTCCCCAGTTCAGGGAAGTTCTCAGCTATAATTTGTTCAAGTACCCCTTCAGCACCTTTCCCTCTCTTCCTCCTCTGGGATACCAATTATGCGTATATTATTTCTTTTTAGTGTATCACTTAGTTCTCTAATTTTCCCCTCATACTCCTGGATTTTTTTATCTCTCTTTCTTTCAGCTTCCTCTTTCTCCATAACTTTATCTTCTAGTTCACCTATTCTCTCCTCTGCCTCTTCAAGCCGAGCCATCGTGGTTTCCATTTTGTTTTGCATTTCGTTTAAAGCGTTTTTCAGCTCCTCGTGACTGTTCCTTAGTCGCTCGATCTTTGTGGCAAGAGATTCTCTGCTGTCCTGTATACTGTTTTCAAGCCCAGCAATTAATTTTATGACTATTATTCTAAATTCACTTTCTGTTATATTATTTAAATCCTTTTTGATCAGTTCATTAGCTGTTGTTATTTCCTGGAGATTCTTCTGAGGGGAATTCTTCCGTTTGGTCATTTTGGAGAGTCCCTGGCGTGGTGAGGACCTGCAGTGCACTTCCCCTGTGCTGTGGTGTATAACTGGAGTTAGTGGGCGGGGCCCACTGCTGGGGCCACAGTCAGACTGGTGTGTGCCTTCTCTTCCCCTCTCCTAGGGGCGGGATTCACTGTGGGGTGGCGTGTCCCGTCTGGGCTACTTGCACACTGCCAGGCTTGTGTTGCTGGGGATCTGGCGTATTAGCTGGGGTGGGTAGGCAAGGTGCACGGGGGCTGGAGGGGCAGGCTTAGCTCGCTTCTCCTTAGGTGATCCACTTCAGGAGGAGCCCTGTGGCAGCGGGAGGGAGTCAGATCCGCTGCCGGAGGTTTGGCTCCGCAGAAGCACAGAGTTGGGTGTTTGCGCGGAGCGAGCAAGTTCCCTGGCAGGAACTGGTTCCCTTTGGGATTTTGGCTGGGGGATGGGCGGGGGAGATGGCGCTGGCGTGCGCCTTTGTTCCCCGCCAAGCTGAGCTCTGCCGTCCGGGGGCTCAGCAGCTCTCCCTCCCTTTGTCCTCCAGCCTTCCCACTTTCCGAGCAGAGCTGTTAACTTATGACCTCCCAGACGCTAAGTCGCGCTTGCTGTCGGAACACAGTCTGTTCCGCCCCTCCGCTTTTGCCAGTCAGACTCGGGGGCTCTGCTTGGCCGGCAAGCCGCCCCTCCGCCCCGGCTCAAGGAGGACACTTATGATGAGCCTGAAGTTTCTCCTGAAACCAATATTACATTACATGTTAACTAATTAGAATGTAAATAAAAAGTTGAAACAAACAACAAAATAATAATATATGCATTTAATGCCAATAAATTTCCTTTCAGCTTTTCTCTACCTGTGTCCCAAAAGTTTGATATATTATATTGTCATTTTAATTCAGTTCAGTGTAATTTTTATTTGCTCTGAAAAGTTCTCTTTGATGTGTATGGACTATTTAAATGTTTATTTATTTTGAGAGAGAGAGAAAGAGGTAGAGAGAGAGAATCCCAAGCACACTCTGCACTCTCAGCACAGAGCCCAACTCAGGGCTTTATCTCATGAACTGTGAGATCATTACCAGAGCCAAAATCAAGAATCAGATGCTCAATGAACTGAGCCACCCACGTGCCCCTGATGCATGGATTATTTAGAAAAATTTTTTTTATATCTAAGCATTTGAAGATTTTTTTGTTATTCTTCTGTTATTTATTTCCAGTTTGATTTTATTGTGGTTGAAGGAAACATTCTGTGTATGATTTTGATTGTTTTAAATTTGTGACATTTGTGTTTTTGCCCATCATATATCTTAGTATGAGTCATATGTGCACTTGAAAAGAATGTGTATCTGCTTTTGTTGAGTGGATTATTCTGTGAATGCCACTAGATCCTATTGGTCAGTGGTAGTGTTGAGTTCTTTATCATTGCTCTTTTTCTGTTTAGTTCTGTAGGTCTCTGACTATAATTGTAGAGTTGTCTATTTTTATTTCTGTCAGTTTTGCTTCACACATTGTGTAGCTCTGTTATTTAGTGCATATACATTTATGATTGCTGTGTTTTCTTGGTAATTGACTTTGTATCATTATATAATGTTCCATTTTTGTGTCAGAAGAAAGAAAATTATTCTGGCATCTACTTTAATATTAATTATTGCTTTTTTTCATTAACTTTTGCATGTTTTTTTCATGCTTATATTTCTAATTTGCCTAGGATGTTGTATTTATAGTTACATTTGTAGTTAGTTTTTTGTAAACAACATATTATTAGGTCATGTTTTATAATTTCTCTGGCTGTGTGTCTTTTAACTAATTTAATGAGATTATCTACATTTAATGCCATTATTGATTTGTTATTAAGTCTTCCATTTTATTTTTTGATTAAAAAAATTTTTTTTAATGTTTATATATTTTTGAGAGAGAGGCAGAGTGTGAGGAGGGGAGGGCAGAGAGAGAGAAGGAGACACAGAACTCAAAGCAGGCTCTAGGCTCTGTGCTGATAGCACAGAGCCTAACACGGGGCTCAAACTCACGAACTGTGAGATCATAACCTGAGCTGAAGTTGGACACTTAACTAACTGAGCCATCCAGGGGCCCCTTTATTTTTTTTATTTCTATTTTTCTTTTCTCTGCTTTCTTTTTCCTCCTCCTTGTGGGTTACTTGAACATTAAAATTTTTTAAAATGTTTTTATTTTTGAGAGAGACAGAGAGAGTGGGGGGTGGGGAGGACAGAGAGAGAGGGAGACAGAGAATCTGAAGCAGCTTCAGGCTCTGAGCTGTCTGCACAAAGCCTGATGCAGATTGAACCCATGAACCATGAGATCATGACCTGAGCCGAAGCCAAATGATTAACCGACTGAGCCACCCTGGCACCCCAGAGCATTTTTTGAGAATTCCATTTTAATGTATCAGTAGTGTTTTTGAGTATATGTCTTTGTAGATCTTTTTAGTGGTTATTCCTAGGTATTATATTGTAAATGAGGAACTCATTACAGTGTATTGGAATTGCCATTTTTCTGGTTGTGTGAATTGTAGAAAACTTGTCTCTCTTTATATTTGTTTACTTTTCTCTTTACAAGTGTGCCAAATATTTTTTCTCCTACATGAACCACAACAGATACTGTTATAATTTTTAATTTTTCAAACCATCATACATAATCTTAAAAATTCAAGAGGATGAAAGTCAATCATATTTCCACACGTTTTTGTTTACCTTCTTTTTTCTTTCTCCCTGATGTTTCAAGATTATTTTGTTTTACCATTTTTCTTATGTTTAGAGAACTTTCTTTTCTTTTAGGATAGATCTGCTGGTAACAAATTCTTTTAGTTTTCTTTCATCTGAAAATCTCCTGACTTCTCTTTCATTCCCAAAGAATGTTTCCAGGGGGTATAGGATTCTAAGTTAACAGTTATTTTTTTTTTTAATTTATAACATTTATTTATTATTGAGAGACAGAGAGGGACAGAGCATGAACATGGGAGGGGCAGAGAGAGGAGGAGACACACAATCCAAAGCAGGCTCCAGGCTCTGAGCTGTTAGCGCAGAGCCTGACTCAGGACTTGAACTCACAAACCGCTAGATCATGACCTGACCTGAAGTTGGACACCCAACCGACTGAGCCACCCAGCCACCCCAATAGTTATTTTCTTTCAGCAGTGAGAACTTTTTGCCACTTCCTTTTGTTCCTTATGTTTTATTAATAAAAATTTAAAAATATTTGGTATTATAAAATTTAAAATTTTAGTTATATTATAAAATTTAAAAAATAGTGGTAAGATTCACATTAGACAGTATCTTCCGTGTTGACATTTAGTACATTCATAGTGTTTTACAGCCATTACCACTATCTAATTCCAAAATCTTCTTGTCACCCCAAATATGAACCCTTATACCAATTCCCCTTTCCCCCCAGCCCTTGACAACTACTCTCTTTGTGGGTTTGCCTATTCTGGATACTTTCGTGGCCTTTTGTGTGTGACTTCTGTTACTCAGTATAATGTTTTCAAGATTATTTGTTGATGTGACATATATTTGTACTTAATTGCTTTTATGTCCGAGTAACATTCCATTTTATGACTATACCACAGTATGTTTGTCTGCTTATCAGTTGATGGAGATTTGAATTGTTTCCATGTTTGGCTACTGTGAGTAGTGATGCTCATCCTCTCTCATTTTAGTGAAAAATTCACTGTCATTTGAATTTTTTTTCCACTTGAGGTTAGGTATTGTTTCTCTCTTGCTACTTTTTTTTCTTCTTTTCTTTTCTTTTGCCTATAGTATTCAGAAATGTAACTATGTTATGTCTTGGTATGTGTTTCTTTTGGTTTATTCTGTTTGGGGTTTGGTCAGCTTCTTCAATATGGAGGTTTTGTCTTTTGCTAAATTTGGGAAGTTTTCTGTCATTTTTAAAAATTTTAAGTTTTATTAGACTTTATTTTTTAGAACAGTTTTAGGTTTACAGAAAAATTGTACAGAAAGTACATGGAGCCCTCCTTCCTCTTTCAGCTTCTCCTCTTATTCACATTCTGCATTAGTGTGGTACATTTATTACATTTAATGAACCAGTATTTATACACTCCTAATATTATTTATAGTTTACATCAAGGTTCACTCTTTGTGTTTTATGGTTTTGACAAATGCATAATGTCATGTATCTATCATTACAGTCTCATAAGAATAGTTTCATTGCCCTAAAAATACCCATCTATTCATCCCTTTTCTTATCCTCCAGGACTTTTGGCAACCACTGATCTTTTTACTGCCTCTATAATTTGCCTCTTAAAGAATGTTACTTAGTCAGGATCATATAGACTGTAGACTTTTCAGATTGACTTCTTTCGCTGTGCAATATGCAGTTAAGATTCCTCCATGTCTTTTGATGGCTTGATAGGTCATTTATTTTTTATTTTTTTAAAGGTGTTATTTTTTTTAAGTGGTCTCCACACCCACATGGAGCTTGAACCCACAGCCCTGAGATCAAGAGTTACACGCTTCACTGACTGAGCCAGCCAAGCACCCCAGTAGCTCATTTCTTTGTATTGCTGAATAATATTCTATTGTCTGGATAGAGTATAAGTTGTTTCTTCATTCACCTATTGAAGGATACCTTGATTGCTTCCAAGTTTGGGCATTTACAAATTAAGCAGCCATAAACATTTGTGTACAGGTTTTTGTGTGGACATAAGTTTTCAACTCACTGGGTAATTACCAATGCATGCAGTTGTTAGATTGTATGGTAAGAGTATATTAATTTTATAAGAAACTTCCAGACTGTCTTCCAATGTGGCTGTACCATTTTGCATTCTCACCAGCAATGGGTGAGAGTTCTTATTGCTTCATATTGTCACTAGGATTTGTTCTGTTCATGTACATTCTAAGCCTTGCCTTTTTTCTTTCTTCTCTCCTCCTAGGACCTGATAATAAGAATGTTAGATTCTGTTTTGTTTTTGCCATAGTCATACAGGTCCCTGAGTCTCTTTTTTTTTTTTTTTTTTTGTTTTTTGTTTTTAAGTCTGTTTTCTCTTTATTGTTTAGTGTCCAAACACTTCTATAATAAAAAGTTGCGGGGTTTTCCACACCAACAACCAATTCTACAGATGTCTGGATACCCGCTGGGTGTCCAAAATTCAGTCCATTTCTGACACTAACTCTGGGTCAGATCCCACATGTTAAGTGCTCAGTCCCACAAGACCATCTTCACTTCAGATGCCAATCTCAAGTCCTAGACTTCTCTACTTCTGATCAACTAGTATAAATTGAGGGTTCCTATGATCCCCTTCTCATGTTTGATTATTTGCTAGAACAGCTCACAGAACTCAGGAAGACAACTTAATTACTATTATCAGTTTATTATAAAGGATCCAACTTAGGAACAGCCAAATAGAAAAGATGCTTACGGCAAGGTATGTAGACTGGGACATGGAGCTTCTATGTCCTTCTTGACATGCCAACCTCATAGTAACTTGATGTGTTCATTAGCCTGGAAGCTCTCCAAACCCTATTGTTTGTTTTTATCAGAATTCCATTATGAAGGCATGATGTATGACATCACTGGCCCTTGGTGATTAACTCAGTCTCCAGCTCCTCTTCCCTCCCTGTGGGTTGGAGAGTGGAGTTGAAAGTACCGACCCTCTAATTGCATGATTCCTCTGGCATCTCCCATTCTGAAGCTATCTGGGGGCCCACCAAGGGTCACCTCATTAGCATAATCCCCAATAGGGTTGAAAGGGACTCATCATGAATAACAAAAGATGCTTCTATCCTTCAAAGAGTTTTAGAAACTTTTGTGTTAGGGACTGGAGATGAAGAAATATATATTTCTTATTACATCATAATATCACATTCCAACTGTTATTTCAAATTTTTCTGACTATGGCTCACTGCTTCTTTCCCATGCCTCCTCCATTCTACTGTTTAGACCATTCAACATTTTTTCTTTGTTGAGATGTTTTTGTTTCTTTGCTGAGACTCTTTGGTTTTTTTCTTCCCATTGGTTTCATGCATATTTGTAATTGCTCACTGAAACATTTTTATGATGGCTCCTTTAAAATATTTTCAGATAATTCTAATATCTTTGTTTTCTTTGTGTTGGCATGTATTGCTTTTTTTTTTCCCATTCAATTTCAGATCTTCCTGGTTCTTGGTATGGACCTGGAACTTTGGACATTATGTTATGAGATATTGCTTCTTATTTAAGCCTTTTGTTTTATTTGGCTTTCCTTGACAATGCTGCTGTAGGAGAAGGAGAGGGTTTGCCTCATTATTGCCAAGTGGGGGCTGAGGGCCATGTTACCCACTCAGCCTCCATTGACACTGAAGGGTGCACACTCCTGTTATTGTTGATTAGGTGTAGGAATTGTACCTTCCTAGTAGTCTTCCACTGATTAGTGGCTGGAAAGCATTGGTAGTGCCTTCTGTTCCCCATGTGGTCTCTGATGACACCAGGAGGAGGGTGGTAGTCTTGTTACTGCTTAGCAGTGGTGAAAGCCCCCACTCTGTCTTAGGCCTCTTTGGACACCACAGTGGAATGATGAAGGAGTCTCATTAATGCTGATTAGGGGCAGAAGTTCAGGTGGGCTCCACTGCCACTGAGTGGTGGGGGCTTGTTATTGCCCACTTGGGTAGAAAGTCTTGACTCCTAACTTGGCCTTCTCAGACACTATTCCATTGCAAGGTCCAGGTGTGTTATTATAGCCCAATAAAGGTAGAAGTCCATTCTTTCCAGTTGACCTTCCTTGTGTGGGTGGGAGTTGGGCCACAGCTTTTTTGGGGGAGAGGGTTGATGTTTGGAAGCAATGTAGTAGTTATTATTGAAAAGTTTTCTTTGTTGACATGCTGACTCTTTCCTGGTTCTTAAGGCTAGAGAGAACATTCTTTTTTTTGTCTGTGCCTATTGGTGTTTCTAGGTTTCTAGCTTTATCAGATTCAAATAGCAGATGTATAAGGTAAAAGAAAATCTAGGGAATTCACCACTGTATTCTTTCTTGCATCCCAAGGTCCCTAGTTGGTCCACCTTTCCCCTCTACTTTTCAGACTCTTCTTATTTTTACAAGATGTATTTATGTCTAGAGTTTTTTATATATGATATATATCATATGCTTTGTATATGTTATACATGTTGTATGTGTGAAATATCTATATACTTACATATATATTACATATATGTCTCTGTTATATTTATAATGCCCAGAGTTTTTCATTGTACTTAGGAGGAATGGTGAAAACTATGTCTTATTCATCTTCCTGGAAGCACATGCTAATCCTGTATCTTTTTAACTTTTTACTATTCTTCCTTTATAGATAATGGGCTGTCATCATTTAGTTTTGGTTACATGAAGTTACGTGTTTTATCCGTTTTAAGTCCATATTTTCCTGTATTAGGATTTCCTTTTGGTATAGGTTATCTTTTATTACGGGCTGAAATATAAAATGCATTACTGGTAGACTTGATGTCAGCATCATGGTGCTATAAGATGTCCCTAGTTTTTGTCCTCACCCTCAACAACAAATATTCTGTACCCATCCCCTGTCATATATGACAGGGGACCCAGAGAAGTCTCACCCAACTGTGCATTGAGTAATATACAGACCTCAGTCAGCTGTGTACCGTGAGGTGACTGTGTTGTCATCTGGGAGCTTCTGAAGGCCCTTGGGTTCTTCAGACGCTTGGTTACCCTTGGGTAACCATTGGATGAGGAAACCTTTGTCGATGTATAGGTTTCTATAGGTGAAGACCCAGCACTCTTTTGGAGCAGAAAATAAGAGTTTGACATTGGAGTGGGTAATAGGAATAATTTCACTTTACCTGCGTCAACTTTACCAAAAGGTAGCAATAGATAAAGACCAAAGGAGATCTTTTTAGACCCATGATTTCTCCCTGAGGGCAAGAGAGAGCATGAAAGTGAGCATCCAGCTTTTCCAGCTTTGTAGATGCTGCCAGAGAGGCTCATTTCTGTCTTGCCATATTCAGAGTCCTAAATTGGGAGTTCCATGATTGAGAGGTGGAAAGAGTTTGGGAAAGTGGCACATAGAATTTTTGGGTGGCATTAAATAGACGCAGAGCCTACTGTGCAGCAGACTCTATCAAGAACCCCACCCATTAACTGCTGGGAAAGCCCCCCACTGCCAGATTCCTCATAGGCCCATAGACATCCTCAGTGCTTTGTGTGCCTCACCTACACACACACACCCACACTGTAGCTGGCTTACTGTGCATACTCTTTAAGGTGGTGGCAAGAGCCAGCTTTGGAAGACTGCTCATGAGTATATACAGAAAGCACACAGAATCTGTAGTCCAGAGACCACAAACTTGAGCTTTAGTGCCACTCTTGGGAAAACATGAGAGAGACTGTCAGCACTCAACCTGGTGCATTATAGGATCAATAAAGGCATACGTGCTGAAGAATTCTGTCACAAAAGTGAGCAAGAAGCTTGGAGCAGGTTCGTGGAAGGTCTGAGAATTTTGCAGAATCTCTAGGAGGGACAGTGGAAGGTATTTCTACCCTGATGGGAATTAGTAAAGACTGGAGGGGGTGACTGCTACTTCAAATGTGAACACCATAACACAAAACTCCCAAGAAACATGAAAAACCAAGGAAATAAACACCACGAAAGGATCATAAAAAATTTTCCAGTAACTGAATCCAAAGACATGGAGATGTACAATTTTTCTGATAAAGAATTCAAAAAGCTGTATTAAGGAAATTTGATGAGCTAAAGAAAACCCAGAGAGACAATTCATTGAAATCAGGAAAACAGTACATTAACAAAATGAAAAATTTATCAAAGAATTAGAAATAATGAAAAAGAACCAAACAGAAATTCTGGGGTTGAAGTATTCAATGAATGAAATGGTAAAAAAATGCAGTAGAGCACATCAACAGCAGGCTTGGTGAAGCAGAAGAAAAAAATAAGTGAAATTAAAGATAGGAACTTTAAAATTATCCAGTCAGAGAAGAAGTGACTAGAAAAGAAGAAAAAAAAATGAGGAAGAGTGAAGAAAGCCTTTATGATCATTGACAGCTATCAGTAGGACCAATTTGTGAATCATTGAAGTTCTAAAAGGAGAAGAAGAAGAAGAGAGCAGAAAGCATATTAATGGCTGAGAACTTCCCAAATCTAGGGAGAAATTTGGACATCCAAGTTCATGAAGTTAATAGGCCACCAGATAAACTGAACGTGAAGAAATCCCCTCTAAGAGACATTATAATAAAACTGTCAAAGTTACAGACAAGGAGAGATCTTAAAAGCAGCAAGAGAAACAAAGTTTGTAACTTACAAAGTACTCCCACCCCTGATTAGGCTGTCAGTGGATTTCTCAGCAGAAATATTACAGGCCAAATGTCCATCAACTGATGAATGGATAAAGAAATTGTGGTTTATATACACAATGGAATACTACGTGGCAATGAGAAAAAATGAGATATGGCCTTTTGTAGCAACGTGGATGGAACTGGAGAGTGTGATGCTAAGTGAAATAAGCCATACAGAGAAAGACAGATACCATATGGTTTCACTCTTATGTGGATCCTGAGAAACTTAACAGAAACCCATGGGGGAGGGGAAGGAAAAAAAAAAAAAAAAAGAAGTTAGAGTGGGAGAGAGCCAAAGCATAAGAGACTGTTAAAAACTGAGAACAAACTGAGGGTTGATGGGGGGTGGGAGGGAGGGGAGGGTGGGTGATGGGTATTGAGGAGGGCACCTTTTGGGATGAGCACTGGGTGTTGTATGGAAACCAATTTGACAATAAATTTCATATATTAATAAAAAAAATAAAATAAAAAAAGAAAGAAATATTACAGGCCAGAAGAGAGAGAGATAATTATTCCAAGTGGTGAAAGAAAAAAGAACCGCACCAACCAAGAATACTTTACCTAGCAGAGCTGTCCTTCAGAAATTAAGGAGAGATATAAACTTCCCAGCTAAACAAAAGCTGAGGGAATTTATCATCACTAGACCTGCCTTACAAGCAATGCTGAAAGGAGTTCTTCAAGCTGAAATGAAAGGACCCTAATTAGTAACATGAAAAAATGAAAATATAAAACTCTGGTAAAGGTAAGTATATACTCAAATTCAAAATACTCTAATACTATAATATGGTGATATATTAGCTCTAGTGTTAAAAGATGAGAGTGTTTAAAAAACTATAGCTATAATAATTCAAAGTATAGGTAAATTGTGACATCGAAAACAGTAAAAGCAGGGGAGAGTAAAAGAGTAGAGTTTTTGTATATGATCAAAATTAAGTTGTTACTGGCTTAAAATAGACTGTTACAAGTTGTGTTACATAAATACCATGATAACCACAAAGCAAAAACCTATAGTAGAATCACAGAAGATACAGGTATGGGAATCAAAGCATACCACCATGGAAAATCATCAGTTCATAAAGGAAGGCAGCCAAGAGATGAAAAAAGGAACAAGGCAGCTGTAGAACAACTGGAAACAAGATGGTAATTCTTTACCTATCAAAAATTACTCAAAATGTGAATGAATTGAATTCCCTAATCAACAGGCCTGAAGTAGCTAGAATGATTAAAAGACAAGGCCCCATTAATTACATACCACCTTTAAGAGACTTACTTCACCTTTAGGGGCATACATAAGTTGAAAGTAAAGGGATAGGAAATGATATTTTGTGCAAGTGGAACCAGAAGAGAGCATAGGTAGTTATACATACTCCAGGTAAAATAGACTTTAAGATAAAAATTGTTGACTAGAGACCAAGAAGGTCATTGTATAATGATAAAGGAATCAGCTCATCAGGAAGATTATAGCAATCATATCTATAGGTGCATCAAAACTAATATATTAGTATGTAATAAATATATTAAACAGATACAGATTTGAAGGGAAAATTAGATGATAATACAATAGTAAAAGGACACTTCATTATTTCTGTTTCAGCAATAGATTATCCAGACAAAATCAACAAGGAAACACTTGACTTGAACTGAACTTTAGACCAAACGTATCTCACAGACATAGATACAACACTTCATCCACCAGCATCAGGATATACATTCTTCTCAATTGAAGATGGAACATTCTTCAGAGTAGATCATATGATAGGCCACATAACAAGACTTAGCAAATTTCAGAAGATTGAAATTATACTATGTATCTTTTCAGACCACAGTGGTATAAAAGTAGAAATCAATAATGGGAAGAAAACTGGAAAATTCACAAATATGTGCAAATTAAACAACACAGTTCTGAACAAGCAGTGGGTCAGAAAATCAAAAAGGAAATTAAAAAATATCTTGTAACAAATGAAAATGGAAATAGCATACCAAAGCTTATGGCTTGCTCCAGTGTTAAGAGACAATTTTATAATAATCAATGCCTTACAATAAGAAAAAAGAAAATGTCAAATAACCCAACTTTACACCTCAGTGAACTAGAAAAAGAACCAACTATGCTCAAATTCAGCAGATGGAAGGAAATAAAGATCAGAGTGGGAAAAGTGAAATAGAGACCAGAAAATTATAAAAGGATTAACAGGGGCGCCTGGGTGGCTCAGTCGGTTGGGCGTCTCACTTTGGCTCAGGTCATGATCTCGCAGTCTGTGAGTTCGAGCCCCACATCGGGCTCTGGGCTGATGGCTCAGAGCCTGGAGCCTGCTTCGGATTCTGTGTCTCCCTCTCTCTGCCACTCCCCTGCTCACACTCTGTCTCTGTCTCTCTCAAAAATAAATAAATACTAAAAAAAAAAAAGGATTAACAAAACTGAGAGCTGTCTTTTTTTTTTTTTTTTAAAGAAAAACAAAATTGACAAATGCTTAGATTAAAGGGAAAAAAAGGAAAGACTCAAAATGAGACATAAAATAGGAAGCATTAAAAATGATACCACAGAAGGGTGGCTTAGTTGGTTAAACATCCGACTCTTGAATTTTGGTTCAGGTCATGATTGCATGTTCCTGAAATAGAGACCCACGTGGGGCTCTGCACTGGGTGTGGAGCCTGCCTAACATTTTCTCTTGGGGTGCCTGGGTGGCTTAGTTGGTTGAGTGTCTGACTTTGGCTCAGGTCATGATCTTGCAGTTCGTGGTTTGAGCTTCGATTCAGGCTTTGTACTGACAGCTCCAAGCCTGGAGCCGGCTTTGGATTCTGTGTCTCCCTCTCAGCCTCTCCCCTGCTCACACTCTCACCTCTTTCTCTCTCTGTCTCAAAAATAAAACATTAAAAAAAAATTCTCTCTCCCTTGGGGCACTTGGGTGGCTCAGTCATTTGGGCCACTTCGGCTCAGGTCATGATCTTGCAGGTTCATTAGTTCGAGTCCTGCATTAGGCTTGCTACTGTTGGCCTGTCAGCGCAGAAGCTGCTTTAGATCCTCTCTCTGCCCCTCCCCCGCTTGTGCGCTCCCCCAAATAAATATTTTAAAAACCTTAAAGATTCTCTCTCCCCCTCTACCCCTCTGCCCTCCCTTGCTTGCCCTCTCTCTCTCACCAAAAAAAAAAAAAAAAAAAAAAAAAAAAAAAACACAGAAATACAAGGGATTATAAGAGAATGCCATGAACAATTATTTGCCAACAAATTGGATAATATAGAGGAAATGGATGAATTCCTAGAAACATGTAACCTACTAAGGATAAATCAGGAAAAAATAAAAAAAAAATATTAATGATCCAGTAATGAGTAAGGAGATTGCATCAGCAATCAAATTCTTCCAACAAAGAAAGTTCAGGACCTGATGACTTTACTGGTGAATTCTACCAAACTTTAAAAAATTAATACCAATTCTTCTCTAACTCTTCCAGAAAATTGAAGAGGAGGAAACACTTCCAGGCTCAGTTCATGAGGCCAGTAATACCCTGATACCCAAGCCAGATAAGAATGCTAAATGAAAAAGAAAACCAAAGACAGTATCCCTGATGAATACAGATGCAAAAATTCTCAAAAAATTTTAACAATCCAAATTTAATAGTACATTTAAAGGTTTATATGCCACGATAAAATGGGATTTATCCAAGGAATGAAAGGATGGTTCAACATTATCAAACTAATTAATGTGATACACCTCATTGATAGAATGAAAGATAAAAATCATGTAATCATTTCAGTAGGTGCAGAAAAACCATTTTGACAAAATACAAAATCCTTTCATGAATAGAATTCTCAGAAAAGGGGGTTTAGAAGGAACATATCTCAACATAAAAAAGGCCGTCATATGACAAACCCACAGCTAATGTCATACTCAGTGGTAAATGGGTTTGAAATGAAAGTTTTTCCTCTAAGATGAGAAACAAGACAAGAATCCTCATTTTCACCACTCCTGTTCAACATAGTACTGGAAGTCCTAGCCAGAACAGTCAGGTGAGAAAAGGAAACAGAAGGCATCTAAATCATAAAGGAAGAAGTAAAATTGTATTTGTTTGCAAATGATTTGATATATGTAGAAAATCCTAAAGACTCCACCAAAAACCTGTTGAAACTAATCAGCAAATTCAGTAAAATTGCAGGATATAAAATTAACACACAGAATTTAGTTGTGTTTCTTACTAACAATGAAATATTTGAAAAAGAAATACAGCCAACAGTGCTATTCAAAATAGGATTGAAAACAAGCAGATGGTTAGGAATAAATTTAACCAAGGAGGTGAAATATCTGTATACTGAAAACTATAAAGTGAATTACTGTAGTCTAGTTGCTGATGGCCTTGTGTGGTATAGATTTATTTTTGGTAGTGATGTGGGCCAAAGAGTATATATAAAAGAATTGAGACCATTTGTGTTGTATTTGAAGGGTTTCATACATCAGGGAAAAATAACGAAACACTGATTGCAAAACTTAATTTTTTTTAAAACAATACATCTTTTTGTACCTTAGGAATTGAAATCAAATGATGGCAAATATCAAAATGGAAACTATTTAGAAAGAGTAAAAAGAAATATTTATGGAAACTTCCAAATTGGTTCATTCTGGTGAATATAAATGTTTGTCAGAGTCTGAGAATTGTTTCTCTAGCTCAGAGCTGGGTAATGTATAAGTTGTTGGTTAGGGGATAGTTTTGTAGATACATGCCAAGCTTTGTATATAAGTCTATATCCTGAGAGTGATTAGGTGGAATATTTCCAATCTGTAACTTAAAATAATCTTTTTGGTTGTTGCTTAAGATCACAGTTTTCACCTGAAGATAGACTCTGAGTGCAAATGACAATGAAATTCCTATCTAATGTGTATAGTTCGTGCAATTTTGCATTCTTAATATGCAAAGTGGTTGCTATGTTAAGAGCTCTACTGTATTGTTGATTTCCATGCTGAAATCTGGCTGCTATTTTAGTATATATGTGATGTTAATCAGAAATTGCTTTTTCTAATGGGAAATCTTTTCTCTTTTACAGGGTATCTTTCCTGTAAATTATGTTCACTTGAAAAAGGCAATTGTCAGTAATAGGGGGTGAGTAGTTGGCCTTACTAAATTTATTCATAATTTTTATAGATTGTGGAGGAAGGCTTTTTTTCATTTTGGTTTGTAGTATAAAATATGCTATTAACATGTTTTCCTGCCAAAAATAAGTTTGCTTTATCATATATAATGTAATATGTAATTCTGAGAATATAATTATTTCTTAAAATACTGACAACTTTAATATCTTTTCTTCTGTACCTGAAAGGTAACCTGGGTTGTGAATTTTCTAAAAACATAATGCATGCAGTATGTTTTTAATAATTTATTTATTACTTTGAGAATAGGTTCTGATAGGATAACAAGTACAATCTCTGAATAGAAGAGAGCAAGATGTAAATACATCAAAGTGTTAACATTTGTTGTTTTTGCACATTCACATTGTGAGTGACTTAGAAATTCTTTACTGTCGTGCTCTAATTTTAAAAATAATAAATATGTGTTATTATAAAATTGTGATTTTATTTTCCAGAATTTATCATTCTAAAATATAAAATTTAAGGTACTATATAAGTGTGATAGCTTTTGGTACTAGAAATAATGCTTTTGAACAGAGGTTGAGTAAGCATCAGAGTTTAGTGAGGGCTTAATCAGGAAACAAGAACTTATGAGTCGCTTTACAAGGTAGAATTTAATATGGGTTATTGTTTACATACATGTTTGAAAATGAAAAAAAAGAGGAAATACTGATGTAACCAAAAATAATAACTTCAGAAAGAAGTCTATACTCTGTAGGCTGGGGATACAAAAGATAATGGGCTGGGGATACTAGAACTCAGGATCTGGGAAGATGGGTCTTGAGATACCGGAGCTCAAACATCTGAGGAGTAAGAACATCACATGGCTGTTGCTGGTATATATGAAGAAGGGCAGTGAGGCTGTTTCTGGGAATGCCAATAACAACTGGAGGCTGGGACCTATTTTCTCTGGTTGGGAACTGTGTATAGGAACAGCAAGAAACACTTCTTCTTGTCTCCTTTTCCCCAGTATCTTTCAGGTGCCCCCAGTAGACAGAGGAGCTTGTGAGGCAAAGTTGGCAAATCCCAGCCTCAGAGTCAGTGCCTAGAAGGGTGGATTTAGAGATGAGAGGTATTATTAGGTGACTGGTATGCATTCTAAAATAAAATTTTTTATTGAGGAATAGTAAGCCTGTAAGAAGATTCTGATATGAATGCATGATCAGCATACCTTTTTTTTATTCTTCTTCTTCTTTTATAAAATATCAAAGACAAACAGATATAGAGAAAGGAAACTTGAAAATCCTCTTTTAGTGAAAGTTTGCAACAAATAGTCTATCTCAAATTTATAGGAAAGACTGCCAAAAGCATCAAGACTGTATAGAAGTTGTGTGGAAAAAGGAAGAGAGAGTGTCTAGACCTGGACCAGGAAGGCATATATTTCTGAAAGTACTAATAATGTGAATAATAATTTCCGAATGTGAATAGCTCACCTCAAAATGCAAAATATAATGCAAAAATACAAAATTCAAAAATAATGCCCCTGATTTATAACACTTAGTTCAGTAATAAGACTGATAAGAGCTGAAATTGACAGAAACTGCATGGAAGTGAGATGAGACAAGGAGATAGAATGTTTAGGGATCTAGAAATAGAGTACCTCAGAAAATGCTAGCAAAATAATACACTTCCTGATTGATAACCAGGGACTCATCTTAAATCCAAGAGCAATGTTCCCTGTTTATAATAGTTGTAAAGGAAATTGAGGACCACTTTGTTAGCAGAAAAATCTCTACCTTGATTCAGTTTGTTTCTGGAAGGCAAAGGAGATATGGCTTAAAGAATTATACAGAGCAGCCATATTTGGTTTTTGTTTTTTTTTAATGTGTAAGAGAATTGGTTTGATTTCTTTTTTTTAAAATTTTTTTATTATGAAATTTATTGTCAAATTGTTTTCCATACAACACCCAGTGCTCATCCCAACAGGTGCCCTCAGTACCCATCACCCACCCACCCCTTCCTCCCACCCCCCATAAACCCTCAGTTTGTTCTCAGTTTTAGGAGTCAGAGCAGCCATATTTGTTGGAAGCACACTTTCTCTAAGGAAGCAGAGAAATCAGTTTTTTGATGTAAATTTTAGAAAGCTACGTAGAATCAATTCAGTAGGCAAACCTCCCACAGTGTGGTGGTCCTAAATAATATTTCTGAAATCTGAAGAAAGTATTAAAAAAATTGTCTTTAGGTGCTGAAGAGCAATCAATGTAGGGAGGATCTTTTTTCCCCCAAGTTTTTATTTAAATTCCAGTTAGTTAACATATAGTGTAATGTTAGTTGCAGGTGTAGAATGTAGTGATTCATCACAAGTGCCCTCCTTAATCCCCGTCACCTATTTGACCCCTCCCCGCATCCACCTCCCCTCAGGTAACCATCAGTTAATTCTCTATAGTTAAGTATCTGTTTCTTGGTCTCTTTCTGTCGGTCTCTCTCTTTCTCTCTTTAAAATGTATGGAGGATCTTGGGGAATTTTGATCCTTGAAGGAAGGGATTCATAAAGGAAGAGTTCATGTTTATTTTGGCTTTTTTTCCACAGAGAATTTTTCAGTTTGCTGTTAACTGGTGGAGCAGATTCCAAACAGAAAGTGGTAGTCTTTCAGGGATGAGGAAACAGGCTGGAGTTTGGAACTCTCAGGGAGATTGGAAAGTAAGAGGTTAAAACCTGGAGAGAAGAGAACCTCAGAGAATTAGGGTCTTAATCTGTTTGCAAATTCCCCTTAAGTAATTGAGTTAGTTCTAGCTTCTTTTGAGCTATGTAAGAGTTGAGGAATCTTAGAGAGTACAGCTAGCAAACTGAATAGACTTCACCAGCCACTTAATATTGGTGAAAAAAATATTAGAGTTCAAGGACTGGCAAGTTATAGGGGCCTTGGTAAAGTATTTTGGACTTTCTGTTGAGATTGCTAAAGGAACATACCCTGTAAATAAGGGCTATGCCCTTGGATAAAGGACCAAACTAAAGATATATAGGGCAAAAGTGAAATAGTCTAGCCATAACAAAGCATAAACATCTGAAAACAAGGGATGTTAGAAGAATACTGTCATTCAGAAATAGCCAGTATAATATGTTAATGTGATTTCCCATTTTTTTTATACGTGGTATTTTTACTCTGTTCCCTGTTATGAGTTAATTCTCCTTTATCATTTTTTCTCCCCCACTCTTATAAATATTACATTGATGATATATCTCTTTTTGGTATCCTTTTTCTTCCTTAATTTCTATGGCTATTCTTGTTCCATTCTTCCTCTTGGGCCTCCCTTCATCATTCTTCTCTGACTCCTATTCCAAGCCCTTAATCCATGAGCTTTATCTCTACTCTAATCATTTATGTGCAAAATGTGCCTTTTTTGTTCAGGTAGAGTAAGGTAGACAGTTTGACTACAGTGTGTGAAGGTGATGTCAGTAAAAGGAGATGAGTCCAGAGTGGCAGCAAAGGAATAAATATTGTAGGGCCTTGTAGGCTATGTCAGGGATGTTATCTTTTATTGAATGATCCTGGAAGTCACTAAAAACTTTCAGAAAGAGAAGGGACATATTTTTATTTAATTTTAAAAGTGTTATTCTGGGCTGCTTTGTTGAAACTAGAACTATAGTGGGAAAAGGTCAGAAGCAATGAGACTTGGTAGAATACTATAGAGGTCCATGGAAGACAGAATGATAGCTTGGATTCACATGTTCCCTGGTGTGATGAGAAGTGGTAAGGTGCCATATATTTTGAAGTTAGAGCTGACAGTATTTGTTGAGCATGTAGAGTAGACAAAAAAGGAATTGAAGATGACTTCAGGGTTTTTTGTCTTAATAACCCTGGAGATGTGGTTGCCATTCACAGAAATGTGGAAGCTTGGGAAGGGATATATTTTGGGGAGGAAATCAAAGGATTCAATTTTGGACATGTTAAGTTTAAAATGACTCTTAGACTCAAGTGGAGATATTAGGTAAGCAGTTGACTATGAATGTGGAGTTCTGAGGAGAGTTTGGCACTTCAAACATAGATTTGGAAGTCATCAGCATTCAAATGGTATTTAAAACTACGGGCTGGATGAGAACAGTAAAGGAATTTCTGTAGATGGAGAAGTGAGGTGAAGACAGAATACTGGGGAACTGTAATGTTTAAAGATAAAGTGAAGAAGAGAATCAGAAGAATCTAAAAAGTTGTGCCCAGTGAGGTACGTAGAGAAATGAAACAGTAGTGTCTTGGAGACCAAGCAAAGAAAGTATTTAGAGGATGGACTAATCAAATATGTCTGGTGTTGTTGAATAAGATTGAAGATCTAGTTAGGAGTGGTTGGGGTAGACTAGTAAGAATGAAAACCCAATAAGAAGAAATTTGAGAGAGAATGAAAGAAGAGGAAGTAGAATACAGGAAAGACTCATGGGCCAAAGACTTAAGACTCTTATAACCATAACTGAAGGGCAGATGGCAACATAATTTGGTTTTGGGATAATTCTTCTATGTAATCCTTTTTAAAAAATCACCAGACTCTTCTTACCTAATTTTTTATTTTGAAAAATTTCAAATCTATACACAGATTACAAGAATAATATAAATAACACCTATATCCTTTCCCCTGAATTTAGTAGTTACGAGCATTTTGCCATATTAAGCTCACGTTCTCTCCCCAGCCTTGCTTTTAACATGAGAGTAAGTTTTAGACATTCTAATACTTTACTGTTAAATATTTGAGTATGTGTCTTCTAAGAAAAAGGACATTCTTTAACATGATCACAATATAATTATTATACTCAAGAAATTTACCATTGATACTAGTACTATAATATATCTAGTTCATATTCAAATATCCCTAATTTTCCCAAGAATGTCCTTTATAGCTGTTTTTGTTTGATTGCTTTTTTTGGTGGGGGTATGGTCTAGGAGTCAAAAAATTAAGTACTGTCAGGCTTTCAGTTATGAGATGAATAAGTCATGGGGGAAAAAGGTACAGCATAAAGAATATAGTCAATGCTTTTGTAATAGTGTTGTTTGGTGACAGATGATAGCTACACTTGTGGTGAGCATAGTGTAATACATAGAGAAATTGAATCACTATGTAGTTCACCTGAAACTAATGTAACATTCTGTGTCAACTATACTGAAATGAAAAAAAAATTTAAATCTTCATAACTGGTGTATAGAAATGAGACAGATTTTTGTATATTCATTTTGTATCCTGAGATTTTACTGAATTTGTGTATCAGTTCCAGCAGTTTTTTGGTGGTGTCTTTTGAGTTTTCTATATAGAGTATCATGTCATCTATACATAGTGAAAGTTTGACTTCTTTGCCAATTTGGATGCCTATTATTTCTTTTTGTTGTCTGATTTCTGAGGCTAGGACTTCCAGTACTGTGTTAAATAACAGTGGTGAGAATGGACATCCCTTTCTTGTTCCTGACCCTAGAGGAAAAGCTTTCAGTTTTTCCCCATTGAACATGATATTAGCTGTGGGTTTTTCATATATGGCCTTTATTATGTTCAGATATGTTCCTGCTAAACCTACTTTGTTGAGGGTCTTTATCATGAATGGATGTTGTACTTTGTCAAGTGCTTTTTCTGCATCTTGAGAGGATCATATGGTTCTTATCTGTTTTATTTCATGTTATGTTATGTTATGTTATGTTATGTTATGTTATGTTATGTTAGAGAACATTAGCAGGGGAGAGGGACAGAGGGAGAGAGAAAGAGGGAGGGAGAGAGGGGGGGAAGGAGGGAGATAGAGATGGAGAGAATCTTCAGACTCCATGCTCAGTGTATCATGCTCAATTTGTATCAAGTTGCTTGATTTGCGAATATTGAACCACCCTGGCAAACCAGGAGTAAATCCCACTTGATCATGGTGAATGGTTCTTTTAATGTACTGTTGGATTCAGTTTGCTAATGTTTTGTTGCAAAAAGTCTCTTTTTCAGTGTTGTCTTTATCTGGTTTGGAATTGGTAATGCTGGCCTCATGGAATGAGTTTGGGAGTTTTCCTTCCATTTGTATTTTTTGGAACAGTTTGAGAGGAATAGGTATTAACTCGTCTTTAAATGTTTGGTAGAATCCCTCTGTGAAGTCATCTGGCCCTGGACTTTTGTTTGTTTGGAGATGTTTGATTACTGATTCAGTTTTTTTTTCTAGATATCAATCTGTTCAAGTTTTCTATTTCTTCTTGTTTCAGTTTTGGTAGTTTATACGTTTCTAGGATTTTATATCCATTTCTTCCAGATTTTCTGGTTTGTTGACATATAATTTTTCATAATATTCTCATAATTGTTTGTATTTCTCTGGTGTTGGTTGTGATTTCTCCTCCCTCACATGTGATTTATTTATTTGGGTCCTTTCTATTTTTGATAAGTGTGTTCTTTTTTCCTTTTATGATGTTTACATAAAATCTCTGGGTCAAAGAGCACCATAGAAATGCCCAGGTCAGTTGTTTTGCAAAATGTCCCTCAGTTTGTATTTGCCTAAATGTTTTTTCCTAAGTGGGTGATGGGCATTGAGGAGGGCACGTGTTGGGATGAGCACTGGTTGTTGTATAGAAACCAATTTGACAATAAATTTCATATTAAATAAATAAATAAACAAACAAATAAATAAATAAATGTTTTTTTCCTGGTTAGACTCAGCGTAAGCATTTTAGATTGCAATACTACGTAGGTGGTGTTGTGGATTAAAACAATCATATTTCTCCTGCAGGTCCTCCCAGCTCATGATATGATTAGCAAGACCAGGGCTTGGGGCTCTACCTTAGTAAATAGTAGCTGAGAACAAAGGCCTCAATCAGTGAACGTGCATTGTGTTTCTATCATGTGCCTTCTTCATTGTATCCTGCCATACCTGTGGAAAAGATGACCCTGTGCTCTCAATGCTTCTTAGGATATATCATCTGCTTCTTGGAAAACTTGTACAATTTTTGCTGAAGTGCTTTTGTTTTTGTTTTTTATTTGGTTGACAGGGAATGAAATTACTTCAATAGGCTATGGAAATTTTCTTGTGGGGACTTTTAAAATTTACATAGTTTTCAGTTAGCTTTTAAAGTTTTTCTTCACATCTGGGTTTTCTCATTCTTAAAATGATCCACCAGTTTTTGTAAAGTTTCACTGAAAAAAATATACATTTGTATATTTGAAGATAGTAAATTTGTAGTAAATTTGAAGATTTTAGGGCTGATAAGAAAAAAGATATGGCTACAAGATGGAAGGAACATACTATGAGCTTTATTTAGGCAGAACTTTGACGGGTTGTAAAGGTAAGTCCCTAACAGCTGGAGACCTCCTGGCAGCGCAGGGCCATACCTATAACAGGAAGAGGGCACAGGAACCCCTGGGAGAGAAGGGACTTGTGTATCTAGATTATGTTACTTAGCTGCATGATGGGAAATCTCTGAGTCAAAGATCACCATAGAATAGCAGCGGCTTATGATCTTTTATAGCCCAGGGTGGGTCTAAACTGTGGCTAGCAGTTATTGAGTGCAGCTTTATTAATGTAAAATGACAGGCTCTAAATGGCTAAAAATATGCTTATTTGGGTTATATTAGAAGCAGTTGGATGTAAAATTTTGGCACTGGTGGGCTGTGAGCTAATGGTGCTCTCTTGCTGTGAAGAGGTAAATAATACAGGGTCCAGTATACAAGAGACACTTTGGCACATTCATATAACACCATTACATTATGAAACACTTGTAAATATTTTTTATTTTAAGTTGTGGGAAGTTAGTGGCATGATTTAAATTAGGAATAGCCAACTTCTGTAGTTTTAGGAGTTGTCGGTTTTACTGATTACTAACCAAACTTTAGTTTACTTGAAAAATAGTTTACTTGAAGCAGAGATAATACCTATCCTTCTCAAGCTTTTCCAAGAAATAGAAAGGGAAGGAAAACTTCCAGACCCATTCTATGAAGCCAGTATTACTTTGATTCCTAAACCAGAGACCCAGTACAAAAAAAGAACTACAGGCCAATATCCCTGATGAATATGGATGCAAAAATTCTCAATAAGATACTAGCAAATCGAATTCAACAGCATATAAAAAGAATTATTCACCATGATCAAGTGGGATTCATTCCTGGGATGCAGGGCTGGTTCAACATTCACAAATCGATCAACGTGATACATCACATTAACAAAAAAAAAGAGAAGAACCATATGATCCTGTCAATCGATGCAGAAAAGGCCTTTGACAAAATCCAGCACCCTTTCTTAATAAAAACCCTTGAGAAAGTCGGGATAGAAGGAACATACTTAAACATCATAAAAGCCATTTATGAAAAGCCCACAGCTAACATCATCCTCAACGGGGAAAAACTGAGAGCCTTTTCCCTGAGATCAGGAACACGACAGGGATGCCCACTCTCACCGCTGTTGTTTAACATAGTGTTGGAAGTTCTAGCATCAGCAATCAGACAACAAAAGGAAATCAAAGGCATCAAAATTGGCAAAGATGAAGTCAAGCTTTCACTTTTTGCAGATGACATGATACTATACATGGAAAATCCGACAGACTCCACCAAAAGTCTGCTAGAACTGATACATGAATTCAGCAAAGTTGCAGGATACAAAATCAATGTACAGAAATCAGTTGCATTCTTATACACTAACAATGAAGCAACAGAAAGACAAATAAAGAAACTGATCCCATTCACAATTGCACCAAGAAGCATAAAATACCTAGGAATAAATCTAACCAAAGATGTAACAGATCTGTATGCTGAAAACTATAGAAAGCTTATGAAGGTAATTGAAGAAGATTTAAAGAAATGGAAAGACATTCCCTGCTCATGGATTGGAAGAATAAATATTGTCAAAATGTCAATACTACCCAAAGCTATCTACACATTCAATGCAATCCCAATCAAAATTGCACCAGCATTCTTCTCGAAACTAGAACAAGCAATCCTAAAATTCATATGGAACCACAAAAGGCCCCGAATAGCCAAAGTAATTTTGAAGAAGAAGACCAAAGCAGGAGGCATCACAATCCCAGACTTTAGCCTCTACTACAAAGCTGTCATCATCAAGACAGCATGGTATTGGCACAAAAACAGACACATAGACCAATGGAATAGAATAGAAACCCCAGAACTAGACCCACAAACGTATGGCCAACTCATCTTTGACAAAGCAAGAAAGAATATCCAATGGAAAAAAGACAGTCTCTTTAACAACTGGTGCTGGGAGAACTGGACAGCAACATGCAGAAGGTTGAAACTAGACCACTTTCTCACACCATTCACAAAAATAAACTCAAAATGGATAAAGGACCTGAATGTGAGACAGGAAACCATCAAAACCTTAGAGGAGAAAGCAGGAAAAGACCTCTCTGACCTCAGCCACAGCAATTTCTTACTTGACACATCCCCAAAGGCAAGGGAACTAAAAGCAAAAATGAATTACTGGGACTTTATGAAGATAAAAAGCTTTTGCAGAGCAAAGGAAACAACCAACAAAATTAAAAGGCAATGAATGGAATGGGAAAAGATATTTGCAAATGACATATCGGACAAAGGAGTAGTATCCAAAATCTATAAAGAGCTCACCAAACTCCACACCTGAAAAACAAATAACCCAGTGAAGAAATGGGCAGAAAACATGAATAGACACTTCTCTAAAGAAGACTTTCGGATGGCCAACAGGCACATGAAAAGGTGCTCAACATCACTCCTCATCAGGGAAATACAAATCAAAACCACACTCAGATATCACCTCACGCCAGTCAGAGTGGCCAAAATGAACAAATCAGGAGACTATTTGTGCCCATGGATGGTGCGTTTGCAAGCCTTTACATATGGCTCACAATTCTGCGGAAGTACAGATAATCTCTGTAGGATCAGGAGAAGACAAACAACTTGAGCATTTCAGGGTTTTTCCCAGGGATCACCTGACCTGGCTTTGTGAGATCAAGAGAAGGCATCTTTAGGAATTCTCACTAAATCAGGAGTAAGAGATGTGGAGCAGGAACATGCATAGAAAAGGTCTGAGAGAGCTTCATAATTTATTCTTGCACTGACTAGTAAAGGCATTTGTCTCCTGAAGTCCTTCAGCAAAGACTAGAGAAGATAAGTTCTTTGAATAAAAGACAGAAATGCAAAACTTCAAGGAATAAGAAAAATTAAGGAAATATTACACCACCAAAGAAACACATTAGTTTTCAATTTACTATCCTGAAAGAAATGGAGATCTATAAATTGCTTGAAAGGGAATTTAACATAATTATTTTCTTTTTTTTCCTAAAAGAAAAAGAAAAAAAGAACATAATTATGTTAAAGGAAGCTCAGCAGCTACTATAGAGCATAGATGGATAATGAAATTAGGAAAAGAACAGATGAACAAAAAAGGAAGTTCTACAAAGAGATAGAACTGAAAAAATAAAAGAACCAAATTCTGGAGCTGAAGAATACAGTAAACAAAATGAAAACTGTAATTGATAGTGTTAATAACAGACTTGGTCAAACAGAAGAAAAAATCTGTGAACCCAACAATAAGTTACTTGAAAATATCCAGCCAGAAGAGAGAAAAAAAAAAAAGAAAAAGAAGGAAAGAAAAGGAATGAACGCAGTCTACAGGGTTTATGGAATCATCCTCTTGAACTAGTAAATGCCTTGTGGTAGTCCCAGAAGGAGAGGAGAGAGAGTTAGGGTAGAAAACTAATTTAGAGTAATGGCTAAAAACTTCCCAAACCTGGGGAGAGATATGGACATCCAGGTTCATGAAGCTCAAAGCTCTCTTGGGGCGCCTGGGTGGCGCAGTCGGTTAAGCGTCCGACTTCAGCCAGGTCACGATCTCGCGGTCCGTGAGTTCGAGTCCCGCGTCAGGCTCTGGGCTGATGGCTCGGAGCCTGGAGCCTGTTTCCGATTCTGTGTCTCCCTCTCTCTCTGCCCCTCCCCCGTTCATGCTCTGTCTCTCTCTGTCCCAAAAATAAATAAAAAACGTTGAAAAAAAAATTAAAAAAAAAAAAAAAAAAAAAAAAAAAAAAAAAAGCTCTCTAAACAGTTCAACCTAAAGAAGACTTCTTCAAGACGTGTTATATCAAACTGTTAAAAGTTAAAAACAAAGAGAAAAATTTGAAAGTAGCAACATAAAGAGAGTAGTTGCGTAGAAGGGAAACTCCATAAAGCTATCAACAGTTTCACAGCAGAAGCCTAACAAGCCAGGAGTAAATGAGATGATGTATTTATAGTGCTGAAAGAAAAAAAAAAAAACCTGCCAACCAAGAATACTTTATCTGTCGAAGTTATCTTTCATATATGAAGGAGAAATAAAGACTTTCCCAGAAAGATAAAACCTGAGGGAGTTAATCTGCACTAGATACATTTTATAAGCAATGCTGCAGGGTGTTTTTGGAGCTGAAAAGGGTATTAGTTAACGTGAAAACATATGAAGGTGTAAAACACATTGGTAAAGTATATAGTCAAGTTTAGAATATTTTAATACTGTAATGGTGTGTAAACTACCTTTAACTCTAGTATAAAGGTGAAAAGACAAAGTATTACAAATAATGATAGCCAAAATACCAACATTATTTTTCATAGAACTAGAACAAATAATACGGAAATTTTTATGGAACCCTGAATAGGCCAAAGCAGTCTTAAGAAAGAAGAACAAAGCTGAAGGTATCATAATTCCAGACTTCAAGATATATACTACAAAGCTGTAGAAATCAAAGCAATATGGTACCAGCACAAAAATAGATATAAATGATCAATGGAACAGAAGAGTCCAGAAATAAACTTATGCTTATATTGTCAGTTAATCTATGCCAAAGAGGCAAGAATATACAATGGGGGAAAAGACAATCTCTTCAATAAGTGATGCTGGGAAAACTGGACAGCTACATGCAGGAGAATGAAACTAGACCACTTTGTTACCCCATATACAAAAATAAAATAAAAATGCATTGAAGACCTAAATATAAGACCTGAAACCATGAAACTCCTAGAAGAGAAAATAGGCAGTAATTTCTCTGACATCAGCTGTAGCAACATTTTTCTAGCTATGTCTCCTAAGGCGAAGGAAAGAAAAGCAAACATAAATTATTGGGACTACATCAATATAAAAAGATTTTGCACAGCAAAGGAAACCATCAACAAAAACAAAAAGGTAACCTACTGAATGGGAGAAGATATTTGCAAATTATCTAATAAGGGGTTATTCAAAATGTATAAAGAATTGATACAACTCAACACCAAAAAACTAAATAATCTCATTAAAAATTGGTAGAAGATTAATTGACCATATAGTTTGAGTTTTCTGTTCTGTTCTATTGATCTGTGTGTCTGTTTTTGTGCTAATAGCAAAGTATTTTGATCACTACAGCTTTGTAATATAACTGGAAGTCTGGAATTGTGCTGCCTCTAGCTTTGCTTTGCTTTTTAAAAGTTGCTTTGGCTATTCAGGGTCTTTTGTGGTTCCATACAAATTTTATAATTGTTTGTTCTAGCTCTGTGAAAAATGCTGTTGGTATTTTGATATGGATTACATTAAAAGTGTAGATAGCTTTGGGCAGTGTAGACATTTTAACAATATTTGTTCTTTGAGTCCATGAGCATGGAGTGTCTTTCCATTTCTTTGTGCCCTCTTCAGTTTCTTTCAATAATGTTTTATAGTTTTTAGAGTACAGGCATTTCACTTCTTTGGTTAGGTTTATTGATAGCTATCTTATGGTTTTTGGTGCAATTGTAAATGGGATCAATTCCTTAATTTCTCTTTCTGCTGTTTCATTATTTGTGTATAGAAATGCAATAAATTTCTGTACGTTGATTTTGTATCCTACAACTTTACTGAACTTGTGTATCAGTTCTAGCAGTGTTTCGTTAGAATCTTTCAGGTTTTCTATATATAGTATGATGTCATCTGCAAATAGTGAAAATTTTACTTCTTCCTTATTGATTTCATTCCCATTATTTCTTTTGGTTGTTTGATTGCTCTGGCTATGGCTTTTTAGTACTATGTTGAATAAAAGTGGTGAGAGTGGACATCTTTGTCTCTTATTCCTGACCTTAGGAGAAAAGCTTTCCATTTTTCCCTGTTGAGGATGGTGTTAGCTGTGGTTTTTCATATAAGGCTTTTATTATGTTGAGGTATGTTCCCTCTAAATCTGCTTTGTTGAGGGTTTTTATTATGAATGGATGTTGTTCTTTCTTAAATGCTTTTCTGCATCTATTGAAAGGATCATACAGTTTTTATCCTTTTCTTCGGATATTTTAAAACCTTGGCTACAATTTATGATTATATCCCTCCTTTTACACTATTATTGTTTTGGTCTTTTTTTAAAATTTATTTTCACATGATTAGACCCTTCTTAAGTGTGTTTTGATTTAGCAAAGAATTTACATCGCCAGTCCTCCCTATTAGCTCTTGTTGTTTTCTATTTCATGAATATGTTTAAAATTTTTATAAGTAATATTTTCTAATTTCTAATTTTTTGGACCTCTGGTTTTTAAAAAACTTAAACAGGGGCACCTCTGTGGCTCAGTTGGCTGTGTCAAACTTTGGATCAGGTTGTGATCTCACAGTTCATGAGTTCGAGGCCTGCGTTCAGCTCTGTGGTTACAGCTTGGAGCCTGGAGCCTGTTTTGAATTCTGTGTCTCCCTTTCTCTCTGCCCCTTCCCTGCTCACGCTCTCTCTCTCTCTCTCTCTCTCTCTCTCTCAAAAATAAATAAACATTTAAAAAAGTAAAAATAAAATTATACAATTTTTAAAACTTTGTCAGTCTGGACACTCTGTGAATTATATTTAGTCTTTTCTAATTCTAGAATTGAAGAGTATGGAATTCCCTCTTTGTAATACTTTAGCTATATTATACAAGGTATTATAGTTAGTATGTGTTTCCAAATTGATAATCTCTAGAATATTCTCCTTTAGCTTCATAAAGTTTATATTTTGCTCTTCTGTAATTTGTGGACTGTAGTATAAGTTAAATCTCATCACCACACCCTTTAAAAATGGTCAGAAAGGAACAAGGAAGATAAGAATGAAGTAAAATTTATAAATATATATGATAGAGGAAGGAACAATACGTAGTAGATGATATAGACATGTTTCTCTACCTAGTTGCAGGTATTAATTTTCATTAACGAACTCCTTTTTTTACTACCCATTTTATGATGTTTTTTCTTTAGCACCTCAGCTATGGTATTTGAGCCTTTGGTGATTCAGTATGATAAGGGATGATATAGTTTTTTCGTTAACATTTACCACAGAGTATGACAATATTAGGATGTTCCTTGTGGATCCCTTTGGTTCCATCTGTGTGTCTCCCCACTTCTGTTATATAGCAGTAAACCTGTTTCTTCTTGAGGACTGGCAAAAATTAAACACAACAGCCAATACCAAAACCGCCTCTTTTTTCCCACTTGTGTGCCCAGTGGCAGGAAGTATTTAAAACTGAAACAGCCTCATGGTAATCTCACATTCGGTGTAATTGAATCATGTTCTCATCTGGTATATTCATATTTCACTTGGATTCTATATCAGTGGAGTAAAAAATCCTCAAGAGATTGGAACCTAAAATTTTGCAAGTGAGTCATTATGTTTGAGAGTGAGAAGTGTCCCTTCCATTACTACTTCTTTCTTGACCCATGTTCTGTCTTTGGGAAAAACATAGCTATATTGGTTCCTGGTTCAGAGCATTTATCACATCATGTGGATAGTGCCCCAGTCTTTAAAAAGATAGCATGGTGAATTATTTTAGAGTCCTCTCTGTTGTTCTGTACAGTCCAGTGTTCTGGGTGATGAAGTAATTAGTAATGTCAGTTAATCCTGTGGGCACCAGTCTATTATTCTACTTCTTTTGGTTTCATGTGGGGTCCTTGCACATATTTCAGTTTTACCCACATTAACATGATGGCAAATAAAATATTGAGTAGTCTACTGAAGGTCATGTTTCCAGAGATAAAGGAGGCAGAGGAAGTAAGTCCAAATCCCATCCCTTTTATGGTGAATGGAGTCCAGTGTAGTACACTTGCCAAATTGTGTTGGCTAATCCACTTGGAGGATGATACTATATCAGAGTCTCAGCGTTACCCACTGCTACTAGCCAGTTCTCATTGAACACTTGTACCAGATCAGCCTTGATGAGGGAAAGCCCATGGAGTTAAGCTTATTAATAGCTGTAATGCCTTTTACCACATTCATTGTGGGATATCTGGGGAAGGAAACAGACTGAATTAATGGGACACTTGGAGGAGTGTTGGAAAATTGGCTTCCTTTGCAAGATAACTCTTTAAGTCTTAAGGAAGTCTTTAAGGAAGGCAAGGACACCCTCATGCGTAGAGAAGGAGGGCCTTTTTCTACTGCAAAGTGAAGTATATTAAGGGTGGAACTTGGGCTCTTTTAAGTTGTCCCATGTCATACTTTTATTTCTACCATGCTTTCTAATCAGTAGCCTGCCTTTTATCTTCGTATTTATGGGAAGACATAAATTCAACTGACCTTGTAATTCAGCAAACATCAGGATCAAAACTAGAGTTTGGTTTTTGGTTTTGAGCCCTGAAAGTGAAAGAGAAGATTAATCTAAGTGAACTCTTACACAGAACATCAATAAAGTGAGCATTCAGCTTTTTGTAGCCCTGGTTTTCTGACCACAGATGATCCTTCCAATTAGATATTACAGAGTATATTAAATTGTCTCATCTATCCATTCTACATTTGCTAGATTTATTGAACTCTTAGTTTATTTAAAAACATTTTTAATAATTTTATTCAATTATTTTTATTTTTTATATTTTAGTTAATATAGAGTGCAGTATTGGTTTCAGAAGTAGAATTCAGTGATTTATCACTTACATACAACACCCAGTGCTCATTACAAGTGCCTTAATACCCATCACCCATTTAGCCCATCTCCCATCCACCTCCCTCCATCAGCCCTCAGTTTGTTCTCTATTGTTAAGAGTCTCTTGTGGTTTGTTTCCCTTTCTTTTCCCTCCCCCTTCCCATGTTCATCTGTTTTGTTTCTCAACATTCCACATATGAATGAAATCATACTATATTTGTCTTTCTCTGACTTATTTTGCTTAGTCTAATAATTCTAGCTCCATCCATATTGTTGCAAATGGCAAGCTTTCATTTTTTTGATGGATGAGTAATATTCCATAATACACACACACACACACACACACACACACACACACACACACACACCACATCTTCTTTATCCATTCATCAGTTGATGGACATTTGCACTCTCTCCATAGTTTGACTATTGTTAGTACTGCTATAAACATTGGGATGCACGTACCCCTTAGAATCTGTATTCTTTTTTAAAAATATTTTTAATGTTTATTTTTGAGAGACAGAGAGCGAGCAGGGGAGAGGCAGAGAGAGACACACACACAGACTCTGAAGCAGGCTCCAGGCTTTGAGCTTGTCAGCACAGAGCCTGACATGGGGCTCATGAATCATGACCTCATGAATTATGAGATCATGACCTGAGCCGAAGTTGGATGCTTAACCAACTGAGCCACTCAGGCACCCCATCAAATCTGTATTCTTTTACCATTTGGGTAAATTCCTAATAGTGCAATTGCTGGATTATAGAGAGTTCTATTTTTAGTTTTTTGAGGAACCTCCATACTGTTTCCAGAGTGGCTGTACCAGTTTGCATTCCTACCAACAGTGCAAGAGAGTTTCCCTTTCTCCACATCCTTGCCAACACCTGTCTCCTGTGTTGTTAATTTTAGCCATTCTGACAGGTGTGAGGTGGTATCTCATTGTGGTTTTGATTTGTATTTCCCTGATGATGAGTGATGTTGAGCATCTTTTTATGTGCCTGTTAGGCATCTGGATGTCTTCTTTGGAAAAATGTCTATTCATGTCTTCTGCCCATTTCTTAATGGGATTGTTTGTTTTCTGGGTGTTGAGCTTCGTAAATTCTTTATAGATTTTGGATAGAGTTAAAGGGAGAATCAGTAGGTCAGCAGTACCCAGAAAGTTTCTTCCTTTTGATTATGTAGTCCAAATTACCCTTTTATACTTGTCTTTTTTTTTTTGTCTTTGACCTCATTGTTGGTCTATTTAACAAACTGCTTTCTTGTTTTTTTTTTTTTTTTAAGTTTTAATTATTTATTTATTTATAGAGGGCACAGAGAGGGAGGGGCAGAGAGAGAGAGAGAGAAAGAGAGAGAAAGAGAGAGAGAAGAGAGAGAGGGAATCCCAGTAGGGGCAGAGAGAGAGAGAGAGAAGTGAGGCTTACCTGAATTGGGCTCATGTTTACCTGAAATGGGACTCAAGCTCACCTGATGTGGGGATCGAGCTCATCTGATGTGGGTCTTGAATTCATGAACCATGAGATCATGACCTGAGCCGAAGTCAGATGCTTAACAACTGAGCCACCCAGGCACCCTTAACAAACTGTTTTGAAACTCAACCTCAGACTTACTGTGCTTGTAGCTGTATGGATTTCTATTGCATGTGTTCTAGGAACCTTGGCATTACCATCACCACAGCTGATTGGGGATTTGGGGGCTTGAAATGGATAGATGAGAGAGGCGATAGGAAGGGAATCAATAATGGTGCGCATGTAAGAAATACTGGAAGAATTATTGACAGCTGCCAAAGAACAATAATTTGAGCATCTCAAGGGCTCTGGGGTAGACTTCTGCATTGTGCAGTATTAGACAACTTAGAGAAGAACACGCTTATGTCCTAACTTATCACAGCATGACATGAAATGAAAAGTATAGACTTTCTCTGATTATGCTTTCTTGCTCATCTTACTTCATTGCCTTCTAACTGCTCTCCCCCCTTCTATCCATGGTCTCCTACAGTTTATTCTCAACATAGCTGCCAGAGTTATGTGAAAAAAATCATTTTATACTTGTGTTTAAAATCTTCCAATGGCAGGGTGCCTGGGTGGCTCATGAACATCCAACTCTTGATTTCAGCTCAGGTCATGATCTCATGGTTCATGGGATCGAGACCCGTGTCAGGCTTCACGCTGACAGCATGTGGCTTGCTTGGGATTCTTTCTCCTTCTCTCTGTGCCCTCCCCACCTCCCACCCCCCACTACTTGTTCACCCCTGCTCACTCACTCGCTCGCTCTCTCTCTCAAAATAAACTTAAAAAGAAATAAAATCTTCCAATGACTTTTATTTCATTCAGAGTAAAAACCAAGTTCTTATAAAGGCTTACAAAGTTATATGACCTGGCTTTGCTCCTTCTACTCTCCCTATTTCTGAGTCTACTTCAGGTACAGTGACTTCCTTGCTTTTATTCGAACATATCAGGGATGCTCCTGCCTTAAGGTTTTTGTTCATGCTGTTTCCTATGCTTGGAGTACTGTCCCTGGCTAAAACTCTGTTACTTCCTTCAGGCCTTTTCTCAAATCTCAGTGAGACACATCCTCACTACCATATTTAATTCTGCCTCCTCATTCCCCTCACCAACTTAAAACTGAATGCTCCCACAGGACTGCTGCCTCTTTAAACTGTCACGGGGGGTGCCTGGGTGGCTCAGTTGGTTGAGCGTCCGACTTTGGCTCAGGTCATGATCTCACAGTTCATGGGTTTGAGCTCCACATCAGGCTGTGTGCTGACCTCTTGCTCAGAGCCTGGATCCTGCTTCAGATTCTGCGTCTCCTTCTCTCTCTGCCCCTCCCCTGCTCACGCTTTGTCTCACTCTGTTTCTCAAAAATAAATAAATGTAAACTGACTGTTGCTGCCACCAAATTGATTTCTTTCTATTCTCTTCTTCTTTGGGTAATTGGTTTTCCTTTCTAAGTCTGTGGTAGGTTGAGTTCAGGTTATGAGCCTGTACTATAATAATAGAAAGGCTGAGAAATCAAGTGTCTATTATCTTCTGGTTGTATAGTGGAAGGCAACTCTGTCTCTACATTTGGGGTTTAATCACAGTTTTTCTGCAACACTGCTGTTCTTTTCTGCTGGGAATCCTGTTATGAGTAGGTTGGAATTCTTTCACTTATCTCTCATGTGTCTTGAGTACTCGTTCATACCTTGGGTTACTTTTTTGCTTTGACCTACATTCTAGAGTGATTTCTTCACTACACCCTTGCTACTAATTTTCTTTTGAATTCTGTCCAGCATGTATCCTTTCTGTTGAGATTTTTCCCCCCTACTGCTAATGTTTTTTGACATTTAAAAAATTGTGATAAAATATTCATAACATACAATTTAGCATTTTAACTATGTTTAAGAGTGCAATCCAGTGGCATTAAGCATATTCACAATGTTGTGCAACCTTCTTGAGTATTCAACTCTAGAATTTTTCATCATCCCAAACAGAGACTCTATATTTCTGAAACAGGTAACTCCCATTCCCACTTCCTCCAGCCCCTGGGAACCTCTCTTTTTTCTATCTCTATGAATTCTCCTGTTCTAGGTTCCTCATATAAATAGAATCACACAATATTTGTCCTTTTGTGCCTGGCTTATTTTACTTAGCATAGTGTTTTTGAAGCTCATGCATGTTGTAGCATGTATCAAAATTTCATTTATTTTAAATGTTGAATAATATTCCCTTATATATACGTATTGCATTTTATTATTCTATTCAACCATCAGTGGACATTTTCTTCATATACTTTTCATTTGTAAAATTCCGAGTTGGTTCTTTTGCACATTCATTAGCTCTTGTTTTATTTGTTTTTGCTTGTGTTGCTTCTTTTTCTTTTTTAAATGGAAGTTAACTAATTTCTGTAAACATTATAAAAATTTTTTTATTACATTTATTTATTTTTGAGAGAGTGAGACAGAGCGCAGGTGGGGGATGGGCAGAGAGAGGAGACACAGAATCCAAAGCAGGCTCCAGGCTCTGAGCTGCCATCACAGAACCTGACACAGGGCTCGAATCCATGAACCATGAGATCATGACTTGAGCCGAAGTCAGACACTCAGCCGACTGAGTCACCCAGGCATCCCTCTCTAAACATTATAAACATATAAAAATGTTTATCAGACTTTTATAAAAATCTGAGATTTTTTTTTTATTTTTTAATATATGAAATTTACTGTCAAATTGGTTTCCATACAACACCCAGTGCTCATCCCAAAAGGTGCCCTCCTCAATACCCATCACCCACCCTGCCCTCCCTCCCACCCCCCATCAACCCTCAGTTTGTTCTCAGTTTTTAACAGTCTCTTATGCTTTGGCTCTCTTCCACTCTAACCTCTTTTTTTTTTTTTTTCCTTCCCCTCCCCCATGGGTTTCTGTTACGTTTCTCAGGATCCACATAAGAGTGAAACCATATGGTATCTGTCTTTCTCTGTATGGCTTATTTCACTTAGCATCACACTCTCCAGTTCCATCCATGTTGCTACAAAAGGCCATATTTCATTTTTTCTCATTGCCACGTAGTATTCCATTGTGTATATAAACCACAATTTCTTTATCCATTCATCAGTTGATGGACATTTAGGCTCTTTCCATAATTTGGCTATTGTTGAGAGTGCCGCTATAAACATTGGGGTACAGGTGCCCCTATGCATCAGTACTCCTGTATCCCTTGGATAAATTCCTAGCAGTGCTATCGCTGGGTCATAGGGTAGGTCTATTTTTAATTTTCTGAGGAACCTCCACACTGCTTTCCAGAGCGGCTGCACCAATTTGCATTCCCACCAACAGTGCAAGAGGGTTCCCGTTTCTCCACATCCTCTCCAGCATCTATAGTCTCCTGATTTGTTCATTTTGGCCACTCTGACTGGCGTGAGGTGGTATCTGAGTGTGGTTTTGATTTGTATTTCCCTGATAAGGAGCGACGTTGAACATCTTTTCATGTGCCTGTTGGCCATCCGGATGTCTTCTTTAGAGAAGTGTCTATTCATGTTTTCTGCCCATTTCTTCACTGGGTTATTTGTTTTTCGGGTGTGGAGTTTGATGAGCTCTTTATAGATTTTGGATACTACTCCTTTGTCCGATGTGTCATTTGCAAATATCTTTTCCCATTCCGTTGGTTGCCTTTTAGTTTTGTTGGTTGTTTCCTTTGCTGTGCAGAAGCTTTTTATCTTCATAAGGTCCCAGTAATTCACTTTTGCTTTTAATTCCCTTGCCTTTGGGGATGTGCCGAGTAAGAGATTGCTACGGCTGAGGTCAGAGAGGTCTTTTCCTGCTTTCTCCTCTAAGGTTTTGATGGTTTCCTGTCTCACATTCAGGTCCTTTATCCATTTTGAGTTTATTTTTGTGAATGGTGTGAGAAAGTGGTCTAGTTTCAACCTTCTGCATGTTGCTGTCCAGTTCTCCCAGCACCATTTGTTAAAGAGACTGTCTTTTTTCCATTGGATGTTCTTTCCTGCTTTGTCAAAGATGAGTTGGCCATACGTTTGTGGGTCTAGTTCTGGGGTTTCTATTCTATTCCACTGGTCTATGTGTCTGTTTTTGTGCCAATACCATGCTGTCTTGATGATGACAGCTTTGTAGTAGAGGCTAAAGTCTGGGATTGTGATGCCTCCTGCTTTGGTCTTCTTCTTCAAAATTACTTTGGCTATTCGGGGCCTTTTGTGGTTCCATATGAATTTTAGGATTGCTTGTTCTAGTTTCGAGAAGAATGCTGGTGCAATTTTGATTGGGATTGCATTGAATGTGTAGATAGCTTTGGGTAGTATTGACATTTTGACAATATTTATTCTTCCAATCCATGAGCAGGGAATGTCTTTCCATTTCTTTAAATCTTCTTCAATTACCTTCATAAGCTTTCTATAGTTTTCAGCATACAGATCTTTTACATCTTTGGTTAGATTTATTCCTAGGTATTTTATGCTTCTTGGTGCAATTGTGAATGGGATCAGTTTCTTCATTTGTCTTTCTGTTGCTTCATTGTTAGTGTATAAGAATGCAACTGATTTCTGCACATTGATTTTGTATCCTGCAACTTTGCTGAATTCATGTATCAGTTCTAGCAGACTTTTGGTGGAGTCTATCGGATTTTCCATGTATAATATCATGTCATCTGCAAAAAGCGAAAGCTTGACTTCATCTTTGCCAATTTTGATGCCTTTGATTTCCTTTTGTTGTCTGATTGCTGATGCTAGAACTTCCAGCACTATGTTAAACAGCAGCGGTGACAGTGGGCATCCCTGTCGTGTTCCTGATCTCAGGGAAAAAGCTCTCAGTTTTTCCCCGTTGAGGATGATGTTAGCTGTGGGCTTTTCATAAATGGCCTTTATGATCTTTAAGTATGTTCCTTCTATCCCGACTTTCTCAAGGGTTTTTATTAAGAAAGGGTGCTGGATTTTGTCAAAGGCCTTTTCTGCATCGATTGACAGGATCATATGGTTCTTCTCTTTTTTTTTGTTAATGTGATGTATCACGTTGATCGATTTGCGAATGTTGAACCAGCCCTGCATCCCAGGAATGAATCCCACTTGATCATGGTGAATAATTCTTTTTATATGCTGTTGAATTCGATTTGCTAGTATCTTATTAAGAATTTTTGCATCCATATTCATCAGGGATATTGGCCTGTAGTTCTTTTTTTTTACTGGGTCTCTGTCTGGTTTAGGAATCAAAGTAATACTGGCTTCATAGAATGAGTCTGGAAGTTTTCCTTCCCTTTCTATTTCTTGGAATAGCTTGAGAAGGATAGGTATTATCTCTGCTTTAAATGTCTGGTAGAACTCCCCTGGGAAGCCATCTGGTCCTGGACTCTTATTTGTTGGGAGATTTTTGATAACCGATTCAATTTCTTCGCTGGTTATGGGTCTGTTCAAGCTTTCTATTTCCTCCTGATTGAGTTTTGGAAGAGTGTGGGTGTTTAGAAATTTGTCCATTTCTTCCAGGTTGTCCAATTTGCTGGCATATAATTTTTCATAGTATTCCCTGATAATTGTTTGTATCTCTGAGGGATTGGTTGTAATCATTCCATTTTCATTCATGATTTTATCTATTTGGGTCATCTCCCTTTTCTTTTTGAGAAGCCTGGCTAGAGGTTTGTCAATTTTGTTTATTTTTTCAAAAAACCAACTCTTGGTTTCGTTGATCTGCTCTACAGTTTTTTTAGATTCTATATTGTTTATTTCTGCTCTGATCTTTATTATTTCTCTTCTTCTGCTGGGTTTAGGCTGCCTTTGCTGTTCTGCTTCTATTTCCTTTAGGTGTGCTGTTAGATTTTGTATTTGGGATTTTTCTTGTTTCTTGAGATAGGCCTGGATTGCAATGTATTTTCCTCTCAGGACTGCCTTCGCTGCATCCCAAAGCGTTTGGATTGTTGTATTTTCATTTTCGTTTGTTTCCATATATGTTTTAATTTCTTCTCTAATTGCCTGGTTGACCCACTCATTCGTTAGTAGGGTGTTCTTTAACCTCCATGCTTTTGGAGGTTTTCCAGACTTTTTCCTGTGGTTGATTTCAAGCTTCATAGCATTGTGGTCTGAAAGTATGCATGGTATAATTTCAATTCTTGTAAACTTATGAAGGGCTGTTTTGTGACCCAGTATATGATCTATCTTGGAGAATGTTCCATGTGCACTCGAGAAGAAAGTATATTCTGTTGCTTTGGGATGCAGAGTTCTAAATATATCTGTCAAGTCCATCTGATCCAATGTATCATTCAGGGCCCTTGTTTCTTTATTGACTGTGTGTTTAGATGATCTATCCATTTCTGTAAGTGGGGTGTTAAAGTCCCCTGCAATGACCACATTCTTATCAATGAGGTTGCTTATGTTTATGAGTAATTGTTTTATATATCTGGGGGCTCGGGTATTTGGCGCATAGACATTTATAATAGTTAGCTCTTCCTGGTGGATAGACCCTGTGATTATTATATAATGCCCTTCTTCATCTCTTGTTACAGCCTTTAATTTAAAGTCTAGTTTGTCTGATATAAGTATGGCTACTCCAGCTTTCTTTTGGCTTCCAGGAGCATGATAGATAGTTCTCCATCCCCTCACTCTCAATCTAAAGGTGTCCTCAGATCTAAAATGAGTCTCTTGTAGACAGCAAATAGATGGGTCTTGTTTTTTTATCCATTCTGATACCCTGTGTCTTTTAGTTGGCGCATTTAATCCATTTACATTCAGTGTTATTATAGAAAGATATGGGTTTAGAGTCATTGTGATGTCTGTATGTTTTATGCTTGTAGTGATGTCTCTGGTACTTTGTCTCACAGGATCCCCCTTAGGATCTCTTGTAGGGCTGGTTTCGTGGTGACAAATTCCTTCAGTTTTTGTTTGTTTGGGAAGACCTTTATCTCTCCTTCTATTCTAAATGACAGACTTGCTGGATAAAGGATTCTCGGCTGCATATTTTTTCTGTTTAGCACACTGTAGATATCGTGCCAAGCCTTTCTGGCCTGCCAAGTTTCAAAGGAGAGATCAGTCACGAGTCTTATAGGTCTCCCTTTATATGTGAGGGCACGTTTATCCCTTGCTGCTTTCAGAATTTTCTCTTTATCCTTGTATTTTGCCAGTTTCACTATGATATGTCGTGCAGAAGATCGATTCAAGTTACGTCTGAAGGGAGTTCTCTGTGCCTCTTGGATTTCAATGCCTTTTTCCTTCCCCAGTTCAGGGAAGTTCTCAGCTATAATTTCTTCAAGTACCCCTTCAGCACCCTTCCCTCTCTCTTCCTCCTCTGGGATACCAATTATGCGTATATTATTTTTTTTTAGTGTATCACTTAGTTCTCTAATTTTCCCCTCATACTCCTGGATTTTTTTATCTCTCTTTCTTTCAGCTTCCTCTTTCTCCATAACTTTATCTTCTAGTTCACCTATTCTCTCCTCTGCCTCTTCAAGCCGAGCCATCGTGGATTCCATTTTGTTTTGCAATTCGTTTAAAGCGTTTTTCAACTCCTCGTGACTGTTCCTTAGTCCCTCGATCTTTGTGGCAAGAGATTCTCTGCTGTCCTGTATACTGTTTTCAAGCCCAGCGATTAATTTTATGACTATTATTCTAAATTCACTTTCTGTTATATTATTTAAATCCTTTTTGATCAGTTCATTAGCTGTTGTTATTTCCTGGAGATTCTTCTGAGGGGAATTCTTCCGTTTGGTCATTTTGGAGAGTCCCTGGCGTGGTGAGGACCTGCAGTGCACTTCCCCTGTGCTGTGTTGTATAACTGGAGTTAGTGGGCGGGGCCGCAGTCCGACCCGATGTCTGCCCCCAGCCCACTGCTGGGGCCACAGTCAGACTGGTGTGTGCCTTCTCTTCCCCTCTCCTAGGGGCGGGATTCACTGTGGGGTGGCGTGTCCCGTCTGGGCTACTTGCACACTGCCAGGCTTGTGTTGCTGGGGATCTGGCGTATTAGCTGGGGTGGGTAGGCAAGGTGCACGGGGGCTGGAGGGGCAGGCTTAGCTCGCTTCTCCTTAGGTGATCCACTTCAGGAGGAGCCCTGTGGCAGCGGGAGGGAGTCAGATCCGCTGCCGGAGGTTTGGCTCCGCAGAAGCACAGAGTTGGGTGTTTGCGGGGAGCGAGCAAGTTCCCTGGCAGGAACTGGTTCCCTTTGGGATTTTGGCTGGGGGATGGGCGGGGGAGATGGCGCTGGCGTGCGCCTTTGTTCCCCGCCAAGCTGAGCTCTGCCGTCCGGGGGCTCAGCAGCTCTCCCTCCCTTTGTCCTCCAGCCTTCCCACTTTCTGAGCAGAGCTGTTCACTTATGACCTCCCAGACGCTAAGTCGCGCTTGCTGTCGGAACACAGTCCGTCCGGCCCCTCCGCTTTTGCCAGCCAGACTCGGGGGCTCTGCTTGGCCGGCGAGCCGCCCCTCCGCCCCGGCTCCCTCCCGCCAGTCCGTGGAGCGCGCACCGCCTCGCCGCCCTTCCTACCCTCTTCCGTGGGCCTCTAGTCTGCGCTTGACTCCAGAGACTCCCTTCTGCTAATCCTCTGGCGGTTTTCTGGGTTCTTTAGGCAGGTGTAGGTGGAATCTAAGTGATCGGCAGGACGCGCTGTGAGCCCCGCGTCCTCCTACGCCGCCATCTTCCGGAACCCCCGGAAGTTTTTATTTTAATCAGCTTATAAATTTGATGAATGTGGATAGTTCTCTGGCATCATTCCAAGAAGATTCTTTTTATCTGTTGGACTGAAGCACACAAAATAAAACAATAAAGCCATAAAACACCATCAAGTAACATATATTCATTGATACTCAATATTAATGTACTGAGTTATCTTTGAACACAGTGGTGGTTTGTCAACCTATCATACTGTATAAAGACATAATACATAATGATAATAGTTTGTATAATATTTTGCTATTTCCAGGTGGTTGAATAGATTAATAAATCAGAATTATAGATTCTAATCACCTCAGCATATCAGTATATAAAATTTTTATACCAGAAAATATTTCATTATCCCTCACAATTGGCATAGACATTATAAAAATATTACCAAGTTATGCCCCTACTTTGAACAACCTTTCAGTAACTTTTCAGTCGTTTTACTTGAGTTAAGATCTGGAACATTTAGTATCATTTGAAAAGGCCCTGTCAGAGCTGGCTTCAGCATTACTGGCTTTTTTAAAGTTCTTGTTTATGTGAAATTCTTTCTAATTTTGGTGGCTTCTTGTATACTGTTTCCTCTGCAAGTGACACCATACCTGGTTTTCTCCCTCTCCACACACTTTTCCTGTCATGGCCTTTTTGCATCTTTTGGGCCATTCTACTTCTTCAGAGAAGATTTCACTGATCCTTTCTTTTTAAATCATGTCTCCCAGCTAAAATCTCTGATTGTACACTTTAATTTCCTTCTTAGATTCATCACTGTTCATTTATGTATGTTGTGATTATTTGTCTGTTAATTCCCTATCCAGAACAAGAGCTCTCTGAAGATAGGAACCCTGTCCACTTTTGTTCACTGATAAATCCTTGGCAGTTAGCACAGGGAATGGCACCACAGTTGATGCTGCTTACGAGGTAGGCTGAGGGAAACCCAGTACCTTTCTGACCCTTACCAGGATCAGAATTCCTCTACCAGACCCAGAATTCCTCTACTGACACAGTTTTCTAAGAAAATAGAATACCAGTATAATGAAGGGTTTATAAAATGTTTTAGAAATCAGTGTGTGGGTCCCCTTCCCCTCATTTTCATCAGATCTTTGCATTACTGTTAAGTGTTAAAGGGCACAAATAACTTAAAAAATTAATTTAAGCAAAACTTGGGCAGTATATGGTCTTTCTTTAAAGAAAAAGGCTTAAAAACGGTCTTTAAAAAAATTCTGTTTTAGGGGCTCCTGAGTGGTTCAGTCGGTTAAGTGTCTGACTTCGGCTCAGGTCATGATCTCGTGGTTCATGGGTTCCAGCCCTGCTTTGGGCTCTGTGCTGACAGCTCGGAGCCTGGAGTCATCTTTGGATTCTGTGTCTCCCTCTGTCTCTGCCCCTCCCTCCTCGCCCTATGTCTCTCTGAAAAATAAACATTTAAAAATTATTTTTAAAATATTTTATTTTGTATTTATTTTTTTTCTTTTTTGTGTATTTTTATTGAAATTCTAGTTAACATACAGTATAATACTAGCTTCAGGTGTACAGTATAGTGGCTCAACACTTCAGTACAACACCCTGTACTCATCACAAGTGCCCTCTTTATTTCTTTTTTCTTAAAAAAGTCTGTTTTAAAGGCAGTATTTCTAAAAGTAAAATTGAGGACTTATATAGCAAAACCCAGGTATTTTTACATTAATTCAGTCCATTTACATTGTTGCATCATATTACTGCAAAAGAGTCTTTAATCAGTTGGATGTACCTCTCCTTTATATTTGCATGAATTTAAAATTTGAATTACACACATTAAAAATGTCAATAGATAGCATTCTGGTATTTTATCAAAGATAATGTGGCTGTTTGTTGTGGCTCTGGTTGTAGGCAGTATGAAACTGTGGTTCCACTCGAAGATTCTATTGTGACTGAGGTTACAGCAACTCTACAAGAATGGGCCAGTCTGTGGAAACAACTCTATGTGGTAAGTAGTTGATAACTAGCTTACTAGATCATTAAAATTCCATTATACCAAGTGAAAACATTTATCTTACCTATGCGAATTACAAATTTTTAGATTTCTGAATATTTGCAACTTTTCAATGTATGTTCCTAATATTAACTGAGACATAGTACACTGAATGTTGTTCAGTCTGAGGAGAATACATTATTTGTATGCCTGCAGTCCCTCCACCCTATCCCAGTCAATGGAATTTAAGTTCCTTAACACCAGAGATTTTAACTGTCTTACTCACTGCTGTAGCTCCAGAAGCTTTCATAAAATAGGTATTTACTGAATGAATGAGCAAACTTAAGAGTTGCATTGTGAGCCTAATGGTGGGTAAAGGCCAAGAAGTTGTATCCACAGTTTCTTATAGCTAGTAAGCTGATAGGATATGTCATATATGACATACTTTGCTAAGCCCGTAATTAATAGAAAGATTAGTAAAAACCCAGCCCATATCCTCTGTAAACAGAAGTAGAGAGTGATAGGACACACAAAATCAAGGCTAAACATGAGTGACAAGGTTTGGGTTCAAACAAGATGGAATAAACACATTCTGTATATTCTTCTTAGTAATTACAACAAAAATCCTGGACAAAACCCATAAATCACCTGCCAGAAAACTCTGAAAGTAAAGGAAGAGAAGGTGGAGTGATTAGGGACCTTTGGACTCAAGGATTGAGTGAGTTCCCTGATTGTTGTTTTTTCTTGCCTCCCATATACTTTGGCCTGGGATCTAGAGAAGCCCACAACGTGGATATACTGTTGGGTGCACACAAAAAGCATCAAAGAAAGCCTTTTTTTTTTTAAGCCAAAGGATGGCACAGCAAGACAGAAACCTTTTAATCTATCCTTTCTATTCTCCAGACAAACATTGCAATAAAAGCTGCACCCTCATACCCACCCAAATAGGCATTGCAATAGTGGAACTACTCCATGTCATACACACACTCTTACCCCCATGTGCAGTAACACATGTTTCTCTCCAGTGGAGCCTTAGGTCAAACACTGACTTCTACCCCTCCCCACTATAGTAATGAGGCAGTGCCTCTTTTCATTGGAGTCTGTGGGAAGATTCTGACTTTCACTTCAGCACCATTTGCAAGGTGGCACCTTTCTACAGCAGAGCCTGTGGGTGGGACTCTGGATTTCACAACTACCCAGTGTTAACATAGTGATGCCCTTATTTTGCAGAGTTCTGTGGGCAAAACTATGACTTCCTTCTGTGCTCTAAAGTAAGGAAGCAGCCTCCATCCACAGAGGAGCCTGTGGTTGGAACTCTTGATTTCCATTTCCCTTATAAGAATAAGTGGGTCCCTTCCCAGCTGAGCCTATAGGCAAGACTGACTTTAACCTCCCCATTATGAGATAGTGCCCCACTCTAGTACACCATGTAAACAGTCCTCTATTTTTCATCCTTGTCCTGCTGAAATGAGGCAGTGCTTCTCACCACCCAAATCCATGCAGAGTGTAAGTGAAGTAGAGTTCTGCTATCTAGGTAACACACAAATGGGGAAAACCAGAAGAGCACTGGAAAGACTTCATGTGCGAAATTGACATATGAATCACAGACCACAAAAGTGAGCCTAGAATTGCATTCTGAATCTAAGCAGATTGACCACCTACTAAAATAGAAGTTTTAAACAGGAATCTGAATGTCATAGTACAATACTTAAAATGTCCAGTGTACAGACTAAATTTATTTGTCATGTAAAATATCAGGAAAACTTTAAGAAGAAAAGATAACAGATGCCAACTTTGAAATTACAAAGACATTGGAATCATCAACAAGGGTTTTAAAACTGGTTTTGTAAAATTGCTCCAGCAAGCAATTAGAGACACTCTTGTTTTTTTTTTTTAATTTGCATCTTTATTTACTTACATTATTTTATTTATTATATAATTTATTGTCAAGTTAGCTAACATACAGTGTATACAATGTGCTCATGGCTTTGGGAGTAGATTCCCATGATTCACCACTTACATACAACATCCAGTGCTCATCCCAGCAAGTGCCCTCCTCAATGCCCATCACCTGTTTTACCCGCCTTCTCAACCCCTTCCACCCTCAATTTGTTCTCTGTATTTAAAAGTCTGGGTGGCCCAGTTGGTTAAGTGTCTGACTTCGGCTCAGGTCATGATCTTGTGGTACATGAATTTGAGCCCCATTTGGGCTCTGTGCTGACAGCTCAGAGCCTGGAGCCTGCTTCAGATTCTGTGTCTTTCTCTCTCTCTGCCCCTCCCCTGCTCATGCTTTGTTTCTCTCCCTCTCTCATAAATAAAAACATACACAAAAATTTTAAAAAATAAAAATAAAGGTCTCTTATAGTTTGCCTCCCTCTCTGTTTGTAACTTTTTTTTTTCTTTCCCTTACCCCATGGTCTTCTATTAAATTTCTCAAATTCCACATATGAGTGAAAACATGATATCTTTCTCTGACTGACTTATTTCACTTAGCATAATACCCTCCAGTTCTGTCCACGTTGTTGCAAATGGCAAGATTTCATTCTTTTTCATTGCCGAATAGTATTCCATTGTGTGTGTGTGTGTGTGTGTGTGTGTGTGTGTGTGTGTGTATACACATATACTGTATACGCTATATATATATATATATATATATATATACATGCACACATGTATATGCACACACAGTATATATAGACACACTATATATATACACATACTGTATATACACACTATACACACACACACACACACACACACACACATCTTTTTTTTTTTTTTTTACACCACTTCTTCTTTATCCATTCATCATTTGATGGGCAGTGGGCATTTGGGCTCTTTCCATAATTTGGCTATTGTTGATAATGCTGCTATTAACATTAGGGTACATGTACCCCTATGAATCATCACTCCTGTATCCTTTGGATAAATTCCTAATAGTGCTATTGCTGGGTCGTAGGGTAATTGTATCTTTAATTTTTTGAGGAACCTCCACACTGTTTTCGAGTTGCTGCACCAGTTTGCATTCCCACCAGCAGTGCAAAGGGGTTCCCCTTTTTCCACACCCTCGCCAACACCTGTTATTTCCTGAGTTGCTAATTTTAGCCACTCTGACTGGTGTGAGGTGGTATCTCAATGTAGTTTTGATTTGTATTTCCCTGATGATGAGCGATGTTGAGCATCTTTTCATGTGTCTGTTAGCCATTGGGATGAAGAGACACTCTTGAAACAAATGAAAACACTTTTGAAACTGCAGCAAGGAAATAGAAAACTTAAAGAATCAAATGAAAATTTTAGAACTGAAAAATAGACTAACAAAAATTTAAAAATTACTAGGTAAATTCAATAGCAGAATGGAAAGAACAGAGGAAGGAATTAGTGAGCTTAATGATGGATCAAAAGAAATTATCCAATCTGAATAATGGAGAGAAACTAAATGGAAAAGTAAACTTAGCTTCAGAGACCTGTGGGACAATAACAAAAGATATAACATTTAAGTCATCAGAGGACTAGACAGAAAGGACAGAATGTGGAGTTAAAAAAAAATTGAAGAAATAATGGCTTAAGTCTTCCCAAATTTGGCAAAAGATGTAAGCCAAGAAGCCAAGTAAACTCTAAACAGGATAAACCTAAAGAAATCCATGCACAATCACATTGTAGTTGAATTTCTGAAAATTAAGGCAGAAGAAGCAAATCTTTGTATATGTGTATATATATATTTTAAAAAATTTTTTATGTATTTTAAAATTCCAATATAATTAATATACAGTGTTAGATTAGTTTCAGGTGTGCAATTTTGTAATTCAACAATTCTGTACATTACTCAGTACTCATCATGATAAGTGTACTCTTAATCCCTCCCCTTCACCTATTTGACCCATCCCCCCACCCGCCAAAGAAAAAGTTTTAAAAGGAAAACAACACATTACCATTAGGGAAATGACAATTTGAATGACAGCAAATTTGTCATCAGAAACTATGGAAGACACAAGGGAGTGGCCCAACATTTTTCAAGTACTGAAAGAAAAAAAACCTGATGTTACCCCAGATTTGTGTATCCAGGAAAAATATATTTCAGGAATAAAGGAGAAATAAACACATTTTTAGATGAAGGAACCCTAAGAAAATTTGTTGCCATTGGGTTGGTTCTAAAATAGTAGCTATAATGGATGTTTATCAGATACAAAGTAAGAGATAATGTAAGGACACTTGGAATGTAGGAATGAAGAAATCAATAGAAGGGGTAAATTCTGTTAGGTTTTTAAAGTAGTCTTTGAGGAGACGAAGCAGAAATTATAACACTGATATGGATTTCAGTGTATGTAGAGGTTTATATTTAAGAAAGTTGTATCTAAAATGGTGATGGAAAGGGACATAAACTGTGGTATCTGCATTCTATTTCAAGTAGTAAGATGTTGATACTAGTAGATTATAATACATTATGCATATATGTTATAATCTCTAGAGGAATCATTAAAACTGTTACACAAAGCAATATAATAAAAATGCTATCAATAAACCAAAATGGAATACTAAAATGTTCAAATAACCTATAAGAAATTAAGAAAGGGAAAACAGAGGAAGGTGAAACAGAGGGAACAAAAAAATAAATACTAAAATGGTGGATTTAAATCCTAATATATGAATAATAAAAAGATGAACATTGGCAGAGTTGATAAAAAAGACTTGACTGTGTGCTGTAAGAAACTCCATATATAATGACATAGGAGGTGAAAAGTTAAAAAAATACATACCATTCAAACATTAATAAAAAAAAAGCTTGAATGGCTATAGTAAGAAAGATTATTATATTAATTATGAATTATTTCTTCCTTAAATATAAATAAAAATAAATAAAATGAATTATATTACTATTAATTAAAGTTGATATCAGAATAAAGAAAAGGGATATTACAGAGTGGTAAAAAGATCAATTTACCAAGAAGATGTAACAATCTTAAATATGCATGCACCAAAAAACAGCTGCAAAATAAATGAAATAAAACCTGAAAGGACTGAATAGAGAAAATGGAGAAATCATTTATTATATTTGGAGATTTATGACCCTTTCCCCTAGTAATCGATGTAACCGCTTGACAAAAGTCCCCAAGGATAGTGAAGAACTGAACAATGCCATCAACCATTGGGACCTAATTGAAAGTTTTAGACTGTTCCATCCGATAAAATTGGAATACAGATTGTTTTCAAGCATATGTGGAACATTCACCAAGATTGACAATATCTTGGGTCATAGAACAACTCAACAAATGCTCAGTAATTCATGTCATACAAAGGATAATCTGACATTAATGGAAGCAAAATAGAAATCAGGACCAGACAACAGGAAAATATTGAAGCACTTAGAAATTAACACACTGTTAAATAATCCATGGATCAAAGAGGAAGTCTCAAGAAATAAAAAATATGTTTAAATGAATATAAATGAAAATATAATGTATTATCTGGAAAACAGTGTGGAGGTTCCTCAAAAAATTAAAAATAGAACTACCCTATGACCCAGCAATAGCACTAATAGGAGTTTACCCAAGAGATACAGGAGTGCTGATGCATAGGGTCACGTTACCCCAGTGTTTATAGCAGCGCTTTCAACAATAGCCAAATAATGGAAAGAGCCTAAATGTCCACCAACTGATGAATGGATAAAGAAGATGTGGTGTATATATACAATGGAATACTACTTGGCAATGAGAAAGAATGAACTCCTACCATTTGCAGCAACGTGGATGGAACTGGAAGGTATTATGCTGAGTGAAATAAGTCAGTCAGAGAAGGACAGATACCATATGTTTTCACTCATATGTGGATCTTGAGAAACTTAACAGAAGACCATGGGGGAAGGTAAGGGGAAAAAAATAGATACAAACAGAGAGGGAGGGAGGTGAACCACAAGAAAGTCTTAAATACAGAGAACAAACTGAGGGTGGATGAGGGGTGGAGGAGAGGGAAAATGGGTGATGGGCATTGAGGAGGGCACTTGGGATGAGCACTAGGTATTGTATGTAAACCAATTTGACAATAAATTATATTCATAAAAAATATAATGTATTAAAATGTGTGGAATGCAGTTGAAGCAGTGCTGAGAGGGACATTTATAGCATTAAGTGCATATAATTAAGAAAAACATGGTATCAAATCAATAACTACTTCAAGAATCTAATAAAAGAAGATAAACCCAAGCAAGCAGAATGAAAGAAAAAATAAAGAGCAGGGATTAATGAAATTAAAAATAGAAAAACAAGAGAAAAATCAAACCAAAAGCCAGTTTTTAAAATATCAATAAAATTAATAGACATCTACCAAGACTTACAAAGAAAACAACTGAAATAATAATTACCAATATATTTGGACTAAAGAAAGAGATATCACTGTAGATTCCATAGACATTAAATTGACAATAAGAAAATGTTATAAACAACTTCATAACATGTAAGTGAGAATCTAGATGAATCAAACAAATCCTTGAAAATCACAAGTTACGTTTCTCAGGATCCACATAAGAGTGAAACCATATGGTATCTGTCTTTCTCTGTATGGCTTATTTCACTTAGCATCACACTCTCCAGTTCCATCCATGTTGCTACAAAAGGCCATATTTCATTTTTTCTCATTGCCACGTAGTATTCCATTGTGTATATAAACCACAATTTCTTTATCCATTCATCAGTTGATGGACATTTAGGCTCTTTCCATAATTTGGCTATTGTTGAGAGTGCTGCTATAAACATTGGGGTACAAGTGCCCCTATGCATCAGTACTCCTGTATCCCTTGGATAAATTCCTAGCAGTGCTATCGCTGGGTCATAGGGTAGGTCTATTTTTAATTTTCTGAGGAACCTCCACACTGCTTTCCAGAGCGACTGCACCAATTTGCATTCCCACCAACAGTGCAAGAGGGTTCCTGTTTCTCCACATCCTCTCCAGCATCTATAGTCTCCTGATTTGTTCATTTTGGCCACTCTGACTGGCGTGAGGTGGTATCTGAGTGTGGTTTTGATTTGTATTTCCCTGATAAGGAGCGACGTTGAACATCTTTTCATGTGCCTGTTGGCCATCCGGATGTCTTCTTTAGAGAAGTGTCTATTCATGTTTTCTGCCCATTTCTTCACTGGGTTATTTGTTTTTCGGGTGTGGAGTTTGATGAGCTCTTTATAGATTTTGGATACTAGCCCTTTGTCCGATGTGTCATTTGCAAATATCTTTTCCCATTCCGTTGGTTGCCTTTTAGTTTTGTTGGTTGTTTCCTTTGCTGTGCAGAAGCTTTTTATCTTCATAAGGTCCCAGTAATTCACTTTTGCTTTTAATTCCCTTGCCTTTGGGGATGTGCCGAGTAAGAGATTGCTACGGCTGAGGTCAGAGAGGTCTTTTCCTGCTTTCTCCTCTAAGGTTTTGATGGTTTCCTGTCTCACATTCAGGTCCTTTATCCATTTTGAGTTTATTTTTGTGAATGGTGTGAGAAAGTGGTCTAGTTTCAACCTTCTGCATGTTGCTGTCCAGTTCTCCCAGCACCATTTGTTAAAGAGACTGTCTTTTTTCCATTGGATGTTCTTTCCTGCTTTGTCAAAGATGAGTTGGCCATACGTTTGTGGGTCTAGTTCTGGGGTTTCTATTCTATTCCACTGGTCTATGTGTCTGTTTTTGTGCCAATACCATGCTGTCTTGATGATGACAGCTTTGTAGTAGAGGCTAAAGTCTGGGATTGTGATGCCTCCTGCTTTGGTCTTCTTCTTCAAAATTACTTTGGCTATTCGGGGCCTTTTGTGGTTCCATATGAATTTTAGGATTGCTTGTTCTAGTTTCGAGAAGAATGCTGGTGCAATTTTGATTGGGATTGCATTGAATGTGTAGATAGCTTTGGGTAGTATTGACATTTTGACAATATTTATTCTTCCAATCCATGAGCAGGGAATGTCTTTCCATTTCTTTAAATCTTCTTCAATTACCTTCATAAGCTTTCTATAGTTTTCAGCATACAGATCTTTTACATCTTTGGTTAGATTTATTCCTAGTTATTTTATGTTTCTTGGTGCAATTGTGAATGGGATCAGTTTCTTTATTTGTCTTTCTGTTGCTTCATTGTTAGTGTATAAGAATGCAACTGATTTCTGTACATTGATTTTGTATCCTGCAACTTTGCTGAATTCATGTATCAGTTCTAGCAGACTTTTGGTGGAGTCTGTCGGATTTTCCATGTATAATATCATGTCATCTGCAAAAAGCGAAAGCTTGACTTCATCTTTGCCAATTTTGATGCCTTTGATTTCCTTTTGTTGTCTGATTTCTGATGCTAGAACTTCCAACACTATGTTAAACAACAGCGGTGAGAGTGGGCATCCCTGTCGTGTTCCTGATCTCAGGGAAAAGGCTCTCAGTTTTTCCCCGTTGAGGATGATGTTAGCTGTGGGCTTTTCATAAATGGCTTTTATGATGTTTAAGTATGTTCCTTCTATCCCGACTTTCTCAAGGGTTTTTATTAAGAAAGGGTGCTGGATTTTGTCAAAGGCCTTTTCTGCATCGATTGACAGGATCATATGGTTCTTCTCTTTTTTTTTGTTAATGTGATGTATCACGTTGATCGATTTGTGAATGTTGAACCAGCCCTGCATCCCAGGAATGAATCCCACTTGATCATGGTGAATAATTCTTTTTATATGCTGTTGAATTCGATTTGCTAGTATCTTATTGAGAATTTTTGCATCCATATTCATCAGGGATATTGGCCTGTAGTTCTCTTTTTTTACTGGGTCTCTGTCTGGTTTAGGAATCAAAGTAATACTGGCTTCATAGAATGAGTCTGGAAGTTTTCCTTCCCTTTCTATTTCTTGGAATAGCTTGAGAAGGATAGGTATTATCTCTGCTTTAAACGTCTGGTAGAACTCCCCTGGGAAGCCATCTGGTCCTGGACTCTTATTTGTTGGGAGATTTTTGATAACCAATTCAATTTCTTCGCTGGTTATGGGTCTGTTCAAGCTTTCTATTTCCTCCTGATTGAGTTTTGGAAGAGTGTGGGTGTTTAGGAATTCGTCCATTTCTTCCAGGTTGTCCAGTTTGTTGGCATATAATTTTTCATAGTATTCCCTGATAATTGTTTGTATCTCTGAGGGATTGGTTGTAATAATTCCATTTTCATTCATGATTTTGTCTGTTTGGGTCATCTCCCTTTTCTTTTTGAGAAGCCTGGCTAGAGGTTTGTCGATTTTGTTTATTTTTTCAAAAAACCAACTCTTGGTTTCGTTGATCTGCTCTACAGTTTTTTTAGATTCTATATTGTTTATTTCTGCTCTGATCTTTATTATTTCTCTTCTTCTGCTGGGTTTAGGCTGCCTTTGCTGTTCTGCTTCTATTTCCTTTAGGTGTGATGTTTCTTATGTGGATCCTGAGAAACGTAACAGAAACCCATGGGGGAGGGGAAGGAAAAAAAAAAAAAAAAAAAGAGGTTAGAGTGGGAGAGAGCCAAAGCATAAGAGACTGTTAAAAACTGAGAACAAACTGAGGGTTGATGGGGGGTGGGAGGGAGGGCAGGGTGGGTGATGGGTATTGAGGAGGGCACCTTTTGGGATGAGCACTGGGTGTTGTATGGAAACCACTTTGACAGTAAATTTCATATATTAAAAAATAAAAAATAAATAAATAAATAAAAAAAAAAGAAAATCACAAGTTGCCAAAATTCACCCAAGGTAAAATAGGTAATCTGATTATGCTACAGGTATTAAAGTAATTGAATTTATGAAAATCCTTCCCAAAAAGAAATGTCTAGGCACAGATAGTTCCACTGGTGAATTCTACCAACAGTCTAAAGAAGAAAAGACAGCAAAATGATTCAGAAAAAGCATTTGAGGAAATCCAACACTCTTATGATAAAAATGCTCAGCAAACTCTGAATAAAGGGAACTTTTTCACCCTGAGAAAGGGCATTCATAAAAACCTACAGCAAATATCATACTTAATTGTGAAAGTCTGCTTTTGGGAACAAGGTGAGGAAGTCTGATTTAAACAGTTTTATTCCACATAGTACTAGAAGACTAGAAGATTTAACCAGTGCAGTAAGGCAAGAGCATCCTATTCAAGGCCCAGATCTACCCCCACTACCACCCAAATACAAGATATGCTAAGAAACTGAAGCATGTTTGGTTAGCATTAGATCAGTTTAATAAAGTATGTGCAACACTTGTCTACTAAAAACTATATAAAACATTACTGAAAGAAATTAAAGAAGACCTAAATAAATGGAGCAAGAAGTCATGCTTGTGGGGTGGAAAACTAAATTTTGTTAAGATATCCATTAATTTCAAAATGAATTTTTGCATCAACACAGTAACAAACAAAATTTCAGTGGGCACTTTTGTATAGAAATTGATTACATTGATTCTGCAATATATAAGGAAATATAAATACCTGGGATGTCCAAAGCAAACTTGAGGAAGAACTAAGTTGGAGTATGTGATTTTTTTTTTGTGTATGTGATTTCAAGACTTACTATGAAGTACAGTAATCAAGACAAAAGGTATTGACAAAAGGATAGGCATATACATCGGTGGAATAGATAGAGATAATAATTGACCACACAAATATTGTCAATTAACTTTTTCACTTATATATTTTAAATAAAGATTGTATATAATTTAAGGTGTACAACATGATGATTCAATATATATGTAATTGGTGAAATGAGTGCTAGAGGCAACCTAATAAGCATGTCACCTTTTCCTCACATAGTTACCATTCCTTGTGTGTGATGAGTGCCCTTGAAATGTACTCTCTTAGCATATTTTTAGTAATCAATGCAGTATTATAGAGTATAGCCCTCATGCCTGTATATTAGGTCTGTGGCTTATTCATCCTCTGTAATTGGAACTTTGTACTCTTTGACCAACATCTCTGTTCTCTGCTTCTGTAATTTATACTTTTTTAGATTCTGTATATGTTATTTAAAATATATATATGCGTGTGTGTGTGTGTGTGTGTGTGTATAGTATAATATGTATGTAATCCTAAATGGTATACATTTGTTTCAGTGTTTATATGGTTAGAATTACTCTGTACATATTTTTCTACAACTTCCTTTTATCCCTCAGTAGTATGTTCTCACATTTATTCATGTTGTATTAGTAGTTGTTCATTTCATGGTTATATAGTATTCCATGTGCTTATGCGTTATTTATCCATTCCACTCTTGGTTGACATTAAGGTTAATTCCTTTTTTTTTTTTTTTTTTTTTTTTTTGCCCATGTTCAAGAGTGAGACTGGTCTATAATTTTCCTTTCTCCAGTGTCCTTGGTCTGGTTTAGGTATCAAGGTTATACTAACCTCATAAAATGAATTGGAGAGTTTTCTCTTTTTTAATTTTCCTATAAAAACTTATATAAGATTGTGATTACCTGTTCCTTTATTTTTTTTTAATGTTTATTTTTGAGAGAGAGTGAGCACAAGTGGGGGAGGGGCAGAGAAAGAGGGAGACACAGAAACTGAAGCAGCCTCCAGGCTCTGAGCTGTCAGCACAGAGCCCAACATGGGTCTCACACTCACGGGCTGTGAGAACATGACCTGGGCCTAAGTTGGACGCTCAACTGACTAAGCCACCCAGGAGCCCCTGTGATTACCTGTTCCTTGAATAGCTGATAGAACTAACCTTTAAACTAGGATAGTATTTTCTTCATTAAATGATACTTTAAATTACGGATTCCATTTCTTTATTGCTTTTGGAATCATTCATGATTTGTTTGTTTTTTTTAAGAGAGAGAGGGGATGGGGAAGGGCAGAGGCATAAAAAGAATCCCAAGCAGACTCTTTGCCCAGAGCAGAACCCCAGATGGGGCTTAATCTCACAACCCTGAGATCATGACCTCAGCAGAAACCAGAAGTCAGATGCTTAACTGACTGAGCTACCCAGGTGCCCCCATTCAGGATTTTTCTTGTCAATTTTGAGAATTTCTTTGTTTTAGGAATTTTTCTATTTCATGTTTTTAATGGTAAAGACATAAATTGCCTTCTGCAATAGTTAATTCCTGTTTTCACTCCTAATATTCTTTATTTGTGCCACCTTATTCATCTCACTTTGATTTGCCAGAGATTTGTCTATTTTAGTAACCTTTTCAGGTAATATCTTTTGGCTTTGCTAACCGTAAGTTATGGTCTCATTTTCTATTTATTTAATTTGTGTTCTTGTTTTTATTTCCTTCTACATTTTTTGTGGGCTTACCCAGTTTTTCTTTTTCCAACTTATATATAGTTGGAAACCTAGCTCATATGTTTTTTTATTTTTATTTTTTTTTATTTTAGAAAGAGAGAAAGCACGAGCGGGGGAGAGGGACAGAGGAAGAGAGAGAATCTTAAGCTGGCTCCACGCTTGGCAAAACCTGACATGGGACTCAGTCTCATGATTATGAGATCATGACCTGAGCTGAACTCAGGGGTCAGATGCTTAACCAACTGAGGCACCCAGGCGCCCCAGCTCATTTGTTTTTAATTCTTTCTTTAGGTATGTCTAGTGTGCTATGTAACGAGCCATGAGTTCATTGATTGCATTTGTTCCAGAAACTCTTTGGTTATTTTTTTTAGTATTTATTTTAATTCCAGTTAGCATACAGTGTTATATTAGTTTCAGGTGAATTACTATAATATAGTAATTCAACATGTCTATAAAACCCTGCGCACATCATGACAAGTGCACTCCTTAATCTCTGTCATCTGTTTCACCCATCCCCCTCACTGCCTCCCCTCTGGTAACCATCAGTTAGTTCTCTATAATTAAGAGTCTGATGGCTAAAATCAGCAACACAGGAACAACAGGTGTTGGTGATGATGTGGAGAAAACGGAATACTTGTGCACCGTTGGTGAGAATGCAAACTGGTGTAGCCACTCTGGAAAGCAGTATGGACATTCCTCAAAAAGTTAAAAATAGAATTACATATGATCCAGCAATTGCAGTACTGGGTATTTACCCAAAGAATACAAAAACACTAATCAAAAGGGATACATGGCACCCCGATGTTTATAGCAACATTATTTACAGTAGCCAAGATACGGAATCAGCCCAAATGTCTACTGATTGAATGGATAAAGAAGATGTGGTTAGATATAGGACAGAATTACTCAGCCATAAAAATAATGAAATCTTGCTGTTTGCAATGACATGGATGGAGCTAAAGAGAATAGTGCTAAGCAGAATAAATCAGAGAAAGACAAATACAATATGATTTTCCTCATGTGGAATTTAAGAAACAAAAACAAGCAAAGGAAAAAAATAAGAGACAAAGAATTCTTTAGGTATTTTTTTTAAGTCTGCCTGATTAGTTTTTACAGCCTTTTCTTCCTGTTATGTACTGTACTCATTTATTTCTTTAAATATAGATATCCATAATATTTTGTATATGATCATTTCAGTGTTCAATTTTTGTACTGATTCAGTTGTCTTTTTTAAATTAAATTTATTTTATTTCATTTTTAAATGTTTATTTTTGAGAGAGAGAACGAACTAATGGGACAGGAGCAGAGAGCGAGAGGGAGACAGAGGATCTGAGGTGGGCTCTGCATTGACAGCAGAGAGTCTGATGTGGGGCTGGAACTCAGGAACAGTGAGACCATGACTTGAGCCAAAGTTGGTCACTTACCTGACTGAGCCACCCAGGCCCCCCTGATTCAGTTGTCTTTTTGTTTGCTGACTCTTGTGTATATTTCCTTGTTTTAATCCTGTTTTTGGTGGTTTTGTTTTTGTTTTGCAGCTGATGTTCTTTGGAACTATAACTCTAGGAATTCTTTAAAGCTAGGGTAAAAGCATTTCTCAGAGAAAATTTACATTTGTTTTTGCCAGGTTCTTGGGGTATTACCTGTCTTAGAAACATGTTGAAGTTTATATTGAGGTATTTGATAGGAATTGCATTAAATGGGTAGATTGCTTTGGGTAATATAGACATTTTAACAATATTTCTTCTTCTAATACATGAGCATGGAATGCTTTCCATTTTTTGGTGTCATTTTCAGTTTCTTTCATTAGTGTTTTATAGTTTTCAGTGTTCAGATCTTTTACCTCTTTGGTTAGGTTTATTCCTAGGTATTTATGGTTTTTGGTTTGCTGTAGTGATCGAGATAGTATGACACTGGAACAAAAACAGATACATAGGTCAGTGGAACAGAGTAGAAAACCTAGAAGGAACCCACAACTATACAGTCAGTTAATCTTTGACAAAGCAGGAAAAAATATACAGTAAAATAAAGTCTCTTCAACAAATGGTGTTGGGAGAACTGGACAGCAACATGCAAAAGAGTTAATCTGGACCACTTTCTTACACCATACACAAAAATAAATTCAAAATGGATGAAAGAGCTAAATGTGAGACAGGAAACTATCAAAATCCTAGAGGAGAACACAGGCAGTAACTTCTTTGACATTGACCATAACAACTTCTTTCTAGATATGTTTCCTGAGGCAATGGGAACAAAAGCAAAAATAAACTTGGGACTTTATCAAAATAAAAAGCTTCTGCATAGCAAGGGAAATATGCAACAAAACTAAAAGGCAACCTACAGAATGGGAGAAGATACTTGCAAATGACATATCTGATGAAGGGTTAGTATCCAAAATGCATAATGAATTTATAAAAGTGAAGACCCAGAAAACAAATAATCCAGTTAAAAAATGGACAGCAGACATGAGTAGACATTTTTCCAGTGAAGACACACAGATGGTCAACAGACACATGAAAAGATGCTCAGTACCACTGGTCATCAGGGAAATGCAAATCAAAACTACAGTGAGATATCACCTCACACCAGTCAGAATGGCTAATATTAAGAACATAAGAGACAACAGGTGTTGGTGAGGATGCAGAGAAAGGGGAACCCTCATGCACTGTTGGTGGGAATGCACACTGGTATAGTCAATCTGGAAAAAAGTATAGAGGTTTCTCAGAAAGTTAAAAATAGAACTACCCTATGATCCACCAATAGCACTACAAAGTATTTACCAAAGGAATACAAAAATACAGTTTCAGAGGGGTACATGCATCCTGATGTTTGTAGCATCTTTATCAACAATAGCCAAGATATGGAAGCAGCCCAAGTATCCATTAATTGATGAATGGATAAAGAAGATGTGTATATATACAATGGAAAATTACACAGCCATCAAAAAGAATGAAATCTTGCCATTTGCAAGGATACGGATGGAGTAGAGAGTATAATGCTAAGCAAAATAAGTTAGAGAAAAACAAATATGATATGATTTCACTCATGTGGAATTTAAGAAACAAATTATCATAGGGGAAAAAATGAGAGAGGCAAATCAAGAAACAGACTTTTTTTTTTAATGTTTTTATTTATTTTTGAGACAGAGAGAGACACAGCATGAACGGGGGAGGGGCAGAGAGAGAGGGAGACACAGAATCGGAAGCAGGCTCCAGGCTCTGAGCCATCAGCCCAGAGCCCGACGCGGGGCTCGAACCCGCGGACCGCGAGATCGTGACCTGAGCCGAAGTCAGACGCTTAACCGACTGAGCCACCCAGGCGCCCCAAGAAACAGACTCTTAACTATAGAGAACAAACTGATGGTTACCAGAGGGCTGGTGGATAGGAGGATGGGTGAAATAGGTGATGGGGATTAAAGAGTGCACTTGTTGTGATGAGCGTCAGGTGTTGTATAGAAGTGTTGAATCACTATATTGTACACCAGAATCTAATATTACACTGTACATTAAATAACTGGAATTTAAACAAAAACTTAAATTTAGATTGAGGTTTCTTAGGCTGCAACAGTAGAATGAATTCTCTCCTCAGACCCATGGGAGTGCTCATTTGCAGTTATTGTTCCTTTTTGTGACTCATTCCATCCACAGTCAAGGCTGAGATGGATATGTAGTCCTGTTTCTCTCTGTGATAGGTGGGATTTATTACCTCCGAGTTCATCTCACTGAGGGCATCTGCCTTCTAGAATCCTAGCCTTCTGAGATTTGATTCCACCTCCTGCCTAGCTCTGGCCTAAGATATTTAACTAAAACCCATGGATTAGTGGGTATCCCCAGGGTAAGTGCAGGTGTGATGACAAATTCTCCTTATTTTGATGTAATAGTAGTTTCTGGCTTTACTTTCTTATGCACCCAGCCATATATTAGATATTTTGCTTTCATTTTGCTGTTATCTATTATTTACAGATTTTATATTATATGAAGGGGTTATCTCTATCTGATTTGTGATAGTTCTACATTTTAAAGTAAGTGTTCTATGCTCCTGAAACCTTCTGTTTCTTTTTTAAAACAGCTTTCTCTAAGAGTCCCTTTCTCTTAAAAACTGACCATTATTTATTGATGGTCTGTATGGACTCAACACTGTTTATACATTTATAACCATTTTCTACTCATAGCAGCATTGTGAGATAGCATTAACATTCTCACTTTTTACTCTGTTAAGTCGCACAGATAGGAAGTTACTTAAGGTGACTTGGTAACACGCTACCTCCCTCTTTCTTCCCCTCTCAGATTTTATTGGACAGGAGTTTATGGGTAAACAAATTTGAGTTATCCTTTTTGCCTCAGCCTTGTCTCTAGCCAAGTCCCAGAAAGATTCACCAAATGTTTACATTGTAAAAGTAATCCTCATTACTTCTCCATATTTGACTTCATGCGAGTTCACAAATAAAAAACCAGTATCTTCTTCCAATATGGATTCTTTATGGACTGCATAATGGCTTTTTATTTAAACTAATTTCTGGCCAGTATTCAGAGTAAAAGTAATGCTGAAATATTGATCCACTGGTGAGCATTTGGTCCTGATCTATGTCGGTAGAACAATGGATGTAAAAAAAGCTTATTTTTAAAAAATGTATATTTATTTATTTTGAGAGAGAGAGTGCACATAAACAAGGGAGGGGCAGAGAGAGAGGGAGAGAAAGAATCCTAAGCAGGCTGTGCGCTGTCAGCTCAGAGCCCAACTTGGGGCATGAATTCACCAACTGTGAGATCATGACCTGGGCCAAGATCAAGAGTTGGACCCTTAATTGACTGAGTTACTCAGGTGTCCCCACCCCCCCCCCCACGTTTTTTAAAAGTTTATTTATTTTGAGAGAGAGAGAGAGCAAGTGGGGTAGGGACAGAGAGAGAGAGAGAGAGAGAGAGAGAGAGAGAGAGAGAGAATCCCGAACAGGCTCTGTGCTGCCAGCACAGAGCCTGACCCTGGGCTTAATCTCACAAACCGTGAGATCATGACCCCACCTAAAATCAAGAGTTGGATGCTTAACCAACAGAGCCACCCAAGCAGCCCCTAAAAGATTATTTAAAGATGTACTATTTTGTTTAATCTGCCATGAGAGTTTTCCTTCATTCATATTAGTATCACTAAAGCTGTTTTGGATTGTCAGATAATTCTCTAATAGTAGTAAGCCATAATTTTAATAAGAATGTTTTAAGCTGTTGTCATGTGTAAAACAAGCTTGAGAAAGAACACTGTTTATGAAAACTATGAAGAGTTATACAGTTCTAACATAAGACTGAAAACTGAAACCTAGGATCTCACTACTGCTCTGATGCTGTAACACTTGATTCCATCATGCTTACCCTAGGATACCATTATGAACTGTGGCAGTTATATTACAGCATTCATTTCTAACATTCTGTAAAAATGAAGTTTCTGTGAGAAGGGGCATCCTCCTGTTTAAATGTAGTTTGGGCTGAGTTATGAGGCTTCTTTAAAGCACACTTTCAATAGAAATACACTTAATGTTTCAGGCAAACAATGACAGATTGGCTGGGAAGCTTGAGTTCTCTCACAGGCAACCCAGAGGGGTTGCATGTCCTCTTCTGTGCAGAGCAATTGGGTGAGCAAATTATACCCAAGGACATACATTCAATGAGATATAACCATCTCTGAGGCTTACTTTGTAAATTTGAGTTATGACAGCAGCATATTTAAAGAGCTTAAAATATTATAACACTTTCCTAATTCCTGGGAGCTCCTGTTTTTATCTAACAGGAGCTGAAAGTGATTATTTCAGGTATGAGATGTTCTAAAGCTGTGGATCAAAAACATGCAGGAACACAGCATTTTTAGAGCTGGCTCAAAGAGTATAAATCTTTGTTTCTTCCCCAAAAGACTAAATTGGGGGCTAAGAAAGTCTGTTATTATTGTTCATAGAAAAGAGTATTTCCAAGAAAGCAGATGTCTGCCTTTCTCAAAATTCTCTCCTAGAGAAGGACCCTTTTTTTTTTTTTTTTTAGAAACCTGCTTTAGAAGCTGCATATATTGTCATGCTGTTATCCTTACTACCAGCTCTAAACGATGAGTCTGATGTATGTGTGCTATTAGCTTCTCTGTGCCCTCTGAGGATGATGACACTTGTGCTGCAGATTATCATTTCAAATCAGTGTTTACTCATTCGTGGGACTTCACCCACAGCTGAGCCTGCCTTGACTGTGATTCTGAGTTTTTAGTGAGGACAGCTGCTTATTTCCTATGCACTACTTTTTTTTAAGCTCATCAGTTCATCAGCCACTGTTGTATTTTGTTCAGAACTTTTTATTTTTTTAAAGCAGAACATGATCATATTTCAATACACAACTTCTGTACAACCAAAAAGTAAGACATCACCGTAAAATGTTGGTAAGAAAATAGGGTATTTCATTTGCAGTGTATGGCAAATGGTTAACATCCTTAGACATAAATCTCCTAGAAACCAGTTACAAAGACACTAATATTTAAAAACAACAAGTTGCCTTTTATGGAAGATGTTTTAGGTAAATATATGAGAATAGGAAAAAATCCGTGATTGGAGAGCAACTCCAATTTAAAAATAAGAAATTTTAGTACCTGCACACTAACTTTTTGAAGATTGTATTGGTGTGTACAGATATTTTAAGAATCACACATTGTCAAAGGAAGATTCCCTGATTCTTCAGTATAACCTCTTGTATAATTAGATTCTTTATCTTTACCTTGTGAGTCACAGAGTTAGGCTTAATTCATTTTGGCTATATTTATGATATGAAATTGAATAAAAACAAGTAGCCTAGTATTAATTTTGTGAAATACAGGTTGAATTTTGTTATGAGTTATACTGGCATATATTTGGTTGGTATGTTGCAGCTTCAGTGCTTGGCATCCATTTTTCCAGTTTATCTTTACTACATTCAAGAAGTTAGGCTGGGAAGATTGCTTTTGTTTTATAGATAAGGCAACTGAGAATTAGAGAATTAAGAGCATCACAACCAAGCTGAAGGAGATAGATTTTGTCTAGATGAGTAGGCAAAATGGAACTAGAATCTAGGTCTCCTTGACTTCAAGTTTTCCATGGTAAGAGATTTAGACTCAGTTAAACTGAATAAATTCACAGTACTTGTTAACCATGAATTGTAAAGATTTTAAAATGAACAAGTTGGTATTTTGTATTAGTCAAATTTTTATTGTAATATCTGAGTAATGCTAATAAGTGGACAAATTATAATATTGTACTAGGCCTTTTCATTAATATTTGTATATTTGTTTCAAATGTTTAAAATTTTAGGAAAATTTTGATCCATAATACTGCAAATAAATAGCTATTGTTTAAATATGGAAAGAGAACCTTTCTGCCAACAGAAAAGAAAGTATTTTTAGCTAGGTATTGACACTGAAATTAAATTGGCTTCAAATTTAAACTTAATATAAAATAACTTTCTTTTAAAAACTGACATTTAATGAGCATTAGGTTTCATTTCTTATTACTCCTTTAGCCTTTGTAATCTAAATTACCTAGATGGCATTTCAAATCTTGGATGGTTTTAGGACTGCCTTTCTCTGAGAATAACACCGTTAATCTGTCAGAACCAAATGCTGGAATACTTTTCCATTCGGTGTTACTAAAAATAGAGCACCAGTTTTTTTCTGTTTTTTGTTTTTGTTTTTGTTTTTGTTTTTGTTTTTGTTTTTGTTTTGGTCTCCTCATTCTGAGAACTTCCATAGCAACACATTGTTAAAGTAGAACAGTGTATTTCAGGGAGGAATTTTTTTTTTTAAAGACAAATAGCACTTCTGTTTACTAAATCTGTGGTACTCAGGGTAAATATTTTAAGGAATGCTTACATTATTGAACACATGACAGAGTTTCAGATTACACCAGATGGATACTTTCAAGTTTTCATCCAGAAACCTTCTGATAACATGACAGATTGTTTGTATTATTCCCTAAGTATCTTTATTAAATTTTAAATATTTGTATTAAAACATGGCAACTGAGAAATATGTGAGAATAATTCTAGTTCTCTTCATTTGTTTTTTGACTTCACTAGGTAAATTTAGAAGAAAGGATTTCTAAATGACTTATTACCTAAAGCCAAAATTTTCACTCCATAATTTCCTCACTTTATTCTCCTTTTATCTCTTTGAAAGCTTATTTGCAACTTAATTTTTTTTTGTTTTTGTTTTTATTTTATGGCCTCTCAGTTGTGGTTGGTTTTTTGTTTGTTTGTTTTGTTTTGTTTTTGTTTGTTTGTTTTTCCTGGAGATTTCTCTTCTGCTTCTCCTACCTTGCAGGCATCACATATTTTCTCACCTGTAGCAATTCTTCCTTTGATACAACTTTCAGCTTCTCCTCTTTCTGTCTAGTCCCACTGCTGTCATTTGAAAACTCATCCTCTCTGGTAAGATTTAGTTTGTTTCCTCCTCTAAACTATTCATATCACTTTTATGTTATTCCTCTGCTTATAAGGTCTCGACTTAGGTTGTCTTCTGTGGGAAGAATAGCAACACATTCATTCTCCTATATACACTGCCTCTGCTCACTCAGGCTTGTGGTTTCACAAGAATGATGATTCTCAAGGTGTGATGAGCCAGATCACTTCACTAAACAGCGTCTCTTTATTTCCAACTGCCTATTGGCTTATTAGTCATATCTACCCAGATGTGTACTACACGTGGCTCAAGCCCAGCATGTCCATTCTAGGCTCTTTGCTCTCTCATCTTTTTTGTGTCCTCAGGCTCTTGTGAGGATCAGCTATGATAATACTTATGTAAATGTAAATTTTGGATAATCATTATTCAGGATACACTTGTGGAAGGGTATGTGATTAATGGTGGGCAGTGCTGAGCATCACACAAGTTTTACATATTCTTAATCAGAGGAAAACAATAATGCATTTATTCAGTTGTCCATTCAACAAATATTGAATATTCAATAGTTTTCAATGTATTGTTCACTGTTCAATACATTACAGTGTGCCCCACCTTGCTGCTGGGATTTAGCAGTTAATAGAAAAGATAATGTCCCTGCCCTTTCAGAACTCACTTTCTAGAGTGGGAAACAGATAATGAACAAACAAGAAATGTATTTAATATATTCTGAGATTCAGGGTGTTTTATATTTTTGATTTATATCAGAAATTTGGAAGCATCTTTTAAAATACATTTTTGTAATTTACATATTTTAAAGGTCATCCATTTTATGTATATAGTTAGGTGATTTTTAGTAAATTTACAGAGTAGTGCAAACATCACCACATCCACCTTTAAAATATTTCCATTACTCCAAAACGGTCCCTCATGTTCATTTGCAATCAATTCACACTCCCACAAAGGCCCAAGTGACCATTTATCTGCCTTCATTCTCTGTAGATTTGCCTTTTCTGGGCATTTCATTTAAATGGAATCACGTGATATGTGGTCTTTTTATATCTGGCTTCTTTTACTTAGTATAATGTTTTTGAGATTTATCCATGTTGTAGCATGCATCAGTAGTTCATTCCTTTTTATCCTGAATTGTATCCCATTCTATGCATATGCATTTTGTTTATTCATAGTTGGTGAACATTTGGATTGTTTGTGTTTTTTGGTTACTATGAATAATCCTGCTATGAACATTTGTGTACAAATCTTTGTGTGGACGTGGACATGTTTTCATTTGGGGTGGGGGTAGGTACAGAAGAGTAGAATTTCTGGGTCACAGGGTAAATTTATGTTTAACTTTTTAAGAAACTGCCAACTTTCCCACAGTATCCGTACCATTTTCCATTATTACCAGCAGTCTGTGATGGTTTCATTTTCTCTGTATTTCTAGCAACACTTGTTATCATCTGCCTTTTTTATCGTAGCTATTTTGGTGGGTGAGAAATGGTATCTTACTTTAGGAATTTTTTACTGTTTTAAAAATTTGAATATAGTTGACACAATATTACATTAGTTTCAGGTGCACAACATAGTGATTCTGCTTCTCAATATATTATGCTATGCTCACCACAAGTGTAGCTACCATCTGTTAACATACAATGCTATTACACTACCATTGACTATATTCCCTATGCTGTACCTTTTATTTCTGTGAGTTATTTATTTCATAAGTGGAAATCTATAGCTCCTACTCCCCCTACCCCATTTTGCCCATCCTCTCACTGCCCCTCCCCTCTAACAACATCAGTTTGTTCTCTGTATTTATAGATTGGTTCTGCTCTTTATTATTTTGGTTTTTTAGATTCTACATATAAGTGGAATTATTTTGTATTTGTATTTCTCTAATTTCACATAATACCCTCTAGATCCATCTGAGTTTTTGCAAGTGGCATATCTTACAGTTTTGATTTATATTTCGTTAGTGGCTGATGTTTGGCATCTTTTCATATGCTTATCCATTCATGTATCTTCTTTGGTAAAATGGTCATTCACATCTTTAGCTTAGTTTTTTTTAATGTTTATTATTTTTTTAAATATAATTTATCGTCAAATTGGCTAACATACAGTGTGTAAAGTGTACTCTTGGCTTTTGGGGTAGATTCCTGTGGTTCATTGCTTACATACAACACCCAGTATTCATCCCAACAAGTGCCCTCCTCAATGCCCATCACCCATTTTTCCCTCCCCCCACCCCCATCCTCCCTCAGTTTTTATTGGGTTGTTTGCCATCTTATTGATTTGAAAAAGTTCTTTGTAAGGCATTCAGATTGGTAAGGAAGAAGTAAAACTGTCACCATTTGTAGGTAGTCTGATACTAACCATAGAAGTTATTATTAGAAGTAATACTATTATTAGAAGTAATACTATTAACTATTATTAGATGTAATACACGAATTCAGAAAAGTTGCAGGATGCAAGATTAACATACAGAAATCTGTTGCAATTCTATATACAAATAACAAAGTAGCAGAAAGAAAAATTAAGAAAACAATTTCATTTACAGTTGCACTAAAAAGAGTAAAATACCTAGATATTAACTTAAGGAAATGAAAGACTGGTACTCTAAAAACTATAAAACACTGATGAAAAGAATTGAAAACAACACAAACAAATGGAAAGATATTCCATGCTCATGGATTGGGATATTTAATATTGTTCAAATGTCTGTGCCACCCAAAACCATCTACAGATTTTCTTTCTTTCTTTCTTTCTTTCTTTCTTTCTTTCTTTCTTTCTTTTCTTTTCTTTTCTTTTCTTTTCTTTCTTCTCTTTGTTTCTTTCTTTCTTTCTTATTATTTTTTAATATATAATTTATTGTCAAATTGGTTTCCATACAACACCCAGTGCTCATCCCAACAGGTGCCCTCCTCTTCAGTGCCCATCACCCACTTTCCCCTCCCCCACCCCCCATCAACCCTGTTTGTTCTCAGTATTTAAGAGTCTCTTATGGTTTGCCTCCTTCCCTCTCTGTAACTTTTTTCCCCCTTCCCCTCCCCCATGGTCTTCTGTTAAGTTTCTCAGGATTCACATAAGAGTGAAAACATATGGTATCTGTCTTTCTCTGTATGACTTATTTCACTTAGCATAACACTCTCCAGTTTTATCCACATTGCTACAAAAGGCCATATTTCATTCTTTCTCATTGCCAAGTAGTATTCCATTGTATATATAAACCACATCTTTATCCATGCGTAAGTTGATGGACATTTAGGCTCTTTACATAATTTGGCTAAACAATCTACAGATTCAGTGCAGTTCCTATCAAAATACCAATAGCATTTTTCACAGAACTAGAACAAATAATTGTGAAATTTGTATGGAACCACAAAAGACCCCAGAATAGCAAAAGCAATCTTTAGAAAGAGGAACAAAGTTGGACATAGGAAAATTTCAGATTTTAAGATGTACTACAAAGCTATAGTAATCAGAACAGTATCATACTGGCACAAAAATAGATCAATGGAACAGAATAGAGAGTCCAGAAATAAACTTATGCTTATATGGACAATTACTCTATGACAAAGGAAGTAAGAATATACAATGGAGGGGCACCTGGGTGGCTCAGTTGGTTAAGCACCTGACTCTTGGTTTTGGCTCAGGTCATGATCTCATGGTTTGTGAGTTCAAACCCCACATTGGGCTCTGCTCTGACAGCATGGAGCCTGCCTAGGATTCTCTCTCTCTCTCCCTCTCTCTCTCTGCCCCTCCTCTGCTTTCTCTCTCAAAATAAATAAACTTTAAAAAAAATTAAAAAAAAAGAATATACAATGGAGAAGACAGCCCTTCAATTAATGATGCGGGGAAAACTAGGCAGCTACATGCAAAAAAATGAAACTGGACTACTTTTTTTACACCATACACAAAAAATAAAATAAGAATGGATCAAAGACCTAATGTGAAACCTGAAGCCATAAAGCTTGTAGAGTAAAACATAGACAGTAATTTCTTTGGCATTGGCCTCAGCAACATTTTTCTAGATGTCTCATGAGGCAAGGGAAACAAAAGCAAAAGTAAACTGTCAGGATTATATCAAAATAAAAAGCATATGCACAGCAAAGGAAACAATCAGCAAAATAAAAAGGCAACCTTCTGAATAAGAGAAGATATCTGCAAATGTTATATTCAATAAGGGGTTAATATCCAAAATATATAGAGAACTTAAACAACTCAATATCAAAAAAAACAATGTAATCAAAACGAACAAAGGACTTGAATAGACATTTTTCCAAAGAATGCATACAGATGGCCAACAGACACATGAAGAGATGCTCAACATCACCAGTTGTCAGGGAAATATAAATCAAAACCACAATGAGATATCACCTCACACCTGTCAGAATGGTTAGTGTCAAATAGGTAAGAAAGAACAAATGTTAGTGGGAATGTAGAGAAGAAGGAACCCTTTGTGCGCTGTTGATGAGAATGTAAATTGGTGCAGCCACTGTGGAAGATAGATAACATGGAGGGTCCTCAAAAAATTAAAAGTAGAAATACCATATGATTATAATAGTTTATTTTTTTTAATGTTTATTTATTTTTGAGACAGAGCATGGACGGGGGAGGGTCATAGAGAGAGGGAGACACAGAAACAGAAGCAGGCTCCAGGCTTTGAGCTGTTGTCACAGAGCCCGATGCGGGGCTCAAACCCACGGACCATGAGATCATGACCTGAGCCGAAGTCGGACGCTTAACTGACCAAGCCACCCAAGCACCCCTGATTATAATAGTTTAATAGTAGATTTTACATCTTGGAAGTGTGCATCCTTTACCTTTGTTCTTTTTCAGAATTGTTTTGGGTATTCTGGGCACTTTGCATTTCCATATAAATTTTCAGATTAGCTTATCAAAGAAATTAGGAAATATCTTAAAATTAATGACTTACACTTGGCAATTTGTTTCTTTCATAGTGATGTTGCTTACACTGAATGATATCTTAGATTTGGGGAAATATGGTAAAATATCAAATGATGTTACATGCAAAGGAGAGAAATAATGCAGTGAGAAGAATAGGAAGTTTTGGGGGTAATGTTGCATTGTTGTTGTGTAAACAGTGGTGAAACAAGGCCTTCTGGATAAGGTGACTTTTGAACAGAAACTTGAAGAAGGTGAGGAAATGAACCATGGTGAGATCTGGAAAGTGGTCCTATCAGAGAAAGAACAAGTTTAAAAACTCTGAGTTTCCTAAGTCAGGAAAACACTGTTTTTTTTCCAATGACCAAAGATGAAATCATAGTATTATGGCTTTAATTAGACTTTTATCTTATTTATTTGAAGGTTAAGTTGAAAGTCAACCTTTATTTTAGAGAGAATATGATTCTTCCAAAGACAGTACAACATTAAATGATATAATTTATCCTTTTACCATCTTGGTTCATTCCTTGGACTTCTTACACCTCTGATCCATTCAGTATAATGTGTATGAAATGGCCTCAGAATTTTAATAGAAAGGTACTAGGATCTTCTAAATGTTTCCCCATCCTCATTTCTTGTGGGGAGAAATCTCAAGCATAATTTTGCTTAGTCCATAACATATAACTACTAGAAATCATTGAAATCATCCATCTAATAAGAACCCATGTCAACAAAAGACTTCAAGATATATTTTATGAAAGTTATGATAGCTTATGATATGTGCTTGAGTGAAGATTCCTCTGCAGATATCTAAAGGCTGTTATATAGTTCCCTGATCTTGGTATTAAAGTGACTCACTCCACTTTTCACACCAGTGTGGATCTTGTGGTCTGTGGAATTCTTTTGTGTGAGATTTTCCCACCTCCTAGTTTCCATTGGGGCTTAGAATAATATTTGGCATGAGAAACAGCTATATTTCTCAATAGATAGATGTAGAGAATATCCAGTTTGGTCTAAGAGAAAGAATGGGTGACACTACTTTTCTTCCCCAGAGCTCAAATAAATCCATGTATGATACCAATATTTAAGCCAGATTTTTATTAAAACTCAATAGGCTTGTAGGAAAATACTGTTATTATGCAAGGAGACCGTTAAATCCAGTGAGATCTGTAGCTCAGAGAATATTGCTAGTGGCCAGGCTCTGTGTGTGTATGTGTATCATACATGTGATATCTGTGAGATATGTATATTCTGTATATATCTATCTAAAATTCTGTTCTTCCTTGTATGTACTTTGATACTTTCAAGGTTCTACCTGATTCTTTTCATTTATGGGTCTTTTCAGTCATATAAAGACTGTATAAATATCCCTACTTTTATGTAGTAGCTTTGTAAATTAATCTCAGTTTTAAATGCATCAAACTAGCTTTTTAAATATATTGTTTGTTAAACCCTCTTGTAAAATATGTTGTGGTATGTACCCATAATATATTACATGCAAGTCTTGAGTTTCTTTTATCAGCACCTCTAAAGTATTACATAAGCTTTGTACTTTTGTGATTGTCTTTAGGCTTTTCTCATTCTACTTACTAATAGTAAATGTGACAGGGTGGCAGTGTTATTCATCCCTCCCCTTGTGGCATTCATTGTATCTATTTTATTTAGTTCGTGAGTGTAGGCATGAAACAAAATATTAACAAGTCGAATCCAACTATATAAAAAGGATGACATTATGACCAAGAGTTTATCTCAGAAATACAAACTTGGTTTCACATTTAAAAATCAATGTAGACTTCTGCTCTTTCCCAGGATGGAGTAAGTGGAATTATTCATATTCTTTCACTTGAACAGCAACAACATGGACAATATAAAGAAACTGGGTATGAAGCAACAATGGATAGTGATTTTTGAGAGGTAGGGTATAAGGTGAGCCCTAAGACTGTCTCAGCTTACTACTTTGAGACAGTTTCTACTTTGCATCATAGGGAGATGAAATTCAAGTGGAGCCCAGGAGACTCTAGAAACTGAGAAGGCAGAACTAGATTCTGGTGAGAACAAAGCAGCCAAAGTTGGCAGGACACAGTACTGAGGAGAGAGCTGTAGAGAGGAGAGGAGGGAAGGGGAAGGGAGAGGAGAAATCCTAGAGATCTGCAGAGGGTCTCTTCAGAGTATTCAGTAGGATGATGATCAGTTCATGCATGTGAGGAAACTACTCAAGGCATGAGAAACAAATCATTAGAATGATTATAGTACAGTACCTGATATTTACACTGTACTGGTAATAGTGCCTACTCCTACTAGTCACACTGAAAAAAACTTTTAATTTTCATGGAGCATTAGGTAGACTATTCAGAAAAGTCTTACCTCAAATGTGGAAAATTACTGTCTGTGGATTGAGCATGGGAAATCATGAAATATTATAAAAGCAAGACATGAAAGAATCAAACTGTTTCTAAATGGCTTAACTGTATCCCAGAGTAAAACTCTAGGATATTTATAGAAATGTTGAAATTCCCAGCACCCAAATATAATCTATAAGGAGGAGAATAATTAATCATTTGAAATCAACCATGAACTGATATAGATGTTAGGATTAGAAGACAAGGACATTAAAATGGTTGTTATATTTAGTATGTTCAAAAACTTCAGTGGTGTACGGGAGATATAAAAAACCTTAAGTTGAATTTCTAGAGATGAAAACTTTAATGTTTGGGTTGAAAATGACACTAGATGAGATTAACAGCAGATTGAAGATGGAAAAATTTAGTGAACTTGAAACAGCAATTTAATTACTTAAATGCCTTTAAGTGGTAACTAATAGTTTGAACAAAAATATTAACAGCATTTTGTGGGGTTTATAAGCTATGTGTAAGTAAATGAATAGCAATAGTATTATAAAGGCTGGGAGGGGAGAAATTCAGGTGTACTATTATACTTTTGTAAGGTTTTATACTTTCATGAAGTGGTATAATACCACTTGAAGGTGGATGGTGATAAGTTAAAGAGTGTGCTACAAAGCTTAAAGCAACCACTAAAATAACAATGTGAAGAGTTATGACTAATAAGCCAATAAAGAAGATAAAATGAAATCATAAATATTTCCCAATTAATCCAGAAATAGGTGGAAGAAGAGGAAAGGAGAATCATAGAATAGATGGGAAAAATATAAAACAAATAGCAAGATGGTAGATTTATACCACAATGATATTAATAATCATACTAAGTGTAAATGGTCTAAACACTTGATTTAAATGGGAGAGGTTAGATTTATACCACAACTATATTAGTAATAATACTAAATGTATATGGTCTAAACACTCAATTTAAATGGGAGAGGTTAAATGGCCTAAGCACACCAGTGAAAAGATGGAGATTGTAAAATTGGATTAAAAAAAGAAAGCCCAGGGGAACTTAGGTGTCTCAGTCAGTTATGCGTTCAACTTTTGATTTTGACTCAAGTCTTGATCTCACAGTTTGTGAGTTCTGGCCTCCCCTTGGGCTCTGTGCTGACTCACAGAGCCTGCTTGTGATTCTCTCTCTCTCCCTCTCTCTCTCTGCCCTTCCCCCACTCACTCTCTATCTCAAAATAAATAAACTTTATTATTTATTTATTTATTTATTTATTTATTTAATATATGAAATTTACTGTCAAATTGGTTTCCATACAACACCCAGTGCTCATCCCAAAAGGTGCCCTCCTCAATACCCATCACCCACCCTCCCCTCCCTCCCACCCCCCATCAACCCTCAGTTTGTTCTCAGTTTTTAACAGTCTCTTATGCTTTGGCTCTCTCCCACTCTAACCTCTTTTTTTTTTTTTTTTCCTTCCCCTCCCCCATGGGTTTTGTTAAGTTTCTCAGGATCCACATAAGAGTGAAACCATATGGTATCTGTCTTTCTCTGTATGGCTTATTTCACTTAGCATCACACTCTCCAGTTCCGTCCATGTTGCTACAAAAGGCCATATTTCATTTTTTCTCATTGCCACGTAGTATTCCATTGTGTATATAAACCACAATTTCTTTATCCATTCATCAGTTGATGGACATTTAGGCTCTTTCCATAATTTGGCTATTGTTGAGAGTGCTGCTATAAACATTGGGGTACAAGTGCCCCTATGCATCAGTACTCCTGTATCCCTTGGATAAATTCCTAGCAGTGCTATCGCTGGGTCATAGGGTAGGTCTATTTTTAATTTTCTGAGGAACCTCCACACTGCTTTCCAGAGCGGCTGCACCAATTTGCATTCCCACCAACAGTGCGAGAGGGTTCCCGTTTCTCCACATCCTCTCCAGCATCTATAGTCTCCTGATTTGTTCATTTTGGCCACTCTGACTGGCGTGAGGTGATATCTGAGTGTGGTTTTGATTTGTATTTCCCTGATTAGGAGCGACGTCGAACATCTTTTCATGTGCCTGTTGGCCATCCGGATGTCTTCTTTAGAGAAGTGTCTATTCATGTTTTCTGCCCATTTCTTCACTGGGTTATTTGTTTTTCGGGTGTGGAGTTTGGTGAGCTCTTAATAGATTTTGGATACTAGTCCTTTGTCCGATATGTCATTTGCAAATATCTTTTCCCATTCCGTTGGTTGCCTTTTAGTTTTGTTGGTTGTTTCCTTTGCTGTGCAGAAGCTTTTTATCTTCATAAGGTCCCAGTAATTCACTTTTGCTTTTAATTCCCTTGCCTTTGGGGATGTGCCGAGTAAGAGATTGCTACGGCTGAGGTCAGAGAGGTCTTTTCCTGCTTTCTCCTCTAAGGTTTTGATGGTTTCCTGTCTCACATTCAGGTCCTTTATCCATTTTGAGTTTATTTTTGTGAATGGTGTGAGAAAGTGGTCTAGTTTCAACCTTCTGCATGTTGCTGTCCAGTTCTCCCAGCACCATTTGTTAAAGAGACTGTCTTTTTTCCATTGGATGTTCTTTCCTGCTTTGTCAAAGATGAGTTGGCCATACGTTTGTGGGTCTAGTTCTGGGGTTTCTATTCTATTCCACTGGTCTATGTGTCTGTTTTTGTGCCAATACCATGCTGTCTTGATGATGACAGCTTTGTAGTAGAGGCTAAAGTCTGGGATTGTGATGCCTCCTGCTTTGGTCTTCTTCAAAATTACTTTGGCTATTCGGGGCCTTTTGTGGTTCCATATGAATTTTAGGATTGCTTGTTCTAGTTTCGAGAAGAATGCTGGTGCAATTTTGATTGGGATTGCATTGAATGTGTAGATAGCTTTGGGTAGTATTGACATTTTGACAATATTTATTCTTCCAATCCATGAGCAGGGAATGTCTTTCCATTTCTTTAAATCTTCTTCAATTACCTTCATAAGCTTTCTATAGTTTTCAGCATACAGATCTTTTACATCTTTGGTTAGATTTATTCCTAGTTATTTTATGTTTCTTGGTGCAATTGTGAATGGGATCAGTTTCTTTATTTGTCTTTCTGTTGCTTCATTGTTAGTGTATAAGAATGCAACTGATTTCTGTACATTGGTTTTGTATCCTGCAACTTTGCTGAATTCATGTATCAGTTCTAGCAGACTTTTGGTGGAGTCTGTTGGATTTTCCATGTATAATATCATGTCATTTGCAAAAAGCGAAAGCTTGACTTCATCTTTGCCAATTTTGATGCCTTTGATTTCCTTTTGTTGTCTGATTGCTGATGCTAGAACTTCCAACACTATGTTAAACAACAGCGGTGAGAGTGGGCATCCCTGTCGTGTTCCTGATCTCAGGGAAAAGGCTCTCAGTTTTTCCCCGTTGAGGATGATGTTAGCTGTGGGCTTTTCATAAATGGCCTTTATGATGTTTAAGTATGTTCCTTCTATCCAGACTTTCTCAAGGGTTTTTATTAAGAAAGGGTGCTGGATTTTGTCAAAGGCCTTTTCTGCATCGATTGACAGGATCATATGGTTCTTCTCTTTTCTTTTGTTAATGTGATGTATCACGTTGATCGATTTGCGAATGTTGAACCAGCCCTGCATCCCAGGAATGAATCCCACTTGATCATGGTGAATAATTCTTTTTATATGCTGTTGAATTCGATTTGCTAGTATCTTATTGAGAATTTTTGCATCCATATTCATCAGGGATATTGGCCTGTAGTTCTCTTTTTTTACTGGGTCTCTGTCTGGTTTAGGAATCAGAGTAATACTGGCTTCATAGAATGAGTCTGGAAGTTTTCCTTCCCTTTCTATTTCTTGGAATAGCTTGAGAAGGATAGGTATTATCTCTGCTTTAAACGTCTGGTAGAACTCCCCTGGGAAGCTATCTGGTCGGGACTCTTATTTGTTGGGAGATTTTTGATAACCGATTCAATTTCTTCGCTGGTTATGGGTCTGTTCAAGCTTTCTATTTCCTCCTGATTGAGTTTTGGAAGAGTGTGGGTGTTTAGGAATTTGTCCATTTCTTCCAGGTTGTCCAGTTTGTTGGCATATAATTTTTCATAGTATTCCCTGATAATTGTTTGTATCTCTGAGGGATTGGTTGTAATAATTCCATTTTCATTCATGATTTTATCTATTTGGGTCATCTCCCTTTTCTTTTTGAGAAGCCTGGCTAGAAGTTTGTCAATTTTGTTTATTTTTTCAAAAAACCAACTCTTGGTTTCGTTGATCTGCTCTACAGTTTTTTTAGATTCTATATTGTTTATTTCTGCTCTGATCTTTATTATTTCTCTTCTTCTGCTGGGTTTAGGCTGCCTTTGCTGTTCTGCTTCTTTTTCCTTTAGGTGTGCTGTTAGATTTTGTATTTGGGATTTTTCTTGTTTCTTGAGATAGGCCTGGATTGCAATGTATTTTCCTCTCAGGACTGCCTTCGCTGCATCCCAAAGCGTTTGGATTGTTGTATTTTCATTTTCATTTGTTTCCATATATTTTTTGATTTCTTCTCTAGTTGCCTGGTTGACCCACTTCGTTAGTAGGGTGTTCTTTAACCTCCCTGCTTTTGGAGGTTTTCCAGACTTTTTCCTGTGGTTGATTTCAAGCTTCATAGCATTGTGGTCTGAAAGTATGCATGGTATAATTTCAATTCTTGTAAACTTATGAAGGGCTGTTTTGTGACCCAGTATATGATCTATCTTGGAGAATGTTCCATGTGCACTCGAGAAGAAAGTATATTCTGTTGCTTTGGGATGCAGAGTTCTAAATATATCTGTCAAGTCCATCTGATCCAATGTATCATTCAGGGCCCTTGTTTCTTTATTGACCGTGTGTCTAGATGATCTATCCATTTCTGTAAGTGGGGTGTTAAAGTCCCCTGCAATGACCACATTCTTATCAATGAGGTTGCTTATGTTTATGAGTAATTGTTTTATATATCTGGGGGCTCGGGTATTTGGCGCATAGACATTTATAATTGTTAGCTCTTCCTGATGGATAGACCCTGTAATTATTATATAATGCCCTTCTTCATCTCTTGTTACAGCCTTTAATTTAAAGTCTAGTTTGTGTGATATAAGTATGGCTACTCCAGCTTTCTTTTGGCTTCCAGTAGCATGATAAATAGTTCTCCATCCCCTCACTCTCAATCTAAAGGTGTCCTCAGGTCTAAAATGAGTCTCTTGTAGACAGCAAATAGATGGGTCTTGTTTTTTTATCCATTCTGATACCCTGTGTCTTTTGGTTGGCGCATTTAATCCATTTACATTCAGTGTTATTATAGAAAGATACGGGTTTAGAGTCATTGTGATGTCTGTATGTTTTATGCTTGTAGTGATGTCTCTGGTACTTTGTCTCACAGGATCCCCCTTAGGATCTCTTGTAGGGCTGGTTTAGTGGTGACAAATTCCTTCAGTTTTTGTTTGTTTGGGAAGACCTTTATCTCTCCTTCTATTCTAAATGACAGACTTGCTGGAATAAAGGATTCTCGGCTGCATATTTTTTCTGTTTAGCACACTGAAGATATCGTGCCAATCCTTTCTGGCCTGCCAAGTTTCAAAAGAGAGATCAGTCACGAGTCTTATAGGTCTCCCTTTATATGTGAGGGCACATTTATCCCTTGCTGCTTTCAGAATTTTCTCTTTATCCTTGTATTTTGCCAGTTTCACTATGATATGTCGTGCAGAAGATCGATTCAAGTTACATCTGAAGGGAGTTCTCTGTGCCTCTTGGATTTCAGTGCCTTTTTCCTTCCCCAGTTCAGGGAAGTTCTCAGCTATAATTTCTTCAAGTACCCCTTCAGCACCCTTCCCTCTCTCTTCCTCCTCTGGGATACCAATTATGCGTATATTATTTCTTTTTAGTGTATCACTTAGTTCTCTAATTTTCCCCTCATACTCCTGGATTTTTTTTATCTCTTTCTCTCAGCTTCCTCTTTTTCCATAACTTTATCTTCTAGTTCACCTATTCTCTCCTCTGCCTCTTCAATGCGAGCCGTCGTCGTTTCCATTTTGTTTTGCATTTCGTTTAAAGCGCTTTTCAGCTCCTTGTGACTGTTCCTTAGTCCCTTGATCTCTGTAGCAAGAGATTCTCTGCTGTCCTCTATACTGTTTTCAAGCCCAGCGATTAATTTTATGACTATTATTCTAAATTCACTTTCTGTTATATTATTTAAATCCTTTTTGTTCAGTTCATTAGCTGTTGTTATTTCCTGGAGATTCTTCTGAGGGGAATTCTTCCGTTTGGTCATTTTGGGTAGTCCCTGGAGTGGTGAGGACCTGCAGGGCACTTCCCCTGTGCTGTGGTGTGTAACTCGAGTTGGTGGGCGGGGCCACAGTCTGACCTGATGTATGCCCCCAGCTCACCGCTGGGGCCACAGTCAGACTGGTGTGTGCCTTCTCTTCCCCTCTCCTAGGGGCGGGATTCACTATGGGGTGGCGTGGCCCGTCTGGGCTACTTGCACACTGCCAGGCTTGTGGTGCTGGGGATCTGGCATATTAGCTGGGGTGGGTAGGCAAGGTGCACGGGGGCAGGAGGGGCAGGCTTAGCTTGCTTCTCCTTTGGTGATCCACTTCAGGAGGAGCCCTGTGGCAGCGGGAGGGAGTCAGATCCGCTGCCAGAGGTTTGGCTCCGCAGAAGCACAGAGTTGGGTGTTTGCGCGGAGCGAGCAAGTTCCTCGGCAGGAACTGGTTCCCTTTGGGATTTTGCCTGGGGGATGGGCGGGGGAGATGGCGCTGGCGAGCGCCTTTGTTCCCCACCAAACTGAGCTCTGTCGTCCGGGGGCTCAGCAGCTCTCCCTCCCTTTGTCCTCCAGCCTTCCCGCTTTCTGAGCAGAGCTGTTAACTTATGACCTCCCAGACACTAAGTTGCGCTTGCTGTCGGAACACAGTCCGTCACGCCCCTCCGCTTTTGCCAGCCAGACTCGGGGACTCTGCTTGGCCTGCGAGCCGCCCCTCTGCCCCGGCTCCCTCCCGCCAGTCCGTGGAGCGCACACCGCCTTGCCACCCTTCCTACCCTCTTCCGTGGGCCTCTGGTCTGCGCTTGGCTCCGGAGACTCCATTCTGCTAATCCTCTGGCGGTTTTCTGGATTATTTAGGGAGGTGTAGGTGGAATCTAAGTGATCAGCAGGACGCGCGGTGAGCCCAGCGTCCTCCTACGCCGCCATCTTCCCCTCTCTCCCTAAATAAACTTTAAAAAAGAATATGCAGTCAACAAAATCTGGATCGTGGGAAACTGTAAATAAGATGAATAAGGTCCTTAGATAGATTTTAAGGAAATGAAGGGACTGTGATAGAGTAAGCATCTATAGGTTAGGAGAGACTTAAAAGACATCAAAGTTTTTTAGATGGGCAAGATTAAACTATAATGTCTATGAATATACACATGGGTGTTAAAACTAGAAAAAAACATGGGGCGCCTGGGTGGCTTGGTCGGTTGAGCGTCCGACTTCGGCTCCTGTCACGATCTCGCGGTCCGTGAGTTCAAGCCCCGCGTCCAGCTCTGTGCTGACAGCTCAGAGCCTGCAGCCTGTTTCAGATTCTGTGTCTCCCTCTCTCTCTGCCCCTCCCCTGTTCATGCTCTGTCTCTCTCTGTCTCAAAAATAAATAAATGTTAAAAAAAAATTTTTTTTTTAAAAAAAACTAGAAAGAAACATAAAGGAACTGATTACTATAAATGTTAGAATAACAAATAGTTTTGGTGGGAGAAATAAGGGCTGTGGTTGGGTGAATGTCTGGGGTGGTAGCATAGTTCTGCTTCTTGACCTGGGAGGTGTTCACCTTATAATAATTCATTAAGTCATACATTTGATTTGTGTGGTTTTCTGTATTTGGGTTTTAGTTTAGAATAAAAATGTTTTTTAAAAACTTATAAGAACAGCTGAAAACAGAGTGGATATAGCCAAAGAATAAATTAGAAATCTGCAAATTAATATCAAGGAAAATCACTTGCAACATCCAACAAAAATACATAAAAAAATTATGAGAGAATTATTTGAAAATACAGAGGACATTCAGAGGATCCAGTATCTGCTTAGTATGAAATAAAATTGAAAATAGCTAGAAATAATAGAAAAGCTAATTCCTGTGCTGTATACTATAGACTAAAAGGCCCCCCCTGAATGTCATAGTAACTATATCTGTCCATCCATTCATCCATCCACATCCATCTGTAAACATAAATGTAGACACACATATCTACATATACATATAAGTGTACAGGTCTTAAATATACATATAGATAATATCACATTGTGTGTGTGTATATATACGTATATATATGTATATACACACATATATATGCATATATATACGTATATATATATGTGTGTATATATATATATACATGTATTTATGCGTATATACGTATAGTTTTGTTTTGTTTTTAAGTTTATTTCTAAATGTTTATTTTAGGAGAGAGAGTGTGCATGCGTGTGGGGGAGGGGCAGAGAGAGGGAGAGAGAGAATCTCAAGCAGGCTCTATGCTGTCAGCACAGCACAGAGCCTGTTGTGGAGCTCAACCTCATGAACTGTGAGATCATAACCTGAGTTGAAATCAAGAATCAGACACTTAACCAACTGAACCAGCCAGGTGCCACAGTTTATTTATTTATTATGAGGGAGGGAGGGAGGGAGAGAGAGAGAGAGAGAAAGAGAGAATATCACAAGCAAGTTGTGCCCTGTCAGTGTAGAGCCTGACACTGGGCTTGATCCTGTGAACTACAAGATCATGACCTCAGGTGAATCGAGAGTTGGACACTTAACTGACTGAGCCATCAGGTACCCACATTATATATATTTTTATGACACTTACTTTTTTTCACTTTTGTACTCCTAAATTGTCATAATATTTACTTACCTGGTTATTTTAAAAATCTTAAGTATAAACTTGTGTTTTCTCAATCACTAAAATTTCAAACTGAATGTATAAGTTCTGTGTCATCATATGGAACATGTTAATATATTGGACATATGCTCTTAACTTTTAATTACTATTAATAGCCCTTAGTGAACATTTTGTATACTAATTTTTAAAAAAAATTTTGATGTTTATTTTTGAGAGAGAGACAGAGTACAAGCAGGGGAAGGGCAGAGAGAACAGGAGACACAGAATCTGAAGCAGGCTCCAGGCTCTGAGCTGTCAGCACAGAGCCTGATGAGGGGATCAAACCCACAGACCGCAAGATCATGACCTGAGCCAAAGTTGGACACTCAACTGCTGAGCCATCCAGGTGCCCCTTGTATACTAATTTTTAGCTATATCTTCAGTTGTCCTTTTAAGTAGATTTGTTGAAGAGGAATTTTTGCTTTTCAACAAAAATTTTTTCATTTATACTCTTACCAGTATATTAGATGATCTGGTTATCATCCCACATCCCCACTGATATTAAATATTAATATTTTTTGTTTTCCATTTAATAGATGAAAAGGTCTCTGATGATTTTAACAGAGGCATCATTGAAATACTTTTACTTGGTTCTGATTGTATAGCTTATCACATTCATAGACTTTTGAGAGGATGTATTTATTTGTTGCATACATTGTATTTATTACCCATTTAAAATGACAACTCTGCTTATAGTCAGTTTAACAAATATATATTAAATACCTACTGTGATTTGCCAGGCATTGTACTTGGCACCAGAACATATAAAAATGATTAAGACAGGTTACTGAACCCAGAAACCTCTATAATACTTAAGGTAAGCATTTTCCCACTATGAATGTATTTTCAGAGGCTTTGAAAAACAGAATATTTTAAATTTATTTAGTAAACCAGGAATGTATTGTTTCCATAACATACCCATCTGTTCCTCTTCTAATGTTTTTTGTTAATCTTTTTTTAATAACATTTTTTATACTATGCCAGTGTGGCATGTTTTAATCCTCTTTGCAGTCTATCTTATGCTTACCTTTACTAAATATCTACATATATTTGTTTTTACTCCTCACTTTCCAAATATTTGGACTCTGAACCTTGAGCATACTTACTTGAATAGCATTAGTCTGAATCAGTCTGTCATATTCAACCAATATTCACTGAGACCCTACCATATGTGCAGACCTTCCCTATATTAGGACCTGGGAATAAAAAGATAAATGGCCTATGATCTTTACCCTAAAGAGTGGTGAAAGAAATAGATGAATAAATTGATTAAAAAAAAAACTATGCAAGTTGAAAACTATGTCCACACAGAAACCTGTACATGGGTGTTTATAGAAACTTGGAAGCAACGAATGTGTCCTTCAATAGCTGAATAGGTTAATGAACTGTGGTACAGCTTGTGGTAAGCATAACATAATGTATGGACTTGTCAAATCACTTTATTGTACACCTGAAATTAACATTGTATTGTCAACTATACTCAAAAAAATTTTAATGAAAATAATATGTATTAATACTGAAAAATCTTCAGTAGGCCAAAATAAAAATGTAGAATCCTAAACAAACAAACTGTGGTACAGACAATGGAATATTACTCAGCACTAATAAGAAATTGACTATCAAGCCATGAAAAGACCAGGAAGAGCTGTAAGTGCATATTACTAAAGTAGTGAGAAAAGCTAATATGAAAACACTATATACTGAGTGATTCCAACTATATGACATTATACAAAAGGGCAATGTATGGAGACAGTAAAAAGATCAACAGTTGTTAGTGGTTTGGGGAGAGGGAGAGATGAATAGGCAGAGCACAGAGGATTTTAGGACAGTGAAACTATGATACTATCATGATGGATACATGTCGCTATACATTTATCCAAATCCCTAAAACATACAAAACCAAGAATGAACCCTTATTTAAACTATGGCTTTGAATGATAATGATGTGTAAATGTAGGACCATCAGTTGTAACAAATGTATCACTCTGGTGGGGGCTTTGATAATGGAGGCTATGCATGTGTGGAGGAAGGAAATATATGGGAAATCTCTGCACTTTCTTCTTAATTTTGCTGTGAAGCTAAAACTGTTATTAAAAAGTCTTTGTTTAAAAAACTATGTAAGTACAGACTTAACAATCTAGTGTAAAACCCAAATATTATGTCCATTAATTCCTTCTTATCATAAACCCCTTTAATCCTCATGTTTGATTTAGTCTGTGATATGTATCTCAAGAATGATTACGTATTCAACTGTGAAGATGAGTGTGGCTACTGTAGATGCCACGCTCAGTATGCAAATGTGGGGTGCCTGGGTAGCTAGCTCAGTCAGTTAAGCGTCTGACTTTGACTCAAGTCATGATCTCACAGTTCATTAGTTTGAGCCCTTCGTCCAGCTCTCTGTTGTCAGCACAAAGCTTGTTTCAGATCCTCTGTCTCCCTCTCTCTCTTTCCCTCCTCCTACTGTGTGTGTGCTCTTTCACAAAAATAAATAAACATTAAAAAATATATATGCAAATATGACTAATTCACACACACACACACACACACACACACACACACACACACACACACCCTACTCTGTCCTCACCCAGTTGCACAATGACATGATCTTAGTACAGTCTTTCTTAGGCTGGTTCTCATTGTTACTAGAAAATCTTTTGGGATTTCAAAATGAACCTATTAACAGTTTGTATTGCTTTCCCAAATGTTTTGAATATCATATTCTTTTGGGTTTTCTCTCTTGAGATTATGCTAGATCTGTTTTTTCTGCCTTACATCTGGCATGTTTTATATTTTAAAAGACTAGCATTAAAAATATTTATGAGAAGCATATTAAATTACATAGCATAAAAACAGTATACATTTACGTTGAACTCTGTATGTCATCAATCTAAGCTCAGGCTTATATCTTTACAAGAAAGGGTCTGATGGAAGGATCCTAAAGTTGTTCAAGCATGGTTCTTTGCTTTGTGGGAAAAAGTATCATTTATAGGAATAACACACTGTGGGATCCTAAAGTGCTGGAGCCTGGAAACTCATTGCTTAGCAACCACATACTAACTCTGTCTATTCTTCAGGCAACATTCTCTAATTTTCAATCTATTCTTTTTCTTTTATTTTCTTTTTTGAGTATAGTTGACACACAATGTTATATTCGTTTAAGGTGTACAACATAGTGATTAAACAACTCTACCTATACCTTATGCTGTGCTCACCCCAAGTGTAGCTACCATCTGTCACCATATAAGGCTTTTACAGTACCATATATTCCATATGCAGTGCCATTTATTTCCATGACTTATTCATTCTATAACTGGAGGCGTGTTGTATCTCCCATTCCCCATCACCTATTTTGCCTCTCCCCCCCAGCCTGCTTCCCTCTGGCAACCATCAGTTTGTTTTCTGTATTTATAGGTCTGATTCTGCTTTTTGTTTATTCTCCAGTCCACTTCGAATGGTGTTTGGTGTTTCATCTTTTTCAGCTATAGACATTTTAATGTTTTAGCAAAGACTGCTTCTTTTCTTTGTGATTACTTCCCATAAGGGCCATATGTCAGGGATGTATGCATTCTTAATTGCTTTTGTTTCCTTACAGTCTCTTTATCACAATGCTGATTTTCTGCTATTGAACACACATTGGTGGGATTGATATATTCATAAGAAGTGTTTTCTTTTTACATTGATTAATATTCAGAAATTGTATTTATAAAAATACATAAATTTATTATCTTGATCTTTTAAAATTTAGTTTAATGTATTAATAAAGGTAAATAGTTATCTTTTTAAATTACCATGTATTAATTATTTGCCTAATCTAATTTAATCATTACAACCATTGGTGAGGAGATATAATTATTATTCCATTTTATATAGGAGGTTACTGAGGCATAAATGTTAGATAACCTGTTAAAGGTCACCTTTGATCACTAACACTTTAGTGGCTTATGACAGGTACTTAAAATTTTTTTTTTGTTACTGAAATATGGTTAACGTACAATGCTACATTAGTTTCAGGTCTACCACATGGTGACTTGATAGTTCTATACATTACATAGTGCTCACCACAGTAAGTGTAGTTACCATCTGTCACCATGCAACATTTTTACAACATTATTAATTATTTTCCCTCTGCTATACTTTTCATCCCTTATTTATTTTATAACTGGAAGTTTGTACGTCTTGATCCTCTTCACCTTTTTTACTCATCCCCTCTCCCACTTCTTCCCCTCTGGCAACTACTAGTTTGTTCTCTGTATGACTTTGTTTCTGTTTTTTGTTTGATTGTTTTGTTTTTCAGATTTCATATATAAGTGAAATCAGATGGTATTTTTCTTTTACTCACTTCACTTAGTGTAATATACTCTAGTTGTATCTGTGTTGTCACACATGGCAAGATCTCATTGTTTCTTATGGCTAAGTAATAATACACTTTGTGTATGTGTGTGTGTGTGTATGTATGTATGCATGTGTGTATATATACACATATGTATATATACACCACATATTCTTTATCTATCGATGGACACTAGCATTCATTCCATAACTTGGCTATTTGTGAATAATGCTGCAATAAATGTAGGGTGTGTATATCTTTTAGATGAAGTATTTACATTTCCTTTGGGTAAATATCTCGTAGTGGAATTATTAGGTCATGTGGTATTTCTACTTTTAATTTTTTGAGGAACCTCCATACTATTTTCCATAGTGACTATACCAGTTTACATTTCCACCATTATTACATGAGGGTTCCCTTTTCTCCACATCCTTGCCAATGCTTATTATTCCTTTTGTCTTTCTGATACTAGCCATTCTGACAGGTATACATTGTGGGCTTTTTATTGTAGTTTCAAGTTTTTATTTAAATTCTAGTTAGTTAACATACATTGTAATATTAGTTTCAGGTTTACAATTCAGTGATTCATCACCTATATACAATATCCAGTGCTCATCACAGCATGTGTCCTCCTTAACATTCATCACCCATTTAACCCATTACCCTGCCCACCTCCCCTCCAGCAATCCTCAGTTTTGTTCTCTATACTTCAGAGTCTGTTTTATGGTTTGCCTCTCTCTTTTCTTCCCCCCTGTGTTCATCTGTTTTGTTTCTTAAATTTCACCTGTGTGAAGTCATATGGTATTTGTCTTGCTCTGACTTATTTTACTTAGTGTAATACTCTCTAGCTCCATCTACATCATTGCAAATGGCAAGGTTTTATTCTTTTTGATGGCTGAGTAATATTCCATTGTATCTATCTATCTATAGTTATATATATATATATATATATATATATACATATATACATATACATATACATATATATGTGTATATATATATATATATATACATATATACATATACATGTACATATATATGTGTATATATATACTGTATCTTTATCAATTCATCAATATGTGAACATTTGGGTTCTTTGCATAATTTGGATATTGTTGATAATGGTTCTATAAACATCAAGGTGCATGTGCCCCTTCAAATCCATATTTTTGTATCCTCTGGGTAAACGCCTAGTAGTACAATTGCTGGATCATAGAGTAGTTATATATATATATATATATATATATATATATATATATTTTAACTTTTTGAAGAATTTCCATACTGTTTTCCAGAGTGGCCACTCCAGTTTGTATTCCCACCAGCAGTGTAAGAGCATTCCCCTTTCTCCACATCCTCGCTAACATCTGTTGTTTCTTGTGTTGTTAATTTTGGCTGTTAACCAGTCATTCTGACAGGTGTGAGGTGGTATTTCATTGTGGTTTTGATTTGTATTTCCCTGATAATGAGTGATGCTGAGCATCTTTTCATGTGTCTGTTAACCATCTGGATGTCTTTAGAAAAATGTCTATTCATTTCTTCTGCCCATTTTTAAGCTGGATTATTTGGTTTTTTGGGTGTTGGGTTTGCTAAGTTTTTTTTATAGATTTTGAATACTAACCTTTTATCACATATATCATTTGCAAACATCTTCTCCCATTCTGTAGGTTGCCTTTTAGTTTTGTTGATTGTTTCCTTTGCTGTGCAGAAGCTTTTTATTTTGATGAGGTCCTAATAGTTCATTTTTGCTTTTGTTTCCTTTGCCTCAGGAGATGTATCTAGAAAGAAGTTGCTACAGCCAATGTCAAATAGGTTACTGCCTGTGTTCTCCTGTAGGATTTGGATGGTTTCCTGTCTGACATTTAGGTTTTTCATTCATTTTTAATTTTTTTATGTGTGTATGGTGTGAGAAAGTGGTCCAATTTCATTGTGGTTTTGATTGGCATTTCCCTGATGTTTAGTGATGTTGAACAGCTTTTCATGTGTTCTTTGGCTATCTGTATGTCCATTTAGGTCCTCTGCCCATTTTAATCAGATTATTTGTTTTTATGGTGTTGAGTGAGTTTGAAATTTTTGCATACAACCCACAGTTAGAAGTACATTTTATATTGCAACCCAATACACACATATAAATAAATGTATGTGTGTGTCTACCAAAATGTATGCAGACACAGCCAAAGATACACTGAAACAAGTAAGTATAAAGTAATAAATCAAATATAAAGTAATGAAACAATACTTATTCTATAGAGTGTACTCTATTATGTCCTTATTTCTGGTTTAATTAGTTTTTATTATTTATTTATTTATTTATTTATTTATTTATTTATTTATTTTTCTGTTTTATTCTAAAGCAGTTCCTGATCCCAACCCTCTAGATTTTTATGACTTATTAATAGGATGCAATCCACAGTGTAAAGGGTACTGGTTTAGAAAGTACTATTAATTATATTATTTAATTTCAGTAAAAACCTTTGACAGGTAAAAAGAAACATGGCTTTGGAGGAAAAATATTTCCTTAAGGCCACATAGCAAATACATTATGAATCCAACATTTATAACTTTGCCTAAGTCCCACCCATGTTCTTATTTTTCTTCCTTTCTACCCACTATCTCCAGCTGAAGGAGAAATCATTTTAAGGGAAAATAACAAGCTATTGTATTGTGGCTTATTTGTGCAAGAATACACCAGAAAAATACTTAGAGTCTTACATTTAAAATTAATTTTCATGGGGAGCTTGGGTGGCTCAGTCAGTTGAGCATCTGACTCTTGATTTTGGCTCAGGTCATGGCCTCACAGTCATGGGATTGAGCCCCATGTTGGGCTCCATACTGAGAGTGGAGCCTGCTTGGGATTCTCTCTCTCCCTCTCTCTCAAAAGAAATAAACATTACAAAAATTAATTTTCATGATGTTTAAGGTTAAATAGAAGAAATACATTAATTTAAAGCTTGCCGTCCAATTTGCTTTTCTAAGTAAGTGAACTGAAGTCTTAATGTTTCAAAAGTGAGTTTTACAAAGTGATTTTTATTATCTTGCTGCTATAGGAGTAACCTCATTCATTTAATAGACTTAACTCGCATAGTCAGAAACTAAAAAAGAATAATTTTTATAGGCTTATTATGTTAACTAGAATTTTGTGTTTAGGTGAGATATACTATTGTTATTCATACTCATGACCCTCAAAGTAATGACATTTATTGACAGTTTACCCATAGATTCTTTTTCATGGACATTTTATAAATTGAAGTTTTCATTGTGTCTCTGTGTAACCATCTAATACTGGAAATCAGATATTTAGAATATAAACAATAAAATCATACACATCACTGATAGGAATATATAATTTACTCTGGATGTTTATGTGACCATATTTTATTCAATGAGAAAGAAAAATGACAATTTAAAGAAAAGTGGGAATGAAGATTAAAAGCAACTTTTATAAATGGGATTAATTTTAGTGTCATCTGAAAGTTTTCTGTTGTATTCCTATTTGTAACTAATAAGCACACTATAAGTCTTATCCAATACCTGAGCACCTACTCTGCAGATAATTTACATTCAGTCCCTGCCTTCAGGAAGCCCACATTCTTACTAGAGAGATCAGTACACAGATAATAGTGTTGTGTGATAAAAGCTGTGAAAGAAGTCTGAGGTAAGGACTCTGGGAAATACAGGTGGGGGGAATTTTATTGTGTCTTGAGTTGATAAAAAAGGATACCCAAAGAAGTTTTCTAGATAGTTTTATCTATGAACTATCTCATAGATAATTAGAATTCTGACTAGTAGAGAAAACAGGAAATTTTCCAAGCAGAAGGAACATGAGGATACGAAAGTACATGGATATTCAGAAGATTATAGATGGTTTTATGTAGCATAATTTTTGATATATGAAAGGAAAACAAAGTTTATCATACTATTTAGGTTTTCTATTTGTCTGGAATAGACTTTTTCAGTTACTATTGTAAGTAGTGTTCGTTTATTTTTTTTCTTTTTAAATGTGTATTTAAATTGTAGTTAACGTACAGTGCAGTATTGGTTTCAGGAATAGAATTCAGTGATTAATCATTTACAACACCCTGTGCTCATCATAGCTAGTGCCCTCCTTAATACCCATCGCCCATCTATCCCGTCCCCTACCTCCCTCCCTCCATCAACCCTCAGTTCTCTATCATTAAGAGTCTCTAATGGTTTGTTTCCCTCTCTTTTTTCCCCCCTCCCATATGTTCATCTGTTTTGTTTCTTAAACTCCACATATGAGTGAAATCATATAGTATTTGTCTTTCTCTGACTGACTTATTTCACTTAGCATTATACTCTCTAGCTCCATCCACATTGTTGCAAATGACAAGATTTCATTCTTTTTGATGGCTGAGTAATATTCCACTGAACAAGAACCCAGGAAAATCTAAAGTGGTCAGGCTGCAAAAAGATTGGGCCTTTGGTTTTGGTTTGGACCTAAAATGGTTCTGGGAACTCCATTGGCTTAAAATTTTTTTTTAATGCTTTTTTTTTTTTTTTTTTTTTTTTTTTTTGAGACAGAGAAACAGAGCATGAGCAGGGGAGGGGCAGAGAGAGGGAGACACAGAATCCAAAGCAGGCTCCAGGCTCTGAGCTGTCAGCACAGTGCCTGACATGGGCCTCGAACTCACGTATTGCAAGATCATGACCTGAGCTGAAGTCGGACGCTTAACCGACTGAGCCACCCAGGCGCCCCTGGGAACTGCATTGGCTTTGAATGTTGGAGTTCCTCAAGACTCAGTCCTATGCCCCCTTTTCTTCTCCTCACTACTTTCTTCCTAGGTCATACCCACAGCTTCAGTATCTATCTACCAGTGTCTACCAGAAATTTATCTCTGGCCTTGACTTCTCTTCTGACATTTAGACCCATATATCCAACTGCCTTCTTGCCACCGCTAAATTTAATAACCATGGCTGTTTTACAGTCTGTCTGATAATTCTAGTAACTCAAGTCTGTTTCTGATGTTTGGTGTTCTACTACTGATTTTACCCTGGTACCCTATGTTTGGATATCTGGCTATGTTGCTCATTTTTTTGAAATTGAATTTTTAGAGGTACTTTGAAGGGTAAGGTAGAAGAGCCTTCCTCTGCAGAGAATTTGCGTTTACTTCTGCTAGATCTAGGAATACTAGTCTGGAACCACTTTTAACAGAAATAAAATTGAGATGTTTTTGGACTACACCAGGATGCACATTGAATATAAAATTCACAGAAAGGCACTGCAGTAGTGATTATAATCTTTAGGGAAAGGTTCCCTACTCCATCTTCTTTAGCAGTAGACCATCTCCTTAGTCCTGTGGAATGATATGGCTTCTTCTAATTTCTTTATATCCAGAGTGTAGCCTTTTGAGGTTTTAGTTTAATGTGGGAGTACCTCCCATTAGGTTCTTCACTTGGGTGAGTTCTCACATGTGTCTTCCTAGCCTGAATAGACTGTCAAAGCTGTGGTTTTGCCTAGATTAACAATTGTCCTTCAGGGAGACACAGTTTCTTAGCTTCTTTCTTTGAGTTTTTACTTTCTTTCAAAATTAGGCTTAATAATTCTTTATCATAATATTGGCTCTTTGATGCTTTTAAGAAACAGGATTTCTGAAGTATTTTATGTAGTAATTTTAGATATTTTTAGAAAGAAGATTTAAATAACCCAGCCTAGAATAACTGGAATTGGAAACCTTCCTACTTATCATATCTCTGAGATTGTCTCAAGGCACCTCAAACCTGGCACTTCCAAAATAACACTCCCAGCCTCCTCTGTTCTTCTACGTTGGTCTTTCTCCATTGTTTATCAGCCTATCTGTGCATATGAAAAATCCATATGAACTCATCATCTAGTTTTCCATTTTCTTGCTACTAAATATCTTTTTAATCTTTCCACCTCCATCGGTTGCATTCTGATCCATCATTTCTCACCAGTTAAACTGTAGTAGAATGTACACCTCCGTTTTTAGGGTCTTGTATTTTGGTTTTCATCGTATAGCCAAAATTACCCTTTAAAAATTCATGTAAATAAAACAAAACAAAACTTCTAATACATGAAAAAGATTGGTAGTTACTAGAGGGGGGAGGGACATTGGGAGAGGGTGAAATGGGTGAAGGTGGTCCAGAGGTACAAACTTCCAGTTATAACATAAGTAAACTATGGGGATGTACAGCATGGTGACTATAGTCAATAATACTGTATTGCACACTTGAAAGTTGCTAACAGGGTAAATCTTAAAAGTTCTCATCACAAGAAAAAAATTTTTGTAACTTTGTGTGGTGACAGATGGTAACTAGACTTACTGTGGTGATCATTTTACAATGTATACAAATACTCAATCATTGTGTTGTATACCTGAAACTAACATAATGTTATATATCAGTTATACTTCAGTTAAAAAATTGATTTGATCATGAAATTTCCCTGCTTAAAATCCTTTATTAGTTTACCATAATTTTCAGAACAGACACCCAAATCTTTATTGTTGTTGATCAGGCCTTATAGGGTCTGATCTGTGCTGCCCCTAGCCACAAGGTCTTGATGGAAGGTCTGTGTAATATATGACTAGAAGAAGCTATCAGTCCCAGGTTATGAAGTTGCTTTTTATTTTTTAAGGCTGTGGAAGCCACCAAAGTTTTTTTAAGCAATGGAAGGGTATAATAATATCTGCTTTTACAGCACTGATGATGGAGTGGAGTGGCAAGGCTGAGGAATCTGTGAAGGTTAGAAATACTATAAGCCTGGGCCAGAAGAATGGCAGAGGTTGCATACAAGAAAAACTTTAAAGTGGAATTAGTGAGATCCAGCAACTTGCTGTGTGTGGTTGATAAGTCAAAGAAAATTATAGGAAGATATTTCACATGTAAATTTATCAAACAGTCACTATATATTGGACACTGTTATAAACACTTTAGTATATTCTCTTTTATTCCTCACAGTCACCCTGTAACATAGGTATTATTAATATCTTCAGCTTTTCAGTAAATTCTGACATGGAGAGATTAACTACTTTTCCCATTTGGCACAGCTGTTGAGCAATTGAGATGTTTCAAACCAGGCAGTGTGATTTCAAACCTGTGCTATTTCTCACCTGAGAAATACAGTGGACTGTAGTTGTGTTGGCTAAAACACAAAACATAAGAAGGGGAGCAGACTTTGAGGAACTGGTGTATATATGTCTGAAAATGAGGAAGAAAGGAAAAATAGATTAGTTTGTTTCTGGACATTGAGGAGAAGATCTCTGTAAACATTTGAAAATGTGGGAGTGGATTTTCAGAGGGAGAGTGGAATTGGAGAATGAGGTTGTACAGTCATTAGTGATGTTTAGAGCCACAGAGGGTCCCAAAATTATCTAAGGAAAAAGTGTGATCTCATAGAGATACTGTAGCTTTTAATACCTTCTTCACTTCACATACTCATAACACCTTTGAAGAGCACTTAGCACAGTACTTGAAGCATTCTGAGAGATTAATAAATGTTACCTGTTATTAGTGTGTAGCATATAAAAGTATGGGAAGCAACAAAAACTTTGACATTTGTGTAATTTACTTAAATTGATTTATGATGGTATCTTAGGCATGTTGTGAAAGATCAGGCTTTCCATAGAATATAAATGCCCCTGTATTCCTGAAACAGCAAAAAGGGTTTGGACTGTTATCTTTAGGATTATTTTTTATATAGCATTCTGTATTGATGTACACAACTGTTTCTGTCACTTGTTAACATTCTCAGTAGAACGACTATGCTCCCTCAGGGATTAAATTAGTCAGTTGATTTAAATGGCCTCTGACATCTGTGATAAAGAACCTAAGTTATAACTTTTTGACAGGGGAATGACTGATGTTATTTTTTGTTTTAAACAGATTCAGGTATGGAATTTTTTTTGGCAGTTTAATGAGCACCACCTATAAAGTTTATTTAATATTTAATGAAGAGGCACAGTTCTTAGCATTTATGCTCTGAAATGTTACTTGTGTTCTGAATTCCTGCTCATCGTTCACATGGCTTTGTTCAGTTTAACATGTGCTGAAAAGGTGGAGATCAGGTTACTTAAGAAACTACCAAAGAACCTAAAGTATGGAGTCTGTGATTAGGGGATGTGGAAGGCGTATTTTTAAGGACTTGGTGAAGCAAATAGGATTGCTGAACCATCTATGACTGAAGCAACATCAGGAAACTATTAGGTCTACAGCAAAAAATAATTTGTGATCGGCCATTATTTCTTGAGCTCCTCCTCTTCTGTAGTCTGTGTTTTGCAGTTGGTGAAAAGGGACAGGGTAGAGTATAGAGAATGCACTTAAGTATAAAATATGGCCCTAGACTTCCAGATACTTACAGGCCTTGGGGGAAATAAAGGTTCACACAGGAGAGGTGATAAAGGGCAATTAAAAAAAATTCTACCTACTCCCTAATGCAGTGAGTACTAGGTCTTGAAAGTTGGAGGTAAATGAGGACAGTTCAGGAAGGATGGTCAAGAAAAGAAAGTAAATTTAAAAGATAGGATCACTGCAGGGTAGGAACATAATAGGAGGAAGTGTTCCAACCTAGATAAATTGGGCAGAATCTCAGAATGTCAGGCATTGGTCTTAGGAATAAGACCAATATGGTGCATCAATTTATTTAGTCATTGTTCTCTCACTAATTCTCTCATTGTTCTCTCCTGTTTGCATGAATATATGCAGGATGTTGAGACCACACCTAATATCCATTAACAACAATAGTTAGTTTTAGATATCAGTGCCAGTGTAGGTATCTTTGTAAGGAATTTATTTTAATAACATTGCTAAAGTTACCAGAAATGTATTAAGAAACCAAAATTTCTTATAACTCAATGAAGGCAGTTTTGTAGAAGTCAGGTTTGAGAAGTGGGCATATAAAAATATCAGCCTGAAACTTAGTTTAAACATTGCTGACTACACATATATGTAGCCATCCTGATTCTAAACAGTTAAAAAGTGGGGGAGATACTATAGCTTTTAATACCACCTTCACTTGGAGGTACAATTTCTTCTTTACATTCTCAAGAGAGCTCTGTGTTTTCTGGCCTTTGACAATTGTATCATTATGCCTTTTCTTCTTTGAGAACAAGTAGGCTCTAATAGACACAAGGCTGGTTACCTAGTTGACCAGGAGCTGCACCTAAGACTTTCAGACAACTAACAGGCAAACATATCCTGAAGGAGGTGGACTCTGGCTGGCATCTGTGTAACCCCCAGGGACCTTCAGCTGATTTTTGTCACGCTCATATTTGTATATACAGACTCAACAAACAAACATTAATGCCCACAAATGTTAGTTTGCTTCACTTTTCCACTTTTTGCCATTGTCTTAGTCTATAAATGAAAGAGTTATTTGCCTATTTTTTCTGCATCACAGTGGTTACCTTTTCTGAAACAAACAAACACAGCTCCATGTCTTAAGTATTGTATAGCAGAATGATTTTAAAGTTCCTGGACGAATTTTGGCCAGAACCAAAAGAAGTAGTAAATAACAGCTATTTATGGTATTTTTCTGAATGCCAGTAGCAAGATTTTTATATGGGTATTTCATTAAAAAAACAAGTACAACTACCAGTAAATATATGAAAACATGCCCAAACATACTTACAAGTAAATACAAACTAAGAAGAGATACAAACTTTCACTTATCAGACTGACAAAACTAAAAAGATTGACAATACCCAGTGTTTGATATTGATGTAGATATAGCCATTTTGGAGTAAAATTTGACAATATCTATCAATCTGTTAAATGTTAAATGTGCACACCATTCTACAAAGTGGGTCCACTTCTAAGATTATGGCACAGATATGCCTTCCCTGGATCACTAAGACACAAGAATGTCTGTGGTACCATCATTGCTAACTGTAGAAGATAGGAACAACCAAAAAGTCTTCAGCATGGACTCATTAAAAGAATTGTGTTGTATTCATTCATTTGATAAAGTTAAAAAAAAAAACCTCATATGCCCTCTCAGGAAGTTTTCCTCCTAGTCTTTTTTTTTTTTAATCTGTAATTCCTTTTTCCTCCTCATTCTCTAAGGCATAGATAATTTTTCAGTAAGCCCCATTATTTCTATCTTTATATCTTGAGTCTCTCAATTTCTCTCCATCTCTACTTTTTTTTCTCACTGATTTGATTCTTTGTTTTTAATGTTTCAAGTTTTTACTTAAATTCTAGTTAACATATAGTGTAATATTAGTTTCAAGAGTAGAATTTAGTGATTCATCACTAACATATAGCACTCAGTTTCATCACAATAAGTGCCCTCTTTTTTAAATTAATTAACTTAAATTCAAGGTAGTTATAGTATTGTATAGAATTGGTTTCCAGGGTAGAACTCAGTGATTCATTGCTTAAGTAAAACACCCAAGTGCTCATCCCAAGTGCCCTCCTTAATGCCCATCGCCCATTTAGCTCAGCCCCCCTACCCAACCTCCTCTCCAGTAACCCTCAGTTTGTTCTCTGTATTTGAGAGTCTCTTATGGTTTGCCTCCCTCATGTTTTTATCTTATTTTTCCTTCCCTTCCCATATGTTCTTCTGTTGTGTTTCTTAAAATCCACATATGAGTGAAATCATATGATATTTGTCTCTGACTGACTTATCTCACTTAGCATAACACACTCTAGTTGCATCCATGTTGTAGCAAATTTTTGATAGCCAAGTGGCCTTCCATTGTATATATATACCACATCTTTATCCATTCATCAGTTGATGGACATTTGGGCTCTTTCCATAATTTGGCTATTGTTGGTAGTACTACTATGAACGTTGGGGTGTATGTGCCCTCTTTAAATCAGCATTTTTGTATCCTTTGGATAAATACCTAGTAGTGCAATGGCTATATCATAGGGTAGTTCTATTTTTAATTTTTTAAGGAACCTCCATACTGTTTTCCACAGTGGCTGCACCAGTTTGCATTCCCACAAACAGCGCAGAAGGGTTCTCTTTCCACATCCTTGCCAACACCTGTTGTTCCTGAGTTGTTTATTTTAGCCATTCTGACAGTGTGAAGTGATATCTCATTGTGGTTTTGATTTATATTTCCCTGATAACGAGTGATGTTGAGCATCATTTCATACGTCTGTTTGCTATCTGGGTGTCTTCTTTGGAAAAGTGTCTGTTCATGTCTTCTGCCCATTTCTTCACTGGATTATTTGTTTTTTTGGGTATTGAGTTTGCTAAGTTCTTTATAGATTTTGGATACTAATCCTTTATCCAATATGTCATTTGCAAACATCTTCTCCAATTCTGTAGGCTGTCTTTTAGTTTTGTTGATTGTTTCCTTTGCTGTGCACAAGCTTTTTATCTTGATGAGGTCCCAATAGTTCATTTTTGCTTCTTTTTCTCTTGTCTCCAGAGACATGTTTAGTAAGAAGTTGCTGTGGCTGAGGTCAAAGAGGTTGTTGCATATTTTATCCTCTAGTATTCAGATGGTTTTCTGTCTCACATTTAGGTCTTTAATCCATTTTGGATTTATTTTTGTGTATGGTGTAAGAAAGGGGGCTTATATCATTCTGTATGTTTCTGTCCAGTTTTCCCAGCATGATTTGCTGAAGAGACTGTCTTTTCCCCATTCAATACTCTTTCCTGCTTTGTCAAAGGTTGGTTGGCCATTCATTTGTGGGTTCTCTATTATATTTCATTGATTTATGTGTCTGTGTTTGTGCCAGTATCATACTATCTTGATGATTATAGCTTTGTTAATATAGCTTGAAGTCCAGAATTGTGATGCCTCCAGCTTGGGTTTTCTTGTTCAACATTACTTTGGCTATTCAGGATTTTCTCTGGTTCCATACAAATTTTACGATCGTTTGTTCTAGCTCTGTGAAGAGTGCTGGTGTTTTTTAAAATTTTATTTATTTATTTTAACAGAGAGAGAGAAAGAGAGAGAGAGAGGGAGGGAGGAGGGGCAGAGAGAGGGTAGAGAGAGAATCCCAAGCAGGCTCTTTACTGCCAGTGAACTCACAAACTGTGAGATCATGTCCTGAACTGAGATCAAGAGTTGGACACTTAAGCAACCAACTGAGCCACCCAGGTGCCTCAGATGCTGTGTTATTTTGATAGAGATTGCATTGAATGTGTAAATTGCTTTGGGTAGTAAAGACATTTTAGCAATATGTGTTCTTCTAATCCATGGCCATGGAATGTTTTTTCATTTCTTTATGTGCTCTTCAATTTCTTTCATAAGTTTTCTAGCTTTCAGTGTATAGATCTTTTACTTCTTTGGTTAGGTTTATTCCTAAGTATATTATGGTTTTTGGTGCAATTGTAAATGGGGATTGATTCCTTGATTTCTCTTTCTGCTGCTTCCCTTTTAGTATATAGAAATGCAACCAATTTCTGTATATTGACTTTATATCCTGCACCTTTGCTGAATGCACCTATCAGTTCTAGAAATTTTGTTGGTTTTGTTTTGTTTTTTAAACTCAGGGAACTAATCATCATGCTTTACTTAGATCTTGAGGCCCCTGGTCTACCTTTAAAATTTTTTTAAATTTAATTTTGATTTTTTTAATGTTTGTTTATTTTTGAGAGAGAGTGCATGATCAGAGGAGGGGCAGAGAGAGAGGGGACAGAGGATCTGAAGTGGGCTCTGTACTGACAGCAATGATCCCAATGCGGGGCTTGAACTCACAAACCATGAGATCATGACCTGAGCCAAAGTTGGGTGCTCAACAGACTGAGCCACCCAGGTGCCCCAGTTCTAGCAGTTTTTGGTGGAATCTTTCAGCTTTTCTATGTAGAGTATCATGTCATCTGCAAAGAGGGAAAGTTTGACTTCTTTGCCAGTTTGAATGCCTTTTCTTTCTTTTTGTTGTCTGATTGCTGAGGCTAGGACTTCAAGTACTATGTTGAACAGCAGTTATGAGAGTGGACATCCCTATCATGTTCCTGATCTGAGGGAGAAAGCTTTTAGTTTTTCCCCACTGAGGATGATGTTAGCTGTGGGTCTTTCATAATGGCCTTTTTGATGTTGAGATATGTTCATCTATTCCTACTTTCTTGAGGGTTTTTATCAAGAAAGGATGCTGTATTTTTTCCACGCTTTTTTTGTATCTATTGAGAGGATCATACAATTCTTATCTTTTCCTTTATTAATGTGATGTATCATGTTGATTGATTGCAAATATTGAACCAGCCCTGCAGCCCAGGAATAAATCCCACCTTATCATGGTGAATAATTTTTTTAGAATATTTTTTAAATGTTTATTTATTTTTGAGAGACAGAACGTGAGTGGGGGAGGAGCAGAGAGAGAGGGAGACACAGAATCCAAAGCAGGCTCCATCCAGGCTCTGAGCTGTCAGCATAGAGCCCGATGCGGGGCCCGAACTCATGAACCGGGAGATCATGACCTGAGCCAGGTCAGATGCTTAACCAGCTGAGGCACCCAGGCATCCCAGTAATTCTTCTAATATACTGTTGGATTTGATTTGCTAGGATCTTGTTGAGAATTTTTACATCCAGGTTCATCAGGGATATTGGCATGTAATTCTCCTTTTTAGTGGGATCTTTATCTGGTTTTGGAATCAAGGTAATGCTGGCTTCATAGGATGAGTTTGGAAGCTTTAATTCCATTTCTATTTTTTGGAAAAGTTTGAGATGAATGGTTATTAATTCTTTAAATGTCTGATAGAATTACCCAAGGAAGTCATTGGCCCAACACTCTTGATTATTGGGAGATTTTGATAAATGATTCAATTTCTTTGCTAGTTATTGGCCTGTCCAAATTTTCTGTTTCTTCCTGTTTCAGTTTTGGTAGTGTGTGAGTTTCTAGGTATTTGTCCATGTCTTCCATATTGCCCAGTTCGTTGGCGTATAATTTTCATAGTATTCTCCTATAATTGTTTGTATTTTTGTGGTGTTGGTTGTGATCTCTCCCATTTGTGATTTTATCTATTTTGGTCCTCTCTCTTCTTTTTGATGAGTCTGGCTAGGGGGCTATCAATTTTGTTTATTCTTTCAAAAAAACCAGCACTTAGTTTCATTGATCTGTTCTACTGGTTTTTTGTTTGTTTGTTTCTGTATCATTTATTTCTGCTCTAATCTTTATTATTTTCCTTATTCTGCTGGCTTTAGGCTTTATTTGTGGCTCCTTTTCTAGCTCCTTGAGGTGTAAGGTTTAGTTGTGTACTTGGGACCCTTCTTACTTTTTGAAGTAAGGACTTTTTGAGCTTAGGACTGACTTTGCTGCATCCCAAAGGGTTTGTACTGTCATGTTTTCATTTTCATTTGCTTCCATGTATTTTTTTCCTAATTTCCTAGTTAACCCATTCATTCTTCACTAGGATGGTCTTTAACCTCCATATATTTGAGGGCTTTCCAAATTTTTTTCTTGGGGTTTATTTCAAGTTTCATAGCATTGTGATCTGAAAATATGCCTGGTATGATCTTGATCTTTTTGCACCTTTAGGATTGGTCGATTTGTGACCCAGTGTGTGATCTATTCTAGAGAATGTTCCATGTGATGTGCACTCGAGAAGAATGTGTATTCTGCTACTTCAGGATGAAATGTTCTGAATATATCTGTTAAGTCCATCTGATCCAGTGTGTCATTTAAAGCTATTGTTTCCATGTTGATTTTCTGCTTAGATGATCTGCTCATTGCAGTCAGTTGGGTATTAAAGTCTCCTATTATTATGGTACTATTATCAGTGAGTTTCTTTATATTTGTGATTGATTTATATATCTGGCTTCTTTCAAGTTGGGGGCATAAATGCTTACAGTTGTTAGATCTTATTGGTGGATAGATCCCTTAATTATGATAGGATGCTCTTCATCATCTCTTGTTACAGGCTTTGTTTAATTTTTTTATTTTTGTCTTTAAATTTAATTTAATTTTTTTAAATTTACATCCAAATTAGTTAGCATATATGATTTCATAGTGCATCAGTGATTTCAGGAGTAGATTCCTTAGTGCCCCTTACCCATTTAGCCCATCCCCCCTCCCACAACCACTCCAGTAACCCTGTTTGTTCTCCGTATTTAAGAGTCTCTTAGGTTTTGTCCCTCTGCCTGTTTTTATATTATTTTTGTTTCCCTTCCCTTATGTTCATCTGTTTTGTCTCTTAAAGTCCTCATATGAGTGAAGTCATATGATATTTGTCTTTCTCTGACTGATTTCGCTTAGCATAATACCCTCTAGTTCCATCCACATAGTTGCAAATGGCAAGATTTCTTTCTTTTTGATTGCCGAGTAATATTCCATTGTATATATATACCACATCTTCTTTATCCATTCATCCACCGATGGATATTTGGGCTCTTTCCATACTTTGGCTATTGTTGACAGTGCTGATATATACATTGGGGTGCCTATGTCCCTTCGAAACAGCACACCTGTATCCCTTGGATAAATGCCTGGTAGTGCAATTGCTGGGTCGTAGGGTAGTTCTATTTTTAATTTTTTGAGGAACCTCCATACTGTTTTCCAGAGTGGCTGCACCAGTTTACATTCCCACAAGTAATGCCAAAGAGATGCTCTTTCTCCATATCCACACCAACGTCTGTTGTCTGAGTTGTTAATGTTAGCCATTCTGAGAGGTGTGAAGTGGTATCTCATTGCGTTTTTGATTTGTATTTCCCTGATGATGAGGGATGTTGAGCATTTTTTCATGTGTCGGTTGGCCATCTAGATGTCTTCTTTGAAGAAGTGTCTATTCATGTCTTTTGCACATTTCTTCACTGGATTATTTGTTTTTGGGTGTTGAGTTTAATAAGTTCTTTATAGATTTTGGATACTAACCCTTTATCTGATATGTCATCTGCAAATATCTTCTCACATTCTGTTGGTTGCCTTTTAGTTTTGATGATGGTTTCCTTTGCTGTGCAGAAGCTTTTTCTTTTGATGAGGTCCCAATAGTTCATTTTTGCTTTTGTTTCCCTTGCCTCCGGAGATGTGTTGAGTAAGAAGTTGCTGTGGCCAAGATCAAAGAGGTTTTTGCCTGATTTCTCCTTGAGGATTTTGGTTGCTTCCTGTCTTACATTGAGGTCTTTAATCCATTTTGAGTTTATTTTTGTGTATGGTGTATGAAAGTGGTCCAGTTCATTCTTCTGCATGTCACTGTCCAGTTTTCCCAGCAGCACTTGCTGAAGAGACTGTCTTTATTCCATTGGATAGTCTTTCCTGCTTTGTCAGAGATGAGTTGGCCATATGTTTGTGGGTCCATTTCTGGGTTCTCTATTCTGTTCCATTGATCTGAGTGTCTGTTCTTGTACCAGTACCATACTGTCTTGATGATTAGAGCTTTGTAGTATAGCTTGAAGTCCAGGTTGTGATGCCTCCTGCTTTGGTTTTCTTTTTCAAGATTGCTTTGGCTATTTGGGGTCTTTTCTGGTTCCATACAAATTTTAGGATTGTTTGTTCTAGCTCTGTGAAGAATGCTGGTGTTATTTTGATAGGAATTGCATTGAATATGTAGATTGCTTTGGGTAGTATCGACATTTTAACAATATTTGTTCTTCCTATCCAGGAGCATGGAATCTTTTTCCATTTTTTTATGTCGTCTTCAATTTCTTTCATAAGCTTTCTATAGTTTTCAGTGTATAGACTTTTCTCCTCTTTGGTTAGATTTATTCCTAGGTATTTTATGGTTTTTTGTGCAACTATAAATGGGATCGATTCCTTGATTTCTCTTTATGTTGCTTCATTGTTGGTGTATAGGAATGCAACCGATTTCTGTGCATTGATTTTATATCCTGCAACTTTGCTGAATTCATGAATTAGTTCTAGCAGTTTTTTGGTGGAATCATTTGGGTTTCCTATATAGAGTGTCATGTCATCTGTGAAGAGTGAAAGTTTGACCTCCTCCTGGCTGATTTGGATGCCTTTTATTTCTTTTTGTTGTCTGATTACAGAGGCTAAGACTTTCAATACTATGTTGAATAACAGTGGTGAGAGTGGACATCTCTGTCTCGTTCCCGACCTTAGGGGGAAAGCTCTCAGTTTTTCCCCATTGAGGATGATATTAGTGTTGGGTCACTCATATATGGCTTTTATGATCTTGAGGTACGATTCTTCTATCCCTACTTTCTTGAGGGTTTTTTGTCAAGAAAGGATGCTGTATTTTGTCAAATTCTTTCTCTGCATCTATTGAGAGGATCTTATGGTTCTTGTCCTTTCTTTTATTGATGTGATGAATCATGTTAATTGTTTTGCAAATATGGAACCATCCCTGAATCCCAGGAATAAATCCCACTTGGTCGTGGTGAATAACTTTTTTAATGTATTGTTGGATCCGGTTGGTTCATACTTTGTTGAGGATTTTTGCATCCATGTTCATCAGGGAAATTGGTCTATAGTTCTCCTTTTTAGTGGGGTCTCTGTTTTGGAACCAAGGTAATGGTGGCCTCATAGAAAGAATTTGGAAGTTTTCCTTCCATTTCTATGTTTTGGAACAGCTTCAAGAGAATAGGTGTTAACTCTTCCTTAAATGTTTGGTACAGTTCCCCTGGAAAGCCATCTAGCCCTGGACTCTTGTTTCTTGGGAGATTTTTGATTACTGATTTGATTTTTTTACTGGCTATGGGTCTTTTCAAATTTTCTATTTCTTCCTGTTTCAGTTTTGGTAGTGCATATGTTTCTAGGAATTTGTCTATTTCTTCTATATTGCCCATTTTATTGGCGTATAATTTCTCATAATATTCTCTTATTACTGTTTTTATTTCTGCTGTGTTGGTTGTGTTCTCTCCTCTTTCATTCTTGATTTTATTTATTTGGGTCCTTTCCTTTTTCTTTTTTATCAAGCTGGCTAGTGGTTTATCAATTTTGTTAATTCTTTCAAAGAACCAGCTTCTGGTTTCATTGATCTGTTCTACTCTTTTTTTGGTTTCGATAGCATTAATTTCTGTTCTAATCTTTATTATTTCCTGTCTTCTACTGGTTTGTAGTTATATTTTGTTCTTTTTCCAGCTCTTTAAGGTATAAGGTTATGTTGTGTATCTGAGATCTTTCTTCCTTCTTTAGGAAGACCTGGATTGCTATATACTTCGGTTTTATGACCACCTTTGCTGCATCCCAGGGGTTTTGGGTTGTGGTGTTTTCATTTTCATTGGCTTCCATACACTTTTTAATTTCCTCTTTAACTTCTTGGTTGACCTATTCATTCTTTAGTAGGATGTACTTTAGTCTCCAAGTATTTGTTACCTTTCCAAATTTTTTCTTGTGGTTGATTTTGAGTTTCATAGCGTTGCGATCTGAAAATATGTGTGGTATTATCTTGATCTTTTTGTACTTACTGAGGGCTGATTTGTGTCCAAGTATGTGGTCTGTTCTGGAGAACGTTCCATGTGCACTGGAGAAGAATGTATATTCCTCTGCTTTAGGTTGAAATATTCTGGATATATCTGTTAAGTCCATCTGGTCCAATGTGTCATTCAAAGCCATTGTTTCCATGTTGATTTTTGATTAGATGATCTGTCCATTGCTGTGAGTGGGAGGTTGAAGTCTCCTACTATTATGGTATTACTATCAATGAGTTTCTTTATGTTTGTGATTAATTGATTTATATATTTGGGTTTTCACACATTTGGTGCATAAATATTTACAGATTTTAGGTCTTCTTGGTGGATAATCCCCTTAATTATGATATAATGCCCTTCTTCATCTCTTGACACAGTCTTTATTTTAAAGTCTAGATTGTCTGATACAAGTATGGCTACTCCGGCTTTCTTTTGTTGACCATTAGCATGATGGTTCTCCATCCCCTTACTTTAATCTGAAGGTGTCTTTAGGTCTAAAGTGGGTCTCTTGTAAACAGCATATAGATGGATCTGTTTTTCTTATCCATTCTGTTACCCTATGTCTTTTGATTGGAGCATTTAATCTATTGACATTTAGAGTGAGTACTGAAAGATACAAATTTATTGCCACTATATTGTTTGTAGAGTTGGAGTTTCTGGTGGTATTCTCTGGTCCTTTCTAATCTTTGTTGCTTTTGGTATGTATGTATGTATGTATGTATGTATCTATTTATGTATTTATATTTTCATCTTTTCTCCCCTCAGAGAGTGCCCCTCAAAATTTCTTGCAGGGCTGGTTTAGTGGTCACAAACTCCTTTAATTTTTGTTTGTCTGGGAAACTTTTAATCTCTTCTTCTATTTTGGATGACAGCCTTGCTGGATAAAGAATTCTTGGCTGCATATTTTTCTGATTCAGCACATTGAATATATCCTGCCACTCCTTTCTGGCCTGCCAAGTTTCTGTGGATAGGTCTGCTGCAAACCTGATCTGTCTTCCCTTGTAGGTTAAGGACTTTTTTTTTCACTTGCTGCTTTAATGATTCTTTCTTTGCCTGAGTATTTTGTGAATTTGACTATGATATGCCTTGTTGATGGTCGGTTTTTGTTGAATCTAATGGGAGTCCTCTGTGCTTCCTGGATTTTGATGTCTGTGTCTTTCCCCAGGTTAGGAAAGTTTCTGCTATGATTTGCTCACATAACCCTTCTACCCCTTTTTCTCTCTCTTCCTCTTCTGGGACCCCTATGATTCTGATGTTGTTCCTTTTTAATGAGTCACTGATTTTTTCTAATTCTTAAATCGTGCTCTTTTGCCTTAGTCTCCCTCTTTTTTTCTGCTTAATTATTCTCCATAAGTTTGTCCCCTATATCGCTGATTCTCTGCTGTGCCTCATCCATCCTTGCCACCACGGCATCCATTAGAGATTGCAGCTCAGTTATAGCATTTTTTACTTCATCCTGACTAGCTTTTACTTCTTTTATCTCTGCAGAAAGGGATTCTAATCTATTTTCGACCCCAGCTAGTGTTCTTATTATCGTGATTCTAAATTCTGGTTCAGACATCTTGCTTGTATCTGTGTTGGTTAAGTCCCTGGCTGTTATTTCTTCCTGCTCTTTCTTTTGGGGTGAATTCCTTCGTTTCATCATTTTGAGGGGAGAAAAGGAATTAACAAGGTAGAAAAAAAGATTAAAAAAACTAAAATTAAAAAATATTAAAATTAAAAAATTAAAAACACACACACACACAAAATTGAATAAATGATGCTAGATCCTAGGTATGTGTTGGTCTGGGTGTTGAAAATGGCTTGATAGATTAGAGGAAAAGGGGGGGGGGGAAGAAAATTGTTTGAAAATTTGAAAAAATGAATACACTGAAGTAGACTAAAATGAAATGATGGAAGTAAAATAGAATTTGAAAAAAAATACAGAAAAGTAAAAAATATATAGAAAAATTAAAGAAAAATATTTTTAATAAAAATTGAAAATAAAAATGAATTTTTTCTTTTTTTATTCAAGAACAAGAAAAATGAAAAAGAAAGAAAATTGAATAGAGTTGGACTGGCTAACAGACTGAAATACAACTGAAATTACTTTGTTTTTCCCTAGAAGTCAAACTATGAAGCACTCTATAGTCCATAAATTAAGTAGGCAGTGAGACTTGTGGTTTTTTTTTTTTTTTTTTTTAATATATGAAATTTACTGTCAAATTGGTTTCCATACAACACCCAGTGCTCATCCCAAAAGGTGCCCTCCTCAATACCCATCACCCACCCTGCCCTCCCTCCCACCCCCCATCAACCCTCAGTTTGTTCTCAGTTTTTTTTTTTTTTTTTAATTTTTTTTAACGTTTTATTTATTTTTGAGACAGAGAGAGACAGAGCATGAACGGGGGAGGGGCAGAGAGAGAGGGAGACACAGAATCGAAAGCAGGCTCCAGGCTCTGAGCCATCAGCCCAGAGCCCGACGCGGGGCTCGAACTCACGGACCGTGAGATCGTGACCTGAGCTGAAGTCGGACGCTTAACCGACTGAGCCACCCAGGCGCCCCTGTTCTCAGTTTTTAACAGTCTCTTATGCTTTGGCTCTCTCCCACTCTAGCCTCTTTTTTTTTTTTTTTTTTCCTTCCCCTCCCCCATGGGTTTCTGTTATGTTTCTCAGGATCCACATAAGAGTGAAACCATATGGTATCTGTCTTTCTCTGTATGGCTTATTTCACTTAGCATCACACTCTCCAGTTCCGTCCATGTTGCTACAAAAGGCCATATTTCATTTTTTCTCATTGCCACGTAGTATTCCATTGTGTATATAAACCACAATTTCTTTATCCATTCATCAGTTGATGGACATTTAGGCTCTTTCCATAATTTGGCTATTGTTGAGAGTGCCGCTATAAACATTGGGGTACAGGTGCCCCTATGCATCAGTACTCCTGTATCCCTTGGGTAAATTCCTAGCAGTGCTATTGCTGGGTCATAGGGTAGGTCTATTTTTAATTTTCTGAGGAACCTCCACACTGCTTTCCAGAGCGGCTGCACCAATTTGCATTCCCACCAACAGTGCAAGAGGGTTCATGTTTCTCCACATCCTCTCCAGCATCTATAGTCTCCTGATTTCTTCATTTTGGCCACTCTGACTGGCGTGAGGTGATATCTGAGTGTGGTTTTGATTTGTATTTCCCTGATAAGGAGCGACGTTGAACATCTTTTCATGTGCCTGTTGGCCATCCGGATGTCTTCTTTAGAGAAGTGTCTATTCATGTTTTCTGCCCATTTCTTCACTGGGTTATTTGTTTTTCGGGTGTGGAGTTTGATGAGCTCTTTATAGATTTTGGATACTAGCCCTTTGTCCGTTGTGTCATTTGCAAATATCTTTTCCCATTCCGTTGGTTGCCTTTTAGTTTTGTTGGTTGTTTCCTTTGCTGTGCAGAAGCTTTTTATCTTCATAAGGTCCCAGTAATTCACTTTTGCTTTTAATTCCCTTGCCTTTGGGGATGTGCCGAGTAAGAGATTGCTACGGCTGAGGTCAGAGAGGTCTTTTCCTGCTTTCTCCTCTAAGGTTTTGATGGTTTCCTGTCTCACATTCAGGTCCTTTATCCATTTTGAGTTTATTTTTGTGAATGGTGTGAGAAAGTGGTCTAGTTTCAACCTTCTGCATGTTGCTGTCCAGTTCTCCCAGCACCAGTTGTTAAAGAGACTGTCTTTTTTCCATTGGATGTTCTTTCCTGCTTTGTCAAAGATGAGTTGGCCATACGTTTGTGGGTCTAGTTCTGGGGTTTCTATTCTATTCCATTGGTCTATGTGTCTGTTTTTATGCCAATACCATGCTGTCTTGATGATGACAGCTTTGTAGTAGAGGCTAAAGTCTGGGATTGTGATGCCTCCTGCTTTGGTCTTCTTCTTCAAAATTACTTTGGCTATTCGGGGCCTTTTGTGGTTCCATATGAATTTTAGGATTGCTTGTTCTAGTTTCGAGAAGAATGCTGGTGCAATTTTGATTGGGATTGCATTGAATGTGTAGATAGCTTTGGGTAGTATTGACATTTTGACAATATTTATTCTTCCAATCCATGAGCAGGGAATGTCTTTCCATTTCTTTATATCTTCTTCAATTACCTGCATAAGCTTTCTATAGTTTTCAGCATACAGATCTGTTACATCTTTGGTTAGATTTATTCCTAGGTATTTTATGCTTCTTGGTGCAATTGTGAATGGGATCAGTTTCTTCATTTGTCTTTCTGTTGCTTCATTGTTAGTGTATAAGAATGCAACTGATTTCTGCACATTGATTTTGTATCCTGCAACTTTGCTGAATTCATGTATCAGTTCTAGCAGACTTTTGGTGGAGTCTATCGGATTTTCCATGTATAATATCATGTCATCTGCAAAAAGCGAAAGCTTGACTTCATCTTTGCCAATTTTGATGCCTTTGATTTCCTTTTGTTGTCTGATTGCTGATGCTAGAACTTCCAGCACTATGTTAAACAAGAGCGGTGACAGTGGGCATCCCTGTCGTGTTCCTGATCTCAGGGAAAAGGCTCTCAGTTTTTCCCCGTTGAGGATGATGTTAGCTTTGGGTTTTCATAAATGGCCTTTATGATCTTTAAGTATGTTCCTTCTATCCCGACTTTCTCAAGGGTTTTTATTAAGAAAGGGTGCTGGATTTTGTCAAAGGCCTTTTCTGCATCGATTGACAGGATCATATGGTTCTTCTCTTTTTTTTTGTTAATGTGATGTATCACGTTGATCGATTTGCGAATGTTGAACCAGCCCTGCATCCCAGGAATGAATCCCACTTGATCATGGTGAATAATTCTTTTTATATGCTGTTGAATTCGATTTGCTAGTATCTTATTAAGAATTTTTGCATCCATATTCATCAGGGATATTGGCCTGTAGTTCTCTTTTTTTACTGGGTCTCTGTCTGGTTTAGGAATCAAAGTAATACTGGCTTCATAGAATGAGTCTGGAAGTTTTCCTTCCCTTTCTATTTCTTGGAATAGCTTGAGAAGGATAGGTATTATCTCTGCTTTAAACGTCTGGTAGAACTCCCCTGGGAGGCCATCTGGTCCTGGACTCTTATTTGTTGGGAGATTTTTGATAACCAATTCAATTTCTTCGCTGGTTATGGGTCTGTTCAAGCTTTCTATTTCCTCCTGATTGAGTTTTGGAAGAGTGTGGGTGTTTAGAAATTTGTCCATTTCTTCCAGGTTGTCCAATTTGCTGGCATATAATTTTTCATAGTATTCCCTGATAATTGTTTGTATCTCTGAGGGATTGGTTGTAATCATTCCATTTTCATTCATGATTTTATCTATTTGGGTCATCTCCCTTTTCTTTTTGAGAAGCCTGGCTAGAGGTTTGTCAATTTTGTTTATTTTTTCAAAAAACCAACTCTTGGTTTCGTTGATCTGCTCTACAGTTTTTTTAGATTCTATATTGTTTATTTCTGCTCTGATCTTTATTATTTCTCTTCTTCTGCTGGGTTTAGGCTGCCTTTGCTGTTCTGCTTCTATTTCCTTTAGGTGTGCTGTTAGATTTTGTATTTGGGATTTTTCTTGTTTCTTGAGATAGGCCTGGATTGCAATGTATTTTCCTCTCAGGACTGCCTTCGCTGCATCCCAAAGCGTTTGGATTGTTGTATTTTCATTTTCGTTTGTTTCCATGTATATTTTAATTTCTTCTCTAATTGCCTGGTTGACCCACTCATTCGTTAGTAGGGTGTTCTTTAACCTCCATGCTTTTGGAGGTTTTCCAGACTTTTTCCTGTGGTTGATTTCAAGCTTCATAGCATTGTGGTCTGAAAGTATGCATGGTATAATTTCAATTCTTGTAAACTTATGAAGGGCTGTTTTGTGACCCAGTATATGATCTATCTTGGAGAATGTTCCATGTGCACTCGAGAAGAAAGTATATTCTGTTGCTTTGGGATGCAGAGTTCTAAATATATCTGTCAAGTCCATCTGATCCAATGTATCATTCAGGGCCCTTGTTTCTTTATTGACTGTGTGTCTAGATGATCTATCCATTTCTGTAAGTGGGGTGTTAAAGTCCCCTGCAATGACCACATTCTTATCAATAAGGTTGCTTATGTTTATGAGTAATTGTTTTATATATCTGGGGGCTCGGGTATTTGGCGCATAGACATTTATAATAGTTAGCTCTTCCTGGTGGATAGACCCTGTGATTATTATATAATGCCCTTCTTCATCTCTTGTTACAGCCTTTAATTTAAAGTCTAGTTTGTCTGATATAAGTATGGCTACTCCAGCTTTCTTTTGGCTTCCAGGAGCATGATAAATAGTTCTCCATCCCCTCACTCTCAATCTAAAGGTGTCCTCAGATCTGAAATGTGTCTCTTGTAGACAGCAAATAGATGGGTCTTGTTTTTTTATCCATTCTGATACCCTATGTCTTTTAGTTGGCGCATTTAATCCATTTACATTCAGTGTTATTATAGAAAGATATGGGTTTAGAGTCATTGTGATGTCTGTATGTTTTATGCTTGTAGTGATGTCTCTGGTACTTTGTCTCACAGGATCCCCCTTAGGATCTCTTGTAGGGCTGGTTTCGTGGTGACAAATTCCTTCAGTTTTTGTTTGTTTGGGAAGACCTTTATCTCTCCTTCTATTCTAAATGACAGACTTGCTGGATAAAGGATTCTCGGCTGCATATTTTTTCTGTTTAGCACACTGTAGATATCGTGCCAAGCCTTTCTGGCCTGCCAAGTTTCAAAGGAGAGATCAGTCACGAGTCTTATAGGTCTCCCTTTATATGTGAGGGCACGTTTATCCCTTGCTGCTTTCAGAATTTTCTCTTCATCCTTGTATTTTGCCAGTTTCACTATGATATGTCGTGCAGAAGATCGATTCAAGTTACGTCTGAAGGGAGTTCTCTGTGCCTTTTGGATTTCAATGCCTTTTTCCTTCCCCAGTTCAGGGAAGTTCTCAGCTATAATTTCTTCAAGTACCCCTTCAGCACCTTTCCCTCTCTCTTCCTCCTCTGGGATACCAATTATGCGTATATTATTTTTTTTTAGTGTATCACTTAGTTCTCTAATTTTCCCCTCATACTCCTGGATTTTTTTATCTCTCTTTCTTTCAGCTTCCTCTTTCTCCATAACTTTATCTTCTAGTTCACCTATTCTCTCCTCTGCCTCTTCAAGCCGAGCCATCGTGGATTCCATTTTGTTTTGCATTTCGTTTAAAGCGTTTTTCAACTCCTCGTGACTGTTCCTTAGTCCCTCGATCTTTGTGGCAAGAGATTCTCTGCTGTCCTGTATACTGTTTTCAAGCCCAGCGATTAATTTTATGACTATTATTCTAAATTCACTTTCTGTTATATTATTTAAATCCTTTTTGATCAGTTCATTAGCTGTTGTTATTTCCTGGAGATTCTTCTGAGGGGAATTCTTCCGTTTGGTCATTTTGGAGAGTCCCTTGCGTGGTGAGGACCTGCAGTGCACTTCCCCTGTGCTGTGGTGTATAACTGGAGTTAGTGAGCGGGGCCGCAGTCCGACCCGATGTCTGCCCCCAGCCCACTGCTGGGGCCACAGTCAGACTGGTGTGTGCCTTCTCTTCCCCTCTCCTAGGGGCGGGATTCACTATGGGGTGGCGTGGCCCGTCTGGGCTACTTGCACACTGCCAGGCTTGTGTTGCTGGGGATCTGGCGTATTAGCTGGGGTGGGTAGGCAAGGTGCACGGGGGCTGGAGGGGCAGGCTTAGCTCGCTTCTCCTTAGGTGATCCACTTCAGGAGGAGCCCTGTGGCAGCGGGAGGGAGTCAGATCCGCTGCCGGAGGTTTGGCTCCGCAGAAGCACAGAGTTGGGTGTTTGCGCGGAGCGAGCAAGTTCCCTGGCAGGAACTGGTTCCCTTTGGGATTTTGGCTGGGGGATGGGCGGGGGAGATGGCGCTGGCGTGCGCCTTTGTTCCCCGCCAAGCTGAGCTCTGCCGTCAGGGGGCTCAGCAGCTCTCCCTCCCTTTGTCCTCCAGCCTTCCCGCTTTCCGAGCAGAGCTGTTAACTTATGACCTCCCAGGCGCTAAGTCGCGCTTGTTGTCGGAACACAGTCTGTCCGGCCCCTCCGCTTTTGCCAGCCAGACTCGGGGGCTCTGCTTGGCCGGCGAGCCGCCCCTCCGCCCCGGCTCCCTCCCGCCAGTCCGTGGAGCGCGCACCGTCTCGCCGCCCTTCCTACCCTCTTCCGTGGGCCTCTAGTCTGCGCTTGACTCCGGAGACTCCCTTCTGCTAATCCTCTGGCGGTTTTCTGGGTTCTTTAGGCAGGTGTAGGTGGAATCTAAGTGATCGGCAGGACGCGCTTGAGCCCCGCGTCCTCCTACGCCGCCATCTTCCGGAACCTCCGAGACTTGTGGTTTTGAAGAGCGATGTTGGCCCAGTTGGGCGGGGCTTAGTGTAACGGCTCCATTCTCCACTAGATGGCGCTGCTAGCCTACTGGGGTGGATTGTTGTGGCACTTGTAGGTGCATATGCGTGGGCGCAGTGAAAACGGCATCACCCAGTTACCCAGTCTCTAGGATCGGAACTCTGTTCTCCCTGATCAGCAGTTGGCTCACCCATCCTTTGTCTTTGACTTCTGTCCACTCCCCACTTCCACACTGTCTGTAACCAAGCCCCAGGCAGCACCTCCCTCCCGAGTTTTGTCTCAGATGCGGCTTCCTTACCCAGCCCCCTACTTCTGAGGGACTGTGGCTTTGACCCCCTCCGCCTCTCTGCGGAGGGTCTCACCAAGCAATGACTGGGTGCCGGCCACACTCAGGAATGCTTGTGGGACCATGCTGCTTCTGCTGCCTAGAGACTGTGGCCAGGTGCCAGCCCTGCCCCAGAAAAAGTTCACAAAACAGGGTAGCAGCAGCGCTTCAGGGATTATGGAAAATCACAGCACACATCTGGTACCGGGCTTCACCCCCAATGACCTTGGTCCAACACCAGCTAATGTGGCTGTTCTCTGGGGTCTGCTGGACCTAGGTGGCCTCACAGCCTCTACCAAATGTCCTTCCTGAAGTAGAACCACTTCTCCCCATGTGGCCTGAGAACCTCCTGGACCCCACTCTGCTCCTAGGAATTCGCCCTTCCCACCAGAGCACCAGCAGGTATTGAGCTGTTCATTTTCAGACTGTGCTCCCCCCTGTTTACAGTCTTAATGGAATTTAAACCCTCTCCTTTCTCCTTTCTCCCTTTTTCGTTCAATCCCTGTGGGCTGTTCAATTTTCCACTTTCTCTCCAGCTGCTTTTGGGGAGGGGTGCTTTTCCCATATTCTCCCCTTCCCCCGACTCCTTCCTCTCTCTGCATGCAAAAGCTGCTCCCTGCCATCCACAGCTTCTCTCTCCCCAAGTTCACCTCTCCACGCTGCGTGCCTGCTGAATTCTGTGGTTCAGGTTGTGCAGATTGTTGTGTTAATCTTCAGATCAGTTTTCTAGGTGTGCAGGATGGTTTAATGTTGGTCTGGCTACATTTCATGGACGCGAGACACACAAAAAACTTCCATGCTGTTCCGCCATCTTGGCTTCTCCCAGTCTTTGTTTTAAAATGTAGTTTGTCTGGTCCAACTTTCTTTTGACATCCATTAGCATGATAGATGGTTCTCCATACTCTCACTTTCTTTTTTTTTTTAATGTTTTTATTTATTTTTGAGAGACAGAGCATGAGCTGGGGAGGGGCAGAAAGAGAGGAAGACACAGAATTCGAAGCAGGCTCCAGGCTCAGAGCTGTCTGCACAGAGCCCGACAGGGGGCTCAAACTCATGAGCTACGAGATCATGACCTGGGCTGAAGTTGGACGCTCAACTGACTAAGCTCCATCCATCTCCTCACTTTCAATCTTCAGGTATCCTTGGGTCTAAAATGAGTCTCTTATAGGCAGCATATAGATGGACCTTGTTTTTTTAAAATCCATTCTGGCACCGTGTCTTTTGATTGGGACATTTAGTCCATTTACATTCAGAGTGATTATTGAAAGATATGGATTTAACGCCATTGTGTTATCTATACATTTCTTGTTTGTGGTGATGTTTTGGTCCTTTGTAGTCTTTTCTGCCTTTCATCACAGAGTCCTCCTTAGGATCTCATGCAGGGCTGGTTTACTGGTCTTGGCCCTGTAAATAAGCAGTTGCTAGGCACAGAGGGGCAGGGTTTGGTGTAAGTGGGTCCTGCCTCTACTGGGGCTGCTGTGTTGCTCTCTGAAGTTCCACTGTGTTGGTGTTGGGTGGGGGGGAATGGCACCACCCCAATCTCTCATCCCTAGACAGAGGATCTCAACCCCTCAATCCCTTTGTTGAGGCAGCCCTCACAGAACAGCGAGGGCAGTCAGCTTGCCTGTACCACAACTCTCCTGTGTTTTTTCTTTGGCATGCAGCTGAGATTCAAAACCCAAAGTCTTAAAGGACCTGGTACCACATGGATCTGCTTTTCTCCTCTGGAGTAGAGCCTCTCCACCCTGCTGATAGAAGGCCTTTGGCTGGCACCTGCAAGATCTTTTGTTCTTGGGGAGGCAATAAACCATCTTCCAAAAGTAGTCCAGGAAGACTGTTCTCTCCCAGTGCATCCTGGAGATCTCTTTACCACTCTATGCATTCCAAGGCCAGCTCCCTCCTCCCCCAGGAGCACACACCACACCTCCACTCCAGAGGAAGTTGGGCACTTCCAAAACCTCAAGAGTTTGAGCTCCAAAACCTGTTTTCAAAAAAGAACTGGGACATTCAATACTTCTTTTTCCCCAGTCCATGGTCCAGAGAGGTTTTCCTCTTGTGCTAACTCGATGCCACTCTTTCTCAACCCCTCTTTTTTTCCTCTCCATTTTGTCTCTCTTTGGAAAGGGTTCCCCCTCTGTGGCACCAGCAGTTTTCTCTCCTTCAGTTCACTTTTACACACGTCACACCTGCCAAGCAGTCTCCCTCCAACTGTGGAGATCCTTCTGCCACTTTGCAGATTGATTTTCTTGTTATTCCAAGTAACCTGACCTCAATACAGCTGTGTTTGAGGGGCAAGGAAAGCCTAGGGTCCCCTACTTCTCCACCATCTTAAATCTTCCCTCAACCAAGTGCCCTCCTTAATCCCATCAACCATTTAACCTATGCCCCTGCTCACCTCCCCTCCAGGAACCCTCAGTTTGTTTTCTGTAGTTAAGAGTTTCTCTTATGGTTTACTTCTCTCTTTCTCTTTTTTTCCCTATATTCATCTGTTTTGTTTCTTAAATTCTACATATGAGTGAAATCATATAGTATTGGTCTTTCTGTGATATGGGTGGAGCTGGAATGTATTATGCTTGCTGATTTGATTTGGGGCGGGGGGAGAAACTGTGTAACACTGGCCTAAATTTTAAAAGAGGAGAAAGGAGGAAGTGGGATGCATGTGGCATTTTATTTTATTTTCCTTTTGTTCATCTCTCCATACAACAAGAACCATAATCTCTTTAAAATGCATTGTGTCTCTTCACTGATCAGCTTTTCAGTGCTTCCCATTTCATTTAGGATAAATATCAACCCCTGGCCATGATCCCTGCCTGTAATCTCTATTTCCCTGTCCCATTTGCCAAAGCACCAAACTGTTTCCCGCCTGGGATCTTTGTTCTTGCTTGTTCTTCTGCTTGCAGTGTTCATCCCCTGACTCTTCACTTTCTGATTCTTCCTTATTCTTTGGTATCTGCTTAAATGGTGCTTCCTCTGAGAGGCTTTCCCTAGTGGTTTGAAGAACTATTTGTTATTTGTTATCATTCTACTATGTGGATTACTTTCAATGACATTTTCTGTTTATAATTAAGCTTTCATTGTTTCCTCCACTAATCTATAAATTTTTTGAAGATGAGCACTTCTTTTATCTTTGTATATTGCCTGACAGTGCACCTATATATACACGTTTGTTCACTTTCCTAATAAAGATTCATTAGGCCTAACCTAAAAATATAGAGTATCTATTAAATAAATGAAAGAATGTATATCTGTTGAAGTTAAAATCAGCATATGCTAAATAAAAATAAACAAGTTGTAGGGCAGTGTATATAAGGAAATATGTTAGTTCTATTTTAGTATAATGTTAGGAAAAAAGATACTCATATGGTGATGTACATATATAGACAAAAGTCTGAATATATATTTTTATACACACACATACACACACACACACACACACACACACACACACATCAAACCATTAGCGTGGTTACTGTGGAAGTAGGACAGGGAGTGGGGTTGGGAGAGGTACACACAGAAAGTAGAGAACTTTGAATTTAATTTTACATTTGTGTTTTAATAAGAATGTATTGTTTTTATAACTAAAAAAGGTAGTAAATAGGAGTGCCTGGATGGCTCAGTCAGTCAAGCGTCCAACTCTTCATTTTGGCACATGGATTGTGAGTTCGTGCCCCACATTGGGCTCGGTGCTGACAGTGTGGAGCCTGCTTGGGATTCCCTCTCTCTCTCCCCTTGCTCCACTTGTTCTTGCTCTCTCAAAATAAATACACTTTTAAAAAGTAGTAAACAAATGAGAGACTAGAAAGAAACAAACTAAAATGGTAACAGTGAACTCCCTCATCTTAGAAATGGGGCCCAAGAAGGACCAAATTCCTCCTGATTTCCCAGCCCTTGCGTTGGTAGATGCTTTGGTGCTACACTGGTTGCATTGAATGCACTGCCCCAACTCACTCCTTTTGAAGATTGAAAAGTAACTAGCTGAGTATAAGGCTGGGTTAGAGTTGTTTTGTAGTTATTTACTGAATAAAATTAGAATTCCTGTTGGTGGCCAATGCCAACAGGAAAAAAATCATATGATAAAAACAATTTGCTCAAAGTAAAACAAACTGGAGATACATTTTTTTATTTTTCTGTTGAACATATTGCTGCTTTCTTCATTGTAATTGGAGGGATCTAATTTTATGAAGTTGAGATCCTATGTTAAAAACTTTTTGAAATGAATGATAATGTTAACACTTTTTGAATGCTTGCTGTATTAAAGACATTGTTATCAAGTTTTCATAGCCGCATTGAAGAAAATGGTATTATCTACATTTTATAGATGAGGAAACTGAGATTTAAGGAGGGAACAAAAATTGTCCCATATCACAAAGCTAATAAGTGGAAGAGATAGGTTTAACTGTGGTTTTTTTTAGTCCTCATCCCTCGGGCATATATCTGATGTACCCCAGACGTTTGGCTCCTAATTATACTTCTCTTAAAATCATTGGAGAGCTTTAAAAAAGACTTACACCCAGGCTCCACACCAAGCATTTGAATCAAAATCTCTGGAGATGGCATCCAGAAATTTTTAAAGAAAAAAACAATAACAAACCCTGAGGTGATTCTGATGCAGTGAGGGCTATCCCAGATCATTGGAGCTGACATTGGTAGTTTGCATGTGAGGGGGCACCATTCATTTAGCTGGAGGTGGGGAGACAACAAAGGGAAAATAAATCTCTCATACCTAAGCATAGGCACCTGATATTCCAAAGGCCATGCTCTAAATACTTTTTTCCTGGAATCTTCTTACATATAATGGTTAAAGTATACAGTATCATTAGCATATCAATGTCTTTTAACTTCTTCAAGATCTGAAAGTTTAGTTCCTCTAGGTCTAATTATTTCTGTGGGAAAATGTCCAGAGTCTAATGAACAGTGTAAAGATTAACAAACATTATGACTTATTTATTTATTTATTTATTTATTCCCTCCAGGTTTTTATTTAAATTCCATCTAGTTAATGTATGGAGTAATATTAGTTTCATATCAGATTTAGTGATTCATCACTTACAAACAGAATAGAAAACCTAGAAATGAACCCACAATTATATGGACAATTCATTTATGACAAAGCAGGAAAGAACATCCAGTGGAAAAGATAGTGTTTTCAACAAATGGTGTTGGGAAAGCTGGACCACTTTCTTGTCCCATACACAAAAATAAACCCTAAGTGGATGAAAGACCTAAATGGGAGATAGGAGACCTTTAAAATCCTGGAGGGGAACACAGGCAGAAACCTCTTCAACATGGTCCATAGCAAATTTTTATTAGATCTGTCTCCTGAAGCAAGGGAAACAAAAACAAATAAACTATTGGGAGTTCATCAAAATAAAAAGCTTCTGCACAGCGAAGGAAACAAAACTAAAAGGCATCCTGTGGAATGGGAGAAGATATTTGCAAATGACATATCTGACAAATGGTTAATATCCAAAGTATATAAAGAATTTATAAAACTAAACATCACGACTTCTTTGGTAAGGGATTACTAAAATTTAATACACAAAACAATAAATTAGAAGTTAGTTTAAAAATATTTATTTTAGGGACACCTGGGTGGCTTAGTCAGTTAAGTGTCTTAAGTCTTGATTTCAGCTCACATATGATCTCATGGTTCCTGGGATTGAGCCCCACGTCAGGCTCTGTGCTGACAGTGTGGAGTTTGTTTAGGATTGTCTCTCTTACTCTGTTTCTCTCTGGCCCTACCCCACTCACACTCTCTCATTTTCTGAAAATAAACATTTAAAAAATATTTATTTTATAAACAAAAAACTATCATTCAGATACAAAGTAGATTTGAATGCTACTCCTGGAGTTTGATTAAATAGACTATAGAATTTTTTTTCTTTTTGAACATTCTTTTGGTTAATTTCAGACCTTAAAACAGTCATCCCCAAATATTGGCTTGAAATGTTATCATTAATCTGTACTTTAAATAGTGTTCATCTAATTTTTATTGAATTTTAAGTTCATACAACCAACACTAAGGTCTCTTTAAGAATTAAAAAATACAAGTTAAAATTGCAGCTTATTGTGGTATAGCATTTATTGCTACCAATTAATCAAAATTACTGAAGAATTTTTATGTTGAAAACACCACAGAACAATATTCCCTAATTCATGTTTAGCAGAAAATGACAACTTACATTGAAAATCTGTGTTCAATTTCAGTTAAATGTAAGTATAGGTAACAGTTGTTGGTTAACTTGTCATTTTTTCAATTCAGTATGAAATTTCAAGAGAGTTGTCAAAGGCCTGTATTATTTTTAAAAATTATTTTGTAGGGGCGCCTGGGTGGCGCAGTCGGTTAAGCGTCCGACTTCAGCCAGGTCACGATCTCGCGGTCCGTGAGTTCGAGCCCCGCGTCGGGCTCTGGGCTGATGGCTCGGAGCCTGGAGCCTGTTTCAGATTCTGTGTCTCCCTCTCTCTCTGCCCCTCCCCCGTTCATGCTCTGTCTCTCTCTGTCGCAAAAATAAATAAAAAACGTTGAAAAAAAAAAAATTTAAAAAAAAATTATTTTGTAAATTGGGATAGAATTCATATATTACCAAGTCACCCTTTTATTTATTGTATTTATTTTATTTTTTAATTTTTAAGTTCTTATTATTTTTTTAAATTGTTCTATTAGTTTCAGGTGTACAGTATAGTGATTCAGCTACACATTACTCAGTGTCCATCACAATAGGTATACTCTTAATCCCCTTTTCCTATTTCACTTATTCCCCTTCCCTATCTCTCCTCTGATAACCATCAATCAGTCTGTTATCTATATTTGAATCTGTATTTTGGTTTCTCTCTCTTTTTTTGTTGATTATTGGTTTTGCTTCTTAAATTCCATATATGTGTGAAATCATATGGTATTTGTCTTTCTCTGATTGGCTTATTTCACTTAGTTAGTATTATACCCTCTAGATCCATCCATGTCATTGCAAATGCAAGATCTCATTGTTTTTTATGGATAAGTAATATTCCATTGTGTGTGTGTGTGTGTGTGTGTGTGTGTGTGTGTGTGTATCCCATATCTCTGTTATCCAATTATCTGTCATTGGACATGGGTTGCTTCCATAATTTGGCTTTAATTTTAAATAATGCTGCAATAAACATAGAGGTGCATATGTCTTTTTGTGTTTTTTTCTTTACAATTACTTTTTTTCTTTTTTAGAGAGCGAGAGAGAGAGAGAGAGAGAGAGCAGGGGAAGGGCAGAGGGAGAAGGAGAGAGAGAATCTTAAGAAGGTTCCATGCCCAGCATAGAGCCCACCACAGGGCTCAATCTCACGACTGTGAGATCATGACCTTAGCTGAAATCAAGAGTCAGATGCTTAACTGACTAAGCCACTCAGGCACCCCATCATTTTAAATTAGTGTTTTCATATTTGGGGGGTAAATACCCAGTAGTGTAATTACTGGATCGTGTGGTAATTCTATTTTTAGCTTTTTGAGGAACCTCCATACTGTTGTTCACAACGGCTGCACCACTTTGCATTCCTATCCCTAGTGCACTAGGGTTCATTTTTCTCCACATCCTCAAAAATACTTGTTGTTATAGTAGTTTCAGGTGTACAGTATAGTAATTCAGCAGTTCCATTACATCAGTCACCCTGTGCCCATTATGACAAGTGCACTCCTTAATCTCCATAACCTATTTTATCCATCTCCCACTGGTAACCATCCACTTCCCTCCCCTCTGGTAACCATCAGTATGTTCTCTATAATTAAGAGTCTTTTTAAAAAAATTTTTTTTAATGTTTATTTATTTTTGAGAGAGAGAGAGAGAGAGAGAGAGAGAGAGGCAGAGAGAGAGGGAGATACAGAATCAGAAGCAGGCTCCAGGCTCTGAGCTGTCAGCATGGAGCCCGACATGTGGCTCGAGCTCACGGACTGTGAGATCATGACCTGAGCTGAAGTCAGGCACTCAACTGACTGAGCCACCCAGGCTCCCCTAAGAGTCTTTTTTTTTTTTTTTTAAGGAGAGATAGAGAGTGCAGGAGGGGCAGAGAGAGAGGGAGAGATAGAGAATTCCAAGCAGATTCCACATTGTCAGTGCAGAGCCCAGTGTGGGGCTTGAACTAATGAACTGTGAGATCATGACCTGAGCTGAAACCAAGAGTGGACGGACACTTAACTGACTGAGCCACCCAGGTGCCCCAAGAGTCTGTTTCTCGATTTGTGTGTCTCTTAGTTTTTCCTTTTCCTTGTTTGTTTTGTTTCTTAAATTCTGCGTAAGTGAAATAATAATCGTATTTGTCTTTCTCTGACTTATTTCACTTAGCAGTATACTCTCTAGCTCCATCCATATCATTGCAAATAGCAAGATTTCATTCTTTTTTATGAATGAATAATATTCCATTGTATATCTATGCCACATATTCTTTACCCATTCATCAATCAGTGGATACTTGGGCTACTTCCAAATCTTGGCTATTGTAAATAATGCTGTTATAAACACTAGGGTGCATGTATCCCTTTGAATTAGTGTTTTTGTATTCTTTGGTTAAGTACCCAGTAGTGCAATTTCTGGATCATAAGGTAATTCTATTTTTAACTTTTTGAGGATCCTCTATACTGTCTTCCACAGTGACCGCACCAGTTTGCATTCAGTGCAAGAGGGTTCCCCTTTCTTCACATCCTCACCAACATGTTATTGTGTTGTTGATTTTAGCCATTCTGACAGGTGTGAGGTGATTGTCATTTTGATTTGCATTTTCCTGATGGTAAGTGATGTTGAGCATCTTTTCATGCGTCTGTTAGCCATCTGTATGTCTTTTTGGAGAAATGTCTGTTTATGTCTTCTGCCCATTTTTAATTGGATTATTTGAGGGTTTTTTTGGTGTTGAGTTGTGTAAGTTATTTATGTATTTTGATCACTAACCTTTTATTGAAGTTGTCATTTGCAAATATCTTCTCCCATTCAGTAGGTTGTATTTTAGTTTTGTTGATTGTTTCATTTGCTATGCAGAAGCTTTTTATTTTGATATAGTCCCACTGATTTATTTTTGCTTATCTCCCTTGCTTCAGGAGACATCTTTAAAAATGTTGTTATGGCTGAGGTCATAGAAATTACTTCTTGTGTTCTCTTCTCAGATTTTATGGGTCTCACATTTAGGACTTTAAATTTATTTCGAGTTTATTTTTGTGTATGGTGTGAGAAAGTGGTCCCGTTTCATTCTTTTGCATGTTGACCAGTTTTCCCAACACCATTTGTTGAAGAGACTGTCTTTTTCTCATGGCGTATTCTTGCCTCCTTTGTGATATTGACCATATAAGCATAAATTTATTTCTGGCCTATGTGTTCTGTTCCATTGATCCATGTGTCTGTTTTTATATGAGTACCATACTGTTTTGATTACTACAGCTTTCTCGTATATCTTGAAATCTGGGATTGTGATACGTCCAGTTTGTTCTTCTTTTTCAAGATTGCTTTGGATATTCGATGTCTTTTGGACCTACATACATTTTAGGATTATTTATTCTAGTTCTGTGAAAAATGCTGTTGGAATTTTGATAGGGATTGCATTAAATCTGTAGATTGCTTTGGGATTGCTTATGGACATTCCAACAATATTTACTCTTCTAATCCATGAACATGGAATATCTTTCCTTTTTTGTGTGTCATCTTCAGTTTCTTTCATCAGTGTTTTATAGTTTTCATAGTACAGGTTTTCACCTCCTTGGTTAAGTTTATTCTTAGGTATTTTGTTATTTTTGGTGTAATTAAAATTGGAATTGTTTTCTTAATTTCTCTTTTTGCTACTCCATTATTAGTGTATAGAAATGCAATGGATTTCTATACATTGATTTTGTGTTCTGTGACCTTACTGAATTCATTTATCAGTTTTAGGTTTTTTGGTGGAATCTTTAGAAGTTTCCATTTATAGTATCGTGTTATCTATAAATAGTGAAGGTTTTACTTCTTCCTTACCAACTTGGATGCCTTTTATTTCTTTTTGTTTATTTCTTGATTGCTGTGGCTAGGATTTCCAGTACAATGTTGAATAAAAGTAGTGAGAGTGGACATTTTCATTTTGTGCCTGATCTTAGGGGAAAAGCTCTCAGTTTTTCCCCATTGAATGTGAGGTTAACTGTGGGGTTTTCATATAAGGTCTTAATTATGTTGAGGTGTGTTCTCTCTAAACCTACTTTGTTGAGGCTTTAATAATGAATTGTTGCACTTTGTGAAATGCGTTTTTGCATCTGTTGAAATGATCATAGGGTTTTTATCCTAAACTCTGGTGTCTGACATTGATTGAGTTGTGAATATTGAACCACCCTTGCATCCCGGGAATATATCCCATTTGATCACGGTGAATGATTTCTTTTTTTTTTTTTTCAATATATGAAATTTATTGTCAAATTGGTTTCCATACAACACCTAGTGCTCATCCCAAAAGGTGCCCTCCTCAATACCCATCACCCACCCTCCCCTCCCTCCCACCCCTCATCAACCCTCTGTTTGTTCTCAGTTTTTAAGAGTCTCTTATGCTTTGGCTCTCTCCCACTCTAACCTCTTTTTTTTTTAATTTTTTTTCCTTCCCCTCCCCCATGGGTTTCTGTTAAGTTTCTCAGGATCCACATAAGAGTGAAACCATATGGTATCTGTCTTTCTCTGTATGGCTTATTTCACTTAGCATCACACTCTCCAGTGCCATCCACGTTGCTACAAAGGGCCATATTTCATTCTTTCTCATGGCCACATAGTACTCCACTGTGTATATAAACCACAATTTCTTTATCCATTCATCAGTTGATGGACATTTAGGCTCTTTCCATAATTTGGCTATTGTTGAGAGTGCTGCTATAAACATTGGGGTACAAGTGCCTCTATGTATCAGTACTCCTGTATCCTTTGGGTAAATTCCTAGCAGTGCTATCGCTGGGTCATAGGGTAGGTCTATTTTTAATTTTTGAAGGAACCTCCACACTGTTTTCCAGAGTGGCTGCACCAATTTGCATTCCCACCAACAGTGCAAGAGGGTTCCCGTTTCTCCACATCCTCTCCAGAATCTATAGTCTCCTGATTTCTTCATTTTGGCCACTCTGACTGGCGTGAGGTGATATCTGAGTGTGGTTTTGATTTGTATTTCCCTGATAAGGAGCGACGTTGAGCATCTTTTCATGTGCCTGTTGGCCATCCGGATGTCTTCTTTAGAGAAGTGTCTATTTATGTTTTCTGCCCATTTCTTCACTGGGTTATTTGTTTTTCGGGTGTGGAGTTTGGTGAGCTCTTTACAGATTTTGGATACTACTCCTTTGTCCGATATGTCATTTGCAAATATCTTTTCCCGTTCCGTTGGTTGCCTTTTAGTTTTGTTGGTTGTTTCCTTTGCTGTGCAGAAGCTTTTTATCTTCATAAGGTCCCATAATTCATTTTTGCTTTTAGTTCCCTTGCCTTTGAGGATGTGTTGAGTAAGAGATTACTATGGCTGAGGTCAGAGAGGTCTTTTCCTGCTTTCTCCTCTAGGGTTTTGATGGTTTCCTGTCTCACATTCAGGTCCTTTATCTATTTTGAGTTTATTTTTGTGAATGGTGTGAGAAAGTGGTCTAGTTTCAACCTTCTGCATGTTGCTGTCCAGTTCTCCCAGCACCAGTTGTTAAAGAGACTGTCTTTTTTCCATTGGATGTTCTTTCCTGCTTTGTCAAAGATGAGTTGGCCATACGTTTGTGGGTCTAGTTCTGGGGTTTCTATTCTATTCCATTGGTCTGTGTGTCTGTTTTTGTGCCAATACCATGCTGTCTTGATGATGACAGCTTTGTAGTAGAGGCTAAAGTCTGGGATTGTGATGCCTCCTGCTTTGGTCTTCTTCTTCAAAATTACTTTGGCTATTCGGGGCCTTTTGTGGTTCCATATGAATTTTAGGATTGCTTGTTCTAGTTTCGAGAAGAATGCTGGTGCAATTTTGATTGGGATTGCATTGAATGTGTAGATAGCTTTGGGTAGTATTGACATTTTGACAATATTTATTCTTCTAATCCATGAGCAGTGAATGTCTTTCCATTTCTTTATATCTTCTTCAGTTACCTTCATAAGCTTTCTATAGTTTTCAGCATACAGATCTGTTACATCTTTGGTTAGGTTTATTCCTAGGTATTTTATGCTTCTTGGTGCAATTGTGAATGGGATCAGTTTCTTCATTTGTCTTTCTTTTGCTTCATTATTAGTGTATAAGAATGCAACTGACTTCTGTACATTGATTTTGTATCCTGCAACTTTGCTGAATTCATGTATCAGTTCTAGCAGACTTTTGGTGGAGTCTATCGGATTTTCCATGTATAGTATCATGTCATCTGCAAAAAGTGAAAGCTTGACTTCATCTTTGCCAATTTTGATGCCTTTGATTTCCTTTTGTTGTCTGATTGCTGATGCTAGAACTTCCAGCACTATGTTAAACAACAGCGGTGAGAGTGGGCATCCCTGTCATGTTCCTGATCTCAGGGAAAAAGCTCTTAGTTTTTCCCCATTGAGGATGATGTTAGCTGTGGGCTTTTCATAAATGGTTTTTATGATGTTTAAGTATGTTCCTTCTATCCCGACTTTCTCAAGGGTTTTTATTAAGAAAGGGTGCTGGATTTTGTCAAAGGCCTTTTCTGCATCGATTGACAGGATCATATGGTTCTACTCTTTTCTTTTATTAATGTGATGTATCACATTGATTGATTTGCGAATGTTGAACCAGCCCTGCATCCCAGGAATGAATCCCACTTGATCATGGTGAATAATTCTTTTTATATGCTGTTGAATTCGATTTGCTAGTATCTTATTGAGAATTTTTGCATCCATATTCATCAGGGATATTGGCCTGTAGTTCTCTTTTTTTACTGGGTCTCTGTCTGGTTTAGGAATCAAAGTAATACTGGCTTCATAGAATGAGTCTGGAAGTTTTCCTTCCCTTTCTATTTCTTGGAATAGCTTGAGAAGGATAGGTATTATCTCTGCTTTAAACGTCTGGTAGAACTGCCCTGGGAAGCCATCTGGTCCTGGACTCTTATTTGTTGGGAGATTTTTGATAACTGATTCAATTTCTTCGCTGGTTATGGGTGTGTTCAAGCTTTCTATTTCCTCCTGATTGAGTTTTGGAAGAGTGTGGGTGTTTAGGAATTTGTCCATTTCTTCCAGGTTGTCCAGTTTGTTGGCATATAATTTTTCATAGTATTCCCTGATAATTGTTTGTATCTCTGAGGGATTGGTTGTAATAATTCCATTTTCATTCCTGATTTTATCTATTTGGGTCATCTCCCTTTTCTTTTTGAGAAGCCTGGCTAGAGGTTTGTCAATTTTGTTTATTTTTTTTCAAAAAACCAACTCTTGGTTTCGTTGATCTGCTCTACAGTTTTTTTAGATTCTATATTGTTTATTTCTGCTCTGATCTTTATTATTTCTCTTCTTCTGCTGGGTTTAGGCTGCCTTTGCTGTTCTGCTTCTATTTCCTTTAGGTGTGCTGTTAGATTTTGTATTTGGGATTTTTTTGTTTCTTGAGATAGGCCTGGATTGCAATGTATTTTCCTTTCAGGACTGCCTTCGCTGCATCCCAAAGCATTTGGATTATTGTATTTTCATTTTTGTTTGTTTCCATATATTTTTTGATTTCTTCTGAATTGCCTGGTTGACCCACTCATTCTTTAGTAGGGTGTTCTTTAACCTCCATGCTTTTGGAGGTTTTCCAGACTTTTTCTGTGGTTGATTTCAAGCTTCATAGCATTGTGGTCTGAAAGTATGCATGGTGTAATTTCAATTCTTGTATACTTATGAAGGGCTGTTTTGTGACCCAGTATATGATCTATCTTGGAGAATGTTCCATGCGCACTCTAGAAGAAAGTATATTCTGTTGCTCTGGGGTGCAGAGTTCTAAATATATCTGTCAAGTCCATCTGATCCAATGTATCATTCAGGGCCCTTGTTTCTTTATTGACCGTGTGTCTAGATGATCTATCCATTTCTGTAAGTGGAGTGTTAAAGTCCCCTGCAATTACCACATTCTTATCAATAAGGTTGCTTATGTTTATGAGTAATTGTTTTATATATTTGGGGGCTCCCGTATTCGGCGCATAGACATTTATAACTGTTAGCTCTTCCTGATGGATAGACCCTGTAATTATTATATAATGCCCTTCTTCATCTCTTGTTACAGCCTTTAATTTAAAGTCTAGGTTGTGTGATAGAAGTATGGCTACTCCAGCTTTCTTTTGGCTTCCAGTAGCATGATAAATAGTTCTCCATCCCCTCACTCTCAATCTAAAGGTGTCCTCAGGTCTAAAATGAGTCTCTTGTAGACAGCAAATAGATGGGTCTTGTTTTTTTATCCATTCTGATACCCTATGTCTTTTGGTTGGCGCATTTAATCCATTTACATTCAGTGTTGTTATAGAAAGATACAGGTTTAGAGTCATTGTGATGTCTGTATGTTTTATGCTTGTAGTGATGTCTCTGGTACTTTGTCTCACAGGATCCCCCTTAGGATCTCTTGTAGGGCTGGTTTAGTGGTGACAAATTCCTTCAGTTTTTGTTTGTTTGGGAAGACCTTTATCTCTCCTTCTATTCTAAATGACAGACTTGCTGGAATAAAGGATTCTCGGCTGCATATTTTTTCTGTTTAGCACACTGAAGATATCGTGCCAATCCTTTCTGGCCTGCCAAGTTTCAAAAGAGAGATCAGTCACGAGTCTTATAGGTCTCCCTTTATATGTGAGGGCACGTTTATCCCTAGCTGCTTTCAGAATTTTCTCTTTATCCTTGTATTTTGCCAGTTTCACTATGATATGTCGTGCAGAAGATCGATTCAAGTTACGTCTGAAGGGAGTTCTCTGTGCCTGTTGGATTTCAATGCCTTTTTCCTTCCCCAGTTCAGGGAAGTTCTCAGCTATAATTTCTTCAAGTACCCCTTCAGCACCTTTCCCTCTCTCTTCCTCCTCTGGGATACCAATTATGCGTATATTATTTCTTTTTAGTGTATCACTTAGTTCTCTAATTTTCCCCTCATACTCCTGGATTCTTTTATCTCTCTTTTTCTCAGCTTCCTCTTTTTCCATAACTTTATCTTCTAGTTCACCTATTCTCTCCTCTGCCTCTTCAATCCAAGCCGTGGTCGTTTCCATTTTATTTTGCATGTCGTTTAAAGCGTTTTTCAGCTCCTGCTGACTCTTCCTTAGTCCCTTGATCTCTGTGGCAAGAGATTCTCTGCTGTCCTCTATACTGTTTTCAAGCCCAGCGATTAATTTTATGACTATTATTCTAAATTCACTTTCTGTTATATTATTTAAATCCTTTTTGTTCAGTTCATTAGCTGTTGTTATTTCCTGGAGATTCTTCTGAGGGGAATTCTTCCGTTTGGTCATTTTGGGTAGTCCCTGGAGTGGTGTGGACCTGCAGGGCACTTCCCCTGTGCTGTGGTGTATAACAGGAGTTGGTGGGTGGGGCCGCAGTCAGACCTGATGTCTGCCCCCAGCCCACCACTGGGGCCACAGTCAGACTGGTGTGTGCCTTCTCTTCCCCTCTCCTAGGGGCGGGATTCACTGTGGGGTGGCGTGGCCCGTCTGAGCTACTTGCACACTGCCAGGCTTGTGTTGCTGGGGATCTGACGTATTAGCTGGGGTGGGTAGGCAAGGTGCACGGGGGCAGGAGGGGCAGGCTTAGCTCGCTTCTCCTTAGGTGATCCACTTCAGGAGGGGCCCTATGGCAGCGGGAGGGAGTTAGACCCGGTGCAGAGGGATGGCTCCTCAGAAGCACAGCGTTAGGTGTTTGCGTGGAGCAAGCAAGTTCCCTGGCAGGTACCGGTTCCCTTTGGGATTTTGGCTGGGGGATGGGCGAGGGAGATGGCGCTGGCTAGCGCCTTTGTTCCCCACCAAACTGAGCTCTGTCATTCCGGGGCTCAGCAACTCTCCCTCCTTTTGTCCTCCAGCCTTCCCGCTTTCCAAGCAGAGCTGTTAACTTATGACCTCCCAGATACTAAGTCCCTCTTGCTTTCGGAACACACTCCATCTGGCCCCTCTGCTTTTGCAAGCCAGACTCGGGGGCTCTGCTTGGCCGGCAGGCTGCCCCTCCGCCCTGGCTCCCTCCCGCCAGTCCGTGCAGCGCGCACCGCCTCTCCGCCCTTCCTACCCTCTTCCGTGGGCCTCTCGTCTGAGCTTGGCTCTGGAGACTCTGTTCTGCTAGTCTTCTGGCGGTTTTCTGGGCTATTTAGGCAGGTGTAGGTGGAATCTAAGTGATCAGCAGGACGCGCGGTGAGCCCAGCGTCCTCCTATGCCGCCATCTTCTGACAATCTCTGAATGATTTCTTTTAAGTTCATTTATTTCTTTAACTAAACTCTACACCCAACATGGGACTTGAGCTCATGACCCTGAGATCAAGAGTTGCATGTTCCTTTGACTGAACTAGCCAGGCACCCCGGTATATGATTTTTTTAATGTATTGTTGGATTCAGTTTGGTAAATCTTTATGAAAGATTTTTCCATCTGTGTTCATCAGAGATATCATCCTGTACTTTTTTTTTTTTTTTTTTTTTTTTTTGTAGCGTCTTTATCTGGTTGTGGTGTCAGGCTAATGCTGGCCTCACAGAATGAATCTGGAAGCTTGCCTACCTCTTTTTTTTGCGGGGGGGGGGGGGTGGGAAGTAGTTTAAGAGTAAGCATTAACTCTTCTTTAAATGTTTGGCACAATCACCTATGAAGCTATGTGGTCCTGGACTTTTGTTTGTTGGACATGTTTTGATTACTGATTCAATTTCATTGCTGGTAAGTGGTCTTTTCAAATTTTCTATTTCTTCTTGATTCAGTTTGGGAGGTTATATGTTTGTAGGAATTTATCCCTTTCTTCTAGATTGTTCAATTTGTTTACATGTAATTTTTTGTAATATTGTCTTATAATCCTTTGTATTTCTCTGGTGTTGATTTTTATTTCTCCGGTGTTGATTCTTATTTCTCCTCTTTTATTTCTGATTTTGAGTTCTCTCTCTCTTTCTCTCTCTCTCTCTCTTTCTCTTTGATGAGTCTAGCTAAAGGTTTATAAATTTTGTTGATATTTTAAAAGAACCAGCTCCTGAGTTCATTGATCTGTTTTCTTTTTTTTTTTTTTAAGTTTATTTCATTTATTTCTGCTCTCATCTTTAGTATTTCCTTCCTTCTACTGGTTTTGGGTTTTATTTGTTTTTCTTTTTCTAGCTCCTTTAGGTATAAGATTAGATTGTTTACTTGAGATTTTTCTTCTTGAGGTAAGCCTGTATTGCTATAAATTTCCCTATTAGAACAGATTTTGCTGCATCCTAAAGATTTTGAACTGTAGTGTTTTCATTTTCATTTGTTATCTTGTATTTTTTATTTCCTATTTTATTTCTTGGTTAACCTATTATTTAGTAGCATGTTATTTAACCTCCATGTATTTGTAGTTTTTCCAGATTTTTTCTTGTGGTTGATTTCTAGTTTTATAGCATTGGAAAGAATGCATGGTATGATGTCAGTCTTTTTTAATTTGTTTAGACTTATTTTGTGGCCCAATATGTGATCTTTACTGGAGAATATGCCATGTGTAGTTGAAAGACTGTGTATTCCACTGTTTTAGGATGGAATGTTTTGAATGTATCTGCTGGTCCAACGTGTCATTCAAGCTAACTGTTCCTTGTTGATTTCTGTTTCAGTAATCCATTCGTATAAGTGGGGTGCTAAAGTCCCCTCCTATTATTGTGTTAGTATCAATTATTTCCTTTATGTTTGTTATTAGCTGTTTTATTACTTGAGGGCTCCCATGCTGTGTGCATAAATATCTACAATTGTTGTATCTTCTTGTGGATTATTCCCTGTGTGATTATTTAGTGTCCTTCTTTGTTTCTTCTTACAATATTTGCTTTAAAGTCTGTTTTGTCTGATATGAGTATTGCTACCTTAGCTTTCTTTTTACTTCATTTGCTTGATAAATGTTTTTCCATCCTTTCATTTTTAGTCTGCATGTGTCTTTAGGTCTAAAATGAATCTCTTGTAAGCAGCATATAGATAGGTCTTGCTTTTTTATCCATTCCATCACACTATATTTTTTTGAGTGTTTAGATCATTTACATTCAAAGTAATTATTGATAGGTATATATTTATTACCATTTTATTACTTATTTTATGCTTGTTTTTGTAATTTTTCTCTGTTCCTTTCTTCTCTTGCTTTCTTTTCATGTTTTGTTGGCTTTCTTTAGTGATATACTTGGATTCTTTTTTCTTATATCTATTACCAGTTATTGATTTTGGGTTACCATTAGGCTTATATATGACATCTTATGCATATAGTAGTCTATATTATGTTGATAATTGCTTAAGTTTGAACCCATTCTAAAAGCACTAAAATTTTACTCCTCTCCCTCCCATGTTTTAGGTGTATGGTGGCATACTTTACATCCTGGTATTTTGTGAATCCCTTGACTGATTTTTATAGGTACACTTAATTTTATTGGTTTTAAAGTCACTCTTTTGATGTATACAATACAGTGGCTTTTAGTGTATTCACAAAGTTACACAGCTATCATCACTAATACCAGACTATTTCATTACCCCCAAAAGAAATCTGGAACCGTATAATATTTGACTTTTTGTGTCTGGCTTCTTCTGCTTTGCATGTTTTTAAAGTTCATTCATACTCTGGCATGTATCAGTACTTAATTCCTTTTTATGGCCAAATAATATTCCATTGTATGGATATACCACATTTGGTTTATCTATTTAACTGTTGATATTCTTTGGATTATTTCCACTTTTTGACTAATATGAATAATGCTATCAACTTTCATGTACAAGATTTTTCATGGACATATATATTCCTTTCTTTTGGTTATATACCTAGGAATGGAACTTCTGGGTCATATGGCAACTCTGTGTTCAACATTTTGAGGAATTACAAAACTGTTTTCCAAAGTAGCTACACCATTTTACATTCCCACCAGCAGAATATGAGATTCTGATTTCTCCACATATTCTTTTCAGTTTGTGGCATAGCCATTGCAGTAGAACTCTGCACTGCAGAGTTCCCCCTTTAGGGTGAGGCACTGGGCTGGCTCTATATGGTGGGGACTCATATGGTAGACTCTCAAGGGCTGGAGGTAGTACATAGCCCTTGCTTTTACTCATGTATTTATATATATCAAGGATTTCTCCAAATAGAAACCCATTTAAGTACTGTGCAGTAGACCTCTGACCTCTAAACTTGAAGCACCACAGAGTCATTCCTCCAGCTTCTCCTTATAGTCTAGGTTATATGCAGCTTTGTGGCTTTAAAGACTGACAAGGCACCTGGGTGGCTTAGTTGGTTAGGCGTCAGCTCAGGTCATGATCTCACGGTTTGTGAGTTTGAGCCCCATGTCAGGCTCTGTGCTGACAGCTCAGAGCCTGGAGCCTCCTTCAGAATCTGTGTCTCCCTCTCTCTGCCCCTCCCCTGCTCATGCTCTCTCTCTTTTTCTCTCTCAAAGAATAAATAAACACTAAAAAAATTTTTTTAAGACTGATCTTCATACTGATGACTTACAAATTTGTATCTCTAGCCAGACATTTTCCCAGTACTCCAGATCCAGATATCCACTGTCTTTCTTTCTTTTTTTAAAAATATAATTTATTGTCAAATTGGTGTCCATACAACACCCAGTGCTCATCCCAACAAGTGCCTTCCTCCCTGCCCATCACCCACTTTTCCCTCTCCCTCACCCCCCATTTACCCTTAGTTTGTTCTCAGTCCTTAAGAGTCTCTTATGGTTTGCCTCCCTCACTCTCTGTAACCTTTCCTCCCCCCTTTCCCTCCCCCATGGCCTTCTGTTAAGTTTCTCAAGATCCACATGAGTGAAAACATGTGGTATCTGTCTTTCTCTGCCTTTCTAACATCTTTACTTGGATATCTAATAAAAATCTCAAACTCAACATGTTCAAAACAAACCCTTTACACCCTGTCCCCCCACCTTGATCTTCCACATCTTATTAAATGGCAATTTTGTTCTGCTAGTAGCTCAGGTCAAAGCATTAAAGTCCCTTGATTTTTCCAAACTTAAAAAAAATGTATTCTTTGTCATGTGTATTCACTGAAGTTGCTGTTCCTTTAATATGGTTCAACTACAATTTTCAGAGAGATTTCTTTGAATGCTAGTTGCTGAAAAGACCATAAAATAACATGCAAGAAAACCAAAAACCTCTCCTTGTCTTTGCATTTTGGCTCTGTGCTGGGTATTTCTTCAAAATAGTAGCTAGGTTTGCACTGAGCCTAGGAATCAGCCCAAGGTGAAAGGTGAGAGTCTTCTTTGGTCTTGTCTTAGCATGAGTACTTTTGAATGTCATAATTTCAAAAATAATCCTCTGCCAGATTTTTTTTTCAGACCTTAAGTTGTCTATTATATGTCTTGAACCATAATCTTTGGTTCCAGGTGTCTGTAGTGTGTTAGTTCACCTTATACCATTTTCTGACAAAGCCTGGATTTTCAATCTGTATCCATACTAGGCTAAAGAGAGATAAGTGCCTTCAACCAGTCCTTCAAGTATCCATCAGACAAGTTAGAACAGACACACACAATTATTTCTGAGTAAAGTCTGCTCTGCTCCCTTTAGAACCATGGACCAGCATCCCTTACTTGGTACACAGCCTGCTGCTACTTTGACTGCCACTGCTTTAGAATTGTGCCATACTAGAGTTTTGGGCAAGGACAAATAAAAATACTACAAAACTTTCCTGCCATTTTTAAGCTGTGTTTTTCTTGGTTCAACATTCACTTAGTTTCTGTAATCCTTTGACCATTTTCCAGAGTTCTGACAGTATTGGTTCTTACAGGTTTTGCTTGTTTTTCAGTATTTCTATGAAGAAACAAGTGCTTGGAGCTCCCTACTGTGCCATTTTCTAGTGTCACATAATTCATTTCTTTTTATCCTGAGCAGTATTACACTGGATGGATATACCACAAGTTTTCTTCCTATTTGTAAATATTTGGGTTGTTCCCAGCTTTGGTCTCTTCTGAATAAAGCAGTTGTAATGGTTAATTTTATGTGTCAACTTGATTGGGCCATAGGATGCCCAGATATTTGGTCAAACATTCTGTGTGTGTCTGTGAGGATGTTTTGAATGAGGTTAACACTTGATTTTGTAGACTGTGTAAAGCAGATTGCTTTCCCTAATGGGGTTGGCCCTCATCTAATCAGTTGAAGGCTTGAGTAGAACAAAAGGCTGATCCTCCCATGAGGGGGAACTCCTCCCACCTGACTGGGACCTTGGTCTTTTCCTGCCTTTCCTGTACCATCAGCTCTCCTAAATCCCAGCTTGCTGACTGTAGATCTTGAGACTTCCTAGACTCCATAATTGTGTGAGCCAATTCTTTATAATAAGTCTCTCTGCATATGTATACACATCCTGTTAGTTCTGTTTCTCTGGAGAACCCTTACTAGTATAGTCATGAACATCATGTACACATATATATGTCTTTTTATTTCTCTTGGGTATATATCTAGGAGTAGAATAACTAGATCATATAGCATAGGGTCTAGAAACATAAAGAGTCGAACTTGTGAGTGTTTGTTTCCAATATAAAATGTTTCAGACATCCAAATTTTCTCCATAGCTGTCCTCAGTGCTTTGAATTTTTCTGTTAACTCGTTTTAAAAAATAGTAACAAAAGAGAAAATGAGAAGAAAATTTCAAATAGATCTTAGTGGCTTTTTACATTGCTTAAAGAGTCACTTATCTGCTTTAGCAGAAAATGATGTATTCAACCTGAGTAATATATTATTATACTTTGTAGTCTGTAGGTTAGTTGGGAATGGGAGCAGGGGCCATGCAGCAAAACATAGAAGACAGGGTCTATTTACAAGTGAAAGTCTAGAATCACTATCTTCCACATTTCCATATATACTTTTTATTGGTAAAATCTTAAAACATAGAGAGACAAATTTATAAGTACAGTTTAATAGAATGATTCACATTTAATAGTTTAATAGAATTAAACACATATTTAATAGAATTAAACACATATTAATAGTTTAATAGAATGATTCACAAGGCTGCAAATGAAAGGCATACATTTACTCTAAGGATTTATGTGTAGTAGGTCTTAATGAACTTTTAAAGTCTTGACTCTACTAGCTGCTAGGGTATTACTAAAAATTAACATGTTTCATGTAAAATTAGGTAATTTACCTAATTAGGTAAAATTAGGTAAAATTACCTTCTAAAAGATCAAGAAAATTTAAATATGTAAATACCTGGTAAAGGTGATTGTGGTAGGTAGCCTCTAAAATGTACTCCCATGATCCTTGCCCTGTCTTTCGGGATTTCTATACTTTTGAAATCTCCACTTGAGTTTGGGCTGGACTTAAATGACTTGCTTCCAATGAATTGAATACAAACAGAAATGATATAAGATATCACTTCTGAGATTAAATTTTAAAAAGACTAAAATGTATATCTTGACTTCTCTCTGTCTCTTTTCCTGTCTATCTATCTGTCTCTTTAATCATTTGGGGGATAGCCAGCTTCCATATTTCTTTCTTTCTTTCCTTTTTTTTAAGTTTTTATTTTAATTCCAGTTAGTTAACTGGAATTAACTATAGTTAACATACAGTGTTGTATTAGTTTCAGGTATACAATATAGTAATTCAGCACTTCCATAAATCACCCTGTACTCATCACAAGTGTACTCCTTAATCCCTATAACCTATTGAATCCATCCTCTAACTCCCCCTCACCTCTTGTAACCATCAGATTGTTCTCTATAATTAAGAGTCTGTTTCTTGCTTTTGTACTTTGCTCTCTCATTTTTTCCCTTTCCTTGTTTGTTTTGCTTTATTTCAAGGCAGACTATGGAGAGGCCCAAGTTAGTAAGTTTGGAAGCAGATTTTACTTCAGCCAGGTCTTGAGATGAGTGAAGCCCAGGTCAATATATTGCTTGTTAACCCTCATGAGAGATGCTGAGCCTGAATCACTCAACTAATCCATTCCCAGATTCCTATTCCATAAAAAGTGAGGTCATGTTTTAAATTTGTAACCAAATTGTATGGTATTTTGTTAATGCAGCAATAGATAGGTAACTAAAACATCTAACAGATAAAAAAACACTTAAGCCTTCTCTTGCAATGAGTATACTAGAAATTGTGGTTACACTCATGCTTAGTAAAGCAGAATTTTGGAACCAGTAAGAGCCTGAGACATGATTAATCATCTCCAAGATACTATATATTCTTCTTAGTTTATTTTCTTTCTCCTTTCTACAATAATGTAAGCTTCTTGACACAGAAGAATTTTAAAAGTTGTTTTGTGCATTGCTATAACCCCAGTCTGTAAAATAGGTTAAGTATATGCTTCCCCTACCATCCTTCATTAGATGGTCAAAATTTCCATATTCTATGGAAATGTAGAATAGTGATGATCACAGTGACTTGCTTTAAAGATATAGCCTGCCTTACGATATCAACAGAGAAAGATGGCAGCGTAGGAGGACGCTGGGCTCACCGCGTCCTGTGGATCACTTAGATTCCACCCACACCTGCCTAAATAACCCAGAAAACCACCAGAAGACTAGCAGAATGGATTCTCTGGAGCCAAGCGTAGACAAGAGGCCCATGGAAGAGGGTAGGAAGGGAGGAGAGGCGATGCGCACTACACGGACTGGCGGGAGGGAGCCAGGGTGGAGGGGCAGCCCGCCGGCAAAGCAGAGCCCCCGAGTCTGGCTTGCAAAAGCGGAGGGGCCAGAAGGAGTGTGCTTGTTCGGACAGCAAGCGGGACTTAACATCTGGAAGGTTATAAGTTAACAGCTCTGCTTGGAGAGCGGGAGGGCTGGAGGAGAACGGGAGGGAGAGTTGTTGAGCCCCGGATGACAGAGCTCAGCCTGGCGGGGAACAAAGGCGCTCGACAGCGCCATCTCCCTCGTCCAGCCCCCAGCCAAAATCCCAAAGGGAACCAGTTCCCATCATGGAACTTGCTTGCACTGTGCAAACACCCAACGCTGTGCTTCTGCGGATCCATCCCTCCGGTGGGTCTGACTCACTCCTGGTGCCGCAGGGCCCTTCCTGAAGCAGATCTCCGAAGGAAAAGCGAGCTGAGCCTGCCCCTCCCAACCCTGTGCACCTTGCTGATCCACCCCAGCTAATACGCCAGATCCCCAGCACCACAAGCCTGGCAGTGTGCAAGTAGCCCAGATGGGCCACGCCACCCCACAATGAATCCCGCCCCTAGGAGAGGGGAAGAGAAGGTGCACACCCGTCTGACTGTAGACCCAGGGTGGGCTGGGGGCAGACATCAGGTCTGACTGTGGCCCCGCCCACCAATGCAAGTTATTCAAGACAGCACAGGAGAAGTGCCCTGCAGTTCCGCACCACTCCAGGGACTATCCAAAATGATGAAACGGAAGAATTCCCCTCAAAAAACCCTCCAGGAAATAATGACAGCTAACGAACTGATCAAAAACTATTTAAACAATATAACAGAAAGTGAATTTAGAATAATAGTCATAAAATTAATCACTGGGCTTGAAAACACTTATAAAGGACAGCAGAGAATCTATTGCTACAGAGATCAAAGGATTAAGGAACAGCCAGGAGGAGCTAAAAAATGCTATTAATGAGCTGCAAAATAAAATGTGAGACGACCACAGCTCGGATTGAAGAGGCAGAGAGAATAGGTGAACTAGAAGATAAAATTATGGAAAAAGAAGAAGCTGAGAAAAAGATAAAAAAAATCCAGGAGTACGAGGGGAAAATTAGCGAACTAAGTGATGCACTAAAGAGAAATAATCTACACAAAATTGGTATTCCAGAGGAGGAAGAGAGAGGGAAAGGTGCTGAAGGTGTACTTGAAGAAATAATAGCTGAGAACGTCCCTGATCTGGGGAAGGAAAAAGGCACTGAAATCCAAGAGGCGCAGAGAACTCCCTTCAGACGTAACTTGAATCGATCTTCTGCATGACATATCATAGTGAAACAGGCAAAATACGAGGATAAAGAGAAAATTCTGAAAGCAGCTAGGGATAAACGTGCTCTAACATACAAAGGGAGACCGATAAGACTCGTGACGGATCTCTCTACTGAAACTTAGCAGGCCAGAAAGGGATGGCAGGAAATCTTCAATGTGATGAACAGAAAAAATATGCAGCCGAGAATCCTCTATCCAGCAAATCTGTCATTTAGAATAGAAGGAGAGACAAAGGTCTTCCCAAACAAACAAAACTGAAGGAATTCATCACCACTAACCAGCCCTACAAGAAATCCTAAGGGGGATCCTGTGAGACAAAGTACCAGAGACATCACTACAAGCATGAAACCTACAGACATCACAATGACTCTAAACCCATATTTTTCTATAATAACACTGAATGGAAATGGACTAAATGCGCCAACCAAAAGACATCGGGTATCAGAATGGATAAAAAAACAAGACCCATCTAATGTTGTCTCATTTTAGAGACTCATTTTAGACCTGAAGACACTTTCAGATTGAAAGTGAGTGGATGGAGAACTATTTATCATGCTATTGGAAGTCAAAAGAAAGCTGGGGTAGCCATACTTATATCAGACAAACTAGACGTTAAATTAAAGGTTGTAACAACAGATGAAGAAGGGCATTATATAATAATTACAGGGTCTATTCATCAAGAAGAGCTAACAATTATAAATGTCTATGCGCCGAATACGGGAGCCCCCAAATATATAAAACAATTACTCACAAACATAAGCAACCTTATTGATAAGAATCTGGTAATTGCAGGGGACTTTAATACCCCACTTACAACAATGGATAGATCATCTAGACACATGGCCAATAAAGAAACAAATAAAGAAACAATGATACATTGGATCATATGGACTTGACAGATGTATTTAAAACTCTGCATCCCAAAGCAACAGAATATACTTTCTTCTCAAGTGCACATGCAACATTCTCCAAGATAGATCACATACTGGGTCGCAAAACAGCCCTTCATAAGTATAAAAGAATTGAGATCATACCATGCATACTTTTGGACCACAATGCTATGAAGCTTGAAATCAACCACAGGAAAAAGTCTGGAAAACCTCCAAAAGCATGGAGGTTAAAGAACACCCTACTAAAGAATGAATGGGTCAACCAGGCAATTAGAGAAGAAATTTAAAAATATATGGAAAGACACGAAAATGAAAATAAAACAATCCAAATGCTTTGGGATACAGCAAAGGCAGTCCTGAAAGGAAAATACATTGCAGTCCAGGCCTATCTCAAGAAACAAGAAAAATCCCAAATACAAAATCTAACAGCACACCTAAAGGAAATAGAAGCAGAACAGCAAAGACACCCCAAACCCAGCAGAAGAAGAGAAATAATAAAGGTCAGAGCAGAAATAAACAATATAGAATCTAAAAAAACTGTAGAGCAGATCAATGAAATCAAGAGTTGGTTTTTTGAAAAAATAAAAAAAACCTGATAAACCTCTAGCCAGGCTTCTCAAAAAGAAAAGGGAGATGACCCAAATAGATAAAATCAGGAATGAAAATGGAATTATTACAAACAATCCCTCAGAAATACAAGCAATTATCAGGGAACACTATGAAAAAATATATGCCAACAACTGGACAATCTGTAAGAAATGGACAAATTCCTAAACACCCACACACTTCCAAAACTCAAACAGGAGGAAATAGAAAGCTTGAACAGACCCATAACCAGCGAAGAAATTGAATCAGTTATCAAAAATCTCCCCAAAAATAAGAGTCCAGGACCAGATGGCTTCCCTGGGGAATTCTACCAGACATTTAAAGCAGAGATAATACCTATCCTTCTCAAGCTATTCCAAGAAATAGAAAGGGAAGGAAAACTTCAGACTCATTCTATGAAGCCAGTATTACTTTGATTCCTAAACCAGACAGAGACCCAGTAAAAAAAGGGAACTGCAGGCCAGTATCCCTGATGAATATGGATGAAAAAACTCTCAATAAGATACTAGCAAATCGAATTCAACAGCTTATAAAAAGAATTATTCACCATGATCAAGTGGGATTCATTCCTGGGATGCAGGGCTGGTTCAACATTCGCAAATCAATCAACGTGATACATCACATTAATAAAAGATAAGAACCGTATGATCCTGGCAATCGATGCAGAAAAAGCATTTGACAAAATTCAGCATCCTTTTTTAATAAAAACCCTCTAGAAAGTCGGGATAGAAACATCATAAAAGCCATTTATGAAAAGCCCACAGCTAATACCATCCTTAATGGGGAAAAACTGAGAGCTTTCCCCCTGAGATCAGGAACATGGCAGGGATGTCCACTCTCACCGCTGTTGTTTAACATAGTGTTGGAAGTGCTAGCATCAGCAATCAGACAACAAAAGGAAATCAAAGGCATCAAAATTGGCAAAGGTGAAGTCAATCTTTCTTTCACTTTTTGCAGATGACATGATAATATCCCGATAGACTCCACCAAAAGTCTGCTAGAACTGATACATGAATTCAGCAAAGTTGCAGGATACAAAATCAATGTACAGAAATCAGTTTCATTCTTATACACTAATAATGAAGCAACAGAAAGACAAATAAAGACACTGATCCCATTCACAAGTGCACCAAGAAGCATAAAATACCTAGGAATAAATCTAACCAAAGATGTACAAGATCTGTATGCTGAAAACTATAGAAAGCTTATGAAGGAAATGGAAGAAGATATAAAGCAATGGAAAAACATTCCATGCTCAGGGGTTGGAAGAATAAATATTGTCAAAATGTCAATACTACCCAAAGCTATCTACACATTCAATGCAATCCCAATCAAAATTGCACCAGCATTCTTCTCAAAGCTAGAACAAGCAATCCTAAAATTCATATGGAACCACAAAAGGCCCCGAATAGCCAAAGTAATTTTGAAGAAGAAGACCAAAGCAGGAGGCATCACAATCCCAGACTTTAGCCTCTACTACAAAGCTATAATCCTCAAGACAGCATGGTATTGGCACAAAAACAGACACATAGACCAATGGAATAGAATAGAAACCCCAGAACTAGACCCACAAATGTATGGCCAACTCATCTTTGACAAAGCAGGAAAGAACATCCAATGGAAAAAAGACAGTCTCTTTAACAACTGGTGCTGGGAGAACTGGACAGCAACATACAGAAGAATGAAACTAGACCACTTTCTTACACCATTCACAAAAATAAACTCAAAATGGATGAAGGACCTGAATGTGAGACAGGAAACCATCAAAACCCTAGAGGAGAAAACAGGAAAAGACCTCTCTGATCTCAAAGGCAAGGAAATTAAAAGTGAAAATGAACTATTGGGACCTTATGAAGATAAAAAGCTTCTGCACAGCAAAGAAACAATCAACAAAACTAAAAGGCAACCAACGGAATGGGAAAAGATATTTGCAAGTGACATATCGGACAAAGGGCTAGTATCCACAATCTATAAAGAGCTCACCAAACTCCACACCGGAAAAACAAATAATCTAGTGAAGAAATGGGCACAAAACATGAATAGACACTTCTGTAAAGAAGACATGCAGATGGTCAACAGGCTCATGGAAAGATGCTCAACGTCGCTCCTCATCAGGGAAATACAAATCAAAACCACACTCAGGTATCACCTCACGTCAGTCAGAGTGGCCAAAATGAAGAAATCAGGAGAGTATAGATGCTGGAGAGGATGTGGAGAAACGAGAACCCTCTTGCACTGTTGGTGGGAATGCAAACTGGTGCAGCCGCTCTGGAAAACAGTGTGGAGGTTCCTCAGAAAATTAAAAATAGACCTACCCTATGACCCAGCAGTAGCACTGCTAGGAATTTACCCAAGGGATACAGGAGTACTGTTGAATAGGGGCACTTGTACCCCAATGTTTATAGCGGCACTCTCAACAATAGCCAAATTGTGGAAACAGCCTAAATGCCCATCAACTGATGAATGGGTAAAGAAATTGTGGTTTTTATACACAATGGAGTACTACATGGCAATGAGAAAGAATGAAATATGGCCCTTTGTAGCAACGTGGATGGCACTGGAGAGTGTGATGCTAAGTGAAATAATTCATACAGAGAAAGACAGATACCATATGTTTTCACTCTTATGTGGATCCTGAGAAACTTAACAGAAACCCATGGGGGAGGGGAAGGAAAAAAAAAAAGAGGTTAGAGTGGGAGAGAGCCAAAGCATAAGAGACTCTGAAAAACTGAGAACAAACTGAGGGTTGATTGGGGGTGGGAGGGATGGAGGGGAAGGTGGGTGATGGGTATTGAGGAGGGCACCTTTTGGGATGAGCACTGGGTGTTGTATGGAAGCCAATTTGACAATAAATTTCATATATTGAAAAATATATATATAGTTTATTGTCAAATTGGCTTCCATACAACACCCAGTGCTCATCCCACAGAGCCCTCCTCAATAACCATCATCCACTTTCCCCTCCCTCCCACCCCCCATCAACCCTCAATTTGTTCTTGGTATTTAAGAGTCTCTTAATGGTTTGCCTCCTTCCCTCTCTGTAACTTTTTTTTTTCCCCCTTGCTCTCCCCCTGGTCTTCTGTCAAGTTTCTCAAGATCCACATATGAGTGAAAGCATATGGTATCTGTCTTTCTCTGCCTGACTTATTTCACTTAGCATAAAAGTCTCCAGTTCCATCCATGTTGCTATAAATGGTCAGATTTCATTCTTTCTCATTGCCAAGTAGTATTCCATGTGTATATAAACCACATCTTCTTTAGCCATTCGTCAGTTGATGGACATTTTGGCTGTTGCCATAACTTGGTTATTGCTGATAGTACTGCCATAAACATTGGGGTGCATTTGCCCTTCAGATCAACATTTTTTTCTATCCTTTGGATGAATACCTAGTAGTGCAATTGCTGGATTGTAGGGTAGTTCTATTTTTAATTTTTTGAGGAACCTCCATACTGTTTTCCAGAGTGGCTGTACCAATTTGCATTCCCACCAACAATGCAAAAGAGTTCCTTTTTCTCCACATCCTTGCCAATATCTGTTTTTTTCTGAGTAGTTAATTTTAGCCATTCTGACAGGTGTGACGTGGTATCATTGTGGTTTTGATTTGTATTTCCATCATTATGAGTGATATTGAGCATCTTTTCATGTGTCTGTTAGCATGTGGATGTCTTCTTTGGAAAAGTGTCTATTCATGTCTTCTGCCCATTTCTTCACTGGATTATTTGTTTTTTGGGTGTTGAGTTTGCTAAGTTCTTTATAGATTTTGAACACTAACCCTTATCTGATATATGTGATTTGCAAATATCTTCTCCCATTCCATCAGTTGCCTTTTATTTTGTTGATTGTCTCTTTGCAATGCAGAAGCTTTTTATCTTGATGAGGTCCCAGTAATTCATTTTTGCTTCTCTTTCCCTTGCCTCTGGAAACATGTTAATAAGTAAGACGTTGCTGCGGCCGAGGTTAAAGAAGTTGCTACCTATGTTATCTTGTAGGAGTCACATGGTTTCCTGTCTCATGTTTAGGTTTTTCATCCATTTTGAATTTACTTTGTGTATGGTGTAAGACAGTGGTCCAGTTTCATTCTTCTGCATGTCAATGTCCAGTTTTCCCAACACCACTTGCTGAAGAGACTTTCTTACATTGGATGTTCTTTCCTGCTTTGTCAAAGATTAGCTGGCCATACATTTGTGGGTCCACTTCTGGGTTCTCTATTCTAGTACATTGATCTATGTGTCTGTGTTTATGCCACTACCATACTGTCTTGATGACTACAGTTTTGTAATATAGCTTAACGTCCAGAATTATGATGCCTCCAGCTTTCCTTTTCTTTTTCAACATTCCTTTGGCTATTTGGGGTCTTTTGTGGTTCCATACAAATTTTCTGATTGTTTGTTCTATCTCTGTGAAGAATTCTGGTGTTATTTTGATAGGGATTGCATTGAATGTTTAGATTGCTTTGGGTAGTATAGACATTTTAACAATATTTGTTCTTTCCTCCATGAGCATAGAAGCTTTTCCATTTCTTTGAGTCTTCTTCTGTTTCTTTCATAAGCTTTCTAAAGTTTTCAGCATATAGATCTTTTACCTCTTTGGTTAGGTTTATTCCTGGATATCTTGCGGGTTTTGTTGCAATTGTGAAACCATAAGAGAGCCTTAAATACAGAGAATAAACTCAGGGTTTCTGGGGGGTGGCATGGAGGGATAGGTTAAATGGGTGATGGGCATTAAGGAGGGAATTTTAGGGGGAAGAACACTGTGTTTCATGTCATATGTAAGAGATGAATCACTGGGTTCTACTCCTGAAGCCTAGACTACACTGTATGTTAACTAACTTGAATTTAAATAAGAAAATAAAAATAAAGATACTGCTTACTTAAGTGGAATATATTTTCTACAGTCTGTTTTGAAGCTATATATATTATTCATACACACACACATTACACTTGCAAATGTTTTATTTATTTATTTATTTATTTATTTATTTATCTCAATGTAGATAACATACAGTGTAGTCTTGGCTTCAGGAGTAGAATCTAGTGATTCATCACTTAAATATAACACCCAGTGTTCATCCCAACAAGTGCCCTCCTTAATGCCCATCACCCATTTTCCCTACTCCCAATAACCCTCAGTTTGTTCTCTGTATTTCAGAGTCCATTATGTATTTTTAATGTTCCATATTTTATTTGATAATAGTACCTTATTGAGATGGACTTAATCTTATTTTAAAAGTCCTTTGTTACTTCATTTAAAAGTCCTTCATTATTTCATTTAAGAGTGATGAGCTTCTTTTTAGGTCACTGTGTTTCATCTTTCATGTTTCTGCTGAGGTTACAGTCTCAGCCACAGTGTCCTGGTCACCATATTTAAAATTGTAAATGTTTATCTCACACTCCTTCTTTCTTTCTTTCTTTTAATACAAAATTTATTGTCAAATTGGTTTCCATACAACACCCAGTGCTCATCCCAACAGGTGCCTTCCTCAGTACCCCTCACCCACCCTCCCCTTCCTCCCACCCCCCATCAACCCTCAGTTTGTTCTCAGTTTTTAAGAGTCTCTTATGTTTTGGCTCCCTCCCTCTCTAACCTTTTTTTCCTTCCCCTCCCTCATGGTCTTCAGTTAAGTTTCTCAGGATCCACATAAGAGTGAAAACATACGGTGTCTGTCTTTCTCTGTTATGACTTATTTCCCTTAGCATCACACTCTCCAGTTCTATCCACGTTGCTACAAAAGGCCATATTTAATTCTTTCTCACTGCCATGTAGTATTCCATTGTATATATAAACCACAATTTCTTTATCCATTTATCAGTTGATGGACATTTAGGCTCTTTCCATAATTTGGCTATTGTTGAGAGTGCTGCTATAAACATTGGGGTACAAGTGCCCCAATGCGTCAGCACTCCTGTATCCCTTGGGTAAATTCCTAGCAGTGCTATTGCTGGGTCATAGGGTAGATGTATTTTTAATTTTTTGAGAAACCTCCACACTGTTTTCCAGAGCAACTGCACCAGTTTGCATTCCCATCAACAGTGCAAGAGAGTTCCTGTTTCTCCACATCCTCGCCAGCATCTATAGTCTCCTGATTTGTTCATTTTGGCCACTCTGACTGGTGTGAGGTGGTATCTGTCACACTCCTTATTTCTTAATCATTCTTTTTCTCTGTAGCATTTATCACCTCTAAGATAATATATATTCTACTTGTGTAATATTTTTTCTTCTCTTTCTACTCTAACGGAAGCTTCGTGAGAGGAATTTTTTAAAAAAATTATGTTTTGTGCATTGCTATAACCCCAGTATCTAAAACATGGCACATTGCGAGTCCTCAGTAAATATTTTATGAGTTAATGAATGCCTTTGTTGTCAGAATTTCTTTTTTTATATATAACTTTTTTAATGTTTATTATTTTTGAGAGAGAGAGAGAGAGAGTGAGCGAGCATGAGTGGAGGAGGGGCAGAGAAAGAGGAAGACATAGAATCTGATGCAGGCTCCAGACTCTGAGCTGTCAACACAAAGCCTGATGTGAGGCTCAAACCCACAGATCTGGAGATCATGACCTGAGCTGAAGTCAGATCCTTAACCAACTGAGCCACCCAGGTGTCTCTATTGTCAGAATTTCTGAGAGAAGCATCTATTTTGAATATGTTAAGTAAATCATATAAAATTGCTGGTATTTGATCAATTTGGATATAATAAAATGGCACTTTCATATTCAGCCTAATAAAAGAGCCGATATTTTGGCTATCCACTTGAAATATCACTAAGAATTTTTTGTAAGCTATTTATGTAGTTTATTTATTGTCAGTAACAGAATTACATGATGATACTGTGTAGAGGCACTCTTGATATGAATATGATTTTGAGATTTTAGGATCTCTATTAATAGAATTCTTCATTATTTATGCCTTTTTTTGTTACTTAAAATTTTTTTTCTCATCTCTTCCACCAGTAACATAAGGAATATATTGAAATTGTAGTAGGTGCATTCTACCTTTTCAACTGCCATTGCTTAGAGACACTGTTGCTAACTGAATCTCAGAGGTATTTCTGACTGATAAATAGTAGACTGGGTCATAATTGCCTTGTCAATACTTGCTGAAGAATGGACATCCAGGAAGTACACTTGACCCTTGAGCAATGTAGGGGCTGGGGGTGTTGACCCCTTGCACAGTGGAAAATCCGTGTATATGAACTTTTGACTCTCTAAAAACTTTACTACTAATAAAGTAGTATTCCTTTATTATTGTTGTTGACTGGAAGCCTTACCAGTAACATAAACAGTTGATTAACTCATATTTTGTATGTTATATGTATTATGTACTGTTTTCTGACAATAAAGTAAACCAGAGAAAAGAAAGTATTACTAAGAATATTATAAGAGAAAATACATTTACTGTACTGTATTTATTGGGGGGAAAATCTGTGTATAAATGGACCCATGCAGTTCAAGTCCATGTTGTTGTCCAAGGGTCAGCTACAGTTGTAGAGTACACTGAGTCTAACAGAAGGCAAAGCTGTCCTCTCCGGTCAGTATTGAGGAAGGGGGCCTGCAGGGTGCTCTTTTTGAGAGGCTTCTGTGATGACAGGCCCAGAGCACTCAAAAAGATGGCTCCTTGCACTTCCGCTGCCATCATCAAAAAGACAAACCAGCTGTCTCTGTGGAACCCAGTCCAGGACCTGCAGTCTTGCTCTACATTTCAGTTTCTTACTTTCAGTATTTTCAAAAGGAAAAAAAAGAAGCCCATGTTCTGATGGGACTTTTACACTGTCTTTAGAGGACAATCTAGGAGAAGAAATATTGGAATTGTAAGAGCATTTTGTTGCAAAAATAGTTCTGATTGGGGATCCTGCAGAAAGTCTAGCTGATTTGATAGCCTTATCTACGTCTCACATTCTTCAGTATGTCATCTACTCATTGTATATGCATTTTGCTGACTGAAGTGTAAAAATATGAAGAATTAAGAGTACTGAATATTCTGTATCTGGATATGTAAAACATAATCATGTGAAAGTCTTACTTCATGGATTAACTCTTTTTCTGCCTTCCTCCCTTAAATGTCTTTAGCCATGTTTTCTTGTCCATCTGTATAATCCCTTTGGGTGTTCTCATACATACCCATTGCATCCACAAGCTGTAAATCTCTTTAGCTCCATCCTAGACTTCTGCCATGAATTTGACTCCTATAGCCAACTATTCACTGAACTTCTCTACTAAATCCCATAGATATTTCAACTCAACATATTTAAAAATGTTCCTCCAGTACTTCCCAGTACAGTCCCCTTAAACAACTCATGAATAAACCTGGGAGTCATCATAGGCTCCTCCTTTTTCTTCACCCCTTTGAATGATCCAAGTTTTATCAATTCTTTTTCCTAAATCTATCACCTCACCAGCTATACCTCCACAGACCTTCATCACTTCTTACCTGGACTTCCTACCTGGTTTTACTGTTCAGACTCATTCTCTCTTGCATTCTGCACCTTCATCAACAGTGTATCCAATATTATTCACACTACTTCCAGAATCACTTCCTAAATTGTAAGTATGAGCATATTCTCCCTCCCTTTCTCCCTTCCTCCCTTTCTTTCCTTCTTTCTTTCTTTCTTTCCATCCATCCATCCATCCATCATATTATTTCTGATTAAATGCCTCCATTGACTTACTGTCATGTACAGTAATACATGATACAGAATGCAACCAGAATACAACCCAGGCTCTTTAACACGGTATACAAAGCTTTTTGTGATTTAGCTCTCCTTCCCTCTCTAGCTTAATCTCTTCCTATTTTCCCTGCTAATGTTCCTAGAAGGTTCTAGTTCTTCCACACCTCTAGTATCTTCTTCATTCAGTTAATCCCTGCTCCAGCATACCCACTTTTGAGAAGCTTTCCCAGGGTTCAGTGCCCAGCTCCTAAGGCTGCCTCTCTGTAGTATCAGTTAATTTGAGTATATCCTAACTTCTTGTTCATTTGTCTGACCTTTTCACCAACCCTTCTGGACTTTGAGCTTCTTAAAGTCATGGACTGTTTTGTTTTGTTTTGTTTTTCATCTCTATCTACAGTGTTTACCATGGGGTTTGGCACATTGTAGGGGCTTGGTAAATGTTTGACTTAATGGATGGGCATAATGATATCATGAAAGAGTAATTGATAAAGTCACATGAGCTGTCTGCTGAACAGTTTCCTTACCACTACTTGAAGATGATAGTATTGCCTCACAGTGCTGCTGTAATAATTCTGTGCACTAGGGAACTCACTTGAGCTCTGGGTCTTCCCCCTGCTGCATCTAAGCAGTGACCTTGGGTGAGTCATTTAACCTTTCCAGACTTCGAATTCTTCATCTGTCAAGTGGAGGAGAGTACAATATCTGCCTTCCAGGTTTGTGGTGAAGATTACAAGACATGTGTTTTGCAAGAACTTAGCAATGTCTGAAATGTAATAGGAATATATATGTTTTCCTTTTTTCCTTACTTCATGTTCCCTATTATTTAATTGCTAATTTCTTTCTGTATTTCAGCATTTGTTCTTGGGAATGCCAAAATCTTTGTGTCATTTTCAGTCCATGCAAGTACTTAAACTATAGATTCTTTTTAGGAAAGGCATCTCTCCTTTATCTCCAGCTTTTATAGTCCCTCTTGAAATCTTTTTTTCTGCAAGGAAATATTTTACTTTCTCCCCATAAAGCTCATGATTCTTATATACCACTTTGTACCATAGTTATTTCTCTGGGCTTACAGTGTTTGTGTGCTTTTAAAGGCTGGGCCCATTTCCAGACTTACATTCTCCAAATTTAAAAATTTGCATTTATTCTTTTCAGTCATACATCACTTTCATCTAAGCCATATATGGATAAATTCTAGGATTAGACACACAGTAGAGAGAATTGTTAGTTTTTTTAAAAACATTATTTATTTAAATTCATCTTAGTTAGCATACACTCTAGGATTGGTTTCAGGAGTAGAACCCAGTGATTCATCACTTACATATAACACCCAGTGCTCTTCCCAACAAGTGCCCTCCTTAGTGCCCATCACCCATTTAGCCCATCCCCCTACTTACCTCCCTTCCAGCAACCCTCAGTTTGTTTTCTGTCTTTAAGAGTCTCTTGTGGTTTGCCTTCCTCTCTGTTTTTATATTATTTTTCCTTCTTTTTACCTGTGTTCACCTGTTGTGTTTCCCAAATTCCACATATGAGTGGAATCGTATGATATTTATCTTTCTGTGCCTTATTTTGCTTAGCATAATATACTCTAGTTACATTCACATTGTTGCAAGACTTCATTCTTCCTGATTGCCAAGTAGTATTCCGTTGTATATATATACCACATCTTCTTTATCCATTCATCAGTTGATGGACATTTGGGCTTTTTCCATAATTTGGCTATTGTTGATAGCACTGCTATAAACATTGGGGTGCATATGCCCCTTCAAATCATCATTTTTGTATCCTTTGGACAAATACCTAGTAGTGCAATTGTTGGATTGTAGGGTAGTTCTATTTTTAATTTTTTGAGGAACCTCCATACTGTTTTCCAGAGTGGCTGTACCAATTTGCATTCCCACCAACAGTGCAAAAGGGTTCTCCGCTTTCCACATCCTCACCAACACCTGTTGTTTCCTGAATTGTTATTTGTAGCCATTCTGACAGGTGTGAGGTGGTATCTCATTGTGGTTTTTACTTGTATTTCCCTGTTGATGAGTGATGTTGAGCATCTTTTCATGTGTCTGTTAGCCATCTGGATGTCTTCTTTGGAAAAGTGTCTATTCGTGTCTTCTGCCCATTTCTTCACTGGATTATTTGGTTTTGGGTATTGAGTTTGCTAAGTTCTTTATAGGTTTTGGATACTAACCCTTTATCCTATATGTCATTTGCAAATACCTTCTCCCATTCCATCAGTTGCCTTTTAGTTTTGTTGATTGTTTCCTTTGCTGTGCAGAACCTCTTTATTTTGATGAGGTCCCAGTAATTCATTTTTGCTTCTTTTTCCCTTGTCTCTGAAAACATGTTAAGTAAGAAGTTGCTGTGGCCGAGGTTAAAGAAGTTGCTACCTATGTTATCTTGTAGGAGTCACATGGTTTCCTGTCTCATGTTTAGGTTTTTCATCCATTTTGAATTTACTTTGTGTATGGTGTAAGACAGTGGTCCAGTTTCATTCTTCTGCATGTCAATGTCCAGTTTTCCCAACACCACTTGCTGAAGAGACTTTCTTACATTGGATGTTCATTCCTGCTTTGTCAAAGATTAGTTGGCCATATATTTGTTCATCCATTTCTGGGTTCTCTGTCCTGTTCCATTTTTCTGTGTGTCTCTTTTTGTGTCACTACCATACTGTCTTGATGATTACAGGCCAATATCCCTGATGAACCTGGATGCAAAAATTCTCAACAAGATCCTAGCAAATCAAATCCAACAGTACATTAAAAGAACTATTCACCATGATCAGGTGAGATTTATTCCTGGGCACAGGGCTAATTCAATATTCACAAATCAATTAATGTGATATATCACATTAAAAGGAAAGGAAAAGAGGGGCACGTGGGTGGCTCAGTCAGTTAAGTGTCTGATTTCGGCTCAGGTCATGATCTCATGGTTTGTGAGTTTAAGCCCCGCATCGGGCTCTGTGCTGACAGCTCAGAACCTGGAGCCTGCTTCAGATTCTGTGTCTCCCTCTCTCTCTTCTCTGCCCCTACCTTACTCGCTGTCTTTGTCTCTCTCTCTCTCTCTTCTCTCTCTTTCTCTCTCTCAAAAATGAATAAACATTAAAAAGAAATTTTAAAGGGGGTGCCTCGGTGGCTCAGTCGGTTGGTTGTCCTACTTCATCTCAGGTCATGATCTCACAGTTTGTGGGTTCAAACCCTGTGTCAGGCTCTGTGCTGACAGCTCAGAGCTTGGAGCCTGTTTCGGATTCCGTGTCTCCCTGTCTCTCTGCCCCTCCCCTGCTTACACTCTGTCTCTGTCTCAAAAATAAACATCAAAAAAATTAAAGAAAAGAAATTTTAAAGGCAAGTATAAGAACCACATGATCCTCTCGATGCAGAAAAAGCATTTGACAAAATACAGCATCCTTTCTTGATAAAAACTCTAAGAAAACAGGAATAGAAGGAACATATCTCAACATCATAAAGGCCATGTATGAAAGACCCACAGCTAATATCATCCTCAGTAGGGAAAAACTGAGAGCTTTCCCTCTAAGGTCGGAAACACGACAGGGATGTCCATTCTCACCACTGTTGTTCAACATGGTACTAGAAGTCCTTGCCTCAGCAATCAGACGACACAAAGAAAGAAAAGACATGCAAACTGGCAAAGAAGAAGTCAAACTTTCACTCTTTGCCGATGACATGATACTCTACCTGGAAAGTCTGAAGGACTCCACCAGAAAAAACTGCTAGAACTGATACGTGAATTCAGCAAAGTTGCAGGGTATAAAATCAACATACAGAAATCGGTTGCATTTCTGTATACAAATAATGAAGCAGCAGAAAGTGAAGTCAAGGAATCTATCCCATTTACAATGGCACCAAAGCCCATAAGATATCTAGGAATAAACTAACCAAAGAGATAAAAGATCTGTATGCTGAAAACTATTGAAAAGCTTATGAAAGAAATTGAAGAAGACTCAAAGAAATGGGAAAAATTTCATGCTCATGGATTGGAAGAATAAATATTGTTAAAATATTGATACTACCCAAAACAATCTACACATTCAATGCAATCCCTACCAAAATAACACCAGCATTCTTCACAGAACTAGAACAAACAATTTTAAAATTTGTTTGAAACCACAAAAGACCCCGAATAGCCAAAGGAATGTTGAAAAAGAAAACCAAAGCTGGAAGCATCAAAATTCCAGACTTTAAGCTGTGTTACAAAGGAAATTGTTAGTTTTTCCAACCTGGTCTTCTGCACTGTGTTCTCTGTCACCTGACACTGTCCTCTTACTGAGCAGAGGACATGCAACATACGTAATTCAGCAATCGATTGACTCTTTTAGGGCATTTGTTTCCTTAACAGTCACACCAACCACTTTCTGACTTTTCCACCAAACTGCTGCTGCTCAGAAGTGAACTTCAAGTTGTCTCCTTGGGAAGAGTGATAAGAGACTCTAACCTGCATCATGTATTTATCAGTCGTGTCATCTAAAAAGAAATTATTTTGTAACTTTATTCCTTTGAGAAATTTGATGATCTATGAATTCAGAAAAATTTTGAGGATGGGGGTATAAATAGGAGAGACAGTAGTCCCTTCTCATGAATATCTTAAATAATCCCAAGAAATGACAGTACTTTAATCTCCCAGTTACCTCTGTTATCCAAGAGTGTCAAAGAAGTATAAATAGAATAGAGCCTATAAGAAAGCCTGGATAATGATGATTTGGAATTAAGTTGGGTGGACTGTGAGTTCAAAGGTCAATTAACACCTGTTTTTCAGAATTATATAGTACATTTCCATGAAAGTATTAAAGGCTTTTGCAAAATATACATACATTGCAATGTAATTATTGCTAGATGGAATGGAATTGCTGGCTTATTACCTATTACCTAATTAGAAAAATGCCCAACTTTAATAGATACTTCCAAACAGCTTTCTAAATAATTATAGCAATTTACTTTCCTAGCAACAATTTATGACCATTCTGTATCCTTTTTTTCCCATCAGAATTCTTAGCTTTGTCAGTCTCTTTAATTTTAGCAATTCTGTTGAGGATGTATCGGTATTTCATTTGATTTTAATTTGTTTTTTTCCTACTGAAGCGCAACATCTCTTCATAAGATAACTAACTTGACCATTTGGGTATCAGCTTTGTAAAGTTACTGGTTTGTTTTGTTTTGTTTTTTAATTATTTTTTTTCCTGGGACCTGGGTGGCTCAGCCTATTAAGCATCCAACTCTTAATCTCAGCTCAGGTCTTTTAAAATTATTATTATTTGAGAGAGAACGAGTGCAAGAGTGCGGTGAGAGGGTCGGGGGGGGGACGGAGAGAGAGAGAGAGGGAGAGGGAAAGTGAGTGAATCTTAAGCAGGCTCCACACACAATGCGGAACTTGACGTGGGACTCATGACCTGAGCCAAAATCAAGAGTCAGATGCTCAACTGACTGAGCCACCCAGGCTTCCCTCAGCTTAGTCTTGATATCAGAGTCATGAGTTCAAGTCCCCTGTTCCCATACTAGACATGAAGCCTACTTAAAAAAGTTTCAGCTAAATTAAAAATGTTTTTATTGGTTTGTAGACATTTTTTTTTTTATCCTGCATAGGAATCCTTTGTCATACACATTGTTAGAAATATTTTACTCTACTGCACTGCTACCTGTATGTTTAATCTCTCAGTGGTATCTTTTAGTGAACTGAAATTCTTCACTTCAGCATAGTCTTATTTATCAGTTTTTTCCTTTATACTTAGCACTTTTTGTGTCCTGTTTAAGAAATTGTTGTCTAACAGAAATTTATGTCTATGTTATAATCTAGAAGCTTTATTGTTTACTTCTCACATTTAAATGTAAGATACATCTGCAATTGAATTTTGGTCATGGACATATGGGGTCAGTTGGCCAGTTAACCTAGCACTGCATATCAAAAAGAAAGTATTTTTTTTCTCACTATACTGCAGCGTTACCTTTGTCCCAAGTCTAATGAGCATATATGTTTGAGTCTGTTTACAGATTCTATTTTATCCTATTGGTTTATTTTTTTATTCTTGTACCAATACAACATGTCATAATTAATGTGGACTTACAAGTCTCAATATCTGCTAGTATAAATTCTCCAGAGTCTTTAAGATATAAGGAAAATTTTAAAGATTTTCTTGGCTATTGGTGGCCCTTGTATTTGTACCTAAATTTTAAAATGTGCATTTCTTGGGGCACCTGGGTGGCTCAGTCAGTTGAGTGTCCAGCCCTTGATTTCAGTTCAGGTCATGATCTCACAGTTCGTGGGATTGAGCCCTGTGTCAGGCTCTGTGCTGACAACATTGAGCCTGCTTGAGGTTTTCTCTCTCTCCCTCTTGCTGCCCTCCCCCCGCCTCAAAATAAATAAACATTTTAAAAAATAATAAAATGAACATTTCTTAAATTGAAAAAATTGAAGTTTACTCTTTTCCCCCTCATTAAATCCCTTCTGGAATTTTGATTGGGATTGTATTTGAACCTATAGATCATTTCTGGAAGAATTGACATTTTAACAATATTAGGTTTTCCAATCAGTGAACATGGTCTGTACCTCCTTCATTTATATAAATCTTTAATTTTTCTCAGCAGTGTTTTGTACTTTTCACTTTAGTGGTCTTGCTTGTATTTCATTAGCTTTATTCTTAGAAATATGTGTTTATTGTTGCTATTATAAGTTGAAAAAATTTAGCTATTTATTTTCCAGTTGTTTGTTAAACTCCCTGTGTTTATGGTAGATTCACTTTGTATTTAGTGACCTCATTCAAGTTATTACTTGTAATCATTTACTTATAGATTCTTCTGAAGTTCTGTGCATATATAATAAATCATGTTATTCATGGAAGGTAACAATACAAAACATTTTCTCTTCATGTTAATTTTAGTAATGTACTTAAGTAATGTATTCATACAGATTGGAGTTCTTAGCACCTAGTTGAATCTATGGCTTGATGTTTTTCACTGGCTTTGAAAAACTCTAAGTTCAGATATTGCCTCTGTTCCATACTTGTTCTTGCCCTCTTGGACTCCAGTAACATGTGCTTTAGATATATGCACCATCTAGTTATGTGTGTGCTACTAAAATACATGGTAGCAATATGTATTTTATGTGTATGAAAGACACACTGCATCTGTATTGTGTCTCTTACGTTTATTTTTCATTCTCTCCATGCTAAGCTCAGATATTTTCTACTGATATATCTTCTAAACTAACTAATGATTTCTTTTGCTTTACCTTTTGAGTCTTAAGAACTTCACCTATGACAGTTTTCAGTTTTAGAATTTTATACTTGATTTTTACGGATTCCAGTTGTGTGGTGAAATTCTGTATCTTCTCACCTGTTTTACTGAATATATCAATTATAGTTAGCATAAGGCTATGTCTCATAATTCTAATATCAGGCATGGATCTCTTTCTTTTGATTGTGTTTCCTTTGGTCATGTTTCTTAGTAAGTCTGATAACTTTTTATTGAATGCTAGATACTGTATATAAAAAACTATAGAGGCTTTCTCCTCTTCTCCAAGAGAAGATTTACCTTATCCCTACCAGGAAGTTCCAGTAGGGTCAGATTATCTGATGAGGCTGTATTATATATAGTCTTGGTAAGGTGTGGTCTACCTCTGATTCACATGCATTTTTTAGGATATTTCCTCTAGTGGTTCCAGTTGAGAGACTAGATTGCTTGGTATGTTCTCTCCTTCTTGTCAAGTCCTCAATCCAGTTTTTGTCTATAAAACTGCTAAACTTGTACTTTTAGCTTGCTTTCTGTTAGTCTTTTTTTTAAGTTTATTTATTTATTTTGAACTCAGGAACCACAAGATCATGACCCAAGCTGAAATCAAGAGCTAGATGCTTAACTGACTGAGCCACCCAGGTGCCCTGTTAGTCTTTTTAACACTGAGGAATAAGCATTTTAAGAATAAACAAATTGACTGGCTCAGTTGGTCAAGTATCAGATTTCAGCTCAAGCCATGATCTTGTGGTTTATGAGTATAGGCCCGTATCAGGCTCACTGCTATCAGCACAGAGTCTGCTTCAGATCCTCTGTCTCCCTCTCTCTGCCCCTACCCTGCTAGTGCTCTCTCAAAAAAATTTTTTTAAACGAAATAAATAAAAATACATTTAAAAGAACAAAGCCAGAGGTATCATGCTTTTAGACTTAAAACTACACTACAAAGCCATAGTAACAAAAATAGTATGATACTGGAACAAAAATAGTTAATGGAACAGAATAGAGAGCCCAGAATTAAGTCTTGGCATATACAGTTAATAATACTTAACAACAGAGCCAAGAACACTCAATGGGGAAGGATATTCTTTTCAACAAATGGTACTGAAAACTAGAAACAAACGTAAAAAAATAATGAAATTGGACCCCTGTATTGCACTACTTACAAAAATTAACTTGAAATGAATCAAATATTTAACCATAAAACCTGACACCATTAAACTTCTGGAAGAAATTTTAGGGATGAAGTTCATTGATTTTGGTCTTGGCAGTAATTTTTTGGGCATGACCCCAAAAGCACAAACCATAAATCAACAAAACCAATAAACAAATAAATCAACAAAACCAATCAAATCAACAAATGGGACTACATCAAACTCGAAAGCTTCTTTGCAGTGGAAGAAACAATTGATAAAATGAAAAGACAAACAGCAGAATGGGAGAAAATATTTACAAACTATGTATCAGTTAAGAGTTACTATCCAATATATATGAAGAACTCAATGAACTCAATAACAATAAAACAAACAATCTATTTTAAAAATGGGCAGAAGAACTAAATAGACATTTCTCCAAAGAGGATATCAAAATGACCAATGGATACATGAAAAGATGCTCAACATCACTAATCATCAGGGAAATGCAAATCAAAACCACAAAGAGCGATTACCTCATAACTGTTAAAATGTTATCAAGAAAACAAAAGACAACAGGTGCTAGTGAAGATGTGGTGAAAAGGGAACTCTTACTCCTTGTTGGTGGGAATATAAATTGGTCCAACCACTATGAAAAACAATATGAAGCTTTTTCAAAAGATTAAACATAGATCTGTCATACTGCCCAGCAGTTGCACTTCTAGGGTATATACCCAAAGAAAATAAAAACAGGATTTCAGTGACATCTGTGAACTCCCATGTTTATTGCAGCATTATTCACAAGTAGCCAAGATATAGCCCCAAAGTCCATCAACAGATAATAGATAAAAAAATATGTGGGGCATACACACAATGGAATATTATTCAGTCACAAGAAAGGAAGGTTTCCTCTTATTTGTGACATCATGGATGCACTTTGAGCACAATATGCTAAGCAGGGTAAGTCAGACAGAAATATAAATACCATACTATATCATTTATATGTGGAATATAAGAGTTAAACCTGTAAAAAAAAAAAAAAAAAGTAAAATGGTGGTTACCAGGGGATGAAGGGCAGGGGTCAGATGAGATCTTGCCATTTGCAATAATATGAATAGACCTAGAGAGTATTATGCTACGTGAAATAAGTCAAACTGAAAAAGACAAATACCACACGATTTAACTCTTATGTGGAATCTAGAAAGCAAAACAAGTGAATAAACAAACAAAAAGCTGAATCAGACCTGTTAATACAGAGAACAAACTGATGGCTACCAGAAGAAAGACGGTTAGGGGGATGGGCAAAATGAGTAAAGAGAGTGGGAGATAGAGGCTTCCAGTCATAGAATGATTAAGTCACAGGAATAACAGACACAGCATAAGAAATACAGGCAGTGATATTGCAATAGCATTGTATGGTGACAGATGGTAGCTACACTTATGGTGAGCCTAACATAACATATAGAGAAGTTGAATCACTATGTTGTACGCCTGAAACTAGTGTAACGTTGTGTGTCAACTATACTCAAATAAAAAATTTTTTCAAGTAAAAAATTTTAAATATATTAGGCAGCCTGTGTATTAGTCTTTTCATGGAATAAATGTTGTATGAGAAAATTTAAAAACATCCCTAGAATGCTAGCTTGTAAAAGATTTACAGAGTAGCATCATACATATAGACCATTAATAAAGTTTTGTTTTTTCTTTTTGTTTCAATCCCTTAATCATTTACCAAAAGAACTGTTTTATACCTTACAAAGTAGTGGTAAGCAAAAAGTGGCAAAAGTACCAGCTCTTAGAAACATCTTGGTAAAGAAATCTGGTTTTCTTTCTTGAAGACAACTTACAGAAAAGGAATGATTCCCCAAGTTGTTGCAACTTATTTTAGCAGCATCAGATGAATCTGTCATACAGGGGTTAAGTTAAATCATTGTCTGCTATGGTCTGAATGTTTATATCCTCCCCAAATTCTTATGTTGAAAACCTAGTGCTTGATGTGATGGTATTAGAAAGTGGGGCCTGTGAGGGATGCTTAGGTAATGAGAGTGGAGCCCTATGAATGGAATTAGTGCTTCTGTAAAAGAGACCCCAGTGAGCTCTCTAGACCCTTCTACCATGTGAAGACACAGTGAGAAGTCCACAGTCAGCAATTCAGAAGAGGGCCTTCACCAGAACCTAACCAAGCTGGCACCCTGACCTTGAATTTCTAGCAGTAAGCAATAGATTTCTATTGTATATAAGCCAGCCAGTCTATCGTGTTTTGTTACAGCAGCCCAAAAGAACTAAGACATTATCTCATCATATAAAAGAACACTGCGTTTTTATTAGTCTTCCTTCTCTTTAACCATTGATGATCTTGTTAAAAGCAATAGTATTGTACCAACTATATTAAGTCAGTCATTTCTAAGACTGAATATACAGAAAGGGAATTGGTCTAGGTAAGTGAGAAGTTAACCATAAGAATGGTAAAAAGAAGTGGGTGTTCTTTTTAACATGGGAAAGAAGAGTAGCTTAGCATAGATCTCTTGAACTTTCATTTCTCTTAACAAATATCGGAGGGGAGCTAAGAAGAGCGTATGTTGATTCGTTGTTATTTATAGAGTATGGTGATAACACGTTTGCGTATTAGTCATGTTCTCCTAGTGTTTGACAATAGCTCTTAATGCAGGAAGAAAAGGATTTTTAAAGAGAATTAAGAGCATTTCCAGTACTGTTTCTTTGCATATGCCATTTCCTTGGATTTGAGCCTTGAAATAGCTTTACCCGGGTGTAATTCCAAAATAGGCTTTTGTTTATTCTCCTTTGAATTTGAGTGTGATACTGCTGATGAATTAAACTTACTTTTTATAGATGATAATAATAATATGACATGATTTCTTTTTTCTAAGATGCAAATAGATTGGTTCTGTCCTTAAAACAAGGATCAATACTGACAATAATTAAAAGCTTATTATTATCTTATATTGTTTTTACCTACTAGCATTGTTGTTTAGATGACAACTTCATGACACTTAATATCATTTCATCTTGCTGAATTCTTGGTCCCAAGGTATTTTAAACTTTCAGCTAAAGGGGAACTCTAAATTTTTACTCATGATCCTTGAACTATGACATAAATCTTCCATAAACTTAATAAATGCTGATCAGAGTCAAAGGTCCCATAAAAAATGTCCCATAAGGATTAAGAGAAAAGGCTTGAACTGGGGAGGAATTCATTGCATCAGGCAAGTTGGTGACTCTAGGGAATGTCAGTAAAAGGCAATTTAGAGGCTTCAATGCTGAATCTGTCCTGAAAGGCAGTAAAAGAAGGTAAAAATGAGGTTATCATTTCAAAGAACCTTTGAAATAAGAAAACAAGTTTTCCCTCTGAGAGTTAATGACAAAAGCAGTATATGATTGTTCATAGCGTAGTTGCAGTTACCTTACAAAAAGAATACAACCTGCTACACTTTTTAGGAACTAATACTAATTTTATCTAAAGAAAAATTGTCAGCCAGAAGAGTGATTTTTAAATGATAGAAACACAGGGGAAAAAGAAGTATCACAGAGTCAAATGTTAGTACTACCCATCCAGATACTTTTTAGGGAAAAGGGGGTTCTGTTAGGCTGGCCCTACCTCTTCCATTCTGGGGGCATATTTTGTCTGGTAACCTAGGGTGTATATGCAGTGGGTTGGCAAGGTTCTAGGATCCAGGCAGGAGAAAACTGATTTTTTCAGAAGTCAGCTATAAAATGAAGAGGAATTCAAGATTTGAGCCAGAGAAAGGTAAAAGCCAGGCACTGCAGTAGAACTTAACTGTTCAGAATAATCAGAACCACTGGAAATTTCATGAGGCTCAGTCTACAGAAGCACAGAGGCATTTATACAGCAGAGAAAGATCTGGTTTCATTACATTGTGGAGATGCATGCATTAGACCATGAGACTATCCTTTGAATATCCAAATAACACACCCATTTCCAATTGTTAGATTCCATTTCAGGTATGCAATTATCTGATGTTTTGACTGTTTATGTATGTGTTACTAAGGCCAGTGCCAACATCAGTCTCTCTTACTGTTCCTCATTGTAGAGCAATAACTTAACATATCGTTTTATTATATTTTCTTTTGAACCTCAAGTGAGGGTTGAGATATTCACACTTGCTGGTTTATGGCACACTACTGTCATTAGTCCACTTAGAGCTCTCCCTTGTTTATTTATTTTTGTTTTTCCATTATTCTCTATCTCTACTCCTATTCTCCCACCACCACTACTGTGGGCAATTATCCTAATATATTTAACATATGTTCTTAAATATGTTATTATTCTCCAAAGAGTTTTTATATGTGTGTTTTTAATTTTGCATAAGTTATTGAAATTTGTATTTCCCCAAATAATACAATGTTGCTATGTGTACATCTAAGTTGTTATTTCTTGCTGTTGCTCCTAGTTTGCCTCCCAACTTATGATGCTACAGATAGTTCTGTGATAAGCATCCCATAAAAGTTTCCTCAAGAACCTGTTTGAGACTTTCTCTGGGATGTCACTGGGAGTAAGATTGCTGCATTATAAAATATATGCCTATTTTTCCAAATTTATTGAGGTATAATTGGCAAATAAAATTATGTATATTTCAAGCGTATAACACTATGGTTTGATATAGGTATACGTTGGGAAATATTTTACCACAATCAAGTTAATTAACACATCCTTTCCATCACATAGTTACTTTTTTTCCAGTGTGTGTGATGAGAAGGCTTAATATCTACTCTCAGCAAATTTCAAGTATATAATACACAGTACTACCAACTATAGTCATCATGCTGTACATTAGATCACTATGTATTCATCTTAGTCATCTTATAAGTGAAAGTTTGGACCCTTTGGCCAACATCTCCCAATATCTCCCACCCATCTCACCCCCAGCCACTAGCAACAATTATTCTACATTTTGTTTCTGAGATTGACTTTCTACAATATAATATAGGGGTGCCTGGGTGGCTCAATCAGTTAAGCATCTGACTTCCACTCAGGTCATGATCTCACAGCTCAAGTGCTCTGTGCTGACAGCTTTAGCTGGGAACCTGCTTCAGATTCTGTGTTTTCCTCTCTTTCTGCCCCTCCCCTGCTCACACTCTGTCTCTTTCTTTAAAAAATAAAATAAACATTAAAAACTTAAAAAAATAAATAAAATATAAATAATATAAAATATACTAAGAATTTTATATAAGAACCTTACACTAGAATGTACTACATACAATGATATACAAATTAATGCACACTATGTAAGAACTCTAGCTAAGACCCTTACACCAGAATACATTTAGTTTTCCCCTTCTAATTTTTCTATTATCATTGTACATTTTACTTCTACATATGTTTTTGTTCTGTTTTGTTTTACAGCTTTATTGAGGTATCATTGACAAAATCCTAAGATTTTCAAAGTGTACGAAGTGATCATTGATAATTTTTTAAAAACTAGTATAATTGATAACACAGTGTTACATTAGTTTCAGGTGTAGTTTCATAGTGATTCAACCTCTCTATACATTATGCTGTGCTCATCACAGGTGTAGCTACCATCTGTCACCATACATGCTATTACAATATCATTGACTTTATGCCTTATGCTCTGCTTTTTATTCCCGTGACTTATTTATTCCATAACTAAAAGCCTGTATCTGTCACTCCTTTCACCCATTTTCCACATACCTCCAGCAGCCATTAGTTATCTGTATTTTCAGGTCTGAGTCTGCTTTTTGTTTGATTGTTTATTCATTTGTTTTGCTTTTTGGATTCTACATAGAGTGAAATCATATGGTATTTGTCTTTTTCAGGTTGACTTATTTCACTTAGCATAATACTTTCTGGGTCTGTTCATGTTATTGCAAATGGCAAGATCTCATCTTTTTTATGGCTGCATAATATTCCAGCATGTCTATATGTGTGTGTGTGTGTGTGTGTGTGTGTGTGTGTGTGTGTATGTATGTGTACACACTACATGTATCTTTTTTATCCATTCATCAGTCAGTGAGCATTGGGGTTGCTTCTATAATTTGGCTATTGTAAATAATGCTACGATAAACACAGGCATGCCTATATCTCTTTGAATTAGTGCTTTCATATTCAGCAATCAACAGAACAAAAAGACAAACAACTGAGCTAAAGAAGATATTTGCAAATTATATCTCTGTGATAAGGGGTTAGTATGCAAAATATATAAAGAACTTACACAACTCAACACCCCAAAACCAAATAATCCAGTTTAAAAATGGACAGCAGACATGAACAGACATTTTTCCAAAGAAGACATACACAGATGGCCAATAGACACATGAAAAGATGATCAATATCACTAATCAGGGAATTGCAAATCAAAATCACAATGATGTATCCCTCACACCTGTCGTAGTGGCTAAAATGAAATAGGCAAGAAACAACAAATGTTGGCAAGGATATAGAGAAAGAGGAAACCTCCTGCATTGTTGGTGAGAATGTAAATTGGTGCAGCCACTGTGGAAAACAGTATGGAGGTTCCTCAAAAAAACTAAAAATAGAAATGCCGTATGATCCAGTAATTTCCTAGTGGGTATTTACTCAAAGAATATGAAAACACTATTTCAAGAAGATAGATAGACCCCTATGTTTATTGCAGCATTATTTACAATAGCCAAATTATAGAAGCAACCCAAGTACTCACTGACTGATGAATGGATAAAGAAGATACAATGGAATATTACTCAGCCATCAAATGAAATCTTGCCATTTGCGACAGCATGGATAAATCTAGAGAGTAGTATTGTAAGTGAAATAACTAATAACTCAGAAAAAGACAAGTACCATATGATTTCACTTATATGTGGAATTTAAGAAACAAATGAACAAAGAAAAAAAGAGACAAACAGACTCTTAAATATAGAGAACAAACTGGTGGTTACCAGATAGGAGGTAGGTGAGGAGATGGTTGAAATACATGAAGGGAATTAAAGGTACACTTATCATGATGAGCACTGAGTAATACAGAGAATCATTGAATCACCATATTGTACACCTGAAACTAATATAACACTTAACTTTAATTATACTAGAAATTAAAAATAAAAAATAAAAGATTTATCAGCAAAGTTTTTATAGTATATTGGTTTTAGTAGTTTACTTTGAGTTCCACATTTATAAGTAAATGCCTAAAGAAATTTTATTAGGGTTGGTCATTATTCTGAAGTCCATTCAACTCTGGGACATGGTCAAAATCATATTAGTGCTAAGAGCCAGACCATGGATAGTTGTAAGTTTACCATATAATTATCCTCTTGTAGGGATCTTTCTAGTGAACTGGATAACCTTGCCCAAGTAGCACATCTTTGCATTACTATATGTGAGTCTTAGTCTGTTGATCCTCATTAAAGAGATGGAGCTGTGCTGATGAAAGGAAATGGAGTTACCTCTTCTGTTCTCTCTACCAGTCTGGAAATTACAAAAAATTGGGAGGCGTTCAGGGTGGCTACATTGAGCAGTGTATGGGGCTAGATATACCTCTTTGTGTGATCTAGAGTAGTGGTTTCCAAACATTTTTATTGTGTATCATAACCATGAAAAGTTTTTCTTTCAACATGCATGTGCGCACACACCCACATATACACTTACCTATAAATCATATACATGTACATGTATGTTTATGTTATTTAAAACATACTATAAAATATATACAACTAAATTTTAAACATCAGAAAGATTAATAATATTAATTTTATGTATTTTAAAACCAATATTCTGTTCAGTAAATATCCTCAATAGTATCATCATTGATATATGAGAATTAGGGAATTATGGTATTAGAAGGTTGTATATAACCATATACACGAAAAAAAAATTTTTTGAGAGACAGAAAGAGACAGAGCATAAGTGGGGGAGGGGCAGAGAGAGAGACACACACAGAATCTGAAGCAGACTCTATGCTCTGAGCTGTCAACACAGAGCCCCATGCAGGGCTCAAACTCACGAACCATGAGATCATGACCTGAGCTAGAGTCAGATGTTTAACCGACTAAGCCACCCAGGTGCCCCTAACCACATACATTTTTAATGAGAATAACTTGATTGGAAATGTTTTATTTTTTTATTAAATTTTTGGTTTTATACTTTGTGAGGCAGCAGTCTGATGGTGGTCCAATGGAGTCAAACCTAGTAGAATTTCATATTAGTAATGTTTAATTGTTTCTCATATTTTTCAAGAAAAATATTATGAATCGCTTCTGTCTACTTTATTCAGTGTAGCACATTCTTCAAAAGTAAAGGTTTATGTCATCAAAGATATAAAACTTCTTCATATAAAAAGTTGTAAGGCAAGCAAAACTAAACAGTACTTTTTGAAGGACACGTACATAGGTAACTAAAATATGAAGGAACAAAAGGATACAAAACAGACTGTGATTACCTGTAGGAGGTTGAAAAAGATTATTATTAGGGATGTGCACATGGTAAGATTCCAGGGCAAAGGCCAGATGTAGTGCCAGGGGTGCCATGGTCATAGTTTGGAAGCACATCTATAAGCCTTGTTGATGTTTGGGAGCCAAGACCAGAGCAGAGTGTCTGTTGGAGGGCACAGTTAACACCTGTAATAACCCCAGAGAGATGTTCTCTTTTTGTTGTTTTTGTTAAAAGGATGAAGCAATCAAAGTCACAGAGTTTAGTAAATTTGCCTAAGGCACCACAGATGGCAAGGTTGAAGTAGAAGACCATGCATTCTTACTCCAGAGCTAGTACTCTTACCCACTATGGTATATTGTCTGTCTATATATTTTTTTAATGTTTATTTGTTCTTGAGAGAGAGGGAGACAGAGCATGAGCAGGGGAGGGTCAGAGACAGGGAACCACAGAATCCGAAGCAGGCTCCAGGCTCTGAGCTGTCAGCACAGAGCCGGACACGGAGCTTGAACTCACAAACTGTGAGATCATGACCTGAGCTGAAGTGGTACGCTTAACCAACTGAGCCACCCAGGTGCCCCATATGTCTCTATATTACAGAATCATGAAACTCAAGAGCCAGGGGTCAGTAGTAGGAAGACAGGAGATTGGATAAATTTCACAGATTGTTTTTAATGGTGATAAACTTGAGGGGTAAATGGTAAAAGGTGGGATGGGGGGGTTGAAGTAAGTTTGTGTTTTTGTTTAAAGTTTCCAGCTGGTTTGTTTGTTTGTTTGTTTGTTTGTTTGTTTCAGTAGGTAAGACAAAGTCATTTAAAAGGACTAGAGCAGACAGGAGTAGGATTTAACACAACACAGTCCCTTTATGCCCTTGGGATTAGGGCCTGGTGTGAAAATACTGTTCGAGATGCATCTCTAGATAACTTGAATGCAAATGTGCACTTTCTGCCATTTCCCTTTCTTTGCTGCAGCAGGGTGACTCATATCCTGAAGGGGCTTGGATGGCAGGGTAGCTGCTATCATTCTTGCACTGTATATACATACTGTCACTGGAGCGTGAAAGCTGTGAATGAACAGATACAATTCTCTACAGCATTCTTCTGCTATGGGATGTGTTTCCTTTCTCATCCACTCTGGGAATGAGATGTATATATTTTTTTCAATATATGAAATTTATTGTCAAATTGGTTTCCATACAACACCCAGTGCTCATCCCAAAAGGTGCCCTCCTCAATACCCATCACCCAACCCCCCGTCCCTCCCACCCCCCATCAACCCTCAGTTTGTTCTCAGTTTTTCAGAGTCTCTTATGCTTTGGCTCTCTCCCACTCTAACCTCTTTTTTTTTTTTCCTTCCCCTCCCCCATGGGTTTCTGTTAAGTTTCTCAGGATCCACATAAGAGTGAAACCATATGGTATCTGTCTTTCTCTGTATGGCTTATTTCACTTAGCATCACATTCTCCAGTGCCATCCACGTTGCTACAAAGGGCCATATTTCGTTCTTTCTCATTGCCACGTAGTACTCCATTGTGTATATAAACCGCAATTTCTTTATCCATTCATCAGTTGATGGACATTTAGGCTCTTTCCATAATTTGGCTATTGTTGAGAGTGCTGCTATAAACATTGGGGTACAAGTGCCCCTATGCATCAGTACTCCTGTATCCCTTGGGTAAATTCCTAGCAGTGCTATTGCTGGGTCATAGGGTAGGTCTATTTTTAATTTTCTGAGGAACCTCCACACTGTTTTCCAGAGCGGCTGCACCAATTTGCATTCCCACCAACAGTGCAAGAGGGTTCCTGTTTCTCCACATCCTCTCCAGCATCTATAGTCTCCTGATTTGTTCATTTTGGCCACTCTGGCGTGAGGTGATATCTGAGTGTGGTTTTGATTTGTATTTCCCTGATATGGGAATGAGATATATAAAAGGTCTAGCTTTTCTGTTGAATCTGACAGGATAATTGCAGGTTTGGCTGGTTTCATTTGCTAATATTTAAAGTAATAAACATCAGTGAAGGCTGGATTGAGACTCAGTTTAACTTTGTGACCCATAGTAATCTGGCTGAGGTAGAGGATGGAGGAGGGCCTTTTATGGTAGGGGTTATTTAATTTCATCTTTAAAAAAATCAGATATATGTATATATGGGTTTTTAAATCATATATTAAAGGCAACTAGGCCTTAAATGAAAAACAATAGTTTTAGGTCCTGTTTCTCCTCATTCTTGAATCCCACTATACACACATTTTACTCAGCACTTTTAGTTATTTCTTCTGATATTTCATATATCTAAAGAATATTCTTTTAATGTATATCTTGATTTTTTTCTATTTTAGGTATAATTTCATGATCTTCTGGTATAGAAAATGAGAATTAAGCTCTGAATGTGCTTCTACATACTTATATACTCTTCCCTCCTCCAGTACTTCCATAATAGTTACATCACCATTTTGTTGTTGTTGAATCAATATGCAGTTGTTACTATGCCCATATAACTATTTTCACATCTATTTTCACACTATTTCACATCTTAATAGTGAATTAAGTTTACATTTCCTTTCTTGTGTAACTTTGTTTTTTTGTGGTTAATACTTGTTTCTCTTTTCATTTGTTTTGTTTCCTCTGTTTTCTAAGTCTTAACCTTCTAGCAGAATTGAAAATCTCCTTTGAATATGCTTAAACACTTTAGATATTTTACCAGTTTTTTTTTCTCAGTGATATTTTATATAGAACCCTCCAACCTCCTATGTTAATCTGCCCTTAGAATTTTCTTTGCCCCTCTCCTAGGTCCCTCTGTCTTCTGGATTAAATCAGTGTCACCTTAATTATTGATTTACTTTCTAATTTGATGAATCACTGTCTCCATAGCTTCCTGAGAAAAGTGTGTGGGAGAATTTTTTTTTTTTTTTGAGATTTTACATATTTTAAGTGCCTTTTACCTTAGCTTGATTCATAGTTTGGCTTGGAATAAAATTCTTGGTTACAAATAAACTACAGAAGTTTTAAAGCATTCCTTCATTATTTTCTAGTTTCCAGTGTTGTTGACAAATCTAGTGTCATTCTATTTCCTGACTCTTTGGTTGACAAGTTTTCTTTCTTTCTTTCTTTCTTTTTTTCCTTTGACAAGTTGTTTTCCATGAAAGATTTTAGGATCATCTCTTTGTTCCCAGTGCTTTGCAATTTTACAATAGTATGTCTTAACTGGATCTTTTTTCCTTGATTATGATCACTATTCCTGAGTTCTATCATCACAGAAACTCATTTCCTTCAGTCCTGGGGCATTTATTGTATTAGTTTCTTGTTTTAGTTTCTTCCTGTCTGTTTCCATATTTCTCTTTTCCTATAATTCTTTTATTGGAATTGGACATCCCAAAATGATTTGTTAATTTTCTTATGTTTTCCCCCCATTTATTCATTGTATTACTTTTTTTGTTCTATTTTACAACAGAATTCTTCAACTTTCTATTCTATCACTTTTACTGAATTTTGCTTTAAATTACACTGATCTTATTTTTAACTTCCAAAAGTTATTTTGGGCTCTGGATCTTTTTCTCCTTTTCTGTTTTATCCTCTTCTTATTTCATGGATGTACTATAATCTCTGTGTTCTCTGAAAATACTGATGATTAGTTTTTTGAAATTTTCTTTTACTCCTGGCATTGTTTCTGTTTCTTCTAGTTTCCATTCTTCTGATTGTTTGGTCTCTTTCCTTCATGTTGGGAGCTTTCTTCATTATATGGTGTTCTTTCCTATTGATATTTAAGAATGAGGCATTAAAAGGGTGCCTGGGTGGCTCAGTTGGTTAAGTATATGACTTTGGCTCAGGTCATGATCTCACGGTTCGTGGGTTCAAGCCCCACGTCAGGGTCTGTGCTGACAGCTCAGAGCCTGGAGCCTGCTTTGGATTCTGTGTCTCCCTCTTTCTCTGCCCCTCCCCTACTCATGCTCTGTCTCTCTTTCTCTCTCTCAAAAATAAATAAACACTAAAAAAAAGGATGAGGCATTAAAATGTTGCCAGAACACTCTGTGAATGGAACTAGTATTTACTAACCAATGGACGTTCTGTAGAGTGATCAGAGAAGGGATGGAGTTTCATGGGAGAAGGGGAGCAACTGTCAGTATTTCTGGGTCTTTTCCCCTGGGCCTAATTTTCCCAGTAAGGAACCTTGCATTTCTTTCCTAGGATGATGTAGTAAAACTGGCTGTCAGCATTTTGGGAGCTCAGTGTGGGAAGGGCACCAGGGATCCCATCATTTACTACCTAATCTTTGACTTAATTTCCCAGTTTTTAATATCATTTGCTCTTTTTGGTGTCTCCATGGTATAGACCCTGTTTTAACCTCTGCAGAGAGTAAACTATCACGTAGAAAAAGGTATCCAGTGAGGAAAGCCTGGATAATGATCTGAAGGTCTTACGGACTTTTTTTTTTTTTTTTTTAGTAGAAAAAAGATAGACTTTGTTTTTTTACTTTGGAAAACTTTTGTTTGTTTTTTAAGTTTTTATTGAAATTCTAGTTAGTTGACATACAGTGTAATATTAGTTTCAAGTGTACAATTTAGTGATTTGACACTTCTAAACAACACTCAGTGCTCAACACACAGCCAACTGCACACCTTAATCCCCATCACCTATTTCACCCATCCCCCCTTTCTCCTCCCCTCTCATAACCATCCGTTTGTTCTCTATAGTTAAGAGTCTTATAGACATTTTTTAATGTTTATTTATTTTTGAGAGAGAGAGAGACACACACACAGAGTGTGAGTCGGGGAGGGGCAGAGAGAGAGGGAGACACAGAATCTCAAGCAGACTCCAGGCTCTGAGCTGTCATCACAGAGCCCAGCACAGGGCTGGAACTCACAAACCACAAGATCATGACCTGAGCTGAAGTTGGATGCATAACTGACTGAGCCACCCAGGCGCCCCAAGTCTTAACAGACTTTTAAAAGACTTTTAACCAATCCTGTTTCCATTCCCTAGGCATGCACTTCAGATCCACCATACACATACGCTTTCAGGGGTTCCTGGTATCTCCAATCCCTGAGTCTTTCTTCACAGACAATAGACTTGATTCTTACTGATTTCCTTCCAACCCTCCCATCCTCCCCACGTGTATTCCCCTCCTTGTCCCCAGGGCTCAGTTTTCAGTCTTTTATTTTCTGCAAGTTAACCTACTTTCCACCTTTTATCTGTAGAATTTGGAGGAAGGGGGAATTGTGCATTGGGAGGATTGGGACTGGTTTCCTATTCATTTCCATATCTGAGAAGAGGTACCTCCAGGAAAGGATTAAATGTTGTCTTTAAGTAGAGGTTTGTTCTATCTTGTGTAGAAGGGCTACCTGTGAGCCTGAGAATGCTTTAGCTGTCCACAGCTCCCTGTCAGGTAAGTTCACTCTGTTCAGAATTGTGAATGGGTGCCCTTGATATCAGCAACTGCAGCCTCCATTTTTTTGTATCACTAACATTTTCCTTATCTTTCAGTTGACTTTGCTCCCTTCTTATCAAGATTCTTCTCTGCTCTAGTGAAAGAATATGATCAGCTTATTTAAACTAAAATAGAAAGAATTTTTAAAGTCTTAGCTCTCCTGGAAATACTTGTGTTATAAAATAAGATTGACACTATGAAGGTCCTATTTTGGTTATTATTAAGTCTGTTTGGGTTGGGAGTGGAATGAAGAAAATATCATGGCCCTTCAGAAATGGAGGAATAAACATGTATGCCAGGCAAATAGATTGTATCAGGCGCACCCCCATATTCGTGAATGGTTTAAAAAGAATTTTCACATTGCTGCTTTGCATTTTTATTTCTTGCAAACATGTGCTTGAAAATCACTGTGAAATAGCTTGGATTTAGGTACTGTTTTGTTTCACAGAAATTTCTCTTTTGACCTTAGTTTTGAGCCTTGGCCAACTGTGTCATGGAACAACCTTAAAATACAGTGTAAATTCCTGGGTTTAACAATATTTTTGGCAGAAAAGTCATTAGAATGGCAAGTACTGCAGTTTAGATATTTTTATATTATACTGGGATTAGTTGGGGTGCCAGGGTGGCTCAGTCAGTTAAGCATCCAACTTTGAATCAGGTCATGATCTTGCAGTCTGTGAGTTCGAGCCCTATGTCAGGCTCTGTGCCGACAGTTCAGAGCCTGGAGCCTGCTTCGGATTCTGTGTCTCCCTCCCTCTGACTCTCCCCTGCTCATGCTTGCTCTCTCTCTCTCTCTCTCTCTCAAAAATGAATAAACATTGAAAAAAAAAGAAAGAAAGTGAAAGAATAAGACACCTACCTATATATAAATAAAAGAATGTTCAAAAAGTAAGAAGTAATGGGACGCCTGGGTGGCTCAGTTGGTGAAGCGTCTGACTCTTGATTTCGCCTTGGGTTAGGATCTCATGGTTTGTGAGATAGAGCCTGCATCCGGCTCCATTCTGACAGCTTGGAGTTGGCTTGGGATACTCTCTATCCATCTTTCTCTGCTCCTCACCCACTCATTCACCATTCACTCTCTGTCTGTCTGTCTCTCTCTCAAAAAATAAAAATAAAAGTAACAAGTCATAGGATAGTTCTGTTTTTTTATTTTATTTTTTATTTTTTATAATTTACATCCAGATTAATTAGCATATAGTGAAATAATGATTTCAGGAGTAGATTCCTTAATAATATAAAAACAGGGAGGGGGACAAAACAGAAGAGACTCATAAATATGGAGAACAAACTGAGGGTAGCTGGAGGGGTTGTGGGAGGGGGATGGGCTAAATGGGTAAGGGGCATTAAGGATAGTTCTATTTTTAATTTTTTGAGGAACCTCCATACTGTTTTCCAGAGTGGCTGTACCAGTTTGCATTCCCACCAGCAGTGCAAGAGGGTTCCCCTCTCTCCACATCCTTTCCAACATCTGTTGTTTCCTGACTTGTTAATTTTAGCCACTCTGATAGGTGTGAGGTGGTACCTCATTGTGGTTGTGATATGTATTTCCCTGATGATGAGTGATGTTGAACATCATTTCATGTGTCTGTCAGCCATCTGCATGTCTTCTTTGGAAAAGTGTCTATTCATGTCTTCTGCCCATTTCTTCACTGGATTGTTTGGTTTTTGGGTGTTGAGTTTGCTAAGTTCTTTATAGATTTTGGATTCTAACCCTTTATCTGGCATGTCATTTGCAAATGTCTTCTCCCATTCTGTAGACTTTTAGTTTTGTGGATTGTTTCCTTTGCTGTGCAGAAGCTTTTTATCTTCATGAGGTCCCAATAGTTCATTTTTGCTTTTATTTCCCTTGATTCTGGAGACATGTGTATTAGGAAGTTGCTGCAGCCAAGGTCAAAGAGGTTGTTTGTTGCCTATTTTCTCCTCTAGGATTTTGACGGTTTCCTGTCTTACATTTACGTCTTTCATCTATTTTGAATTTATTTTTGTGTAAGGTGTAAGAAAGTGGTCCAGTTTCATTCTTCATGTCACTGTGCGGTTTTCCCAACACCATTTGCTGAAGAGACTTTTTTTTTTTCAATTTGATGTTCATTCCTGCTTTGTCGGAGATTAGTTGACCATACATTTGTGGGTACGTTTCTGGGTTCTCTGTTTTGTTCCATTGATTTATGTGTTTATGTTTTTGTTCCATTGATTTATGAATTTATGTTTCTGTGCCAGTATCATACTGTCTTGATGATTACAGCTTTGTAATACAGCTTGAAGTCGGGAATTGTGATGCCTCCAGCTTTCCTTTTCTTTTTCAACATTCCTTTGGCTATTCAGGGTCTTTTGTGGCTCCAAACAAATTTTAGGATTGTTTTTTCTAGCTCTGTGAAGAATGCTGATGTTATTTTGATGGGGATTACATTGAATGTGTACATCGCTTTGGGTAGTATCAACATTTTAACAATATTTATTCTTCCAATCCATGAGCATGGAATTTTTTCCATTTCTTTGAGTCTTCTTCAGTCTCTTTCATAACCTTTCTGTAGTTTTCAGTATAGATCTTTTACCTCTTTGGTTAGGTTTATTCCTAGGTATCTTATGGTTTTTGGTGCAATTGCAAATGGGATCGATTCCTTGATTTCTCTTTCTGCTACATCATTATTGGTGTATAGAAGTGCAACCAATTTCTGTACATTGATTTTATATGCTGTGACTTTGCTGAATTCATACATGAGTTCTAGCAGTTTTTTGGTGGATTCTTTCAGATATTCCATGTAGAGCATCATGTCATCTGCAAAGAGTGAAAGTTTGACTTCTTCTTTGCCAATTGCATGCCTTTTCTTTCTTTTTGTTGTCTGATTGCTGAGGCTATGACTTCCAGTACTATGTTGAAGAATAGTGGTGAGAGTGGACATCCATGTTACGTTCCTGACCTTAGGAGGAAAGCTCCGTTTTTCCCCATTGAGGATGATATTAGTTGTAGGCTTTTTATATATGGCCTTTATAAAGTTGAGAAATATTCCTTCTACCCCTATTTTCTTGAGGGTTTTTAATCAAGAAATGATGCTGTATATTGTCACATGTTTTTTATGCATCTATTGAGAAGATCATGCAGTTATTAATCCTTTCTTTTGTTAATGTGATGTATCATGTTGATTGATTTGCAGATACTGAGCCAGCTCTGCAGCCCAGGAGGAAATCGACTTGAATGTGGTGAATGATTCTTTTATAGTATTGTTGGATTTGATATGGCAGTATCTTGTTGGGAATTTTGGCATCCATGTTGTTCAGGGAAATTGGTCTGTAATTCTCCTTTTTAGTGGGGTCTTTGTCTGATTTTGGAATTAAGGTAATAGTGGCCCCATAGAATGAGTTTGGAAGTTTTCCTTCCATTTCTATTCTTTGGAATAGATTCAAAAGAGTAGGTATTAACTCCCCATTAAGTGTTTAGTAGAATTCCCCTAGAAAGCCATCCAGCTCTGGACTCTTGTTTCTTTGGGAGATTTTTGATTACTGATTCATTATCTTTACTGGTTGACCCATAACCAGTAAGTAAATTGAATTAGTAATCAAAAATCTGCCAAAAAACAAAAGTCCAGGGCCAGATGGCTTTCCAGGTAAATTGTACCAAACATTTAAGGAAGAGTTAACACCTATTCTCTTGAAGCTGTTCCAAAAAATAGAAATGGAAGGAAAACTTCCAAACTCATTCTATGAAGCCAGCATTACCTTGATTCCAAACCAGACAGAGACCCCACTAAAAAGGAGAACTGTAGACCAATTTCCCTGATGAACATGGATGCAAAAATCCTCAACAAGATATTAGCCAACCGAATCCAACAATACATTAAAAAAATTATTTACCACGACCACATGGGATTTATACCTGGGATGCAGGGCTGGTTCAATATCCACAAAACAATCAATGTGATTCATCACATCAGTAAAAGAAAGGACAAGAACCACATGATCCTTTCAGTAGATACAGAGAAAGCATTTGACAAAACACATTATCCTTTCTTGATAAAAGCGATCAAGAAAGTAGGGACAGAAGGAGCATACCTCAAGATCATAGAAGCCATATATGAAAGACCCAACGCTAATATCATCCTCAGTGGGGAAAAACTGAGAGCTTTCTCCCTAAGGTCAGGACTGAGACAGGGATGTCCACTCTCGTCACTGTTATTCAACTAAGTATTGGAAGTCTTAGCCTCTGTAATAAGACAACACAAAGAAATAAAAGGCATCCAGATTGGCCAGGAGCAGGTCAAACTTTCACTTTTCGCAGATGACATGATATTCTATATGGAAAACCCAAAAGATTCCACCAAAAACTGCTAGAATTGATTCATCAATTCAGCAAAGTTGCAGGATATAAAATCAATGCACAGAAATCGGTTGCATTCCTATTCACCAACAATGAAGCGACAGCAAGAGAAATCAAGGAATCGATCCCATTTACAGTTGCACAAAAAAAAAACATAAAATGCCCATGAATAAATCTAACCAAAGAGGAGAAAAATCTATACACTGAAAACTATAGAAAGCTTTTTAAAGAAATTGAAGACGACACAGAGAAATGGAAAAAGATTCCATGCTCCTGGATAGGAAGAACAAATATTGTTAAAATGTCCATACTACCCAAAGCAATCTACATGTTCAATGCAATCCCTATCAAAATAAAACCAGCGTTCTTCACAGAGCTAGAATAAATATTCCTAAAATTTGTACGGAACCAGAAAAGACCCCAAATAGCCAAAGCAATCTTGAAAAAGAAAACCAAAGCAGGAGGCATCACAATCCCAGACTTCAGGCTATACTACAAAGGTGTAAACATCAAGACAGTATGGTGTTGGCACAAGAACAGACACTCAGATCAATGGAACAGAATAGAGAACCCAGAAATGGACCCACACACATATGGCCAACTCATCTCTGACAAAGCAGGAAAGTGGAATAAAGACAGTCTCTTCAGCAAGTGGTGCTGGGAAAACTGGACAGCGACATGCAGAAGAATGAACCTGGCCCACTTTCTTACGCCATACACAAAAATAAACTCAAAATGGATGAAAGACCTCAATGTAAGACAGGAAGCTGTCAAAATCCTTGAGGAGAAAGCAGGCAAAAACCTCTTTGACCTTGGCCATAGCAACTTCTTATTCAACATGTCTCTGGAGGCAAGGGAAACAAAAGCAAAAATGAACTACTGGGACCTCATCAAAATAAAAAGCTTCTGCACAGTGAAGGAAACAATCAGCAAAACTAAAAGGCAACTGACAGAATGGGAGAAGATATTTGCAGATGACATTTCAGATAAAGGGTTAGTATCCAAAATCTACAAAGAACTTATCAAACTCAACACCCAAAAATAAATAATCCAGTGGAGAAATGGACACAAGACATGAGTAGACCCTTCTTCAGAGAAGACATCCAGATGGCCAACCGACACATGAAAAAAATGCTCAACATCACTCATCATCAGGGAAATACAAACGAAAACCACAATGAGATACCACCTTACACCTGTCAGAATGGCTAACATTAACAACTCAGGCAACAATAGATGTTGGCAAGGATGAGGAGAGAGAGGATCCCTTTTGCACTGCTGCTGGGAATGCAAGCTGGTGCAGTCACTCTGGAAAACAGTATGGAGGTTCCTCAAAAAATTAAAAATAGAACTACCCTATGACCCAGCAATTGCACTACTAGGCATTTATCCAAGGGATACAGGTGTACTGTTTTTTTTTTTTTTTAAGAAAAAAATTTTTAAATTTATTTTTATTATTATTATTTTTAATATGAAATTTACTGTCAAATTGGTTTCCATACAATACCCAGTGCTCATCCCCAATAGGTGCCCTCCTCAATACCCATCACCCACCCTCCCCTCCCTCCCACCCCCCATCAACCTTCAGTTTGTTCTCAGTTTTTAAGAGTCTCTTATGTTTTGGCTCCCTCCCTCTCTAACCTTTTTTTTTTTCCTTCCCCTCCCCCATGGTCTTCTGTTAAGTTTCTCAGGATCCACATAAAAGTGAAAACATATAGTATCTGTCTTTCTCTGTATGACTTATTTCACTTAGCATAACACTCTCCAGTTCCATCCACGTTGCTACAAAAGGCCGTATTTCATTCTTTCTCACTGCCACATAGTATTCCATTGTGTATATAAACCACAATTTCTTTACCCATTCATCAGTTGATGGACATTTAGGCTCAGGTGTACTGTTTTGAAGGGACACATGTACCACCATGTTTATAGCAGCGCTATCAATAGCCAAGGTATGGAAAGAGCCCAAATGTCCATCGGTGGATGAATGGATAAAGAAGATGTGGTAATATATACAATGGAGTATTACTCGGTAATCAAAAAGAAAGAAATTTTGCCATTTGCAACTATGTGGATGGAACTAGAGGGTATTATCCTAAATGAAATTAGTCAGTCAGTGAAAGACAAATATCATTATGACTTCACTCATATGAGTGCTAAGACACAGAACAGATGAACACAAGGAAAGGGAAGCAAAAATCATATAAAAACAGGGAGGGGGACAAAACCTAAGAGACTCTTAAATATGGAGAACAAACAGGGTTACTGTATGGGTTGTGGGCGGGGGGGGATGGGCTAAATGGGTAAGGGGCATTAAGGAATCTACTCCTGAAATCATTGTTGCACTATATGCTAACTAACTCGGATGTAAATTAAAAAAAAAAAAAAAAGAATATTCAATAAAAGTAAAATAAAAATAAAAAGAACATCACCAGAAACATCAACTCTACAGGCAACACAATGGCACTCAGTTCATATCTTTCAATAATCATTCTAAATGTAACTGGACTAAATTCTCCAATCACCTATCCTCTCCCCTCCTTGAAAAGAAAGCTATTTTCTTTTCAGAAAACTTAGTCCTCCCCATTATCCAAGTTTCAGAGCTCGTCCCTTGACACTTCTACTTTTCTTTTCTTTTTTTTTTTATTTTTAATTTTTTAATATATGAAATTTACTGTCAAATTGGTTTCCATACAACACCCAGTGCTCATCCTAACAGGTGCCATCCTCAATGCCCATCACTGACTTTCCCCTCTCTCCCACCCCCCATCAACCCTCAGTTTGTTCTCAGTTTTTAAGAGTGTCTTATGGTTTGCTTCATTCCCTCTGTGTAACTTTTTATTTTCCCCTTCCCCTTCCCTCTAGTCTTCTGTTAAGTTTCTCGGGACCTACATAAGAGTGAAAAAATAAGGTATCTGTCTTTCTTTGCATGACTTATTTCACTTAGCATAACACTCTCCAGTTCCATCCATGTTGCAACAAAATTTTTGCAATATTACATTCTTTCTCATTGCCACATAGTATTCCATTGTGTACATAAACCACAATTTCTTTACCCATTCATCAGTTGATGGACATTTAGGCTCTTTCCATAATTTGGCTATTGTTGAAAGTACTGCTATAAACATTGGGGTACAAGTGCCCCTATTCAACAGTACTCCTGTATCCCTTGGGTAAATTCCTAGCAGTGCTACTGCTGGGTCATAGGGTAGGTCTATTTTTAATTTTTTGAGGAACCTCCACACTGTTTTCCAGAGTGGCTGCACCAGTTTGCATTCTCACCAACAGTGCAAGAGAGTTTCCATTTCTCCACATCCTCCCCAGCATCTATAGTCTCCTCATTTGTTCATTTTGGCCACTCTGACTGGCATGAGGTGATATCTGAGTGTGGTTTTGATTTGTATTTCCCTGATGAGGAGCAATGTTGAGCATCTTTTCATGTGCCTGTTGGCCATCTGGATGTCGTCTTTAGAGAAGTGTCTATTCATGTTTTCTGCCCATTTCTTCACTGGATTATTTGTTTTTTGGGTGTGGAGTTTGGTGAGCTCTTTATAGATTTTGGATACTAGCCCTTTGTCCGATATGTCATTTGCAAATACCTTTTCCCATTGTGTTAGTTACCTTTTAGTTTTGTTGATTATTTCCTTTGCTGTGCAGAAGCTTTTATCTCCGTGAGGTCCCAATAGTTCATTTTTCCTTTTAATTCCCGTGCCTTTGGGGATGTGACAGGTAAGAAATTGCTGTGGCTGAGGTCAGAGTGGTCTTTTCCTGTTTTCTCGTCTAGGGTTTTGATGGTTTCCTGTCTCACATTCAGGTCCTTCATCCATTTTGAGTTTATTTTTGTGAATGGTGTAAGAAAGTGGTCTAGTTTCATTCTTCTGTATGTTGCTGTCCAGCTCTCCCAGCACCCTTTGTTAAAGAGACTGTCTTTTTTCCATTGGATATTCTTTCCTGCTTTGTCAAAGATTAGTTGGCCATACATTTGTGGGTCTAGTTCTGGGGTTTCTATTCTATTCCATTGGTCTATGTGTCTGTTTTTGTGCCAATACCATGCTGTCTTGATGATGACAGCTTTGTAGTAGAGGCTAAAGTCTGGGATTGTGATGCCTCCTGCTTTGGTCTTCTTCTTCAAAATTACTTTGGCTATTCGGGGCCTTTTGTGGTTCCATATGAATTTTAGGATTGCTTGTTCTAGCTTTGAGAAGAATGCTGGTGCAATTTTGATTGGGATTGCATTGAATGTGTAGATAGCTTTGGGTAGTATTGACATTTTGACAATATTTATTCTTCCAACCCCTGAGCATGGAATGTTTTTCCATTTCTTTATATCTTCTTCCATTTCCTTCATAAGCTTTCTATAGTTTTCAGCATACAGATCTTGTACATCCTTGGTTAGATTTATTCCTAGGTATTTTATGCTTCTTGGTGCACTTGTGAATGGGATCAGTGTCTTTATTTGTCTTTCTGTTGCTTCATTATTAGTGTATAAGAATGCAACTGATTTCTGTACATTGATTTTGTATCCTGCAACTTTGCTGAATTCATGTATCAGTTCTAGCAGACTTTTGGTGGAGTCTATCAGGATATTATCATGTCATCTGCAAAAAGTGAAAGAAAGATTGACTTCATCTTTGCCAATTTTGATGCCTTTGATTTCCTTTTGTTGTCTGATTGCTGATGCTAGTACTTCCAACACTATGTTAAACAACAGTGGTGAGAGTGGGCATCCCTGTCGTGTTCCTGATCTCAGGCGGAAAGCTCTCAGTTTTTCCCCATTAAGGATGATATTAGCTGTGGGCTTTTCATAAATGGCTTTTATGATGTTTAAGTATGTTCCTTCTATCCCGACTTTCTCGAGGGTTTTTATTAAGAAAGGATGCTGAATTTTGTCAAATGCTTTTTCTGCATCGATTGCCAGGATCATATGGTTCTTATCTTTTATTAATGTGATGTATCACGTTGATTGATTTGCGAATGTTGAACCAACCCTGCATCCCAGGAATGAATCCCACTTGATCATGGTGAATAATTCTTTTTATAAGCTGTTGAAATCGATTTGCTAGTATCTTATTGAGAGTTTTTGCATCCATTTTCATCAGGGATATTGGCCTGCAGTTCTCTTTTTTTACTGGGTCTCTGTCTGGTTTAGGAATCAAAGTAATACTGGCTTCTTAGAATCAGTCTGGAAGTTGTCCTTCCCTTTATATTTTTTGGAATAGCTTGAGAAGGATAGGTATTATCTCTGCTTTAAATGTCTGGTAGAATTCCCCAGGGAAGCCATCTGGTCCTGGACTCTTATTTTGGGGGAGATTTTTGATAACTGATTCAATTTCTTCGCTGGTTATGGTTCTGTTCAAGCTTTCTATTTCCTCCTGTTTGAGTTTTGGAAGAGTGTGGGTGTTTAGGAATTTGTCCATTTCTTCCAGATTGTCCAGTTGTTGGCATATATTTTTTCATAGTATTCCCTGATAATTGCTTGTATTTCTGAGGGATTGTTTGTAATAATTCCATTTTCATTCCTGATTTTATCTATATGGGTCGTCTCCCTTTTGTTTTTGAGAAGCCTGGCTAGAGGTTTATCAGGTTTTTTTTTATTTTTTCAAAAAACCAACTCTTGATTTCATTGATCTGCTCTACAGTTTTTTTAGATTCTATATTGTTTATTTCTGCTCTGACCTTTATTATTTCTCTTCTTCTGCTGGGTTTGGGGTGTCTTTGCTGTTCTGCTTCTATTTTCTTTAGGTGTGCTGTTAGATTTTGTATTTGGGATTTTTCTTGTTTCTTGAAATAGGCCTGGATTGCAATGTATTTTCCTTTCAGGACTGCCTTCGCTGCATCCCAAAGCATTTGGATTGTTGTATTTTCATTTTCGTGTCTTTCCATATATTTTTAAATTTCTTCTCTAATTGCCTGGTTGACCCATTCATTCTTTAGTAGGGTGTTCTTTAACCTCCATGCTTTTGGAGGTTTTCCAGACTTTTTCTGTGGTTGATTTCAAGCTTCATCGCATTGTGGTCTGAAAGTATGCATGGTATGATCTCAATTCTTGTATACTTATGAAGGGCTGTTTTGTGATGCAGTATGTGATCTATCTTGGAGAATGTTGCATGTGCACTTGAGAAGAAAGTATTTTCTGTTGCTTTGGGATGCAGAGTTTTAAATATATCTGTCAAGTCCATATGATCCAATGTATCATTGTTTCTTTATTTGTTTCTTTATTGACCATGTGTCTAGATGATCTATCCATTGTTGTACGTGGGGTATTAAAGTCCCCTGCAATTACCACATTCTTATCAATAAGGTTGCTTATGTTTGTGAGTAATTGTTTTATATATTTGGGGGCTCCCGTATTCGGCGCATAGACATTTATAATTGTTAGTTCTTCTTGATGGATAGACCCTGTAATTATTATATAATGCCCTTCTTCATCTCGTGTTACAACCTTTAAAGTCTAGTTTGTCTGATATAAGTATGGCTACTCCAGCTTTCTTTTGGCTTCCAGTAGCATGATAAATAGTTCTCCATCCCCTCACTTTCAATCTGAAAGTGTCTTCAGGTCTAAAATGAGTCTCTTGTAGACAACATTAGATGGGTCTTGTTTTTTATCCATTATGATACTCTATGTCTTTTGGTTGGCACATTTAGTCCATTTACATTCAGTGTTATTATAGAAAAATATGGGTTTAGAGTCATTGTGATGTCTGTAGGTTTCATGCTTGTAGCGATGTCTCTGGTACTTTGTCTCACAGGATCTCCCTTAGGATTTCTTGTAGGGCTGGTTTAGTGGTGATGAATTCCTTCAGTTTTTGTTTGTTTGGGAAGACCTTTGTCTCTCCTTCTATTCTAAATGACAGATTTGCTGGATAGAGGATTCTCGGCTGCATATTTTTTCTGTTCATCACATTGAAGATTTCCTGCCATCCCTTTCTGGCCTGCCAAGTTTCAGTAGAGAGATCCGTCACGAGTCTTATCAGTCTCCCTTTATATGTTAGAGCACGTTTATCCCTAGCTGCTTTCAGAATTTTCTCTTTATCCTCATATTTTGCCAGTTTCTCTATGATATGTCGTGCAGAAGATTGATTCAAGTTACGTCTGAAGGGAGTTCTCTCTGCCTCTTGGATTTCAGTGCCTTTTTCCTTCCCTAGATCAGGGAGGTCCTCAGCTATTATTTCTTCAAGTACACCTTCAGCACCTTTCCCTCTCTCTTCCTCCTCTGGAATACCAATTATGCGTAGATTATTTCTCTTTAGTGCATCACTTAGTTCTCTAATTTTCCCCTCATACTCCTGGATTTTTTTATCTCTCTTTTTCTCAGCTTCTTTTTCCATAATTTTATCTTCTAGTTCACCTATTCTCTCCTCTGCCTCTTCAATCCGAACTGTGGTCGTCTCCATTTTATTTTGTAGCTCATTAATAGCATTTTTTAGCTCCTCCTGGCTGTTCCTTAGTCCCTTGATCTCTGTAGCAATAGATTCTCTGCTGTCCTTTTTACTGTTTTCAAGCCCAGCGATTAATTTTATGACTATTATTCTAAATTCACTTTCTGTTATATTGTTTAAATCGTTTTTGATCAATTCGTTAGCTGTCATTATTGCCTGGAGGGTTTTTTGAGGGGAATTCTTCCGTTTCGTCATTTTGGATAGTCCCTGGAGTGGTGCAGATCTGCAGGGCACTTCCTCTGTGCTGTCTTGAATAACTTGCATTGGTGGGCGGGGCCGTAGTCAGACCCGATGTCTGCCCCCAGCCCACCCTGGGTCTACAGTCAGACTGGTGTGCACCTTCTCTTCCCCTCTCCTAGGGGCGGGATTCACTGTGGGGTGGCGTGCCCCATCTGGGCTACTTGCACACCGCCTGGTTTGTGGTGCTGGGGATCTGGCGTATTAGTTGGGGTGGATCGGCAAGGTGCACAGGGTTGGGAGGGGCAGGCTCAGCTCGCTTTTCCTTCAGAGATCTGCTTCAGGAGGGGCCCTGTGGCACTGGGATTGAGTCAGACCTGCCGGAGGGGTGGCTCCACAGAAGCACAGCGTTGGGTGTTTGCGCGGTGCAAACAAGTTCTGTGATGGGAACTGGTTCCCTTTGGGATTTTGGCTGGGGGATGGGTGAGGGAGATGGCGTTGGCAAGCGCCTTTGTTCCCCGCCATGCTGAGCTCTGTCGTCCGGGGCTCAACAACTCTCCCTCCCGTTCTCCTCCAGCCCTCCCGCTCTCCGAGCAGAGCTGTTAACTTATAACCTTCCAGATGTTAAGTCCCGCTTGCTGTCCGAACACACTCCTTCTGGCCCCTCCGCTTTTGCAAGCCAGACTCTGGGGCTCTGCTTTGCCGGGGGCTTCCCCTCTGCCCTGGCTCCCTCCCGCCAGTCCGTGTAGTGCGCATCGCCTCTCCGCCCTTCCTACCCTCTTCCATGGGCCTCTTGTCTACGCTTGGCTCCAGAAAATCCGTTCTGCTAGTCTCCTGGTGGTTTTCTGGGTTATTTAGGCAGGTGTGGGTGGAATCTAAGTGATCCACAGGACGCGGTGAGCCCAGTGTCCTCCTACGCCGCCGTCTTCCCAACAAAAATTTTAAGAAATTAAAAAAAAATTTTGTTGTTTCTGTGTCCAAGAAAGGGAGAAGAAAGAAAAAACAATGTAAGTATAAACAGAAGCAAAGAAAATGAACAAGCAAACAGGATGAAATCCAAATGAAGCTGCATCCTGTTCCCTTAGAACTTATACTTTGGAGCACACTTTAGTCCGTAGACTAAGCAGGTGGAAGGGATTTGTGCTGGTCTTCTGGGGGATGTGTCTGGAGGGCACAGGAGCATGGAGCTTGGTGTAGTGGCTCTGTTTGCCACTTGGTGGTGCTTCTTAGCTCACTGTGGTCTATCCATGAGGTAAAAGTGGCTTCACCCAGCTCTCTAGTCTCTGGCTTGGAAATTGACACACTATCAAGCACCCCTCCTTTATCTCAGGCTTCCGTCTGCTCCCCACCTTTACCCTGTATCCAAGCTGTCTGCCTGCCAGGTGTTACTTCGCTCTAGAGTTTTATCTGAGATGGGGCTGTGTTTCAAAACACAGCACTTCAGAGACCCCTGTGGCTTTGGACCCGTTCTGATTCTCTGGAGGAGGGTTTTGCTAAGCAATGGCAAGTCCTGGCTTGTCCCTGAAAATGTTGTGCAGCAGCAGAGGCTTAGAGTTTATGGTGAATCAGAACACACAACTGGCACCAAGTTTTGCTGTACTCTGGGGTCTTTGTTCCAATATCGGTAAATGTGGCAGCTCTCCATGGTCTGCCAGGACTTTTGCCTGTGGAGAAACCATATGGCCTCTACCAAATGCACTCCAAGCTGGGGAACTGCTTCTCCCTGTGTGGTACACAGACCCCTCAGACCACACTGCCTAATCATGGGAGTTTCCTCTACTTCCTCACCAGAATACCACCAGGCACTGAACTCTGGACCTTTAGATTCTTTGCTCCACTGTTTATAGAATCCTGGTGATGTTAAAACCCTCTCCTTTCTCTTTCTCAATGGTTTTGGGGAACAGATTTCTTGTCTAGTCCCCTGTGTTTTCACTCTTTCTCTCCAGCTTCTTTTGGGGGTAGTGCTTTTCTTGTGTGTTCCAACATGCTGCACTCTCTCCCTTTCTCTTTGTCCTCTCCACAAAAAAGGTTCCCTACCCTCCATGGCTCCGTGGCTTTTCTCTCCTTCAGTTTACCTCTCTGCACTATGTATCTGCCAAGTTCTCTGGCTCAAGTTATGCAGATTGTTGCGTTAATCCTCAGATCGATTTCCTAGGTGTTCAAAATGGTTTTATGCTAATATAGCTGCATTTCAGGGGCAAGACAAGCTCAGGGTCTCCATACTACTCTGCCATCTTAACTCGCCCCGCCCTTTAAAAAAAATTCTCCTGCATTTATTTTAGCCTTGACAGGAACTAGGGATGATTATGCAGGAAAGGTAAAACTTACCACCAACCTAATTGTACTGTTATTTTAATCTACTGAAGAGCAGGAGTCTCAGTAGAAAAGCATCGTTCAGCCAAAGTGAGACATTCAACTGTCCTGTGGTGTCAAGTGTTCCTAGGTAAATTTTGTACTCTGTGGCCAGTCACTCAAGATTGCTCACTTTGAATGGTGTGTGTTTACTGCCAGCAAACCCAAGAGTGCAGTGTGGTGTCAGAGCAGTGCTAGTGGAGCAGCCTCTAGTGCTAGGAGCTCTGGTCACAGAGCTCATTGGGTTGGCCTGGAGAAAGAAATTAGCATCACATTGATTGTAATCATAGTTCTGCTTTCTGATGATGTGACCCGTTTCATTCTTAGTGCAGAGTTAGCATTCCTGGCTTCATATAATTAGAAACAACTGATTTTGTAGTGGGAGAAAATACTGTACAGTTTTTCCAATTATCTGCATAACAAACGACTCCAAGTCTTAGTGGCTTAAAACAACTGTTTATTATATTTCATTCTTCTCTGGATAGAGTGAGCTCAGTTGGGTGGTTTTCACAGAGGGTTTCTCATGTTGCAGTCAGATTTTGGTAGGGGCTGTAATCTCCTGAAAGTTCTCCTGGGCTAGGGGTAGCAACTAAGTTGGCTCACTCACACAGTGGGACTGCTTAATGGAGTGTCTCCTTGTGGCCGTTCCATGCAGCTTGGGCTTTTAACAGCATGACAGCTGGATTCTAAGAGGGAACCTTCCAGAAGGAGCATATATTCCAAGAGACAGGAAGCTGAAGCTGCTGGACAAGTTAAGGACAGCTTCTAGAACTAGCTTTAGCTTCCTGCTGTTGTGTTCAGTTGATCAGAGCAGTCTCAGGGCCTTCCTAGATTCAAAGGTGTGAAGAAACAGACTCTATCTCATACTGGACGCGTGTGAAGGTCACATTTTTGCAGAATAGTATTTGGGATGGGAGTATTGTAGTCATCTTTGGACAGTACGGTCTGTTAGAAACTCTTAATAAATGACTGTTTAATGCCTTAAAGGAGTATATTAGTATATTTTTGCATTGATACTGTATGTGTATGTGTGCATGTATGTGTTGCATAAACACTGTGTGTATGTGTGTATATGTGTGTGCGTAGATATACATGCATACACATACATATATGTGATACATACATACTTACATACATGGTATTTCAGCATCAATATACATTATTACCCTTGGCTTAAAACACACACACAACCACACTTTTAATTAGTGTTCACAAAACTCAAAATCATCTGACAGTTGAACTCTCTACCTCTTGTCGAGGTTGTGTTACCACTCTCTATGGAACTTTTACAACTTCTTCCCTATTCTGAAATCTCTAACACTCCCTCCCACTCTAGTCACTCTCGGCTGATGACCTTGCTTCTTTTTTTCCTTGAGAATAAAGCACCTGGAGGAAAAATTTCGTTTTCCTGTCACCAAATCTCCCAAATGCCTTTGTCATTATCCGTATTCTATGCTTTTCCTCTGTGACAATATATGGAATATCTAGCCTAAGCAGAGCTTCCCTTCTTGGGGACCCATCTCTTCTTGGCTACTCAAAGACTTAATATCTGCATCATCAAATTTTTTTCTTTTTACTATATCATTCCCTTCAGCATATGAGTATCCTGAAATTTTGTTTCATTGAAAAAAAAACCCTCCCCTGATTGCACAGCATTATTCTACTATCTTATTTCTCTGCTTCCAATTACTGAAAATTCTACAAGAGTTGTCTGTGTTCTGTTCCCATTTTTCTTCTCTCCCATTACTCTTGAATTCACTCCAACAAATTCATCAAAATTGCCCTTATAGGTATCAGTGATGGCCACCACAAACTCAAATGCAGTGCTTAACTCTCAGTCTGTATTTTATTTAACTTCTCAGTCAGTGCATTTGACAAAGTCCTCATTAAAACCCTGTATTCAGTACACTCCTGCTTTTCCTCTCATCTCACTCCTTTCTCCTTCTTTGTTTCCTGTGCTAGATACTCCTCTAGATGACCTCTAAATACTGGAATTCAATGTCAAACCTAGCATGTTAAAATTGAACATTGTTTCCCTCCTCCAGTCATGCTTCCCAGGCCAAGAAAAAGAGAAATCCTTGACTCCACTCATATCCCACATCTGATATATCCACAGATCCTGACAGCTTTAACCTACAAAACATGTCAAAACCCCAGGCCCTAAAAGTTTTACATTATGCTTCTTACCTTTGTCTAGTCAACTGTAATCCTGTGGATTGTTGTAATAAATAGCCTGCTGACTGGAACCCCTGCCTTCCTTTTTGCCTTTTCGTGGTTTATTCTCAGCAGCACTCAGAGTGATGCTTTCAAGCCTTAATCCTATCACATCATTCTCCCTATCTTCAGTGGCATTCCATCTTGCTTGGAATAAAAGCCAAACCCTTTAACATGGCTTACCAAAGCCCTGCCTGATCTGGTCTCTGGTACTTCTCTGACTGCATCATCACCACTCTCCCCCTTGTTCACTTTGCTGAAGGTACACTGACCTCTCTGTTCTCTCTGAACATGCCAAGTCCACTTCCACATCAAGGCATTTGTTCTTGCTGTTTTTTATGCCTCTAAAACTTCCCCAGTTTTGTTTTCAATTTGTTTTAAATTTGAACTTCCTCAGTTTTCCCACATGCTGTCACCTTGTTTCATTCAGGTTTCTAGTTAAAGTTCAGCTCCCAAAGAAGCCCACCCTACCTGAAGTATTACCTTCCCCCACTCCCCAGCCAACCCACCCTTTGCCACCCACTATTTCTATTCTGCTATAATTTTATTTTTAGAACTTATCACTACCATTATTTATTTGTCTGCAGCCTGTCTCTGCTCTCTAGAATGAAGCCACGAGAGTAGGGACTTTTTTTTTATATGAAATTTATTGTCAAATTGGTTACCATACAATACCCAGTGCTCATCACAACAGGTGCCCTCCTCAGTGCCCATCACCCACTTTCCCCTCCCTCCCACCCCCCATCAACCCTCAGTTTATTCTCAGTTTTTAAGAGTAGGGTGGGGACTTTTGATCACAACATAGTGATAGCATTCATCAGGTGCTTCATAAGCGTTTGTAATCAAGTGATTGAATAAATGCTTGTGTGTATGTATGCAGTGGATTATTGGGTGTGGTTTGATGGGAAAATAATCTAATTTTCTATTTTAAACTTTGGTGGCCCTATTTTATCAAAAATAAATGAATATGCTGGAAGGAGACACCACATTGCCTTTGTTGCTTACCTTAAGATCTCAATATTCTAAATGATATAATTTTCTTAGGCCTTTTTATATGAACTGACAAGGATTTTTAAGTTCATTCTGCCAGCATTGTGTACCATCAAGGTACTTAACTTTTCTTTGTATAAACATTGAGTGAAAAAGGATCTCATGCTATTAGCAATGATGTAGTTAGAGTGCATGATTCCTGAGGTCTTCTATTTAAAAATACTTTGCCTGTGAGGGGCGCCTGAGTGGCTCAGTCAGTTAAGCGTCTGACTTCAGCTCAGGTCATGATCTCGTGGTTCATGAGTTAAACCCCCACATTGAGCTCTGTGCTGACAGCTCAGAGCCTGGAGCCTGCTTCAGATTCTGTGTCTCCCTCTCTCACTGCCCCTCCCCTGCTTGCACTCAGTCCCTCTCTCAAAAATAAATAAACATAAAAAAAAAATAGTTTCTCTGTGAGATGGATTTTAAAAGTCTAATGCTCCATTAGATGAATTCTAAGTAGCATGAGGTCTTGAACATTTTAATCATAAGATCATTGCCATGAATATTAGCTGATTCTGCTGGTTTGTCATTTACTTTATTATTAATTTTATTTATAGTTAACTTTAATCAAGCTTATTTTGGCAAGTGTCTTTTTAGAGGAAATTCTAGATAGAGGCTTTACTAACCCTATGGTACAGGTTGATCTGACTTTAAAAAGCATTCTTTATAGAAAAGTTACATTCCAAGAGTTTTAATTATCATATAGAATCATGCTTCTCTATAACCGAAAGAGAAACCTAAAAATTTCCAAACCAGGATTGCACTTGTGAGCAAATAAGACTTTAGTTTTTAAATCTATGTTCTTAAGTAAATCTTTTTCATCAAGTATCTACTGTCATGGCATTTACACTTTTTATCTGTTAAAAGCCCTATCATGTCCATAATTAAATTCATTAAGGTGTTTCCATTTAACTCTTACAAAGGTGACATTTTTTATTAAACTGAAAAGAGTTCATATCTTTGACACTAGGGATGCATATTGTTTACAAAAGCTAATTAAAACTAGATGAGGCCTGGAAACCTGGAGTGAATATTACTCCAGAGATTGTGGCTTTTTATTGGAACCTTAGTTCCTTCAAAGTAGGGCAAGTGATTCTCTCTTCCCTTCCCCAACTTGAGTATCCCTCGTAGAGAAACCAGAGATGTTACATACATAGTAACTTCTGACAGGGAAATCAGCTGTAGACTCCTATGAGTCTAACTTTGTGTTCTGATTAAGTTTAGTAACTCTGATTTACTGGAAAATGAATTGTCCAAAATGGAGTAGAGATAAATGGTATTTTGCATGATCCAGAGGAATTGTATTACTTGTTAGATGTTATCTATATAGAGATGTTTAGACAGTAGGAACTAAGTACTTTGTTTTAAGATTCTTAAATATGCTCCTCTTTACATTGCCTTTTTTAGAGATTCAGAGAAATGAACACTTCATAGTTTAACTATTTCTCTTTCTTTTTCATTCTTTTTCCCTATCCCTTTTTCATGTCACCCAAAACCAAAAATGCCCTTTCAGAAACACAAAGTAGATCTTTTCTACAAGCTACGCCATGTGATGAACGAACTTATTGACCTTCGAAGGCAGCTACTGTCTGGTCACCTCACTCAGGATCAGGTGCGGGAGGTTAAGCGGCATATCACCGTGCGCCTGGACTGGGGTAATGAGTAAGTATGAATATCATTTGGGCATTTCAGTTACTTTATGTTAACTCAGTTCTTAAAGAGTTTGAACCTGATCAAAACTCTCTTTAGTGATTAAAAGACATTATTATATTCCGCACTAAGCTTTGATCATTTTTAAGATGAGTAGTTGTTTCTTTTGGTTTAGCAAAGGGCACTTACTGGCTCTACACACTGAAACTCACACAGTTTTTTATTTTATTTTATTTTTTATTTTTTTAAATTTACATCCAAATTAGTTAGCATATAGTGCAACAATGATTTCAAGAGTAGATTCCTTAGTGCCCCTTACCCATTTAGCCCATCCCCCCTCCCACAACCCCTTCAGTAACCCTCAGTTTGTTCTCCATATATCTCAATTTTTATTTTCACTTCTGGAATATTAAATAATTGGACTGCATTATCCTGTGAGGTCTCTTCCAGCTCAAATTCTTTGATTCTAGATCTCAGTAATCAGAGTACATACACTTCTGTTTCATCTTTTAGTATCTTTATTTTTTCATGTGATTTCTGTGTCTTTTACATTTTATAGCCATGCAATTTATCTGAGTATGCATATACTCCAAATGGGAACTGTCTACATCTCTACTTCAGAATATTCTTAACTAATTTGTCATTCAAAAATAGTCCTGCATTTATGCAGGAGGTATGGTTATTTGTCATATATAGCATTCTAAGACTTTGGCTTGGGAAGCTAGAGTAGATAGTATTCAAATTTTATTTCTTCCTAGATATAATAATTGATACAATTCTCAAGTGATTTTGTCTCATTATCTTAAAATCAAGTCCATTGAACTTTAAAGTGTCCAGGTTGTTTCCTGGTCATACATATACTTTATGTATGTTTTAGTACAAGTCTTTAGCTCCTCACCCTCTCAAGATGTCATTGAAATGAAAAATAAAAAGAATGGGAGGGGGACCTAGCAATAAATGGAATATATGAACTCATTTCTAGAAGCTTGAATGTAGATAGAGTATTAATGATGAAAGAAGCCCAGTATATGTGGAAGAAACTTTAGCTAATGAAAGAGATGTTCTGTCCAGCAGTTTGCAGAATCATGGAGGAGCATACCTTGGTGCTTAAAAAGGCAGGGGGATTGCTTAAAAGTATATAAAAGGAATAACCCACTGCCATGAGTAGAAAGACTGTCAGCCAGTCGTTTCAGATAAACAAACACAAAGACAGACTTCCTGGGGGAACTGGGCAACAAGAGTGTACTCTGGGACCTTTATTACAAAGCCCTCCATATTGTGTTATGTAAGGGTTTCAAATTGTAATGACCAGATCCCTTCCACTTACCAGAAAGAAACTTTGCTAGTCACCCACCATGTGCAAAAACTCCCCACACTTCTAGTGCTTTTTAAATTGGGATGGACAGGGGCGCCTTGAGGTGGCTTGGTCGGTTAAGCATCCGACTTCGGCTCAGGTCATAATCTCACAGTCCGTGGGTTCGAGCCCCGTGTCAGGCTGTGCTGACAGCTTGGAGCCTGGAGCCTGCTTCAGATTCTGTGTCTCTTTCTCTCTCTGCCCCTCCCCCACTCATGCTCTGTCTGTCTCTCAAAAAAATGAATAAACGTTAAAAAAAAATTTTTAATTAAAAAAATAAATATATTGGGATGGACAGTTGAGTATCACCAGGTATTAAAAAAAAAAAGTTAGGGAGGGAGCCAAACCATAAGAGACTCTTAAAAACTGAGAATAAACTGAGGGTTGATGGGGGTGGGAGGGAGGGGAAAGTGCGTGGTGGGCATTGAGGAGGGCACCTGTTGGGATGAGCACTGGGTGTTGTATGGAAGCCAATTTGACAATAAATTTCATATTAAAAAAAAGAAAGAAAAGATTAGATTCATAGTGATATGGTTAAAAAAAAATAAAAGAAACCAAAAAAAATCCTTCCATAGAGAAGAGAGAAAGACCAGGATAAACAAAATACTTTGCACCATTGGAAGGAAATAACCCGGCCCTCAAGACAACTAGACATTAGTAAAGAACTTAAAAAAAAACTCTCTCAGCACCCTCAGAGAGAGTCAAAATCCATTATGTAAAATAAAGTACTCTGAAAAAGAAATAGAGAATGTGATTTCCCAAATAAAACATTCAAAAAGAGAACAGTAAGATAATTTTATGTTATTTCTGGGAAAATAAAACAAAAAGATGGGAAATGTTTGAAGAAAGAAGAGCAATACAAAGGTTCAGTCCAGGGGGCCTAATATCAGATGCTATAATTTCCAGAAAAAGAACACAGGCAATAAAGAGGAGATCCTAAAGAAATTATAGAAGAGAATTTCCCAGAGCCAAAGAGCCAGGAGTCTTGGATTGGAAGATCCCACCAAATACCTAACATAATGAATGGGGGAAAAGCCCAAAATCCACAGCAAGGCATTGTAAGATATTTCAGTATTCCAGGGATGAAGAGAAGATCCTAAAAGGTTTTCAGGCAGGAAAACAAGTCTTCTTACAAAATAATAAGAATTACACCAACCTCAAAAGTTTTATCAGTAATACCAGATTCTAGGATATAATGAAGTAGTATCTTCACAATTCTGTAGGAAATGGTTTGCCAGCCGGAATTGTATTAACAGCAAAACTATCTAAGTGTAAGGGCCAGCTAAAACCATTTTAAAGTATTCATGGAAGTGGAAGTTACCTTTCATGGCTCCTTTCTTAAGAAGGGACTTGACAAGTGAATGTGTTCTTACAAAAGTGGAACAGCACATTAGGAAGGAGGAAACACAAAATCTAATAAAGTCGATCCAACCCAGAGTGGTGCTGTTCTTCCTTAGAAAAGAAAACAAAAAGTACAACCCTAAATTGGCTATTTGTGAACTTTTGAAGTGACAGAGTTCTGTCCTTGTTTGTTTCATTAAATTAAACCCTCTCTTGACTGTCAGTAGGGTTACCTGGCACACACCACAGACTCCTTGTATGATATAATATGGATTCAGGTGTACCATAGATCAGACAGTATTCTCTAAATCTAACTTCAGCAATAAAAATCTTAGCAAAATACTGTATGTTACATATGGCATAGCTACTGATCCTACTTCCTCAGCCACAAACAGTACTGTTATAAAATGGTATTATATTTATTTAATAAATCAAAGGCAGTAATAATTTCAAAAATAATATTACTATGTGCCAAGCAAATTGTAAACTTGAACCAATGACACCAAGTTGTATATAAATCATTATGTTGCAGTTTAGCTGTAATTATACATACCAGTAAATAAGGAAGAGAAATATTCAAGAAGAGAAAGAGAGAAAGACCAGTGAAGGAAACAATCAGCAAAACTAAAAGGCAACTGACAGAATGGGGGAAGATATTTATAAATGACATATCAGATAAAGGGTTAGTATCTAAAATCTATAAAGAACTTATCAAACTCAACACCCAAAAAACAAATAATCCATTGAAGAAATGGGCAAAAGACACTAACTGACACTTCTCCAAAGAACACATCCAGATGGCCAACCGACACATGAAAAAATGCTCAATATCACTCATTGTGGAAATACAAATCAAAACCACAATGAGATACCACATTACACCTGTCAGAAAGGTGAACATTAACAACTCAGGCAACAACAGATGTTGGAGAGGATGTGGAGAAAGAGGATCTCTTTTGCAATGTTGGTGGGAATGCATGCTGGTGCAGCCACTCTGGAAAGCAGCTACTCTGGAAAACACTCTCAAAAAACTAAAAATAGAACTACCCTATGACCCAGCAATTGCACTATTAAGCATTTATCCATGGGATACAGGTGTGCTGTTTCGAAGGGACACATGCACCCCCATGTTTATAGTAGCACTATCAACAATAGCCAAAGTATGGAAAGAGCCTAAATGTCCATCGATGGATGAATGGATAAAGAAGATGTGGTATATATATACAATGAAGTATTACTCGGCAATCAAAAAGAATGAAATCTTGCCATTTGCAACTACATGGATGGAACTGGAGGGTATTATGCTAAGTGAAGTTAGTCAGAGAAGGACAAAAATCATGACTTCACTATACGAGGACTTTAGGAGACAAAACAAATGAACATAAGGGAAGGGAAACAAAAATAATATAAAAACAGGGAAGGGGACAAAACAGAAGAGACTCATAAATATGGAGAACAAACTGAGGGTTGCTAGAGGGGGTGTGGGAGGGGGGGTTGGCTAAATGGGTAAGGGGCACTAAGGAATCTACTCCTGAAATCATTGTTGTACTATATGCTAACTAATTTAGATGTAAATTTTAAAAAATAAAAAATTAAATTAAAAAAAAAGTTATGTTCTTATATTTTTAGAAACTGAAATATGAAGGGCATAAAACAAAGTTGTGCTCAAATGAGCTGGCCATTATGTCTGCATAAGTCTGTTCAAAGAGTAAGTCAGTTAATTATATCCTCTCCAAAGGAATTTTAAAATTATTTCTAGTAATGTAATTTTAATGTGTTAATATTTTCAGCACCTTCCATAAAGATGTTACTAGAAGTTTCTTCTCTTTAATCTCACATTATATAGCATAGCTAAATTAAATTTGTGTTAATCCAGGATTGACACATCTTAACTGATCTTTACCTTAGAAAAACACCTAAGGAATGCTTTATTCATACAATAATTTATGAGATTTTTGTATTTCTTCTTCAGGTAGAAAGTACAGATTTGAATATAGTCTAAACACTTTATAAGCTGTTGAATTAGGATAATGTTTCTATTGATCATAAATATCAAATGAAACAATCGGTATCTTTTTATTCCAAAGTCTCAACATTAAGACAAATCACCAATAAATACATAATTTCCAGTTCTTGTCTTTATCTTCTTCTGTCATATTCTCTCTACCCCCCCCCCCCGCCTTTTTGTACCTTCTCTCTCAGATTTTTTATGCATCTTAACCCACCCATATCCCATTCTTCCCGCTTAGTTTTTCCCCTCACCAAGGAAATTCCTTTTAGAGGAAGCAGCACAAGCAGAAGCTTGGGTTGTAGTATGCAGAAAATCCTGCCACCCCATCCCTCACCCCAACAAGTTTCCTCTAAGTAGATTTTAGCTAGGACTCGGAAGGTCTTATGACTCAGTACTTTTCCTTTAAGGACATGGTGATATTTTCCAGCTTTAGGACATCTGAAATTAGCAGAAGTTTCCAGTGACTTCTTAGAGTTACTCTGATACAGGGTGTTGTGCCTGTCAATTAGTAACTTGCCATATCCAAGAAATCTGAGATAACAATGTTTAAAGTATTCATGTGTCAAAATCCTTTGAAGTTATGTTCAAATGGCTAAATTTCTCTCTCCCTTCCTCTCTCACTCTCCCTCTCTCTCCCTCTCTCCCTCCCTCTCTCCCCTCAGTCCTCTCTGTGTCTGTCTCTCTGCATCTGTTTTGCTCATCATCATCCCCTGAACTTAGCACAATACCTGCCCTTGGCAGGCACCATGTGAATGTATCTAATACAACAGGTTTGTTTTTATGCCTGGTGACCACTCATTCACCAATCTGTATTTGTTTCCTCTGGATTGATACACTGACACAAAAATCATCCCTCAAACTATTGTGACTAAATTGATTACAGTCACTTATTAGTACTTAACCGTCATGGTTATTAGTAGAAAATAGCAGGTAGAAGTGGGAATACCATAGGCTCAGAGTAAGACAGACATAGTTTGAGACAAGCCCAACTCTGCTGCCTTAATAGTCCACCTAGTTAACCTCTCTGTACTTTAGTTTTCTCAATTTTAAAATGGATCTAATACTGTCTACTTCCCATAGTGCTTAAAGATGATATATATAAAATGCCTATCCCAAGTAAATGTTCAGTAAAGGGTAGCTGTTATTAGTTATGTCATATTATGTTATTGTATAAATATAAATATACTAGGCTTTCATTAGTGTAGTTATTAGCCATATGATCTCTTTACAATAAGTGTTAGAAAAAGCCAGTACATACAGGAAATCCTAGTATTGCTAGTCTTTCTCAACCAATTTTGGGAGAGAACTAAGTTCTGGCGCCTTAACACATCCATTGTATATGATTAATTAACTTCAAATTATTTTCTATGTTCTGTGGTTTAGATGAGGAACCCCAGAAGAAAAAGATACAATAGAAAATAGAATATAAAACATTCTTACATATACATATATATATATATGTATATGTATGTATTACATATATATGTAATATATATACATATATATTAGAATGCACATATATGTGTGTGTGTGTGTGTGTGTGTATATATATATATATAAACATATATATATGATTCAAATAATTTGATACAGAGTTTCAGGGCCTTTAAAGAGCTGCACCTGAAAGAATGTAGGACTAGGAATATCTCTTATTCACTCCTGTGTCCATAAGTTCAGCATGAGGCTAGCACAGAGTAGGTGGTAATAAAGTATTGAACTATTGGAATGAATGAGTGATCAGTGCCAGGTGGCAAGACAAGACTAAATGTTTTTGTGAAGAATGTGCACCTATAGGATTAGACTATTTTTGAAAACTCAGCTCTATACTACATCTGTATATAGATATACATAGATGTATTAATTCTCCTGCTTGTGTCCCTCTGTTCAAGAGTCTCTTTTTCAGATATTGTATCTCTTTGATCACCATCCTTGTAATTTAAGCCATATTTTTGTTAATGATGTCACACGTAATTATGATAATTATAACAGCAGTAATAGTTTGCAGTGCCAGACAGTGTGCTAAATGCTTCCATGGATTGATATTTACAACAGCCTGTGATAGTAGATAAGATAGTGTGGCCTGGTGGAAGAGCCAAAATGCAAACCAGGCAATCTGACACCAGAGCCCATGCTCCTCAGTATTCTGTTGCACTGCCTCCCCATGCTGCAAAGACAGGGAAGAGACTAAATTGACCACTCCCTGCACTTACTGTTCACTATTCTTAGGGTAAACCACTGAGAGAAATAGAAACCTCTTTTCCAGAATAAAATTTGTAGTGAACGAGTGTGGCTTCTCACCATGCAGCATCTCTGCCTTTTTTTCAGTGAGGCCAGTCCTCTGATTTAGCTTTGGAAAACTACTCTTCCTCCTTTGAAGACTATCTCAGTAGAAGGAACTCAGTCTTTGGTTTTTATAAGATCACCCATTAATAATTTTTCTATTGCCTATGATAATGAAATCAAGAAACTAAAAGGAACTGTGCTCTAGTGACAGGGGAGAATCAGTGTGATGAATATGAACATTTGCTTGACTCACAACTGCCGTATTCTCCATACCCAGCACCATTGGTGGGAAATGGTAGGTCCTCAGAGAGTACCTATGGGGTGAGTGGATGGGTGTCTGCATGGATAGTTGAATGGACAAGCAAGCTAAGTGTATCAGAGTGCTAAGACAGAGTGTACATAAATGCCAGTCTCCAGGCATGCCCATTGCTCTGTGTGGTACACAACCACAGAGCACATACACTCAATCCTAGTCCTATTGACTTAGGTCCATTGGAATTTTTTTCTTATGCTGTTGTTTTGAAAACATCTGTTTTGAGTGGAATATGTGCACAGTCTTTTTGTTATTTAATTGTAATATTTAGACTATCATATATTTTGTGAGCACTAATGGTTAAAGAATATGTATAGAATTTTGATTCATTTTTGTATTTAAAATGTTTCAAAAGAAGGACTATAGAAATTTGGGGAATGTTTTTAATGATGAGTTGGATGATTCCACTTCCCTAATGCAAATACTAATGCCATTTAAAAATCTTTCCTCTGTTTTTCTAAATGTATATAAAAGTATTTTAAATACTTTGAGATCATATCTGCAAAATTATCTTTATGGTGTAAATTGCTTTTTATGATAAGAAAGGTAGAAAGGATGTGCTTCAGCTTTCTCTTGCTTTCCATGACACTGCTGCTTTTACATCCCTTAAGTGTTAGAAGCCAGAGACCTGAAATATCAGAGAAATTAAGAATAGCTAATATGAGGTGACTGAATGGAATATTTCCTTGATGTAAGAACACAGGATCCCAGTGATAGAAAAATTAAATCTCTTATCAACTTAAGTATATTCTATAATCAGATTCAATGGCATGGCTTTACCATTAAACTGTAAGCTATCATAGTTAAAGCCAACAATGTATTACTACTGATCTCAACATGCAAAACTGAGGATTTTGTTTTTTGCACTTAGTACCAAAAATTATTTCTTCTTTAAAAATTCATGTTTTTCTATTAAGGATAATGTAAGTTATAATATATATAATAGAAAAACTTGAGTTTTTATCTTTTAGTAGAAAAATAGATTTCTTCTTTATTCTTGCGTGCTGAAAAGTACCAATCTAAATTTTGATTCTTAATCATGGTAATCGCTTTAGCCTATACAATTAGTATATTTGCTCCCACCTTTTTCATATAGGTTCTTATTTTTATTTTAGCAATCTTACTGCAACTTCTTTAACCTCTTCATATCTTTTCCTATGAATAGGTTATAAATTATAAAGAAAACAAATCTGCATTTTGGATGTACACATAGTTTTATCTTAGATGAGTGGTGTTTTTATGCACAGAAAGAGTCTACGGAATTAGTTTTTCTAGCATCTTCCTTTAAAAAAATTTTTTTGATGTTTATTTATTTTTGATGACAGAGCATGAGAAGGAGAGGGGCAAAAAGAGAAGGAGACACAGAATCCGAAGCAGGCTCCAGGCTCTGAGCTGTCAGCACAGAGCCCAATGCAGGGTTTGAACACAGGAACTGTGAGACCATGACCTGAGCCACAGCTGGTTGCTTAACCGACTGAGCCACCTAAGTGCCCCTGTTTTGCTAGCATTTTCTAAAAGCAGTTCATCATCCAGTTGAAGAGAAAAAAAATATACTCCTTTCATTGTCTATAGAATACTTTTGCGAGATGCAGTGATTCATAACCCTTGTGCTGTAGTATAGGGTGGTCACAGAGCAGCTCTGAACCCCTAAGAATTATTGACTATCTCCTCAGAAAAAATTCATACATGAATACACACATACTGTTGTAAGCAGTTTTGGGGGCCACAATTCCCTAACTCCATTTGACTCCAGGTTTAGAAAGTAAGAAAGGAGCTAACATTTACTGAATATAAATTATGTTTCATATTTGAACCCAAGATTTCCGGTTCACTGGAGTTATTTTCACTGTTTCATACTAACTGCCAATCAATTGCCAATCACTATCTTTTATTCTTTCCTCCCCAAGTTATACCAGATCTTCTGAATATGGGGATATTTTTTAGGAGTAATACTCCTTGGTTAAACTTTCATCTAAAGTTTCTTAAGATATTGACTAATGTGTGGTAAAGTCTTTACTATAACCAATGTCATATTAATTAAATTGGAAATGAGATAAAAACTCAACTAGGGGCGCCCAGGTGGCTCAGTCAGTTAAGTGTCGACTTCGGCTCAGGTCATGATCGCATGGTTCATGGGTTCAAGCCCCACATCAGGCTCTGTGCTGACAGCCTATTTCGGATTCTGTGTCTCCCTCTCTCTCTGCCCCTCCCTGCTCATGCTCTATCCCTGTCTGTCTCTCAAAAATGAATAAACATTAAAAAAAATTTTTTTTAACTCATTCATTTTTGAGAGACAGAGACAGCTTATGAGCGGATGAGGGGCAGAGAGAGAGGGAAACACAAAATCTGAAGCAGGCTCCAGGCTCCAAGCTGTCAGCACAGAGCCTGACGTGGGGCTCAAACTCACAAACTGTGAGATCATGACCTGAGCAAAGTCGGATGCTTAACCAACTGAGCCACCAAGGCGACCCCCCAAAATTTTTTTAACTCAACTAAAACATACATTCTTTGAGTTTGATATCTTTCAGAGGTGATTTTTATGTGTTTGAATTACAAATCTACTTAGATCCTGAATGATTTTTTCATGCTAATGAAAGTAATGCATGACTAAGCCTTGAGCATACTTGTAGGATTGGTAGGATGAGAAAAATGAACATGACTTATCAATGATCTATAGAAAATACATTCTTAATTCAAACAATCTGTTAGAGACATGGTATTGAATAAATTCATTTTTCCATCAGAAGGGGGAACTACTTGGGGATTAAAACTATCACGGTCTTAAAATCCCCAGCCTCATTTATTTACCTAATGGTGAACACAATTAGCTGTTACTGTATAAAGGCATGTCCCTGCTGGGGTAATGTCTCAACCTCTGTACACAAGGTTATGGCAGATAAGAACTTCTGGGCACATAAAAGGAGATGAGTAATTGAAGGACATGGCATGCTGAGTGTGTTCTTTCTCTTTACTAGGCATTTGGGCCTGGACTTGGTGCCTCGAAAGGACTTTGAAGTAGTGGATTCAGACCAGATTAGTGTCTCAGATCTCTATAAAATGGTAAGAAATCTAACACAGGGTAAGCTTGTTCCTACACACTTCATTATTTCTTCTTTGTTTGTTATTCCTAATTACACTATGAAACAGTATTGCTAAAATTGTTCCTTTGTCTTTGTCCCAGTGTATGTAAGGGATCTTCCTTATTCTGACACTACATATCACCATTGCTTTCTAAATGGAAATACTGTGCAAGGCTGTATTGTAATATCCAGGGATCATTTATCTGTTGGTTTTGCTAGTGAATGGAGCTCCTTCAGCCTGCATCCAAAATTCTGTCTCTCACCACCTCTTAAGAAGGGAAGGTAGTTGAAGCTGTAAAGATCCAGTTTATTGGTTAATGTAGTGATTGAACCTGGAAATAATTTAAAGTATAGTAAGAGATAGACGTGATACATCTTTAGCTGTATATTGGCTGTTACTAAAATGTATTGAGTTAATTGATGATGAAGATTACATTTTACAGACTGAATGAGAAGTAACTAAAGGTAAAAAATTTTAAGGTAAAACAAATAAAGATCAGAAGCCTCAGGTGACTATTAAGCTTAAACTAAGGGACTGGGTAAAATATTGCTTTGTGGAGTTATGTATTTGAGTGTTTATTGAAAGAATTACAAGTTTCTATTTAAGGAAAATGTAATTTTTTAGGTAACTTTGAGGGTACAAAGTATGTTGCCTGGTCAAGGACCTTTGGAAATTTTCCTAAGTAATACACAAGTAACATATCAATTGCTAATGTATATTTGCTAGTGTAGGAAAGCATTTGTGTATAGTTGCCCTAACTATGCTCTGTTCAGTATGATGCTGTAAAGCATGAGATTTAGAGATTAAAGATGAACAAGACTTATCCCATCCCTCGAGAATATCACCATCTGGAGTATCGATGTTCTTTACCCTTTCTGGGTCATGGAGATCGGAGAGAATTTCTTCCCAGGACAATGCAAGTATGGTTTTGCATACAAAGTTTTACCCTCAGTTTTAAGTAATTGACAGTTACTTCTGATGTTTTCCCATGAAGTCCATACATGGCCCCCAGGTTGAGAAACTAGTCTAGTGGGATCAAATAGACCACAAACAAACAATTGCCGTATATGTGCTGTATGCCATAAATTTATTAAGATGTTGCTAGAGGGAGTGACTGATTATCTGGGGCTGGGAAAAATCAGTGAAAACTTCCAGTAACTTTGGTAACTTTGGCATGTAAGTATGTGTTAATAATTGGGAGGTAAGTCACAGAAGGAGGCAAGGGTCAGATCATGAAGAGTTTTATAAGCCCCATGTTACACTTTGTCCAGTAGTCTGGTATAGCTATAGGAGTAACGTGATTGGATATGGGTTTCAAATGCTGACTCTGTCTTTAGAGAATGTAAAATGCAGAAGACTGGAATCAGGAAGGAAAGAGACCACAGAAGTGATTCAGGCAATAAATAATGACTAGACAGCAATAAGAATGAAGAAGAAATGCAGTAGAGAATGTAGATGTTAGTAAATAAAAATGATGAATTTTGATCAATTAGATGTGGAAAGTGAAGGGTGATTGAGAGTTTGAGGCTAAGACCTCTCCTTAGAATGGTGGCTTAGAGGATGCTATTTTTGATGAGGATTTTGCATTTTATTCTAAGTGTGACAGAAAGCCTATGAAGGTGTTTGAGCAGAGGAATCACATAATCTGGCTTACATTTTAAAAGGATCCCTCCAGCTGATGTGTGCAGAAGGACCAGAGTGGGGCAAGAATGGAATTAGGGAGCAGTCATTCAAGCAAAATATTTTAATTTTTGGTATTTGGGCCAGAGTTGGAGCAATGAAAGTAGTAAGAAATTGTTGGATTCTGAATGTGTGTTGGAGACAAATCCATTCAGAGTTGGTGATAGATTGATTTGGTATATGTGTGTACAAAAAAGAGGAAGGTCAGAGAAGAATGACTCCTATGTTTTGATCTTCCCAACTTTGACCTTGTAAAAGTGGAATAGGAAATACTGTGGGAGAAGCAGGTTTTGGAGTATAGCAGTGGGAATCAATACATTGGTCTGGTTTTTCTTTTCAAGTTTGAGATGACTTTTAGACTGCCAAACTGAGATGCTGAAAGTCTGGTGTTCAGAAGTGAAGCTCAGATATAACAACTTCAGAGTCATCAGAATATTATGTGGTATTACCATTTAAAGATGTTGGATGTGATTACCATTACCTTCCACAAACCTTCATACAGTGAAACCCAGTATTCAGCAGATCCTACACAGCACTTCTGGACAGCCAGACATCAATAAACATTGGAGGAAACCTCGCACATAAAAGTCAGAGACAGAACAAATACATGTGAAAGGAAATTGGAAGAAACAGACAAGTCAATAGAAGAAAATGGTGGTTGCTGTCTGCAAAGAGAAATCCAGAGACAGCCAAGAAACAGAGTGGAACAATCTAAGAAGCAATTGAAGGAGTTCTAGAAAATTACAAATGAGTTAACTGGGATAAACTTGATAAAAATATTAGAAAACAGGATGACACCAATAAAAAATTAGCAATAGGAGAGAAATGTTAGGAAAGTTAGAGGTTTGATCCAAGAGGTCCAATATCCAGATAATGGAGTTAAAGAAGAAAGAACAGAGATAAATAAAATTACTGAAGAAATCATATTAAAAACTTTTCCAGGGTAGTGATATCACCAAGATGGTGGAGTAGAAGATTCCATCCCCTGTCCTCCCATGAAGATCAACATTTAGACAGGCACAAATGAAAGATAGCTCTGGGAGAGCTCAGAAGAAAACCATCACTTAAGAAGCTTCAGCCACACAGTGGAGAAAAAAAACCTCAGAATAACCAGACAAAAAGCATAGGAAGAACACTTTCATTTTGCTACATCATTCCATGCCCCAGGCTGGCACTACTTAGCAACAAGAAGGAACTCCCTAGCCTAAAAGGATTCCCCTCTCCAGGAAAAGGAGAAGAAGATAGGTGACCAGCTTTCCCAGCCCTTCAGGCACTGTATAAAGGATCCTCTTCAATTTTACCCCATCAAGAGACTGGCAAAGCTGAGACATCTAGAGATAGGTAGGAACAAGGAAAAGGACAGGGGCTACCCATATCTGCCATGCGGCGAGAGTGACCATGGTTCCCACTAGCCTGCTGGGTATAGGATCCCAGCAGCCTTCACTTCTGAGGACTTGAACAACCCTTATAGATGCTGCAAACCCCCTCAGCTTTCATCACTGAGGTCCTCATCATGGACCCTAGGAGACTGCTGCACAGAGAACCTCAGCATCTTTCACCTTTGAAGAAACCAGTGGCCAGCAAAGCTGCTACAGAACCCCTGCAAATTTTCTCACCCAAGTTTTTCACCCTGCAGGTATTTGCATTCACAGATGCCAGCCCCCTAAGCACCTCCTGCTCCCTCCCCACCCCTCTCTGGGGCATTAAATATGCAGCAGCTAGCCTAGCCTCTGTGGCTGTGCACATGTAACATGCCAGCCTAGATTCCCATGGCTGAGTTCTGTGGTTGTGCATATGTTCATATGTAGCCCCTGCTGCTGCGTACCTGCTGGCCTGACTTCTGTCATTGACCTTCATTGCCGTGCATGCTCCCATGGTGAACTCCTGTATACACAGGAGTGTATGCCAATAACCAAGGCCCCCACAGCTGCTTATGGGCCCAGATCTGCCCTTGACAGTTGTCCGTGGCCTTCATTGCTGGACACACCTAAAGCTAACCCCTGAAGCTATGCACCTGCATACTGCCAGGCCAGTCTCTGTCCCAGTCTCTAATGCCTCCTACAGCTATGCGAATCCATGCCAGTAACCAGAGCCCCTGCAGTTGCTAGTGCATGTGCAGTTGGCATCTGCCTCTTGTGCTGGTCCCATTAACTGTGTGTCTTGCAGCTTTCCCCTGACACTTTGCAGGTACCTTGAAGCTGAAGGTATACATACTATTAGCTCTGACCACCACTGCTGCCTGCCCAGGTTCCTAGACACTGGACTTAGAAGAGCCACTGAGGACCCCACCAACCATTGCAGACACTGTAGACCCTCTGCACCTCTCTACGAAATCCCATGGTTGTCGCTATTGTTGACCCATGTGGCCTAAGCCAGTGAGACACACACTCCTGGCCCCAGAATTGCCATATGCCCTACACTTGGCATCCTGCACCACTAGACCCAGAGTCATAGCATTCTCTAGCATGCCTCTACCTATCAGTGAAGATCTTTCCTCACTGAACTCATTCAGTATAGTCTTGAAATGGTGACTGCTCTTCACATACATAGATAACTATTCAAGAGTACAGGAATCACAAAGAATCAGGGAAATGTGACATGAGCAAAGGAACACAGTAAACTTTCAGTGACCCCAAAGAAATGGAGATATACAAATTGCTGACAGATAATTCAAAATAATTGTTCTAAGATGCTCAGAGGGCTTGTAGCTCTCACAAAAAAAAAAAAATTCAACAAAACTGGGTAAATAATACAAGAACAAAATGAAAAGTTCAACAAAAAGAAAATATAAAAAACAATGAAATAAATTTTGGAGCTGAAGGATACAAAGACTGAAGAATCAATAGAAAGCTTCAATATCAAAATGGACTCCTACAACTATATGGTCAATGAATCTTCAACAAAGCAGGAAAGACTATTCAATGGAAAAAAAACAAGACAGTCTTTTCAACAAATAGTGTTGGGAAAACTGGACAGAAACATGCAGAAGAATGAAACTGGAACACTTTCTTACAACAGACACAAAAATAAATTCAAAACGAAGGACCTAAACAGGAGACAGGAAACCATCAAAATGCTAGATAACACAGGCAGCAACCTCTTCAACCTTGGCTGGAGTAACTTCTCACTAAGAGTAACATCTCATGAAAGGCCAGGGAAACAAAAGCAAACATGACCTATTGGGTCTTTTCTTAAAATGTATTACTTTAAAATTTTGTTATATAATTTTATTTTTTTAAATTTACATCCAAATTAGTTAGCACATAGTGCAACAATGATTTCAGGAGTAGATTTCTTAGTGCCCCTTACCCATTTAGCCCATCCCCTCTCCCACACCCCCTCCAGTAACCCTCAGTTTGTTCTCCATATTCATGAGTCTCTTCTGTTTTGTCCCCCTCCCTGTTTTTATATTATTTTTGTTTCCCTTCCCTTACATTAATCTGTTTTGCCTCTTAAGGTCCTCATATAAGTGAAGTCATATATTTGTCTTTCTCTGACTAATTTCATTATTTCTTAATTTTTTTAACGTTTATTAATTTTTGAGAGAGAGAGACAGAGCATGAGCAGGGAAGGGGCAGAGAGAGGGAGACATAGAATCCGAAGCAGGCTCTGGGCTCTGAGCTGTCAGTATAGAGCCTGACACAGAGCTCTAACTCATGAACTGTGATATCATTACCTGAGCTGAAGTTGGATGCTTAATCGACTGAGCCACCCAGGCACCCCAAACTATTAATCAAGATAAAAAGCTTCTGCACAGTGAAGGAGACAGTCAACAAAACTAAAAGGCAGCCTGCAGAATGGGAGAAGATATTTGCAAACAACATATGTGATAAAAGGTTAGTATCCAAAGTCTGTAAAGAACTTATCCAACTCAACATCCAAAAAAATAATAATAATCCAGTGAAGAAACGGCAGAAGACATGCATAGATACTTTCCAAAGAAGACATCAGATGGCTAACAGACACATGAAAAGATACTTAACATCACATCATCAGGGAAATACAAATCAAAAGCATGATGAGATACCAGCTCACACCTGTCAAAATGGCTAAAATTAACAACACAAGAAACAAAAGGTGTTGGTGAGGATGCAGAGAAAGGGGAACCCTCTTGCACTTGTGGTGGGAATGCAAACTTGTGCAGGCACTCTGGAAAACAATATGGAAGTTCCTCAAGAAACTAAAAATAGAACTACCCTATAATCCAGCAATTACACTATTAGGAATTTACCCAAAGAATACAAAAATACAGATTCAAAGGGGTACATGCACTCCAGTGTTTATAGCAGTGCTGTCAACAATAGCCAAATTATGGAAAGAGCTCAAATATCCATCGACTGATGAATGGATAAAAAGATGTGGTACATATATACAAGGGAATACTGCTTGGTGATGAAGAAGAATGAAACCTCTCCATTTGCAACAACATGGATGGAACTAGAATGTATTATGCTAAGCAAAACAAGCCAGTCAGAGAAAGACAGATACCGTGACTTCACTCGTGGTATTTAAGAAACAAGATAGATGAACATAGGAGAAAGGAAAGAAAAATGAGATAAAAACAGAGAGGGAGGCAAACCATAAAAGACTCTTAACTACAGAGAACAAACAGGGTTGCTGGAGGGGAAGTGGGTAGGGGATGGGCTAAATGGGCATTAAGGGCACTTGTTGGGAAAGCACCGGGTATTCTATGTAAGTGATGAATCACTGGGTTCTACTCCTGAAACCAGTACTACACTGTATGGTAACTAACTTGAATTTAAATAAATAAATGTAAATATTTTTTAAATGCCAATGGGATTTTTTAGAAATGAGATTCTAAATTTCATATGGAACCACAATAGACCCTGGAGGCATCACACTTCCTGATTTCTTTTTTTTTTTAAATTTTTTAATGTTTATTCATTTTTGAAAGACAGAGAGACAGAGCACAAGCAAGGGTGGGGCAGAGAGAGAGGGGGGCACAGAATCTGAAGCAGGCTCCAGGCTCTGAGCTGTCAGCAGAGCCCAACGCAGGGCTCAAACTCACGAACCGCGAGATCATGACCTGAGCCAAAGTTGGATGCTCACCCAACTGAGCCACCCAGGCTCTCCTCTGATTTCAAACTACATTATAAATTTATAGTAATCAAAACAGTATGGTACTGGCTTGATGAACAGACCAATGGAGCAGAATTGAGACCCCAGAAATAAACCCACACGTATATGGTCAACTAATGTTTGCAAGGGAGCCAATAATATTCAATGAGGGAAGGATAGTCTCTTCAGTAAATGTTGGGAAAACTGGATATTCAAATGCAGAAGAATGAAAATTGTACTTCTATCTTACACTGCTCACAAAAATTAACTCTAAGGACTTAAATGTTAGACCTGAAACTGTAATCTCCTAGAAGAAAACATAAAACAAAGCTGCTTGACATTGCTGTTGCCAGTGGTTTTTGAATATGACACCAAAAGCACAATAGCAAAAGCAAAAATTAACAAGTGGGACAACATTAAAATAAAAGTTTCTGTGCAGCAAAAGAAACAATTAACAAAATGAAAAGTCAGCCTACAGAAGAGGAGAAAATATTCACAAACCATAAAGGGTTAATATCCAAACTATGTAAGGAACTCCTAAAGCTCAAGAGAAAAAAAACAGTCTGATTTTTTAAATGGGCAGAGGATCTGACTTTTTACCAAAGAAGACACAAAAATACATGAAAAGGTGTTCAGTATCATTAACCGTTAGGGAAGCGCAAATCAAAACCACAATGAAATATTACCTCACATCTGTTAGAATGCCTGTCATCAAAAAGACAGGAGGTACTAACTTCCAGTTATAAAATAAATAATTCACCGAGTTGAAAGTAAAGCCTAGGGAATATAGTCAGTAATAACATAATGACATTGAATGGTGACAGATGGTGACTACACTTAACTGTAGTGAGCATTGAGTAATGTATCATATTCTTGAATCAATGTTGTACACCTGAAACTAATATAACACTGTATGTTGATTATATTTTAATAAAAAATAAAAGAGAAAAAGAATTTTTTAAAAGATGAGATAAATAGTGGCAAGGATATGTAGCAAAGAGAACTCTCGTGCACCATTGTTGGAAATATAAATTTGTATAGTCACTGTGAAAAGCAGAATGGAGATTCCTCAAAAAATAGAAAATAGAACTGTATGATCCAGCAATTCCACTTTTGGGTATATATCCAAAGAAATTGGAATTCAGATCTCAGAGGATAGCTGTACTTCCTTGTTCATTGAAGCACTATTCACAGTAGCCAAGACATAGAAACACTTAAGTGTCCATTGATGGATGAATGGAGAAATAAAATACAGTATATATACAATAAAATATTAATCACCCATAATAAAGAAGGAAATCCTACCATTTATAGCAAAATTGATGAACCCTGAGAGCATTATACTAAGTGAAATAAATCAGAGAATGACAAATAATACTTTATGATCTCATTTATATGTGGAATTTTAAAAAGCTGAAATAATAGAAACAAAGAGTAGATTGTTGGTTGCCAGGAGTGGGGAGTAGGGGAAATGAGATATTAGTCAAAGGGTACAAACTTTCAGTTATAAGAGGATTAAATTCTGGGTATCTAATGTAACACATGGTGACAGTCGTTCACTATAGTGTATTGTGTACTTGAAGGTTGTTAAAAGAGTAGATCTTAAATGTTCTCACCATACCAACAACCAAAAAAAGGTAATTATGTTAGGTGAAAGACGTGTTAACTAACCTTATTGTGGTACTTATTTTGCAATATTGTATGTGTATCAAATCATCATGTTGTGCACCTTAGACTTATATAATATGTTAATCATATCTCAGTAAAGCTGGCAAAAAAAAAAAAAAAACCTTTTCCAGAGCATAGATATGAGTCTCCAGATTGAAAGTCCTAATAAGTATTTAGCACTTAATTGTGAAATTTCAGCTCACTAAAGTTGAAACCTTCCAGTGAGAAAAATAGGTCACCTACTAAGGATTTGTCCTAAGAATAGCATTTGTCTTCCTAATAGCAACGCTGAAAACTAGAAAATAACGAAACACTGCCTTTAAAATTCTGAGGGAAAATAAAATTTGTCTTAGAATTCTGCATTTACTCTGCTATATTATCAATCAAATGGGAAAGTTGCCCGAAGAAAATTTTGGTCACTCAAAGTATAAAAACAAATGAATAAAAATTCTCTCTTTTTTAGGAAACTACTAAACAATAAATTATTTCTTTAAAATAAGGGAGTAAACGAAAAGATGCTATTAGCTTTTATGTGCCATACAGGAAAGGGAATGAAAGGAGAAGTGCAGAGAATTCTCAGGTTACCATCAGAGGAACATTCCAGGATGACAGTTGTGCAATAGGCCTAGACAGTAACTGGTCTAGATGAAAGCAGAGGGGCAGTCAGGAGGAAATGTCTCTAGGAGAAAAATGACTTCATAGAGTATTTGGTAGTTTTATCCATAGCAGTCTACATATTTAATGCAATCCCTATCAAAATACCATCAGCACTTTTCAGAGAGCTAGAGAAAACAATCCTAAGATCTGTATGGAACCACAAAAGACCCCGAATAGTCAAAGCAATCCTGAAAAAGAAAAACAAAGCTGGAGATACCATGATTCTGGATTTGAAACTATATTATAAAGCTGTAGTCATCAAGATAGTATGGGACTGGCACAAACACAGTCAATGGAACAGAATAGAATACCCAAAAATGGACCCACAACTATATAGTCAACTAATCTTCAACAAAACACGAAAGAATATCCAATGGAAGAAAGACAGTCTCTTCAACAGTTGGGAAAACTGGACAGCAACATTCAGAAGAATGATGCTAGACCACTAGCTTAGACCATACACAAAAATAAGTTCAAAATAGATGAAAGACCTAAATGTGAGATAGGAAACCATCAAAACCCTAGAGGAGAAAAAAGTCAGCAACCTGTTTGACCTCAGCCAGAGCAACTTCTTACTAGACACTTTGCCAAAGGCCAGGGAAACAAAAGCAAACATAAACAATTGAGACTTATGATAAAAAGCTTCTGCCAGTAAAGGAAACAATAAACAAAACTAAAATGCAGCCTACATAATGGTAGAAGGTATTTGCAAATGACATATCTGGTAGAGGGTTAGAATCCAAAATCTATAAAGAACTTAGCAAACTCAACTCCCAAAATACAAATAATCCAGTGAAGAAATGGACAGAAGACATGAATAGACACTTTTCCAAAGAAGATATCCATATGGCTAACAGACACATGAAAAGATGCTCAACATCACTCATCAACAGGGAAATACAAGTCAAAACCACAATGAAATACCACCTCACACCTGTAAAAACAGCTAAAATAAGCAGCACAGGAAACAACAGGTGTTGGTGATGTTGTAGAGAGAGGGGAACCCTTTTGCACTGTTGGTGGGAATGCAAACTGGTGCGGCCACTCTGGAAAACAGTATGGAGGTCTCTCAAAAAATTAAAAATAGAACTATCCTGTGATCCAGCATTTGCACTACTGGGTATTTATCCAAAGGATATAGGTGTACTGTTTTGAAGGGGCACATGCACCCCAATCTTTATGGCAGTGCTATCAACAATAGCCAAGTTATGGAAAGAGCCCATATGGAGTGTCCATTGACTGATGAATGGATGAAAAGATGTGGCATATATTGAATACTACTTGTGATGAAAAATAATGAAATCTTGTCATTTGCAACAACTAGAGGGTATTAGGTTAAGCGAAATAAGTCAGAGAAAGTTATTAAATGGTTTCATTCATATGTGGAATTTGAGAAACACAACAGAACACAGGGGAAGGGAAGGAAAAATAAGATAAAAACAGAAGGAGGTAAACTATAAGAGACTCTTAAAGACAGAGAACAAACTGAGGGTTGCTAGAGGGGAGGTGGGTGGGGGATGGGTTAAATGGGTGATGGGCCTTAAGGGAGGGCATTTTTTGGGACAAACGTTGGGTGTCATATATAAGAGATGAATCACTGGGTTCTACTCTTGAAGCTGAGACTATACTGTATATTAACTAACTTGAATTTAAATTTAAAAAAACACACAATGAGATACCACCAAACTCTCTCACTATCAAGAGAGCCCAAATATCCATCAACTGGTGAATGATAAAGAAGATGTGGTATAATAATGAAGAAACAGGAAGAGAAATAAAGAAACTGATCCCATTCACAATTGCACCAAGAAGCATAAAATACCTAGGAATAAACCTAACCAAAGATGTAAAAGATCTGTATGCTGAAAACTACCGAAAGCTCATGAAGGAATGGAAGAAGATACAAAGAAATGAAAAAACATTCCCTGCTTATGGATTGGAAGAATAAATATTGTTAAAATATCAATACTACCCAAAGCTATCTACACATTCAATGCAATCCCAATCAAAATTACACCAGCATTCTTCTCAAAGCTAGAACAAGCAATCCTAAAATTTGTATGGAACCACAAAAGACCCCTAATAGCCAAAGTAATATTGAAGAAGAAAACCAAAGCGGAAGGCATCAAAATCCCAGACTTTAGCCTCAACTACAAAGCTGTAATCATCAGGACAGTATGATATTGGCACAAAAACAGACATACAGACCAATGGAATAGAATAGAGACCCCAGAATTAAACCCACAAATGTATGGCCAACTAATCTTTGACAAAGCAGGAAAGAATATCCAATGGAAAAAAGACAGTCTCTTTAACAAATGGTGCTGGGAAAGCTGGACAGCAACATGCAGAAGAATGAAACTAGACCACTTTCTTAAACCATACACAAAAATAAACTCAAAATGGATGAAGGACCTGAATTTGAGACAGGAGACCATCAAAACCCTAGAGGAGAAAGCAGGAAAAAACTTTTCTGACCTCAGCCGCAGCAATTTCTTACTCGGCATATCTCCAAAGTCAAGGGAATTAAAAGCAAAAATGAACTTTTGGGACCTCATGGAAATAAACAGCTTCTGCACTGCAAAGGAAACAATCAACTAAAAGGCAACCGATGGAATGGGAAAAGATATTTGCAAATGACATATCAGACAAAGGGCTGTATCCAAAATCTATAAAGAACTCACCAAACTCCACACCCGAAAAACAAATAATCCAGTGAAGAAATGGGCAGAAGACATGAATAGACATGGCCAACAGTCACATGAAAAGATGCTCAACGTCGCTCCTCCTCAGGGAAATACAAATCAAAACCACACTCAGATACCACCTCATGCCGGTCAGAGTAGCTAAAATGAACAAATCAGCAAACTATAAATGCTGGCGAGGATGTGGAGAAACAGGAACCCTCTTGCACTGTTGGTGAGAATGCAAACTGGTGCAGTTGCTCTGGAAAACAGTGTGAAGGTTCCTCAAAAAATTAAAAATAGAACTACCCTATGACCTAGCAATAGCACTGCTAGGAATTTACCCAAGGGATACAGGAGTGCTGATGTATAGGGGCACATCTACCCCCATGTTTATAGCACCACTTTCAACAATAGCCAAATTATGGAAAGAGCCTAAATGTCCATCAACTGATGAATGGATAAATATGTGGTTTATATATACAATGGAATACTGCTTGACAATGAGAAAGAATGAAATCTGGCCATTTGCAGCAATGTGGATAGAACTGGAGGGTATTATGCTAAGTGAAATAAGTCAGGCAGAGAAAGATACCATATGTTTTCACTCGTATGCGGATCCTGAGAAACTTAAAAAAGAAGACCATGGGGGAGGGGAAGGGGAAAATAAAAAGTTACAGAGAAGAGGGAGACAAACCATAAGAGACTCTTAAAAACTGAGAACAAACTGAGGGTTGATGGGAGGTGGGAGAGAAGGGAAAGTGGGTGATGGGCATTGAGGAAGGTACCTGTTGAGATGAGCGCTGGGTGTTGTATGGAAACCAATTTGACAATAAATTATATTTAGTTTTAAAATAATAAAAAAGAAGATGTGTGTGTATATATATACACACATGCATTCACACACATATGCATACAATGGAATATTACTCAACTTCAAAAAATGACATTTTGCCATTTGCAGTGACATGGATGGAGCTAGAATGTATTATGCTCTAATACAGTAAGTCAGAGAAAAACAAATACCATATGATTTCACACATGTGGAGTTTAAGAAACAAAACAGATGAACATGGGAAATTGGGGGAGGGAAGAGAGGGAAACAAACTACAAGAGACTCTTAACAATAGAGAACAAACTATGGGTTGATGGAGAGAGGTGGATGGGAGATGAGCTAGATGAGTGATGGGTATTAAGGAGGACACTTGTTGTGATGATCACTCAGTGTTGTATGTAAGTGACGAATCACTGAATTCTGCTCCTGAAACCAATACTGCACTATATTTTAACTAACTAGAATTTAAATATAAACTTGAAAGAAAAAGAATATTGTACCATATGGAGGATGTTTTTGAAAGGTATTTTATAAAGCTGTAGAAGAACATAGGAAGGAACATAGAAGGCCCTGTAACTTAAATAAAACTAAGATTGCCTTTTTAAGAATTTTTTATTATTTTCAATGTTATTTATTTTTGAGAGAGAGAGCATGAGCAGGGGAGGGGCAGAGAGCAAGGGAGACACAGAATCTGAAGCAGGCTCCAGGCTCTAAGCTGTCAGCACAAAGCCCGACTTGGGGTTCTAACACACAGACCATGAGATCATAACCTGAGCTTAAGTCAGATGCTCACTGACTGAGCCACCCAGGCGCCCCAAAAACTAAGACTTCTAAAACAAAAGCAACATGTAGAAGAAAGGAAATGTAATTGAAATACACTGTTTGGCTCACCAGTGAACAATATTTAAAAGTTACAGTCACTAACAAGTTTTAACCAAAAATTGGGAGATATTAGGAAGATAGATGAAGGGAAGTGAATATAAACAAATGTGAAAATCCTCACTACCATTATAAGAAGCTAATAAATAAATCTAAAACTTCACAAAAAGAGAGCTTTATAAATGTGACATTTAGAAATACTTGATAAATTTTAGAAAAAAAAACATAATAAAGAGTTAAAAGTACTTATCTTAGGAAATAGTACAGGATGAACAGAGGACTGATAATTTTATTGCAAGACTTTTTTTTTATGTTTGCCAACTTAATAGGCATGATTGTTTCTTATTGTTTTAATTTTCATTTGATTACTAGGGAGGTTGAACATAGTGTTACAAGTCTACTGATTGAATTGCATTTTTTTTTCTGAATTATCAGTGTGTCTCTGGCCCATCCCCCCCCCCCAACTGGTAGTCTTTCAGCAGTTTATTTTTTTAATATGAAATTTATTGTCAAATTGGTTTCCATACAGCACCCAGTGCTCATCCCAACAGGTGCCCTCCTCAATAACCGTCACCCACCCTCCCCTCCCTCCCTCCCACCCCCCATCAACCCTCAGTTTACTCTATTGCAAGACTTTTAAGGCTATTTAACTTTTAAAACTATGTGCTTATATTACTTTTAATACATTTAAATGTTAATTTTAAAATGTTGACTTCTCAAAAAGACCAAAGATTCAAGTCTCTTTTTTTCATTTTATGCTGTCTTTTATCCCATGTATTTGCCTTTAGATAAAAGAACTAGATATTCAGAAGAAAAAAACGATTTTGAAAGTCCATAAATTCATTGAAAACAACTTATTTTTATGTTAAATTGCATATAGTAAATGCACAGCAAGTGTTTTGATTAAATGTTAAATTTATCAAGAAGTTTCAAAGGAATAACCTTTTAAAACCTTTTTCTATTAACATTTAAATCTATTACTGGAAATTACAAAGGCTCCATGTGAAACTTTCTGAATATAATATTCTTTGTCACTCATTTTACAAGAAAACCTTTATGAATAGGATTATACCTTAAGTGTACATTTAGAAATTTTGTTTTTCATTAAAAAGATCAATCCCCTGTGCAAGTGTTTAGTGGTAGTAATTGGTAAAAATCTCTTTATATGCACAGATTTTCTATTCTATATGACAAGAACCAGAAGAATCCCCTAATTCTCCTCAGTTCTTGCTTCTGCATAATAACAAGTCCAAATGCACTTTCAACGACAGAGAACTGGTGCCGCCCAAACTAAAAAGCATTTCAAAGGGCAACAACAAAGTATTTGTGTTAATTTTAATTAGCTATGCCTCTTTGGGGAATGGACACTTGAAGATTATATAAGAGCTTCTAAATTGTGGGGAGATCTAACAAAATACTTACATTATAACCTCCTGTTATGTTGTTATCTTTCCACATTAGCATGTGTTGGGAACTGTATTAGTCTGTTATCTTCTAGTACTAATTAATGTTTTTATTAGATCAATGTTTGTACTTTCATTTCTGGACTTAAATCAATTGATTAAATTTGCTAGCAATGAAGCATCGTTTTATTAGTGATCTGACTAGATTGGTCTTGTATTTCCTTGTAAGACCCACAATACTTAACACAGTTCCAAATATATATAGCAGGCAATTAATTGTGTTATTCAATTGAATAGAATGTCTGAAGTTGCAGGGTTTTTTCCCCTATTGGTAGACTTTTGTAGACTAAATGAACCAGAGACTTCAAAGGGCTGAAAACGCCTTCTGTATGGGGGAAATTTGCCAGAACAGTAATGTAGTGCATACATTTTTTTAATGAGAAAGGAAAATTTATTCCAAACACAAAGGACACAAAAGCAATTGTAAGAGAATATTTTCTTGAATTATCTGGTAATAAATGAGAAAACTTGGATGAAATAAAAAAGTTTTCCTAGGAAAAGGTAGATTACCAGTATTAACAGAAATACAGATTTAAAAGAAAGAAGTATTAGTATTTGGCTCACCAGATAGACATCTGGCCACCCAAATATTTTTATATATACTCACAGAGGTCTTTGAATATTTTATGTTATTAATTATAAAATATGATGGTAACATTAACAGCAAGCAATTCTATGAGGTTTATAACCAGGAAACAAATTGCTGAATGGTTAGGTAATAACATTTTCAGCGCTAATACGTTAGGTCATATTTTTTTCCAAAATGACTATATATACCCCCACTAGCAATGTCCATACAATTCTTAATTAATTTATATTTTTGATGTACATTTCCCTATGTACTTCAAATATAAAATGATTAAGATAGGGTTTTTTTGCTCTCTGGGAGGGCAAAGTCTAGAGTTAGGTAGCAAACACACAGAAATAATACATTATGGCCCTAATACAGGTGGTGATGGTTCTGAAGAGGGATATTATCAGCTGGCCAGCTGAATGCCACCTAAAGGGGAAGTGGTTTTTCCCTACGGTGCCATGAAAGAGGTTCCAGAATGTCAGTTTTGATGCCTTACCCACACAACATTTGTTAGACTGGTTTGAAAATTCTCTTCAAATTTGGTGCTTCTAAAATCTAGAATGACATTTGTTATTGTCAAAAGGGAGTTCACCAAAATTAGCTATAAACTCCTGTATATAGTTATAATTGAATATTTGTGTTGAGGATTGGTAGTCATTTTTAGGATTTAATCAGTAACTCCACTTGAGAAGAATCACTTAGTGTAGTCCCTGAATGTAAAATAGAACAATGGAAAGCATTTTAGGCCAATAACCTTCCCAGTGGGATATGGGTCATTAAACCATAGAAAACTTTTTTTTGAAAGCCTGAGTTTTAAAAATGTTTTATTTATTTTGGGAGAGAGAGAACACAAAATGTGTGCACATGTGAGTCAGGTGAAGGGCAGAGAGAGGAAGAGAGAGAATCCCAAGCAGGCTCTGCACTGTCAGTGCAGAGCCCAATGCGGGGCTCAGTCTCACTAAGCATGAGATCATGACCTGAGCTGAAATCAAGAGTTGGTTGCTTAATGGACTGAGCCACTCAGGCATCCGGAAAGCCTAATTTTTTAGAAACCTTTTTGTATACATTTTCTTTTATACATATACATTCTATGTGATGATTTCCCCAGCTGTTGGAGGCCTATTTTATTATATTTAATATGCATCATGGGAACATATAGTCCCATCAATGAACATTAATAATCAATAATAAATTACTAATATAGCTAATAATACACATGAATATTTAATAATTAGCAAATATGGCTAGTAAGATACATTTAAATTAACATTTAATTGTATTCAGTTTTCCAAATGGACACATTTAACCCTAAATTAAAAAAATGAAATCAGTTTACTCAGCAACCATCCTTCCTACCCACGTGGTGTAGAATAGTTCACCAAATGAGTGTTGTCTCCCACTTCTAGGTCCCAAAGAGAGCAAATAGAAACTCTCATTGTTGCGTTTAACAAGACCAGGGACTGAACATACCAGGTTACCATACCAGGTTAATCTGCACAAAACCCTGTGAGGTTGAGTTCAGCACAAAATGTTATCCTCACTTTTATATGAGCAAAGACAAATGTGAGTCAAGATTTAAAACCAGGTGGTCTCACTTCTGCACTTAGGTCCCTAACTACTGTTCCATGCAGCTTCCTGTTAGGTAATTTGAGCCTCACAGTAACTGAGAGAAAGACAATAAAAGCTTTTATCTCAGTTTTACAGGTGAGGAAAATGTCTCTTGGAGAGAGTAAGCAATTTATCTGATTTCACAACCCTTTTACATTTAGCTGGGATTGGAATCTGCTTCTTCTAACATCAGCCAGCAGCAAAGGAACAGCATGTTGGGGGTGAGGGGTGCTTCAGGTTAAAGACTACACATCCTCCAGAGTAGAAAGCCTGAATAAGCTGGATCTTGCAGCTCAGGAGGTGGTAGAGGGTGTGGGGCAAACAGCACCAAAGCAAAAATCTACTAGCAAGAGCCCATCACTTGGGTGGTTGGTACTCTGAGCTGGAGAATCTTGGGTTTGAATCCAGACTTTGCCACCTTCTTGCTGTATGATCTTCAGCACATCACTTTCTTACACCAAGCTTTTTATCAGAATTAAATGAGAACATATAAGTAAAAGACTACAGAATGCCTAACATATAGAGGCTGCTGAATAACAGTTACTTTCTTTCCCAGTTGAGTGAATTTTTCTTTTTTTCTTTCCATAGCACTTATCTAGCCGGCAGAGCGTACAGCAAAGCACATCCCAGGTAAGCAGTCTAACTAGGCCTCCCAGTATTTCCCTCAGCTCTTTCTTTTAAGAGATCACAGCATGGGGATGCACCAGCCAGTGATAGCCACCCCTGATGTCTTGATTGTGTGGTGCCTTCAATCTAAATGGCCCTGGTCTCTAAGCAGATTTGCCTGGTCTCCAGGCACTGCCAGCAGCAAAGGAACAAATTTACTTAAGCACAATTAAAATAAAGTAGACGGGAGACTAAAATGAATCCATCTGGGAGAAAATAGAAGTGTCATTTAGTATGGTAGCTATTACCATCTAACAATGTAAATCAAGTGCATCAGGGTGACAGTGTCTCCAAAAAATAACTTTGAATTTAGAAGTTTGTGGAGAATTTATAAATTTGTGATCTTGTGGAGACTTTAAGTTCACTCATAAGTTGGAATTACTGTTCCTATATCTCCTCCACTCAGTTTACTTCTCCCAGCTGCATATTTGCCCACTTCAAACCAAGTATATTGACACAGTACTCCCTTACTAGCAGAGAAAACACCTTTTCTCTGTCTTAAATGATCCCCTTTGGTAGTATGAGGAAAGCCAGTCATTTAGTTTTCATTTTATTTATGACCAATGCATGAATAACTAAAATTGGAATCACTGTTTTTTGCCTTCCTCATTAGGTAGATACGATGCGCCCACGTCATGGAGAAACCTGTCGGATGCCAGTGCCACATCACTTCTTCCTCAGTCTGAAGAGTTTCACCTACAATACCATTGGAGAAGATACTGATGTCTTCTTTTCCTTATATGATATGAGAGAAGGCAAGCAGATCAGGTAAAAGTTACTAGAGGTTGTGATGAGGTTGAGATTGTATAAGGATGGTATTGCTTGGGTCATAAGCATCTCTGGCCTTCAGAGAAGATAGATGACAGAGAAAGAAAAACAAGATTAGGTGACCTCTTCTTACTTAGCAGGGAGTTTTGCCTCAAATCCCAGTTTACCTTGAAGTCACGTGTGGCCTCTTTTTTATCCTGTGCCTATTTCCACATGGAAGTTCAACCCCAGTCTTGGCTGTTACCACCTCAGAGAGAGAAGAGGATGCAACTCCTCAGTGCCAGAGAAAACGCATAGGAGAAACATAGAACAAAGCAAGTTCAGCAGAGAGGTCCAGCTCCAGAATACAGTACCCTGCGCCCTGCCTTGCTGCACGTGGGAGAGAGGGTTCACAGTGTAGTAGGCTAATGGTGTCCTGTCTAAGAGCAGCCAAGCCCTCAATGTCATTCCAGCCCTGCAAAGGGGAGAGAGCATCTTCCGGACTGAAGGGAAGGTTGGTCTGACTCCATTGTTCCTCTTTTCCTTGGATTGGAAGAGAGGCCACAGAACAGGTCTGATATGCAGCAGACCATGTATTTGGGGAGAGCAGTGAAGCCTTTAAGCATGAGCAAGTGCAGCAGTGCTTTCATCATGAAAGGTGGGGAGGAGTCAAGGAGACATTCCAGGCTTCTGTTTCTCTACAGGCCAGCACAGCTCTGATGGGTGAGATGATCTTTATAGCCAACTTAGACTTTTAGGGCATCCAGACATTTCTCTGTGGTCATCTTCTAGGTGGGGTGGGGAGAAAGTAAATTTGGGGGTGCTTTTATATTGCTTGGAAACTTCCTGTATTCAAAGTGCTTTAAGGGTTTTTTATTTTTTTTATTTTTTACTTAAAAACTGAAATCATGGTTTCATTTTTCCAATTGCATGTTATATACAAGAAAATTAAAAATGGAAGTTATAACAGTACAAAAGGAAAGCAGTTAGTTTGCATGCTTCCCAGTACCTCTGTTCTTGACAGGCCTTGCCCCGCAAATTAAAACACCTTGCTTCACTTTGGCATAGGGATAAAATGATACATTTACTGATGGGGGCATGTGGAATTTCCTTGTCACCAGTAGCTCCCAGCATGTGTGTCTAGGAAAGCTGTGGCTAAAGGTAGTTGTGGCAGGGATGACAGCTACAGCTGCTGTGCACAGGTAAGACTGTAGGCCAGGGCTATGGAGATGCAGATTCTGGCTGCTCCTGTTTTCCTCCTAGGTCAGAGATTTGTAAACTTATTACTTATTTTTGTATATGGAAGAATTCTTTCTTTCTTTTTTTTAAACGTTTTATTTATTTTTGAGACAGAGAGAGACAGAGCATGAACAGGGGAGGGTCAGAGAGAGGGAGACACAGAATCCGAAACAGGCTCCAGGCTCTGAGCTATCAGCACAGAGCCCAACGCGGGGCTCGAACTCATGGACCGCGAGATCATGACCTGAGCCGAAGTCGGCCGCTCAACTGACTGAGCCATCCAGGCGCCCCAAGAATCCTTTCTTTAAGCTAAATTTTATGAGAAAGTTCAATAAATAAAACAGGTAAAATAGAACTACTTCACTGTTGAAGGGAAAGGGGAAATAATAGGAATCTCACTATGCCCCTTACCCCACCCAGTATTCTGTGTGACCACTGAAAGTCCATGAGCTGCAGTTTAAAAACCAGAGCACCCTACTTAATCATCCTTGAGTGCCAGGGATTGTGTCTTCTCTTTCCTTGATGACAGCACCACACACAGTGTCTGTGCTCAGTACGTGCTTTCTCGGGCTTACTGCACAGAGAAGATCTAAGCCCAGCAGAGACACCCCAGCTCTGGTCCACGTGAGGTTATTAATGCATCAGTTGTTTTTTCTTTGGGCTTATTATTTGTAATTGAGCCTCAAGAAACAATAAAATATTTTAAAAGAAGAAAAGTGAAAAAAATGTTCTTTTTTGTAGAGCTGCTGGAAATGTTTTGGTCTTTTAAAAATCCCTAGACTGAATTAGAGAACTATACCACCTTCCCATTCACATAATAAAACTGTAAGGTCCTTAGTTGAAAATACTACTTCCTTTCTTTAGTTTTAAGAGTAAACTAGTAAGCAGAATTTAAATCTAGATTTAATTGTTAAACGTTCTTTCTTCTCTCCATTAGGATCTGTGTAGTTGTATAAGCCTTCAAAAATTTTAGTTCAGTCCCAATACAGTGTGGAAGTTCCTCAAAAAATTAAAAATAGAACTACCCTATGACCCAGCAATAGCACTGCTAGGAATTTACCCAAAGGATACAGGAGCGCTGATGCATAGGGGCACTTGTACCCCAATGTTTATAGCAGCACTTTGAACAATAGCCAAATTATGGAAAGAGCCTAAATGTCCATCAAATGATGAATGGATAAAAAAAAATGTGAATGGATAAAGAAATTGTGGTTTATATATACAATGGAATACTACTTGGCAATGAGAAAGAATAAAATCTGGCCTTTTGTCACAACGTGGATGGAACTGGAGAGTGTTATGCTAAGTGAAACAAGTCTTACAGAGAAAGACAGATACCATATGTTTTCACTCTTATGTGGATCCTGAGAAACTTAACAGAAGACCATGGGGGAGGGGAAGGGAAAAAAAAATTAGGGAGGGAGCCAAACCATAAAAGATTCTTAGAAACTGAGAATAGACTGAGGGTTAATGGGGGATGGGAGGGAAGGGGAAAGTGGGTGATGGGCATTGAGGAGGGCACCTGTTGGGATGAGCACTGTGTGTTGTATGGAAGTGTATGGAAACCAATTTGACAATAAATTTAATATTAAAAAAATTTTTTAGTTCACTGAGCTGATGATGCCAGCTATGTGTACTTTCATAATAATTAGGTATTAAACTGGTCATATATTACTTCCTTGAATTAGTTATCAGAGATCATGAAAAGTTAGGAATGTGTTAGATCAGGGGCACAGAGTGTTGATACAAAGCAGTCAGTCTGATCAATCAAACAGTGCTAGTCTAGCGTTCAGTATCGCCAGGACACTCTCACCTCTGTGCTGAGGACAGGTTTGAGCCGGGGGAACAGGCTCCAGAGAGGACCAGCTGTTCTTGCACTGTAAGTCTCATTGCTGATCTGACAGACATATCTCGGGAGGCTCCAGTGCATGGCAGACTGCAAACCCACATAGCATATCCTGAAAGATGTTGGCTGATGAGTGTTAAACAGTGCAGGAGGGAAGAAGCAGCAGCTGGTAGGACATTAGCAGCTCTGACTGTTTTTGTGACATTTTATCATTCTGAATAAAATTGTAAATATTTAGCCTTGAAATCTAAATCTCTGATTAAGATCTCTCCCCTGAGCTTCAGAGCCTCATTTCCTTTTTCCTACCAGACATCTGCCCTTATATGTTCCTCAGACATTTCTACCTCAGCGTATCTAAACTGAATTCATTTTCTTTCCTCACACATACACTTCTTCCTGTGTTCCTTGAATCAAGTGAAAGGCATTATCATTTGCTCAGAGATCCATGTCAGAAACTTTGGGATCCTTTTAGGCTCCTCTCTCTATATCTGCTTCCTTTCTCATTTAACCACTATATCTTATCAACTTCTGTCTCCCAAATATCAGTGACATCACTCCCCCTATTCCATCCCCCCTGTCACCCCAGAACCTTCACATTTCTCCCCAAATACAATTCCCTGAATCTACTACCTTCCTACCCTGAGTTACTGTCCACAGCACCACCATACTTATTTGTTAATATATATATATATTTTTTTCAATATATGAAATTTATTGTCAAATTGGTTTCCATGAAACACCCAGTGATCATCCCAAAAGGTGCCCTCCTCAATACCCATTACCCACCCTCCCCTCCCTCCCACCCCCCATCAACCCTCAGTTTGTTCTCAGTTTTTCAGAGTCTCTTATGCTTTGGCTCTCTCCCACTCTAACCTCTTTTTTTTTTTTTTTTTCCTTCCCCTCCCCCATGGGTTTCTGTTAAGTTTCTCAGGATCCACATAAGAGTGAAAACATATGGTATCTGTCTTTCTCTGTATGGCTTATTTCACTTAGCATCACACTCTCCAGTTCCATCCACGTTGCTACAAAGGGCCATATTTCGTTCTTTCTCATTGCCATGTAGTACTCCATTGTGTATATAAACCACAGTTTCTTTATCCATTCATCAGTTGATGGGCATTTAGACTCTTTCCATAATTTGGCTATTGTTGAGAGTGCTGCTATAAACATTGGGGTCCAAGTGCCCCTATGCATCAGTACTCCTGTATCCCTTGGGTAAATTCCTAGCAGTGCTACTGCTGGGTCATAGGGTAGGTCTATTTTTAATTTTCTGAGGAACCTCCACACTGTTTTCCAGAGCGGCTGCACCAATTTGCATTCCCACCAACAGTGCAAGAGGGTTCCCGTTTTTCCACATCCTCTCCAGCATCTATAGTCTCCTGATTTGTTCATTTTGGCCACTCTGACTGGCGTGAGGTGATACCTGAGTGTGGTTTTCATTTGTATTTCCCTGATAAGGAGCGACGTTGAGCATCTTTTCATGTGCCTGTTGGCCATCTGGATGTCTTCTTTAGAGAAGTGTCTATTCATGTTTTCTGCCCATTTCTTCACTGGGTTATTTGTTTTTCGGGTGTGGAGTTTGGTGAGCTCTTCACAGATTTTGGATACTAGCCCTTTGTCCATTATGTCATTTGCAAATATCTTTTCCCATTCCGTTGGTTGCCTTTTAGTTTTGTTGGTTGTTTCCTTTGCTGTGCAGATGCTTTTTATCTTCATAAGGTCCCAGTAATTCATTTTTGCTTTTAATTCCCTTGCCTTTGGGGATGTGCCGAGTAAGAGATTGCTACGGCTGAGGTCAGAGAGGTCTTTTCCTGCTTTCTCCTCTAAGGTTTTGATGGTTTCCTGTCTCACATTCAGGTCCTTTATCCATTTTGAGTTTATTTTTGTGAATGGTGTGAGAAAGTGGTCTAGTTTCAACCTTCTGCATGTTGCTGTCCAGTTCTCCCAGCACCATTTGTTAAAGAGACTGTCTTTTTTCCATTGGATGTTCTTTCCTGCTTTGTCAAAGATGAGTTGGCCATGCGTTTGTGGGTCTAGTTCTGGGGTTTCTATTCTATTCCATTGGTCTGTGTGTCTGTTTTTGTGCCAATATCATGCTGACTTGATGATGACAGCTTTGTAGTAGAGGCTAAAGTCTGGGATTGTGATGCCTCCTGCTTTGGTCTTCTTGTTCAAAATTACTTTGGCTATTCGGGGCCTTTTGTGGTTCCATATGAATTTTAGGATTGCTTGTTCTAGTTTCGAGAAGAATGCTGGTGCAATTTTGATTGGGATTGCATTGAATGTGTAGATAGCTTTGGGTAGTATTGACATTTTGACAATATTTATTCTTCCAATCCATGATCAGGGAATGTCTTTCCATTTCTTTAAATCTTCTTCAATTACCTTCATAAGCTTTCTATAGTTTTCAGCATACAGATCTGTTACATCTTTGGTTAGGTTTATTCCTAGGTATTTTATGCTTCTTGGTGCAATTGTGAATGGGATCAGTGTCTTTATTTGTCTTTCTGTTGCTTCATTGTTAGTGTATAAGAATGCAACTGATTTCTGTACATTGATTTTGTATCCTGCAACTTTGCTGAATTCATGTATCAGTTCTAGCAGACTTTTGGTGGAGTCTGTCGGATTTTCCATGTATAGTATCATGTCATCTGCAAAAAGTGAAAGCTTGACTTCATCTTTGCCAATTTTGATGCCTTTGATTTCCTTTTGTTGTCTGATTGCTGATGCTAGAGCTTCCAACACTATGTTAAACAACAGCGGTGAGAGTGGGCATCCCTGTCGTGTTCCTAATCTCAGGGAAAAAGCTCTCAGTTTTTCCCCATTGAGGATGATGTTAGCTGTGGGCTTTTCATAAATGGCTTTTATGATGTTTAAGTATGTTCCTTCTATCCCGACTTTCTCAAGGGTTTTTATTAAGAAAGGGTACTGGATTTTGTCAAAGGCCTTTTCTGCATCGATTGACAGGATCATATGGTTCTTCTCTTTTCTTTTATTAATGTGATGTATCACATTGATTGATTTGCGAATGTTGAACCAGCCCTGCATCCCAGGAATGAATCCCACTTGATCATGGTGAATAATTCTTTTTATAAGCTGTTGAATTCGATTTGCTAGTATCTTATTGAGAATTTTTGCATCCATATTCATCAGGGATATTGGCCTGTAGTTCTCTTTTTTTACTGGGTCTCTGTCTGGTTTAGGAATCAAAGTAATACTGGCTTCATAGAATGAGTCTGAAGTTTTCCTTCCCTTTCTATTTCTTGGAATAGCTTGAGAAGGGTAGGTATTATCTCTGCTTTAAACGTCTGGTAGAACTGCCCTGGGAAGCCATCTGGTCCTGGACTCTTATTTGTTGGGAGATTTTTGATAACCAATTCAATTTCTTCACTGGTTATGGGTCTGTTCAAGCTTTCTATTTCCTCCTGATTGAGTTTTGGAAGAGTGTGGGTGTTTAGGAAATTGTCCATTTCTTCCAGGTTGTCCAATTTGTTGGCATATAATTTTTCATATTATTCCCTGATAATTGTTTGTATCTCTGAGGGATTGGTTGTAATCATTCCATTTTCATTCATGATTTTGTCTATTTGGGTCATCTCCCTTTTCTTTTTGAGAAGCCTGGCTAGAGGTTTGTCAATTTTGTTTATTTTTTCAAAAAACCAACTCTTGGTTTCGTTGATCTGCTCTACAGTTTTTTTAGATTCTATATTGTTTATTTCTGCTCTGATCTTTATTATTTCTCTTCTTCTGCTGGGTTTAGGCTGCCTTTGCTGTTCTGCTTCTATTTCCTTTAGGTGTGCTGTTAGATTTTGTATTTGGGATTTTTCTTGTTTCTTGAGATAGGCCTGGATTGCAATGTATTTTCCTCTCAGGACTGCCTTCGCTGCATCCCAAAGCGTTTGGATTGTTGTATTTTCATTTTCGTTTGTTTCCATATATTTTTTGATTTCTTCTATAATTGCCTGGTTGACCCACTCATTCTTTAGTAGGGTGTTCTTTAACCTCCATGCTTTTGGAGGTTTTCCAGACGTTTTCCTGTGGTTGATTTCAAGCTTCATAGCATTGTGGTCTGAAAGTATGCATGGTATAATTTCAATTCTTGTATACTTATGAAGGGCTGTTTTGTGACCCAGTATATGATCTATCTTGGAGAATGTTCCATGCGCACTCGAGAAGAAAGTATATTCTGTTGCTCTGGGATGCAGAGTTCTAAATATATCTGTCAAGTCCATCTGATCCAATGTATCATTCAGGGCCCTTGTTTCTTTATTGACCATGTGTCTAGATGATCTATCCATTTCTGTAAGTGGGGTGTTAAAGTCCCCTGCAATTACCACATTCTTATCAATAAGGTTGCTTATGTTTATGAGTAATTGTTTTATATATTTGGGGGCTCCCGTATTCGGCGCATAGACATTTATAACTGTTAGCTCTTCCTGATGGATAGATCCTGTAATTATTATATAATGCCCTTCTTCATCTCTTGTTACAGCCTTTAATTTAAAGTCTAGTTTGTGTGATAGAAGTATGGCTAGTCCAGCTTTCTTTTGGCTTCCAGTAGCATGATAAATAGTTCTCCATCCCCTCACTCTCAATCTAAAGGTGTCCTCAGGTCTAAAATGAGTCTCTTGTAGACAGCAAATAGATGGGTCTTGTTTTTTTATCCATTCTGATACCCTGTGTCTTTTGGTTGGCGCATTTAATCCATTTACATTCAGTGTTATTATAGAAAGATACGGGTTTAGAGTCATTGTGATGTCTGTATGTTTTATGCTTGTAGCGATGTCTCTGGTACTTTGTCTCACAGGATCCCCCTTAGGATCTCTTGTAGGGCTGGTTTAGTGGTGACAAATTCCTTCAGTTTTTGTTTGCTTGGGAAGACCTTTATCTCTCCTTCTATTCTAAATGACAGACTTGCTGGATAAAGGATTCTCGGCTGCATATTTTTTCTGTTTAGCACACTGAAGATATCGTGCCAATCCTTTCTGGCCTGCCAAGTTTCAAAAGAGAGATCAGTCACGAGTCTTATAGGTCTCCCTTTATATGTGAGGGCACGTTTATCCTTTGCTGCTTTCAGAATTTTCTCTTTATCCTTGTATTTTGCCAGTTTCACTATGATATGTCGTGCAGAAGATCGATTCAAGTTACGTCTGAAGGGAGTTCTCTGTGCCTCTTGGATTTCAATGCCTTTTTCCTTCCCCAGTTCAGGGAAGTTCTCAGCTATAATTTCTTCAAGTACCCCTTCAGCACCTTTCCCTCTCTCTTCCTCCTCTGGGATACCAATTATGCGTATATTATTTCTTTTTAGTGTATCACTTAGTTCTCTAATTTTCCCCTCATACTCCTGGATTTTTTTATCTCTCTTTTTCTCAGCTTCCTCTTTTTCCATAACTTTATCTTCTAGTTCACCTATTCTCTCCTCTGCCTCTTCAATCCAAGCTGTGGTCGTTTCCATTTTGTTTTGCATGTCGTTTAAAGCGTTTTTCAGCTCCTTCTGACTGTTCCTTAGTCCCTTGATCTCTGTAGCAAGAGATTCTCTGCTGTCCTCTATACTGTTTTCAAGCCCAGTGATTAATTTTATGACTATTATTCTAAATTCACTTTCTGTTATATTATTTAAATCCTTTTTGATCAGTTCATTAGCTTTTGTTATTTCCTGGAGATTCTTTTGAGGGGAATTCTTCCGTTTGGTCATTTTGGATAGTCCCTGGAGTGGTGCGGACCTGCAGGGCACTTCCCCTGTGCTGTGGTGTATAACTGGAGTAGTTGGGCGGGGCCGCAGTCAGACCTGATGTCTGTCCCCAGCCCACCTCTGGGGCCACAGTCAGACTGGTGTGTGCCTTCTCTTCCCCTCTGCTAGGGGCGGGATTCACTGTGGGGTGGCATGGCCCGTCTGAGCTACTTGCACACTGCCAGGCTTGTGGTGCTGGGGATCTGGTGTATTAGCTGGGGTGGGTAGGCAAGGTGCACGGGGGCAGGAGGGGCAGGCTTAGCTCGCTTCTCCTTAGGTGATCCACTTCAGGAGGGGCCCTGTGGCAGTGGGAGGGAGTCAGACCCGCTGTCGGAGGGGTGGCTCCGCAGAAGCACAGCGTTGGGTGTTTGCAGGGAGCAAGCAAGTTCCCTGGCAGGTACTGGTTCCCTTTGGGATTTTGGCTGGGGGATGGGCGAGGGAGATGGCGCTGGCTAGCACCTTTGTTCCCCGCCAAACTGAGCTCTGTCGTCCCGGGGCTCAGCAACTCTCCCTCCCTTTGTCCTCCAGCCTTCCTGCTTTCTGAGCAGAGCTGTTAACTTATGACCTCCCAGATGCTAAGTCCCTCTTGCTTTTGGAACACACTCCATCCGGCCCCTCTGCTTTTGCAAGCCAGACTCGGGGGCTCTGCTTGGCCGGCAGGCTGCCCCTCCGCCCCGGCTCCCTCCCGCCAGTCCGTGCAGCGCGCACCACCTCTCCGCCCTTCCTACCCTCTTCCGTGGGCCTTTCGTCTGTGCTTGGCTCCGGAGACTCCATTCTCCTAGTCTTCTGGTGGTTTTCTGGGTTATTTAGGCAGGTGTAGGTGGAATCTAAGTGATCAGCAGGACGTGGGGTGAGCCCAGCGTCCTCCTACACCGCCATCTTCTCCGTGAGCTTAATATATATTTTTAATATTTATTTTTTGAGGGAGAGAGACAGAGCATGAGCATGAGCATGAGCGGCAGAAGGGCAGAGAGAGAGGAAAACACAGAATCAGAAGCAGGCTCCAGGCTCTGAGGTGTCAGCACAAAGCCTGACGTGGGGCTCAAACTCACGGACCAAGAGACCATGACCTGAGCCAAAATCCGACGCTTATCCAACTGAGCCACCCAGGCACCCCCATATTTATCTTTTAAAAAATGCAAACTGTTCACCTTAGCTCCCACTTAACCTAAAGCTCTTGTTAGTTAGTGTGGCATAAAAGGCCCAGCATGATATAATTCTATTTCTTTAGTTTTATTTCCCGCATCCTGATGACTTCAATGTCTTTCCCTAAACATGCCTTGCTCTTTCATGCCTCCCTACCCTTGTTGGCTTGTTAAACTCCTATCTTTTAAAACTCAACTATGTGAAACTCTCCTCAGTATTTATGGGTAGAATAAGGCCCTGGGACTTCATTGTGCCCATGATGACACCCTGTACCTAGCTTTATCCCATTACTAGATATTACATTGTAATTGTACACATGCATGTAGATTTTCCCCATTGGAATGGGAGCTTTCTTATGTGTCTTTGTACCATTTCTCCCCAGTGAGTGCTAAGCACAGAATTTTGGATATTGGATCATTAGATAACTATTTATTGAGTGAATGAATGGATAAGTGCGTCTGTCAAATAAGTACCAATCTGCTGTGAATCAAGAAATTTTTATTTAATTGAACAGTTTATCAAGCATTTACTAAGAATTTCTTTTTTGGGGCCCCTGTAATGACTTCTTGTGATTTATGGGTTAAAAAGGAATGTCATTGACCCTGAAGAGGTCTGTACAGGACATTATAGGATTTCTAAAAGGTGGGAAACATGTTTTCCTGATTTTAAGTCCCAAAGCTGAGTGGTAAAATAGGATTAAAGCATATGTCTTACATGCAGCAAGACTTTTAAGCACACTAAGCAGTCAGGAAAAAACAAACAAAAAATAACCTTTCAGATAGAAGGTTTTACAGAGTCTTTTAAGTTAAAAAAATGGAAGTCCTAAATCATTGGTTGTTTTACGTATTTTTCTAATCAGTCACATTTCAGACCTTGCTTTGTATTTAGGATTAAACTGTATAGTTTGGGAAAGAAATACAATCAGCTTTACAATGTAATACACTGAGAGAAATGGCTTTTCCTGTCATGGTGACCACATCAGCCGTCACCAAGGTTTTGAACTCTATTCAAAGAACTATTTTTAAAGAGATAAAAGAGGGGGGGGTGCCTGGGTGACTCAGTCAGCTAAGTATCCTAGCTCTTGATTTCAGCTCAGGTCATGATCTCACAGTTTGTGGGATCGAGCCCCACATCAGAGGCCACACTGACAGCATGGAGCCTGCTTAAGATTCTCTTCTCTCCTTCTCTCTCTCTCCCCCGACCCGCACTCATGCGCGCGCTCTCTCTCTCGCGCTCTCTCTCTCTCTCAAAATAAATAAATTAACATAAAATAAAACAAAGGGATGCCTGGGTGGCTCAGTCCGTTGAGCATCAGACTTTGGCTCAGGTCATGATGTCACCGTGCATGAGTTTGGGCTTCCTGTGGGGTTTGCTCCTGTCAGTGCAGAGCCTGCTTTGGATCCTCTGTCCACCTCTCTCGGTCCCTTCCCTGCTTGTGCTCTCCCTCTCTCTGAAAAATATATTGACATTTAAAATAAGAAGAAGAAAAAGGAAAAAGAAGTCAGAGAAGAGGAGGATCATTGAAAGACTAAGAAGCCAAAAAGGGCTCTTGGAGAAAATGAAAGTAGTTGAATTAAAGATTAGCCAGAATCTGGATAGGGTACTAATTCATTGTTCAACAGGTATTTATTTAACATCTATTATCCTTTGGGATAGATGAGCAAGAGATAAGCAAGAGAAATATCTGCTTGTCTTTCTGGAGCTTATGCTGTAGTAGAGAGACTAGCTGTCTCTACTAGAGAGATCACCGAACACATGATTAAATGAATAAGTATGTAGTTTGAAAAGTGCAATAGGTGCTATGAAGGAAAGTCATGCAGAATGCTCCGAAACCTCATGTAGACTGGAGTGAGGGGAGGCTCTTATGGCATCCATGCTGAGACTTAAAGTGATGTAAGTCATGTAAATCCTTATGTTTACTCATGTAAACATAAAGAGTGGATAATGTGATCTAGGCAGAAGAAGGCATAGATGCAAGGAAAAAACTTGGTATATACAGAGAATTGAATGGTGGTTGGTATTCCTGGAATGTTTCGAGTAAGAGAAGGAAAGGATATCACAAGAGGGTTGAAGAGATAGTGAGGTACCAGATTATGCAGGGCCTTATAGCCACAAAAGAATTTTGAATTTTATTGTAAGTTTAGGAGAGAAGATATTCAAGCACAGAAAGTACCAAAGGCAAAAGCATGAGTCAGACACCGTAAAGATGTCAATGTATGTATGTAGGAAATTAGAAGAGGTTATTAGAGCTAGGAAAAGGTTTGTATTGACAGTAAACTCCAGGTTTTGAACCTGTTTCTTACCCATCTTTGCTCATAGCCCCTTTAACAATGAAAGAATTCAGTAAATGTCTGATCAAAAGATGTGTTAGAGACAAGATTAAATACATCTAGGATAGCCCTGAAAACCCAACACACTAATTTAGATTTGATGGATTAGATAACCCTTATGAATCCTTGAACAGGGGAATAACATGAATGACATGTTGAAGGTGGTGTTTTGAGATTATCACAGTGGTAATATATAGGTTAAACTAGAAAAATAGATAAGTTAGAAGCTGTTGCATACATGAAACGGTAAAGCCCCAGGATAAGGAGGCTAGTAGTAAGATTAAAGAAGATAAAGCATCATGCCCTGTAAGGTGTGGACCCAGCTGATCACCTCTATACCCTGATTTCCTATCATTCCCCACTTGATCACTCTACAATGGCCTCCTGAAAATATAACACATTTCTACTTTAGGCACTTTCTTTACATCTGTTTCCTGGATGTCTTCATGGTGCTTGCATCCTCCCCTTCTTCAGGTTTTGTTTTTTTGGGTTTTTTTTTTTGGTTTTTTTGCAGTCACAAAAATTTTTTTCATTTTATTTTAATATACTTTATTGTCAAATTGGCTTCCATACAACGAATGATACCTTCTTCAGGTTTTTACTCAAGTATCACCCTTTCAGGCTTTTCCTGGCCACATAATCAAATTGAAACCATCATTGCCACCATCTCCCACATATACATGCACATTCTCAGTGTCTCTTCCTTCTTTTGTATTTGTCCCTAGCACTTAACACCCTCTAGCATACTAAATAGTTTATATATTTACCTTTTTATTGTCTGTGTTCCATCACTGGACTGTAAGCACTATGAGAACAGAGATTTTTTTTTAATTCTATGAACCTATCTGAGAGAGTTTTGGCACATGGTAGGTACTCAGTAATTACTTATTGAATGGATGAGTAGTCTACTAATTATAACAATAAACTTAGTTACTCCTTTTATCTCTTTTTCTCTCTATTTATAAAACCTATAACTCAATGATGTGGGTTTTTTTTTTTACCTTGGAGACAAGAGTGATGCTATAATTACTGAAGCCAGCTGAGTGAAAGAAGTGATGAGTTCAGTTTTGGCTATGTTGAGTTTGAAGTGATAGCTAAACAACCCAGGCCATGTGGTGAGGGCATCTGGGATGCAGGTGAGATGTCACAGATGAAGATGAGAATTTTCATGGGAATAGTTTCTGCATGCAGAAACAAGGCTATCTGAAAAAGTAAGAACATATGTAAAGAGCAAAGGACAAAACACAGGGAATATTTCAGTCATTAAGAAAACATTTTATATATACCTAACACACACAATGTACTACTGTCAAGTAATTTAGGAATTCATTTAAGATTGGGGAATAAGTGCCAATAAAAGAGAAGAAACAGTTGAACACAGCTGGAAGCATTATACTACTTGATTTCAAAATATATTACAAAGCTACAGTAATCAAGACAGTATGATCCTGGCATAAAAACAGACATAATGACCAATGGAATAGCCAGAAATAAACTTACACATATATTATCAACTGATCTTTGTAAGGGTACCAAGAATACACAACTGGGAAAAGGATAGTCTCTTCAATAAATGGTGTTAAGAAAAATGTATATTCACATGTGAAAGAATGAAATTTTTCATACCATTCACAAAAATTAACTCAAAATGGATTAAAGACTTAATACATAAGACATTAAATCTTAAAACTTATATAAGAAGAAGTTCTATAAGACAACAGAGAAACAGCTTATTGACATTAGCTATGGCAGTGATATTTTGGATATGGCACCAAAAACATAAGCTTTGTTGCAAAAATAGACAAGTGGGATTTTATCAGACTAAAAAATTTCATTCTGCACAGCAGAGGAAACAGACAACAAAATGGCAAAGCAACCTATGATATTGGAGAAAATATTTGCAAACCATATATATGATAAAGTGTTAATAATCAAAATATATAAGGAATTCCTACAACTCAGTAGTGAAAAAAACCCAGGTAACCCATTTAAAAAATAGGCAAAGGAACTGAATAGACATTTCTCCAAAGGAGACAAATACATAGATAACAGATGTATGAAAAGATGTTCAACATGACTAATCAGCAGGGAAATGTGAATCAAAATCACAATGAAATATCATCTCACACCTATTAGAATACCTGTCATCAAAAAACAAAAGACAAAAGTGTTGGGAAGGATGTGGAGAAAAGGGAACGCTTGTACACACATTAGTGACATAAATTGGTACAGCCAGTATGGAAAACAGTATGGAGGTTCCTCAAAAAATAGAAATTAGAGAAAGATAAATATATGATTTCACTCATATGTGGAATTTAAGAAACACAACAGGTGAACATAGGGGAAGGGAAGGAAAAATAAGACAAAATCAGAGAGGGAGGCCGACCATAAGAGACTCTTAATTACAGAGAACAGAGGGGAGGTGGGCGGGGGGGATGGGCTAAATGGGTGATGGGTACTAAGGAGGGCAGTTGTTGGGATGAGCACTGGGTGTTCTATGTAAGTGATAAATCACTGGGTTCTACTCCTGAAACTAATACTACATTGTATGTTAACTAACTTGAATTTAAATAAATAAATTTAAAATAAAAATAAATAAAAATTTAAAAATAGAAAATAGAACTACTCTGTGATCCATCAATCCCACCTTTAGGTGTACATCCAAAGGAATTTAAATTAGGATCTCAAAGAGATAGCTACACTCCCATGTTCATTGCAACATTATTTACTCTAGCAAAGACATTGAAATAACCTAAATGCTCATCAGTGGATGAATGGGTAAAGAAAATGTGGCATATACATGCAGTGTAATATTGTTCAACCTTAACAAAAGAGAGACACCCTCCCATTTGCAACAACATAAATAAACTTGGAAGACATTATATTTTGAAATAAGCCAGACATAGAAGGACAAATATTACATGATACCACTCACATGAGGAATCTAAAATAGTCAAATTCACAGGATCAGGGAGTAAAATGGTGGTTGTCAGAGCCTGGGGGGGAGAGGAAAATGGGGAGGTATTAGAGACAAAGTTCCAGTTACACAAGATAAGTAAGTCCTAGAGCTCTACTGCACAGCATAGTACTTATGGTTAACAATACTGTGTTGTATACTTCAAAAATTTGCTCAAAGGGCAGAATGTTGTGTTCTTATCTCACACTATAAATAAATATTAATAATTAATAGAGTGGGAAGAAACTTCTGGAGGTGATGGATATGTTTATAGCATAGATTGTGATGATAGTTTCACAGGTATATACTTAACTACAAACTCATTCAGTTGTATACATTAAATATACACAGATTGTCATATGCCAATCATACCTCAATAAAGTGATTAAAGAAAAAAGAAATGTGGGGAGATGTGAATTTTCCTAGCAAGTGTTGCACCTAATAAGAATTTAAGACTTCCTAAAGTGTATATATAATACATAACTGGCATGACAGACATTATGCAGCTTTGTTTCACTTATGCTCTGAAACAGAAGTTTCTGACATAACCAATGATCTCATTACAGGAAAATAAAATTTTCTTCTGAAGGAAAAAAAAACAGAAGGAATTACCTTACTCCCTTCTTTTTAAGATGGCATTTTCACTTCCTACATTCTGCATAGTTTAGCCATTTATTATGTTCATCACTTACTGTCTGTTTCCTTATTTTGTCTTTTTAAATAAAAGCTCCTTCTGGGCAGGGATGTATTTATTTTGTTTACTGAGTTACCCAAGTGCCTGAAACAGTGCTTGCCACCTAATAAGTGTTCGGTAAATATTTGTGAATAAATGATTGTAACTATCCAGAATGTAGCAAAGAGATATAAGGTGATGAAAAATATGAAAGAAGTATGGGACATGGAGAACAGAATGAGAAAGAATAATAAACACCTAACTAGAATCACAGGAAAACAGAAAAGAGCAAAAGTTTTCATCATTGATGAAAACACAAAAGATTGCTTATTTGCTTTGCTCTCACAAGATTCTTCCTTGGGAGCAGGATACTCTGACAGTTGTCAGAGGGTGGAGAATCCAAGATTGTTAAAAAGAATTTGTCCTCTTCTACACCACCTCACTCTATAGTAAATGGTGAATAATAGAACATCCAAGTTGGTGAACAGATGAACATAAGGGAAGAGAAACAAAAATAATATAAAAACAGGGAGGGAGACAAAACATAAGAGACTCATAAATATGGAGAACAAACAGAGGGTTACTGTAGGGGGTGTGGGAGGGGGGATGGTCTAAATGGGTAAGGGGCACTAAGGAATCTACTCCTGAAACCATTGTTGCACTATATGCTAACTAATTTGGTTGTAAATTAAAAAATAATAAAATTAAATTAAAAAAAATAAAAGAACATCCAAGTTGGGCCAAAGTGGTTTGCTTTTAACAGATAAGTATAAATTGGGAAAAGACATGAAGCTCACTGATGATTTATAGTGTCTTGATTGAAGGTTTCACCACCAAAGACTTTGGACTATTTGACTTTTAAAGCACTGTTGCAGGACACCTGGGTGGCTCAGTCAATTAAGTGTCCGACTCCTGATCTTGGCTCAGGTCATGATCTCACAGTTTGTGGGATTGAGACTCCCTCCATCGGGCTCTGTGCTGACACCACTGAGCCTGCTTGGGATTCTCTCTCTCTCTGTCCCTCCCACCCCTTCTCAAAACAAATAACTTAAAAAAAAACACTGTTGCACAGATAACAATTAAAATTTAAGAAAGTTGTTCACAAAGAAACCCTTAGATTCCCTAATCCAATATAGATTCAGATGTGACTTTGTTTTGGAATATAGTTTATTCTCAAGTTAGCTAACATACAGTATATACAGTATGCTCTTGGCTTCTGGAATAGATTCCCATGATTCACTTACATACAATACCCAGTGGTCATCCCAACAAGTGGCCTCCTCAATGCCCATCACCCATTTTGCCCTCCCTCTCCAACCCCCATCAGCCCTCAGTTTGTTCTCTGTATTTAAGAGTCTCTTATGGATTGCCTCCCTCTGTTTATAACTGTTTTTCCCCTTCCCTTCCCCCATGGTCTTCTGTTAAGTTACTCAAATATCACATATGAGTGGAAACATATTATATCTGTCTTTCTCTGACTGACTTATTTCACTTAGCATAATACCTCTAGTTCTATCCACATTGTTGCAAATGGCAAGATTTCATCTTTTTCATTGGCAAGTAGTATTCCATCGTATATATAAACCACATCTTCATTATCCATTCATCAGTTCATGAACAGTTGGGCTCTTTCCATAATTTGGCTATTGTTGATAGCACTGCTATAAACATTGGGGTACATGTGCCCCTATGAATCAGCACTCCTGTATCCTTTGGATAAATTTCTAGTAGTGCTATTGCTGGGTCATAGGGTAATTCTATTTTTAATTTTTTGAGGAACCTCCACACTTTTTTCCAGAGTGGCTGGACCAGTTTGCATTCCTACCAACAGTGCAAGTGTTCCTCACCAACATCTGTTGTTTCCTGAGTTGTTAACTGCTTTAAATGAGGTCAAAGACTGCCATTTACAGAGCACATCAAATTACTCTTATGGAAGAGCCATGGTGCAGCTGTTCCTTTGTCTGCTTCCACATGCTGGCCTTTGTGAATTGCTGCCCACAGACTGTAAGAGTGTTTGTCAGCAGGTGGATGCTTTCCTGTGCCCCTCAATTTTGCTGAGTACCTCCTCCGTGTTTACACACCAACTATTAACAAACCAGGTCATTAGAAAGTCCCCCTCACCCTCAAAAAAGAAAAATAAATGAATTACATTTTAAGTTTAGGATGCTAGAATAAGAAACACAAAGTAAACTTAAAACATACAGAAGAAAATAACAGAACCTAAAGAAAGGGTCAATAAAATAAAAACTGATTATCTGAAAAAAGAAACAAAAAATAGACATACCTGCTTTGGAAAAATGCCTGTTCAGGTCCTCTGCCCATTTTTAGATTGGATTACATTTTCTGGTGTTGATTTCTATTCTTTATATATTTTGGATACCAACCCCTTATCAGATATATCATTTGCAAATATCTTCTCCCATTCTGTAGGTTATCTTTTTGTTTTGTTGATGGTTTCCTTTGCTGTTCAAGAGCTTTTTATTTTGGTGTAGCCCCAGTAGTTTGGTTTGGTTTCTCTTGCCTGAGGAGACGGATCTAGAGAAAAATGTTTCTGTGGCTGATGTGAAAGAAAGTAATGCCTATGTTTTCTTCTAAGAATTTTGTGGTTTGTTGATATGGAACTCTTGGTGGAAATGCAAATTGATGCAGCCACTGTGGAAAACAGTATGGAAGTTCCTCAAAAAATTAAAAATACAATTATCAGGTAATTCTACTCCTGGATATTTACCCAAAGTAAATGAAAACACTAATTTGAAAAGATATATGCATCCCTATGTTTATTGTAGCATTTGCAATAGCCAAGATAGGGAAATAGCCCAAGTGTTCATCAGTAGATGAATGGATAAAGAAGATGTGCTATCAATGGAATATTACTCAGACATTAAAAAGAATTAAATCTTGCCATTTGCAATGACATGGGTGGACCTAGAGGGTATAATGCTAAGTGAAAAAAGTCAAACAGAGAAAGACAAATATCACATAATTTCACTCATATGTGGAATTTAAGAAATAAAACAAATAAAAAAAGATAAAAAACCAGACTTTTTTTCCTTTCTCTTTATTTATTTTTTTTTAATTTACATCCAAGTTAGTATATAGTGCAACAATGATTTCAGGAGTAGATTCCTTAATACCCCTTACCCATTTAGCCCATCCCCCCTGCCAAAACCCCTCCAGTAACCCTCAGTTTGTTCTCCATATTTATGAGTCTCTTTTGTTTTGTCCCCCTCCCTGTTTTTATATTATTTTTGCTTCCCTTCCCTTATGTTCATCTGTTTTGTATCTTAAGGTCCTCATCTGAGTGAAGTCATATGATATTTGTCTTTCTCTTACTAATTTCGCTTGGCATAATACCCTCTAGTTCCATCCACATAGTTGCAAATGGCAAGATTTCATTCTTTCTGACTGCCGAGTAATACTCCATTGTATATACATACCACATCTTCTTTATCCATTCATCCATTGATGGACATTTGGGCTCTTTCCATACTTTGGATATTGTTGATAGTGCTGCTGTAAACATGGGGGAGCATGTGCCCCTTTGAAACAGCATACCTGTATCCCTTGGGTAAATGCATAGTAGTGCAATTGCTGGGTCGTAAGGTAGTTCTATTTTTAATTGTTTGAGGAACCTCCATACTCTTTTCCAGAGTGGCTGCACCAGTTTGCATTCCCACCAGCAGTGCCAAAGAGATCCTCTTTCTTCACATCCTCACCAACATCTGTTGTTGCCTGAGTTGTTAATGTTAGCCATTCTGACAGGTGTGAGGTTGTATCTCATTGTGGTTTTGATTTGTATTTCCCTGATGATGAGTGATGTTGAGCATTTTTTCATGTGTCAGTTGGCCATCTGGATGTCTTCTTTGGAGAAGTGTCTATTCATGTCTTTTGCCCATTTTTTCACTGGATTATTTGTTTTTTAGGTGTTGAGTTTGATAAGTTCTTTATAGATTTTGGATCCTAACCTTTTATCTGATATTTCATTTGCAAATATCTTCTCCCATTCTGTCAGTTGCCTTTTAGTTTTGTTGATTGTTTCTTTTGCTGTGCAGAAGCTTTGTTTTTTGTTGAGGTCCCAGTAGTTCATTTTTGCCTTTGTTTCCCTTGCCTCTGGAGACGTGTTGAGTAAGAAATAGCTACAGGCAAGATCAAAGAGGTTTTTGCCTGCTTTCTCCTCAAGGATTTTGATGGCTTCCTGTCTCACATTGAGGTCTTTCATCCATTTTGAGTTTATTTTTGTGTACGGTGTAAGAAAGTGGGCCAGGTTCATTTTTCTGCATGTCACTGTCCAGATTTCCCAGCACTGCTTACTGAAGAGTCTGTCTTTATTCCATTGGATATTTTTTCCTGCTTTGTCTAAGATTAGTTGGCCATACGTTTGTGGGTCCATTTCTGGGTTCTCTGTTCTGTTCCATTAATCTGAGTGTCTGTTCTTGTGCCAGTACCATACTGTCTTGATGATTACAGCTTTGTAATACAGTTTGATGTCTGGGATTGTGATGCCTCCAGCTTTGGAAAAAAACAGACTCTTAAATACAGAACAGACTGGTAGTTGCCAGAATGGAGGTGGGTGGAGGGATGGATGAAAGAGATAAAGGGTATGAAGAGTACCATTATCTTAATGAGTACTGAGAAATGTATAGAATTGTTGAATCATCATATTATATACCTGAAACTAGTATAACACTGTATGTTAATTATCTTCAAGTAAAAAAATTTAAATAGATGCAAAAGGTCAGTAGCAAGAATAATCAAGAAAAAAGACACAGATAAACCACACATATTAGAAAATTATATAGAACATATTTTTAAATTAATAACATAAAATTAACTTAAAAACATTTTTTAATGTTTATTTATTTTTGAGAGAGAGAATACAAGCAGGGGAAGGGCAAAGAGAGAGGAAGACACAGATTCCAAAGCAGGCTCCAGGCTCTGAGCTGTCAGCACAGAGCCCCAACACGGGGCTCAAACCCACGAACCATGAGATCATGACCTGAGCTGAAGTCAGATGCTTAACTAACTGAGCCCAGGCACCCCAAAATTAACTGTTTTAAAGTGAACAGTTGAGTGGCATTTACTGCATTTGCAGTGTTGTGCAAACCATCACTTCTGTCTAGTTCCAAAACAGTTTCATACCCCAAAAGGAAGCCCTGAATCTAATAAACAGTTGTTCTTTATTTCCCTCCTCAGCCCACTCCTGCTTACAGCCTCTAGTCTGCATTCCATCTTTGTAGATTTATGTATTCTAAATATTTCATGTAAATGGAATTGTATGTGACCTTTTGCATCTGATTTATTTTAGTTGTAGTGTATTTAAGGTTCATTCATGTTGTAGCACACATCAGTACTTCATTTCTTTAAATGTTTCATTAATATTCCATTGTATGGACTATGCCACAAATTGTTTATGTGTTCATTTGTTGTTGGGTAGTTGCAGTGTTTCTACCTTTTGGCTGTAGTGAATAGTACTGCTGAGAACACATATGCATATGTATTTGTTTGATTGCCTGCCTTCTATTCTTTTAGGTATTTATCTAGAAGTAGAACTGCTGGGTCTTCTGGGTCATATAGTAATTCTGTGTTTTACATTTGAGGAACTGCCAAATTGTTTTTCACAGAAACCTAACCATTTTACATTCCCACCAGCAATGTGTGAGGGTTCCAATTTCAGCACATCCATGTCAACACTTGTAATTTTCTTTTTTTCTTCTAGCTATCCTACAGGGTGTGAATGTGAATTAGCACCTCATTTTGGTTTGATTTGCATTTTAGTGGTGACTAATGATGTGAGCATTTTTCATGTGTTTGTTCACCATTTGTATATCTTGGAGAAATATGTATTCAAGTCCTTTGCCTATTTTTAATTGGATTATGTGTCCTTTTTTGGAAATTTAAAATATATATATTTTAACTGAATATTTTGTTTTGTTCCAGATTTTTATTTAAATTCCATTTAGTGGGGTACCTGGGTGGTTCAGTCAGTTGAGCGTCCAACTCTTGATTTTGGCTCAGGTCATCATCTCACGGTTGTGAGATCAAGCCCCATGTCAGGCTCCATGCTGAGTGTGGGGCCTGCTTGGGATTCCCTCTCTCCCTTTGTCCCTCCCCTACTCATGCTCTTGCTCTCTCTAAAAATAAATAAACATTTAAAAAAATAAATAAAGTTAAGTTAGTTAACATATAGTATAATATTAGTTTCAGGAGTGAGTAGAATTTCATGGTTCATCACTTACATATAACACCCATTGCTCATCCCAACAAGTGCCCTCCTTAATGCCCATCACCCATTTAGCTCATTCCCTACCTACTTCCCCTTCAGCAACCGTCAGTTTGTTCTCTTTGGTTAAGAGTCTTTTATGGTTTGCTTCTCTCTTTTTCCCCCTATGTTCATCTGTTTTGTTTCTTAAATTCCACATGTGAATGAAATCGTATAGTATTTATCTTTCTCTGACTGACTTATTTTACTTAGCATAATACACTCTGGCTCCATCCATATTGTTGCAAATGGCAATATTTCATTCTTTATTATGGCTAATATTCCACTGTGTGTGTGTATACACATATATATACACATACACACACACACACACACACACACACACACACACCACATCTTCTTTACCCACTCATCAGCCAATGGACATTTGGGCTCTTCCTGTAATTTGGGTTTTGTTAATACTGCTATAAACAATGGAATATTTTTAAAAAATTTTCATTCCAGTGTAGTTAATATACAGTGTTATATTAGTTTCATGTGTACAATATAGTGATTCAACAATTCCATATATCACCTGGTGCTCATTATGACAAGTGTATTCCTTAATCCCCATCACCTGTTTCACCCATACCCCCACCCACCTCCCCTCTGGTAACCATCAGTTTGTTCTCTATAGTTAAGAGTCTGTCTCTTGGTTTGTCTGTCTGTCTGTCTCTCTCTCCCTCTCTCTCTCTCTCTCTCTCCCTTTGCTCATTGGTTTTGTTTCTTAAATATGGGTGAAATCATATAGTATTTGTCTTTCCTTGACCGACTGACTTCACTTAGCATTATACTGTCTAGTTCCATCCATATTATTGCAAATGGCAAGATTTCATTCTTTTTTATGACTAAATAATATTCCTCTGTGTGTGTGTGTGTGTGTGTGTGTGTGTGTGTGTGTGTGTTATAGATATCTCACATCTTCTTTTTTTTTTTTTTTTTTTTTTTTTTATTTTTTAATATATGAAATTTACTGTCAAATTGGTTTCCATACAACACCCAGTGCTCATCCCAAAAGGTGCCCTCCTCAATACCCATCACCCACCCTGCCCTCCCTCCCACCCTGCCCTCCCTCCCACCCCCCATCAACCCTCAGTTTGTTCTCAGTTTTTAACAGTCTCTTATGCTTTGGCTCTCTCCCACTCTAACCTCTTTTTTTTTTTTTTCCTTCCCCTCCCCCATGGGTTTCTGTTACGTTTCTGAGGATCCACATAAGAGTGAAACCATATGGTATCTGTCTTTCTCTGTATGGCTTATTTCACTTAGCATCACACTCTCCAGTTCCATCCATGTTGCTACAAAAGGCCATATTTCATTTTTTCTCATTGCCACGTAGTATTCCATTGTGTATATAAACCACAATTTCTTTATCCATTCATCAGTTGATGGACATTTAGGCTCTTTCCATAATTTGGCTATTGTTGAGAGTGCCGCTATAAACATTGGGGTACAGGTGCCCCTATGCATCAGTACTCCTGTATCCCTTGGATAAATTCCTAGCAGTGCTATTGCTGGGTCATAGGGTAGGTCTATTTTTAATTTTCTGAGGAACCTCCACACTGCTTTCCAGAGCGGCTGCACCAATTTGCATTCCCACCAACAGTGCAAGAGGGTTCCTGTTTCTCCACATCCTCTCCAGCATCTATAGTCTCCTGATTTGTTCATTTTGGCCACTCTGACTGGCGTGAGGTGGTATCTGAGTGTGGTTTTGATTTGTATTTCCCTGATAAGGAGCGACGTTGAACATCTTTTCATGTGCCTGTTGGCCATCCGGATGTCTTCTTTAGAGAAGTGTCTATTCATGTTTTCTGCCCATTTCTTCACTGGGTTATTTGTTTTTCGGGTGTGGAGTTTGATGAGCTCTTTATAGATTTTGGATACTAGCCCTTTGTCCGATGTGTCATTTGCAAATATCTTTTCCCATTCCGTTGGTTGCCTTTTAGTTTTGTTGGTTGTTTCCTTTGCTGTGCAGAAGCTTTTTATCTTCATAAGGTCCCAGTAATTCACTTTTGCTTTTAATTCCCTTGCCTTTGGGGATGTGCCGATATCTCACATCTTCTTTATTCATTCATCCATTGATGGACACTTGGGCTGCTTCCATAAATTACTATTATAAATAATGCTGCAATAAGCATAGGGGTGCATGTATCTCTTCAAATTATTGGTTTCTCATTCTCAGGGTAAATACTCAGCAATGAAATTACTGGATTATGGAGTAGTTCTATTTTTAATTTTTTTTAGGAACCTCCATACTGTCTTCCACAGTGGCTATACCAGTTTGTATTCCCACCAACAGTACATGAGGGTTCCTTTTTTTCCACATCCTTACCAACACTTGTCATTTCTTGAGTTTTTATTTTGGCCATTCTGACAGGTTTGAGGTGATATCTCATTGTATGTTTGATTTGCATTTCCTTGATGATAAGTGATGTTGAGCATCTTTTCATGTGTCTGTTAGTCAGCTCTGTGTCTTCTTCAGAGAGGTGTCTGTTCATGTTTTCTGCCCATTTTTTAATTGGATTCTTTGTTCTTTGGGTGTTGGACTGTATAAGTTCTTTATATATTTTGAATACTAACCCTTTGTCAGATATGTAATTTGCAAATATCTTCTCCCATTCAATACATTGCCTTTTAGTTTTGTTGGTCATTTCCTTTGCTTTGTAGAAGCTTTTTATTTTGATGAAATCCCAATAGTTTATTTTTGCTTTTGTTTTCCTTGACTTAAGAGACATATCTAGAAAGATGTTGTTATGGCTAATGTCAGAGAAATCACTGGCTGGGCTCTTTTGTAAGATTTTTATGGTTTCAGGTATCACATTTAGGTCCTTAATCAATTTAGGGTTTATTTTTGTGTATGGTGTAAGAAAGTGCTCCAATTTCATTCTTTTGCATGTGTCCAGCTTTCCTCACACCTTTAGTTGAAGAAACTGTCTTTTTCCCATTGCACATTCTTGCCTTCTTTGTCATAGATTAATTGACCACATAAGTGTAAATTTATTTCTGGTCTCTGTATTCTAGTCCATTGATCCATGTGTCTGTTTATGTACCAATACCATACTGTTGTGGTTACTACAGCTTTGTAATATAACTTGAAGTCTAGAATTGTGATACCTCCAATTCTGTTTTTCTTTTTCAAGATTGCTGTTTGTCTTTTTGTTAAGTTATGAGTTCTTTATAAATTTCCTGGATATTAGACCTTCATCAGATATATGATTTGCAAATTTTTTCTCCCATTCTGTAGGTTGTCTTTTCACTTCCTTGATAATGTCCTTTGATGCACAGCAGTTTTTGGTTTGATGAGGTCCACTTCATCAATTTTTTTCTTTTGTTGCTTGTGCTTTTGGAGTCATAGAACACATTTTTAAAATTACATAGATATACTGTGAACAACTTGATACCAATAAACTTGTGTTCATATGTGTAAGAATGTTATCTTTATAGTAGCAAATATCTTAAAGCAGTCTAAATGTCCATAAGTCACAAGATAACTAAGTATATAATAGTATAACCTTTGAAAAGACAGAAGTGAAAAGAAGTGAGAGGGGAACTGAATTAGGTTTCAATTGTTGCATAACAAATTTCAACAAATTATAAATTCAAAAAGACCCATTTTTTAGTTCACAATGATGTAGGTTAGAAGTCTGCCATAACATGGCTGGGTTCTCTGCTCAGGGTATCACAAAGCTGAAGTCAAAGTGTCAACTGGGCTATGATCTAGTCTGAAATCTCTAGGGGAAATATGCTTCCAAGGTCATTGGTTGTTGGCAGGATTCACTTCCTTAGAGTTGTAGGATTGAGGTTCCCATTTCCTTGCTGGCTTTCATCAGGGAGATGCTCTTAGCAGCAAAAGATCACCTGCTTTCCTTGCTATGTAGCCTCCTTCATCTTTAGGTTAGCAGCAGTGCAGTGAATCCTTCCCATGCTTTGAACCTCCGACTTCCTTTTCTGCAACTAGTTGGAGAATTCTGTACTTTTAAAAGATTAATGGTCAGAGAAATGGGAACCCTCTTGCACTGTTGGCGGGAATGCAAACTGGTGCAGCTACTCTGGAAAACAGTGTGGAGGTTCCTCAAAAAATTAAAAATAGAACTACCCTATAACCCAGCAATAGCACTGCTAGGAATTTACCCAAAGGATACAGGAGTGCTGATGCATAGGGGCACTTGGACCCCAATGTTTATAGCAGCACTTTCAACAATAGCCAAATTATGGAAAGAGCCTAAATGTCCATCAACTGACGAATGGATAAAGAAGATATATATACAATGGAATACTATTTGGCAATGAGAAAGAATGAAATCTGGCCATTTGTAGCAATGTGGATGGAACTGGAGAGTATTATGCTAAGTGAAATAAGTCAGGCAGAGAAAGACAGGTACCATATGTTTTCACTCATATGTGGATCCTGAGAAACTTAACAGAAGACCAGGGGGGGAGGGGAAGAGGGGAAAAGAAAGTTACAGAGAGGGAAGGAAGCAAACCATAAGAGACTCTTAAATACTGAGAACAAACTGAGGGTTGATGGGGGATGGGAGGGAGGGGAAAAGTGGGTGATGGGCACTAAGGAGGGCACCTGTTGGGATGAGCACTGGGTGTTGTATGGAAACCAATTTGACAATAAATTTTGTATATATATAAATATGTATACATATGTGTATATATGTGTGTGTGTACATATATATACATGTGTGTATACATACACATACATATATGTATGTATATATATATACATATATATACAAAACAATTATTTTTATAGAAGACACACACAAAAAATAAATAAATAAAAGATTCATGGTACTGGGTCATACCCAGATAATCTCCCTATCTTACGTTCAATTGTATCATATAATATAACCTAATCATGGGAGTAAAAGCCACTATATTTACAGTCACAGGGATTTGCAACCCCAGGATTGAGGGAGAAATTTGGAGGACCATCTTAGAATCAATCTACCTACAGCAGGGATTGCTTCTACATAAACGCATTCTATATATTAAAAAAAAACACACACAAATATTGTCCAGTGAAAACAGCAAGTTTACAATCGTAGGTATAGTATGACCTGTATTTGTGGGGAAAACCTATATATGCTATATGCATATAATGCATAATACAATCTTCGGTAATTTTTTAAAAGACTAAAATTTCTAAGAATTTTTGAACTGACTGATATTTAAAGTTTTGGTAGTGATACTTTCTTAAAGTAGCTGGCAATAGTCTTATAACAAACTATAACAAATATTGGCTTTTCTGGGTGAGTAGATAAATAGACCAGAATGTTTCATTTATACTTCTCCCCTTCAAGTAGCCAGCTTCTGATGTCAGTGTGTAACAAACATCTACTTTGCTTTGGAGTGATAATGAGGTAATAGAAGAACAAAGCCTATAAACAGCCAGAATTTAAAATGTCCTTTGTATTTTTTCCTTAATATCATAGATTCCCCTTCTATAGCGAATGCATTACCTTTGTTAAAAAATTATTTTTTCTGTATACACATCTACTAAGATTGTTAACCATTGGGGTGCCTAGGTGGCTCAGTCGGTTAAACATCTGACTCTTGATTTCGGCTCAGGTCATGATCTTAAGGTTTGTGAGATTGAGCCCTGCATCAGACTCTGAGATAGTGAGGAGTGTGCTTGGGATTCTCACTCTCTCCCTCTGCCTCCTCCCTGCGCATGCATGCTTTCTCTCTCTCTCTCTTAAAATAAGTAAATAAACTTAAAGAAGATTGTTAACCATTATATTAATCTATTTAATAATTACCACATAATTACTTCCTCAAAATAGTACAAATAATTTTCTTTTAGAATAGAATTTGTGTTATAATTTGTATTTGTTCTGTGTGGATTCACTTGTTCTTTCTATTATGTGAATTTTCATATTCATACAAAAAGTATTATTGTGTAACCAACTTATTTTCTGTGTACCTCTGGTGTGTCTGTTAATATGCCTAGTTCTCTTGCTGACTCTTTACCAATTTAGCAAAGTGCTTTAAAGTATCAGGGTACAAATGATTGATTTCATCACTCAACTGGCTTTCTCCGAGGAGCCTTCTCTTTGCCAGGTTTTTCTGCGAGGCCTTGAGAACACAAAGTTGCCCTCAAAAACTTTATCTTTCTTGATTATCACATGAAAACACTTATGTTAGCTATCTTTTCATGGCTGCTGTGCAGAGTAAGCTAAAATACTTCATTTCTTATTCTTCTGGAGTTTATTGAGCATTCAAAATACCCTTGCGTAGAATTAACTTTTTCTTGAAAATCAGCTGTTTCTGTAGTTGAAGTACAGAACTCTCCTTGAGAGTCCAGCATTCTACCCAAATGAGATAATTTGCCTCTGTGAAAATCTCAGGTGTCCTTGAAAGGAATTTTCCTTTAAAATGATATGTGAGAATTTTGTTTATTAAATCAAACAGTTTTGCTTCCCCCTGCCAAAAAGTTCATGTCTTACAATGCAACTGGAGCATATTGGCAGGAGCTTAGGCAGCCGATGAGGGGCCTGCAGTTCAGTCTTGATCCTTCCACTCAGGGCCCCATGGTATGGTCTAGCCTGCCTTAACTTGCTCTGGAATATAGCCTCCAGCTCACTACCCAACACTGCCCCCAAGGATTTCCTGTGAGTCCCCATAGGAATAAAAGGAACTACCACCCTGGCTCAAGTGACTGTCAGCATCGCCTTCCTTTTCTACTCTGCTCTCTAGTCTGTCATTGTCAATATGCATATCTTCCTTGGAAATTACAGAGGTCTAGAGAAATTAAAAATTAGCTCAGTCTCTGTCTGTGATCATCCATGGGTCTGTGATCTATGGATGGAGAAACCAACACACAGATACTTAAGAGAAACTTCTTATAATCCTATTGTCTTATAAGCTTTTTCATTAATATATTCTTACATAATGCAAAACTGAAAATATAGAATGAATGCAAATATAGTTTAAACCTAAATATATTTCATTCCAGTGGCCAAGCCAATCCAACATACTTTCATATAATGCTTTTCATATATATGCCCAAGGCACAGGTCTTGTTCACAAACATTAGAGTAAAAATCTGCTAAGAGGTAGTCAAAGTGAAACTTTCACTTTAGGTATATACCATTATCTATGATTTAACCTGTGTCTCTTTTCATCTGAGAATAAGATCAGAAGTTGGTCTCTTGTGTATGCCAATAGTTATTATGCTCTGACTCTTGATGTTAGACTAGAGAAAACGTTTTTTTAAATTTTTTTAAAGTTTACTTATTTTTGAGAGAGAGAAAGAGCGAACACACATGCATGCACAAGCTGGGGAGGGGCAGAGAGAGAGAGGGTGACACAGAATCCAAAGCAGGCTCCAGGCTCTGAGCTGTCAGCACAGAGCCCAATGTGGGGCTCAAACACACAAGCTGTGAGATCATGACCTGAACCGAAGTTGGATGCTTAACTGACTGAGCCACCCAGGCGCCCCTTGAGAAAACTTTTTTAATGTTTATTTATTTTTGAGAGAGAGAAAGTAGAGAGGGGAGGGACAAAGAGAGTGGGAGAGAACCCCAAGTAGGTTCCATGCTGTCGGCACAGAACCTGATGTGGGGTTCAGATCCCACAAACCATGAAATCATAACCTGAGCTGAAATCAAGAGCCAGATGCTCACCTGACTGATACAGTGTCCTATAGAGTTTAGATTAAAACATTAAAAGAAATGGTCAGGTTCCTGAAGAAGATTTTTGTTTACAAGGAATTTGCCTTTTGTCTAGACCATAATGCACAGTACATAGTAGAATAGAATGACTAATGCTTCTGACATAAGTTCAGAAAAAACTTTGGCTGGAGTGGCATCTGGAGAATTAAGGGGTGTAAAAATAGAAATTATAGTAGATTGGTATAGTAATTTATTTATGAATCGGGTGTTTATGTTGCACTTAACTATGTGCCTCCACTGTTACAGGCTCTAGAGATGGCTGTAAATAGAACACACAAAAATTGCTGCTCTCCTGAAGCTCACATTCTGGTAGTGAGAATCAGTCCATAAATACAACAAATAAGTAAAGTGTATAGTATATTTGGAGAGAGAAGTCTTATTGAATAGAAAAACTAAACTATAAGGGGGATTTTGCTATCTTGAATAAAGTCAGGATAAGCCATTCCAGAGAAGGTGAATATACTATGGGGCCATCTTCCAGAGAAAAGATCTCTTGTCTACCGTCCTCTCATCATTGGATCTCAAAATGACTCCAAACTAATAAGGTGGAGCCAAGGGATGGAATTATAATCAGCCTTCTCACCCTTGGTCATTTAAGGATAAGTAAACTAGATGGGAGGCCTTTGCCATAATCCAGATGAGAAACAAGGGTGGCTTGGATTTGGGCTGTCTTTTAAAGGTACAGATGTGCTGGTTTCATTTCTGGCATGGTAGAGTGTGCCCCTATCAGGCTAGCTCCTATCAGGCTAACCCCTGTTAACACTGGCTGAAAAACAAAAAACAATCACCTTAAGGTTCTGCGAAATGAACAGAAGCAGGCAGATACTGGAGGGGAGTAAAAACTTGAAGGAAGGGACCAACACAGGGTGAATTTCCTTTTTTGTGGTCTGGTCTGAGTTGTAGTCTCAGAACATTGTAGGGTAGCTAAAACTCCAGTAGAAAGCCTCCACATTTTTAGCCTGAGGAACTAACACATGGAGCCTGGGGCAAGCATGACCAGTGCAGGGAGTCTTGGGGAGGAGAGGGGAGGAGATGGAGAATCCCAACTTCTATATATGGACACTGCCCGTGTCAGCGGGTGATCCTGAAACACAAATAGGCAAGGCAAACTCAAAGAAGCTAGCAACTAAGGCTAAAAGAAAATTGAGATTTGACCTGCCATCAGTCACAGGAGAAACATTAAAGATTAAGCCTAAACAAGTTAATTCCTATTAAAACAAAAATACTAACTAAACCTCTTAAGAAGACTATAAAAGAATCCAGTGTTGTGTTGTATGGAAACCAATTTGACAGTAAATTTCATATATTAAAAAATAAATAAATAAATAAATAAACATTAAAAAAAAGACAAAAAAAAAAAAAAAGAATCCAGTGTCACAGCATAACAATTATAATGTCCAAGATACAGCCCAAAATTATGTTATATCCAAAGAACCACAAAAATGTAACCTATTCTCAGACAAAAAGGCAACCAACAGAAGCCAATCATGAGAGAAGGTGTTGGGATTGTCAGACAAGGCTTTTAAAGCAGCTCTTATAACATGTTCAATGAGTGAATAAATAGTAAAACTCTCAACAGAAGAATACAAAATACTTCTTTAAATAACCAAATGGAAACGGACCCACAAATGTATGGCCAACTAATCTTCGACAAAGCAGGAAAGAACAGCCAATGGAAAAAGTCTCTTCAACAAATGGTGCTGCAAAAACTGGACAGTGACATGCAGAAGAATGAAACTGGATCACTTTGCTGCACCATGCACAAAAAAAAAATTCAAAATGGATGAAAGACTTAAATGTAAGACAGGAAACCATCAAATCCTAGAGGAGAAAATAAGCAGCAACCTCTTTGACCTCAGCCAGAGCAACTTCTTACTAGACATATCTCCAGAGGCAAGGGAAGCAAAGACAAAATGAACTATTGGGACCTCATCAAGATAAAAAAGCTTCTGCACAGTGAAGGAAGCAATCAACAAAACTAAAAGGCAACCTACACAATGGTAGAAGATATTTGCAAATGACATATTGGATAAAGGGTTAGTATCCAAAATCTATAAAGAACTTAGCAAATTCAACACCCAGAAACCAAATAATCCAGTGAAGAAATGGACAGAAGACATGAGCAGACACTTTTCCAAAGAAGACATCCAGATGACTAACATACACATGAAAAGTTGCTTGACATCACTCATCATCAGGGAAATACAAATCAAAACCACACTGAGATACCACCTTACACCTGTCAAAATGGCTAAAATAAGCAACTCAGGAAACAACAGATGCTGGCGAGGATGCAGAGAAAGGGGAACCCTTTTGCACTGTTGGTGGGAATGCAAACAGGTGCAGCCACTCTGGAAAACAGTATAGAGGTGCCTCAAAAAATTAAAAATAGAACTATCCTATGGCCCAGAAATTGCACAACTAGAGACTTATCCAAAGGATACAATACTGAGTCGAAGGTACACGTGCACCCCAATGTTTATAGCAGCCAAATTGTGGAAAGAACCCAAATGTCTACCAACTGATGAATGGATAAAGAAGATGTGGTGTGTGTGTAAACACACATACATGCATATATACATACATAATGGAATATTACTCCACAATCAAGAAGAATGAAATCTTGCATTTGCGACAACGTGGATGGGATGGAACTAGAGTGTCTTATGCTAAGCGAAACAAGTCAGAGAAAGATAAATACCCTAAGATTTCACTCATATGTGGAATTTAAGAAACACAACAGATGAACATAGCGGAAGGGAAGGAAAAACAAGATAAAAACAGAGAGGGAGGCAAACCATAAGACTCTTAGAGAACAAACTGAGGGTTTCTGGAGGGAGTTGGGTGGGGGAGAGGGCTAAATGGTTGATGTGCATTTAGGAGGGCACTTGTCGGGATGAGCACTGGGTGTTACATGTAAGTAAATTCTCCTGAAACCAATACTACACTGTATGTTAACTAACTTGAATTCAAATTTTAAAAAAATAACCAAATGGAGATTTTAGAACTGAAAAATATATCTATATTAAGAATATCTGATAAAAAAAAATACATCTGGATGAGGTTAATTGAACCATGAGATGAGATGAAAATATCTCTGGATGAGGTTAATTGAACCATGAGATGAGAATCAGTGAATATAAAGACCAATATGAATTATCCAGTCTAAAGAGAAAAAAATATTGAAAAAAAAGCAAAATAAACAACAAAACCTTATGGTGACAATTTCAAAAAAGACTCATACTGGAATTTCATAAGGAGACAGGAAGAAGAATGGGTCCAAAAAACATTTGAAGAAATAAGGCAAATAACTTCAACAAATTTTGCGAAAGACATAAATTTACAGATTCAAGAAACCCATCAAACACAAAACAGGATAAATATGACACATCATTGTCTAACTACTTAAAACCAATACAAAGGAAGATCTTAAAAGCAGCTAGTAAAAATGACACATTGCATACAGGGTAACAACAATTCAAGTGATCATGGGCTTTTTATCAGAAACTATAGTGACCAGAAGACAGTAGAAAACATCTTTACAGTGTTGAAGGAAAGAACTTGGAAGTGATGAGAGAAGATGGCAGCATAGGAGGACACTGGGCTTACCGCATCCTACTGATCACTTAGATTCCACCCACATCTGCCTAAATAACCCAGAAAACCACCAGAAGACTAGCAGAACGGACTCTCCTGAGCCAAGCATAGACAAGAGGCCCACGGAAGAGGGTAGGAAGGGCGGAGAGGTGGTGCGTGCTATAGGGACTGGCAGGAGGGAGCTGGGGCAGTGGAGAGGCAGCCCGCCCGGCAAGGCAGAGCCCCAGAGTCTGGTTTGCAAAAGCAGAGGGGCCGGACTGCGTGAGTTCTGACAGCCAGCAGGACTTAACATCTGGAATGTTATAAGTCAACAGCTCTGCTCAGAGAGCGGGAGGGCAAGAGGACACCGGGAGGGAGAGTTGTTGAGCCCCAGAAGACAGAGCTCAGCTCAGCAGGGAACAAAGGCACTGGTCAGCGCCATCTCCCTCACCCATCCCCCAGCCAAAATCCCAAAGGGAACCAGTTTCTGTCACCGAAATTGCTTGCACCGTGAAAACACCCAACGCTGTGCTTCTTTGGATCCATCCCTCCAACAGGTCTGCCTGCCTCCCTCCCGGTGCTACAGGGCCCCTCCTGCAGGGGACCGCCAACAACAAAGTGAGCTAAGCCTGCCCTTCCCGCCCCTGTGGACCTTGCAGATCCACCCCGGCTAATACACCAATCCCATAGAAGCACTACCACAAGCCTGGAAGTGTGCAAGTAGCCCAAATGGGCCACACCACTCCACAGTAAGTCCTGCCCCTGGGAGAGGGGAAGATAAGGTACACACCAGTCTGACTGTGGCCCCAGCGGTGGGCTTGGGGCAGACCTCCAGTCTGACTGTGGCCCCGCCCATCAACACAAGTTACTCCAGACAGCACAAGGGAAGTGCCCTGCAGTTCCACACCGCTCCAGGGACTATCCAAAATGATGAAATGGAAGAATTCTCCTCCAAAGAAACTCTAGGAAGTACCGACAGCTAACGAATTGATCAAAAACTATTTAAGCAATATAACGGAACATGAATTTAAAATAATAGTCATAAAATTCATCGCTGGGCTTGAAAAAGGTATAGAGGACAGCAGAGAATCTATTGCTACAGAGATCAAGGGACTAAGAAACGGTCATGAGGAGCTAAAAAATGCTATAAATGAGTTGCAAAATAAAATGGAGGTGACCACAGCTCGGATTGAGGAGGCAGAGGAGAGAATAGGTGAATTGGAAGATAAAATTATGCAAAAAGAGGAAGCTGAGAAAAAGATAAAAAAAATCCAGGAGTATGTGGGGAGAATTAGAGAACTAAGTGATGCAATGAAACACAACAATATCCGTATAATAGGGATTCCAGAGGAGGAAGAGAGAGAGCAAGGCGCTGAAGGTGTACTTGAACAAATCATACCTGAGAACTTCCCTGATCTGAGGAAGGAAAAAGGCATTGAAATCCAAGAGGCACAGAGAACTCCCTTCAGACATAACTTGAATTGATCTTCTGCACAACATATCAGTGTGAAACTGGCAAAATACAAGGATAAAGAGAAAAATCTGAAAGCAGCTAGGGATAAACACGCTCTAACATATAAAGGGAGACCAATAAGACTAGTGACAGATCTATCTACTGAAACTTGGCAGGCCAGAAAGGAATGGCAGGAAATCTTCAATGTGATGAACAGAAAAAATATGCAGCTGAGAATCCTTTATCCAGCAAGTCTGTCGTTTAGAATAGAAGGAGAGATAAAGGTCTTCCCAAACAAACAAACAAACAAACACTGAAGGATTTCATCACCACTAAACCAGCCTTATGAGAGATCCTAAGGGGGATTCTGTGAGTGAAATGTTGCAAGGACCACAAAGTACCAGAGACATCACTACAAGCATGAAACCTATAGACATCACAATGACTCTAAACCCAATCTTTCTATAATAATACTGAATGTAAATGGACTAAATGCTCCAACCAAAAGACATAGGGTATCAGAATGGATAGAAAAACAAGACCCATCTATTTTCTGTCTACAAGAGACTCATTTTAGACCTGAGGACACCTTCAGATTGAAAGTGAGGGGATGGAGAACTATCTATCATGCTACTGGAAGTCAAAAGAAAGCTGAAGTAGCCATACTTATATCAGACAAACTAGACTTTAAATTAAAGGCTGTAACAAGAGATGAAGAAGGGCATTATATAATAATTACAGGGTCTATCCATCAGGAAGAGTTAACAATTATAAATGTCTATGTGCCAAATATGGGAGCCCCCAAATATATAAAACAATCACAAATATAACCAATATTATTGATAAGAATGTGGTAATTGCAGGGGACTTTAACACTCCACTTACAGAAATGGATAGATCATCTAGACACAGGATCAATAAAGAAACAAATAAAGAAACAATGATACATTGGATCAGATGGACTTGACAGATATATTTAGAACTCTGCATCCCAAAGCAACAGAATATACTTTCTTCTCCAGTGCACATGCAACATTCTCCAAGATAGATCAGATACTGGGTCACAAATCAGCCCTTCATAAGTATACAAGAATTGAGATCATACCATGCATACTTTCAGACCACAATGCTATGAAACTTGAAATCAGCCACAGGAAAAAGTCTGGAAAACCTCCAAAAGCATGGAGGTTAAAGAACACCGTACTAAAGAATGAATAGGTCAACCAGGCAATTAGAGAAGAAATTTAAAAATATATGGAAACAAACGAAAATGAAAATACAACAATCCAAATGCTTTGGGATGCAGCGAAGGCAGTCCTGAGAGGAAAATACATTGCAATCCAGGCCTATCTCAAGAAACAAGAAAAATCCCAAATACAAAATCTAACAGCACACCTAAAGAAAATAGAAGCAGAACAGCAAAGACACCCCAAACCCAGCAGAAGAAGAGAAATAATAAAGGTCAGAGTAGAAATAAACAATATAGAATCTAAAAAAACTGTAGAGCAGATCAATGAAACCAAGAGTTGTTTTTTTTGAAAAAATAAACAAAATTGATAAACCTCTAGCCAGGCTTCTTAAAAAGAAGAGGGAGAGGACCCAAAAGGATAAAATCATGAATGAAATGGAATTATTACAACCAATCCCTCAGAGATACAAGCAATTATCAGGGAATACTGTGAAAAATTATATGCCAACAAACTGGACAACCTGGAAGAAATGGATAAATTCCTAAACACCCACACTCTTCCAAAACTCAAACAGGAAGAAATAGAAAACTTGAACATACCCATAACCAGTGAAGAAATTGAATCAGTTATCAAAAATCTCCCCAAAAATAAGAGTCCAGGACCAGATGGCTTCCCTGGGGAATTCTACCAGACATTTAAAGCAGAGATAATACCTATCCTTTTCAAGCTATTCCAAAAAATAGAAAGGGAAGGAAAACTTCCAGATTCATTCTAAGAAGCCAGCATTACTTTGATTCCTAAACCAGAGATCCAACAAAAAAAGAGAACTGCAGGCCAATATCCCTGATGCATATGGATGCAAAAACTCTCAATAAGATACTAGCAAGTCGAATTCAACAGCATATAAAAAGAATTATACACCATGATCAAGTGGGATTCATTCCTGGGCTGCAGGGCTGGTTCAACATTCGCAAATCAATCAATGTGATACATCACATTAATAAAAGAAAAGGTAAGAACCGTATGATCCTGGCAATCGATGCAGAAAAAGCATTTGACAAAGTTCAGCATCGTTTCTTAATAAAAACCCTAGAGAAAGTCGGGATAGAAGGAACATACTTAAACATCATAAAAGCCATTTATGAAAAGCCCACAGCTAACATCATCCTCAACGGGGAAAAACTGAGAGCTTTCTCCCTGAGATCAGGAACATGACAGGGATGTCCACTCTCACCGCTGTTGTTTAACATAGTGTTGGAAGTGCTAGCATCAGCAATTAGACAACAAAAGGAAATTAAAGGCATCAAAAATGGCAAAGATGAAGTCAAGCTTTCACTTTTGCAGATGAAATGATATTATACATGGAAAACCTGATAGACTCTACCAGAAGTCTGCTAGAACTGATACATGAATTCAGCAAAGTCGCAGGATACAAAATCAATGTACAGAAATCAGTTGCATTCTTATACACTAACAATGAAGCAACAGACAAATAAAGACACTGATCCCATTCACAATTGCACCAAGAAGCATAAAATACCTAGGAATAAACCTAACCAAAGATGTAAAAGATGTGTCTGCTGGAAACTATAGAAAGCTTATGAAGGAAATGGAAGAAGATATAAAGAAATGGAAAAACATTCCCTGCTCATGGATTGGAAGAATAAATATTGTTAAAATGTCAATACTACCCAAAGCTATCTATAAATTCAATGCAATCCCAATCAAAATTGCACCAGCATTCTTCTCGAAGCTAGAACAAGCAATCCTAAAATTTGTTTGGAACCACAAAAGACCCTGAATAGCCAAAGTAATTTTGAAGAAGACCAAAGCAGTAGGCATCAAAATCCCAGACTTCAACCTCTACTACAAAGCTGTAATCATCAAGACAGCATGGTATTGACACAAAAACAGACGCGTAGACCAATGGAATAGAATAGAAACCCCAGAATTAGACCCACCAAAGTATGGCCAACTAATCTTTGACAAAGCAGGAAAGAATATCCAATGGAAAAAAGTCTCTTTAACAAATGGTGCTGGGAGAGCTGGACAGCAACATGCAGAAGAATGAAACTAGACCACTTTCTTACACCATTCACAAAAATAAACTCAAAATGGATGAAGGACCTGAATGTGAGACAGGAAACCACCAAAACCCTAGAGGAAAAAGCAGGAAAAAACTTCTCTGACCTCAGCCGCAGCAATTTCTTACTTGACACATCTCGAAAGGCAAGGGAATTAAAAGCAAAAATGAATGATTGGGACCTCATGAAGATAAAAAGCTTCAGCACTGCAAAGGAAACAGTCAACAAAACTAAAAGGCAACCAACGGAATGGGAAAAGATATTTGCAAATGACATATCGGACAAAGGGCTAGTATCTAAATTCTATAAGGAACTCACCAAACTCCACACCCGAAAAGCAAATAATCCAATGAATAAATGGGCAGAAAACATGAATAGACACTTCTCTAAAGAAGACATCCGGATGACCAACAGGCACATGAAAGATGCTCAACATCACTCCTCCTCAGGGAAATAGAAATCAAAACCACACTCAGATATCACCTCACGCCAGTCAGAGTGGCTAAAATGAACAAATCAGGAGACTATAGATGCTGGCAAGGATGTGGAGAAACGGGAACCCTCTTGCACTGTTGGTGGGAATGCAAACTGGTGCATCCGCTCTGGAAAACAGCATGGAGGTTCCTCAAAAAATTAAAAATAGACCTACCCTATGACTCAGCAATAGCACTGCTAGTAATTTACCCAAGGGATACAGGAGTGCTGATGCATAGGGGCACTTGGACCCCAGTGTTTATAGCAACACTTTCAACAATAGCCAAATTATGGAAAGAGCCTAAATGTCCATCAACTGATGAATGGATAAAGAAATTGTGGTTTATATATACAATGGAATATTACTTGGCAATGAGAAAGAATGAAATATGGCCTTTTGTCACAACATGGATGGAACTGGAGGGTGTTATGCTAAGTGAAATAAGCCATACAGAGAAAGACAGATACCATATGTTTTCACTCCTATGTGGATCCTGAGAAACTTAACAGAAGACCATGGGGGAGGGAAGAAAAAAAAAGAGATTAGAGAGGGAGGGAGGCAAAACATAAGAGACTCTTAAAAACTGAGAACAAACTGAGGGTTGATGGGGGATGGAGGGAGGGAAGGGTGGGTGATGGGTATTGACGAGGGCACCTGCTGGGATGAACACTGAGTGTTGTATGGAAACCAATTTGACAATTTTATTAAAAAATACAATAATAAAAATAAATTAAAAAATAAAAAAGTGTTGAAGGCCACACACAGAATTATATATCTGGTGAAAAAAATCTTTCAAGAATAAAGATGAAATGAAGATATTTTCAAATAAAAGTAAGAGAATATGTCACCAGTAGAATTGTATATCAAAATATGCTAACTGCAGCTAACTGGTTCTCCAGGCTCAAAGAAAGAATTAGAGGGAAACCCAGATTTTCAGGAATGATTGAAGAGCACTGGAAATGGTAAATATATGGGTAAATATAAAAGTCGATATACAGATGCTAATTCCTCCCTCACTTCTTTTTTAGAGGATTATATGTGCAAACAAAAATGTTACAGAGCCTGCAGTGAACTGGTAACATTTATTAAATGAACTAATGACTTGTTTTAAACTCTGAAGATGGACTTCCAGCATCAAGTCTACAGTTGCAAAAATGACTTTGTGTAGAATCTAGATTAATTCAAATAAAGGCATTCTCTCCTTTGCCCCATTTCTACTCCTGCCTCAAGGCCAAAGCTACAGGTAGAGTGATTCAGGCAGGTTAGCCACTCCCACTCCTATCCCAGCATGTACTTGGCTGCACACCTTGGACTGCTCATTCCCACCAGTTGCTAGTCAATGGAAGACGGTTCTCACAGGATCCACTGTTCCATCCTGGTCCAACAGATCATTTAAATAGCTGCTGTAGTCTTCTCAAATACAGCTACTGCAGATCACAATCTTTAGAGCCAGTAGAAAGCCAGTAGAAAGTGCCAGAGATTTCAGGGCCCAGGTTGGGATATCCATTGATCACCACTAAGGTCTTTGTTAAAGGGAAAAAAAAAATGACTGACACATTCGTTAAAGACAGTAAGGCAGACTTTCTTCAGGATATTGTGATGGGTTTAAGGATCACCGCAATAGGATTTTGTTGTAGAGGAGAGAGATTGGCTCAACTACGATTACATCAAGGAAAAGTGGGAATTTATGAGCAAAGAGCAGGGTTGGGAGTCAGTGGATAGAAAAATCACATTGGGACACAATGACAACCACTGAATTTGAAGATCATCTAGGGAGGTTTTAAATGATGTGGGTTTTTTTTTTTTATTATTTAACTTTATTTTTTATTTTTTAAAATTTACATCCAAATTAGTTAGTATATAGTGAAGCAATGATTTCAGTAGATTCCTTAATGCCCCTTACCCATTTAGCCCATCTGCCCTCCCATAATCCCTCCAGCAACCCTCAGTTTGTTCTCCATATTTATGAGTCTCTTTTGTTTTGTCCCCCTCCCTGTTTTCATATTATTTTTGTTTCCCTTCCCTTATGTTCATCTGTTTTGTCTCTTAAAGTCCTCATATGAGTGAAGTCATATGATTTTTGTCTTTCTCTGACTAATTTCACTTAGCATAATACCCTCCAGTTCCATCCACGTAGTTGCAAATGGCAAGATTTCATTCTTTTTGATTGCTGAGTAATACCCCGTTGTATATATATACCACATCTTCTTTATCCATTCATCCATTGATGGACATTTGGGCTCTTTCCCTACTTTGGCTATTGTTGATAGTGCTGCTATAAACATGGGGATGCATGTGTCCCTTCGAAACAGCACTCATGTATCCCATGGATAAATGCCTAGTAGTGCAATTGCTGGGTCGTCGGGTAGTTCTATTTTTAGTTTTTTGAGGAACCTCCATACTGTTTTCCAGAGTGGCTGCACCAGCTTGCATTCCCACCAACATTGCAAAAGAGATCCTCTTTCTCCACATCCTCGCCAACTTCTGTTGTTGCCTGAGTTGTTAATGTTAGCCATTCTGACAGGTGTCAGGTAGTATCTCATTGTGGTTTTGATTTGTATTTCCCTGATGATGAGTGATGTTGAGCATTTTTTCATGTGTCGGTTGGCCATCTGGATGTCTTCTCTGAAGAAGTGTTTATTCATGTCTTGTGCACATTTCTTCACTGGATTATGTGTTTTTTGGGTGTTGAGTTTGATAAGTTCTTTGTAGATTTTGGATACTAACCCTTTATCTGATATGTCCTTTGCAAATGTCTTTTCCCATTCTGTTGGTTGCCTTTTAGTTTTGCTGATTGTTTCCTTTGCTGTGCAGAAGCTTTTTGTTTTGATGAGGTCCCAGTACTTCATTTTTGCTTTTGTTTCCCTTGCCTCCGGAGACGTGTTGAGTAAGAAATTGCTGCAGGCAAGATCAAAGAGGTTTTTGCCTGCTTTCTCCTCGAGGATTTTGACGGCTTCCTGTCTTACATTGAGGTCTTTCATCCATTTTGAGTTTATTTTTGTGTATGGTGTAAGAAAGTGGGCCAGGTTCATTCTTCTGCATCTCGCTGTCCAGTGTTCCCAGCACCACCTGCTGAAGAGACTGTCTTTATTCCATTGGATAGTCTTTCCTGCTTTGTCAAAGATGAGTTGGCCATTCGTTTGTGGGTCCATTTCTGGGTTCTCTATTCTGTTCCATTGATCTGAGTGTCTGTTCTTGTGCCAGTTCCATACTGTCTTGATGATTACAGCTTTGTAGTATAGCTTGAAGTCTGGGATTGTGATGCCTCCTGCTTTGGTTTTCTTTTTCAAGATTGCTTTGGCTATTTGGGGTCTTTTCTGGTTCCATACAAATTTTAGGATTGTTTGTTCTAGCTCTGTGAAGAATGCTGGTGTTATTTTGTTAGGGATCGTGTTGAATATGTAGATTGCTTTGGGTAGTATCGACATTTTAACAATATTTGTTCTTCCTATCCAGGAGCATGGAATCTTTTTCCATTTCTTTGTGTCGTCTTCAATTTCTTTCATCAGCTTTCTAAAGTTTTCAGTGTATAGATTTTTCACCTCTTTGGTTAGATTTATTCCTAGGTATTTTATGGTTTTTTGTGCAACTGTAAATGGGATCAATTCCTTGATTTCTCTGTCGCTTCATTGTTGGTGTATAGGAATGCAACCGATTTCTGTGCATTAATTTTATATCCTGCAACTTTGCTGAATTCATGAATCAGTTCTAGCAGTTTTTTTGGTGGAATCTTTTGGGTTTTCCATATAGAGTATCATGTCATCTGAGAAGAGTGAAAGTTTAACCTGCTCCTGGCCTATTTAGATGCCTTTTATTTCTTTGTGTTGTCTGATTGCAGAGGCTAAGGCTTCCAATACTTAGTTGAATAACAGTGGTGAGAGTGGACATCCCTGTCTCAGTCCTGACCTTAGGGGGAAAGCTCTCAGTTTTTCCCCATTGAGGATGATATTAGCATTGGGTTGCACATATATGGCTTTTATGATCTCGAGGTATGATCTTTCTATCCCTACTTTCTTGAGGGTTTTTATCAAGAAAGGATGCTGTATTTTGTCAGATGCTTTCTCTGCATCTATTGAGATCATATGGTTCTTGTCCTTTCTTTTATTGATGTGATGAATCACGCTAATTGTTTTGCGGATATTGAACCAGCCTGAATCCCAGATATAAATCCCACTTGGTCGTGGTGAATAATTTTTTTAATGTACTGTTGGATCCAGTTGGCTAATATCTTGTTGAGGATTTTTGCATCCATGTTCATCAGGGAAATTGGTCTATAGGTCTCCTTTTTAGTGGGGTCTCTGTCTGGTTTTGGAATCAGGGTAATGCTGGCTTCATAGAAAGAGTTTGGAAGTTTTCCTTCCATTTCTATTTTTTGGAACAGCTTCAAGAGAATAGGTGTTAACTCTTCCTTAAATGTTTGGTAGAATTCCCCTGGACACCCATCTCACCCTGGGCTCTTGTTTTTTTGGCAGATTTTTTATTACTAATTCTATTTCCTTACTGGTTATGGGTCTGTTCAAATTTTCTATTTCTTCCTGTTTCAGTTTTGGTAGTGTATATGTTTCTACAAATTTGTCCCATTTCTTCCAGATTGCCCATTTTGTTGGCATATAATTGCTCATAATATTCTCTTATTATTGTTTTTATTTCTGTTGTGTTGGTTGTGATTTCTCCTCTTTCATTCTTGATTTTACTGATTTGGGACCTTTCCTTTTTCTTCTTGATCAGACTGGCTAGTGGTTTATAAATTTTGTTAATTCTTTCAAAGAACCATCTTCTGGTTTCATTGATCTGTTTTACTGTTTTTTTGGTTTCAATAGCATTAATTTCTGCTCTAATCTTTATTATTTCCTGTCTTCTGCTGGTTTTGGGTTTTATTTGCTGTTCTTTTTCCAGCTCCTTAAGGTGTAAGGTTAGGTTGTGTATCTGAGATCTTTCTTCCTTCTTTAGGAAGGCCTGGATTGCCAAATACTTTCCTCTTATGACCGCCTTTGCTGCGTCCCAGAGGTTTTGGGTTGTGGTGCTATCATTAAATGATGTGTTTTAACTATTGGATAAGAAGAAACTAACTCACAATTGAGGAGTGAATGGTCAGTGCAGAAACATAGAGGCAGGGATGAGGAAGAAGTTTGGTAGAAAAGAGTAGCAGAGCTGAGGGGACTTTTAGAAGGGAACATGAAGATAGAAGAGATAGTGTGATGGGGCATGGTCCCACAGGGACTGGGGAGAAGGGATGGAAATGCCTGGAATCACAAATAAGTTGGATTAGGCTCTGATAAATTTTGAAGACAACCATATCCAGTGATTTTTATTTTCTAATGAGGCTTAGGGAGAAACATTAATGTTTGGATCAGTCTCTGTGGGAAAGGAGGGATAGAAAGGGACAGGAGTGAACACTCCTTGAGTGCATGTGATGTGTCAAGCCCTATGCCAGGAGCTTTATAGTGTCACCTAATTCAGTCCCTACATCCACTCTAAATGTGAACACTTTGCTAGTATCCAGTCCAGGATTCAAGTCCTGGTCTGCCCCCTACTTTATTTCCATTACACCATACTGCCACAGGGATTCATAAGAGAATAGCCAAGCAGATTTCAGAATAACCATAAGATAGAAATAAGAAACTTTTAAGGAGACCTAATGGTCATCGTCATGGATTCCAGCAGCCAAGGGGTCTGTACTTGGTGACTACTCACTGTACCTTCTAAAAACAATAGACAGATTTCTCTATCAGCAATCCCCTGAGGTACAGATTCTTGATGCCAGAATGTCATATCACCGGAAGCACATCAGGAGCCGTTTAAGAGAAAAGCTGAGGGAAAAAAACTTACTGAGATCAAAATAAAACATTTATCTGCTTCAGAAACCCTGAAATGTAAGTTGTTTTACTTCTTGGTTTGCCTTGAATTTTTGCACTGAAACATCTTTTTACTTCCATTAAGAAATTTGTGGGTTATATATTTAGGCTTAAACTGATAAGGCTGAGTACCCTATGGATAGCTTCAGAATAACAGTTAGCTTAGTTTATCCTAATTAGTTAAAGGCATTTGTGTAGGCTAAAAGCAAAAGAAGTGTGGCTATGGAGGAAATGGAGGAATCATCTTGCAGGCAGCGTCCCACTGCCCAGAAGAGCATCCTGGCATCTAACCTGGGCTTACAAGATGTATGGATGAATGAAGACACAGAAGTAAGCCAGGGAGAAGGAGTACAGAACCCTTTGGTACTCTATTCTCAGAAGATCGCATGTGCACACAGACAATATGCATATCCCCTTTACATCCTGCTTCTGAAGGTACACGGAGCTTGTGAAAGCTGTCTGATCCCAAGTTCTGAAGACTCCCCTTTAAGGCCTAAACAGCCCACTCTGGGAATGGTCCCTGTGCTATCTTAGTACCCATGCTTTGGCATCCACCTCATTCCACCTGTCTGCTCTGGCTGCACACTCTATTTCTGACCAGGGTGTGGTCAGCCATGACCAGTCTGTGGCTTTATCCTGCTTCCCCTGAGGATAATTCAACCTACCCATGGTTCATTCCTAATCCCAGTTCTGCCTGAGATGCTCCAGCCTCATCCCTATAAGTCAGGACTCATCAGGATTCCCGAGCTTAACCTCTAAGGTTTGTCCTTGCCCTTGTCTTAAACTCTCTGAACTCACACTCCTGACAGTAGACCCTACCTACTTTATCATGGTTATTGCTGCCAAATAAGCTAAGACTACTTAACTCCTCTGTGCTTTCATTTCCTCAACTATAAAATAGTAGTGTCTTGCCTTTTCTGCACCATCATAGTATGTGTGGTTGACTGTTCCTTGCTGTATCTTCTCACAAGAATTTCAGGATCAAGAGATTCCTGGCCAAGAAACCAAAGCAGAATCATCACATTCCCCAGTGGATGTGGATGAAAACTGGTAATAAAATCAGGTACAACTCCAAGAGGAGACATTGCAGAACCACCAAGCTGGGTCTATAAGGAATCACATATGAGGTGGTACACATATTTATGCTGCATGAAGTCCACTTGCTCATATCATATACTATGTAAACATCACCACTACTTGAACAATGGACATGTTTTATTAGAAGATGATTTTTCTCTGTTACTATGCTTCTGCACCAGTAGTTTGGTTCAGTAATAAATATGGGAGACCTTTTGTTTGAAAAAAATAGTAGTGTCTCCCTAATTACAGTGCCTAGAACAAGGCCCTGGAAGATAGTAAATCTCAGTAAATATTCACAATTACCATCTTTATTGTACGTGTTTAAGTTTTGCTCTTGAGTCCAAACATCTGTGTTCTTTATATGCTTTAGTTGGGCTTGTGAAAGATGGTAAGGGCAAATAAAGGTCAGTTCCCCTGCAAAGATTCTTCCCACTACAGAGGCTCTGCTTTTGCTAGGCTGCCAGGCAGCCTTCCCTGGGACCTCAAGTAGCAGGATTCTCTATCAGCTTTGCCTGGGTGACAGGACAGCAGAGAGATTCCATGAAGCTAAGATGTCATCAGAGCCCTGTGGTGGCAGCAGCACACTTATAATATTCATTTATTGCTATGAAGCTCTTGAGAGCCTTTAAAGCAGGAAAAAGCTGTGTATGTACAGATTGGAGCCTTCTGGGGGGGGAACTACCCCTTTATTTCCCATTTTGCTCACAGCTACCTTGGTATTTTAATTATGCTGTCCTTATAAGCACAAAGTCACTAGAATTCAAGAAGATTTTAAGTGGTAAAGTTTATTTTTATTTAGTAAGTCTCTATGAACTGTAAGCCTCTATGCTTGATTCTTTGAGGGTTGCAGAGATGTAGGCAATTACTGTCCCTGCTACTTTATAGACAAGAACACTGGACTTAAAAGATGTGTTAGAGATCCCTAGGATAATCCCTAGTGGTCACTCATTAGGAGGACTTTTGGGATTCAGCATACAGCTGTATTCATAGCTGAGATTTATTACAGTGACATACTAAGGATACACTGCTGGATCATAAGGGAGAAGTACACAGGCAGAGCCTGGAGGAATCCATGTGCAGGCCTGTTTATGCTTTCTCCCTCACATGGAGTGATCACACAGAGCACACTCTTCCAGCAGTGAAGATGTAGTAATATCTGAGTGTTTTGGCCCCAGGAAGCCCATTAGAGACCCAGCACCCAATGTTTATAGGTGGCTGTCATATAGGCACCCTCTCCTTACCATGTATAAAATTCCCAGAACGGAAGCAGAAGTTCAGCATAAACTGTATTGCTCACGAAAACAGTCTAGGCTAGTGAGCCACCCTTAACTGTTAGGAACTCTTCAAGAACCAAAGGCCAGCCTTGCGAGCATACCTTTCTAAGGATAGCAGTTTCAGCCTTGCTATGTTAACTCTTCTGCACTGAGAAGGTGTCACATATGTACACACCAGATCTAATGCTAGCCTGTCAGAATTGCTGCCCTAAATAGGGGAGAAACAGGTCCCTTCTGACTAATAGGGCCATAGAAGGCTTCATGCCACCGCATGTTTGAGCTGGGCCTCAAAAGATAGGAATTGAGCAGCAGAGAGAAATGGTGAGATAAGTTGCAGTGAGCAAAGAATACTTTTAGGGAAAGGCAAGCAGGCCCATCTGACATGAATCAAGGTATGTTGAGACTTAGAGACATAGCTATTTTCAAATTGGTTTATTTCTTTTTCTTTTTTTTCAAATTTATTATTTTGAGAGGAAGAGAGAACACACAGGTGCGCAAGGGAAGGGACAGAGAGAGAGGGAGAGAGAAGAGAATACCAAGCAGGCTCCACACTATCAGTGCAGAGCTGGATGTGGGGCTCGATCTCACAAACCTTGAGATCATGACCTGGGCCAAGATCAAGAGTCAGACACTTGGGGCGCCTAGGTGGCTCAGTCGGTTAAGCGTCCAACTTCAGCTCAGGTCATAGTCTCACAGTTCGTGGGTTCAAGACCCATGTCAGGCTATGTGCTGACAGCTCAGATCCTGCAGCCTGCTTCAGATTCTGTGTCTCCCTCTCTCTCTGCCTTTCACCCACTCACACTCTGTCTCTCTCGTTCAAAAATAAGTAAACATTAAAAATAAAAAAGAGTCGGACACTTAACCAGCTAAGCCACCTGGGCACCCTGGTTTGTTTATTTTGGCTCAATATTTTGCTCAATATTATGAAGAAAGACAATCGGAATGAGTACAGGCTTTGGAGAATCCAGACTTAAGTTGAAATTTTGTCTCTATACCTTGTTAGCAATGTTACTATAATGTTTTTAAAATAATATCACTAATTTTCCCACATTAAGGGAGAATAAAAAAAGAATTTGACATAGTTACAGTGAAAATTGTTCCTATATTTTAAACTTCTTTTTGAGGAACCTCCATGCTGTTTTCCAGAGCGGCTGCACCAATTTGCATTCCCACCAACAGTGCAAGAGGGTTTCTGTTTCTCCACATCCTTGCCAGCATCTATAGTCTCCTGATTTGTTCATTTTAGCCACTCTGACTGGCGTGAGGTGATATCTGAGTGTGGTTTTGATTTCTATTTCCCTGAGGAGTGACGTTGAGCATCTTTTCATGTGCCTGTTGGCCATCTGGATGTCTTCTTTAGAGAAGTGTCTATTCATGTTTTCTGCCCATTTCTTCACTGGATTGTTTGCTTTTCAGGTGTGGAGTTTGGTGAGTTCTTTATAGATTTTGGATACTAGCCCTTTGTCTGATATGTCATTTGCAAATATCTTTTCCCATTCCGTAAGTTGCCTTTTAGTTTTGTTGGTTGTTTCCTTTGCTGTGCAGAAGCTTTTTATCTTCATAAGGTTCCAGTAATTCACTTTTGCTTTTAATTCCCTTGCCTTTGGGGATGTGCCGAGTAAGAGATTGCTACGGCTGAGGTCAGAGAGGTCTTTTCCTGCTTTCTCCTCTAAGGTTTTGATGGTTTCCTGTCTCACATTCAGGTCCTTTATCCATTTTGAGTTTATTTTTGTGAATGGTGTGAGAAAGTGGTCTAGTTTCAACCTTCTGCATGTTGCTGTCCAGTTCTCCCAGCACCAGTTGTTAAAGAGACTGTCTTTTTTCCATTGGATGTTCTTTCCTGCTTTGTCAAAGATGAGTTGGCCATGCGTTTGTGGGTCTAGTTCTGGGGTTTCTATTCTATTCCATTGGTCTGTGTGTCTGTTTTTGTGCCAATATCATGCTGACTTGATGATGACAGCTTTGTAGTAGAGGCTAAAGTCTGGGATTGTGATGCCTCCTGCTTTGGTCTTCTTGTTCAAAATTACTTTGGCTATTCGGGGCCTTTTGTGGTTCCATATGAATTTTAGGATTGCTTGTTCTAGTTTCGAGAAGAATGCTGGTGCAATTTTGATTGGGATTGCATTGAATGTGTAGATAGCTTTGGGTAGTATTGACATTTTGACAATATTTATTCTTCCAATCCATGATCAGGGAATGTCTTTCCATTTCTTTAAATCTTCTTCAATTACCTTCATAAGCTTTCTATAGTTTTCAGCATACAGATCTGTTACATCTTTGGTTAGGTTTATTCCTAGGTATTTTATGCTTCTTGGTGCAATTGTGAATGGGATCAGTGTCTTTATTTGTCTTTCTGTTGCTTCATTGTTAGTGTATAAGAATGCAACTGATTTCTGTACATTGATTTTGTATCCTGCAACTTTGCTGAATTCATGTATCAGTTCTAGCAGACTTTTGGTGGAGTCTGTCGGATTTTCCATGTATAGTATCATGTCATCTGCAAAAAGTGAAAGCTTGACTTCATCTTTGCCAATTTTGATGCCTTTGATTTCCTTTTGTTGTCTGATTGCTGATGCTAGAGCTTCCAACACTATGTTAAACAACAGCGGTGAGAGTGGGCATCCCTGTCGTGTTCCTAATCTCAGGGAAAAAGCTCTCAGTTTTTCCCCATTGAGGATGATGTTAGCTGTGGGCTTTTCATAAATGGCTTTTATGATGTTTAAGTATGTTCCTTCTATCCCGACTTTCTCAAGGGTTTTTATTAAGAAAGGGTACTGGATTTTGTCAAAGGCCTTTTCTGCATCGATTGACAGGATCATATGGTTCTTCTCTTTTTTTTTTTTTTTTTTGTTAATGTGATGTATCACATTGATTGATTTGCGAATGTTGAACCAGCCCTGCAGCCCAGGAATGAATCCCACTTGATCATGGTGAATAATTCTTTTTATAAGCTGTTGAATTCGATTTGCTAGTATCTTATTGAGAATTTTTGCATCCATATTCATCAGGGATATTGGCCTGTAGTTCTTTTTTTTTACTGGGTCTCTGTCTGGTTTAGGAATCAAAGTAATACTGGCTTCATAGAATGAGTCTGGAAGTTTTCCTTCCCTTTCTATTTCTTGGAATAGCTTGAGAAGGATAGGTATTATCTCTGCTTTAAACGTCTGGTAGAACTGCCCTGGGAAGCCATCTGGTCCTGGACTCTTATTTGTTGGGAGATTTTTGATAACCGATTCAATTTCTTCGCTGGTTATGGGTCTGTTCAAGCTTTCTATTTCCTCCTGATTGAGTTTTGGAAGAGTGTGGGTGTTTAGGAATTTATCCATTTCTTCCAGGTTGTCCAGTTTGTTGGCATATAATTTTTCATAGTATTCCCTGATAATTGTTTGTATCTCTGAGGGATTGGTTGTAATAATTCCATTTTCATTCATGATTTTATCTATTTGGGCCATCTCCCTTTTCTTTTTGAGAAGCCTGGCTAGAGGTTTGTCAATTTTGTTTATTTTTTCAAAAAACCAACTCTTGGTTTCGTTGATCTGCTCTACAGTTTTTTTAGATTCTATATTGTTTATTTCTGCTCTGATCTTTATTATTTCTCTTCTTCTGCTGGGTTTAGGCTGCCTTTGCTGTTCTGCTTCTTTTTCCTTTAGGTGTGCTGTTCGATTTTGTATTTGGGATTTTTCTTGTTTCTTGAGATAGGCCTGGATTGCAATGTATTTTCCTCTCAGGACTGCCTTCGCTGCATCCCAAAGCATTTGGATTGTTGTATTTTCATTTTCGTTTGTTTCCATATATTTTTTAATTTCTTCTCTAATTGCCTGGTTGACCCACTCACTCGTTAGTGGTGTTCTTTAACCTCCATGCTTTTGGAGGTTTTCCAGACGTTTTCCTGTGGTTGATTTCAAGCTTCATAGCATTGTGGTCTGAAAGTATGCATGGTATAATTTCAATTCTTGTATACTTATGAAGGGCTGTTTTGTGACCCACCATATGATCTATCTTGGAGAATGTTCCATGTGCACTCGAGAAGAAAGTATATTCTGTTGCTTTGGGATGCAGAGTTCTAAATATATCTGTCAAGTCCATCTGATCCAATGTATCATTCAGGGCCCTTGTTTCTTTATTGACCGTGTGTCTAGATGATCTATCCATTTCTGTAAGTGGGGTGTTAAAGTCCCCTGCAATTACCACATTCTTATCAATAAGGTTGCTTATGTTTATGAGTAATTGTTTTATATATTTGGGGGCTCCCGTATTCGGCGCATAGACATTTATAACTGTTAGCTCTTCCTGATGGATAGACCCTGTAATTATTATATAATGCCCTTCTTCATCTCTTGTTACAGCCTTTAATTTAAAGTCTAGTTTGTGTGATAGAAGTATGGCTAGTCCAGCTTTCTTTTGGCTTCCAGTAGCATGATAAATAGTTCTCCATCCCCTCACTCTCAATCTAAAGGTGTCCTCAGGTCTAAAATGAGTCTCTTGTAGACAGCAAATAGATGGGTCTTGTTTTTTTATCCATTCTGATACCCTGTGTCTTTTGGTTGGCGCATTTAATCCATTTACATTCAGTGTTATTATAGAAAGATACGGGTTTAGAGTCATTGTGATGTCTGTATGTTTTATGCTTGTAGCGATGTCTCTGGTACTTTGTCTCACAGGATCCCCCTTAGGATCTCTTGTAGGGCTGGTTTAGTGGTGACAAATTCCTTCAGTTTTTGTTTGCTTGGGAAGACCTTTATCTCTCCTTCTATTCTAAATGACAGACTTGCTGGATAAAGGATTCTCGGCTGCATATTTTTTCTGTTTAGCACACTGAAGATATCGTGCCAATCCTTTCTGGCCTGCCAAGTTTCAAAAGAGAGATCAGTCACGAGTCTTATAGGTCTCCCTTTATATGTGAGGGCACGTTTATCCCTTGCTGCTTTCAGAATTTTCTCTTTATCCTTGTATTTTGCCAGTTTCATTATGATATGTCGTGCAGAAGATCGATTCAAGTTACGTCTGAAGGGAGTTCTCTGTGCCTCTTGGATTTCAGTGCCTTTTTCCTTCCCCAGTTCAGGGAAGTTCTCAGCTATAATTTCTTCAAGTACCCCTTCAGCACCTTTCCCTCTCTCTTCCTCCTCTGGGATACCAATTATGCGTATATTATTTCTTTTTAGTGTATCACTTAGTTCTCTAATTTTCCCCTCATACTCCTGGATTTTTTTATCTCTCTTTTTCTCAGCTTCCTCTTTTTCCATAACTTTATCTTCTAGTTCACCTATTCTCTCCTCTGCCTCTTCAATCCGAGCCGTGGTCGTTTCCATTTTGTTTTGCATTTCGTTTAAAGCGCTTTTCAGCATCTCCTGACTGTTCCTTAGTCCCTTGATCTCTGTGGCAAGAGATTCTCTGCTGTCCTCTATACTGTTTTCAAGCCCAGTGATTAATTTTATGACTATTATTCTAAATTCACTTTCTGTTATATTATTTAAATCCTTTTTGATCAGTTCATTAGCTGTTATTATTTCCTGGAGATTCTTCTGAGGGGAATTCTTCCGTTTGGTCATTTTGGATAGTCCCTGGAGTAGTGAGGACCTGCAGGGCACTTCCCCTGTGCTGTGGTGTATAACTGGAGTTGGTGGGCAGGGCTGCAGCCCGACCTGATGTCTGCCCCCAGCCCACCACTGGGGCCACAGTCAGACTGGTGTGTGCCTTCTCTTCCCCTCTCCTAGGGGCGGGCTTCACTGTGGGGTGGCGTGGCCCGTCTGGGCTACTTGCACACTGCCAGGCTTGTGGTGCTGGGGATCTGGCGTATTAGCTGGGGTGGGTAGGCAAGGTGCACGGGGGCAGGAGGGGCAGGCTTAGCTCGCTTCTCCTTAGGTGATCCACTTCAGGAGGGGCCCTGTGGCAGCGGGAGGGAGTCAGATCCGCTGCCAGAGGTTTGGCTCCTCGGAAGCACAGAGTTGGGTGTTTGCGCAGAGCGAGCAAGTTCCCTGGCAGGAACTGGTTCTCTTTGGGATTTTGGCTGGGGGATGGGCGGGGGAGATGGCGCTGGCGAGCGCCTTTGTTCCTCGCCAAGCTGAGCTCTGCCGTCCGGGGGCTCAGCAGCTCTCCCTCCCTTTGTCCTTCAGCCTTCCCGCTTTCTGAGCAGAGCTGTTAACTTATGGCCTCCCAGACGCTAAGTCGCGCTTGCTGTCAGAACACAGTCCGTTAGGCCCCTCCGCTTTTGCCTGCCAGACTCGGGGGCTCTGCTTGGCCGGCAAGCCGCCCCTCCGCCCCGGCTCCCTCCTACCAGTCCCTGGAGCGCGCACCGCCTCACCGCCCTTCCTACCCTCTCCCGTGTGCCTCTGGTCTGCGCTTGGCTCTGGAGACTCCGTTCTGCTAATCCTCTGGCAGTTTTCTGGGTTATTTAGGCAGGTGTAGGTGGAATCTAAGTGATCAGCAGGACGCCCGGTGAGCCCAGCGTCCTCCTACGCCACCATCTTCCCTCCGACCTCTAGAATTTTTAAATACTTTAAAATTTTTAGTACTTAGGAAATCTTTATTGGCTCTTGTTTCTTGAGATTATTCCTGGGCTTTCTCAGTCTTATTCTTTAAAAGCTTAGAAAATGTCGAGTAAAATATCTGACAGATTTAAGTATTCATTTGACTTTCAAGTTGACTCAGTCTTCTAGCTTCCACTCAAAAAACAATCAGGATTCTCCTGTGTGTATTTATTTTGGTTCCTATGAGCTCTGCTCTTCCCATCAGGATTCCCTCTTGACATATAATATGTTAAGCAGAAAAACTTTACCTCATTGAAACACAGAAATAGCAGCAGAAATAGTGACACAAACAAGTTAATAAGTATAAATAATGTATATTCTGGTATCCATAGAGGACTCATGTCGTTACAATAGGCCAAATCTGTAAGAGTGTGTGTGTGTGTGTGTGTGTGTGTGTGTGTGTGTGTTGTATAGCAGACCATGAAAAAACATGGGCAAATGGTATTTTTCTTACATCTGTGAATATATATTCTTCCTACTCTATATCATGCCAAACAGAGAAAAACATGTGCCGTGAGTAAAGGAATGAAACTTAAAAGGACATAAATGTTCACATTCTGAACAAAGAACTGGAAAGCACAGAACAAAAGATTATCAATGTAAATGAGGGTAACGAGGGAGGAGGGGAACAAGATCAGAAAGATGACTCTTTCCATTGAAAATTTGGAGTACTCCTGCCAGGTTCCCGTTCATCGCATGAAGCAATGTATGAGAAGATGCTGATTAACTCTAAAGTGTAGTATACATGTTGATAATTGCTCTCATCCTGTTCAAAACCTTGGTGTATGTTTGTTTCATTTCCATTTTGCTGTGTAGAAATTCCAAAACGTAACTGTGAGGACTGGAAAGCCTTATGCACTGAATTCCTGGAGAGAGGGATGTTTGTTCAAAGTTTGTTTTGCTTGCCATCAGATCCTACTAGTGAAAGAGTGAATTTTTGAGGCTATCCTTTTCTAGTTAGTAGAATATGCATTAAGAAATCATGATTAGATTATGTTGAGTATGATCTTTCATAAAAGACAGTCATTTTTCTATATTCCTGCCAAGACAGTGTTTTTACATGAAGCCTTAGAGAGCAAGCACACCTGAGCATTTAAGTCTTTCCCGTTTGCATAGTAAATAAATTGGAAAACATTATAATAAATAAATAAGAAAACATTAGGTCATGTTATCAGTGATTTGCTCTTAAATGCTTTATTTTTCTATGGTAATGCTTGACCACATATTTAAGTACAGTAAGATAAATTACAAGGTAGCATTTTTTCTATATACTTGAGGAAAGAGTTCTTAGCCAAACTGTTTTTTTTTTTCTTCAGCTCTCACTCATTTACTAGTTTCTTTCAGAACTACTAGGTCTGGGTTACTCTTGGGAAGTTACAAAGGACCTATCTATGAAGGGTGCATTTGTCTATACCAGACAAAAGAACTGTTCCTGAACTCAGAGAAGCAGCCACTGCTCTAACATTGCTTATTTGGCATCAAGGGCTAGCATGATTACTTTTCTCTGACACTCCAGACTGCTTGACCTTCAGCTGAGAAATATAAAAGTGTGGCACTTCTTTAGGCCCCATAGATTAGCAAAACACATAAGAGTCAGAGTCGGTCTTCTTGCCTCCCAACTTCCCCACACGTATGTACACCTTTCTTAGGAGTATTATGACTTGAATGTTGGAGACGGCAAAGATGAACTGATTTAGCATTGTGCTGTCCTGTCAGCGGGGCCTCACCCTCACTGCACCCCCACTTATTCATCTACGTGCTCTTTATTGTTAGCATTGAGAGCCCGATCCTGGCATGCGAGCATAAATCATTAGAGTGAAAACAACTGTAGCTTCCCACATAACTGATCCTTAAGTTACCATTTAGTTCCAATTTCACGAGAAGTATGTTATTTCTAAAGACCCTTTAGGGGCTGCACAATTAGAAAAATGCTATTATAAATGGTCAAGAATATGTGATAACACGTTTACTCATGTGTCTCTTTTGCTTTTAGAGAAAATGAAAAGAATCTGTTTCCTGGGATTGTTTGTCATTTAAGTCTCTACTTGTTCCAAATCAGGCAAACCATGGTTCCCATCACCTCTCAGTCTCCTGGATGTGAATGCCATAAACTTCAAATAGACTAGGTGTCACCAGCAGAGCTGGAATGAGAGTTTGGCATAAATTTTCTAATCAAAAGGGTCAGGTGCCCCATGTGGGTAATAGGGATTATGGGGCTAGCTGGATTTTCTTCATGTAGCACCTCTGGGAGCCTAATCAAACAGATGCAGATTAGAATTGCAACTTGACCATTCTCTCTCTACTTTCTGATCTCAAGCTAGGAATTTTATCCCTCTGACTGTTTCTTCAGAGATGAAATACCAATTATGAGGATTAAACACAAGAAAAAAGACAAGAAAAGAAACACTTTAAACAATGTCTGGTATATAAAAGATGCTCATTAGCTGCCGTTGCTGCTGCGACAGCAAGTGATAAGGACCTGGGGCTGCATCTTCCACCCATCTCTTTTCCCTGAACTTTAGACTTGGGCTTTTTATCGGCCTGTTTTTGGTTCATCTACATATCCCACAGAGACTTCAAATTCAGCGTATACATCTGAACTTTATATCTTCCCTGGTTGACTACCAGATGCAATCAACTGCTACATGTGGTCAGCTTATATCTCACATCCATTCTCTGTCTTCTGTTCCCAAAAAGCATCATAGCTTGATGGGGCTTCTCCAATTATCCTGCGAGTATTTTCTATATTACCAACTTGCCTTCAACACTGTGGCCCTAGTGATCATTCTAAAGATTTAAGAGATCAACATTATTTCTCATAGTTGAACTTTCCTGTCCTCTATAAGGCCCATAATGAGGTTTTCCAAACTTGGTAATCCTAACAACTGAGACTTTAAAAAAAATACAAATTCTTGGATTCTCTCCAGAAGTCCTCTTTGAGTCCTTTCCTCTGGAGATTCTGATCCAGAAGACCTGGGATGGAGTCCAGGAATCTTCATTTTAATAAACTGCCAGTTATTCCTGATGATAGCCAAGTTTGGAGAACCCCCACATGTAAGTCCACACTGTGGATTTGTCCACTGTGTTACATAGCACTTTGATCTCTCCCCACCTTTCCAGTGCCCTCCTAATTCATGCTTGGAGCCTTCCCACCATCAAGTTGCCTCAGACCTCTGAGAGTCTGCGTTTGAAGCACTCTCCTGAAATCTCCTTCTCTTCATCTCTAACTACCCCTTACCAAAGCTGAAAGCCTGGCAATATTGCAAGAATCCTTTATGGTATCTCCTTTGGGCAGCCTACCCTAATCCCAGTAGAACTTGTCAGCAGTCCCTGTCTGAGTAACTATAGCATTTTCACATTGTGTTGTAATTTTGGCTTTATGTGGATCTCCGAGTAGACTCAAAGCCTTGAGGATAGGGAAGGACCATTTCATTTCTCTATTCCCAGTATCCAACTCAGTTTCTGAAATATCCTAGAGGTTTATGAATGCTTGTTGAAAGAATGAAAAGGAGAGAAGAAGGCTGGAAAGAATCCTTGAGTTGTACTAGTAATTATAAAATATTCTTTGGAGCCCTGAAGTATCTCAGGGGCAAGTAGTGATTGGTTAGCAAAGAGGCCTAAGTAGGGAGGACTCCTCCCTCTGTTCCGCTTCCCCCCACCTCTGATTCAACCAAAGTAGTTCTCTTTATAAATCTTTCGTATATTGAACAGTGTAAGGTTTCATTGTAAAGAGAAAAGCTGATGCTAAAATATTTGAAAACCACAGTAGTGATTTGCCTCTATGAAACCACTTTATATGCATTTCTGTTGTTGTGCTTCAGAATGCAGTGGGGAAACTTGAAGAACTTGAGAAATGAGCCAAGTGACCTAAATTGGAAAATGAATCTATGAGGAAATACTAGAGGTTTTTTAATCTGTTGGAATGTACTGTGTAGTACCACCTTGGGGCTACTTGTCCATTTTTAAGCACCTGGGAGGTTATCATGAGAAAGATGCTAAGTATTTGCCATCCATCTCCACAGAGGACCAAATGGGAAACATGAAGATTAGTTGAAAGAGTTGAGAGAATTCCTCTGAATTTATTTGAGGAGCATGCTTATATTTCCAAAACAGAGTCTTCAGGAAACACTCTCCCTAAATATCAGAGACCGTTTCTGCTTCAGCATAGACTGGTACATCATTGGCAGTCACCGAACATTTGCTTTGAGGGATGCATAAATTACCACCCATAGAGATGTGTATGCATGTGTGAATTAGAATTTTCATAAAATCAAGTGATGTTAAAATTAAGACACTAGTAGACTTGTCACAGATTCAAATTATGGAATTCATTTGTAGCAACTTGCTCAATAATGTGAAGTTATGAAATTAATGTAACTTCATATACTATTCATGCATAGCTCATCATAAAGACAACTAAATGCAGAGAAGCTCTCTTATAATGTTGCTTATTAAACAGTAAGAATTTAACACCATCTCTTTTTTTCTTTTGAAAGAATTGGAGTTTTCTCACCCATATTTAAGGGAAAAACTGATACTTTGCTCTCTTATAGAAGATGTTTGTAAAACCTCAAGAATAAATTTTACTCTTTTGGCCACAGTTCCTTTCATACCTTTGGGAAATCTGTAGCTCCGGTTGGCAAATAGATTTGATCAGCATTTATCAAACTTTGTACAGATTCCCTTGCCTTACACAAAAGCAGCTTGTGGGGTCAAATGTCACCTGTCCCACTTGGTATTTAAAACATACAACATTTTAAGCCTCTGAGAAGTCCTAGAGGATAGAAACCTGTTTAACTGTATTTAATTCAGAATTTCCCACTTTTTTGACCACTTCAGGAAACATTGGACAGATATTTGCCTTCAGATACTTTGAATGTTAATAGAAAGCATCATTTGGAAATCTTGCCATTCACAACTACGTGGATGGAACTAGAGGGTATTAGGCTAAGTGAAATTAGTCAGAGAAAGACAAATATCATATGACTTCACTCATTTGAGGACTTAAAGATACAAAGCAGATGAACATAAGGGAAGGGAAGCAAAAATATAAAAACAGGGAGGGGACAAAGACATAAGAGACTTTTAAATATGGAGAACAAACAGAGGGTTACTGGAGGGGTTGTTGGGGGAGGGGTTGGGGGGCTAAATGGGTAAGGGGCATTAAGGAATCTACTCCTGAAATCATTGTTGCACTGTATGCTAACTAACTTTGATGTAAATTTAAAAAGTAAATTAAATAAAAAATTTTAAAAAAAGAAAGCATCATTTGTTTATCATACCCGAGAAGCTAGCAAAACGGGAAACAATTAGATGTATTCCCAAAGCTCCATGAAATGAAAAAAACAGTTCTTTTTTTCACAAATTGTGAAGAAGGCTAGGTGAAACCAGAAGCATGAAAGGCTCTAGGAAATTTGAAGGTCATGTGGGCACTATAAGAACTCGGGCCTCCTCTCACTGTTGAGGAGAAAGATAAGTTCTTGGATTCTGATAGGACCAGCAACCCTGCCACTCAGGAATTTGTTTTATATACCCTTTTATCTTTGGACCAGAGCTTGATGTAGCCTCTCCAAACGACACACCTCTCTGTGGGTATCTAGCAGCTCCAAACAGCAACCTCCCTGATAGACGTCTGCCCTTGAGAGATTCACAGAGATTGGTAGTGTGAGAGTATAGCCGTTGCAGGTGTTCCTTCAAAGATGCAGAAGTGATGATACGTTCTCTTGAAAAGACATAAACTTCCTAAAAATACATTTATACTCCTGTATCAAGTTAAGAGCTAACTGGGTGGTTGTTAAATGCATTATACACATGTTAGGATAGATCAACTACAATAACAGGAAAATGTTACTTTGATGTGCTTGTTTCCTGTTTCTCTGATAAGCTTCAACTTTCCATTACTAAAACTACAAACTTATTTGTATCTACACCTATTGTTTCCTCCTGCATTCTTTCCTTGATTCTCTCAGTTCTTCTAGGACGTGGGAACCTTTTTTTCCTTTGCTAATTATTTTCTGTCTTTCCTCTGTCTTCAGTATCTCATCTTCTTCTAACATTGTCCTAATATAAGTTATCTTGGGTGCCTGGGTGGCTCAGTCAGTTAAACATCTGACTTTAGCTCAGGTCATGATCTCACAGCTCATGAGTTTGAGCCCTGTGTCGGGCTCTGTGCTAACAGCTCAGTACCTGGAGCCTGCTTCAGATTTTGTGTCTCCCTCTCTCTCTCTACCCCTCCCCTGCTTGTGCTCTGACTCCCTCTCCTTCAAAATAAATAAACATTAAAAAACAATTAAAAAAAAAGAAGTAAGTGTCCTTTGGTGCATCCCATCTTTTTTTGAAGTCAGGTTGTTGAACTGTAATTTGCATGTAGTAAAATTCACTCTTTTTAATACATCCTTTGGTGAGTTTTGACAAATTTATAGCTGTGAGACCACCACCATATTCAAGAAGTAGAACCTTTCATCACCCCAGAAATTTCCCTCATGCACCTTTGCAGTCAATCCCTGCCCTCCTTCCTCAACCCTGGCAACTCCTGATCTGGTTTCCATCCTTACAGTTTTGCCTATTCTAGATTATAAGTGAAGGTATACAGTATATGGTCTTTTGTGATTGATTGGCTTCTTTCACTTAGCATACATTTTTGAGATTCATCCATATTATTATATATCTCAGTAGTTCTTATTGCGAAGTAATGTATATTTTTATTAATATAAAATTATATATTTTATTAATAAATAAAAATATTTATATATTTTATATAATATAATATATATAATCCACCATTGTGTGGATATTCCATTATATGGATTGTCCAATCATTTCCTTTTGGACATTTGGGTTCTTTACAGTTTCTATTAGGAATAAAGCTGCTACAAATATTCACTTTTGGTCTTTGTGTGGACATAAGTTTTCATTTCTGCTGAGTAAATACCTAAAAGTAGAATTGTTGGGTCATGTAATATGTTTAACTTTATAAGAAACTCTCAGACTATTTTCTAAAGTGGCTGTACCAGTTTGTATTTCCCTCAACAGTTTATGAGAGGTCTAGTTGCTCTACATTCTCACCAGTCCTTGGTATATCTAATCTTTAGTTTTAGCCATTCTAATAGGTGTATAGTGGTACCTCACTGTGCTTTTAATGTTCATTTCTATAATGATTAATGTTTTCTTAAGCTTATTTGCTATCCCTGTATGTTCTTTGGTGAAGATCTGTTCAGATATTTTGTTCATTTTTAAATTGAGTTATTACTTATAAAGAACTCTCAGAACTCAATAGTGTGTTCTCCATACAGTCCTTTCTTAGATGAGTGTTTGTAAATATTTTCTCTCAGTCTATAGCTTGTCTTTTCACTTTCTTAAGAGTGTCTTTCTAAGAGAAGATGGTTTTAATTTTGATAAAGTACAGTTTATCATTTTGTTGTGATTCATGATATTTTCTTAATAATCTGAGATCACAAATATTTTTCTTTAATGCTAAATATAGAAATAATAAATGTGAGTAAAATATAAAAATGTACTTGTCTTCATTTTTGTCCTGTGTTTTCTTCTTACAGTTTTATAGTTTTAGCTCCTATATTTAGGTCTATGATCCATTCAAGTTAATTGCCTTGTAGGCAAGGATCACGGTTTAGTTTTTTTCATATGGATTGTTAAGCACGATTTGTTGAAATTACTATGCTCCTTTGCTGAATTTTGGTGCCTTTATTGATAATTGTGTGTGTGTGTGTGTGTGTGTGTGTACACATGTTAATAAAGACCTCCCTCAACCCAACATGCCCATTCAGCTATAAATTCATCACTTCCACCTTTTCATAGTTTTTCACTGAAGAGTAGTCTAGACTCACTGTTTCTGCCTTCTCACTTCTTACTTCTCACACTGGGCTCTTTCTCTACCATTCCACTAAAACAGTTATTGCAAGAATCACACTAGTCTCTTTTCTGAACTATCAGGGACACTCTTGTGCTTCTCTCACTTGATTCTCAGTGGCCTTTGACCTCAATGATCCCTCCCTCATCTTTTGGACATTTTCTTCCCTTGACTGACATAACATCCCACCATCCTCCTTATTTTTGTTGTTTTTCTGTTTGTCCCCATGTGTCTACTTTGCTAGCTGTATTTCTCTTGCCTGCTTCCTAAATATCAATGTCCCTCAGGATTCCAACCAAAGCCGTTTTTTTTTTTCTTCTCCTTCTGTGTACATCTTCTCCTTATTCCCATCCAATCCCCTGGCTGAAAAAAAATCTCAAGTTTACATCTGGCCCAAATAATTTCTCAGCTTCATTTCTGCATATTTAATTGTCTACCAGGACCACAAGCTCTATGAAAAAAAGTACCTTGTATGCATCTTGTTCCCATTTGTATTCCCATGTTTAGCACACAGAATTTAACAACTTTGTTGACTAAATGAACAGATGAATACATGAACAAAGTAAGCAACCTATGAAGTTGATATTAATTCTAGTACAATATTTTAATATTTACCTTTTTACTGATACCACATGTATGTAGTGAGTACATGACTGTGGGCACAGGAGAAATAAATTACTTTTAGAATCACATACTTAGTCTTTGCCATGGCTCAGTTTTCCTGTTGCAGTTGGTGGGGAGCCTTGGGATGAAGAGGTGGGAAACTGAGCCTGGGCAGGAGCAGGCTACAGTGAGAGAGTGAAGAGACACCTCTCCAGATGTCACAAACACTCTGTCTCAGGTTTTTTAATCCAGTAATTTCCTTCAGGAATTAAGGAATAACTGTGTTGTTTGGGGAATAAAATATTTTAATGACCCCATTAAATTCTGATGGTAACTTTAGTTATAATACATTATTTCTCTTTGACTTTTTGCCCAAATTTTTGTTAAGTCCCTATAACATTTTTTTTAGTACTAAAATTATTCTTAAGAGTTTTATAGGAAGACGTAAACTGGGTAACGTAGGTTCTTTTGGCTCTAGTATGATGAACATTTTTATGATCCATGGTTCAATCAGAGAATGTGTGTGTTTGTTATGGGCTTAGCGTTATGACTGGAGCTTTGGGTGTATTTGGAAAAAAATACTAGATACTATCTTCATTTTGCCCCTCAGGGAGCACACACCTTTAGGGAGAGAAGAGCCACAACCAGCAAATAAACAACAGCTGTTAGGTAGTTTATAGTGTCCAGTGCATGCTGCTTGGCAAGAAGAATAGTGTCCTGCCATTAGACATGTACTTTTGGCCTTGCCTGTCACTATGAGCTGTTCTGTAAGTGTTTAGGGTTTCTCTATAAATGCCCTTTTTATTTGTTTTGGAGCATGTGGTCCCTTACATTTCTCTGTCTCTCTCTCCTACATTTCAGTGAGCGGTTTCTGGTGAGACTGAACAAGAATGGTGGGCCAAGGAACCCAGAGAAGATAGAACGAATGTGTGCCCTTTTTACAGTATGTGCAAATTCTCTTTCCCTTCACTGCTGTTGACTCTAGCCAGGGGCCTCCTGTGTGGATATTGTCACCCTGGAAACAAGCATTTATTCTTCTCCACACACTGGGGAGAATAGGACTTGATTTATGTTTCTATCAGGTTTTAATGAAAAATATTTAAAGAAAACTGAAATCAGCCACAATTTTTAATTGAACTTTTTGTTAAAGAAATATAATCAAATACATTTTACTAGTGTAGATTCTATAAGCTATTTAATAGAATAGACAAAACCTTAGAGAAGTCTTTCTTACTTTTATTATTTAAGGCCACTGGGAATTTCTCTGATGTAGAAGTATAGTTTCTCTAAAGGCATCCACCAGATTTATAGCTTTGCAGTTTTTTAGTGATTGCAGAGTGCATAGAAAGAGAGACAAACTAAGTAGTTCATCTCTCTCACATACCAAATGGAGGGTCTTTTCCTGCTATTATCTATACTTTCATTTTTTCCAAATAACCATGCTGTCATTGATGGTCTCTAAGACCATAGGCATCAGCTCAGAGAAGTCTTATTAATCTGCTTATGGAAAGTGCTCAGTCTCACAATACCACATTGCCTTATGAATTCTTCAGGATGATTCCGATATACTAAATATTTTTTATTTAGTTAAAAAACTAAGTGTTTAGCTTTGTTTATTTCAGTTAATTTATTTGCTAAAGGAAAAAACAAGACTATGTTACAATTTTAAACCAGTTTTGACTCTCACGGATTCTTTAATCTGCTTCAGTGATACTGAGATACATTAAGACCCATTAATGAAAGGAGGTGTGATAGTCTCACAGTGCCATTGCCCTTATGTATGGTGCATGGTTGATAGGTGACAGTCAGGTAGCTCAGAGCTTACATTGTGCCTCTTAGACACAAGTGGGACTTATCTAAGGATCCGATATGTGACTTTCTCTGAAAGATAAAATTGGATTTGTTTACCTTTTTTGTTCATTTACCACAACTTTATCTTTCAAAATCTCAATGTTACTGCAGAATCAGAAGCCACTTTCACGGGGATAGCTTCTAGTGAAAATGCTCCAGATATACAGAAAGATTTATAAGACTAGTAAAGATAAAGTGATTTTTTTAATCCATCTTTGAATCTCCTAAACCTTAGGAGATAATACGGGAAGAAAGAGCAGATAAAGCAGACCTATGAAGGCAGTTAAGGGAGGTGCAGTGGTTTAGTCTGGGAAAATCAACACTTTCTTCAGTAGGAAAGAACAAGGGAAAAAGTACAAGTTGCAGTTCATTGGATTTAGGTTAGAATACTGGGGGAGAGCTTCTGAAGTGAGAGTGTCTAAACACTGAGATGATCCTCTGGGGCCATTTTTCCGAAATAATTAGTAAGAAATGAGACACACATCTGTCTAGAATGCCTCCGTGACTATAGGAGGTCTTTCTGGATCCTGGCTCTCTGATATTATTTGGTTAAAGCAGCAAAAGAAATAATTGATTCCTTGTTCTTTGGCATCAGAGCTTTGTGCATGTGCTATCCTTGAATATCATGAGTGCAGTCCTTGTCTCTTGAAAAATGAACTTAATTATGATGATGTTTCAATGTAATTACAGTAAATCAAAAATTTCATTTCGCAGCATTTTAATTATCTATATTGGCCCAGAGGCCTAAGCTGTACTCTGACTTTATAAATCAAAGATGCACATAACATTCATGATGTGCTCTTATTCTGCCACAATGGGAAGACACAAGGCTGCTAAAAATACCACTCCTATACTTCCCTTTGCACTATAGCCCTGGATTTTTTTTAAGATCCCAAGAAGTGATTTGAGAAATTTTTACAAAGCACATGAAATTTTTGAACAAGATCATCTTAGCCAGAATTTTCATGTTTAACTTTAAGTTATATGAAGTAATAATTTTGGTGGAACCTATTTTCTCACTTAAGACTTGAGTTCCTCCAGTGGGCTAAAGGAGTTTTAAAGATTGGCATATGTGCTACAAAGTTTGAGAGTAAATGCACAAAAATGCAGCCAAAGCTGTGGTCGATGCCAGCCTGTTAGCTTACCTCAACATCAAGAAGAGAGAACCATACAAACTGCAGTTTTGCAGGATTACATAAGCACACTTCAGAGCCACATTACAGACCAGCACATTACTCATGGTTCAACCCTGTTCTCTGTAAAACCTGTGTTTTTTTTCTGACCTTGTTAGATTTCAGAGCTTCCTGTCCGGGAAGAATTTTATCAAGAAGGAGGTGTTTCATATTTATGTGAATGTCTAATACTGTGAGGATTTTGCTAACTTTCATGATAAACAGTGGCTATGAGTGTATGAGTGTGTGAGAACATGTCTGTGAATTTACTCATTATTCAATACCCAGTGATTCACACAAAGTGCCTGGCAAATACTAGGGCCTCCATAATGATTTGTTACATAAGTAAATGAATATGTTTATTTTTTATTATATTTGAGTGACCAACTCAGAAAATGAACTTGTGCTGTTTTCCCTGCTTTCATTGGCATTAGATTTTCTACATTTATTTATGCTCTTCTGCTTCTTCTGTAGCATAAGTATGAATACACTGGCTTTGTTTTATATTTGTAAATCCCATTATCTCTACAGAAAAAGGGCAGTTCAGGCACAGGAAAGTGAGTTGACTTTTCCATGTTTCAAATGGAACATCATTAACTGAGTCTAAGATGCTGAACCCCGAGTAGGATTGGAGTGTATATGCTCCAATGAGTAAATCTAAATTCTTATTCTGCTCACCAGATGAATGGTGGGAATCTCTCCTCCCATCTTGGTTTTACAGGACTTGTAAGTATTTTAACCTGGATAGTCATACTTGGTACTTAGTCTTAACGACTGTATGTTTACTAACTCTGTGTTAACTGTGTTTAACCATACACTTATGTTTAATGTGATAGCTTTCACATTGAAATTTGACATTGAAATTATGTGGGACTGACAATAATTTTACTTAAAATGTTTTTTTTTTACTGAATATTACCATTACGTACTTATTCACTTCAAATAAATACCACACAGAGTTCTGGGTACCATGTACAACACGGTCAGAAAGGGCCCCTACTTGGAACTACTTGGACAATACCATAAACTGTATTTAAGTTTTCTTTCTTCCACATACTAAGAGCCAATAGAGAGGTCCTGTGCTCATGTGTACAGCTGATCTGATTATTGTTTGATCATCTTTGGTAACTGGCTTGAATTCTGAGATGTAGGGATTAGTAATTAAACTGGTTATTTGATAGTTTGGATTAACACAGTCCAAGCTATGTAGAAGGAACCATTTCATTTTGAAATGTGTCAAACATTTCTATATCTTTCAGTAAATAGATATATTTCAGTCCCCCCAAAAAAACACATATAAGTGGTAATCTGTTTTTTAATTTTTATTTGTTATTTAGTAGCCATTTTTAATGTGTCAAAATACAGTGATATTTTGAGGATGTCATTTTAAATTACATTTCTAAATTAAAGAAATTGGTGAAATGGAACCTGAACCATACTTTTTCAATATCAAAAGACATCTTTCATGTAAAAATATTTCTTAGTGTTTCCAGAGATACCAACTCATGTTAAATTATTTTGTAATCTGTTTCATTACAAGCACGTTTCATTATTCCATCAAGAATTTGGTGAAACATCATAACCATCTAGAATCTAAAACTTTCAATTTCACCCTTGCACATTACTTTTTAATGTCTCCTTTCCTTTGGTATGTTTTGGCCCACTCCATAGGGTAGAGCTGGGACTGCGGGGAGGCAAGCAAAGCCCAGGACCCTGAGAGTGAGACCTCCTTATTAAACTTTGCACCTTAGATGCCTTGCTTGCCTCACCCTGGTCCTAACCCTGCAACAAGGTATAAAAATAAAGCAAACATGGAGACTCTGGATCTCAAAGCTCATTCGAAATTATAACTGTCACTTGATTGTCCCTTTCCTGGATTTACTAAAAAGAGAAAAGCAAAGGTGACCAATCAGAAGATGAAAGATAGGAAGGAAAGGAAACGAAGGGACCTTTTCTTTAGAAGCAAAAGGGAAATCTTGGAAACCTGTCCCATTAAGGACAGAGGTTATTCCATCAATCATTATGAATTCACAACAGTATTTCAGAGTGAGCGGTGGTTGTTGACCTGGAGAAAAGTCTGAAACAGAGTATATATTAAAGAGTGTGTTATTACTTTAAGTACAATTGAAGTATAAATACATAATCATGATTTTTATAATAAAAATAATGATAATTTTTATTTCAAAATGTGTTCTTAGCATAAATAACTTAATGTATAAAATCATTTTCATAACTCTAATTTTATAAGTTCCTGACTGGATCAGATTTGTTTACTTATAGGAAGCCCTTAGAATTTTCCAGATAAGATTATTTTCAGCATTATACTTCAGTATGGATGATGCATATCTGAAGTTAGAAATGGACATCCAATTATTGAGGTTTCATTAAGGCTAAATTAGTCTCTTCGCAAGGGAACATATCTACTGTATAATAATCATTGTGGACAACAGAACAAACATAAAATTAGTAAAGAATAAACTTAGAATTTTAGTCATTAATAAGCTGATTGGTGTTTTCCCATTTTTTTCCTGCATTGAACGCTCCTTTTGTTATAAAATATTTTCATGTGATATTAGAATAAACATGGATAAGGCAATATCAAGATGATTTATAATGTGAAAACTCTTGTAGATATTTGTTGGGTGTTCTCAATAAAAGCTGGAAAAATATTATCAATAAGATAAACTCCCAGAGGCATATAAGATATTCAAACTTTCACTGCAGGAATCTTATAAACACTAAACCTCTATGTGCTTTAGTCCCTCTCCCCATCTATAACATTTGCTAAAAGCAACAAAGGCAAATGATTATGAGGTTCAAAATGAATTTTTATTATTTTCTGTGTATTTATTGCCTTAATTTACTTGTTTTCTTTTCTTTCCTTAGGATCTGAGCAGCAAAGATATGAAGAGAGATTTATATATAGTTGCGCATGTGATACGAATAGGTACTGTCGACCTTATCCGTTCACATGACTAAGACCAGTCCACCTTGGGATAAGTATCTACTATGTTTGAGCTCTATCATCTCCCTAGCTCTTACCTACAATGTCAGGTCTCACGATGAGCATCTAGCTTGTATTGGAACTCTACCTTAGGCTCAGCTGCTCTGGTAGCTATGAATTTGACATAAATGAAAGTATTTTTTCACTTAAAATCTTCTGCTCCCTACTTGGTTTTGGACCCAAGCTCTTTATTTCAAGGGGTCTGATTTTTCATATTCTTTCTATCACAATGCCCTGCCTTTGTACCAGCTTTCCATTTCAGAGATCTTACAGCGGGTTGCAGGCTTGCCAACTTAACTGGTGGTGAATGGCCTTTGTTGGATTTTGTATCCAAAAGTATGTATCTGTGCTATTTTACAGTAAATTACTGTCCTTGCTGCAGTAGATGTATAGTATATCACTTTTACCACACCCAAGATGAAAACAGTGATTTTTGCTACTGTTCCGTGGTTGATTTGCTCAGCTTTATTTCAGGCGTATGACATAATTTGGAGGGTATGACTAACCAAGTCTTCCTTGATAGGTTTGGGTTCTGGCATATCTTGTACATTTTTGTCAAAGAATATTTTTTAATCCTTTGCCAACAAAACACCTATTTTGCTATACTTTTGGGTTCTGTTTTGCTGTACTTCATAAGCATTTGCTGAGGTTCCAGTTTGATTTTTGCAAGTCCTCTTGCCACTATAGGCACAGCCTTGGTAGGCAGGAGAGGCAAGCTCCTATTCACTTTCTGAGACTACTTTGGCTCCAGCCGTGGTTCAGGAGCAGCTGGAAGAATAACATGTGGTTGTTTGGTTGGAAGAATAACACATTGTTACTATCTTTGCATACATAGTTTTTACCTGGCAGCTAAAACATTAAACTTTGTATCCTTAATATGCCTAAGAAGTTTAAGTCTGTTAACACACTGGTTTTTCTAAGAAATTTGTAAAACCACTGTTTCATTCTAATATTATTAATAAATGGACGGTTGGTATTAAGGTAGATAATAAGTATGATCAATTGAATGTGGTGCAAGGGAAGAGCCCTGGCCAAAGGCCTGTTTGGCATTCCTCCACATACAGATTCTGCATCCTCGGATGGCTCCCTTCAATCCTAAATTAGTCTTCCGATTTAGCGTATCTCTAAGCTAGCACCTATATTTCTGGCATCCTTGGATGACAATCAGGTGATACTGGAAAGGAGCATGGAGTTCTCAGTGTGACTGGTGTTTCCTGCTGTGCTCCAGGCCGGATGCTCCTGAATGACTCAAAGAAAGGCCCTGCTCACCTGCACTACCGGCGACCATATGGCTGTGCAGTCCTAAGCATCCTGGATGTTCTACAGTCGCTCACAGAATTAAAGGAAGAAAAGGACTTTGTTCTTAAGGTTTACACGTAAGTAATAGACATCAAAAATATTAATGATTTGCAACATAAGGCATTCCAGCAGTACCCTTGAGAGCAGCAGCGTTCAAGCTTTGTGGGACACAAAACCACCAGAGTATGTAGGATAGGGAGTTTTTTGAAAATACAGAGATTTTGATCTAAGGTTTGGGGTGGGGCTCAGGAAGCTATATTCTTAGTAAGTTTCCCATGTGATCCTAAAGCAGCTAAATTTGGAAAATTCTATCCTAAGCTAGAAGTCTGGCAGTATAATCTTCTAAACTGCCTCTTCTATTTAGGATTAACCAACATTATTACATATTTATAGAAAAGCTAATAATGCAATTTCTTATGTGTTTTGGATGTAAGAGTCATCTTTGTCTAATACTTGCCCCCTAGCTATTGTAACTGAGGTAGGTACCAATGCAGATTGCTTCAAAGAATGATCACGAGTCAAATTGCCTGTCTTTAAAGAAAAACAAGTTTTTCTGAGGAGCTGTGGCTTCACTCTTCACATCTGGGACCACAGATCCATAAGTCACACCCAGTTAGCCCTGGCATTATTTTTAGTGTTCAACAGCCAATGAATCTGCCTTATAGAAGCAGTGCATCCTCCTCCTGATTCTTGTTAAGCAATAGAAAAAAACAAATGAAGAAAAGAAACATGGAATTGAGGCATATCATCAGTCTTTTCAGGTAGAGACTTAGGAATGAATAGTAGTGCTGAAAACATGATCAGTGGAGAGTTTAGTGACTTTTCAAAGCAAGTGTATTTCTAACTATGAGAATTAAAAAAAAAAACAAAACAATTATCTGTGCTCTATGGTTTTAACCCAATATTGTTTTCCCAAATAAAATCTAATACTATCAATCACCATGTTAATATATCTTCACCATAATATTGTATGGATATTTTTCTGTATTATCTGTTATGATTCAGGCATAAAATGAACTTACTTCACAATTACACTTAATTTGGGCCTTTATAAAATCAACCACACTTTTACTGATTTTAAAATAAAAGTACAGACCCCCTTATTACATATTTTGCCATAAGTACTATTCTGTTCAGAGTTCTGTACTTTATGGGATGAGGATCTTCCTTTGGAATAGTAACCTAAAAAGGAAATTTTGGTGGGTTTTCTCTTCCTTTCATGCATCAGTCACAGACTTGCTCCATATACCAAGTCTCTTCATCGATAGCTGGTGGGAACTGCTTCTTGAAACACCTTCCTCCCTTTGAAAAGGACTAAACAGGAATCCAAAATCATCATCATTATCTTTTACTCCACTCTATCCTCCCCAAGGGCAAGGAGTTTATAGATAGCACTCCTGAATTGCATCTCTTTGCATGTATCAGCTGTTCCTTGCTTCAGTGCGAATTCTCATTGTGGATAGGGGCTTGCACAGCATCTCTCTTGAAATCACGCTGTCAGGCTTAATTGGCCTAATTGCTTCTAAAACAACAGAAGATGGTTACCAAAAAAGTTTTTTGAAGGATAATAGAGTCAAAATGTAGGATAATTTTTCCATTTGAAAATATTAAGACTGTCAGACAGACTTCCCAAATGCATGTTTGTGAAATTGATTTTGTGCACAGTATGGAATTCCTCTAGGATTAGTGCTTTAAATCCACATCAACACAGTGAATCCAGCTCTCAGAAGAAGCAATGTTTTCCAATGAGTTTCATGAGACAGCTCTGTTAAATTAAATTGGAAACTTTAAGGGCTTACTAATTGCTATTGATAGTGTTTTAGCCTTTGTTAGGAAAGGATTTTGCAAGGATTAAAAAAAACCTTGCATAATTTTAATCAATGAATTGGCAAAGTATCTCATTAGTTGTTGACATTCTCATCATTTCTTTCATTATTCAGAGTCAGCCTCAACCAGCGAAGATTGAAGCTCCCATATGTTTCTTGCTATAACCATTGTTCTGGCTTTATAGATGTTGTTTAATGTCATGTGTGTGTGGTAAAGGCCTCACATCCTTTTAAGAAAATCTCAACAAGAAGACAAGACGTGAAAACCAGGTTGCTTCCTAGTGTGCCAGAAGCCTTAAAAGTCACAAATGAATAACAACTATATGCAGTTCAGTCTGATATAGATGTCATATGTTTCCTCTTGGCCAGAGGGACTGGGGTCACAGGCAGGCACAGGGCATGTTGAACCTGGAGCCTAGGACACAAAAGGAGAAGAGTGCTAATAAGCTAAAGCCAACACTGGGGTGAAGTCAGGGTGCTGTAAATGATGCATGTGACCAAATACATGATGCTTCTGAATGTGCAGTGACCAATTCAAATTCACAATGAGACAGTTTAAATAAACATGTTTAGGTCAAACTTAATGAAATACAAAAAACAACTAGAATATTAAATCTATTATGTTATATTTTAAATGATATTTTATATTAAATGTGTAGTACCCATTACATAATAACATGTTATATAAAATTGAGAAGTATTGCTTTTTCCCCACTCTCACGTGGTATAAGAAAATTTTATTCAGATTCTTCATATGCAACCATGCCATCAGGTTTTTATCAACATTAGAGCCTCTTTCTATGTCATTTGACATGGTTTTCCAAGGCACATTCTTTCACTTCAATCAGGTTGGTTCTGATTTATCACTCTTTGAATCCTTGATGATGCTTTCACCAAAAGTTCATCTTGAGACTCAATTACATTTTTGCTGAACACTTGGACACTTTATGTTTCTGTGTCTTCATTTGTCCTGTAGGCCCTTGTATGTGACCTTAATGATACTGCTATTTACTATGCTGCTTTTAAGGTGAGTTTTACAATAACGTCCAGGTCTTCAATTTGGAAGTCATACCCAAGAATTATTACTAAATCTGTGTAATTTTGCTATTTAAAAAAAAATGTTTTAACCGATTGTGTCAGATAAGCTTTATGAGCATCTAAAACTTGCATTGATTGAGATAATTTCAAGCTAATGTCACTTACCCTAAACAGTGCTCTGACATTTGAAATAAAGGGATTCAGAGAATGCCCCATAACATGAAAGGATTTGTGAGGATGGAAATGTAAGGTGGCAACCTCTTCTCTTTTGTGATGACTGGAAGGGACCCTCTCCTTGTATTTGAGATAGACACAGACATTTCCTCTGAACACTGCCTTTGGTGTCTTTGTTTCATAGCCACCTTATCCACGAAACTGCCTCAAGTTAAGAGTACTTGTTTAGGAGCCATTCTTAAATAGACACCCATTTGTAGATGGGTAAAGGGCCATTGGGCCATCCTTATTTTGGTACAGGCCAAAAAAAAAAAAGCTCAAGTCTTTATGTATAACAACATTAAATGAAAATACTGCTTCTCACTTGCAAGTCACTTAAAGCAGTAGCTCATATTTCTCCCTCTCCTAACTCAGTTCTTCCCAATTTTCTGTGAATCATCTCCTTCCCAATTTTCCACAGATCATCATCTACCCAGGACTGTTACCTGCTGTGTCTGTTGTCAGTGTATGAGCATCTATACCAAATGTCTGCTCAGGCCATACAAAGAAGACCTAAATCCAGAAGGTCTGTGCCTATGGAACTGCTCTGTTTTGACTTGCAGTGCCTACTATCTCTAGCCTCAGAGTCCAGTGGATTTGTTTGTGTGTTAGTGCTGCTGCAAAACAGAACTCATTAAATATAAGTGAGAGTAAAGAAAGTCAGCTCAGGATTACTCACTCCTGTTCATGTAGAGGTGAGAAAGCTCATGACTCTAACATATACCTAAGTGTTGGCGCATTGAGGTCCCAAGTATTTTCTGCCACAGGCTTGAAAAACACACATGCATTCTCCCTTCCTTTTCTGTTCTCCAGCGAGTGTGACATTGAAAGAATGATGGCTTTAAGAGTAGACCAACAGAGAACTTCCTTCATATAACAACTTTGGTAGCTGATTTAAAAGTAGCCAGATGGGGGCGCATAGGTGATTCAGTCAGTTGAGCATCTGACTTCAGCTCAGATCATGATCTCACGGGTTCATGAGTTTGAGCCCCGAATTGGGCTCTGTGCTGACAGCTCAAAGCCTGGAGCCTGCTTCAGATTCTGTGTCTCCCTCTGCCTCTGCCCCTTCCCTGCTCATGCTCTGTCTCTCTGTCTCTCATAAATAAATAAATATTTTAAAAAATAAAATAAAATAATAAAAGTAGCTAGTGGTATGTATGATCCCATCTTGATTTTTTTTAAGATAATACTTTCATCTATTAGAAGGTTGGATAGAAGAGAGGATTGGTAGATAGAAGCTGTTAGATATACAGAAATCATCCTAATTCCCTGAATTTCAGTTTCCTCATCTACAAAATTGAAAAAAAAAAAAAAAAAGAATAAGGTAATATAAGAGACAAAAAAATCCATATGAACTAGTGAATCAAACAGGAAAAACTAGTATATAAATGAGAGGGAATAAGGTATAACCAAGAAATGGGCATGCAGCCTGTCATCTAAAAAGGAGTTTCCTTGGGGCGCCTGGGAGGCTCAGTTGGTTAAACTGCCAACTCCGGCTCAGGTCATGATCTCGCTGTCCGTGAGTTCTAGCCCCGCGTCGGGCTCTGTGCTGACAGCTCAGAGCCTGGAGCCTGTTTCAGATTCTGTGTCTCCCTCTCTCTGACCCTCCCCCGTTCATGCTCTGTCTCTCTCTGTCTCAAAAATAAATAAATGTTAAAAAAAAATTTTTTTTTAATAAATAAATAAATAAAAAGGAGTTTCTTTTATTATTTTTGCTAATGACTCTTGGTTATTGGCAAGTTCCACTTTTACATCTAAACTATAAATCCTATATAATTCCATGCATGATATCTTCATTACTCTATGGAGTCACATAAAATTCAACCTATTTTCAGTAGAAATGCCAGCATACATTTGCTTCATGCTCTGTACTCTTTCAGAGCCCTTCTAGATAATATAATCACACTGAAACTTCATACCAACCCTGTGCACTGAGTGGGGCTTCACTATCTTACAGAGGAAGAGATGGTCAACACCACAGTTGAGTAAGTGACTCAGCGAATTAATGGCATTTCTTCAAAAACAAGAAATGGTAGTGATCATATTTTTTAAATAATTTTTTTAATGTTTATTTATGAGACAGAGCATGAGCAGGGGAGCGACAGAGAGAGGGAGACACAGAATCCGAAGCAGGCTCCAGGCTTTGAGCTGTCAGCACAGAGCCTGATGTGGGAGTTGAACTCATGAACTGTGAGATCATGACCTGAGCCAAAGTTGGATACTTAATCAACTGAGCCACCCAGGCACCCCTGAAGTGATTATATTTTGATTTAAAAATTAATCTTTCATTTAACATATAATAATTCAAAAAAAAGCAACAATAACAAAAAATTCTAGGCATAGAAGGCATATCATAACCTTTACTTGACATGTTATTTTTTATTTTTTAAAATTTACATCCAAATTAGCATATAGTGAAACAATGATTTCAGGAGTAGATTCCTTAATACCCCTTACCCATTTAGCCCATCCCCCCTGCCAAAACCCCTCCAGTAACCCTCAGTTTGTTCTCCATATTTATGAGTCTCTTTTGTTTTGTCCCCCTCCCTGTTTTCATATTATTTTTGTTTCCCTTCTCTTATGTTCATCTGTTTTGTCTCTTAAAGTCCTCATATGAGTGAAGTCATATGATTTTTGTCTTTCTCTGACTAATTTCACTTAGCATAATACCCTCCAGTTCCATCCACGTAGTTGCAAATGGCAAGATTTCATTCTTTTTGATTGCTGAGTAATACCCCGTTGTATATATATACCACATCTTCTTTATCCATTCATCCATTGATGGACATTTGGGCTCTTTCCATACCTTGGCTATTGTTGATAGTGCTGCTATAAACATGGGGGTGCATGTGTCCCTTCGAAACAGCACTCATGTATCCCATGGATAAATGCCTAGTAGTGCAATTGCTGGGTCGTCGGGTAGTTCTATTTTTAGTTTTTTGAGGAACCTCCATACTGTTTTCCAGAGTGGCTGCACCAGCTTGCATTCCCACCAACATTGCAAAAGAGATCCTCTTTCTCCACATCCTCGCCAACTTCTGTTGTTGCCTGAGTTGTTAATGTTAGCCATTCTGACAGGTGTCAGGTAGTATCTCATTGTGGTTTTGATTTGTATTTCCCTGATGATGAGTGATGTTGAGCATTTTTTCATGTGTCGGTTGGCCATCTGGATGTCTTCTCTGAAGAAGTGTTTATTCATGTCTTGTGCACATTTCTTCACTGGATTATGTGTTTTTTGGGTGTTGAGTTTGATAAGTTCTTTGTAGATTTTGGATACTAACCCTTTATCTGATATGTCCTTTGCAAATGTCTTTTCCCATTCTGTTGGTTGCCTTTTAGTTTTGCTGATTGTTTCCTTTGCTGTGCAGAAGCTTTTTGTTTTGATGAGGTCCCAGTACTTCATTTTTGCTTGTTTGTTTCCCTTGCCTCTGGAGACGTGTTGAGTAAGAAATTGCTGCAGACAAGATCAAAGAGGTTTTTGCCTGCTTTCTCCTCGAGGATTTTGACGGCTTCCTGTCTTACATTGAGGTCTTTCATCCATTTTGAGTTTATTTTTGTGTATGGTGTAAGAAAGTGGGCCAGGTTCATTCTTCTGCATCTCGCTGTCCAGTGTTCCCAGCACCACCTGCTGAAGAGACTGTCTTTATTCCATTGGATAGTCTTTCCTGCTTTGTCAAAGATGAGTTGGCCATACATTTGTGGGTCCATTTCTGGGTTCTCTATTCTGTTCCATTGATCTGAGTGTCTGTTCTTGTGCCAGTTCCATACTGTCTTGATGATTACAGCTTTGTAGTATAGCTTGAAGTCTGGGATTGTGATGCCTCCTGCTTTGGTTTTCTTTTTCAAGATTGCTTTGGCTATTTGGGGTCTTTTCTGGTTCCATACAAATTTTAGGATTGTTTGTTCTAGCTCTGTGAAGAATGCTGGTGTTATTTTGTTAGGGATCGTGTTGAATATGTAGATTGCTTTGGGTAGTATCGACATTTTAACAATATTTGTTCTTCCTATCCAGGAGCATGGAATCTTTTTCCATTTCTTTGTGTCGTCTTCAATTTCTTTCATCAGCTTTCTAAAGTTTTCAGTGTATAGATTTTTCACCTCTTTGGTTAGATTTATTCCTAGGTATTTTATGGTTTTTTGTGCAACTGTAAATGGGATCGATTCCTTGATTTCTCTTTCTGTCGCTTCATTGTTGGTGTATAGGAATGCAACCGATTTCTGTGCATTGATTTTATATCCTGCAACTTTGCTGAATTCATGAATCAGTTCTAGCAGTTTTTTGGTGGAATCTTTTGGGTTTTCCATATAGAGTATCATGTCAACTGCGAAGAGTGAAAGTTTAACCTGCTCATGGCCAATTTGGATGCCTTTTATTTCTTTGTGTTGTCTTATTATAGAGGCTAAGACTTCCAATACTATGTTGAATAACAGTGGTGAGAGTGGACATCTCTGTCTTGTTCCTGACCTTAGGGGGAAAGCTCTCAGTTTTTCCCCATTGAGGATGATATTAGAGTTGGGTTGTTCATATATGGCTTTTATGATCTCGAGGTATGATCCTTCTATCCCTACTTTCTTTAGGGTTTTTATCAAGAAAGGATGCTGTATTTTACTTGACATGTTATTTTTAAGTGTCAATTCTTTATGGCCAATATGTAGTTTTTATTGCTGTGGCTTGGGTTATCATATTTCTTATTAACTAGTAATAATAAAGGCACAAATTAGGTTAAAAACTGCATTAATATTTGTGTGAAAATTTGAACATGTCTAACCAGAAGTAAACCCTAATAGAAATAAATGCAAAATATATCATCCATCACAAAGATACATGTAAAAACATAGATCATACAGTACAAAAACTGCTATAAAAGAGCATTTAAAAAATCAGAAAGCCTAGAGGAAAGGACAGAAGTCCCATTCATATCAATTATAATAATAAAAATAATTGAGCTGAAAGAAAATCCTATTAGGTAAAAATTTCCAAAGTAAAGTTAAAAACACAGAATCTATATATATGATATTCATGAGATTCACAAAAAAGAGACACAAGAAGTGTAAAAATAAAACATCTAAGTATAAGAAATACAAACAAATGTCACAATATTGATGATAAATTGTAAGGTGAAAGGTATGAAATGGGTGTGCTATGTCAGGAGTGTCAGGATTGGTAGAAAAAGAACATACACACACACACTATAAAAGTAAATTCAGTTTCATATTTCATCCTCCAAGAATACATGATCTCACTGGAAACAAAGTGGTCTCTCAGGGCAGTCACAGACACAGCACGTGACAGCACCACTTACTCTCTCAGCCCCAGAATCCTCAGCAGAACCAGCCCCAGATTACATGGTCTCTGCAAAGTAGAAGGTTATTACTCTGCTAGTCATTAGATTCAGGGTTCATAGTCCCATTCTGGAGAAATTTGCCCAACAGTCTATATATCTCAGTTTAAAGGAAGTTGACCAAATTCGGCCTTCTTAACTGGTGGAGAAAGGAGAGCCAGCACCCAGGTGTCCTTACCAACATCTCCACCCCCAGTTTGCCAGAATTCCAGAAAGCCCTTTTCTCCCTCCACAGGAATAGAGATTTACTTATACTGATATGTGTTGGAATTTATAGTGAAGATCTAATTGTTGTGACCTTAATGCATATAATAAATATTGACTCAAAATTATTATAGTCAGTTTATTACAAATACAAAGAGAAGATAAAAGTACAATAAAAGCAAGAGAATTTAGTATGCATCTTGACATACAGGAAGACAAAAATAAATAAGGATGGAAATAAATATTTAAATCAGGTAAATAAATCTGACTTAGAGAATCTGAATAAGATTGATGTGACAGAAAATAATAGTCAGCATCTTTGAACACTCATCATGGGCCATTGTTACTCCTCTTTTATAGATAAGAAAACAGGGCATAGAGCCATGAGGCATGTGCTTGAGCAGCCTGGTAAGAGACCATGCTCTTAACCTCTTACTCTCCTACTTCCAGATAAGGTGAGCATAATTTGTCATCTAAATCAGGACATTCTGATAATCAAAAGGAGTGCTGTTGATGCCAGTACAGCAGGTGTAAATGGAGTATCCCAGCTCATCAAGCCATATGGTCCTCCCAGCTCTAAACAAATCTTTTATCCAACGAACAGAATACATCTTTTCCAGTGCCTGTGGAACATTTACAAAAATTATTCATAGAAAAAATTTCCATAAATTCAATAAGGCACAAGCCACACTCTCTGATCACAGTGCAATTAGCATATAATGCATCATATTAGTTATCCAAAAGGGAAAAGCCATATAATCACCCTGATAATCAAAAAAGATATTTGACGAAGGTCAATCTTCATTCCCAATTATTTAATAATTTCAGCTTATTAAAGTCAGAATAAAATGTTGTTTGTTGCAGTTTGAGGAAGTTAGTGGATATCAGTAATTTGGTTCTGAGAGCAAAATGTTAAGCAGCTATAAATAGAAATGGATATATGATGTAGAATAGAATCAAAATTTATAGTGTGTATATGTACATCTCTATATGTGTGTATGTAAATAGTATAAATAAACATGTCACTTTTATTAGCAAGAAAACTTAAATTTGAGATCATAGTTTATTTAGATCTATGAGCCACACGGACTTTTATATTTGTTTCCCATGGCTACTATAACAGATTACCGCAAGGGTGGTGATGTATAACATAGAAATTTATTCTCACAATCTGGAGGCCACAAATCTGAAATCAAGATGCCAGCAGGACCACACTCCTTCTGGAGGCTCTAGGGGAAAATCTGTTCTTTGCATCTTCTGGGGGCTGTCAGCCTGCCTTGTCTTAGGGCTTCATCACTCTAATTCTGCTTCTGTGGTCACATTGCCTCCTCCTCTTCTGTCTGTAATTTCTTCTCATCTCTTAAATCTTCCCCTGCCTTTCTCTAAGGACATTTGTCATTGAGGTTGGACTCACCCAGATCATCCAGGATTATCTACTGATCTCAAGAACCTTAATTTAATTACATCTGCGAAGACCCTTTTTCCAAATAAGGTAACATTCACAGGTCCCAGGGATTAGGATATGGATATACTTTTTAGGTGCCACCATTCAACCCACTACAACTTGTGATTAATGTGAACCCTGAATTAGAAAGACTATTAGAGTCATCATCAATTTGGAGCCTCTGTGGAGGCACAGAGGGATTGTGTGTTTTCTGCAAACAGGTTGGTCCCGAAAGAGGGGAGAGGCAGAACTGAGATGTTCATGCCCAGGTCCTTCTCCTAAAAGCACTGGCCAAAGAAGTCACTCCTTCTCCCAGGAAAGTGACTACAAGGGGCCAAAAAGTGTTACTCGTGGAAGAAGCCCTTCTATCACCTGGAAAGAGAAGTTGAATTAAGTATTCCTATTAAAGAGAGAGAGAGAGAGAGTGTGTGTGTGTGTGTGTGTGTGTGCACGCATGCTAATTGTCTTTTTTTTTAAGTCTGTGTTAAAATAAACATATATAAGTTGTAAAATAAGAAATAGTTTAAATTTCTCATAAATAAAAATGTAATTTCTCATGGCCTATGAGTGCACATCCAGAATATATCAAATTGGTTTATTTGTATCAGCTTGGTCTTGGAGATTCTGTTCAATTGGGCCATTTTTATAGAAATATGTGCTGTTTTTCTTCGTTCTTCTGGATACTTCTCTCTTTTTTTGCACTATAAGTAAGGACTACATAAAACAGTGGTCAGCATCAGTAGTGTTCTTAAATCTGTAGGTTGTTGCCTCTTTTCCAGCTTTTTAGGACTTTCAACCAAATAAAGGCCAAAATAAAGCAGGTCACACCCAATGGGAGAGAATTTTAATATAGAGTATTTGCACTAAATTAAGTTTTAAACCATAGGCAAGACTAAATAGTTGTAGTAGAGACAAAATGGGAATGCTGACTGACATCAGGGACACAAGTACCCTGAAGCCTGGTATAGGAGTAAGGCTTTCAGGGTTACAGTACTCTGTAGCCTCTTTTTCTCTACACCAGCTTTGGGGACCAGCTGTTTAGACCTATGTTTAGACTCCAGCTCATTTCACTCTTCTCAGTAAAATGAACATGGTAATACCAATCTTATAGGATTATGAGAATTAAGTGAAATAAAATATGGGAATATACTCTAACCACTACTTCCCTATAGTAGGCCCCCTTCTAAAAATGCAAACTTAAAGGTCTTACAAATAGCCCTTTAAAATTTCTTAAACATTTTTTTGTGTTGCCCCCCTTGGGGAAAGATGAGAAGAAAGTTGGGTGAATAGCCATCATAAACACGGAAATTTAGAAGTTAAAGAGGTGGTGGGAATGCAAGCTGGTGCAGACACTCTGGAAAACGGTATGGAGGTTCCTCAAAAAACTAAAAATAGAACTACCCTATGACCCAGCAATTGCACTACTAGGCATTTATCCACGGGATACAGGTGTGCTGTTTTGAAGGGATACATGCACCCCCATGTTTATAGCAGCACTATCAACAATAGCCAAAGTATGGAAAGAGCCCAAATGTCCATAGATCGATGAATGGATAAAGAAGATGTGGTATATACATACAATGGAGTATTACTCGCCAATCAAAAAGAATGAAATCTTGCCATTTGCAACTACATGGATGGAACTGGAGGGTATTATGCTAAGTGAAATTAGTCAGTCAGAGAAAGACAAAAATCATATGACTTCACTCCTATGAGGACTTTAAGAGACAAAACAGATGAACATAAGGGAAGGGAAACAAAAATAATATAAAAACAGGGAGGGGGACAAAACAGAAGAGACTCTCAAATATGGAGAACAAACTGAGGGTTACTGAAGGAGTTGTGGGAGGGCTACAATGGGCTCCCCATTGTAGAGGGATGGGCTAAATCGGTAAGGGGCACTAAGGAATCTACTCCTGAAATCATTGTTGCACTATATGCTAACTAATTTGGATGTTAACTTTAAAAAATAAAAAAAAAAAACAAGTTAAGGAGGTGGTAGGGAAGAGGCAAATGCTACTGTGTGCTCTGGTGCATGAGTGAATGAGAAGAGTATTCTGAACTCTGTTGAACAGAGCCTGCACACCTGCTCCGGTAATTCTGGTGCTCTGGATACTTGGGAATCGCATGTAGAAAACCAAAAACCTCTCGCCTCTCTGTCCTATCCCTTGAGTAAAATCCCTGGACATGTAGTAGTTGAAGTACTATGCTGGTTATCTCCTCTGTGAGGAGAGCAGACTGCTACAGAGGCATTACAGACCTCTTTTCAATCATAATCCCTCATGTGTCTCATAATTGAGGACAAACTACCAACATCAATAATCATGCTCTAAATATTAATTTGATTGGGTATAACATGCTGCTTCTATAATCACAACTCATTTGATTACTTAATAAATGTTTATATTTATAATTTTTCCTTACAAAATACCCTAGTGATTGGTTAAAATATGCTGATGACACCACATCCACTTAGTTTTAGATGATTTAAGTAACCCCTTGGCATTTAGGAAAGGGAGACATTTGAAAGATCAGTTAGGAGGTGATTACACTGGTCCAGAAGAGAGATGATAATGGTTAAACCAAGACCATGAAGAGGAGAGATCAATAAGGTAATACACATTGTCAATGTGAAAGTGGTTGACAAAGCAGTATCTCCACTGTACTGCCAAAAACCATTAATATTTTATTGGAGAAATGCTGAAGTTACACCATCTATCAGAGGGAGGGAGTTAATTTTCAAGACTCTTCTTTTGCAGTGAGAGGGGGAGTATGTTATTTATGACAAACTGTAGTCAGATTTCTGTTAAAGAAAGTAACTACTGATCTTGTAAACCTAGAAAGTGACAAAAAAAAAGCTGACAGCAAGACAAGTCTTTGAATCCTCACCAGCTGGGCACTCTGATGTACTGACTGGTTGGAAGAGATGAGACAGTGAGCATGTCAGACAGGAAGGGCTGGATGTACTGCTGCCAGCACCTCTCACTTTTGATTTCCAACCGAGTTGCTAAATCACAAGTGCTCATCTTAAAGAACGGTCTCCCTCTTCCTTTGTTTGGAAGGAATTCTGTAAGTAGAAAATTACCCTCACAGCTCTGGACTATGAGAACCTCATCTCTGATAATTCTTTGCAACATCTCTGAGTAACTGAGGCTTATTTATGCTGACTCAGGAGTCCAAAGAGTAATAAAATTAAATGACTAATTTCCTTTATCTCTGCATGACTTCTATACAAACCCTTTTACTTAGTTGTGTTTCACGTTGCGTGTACTTCACGCTCCTGGACTTTTTCTGTTGTTAAGTCTTTACACTATTTTTTTGTTCCTTACTCTTTGATATCTTTTTTATTATTTGAGTGTAGCTGACACACAACATTACATTAATTTCAGGTGTACAGCATAATTATTCATTTTCTCTATACATTATGCTATGCTCACCACAAAACAAAAACAAAAACAGAAATCCCATACCAAATCCAACAATTACACTACTATTTACCCAAAGAAAACAAAAGCACTAATTCAAAAAGATATATGCACCCCTGTGTTTATTGCAGTATTATTTACAATAGCCAAAATGTGGAAGCAACCCAGGTGTGTCCATCAATAGATGAATAAATAAGATATGGTACACACACACACACACACACACACACACAAATGGAATATTGTGCAGCTTAAAAAAAAAAAAAAGATGAGATCTTGCCATTTGTGACAACATGGATGGACCTAGAGGGCATTGTGTTAGGTAAAATAAGTCAGACTGAAAGTCAAATACCATATGATTTCACATGCTAAAACTCTCACTGGGGTTTCCTATTTAAGTGGCCATGCTGGACTGCACACTTCTGAGTAAGCATGGAAAAATCCTGTAAGTTTTCCTTTGTGCCTGGGTCTTACATTTTGGAAGGTCATACCTTCCTATGCAACAGGGAAAGGGGATGCCAAGGCTATAGAGACTCCTGTTGTCACATGGAATTTTCAAGAGATGACCATAATCTCATTTCAGTTGTTTCATTGAGGTGTCTGCATTAGGATGAGGAATCCCTGGTGTCTGTCTGTAAACTACACCAAGTACTTGTGTGGTTGTAGCTGTTTTGGAATTGCCCTTTAGAGAAATTAACAGAGGTGCAGTGTTGTTCCTCTATTCTCTCTTTTGTCCCAATCTTGAAACCCCTAGGAAAGGACTTTATATGTTTAGACATTTCAACATTTTCTGCTAAGCCTTCCTTCCTCTTGATTATAGAGGATTTCACAGTGGACCAAACTCACTATTCTCCTAAACTTTTCTTCCTCTCTTGGCCTGGCTGAAACAGCAACAAGCAAATATCCACACTGCTCTGAGCTTAATAGGATTTTCCTCTGGAGCCAGTATAAAGACTATTGAATGATGATACAAAGTCAGCGCAAGGCATGGCAGTGGTAATTGTCTAGAGGAACTGTTATTTCCCCTCTCAGGAACTTGCCTCTGGAACCTACTGTGTGTGTGTGTGTGTGTGTGTGTGTGTGTGTGTGTGTGTGTGTGTGGTGTGTAAGAGACTAGAAGAGAAAACTTAGGGGCACCTGGGTTGCACAGTCAGTTAAGCGTCCGACTTCAGCTCAGGTCGTGATCTCACGGTTCGTGCATTCAAGCCCTGCGTCAGGCTCTGTGCTAACAGCTCAGAGCCTGGAGCCTGCTTCAGATCCTCTGTATCCTTCTCTCTCTTCCATCTCCCACTCATTCATATTCATTCTCTCTCTTTCTCTCTCTCTCTCTCTCTCTCTCTCAAAAAAAAAAAAAAAGAAAAGCTTGTGATGTAGGAGATTGCTACTTTAGAGAATAGGATATTTTGCCAATTAAAAATATTTGTTGACATTCATTTTAGAGTTTCCACCCTTTACCCAAGTGTGAATCTTCCATGAGCCTTAACAGAAAACATGCCTTGTCTAATTTAGTAAAACAGGAAAGTGAGTTTGAAGTTTGCCTTCAAAGTTGGTGTTTCAGTTGGAACATCAGACCAGATGTTTAAAAGCCTTGAGAGCCATAACACCTGTCCTTCTGTTGCAGGTGCAACAACGAGAGTGAGTGGTCCCAGATCCACGAGAATATCATCCGCAAGTCCAGCGCCAAGTATTCTGCTCCCAGTGCCAGCCATGGTAACATAGTTCTCTGGCTAGAAAACTTTGTGTTGCATTTACTGTTCCTGATCATACAGACCTATAGATCATACATTGAATTTGTGTGGATCAGCCGCCATATGTAAAGTTCAATTCCCCACAGACATTTATTCTCCTGCCCAGTCATTTTCTACTATTTCTTTTTGTGGTAATTTGAGACCTTCCCTAATTACTTTCAACCAAAATACATTCTCTGTTCTTTCTATAATGGATTCCATGTGCTTTGATAGGTAACTTAAGTTCTAATTTAAATCAAAAGCAAACAAAAAGGTTTCAGAGTTTGTGACATTGTGAAGTCTGTGTTTTCCTGAATAAAGAATACACACCCCAGCCAAAAATAAAAGACAAATATTAATAATCACTTTTTCTATTCCTGTTCAGTGTTAGCATCACAAAGAAAGTCTGACACTAATGAGAATCAGTGTTTGGTCTGCCAATATCATTCAGGAACTGAAATAGACAATCTTTATTTCACAGCAGCTTTTATCTCCGTTCAATTTCTTTTCCTTTCCCCTCCTTTTCTTTTAAAACTGTTTAATTTCTGTCTAAATCTTGGTGCAATTCCACACATTAGAAAGATTGTGTTTTCTAAATTGAACATTAATTGCTTGATTAAATTAGAAGCACTATTTAAAAGCCTCTGAGCTTTTATATACCCTTGAAGATAGCTATCAAGTTTACATAGAACCATGCTTATTCCGACAGTTTTACCTATCAGTTATTTCATAATATCTTTTACATAACCTTATTTGTTTTTTAACTTTCATAGCCTCATTATAAATACAAGTGGGCCTTACATGACATTCTAAAGCCACTGCAAAGCATGGAAGTTTCCAAAGTTGTTAAGAAGGACTTAATTTTTTTCTTTATCAGGATCAGCACATATTCAACTAGGATGGCCCTCAGAACAACTCCACACCAGAGGCTGCAAAGTTTGAGACCCTCAGATGGGAGTATTTGATTTCTCTAAAACTTTGTAGCACAGGGAGCCTCAGGGTCTCTCTCACAATTTTTAAGTGACTGGTTTTTTTCTATGTATGTGCCTGGATGCCAGGGAACTCCAAGCAGTGCTTGAAAGGGAAGGGAGTCCATATTTCTCACCTAAAACTAGGCTAAAGCAGGAGGCAAATAAAATCTTGCTTTTAAAATATAAAAAAGTTACTGGTTCAGTGGCTGGGTGGCTCAGTAGGTTGAATGTCCTACTCTTGATTTCAGCTCAGGTCATGATCCCAGGGTCATGGGATCATGCCCCACATCAGGCTCTACTTAGCATGGAGCCAGCTTAAAATTCTCTCTCCCTCTGCCCCTCTTCCCTGATCACAGTTTTTAATTATAAAAGAAAAAAAAAGTTACTGGTAATTTGGAAAACTCCCATTCATGTCCATGTTTGTGGTGTACTTTGCTTTATTTACTGTACTTGATTTGTAAACAGTTACCTTTGGATACAAGTTCTTGAGACATGATATGATTAAAACATGAGAACATTTTGGGGAACCTGGGTGGCTCAGTCAGTTAAGTGTCTGACTTAGGCTCAGGTCATGATCCCCCAGTTCATGGGTTCAAGCCCTGCATTGGGTTCTCTGCTGACAGCTCAGAGCCTGGAGCCTACTTCAGATCTGTGTGCCTCTCTCTCTGCCCCTCCCCACTTTCTCTCTCTCTCTCTCTCTCTCTCTCTCTCTCTCAAATAAACATTAAAAACTTTTTTTAAAAAAAACATGGAGAACATTTTAGAAGAAAGATGGTAGTAATAATACACTTTTTAAAACAGCTGAAAGAGGGGTGCCTGGGTGGCTCAGTCGGTTAAGCGGCTGACTTCAGCTCAGGTCATGATCTCGCGGTCCGTGAGTTCGAGCCCCGTGTCGGGCTCTGTGCTGACAGCTCAGAGCCTGGAGCCTGTTTCAGATTCTGTGTCTCCCTCTCTCTGACCCTCCCCCGTTCATGCTCTGTCTCTCTCTGTCTCAAAAATAAATAAACGTTAAAAAAATTTTTTTTAAAAAATAAATAAAAATTAAAAAAAAAAAAACAGCTGAAAGAGTAGTTTCCCCCATTACCTCACCAGATTAAGATGCTGAATTGTGTCTCATTCCCTAGAGTGAGCAGGGATGGTGCCATCTTCAGTGTCTGTGGTTTTTGTCTGGAACTCACAAACACTGGCCATTCAAACAGTGTTAGAAAGGCACCCCAGACTTCAGATAGCCTTAGTTAGGGTGTCCCAGTTAGAGGTCTCCATGTACTTGTGGAAAATCCAGGAGGAGAAATAGGCTGCTTCTCTTTGAAGTGTGTGTCTGATGGCTTCTAGGCAAGGCTTGACTTGGAAGCTGTTGAGATCTTGGAAATTACCTGTTTCAACTCCTTCATTAAATAAATGAGGAAACTGAAGCTCAATGAAGTGACTTCATGGCTAAAGCAGGGAGCCCTGGTTTCCATACTCCAGGCCACTGGCTTTCCACTCTGTTGCCAAGCTTCTCAGCCTGGGTTTTCTACTACAGGATTGTAGGGTCTTCATGTCAAAAAATTTCATAGACTACTCAAGGAATAGTTCAGGTCTTTATTAGCCTCCTTAATTAAAGACATGTCATTATAAAAAATTAACTTTGCTATAAACTGTCACCCATCTTTGTTAAACATTGTGGACAGCTAATTGCCTTGGCAGTTCTGTTTCAGAACTCAGTAGTGCTCTCCCTTCGAGTTAAATCATACAAAATTCAGAAGGAATTACTATATTAGTTTTAGGTGCTGAGACTAAAACTATCATTCATCACTAACTCCCTTAGATTGGCCTCTTAGATATGTAGCCACAGAACTAACTTTTAGTAATTCCAGTAGCATGAAGATCATTAAAAACAAGTGAAAACAAAACAGTTGAGAAATTAATTTTCTATGTATTTTTTAATGACTTATACAGCTTTCTTTATGTTTCTTGGGCTGGGATTAATTTACATTATTAATCCTCACTCATCTGTTCACAGAGATGGGGGTTGAGAGGGACAAGGGCCGGGTTGCTGACCTTCCAGTATTCCACACAAATGTGGGATATTTTTATGGGACAGTCTTAATCTGAGATGAAATTTAGTAAGAAAACAGTTTTCTTGTGTCAGAGATCATTTTAACAGAGAAATTGTAATAGAATTAGTTACTTTCAAGTTCGTTGGCTTGAGAGCCAGGTGATTGGTAGGTAGATGAGCAAGTGTTGCTAAAGGACTGGTTGCATATTGGGTAGGCGAGTGGGTCACTTTTCTGAGTTATTTACAGAGGCTCTTTTGTCCTGAGGACCATGCTTAGCATTATTTGGCATGTGCCTCAATCACTCAGGGCTTCAGAACCAGGAAGAGGACTCACATATTCCAGGATCCCAATTTCTACAAAAGCAGATGAAGTTTTATAGCCTCCATTGGTGACTTCTTTCATCCTTCATGTGCCTTTTCATGTGTTCTCTTGCATAAACTGAAGCCCTTTTCCTCTTGCTTGTCACACTTCAGAGCAGCTATTCAGAATTCCTTTTGGATAGCTCAAAAGCTAGATGTACCTCTCCCAGTGTCTTCAGTCTGCATCCTCACAAGTTGCACTTTGCATCTCTAGGCCAATTTGGTTGCTCAGAAAATGAGATAAAAGGTAGGAAAGGTAGTCAGTGGGCACTTGAATGAATAATCCTTGCCAGTGCCAAATGAGAAGGATGAACCCATTGATTTTCTTTTCCTTTGCCCTCTATCATCTCAGATTCTGGGAATTGTCTGATCCTTAGCTATCTGCTCCAGTTTAGGCTGTCTCCTAGGATGGTGGACCCCTGTTCGCCCAGAGGATAATATCTGATAGCCATGTAAAGATACCACAGATAAATGTGCTGGGGCTGTGGGGGAGGGGTTGTGAGTACCTCACAAGCTTCTCTCTTCTGAAGAGTTTATTGTGATCTGGATTCTGACCTCCAGCCTGTCAGGCTCATAAGTTATTTGTAGTTGAGTCCACCAAGTAATTAGGCTATAAAAAAAAATAGGGTGTTCCAAACCTAAACACTAACCAGACTAACAACTGGAATACCATATATCTGCTTTCCAGAGCACTGTGATCTCATTGTTAATGATACCTGGGACATCATATGTGCAATCTCATGGTTCTTGGGGTACATGAATTTGGCCAAAGCAATAAGATCATCTTGAGGTTCTTTCTGAGTTGCAGTGGAACCCTGATGACCCCCCAGCCCAGCTATGAGAGTACATGTTCCTTGTTACTAGGATACTTTGATCTGACAGATAGAGTGCCTGTGACTGTTCTGTGTGACATCTCTCTTTCTCCACTTCTCCATTCCCTCTCTCCTCTCCATTTCCAAACCACTCTTACCCTACAACTCTTGTCACTGTCTCCATTCTAGCCACTACGTTTCTGGTTATCCTAACTATCATAATTCCCAGGTTTTTAGATTGATGAGTTTGCTCCCTGCTGACACATAGATCAGCATCTTCATCATCCTATTAGCAGCTAATCTCATTCACAGAGTCTCAGAATCACTTCCTAACTCTATCTGGGCTTGACCTCCCAGCCTTCTAGCCAGTGGCTACAGTAGTAACCCTTGGGGGCAGGGGAGAGGATGGTTTCCAGGAGATTCTTACTTTGTGCAAAACTCCTAGGGTACATACAAGTAATGAAGTGGAAGCCAGCTCACCTGGGGACACATTACAGGTTCTCCTATGTTCTGAACAAAGCTTTTGGGATCATCTGGAAGATCTGAAGCTTATAGTCTGAAGCAAAGCTCAGTTAGCCCCACAAAACATCCCTTCTTTTCCTTGAAGTGCAGTGGTTCCCTGAAGGGAACGTGATGTCTGCTCTGCTGCTGTCTTTACAAGCCGTTGCAAGGTTGAACCAGCAAGTTGCTTCCCACATTTTAACATACTCCTAGCATAAAACAGCACCTCTTAGCTCATTCATTTTCAGCTGGGGGGACATTCTGGCACAGGGTCTTCTTTGTTTCTAGTCTGCCATTGTTTCTGTAGATTTTTCTGGGTTCCTAAATGTATGGTTTATGTAGTTCAACCCTCCCATTCAGTGAGTGTTTGCTAGGGTCCAGCCAGGCCCTGGGCTAGATGCTGAGGAACAGAGAAAAAGGCAACTCAGTCTCCCAGACCTCGGTCTGTATATAATAAACTAGTTCTCTGGGTTGTTGAGGTTATCTTTTCTTAAATAGCTTTCTAGAATGTTTCTTCAGAATAGTATATACTTTCTACATCAAAATTTTTCTCAAGAAAAATGCTAAACTTTGCATATTTTCCTCCTGAAAAAAAATGTGACTCTTTATGTCATTTCTAGTACTACAAAACAGGGTGGAAATGTGGTTCTGAGTAAGAAAATGCTTATGTTTTTGCAGGTCTTATCATCTCTCTGCAGCTTCTCCGTGGAGATATGGAACAGATTAGGAGGGAAAACCCCATGATATTTAATAGGGGATTGGCAATTACAAGAAAATTGGGATTTCCTGATGTCATCATGCCAGGTAGGCTGCACTTCTTGGGACTGGGTTGGGAGAAGGGTTAGAAGGATGGAGTCCAGTGCCTCTCTCATCAGCAGATGGTAAACTGTGCTGTGGAGGAGCCATGCAGCCATTAAAAGCCTCTGTATCCCAAGCCAGGTTGCTGACTACAATCTGGAGTCAGTGGCTCCTTGTTGACATTTTTTCCAGAAGCCTCCACATCATACTCACCAACGTGACATCTGCAACATGACAACCCAGAAGATGGGCTTTGTTGTCTCCTATAGAGACTGGGTGGTAGGAACTGACATGGAACTCTTCTTAGGGGGATGCCTTTTACTTTTTTCTCTTCCATTACATTTCCTAGAAAATTGGCTCACAAGAACTTCCTCTTTAAGGGGAAAAATATACCAAAATATGTGCCTGTAGTATTGATGAATCCAATTCATGTAGGAAAACCAGATGTATTTTAATGTATCAGAAAACAAATGGGGCAAATGGTGTAAGTTAGGCACTAGGAATAGTACTACCTAGACAGTTTCTCAGGAATTGGCTCACTGTTCCCATCTAATGCCCAATGGAGAGCTAGTGCAGAAGGTGGAAATGCATCAACCCTCACGTGTGGTTCTAGCAGTTCAATCCCAGGTTCACATTTCCTAGTCAGGCAGATACAGGCAAAACATCCAAAGTGGATCAAAACAGGCCATCAGAGCCACAAGGGCCTTAGGGTGTGAGGGAAGGACGGGAGTGACTCATATAGAGGGCAGGTGGTCTGATAAGCAGAGAAGATGTGAACAAAGACAGGGGAATCTGAACAGGCAAATAGCTGGTTTTCTGAATGGATTACAGGAGTAATGGACCTACCCTTTCCATTGAGTTTTAATGATCTGGTAAAAGCTTATTTGCTTCTGTTTGAAAGAGCCAGGGCAGGCCAGACTGAACTGATTGTCACCACTCTAAATATCACCTATTTGGACTTCTTCATGGTGTTCTAAATCCGCTTGTTGGAAATATTTGTCAACACAAACCCAAAGCAGAGTATGGTCTGAGCACAGAGAAGGCCCATGTGATAGATTCCAGCTGCCTTACAACTTCCCACACTATGCCTGGACTTGTTTTCTGTTATCTGCTTCCCCCACTCGTAGACACTGTGAATGCAGAACAAGCTGCTGTGAACAGCCCTCATCTCCTGCTCTGCACACAGAAGGATCTGTGTGGGATCCTAGGCCACTCGATCAATTCCATGTTTATCTTTAAATGCTTGGGAGACTTCATGCTTATGAAGGGCCCACATCTGACTGTTGGAGAACGATGTCCTTCACAGTGTCCTGACACCATTCCACAGCCCTGGTTATCAGGACAAGAAGAGCCCAGGCATAGTCCTGGGTTCTTGACAAAATGTCATAGAAGAAAGAATAAATGGTTACCAAAATTGATCTGGTGATTTTTTTTTAAGTTAGATATCCAGGCTCATGAAGTGGAGTCATATATTCTAAGAGATATATTTAAAGTCCTTCCTTTCTTTTAAGAACTTAAGATTTGTACATTTGGACATTTCCTTCCTCTTAGCCTTCACAGTCAGAGAATTAAAACCAAGTGAAGTGAACAGAGACTAAAAAGAAACAAAATTTAGTAAAAAAATTCTTAAGCAAAGTTTGATTTTAAGAATTAGGTTGTCCAACCCTCATCTATGGAAAGAAATCTTTTTGTAGAGCACCCTGCATCTCTTTGCATCATCAACACACATGTTTGTAAAGGACCTGGGTATGCTAGACATGTCTTGGGAAATCAGCTGCATCAGGCATTGGTGAAGGAAGCTGAGGTTAAGGGAGTTTTCCCTCCCCTAGGCAGCTAAGGGACCATCATAGGATTTGTCTCCACAGGGCTCAGACACTGGGCCATCCTGGGAGGTCCAGGCCAGGCCTGTGAGTATGCTGCTTCCTGGGTTGTCTGCCTTTGAGCACTAAGTGCCAAAACTGAAAGTAAGGATTGGTTCACAGGCAGGAAGCAGTCCTTTGTGCATAATCTGGCTCCCTCTCTACCCTTCTTCCCTGTGAGGAAAGATTTTTTTTTGCAGATGGGCACTCCCAGGGTTGTGAGCTAACAACTGACTGACAGACCTCTTAATGCACTCCACGATCTCATCAGAGTGGATTTGCCATTCTCAGGCCTGGTGACAGCACTGGCCTGCAGGTTCTGCTGGAGCAACAGTAAAAGTGGTACAGGAGTGTTTTACATGCAGTTGCCCTATCTTGGGAAACCATGTAGCCAGAACTCCCTTGGCTTCCTGGCCACCTGTCCACCTGCAGCTGATCCATCTGTCACCTGTAGGAGTGTTGTACCTGGGCTGCAGCAGTCCCTCCATCCTTACAGTGCTGGTGTGACCAAGTTACAAGAAGTTGCAACTTCTTGGCACATGGACATATATATGAGAAATGAACAAGGCAATGAATTATGTAACTGTGAGCATTCTAACACTTAAGTCTGAGAGATTGGAGTAAACGGAAAAATTATAATTACTCATAAACTATGATTCTTATTTTAAAACAGCATTTGATAGAAATTGCCAGGCACTCATTTGGAGAGGTCTTTTTTGTCAGGATGACCCAGATAGGGCTCAAAGCATATTGACAGAGCTTAGAGCTCTGAGTTACAGAGTTCAACCAGGCTCTAGCCACACCAGTATCCAACATACAATTTTGAAAAAGGTCCCTCTGATGATCTCCCATTGCTTTCCAAGGGTGTGTACATACACATCACGTGACTACTGTGAACAGGAGATGTGCTACTCTGTGCCACAGCTGAAGTCCTGACTATACAGCTATCCAGCTCTGCTCATGACCCGTGGTAGCGAGCTAGAGGCAAGAGTGCTATTGCTGGTGGTCCCAGAAAAGACACACTCCAACCAAGGAGATGACATTCTAGACTATAGAAGAACAAATAGATATGGAAATTTAAGCCTAATTTTGAAACTAAGCATTCACAGCCTTTACTGGTTGGTCACCATATTCCTGAGGGCACGTCCTCCTTCTGTCCAAACTCCTTTAGTTCAGTTCAAAAGCTAATAACTTCTTTCCTAGGTTTTTTTTTTTTTTCAAGATGAGCAGGAAAGACCAGAGTAGGACAGGTGTTCCAGGTGAACAAGTTAGAGTTAACGTTGTTCCAGTGAAGTAACCAAAATAAAACTTTAAAGAGAACTGCTGGCCAAAAGACTATAAACTGAAAGGAACGATTTAAAATTTTTTGCTCAAGAAGAGGCTGTGCCCTCCTGCAGACCATCCCCAAGCTAGAAGAGCTGGGCCACCACCTCCTAAATCCCTCTGGAGTGCTTAGCTTTCCTGGAAAGCCTATTCCCTGGAGTCAGTAGTACAGAGTTCTGTCACATGGCTCTGTGGGAATTACATTTTAACTTGTTTTCTAAGTCTTGAATTTTTTTAATTTTATTTTTTATTTTTTAAAATTTACATCCAAATTAGTTAGCATATAGTGCAACAATGATTTCAGGAGTAGATTCCTTAGTGCCCCTTACCCACTTAGCCCATCCGCCCTCCCACAACCCCTCCAGTAACCCTCAGTTTGTTCTCCATATTTATGAGTCTCTTCTGTTTTGTCCCCCTCCCTGTTTGTATATTTGTTTCCCTTCGCTTATGTTCATCTGTTTTGTCTCTTAAAGTCCTCATATGAGTGAAGTCATATGATTTTTGTCTTTCTCTGACTAATTTCACTTAGCATAATACCCTCCAGTTCCATTCACATAGTTGCAAATGGCAAGATTTCATTCTTTTTGATTGCCGAGTAATACTCCATTGTATACATATACCACTAGCCAGTTTGATCAAAAAGAAAAAGGACCCAAATAAATAAGAATGAAAGAAGAGAGATCACAACCAACACAGCAGAAATAAAAACAATAAGAGAATATTATGAGCAATTATATGCCAATAAAATGGGCAGTAGGGAAGAAATGGACAAATTCCTAGAAACAAATACACTACCAAAACTGAAACAGGAAGAAATAGAAAATTTGAACAGACCCATAACTAGTAAGAAAATCAAATTAATAATCAAAAATGTCCCAAAAAACAAGAGTCCAGGGCCAGATGGCTTTCCAGGGGAATTCTACCAAACATTTAAGGAAGAGTTAACACCTATTCTCTTGAAGCTCTTCCAAAAAATAGAAATGGAAGGAAAACTTCCAAACTCTTTCTATGAAGCCAGCATTACCCTGATTCCAAAACCAGACAGAGACCCCACTAAAAAGGAGAACTATAGACCAATTTCCCTGATGAACATGGATGCAAAAATCCTCAACAAGATATTAGCCAACCAGATACAACAATACACTAAAAAAATTATTCACCACGACCAAGTGGGATTTATACCTGGGATGCAGGGCTGTTTCAATATCCACAAAACAATTAACGTGATCCATCACATCAATAAAAGAAAGGACAAGAACCATATGATCCTCTCAATAGATGCAGAGTTTTTTAAGTGGTCTTCTTTCTTGGTAGAAGAAACGTGCTTTTGAGTTAGTGTGCTCTGGCTCAGGGCCAGGTTTTTCCCAAATCAGTGGTTCTCCAGTGTTAGTATGTATCCGAGTCACCTGCAGGGCTTGCAGACACAGAATGTTGGGCCCACCCCCCATGAGTTTCTAATGCAGTAGGATTGGCGTGGGACCCAACAATTTACATTCCTTATAAGCTCTGAGACGATGGTAATATTGCTTGGTTGGGACCCCTTTTGAGAACCATGTCCTAGAGAGGACTCTGCCTTAGGGAGGCTTTGTCCCTCCCTAAGTCAGACCTGGCACAAGTACTGCTCTCTGGGTTTGCTCTGAACTTGCCCATTAGAAGGCAACTCTGCAGGCATGGCATCCTTCTAGGGGACCCTCTGATTCTTGCCCTTGTGCTCAGAAATACACTCTGTCCTTTGCTTTGACTCTTGATAAAAAGTGCATGCTTCATCACCGACCTGCAAGTGATGTTTTTTTTTCTCTTTTCCTGTTTGTCTTAATTGTTCTTGTCTCTCTCTGTGCTGTCCCCTCATTGTCGCCCCTTTCTTTCTGGTGCAGAGATGAAGATAGTTGGGTGTAAGTTCCTGCTTTTGTGTGTCCTGTCTGCTTTTGCCTGCTTTGTTTCCATCTTCATTTGTTTCATGGAATGTTGGAATACTGGGGTGGGGTATCATGTACATTATTAATCCTTCATCAGCCTTACCCTTTGGGGTAACTGACAAAAAAAGAAGATACTAGCCCAATCTAGAAGACTGTGTATTACTTTAGGTGTTCATTAAGATCTGAAGTAACTAAGAACATAGTGGAATGTTTAGAAAACGTTAAGAAGCCCTAGGTGTATAGCTACGGGGAAAGTTTGTATGAGACACATCAGCTACTTCCATTGAAAGGAAAATGAGTAGTGCTTATCCCAGGCTATACAGAATCAGAAAGGTAGAAAGCTTCTCTTTTCAGCTCTGTTGGACACATCTCACACAAAAGACAAAGGCATGACTTTTGAAAGAAAGCTCTCCTCAGGAAGAGCGATGAAAGTATTTACCACAAGTAGTAGTGGTCAGTCTGACTGTCAAATGAGGCTTTGGCAATATCTAAGGGATGATTTAGGAATGATCACATCTGGTCTGACAACAGGTTGGAAGATCATTACATCCTTGACCCAAGAAAGGAATAACCATATATAAATGATGTCAGACCATGCCCATTCTTGTCTTCCTGTTAGAGCAGGGAACATCACTGACCTTGTAACAGTTGAAACCAGTAGAAGTGTGACACTGAAGACGTGGTTTGAAAATAAAATACTCTTGAGTATATTTCTCTTACCCCAGTTCCTTTCCCCAGCAGCAGCTGTTGTTAACCATTTTCTTCTTAATTTTTTTTTAACATTTATTTATTTTTGAGACAGAGAGAGACAGAGCATGAACGGGGGAGGGTCAGAGAGAGGGAGACACAGAATTTGAAATAGGCTCCAGGCTCTGAGCTGTCAGCACAGAGCCCGACGTGGGGCTCGAACTCACGGACCGTGAGATCATGACCTGAGCTGAAGTCGGCCGCTTAACCGACTGAGCCACCCAGGCGCCCCAACCATTTTCTTCTGTAAACATCCAGAGATAGGCTATGCACAAACCATATTTCATTTTTGTTTTTTTCTTTTTGTGCAAATGGTAGAACACTATGCCCATTGTCCTGAGCTAAGAATTATTGGAATTTATTCCGTGTGAAGCATGTGGGACCACCTCTATTTTCTCATTGTTTTTAATGGGTGCATATGGTTCTACTTTCTGGGTGAATGACAATTTGTATAGCCCTTTATTGTGTGTATTTAGATTATTTCCAGTCTTGTGTTACTACAGTGATTCAAAATAAATATCCTTGTATTTAAAAAAAGAAAGAAGGTAAAGAACCTGTCTTTTCTAGATACTCTGAGAATTCCCATAAGAGTCTTTTTTGGCAGGGGGAGAGGTCTCTTCTTTAAAATAATGGGTACCTGGGTGGCTCAGTCGGTTGGGCAACAGACTTCCGCTCAGGTCATGATCTACCAGTTCATGAGTCGAGCCCCACATCGGGCTCTGTACTGACAGCTCAGAGCCTGGAGCCTGCTTCGGATTCTGTATCTCCCTCTCTCTCTGCCCCTCCCTGACTCATGCGCGCTCTCTCTCTCTCTCTCTCTCTCTCTCTCTCTCTGTCTCTCTCTGTCTCTCAGAAATAAATATTAAAAAAAAAAAAAAATAAGGGACACCTGGGTGGCTCAGTTGGGCGTCCGACTTCGGCTAGGGTCATGATCTCACAGTTTGTGGGTTTGAGCCCCACATCAGGCTCTGTGCTGACAGCTTGGAGCCTGGAGCCTGCTTTGGATTCTGTGTCTCCCTCTCCCTCTGCCCCTCCCCCACTCATGCTCTGTCTCTGTCTCTGTCAAAATCATCATAAACAAACATTTAAAAAATAAAATAAGAACTACAACACATTACAACATTGGTCATATGCCTGAAATTGTCTAAGTTGAATGGTTGTTAATGTCTCCATATCCCCATGATGCTGTCGGAGGACTTCACTCCTATTCTGCCAAAAGATAAAATTGGTGCCATCCTGAGCAGGCTGCTATGTCTGCTGAGAGAGAGGTTAGTTCTAGTTTCACATGATCTTAAGGGAAAGAAAGCACTCTCCCTCCTAATCCTATCTAGAAGTAGACAAGGTATAAGTAAATAATAGTGTTAAATACTAGTATCCTTGAACCCAAATCTTCCTAATATGTGGTATGACTCATTTATACAGAAGGAACATGAATGTAATAAAGAGTCTAAACAAGACTGAGTGCCTAAATCTGTATTGGCTGTCCTGGATTATTTCTCTTGGGATGGAATTCTACATAGGCTAGAGCCATGTGGACCCAAAATTCCTGGTAAGGCTGGAGTAATCTGGCAGGAGATTCTCTTGCTAACAGATGCTCTGGTGCCCAAGCCAGACCTCAGAGGTTCTGAAACCTCTCCAAAGACTGCTGTCAGAAGAGATGTGCAAACACATTGTGAGCTCTGTTTCTCCAGTGTCATACCAGGGTGCAGGTCTTCAGAGGATCACACCTGGCCACTGAGGTGTGCAATTCTCTGTGACTGCTGGATGCAGCTTTGTCACAGTGTTCTCGGCCCCTAAGATTTCTGGTAGCTGAAGAACACTGTTTCCTTCTAAGACCTCCCACTCCATAAAGACCCCAGAATATTTCAGGCCAATCCCTGACATAAGAAGGTGGCTTCAGGTTCATTACCCTGCTCCTTCCCAGCAGCTGCTTATTTATACTCACAAGAATCTGGATTTTTGATGTGTATTTGCAGTGTAGTAAAGCTGTTCTTGACACATAAACACCCAAGCCAGGTATCAGGAAACTATAGTCCCTGGGCCAAATCCAGCCAGAGGCCTATTTTTGTACCACCTGCCAGCTGAGAGTGTTTTTTCACATTTTAAAAGGGTTGTGAAAGCAAAGAACATGTAACAGAGACCTATGTGACCCAAAAAGCTTAAAATATTTACTATCTGGCTTCTTACAGAAAAAGTTGGCCAACCTCTACCTACTCTTAAGTCCCTAGTTCTCTGGCAAGCAGCTATACCAACAGCTGGCTACTCTCTGAGACTGTGAAAAGAACAAAGTTTTTTCCGTGGCCCTCCTATAAGAACAATCTCATGCATTCATCTTTCCATTCAAGAAACTCTGTTGCATGTCAGCTGAGCACTAAACAGAGATAAAAAGGCATTGCTGATGCTTTTAGATGCTCTGCCAACCTTAGGAAGCAGAGCACACCTAACAAAGGGAGGCAGAGTTGCCCTCAATAATACCTACTCCCACATCCCGCAGAAAAACCTCCCACTTCCATACCCCTCTCAGCATTCCTCTGTTCTGCTTAAGGGCTGCCTAGTCCCTAACACCCAGAAAAATTTCAGCAGCAGATTCCCAGCAAACCCCCATGGTCTGGTTCCCTGGCATTAAACCCTGAAGAACATCAGAATTGCCTTGTGATTTTTGGTTTTGTTTAATGTATGTACACAAGCCTCACCCAATACCAACTGGAATCTCAAGAGGTAGACGCTAGAAATCTGTTTTAATAAGTTTCCTAGGTGATTAGAATACAGCCACCCACCCAGTGTTCTGTAAACTAACCTCACAAACTACTGCTCAGGCCTTCTCTTTCCCATCCTCATTGTAATGTGCCTGTCCTCATCCCTCTCCTGGTAATATTTCCTTGCAATTGGTGCTAAAGTTTATAGGAGCCTCCTGGAGACAGTGCCTTAACCCAAACACATGATTCCACTGTAGGCTTTGTGAACATGTAACATGTAATAAGGACAGCTGAAGAGCAGGGAATCTCAGGAGCTATCTGTCAGGCAGGCCTGGGTCGTTAGATCCCAGGAGCCTTTCACATTGGCTGCTTCTTAGGTTTTCTCCTAGTTCCAGGAGAATTAGTGGAGAGCTCTATTTAAATGATCCCCAGAGAGCTTTTGACAAGAAGGCCCCAGCAACATTAACTATCACAGTTCTAGAAATTGAGGCCATAAGTTGCAAAACTGCAACCCATAAAGCGGCCTAATACCTATTCTGCTGAGAATAGTCCTGGTGTAGGCAAGTCTGTTCTCCAAATAAAGAGCAGCAAAAGATCTGATGAAATCAAGCTGCTTCAGTCTGTAACTCAGAGGGTATGTTTACTTGTATTGATAAATTGTCTCAGCAAGATATCACTAAAGGCATTCTATTTAAATAGGAAGTTTTAAAAGAATGAAAGCTGTAGGAATATCTAGCTCAGCCCTTCCATTTGAAATTAGCATGTTGATTTAAAATGCTCCAGAGGAGCTGCCCCAGAAACCATGAGCTCACTCTATATAATCAACACAGACCAAATTCGGTCATTATCAATCTCCAAGATAATACCCACTTTTGTATGAGTATTCTGTATCATATATTGATAGGAAAAGCTCACATGTTTCATTTGAAGGACACATTTATTTATGGTTAACTGTTGTGGAGAGCCACAGAAATTTAAAATGTTTGTACATGCTAGAATATTATTGCTGGTAGCCGGTATCTGCTTTTACAAGTCATGTGGATTACCTTGAGAATAACTTCTAGAGAGTGCTGGTTTAAACCAGAGTAATAGTTAAACAAAGTACCTATTCTGTAGATTAGACGTTAAAATTCTCTAGACTATTCACTTTCTGCCAAATCAGTGTAGAAATTTAATAATTACTTAAATTCCATAGAAGAGCTAATGTGTAAGTAAAAGACTTTTATCAAAAGAAGGCTCTAAGATGTCTGTTTCAATTGTTAAAAATTCAAGGTGTAACCAACTGTGATTTGTCCCATTATAATACCAATTACCTATAGTAAAGGTCCCATTTAATTTTGAATTTTACTTTTAGGAATGATTTTATTCAGCTTCTGCCCTTACAATAGCAAAATGATGGATTTGACTTTCCCTGCTGCTTTCCTTTCCTACCTTACCTGCACACCTGAGTGCTATTTTAATGATATGCTTGAAGGGCCCAAGCAGAGATGTCCAAAGGAGGCAGATTAAAGTCCAGACTCCTGAGAATTCAAAGTAGAGGCTTTTCTCAGCCAGGAGGGAAGTCCATGTGAACTGCAAGAATAGACATCCTCTAGGCTGTCCTGCCTATCCAGCAGTTAGTTGCATTTGTATGTGATTTTCAGAACATAATTTCCTTTCCCTTCATGGTAGCCTCAGGGCTGTTGGGGAACAAGATGTTTTTCACGCATTAGAGAAAGTTCCCTGGGCTGTCAGAGAATAATTAATTGCTTCTCGTTGGCTGTTCTTCCTCACTTATGCTGAAGTATTTTGAGAACTTCATTATGCAACTAAATAACCATGGCTGCACTTCTGGTATAGTAAGACCACCTGAATAATAGGTCTGGTCATGAAGACCTCCACAGCTCAAGGTATATGCCAGTTCTAGTCTATTATGTTTCATGCATAGGAGATACTAAGACACTTGCATAATCAGAAAGGTAGTCTGTGCAGAAAATGAGCCATCATCATGTATCTGACCAAACCAGAAAGCTTACTTGCTAACCAAAAACAATATCTGTTTATTTCATTGTGATTCCAAGTAATGAACATTTTCAGATTTTTCAGTTTTGCTAAGAACTGAGGTAGAAAGAATGTTTTGAATTGGCTTACTTTGCAAGTTAATCTTTCCATCACCTCTCAGTTGAGTTCTTCAGGCTGTTAGCACATCTTCACTTTGACCTTACATGTTTTCCTATACCATTTTTTTCCCTTTGAAGATTTTTTTTCCCAGGACTTTACATTGTTGTTGTTGTGGTTGTCATCGTGGTTGTTGTTTTGAAAGTCAAAATACCTTCTTTAGAATGTATGAATAAAATTGGTCATGTTACAAACTTAGAAGCTTAGAGCAGCCCAAATGAGCTCTTCTTACACATGAATAGACAATCCCCTTCCCCTAAAAAAAGGCAGATGTGGTCATTTCTTAGGTCATTTCGGCTTGCAGTTTGGGCTTCACCTGCCCAAGTTTCGAGCAGCAGATATTGGCAAAGTGGGCAGAAGTCAGAGAGAAGCAAAGAGCATAACAGATTGTTACCCCAGTGCTTTAGCACCTGTGCTTCTGGAAAGTCATCTGCTCCCAGAGCACTTGCAACACAAAGAAGAAAAAAAATGACAGTCCAGTGACCTGGGTCTGGCATTCCAGCAAGGGATGGGATTTGGAGCTAAGCCTCCAGAAGGAAAAAGTAGTGTATCCTCTAGTCAGACTCAGAAGGGTTGCAAGTTGAAAAAGAAAACCTGTAAAGGAAAAAGGAAACCACTTTTTTTTTTGGAGTGATTAGTAGTTAAGTAGTAGACATAATACAATAAATGTTATTCCTGTTGATTCTAAAAATCTTCCCCCTTTGGAAGGTTTAGATTTCAGCTATTCTCCTGGAAGATAGAGAGACTGAGTAGTCACCTGTAATACAAGAGAAGATTCTCTGCCTCAGCTTTTCCCACCCTGGACAAGCTGTGGTGAATACCTTTAGAAATTAGACTTAGAGAGCACCTGACTAACCAACAGAGTGCTGCCGCACTGCTATCAGTAGAATGTCCACCGTTATTAACCAAGCTTGCAATGCTCTGAGCACCCACCTCAACACTGGAGGATCCAAATGCTAGCCTGGTCCTCCGTACAAACGGGGCAGTGTGGCTCCTATGGTCTTGAAGACATGACATTTCTCTCCCCATAGGTGATATCCGCAATGACCTGTACCTAACCTTGGAGAAGGGAGATTTCGAGAGAGGGGGAAAGAGTGTACAAAAGAATATTGAAGTGACCATGTATGTGCTTTACGCAGATGGAGAAATACTGAAGGTAAGACTTGCCAGTCAGTTGGGAAAGGAGGCTAATCCTGTAATAATTTTAATGAGTCTATGGACTTTATTCAGAGACCCATTCATCAAGCAGACTGCACTCACATCACCACATATGCATTCTTCTCTGTCTTTTCTTCAAGGAAACCCTGCAGTATGCTTTGATAATGACTTCCAGTGTCACACAGCCTTTTTAGAAATTCTTCCCAGTCTGACCTCAATCCTTCCTGCTCCAATTTAGACCTATTCCCTCTAGTTGTGTCCTACATGTTACTTTTTCTGCCATTCTGTCTAGCATCAAGCTACCTACTTTTGGCAACTGTTATTAGGTCCCACTCTTTTTGTTCCTTAAGCTAATGAAAGCTAAAAAAAAGTTTCTCTTTGGTCAAGAGTAGGACTTAGGCACTCACTTGCTGGTACCAAGTTATGTGACAAGGAACAGCAGACTCAGGCTGTAAAAGATTATTTCCAGCCAATGCCAGTACAAGGATGCAAGTGTATCTTCTGTCACTCTTCATTCAAAGTGAAGACCTGGAGTGCTGTTTTTCCATTGTCAGTGTGTCAGATTTCCCTCAGTCATGTCATGGTGAAGTCCCTGGCAAGTAACAAGGCATCATTTGCACAGCACTTGACAGAAGGCAAATCACTCTTTTATAGACCTCGCTCCTATATGTTGACAATAGCCTTGTGAGGTAGGCAGAGCAGGAGTGGTCATCCACATTTTACAGAAGTAAATAGGTAAAATTAGTCAAAATCATCCCCCAAAGCTAGAAATAAATGGAGGATATTGTTTAATTGGTGGTAGAAGCACTGATTTTTGTTTCCTTTTTAAAAGCCCATCTCGAAGACTAAGGCGTGTCCATTGTTGGCATGGATAATGCCAAGGTCAGCAGAGCTGTCAGCTGCTCAGACCACCCTTGTGCAGATAGGGAGCTGCTCCTGATTGTATTGCCTGCAACTTCCTGTCTTCCAGGAAGATGGGACTACATCTTCATGGCAATATCTGAAAACAGGAGGTCAAATTAAATCTGGTCTGCCTTGTCTATATCCAAAAACAGTCAGCCAAGGGCAACCTAAAATGCCAGTGCAACATTGGGGTAAGGAAGATTAGAAAACAAGCTCTCTCCACTTTATAAATTAATTCATTTTCTGATCAGGTAAAGTGCCATATACAGTTGACTTCTCCTGTGGAGTTCATTGTTTCCTTTCTTAATGAGGATGAAGAACCTATCTTAGTGGTTCACATACACTGTTCAGCTGCCCTCCAGTTTATTGAGCAGCGTGTGTGGTTACTTTTGCCCCACGGAAAAGAAGGAGCATTGTTGACTGCTGATTCCTTATGCCATCTACACAGTTGTTTCCAAAAGTATTGAGTTTAAGTCAAATGAATTTTCTCATCTTGTAGATTTGGCCTGGTGGGAAAATAAGACTTGCGCAAAGGAGAAAGTGTCCTAGTGACAGAGAAATCCAGGGGCTTCCTCCAGCAAGATCACACTTTGTTTTGCTTCTCTCTTCCAGGATTGTATAAGCTTGGGTTCAGGAGAGCCAAACAGGAGTTCCTACCACTCCTTTGTCCTCTACCACAGTAATAGTCCTCGCTGGGGAGAAATTATCAAATTGCCCATCCCCATTGACCGCTTCCGGGGCTCCCACCTGCGCTTCGAGTTCAGACATTGTTCCAGTGAGTGAGACTTCTGTCCACATTCCTTGGAAGATATGAATGTTCTATTGTCTCAGAGTTCTTTCCTCAGAAAGAGAATTAAGAGGGTTCTTATTGTTGGGGCAATAAAATGAGTTCTGAATAAATGGGTACTCAGAGATGGGGTGTCAACAGAGGCTGTTCTGTGTACAGTGACTCAAAACCAAAAAAGGTCTGGTACTCATCCTTCTTTGTGTCTGGTCCAGACACTGGATAATTACCAGTGTTATCCTCCTTTGGATGTCTCCTGTGTACATATTAAACTGTTCCTTAAAGAGCCTCTGATTTATCAAGACTAGCAGTCTAGTTTCTATTTGGGTCTAGATAGCCTGTGTACCTTGGGATGTAAGTGGAAATTCAGTCTAATACATTTCTCATCATTCCTGCAGTCAGGTATGTACCTAATTAATGAAAGTAAGGGACAAAGAAGTAAAGAATGTAGGTGATAAGCACAAGGGGAATTTCTGTTAAAACGCAAAGTGAAGGGCAAAAACAACTAACACTTAGCTCTGGTTGCAGCAAAGGACAAAGGGGAAAAGAAACTCTTTGGCTTTGCATTCTCACCCCTGATGCGGGATGATGGCACCACTCTCTCAGATGACATCCATGAGCTCTATGTGTACAAGGTATGGAGCCTGTCTGTCTCTCACCTCAACCTTCACACTCCTGAAGCCACTCTCACACATGGTTCTGAGTTAGGTGGCTTTCAGTGGGCAGGCCAAAGGATCCAGGGTAGTGCACTGGTGGATGACAGCAGGACAGCTGTGGGCAGGCTTTTGTCATGTAACTACAGTCACCTTCCTCCCACAAGTAATGCCAGCAGGCCCTTTGTCCCTCACCTCCCACTCCACAAGTAATGGAAGTCTATTACCAACTCCTCTGTGCCATTAGCTAGTACATTCAGAGACCTGCCATTTGAGATTATGGTTTTGTCAGCTATCACAGCATGGCTGCCACCCAAAGTTGCCTGCACAGCAGATGGAGGCCACCTGCCCCACCATGTTCTCTCTAAAAGGCATGTGAGGGGCGCCTGGGTGGCGCAGTCGGTTAAGCGTCCGACTTCAGCCAGGTCACGATCTCGCGGTCCGTGAGTTCGAGCCCCGCGTCAGGCTCTGGGCTGATGGCTCGGAGCCTGGAGCCTGTTTCCGATTCTGTGTCTCCCTCTCTCTCTGCCCCTCCCCTGTTCATGCTCTGTCTCTCTCTGTCCCAAAAATAAATAAAAAACGTTGAAAAAAAAAAAAAATTTAAAAGGCATATGAGCCATATGGGGAGTTTCTGAACAGAAAGCACTCTTCTAAGAGGACCTAAGGCCCAAGATCTAGCCTCAGGAAGATGAGAGCAAACATCAACATCGAAAAATCTGTGACCTGAGTTTTCTACATGTCATGGTTCAGGAAACATTCTGTGTTCTCTACTTTTGCCTGCAGTGCGATGAGAATAGCACATTTAACAACCATGCTCTGTACCTGGGCTTGCCCTGCTGCAAAGAGGACTACAATGGCTGCCCTAACATCCCCTCCAGCCTCATCTTCCAGCGCAGCACCAAAGAGTCTTTCTTCATTTCCACACAGCTCTCCTCCACCAAACTCACCCAGAATGGTAGGTGGTGGTACCTGCAGGGTGCTGCGCTCCCTGTCCTCAGTGACTGGTTCCATGTTGCTGATACATGCTAAGGGAAAAAGAAGTCAATTGCTTTTTCATGCTACAGTGAGGGCATTCTTTTCATCTGAAGTCGAAGGAACCACTTGGTAATAGCAACCTGTAAGATTTCCCATGGTTTTATTAGCTCCAGAATGCACCTCCAGATTTCACAGATGTGTCTTTGGCCTTGATGTCACCACTAAAGAGTCTGTTGTAATGTTGGCAGCTACTTCTCTTCCCCCAGATTCCACCTGTCCTTGGCAGGGAAAGTCTGGGCTTTGCTTGTCCTTGGCATAGCCAGTGTTCACTACTTTTGGGCTTGCTTTGTAGTGGACCTCCTTGCTCTGCTGAAATGGAAGGCTTTTCCAGACCGGATCATGGACATACTAGGGCGGCTGCGGCATGTCAGTGGAGAAGAAATTGTTAAGGTATGCCTTCCTATAATTCATAGATGCTACCTAAGTAAGAATCTGGGCAGAAGGTCTTACTTCACCTTAATTTCTACCAGTATACCTCTAAGACCATTTCTCAAAATATAATTAGTGAGTAGGACTAGAGTTATTTTTCTTTTTATTTTTTTTTCAGTTAGCTTCTTTTTTAAAAGTAAGTATGACATCAGGTTTATTACCTTTTAGAAACTAAGTTATAAACCCTATTTTCTGGCTTTTTTTTCTTCCTAGAAAGTAAAATGATAATTAGAAACATACCCAGTGCTTTGTGCTGCCTCCTCTTCCTTCCTTAGGTCTCTTTTTCATTTTCCTTATCTGTAACCCTTTTACCACGAACCTGGCCTGAAGTCTTTCTGGCCGTACTCACTTGATTATCTAGAAGAACTCTAAATACTCTCCATTAACTTGTAGCTGCTGCTTTTGCCCAGTCTCTCACTTACAGTCCATACCAGAGACCTTTTCCTACTCCCTGCCTCAACTGCTTTCTCTAGATACCTTTGTGACTTTTCCCATCTATGGCCCCATCAGGCTGACAGCAATACTACAAGTCCCCTGTTGTCTTCTGTAAGGCTTCTCTGCATTGCACAGAGTGTTTGCCCACCTGGCACCTCCTGATGGTGAAAGTGCTGCAGGTGGATTCTGCACAATGGACTGAAGTCTGCTGAGGAAAGTGGAGGTGCTTTTGATGATGAGCAAGAGCAGTGGAATGTAGAATAGACACTAAGTGTCAAGAAGACAACTTGTCATCAGTGAGCATTGCTCTGTCATTATAATTATCAAATCAATTAGCACAGAACCCTATCTGTACTTTAATTTTATAGCTCCATTGACTCAGTAACACACAACATGCTGTCTCCAAATGAGAAACAGTTTTAAAGTCTGTATACACCTGTATATTTCTATGAAGTTTTGTCTGAATTTTGTTTAAATCAATTAGAGTATCATAAATTTTAAAAAGAACTCTTAACCAGGCTAATACTAGTTTTTGAAACTTAAGATCAGTTTATTCTCAGGGCATATTTTTCTTCTAAATATATCCAATATTGCACTGTATATTAACTAAAATATAAAAATAAACATATTTAAAATATCAATTAGCAGACAAGGTATTAAGAGAAGTGTATGATTTTTTTTTGAGAGAGAGCAAGTGAGCATGAGTGGGAGTGGGGGTAGGGGCAGGGGAAGAGAAAGAATCTTAAGCAGGCTCCACGCCCAGCATGGAGCACAACACAGGGCTCAATCTCATGACCCTGAGATCAGCACTTAAGTAGAATAAAGAGTCAGACACTTAACCTAGTGAGCCACCCAGGCACCCCAAAGTCTGATCTTTTTGAGGCTGAGTAGTGTTGTATTTCCAGTAAGAGACTATCTTATCAGCATATCTGCTTTTAGCATCAATAATTGATCTCAAACTACCAGAAGAGAGTGTGAAAAGAATGTGCCAGCATTTTTAAATATTATTTTTTACTTTTTATTAGACTATTTCAAATATACACAAAAGTAAAATGGTATAAAGAACCCTACATGTATCTATCACCTAGCACCAGCAGTCATCACCCTATGGCCGATCCTGCCCATCAACGCTGCCATTCAAACCTTCCACCTTAGACTTGTTTTAAAGTAAGTTGTAACTTGGCAGTGAGAAAGAATGAAATCATGCCATTTGCAGCAATATGTGAATAAAACTGGAAGGTATTATGCTGAGTGGAATAAGTCAGTCAGAAAAGGACAGATATCATATGTTTTCACTTATATGTGGATCTTGAGAAACTTAACAGAAGACCATGGGGGAAGGGAAGGAGAGAAAAATAGTTACAAACAGAGAGGGAGGGAGGCATGCCACAAGAGTCTCTTAAATACAGAGAACAAACTGAGGGTGGATGGGGGGGAGGGGAGAGAGGAATATGGGTTATGGGCATTGAGGAGGGCACCTGTTGGGATGAGCACTGGGTGTTGTATGTAAGTGATGAACCATGGGAATCTACCCCAAAAACCAAGAGCACACTTTACACACTGTATGTTAGCCAATTTGACAATAAATTATATTAAATTTAATAATAAAGAATAAACAAATAAGATAAAATAAACATTGTATCATTCAATTGCCTTTTGACCAACAGAATGTTAGACTCTATTTTGGAAGAAGACTGTCAGTATCCTTGAGTATTATTCTCTCCCTTGGATTTTGTATCTTAGAAAGAAAAAGGCGTATGTTAAAAACAAAAAAACAAAAACAAAATGGTACTTCTTTTACCCTCATTGACAGACCTCAGCAACAGCTTTCTCCCTTCTCCCAGAATACTGATTTCTAGACCAAAACATGGTTTCTATAGTTAAGACCTAGCCTGCCACACCCTCATTCAAATGTCCTTTAAAGAGTTAGGCCACAATAAAGAGTGAGGGGCCAAAAATAAACTCAAAATGGATAAAGGACCTGAATGTGAGACAGGAAACCATCAAAACCTTAGAGGAGAAAGCAGGAAAAGACCTCTCTGACCTCAGCCGTAGCAATCTCTTACTCGGCACATCCCCAAAGGCAAGGGAATTAAAAGCAAAAGTGAATTACTGGGACCTTATGAAGATAAAAAGCTTCTGCACAGCAAAGGAAACAACCAACAAAACTAAAAGGCAACCAACGGAATGGGAAAAGATATTTGCAAATGACACATCGGACAAAGGGCTAGTATCCAAAATCTATAAAGAGCTCATCAAACTCCACACCCGAAAAACAAATAACCCAGTGAAGAAATGGGCAGAAAACATGAATAGACACTTCTCTAAAGAAGACATCCGGATGGCCAACAGGCACATGAAAAGATGTTCAACGTCGCTCCTTATCAGGGAAATACAAATCAAAACCACACTCAGATACCACCTCACGCCAGTCAGAGTGGCCAAAATGAACAAATCAGGAGACTATAGATGCTGGAGAGGATGTGGAGAAACAGGAACCCTCTTGCACTGTTGGTGGGAATGCAAATTGGTGCAGCCGCTCTGGAAAGCAGTGTGGAGGTTCCTCAGAAAATTAAAAATAGACCTACCCTATGACCCAGCAATAGCACTGCTAGGAATTTATCCAAGGGATACAGGAGTACTGATGCATAGGGGCACCTGTACCCCAATGTTTATAGCGGCACTCTCAACAATAGCCAAATTATGGAAAGAGCCTAAATGTCCATCAACTGATGAATGGATAAAGAAATTGTGGTTTATATACACAATGGAATACTACGTGGCAATGAGAAAAAATGAAATATGGCCTTTTGTAGCAACATGGATGGAACTGGACAGTGTGATGCTAAGTGAAATAAGCCATACAGAGAAAGACAGATACCATATGGTTTCACTCTTATGTGGATCCTGAGAAACATAACAGAAACCCATGGGGGAGGGGAAGGGAAAAAAAAAAAAAAAAAAAAAGAGGTTAGAGTGGGAGAGAGCCAAAGCATTAGAGACTGTTAAAAACTGAGAACAAACTGAGGGTTGATGGGGGGTGGGAGGGAGGGCAGGGTGGGTGATGGGTATTGAGGAGGGCACCTTTTGGGATGAGCACTGGGTGTTGTATGGAAACCAATTTGACAGTAAATTTCATATATTAAAAAATAAAATAAAATAAAATAAAATAAATAAATAAAAAATAAATTAAAAAAAAAAATAAATAAAGAGTGAGGGGCTACTAAACTCTTTAGGGTCCCAGGAGAGTGAACTCTTTTTCTCAAAATGAATTTGGCATCAGAATCACTTAGATTGACTTTATTTCAAAATTACAATTCTACATGGATGTCCTGTTTTTTTAAGTGACCGTTCTTTCCATAGAAATTTTGCACTTACCCAAGAGGAAGAGCCTCTCCAAGTATCTCTCAGGGCCCTTAGCTAGGTGGAGGTGGGATCCTAGATTAGTTTAGTTTAAGTGGTGATTTGAGATCTTAGGAGATCTTTGAGTTTGTTTATTGGGAGATGAGTTCATTGGTGTATGGAAGTTTGACCATGTGTTCAAGGTCCTAAGATCTGAGCCGTCTGGTTTTTATGTTGCAGTTTCTGCAGGACATCTTAGATACACTCTTTGTGATTTTGGATGATAATACAGAGAAATATGGCCTGTTGGTGTTTCAGTCTTTGGTAAGTCTCACCCCTCCCGACTTTTCATTTTTATTTATTATTTCTGTCATATGTTTTTAAAAACACAAGGGAGGCAGTTTATTAGAGTGAGTCAGTATAACATCTATGCAGATGTTTCCAATAGAAAAGTGGCTGAGGAGTGTCACCCAAGGAAGACCAACCAACCTACCGACCGGGCAGATCCCTACAGCATCAAATTTGAAGAATTCAGCATGGCCAGGTCTGGGCCTCAGTAGTTTTGATACCTCAGTCTCATCACTGTTGCAGAGTTGCCTAGCCCCTGAAATAGAGACCTACACCAATAAAAGGCTTGGAGACTGGTATAGGAAACCAGATGACCTGTTTTTTCACCTACAAAAATAGGGTATAATGGCCAGGAAGAGAAGAGTCTCATCTGTGATGGTCTGAGCATCACACTCTCTCCCTTTGGGCAGTTGTTTGGGAACCCAAGTCTCTGTAGGTTGCTTAGTGAGAATGGACAGTGATTTGAATGTTCAGTGCATTTTGCTTAATATATCCTGTCCTATAGGAGTGCTGTATATTCAAGAACCATATACTGTAAGTCTACCTGATAGATGAGGAGCAGAAGCGAGAGTTAAAATGGCACTTGCGTAGATTGCCCCTCTAGCTTTTCTTCCTTGCTTTCCTGGCCAGCCAGCCCCATTTCGGAAGGGCACAGCCTTTCATAGGTTGATCTGGCTCAGAGGACAATCTTTTTTTTTTTTTTTGTCTCTTTTCCAAATTTTTTGAGACACCTTAGAATTTATGCCACCTTACACAGGTATCGCTTTGCCTTTTTCTAGTCTGTATTGTGTCATCCAGCATTATTATGAAGAGAGAGGCTCAGAGTAACACTAGCACAAACAGATGAGTCCCAAGTCCAGACTGGGTGGCCAGGGGCTGTGGGAATATAGAGCAGACAAGACAGAAATACAGGCACAGAATAGAAATCTTACATTCTCTGCCCATGGAAAACACTAGAGAAAATACTGACGGTTTGTCATTTCTTGAAGAAGCAAGAGTTCTGTTTCCTGCTGGGGATAAGTCCAGGGTCTCCAGTGAACTGTAGTACCCTACATCTCCTTCAGGTATTCATCATCAACTTGCTCAGAGACATCAAGTATTTCCACTTCCGGCCTGTAATGGACACATACATCCAGAAGCACTTTGCTGGAGCCCTGGCGTACAAGTAAGTTCCATTTAGCATCATCATTAGGATTTGTGTTTGAATAGAAGGACAGGCTTAAAAAAAGTTCCATGACAACCACCATTCATTCAGCTGACATTTTTTTAACTTCATTTTTTTCTAATTCTGATAAAATACACATAATGTAAAATAATACCATTTAACTAAAAAAAATTTTTTAATGTTTATTTATTTTTGAGAGACATAGAGAGACAGATTGGGAGTGAAGGAGGGGCAGAGAGAAAGGAGACACAGAATCAGAAGCAGGCTCCAGGCTTTGAGCTGTCAACACAGCCTGATGCAGGGCTCAAACCCATAGACCCTGCACAAGATCATCACCTAAGCCGAAGTCAGACGATTAACCAACTGAGCCACCCGGCGCGCCCCCCCCATTTTAACTATTTTTAAGTGTACAGCTCAGTGGCATTAAGTATGTCCACATTGTTGTACAACCATCACCACCATCTATCTCAAGAACTATTTTCATCTTGGGGCGCCTGGGTGGCGCAGTCGGTTAAGCGTCCGACTTCAGCCAGGTCACGATCTCGCGGTCCGTGAGTTCGAGCCCCGCGTCAGGCTCTGGGCTGATGGCTCGGAGCCTGGAGCCTGTTTCCGATTCTGTGTCTCCCTCTCTCTCTGCCCCTCCCCCGTTCATGCTCTGTCTCTCTCTGTCCCAAAAATAAATAAAAAACGTTGAAAAAAAAAAAATTAAAATAAAAAAAAAAAAGAACTATTTTCATCTTGCAAAACTGAAATTCTGTACCCCTTAAATAATAACTCCCCATCACCTCCACCGTCCCTTAGCAACCTCCATTGTTATACTTTCTCTTTTAATTTGCTTATTCTAGGAACTTCAAGTAAATTGAGTCATACAATATTTATCTTTTTGTGTCTGGTTTATTTCACTTACCATGTCTTCAAGTTCCATCTATGTTGTAGCATATGTCAAAATTGCCTTCCTTTTAAAGGCTGAATAATGTTACATTGTATGTATGTACCACATTATGTTTATCCACTCATCCATCAATGAATACTTGGGTTGGTCTCACTTTTTAGTTATTGTGAATAATGCTGCTATGAACATGGGTATACAAATATCTCTTTGAGACTTTGATTTCATTTCTCTTGGGTATATACCCAGAAGTGGGATTGACCACTATACTGTTTTCCATAGCAGTGGCTGCAGTGTTTTACATTCCTGCCAGCAGTGTTCAAGGGTTCCAATTTCTCCACATCCTCAAGCAAAGACTTTTTATTTTTTGTTGTGTTTGGAGAGGGATTTTTTTTTTAGAGTCATCATGCTAACTGGTGTGAAGTGGCATCTCATTGTGGTTTCGATTTGCATTTTCCTAATGATTAATGATGCAGAGCATCTCTTCATGTATTTATTGACCATTTGTATATCTTCGTTGGAGAAAAATTTATTCAAGTCCTTTGCCCATTTTAAAAAAATGTTTGTTTATTTATTTATTTACTTATTTATTTATTTTGAGGGGGATGCACAGAGAGGGAGGGAAAGAGAGAGAATCCAAGCAGGCTCCACGCCCAGGGCAGAGCCCAGTGCAGGGCTCAATCTCATGACTGCAAGATCATGACCTAAACCAATTTGAAGAATCAGAAACTCAACCAACTGAGCCACCCAGGCACCCCTCCTTTGCCCATTTTTTAATCAGGTTGTTTGGTTTTTTAAGTGTTGTGTTTCCAGTTCTATGTTGAGTGGAAGTAGAAAAAGAAGGCATCCTTATTCCTGATCTTAGAGGAACAACTTTCTTTCACTGTTGAGTAGGATATTGGTTGTGGTCTTTCAGCTGACATTTTAAACCATAGTTTACTACACAATTGTCATTCTTTTCCTTCCAAGAACTGGCAGCAAAGCTACTAAAAGTAAGTCTTGGTTTTTCATTGAGAAACATGAATAGCTAAAAATGGCACCAACAAAAAAATGTCAAAGAAATAAAAAACTATTGATAAAAGATATAATATAAATAGTTAACATGGAAAACAGAAATTATCTAAAACCATTAAGGCAATTTAAAATTGCCTCATTTTCTTCTATAGAATTAGCACAATTTTTGAAAATATATATAAAACCAACGGGTGACGAGGCTGTGGAGTCACTGGAACTCTGACACTTTGATATCACTCTGTAGAGCGGGCACTTGCTGTAGAGCGAGCAAGGAGAGGCACATAGGACCGTATACCTTTATCCAGAATCTGCTACTTACTAGTTATTGTTGTATGTTCTGGAGACATAGAAATTTTAGACAAAACAAAATTACAGGTGAAGTCTAGGACTCTGGGAAAACTTTCTTATCAAAGAAAAAATGTGTGTCAGGGAAAGAGAGGAAGAATGATTATAATTGGTAATTAAAATGTGGCAACTCTACAGACGAGGCATGTTGTATGGTCTCAGATGATCTGAAGATTTCACATTTGTAACGGACCCATCACTCAATTCTGCCTCATAAGCAGTATGTTTATTTTTCCTGTGTGGCAAATTCAGGGCTGCAAAAATTTCAAGCTGCATTGCTTTTGAGTTAAAGTGGGGTTTCTGGAACTGTTCTCTTTCCCAGGGAGCTCATTCGCTGTTTGAAGTGGTACATGGACTGCTCAGCAGAACTGATTCGACAGGACCACATTCAGGAAGCCATGAGGGTAATGTACTGAGCTCACTGTACATAAAGGGCCCACCCCTGCTGTTGTTTGTCAGTAATTTCAATGGTTTAGTGTGCAGAACAAGTGTTGACATCCCAGTACACTGGCCTGCTTTCAGGAATGCCTTGGACCACATAATTCCCCATTGTCCACCTTAATTTTGCCCCAGAAGACCTTTATTCCTAACAGTGTTATCTTAAAGCAGGAAGGAGGGATGATGTACATGCAACTCCTGGCCATCCTTCCTGACTGGTTTTGCCAGCAGCATCCATCTCTGCTTCCACTGGCCAAAGCATCATATCTCCTTCTAAACCAATGTTGGTGGCAACATTAATTAGACTTAAGATCTTCCAACTTTTCCTGTCTTCAGTGGTTACTAAACATTGTTTTTTAGAACTGTTTTAAGTAAAAAGAGCTGATTGGATGCACTGTATATGGATACATTAAGAAGATAATCTTAAAACCTTGACCTTTGGAAGAAACCGGAGTCCCCCATGGCAGCACTCCTGCATGGACAGGTTCCGAGATAAGGCAGCCTTTTGCATTTCTGGGCAGCTCCAGTTTTCAGGGGACCATCGTCATTGTGAGTTAACTTCACTTTCTGGTAACTTCTTTTCATGGTACTTCTACTGTGGAGACCCACTGAGAGAATGTTGATTTCTCTTTTGCTCAACAGTTCTCAAGATAGCTTTTTAAAGAAAGTTGCCATATCCCTTGGGAACTCACAGCAAGTTCATGCTTTCTCCCTTTCTGCCCCGACATTTTCTTGTTCTTGAGTTATTTTTTTTTTTTAGTTGCTTTTTAACCACGTCTTTCCCACCCTTTCCAGTTAGTAATAAAAGAAGAGTGGCAACAAAGTAGTTCTGCTTTTTCTCTGTCCTCTTTTAATTTCACATCATTTGCTCTGAGTACCATTGGGCCTGTGATTTTGTTGTTCTTGTCCACATGCTAACAGGTGAGACAGGTGCTTCCCTAAACATTACCAGACTGAAGAAGCAAAATAAAATCATAGGTCTGTGTTTCCCCTGCCTCTTCTTCATATGTTCTGTAAAAATCTAAGGCCATAAGTATTATTTCTGTCCTTCTTCATATAATACATGTCTACAAAGCAGTCAGCATCTGTTGTGGATGCCAAGATGCAAAGAAGAATAAGACAGACCTCTTCCTTGCCTTGAAGAACACATCCCCATTGAAGCATGCTCAAACACAGGTGTAGAGCAGAGTTCTGAGTGTGATGTGGGGACAGAGCCTGCATTCTGTTCTTCTTTAAACCCAGTACCTGGCAGCTGCCTCAGACAATATTTGAGGGGATAAAAGTTGAGTGAAATGCAAAAGATTCTATGGGAGTCCCTAAATTAATTGCTCAGGATACTGAGAAAGCATCACAGAAGTTGTTTTCTCCTAACAATCATTCAGTCATTCCGTCAAGTCAGTGTTACTTGATACCTGCCATGTGTCAGACACCGTAGTAGACGCTGGAGATTCAGCAGGGGCCCAAGCAAAAAAGGCTGTGCTTTCATAGCACTTCCATCCAAGTGGAGGAAAGACAGACAATAAATATACAAATTAAGTGGGGAAAAAAACGTGATAAGTAAGAACTATGAAGGAAATTTACTTCAGATCAAAATTTTAGGGAAAGTTTGTCTGAGGGGGTGACCTCTGGGCTGAAATCGATGTGAAGAGCTGGGGGATGAGCATTCCAGACCAGAAACAGCATGTTTAAAAGCCTGGGTGGGAAACAACTTGAGTTTTCAAGCAACCGAAAAGTAGCTGATGTGACCAAAGCAGGGAATCAATTTCAAACATTAAATTGGATGTGTGAAGTGATAGAAAGGAAGAAGTGCTGGTTCCAAAGAATCTGGCTAGATCAGCTGAGTTGATATCAGGGTTACTTAGGGAGATGCAGAATTCTGGGAGAAGATCAGGTTTGGGTGGAAAGAAAGAAGATATCCATTTGGGGGAGCACTTTTCTGAGGTACTTTCATACTTATTCTTACCACTGCAAACCTGTTTGAATGGCCTCTCATACTAATGCATCCAGTACTAAGGTTTTATCAGGTCATTTCCCCTTCTTCTTCAAGTTTTAGTTGACAAGTCCTCCTGACCAAACCAGTAAATCTCTAATCAGTCCTGTTTTCATCCTTCACAGGATGCGTATGGTCCTGGTCTAGCACCTCTCAGTCTGGTATGATAAAATGTGGACCAGGAAACCTCTTCTTACTCTTGATTCAATACATCCTGCCACTCATTCGCATCTCTTCCTTTCACTTTCAAAGTCGTGGCCTTTCTAAGAAAGTTTGACCACTAAGGAATATGAAAATAAAGAGTCTTTTGTTTTCTTACTTGGTTATTTTGTTTGTCCCTTGTGAATGACCTGTAGGAGGTATCTTTGACAGGTTTGAGTTTGGTATTTGGCAAGATATTCTAAAAAGACAGCACACTTTTCACTGGTGAGCTATCTCAGGTCCCCCAGGGAACCATGAAGAGAAAAGAGCAGGCACAATGGATCTTCTTGGTGCTTGAAAGGTTGTAATAACTTTTAGGATCTCTTTTTCTTTCAGGCTTATTAACTTAAGTAGAAATGCAAAGAGTGGCTGCTTCATCCACCATTAAGTGTTTCATTGTCTCCATGAAGTGTTGGGAGCACCCTTGAACTGTGAACAAACTCCATAGGCTCCACCACTCACCTCCTTCCTCACTGGCCCACCCTCTTCTCTTTCCCCAGTTGCATTAGTCAGAGGCAACCGGCCATCACCTGGTCCTTCCCACGCTGGTACTGACCATAAAAATCAAGAGGAGTGGGCAAGGGAAGTCAGGTGGTGATGGATGACTGGAAGGGACTTATTTTTTATCCCTCATGCAGGTTTTCGCAGGGCCATCTTGGACGTTGTTTTATATTTTAAAATTTAATGAAGATACTAAGCTCTCAGGCCCAGGAAATGCAAGCAATTTTTCTGTCTGGTTCTGCCCTTCACTATGAAACTAGTGGATGTTTCAAGCCATTCAATACACTTCTTGTGTTAGCTGTTTCAAACTGGAAAAAGAAAACAGGTCATGAGGTACACATTTTCCCTTTTAAAATTAGAGTATGTAGCACACATCTCCCTGGTTCTTTTCAGACCAGGCATTAAAAGTCTGGAATGGAGGCTGTAGCATTTATGCTGCTGAGGCCATACACTTTAATTTTTTCTAATGCAATCTTCTGGTACAAGGCTTGGAAGACATATTTTTCTAACCTAGCCATTCTACAATGCCTACTGAATTCTATATGGGCTGCAAAACAAAACAAAATGAGGTTTTGTTTTACCAAACCTTTTGATAGATACATAGGTCATGAAAGGTAGCTTGAGAATTGTTTTCTATTTTATATTTCAAGTAACTGAGCTCCATTTGTTTCATCCTTGGATAAGTTTCTCTCCCAATGTCTCTGCCTTCCCAGTGTCTGGGAAATCTGTGGCATTTCTTTGATTAGAAAGCATAGTCTTAGATCTTCAATCTGTTCTCTTAAAAGATAATTACTGTGCTCATAAGCATGGGCCAAGCTGTAAGGACTCCTCAGAATTAGATACTGCTCCCAAAATAAGTTATGGGAGCTTCATCTTCTGCATTGTTCAAAAATTGTCTGTGGGAAGGTGTCTGGGTTTAGAAGAGGATAGAGAGTGGGTGTGTCAGGTCCACCTGGGGCTGTGCAACCTGGGGCAAGTTTTCTCCAGACTTAATGTCCAGTGAGAAGGCTGGCACCATGTCAGACCCCAGCTATATCTCAAAGGTGCAGAAGGCTCCTTAAGGACTTTTCCTTCTTGGAATAAATTTAAGAGAGGTTACATCATTGCTTTTGAAGCCTCTTATTTCCAGACCTGAAAAAAATACAAAGAAACTTCATTTTCTTTGGATCCTATATGGTCTTGAATTCAGCTATTGTGGTTCCTCAGTCTGTGATTCCTCAATTCCAGAACCACAGAAACAGTTGTAAATTAATTTGATGATTCCTCAGTAAGAAGACAGCTGCTGCTCAGTGACCAGTTGGACTTTGGAGATAAAATTTAAAAAAAAAAAGTGCTTGTCTCCACAGTTGAAATTGTTCATCATCTGATTTTGGTATAGAATTTGCTGTTACTTTACCCTTTATTCCCTGCTGTGTTAGCTCTTGGCCATCTTTAACACCTCTCCATCCCTTTTACTTAGGCCTTGGAGTACCTTTTCAAGTTCATCGTGCAGTCCAGGATCCTGTACTCCCGAGCCACCTGTGGGATGGAAGAGGAGCAATTCCGGTCCAGCATCCAAGAACTTTTCCAGTCCATCCGGTTTGTGCTCAGTCTGGACAGCAGAAACTCAGAAACACTCCTTTTCACTCAGGTCTGTAAGCTGCAGGGAAATTTTGCTGCTGGATCCTTGTCTGTCTTAATGGCTGGCTTCTTTGTCCTCTGGCTTCTAGAGTTGAAGAAGCCCTGCCAGGCTCCTATGTGTTGGGTAAAGGGTGACTTGAAGGAAATACCTAATAGAACAAAATGCTATTTTTACTTCAAAGTCAGCTATGTCCCAGCTACCAAATATAAGATAGCCCAGTGGCTTTAGGGTGGGGAAGAAGCACAACTTTATTCTCAGAAGGCTCTTTAATTTTTTTTTTAATTTTTTCAACTTTGAGAGAGAGCAAGCACAACCAGGGGAGGAGCATGGAGGAGAGACAGAATCCCAAGCAGGCTCCATGCTACCAGCACACAGCCCGATGAGGGCCTCCAGCTCAGAACATTGAGATCATGACCTGGGCTGAGATCAAGAGTCAGACCCTCAACCAGCTGAGCTACCCAGGCACCCCTCAGAAGCCCTCTTTAAACCAAATATATTTAGTTACATACTTTTTGTCATTTATGAACATCTTATTTAAAGGGGATATTTATAACATAATGGAGAATTTTATTTCCTAGTCACTGTTAATTTTTTTTTAACTTTTTAAATAAACTTTAGTACTTATCCGTTCCAGAAGTTAAGAGTGAAATAGGCAGAAATAACTAGAAAACTTTGCTTAAGAATTAAGATTAGGGGCACTTGGGTGGCTCAGTCAGTGAAGCGTCCGACTTCGGTTCAGGTCATGATCTCACAGACTGTGGGTTGGAGCCCCACATCGGGCTCTGCACTGACAGCTCAGAACCTGGAGCCTGTTTTGGATTCTGTGTCTCCCTCTCTCTCTCTGCCCCTCCCCTGCTCACACTCTGTCTTTCTCTCTCTCTCAAAAATAAACTTTAAATTTTTTTTAAAGAATTAAGATAAAATTCTATTAGAAATATCAGTGTGGGAAGGAAATTTGCTTCCTTATATTAGAAATGCCCAGTTAGCACTGTTGGTGGGAATGCAAATTGGTGCAGCCGCTCTGGAAAGCAGTGTGGAGGTTCCTCAGAAAATTAAAAATAGACCTACCCTATGACCCAGCAATAGCACTGCTAGGAATTTATCCAAGGGATACAGGAGTACTGATGCATAGGGGCACTTGTACCCCAATGTTTATAGCAGCACTCTCAACAATAGCCAAATTATGGAAAGAGCCTAAATGTCCATCAACTGATGAATGGATAAAGAAATTGTGGTTTATATACACAATGGAATACTATGTGGCAATGAGAAAGAATGAAATATGGCCTTTTGTAGCAACGTGGATGGAACTGGAGAGTGTGATGCTAAGTGAAATAAGCCATACAGAGAAAGACAGATACCATATGGTTTCACTCTTATGTGGATCCTGAGAAACGTAACAGAAACCCATGGGGGAGGGGAAGGAAAAAAAAAAAAAAAGAGGTTAGAGTGGGAGAGAGCCAAAGCATAAGAGACTGTTAAAAACTGAGAACAAACTGAGGGTTGATGGGGGGTGGGAGGGAGGGGAGGGTGGGTGATGGGTATTGAGGAGGGCACCTTTTGGGATGAGCATTGGGTGTTGTATGGAAACCAATTTGACAGTAAATTTCATATATTAATAAATAAATAAATAAATAAATAAATAAATAAATAAATAAAAAGAAATGCCCAGTTAGTTAATCTGTTACCTTTTCCAAGTAGCTTCATCCTAGAAAGGATCCAAGATAGTGTTTATTACCCCAGTCACAAGGGGGTTATTTTCTTATACAAATAAATTCAGAATTTTATCTAATAGATTCCATTTCTTTGATTTTTTTGAAGCCAATTATTATTCAAAACCTATCAGCAAAGATCAGACAGCCTCTCTCACATCCATTCATTCAGTTGCTGCCAGGACTGTCATGAGTGCAAATATATGTTTAAATATCTCCTTTAAGATTAGAGTAGTCTGGGGGGGCGCCTGGGTGGCTCAGTTGGTTAAGCATCCAACTCTTGATTTTGGCTCAGGTCATGATCCTACAGTTCATGAGATCGAGTCCTGAGTTGGGCTCTGTGCTGACAGTGCAGAGCCTGCTTGGGATTCTTTTTCTCCCTCTCTCGACCTCTCCCCTGCTCTCACACTGTCTCTCTCTGGTTCATTCTCTCTCTCTCTCTCTCTCTCTCTCTCTCTCTCTCTCGAAATAAATGAACATTTAAAAAAAAGATTAGAATAGTCTGCTTTTTTGTTTTCCACTTGACCCTATGTTGCCCCAATGCCAATTGCCTTTAAGCCCCTTGGACCAGAGAACAGGTGAGCAACTGTGAATGAAACTCTTTAAGTGAGGATTCTTCAAGGTCTCCAGGTGCCTCTGTAAGAAAGGCTCATTTGATGGTCTCTCCCCCCGAGTACTCCAAGCAACTCCTCTTCCTCCTTGTGTCTCTCCTCTAGCTCATTGGTTCCTGCCAACAAGGGCCCAGGACACCTACTCTTCCTTTCAGCATACAGAGATATGGGGAGCTCAGAGGTAGCTAGCAGAGCAGGGCAGATATGCTTTCTGAGAACTTGGCAATGCCTTGTACTGCATGGCATACTCCTATCTCATCAGGATAGTTCAGATTTAGTCTCAGCTTAGACCCATGTCAGGATCAGACCTGCTTCTTTGGTGCCAGGCTCATGTTTCATAAGTTTCAGAATTCTCAGCAAGTCTGTGGTTCAGTCAGATTATGTCTTTGCTTCTGACCACTAGGAGATGTTAGGGTGCAAGGATCCTTCTGTTCTGGTGCATAAGTATGGGAAAGCTCACCATTTAAGAGAGCATTTACTATTTGCCTTTGATTATTAAGGACCTGCTTTTCCCCCTTTGTCTTTTGTATCTAACTGCTTATGACAGCATGTTTTTGTGCTTGTTCTAATCATTGCAAAAAAATCTCTGATATCCCAGGAAGTTTTAATCTATAGATAGAATTCATGTAAGTTCTATTCTTGGGCCTGGCCTGAGCAGAATTCATGTAAGTTCAATTCTTGGGCCTGGCCTTAGCATAGACTGTAGAATGACAGACATGTTTCCCCATGGCATACATTTTTACTCACTCTAGGCCTGCTTGATAAAGCAGTCAAGGAAAACAGCCTCCCATTCACTACCTGCCACGCAGAAAAAGTACACTCTCATCTTCTCATCTCAAAGTGACATTTCATTACCCTTTGTGAATTCTAGGTTAATAATGTAAGAGTATTGAGAAGTGGAAAAGCTTTCTTCATGTTGCTTCCATGTAGACAAGAGAGAATGCGGACCAGTATTTATTGAAAGCCAATGATGTGCCAAGCACTCTAACTGGAAACTAACTTAATGCATCTAATTTTTTTCATGCCAATACCAGGAGATAAGTGATATTATCATCTTTATTTTATAGATAAGAAAACTGATATTAGGCAAATAACTCACCCAAGGTGATGTGACAGATAAGTAGTAAAGTTGAGATTTGAACTCATGTCTGTCTAATTCCAAAAGCCATTCTCTTTCTCCTATACTACTCTGCCTGTAAAAGGCTCTTGAACTATTATCAGGTATTCATAAAGAGTCTACCTCATGGGTCTACCAGAGCCAAGATCCATGAAGAGAAGTCTCCGAACACACAGACTCCTGCCCATGCCCAAGGCCATCTAGGTTGCTGAACTCTATGCCAACATAATCATCAGTTGTCAAGAATTCATAGCTGACTAAATCCATACAGTCTCCATCCTTTTGGATTTACACTTGAGACTGCCAAGCATCACAGATGAAGGGCATCATTTATAAAGTCTTCAGATTTCATGGTTTCAGATAAATGTGTCCATCCTGGGGGAAATGGTCCAGCTCACAGAGCTGGATTGCTGGCTACAGGGCTGTGAACGGAGTTCAGCTCATGCTGCTTGGTGGTGCCCAGCTCTCTCTGCTATAGTTTCTTTGAGAGGTTCCTGGCTTGAATTTGAGACCAAAATTAGAAAGTCAAGTGTTTGATCATAGAGACAGACAAAAAATTTAAATCCATTTTGTAAACAAAATAGCTATGGCTGTTAAACCGTATTGAGCTGATTTCTTTTTATATTCCCTTCTCTTGCCAGCAAATATGCTGGCAAGTTATGAAAGTTTCAAGTGGCCTGGGCCCCAGCAAATTTTGTTTTGGTTTCCTTTGTACTCTTCCCTGTTTTATGCCCCAAGGGTGCTGTAGGGATGTGTGGAGTCAAAGGCCAGGGAGGAGCTCATGTGAGACAGGGGTGCTACAATGCCATTTCAACCTCTTGTATTATTATTGTCTGAGCATGTGAGAAAGACAGACAACGAACTCTGTGCTAACTGCAGCTTCACTTGCTTCTGCAGGCTGCACTCCTCAATTCTTTCCCAACCATCTTTGATGAGCTGCTGCAAATGTTCACCGTGCAGGAGGTGGCAGAGTTTGTAAGAGGGACTCTGGGGAGCATGCCCAGCACTGTGCACATTGGGCAGTCAATGGATGTGGTGAAGCTGCAGTCCATCGCCAGGACCGTGGATAGCCGCCTGTTTTCTTTCTCAGGTAAATCAAGTTGGGATGAGAATCAGACTCACCTTTCCTCCTTTCCAGGGTGTTGTCAAGTGGTAATCAAAGGATCAGTTTTATCAACCATCATGCAAGAAGCCTGTGGCCCTAAAAATTCAGAGTTTTGGGTAAACTCCATTAGATACTACAGCCAAGATCTAGGCCTACTGCCTCACTCATGATTTATCCCTAGGGACCCACACCCTGGGGCATGCCCATGAGGTGGCTTGTGGAGCAACTTCTAGGCCTACAGGCCTAGCCAGCTTCCCCCACACCCAGCAAGATGGAAAGGAGGGGGAACAAGAGAGAAGGGGATCCCAATGGGGATAAGGATAAGTCAAGGAAATAAGAGAGATCTTGAAAGGGGGCCCTGAGGACCGACTGTGTTTTCTTTGTTCCTTATCTCACCAGTCACATAGATTCCCTTCCTGTCTTTGAAAGACAGAGAGATGGACAGTGAGCCTTCCATACTCCCCAAGAGGTCAAGACAGACTAACAAATGATCAACAGCCCAATTGCCTTTCAGAAAGAACCTGCACATTCACACCTGAAACCACATTCAAGAGATCATCCTGGCAGTGGTACCAAATATTCAGTGGCCAAATGTTATGATCAATATGAAACTGATCCTTTAAATGGAATGTTACAATCAGAATAAATTTCTAGGGCACAGGAATAAATCTGAAATTTGAGAAAAACAATTATTATTAGAATTTTTATAACTATAATTTTTGGTAATAAAAATTTTTAAGTTGGACTTTTAAAGTATATGAACAGTAATTTATCAACCAAGTGCTACACATAATTGCAATACTAAATAAATGTTCCCTTTAACTTAACTCTGCCAGTGTAAGGTATTATTCATGGCAAAGCTGCCACCAGGAGAGTCATCTTTTCTCTACCAGTAGCTATTTATGGTAAACACTTCTCTCTTCCTCAGTTCCTAGATTAAAGATTTTATCACTAGTTTGGACACATTAGCACTGAGGCCACTGCACACATTCAAGCTTTGTGCACTGCTTAAAGATTCTTTCTGAATATGTGGGAAGGGGGACATCAGACTGCCCTCACTGACATCCTTTATTTCTAATATTATCGCATGCACTTGCTGCTTCCCATAATCACTTAAGAAAAATTGTTCTTTGGGCAGCCTTGGTGGCTCCGTCAGCTGAGCGTCCAACTTCGGTTCAGGTCATGATCTCACACAGCTCATGAGTTCGAGCCCCATGTCGGGCTCTGTGCTGACAGCTCAGAGTCTGGAGCCTGCTTCAGATTCTGTGTCTCCCTCTCTCTCTCTGCCCCTCACCCACTCGTGCCATGTCACTGTCTCTCAAAAACAAATAAACATTAAAAAAAATTTTTTAAAAGAAAGAAAAATTGTTCTTAAACTTTATGTGGCAGTGACACATGTAGTTGGATTTTGAGATGACAAGCCACCCCCAAATTCTCATTTGCATCTCAATTTCACTGAATGCTTCAGTTGCAACATGTTCCTTGAAGCAGCACCTTAAGGTGGTGTCTCTTAAGCAACACTTATATTCTCAGAGCACATCAGTTTGGTCTTTTCAGCTGGTTCCAGTAATAAACTATTTTCTCAGCAGATAGTTATTGGTTGATATAAATCCTGCTATGTTCGTATAATTTTGGACTGCAAAATGTATTATGAACTTCTCTTTTGTCTACACATCCTTTTAAACATAGAATAGCTATCATTCCATTTTATATTCTAACTATTTGACAAGACAACCCCCAAATCTCTTGTATGTCATGTAGTTTGTCTTTGGCTAAAAAACAGATTTTCTTTCTGAATTTTATCTGAAACATGTAATTGTGGTCAAATGTGAACAATAAATCCAAAATGCCCTGGTGTGTTTGTATTACTGACAATCTGACTAAATCCTGCCGGCCAGGTATGAAGGTACCTGTAGAATCACACAGTCACTGACCACATAGGAATGCAGAGCATCACAAACATGTTCACACTTGTATTTCACTTTGTCTTCTCACCACACCTGTGAAGTAAATCCAATTAGCACCTCATTGTACACATAGGAAAAATCAAGCCCATTGGAGGAATCAACCTGCCTAAGGTCTTAGGATGAATTAATAAAAGATCTTGAACTAGGATTCAGCCTTCCTGACAGGGTTCTTTTTTTTTTAAGTTTATTTATTTATTTTGAGAGAGAAAGAGAGTGTGTGAGTATGTGTGTGTGCGCGTGCACATGCACACACTAGTTGGGGAGGGGCAGAGAGAGAGGTAGAGAGAGAATCCCAAGTGGGCTCCTGGCTGTCAGCGTAGAGCCTGATATTGGGCTTGATCTCTTGAACTGTGAGATCATGACCTGAGCCGAAACCAAGGGCCAGACACTTAACCAACTGAGCCACCCAGATGCCCCTGTCAGGGTCCTAAATATAGTTGTCTCCTGATAGTGTTGTTCAGTTAACAGGGAGGGGAAAACTTAGGATTGGCAGTAAGGGTTAGCTAATTATCAAAGGCTTATGAGAAGACAAAATCCTGCTACTATTCCATTCATTGCTGTGGGCATGCCAAGCTTGTCCACTAAGCCTAAGGGGAAAAGGAGGTAGGCCTAATGGCTGCCACAAAGTAAATGCTCATGGGGGGAAGGGGGGAGTGCCAGGCCAACTAGTCAGAGCATCATAAAGAGTGACCATTTATAATGCATAGCAGGTCTGCAGGTTCAATCAGTGTAGTTCATAGAACTAGGTATGTCAATTGAATGGAATTTTCAGTGTAAGCTATGCTTTTAATTTGGGATCTAGTCGTTAAAGAGATTTCATTTGGGAGCAATTTCCTAACATTCATCCTGCACAAAATACCATAGATACTGAGGCTTGAAATGAGAAAGAAGGAAAGAGAAATGGAAGGATAATGCTGTGGGATGTTTTATAATGTCCAGGAGGTGGGCTTTTTGGCCCTCATAAGGGAAGGGAGTGGCCTCCATCTTGGCACTGGTTTCAACCCCATTTGCTTTGAGACCAGTTAAGTCTCGCAGTGTCACTGGCTCCCAGAAGTAGCTAGTTCTTCTCTAAAGGGCTTCTTCACCTTTGTGTTTTCTCTCTCAGAATCCCGCCGCATCCTGCTTCCTGTGGTTCTCCATCACATTCACCTTCACCTGAGGCAGCAGAAGGAGCTGCTGATCTGCTCAGGGATTCTTGGCAGCATCTTCTCCATCGTCAAGACCAGCTCTCTGGTAGCGGCCCCGTGCCCACTCCATCTCCCCTCAGCTCTGCCCCAGTCTTGTATTACTTTAACCAGAGGCAGACCAACAAAGATCACTTTGTACACTTCTCAGTCAGAGAAGCTTTCATCAGTGGCAGGAAGGTGCTCAAGTGAGCAGAGGCCTGTGTATGCTGAGCAGGCTTCTCAACACAACACAGTTTTGCTATTTGAAAAAGTTGCATTTCTGAAATGTAGTTCTCTTTAACACCAGAAAGCCGAATCCTGTGCCATGTTCTGTTATTATCAAAAGGTATTAATCCTATGTTCCTGAGAGTGTTCTGAGGATACTAAGGCACAAGCACAGGGAGGCAAGCCCAGGCTGAGAGGCAGCTTGCTCATTCAGACTTTTCTGTCAGCTTCCTGGCAGCTTGATTCCACCCATATGACATTCCATACCATGCCAGATGAGGTCAGGACATAGGAGAGATAATTGTTGCCCACAAGAGTTCTGAGCCTCATGGGATGATAGAGTTGGACTTTAAAGATGAGGTTTCAACTGGTACTGCTTTTGCCTATTTTCTTTCCTCTTTACTTTTTCTTTTAAAAAGAGGTCTATGGTGGGAGGGGAAGGAAGGAAGGAAAGACATGTATCAGGCATGAATAAAGGTAGGAATTTATTTTAATGATATTTATTTTATGTATTTATGGTAATAGGAAAAATGGTTATTTCTTAGAGAAAATTTGTAAACTATAGGAAAGTATAAAGAAAGAAATTAAGAACAAGAATGAGTTTTTTATTACAACATCTTAAGAGGAGATGAGGTTTCTGGAGAATAAAATTACAACTGCATTTAAAATGAAGGCCAGTATTCTAGATGAGTCTTTTTTTTTTTTTTTTGTCAGTTATATCCATATCCAAAATCTTGTCCCATTTTGTGTCTGTCTTTTCATTTTTGCTGCTATTTCTTTTGATAAACAGAATAATTAATTCTAATGCAACAGAATGTATGTCCTTTCATTTATGGTTACTGCTTTCTGTGTATTTTCCTAGAATAAAGTTACATAGATACTCCTCTATAAAAAATAAATAAAATAAAATGAAGGCCAGTAGACAGGTGATAAGAGTGCAAGGTTAGGCTATCCATGTGGAACAGGAGAGGTCCTGAAAAAAAAAAAGAGTGTGGTTGGTTTGAGTGAGATACAGGGCCTCAATAGGGTGCTTTGGTGTCCAGACTTAAAAGTACCATCTGGTGACAGGGCCCTGCTTGGCAGAGTGCCTATGGTGCTTGTAGTGGCCCTATTGTTTGCTCTTGGCTCCAGGCAAGGCTTGGCAGCTCTCCCTCCCACCAGGCCTCAGAGAGGCAACACCAAGCACATAAGGTCTATTAGCAGCCCAAGGCCAGACTTGAGGAAGTGGGAGACTTATTGCTAAATAAAGGAGAGAAACTGAAGGGAAAATAAAGGGAAGGAAAGGAATGGAGGAGGAATGGAAACAGGTAAAAACCTGAAAGAGATGGTCTGGTTGTATCTGTGGTACTAGAGTCAGGTGCAATTAGTTGCTTACAACTAGTCAGAGAGACATCACAGGTGAGAGTGTTAGCGATCAGTATAGCAGATGATAAAAATGACTTTAGCACCAAGAGTTGCTCCAATTCTTCATGTGGAATGGGTCACAGTATAATTATATTAAATGAATGGATTGGGGTGGAATTTAAGCTCCATGAGCATAAAGATACTATCTTCCTTGTTCACCTTTGTATACTCAGGTTCACAAAAAGTGAGTGGCACATGGTAACTGCTTAATGAATAATGGGTTGGTGGATGGATGGACAGATAGACATTTGTACCAGTAATAATAAAAAGAGGCTGGAGAAGGGGCAGTGAGAATCTCTGTGAGATAAATAAAATTAGGCTACAAGATTTGAGATTCAACATGAGAGGTCTATAGAAGGACAGCACAGACACTTCCTAAATTCAGAGTGTGGTGGCTGAGAAGCAGCCCTTAGTGGGGTCCTGCCATTGTTTTTGTGAGGCTGCCTGAGAAAGACACACTGAGACCAGAGTCCTTCAGGTGGAACAGGAAACATGAGCAAGAATGCTGAGAAGCTCAAAAGAGAGATGTAGACATATCTGAGCAACAGTGGGGCCAGCAAAGCTTGAGATTGCCTAAGGAGAAAGCCCTGAGAAGAAAACATTCCTTTTAAAGACTGAAATACTTTTATGTGCATTCAGGTGTGTGTTAGCAGTCCTGAAGGTGCCACCACCACACCTTGTGGCATGAATACCATTTTCTCAAAGTGTTAGCAGTGTTGTGCTTTCTCCAGACTCTTCTAGGGAAATCAAGGTAAACAGGTACTTCAGGACCTTTGCTTCTGCCTTGTATACTGAAATTAAGGTATCTACCTGAGGTTCAGAACTGTGGGTGTCAAGTGGTGCTGGGTTAGGCGAAGACCTGGCTACCATACCAGGGCAACAGAGACAGGTTTGCCTCACCTTTTCTCAGAGCTGTTGTCCCAGGTCCTTGACATCTCATGCTAGTGAAGCCAAAAGCTCAGTGTTGAGAGTCCAATCAGAAGACCACTCCTGATGCCACACACTTTGTAAGTGCTGCCAGCTGCACGTCAGCCAGGTTGGTGCTAACGGTGTGCTCTCTCACTGCTCGCTCCAGGAGGCAGATGTCATGGAGGAGGTAGAAATGATGGTGGAGAGCCTCCTGGACGTGCTCTTGCAGACTCTGCTCACCATCATGAGCAAATCGCACGCTCAGGAGGCGGTAAGAGGGCAGCGGTGCCCGCAGTGCACAGCCGAGATCACTGTTAGTAACTAACATTCAGGTTTTCTTGCCTTCTTTTCTAACCTGGGGCTCCTCCACACCAACCCCACCTCCCCATAGCACCACCTTCATCTCCACCTCCCTGCATGGTTGTCAGCATGCTGCCTTCTTCCTTTCTCGCATCTGGCTCCTGTCTCCACTCTGAAGGCTCTATGTTTGTAGTCCCAGAAGTCTACTCTAGGGCACATGTGGGGAATGCTCCCTGTCTCGCTTTCCTGCACACTGTCTCTGTTGGCCTTTGCCTTTGTGCCAACTCATTTCCTGTTCTGTAGAGTGGAGCAGAGATGCAGTAAGAGATTGAAGGGGGAAAATGGAGTATTCCTTCTAGTAGCAGGCTCTCCTAAATGATGTGCACAACAGAATAATTTTCTTAGAATTTGGTTGTATCTACAAACTACTATTTTTGTACACAACATTTGTATCTAAATGTCTAGCATCAGGAAAAAATGTGATGAGTTAGAATTGCACTGGCATTACTGGACAATTAGAAGAGAAACAGCCTGGGGAAACGTCTCAGGAGGGACAGAGAGACAGCCCCCACTCCTCCACCCAGAGTGGACTTCTTACCCCTGATGGCAGAACACAATAAACAGGTTGCACGGACTCTTCCGTTTGGCAGGTGAGAGACTGCAGTGGTTTCCTTGAAGCAAATTCTCTGTGGGAGCTAGCCAAACCCCAGTACGCTAGGGAGGGAAAGGGGGACAGAGAGCAGGCATGTGTTCTGAAGCACTGGGCTTAGAAAGAATGTTCCCTTTGGATCTCCTGTTGAGAGCACTCTCACTATAGGTAAAAAATATGTACCCTGGTGTGTCCTGGTAACCCATCCTTCTGACCAACAACTACACAATACTTGCTATAGGCCTACCCCTGCTTTATGCACTTTACAAATATTAACTCAGTTAGCAACACTAAATTACATAGTTTTAATGAAGATGATAATAACTGCATAATTTACTGAGCACTTCCTTTACATACTGGACTTTTTCACTGAAAAGTTTTATGTGCATTCATTCCTCCAATCCTCCTACTAAATCTAGGAATTATAGATTATGCCCATTATTATGCCCATGCTCAGATAAAACTGAGGTTCATATACATGTATATGTTCTACACATATACATTTGTAGAATAATTTCATGTGTCTAGAAATGATTTGAGAGCCAAAAATATTGTTGTCAAATGTCCATGAGTTTAAAAATATTTGGTCAGCTTCCCTATGCCAAAAATTGCCCTAAGATGGTAAAATTCTTGGAGTCCTTAAAACAAGGTCTTCTTCCATGTTATCCAAGTTGCAACTTGAAGGAATCTTAAAGGCTCATTTTTGTATCCATAAATTTTTACTTATCTTAAAGCCCATAATTCACCTTCTCATAAAGGTCAGTTTTGACTCTACTTTCCAGAAAGTTATGTCGAACTACTTTGTTCCATCTTCCTGCTCCAGTAACCACATGTAAGCTCTATGAGGTCCCCAGAAGAATTTTGAAGAAGGGCCATCCCATCTTGGAGCAATATGGGAAGAGCCCACATTCTGCCCAGAGAAGGCCAAGCACCCTGTTCTGAGTAATCCCTTTCAACTTCAGTACAATGGCCTGGAAATATATAGTGACAAAGGATTGTGTAGCCAAAAATTTCCTAGGAAAAAAACCGAGACTTTCTGTCTCACTTTGCAATATTTCTTTGTTATAGGTTAAGGTTTTACCATTAGTCCCATGCTACAGAAGTCTTATTAAAACTCCCAAGCCCTTCAGAAAACTTAGCAGAAAGGAAAACTCATTTTCAGGGCCAGAGTTCTCACCTTCCCTTTCATGATCATTGGGGCCATCTCAGACCCTTCCTTCTCTCCTTGCCCTCTGTGGATTGGGGAAACACAGCTCTTGTGATTAGTTGCACCAAGTGTTTTCTCGGTTGGTCCCCAGGGTGAGTATGTGTCCTGCCTTCTCTCGCTCCTCCGCCAGATGTGTGACACCCATTACCAGCACCTCCTGGACAACTTCCAGAGCAAAGATGAACTCAAGGTAGGCAGCAAACCTACCTCAGAACTGACTTTTCACCCAGGAAAGGAAACATGCAGCTAAGACTGACCAGGGGCTTTCTCCTGCCAGGGGAGCAAGTACAAGTGACCAGCTCTGCCTAGGGTGAAGGGTTCACCAGCCCCACTTTACAGCTGTGAGTGTACGGCTTCCCAAAGCTGAAAGCCAGCAGTGTTCTTACACACCCAGACCTCAGTAACACTGGCAAGTTTTCACTAATAGCAGCCCTGTGACCATGTCCCTATATGAGAGACTGCTCTAGGCCATCGTAGCTGTCAGCAAACCAGAATTCTTCCCTTTCTTATGAACTCAGCACTCATCTTATATTTTGCCCCTGCAAATCAGACTCCACTGTTTAATAACTATATGATAATTAATAATAATAATAATAATAATAATAATAATGGCAACTTTTCATTAAAATGTATTTCTGGAAGTGACCTGTAGAGAGCAAAAGTGAGCACTGCCCATTGGCTACAGACTCCAGATCTAGAGCACCAGGGCAGATAGGGCAGAGAAATGGGCCATGATCCAGACAAGGGAGCATTCCCAAGCTTCCAGTGGTATCACTGCTGACAAACTACTGGGGCTATGTCTTTGCCTTAGAATGTGCTACTTACTAAGTTCATCCCTTGACGAGCAAACTATTGCAAATTTTAGTTGTATGCTCTGCCTCCATTCAGAACCACAGCATTTGCATTTCATAATAATGCATTATATTGTTTTTCATTTGCATGACCTTTATTAATCATATTGTATCAGTTAATAAGTATTAGGCGTCACTTGCTAGTATTTGATCTTGCCTGCCTTTCCACAGACATGGATCTCTGCAGATTGTTATCATTAACTCATTGCCATAAGGTCAGCCTATCTTCTTGGAGGGATGAACTTTGACAGCCTTGAAGTGAGCCAAAAATTAGCCAGAGCCCAAAGCTCACATCCAAGTCAAGCAGTGCTTGAGCTGGGGTGTGGAGCCTGAAAATCCAGTGTTGGCTGTTCTAGAGCATTTTCATCACATGTGTTATACTAACTGATTTGCATCCAAAAGCTCAGGCTAGCATCATTCTCTTACTTTTTAATTAAATGTTTATTTTTATAACAATATATATACATAAATTTTTTATTTTTAAATTTGTTATTCATTTATTGAAAGCCTGCTGTGTGCAAGCACTATACCCAGAACTTTGTGGGTTTTTAATTTTTAATTATACAGGGTCTTAAAAGTCAAAACATATTACAAAGCTTATAACATAAAATGGTCGTTCCCTGCCTCAACCTGACCCCATGTCCAATTGCCCCAAAAGCAGCCACTTTGAACTCTTTTGCTGTTCTTCAAGTTTCTACTGCCATTTAAAATTTTAACTGTCGGGGCGCCTGGGTGGCGCAGTCGGTTAAGCGTCCGACTTCAGCCAGGTCACTATCTTGCGGTCCGTGAGTTCGAGCCCCGCGTCAGGCTCTGGGCTGATGGCTCGGAGCCTGGAGCCTGTTTCCGATTCTGTGTCTCCCTCTCTCTCTGCCCCTCCCCCGTTCATGCTCTGTCTCTCTCTGTCCCAAAAATAAATAAAAAACGTTGAAAAAAAAATTTTAAAAAAAAAATAAAATTTTAACTGTCAAAAAAAATGATAAATAAAATTTTAACTGTCAGTTATTATCTATTTTCTTCTTCCCATGAAAGATGAGGGTGATTCTTCTGTATCATTCCCCCCCCCCCCGACACACATACACATCTTTCCTCTCTTTCTTCCAATATAGGTGGTTACTTTATTCCAATATAGTTTGCATACACTCTTGTTTAAATTGGTAATCAACTCTTCTTTATTACAGCTAGGTAAATACTGTGGTGACCCAACTACTATGCTACTACACTTCCTTTCTTGTAAAACTTTGTTTTTTTCTGGAATTAATTGCTCCTTTTGTTATTTGCATGTTTCTTATTTCCTTTTGGTTTTTAAATCTGGCTAGGCTTTGCTACTACCTCTCTGTAATAAATCTCTCCTTCCAGCATTCCTCAAGGTCAAATCTGTTGGATACTGTCAGGTCACTTTTTTTTTTCCTGGAAACTTGCCCTGTTTTTATTTGTTTCAGGAAACAAAGTTAGAGACAAAAGTTAGAGACTTTCCTCCTATATGTACAGACTTTTGGATGTCAGTCCTGGGTCTGAAAGTGAAGTGCTCTGGTGCTACTTAGAAGCTGTATATGTGTGCAAGGCTTGTCTCCAGCAGGCTTCCCTGTAGCTGACTAAAGAGGGTCTGGTCATTTGGTCAGAGCATCCTCTAATTCCTATAGCTACTGGTGTGTTCTCTTGGACTTGTGTATTTCCTGAGAGAGGAATCATTTACCCTTCCTAGGGATGGAGTAGCCTGCCAATATTTTGGGAACCAAATAACACAAAGGGTCTGGGGACCTTCCAGTGTAGCAGGTAAACTTTGTATCAGTGCCTATTTTCATTTTGGCATGTCCACCCTCATATGTTGCTGTATCCTTGAGAACAGATCTCAGTAATCAGCTACTCCAGAGAGCAGCCCACAGTCTTCTGACAGGATGGGGAAAGCCTGGTCACCCAGGGACGTGAGATGGCAGAAGCGATCTTAGGGAGACTGTCAATCAATCTTCCTGGTTTTAGCCCTCATATCCCAGTCCCACAGAGGTACCTGGCGATGCCTACAGTTTCTGAGATCCTTGCTTCCTGTTGCTATCACTTCCAAAGGCTCTTGGCTGTCATCTTTCTCAAGTATATTAAGTCAGTCACCATGAAAGCTTTCAAAATTTGTTCACCTCTTCTGATTACTGTGTTCTTATTTCCTGTTTCCTTTGTCTCTGTGGACATATGTATTTCTTAACTATCATTTTAGAGGATTTGAGCTGAAACAGAGATGAGGGAACATATGCAGTCCACCACACCAAATATAGAGTTCTGTACATATGTTCTTTTTTTCATGACAGCATTATTGAGATATAATTTGCATACCATAAAATTTACACTTTTAAACTATACAGTTAAGTGTCCCTGATTATATCCCTCTTAAAAGACATCACAAATTAACAAGATCAAGCTAATAATTTATAACTTTGCACAAAGAAAAGCCCAAGACCAGATGGCTTAATTGGTACATTCTACCAAATTTTTAAGGAAGAATTAATACCAATCCTTCACAAGCTCTTACAAGAAATAGAAGAGGAGGGAACCCAACTCATTTTATGAGGTCAGTATTACCCTGACCTGGAAACCAAAAACAGACATCACAAGAAAAGAAAACTATAGACCAATATCCCTTATAAATATAAATGCAAAACCTTTAGCAGCATACTAGCAAACAGAATCCAGGAACATATTAAAAGAGGCATACACCATGATCAAGTGGGATTGAACACAGAAATGCAAGGTTGGCTTAATATATGCTAATCAATCAATGTAATACACCATTAAATAGAATAAAGGACCGAAAGAGGATCATCATAATGGGTGTTAAAAAAACACATTTTTAAAAAAAATCCACCAGCCTTTCATGATATAATCATTCAACAAACTAGAAATAGAAGGGAATTTCTTCAGACTGATGAAGGACACCTATGAAAAATCCACAGCTAACATCAGACTTAATAAGAAAAGATTGAATGCTTTCCTCTTAAGGTCAGGAACAAGAGAAAGACATCTGCTCTAACCTCTTATATTCATTATATTGGAGGATCTAACTGGAGCATTTAGGCACAAAAAAGAAATAAAAGTCACCCAGGTGGGAAAGGAAGAAGTAAAACTATGTCCTCAAATGACATGATTTTGTTTACAGAAAATCCTAAGACATCCAAAAAATACTATCAGAAGTAATAAGTTCAGCAAAGTTGCAGGATACACAATTAATATACAAAAATCAATGGTATTTCTTAGCACTAGCAATGAACAATTCAAAAATAAAATTAAGAGACCAGTTCCATTTATAATAGTATAAAAACAAATAAAATAATTAGGAAAATTGATTTTAAAAGACATAAATGAAAAGACACCCCATGTTCATAGATTGGAACACTTAATACTGTTAAGACAGTACTTCACAAAGTGATATACAGGTTTTAATATAAGACCTCTCCAAGTTCGAGCTGCCATTTTGCAGAGGTTGACAGTCTGATCTATAATTCATAGTGGAATGAAAGGGACTCAGAATAGCCAAATGGTCTTGAAAAAGAAAACAAAATTGAAGGATTCATACTTCCCAGTTTCAAAACTTACAAAAAAATAACAGTAATCAGAATTGGTACTAGCATAAAGATAGACATAAAGATCAATGGAATTGGATTGAGAGTCTAACTAAACCTTTGTATTTAGTAATTTGATTTTCAATAATATTGCCAAGATAATTCAAAGAGTAAAGCAGTCATTTCAGCAAATGGTGCTGGGACAATTTGATATCTCTGTGCCAAAAAAAAAAAAAAAAACAGTTGTACCTCTACCTCATATCATATTTTAAAAATCAACAGGAAAGGGATCATAGACCTAAATGTAAGAGCTAAACTATAAACTTCTTAGAAGGAAACATAGGAGTGTATCTTTGTGTCCTTCAGTTTAGCAGTGATTTCTTAGTTATGACACCAAAAGCAAGCAACAAAAGAAAAAACAGATGTAGACTTCATCAAAATTAAAAACTTATGTATTTCAGGGGCGCCTGGGTGGCGCAGTCGGTTAAGCGTCCGACTTCAGCCAGGTCACGATCTCACGGTCCGTGAGTTCGAGCCCCGCGTCAGGCTCTGAGCCCTGCGTCAGGCGCTGGGCTGATGGCTCGGAGCCTGGAGCCTGTTTCCGATTCTGTGTCTCCCTCTCTCTCTCTGCCCCTCCCCCGTTCATGCTCTGTCTCTCTCTGTCCCAAAAAAAAATAAATAAAAAACGTTAAAAAAAAAAAAAAAAAAAAAAAACTTATGTATTTCAAAGTATGCCAACAAGAAAGTGAAACAACCCACAGAATGGAAGAAAATATTGACAAATCATATCTACTAAAGGACTTGCATGTAAAATATATAGAGAACTCTTACAATTCAAGAATAAAAAGGCAACTTGATTTCAAAATGGGCAAAGTATTTGAATAGACATTTCCTCAAAGAAGATACAGATGGCCAACAGGCATATGAAAAGATGCTCAGCGTCACTCCTCATCAGGGAAATACAAATCAAAACCACACTCAGATACCACCTCACGCCAGGCAGAGTGGCCAAAATGAACAAATCAGGAGACTCTAGATGCTGGCAAGGATGTGGAGAAACGGGAACCCTCTTGCACTGTTAGTGGGAATGCAAACTGATGCAGCCACTCTGGAAAGCAGTGTGGAGGTTCCTCAAAAAATTAAAAATAGATCTACCCTATGAGCCATCAATAGCACAGCTAGGAATTTACCCAAGGGATACAGGAGTGCTGATGCATAGGGGCACTTGGACCCCAATGTTTATAGCAGCACTTTCAACAATAGCCAAATTATGGAAAGAGCCTAAATGTCCATCAACTGATGAATGGGTAAAGAAATTGTGGTTTATATACACAATGGAGTACTACGCGGCAATGAGAAAGAATGAAATATGGCCTTTTGTACCAACGTGGATGGAACTGGAGAGTGTTATGCTAAGTGAAATAAGCCATACAGAGGAAGACAGATACCATATGTTTTCACTCTTATGTGGATCCTGAGACTTAACAGAAGACCATGGGGGAGGGGAAGGGGGAAAAAAAGGTTAGAGAAGGAGGGAGCCAAACCATAAGAGACTCTTAAAAACTGAGAATAAACTGAGGGTTGATGGGGGGTGGGAGGGAGAGGACGGTGGGTGATGGGCATTGAGGAGGGCACCTGTTGGGATGAGCACTGGATGTTGTATGGAAACCAATTTGACAATAAATTTCATATTTTAAAAAAAGATACATAAATTGCCAATACACACATGAAAAGATGTTTAACGTCATTCATTAGTCATTAGGGAAATGCGAGTCAAAACCACAATAAGACACCACTTCACATTGAGAGTGGATATAATCAAAAAGACAAATATTAATTCTAGTTTAAATATTTGGTGGAATTCACCAGTGAAGCCATCTGGTCATGCACTTTTCTTAGTGTGAATCTTTTAAATTATTAATTTCATCTCTTCATTTATGATAGGTCTATTCAGATTTTGTTTCATTTTAAATGAATTCTGGTTTTTTGTATCTTTCTAAGAATTTTTCCATTTCATTGAGGTTATATAATTTGTTGGTGTACATTTATTTATGGTAGTACCTTATAATCCTTTTTAGTTCTGTGTCATTGGTAATGGTGTCCCTTCTTTCATTCCTAATTTTAGTAATAGTGTCTTCTTTCTCTCTTTTTTTTCCCTCTTTTTTCTTGGGTTTGTCAATTTTGTTGATCTTTTCAAAGAAATCAACTTTCGGTTTCATTTTTTGCTCTGTTCTGTTCTGTCTGTTTCACTTATTATTCCCTTCTACTTGCTTTATGTTTAGTTTGCTCTTCTTTCTCTAGTTCCTTAAGGTGTAAGGTGGGTTTTGATTTGAGATCTTAACTCTTTTTATTTTATTTTATTTTATTTTATTATTTATTTTTGAGAGGGAAAGAGAGGGAGAGAATGAGCATGAGTGGGGGAGGGGCAGAGAGAGAGGGGGACAGAGGATCTGAAGCAGGCTCTGTGCTGACAGCAGCCAGCCATTGTGGGGCTCAGACTCACAAACTGTGAGATCATGACCTGAGCCAAAGTCAGCTACTCAACCAACTAAGCCACCCAGGCACTCCAAGACCTTATCTCTTTTTAATGTAGGCACTATAGCTATAAGTCATAGCTTCATCCCATAAATTTTGATTTGATGTTTTCATTTTTATTCATCTCAAAGTATTCCTAGTTTCACTTGTGCTTTCTTGTTTAACCCATTGGTTATTTGGGAGTTTATTGTTTAATTCACATATATTTTTTAATTTATTTATTTTGAGAGAGAGAGCAAACACTGAAGCAGGGTGAGGGGCAGAGAGAGAACCCCAAGTAGACTCCACAGTCAGCTCAGAGCCCAGTGTGGGGTTTGAACTCACCAACCCATGAGATTATGACCTGAGTGGAAATCAAGAGATGGATGCTTAACCAACTGAGCCACCCATGCACCCCCTAATACACATGTGTTTTACTTTCCCAAATTTCCTTCTACTATAGATTTCTAACTCCCTTCCATAGTGGTTGAAGAACATGCTTTATATGATTTCATTTCTCTTAAATATATTGAGGCTTTTTTTATGGACTGACATACATTCTGTCCTAGAGAAGAGAATGCATATATCCTTCTATGTGTATCCTGCTATTGTGGGATGGAGTGTCTATGTTATATGTCTATTAGGTCTAATTAGTCTATAGTATTGTTCAAGATTTCTTTTTCCTTGCTGATACTCTATTTAGTTGTACTACACATTATTGAAAGTGGTATATTGAAGCCTCCAACTACCATTGTTGAATTGTCTATTTTTCCTTTTAATTCTGTCAGATTTTGCTTCATGTGTTCTGGGGTTCTGTTTTAAATGCATATATGTTAATAATTAAGTCTTTAAAACATATTGGCTCTTTAGTTATTATAAAATGGTGGGTTTTTCTGGTCTCTAATGACAGTTTTTGTTAAAGTCTATATTGTTTAATATCAATATAGCCATACCAGCTCTCTTTTGGGTACCATTTTCATTGAGTATATTTCCTATCCTTTTACTGTCAATATATTTATGTCTTTGAATCTAAAGTATGTATCTTGTAGACCACATATAATTGGATAATGTTTATTTGTTATCCATCTTTCCATCTCTGCCTTTTGATTAGAATGTTTCATTCATTTACATTTACTGTAATTACCAATAAGTTAGGATGTACATCTGCCATTTTGCTGTTTGTTTCATATCTGTCTTATATCTTCTTTGTCCCTCTTTTCCTCCATTTATCCCTTGTTTTATGTTAAATAAATATTTTTAGTGTGCCATTTTAATTCCTTCATTGTTTCTTTTAGTATATTTTTAAAGTTATTTTCTTAGCGATTGCCCTGGGAATTACAATTAACATCTTAAAACTATCTACCAATTTCATTTTATAGTATACAAAACCTTGCTCCAATAAAACTCCAGTTCTTTCCCCTTTTTGTGCTGTTACTGTCATATAAATTACATATTTATATATTATAATCTCATCAACATAGTTTTATAAATATTGCTTTATGCAGTTGCCTTGTAAATCAAAAAGGAAAAGAGTAAATGAATTTACATATATACTATCTTCTATATTTACCTATATAGTCACCTTTCCTAGTGCTTTATATTTCTTTATATCAATTAAGTTACTTTTATTTAAGTCCGAGAGACTCCCATTAGTATTTCTTATAGGGCAGGTCTACTAATAAATTCTCACAGTTTTGGGGTTTTTTTTTTTTTTACTCTTAAGAATTTTTTTTTTACATTACATTTTTCTTTACATTAAGAATGTCTTAATTTTGTCTTCATTTTTGAATGATAGTCTCGCTAGATTCAGGACTCTTTGTTCATGTTATTTCAGTACTTTGAATATGTCATTCTAATACCTTCTGGCCTCCATCATATCTGCTGGTAAGTTACCTATTATTGAAAATCATTTGCACATGATAAATTATTTTTCTCTTGTCGCTTTCAAGATTCTCTCTTTGTTTTTGGCATTTGGCAGTTTCACTATGATATGTCTGTATATAGATTTCTTTGATCTTATCCTATCTGGAGTTCATTGAGCTGTTTGGATGTGTAATTGGAGTTTTTTCATCAAATTTGGGTTAACCAATATTCCTTCAGAAAGTTCTTCAACATCTCCTCCTCTTTTTCTCTCCTCTTTTTCTGATTCTCCTATTATTTGTATGTTTTTACAATTGGTGGTGTCCCACAGGTCTCATGCTATGTTTGTTTTTCTCCATATTTTTCTTTCTGTTCCTCTGAACAATCTCAGTTGACCTATCTTTTAAATTTGCTGATTCTTTCTTCTGTCAGTTCAAATCTGCTGTTGAGCTTCTCTAGCAAAATTTACATTTTAGGTATGGTACTATTAAACTCTAAAATTTCTACTTAATGCTTTTTAAATAATTTATATCTATTTTATCGATATTCTCTATTTGGTGAGATAATGTCCTTGTACTTTCCTTTAATTCTTTGGCATGGTTTCCTTTAGTTCTTTGAGGGTATTTATAACAGCTGATTTAAAGTCTTTTCCTAGTAAGTTCAGTATTTGAGCTACCTCAGGTAAAGTTTCTCTTGACTTCTTTTTCCTGTGTATGGGTCATACTTTCATGTTTAATTTCACATCTTATAATTTTTTTGTTGAAAACTGGAAAATGTAAATAATGTGGCAACTCTGGAAATCAGATCTCACCCCACCCACCCCACATCCCAGGATTAGTTGTTGTTGCTTTTTTTTGTTTTGTTGTTGTTATTGATATTTGTTTACTTGCTTGTTTAGTGACTTTCCTGGACTAATTCTTTAATGTCTGTATTCTTTGTTGTGTGAAGCCACTGAGGTCTTCATTCAGTTAGCTTAGTGGTCGGCTAACACCTAGACAGAGATTTCCTTAAATGCCTTAAGCCAATAAGTCTTTGATACTTTGCTAAGTGTCTGTATGCATGTATTGGGGCTCACCTTCAGTGCTCCAGCAGTTTACATTATTGCCTTAGCCTTCACTTCCTACTTCTCATAGAGCCACAAAGTCAGCCAGGGTGAGAGATTAGGTTTCTTCGGTCTTTCCTTGGAATATGTACAGCCCTAACATGTGTGTGGACTTCCAGATTCCCAGGTATATGTCAGAGATTTTCAAAGTCCCTATACACACACACACACACACACACACACACACACACACACACACACACACACATATATATATATATATATATATATATATATATATATATATCTCATTCCCCAGATTTTCTTTTAACTCTTCTGGCAATTTTCTTACGTGTTCTGATATGGCCTCTTCATGCAGCTGGGATGTTAAATCCTTATGGCTGATTTTTTTCCCCAATAAATGCCCCCAAGTAAAAGGCTCTTCTCACTGAGTAAGCTCTGAACCAGATCGAACAAGCTCTCTGAATGGGAATTTCCTAGGTTGCTGCCAGACAGATAGAAAAGTTAACAATTTTCTGAGGACGGCACTTTTGAGGGAGCTCCAAAACCATTTTGTCCCTTCTAGTGAATGCTAAGCTGCTGGTTTTCACTATTACTGTGGTTCTGCAGTTGCTTGTTTTCAAGGATACCATGGAGGTAGGAAGAAGAAGGGGATGGGAATAGGGCAAATTAAAATGCAATGAAGTCCACTGTTCTACTAAGATTCAACCCATTTTTCTTGAATAGCACTCTTTGGATTGTTGTAAGTCCTTGCTTAACCTGTCTTTGCCAGTATTCTCATTGCTTTCATATAGGAGCACATTTTTGGAGGTCTTCATTCTGCCATTCCTAAAGTGCTTCTCCTGTCAATGTGTTCTTAACATCCACGAAAGCAGATTCTTAGCATGAAGTGCCCAAGGGCCAGGACCCAAAGAATGAGACCCACAGACCCAGTTGGATACCGGTTCTGATGGGCTGTAATTTTCCCTATGCTTTGGGATTTAGGTACTAGGCTCAGTGGGTACAGAGCTGCATCTGTTCTACCCAGTTTGGGTCTTCTCCCATCTGGCCTACATCTGACTCTCATGCAGTCCTCTAAAAGAGAAGTAACTCACAAAGGGAATCGGAATCTGACCCACTGATTCCACCCATTCTTATGGTCTAGAGGTCAGGAAAGCCCTGTTGAGGAAATGCATGCTGTAGTAGTAGTGGTGGTATCTCACATCAGATTTTCCTCCTGGATCAGGAATTCCTGCTGAAGATTTTCTGTGTGTTCCGGAACCTGATGAAGATGAGTGTCTTCCCTCGGGACTGGATGGTGATGAGACTTCTCACAAGCAAGTGAGTGTGGAAGCACCAGCATCAACAGAGCTATTCTCAGACTAAGGAGAGAGAGTGTGTGTGAGAGGCAGAGAGAAAGCAAGACAGAGATGATTGCCAAGGCCTTGGGGACAGAGAGAATAGGGTAAATGTGAAAAATGTTTGGAGGCACAATCAGCAGGACTTGACTGTTTACCATAAATTCAAGAAGAAAGCATTGAAGATAGTTCAAAATGGAGTCTTAAGTGCCTGGCAGATGATGCCATGGTTCATATAGAAAAGGAATACAAAGGATGTGAAATAATAATACCCAGAGAAGGTTCCTCCTTGAGGAAGACCTGTTTCATGGACCACTGGCCTTTGTTGCTCTCTAGTTGCAAGCAGTATCCCAAGCCCTCCTCTTCATTTGATTTGTGTTGTCTGCCAGATATTGCTTGCCTCCCACAGCTAATGCTCATTACCCAACCAAGACCTGGCTGTAAGGCTTTGACCACTTCTGAGTCCAGCCACAGAATTCACCCTTAGACTGCCCCCAGTCGCCTGTTCCATTCATATTTCTAGCCTGTACTTCTAATTGGCAAACCAGGAGAGTGATGCAGGTGGTAAGGTGCTAACTCATCTGGTTTCCCTCCACTCAGGAGAAAGCCCCTTGGTTTCCACTTTCTAGCCCTCCGCCTTCTCCCACTGATTCGCTTTTTATGTTGGCAATACATGTAACATAGTGGCATTATTTATGTTAGATATTCACAAGGTATCAGTACGGTCTTTCCACTTTGTATCTTTTATGGAGCACTTTTTTTCTTTTTTCAAAATTGCAAACATTTTATAGAGAACAGAAGAATGGTTATAAACAAAGTTGCACATGTATTTCCTCAAATCATGGATTTTCCATTTGACTGTCTTTTGTTTCTTTCTCTTAGCTCTACTCAGAGCACTTCATGGTCCTCCTCAGCCCATCCTACAGGAACAACCTCTTCTTTTAAGGCTTTTACCTTTCAAATTTGTTACTTCCTGTGCTGGTGGACTGGTCTCTCTAATGCACTTTTTTTTTTGCCTTGCCTCTCTTCTGCACCAAAGCCAGGATAGTCAGTGTTAGACATACGTTCTTTTGCCTGGCACCTAAGGCCCTCTGTAATCAAACCCTTACCTGCCTGTCCCACTTCATTTCCTCTCTGCTTTAACCTGTGCCCTTGACTCTGGCAAGCCAGGCTCCCATTGCTCCTTGTATTTGCCCAGGCTAAAATTGAGAGTGATATTCTAGACCAAAGGCTGAAAACAAATGACTTATAGATAAAAATAATAGTATATGATAAGAGTATATGATAAAAGGGATTTAATCATTATAAATGCTTATTATCAAGTAAAATAAAATTATTCTCTAAGTTCTCTGGTAGTCATTATATACATTCATTACCCAAAAGTCCTCAAAATACTAGAATCACTCTTTGAACTAGAAGAAATCTTAAAGAACCAACTAACTTCCCCCACCCCTGTTATAGGGAGGGACCCTTGGGCTCAGGCAGAAGTTGTACCAAGGTCAGGTAATGGCAGAGCCAGGCCTAGAACCCACTGATGTTCTATGCTGTCCTGCCAACTATGGAGCATTTCTCCCAGACCAGTTTTCTGTGAGGTTTCTGCCATCTATCCATTTCCCTCATAGTTACATCTTAGATGAGAGCAAGTTGTACTCAAGATGTTTACTCATAGGTCATAGATGCTAAGTTGACAGATGCCATTGTTAGTCTTTTAACTCTGCCAATGCCTTGTTCCCTTACTACAGTATTATAGTCACTACTGTCCAGTACCTGTCTTCTGCACTGCACAAGAATTTTACAGAGACAGACTTCGACTTTAAGGTAGGAGCTCCTGAGATCCATTGCTATATTTGTAATAACACTAGAAAGCCAAAAAACAAGCTCACTGTTTTTGTTCCTGTTTTTGTTTTACTTAAAATTAACAACCATTTTATTTTACTCACAATTTTTCAGGTCAGGAATTTGAAATGGACTTAGCTAGGTGTCAGATGTGTGGCTGGGAGCTGGGGCAGGCTCACTGGGCTTTTGCTTTGTTAATATGCTCATAGTATTGAACCACTTCCAAGTTTGATAATGACTAGGATATGACCCAAGAGTCTCCCTTTTGGAGGTACCGGGAACCAGACATCCAGGAGTAGGCTTTCTAGGCCAGAAACAACACTGTTGGTTTTAAGAGGAGTCAAGAAAGAAAAAAAAAAGTTGTTTGCAAAGACATTTATAAAGGAAAAAAACCAAAATCTTAAAATTGTAAAATGAATTCTGTGCTACATCCATATATTTAGAATCTCTCCTTGCAAGGTTAAGGACTTGGGCTGTCACAAGTTTTCTCTTTCTCTGTCTCTCTAGGTGTGGAATTCTTATTTTAGCCTGGCAGTTCTGTTCATAAATCAGCCAAGCCTTCAGCTAGAAATCATCACTTCAGCCAAGAGGAAGAAGATTATAGATAAGTAAGACATATGTTTCTTATTCACCTCCCTACCACACATCCAGATAGGGTTATGTTTCCATGAGCGGTTCCTCAGATGTCCACAAGATTCTCACTGGGTAGCTTTCCAAAGAGCCAAATGTGAGAGTTCAGTTGACAGCCAAATGACGTAGTGCTGGGGGAAGCATTAGAGACAGTGCTGAAGTGCTAGCCTTATTGGGTTTATAGCCTCACCTTCCTGAACTTTCTCCCACTGAAAGCTGGATCCTGTGTTATTATTTCCAGGTATGGGGACATGCGTGTGATGATGGCTTATGAACTGTTCAGCATGTGGCAGAATTTGGGTAGGTCTTTTCTTCCTATTTTTCCCTTCCACATATTGCATAGCCAAATAAAAAGTGATAAGACTAGTAACTTCCCCCAGGTTTTATGGATGTTAATTCAGACCAAAGTGACCTTTACATATCTTTAACATAACACCTCAGGTGTAAGTTGCCACACATGTACACGGAGCCTTTTTGAGGGAGAGTTAGGCTGAGAAGCAAGACCCCAGTAACACACATGCACGTTCCCTTTTTTGAGAAATAAAGTCCAAAGGAGAAGAGTATGAAGGCTCTAGGAGTTTTTTCCAGCTTAAGAACTGATGCCAGTAAGATCTTCTGTACTCTTCATGTCCCAGTCCAAAAGTGGCAGACTCAGAAACATAGATCTTTTTTTTAATTAAGTTTTTAATTTTAATCCCAATATAGTTAACATACAGTGTTATATTAGTTACAGGTGTACAATATAGTGATTCAGCATTTCTGTACATTACTCAGTGTTCATCATGCTAAGTGCACAGAAGCATAGATCTTGGAAATACTCAGCACATGAGCAAGGGCAGCTATTCATTTCCATAAATATTGAAACATCTTTTGGGTCTCTGGTATTCAGGCCATGCAGATCAGGTTTCTGCCACCAGTTGCACGAAGATTGCATGCAAGAAGGGAATTGCAGCCCCTAGGTGAGATTGATTTTAGCTCCCTTTCCTTCAGCAGCTTCTCTAATACCCAGTGCTTTGGATCTGAAATTGTCAGATTGTTTGGTGGAATCCTTGTATTGCCCTGGTGACTAGGAGAGCCATCCTTTGGTATTATAGGCTTCTGAGTGGCCTCTCAGGATACTAGAGAAGCTGTTACCCTGAAAAGCCATTACCCTTCCTAGCTCTTACTGTTTTCAAATGAGTTCATGCCTCTGAAGCCTTAGGAATGGTAGTCGTAAAATCTCCCAGTCCTCCATTAACCATCTCAGTCACTAACCCTGAAGCAGCAAACAAGGTGGGAGGCATTCCTGCCAGTGAAGATTAGGGCTTCCTTCTGTGAGTGGGGATACATTTCACCAAGCAGGCTTTCCAATTCAGTACTCTTACACCCTGCATCCAGCATAGTCTGGGTATAGGTCTTAACCCTGAAGTTGACTCTGAAATTCCCAGGAACACAAGGTACTAATAAACTGTACCAAATACCAAGATTGGAATATGTAGAATCAGCCTCAGGGCTAATATTGGCCCCTTAGATAGGCTTTCACAATAGAAGAAACCAAAAAAGATGCCAAATTTGCCTGGTAAAGCTATTCCTGCCTCTATCTTGTGTGTGTGTGTGTGTGTGTGTGTGTGTGTGTGTGTGTGTGTGTGTTTGCGTGTAAATGGCATTTTCTGGTCCTCAAGAATGGATTTTACTTGGCTATAGCAATCATTACACTGGTCCACAGTTTGTCTCCTTTATAGACTCTGAAGGACTGAAAGTAAAGGTCTGTAAAATGGTTCACTCTGTTCCACCACTGCAAGAAAGAGAAAAGTTCTGTCCCACAGTCCTCAGGACTGGCCCTGGCTTCTGAGAACATGCCCCAGATTGCAGGCCAGTCAAGGAAGCCTGCATCACCCACTTCCCATGGAAAGAATGTTGGGGGATGAGCTGGTCTAGTCTGTGTAGATGCAGTGCTACCATCAGAGTGCAATGTGAAGACAAGGGACAGACATGGGGAGGAGCACAGACAGAGTCCCTGAGCCATTCTGTCCAAGTAGGGCTGCGCAGGAGGCTCCTGCTAACTCAGGAGGAAACCTTTTGGGCAGACATGAGCACAGACTTTGAAGAGGCCCATGAACTTCAGGCCTCTGGTGGCTGGACCAGGGACTATGAAAATCTCATCACTTATTTATTTTTATTTTTTATATTAAATATAATTTATTGTAAAGTTGGTTTCAATGCAACACTCAGTGCTCATCCCAACACGTGCCCTCCTCAATGCCTATCACCCACTTTCCCCTCTCCCCCACCCCCATCAACCCTCAGTTTGTTCTCAGTATTTAAGAAACTCTTAAATGCCTTTGGGCTAGAGGTAGAGACCCCAGGGATAGTTTATTGTGTTTAAGCAGAAATGGATAAATACTCCTTGCTAAATAAATGCTGAACAATATGAAACTGTCATAGGTTACTCAGAAATCCTATTCTGTCTAAAGTAGTGAACTCTGTTCCTTGACCTTGGAATGATTTTCGGGTAGTTTCCCCATAAATTCTTTGGAAAGGCAATTTATGCCTGTTGAACATTTGTTTTAGCTGGGATGGGCCAGTTTTATCTATGAATTCTAAAAAGCCAAGGAAACGAGTATCTCAGAGAGCCATAGGGGAGAGCTTGCTTTCCTCTCAATGTTTCCAGGGCAGATGAAAGTATCTGCTATGGCCACACTTGGGAAGCTTCTATAGAAGGAGCAAAGAAAGCATAAACTAATATGTATTGGGTTTTGTTGTTCAGGTGAACATAAGATCCACTTTATTCCGGGAATGATTGGTCCTTTTCTGGGTGTGACACTGGTCCCACAGCCAGAAGTACGGAACATCATGATTCCCATCTTTCATGACATGATGGACTGGGAGCAGAGGAAAAATGGCAACTTTAAACAGGTAAGATGACAGCTTCTCTCCTCTGAATGGACCCCTTCTGCCCAGGCAGGTTATCCAGATGGCCAGACTATGTTTCTAGTGGGAATGGCTACAGCCCATCTTGGCTTGCCCATCTTGAATCCTGTTCAAGGGTTTTCCCTTAATTGCTGACCAGAATTGATTTGTGGATTCTCTTCATGAAGCTAGAGGTCAGAAAAGAATAATAGGAAAGGAATGAACATGATATAAAGAAATTTTCTGTTCAAGGAGAGAGTGACTGAGACTGTGATCAAGTTTCATTCAGGAGAGGCCCTGGGAGCATAGTACCCTTCCTCTCTGGTGCATGGTCCAGGCATTTCTAGGGCTAGAGCCAAGATCATATGACGTCTCATGGCTCATGGTAGCCCAGAATTTCATAGACTCCTGCACAGAGGGGTGGGTCCAGAAGGTATAAGCCCTTAGCTTCTGACTTAGTCACTTCAGACTGTTCCTCTATGCATATCTTCTGCCACCTCTAAGGCAGAGGAGATGGCCCCTGCCTTTTTATGTGTAGCTCCAAGGAATAGGGCTAGGACCAATAGTGGTCAGTGGTAGGGAAGCTGATTTTAGCTAATAAAAGAAGTAACTTGCTAGCAACAGGAACTGTCCAGTGTAAGCTAGCCTGCTTTGGGAGATGGGGAGTTCTTTGCTGGTGATTCTCAAGCAGAAGCTCCCAGGAGACCTCTAGAAGAAATTTATGTATTGGATTGGAGACTGTACCAGTTTCCCAGTAAGCTCCCTCCTAACCCCGTGACTCTGAGATAACCAGTGGTCTTGTAGTGAGTAGTTGTAACAGTGAGGAACAGACCAGACAGACAATAATTTTTAAATTCTTACTTGTTTATTTGTTTGTTTTTAAGTTTACAAAGAGCAGAATTCATTCTTTGTGATTTAAAGTTCTGTAAATTTTGATAAACACATAGTCATGTAACCACCACCACAATCAAGATTTTTGAAATTCCTAAGAATTCCATCATGCTACCATTTTGTAGTCAAACCTTCCCCCTACCTTTAACCTATGACAGTCTGTTCTCCATCACTGTAGGTGTGCCTTTTCCCGAATGTCATTTGAATGAAATAATGTAGAATGTAGCCTTTTGAGTCTGACTTCTTTCACTCAGCATAATGCCATCCAGAGGTTCATCCATGTTGTTGCACTTACCAATTTTTCTGTTGCTGAGTGGTATTCCATTGCAGTTATTCACTATTTCAAAGACATTTGCACTATTTCCACTTTTTGTTGGTTATGAATAAAGCTATTAAAAATATTTCTTTACAGGTTTTTGTATGAATATAAACTTTCATTTTTCTTAGGTAAATTTCTAGGAATAGGATTGTTGGCTATTGTAAATGTATGTTTAACTTTATAAGATGCTATCAAATTTTATTCCCAAATGGCTATGCCATTTTTTCTTTTTTTTTAATATAATTTATTGTCAAATTGGCTTACATACAACACCCAGTGCTCATCCCAACAGGTGCCCTCCTTCCTGCCCATCACCCACTTTCCCCTCCTCCACTCCCCATCTACCCTCGGTTTGTTCTCAGTCCTTAAGAGCCTCTTATGGTTTGCCTCCCTCCCTCTCTGTAACTTTTTTTTCCCCTTCCCTTCGCCCATGGTCTTCTGTTAAGTTTCTCAAGATCCACATATGAGTGAATACATATATCTGTCTTTCTCTGATGGACTTATTTCACTTAGCATAATACCTTCCAGTTCCATCCACATTGCTGCAAATTTGAAATCCCAGCAGCATTGTATGAGAGTTTTAGTCCATATGCTCATCAGAATTTGATATCATCTCTTTGTGTGTGTTTTTTAGCCATTCTAATAGATACATAGTTGTATATCTTGGTGGTTTTAATTTCCATTTCTTTAATGATTAATGATGTTGAGCATCTTTTAATGTGTTTCTGTCTTTATATCTTCTTTGGTGAAATGGTTATTCAAAACTTGTATTCATTTTAATTGGGTTATTTGTTTTCCTATTGTTGAGTTTGAGGGTTCTTTATGTATTCTAGATGTAAGTCTTTTGTTGAATATATGATTTACAAATATTTCCTCCCAGTCTTTAGCTTGGCTTCCCACTTACAATAGTGTCTTTCACAGAATGAAAATTTTTAATTCTTATGCAATCCATTTTATCAATGGTTTTCTTCTATAGATCATGCTTTTGAGATCATATCTGAGAAATCTTTGCCCAGGACCATGAAATTTTTTCTCCTGTGTTTCTTCTAGAGGTTTTATAATTTTATATTTAGATCTATTACCTATTTTGAGGTAGGCTTTGTGTAAGATGTGAAGTATGGGTCAAGACTTTTTTTTTCCTTTTCACACATGGAGGTCCAACACCTTTGTTAAGAGAAAAACTATTCTTTGTCAAAAATCAGTTCACTGTATGTGTACAGTTCTCTCCACATGTACATAGTATACAGTTCTCCAGTCTTTCCATTGATCTATGTCTTACCTTTCACCATTCCCACACAGTCTTGATTATGGTAGCTTCATAGTCTTAAAATCAAGCGGTGTGAATTCTCCAAATTTTTTTTTTCAGTATTGTCTTACCTATTCCAGTTCCTTTTCTTTTAAGTCTCAGAATTAGCATGTCAATATCTGCAGAAATTACTGCTGAGATTTTGGTTGAGATTGCATTATAATCTGTAGATCAAATTGGAAAGAATTGATATCTTAGTAATACTTAATCATACTTCTAGTCCATTAAGGCAATATATCTTTCCATTTTTTAGGTATTCTTTTATTTTTTCATTAATGTTTTATAGTTTCAGCATACAGATTTGTACATGTTGTTAGATTTATATGTTAAGTATTTCCTGGGTTTTGGTGCTATTATAAATTATTCTGATTTTTAAATTTTACTTTCCAGTTGTTTGTTGCTAGTACATAGAAATACAGTTGTTTTGTATATTAATATTATATCCTGCACCCTTGCTAAACTTACTTATTAGCTGTAGAAGGTTTTGGAGATTCTTTGGGATTTTCTATTTAGTTAATCCTATCACTTTCATTTTTTTATGAAATTTCTTGTCAAATTGGTTTCCATACAATACCCAGTGCTCTAATCCTATCACTTTCAAACAGAGACAGTTTTATTTCTTCCTTTCTAATCTGTATGCCCCTTATTTTTTTTTTCTACTTCATTGCACTGGCTAGGACCTCTGGTCTGGTGTTAAATAAGAGTGATGAGAGTGGACATCCTTGCTTTGCTCTTAATCTTCAGGGGAAGTATTTGGTGTTTCACAATTAAGTATGATGCTAGCTAGTTGTAGGTTTTTTATAAATGTTCTTTATCATGGGTAAATAGTATTTAACATAAGAATCCATTTTTGGAGTGTGCAACTCTAATGCCTTCATTTCTTCAGAAAATAATAACTTCAAACAGAAAAGAACTTAATTTTCTTTTTTTTCACAACCTTCTAAATTATGCAAAATGTACAACTGCCTGATGAGAGAACCTAGTTATGGAGAAGCAGATGACATTGCAGAACTGCACCATGGGTCACTGAGTTTGTTAAAAGAGGGTCTAGGCTGTATTCCACCATTACGACTAGTGAATAAAGAAGGATAACTTTGTGGAAGACTAAGTTGGAACTCATTTCTCACACTTTAAGACTCAGCTGTTAAGTTGTGTTCTTTCCCTCATTAAGGCTATCGTGGGGTTCCTGGACAGCTCAGTCAGTTAAGTATCTGACTCTTGATTTCAGCTCAGGTGATGATCTCACAGTTTGTGGAATTGAACCCCGTGTTGGGCTTCACGCTGGCAGCACGGAACCTGGAATTCTCTCACCCTCTCTCTGCCCCTCCCCCGCTTGCACACGTGCACTCACTCTGTCTCTCTCTCTCTTTCTCTCTCTCGAAATAAATAAACTTTAAAAAAAGACTATCATGAAAAATTGATATCAAGCAAGCCATGTAAACCTTGTTGACTCTGGTAAGCAAAATCTTGCTTCTGCTTCCCTTTGCCACCAAATATTTTTAAAAAGTGGTCTACTTGTGGCTTTCCAGTTTTCCAAGCACCATTTGTTAAAGAGACTGTCTTTTTTCCATTGGATATGCATAGGGGCACCCCAATGTTTATAGCAGCACTTTCAACAATAGCCAAATTATGGAAAGAGCCTAAATGTCCATCAACTGATGAATGGATAAAAAAAATTGTGGTTTATATACACAATGGAGTACTACATGGCAATGAGAAAGAATGAAATATGGCCTTTTGTAGCAATGTGGATGGAACTGGAGAGTGTTATGCTAAGTGAAATAAGTCATACAGAGAAAGACAGACACCATATGTTTTCACTCCTATGTGGATCCTGAGAAACTTAACAGAAGACCATGGGGGAAGGGAAGGAAAAAGAAAAAAAAAAGGTTAGAGAGGGAGGGAGCCAAAACATAAGAGACTCTTAAAAACAAGAAACTGAGGGTTGATGGGGGGTGGGAGGGAGGAGAAGGTGGGTGATGGGTATTGAGGAGGGCACCTGTTGGGATGAGCACTGGGTATTGTATGGAAACCAATTTGACAATAAAGTTCATATTTAAAAAAAAAAGTGGTCTACTCTTTTCATCCCCACATTTCCATTTCCCACCCTCCTATCCATCCAGTCTAATATGTATTGTATACCCACTTCTGTTGAAGTTGCTCTCTGCAAGAACACCCATAACCTTTGGGGCACCTGGGTGGCTTGGTCAGTTAAGTGTTCCATTCTTGATTTTGGCTCAGGTCATTATTTCACAGTTCGTGAATTCGAGCCCCATATCGGACTCTGCACTGACAGTGTGGAGCCTGCTTGGGATTTTCTCTCTCTCCCTCTCTCTCTTCCCCTCCCCTGCTCTCTCTCACTCTCAAAATAAGTAAATAAACATTTTTTTAAATGTTAAGAAAAAAATACCACCCATAACCAAATTACCAAAATTTTCGTCTTGATTACAGTTGTGCTATCCACAGCTTTGGCTCTGTTAACTACTCCCCTACTTCTTCCCACCTACTAAAAATATTTCTTCTAATTATAAAAACAATAGGTATTTAATGTAGAAAAATTAAAATTCAGATAAGCTATAATGAAAAAATTTAATCCATAATCCTACTATTTTAGTAACTTGTGGGGGAGACAGGGTATGTCTTTTTAGACTGTTTTTTCCCCGTACGTAGAGGTTTTTAAGTTAAAAAATGGAATCATTGTGTATATTGGGGTTCAGGGGCCATTGTGTGTATTGACTTTTAATCTCCCCTTTTTAGTAACATGTTTTCATCACCATCTCTTCATGTCAGTTCATGATCCTCTGTCCTGCACTCAGTTTAGAGGCTACACAGTAGTCCATTGCATGGCCTACCCCACAATGTATTTAGTCAGCTCCTAGTTTTAGAAACATAAGTTCATTCCAAATTGTTGTTGTTAATATTGCAAAACACATATCCATTCCTAATTATTCTCTGAGATAAACTTCTCAATTGTAATTCCAGGGTCAAAGAGGCTTCCTTAATTAGGTTCTTTTTTTTTTAATATGAAATTTATTGTCAAATTGGTTTCCATACAATACCCAGTGCTCATCCCAACAGGTGCCCTCCTCAGCACCCCTCACCCACACTCCCCTCCCTTCCACCCCCGCATCAGCCCTCAGTTTCTTGTTTTTACCAGTCTCTTATGTTTTGGCTCCCTCCCCCTCTAACCTTTTTTTTATCTTTTTCCTTCCCATCCCCCATGGTCTTCTGTTAAGTTTCTCAGGATCCACATAGGAGTGAAAACATATGGTGTCTTTCTTTCTCTGTATGACTTATTTCACTTAGCATCACACTCTCCAGTTCCATCCACATTGCTACAAAAGGCCATATTTCATTCTTTCTCATTGCCACGTAGTACTCCATTGTGTATGTAAACCACAATTTCTTTATCCATTCATCAGTTGATGGACATTTAGGCTCTTTCCATAATTTGGCTATTGTTGAAAGTGCTGCTATAAACATTGGGGTCCAAGTGCCCCTATGCATCAGCACTCCTGTATCCCTTGGGTAAATTCCTACCAGTGCTATTGCTGGGTCATAGGGTAGTTCTATTTTTAATTTCTTGAGGAACCTCCATGCTGTTTTCCAGAGCGGCTGCACCAATTTGCATTCCCACCAACAGTGCAAGAGGGTTCCCGTTTCTCCACATCCTTGCCAGCATCTATAGTCTCCTGATTTGTTCATTTTAGCCACTCTGACAGGCGTGAGGTGGTATCTGAGTGTAGTTTTGATCTGTATTTCCCTGAGGAGGAGTGACATTGAGCATCTTTTCACGTGCCTGTTGGCCATCCGGATGTCTTCTTTAGAGAAGTGTCTATTCATGTTTTCTGCCCATTTCTTCACTGGGTTATTTGTTTTTCGGGTGTGGAGTTTGGTGAGCTCTTTATAGATTTTAGATACTAGCCCTTTGTCCGATATGTCATTTGCAAATATCTTTTCCCATTCCGTTGGTTGCCTTTTAGTTTTGTCGGTTGTTTCCTTTGCTGTGCAGAAGCTTTTCATCTTTATAAGGTCCCAGTAGTTCATTTTTGCTTTTAATTCCCTTGCTTTTGGGGATGTGTCAAGTAAGAAATTGCTATGGCTGAGGTCAAAGAGGTCTTTTCCTGCTTTCTCCTCTAGGGTTTTGATGGTTTCCTCTCTCACATTCAGGTCCTTTATCCATTTTGAGTTTATTTTTGTTAATGGTGTGAGAAAGTGGTCTAGTTTCAATCTTCTGCATGTTGCTGTCCAGTTCTCCCAGCACCATTTTTTAAAGAGACTGTCTTTTTTCCATTGGATGTTCTTTCCTGCTTTGTCAAAGATTAGTTGGCCATACGTTTGTGGGTCTACTTCTGGGGTTTCTATTCTATTCCATTGGTCTATGTGTCTGTTTTTGTGTCAATACCATGCTGTCTTGATGATTACAGCTTTGTAGTAGAGGCTAAAGTCTGGGATTTTGATGCCTCCTGCTTTGGTCTTCTTCTTCAAAATTACTTTGGCTATTCAAGGCCTTTTGTGGTTCCATATGAATTTTAGGATTGCTTGTTCTAGTTTCGAGAAGAATGCTGGTGCAATTTTGATTGGGATTGCATTGAATGTGTAGATAGCTTTGGGTAGTATTGACATTTTGACAATATTTATTCTTCCAATCCATGAGCAAGGAATGTTTTTCCATTTCTTTATATCTTCTTCCATTTCCTTCATAAGCTTTCTGTAGTTTCCAGCAGACAGATCTTTTACATCTTTGGTTAGGTTTATTCCTAGGTATTTTATGCTTCTTGGTGCAATTGTGAATGGGATCAGTTTCTTTATTTGTCTTTCTGTTGCTTCATTGTTAGTGTATAAGAATGCAACTGATTTCTGTACATTGATTTTGTATCCTGCGACTTTGCTGAACTCATGTATCAGTTCTAGCAGACTTCTGGTGGAGTCTGTCAGGTTTTCCATGTATAATATCATGTCATCTGCAAAAAGTGAAAGCTTGACTTCATCTTTGCCATTTTTGATGCCTTTGATTTCCTTTTGTTGTCTAATTGCTGATGCTAGCACTTCCAACACTATGTTAAACAACAGCGGTGAGAGTGGGCATCCCTGTCGTGTTCCTGATCTCAGGGAAAAAGCTCTCAGTTTTTCCCCATTGAGGATGATATTAGCTGTGGGCTTTTCATAAATGGCTTTTATGATGTTTAAGTATGTTCCTTCTATCCCGACTTTCTCGAGGGTTTTTATTAAGAAACGATGCTGAACTTTGTCAAATGCTTTTTCTGCATCGATTGCCAGGATCATACGGTTCTTACCTTTTCTTTTATTAATGTGATGTATCACATTGATTGATTTGCGAATGTTGAACCAGCCCTGCAGCCCAGGAATGAATCCCACTTGATCATGGTGTATAATTCTTTTTATATGCTGTTGAATTTGACTTGCTAGTATCTTATCGAGAGTTTTTGCATCCATATTCATCAGGGATATTGGCCTGCAGTTCTCTTTTTTTGCTGGGTCTCTGGTTTAGGAATCAAAGTAATGCTGGCTTCATAGAATGAGTCTGGAAGTTTTCCTCCCCTTTCTATTTTTTGGAATAGCTTGAAAAGGATAGGTATTATCTCTGCTTTAAATGTCTGGTAGAAAGAATGAAATATGGCCCTTTGTAGCAACATGGATGGAACTGGAGAGTGTTATGCTAAGTGAAATGAGCCATATAGACAAAGACAGATACCATATGGTTTCACTCTTATGTGGATCCTGAGAAACTTAACAGAAACCCATGGGGGAGGGGAAGGAAAAAAAAAAAGAGGTTAGAGTGGAAGAGAGCCAAAGCATAAGGGACTCTAAAACTCTGAGAACAAACTGAGGGTTGACGAGGGGTGGGAGGGAGGGGAGGGTGGGTGATGGGTATTGAGGAGGGCACCTTTTGGGATGAGCACTGGGTGTTGTATGGAAACCAATTTGACAATAAATTTCATATATTGAAAAAAATTTTTCAAATAAAAATCAATAAATAAATAAATGTCTGGTAGAATTCCCCAGGGAAGCCATCTGGTCCTGGACTCTTATTTGTTGGGAGATTTTTGATAACTGATTCAATTTCTTCACTGGATATGGATCTGTTCAAGTTTTCTATTTCTTACTGTTTGAGTTTTGGAAGAGTGTGGGTGCTTAGGAATTTGTCCATTTCTTCCAGGTTGTCCAGTTTGTTGGCATATAATTTTTCATAGTATTCCCTGATAATTGCTTGTATCTCTGAGGGATTGGTTGTAATAATTCCATTTTCATTTATGATTTTATCCTTTTGGGTTCTCTCCCTTTTCTTTTTGAGAAGCCTGGCTAGAGGTTTATCAATTTTGTTTATTTTTTCAAGAAAACCAACTCTTGGTTTCATTGATCTGCTCTACAGTTTTTTTTAGATTCTATATTGTTTATTTCTGCTCTGACCTTTATTATTTCTCTTCTTCTGCTGGGTTTGGGGTGTCTTCTTCTGCTGGGTTTGTGCTGTTCTGCTTCTGTATCCTTTAGGTGTGCTGTTAGATTTTGTATTTGGGATTTTTCTTGGTTCTTGAGATAGGCCTGGATTGCAATGTATTTTCCTCTCAGGACTACCTTTGCTGCATCCCAAAGCATTTGGATTGTTGTATTTTCATTTTCATTTGTTTCCATATATTGTTAAATTTCTTCTCTAATTGCCTGGTTGACCCCTTCATTCTTTAGTAGGGTCTTCTTTAACCTCCATGCTTTTGGAGGTTTTCCAGACTTTTTCCTGTGGTTGATTTCAAGCTTCATAGCATTGTGGTCTGAAAGTATGCATGGTATGATCTCAATTCTTGTATATTTATGAAGGGCTGATTTGTGACCCAGTATGTGATCTATCTTGGAGAATGTTGCACGTGCACTGGAGAAGAAAGTATATTCTGTTGCTTTGGGATGCAGAGTTCTAAATATATCTGTCAAGTCCATCTGATCCAGTGTATCATTGTTTCTTTATTTGTTTCTTTATTGATCCTGTGTCTAGATGATCTATCCATTGTTGTAGGTGGAGTATTAAAGTCCCCTGCAGTTACCAGATTCTTATCAATAAGGTTGCTTATGTTTGTGATTGTTTTATATATTTGGGGGCTCCCATATTCGGCACATAGACATTTATAATTGTTAGCTCTTCCTGATGGATAGACCCTGTAATTATTATATAATGCCCTTCTTCATCTCTTGTTACAGCCTTTAATTTAAAGTCTAGTTTGTCTGATATAAGTATGGCTACTTCAGCTTTCTTTTGACTTCCAGTAGTATGATAGATAGTTCTCCATCCCCTCACTTTCAATCTGAAGGTGTCCTCAGGTCTAAAATGAGTCTCTTGTAGACAGCAAATAGATGGGTCTTGTTTTTCTATCCATTCTGATACCCTATGTCTTTTGGTTGGAGCATTTAGTCCATTTACATTCAGTGTTATTATGGAAAGATATGGGTTTAGAGTCATTGTGATGTCTGTAGGTTTCATGCTTGTGGTGATGTCTCTGGTACTTTGTGGTCCTTGCAACATTTCACTCACAGAATCCCCCTTAGGATCTCTCATAGGGCTGGTTTAGTGGTGATGAAATCCTTCAGTGTTTGTTTGTTTGGGAAGACCTTTATCTCTCCTTGTATTCTAAATGACAGACTTGCTGGATAAAGGATTCTCAGCCACATATTTTTTTCTGTTCATCACATTGAAGATTTCCTGCCATTCCTTTCTGGCCTGCCAAGTTTCAGTAGATAGGTCTGTGACTAGTCTTATAGGTCTCCCTTTATAAGTTAGAGCTTAATTACATTCTTACAACCCCACTTCTCACAACTCTGCTGTTCTTTGACGTCTCAGACTGCAGGCTACCCTTTCTGTGTGCCCCACACCAAGCACTGACCATGCTGGCCTGTGTTAGCTGTTGTCCCTGCCTCCTCTACCAGATGATGAGCTAGGTATTGGACACCATGGCTGTTTCTTGTGCATTTTTCCTTAGAACCCAACGTAGTCCCTGAGACATGTTAGATTCATGGAGATGAAAATCAAAGTTAACATTTATTGAGCACTTCTAAGAGCTAGAGCACAGGGACACCAAAGAAGACTGTTAACCACCATTACTGCTTCACAAACAAGGAAATATAAGCTTAGAGAAGTAAATATCTTGCCCTGAAGTAGGCAGCTGGTTGTCACGGGACAAATATTTGTTGAATGTATAATAAGATGTCACTTGTCACTTCAGGAATATTGATTCCATAGAATAAAAGTAATTCTGAAAACCCAAAATTGTCAATATTACCAACTATGACATGATATATATTTTTTTTAATATTTATTTTTGAGAGAGAGAGAAACAGTGTGAGTGGGGAAGGGGCAGAGAGAGAGAGAGACACAGAATCTAAAGCAGGCTCCAGGCTCCGAGCTGTCAGCTCAGAGCCCGACATAGGGCTCAAACCTAGGAACCTTGAGATCATGACCTGAGCCAAAGTCGGACACTTAACTTCCTGAGCCACCCAGGTACCCCATGACACGATACATTTGAAGAACTTAGCATTTTATTTGACTTAAAGACATTGGTTTTGCATACATTGATCTGCAGCATTACTTGTTTTGGATTTCTCAGTTTCTCCTAATAACTTCTCGCTTTATCAGCACTATAGAGGGTGATGAATCAATATCCCCATATCCTCCCATCACCAACTCCTCTGCCTAATACAGAAGTTCTAACACTTGAATAGGCATCACAACTGGGAGGGCTTATTGAAACAGATTGCTTCTCCTTTTCCCAAGTTTATGATCCACTGGGAGCCTGAGAATCTTCATTTCTAATGATATCTAATGACTGATACTGCTAGCCCAGGGGCCCATTTTGAGAATTCAAGGGAACTACTGCACCCATGTTTACACAGTCATACCCCCCTGCTGCTCCAGGTCCCTTTCCCCTATTTGCCGTGTCCTGGAAAACACAATCTACCTATACCTGCATGTTTGAAGAGAGATCCCTTGTTATAAACAGACCCTTCTTCCCCTGGGAGGCTTGTGGGCCACTGATTGACCCAGTAAGAAGAGACAAGATTTGAACTGAGAATGAGATCCCTTGGCCTCTGGTCCTGGCTCTATCTGACTTTACATGACCCCAGGCAAGTCCCTGCTGAAGTCTCTTCTCCACACAGAGAAAGACATGGCATCAATCCCTAAGGACCCCTGGTCTCAGATTTTCTTTCTCTGAAATGCATATTAAAGCAGCTGACTCATCAGGCCATACATGAATGTACGACAGTCTCTGCGGAGCAGACCACTGTAAACAGAGCCACATTTATTCATCCATTCTCATTTCCTGCTGAAGGGGTTCAGAAACCATAATTGCCTACAATGAATTTTCTAATTCAATTATTTTTTTATAACTTCATTGCTTTAGGACTCTTTGGCCCTATGTGAAGTGAGAAAATGCTTCTGTTATAGCTCATTATTAAAAGCAGCCATGCCTCTTTGTTTATATGAAGTATTTATATAAATAATACCAAAATACCACATTTATTTTTTTAATATGATTTATTGTCAAACTAGCTAACATACAGTATATACAGTGTTCTCTTGGATTCGGGAGTAGATTTCCATGATTCATCACTTACATACAACACCCAGTACTCATCCCAAGTGCCCTCCTCAATGCCCATCACTCATTTCCCCTACCCCCATCAACCCCTCAGTTTGTTCTCTGTATTTAAGAGTCTCTTATGGTTTGCCTCCCTCCCTCTCTGTTTGTAACTATTTTTTTTTCCTTCCCTTCCTCCATGGCCTTCAGTTAAGTTTCTCAAATTCCACATATGAGTGAAAACATATATCTGTCTTTGTCTGACTGAGTTTCTCTTATTTCACTTAGCATACTACCCTCCAGTTCCATCCTTGTTGCAAATGGCAAGATTTCATTCTTTTTCATCACTTAGTAGTATTCCATTGTATATATAAACCACATTTTCTTTATCCATTCATCACTTGATGGACATTTGGACTCTTTCCATAATTTGGCTATTGTTGATAGCACTGCTATGACTATTAGGGTGCATGTACCCCTATGAATCAGAACGCTGTTTCCTTTGGATAAATTCCCAGTAGTGTTCTTGCTGGGTCATAGTGTAATTCTGTTTTCAATTTTTTGAGGAGCCTCCACACTGTTTTCCAGAGTGGCTGCACCAGTTTGCATTCCCACCAACAGTGCAAGAGAGTTACCCTTTTTCCACATCCTCATCAACATCTGTTGTTTCCTGAGTTGTTAATTTTAGCCACTCTTGAGTGGTGTGAGGTGCCACAATACTACATGAAAAATTTTTAATTTTTTCTTTAATGTTTATTACTTTTGAGAGAGAGAGAGAGAGACAGTGGGAGCAGAGTAGGGACAGAGAGAAGGAGACACAGAATCCAAAGCAGGCTCCAGGCTCTGAGCTGTCAGCAGAGCCTGATGCAGGGCTCAAACTCACGAGCAGTGGGATCATGACCTGAGCCGACGTCAGACACTCAACCAACTGAGCCACCCAGGCGCTCCCAGTACCACATTTTAAAGGCTAATGAGGGGTTTAAAAGACTTTTATCTCACATCACTTATGACTAATTTCTCACCTCAGAGTAAATCCAGTGAGGCTTGTTGGAAGTGCCTGAGCACTGCTGAACACCTTGCAGATCAGTTGGGTAGGAAAAAGTACAGTATTGCTCCTCACGGTTTAAGAATTCAGTAACAAATGCAGGTGCCCCAGTGATGAGGCAGTGGCGAGGCAGCAGCCCCAAGGGCTCTAGGTCCTATGGGGACAAACAGTGGAGCTTTTTATCCTGAAGTAGAATCTCTGAAGGATACACTCATACCTTGCTCAACTCAGAATCATGTCAGTCATTCGAGTAAGGGCTAGCCCTGCTGCAAGCTTCCTTTGTGACTGGCTGACTAGAGGGTAAAGTTCTAACCAAATGTATTTTACTCACACAATTTCTTTTGAGTGTACATTTTTTTAAGAAAGAGAAACACTTGACAAAGACCTCTTTTGTATCCAAAATACTTTTCTTTCCATGGAATCCTTGCCTTTTGACCCTAGACTGGGAAAAGAGTATCTGAGGTGTGTAAGTTCCAACTTTAAACCACTGGAGTGGGGAGCCTTCCTAATCAAGGGGGCAGAGTGGTTTCTTGGTGCTGTAGATGAGGTCCTGCCTTCCCTTGGATTTATTTGGTACAAGGATAAAATCAGGAAGCAGTTCCCAGCCATTCTCACCTGTGGTAGGAGCTAGATTTCCCAATCTTCCTCTGAGGTCAGCTTGGGTTCATGAAGTCTCTGCTTCCCTCTAGGTGGAGGCTGAGCTGATTGACAAGCTGGACAGCATGGTGTCAGAAGGGAAAGGCGACGAGAGTTACAGAGAGCTCTTCGGCCTGCTGTAAGCTGCTTTAGCCCCAAGCACCCCACACTGGGGGAGGGGGTGAAATGGGCTGATGAGGGGTAGGGGTGCAACCCATGCTGGCTGGGCTTCAGAGGGTGAGTATCAGGAGTGACCTAGATTGTTCCTAGTCAATAGGACGGTGGCATTATGGCAGCAAGCTCTCAGGGATTGCCATAGTTGACTAAAGAGGTAGAGACAGGCGGTAACTCTGAGCTCTTAGATTTGCTGATAGGAAAAGGGTCTTTATATGTCTTCATAGCATGCACTGTATCCAGTTGGGCACACAGCCCATGGGGACTCTCTGAGGGCTCAGTGCTGGCATTTCTGAGAGGTAAAAAGTTAAATCCTTGCTTCATAAGATGGTACAATCAACTTGAAAAAACACTACCATGGATCTTGTGACTTTAAAAGTTGTGCCCACTCTCCAGGACAGTTTCCCTGTTTGTGAAACAGGGTGTTTGTACTGAGTGATGTCAGGGATTTTCCCAGGTCTACATTCATAGCTCCTGTCTTTTTTTTTTTAACATTTATTTATTTTTAAGACACAGAGAGACAGAGCATGAACAGGGGAGGGTCAGAAAGAGGGAGACACAGAATCTGAAACAGGCTCCAGGCTCTGAGCTGTCAGCACAGAGCCCGATGCGGGGCTCAAACTCACGGACCGCGAGATCAACCTGAGCCAAAGTCGGACGCTTAACCGACTGAGCCACCCAGGCGCCCCTCATAGCTCCTGTCTTGAAATGTTGGAGGCCAAGAGTCTTTGCCACAGGGCTAAGTCCAAAGGAGGGACTCAGGAGAGCCATGATTCTCCCAGATAGATAGTGATGCTGGACATTTTATCTTCCAAAAAAACAAAATCTTTAGACTTTTATAGCTCTAGAGTCCCCTCCCATCTCACTCATTATTTCCAGCTTTAATATTTTCTTTGTTTTCATGCCATTTTGAAGACAAGCCTATAACATATTTTTCCAATAATAATACTGTACACTTGCTTAGAACTTTACAGTGTACAAACGTGTTGACGTTTCTTACTTAATCCTCACAACACACCTGTGAGGTGAGCAGGGCAGAAATTATCTTCATGACTAAAGGTGGTGAAACTGAGATGAGGAAAGTGTTAGCATGCCCTCGGTTGAATGACCTGTGAAAAGCCGATCTGGGGGGAGGACTCAGATCTTCCAATTTCAAGAAGGGGGAATCTTTCTACTATATCCTACCCACTTTGTTCCTTAATGAGTCACACAAAATGTGAATTTATGAAATTTAAGTAAGTATAATTTGTGTAAATGAATCTATACCTTAGTATTTTTCTTTTAGCTAAAGATGTTTCTAACTGTGGAAATAATGCAGAGAAATCTCTTCCTAAGTCACTAACAGATGATTTTACTACAAAGGAAAAAGCACACAAATAACTTGCACTTACTAATTACCTGACCAAATAGTGTTTCATAAACTCTTCTAAATCATGTTTGAGGACTGAAAACTTCCGAGAACCATAAAGCAGCATTTCCCAATTTGTGTTTTGGGGAAGTTGCTGGGGGAAAAAAGTAAGTGGTCAGTTCAGAAAAGATTCAATTAAACAAAATTGAGCAGACCTCTATTACAGGACTTAGCAAAGCCTTTAATAGGCAGAAAGATGTGAAATATCTCTGACAGGAGTGTGTAGTGACCAGCATTTCCCAGGCTTGTTTGCTCGCAGAACACCTTTCTTGGTCCTCCAGGACAGCAGAGCTCTGGAGAATAGTTTGGGAAATACTGACACAGTGGCTTCATCCACACAGCTCAGAGGCCAGAGCAATGGTGTGCCTTCTCTCTCTAGTAATATAGGTCACATGGGAAACCCTCACTTTCCCAGAAGCCTCAGCTCAGGCCATATACTCTGTGTGGGGAAGACTGTCGCCGTCATGGCAGCATTAACAGCAGCCATGTTGTGAGTGGGAGTACCCAGTGCTGGGCTTTTAGCTGGGCCTGCCACTCCAGGTGACTTTCATGACTTTTAGGGAGTGAGGGACAGTGTAGAAAGGAATCAGGAATGAGACCTGGACCTGGGCTCATCACTAGAGCAAGCAGAAATTCTAGGTCATCATCCTCTAGGAGAGGTCTGTGGGAAGGCAGAGAAGCCAGAGGCTACCCTGAGGTGCCAGGAGCATGGGCTGGCAAATGAGAAAAGGACCTGGGCATTTAGCTCTTGGCTCTGGCAATTTTCACTTGGAAACATCCCCTGACAGTGGAGATGACCAGGTATAACTCCTAGTTTCACTCACTGCCCTTCATACTGGGCCCTCAAGACTAGTCGGAACCTTTTCCTTGGTTTACATGAAAAGTTGAGTTTGTATGTTTGCTGAGGATGCCTCTGAGTGGTGATGGAGGTAGTTGGCCAACTGCAAAGCCAGATCCATCCTCAGTGGGCTCTTATTCATCTGCTGTTTTAGAACAAACCTCACAGCATACACCTAAAGGGCTGGGGCTTTAAAACCCCTTCCTCAGTTCATTGGCATCCTTAGGAACTTATACAGGAAAATGGAAAATATGCTCATCTGTTCCTGCCAGTTCAGTAATCACCTTGTCTTTGCTTTCTGCTGCATGGAGTAGAACCCAGCTGTTTGGGCCCTACCCCAGGTAAGACTGTAGTGTGGTAAGTCTTCTGTCTCCAGATCCATCACAGGTTCCATGGGCTCTGGGACCTCACTTTTGTGCCCAAGGAAGGCTCATAAATTGTATACTGTGTTTGTTTCCCTCCACCCTCCCACTAATAGCCTACTGGAGAAGGTTGAACAGGAAACATGGCGTGAAACCGGCATTTCCTTTGTGACCTCAGTCACCCGCCTCATGGAACGCCTTCTTGACTACAGGTATCTTCTCCGGCACCTACCTATCTGACCTTTTGTCTGATCAGGATACTTGCCTCAGCAAGGACATCCTCTGACCTTAAAATTGAAACCATGTGGCCTTCAGGGGGAGGACTCTTCTGGTTTGGGTGCCATCATCAGTCATTGGGAATCTAGTGATGGCCAAAGAGAGGGAAAGAGTCCTCTCCCAGGGGTAGGCCAGGGCTTCCTAGGATCCCCCCTGATATGTGAGCACATATATCCAGGAGGCATCCCAGGGACACGCAGGTTTCCATCCAGAAAGGTCACAGCTCAGAGCAATGCAGCAAACAACTGTAGGTCCTTTGTGCTGTGTTCCTGAGAGCCATATGACAGATGGGCGGGGAAATATCACCCGGTACAGAAGTGTGACACAGCAGGACTTCAGTTGGTTTTTCCAGGCACTGGGGATCCTACTTTTCCATGCCTCCATTCTTTGCCTAAAGTGTTTTTTTCTGTCCCTTGGTCCTGACCGTGAACAGATTAGAGGAAGCAGCCTGTGAGCTCAGAGATCTTTATGCTATGTTTAGTTTGAGAGTTCATATAAAATTAGTTTTTTCATGAAATCTTGCTTTCTGTCATATCACAGCTTTTGAATTACTCCAGATGGGGCAATGAAGCCACCATTGCAGGCTTCATTATTCTCTTAGCAGAGTTCATGTGGTGGCTAAGGGTACCTTTTAGGAGCCTAGAGGGAGGTGATAGGGAATGAGGAATGATAGAGGAAATCCATCCCCAAGCAATAGTTGTCTTCTCTGTGCTACAAGACATGTAAACGCCAAAGGAGAGCACTTCCAACCCATGCATCAGGAAATGAGGGGGTTTAGGCCACCTCCAGTTGCTGCTGAATAGAAGGTACTCCTATGGCAAGACTTCTGCTTTGCAGAAGACTCAGGTGTCCAGTGTACTATCTGGACATGGAAATGGAATTCCTGAGAAATGGGTTCCCATGTTAGGCATCCCCTCTTCCTGTAGCACAGTTGTGCTTGTGCAAGTTTCAGCCCATTTTTCCTGGACCTTAAAAGTTGACAAGTGGCCTTTTGGGGATGCCTTTTAGAATAGTGGACTCCTTTGTTCATGCCATATCCCCAGCCTTTTCTGTACCTGCTATCAGACAGGGAAGAGGGATGCACAAAACTCTATACCTCCCCCGCCCTAAAACATTTACTAAAGGTTAAGCTCTATTCACTGTGGCCTACCAGAAAGAGCCTAAATTAATTTCTTAGCCTAGTTCTAGCTGCCTGTTTGATTTTTGTATCTACCTTGTACAAACAACTCAAACTCGTGGCCAAACCCAATTTCATTCTCTTCCATTTCTTGTCTCAATAATGGGTTCATTAATAAACAAAGTTCATGCTCTTTCACATGGCAGCAAAGCCCCTTTATAAACTGGCCTTTGCCTACTCCTCCAGCCCTGTTGCTTGACAGTCCCAGCACCCATGTGCACATGCTAACCTCCTAGTGTTGCTCCCTGTTAACACAAAAGGAAATACCACAATGTTTATCATGGCTCTTATCTGTTAAAAATACACTATGTGCTTTGTGCTTGACAAGCATTATCTCTAATCCCATAAGGAGCTGTGAAGGGTTATCCCTGTTTTTATCAGTGAAGAAACACCAGTGATAGGAAGTGCCATTGCTGGGATTTGAACCCACATCTGACTCAAGAGCCATGCCCTATTCTTTCATCCGTGTTGTCTCCACTCACATCCCTTCTCTTCAGGCTTCTCTACATGCTATGTCCTCCCAAGAGTGGCCTTCCTACCAAGCCCCATCAAGGAAGTTTTGCCAGATAAAAGCTTACCTGGATCTCTGTATACACTTCTTTCAAAGCATCAGTCACCTTGCATGATAATCATTTGTCACCTTTCTGACTCATTCAATTGAAGAGAGAAGCCTCTTGAGGGCAGGGACCTTGTCCTTATCTCCCTGGTCCCAAGTGTACAGTATATATTGACCAATTGGAAGACCGTGCAGGAACCAAAGTAGTCTCTTTTACCCCAGTGCAATTTAGTGCAATAAGAACCTACTAAGAAAATAGTTGACAGATACATATACATTGATTAGGCAAATAATTAATAGGTTATACTCCAGAATGATCTGAACCTAGAGTGTGAGACTCTGTTTTAGACTAGCATGAACCTTAAGTACTCAGAGGAGTACCTCTTCAACTTTTGTGTGAATGATACTCTGTGTCAGATATAAAATGCTCACTGGTGGCAACTGTATTTCTCAGGTTAGGAAGCAGAGCCCCGTGGGGTAGGGGGAGTGGTTCTTAGTGCCCTGGAACATACAGGGACAGGGCTAGGGTTGCCAAGCCCTTGGGACTTTAAGTGTAACCTCCACCTGGAAAAGGAACTGGAGGTTATGGAGCCTTCCTTTCTCAGGCCTCTCCAGTTGCACTAAGGGCTGCCTGGGCCCTGGTCTAGGTCACCACAAGCCCAGTGCTCACAACCGGTTGCTTCAGAAGCCTCTTTAGGAGGGTCTTCCCTGTTCGTCCTCCAGAGAAAGAACAGGGGAGAGCAATGGCTGCACCCAAGTCAGAGGCTTTAAAAGGTGTCCTCTATGTTGAGTAGCCACACAGAAGTGATGCACAGCCACACAGAAGAGAAGAGGCAGCTGTTAGCAGTGCATGGGAGAGGTGGTCATAGAGCACAAAGGTGTAGGGAATGCCCCTGCCATCACAGGGTTGAGGACAATACTTTCCTGTTTAATTGACTTGGCAATGAAGTTCTAGTTATAGCCAAACAGAAGGTGATGCCTGGTAAGTGTTTCAGATGCTTTCTAGAAAAAACAAAACAAACAAAAACAAAAAAAACATTAAATGCCAAAGTAGCTAGTTGAGACCTCACTACTCTCTATCCGCCAACTTATTGGAGAGACAGATGCTTCCTGCCACTTTCTATGTTGCTTGTAACTAACTAGTTGGCCATCTGGTCCACCTCTTAAAAAGTCACAGCACTTTCCTGTCCCTACTAGCACTAAAAGGTTCTGCAGTAGCCTGTTAAGGACCCCCATGTCTGACTACAGAGGAACCAAATGCCATATGGCAGTTAGGGAACCAAAAAAGGAGGATGACCTTGGTTTCAAATCCCACAGAGCTGCCACTTCTGATAGTAGCCCTCCATAGAAGGGAGGACACTTGGCTTTGCAGAATATCATGAGAGTTGTGTGGATTTTTCAGTATTCCTTTCTTTCAAAGAAGTTATCCCTTTGTGAGCTGGATTGCAGCTGGGAAGGCGGGAATAACTAACTTTGTCACATTATCACCCAGAGGTTCAGTGACTTGGACTAAGGCTCCTGACTCCCAACTGTGATGTTTCTCACTGGGCCCCATGCCTGTTAGTAGAGCAAAGTCAAGATACTCTCTCCACCTGATCTTAGTGGTCCATAAACCCACTTATGCTGCCTTTCCCTAACACACAGCTACACAAGGAACTGTATCTATATGCCAGGGCACTGTAGAGTGCCATAGAAGGAGACACAGCAAACAGATGGAACTCTGGCTGGCTGTGTGTAGAGGAGGCTTCTGGCGAGATTCACCATTCTGGTTCTCCTTCTCCTTTGTCTCCTTGTGCCAAGCCTCTGCTACTTCCAGAGGAGCTTGGTTTTGACCAGTCCTCCTCTCTCCCTAGGGAAGGATCCATTCTCAGTGTTCCTGTTGTTCTGTGTCTCATAGACCAGCCTTGACCCCTCTTACACCCAACCCTGCTCTGATCAGCATGAATGTAACTCAGCCCTGGGTGAAGCTACCCCTAAATCAGAAAGAAACTTTAAACCTGCTGCTTCTACTTAGTACACAGGAAGGAAACCATAGGGAGAAAAGCCAGTAAGATGGTTAACATGGTGGCCATGCCACGGTTGCTGTAACCACAGGGTCTTGAAGCTAGGTCTCTGGAGTGGAGCATATTGGCTTCTGTTGAACGCTGACCTACAAAATGAAACTTTCCCTGTAAGAAAAGCTCTGTGCCTCTCCTTCTGGGGACTTGAGGATTTGACGTTTATCTTTACTGATACACTCTTCTGTGCTGAGGATATTGGTACTACCCTAATGTACCATCTGGGCTCTACAGTCTGCCACCAGAATGAGAGGTTCAGTTGAACAGAGATCTCTGAACCCTAGGAGTGGGTCCAAACCTCAGAGGGAGCTCACTGTATAGCCCCCACCTGTGGAAGCATTTTCTGTTGGAGAGCATCTTAATTTAGGGTTTAGTTATACTAATGCCTCTGTGACACTGCAGTTCTATGCATTGTTCCAGAGCCACCACTTCATGCCATGGGACATTCATCTGTGCTTTCCTTTCCAGGGACTGCATGAAAGGAGAGGAAACAGAGAATAAGAAGATTGGCTGCACTGTTAACCTGATGGTGAGAAGACATGGGCCCCTCCTCCTATCTGCCCAGCGGAATAGCTTCTGGCCTGCACTGTGACAGGCTTGGCCATTCTACTGTGGCTGCAAGCCTAAGGACTTGAGTCAGGATATCAGCTCTGTCCCTAATATCTCAGAGACCTGCACCTCACCAGTCACATTTTCACTTGAGAAAGGAATGTTCTCCTTGGACAGAACTCTACCCTTGGCCTCTTAACAAGGTCCAGTCAACCCTGAAATACCCTAATTCCCAGTCTGCCTTGGCACTCCTCCTCTTTCTCAATATTTGGACTCCCGCAGATCTGCCATTCGTTCCACCATACCTGGGGAGCAGTTGTGCCTTCTGGCTGATCCTTTCTATTGCTGGTGCTGTCTGTGCCCATGGCCTGCCCTCCTCCTGTCCAGTACACCCAGGGCTTTGGCCAGCTGCCTGGAGCTCAGGTATGGCCTCCACAGGTGGAAACCTCTCTCATCTTTATGCGTATTTCCTTTTCTCTCTCACAGAACTTTTACAAATCTGAGATTAACAAAGAAGAGATGTATATCCGCTATATCCATAAGCTTTGTGACATGCATTTGCAGGCTGAAAACTACACAGGTGAGTAGAAGGGGGACCCAACCATGTCTCCCTGTGAGGACAGACTGGACAGGTGTGCACAGCTAGCAGAGAAAGGCTCTGAGCTGGTGCCTGACAGATCTTAGCGGAGTGTTGGGGCTTATGTTGCTCCCTCACTTCATTCTTTCCCTCAAATCCTTTGTCACATATGGCAGAAAGAAAGCAGGAATAAATTCCACTTGTGCCTTCATGCCATGTCCTCTGCTGTCTGAGGCTGTTCTGCTCTCTCCTTGCCTCCTGTCCATCCCCTCTGAGGCCTCAAGGGTAACCTCCAAATTCTCATGCACTAGGTTCAGAGCATCCTGAGCTTACTGTCCCTCTCTAAGAGCAGAGCCTTCTTGACCTTGAAAACCTTCACAGCCAGAGCTACATGAGGCCATAACACTGAAATATCTGCCTAACTTCTGAACTTGCTAGCAGAACTGCTTTGCAGTCTAGGCTCTTCCCCGCAAAATGCACAGCAGCCCCACTTTGATTTTCCAATAGAAAGTATTGAGAGTGTTCATCTGGCTTTCTGACGGACCATATAGGGCCCCTTTCTACAATTTATTACTAAGGCCCTTTCTAATAGAACAAATTTAAAAGCATTTCAGCCTGCCTGTCACACTGTTTACTGAGTACCACTCAGTCAGGAGGGTATGTGCATGCATGTATCTCCTGACTGATCACCTGGTGCCATAGCTTCCCCAAAATAGCCACCTTCTTCACTGTGGTGGCCAGCCACTACATCCTAGCTCTTGAGCCATAGGACTTGAATTTGTGTGACAAACCATGAAATTCAAGCTATTCTTATCCACAAACATTACTAGAATTAGATGGGTTTGTAGAAACACAGAACCCTCCTTCCTTATTTCTAGATGTAAGGGATTGTTTGGCATAGATTCCACCTTTTCTGACCACATAAGTTAACAAGAATTAAATCTGAAATGACTAGACTGAATCTGCCATTCTCTCCGTCTACTTCCACCCATGATTGCAGCAAGCCTCTGAGAAGACAATAGACTTTGATAAATTCCATATAATATAGAGGCATTTACTAAATTCCTAGAGGTCTGGGCCATGACTGAGAGGTGGGGTCAGGGATTTGGACAGAAAGAGAGGGTGCTAAGCCTTGTCTCTGGCGGCCTCAGGAATAACATCTGAAAAGGATATGATCAGAAAAGAAAAAAATTTCACCTGGTTTCCTAAATTCCAAAGGGAGCCCTTGAGTGCCTCAGGAGCTTGTTCCCCAGAAATAAAAGACTTCCCATCTGGATCCAGTAAGGAAGCATGTGCATCCCTGGGCAGGAAGGTCCAGTGACCAGAGCACAGGCAGAGAGGCAAGGATAAGGATGAGGAAGAGCCTGGGGAGTGGCTGCAGGCAGGTGTGTTTGGCTAAAACTGGAAGTGGGTCACGGAATAGTTAGAAATGAGATTCTTCACAGTTATTGGTAGCGGACTTGAGTAGGGCCTTGAAGGCCAGACAAAAGCTAGAGCTAATTACCTTACCACTAGGAGATGCCCACCAAAAATGACCAAATAGAACAGGAAAGAGCAGACTGTATAATAAGGACCCTGATCAGTGGCTGTAATTAAGTGTGACTCATGCCTTAGAATTTAGGGCCACAGTATTTAGTTGTTCTTGTTTTATATAACTTTCTTGAACAGTTCCACATGTAGGGTAAAGTGTCACTAGGCCTCTGCCCTGAGTTCAGCATCAACTTTGAGCTCCTCCAGGAATGGAGCTTCTGGCTACAGGCCCATCACACACTTACCACCATTTACACGTCTCTCTGGTCCTTGTAGAAACAGTAGAGACGAAGGCCATGCTAAGGTCAGAAAATGTTACTGTAGGCACTGGGGCTGGCTTAGGGAGGGCTGAGAGAAGACTTGATCAGTGCCCTCCTGCAAGAGCCAGTTCTGAGAAGGTTGGAAAGGAAGCTGTAATACATTGACTAAAAAGGAACCCAAGAATTGTCTCTGACATGTCTGTGTCTCCCAAAGCAAGGTAACTTGTGCACAAATTCTCAGGTAGCTCGGTCATACTTCATCTGGAGCCCAGTATCGATAATTAGGCTATGAGAGGAAGTTGTCTACCAGGATCTTTGACTCCTTAATGCTATGGGCAAAGGTTATTGGCTGGCTGGGCAGCCCCTCTATGTAACCTTTGGTATCCAGTTTCCCTGACCTGGGCTGCACATGCCCTATCCTAGCAGAGTGCTTGGGCTAGTCCCCTGGCACCAGACTCCCCCTGGACCCCTGAGGAGAAGTCCCTGGATCTCCATATTGCCTGTTCCCCACAGAGGCCGCATTCACTCTGCTCCTCTACTGTGAGCTGCTGCAGTGGGAAGAACGGCCACTTCGGGAATTCCTCCACTACCCATCCCAGACAGAGTGGCAGCGGAAAGAGGGACTGTGCCGCAAGATCATCCACTACTTCAACAAAGGCAAGGTAGGTGTCATTAGGCAAGCTGTTCAGCTCTTTGGGTTTTACAATAATGCATGCCATCTAGGCATGCTGTAGAGGGTGGTGTGGGGGCGATAAGTGGGTGGATGTCCACGTATGTGCATCAGCTTTGGAGGCAGCATGATTTTCTCTGGGGAAAAAAATATGTAACAGTTTAATTCTGTGGTTTGGAAACCAATTCCAGATTGAGGGTATGAGACAGCCCCACAGAGCACCCTTGCACGTCTATAAATGCTGATGTTCCTATAGCAGGGGCTTCTGCCCCTCCCCTTACATTTATTAGATTACATAGAGAATTAATGTTGATTTTCTAATCTGCCATAGAACATATGAGCTATAAAAACGAACGGATTTTAACCTTAGTCAAAGGAGGCCTGTCCTGCCTCTTACTAGTACATGTATTTATCTTGGATTTCCCTTCATCACAGCACAGACTAGACTTCTATCATCGGGATTCTTCCCCATCAGGCTTGAATCTGTAGGATTGGCAGGCAGTGTCAGCATTGGTTTAGGCCTCCTTGGTGCTTCCCAGCCATCCTGCTTCTATCTCTCAGCAGGCTCCTTATGGGGCTTTCTGACCACCTACAGTTGGTTGTGGCCCATACACTGAAAAGGCTGGGGTTGTGTGACTTGTTGATGCTGTTTGCTCATTATTCAGCTTTGATCATTGCTTTAAAAACCTGAATTTGGGGTGCCTGGGTGGCTCAGTTGGTTAAGCATCTGACTTCGGTTCAGGTCATGATCTCACAGTTCATGGGTTCATGTCCCACATCAGGCTCTGTACTGACAGCTAGGAGCCTGGAGCCTGGTTTAGATTCTGTGTCTCCCTCTCTCTCTGCCCCTCCCCTGCTCGCACTCTGTCTCTCTCTGTCTCTCAAAAATGAATAAACGTTAAACAATTTTTTTAAAGGCTGAATTTAAGGAGCGCCTGGGTGGTTCAGTTGGTTAAATGTCCAACTTCAGCTTAGGTCATGATCTCACAGTTCGTGAGTTCAAGCCCCACGTTGGGCTCTGTGCTGACAGCTCAGAGCCTGGAGCTTGCTTCAGATTCTGTGTCTCCCTCTCTCTCTGCCCCTTCCCCTCTCATGCTCTGTGTCTCTCTCTCTCCTTCTCATAAATAAACATTTAAAAAATTATTTTATTTTATTTTATTTTACTTTTTAATTTTATTTTTTATTTTTTAAAATTTACATCCAAATTAGTTATCATATAGCGAAACAATGATTTCAGGAATAGAGTCCTTAATACCCCTTACCCATTTAGGAAATTGGGTTTTTTTAATGTATTTATTCATCATAAAAAAGAAAGATTTAAACATTAATGGCTTTTGCTCATAAATCAGAAAACATTCATCAGTTTTATATAACATAGGAAACATCTTTGTCAAAAGCATTCACCCATGCAGGAACCTTTCCAGAATCTCAGGAGCTCTTGTGTAACCTAGCCTGGAAAGGGAGCCCATGCTCAGCATTCAGGCAGCCACGTATGACTGATCCATAGTGCCAGCCCAAAGCCTCCTCTTGTTGCTGGTCCAGGGCTGGACTTAAAGCCCCACACCACTATACTTTCAAGCCTGCCTTTCTGGCACCCAGCCCACCTGGAACTGTCATCTACCCACATCCCCAGCAAGCCCTGCCAGCTCAGGAGTGGAATGATCATGGTGTGAGTGTGCATAAGTGCTTTTAGTGTATTAGTTCTCTTTGCTTTCCATGGGCACAGAGTACACAGTGGAGAGTTGTCTTGTTCTGACAGAGCCTACCAGTGGGACATGGGAGCATTAATCATTCCCCTCTTCACTAAACACTACAGTAGTGTTTAGAAAAGCAGGTTTAAAGCTTAGTATGGATGAAAGAATGAAATGCAAAACCTGCTTGAGTATCATAGATGAACAGATTTGGGGGAAGGACTGGAAGGCTCCGAAGGCCACCTTCTTGAGGATTTCGCACTCATTCTAGTAACCCTGTTTTTTCTGTGAATTTCTGGAGGAGCAAGTTCTGTGCTGAGTGCAGAGCCCTTTCATAAGCTCATCCTCAAAGAGATATTTATCACATTCTTGAGTTAATATAGAGGGTCCAACTTCTGTGTTTCTGTGCCTCAGTACCCCCGTAGAACCAGTGGATAGGGCTAACCAGCTCTTTAAAGCATTCAAGTTATTATTATTATTATCATTATTACTATTACTATTGGCTCCAGAAAAGCAAAATCAGGCTGCTGCAGAAAAAGTGTTCCTGTAGGGTTCTTGGTGTCCAGAGGAAAGCTGCCTTGACAGCAGGAGGAGGGCAAAAAAGAAGACTAGGGATGGGCAGGTAAAGGGGTTATAGCCCTCAGCATTCCCAGCACACCCTGCCTCACAAGCCAGGCCCTCTACTTTTCTTCCACACTCTCCCAGCCTCTCTGTTATATGCTTTATACAGATAACCTGACTTCCTTTGGTCCTGTGTTTATTTCCTGAGCACCCAGAAGGACTGAGTCAGAAGTTCAACTCATGGCCATACTCTAACCCTGGGCCATTCTCTTCAGTGATGAGAGCCTGGAGCCTGCCCCAAGCTGGACTGAGTTCCAGTCCACAGAGGGTCAGCACTCCCAGGCCAGACAAGGAGAAAGGAAAGAAGTAAAGTTGAAAAGAAGGAAGGAGAGGCTCAAAAATGAGAGTTGGTCCTCCATCGCAGGGCAGAGGGAGCAGACAGGAAGGAAAGCTAGCAGAGGGCTCTGACACCTGCTTATCTGGCATACAGACCATTAAGACTAGAACAGCCTTCTCTGTGGGGCTGGGCTTGGGCTCTCCTGACTGAGAGTTGCTATTGCCCACACTCCTCTGAAGAAATGATGAATCCGTTGCTTCTAATATGTTGTGTGTAAACAGAAGTACAGGGGCGCCTGGGTGGCTCAGTCGGTTAAGCGTCCGACTTCAGCTCAGGTCATGATCTTGTGGTCCATGAGTTCAAGCCCCGCGTCGGGTTCTGTGCTGACTGCTCAGAGCCTGGAGCCTGTTTCAGATTCTGTGTCTCCCTCTCTCTGACCCTCCCCCGTTCATGCTCTGTCTCTCTCTGTCTCAAAAAATAAATAAACATTAAAAAAAAAATTAAAAAAAAAAAAAAAAGAAGTACAAAGACCACCAGTCTGAGTCCTGGGCCTTTGCCTTCCTTTTCACTTTGATTAGAATGAGCCCTAAGTGAGTGTAGCTTTTGGGTCATCCCTGTCAAAGGGGCCACAAGGATGTGTAAAAGCACCCATCTTGCCAGAGCTGGTAGAAATAATTGGATTTCAGACATTGGTAAGAAGTTTTGGAGTTGGATTTGCCTCCTGCCAGAAGGCACGAAACCAAGAGAAAAAATTTAACCAGGGATGCACTGTACCAGCAACACATTCCTCACCTGTGATCAGAGGCAGCTCTCAAAGCCCCCAGACCCACCAGAGTTCCAGCACAATCCCTTAAGGCTGACAGAATGTCTTAAAACTCTTGGTCCTGGCTCACTCTAAAGATAATTGAGGGTGGGTGGGAGGAGGGCTTGGAGCAGGAGGGCAAATTACACAAATCAGGCAGAGATGCCAGCAAGGCAGATGAACATTAATCCCGGTAGGGAAGAAGACCTGCTTTACTGGGAGCTACAGGCTGCTAACTGGCTGAGTGCCATTAGCCCTACGTGGGGCCCTTATCACCTAAATGAGCAGTTCCCCATGGGGCGCTCTTGGCAAGCTGGCCACAGGTCTGTGCACAGCTCAGCTGCTTAGCCGGCCCCCATGGAGCTGCCTGCCAGGCAGACCCTATTGAGGATCCTTGGCTAAAACCTGCCCAAGTAGCACTTGGAGCCGGAAGGGGAGCTGACATGTGCCCCTCAAAAGGGGTATAATATGGGGGTATAAAAGGTTTCCTAGCTCACTGGGGCAGAGGCATTGTATTGGCTCAGGGAGCCAGGGTCTATTTAAAAATTCCCTTTGGTTTGTTTCAATATTTTTAATTGGCCCTGTGGTTTCAATCCATATGACATTAATTCTTTCAAAGGATAGAAATAATCTGCTCTTTTTGAGAAACACAGTCCCAGATGACATAGCGTTGTCCTTCTCCTTGATGCTATTTCAAATAGTATTTTTTAAAAATATAGTTCTTACTATTAAAACATTCATGTTGAAATATGACTAGGTGAAATTATACGATGTCTGAGATTTGCTTCAAAAACTCTGGGGGGCAGTAAGTGGTTGGGGTATGAATGATACAAGACTGGCAATGAGTTGCCAATGACAACTAGTCATTGTTGAGGCTGGGTGATGAGTACCTAGGGGTTCATTCGTCTCTTTTTCTATATGCTTAAAATGTCCTATAATAAAAATTTTTTAATTAGCATTTAGAAGTTGGCAAGAAGAGCCTGGCTGAAATATCAAGTAAACCAGTGATTCCCAGTCTAACAAAAGAAAGCACTATATAAAAAGCAGGGGAAATGGGCAGTACTAGCCCTTAGTGAAGACCCCTTAAGCCCTCCACAGGCACCTGTTATATGGGCCTGTAACTGTAACAGGGGCCACACCACAGAGACAGCCTGGGACCTCACTAGGCAAGGATCATCTGAAACCTTCTTTGAGATTTGAATATTTCTATAAAGGAAGTTGTCAGGCCTACTACTAAGTCCTTAGGTAACCACTTTCTGCTTGGTTTTTTTAATTGTTTCTGAGCTTCAGTGATCTTAATTCAAAACTCATTGTTTCTGGAGTTCCTGTGTGGCACAGTCGGTTAAGCATCTGACTTTGGCTCAGATCATGATTTCATGGTTTGTGGGTTCGGGCCCCACATCGGGCTCTGTGCAGACAGCTCAGAGCCTAGAGCCTGCTTCAGATTCTGTGTCTCCCTTTCTGTCCCTCCCTCACTCACACTCTGTCTCTCTCTTTCCCAATAATAAATAAACATTTAAGAAAAAATTTAAGTCATTGTTTCTGCCCAGGTGTCCATTGACAGATGAATGGATAAAGAAGAGGTGGTATATATATATACAATGGAATATTAGCCATAAAAAAGTGAAATCTTGCCATTTGCGACAACACAGAGTTGGAGAGTATTATGCTAAGCAAAATAAGTCAGAGAAAGACAAATATCATATGATCTCACTCATACGTGGAATTTAAAAAACAAAACAAACAGGCAAAGGGAAAAAGAGAGACAAACCAAGAAACAAACTCTTAACTATAGAGAACAAACGGATGGTACCAGAGGGGAGGTGGGTGGGGAGATGGGTGAAATAGGTGATGGGGATTAAGGAGTGCACTTGCTGTGATGAGCACTGGGTGTTATATGGAAGCATGGAATCACTATATTGTACACCAGAATCTAATATTACATTGTATGTTAACTAACTGGAATTTAAATAAAAGCAAAAGTCATTGCTTCCTTCATTAACTTACTAAATAAATCTTTATTATCTGCTCATGCCTGGCACTGGTCTAGGCTCTGAGGGTAAAGTAAATAAACAGGGTTCCTGCCCTCATGTAGTTTATCATCTATTGAGATTAATATAACAAAAAAGTAAATACCTTTAAAGATAACTTGGGAGTACTGAAACAGACAATGGCTGGGGAAGTTCCTGTCCTTGATGAGGTGGTCAGGAAATGGCCTTTTGGAGATAGAGACATTTGAGGAGAAACCTAAAAGCGACAACCTTGAGCTAGAAAGCCAGACTCCACAGACTCATCTTGAGCAGATGTTCTTTGTGACAGATGAGTTGCAGGGGGCCTTTGGTTGTGCCCTCTAATGTATTTGATGAGTCTAGGCCATTCTGAGGATGTCTGAGGTGCTGAAGCCTTGTTCCTATTTCCAACACAGAGCTGGGAGTTTGGAATCCCACTGTGCAGGGAGCTGGCATGTCAATACGAGAGCCTCTACGATTATCAGAGCCTCAGCTGGATTCGGGTGAGCTTTGTCTCTTCCCCCAACCCAACCCTGACTGGAGGTACTAGCATTGTCCTGGCATCCGTTTCTGAGTGAGCATTCACTGCAGGTCTAGCCCTTGCTTTAGTGCTGTGGATGTACAGGAGAAGCAGAGGCCAAGGTTCCTACCCTTGAGATATTTGCAGTCTGACTGGGGAACTAAAACACACACCTGACAAATGATTATATGATCCAGACCCCAAGGGCCACTGGTGCTGGGGGAAGGGAGAAGCAGCATATGCAGGATAAGAAGGGGGAGTTCACGGAAGAGATGGCAGCTCACCTTCACAAAGAAGCTTCACCTAAAATGATTTTGCTCAGGGATGTTTCATATGAAAACTTTATAAGATCTTTCCCTGCTTTGGCTTGTGGTCACTTTCAAACACCTTGTTCTTATTCCCTTCTTTGATGCAAAATATTCAAAAATTAAGTGAAATGTCCCATGGACTTTGAAGGTCTCCACCAGATTTTCCTGGCTGCTGGTGCTGGATTCTGAGCCATAACAGCTACAAACTTCAATAGCAAAGAGAAGCCAGCAGTGTCAGCTTACCCTCCTCCTGCACCCTCTGCAGCATGGCCAGCTGTGCCACGTTCCCTGATCCAAATGGATATTTGGATCTTTGTAATAGATGTAGTTCTCTAGAAGTAGCTTCTTGACTGGTCTTTGGAGGCCACTGCTCCTCAGCAAGCTGGCTTGATTTAGTGTGTTACAACTATCTTCCCAGTCAAAATTCAGTGAGTTTTTCTGAATGTGAAGCCAGGTCAGCCAATACTAAGAAACTTACTGATGTTGGTAATGCCAGAAATCATAGATATTGGTTCAACTTTCAAAGTTTAAAATCTCCTAAATTGGAACCAGTACCAGTGTTGCTGGCAACTGAGACTTTTTCACTGTGATTATTAGCATCTTTAGTCCGATGATAGATGAGCAAGAGCAGTGCAGTTAGACTGATGGAAAATGGTGCTGAGAATAGCTGTTTGCCACCAATTAACTAACATGAGCTAGAAGTCATTTGGTGTAATGAGTATCAGTCAAAACCAGAAATCCCTGGGCAAAAAAAAATTCATGTTAAACCTGTGCCCCCTGAAAGTTCAGGAAGCCTGGATCTGTATCAGGTTGGGCCCACCCACTGGGTAGGACATTATGAGCACTGGGCTGCTGTCCCCACCCTACCATCAGAGGATGATGGAAGAGGAGGGTTTCCTCTTCCATTATGAGGCAACCTGGGGAGATGCTGACCATGGCTAGGGGCTCACTTCTCACACAGTCTTTCCAAAAGACAGTGTCTACTTGGACCTGGGAGAACTTGCTTTGGACACCAGTAGCAGTCAGGCCAACCTAAAGGCAGCTGCCTTTCTTGTTCACAGAAAATGGAGGCCAGCTACTATGACAACATCATGGAGCAGCAACGCCTGGAGCCTGAGTTCTTTCGAGTTGGCTTCTATGGCAGGAAGTTTCCTTTCTTCCTTCGGGTGAGTCCATTCAGGTAGTCACAAGAACTTATATTTTACACAGTAATTCATTTATAACCTGTTTTTTATCTTTTCCCCTGTTCTACTGAATACTACTTTTTGAAGGACTAACTAGTCAACAAAAAGCTTTTGGTTTTACTTGATTGGACTGGCTCCCAACTTTAGATTTTGTTTTACTCTGCTGTACTATTTTGTAGCTACCTAGAATATACAAGGGTGACTTTCTTACCAAATCAACAAAATTCCTGCAGGAAATGACCAGGGTCTGAGAATGTCCCATAGGTATGTCTAGAAGCCTTCCAATTTATAGTTCCAATGCCTGTAATTCTCCATTGTGACTATTTTTAGCCAAATAGGACACCAGTACAACCCTGACCTAAACAGGATGCTGGCCTGTTGGGTTTTGTCATTTAAGATGATGGCTCTACACCAGGCTGCACTGTATGCTCTGTGGCCAGGATCGAGAACCTGTTGATTTCAGAGAAGCTTGTGAGCTGTCAAATGGGATCTGGCTATGGAAAGCCTTTTATTGGCAGCCAGTTTTCTATCCCCGGATGGTGAAAGCCATTTCTCCCACCTGGAAGGCTGAGGTGGGATACCAACAGAGAAGGAATGACTGACTATAGACATACTGACACCAGCTGAACAGTTGTGATTCTCTTCTTTATTCCACATAAGCCAGAGGCTCCAGGAAATGTCAGTCTGGGCTTGTAGGCTACAGCCGGTAGGGATTCATCATTCTCAGGGGACCTAAAAGAAGCTGTGCTGATGAAGGGGCCTTGGGCTGCAGTTGGGACCTAACACTAGCTCTGACTGTCCCCAGTCCCAATATCTTACTAATGTTCCATGTTTACAAGTCTCAACCAGCAGCTGGGAAAGTTCATAGAATCCCTTTGATATGTTTGGGATCCTGTCTTATTGGAAAAATTCCTTTCGTCAGTGAGCAATGATGAGCTTGGTATCACATCACAGGTCAGTTGGGCTTAGTGGCTCCTTTAAAAAAAAAAAAAGCCAGGGGCGCCTGGGTGGCTTGGTTGGTTAAGCGTCCGACTTTGGCTCAGGTCATGATCTCACCATCCATGAGTTCAAGCCCCGCGTTGGGCTCTGTGCTGACCGCTCAGAGCCTGCAGCCTGTTTCAGATTCTGTGTCTCCCTCTCTCTCTGCCCCTCCCCCGTTCATGCTCTGTCTCTCTCTGTCTCAAAAATAAATAAACGTTAAAAAAAATTTAAAAAAAAAGAAAAAAAGAAAAAAGCCAGTCTGCTAGCAAGAGTCCAGGCTAACCACATTTTAGGTGGTAAGGCAGGTCAACTTTCACATTTCCTAGGCAGTAATCATTCTAGGTGAAAAAGAAAATTGACTTCTGCAGGAACTAGTAACACTGACAGGGCTAGCAAGTACACTGCGCCTAATTGTGACCCGCAGGAAGGCTCCAATTCCAGTCCACAGGAATGTTTCTAGCAGCAGAATGTGAATGAGGAGAGGGTCTCCTCAGGAGGACCAGACTTGACTTGTTCACTTTCTAGGGACCATCCACTTCAGGCATCTCAGAAGTGGCATATTTGCTGCCCCCACCAGCAGAGATTATACAAAAGCAATGGAAGTAGAGGTCAGCAGAAGAGAAAGAAGGAATTACACAAGAATAAGAAACCAAAAGCATCTCTATAAAGTCCTTAGACAAACTAATGATTCTGGCCTTGTAACTTCTTTCTCATTTTGTCTTTGCAAAGTACGCTTTATTATTATTTTATTCTCCTTGTTTAGTCCCACAATTTGTATATCATAAACCAGATTGTACTCTAAAACATCATTATTTTGGATACTACAAAATCAGGCCCTTGGTATCCTCATTTCTTTCCCCTTCAAACAGGAGTTCTCCATCGTGGTTTGCCCTGGCTTCCACCACTCATGCTTATGTCACAGGGTATGTCAGTGTCTCAGGGTACTCAGAGCTTTCTGACAAGTAAGACCTGGCATAGAACCTGCATCTGAGCCATCCAAATAATGCTTGCAGGTGACAGTCTGAATGTTCAAATGTGGTTTCAGCAGTGCCAGTAAGGGAGGAAGAATAACAATCGGTGGTAGGAAATGTCACCCATCAGTCCATCTCTGTCTCCACACAAGGGGCATTCCCTAGGAGCTGTGTTTCCTGCATGCAGATCTGCCTGGCCTAGCCACATGCTGCCTTCCCTTCCCTCCACTGCTCAGTTCATCTCTGGCAAATGTAGTAAGTCCCAGTAGAGGTAGCTGTTTGCCTGGTAAATGGCAAGGACAAAGTACAAAGCAGCAGCAGCCAGATCTGTCTCATGTGAGGATGCTGGGTATCCTCAACTTGAAACTGACAACCAGCATCAAGGTCAACGCTATGTGCCTTCCTCCTGCTGGGCCTTCCCCAGAAGGCTAGGCTACTCCCTCACCTTCCTTGAACACATAGGCCATCTATTACTTTAGCTCTATCAGCTTGGTTTCCCTGGACCATCTGCCTCTCTTGCTTTGCAAATGTGATTATCTACTAATCTGCACAGGGACAGGAAAACATCCAGCCTTCCCTTCTTGGGGGAATTTCTGTTTCTCTTTATTTGACCCAGGAACAGATACTGGTGAGGGTTGTACATTTCTGAGTTGATATGAAAAGACCAATTCTTTACAATTATCTTCTTTGTCAGTTCTGCTTATCAAGCAATGGACTTAGAAATGTCTCTTGTCCTTTAACTATTGGTCTGTTCACTGGAGAGGCCAGCCTGCTCCTCCTGACCGTGACTTCCCTTCTGGTATTGTTTTTCCATTCTGATTCATCCAGACATGTAGCCCAGCCTTAGCTGAGTTCTTCTATAGTAAGAGGAGAGGTGAAAAGGGGGCAGAAATTCTGTTCCAAAAGGTGTGAAGTCCTCCAGGACCTGGCCTATAATCATCCCTGTACCAGTAACCATATGGCTGGCCCTGTGGAACTTCTCTCTTTTCCTCTGAAGACATGCCAGGAGGGGCTGCCAGTGCCTGATGCAACTTTGTCAAAGAGGATCTAGTGAGGTAGTTGGGCAGGCAGACATATATCACCAGAGGGCTGGAGAAGTGTTCCATTCACTCGTGACCAGCTGTGAGGGAGGCATACCAGGGTTGAGGGGGCCCTGTTATTACTGCAGCCCACTAGAAGAAAAACTGAGACCTAACCCAAACCAAATATGGTATTAACAGGGTTTAAGAAATGTGTAGTTAGGATGATGTCTATTTGTTCTGCTGACATAATTGCAAAGGAATTTACTGCCCATATAGTAAATAATTACTGAATACCTACTGGACACTGAATAATGTTTGGACTGTTTGTTCCCACTAACCAAAGTGGCCCTTCAAAAGCATGCACTTGGTCACCCCCCTGTTAAGATTTATGTGGTGGCACCCCTGGAGATCATTCCTTGCAGGCATCTTCCTCACCCTCCCACCTCTCCACACACAACCTTTTCCTGTACAGGCTGTTGCTGCCCTGGTTGTCACTGTGCCCACATAGAGTACCCTTCCCCACTCCTCCCTCAGAGCTGCCCAGGTGGGCCTTTTAGGACTCTTCTCAGGCATGGCCTTTTCTAAAATCCCACCCTTCACCTCTCAACCCTTCCTGGGTAAGGCGCCCTCCCTCCTTTGCTTCCTGCAACTTGTACCCTGCCTCCCAGCTGCCACATCACAGTGCAAGTCTCCCTTTTTCTGTCCCTCTCCCTTCTGGATCATCATTTCCCTTTGGGCAGAGTCTGAGTGCTATGCCCCATGCCTGTCACAGGGGCTCCTAGGACATGCTTGTGACACAAGTAGCTATTGACACCCATGTGGAGGTGGGGGCTGTGGGCAAGGCATAGAGCATGCTCTCTTGTTTGTGGCAGAACAAAGAATACGTGTGCCGGGGCCATGACTACGAGAGGCTGGAGGCCTTCCAGCAGAGGATGCTCAGCGAGTTCCCACAGGCGGTCGCCATGCAGCACCCCAACCACCCCGACGATGCCATCCTGCAGTGTGATGCCCAGTGTATCTTTCTATGCTTGGCGGGGGAAGGCGGGCTGGGGTCCTGGGAGGTGAGGCCCACCCAGTCAGCTGCCCCTATGCTATGTTGTTGGTCTTACAGGCTAAGTTACCCATAAGTCCTGAACAGAATATGTCCTCATCACTGAACCCACACTTAGCAGGACCCTCATGCAGCCTCGTACAGAAGAAGCATGGCATGCCCTTAGCTGTGGGTGCCTGAAGCAGGGCTTCTGCGGGACCTTCATCCCTCAGGCTGGGCTGCTACCATCACCTAAGTCCCTACCTGGCCCTGTGAAGGACCTGCCTAGGCATCCAGAAGCAGGCACTGTACAGGGTAATTGGGGATCCCACCAGAACTCTTGCCACAGGGATAACTACCATTTCTATCCCCTGCTCCACTCCTGTGTGCATCTGTTATTATCCCTAGTCTTTGTCAGGAGGACTGAGGTACAGCCCTGGGAGTGGGTGTGGAGGGTACGGGGAAGGAGATGGAGAGTGCCTGTGTTTTTAGTGGTACTTGGAAGTGTGGATACAAATACTGGCCTCCCCCTCATCCCCCTCACACAGCTTCCTTGGAGACCTCATGAGAGTCACCACTGTATAAGCTTGTTCCAGGGAGGGAGAACAGGTGGACTCCCATGTTATCTCTCTACAAAGACCCCAAATAGTATTCTTATTAAAAGATTGTTCTGCAGTAAATACAGTTTACCTACATTGGGCAGGCTTAGGCCTTTGCAACTTTCTTGCTCCTGTGGTGTGGCCACCTGCATTCTTCTGACCCCTTTCCCTTCTTTCTTGGCTGTTGACATCTCACCTTGGCTGAGTGCTCAGAAGGCTCAATGCTAGAGCGGGAAGAGGGTGCAGATAGGGAAATCTGATCTAACTGTGCCTGAGTCTGTGCAAGGGTCCTGCTCCTTGCTGCTGCCAGGAGGGAACAGGGGCTATGGGGCTCTTTTCTCCTTTGGGTGATGACAGGGGTCAGTATTCAGATCCATCCCTTGGGCAAGTCTGGGTTTCCCCTTCACTTCCTGCCCAGACTTGCAGATCTATGCGGTGACACCCATTCCAGATTATGTGGATGTCCTGCAAATGGATAGGGTCCCAGATCGCGTCAAGAGCTTCTACCGTGTCAACAATGTGAGGAAGTTCCGGTACGACAGGCCTTTTCACAAAGGCCCCAAGGACAAGGAGAATGAATTCAAGGTGAACAACAGTGGGAAAGTAGGGGCAGTGGGGCCAGGGGCAAGCCCCACTTTCTCAGGATCTTGTCCCTGTCTCATCCCTCAAGCAGGCAGGTGTGGAAGAAATTGCTTAATGGCCTGTCCCTGTCTGTGCCATCCTTACAGAGCCTGTGGATCGAGCGTACCACACTGACCCTCACCCACAGCTTGCCTGGCATCTCTCGGTGGTTCGAAGTGGAGAGGAGGGAACTGGTGAGACACGTTTTGGATGGGGCTGATCTTCACAGCTGCTCCCTCAGCCCTGGCTCTGGGGACCTTTCTCTAAGGACCAAAGACAGAAAGAGAGCTTCGGCCACCTGCCTGGCCTGGACTGCCACAGGCCAGTCCTGTGTCAGAAGCTTTGTACATCTTCTCCCTTTTAATCCTGACAACACCAGGGGAGCAGATATTTTTAATCTCCCAATTTACAAATGTGGAAACTATTCTCTGAGGTTCAGGAAGTCAGAGCTCTCTGACTTCAAAACCAATGTTCTTCACTCTTTACTATACTTCTAAGTGCCAAAAAATCAGAAGAGAACATTTGAAAGGGGTCAGGGAGTCTTAAGTCCACAGGAACAAGGGTGAGAATCAGCATCACTGGCCTTAGATCCCTGTTCTCAGGATCATTATGAAGAAGGGGTTGTCATCATGTCTGGGACAACATTGTGTGCCCTGTGCCCTGTGCCCTCAGGTGGAGGTGAGCCCTCTGGAGAATGCCATCCAAGTGGTTGAGAACAAGAACCAGGAACTACGGGCCCTGATTAGCCAGTATCAACACAGACAGGCACACGGCAACATCAATCTGCTCAGCATGTGCCTGAATGGCGTCATCGATGCCGCTGTCAATGGAGGTGTCGCAAGATACCAAGAGGTGAGCTGGGCCCTGGACCAAACCCACAACAGGCAGCCTTGCTGAGAAGGTGGTTCTCAGGCTCCTCTCCTTGAGGCCCCAGCCTTCTAGGGCAGCCTTCCCAGCTAGCCCTCCCCTAGCTGTGCCTCAGCCGACTGGAGGATGGTCCCGGGCATGAGGCTCACTACCACTCCTCGTTTCTGTGGCATGGCTCTCCTATGGGACCGTCTCTTCTTTTTTATTCTCTGAACTCTGACAGATGAGTAATCCATCTGATTTGGGAAGGATGTTAAATGGCCTCCAAGAGGAGCCCTGGAGCCCAGCCCTTCACAAGAAGCAAGTTGTGGGTGGCTAAGAGACTGAGCCCTACACCCTGGCCACCAGCCCTACCTGCCCTACCCAGACCATCAAAGCTCTGTGAGGGACTGGGACCAGTACCCAGGCTTAGATTATTTGACCACCTTCAATCCTTCTTAGATGCAAAAAAGCACACCTCCGATTGCAGGAGGTCCAAGCAGGCCAGGCTGGAGATGGTGTGTGTACCTGTGAGGAGTCGGGACCTTCCTTTCAAATGGTACCTTAGACTTACACTTCCTGGGTCCCCTCTAAGGGGTAGTCCTGGGAAGTCTTCCTGATTGAGCCTTTCCTTTCTCAGGCCTTCTTTGACAAAGATTATATTGCCAAGCACCCAGGAGATGCAGAGAAGATCACCCAGCTCAAGGAGCTCATGCAGGAGCAGGTATGTCTTACAGGGCTTAGAGGCCAGTGGCCACGAGGGAAAAGCTATGCACCACAGGATGGCTGCAGTTGTCAAGGTCCACTCCCTGACTTGCAGAGTGGCCTTATCTGTCACCCTAATAGGTCCATGTCCTTGGAGTTGGGCTCGCAGTTCATGAGAAGTTTGTGCACCCAGAGATGCGCCCTCTGCATAAGAAGCTAATTGATCAGTTCCAGATGATGCGGGCCAGCCTCTACCATGTAAGCTGATCCCTGTCATGCCCCTGCTGCCATAGAACCAGATGCCATTCCCTGCAGACTGTGCAACAAGCCAAAGGAAAGGGTGGGGGGAATGTGAAGGAAAAGCTGTCCCCACCACAGAGGGGCAAGAGGCAGAGGTGAGTGTTCTATCCAGGGGAAGGATGCCCAGGATCCCCTCACTCACTCCCATCCCTGAGGAGGAGTCAGATTCAAGGGCAAAGAATGTTTTTCAAGGTACTGTGCTGGTGAAGAGAGGTTTTCACATGAGGAAGAAAAGAGCTAAATTATGTGATCCACATGTAGATATCTCTTTGGAGATATTTTTCATCCCAAGAACCTATAGAGGTAAGACATAGCTTGAGCCAGCCCTCTCTCCCCTTCTCCCTCTTTCCCCTCTTTCCCTTGCCATCTTCATGCCCTCTTGCTCCAAAAGTTCTCCCGACTCTGACCTGGCTCTTGGGCTTCAACAGCAGGGTTGGCCCAAAGACGGATTCACACAAGCAAAAGCAGAGCCTGTATTCCAGGACTAGTTTCCCCTCAGCAGTCTCGCAGGGAATGCTGCCTGGCAGAGAACAGGGCCCAGGTGGTCTTGAAACCCCTGTTTATGTGCCCTCACCCCATTTTCAACAATAAAGCTGACTCCAGGTGTTTCAAGAGAAACCTATCTGCTAAATAGTCTGGCTGCCAGATCTCAAGAGGTGTGAACCTTATTATCTGCGACAAGGAAAATAGAGCTGTTTGGTGTTAGGCAAGGCCATCTCGGACAAGAGGCTCCTCTTCAGGGATGATCACTGGCCCTAGAGAGGCTGGACCACTCAGACTCAGTGGCCTAACCTGTTGGGGTTGACTTGCCTTGTTCTTGATGCTGGTGGCCCCCAGTGCATGTCTCAACCATTCCTGCCCAGTTGTAGATAGCATGGACTCCAAAAAGAGAAAAAGAATCTTGTCTGTAGTTTGAGAAGTGGGCACATTTTTCAGAGGAAAGCCTATAGGGCCTGAAATTTCTCCTTTCTGTAATGATTTTCCCATGGTATTTCAGGGTGAAACATGCAGAGAAAGTGAAAGTCTTTTGTGTTTCTACCTTAAAATTAAAATATCCATTTAGTGAAGAACTTGGGTAGTGTCACTAAATCTAATGGGTATTCTATTACCGCTCATTCTTGGTTAGTCTCTGCTATGTGCGAACTTCCTCATCACCACAAGTGACCCAAGCAGGCTAGAGCCTGACCACTAGAACAGGAGGTGTACTCTGCCATGCAAGGCTGTTGGGTCACTTTAGCAAAGATCACAAAATACTCACCCGCATACATCAAGGTCTCCAGGACACACATGGAGGTGTCCTCTCCAGTTTACCCTTCTTTTTCATTTCATCGTGTTTTGGGAGAAGGGCATGGAAAACCTGCTGCTTCTTTAGGCCAAGCTCAGAAATATCCCCAGTAGGACTTAGGGCCCACATCAGGATTCTACATCGTTTGTCCCCATAAACTGTGTCACAGGCAACTTAACCCAGGACACTGAGAGTTGGGCCATTTAGCAGTCCAGTAAACCCAACCCCAGTCCTTACGTAAACTGACTGACAGCTGTTAATCAACTCCTCGTCTCCTGCTTCTCAGCTCTTAGTCCACTTATTCTATACCAAGAATGCCTCTTAACACACTCCTGTGAACTCAGAGCAACTTCAGCCTATTCCAGATGTGTTCTCTTAGTAGGATCAACCCAAGGCCTCTCAGCCTCTGGTCTAGACTCCAGTGCAGTTAGGAGAGTGTTTTAGTCATGAAGGGGCCATTGCCTAAAAGAAGTCAGCAATTCAGTTCTGCCAAAAGTATCTGATTTTTTTTCTTTTTACATTCTTCTTTTACATTTTTACCACTAGCCAGCCCTTCCCTCTCACCCCTTAATTACTTATTCATTGTTTACTCTGATGAAGGGACATTCATTTCTCAACAGGAGTTTCCAGGTTTGGACAAGCTAAGTCCTGCATGTTCAGGCACCAGCACCCCACGGGGAAATGTCCTAGCATCCCATAGTCCCATGAGCCCTGAGAGCATCAAGATGACCCACCGGCACAGGTACGGCCTTAGAGCTGGGGAGGGTCCCCTCCATGGAGGTAAGTCTGGATGTCAAAGGTCAGAGCAAGAAAGCTTGAAATAGTAGGTGTGTGTATTCACTCACATACCCTCTGACCCATGCACACATCAAACACACAGCTCCTGCCATAGGACCCATGGTCACATCCAGTCATCCTGGGAGAGAGAGAAGTGTACATGGTACTGTGAGAACATAGAGGAGGGGGCATTTGGGGTAGGTCTTGAAGGGTAAGTAGAAGTTTGTGAGGCAGAAATGGGATGGGGTTAGGAGGGTGATAGAACAAGATCCAGACAAAGAGACTAACGTATGCAGGCATCTCAAGATGTGAACAAGCCAGCCTGGTCAGCCCTACCAGCAGAGTCTTGTGGCTGGAGTGCAGGATTCCAGGGCATGGAAGGGGGCTAGTTCCAGCTCTAAATGGGCCATGTTCATTCAGGCCTTTGGACTTGATCCCAAGGGGAATGAGGATCACCAGTCAGTTTAAGGGAGAGAACGACATGGTGATGTGGAAGCACATCAAGGTGTCCCTACTCTGAACTCAGGAGTCCTGGTCTGTCTGGGCTCAACTGAAGATACTCCAAGCCTCCAGGGCAGGAAGGCCAGATCAGAGGAGGAGCCAGGGAGAGGAGCCCCTTACTTGGGTTTGTTTTCCAATGTAAGTAGTAAGTCAGCACAGAGTGGGCCTCTATAAATAAGAAGGAATGAATGAAAAGGACTGCCTACTATTGATAGAGGAGGGTATTTTGATGAGCCTGTAACCACAGATGTGGAAGGAAGTCAACAGATGGTTCCTAGCCAGCTATTTTGACAGCTTCCTCATACCAGGAAGATACCCCTGGCCTAGGAGCCTAGGAGCAAATCCCAGCAGGGGGTGGCTACTGGCTCAGAGTAACATCGCATAGGAAGGGGACCTGGAATCCTTGACCTGATTGAGCATATCACTTTCATCCCTCCTAACTGAAAAACTACTTATATAATCAGATGGAGTGGCCATAAACCATTTAACTCCAAATAGAGACTTTGCCGGCCTACTATTGGCCCTGCCAGAACAGGGGCCCCTGAGCAGCAGGCAGGGATTCAGGACTGCCCCAGGCCTCAAATGGGTATAAGCATTAACTCTGAAACCCTCTAAACTAGTGTCATCTGAGGCTAGGGGTGACTGTTTCACACACACCCTTACACTGTCCCCTTACCACCTAGCAAGGTTTCTCAGCTCCCCGCCTGACTCCTCCCTATCTCCCACTCTTGTTCGCAGCCCCATGAACTTGATGGGCACAGGTCGCCATTCGTCATCCTCTCTCTCCTCACATGCATCTAGCGAAGCAGGAAACGTGGTGGTTCTGGGTGACAGCTCCATGGGCGAGGCTCCCGAGGATCTATACCACCATATGCAGGTACCAGAGCTGTCCAAGGAGTGTGGGCCAGAGCACCGTACCTGGAGGACTCGCCTCTCTGCTGGCTTATTTGGTCTGAGGGCTCATACCCCTGCCTAGTTCTCTAGTTTCTGAAATCAGAATACCCAGAGCCAGTAAAACTGCCATCCCTCCGCTCCATCCCATGTCAATAAAGTTCCCAGGCATCATTTTCCAAGAAGGAAATCTAGCTTCAGTCATGATTGCTCTTAGAGATCCCATGGGAAAGGTCCTCTGCCAAATTGCCTTCCTTCCTGGCATTTCTGATGGCTAAGTCCTGCATCCTATATGGGCACCATCATTAGAATCGACCCAACAGCCCTGCTCCATGGGTGGTGAGGGTAACCTATAGTGCCAGCCACCATCCTGGCCCCCATCAGGACCCAGGGTACCTCATCAGACACTGGGTCTGGGCACCTCATGGCATGAAGAAGCCAACTCTGGGCCAGTCCTACAATCCTGGCCATTCAGACCTCTATCCTGCTGATTTTTCTCCCTTTGCAGCTCGCGTATCCCAACCCCAGGTACCAGGGCTCAATCACCAACGTCTCTGTTCTGTCCTCGTCCCAGGCAAGCCCTTCTTCCTCCAGCCTGAGTTCCACTCACTCAGCACCATCCCAGATGATTACCTCTGCCCCTTCCAGTGCCCGAGGTAAGGAGGGCAGGGCGCTGCTTGCAGAAGGGAGGAGAGGGCCTCATGAGCCCCACTTGTCCTCCTCTCATCTGTGGCTCTGTCTTTGAAAGCGGCCCTGTGACTTAGAGAATGTTCCCCTTTTAGCACTAAGGACTCAAGGGTTCCCAGCTCAGCAGTCTGTCTGGCTTCAGACCCTGCCCTGAGTAGCGGTTATAGCTATGCTACCACCGAGGTGGCTGGCTGTCGCATCTCCACCTCAGTAAGAGGACATGTGGCCCAGGAGAAAGCTCAGTTCTTTTCCATTGAAACATTTGCAAGAATAAAAATCAAAGTTAAGGCAACAATGAGTCTTATCTTGAGGAACTGAGCATGAATGCACAGTATGAAAATTAAATTTGAAGGCTAAACTTAACCCTGGAAATATTATTCTAAAAAAGAACAGCAACCAAAAAGACCTTGTCAGCTAAGAAAGGCGTAATCAGGAGAGATGGCTCTGTGAAAAGCTATTTACTTTGCCAGTTATTGCCTGATTTCGTATTCATTGGCTCAATATTGTTTTCTGAGCCAGCATCTTTTTCACAATCTGATCCTAGTTCTCAGTGAAATTTGATTCTCTGCCCTTTTAGACAGAAGCATTTGCAGTGGAATGGAAATCAGCTATAGTGACTAGGATCTAGTGCTTCTCAGGGTGGCTGTGCAGGATGGCAACAGAAAGGAGTGGTCTGAGCTCACCAGGCAGTCACTGGCTATTGCTTCCAGGCTTGCAGTCTCTCATGAGCTTGCAGTCAGATGTCACCTGAGGCTGGAATCATCTAAAGGTTCAGCTAGGCTGCATATCCAAGATGGCAGCTGGAAGCTCAGCTGGGGCTGTCCACCAGAGTCACTTTGGAGGGTCTTTACTTGTACCTCGGGCTTCTCACAGCATGCAGCTGATTTTTCTCAGAACAGGCATTCTAAGGTACCCAGGCAGAGTTGCAAGGCTTCTTATTACCCAACCTTGGAAACCCATAATGGTCCTTTTGCCACATTCTGTCAACTAGTCAAGTCACTAAGGCCAACCTAGAGACCAAGGTGGGGAATGAGACTGCACCTCATCATGTGAAGAGTGGCATGTGTGTTTTTGAAGGGAAGGCATTGGTGGTTTCCATCTCTGGAGACAAGCTATCACAGGGGCCAAACTCCAGGATAGCATATAGAGAAAGGCTGACAGAAGCCCCTTCCCTTTCTGGAGTAGACATTAAGTACAAAAGTAAACATTCCCAAAGCTGGGAATGGTGATGAGTGCAGAGGCAACTAAGAAGGAGCAGGAATTCATTTCTAGGTTACACCATCCATGCAATCCATGTGCAGGCCTATCTGGAGAAAACCGTAGGCCAGTATGTAGCATACCAGAAGTAGGCCCTGTGAGAGAAGATGGAGAGAGATCTGGAATCACAGAAGAAGACTGCTTTTTCAGATAGATGTGGTAGATGAAGTAGGAGATGCACTGGGGGCATGGAGGGAAGGGAGAAGTCTGCTCTTTTTTCTGGTTGTTACGGGTAAAGGGAAGGCTTTTATGGAGAAGGTGTTCTGGAGAGTCCTTTGCATTGGAGTCCCCTCCCCCACACCCAAGAGTGGTCATGACACCAGTGGCCTACCTCACCAAGCCCATTGACACTCTCTGCTGTGGTCCCTGTTGAAATCTTCCAGAAGGCCTGCAAGGCACAGTCTAAACTCCTGTAAGTAGGCAGCTCCCCCTAATGGTCAAAAGACTGAGTGGAGCTAGGAAACCTGGAGATTCTGATTGATCCTCCTTGAATACCTCATGCTGGGACATAGCCTCCCTTGGGTTTACCAGACTACAACTCAAGCAGTTCAAAAGTCCTGTGACAACAAAGCCCTTGTGGTATATAAATGTTTTAATGAAAAGTAACCATCATTCTCTGCTACCATGGGATTGGCTGCCCAGGGCTGAGGGCAGTGAGAAAAGTGAGGTGGCAGAATTGGAAAACTTGGCAGTAGCACAAAGCACCTCTCTGTTATAGCACAAGAGGGGCCTCCATCACATGGATTCAAATCCTCAGCACAGCATCTGGGGCCTGCAGGCTACTGTCCCTCCATCCTAGCACCCCTGACATGTGTCAGCACATGGAGTATGCAGATGTGGGGTTGGCCTGGTGGGCCAGGCTGTGAGTTCTGTGAGATCAGGGACCATGGCCAGCCTAAGTCAGGCAGTGTGCCATGTTCCAACCACGTGCCTGGTGTGGAATGGGTGTTAGGTTGGAGTTTGATGTAACTGGATTGGTGTAAAGGTGCATGTCTCTTTCTGTGCACACTAAGTAAAAGGGTCCTGTCCAGAGCTGTGGCTGGCAGGGCTCAGGGAGCATTCAGTTTCTTGCTGGGAAGGCACTATAGAAATCATTGCAATTAGGAACTCTTTTCCATTTTTCTCTAAACAGCCATTACTGATTTTTATTATACTGACTTCTTCAAGGTATTTAAGGCTCATCTTCTTGGTCTAAAATGAGTACAAGAGGAATGTCGCAGCTTCCTGGGGAAGCTGACTGCAGAGACCTATTTTAGTTGTGCTCTGACAGTGCTTTCATGGCATAGTCAAAGGAAGGCCCCAGGGACCCTGGGTTTCAAGAACACAGAGCCTCCAGAGCTGCAGGTTCACTTCTCAGATGGACCCCTTGGACTCTCTAGCTTCACTAAGAGCACGCCACAGAGGGGTTTCAACCACTTGAGCCAGCCAGAGGCTGCCCATGGGCTAGTTTCTCATGGACATGCTGGTGTCTGGCACGAGTGGTACACGTCTGGAGGGCCTTCCAAATGATCCATTCCCAAAGAAAGTCAGAAAGCTGTTCTCTCTATTTCTGTGGAAGGTACCCTCAAGGACCATAGGCTGACAGGTTCCTGAAGACCTATAGCTGTGGCCTGCATTGATGGGGACTGGACCACCACATCTGCTGAGGTCTGGCCTCTGTAACAGCCCCTCAGGCCAGAGGATATCACCACAGAAGCCTCACAAAAGAAGAGCAGGAACCAAGTCAACTCAAGAGCCTGGCTTAAAGCCCCACAACTCCCAGACTAGCTCCCATATGACCCCCAAGTTCACTGAAGGGCAAGTCTCAGAGAGAGAAACTCTGGAGAGCCACCTGTATGTAGGGCCCTGGGCCCCCAGCCAGCCTGGCTCTGGAGCTATGGTAGGACAGCAAGGAAAGCAGAGGCCAGGCTCTGGAGGCCTCGAATATGGGAAGGAGAAGCCTTTGGGCAAAGGTGGTAGGGGGTCAGCTGAGAACAGGGCCAGTTGGTATCTGGAGACGGTAAGTGTGGGGAGACACAATGCGTCAAGTAAGAACCATGCCACTATGTTATCTCAGTGTCTCTGTCTCTGTGTGATGGCTCCATTGCAAGCTGGCCTGTGCCCATGGCTGGGCCCCCTGAAAGAGCCCAGCATCCAGGTCACCCCATATCCCAAGAGCGCTGGGTGCAGGGGGCCCTTTGGGGCCCAGCTCCTGTCCTCGGTTCTCATGATCTGCCTCTAAGCATCGTGAGGGGGCTCTATCAGTGGGCCTGCATTGCCCCAGTCTGCAGTATGCCCACCTCAGCTGGGACGTCAGGTGTGGCCCCACCACCATCTCACCAGCGGGCTCTGCTTCATTCCTCCTGTGCTTGCTGAGCTCATCCTCACCCCAGCTGCAAGGGGACACCTACCCTGGTTCCCTGGCCCCAAGGATGCTTGCCCACTGGGCCTTCCATCTGTGGCTTGTCATCTGTGCGTGATTGTTCTCACTTGGTTACAGGCTCTCCCTCTCTGCCAGATAAGTACCGCCACGCCCGGGAAATGATGTTGCTGCTGCCCACACACCGGGACCGCCCAAGCAGTGCCATGTATCCAGCAGCCATCCTGGAGAACGGACAGGTAGTGGACCCAGACTACTGACTGCCCTCTGCTGCAAGTATGGCGGCCTGGGCTGCCCTCATTGCATCTGCTAGGCTTTCTATATTGCCCTGTGTGCCTCCTTCATTCTGCCATAAGACCCTCAGAAGGCTGCTGGGCGCCCACTCTGGACAGGACTGCAGTGGCTCTGAGGATCAGCAATCCAGATGGAGTGGACCTGTAGGAAGAATGCTGGCGGGTTAGAGCCACAATTGCTTGTGTGGCTGTCCTTCTTGCCAACCCATTGCTTGTACAGCTTCCTGGACTCCTTATCCATAAACAGTCTAGCAAAGGAACCTCATTCTTTCTTATCCTGAGAAGGCAGTGGTGGACATGGGTCTGGAGGATGGTCTTCCTCCCTGTGTGTGTGAAGGGCATCCTCACTGAGACAGACTCTGCCTCTTTCATCCATCCATCTATCTGAAGCCCCTCATTGCCTCTTGAGGCTACTCTCTCCACCATTTGCACAGCTCTCTGGATGTCCTACCTGGGGGCCTTGAACAAAGAGCTGTGGGGATTAACTACTTCCTCTGCCCAATCTGCCTGCCCTTCTATCAGAGTCCATGAAAATCACCTCCAAGCAACTGTTACCTAGTCCCAGAGTGCAAGGTGTTTCTCAGCTGTACTTCCTTGTGCCTGGTCAGCCCTGCCAGGTAGAGGGAGCAGGCCTGCTTGGCAGCTGCCCATCAGAACAGTGAGTCCTGTCCGTGACTTTCTAGGCTTGAGTGCTGCCCTTTGCCTTATCCACATTGCTAACTTGGGCCTGTGCAAGGATCTCCAGGAGGCCAAGCCTGCCAGTGCTGAGGGGTAGAGGGGTGCCTCAGTCCTTTCTGCCAATGGGTCTCCCTGTCAGGACAGAGGGATACAGTTAGATACCCTCAGGTGCCTATGTCCTTTTTCTTGGCCATGTACAAGACAGCTTGGAGCCCAGCCAGGCATTGTAGGGAGGTGCCTCCAATGTTGACATGGCAGCACTCAGAGCCAGATAGCGAGGGACAGTCTTCCTATGGCTGAGCATGATCGGTACCACTGCTTTGATTTCCCTGTCTTCTCTTAATATGATCTGGCTCCTGGGCCCATAGCTCTGCCTCCTGAGGTGTAACTGGTTGTTTTCACCATCTTTGATATTTTTCTCCCCCCTCAGCTGCCAAATTTCCAGCGGGCCCTGTTCCAGCAAGTGGTCGGATCCTGCAAACCCTGCAGTGATCCCAATCTGTCTGTGGCTGAAAAAGGTATTGTTCCCCTTTCCAGGTGGCCTTCCCCCATGTCTGTCCCCATCCTGAGTGTCTGACTCTTGTCCCTGAGCACCAACTGGCCAAGGCTGTGCCACACTCCAACACCCAGGCCTGTCTGTGTGTCCAGAGTCCTGACCAACTCCTGTGCTCACTGTTTAACCCATGTCCGGTTTGATGCTACGTTTGGATCCTGTTAGTTTATGTATCTCTCTCCCAAGGGCCCACCTTCAGAGAGGCCCCAGCTGCTACCTGCCCTGAGCCCATGTTTATGGAAACTCAGGCTGCTGTGTTCAGACTGTTGGGCTTCTCCCAACCAGCTCCAGGATTCAGCAGGCCCGATGGCCCCTTTGGTCACTCTCAACTTGGGCCCTCAGGGACCTCTCCTTATTGCTCAGAATAGGCCTGTGGCTGAGCAAGCTCCTAGAAGAATGGGAAGGACAGACCATGGCAAAGTGAATTTCCCAGAGACAATCCTCTCCAAGGAAGCCCTAGGTACTCTGAGTTGAGTCCTCCTGCAGCCACTCTGGCCAGCAAGTGGCCAGCTGCTATGAGTCTATCTTATTAGCAGGGATTACAAGCCCATCAACTTGGGCATGAACCCGGGCAGTCCTTAGAACAGGGGATGTTTGGATAGTGGAGTTTTACCCTGTGTCCCGCTGCAGCAAGCTGATGGAAGAACCAGACTTGGACCCTACATGACCCTGGCCCAAAGCCTCACACATGGAGATCTGACTTAATTTTAACACAAAGCAATACCTATATGAGGATTATGCTAGAGCACCTGCCACCCAGAACCTGGCCCCATATCAGCCCCTCTCCCTGTAGTTTCCCCTCCCTCTCCTTCATCTGGTGGAGCTTAGGGCAAATTCAGTCCCCAGGAATACAAGTTGCTGTCCCATCAGAACCTGTACCTCCAAAGCTGTCACCATGTTGTCATTGCACCTCCTCACCAAGTGCTGTCTACTGTCCCCACTGTCATTGTTCCTCCCTTGCTCACCACAGAGGACATGCCTCTGTGTCTTCTTTAAGGAGACCAGACACTGGGTCCACAACCTCAGTGGCTGGTAGGCATAGGTACCAGGTGCTCAACCACAAAGGATATGGAGATTCCCGCCGAAGATGACTTCCTAGCCTCAAGCCTGCACATCCCAAAAACATGCGGCTTACCTGGACCTTGCACCTATTCCCACAAAATAGAGTGCCATTTTGGCCTCAGGGGCCAAAATCCACAGTATCTTTTCTTCTGAGATGTGGGGCCATCTGAAAACTAGCCAAGAGCACAGAAGAGCTCAGAGCTCAAGTGGGTGCTGGTGGCCAGACCAGGACCCTATGCCAACTGGACAAAGAAGAACACCAGGCCTCAGACCAGGCTGCAGCAAGAAGCTGGACATGCCCATCCCCAAGTGTGGGAAGGAAAGAGGCTGAGGCCACAGCAAGCATGTCCATGCCACAGTGCCAGTGTTTTGTGGGCAGCAAATAAGACATTTGCCTAGTGGGAACACACAGGCCAGAGTAGTGGCTCCCTAAGTCTCTTCCTGGATCCTCCAGGGCAGAAGCTATACATACTTATCACCATTCTCTTGTCATCAGGATCCTGAGTCCCACAAGGACTCTGCTTCTCACTTGTCATCTCTCTTTGCCAGGCAGTGACTCTCAGGCCTGTGCTGGACCTCCGTTCACAGAGACAGAGCAAGAAATGGCCAGGCCACAGTAGGGATTGCCCCCTTCTGCCAGGATAAGTCGCTCCATCTTAGACTTTCCACTAGCCCCAGTGCATTTGTGTCACATGGCAGAGGTCCATGGGCCTCATTGCTCACCAACATCAGTCTATAGGGTGAACTAGATGGTTCTGGATCACTGGAGTGGCTCAGGCAGGCACCCTTTGAAAAGCCCTGCAGCCTGCCAGCTTTTTTGCCCCATAGCCTCGCTGCCCACAAGTTCCTGTGGGTTCTTGTGGGTGAACATCTGTGGCCCTGCAGTGAGAGCTTGGGCTGTCAGGACCCCTTTGGGGAAGCTGCCCAGACCCACCTCCAAGCTTCTTAATTCCTGAAATTCGGGGGCTTTTTTTTTTTTTTTTTAGAACTTTTCTCTTTGGAGAGAGCAAGTTTCAGTGATGAGGACCCAGAAGCTCATGCCCCATCTTGAGGAGAGTCTGTGTGAGAATGGGCCTATCTTGTTCTTCAGTTGCCTCAGGCTCTCCAAGGAGGCCTTCTGGTAGAATCCACCTGGTGCTCATCACATTCAGAATTCTTTCCTCCCTTTAGGCAACAGCTGAGTGCCTGCCCACCCAATCACTGCCATGCCCTCCCACCAGCCACCTGCCATCAGCTATCCCATGAGACTGAGCAGTCCTTAGAACTGAGGCTGTTCAGGTAGTAGAGTTCTACCTTGTGTTCTACTGCAAGCCCTCGAGTTCCTCACTAATGGGAAGGAAGGAGAAGGGCATAACTATCTTATCCCTGGACCACATGGGCCCAGCCCCTCCTGGCCACATCCTCCTTGAAGGCTGGACCCCAGCTCCTTCCTTTCCAGAACCTCTCTATTCCTTTAGGTGCTAGCATTTCCCGCTCGGTACCTGGCGCTGGAAGAGCACAAACCCCAGCCTCTTTGGGCACACTTGAGTTATAACTGCCTCAGAACAAAGCTGGGGGCTAGGTCTCTGAATTATGAGCTGCTTCCCTGCTGCTGATAGCCCAAAAGGGAGATTATGTTTGCCTAGCTCCATTAGAGAAAAGACACATTTCTTGTCAGTGGTATTTGGTCTCCAGGAGGAGTTGGCCAACAGTATTTATATGTCCCCTGCTGTTCCTGCAGAGTGGCACCCTCTAGCCCAAGATCCAGCCATTCTTCCTTTCCTCTCCTCTCCTGCAAAGTTGCTCACCTCAGCTGTGGCTGGGGGAGGGGTGTGAACGGACCAGTATTCTGGCACTGGCCTCCTTCCTTGGCATAGATGGACACTCTGTTTCCCTTTGTCCAAGGCCCGCTCTACCCTGCATCCATGGCATGTGGATGCCAGGAACTGGGCCTCTCTGCAAGCCTAAAAGCACCCTCATTCCCACAGCCCTCCCTTTTCTTGGGAAGCCACGGGTGGAACCAGACCTGAGCCACAACTCTTGGGCTGTATACTCTTCCCTTCAGCAGGCACACCAGTCCTTGCCTGAAAACCCTTTGTGCATCCCAAATCCAGTCAGTAGGCAGAGAAGCAGTGGGGTGGGAACAGCTTGTATGTTACCAGAGGCCTTTTGGGGGGCAACTCCTGCCCACACCCTGGCTGTGCACTAGCTCTAGGATGGGGCAGTCTGTGCCTCTCGCCCCCTGTGCTCCCTGCTTTTCCTGTTAGGCCAGGGCAGTTGGAGAGCCCTGACTTGGCTCTGGTGAGGAGCTCTGTGGCCTGCATTCTGTCTGCATTCTGTCCCATCAGCCCGTTCCACTCTGCTCTGCTCACTTCTGTTCTCTGTCCTCTTCTGACAAATCCCGGAGGCTGCAGATGTTCACTCCTTGCTGCACTGTCTCTCAGCTTGCCTCACCCTGAGTACTCTTCAGACGTCAGTCCACTCTGCTGCTATCCTCTTAAGCAGCTTCTGTCCCTGGTCACTCTCCCCCATGGGCCACAGTGTCTCACGTGGCCAGTGTTTTTGGGGGGCTGGCATGCCACTCACACATGTGCTGGCTACACAGTGCACACCTGGAGAAGCCATAGGCTGTAAGATGGGCTTCTCCCTGAGGATGGCTCAGAAGTAACCTCCCTTCATGCCATCTGTTTCCACCCTTCAGCAGTGCCAGCAGCCCCCAGCAGCTGGAGCCTGGATAGCGGAGCCCGAGAGGCCCAGCCCTTCCTGTCTGCCCACATGGGGCGCAGCCTGGCCCCCCCAGTGCCTCCCCGAAGCCTGCTGCATGGTAAGAAGACCTCCAGCGGGTCCCCCAGATAGCCCCTGGTTTCAGACTCAACTCAGAGGCGAGGGTAGCAGCCCTCGAGACTAAGAAGATGGGCCATTCTCTGGGCTGACTCAGCCAAGGAAGAAATATCCCCACCACAGGAAGAAGCCTGCTGGGCTTTGGGGTCGTGAGGTTTCCAAGTACAGCAGGTGAGCTCAGGAAGGCCTTCCCAACCAGGGGGGCTGAAGACAATGGAACAGACTGTGCTGGCCGGCTCCTCACCAGCCTGTCGGAGAGCTACAACTGCCTGTGGCCCACCGTTCCATGGGCTTGGCCGTACTTGACCTTCTTGACCTTCTGTGTGGCACAGGTGCCTTTTACTCCAGCAGCCTGTTTTGGAGAACTTCAGTGAAAAGAGAGGTTTTTCTGTGACCTTCAATGCTGAGGGGTGCCCAGGAGACTCTTCCCACAGCTGCGCAGTTGGAAGATGTGCCAGCACACAGCCCAAGAAAGCCCCAGCTAAGGCTCTTGTTCTATTCCCTTTGCAGGTCATTACTCCCTACACTTTGACGCCTTCCACCACCCCCTGGGTGACACCCCCCCGGCCCTGCCTGCCCGGACTCTGCGCAAGGTAATGTATTGAAGCAACAGCCCCACAAGAGTGTGAAAGGAATCTTCTTGTCTGCTCTGGAATCTCCTGGGTCTACGAAAAGAACCACAGCCCTTCTGTGCTCCTCTGTCCCAGAGCAACCAGCCTGGCAGAAGCTGGGGGTGGCCAGAGCCACACTTGTGATGCAGATGACCCATGTGTCCTGCAATCAATGCGATGGGGACAGGGAGGTCAGAGGGTCCTGGGGACAGCAACACACGAGTACCCTGAATGCACCGGCAAGGGGCAGTGAGGGGCTTGGGGACTCCCTGCTGACACCACTAGGTATCAATGCACTACAGTTCAAGAAGTGAAAAGACATTTCCATGGTAGATCAGAGAGCATTTTACACTAGAGGCCAGTCAAAAGCAAGAAACAGGAGACAGCAAAGCCTTATGAAAACTCCTTAATTTTTCTGCATGTTGGAAAAGAGTCTCTGTCACAGATTTTAGCAACAGAATGCATTCATCTGGCCTATGTCCCCTGGGGTTCTTCCTGCTCTCTGCACTGGCCTGCCCACCCAGCCCTTCTGTTAGCACCCCAGAGCCACACGGGATATAAATGCCTAGCAGCCAGGCCAGGGCCATTTTTGTCCACAGAAATGTAGCTGATTCTGGGGTTCCACTGGCTTGCTTGGGGGGCAGCTGCTGAAGAAACAAATGTGTATCCAATATGTGCGGGTACTTGGTCCTCTCTTCACCTAGTGGGCCAGCCCACCTGTCTGGAGAAAGGGATTCTAATATGCCCACCCTTTCCTTTGCAGTCTCCTCTCCACCCTATCCCAGCCTCCCCCACAAGCCCCCAGTCAGGTCTGGATGGCAGCAACTCTACACTGTCTGGCAGTGCCAGCAGCGGCGTGTCCTCCCTGAGCGAGAGTAACTTTGGGCACTCCTCAGAGGTCCCACCTCGAACTGACACCATGGACTCCATGCCAAGCCAGGCCTGGAATGCAGATGAAGATCTTGAGCCACCCTACCTCCCTGTCCACTACAGCCTCTCCGAGTCCGCCGTTCTGGACTCCATCAAGGCCCAGCCATGCCGAAGCCACTCAGCACCGGGGTGTGTCATCCCTCAGGACCCCATGGACCCACCTGCGCTGCCACCCAAGCCCTACCACACCCGCCTGCCGGCCCTGGAGCACGATGAAGGCGTGCTGCTACGCGAAGATGCTGACAGGCCTCGGGGCCTGCACCGCAAGGCCTCACTGCCCCCAGGGAGCGCCAAGGAAGAGCAGGCCCGCATGGCCTGGGAACATGGCCGAGGGGAACAGTGAGGGGCAAGGAGGCGGCTGGGACGCCGCCCTCTGTGAGCAGCTTGCCCATCCACTCCAGGTCTGAAAAGCAAGTCCCCTCACCAGGGAGCCAGAGAGGCCTGGCACTCAGGAGAGAACCACCCCGAGTCTACGTTCTACTGCCGTGAACTTGTGTGTTGCCATGTACAGAGGCCGCAGCAGCATGAAGGGTTGTGGCTTCTCTTTTTATTTCATTTTCTACGTTTCCATTCTATGGGTTTTCCTTTCTTTCCTTTGTGCAGTAGATGCTTTCTTCCTCCTGCAGTTCCAGACCACGTGGAGCTATATGGAGATATTGCACAGAGAGAATTGCTTTGCAGCTTTGCAGGGCCCAGGGGTAGGAGCTCCAGGCCCTCCCTCCAGGGCAGAGATGCACAGAAGAATGGAAATTGCACTAGGGACTTCTTCTGTTGCTGTGTGGACAGAAGAACTCATGGTTGTATTCAGGGATCGCAAGGACCACGTGGACTACATGTCACAGGTGGACAAGGGAGCTACAAGCCGTTTTGCACAAATGCCTACCCACCTGCCCACTCTTCCATCCAGGAGTGCGAGACTGAGGGGCTGCTTGAGCCAACCTGCCAGCTCAGGCATGTGACCTGGCCTAACTGCATGCCCAGGGCACACTGCCAAGCTTCCATGGGCCAGCCCTGTCTCTCACTCTACCTTGGATTTTTCCATCGCTTTTATTTGACCATTTGCTCCCTTACATTCTCCATACACCTCATGCCCTGCAGGAGCCCCCTTGATGAATGGATCTGCAAAGGTTATCTCCCACCCTCTGCCCCCGGCGCTTGTGTGGGGGTGTGGAGCCAGAGGCCCTAGCCACCTTCTTCCCCATGGCCCAGGAGGCCAAGTGTTGAGAGACAAGCTGGTATAGAGCGAGGCTGGGGTGTGGCAGGGGCCAGAAATCCTCTTTCAGAAGTGGCCAGAATGCCTGTCATCCAGTTCCTGAATCAGGGATTTTCAGCACTACCTCTGAGCAGTGGGGCTGGCTGCCCAGCCAGGCTTCCAGCCCTGAGGACTCGTGGTAAGGTTCAGCAAGCTTCTAGGTAAAGAGGGTGGGAGGAAGCCCCTCCTTTGGAAGCAGAGAGCCACACAGGTTGAATTATCCTCTCTCAAGTGGCCAAGTGTAGCTCACCGCCCCCCCCCCCTCCAAGCCCACGGGGACCACCACTCAGGGTTCAGGGTGGGCAGGAGGGCAGTTTCTCCAGCCTTCCCAATCTTTTGGGCAGAGCGCAATGGTATCTTTATAGGAAACTTTTTCAGGTCAGGGCACGGATTTTTCTCTTGGTTTATTATTTGCGGGGGGGGGGGGGGGGATAAGGTGGGGTGGTAATAGTATTTTACCAGGGTGCTTCTAAGTTACTTAAAAAAAAGTCTACAAAATTTTTTTTTTCATTTGCATAAGTTCACAACTTTGATGGTCACAAGGCTGCCTTCTCCTTATTGAGCAGATGTGTTCTCCCCTAGTTCCTCTTCTGGCCAGGCCCTGGGCCCTAGACCTCCATCCTTTCCCCCACAGCCCACCTTTCCAAACAGACAAGGCCAGCCAAGGTGTTCTTTTCTTGTAAACAAATGCCAGCTTATCGAACAGGAAATGCCAGCAAGTAACCAATTGGGTAGATGAAGGGCCACATTACCTTCAGGGCATCTGGGGGTGTCTCTCACCAGGGGTCATTTCTGATAATTATAAGGATAGCTCTAGGTAGAGTGGGTGAGTCATGGCAACCCTGACCTCAGAGGGCAGGCGTAGAGTATGTGGTGTTCACAAGTGTTAGAGAGTGGGGGGCTAGCTCTGGATTTGAATTTTAGGTAGAAGGGCATCTTTAGATTTTAGGGCACTTCTGAACCTCAATCCCTGGACAAGGCAGTCATCACATAAGAACATCGACCTTCTCCACCTTGTAGCACAGGAGGGTAGGGAGGGCAGTGTGGGTTGTGGGTTTGTTTGGCCTTGCTTTTTTATGTAAGGTAAGCTAGGTTTGTCTTCCCTTTCCATTTTCCCTAACTGGATGAAAGGACATAATCCAAATCCCTTTTGTTGGAGAACGGCCAGTCTGAGGGGAAGTGGGAGGCCAGAAATGAGAATCCTCTGAAAAGATTGTGAAATACTGATTTTCATTCTTTCAAGCTTATTTGTAAATACCTATTTGAATGCTGTGTATTTGTACAGGAATTTGAGCAAAAAATGTATAGAGTGTGATGTCCAATTGGTATTCAGCCCTATAAATGTGTTTTTAACCTCTGGCATTCTGTGCTTATTTAAAATAAGAAAACTTCTAACCTTTTTTTTTTTGTGTGTGTATTTATGTTTAAAAAAGTGGTTTAAAAATTATCTTATACCTGTACCAGAAAGCAAAGTTAAGAGGAAAAACAATTTGTACTAGTGTCCCAAAAAGTATTTTACTGTATATATTGTGGTAGCATGTTCTAAATCCAACAAGTAATGTGAATTTTAGATGTAAATATCTGCCACTTGATTCTCCCCCTTTCCCCACTCCTTTGACTGCTGTGATGTGAATTAAAGATGAATACCTGATACTGACCCACTGAATTCACTGAATGGGAGCAGCCCAAGTGCCCCTCTCCATCCCTTGTCGCTGGGCTCCAAGCCCTTTAGCCCCATAGAAACCTCTCTGCACGGAGCACGGAGCCAGCCTTTTCCACGCCCTGCCTTCAGACAGCCAAGCCCTGCACTTGGAAGGGAGGGCAGCCAAAGAGGAAACCCCCTCGAGTGCTCGTCGGCTGACTCGCGGGCCCCCACCCAGGAGGCGCCCCCGGCAGCCAGGGATCCTGAGGCTCGGTGGGAAAACCGGAGGCGGCGGGCCAGTCCTTTAGCTCCTCGCTGAGGCGGGCCGGCTCGGATCTTACAGCCACAGCACCTAAGGAGGCCAGGCGCTCCCCGAGGCCTAGGACGGCCGCTCGGAGAGGGCCCTTCCAATGAGAAATCCTCCAGCCCAGCTTCTGTCCACCCCGGCCGGCGTCCAGTTAGCTCCTACAAGACGGGTTCCGGCCTGATGCGGACATTCAGACCGGGTCGGCAGGCCTCGCGGGCGCAAGAGCTTCCGCAGACGTTCCCGAAGCCTGGATCCTCCGCCCACGGTATCGTTTGAAAAAAAGAAAAGAACCTCCCGAAACCTGGCCTGCAGCGGTCAGCTCTCCCTGCCTGCCCTTGGGGCCCCGGGGCGGGGAGGGATTTTTCGGGAAGACGTGGGTCCCAGAGCAGGGACTACTCGGGACAAGTCAGGCGCAAAGCTGAAGCCGAGCCCCACACCAGTCCTCTGCGCCAGTCCGCGGCGCCCCGCCTCTGTCACAGCTGCTGCCCCTACTCAAGATGGCGGCCCGGATCCCTTCCGCCGCCTTCGCGGCCGCTTCCTGCCGGCCGCCCTGGTTCAATCAGCGGCCGACAACTGTCTAGGGCCAAGGGCGGGCGAAGCTACCAGCCAATAAGAAAGGGCAGCGTGGAGCCGCCCGTCTGGGCTCCCGGGCGCGTGGACCAATGAGAGCGCGGCGTGTGGGAGGGCGCGGGGTCCGCCCGCCAATGGGGAACTACGGCGCGCGGCCGGGACCCGGAGGCAGCTCCTCACGGCGGGCGCGGTTCAGTCCGGCAGCGGCGGCGGCGGCGGTGGAGGAGGAGGAGGATGTGGGCCACGCAGGGGCTGGCGGTGGCGCTGGCTCTGAGCGTGTTGCCGGGCGGCCGGGCTCTGCGGCCAGGCGACTGCGAAGGTGCGGCGGGGCCGGGGTCCGCTCACCGAGGCCGGCCTGGCGGCGGCTCTGAACCCACCCAGACCACCGAACGGCCGAGAGGCCGGGGCTGGAACGGGCGGGGGCGGCGGCCGTCCCAGCGGGGTCCGCCCGAAGAGGGGCGGACGCCGGCCTAGAAAACAGTTCCTGAGCCTAGGAAACTGGTCCAACAAGAAAAAGTTGGAACTAGATCGTGCAGAAAACTTGGCTTGAAATTGAGATAACGCCGGAGTTTCTTTCCTTTCCCATCACGGGGCAGAGGCTCTCCCTGGCCCAGGTCGGGAGTCCCCAGGGCCGGCCATGGGCACCATTCTGGGGCCGGTGGGCCTGCGAAGCCGCACCTCGGGTTCGATGTTGTATTTGGAAATGAGAAGCGTTTGGATTGTTTTTGTCTTCGCCCTCCGGTTTGGCCTCTTCTGAGGTCACAGTGAGTCCATCCCAAGGACACGTGTTCAATCTCGGCTTAAACTTTATGGAAGGAGCAGGGAGGAGCCATGTGTGGGTCACTGGGTGATGCTCGTTCCCCATGTGCCCTAGGTGTACCAAGGGACCCCAGCAACCCGGAGGTGGGTTCTGCCCGCCCGTGGGCACCTGAGAAAACCCGGTGATGGAAAAACTCATCTCTCACCTTGTCTGCTATTTAAATTGATGACGGAGTTCCCTCCTGGTGGATTGGGGTGCACCTTGGTGATTGCTGAGCATCTCCCTTCCCTCTCTTTTCCAGTCTGTATCTCTTATCTGGGAAGATTTTATCAGGACCTCAAAGATCGAGATGTCACATTCTCACCATCCTCTGTTGAAAAAGAGCTTATAAAATTCTGCCGGGAAGCAAGAGGCAAAGAGAATCGGTTGGTGAGTAGCTGGTTACCCTCCTTGGCTGGCCCTGCCCACTTGCCTGTTCAGGAGGTTAACTGTTCTGTTAGTATGCTAGTGTGGGACTCCAGTCTCCAGTGTTTTCATGAATTCTGCAGTTGTGAGGTTTTGTTACCCTGTTAGTATTGAATGAGCACGTACTGGGTGCTGGGCACTGGGAGTATCAGTGGGGAGAAATGACAGGCAAACAAATGACAGCAGTGGGATGAGTGTCCAGCAGAAAATAGACCACGGTGCTCTGGCAGAGAGGGTAGATGCTGATTTAGGCAAAATAGTCAAGAATCTCTCTGAGGAAGAGTTGTCATTAAAAGGCAGGAGGGAAGAGCATCCCAGGAAGAGAGAACAACCATGTGAGTGTTCAGAGGCCACGTGCGAGGACACAAGATAACAAAGTGGGCACAGGGTATGCCAGAGCTGAATTGGGACAAGAGCCCTAATGAAATGATTTTTGTAGCTTTAATTTCCCTGGCAATCGCTGGTTTGTCTTTTTTTATTTTTATTTATTTATTTCTTAATTTTTTAAATGTTTTTATTTATTTTTGAAGGAGAGAGAGAGAGCATGAGCGGGGGAGGAGCAGAGAGGGAGACACAGAATTGGAAGCAGGCCCCAGGCTCTAAGCTGTCAGCACAGAGCCAGATGCGCGGCTCGAACTCACGAACTGTGAGATCTTGACCTGAGCCGAAGTCAGACGCTTAACCGACTGAGCCACCCAGGCGCCCCTGTGTGTCTTTTTTTTTTAAAGGTCTGAATCCTGGCGACTCTTAAACTTATGTGGAGGTTGTCAGCTCTGGGACTGAGCATGTACTAAGAGCCCAGGGTTTACGCTGACTGAATCTGACCGCTGGTACAGAGAGGGCGTGGGGAAAGGGGGTCCTGGCAAAGAGATGTTTTGAGATATCAGTGTTTTGTGGAGGAGAAGGCTTTCAAGGGAAACCTCCTGAAGGTCATTGTCCTTTCTTGCTGCAGTGCTACTACATTGGGGCCACAGATGACGCTGCCACTAAGATCATCAACGAGGTGTCGAAGCCCCTGGCCCACCACATCCCTGTGGAGAAGGTCTGTGAGAAGCTCAAAAAGAAGGACAGCCAAATCTGTGAGCTAAAGTATGGTGAGTGTGGCTAAACCTTATTTAACAAACACGGACCCTCTGAGCTCAGGCATTAGGAGTCGACTTTGTAGCTGGGAGAGGCAGGTGAGAAACGAGAGCCTCGTGAGCTTTATAGCCAGGTAGACTGTGCTAAGTGAGGGGCAGGGTGGATCTGGCCTCATGGGTGGAGGTCTGAATAGGCCTCACTGAGGAGGTGACGTTCAACATACTTTGGAGGCAGGCGGTAGATTAGCCAAGGGGAACAGCTAAGGGAAGAACATTCCAGGCTGAGCAAACAGGCAGTGCAGAGGCAGCCAGAGGCATGGCCGGTAGACAGGGCACAGAGGGCCTTGCAGGTTGGTGAAGATTTGGCTTCAGATCTTTAATCTGAGTCAAGTTGGGAACATGGGATTTTGAGCAGAGAAGGGATGTGGCCTGACCTGTCCTGGTCATAAGCTCTGAAGGCCCAGCAATCTTCCTCATTTTGAAGAGAAATGCTGTGTGTGGACAGGCAGGCCAGGAGTTCCAGCTGCTGCAGCATCTCTCTTGCCGACATTACTGGTGGGGAAAAGCAGGCCTCAGAAACAGGACCAGGAATAGTTGTCCTTGTCTGTAAAGTTTAAGCAGCACCAGCATGTTTTACTGTGACTTGAGTGTCCAAGGGCCTGTGTTTGTCCACTTGTGTCAAGGATGCCCAGTCTCCTGACTGTGACCTGACAGGCTGTTGGCTCAAGGTCTCTCTGTGGTCACAAGTGGTTGTGGAGAGAGTAAGCTCTTGACCAGGGCCTGTGTTGGGAAATTGGAGCTAGGGGGTCTCTCTGCTCTGTCACCGTGGAGCTGTCATTCTACAGTGACTTGACCTCTACTGTGACTATTTTTCAAGGCACTTGGAGTGGGAACCACATTTCTCCTGTAAGGTTCCTCCTGTAAGAACCATGTAGCCCCCATCCCTGTCCTTGGCAATACTGCATGTCTGGGTGGATGCTGCCAGCATGAGACCAGCCTTCCGGTGAAAGGGCCCAGGCCAGTTCCCCCAGTTCAGGGCATTGGGCACAGACACACACCTGCAGGTGTCTGGAAACGTCTGTCCCCCTCTGACCAGTAGGACTGCTTGTTTTAACGGATGGGAGGCTGTGCTGGGGTGACCCATGCCAGGACTATGAGGGTCCTTGGCCACTCCCACGAGCTCTCCCTACTCTCTCCTCCAGACAAGCAGATTGACCTGAGCACAGTGGACCTGAAGAAGCTCCGGGTTAAAGAACTCAAGAAGATCCTGGACGACTGGGGGGAGACGTGCAAAGGCTGTGCAGAGAAGTCTGACTACATCCGGAAGATTAATGAACTGATGCCTAAATATGCCCCCAAGGCAGCCGGTTCACGGACTGATTTGTAGTCTGCCCGCCCCCCGCTGCACCTGTGGGGAAAGCATTCCACTTGCGTCTTCCCTGCAGCCTTTTTGTAATTTATTTTTTAGGCAGGCTCCTGACAATGTCAGGTGTGAAGCCTGGAGCTCTCCTGCCGATGCTGGCTCTACAGCGCCCCCTGGGGGGTTCACTTTGTTCTGTTGCTGGTTTACTCTAGGACTTCAAAGTGTGTTTGGGAATTTTTTATTAAAGGAAGAACATTTCTAGCTGTCCCTGGAGAATTAAAGTGAATCTGAAATAGGATTTCAGCCCTAACGAAGATCCCAGCAGTTTATGCTTTCCAGTTCACAAGAGTTGTCTGCTATCTTCACATCTGCCCCTTGGCCGCCAGTGCCGGAGATGCCAGGCAGGACACGGGCTGAGGCATGGGGGCTCGTGCAGGACTGGAGGCGAGCCCGGGAGAAGACTGGGTCCCATGCCTCACCCCGAGGTGACTTGGAGTGGAAGTCCCACCCGGGGAGCTGGAGGCCGAACAGCCTCTTGGCAGAGCACAGGGTGTTGAATCTGGTGTGCAAGGGAGGGGCTTATATCAGGGCTGGGTCCGAGCAGGACTGAGGGTATGTTTAGTATGGTTTTCTGGAATGATGACTTCAGTAGCTGCCTGTGTTCAGTACCATCACATTTCTAAAGATGCTCTTGGCCTGGCTTCCTCCACCAAGCACCATCCAGATCTGGCCATCTACTTGGTCATCTGAGTTTGTGGTGTAGGGTCAGTCCCAAGCCTCTGATGCCTAATTGGGGTTTTGTGAGATATGCAGAGGTCAGTTTATACAAAGAGTCAGTGAGAGCTTGCCTTTTGCCTTTGTTTACCCAAGATAAGTCTAAAATAGTTGAGGTCTTGTCCCCAAAGAGTCTCCAGAGTCTGTTTTTTTTAGTTACTTCTGGGGTTGGCTCTTGGGGAACCCAGTTGTCAGCGTAAGCTGTGGCTTGGTGGACACCCCTTTGCTTCTTGGGCCTGCAGAGACCACCTGAAGGGAAAGACCAGTAGTGCTTTTCCAAGAAAGACTTCAGTCTTCCTTTTTTGCAGTTTATAAATTATACAGTTGCTAAATTCAGTTTGCCTACACAGGCCTTGTCACAGCCTGCTGTGGCATCCACTAGTGCAGTGGCCCCACATTTTGCACATCTACAACACCACGTCTAAGAGGAAAGCAAGGTTGAGCCACTTCTCAGGCCAAGACTTCCTTGTTTTGGAGAATGAGCTGTTAGGATCTGACAAGCACAGTGTCCTGATCCCCTTACAGGCACTGAGAAAATCCACAGCTAAAGGCAGAAGCCTTAGGAGATGGATGGCCATGGCCTACAGGCCACACTGAACACAAGAACAGGGAAAACAACAACCTCTCCCACTGTAGGGCTGACCCCCGAGGTTATCTATGAAAGGGTTAACTCGTCCCTTCTGGAAGTGTAGGTCAGTTCTGGCAATGTTACAGGTGTTTTCGTTTAAGCTTTCCCCCTTGCACCTGCCTCAGCTGTTCCAGGAGTGGTTTATTTATGGTTGTGGGAGGAGGAGGAACTGGTAGGCTTTAACCCACCCCACAGTTGCCTTGCTGAAGTTGGGTCAGGTTCTGCAATGCTTCCAACAGCTCTCGGGGGAATGGAGCCATCCTGAGGGGGCTTGGGCGCCTGGGCAGAATTCATTCCACCCACCCCACTGGCCCCACATCTCGCCTGGAGGTGAACAGAAGGGCACTGGTCAGCCAGAGGTAAGCGTGGCAAGCTGTGGTAACTACTGGACTTGGCTTTGTCTTCACCCATGGCTCCGTGGCCCTGTCCTTACAGCCCACTGTCTGCTCAGGTGGCTGCAGCAGAGGGCGGGCCCAGTGGCGCCAAGGAGCCTATTCCCACTTGGTAAACGGCAGGTTTGCTGGCTCGCCTGCCAGGTCTGGCCTTGTGCATTCAGAGCCCATGGCCTCGCGGCCTTTACGGCGATCACTGCATAGGATACCAGAACGCTAAGGATGCCTGTTCTGTGGGCGGTGGGTCCTGGACGGGGCCTATGGAGGTTCTCGGGCCTGTCCATTCCGGACCCTAATCGGGAGACGGCCGTGGTGGGGATTAGGGGGAGGCCACGTAAAGAGCCACTGGGTTAAGACCCGGGAGCCCGGCGCCCACAGACGCTGCCACTCCTACTCCACGCGTCGTGGGACGCCCAGGGCCCGCAGCCCACGGGCGTCAGAGTCAGTGCAAGCCAGCCTGGCTCTCAGGAGGGCCATGATTTCCGCGTAGCCCAGAGCCTTGGCCGCGGGGTGGCGTCAGAGCTCACTTTCAGGCCCACCCGGGGTCATGTGGCACGGAGAGGCGCCGTCCGATGACGTATGCCGGCGCAGCTCTCGCCCCACCCGCCGCCGGGTCACGTGACAGTCCGGCGCAGCCTGATAACGCGACGCCCGGCCCCTGCGCGCTGCTCCCGCCCCGCCCCGCTGCCACCGCCGCGCTGAGTCCTTTTGTCCAAGATGGCGGCGCCGGGGGCGCTGCCTTCTCGGCCGCCGCCGCCGCCGCCGCCGCTGTGAGGGGCCTGTGGGCCGCCCGCCCGCCCGCTGCGCCGGCGCCATGAAGAGGCAGAGCGAGCGAGACTCGAGCCCAAGCGGGCGCGGCTCGTCATCGTCGGCCAAGCGGCCGCGGGAGCGCGAACGGGAGGCGGAGGCGGGCGGGCGGCGGGCAGCGCACAAGGCCTCGGGCGGCGCCAAGCATCCCGTTCCAACGCGGGCCCGCGACAAACCCCGCGGTAGCGGGGGCGGCGGGGGTGGGCATCGCGACGGCCGCGGCGCCGGGGACGCGAATCACCGTGCGAGCAGCGGCCGCTCCTCGGGCTCGGGCGCCGGCGGCGGGGGACGCGGCGGCAAGGCCTCCGGGGACCCAGGCGCTTCAGGTGCTTCGCCCCGCGCGTCTCCGCTGCCGCCGCCTCCGCCACCGCCCGGGACCGAGCCCGCGGGTCCCGGCTCGTCGGCGGCCGCACCTGAGTACAAGACGCTGCTCATCAGCAGCCTGAGCCCTGCGCTGCCCGCCGAGCACCTCGAGGACCGGCTCTTCCATCAGTTCAAGCGCTTCGGTGAGATCAGCCTGCGCCTGTCGCACACGCCAGAGCTGGGCCGCGTGGCCTACGTGAACTTCCGGCACCCGCAGGACGCACGCGAGGCCCGCCAGCACGCCCTGGCCCGCCAGCTGCTGCTCTACGACCGGCCGCTCAAGGTGGAGCCCGTGTACCTGCGCGGCGGCGGCGGCGGCGGCGGTGGCGGCGGCAGTGGTGGCGGTGGTGGGAGCAGCCGGCGAAGCAGCAGCAGCAGCGCTGCCGCCTCCACGCCGCCCCCAGGTCCCCCCGCCCCCGCGGACCCGCTAGGCTACCTGCCACTGCACAGTGGCTACCAATATAAGCAGCGCTCGCTGTCCCCCGTAGCCGCCCCGCCGCTGCGGGAGCCCCGTGCTCGCCACGCCGCCGCAGCCTTTGCCCTGGATGCTGCCGCCGCTGCCGCAGTGGGACTATCCCGGGAGCGGGCCCTGGACTACTACGGGCTTTACGACGATCGCGGGCGTCCCTACGGCTACCCGGCCGTGTGCGAGGAGGACCTGATGCCTGAGGACGACCAGCGCGCCACGCGCAACCTCTTCATTGGGAACCTGGACCACAGCGTGTCTGAGGTGGAGTTGCGGCGGGCCTTCGAGAAGTACGGCATCATCGAGGAGGTGGTCATCAAGAGACCTGCCCGTGGCCAGGGCGGTGCGTATGCCTTCCTCAAGTTCCAGAACCTAGACATGGCCCACAGGGCTAAGGTGGCCATGTCAGGCCGGGTGATTGGCCGCAACCCCATTAAGATAGGCTATGGCAAGGCCAACCCCACCACTCGCCTCTGGGTGGGTGGCCTGGGACCTAACACCTCACTGGCTGCTCTGGCCCGGGAGTTTGATCGCTTTGGGAGCATTCGAACCATTGATCACGTCAAGGGAGATAGCTTTGCTTACATCCAGTATGAGAGCTTGGATGCAGCCCAGGCTGCCTGTGCAAAAATGAGGGGCTTTCCCTTGGGTGGTCCAGACCGAAGGCTGCGTGTGGATTTTGCCAAAGCAGAGGAGACTCGATATCCCCAGCAGTACCAGCCCTCACCCCTCCCTGTGCATTATGAGCTGCTGCCGGATGGATATACCCGGCACCGAAACCTGGATGCTGACCTGCGGGTGCGGGATAGGACCCCCCCACACCTCCTGTACTCAGACCGAGACCGGACCTTTTTGGAAGGGGACTGGACCAGCCCTAGTAAAAGCTCTGACCGGCGAAACAGCTTGGAGGGCTACAGCCGCTCGGTGCGCAGCCGGAGTGGGGAACGCTGGGGAGATGGGGACCGGGGCCTGCCCAAGCCCTGGGAGGAGAGGCGGAAGCGGAGGAGCCTTTCCAGTGACCGCGGGAGGACAACCCACTCCCCTTACGAGGAACGGAGCAGGACCAAGGGTGGTGGGCAGCAGGTGGACCGGGGCTCTGATCGCACTCCTGAGCGCAGCCGTAAGGAGAACCACGCCAGTGATGGGACCAAGGAGTCAAGCAGCAATTCTCTCAGCAACAGCAGACATGGGGCTGAGGAGAGGAGTCACCACCACCACCATGAGGCTCCAGACTCTTCCCACGGGAAGAAGACACGAGAGAGCGAGCGCAATCATCGGACCTCTGAGGCTGAGCCCAAGCCTCTGGAAGAGCCAAAACACGAGACCAAAAAGCTCAAGAATCTTTCTGAGTATGCCCAGACACTGCAGCTGGGTTGGAATGGGCTCCTAGTGTTGAAAAACAGTTGCTTCCCGACATCTATGCACATCCTAGAGGGGGACCAAGGGGTTATCACCGGCCTCCTCAAAGATCACACTTCTGGGAGCAAGCTGACCCAGTTGAAGATCGCCCAGCGCCTGCGACTGGACCAGCCCAAGCTCGATGAGGTCACACGGCGCATCAAGCAGGGGAGCCCCAATGGCTATGCAGTGCTTCTAGCCACCCAGGCAACCCCCAGCGGGCCTGGCACTGAGGGGATGCCCACGGTGGAGCCAGGCCTACAGAGGCGGCTTCTCAGGAACCTGGTCTCCTACTTGAAACAGAAGCAGGCCGCGGGGGTGATCAGCCTGCCGGTGGGTGGTTCCAAGGGCAGAGACAGCACGGGCATGCTCTATGCCTTCCCGCCCTGTGACTTTTCACAGCAGTACCTCCAGTCAGCACTGAGGACATTGGGCAAGCTAGAAGAAGAACACATGGTGATAGTTATAGTAAGAGACACTGCCTAGCCCAGACCTGTTTCCAGCTCCGCATTTGTCACAAAAGCAGTCATTTTAAAAGCTGATTCCCCACCTCCTACTCCCTTGGTTTGAATTCTCTGCTGGGTTATTTTGGTTCATTTGGTGGGGGAACAGAGTCCTGACCCCTACCAACACTAAGTTCTTAGATTTTTGAGGGTTTTTTTACAGCGATGAGCAAAGGGACTCCTGTCACATTGATTTCTAGTGTACAAGATACTGTCTGCTGTGTTCTGTATTTTTTTATTTTTTGACTAACTGTATGGAAAGTTGTCAGTAAAGCCTTTGTCAGAGGATGGATTTTTAATCCTGTTCAGAGTCTTGGTTTAATCAAGTTTTTCCCCACTGCACACAAATGCGCCATCTTTGCGGCACTGGTGTAGCTCAGAGTTCTAATGGATTGTCCGCTCTCAGTCCCTCAGCTCTTTGGGCTGAGTCAGGACTGTGTTCACGTTTTTAACCTTGGCTGAGAGCAGGTGGGCTTCAATTTGCCTCTGGACCCTACCTTGCCTGCCTGAGCAAAGCCCATGCAAAGGGAAGGGGTGAGCCTAAGGTCTATAACCAGCAGCTGTGGTAGTTTTGGAGTTTTTGTTCTCTTGCCCTAAACGTGCGTGTTCATCCACTTGAGGTGTAGCTGTTGGACAAGGTGCCCGATCTTGAGGTCTTTTTGCGAGCCGGTAGTCTAGCAGTTGTGTGGTCTTGTAGTCATGGGGAAGAACAGTGTAATATTGGTGCCAAGGGGCCTCATTCTCACATATCCACGCAGGCTCCCCCTCTTGTTCAGCCTCGCAGCCTTAATGTGGCAGCCCAGGAATGCTCAGTTGGAGACCGAGCTGCCTCAAACTCCCAGGGACACTAGAGGCCAAATGTCGGAATGGAGGGTGAGAGGAAGCTTCTCTGGGCTAATTCTTGAACTTGACCCAATGTTTGTGAATTCTGGTTCTTTGGTTATTCGTGGCTGATGTGTCAAAGGAACAGGCCTCTGCCCAGTAACTAGAGCTTTTGTGAGGGACACTGAATCCCCAGACCGAAGAATTTTTGCAGTGCTGCAAGGGAACGTGATGGGTTAGGAAGATGCTCTTAACTGGCTTACCTGTTTCTCAGGTGCAAGGTAAGAGAGAGTGCCTCAGCCTCTTGCCCTGCTGCTGAGGTGGAACCACTGGAAGAAAGGTGCTTCTGTGGGGAATGCGGTCACAGGTACCAAGCTTTGGCTTGTTGGCTTGAATGGCTTTGACTAGCACTGCCCAAGCTAGGGGGCAATGTGGAGGCATCCTTGAGCTGGGAGGGACTCTTTAAAGAATTACTAATGCTGTCATCCCTGGTCTCTAGTGAGGTCATAGGGCAAATGAAGCCAGCACCATTGGAGACCAGGGAGGGAAACCAGTCATACAGCAGTTGTCACCATGTCCCAAAAGGCCCATTGTCAGAGCTGAGGGACAGCAGAAGCCCCAGTAAGAGAAATGAACCCCCCAAAGGCCAGGAACTCTAAGTTCTGTGGGCCATGCCACTCTCCTGGCCTGGCCCATTACCCCAGCTGGGGCAAGGCAACACAGGTGACAGCCGGATGTTTTGAGAGAGTTGTGAAGTGGAGGCTGAGGCTCAGTGTATCCTGCATGGAGAATACATGCTTGTCCACAAGGACAATGAAGGAGGTGGCTTTTAGGGACCTTGGAGATTTAAAATGAACAGGATAAGGTGCCTGGGCAAGTACTGCTCACTGGGCTAAAGCTGGTACTCATGAGAGAACAAACATGTTCACAACAGAAAACCTTAACAAAGGAGGTGTTAAATGTGTTTATTTGTCTGTACTTGAGCTGTGGTAACACCTGCAGGGTGTCTAAGCAAGTCTATGGGGGGGGGGGGGGGCAGCTGACCACAGCTCCACCATCCTGGGGTAGCTCATAGTGCCAGGAGTGGCCCTTATCTTGTTCAGAGCAAGCGAGGTAGGGGTGACCTGAAGGCACATCACAGGGCTTCCTGCAGATCTTTGAGAAATGCCTGGGTCACACACAGGCCAGAGGTGCCTTGCCCCTTAAGTCCCAAACTTCTTTGGGCTGATCCTTCATAGAGTGGGTGCTCAGAACCCAGAATACTACACCTCCTAGCATTCCCAGATGGAAACCTGGAGAAGACACTTCAACGCTTGACTTGTCCGCTCTTCAGGGATAGGTGTTCTCTGTTCCCAAAAGGAAATACAGAGTTTTAGTAAAGAGCCACGCCTACTGTGTGACCTTCCTCCTCCTCTTCCTTGGACCCTCTTCTCAACCACTTCCTTCCTTTGGCTCTTAAGACACAGCAGGTTCTGTGAACTTCTCTCAGAAAGGCCTTGGCCAGCACTAGTAAGGGTAAGTCAGGTGGTCAAGGCACTGGTTGATTTCAGACTGCCCCAGAGAGAACAATTTAACTGCAGGCATCAAGCACCTCCACCTGGGGGTTCGGGTCCTCTCTGAGGGGTTGCTTTAAAAAAAAAAAAAAAAAAAAAAAAAAGTGAAAAAAAGTTTGCCTCCTCATTGGTTTGCTAGTATCGTACAGATTTCTTCCTAAGTGACTCCAATCTTAAGCCCTGGTATAGTAAGAAACAGGGCTGATGTCTCAAGCCTCTCAGGGCGCTTCCCTAAAGGCACGTTGTCAAGTCAACCAGAACTTTGCTTTCCTGCTAGAGGTCCTCATCTCCACCCCAGAGACCCGTAGGCACTCCCAAGAGCTGCTGGCAGAGTTTAGGGACACAGCCAGTGGCTCAGCTGAGTTCCTGACTAGAATATAGCGCTTTTACTACTGGCCTTTTAACCTGCTTTCTTCTGCATCCAGCACCAGCAATCAAGGCTACACCATGGGTCAGGTGTTAGCAACCCATTAAAGCTGAGGCCTCAGCTCTCTAAAGGACCAAGAGCTAGCTACCTGTCTGACACAGGCCCGCGTGTGTGTGTGTGTTTGTGTGTGACAAATTGTATGGTATTCCAAAGCCCGACAGGGCTCTGCCAGCCCCTGGTGAGTTTTAGCCATGTTGTCTTGCTTACTTCACAACCAAATTTGTCCCCTCTTCTCTTGGCAAAGGGAGAAAAAAGTCTCTAGCCATGTGATACCTACATAATAGAAACCAAGAAGCTATTACTTGAGCGAACTCAAAGGAAGAGACAGGTCTGTTTACTGGGAAGGAAAGCAGGGTGAGGTGGGATCAGTGAAAAGGTCAGAGCATGTGGCACTTCCCTGGCAGTAGCGCAGTTTTAACCAACCGCAGGCTGATTTTGGAGGCCCGAGACTGCATCTGCAAACCCAGGCTGCCCAAGCCCCCGCTGCCCCCAAACCACCAAAAGTGAACAACTCCGGTCTGCTATCACTGTCCCTTGAGGAAACTGGTGACAGTCACCCACCCGACTATAGAGGTGGCCAAAACGTTTTCACTCCTTAGCTTTGCCAGCATGTTTCTCCAAAACTCCCCAGGACCCCTAACTTGCCAGTTCCACCAAACATGTACTGCAGAGCTGCCTTCTTGAGTCAGTCTGGGACAGAGAGATGTGCCCACGGTGGACAATGCCCAAGCCTCTCCTCCACCCCACGTGGTTGGTTCTCGGGCACAGACCGTTACTCCCTCTGGAGCACGGCTGCAGACCAGGTTTAAACACTGTGACTAAGCTACTTTTCTCCCCAGAGTGCTTTATTTGGGCAGAATGTGTTCTCACCGCCATCCTGGACTGCCTCTCCCAGAAGGCGTCTTCTCTACTGGCTGGCTAGAGCTGCAGGGAAAGGGACCATCACACTTTGGTAAAGAGAACAGGGAAAGGCCAGGAACAAACAAAGACAGACTTGTAGTTTATTTTGTATTTTTTTTTAAATAAATACACTTTACATTAAAGAAAAAAGGCCTTTGATTTGTAATTTCCACATTGGGGAGAAAGGGAAGAAAAAAATTTTTGAAAAACAATCACAAAGAAAAATAGAGGGAGTGAACTTATATCCTAAGTTCCCTCAACTCCACAAAACCAATATCCACAACGACCTTGCTGCCCCCAAACCATGAAGGTGGGTGAACCTGGGAATTTACTCAGCAAACAAGCAGTGCCTTCCTCCCCACCTCGGGCACGAAGGAAAGCAAATTAACCTGACAGCATATGAGGCAACAAAACAGGTTAAAAAATCATATATTATATTTATAATAAAATACTCTTAATCCTTATCAATTTAAGAAACCACGATTTTCCTTTTCATTTAAATACGTATGTAAAAATGCCTCTGTATTGTTCTTTAGACATCATTTTCTTCCATAGAAAATGAAGTGCAGGGACAAGAGACCTGGTGGATATAAGTTCATACCCTCAGTTATAAATGCCTGTTTTTTTTTTCTTTTTAAGTTTTATAAAAAACTATTTCTTGTTCTTTAAGTAAAGAACGTTATACAAAGAAAATATATTGTGAAATAACCCCAGAGACATGTTTTTTCCCCCCCCTTGAGGAAAGAGCTGTCCATCCTAGGAGAAGGGGGGAAGCAGAATAGGGCCTAAACCCTGTTGTCTTTTTGTGGTTGTTATTGTTTTAGAAGGACCCTCAGATTCCAGTGAGGCTCTCTAAGCCATATTCCTCTGAATGCAGGGCATGCAGTTCCTTAAAAGACAGCCCTGGGAGATGGGGAAGGGAAGGTGTTCTGAATTCATCTGACTCAGTTTCTCGCCTGTCAAGAATGTCTTCCATATGATGATGGTCCCTCATTCATTCAGAGATAAGATGATGTCATCTTCCAAATCAGAGTTGTCAGAGCTGTCCGCTGAAAGGGAAGACGACAGAGAGACTAGGTTATGCACTAGGCTTACAGGAAGCTTTTAGGAAGGAAACACCTACATACACACATTTATGCTTGAGCAGAGTTAACTGCCAGTTTCCAGAAAGAAGAAAACACAACAATTAACTACTTGGAGCTGGCTCTGGAGAATATACTTGTTGGCAACAGTGGCCACCCTGGGGCCTTTTACTCTCGTGCCCTTCAAAGGGCCTGGATGCAATGCTCTCTGCTTTCCAGAGGTGCTTCCTGCTGGGGGGGGGGGGGGGGGGGGTTGGCTAAAGGAACAAGGCAAGCCCTGAAGCTTCTGCATAGCTGCAAAGGGGCAGGGCTGAGGGAGTAATGACTGAGCCCTTTGGCCTCGTGTCCTTCAGGGATGGGTGCACAGGCCTGCCCGATCCCCCTAGGACCACTAAAAAGGGAGGCCAAGCCCAAGCAAGAGTGAGATTTCTCTTAAACTCTCAACAACTCTCTTATCAAAGACCTCATAAAGGTAGAGACTGTCAACCTAGGATTCATTCCTCTGTAAGTTCTGAATATAATCAGCAGGGAACAAGCTCCCAGAAAGGTACAGGCCGGCATGCAGCAACACCAGAGGAGGAGTACCTAGAAACTCTAGGTTGGAGACCAGCAGGGAGTAGCTATGACACCGTGGAATGTGGCACCATGTCTCTGGCACAGGAGGAGCACTCCGCTTGACCATCGGCCTTCTCAGGCAGTGAATAGACCACATTAACACCTCTGGAAGGATCCACTGAGGAATGAAACTAGGCAAAAGAACCTTCAAAATGAGGTAGATACACCATTGTCTGGCTGATCAAGATCGGAGGGAAACATAGTACCTAGACTCCTAAGGACTCTAGTACTTGCTGAAGGAAGGTGAGGGAAAAGTCTTGGTGCCCCCTTTGATTACAGTTCAGGAAGCCATGAAACCTTTTTAACAAGGTCTCCAAGGAAGTAGACAGATTGTGAGCGGGAGCCTTGCAAATGCCCACAGGCTGTGGGGTTCCCACATAGAGAGGGACACCAATGGTTCCAAAAAATTCCCCATCAGCCTTTCCCAGATACCTGAGAACTCTCAGGAAAGCTGAGGCAAGAACAATGCATGTTCCCAAACCTTCCTTCATTCACTACAATCTCCTTTACGAAGAAAACTGAAGTGGATAAAGTGAAACCAGCAAACAGACGGCTGTGATACAAGAAAGCCCTGAATGTAAACGAGAGGTAACTGGAAAAGTCAGTGCTTCTGGGCCTACAAGGGCACAAGCACGACCCGACTACTGGTGAGGAGCAGGGATGTCAGGGCAGGAAGATCAGAGAACTAACATCTGAGCTGAACCAAACGGCCTTGTCAGCTTCCCTGCTGCAAGAACTCCAGGAGGAAGCGCCAACAGAAAAAGGTAGGGCCTGCTCTCCACAGCCAAGCACAGCACCGTGTCCCAGCCGTGGCAGACCTCCAGGGAGTCCCCTAGTGCTCCTGTGATGTATGATCCAACAATGCCAGACCGCCTGCCTGACACCTGACCGTCAGCTGTGCAGCTGCTAAGAGCTTAACAACTGTGCCTCACATCTAAGGAGTAAAAATGCAGCTGCACAAGGACTGAGACACAATCTTTAAGCAAATCAGGCACAGGGTCTGAGAGAAGCTTCAGGGCCTGGGCGCAGACTCCATTCTTGGTGGTCAGGTGACAGGACATCTTTCTCTAGCTTCCTTAGCCTCTTCTCACCCTCAACTGTTGAAGAGCCCCAACCCCAGACTCTGGTCAGGACCTCTCCTTCTAAAAGGCCCTCTGAGGCAAAGGCAGTCTAGATGTAAAAAATCAGTCCCTGCAGTGTTTAACCTGCTGCCTCTACAACACACAAGCTTTTGGGGAAAGCAGAACTGACTGCAACAGAGAAACACACAAGACTTCAGCGTCAAGGTGTTTTCTCTTCCTAAGGCTGGGGCTCTGCATGTGAAACTGATCACTGGCTCTCTATAGGACCTGGGCCTAGCAAAGTTATGGGGTGGCACAGGGCTGCGGTTTTCAATAGTCTCAATGACTTTCATCACATCCTAAAAGGGCTACTACATGAGCTCAGAACGGTTAAGAGCTAATCTGAGTAGTGTGACACAAAATATCAGCATACCAAGGGTACAGAGAATGCTCCCTCTGCTCTGCTGTAAACTCCGGGAAGGGGCCGGGGGGAGGGGGTTGTTCTCTACAAAACAGACAGCAATGCAGTACATGCTATATCCATGCTGCCTCCATATCACCACTTCAGCTCTGGAGCCCAAGCTGAAATGTCCTCAAGTTGTCGACTATTACAGCATATTCACATCATAAATATTCCCACCAAAATAAAGTAATATTCTCATTGCTAAAAGAATTAAGGTTCTCCAGATTACCTCTTGGGCCTGAAGGAATTTCCTAAAGAGTTAATAAAGGAGGCAGTAATTTTACAGGCCAAAAACAAATTTAGTGGCTTTATATTCAAGAATAAAAAAATGAGTGACCATCTCATGTCAGGAGCACCGCTGCCAGCTGCACTCCTGGCCTGTTACTTGTAATTGAAGGAAACACAACTTGTAGCCCATGTGGCACTATTCACAGATGACAAAAAGTTCACTAAAAATTGTCCTTTTACTCCCATCAATACTGTCATGTGTCCATGACCCTTAGTCCCTCTTACCTGGCTCTCTGACCATGGCTAGGGACAAGGCAAGTCCTCCTCCACTGAATCACCTCAACCTCCAATATAGAAAAATGGAAGCTGGTAAAGAGCAGACGAGCAGATAGAGAAGGCATTCCCTCCCAACCCCCACAGAGCCTCCTCAAAATACAACTTCAGCAAGAGGATTTCTGTAACAAAGTCTCCCCTAAGCCAACTGCCTTCCATCTTGAAGGCTAGAAGCACATGTAAGATTTATCCCAAAGAAATTGGATTTGGGTCACTGTGGAATAGAATCTTTTATACATATGTTTAAATATATACCACAACCACCCTCTGCTTACACACACACACGTTCCTCCTACCACCAAACACCAATGATTATAAAAACCAAGCAACTACTATGAAGACGCTTGGCATTAAGTTGGGCCTAGGCCAGCACACAGTATTTCCTGTAAATGAATTTCATGTAAATGTTCTGCATCTGTGCTGTTTGAAATGGTAACCACATGTGGCTGCCAAGTACTTCAATTGTGGACATGAATGAGGAAATGAATTTTTAATTTAATTAAAATTTTAATGGCTGCATTTGGTTAGTAGCCACCATATTAGGCATAATACCTGCCATAGTTGTGAGAATGCTGGCCGGGTTAGCTACATGAATATGGCTGGGTATCAGAGAGACTGCTCCCCAGTCAGCCAGGGTAGCACAAGGAAGAACCAGGACCACAGCAAGTACGTCACTGTCAACAGGCAGCCAGATATGTCCTCTTGAAATGGGTAGAGTATAATTGCAGAGCCAGCAAACTCTTAGAACTAACAGCTGGTTTATTTGGGATTCATTAGCATAGTCAGGGGTCAACTTCAGAAACTTGTCCTAAAGAGAAATTAGTAGGAAAATTAGAGGTTGTTCTTGATAACTTTGAGCCGGGGGCAGAGCAGGGGATGAGTGGGCAAAACAGAAGCCAAAAAGAAACATTTGTTGCCTAGCCTCTAAGAAGGCTTAGGCAAAAGCACAGGAAAAGATTCCAACACAAGAGAGCTTTTACTTCTTCGTAACTTTAAAAAGAAGGAGGCACAGCACCCCCATAAGCAGCTGCTGACTCCGGCTCTGCCCCTCAGGAAGAACTACATTCTAAGGCTAATCCTCTAAAGCAGAAATCGACAGACTATGTGGCCCACCGGCCAAACCAAGCCCACCATGCATGTTTGTAAATAAACTTTTACTTCTGAATCAGAGCCACAATCATTAAATTATGTCTTGTGTCTGGCTGCTTTTACACTACAACAGCAGAGCTGAAGAGCTGCAAGAGACACCATATGGCCCACAAAGCATAAAATATTTAACTGTCCAGCCTTTAAGAAAAAGTTTGCCAACCTCTGTTTTACAGATGAGATAACAGCCTTTTAGTTACACAGCCTGGTGAAAGCAGAGGATTGGAGATGCGAAATCGCTTTTCCTCAAGGTGCCAGAGTGGTGAATCTATAGTTATGGGGCACAGAATCCTGGTGTGGCTTGCTGGCTGGGAGGGCTCAGGGAAGGGACCTCTCCCTGGGTACCAAGATTCAGCTTCAGGGTCAGCCCTACACTTACTGTCCCCCAGGATCAGTTCCACTTCCTCGTCCGCATCAGAGTCCTCGTCCTCCCCATCCTCTCCCTCCTCTAGAAGGTTCGCTAGCTCCTCGTCAGAGGGAGAAAAGTCATTGTCCCCATCCTCCCCTGCGTTCTCGTTGTTGTCATCCTCCTCCAACTCCGCCTCCAGCAACTGGTCAGTGTCAAGCTCATCTAGATCATCAGTGTCGTCATCATCTTCATCGTCATCTTCTTCCTCCTGTTCTTCCTCTTCCTGGTAAGAGAGCATGAGGTCCATTAAGAAAACACAGAGGCCTAAGCGCATGTGGGCCACATGGGGAATCTTTCCCTCCTTCTCAAAGGACAGGGGAGGAAACTGTCAGGAGAGAGAGTGGTAATCTAGGTAATCTAATGAAGACTGAGACAGGCCAGACATGTTCCCCAAGATTCTCAAAGCACCTCTCAGATAAGGATTACTGGTCACTCCACAAAGGCATTACTAGTCACACAGCCCTTACCCAAGAAAGCACACAACTCACCTCACAGAGGTCTTTGCCAGCAGCATTCTAGGTTCCTAAATAACTAATAACAAAACCCAGGAGGCACTTCTCTCTCTCTTGCGTCAACCAAACCAAGTAAAATCAGTTGGGGCACTGGAACAAAAGCTTCTACTAGAATCTAAAAAGCAATGCTTTAACAAGACAGAGAAAGAACACAGCTGCTGAGTCAGCTCCTAAGCCCTTCAAGTTCTTGCCCTTGCTCTTATAACCAAAGATGTGATCATCTAATTGTCCAACAAAACTGACTTTTACAATACAGAACAGATACCCACATTTTCGGTTATAAGCCACACACACAAAAACACACAAAAAGTATGTTAGAGAAACCATCCTTCCTTCCACATTCTTAAGAGAGCTTTCCAAGGCAGGAAAACTACCAGAAAACTAACAAAATACTTGGTTCTGGGTACCCTGAGCTTTGTAAAGGATACATTCTGGCAACTGCCAGAGTTCAACTTTGCACTAGAATTCAAATTGTGTCCTCTCCTGCTTGAAAGGAAACCAAGACACCTCTGCTTTGATAAGGATGACAGGTGTTCCCAAGTAAATGTAACCAACATTCACTTATCCTTCTGCTCAAACACCAACTGTCAACCTTGCCAGTAGCAAAGCGCTTCTTCTAATTCCTGCAATAAAATATAAAATTCACTTAATACATTGCCCTAATGAAAGCCAAGAAAGAACAAGCCCAACATGCACAGAAAAAAATATGTAGAACACATTTTTAAAAGTGCTGCTACATGGCAATCACTTAAAAACTAAAAATTCTGTGCTCATTTGGCCACTAGAGTTCATCAACTATAATGTAAATTAGGCTCACTCACATTCAGCAGAGTAGCCCTGCTTTACGGACTTTTGATAATTTTGGAACCATCCTTTAGAGACATTTTGACATACTGTTTGACCCAGTGACTTGGACTTTTCAACAATTTCTGGCAGCTATATGGGAAAAACTAATCCCTTTAAATACCCAGTAATCCTAAGGCCTGTACAAACGTGTATATGGTCTAGACCAGAGTTTGTATGCAATTGTGTGTGAAAGCACACGACAGCCTGATAACAGTGTTCCCACAGCCTTGGCCACGTATCACCTCCACAAGGATGGCTAAGTAAGCATTCATCCACTGAAAAAATGCTGAGAGTACTTGGAGGCAGTAATGACAAACTGGGACACAGACAAGCTCCTCAGCCCCTACAAACACATGAGCTCATACAAATACTGGGAGAAGGCAGAAGGCTCAAAATTCAGGGAAATAATCCAAAGTGCTTACCAAATTACAACTCTTGCCTCTTTTTTCCAGGCATATTTTCATGGCCTTGACCAAAATTAGTTTAATCCATTAATAAAGTACCACAGTTAAAAACAAGTACATTAAAGAAGAGAATATCCAAAGCCCTGTGTTTCTTAAGCCTCTGTGGGACAATATATAAAATTTAAGACGGCATAATTTTTTATTTTTGATTCTAAAATTAATAGTTACTGATATGCATGTTCGGCATTATTTAAAGACTATGGGACAAGGGGCGCCTGGGTGGCTCAGTCAGTTAAGCGGCCGACTTTGGCTCAGGTCATGATCTTGCGGTCCGTGAGTTCGAGCCCCGCGTCGGGCTCTGTGCTGACAGCTCGGAGCCTGGAGCCTGTTTCAGATTCTGTGTCTCCCTCTCTCTGACCCTCCCCCGTTCATGCTCTCTCTCTGTCTCAAAAATAAATAAATGTTGAAAAAAAAAAAATTAAAAAAAAAAAAAAAATAAAGACTATGGGACAGGCAAAAATGCCCAGGCTTTGGGATCAAACACGCCTGGGTTAGAATCCTGACTTTGCCAATTACATGTTATGTAAACCTAGGCAATTTACATAAATTTTCAATGTCCCATAACTTTTAAAGGTCTACTGTTGAGTGGTTATGTAAAAGGTCACACTGTTCAAACAGGTATCTGTTAGCCAGCAAATTTCAGAAGGCCATTCGCTTTCATTTCTAAAGATATCAAAGCCTAGCTGATCCAAGAGAACTGCGAAAAACCTCCTAAATCAAAAGCAATCCTAGAAAATAACTCACTCAGAGTGTGAGCTCTGAACGATATATAACATTCCAAATTCCTCCAAAAGACTAAAAATCCAACCCTTATTTAATCTTGAAGTAGAAGAAATAGTTTATATATATTCACCCCAGAAGGCCATGAGGTCTTATAGGAGGACCATGAAAGGGCAAGGAGTAGGAAGGGGAGCTGTATCTGCATCTCAAGTAAAACCCATCACTTCATCATTTATACTCTATGATTAATGACCAACGCCGGTTTAATATATGTTGTTACACATGGATATAGCCATAAACTCACTTTCTAAATTTTAAATCTGAAACCCGAATCATGAAACAGCAGCTCACAAGATCTGTCCAAAATACTGTAGAATCTAATTCTGTGGCTGAACTCAATAGAAAGTCCAGGAAATAATTTTAGGAATATTCTCTGCTGGTTTTAAGTACCTGGTTGGTAACATAAGCCCCTCTCCTTCAGTGGAAGCCAGCCTTCCACTCATGCTCCACACAGCGGTCCTCTCTGGATCTCGTTACCACAGTCACTCACTTCCCACCCCACACACCTAAACTTCCCTCACACTTCTCTCACTGGCTTCTCACCTTCTCTGAAGAGGGTAAGCTTGCACAAACCGAACTACTTCTCAATCCACATAGGCTCCACATTACTTCCACCTAAACCCTATTCTAGGTCTCTGGACCCACTGCCACCTGCTCAATCATTAGTCGACTGATACAATACCTGACTTTGGGATGATTTACTCTGCTTCACAGAGCTGTTGCTAGGATTTAAGGGGGAGAAAAACATGTCTGCATGTACGCATAATAATCTCTTTGGAAAGTGCCTGGCATATATGAAGTGTTCAACAATAGTTTGTTTTTCCTATTATAAGGACGGAAACCTATTTCCTATTACAAGAAAAAGGAAGGCCTGAATGGTCAATGGTGGGGCTTCTCTATAGTGACTGACACTAATCCTGGCCTCTGCACTGGGTTCATCTGTACCAGGTCTCTTGCAGATTTCCTAGGCACACAGGTTCCTACAACTTTTATTTCTGTCTTTATATTTCCTAATTCCCAAATCTTGAACTCTCAGACAGCTCTACCCATTCGTACCACAGAAGTTTAAAATCTCTTAATTCTAAAACTGAATTCAAAGCATCTCTAAACCTAGTACCTTTTCCATACTTCTCCCAGTTAGCAGGTGAAAAATCTCATACATCTTTCACTTCTCCCACTCCTATGGCTTCACATCCAGTTGACTATAGTGTTTCCCACAAATCTCAGGTCCCCAGGACTCCCTCCTACCCACTCTCCTTACACTCACCAACCACATTCTCCCTCCTGCTGCCCATCTCTGGTCTCTCCAGCTCTCTATGGTTATCCCATCCCAGATCCAAAACCCCAGGAGCTCCATAAACACGTCCATGTTCCAGAATTACAACAGAAGCACTATTTACTGAACATTTTTCTAATGCCAACTTCTGTGAATCTCAATTTCTTATTAAAGAGGTGATTTAATTTAATTTAGTCAGTGACTCCTATTCAGATAATGATTCTCAGAATCACCTGGGAAAAAGTTTTCCAAAATACATATTCCAGGCTGACAGAACTAACCTTTATGAATGAAGCTCACACAAGTGGATTTTGGAAAGGTTCCCCAGGAATTGTGAAGTGCACCCCCAATGAAGCACTGCACAAGATGTCCTCTAAAACACCTTCTAGTTCTAAAGTTCTACTTTTTTGTAATAATATACCCTATCCACAGACTCCTAATGACAGAATCAAAAAAGTGATTCCAGGTATTCCAATGACCTTCTCTGCTACATCCAACTGTCTTATACTCTAGGACTTAATGTGATTTTTTAAATTAGTGCAGCATTTGTGTCTAGACCATTCAAAATTCTTCTTGAATACATGTCTCTTTTTCAAGAGAAATAGCTTTTACCAACCTCTTAGAAAACCAAACCTCTGGTCATACTTTAAGAATAGTTCATCTTGGGGCACCAGGGTGGCTCAATTGGTTAAGCGTCCAACTTCAGCTCAGGTCATGATCTCATGGTCCGTGAGTTGTAGCCTCGCATTGGACTCTGTGCTCACAGCTCAGAGCCTGGAGTCTGCTTCAGATTCTGTGGCTCCCACTCTCTCTGCCCCTCCCCCACTCATGCTCTGTCTCTCTCACTCTCAAAAATGAGTAAATGTTAAAAAAAAAATTTTTTAATATTAATAATAAGAATAGTTAATCTAGGGGCGCCTCGGCTCAGTCGGTTAAACATCCAACTCTTGGCTTCGGCTCAAGTCATGATCTCAATGATTCATGAGTTCAAGCCCCACATCGGGCTCTGTGCTAACAGTGTAGAGCCTGTTTGTGATTCTCTCTCATCTTTCTCTCTGCCCCTACCTCACCCACATTCTCTCTCTCATAAATAAATAAACTGAAAAAAAAAATAATAATTAAAAAAAATAAAAACAGTTCACCTAAAAACTACGATAGTTTGGGGTACCTGGGTGGCTCAGTTAGTTAAAGGCCTGATTCTTGATTTCAGCTCAGGTCATGATCTCACACTTCGTGAGTTTGAGCCCCATCAGGCTCTTCACTGACAGCGTGTAACCTGCTTGGGATTCTGTTTCTCTCTCAGTCCCTCCTCTGCTCACTCTCTTAAACATTTAAAAATCAAATACATACATACATAACCAGGATAGCTTTATAAAATGTAATTAAAACCTAAGCCTACTCTGTTGACATTCTAATGTGTCATATTTTTATAAAAGTTAAACTCCTGCTCCTCCTTTGGACACTTGTTCCTAGTGTTAACAATCATTAAAATAAAAGGTTTATTTCAGAGTCATAAACACTTGTGTTTTTCTCTCCTCATGAGCAGAATCTAATTCATGTACATTTTAAAAATTTAGGGGGAGAGAAAAAGGCCTTTCAGGAATCACTGACCAGGCTTATTGCAGGTGTGTAATCAGTAAAGACTCTTACCATCTGCTTCTAGGCAGTGCAGAACACACAGGAAGCACAGCACACAGTGTGTCCCAGATTCCAAAATAGAGTGGAGAAAAGAGAGCATTATTCCTTTTTAATTTAAGGTTAACTATAATTAGTTGAAATGTATTGCCTTTTCAAATTCTAGGGACAATTATCAATTAACTAATCTTTGGTTTTATAAGTATCCTAAAAGCCAACATCAAAGTTGACTGAATTGTTTTTTTTTAAAAATGACACAGACACCAAAATTCCAATGGATAATATGAGCTTTCACAAATGACTGACTTGTCTGTGCTTTCATCAAATGCCTGAAGGCTAAAGGACTAGCAACCTTAGGAACCAAATATTATGGATGTCAAACACATCATATATGTTTTCATTCAATAATATATTGATTCCATTCATCTCTTCTTGTTAATCTCCAAACTTATTTAAACATAAGGGTAAAAGACAACCATTTTTATGGTATGTAAATTATATCTCAATAAAGCTTTTTAAATAAATAACGATTTAAACAGGTACTTTATGCTGGACCATTTTATCAGGTGGCAGCTGACCATTCATACCTCTGATTTTATTTTGCTAAAATGAAAAGGCAAATTCAAAGATGTCAGTCACAGGTGCCAGCATCCCTGAGCCATATAAGTCAGACCTGGGAAATCTGAGAAGACCTAAGAGCAGATATCTAGACTAGGACAAACTTTGAATGGCAAATGACTTGTAAGAAAATTAATTCTCTAGTTTTAAAATTAGGTGAAGTGCACAAAGGAAAAATAGTTAAAAATAAAATCAAGCTGGCAGAGGAAAGACAGAAATCTGATGGCTGGTAAATACAGTAAAAACACTACTGCAAGATTCCAGGAGGACATGTGAATCAACAGAATTCAGGTTACAAGGGGAACTGCTTGAAGAGATATGGTCTATCCCACTAAAACATCTCTAAATAAAAACCAAAATGCCAATGACTTAAGAATAAAACCAGTTCTCTAATAAGGTCCTTTAAATATGAAATGCACCAGACAATCCTTAAGGACAGTGGTGTCAATATGTAATGAAACAAGCCTTGAAATACAGAAGAAATGCTAACTCACCTACATTGCCTGCAGACACCTAGTCTCCTCCCAGCTAAAGGCTTTTAGGTTTTTCCACAGACTGGGCCTTAGGGCCACTCGTTAGGACCCCCTTGAGTCTGCCCCTCTCAACCTTGGTTTTCCATGACAAGAAAGCCTCTATTTGATCCTTCCTGCATCTGAGTATCAGAAGTCCTAACAACTACCCTACCTACCCCTTTTCTAATCTCTTTTTCCCTTAACCTCTCAAAAGGAAAGTTAAATAGAAGCACAGGAAAAAAATCAGTAAGTCCTTTCTCTTAAGTTGTTCACAGCTAGCCATGAAAAATTCCCTTCTTATCACTTCGTGTCTGGAGAGCAATGAGGCCAACAGAGGGAACAGCAACTCTCCAGACCCAAAGGTGTCTAGGGCAATGCTAGCTTCTCTTTTCTTGACCTTCTCCTTCAAAGATAATGGGTGCCACATGGACTGGACACAGGTGACAGTCACCAAGTAAGATTATTATTGCCACTCCCTCATAAACTGCAAGGATGTGGGAGGGTAGAAATAATGGTGTTGATAAGTAACTTCAAATAAGCCCAGTTTTTGGTTTAGGTTTACAGGACAACATGTAACATCCGAAAAGCTTGAGATACAACTGATATCTGGTAGTGATAAGATGGTCTGCAGCCACCTTTACCACTGTAATGTACTGACAAATAGCTCAAAAACATCATCTTCTTTATCTATTCAAGGATAAAGTACATCTTGTTTCATGACAGGTAAAGTGGAAAAGAGTATGATGCATTAAGGGAGTGGGATGTCTAAGGTAACAACAGGCCATGAGAATAAAAGAACAGACTCTATTAAGAAACCAACCTAAGGCTCACCAACAATGAAGCAACAGAAAGAAATCAAGGAATCGATCCCATTTACAACTGCACCAAAAACCATAAAATACCTAGGAATAAATCTAACCAAAGAGGAGAAAAGTCTATACACTGAAAACTATAGAAAGCTTATGAAAGAAATTGAAGAAGACACAAAAAAATGGAAAAAGATTCCATGCTCCTGGATAGGAAAAACAAATATTGTTAAAGTGTCAATATTACCCAAAGCAATCTACATATTCAATGCAATCCCTATCAAAATAACACCAGCATTCTTCACAGAGCTAGAACAATCCTAAAATTGGTATGGAACCAGAAAAGACCCCAAATAGCCAAAGCAATCTTGAAAAAGAAAACCAAAGCAGGAGGCATCACAATCCCGGACTTCAAGCCATACTACAAAGCTCTAATCATCAAGACAGTATGGTACTGGTACAAGAACAGACACTCAGATCAGTGGAACAGAATAGAGAACCCAGAAATGGACCCACAAACATACAGCCAACTAATCTTTGACAGAGCAGGAAAGAATATCCAGTGGAATAAAGACAGTCTCTTCAGCAAGTGGTGTTGGGAAAACTGGACAGCGACATGCAGAAGAATGAACCTTGACCACTTTCTTACACCATACACAAAAATAAACTCAAAACAGATGAAAGACCTAAATGTAAGACAGGAAACCATCAAAATTCTCGAGGAGAAAGCAGGCAAAAACCTCTTTGATCTTGCCTGCAGCAACTTCTTACTCAAGACGTCTCCGGAGGCAAGGGAAACAAAAGCGTAAATGAACTACTGGGACCTCATCAAAATAAAAAGCTTCTGCACAACGAAGGAAACAATCAGCAAAACTAAAAAGCAACCGACAGAATGGGAGAAGATATTTGCAAAGGACAGATCAGATAAAGGGTTAGTAACCAAAATCTATAAAGGACTTATCAAACTAAACACCCAAATAACAAATAATCCAGTGAAGAAATGGGCACAAGACACGAATAGACACTTCTCCAAAGAAGACATCCAGGTGGCCGACTGACACATGAAAAAATGTTCAACATCACTCATCATCAGGGAAATACAAATCAAAACCACAATGAGATACTACCTGATACCTGTCAGAATGGCTAACATTAGCAACTCAGGCAACAGATGTTGGCGAGGATGCAGAGAAAGAGGATCTCTTTTGCATTGTTGGTGGGAATGCAAGCTGGTGCAGCCACTCTGGAAAACAGTATGGAGGTTCCTCAAAAAATTAAAAATAGAACTACCCTATGACCCAGCAATTGCACTACTAGATATTTATCCAAGGGATACAGGTGTGCTGTTTCAAAGGGACACATACATCCCAATGTTCAGAGCAGCATGATCAACAATAGCCAAAGTATGGAAAGAGCCCACATGTCCATCAATGGATGAATGGATAAAAAAGATGTTGTGTGTGTGTATGGAATGGATTTTACTCACACAATGGAATATTACTCGGCAATCAAAAAGAATGAAATCTTGCCATTTGCAACTATGTGGATGGAACTGGAGGGTATTATGGTAAGCGAAATTAGTCAGCAAAAGACAAGTATATGACTTCACTCATATGAGCACTTTAAGAGACAAAACAGATGAACATAAGGGAAGGGAAACCAAAATAATATAAAAACAGGAAGGGGGACAAAACATAAAAGACTCTTAAATATGGAGAACAAACAGGGGATTACTGGAAGGGTTGTGGGAGGGGGATGGGCTAAATGGGTAAGGGGCATTAAGGAATCTACTCCTGAAATCATTGTTGCACTATATACTAACTAATTTGGATGTAAATTTAAAAAAATAAAATTTTTAAAAAAAGAAAGAAAGAAACCAACCTAAGGCAACCATGTAACATTTGGAGGCTCTAACACCACTTAGAAAACATGAAGGCCATGTCACAAATAAATCAAAGTTCTGAAGTATCCTTCTGAAGACCTCTCCCTTTTACCCATATCTCAGAACTCACGTGAGCTTTAAACACTGCAGGCTCCTCTTACCCATGACCAAGGAAATCACTGAGGACCCTCCAAGCCATGCAGCTGGAAAGCATTAACGGAAATCTCCTTCCCCACTAGGGATCCCTAGCTGCATTGGTTTCAACTCCAGAAGAGTTGAAGTGGTTTCAACTCCAGAGCCTAACGATCCGTTTTAATAATATGGCATTCAAAAAACTATGGTACTGCTTCTGGTTTCCAGTGTGGCATATAAGAAGCTTAAAGTCACCAATCCTAACACGTAAAAAGCTTGATAAACTGAAAAATCAACAACTCCTCTTAAATTCGACAGAGGTGGGGTCAGAGAGGCACCACTGTCCCCAGAATTGGAGACACCAACAAGAAAATACAGAGAATAGAACTTGTCAGAGCATAAACCCAAAAGGATAAACCTTCACAGGAACCAGTGCCAAGGCAGGGAAACCTGAACTGTAACTGACAAATTGCTAGACACAATTCTAAGGATAAATGTGAGAGATAAAAACTCCAGGGGGACGGAGTCATCAGGGCCCCCACACTTTTGTGAGTTTCACCTCCCAGAGGTTGACCAGGTTCTCACTGTGAATATCAGAGAAAAATCCCCTTGGGCCTCCCACAGGAGGTGGAGGGGGACCATTTTGAAATACATCAGAGCATTCTCTTCTTCTTAACAAGACCTCCCCTCAGGAGAAACTATTTAACCAAAGCCTAACCTGCTGGGACATTATCAGAGCCTAACTGACCTGGGGGAAGGGAAATATCCAACTTCAGCCACTCTAGCCCTCTGATCCCTCCCAAAGGGGATAGAAAAGACTGAGAAATGTGTGAAGTTCACAGTACACAAGTACAGATTCACTGAAACACTGAGACCTACTTATAGAACTGTAAAACACTTCAGGGAGCCTGGGTGGCTCAGTCGGTTGAGCATCCGACTTCAGCTCAGGTCATGATCTCACGGCTTGTGGGTTCGAGCCCCACGTCGGGCTCTGTGCTGGCAGCTCAGGGCCTGGAGTCTGCTTCCGATTCTGTGTCTCCCTCTCTCTCTGCCCCTCCCCCACTTATGCTGTGTCTCTGTCTCTCAAAAATAAATAAATGTAAAAAAAAAACAAAAAAAACTGTAAAACACTTCCCTGGCCCCACACCTTGCTACCACATTACCAAAGACCAATTTACAGCAGTTCTTTTTACCCAGCACATGATATCCAGGTATCAAGAAAAAAATTATAAGACATACTAAAAAGGAAAAAAAACACAGTTTGAAGAGACAGAACAAGCATCAGAACCAAACTTAGATATGGCAGGGGTTGTAAGAATAAGAATATAAAACAACCATGATTAAGATGCTAAGGGGGCTCTCTAATGGATAAACTGGACAGCATGCAAGAACAGATAGACAATGGGAGCAGGGCAGGGAAATTCAAAGAAAGAACCAAAAAGAAATGCTATCAATCAGAGACACTGTGGTAGCAATGAAGAATGGCTTTGATGGGCTTTATTAGTAGACTACACAGTTAAGTAAAAAATCTCTGAGCTTGAGGATATCTCAATAGATACCACCAAAACAGAAAAGCAGAGGAACAAAGACTGAAAAACACAGAACAAAATATCCAAGAACTGAGGGATGAGTACAAAAGGAATAACATACACATAATGGGAATTCTAGAAGGAAAAGAAAAAAAGGAACAAAAGAAATATTTGAAGCAATGATGACTGAAAATTTTGCCAAAATTAATGTCAGACACCACACCACAGATCCAGGAAGCTCTAAGAAAACTGAGCAAGATAAATGCCCCCAAAAAACCTATACCTAGGCACATCATTTTCAAATTACAGAAAAACAAAGATTAAAAAAAAAAAAAAAATCCTTAAAGAAGCCAAAGGGGAAAAAACATCTTACCTGTAGAGGAAAACAGATAAAAATTGTATCTCACATCTCCTCAGAAATCATACAAGCAAGAGAGAGGGAAGTGAAATACTTAAAATGCTGAGAGACAAAAACCACTAACCTAGAATTCCATAGCCCTGTCCTGTGAAAGTATCCTTCAAAAGTGGAGAAATAAAGACTTATTCAGACAAAACAATACAAAACCTGAGGGAATTTGTTGCCAGTAGACCTGTCTAGCAAGAAATGTTAAATTCTTCAGAGAGGATAATCATCAAGGTCAGAAACTCCAATCTATATAAAGGAAGAAAAGCACAGGAGAAGGAACAAATGAAGGTAGACTAAACATTTTATTTTTCTTATTCTTTTTTTTTTTTTAATGTTTATTTATTTTTGAGAGAGAGACAGAGACAGAGACAGAGCACAAGCGGGAGAGGGGCAGAGAGTGAGGGAGACACAGAAGACAAAGCAGGCTCCAGGCCCTGAGCTGTCAGCACAGAGCCCAATGCAGGGCTCAAAGCCATGAACAATGAGATCATGACCTGAGCCAAAGTCAGATGCTCAACCGACTGAGCCACCCAGGTGTCCCTTATTTTCTCATTCTTAATTGATCTTTGTTCAAAATAATAGTTTGTCCAAACAACACCAATAACTTGTGTGATTATGTATTATTATGTATATATGTACATATGCTTATATATAAATGAAGGACAGCAAGAGAAATACATGGGAACTAGGATTATTCTACCATAAGGTGCTTGTACTACCTGTAAAGAGAGAGAGTATCATTTGAAAGTGGACTTGGATTACTTGTAAATGTATATATTGCAACCTCTAGGGCAACTACTAAAAAAAGTAAAATTAAATAAATATAACTAATAGGCTAACAAAGGAGTGGAATCCTAGAAAAATGCTCCATTAAAACCACAAAAAGCAGAAAAAGAGTAGCAGACAGAAACAGGAAGAAAAAACAAGGGCAACACATAGAAATCAGCAAGAAATACAGTAGATACAAAGCCAACTATATCAATAATCACTTAGAATCTCATTCCAAATGCATCAATTAAAAGACATTATTGATGTGGACCAAGAAACAAAACCCAGCTACATATTGTCCCCTAGAAACCCACTTTAAATATAAAGACACATATAGATTAAAAATAAATGGTGGGAAAAAGATATACCATGCTAACATGAATTTAAAAAAACTAGGGTAACTGTATTACTTTTAGACAAAGCACACTTCAGACCAAGGAAAGTTATTAGTGATAAAGAAAGGCATTATGTGATGATAAAGGGGTCAATTCTCCAAGAAAACATAATAATCCTTAATACATGTGTGCCTAACAGAACATCAAAATACATGAGGCAAAACTGACAGAACTGCAAGGAGAAAATAATGAATCTACTTATTGTAATGGAGACTTCAATACCCCTTTATCAGAAATGGAAAAATACATCAGGCAGAAAACCAGTAAGGACACAGTTGAAGTGATCAATACCATCAATAAACTGAGTATAATGAACATCTACAGACTACTTTGTCCAACAACTGAATACACATTCTTAAGCTCACATGAAACATTCACCAAGATAGATGACATTCTGGGCCATAAAGCACACCTTAACAAATTTAAAATAGAAATCATAATAATGTTTGCTCTCAGACCACAATGGCATTAAACTAAAAATCAATAACAGAAATATAGCTAGAAAACCCCAAAATACTTAGAGATTAATTTTTTTTTAATGTTTATTTACTTTTGAGAGAGAGAGAGAGAGAAAGCATGAGCAGGGTAGGGACAGAAAGAGAGGGAGACACAGAATCCAAAGCAGTCTCCAGACTCTGAGCTGTCAGCACAAAGCCTGACGCGAGGCTCAAACCCATGGACCGTGAGATCATGACCTGAGCCAAAGTCCGATGCTTAACTGACTGAGCACCCAGGTGCCCCAAAATATTGGAGATTAAACAACACACTTCTAAATAGCAAGATTCAAAGAAGAAATCTCAGAAAATACTTTGAACTAAATGAAAATGAAAACTCACATAAAATTTTGTGGGGTACAGTGAAAGCAGTGCATAGAGGGAAATTTAGAGCACTGAATGCAAATTATTAAAAAGGCAGACCTAAAATCAATCAGCTAAGTTTCCACCTTAGGAAACTAGAAATAGAAGAGCAAATCAAGAAACTCTTGGGTGGCTTAGTTGGTTGGGTGTCTGGCTCTTGACTGCAGCTCAGGTCATGATGTCACAGTTCATGAGATCGAGCCCCCATGTAGGGGTCTGCACTGACAGCAGAGCCTGCTTGGGATTCTCTCTCCCCCTCTCTCTGCCTCTCCCCTGCTCACACACTCTCTCTCTCTCGCAAAATAAATATATAAACTTAAAAAAAAAAAAAAAAAAAAAGAGCAAATCAAATCCAAAGTAAGCAGAAGAAAAGTAGGAATAGAAATTAAAGTAGAAATCAATGAAATTGGAAACAGGAAATTAATAGAGAAAATCAATGCAATCAAAATCTTGCTCTTTAAAAAGATATAATAGGGGTGTCCTCAGTTGGTTAAGCGTCCAACTCTTTATTTCTGCTCTGGCCATGATCTCATGGTTCATGAGACAGAGTCCCATAACAAGATCCAAGCTGACACCGCGGAGACTGCTTGAGGTTCTCTCTCCCTCTCTCTCTGCCCATCCCCTGCTCATACTCACTTTCTCCCTCAAGAAATAAAATAAAAAGATTGATAATTGATAAGTCTCTAGCAGGCTAAGAAAAAAAGAGGGCACAAATTACTAATATCAGAAATGAAAGAGGAGACATCATTACAGATCTCATGGACATTTAAAGGATAAATTCTATGAACAGGACACCTGGCTGGCTCAGTTGGAGAAGCATGTGACTTCTGATCTCAGGGTCATAAGTTTGAGCCCCACATTAGGTATAAAGATTACTAAAATAAATAAGTATTTTAAAAATTCTATGAACTCTATGCCCACAAATTTGATAACCTAGATGAAATAGACCAATTCCTTGAAAGACAACACCATTTGCCAAAATGCACACAAGAACGTGACAATCTCAATAGGCCTTTAGCTATTAAAGAGACTGATTCAATAATTAATAACCTTCCAAAACAGAAAGCACCAGGCCCACATGGGTTTGCTGCTGACTTCTACTAAACATAAAAAATTACATCAATTTTTTTAATATCTCTTCTAGAAGACAGAAGCAGATAAAATTCTTCCTGACTCATTATATGAAGCCAGCATTACACTAACAGCAACACCAAGGACATTACAGTAGTCCCCCTTATCCAACAGGGATGGGTTCTAAGACCACTCCCCCCAACCCACAGTGGATGCCTGAAACTGAGGATAGCACCAAACCCTGTATTTTTTCCTATACATGTACACCTATGATAAAATTTAATTTATTAGGCACAGTAAGAGATTAACAATAACTTTTGTGAATATGGTCTTTCTCAAAATCTTATTGTACTGTACTCACCTTTCTTGTGGTGATAGGAGATGATAAAAAGCCTACGTAATAAGATGAAGTGAGGTGAATGACATAGGCACTGTGATGTAGGCTACTACTGACCTTCTGACCATACATCAGAAAGAAGACCATCTGGGGGCACCTGGGTGGCTCAGTCGGTTAAGCGTCCGAGTTCGGCTCAGGTCATGGTCTCTCGGTTTGTGGGTTCAAGCACCATTTTGGGTTCTGTGCTAACAGTTCAGAGCCTGGAGCCTGCTTCAGATCCTGCATCTTCCTCTCTCTCTCTCTGCCCCTCCCCCACTCACACTCTGTCACTCTCTCTCAAAAATAAACAAACATTAAAAAAAAATTTTTTTGGGGGGGTGCCTGTGTGGCTCCGTCGGTTGGGCGTCCGACTTCAGCTCAGGTCACAATCTCACAGCTCGTGAGTTCGAGCCCCGCATCGGGCTCTGCGCTGACAGCTCAGAGCCTGGAGCCTGCTTCCGATTCTGTGTCTCCCTCTCTCTCTGCCCCTCCCCCGTTTGTGCTCTGTCCCTCTCTGTCTCAAAAATAAATAAACGTTAAAAAAAAATTAAAAATAATAATAATAATAAATGTTAATATAATTAATAAATAAATAAATAAGGACCATCTGTTTCCAGACTGGAGTTGACTTCAGGTATCTGAAACCACGGAAAGTGAAACCACGGAAAGCAAAAGTACAGAGGGGGGGAAGGGGTACTACTGCACAAGAAATTAAAACTACAGTCCAACATGTCTCATGACCACAGACATAAAAATCCTCAACACAATATTAGCAAATCATATCAGACACTATATACAAAGAATTATAAAAGCACAACCAAATAGGACGTACTACAGCTATGCAAGGCTGGTTCACATTTTAAAATCTAATTAATGTAATTCACTACTTCAATAGGCTAAAGAAATAAGATTTTATCAACAGATTCAGAAAAAGACTAACAAAACCCAACACCCGTAACTAAAAACTCTTGAGTAAGATGGGAACGGAGGGTAACTTCTTCAACTAGATAAAGAACATCTATAAAAAAAAAACACAGCTTGGGCGCCTGGGTGGCACTGTCAGTTAAGCGTCCAACTCTTGATCTCGGATCAGGTCACGATCTCATAGTTCATGAGTTCGAGCCACACGTCAGCCTCTGTGCTGATGGCACGGAGCCTGCTGGGGGCTCTGTCTCTCCCTCTTTCTCTGCCCCTCCCCACCTGTGCTTGCTCTCTCTCAAAATAAATAAACTTTAAAAAAATCAAAAAAACAAACAGCTAACACCATACTTTATGATGAAAAATTCAAAACTTTCCTGCTAAGATCAGGATCAAGATCACTGATTTTCAAAATCATACTAAAAGTCCTACTTATAAGACAACAGGAAATAAAAGGGTACATTTTACAGAAATAAAACTTTGTTTGCAGATAATATGATTGTCTTTGCAGAAAATCCCAAAGAAATGACAATTAAAACTGGATTAAACAATTATAGCAGGGTTGCAGGATACAAGGTTAATTCAGTCTTTCCTATATAACAGTTTTCCTGTACACCAGCAATGAACAAATGGAAACTAAAATTAAAAACACAATATCACTTATATTAGCGCCACCTCTCAAAATGAAATACTTAGGTAATCCATCAGGTATTAGGTAAACCTAACAAAATATGTACAATATCTGTATGAGGAAAACTACGTAACTCTGACGAAAGAAATCAAAGAATTAAATAAATTAAGAGAGTCCATGTTCATGGATAGGAAGACGCAATACTGTCAAGATGTCAGATCTTCCTAACCTGATTTATACATATAAACTCAATGCACTCCCTTCAAAATCTCAGCAAGTTATGTTGTAGATACCAACAAATGGATTCAAAAGTTTATACAGAGAAGCAAACAATCCAGAATAGTCAACACAATATTGAAGGTGAACAGAGTTGGAGGACTGGCACAACACAACTTCAAAACTTACTATAAAGTAACAGTAATCAAGACAGTATAGTATTGGACAAAAAATACAAATAGATCAGTGGAACACAGTAGAGAGCCCAGAAATAGATCCACATAAAGAAAGTCAACTGATCTTGGACAAAGGAGCACAGGCAATACAACGGGTATTTAAACTGGGCGTCTAGAAGCAAAAAAATTCATCTAAACACAGGTCTTACACTCTTTACAAAAATTAACTCAAAAAGAATCACAGACCCAAGTGTGAAATGCACAACTACCTATAAAACTCCTAGAAAATAACAGGAGAAAATCTACATGACCTTGAATTTAAAGATAACTTTTTAGATGCAACCTCAAAGTCACAATTCACAAAAGAAATAATTGATAAGGTGGACTTTATTAACACAAAAACTTCTGCTCTGTGACAGTGTCAAGAGAATGAGACAACAAGCTATAAACTAAGAGGAAATATTTGCAAATGACCTATCAGATAAAGGACTATTAGCCAAACCATTAAAAAAAAAACTCTTACAACTCAATAAAAACACAAGAAACCCAATTTAAAAATAGGCCAATGACTCTGACACCTCACCAAAGAAGATCTACAAATGGCAAATACGGAAATGATGCTTCACATCATAAGTCATCAGGAAAATGCAAATTAAAATAACAATGAGAAAGCCTTCCACTTAGAATCTCCCTGAGGTGTGCCTGGGTGGCTCAGTAAGTTAAGCATCCAACTCTTGATTTCGGGTCAGGTCATGACCTGCCAGCTCATAGGATTGGATGGAGCCCTGGGTCATCAGGCTCTGTGCTGACAGTGTGGATCCTGCTTGGGATTCTCTCTCCCTCTCTCTCTGCCCCACCCCCGCTCGTACTTACTCGTTCTCAAAATAAGTAAATAAAGATTAAAAAAGGAAAAAGAAGGAACTCCCTAAAGTGGGGAAGGGGCCCAAAACAGACTGTGGAGAAAGTCTCCTTCCTTTTGGTCTGGTACCAGGCATCAGTAAGGGTGTCAGGAGGTTCAGTTAAATAATTTTCAGAAAACATTTGTAGCAGGCTCATAAAACTTCAAGATCTTGATTCCTTTCTACTCAAAAAAATCAAACCACACATTTTGATTGTGTGTAGAGGTTGTTCAACTAAAGGAACATCTACTAATTTTTTAATTAATTAAATAGTGATATATACTACTACATACCTATTAAAATGGCCAAAATCTGAAATACTGACAACACCAAATGCTGGTGAGGATGTGGAGCAATAAGAATTCTCATTTGCTGATGATGAAAATGCAAAATGGTATAGCTCCTTTGCTAGAGGGTTTGTCAGTTTCTGATGAAATTAAACATACTCTTCTCATACAATCTACCAACTGAACTCCTTAGTATTTACCCAAATACAAAAGCCTGCACATTGATGTTTATAGGAGCTTTATGAATAGAGAATGTAGTGTGAGCCCACTTGACAGGAAAGATCTGCTAGAAGTCAGAAGTTTAAGAAACTCTTCACAACTGATACAGACACACCACATAGGCAAACACCCAGCATAATATGACCGTAACTTAAAATCCCCTATGAAAAAAAGCAAACTAAGATTCTGTGAGACATACTACCTACCCACATTTTATAAATGCTTAATTTCTAAAAGCATCAAAATCTTCTCTCTACTTATAAGCTCCAATCCATTACTGTGAAAAAAGACTATGCTATAAAACTGAGAAAATGCAAACCACAACTTTATAAAGCTTAAGCCATTTCTGTGACCCATCTCAGCAGATTGATTTTTCTGTTTTGTATTGACATTGGGAATATGGGGGCTGCTCATCCTAAAGCCACACAAGGCACTACTCCTGAAAGTGAGTTCAAAGAAATCTCTAAAACAGTATCAGAGATTGCTAACATCCAAATTAATCTATAAACGGAACTCACAGAACTGTCAGGAACTGGGGTTAAAGTTTTATAATAACAAAAATCTACTTTCTTCAAAGTTTTAGTTAGTGATTTTAGTGACAACAGGCCTGCAGAATATGCCAACAGGTAACAAAAGCTGATATTAAAAAACTCCTTACAGCAAAAACCAGAAGACCATAACCTCTATAAAGTACAGCAACAAGAAATCTCAAAGACCACTGACCTGGTCCTCCTCTTCATCCTCATCCTCTGCCAAACGTTGCCTGCCCACTTCATATAGCCTGCATACTGTGTCCATGTTCAGAGCATCCATGCTGCCTTGGTTCTGAAAATAAAACACCCAATCCACGAAGAGCAGTTAGTTTTCAGAAGGCTCACATCTACATCTCAGTTATAACTGGCACCCATGCACCTTGACCCTGTAACTGTCAAAGTTTCTGATACCCAAAATTCTTGAACTAACTCTGAAAATGTTATACCCAGGCCACAGAAAGGGAAAGAAAACAGGATAAGAAGGCTTTGGCAGGGCAAGGAATATTAAGCAAAAGAGAGACCACCATCCTCAGAATGAACCTATCTTGCTCTGTCAAGAGATCCAGACTCCTCTCAGAAAGGGATCACAGTGACTCCAAGATATTAGACGATGGGACTGTCCATGATGTTTTATACTGGAATTTTCTTATTATTTCTCTTACAATGTAGATCTCTCCATCAAGCAAGTAGGTTATCAATAATCTACCTTTGGAAATGCATCAACTTTAGAACACATCTTAGATCAGACAAAATGCCTGTAGTATAACTTGAAAATGATCCTAAAGATCAAAACAAAACAGCAGGGTTTCTGCTAGCTCCCTTTACCTCAATGACAGCAAGATAGCAGTCTTTGGTGTCTGTACACAGGTCAAAGATGTTCCGTTTCACATCAATGGTTGCTGGAAAACAAAATGTGTCAAGACTCAGGATTGGACTATTGCTCTGACCTTAAAACCAGCTTTTCCTCTAAAGGAATTTCAAGGTGATTGCTCCTAAATAGTTCCATAACCTCTTGGCTTTTCAATGAAGAATTACAGAAAAGGATGATCTTAAATATGGAAAACCAAAACATGACAAAACGAACAATGTCTGCCCCTTCAAGCTTACCTATAGGTTTGTAGTCAGTTGCATTAAATGTTCGGAAGGATGATCCAAAAGGGCTTTTCATCCTCTCTTCCATTAAGTCATCCTCATCATCTGCCTGCAACATAGCTAATTGGGAGGAAGGGGGAAAGGGGGCCAAGGAGCAAGATACTTTTAGAAATCAGAAACATCCCCTATTCACAAGTGCAGAAAATATTAACGGACAATCAAGACTTCAGTGAGTTTCTTTGTAGTAAATTCATTCTATCTAATTAGTCCCTTTCAACGTATCCTACTGGCATACCCCCCGAACAGTATCCTCAACCTTTCATCTAGCTCCCAACAAGTGTTATAACTAAAGGCCAGCAACATCATAAAAGCACAAATGCAACAAGTTCATAAGGAGACAGATGGGAAATTAATGCATGAAATTTCTTTCTGTACAAGATGTACTTGTTATCTTCACCCTAAATCAACACTATTTTCATCAATAAACTTTGTCACCATTTGTGCTATCATTTTATCTTTTAGGTTACAACCCTCAAATGCTTTCCAATTCATATTTGAGAGATATTTCCAAACCAAAAGTATCAAATTAATGAGAGGGGAGAGAAGGGAGAAAAAGAATAATGTAGAGAAGTAAAAAGTTTATTACCTCCATACATCACTGTCCCCGTGTGGTTGAACACAACACGACACTGATCCAGAGCAGGAACTGTGTGTAAAAGATGGAAAGTGCGAAGATCCCACTAGGAGGGAAGGGGTCAAGGAAAACTATTTTATACAAAATTTCTTATGTAAACTCATAGGAGAAATTCCAAAATATCTCTTTTTTCCCCTCCTGTTGAGATATGAATGCTTTAAAGGGAATGCTTTAAAGGTAATGCTTTAAAGGTAAAGTAAAGAGGAACCTAGGAGGCTCAGTTGGTTAAGCATCCGACTTCAGCTCAGGTCACGATCTTGCAGTTCATGAGTTCGAGCCCTGCATCAGGTTCTGTGCTGACAACTCAGGGCATGGAGCCTGCCTCAGATTCTGGGTCTCCCTCTCCTCTGCCCCTCCCCTACTCACGCTCTGTCTCTCACTCTCAAAAAAAAAAAAAAAAAAAAAAAAAAAATATATATATATATATATATATATATATAAATATATATAAACATGAAAAAATTTAAAAAGTAAATAAATAAATAAAGGTAAAGTAAAAATGCTTTCAAAGTAAACAAAAGCATATAGAATGCTTATTATCAAGTAACACCCTTGAAAATCTCCTATGGTATCCTCATATACATGAAAACTACACGAGCTCCCTTCATCTCAACAGCATCAATTCACTTTACACTTGTGACTTCTGCAGTGCAAAAGTAAAATCCTTCTGAAGATATAAAAGTCAACTTAATATGTGGAGAAGTACAAGGTAAGAATCTGGTGGTCACTCTTCTCAATACAAAAAAAAAACATGCTAATGAAAGTTCACTGGTAATTACCAACCATTGGAGATTAACTAACACTTCAAATCAAAAGAGAGGCACCAAATTATTACCTGTGTGGATACTTTAACAGGGTGTGGGTGGAAAGATAAATTATTTCTGCGTCACAAACTAGATAACAAATGGAAAATAAGACATGGGTGTAAAGGATACAATCTCAGTATTAATGATGACCTCCAGCCCATTTGGATGGAAAACGCCACTGATGTTCATGTTGAACTTGTCAAACTTGTGGATGGCTTGTGCAGAGCGGACATCCCAGAGGACGCCATCATTTAAGACAAGATCATCTGTAGGATTAAAGGTGGCACAGTTCCTCTTGTAGTTGTTGGCAAGATCTGGGTTAAACAGAGTCAACAGCTTGTTGCCAGTCTGAATATCATAAATCTTTAGAGAAGAAGGGGTGGGAAGAGAAAAATCAGACCAATCCATCCACTAACAATTCGAAGAGAAGCTGTGTAAAATATCTCTCCATGCTTTCCAAATCCCAACAAAATCACAAAAGCCCTAATACTGTAGAATACCTGGAAAGTACGAAGAGTACACCCATCCAAGCAATGTTTAAGTGCTTTGGTTCCCATTCAAGGTTTGAAAAGTCTCTTTCCCACAAGAAAATGAAAAGAGAGATGGCAATAAGGATAAGAAAACCCTCTTCTACCCCTCCCTTTCAAGAAACAGAAAATGTTTCTACAATAGAAACTGAGAAATTAAATTCATATGGATGGATCAACGATTAACCATAGAATACTATTAAAGAGGGACTTTTTGAAGAAAGGCATCAATGACATACCCCTTTCTCCTTAAAAATCTCCCAATACACATTTTTAGCCCTACAATAGTAAAAGTTCCAAATGTACAATGTGCAATCCATACAAAGACCAGATCTTTCCCATCACCTTACAGACATGCTGTAGTATTTCCAATCTTTAAAAAAAAAAAAAAAAAAAAAAAGAATCCTCCTTTAATATAGGAACAATAAGGAGACACAAGAAAACAATCAAATCAAGATCATGAGACAAGACAACTAGCCTGGTCTCTTCAAAAGTCAATGTCATGAAAACTGGAGAAATGGTTCTTGGCTTTAAAACATTAGTAAGACATAACAACCAATGCAATATGTGAATCTTGGCTGGATCCTGGTTCAAAAAACAAAAAACAAAAAACAAAAAACAAAAAGCATTTGAAACCAAACACATCAGGAACAACAGGGAAAACTGAGTATGGAATGGATATTAGATGACACTTGGGAATTACTATAGATTTTCTTATATTTGATAAGAGTATAATTATGTAGTAAAATGTCCTTATTGCTAGAATATGCATGCTGTAAGACTTAGAAATAAAATGTGTTTGCAACTTACTTTCAAATGATTCAGAAATACATACATATTAACACAGGAAGAACATATGGTGAAATATTAAACTGATGAATCCAGGTAATAGGTGTATGTACTATTCTTTCAATTTCTCTACATATTTTAACATTTTCAAATGAAAAGTTTGAGAAACCCTCCCTTCACAACCCCATATTCCCACCATTACCCTCAAGCTACTACACCCCACTTTTCTGTTTTTTCTGCAAAAAACACTTCAGAAAACTTGTCTCTACTCAGTGTCTCCACTTCCCTGTTCTCTCATGAGAACAGATTTTCACCCCAGTGCACAGAACTAGCTCCTGACGAGGTTAACAAGAAGATCCATATTGTTAAATCAAAGGTAATTCTCAATTCTCATCTTATGAACTCATTAACAGTTTCTGACCAGTTGATCAATTCTTCCTTGAAAGGATCTTCCCCCTTGCCTTCTGGGGCACATCTTTTTCCTGAGGTCTCCTGCTGCCCATTCTTTTTGGTCTCCTTCTCAAGTCCCTCCTCACATGGCAAATTCGAAATATTGGCATATGCCAGGACTCTGTCCCCTCAGTTCTCTTCTCTAGCCTCCTTAACGATTTCATCTAGTCTCATGGCTCTATCAACCCGTGAATAACTCCTATATTTATATCCCCTATCCCAGACCTCTCTTCTGAACTCCCATTTTGTATATTCAACTACCCATTCCCTACCTGAATGTCTAATAACAAACTTCCTGTGTCCAAAAACCCAGAGCCCGGCTGTATCACTTCTCATCACCTGTACCATGCCCTCCTGGGCCCAGCCCCACTACAGTCCTCACATGTGAGCTGGCTTGACACACTCCTAACTGGAAAGCCTGCTCTTGCTTCTCTCACAGAAACCAGACTCACACTTTAGGAACTTTACATCCCGTCATGTGTCTTCTGCTCAGCCTCCAGTGCCTGCATCTCACTCAGAGAAGCCAAAGGTCCTAACAACACCCTATATATAAGATGCTACTATGATATGTGTCACCCATTCCCCTACAACACTGAGCTGAGCTCTTACCCCTCTTCCTTCTTCCACCTCCAAAGGGCTTTTCCCTCGGTCTTAAAACACTTTTCCCCCCAGATATCTGCATGACACTTCCTTCAAAACATTCCTGGGGTGCTGGGTGGCTCAGTCAGTTAAGCATCCAACTTTGGCTCAGGTCATGATCTCACAGTACGTGAGTTTGAGCCCTGCACTGGGCTCTCTCCTGTCAGCACGGAGCCCAGTTCAGATCTTCTGTCCCCTCTCTTTTGCCCTCCCCTGCTTGTGCATGTGTACTCTCAAAAATTAAAAAAAAAGGTGGGGGGTGCGCCTGGGTGGCTCAGTCGGTTGAGCCTCCAACTTCGGCTCAGGTCATGATCTCACAGTTTGTGAGTTCAAGCCCCACGTCGGGCTCTGTGCTGACAGCTCAGAGTCTTGAGCCTGCTTCGGATTCTGTGTCTCCCTCTCTCTGTCCCTTCCCGCTCATGCTCTGTCTCTGTCTCCCAAAGATGAATAAATGTTAAAAAAAAATTTTTTTTTTAATAAAAATAAAAAATTAAAAAATTTAAAAAAAAATACTCCTTAAACATCACCCTATCAGTGATACTGACCATCCTAGATAAAAGAGAAGTCCCTCACAGCACCATCAAGCATTTCCTTTTACCCTGCTTTCTTTTCCTTGGCAGCACTTATGACATACCATATATTTGCTTCTCTATTTGTCTCCCCAGTGAGGCTTCATAAAAGCAGGGACTTATATTTCATCTAAAACTTAGTAAGTATTTGAAAATAACTGCTGTGCTAATCATACCTTTCTTAAGTTGTCGGATTAGTTCATGTTTGGTCCCACATGGCTTATAACTACTTTACTACACTTCTAGATTTTATCTGGAAAGAATATCACTAAGTAATTTCTTGCTGCCCTTAGGACTGCCCTTCAGTCCAGAAGTTTTCATTACAAACAAATGGGCATAATCAGTTTGAAAGCAGTGGATTCTTAAGTACTTACGTGGGCAATGTCTCCTTTTGTACCTATGACTCGATCCTGAGAGTGCTTACTGAACTCAACATAGTGATCTTCTGTGAAGGAATGCCTACAAACAACAAAAGTACTTAAGTGATACACCTTCAGGAAACAGTCACTGAGCCGACTGAAAATAAACATGATTCTCAGCCTCCTGCCTGACTATACTCATCTGAGGATTCTCAGCAACCAAAGAGGAAAAACTGTATACTTAAGGTTTAAAAAAAAAAATCCCTCCATCAGTTTAACCAAGCAGATCCAAAAGAATTAATTAATTAGCAGGAATTACTTTGTTAAAAAATAAATGGATAACAAGCCACACGTCTTTGAAACATACCCCAGCAAAGAGTACAACTATCATATGTGAACATGAGAAATTACACAGATGTGCCATTTTGGATTAGTGAAGGGTCAGCTGTGTGATGGGACTGGTAAGAATATCTCAGAATTAAGGATAAAACCTTATTAAACATGAGCGACAGACAAGGAAGAGAGAAGTTAGCAATAACTCACAGCATTCGTCTTTTCCCAAAAGGCTTCAAGTTGAAGAATCGGATGAAGGGAAATATAAATTAGGTAAATTGTAGAACAGAAAGAGTTGGGTTATAAAAAATACATACATACTTCATATCAAATACTGATTTCATTCCCCAAAGTGCAGACAGAGGCTGGCTCCAAGTAGCAGATGTCAGCAGCAAGGACCCATCCTAAAAGAAGAAGGAGGCCCAAGGCGGGTAGTCACATGTTTATATAAATGCTGTCTGCCTATAGCATTTTAACATACAAGCTCAAAAATTATTATTGTATTATATAGAAAATAGAAAAACTACGAAGAACCAAGAAGTGTTCGAAACTGCTGGGATTTAAGTATGTGCACATGCAATGTCCTAAAAAAAATACCTAAATTTAAGAAAAGACTAACTCCTCCTGAGCTAGTAACAAAAAATACAATAGTTCCAAGGGTAGGGGAAGAAAAAAACTTGGAAAGATGTCAAAGATGGTTCCACCTTTCTTAACATTTGGCCATATATCTCAGTCTCCCTCACCTGAAATATCAGTCAAGTGAAAACATGTCTTAGACTTTCTTAGCTAACAACTCTTAGGATTTTTTCAAAAAGAAAGCCCATAGGGGCGCCTGGGTGGCGCAGTCGGTTAAGCGTCCAACTTCAGCCAGGTCACGATCTTGCGGTCCCTGAGTTCGAGCCCCGCATCAGGCTCTGGGCGGATGGCTCGGAGCCTGGAGCCTGTTTCTGATTCTGTGTCTCCCTCTCTCTCTGCCCCTCCCCCGTTCATGCTCTGTCTCTCTCTGTCCCAAAAATAAATAAAAAACGTTGGGAAAAAAAAATTAAAAAAAAAAAAAAAAAGAAAGCCCATTAAGGGGCCCCTGGGTGGCTCAGTCGGTTAAGCTTCCGACTTCGGCTCAGGTCATGACTTCGCAGTTCGTGGGTTCAAGCCCCTGGAGCCTGCTTTGGATTCTGTGTCTCCCTCTCTCTCTCTCTGCCCCTCCCCGGCTCACACTGTGTGTGTGTCTCTCTCTCTCTCAAAATAAATAAACATTAAAAAAAATTTTTTTTTAAATACTTTAAAAAAAAAAGAAAGCCCAATAAAGGCTGAGTCTCCTTTACTCTATCAGGAAAACTATCCTTGTCATCTTAACAGTCCTAACTTTTAGAAATAAAGGTGTCAATTCCATCCACAGAATACTAATAAACCATGACCCACTAGAACCATATAATGCTTTTTTCCTAAAAACTCACAGTACTTTGAGATTTCTGACACAAAAAGAAAACTTCTGTGATCATAGTTTCCATCTGAGGCAAATTAAAAAAGAAAGGTTCACAAATACATACACATACACATACGACTCTTAGAAGAAGGTTGGCAAACTTTTTTTTACTTAAAGAGCCAAACAGTAAACACATTAGGCTTTGTAAGCCATATGGTCTGTGTCACAACTACTCAACTCTGCCACTGTAGCACAGAAGCAGCCACAGACCACACATAAACAGATAGGCATGGCTATGTTCCAATAAAAGTTTATGTACAAATTAACAGCCAGCCCACAAGCCCACAGTTACCAACTCATCGAAGAAGAATGAATGAGAACCACCTAGGAAGGGACTCTTACCCTGGAAGGTTCAAGATGTGTGATAGCCGAATTGTGACAGTTATAGCTGGCTTCCTCTTGTCCACTAAACACATTATAGAGCTTCAACTGCCCAGTGCAGGTGCCAAGCATCAGGAACCGCTCCCGTGCTGAGAATGCACAGCAAGTGAAACCACTCTCATCCTCATTGGCTTCCCTGAACACTGAAATAGGACGGAACCTAAGCAAAAAAAAAAAAAAAAAAAAAAAATCAGAGACAACGCACAAGGACTCCAAAAAAAGAAAACTTTGCTAAAAGGATGAAAGAAAAATTAAAAAAAAAAAAAAAAAAAAAAAGAGCATTTATGTTTCAAATGGGTTCTCCCAAAATATCATAGTGACCTTCAGTGCTTCCTTTTCATTTTAAGTGAGAGAAAAGGACCTCCACTTCCAAGTTTTAACAATAACAAAAGTCCTCATATTTGAAACTTGTGATCCCCTCATCTTTATGTGAGATTTGTAAAGAATCAGAACAGGAAACAACTGGACCAGCACAAAAACAAGTTTGGGAGTCTAGTTAGGAACAGGATGTTGCATGAGTTCTAGAAAACACACTAGTTGTAACAAGAACACAGAGTATCCTTATCCTAATAATATCCTAACAATAACAATCACATAAGGAACCCCTGGTTGACAAAGGGGGTACAGTCACATTACTCATGTATTTACACAAAGTGACAATCACTGGCATTTCAGACCAACAAATAGTCCAGCTTTCTGGAATCATCACACTTTGATTTAAATAGAAGAATCATGGGGCGCCTGGGTGGCTTGGTCGGTTAAGCGTCCGACTTCGGCTCAGGTCATGATCTCACGGTCCGTGGGTTCGAGCCCCGCGTCAGGCTCTGTGCTGACCACTCAGAGCCTGGAGCCTGTTTCAGATTCTGTGTCTCCCTCTCTCTGTGACCCTCCCCCGTTCATGCTCTGTCTCTCTCGGTCTCAAAAATAAATAAACGTTAAAAAAATTTTTTTTTTAAATAAATAAATAGATAGATAGAAGAATCATTCCAATTCCCAGGTAGTGAGGTGGCCTCTCCTTACCTGCTAAAGATAAGGTGCCTATCAAAGCATCCGCCATCCACCCCTCCATACTTTGGAAATGATGCCCTGCGGTTTAGCCTTGAGGTAAAGTTTATTGGCGCTTGCCGCCTCTGTTTTGGCTCAGGACACTGATGAGGAGTAAAGAGGGAAAAAGGTGGGCAGGTGGCAACTGGGTTCTTGCAGCGAGCATGCTGCTCTCTAAGATATTCTGTGATGATACTGTCCAGCGTAGGTGGGGAAGGAAGATGTCTGTCCAACTGCTTTTTTATGGCTGGGCTTTGGCTATAGGCGCCATGGTCCGACTTCTGCCGCAACACTCTGATTTTCCTGCCATTGCAGGGTGATGGCCTCTCTCTGATAAAACTGATCCTACCAATCAAGGGGGAATTGCCTGCATAAGATGGGCCAGGCAAGGCTAGTGAACCTTGCGGGGGCCGTGGCTGAGGATGGGCAGTGGGGGCAGGAGGGGCAGTGGCACCCACAGAAGCATGGCTGCCCAGTCGAGTTGCAATGCCGTTGGCGATGCGAGGTGTTCGGGGAAGAGAGACGGGAGAAGCAGCAGCAGTGACTGGGGTGAAGGCAGAAGAATGAGAAGCGGCAGTCATGGGCAAGTCAGCCTCTTTCGTCAGCACGGTTGCTGTCTCCCCAAGCCCTTTAGAAATGAGATGGTTACGTATCAACAGAAGCAGCTCTTTCTCAGGGAAGGAAATCCTTGACTGGGCAACAACATCTGCTTTTTGCAGTCGTGCCAGAGACACATCAGTGCCAATGAGAAGAGGCTTTCCTGACACTCGTTCAATGAGCTCAGCAGCATACTTGCAGAACTTGACATGATCACTGCGCTTGTCCTGCAGCACAGGCTCCTTCATCAACTGCTGGATCTGGCAGCTGCTGAAAAGGGGCAGTTTGCTGATGATCTGCCGGACAGTGCTACTGCGAGAAAGGCCCACTAGGGCCTTGCAGGCCAGAGCCCTTATCTGGTCTGCATCAGTGATGGGCATCTTGATGGATAATAAGGACAGGAGCACCTTGATGCCATTGTTGGACTGAACCACATTCCACATCTTGGCCAGGGTGTGCTCGCTACTTTTTGGAGTCTGAGGCAGCTTTCTCCGAGGAGTTCCAGAGATAAACTTGCCAATACTGGAAATTCGGTTATCCGGGCCACAAACACAATTGATGATAATCTGAAGTGCTGACTTCTGAATTTCAGCATCATGGATAAAGAACTCACCCTCAGCCACTCCCAAAATAATGCTGATACCTATTGGGGAGAAATACAAAACATTTTATATTGTTCTTCAAAAAACTAACAGCCAAATTCAATGATTGTTCCAGAGTCAAAATTTAGACTTCGATTCATTTTGTTCCACCTGAAACTACTGTACCATTTTATTAAAGGACAAGGAACTTTTTGAATAAAATACAATCAGTTTTACTACAATATAGCTTCATGATACAATACTTCATATGCAGTTGTTAAACAGGGGAATGAGGTCGGTATTATGTGGAAGTTACCAGGGTCATGTGCAATTTTTCCTGGGTTAAGGGGAGCAAAAATAGCAGGAATAAATTAAAACCTTTAGCAGGAAGGAGAAAAACCCTCAGCCTGGCTGCCACAATGGCATCAGGAACCCTTTCTGCTATATATGAATAAAGTTAAAAACAAGTGGCTGCACCTCAGGCTTTCTCCCCAAAGTGGTACACCCCAAGACCCACAGCCAGTCATACCACTTCCCATGCTCACTTTAGCAGGAGCCCTTACCTGACCTGTTCTTAATACGATACATTTTTCTTTTGTTATTATGTATGATAGCTTCTATCCATTCTGAGCTGCTTGCCAATTACGGAGTTAGGGCTCAGATTACAAAGTTGCTTTAAGTTTTCTACTGTCTGCCCTAACCCATTTTTCCCATAAACTTTATTTTTGGCATAAGACTCTGCAGAGTATAGGTTTTCAAGAATGAACCTGTACCATCATAGCACATGTATCACTTAGAAAACCTGAGTTCACCAACACAACCGATTCCTTTATATAGGGGCAACTGGGTGGTTCAGTCAGTTAAGATTCCGACTCGGCTCAGGTCATGATCTCGCAGTTCATGAATTCGAGCCCCGCGTTGGGCTCTGTGCTGACAGCTCAGAGCCTGGAGCCTGCTTCAGATTGTGTGTCTCCTCTCTCTGTCCCACTCCCACTCGTGCAGTGTGCATGTGTCTCTCTCTCAAAAATAAACAAACATTAAAAATAATAATAAAAACAAATAAAAGCGTATAGCACAACTTAGATGGGACAAGGCATTCTCCACTACTACCTTCTGTTCTAATATTGCAACTCAGGTACACAACTACGGCCAGAATTGCAAAAGAAAACAAATCCAGACCAAGCAATCACAAAAATGGAAAGGTACAACCTACCTACAGTGGAGACGGTGGAGCCAGCCTCATCTAGCACATCCACTGATTCTGCCAACTGCAGCTGGATTTTTGGCACAACAGTGAGAATAGCCAGAACATCCAAAGCAAAGCGCACAGTATCATTCCTGGACAGGAAAAACAATTAGTTAAACGGAAACTAGGAGACAGTCAAAACAAAAAAGTTAAACTGAGATACAGAATAGATCAGAACTACTACCTATGTGGCTCTGTCCCTAGCCAAGACATGAAGAGAGCATTTGTAAGTCACCATGACATTACTTTCAAAACAGTGGGGATGGAATTTTCCCCACTGCTAAAATTAAAAACAAAGGATAATCCCTAATGCTGATAAGGATGTATAAGGACAAATGCTCTCAAACTTTTGGTGGGAGTACAAATAGGGCCCTCATTTTGAAAAACAATCTAGAAATAGGAAACAAGATTCTAAAAATGTGCCTAAGCTTTAGCCCAGGAATTTCACCTGGAAGAATTTGTCCTAAGGAAATAATCAGAAATACAAACAAGGGGCGCCTGGGTGGCTCAGTTGGTTGAGCAACTGACTTCGGCTCAGGTCATGATCTCACGGTTCGTGAGTTCGAGCCCTGCGTTGGGCTCTGTGCTGGCAGCTCGGAGCCTGGAGCCTGCTTCGGATTCTGTGTCTCCCTCTCTCTCTGCCCCTCCCCCACTCATGCTCTGTCTCTCTCTGTCTCAGAAATAAATAAACATTAAAATTAAAAAAAAGGGGCGCCTGGGTGGCGCAGTCGGTTAAGCGTCCGACTTCAGCCAGGTCACGATCTTGCGGTCTGTGAGTTCGAGCCCCGCGTCAGGCATCTGGGCTGGCTGATGGCTCGGAGCCTGGAGCCTGTTTCCGATTCTGTGTCTCCCTCTCTCTGCCCCTCCCCCATTCATGCTCTGTCTCTCTCTGTCCCAAAAATAAATAAAAAAACGTTGAAAAAAAAAAAAATTTTTAAAAATTAAAAAAAAAAAAAAAAAATACAAACAAGCATTTATGTGTTAAGATGTCCATTATCACATCGTTTAAAGTAACAAAAGAATTAGAAAACCTACACAGATAGTAGGAACACATGTGTGTTAAGTTATAGTACACTCATCTGATGAACTATTCTGCAGCCACGGACAGCCCTTCTCAAAGAATTCTAAAGAACAAAGGGAGAGGCTCAAAATACAACATTAATAAAATAGAAAACATAAGATATAAAATTGTAAGTCTGACCATACCAAGTATTGATAAAAAGGCAGAGAAATGAGAATCCCCATATCCTGCTGTTGAGATGAAAATGGTAAAGCAACATCCAATAAAGATGAAATGCAGGCACCCTACAATCCAGCTATATACATCATATCCCCAAAGAGACCCCAAAAGGAGGTATGTGGTATCATTCATTTGATAGCAAAAAAGGAAGTAACAAACACTAAATGTCCATCAATAGGGTAATAAACTAATACAGAAACACGTGAATTCAAATAAATATCAACATATATACATCTCAAAAACACAAGGTTGAAAAAAGCAAGTTGCAAAAGATGCATACAGGATAACATATAATTTAAAAACATACAAAGGAGTATTCTATTATTGCTTATACACACACATGTGTGTGGTATAAAAATATAAATGGAGAGATATACTCCAAATTCAGAAGATTGGTCACTATGGAGAGGCAGAAAAAGGAATTGAGAAAGAAGCAAATAATGCCACCACATGCCAACACTGCATATTGGGTTGTTATGTTAGTCTCTGTACATTTTGTATATTGAATTATTTCATAAAAAGATGAATTTGGTTAAATTCTATGATCTCAATTAGGTATATTTACACACATTATGGAAAAAAGACTAGAGAAATTAACAGTAGCTGAAAATCATTTCCTTCTCTAAGGTTCTGTATATTCTAAACAGAAACAAGTATTTGATTTTTTTTTTTTTTTTTTCAACGTTTTTTTATTTATTTGTGGGACAGAGAGAGACAGAGCATGAACGGGGGAGGGACAGAGAGAGAGGGAGACACAGAATCGGAAACAGGCTCCAGGCTCTGAGCCATCAGCCCAGAGCCTGACGCGGGGCTCGAACTCACGGACCGTGAGATCGTGACCTGGCTGAAGTCGGACGCTTAACCAACTGCGCCACCCAGGCGCCCCATGTATTTGATTTTTAGAAACAAACTTTTAAAGGACACATTCCCAATATATTTATATTCTCTTAGTAATCAAATATGAATTTGCCACTCAAAAAATGTATTTATAACATTCCTAGTTATCTTCTGAGCTTTCATCATCTTTTCAACAAAGTTCAAGTGAATATAATAATCTACTTTAATACTCTAAAACAGTGGTTCTCAGGGCACCTGCATGGCTTGTTCAGTTAAGGGTCCGACTCTTGATACTGGCTCAGATCATGATCTCACAGTCATGAGATCAAGCCCCACGTTGGGCTCACCACAGAGTGTGGAGCCTGCTTGGGATTCTCTCTCTCTGCCCCTTCCCACTCACACTCTCTTTCTCAAAATAAATATTTAAAACTTAAATAAGTAAATAAAAGTAAAACACAGTTCTCCAAGTGTGGTTAGGGGAACCCAGTGATCTCTGAGACCCTTTCAGAAAGTCCCCTGATATAAAAACTATTTTCAGGGGCGCCTGGGTAGCTCAGTTGGTTAAGCATCCTGGTTTCGGCTCAGGTCATGATCTTGAGGTTCATGGGTTCGAGCCCCATATTGGGCACTACACTGACCATGTGAAGCCTGTGTGGGATCCTCCCTCCCTCTGCCCTCCCTGGCGCACGTGCATGCTTTCTTTTTCTCTCTCTCTCATAAAATAACCTAAAAAAAATTTTTTTAATTATTTTCATAATAATACCAGGATGTTAGTTTCCTTTCTCACTTTCATTCTCTCACAAGTGGCTACTAGAGCTTTCTGAGGCTATGTCATGTGTGATGTCACAAAAGAGTGAATACAGAAGCAGATTATGAGATATTAGGCAGACATTTAAAAACCTTGCTGAAATCATCTGGTTTTATTCTGGAAACTTTTCATAAAAAATGCTAACGTGTAATGGGGTTAAGATTATTTTTAAGTAAATTCATAAGTATTTTTACATTTACTCAGTTTTACTTTCTAATTGTTAAATATCAACAGATTTAACACAAAAACAAAAGCTCTTTGGGGTTCTCAATTTTTAATACAATAAAAGGGTCCTGAGACCAAAAAGTTTTAAAATGGCTGCTCCAAAAGTTATCTCCCTAGATTTACTATCCTGGCATTTCACAAACAAGCCATATGCACCCTAAATAAGGCAGTCTTGTCTTTATGACAATGAATGGATAGGGAAAGAAGGTAAAGAATCACTCTTCATAAACTTTGTTACTGTCTTCTCTTCAGATTCTATCTTTTCCAAAATATAACTTTCTCTGATATCACGCTCAAGTAGAACCCACCCAAACTCCTGATTCTATCAGCTGTCCTTTTCTGAGCCTCATCCTGCTGTGCCCTGACTGCTTTTAACTGAATTGTGAAAATCATAAAAGCACAAAATACAGTTTTCTGTGAAAGAAGATTATGTGTGGCTGTCAGCCAGTAGAGAGATGTTTAAAGTCTAAGTACCAAAAAAAAAATACTGAACTGCAGTCTCAAGACAGGACTTCAAACCCACCTCTGCAGCTGTGTAAATTACAGAACTTCTGTAAGAGCACAGACCTTGATCCCCATCTTTTGTGCAGTATTCATAATCATCAGAACCATATATATAAACAAAAATTCTGTAAATTAAAAATATTATCTTCCGGGGGCGCCTGGGTGGCTCAGTCGGGTTAAGTGTCCAACTCGGCTCAGGTCATGACCTCATGGGTTCGAGCCCCTTATCGGGCTCTGTGATGACAGCTCAGAGCCTGAAGCCTGCTTTGGATTCTGTGTCTTCCTCTCTCCCTGCCCCTCCTCTGCTCATGCTCTGTCTCTCTCTCTCTCTCAAAAATAAAGATTTTTAAAAATTAAGAAAAAATAGATTATCTTCGTAGGGGCACCTGGATAGCTCAGTCAAGCGTCTGACTTCGCCTCAGGTCATGATCTCATGATTTGTGGGTTCGAGGCCCACATCAGGCTCTCTGCTGTCATCACAGAGCCTGCTTTGGATCCTCTCTCTCTCTCCACCACTCCCCCACTAGTGCATGCGCACATGCACACGCACTCTCTCAAAAATAAACATTTAAATTATATACATATATGTGTGTATATATATACATACGTATATACATATATACGTATATACATATATACATATATACATATATTATCCTCTTTAATCTACTTTCTCAGATTCACACTCAAAATTTCAATTCAGTTCAACAAATGTTTGCTAAGCATACACTATATACAAACCAATATCACCTTAACCAAAAGGCAGAATCTAACTTCATTTAAAACCTCTCTCTAATCCCACCTTGCATAATAGGTCTTCCAATTGCAGGCAATAGAAATAAGCTGCAACAAGAGTTGAACACAAGAAAGTTTGAGGAAGACTTCAGCTGGTTCCCAATATAGCTGCGCTGGACCATACTCTATCAAAAACTCCATCATTTCCACAATCTGTTCATGAGTATATGAACACGCCTATAAGGAGAGATGCATATTATTAAAGAACTCTATTACCTGCTTGCTACCTTCCTCATCACAGCTCAATAGTCAACAAGTTTTGATAAACCTAAGTAATAATAGCTTTCAAATTTCACAATTGAGTCAATAGCCCACATGTGAAATAATGAATATGTTTAATCTTTTACTTATAATTAGACTCATAATACATTTTGCCCAAAAAAGGTAACAAAATGTTCACAACTTGTTGGTACATATATTTCACAACTTGGAAAAGAAGTACCACATAAAATAACTGGTTTCTTTTCAATTTGTGATTTTTTAAAACACATCTTTATTCCAAAACACATCAAGAAAGTTAAAAAATGATACAGAAGTGGAGTAACAGACGTGCCCTTTCAGAAAAAAAATTCCACACAGAAGGAGGCAGTATATCTAGTACTTTTCATAGAAGAAAGCCCTTTTATACACACTTCAGTTCATCTTTTAGTTTTAATATCCCAGAGAAGTAGCAACTTACAACTAGGAGCAAAACAAGTCCCTGATACATCCATGTTCAAGTATTCTGCCCCTACACAAGGCAAGTATAATCCAACAATGTACATACTGCATAAACTCCATTGATCTCAATGAGTGTTAGGCCCAACAATGTTATAAGAGTTAACTTTTCCTTTTATGGCAAGGTCCTCTCACCTTGTATGGGGGTTGAGGATGGACAAGAATGCCACCCTCAGTCCTCTGAAGTGACTGTTTTACTTGTTCCAATTTAATGGCCAGGTGAGCCTCAAAGTACTTGCGCAAGGCCATGCAGGTATGTTTCCCAGTTTGGCGGCTAGCAAATATTTCATCATCACTCAGAAGTGCACCCTGATCTTCCAAATTTAGAATCTCCAAAGTACTGATCTATTAGGAAAGAGACAAAAAGATGGGGAAAAAGGGAAGGAAGGAAAAAACAGAAAGAAAAAAGTAAAAGGAGGAAAAGGATTACAGTAAACTTTTATGCTCAACAAGACTAACAAACATCAAAGCATATTTGTCTATAAAAGATGTTAAGAGTTGCCATATATAAGCAAAACATTAAACAGTTACTGAAAAATTACATAGCTTGTAATCATGTTGAAAGACATTCAGGCACAAAACCACTGCTTTAAGAAAGATCAAGATTATCAACACAATTCCCCCTATGAGATTAGTATATTCAAGGCAAGTCTACAATGGCAGAGTCCTCTAACCGCTTAAGAGAAGTAAAAGACTTCATTCACAAAAAATGATAGCAAAATTCTTCTAGTCAAAAGCTGTTTCTTGGGGAGCCTGGCTGGCTCACTTGGTGGAGCAAGTGATTCTTGATCTCAGGGTTGTCAGTTCGAATCCCACATTAGATGCTGAGATTACTTAAAAATGAAATCTTAAAAAAAAAAAAAAAAAAAAGGTTCCTCTCTTCTACACTACTGAAAGGCAGCCAAGACAAGCAAGACCCCTATTCCTCACAAAAAGAAGCCACTGAGAACCTCACCAAATTCACCAGACGACGAAGACCATCATAGCGGTCAAAGAGCTCCAACACAGCCCGGAAGGAGAAGCAAATTGAGAAAAACATGGTAGCATGGCAGCATCCTGAGGCATGAGAACATTCCATTAACCACAGAGTATAGTTCACCACATCAGACAGAACATTGTGGGGATGCATACAAACCTGCAAAAAATAAAACAGTTTTTAAAAATTTCAGGCAAAAGAACCTTCAAAAAGGGATGAAAAATTCACCACTGTAGCTAGCTATCTGTGCAGAATACAATGATCATCACTAATGCAGTCATTCTGAGTTTAAAACTTAAGTTACAAATGAAATTCTGTAACACTCTATTCCAAACTGAAGACCCTAAATTTAGATACTTAAATTTGAGCTATTTACTGAATGCCAAATTTTGCAAATATTTACATCCTCTAATGCTCACAGTGCTCAGTTCCATAGGGTATCAGTTCCCACTTAGAAGGTAAGAGGGTGTCTGAATGGCTTAGTTGGTTAAGCATCCAACTCTTTTTTCTTTGTTTTAGAGAGAGAAAGAGAGAGAGAGAGCAAGCTCAATCAGGGGAGGGACAGAAAGAAAATCCCAAGCAGGCTCTGCACTGCCAGCATGGAGCCCAATGTGGGGCTCAAACCCACAAACGATGAGATCATGACCTGAGCTGAAATCAAGAGTCAGACACTTAACCAACTGAGCCACACAAGTGCCCCATAAGCATCCAATTCTTGATTTTAGCTCAGGTCATGATCTCACAGTAGTGAGACTGAGCCCAGAGATGGCTCTGTGCTGGGTGTGGAGCCTGCCTAAGATTTTGTCTCTCTCTGCCCCTCCCCAGCTCGCATGTTCTGTCTCACTCTCAAAAAATAAAATAAAATAAAAAAGATGAGAAAGAAGCTCAAAGAGATAAGAGACTATCCATGGGTGATAAAAGTGACTTGAACCTTCTGATACTACAGATACTAAAGTCTACAAGTTTGTTATCCACTCACTGATTCGTTTCACATACATTTCGATGTCTCCTATGGATCAAAACGTCTCCTATGGATCAATGAATTCTAAAGTATTCCCCAGGTTTACTTTTTTATCTTAGCCATAATTAATTTTGTATACACACCTACAGATTAAGTTACTATTCTCAAAAGAATACATATCTTTGCATAATGTTGATCACAAAAGGGAAAAAAATTAAAACTAAAACATTATTAACAAATATGCAAAGATGAATCAAGACATAGCCCAAGAAGAATTTACCAACTTCACTCTACCAGAAGAGCCAAAACACACAGAACATTAGAAAAAATATTCCAGGCATGGAAATGATAAGAGCTTCCCTAGGTGTGTCTAGGGACCCACTACTTTTCAAATGTAACTCATTCAAAAATAAAAAACAAAAAAAAATAAAAAATTAAAAAAAAAAAAATGTAACTCATTCACATTTTTTTTTTTTAAATCACTAAATAAACAAGTCTTAACTGGAAAAACAGAAGAACCAGATGGGGAAACTCTGGAGCCCTGAGAACAACGGGAATTATTTTATCTCCACCACACATTATTTGTTAACACATACAAAGCATCATCTGTTTTTATAATAGATTAACTCTAAAACCCAAAATATAACTCCATTAACGACATCTGACAAGAGCCCAAGAACTAATACTAATTCAACAGAAATGGCAAAAACTAAATAAAGCCCCTAGACCTCAATCTACCTTGCTTTTTTTTTTAATTCAAATAGGAGAAAAAACAATCTTTTGTAAACAATTTTACATTTTTAGAATGCTTTGTGAAAGCCATATATTCATCATGTTCTCTAATTCTTTCATTAAAATTATTTTCATTAAAATTTCATTAAAAAACTCCCAAATACTCATTTTTTTCTGTGAAGGTGCTAACAAGTCTCCTCACCAAATCCCATTCCCAAACTCTAAATGGACTGGACTTACTCTTTCCATGGCATCCTGGTTGTAGGACAGGTAATACAAGCACATGGATACACCAGTTGCAGCCATAGAAGGACGAGGAATTTCCAGTAATTTCTGTACTCCACCATGCGCAACAAACTCTGTGGCAAACTTGTTATGGAGCAGGAGAGATGCAAGGTGCTAAACAAAGAGGACACATGTTACTGTGGAAGGATCTAGAATCATCACAAAATCTTTTCACAAAACATTAAATCAAGCTGCTAAATAAAAGGAATCCTCTGAAGTAGACAACCACTCCCTCACAACAGAAATAAAACCAGTACTCCAGTACTGCTTAAAGGGAAATAAAAAAACAGAGAAAACCCTCTATGGTATGTGAATTATATCTCAATAAAGCTGGGAGGGGGGGGGGGGGAACCTATTAAGATTTCCTAACATCCCCTTCTAACACCAAAGGTTTTCATAAAGGTGAAAAACAAGAAATGAAAAATACTGCCATAAACAATGACATAGTCCCACAACCATTTTATTATTACATAGCTTCCCTAAAGGATTTTTCTTAACCTTCCCATTTTAATCCTTTAAATATAATCAGCCCTATGTTCTAGTTTTGGCTCAGTCACAGACTTATCATCTAATAAAATACCAAACTCTGTCTTCTTTTTTTTTTTAATTTTTTTTTTAATGTTATTATTTATTTTTGAAGGAGAGAGACAGAGCATGAGCGGGGGAGGAACAGAGAGAGAGGGAGACACAGAACCCAAAGCAGGCTCCAGGCTCTAAGCTGTCAGCACAGAGCCCAATGCGGGGCTCGAACTCACAACCGTGAGATCATGACCTGAGCTGAAGTCAGACGCTTAACTGACTGAGCCACCCAGACACCCCAAAATTTTGTATTCTTTTATACTGAACCTCATTATATATAACTCCAAATAACCATCTTCAACAAGTTACCAAACTAGCAAATGTTTGGAACTTATCAGAATGCACTTTAAACAGATCTTTAAAAGCATGTGATCTTTCAAGTTTTGTTAACTTCCTGTTCAGTTCCCACTAGTCTCTCTGGGTAGACCTGGTCTTCTGGGCAATTTTAAAGGCAGGAAGTACAATGCAAGCAGCAGGCTACTTCATGACCTTCAACCCAAGCTAATGTGGACAGGGCCTCGGAAGAACTAGAGCTCCCCCTCGTGTTTCTCGTGCCAAGGTGTCTTCCAGATGGTGAAGCAGGCACAAAGTAGAGACAAAACAGACTGGAAAGTATGTAACTGGATACAAATCTTGCCAGGGTTAATGGCAAAAATAACAGGTATGTACCTTCTTCAGAAGTTCTCTCAACACCCAGATTCAGACTAATCCTCATATGTAGTTCAAATCTCTTACCTCTTTACTCTTTTTGTCTGTTATCCAAGTCTGTCCTCCAAGTAGCTAAACCACCTATGGTTCCCTGCCAACCCTTAGAAGATGGCATGTAGTTTTTCTCACGTCCCTACCATAAAGTGGCAGTTCCACTGCCAGGATAGGTAGAAGAGAAAAGAGAGTAATAAGCAGGTTCAACCTTACCAATACAAAGCCTATAACCTAGATCACTTTGCTCATGTAAGCAAAGATTCTACTTTCTCTCTTTATATTGTATCTCCGTATAAGGTCTGGTTCTTCAAATGACTACATTTTAACCCATTTTTATTTTAACTTCAACACCTATCCCCCCTCTCCTATACAACTGAACCTTCCTTTTGAACAAAGGAGTACATATCTTTCTACATTATTTCCCTGTAAGAAAGATCTCTTGCCAACTTTTCCCTGTTCACCCTTATTTCATTTTCTTTAATCCCCTATGACTCTGCATGGAAACAGCTGAATAACAATATCCATTATAATTCCTCATACATAACCTATGGAAATAGCAACTGCCCAAATCCCCTCTTCCACTATCTCCTGGTTCAGGACAGGACGCTGCATCTGAAAGCAAGACCTTTGGACTAGAGAGAACTCTGACCTCTAGCTGCATTCCACTGTTGAAAGTATAATGAATTTACACACACACACACACACACACACACACACACACACACACACACTCTACATCCACACACAGGGATATGTTATACAGGGTATGTCTGACCTCCTCCAAGTTTAAAATTTCTGGCATCTGAAAGGCAACTTTCCTCACCTCCATTTCATTTCAATATACTCTGGAACTCTGCTGTCCAATGCAGTAATCATTGGCCACACGAGACTAAGATAAAAAATTCAATGCCTCAGTGACACTAGCTACATTTTAAGTGCTCATACAGCTAGTAGCCACTGTATTGAAAAGCAGAGACATAGAAAATTTCCACCATTACTAAAACTTTTTTTTAATTTTTTTCATGTTTATTTTTAGAGAGACACACACACACACACACACACACACACACACACACACACACACACACAGAGTATGAGTGGGGGAGGGGCAAAGAGCGAGGGTGACACAGAATCTGAAGCAGGCTCCTGGCTCTGAGCTGTCAGCACAGAACCTGACACGGGGCTCGAACTCACAAGCTGTGAGATCAAGACCTGAGCTGAAGTCGGATGCTTAACCTACTGAGCCTCCCAGGCGCCCCTCTACCATTACTGAAACTTCTATTAGATAGCATAGCTCTAGAATATCAAAAATAAAGTTGTTTCTTTCTTTCTTTTTTTTTTTCCTTAAAGTTGTAACTTTAAAGAGCCAGAAAGAGCATCACTTCTTTTTTCAGAGGTCTTTTCTGGAAACATTTCTCAGGAAGAAGACAATACTCCTTCCTTTGTGCCCCATACTTTTTCCACAACATCTATAATATCTAAAAGAAATCATAGGCTTACATGACTGTCTTAAGCAAACTATAAAGATTTGATTTACCTAAAAGTGTAAACATCACAGAAAGGTACTCTGTTCATTAGTTACCTGTTGAGTAGAATTATATGATAGCCACAATGTTATTCATTCAATTTATCTCTCTTCATTCAGATTACTTGAATAAGTATGAATTTCGTGGGCTAGCTAACCTGCCCTCCCCTATTTAGTGCCTCTGCAACTCAGGAAGTCACTTACCTCTACTGAATTTAGGTCTGCCTCTACTTCTTTACTCATTTTCCAATTCACATTTTGTTTACTCTAGATAAGCTAACATCATACGCTATGTAAATGATGAAGAATTCAGAAAAAGTAATGTTGCCTGACAAAGAATATTTAAAAAGTAGGATATAAGGTACTATACACATAGTTTTCCACTCCTATGCAGCAAAAATAACTGAGGCCATCCCCAGATCTAGATCCACTCTCTACCATTCAACCCTGTAGGACAGACTCCTGAATTTCTGTGAAACCACTTGGTAAGTAAGCCTCATCTCTTCTACCGAAATAAGAAATTTTCAATTGTTACTATTTTGACACATCTGGCAATGAAAATGCCCTGAGCAATAAAACTCAGAGATGCTATACACCAAAACACATGGGTACATCCATGTCAATACAACACTCAGTACCTAACATTTTCAAGAATTTTACCCCAAGTGGGGCACCTGGCTGACCCAATCAGTGGAGTGCACGACTCCTGACCTCAAGGTTGTGACTTTGAACGCCATGTGAGGTGTACAGATTACTTAAAAAAAAAAAAAAAAAAAATCTTAAAAAAATTTTTTTACCTTGAGCGCCTCAAATGTAAGCAGGACATCATTAGTCTGTTTCAGGTCAATATAGAACATCATTAATTCCCGTGATCCAAGTTGCATGAATATGGGAAGTAACTGAAATGAAAACAAAAATAAATCTTAACACTGGGTTTATTTTCACATATTTCCTGTTCCATTATGAAGACAAAAGATTTTAAAAAAATGAGGTACCCCCCCCACTCCCTTATAAACATACAAACCCACTTTTATCAAATAGACCTACATCTGAAGTGACCTAAGACTTTACCAGTGGCATAAGACTTCACCAGTTTGAGGCAAAGACTTTTCTGTATTAGAGTAAAAACACCTCAGAGTATAAAATGCTACCTAAAATATCTCAGAAATAAGCACTAGTCCCAAAGTGTGAACAGCATTCTTCCCAATAAGCTTACCTCCTGATATTCTCCTAGGGGGGTCAAATACTGGAGAATGAGTCGCTGCTCAATAGCAGGAGTCATAGGATAAAGAGTATAATTGGTGCCAATCACCCAAGGGGACATTTCTGACCAGCTGCTATTAGATAGCTCAACAAACATACGATCTGGATCAGATGCTGAGAAACCCAACTTCTGCTTGGCTTTCCTAAAACTCTCTCTGTCACCCTGTTTTGCTGACTTGTTTTTCCTCAATCCTCCCTCGTCAGGTTTGGCTGCTGAGTTCACTCTACTACTGGTCTTGTGGCCTGAATCAAGATGAAAGGAAATCTCCATGTCCCCAGAGGCTTCCTCTTGTTCACCATCCACTACATCTACAGCCATGTCGCCATAGTCCATATCCACAGCTTCTTCATCCAGAGGCAAAAGGGGTTCAGAGGAGAGCTTTCGCGGGCTGGGACGCTTGTTTTCCTGCCGCAAAGCCACTTCCTGAAGTTGTAGCTCCCTCAGTCTTCGAAGTACTATTGCCACCTATCAACAGATATTGGAACAAAAGGCCTTATTTCTTCTGCATCTTAATTTAAATGAGTCTTAATAAATAATTCTTATTTCCATTTAAGGAGAAGTAGACCCTCATGCAGTTATTTCAGTATCTGGAAATGGCTAATTCCTACAGCTTAATGAAATAAACAGCTAAAACTCTCATTCCTCATAAAATTTCCCAGAGAACCCAAACCACATTTGCACATCAGACATCATTCATAGCTGATCTATCTGGATCAAGCTGGGCTGGACCATCACACCTGAAGAGGCAGACACTAGACATATTCATGATTTTAAAAAAATGTCCAGGGGCGCCTGGGTGGCTCAGTCGGTTGAGCGACTGACTTCGGCTCAGGTCATGATCTCACGGTTTGTGAGTTCAAGCCCTACGTCGGGCTCTGTGCTGAGAGCTCAGAGCCTGGAGCCTGCTTGGGATTCTGTGTCTCCCTCTCTCTGTCCCTCCCCCACTCATGCTCTCTGTCTCAGAAATAAACATTAAAAAAAAAAAGTCTGAAAACATGAAAGCTTCTCAAACTTATATCTGTTGTAAATGCATTGTTAGATATTGCCATCTACATAATTATACAATCTATTTTTCAAGTTCACTACTTTTTCATGTTTTAAGTACTTATTTTATTTTTTATTTATTTTTGAGAGAGAAAGGGTGCAAGCAGGGGAGGGGCAGACAGAGCGGGAGACACAGAATCTGAAGCAGGCTCCAGGCTCTGAGCTGTTAGCACAGAGCCTGATGTGGGGCTCTAACCCATGGAACATGAGATCAGGACCTGAGCCAAAGTCAGACACTCAACCAAAGGCACCCCTTAAGTACTTATTTTTTGAGCCAACACTAAAATATAGCATTATGCTTAGTTTAAAAAAAAAAAAAAGAAAGAAATTATGCCTGCAATTTACTTCAAACTACATAAAAAAAAAAGGATGGTGGATGAAATAAAAGAAAAGGTGGATGGATGGATGGGTATGCACGGGTATAGTAAAATGTTCACAAACAATTTAAGTGGTATGTACACAGCTGTTCTCTGTAAAATTCTATTTTGCTGTATGTTTGAAAATTTTCATAATCCAAATGTTGGGATATGATCCTTGATAAGATGAAAAATGGCTATTTTCAAGTTAAAAAAAGTAAAATCAAAACTATTATGAAAAGTAATTTTGAGGGGTGCCTGGGTGGCTCAGTCAGTTAAGCGTCCAACTCTTGATCTTGGCTCAGGTCATGATCTCACAGTCTGTGAGATCAAGCCCCGCATCGGGCTCTGCACAGACAGCACAGAGCCCGCATGGGATTCTCTCTCTCCCTCTCTGCCCCTCCCCAGCTCGCTCTTTCTCTCAGAATACACAGACTTTAAAAAAAAAAAAGTTATCTTGAAATGTCAAAATTATAGCTATATTCCAGTACCATATAATGAATAAGATCTACCTTTTCGAGTTCAGGTAGTAAGGAAAGAACTTGTGAATACTCTCCCACCTTATACAAAAAGTAATTCTAACATAGTCCTTACCAGCTGTGAATTCTCATCTCTATAGTTGGCAGCAATGTCTTGATTCTCCATAGCACCTCCTAACAGTCCAGTAGAATACGTCCTCAATGGCTGATCAGCCTCTCGGGCCCATTTGAAAAGATTCTCAACAATTCCCTCCTATAGTAAAGGAAATTAAATAGTACAATTCAGCAAAGACCATTTTCATAATTAAAGACATAAGCAAAGATTTTAGTCTTATGAAAGAATCTCTTAATAAGATATTTCAATGCTGCTCATAAATTTAAAAATGCAAGTAAAGTGTCTAAGTGGATTAAAGTGTCTGTACATCTGTGAAATAGATTCCTATCTAGCCACTGAAATTCAAGCTAAAGATCAATAATCACATAACAGTCTTACCTTAGATGTTTGAGACCCAAAATATTCCATGACCAAGTGGGAAGCACTAAAACTTCTATATTCTTTGAAGTTCACAATGCACAATTAACATTACTAATGAGAAGTCATCCATCAAAGTACTTAACACCACATATCCCAAACTCATTTTTCATTAGTTTTTTTTATGAAATAGTACACATAAACATGCATACTCCAGGGGCAACTGAGTGGCTCAGTCAGTTAAGCACCTGACTTCAGCTCAGGTCATGATCTCATGGTTTGTGGATTTGAGTCCCGCATCGGGCTCTGTGCTGATAGCTCAGAGCCTGGAGCCTGCTTTGGATTCTGTGTCTCCCTCTCTCTCTGCTCCTTCTCGCCACGCTCTCTCTCTCTCTCAAAAATAAATTAAACGTTAAAAACAATTTTTTAATTAAAAAAACATGTATAGTCCAATCAAAGAAAATGAAAATCACCCACGATCTACTTGAGATCTTCCATGTGTTCTTCCTTATACCACCTGTGTCCTCTCTTCCCAAAAGGTACCCATGTTACTAAATTTTAACAATTTTCTCATTAAACTTGTTAAAGTTATATGCTTTGAACTATATAAACCACATGATACTGCATTTTTCTGCAAGTTATTATTCACCATTATGTTCTTTACATTCACCTATATTATTACATGTAATTGTCACAAATAGCATTCAACATAAGACAGACTTTAGACACAATTACTTATTAACTTCTATCAACCTTACGTGATTAGGTAAGTATTTACTGAAAAGGAAACTGAGTCACAATAAGGTTAAGTAACATAAGTGAAAGAGCTGGGGTCTGATCCCAGGCAGTTGACCTCCAGATGTTCTTCACCTCCGTATTTTGCCACTATTTTGTTGGCTTAAAAACCACAACTCTGTGAGTCTGAGCCCCACAAGAGGGCTCTGTGCTGACAGCTCAGAGTCTGGAGCCTGCTTCAGATTCTGTGTCTCCCTCTCTCTCTGCCCCTCCCCTACTCGTGCTCTCACTCTCAAAAATAAACATAAAAAAAAAAAATCTTTAAATAAAAAACTAAAAAAAGAAAAACAGAAAAAAAACAACTATTTTTGTGCAAGCCTATCCATAGCTATCCACAGAGCAGACATCTAGGATCAGAACTACTAAATCAGGGGGCACCTGGGTGGCTGAGTCAGTTAAGCATCTGACTCCAGCTCAGGTCATGATCTCACAGTTCGTGAGTTCGAACACCAAGTGCTAACAGCACAGAACCTGCAGCCTGCTTCAGATTCTATGTCTCCCTCTCTCTCTGCCCCTCCCCTGCTTGCACTGTCTCTCTCTCTCTCTCTCAAAAGTAAATAAACATTAAAAAAAAAATAAACTACTAAACAGGGGCGCCTGAGTGGCTCAGTTGGTTAAGTGTCCAACTTTGGCTCAGGTCATGATCTCACAGTCTATGAGTTCGAGCCCCGCATCAAGCTATCTACTGTCAGCACAGAGGCAGTTTCGAATCCTCTATCCTCCTCTATCTCTGCCCCTCCCTCACACGCGCACACTCTTTCTCAAAAATAATTAAAAAAAAAAAAAAAAAAAAACTGCATCATGGATGTAGGATATGTGCATGCTCAACTTTACCAGAGAATGCCAGGCTATTTTCCAAAGTGACTGCAACAATTCACATTTCCACCAACAGTGAATACTTTTTTTCTACATCTCTGTCAACACTTGACCACAGTCATACTTTTCACCTTCTGTAGTCTGGTGGGTATAAAAACAGCACTGCATATAATTTGAATTCATCATTATTAATGAGGTTCAGCATTTTTTCATTCCTGTTGACCATTTAGGCTTCCATTTCTGTGAAATACACAGCTTTTACAAGTGTTTTATGATAAACACAAGCTCATAATTTTTATGTAATCATACTTAACAGTATTTTCTTTTAAATTTTGTGCATTTTGTATCTTAAATTCTTCCCTAAGGTCATGGAGTCATTATCCCATATATTTCTAAACATTTTAACCTCTTTTCAAAAAATTAACACTCTGGGGGCGCCTGGGTGGCGCAGTCGGTTAAGCGTCCGACTTCAGCCAGGTCACGATCTCGCGGTCCGTGAGTTCGAGCCCCGCGTCAGGCTCTGGGCTGATGGCTCGGAGCCTGGAGCCTGTTTCCGATTCTGTGTCTCCCTCTCTCTCTGACCCTCCCCCGTTCATGCTCTGTCTCTCTCTGTCCCAAAATAAATAAAAAACGTTGAAAAAAAAAAAATTAAAAAAAAAAAAAATTAACACTCTGAAAAACACATGCTGAGAAATTTTGTTTTAAAATATTGACATGAGGGGTTCCTGGGTGACTCAATCCGTTGAGCTTCAACTTCGGCTGAGGTCATGATCCCACAGTTGGTGAGTTCAAGACCCGTGTCCAGCTCTGTGCTGACAGCTCAGAACCTGGAGACTGCTTCAGATTCTGTGTCTCCCTCTCTCTCTCTGCCCCTCCCCTGTTCATTCTCTCTCTCTCTCAAAAAAAAAAAAAAATTAATGAAAACATTAAAAAATTTTTTCAAAAAAATATATTGACATGAGAAGTGCCTAGGTGGCTCAGTCGGTTAAGTGTCTGACTCTTTGTTTCAGCTCAGATCATGGTATCACGGTTCTATCTTCAGCTGTGTCTAAACTTCACTCTAATTCATCTACTATATTTTTAAATTCAATAACTGTAAACTTTATACACACTAGCTCTCTGTTTCCTTTCCCAAATGGCCATTTTTCTCCCATGGTCTTGGACTTTTGTTAAGAATTTAGATTCTTTTTTTTTTTTTTTTTTTTTTTTTTACATATCCAATAATTTTGAACCTTTTAAACCATTCTTAAGTGTACAATTCAGAGTGATTAAGTACATTTACAATGTTGCATAACCATCACCACTGTTTTTCCAAAACTTATTATCCCAAACAGAAATTCTGCACCCCCACTTTCAATAATAGATAGAACAACCAAACAGAAGATCAGTAAGGAAACATAAGAGTTGAACACTATAAACCAATTACACCTAACAGACACACAGAGAATACTCCACCCAACAAGACCAGAATATACATTCTTCTTAAGTACACATGGATCATTTTCCAGGATAGACCATGTTAAACAACAACAGGGTTAATAAATTAAGAAGAATAAACTCTTACAAAGAATTTTTTCCAATCACATTGAAATTAAATAAGAAATCAACAACCTAAGGAAAACTGGACAATTCATATGTGGAAATTAATACACTTTTAAATAACCCAGGGGTCAAAGAAGTCACAGGGAAATTAGAAATACCTTGAGATGAATGCATACCAAAATTTGTGGGAGGTGTCACAAGCATTGCTAAGAGGGAAATTCATGGCTGCAAACATACATACAATTAAAAAAAAAGATGGATCTCAAATCCCTAATAACCTAACTGTACACTTTAAGGAACTAGAAAAAGAGCAAACAAAACCCAAAGGTAATAGAAACAAATAATAAAGATTAGAGTGAAGATAAGTAAAACAGCAAATAGAAAAATACAGAAAATGAAACCAAAAGTTGTTTCTTTGAAAAGATCCAACAATATTGACAAATCTTGAACAAGACCCAAAGAAATTTTAAAAATAAAAATAAAAAAGACTCACATTACTCTCAAAACTGAAAGAGAGGAATGCCTGGGTGGCTCAGTCAGTTAGGCATCCAACTCTTAAGTTTCAGCTCAGGTCATGATCTCAAGGTTCAGGAGTTCAAGCCCCACATCAGGCTCTGTGCTGACAGTGTAGAGCCTGCTTGGGATTCTCTCTCTCCCTCTCTCTCTGCTCCTCCCACTCTCTTTCTCTCTCTTCCTCAAAATAAACAAACTTAAAAAACAAATAAAATTTAAAAATACAAACAAAAGTTTGTACCAATCTTACTACCAATCTTGCAGAAATAAAAAAAAACATATAAAACACTATAAACAATTATATACCAACAAAATGAATAACTTAGGTAAGATGACAAAATGGACAAATTCCTAGATACACAATCTACCAAAACTGATTCATAAAGAAAAACTGATTAAGACCTAAGTAGTAAGGAGACTGAATCAGTCATCAAAAATCTCCCAAAATAGAAAAACTCAGGACCAGATGAATTCATTGGTGAATTGTACACTAAACATTTAAAGAATACCAATCTTTCTCAAACTCTTCCAAAAAATAAGGGAACACTTCAAACTCATTCCATTAGGCCAGCGTTATCCTGATGCCAAAGAGACTATAAGAAAACTATAGAACAATATCCCTTATGAATACTGATACAAAAAAACCTCAATAAAATACCACAGCAGCACAGTAAAAGGATTATACACCATGATCAATGAATGGATTTATCCAGGAATGCAAGCATAGTTCAACATACAAAAACCAATCTAGTACACCAAACTACACACAATAAAATGAGTGTGAAATTACCGTGAATTAATGGAAAACCATCTGACCATCTCAACTGATACAAAAAGAATCTGCCAAAAATCAACACACTTTCATTAAAATACTTAATAAATTAGGAACAGAAGGAAACCTCCTTAATATCATAAAAGCCAGTTATGGAAAATCCACCCACACTCAACATTATACTCAACAATCAAAAAGACTAACAGACTTTCTCCCTAACATCAAGAACAAGACAGAGGCGCCTGAGTGGCTCAGCTGATTAAGTATCCGACTTTGACTGAGGTCCATGGGTGTCCAGCTCTGTGCTGACAGCTCAGAGCCTGGAGCCTGCTTCAGATTCTGTCTCCCTCTCTCTCTGCCCTTCCCCTGCTCATGAGCGCACACATGCTCTCTCTCAAAAATAAGCACTAAAAACAATTTTAGGAAAAAAAGAACAAGACAAAGATGTCTGCTTTCACTACTTCTATTCAACACAGTAAGTTCTAGCCAGAACTGGACAAGAAAAAGAAATTAAAGGCATTTATGTTGGAAAAGAAGAAATAAAATTATCTCTATTCACAGATGACATGATATTTTATGTAGAAAACTTCTAAGATTCCACATACAATGTTAGAATAAATGAATTCAACAAAGTTACAGCATACAAAATCAGTTACATTTCTCTTTTTTTTTTAATGTTTATTTTTGAGAGAGCATGAGCAGGGAAGGGGCAGAGAAAGAGGGAGACATAGAATCCAAAGCAGGCTCCAGGCTCTGAGCTGTCAGCACAAAGTCCAACATGGGGCTCGAATACACAAGCCGTGAGATCCCTGAGCCGAAGTCGGACACTCAACTAAATGAGCCACCCAGGTGCCCCATCGGTTGCATTTCTATACACTAGTAATGAAAAATCCAAAAAGAAAACACATCCAGTCATTTAAAAGGGACTTCCTAATATCTTTCAGATATCTGTTCTATTTGATTCTTCTCTTTATTTTTATTGTTAATTCCTAATCCTGAAAAATTATTTCCTGGTGTATTTTGTAATGTTTTTGTGAACTCACTTCACCTGGAAATTGCTGTTCTCTGAAATCCATTATAGCCTGGATTATGAGAGCTTTCCCCAAGAGTAATTTTACATTTGCTTTTGTCAGACACTCAAGGAATATGGTTAGTTCAGGACAATTATTTTGTTGTTAATTTCTTGACTTTGGGGTTCCTATTCATATGGCAGAAATTTCAAACATACACCAAAATAAAGGTTGTGCCCAGAGTGTCTCAGAGATTTATCCTCCCCTACCCCACACACTCACCCCCTGCCATCAGAGTGGAGTCACAGACTGAGAAACCAGTCACCTTCCATGGCAGTAGGCAGATACTTCTCTTTTGCACTGTTTCATTGAAGGTCCTTTGGGAGTACTGGTTTTACACAGGGGTCGAGGTCCCAGTTCCAACTGTTCAGCCAAGGTTTTATCTCCTGTCCTCAACTACCACTTTGTTTTTACAGTTACCTCTGGCACCTAGGGATTTCTCTAAGAGTTTATTGCAATTTACCTGGAATCTGTATGTGCATGCAATAGGAAAGTTTCCAAGTTATCCTGGATAGATCTGGGTCTCCTCCCTTCTTTCTTAAAACCATTTTTTTTCCCTCTCAGCTTCTGAAAGGTCATATGTTCATGGTTTTCTTCCTACCTCACAGGATGCTGTGAGGACTAATACATGATGCAAAACAAATGCTTAGCACAGGGCTAGCACTTTATAAATGGTAGCCATCTACCTATTAAATGATCTCATGGACACTTTTTTCATAAAGCACCTATTAACATTTTAGAGGAATCTTAATGTTCCAGAATATAAAATCTGAGAAACACTCACTTACAGATTATACTTTCTGAGACCTCAGTCTCTCTGATTTTATCCCTCCCACCTCCAATAATTTAAGGACAACCTCAAAGAGAAAAACATCAAAACAATACTTAAAAAATAAGTCCCTAGAGGCACCTGGGTGGCTCAGTCCATTAATCATCCAACTTCAGCTCAGGTCATGATCTGGTGGTCCATGGGTTCAAGCCCTGCATCAGGCTCTGTGCTAACAGCTCAGAGCCTGAAGCCTGCTTCGGATTCTGTGTCTCCCCCTCTCTCTCTGCCCCTCCCCTGCTTGCGTTGTCTCTCTCTCAAAAATAAACATTAAAAAAATTTTAATAAAAATTTAAAAACTTTTTTAAAAAAGTCCCTAAAAGTCCTGACCTGACTTAACACTGACAAACTTAACCATAGGAAAAACCTAGTACAGGAACACCTTGGTAGCTCAGTGGGTTGAACATTCAACTCTTGATTTTGGCTCAGGTCATGATCCCAGTATCACGGTATCAGGCCCCACATTGGGCTCCACACTGAGCATGGAGCCTGTTTAAGATTCTCTTTCCCTCTCCCTCTGTCTCTCCCCTGCCTGCATGTGTACATGACCTCACATGCGCTCTCTCTTAAAAGAAAAGAAAAACCAGGGCGCCTGGGTGGGTGGCTCAGTCGGTTGAGCATCCAACTTCGGCTCAGGTCATGATCTTCCGTTTCATGAGTTCGAGTCCCACATCGGGCTCTGTGCTGACAGCTCAAAGCCTGGAGCCTGGTTTGGATTCTGTGTCTCCCCCTCTCTCTGCCCCTCCCCTGTGCTTGTGCTGTCTCTCAAAAAAATGAATAAATGTTAAAAAAAAAAAAAAAAAAAAAAAAAAAGAAAGAAAAACCTATTACATAAATAATATTAAAGTGCTCAGTTCTGTAACACGCTTAATATAATGAAGAAAACTACAGTCAAATAATTGTAAATAAAATGTAAAGCTATTTCACTATCTCTGAAAGTACAAATAAGCAACTTTTTTTAAAAAATAGTGGCTAAAATAGAATCAATTTAGTGAAATATCAGAATGTATCACACAAAGAGTAAACAATGTTCAAAAAACTTTTTTCATATACTTACTGTATGTACTGGGTTGCAATGTAAAAACATGTTACTACAGTTCACAAAGTTTAAGAAATACTGCTGTAAAGCAGAGTCTGAACCAGAGCTTTGTAAAACACCAGTAGCCCATCTTTCCAAAAATAATGATCTCTAACTCATTAATTTACAAGTTATAATTGCATTTTAAAGTAAAATATTGGTTCACACCAAAAAATTTGCATAGGATACTTCTGAAGGATAAAGATCATCATGTAATCCAACATTAAGGCCTCACAATCTCAAAGAAGTTTGTTATCTGTGCTCTAGGACACTGGATTCAAGGCTATGTTATTTCCTATCTAACATGTGATTTTGCTTTAATAATTCACTTCTCTCACCAGAAATGAGTTATTATGAAACAAATTTTATTACTCAAAAAAATCCCTCAGTGTTTCTGACATCCAAAGGGTATTTACTTCATTCTAAATATACAATGATGCAACTATAAAGAACCAGAGATGACTTTTCTACAATGACAACCAGGACACTTTTACAAAGCACAGTAAAATCATCTATGGTCTTCTACAAATCTTGCATATACAAATACACTGCTATAAATGCTTCATTTGTCATCTTGGTTTTCAAAAGAATGCATATTAAGGGGCAGCTGGATGGCTCAGCTGGTTAAGTGCCCAACTCTTGCTTTCAGCTCAGGTCAATCTCATGGTTTGTGGGATCGAGCTCGAGCCCCACCCCCACCCCCACTCAGGCTCCGTGCTTACAGCTCGGAGACTGCTTGGGATTCTCTCTCTCCCTCTTCCTCTCTGCCCCTCCCCTGGTCACACACATGCTCTCTCTCTCAAAATAAATAAACATTTAATAAAAAATGCATATTAAAATATTTCTGAGAAGTATATAGATGTTTTTGGTCTCCCACAATCATAACTAATTGGAGATTTTTAAAACTTGTCTGTATACAATGTGCAAATCACAACATTAATTACAATGCTATTCTCTAAGATACCTTATGTGATACAATTGCGTAACAATTTCCTTAAAAGTTAAATGATGGGGAACTTGAGTGGCTCAGTCAGTTAAGTGTCCAACTCTTGATCTGCCTCAGGTCATGATCTCACCATTTGTGAATTCAAGCCCCATGTCAGAGTTGTCAGCACAGAGCCTACTTGGGATTCTCTCTCCCTCTCTCTGCCCCTCCCCGCTTGCACACACACTCTCTCAAAAAAAGAAAAATAAACTTTTAAAGAAGTTAAATGAAAATCTATTTCCAGATCTTTCATTTGGTTTCTACATTTAACTACACTAAGACCTCCAGATTGTTTCAGAACATTAAATTTTAATATCTTTGAGAAAAAGAAAATTATGTGACATACCCAATTCACACTGCAAATTCTTAATGCTGAGAACAAAATATCTGTATTACTTCTAAAAACAGAGCAACAAATTTTTGACATTTGAAGTATACACACACACTCACTATCACAGTCACTATCAAATTACCATTTTCTGGTCTTCATAGTACTTATCCTTATTTGAAATTATCAGTTTATTTGTATGTGCCCTCCCAAATACATTATGTGAAATCTTCCATCTTGCTGACAAAAGTATTATCAACACCCACCATAAGACACAGCACAAAACAGATCTTCAAATATTAACAAAATATTAAATACTACCCCCAAAAAATTAAAAATAATAAATACCACAAGAATAGAATGGGTTTCCTCAAAGTAGAAAAGTCCTTCCTCACTAAGGAAGACAACTCATGAAGAATAAGAGTTTGGATAATATCATAAATCCGTTCTAAAACCATACAATCTTAACCAGGGCACCTGGATGGCTCAGTCAGTTAAGCATCTGGCTTCGGCTCAGGTCATGATGTCACGGTTCATGGGTTCAAGCCACACGTCAGGCTCTGCTGACAGCTCAGTCTGGAGACTGTTACAGATTCTGTGTCTCCCTCTCCCTCTGCCCCTCCCGGACTTGTGTTCTATCTCTCTCAAAATAAACATTAAAAAAAAAATTTGGGGGGTGCCTGAGTGGCTCAGTCGGTTAAGCGTCCGACTTCGGCTCAGGTCACGATCTCACAGTCCGTGAGTTCGAGCCCCGCGTCGGGCTCTGTGCTGACAGCTCAGAGCCTGGAGCCTGCTTCAGATTCTGTGTCTCCCTCTCTCTCTGACTCTCCCCCATTCATGCTCTGTCTCTCTCTGTCTCAAAAATAAATAAACATACAATTTTAATAATTGTATATTATTACATACAATTTGTATATTGTATACAATATACAAATAATATACAATTGTATATTATTGTATACAATATAATTGTATATTATTAAATAATAATTTAATAAACATACAATTAACATACAATCTTAAGACTTAAGATATACTATAGCAACTAAGCAGTAAGTACTCATGAAAACAATTACTCTTATATTTTTATTGATTTCTTATATTTCTATAACATATTATTGTCATAAAAATGTGTAACAATTATCTTAACAAAGACAAATCAAACAGATCAACATTCAATTTAAAAATAAAATTACTTTTCTTTTTAGTAAGTACCTTTTCTTGAAAGACAACAGCAGTTTCCAGCCCTGGCATGATGTCCAATAGAAGTCTGCAAGCTGCAGTGTTCAAAGGGGGCTCTCGGCTTGTCATCACATATGCATTCACCAGCTGTAAAAAAACAGAGGAATACTTTTCATCTGAAATTCAACCCAGGCAAATTAATGAAGTCTAATAAACTCAATACATTCCCATCACTTCCCTAAGAGGTATTTAAGAAGATTATACCTAACAATTACTAATTAAACCCTTAATTATTATAACCCACTGAGCCATGATGGGATCATATATTTCTTCTGCAGCTTTAATGTCAAATCCTCCCAAAAGAACAAATCAGCAACCACAGAAATTAAAGCTCAAAGAATATCAAGAAGGGGGGCCTGGGTGGCTCAGTCAGTCAGTTAAGCATCTGACTCCTGATTTCAAATCAGGTCATGATCTCATGGTCCTGAGATGGAGGCAATGTCAGGCTCCAAGCTGGGTATGGAGCCTGCTTAAGATTCTCCCTCTCTCCCTCACCCTCTGCCACTCCCCCACTTGGGCACATGCGCTCTCTCTCAAAAAAGAGTATCCAGAAGAAATCACTCCCTATTCTTTTTTTAACCCCTATTCTTACATACACTTTTTCAGAAGGATAAAGCGGGGCAAGACAACCAACCCCCTCCAGATTCTTGACAGTAGTTAATGAAAAACTTGAATTTTGTACTTCTACTATAAATACATTTAATATTATATACAAATTATAAACATATATAAATGCGTTAATAAAACTTCCTTCTAGGGGCGCCTGGGTGGCTCAGTCGGTTGAGCGTCCGACTTCAGCTCAGGTCACGATCTCGCGGTCCGCGAGTTCGAGCCCCGCGTCGGGCTCTGGGCTGATGGCTCAGAGCCTGGAGCTTGCTTCCGATTCTGTGTCTCCCTCTCTCTCTGCCCCTCCCCCGTTCATGCTGTGTCTCTCTCTGTCTCAAAAATAAATAAACGTTAAAAAAAAAAATTAAAAAAAAAACTTCCTTCTAGTACTCAAATATTATTGAATTTCTACTACTAAGTGGCACTGTATTCCGTGCTGGGTATACAACAGTGAATAAGATGCAGTCCCACCATCAAAGGGTTCATAATCCAACAGAAGTGACAGTTGGAAAAACAAATATCATGAGTATACGATGCTACAGAAGTCTGTAGGAGGTCACACAACCCCTGCAGAGGAATCAGAGAAAGGCTTAGAGGGGGAGGGATTTCAAGCTAGAATGTAAAGGACAAGTAGGAGTAGCTAAGGAAGAGTGGGGAGGAGAGGCGAGACAAAGGGCAAGAATTTAAAATTAAAAAGAACAAAAGCCAGAAAGATTGGGTTTATAAACCGAGGAATTTAAAATTCATCTTGAGGCCAATGGGAAACCACTAATAGATTACAAGCAAGAGGATGCCATGATCACTTTTTGCATTTTAGAAAAATTTCTGGGCTATAAAGTGAAGAATAGGTTGGAAGAGAACAAGACAAGATGAGAAATCAATTAAGAGGTTATTAGGATCACCAAGAGAGAGATGGTAGTGGCTAAACTAAGGTCTGGCAACAAGGACATAAAGAAATGGAGGGATTTATGAAGTTAAATGAAAAGGAATGATAAGACCTGTAAGTTTAACTGAATAAGGAACTTGGAAAAATAAAGTTGTCTAGCTGGCTAGACAAGGACATCATTACTGAGCTAGAGAACAAGAGAAACAGACTATACAGCACACAATTAGACAGGTGGAATTCAAGGTGCCTGTGGGGAATATCCAAGTGGGGATATCTAGAGGACAGCTCAACATTTCCAGAGAAGCAGAGAAGAGACACTGGTGATCAAGAAATAAATTGGAGTTAATACAATACAGAAAATAATAGTTAATACAGTACAGATAATAATAATAGTACTTACTGAGCCCTCATGTACCAAGTTCTGTGCTAAGCACTTTTTTTTTTTTTTTTTTTAGCATATGTGCTGCCTAAGCGAGCACGGCACTTTTCATGACTCATTTCATTCAAAGGTTACAAAAATATTTTAAAAGGGAAGATCATCCCTATTTTATAGATTAGGAAAATAAAGCTTGGAGAAAATGAAGTTTGGAGAGGCTTAAGTTGCCTCAAGATCAAACTGTCAGTGAACAGTGAAGTTCCATTTAAACCCAAAACATGGACCCCAAAGCCCATGCTCTCAAGGATCATGCAATTCGGCCTCCAAAAACAAACCTAACAGCTACAACTTACCGAATAATTACTATCTCAGGCCCTGTGAATGCTATATATATTCCCCCCACCTCATTTATTTCTCAACAGCCCTGAGTTAGAGAAGGTACTTTTGTCTCCCTCCACATGCCCAATGCACACACCACAGTGTCAGTGCAGAATCATGCCTCATACATACATCACTCTGAGTTTTCTATTCAGAAATTCAAGAAAACGTCTATATTCCCAAACTCAAAATCATCTTGCCCTAGGATGAGTACAGATGCCTTGGGAGTCCTTGCCATATTCAAACAATGAAAATACACACCAAAGAGAAAACACCTTGGCCATGACCAGGACTTTGGTAAGAAAGAAATCCATGACGACTCTTAGCTTGTTGAACCAATACCAAACAAACAAACAAACAAACAAAATCTACCCACACTATTCCCAACTTTGTCAAGACCTCAAGAGAAAACAAACTATTTACAAACAATAAAGGTATAGCATCCACTGATGATAATCTCTGGAGAAAAGTAAGAAGCAAACCTACTGCATTCATGAAATCATCATTCTTGAAGAGTATTCTCAGCAAGTGGCCCAGCATACACTCTGGATCAGCTCGACCTACCAAAAGAAGAGGGGAGGAACAAACAAAGGAATGAGTAAGTCATCCCAGTCAAGCAACTCAGACCTCTGGAAAGGCACCTGGGTTATTACAAGTACCATTAAAATGCCAGCAAAAATAAACAGAAAGAAAAACTTTTTTGATGAATCAGATTTCATAAGAAACATTCTCTAAAATTAAAAGTGACAATATAAAAACTTGAGACACTGCTCTCTAACTTTCCCATCTCCCAGCACATTGCCTACACAGCCATGCCAAACTAAATAAATGTGCAGTAGACCCAGACCAGCATTACTAAGAGTACACAAGGTCTAAAAAAGAATCATAAAGGAGCCTAAGAGAAAGAAAACCCCTGATTTCCCAGCCAGATTTAGGTAGGAAGCACTTCTTTTGATGGGTGGCCTGGAGGAAGTAAGACTCCAAATCTAATCTCTTTTTCAACTATATACCAAGAGTAGCAGAAATGCATCCTCAAACCTGTAATGATATTCCAGGTTGTAGGGGTAGGCACAGGAAGGGAATCCCACTAAGTAATACCAACTCTAAAGATATGATAAGTTTGGCCATCTTAACTTCTCAGCTCCTGGGGAAAGAAAGGCCAGGAACCTAGAATCTACTCAATACAGGTAAAAGAAGTAATGATTGGTAGAATTATTGGTTTTTAAAACAGATACCATCTATTTTAATTTTCCTTTAAGATCATTAGAGTGGCAAATTTAGTCAAACTCAAAATACAATTTAGGATAAAGAGAAGATGTGAGCCACTGCTATGAAGTTTCTACCAAGCTATAATCAGTATTCCAAGGTAAACCACAAAAAGAAAAGTTACAGAATGGTATCATAAAAACTAGATGAAGACCTCAGATTACCTTTCTCTCTTAATAAATGACAAAACTGGCATCCTCATTTTTATTAATAGAAATTATACCTAATAACATAAGAGGTAGGGGGGAAAAAAACTGTCTTTAAAATTTTCTCCTGAAAAGCGTATCAATCATCATTCTGTCTCTCCCTTCTTCATACCATTTCATCCTTTCCAAGGCCTTTCCAAGGTCACTAAGCATGATCATCTCTCTTTTAATTCTTTTCATAACCCCATAAGTTAACTTAGTTTCTTCTCTCACATTCACATTTATACTTATGCTCTGATTGCCTCACTGAAGATAAGAGTTAAATAGGTGAATAGTTCTCCAAAGTCACAAGTGAGGATGTCTAGGACAAGAGCAACAGGTAACATCACATAAATAACTAGACACTCAATTTGAAATGCCTAGCTTACTTATATTTGAGAACAAAAGTCTAGGAAATAGAAATAAACCCTGTACCATTCAGGTATATATACAATGTTCTTATTTTTACAAGTCCCACTCATTCTTATCTCTCTCCGCACATACAGTATCTCTTTTTTCCACAAAGGACTGCTTCTCACTTCACACAGAGAAAGTTTGATTTAAGCTTTCCCACTGGTACTCTTAGAGAAGACATAAAATGGCAAAGTCTCAAGTCTCATATAGTTCTGTATCATACCAAATTCTATGCCAAAGCAGACTGGATTGTCATGGTTCTAATTAGCCCAAAATAAAACCAAATTAACATGAAATGGCATACTTCAGCTGCTGAGATACTAAAGCAGACATCAAGAACCCTATTTATTATTCAAGGTTCCAAGTATCCGTTTCATAACTAAAAGGAAGGCACTGAATGTATTCAACTACATTTCCTCAGAGTAAAAGGGTAATTATCCCTTTTATTTCTTCAAAGAATCCAAGTTCATAACTGTTTCAAACTTGTTTGAAAAATTAAAGCACAGAGAATAATCTCTTCTGTGTTAAAAGTCAGAAAGGGAGAACATTTTCCTCTTTTTAAGTAATCCTATCAATGGAGTCAATAAGGTACACCTACATAATTTAGCTCCTTAGTTATCCTCTATTTGATATGTAAATATTACAAAAATTTCAATTTTTCTAGAAATTTATTTTTCCTTACTACCTCACCTTGAACAATATTTTAACAATTAGATGGTCTTAAAACTTAGCATGAAAGATGCTATTTCAATTTTCCTATTAAGCTATCTTCTTTTGTAAGAAAATTAGAACCAGGCTTAAGAGAACACAGGTCTCACCAGGATGTCGGTCATCAAATGGGTCTGGATCCCCCTTACGATATTCTTCAGTTTCTTTTTCAATCAATTCAGACATCCTAGCACAAAGGGAAGACAGGGTCAACTCTAGACAAGCATACAAAAAAAAAATGTACTACCACCTACTATAGTCAATTCAACAAAGTGTAAAATAAAAGTAAAAAGTGAGAAAAAAGATATTTTCCTAATGAACACAGAGATCTAAATAAAACAATGAACACTCCCAAACTCATTCTTCTCTCCACTTTCCTGTCTCAAAAAATTGGACTACCATCCCCTCAAGGAGCCAAAAACCTAGGAGTCATCGTTAAAACCTTCCCTTTCTCCTCACTCCCACAACAATTCTTTTTGGCACTACCTACACAGGTATCTCCTGACTTCATTTTTTTTTTTTTAAGTTTTGTTTATTTTGAGACAGAAAGAGCGCAAGCAGGGGAGGGGCAGAGAGAATCCCAAGTAAGTTCCACGCTGTCAGCATGGAGCCTGACACAGAGCTCAAACTCAAGAACCATGAGATCATGACCTGAGCCAAAATCAAGAGTCAGGCACTTAACCAACTGAGCCACCCAGCGACCCTCAATCATTTCTTTAAATCTTGACCATTCCTATCCCTGCCCAGAACACCATCATCAAATGCCTGAACCACCTGCGACAGCCTTTTCTCCAAACTTCTTGCTTCAATGTTTGACAATTCATTCTCCAACTTCCAGCAACTTACCACAATAACTTCAATTAAATCCAAGTATGACCATGGCTTATACTAACCCAGCCTCTGTTGGCATCTCTGACTTCTACTCTCCATTCCAGTTTAATAAGCTTCAGTCACATGGTCTTCTCTGCTCTTCAGAGAGTTCACAATTGTTTCAGGGCCCTAAGTGCTGTTACTTCAGCTTGTGACATTTTCCCCCCACCCCCACTCCTAAGCTCCCACCCATATCCCAAGCAATCACTCATCTGCTTTCTATCATCACAGATTAGTTTTGCCTGTACTAGAATTTAATATAAATGGAATTGTTTACACTATTTTTATGACTGGCTACTTTAGCTCAGCATATTTTGCGTGATCCACGTTATTTGTTACATGTATCATTAGTCTTTTTTTATTCATGCCTTCTTTTTGAAATAAGAAAAATCACATTTTGAATACTCTAAGACTGATATTTTAACCTATTATAATGACAATCAAATACAAGGTTTTCACACTCTCCAGTATCTGTCATGCTCTGTCCTAACTCAAACTCTCCTATATGCTTTATGTCTACAAAACCATACTTCCTAGTCTTAAGTTAAGCAACCTGCAAAAACTCTTGCCCATTCTGGTATATTTTTCCCCAGTAAGTCTCGAAAGTATTTCTACTTTTTCTACCCTTCCCTTTAAACTCTGAGAATTATCTTTGCCACAAAGGGCTGTGACATAAAATGTTTAGAATTACATACCGTAAGATCTACTAGTATCTTCAGTTGAAACTAAGCAATACAGCACAGAAATTAAAAACATGGATTCTGGAGCCAGATGGCTAAGGTTCAAATCATACCTTTTCCACTGTGTGTGACTTTGATCAAGTTATTTAACCTTTCTGTGCCTCATCCGTAAGATGAGGGGAATAGTCCCTACCTTAGAGAGTTTCCTTGAGGTTTAAGGTAATATATGTACTCTGCTTTGAACAAAACCTTACACGTGAGAGCTAGTTAAGTGTGGTTACAATGAAAACTAAGAATCGAAAAAAAACAAACAGAAAAACAATTTAAGGTAGATTTGACTGGGATGGGGCAGGAAGGAGTCTTATGGAGGTAGTACTCAAGTTCTTTAATGTGATATAGATGATAGTTTTGCAAGTAAAGAATCCATCAAGCAGAGTACTGTACAGTACATGTCTCAATGATATGAAAAAACAAACCGTAGAACTTGGGTAACGCTCACATAGCTTGGCCCAATTCCAGTCTCTTTTCACAGAATCAAGTCAAAGATTTGACTATAATAAATAAAAAAACATAAATAGTAAATAAAAAGTCTAAGATAAAAAAACATATTTTTCTTAGGAAAATTGCCAGAAAAGTAGTGAAAGTTGTGGCAAATAAAAGAAGAGGCAAGCCTGAAATTCATTTGCTGTTCATGGAATATACCAAAACACCCAAAACATGCAGTCAGTTGAGGTGGGGATAAAGAAGAGACCACAGACATGTGAAAGAACTTCAGGAAATATCCAGTGAACTACCACACCCACAATTTGGATGACGGGAATTGCCCATTTCAAAAATACTGGACTTTTAACACATCCTACTAGCTCTTAAACCTGTCTAACGTTGAATATCCTTAAAGATCTTGCTCCATGTAACTTTATTTTCCACTCCTACCTTACATTCGCCCTTCACTATGATAGAGGGCCCTTTCCTCACTGCCACAAAAACATGCCCCACACCTTTTGGGATGAGCACTGGGTGTTATATGGAAACCAATTTGACAATAAACTTCATATATTGGAAAAATAAATAAATAAATAAATAAATAAATAAATAAAAATTTAAAAAGAAAATGCCCCAGTTCCTTCTCCCCTCGATGCTTTTTCTAGTCACATTTTTCACTTTTCCTAGAAAACCTTCTTTCTCTGCTTCTCATCAAGCTATATCCATCATCTTTCAATTCCCTATTCCAAAAAACCTTTACCACAGGAATTAGGAGTTAAAACCCAAAATTCTAAGCTTAGGTCTCCACTGTCTGGCTGTCTTTTGCAAGCAGCTCCAAGGAAGGGTGCCATTTAACAAGGCAGCTCTAAGTGATACTTTTAGTGACAAATGAGGAAACTGAGGTTCAGGGAAGTGTCTGATAGTTGCAACACACAAAAGGTCCTCAAATATTTGCTGAGTGAATAAAAGAAACTGACTCATTAACATTCTTTCCATACTCATAACCATTGCAATATTAAGGAACCATACTGCCCAATTTAACACTTCATTAGATATTAATCTGTACTACTACTCATTGTTTTGTATCTGCTAGTTGCCCCCCAGATGGTGATCTCCTTGAAGACAGAGCCCCTCTAGGCTTTGCACTACTGAATATCACAGCACAGTGACTACGTAGAGGGTCAAATATGATCATGAATGTGAAATATTCTTCAAAATAAAACATTGAGTATCTTTAGTATATGTACTCAATAAATACTTTTTCCAATTAGGTGAAACTACCACTAACATTATTATCCCTATTTATGACTCTCTTCTTTTAGTTTCAGCAATAGTTCATATTTTAACTGCACAATACTTAGACTCTTTAATTCACTGTGGCTGCATTTCAAGTATCTTGTGATGAGTAGTTCTTAATCTCCAATGTCTCTACAAATTAAAATCCACTTTCCACCAGTCAGTAATAATCCTGTTCCTAAAAAAAAAATAAACTGCACTTTTCACATGTTCCCCATGTATCAACAGCAACAAAGCATTTATCCCTATTTAAACTTTCAAAAGATCATAGTTCTTTTTATTCCTATAGAATACATCATTGCATAAACAAAAAGCTTTTTTCTCTGCTGTATCAAAGATTAGATGTTAAAGATCCCCATGTTCCAGTGACCTCCTCTTTAGAAAAACCATGGGCATCCCTCTCCAGCCTGTATTTTTCATTCTCCTGTTTAATACAATCATTTAGTAAAATTATGTCCCACATAGTTACTATGTACCAGGCATGCAAATGTCATTGTCCAAGAAGACACCAATAAAAAAGGTGTAGTACCTGTCTTTAAAAAAATTACAATTTAGTAAAGTGACACATGAAAAAAAAAAAAAAAGAATTATAGTACAATGTGATTAGAGTTAAAATGAGGGGAATTATACCACATTTTATATGTGTGTGTATATGTGCATATACATGCATACATATATATGAATGACAGAAGTATTAAAAAAGAAAAAAAGGAGTGCCCAAACTTACCTGGGAATGTCAAAGTCAGAGAAGGTTTTACAGACATGATTCTCAAAACTGATTTTTTGCCAGGCAGACAGACATACCAAAGAAAGGCATTTCAGGCTAAAGGAACACAGACATTAGAAAATACCATACTATTCCTTACTGAAAGAGACTAATACTATGAGGCAGAAAAGGGAAGCGGGGGCCAAATCATAAATGGCTTCCTAGACTACTCTACAAAGTTTATATTTTATTCTGTAGGAAAAATGGAGTCAGAGAAGAATTACAATCAAAGACATAAAAATCAGATTTGTGTTTAGAAAGAGGACTCTTTCAGCCAATAGAAGGATGTATTGGAGGAGGGTAAACTGGATATGGAGAGAAAATTCACACTGCCTAAGAGGCCAATCAAGACATGATCAGTATCTAATGAACAAAGTGGTAAGGGGGAATAGGGAAGAAGAAGAAAAAGCAGAAATCCTGCTTGGGGGCTAAACTGTACTAGAGAGGAATACACTGGGGAGATGGTTTTCAGGTTTTTAGTTTGAAACTATGTACAGCAAGCAGGGAGTACAAAAGCACAAACTGTGAAAGAAGGCGGAGGCAGGATGAATATGATAAGCTCTATTGTAGACATGGTATGTTTCAGGTGTCTGCAAATAGCCAGGTAAAGATGGGTACACCAAGCAGCTGAGAAAAGGGTCTGAAATTTTTAAAAAGAGGAGTCTGAAGCAGAAATAGAGATTTTAAACTGAACCTAGGAATAATGTTTTAAATCATGGACAGGAACAAAACTAGGTAGAATATTCAGGGTGAAGAGAAAAGAGAACCACTAACAAAACCCTAGGATTGAAACACAGACAAGACAAGAACCTAAGAAAGAGAATAAGAACTAACAGCCTCAAAGGAAAAGTAAGAAATGTAAGAGCTTCAAGAAGTAGTGAGACAAAGACGGATTTAGAATTCACATTCAAGATAAAAATGTTCGCCTACTCTCCAATTTTTCCTTTTTAAATGAATTTTTAAAAATATATAATTGTTTATACCTGGTAAGGATAGGTACCATGTCCTGCCCACTGCCATGTTCCTTTTCCCACTGCTCCAGCAGGGTAGTGAGCTCAGCTTTGGAGTCCACATGCACCGCTACTGTAGTCATGGCTTGGCCTAAGGAATCAAAAATATAAGTAAATAACACATGAACACAGGCAAATAAACTGGACATACTTCCTACAGTGATAAAGGAGGAGAAAAGGGATGAGCGAGCAACAAAAACTTAACTCTGAGACCCCCCCCTCAGATAATTTCATTTGTGGTACAGTGGGAAACCCAGCACTGGGAGCCGGAATACTCTTCAAGTCCTTTCACCCCCTCCCAACCTCGGTTTGCTTAACTGTCAAATGACACAAACTGGATGAAAACTGTGATTCTTACCTTTCTAGGATCAGGAACCCCTTTTGAGAATCAGACAAAAAGCTGGGATCCCTTTCTCTCCTCAAAAATGCATACGTCTACATACCACACATACAAAAATCCCTTGACTTAGATCTCTGAGGACCAAAATTCTGAAGCTACATATTTTGAGAGAGAACGAGAGAGAGAGCACGTGTGCACAAGCAGAGGAGGGTCACACACACACACACAGAGAGAGAGAGAGAGAGAGAGAGAGAGAGAGAGAGAATATCCCAAGCAAACTCCATACTATCAGCACAGACTCCAATGCAGGGCTCAATCTCGTGAACCATGAGATCATGACCTGAGCTGAAATCAAGAGTCAGACACTTAACCGACTAAGCCACCCACCCAGGGTCCCTGAAGCCTTTTTTTTTTTTTTTTTTTTTTTAATAGAAAATGTAGCAAAAACCACTCCCCAAAATATTTTGCTCTCGTAAATCTTTGGGGGAAAGTTCTATGAAAGATAAATAATATATTCCTGTCAATTCTTAACAAAAGGCCAAGAACTAAAGTGGATCATTACCAACATGAAAGTTGAGGAGCATTATAAACCCATTTATCCTTCAGGCTTCCTAACCTCTCTCACAGCTGATTTCCTAGGAAGAGCATGAGAGGATGGAAAGAAGGAGAGAAGTTGCTAGGTTGAGTGGTCAGTCCACGGATACAGAGGGACAGGGAGCTGAGACAAGCTTTGAAGGAGATGCCATGAGACATCCACATGAGGAAGAGAAGTTTATTTATAAGGGGCTCCAAAAGGGATAAATAAGACTCAAATGTTTAGATGGCTTACAGACCAACTTCTTTGCCAAAGTAGTCTTAAGATCAAACTGTCAGACTTTCCCTGCAAAATTTGTTTTCACAGAAATAGCAACCACTCCATAAAAACACTTTAACACTAGAAAGGGATTACTATCTGATCTAGAATTATTAACTCTTCTAAAGATATCTACCATAAGACCAAAGGAAATACATGTGAAAAATACCACCAACTGTCTAGAATGTAAATATTTGTGGAGCACCTGGCTTGCTCAGTCAGAGGAGCATGCACATCTTGATTTCAGGGTCATGAGTTCAAGCCCCACGTTGGGTGCAGAGATTACTTAAATAAATTAAAAAAAAAAAAAAAAACTTTAAAAAATAAAATAAAATGTAAATATTCGTGTTTTAATAAAGTAGAGGCACTTCTAACAGTACACTGTGATTCATGTCACCAAAGGAAACTATTTCCAAATAATTTTTTAAAGTCTTCTTTTCTGCAGAGAAGAATCCACATTTTTATTGTTTTAACTTTTTTATTTTTTCTTGAGAGAGAGCATGAACGGATGAGGGGCAGAGGAAGGGAGAGAGAGAATCCCAAGCAGGCTCCAGGCTGTGAGCACAGAGCCCAAAATGAGACTTGATCTCACAAACCACAAGATCATGACCTGAGTTCAAGTCAGCTTAACTGCCTGAGCCACCCAGGAACCCCCAAGAATCCACATTTTTAGCCTCTCTAGCCAGAGTCACAAAAAAGGAAATACTGCAGGTGTGACTAATACAGACCTCTGATTTTAACTTGAGAAAACCCAGGTTGTATTTTTCAGTCACCATGGACTATGCATTTTTTAAAATAACTGTATTTGGAATAATTTTAGATTCATAAAAAAATTGCAAAGGTAGTAGAGAGAATTCAAATATACCCCTCATCCAGTTCAGTTTCCCCTAATGCACCATATTAGTTTATAGCAGCACAATATCAAAATTAAGAAACCCAACATTGAGGGGCATGTGAGTGGTTCAACTGGTTAAGCATCAGAGACTCTCAGTTCTATGCATTGGCATATATGTCTATCTTAATGCCAGCAGCACAGTGTTTTAATCACTGTAGCTTTGTAGTAAGTTTTGAAATAAGTGTGAGGGGCACCTGGGTGGTTCTGCTTGTTGAGCATCTGACTCTTGATTTCAGCTCAGGTCATGATCCCAGGTTGTGGTATCGAGCCCCACTTTGGGCTCCACACTAAGCATGGCGACTGCTTAAGATTCTCTCTCTTCCTCTCCCTGGTTCGCGTTGGAAGGAAGGAAGGAAGGAAGGAAGGAAGGAAGGAAGGAGAAGAAAGAAAGAAAGAAAGAAAGAAAGAAAGAAAGAAAGAAAGAAAGAAAGAAAGAAAAGAGAAAGAAAGACCCAACATTGATACTTTATCATTAAATAAACTCAACTTAATTCAGATTTCACCAGGTTTTCCATCCATGTCCTTTTTCTGTTCCAAGATCTCATCCAGGATACCATGTAGCACTTAGTTGTCATGTCTCCCTAGTGTACTCTGGTCTACAAGAGTTTTTGAGTTGTTTCTTGTTTTTTCAGGACCTTCACAATCTTGAGGAATACTAGCACTAGGAGTTGGGGGGGGGGGGGGCACAATAATTTAAGCCAATTTTTTTAGACAGTAAAATTTTATGATGAAGATCTAGAAACCGGGCAAAGCAGTAACAGCAAAATTAATCTCTTAAGACACATCCCAAAAGTGTTAAAAAAAAAAGATGGCTTTCCTGGTGAACTCTAATAAACACTTAAAGAAAATTAACATCAATCCTCAAATCCTTTCACAACACAGAAGAGAAAGGACACTTGCTAATCTATTCCATGAAGCCAGCATTACCCTTATGCCAAAACCATATAAAGCCATCACAAGAAAACTACAAATATCTTTCATCAATACAGATGCAAAAACCCTCAACAAAATACTAGCAAGCTGAACACAGCAACATGTTAACAGAATTACAGATCATGACCATGTGGGATTTATCCTAGGAATGCAAAAGTGGTTCAACATACAAAAATCAATGTAATATATTAATAGGATGAAAAAAAAGAACGCATGCTCATCTCATTAACAGAGAAAAAAAAATCTGATAAAATCCATTACCCTTTTGTGAAAAAAGAAAAAGTAAACAAACTCAAACTGGGAACAGAAAAGAACTTCCTCAACATGGTAAAGGGTATTTAAAAAACCCACAGAAGGGCACCTGGGTGGCTCAGTCAGTTAAGCATTCGACTCTTGATTTCAGCTCAGGTCATGATCTCATGGTTCGTGAGTTTGAACTCCATGTCTGGCTCTGCGTGGACAGGGATTCTTGAGATTCTCACGGTCTCTCCCTCTCTTTCTCTGCCCCTCCCCCACTCACACTCTCCCTCAAAATAAATAAACTTAAAAAAAAAAAAAAAAAACCCACAGGTAACATTACACTCAATGGTGAGAATGAAAGCTTTCTCCCTAAAAATCACAAAAAAAGACAAGGATGCCTGCTTTCACACTTATATTAAACACTGTACTGGAGTTCTAGCCAGAGCAATTAAATAAGAAAAAGAAAGAAAAAGCATCCAAGTTGGAAAAGAAGTAAAACTATCCTTACTCACAGGTAACATAATCTATATATAGAAAATCCTAGAGAATTCACAAAAAAAACGCTAATTAACAAATTTTAGGAACGTTACAGAGTACAAGATCAACACAAAGAATCAGTTGTACTGCTACATGCCAGCAACAAACAATCCAAATATGAAATTTAGAAAATAATTTTGGGGCACCTAGGTTGACTCAGCTGAGCATCTGACACTTCATTTCAGTCATTTCAGTCAGGTCATGATCCCAGAGTCGTGGAATAGAGCCAAATTCCCTCTTGGGGCACCTGGGTGGCTCAGTCAGTTAAGCATCTGATTTCAGCTCAGGTCATGATATTGTGACTCATGAGTTAGAGCCCTACATCGGGCTCTCTGCTGTTAGCATGGAGCCCGCTTTGGGATCCTCTGTCCCACTCTCTCTGCCCTCCCCCACTTGCTTTCTTTCTCTCAAAAATGAATAAACATTTTTTAAGTTTCATTTATAATAGCACCAAAAATAACAAAATATTAAGGAGTAAGTTTAACTCCAAAAAGCACAAGATTTATACACTGAAAACTACAACATATTGCTGGAATAAATTAGAGAAGACTTGGGGGCGCCTGGGTGGCGCAGTCGGTTGAGCGTCCGACTTCAGCCAGGTCACGATCTCGCGGTCCGTGAGTTCGAGCCCCGCGTCGGGCTCTGGGCTGATGGCTCGGAGCCTGGAGCCTGTTTCCGATTCTGTGTCTCCCTCTCTCTCTGCCCCTCCCCCGTTCATGCTCTGTCTCTCTCTGTCCCAAAAATAAATAAAAAACGTTGAAAAAAAAAAAATTAGAGAAGACTTAAATACATGAAAAGACACCTTATGTTCACGTTATTAGAAGATTTAATACTGTTAAGAAAGCAATACTCTCTGAAATGGTCAATAGTCAGTGCAATCTGTATCAAAATCTTAATGACATTTTTTTGCAAAAATGGAAACACTGATAACTAAAACTATCTTTAAAAGAACAAAATTGGAGGATTCACACTTCAGATTTCATTTACTTATTTTAATCTGAGAGAGAGAGAGAGAGAGAGAGAGAGAGAGAGAGAGAATCCTAAGCAGGCTCCATGCTCAGCACAGAGCCCAATGAAGGGCTCGATCCCACAACCCTGGGATCATGACCTGAGCCGAAATCAAGAATCAGATGCTGAACCAACTGAGCCACCCAGACACCTCCCACACTTATTTCAAAACTTACTACAAAGCTACAGTGATCAAAATAGTGTGGTACTGGCATTAAGATAGACATATACACCAATGCAACAGAACCAAGAGTCCAGAAATAAAAATTCACATTTATAATCAACTAATTTTCAACAAGTATGCCACACCATTCAATAGGGAAAGAATTTATTGAAAGACCAATAGACCATTATTAGAAAGACTAATGGTGCTGAAACAACTGGATATCCACATACAAAAGAATGAGGCTGAGGCCTTGACTCATACCACATACAATAATTAACTCAAAATGGATCAAAGACCTAAATGTGGAAACTTACACTATAAAACTCTTAGAGGTACACATAAGGGTAAATCTTCATGGCCCTGAAATTGGCAAAGGATTTTTATTTATGACAGCAAAAGCATAAGCAACAAAAGAACAAACACATAAACTGGACTTCAATGTTTAAAACTTTTGTGCATCAAGTGACATTACCAAGAAAATGAAAAGACAATCCATGAAATGGGAGAAAATATTTGCAAATCATATCTGATAAGGATCTAGTATCCAAGATATATAAAGAACAATTCAACAACAACAAAAAAACCTGACTTAAAAAAGGGCAGAGAACCTGAATGGGCACTTCTCCAAAAGATGCTCTATATCATAAGATGATCTATATTCATCAAAGAAATGAATATCAAAACCACAATAAGATACCACTTACATCAACTAAAATGACTAGAATCAAAAAATCAGAAAAGAATGATCATAAGGGTGCCTGGTGGCTCAGTGAGATAAATGTCCAACTCTTGATTTCGACTCAGGTCATTATTCTCCCAGTTCACGGGATCGAGCCCCGCATTAGGCTCTGTGCTGTCAGGCTGTGTGCTGTCAGCTGCTTGAGATTCTCTCTCTCTACCCCTCCCGCTCACACACAGATGCTCTCTATCAAAATAAACATTAAAAAGAAGAAGACAATAATGATCATTGGCATGGATGTGGAGAAAATGGAAAGCACACTGTTGGTGGTAACATAAAATGGCATAACAACTATGGAAAACAATTTGGTGCCTCCTCAAAAACTTTTTAAAAAGTTAAACATAGAATTACCATATGACCCAGCAATTCCACACTAAGGTATATGCACAAAAGAACTGAAAAAGATACTCAAAGAAGTATTTGTACACAAATGTTCAAAGTTAGCATATTCACAATAGCCAAAAGGTGGAAACAATAGCCAAAAGATGTTTATCGAAAAATGAGTGGATAAACACAATGTGGTTACATTTATACAATGCAATATTACTCAGCCACAGAAAGAAATGAAGTACTGATATATGTTAGAGCTGTGAAAGAAAACTGAAAATATTCAGGGCACCTGAGCGGCTCAGTGGGTTAAGCATCCAACTCTTGATTTCAGTTCAGGTTATGATCTCACAGTTCATGTGACCAAGCCCTGCATCAGGCTCCATGCTGATGGTGTGGAGCCTGTTTGGGATTTGGGGATTTCTGGCTCTCTCTCTCCATCCTCCTTCCAAATAAATAAGTAAAACTTTAAAAAAAAAATTGAAAATACACTAAGTGAAAGAAGCCAGACACAAAGGGTTATATATTTTATGATTCTATTTACACAAAACATCCAGAATAGGTAAATTTATCAGAAACTTGCCTACTGGTTGCCAGGGGCTTGGGATTGGGGGAACATATGGAGTACTGTCTAAAGGAAATGGGGTGATGAAAACATCTTGAAACTAAAAGACATTGTAATGGTTGCACAACATTGTTAGTCTACTAAATACCACTGAATTGAACGCTATAAAATGGTCAGTGGTCAATTTATGGTATGTGAATTTGACCACAAGTTTTTTTAAGTGGGAAAAAAATCAGGAGGGAATGCCTCTTGGATAACTTAAGAGATCAACATAGAACATATAAAGGCAAAGTTTAAGGAAAATATTATGTTTAATAAAGGTTAACTCAAGGGGCACCTGGGTGGCTCAGTCCTTAAGCCTCTGGCTTCGGCTCAGGTCATGATCTTGTGGTTCAAGAGTTCGAGCCCCACATCAGGCTGTCTACTCTCAACACAGAACCCCGCTTCAGATCCTCTGTCTCCCTCCCTCTCTGCCCTTCCCTGCCTCACACTCAATCTCCTCTCTTAAAAATAAACAAACATTTAAAAAAAAAATAAAACTAATGGGGTGCCTGGGTGGCTCAGTCAGTTGGGGGTCCGACTTCAGCTCCAGTCATGATCTCACAGCTCGTGAGTTCGAGCCCCACATCAGGCACTGTGCTGACAGCTCGGAGCCTGGAGCCTGCTTAGGATTCTGTGTCTCCTTTCTACCCTTCCCCCACTCACACTCTGTCGCTTCTTCAAAAATAAATATTTAAAATTTTTTTTGAAAAATAAAAAGTTTAAGAAGAAAAAGGTAAAATCAAGGGCACTGAAATACTAAAATTTTAGAGTTCAATTTAGAAACACATATATTCTTTTGGCATCATTTTCAAAACTTCCATTTAATTATGTTTATGAATAACTATAATTTGGGGAATAACTTTCACTTGCCCAGGCAAAACTTAAACTTGTAATTGACTAAATTAATATTGGGGTGCCTAGGTGGCTCAGTTGATTGTGTGCTCAACTTTGGCTCAAGCCATGATCTCACAGTTGGGTGAGTTCGAGCCCCGCATAGGGCTCTGCGCTGACAGCCTGAGATCTACTTTGGATTCCGTGTCTCCCTATCTCTGCCCTTCCCCCGCCTCTCAAAAATAAATAAGCATTAAAAATAATTTTTTAAAAATATCAATGATAATTTACTTTATTATCAATGAAAGACCATTAATATAAAATGTTAAAGGTGCAGTCATCTTGTTATGCACATGACAGTGAAGGTACATTACTCAATTCACCACGTTTTAAAGTGAGCTCTTTAAGTGGTACACAGAATTTATGGCCTATCCAATAGTGACACAATAGTTACCAATTACTGAATATTAATATGGGACATTTGGCTAATTTCTAATGTTATTCTGAATTTTCACAACAACCCTACCCTTTTTTTTTACAGATAATAAAAGGGGCTCAGAGAAGTCCCAACGACCAATCAATTGGTACTTTGGTAGAAAAGGATTTCAAGCATTCATATGCCAACTCTGCAAATATACCCATGAGATCCTGGGTCAAGTTATTTAACTTCTCCAAATCTCAATTTCCTTATCTGTGAAGTGGAAGTGGTTGTTCTGAAGGCTAAATGGTAATACTGTCCATGCAATGAAATAAAGGCCCACAAAAAATATGCGGAATGTCCTAAACCTAAAGGTTGCCTGCTAAAGTATTTAGAGATGATGTGTCTGCAACTAACTTCCAAATGGTTCCACAAAATAAGAAATATACACCACACCTATAGAGAAAATATAACAAGATATTAACAATCATTGAATCGGAATGGATAAACAATCGTTTAAAATTTTCCATAAAAGTTGAAAAAAGGGGCGCCTGGGTGGCTCAGTCGGTTGAGCGTCCGACTTCGGCTCAGGTCATGATCTTACAGCTCGTGAGTTCGAGCCCCGCGTCAGGCTCTGTGCTGACAGCTCAGAGCCTGGAGCCTGCTTCTGCTTCTGTGTCTCCCTCTCTCTCTGCCCCTAACCCACTCGCATTCTGTCTCTGTCTCTCTCAAAAATGAATAAACATTAAAAAAAATTTTTTTTTAAGTTGAAAAAAATAAGAAGCATTTCCTTTACTAATTTGAACCAACTCTTAAATATGTGTCAAATGAGAAAAGCAAAGTGTGCATGTGTGTACACGTTCACGTACACGCACCTTACCCTGGAATAAAAGATCTCTGGAAAAACACACAAGCACCAGATAATATCTACTACTTTTGTGAAGGTAACAAATTTTCTGAGATAATGAAAGGAAAAACATTTTTCAGTATAGGTTGTTAACCTAGCTCTACCATTTTTCCACTATTTTGTAACCTTTTGTAATTTCTTAAATCATAAAATCTGTCCTCCCCAAATACACAATACTTAATGGCCTACCTGGCAGAAACTATACCAAAGCCTAAAATAAAGTCCATGTTAAGGACAGATCTTGTAAGGCTAAAATCGTGGAACAAATGTCTCAAAGCATTCTTAGTTTTTAAATAAAGTTTGAAGATTCAAGTAAAATTTACCCAATAATAAGGATGACAAGATCACATATAACAATTTTCTATTCGGCGTCCATAACAATGACAAAATAAGGAAATTGATAATAAACTCAACTTCATTCACTCCAAACTATCTTGTGGTTCATTCTACCAGTTTCTTCCTCTACTAAATTTAACTGTACAACAGAACACTGCACTCAGCAACTACTCAAGGGATTTTGAGGATAAAATTACGCCCTTTATATTCCCCAATTTCTGTATTATCTCAACATCCAAAAATGTATCACCAAATAGATAATACTGCTACGTACAAAAATCTTGACAGCATCAAGAAAAAAAAAATACGAAATCAATTCCTAAAGAGTCTTAATATACAAGCTTATATAAACCTTAAAGATAAAGTTCAGTACACTGGAAAACGAAAATTACAGGACATTGCCAATGAACTCCTCGATCTGTACATTAACAAAGCGTTTAGAACAGGAAGATAATGCTAATAATTAAACGTGTATACTAATTAAAAGGCTTTGCTGAAAAGACTGAGTAAAGAAAAACTAAGGCCAATGTGACATGGACAAAGACGATTCATTTGGGACTCAAAAAGAACCATTACCCACACTCCAAAATTATTCTTCAAATTCGAAACCCAAGAGCTAGCACTACAGTAAGAGGAAGTGAGACGGAAACCGTCTAGGAAGAGAAGAGTTGAGCAAATGCCTGTCACCCTAGTTGAAAACGACCATAACCCCCGGAAATACGCTCCCGGGAAGCTCGGCAAGCACTCCGAGGTTTGGTTCCCTGCAGTAGGACCCACACGCCTCTCCCTCCATCCCTCCCCTCCACCATAGGGGTGGGAGGAGTGCTCGGAAAGCTCCGCCCCCCTCGCCCGGTCAGAGAGCCGGGCGGGTGAAAAGGGAGGTGGCACGAGGCCGAGGGAGGGGAGAGCCCGCCCAGGTGACTGGAGCTGGAGGCGGAGACACAGCCAGGGAAGGGGGCCGCCGTACGGCAAGGAAGATGGAGCCCCCCAGCCCGTACGGAACGGAAAATGGGAAGACTAGGACGAAAAAGGTTAACGAGGGGAAGGGGAGGCACCCCTCCTCCAGGCAGGGGCAAGCACACCCCCGCCCCCCACTCCGGGCGGAAGAGTTACTCTCGGGAAGCTTCTTTTGCGGACTGAGACAAGAACGTGGAGGCCCCGCCCCCGAGCCAAGAATCTGAAGAAGGAAAAGTCCTGTCAGGCCCCAGACCCAGCCTCCCCGGCGGCCCGGCCCGCCCCCTCCTCGCCGGCGGCCCAGGCAGGTGCCGCCCCTCCCCCAGCCCGGCGCCCACTCTCCCTCCCGTCTTGACCACGCGCCCTGTCTCCTCTCGGCCCTCCCAGAGATCCGTCTCCCTTCTTCCCCCACTCACCTTCCCGGGCGGCTCCGCCGCTCCCCCCTGACCCCGCCAGCGGCCACAGTTCACACACACCGCCTCAGGTCCCGCACTCACTCTCCCTCACTCACACACAGCGCGACCACAGCTCCAGAGCGGCCCACATATTATGCGTCACTCGCGCGCTACGTGCCGCGCGCGCGCGCGTCCCGACTTGGCGCGAGGCTCGCTGGAAGGGGGCGGGAGGAAAACGCCAGCGCGAGGGAAGAAAAATCGAAGAGCCCGGGGCCGCCTGGGAAATGAAGTTCCTCTTCTAGGGGCGTAGCCCATCAGTCTTGATTGGCGCTTGAGTACTTACTCCCGGAGCATTGACTTCTGGGATTTATAGTTTTCCCGCCTGGATGCGAAGTGCTGTGTACTCATTGGCTGGTTCGGAAGGCGGAAGCGCATAGTGAGGCACCAGAGCCACACAAGCTAGCGTAGGCTACGACCAATTGACACCTTCTCGGTAACCTTATTCTGCCCTGTATGACTGGAGTGAGCTGCTGTTTTATTCTCTCATTTGCCTTTTATACCTAGAGTATACCATTATCTAGGAAAATATTTGCTACAAGCTTATCAGAAAGCACAGCATTCATGAAACAGAAGACACTGGTTTTGTCTTCCTTTCTATTCAAGACTTAACCTGTGGGATCAGTATTTATCCTAGGTGTCATATGAGGCAGAGAAAAGGAAAAAATTAAAAGGCCATAGATTAAGGCAGGGTCATCTAATTTAATTCCTTTATTTTGCAGCTGGGAAAAGTAAGGCCCAGAGAGAGTGAAATGACTTACCTAGCATCTCACACCCAATTAGCAATGGAACCAGAACGATTCTTGCCTCTGACTCAGGTATCCCTTTTTAGGGACATGAAAAATATATGTGATTCCACAGCTGAGCAAAATCTCTCCCTGATAAGATCCTACCCAGCTTTTCTCTCTCCAGGAGAACTGAACAAGTTTTTATGCATTTCTATGGAGTCCTCACAGCCAACACTTTCACAGGGGGATCAGGAACCCAGCAAACCTGCCTGCTGCTATACTCAGGTTCCACAACTAGTAAGAAGCTGGCCAGAGCCTGGATGCTGGATCTCTTGATTCCATTCCCCTTTTTCCAGAAAAGAGACCTCCCTCCTCATTTAACTATGTAACTTGGAGCAGCTGTTCAGACACAAAATTCTAGACTGTGGGGTGGCAGCGCCAGACTTGTCACCTCTCTGCAACCCTTTTACCCGCAATGACGGCACAGCTCACTTCTTTGTGCTTTTGGAACTTTGCCTATGTTAGTAATGGCCACTACCATTTCCTTTGATTTTACAGCAGGCTCAGTTCTGAGCCAAGTGTTTAACCCACACTTTTTCCTTTAACCTTCACTACTACCCCACAGGGTAGATACAGTTAGCCACCTATACAGATGAGAAATCTGAGCCCAGAGAAGTGGCCCAAGGAACGGGGATCAGGTTTGTGGGTCCAGAGGCTGCACTCACAGCTTTCCTATACCTATCCTCCAGCACTCCTTGAGCTGACTTTCTTACTGTGCCTCCCTGAGCCACAAAACCAAAATGCATGAAGTTAGCGCATTTAAGCCTTAGATACCCTCCCTCTGTCCATGGTCTAGGTAACACAGCTGTGATTTCCCCACTGGCTGGGAACCTGAAAGAGCCCTTGTGGGAACCCACGGTCCCACTCACCTGCTCCTGGTGCAGCCTCAGTCTGCCACCAGATGGCACTGCTCCCCTTCAGAAACTCAGAATGGGGCTTTGGGTCAATGATGGGATTGAAGAGCATCACAGAGGGACTTTGGAAAAGCCAGGACCTGGCACAAAAACAGACACATAAACCAATGGAATAGAATAGAGACTCCAGAATTGGACCCACAAAAGTATGGCCAACTAATCTTTGACAAAGCAGGAAAGAATATCCAATGGAAAAAAGACAGTCTCTTTAACAAATGGTGCTGGGAGAACTGGGCAGCAACATGCAGAAGAATGAAACTAGACCATTTTCTTACACCATTCACAAAAATAAACTCAAAATGGATAAAGGGCCTAAATGTGAGACAGGAAACCATCAAAACCCTAAAGGAGAAAGCAGGAAAAAACCTCTCTGACCTCAGCCACAGCAATTTCTTACTCGACACATCTCCAAAGGCAAGGGAATTAACAGCAAAAATGAAATACTGGGACCTCATGAAATAAAAAGCTTCTGCACAGCAAAGGAAACAATCAGCAAAACTAAAAGGCAACCAATGGAATTGGAAAAGATATTTGCAAGTGACATATTGGACAAAGGGCTAGTATCCAAAATCTATAAAGAACTCACCAAACTCCACACCGAAAAACAAATAAGCAATGGGCAGAGAACATGAATAGACACTTCTCTAAAGAAGACATCCAGATGGCCAACAGGCACATGAGAAGATGCTCAACGTCACTCCTCATCAGGGAAATAAATACAAGTCAAAACCACACTCAGATACCACCTCACGCCAGTGAGAGTAGCTAAAATGAACAAATCAGGAGACTATAGATGCTGGTGAGGATGTGGAGAAACGGGAACCCTCTTGCACTGTTAGTGGGAATGCAAACTGGTGCAGCTGCTCTGGAAAACAGCATGGAGGTTCCTCAAAAAATTAAAAATAGAACTACCCTATGACCCAGCAATAGCACTGCTAGGAATTTACCCAAGGGATACAGGAGTGCTGATGCATAGGGGCACTTGTACCCCAATGTTTATAGCAGCGCTTTCAACAATAGCCAAATTATGGAAAGAGCCTAAATGTCCATCAACTGATGAATGGATAAAGAAATTGTGGTTTATATACACAATGGAGTACTACTTGGCAATGAGAAAGAATGAAATATGGCCTTTTGTACCAACGTGGATGGAACTGGAGAGTGTGATGCTAAGTGAAATAAGTCATACAGAGAAAGACAGATACCATATGTTTTCACTCCTATGTGGATCCTGAGAAACTTACCAGAAGACCATGGGGGAGGGGGAGGGAAAAAAAGTTAGAGAGGGAGAGAGCCAAACCATAAGAGGCTCTTAAAAACTGAGAATAAACTGAGGGTTGATGGGGGGTGGGAGGGAGGGGGGGTAGGTGATGGGCATTGAGGAGGGCACCTGTTGGGATGAGCACTGGGTGTTGTATGAAACCAATTTGACAATAAAGTTCATCTTTAAAAATTTTTGTAATTAAAAATAGGAAAAGCCAGGACCCAGGAGGCTGGAGAAGCAGAGCAGGAGCTATACATGGCCTGTAGAGTGGTCCTCTCTAGAACCTTTGCTCCACAATGCCTGCAGCCTCCCTACCCCTGCCAACACACAGCCACACAATTGATGGCACTCCCAGACTGCCACTCTGGGAAGGGGAGGAGACGGCACCCTTGTTTTCCAGGCTGCAGATGCATTCCAAGCATATTCACTGATACATTTCACAGCACAGGAACGTGTGCCAGATACACAAGCATGCACACCTATGCATTGGCACCAGGCCTCACAGACAACATTTTGACATCTAAGCACATACAAGCATAAATCCACAGATAGTCCAGGCCCACACACCTGGTTTGGTTCGGCACATTGTCTGTGAATCACTGGAAAGAGATTCCTTGGCCTCTTTGGAAGAACATCTCTGGACTGTCCTCCCCTGCTCTGCCTGTGCTGAAACCCTCCCTATGGTGTGCCTCAGAAACAGCAGGCACCATCCAAAAGTCATGCTTACAGGGCTGCCTGGTGACATATAAAGGGCAAGAGCAGCCCATCCCTGGCCCCAACACCAAGAGCTACAGAGTTGGGTATGTTCTACCTGCCCTTACCCCTAAGCATGCCCATGTACTGGAGTAGGAAAATCAATAGCACCAAGTCCTCTGGGCCTCAGGATGTTCCACCCCTCTCTGCCACCCCTTCTTTCCAGTCACCTACTTCCAGGCTCACTAGATCCGGGTGTTCTCACCAGCGCATTCCCACATTGGTGCCCACAGTTCCTGGGCCTCCTCCTACAACTCCTTGGGACCAGAAGATCAGGCCAGCTATCCCACATCAACCCCCGCTCCACTGTTGGCTGAACAAGACTGCTTCCGCAAGTGTCCAAGTGTCACAGGAGCCACCATGGAGTAGCTTAGGGCTGTGAGGCTCTGAGGGCCCCAGTGTGGACAAAGAGGGAATTCCAGTCATTCATTTGGTGCCCTCCTCCTGCCTGGGAACCTTGGCAGCCCCCTAGAAAAATAGAACACTTACCACCATTGCCCATGAGGTGTGCAAAAAACCACTCCTATATGACAGCATCCACATCCACCACTCTTGTTTTGCAGAGGGAAAAAATGAGACTCCACAAAGTTTGAACCCCACCTTGTCCAGTGGCCACAGTAGCTGTGGTCTCCAGAAGTCAGTCTCTGCCTCCTATTCCCACAGGTTCAACTTCATAGAGGGGCCTGAGGCTCAAGTAGGAAATGAAGCAGACCACCCCCCCAACCCCCCCCCCCCCCAGCTCCCACCTACCAGGGTCTCAACAAGACTGAAGAGCCTCCGGAAGAGCCCCATGCAATCTTTAGGACATACTTGTATTTTTTTATATATTTTTCATCTGAAATTAAAAGTGAACTGGTCATCCTCGGGCACCTGGGCGGCTCAGTGGGTACGGCATCTGACTCTTGATTTTGGCTTATGTCATGATCTCACGGTTCACGGGACTGAGCCCCGTGTCAGGCTCTGCACTGACAGTGTGCAGCCTGCTTGGGATTTCCTCTCTCCCTCTCTCTCTGCCTCTCTCGCAAGCATTCTCTTACTCTCTTATCAAAATAAATAAATAAACATTTTTAAAAAGTGAACTGGTCATCTTATATTTTATCTGGCAACACCACCTCAGAACCACTACTCAGCCCTGGACCCCAAGGACTCCCTGCATGTGGTCCCCAGAGCCTCTCTTAAATCATCTGCAAAATAGTTAGAAGCAAATAAGAACAGCTGTCTCCCAAAGGGTTTCATTAGACAGGCAAAGCAGTCAAGGCTCCTTTAGCCACAAGCTGATGATGTGAGTGCTATTAGGCTCAAATTCTTCCCATCTACCCTTCTCTCTTTAACCCCATTGGTTGTGGTCAAGAATAAGAAAATAGTTTTTCCTCTTTACTGGGAAGAGTTTGCAGATGGAGATGGGTCAGCAGTGGAGTCCAGCCTGGGAAGAAAATAGACCTGCATCCTAATACTGGTGCTCCCATTTTCCAGCTGTGGAACCTTGGCCTAATCACTCCGCCTCCCGAGCTTCAGTTTCTTTTGCTGGAAAGTAGAAATAACATCTTCTTTCTAGCATTGAGGATTAAATGTGATAATGCATGTAAAATACTCGGCTTGAGGCCTACCACACAGTAAGTGTTAGAGAAGTGATGACTATTCCTATTTTGATTATTCTTGGTCTAATGCTGTCCCTGTTTAAGTTCTTCAGCTGGTTTCTCTTTGCTCCCAGGACTAGCTGCTGGCAGAGCTCAGGTTTTCCTCATTTAAATGAGAAATGAGCTCCTAACCAGAAAAAAATCCTAGGGCATATTTTCAAAAGTGCTGGGAAGTAGCAAAGGAACCACCCTGGGGGGGATCACCTGTCCACCTCTCTGTCCCACCCCAGAACTGAAAATTGCACGGGTCAGAGGGTGGTTTAAGAAGATCTGTTCCTAGGCCTCCAGATGCTTTAAGAGCTTTAAGAGCTACCACTGATCAAAGGTGAAAGTAGTCAAGGCCAAGGAGCCCCTTAGATGTAAATCCAGACATGTCACCTTCCCAAACCAGCCTATCCACCCTGCCTCCCTGCTGGGAGGCCTGTATCTAGAATCCTTGCCCAGAGCACACTTGCTTCTTTCTCTGGGTCCTCTGGCAGGATGGTGATGTCACAAAGTAGAGGGCAGAGGGGGTGGCCATAGATATACCCTGGACTACCCTCACAGTGAACCTGCCCATCACAAACAAGGGCTGCAGCATGAAGGGGGCCAACCTCTGCCTTCCAGGTACCTGCACTACCTATCAGATGACAGCCTGGCTGCCAGTTAGCATCCCTGCTGACTCCTGTGGCCTGCCCTTTCCAGAGACTATGCTCCAGGTAAGAGGGTGAGGAACAGGTGCAAGGAAGGTAAAGAGAAAGCACCCCCAGCCTCTTTTGCCTCACGTTCCTGGAATCATAAGTTCTTCCAGGAGGAACAACAGTGGAGTCAGAATTGGAGAGAAAAGACCTTGGATTTTTGACAATACCTGTTTGTGGCCATGAAACCTTTCTATGGAATTCAGGGATCTCAGTCCTGACCTATTTGAAGGTACTCTGGAGCCCACAGGGGCAGACCCTGATGAAGACTCAGGTCACATAAAACATCTATCAGTCTTTTTACTTTGAAAAGCCTAGAGAAGATTAGCTTTGTGTAATGGAAGGAGGCTCATCTGACTTCCCATTCAGAGGCCAGAGACCCACCGTCACCACCACCACTTGAAGTATCCACCACCTCCTGCCCCTCCCTAAACCTTGCTGCAATGGGCCTGGACCTCTGAGACATATTGCCAGGGTAGCCAGGAATATCCAGTTAGGTCTGGGAGTTGAAGTCATTAAGGAAAGGTGTTTCTAAGTGTAGAAGATGTCCTGGGCTCTTACCATGAGGCAGTTCCTCTTCATTCCCTCAGAGGTGGGGGTGTCTCTCCATGAAAAGTCACATGGTGTTTCTGGGGGGAGCCCCTCTGTCTAGTTCCTGCTTCATCTGGTCCAAACTTGTCACAAGATGGCCTTTTGTGAAGTCACAAAGCTGGCTGCCTCCCCACAGGACCAGGGACCAGGACAACCAGGGATTAGTGGGAATTACTTGGGGCTATGGAGGGCTTCAGAAGTGGCCTTTGGACTCTGAGGGAGGTGGGGGGTCTGGAGGGGCTCAGGTTGTAAAGCATGAGGGGGTCAGTCGGAGACCTGGGGATGAGAACAGTTTCTCAGATCTTGGTCATTGCAGGGAGGTAAGAACAGCAGGCGCCTGGGTCTGTGGTCTGTGGTCTTTGGCCATCATCCTGTCCCTTGAGACCCAGAGGAAGAGGGTGAATAGAGGGCCCCACCCCAATTGAATACATATAAAAGTTCTGATCACTGATGTTCTGGATGTTCCATGGCAAAGAGAGGTTAAGACCTCTGAGCTGAGGATTCAGTCTTCCCCTCAGTGCAATCCATCGATGGTCATTCACTTGTGGTTGAATTTTCCACCTGTTTCCTGGGCAAGCGCATGCTCTCACATTCTTCTGCATTGATAAGCAGCCCCGTTGGCCTTGGGATACCCTCACCCGTTGGACTGCTCAGAGGAAGAAAAAGGTTGGGAGAATAAATGGGAATACCCAGAGCCCACTCTCTCCAGGGTATAGAAATTTCTACCACCAGAGAAGCTAACCCATAAAAGAAAACAGGAGGGAGAAGAAAGTTTCACTACATATAGTATACAAAGTCAACCACTGCTGTGGAAGGTCACAGTTTTTTGGGGGGGGGGGGCGGGATTCAGGAGAGCCACTTGATTGAAGTCTTGTTTAAAAAATTTGTTTTAGGGGCACCTGGGTGGCTCAGTCGGTTAAGTGGCCGGCTTCGGCTCAGGTCATGATCTCGCGGTCCGTGAGTTCGAGCCCCGCGTCGGGCTCTGTGCTGATGGCTCTGTGCTGATGGCTCAGAGCCTGGAGCCTGCTTCTGTTTCTGTGTCTCTCTCTCGATGCCCCTCCCCCATTCACGCTCTGTCTCTCTCTGCCTTTCAAAAATGAATAAATGTTAAAAAAAATTAAAAAAAAAAAGAAAAAAAAATTTGTTTTAGTATTTATTTTTAAGAGAGAAAAAGAGACAGAGCACTAGTGGGGGAGAGGCAGAGAGGGAGACACAGACTCTAGGCTCTGAGCTGTTAGCACAGAGCCTGATGCAGGGTTCAAACCCATGAACCTTGAGATCATGACCTGAGTCGAAGTCAGACACTTAACTGACTGAGCCACCCAGGCACCCCTGAAGCCTTGTTTAAAAAAAATCAATAGGGGTGCCTGGGTGGCTCAGTCAGTTGAGCCTCCAACTTCAGGTCAGGTCATGATCTCACAGCCTGTGAGTTCAAGTGCTGTGTTGGACTCTGTGCTGACAGCTCGGAGCCTGGAGCCTGCTTCAGATTCTGTCTCTCTCTCTTTCTCTCTCTCTCTCTCTCTCTCTCTGCCCCTTCCCCACTCACTTTCTGTCTCTCTCTCTCAAAATAAATTTTTTTAATCAATAAAAAATATTTTCTGTGAAGCTAGGGATTCCTGAGTTTCAGCTCTATGCCTCACCTTGTATCCTGTGTCACTTGGGCTGAGGAGGATGCAGCACATGATGGAGATGACATGTCCTGCTCTCAAGGGCCCACAGTCTAGGAGCTGAGTGACTGTGCCCAGCTGCCTTCCTTTTTTTTTTTAATTTTTTAAAATGTTTTATTTATTTTTGAGAGACAGAGAGAGACAGCATGAGTGGGAGAAGGCAGAGAAAGAGAGGGAGACCCAGAATATGAAGGCTCCAGGCTCTGAGCTGTCAGCACAGAGTCCAACATGGGGCTCGAACTCACGAGGGCCGTGAGATCATGACCTAAGCCGAAGTCGGAGGCTCAACCCACTGAGCCACCCAGGTGACCCCCCCCCCCCCAAGTTGCCTTCCTTAAAGAGAAAGCTATGGCCCAGGAAGTGGTGGGGCAGCCTGGAATCCCTAGGGCCCTACCTCCCAGGTCAGGTCCCTACATTTACCTGAAGGTAAGAACAGACTAGAATCATGAGGGCTTTTGACATTAGAGCCAAGGCAGCTTCACACTGTCTCTCGGGGGCTGAAGTTCTGGGTCTTGGGGTCATTCATTCTGTTAAGAGTGGCCCTCCCCCATGTGGCTCCTCTCTTGGCCATTTTTGTTGCAGCATTGAAGCCATACTTCCACAGAGGGTCTTCTACTGTATACTCTATGGAGCCTGCGAGTGTGCTGTGGGGACAGGCCTGGTCTAAGGGGTAAAAGACTAGAGGGCGACCCTGGGCAAGTTTCCCCATCAGAAGTTTACTAGAGCTACGGTTTTTAAATTTTGTTAGTATTATTTTAGTGTAGAATCCTTTTTTTTTTTTTCCCCAGTGAAATCTTGTACATCTGTTCATTAAGTAGAAAAAAGAAGCCATGTTGGGAGTTGGAGGACACCGTGTGGCAGAGTTCCTACCAATTCTGAGGAACTCCTTAGGATTCTAAGGAACTCAGTTTGAAAACCATCTGTCATGTGGCTTCCAGACCCATCTTGGCTTAGCCTGCCATAAATCTGTGACTTCAAAGCCCAGGCTTTAAAAAGAAAGAGAGCAGGCTAAGGAATACCACATTTAGTGGCCACCTCAGAGTCCTGTCCTGAGTAACTTCCCCCACTATCACTTCCAGTTCCTGGTCCTGGCTCGGCTTAATTACAACCGCCAGTACATCTCCAACCCACCTCTCACCTAGCCCTCTACTCCTAACTTTGATTCTCTTTTATGGGTTCTGAAATCAGCATCCAGGGCTCTGTGGCCCAAAGCCCACATAGGTGTCCTAAGTCAGGAGCACATCAGGCACCTTTCTGAACCTGAGTTCAGTAGGCAGGAGACAGGAGATTCTCATTCTCTGGGTAGCATTCAGATTTGCCTCTCTTCTGAGATTCTTGTAGCCTCCAGAATTGTCCTTGTCCTTTTTTAAAGTTTTTTTCGGAGTTTTTGTGTGGGTTTTTGTTTTTTTTGAGAGAGAGTGCACACGTGCATGTGAGTGGGGGAGAGGCAGAGAGGGAGAGGAGGAAAGAGACACTCAAGCAGGCTCCACACTCAGCACTCAGCACTCAGCACTCCACACTCAGCCCCAAAAAAGGGGCTCTATCTCACAACCCTGAGGCCATGAGTTGAGCCAAAATCAAGAGTCAGACACTCAACCGACTGAGCCACCCAGGCGCCCCTCTCCTTGTCCTTTTTTGAATGCAGGACATACTAATTTCATGGGGCTGCAAGCCTTACCTAGGAGCCAGAAAATACTCAGGGCAGCCTGGGTGGAGAGCAAACCCTGCCCTCCCCCATTTCTTTTCCTCAAAGATGCAGAGCAGAGAGCAAGGTGGGCTCCCCACCCCCAAACCTGTTAGGACTGGATTCCAGGGGCTTTAGTTTCAAAGAATCCATAAAAAGCATCATGGCCTTGGCTACTCTGAGGAGGACCAGAAATTCAAGAGGGCAGAGTAATGGTGCTGTGGACCTTGTTACAGAGAAAGGTAGTTACATTGTAGCAGAAAACAAAGGCTACTGCTTTTTCTCTGCCCTGATGGCTAGGGAGGCAGGGCAAAGACAGCAGACATTCCCTAGGGCCAGGCATGGTGAAGCAAAAACAAGGCTCTTCAGTAAGCTGAGAGGCTAGTACAAGGTTCTCCGCCCTAGCTGCACATTTGAATCACCTGTGGAGTTTTGATGATCTCCCAGTGCCAGGAGTCTGTTCCAGATCAATTAAATCAGTATCTCTACAGATGGGTCACAGACACTATTGTTTCCCAAAGCTCCACAGGTGATTCATTCACAGCCAAAGCCAAGAATACTGGTCTGGGGTGAGAAGCTGGCATCAAACAGAATGTGGATGTGATGCTCTTCACCCTGAGGTGGGCCTGGAGACTTGAAATCCTGGGGGCCTAGTGAGCTGGGCCCTGCTGCTACTGGAAGCCATGGGATCCTCTGTTACTCTCCTACCTACATACCCACTCACCTGCCACACACACACACACACACACACACACACACACACACACACACACACACACACCAGAGCACCTATTCCAGTGAAAGTGGGACAGAAGGCTCAGTGATCCAGCCCCAGGGAAGGAGAGCATGCGCCCTGATTTAGAATCCTGACCCTGCTCCTCTTTAGCTATGTGGCCTGACAACACTTCTGGGTCTCAATTTCTCATCCATAAAATGGGGCAATAATGCTTACTTTGAAGGTGGTTACAAGGAAGTACCCAGCTCACAGGAAGAGCACTAGAGATTGGGCCGCTAAGCAATAGGAGCCCAGACTCCCCCTGTCAGCTGAGACATGGCCGTAGGGATCAGCTGTCCAACTCTCTGGTTTTTCACATGAAGATCTCAAAGTCCAGAGGGGAGAAGTTTTCCCAGGATACACAGCCAGCCAGAACCCAATCTCCCTCTGCCCCAGGAGCTTCACATCATGGCAGCCTTCCTGTGTTGGGCTTTAGCTCTCCTCATCCAGCAAAAGTCCAAAAATGATCTCTAGGGCTTCTAAAGAAGTAAGCAGGGATTTTATAATAACCTTTAGAATGTCTTATTGGAGATGCTTGGCTGACCTTGGGGTAGAGGGTATCCAGTCTGGCCATTTGGCCCCAATGGGCTATTTGTCTCCACTCCCTTCTGATAGTCCTTATCCTAAAAAGAAGGTTCATCACCTCAGTGCTAAGGGTGAACCCCCCCCCCCCCCGCCGGCCTCCCGAGGCTGAGGACTACAGAACAAGGATCCACTCTGCCCCTGAGGCCTGGGCCTTGGGTTAGAAAGAGTGGGCAGGGCAGATTGCTTTTTCATATAAGCTCTTTTTGTACTTTAGCTTCGAAGCCACTGAACATGTACTGCTTTGGTAAAAATAAATCGTATTGAAAAGTAAAACTATACATGTCACCATACATTTGTCCAAATCTATAGAATATACAAACACCAAGAGTGCTAATAAACTACAGACTCTGGGAGATGGTGATGAGTCAGTGTAGGTTCACTGATTGTGACAAATGTACCACTCTGGTGGAGAATGTTGGTAATTGAGGAGGCTGGGGTGAGGGAGGAGGCGGGTGTGGGGGGGAAGTGTGGGGGCTGTGTACTTTCTGCTCAATTTTGTTGTGAATCTAAAACTTCTCTAAAAATGTTAAGTAGAGGGGCACCTGGGTGGTTCAGTCGGTTGAGTGTCTGACTTTGGCTCAGGTCATGATCTCGCAGTTCATGGGTTCGAGCTCCACATAGGGCTCTGTGCTGACAGCTCAGAGCCTGGAGCCTGCTTCGGATTCTGTGTCTCCCTCTCTTTCTGCCCCTCTCCTGCTTGCATTCTGTCTCTCTCTCAAAAATAAACATTAAAAAATTGTTTTAATAGAAATAAAAATAGTAAGTAGATAGAAGTAAAACTGATATATACAGAGAATAATAGTACCCTTCCCATGGTGTCTGCAAGGATTATATGAGCTAATGAACATTAAGGACTTAGCCTGACCCAGGTAATTGCTCAGTATGAGTTGGCTTTTGTGTTTTATTCTAAAGCCATCTCTGTCCCGTGGTTTCCTCTCAGCTGCCACTCATGAGAGGGAGATGGTGGGAACAGATCTTTCCCACCCTTTATCTCAGGATGCTGAGGCACCAGAGGCTTTGTCACTAGCTCAGTCACATGGTTTAACTGGTGATGCTACAGCCAGGCCTCTGGTGAAAGTTACTGACCTTTGTGCAGCTAGAGTTCTGCACTAAGTCCAGGCAGACACAGAGCATCTCCTTTGAGCAAGGTCCCATGCTCAGACCCTCAAAGTGTTCTTTCAACAGTCCTACAAGGTAGGCATCATTGCTCCATTTTAACAGATGAGTAAGCTGTGGCTCAGAGAAATTAACTAACTTGTCCAAGCCTGCTCGGCTATAAGGACAAAGTCCAGAACTCCTGCTTTCTCCATCAGGAAAGGAGGCACAGGAGGTGAGCATTCGGCCAGTACCCTAGCTTGACCTACGGTACTTATCCCCTCCTCCAGCAGCCTTTCGAAGATGCCACCTTGGAGGACAACATCTTCTTCCCAGAAGGACTTGAGCAGCCCAGTGGCATCCCCCAGGTCTGTTGGGATACTTACTCTGGGGAAGGATGAGGAAGCATCCCAACCCCTCTCTTTTGGAGTCTGGAGTTGGAGATGCTGGAGTATAGAGGGCCTGATTCCCCATCCTCCCTCTCCCAGCCTACCTAGCTGCCTTTTTAGGCAGCTCATTCTTCCCTGTGTTAACTTTCTTGCCTACTTCCATCTTCAGGTGAAAGGGAAATGGTGAAGATGAGTTATCCTGGAGGCCCAAACCTTCAATGTGGTAGCTGGGCATAATCTGGGAAGGCTTCCTGCAAGTGGTAAGGGTCAGGGCCAGACTGTGAAAAGTGGAAATAAATAGATGGAGAGAACCATGGGAAGAACCCAAACTGTGATTTCCCTCTCCTTCTTAGAACTGTAGGTGCATCACCTCCTAATAGACACTCATTTGCTGATTCTTTCATTCATTGATGGAGTACCATGTGCTGGGTAGGAAACAGGATTCTACCTCATGTCCACAGGCTCTTCAGGTTGATAGCCACACAAACAGCCATACAATGTGACAGTGGCTGTAATGAACATGTTCTGGGACCCCACAGGCTGCTAAAGCGCATCAGAGCATTCAAGAGAGTTGACATGTGGCTCCTTAAGGACCAGCTCTGTGTTTCCTAAACCCCAGATATACTTACATAGGAAACAAATGGTTTTTATAAAAACAAAAAGTTCACTTTGCTCTCACACAATATTCAGTGTTCCATTGTGTTTGTAACCCCACATCCAACTATGGAAAAGTTTCTCTGGATCCCAGTAGTTCTTAACTCTTTTTTTTTTTTCTGTTTTTTTTTTTTCTTTTATTGTGATAAAATACATATACATATACATATACATATATGTATATATACATATACATATACATATTAACCTTTTTAAGTGTACAGTTCAGTGGCACTAAATATATTCATAATGTACAACCATGACCACCATCCATCATCTTCATTGTAGCTCTTTTATTTTTTAAAATTGAAACTCTCTACCCATTAATATTAACTCCCCATTCTCTGTTCCCCCCAGTCCCTGGCAACTACCATTCTACTTTCTGTTCTGTGAATTTGACTGCTTTAGATACCTCAGGTAAGTGGAATCTTACAGAGGCGCCTGGGTGGCTCACTCGGTTAAGCTTCCAACTTTGGCTCAGGTCATGGTCTCGGGGTCTGTGAGTTCCAGCCCCACATTGGACTCTGTGCTGACAGCTCAGAGCCTGGAGCCTGCTTTGGATTCTGTGTCTCCCTCTCTCACTGTCTCTCATGCTCTGTCTCTCTTACTCTCAAAAATAAATAAACATTAAAATTTTTTTTAAAAAGTGAAATCTTACAGTATCTGTCTTTCAAATGACTGACCTCAAGATTCCTCCATGTTGTAGCATGCAACAGGATTTCCTTCCTTTTAGAGGCTAAATAATATTCCACGGTATGTATATATCACCTTTTGTTCGTGCATTTATGCATCAATGGACACGGGTTCCTTCCACATTTTAGCTATTGTGAATAATGCTGCTATGAAACATGGATGTATAAATATCTCTTTGAGATGCTGTTTTCAGTTCTTCGGGGTACATACTCAGAAGTGGAATTGCTACATTATATGGTAAATCTAGTTTTAATTTTTTGTAGAGCCACTGTACTGTTTCCACAGTTGCTGTGTCATTTTACATTCTCACAAACAATGCAGAAAAGTTCCAATTTCTCCACTTCCTCACCAACACTTGTTCTTTCTGTTTATTTTTTTTTTAAGTTTATTTATTTTTGAGGGGGCCTGGCAGACAGAGAGCGTGAGACACAGAACCCGAAGCAGGCTCCAGGCTCTGAGCTGTCAGCACAGAGCTCGATAAGGGGCTCAAACTCATGAACTGTGAGATCATGACCTGAGCCGAAGTCGGACACTTAACCAACTGAGTCACCCAGGCACCGCTATTTCTGTTTATTTCATTGCTAATGTATAGAAATGAAACTTATTTTGTGTGTTGACTTGTTTCCTGCTACTTTGCTGAATTCGTTTATTAGTTCTAGCAGTTTTTTTGTTTGTTTGTCTGTTTGGAATCTTTAGGGTTTCCTACATATGAGATCCTATTATCTTCAATCAGGGATTATTTTACTTCTTCCTTTCCAACTTAGATGCCTTTAATTTCTTTTTCTGGACTAATTTCTCTGGTTAAAATTCCAGTACTGTATTGAATAGAAGTGGCAAAAGCAGGCATCCATCGTTACCTTGTTCCTGATGTTGGAGGAAGAGCTTTCAGATTTTCACCATTGTGATTTGGGCTTGTTTTTTGCTGTGGGTTTTTTTATATATGACTCCTATCATATTGAAGTAGTTTCCTTCTGTTACTCGTTCTTTTAGTGATTTTATCATGAAAAGGTGTTGAATTTTGTCAAATGTTTTTTCTCTATCAATTGAGATTATGTGCTTCCTCCTCCTTCATTTTGTTAGTAATACCCTGATTGATTTTAGTATGATGAACTATTCTTGCATTCCAGGAATAGATCACAATTGGTTGTGGTGTATATTCCTTTTAGTATGCTGCTGAATTTGGTTTGCTAATATTCTATTAAGTATTTTTTCATCAATGTTCATAAGGTATAATTATATGTAGTTTTCTTGTAGTGTCTTTTATCCGACTTTGATATTGGCAATGTTGGCCTTGTAGGATAAGTTAGCAAGTGTTCTTTCCTCTTCATTTATTTGGAAGTTTGAGAAGGATTGGTATTACTTCTTCTTTAAATATTGCATAGAGTGGCACCTGGGTGACTCAGTTGGCTAAAGTGTCTGGCTTCGGACCAGTTCATGATCTCACAGTTTGTGAATTTGAACCCTGCATCAGGCTCTCTGCTGTCAGCACAGAGCCTACTTTGGATCTTCCCTCCCCCTCTCTTTCTGCCCCTCCCCCCACCTCTCAAAGATAAATAAACTTTTTTTTTTTTTTAATGTTGGGTAGAATTCACCAATGAAGCTATTAGGTTCAGGGTTTTATTTGTTGGGAGACTTTAGATTACTGATTCAATCTCCTTACTAGTTGTAGGTCTACTCAAAATTTCTATTTCTTCATGATTTAATCTTGGTGGGTTTTGTGTTTCAAGAAATTTGTCCACTTCATCCAGCTTACTATGTTCATAATAATCTCTTACAATCTTTTTTATTTCTGTAGGATTATTAGTAATGTTCCCACTTCCATTTTTTTTTATTTTAGCAATTTGAATTAGATTTAGTAATCTCTTTTATTCTTGGTCAGTCTAACTAAAGTTTTGTCAACTTTATTGATCTTTTGTTTTTAAGTTTATTCGTTTATTTTTGACAGAGAGAGAGAGAGAGAGAGAGCAAGTGGAGAGGGGCAGAGAGAGAGGGAAAGAGAGATAGTCCCAAGCAGGGTCCACATTGTCAGTGCAGAGCCTGATGCAGGTCTCGAACCCATGAACTGTGAAATCATGACCTGAGCCAAAGTCAGGCACTTAACCAACTGAGCCACCCAGGTGCCCCTATTGATCTTTTCAAAGAACCAACTTCTGGTTTCATGAATTTTCTTTATTCTCAATTTCATTTATCTTATAGGTCTTTACCTTGCTACAAATCCTCTCCCCAGAAAACTACCCATACATCTCAAAGTCTACATACATATTGAGGGGTCTTCACTGATCCTTAAAACCGAGGGATCTCCACTGACAGATTAAACTGGGTAGAGAGCAGGACAAGGAAAAAGGAATGGAGCTGACACTCATGACTCATCAGGTGCTATTTCAATGAGAGCCTCTTAAACTTTATTGTGGTAGTTTGGGTTGGGTCCTTAGCATCTGTCTTTCTAACAAGCTATCAAGTGAGGCCAGGGCTATTGCTTCTGGTCCCTGCTTTACACAATGAGGCTCTAAGCAACCCTACCCTCTCTAGCGCTGCTTCTCTGCCTTTCAGGTAAGCTCCCCTCTCCACAAAAGTCATCCCCAGGTAGGCAGGTGTCACACTGACTCCTCCCTTCCCTTATCCCCACTTGTAGTTATGAAGACCAAACCATGCCATTTCCTAAACAGTGCTGACCCCATTTGTCCATTTGTGCTCTCCCACACCCTCATTTTAGGCCAGCAACATCTGCTGGGATCATCACAGAGTTCTCACTACCCATGGTATGATCCCCTAACCTTCACTGTTAGTGCAATTTTTTTTTAGTTTATTTGTTTATTTTGAAAGAGAAAGAGTGTACAAGTGGAGAAGAGGCAGAAAGAGAGAGGGAGAGAGAGAATCCCAAGCATGTTCCACGCTGACCGTGCAGAACCGGATGCAGGGATCAAACTTACAGGCGGTAAGAATATGACCTGAGCCGAAAAGAAGAGTCAGATGCTTAATCAACTGAGACACCCATGTGCCCCATATTTTTTTCCAGTTTATTTATTTATTTTTGAGACAGGTGGAGGGGCACAGAGGGAGGGGGACAGAGGATCTGAAGTTGGCTCTGTGCTGACAGCCCTGATGCAGGGCTCAAACTCACAAACTGCGAAATCATGACCTAATTCGAAGCTTAACCAACTGAGCCACCCAGATGCCCCTCTTAGTGCAATTTAAATTGCAAGTCGTTTTAGACTTCAATGTGCCTTACAAGGGCATGTGTGACCCTAGTCCTGGTCACAACTCTAGTCTTGTTTCTTTCCATCTTACTCGCACAGTTCCTACCTCTTGGCTTTTGCCTATTCTGTTCCCCCCTACTCAGAATCCTCTTCCCTGCCTTTTATCCAACTCTCACTCCTTCTCCTGACCTGGTCTGCCTGTCCCCCCACCCCTTCCTTTTAGCTCAGCCAGGTTGGGAGCCTACCTGACCACTCCTGCCTCAGTTGGGGTCATTTTGATGATGCCTAAAACCCCTGAAACTCCCTTAAGTAAAACAAGGTGCTGAAGAGAAGGGGGTACTTTCTGGACTTCTCCAGCAGGAGCCCTCACCTTTCCTTCCCTCCCTCTTCTGAGACTCCCAGCCCAATGCCCTCTGACTGGTTGTGTCATAGCTCTCTGTACCTTCGAAACTTGAAATTCTTGGGATATAGAATCCAATTGGCCCATCTGTAATTAGGTATTCTCCCTGGGCCAATCAGCTACTGCTGGATAACTGAGACATATAGCATAAACATAGCCTCCAGGTCCCATTCCTGAGTGGGTGGGAAGTTTTGGAAAGGGGAGCGTGAGCTAAGTAGTCTCCGAGATGTCTCCTGCAATTCTTAAGGTATTTAACCTGTGCTTCCGTCTCATAGTGGTATAACTGCTTGCTCCTGGTCTGCCTTTCCCAGTGGACATAAGCTCTAAGGACAGAGGCCAAGCTGTATAACTGTCTTCAGGGCTGAAACAGAATGTGCCCAATAAATATTTGTGGAATGAAATGCCAAGAAAGCCCAGAGAAAGGACTGGCCTTTATGTTCATGGAGACAACCCGGAAGAGATGACATTTGGGCCAGGAATTAAAGGAGAGTGAGTTTATGGGGCACCTGTGTGGCATAGTCTGTTCAGCGTTGACTCTTGATGTTGGCTCAGGTCATGATCTCATGGTTCGTGAGTTTGAGCCCTGCATCAAGCTCTGCACTGATGGTGTGGAGACTGCTTGGGATTCTGTCTCTCCTTATCTCTGCCCCTCCCCTGCTTGTGCTGGCGCTCTCTCTCTCTCTCTCTCTCAAAATAAAGAAATAAACTTAAAATTTTTAATTAAAAAAAAAAAAAAGCAGAGTGAGTTTACTAACCGGGAGTAGAGGTTTAGGTTTAGCAAGAGGGAATGGTGGTCCTATGGTCTGAGTTGGTCCAACCACACATTACTGAGCACCCAACAATTAACAACACATTGGGTGATTGCTGTGGGGCCAAGGTAAGGCCTGGAAAGGGGTGAGAAGTAACCAAAGGGGAGATTAGATTCCTAAAGTATCTAAACCAAATATTCCTTCCCCTGCACCCCCACTGGTAGTTTGTTCTCACGGGGATTAAGGCTGTAAAATAATTATGTTTGTGTGCCTGTATCCCCCAGGAGTCTCAGGGGCTGTGGTTTTTAACCTTTATAAAACAAATCCCCAGGGTTTTTTGATGAACCTGAATCCCCTGATGGCAACATGAGGACTGTGGACACCCCTAATATTCTGTTCAATACATGTTAATGGAACCCAATTTTGTAGTAGACTTGGGGCTACTGAGACGGACCAACCTGGTCCCATCTGGAGGAGTCAAATATAATTTACAATAAGAATGAAATAGGTGCCCAAGATAATTACAGCAGTACAGCTGAGTCTTGGGAATCCCAGCCAATCTCTTGTAGAGGTGATTGTGAGCTTGTGATCATCTCTAGAAGATAGTGGGAGTGACTTAACAGTGAAAATGTTAGCCTAATTTTTTCTGAACTAAATAAACGTGCACATACATTTAACACTTCCAAAGAAAGTTTATAGCCATTTTCTCATTTCTTTTTCACCATTGCAAGCATATTATTTGCATTTTACAGATGAAGAACTCATCTCAGGGAGGTTAAGTGATTTGCCCAAGGTCATACAACATGTGGGAGGAGATGGTTCCTCCCCAATCTCCATTCTTGAGGAAGAACCCTTCACTGCTTGGAGAGAGTTATAACTCCTTCCAGATACTCTCAAATTCTCTCCAGACCATGGAGCCTGTAAATGATGACCATTTCAGAAAAAGAGCTATTGAACACCTACTGTGTGGAAAGCATCATTTCTTCTCCCTTATAAATAATAAGCATGCTCTCAGAAAAAAACCAGTATAAGTCATTTACCCTTGAAGTAAATAAATTCTCCCACTTTCCCTAAACATCTTAAAAATATGTATGTATGTATTTAATTTGAATTCTCAGATCTGAGTTCAAATTCTGGTTCCACTAGTTAGTGGCTGTGAGATCTCATGCAACTCAACCTCTCTAAGCTTGTTTTTTGATTTTTTAAAATTGAGGTAAAATTGGGGCACCTGGGTAGCTCAGTTGGTTGAGCATCCAGCTTCACCTCAGGACATAATCTTGCGGTTTATGAGTTCAAGCCCTGCATCTGGCTCTCTGGTGTCAGCATGGAGCCCACTGTGGATCCTCTGTCTCCCTCTCTTTCTACCCCTCCCCTGCTCACACTCTCTGCAAAATAAATAAAATGTTAAAATTGAGGTAAAATTCACATAAGTTAACCACTTTAAATGAACAATTCACAATATTATACAATCACCTCTTCTATCTGCTTTTAAAATATTTTCATCACCTCAAAATAAAACCCCATATCTTTTTATTTTTATTTTTATTAATTTATTTTTTCAGTATATGAAGTTTACTGTCAAATTGAAAACCCCATATCCATTAAGCAATTACTTTCCATTCCATTGCCGGCTCCCCCACCCCCAGCCTTGCTTTCTGTCCTATGGATTTACCTATTCTGTATATTTCATATAAATGAAATCATACAACATGTGAGTTCTTGTGTTTAGTTCATTTACTTAGTGTATTTTCAATATGGTACTACATGTCATAGCATGTAGCAGGACATCTTCATTCCTTTTTGTGGCTAAATTACATTCAATTGTATGTATATACTACTTTCGTTTATCCATTCATCTGCTGATAAACACTGGGGTGTTTCCACCTTTTGGATACTGTGAATATTGTTGCAATGGACTTTGGCATACAAGTATCTGATTGTGAGTCCCCATTCTCAATTCTTCGGGGGTACATCCCCAGGGATGAAATTCCTGTGTCACAATAATTCTATGTTTAGCTTTTTGAGGAACTGCCAAACAGTTTTCCACAGTGATTATACATTTTACATTCCTATCATCAAGACACAAGTATTCTAGTGTCCATATCCTCTCTAACACTTATTATTTTCTAGGGGTTTTTTGTTTTTTGTTTTTGTTTTTGTTTTGCATTATTTTGTAATAGTCATCCTGATGGGTATGAAGTAGTATCTCATTGTGGTTTTTATTTGCATTTCCCTAATAATTAGTGATTTTAAGTATATTTTCACATCCTTACTAGCTATTTGTATATCTTTTATAGAAAAATGTCTATTCAAGTCATTTGCTCATTTTCAGTCTGGTTACTTGTATTCTGTTGAATTCTAGGAGTTCTTTACATATTCTGGATATCAATCCCTTATCAGATACATGATTTGAAATATTTCTTTCATTCCATGGCTTATCTTTTTCACTCTTTGTTGGTGTACTTTGATGTACACCAGTGTTTCATTTTCATAAAGCTGAATTTATATATTTTTCTTTTTTTTTTAATTTTTAAATGTTTTTATTTTGAGAGGGAGAGAGCATCAGTGGAGGAGGGGCAGAGAGAGAGGGGAAGACACAGAATCTGAAGCAGGCTCCAGGCTCTGAGCTGTCAGCACAGAGCCTGACAGGGTGTGGTGGTGGGGCTCCAACTCACAGACTGTGAGATCATGACCTGAGCTGAAGTTGGATGCTTAACTGACTGAGCCACCCAGGTGCCTCTATATATTTCTTTTGTTGCCTGTGCTTTTGTTGTCTTATCCAAGAAATCATTGCCAAATTCAATGTCATAAAGCTATTGCCCTATGGTTTTTTTCTTTTAAAAAATATTTTTATTTATTTTTGAGAGAAACAGCACTAGAGGGGGCAGAACAGAGAGAGGGGGATAGAGTATTTGAAGTGGACTCTGCGCTGACAGCAGCAAGCTCAATGTGGGGCTCAAACTCATGAACCATGAGATCATGAGCTGAGTGGAAGTTGGATGCTCAATCAACTGAGCTGCCCAGGTGTTCCTGTTTTGTTTTGTTTTTTGTTTTAAATTGTTATTTATTTTTGAGAGAGAAAAAAAGCAAGGGAGGGACATAAAGAGAGGGAGACAGAGAATCCGGAGCAGGCTCCAAGCTGTCAGCACAGAGCCTGACGTGGGGCTCAAACTCACTAACTGTGAGATCATGACCCCAGCTGAAGCTGGATGCTCAACCAACTGAGCCACCCAGGCACCCCTGTTTTTTTTTTTTAAAGAGAGAACACAAGTGGAGGAAAGGGAGAGAGAGAGAGAGAGAGAGAGAGAGAGAGAGAGAGAATATTAAGCAGCCTCCCTGCTCAGCACTGAGCCTGATGGGGGCTTGATCCCACAGCCCTGGGATTATAACCTGAGCCAATATCAAGAGTTGGACATTCAACTAACTGAGCCACCCAGGAGGACTTGCCCTATATTTTCTTTTAAGAGTTTTATAGCGATAGGTTTTACATTTAGGTATTTGATCCATTTTGAGTTAATTTTTGTATATGGTGTAAGGTAAGGGTCCAATTTCCTTCTTTTGCATGTAGATATCCAGTTTTCCCAGCACCATTTATTGAAAATACCATCCTTTCTCCCACTTAATAGTCTTGGCATCCTTATAGAAAATCATGTGACCATATACACGAGGCTTTATTTCTGGGTTTTATGCTATTCCATTTGGTCTATATGCCTGTCTATGCCAGTACCACACTGTTTTGATTACTGTAGCTTTATAGTAAGTTTTCAAATCAGGATCATTTCCAGCTTTGTTCTTCTTTTTCAAGATTATTTTTGGCCATTTGGAGTCCCTTGCAACTCCATATGATTTAGGATGGATTGTTCCATTTCTGCAAAAGACAGAAACAAAAAACACGTTGCAATTTGATGGGGACTGCATCAAATGTGTAGATTGTTTAGGGTAGCATTGAATCCAACAATATTAAGTCTTCCAGTCCATAAAAACAGAATGTCTCTCCATTTCTTTGTATTTAATTTCTTTTACCAATGTTTTATGGTTTTCAGAGTACAAGTCTTTTGTCTCTGGTTAAGTTTACTCCTAAGTATTTTATTCTTTTTGATGCTAATGTAAATAGGATGGTTTTCTTAATTTCCTTTTCAGATTGTTCAGTGTTTATGTATAGAAATGCAACTGATTTTTGTATATTGGTTTTGTGTCCTGTACCTTTGCTGAATGTTTATTAGTCCTTTTTTGGGTGGTGTGGAATGTTTAGAGTTTTCTACATATAAGAGCATGTCATCTGTGAACAGACAATTTTACTTCCTCTTTTCCAATTTGGATGCCTTTTATTTCCTTTTCTTGCCTAATTGCTCCTGTTAGGACCACCAGTACTATCTTGGATAGAAATGATGAGAGTGGGCATGCTTGTCTTATTCCTGATCTTAGAAGAGAAAGTTTCAGTTTTTCACCATTGACTATGATGTTAGCTATGGGCTTTTCAATAAGACCTTTATTATGTTGAGGTGAGTTTCTTCTATTCCTAGTTTGTTGAGGTGGTTTTTTTTTTTAATCACAAAAGGGCCAATTTGGATGCTTTTCATTTTTTTCTTGCCTAATTGCTCTGACTAGAACTTCCAGTACAATATTAAATGGCAGTGGTAAAAATAGACATCCTGGTCTTGTTCCTGGCCTGGAGGAGAAAGCTTTCAAAGCTTTCAGTACTTCACCATCAAGTACAATATTAGCTGTGGATTTTTAATAAGTGCCCTTTATCATATTAAGGAAATTCCCTTCCTTCCTAGTTTTCTGAGTGTTTTTATCATGAAAGCAAGCCCTACCTCTGAGAGCATCCATGTGTAGTAAGGGCAGGTAAATCTTCATGGCTCTGGAGCCCAGGGCCCCTCACATTACCCACCCAACCTTAACAGAGGGTGGGTTAAATAGAACCTCAGCCACTAAATCTAGAATAGAAATCTAGAATCCCAATTCATCAAGCCAAACCCTGAAGTCCAGCTAGGATGACTTCTTTTTTTTTTTTTTAAGTTTTTTTTTTTTTTTTAATGTTTATTTATTTATTTTGAAAGAGAAGGGAGCATGACTGGGAGAGGGGCAGTGAGAGAGGAAGCAAGAGAATCCCAAGCAGGCTCTGCACTGCCAGTGCACAACCTAACATGGGGCTCGATCCCATGAAAGAATGCCTAGAAACAACATGAAAACATATGAAAGTATAAAACTCATTGATAAAGTTAAATATACAGTCAAATTCGGGGCACTCTAATATTGTAATGGTGGTGCATAAATCGCTTTTTAATTTATTTTTTAAACTTACATCCAAGTTAGGGTTTTTTTTTTTTTTTAAGAGAGAGCGCATGAGCAGGAGAGAGAGAACCTTAAGCAAGCTCCACACTCAGCATGGAGCCTGGTGCCGGGCTCAATCTCACAATCATGACCTGATTGGAAATCAAGAGTGGGATGCCCAACCTGCTGAGCCACACAGGTGCCCTTAAGTTTCTTTATTTTATTTATTAAAAAATTTGTTAATATTTATTTATTTTTGAGAGAGACAGAGTGTGAGCTGGGGAGGAGCAGAGAGAGAGGGAGAATCTGAAGCAGGCTCCAGGCTCTGAGCTATCAGCACAGAGCCTGATGTAGGGCTGGAACCCATGAACCATGAGATCATGACCTGAGCTGAAGTCCAACACTTAACTGACTGAGCCACCCAGGTTCCTTTAAGTTTTTATTTTAATCACCTGGTCCTCATCACAAGTACACTCCTTAATTCACATCACTTATTTCACCCATTCCCCCCATCCTCTGGTACCCATCAGTTTGTTCTCTAGAATTAAGAGGTAGGATGACTTAGTGCACCTGGGTGGCTCATTTAGCTAGGCATCCAACTTCGGCTCAGGTCATGATCTCACGGTTTGTGAGTTTGAGCCCCACATTAGGCTCCACATTGACAGTGCAGAGCCTGTTTGGGAGTGTCTCTCTCTCTCTCTCTCTCTCTCTCTCTGCCCCTCCCCCACCCATGCTTTCTCTCACTATCAAAATAAATAAGCAAACTTAAAAAAAAAAGTAGGATAACTTATTTCTTGTCCTTTTAGATCCCTGATTTTCCCCATGCTGTTCTGCTATCCAACACATTATCCTTAAAGGCCCTTCTTCTTTCAGCTGAAGCTGAAAGCTATTGAGCTTTTCTGTACCTCTTTTAGGGCTTGGGGATCTTGGTAAGATTGACAAGGTTCCTTGTTCCATGGACCTCACAATCTAATTAGGGGAGAGAGATGATAAACCTATGAAGAAAAATGTCAGGTAATATTAAATTTTCTGCAGATAGAGAAAATAGGGTGGTTTAATGGTCACTAGGCAGTTACTTAGATTGAGTAGGTAGTCATGGAGGGCTTCTCTGAGTAAGCTGATGAATTTGATGGAACTGAATGGAATTATTCTCTGTAGGACTTTTTAAAAAGCAACTGTTTCCATGACAACTATCTATGGACTTAACAAATGTGCATGGTCATTTATAAGTATAGTAATGTGTGCTACTTTCCTAGGACAGTTGATCAACAGCATCTTTCACACCATTTCCAGCCAGTGCCAGCCCTAAAAAGCGATCCCTCAATACCACGCAATTTGGGAGCAAGCTACAAGCCACTTCTCTACTCTCTAGGACAGTCATCTGAGGTTCTCACCACACCCCATGCTGCCCCTGAGCTTTGGCCCTTCTGCCTAGAATTCTCCTTTCCTGAGCCTTTACATGCTTCTCTGTAGCATTCTTGGCGTGCTTACCTCATCAGGGTCTTATTAAATGCCTCCCCGCTCCTGATGGCCTCTCCCATAGTCTCTGTTTTATGTTCTTTTCAGCACTCATTAGAATTTGAAATTATTTTGTACTATTTGTCTCTCCTGTTTAGAAGGTAAGATGCTTCAGGGCAAAGATGTGTTTTCTTTTGCTCAGCACTGTGTTCCCTGGGGGCCTATGTGAGCACCTGAAATACAGTTTGGGGACAATAAATGTTTGCTGAATGAACATCCACATGGAACAGGATTGTATTAGCTAACACTCTACAGATGAGAATCTTCCAAGCTCAACTGTAAGCATAGTTCTTCATTCACTTCAGTGCGTGGTTATGAGAGTGGGCTCTGGATCTAGATGTCCTGTACTCAAACCCCTACCCTCTTCTTACTTGTCAAGTAAGATCCCCAAGCACTTTTTCCAACTTTGAAGGGATGCTAATTGTATATACCTCAATGTCAATGTAAAGATTAAATGAGTTAATACCTATAAAATGTTTATAGTTATGCTTGGCATGTCTTGTTACTATTCCCTAGTATCCAGTGCAGTGCCTGGTACCCAGTAAGTAATTGCCAAACATAAATGAAATTTTATGGTACAGCAATTATTCCAGGCTTTCATTAGACATTGTGGTGGATTTCTTTAAAAAGCTTCCCAGAGGGGCACCTGGCTGGCTCAGTTGATAGAACATGCGACTCTTGATATCGGGGTCTTGAGTTCACACTCCACATTAGGTGTGGAGCCTACTTTAAAAAAATTGTAAAAAGCCTCCTAGAGATTATAATCTAGTATGAGGGAAGTGGTGTGTAAACAAAAAGTTTAAAAAATATCCCAAGAATAGGATGGCTATTGAAGAGACAAAATTATCTGCCACTTTGGAACCTGGTTCATAGTGATGATGGCATCTAGGATCTTTGGCATCCAGAAGTGGGGATGGGCTCAAGTTTGGCTGATGGAGGAAGCATTGAGCTGGCTTCTATGGAATGAGGAGGTGGTGAAACAGGGTAAAGGTAGAGGGTGTTTTTTCCAGGTGTGAGTTCATAGTGATGGAGAAGGCCTAGTTCTAGTTTCTGATTGACTAGCAAGTTGCTGATGTGTTTTGTCTCAGGAAGATCTCAGATTTTTAAACCTCGTTTGAAGGTAGGGCCATCAATAGGTAGGTATACATGTAACTCACTCTAGAAATTCCCCCCCAATAGAACCCATTTTCCTACAGGTGGATTGGGGATAACATGATCTCCAAAGGTAGTTGTGAGAGCATAACATCATCCAAGTAGTCAGGGAAGCTTTGGAAGTCAAGGAAACCATGATATCACAGAAGGGCAATAGCATCTTGGGAGGAGGGAATGGAAGGGGCTTCTATTACCAGGGGAGCCAGCCCTGGCCCTTGTTGCTCCAACCTCAGTGACAAAGGAGGAACGTAAGTGTGGGTATCTTTGATGGTTGTGTATTTAGTCTTTTAGGGGGGAGATAAACAATAAGATTCTTTTTTCAAGCCTCTGCCCAGCCTCACTGGTCTCTTTCTTCTCCCTTTGGTCATCTTTAAGATTCTTGTCTAAATTTGCTTCAGCCCTTGAGACCAAATCCGTTTATGTGCCACATACCAAGAGTCCAAGCTAAGAGACCAACTGGGGAAAATGCAAAGCGTGGAGCAGAAAGGCATCAGAATGCTAATCTGACCTCAAGATGCTGAGAGAAGTGAACCAGCTTTTGAGGGATCCTTTGTCCTTTAAGAGCCTAGGATGAATTCCTCCTACTTGAGGGAACGCAGAGCCTTCAAAGGTTTTGAGTGTGCTTTCTAACCCAGGAGACTGATGTTTCCAAATGGCTATCACAATGCCTTTAGACAGGCAGAGCCCTTTCCTTACTCCCAGGAGATAATCTAGAAGGAAATATATGTGTGTATATGTGTGACACAGTGACAAAATTTCATTCAGGTACAAGTGACTGATATCAGAGGCCTTTGGAAAGTCTCTTCAGACAAGGGAGAAGGGTATCAGGGTAAACTTTCCTGAGTGTCAGTAGCCACAGGACTGAGAATGGGAAATTTGAGAACGTGTGAAAGCTGTAATACTTTTTGGAGCACCTCTGAAGATATAAATTCCCACCCATAGTTTGGAACACACACTTGTATTTTTATAACCTAATTTGTTCCAAAAATAACTATGTCTGATATCCAGAAGTGTGAAGGCTCAGAAGAAAAGGGAAGTGGGGAAGAGAAAGGATTTTTTATCCTCTTGATTTTGTGAGGAAAACAAAACAAGTCTTCAAAAAAAAAAAAGATCTGCTTTTATAATTTTCTCAGCATCTTGCCAGTGTTCACTTACTGGGAGGAAGAGGAGGAGGAGGAGGAGGAGGAGGAGGAGGAGGAGGAGGATAAGACCTGGGGCTGTAGTGGAGAGAGCTGACAAAATACACTCTTCTCATTAACTGGCGCCCACAGGGCAGCAATTCCCAATTTAAGGAAGGAGAATCTGCATCCTTACCCTTCCAATCGCTCCATACCCACCAGCCCTCCGCCCCCCCACCCCCTTCCCCGTGTCAGTGATTTAAAAAGCCCTTTCTTGTCCCTGCTGCTCTTTTCAGGAAATTCTGAAGATAGCCTCAGACAACAGGAAACGGGACAGGAGGTGGGGGTGGAGGGGGGGAAAACCGACAGTTACATGGTACACATCAATTTCATGGGTCCTTGAGGGCTGTGCACAACCTCTGTAATGAGACGGTAGTAATAGCAGCGATCATCATTGGCAGCATTGCCAATGACCGTGCCTCAATGTTGAACCCCATATCTCCGTGCCAACCACTTGCATCATCGCATTCAATCCTCACAAGCCTCCCCCAAGCGAGGAATGAGGAGGAACCGAGGCTCAATTGAAGCACTGGTGGCTGGTGGGGTGCAAACCCATTCTGTCCCACCCACCCCGGAACCGTTCCCAGGTGGATTCAGGCCTGGGATTTTCGTGCCACATTCACTCCTGAAACGGTCATCTGTAGCACAGATGGTTCTATCTAGGGACGAATTACGGTCCACCCGGCACTGGGAAAGAACGGCCTCCGGGCAGCTCTCAGCGGAACTTTCCTGTCGGCGGCGCGTGTTCCCGTCCGGGCGGCTGGGCGCGCGGTCCAGGAGGGGGACACTTTCTGGCGCGGACCGCGAGAGGAGTCTGCGAGCGCCGCCGCCGGAGAAGACCGACTCTCGGCCCGAGCCAGCCCGCGGCGCCCGGGCCTGGCCGGCCGCTTCCCGCCTCAGCCGCCACCTCCGCCCCCGCCGCCGCAGACGCAGCCGAGCAGGAGAAGCGGGAAGCGCAGCCAGTTGGCCCTGCCCGGCCCGGCGCGGCCCGGAGCCGCGGCGCAGGAGGTGAGTGCCGGTGCTGGCCCCCGGCTCCGGGCTTGGGCCGCCGGGACGGCAACAATGGGGGCCGAGTGGGGACGCGGCCCGGGCCCGTGGCGCTCAGCGGCCTGGGGCAGCAAGCCCGTCCCAGCGGCCCGGGCCTTGGGGCGCTGGATCCCCACTGGGGAACTCCAGTGGCCGGAGCCTTGGCTGGGGTTTTGGCCTCGACCCGGGGCCTCTGTGGCTTGGTATTTAGTATCTTGGTAGCCAGGAAAGGGAGTCACAGGGGCTCGGAGACTTAACTCCAGTGGTGTGCGCTCTTGACGCTTAATGCGGACACCCTGGAAGCTAACCATAGTGGGGTGGATGGGGGGGGGGGGGGCTTGCGTTTGGAATTCTAGGGCCCTCCGTGTGCCTGGTCCCTAAGGCACATCGGGATGTGTCTCCCCCCGCGCCCCCTCTGTCCCACGTCTGTGAGCTTGGCCGACTGGGGTCTGGCTGGGGAGTAGAGGCACTGGGAGTTTAGCTTCTCTGGGGTAACCCGTGATTGGTTCCTGGAACGACTGGAAGCTCAGCTGGGCACAGAGGAGTTGAGCAAAGAGCTGGATTCTCTGGCCCAGATGTATCCTGGCGTTGAAGGGTTCTCAGGCAGGGAACTGAATGTCACCAGAGTGTCACGGTGAGTAGCGTTGCCTCCCTTGGTGTTAGGGTGAGCTGGAGTTGTGATTTGGAGAGTGTAGAGAAGTGTTGGTAGGCTGCCGAGTTTGGTAGGTTGCTTTATGTGGGCCACGGTGATGGCAGCCTGGGAGATGAACAGGAGAACTTTGCAGAGTGGGCTTTCTGATAGAGAATGACCTCTTACTGCGGGGGAGTGGGTGACTCAGATCTGTTAGAATTCCCGTGCTTGCTAGTGGATGTGGCTGACTATGTTAGTGACTGGACACCAAGGTGGATGGGGCTGGAAAGGGCTTTTGGGGGCTGAAAGAGTTTGTTCCAGAGTAGAAGACACTGTGGAATCATTCCTTTTCACTCCAAGTCAGAATGGTAGCTGTCCTTGACAGTATTTTAAGTAAAGAATTTCTTTGTGGTATTTGGATCCAAAGCTTTCTTCTGTACTTTTCTTTTTTTTTTTTCCTCCTGTTTTTGAATTGTGACTCATACTTTCATTTCAGCACTGTGGCTATTGTTTGTAATGCTAGACAAACTTAGACACCATAATATATGTAAATTCTAGGGGTTTTCAGTCCAATTCTTAGAAATCTAAATTAATTTCAGAGCCTGTTTTCACTAATTTGTGTGTCATTGTTTAATGTGTGCAACTCTACAGAGGGATGTGAAAACCCTAACAGTTTATGTTGTTAAATGTTCTTTGTATCCCTAATCCATGAAACTTCATTTTCTCCTGCTGCCATGAAGTCATTATGTTGAATCTGTTAAATCTTAGTGACTGCCATTTGAGCTTTTACAGAACATTATCTTCTTCACTAGAAGTGTTCTCTGTCTTCAGTGAATTTGGTCTGCACACTGTGTCTCATCTGTATTATTGAAGGCAGTGTGCAAACTCCAGCTCTGAGGCCTGCAGCTGTGCACCAGAGCTCTGTGTGTAGCATTCAGGCAAAGTTGGTGTGTTGTCTGTAGATGAGGTATGAAACTCTATACAACAAATGGCAGTATCAGACCATTGCACCTTCTGAGTTTATTTAGAGTGTTAAGAGGTACTGCCCAGTTGGAGTCTATAAATTTTCAGTGAAATGTGAGGTAATTCTGACTATCTGTAGGTTGTACTAATAGTTCTGGTTTCCCCCCCTTAATCTTTAAAAAATCCTGTATGTCCCTTGATTTCTGTCTCTCTTAAATTTTTATATTTTAAATAGTTAACTCTTTCATAAACCAGTGTCTGTTGAATTATGACAGGTACTGTGTTGGGCATCTTTACAATGGTAATATTTTTGGCATTTTAATAGTAGTTCTTAGTTCAGAAGTGGCTATAGGTCTGTGAGAGAAGAAGTGGTTCAGGTATATTATGCTTTTAATTGGTAAAGCTGCTGAATGAAGTTTTTTATACAGTATTAATTTTGACTAGTGAAAATTGATTGTCTTCATATATTTTCATGAAAAAGGTGAGCTATAATGTGTTCACATTAGTATGGGATTGTTTTTGCATTAATTTAAATACACCTGTTAACTTTAAGTATTTCTGTAGGCAAACCACAGGTAACATTTTGTTTCTGTGTGTGTTTGTGAATAGTGATTTATAAATACTGTATATGTGCTTGGGTTCCCCAGGAAGCCGTCACACTTTCCTTTCCACTGTGGTTTGGGAGCATGAAGGCGTTGCTTACCCCCTTTGTCTGGTTCACTGTATGTAGGCTGGGAGTGTCTGCTGATCACTTGGAGTGCTGTCCCCTAGAACAGGAGGAATAAGATTGAGGTAAGGCTCAGTCTATTTGAAATTGCTTGCCTCTTGGTTTTCACTGCATACAATATAATGTAAATTATATTTGAAAAAAAATTTTTGCCTTAATCGTTAATCTCCATTCTGATCTAGTAGAATGAAATTCTGTCCTTTGCTCTCTTCTCTCTCTGTGTTTATATTTTGGCCAAAAATCCAAGGCACTCACATGATAAATTCTTTAAAATATCTTTCATTTTCTGTCTAGAATGTTCACTTGATCAAAGAAAAGAAAAAATGGTTTACATATGTTGTTTTGAAAAAAAATTTTTTATTATTACATTTTATTTATTTTTGATAGACAGAGCACAAGTGGGGGAGGGGCAGAGAGAGACGGAGACACAGAATCCAAAGCAGGCTCCAGGCTCTGAGCTGTCAGCACAGAGCCCAATGCGGGGCTTGAACCCACAAACCGCGAGATCATGACCTGAGCGGAAGTCAGAAGCTTAACCGACTGAGCCACCCAGGTGCCCCAACATATGTTGTTTTAAAAGCAAAGTGATTGCTGAAAGAAGTGTTTTTGAATACCTCTTAGTCAAATGGATTGACTTCAGAAACTCTTGGAAAGAAGCCTTAGAGTTTTTGCTTTTTTTTTTTTTTAAATTTTTTTAACGTTTATTTATTTTTTGAGAGACAGAACTTGAGCAGGGAAGGGGCAGAGAGAGAGAGAGGGAGTTACAGAATCCAAAGCAGGCTCCAGGCTCTGAGCTGTCAGTACAGAGCCCAATGCAGGGCTCAAACCCACAAACTGTGAGATCATGACCTGAGCCGAAGTCGGACACTTAACTGACTGAGCCACACAGGCGCCCTGTGATTTTGCTTTATGTAGGAAAATTCTGAGGTGTCTAGTACAATAGGAAGGGCATGGTCTTTGGAGTCATCCCACCTCTACTTCTTTCTTGCTTTTTGACCTGGGTAAGCTGTTAACCTTTCTGAGCCTTGTTTTATTTATTTATTTTTTTCCTTCTGTAAAATGAGGATAGTATAACCTTCTCTGCAGATTGTATTGGGGACTGAAGATGAAGGCCTAGTACTTTGTAGGTAGTCAGTGCTTGCTGTTAGTAGTAGTGTCTTGCTCTTAGTAGCTGTTAGTGTAGTTAGAAGTAGTAATGGGGGCACTATTTTCAGTAGTATTAGTAGTAGGAGCATAGCCAGGTGCTGTGCATGGATGAGGGGCTCAGTTTCTTTGTCTGGTGAGGAAGGCAGCCTGCTGTCTGCACCTGTTTGTACTCTGGACAGGTGAGAGAATTACCGAGGTAGTCTTTATCTAGTACTGGTGGGCAGGAGTCCACACTATAAAGTCCAAGGTCATTCCTGGCACTGGTAGGTTTTTTTCCTGGCAGTTTCTATGGAGAAGCCAGGAGGTAACTGTTCGGCATGTCCTTGTTTTGAGAACTGTAAGCATTCCCATTTACACTGCTAGAGTATGACAGGCAGCATCATGTTCTGTGTATCCCATGGTCAGGATGTTTCTCTAGCTTTTGTCTTATCAGAGACCTGGCTTTGGTCTTTTTGCTAGGAAGGCTCCAGATGCTAGAGAGATTTGTCATCTTTCTCTAATTTGGGGTATTTTGATAGAATATAGCACTCTGTTCAGAAAGTTTTTGATGAACGGAAGGTTGACAGCCTTTGTTACAGAATTGTTCAGTTTTATTTTTTCCCTATGGGAGGAAAAAAAGAAGTCAAGAGAAAAGTAAGAATAAGTATAAGCCAGATAGAAGTAATTAGAAATAACCGGCCATACAACTCTTCCAGTTTTCCTTAGTCAAATCCCTCCTCCATTGTGGCTGGTCTTTAACTTCTGTTAAAAGTAAATAATATTCCTTTAGCCTTAAAATACTGTGAACATCTAGATCCTAGTATGTCTCTATTTCAACATCTCACCTTTAGACTCAGCCACTCCTGTGTCTTCTTTCTAGTCCCTCTTCTGCCACAATTTCTCTGGCACTTGATGCTGTTGTTACAGTGAACTCCTTGAACATCCCAGCATGCTGAAGCTATTCCTCTCCTAACTTTCTTCCCCATTCTAGTGATTTTCTGACTCTTAGTCTTGCATTTACCAGGAATTAAGGCACCACCATCTCTTAAAAGATTCTTTGATTCTTTCTGGATTAAGCTGAATGCCTCTCCTTTATCTGGCCATTGCAGTTCTGTCCAAGCTTCTTTCATAATTACTCTGTACACTGTACTCTTAACTTTTGGTATATTTGTGTGTTTTACAGGCTAGGTTGTAATCTGCTTGAGAGCAGGACCTTGTCTTATTTATCCTTATATCCTAATACCTAACCATCTCTGGCACTGAGTAGCTACTCAGTAAATCTTTGTGGAATGAACAAATGAATGACCTCTGCATATGAAGTGACAGGAAATCATTCCTTGTGGAGCTGGTGGTGTGATGAGTGTTCTGATTTTAAGGCTGTGTCTGATCCTGGCTGAAACAGTGCTTCTGCCTTTGTACTTACAGGTTGTTAAAAGCAATACTTTATTTTGATTGAAAATGTGTTGCTTATTCCATATGTTCATAGTTTTCAGGCTGGGGGGGCTATTACTTGCTTTCTGTGGGTCTGGCAAAAGTTTCATTTGGAAAAAATGGAAGTTTTTCGTTGGTATTATCTAGATTTTCCTTTGGCCATTTACTGCTCTGAGCACTTTGTCCTCATGCACGAAGAAGAGTGACTAGTCAGTTTGGGTCACAAGGTCTCCAGACAGCTAGTGGCCAGCCTGGGAGTGTGTAACGAATTTAACACCAGGATGTTGTGACTTTTACCGGCTGATGGACCTTTTGGAATTGAGCTCAATGTCACCATTTTCAGGATACAAGATTAGTTGCTCAAACTTTATTCAGGAATTTGAACTCAGTGACTATGAAATTATCTGTACTAGTTCTTTGCTTAGCCTAATACTGTACTAAAACTGGAACTGATGAATTAATTCTTTGTTAGGAGGCTATGTGTTCTGAGTTACTAACCTAGAAATTATGGAATTGTGCCAATTTCATAAGTCACCCTCTTGGTTCTTCTTTGTGGTAAGATAACTTGAGGGTGTACTATCTAAATTGATTTACATTTTCATGGTTGATCAGATCACATAAGAATCCCACTGAAGGCCAAGTGTGAGGAACCTTATTAAAGCCTATATAATGTAGTCTTCTTTCATGCAGTTGACAAATATAACATACTGCAGAAAAGGAAAGCATGAGAAGTAGTTAAAGGTAAAAATTGATATGAGATAAGGAAAACTGAAACAAAGTATAAGGCACATTAAATGTGGCAAGCAACTGTTGAAGATATTCTGTGAGCAGTGTTGAGATTTTGAGAAGGAAATTGTTGTAATGTAGGTTAGAAGCAATAAAAACAAAAATCATTTCAGCCAGCATAGGCACATTGGCTTTACTAGCGCCCACTTATGGTCTTAAAACATCATCAGTGAAAGTTATACATAGGCAGAAATGAAAATGTTTGCTTTATAACTATACCTTGCACATGTATGGTATTACAGCTCATAACTTTCATATACATTTCCTTTACTTTACCCTCCCAACAACCCTGTGAAGCAGGTAGCCCCATTTTACAGTTGACGAAACAAACACAAAAGTGAAGTAGCTTGCTTTCAAGTGCACAAAGCCATTAAGAAGAAAAGCTTCTAGGTTTTCTGATACTAAGTTTAGGACCCCTTTTATGTCCTTATAGGATATTGTTAGGGCTTCAGTTTGGGGGGACAGTTACCCCTTATTCCAGGCTTCTGGCCAGGAAAGGATACCCACAAAGAATATAGTGCCACGCAGGGAGTAGAGCATCTGCTCTGTTAACAGTTGCCTGGAAACTCTGGAAGAGGCTGAATGGGGGAGGAACCTAGAGGGAGAGGAGCCCCACTGTCCTCACACATCACTTATTGGTCAAGAGAAAAACCCAGAATCAGGTGGAAATGTTTTTTTGCAATATTTGACACTAGTAGTGGTCTTTCTCCTAACATAATGATGTATAGAAATTGGACCCCAAAAAATGTGGGAAAGAATTCTTTAGGTGTGATTCTGACTTGAGCTCAGGCTCTCTGCCCTCATTGTGCCTTCCAGTTCCACTGTGTTCCCCACACTGTTTCTCCACCTTTCTCTTCCCCACTGTTTCACCCACCTCAGCTTGGATGCTGGTTTGCCATGGCCCACAGTTTCAGTGCTGCCTTCCCTGGGTCTGAGAACCCTTTGCCTGCCTGACTTTGTATACCGTCTGTTCTGCCAGTTGCCATCCCTAAACTTTCACCTCTGGCTTCTTTTGTTAACCCTAGGTTGCTTAGTGTTTCTAGGGAATCAGGAAAATAGGATGTGTTGACTGACCACAGTTCCCACTGCTTCAGTTGAGTTGAGCTCTGACCCTCATGGTGCTCCTGTGCTGCCTTCTTAGGGTCCCATTCCCATAGCAACTGCTTGCATGTTTCCCAAAGCTCATTTTTTCTTTTTTTTTTCTTTTTAAAATTTTTGTTTGTTTTGTTTTTTATTTTTAATATTTATTATTTTTGAGAGAAAGAGAGGGAACTTGCACATAAGTGGGCGAAGGGCAGAGAGAGAGGGAGACAGAGGATCCGAAGTGGGCTCTGTGCTGACAGCAGAGAGCCTGATATGGGACTTTAACTCATGAACACAGACCATGACCTGAGCTGAAGTCAGAGGCTCAACTGACTGAGACACCCAGGTGCCTCTCTCTCTTTTTTTTTTTTTTTTAATTTTAAATTTTAAATTTTTTATATTTTTAAAGTAATCTTTACCCAGTGTGGGGCTTGCACCCACAACCTGAAGATCAAGAGTTGTAGCTCCACTGACTGAGCCAGCCAGGCATTGCCCCAAGGCTCATTTTTCCCTTAGGCCCTAGACCTGCCCTCCATCTCCCTCATTCATTTTTTTTTTTTTTTAAGTTTCTTTATTTATTTTGAGAGACAGAAAGAGAGAGAGAGAACATGGTGTTGGGGACAGAGAGTGAGGGATAGGGAGAATTCCAAACAGGCTCTGGGTAGGGCTTAATCCCAGGCACCGTGAGATCATGAGCTGAGCTGAAACCAAGAGTTGGATGCTTAACCAACTGAGCCCCGGGCTCCCCTCTCCCTCATTCTTGACCGTGACCTCACTTTAAGGCTTGTGCTCCCTATTTTTCCCCCTTGTCTTTGTATCATGACACTTTCATTGCTCAGAGTCTCTTGCTTTGGAAAGTCCTTAACTTTTTAACCCCACCCCCACCCCGCTGATTATACCAGTAATATATGAGCACGGTAAAATTCAGGCATTTTTTAAGTAAGGAAAGGAAACCAGAATCCCATGTCTCAGTGTTAATCACCATTAAGAATTCAGTCTATATTTATTCACAGTTTTTTCTACTATGTATGCTAATGTGAATGTATGTGAAAGAGAGAGGTAAGTAATTCCTTTTTACAGAAATGGGATCACAATATAGCTACTCCTCTACAAATATTTTTCAATATGTGTGTAACTAATATATAATATATAACTATATTTCCTTACCACCTGTTTTATCTAGGTCTCTTAATGCTTTGTGGTTTGGCTTAATGGTTTTATCTTGAACATTTTCTCCTGTTTAGTACATGTATCTATCATATATTTTAATAGTTACATGGTATTATATTGCATTGTATCAACTTTTCTAGTCCCCTGGTGACAGACATTTGTTTCTGTCTTTGTAGCAACAAGCATCCTTGTGTGTATATATATATATGTATGTGTGTATATATATACATACATATATATATATATATATATATATATGTACATATATACAAGATGCACCTCTTTGTATACATTATATACATCTTTATATACATTGTATACTTCCTAGGCAAACTCCTACAAATAGAATTTCTTTGTCAAAGGATACACATGTTGGGGTGCCTGGTTGGCTGAGTCAGCTAAGCATGGTACTTCAGCTCAGGTCATAATCTCATGGTTTGTGAGTTCGAGCCCCGCATTAGGTGCTGTGCTGATAGCTCAGAGCCTGGAACCTGCTTTAGATTCTGTCTCCCTCTCTGTCTGCCCCTCCCCTGCTTGCACTCTCTCTCTCTCTCTCTCTCTCAACAATAAACAAACATTAAAAAATTAAAAAAATAAAAGATATGCATGTTTAAAATTTTTCTAGCAATAGGGGCACCTAGGTGGCTCGTCAGTTAAGCATCTGACTTTGCCTCAGGTCATGATCTTATGGGTTGTGAGTTCGAGCCCCCACATCAAACTCTGTGCTGATAGCTCAGAGCCTAGAGCCTGCTTCGGATTCTATGACTCCCTGTCTCTCTGCACCCCCTCCCCACCCTCTGCCAACTCACGCTCTGTTTCTCTCTCTCCCTCTCTCTCAGAAATAAATAAACAAATAAAATTTTTCTAGACGTTACCAAATAACTTTAAAAAGATTGTATTTTTTCTTCTTTAGCACTGAACATTATCAATATATTTAATCTTTGCCAATTTGAAGCCTATGTAACTAATTTGTTTGAAGCCTAGATAACATTTTCTTGTTGAGGAGAATGAGCATCTTTTCATGTATTTATTTCATATATTATCGATCAATTAATTAGTTGATTAATCGGTGTCTCCTTTCTAGCATATTCCTGTTCTCTCCCCTTTTAGTTTTTACCTTACATGCAAGGTAGAACCATAATAACTTTACTTAGTTCTGGGCCTCTCATGCTACCCTAGCCTTCTCCTTCCTATCCTTGTTTCTTATCTAAAATGCAGTTTTACTGCCATTTCCGTACCACCTGTTTTATCTATGTGTCTTAATGTTTTGTGTTCTGGCTTCTGGTCTTATGTGTCTCCTGAACACTATTTCTGAGGTGAAATCCATGTTGTTGGGACAACATTTTTTCTTCTGGGTGTTTGTTCTCCCTTGTTTTGACCAACTTCTCACTCCCCACCGTCTTTGCAGGGAGGGAAGTCACGCATGAATGAACTTTTTACTATGGAAAATTTCAAACGTATACAGCAACAGGGAGTATAGTGTATTAACCCCATGTACCTATCACCCAGTTTCAACAATTATCAGCATTTCCCCAATTTTTTCTTTCAATTGTCCTCCTCACTTTTTTGTTGTTGTTGGTATGTTAAATTTTTTTTAATGTTTATTTATTCATTTTATTTAAAAAAAAAATTTTTTTTAACATTTATTTATTTTTGAGACAGAGAGAGACAGAGCATGAACGGGGGAGGGTCAGAGAGAGAGGGAGACACAGAATCTGAAACAGGCTCTAGGCTCTGAGCCATCAGCACAGAGCCCGACGCGGGGCTGGAACTCACGGACCGTGAGATCATGACCTGAGCCGAAGTCGGACGCTCAACCGACTGAGCCACCCAGGCGCCCCTCATTTTATTTTTTAATGTTTATTTTTGAGAGAGAGACACAGAGTGCGAGCAGGGGAGGGGCAGAGAGAGAAGGAAACACAGAATCTGAAGCAGGCTCCAGGCTCTGAGCTGTCAGCACAGAGCCTGATGTGGGGCTCGAACTCATGAACTGCAAGGTCATGACCTGAGCTGAACCGACTTGGCCACCCACGTGTCCCTGTTGTGGGTATGTTTTAAAGCTAAATCTCAGACATTGTCATTGAGTGTATATGTCTTACTAATAAGAACATTCTGTTTTTTTTTAAACATCATTACCTTGCCATTTTCTACCCTACTAAAAATTAACACTATTTCCCAGATAGTGAGGACTTGATTTTTAATCCTGACTCTGATACCTGCTGTTTAACTTGGGCAATTTATAAGTTTGTTTTCTCCTCTTGAATGGTAGTGAGGATAATCATGATAATTCTGTCTCATCAGATTGTTGTGAGATTATCTCATATACTCCCACATAAAGTGCTTAGTACAGTGCTTTACCTACGTGGGGTGCAAACATATTTTGTCTCACTCTGTCTTTATTCATCCATTCATTCATTCAGCAGATATTTTTTGAACATGTGTGTTTTAGCTGAAGAGGAGACATTGACCTTGGCTTCTAGGATTCTGCACTGTCTTAATTCTCTGCCTTCCTCTCAGATGTGCCTTTGTAAAAGTCCTTCCTTTTGTCCCGTGGATATGGATGTAACCCAGGTTTGTTGTTTTCCTTCTATTCCCTCTGTATCCTGGCCCTCAGAGACCTAGCTCTTCCACTCCCACCACCTCAGGCTCTCTAAGTGACTCAATTCTATAACCCTTGTTTCTTTATCAAGCAGTAAACCCACATTTCTTCCTGGCTTTTGGACATTTTTGTCTGACCAGGGGAATTACTGTAAAGTGCACTGAATTGAGTCTGCAGACCAGGACTGCAGCTACATCTTGGCCACTAACTTCATGGCTTGGGCAATTCAGTCACCTCTCTTGGTCTTGGTATTCTTGGTCAGAAGGACAGAAGGGCTGAGTTAGAGTCTGAAGTCCTATCCAGCTTTAAAAGCCTATCAGCTGTGAGGAGGTGGTTTTAGAAGTGTCCTACTCAACATATATGGAACCATAGCCACCATTCTGCTCCCCAAACAAGTTTCTGGCTTCCCCACCTGGCCCGTCCCAGGAAATCCAGGCTTTACCCTGTGGCTCTTCCCTCTCATTTGTCCTCAGCATAAGACTGGTTACCTCATGGCTAGATCTTCAGTTAGTCTTGATTCCTGGCTCTTCCTGGAACATACCTTTGCATCTATATTCACATTGTTTCCTTTGGTTATGTTCATGTTGTTTCCCCTGAGTTCTGGCCATTGAAATTATGACCATCTTGGTAGGCTTAGTTCAGGTGACAGCTTTATCCATATTGGAAGTGAGTCTTCCCTCCTCTGACTCTCATGACTAGCAGTATATCAGTGACATTTTACAATATGCCTGGTACTTCAGATATTTGCATAAGTTTTTCTTTTTTCTTTTTTCTTTTTTTACCTTCTGGTTTGTAATCTCCTTTAGTACAGTTACCACATTTACATTGTGTATTATTTTTCATCATACAGTATTTAGCATAATTCATTGTGCTAATAGTTTTACAATAAATGCTTGTTGAATAAGTGACTGAACTAAAGTGGACTTTGCTTCAAGGTAAGAACATTTATAGAATTTTTTAAATTTTTTAATGTTTATTAATTTTTTGAGAAAGAGAGAGAGAGTGAGTAGGAGAGGGGCAGAGAGAGAGAGAGAGAGAGAGAGAGAGAGAGAATCTAAAACAGGCTCCTGGCTCTGAGCTGTTAGCATAGAGCCTGATGTGGAGCTTGAACTCACGAACTGTGAGATCATTATTGAGCCAAAGTCAGATGCTTAACTGGCTGAGCCACCCAGGCGCCCCTACAGAAATGTTTTTAAACCCCAGAGTTCAAAGGATGTGATAATTAAATAGTCAAGAATGAAGAAGTCCTAGCTTGTGAAATGGTACTAATGGTACTAATTTAGACACTAATTCCTTGATTTCTTTTTTTTTTTTTTTTTTTTTTATTTTATTTTTTTATTTATTTATTTTTGGGACAGAGAGAGACAGAGCATGAACGGGGGAGGGGCAGAGAGAGAGGGAGACACAGAATCGGAAACAGGCTCCAGGCTCCGAGCTGTCAGCACAGAGCCTGACGCGGGGCTCGAACTCACGGACCGCGAGATCGTGACCTGGCTGAAGTCGGACGCTTAACCGACTGCGCCACCCAGGCGCCCCTAATTCCTTGATTTCAAAATTCAAAGAATCCTCTCGTTTCCTGTCTTGTCTCAGAGTTGGGAACATTTTTGACTTTTGGATAATATGACTTAGTTTCTCCAAAGCATTGCTGTTAACACTGTTGTCATCATGGAGTAGCTAAAGATAATCAACATTTATTGGAAGCTAACTTACCATATGCTAGGCAATGTGCTATTTTTTCACTTAATTTAAAAAATAATCTTATATGAGATATACACTATTACTGTTCTCATTTTATAAATGAAGAAACCTATGTTTAGAGAAATTAGGTAACTTCTTATTTATTTATTAACATTTTTTTAAATGTTTATTTGTTTTGAGAGAGGGAGTTTGTGTGTGAAAGTGCTTGCAGGGGAGGAGCAGAGAGAGAGGGAGAGAGAATCCCAAGTAGGCTCCATGCTCTTAGCACAAAGCCTGAGGTGGGGCTCGATCCCAGGAACTGTGAGATCATGACCTGAGCCTAAATCAAGAGTCAGAAGCTCAACCCACGGAGCCATCCAGGTTCCCCTTTTAATGTCCTTTAGATAGAAAATGGCAATGCTGGGACTCTGACTCAGGCCATATCATCTTAGAGACCATATTCTTTTTTTTTTTTTTTTTTTAAGCTTATTTATTTTTGAGACAGAGAGTGTGTGCACACGCATGTGGGAGAGGCAGAGAAAGAGGGGAGAGAGAGAACCCTAAGTAGGCTTTGCACTGTCAGCAAGGAGCCCGATATGAGGCTTGAACTCACGAACTGTGAGATCATGACCTGAACTGAAACAAAGAGTCATTAATTTTTTATTTTAATTTTTTCTTGAATGTTTATTTATATTTTAGAGAGAGAGAGACAGAGAGTGTGTGTGAGTGGCAGAGTGGCAGAGAGAGAGGGAGACACAGAATCTGAAACAGGCTCAGCCGAGCTGTCAGCACAGAGCCCGATGCCGGGCTCGAACCCACAAACTGAGATCATGACCTGAGCCGAAGTTGGACACTTAACCGACTGAGCCACCCAGGCACCCCTGCCCATGTTCTTTTTTATTTTTTATTTGTGTTTTGTTTTTTTTTTTTTCAGAGCCCATATTCTCCTCCTCCTCCTTTTTTTTTTTTTTTTTTTTTTTTTTTTTTTAAAGTAGGCTGCACACCCAGCATGGAGCCCAATGTGAGGCTTGAACTCAACGACCCTGAGATCAATACCTGAGCTGAGATCAATCAAGAGTTGGACCCTTAACTGAGCCAACCATGCCCCCTAGAGACCATATTCTTAATTGGTTTTACTGCTTTCCTGTCCAAAACACATTTACTGCCAGTTGGCTCTTTTGGCATTTATTTTCACTCATCTCTTATCCAATAATTTGCATGAGTTTCTTCATTTTTCCCTTCCCAATACCAGCTATGCTTCTGTTGTTCTTCCTGATTTGGGTGAAGGTATGCCTTTGTTCTTTGGAGTCATCCAGACTTCAAGCCTCAAAGTCCTATTTAATTCCTCCCTTTCCTTCCCATGCAGCAATTGTTTGAGTTTTCCTTGGTAGTGCCTTACCCTTGCTCCATTCTTTCTGGTTTCTTTGCCTTCCTCTTAACCTAAGCCCTCCAGGTCTAGTCCTGGATTGTGACAGCTGATCTTTTTCCCTCCATTCTTTCACCTTTGCAGTTCTGAAAGGATTGCCTTTCACCCTTCTCTCTCCAGTTAAAAATCCTTGTGTGGTTCCTGTATCTGAGGTTTCTAAAAGCCAGTTTTCAAATAGTGTCATAATCATGTGTAGGACTTCTTTAAAGCATGTTAAGTCTTCAGAATAAAACTATGAGGCTGATGCTATTATTTACAGTTTAGAGATGGGAAAATGGAGGCTTAATGAGACTGAGTCACTTACACAAGATCACTATTGGTGGGAACTGGGGAACTATGTATTTTTAATAAGCTCTTCAGATTCTGATGCCCTGAAAACACCAGGTTTAGGAAACACCAGGCAGCCTTTAACTCCTTTTAGAATCCCTTCCCTAAATATCTTTGTGGTTCCAGTGACCCCACCATATCTGAAATTTTTGTAGCATTTGACTCTTGATTGTGCCCATCTTGCTGATGTATTTCCTGATAGTGTACTTCCCTGGCTGGTTCTTTCTCTGCCTCTCTGACTTTCTGTGCAGGCTGCTATTCTCTACTCCCTCATGGTTTGGCCCATGCTTGGCTACCCTTTCCCTTCTACACATACTCCCTGAGTCTCTTCCATATTGGTGCTTCAGCTACCTGAATATGGTAGGAACACCCAAATCTGTTTTTCTGACCCCAGTTCACTTTCCAGCTATTTCTGGGATTTTACCATTAACGACACTTTATATAGAGAGAGTAGGGAAGGGGCAGAGAGAGAGAGAGAGAGAGAGAGAGAGAGAGAGAATCCCAAGCAGGCTCCATGCTGTCAGCGTGGAGCCTGACGTGGGTCTCTATTCTAGGAACTGTGAGATCATGACCTGAGCCAAAGAAATCAAGAGTCAGATCCTTAACCGACTGGGCCACCCAGGTGTCCCTATTAACAACACTATTATCTGCACCATTGTTTGAGCTGGAAACCTGGGCCATGGATAAAAGCTTGGAGTCTGGAGTTATAAGTCTCAGTTGAAATTGAATTCTACTACTCTCTAGCTGGGTAAAATTGGGACAGGCCACTTAACCTCTCTAAACCTTAGATTTCTTCTTTGTGGAATGGGGATAACCTTACTTTCCTCATGGTATTGTAGTGAAGATACTATGAGAGAATGTTGATGAAACGTTTGTAACGATTTGGTTGATATTTATGGTGCCCTTCCTGTGTACCAAGGACTGTGTTGGGTGCTGGGGAGATAGTGGTGAGTAAGGCTGCCCTCATGGGGCTCCAGTTGACTACTGAACCCTTACTGTTTTTTTCTTCTTAGTCTCTAATATTTCCTCTTTTCTCCTTTCTCATTGCCACTACTGTGGTTCAGGGTGTCCCCACCTTTTGCCAAGTGTTATAGCAGCTTCCTGCCTAATTTCCTTGCCTTCAAACAGCCACCAGTTTTCCTTTTAAATTGGGAATTCAGATGATGCCACTTATCTTTCAGTGGCTCTCATTAGGGGCATATAGACTATGGGGAGCATTGCATAGAGATTGATATCAAGTCCATTTCTGAGCACAGCAGAGAAGGACTCATGGTATACTAGTTATATCTGCCAGAGACATAGAAAGGAAAGTGTTACCAAGTGCCACATGTTTGCCAATCCTTGTATAGGACAAAGTTCAGGCTTCTTAGTAAGGTCTTCACGATACTGCTAGATCAGGATCTGGCCTGTCTGCTTCTCATCTCTTGCAATTTCCCCATTTATTCCCCCAACCTATATTCCCATGGAACTGGACTTCAGCATATGTCATTCTCTCTCTCTGAATGACTTCATCCTTCTCTTCTTAAAGCTCTAATATTCAGATCCATTGCCTGCTCTGGAAAGCCTTCACCAGCTTTTCAAGGCAAAATTATCTCCTCCATCTTGTAGAACCTTATTTGCTCCTTCCTTCCTTCCTTCTTCTGAAATATAATTCACATATCATGAATTTCACCATTTTTAATTGTTCAGTTGAGTGGCTTTTAGTACATTCACAAGGTTATACAACCATTACCACTGTCTAATTCCAGAGCATCTCATTACTACAAAAAGAAACCCACGTTTATTAAGCCATCACTCCCTATTCTCCCTTTCCCCCCATCGCGTGGTAACCACCACTAATCCACTTTCTGTTTCTATGGATTTGCCTGTTCTGGGCATTTCAAGTAAATGGAATCAGACAGTATGTGGCCTTCTGTGACTGGCTTGTCTCACGTAGCATTATGTTTTCAAGGTTCATCCATGTTGTAGCATGTGTCAGTACTTCATTCCCTTTTTAGTTTATTTTGAGAGAGAGTGAGCTGGGGAGGGGCAGAGAGAAAGGGAGAGAGAGAATCCCAAGGAGGCTCCATGCTATCACTGTGGAGCCCAATATGGGGCTTGAACCCATGAACCATGAGATCATGACCTGAGCCAAAATCAAGAGTTGGATGCTTAACCAACTGAGCCAGCCAGGTGGCCCTGTATGTACTACATTTTGTTAATCCATTTATCAGTTGAACCTTAGTCACGTGTTGTATTTGCCAGATTGCTCACAGTGTGTGCTTACATATCTGTGTCAGTTGATGGGATGATCCCTGAAGGGTTCTAGTCATCACTCTATGTCCAGGATTCTCTCTGTGTATCTTCAGTGTCTACGAGTGCTGGTCAAAGGAGATGTTTAATAAGTATGTAGTGATGATCATTTTATCTCCCTTTCCAGAAAACCTGATACTTTCTGCCTTTTCAGTACTCCTCAGATCCAAGCCATGATTCCTATGTGGAATGTCCTCTCCTTCCCTCTTCATTTGTCCAGTTCTGTTTTTTTTTTTTTTTTTTTAAGATTTTATTTTTAAGTAATCTCTATACCCAACATGGGGCTCGAACCTGTGACCCCAAGATCAAGAGTTGGCATGCTCCACTGACTGAGCCAGCTAGTTAAGACAAACTTAACCCCCTTGTTTGTCTAATTCTGCTTTGCTTCAGGGTTGTTTCAAGATCTGCCTCTTCCAGAACCCCTTCCAGCAGCATTTAAACCTCAGATGCTATTGCTTTCTTCTCTGAACTCTGGTGCATTTGGGGTCTCTATCATTCATTAGACACTTAATAAATATAATCTTAACTCTGTCCTTAACTAGATTGACAGTAGGCCCACCAACACTGATTCCTTTTTTGCATTCCCAATAAAAAGGTACTATAATTATGTAATGGAATTACATCTAACATTTTACCTTACTCAAATTGAACTATTGTTTGCAAAAGGAGAAAAAAGAGAAAGAAATAATGACTTAAATAGTGAGGTAATTTCTACTCAGTGAGTAAGTACCCACAGGCAGTGTATGCAGGCAATGTTGTTAATATGGTTGACAAAAATCTATAAATTTAAAGAATTCTTGATCATTTGCAGAAGAGAAGTTGTTAAAGTGGTATGCTGATGAGTTGGTAAGTATTGTACCAAAAAAAAAAAAAAAAAAAAAAAAAAGAATTGGGGGCCTTAGAGAATTGTTGACTTAAAAAGATTTGGAAATGATAAGGAAGAGGACGAATAAGGAAAGCTTGCAAGCTGGAATCTTCATACAATTGCTTGACTGGTCCAAGCAGCAAAACACATGAGGGTTTAACTTCTGAACATTGTAACCCTTTGGAATTATTTTCAGTGTATATATCTATATGAGTACATACATGAAACTATTTATACTGTATTTATGTGGGCAATTGAATAGGTTTTTCAAGGGTGACTATTGATGGTCTTTTTTCAGATGCTGCTTTAGGCCTTCATGTGAGCCCTAGCTAAGATGGGGCCCCTGTAGTAGGTACCCAGTTAATTATTGTTGGCAGTTTGAGCACATGGTTCCTGGATGTGGATATGAATAGGGGCATTCACAGCCTGGAAAATATGATGCTACTAAGGATGGGGATAAGGCCAAGGAGGATTTGTTCGCTGACAGTTTGACTTTAATGAAAATACATGTATAAAGGCAAAATGCTGATTTTACAATTATAAACTAAAACAAAAGAAATAAAAATAACATTTTTTAAAAGTTTATTTCTTCATTTTGAGAGAGTGCACACGAGCATGTGCACACATGAGCAGGGGAGGGGCAGAGAACGAGAGAGAGCAGAGCCCCACTCTGAGCTTGATCCCATGAACCTCAAGATCACCACTGGAGCTGAAATTAAGAGTCAGCTGCTTAACCAACTGAGCCACCCAAGTGCCCCTAACTTTTTGGTAAAACTACCACCCAGAGATAAAAACAGTTAACCTTTTGGTGCATTTCCTTTTTTTTTTTAATGGTTATTTTTGAGAGAGAGAGAGAGAGAGAGAGTGCATGCGAGCAAGGGAGGAGCAGAGATGGGGTACAGAGGATCTGAAGTGGGCTCTGTGCTGAGAGCAGAGAGACCAATGCAGGGCTCGAATTCATGAACCACGAGATCATGACCTGAGCTGAAGTCAGATGCTTAACCGACTGAGCCACCCAGTTGTCCCAGTGCATTTCCTTTATTTCCTTCTTGTCTTTTTTTTTTCCTGTGCATGTATAAATACTTGGAAGAATGTCATTTTATTTTGTAAAGTGGGATTTAAGTATTAATAAGCTTTTTGTGTGCTTTTTATTATAACATTATATTGTAAAAATTGTCTTGAAACTCTTCCCCTGAAATTTGCTCTACTGTGTATGTTCTCAGAGAGACCCTTCCTCTAACAGGTTAGAAGTCTTTTTGGCAGAGCCATCTGTTTCATGTATTCGTAGATTTATTTGTTCAGAACCTCACCAGGCCTGTTTTGCAAGCTCTGGTTAGGGCAAATTGGAATTCACCAATGCTCACTGAACCAGTGCTCTCAGCCCAAATTCTCAATCAGAGAGGCCTGTGGCACGGTCACATCTGTCAGATGGCCCCTGCTAGACTTGCTTTTCATCTATTGACTCTATAGTGGATATTTCAGGTTAAATGTTTTTAAAAACATTTTAGATCGTTAGAGGAAGGCTTGATTTTTTTCCTTTGTTGTTGGTTTTTTTTTTTAATTAAAATTAAAACCATGTGCTATGGCAGCATCTTAAAGAACAATTCCATGTCAAGGGCATTTTGGCCAGTTTTTCTCTCTTAAAGATTCACTTCTCATACTATTATTCCATGAGTAAAAGTAGCAAAGAATGATGTGTTGTGGAGTATAAAATCCGTGTATTATGAGAAATCAAATCTATGAAGTAGTAACAGCATCAATAAAATAGCCTATTGAAGTAGAAACTGTTAGCCTTTCATATTTAATGTGTTTAAGTTTTGTTTCCTCCGATATTCTTCCTTCCTCGGGTTATGTCTCTCAATCTATCTAGCCTGCCATAGGAGTCTTGAATCTGTTTTTAAAATTTTTTTTATGTTTACTTATTTTGAGAGCAAGACAGACAGAATGTGAGCAGGGGAGGGGCAGAGAGGAGACACAGAATCTGAAGCAGGCTCCAGGCTTTGAGCTGTCAGCACAGAGCCCGACATGGGGCTTGAACCCATGAACCGTGAGATCATGACCTGAGCCAAAGTTGGATGTCTAACCAACTGAGCCACCCAGGCATCCCAGGAGTCTTGAATCTTAACGTGGGTAGAACATTTGGTTCTTACTGCTTATATAAATTTCATTTCTGGCTTAAAGGGAGACTATCTGTGTCCTGGATATTTTTCTTTTAGTAACTGTGGTGTCTTATGCTTGGTAACTTTTTGCCCCACCTGTCTGCTGGAGATCTGAACTGATATATTCCAGAGCCCTATTTGTTTCTTCTGGGAGTGGGCCTTTTGGTGTGTGTTACTCTCACCGTCTGTGCGTTCTCTCTCCTACTGTTTTATTCACTCGTTTGTAGATTTGGTTTATCCAGTTTTGTCTGGTTGGAATGCCTATTTTCTGGGCTTGGGGCCAATTTTTTACTTAACTTTTGGGTAAAACCGTACAGTATCCTAGCTGCTGTCTGCAGAGATGAGCTCTCCAAAAGCAGTTTTATTTGTTTAGAAACCAGATAGCACATATTATGGTGGAAGATGTTATACACATGCTGGAAAGAAAAACAGGCTCTCCCTAAGTGGAACATTGATTGTCTATATGAGAACCAGCGTACTGCTGTGTACTGGGATGTCTCACATACTAGTGTTTTCAAATGGGCTTGAGCTGCGATAAGACTGTAGTGTTTTCATGAGAAACGTTGTAAAATAAGTTACACATCTGTGTAGGATTTGTGGTGTGCTAGGTTGTTAAGGGTTTATTGTGTTGCTGGGTCATATGCTTTGTGAACCCTTACTGCACCTGAAGTGTAGGTGTCATTACCCAGATGGGGAGAAGGTAAGTAATTTGTCTCAGTTAAGTAACGCCATTAACCTGGGTCTCTCTGACATCAAAGAGCTTCCACTCTGTGATATACCTACTGTCTCTTCAGCATTGCTGATAGTAAAAGCTGGGATATGCATGACATCTGGTCTCCAGCCTGGGCTGATGTCTGAGGAAGAGGTGACAGTGCCACCCTAGCCACTGGTTAGGGAAACCTGGAAGAGAAGCCTCTTGTGTCTTTTACTCTTGTTGAGGCTTGAAGAACAGCACTCCTTTAGCTCTTTATTTTACCTCCTAAATAGTTCTCAAGTCTCGCCTTTCCTCTGGCTTTTTAACTGGCTCTATTTCCTGTTTTTTATTCCATCTTCACATTTCTTCCAGCAAATTTTTCTCCCAGACCATGCTTTGAACTTACCACATGCTAAATACTGAGCTGTGTTATCTTCATAATACAGTTTACACTTATATTAATTCCCCACTTGAGCCTCTTAATAATCCTTGAAGGTAGGGGGTACCTCCATTTTACAGGTGAAGAAACCATGGCCCAGAGAGGTTAAGTGACTTGCCCAAGGTCACAGTAAAAAATGAGCTGGGATTTGTTTTTGGTTTGAAACTGCATATACCTATTCTTTTATCCAACATTCTGTGGTGCAGAGTGATCTTTATAAAAGACAGATCTGATCATGTCATTCTGACCTTCTTGTAGGCTAAGATCCAATCTCCTTAGCATGTATTCAGGGTGCTCCATGACCTTTGCTCTCTTACTTCTCCAGGCTCATTTTCTACTCTTTCCTCATACTTCCCACTTTATGCTCCAATAGTACAAATGTCTTGGATTCCCTTTAGCATATTCTGCTCTTCCTTGTCTTTGAATTATTGCTTATAGAGTTCCCTGTCTTTGAACTCTTCCCTCCTCTTCCCTGGTCATCTCCGATCCCCATCTCTAGTCTTCCCCACCCCACCCCCATACCTAACTCTGCCCAACTTTTCCTTCAAAACTCACTTTGGGCCTCACTAACACTTGATCTGACCTGTGTTTGTGCTTTACCTTTGTGTCCCCACTAGATAGTAGTTAATAAGTTTTTGTTGAGCTGAACAGAATTTTTAGACATGTGACTATCTAAAAAGACATTCCAGAGACCATCAGGCTTCCACAATGATGAGTTGTTTTGTCAGTTTTAATAACTGGGAGTAGATAAAGGTCAATTTTGGACAGGAGGGATGTAACGTGTTACTAAAAACAGAGCTTGGGGTTTTCTGATTTTGGCACTTGGATGTGTTAGAACTGTTTTTTGTAAAATCATCTTTTTCTTCCTTTTAAAAATTGGACCTCTACTGCTACACAGGATTCTTTTCACTAGTACCCTTGGAGGTTTTAATCCTTAAGTTATAGCTTTGGTTTCATGTGGTGATTGAGCTTTCCAAGTACTGGTTCTCAGTCATCACTTCTTTCTCGGAAGCTTCACAGAACAGCCCGATCCAAGATCTCAGAGCCTCTTTATGTCAGTGTACAGAGAATGTGTGTTTTAGTAAAAGAACCTCTTGGTTTGTAAAGTCATGGGCTCTACGCCTTCCTCTCCCCACCCAGCCCCAGTGTGTTTATCACAAATCACAAGGGTCAGCAGTTAGAATGTAGTAATACCATAGCATTTGCCTTATCATTTTGTTGAGAGGGTTTATTTCTTTTTAACTGTTTTCTGTGTGTAAGCATTTGGTAGTACATTTAGTGAATTTTAACTGATTGTTAAGTCTGCAGATAATGAAAGTATTGACTTTCCCTGATACTGGAAAAGGCCCAGGTGTGGGAGGATTAGTTACTAGGTGGTAGAGTATCAGCTCGTCCTCCACAGATCATAATCCCTTTCCTTTCACTAATGTTCCTCAATTCCCTAAATAATCTGTGGCTATTTTCAAATCTTCCTTAAAAATCGATTACAGTAGTCCCCCTTTACCAGTGGGGGATATGTTCCAAGGGCCCCAGTGGATGACTGAAGCCACACATAGTACCAAACTCTATATATGCTGTGTTTTTTTCTTATACATACATACATACATACATACCTATGATAAAGTTTAATTTTATAAATTAGGCACAGTAAGAGGTTAGCAGTAAAAAATGATAAAATAGAACAATTATAATAATATACTAAATAAAATTATGTGAATGTGGTCTTTTTCTCTCAAAATATCTTACTGTATTGCACTCACCCTTCTTGTGATGATGAGAGATGATAAAATGTCTATTTGATGAGATGAGGTGAGGTGAATGCTGTAGGCATTGTAACATAGTATTAGGCTACCACTGACCAGAAGGAAGACCTTCTGATAAGTAGATTACTGTACTTCCTGTCAAGTTTGGAGGCAGCCTAGATGGAGACACCTTTTGGAAAACAAAATTAAATAATTGAGCTAGTGATGTGTTTTTCAGGATTTTGAGTCAGCTGGCTATAGCATCTTTCTCCTGGTGTTAATGTGTTGTGTAGACAAGCCTTCCGAAGTATTTGAAGCTGCTGCCAGGTCCTAGTAAGGACTCAGGAAATCTCTAGGCCAGGAATATCTTTTCCAGAGCAATGAAGGAATTTGTCTGTGCCTTACACAGGATATCAAATGCCTACCGTGGGCCACAATTAGAATACAGTAGACTTGGCGTCCCCCATTACATGTAACTGAAGATGTGAGATTTGTCATCCAGGATGCCTAACCAAATGTAAACAGAGCAAGAAATTAAAAATGGACTAGGTAAGAAGTATAAGAGGTGCTCTTGGAGTCTTCCTTCCCTTTAACCCTCTAAAGAAGAGGCTAATTAATATTCTTGGTGTTCAGTAAGCATGGATATTGGATTCTTATCTAAACCAGAGATAGGCTGTTGAAGAAACTAGCCCAGATGTGATATTATAATAGGGGAAAAAGAGTTAAAGAGAGGCAGTTAGAGCTGTGCAGGAGCATGGAGTGCATGTTATGTATATGTTTATAATAGGATGCTGTTAAGAAACCACTTTTCATTTGAGGATCATGTTTGATTCCTTTCTACAAATCCAAATGGGAGAAACTTTATTTCTTCTCATTTTGTTGATGACAGTGGAGGGTATGGGACTCCTGAAGGCAGTGTCTAGAGGTGAGGACAGAGAGGCCTTTTCACTCCTGTACACTACTGAGTTTAATTGCCAGTCTCAGGTGCTCTGGGAAGCCAACATAAATTGCATGGATTGAGCTTCAAGAACATGTATAAATATTAAACCATCTTAGTCTTTCAGATTCTTTTCTGTATTTTATTTTATTTTTTTAAATTTACATCCAAATTAGTTAGCATATAGTGCAACAATGGTTTCAGGAGTAGATTCCTTAATGCCCCTTACCCATTTAGCCCATCCCCCCTCCCACAACCCCTCCAGTAACCCTCTGTTTGTTCTCCATATTTAAGAGTCTCTTACGTTTTGTCCCCCTCCCTGTTTTATATTATTTTTACTTCCCTTCCCTTGTGTTCATCTGTTCTGTGTCTTAAAGACCTCATATGAGTGACGTCATATGATATTTGTCTTCCTCTAATTTTGCTTAGCATAATACCCTCTGGTTCCATCCACATTGTTGCAAATGGCAAGATTTCATTCTTTTTGATTGTCGAGTAATACTCCATTGTGTATATATACCACGTCTTCTTTATCCATTCATCCATCAATGGACATTTGGGCTCTTTCCATACTTCGGCTGTTGTTGATAGTGCTGCTGTAAACATTAGGGTGCATGTGTCCCTTCAAAACAGCATACTTGTATCCCTTGGATAAATGCCTAGTAGTGAATTGCTGGGTCGTAGGGTAGTTCTATTTTTAATTTTTTGAGGAATCTCCATACGTTTTCCAGAGTGGCTGCACCAGTTTGCATTCCCACCAGCAGTGCAAAAGAGATCCTCTTTCTCCACATCCTCGCCAACATCTGTTGTTGCCCGAGTTGTTAATGTTAGCCATTCTGACAGGTGTGAGGTGGTATCTCATTGTGGCTTTGATTTGTATTTTCCTGAAGATGGGTGATGTTGAGCATTTTTTCATGTGTCAGTCGGCCATCTGGATGTCTTCTTTGGAGAAGTGTCTATTCATGTCTTTTGCCCATTTCTTCACCGGATTATTTGTTATTTGGGTGTTGAGTTTGATAAGTTCTTTATAGATTTTGGATACTGACCCTTTATCTGATATGTCCTTTGCAAATATCTTTTCCCATTCCGTCGGGTGCCTTTTAGTTTTGCTGATTGTTTCCTTCACTGTGCAGAAGCTTTTTCTTTTGATGAGGTCCCAGTAGTTCATTTTTGCTTTTGTTTCCCTTGCCTCTGGAGACGTGTTGAGTAAGGAGTTGCTGCAGCCGAGATCAAAGAGGTTTTTGCCTGCTTTCTCCTTGAGGATTTTGATGGCTTCCTGTCTTACTTTTAGGTCTTTCATCCATTTTGAGTTTATTTTTGTGTATGGTGTAAGAAAGTGGTCGAGGTTCATTCTTCTGCATGTCACTGTCCAGTGTTCCCAGCACCACTTGCTGAAGAGACTGTCTTTATCCCACTGGATATTCTTTCCTGCTTTGTCAAAGATTAGTTGGCTATATGTTTGTGGGTCCATTTCTGGGTTCTCTATTCTGTCCATTGATCTGAGTGTCTGTTTTTGTGCCAGTACCATACTGTCTTGATGATTAGGGCTTTGTAGTATAGCTTGAAGTCCAGGATTGTGATGCCTCCTGCTTTGGTTTTCTTTTTCAAGATTGCTTTGGCTATTTGGGGTCTTTTCTGGCTCCATACAAATTTTAGGATTGTTCTAGCTCTGTGAAGAATGCTGGTGTTATTTTGATAGGAATTGCATTGAATATGTAGATTACTTTGGGTAGTATCGAGATTTTAACAATATTTGTTTTTCCTATCCAGGAGCATGGAATCTTTTTCCATTTTTTTATGTCGTCTTCAATTTCTTTCATAAGCTTTCTATAGTTTTCAGTGTATAGACTTTTCTCCTCTTTGGTTAGATTTATTCCTAGGTATTTTATGGTTTTTGGTGCAATTGTAAATGGGATTGATTCCTTGATTTCTCTTTCTGTTGCTTCAGTGTTGGTGTATAGGAATGCAACTGATTTCTGTGCATTGATTTTATATCCTGTGACTTTGCTGAATTCATGGATCAGTTCTAGCAGTTTTTTAGTGGAATCTTTTGGGTTTTCCACATAGAATATCATATCATCTGCAAAGTGTGAAAGTTTGACCTCCTCCTGGCTGATTTGGATGCCTTTTATTTCGTTGTGTTGTCTGATTGCAGAGGCTAAGACTTACAATACTATGTTGAATAACAGTGGTGAGAGTGGACATCCCTGTCTTGTCCCTGACCTTAGGGGGGAAGCTGTCAGTTTTTCTCCATTGAGGATGATATTAGCATTGGGTCTTTCATATATGGCTTTTATGATCTCGAGGTATGATCCTTCTATCCCTACTTTCTTGAGGGTTTTTATCAAGAAAGGATACTGTGTTTTGTCAAATGCTTTCTCTGCATCTATTGAGAGGATCATGTGGTTCTTGTGCTTTCTTGTATTGATGTGATGAATCACATTGATTGTTTTGTGGATATTGAACCAGCCCTGCATCCCAGGTATGAATCCCACTTGGTCATGGTGAATATATTTTTTAATGTATTATTGGATCTGGTTGGCCAATATCTTGTTGAGGATTTTTGCATCCATGTTCATCAGGGAAATTGGTCTATAGTTCTCCTTTTTAGTGGGGCCTTTGGTCTGGTTTTGGAATCAAGGCAATGCTGGCTTCATAGAAAGAGTTTGCAAGTTTTCCTTCCACTTCTATTTTTTGGAACAGCTTCAAGAGAATAGGTGTTAACTCTTCCTTAAATGTTTGGTAGAATTCCCCTGAAATGCCATCTGGCCCTGGACTCTTGTTTTTTGGGAGAGTTTTGATTACTAATTTGATTTCTTTACTGGTTATGGGTCTGTTCAAATTTTCTTTTTTTTAATTTTTTTTTTTTAACATTTATTTATTTTTGAGAGACAGAGAGCGACAGAGCATGAGCAGGGGAGGGGCAAAGAGAGAGGGAGACACAGAATCCAAAGCAGGCTCCAGGCTCCAAGCTATCAGCACAGAGCCTGATGCGGGGCTCGAACTCACAAACCACAAGGTCATGACCTGAGCCAAAGTCGGATGCTTAACCGGCTGAGCCACCCAGGTGCCCCTGTTCAAATTTTCTGTTTCTTCCTGTTTCAGTTTTGGTAGTTTATGTTTCTAGGAATTTGTCCATTTCTTCCAGATTGCTCATTTTATTGGTGTATAATTGCTCATAATATTCTCTTACTATTGTTTTTATTTCTGCTGTGTTGGTTGTTGATCTCTTCATTCTTGGTTTTATTTATTTTGGTCCTTTCCTTTTTCTTTTTGATCCAACTGGCTAGTGGTTTATCAATTTTATTAATTCTTTCAAAGAACCAGCTTCTGGTTTCATTTTCAAAATCTTTTCTAATTGAAATTAGGACCTTTTGTCTGCAGAGTTGCTTAACACTGGTGTTACTGGACCCCACTTGTCTTGTTTTTAAGGAAAGGAGGCTTTGGGGAGTAGGAGTGTAGTTTCCTTGGGAAGTGACTGTCTTTCCCCAAGAGTAGCCCCCCCCCCCCCCCCCCCCCCCCCCCGCAACCTTACGCTGTCTAGCATAGATAGAACAGAGCCTGCTGTCCTGGTGTATCAGCAAGTATGTTCTTCCTTCACAGTGTGTTTATCTCTGCCAAATGTTGATTCTTATTACTTTATTTTTATTGTATTTTAAAAGTTTATGTAAGTAATCTCTACACCCAACGTGGGGCTTGAACTCACAACCCCCAGATCAAGGGTGGCACACTGTTCTAACTGAGCCAGCCAGGCACCACGAATCTTATTACTTAAAAAAAAAAATCCTTGTATGTTAATCCAGTTAGAACTAACGTGAGAATTTTAAGTGATACAATTTGAAACATAGCTCAGTAGCTGTGGAAGATCAGATCAGAATGCCACAAGCGTTGTGTCCTGAGTCCTTGACAGAGGTGACTTAGGGTTGGGTCACCAGCTGGGATGATGTGATGAACCTCCACTTATCCCAGTTTCCATCATAAGAGCTGGAACTGATTTTTTTAACTATTTTTTTTTTTAATGTTTATTTATTTTTGAGAGAGAGAGTCAGCACAAGCAGGGCAGGGGCAGAGAGAGAGGGAGACACAGAATCTGAAGCAGGCTTCAGGCTCTGAGCTTTCAGCACAGAGTCCAACACGGGGCTTGAACCCATGAACCATGAGATCATGACCTGAGCCTAAGCTGGACGCTTAATCTACTGAACCACCCAGATGCCCCTTAAACTAATTAAAAAAAAATTTTTTTTAACGTTTGTTTTTGAGACTGAGAGAGACAGAGCATGAATGGGGGAGGGTCAGAGAGAGAGGGAGACACAGAATCTCAAACAGGCTCCAGGCCCTGAGCTGTCAGCACAGAGCCTGACGCGGGGCTTGAACTCATGGACCGCGAGATCATGACCTGAGCCGAAGTTGGACGCTTAACCGACTGAGCCACCCAGGTGCCCCTCCCTTGAACTAATTTTTAATGCCAAAAAATGACTTTTAGGGGTGGCTACCTGTCAGAGCTTTTATTTACTATTTTGGATGGTGGTTGGTTATTGTTTATTTTGTTTATCTCAAACATAGAAGAATATTCAGAATAATAAAACAAAAAAATGTTTGTGGCCCTCCAGCTTTGTCATATCTCAATATTATACCATAATCCTGCTTCAGATATTCGTACTTAAAAAAACAAACCAGAGTGAAGATATTTCACTTCTCAGTGCTGTTTACTTCCTTACCCCAGCGGTAACACTATTCTGAATTATATATTCTCATGCATGTTTTCCTTTTTTTATTGCATGTGTGTTTCTTTACAACATTGAGTGTTGTTTTGTATATTTTAAATGCTTTTTTTAAATGTTTATTTATTTTTGAGAGAGAGATACAGAGTGCGAGTGGGGAAGGGGCAGAGAGAGAGGGAGACAACAGAACTGGAAGCAGGCTCCAGGCTCTGAGCTGTCATTACAGAGCCTGACGTGGGGCTTGAACTCATGAACTGTGAGATATGACCTGAGCCAAAGTTGGACGCTCAACCAACTTGAGCCTCCCAGGTGCCCCAGTTGTTTTGTTTATTTTTTAAACTTTATATAAATGGTTATTATCTTGTATTTATTTTTCTGCAGCTTTCTTTTTCACTTAATGTCATTGAAGTTTATCCATATTGATTTATGTTATATTCTAGTTCATTTATTTCAAGTTGTATAATATTCCATTAGATGAGAGGGCTATAATATGTTTATGCATGTTCCTATTAATGAATGTTTAGATTGCTTTTTATTTGTCACTGATCCTAACTGTGTTACAATGAAGATTCAAAATTTCCTTGTATACCTGTTCTAGAATTTCTCTAGGAGCAAAATTTATAATTCATAGGGCTGAGCATGTTTAACCCTGGTAGATATTTCCAATTATTCAAAGTGTCAGTTTGCACTCCCACCAGTTGTGTGTAGGAATCCTTGCTTAGCAGCCTCTCTAGCATTTTGTATTGTCAGACTGTGGCAAAAACTTTATCGAATGTGTATAAAATGTTTCTTGGTCGTTTGAGTTTTCTCTTCTAAGAGTTACCCAGTCGTATCCTTTATCTTCTTACTGTTTTTTTTAATTTAATTTATTTTTTAATTTACATCCAAATTAGTATATAGTGCAACAATGATTTCAGGAGTAGATTCCTTAATGCCCCTTACCCATTTAGCCCATCCCCCCTCCCACAACCCCTCCAGTAACCCTCTGTTTGTTCTCCGTATTTAAGTCTCTTATGTTTTGCCCCCTCCCTGTTTTTATAAAATTTTTGTTTCCTTTCCCTTACGTTCATCTGTTTTATCTCTTAAAGTCCTCATATGAGTGAAGTCATATGATATTTGTCTTTCTCTGACTAATTTCGCTTATCATAATACCCTCCAGTTCCATCCACGTAGTTGCAAATGGCAAGATTTCTTTCTTTTTGATTGCCGAGTAATACTCCATTGTATATATATACCACATCTTCTTTATCCATTCATCCATCGATGGACATTTGGGCTCTTTCCATACTTTGGCTATTGTTGATAGTGCTACTATAAACATTGAGGTGCATGTGTCCCTTTGAAATAGCACACCTGTATCCCTTGGATAAATACCTAGTAGTGCAATTGCTGGGTCGTAGGGTAGTTCTATTTTTAATTTTTTGAGGAAACTCCATACGTTTTCCAGAGTGGCTGCACCAGTTTGCATTCCCACCAGCAGTGCAAAAGAGATCCTCTTTCTCCATATCCTCGCCAACATCTGTTGTTGCCTGAGTTGTTAATGTTAGTCATTCTAACAAGTGTAAGGTGGTATCTCATTGTGACTTCTTACTGGTTTTTAAAGAGGTGCTCATATATTGTGGATACTAATCCTTTTACTGGCTCTATATCCACAGGTATCTCCCAGACTTTGGCTTATCTTTGCTTTGTTTGTATTTTCTTGTGCATTTTCGTTTTTGATGTAGTGGAATTTATTGATCTTTTCCTTTACAGTTTACACATTTTGTGCCTGGGGATTTTGATTAGAAGTGCATTTGATTAGGGGCGCCTGGGTGGCTCAGTCGGTTAAGCGGCCGACTTCAGCTCAGGTCACGATCTCACGGTCCATGAGTTCGAGCCCCGCATCGGGCTCTGGGCTGATGGCTCAGAGCCTGGAGCCTGCTTCCGATTCTGTCTCCCTCTCTCTCTGCCCCTCCCCCGTTCATGCTCTGTCTCTGTCTCAAAAATAAATAAAACATTAAAAAAAAAATTTTAGAAGTGCATTTGATTAGATGTTCATTTGATTAGAAGTTTATAGGGAGGGGTACCTGGGTAGCTCAGTTGGTTAAGCCTCCAACTTGACCTCAGGTCATGATCTCACGGTTTGTGGGCTCAAGCCCCTCATTGGGTTCTGTGCTGACAGCTCAGAGCCTGGAGCCTGCTTTGGATTCTGTCTCCTTCTCTCTCTGTCCCTCCCCTACTTGCACTCTCCTTCAAAAACAAAATATTAAAAAAAAATTAAAAATCAAAAAGCTTATAGGGAGAATTGACATTTTGTAATAGTCTCCATCTTGGAACATGTCAATCTTTCTGATTATTTAGGTCTTTTTTAATGTGTTTATTTCTTTTTAGTTTTTATTTTTTAAAGTTTATTTATTTTGAGAGAGAGAGAGAATGGGAAGGGCAGGGAGAGGGAGAGAGAGAGAGACTCCCAAGCAGGCTCTGCACTGTCAGCGCAGAGTCCCATGTGGGGCTCAGACTCATGAACCATGAGCTCATGACCTGAGTGGAAACCAAGAGGTGGACGCTTAACCAACTCAGCCACCCAGGCGCCCCTCTTTTAATGTCTTTAAATGAAGTGTTATGCTTTTTGTCACAAAAATCCCAACATACCTTTCCCTAGATTTATTGTCAGGTAACATATGGATATTGTTGCTATTGTAAATAATACTTTTAAAAGTATACTTTCTAAATGGGTGTTAACTGCATATAGAAATAATAAGATAGGTTTTTCTATATTAATCTTTCACATAACTGCCTTACTATGCTCTCCTGTATTTTTTTTTTAGCTCCTGTATTTCTAATAGTAGTTTACCTGTACATTTTCTATGTTGAAATAATAGGATCCTCAATCGTTGACAGTTTTCTTTCTTTGTTCCAATTTTTATGGTTTCTATGTGTGTCTTATTTATTGGTTAGAATCTCTAACAACTTGATGTTGATAGAAATTTTGATAGCATGCAACCACGTCTTGTTCCTGAATTTACAGTGTATGTTCCCATATGTTCTCATACTAAATGTGGTGTGGTGGCTTTTGGTGGACTCCTTTTATCCAGTGAAAGAAGTTTTCACCTAGTTTGCTAAGAGTTTGTTTGCTTTTGTAATCATAAATTAGTTCTAAATTTTATGAAAGTTTTTTCTGCATCTTTTGAGATAGCATGTAGCTTATTATCTCCTTCAATCTGGTAGTTGTATTATCAGAAATTTTGGGGAAACTAGGGTTGCCTGAGTGGCTCGGTTGAACGTCCAACTTTAGCTCAGGTCATGATCTCACAGTTTGTGAGTTCAAGCCCCGTGTCAGGCTCTGTGCTGACAGCTCGAAGCCTGGAGCCTGCTTCGGATTCTGTCTCCTTCTCTCTCTGCCTCTCCCCACTTGTGCTCTGTCTCTCTGTCTCTCAAAATAAATAAATGTAAACAAAAAATTTTTTTAAAGAAATTTTTAGGAAACTAGTTTTAGTCTTCCCTGTTGGCTCTTGCTTTTGTTTGATTAGTTGTTGATGTGTTTGTACTTTTGGATTGTGAGTGCATCTTCAATAAGGCTTTATCTATGGGACTCTTATGTGGCCCAGATTGGGGTGTGTCCCAGAGATGTTTTGCATTTACTTCTAGCTGACTAGTGTGTATCACTTGCCTGGGACCACTTTAGTTTTGATTAATTTCTTGGACTATGTAGATTAGATACTTTTTTCCCCTCCTCCAAACTAGGTTGACACAGCTTTTATGTTGTCTTCTATGTTGCTGGTTATTTTCTGTATCATTCTTTCCTGGGAGTATAGCTCTTCATGTTCTGTCTTTATGTAGAGGTTGCAGTCTTTCCTTTTTAGCTTCTTTGAACCCCAAGGCATTGTTTCTTATCTTACTTCCACCCATCCCCAAGACTGGCACCCTCCTCTTCTCCTTGGACTGCCATTGTGTTAGCTCTCAAGAGTATTTGTGTTTTCAGTTTGCTTTTCACTCTTGGTCCTTGGTCCATTCTGTTACTTTTTTTGGTGAAAACTGTTATGCATTTAAAATGGATGCATATTGGGGTGCCTGGGTGGCTCAGTTGGTTTAGCATCCGACTTCAGCTCAGGTCATGATCTTGCAGTCCGTGGATTCGAGCTCTGTGTCAGGCTCTGTGCTGGCAGCTCAGAGCCTGGACCCTGCTTCGGATTCTATGTCTCTCTCTCTCTCTCTCTGCCCGTCCCTTGCTCGTGCGTGCGCGCTCTCTCTCTCTCTCTCTCAAAAATAAACATTAAAAAAATTAAAAATTAAAATGGATACATTTACATAGAATTTTACCCATGTGTTTAGATGTTTTGCATTGGGAAAATTTGCAAGATCTCCTGTCTGCCAAGGTGCCAAGCAGGAAGCTCTTGTCCAAATTATTAGATGGACCTTGTTACTGTGGTGCTATCTTGTTGGTTTCTACTAGATAGCTTCTAGAGCTGTTAACCTGGCATCTTCTGGTGCTGTCCTACCTTCATGACTCTCGTATACCCAGTATTCAAGTACTCACTATCAGTAATTTCTTTTACGGATAGTAATTTTAGAGACTTTGGGGAAAAAAAGTATAATCCATAGAGAAGCTATAAAATAGCACACTTAATCTTGGGTTTTACTAATTCTGAAATTTGAAATGGAATGTATTTCATAGTTCTTGATCAAGGTAACAGCAACACTAAAGCAGCATTTGTAAAATGGCACAAGTTCTTTCCATACTTTTATGTTAGTGGCATTTTTTAGAAGCCTGTCCAAGCTCAAAATATGTAATTATTCTTATAATTTCAATATTTTATTTATTATAGAGAGTTTATAAATAACTACAGTTTGTATAGTACTAATATCAAGTCAAAAATATACATAGAAGCCTGCCTCGTATGTCATATCCAAACTAGTGTAAAAATAATGTTATGAACTTCATTAAGAGCAGGCACGTTTGGAATGTGAAGAGGCTCACTTGTCAGAATTGTTTGTTGTGGAAGCTATTGTTTGTTGTTTGTTTTTTGTTTTTATCTTTAGTTAACGGGAGAGATGATTAGGAGATTCCGGAACTCCTTGTGATGTAGAGGGTTCAGTAGTTTCTTGATTAGCTTGGCTGAGTGGCAGCTCTAGCCCTGCATTTGTAACTAGGCCAGTGCCACCATTGACTTAGCTGGGCCTTTCATTCATCTCCCTGTGATGTGACAGTGAGTTGCACTCCTTCTTGTATGCTGTGGTGAGCAGGAGGGAAGCTTAGCTCCTCATCCTGTCCTTTTTCTATCACTTACTACCTTTCTGTTTTTCATGCATTTGTATTTTGCCCATGGTGCTGGGGCAATGTCCACTTGAGAACAAGCCACAAGAATGAGTAATAACTACTTGTTAAGTAAAAGACCAGAAGATTGGAACTTCCTTAACTTTGCCCAAACCCAGCCCTGGAGTGTGTCCTTGAGATTTGGCAGTTGTCTCTAGGTGTTCCACTTTTATTCTTCACTCTCAATCAACTAGATTATTCTTGGATGGTGGATGCCAACTTTTGTAGGTTGGCATAGTGAGTGCTGATGCGACAGAGGCTTGGTTTAATTCCAGGGCAGCCTCGCCCTGGTTAGAGAGCAACCGTGCAGGCCTAGACTGTACCCTTAACTGCACTAGGGTTCATGAGTATCTTGGGCACCAGGGATCAAGTATGTTTAGTGTGATTAGGGAAGAAAATACATTGTAAATTTCCTAGTGGGACAGAAACATCATTTTTTTTTTTTTGTATTAAGGGTATCATTTTAAATTATGATTAGATTTGATTTAGTATTTTTATTTACTCAAATGCTACAGACTTCTTTGGTGTCCCCAAATGACACTGTTACTGATTCTTTCTGTTTTGGAGTCAGATAGTCTTATGGCTTCTTGCTCTGCATCATTCTTTGAGGCATGTATATTGTATCACTTCCACAATGCCTGGCAGAATGTCTTTATTATGTCATACATAGGCTTTGGACCGAATTAATTGCTAGCCTTTCTGCCTTTTCTTTTGACCATTATTTCTACAAAATAACTATCAGCTACTTTTTTCTTTGAAGTATTTCCTCAAGCTTTTTGTTCATCTCAGTCCATGACCTTTATCCCCTCTATCATTATAGTATCTCATGGCCATAAGATTACTATGTGGATTATTTTGATCTCTTGTACCTCCCATATGGTGTAATGAAGTTGTGGCCTTGCCTCCATGGAATAAGCATCTTTTTCTGAAGAGTGATGAGTACATGGTTTGGTGTATGTACCCACACAAGCCATGTTGCAGTCTTTGAGAGATGGCCTTTCTTCCCAAGGGTTAATGTCCATTTTTACATCATTTCTGTTTACAGAGATGAGGTTTCCCTGCAGGTCCCCTTCTTACTTGCAAAATCTGTAGCCTGAGTTTTGTCCAGATTCCATATGCTTTTCCTCAAAGAATTATAGGAGTATTAGTTTGAAAGAAGAAGCTTTTTTTCTACTTCACTATATTGGCTTTAGGTCAAGTACACACTCTTTTTCCTCCACCTGTTTTTGCTAATGTTCAGATGTCACTGTTTTTGTCAATATTCATGTCCAGTGTTAGACCAGAGAGAGACTTATAGGGCACGTTTACTTAAGTAACTGGTTCAGTGGTATGAATCTTAAGCTACTTATTTCTTTAATGCTGAAGTGTGTGAATGTGTGTGTGTGTGTGTGTGTGTGTGTGTGTGTGTGTGTGTGTGTAAGAGCCTAAGAAACTGGGCACAGGTTGAATAACCTTGGCCATAAAGTAACAGTGAAACATGTAATCTAGATAGATTACATAAGTCTCCTTAGAAGATTGTTCAGAATCGGGCCACATCTACACAAAGAAGGAGGACAAGCTGGTGAGTCCAATTTCTACCTGCTGGTGGGGTGCTATTTGTTTATGACATTGACCAGACCTAGAGCCTTCCAGAGGGAACCCAGGTGAGACTTGCCTCAGAGATGATTCCAGTTCCTGCTGGGCTCCCGAGGAAGAGGGAGAGAGGCCTACCCCCTACCAAGAGGACATCCTGTCTGTGCATGAGGATGCTGGGAGGCTTAATTTAATTAGCCTTTTTAACCCTATGTTTTTTGTGTCTTAACGGAAAGGAAGTTTCATACTAATTTGTTACTAATTAACTATAGAGAATAGTCAGCTAGGTAATCCTTCAAATCTGTACTTTGAAAGAAGGTATTTTTATACTTGGTGTTTAAATCTTTGGAAAACTAGGAATAGATAATTTTATTCTCTTTTTCACTGTCTTTTAGAAGGTTGTTTATTTATTTTTGCCACTAAAGACTTCATTGGTGTATTTCCTAAAGACGTTTTCTTATATAATCACAAAATAATTCTCAAGATCAGGAAATATAATATTGATATAATACTATTGTCTAAACCATAGTCCATATTCCATTGCTTCAACTATTCTCAGTTCTGGCTTTTATAGCTATTTTCTTCCCCGGATCCAGGATCTCATCCAGGATCCCATGTTGCATTTAGTCTCCTCTAATCTGAAATTATTCTTCAAGAATTATTTTATGTATATGGTGGGGTATACACGGTTAGCCCCTGGATTCTTGTCTTCTAGTTCATATTCTGATCCTTACTTCCTCATGGCATTCTGGAGAAAGGTGCTGCCACCTTGAGAAAAAAGGGATTGTATTTGAATGGAACTCATTTTGATTCTTCTACATTTTGGTAGCTACTAATAGATTTGGCAGTCTAAGAGGGTGTGTTGGCCAAGGGAGGTATCTAATAACAGGTGATGGTTAGACTCTATATGTAATTTGAACTGCTTGCGTTACTAATGATCCTCATTGGTTCTGCTAGTTTTTCATTACTCTCATAATCAGTTTTTATTATCCATTGGAAATATAGAAAATAATGCATATTTTATCAGTGGTTCTTTTCCTTTTTTGTGATTTGAGAGGTAAATGCAGTATGGATTCCCATTTACAAATCCCTGTGCCATTTAATAATTTAAGTCCACTGGAAATGTGACATTTAGTAGTTTAAAGGTGCAGGCTACCTCTTGCATTGAAGTAAATACCACAGTTTATTTTTGCACATGTGAAGTCAAGAAATAATAGATCTTCAGACTTTTTGTTGCACTTTTTACTATGGTTTGTCACTTAAATCTTTATGGCACTGGGATATTTCCCAGTATCAATAACCAATTCTCTGATTCTCCAGATACCAAATGGGTGTCCAACAATTCATTTCTGACACTATTCCAAGTTAGCAGAGACCTAAGGCTAAGGACTCAGTCCCATAAGACTTTCCCCTACTTCAGATGCCAGTTGTAAGTCCTTGGCTATCCATACTTCTGACTGACCATAAATCAGGGCTCCCATGACCCCCCTCCTTAGGCTCAATAATTTGCAAGAATGACTCACAGAACTCAGGAATATACTTATGTTTACTGGTTTATTTGAAAGGACACAGCTCAGAACAGCTAAGCGGAAGAGATGCATAGGGCAAAATATGGGGGAGGAGTGGCATGGAGTTCAATGCCTTTTCCAGTTGTGCCATTCTCCCAGCGTCTCAGTGTATTCACTGACCCAGAAGCTCTCTGAATCTCAGAGTTCAAGAGTTTTTATAGAACTTACTCTCCAGCTCCCCATCTCCCATCTTGGGAGGTTGGTGGGCAGGGCTGAAAGTGCTAGTCTTTTAGTCACTGGGTCTTTTTGGTGACCAGTGCCATCATGAGGCTGTCTAGGGGCTCTACCCTAAGTTACTTTGTTGGCACGGATTCAGCTGTGATCAAAAGAGGGCTCAGGGTAAACAGCAGAAGACACTCCTGTCACTCAGAAAATTCTAAGGGTTTGGGAGCTCTGCCAGGAACCAGGGAAAAGGACCAAATATATTTTTGTTTTGTACCAAAGGCACCATAGGAGTATGCACCTGACTAGTCTTACCATTCACTTTAGAACTGTGAAGAGTGGAGCCAGATGAGTTTACTTCTATTGGTGTGCCTGGCTGGCTGGCTGGCTCAGCTGTAGAGCATGTGACTCTATTTTTTTTTTTTTTAATGTTTATTCATTTTTGAGAGATGGAGAGAGACAGTGTGAGTAGGGGAGGGGCAGAGAGAGAGGGAGACAAAGAATCTGAAGCACACTCCAAGCTCTTAGCTGTCAGCACAGAGCCTGACACGGGGCTCGAACCCATGGACTGTGAGATCATGACCTGAGCTGAAGTCAGATGTTTAACTGACTGAGCCACCCAGGCGCCTGGAGTATGTGACTCTTGATCTCAGGATCGTGAGTTCAAGCCCCACGGTGGGTGGGGAGCCTACTTTAAAAAAAAAAAAAAAGCATAGAAACGTTTATGTCTTTAAGGAGCTTAGCTTAGTACACAGAGTGCCCAAGTTACTGGCAAAGCTAACAAAAACTTGAGTAAGCATGTAAATACAGTGATATTAGTATATCATATTTTTTCCTATAGAATATTTTGAAAATATGCATGTATATCAAAAAATAGTAGTTATCCATTAAAATTTTAGTTAATTGGTAGTAGATACCAAATTAGGAAAAACATAGTATGCAACCTGTATACCCTGTAGTTATAACTATTTAAAAATGAATGACAACTGAAAATCTAAAGCAATCAGCATCAACTCAGCAAATTAGTGGCTATTTGCATTATAGAAGGATTCATGTAGAGTTCCTGTTATAGTTTTATTTTTAAAAGTTTTGATTTATTGAAATGCTACTAGCACAGAGCTTTTCAGGACTGTATCTGGTACATAAGTTGACTAGATATGGAGAGATCGTCCCCAAAGTTGGTGCTGAATGTTTGCAGGACTATGAAGGGCAAACCATCCCCTCTGTGCTCAGCTTGTGTTTGTCTGAGTTTGAAGACAACCAGCCTTAAGCTCCATGGCTCTGTGATAGTTAGAAACTCCTAAGAGAAAGGAAGAGCCTCAGAGGGCTGGGACTTTGGGAACAGACTGGTCAGGGACAGTGGAGGTGGTTGTAGATAGAGGGAGTTGGAGAGATGAGATACTGGCCATGATTTGGCTTCTCTCCAAGCCACTTCAGTCTTACCATCTAGTAGATAAACCCGACCTGCTTTTAGGCTGGTCTGTACTCAGGGCTGGTTTGGGCCTCAGCAAGCCTAGGGAAAGTAGGCCAAACATGCCCCCACCATGTAGATCCTCATCTCTGTCATCCTCACTTTAAGAATTGAGAGCTGTGTGGATGGGGCGCCTGGGTGGCGCAGTCGGTTGAGCGTCCGACTTCAGCCAGGTCACGATCTCGCGGTCTGTGAGTTCGAGCCCCGCGTCAGGCTCTGGGCTGATGGCTCGGAGCCTGGAGCCTATTTCAGATTCTGTGTCTCCCTCTCTCTCTGCCCCTCCCCCGTTCATGCTCTGTCTCTCTCTGTCCCAAAAATAAATAAAAAACGTTGAAAAAAAAAAATTAAAAAAAAAAAAGAATTGAGAGCTGTGTGGAGATACAGGGGTCACAAGTTGAATGGTAACATATTTAGCCAGAATTGCTTTTACTCTGTATTCAGAGATCCAGGGACCTTACTTTTAATTTTAATTTTAATTTTAATTTTAATTTTTTATTTTCATTTTTATTATTTTTATTTTTTACTGCCCTTAGATTATAATGTACATGTGGCATGTGTGTGTGTGTGTGTGTGTGTGTGTGTGTGTGTGTGTGTGAGAGAGAGAGAGAAGAGAGAGAAGAGAGGGAGAGAATTTTTCAGAGCCCAGATTCCTCTGGGGAGCATTGGCTATGTCACATAACCTTCTCACAGCCAAAGCTGTCACCGCTGCTTTAGTTCATATCTTACCAACTCAATTGTTTGTTGCCCTCCCTCCCCCCTTTTTTTCCATCTGACTCCATGGAGAATTAAATGAGCCTTTAATTTGCTCCTCTCAGCAGTGGCCTTCTAGAGTTTTACTCCGACTTATTCAAAATACCTGGGACTGACCCTGCAGGGATGCGCTGCTCAGTGACCTCTTGGATGAAGATGTTTTTTTTTTTGTTTTTGTTTTTTTTTTAATTTTTTTTTAGCGTTTATTTATTTTTGAGACAGGGAGAGACAGAGCATGAATGGGGGAGGGTCAGAGAGAGAGGGAGACACAGAATCTGAAACAGGCTCCAGGCTCTGAGCTGTCAGCACAGAGCCCGATGCGGGGCTTGAACTCACGGACCGCGAGATCATGACCTGAGCCGAAGCCGGATGCCTAACCGACTGAGCCACCCAGGCGCCCCACTTCAGCTGTTGTTGATAGTGCTGCTGTAAACATTAGGGTGCATGTGTCCCTTCGAAACAGCATACTTGTATCCCTTGGATAAATGCCTAGTAGTGCAATTGCTGGGTCGTAGGGTAGTTCTATCTTTAATTTTTTGAGGAATCTCCATACGTTTTCCAGAGTGGCTGCACCAGTTTGCATTCCCACCAGCAGTGCAAAAGAGATCCTCTTTCTCCACATCCTCGCCAACATCTGTTGTTGCCCGAGTTGTTAATGTTAGCCATTCTGACAGGTGTGAGGTGGTATCTCATTGTGGCTTTGATTTGTATTTTCCTGAAGATGAGTGATGTTGAGCATTTTTTCATGTGTCAGTTGGCCATCTGGATGTCTTCTTTGGAGAAGTGTCTATTCATGTCTTTTGCCCATTTCTTCACCGGATTATTTGTTATTTGGGTGTTGAGTTTGATAAGTTCTTTATAGATTTTGGATACTGACCCTTTATCTGATATGTCCTTTGCAAATATCTTTTCCCATTCCGTCGGGTGCCTTTTAGTTTTGCTGATTGTTTCCTTCACTGTGCAGAAGCTTTTTCTTTTGATGAGGTCCCAGTAGTTCATTTTTGCTTTTTGTTTCCCTTGCCTCCGGAGACGTGTTGAGTAAGAAGTTGCTGCAGCCGAGATCAAAGAGGTTTTGCCTGCTTTCTCCTTGAGGATTTTGATGGCTTCCTGTCTTACTTTTAGGTCTTTCATCCATTTTGAGTTTATTTTTGTGTATGGTGTAAGAAAGTGGTCGAGGTTCATTCTTCTGCATGTCACTGTCCAGTTTTCCCAGCACCACTTGCTGAAGAGACTGTCTTTATTCCACCGGATATTCTTTCCTGCTTTGTCAAAGATTAGTTGGCTATACGTTTGTGGGTCCATTTCTGGGTTCTCTGTTCTGTGCTGTTGATCTGAGTGTCTGTTTTTGTGCCAGTACCATACTGTCTTGATGATAACAGCTTTGTAGTACAGCTTGAAGTCCACCAACTCTTGATTTTAGCTCAGGTCATGTTCTCATGGTTCGTGAGACTGAGCTCTGTGCTGACAGGAGCATTCTTGGGATTCTCTCTCCCTCCCTCTCTGCCCCTTCCTCTCACTCTCTCTCAAAATAAATAAATAAACATTAAAAACAATTAAAATAATAAACTCAATATGTATTAAATAATTTTTAATGAAAAATAATTGTTTTCCAAAAGAAAAAAATTAGAAGAGTTGAATTGTTTGACACATTTTAAAATTTGAAAATGTCTGATTGAATAGAGATAGCTAGATCCTCAGATCTGCTTCTACATATAATTTGTTGTCACTTATTGTTTTGTTAATTTACTGTATTGTAGAAGTAGATGAAGAAGGCAGGTGGAAAATGGATGAGTGTTTTAATAGCCTTTTCAGGTAATTGTGGGTATTCTTTAATACTGTATCTAAACTCTGACAAGTGGTAGTTTCTTCAAGGTTAATTGTAATATGGAATTCGAAACCACATCCAGGAACTTCTTGTATTCTATTACATTAAAATCCATTGGTCTGTCTTGCACTTCGGATGGTTCTTTAACCCATGTATGATTTTGACTTTGTGGCTCCCTTGAAAGTGTCTTCAGGACCCCAGGGGTCCCTGGACCATCCTTTGAGAACTGCTGTCATAGAATCTGGAAGGGATCTTGAAGATGAACTAGAGTCCATCTCTCTCCTGGCTAGAACAAGAGGGGTAATGGAAGCTGAGGGAGAACTGGTTTGACCAAGGTCATGCAGCTAGTTTCCCATAGAGCTATGGCTAGAATTTAGGGTTTTGTTTTGTTTTGTTTTCTCTTTTAAGAGAGACAGAGACAGCATGAGAGGGGGAGGGGCAGAAAGAGAGGGAGAGAGAGAATCCCAAGCAGGCTTTGCACTGTCAGCGCAGAACCTGATATGGGGCTCAAACCCACAAACCATGAGATCATGACCTGAGCCGAAACCAAGAATCAGACGCTTAACCACTGAGCCACCTAGGCATCCCTGGAATTAAGATTTCTTGACTGATTCTGTAAACATGGCTCCAGTGCCTCTGTTGTGCTTTGTGCTGAGTCCCTGGGCCTGTCCCCACTGCATTGCCTTTTGGGGAGAGTTGTCTCCTGTGGCTTTCCTCCTTAGAGCCCTGAATGTTTTGTTCACCTTCTTTTCCTTATTTTGTCTTAATTAAGCTCCACATTGCCAAAAGTCTCATTAATAAAATATTTCAAGCTGTGTCACTTTCTAGCTCTGTACCTGCTTTGTGTGTATTAAATGTGTTCTTAAGTGACTGAAAGGTTATTAAAAGGCATTTGGACTACATGTATGCATTGGGCTTTTGTCTTGCCCAGGAAAGGTGTTTTGAAATAACTTCAGAGATCCACAGTTGATCTCTCAGCAGACTGGAAGAATCTTATTGATACCCTGTGAGTACTGGAAATGGACTGAACTCTTTTTTTAAAAAGTCTTTGAATTATATAAATTGCTTGACTAATGTGTTTCTTTGAAGTGTTGCCTAAAGTTTTAGACTGAATGTTTTCATGCTTTTAAGACTTCATACCCCTTGCAAATTAGCATAAATGCATGGTTTTGTTTATACTCTTAATGGAAAAAGAAGTGTGCATGGCACTCACTGTGGAATTGCTTTGAGATAATTTGAGGAAATTTAATATAACTCAAGGTTACCAAAATTAATGAGGACATGGCAGTTTGGAATGGTTTCTTTTATATCAAACATAGCATCAGGATGCTGCTGAGGACCTCTGAAATTGCATGGGCTGCCCTACAGTGGTGAGGCAGTATGTGCCCACAGTTCTATGATTTTAGTGTGCACTCTCCAAGCATGGTCTGCTTTGTGAACAAAGGCTTTGCTAGTATGTGTGTATGTCTTTGTGTTTTTCTCTCCTGTGTATTCTCCTCCCCAGGGGTGTGTCTTAGGGCTGTGCCTGCATGATTAATTTCACTGATTCTTAGCCAGGCACCACTTTATAGACAGGTGACATTGTTTTTGAACTTAGCAGGGCAGAGGAACCAAATTTTCCTTTACTCTCAAGGCTGTAAGGGGATGGCCTGGGATTGGCTGTGGGTTTCTTCATAACTATATATAGCCTCTTTTAGCAAACACAATATATTAAACTGTAGACCTTAACATATTACTTAGGGATTGGATATTTACTTTTCAGAGTGATTCTTTTTAGAGTTTCTTTAAATAGCTAGTTCTCTAGTTTCATTAAGATAGAATTTGATTCCCAGAATTTGCTTTGTAGGAATACAGGTCCTCATTAAGGTGTAGCACACCCATAATCACTCTCCTAGCGCTCCTCTTCCCTGGAGGTTGAGGCAGTGTTTCACATGGGCTGAGGAGCAAATGAGGGAGATACATTTTTTCCTTATCACCTTTTTCCTCACCTCTAACAGTTCTACTGAGAGCTAATTTCTTGAATCAGGCTGTCTGTGTTTGAAAGGCTGTGCCACATGGAAGTGTTTGTATGTGTGGATACCCTTATAGACAGAATGTAATTGACTGTGCTGCTGCCCTCCCAAGGTTAACTATTCCTCTGACATTTTCCCTTTGTTGCTTTTTTTTGTTTTTGGTTTTTGATGTTTATTTATTTTGAGGGAGCGCGCATGCATGTGCATAAGCAGGGGAGGGGCAGAGAGAAAGGGAGAGAGAGAGTCCTAAGCAGGCTGCATGCTGTAAGCCCAGAGGCTGAACCGTGAGATCATGACCTGAGCTGAGATCAGGGGTCAGACACTTAACCAACTGAGCCACCTGGGCATCCCTGTTGCTTTTTTGAAGGAGATCAGTAACAGCAAAACCTGCCCTTTGAGTCGTTGGTATGATTTTGAAGAGTGGAGAAAATTCATTTGTGTCATCTCTGTAAAGAAGTTTTAGTGGCTCTTGCAAGGTAGGGAAAGAGAATAACCAAATTTGGTGGGATTTAAGAAATCTATCACTCTCCACTTTATTCTGTTATGGGCATCTGATGGCCTGGGTACTATTTTATTTTTAAATAATTTTATTTTTTTATTTTAACATTTATTTATTTTTGAGAGACAGAGACCAAGCACAAGCAGGGGAGGGGCAGAGAGAGAGAGGGAGACACAGAATCTGAAGTAGGCTCCATGCTCTGAGCTATCAGCACAGAGCCTAATGTGGGGCTTGAACCCACAAACCGCAAGATCATGACCTGAGCTGAGGTCAGACACTTAACTGACTGAGCCACCCAGGTACCCCTGGCCTGGGTACTATTTTATTTTATTTTTTTTAAATTTTTTTCAACGTTTTTTATTTATTTTTGGGACAGAGAGAGACAGAGCATGAACGGGGGAGGGTCAGAAAGAGAGGGAGACACAGAATCGGAAACAGGCTCCAGGCTCCGAGCCATCAGCCCAGAGCCTGACGCAGGGCTTGAACTCACGGACAGCGAGATCGTGACCTGGCTGAAGTCGGACGCTTAACCGACTGCGCCACCCAGGCGCCCCATGGGTACTATTTTAAAATGTCCTGTACTTAAAATGTTTTGAGTAGGGGCCTGGACCAATGTCTCAAATTCTAGTAGTATGTGTGGTTGTTGATTTTTTTTTTAAGTGTTTTTTTTATTTTTAAGAGAGAGAGAGAGAGACAGAGCTTCAGTGGGGTAGGGACAGAGAGAGAGGGAGGGAGATACAGAATCTGAAGGCTTTGAGGTGTCAGCACAGAGCCCGATGCAGGGTTCGAACTCACAAACTGTGAGATCATGACCTGAGCTGAAGTCATATGCTTGACTGACTGAGCCACCCAGGCGCCCCTGGTTGTTGATGTTTAATTGATATTTGCTTCTATCTATTAGGAGCTTGAGACTGAGGTTATTTTGAAGATGTTTGTTAACTAGGTTTACAGGAGGCTTCTCATTATTATTGTTTACCTCTAAGTGATTGTCATTCTTCCACAACCACACAATTTCTTCTCTGAAATGACAGACATTCAGATTACATTAAGGTACTTGCTAATTAAAAATTGTCTTCTAAAAGCCACTCCATAATCAACCAAACACACTGTAAGCAAAACACTTATCTCAAGCAGTCTAGGATGAACCAGAGGGGTTATGCTGATTATAAACATTGACTTACACATACAGAGTAGCTGCTGTTGAGTTATCATCATTACTCATCTTCAGAATAATTTTCATTTCCAAAGCTGCTGACATCTAATTGATTTACTACCTTTCAAAACCTAATGAACTTAAAGATATAGGATAGTTATTCCCTGAGAAATTTGGAATTTGTCACTCAGTGAATGGTGACTCAGCATTAGTTATATTAATTTGTATTTGTGGAACACCTTTTTTCCCTGTGCCTTAATACACTTTGTACGTGTTTTGGAAGTGCGTTATTAATGCAAAAATTTTAATTTTATTACTAAATCATTTCACAGATTTTTTTTTTTGGTTTCATTGTCTTGAGAGGCTAAGTGCATGACCCACCAGGACACATACACACTCATAATTCCTGTGGCTTTTAACTAAACAGTCTTGAACTTAAATTCTAGCTTTCTAGAACTCTAAAGGATCCAGTTTACTTCATTTTGTTTCAGGAGGACATAAAAATTCTGTTTCAAATTGTGTCTGGACCTTAATAAGAGATTTCAGTTCTGGAATAGTTTTTGTGTTGAATAATTAGAGACTTGTATTTTAGTTTTTATTTTGGGAGATGGGAGGAATTTTAGGATAACCTGATTGTGGATGTGGTTGTCTGTAGCAGTTTGTCGTATAAAAGATTATTTATTTTGTGTTCTTCCTCCACATTTTATTATGAAAAATTTGAAATATACAGAAAAATGGAAAGAATTGGTCAGTGAGTCTTTATGTTAACATTTTACTATATTTGCTTTATCTCAGAGCAGTCTTTACCTTGTTTTTGTCCCCCTCAAGAAGAAATGACTTTTTTTATTTTTTTAAACGTTTATTTATTTTTGAGACAGAGAGAGACAGAGCATGAACAGGGGAGGGGCAGAGAGAAAGGGAGTCACAGAATCTGAAACAGGCTCCAGGCTCTGAGCTGTCAGCACAGAGCCCGACGCGGGGCTCGAACTCACGGACCGTGAGATCATGACCTGAGCCGAAGTCGGAGGCTTAACCGACCAAGCCACCCAGGCGCCCCAAGAGGAAATGACTTTTATAGCTGATAGTAAAGTAGACCAAGTGAGAGCGAAAGAGTGAGACAGACAGACATGCACAGTGCCTGGCACATAGAAGGGTTAATAGAGCAAGTTGGCAAATGAGGGAGTGAACGTGAATGAATGAATTGATCTAAATAGGACGTGCTTCCAGCTCCAGGCCACAAAGAAACAATTCTCAGCTAAATACCTGCCCTTAGGGATTTACTGTTTGGTCTGAAGGTGAGAAACCGCAGAAGGCAAACCACTTTGCCAGGTAACCCATGTGAAGGCTTCAGTGAAGGTCAGCATAGTCAAGCATGGCTATTGGAGTTCAGAAGCAGGAATATGATCCCAGAAGACTGGGGCAGTTGACCAAGACTTCTTGGAAGAAGTGGAGCTGGAATTGGGCTAAGAGGTAGGACAGAACCTGAGAGCAGAGATGGGCACAGGGGCATTCTGGCCCATGGGGAGCCTGAGGTTCCCCACATACTTGGGAGGAGTGGGAGTGTGCTAAATAGCCAGCTGCCTGCTGGAAGCCTTCTATTCAGGTGGTTAGAGAGTGGGACTGCCTTCTGGGTAGTGCTCCAAGGCAGGACCTGGCCCTGCTCTAGGCAGGACCCACTCACTCCCTGTTCCTTGAGTACTCCCAGTTACTCTCACTCCTGGGCTCTGCCCTTGCTGCTCACTCTCCATAGAACACACTCTCCCCAGATGTCTGTGTGTCTCCCTCTTCTTCTGGCCTCTTTTCAATGAGAACTTCTCCCTGATCTCTTTCTGGCATGCAGCAGCCTCTTAGCACTCCCCAACATGCTTCCTACTGTGTCCCCAAAGCCTAGTATAGTGCCTGTGATTATATATCTATAATGTGTATTTGTATATGTATGGATAAACAGAAATATAGAGAGTTGATGCTCAGGAAGTTGAAGGAATGAACAAATGGTAATTCTGAGGCATAGAGTGTGTTTGGTCACTTTAAGATATTTTCATGTCCAAGCAGCTAAGAGAAACTTGAGCTTCTCAGGGTTAGTGCACTTGTGAGGAAGGTGGAGATTCAGGTATGGTTAGCTTGCCCTTCTAAGGCATTCATCCTTGGCATTTTCTCTTTGAAAGAATCCTGTTCCTAAGTGAAGCCCTTGGTGATTCTGATGCCTCTTTTCTTTCTTTCAGGACCCCTGCAGTGTACCATGAGTCGGTAATGCCCACTGAGGACCTCTGGGAGCCATGTCAGACGAATCCGCCTCAGGGAGCGATCCAGACCTGGACCCGGACGTGGAGCTGGAGGATGCGGAAGAGGAGGAGGAGGAGGAGGAAGTGGCAGTGGAGGAGCACGGCAGGGATGACGCGGAAGACCTACTGGATGGTGAGTGGCTCTACTGAGTGACATGGGTTGTCTTTTCTTTTCTTTTCTTCTAGTGGATTTTTTGCTGGAAAAGCATGGTATTTCCAGTTGGATTTCTTAGGTCATCTATTGTGAGAAGGCAGACACTGGTTGCATAGCAACAATTAACTCATATGCTCTTTCTCAGGAAGTGAATTGTTGTTCCTCTATCTAGGCCTCACTTTAGTGCTGGAAGAACCTTTAGCATTTAACTCGTCTTTGACAGACATGTGGATTCAGATTCAAAGATTTGAGAGTAGAGCATCTTGCCCGAGTCATGGAGAAATCAGTAGCAGAGTCCTTGTGGCAAGACTTTGTGGTCTGGGGGTCATGGATTCATCAGATGGCTACAGGCAGGTGTGGGGGTAACCGTGAGTTTCCTGAAATTATATGCACAATTCTGCTTGTATGGACATGAGGGGATTACCTAGGGAGAGATTCTCAGATGAAAGGTACACAACTCCGGAAAGCTTACTGCATCTCCTGTGGTGCTGCTCTGCCTCCCAGCCATTTCTAGTGACTATAGATTGCTTCTGATGGGAGAGAACTGCACCTTCATAGCTGGTAGACCCCCTCTGGACTCCTATTTGGCTCAACCCTTCCTTTGCCCCCAACTTGTTGAAGTGGCATTGACTTTTTCTTCTCTAGTCCAGTGTGAGGTCATCTGGCCAGCCATAGAGCTTCTCAGTTCATTCCAGCCTTGCATAGCATAGGATGGAGTTGTTTGCAAGCTTCCTGTTAACTGAGGAATAAAGTTTTTGTCTGTTGTTTATAACAGACCACACTAGTAGAACTAGGAAAATGTGCTACTATTCTTCTCCAGATTCTAGGAGAATGAACATCAATTCTGTTTCTTTGCTGCTGGTACTGTCTTCAGTTCTCATTCATCCTGACAGTTGTCACGTTGTTCAGGGATCAGTTTTTCCTCATTTATACTGTTTAGGAGTCTCTGCCCTATTTCCACTTCACCTCTGGCAGGGAAATTACCATTTTATTTATTTATTTTTCCTGATATCATTTGCTGTCCACTGTAATTCAGTTGGAGTCTCCCAAGATGGTACTGTAGTTCCTTTCTATATAAAGTAGAATAAGTAGAAATAATGGAAGATAGTGTGTGCTGGAACGGTATACCATCATACTGTCTTGATGTGCTCGCTTCGGCAACACATATACATCATACTGTCTTGCCTTGGTCTCATGGTTCTTAAGATGGCATTAGAGTGCCCCTGGTATCTGCATCACTTTTTGCTTTTTATCATTTGGGTTCTCAGAATTATATTTCAGCTACCCCCTAGATTCATGTCAGGTTTAGATCGGATTTTAGATGTTGCTGGTGGGTATAATGGATATATACACACAGTTTTCCCTCTTGGCTTCTTGGAATTCTGTTTTCCTTGTTCGGTTCTTAATTATTAAGACAAAACAAAACATATCCTTCTGTGCACTTTATTATTTATGTTAGAAGCGGCAAGATTTTTTAAAATTACTTTTTAATGTTTATTAAAAAAATTGTTTTTAATGTTTATTTTTGAGAGAGAGAGAGACAGACAGACAGACAGACAGTGGGAGCAAAGTAGGGGCAGAGAGAGGGAGACACAGAATCCAAAGCACGCTCCAGGCTCTGAGCTGACAGTACAGAGCCTGATGCAGGGCTCAAACTCAGAAACCGCAAGATCATGACCCGAGCTGAAGTCGGGTGCTTAGCCAACTGAACCACCCAGGTGCCCCTAGAAGTGGTGAGAATTTAATTGTGATTTGTCACAGCTGTGTAACTGGAGGTTTTTTGTTTGTTTTTACTATTTATACAACTTTCAGATGAAACAATTTTTTAAAAATTTGAAATGACTTATTTTTATTGCTTTTAAAGTTCCGAGTGTTAAAGTGTTTGGTAGGTACTTTTTCTCTTGCCTTGCTAGGGTTATCTAACTTCTTGGAATTTGATTAAGTATCCTTTTGATGTTTCACTGTAGTGTTAGAGCTGTGCTCACCCAGGCACTCCCAAATGGAAGTGATACTTGTGTTACTTGTGGCAATTCTGCCCCTGTTTTAGAGCTCACAGTTTTCCTGGTTCTCTCATTTTGAACACTATGAAATTTTGCTGAAACATCTGAGACCTGCCTGTTTGTTCAGTCTTGCCTTTCCTGCCTTGGCTTGCTGGTCATCTCACAACCTTAATGGGTAGAGCGGCCCGCTATTCTAAAATTAGGAATAGCTATGAATAGTCTTAGCTGGTATAGTGTGATGTGGCCTTTTGTTGTCTTGGAGCAGTCTTTCTCAACCTGGGATGATTTTACCTCCCAGGGGACAATTTACAACGTCTGAAAACAGTTTTGATTGTCACGACTTCTGGGAGGTGGGGGAGGAATGGTACTGGCATCTTGTGGGCAGAGACCAGGGATGCTGCTAAACATCCTACATTGCACAGGACAGCTCCGTCCTACACACAGTTATTGTGGCCAAATATCAATAGTGCTGAGATTGAGAAACACTTTCAAAAAAGAAATTATTACTTAAGCTTTTTTTATTTGAAGTTTCATTTCTATTGGATATCAATAACTCACTTTTATAGTGCTTCTTCATGGTTTGCACAAACATCTGAACAATCGTACTAACCTTTTCAAAGAACCGTCTTTTGGCTTTGTTGATTCTCTTGATTTGTGTTTACTTTCTTTGTAATTTCTACTTATAATGATCTTCCTTCTACTTCTAGCAGTACTTTCAAACCTCTTAAGAATGTGCTTACCTTTTTTTCCTAATAAAAACAATCAAAATTATAAATTTCCCTCTAAGTACTGCTTTAGTCCATCCCCTCACAAACATTTTGACATACTTTATCCTACTTTATCTTGATAATCCTATCTGTTAGGCAGAGCAGATACATTTTAGGGATGAGGAAACTGAGGCTCAGAAAGGCAAATGGCTTACTCAGTATAACTTTACAAGAAAGTGGCGGAGCTGGGCCTTTGGTTTCCAAAGTGGTACTCCTTTTTCAAATCCATGTTGCTTCTGAGACTATAGATTCATATCATTCCCTACCTGTAATGGGTTGCTTTCTCTCTTAGTTTGTGCTTTAAGGAAAGAAGTTGATTGGTAATACTGTTGACTAGAGATGAGAGAACAATTAGAATAGCATGAGTAATGGCAAAGTAGAAGGGCAAGTATGGCATATGCTAGAGAATGGTGAGCTATCTTGTTTGATGTAGAATTGGACACATTAGGGGGATGACCAGAGTGAGACTGGAGTGGTGGCCTGGAATCAGGTTAGGAAGGAGTTTAGAATTTGTTTTATAGGCAGCATGGAATTGACGGAAGTTTTTACTGGGGAGCATTCATTAAACCTTTGATTTTTAGGAATGTTGTTTTAGCAGCATGAAGAAGAGATGGCCTATTAGATGGTGAAGACCAACTAGGTCTGTGTTAGAACTTTACAGAAAGGATTAATGAGGATTTGAACTGTTTGGATCAGTTGACCTACACAGGAGTAGTAAATGGTCAGATTTGTAACAGTGGAATTTATAGGACTTGGTGACTTACTTGATGTGTGAGGCAGGTTGAAGATGGACTAGGTAAAGCCTGGGAAGATAATGAAATCTTTACAAAGGTGGGAAGAATGGTATAGGGAGTGGGGGAATTAGAGATGTAGCTTTGCTACATTAAATTGGGGCATTATCTCCTCCTTGATACTGACCTTTGAACGTTGACTTGTGGGGTAGTATGAGAATAAGGAGACTTTGGCTCTTGGGGAGTAGCACCATGATTTTGTCTTTAAAAAGGTAGAGAGAAAACAGTGCTTTCCATTTCTAACACATTAGGGGCTCTTGGAATGTTGTGAAACATTTTTGAGTGGTTTTTGTTTCCCCTGTTTGTTTTTTCTTTTTCTTTTAGAGAGAAAGAGCAAGAGAGCAAGAGAGCATGTGCATGAATGGGGAAGAAGGGCAGAGAGAGGGAGAATCTCAAGCAGGCTCCATGCTCAGCATGGAACCTGACATGGGGCTCAATTCCCTGACCCTGGGATCATGACCTGAACTGAAATCAAGAGCATACCCTCAACTGACTGAGCCAACCCAGGTGTCCCTCATTCCCCTGTTTTTCTTTTCTCCAGATGTCTGTGTTGAGTTTTCTCTATTCTCTTGGAATGGTGGGAGAAGTTGGATGTCAGCACCTTATGGGGTCTCTGATTATCAAAGGTAGAGGTTCAAAACCTGGTGCCTCTGGGAATTGGCTTTCCTCATGCAAAATGTTTTTCTGGTTCAGTATTTTCTTCTAGCTCAGCTTCAGGTCCAATGTCTTGCCCCAGATAAAGTACTTAGAAATATTTAGATGAAGGGAACTCCTAGAATAATCTAGCCTTTACAAAAAAAGTTCATTTTCAGTTGCTGCTTAATGTGTATTCCAGTGGATGTATAAGTGTCGCACAGCTGGTATCTGTCACAGAGTCCTATGTTTACATGGCTTTGTAAAAAGATCTTTCTTTGCCTTGGTGGTTCATTAGCACATTTGTTTTCCTCAGCATCACTCCACTGTAAGCCTTCAGTGCAACTGTAAGTGATGGAGTTTAGACCAAGAGATATTTTCAAGGGTTTTCCTGTCTATACAAATGGCAAAGATCTTAACATCTGTTTCCCCAAGGTAGCTTCTTGTCCTCTTGCAGCAGGGAGACAGGGAGAAAAATAGCAAGAAACCTGGTCCTGAATATGCACTAGTGGTTGGGTGGGTGGAGGGGATGCTTAAAATTTAAACTATTAATTAACAAGGACTTCATGTGTTTCTTATTAACATTCATCTGGATTAATGGATCCAATTCCTGATTTCACTTGTTCTCCAAGTGAATAATGAATCTTAGTTTAAAAAAAAATTTTTTTTTTAAGTTTATTTATTTTGAGAGAGGCGGAGACAGCATGAGTGGTGGAAGGGCACCTAGAGAGGGAGAGAGAGAATCCCAAGTGGGCTCCACGCTGCCAGTACAGAGCCCAATGTGGGGCTTGAACCCACAAAGCAGTGAGATCATGACCTGAGCCAAAACCAAGAGTCAGACGCTTAACCAACTGAGTCACCCAGGCACCCCTGAATCTTAGTTAATAATATGATTCCCCTTTCCATTACCACTTGCACTTCTTTTAGGCTACCTTTATTCTTGTGAAATATTTGCAAGGAAAAGCCAGATGTCCCATTTCTTTCCTACAGTATTTTTACTCTATTACCTGTGCCAGTTTCTCTGGTCTTTGCTTGGTTCTCCAGGAGGATTCTGGGGCCACCACCCTCTTTTCTTCTGAGAGCATTCCACTCATCCAAGCTGTTTGGCCCATGTTGTGAACAGCCTCATTAACCTAACACAAGAGTAGGGTTTTTCTAATGGAATATTACTAGAAAACAAACCAAAGCCCCAGCCAGAAACTGCAGACTTAAAAAACTTATTTGTTACTCTAAGAATGATTGCTTGCCAAAAGGTTTCATTTCCAAACTCATTTCCTCAGGCCGTGGTAGGCATACTGGGAGTTTATGAAGCTTCAGGATGAACATGACAAACCTTGTTGGAGTGCCAGTTTTATCAGGAGATAGGTGGAGTGGTGTTGGGGGTTGGGGGTTAGTACTTTGGTAAGGAATTTTAAAAAATTGTAAAAGGGGCGCCTGGGTGGCGCAGTCGGTTAAGCGTCCGACTTCAGCCAGGTCATGATCTCGCGGTCCGTGAGTTCGAGCCCCGCGTCAGGCTCTGGGCTGATGGCTTGGAGCCTGGAGCCTGTTTCCGATTCTGTGTCTCCCTCTCTCTCTGCCCCTCCCCCGTTCATGCTCTGTCTCTCTCTGTCCCAAAAATAAATTAAAAAAAAAAAAAAAAAACGTTGAAAAAAAATTTAAAAAAATTGTAATAAAAATTAGGCATAGAAAATAATTCATATGCATTTTTAAGGTAAAATAAGATTTTTTTTTTTCAAATAAATTTCAGAGTTTAGAATTTTGGATCGTGCCATGAGAGCCCCCCAAGGGATAAGAACGTTTTCTGCAGACATTCAGGACTCGTCAGTGGAAAAGTTTGAGAGGGCCTGGCTTAAGTTAATCAAGATCTGGGCACAGACTGCCTTGATGGGCACATCTTTTTAGAACATGAAGGCCTTCTTTTTTTGTTGTTTTATTCTTGTCTGTTTTACATGGCATATCAGGATACTGAGATCCTGGAACTGGAGCTAGGTATGTTCCTTCTGGAACCTGCTTCATAGCCATCTTATTGACAGAAAGCTAACCTCCTGAATATCAACTTTGGCCTCAGGCTGACCTCCTTCACCTTAGACCACTGAGTAGGGAAAGCTGATCTTCTCAACCTCTGGATCTCTGCCTTCCCTGCAGAGAGTTTGCTTTGTGCTTTTTCACTGACCCCTTTCTATTTGTCCTCTTTGCTTACAATGTAAAGAATTAGGGGTAAAGTGTTCTAGGCAGAGGGCCAGGGCAAAGGCCCTGGTGTGGGAACGAATTTGCTGTTTAAGAATCAGGAACATAGAGGCCATGGTGGCTGAAGCGTAGAGAATAGAGGCCAGAGTGGTCTGGGATGAGATAGGGAGGGCCTGAGCATGTAGGGCCAGCGGTAGCAGTTTGAGATATACCCAAACCCTGGTTTTATTCGTTTGGGTTCCAACATGCTTTTTCAGATTCTCACCGCGAGTTCTGGACATATCATTAAACAGTAGCAGTCTGCAGGAAAAGTCATGCTCTCTGAGCAGCTGGAAGTGGAAGAGGTGTAGGGGAGCTTCCAGAAATTTGAACTAAGATCAGAGTGGGTGGGGTGATTTCAGCAATCTAATGGGAACTCTAACCAATGTTTTCTCCCTCCAATGGAAGCCCCCAGGGCCCTTCAGAAGGCAGCATAGTCTATGGAGTTGTAGTTTTCACCCTTTTTTATGACCTTTCTGTTACATTAGACATTCTTAGTTTAAGCCTAAATTTCTTCCTTTTCTAAGAATAGTTTTTAAAGGAAATATTTATTTATTTTGAGAGACGGAGCGTGCACATGTGCACTCCCGTGTGAACCAGGGAGGGGCAGAGACAGAGGGAGAGAGAATCCTAAGAAGGCTTGGCGCTCTTGGTGCAGAGCCCAACACAGGGCTCAATCGCATGAACCGTGAGACCATGACCTGAGCCGAAATCAAGAGACGATGCTTAACTGACTGAGCCACCCAGACATTCCTAGATCCATTTTTAAAAATTTAGTGTGATAGAATCCATTCCTGTTGTTCATTTTAATACTCAAATTGTCCTGGGTTTGGCTAGTGGGAGCCCATTTCAGCTGACTTCAGTATTCCTTTGACATGCTCCCTACAATTTGTGAGCACTTCCTTTTCTTTCTGGTACAACGGTGTTCCAAGCCTAGCTTGTATCTTCTCTGTTCTGACCTGGGAATTGGCCTTTTCTCCAAACTCCTGGTTTCTTTTAGAGGGAAATGGTACTTAGAAACCAAGATCTGGGCTATACATATGCTCAATACTACTAGGATATCATTGATTGTTGGCTCTTTTGGTCTCTAGAGCTAGGAAATACATTTATTTAAAAAATTGTGTTCAGGGACGTCTGGGTGGCAGTTAAGCGTCTGACTTCAGCTCAGGTCATAATCTTGTGGCTCGTGGGTTCGAGCCCTGCATTGGGCTCTGTGCTGACACGGTGAAGCCTGCTTCAGATCCTCTGTCTCCCTCTCTCTGTGCCCCTCCTCATTCATTCTCTCCCTCTCTCTCTCTCTCTCTCTCTCTCTCAAAAATAAAAAAATAAAACTTAAAAAAATAAATTAAAAATTGTGTTTATAACAGTGCTCTTAATTTTACTCCTTCTCCCATTCCTTATCTGTATCTCCCTTTTCACCCGGTGAGAACCTGGTTCCCAGTAGCATCACGGTATTTATTCATTTGTTCAATTGTACAGTACACTCAAAATAGTTTCAGATATCTACTACAAACAATAAGTCTAAAGTTCAAGATTATTTTTGCAATTTTTTTCCTTTTAATATATCTCACTTAAACTGCATAGACAGAGTACTATATTGTCAAAAAGTTTACTTGGATTTTTGTTTGTTTTTCCAGCTTATCAAGGTTTAATTGTATACTGTGTATATACCCTTAAAGCTATCATCAAGTTAGTGAGCATATTTGTCACCCCTGAAAGTTTCCTTACCCCTTTTGAAGTCCTTCCCTCCCCTCCCTGCCTTCCAACCCTGTCTCTAGTGAACCATTGATCTGCTTTCTGCCCTTACTGATTAGTTTCTATTTTATAGAATTTTGGTATAAATGAAACCACATAGTAGTTTTGTTAACGAAGTGGATATGGATTGTGTGAAAGAAAGAAGGTAAGGATCAATCCCAAAGTTTTTGGATTGAACAGCTTGAAGATGCCATTTTCTGAGCTTGGAAAGATTGGGGGAGAGGCACAGAATGGGGACAGACAAAAGTGTAGTTTTAGAGACATGTTAAGTTTGACATGTCTTATGGCTCCAAGCTAAGATGTTGAGAAGGCAGTTAGTTAGATTACTGAGTTGAAGTTCAGAAGAGAAGTCTACATTGAAGATAAAAACATGGGCTATATCTGTATATAAATGGTACTTATGACATGGGACAGGATGAGATCATCCCAGGAATAAGAGAAGTAATCTGAGTGACTAAGCACTGGACACTCAGCAGTGGGGAGGGTGATAAAGAGGGTCTAGGAAAGAAGACTGAGAAGAAATGGCCACTGACGTAGTAGGAAACCCAAGAGAAAAGTGCTGTGGTGGCTTAAAAAAAAAACAATTTCAAGGAGGAAGTGATCAACTGTGTTAGTTAAAGGCTAGCAATAACCAGGGTAGTATCAGGAGTAAGAATTGACTGCTGGATATTTGTAGTATTTGCAAATCAATCAACATAATACATCACATTAATAAGAGAAAGGATAAAAACCTTATCATCATTTCAATAGATGCAGAAAACGCATTTGACAAAGTAGAATATTCATTCATGATAGAAACCCTCAAGAAAGTAGGTTTAGAGGGAACATACCTCAACATAATAAAGGCCTTATATGTAAAACTCACAGTTAACATCATCAGTGGGGAAAAACAGAGCTTTTTCCCTAAGGTCAGGAACAAGACAAAGATGTCTACTCTCACCACTTTTGTTCAACATAGTACCGGAAGTCCTAGCCATAGCAGTAAGACAACAAAAAGAAATAAAAGGAATCTACATCAGTAAGGAAGAAGTAAAACTTACATTATTTGCAGATGACATAATACTATATATAGAAAACCCTAAATACTCCACCAAAAAACTACTAGAACTATAAATGAAATCAGTAAGGTCATAGGATACAAAATCAATATACAGAAATCTGTTGCATTTCTATACACTAATAATGAAGCAGCAGAAAGAGGAATTAAGAAAACAATCCCATTTACAATTGTACAGAAAAAAAAAAAAAAGTAGCCTAGGAATAAACTTAACCAAAGAGGTGAAAGACCTGTACTCTGAAAACTATAAAATATTGATGAAAGAATTGAAGACGACAAAAAGAAATGGAAAGGCATTCTGTGCTCATGGATCAGAAGAACAAATATTGTTAAAATGTCTATACTACCCCAAACAATCCACAGGTTTCATGCAATCCCTCTGAAAACACCAACAGCATTTTTCACAGGACTAGAACAAATAATCCTAAAATTTGTATGGAACCAAGAAAGACCTCAAACAACCAAAGCAGGCTTGAAAAAGAAAATAATTTGAGGTATCACAATTTCAGACCTCAAGTTATATTACAAAGCTATAGTAATCAAAACAGTATGGTAATGGAACAAAAAATAGACACACATATCAATGGAAAGAATAGAAAGCCCAGAAATAAATGCACAATTGTATGGTCAATTAATCTTTGACAAAGGAGGAAAGAATATACAATGGGAAAAAGACAGTCTTTTCAACAAATGGTGTTGGGAAAATTGGACAGCTACATGCAAAAGAATGAAACTGGACCACTTTCTTATACCATACACAAAAACAAATTTTAAATGGATTAAAGACCTAAATGTGAAACCCGAAACCATAAAAATCCCAGAAGAGAACACAGGCAGTAATTTCTCTGACATTGGTTGTAGCAACATCTTTCTAGATGTGTCTACTGAGGCAAGGGAAACAAAAGCTAAAATAAATTATTGGGACTACATCAAAATAAAAATCGTCTGCACAACAGGGGTGCCTGGGTGGCTCAGTCAGTTAAGTGTCTGATTCGGTTTTGGCTCAGGTCATGATCTCTCACGAGTTCAAGCCCTGCATCAGGCTCTGTGCTGATGGCATGGAGCCTGCTTGGTATTCTCTCTCCCTCTCTCTCTGCCCCTCCCCTGCTCTCTCTCTCTCTCTCTCTCTCAAAATAGATAAATAAACTTACAAAAAAAATTTTTAAAAAAAGATCTTTTGTACAACAAAGGAACCAACCAACAAAACTGAAAGACAATCTACTGACTGGGAGAAGAAATTTGTAAATGATATATCTGATAAAGTGTTAGTACCCAAAGTATATAAAGAACTTATACAACTCAACATAATAATAATAATAATAATAATAATAATAATAATAGTAATAAAAAAATGGGTAGAAGAGATGAATAGACATTTCTTCAAAGAAGACATCCAGATGGCCAAGATGCTTAACATCACTCATCATTGGGGAAATGCAAATCAAAACCACAATGAGATATCACCCCACACCTGTCAGAATGGCTAAAATGAAAAACACAAGAAACAAGTGTCAACAAGGATGTGTAGAAAAAGGAACCCTCGTGCACTGTTGCTGGAAATGCAAACTGGTACAGTCACTGTGGAAGACAGTATGGCGGTTCCTCAAAAAATTAGAGAACTACCCTATGATCCAAGAATTGAACTACTGGGTATTTACCCAAAAAATAGAAAAGCACTGGCTCAAAAAGATACATGGATCCTTTGTTTATTGCAGCATCACTTACAATGGCAGCAGCCCAAGTGTTCATCAGTAGATGAATGAATAAAGAGGATGTAATGTGTATACACACACATAAATACAATGGAATATTATTCAGCCACAAAAAGAACAAAATCTTGCCATTTGTAATAACATGGATGGATCTAGAAATATAATACTAAGCAAAATAAGCCAGTCAGAGAAGGACAAATATTATTTCATTCATGTGGAATTTAAGAAACAAGACAAAAGAAAAAAAAAGACACAAACAAAAAAACAGACTCTTAACTATAGAGAACAAACTGATGGTTGCCAGAGGGGACGTGGGTGGGGGCATGGGTGAAATAGGTGAAGGGGGCTAATAATACACTTATCTTGATGAGCACTGAATAATATATGGAATTGTTGAATTACTGTAATGTACACCTAAAACTGATATAACACTGTTAATTACACTGGAATTAAAATTAAAAGAGAATTGGCTGTCAGATTTAGCAGTGTGGGCATCCTTGGTGACCTTGATGAGCATTTCAGTGCCATGATAGGGGCTAACATAAGAACAGGTGGAGGGGCGCCTGGGTGGCTCATTTGGATAAGTGGCCGACTTTGGCTCAGGTCACGATCTCGCGATCTGTGAGTTCGAGCCCCGCGTCGGGCTCTGTGCTGACAGCTCAGAGCCTGGAGCCTGTTTCAGATTCTGTGTCTCCCTCTCTCTCTGACCCTCCCCTGTTCATGCTCTGTCTCCCTCTGTCTCAAAAATAAATAAACGTTAAAAAAAAAAATTAAAAAAAAAAACAGGTGGAGAGGAATTGGAGACCCTAAGAATAGACAAGTTTTTTGAGGGGTTTTGCTATAAAAGGAAACAAAAAGAAGAAGCAACAAATGAGGGGGTATTTGAGGTCAAGGAAAGGCTTTTTTAGGGGTGCCTGAGTGGTTCAGTTGGTTGAGTGTCTTACTCCTGATTTTGGCTCAGGTCATGATCTCGCGGTTCATGGGATCCAGCCCCATGTTAGGCTCTGTGCTGACAGTGTGGAGCCTGCTTGGGATTCTCTATCTCTCCCCCTCTCTCTCTCTCAAATAAATCTAAAAAACATTAAAAATAAAAAGAAAGGCTTTTTTAAAAGTTAAAAAGTTTCATCCTTCTAACTTTTTGCCAGTGGGGCTTATCAGGTAGGGAGGGAGAAATGGATGACACAGTATAGTTGGGGGCAGTCCCTACTGGCTCAAGCCAAGACCTGGGAAAAATCCTTTACCTCAGCATGTTAGTGTGTAATAGAAAGGAACACCCCTCAGGGCAAGGTAATCATCTTCCTCTAAATTTTTGTATCTTGGGCAAGACCTTGCTGAGCCTTCAGGTTCACTTCTGCAAGATGAAATTCTGCAACCTGAACTCTAGATCTGTTGTTTTCTCATTCTGGATGAAGATGTGGAAGTATGGGCATGTTTTTAGGAACAAAGAGGAATCACCAAAGTGGAGAAAAGGGCTGTGAGTCTGCATGGAAGGCCAGTTTAGCCATGTATTAGCTCTCTATTGCATTTTAGCATTTTTTTCTCAACTTAGATGACCAGCACCAGTCCTTAAATTACAGATTCATGACAGATCTTTTTATTCTGTATTTGTTTTATCCTCTTCCCTTCCCCAGAAAGTTGTATCACCTCTTCCTGAGACAAGTTGGATATCTGTTGTTGGACTGATTTTTTAGAGTAGCCTAAATCAAGAATTTAGGGTGACTTCTTACTAGAAATGAAGTAGTGCCAATTTTGCAACCATTTCCTGTCCTTTTCTGTGTGCCAGGCTTAAAGACACAAAGGTGCAGAGTTCAGGTGTGCTGGGGGCAGAAGATTGTTTGTAAATCTGCAGCAGGAAAGCGTGTCAGATGTTGACCCAGTTGTTCAGAGTGACTTTGTAGGACCTTCAACCCTCTTTCCCAATAATCCAGGGGGTGGGAACTTCTGACTGTGAGTTTAATTTGCATTTCCCTGATTATTTAAGATGTTAGGCTTTTTCCATATGCTTATGACCATTTTCAGTCTTGTAAAGTGTCTGAACACATTTTTTGGAACATTTTTCTTTCCTTTCATCTATTTCTTATTGATTGGAATTCTTCATATCTGGTTATGAGTCTTATTGGGTACACACACACACATATCTTTTCCTTCTATATTGCTTGATTTTTCACTTTTAATTGTGTTTTGTGGGGCTTATTTTGCAGTTTTATGCTCCTTTTTATATTGTATTTTTGATGAATAGATGTTTTAATTGTAATGAAATCAAATTTATTTTTACCCTTTATGTTTAGTGCTTTAGTGCTTCCCCATGGTCATGAAGATATTGTTATTTTTTAGAAGCTTTAAATGTTTTACCTTCACATTTAGGTCAGTGATCCATCGTGAATTGATTTTTGTATGGTGTGAGGTAGGGGTCAAGGTTCATCCTTCTCATTTCCAAATATGATTATCTAATTGATTCAGCATTCTGCATTGCATTTTCCTGTACCTTTTGTTATAAACTGAGGCACAGTACATACATAGCTGTCTCTGAACTCTATTTTTTTTCCACATAACTTTCAGGGAAATGGGAATAGAGGGGAAATTATGCAGTGTGGTGGCTAAGAGCATGAACTCTGGAGACAGATCAGTCACCTGGGTTTAGATCCTATCTTTACTACTTAATGGCTTTCGAGCAAGTTTCCTTATCTGTAAAATGGGAATAATGGTAGCACTATCTACTTAATAGGGCTGTTTTGAGGACTGAATGAGTTAATGTTTATAGTATTTGTAATGGCCTTGGACATGCAGTGCATGGGATCCAAATCTAGTAGGGCTCACTGCAGACCTGGTGCTGGGCCTGTAGCTATTCACCAGCTACTTTGTCTGCCCTGACTTCACAGTTCCCAGCAATCCTCCTGAAGGAGTGTCTTTAAGTGTTTTGTAAATTGTATTCTGAAGTCTTATAGTAGTCTTTGGTCCAATTTAGAGTACAGAAGCAGGATGTGCCAGGTTTGAATAAAATTCCCCAAACAGCATACCAAGAGAGAAAGCATCAGTTACTAACCTTGTCTCCCCAGATATATTGACAGGCACTGCAGCCTAACAATGTTGAGCACATGCTGAAATAAAAATAAAAAGGAAGAAACCTAGAGATGGTCTTCTATAGGCTTTTAGGCAGAAACCTGAAAGAGAATATGGGTTACAATTAAATTAGAATCTAACACATCCCTGTTAGATAAGGAAATGAGAAAAGAGGGACACAGCATCTGCAAGGGCCCAGAGCCTCTGAGAGCACCATGCTTTTGAGGCTAGAGAACATGGAACTGAGAGTGTGTGGGTGGAGGGAGGTTTTTGGTAGTCGGGTTGTGAGCTAGCAATCAGGAAAGGCATGAAGGATTTCAGATTTTATCCTAAGAGCAGAAGGGATAGTTTTAAAGTGTTTTAAAAGATCCTGGGTGGGTGGAGACTGTGACTAGAGCAGATTCACAAAGCTCACTCTTTCTGCAGTGTGGATTGCAGGGAGGCAGGGAGACTCTGGAGGCCAGAGCAAGAATCCAGACCAGGTAGTACAGTGGTGTGGAGAGAAGAAGAGAGGGATATTTAGGTAACTTCTTAGAGCACAGAATTCATGACTGAATATGAGGAAATGAGAGAAAGCAAGAATGAATGAGGCTTTTTTCCCTTGATGGTCACTGAGTGTGGTGGAGGTCTAAAGAGTTGCTACTCTGTGGGGTGTGGGATGCTGGGAGAGCTACTGCGGAATGCTCTTCCACTATAGAGACTTTGTGCTTATGTTCTTAGCCACTCTTCTTTTAATTGTCCCCTTCACCCATTAGGAAGCAAGGCTGTTGTGTAATGTGCTCCTGGATAAGTACATATTTTCTTTGCATTTTCTACAGCCCCAAGGAAAAGGTTTGTTATTTTATTTTTATTTCTTAAATTAAATTTAATTAATTAATTAAGTAATTAATTTTTAAGTAATCCCTGCACCCAACATGGGGCTCAGACTCATGATCCCAAGATCAACAGTCTCATGCTCTACTGACTGAACCAGCCAGGCATCCTTGTTGTTTTATTTTTAATATGATCAGCCAGAAAGGGCCTTACCAGTCTTTCTTTGATCAGAGCAACTCTCTAGCCTTTTGCATTCATGGAGTTAACATTTAAGGTTCCAGCCAATGAGACTATTCCGAGAGTCTGTAATCTGCACTAGTTTATTATTTTGCCAAGGCATGACTTTTAATGATGCTCTCTTCAGGTTGGGGTGTGGAGAGTGAGTCCTGTCCTGTCCTCCAGAGCATCTGCTCCTCAACCTACCCTGTTCTCTGCTCTCAGCTCAGAAATTCTGACGGGATTGTTTAAATGTTTCAGTTGTACATGAATGCATTTTGTGGAAGAAATTATGTGCTGTAGCAGTATTCTCTAATTTGGGCATTTTGCAAAGGTATCTTCTCTCTTGCCTCCTGTGCTTTCCCTTCATGATGTCTGTTGTGAAGTCTGATTTGATGCTTTGCTTGTGAAACCCTACTCTTTGTTCACAGCCTTTTCTCACCTAATGAATCCTTCTGGGAATTTGAGGTTTTATTTTTTGTGGTTGGTAGCCTCAATACATCAAAATGTTCATGAGTAGAATGAAAAAGTAAAAGTTCTGTTGATTGACCTTCCCCACCTCCTCCCTGCAATACAGATTCCTAGCATGCTTTTGTTTGTCCATTGGACCAGCTTTACTGTCTTCTAGGTTAACAGACACAAGTAACACATTTTGAAGGATTATCACCTTAGTGTGTGTACCCAAGTCCTCTCTCAAAAGACACAGAATGAGCTTTTGCTATTTCTCTTTGCTCATTCCCTCTTAAAAGAGGCAGCACTTAATGCCATCCTAGTTTCCTCTTGCTTGTTGTGGACACCCTTACATGGGAGTCCTAGTGGAGTTTGCATGTTATGGAAAGATTTGTATGTTATTCTGTGCTTCTGCCACCATTTAAAGTGGGTTTGCAGGCAGGAGAATGGGTGTGGGGTTTTGCCAGCCTGAGCTCCAGAGGGAGGGGCAACAGTTTCCCAAGGCCATAAACAGGCTTATTCTCTTCATTCTTCTTTTAAAATCCCCACTTTGATGATGCTGAGATCCTGTTTTCCCCTCTTACACTCAGCTGTCAGGCTCAGTGGGGATGCCTGGAGATTGCTTTCTAGCCTCCTTGAGAGAGGCTGCCAATTGGAGTCCTCACAGAAGAGCAGGAAGCCCAGCATGGACTGACATGTCCCTTGAACCAGCTCCAGTCTTGACACTTCTCTCTGGTTATATAACATCAAGCAGCTGCAGCTTCCAGAACCACTTTATTCCTTATAGTGCTGAATGGCAGGTGGAGGAAGCACTGACCCTTTAGTGATCCTGAAGTTTCCAGGAATAATTTGCTTGAGTATTTAATTCTATTTTTATTTCTCCCATGTTTGCATCACTCATACTTTGGGAAATAAGCAAGGCAATAGTCCATTGCTTCAGTCTTCCCACTAAGGTCCTTAGCCTAGTCCCTATTTATTGATTGATTTATTTTTTTAGGGTGATGTATTTTAAATTTTTTATTATTTTTAAAAGTATTTATTTAATTTTTTATTTTAACGTTTATTTATTTATTTTGTGAGAGAGAGAGTACAAGCGGGGAAGGGACAGAGAGAAGGAGAAAGAGAATCCCAAGCAGGCTCTGTGCTGTCAGTGCAGAGCCCCACACGGAGCTGGTTCTCACAAACCGTGAGATCATGACCTGAGCCAAAATTAAGATTTGGTCGCTCAACCAACTAGGCCACTCAGGCACCCCGAAGTTTTTTTTTTTTTTTTAGTGTTTTATTTGTTTTTGAGAGAGATAGTGCAAGCTGGGAAGAGGCAGAGAAACAGGGGACAGAGGATCTGAAGCTCAACTGACTGAGCCACCCAGGCACCCCTCACATAATCCTTTTTAAAAATCTTTATTAGACAGTTAAGAGACCTTTGGAAGTAAAATTACAAGGGGAAATTTTGAGGAAAGAGTGGCCAGTCTATTATCACTCGAGACCTTTAGCAGATCTGGAAGGAAGAGCTCTCCCCACCCCAGGCAGCTGACTGAAGATCGCTAGGTGCCATGGTCACCAGGTGCCTTGGGTCATATGTTGCTCTTGGATGGGCTGCAGCTGTTTCCAGATAGGATTCAGCTCTTCAACTTTGCATGCTGGGTAGTGGGGTTTCCCTCCCTTAATGTGTTACAATGGCTAGATGTTGTGTTGCTTCTGGAATTCTGGGGGATGGAAGGATGGGGTAAATCAGGCTGAGTATATATGATCAGCATTAATGTTTAGCATGGAGACTTCAGGGAAGGAGGGGAAAAAATTAGTGTGAGTGTTCTCATGGCTGATGGAATAATAAAGTTGAGTGATTGGAGTAAGTGTGGGAATACTTCAAGAACCAGCCTACATTTCTTCAGTTTTGACTACTGTAGGCGATGAAGTTTTTCAGATTTGTAAGTATTCTGTATTACACTTACAACTCCTTTGCTATTTGTTTTATAAGTAGTATCTAGTCTGTGGTTTATCTCTTAACATTGTTGATAGTGTTCTTTGTTGTAAAAAAAAAGAATCTGTAATTTTATTGTAGTCACTTTAAATAAGCTTTTCCATTGTTCAGTGGTCATTTATTTCATGGGTGGAAAAGAGGCATATTTTAAAGATTGGAATGTGGTTTTCATCAACATCTTTGTTCTTAAGTGTTTATTTTGAGAGGGGGGTGTGGAGAAAGCATGAGCAGGGGAAAGCATGAGCAGGGGAGGGGCAGAGAGAGAGGGAGAGAGAAAATCCCAAGCAGGCTCCTTGCCATCAGCACAGAGCCCAATGCGCGGCTCAGACCCACAAATTGTGAAATCATGACCTAAGCGGAAATCAAGAGTCAGACGCCCAACCGAGCCACCCAGGCACCCCTCATTTTTTTTTTAAGGATGCCTTGTGAAGAGCAGAAGTTTTTAATTTTGATGAAGCACTTTTATCATTTTTTTCGCTTGTGGTTCAAGCTTTTTGTATCCTGCTTAAGAAATCTTTACTTACCCTAGGGGTGCCTGGGTGGCTCAGTTGGTGGAGTGTCTGACTTCACCTCAGGTCATGATCTCACAGTTCATGGTTTCGAGCCCTGCATGAAGCTCTGTGCTGACAGCCTGGAGCCTGCTTCGGATTCTGTGTCTCCCTCTCTCTCTGTCCCTCCCCTACTCTCTTTCTTTCTTTCAAAAATAAACATTAAAAAAAAAAAAAAAAATCTTTACTAACCCTAAAGTTGCGAATATTTTCTACTACATTTTCTGCTAGAAGTTTTATAGTTTAAGCTTTTATATTTAGGCCTTGATCCATTTTGAATTATTGTTTATGTATAATATGTAATGAGGTGAGAATTGTATCTGTTGCAAATGGTGTGTTGGAAAGATTATCTTTCTCCATTGAATTACTTTTAATTACCTTTACAAAGAATCAATTGACTATAAATGTGTGGTCTAATTCTGGACTGTATTATATTAATTACTATGTTTATCCCTAGGCAAAATCATAATTACTGTAGTTTCAATCAGATAGTACAATAATTCCAACTTCATTGTTGTCTTAAAAAATTATTTTGATTACTGTAGGACTTTTGCATTTTCATAAGAATTTTAGACTTCTGTCAATTTCAGTTGCAGATAGTGGCCACAGTTAAAATAGCAAAGTGGAAGCTACATTGCCTTTTATGCTAGCCTTGGAAGTTATAGTGTCACTTCTGTCTTATTCTTTTGGTTATAAGCAAGTCATAAGCCCACCCAGATTCAAGAGAAAAAGATTAGAATTTATTTCTCAATAGGAGGAGGATCAGGGTCAAACTGTAGGAAAGCATTGGGATGAAAGATATTGTTACATTCATCTTTGGAAAAAAGACTGCCACATTCCAGCCTCTGGCCACAGTAATTCACATCATCCCACAAGCAAAATACACTGCCCCCTTTCCTCAAGACCCTCAAAGTTTCATTCCATTTCAGCATCAGTTTATAGTCCAAGATCTTGTCATCTAACTCAGATCCATGTGTGAATGTGGCTTTTAGTTGTAGTTTCTTGAATTCACTCCCTAAGTACAGTTTCTCTTATCTGAAGACTTTTTTCTAAGTCTTTTGTTTAACAGAGATCTTCTAGGCATGCCTGCAAAATCTTTAGGAGGCTTTTAGTCTGTTTGAAAAGGTCTATGAGGCACTACTTTAAATATTTCTGAAATCATAACAAAGGATCTTACAGGTCTACCCTGGATTTGATATCAATTTTCCATGCTACTACTGGTGATAGAGTTGCTAAACTGTCTGAAACAGTGTTTCTTTTCCTTTAGCTTTCTGTAACATTTTCCTTTAAGCCTTCATCAATAATCTCCTTGAGACCCTTTGGGCTTTTATGACCAGTTTCCTTATGACCCTTCCAGCTTCTTCTCACCACTTAACACCAAACGCAAAACCATACTCTAATTTTTTATTGATTTGTTTATTCTTATTTACCCCAAGTACCAAGTTTCTGTTTCAGTTACTGTGTCATAAATTTCCCCAACACTTAAATGATTTAAAACAATAACATTTATTATTTCTTTTGGTTGCTGCTTGGCTGACAGTCTAACATCTAGGCCATCTAGATTTCCCTCCTTCCCTCCCTTCCTCTCTGCCTTCCTTCCTTTCTTTTTCAATTTTTTTAAAGTAAGCCCTACCCCCAGTGTGGGGCTGAAACTCACCACTCCAAGATCAAGAGTTGCAAGCTCTACTGACTGAGCCAGACAGGTGCCCCCAGATTTCTCCTGATTGAATTTTTCTTGACTATGGATACTTTCCTGTTTCTTTGCATATCTGGTGATTTTTGAGTAAATAAAATGGTCTTTGTGCATAATATATTGTAGAGGCTCTGCATTCTTGTTCATTCTGATTTTCACAGGCAGTTCAGTTACTGATTGATCCATCACCTTGAACTTATGAAGCCTTGGTTTTATGCCGTTTTAGTACCAATCTGTGAAAAGCCCAAGATGTTTTCCAATCTAATTTGGTAGGACTCAATCTCTAAATTCTCTCTTCTTGCAGACCTTGTCAGGGCTTGGTTTTAGGCTTTGTTAGGGAGGATCCAGTATATAGGTCTTACTTTAGAATGTGGTTCATACTCTTAGGGACAGCCTTTCTTTTGTCTCAGCAAGATGGCAGGGGTGTTATATAAAATGTTAATGACATCTTTAAACTCTGGCAAGTCTACAACTCCCCAATTCCCCTGGCATTGCTCTTCCCCTAGCACTGCTAGGCTTCTAGTATCTCTATGCTGCTCTCACTGTGGTCAGATACATACTCTGAATGATTTCACTTGTTTGAAATGTGTTGAGGTTTGCTTTATGGTGCAGTATATGGACAATTTTGATAAATGATGCATGAGCTGTTGAAAACAATGTGTGTTTTGTCATTGTTGAGTGAAGTGTTCTAAATATGTTTGTTAATTCAGGTTTGTTGTTTCATTCAGTTCTTGTATAGCCTTACTGGTGTTTTTGTCTGTTGGCTCATATTCTTGAAAGAGACTTGTTAGTCTCTCATTATGATTATAGATTTCTGTATTTCTTCTTTCAGTTTTGTCAGTTTTAATGTATTTTGACACTAAGGTGTTGTGTGTATACAGAATTGATATTGTTATATTTTCTTTGTACAATGACCCTTTGTCATTATGAAACATCCCTTTTTATTTCTAGTAATGCTTCTTACCCTAATGTCTCTTTCACCTGATTTAGTATAGATAGATATGTCAGCTTTTGATTAGTGTTTATTAGTGTTTATTCTTTTACTTTTTTTTTTTTTTTTTTTTGGTCTATTCTTTTACTTTCAACTTTTTCTCTGTTCTTATTTGTTTTTCATGCTTGCACCAGTTAGTTGGGTTTTGTTTTTTTGATTCAGTCTGACAGTTTTAGTCTTTTAATTGAAATATTTAGTCAATTTATAGTTTATGTAATTATTGATAGAGTTGTGTTAAAATTTATCATCTTGCTGTTTATTTTCTATATCATCTTCTATTTTGTTCTTTTTCCTTTGGATTAATCAAGTTGTTGGCATTTTTTTTGTTTTTGTTTTTGTATGATTCAGTTTTCTTCCTATTGGCTTGTTAGTTATACAATCTTTTACTATGCTTTTAGTGGTTATTTAGGTTATGGTATGCATCCTTGTCTAATATAAATCATTGCTTTTATTACTTCCCCAACTGTATTAGAACCTTAGAACATTTTATTTTATTTTATTTTATTTTATTTTATTTTATTTTATCTTATTATTTATTTTTAACCTTATTTTAACTCTACACATTTTACTTAAAAATTTTTTTTAATGTTTACTTTTGAGAGAGAGAGAGAGAGTGTGAGCGAGTGAGTGAGCATGAGTGGGGGAGGGGCAGGGGGGGTGGGGACACAGAATCTGAAACAGGCTTCAGGCTCTGAGCTGTCAGTGCAGAGCCTGACATGGGGCTTGAACCTATGAACTGGGAGATCATGACCTGAGCTGAAGTCAGATGTTTAACTGACTGAGTCACCCAGGCACCCCTTAATTCTACACATTTTAAATGCTATAAAATGTTATTGTTTTTCTATAGTCAGTATTCATTATATTTGCCACATCTATACCCTTTTTGTTTGTTTGTTTGTTTATTTATTTATTTTTAGGAGTTTATTTGAGCAAACATCAAATAGGGTGGTACCAACTAGAAGAGGTTAGGAGCCTTTCCTTTTATGGTGTTTTTCATTCCTTCATTTCTTTCTTTCTTTCTTTCTTTCTTTCTTTCTTTCTTTCTTTTTTTTTTTTTTTTTTGTCTGAGATCATTTTTTTTTCTGTCTCAAGGACTCCCTTTGGTATTTAGGTTTGAAAATGTTTTTTGGCAACAAATTTAATCTGTGTTTCTGTTTGTCTGAAAATTGCTTTATTTTGCCCTCATTTTTGAATGATGTATTAGCAGGTACAAAATTCTAGGTTGCCAGTTACTTTCTTTCAACACTTAGAAGATTTTCCACTGTCTTCTAGCATCTTTCATGTCTGAAAAATGCATTGCCATTCCTATTGTTGCTCCTTTGAAGGTAATGTGTTTTCCCCCACTTATGACTACTTGTACAGCTTTTTACTTGGTATTAGTTTTCAAAAGTTTTGCAATAAGCTCCCTAGGAATGATTTTTTGTTGTGTTTTGTTTTTTTCTATTTATCCTACCTGTCATCCATAGAGCTTCTTGATTCCAGTTATTATATATGTTATTTCTAGAATTTCCCTTTGATTGTCTTTTTTTATTGAGTCTGATTATTTGGTGACATTATCCCTGTTTTCATTTTCCCCATTTCTTTGCTGTCTTGCACATTTTATCAGTTATTTATTTTTTTTTTTTAAGTGTCTAGACCACCAGTGATTCTGGTTCTGTTGTCTGTTTATCACCTCTTAGTTTTTTGTTTTTTTTTTTTTTTTTTTTTTGATACATTATCTTATTTTATTCAAATACCAGTCTGGTCACACATGGTCCAAAAACACTCAAATAACAAACCAAGTATAGACAGATGTTAAAGATTGGTCTTCAAATATCATAGCCAATGATCATAGCCACGCTTTCCTATGATCTCGCTGACATAAAATCACATCCACACCTCAGTAGCCACCAAACCATTCAGCAGAGCTTCCTTAACTGTGAGCTCTTTGAAGCTACCAGTTTGAGCACTCTTGACTATTTTTTTCAAGCTCTGAATAGCTGTAGGGATCTCAGCAGGGGTTGGAGGAACCAACTCAACCTTGGCATAGTGTCAAAATGTGGCCAATTGAGTCTTCGAGCAAGTCACAGCAGCCTTCACCAGCTCTGGGGCCTTCTCCGTGAGGTTACAGACAAACTGGGCCATGATTCCACGATTTTCCCTCTCAGTTTTTGACCATTTGGTCTTGTCTCCTGGCATAGCTGGTAATTTTTCATTGAATGCTGGGCAGTGTACATAAAAAGTTATAGAGACTATGGATAATATCTTTAGAGAAGTTTTCCTTTTCTTCTTCTAGGCACATACAGTGGGGCTGATCACCTTAATCCAGCAGGACAAAGTTGAATAAATGTCAGATCATAGTTTATAAGCCTTTGTTTACTCCTGGCACACCCCTGTTTCTAGAGTAAGGCCATCCCATAGATTCCACTTGAGAACGAAGGTGTTCCCTGGAACCATCTGCTCTGGTGGTTCCTAAATTTCTAATCCTTCTCTGCACCTTGAGATTGCAGAAACATATTCTCTGCTTTTCAGTGGCTTTTAGCTTAGCTTTTTAGTCTCCCATCTCACCTTTAGAGCAAAGCAAATGACCTGATGAAAATGAACTGAGTTTTTGGCTCAGTTTTGCTTTTCCCATTTCATTAGGATCATGGTCCCTCATGTCTTCAATTTTTGTCTTTTTAGCCTCATGAAATTGTCAAAAGTTCTGGTTTCTTTGCTTTTTATTAACAGCCCTCAGTTTGGATGACTCTCAGTTTGCCCCAACACTCAGACTTGGCAAAAGAGGGGAATAAATGGCAGGAGAATGCTAGCTCACCTCTTTTTAATTTCCCTTTCTCTGTAATCTTGTCCCTTCTACTTCTGGTTCTCTCAGCATCTCTTCAATGCCTTCAAAAAGGTTTTGTTGTTTTTAAATTCAATAACATGTTTCTAGCTATTCTTAGTGCAAGCAGTGGTTTGCCTCAAGCTATTCCATCTTAGCTGGAAGCAGAAGCACCAAGCCAACATTTAAAAATATGTATATATTCTTATTGAGGTACATTTTAAAGTTATAATTCAATGATTTTTAGTATATTCACAAGGTTTTTAACTATCACTACTGTCTAATTTCAGAACATTTTCATTACTCCAAGAAACAACCCTGTTATCCATAGGCAGGCACTCCCATTACCCTCTCTCTCAGCCCCTTGCAACCACTATCCTGCTTGCTATCTATATAGATTTACTTGTTCTGGGCATTTCTATAAGTGTAATTGTACAATATGAGGCCTTTTGTGTCAGACTTCTTTAACTTAGTGCAATGACTAAGCCAACTGTGTGTATGTGTGTGTTAAAATATATGTAACATGAAATTTACTATTTTGGCCATTTTAAAGTGTAGAATTCTGTGGCATTAAGTACATTTATACTGTTTTGTAACCTTCACCACTATCCATTACCAAAACTTTTTAATCATTCCATATTGAAACTCTGTACCCTTTAAATCATCACTCTCCATCACTTTCTGTCTTTATTTTAACTATGCTAAATACTTCATATAAATAGAATCATGCAGTATTTGTCCTTTTGTGACTGAATTATTTAGTTTAACATAATGTCCTCAAGAATCACGTTGTAACCCAGCAATTGCACTACTAGGTATTTATCCAAGGGATACAGGTGTGCTGTTTCAAAGGGGCACATGCACCCCGATGTTTATAGCAGTGCTATTGGCATTAGCCAAAATATGGAAACAGCCCAATTGTCCATCGATGGGTAAATGGATAAAGAAGATGTGGTGTATATATATACAATGCAGTATTACTCGACAATCAAAAAAAAAAAAAAATGAGATCTTGCCATTTGCAACTATGTGGATGGAACTGGAGGGTATTATGCCAAGCAAAATAAGTCAGAGAAAGACAAGTATCCTATGACTTCACTCATATGTGGAATTTAAGATACAAAAAAGATGAACATAAGGGAAGGGAAGCAAAAATAATATAAAAACAGGGAAGGGGACAAAACATAAGAGACCCTTAAATACAGAGAACGAACAGGGTTGCTGGAGGGGTTGTGGGTGGGGGGATGGGCTAAATGGGTAAGGGGCGTTAAGAAAGACACTTGTTTTTCTTAATGAAGCACTGGGTGTTATACATAGGGGATGAATCACTAGAATCTACTTCTGAAATCATTATTGCACTAGATGCTAACTAACTTGGATGTAAATTTAAAAATAAATAATAAAAGAAACAAAAAGAATCATGTTGTGGCATGTGTCAGAATTTCTTTCTAAGGCTGAATAATATTCTATTGTATGTATATATCACATTTTACTTACCCTTTTATCCATCAGTGGTTACCTAGGTTGTTTCCTTGTTTTAGCTATTATGAATAATGATCCTGTGAGCAAGACTGTATGTCAAGACTCTGCTTTCAGTTCTTTTGAGTATATGTCCAGAAGTGGAATGGCTGGATCACATGGCACTCCAGTGTTCTAACTTATTGAGGGATTGCCCTACTGTTTTCCATAGCAGCTGTGTCATTGTGCATTCTTTTTTTGGGAGGGGGGGAATAATGATGAATTCAATTTTATTTATTCTTTTTTTAATTTTATTTTTTAAATTTATATCCAAATTAGCATATAGTGCAACAATAATTTCAGGAGTAGATTCCCTAATGCCCCCTACCCATTTAGCCCATCCCCCATCCCACAACCCCTCCAGTAACCCTCTGTTAGTTCTCCATGTTTAAGAGTCTCTTACGTTTTGTCCCCCTCCCTGTTTTATATTATTTTTGTTTCCCTTCCCTTATGTTCATCTGTTCTGTGTCTTAAAGTCCTCACATGAGTGAAGTCATAGGATACTTGTCTTTCTCTGACTAATTTCACTTAGCATAGTACCCTCCAGTTCCATCCACATTGTTGCAAATGGCAAGATTTCATTCTTTTTAATTGCCAAGTAATACTCCATTGTGTGTGTGTGTGTGTATACACACACCACATCTTCTTTATCCATTCATCCATCAATGGACATTTGGGCTCTTTCCATACTTTGGCTATTGTTGATAATGCTGCTGTAAACATTGAGGAGCATGTGCCCCTTTGAAACAGCATACTTGTATCCCTTGGATAAATACCTAGTAGTGCAATTGCTGGGTCGTAAGGTAGTTCTATTTTTAATTTTTTGAGGAATCTCCATATTGTTTTCCAGAGTGGCTGCACCAACTTGCATTCCTACCAGCAATGCAAAAGAGATCCTCTTTCTCCACATCCTCACCAACAGCTGTCATTGCCTGAGTTGTTAATGTTAGCCATTCTGACAGGGGTAAGGTGGTATCTCATTGTGGTTTTGATTTGTATTTTCCTGAAGATGAGTGATGTTGAGCATTTTTTCATGTGTCAGTCGGCCATCTGGATGTCTTCTTTGGAGAAGTGTCTATTCATGTCTTTTGCCCATTTCTTCACCAGATTATTTGTTATTTGGGTGTTGAGTTTGATAAGTTCTTTATAGATTTTGGATACTAACCCTTTATCTGATATGTCCTTTGCAATATCTTTTACCATTCCGTCGGGTGCCTTTTAGTTTTGCTGATTGTTTCCTTCACTGTGCAGAAGATTTTTCTTTTGATGTCCCAATAGTTCATTTTTGCTTTTGTTTCCCTTGCCTCCAGAGATGTGTTGAGTGAGAAGTTGCTGCGGCCAAGATCAAAGAGGTTTTTGCCTGCTTTTTCCTGGATCATCATGGATTTTGATGGCTTCCTGTCTTACTTTTAGGTCTTTCATCCATTTTGAGTTTATTTTTGTGTATGGTGTAAGAAAGTTGTCCAGGTTCATTTTTCTGCCATGTCACTGTCCAGTTTTCCCAGCACCACTTGCTGAAGAGACTGTCTTTATTCCACTGGATATTCTTTCCTGCTTTGTCAAAGATTAGTTGGCCATACATTTGTGGGTCCATTTCTGGGTTCTCTATTCTGTTCCGTTGATCTGAGTGTCTTTTTTTGTGCCATCATTGTGCATTCTTGCCAATAGTGCACAAGGTTCTCCACATCCTTGCTAATACTTTTATTTATTTTGTTTTGATAGTAGCCACCCTAAATGGGTGTACAGTGATAAGTTATGGTAGTGTCGATTTATATTTCCCTAATGATTAGTGATTTTAAGCATCTTTTATTAATTGGCCACTTGTGTGTCTTCTTTGGAGAAATATCTATCTTTTGCCATTTTTGTATCAGTTTTTTGTTGTTACGTTTTAGGAGTTCTCTATATATTCTGGATATTAATCCCAGATCAGATACATGGTTTGCAAATATTTACTCTCATTCCAAGGGTTGTCTTTTCATTCTGTTGATAGTGTCTTTTCATGCACAAAAGTTTTTAAGTTTTCATGAAGTCCAGTTTGTATTTTTTTTCTTTTATTGCCTGTGCTTTTGGTTTCATATCCAAGAAATCATTGCCAAACCCAGTGTCATGAAGTTTTTTCCCTATGTTTCCTTCTAAGTTTTATAGTTTAAGGTTTTACATTTAGGTCTTTGATCTATTTTGAGTTAATTTTTGTATATGGTATAAGTTAAGGATCTAGTTTCATTCTTTAGCATGTGGATATTTGGTTTTCCCAACACCACTCGCTGAAGACTGTCCTTTTCCTATGAATGGTATTGGCACTCTTGTTGTAAATGCTTTGATCATGTACGTGAGGGCTTATTTCTGGGCTGTTCATCTTATCTCATTGGTTTCTATATCTGTCTTTATGCCAGTTCCACACTGTTTTGATTACTGTAGCTTTATATTAAGTTTTGAAATCAGGAAGTGTGTATTCTCCTTTGTTCTTTTTCAAAATTTTTTGCCTATTTTTGTAAGCAAAATTTTACTGGAACATAGCTACACTTGTTCACTTCTATGTTTATGTATGGCTGCTTTTGAGCTACTCTGGTAATGCTGGCTCATTACAACAGAGACTGTATGACCCACACAACCTAAAGTATATACTATCAAGACTTTTTATAGGCAATGTTTGCCAATATCTAAATATTTAAAGTCTTTGCCACTACAAATGCAAATAAAAACTAAGAAACAGCCTGAATGAAAAACCTTCTGTGATATACTGATAGCCTACCATTAAAATGACAAGCATGTGGAGTGTGTCAAAGAAATATTTATATGTATGCAACAAGTGACCAAAGGAGAACATAAAATGATGTGTATTCATTGGTTATCAGTATGGAATATGCAAATGTATATTAACAAACATGGAAAAATTGAGATCTAAATAGTTTAGAGATTAGTGCTTGTTACATTTTATCTTCCATTAAGACTTCTAAAACAGTTGTGAAGTTTTTATTTGGGAAAATCTCAAACGAAATAAAAAAAGAGAGACAATAGTAAAATGAACCCTGTATTCCCAGTATTCTCTGCCATAGTTGTGAATACAAGGTTAGTCTTGTTTCATCTGTTCCCCCCAACCTTGGATTACTTCCAAGTAGATCTTTTTTTTTTTTTTTTTAAGACCTTACCAGCAACTTTTTTTTTTAATGTTTTTATTTTATTATTTTTGAGAGGGAGAGAGACAGTGTGGGTGAGGGACAGAGAGAGAGGGAGACACAGAATCTGAAGCAGGCTCCAAGCTCTGAGCTGTCAGCACAGAGCCTGATGCAGGGCTCAAACCCATGAACTGTGACTTGAGCTGAAGTTGGAAGCTTAACTGACTGAGCCTCCCAGCTGCCCCTGGAAGTAGATCCTTAATGTTGTGACATTTTATCTGTAAACTTCAAAGTATATTTACTTTGTCTTCTAACATATAAAGTCCTAGAAACAGAAACACAATACCATTATCAAACCTAAATATTTTAAATAAACAATTCCTTGTATCATAAAATATCCAGATAATCTCTGATTATCTTTTAAAAATTATTTTTACTGTTAATTCCACATTTCTACATTTAGTTCATTTGTCTTAAATTTCTTTAATCTGAGCTTTCCCTACTTCTTTTTCATTTTCTTTTTTTCCTTGCAGCTTATTTTCAGAAGAAAAGGATTCACTTGTCACTGTAGTTTTATGCATTTCTAGATTTTGCTGATTGCATCCTTGTGGTCTTGCTTAACAAATTTAACATAGTTCTTTTGTTTTTTAAAAATCATGGATGTTATCCTTATTACATTGTCAGCTGATTCAAATACATCAATACATTGTCAGCTGGTTTTTTGCTTGGAAATCAGCTACCTGGATGTTGTAATACTGCTTTAACCACCTCTTGGTGTCTCAGCTAAGAATGCCTCAGTTCGCCTGGAAATCCACCACAGGTACTGGCTGCTGCTGAAATCACTTCGGGTACAGATGACAATCTTGGTTGCTCAGTGAGGCTGTCCTTCTGCATTTGACTTGGACTTCCACTCTGGTACGTGCTGTCCTGTAATCTTTCTCAGGTGTTAGCGGTCCCTGGCCCGCTCCATCACACCGCTGGTTCTCCTCAGGACAGTGTCAGGCCTCTCCAGTGGCCACTCCACTCTGCCAACATAGTTCTTTTTCCCTGTGGTTTTGCAAACTGGGAGTGAGATCTCAAGGTGTGTTGAGATTCAAGTAATGTTTTGACACATATATGTAACAGTTGCAGTGTATACATCCTATCGCATTACATCAAGAGGAATATGGTAAGGCTTAGAATTCACTGATCTTTGTTTATACAGATGGGATTGAGAAGAAGAGATGGAACATCTGGCGAAAGGGCCCTGGAAGTGTTTGTACCTTATACCCCCAATGAGTGAAAAAGAGATTTTTCTTTCAAAGCTCCTCATTTGCCTAGTCATATTTGTCATGGTGGCGTTCATAACTCATTCCTGAGAAGCTTATGTAACTGTTCATTGGTGTTTATATAACTCTGGTGATTGCTGCTCACAGCTGGCTCACGTGAAGGAGAAAGTTCAGGGGTATTTGTGACCAGAACTGATTCTGTGATTCTGAATTTGGGTTGTAATAGTCAATGACTTTTAAACCACATGTCTCTTTACCTCCTTGTTGAACCATTTCTCTTTTTCCTCAATGACTTTTGGTGGAATATATTCCAGAATTTTAGGGAGGGCTATTTTTTGAAAGTTAATTATTTTGATTAGGTTGTAAATTTACAAGGTCCAATATTCAGAAGATACAAAAGAGCATGCAGTGAAAAGTTACATTCTAACTTAGAGGAAAATTAATTATAGAAATTTTGAAATAATAGTTTATTATTAAGAACAGTTTAAGATGTGGTATATATTGTGATACTACATAAAAACCAGAAACTTCATAATAAGCATCATGAAGCAGCAGTGAAGCACTTATAAAACATTGACTTACATGACAGCAGACTTTTTAAGTATCAATACATCTGTAAATTAAAGCTCTTTAACAAACAAACAGTAGTTGTTGAACCCAGAAGCTGAAGATTACTGATAAGGAGCTGGTTTAGACCTGTATCCTCTAAGAATACAGGGGAAACCTGTGTCTGAATTAAGTGTGCATGAGAATTGTATATACTATAATCATTTTATTTTTATATTTTTTAAACGCTTATTTATTTTGAGAAAGAGAGAGAGTGTGAGCAGGGGAGGGGCCGAGAGAGGGAGAGACTGAATCCCAAGCAGACTGCACTGTCTGTGCACAGCCCGATGCAGGACTTGATCTCACGAACTGTGAGATTATGACCCGAGCCGAAATCAAGAGTCGAATGCTTAACTGACTGAGCCACCCAGGAACACCTACTGTGATCATTTTAAAATTGCTGCTGTACTTAGCCACGTTCGATCCTGGGTCAGATAGGAATTCATAGCTAGGCCTCACAAGTTGGAATGTTTGATTGTGAATTTGTCTGTGATACTGAAAGGTTATCAGATTCTGTTCTTCCTCCTTCCAGAAACAGCCCACTCTGCAAGGCAGAAACCAGAAGAAAGAAATATAACAGTTGGCAACAAATTCCCGCTCCTGGATAGATCAAGTTCAGACCCTTTGGCTTGACATTCAAGGCCTGCCCTGTATACTTTGACTCTGTCCTGTCTGCCTACTCTCTAACCTTGCTTCAAATGTTCCTCCAAGTGGTTACTCAATAAATTTGCTTGTGAAATAGAAACTAAAGGGCTTAAAGCCAGGAGAACATCAGATTTCATTATCAGAACCAGGTCAGAGAACCAAAGCACTAAGTTGAAGTGTACCAACCCAGCCTCAAGTGTAACTATGTAGGGCAAGCTGCAGTGTTGGTGGAAGTAGCTATTTAGCAGTAGTTATCCCCTCTTAGGGACTCTGCTGTCCAGCCATCTGTTCCTTTGGGAGGAGGAATATTATGGCTTCCCTTTTAGTAGAGAAGAATTCAGGGCTGTGAGTTAGGAAGAAGGTGACAGTAATGTTATGTGACAATGCCAAGGGAGCATTAGCTCTTTGGGGTGGGGGGCAGCCTGAAGGAATGATAGTTCTTAAAGAAAACAGAATTGCTGAGCTTTCCTCTTGTAGTGCTTCAGGTGGAAATAGGAGAGGACTGTTTGAGGGGAGGGCAGTGGATTTGGGAGGGCAGCCAGTCGGACTTGCATCTCCTTCAGAGCTTCTCTTTTAGTTCTCATGTCTGGGTGGAGACAAAGCAGTAGCACCTTACTTTCTCAGTAGGTGGAAGATGTCCATAAGCCAGGGCTCATGTTGCATTCCCAATGCTTCTTGCCACCCTGGACTCTGTCTTTGGGAGACCTTTTGTAAAAGGCCTGCTGTGGATCCTGTGGTAACAGAGAACTGTGATGTTTTAACCTCTTGCTCATGTTAATGGTATTGCAGTGCCCCATCATGAACATTCCTTGTCTGGTGCCTCCCTTGGCCATTTCTCCTTTGTCTTCAAAAAGCAAAGGTTATCTGCTTTAAACCCTCATGGTCTCTCAGTGTGAGGGCCAAAAAAGATGCTTCCACTACTGCTGCAGGGGAGTGAATCACTCTGGGTATTCACATGGGACTGTGTGTGCATGTGTGCACACATGTCCACATCCACTACCCATTTCTATCCCCAACTTTTACAGTGGCCACATCAACTTCCCCTCCTCAGCCAAACAACTGGCAGGAGAATGTAGAATGCTAGGAAGACAAGGCCTTGGAGGTAGTCCTCCCTGGGACAGGGACTGACTTCTGTGCCAGCATCCAGGAAGGATCTGGGTCTACATCTTAGTCTGCCTTGGGCAAAGAGCTCCTGGGGAGAGACAGGGAAATGGTTATTGGGTTGGAAGGCCCCTCCTGCTGCTGTTTTGCTTAATTCATTTTAGCCAGTATTGAACTACATGTATTTTTCCAACTATTCCACCTTATTTTAAGTCTCTATTCCTGGGGCTCCTGGGTGGCTCAGTCAGTTGAGTATAAGTTCAGGTCATGATCTTACAGTGTGTGAGTTTGAGCCCCACATTGGCTCTGCACTGACAGTGTGGAGCCTGCTTGGGATTCTCTCTCTCCTACTCTATGCCCCTTCCCCACTTGTTCTCTCTCTCTCTGAAAATAAAAATAAATAAACTTAAAAAAGGATAATTTTAAAGTCTCTTCCTTTTGCTTATGCTCCTTTATCTGCCTAGAGTGTTCTTTCCTTTCTTTTACTGTCTGTTACCTACTTATTGTATTAGGTTAAACCCAGGTTTCACCTTTCCCAAGGAAGTACTCCACCCTCCATGACTGGATTGGGTGTCTTTTCCCAAAGTGTTGTTGCTATTAGGCACTCACCACATGTGTTTCCCCATGTGGACCATTCCACTGTGCCTGGGCACAGGGCCTGGTACTCAAATGTTCATATGTGTGTTAGGCTAAACTAAAAGAGGGTGCAGGAGAAGCAACAGTGCCTAGTTTGTGGCAGTCTCATGTGGAGAGATTTGGAATGAAGATGTGTACAGTTTCATGCGGCAGGTGTGTGTGTGTGTGCATGTGTATTTGTAAGAAACACTCATTTTGTGAGAAAAAAATGCAGTTTGTATCATTTCTGCTTCTCCTTTTGCTTTCTGATTTTTGATTTTTGATTAGGATATATAAAGTTTGAGTTTTCCAAACAAATAAACACTGCTACCCAGAATGGCTGAATAAGCCCCCCATAGCTTTGTTTGCTGCTAGACTGTTCAATGTGATTGGGAGTATGGAGTTCCATGGAGTTTGGCAGACCTGGGTTTAAAGAAGAGTATTTTCCCTGAGAGAGCTGGTGACATCCCCATTTTATAAATGTGGGAACCATGGCTCAGAGAAGTTGAACCCATGAACATAGAACTACCAAGTGGCAGAGCCCGGATTCAGCTAGTACCACCTAGGGAGTAGCCCAGAGAGAAAGAGAAAACCACCATTAGAACATCATAATAATAATTACTCCAGGTAAGATCCACTGATGAATATTAAAATTAGTGGGTAAATTTTAAGAAACAGAATATTTGCATCCTCAAGGCCTCAGAGTCCCCTACCACTCTAAATATTTATTTGCATATAGTTTTAACATATGTCCAGAAATTCTTTGATGCCCCTCTTTCCAGGAGATTGAGCTTAATTCATTTCCCATTGAATGTGAGCTGGGCTTAGTGATTTGCTTCTTTTATTATTTTTCGTTTTTTTCATGTTTGTTTATTTTTGAGAGAGAAAAGGTGCAAGTAGGGGGAGGGGAGAGAGAGAGAGGGAGACACAGAATTCAAAGCAGGCTCCAGGCTCTGAGCTGTTAACACAGAGCCCAACACAGGGCTCAAACTCACAAACCATGAGATCATGACCTAAGCCAAAATCGGATGCTTAACCAACTGAGCCACCCAGGTGCCCTATGATTTGCTTCTAATGAATAAAATATAGAAAGGTAAAAATAGTAATTTTACAGTGGAGAAATCTGGCAGATACCACTTTAAACAAGTGATCAAGGTTAATGTCACCAGTAATAAGTCATGTTGATATCATGTACCCTGATAAGATGTGATGAGAAGGGCACTTTATCTCTATGGTATTCTCCCCTCCCCCCACCCCAACCATAACTTCAGTCTAATCATGAAAATACATCAGATGCTCAGATTAGGGGACAGTCCGCAAAACACCTGGCCAGTACTTTTTAAAAAATTGTTGAGGTCATGAAAGACAAGAATACACTGAGAAACTGCCACAGTTGAGAGAGACTGAGACATGACAGCTAATGCAATATGATATTCTGGATGGGATCCTATAATAGAAAAAGGACATTAGTGAACAACTGGTGAAATCCAAATAAAATTTAAAGTTCGGTTAAAAGCAAACAAAAATCATCCCACCAAACCCCCAAACTTCCTGAGTCCTTCCTGCCTGAAAGCCAAGTGGCATTGACTAGTGCACCTCAGTTACAGCATTTATGTTCTAGTTTTAAATTGCTCTTACCTTTGGGAAAGACCTTTTGGTTGTGTAGTGCTTGTATTTGGGAGGCTCTGGTGGATTTGGGGACAAGCTTATGGTCTGTGTGACTGTCAAAGCCTGCCCATCCAGTAATCAGAATGCTGTTCAGCAGATTGAGGAAGAGGGTTGTACATACGGACCCTCCTACCCCACCTCAGTCCTTGCGGGTGTTTGATGCCACAAATGACATTCCCTCTGCCAGGAATTTCGTCCCCTTTCTGCCTCCTCAGGGCAATACCTTTAGATATTCTGCTCACCTTTCAAGGCTTCACTCACATTTTACCTTCCATATTTCTTGTGCGATAATACCACAAAGTAGTGTCTTTCATATTCCTGTGACCCTAAGGCAGTTATTCTTGGTTTAGCTAATTACCTCTGGTTAGAAAAATGACGTCTTAAAATTTTAAGTTCTCTAGGTCAGTTAGCCTGTCCTTCCTGTGGTATTTAGCATACCTTGCCTTATTATGTCTAGAAAACAAACTCCTTGAAAGGAAGGAGTCTTATAAATATCCCTTGAAGCATCTTGGACAGTGTTTTCCATGTTGTAGGTCCTCATTGAATGGTCAATGAATTAAATGAGTGAACACTTTAAGACAGTGAAAGGAGGAATATTCCTCTTGTTGGCAGATGAGACTTGCTTAGTGTCACACAGGTGAGTGTGAGCTGTTTTCGGAACCTACTGTCACTTTCAGAGCATTCTGTGGCCATGAAACTTTCTTACTCTGATCATAGTGGTAAATTATAGCAAGTGTGAGGGCTATCATTTGTTGTGAGCCTACTCTAGAGCAGGCTTGGTTCTAGACACACACACTGTTTAGTCCTCACAACAGCTCTGAAATGTAGGCATCACTATTCCCATCTTATAGATAAATCCATTGAGATTCAGAGAGATGTAAGTCACTTGCCTTAGATCACCAACTAATAAGATGCTGAGTTGAGGTTTGAACCTAGGTGTGCCTGGCATCAAAACCTGTTTTTCTCCCAGTAAACGTCAGTCCCTGGCACCTCTCTCCCTTTGTCTTTTCAGACCCATCCCTGGAAGACATGTGTGGCACTGAGTGTGCCCAACTGGAGGAAGATGGGCAGCGGCCACCGCGGTGCACTTCAACTACCTCATCTCAGTCTGAGCCTTCAGAGCAGCTTAGGCGCCACCAAGGCAAGAGCCTCACCTCCGAGGACCCCAAAAAGAAGAGAGCTCAGAAGCCCTCCCACATGAGGAGAAACATACGGTGAGCTGTGCTCAGGGTAAGAGGAGAAGGGAAGGAATAGAGAGAGATATTGCCTTCATTTGAAGGCTGTCAGTAGCAGGACTGGTTTGAGCAGGAGGGTCCCCTTTCCAAAAAAGAAAAGTATAAGCTGTGTGCCCCAATTAATAGTGGAGATGCAGCTCAGGACCACCCCCAGGCTGTCTGAGGTTGTGGGGCAGACACGGATGATGCTCAAGCTGTGCTGGGGAGTATTCCACTCTCTGGAGGCCCTGGGAGACAGCCCAGGGATGATAGGGTGCTCTGGTTGGACAGTTTTTTTCCTTTATTTTTCCCTTACGTTTCAAAACAGGGGAAGATAAAGGAAAAGAAGTTGGGTTCTCATTTTCTTAGCGCTCAACTTCAATTGACAAGGGCCTGTCTGGCCCAAAGAAGGCTTCTTCCTTGAGCTAAGAGAATGGCAGATGTGAACTTCCTTCACTGTCTAAATCCCCTACAGTCCTTCCATCACATAACCATTTTGCTATCGAAAGGAGATAAATGATATCCTATTCTCCTACTCTCATTTTTTTAACATAATGATAGCTTGAAAGTATTATTCAAAGTTTACGAAATGAGGATTTGGGATAAATAAGGATCTATAATTCTACCCTCCTATATAACAACTCTATATTTTAATACTGCTTTTCAACTTCATGAATCATGTATTATTCTTTTACTCGATCTGTTATGTGCAAAGATGAGTTTTCAGGAGCATCTCTCAGGAAGTTAAATAATATGGAAAAATGTTAGCCCACAGTCACCTGAACCTTGAAGTTCACCCCCCGCCCCACTCCATTTTTTTTGTTTGTTTGTTTGTTTTTTGTTTTTTTTTTTTTGCCTCTCCTGTTGCATGGGTGTGTGGGACTGACATGGCTTCTCCTCCTCTTGCCTCAGCTCTCTCAGCTCAGCAATGAGCTCTTTAGCTTGTCATTACATTGTCCAAATTACCAGTGAACCAACCCAAGTGCTCACTCTTATTGTAATGTTTAGAAAGCTGCTCCGGGAGGATCAGTTGGAGCCCGTTACCAAAGCAGCACAACAGGAAGAGTTGGAAAGAAGGAAACGCCTGGAGCAGCAGAGGAAGGATTACGCAGCCCCCATTCCTACTGTTCCCCTGGAGTTCCTTCCTGGTAAGCAGCAGAGTTGGTGGGAAAGGCCCTGCCTGAAGTATAAGGAGAAGAGGTCTTTGGCACACACAGTGGTTAAGGGCAGATCTGAAATAAGATCGTGGCCTCTCAGGAATCATTTTGAGTCATTCGGTTTCTTAGGAGCAGATGATCAGAAATATCTTACTGAAAAAGTTAAGATGGGGAGACCTGGGTGGCTCAGTCAGTTAAGTGTCTGACTCTTGATTTAGCTCAGGTCATGATATCATAGTTTGTCGGTTCAAGCCCCATCGTCTCCCACTCTCTCTGCCCCTCCCCTGCTCACGATCTCTCTCTCTCTCTCTCTCTGAAAAATAAACATTAAAAAATTTTTTTAAATAAGATGAAAAGTTAAGATGGTTAAACGTGTACCCCTCACGGGGACTCGGCTAGCTCAGTGGGTAGAGCATGCGACTCTTGGTAGCAGGGTCATGAGTTCGAGCCCCACATTGGACCTCGTTAAAAAATAATTATTATTATATTTTTATTTATATATATTACATATCTTATGTATTATATTTATATTTTATACATAATTTATATATTTTAGTAATATATACTTAATAACCAGGAGATAAGAACCAGTAAAGACAAGGGAAGTTAGAAAGGGAACTGAGGTGTTTGAGATACCCTCAACTTCTCTCCTCAGGGGATAGTCCCCTTGAGAGTGACAAAGGTAAAGGGCTGATGAATCATTTGGGGAAATAAGTTTACACTAAAGGTGGTTTTGGCATTCCCTTCCATCTTTTTTTCCCTAGAGGAAATTGTCTTAAGAGCAAGCGATGGTCCCCAACTGCCTCCTCGGGTCCTGTCCCAGGAAGTCATTTGTTTGGACAGCAGCAGTGGCAGTGAGGATGAAAAAAGCAGTCGAGATGGTAAGGTCGAGCCAGAGGTGTCTCTGCTTCCTTCTGACTCAGTGTTCACCCTGATTGATTGGCTGTACATCTGAATAGAAATCAGTCCTTCCCCATTTGTTTTGGGGTCTGACTGTGACAAATATCCCTGGGTCTCCTTGTAAATGTAAGGTTTTCCCTTATCTTAACTTGAAGCCATAAGAGAGAAATAGTAAAACTCAAAATTTTATAAGTGATGACAAGTTCTAACTTTGTTCCCATGCTGTAAGCTTTGATAATGGGCAGTAAATTATCTCTGCTCCCTGGGTTTTGGTTTTTGTTTTGTTTTGTTGGCTATCTCAGAAGTGATTGAACTGAGCTCTGGAGAGGAAGATACCCTGCATATTGTGGACAGCAGCGAATCTGTCAGTGAGGAAGATGAGGAAGAGGAGAAGGGTGGTACCCACGTGAATGATGTCTTAAACCAGCGAGATGCTCTGGGGCGGGTCCTTGTCAATCTGAACCACCCTCCGGAGGAGGAGAATGTCTTCCTGGCCCCACAGTTGGCACGGGCAGTGAAACCTCATCAGGTACAGCAAATCTTGATTCTTTTCTTTGTTTCCTTTCAGCTTCTTTGCTGAGGACATTACCTGCTGGTGGTTGTCAGCATCAGAGCCTGTGAAGTACTTGTTTGGTACCACGAGCAGTTATTAGAAAGCCTTGATCCTTCCTCCTGGCACTTGATGCTTCAGGACTTTTTTTTTAATTGGAATATGAATGTATTTTTTTATTAGGATGCTCACAAGAATGGCACACTAGTACTGTCTTTCTGATGTGATGAAGAATACATACATCTGACCCACACTGTGGCAGGGGTAAGGGCTCTCAGAGCTGGTACCAAGTATCCACTGAAGACATCTCCATTCACCAGAGAGGATGTTTCTTTGACTCCAACATCTTTACTGTAGCTTCTAGTCAGGTCTCCATGCCTTGGGCCCAGACTTCTTCATTCCAGCACAAGTTGACCCTCTTTTTTCTTGCCACTGTGAACTCCTTCAAGACCTAGGTCAACTGCCCCATGTCTAACTTGCCCAGACAGGCTCCGGAATTCTGCAACACATCTTTGGTATGCTGCTGCCCTGCCACCCTCAGGGGCATGGTTAGGAGTTGGGGAGAGGGGGAATAGCATCACATTACCAAAGCAAACGGCAGGGGCATATTAGCACATGACACTTGGACATACACCTAACAACCTCATAGGATACATGCTTTTCCCCAAGTGCTACATAATCCCCATAGAGAGCAAACACTTATGGAATGATTTTTTATGCCAGGCACAAGGGACACAAAGTGAATGGTGTTTACATACATCATGTCCTACACACAATGGGAAATTAGCACCTGAAAGCTAGAACCAGATCTCTATCCTGGCTCTTCCCTGCCTTTGAATGGTGTCACTGCTCTGTTTCTGCCTGTTCTCAGCATTTAGTTCATTTTTCAAAAGGGAGGATAAGATGGCAGAGAGAGTAAAATGGGAGATTGGACTGGGGTGGGTGATTAATATATGGGTAACAACCTGTAAAACAAAAATAATACAAAAAATGTAAAATCCAGATTTAGTAGTATAATATAGGAAGAGAAGGTAGCTGGAAGTACTACATGCTAACCTAGACAATATGATACACAACCCCGCAGGGGGACGACTCAGTGAGGAGTGGGGCAGAGGCTGCCTCTTTAGACTAAGAGCCTTTCAGTTGGACTGCTGAATGGACTAGATATGCTGCTTCATCTGTAAGCTTTCTTTGATGATGATAAAACAGGTGAAGACAGGCCTGGACACCCCACAGGCCCACCCCATGGCCTGCTTGGAGCCCACAAATACATAAGGCACATTCTTATCCTCACATAGCAGCAGAATGTGCAGGATGATCTCCAGGGCCTCAGCATCTGCAGCCATCATGATGAACTGAGAGATGGCTCTGTTGAGGATTTTGGTGGCTTCATTAGCTCCTGAAGCTGCTTGTAGTTACATGGATGCTGAACAAGGTCCAGTAGTTTCTTGGTGAGGTGGGTGTCTGCAAGGTGATAGGCCTTTGGATTTACATCAGCCTCAGTCATTTCTGTGATTCCATGGTCTTGCCACCCCTCTGGGAGTGCAGCCAATGTCAGAGCAGGAGCACACACTTCAGCCAGAAAGGAGGAGTAGATGCTTCAGGATTTCTGATGAATGGGAAGGGCAAGTCTCAGGTTTGCCATATCATGTAGAGGTATCAGATCTCTTGGCTTAATACTCTTGAGCTTTCTTCTGTGAGATCTGCAAGACTGATTGAGATGCTGTCTGGAGGACAGTGCCTTGGTTAGGAAATTGATTTGACTCTGGAAGTGGTTCCAGAAGAGATGTAAGAGTCAGAAGTCTGAGGAACTTTCTGATAGGAGGGAGCAGAGTAGATTTTGTTGACCCAGAGCTGTGAACCAAAACCAGTGAGTGGAGGTTCCATGAAGGCAGAGGTTGACTCAATGTAAGAACTCTTCACAATAAGAACTCCTTATGGAATGGGCTATCTTGAAGTGAGCGGCTAAGGGCTGAGTGAGAGACCCTGTCAAGAATTTGGTACTGCAGATTTTTGCCTCAGATAGGCCATTGTACCAGGTGAATGATTTTCTGTGTTTTCTCTAAGAAGACTGTCATCAGCCAATAGACCATTCAGGGTACAGGGAGACTTCTGTAACCATCCACACCAACTGTCTGGTATAGTGTCTGCTCCTTTACTTAATTCTTATTCCAAGATGAATAAAACCGAATCTTGGTCTTTGCCAGCTCCTTTAACTATTGCCTCTGTTTGCCCTTTATCAGATTGGTGGGATCCGGTTCCTGTATGATAATCTGGTTGAATCCCTGGAGAGGTTTAAGACCAGTAGTGGCTTTGGCTGTATCCTGGCCCATAGCATGGGTCTGGGGAAAACTTTGCAAGTGATCTCCTTCATCGACGTCCTCTTCCGCCACACGCCAGCCAAAACTGTCCTTGCCATTGTGCCGGTAAGAGTTCAGTCACCCCTCTGAGGAGCTCTGGGTTAATGCCTTTCTGGGTACTAAACAGCTTGATGAGCTCAGCTTTGAGCTTGTTTCTTAAAATCCTTTTTCTGGACTTGGCTTTCTGACAGGTTAATACTCTTCAGAATTGGTTGGCAGAGTTCAACATGTGGCTTCCAGCACCTGAAGCCCTTCCAGCTGACAACAAGCCTGAAGAAGTCCAGCCTCGGTTCTTTAAAGTTCACATCTTGAATGATGAGCACAAGTAAGTGGCCTACTCTCTCCTCTTCTCCCTTTCCTTTTAGACTTCTTTCCAGGATCTGGATATCAGGGCACTAACCCAGATTCCTTTTGGTTTCTTGATGTGGTCATCCCCCCTGCCCCCCACTGCCCATTCCATGATACTCATTTTTTCTCTACCTAGCTTTTCAATAAAGTCAGAGTTAGGTAGCTTGGGAAATGTCTTATGTTCTGCTTGAAGGTGCTTTTATATCCTGAAAAATACGCATACATCATCCTATATGCCCATGTGAATGGTAATAAAATTCAACATGGTGAAATGAAACTATCCATCTTCTAACTTTTCACCTTTTACATTTCTTTCTTAGAAGCCTAATCAACAGTCTCTTTTAAGCCCCTGTTTACAGTTGACCTTTACTGGTACAACTTCCAAGTTTTGAAAAGGGTAAACTTTTGTTTTAGATTTGAATAAAATTATATTTCCATTCTATACATTCAATTTGATTTCCAAAATTCTAAAGCTATTTCTTGGTCCAAGCTAGCCATCCATGCTACCCTTTCCCCTTGTTGGCATGGATAATTGAGAAGATAGACTTTCTCTTCTTCAGAGGCTGCCTTTTGTGATGTTTGGTCACATACATCAAAATGAGGAGACTGTGGGCGGCCCCCTAGGTGATTGATCACCTGCTCTTCTTTCTTGGGTTTCAGGACTGTTAGTCCACATGCAGTTAATGAATTAGAATCAGGACTCAGTTGTTTAGGAGTGGAGAGACTGTGCTCTTAGTGTCATCTGGGCTCTGCTGCCCTTTCTCCTTTACTGCTTGTCCTTAGCTCTTTGCTCATCGGGGCCTGGGAAGGTAAAATGCAGAATATTGCCCTTGCTTTTACTATCTTGTGTTTATTGTGGGAATAATTTGAAATTCTCCCTCAAATGTAGAATTGTAGTCATGCATGTACATCCAAGGGAGTCCTTACTTTTGCTTGCCTTGTGCCATTGCATTTCCGTTTTTCTGATGTTTAACTGTCATTGGTGACCTCCCCATCCATCCTCAGTGCGGTTAGCATCTTTGGGATACTGGGAAGGGGGGCAGCCAGCAAGCCCTATGGTGCTGCCACTGAAGTCCTTGGCAATAAGGACTTCTGAATGTACATCAACGCAGCTCTAATTGTGAGCAATTCTTTCTGGGGAGCAGTGGAAGCAATAATTTTTTTCTCTGTTCACTCTTGCAGGACAATGGCAGCTCGTGCTAAAGTGATGGCTGATTGGGTATCAGAGGGTGGGGTGCTACTGATGGGGTACGAAATGTACAGACTCCTCACCCTGAAGAAATCCTTTGCCACAGGTAGATCGAAGAAAACCAAGAAACGCTCTCACCCGGTCATCATTGATCTGGATGAGGAAGATCGACAGCAGGAGTTTCGGAGAGGTGGGTAGCCTATCCTGGGAATACTCTTAGGGGTAGTGTTTCAGGAAGAAATAGTGTCTGTGGTAGCACCAAGTCAGATGTGAAGATTATTGATGTGAGTTGTATTGTCATGAACCAGAAATCCAGGTCCCTAAGATAGGTGGGATGACCTCCACTGGCTCTCAGAAGATATTGCTTTCCTTGCCTGTCGTGGAATTCTGGGTGGGCCACTCATAGACTGGCTTAGGGAGACTCCCCTGCCCATCTGACCCTGTTTCTCTCACAGAGCAGTTGGGAAAGTGACTTTTCCTCTCACCACATCCTAGAGGTGTTCTGGGGTAGCATTAAGAAAATATTTACAAAGTATTTAAATCACTGATATGCAGAGTAATAATCATATTGTGACTTTATAAAAGGAGAATTTATCCCAGGTTTGTTTTTTGTTTTGTTTTGTTTTGTTTTAGTGAAAGTCATTCCTCTCGTAGTGATAGTTCTGCTCCATCTTCTAAGGGCTTTGCCTGTTTGGGGAAGAAAGTTTTTTTTAGGTTCAGAGGCTGTTTCATTTTATAGGTCTCTCCATCTATAGATTATGTTTGTGCTAGGTTTGCTTCTGTGGTAGAGCTGGGATGAACTTGCCATTTAGCAATGACTGGCAGGTAACTCCAGAAAGATTTGGCCTTTAGCTAGCTCCCCACCAGCCAGCCTGCAGATGGCGCAGAGACACTGGCAATGGTGAAAGTCGACTGAAGTATCTGGATGATTCCAGTCAGTCTCACTTAGACCCATTAAAAAAAAAAAAAAAAAAAAAAAGGTTTTTTTTTTATAAAAATGTTTATTTTTGAGAGAGACAGACAGAAGGCGAGCAGGAGAGGGGCAGAGAGAGAAGGTGAGACACAGAATCTGAAGCAGGCTCTGGACTCTGAGCTGTCAGCACAGAGCCTGATGGAGGGCTCAAACTCACAAACGGTGAGATCATGACCTGAGCCAGAGTTGGATGCTTAACCGACTGAGCCATCTGAGTGCCTCTCACTCAGACCCATTTTTAATCCTAGGCTGGTAGTCTGTAAAGTCACACTCTCTGCCACCCAGTTGATATAAGCCCTAGGTAGGAATGCGAGGTATTTTACTTTGAGCGTAAAGGAGAAAAAGAAAAAAGATAAGGAAAGGAAAGAGGGAAAAGAGATATTTACTGCAAGAGTCAATAGTCCAGGTTAACGTGTCACACCAAATGCACAGGAGCCTGGATGGTTGGCTCCCTTTCACTAATGGGGGCTGACTCTTGCTTTCCTGCTTCCTTCATTTCTTCTGTCTCCTCCAGGGTGCACCCCTACTTCTCATATTGTTGACTAAGAGCAGGCCCTCTCACCCTCTGACTCCGGATCCTCTTCCCTCCCTAGAGTTTGAGAAGGCCTTATGCCGCCCTGGCCCTGATGTGGTGATTTGTGACGAGGGACACCGCATCAAAAACTGCCAGGCCAGCACCTCACAGGCCCTGAAGAACATTCGCTCTCGCCGCCGAGTGGTGCTGACCGGGTATCCCCTGCAGAACAACCTCATTGAGTACTGGTGCATGGTGGACTTTGTGCGCCCAGACTTCCTCGGCACCCGGCAGGAGTTCAGCAACATGTTTGAACGCCCCATCCTGAATGGGCAGTGTATTGACAGCACGCCTCAGGATGTCCGCCTCATGCGGTACCGGAGCCACGTCTTGCACAGCCTCCTGGAAGGCTTTGTGCAGAGGTGAGCCATCCTCAGGGCCCTGTGTTTTGAACCATCAGAGACCCATTGGTGTAACAGGCATGCAAAGCTGTCCCAAAGGGGGACTGTTACAGCAGGAGGGTCCCTCCCTAGTGGGTGATAGTAAAACTTTCCTTTTACTGAGTAGCTTTTCCTGAATAGCACACAAATGATGGATAGCCACTGTTTCAGTCTTCTGAAAGTTTGGCCTAGAAGTACTTCTCTCAGAAGTTAATCTTTGAAGTTTCTAGGGATACCTACCTTACTTGCTGAGAAGCAAAAGAGAGCTAGCCTTCTGCTGACTCTGAAAGCATAGAAATGCTGGTTCCCGGGGGCATGGCCTCACCAGTGTCAGCATCTCGGTACATGTAGTTAGGCCGGTCTAAAACAATTTCCTTGTTTTTCCTTGTTAAGATGGAATATGTGCAGAAAGCTTAGAGAAACAGCCCTAGATCTGGGTATGAACCTGGAGCTCCCGGTCTCTGCCACCCAATCCTCTTTGCTTTAGTTCTTATCCTTAAAATGAGTTTCTTCTGATGATCGCTAAACCAATCCTTATTGTTGTAAGTCTGTTGTGAATGTTGAGATCCTCAAAAGGAGGTGTGGCAGAAATGCAGGATTCTTTTGTTATCCTGCACTGACCCCTCCTGGCCACACTGGCTTGATGATTCTGATCTCTGCCTTTGTAGGAGAGGCCACACTGTGCTGAAGATTCATCTACCTGCCAAGGAAGAAAATGTGATCCTGGTGCGGCTCTCAAAGATCCAGCGAGATTTGTACACACAGTTCATGGACCGTTTCCGAGACTGTGGTAGCAGTGGCTGGCTGGGGCTGAACCCCCTCAAGGCTTTCTGTGTGTGCTGCAAGGTGTGTTGAGGCCTCAGGGAATACTGAGATATGAATGAAGGTTGCACATGGTCCCAAGGAAGTTATTCCTGCTAGGAGTCCTTGATAAGAGAAGAATAAAGTGACAGGGGTCCCCCTCGGTTTGCTGCATTGAAGAACTGGGGGCCCCAAGGAGAAATATGCTGGTTGTGTGCTGCACAGTTCCTGGGGGTGCCACTCAGCCTGTGATATAAATGGTGCTCCTTGCAGTTGTGCAGTTCATCTGGTCAACTTGTGGTACCAAACTTGAGAAATCACTTCCTTTCTCACTGATTTTTTTTCACTTGGGAGAAAGGGGTAGTGGAAAAACATTGTGGGGCAGTTTTTGACTGTTAGCATAATCAAGATTCAAGAAATATATAGCTTAGACAAGTTATTGGGGTACCTTGTGTTTGATTCTGCGTTTAATCAGATTGAGACCTCTTTCATCCTGATAATGTTTGAGATGGTTTGGGGATAGCAAGGCCCAGGTATCTAGCACTAAGCTTCATGAATAGGTTGATGAACCCTGACTTATCTTTAGTATGTGCTTCTTGTTGACTAATGAAGGACCTGCTTCTTTGACAGCTGTCAGCCAGCCTGTTGGGTATTATTCCCAACTGACCACTGCTTTAATGAGTCAACTGAAGGGGTATGTCAGGGGACAGATGGGATTTCAAAATGTTTCTTTTGTAACCACAGTCCTAGACCAGGGCCAGGAAGCTACAGCAGATATGGTCTGTGAGGATGCTACAGTGCCAACACACCCTTCCTATCCCCCCACCTCTGCCCCCACCCCAGGAATTCTCAACTCCTGCTGGGAACAGTCCCTGAAATGACTTCTGGTTGGTCATCTGTAAGTTAGATACATTTGTCCATAGGAAGAGATTGGTCTTGTTTCGTAGTTTCAGACAGTAGTTGGCTATAGCCACACAGTGAAACAGCGGCATTCTTACCCTTATTTAAATAAGAATGCAAGGCTTGTGACACAGCCTTTTTGATTATGCCTATGGGCATATGGGCATGCCTGCTGGTATGAACTCTTCCCCTTGTGTTATGGTGATCACAGTTAGTTAAAATGAAAGCGTAGGCTCTTTGGCTCTGAGGGAGTTGGAGATACTTTAATTTTTAGCGTGACAGTGTATGCTGTAGGACCAGTGTGTGTTTCAGCAAGTACATGTTTCCTGACTCTCTGGGACACCCTTAGCTTGTTCTCTGCCCTGTGTCATTTCCCCTTTAACTTGAACTCCAGATCTGGAATCACCCGGATGTGCTGTATGAAGCCCTTCAGAAGGAGAGTCTGGCCAATGAGCAGGACCTAGATGTGGAAGAACTTGGCTCAGCTGGGACTAGTGCTCGCTGCCCATCACAGGGAACAAAAGGCAAGGGGGAGGACAGCACCTTGGCTTCCTCAATGGGAGAAGCAACCAATAGCAAATTCCTACAAGGGGTTGGCTTCAACCCTTTCCAGGAGCGAGGCAACAACATTGTCACATATGAATGGGTGAGTCAAGCAGAAACTTCTATGCCCATAAACCACTGCTGAGAAGGGATGGTACAAAGCAAAGCCTATGTGGGAAGAGGGTGGGGGTTGTACAATGCATTGTGCTGCCAAGTATCTGCAGGGAACTATAAAGGTTGCCCATGAGTTTCTGCCTTGGAAGGAGTGAATTTTATTTCTAGTGATCTGGCCACGGACCTTCTCTAAGCTGCCTCATTTCTCTATTGCAGGCCAAGGACCTTTTGACTAATTACCAGACTGGGGTCTTAGAGAACTCTCCCAAAATGGTATTGCTTTTCCACCTGATTGAGGAAAGTGTGAAGCTTGGGGACAAGATTCTCGTGTTCAGGTAGGAAGAGAAATTCCCCAATATTACTGTGTATCTATAGTAGAGTGACATAGCCCCTACAGAGTAAGACTGTCTGGGGTAACCCCAGCTCCTTTTTGTTTTGTTTTGTTTTGTTTTCATGCCTCTGCAAACCAGTGCTTCTTGTGAGGACCTTCTTGCATTTCATCTCATTCTTGGAGTTTCTTATTTTGCCCAATGTGATTTCTCTGCAGAGAACTGTTTAAAACCCTAGGCTGACATTGGAGTCATAGTCTAACCCTTCATATTGTGGCCCACATCAGATCTGGCCTGTGGCTTGCCTGAAAGCTAGTTTTTACATTTTTAAACGTTTTAAAAGAAGAAGAAGAAGAAGAATATTCAACAGACTGAATGTGGTCTGCAAAGCCTAAAAATATTTAGTATCTGGCCTTTTCCAGAAAACATTTGCTGACCTCTGATCTAATCTGCTTCGGTCCCTCCCCAGCCTTTTTTTTTTTTAATTAAAAACAATTAAGGAGGAGGGCACCTGGCTGGCTCAGTCAGTAGAGCATGGTGACTCTTGCTCTCAGGGTTGTGAGTTCAAACCCCACGCTGGGTGTGGAGTCTACTTAAAAAAAAAAAAAAAAAAATTTTTTTTTTTTTTTTTTTTTTGTTGCTTTGTATGTAAGGTCAAATAAGTAATATGATTTGTTCCAGAGTTACATTCTGTGGCCAGAGTTTTGAGTTCCATCAAGGCTTGACTCTTCAGGGAAACAGACATATTTTCTTTCAAACAGACATGCTTTCTTTTTGCTCTGGCTAGATTATGCCCCCATTAGAGCTAAGGGGTATCTTGGGAGCCTCAGAGTAAAGGTTTCCATGTGTGGCACACGTTGAGAGGAGAGCGGTAATTCTAACTGGGGGAGAGTTTAGTGTACCGCTGGTTTTATATATCACTTCTGAGGAGACTGCTTCTCTTTATAACTTGAAAGCCCTAGTAAGACCCATAATTTTGATTGTGGCCTGTAGTTAGATCTAATGTATGTAACGTTGGTTTTTAATGCTGATCCTATTTGTTACTATGTACTGAGCTAAACCCCAGAATTTAGGGGAAGTAATTGAGGAAGAATTGAGGAAGTAATAGGGTAGCAAATTTAGTGGGGGTGGTGATAAGTGTATGGACGACTCTGCTCCCATTATGAGCTAGGGAGAATACCCCTAGTGGTTCTTTGTGGGGTTACCTCTTATGGGGAGCAGGTTCTGGGAGCTCCCACTGTCAGAAGGCTATATATGATTGTGAGTCCACTGGGGAACAAGATTCCCTTGGGTCTGGGAGCCTTCTGAACCAAATGTTGTCCCTTCCAGCCAGAGCCTTTCCACTTTGGCTCTCATCGAGGAATTCCTAGGGAAACGAGAAGTGCCCTGTCTACCTGGTGCTGATGGGCAAGGAGTACAGAAGTGGGTTCGAAACGTCAGCTACTTCCGTGAGTTCACTGCTGCTTTGTTTCTGGAGCCTTGGCAGGGTCTGCTTAAGGCTTTCCTTTCCTTCTCTGCATTTTTGTCTTCTACTCCGTTCTCCACCAAATGTGTAGGAGTATCCGGAGTAACCAAAAGCAGGGAGGTATTGAGAGCAAGCTGCTATGTGTGAGGCACTGTACTAGGGGCTGGGGAGCTTGGGCAAGATACGGGGAGAGCAGAGAAGTAGAAGACATAAACCTTGTCTTCATCTGAGATACAGCAACTCCAAGACAAATACAAAGCAGCACTGATCGAGTGCCCTTATAGGTTCTAAGGAGAATAGAATCGTTGTGGGAAGGATGATTGGAGAAGGATTCCTGGAGGAGGCAGAACTTGCAGTAGACTGGTAAAGATGGGGAGAATTTGAATATACAGAGTTAGTGTGGCCCAAAGATCATTCTAGGAAGAAGCAACAGAGTGAATATAGGCCATGATCATGCATTCTGTACAGGGGAGATAGTATCCCTAAGAGGGTGAAAATTGGTTCTTGAGGGGACAAAAAAAAAAAAAAAGCTTAACTTTTCAAAAATATAAAGCTCAAATAGGCATCCAGTAAATAAACATATACAGTATATCTGTGGCATTTAAATTTTCATGAGGGACATGTCAATTGGGGAGAAAAATGTATAAAAAGGCTTCTTAAAGGGGGTGGTCATGAAAAACAAAAGTTGAGAAATATTAACCTCATGTACTTACTGTCCAGATATTGACATTTGGGCCAGATAATTCTTTTTGTAGGTTGGGCAGGGAGGGGGGGTGCGGCAAGGGGGTGCTGTCCTGTGCATTGTAGGACTTTTAGTAGCGTCCCTGGTCGCTATTCGTTAGATGACAGTAGCATCCACCCAGTTATAACATCCAAAAATGTCTCCAGACGCTGCCAACTGTCCCCTGTAGGGTGGGAGGGCAAGGAAATAACCCTTGTTGAGAAACACTGGCCTAAAGGAAGTATTTAGAGAATAGAGGTTCATGGGTGGTAGGAAGACCCAATGCCGAGCTGTGCTTGGGAACTGTGGGAACTCAGGTTGGAAAGGTAGGTCGGGGTGCCAGTTGAAAGAGCCTCTAATACCAATTAAACTGATACTTCCTATAACAGTCATCATCCAGTCCTCCATGTGGTATTTCATCTCCTTAGCTTTGTCCTTTTCTCTCTTTTCCCTAGGGTGACAAATGTAGCCCCTCCTCTCTTATTCATGCTGCTGCTTCTTTTTTTTTTTTTTTTTCCTTCCAAGATTTTATATAAATTCAAGTTAGTTAAGGGTAGTATTAGTTTCAGAAGTGACTTAGTGATTCATCACTTATATACAACACCCAGTGCTCATCACAAGTGCCCTCCTTAATACTCATCATGCATTTAGCCCATCCCCCACCCACCTCCCTGCCAGCAACCCTCAGTTTGTTCTCTATAGTTAAGAGTTTCTTAGGTTTGCCTCCTTCTCTGTTTTTATCTTATTTTATTTTTCCTTCCCTATGTTCATCTGTTTTATGTCTTAAATTACATATATAAATGAAATCATAGGGTATTTGTCTTTCTCTGACTTATTTCACTTAGCATAATATCATCCAGCTCCATCCATGTTGCAAATGGCAAGATTTCATTCTTTTTCATTGCTGAGTAGTATTCCATTGTATGTTACATACATACAAACCACATCTTCTTTATCCATTCATCAGTCAGTGGACATTTGGGCTTTTTCCATAATTTGGCTGTTGTTGATAATGCTGCTATAAACATTGGGGTGCATGTCCCCCCCCCCTTTTTTTTTGCTTGTGCCCCTTTGAATCAATATTTTTGTATCCTTTGGATACATACCGAGTAGTGCAGTTGCTAGGTTGTAGGGTAGTTCTATCTTTAACTTTCTGAGGAACCTCCACACTCTTTTCCAGAGTGGCTGCTCCAATTTGCATTACCACCAACAGTGTAAGAGTGTTCCCCTTTCTCTGCATCCATGCCAACATCTGTTGTTTCCTGAGTTATTAATTTTAGCCATTCTGACAGGTATGAGGTGGTATCTCATTGTGGTTTTAATCATCCCTGATGATGAGTGATGTTGAGCATTTTTTCATGTGTCTGTTAAGCCATTTGTATGTCTGCTTTCAAGAAATGTCTGTTCATGTCTTCTGCCCATTTCTTAACTGATTTTTTTTGGTGTTTTTGGGTATTGAGTTTGATAAGTTCTTTATAGATTTTGGATACTAGCCCTTTCTCCTATATGTCATTTGCAAGTATCTTCTCCCATTCTGTAGATTGCCTTTTAGTTTTGTTGATTGTTTTCTTTGCTGTTATTCATGCTTCTTAATTGAAGGTTACTTTTTCCCCTTCCTTTGAACTTCCTTCTTTTCATCCATATGCCCCATCCCACTGCCCCAGATCTATTCTTTTTAATGTCTCCTTATAGTAAGCTCTTAATCATAGGAGTTTGTTAACAATGCAAATTCCTGGTGGAGGGACAACATCCATATCACAACACAGAACTCTTAGTCCTTGTGCACTCACCAGGATTTACAAGACTGAGGTAGAGAGGTCACCCTGAGCCAGCTTTTACCAAGCTTCCGTATTTAGAGTGGTTCTTATGCAATCTAAAGTCTAGGAACCTTGACCTTAGAATTAGTTTGTCTATTAAAGGGAGAAACATAGTTTGTAATCCTTGTTGCACATGGCGATATTTGAAAATTATAGGTGCCTGCGACTCACTGTATACCCATGGAATGTCCATGGGGGTGGAATCAGAATACTGTAGTGTATTTGTTTTGTTTTAAAAACACATTTGCCCAGTGATTTTGCTGTGTACCCGTGCCCTTATATGTCCATTTCTTGTGGTTTTCCTTCTGTCCTAGGGCTAGATGGTAGCACCCCTGCCTTTGAGAGGGAGCGGCTCATTAATCAGTTCAATGATCCCAGCAACCTCACCACCTGGCTATTCCTTCTGTCCACAAGGTGAGTGGATCCTGAGAGCAGAGGTCAGAGGGCTGTATTCAGGGCATCTAGCCACGTGGGCAGGTACCCAAAGGCTCATCCGAGTTTCATCAGAAGAGATCTGCTCGGGTTTGTGACTTGTTTTTGAAGTCAGAGAGGGAACCCCAAAAGGAAGTTGTGTTAGAAAGGTAGTCATCATGATAGTGTCACGAAGTTCTTTGAGCCCTTCATTAATAATAGTCATACTTAGCTTTTCTCTCAGGAGTATTCTGAGTCTTAGATGATGGGATTAATGTGAAAGTGCTTTAAAAAGTAGAAAGTGTAATGTAACTGTAAAAGGCGATGGCATTATTTGTCTTATGCCAAGCAGCTTGAAGGCTGTGCTGTGTTCTGCCATCAGAATGCCCTTGATGGGTGTGAACTAGTCATTTTCCTAAGCTGTTAGACTAAACACACCAGAAACATCTGTATGCAGAGGTTTCCCTTCACCAAGTGACCTCACTCTGGGGCCAGGATGCAGGGGCCTTACTAATTACAGAGGAGCAGAGAGTGGGTTTTCTTTCAAAACTGGTCAACACTTCTGTTTTGGATTTTCAGGGCATACTTTTCAGTGCTTGAGCAATGTACTGTTCATCAGCAGGAGAGTACAATCCTCCAGTATGTCATGCTTAGGACAAAGGAGGTGATATGGGGCTATCAGTCACAGTCAAATTTCAGTTTGAAAACGGTCTTTAAAACGAAAGGTTCTATGATTGTTGGCTTGTGTTTTACAGGGCTGGATGCTTGGGTGTGAATCTGATCGGTGCCAACCGAGTGGTGGTGTTTGATGCTTCTTGGAACCCTTGCCATGATGCCCAGGCAGTGTGTCGGGTATACCGTTATGGCCAGAAAAAGCCCTGTCATATCTATCGCCTTGTGGCTGATTTCACCCTTGAAAAGAAGATCTATGACCGACAGATTTCCAAGCAGGGCATGTCAGGTAGGGTATCTTTCAGGCACAATATTATCCTTATTGTATCAGTGGTGGGAGGGGAGGGGCAGGTTGTAGGAACACAGGTAAGCTTTGAATCACAGAAAGTCAGCAGTTCCTCCCATCTCATTCTGATTCAAATAATTGCTTAAGAGGTGATTGACCTCAACTTGTCCTGGGCAGGTTTAATGATAAGAACTGAGTGTAGGTATACAGGTTTCTCTTATGATATTTCCATTTCACCAGGGCCTCAGACCTGGTCTTTGACTTTCAAATATGGGATGGACTGAGGTAGTTTAGATATTAGTGACAGTTATACCAACCACAACCTCTCTTGTCTGCCAACCTTTGTAGCTGTGCTTTTGCAGTCTTCTCTGCCACATACTGACTTTCTCCATGTCTTCTCTCTTCTAGATCGGGTGGTGGATGATCTCAATCCAATGCTGAACTTTACCCGGAAGGAGGTGGAGAACCTACTGCACTTTGTTGAGAAGGAGCCAGCTCCCCAAGCATCCTTGAACATAAAGGGGATCAAGGAGCCAGTACTCCAACTTGCCTGTCTGAAGTACCCTCACCTCATCACCAAGGTGAGAGCCTGGGATGCATGCAGTTCCCAGTACAGCAGTCTCCACTCAGGGAAGCTTGTCTAGCAAACTACTTTCCTTCATCTGAAGCTTTGTTTCATACAGAAGACTTGAACTTATCTGGTTCTCTCCTTACCCTGCGAAGTTTCCCACCCCAGTCTTATTCTAGCAGTGCTCAGCTCAGCCATGTGGAATAATTTGTCCAGTGTGAGTTTTTCCTAGCAGAAAGAAGGGGTAAAGTTCTAGAAATGTAGTCTAGTAATTCTCTGAACTCTCCCATCCTTTTATTTTTTAAGTGTTTATTTATTTTGGAAGAGAGAGAGAGTGAGCATATGTGCCGTACCCGTGTGAGCCAAGGAGAGAGAGGGAGATAGAGAAAATCCCAAGCAGGCTCCACACAGTCAGTGTGGAGCCCAACACGGGGCTCCATCTCACAAACCATGAGATCATGACTTGAGCCGAGATTAAGAGTTGGATGCTTAATGGACTGAGCTACCCAGGCGCCCCTCTCCCATCCTTTTGATATAGAAGGCACATTTGGGCTGTCTGAAGGTGGGGCTGGGTTAAAGTTGTGAGTTATACTCTTGACAAAAAGACAGTAAACCTGCTTATGTGTCTGTGAGCAGGCTCTTTGCGAGTGCTGGAGATAGCCAGCCCTTTCTCAGTTTCAGAGTAAGCCTCATTGTATATCAGTTGTGTTGGCACAGACTGATAATTAAATCAATGTCCTCCTGTGTCCCCAGGAGCCTTTTGAGCATGAGTCACTGCTCCTTAACCGAAAGGATCACAAGCTGACCAAGGCTGAGAAAAAAGCAGCAAAGAAAAGCTATGAGGAAGACAAGCGCACATCCGTCCCCTATACCCGCCCGTCGTATGCGCAGTATTACCCTGCAAGCGACCAGAACCTGACCAGCATCCCTGCTTTCAGTCAGAGAAACTGGTGAGTCACTGAAAGGGGAGGAAGGCCTGCTGCTGGGCCAGGCCCAAACCTTTTGACTGGTTCTGTTTTTAAAGTTTGTTTATTTCTGAGACAGAGAGAGACCAAGCATGAGTGGGGGAGGGGCAGAGAGAGAGGGAGACACAGAATCAGAAGCAGGCTCGAGGATCTGAGCTGTCAGAACAGAGCCCGACACGGGGCTCGAACTCACAAACTGTGACATCATGACCTGAACCGAAGTTGGTCGCTCAACCAATTGAGCCACCCAGGTTGAGCCCTGACTGGTTCTGTTTTAACAAAGGGAGAGCCTATAACTTGCTTGCTGGCTGTTGTGAACCGACAGGTTCTGCTCTTGGATGAGGTTCCAAAGCAGTTCAGCAGCCCTGGTGTTTTAAGTGGCTCTGGCTGAAAGAGTGACCTACTGGCTTTGTGACTCAGAAGAGTCCTTCTAGACTCCTGGAGAGGTGCAGCTTCCCAAGACACAGAGGCCCACCCCTCCCACACAGCTGCCTTCATATCTGTAGCGCCTTGGTCCTAGATCTTGCTTAAGCAGTGAAGTTCAAGGGTGAAGGCCAGGTCTTTTGCGGGTCTTGGATTGCAGTCAAGGAATTCTGCTGCTCTTAATGGGATTTTCATTGTGTGGCTGTGCCACAATTCTGAGAAAAAAATCTTTTTCTTGAGAACAGCTTCCAAAGTATGAACATGATAGAAGCCAGTTGCTAAGCAAAGAGCTTCTTTGTAAGAAATTACAAAACATTGTCTACGTTTAATTTTTTTCATTTTAAGGCAAAGTACTTCATAGGCCTTACCAGATTGACTGCCTGATTGAGTGGTTTGCATTAAAAAAAATTTTTGTTTTATTATCCTTTTTTTAAAAGTTTTTTTACCTTTATTTATTTTTGAGAGACAGAGCACAAGTGGGGAAGGGCAGAGAGAGAGAGAGAGAGGGAGACACAGAATACGAAGCAGGCTCCAGGCTCTGAGCTGTCAGCACAGAGCCCAATGCGGGGCTTGAACTCACGAACCTTGAGATTATGACCTGAGGTGATGTCGGACGCTTAACTGACTGAGCCACCCAGGTGCCCCTAAAACTTTTTTCCTATGAAGATTACGTGTTAAAAAAAAACTTGACAAATGAGGTTCTAAGGAAAATGAAACCATGTAAATTTTACTTAAGACTAATTTTTGGTGAGTAAATTTGCTACTCTTTTTTTTTTTTTAATGTTTATTTTTGAGAGAGAGACAGAGCATGAGCAGGGGAGGGGCAGGGAGAGGAAGACACAGAATCCAAAGCAGCTCTAGGTTCTGAGCTGTCAGCACAGAGCCTGAGGCGGGGCTTGAACTCATGAACCGTGAGATCGTGACCTGAGCCAAAGTCAGAAGCCTAACTGAGTGAGCCACCCAAGTGCTCCAAATTTGCTACTTTTTATGTACAAGATGCTTTCAAGAAAAATGTTATTCTCTTTCAAAGCCTTCAGACTTTATTTCTGTGTCATTTTCCAAGATACTATTGTCTGGGAATGTTCTCCTTTCTTGTCCTCCACCTGTTTTTTCTCTTTTCTGGGCTTCCCCATGAAGCAACAGGAATGGAGTAAGCCTGAACCCAGTGAGAAAAAAGCCATGTTGGGGGAAGATGTGACAAATGGGCTGGGCTGTGGGCTTTTGTGGCCCATCTCTGGTTCTGTGGGAGGCACTAGCCTCTCACAGCACTTGATGAGCCGTACCATGATCCTGTTGATTCTTCCTCCTGTCTGGGTATATGTGAGGAGGGCTTTCTGCCCAATTTCCTTGCTTCAACCCCTGCAGAGTAGGGAGCTTAGGCTAGGTTCCTGTTACCCTGACTTTTACCCTGATCTGACTTTGAATTCTGGGAAGACTCCCACTGGCATCTGACCAGGGCTGCTAGCCCTGCTAGCTCCTGCAAAGCCACCCTGGGCAGACTGAGGAAATGGGACTCAGAGCATAGGAAATGAGACATAGAGCTTACTGTGCTCTATGGCCTATCTAGGAATACAGGAGTCCACAGGGCCCAGAGGGCTACCCAAAATTGCCTGTAGCAACCTCAGAGCAATGTTCTTCGGTCAGGTCAGAAAGAATATACCAGTCCAAGGAGGTCTCCCCGCCAAGACTGAAGACCAAAGGCACAAATTTCAGAAAGCTTAGAGACAGGATCTTAATTTCAAAAATCTTAAATCAGGAGTAGTTTTCTCAAGGTACCAACATTCACTTGAAAGGAAAGTGAAGAATGAGGAGTGCATCATTGACCATCGGGTAACATTTGGCATGCTGGCATAAGATGCACAGCGGTGCTCAGGCTGGCCATGGCTGTGTGCCATTCAGAGACCCAGGTTCTGTGAACAGCGTTTTGGCTGCCGCTGCTTTGTAGTGGTCATGACTAGAGGAGTACTTTGGACATTGGCCCCAGGAGGAGCCCAATGAAGTGTAATGTGGAGGAGAGAGGTGTCTGCATTACTTATTGAAACTAGAGGTTCCAGATAATAAAGATGGTTGATGTTGAACATGTGCTCTCTCAAGATCACCTGAACATGTGGCATTACATGGCCTTTTCCTGGGTGAGTGGGGAAAATTACACCCCTTTGCCTTCAACTTGGCATGCACTGTGTTCTGAAGAATTTCTTCTCCCTTATTGCATCTTTACCTTTTCCTAACTTCCCTCCAAGGACTAATCCCTAATGTATGTAGATAGTCCAAATTCTAGAGGAGCAAATGTCACCTCAGATCTCCAAAAAGATATTATTCTGCTGACATCTGATTCTTCTTTGACTCTGAGAGGCTGTATGTCTTAGTGCCACTCTGTCTCAGTCCTGCTTCTAGTCTCCTTTTGAATTGGCCATACTCTGCAGGTTTTTCTGGTTCTTCTCAATAGCAGCTGAGAATGGGGGCACTGTAGAATGGGGGAATCTGGAGAAACTCTGCAGCCTTTGCAGAAAGGTAAGGGCTGTTCTGCTAAAGTCTCTTAGTGTGTTTGTCTTTCTCTCACAGGCAGCCAACACTGAAGAGTGATGAGAAGCCTGTGGCCAGTGTTCGTCCTGTGCAGTCCACCCCCATCCCTATGATGCCCCGGCATGTCCCACTGGGAGGCAGTGTAAGCTCTGCCTCCAGCACAAATCCAGCCATGAACTTCCCGATCAACTACCTACAGCGAGCGGGGGTCCTTGTGCAGAAGGTGGTCACCACAACAGGTTGGGAACTCCTAGGTCCTCTTCCAGGGCTACCTATCCCTTTTAAACTTACTTTGTTCATTCAGGAAGTATTTATTAAACACCTTTTATATTCTAGGCCTTACTACACTGGCACTGTGGGTAAAAATAGAGAAGATAGTCCCTGATCTTGAGGAATTTGCATTCTAATGGAATATCTTAAGAATTCTAACATGGAACTGGGTTTTTTTAAATGTGATATGTAGGATAGACACTGTAGAGATTGTGGAAATTTCACGGGAACACAGAGTTGGTCTGAGAGGTGTGAATGTGTTGAGTCCTGCCTGACTGTAGGGTCAGCTGGGTATAAACTGTCAACTTCCCTAATTAATTAGAATACCTGAATGTCACTTGCTTCTTTCTTTGTGAGTTTGATGTGAATTGAGCATGGTGGGCCAGTGGTAGGAGGCTGGCAGCCCGTCTCTCTCTGCAGTTGGTTCTTTGGGAAGGAAAGCATTTCATGGAGCTGTTTTTCATCTTATTACCTAGAAATATTCATGGTACATAAATTTGAATAAAAATACCTTAGATTTTTGAGTATGAAAATAATATGTGTCCATTATAAAAAATTGTGAAATGACTAAAGACAAAAAGCGAGCCCCTTATAATCCTACTTCTGCTGATTCTCGAACATACGTTTTATTCTTTAGTTAGGTGTGGAGTAATGCCAGCAAGGAAGAGGATGAGGCCACTTTTGGAGCCTAAAGTGATGTGGAGCAGATGGATTCAGATGGCTTAGAGAGGAGGACAACAAACAAATACAGAAATAATCATTTGAACTAGAACTTTTTCCAAACTAAAACTATGAATTTTTAATTAAATCAAGGGAAATTGATCAGAAAGATGATCAGATTTTTTAAAAGGTTCTCATTCTCACAGTATTCTTTGCTAGGCAACTGTGAGAGGAGGCCCTGCTTGCTTCTCCTCCCTTGGTTCAGACCTCTGCTCCACTGAGAGGCTTTAGGGAAGCCATTGAGGAACAGGGGTAGACACGGACTTTGCATCTTCTTCCCTTCTCAGTCAGGTAATCTAAATCTGAGGTCTGTATCTTCACTAGATATTGTTATTCCTGGACTCAACAGCTCCACAGATGTACAGGCGAGAATTAATGCTGGTGAGAGCATTCACATCATCCGTGGGACGAAAGGTAAGAGCCCGACTACAGGGCCCATCCTCTACTTTTGGTTCAGAGTGTGGGACTGGGAAGCAGAATAAATATATATGGCCTGAGCTAGAGGGAGGATAGGAATCGTCCTATGTAAGAATGTCACATGTGGAGGGAGCATGAGAAGAAGCATTTCTAGGAGCTTAGCAGAGTTGGGGTGGGCCCAAAAGAGATCTGTCTGTGGCTTAAAAGAAGAGTGTTAGGGTCTCTCCATTCCTGTATTTTTGTCCTTGTTTTTATGGAGAATCTTGAGTTGAGTTTGAATAGACACCATGTTTTGTATCAGTCACAGTGTGTTGATAGTGATGCTATCAGCTAGAAGTGCCTGGGTACGACCTGGTGGTATACTAATCATGGCAAGCCCCCACAGACATTTCCCAGAGCCAGTGTGGTGACTGGACTGGCCCTGTGGTTCTTACTGTGATTGCATGATGCACCTCAGCAGCAACCATCAGTGGACTTTGAAAAAACAAAGTTTATGACTCACAGGTCCTGGTAGGTGCACAGCACCCCAGGGCCACACAATGAGTTTATGGGTAGAGAAACGGGGAGAGAAGGCCTGGGTTTCTATTAGGATCCAGGAGTTGGGGTGGTTAGAGTTTTGTGGGTTACTCTTTATTGGTAAATTTAAAACGTAAGAGCAGGAATTAGGGAATGGGAAAGGAAAAGCAGGGTCACTCAGGGTTCAATTTTCTGAGTTACTCTGGGCTTTCTAAAAGGGGAACTTCATGGGTAGGCACAGTCTGGTTCCTTATCTACTTGTTTAGTTAGTAGCTGTCATACAGGTGCAATTGGCTTATTTGAGATAGATGCGTTTGAAGTGGATGCCTTGTTAAACAACAGCTTAATGCCTGGCACTTACACTGCACACAGGGAGACCAAAAGTGGAGGGAAAGAGCTGTGGAATGGGTTATTAGCTAACATGTATGTTGCTGTGTTGTCTTACCCACTTGCCCAGAGTGGGGTGGAGGTCTCAATTAGGAAATGTATTGGGTAGATAAATTAGTATCTGTGGGTTGCATGACAGACATTTTGAGTGTGGTAATTTAAAAAGTCCACTGCCTCTGTCCTGCTTATAGACTGTAGACGGAGATGAGATTACTGGAATGAGAAGTCTGGACTGGACATTGTCAGAATGCATTCTGAACCTATCATTCATATCAACCTTTACTACGAGGCTCCCTGAGGCTATTTAGCAAGGAGATTTTGCCGTAGCTTCTGTTGGGTCAAAGTACCTTTTAGGCTCAGGGAAAAGATGCCATGAAGTACATGACCCACAGAGAAGATTATACCCAGCCTCCTTACCAGACTCTTCCTAGCCTAAAGCATGGGTCAGCAAACTATGGCCCATGGGCCAAATCCAACCTGCTTGGATTCTGTAACTGTGAGCTAAGCATGGGTTTTACATTTTTAATTGGCTAAAAAAAAAATCAAAAGAATACTGTTTTGTGACACCTAAAAATTATATGAAATTCACATTTCAGTGTCCCTAAATAAAGATGTTTGGAGCACAGCCATGCCCAGCTGTTTTCAATCTATAGTAGCAGAGTTGCGTGGTGTAACAGAGACCTTTTGGCCCACAAAGGCAAAAATATTTACCAGCTGGCCCTTTAAGAAAAAGTTTGCTGACCTTTAGCCCAGAGGCAGCCCTGACCTTCCAGGAGATTGATATCAAAAAACAGAGAAGGTAGGGTTGTGCCCTATGGGAACAGAATGCTGGTCTTAAATTATTCCTATCAAGGTAGAAGAAGGTGTTGAGGCAACGAGGCTCCTTCTTCCCAGATTAAGAGGACTCCTGCCAGAGTACTTCATCCAGAACCAAGGCAGCCAGCTTACTCTCTTTCACAGCATCCTGTTTATTTTCTCCATTGCATTTCATCTTTCCTGATATTTTCTGGTATCATTGTCTCTTTCTCTAGAAGTTGAGCCCTTTGAGACAGGTCCCTTTTCTGTCTTAACGTTCTTCAGTGTCTACAACAATGCCTCATAGTCACACAGTCTTATGGAGTAAATGAATAATACTGGGTCCACAGTTCAATCGGTCCACTTGTCATTTCAGGGGATCTCAAGAAAGGGCATAAGACCTAATTTTATAGCTGGTTTCCCAGCCCACGATGCCTAGGCCTGGGGTTCCCAGGGTTGGCTGATTGTGTATCTGCTTCTAGCAGCCTTCCTCCTGTTTTTTGTTAGGGACATACATTCGCACCAGTGATGGGCGGATCTTTGCTGTCCGAGCAACTGGCAAACCGAAGGTCCCAGAAGATGGTCGGATGGCTGCCTCAGGTATAGGGCTTCTACTTTCTATTGACCTGCATGGCATTTGTTTGTTTGTTTGTTTTGGTTTGTAATTAATTAATTTTTTTAATAACGTGTATATAGTTCACAATTCAAAAGGTTTAAGAGGGGTAAAGTGAAAAGTAAGTTTTGCTCCCCCCACACTCCCAGCCATCTATTGCTCCTTTCTGAAGGTGCTACTCTCATTTGCTTTCTTCAGAGATACATTATACATATACTTGGTACAGGAATGTGTGTGTGTGTGTGTGTGTGTGTGTGTTAAGTATACATATGTAACTTTTCTCTGTATTTAAAAAAAATTTTTTTTTTATATTTATTTTTGAGAGAGAGAGAGAGAGACAGAGCGTGAGTGGGAGAGGAGCGTGAGTGGGAGAGGAGAGGGAGACACAGAATCTAAAGCAGGCTCCAGGCTCTGAGTTGTCAGCACAGAGCCCAACACAGGGCTCGAACCCACAAACCGTGAGATCATGACCTAAGCTAAAGTTGGACACTTAACCAACTGAGCCACCCAGGCATCCCATCTCTGTATTTTTATTTTTTATTTATTATTTTAAACTTTATTTATTTATTTTGAAAGAGAGGGAGAGCTTGAGCTCAAGCAGGGGAGGAGCAGAGAGAGAAATCCCAAGCAGGCTCCACACTGTCAGCGCAGAGCCTGACAAACCCACAAACCGTGAGATCATGACCTAAGCTGACATCAAGAGTCAGACGCCTAACTGGCTGAGCCACCCAGGCTCCCCCTCTATATTTATAAAACAGATGCTAACTTACTATACTATACTGTTTATTTTTTCACTCACTAGTGTATCTCAGTACTTGTTCCTTACCATTTCTTTAGATGTGCCTTATTGAAGGTGTACACAGGATGCTGTTAGATGGGTATAACACAGCGCATTACCGAGATCCCTGTCCTTGGACATTTACATTGTTTCACTCCCCTCTTAACAGTACTGGTTCATAGTCATGTGGGTATGTCTATAGGATGAATTCCTAGAAGTGGGATTGCCAAGTCAAAGAGTGTGTATGTGGCACATTAACAGTGTTAGGAACTCTGTCCAAGTTCCCCTCTACAGGAGTGCCTCTCATCTATCCTTCCTCTGTGGAGTATGAGCACTAGACTGCTCTTGCTTCCAGCTTTTATTATGGAAATTTCCATACCTCCAGACAAGTTGAAAGAACAGCACGGTGAGCACCCATGTACCCTGCATCTAGGTCCAGTGACTGTTACTGTTCTCATAAACTTTCTTCTCTCTCTCCCTTCCTATTATTGGAACTATTTGCAAATAGTGCTGAAGATGTCGTGTCATTTTACCTTTTAAGTACTTCAGCACACATCTCTTAAGAGTAAGGACATTCTGCTCCTAGCCACAACACCATTATCACATTAAAAAGCTTAAAACTCCATAATAGTACCTGCTATCTAGACTATATCCCCACTTGTCCCCGTTGTCTTTCATGGCCATGGATTGGGTTTTGTTTTTAAACTAGGATGGACCTTTTTTTAAACTTCATTTTCCTTTTCCCTCCCATCTTGGTCACTGGCTGTCTCTGCCCCCAGGAAGAGTCCAACTTGTTGCAGAAATGATCTCTTAGCTTTTCATATTCATTATCTCCTAGAATTCACTTTGGTCGAGTTTCACAGATTGGGTACCTGGGGTGTAGAGAAGTTATATGTCTTATCATAGACTCGTTTCCTAGATCAAAGGATTTCTTTCTTTGTGACTGGGAAAAGTTGACTGGGTGATGTTTGGATATCAAACTCTTTGAATTTGGGGGACCACAGGACAAGGGTTTTTTTTAATGGAATTTTTCCTATACTCTCCTTCTCTCCCTGGCCATTTTGGTTCTCAGTTACCTACATTTTATCCCCAGGTTCCCAGGGGCCTTCTCTCGAATCCACAAGCAACGGCAGACACAGTGCCTCATCACCCAAAGCCCCCGACCCCGAGGGGCTGGCCAGGCCCGTCTCTCCAGACAGCCCGGAGATCATCAGTGAGCTCCAGCAGTATGCAGATGTGGCTGCCGCCAGGGAATCCCAACAGAGCTCCCCAAACTCCAATGCCGCCCTGCCTGGCCCCCCGGCTCAACTCGTGGACAGCAGTGCTGTTCCTGGGACAGCTCTCGGGACTGAGCCTCGACATGGGGGTCATTGCCTCAATAGTTCCCTCTTGGTGACCGGCCAGCCCTGTGGTGACAGGAACCCAGTGTTGGACTTACGGGGCCATAAGCGAAAGATGGCCACGCCACCTGCTGCCCAAGAGTCAGCCCGCCGGCGGTCCAGGAAAGGCCACCTGCCAGCCCCCGTGCAGCCGTACGAACACGGGTATCCAGTTTCTGGCGGGTTTGCCATGCCACCCGTCTCCTTAAACCATAACCTCACCGCTCCCTTCACCTCCCAGGCTGGGGAGAACTCCTTGTTTATGGGCAGTACCCCCTCCTACTACCAGCTGTCCAATTTGCTGGCAGATGCCCGCCTGGTGTTTCCAGTGACTACTGACCCTCTGGTGCCAGCAGGCCCCGTCAGTTCCTCCTCCACGGCTACCTCAGTCACTGCCAGCAACCCCACCTTCATGCTCAACCCATCTGTTCCAGGGATACTACCCAGCTATTCACTCCCATTCTCACAGCCACTCCTGTCCGAGCCGAGGATGTTTGCGCCTTTTCCTTCCCCTGTCTTACCCAGCAACCTTTCACGGGGCATGTCTGTCTACCCAGGCTACATGTCCCCACATGCAGGCTACCCTGCTGGCGGCCTCCTCCGGTCCCAGGTGCCTCCATTTGACTCTCATGAGGTTGCTGAGGTGGGCTTCAGCTCCAATGATGATGAGGATAAGGACGATGATGTGATAGAGGTCACTGGGAAATAGCTGGGGAGCCCCTCTCCACCTCACTCGGGGCCCCCCAGCAGGTTGCCCACCAAGCTGAAAGGCAGCAATCTGGGCTTTCTGAGAATAGGGCACTTGGCAGGAGGGGAAAGGAAGAGGGCAAAGAAAGGTGGTTGACTGTAGTGGCAGGGCTCTGTTGCTGTGTAACAAAAGAGGCAAAATAATCCAACAGAGCAGCAATAGCGGGAAATCAGGGACCCAAAACAGGAATGAAGGGGCAGGGCAGCCTGCCTCTCTTCCTGCCTGCCTTGCTTATGCTGTGTGCTTGCTTGCTTGCCATCTGAGTGTAGAAGCTCACATCCCATTTCTGTCTTTGGGAACATTCTCTCCCAAGAGAGCTGCCTTACTGGGTGACTTAGCTTGGCCTGGAGAGGGGAGGGGAGGGAAGGAGGGTAAGTGAAGGAGGGTGGGCAGGGAGAACAGAATGAGATTTCATATGAAGTGGAGTCTTTCTGGGGGTGGGTGGGAAGAAGCAGACCAGGTGTGTGTGTGTGTGTGTGTGTGTGTGTGTGTGTGTGTGTACGTATGTACTTGTATGTAACAGAGCAGGGGTGGAGGTGGGAGGGGAGGGTGGGAGGCACTAAGCGGGAAACTAAAAAATGAATTTATCTTTTTTAAAATGGAAATCAGAGTGTGTTGGTTCATGGCAACTATTAGTATCGGGATGAGCCCAGGAAAAGAGCCATGGAACCCACAAGTTTCCTTCTGGTTGGGTGAAGAGAAGGCCCAGCTAATCCAAGTCCCTGGTTTTCAGAGCCACATTTATTTTAGAATTTGGGGGAAATTATGAGAGAAAATGGGCATTACCAATCTCTGTCTCTTTCCCCAGTGGCTGTCTCTGAGCAGATTTCCCTTCACAGGGTGTGAGATTGTATGCAGAGGCTGGGAGCGGGGGGGAACACTGTGTTGTGTGAGCAAGAGGTCATGCAGTTGTGGCCAGAAAAGACCTTCTTCACAAGGATGGACCTGAGCCCCCAACCTGCCTATCCTTGTGGCCTTTCCTTTCCTTCCCCGCTAGAAAGCTCCATGTTAATTTATTTCTTATGGGCAATTATTTATTATTTGGACTTTCCATGTGTCTTGTTTTTCTTGGGGGGGGGTGGGGGCGGTTAGATTTTAGGAGGGTAGGAGATAGGAAGGGAAATGTTAATATCTCCCAGATCCCATAGCTGCTGGTAAACAAGTCCCAGGTAGATGGTGAATTGACCAAGGAAAGAGAGTTAGGCTTGACCGAGGTTTACACTAAACAGCTGTTTTCGGGAAATGGCCTCTCAGGAAGACCAGTGAATCTTGTGACTGGATAGTTAGTGCAGGTGAGACTCATTCCACAGAGATTGAAACTTGGGATCATGGAGTTTGCCATTGGGAAGTCGGTGACCCCAAATTTGGAGCTGTGTCCTCCTGGGATGACTTTAAGGTAGGCTCTCTATGCTGAATAGTGAAGCTCTGCATAGGTGACTGCTGGGTTGAGAGAATAGACTGCTGATTTCCTATTAGGAAATGTCTTGGCCTCCCCAGCCTGACAGATGATCATTGTGGCCTGGTGTCTGTTATCTCCATCCTCTTTGAAGGAACACAGAGCAGCCCTTCCTCTGTAGGAGCCTTAAGTCTGGCTTTTGTCTTAAAAGAATACATCAGTCATTCTGGGTCTCCTCTTTCTTGTTGCCAGTGGCAGAGGAGGGGGTATCTAGTCTTTAAGCATAAACACTGGCTGTCTTCCTATTGGCTCTTTTCCCCCCTGCTACTGAGACTTTGCTAGGCAGTTCTTTATAAAGAACAAACCTGTCTGGCTTTAGAGTTTTGCCACCTATTCATGGGTCCCCACTGGGCAGCTGCTGCACCTGCCTCTTTCCAGCCTTGGAGGCAGCTTAGCCAAGTCTCCCCTAGTAGTAGTTGCTTCTGCAACTCTTCTGACAAGTTTGTTTCCATTGTTAGAGGGCTTTAGCACATTCTGGGGTATTGTCCCCAGAGAAGAGACAAGGAGATGGCTAATGGGGGTGCATGCATGCATGTGTGTGTGTTTGTGTGCTGTCCAGTTGCACCAAAAGTGGAACTTAAAGAGCTTTCTCTCTCTGTTTTCATAGGTACCCTATCAGACACTTAGCTCTCCTACTCATAGAAGCCTTAGATCTACAATTTAGCTATGCAAATTATTTTAATAATTTTAAAATAGCAGTTCCAACCAGTGCTTTCTCTTTCAGAGGTATCCCAAGAATGATGGTGAAGGGACTCAGTTGGAGTGGGCTCTCAGATTTGAGGCTGGTGCAGTAGGAGCGAGCTAGCCTGGATCTCTGATTTGCAGAGCACACTCACAATCTGGGCTACAACTGATGCCTCTAAGGCCCCCAAAGCACTGGGATGCCAGAGGTGTGTGTGTGTGTGTGTGTGTGTGTGTGTGTGTGTGTGTGTGGTGTTAGGGAAGGAGGAATATGTCTGTGCTTACCTCTAGGAAATCACAGCAGCAGGCTCTGAGAATCTGGAAATTATCAGCAAAGAATTGAAACCAGTCACTGGAAGGATGGGCCTTTGAAGGTACCAGGAAGTGAATGGGTATTCTGAGAGGCAATACATACCTGCTCTCTACCCACTGATTCCAGGGGCTGGGTCTTACTTCAGGTCAGAAGAGGCAATAGTTTGGGGAAGCTGACCTGGCTAGAGAAGCCTTTTTTTGATATGTGCAGCTTATATTGTATAAAGGCTATGGGGTGGGATCATGGGAAATTAGAATGCTACCAGTTTCATGTTTGGGGTTTTTTTGTTTTTTAATCTGAAAAAAACACTTTTCTGCTATCTCTTTATGTGTGCTGGTAGGCAAGTGTGCATGCACATCAAACATGAGCATGTGTGTGAGGGAAACAGGAAATGTCTCAGAGCCTAAGAACCATGTTTTACAGCCTCTTTGATCAGAAACACTTGGTGGTGGCTTTCAACCACCATCTAGGCCTGAGTGACGGGAGGATGGTGATAATGGGTGGCGGGGGGGTGGGTGGTGGGGAGGGATGTGCAGTGGATCAGGCATCTCAGCATTTTCCCCTCACCATTGTCTTCCAAAGGATGTTTTCAAGGACCTCTCAAGCTTGATCCATCTGGCTTAGTCTGAATCCTCAGCCTAGGGAATATAGTACTACTTAATGATTCAGGATTACCATTTGTAATGATGTTCAATTTTCTTTTCTTAATATCTTTGTGGATGAAAATGGAACCAGAGACAAAGTAGCCATTTCAGTAAGAAAGTAAATGAACCATGTTGGATCAGATCATTGGATATCTGCCAAGTTCACACCCCTCGAGTTGTGCTTTTTGAGCATCTATCTCTTCACCTCCTGACTTAAGGAGAACTCTTTCTGGTCCTTGGAACTCTCTTCTCTAGGAATTAGTATGTGGTATCTCTGTATATACTTGTGATTCACAACTAAATATGAAATTGCCCTCTCTAGGGCGTGAAGCAGTTAACTGGGGTAAAGTTTTGCTGATAGGTTGAAACAACCAAACTTTAGTGGTCTGGGTGGGATGGTCACTCCCAAAGCTGTCAGCAGAGCAAGGCTGTCTCAGTCCGTTTGAGCCTGGCATTGCTGTGGCATTGCTCTGGAACCGAGTCCTCATCCCATGGGGAAGGTCTGGGGGTTATACATTCCTTATTCCTAGTGTTCCTGGCCATGACCCCCTCCCTCCTGCTTCCCAGTTCCCTGTGAGTCCTCAGAAGACCAGTCTCCCTTCTGAGTCATGGCCTCCTGTGCACCCAGAGAAATCATTCTTTCCCCAGCAAAACTCTGAGATAAGAGCTCTTTCCCCCAACAGACCCCCAGGAGACTTTCTGGCCCTCCTCTGACTTGTTCCCAGGAGATCTGCACCTCAAGGCCTGAGAATGCTGCGCTTTCCATCAGCCACCGTCAGACTCTGTCCCCTCCTACTGACTCTTCTGCCCTATGTGTTCTGATGTGACCCCTTCATGTCTCTTCTGTGCCACTAGCTTGGCCCTAGGCCTTTTATGAATACCAAGTCTTAACGATGAACTTCCCGAGCAGGCAGTGGCCAACTTACTTCTTCATTCTTCAGGGACCTGAGTCTGCCCCTTTCCTCTCTCACAGGTTGGTTGGATATAGTAATCCAGTGCATTGGGAAGAGGTAGCCAGGCAGGCTGTGGAGTCTGTAGTGCAGAGGGCTTGGGGAGATTTGGGTACTCTGTTACCACTACTGGGATGATATTCAGAAGAGGGGACCTCATACTGTGACCTGACCCAGGACCCTTCTCTGGAAGAGAGCTCAGCCCAGGGGTGTGTGTGTGTGTGTGTGTGTGTGTGTGTGTGTGTGTGTGAAAGTGCGTGTGTGTGCGCGCGCACGTGTGCATGCGTGTGCGCGCGAGAGAGTGTGCATTCGTGCATATGGGTGTAAACTGTTATCTGGTTGTGTTACTCAGGGTGGGCTGGGGACTCACGGGAAAATTCCCCCTCAGCCTGCCCAAGACTGGTTTTATCCTGTACCCTCTCCAGAAGGGTCAGGGGAAGGGGGTCCAGGTGGGTTGAGGGGGTCGCAATGGATAACCACTAAGGCCACACTGCTGCCGGGAGGAGTTGCGGGGGGGGGGGGGGGGGGAGATATGAAGTGGCCCCAGGGACCTGGCACCTGGCTTTGGTTTTCCATCTTCTTTCCTCAGGACGCCCCCTGAGGCCTGGGACCTGCTGCGCCTGGCTTTGAGGAGCATCTGTGTCTGGGTGCTCCAGCTGCTGGTGTGATCATGGGCTTCCCTCCTCTCTCAGCAGGGCAGGTGCTCCTGCCCCAGAGACTGGGCAACTGGCTGTTTCTATGACGTATTTATTTTTACTTGTGTTTCATGTCACTTTTTTAAAAAAGCAAACAGAACAATTGTAAGTCAGTATAACTGCCTATCAGTTTTCTTTATTTCTCTTTTTGTAAAATAAAATTTAAACTCCAGAAGGCAGTGTTGTTTGATCAAGAAATTGTCTGAACAGCTGGCTGGCTGACTGGGTGGTGAAAGGGATATAAACTTAGAGTATAGTGGGCACTGGGATGGTACTTGGTGTGAGTGGGGTGGGGGAGAGAGGTGGGAATAGAGGGCAGACTGCTGGTAGGCTCTTTGTTGCAATGGGGTTCACTAGGCTTTTTCTGCCTTTGCTCACCTGAAGAGGACCGCATTTCCAGGCTCTAGATGAAACATCGAAACTGACTCAGAGTGGCTTAAAGCTAGATGATCCTCAATCATGGCAAGTCCTGCTGGGGCAACCCTAACCAGACTGCGGGGGATTGGGGATTGGGTGCAGCATCAGTGCCTTCAGAGAATGGGAGATGACTGGTGGCAGGGTATGCAGACTGTCTTACACTGCATATGCCTTCTCCATTTGTTATCTGGGTTAGTGGATCTAACCATTGCCTCACAGAGAACTGTCCAGGGCTTTGGAATATGAGACGTAAGGGAAAGTGAGGGCAGTCCACTCTTTGTCTCCACGTTTGGTCCCTGTAAGGGGAGAAGCCCTATGGAAAGAGTCTCTGGAAGTTTGCAGAGGGAGAATTAAAGTGGCTCTGTGGGGGTTTCTTGGACAGAGAAAGGCAGGAGGAGACAAAGGCCAAGTCTGGGTTCATGAGAGGATTCATACTATTGGGGGAGAGGACTGGGAGTGGAGTGTGGGTGGGGCAGATGGCTAAGGTGGAACAGGTCTGCTTACACTTCTTTCTAGAGGGAAGAGGACTGCGTCTTAGCTGCCTTAGCTGGTGGCCAGCAGAGGTCTTGCAAAAAATCCCTACCAAAGGTTGGGCTTGCTCTGTTGGGAGCAGCCTGAGATGAAAGGGAGGAGTGGGGACTTGTGGCCAGCAGCTTCTATCACAGGTAGACTCTCCATTGACAACAGAGATGGTGAAGCTCCTAAGGCACACCCTGAACTCTGACGTGGGCATCTGGAATTCCCCAGCCAGCCTGAAGGAAGTGAGCAGAGAGGACAAGATGAGGAAAGAGCAGCTCCAGACAACGGTTTCTTGGGAGAATCTCATCAGATTCTGAGAAACAGGAAAAATGACCAGGTGAACATTGTGTTCAGAAGCTGTCTTGTCTCTGAACCATGAATTGGCCCTTATCTCACAGGAAATGCTTCCAAGTGTATAGCCCACTTGCCTGGAGCACCTAAAGGGTTTGATCATGTGTTTGATGTTCATAAGCAAAATCGAACTGCCATGACTCTGCCAGCCCAGCCCTGAGTGCCTGTGAGGGGCCAGCTGCTCTTCCTACCAGTGTTTGCCCAGAGTGCTGGGGATAGGCTTGGCCCTGTGGATGAGGGTCATTCTTTCCTGCCTGGGGTTGGAACAGTGTGAAGTAGTGGGAAAGGAAGCCAGGATTATGAGTGTCTCCGTGTGTTCAGTCTGCCCTTTGCTAGTGCAGTAGTGGAATCCAGAATAAGATGATTCCCCTCCCAAATATCAATCCTCTGTGTCAGAGGCACCAAGGTAGCTCTTGGCTCAGCCCGTCATGTAGCCAAGCTTAGGAGCATAGTTGTTCCCTCTCCTACCCCTTCCACTGCAAGACTGGGCCTCTCAGGAGGGCAGAGTTTTATCTTTAGGGCTCTAGAAGAGTGCTTTGTATAGTTTGTAGGTCCTCAGAAATATGAGCTGAGGATTCAGCCTATGTTCAAGGAGTTTACACTAGAATACCTTAAGCTAGAAGGTCAGCCCAACCTCCCCCAGGCACTTCCAGGGCTCTGGGGAGGAGACTGCAAGGGGGCGGTTCCTGCTTAGCTCCAAGAGGGTAGGGCCTTAGTTCCGTTTCTTCAGTATCCCCAGCCCCTTGAACCGTCCTGGCAAGGAGTGTTACTCAGTAAATGTTGGGTGGAAGAATGACCACTCCTGTGGTTGGGGGTGGGGTGGGGTGGAGTGTTGGAGGCATGACTGATATTTGCGCTATTCCAGAGGTTGGATCCACTAGCTTCTTCCCTGAGTCCAAGCTGGGCGTCAGTTTCCTCAGTTGTAAAACGGGGGCAGGTAGCCTTGACTTGCTGGGTTCCCAGGTCCATCGGGAAGCTACAATGAGAGGAAGTGGCAGGACGAAGGGTACTACAAATAAATGCCATAGGCTGATACTGCTGTGCTGAACTTCCCAAGCCTCTTCAAACCCTTCACTCTGGTGCGGGCTTCCTTGGACCCAGTCTGGCTCTCTGCTGTGGGCGACCAGGCTGACTTACCCCAACACCTGGGGCCGGGTAAGTTTGTGGGAGGCAGGAAAGTGCTCAGTGGGCTCCGCCCCTGACAGCTCCGGGGGCTGGGCGCCGCTCGATGCTAAGACCGGGCGGGGCAGGCCTCCGCCCTCCGGTACCGCGCGCACGCGCCCACGGCCACGGCCACGTCCCGCCGCGGGAGGGGGCGGAGCGAGCGTGCGCGGCGGGCGCGCGCAGGCTCCGCGACCTAGCCTGGAGCCGCCTGCGCGGATCGGCGTCCGCGGCGGGCGGCCGCTGAGGTGAGGGCTGGGCCGGAGGAGAGGCGTCCCCGCCAGGGCGGCCTCACGCGCGCTGAGGGCCTGGAGCCTCCGTCTGTCCGGGCGCGACCTCAGGGGTCCCCGCGTCCCCTTCGTGACCCCCGCAGCCCAGGGCGCTCTTTGCATCTCGTCTCGCCCACAGCTGGGTCCAAGGGCCCGGCTAGGTCCAAGGGCCCGAACGCGACCTTGGACCAGCCTACCACCCCGCGTTGCCCCGGCTTCGGCCACGGGGCACGCCCCGAGCCCGAGGAGCCGGAGCCAGGGGTGGAGGGTGGGGGTTGGGGAACTGAGGCAAAAACCGCACTTTAGCTCCGCCCCTATCCCTGGAGGCCGCGCCTCAGCCGTGGCTGCAAACTTTAGATTCTCTTAAATTACGGAGGTGTGTGAGGCCCCGTGAGGTCATGGCTGAAAAGAAAGGAGCTGGGTAAATAAGCGAGGCGCGAGTGAGCAGGGCTGGAAGCGCAGAGTGGGAGTCGGCGCACCTCAGTCCCGCGCAGGCCTGGGTCTTTCCGCCGCTCACTGGCACCGAAGTTTAAGGGCCCGGCCCACTGCCGCGGCGCAAGTGAGCAGCCTCAGGAAGCCTCGCTGGCTAGGGTCAGAGACGACCACCCCCGGTCTCTGACCCGAGGAGAAACCGATGTCAGCCACAGGGGCTGTTTCAAAGCTAGTTACAGAGGCTGGAACCCTCCAGGAAGAGTACTGTCCAAGAACAGGGGCATAAGCACAGCCCCAGTGAAGAGTTGACATTATGAGGCCGAGTTTGGCTTCTGATTTCCGTAAGCGGTAGGACGAGGTAGAGGTGCAGCCTTGTGGTGAGGAGGGAGTTCCTGTAGAGGCCCTAGTGGGCTTTCCCCGAAAAGGGAACAGTCAGGGCACGGTGCCCAGCTCAGTGGTGATTTTCTCTCTGCCCCCAGCACTGGAGTACTTGGAGCATTTGGTCCCTGCGGCGCTGGATGCCATGAGTTGCTAAAAGTGAGCCTGGCTTTTCAGGTGAGCTTCCTCGGCCCTTCTCCTGCCCTTTCTCTTGAGTATGGGGAAATACACTTTGCCCTGCCTCCCTCCTGTGCTGACCTAAGCTCTGGGGTGCATTTTCCCTCTCTTCTGAGTACTTTAGGAGGTGAGAGGAAGAGGGAGGTGGGAACTAAGTTCCTTTGAGGTAGACGGGGAATGTGCAGCCGAGAGGGTAGGTCAAAGTGAAGGATGGTCACTCTCAAGGCAACTGAGACCTAGCTGCTGAGTAAGAGCTTCCAGCTGAGAGCCTTGGGCTCAGAGATGTCCCAACATGGATTAAATGCTTGAGCCTTTCTGGAAATCCTGTCACTTGGGAGAAGAAAGTGAAAATGGCAGCCTGGAGTCAGACTGCCTGAGTTCCTAGTGCCTGCATTTTGGTCCAAGTCTTTCTATTTAGTACCTGTGTGACCTTGGGGGAAGTCTCTTAACTTCCTGATCCTTACCTACCTTGTTTTGAGGATTAATAAAGTAGCTGTGTTTCAACATTTGGATAGTGCCTGGCATATAGTAAGTACCGTAGATTAGTACACTATAGTAAGTGAAAGATTTATCGTCATCATCATCATCACCAAGGAAAATAGGAATGAAACTAACTGGAGGCAAGATGAGTAGGATGGCCAATGCATCCAAAAAAAGCACAACTGTGGTGCAGGAACAAGGATGGCTAAGACCAGTGTGATGCACCTCCATGCTATGACATCAAAGGTTTAGGAGTTTAGTTTGCCTCTTTGTCAAGGCAAACACTATGTGTATGTTGACTCCAAAGACCATTTTTCAGCAAAAAATTTTGACACCCAGAACCCACAGGGAACAAATTATTCCATAGAGCTAAATTTCCCATAGGGCTGAAGCATTGATTTCCACCTCCCAAATCTTTTAAATTTTTGTTTATTTATATTTTAGAGCAAGAGTGCACGAATGGGGCAGAGGGACAGAGGGAGTGAGAGAGAAAGAGAGAGAATCTCAAGCAGCCTCTACACTCAGTGGAGCCTGATGGGTTCGATCCCAAGACCCCGGGATCATGACTCAAGCCAAAATCAAGAGTTAGACACTCAACCTACTTAGCCATCCTGGTGCCCCAAATCTTTTAAATTTTAAATACTTGGAGTGAGAATATTCCTCCAGTGGGTCACATGTTTCCCTTCCTCTTTAAACTGCTGTGATTTTCCACCCCCCCCTGGGGGACTCAAATCAAGCCCTTTGTATAAGAGGGTTGGGCTTCTGGCCCCAAGCTTCATAGAGGGCTGGACAGTCTGCCTTGAATGGCTCACACACCAACCTCTATGTTGTGTTCCTGGCCCTGCTTTTGGATAGCTTCTCTGTTTCTTTGTTGTTGTTGTTGTTTTCCTTGAAATGAGTGTCTTTATTGCTTGTAGCATACAAAAAGGAGGAATGAGGAAAGGCCAATGGGGAGGAGGGACAATTGTCAGATAAACGACATAAACACAAAAAGGAAAAAAAGACACCCTCACCTCACCCCAGGATGCCTTTCCACAAACTACCTAGTAGAGAAGGTGGGGTGGCAAGATCAAAACTACAAAAACTAATTCTAAACACCTGGAGATGCTGATGGGGAGAGGGACAGGGCAGCAAGTGGACCCAGCTGTGGCTCCCTCTAGGTTGGCACCCCTTCCCCATGGGATGAACTGCTTGGGCCAGGGATAAGCAATTGTTCTCCCTGGTGTGTTTCCATTTCTAACAAACTTGTCTTCCTCCTCTTTGTTTCTAATCTGTGGGCTGGAAAAGTGGGATGAAGCTTGTTAGTACCATTGGCTCAAGTCTGGGAAGCACAGTGCTGGACTTTGTTCTGGCTGCTTTGGCTGATTTGATCCGATCTTTCCTTGGTTCTGGATGGGTGAGCTTGCTGGATAGCAAGATTCTGAGGGCCCGATGTGCTTCACAAAGGAGAGTTTCCTATGAAAGTCTCTTCCTGTGGTACATTTTCCCCGTGGGGTTTTGTTCCTTATGGTTTCCCTATTTGTTAATAAATGATTGGACCCTGGCGCTTGCCCATCCTCCCTCTGATAGTGGTCCATGAGGCTTGGGGAAGCTGGGCAGGCAGTGTGGCTCTGCTATGGGAAGGAAGAAGTAAGGTAGGGAAAAGGCAAGCTGGCTTTCTTGCCCATCTTGAGGGAGGCTGGTCAGGGCTGGGAGTATGTCCATAGCTGACTCACTCCTGTTCACCTCTATGACTCAGTTTCCCCAGGTGTGACCAAGGCTGCCAGCTGACAGGCAGAGCTGTTCTGAGAGCCTCAACAATTGTGATTAAGAAATAAAGAGGCTTGCGGCTTCAGTCATCCTTTGTAGCTCTCTTCTAGGTCACTTCTGTGCGTAAACACCCTGGTCCCTCCTCCTCCTGGGTCAGAGCACCCAAGGCAGGGCTGAGGTTGGGCCATTAGTGGCTGGCGGGCAGGTGGGCACATTGGTCAGAGCAGGCTACCAGCCTCCTCTCCCTCCTGTCTCTTTTGCAGCTGTCTTGGGGGCACAGTGTCGGGGGCACAGAGCCATGTCTGACCTGCTTCTCCTAGGCCTGATTGTGGGCCTGACTCTGCTGCTGCTGCTGACACTGCTGGCCTTTGCTGGGTACTCAGGGCTGCTGTCTGGGGTGGTGGTGAGTGCCGGCTCACCCCCCATCCGCAATGTCACTGTGGCCTACAAGTTCCACGTGGGGCCCTACAGCGAGACTGGGAGGCTTTTCACCGAGAGCTGCAGTGTCTCCCCCAAGCTCCGCTCCATCGCCGTCTACTACGACAACCCCCACATGGTAAGGAGCCTCCTGTTCCCTGGCTGCGGTTCTGCCCCATGGATGGACATGGGGCCGGGGGGTTGTAGTTTCTGAGGAAGGGGTGGGAAAATCTGTGATCTGGTCCTGCAGACAACCTCTTCTCTGAGCTTGAAGCTCCTTCCAGATTTAGCTTGGACTCCTGTGCCAGGCATCCATATGCTCCTTTCTATTTGCCCAGGTCTGGTTCTTGGCTCATAGCTACCCATAGCTACCCATGGACTTCTGACTGCAGGGGGCCACAGCATTGTGTGTCTCTAGTTTCTGCCAAGGCTTTCGTCCCCTGCCTCCTCTTGCTGTCCCTCCCTCTTCCATCCCCATTTGAGGCCAGTACTCTAAGGCCAGGCTGTTCAGATTCTGCCTCTCTTTGGGGTCATACCTTGTTGTTTCTGTGCCTTCCCTCTTTTAGCTTTCCTGCTGTGGCTGCAGCTCCTGTGGGCTTGAGAGGGCAGGCCCTGGGCATGGGGCTTAGAATCCTACCTCTTCAGCCATTTTGGTGACTCCTGCCTTAGTCATATGGCATCTCTTTGGATGTCAAGCTGCCTGGTTGCAGGAGGGCCTGGTGGAGAGGAGGGGGCAAGTGGAACCAGGTGAGCTCCCCAGAATGTCTAGGATGCTGGGCTCACAGACGAGCCCAGCATCACTGGCACCCTGTGGGTGTCTGGCTGTACTTACAGCCTGTGGTGAGTCAGGGCTCACCAATGTGGCCTCCTGCCATGCCATGGGGTGGTACTGCCCACAGCTGCATGGGCTGGCAGCTCTGCCAAGAGTTCTTCAGCCTTCAGCTTGGAGCCTTGGCAAACAGGCCATTGGGAATCCCCAGCTCTGGTTTCCTTGTCTGAAGAGCTCAAGTAGGCAAGGCCTATAGCCTACCCACTGTCTGCTGACCAAGCCTCACTGGAGTACTTAGTCGAAACAAGGGTGTACTGACTGTCTGTGCCAGGTTCTGCATGACGTCTGCACTCCAGAGATGAACAGACCTGGCCCTTCCCTCAAAAACTTTCATGTGTTTGGCAAGTCAGCCCCATGCAAATGAATTTCTAATAGCCGCTATACTCGATGCCCACAGAACTTTGAGCTGTGCATTTGGGGAGGGTACTCAAGTCTGCCTAAGAGGCTTAGAGAGGAGGTGGACTTTAGCTGGGACGTCTCCCATGAGTAGAACTTTGCTCTGCCACGAAGGGCCTCCTGACTGAGGGAAGTACAGCAGTAAAGGCTTACAGACATGGGATGACAGGGGAAGTGTGGCCAGTGGACATGTGTGGGTGAAGAAAGTGGTAGAAAGGTTCACTGGGCCAGGCAGTGGGAAGAAGAGCAGGTTGGGAGGCAAGGCACAGCACAGTTTGCCCCCTGTGACTTAGGAAGCTAACTGGATGGCAGGTGGAGGAGAGGAGGAGATGAGACAGGGAGGCCATTGAGGAGATTGGGCTGGGCCTAGGTGAGAGGTGACATGGCCTGGTTGAGGGATGAATAGATGATGAGGATTTGAGGTCACATGGTTGGGAGATGGCACTAAGTGGGAGTCTAGAGCACTGGAACCTTAAGTGGCATGGGGCAGGTGCTAGGCTTCGGGAAGCTCCTGGACCAGATGCCCGACCCCGACCCTTGCAGGGCTCCGTTATGTAGGTCCCTGCCCCTCTTATATGCCCTCCCCTGGTCTCTGCCCCTCTTTCCTCACCTGATCCAGTTAGAGACTCTGCAGGCCTCAGTGGTGGGAAGGAGGAGAGTCCTTGCAGTTGCCTGTTTCCTCATCAGCATGTCCTGTTCCTAAAGAAGCATGTTGCCACTTGGGTTGGAAATGCTAATTCCAGGATGGGAAAGAGCCAAAGCAGCAGTATACCTTGAGGTCAGTGCTGGAGGCTGGTCCAGGGAAGAGTGAGGTAGAAAAACCCTGGCATGTAGTGCTCTTCCCATGGCCTTCTAGCCCAGTCCTCCATACAATTGTCCTTGAGGTCAGGTGGCCTTGGGTGTCCAGGGTTGGCTGGGTGCAGCCTGACTTGGGTGCCAGTCTTGGGGGACCACAGCCTGAGAGTATAGCCTCAAGGCTGGCAGCCCTGGGTTCTGATTCTGTCTCATCACTGTCGTGCTTTGGATCTTGATCGTGTCACATAATCTCTCTGGGCCTCTGTTTCTTCGTCTATAGAGCTGTGTTAAGATATCTGCTTCATAGGTTGTCTGGCAAGAATTAAATTAAGTGACACAGGTGAGGCATTCATCCTACAACCTGGCCCTCAGTAGCTGTTTAACAACAACAAAAAGGGTGGACAAAACATTCATATTAATTAGGTACACTGAGACATTAGGCTGAGCTCTCATGACCTAGGCCTAGACCTTGGCCTGGCTATGGACATCTGGCTGGCTCAGAGGACAAACGTATAGGTCAAAGTGGCCCCTCTGATCCTGTTCCTCTCAGTCCTGGGTCACTCTAGAAGATACTGTGTCCACATTCAGAGCTGGGTTATACCCTGACACCTGGGATGGCTCAGGGATGCTTAGTCTCCACCTACTCTTAGAGTTGGGCAGTATATTTCTGCCTAGAAGAGATTCTCACAAAAGCTTCAGGGAACCATGGACCCTCAGACTTCAAGTGCTCATGACTATCACAGACTATCTGGTCTCTAAGGACCTAAGGCCACAGGTTCCACAGTGCTTATGTTATAGAGGAAGAGACTGAGGATCATATAGCAAGAGTTGTATTGATCTCACACAGTTCACGCATGCTTTTTTTTTAAGCGGTATTTGAACACTTGATCTATGCCATGCTGCTGGGCACTGGGGCACCTCGGGGACCAAAGGGCCTAGCCCTCAGGACCTCTCAGTGTGGGTATATCAGGGGACCCTGGGGGAGAAACCCCACCCAGTCCTGGGGAAGACTAAGAATCCAAGCCTTCTCCCTCGGCTGCCTCCCTAAGCAGTGTCCAGCATGGGGCCCTGTGTATTTGTGGTTCACAGAAGGAAGGGACAGGATCTAGGTTGCACTGTTGTGTGGCCCATCCCCACACCCTCTCCCTCTCCCAGCTGAGCACAATGGGGGCCAGAACCTGCTTCTGTGTGAATGTAGGGAGGAATGAGGCTATTTCAGGCTCTGTGAGTGGGACAGGGAGTGACCAGGTGAGAGGTGGCCACCTGCTGTCATTGCTGCCCTCCCCCATAATGTGTGGACTGACAGCTCTCTAGCCACTCCCTTTCTAGGCCTCAGCTCCTGGCCTCAGCTGGGCAGGAGGACACTGGTTTCTGAGAAAGGCCTGGTGGGGCCTCACTTGGCTGTGGGCCCAGGAGTGACACCGGAAAGGGCACCACTGAGGCGGGGTCATGGCAATTGCTGTGGACTGTTTTGTGTCAAATGCTGTTTGAGCATATATATCTCATCAGCTTTGTGTCCTGGATTTGTCAGCATATATATGTCAGTCAACTCCAGATCCTGGAGTTCTGTATGGGAGGAAGTTGCAGGGTCTGGGGAAGTGTTGGGCAAGATAAAGGATTCCATTCTCTATCCCTGAGGGCCTTTGGAGAGGTAGGACGAGGAATGAGGGAGCATGTGACAGGAAGTGGACAGACCCTGGCAGTGACTCATAGGTGTTCCTTCCCTCTCCAGGGCCCAACATTCTTGGAGTGCAGCCATTTCTTCTTCTAAGGACCAAGGGAGGGAGTGCGTTCCAGAGTCAGTCACTGATCTGTGCCTGCTCCCTTCCCTCAGTGCACAAGCATGTGAACACACACATACACACACACACAGATCCAATTCTGCCCTTGTAAAGCTGGAGAAGGGTCAGAACTGCTCTGCTCTCAGCCCTGCTTCTGAGGTGCAGTGTGGGGGTCTGGACAATGACTTTAGCCTCCCCTCCTTGGCCTGGTCCCTCTGGGAGCCTTGGGTGTTGGTGGGAGGGAAGGAGCTGGGAAGAAGACCCCTGGTGGCTCACTTGATCCTGGCCAGCTCTGGCCTGTGGATAGGCTGTACTGGCTCAGCTGCTCTCACCATGCCCATGGATCTGTCCTGTGTGCCAGCCTGGCCCTCCACCTGTTGCCCCACCCTCTGCTGCTACCGCCTCCACTGCTGTTTGGGCCTTAAGCAACCTGTCTGCCTGCCCTTGTGGGGAGCCTGACTGAGGCAAATGGGGCGTGGTAGCCAGTTCAGTTTACCTGGCTGAGGCCTAGGAGAGGGTGCTTGCCCTAGGCATGGGGCAGATATGGGAACTGGTGGTGCTTGGGTTCTGCCTTTAGTAAACTAGACTGTATTGAAGCTCCTTTTTTCTCTTGAGTCCACTGAAAGCCAGCTTGGGACCACCACGTCTGCAGGGGCTAAGGCTGGTAAGAGTATGGATTTAGGCCTGTGCTGCACTTCCCCTTCCCCTTTAGTGTGTTTGGGGATGGGGCGTCCTGCACTCCCAGGAGACATTGAGACCACATGGACCCTGGGAAGGAATGAGGGAGTGGGATTTCCCAGGGTTGACCCTTGACAAAGGGCAGTGGGAATGTGGGCTAGCTGGTGTTTCCCAAAGCCCAGACCATTCCCTACCTCAGTTACCTGCGATGATTTTCTACTAGATGGAGTCCAGGCTTTTGCTCTATAAGCAGTTTAACTGTGTGGGGCAGCCCTGGAAAGGCACACCCTCTCTTCTCAGCAGAGCTGTCTTTGGTAGGGAGGAGGACTGAGGTGTGGTGTAGGAAGAGAGGGCTTTGGACTCTTTCTGAGTTTGAATCAAGGCCCCACTGCTTCCTGGAGTGTGATTCTGAGTGAGTCACTTGGCCTTTCCAAGAATCTCTACCTCAGGGGTTTTATTTCTCTAAGGACTAAGTAATAAGGGTAAGGCCCAATACCTGGCCCCCAGTAGATGCTTAGCACTCTTGCCTACCCCCACCCCCATGCCTCATGTCACTAGAACTTTGTACTTTTGGGAACCCTGCTTGCCTGCCTCTGGCCTAGCCTCCTGCAGGTAGCCTAGGCCATGTGAGGAGGTACAGCATAGAGAGAGTCCATTGTGCAGGCCATTCCTAGCCAAGCTAGGCCCTCAGGGATAGAGAATGGAATCCTTTATCTTGCCCAACACTTCCCCAGGGCTGTGGCTGCTCTGTTCCCCTTGGGGGGCGGGGTGGGGGGGGTACCAGTGCAAGTGAAGGGCATTGTTGCTGTTTCTCCCCTTACTATGGGCAGCTCTGGGCTGGATATGCTGACCAGGGAGGAGTCAAGGCAGCCCTCCAGGCCTGAGATTGGCAAGCATTGCACCTCTCCTTGTCAGATGTTGCAGGTTATGGACCTAGGGCTGGCCATTTCTACTGACCAGCCATTGACCCCAAAATGGGCCAGCTGACACCATTTTCCTTTCCTGGATCCTGGAAGATAATCAGTCTTGTCCTATTTCCAGTGAAGTCTTGGCCAGACAGGAACCTTCTTTTCTTCTTCTTTTTTTAAATGTTTATTTATTTGTTTTGAGAGAGAGTGGTCATGTGTGTGGGAGGGAGGGGCAGAAAGAGAGAGAGGGAGAGAGAGAATCCCAAGCAGGCTGTGTACTATCAGTGCAGAGCCCAACATGGGTCTCAGTCTCACACACTTTGCGATCATGACCTGAGCCAAAATCAAGAGTCAGATGCTTAACTGACTGAGCCATCCAGGCACCCTGGGACCCTCTTTTCACTATGGCTTCACCAATAGGGTCAACCTGTTACTGCAAGACCTCTCTGGAAAGGGTAGTGGGGCCAATTTGTGCCCAGAAGCTTTAGATTCCAAGCAGACCACCCTCTTCTCCCATGCCAGAACTCAAGAGGCCTCATAGCTCTTGTTCTAGGCATAAGTACCCTGAGAAATGACTGCTACAGGGAGGAAAGGGAGCAAGCAGATGGAACTAAGAGGCCCAGGCTGACCTCCTAGGGCCGGGCCCAAATAGAGACATTGTATTGAACCAAGGTGGGTGGAGTTTCTAGCTATCAGGACATTCCTTTATCTTCTAGGCTCCTGACAACCTCAGTGGGCCATTCTCTTGGAGGTGGGCATGGGCTCTCCAGGGAGCCCAGGGAAGCCTTCCCCTGCTCCTAAGCCAGCTTTGCCATTCCCCAGCTAGCCTTAGGGCCTGTTCCCTCTTCTTGCTGGTGCCTAGTTCAGCTGCCTCCCGGCTCCAGCTTGGTACAGAGCTGCTTAGTAGTTGGTGGACTTGCTGAGTAACCACTTAGTTTGCCCCTTAGCCACTGGCCAGGGTAGAACAGGGTAGAGGTGGTGGGTGGGGGAACAGGAAATGTCCTCACTTGTGGAAATGAGGGGTTGCTCAGACAGAAAGGAAGAACCTGTGGCTAACACACCTTCAAGATCTCAGAAGTCGTGCCTCCTTATTAGCTGCTTCCCTTTCCTTTGATGAGCATTCCTCTTTTCAAGTTGGAGGAAGAAAAGTTTTGCTCATGTGCAGGGCCCCTGTGTGTACATGTGTGTGCATGCGTGTGCTGTTGCTGAGCACAGCCCAAGAACTTAATGTGTGGACAGGATCCTGGGCCATTTTGTCTAGAAGCCTAGAGTGGTGGGGAGAGATGGAGAGGCTGTCAGTTACCATGCAGCACAAGGCCTGCTCCTTTGGGTGAATGTTTGGGATCATAGAGGAAGAGCTGCTCGGCAGAGAGCATCAGAAGGCTTTGAGTAGGAGGGTTGAGCTGAGTCTTGAAGAATGGGCAGGAGTTGCCCAGGCAGAAGGAACTCTGGAGTAGGGTGAAGAAGGACACTCTAGGCAGAGGAAGTAGCTTATGCAAAGGCAGGAAGCATGGGAGGACGTGGCATGTCTGGGAAGCTGCAAATAGTTCTGTGTGGGTGTGTGCGGGGTTGTGGTGGGAGAGGAGGTTGGCAAGGTGGGCTGGGCCAGAACCTAGATTTGTCCCTCCCTCTGCCACTCAGATGCTCATGGGCACCTGCCCACCTGGGTTCTGGCCCCTGCTGGGGTCTTGGGGATGCAAAAAAGGAGTGTTAGGTGAATGTGTGGACAAATCTAGGCAGTATTGTGTGGACGACGTAAGGCAATGTTGCATGCTGGGCTCGGGAATTTCATCCTAGAGCTGAATTGGGAGCCATTGAAAAGTTCTAAGCAGGGTGGTCATGGGTGTTGTGGTGCTTTTTTGGGGATTGAGGAGGATGTTGAGCTGGGAGCTCCATGAGGGCTGCTGAAGTGATCCCAGAAAAGATCCTGGGACCCAGTCCCAGGTGGGCCAGAGGTGATCAGGTGACCTTCCATCCATTTCTACATCTAACCTATATTGAATATTTCTTTTGTGTATCCTAAGTTGCTGGGGTCTGGATCATGGTGATTGGTATTACAGCAGGCACTGTCCCTTGGTCTGTCAGCAGGAGGCCTTGCTGGTATATCCAGTCTCAACCCTTTGGTGTGAATGGAGCAGTTGCACCATCTGTAGACAAAAGGTGGTACTGCACTTGCCTGGGTTGGGTGGGAGGAGTGGCCAGCTGGCTAAGTGACTGCTTCCAGGTAGAGTTGATGGAGGCAAGAGTTTACAGCAAAATGTTGGGGGGGGCGGGGGGGGGTGCCACGGAGCTACCCTGAAAGACTCCCCAGGAGGGTGCTTGAACCTGAAGATGGGCAAGGAGGAGCTACATGTTAAGAAGTTTGGTGAATGGGCATTCTCCAGGCCAAGGGTCACTTGTTTTTCCTGTGTCATAGCTATTAATATAACCAACAACATTTACAGAGCACTTGTTAAGTTCTGTACCAGGATGAGCCCTCATATAAGGCATCTCATTTAATATGTCAATTCTGAAAGGAACTGGCACTCAAGAAACCAAGGGACTTATCCAGAGTCACACAAGTCAAGATTCACACCCAGTCCTGCCTCCCTCTAGAAGTTGTGGTCCTGACCGCTGGACCATATTGCCTGCCAGTAAAGCCCTGAGCTAGGCTTGATGACGTAGCATTCAAGGGTGCAGCATGGGTGCCCTAGCTGCAGAGAGCTGTGAGACTGCATAGAAGTGAGAGTCTGGAGTTGGTGCATGAGTCCCAGGCAAAGTGAGACTATAAGGACAGAGCTAGGTTGATCAAAGAGAGGCAGAGCAGGGCTGAGAAAACCCTAGGACATTGTTGACAGGGCTTGGAAAGGGAGGGCAGAGGCAAGAACAGGTCAAAATGACTTCATGGTGCTGGGAAGGTAGGCTGGGAAGAGGAGCAGCTGAGGTAGAGGGAGTTTGAATTTATGGGTCATTCACTGGGCCCCAGGTAGTGGGAGAAAGGGACCCTCGGGTCAAGGGAAATCTAGGATTGACAGCACAAGGTCTGTAATGAGTGTCTTAGATTCCAGATCAGATACCCCTGGGGGCATCAGGGTCTGGTATAGACTCAGGTGGCAGGAAATGAGACAAATTGGGACCCCTTGACACCAGAAGGAAAGGTGAGTGCTGGGCCTTACAGGCCTGGGATCAGGCCTAGGAAGTGTGTAGACTCACATGGAGCCCCACCTGCCTTGGGTTTATGTGAGCCAGGAGAGGGAGGGCAGCTAGGGAGGGGAGCAGAGTACAGCGATGTGCAGGTACTGGGGGCCCAGGGAGATTTGGAGGGGAAGGAGCATTCTCCAGCTGAGCCAGGAAAGGACTTGGCAAGTGTGGTCTGGGTTGGGGGCATGGGTTGGAAAGGAGGTCCGGAGGCTCTGGTGATGGTGGCTGGCCCTGCCTGAGGAACCCGGGAAGAGATTCTCACAGTTTCATCAGCAACCCAGAGTCCAGTGTGGTCCTGCTTCCTGATCAGTGCTTCCTGCAGCCTCTCCACAGCCAGCACAGGGTCTGGCATGCTTGTTGGAAGCATAAATGAAGGGATGGATGAGTCCTGCAGCAAGATGCTATAGGCTGGGGCCACGGATAGGTTCTAGCAGGAAAATACTTCTCTCCGTCCTGGTATCTGGGGCTGTGGCCTATTGGAACTGGTGGTTCTGCCAGGCCTGAGCTGTCACAGAACCCAAGTGGCAACAGTTCCAAGAGCCTCCTTCCTTCGCCCAACACTAACACCCCTGCTCTCAACACTAACACTTCCTGCTCTTCCTCCCCAGGTACCCCCTGAGAAGTGCCGCTGTGCAGTAGGCAGCATTCTGAGTGAAGGTGAGGAGTCACCCTCCTCTGAGCTCATCCAGCTCTACCAGAAATTTGGCTTCAAGGTGTTCTCCTTCCCGGCACCCAGCCATGTGGTGACGGCCACCTTCCCCTATACCTCCACCCTGTCCATCTGGCTGGCTACCCGCCGTGTCCATCCTGCCCTGGATGCCTACATCAAGGTGAGAGACAGGCCTGGGGTATGCGTGTGCTGGGGGACAGCCAGTCCTTTGGGTGAAAGCCAGGGAGGACTGCCCAGGCTGGGAGGAAAAGCTGGTTTGGGGAGGGCAGCACCATGGGACCCCCATGGAGCAGGTGCCTGTGGAGCTAGGAATTTGGACAGAGGCTACTGGCATCTGTCCCAAATGCCCAAGACCTTGTGGGTGCCAGAGCATCTACTGGGAGCACAGGGAGCTTGTTCAGAAACTTAGCCTGGTCAGTTTGGCTCTGGCTTGGACCAGAGACATTTTTAGTTCTCAGGCCCCACTCCAGGCTCAGATGGATGGCCAGGTCTACCCTGACCCTTTCCTGATAGAGGCCCACAGAACAAGAGCCCTGAGGCTTCGGTGGCTGGCAGGCCCCAGATGTTACTGTGTTGCCCTTGGCCCGGCCCACGCATGGGCTTATGCACCTGCTGCCTGAGCGCAGGGCTGGGGCAGTGGTGAACCCTGTCTCCTTCAGTTCCTGACCTAGTCTTTAGGAACGCTGGCAGGCTGGCCTACCTGAAGGAAGGAAGAGAGCCAGATACTAGGAGAATCTGATGAGGGGTCTCTGTGTCCACAGAGATTTTTTGAAACTTTCACTGTTGCACATCCCTCCTCCTCTGAAACATTTTGTAAACTTGGGTATTAGGGAAATGGCCCAGTTGGGCTTGAAAGCAATTGCTTATTCATCCATTCAGCTTGAATTTACTGAATGTCTATGTGCCACGTACTGTGCTAGACACAATGTGAGATGCTGGACACAGTGGTAGATAGGTATTGACAGCAAGTGGTAGAGACAGGTAATAAATATCAGACAAGGGGTGTCCAGCTGGCTCAGTTGGTGGAACATGCGACTCTTGATCTCAGTTTGAGATGTCAGTTTGAGCCCCATGATGGGTGTAGAGATTACATAAAAATAAAATATTTTTTAAAAAGATAAATGTCAAACAAAAATGGGATATGTGCTAGAAAAGAATGGTGAGAAAAATCAGGGGTCCAGCTTGGATAGAGTGGTTAGGGACAGCCTCTTGGAGGAGGTTACCTCCCGGGTAGAATCCTGAAAGAGCCCTTGGAGAAGGGGTTAAGAAGATTCCAGGCAGAGCAGAGTGGGAGCATGGGTTTGATCTAAAGGTGGTGAGAAATCACTGCAGTGTTGCATCCAGGAAAATAATACATCATCTCTAACCACGTGTATACAGAATAAGCTCTCTCATCCTGGGCAGTGGGTACTGGGTCCCAGATCATATTGGTCAGTGGAGGTACTTAAGAAGCTGTCAGGATTTCTAGTGTGAATGGTGGTGGCTTGGACTTGGGCAGTGGCTGTAGAGATACAGAAAAGGTGGAGATTTACAGTCTATTTTGGAGGTAGAACTGATGGACTTGTGTATGGATTGGATGTCGTGAAGAGGCTGGAGAAGGAGGAGTCACAGCAGGCTCCAGTCCCCTTCAGCCTGGGCAGGTGGACAGGTGTGTAGTGGTGCTTTTAACTGAGATGTGGAGAGCTGAGGGAGGACATGGTTTGGGGGGTGGGGGTGCAACCAGCTCTGTGGGCTGTATAGTGGGGGAGCTGCCTGGGAGACATCTTGGTAGAGGCGTGGAATCCCCAGTGCCATGTGCAGTTTGGACTTCAGAGAGGATTGGGGTGGTAGATATGTTTAGGGACCTGAGCCAGTGGATAGTATACACCCTGGGGACAGTTCCTGGCAGCAAGGGCTGTGCACGGAGCACAGCCAATGTGGCTAGGGTCAAGGAACAGGAGAAGAAAGTCAGCAGGAATTTGAATTTGGTGGATTTGAAGGAATTCGATGGCTTTGTTCTCTAGAGCAGCCTGGAGGAAGGGACAAAGCCTTGGTGATGGATAATGGGAGCTCAAACAGTCTTGGTTAGGGAGGTGTAGAGTCTGGTGTCAGGGCTGGGGAATGAATGAATGAATGGGTCACCAGCTGTGGCCTTGGTGGTCAGGACAGGAAGAGAAGAAACAGGAGGGCTGTTGCTGTGGCAGGGCAGGAGCGTGAGGAGGACAGAGGTGGATTTCCTTTGTGAGCTGGCAGTGGCAGCTGGTAGGGTGCTGGAGGGGTTGTGCTTGCCTGGTGGTAAGTTGGACTAGAGGCTGAGGGGCAAGGTGAGGCAAGAGGTGGGGTCGCTGGCTGGTGGTAAGGGCAGGAGGGCAGACATTGGTCCACTCAGCATGCTTCCTGAAGAAAGGCTGCTGTGTGGTGTCTCCATTCCTGTCAGTGCCATCCTCAACCTCAGGATTGGCAGAGCACCCCCGGGAAGAGACTTTGTGGGTTCCAGACCTCAGAACAGGACGTGTGGCATGTGGTGTGGTGGCGAGCAGCTCAGCCACCAAAGCCTTTTCCTGGCTTCAGGGGTTTATTTTTAGACACCTTTGTCCAAATTTCCCGGCCCCTGACAGCTTCACAAGTTGCCTGGTTTTGACGTCACCTCTTTGATGAAAGCCCTTCCTCCTCCTTCCTCCCGTGGGAGCCTGTTAGTTGTGCTCTGGGCTTCATTCTCATGGGGTGGGGGCTGGAGCAGGGGGCTACCATTCTCTTTCTTGCCTTGGATGAAGAAGCCAGGAGTATAGGAGAGAGCAAGGGGCTTCTCCAGGGATGTCTGTGAGGCACAGTGCTATGGGAGAAGAGAGATGCCAGGCTGCCCCCAGTGGAGGCATGGCCCAAGGTGCTCTGATGGTTTCTGGAGGCAGGGGTCACCTCTGCCCCTGTGTTTAGCCTGATCTTGTGTCTCGGGGAGCACATCACATGAAATGAGGAAGGGGCTCAGCCTGTAGTGGACAGGGGGGGTGGCCATGTGCCTCTCAGCCTAGGAAACAGAAGATAATTATAAAGCTCCCTCCCACACCTGCCCTCTTCCCCCACTGCCCTGGGACCAGAGAAAGAAGGCTGCTAATGAGACTATGGGCTCTTCTGACTGTCCCAGCTCTGACAGATAGCTGCCTTTGTGTGTATGTGTGTGTACGTGTATGTGTGCCCTTCTTTTTCTCCGCCTCTCTGGCTTTCAAGATCTGAGGCTGGGTTTGCTGTGAAGGTGTTTCAAATGGAATGACAGCAGCCATCGGCTTTCTGTTTCAGGAGAGGTGAGGGAGGCCAGTAGTTGTGCTGCCAGAAGGATGGAAGGAAGGGCTTGGCAGGCTGGAGCAGGGGGCAGGGTGAATGGTCTCAGGGTTTTGGGTGAGGGAGGTGGAGAGCAGGTGCTGTCCTGGCAGTTGCAGATGTGCCTGAGGCTGGGGCAGGATTCACCTCATGGGACAGAAAGGCCCTGGGGGTCACTGTAAGGAACCCAAAGATGAAGCATTTGTCAGGTTTCTGTGAGGATTCTGGGAGGATGGATAGATCCCCAGCTTTGTGGTCTGTGTAGCAGCCCCTGGCTCTCCGGCCAGCCCTCCCCACCTTGGCAGCCTGGCAAGCTGAGCTGTAAGGGCTAGAACTCTGCCTTTTTTCACATAAACCACCGGGGGGCCCTAGGCAGAGCAATCTGGGACAGCATTTGTGCGAGGGATGCCTGGGTACCACGTGACTATTATTTTATGTGGAAGATGCCCCAGCTTTGTCAGGCTGCTCCACCAGAGTCCAAGGAGGTGGCCTCAGGACAGGAGGAGACCTGTCCCAGGAAGTGGGGTCTTTTGGCAGCTGCAGGAGGAAACTGAACTTCCCTGAAATTTCAGGGCCACCGAAGAGTTGGGGCCCAAGTGTCAGCCCAGAGCAATAGGCAAAGGCTCCCAGATTCACCACAGGGTAGAACCAGTCTTAATGAGTGTTCAGGGAACACTTGGGGCACATGGAGCAGACCAGGACCGAGTGAGAGGCCTGGGGATCCCATGTGTGAGACTGTGTGTGAGAGGCCCCTGAGCTCAGTACATGGCTCACAGCTATCTGAAGCAGTTGTTGGGGAGGTCACTGAGAGTGTGAGACTGCCCAGCCCAGTCCCCCTGTGCCTGACTACCTCTCAACAGCATCCCTGATCTTCATAATCCCCCTTCCCCAAGGTTTCTGCTTTCTAGGAGTTTTCAGGGGAGGGTCCTTGTGATGTTTGGACATCTCCTGAGTTTAGGGAGACAAAGGGCATTGTCCATGTGGGAGCTGGTTGGCTGGGTAATACAGGTAGGCCTTGGAGGTCAGGTATTGGCTGTTTCTCCATAGAATTGTGGGCAAGCTGGGGCAGATGGGGGCGGGGTGGATATAGTGAGCTGGTTGTTTGGGGGAGTCTTGGTGGTAAAGTTTTGGGACAGCTGGGTTGATGGGATTGTCTTACTAGGGGTTTAAAGTAGCAGGAACCCCAGACCATAGCTCTCAGACCTCTTTGGGACAGGAGTTTAGGGCTATGCTTAGGTGCCCCTGTGTCTTGGCAGCCAGGGGTAGGGGACTTCACTTGGTCCCTTACTTGCTTCAACTGGAGTGGCTCTTCCTCTGGGTTTTAATGAGCCAGATGATCTCGTGAGCTTTTGTTTGGAGAAGGACATCTAAGGCTTAAGTGGTTTGAAAACCTCTGTCCTTAGAGAGGGACATAGCTGGGCAGATGCCCCCTCTACCCCTGGCCAACTGCATGTCTGTTGCAGATCCCGAGGACACTGTGGCAGCTGCAGTGTGAGTGGAGCTGGGAGGCGCCCGGGCTCATCCCAAGTGCAAGCCAAGGGCAGTGCCCCCAGAAGAAGCAGTTGTTTCTGGGGAGCATGACTGACTGGGAGTTGGAGCTAAGGGGAGTCCTGCAGTTCTCCCTGGGGTGGTGGTGACTGAACTCTTGAGTGGTAGATGATCAGATGGTGTCACAGAGCAGCCAGCTGGGGACTAAGGAACAGGGGCCTCAGCAAGGTGCCTGCAAGAGTGAGTTGGTCTGTTGAGCTGTGGGAGTCTGTTGCTTCTTCCTAGTAGCATGGTTAGCCTGGGGTCCTCTCCAGTGGCTCAGAATCTTCTGTATGTGTTTCCACTTATCCTACCTGGGTAAATTTGAGGGAGTCAGTGCTGGGGGCGGGCAGGATTTGAGTCCACTCTGGGGCTAGAACACTAGTGGGGAGTAACATGGCCCAGGCAGTGGGAATCTAGGTGAGGACACCCCAGTGGGATGTGAAATTTAGGGTGATCGCTCTCTGTGCCCATCACCTTTGCTGAGCAAATGTGGGAGGGTTCCTAGCTTTATCTTTTTTTCAGAATTTATTTACTTTGAAAGAGAGAGAGCTGGGGAGGGGCAGAGAGAGGGAGAGAGAGAGAAAATCCCAAGCAGGCTCCACACTGCCAGTGTGGAGCCCGATATGGGGCTCAAACCCACAAACTGTGAGATCACGACCTGAGCCAAAATTGAGAATCAGACACTTAACCAACTGAGCCACCCAGGTGGCCCTGAACTTTATTTTTAATAAGGGAGGCCCTCTTGGCACCTCAGCTCAGTTGCTTACCTCAGCAGTTATTTACTGAGCCCTTTTTTATGCTGCATTGTTCAGGGGATGGGGGAACCAGCTAGGAGGCAATCGTAGGGTCACAATCAAAGCCGACATTCCCTGGAAAAGGGAGGTTACCCAAGGTTAGTGGCTAAGTCCAGACTGGATGCCCTGGGCCGAGTATCATTTTGATGGTTATGTGCCTTTTGCCACTTTGCCTCATCCATGAATGGGGCTGGGCCCAAGAGGTTCAGGACTTGTCATGAACTTGGGATACACTTGGGATGGTCCCCAGAGTGAGCATGGGTTGGCAGCAGTGTGAGCCAACATCTAATTGACCCTCTTTCTGTAGTAGGTGGGCAGTCAGAGCTGAAGCTACTGGTCTGGAAGTCAGCTTGGGGAGCCAGAAGCAAAGGCAGGAAGAGCCTGGCTGCCCATTTGCCCAGCAGGTTCCCATTAAGGAAGACCTTCGCAGTTGCTCTGGGCACAGGAAGCAGCTGCTGCAGGTGCCTTATTGGGCCTCATATCCTCACCCCCAGTGAGGTGGAGACAGCTCCATTCCCAGGCTTCCCTTACTGAGGCTCACTTGCCGGTGCTGCCACCTGCACTCTCAGCAGTGCCAGGACCTGGGGCTGAGTGACAGGCCCCAAGAATTCTTTCCTTGCCCATTTCCCTCAGTCACAGGGTTTAGGCATGCCCAGGGAGAGTGGGGTGGGAAGGGGAGGGATGGATTCACCAGGAAAGACAAAGCAACCTTTGGAAGGTGGTGGCATTTAGGCTTAGCTTTGAAAGAAAGGTAGCATTTCCCGAGGTGAAAAAGGAGGTCAGGCAGAGTCACTGATTTGGGCATGGCTTATAAGTACATTGTGGCTAGAGTGCAGGGGAGGAGCAAAAGTTCGGGCCCAAGAGATGAAGCTGGGTCCTAAATGCTCCAGGCAGCCACTGATAGTGTCTGAGCAGATGAGTGACAGCATCCAAGCTGGGCTTTGTAACAGGATTTCAGCACAGAGATGGGGAGGGAGAGCTGGAGGCCACATAGCTGAGCTCTGAATGACACTCTACTCCCAGATGCCCTCAAACCAAGAGAAGCCTCCTACCTTATCAGGGCATGGCTTCCCTGACTCCCTTTAGTGAACTCCCCCTGGAGGCTGGTACCCACAGGAGGCCAGGTCTCTCCCCTCTGCTGGCCTAGGCCCTAGAACCTGTTCCTCAGTCTCTCTGGCTTCACCTCTTTCCCCTCCCCTACCCCAGGGCTGAAAGCACAAAGCCAGCCTTTGCTGGGGCGGGCGTGGGAGCCACTACTCTCGAAATACCAGCTCAGATGTGGTAGCTTGGCAGTCCTCAGGACCCTGGGGGCTGAGGCTTGTCTGGATGGTGCTGTGGGGTTGGGCTGTCACCAATCCAGAGGGAGTCTTCTTCCCTAGGCAGGTGGGATTTACCAAGGAAGAATTCTGTTGCTCTTCTCCACAAAGCTTGGGATTCCAGGAATGAGGGAAAGGGGAGAGATTTTGAGGAGGGGGCTTGTCATCCAGAGCAGAAAAACTCTACCCTTTAGCAGAGCCCTCAGATAAGGAAGTTTAGCTGTCTGATTATACAGATAGGAAAACCTAAGTCTCCAGAGAAAGGGCTTTCCTAGGGGGTGGGTGGAGGGCAGAAGTCAGAGGTACCAGTTAGAGATGAGAAATTCAGGACCGCCTCCTCACCTACTTCCCCTCCTTCCCCCTCTCCTCTTCATCCTTACTTGCCCACTTGTCCTTCCCCTCTGGCACTTCCTGATGTCTCTGGCTCCCAGGTGCTTGGCTTCATGGTTCCATCTGCACCGAGCAGCCTTCCTGCTGCTGGATAATCAATCAGTAACATATTTGTCAGCTTGTGAACCTTACAGGGCTCAAGGTCCTTGACTGCACAGATGCTTCAGAGAATGGCTGGGTCTTGGAGAGGGGTGGGATGTGGAGCCTGCCATGGTAACAGCAGCGTCTGGGAGGCCATGTCTCCCCTCCCGTATTTGGAAGGGAGAGTGGGGGGGATCCCAGGGCTGAGCTTCCAAGTCTCCCATAGGGTCCTCACCCTCAGGCTCCCTGCCCCCTGGTCCTACTCCACAAGGGCCTAAGAAGGCCAGATTGGGACTGAGCTGGGGTTGGAAATTGGCTTTCTGGGCCCTGGGAAAGGGAAAGGCTGGGCTTGGCTGCAGGGTCAGAGGCTTCCTGGTTCAGATGGGAACTAGGGTGCTTAAGGGCCTGGGTCTCCTGTGCCTACTTAGAGGGAATCACCCTCCCCTGCTCCTTAGTGCCCCAGTCTGCCCTGGTCTGATGGCTGCCGAGGCCCCCTCTTGAGCTGCCCAGGAAGCCTGAGTATGCAGGAATATGAGCAGAGGTGTAAATTGCATGGCAAGCTGTTGGCTCTGAGGTGAAAATGAAAAGTCTTGAGGCAGTGGCGCCAGCAGGCACAGCAGGCTGGGGTGCCAGGCACAGCGCCCTCCTTCCCCACCCTACTCTCCCTCACACCATCCCCTTTTTGCAGTCTTTCCCAGCTTCCTGCCCAAGCCTGGCTCCTCTGCCAGCCCCTCCCTTGCCATCTGGGGGGCTTTCAGGTAGACATGACCCCACAAAGCCTTCATTTGTTGCTTCCATTATGTTTTCTAAGTAGCTGACTGGTGCACAGAAAACTGGGCTTGGCTGTTTTGTTAATTTTGTGATCTTAACATTTGTGGTAGTTTCTCCAGTCGACTCCTTTTGAGTTTTTCAAATATATAATTGTCCTATCTTTCAGTGATGGTGTTTTTATTCACCTTTTCCAGTTTCTCACTTCTTTTAGGATCATCTGTTCCAGTCTCTTTATTTTACAGTTGGGAATATTGAGACCCATAGAGAAGCCATCTATTCATCAATAGCTAGGCTCTGGGTTCTTGCCTGGAGCTCTCTCTGCCACTTCTGCCCCTTCGCTCCCCTCCCTGGCAGCTCCATCTCACTCTTTGTCTCCTTTGCCCATCATTTTCATAGCTTCGAGCCCTCCTGCTACAAGTGGCGGGGGGAGGTTCTCACCCACCCTTCTGCAGGCTCTCCCTGGTGGCACTGCAGGGACCCCAGAGCTATCTCGTGCTATCCCCTCCCACTCCACAGACAGGTTTAAGTTCTGGGCCAGAGGCTGTTGGGAGGCCCAGTGGGGATGAGAGACAGCCAGGGAGAGGGAAGTTGATGGAAGTTCCTGGGCAGAATAATAACAATGTGCCACATTCTAGCTGTAGCAGCACCTGCTGTGCCTCCCCCATCACTTTGCACGTGTGATGCAGACCAGTTGCCTAAGGGGCCTCCAGGGTCTGAGCCCCCATTTGTAGGGAGTGCTGTGTGCAGGCGGGTGCACATTGGTGCCTGTGTAATTAAAAATGAGCATGCCTCACTTCACCCAGTGAGGAGATGCCACCACCTCGGGTGGGATGCAACAGCTGTTTGCTGGCATTGTAGCTGCCCAGCTGTCCAGCCTGGAATGGAGGGATGGGTAGGACTGGGCAGCTCAGGGTGAACAGGGAGGCTCAGAGCCCCTCACCCCAGTGAGGCAAAGGGCTGTGATTGGGTAGAGACAACATAGCAGAACTCATCTTTTTCTGGGTCTCAAATGCAGGTGGGAGATGTGTGACCCAATCCTTGGCCTGTACCCTTTGCCTCATCCTTTTGGGGATTTGAGTCCACCTAGCTCTGAGCAGACCCAGCATCCAGGCAGGTTGGGAGTATGATCCAACCTCAGTCTCCACTTGGACCTGACCTTTTCTGCCCCACATCCCCTTCCCACATCTAGCCAAAGCCAAGGGCATGGGTTGGTTGGTGCCCAAATGAGAGTAGTTCAGGTCTTCTCTCTTACTCTCATCCTCCCCTCTCCTGATGCAGTATGAACTACCAAGGGAAGCACTGCGGGTGGCATGGGGAAACCTTGGCCCACCATGACCATCTAAGCCTCTGTAGGAGCCCTAAGCTGCATGGGCCAAAATCCTTGCCTTCCACCCACCCAGTAATGAGCTCAGCCTGAGGTGAGAAGGGAATATATGGTGTGTTACCAAGGTAGCTGAGGCAGTGGCACCCTGGCAGCCTGTGTACACCGTTTCTTCCCTTGTCTATCAGCACCCCTAGGGGGATGAGCCCATGTCAGTGCAGCAGTGGTATTGGAGGAAGTGCCGTTGACAGGTCTCCTGGAAATCCCTGCATTATGGGTGGTGTTCCAAGTCCCCCTCTTGTTTCTTCTGTGAAAAGCCCAGGTGGGAGGTAAGCCTTGGAGATGTGTCTGAGGAACTAGAACTCCTGAATCCAGTTTCTAGCAGTTCCTGGTGGCCCCTTGGCATAGTGACTTTTTTCCTATTAGGTGGGAAGGATTGTGGATGACTGCATCTCTCCCTCCAAGGAGAGAGACCTTGTGGTCTCCTTGATTCTGTGTGGGAGTGAGTTGCTTTGGGTTGTGGCTTCATCAAATAGCCGGTGGCTTCAGTGGCCAGAGTAGATTCCCCTGTCCTGCTAATGCTTCCTGGAGCCTCTGGCTATCTGGGCTGTGGGAGGGGGTGTGCCCAGGGCTGGAAGGACACCAGGCCCATCCAGGCCCCTTTGCCCAGCAGTACCAGTCAGTGTGGCATTGACTTGGTGTCCTTGTCCCTTGGCAGTCTGTTCTCCAAGGGCTCCCTGGGGCTAGCTGAGGGAGAGGCAGCTGGTCTTGCCTTTCTCCAATGATTTTCCAATATTTATCAGCTCATCGACATGCATCCCAGGTCACAGCTCCTTCTGTGTAGCAAGGACCTGAGAGCTGGCCCATGGTTTACCCTCTCTTCCCTCAGAGGCTCTACCTGGCTGCAGGGGGCGGGGGGGCAGGGCAAGGCTTGTCCTCTGCCTAATCCGTTAGGGACAGGGCTTATGGCTAGTCCTGTCCCTCATCCCCCAGCCCTGGTTGGGCTCATTATTGCTCTGGGGGCAGAACATGGAGGGGGGCTTGAGGAGAGGCTACAGGGACAACTATAAACCCCTCCCTTGCCTATGGGCCTGAGTTGGAAGTTTGCACCTTTGCTTTCCTCCTGCTTCTCTCCTTTGCCCCGAGTCTGAATTTTGACAGGACCTGGCATGTGTTAAAATGATTTGAGGCTGAGCCGTCAGTGAGATTTTTAATTAGCTCCCTGTCTCCTTCCACCAGGGAGGGCCAGGGGCCCCCAGGTGGTGGGGGGAGGGCCAGGCTGGGCTTGGGTGGGAGGCTGCCCCTCCAGGGGCCTGGGGGCAGGCATGGGCAGCTGGCACTCCTTGTGTGGGATGCTATAAGGAGGGAGAGCTGGACAGGGAAGGAAGGGCTGTGTAGCCAGGCCAGTTCTCTCTCTCTCTCCTCTGTCTCCCCTGTTCCTCTGTTCTCCCCGATGGCTTTGAGATGAAGGCGATGGCAAGGATGGAGGATGCAGTTTCCATGGCAACGAGGCTGTCCACAGCCAGGCAACTTCAGAGCCGGGCTCTCCGGAGGAGGCAGATGCGCAGAGCAGCCACAGAGCTGCCTCTCGCCTGCCAATGAGGGGGCTGGCAAAGCAGGTGGTAAGGGTGGCTGCCTGGTACTGCCCACCCTGATGCCCAGCCTAGAGGGGAGACTGAAAAAAGGACTACTCTCTCTTATCATCCCTGTTACTTCCAGAAGGGAAGCCAGGCAGGTGGTTTGAGTGTTGACAAGAGTTGGCGTAGGGTTCCATTGTCCCTGGAATTTCTCGGTGGGCACAGACTCTTGTTCCTGGGAGCATCTCCCAAAGCTAAAATTGTACATCCCTTGAGATATGGACTACCAGGTGGCTGATGACCACTCAGCAGATTTCCTCTGCACCTTTTGAATACCCAGAGCATGGGCATGTTGGTGAAAGCTATGCCCTGACTGGTTTCGGGGACCTTTTTCTTCCCTCTAGCTGCCAAGGAAGGACTTGGACTTTCTTCAGGGAGACCCCCCGACCCTGGACTTGTGACATGGCATAGTTCACTGAGGGGGGCTCAGGTTTGGCAGATGCTCCCAGTGCTGGCATTAGAGTAACCCCCAGAGCCTGGTAGCTCCTACTTCCTGATGTCGTGTTCTTGTTCATCCTCCTGAGGACCAGGGCTGAGTGAGTGTGTGGGTAGCTGGAAAAGCAGAGGCAGCCATCGGTGTATGTGGAGATGGGAGGAGCTGGGCATGTGGACTCATGAGGTAGCATGAAGAGCACCCCAGATTGGCAAAAAATACTGGACTCAAACTATTGAAAATAATGACTTTCCTTCACTGACCCTGCAGTGTTTGAGCGCATGGAGACTTAGGGTACAGGGCCTTGCCCGCATTACCCATGGAGTCAGGTGAGGTGAGCTGCAGGTGGACCTTGGCCAGGCCATCTACTTACCCTGCGGGGTCCCAGACATACCCTGTCCCTTCTGGCTGCTGGACTCCCTGGCTGATAAACCTTCCAGGCTCACGTTTCCTCTTCTCTTTCCCTGGGGGGTTCATTTTTACCCTTCTTCACTGCTTTAATTGGAAGGGGTTCCTCAACCCTAATGTTGGCCAGGGAGGTGGACAAGTAGAGTCCTAGAGTGGCTTCTCCCTACCAGGCAATAAGTCTTTCATTACTGCTAAGTGGAAGGCTCATTTCAGAGCTCATGATGAGAGCCGGGCATGTGCTATAAATAGTCGTGTTGTGAAGGCTGGCGGGTGAGCAGTGATAGGGCAGGGGCCTCACAGTCATCTTAGTGGGTAATTGCACTCCATGGCAGGAAAGGGGGGCAGGCTGGGGAGCAAAATGGGCTTGACCCCTGTTGTGAGTATTTCTGACTGCCTCAGTACAACTCTGGCATGTGTCTTTGCCCCCTTCCACACACACTGGGGGTGGGGAGATCTTTGGGTTTTGTGTCCAGGCAGAGGGGAGTAGAGTGCCTGTCTCAGAACTTGGGGCCCTATAAACTGGTACTTCGGCTCCCTGGGGAATTGGGGTGATGTTCAGTGCTAGTTCTACTTGTCCTGCCTGCCCCTCCAGCTTAGGGTCTGCCTCTTTCCCCTTGGCTGAAACTCTGGGAAGGTGCTAGAAGGGGTGGGAACCAACCATATCTGGTAGCCTTGAAGGTTGGCATAGACCTGACCTGGTAGGGGAATGGGAGTGCAAGAGGGGTTTAGTTGGCCGGGAGCCCCTGTCCAGGGTTTGTCAGTAACATGTCTGCAAGGGCAGGAGCTGGAAGCCTAAAGGTCAGGGGCAGTGACCTTTCCTTTCTGATATCTCTGGGTCAGTCAACATTGTCCAGGGTGGAGAGGACGTCAGGGCCTGAGGATCCTGGGATGGGAAACCTAGCAGGTCACAACTTGGCTTGGCTTGGGTGGCTGGGGCCATAGTTCATGGTGTCCCTGTCCCTGGGGTAGTCTGGGGCGCTAAGCTTCATGGCTCCTTGAGACCATTGCTTTCTGCAACAGTCTTTTGGTTTCAGGCATACAGATAGGACCAGTGGTTCCAGGCCCCTGGATTCTTTTAGCACCCGCCCCAGGGTGTTGTCCAAAGGACTCCTGTTTGTTAGACCACTGCCTCCTGGAGTATGGGGCCCTGCTCTTAGGGTGCTCTGTGTGTGCCTCCCTCAGCAGAGGTTTGGCACTTGGGGGAGATTGAGTTAGGAGACAGAGCCAGCCCCCTGGGAGGGAATGCACAATCGACAGTTCCTAGGGCCTCTCAGGAACAAGTGGGTCAGAAGCCCCATAGGTCTCATTCCACCTTTTGCCACTTTCCAACAAGGGGCGGAAGCTGTGTGCCCACCCTCGGCTAGAGATCTACCAGCAAGACCAGATCTATTTCATGTGCCCGCTGGCACGGCAGGGAGACTTCTACGTGCCTGAGGTGAAGGAGACAGAGCGGAAAAGCCGAGGGCCCACAGAGGCCACTGACGCCCAGATGGATGGCACAGGTATGGATGGTGGGGCCCTCTGTGGAGCCTCTCCCTGGACATGTGGGGCATGGTTTAGGAGACTCCTCCATGGCTGGGTTGGCACTGTGGGTGTCCAGGCTAAGCTTGACAGAGGTGGAGGAAGGAGACGTGCCTACCCCGGACCCACATGCAGAATTGCCTGTTTCCAGATACATGGATCCATGTAGATGTGGATTTACACATGTTACCCCTGGCAACACAGATACAAAGACCCTGCCTGGATTCCCTTCAGATGCAACAGGGAGTACCCTTGGAAACTGAGCTCACAGACAGCTGGATGCTCATGGGAGGTGGATGCAGTTGTTTGGGAAAAGCATCACTTGGGTGGGGCTCATCAGGGAGTAAGCCTGGCACTGGATCTGGAAGGTACAGAGGGGAACAGGTTGTTCTCCTGTCCCCCGGTATGGAACCCAGCCAGAAGAAGGATGCTTTCTCCCTTCTGAAGAGCAGCCAGAGAGCATGCAGAGGGCAGCCAGAAGATCAGTGCCTGCCCCTTCCACCAGAGCCAGCCTTCATATCCCAAGTCCAGGCCAGCTGGTGGTTTGCCTGCTCTCAGCCCCCCTCCCTTCCATCACCTCTCCGACCCTGGGCTGTTCCCAGGAGCAAGGGGGCCTGCTGGTAATATCCTAAGGAATCCAGCCCTTGTCCATGCTCGTGGAGCCTTGTGTAATCGATTCTGGAGGCCCAAGACCTGTGGGAGTGGTACAGGGCTGGAGAAGAGCAGCTGTCCCTCTCTCTTTAGATTTCGTCTGCCCAGCCAGTCTTCCATAGCCAAGGTCACCCTAGAGTGGTGTACGTTGTAGCAGGGGGTGGGGGTACTGAGAGTCAGTCTCCACTCCCTAGAGGCCGTGTCCAACACAGTTAACTTCATCTGCCACTTAATTATCTCCATGGGGCACTGCTCCACCCGCCTGGTGGAGCCCAGCAGACATTCTTCAGTGCCCCTACTGTGGGCACAAGACATGGCACAAGGTCACCAGGCCCAGGCAGTCCCCAGGAAAGGAAGGGGGAGTGCCTTGACCTTCCTTCAACCTCCCTGTGCTGCTTACACCCCACCCCGGCCCCCCGTCCTTGGCCCACCCACCCAGCTTCTCTCCCAAACACTGCCTGCCAGGGGTGTTGAAGGACTGCTTGGCACCTGCTGCAGCTGGCTGCAGCCGTGGCTCCCACGCCCCCAGAGCCTTGGCCTGTCCTCCCCACTAGCCTGCCGGCCCACTCCCTGGTGGGGGCACCAAGGGGTCTGCCCACCTCTGACAGAGTCTGCCCTGACACCCAGGGCGGACTCTGAGCATGTGTCTGCCAGGTGCATGTCATTTGCATGGCAGTGTGTGCTGGGTACTTGGCTGCCCCGGGCTTGGCCTGCCCCTGCCTGCCTCCCTACTGGGGCCTCCACTTGGGCTAGGAGGTGAAAGGGGATGATTAGCTGCCTTATGCCTGTTATTACATTGATGTATTATTTAGCTCCAGAGAAGCAATGAATATTTGATCTCCCTGCACTGGCTGTGGGCATTGGAGGAAGGAGGGACTGGGGTGAAGGTGGTAGCTTCATTCCCTGCCCCAGCAGCCCTAGAGACTTAGGTGCTATTCTTCCTTGCCAGGCCTCCTGTGCCCTGGGACACAGGCCCAAGACTCTGGAACTTCCTCTGGTGCAGACCTTGGTAGGCTTAGAGGGATGCCACTTCCCTGCCTTGGACTCATTTGCCAGAAATGTCCCCAGGGGCTGTCCTTATCCCAGCATACTGGGCCCCAGCCTGAAGGGGCCTCCCTGGGCTCCTTCCTCTGATCACCCCTAGCCTAGGAGCTGGGAGAGGGAGGAGAAGGCAGCTGGCAGCTAAGCAGGCAGGTTCCCATATCCAGATCCCAAGAGAGCCATTGGGTAAGTGGGCTGGTGGAACATGACAGTTTAATGGGGCCTGGGGGCCCCATTTCATTTGCTCTTTTCAGGCCTACAGCCCCTGGTGCACTGGTTATCATTTAAGGAGTGACTAAGAGGCTGGAGTCCTGCCCCAGAGTCAGAAGGAACCACCCATAACTCAGGATGTAACCCAAGGTCACTCATGGATGCCTCTATTCTGGGCGTCATGATTGGGGCCCAGCCAGAAGAGGGCCCTGGACCAGAAGCCTGGCACTTCCAGGGTCCACTTCACCTCTGCCAGTTGGCCCAAAGGACATCTTCTCAGGGCCAAGGGGACTGGAAAGCGGACTCCAAGTCTCCCCATCCTTACACTAGTCCCCATCTGAGGCACAGTGTAAGTTCCAGGCCAAGTCCAAATGCCAAGCATTCCCCAGCTGCTCCTGGCTCAGGGCTGCATCACCATGGAGACAGGATCTGGGGAAGTTGCCCCACCCTTCACCTCTGTGATGTTTGACAGCTGCCCCTCTCCCTCTCACATAGGAAGGGAGACATATCAGCCTTCTCTCAATCTGGATTCTTACACAGCAGGCCTGAGCTCTTTGTCCCTCCTTGCCCCCTGCCAACTGTTGTCAGTTTCTCTGATCTGGGGAGATGAATTGAAGGGTTACTCCTGAAGAGGGCAGATGAAGTGTCTGCTTGCCTGGAGGATGTGTTAGGGGTGGGAGGAACAGACTGGGAGGGACCTGGACCATCACCCCTGTCTCAGGGCTCTCCAGCTGCCCTCAGAGTGCTCTCCTGGTCCCCTTCTGCTGCCTTGCGGCTCAGGAATCACCAGTCGTTGGAGATATTTAAGGGCTCCTCTGGGATGACCCATGCATATGGGAAGAAAGCCTTTAAAATGCTTTATCCCAGTACCCTCCTTCCTTGCAGCTGGTTTCCTAGGACTTCTCCATCCCACTCCTGCCCTAGCTGCCTCCTCAAATCAGGGCTCTGTGGGCCAGAGGCTGAGGCCAGCTGCCTTCCTGGATACGGCTGCTCCTTGGGGAGCCCTGCATGGGGGAGGGGACAAGAGAGTAGGCCTCCTGGTCCATTCTCCTGTCCTCATGCCTTGTAGGCACTGTCTGTAGCTGGCCTTGAACAAACCTTTCTCTAAGCCTGAAATGGGGGGTGGAGGAGGGGACAGTACTTGAGTCTTTTTGTTCTACCCTTAGCTCCTCACCTCAGGGCTGAGTGGTCCTTAATGGACTGTTGGGGGGTGGGGGTGGGGCAGCAGGCTTTGTGGGCGAGCAGGGAGCTGTGAGGCTATTTCAGGGGAGGGAGAGGAGTGCACAGCTGACTGCCCTCCCTCACCCTCTCTTCCTTTGCCCTGTCAGTGCAGCCCTGCTCAGGGCAGAGGCCAGAGGCCAGCTGCAAGAGTCTCCTCAGCCAGGGCCCGCTTTATTATTCATGAGCACACTATGTATGCTGGATTGCTGAACAAGTGATAAGGCCTCTGTCCTCTCCCTGGAGGAGGGGAGGGCATGGGGGTCCTAGCTAATGTGTACTCCCTCTTCCTGGTCCAGGAGCTGATACGATGAGTGACACGAGTTCTGTAAGCCTGGAGGTTGGTCCTGGCAGCCGGGAGACTTCAGCTGCCACACTGTCCCCTGGGGTGAACAGCCGTGGCTGGGACGATGGTGACACCCGCAGTGAGCACAGCTATAGCGAGTCGGGCGCCAGTGGCTCATCTTTTGAGGAGCTGGACCTGGAAGGCGAGGGACCCCTGGGAGAGCCAAGGCTGAGCCCTGAGGCTGAACTCCTAGGGGCTGCCAAGTGGCCCCGGGAACCTAGTACCCCCGAGAAGGGTGAGGAGTAACCCTAGGCTCATACCCTCCTGGGGTACAATCGCTAAGGAACTGAGCAGACTCTCCAGCCCTCTTCCTCCTTCACCTCTCAGGCCCAGGGTGGGGCCTGGGGCCTCAGGGGGACCTGATTTCCACTGCCCTGGGCTCTAGCTAAGCCTTCTTACCACACTTTTGGCTCCCAGGGCCAAAGGAGCCAGGGACTGTAATCTGCACCCAGACCCTGGGGCTACTGCCCCTCTGACATCTTTTTTCAGATTCACATTGGAGCTTCCAGAACCAGAATAAAGCGTATAATTTTCTTGTTTCACCTGGATTTGGGCTGTGCATTTGTGTATTTGTTTCACCCTGAGGAGCCCTGTGCAGATAGGTTGGGGGTGGGCAGAAGTACCCCTAGCCTGGGGAGAGGAGGGAATATGTCAAGGTAGCCTGGGGTGAGAGGAGGAAGTGGGGTATTGAAGGCCCTCCACTCCCTGCTCTTTGGCTCCAGTTGACAGCTGCTTCTCCGTTGCAGCAGCCCCAAAGGCTCCCCAGGCTGCTGGGAAACAGGCAGAGCAAGTCAAGGGGAGTAAGGGCCAAGCATGGGGTGCCCTTTGGGGCCCAGGAGTGGGGAGCTCACAGCCTGCCTTTGCTTCCAAGGGATGCCTTTGTATCTGTAGCTCAAGTGTGCCCATGCTCATGCTGGTATCTAGTTAGCAGGTGAAGACATCCCTGCTGTGCCTGCCAGTGTCTGTGTACCTTTGTGTGTAACTGCACACACATGCACACATGCCTTTGGCTCTGTGTGTGTAACTAAGGTGGGTCTGTTCATGGTGGTCTCAGGTGAAGCTGTGCCCAAGTAGGCATTAGGATGTGATTGTGGCTGGGTGTGGCTGTATTTGTGTGGATGGCTATGTGGTTATGTGCACGTGGTACTGTGCTTTATGTGTCTTAACTATATGTGATGGTACTGACAGAGGTGTGAGACTGGCTGTCTAGGAGCATCACTGTGGGGGCTTTGTCCATATACATCTATCTGTGTGTAGCTGTGTGTCTGTATACAGCTGTATTGTGTGTTCACATGTAAAGCTATGTGCTTTTCTGTGTGTCACATGTAAAGCTATAGGTCAGTGCATCTGTGTCTGTGAGTTTAGTTATATATGTGTAGATATGTCCATGTGTATGGTTATATGTATATGATGGGGTGTCTATATATACAGCTGTTTGTCTGCATGTAAAGTTATGTATTATGGCTGTGTGTACATCTGTGCGTATAGTTGCATGTACTTCTCTGTGTGTGGCCATGTCCATATATACAACTCTGTAAGGCTGGGTGTCTTTGTGTGCACGGCTGGGAGTGGTGGCTGCATAGCTGGGTACATACATGTGAACATACACGCATGTCCATGTGCTGCAGTGGGACTGTGTAGGCCACTTCTGTGGGCCGCATAATGGGCCTCTGGGACTGGTGCTGTGTTTAAAGCCCTGTGTCTTTTGTGAGGCTGTCTTAGTGAGGGGGGCAGGGATTGCTGTGTGGTCCTCTTACCTCAGCACCCTGCTGCTATCAACCCCTCTGGTCCAAGGGCCCAGCTCATCACTCACTTACCCCAGGCAGCAGTTGCTCTGAACCAGCCAGAGAGGATGAGAGTAGCCAGGGCTGGAAGACAACATATCTGTCTCCCCAGCCTTGTCTGACAGCTCTGAACCCTCATTCTGCTGTCACCTCACCTACCTCCCATTAGCAATGGAGTTTGTGTTTGATGTGTGTGTTTCACAGCCGTGCTCTTTCCAACCCAGTGGGGGTACTGGGTTTCTGCATCCTGGGATAAAGTCTATCCTTTCTTGGTGACACCCCTCCCCCCTAACTGCCAAACACACATGTAGGTGCATGTGCCAGAGGGACCTGGGCTTGGCATGGGCTCATTAGCATGTGTCTGAGCTAGCTTTGCCTCTGCTGACACCTGTGGAAGAAAGGGCAGTGCCAGGGGAGCAGATATAGGGATGCTGTGTGCCTTAGCACCTAGTGTGTGCATGCTTCATGCAGGCTCCAGGGCTAAACCTGGGTGTGGGCCCCCTCCCCCGAACCCTTCAGCACAATCAGGGGCTGCAGTTTATCCACCACCTTCTACCCATGGGGGCGTCCTTCTCCATTCTGCTGCAGGAGAGAAGAAGAGTCAAGAGCATCTTCTCAGAGCTGTCCTCCCTCTGCTCGGGCTCCAGCTCCTGTTCCCTCCTACGCAGCAGCCAGTTTCAGGAGCCTCCTCCCCACCCCTCCTCCCCTCCCAGATCCCCTGCCAGCCCCAGCATGTCCCTTAGAGTTGACCCTAGTCATTGGCTCTGTAGCACCCCCCACACACCCCAGGTTGATGTATCTTTGCCATAAATATTTGTATATGAGGGTGGGGATTAGTGGAGGTTGGTGGGGGAGGAGGTCAGGGCGGGGTGTGTATAGGGGGCGGATAGCAGCTTTAAAGGTCATCTGCAGGAAGAGGAGGCCCCATTCTCCTCTGACCGCCCCCCCATCTCTTCCTCTAGTGACTCAGGCCCCAGCTCTCACGTGGGGCCAAAGACATATGCCCCTACCCCAGGCCTGGCATGTGGACTGAACTGCAGTCTGTGGATGGAGAGAATGGATGTGAGGACAGGGAAAGACTCGTCGCAGCAGGCTAAGCTCTCTACCTATCTCCCACATGCCCCCTTACCTATCTCCCAATGGCACCTTTGGACCCTACGGCTAGCCCCTCCGCTCTCAAAGATGGAACGCCATAACATTGTGCGCACCTCCTGGGGCTCAGTGACCTTACCAGCCCCGTGTCCCTTGTCCCGTGCCCGCTGCTCTGTGGGATGCAGTCTGACCGCGGGGTAGAGGGGGCAGATAGGCAGGCACCTGCTCCTGCGCATAGCAGGAGCGCCCGAGGATTCAGCACCACGCGGTGGACAGCTCCGGGACGAAAGCCCCGCGAAGAACAGAAGCGGGAGGCGCAGGGCAAGGAGCGGTGCAGGAGTCTGGAGGGAGGCGGAGGCCGGGTTGGGAGCGGGAGATCCGGAGTGGGGAGGAACGGAGGAGGGGCTGGGGGCGGGCCGGGGCCAGGGGCGGGGCGGGCCGCGATTGAAAGCGGCCGGGCGAGCGAGCGGACGGAGAGCGCAGAGCTGCCGAGAGAGCGAGCTAGTGAGCGAGAGCTGGAACCCTGCGCCCCCGGCTCCTCTCCGTTTCTCTCCGCGCCGGAGTCGGGCGCGCCAGGTAGGGTAAGCCCGTGGTGCCGCGGCCGCCGCCGACCTTATAGAGCCTGACCCCATGTCCCAGCGTCCCGCGGGCCCTCGAGTTCTGGGGCGCTCGGGCCGGGGCGTCCAGCCAGAGCTCGCCAGGAGCTCTGGGAAGCGGGAAGACAACCCCAGGCGTCCCGCCTTTCTTCCCCAGAGAACGCACGCCCTGCATCACGCTCCTTCGTTCCTCCTCTCCTTACATCCTTTGGTCTGTCTTTCTGTCTGTGCCTCTATCTTTGTGTCAGCCTGCGGGTCTCAATCACTCCTTGCCCAGGCCCCCTGGCTGCCCGCCTCTGGGATTCTATCTCCCTTCAGGGTATTGTCCCTGTCTGAATTTGGGTCCTGGCCGCCCCTGTGGGAGGCTTGTGGTTTTGACCCGTTTGGACCTCAGCCCCCATCTGGGTCCTTTCCTCATCTGTGTTGGTCTTCATGCTTGCCTCTCTCTCCTGGTTGCCTGGTTGAACTGCTGCTTTCCCGGTACCCACAGGATCCCAGTCTCCTTGCCCTGGCACCAGTGGGAGGTTAACCCTGGGGAGCTGAGGGGCAAAGTGAAGAACCCCAGTCTCTGTGCCAGGACATGGGGTCCTTGAACTAGTGGCTAACCTTATTCAGCCTCAGTTTCCTTCTCCTAGCCTTCCCAAGCCTGCGTGATTGTGAGAGCCTGTGTGGGGTGGGCATCTGGGAGGGTAGCTGGGGCACAAATGATGAAGTGCAGAGTGGAAGAGGGAAGGAGGGGTCCCTGAGGGCCAGGGCCAGGGTGGACAGGATAGGGAAAGGATGAGGATAAGGAGATTAGAGATGGTTCTGAGATGGTTCTGATGCTTGGTTCTGAGCTGAAGAAAACACAGGGGCATAAAGTCTCAAACGGCATTCTATGCAGAGCTGAGGTGCCCAAAAGTCTCACCTTGAGCAATTTTGAGATTTTGACTAGATGAACTGACCCTGTCCCTGGACACACACATATGCTCACATTGACTTTTCCTGTTGACTTAAGACCTGTGGCCACTTCAGTTTCCCTCCCTGGGGCCAACCTCTCCACCTTGCTGTCAAACTTCCAGGGTCTAGAGTCTCTATTACATCCTCAGTCAGGGGCTCTGGGGATGGCTTTTTAAGAACTAGAGGCTAGGACCCTTGGGTGCTCACCCTGGGTTCCAGGCTCTCTAGGAGTTGGAGACTACCCTTTGGAGATTTTTCCTTCCCTCTTCTGTGGTGGTTTCTCAGGCACAATGGCTCATTTCTGGGAATGCAAGATTCAAGATAGAGATTGGACCCCTAAGTTTATACTCTAACCTGGCTCCTGATGCAAAGGTGTTGACTCTGGGGTCCTGGGAGATTTGTGCAAGGTCTTGGACACTCTTTGATTCACAGCAGGATTGGAGTTAGCTGAGTTCTCCTAACTTATGTCTGGGCCTCTACTCTCTGCCTCCCTCCCTCTCTGCTGAGTATGGAATGGGCACAGAGGCCATCTAAAGACCCAGATGAGGGCAAGGCTGAGAAACAGGTCAATGGGTGTCTCAGGAGCTTCTCAGCTTAGTGATACCACCTCTCCCTGGCTCCCTAGGAAAGTCCCTAGGTGAGGGAATTGGGGACGGCAGAGTCAGAAGGGGTAGCCACTCTCGGGTTCCACCTCTCCCTGTTTGTCTGTCTGTCTCTTTCTCTGCAGGAGCTGGGCCCCTTCTTATCTCTCTTCCTGCCTGTCCTTTCCTGGTCCCTGTTTTCTCCTTTCTTTGCCTTTGCTGCTTCTACCCTCATCCTCTGGAGGCCCAGGTCTGCTGGACCCATCCATCCCCTTTGGGACAATGGGATCACTGCTTGGGCTCCTGGCACTGCTTCTGCTATGGGGCACTGTGGCTGAGGGCCCCGCCAAGAAGGTGCTGACCCTGGAGGGGGACCTGGTCCTGGGTGGGCTGTTCCCGGTACACCAGAAGGGCGGCCCGGCAGAGGAGTGTGGGCCTGTCAATGAGCATCGTGGCATCCAGCGCCTGGAGGCCATGCTTTTTGCACTGGACCGCATCAACCGTGACCCACGCCTGCTGCCGGGTGTGCGCCTGGGCGCGCACATACTCGACAGCTGCTCCAAGGACACACATGCCCTGGAGCAGGCACTCGACTTCGTGCGTGCCTCACTTAGCCGTGGTGCCGATGGCTCACGCCACATCTGCCCCGACGGCTCTTATGCCACCCACGGTGATGCTCCCACTGCCATCACTGGTGTCATTGGCGGCTCCTACAGCGACGTCTCCATTCAGGTATGTGGGGCTGCCCAAATGGGGACTGGGGAGGGAGGCCAGAGGCAGGGGCCCAGAATTCCCTTTGAGCAGGGGCTCTAGGCTGCCATGTATTAGAAGGGGGGCGAGGAGCTTCCTTTAAGTAGCTTTTTACAGAATACCAAGAAAGTGCCCCTGTCACATGATGCAGGCTGACTTTTAGAAATTGTATAAGGAAAACATCCCACTTGCATCACATACACACACACAGCTGATGTTAAAGAGTCCTAAGAAGCTTAATAGCCAGGCCTCTTGGATCAGAACCCCAGGTGTGAATCCTGGCTCCCAGACATACTATGTGACACTGGGTGCTATTTCTCTCTTCTGTGCCTCAGTTTCCTCCTTACAGAACAGGACTCATAACACTTGCCACTCTTAAGGTTGCGGTGGAAATTTAATGAGGTAATACATGCAAAGCTTGTGTCAGAGGCATAATCAATATTAACTGCTATTGTTATTAACCCATTTTACAGATGAGGAAACTGAGGCTTGAAGAGTGGCAGGCACTGGCAAAGTGGACACATTCACCTAGAGCTCACAGCCAAGGGCCTCCAGCTCTGTCAGATCACCTCTCCATGGACTAGAAAGGGGTGAAAGATAGAAGCCAGGAGCATCCCAGAGAAGAGAAACAGGGATGGGGCCCCCGGAGGAAGAGAAGCAGAATGGGTGAAGTGGGGGGAGGGTCCCTTAGGGTCTTTGGGGGGACAGGATTTGCAGGGGTGGGAAGGTAAGGGAATGAGACCCTCCCTCCTGCTTTCTCACAGACTGGCCCAGCTGATATCCGTGGGCATGCGTGGCTGCTTTAGCCCATGTGGGACCCTCCCCCTCCCTGACTGGGTCCCACCTCTTGCCTGGACACTTACCTGCCTGGTGCCCAGAATAGGTTGCCGGAAGATGAGGCCAGAACTGGGATCAGGATTAGGATTTGCACAGAGGGCCTTGGCTGGGGCTTCAGCTTCCTTTACAAGGCCAGCTAAGGGCACTGCAGTCAGAGGCAGGGCCAGGACCCCTGACCTGGCACACTTAATCAGGAGAAATGAAGCAGGAGTCTGAACTGTGGAGGCAGCTTCTGACCTGGGATGGGGGAGGCCTCCTCATCCTCTTACTGCAGGAAGTGAGTTACCTGTTCTGCTAGTCCCAGCTGCTGGAGGTGGCCAGTAGCAACTTGGACAGGTATGGCTGTGCTGGCACCCACATCTGCCACATCCCACCTGCTGATGCTTTCAGGGGCCTCCAGGGTGCTTTCCCAGCATCCACCCTCTCCACAGTTCTTAGGGCTCCATGCATTCATCTCTAGTCCAGTTACTTTCCTCCCACCCCAAGCTGCCTGCCTCCTGTACCAGGGCCCACACTTCAACATTGGTCTGCTTTTTCCTTGTCTGAGTCAAAACAAGGCCCAGCCCTTCATCTTAGGCTGAACCTGCCTGTTAATAATTCCTCCTCATTTCAGCCCCATCTCTCCTGCCCAAACCCCTATCGTCTTCCTTTTGCCCGGCACTGTGACCTCACATGCATTTTCATTTTTCCCTCCTCAGCAGCCTCATCAGGCAGGAATGAGAAACCGAGGCTCAGGGAGGTTTGCTAACTTGCCCAGGGACACAGAGGCAGAAAGTACGAGAGGAGAAGGCATTGAGACTGTCAGAGTAAGAGCCTGTGTCCCAGGTGCAAAGGCAGGACCTACCTCCCACATGTGGAACCTGGGCCTTGTCCTGCTCTCACCTACCCATCCCACCATGTCCTTGTCTGTCTCCCACTCTAGCGGGCAGGTCCTAGGGACCCAAGGGTAGGAGATGGCCTGCCAGGTGGTCAGCGGTAAGCAGGAAGCCTTGTTTATTTCAAGTTCAGCCATCCGATGGCAGCCAAGATCTGGGTCTCCTTTCCTGAGGAAGCCTTTTCCTTCTTTCTCCATCATTCCATCAGGATGGACTCTGGGGAAAGGTTACCTGCCCCAAATAGGTAGAGAGCCCAAGAGCCCTGAGCATCCCAGCTAGTGCCCTGCCCCCTGCCCTGTGCAGCCAAGTACCAACCTCTCCCAGCCCAAGCTTTGGGCCCTCCCTTCCCTACTTTTGCTACTGCTCTGCATCTGAAGGGGGACAGTAGAGGGGTCCTGGTGTGGCTCCGGAGCCAGGTGCCTCAGCCCTAGGTCTTCTCTCTCCCAGCCCTTGGGAAGGAGTGGAACACTCCCTACCCCCAGAGGGAAGACACATCAAGACAGGGTATGGGTCTTTGGGGAGAAGCAGACCTCAGGGCTGACTACACAGACACTTGATCCCAAGGTCGAGTAGCTGTGAGGAACACATTTGTCTTTCGAGTTTGACCTGATCTCTGATCTTGGCCCTCTCTACTGGTCCCCCAGGTGGCCAACCTCCTGCGGCTATTTCAGATTCCACAGATCAGCTATGCCTCCACCAGTGCCAAGCTGAGCGACAAGTCCCGCTATGACTACTTTGCCCGCACTGTGCCCCCCGACTTCTTCCAAGCCAAGGCCATGGCCGAGATTCTCCGCTTCTTCAACTGGACATATGTGTCCACTGTGGCATCCGAGGGTGACTATGGTGAGACAGGCATCGAAGCCTTTGAGCTGGAGGCCCGTGCCCGCAACATCTGTGTGGCCACCTCGGAGAAGGTGGGCCGTGCCATGAGCCGCGCAGCTTTCGAAGGCGTGGTGCGAGCCCTACTGCAGAAGCCCAGTGCCCGTGTGGCTGTCCTGTTCACCCGCTCCGAGGACGCACGCGAGCTCCTCGCGGCCACCCGGCGTCTCAACGCCAGCTTCACCTGGGTGGCCAGTGATGGCTGGGGTGCCCTGGAGAGCGTGGTGGCCGGCAGCGAGGGGGCCGCTGAGGGCGCCATCACTATCGAGCTGGCCTCCTATCCCATCAGCGACTTTGCCTCTTACTTCCAGAGCCTGGACCCTTGGAACAACAGCCGGAACCCCTGGTTCCGTGAGTTTTGGGAGCAGAGGTTTGGCTGTAGCTTCCGGCGGCGAGATTGTGCAGCCCACTCGCTGCGCTCCGTGCCCTTTGAGCAAGAGTCCAAGATCATGTTTGTGGTCAACGCAGTGTATGCCATGGCCCATGCACTGCACAACATGCACCGAGCCCTCTGCCCCAACACCACACACCTCTGCGATGCAATGCGGCCTGTCAACGGGCGCCGCCTCTACAAGGACTTCGTGCTCAATGTCAAGTTTGATGGTAATGGGGCTGGCTAGTGTCCAGCAGTTTTCTGGCCTTCAGCAGGCAAGAGGGATGGGGTCTTCAGGTTCCATTACCTGACTAAGAAAACGTAGCCTACAGCAAGTGAGGGAGTCACCCCGGGGTGGGGGAGGGCTGGGATGTGATCCAGGACAAGGATGGCTAGAGAGAGGGGACTCCAACTGGAGCCAGGGCTGAGGTTTCACTTTCTGGCCTCGTCCTGCACTGAGGGTCTCTAGTTCCTATTTGAACCTTGCTCTCTCTCTCCCTCCTGCCTCTTTATCATGCGGAGAGTAGGGACTGGGGGCCCTCGAGCCCATTCTCAGGCAGCAAAACATCAGTGGGAGTCAGAATAAGGGTGGGTTGAGAGTGAGCATCAGGTGGCACTCTATTTTCTGGGAAAATTCTATTCCTCATCTTGATTTTTCTATTCAAGGTGGCCACAGTCTCTTCATACCAAAATTTATTTTAATAAACGTTCCAGCTTTACGAAAAATGAATGCCTCAGAATCATCACTGTGCTTCAGGAAGCATCACTGTAGGAGCAGTGGGAGGGAGGGAGTGGGGAGCAGTGCCAGGGCCCCCAAAGCCTACTGGCCCAGGGTTAAGATGAATAATAATTCCAATGAGATTTATATTCAGAGTTGTGGGAGAATCAGGGGAGGGGTTAGGATTGGACTCGGGTGCATGAGGTTGCCATCAGAGCAAGGCTCAATTCAGCCCACTGAGCTAGGTAGGATTTATTGGAGGGCTCGAGTTGGATTCTGAGGACTTTGAGGCTGGCTTGAAGGAGCAGGGGTTGCATGGAACCTGCAAGGGACTCCAGGCTGCATCATTCACCATATGGAGCCTTATGCATATCATCTGCTAGTATGAACCCCAACTTCTCACTGGGACCTGGGATGACAGGGGTCCTGCTTCCTCTTGAGCCTGGCTGGGAGATGTGAGGTTCCCAGGTGAGGGGAGATGGGGAAGAGAAGTGCCTTGTGAGCTGCGTGATGAGCGCATCTAAAGTTGGGGTTCAGCTAGCACTGATGTGAGTATTAGGACTAGAGGGGAGAGAGCTGACTTGTCATCAAGAGAATTAAGTGGGACCAGGACTGGACCTGAGGCTGAATTTAGGTGTGAGGGTGTCCGTGTTAAGTCTGGGGGGAGGGCTGCAGTGTGTGTTGTGATAAGGTTGGGGTCTAGGGTCTGGGGTCTGGGTTGGAAGTTACTGGAGACTAGGCATAAAGCTAGGTTTTGGGGAGTCATGGTTGGGCGTTGGTGTGGACATTAGGTCTGTGGAGATGCCTGGGCTTTGAGGTTGAGGTTTTATTTGGAGTTTAGAGTTGAGATTTGTTGTAGCCTCTCATTTAGAACAATGGCTGGGGTTAAGTCCAGCTTTAGTGTTGGGATGGGGCTCAGAAGGACAAGGAGTGGCCTCAGGTCGGGGTCTGGGTTCCATGTTAGGGTGAGGGTGGAGGTCACATCAAGACTACCCACCAATCCAACCTTCTCTTCCCTCCCCAATTCCAGCCCCCTTCCGCCCAGCTGACACACACAATGAAGTCCGCTTCGACCGCTTTGGTGATGGTATTGGTCGCTACAACATCTTCACCTACCTGCGGGCAGGCAGTGGGCGCTATCGCTACCAGAAGGTGGGCTACTGGGCCGAAGGCCTGACCCTGGACACCAGCCTCATCCCATGGGCCTCGCCCTTGGCCGGCCCCCTGCCCACGTCTCGCTGCAGTGAGCCCTGTCTCCAGAATGAGGTGAAGAGTGTGCAGCCAGGGGAGGTCTGCTGCTGGCTCTGCATCCCCTGCCAGCCTTACGAGTACCGGCTGGACGAGTTCACTTGTGCTGACTGTGGCCTGGGCTACTGGCCCAACGCCAGCCTGACTGGCTGCTTTGAGCTGCCCCAGGAGTACATCCGCTGGGGTGATGCTTGGGCCGTGGGACCAGTCACCATCGCCTGCCTAGGCGCCCTGGCCACCCTCTTCGTGCTGGGTGTCTTTGTGCGGCACAATGCCACCCCAGTGGTTAAGGCCTCAGGCCGAGAGCTCTGCTACATCCTGCTGGGCGGTGTCTTCCTCTGCTACTGCATGACCTTCATCTTCATTGCCAAGCCATCCACGGTTGTGTGCACCCTACGGCGCCTTGGTTTGGGCACCGCCTTCTCTGTCTGCTACTCAGCTCTGCTCACCAAGACCAACCGCATCGCGCGCATCTTCGGTGGGGCCCGGGAGGGAGCCCAGCGGCCACGCTTCATCAGTCCTGCCTCACAGGTGGCCATCTGCCTGGCGCTTATCTCGGGCCAGCTGCTCATTGTGGCTGCCTGGCTGGTGGTGGAGGCACCGGGCACCGGCAAGGAGACAGCCCCGGAGCGGCGGGAGGTGGTGACATTGCGCTGCAACCATCGAGATGCAAGCATGCTGGGCTCACTGGCCTACAACGTGCTCCTCATCGCGCTCTGCACGCTCTATGCCTTCAAAACCCGCAAGTGCCCCGAGAACTTCAATGAGGCCAAATTCATAGGCTTTACCATGTACACCACCTGCATCATCTGGCTGGCCTTCCTGCCCATCTTCTATGTCACCTCCAGTGACTACCGGGTGAGCCACCTGCCACAGAGTGGCAGTGGGGTTGGGGGTGGGTCCTGGACCTCTTGTTTCCTGGTGTCTCATTTACTCTTCTGATAACTCTGAGGCTCCAATAGGCTGAAAGCTCACCCAGCTTGCAGTGGCCCAGTTGGGACTGGATCCCAGGGGAAGGTGGGAAGGTTGAGTGGGGACTAAGACAATGGACAAGGAGGTGGAGGAGTTAGAGCTGAGGTTTCAGGACTCAGATGTCACCCCCTAAGCTCGAGGAGAGGCATGGACTGAAATATGTCCAGATGGGCAGATGCTCTGCCCTGCTCCATGGAGGGGTTGGCTGCAGAAGGGGACACTTGGTTTCTGCTCTTGGGTAGCTCCTGGGCTAGTGGGTGGGTGACCAGGGGATCAACTAAAGAACTAAGTCAGGAAATGTTGTTGACTTGTTTAGGTCCTAGTGAGAGCACAGAAGAGGGAGGTGTGTGTGTGGTGTGTATGTGGTGTGTGTGTGTGTGTGTGTGTGTGTGTGTGTGTGTGTGGAGAGAGAGAGAGAGAGAGAGAGAGAGAGAGAGAGAGGGGGGGGGAATCATGGAGGGCTTCTTGGAAGAGGAGTCCTTGAACTGGGCTCTGCAAGACAGGCAGGTTTCAATAGGTTGGATGGAGAAGGTAGGGAAGGGCAGTCAATACAGAGGCCAATTGGAGCAGAGGGCGTGCATTGACCTCCCTTGTTGAGGAGGGGAGGCACAATTGGTGCAAGATAGGCAGAGGTGAGGGTGGAAAGTGGGAATGGGAATGGTGGGCTATCAGGCCACATGGCCTCAGAGGGTACCATGCTCTGATGCCTCTTGGAGCCTTGCAGTGTAGCACAGTGCCCCTGGAGTTGTGCAGCTCTGGGGTTGAGAGATGAAAGCAGGAAAGGCAGAGAAGCTGAAGCACAGAGCAGTAGGAGATCTAGGGGATAGGGTTGAGGGAGTTTTAAGCAGGTGGAAACTGTACCCCAGTTGGTGGCTTCCAAGCAAAGTTCCAACTGGCACTGAGTGTCTCATAGGTCTCCTCACCTTCTAGGGGGCCATGGCTGCTTTAAATGGGGGTGGTCAGGGAATGCCTCTCTGCAGAGGTGACAGATGAGCTGTCCTCTAGACAGTAAGAGGATCATCTTGTTGAATCCTCACGACTCTGGAGTAAACTCCGTGGCTCTCCCCATTTTACAGACGAAGAAACGGAGACTCAGGGAGGTTCAATCCCTTGCCTAAGGTCACTCAGCTTGGGAGTGTAGAGCAGGGTCTGAACTGACAATCTTAACAATTAAAGGAGCAGGAAAATCGAGACAAGAGCCCCTGCAAAGGCCCTTTCCCCCAGGACAGAGGTATGGTGGGCAGTGCTGGGGGCCAGGGCGGCTGGGTTTGGCTGTTGTTGCACCTGCTGGGCCACCTGCCTGGTTGGTGGAGGCCAGGGCTGGGGAGGGAATCTGCTCTGACTCAGCCTGCATTTGCATATGATTTGCATTTGCATGCCAATCATAGTTGGCTAAGGACTAACCTGGACACACACACACGCAGTATCCACACATGCACACATGCACACACACACACTCATGCACACACACATACCTGCACGCATATGCATGCAGATACACACTTATACACACACTGGCAGACACACTCCGATGCACACATACATTCCTGCAACCCTGCATGTTCACCCCCCTCAGCTGGAACTTTGATCTCCCTGGGAAGGTGGTTCACAGGCTGACACTGGGACTGTGCCCACCTTCCTAGAAATCCTTTGGGGCTTGGCAAATGGACCAAGACCCAGTGTTGGATGCTTACCATCTCCCCTACTCCCTACCCCTGCAGCCTGACAGGGGTCATGGGGCCAGACTCATCCTTGACTTCACCCATCCCAGGTGCAGACCACCACCATGTGCGTGTCAGTCAGCCTCAGCGGCTCTGTGGTGCTCGGCTGTCTCTTTGCGCCCAAGCTGCACATCATCCTTTTCCAGCCACAGAAGAACGTGGTTAGCCATCGTGCACCCACCAGCCGCTTCAGCAGTGCCGCCACCAGGGCCAGCTCCAGCCTCGGCCAAGGTCAGCATTCACCCTAAGCAGCCCGCTCTCTGCCTCAGCTCCTCAACATGGGGACCACTCCTTGGGTTGCTGGGATTCCTTGGCTGGAGGTGGAGAGATCCTTAGATGAGGCTGGATAGGAGAGGGAGGGGTGAAGGCGGGAAACTTCCCTCCACACTCCTGCTTGCCCTGCTGCCTGCCTCTGTGAAGGACCTGAGGGTTGGCCCCAATCTCTGACTTCCTTTCCTAGGGTCTGGCTCCCAGTTTGTCCCCACCGTTTGCAACGGCCGTGAGGTGGTAGATTCAACAACATCGTCGCTTTGAAGACCCCACATTCCTGCCCCCACACAGCTGCTCCCTGGAATCCGGTGCACCCCCACATCCAGGGCCAGGAGGAAGTCAGCTGGAGCATTGCAATAACCCCAACCCCATGCCCGCCCCCGCAGCCACTTACCTACCTACTTATTCCAACCCTTCAGAGTCAGAAGTCAGGGTCCTTGGCCCGGGAGCCTCTGCAGCAGCCACCAACTGTCCTCGCAGTGTGTCCCCTCCTTGCTAGGCCCAGGCAGGACTCAGAAGGGAGCAAGCCAGGGTCTACTCTGCCCTGGAACAGGATGGCCGAGGACCACCGGCCCCAATCCCCAATCAGCAAAGGTGCTTCCAGCCCCACCCTTCCCTCCTTCTAGGGCCTTTTTAATTTTTTACATAAGTTATTCTGGGATGGGGAGGGGGGTTATTGTGGGGGCCATCCCTCCCCGTGCATAGTAGTTTGTCCTGTGGTTTATTTTGTATTACCTGTAAATAAAGTGTCTTTATTTAAAAAAAAAATCACTCGTTGCCTTTGACCCAGGGAGACCCCTCATGCCCTCCACAGCCGCCCAACCTTCCTTTCCATAGTATTTGTTGACTCTGATCTGTGCCTGCTCTGTGCCGGATGCTAGGATCTGGCAGCCAGCAAGACAGACCCAGTCCTGCTTGGCTGGGGAGACAGAAGATGAAAAAGCCATCCTCTCTGAAAAGGATCCCCCGCAGAGCAGGGGGGATCTACTGGGACGAGAGCAGGGGGCTTCAAGGGACTCAGGCTCCTCTGACAGCGCAAGGGAGGACCCGGATGGTGTGGGCGGTAGGGCAGGAGGGGCGGCCGACTGTGACCCGTAACTGTGGGCTTTTCCACAGCTGGCCTGCCTGGCACTCGGAAGAGCTACTGGTTAGCACAAAGCCAGGCTGAGCCTTGGTATGGAGGGAACCAAGAGGAGACACAGCTGAACATTGCCTGTTCAGGTACCGTGTACAGAGCCAGAAAGCTGGTGTGGAGGGAGGAGATGAAGCAGGAAGGACAGAGCCTGGGCAGTTAGAGAGGTCATCTGCTGTCAGACTGTGAGAGGTGGAAGAAGGGGCCTCCTCCAGTCTCGGAGGAGCTCTCCCCCAACTGCCTGGGTCGTGGGGCCCGGGGCCCTAGGGCATCCTCCCACCCCCGCACTTGCCATCTGGGGCTCACCAGCAGAGGGCGCAGAGGCAGGGTTTCAGGCACAGCGCTCAGCCAGGCAACCGCTGCCCTCCTGTGGCGTAGGGGGGCAGTGGGCACAGAACTCAAACAGGAGCAGAACCTGGCACCTTCTGGGGTGCCCCGGCACTGCGGAGTCTCAGAGGGACAAGGTCTTGTGTTGGGAGATGGGCAGGCCAGGGACATTGGTTGTTTTTAAGTTAATTCATTTGCAGTTACAGGCTAGCAAGGCTGTGGAAATTTGTGTTAACAATTTTAAAAATATAAACAGAAAACAAAACAAAACAACAATTGCAGGAGTGGCTCTTCCTCTCCAGCCAATATCTGAAGTGTAGGAGTGCCACATAATATACAAATGCCTAGTTACATTTGAACGGCATATAAACAATGAATAAATTTTTAGTATAAGTATGTCCCATGCTATATTTGAGACATAATTATACTAAACATTCTGTTGTTTATCTGACATTCAAATTTAACTGGGCATCCTGTATTTTCATTTGCTAATTTTGGCAAGACTACTGGGGTGTCTCTTTTCAGGATCCCTGGTCTTGAATGACCCAGGCCTGGGTGCAGCCCCCAGTGGCTGAGCACCGGGGCACTGTATCCCATGGGACCTGTGGTGCTGATCTGTGCTTCCAGTGTGGCCTTTTCTGGATCTTCCTGCAAAACTGGACCCAGGAAGCATTTGCCCACCTTCCCAGCTTCTGGACAGGCCAAGATGTGCTCTGATGTTTTGCACCGGGGAGAGCAACCCTCCTTTCCATGGCTTCAGCTATTTACTTTAAAATGTAATAATAGGGGTGCCTGGGTGGCTCAGTCGGTTAAGCGTCCAACTTCGGCTCAGGTCATGATCTTGCGGTTCGTGAGTTCAAGCCCCGCGTTGGGCTCTGTGCTGACAGCTCAGAGCCTGAAGCCTGCTTCAGATTCTGTGTCTCCCTCTCTCTCTCTGACCCTCCCCTGTTCATGCCCTGTCTCTTTCTGTCTCAAAAATAAATAAACATAAAAAAAATTTTAATATAATAATAATAATAGTTTGTTAAAAGTAGTTATTAAAATGGCTCATAACTAAGGAGGTACAAGGAATATTCAGTGAAGAATCACCTTCTGTCCCTGTCACCCATCACCTGGGGGCAGAAGGTGGATGAAGAGTTCCTGAGGGCCAGTCCTCACATCTGCCCACACAGATCCTTCCACCACCACCTCTGCCTTGCCTTCTCCACGCCCACACTGTTGTGGGCAGAGAATCTGCTGGATTTCACTCCTCAACTCTCACATGTTGCTCGGACCAGGCCCTTCCAGCTGCCCCTGCCCCCGCCCTCCCCCTGGTCCTGACCGTCCTAGGCTTATGTCCCTGCTGTCCCTGCTCAGTACCACATCCATGTCCCACAAAGCCCTGGTGCCGGAACCAGGTGGGGGCCCAGGGGTCCCTGCTGGGCTGGCCCTGCTTATGTGAGACTTGGAGTCCTCCAAGGAGAGCCCTGCCCTTTCTGGGGCCTGACAGCTGAGATGCCAAACATTTGGGGTTCTCTCCAGCCATAGGGAATTGACTGTCCTTCAGTGTAACCAGCAGTCTTCTTTGCTTGGGCAGCTGTCCTGTGGCTTTGCCCACAGCTCCACCCTGCCCTTCTGCCACCCTTTCACCTGTCCCTTGCACTGGTCCTGGGCAAGCTACAGCAGCCTGTCTGGGTGGGCCTGACTCTCTCTCTCTCTCTCTCAAGCAGGAGTCCCTGTGGCATGGTCAAAGCCACTCTTTTCACAGCTCCCCCAGTCCTGTCATGGGATCAGGGAGAGTGAGCCCTTTCCAGAGGAGGCCCTTGAGATAGAAAGAATATTGAAATCCAAGAAGCTGGTGATGTATTGAGCAAAGGTGTTGGGGACAAAAAAAAAAAAAAAAAAAAAAAAAAAAAAATAGACCTGAGGGGAGGACACAGAGCTGGGGAAATGATTCAAGCTGTTCCACATCCCCTGGGTCCTGTGGGGAGACTTGCCCCATGGCTACATTCATACAGAGTTCTTTCTCCATTATCCCCACCCCACCCTGGCTGCTCTTGCCTCCTCCCTTGGGTTCCGGGGTCAGGAGAGGTAGAGGGGAAAGGAGGGGTCACTGAGGATCTCAAAACCCTCTGAAAATGTCCCCACCCCAACTTCCTGCAGGAAAGGAAAGGAGCCTGGCCTCCCCACCCATGGGCCAACAGGCCATTGAGCACTAAAGATGGGGTGTCCTCAGTCAGGGGGGGAGGGGCTAGATCTGGGAAAAACAGGGGAAGGAGGTGGGGGGCTAAAGGGAAGTGAAAAGCTGGAGGGTGCAAAGGGAGGGAGGAGAGAAATGGAGGAAACTGGGAGGAAGACAGTGGAGGGGGGAAGGGGGGTGGCGGGCAGCCAGAGGAGGGAGAAAGTAAAACATGGAAGCTTTAAACCCCAAGGGCTCTCATCAAGAAGGCAGGTTTGTTTATTTGTTTGTTTGTTTGTTTTTTAAAGAAAAATCACTTTATTCTTTCTGTGGAAACAATATACGCTCCCTATAAACAGTTTAAGCATTGTGGAAAAATTAAAAAAAAAAAAAAGTATTAGTTCCAGTTGCATGATTCAAATATAACCATCATTAACATTTCTGGTGCAGCATCCTAGACATATTTCCATGCATTTTTTACAGATAGAAGGAGGGATAGAAATACTTTCATAAAAATGGGATCATGCCATATGTCTATTTTCTTAGTGAGGATTTAATTTTACTTGATTCTAATTGAAGAAAATGAATCTGAAAGTAAAACTGAAGAAATTCTTGAATTTCACAGACATTTCTTCACCACACAAGATATGTTCCCCCTGAAAAATCACAGTAGGTTGAAGAAAAGAGAGAGTGACCTTTAGAGGTATACATTTGGCTAGTCTCAGGGAATCTGAGGTGAGTCTGACCTGTGGCCAACGTCACCCCATGAAGGAAAGGACAGTGGGCCCTCCACCACGTACACTGCACCTGTCCCAGGAATTGTTGTCTAAGTTGTCACTGTGTACTGTCGCACTGAGGCAGACGCCCACAGGTTCCAGGTGGCTCACATGGTGTTTGTATTTCAGCCATGCCACACCTGGCCCTCCCATCTCTGCATTCACGTTGGTTCTCATCCCTCAGGTATGGTGGCATGGAAGCCCTGGGATGCTGAGCTCCCTGTAATGAGTCCTTTCTCTGGGCAAAACAAACTGGGTGCTGGGACAGCCTCTTGGTCACAACATCTGAAACTCACTCTGGCAGTCTTTCAGCATCATTATGTTTTTATTAACCACATTTTCCTTATAGGCCATATTGACTGATCCCTTGTTGAGAAATTGAGAACATTAGCATTAGCTAGTAGTTTTACACTGTCCAGTTTTATCTCGTCTAAATTGTTTGGTAACAGTAATTTACTTAGTTATTTCATATTCATTGTTTATCCAAGGCATCCACAGGTTGCTGCCTTCCTCTTCCGCTTCCTCATTCCTGAGTTCAAACTTTTTTTTTTTAAGTTTATTTATTTATTTTGAGAGAGAGAGAGAGAGCACAAGCAGGGGAGGGACAGAGAAAGAGAGGGTGAGAGGGAGAGAGAGAGGATCCCAAGTGGGCTCTGAGCTGCCATTAAGGAGCCCCACACAGGGCTCTGTCTCACAACTGTGAGATCATGACCTGAGCAGAAATCAAGAGTCAGATGCTTAACCAACTGGGCCACCCAGGTGCCCCCTTGAGTTCCAACTTTTGATGTCACTTTTTTTTTTTAATTTTTTAAAAATGTTTATTTTTGAGGGAGAGACAGAGTACAAGAGGGGGAGGGGCAGAGAGAGAGGGAGACACAGAATCTGAAGCAGGCCCCAGGCTCAGCACAGAGCCTGACTGGGGCTCAAACCCACCCACCACAAGATCAGGACCTGAGCCAAAGTCGGACACCCAACCGACTGAGCCACCCAGGTGCCCCTTGATGTCACTTTTAATTGTTGGAATTTTATTAAGTAGTTTTTCTTTTTCATGGAAGGCTTGTGGTCCCCATATTCTGACTTCTTTTATATTTGACAATGTCCTTTCCCCCCCATTTTCCATGAATGTTATTACAAAGATTTTGTCTTATTAGCTTATTTTACCAAATTTTAATGTAACTCATATATATTTTTTTAATGTTTTATTTATTTTTGAGAGAGGGAGAGAGCACGAGCAGAGGAGGGACAGAGAGAGAGGGGGGAAGGACAGAGGATCCAAAGCAGGCTCTGTGCTGACAGCAGAGAGCCTGACTTGGGGCTCAAACCCACAAACTGTGAGATCATGACCTGAGCCGAAGTCAGACACTTAACCAACTGAGCTATCCAGGCGCCCCTTTAATGTAACTCATCTTAATTAAAACATCCCTTTGTCTCTAATGATTACTTCCCCTTTTTGCTATGACAATTTTTTTATCCTTTTAATTAAAATAATATACATTTATTGAGCATTTACTGTGCTCTGGACTGTGTGTGTATAGAAGTGTATAAGAGTACATATTGTACTTAGCTTGTTTCATTTAATCCAGTAGTCATGTTAGGTGCATTTTATTAATATACCCATTATACAGACATGAAATAAAAGTTTTATTGAAAAATGTATACAATTCATAGAGGTAGATCTCAATGCATTTTTTTCACAAAGTGAACACACCTTTAAACTATCACCCAGATTAGTGATGGAGATATTTTCCTCTTGACTTTGTACTTGAATAAAAATGAACTGGTTTTAGTATTTGGGGGGTCCGTGCTCTTTTTTTAAAAAGTTACAACTTCATATTATTTCATTTTTATATAGTTTAAATTTTAAAAGTGTTTGCTTTATAAGAAAATCGTGAGAGACAATACAGAGTTCCCACAGGCCCCACACCCAGATTCCTCTATTATTAGTTTACATTAGTAAATTAGTAACAAATAGTACATGTTACAATTAATGGGGAAACAGTGGTACCTTCTTATTAACTAAAAATTCATAGCTGATTCAGATTTCCTAGTTTCCCCCTAATACCCTTTTTCTGTTCCAGGATCCCACCCAGGATACCGCTTACGCGCTGTTGGAGGAAGCGGCCTGGGGCACGTGGCCGCTGGCTGCTGAGCCACAAGCTGGATCCGGGCCTCAGGGGCTCCTCGCCCCTCCCCTGTCTATGGAATGCGCGCAGCCGCCATCCGACTGCGGGAGCCATTTTCAAGCGGGAGGCCTGGAGAGAGCAACGTGGCGCTGAGAACTTCTGAACGGGGCTAAGGCCTCAGATCCTGCAGGGTCAAAGACAAGCCTGGACCAGTCTGTAAGTCGGCTTGCTTCTTAAACCCGCCACCTACCAGTCTGGAGCGCCCTGGCCCTTCCTTCCGTCTCTCCTTGCCCTCCGTGTCCTCGGCCACCAGTTTTCCACCCAACAGGCTCCTCTTTTTTTAATTAAACACACACACACACACACACACACACACACACACACACCCACCCCCCCCACCCCCCCCCCCCTTTGTAGCGGCGTCTGGGTGGCTCAGTCCGTTGAGTGTCCAACTTCGGCTCAGGTCATGATTCCGCGATTGGTGGCTCAGTCCGTTGAGTGTCCGACTTCGGCTCAGGTCATGATTCCGCGATTGGTGAGTTTGAGCCCGTGTAGGGCTCTGTACTGACAGCTGGGAGACTGGAGCCTTCTTGGATTCTGTGTCTCCCCCTCTCTCTGCCCCTCCCCGCTCATACTCTGTCCCTCTCTCAAAAAATAAAAGTAAACATAAAAAAAAAAAAAAACTTTAAAAAATATCTCTTTTTTCCCCAGTTTTATTGATACAGTCGACCCATATCTCTGTGTATCTCAGGTGTACAGCAGAGTGGTCTGACTTACACATATTGTGCAATGATCACCACAAAAAATTTAGCATCTGTTATCTCTTGGAGATAAAATGAAAAGAAAAAGCAAAACAAGGAAAAAACCTTTTTTCCTTGTGACAAGAACTCTTGGGATCCACTCTGTTGACTTCCCTGTATAAACTTGCAGCAGCATAGCTTCAGTCACTACGCGGTAGGGGACATCCCTAGCACTCACTTGTTTTGTCACTGGAGGCCTGTACCTTCGACCACCTTCCTCACGGTCCACACTCTTCCCCTCAAAACTTGGTGGGCATTTCTCTGTTGTCTTCTAGCCTTGAGTGGTTGCTGTAGGGAGATTTGAGGCTTGTCTGATTTTAAAACAAATATTGAGCAGTATTCTGCATACTATAAGATGCACAGATTTTAGGGGTACAATTCTGTGAATTTTGACAAACGTGTACCCTGATGTAAACATCACCCAAATCTAGATATATAACTTTCTCTTTCCTCCTCAAAGATCCCCCTTGCCCCTTTTCCAGTAACTACCACGTCCTCCCAGAGATGACCACTGTTTGATTCTGATCACCATTAACTAGCTTTGCCTAGAACTTTATATAAATAGAGTCATACCATATGTACCCTTTTGTGTCTGACTTTTTTCTCTAAATCTGTTTATGTGATTCATCCATGTTGCTGTGAGAATCGAATCTTTGTTTCTTTTTTATTGCCGAGTAATATTCCGTTGTACAAATACACTGGAATTCCGCTCTCCATTCTCCTGTAGATGTATATTGGATTGTTTCCATTTTTTAAAGCTATTATAAATACATCTATGAACACTTTTGAGCAAGCCTTTTTGTAGACATAGGTTTTCAACTTTCTCTAGTAAATGCCTAAGAGTAGAATGGCTGAGTCATAGAGTCAGGGATTTTTAATCTTTATTAGAAATTTCCAAATGGTTTTCTCAAGTGATTATGCCATTAAAAACTGTTTTTTCAACATTTATTCATTTTTGAGAGACAGAGAGAGACAGAGTGTGAGTGGGGTCGGGTCAGAGAGAGAGGGAGACACAGAATCTGAAGTAGGCTCCAGGCTCTGAGCTGTCAGCACAGAGCCTGACGCGGATCTCTAACTCATGGACCACGAGATCATGACCTGAGCTGAGGTCAGACACTTAACCGAATGAGCCACCCAGGCACCCCTTGATTGTGCCATTTTACACCAATATATCCCAGATACTCTTTGCCACTTGCCAGTCCTTTTAACTGTAGTGGGTGTCTAGTGGCATCTTACTGTGTGTGTGTGTGTGTGTGTGTGTGTGTGTGTGTGTGTGTGTGTGTGTGTTAATGTTCATTTTTAAGAGAGAGCGCGCATGTGTGTGTGCCTGTGAGCTGGGGAAGGGCAGAGAGGGGAACGGAGGATCGGAAGCGGGCTCTGGGATGACAGCAGCAAGCCCAATATGGGGCTGGAACTCACCAACCACAAGATCATGACCTTAGCAGAAGTCAGATACTCAACTGAGCCACCCAGACGCCCCCTTATTATGGTTTTAATTTGTGTTTCTCTGGTGGTAAATTATACTGAGCAGTTTCTCTCCTTCTTTTCAGCTATTCTGTATCTTCTTTTTTGAAGTACTTCAAATCTTTTGCCCATTTTTATTGGACTATTTATTTTTTTAATACTGTTTTGTAGGAATTCTTTATATGTGCAGGATGAGTTTATTGGATAAATGTATTGTGAACCTTTTCCCTATTCTGTAGCTTTGCTTTTACTTATCTTACTCAGTTAATGAGCAAAGACTTTAATTTTGTTTTTTTATGGTTAGTGCCTTACATTTTTTTTTTAGTATAGTTGACACACAATGTGACATTAATTTCAGGTGTACAGCATAGTGACTCAACTTCTCTATATGTTCTGCTGTGCTCACCACAGGTGTAGCTGCCATCTGTCACCAGACATGCTATTACAGTACCATTGCCTGTACTCCCTATGCTGTGCCTTTTATCCTCGTGACTTATTCATTCCATGACTGGAAGCCTGTATCACGCACTCTTCTTCACCCATTTTGCCCATTCCCCTGCCCCCCTTCCCTCTGGTATATGGTTAGTACCTTTATGATCTGTCCAAGAAATCTTTGCCTGCCCCAAGTTTGTGAACATTTTCTCCTGTTTTTTTGGTCTATACTTTTTTTTAAGAGGCAAAACTAATATAACATAAAACTAACCATTTTAAAATTGGCAATTCAGTGGCATTTAATAAATTCACACTGTTACACAATCAACACCTCTCTATAGTTCTGAAACATTTTCATCATCTCAAATAAAACCCTGGACCCATTAAGCAGTTACTCCCCATTCTTCCTTCCTTCAGCCTGTGGCAAATCACCAATCAATCTACTTTCTATCTCTATTGATTTTCCTATTCTGGATATTGGTATAAACAGAATCATGCAGTATGTGGTCCTGTGTGTCTGGCTTCTTTCACTTAGCTGATGGTTGGATACCAGACCGTTATCAGATGTATGATTTGTAAATATTCTTTTGCTTTCTTGATAATGTCCTTTGATGCACTCACGTTTTTTATTTCGGTGAAATAATTTATCTATATTCCCTTTTGTTGCTTATGCTTTTGGTGTAACCTAAAAATTCATTGCCAAATCCAAGGTCATGAAGATTTTTACCCCTTGCCTTCTTCTAAGAGTTTTATGGTATTGGCTCTTATATTTAGGTCCTTGATCCATTGTGAGTTAATTTTTATGTACAGTGGGAGGAGTCCAACTTCATTTTTTGCATATGAGTAGTCGTCTCAGCACTACATCTATCTGTATGCCTGTACCACACTGATTTGATTACTATAATTTCATAGTAAGTTTTGAAATTGTGAAATGTGAGTACTCTAATTTTGTCCTTTTTTTTTTCAAAATTGTTTTGACTATTCAATTCCATATGAATTTGAAGATTTGCTTTTTTATTTCTGTAGATAAGACCATTGGAGTTTTGATAGGAATTGTACTGGATTTGTAGCCCACTTTGGGGATTATTGCCATCTTAACAAAATTATTAAGTCTTCCAACCCATGAACACAGGATGTTTTTCTATTTACTTAGATCTTCTATAATTTCTTTCAGCAATATTTTATCGTTTCCATATGTGAGTCTTTCACTTCCCTGAGTAGATTTGTTCCTAGATACGCTATTCTTTGTGATACTATTGTAAATTATGGAATTGTTTTCTTAATTTCATTTTCAGATTGTTCATTACTGGTGTATAGTAGCACAACTGATTTTTGTGTGTTGGTATTGTATCTGCCACTTTGCTGAATTCATTTCTTACTTCTAGTAGTTTTTAAAAAAAAATTCTTTGGGATGTATTATTTGTGCAATTATGTCACCTGTGAACAGAGATAGCTTTATTCTTTATTTTCCAGTTTGGATGCTTTATTTCCCTTGCCTAATTTCTCTGGTTAGAACTTCCAGTACAGTGTTGAAGAACATTGGTGAAAGTGGGCATCCTTGTCTTTATTTCTAATCTTAGGGAGAAAGCTGTGTCTTTTTACCATTGAGTATGATGTTAGCAGGGGCGTTTTCCTAATTGCCCTTTATCATGTTCAGGATCTTCCATTCCTTGTTCTCTGAATGTTTTCATCATGAAAGGATGTTGGATTTTGCCAAAAGCTTTCACTGCATCAATGGAGATGTTCGTAGGATTTTTTCCCCTTTGTTCTATTACATTGAATGGTTTTCGTATGTTGAACCGCCTTAAATCCCAGGGATAAATCTCACTTGGTCATTGTGTACAGTCTTTTTAATATGCTTTTGGATCTGCTTTAGTCGTATATTGTTGAGGATTTTCGCATCTAGATTCATAAGGGATATCGATCTGCAGTTTTCTTTCCTTGTGGCATCCATGCCTGGTTTTGGCATGAGGGTAATATTGGCCTCATAGAATGAGTTAGGAAGTATTCTCTCTTCTGTGTTCTGGAAGAGTTTGGAAAAGGTTGGTGTTAATTTTTTAAATGTCTAGTATAATTCACCAGTAAAGCCACCTGATCCTGACCTTTTCATATTGGGAGGTTTTTGATTAGTGATTCAATCTCTGATAGGTCTATTTCAGATTTTTCTTTGGGGCAGTTTTGATAATTTGTGTGTTTCTATGAATGGGTCCAATTCATCTATATTATCCGATTTGTTGGAGTATAATTGTTCATAGTATACTTAGAATTCTTTTTATTAAAAACAATTTTTTAAGTTTACTTATTTATTTTGAGAGAGAGAAGGAGAGAGAATGAGTGAGTATGAGTGGGAGAAGGGCAGAGAGAGAGAGGGGGAGAGAGAATCCCAAACAGGCTCTGTGCTGACAGCGGGGCTCGAACTCCCAAACAGAGAGATCATGACCTGAACCAAAACCAAGAGTCTGACACTTAACTAACTGAGCCACCCAGGAGCCCCTCTTATAATTCTTTTTAAAGCCACTCTTTCAAGGCATGATTGACATACAGAAAGCTGTACATATTTAATGTATACAATACCATTAGTTTGGAGATAAGTCTACACCCATGAGACCATCACTGAAATCAAGGCCATCCAAAAGATTCCTTCCTTTCTCTTTATTTACTAAATTAAAATTGTTTTCTTTTTTGCTAAGAGCCCTTGGCAAAAAAAAAAAAAAAAAAATCTACCTTCTTAGCTAATATTTAAGTATACAATACAGTATTGTTCATTATGGGCTCTATGTTGTGTGGCAGATCTCCAGAATTTACTCATCTTACATAACTGAAACTTTGTACGCTTTGGCCGCCACTTCTCCCAAGCATTATGGTAATGATTATTCTACTCTCTTTGAATTTGACTATTTTAGATTTCTCATAAAAGTGGGATCATGCAGTATTTGTCCTTCTGTATCTGGCTTATTTCACTTAGCATAATGTCCTCCAGGTTTATTCGTGTTGCAAATGACAGCATTTCCTTCCTTTTTATGGCCACTAATATCCCACTGTGAGTGTGTGATAGGATATATGTCACGTTTTCTTTCTTTTTTTTTTTTCAACTGAAGTATAATTAGCATACAGTGTTATATTACTTTGCACAACATAATGATTCAACAATTCTGTTTTTTCTCACCCCCCACGATGATTCAGCAACTGTATACATTACTCAGTGCTCATCATGATAAGTGTACTCTTAATCCTCTTTATCTATTTCACCCACCACCACCACCACCCCCCATTTCCCCTCTGGCAACCATCAGTTTGTTCTCTGTATTTAAAAGTCTGGTTTCGGGGGAGCACCTGGGTGGCTCAGTCAGTTAAGCGTCCAACACTTGATTTCAGCTCAGGCCATGATCTCACGGTTTGTGGGATCAAGTCCCACGATAGACTTTGCACTGATGGCGTGGCGTGTGCTTGGGATTCTCCCTCTCTTCTCTCTTCCCTTCCCCTGCTCACTCTCTCTCTTTCTCTCAAAATAAATAAATAAACATTAAAAAGAGTCTGGTTTTTTTGTTTGTCTCTTTTCTCTGTTTTTTATTTGTTCTGTTTATTAAATTCCACATGTGGGTAAAATCATATGGTATTTGTCTTTCTCTTTTTTACTTATTTCACTTAGCATTATGTACTCTAAGTCCAATCATGTTGTTGCAAATGACAAGATCTCATTCTTTTTTATGGCTGAGTAATATTCTATTGTGCATATAGACCACATCTTCTTTGTCCATTCATCTATTGATAGGCAACTTGGTTGCTTCCATATCTTTGCTATTGTAAATAATGCTGCAATAAACATACAAGTGCATATATCTTTTAGAATTAGTGTTTTCATATTCTTTGGATAAATATCTAGTAGTGGAATTAATCATATCGTAATTCTATTTTAAATTTTTTTAAGGAAACTCTATATTGTTTTCCACAGTGGCTGCACCAATTTACATTCCCATCACAAGTGTATGGGACTTCCTTTTTCTCCACATCCTCACCAACACTTGTTTCTTGTCTTTTTTTTTTTTTTTTTTTTTTTTTTTTGAGAGATAAAGAGAGAGAGAGATGGAGAGAGAGATGGACAGAGAGGGAGAGAGAGAATCCTAGACAGGCTCCACACTGTCAGCTCAGAGCCCTACAGGGTCCAGTCCAACAAACCATGGGATCATGACCTGAGCCAAAACTGAGAGATGCTTAACTGACTGAGCCACCAGGTGCTCCTTGTTTCTTGTCTTTTTGATTCTAGCCATTCTGAAAGGTGTAAGGAGATATCTTACTGCGGTTTTGATTTGCATTTCCCTGATGATGAGTGATGTTGAGCACATTTTCATTTACCTATTGGCCATTTGTATGTCATCTTTGGTGAAATGTGTGTTCAAGTCCTTTACCTATTTGGTTTTTTTGTTTGTTTGTTCGTTTGTTGTTACTGAGTTGTAGGAGTTCCTTATATTTTTTGGATATTGACCCCTTACCAGATAGATGGTTTGCAAATATTTTCTCCTGTTCCATAAGTTGCTTTTTCATTTTGTTGATTGTTTCCTTTGTTGTGAAGAAGCTTTTTAATTTGGTGGAGTCCCACTTATGTATTTTTTTAAATGCCTGTGCTTTTGTTCATATCCAAGAAATCATACCAAGTCCAATGTCTAGAAGGTTTTCCCTATGTTTTCTTCTAAACGTTTTATTGTTTTAGCTTTTACATTTGAGTCTTTAATCCATTTTGAGTTGACTTTTATATGTGGTGTGAAATAAAGGTACAATATCTTTCTTTTGCATGTGGAAGTCTAATTTTCCCATTACCACCTGTTGAAGAGACTGTTTTTTTCCCTGTTGTGCATTCTTGGCACCCTTGTCGAAGACCAATTGATCATATATGCATGGGTTTATTTCTGGGCTCCCTATTCAGTTCCACTGACCTATATGTCTATTATTATGTCAATACCATACTGTTTGATTACTGGAGCTTTATAATATAGTCTGTAATCAAGGAATAGGATACCTCCAGCATTATCCTTCTTGCTCAAAATTGCTTTGGTTATTTGGGGTCTTCTTTGGTTCCAAATGAATTTTGTTATTTCTGTAAAAAAAAAAATGCCATTGGAATTTTGATAGAGATAGAGATTGAATCTGTAGATTATTTTGGATCATATGGACATTTTGATGGCATTAATTTTTCTAATCCATAAACATGGGGTATTCTTCCATTAATTTATGTCTCTAATTTCTCTCATCAGTGTTTTATAGTTTAAAGTGTACAAGTCTTTCACCTCCTTGGTTAAGTTTATTCCCAGGTATTTTATTCTTTTTGATGTTATTGTAAATGGTACTGTCTTCCTAATTTCCTTTTCAGATAGGTCATTGTTAGTGTATAGAAATGCAACTGATTGGGGCGTCTGGGTGGCTCAGTTGGTTAAGTGTCCGACTTCGGCTCAGGTCATGGTCTCACAGTTCGTGGGTTCCAGCTCCGTGTCAGGCTTTATGATGACAGCTCAGACACTGGCGCCTGCTCTTGATTCGGTGTCTCCCTCTCTTCCCCCTCACCCCCCCCTTACACTCTGTCTCTCTCTCAAAAGTAAACATTAAAAAAATTTAAAAAAACAAAGAAATACACCTGAGTTTTGTTTGTTTGTTGATTTTGCATCCTGAAACTTTACTGAAAGTGTTTAGGTCTAACAGGTTTTGTGTGTGTGTGTGTGTGTGTGTGTGTGCGTGTGTGTGTGTGTGTAATCTTTAGGGTTTTTAACATATGAGATCATGACATCTGCAAACAGATCATTTTACTTTTTTCTTTTGGATTTAGAGTTTTTAAAATTTTTCTTGCTTAATTGCTCTGAGTAAGACTTCTGGTACTATGTTGAATAGAAGAGATAAGAGTGGACACCCATTCCTTCCTCCAAATCTTAGAGAAAAAACTTTCACCTTTTCACCACTGAGTATGATTTCACCACTGAGTATGCTATTAACTTTGGGCTTTTCGTAAATGTCCTTTATTATGTTCCTTCTAAATAAACGTCTTTTTTTTTTTTTAATGTTTATTTATGTTTGAGAAAGAATGGAGGAGGGACAGAGAGAGAGAGAGATAGAGAAGCCCATGCAGGGCTTGAACTCATGAACCTGAGCGTAGGTTGCTTAACTGACTGAGCCGTCTGCGTACCCCTGACGTAAGTTCCTTCGATACCTAATTTGTTGAGAGTTGTGGTTTTGTTTCAATCACAAAAGGGTGTTGAGTTTTGTCAAATGTTCTTCTGCATCTTGAGATGATCATGTGATTTTTATCCTTCGTTCTGTTAATGTGGCATCTCACACTGATTCATTTGCGTTTGTTGGGATCTTTTTGTTTGTTTTGTTTTTTTATTTGAGAGAGAGAGAGAATGGGAGTGGAGGAGAGGGGCAGCAGAAAGAGAGAGTGTATCTTAAATAGGCTTCACAGCGGGGGGCCTGACATGGGGCTCGATCCCATGACCCTGGGATCATGACTTGAGCCAAAATCAAGTCACATGCTTAACCGATTGAGCCCCCAGGTCCCTGGGATCTTTGTATTCTAGGGATAAATCCTACTTGGTCACTTTGTATGATCCTTTTAATGAGCTAATAAATTTGGTTTGCTAGTATTTTCTTGAGGGATTTTGCATCTATATTCATCAAGAATATTGGCCTGAAGTTTTCTTTTCTTGTAGTGTTTTTGACTTTTGTATCAGGGTAGTATTGGCCTCATAAAATGAATTTGAAGTGTTCTCTCTTCTTCTAATTTGTAAGAGTTTGGGGACTGTTTTTAATTTTTCTTTAAATGTTTGGTAGAATTCACCCATGAAGCTATCTGGTCCTAGACTTTTATTTGTTGAGAGTGGGTTTTTTTTTTTTCAAAATTTTATTTAAATTCTAGTTAGTTAACATACAGTGCAGTATTGGTTTTAAGAGTAGAATTCAGTGGTTCATCACTTACATACAACACCCGGGCTCATCAGAACAGGTGCCCTCCTTAATACCCATCACCCATGTATCCCATACCCCACCCATCTCTCTCCATCAGCCCTTAGCTTGTTCTCCATCCATAAGAGTCTCTTACAGGGGCGCCTGGGTGGCGCAGTCGGTTAAGCCTCCGACTTCAGCCAGGTCACGATCTCGCGGTCCGTGAGTTCGAGCCCCGCGTCAGGCTCTGGGCCGATGGCTCGGAGCCTGGAGCCTGTTTCCGATTCTGTGTCTCCCTCTCTCTCTGCCCCTCCCCCATTCATGCTCTGTCTCTCTCTGTCCCAAAAATAAATTAAAAAACGTTGAAAAAAAAAAAAAATTTTTAAAAAAAAAAAAGAGTCTCTTACAGTTTGTTTCCCTCTTTTTTGTCCCCCATTCTGTATGTTCATCTGTTTTGTTTCTTAAATTGCACATATGAGTGAAATCATATGGTATTGTTTTTCTCTGACTGACTTATTTCACTTAGCATAATACATTCTAGCTCCACCCACATCATCGCAAATGGCAAGATTTCATTCATTTTGATGGCTAATATTCGATTGCATATATGCCACTTATTCTTTATCCATTTATTAGTCAGTGGACATTTGGGCTCTTTCCATAGATCAGCTATTTTTGATAATGCTGCTACAAACATCAGGATCCATGTACACCTTTGAATCTGTATTTTTGTGTCCTTTGGGTAAATACCTAGTAGTGTAATTGCTAGATCTAAGATAGTTATATTTTTAACTTTTTGAGGAACCTCCATATTGTTTTCCAGAGTGGCTGCACCAGTTTGCATTCCTACCAACAGTGCAAGAGGGTTTCCCTTTCTCCACATCCTTGCCAACACTTGTTTCCTGTGTTGTTAATTTTAGCCATTCTGACAGGTGTGAGGTGGTATCTCATTGTGGTTTTTATTTGTATTTCCCTGATGATGAGTGATGTTGAGCATCTTTTCATGTGTCTGTTAGCCATCTAGATGTCTTCTTTGGAAAAATGTGTATTCATGTCTTCTGTTGTTGGGAGTGTTTTGATTGCAGCTTTAGCCTTCCTTTTTGTTATTGGTCTGTCCAGGCTTTCTGTTTGTTGATTCAGTCTTGATAGATGATGTGTTTCTAGGAATTTTTTGACTTCTGCTGCATTTCCCAGTTTGTTGGCATATAGTTTTTCATAATAGTCCCTTATGATTCTTTTTATTTCTGTAGCATCAATTGTAAAGTTTCCTTTTTTACTCACAATTTTATTTATTTGAATCTTCTCTCTTTTTCTTAGTCCATCAACCCTTAATTTTATCAATGTTTAAATTGTTTTTGTATTCTCTGTTTCATTTATTTCTGCTTTATTTTTTTCTTTCTACCGATTTGGGGTTTAGTTTGTTCTTTTTCTAGTTCTTTGCGGTATAAAGTTAGGTTGTTTGAAATCTCCTATTTTTATTTACTTATTTATTTTTATTTTTTAAGTAGGCTCCGTGCCCAGTGTGGGGCTTGAACTCACAACTGTGAGATCAAAAGTCAGATACTGGGGCGCCTGGGTGGCGCAGTCGGTTAAGCGTCCGACTTCAGCCAGGTCACGATCTCGCGGTCTGTGAGTTCGAGCCCCGCGTCAGGCTCTGGGCTGATGGCTCGGAGCCTGGAGCCTGTTTCCGATTCTGTGTCTCCCTCTCTCTCTGCCCCTCCCCTGTTCATGCTCTGTCTCTCTCTGTCCCAAAAATAAATAAAAAACGTTGAAAAAAAAAAAATTAAAAAAAAGTCAGATACTGTACCCACTGAGCCAGGCAGGGGCCCCTGAAATCTTCTATTTTAGATAGACATTTGTTGCTATAAATTTCCTTTGTACAACTGCTTTTGCTACATCTTACAAGTTTTGGTATAAGGTATTTTCACTTTTGTTTATGAATATATTTTCTAATTTCCTTTTCTATTTCTTCTTTGGCTCAACGGCTAAGAGTTTGTTGTTTAATTTCTATGTATTAGTGAATTTCCCCCTTTTCTTTCTGTTATTGATTTCTATTTTCATTGCATTGTGATTAGAAAAGATACTTGGAATGACTTCACTCTTCTTAAGTTTATTAAGATTTGTTTTGTGACCTAGCATATGATCTATCCTGGAGAAAAAAATGTGCCCTTGAGAAAAATGAATATGCTGCTGCTGTTGGGGGGAATGTTTTACATAGGCCTGTTAGAGCCATTTGGTCTATAGTGTTGTTCAATTCTGTTTCCTTATTGATTTTCTGTCTGGATGATTTATCCATTACTGAGAGTGGGGTATTAAAATCTCCTACTATTTTATTGTATTGGTGTGTATTTCTCCATTTATATCTGCCAGCATTGGCTGTGTATACTTAGGTGCTTTGATGTTGAGTGTACGCATATTTCAAGCTGTTATATATTCTTGTTGCATTGACCCTTTAATCATTATACAATAACCTTCTTTGCTACTCTCTTGGTTCCCATTTGCATGTAATATCTTCCTCTATCCCTTCATGTGTAGCCTATGTGTGTCCTTAAATCTAAGGTGACTTGTAGACAGCATGTTGTTTGTTGTTGTTTTTTTTTTTTTCTTATTTTTTTAAAGGATTTCCTTTTTTTTTTAAATTAATTTGTTTATTTTGAGGGGGTTAGGGGCAGAGAGAGAGGGAGAGAGAGAATCCCAAGCAGGCTCTGCTCTGTCAGTGTGGAACCTGACACAAGGCTCAAACTCACTAACTGAACCTTAAGATAATGACCTGAGCCAAAATCAAGAGTTGGATGCTCAGCAATTAACCCACCCAGGTGCCCCGGCTTTGTTTTTAAATCCATTCACCCATGCTTCTTGGCCTTTTGGCGAAGATCAAGTGTAAATCCATTCATCCACGATATGTCTTTTGATTGGATTGTTTAGTCTATTTATATTTGAAGTAATTATTGATAGGTAAGGACTTACTCTTGCCATTTTGTTAATTGTTTTATGTCTTTTGGGTAGCTCTCTTATTCCTATCTTACTCTCTTGTCTTTATTGTGATTTGAAGGGATTTTTTTGTCGTGATATGCTTTGATTCTTTTCTCTTTATCTTTTGTGTACCTACTTTGGGTTATTTCCTTTGTGCTTACTGTGAGGTTTACATCAAACAATTTATAGGTATGTCAGTCTATTTTAAGCTGTAACAACTTAACTTTAATCATATATAAAAACTCTACATGTTATCCCCCCCACACACATGTTTTGTTATTGATGTCAGATTTTACCTTAAAAAAAATTTTTTTTTAATGTTTATTTTTGAGAGAGAGAGCGCGCATGCGCATGTGAGCAGGGAAGGGGCAGAGAGAGAGGGAGACACAGAATCTGAAGCAGGTTCCAGGCTCTGAGCTGTCAGCACAGAGCCCAACGCAGGGCTCAAACCCACAAACTGTGAGATCATGACCTGAGCCCAAGTCTGCCGCTTAACCGACTGAACCACCCAGGTGCCCCAGATTTTACTTTTTTAAAAATTTGTGCTTTCATTAACAACTTTGCTTATAGTTATTCTTTAAAAAATTTTTTTTAAAAAATTTGTCCTTGAGAGAGAGACAGAGTGTGAGTGGGGGAGGTGCAGAGAGAGAGGGAGACACAGAATCTGAAGTAGGCTCCAGGCTCTGAGCTGCCAGCACAGAGCCTGATTCAGGGCTCGAACCCACGAACTGTGAGATCATGCCTTGAGCTGAAGTCAGACACCTAACTGACTGAGTCACCCAGGCGCCCGTTTATAGTTATTCTTAATACTTCTGTACTTTACTTTTTACACCAGTGTTAAAAGTGATTTACATTACCATTACATTACCATTACAGTATGACAGTATTCTGTATTTGTCTTTATACTTACCTTTACTAGTAAGATTTATACTTTCATATGCTTTCATGTTCCTGTTTAATGTCTTTTCATTTCAACTTAAAGAACTCTTGTTGGTACTTCTCATAAGGCATGTCTAATGGTGAAAAACTCCCTCAGATTTTGTTGGTCTGGGACAGTCTTTATTTTTACCTCATTCTTGAAGGACAGTTTTGCTGAATATAGTATTGCTGGTTGACATTTTTGTCCCCTTTCTGTTTGAGATCTTTCTCTTTTTTTTTTTTTTTCATTTTTTAAATTGTTTTTATTTATTTTTGAGAGAGAGAGAGCACAAGTGGGGAAGGGCCATAGAGAAAAAGAGACACAGAATTTGAAGCAGGCCCCAGGCTCTGAGCTGTTAGCACAGAGTCCAATGCAACAGCCTGAGCCGAAATTGGACGCTTAACTGACTGAGTTACCCAGGCACCCCGAGATCTCTCTTTTTAAAATAGTAATAGTACAGGGGCGCCTGGGTGGCGCAGTCGGTTAAGCGTCCGACTTCAGCCAGGTCACGATCTCGCGGTCCGTGAGTTCGAGCCCCGCGTCAGGCTCTGGGCTGATGGCTCGGAGCCTGGAGCCTGTTTCCGATTCTGTGTCTCCCTCTCTCTCTGACCCTCCCCCGTTCATGCTCTGTCTCTCTCTGTCCCAAAAATAAATAAAAAAAAATGTTGAAAAAAAAAAAATTTTTAAAATAGTAATAGTACAGCCATTACAGCTCTTTTGTTTACTGTTTGCATGGAATCTGTCTTTCCATCCTTTTACTTTCTTTTTTTTTTTAATGCTTGTTTATTTTTGAGAGAGACAGAGACACAGTGTGAGCGGGGGAGGGGCAGAGAGAAAGGGAGACAGAATCCAGAGCAGCCTTCAGGCTCTGAGTAAGCTGTCAGCACAGAGCCTGACGTAGGGCTTGAACTCACAAACTGTGAGATCATGACTTGAGCCGAAGTCAGACGCTTAACCAACTGAGCCACCCAAGCACCCCTCATCCTTTTACTTTCAACCTTTCTGTCTTTGAATCTAAAGTCTCTTAGGGGCTTTTTAAAAATATCCCACTCCCTTCTCATCTCCCTGATTTCTAATGAGAAATCCATTAATTTTACTAAGTCTCTTATGCATGATGAATTTTTCTTTGGCTAATGTTAAGATTCTCTTTTTGTCATTGGCCTTAGACAATTTAATTATAAAGTGCCTCAGTGTGGGTTTCTTTATGTTTATCCTTCTTGGAGTTCATTGAACTTTTAGGATATTTAGATTATTGTATTTTATTAAATGTGAGACGTTTTCAGGCACTGTGTCTTCACATATTCTGTCTGCCCCTTACTCTCTGTCCTCTTAATCTGGGATTCCCATTATGCATATTTTAGTACTTTTGATGGTGTCTCACTCTCCTAAGCTCTGTTCCCCTTTCTTCATTCTTCTTTTATTTATTCTCCTCAGACTGGATTGTCCTGTCTTCAAGTTCACTGATTCTTTCTTCTGCCTGCTGAAATCTGCTGAAAACTACCTTTTAGTAGTTTTCATTTTGGTTACTGTATGTACATTTCAACTCTAGATTTTCTATTTGGTTCCTTTTTATAATTTATTTTTCTTTATCAATATTCTCTATTTGTTCATACATTGTTGTCCCAGTTTCCTTTAACTCTTTGTCCCTGATATCCTGTAACTTTTTGAGAATATGTAGGACTGTTGATTTAGATTCTTTTTCTGGTAGACTCAATGTCTGTGCTTCCTCAGGGACAATTTCTGGTCATTTCTCCTGTGAATGTGTCATACTTTCCTGTTTCTTCACATGTTTTGTAACTTTTTGTTGAAAACTGGACATTTTGATTATAATGTGGCAACTCTGGAAGTCAGAATCTTCTCTCTTCCCAAGTTGTGTTTTTGTGGCTTGTTGTGGGCTATGGTTGTTTGGTTAGTGACTTTTCTAAATTATTAAGTCTGTGTTCTTTTTTAAATGTTTATGTATTTTTGGGAGAGAGAGTGTGTGTGTGTGCATGCATGTGTATGGAGTAGGGGCAAAGAGAGAAGAGGACAGAGGATCCAAAGTGGGCTCCATGCTGACAGCAGTGAACCCAACATGGGGCTTGAACCCATGAACCATATGATCATGACCTGAGCCAAAGTTGGATGCTCAACCGACTTAGCCACCCAAGCTCCCCAAGTCTATGTTCTTTTTATTTATTTATTTATTTTTTTTTATATTTTTAATTTTTTTTTTTTTTTTTTACGTTTATTCATTTTTGAGACAGAGAGAGACAGAGCATGAATGGGGGAGGGTCAGAGAGAGAGGGAGACACAGAATCTGAAACAGGCTCCAGGCTCTGAGCTGTCAGCACAGAGCCCGATGCGGGGCTCGAACTCACGAACTGTGAGATCATGACCCGAGCTGAAGTTGGACGCCCAACCGACTGAGCCACCCAGGCGCCCCGTCTATGTTCTTTTTAATGTGTGGTCTCTGAAGTCTGTCTTCCTTTACCTGTGTTCAGCTAGTGATTTATTGGAAAATTTCTTGAATTCCAAGAGAGAGAAGAAAAAAGAACTCTTCTACTTTTTGCAAGTTGATTCTGCACTGGGACACTCCCTCAACACTTAGCCAGGCCATTTAGCCTGGCCATCTGCCTTAGTCTTTGCTTCCAAACAGCTTAGGGATGAGACAGGGATGAAAGATTTAGGTCTTTGCAGGTGTCTTCTGAGCATAAGTCTTGCCCTGGTCATGAACATGGCTTTTTTAATTTCCCAGTACACATAGGCACTTTGAATGCCTTAATTTCTGAAGGAAACTACACCCAGATTTTCCCATGAGGCTTTTAGTACTCTGTTGCGTGCCTAATATATAATCTTTTCCCCCAAACAGCTGAGGTTGTTCATTTGCCTTACATTGTTCCAGGAACGCTTACTGCTTTTCCACCCCAAATGAGCTCTGAGATTGGCAAACCGAAGGCAGGTGCCTTGCATTAGTCCTTCAGGTAACACCCAGACAGATTAGACCAGCAAACATGATTCTATGGTCTGCTCTGCTCTGGAATCAGTAACCAGGTCCCACACTGGGATGGGCTGCCATCTGCAAGACAGCCCTCATTCTGAAGAGGAGGGATGGGACAATGGCAAGTAAAAATTCCACAAAGTCTTCCTACTGTTTTTAAATTGCCTTTTTCTTTAATCAGCATTCATTTGGTTGCTGTAAACTTTTGACTGTTTTGTAGAGTTCTGACAAAGTTGGTTTTGATAGTTTTTGTTTGACTTTTTGATGTTTCTATGGAGGAATGGGCCTAGGAGCCATCCACTGTGTCATTTTCATGGATATCACTACATTCCTTTTTTTTTTGTTTCCTAGAAACTTTATTTTTAGCTTTTACATTTAGGACTTAGATCATACTAGTTGACCACAAATGGGTGAGACTCTTTCCAGATTCTATTTTGTTTCATTGATCTATTTATCTTAATAAACACCACATTGTCTTAATTACTGTAGCTTTCTAGTAAAGCTTGAGGTCAGGTGAGGTAAGCTCTTCAATTTTATTTGATTTTTTTCAAGACTGTCTTGGCTGTTCTAGGTCCTTTGCTTTTCAACATAGGTTTTAGAATCAGCCTTTTAAGTTGCACAAAAACAATCTTCTGGAATTTTGTTTGGGATTGTATTGAATATATAGATCAATTTGTGGGAAACTGTAATCTTAGCAATATTGTCACTCAATTCATGAATATGGCATATTTTTTCATTTATTTCAGTCTTCTTTAATTTCTCTCAGCAATGTTGTGTAGTTTTCAGCATGGAAATCTTCTATTTATGTTTCTTAGGCATTTGATTTTTTTTTGATGCTATTGGAAATGCTTATTTAAGTTTAATTCCATTTTCCAGTTTTTTGTTAGTTATAATTTATTTTTTTACTGTGGTAAAATATACATGACATAAAATTTGCCCTTTTAACTATTTTTAAGAGAATGTTTCTATGGAATTAAATACATTCATGCTGTTGTGTAACCATCACCACCATCCATCTTTTTCATCTTCTCCACATGACTCTATCCATTAAACATTAATTTCCCATTCCCTCCTCCCCCTCCCCCTGGCAAACACCATTCTACTTTCTGTCTCTATGAATTTGGCTACTCTTGAAGTTTCATATAAGAGGAATCATAATAGTATTTGTTTTTTGTGACTGGCTTATTTCATTTAGCATTATGTCCTCAGGATTCATTCATATTATAAATATGTTGATGTTTCCTTCTTTTTGAGGGCAGAATAACATTCCATATGTGCTAATTTTGTTTATGCATTCATCTATCAATGGACACTTGGGTTGCTTCCACCTTTTGGTTATTGTGAATATGTTGCTATAACCATGGGCCGTACTATCTGTTGAATTTCTCCTTTCACTTCTTTTGGGTGTATACCCAGAACTGGACTTGCTGGGTCATATGGTAATTCCATTTTTAATATTTTGAGAATTGCCATACAATTTTCTACAATAGCTGTACCGTTTTGCATTCCTACCAGCAGTGCACAAACTTTTCAATTTCTCCACATCCTTGCCAACACTTGCTATTTTGGGTTTTTTTGTTTGTTGGTTTTTTTCAGAAAAGCCTTCATATCCTAATGGATACAAAGTGATATCTTATCATGGTTTTGGTTTGCATTTCCCTAATGATTAGTGATGCTGCACATCTTTTCATGTGCTTGTTGGCCATTTATATATCTTCTTTGGACAATTGATTTTTGTATATTGACATTATATCCCATGACTGTACTAAACTCACATATTCAAGTAGGTGTTCAAGTAGATACTTAATGACTTTCTATGTACACAATCAAGCTGTTTACAAATGCAGACAGCTTTAGTACTTTTGTTCTAGTCATTATGCCTTTTATTTTTTATATTAACAGCCTTTCATTTTAAAGCAGTTTTAGGTTTATGGAAAAATTGAGCAGAAAATAGAAGTCCCATGGGCTCCCTGCTCCTCATCCTGCTGCACACAGTTTAGCTTATTATTAACATCTTGTATTAGCGTGGTACATTTATTACAATTGACAAACCAGTATTGCTGCATTATTATTAACTAAAGCCCATGGTTTACATCAGAGCTCACTTTGTGTTTTGTAGTTCTCTGGTTTTTGACAAATACATAATTTCATGTATCTGCATTTATAGTATACAGAATAAAATGCTCCTATGGTTTCACCTGTTCATCCCTCATTCCCTCCACCAGACACCTGCCAACCATTTACTGTCTCCATAGTTTGCCTTTTCCAGGATGTCATATAGTTGGAATCATGCAATATGTTACCTTTTCAGATTTAAGTTCAAAATTCCTCCATGTCTTTCTGTGGCTTGACAGCTTGTTTCTTTTTATCACTAAATATTCCATTGTGGTATGGATGTACCGCAGTAAGTTTATCAGTTACCCATTGGAAAGTCTTCTTGGTTGCCTTCAACTTTTGACAATTGTGAATACAACTGCTGTAAACATTCATATGCAGATTTTTGTGTAGACATAAGTGTTCAACTCACTTGAGTAAATACAAAGAAGCTGAATTGCTGGATCATACAGGGAGCCTATGTTTGGTTCTGTATTAAACCATCAAACTGTCCTCCAGAGTGGCTGTGCCATTTAGCATTCCCACCAGCATTGAATAAGCATTCCTGTTGCTCCACATCTTAGCCAGCATTTGGTGTTGTCAGTGTTTTGGATTTTTGACTTCCTCATAGATGTGTAGGGTTATTTCATTATTGTTTTAATTTTCAATTCTTTAATAATGTATGTCGAATATCTTTTCATATGCTAGTTTGCCATCCGTACCTCTTTTCTGGTGAAGTGCCTGCTTGGTCTTTTCTTCATTTTTAATGAGTTGTTCATTTTCTTATTATTAAGTTTTCAGGGTTATTTGTACATTTTAGATAACAAATCTATATCAACTGTCTTTTGCAAACATTTTCTTCCAGTTTGTGGTTTCTTTTCTCATAACCACTGTCTTTTGCAGAACAGAAGCTTTTATTTTAATGAGGTCCAGCTTATCAATTCTTTCACGGCTCTCGGAGTATTATACTTCTGTGATCCATTTTGAGTTAATTTTGTAAAAAGTGTAAGGTCTGTGTCTAGCTTCACCTTTTTTGCATGTGGATGTTGTTTTTTAACATCATTCATTGAAAAAAACCTTTCCATTGGATTGTCTTTGCTCCATTTTCAAAGTTCAGTTGACTATATTTGTGTGAGTCTATTTCTGGGCTCTCTCTTCTGTTCCATTGATCTATTCTTTCAACAATACTGCACTATCTTAATTACTGTATCTGTACTGCAAATCTTGTAATTGCACAGCGCCATCTCATTTTGGGTTTGCCATGTGGGACAGAGAGAAGCAGAAGACAAGGCAGGATGGAGGCCCTGAATGGTGGAATCAGAACTGAAATTGGAGATGTATCAGGTGAGGGGCTTGAGAGCATGGGGTGAGCATCCTGGGAGCAAGAATGAAATGCCACCTGGGAATCCTTTTTCAGAGCTGCAAGGGACCAGTAGGAGATGGGCCCTTACTTGCTGAACTATCTTCTTAGGGGCCTAGTATGCTGGGCCAGTCTGAAGGTCAGTATATTTCTTTGTTGATCAGGCCTAGGGCAATATCTCTTGGGGACACAATGTCACTTGGGGAAAGAGCAAGAATGGAGATACAAAGTCCCCCAGAGTGTGCTCAGGACCACTCCTGCCCCAAGGCTGCAAGCGTCTCCCCCTCCCCCACCCATCCCTACTTCTAGTGTTTCGGTGTATTCTCAGGGAGAGTTCCTTCTCCAGCTCAATTCTCAATGATGATGGGGAAGAGAAGGGAAGTTCTGTGATGTTCTGTGAGGGTTTGAGAGGTTTGACTCGGAAAGCCCCACCTACAGCCTCACCTCTGCTGAGGAGCTCTGGGTGTCTCCACCAATCCAGGCCGACTCTAGCCACAGACCTGGCTGCTAAAGGAGATCCTCTCTGTGGAATCCCATCCTATGTCTCATTGATTTCTTCTGCCTCAGGCTGTCTGTTGCCCAACACCCACAGGTCCAGACACCTCCGGTTCTCAAGACCCCCGGCCATTAGAGGGACACCCAAGGTGGTAGTTTAGACCTTGGATGAAGCTTGGCCTTCTTGGGCTGGTCCCTGAGTCTCCATTGCTCACACAGGAATGGTGCCATATTCCTGGGGTCCTGTCTCTGGGGATAAGAGGCCCCACATATTTTCCCCCCAACAGCCTCTCCCCATCCCAGCCCCAGCTACCTGTGTTTTCTTGCTTCCAAGAATTTTCCACCAAAGGAGCTCTCCCTCTGAATCCCTGTTTTACTTTGCATTCTTAGCTCATCGCAGAGTGGAAAGCCTTAATTACCTTGAGCCTGGCGAGCAGTTTGGACTTCTGCATCACCATCCCCAGGTAGGACCACATGGGCCTAGTGGGCTATATTACCTGAGCTGGGAAAGGCTTAACTCAGCGGTTTTCAAATCATGGTTGCACATTGAATTCCAATGTCCAGGCCTCTCCACGGACCAGTAAAAGTAGGATCTCTGGATATGCCCAGGCATTGGTATGTTTTGTGTCCTAGGGGATTCCAATGAAACATAGGTTGAGAATCAGAGATGTAAAGCCTTGCCAGCCTGGGTTTTAACCATCTCTCGCTGCAGGGGTGGTGCCTACAGGGAAAGTCATGCAGAATTCTGCCATATTCAGCATGCAGACCTAGCGAGTCTCCTGCCTCTCACGCCAGCGAGGCGGGCAGATGAGAGCTGTGTCCAGAGCTCCTGGAGGGGTTCCTTTGGAAGAGCAAGCTATGGCTGCATCACTGCCACCTGCAGCTACTGGAGGCAATGGGTGTCAGACTGATCCCTGAATCCCCGTCTCTGCCATAGCTGTTCTGGAAACACCCTCCTGTGAGCCCCACACGCACGCACGCACACCCCTGAGGAGAGGGGAAGCCTTACCCAGATGCAAGGCCCCTGAGGACCTCTGATTTCTGTACACTTCCTCCCACCCCTCAGGCAAGGCCACCCATTGCAGACACCTGGGGAGGGTCATGAGCCTCAGGCTTCTGGGAGGCAGGTTCAGAGACAAATATCTGAGGGACCTTGAGCATCCAGGCAGAGGCTGTGAGAGACAGAGACAGAGGGCTGAGCCTGGGTGCTGAGAGTTAGCAAGAAATTCAGCCAGCACAGGCCATCAGCTCCTGAGACAGGCCCTGCAGGGGGCGTGACCGTCTGTGGGAGGGTTGGGGCAAATACAGTGGATCTTGGGGGGAGGCCAGAAGAGCTGCTTCTGAAGATGTGGTAAGATTTAGAGGTCATATCCCTAAACCAATGACTTCCAGTGGCATAGGGACAGTCCTTGCCTACCCTTGGACTCCCTATGCTTGTTTCCTCAGCCATACCTCCCTGGGCTCTCTCTCCCTTCCCCCACAGTGCCTGGTTTTCCCAGGAAGTGGCCAGCAGAGGGGAGGGAAACCTTGTCTCTCAACCCCTGGTGGTGGAAGCGGCAGGCACAGCTGCTGCTCCTGGGCTCCTGTCCTGGTCTTCCCCAGAGACTAGCTCTGGCTGACTATCCCCCAGTGAGGCACATCTCCTGTCCTGCTGTTGCTCAGCTGGGTGCCCTGTCTTCCTGGCTCCCTGTCAAACACTGCACTGGCCCTGAGGACCCTGCCTAGCATAGGCCTGTGGAATCCTGGTCTTCCCAGCTGGCTCTGGCTGCAGCCTGACTCTCTGGTGTCCTATCTTGAATGGAGATGCCTGGGGAGGGGCTGCAGAAAAATAAAGCCCAATGCCTAACCCTGCTTGTGGAGAGAGCTGGGGTCAGGCTGGCTGAGGTGTCAGAGCCTGTCCTGGGTCCTGGGGTCTCTTCTGGGTACAGGATGGGTCAGATTTGCATTAAGAGTAAGGGCCTAGAGTGGGGTACCCTGGGATGGGCTGATCCCTCTTTTATGGCTTCTAATTTCCAAAGAGCAAGAGTATGCTCAGTTAAGTGTCTTTATTGGAAGAGAGATCCAGTCTCCTTGGCTCTACTAGTGCCCTAGGTCAAGAGAATTTCGATGTCAAGTTCCAGCCGGCTGGCTTTGACCTCATAGCGGCCCCGGATCAGACCCCGGGTTTGACTGGTATGCCAGCGCCAGTGAGACTGGATGATGCAAGCCGCTTGGCGTGCCTGAAGAAATCGTCTGCGAGCCTGCCACATCCGAACCTGTGCCTGCACTTTCACCACTGCCCACTCCTGGCAGGTGTAGAGTCTTAGTGCCAGGCGCCGTCTCTGCTCCAGCATCTTGGCCTGCATCGACCTCCACCAGCACTGGATGACCCAGGCCCTGAGTGCTGTGTGTAGTAACGTCCGGCGCACCATGTTGCCACGCCACCATGACTGAATCTTTACAGCTGCGTTCTCTAACTGATCAGGGGAGGGAAGAACACGGAGATGCTCATTGGGGTACCCTCCCATTTCTGTCCCCATCTGTGGTGCTGGGTAGAAAGGGGGCCTGGCACAGCTGGCCCTGCCCTCCCATTTCCAGGCCCATTCATCTTATTTCCAGTTCCCCACTCATCAGTAGTCACTGCTTATTATCTGTCAGGCAGACCCTTTCCGTGTGGGTGTTACTCACATTTTGTGTGTCCATGGCCCTGGTCTTCAGAGTCCACTCATTTATCAGGCCACCCTAGTCTTTAGCCCCGCCCTCAACTGTTAGTCACCCCCCCCCTCCCGTTAGACTCCGCCCACCTGCACACAGGTCTCCTCCCTCATCAGGTCCTGTCCATCCACATTTTTGCCACATCTCTCTCCTCTCTCCTTTTATTCGTGCCTCCTTCCGGATTGACCAGTCCCCTCATTTGTTAATTCCCATCATTTTGGAGGTCGGCCGTTATCTCTTGCTTGCAGTATATTTCGCAGACCCAACTAGCCTCTTAAGTCTTGGTCTTTCTACACTTTCCAGTCACTTATTTCTGTTCCTGTTGGCGGCAGCAATAAGAGACTCATGCAGCTTTCCTTCAAGTAAGGGGTTTTACTTAGGAATACTCCTAGCCAGTTTGGATTTCCAGAAGCTTAAGTGTCAGAGCCCGTGGGAGGGCCTCCAAACAGTGCATTCACAGGCTAGTATGCTTTCATGTAAAATTTGTGAAAGCAAGACAGTTGAAGAGGGCCTCTGTCTCCCCCTGTCTGACCACCTCTGTCACTCTTCTACTGGGTGGTGTTGGAATGGCTGCAGCCCTTTTTGGGACATGACTAAGGAGAAACAGCTGGGATATGCGTACTTAGTATGGGTTAAATGAGACAGATTTATGTCGTTCACAGTCACCGTGGGGAATAGATACATCCTTGCCAACCATTCCACTAGAAATGGCTTCCAGGAAGGCTCTCACCAGTTACTGTGTCATGGTAAGAAGATGCAGCGACACATGCTGCTACGGTGATATGAACATGCCCTACAGCACCAGGCACCAGAAGTAGGTGGGCAGGGGAGGAAAACGGAGGTTTGAAAAGTATGGAGATAAAAGCTGCTCTGTAGAAAGTTCTTCCTCTTATTAGACATGTAAAACCGTAACTGGAAGATTCTGTTCTCACTGATGCCCGCTTAAAACTGAGGTTCTGTCTTGTTGGGAATATACCTGCTAATGCAATGAGACCATTATAAACATGCCATACTTTTCTCTTATTTTGGTGTGAATTTTGTGAAAGGGAATTGATCAGAATTCCTGTGATTTCAGTGCAGCAACTAGCAGAGCTACTCAGAACAAACAGTGTGTAAGTCAGCATGAGAAATCATACTTTACTTCATGGCATCCTGAGTATCTATAATAAATAAGTTTCTATCAAAAATGATATTACAAAATCATCATATTCAGAAGTAATCAAAGGTTATGCTGCGAAAAGATGTAGGAAAAGCATGATAGAGGTGGGAAGGTGAGCTAATATATACATGATGCTATGCTTTGGTATTTGCCAACTTTTGAGAATTTACAATTTGTTGTCATTTCTTTATTTGTCCTTCATTATTCACTTGCCAATTTCAAGCCTGTAATTTTGTATTCTTTTTCTTAAAGTAGGCCTTCCAAATTATATAAGCCTCAGGCCCCACAAAACCTGGATCTGCCCTGCCGTGTGTAAGAATGCAATTGTGCAGCCAGGTCTCCTGGGAGCTCACAGAAAGCTGCGATTCCAGGATTCAGGGTTGGGACTGGAAGTGCGGACGCAGGTGATGCAGAGATGCCGGGCGTCCTTTGGGATCTGGAAGGCCATTGTGGCTCTGGCTTTAGCATGCGTGTTAGCATTCATTTTTCTGCATGAGGGTTTGCTAGGCATCCGCTGCCTGTTGGGCTATGCACTGTCTGTGGCTCCTGTTTATGTGTATTTGAGACCTTGTGTGAACGCTCATTCTCATGGCCATGGCATTGGCCGTTGGGGTGTCTCAGAGGTTCTGTCCCTCTTGTCAGCCACACAAGCTCTTTGCATCATGTGAAAAGTCCTCTGGAGCAGACTCTGTTGCTTCCTTTAATAACTGTCAATCTGGGTGAGCAGAGAGCTGATATCAGTGTCTTAAAGGCCTCCATCCCTGCACTCAGCTGTTGGTCCTGGCATCAGGCATCTATCCACTCCCAGTCCAGTCCACCAGATTTTGCAGAAGGGATCCACAGGCTGTGGGCATGGCCAGTGTTCGGAGGCTCAGTCCATCTGGGCCAGGTTGCCATGATCAGGGTGTCAGATCCCACTATTCCTTGTGAGTCTCTCCCCTACCCCACTCTGGCCTAGGTGTGTTGTTGCCAGAATACCTTGGCTTTGTCTCCTTCTTAGAAGTCTCTGGGAGAACCTGCTGGCCCCTTTTATGTTCATGCTTTTATAGGTATTCACAAAGTGGCAGCAGATGGGGCCGAGAGGTAAGATTACAGACCTCGAGCCTTGGTCTCTATTTCATCAGTCCCCTCCGCTCCCCAGCTTCCGGCTCTCTTCTCTTCCTTGCTTGATTTCTTGATCTGATTATAAAATGGTACATATGTTGCTAACATTTCAAATAATGCAGAAACAGGTAAGGTGGAAAGTGGATTTCCCATGAAATTTGCCTCCAAAGCTCTTCCTCCAGAATTTATACCATGCACAGACTAGTTTACATTTTCTATTAAAAATAGTTTCTTTTTAATTCATATATTTCAAACTAAAATATCCCTTAGCAATCCTTCTTGGCATTAGTACTAATTCCAGCTTGGAGAGTATCCTGGACAATTAGTTATGCCTTTATAGACACGGTACATCCATGTACCTAAGGAAATATAAAACTGTTTTGTGTGTTTTATGTATTTTTTTAAGTTAATTGAGGTAAAAATTACATAACATAAAATTGACCATTTTAACCATTTTATTATTTTGTTTATTTAGAGAGACAGCACAAGCGTTAGAGGGAGAGAAAGAATCTTAAGCAGGCTCCACACCCAACATGGAGCCCAACACGGGGCTTGATCTCAAACCCTGAGATCATGACTTGAGCCAAAACGAAGAGTTGGTTGCTGGGGGCGCCGGGGTGGCTCAGTTGGTTGAGTGTCCGACTTCAGCTCGAGTCATGATCTCATGGTTCGTGAGTTTGAGCCCCGCATTGGGCTCTGTGCTAACAGCTCAGAGCCTGGAGCCTGCTTTGGATTCTGTGTCTCTCTCTTTCTCTGCCCCTCCCCTGCTCTCTCTCTCTCTCTCTCTCTCTCTCTCTCTCTCTCTCTGGCTCTCTCTCTCTCAAATAAATTTAAAAAACATTTAAAAAATTAAAAAAAAAAAAAGAGTTTGTTGCTTAACTGACTGAGCCACCCAGGCACCCCTTAACCATTTTAAAGTGTATAATTGAGTGGCTTTTAGTACATGTGCCATGTTATACAACCATCACTGCTATCACTGCTATCTACTTAACCAACTGAGCCACCCAGGTGCCCCTCGGCTTGTTTTAATTCTAATTTTGCCCCCTCCCCCCCCAATAAACCGTGTATCCATTACACAGTCATTTCCCACTACCCTTCTGTCACCCCAGACCCTGGCAGCTACTAATCTGCTTTTAGTCTATATGGAGTTGCCTATTCCAGATGTTTCTTATAAATGGAATGAGAGAATAAATGGCCTTTTATGACTGGCTTCTTTTACTTTGCATGTTTTCAAGGTTCATCCGTGTTCTAATATGTATCAGTACTTCATTCCTTTCTATGGCTAACTACTATTTTCTTGCATGGATATACCACATTTTGTGTATCCACTCATAAATTGGCAGATATGTTAATGTTTTTCGCTCTTTGGTGATTGTCAGTAGTACTGCTCTGAGCATTTGTGTACAAGTATTGGTTTGAACACCTGTTTTTAGTTCTTTTAGCTATATACCTAGGAGTGGAATTGCTGGGTCATGTGGGAATTCTGTGTTTAACTTTCTGAGGAACTGCCAATCTGTTTTCCACAGCATCCAGGCCATTTTACATTCCCACCAGTCTCCATATCCTTGCCAACACTTGTTATTTCCCACTTTTTAAAATTATAGCATTTAATTGGGGTTATGATTTGCATTTGCCAGATGATGTTGAACATGTGCTTTGGGGGCATTTGCGTATTTTTCTTTGGAGAAATGTCTATTCATGTCCACTGACCACTTTTAAATTGGCTTCTTTGTCTTTTCATTGTTGAGTTGTAAGACGTCTTTATATATTCTGGACTCTAGGTCCTTATCAGATATTTGATTTGAAAATATTTTCTTGGGGCACCCGGGTGGCTCAGTTGGTTGAGCGTCTGATTTCGGCTCAGGTCATGATCTCACAGCTCGTGAGTTCAAGCCCTGCGTCGGGCTCTGTGTGACAGCTCAGAGCCTGGAGCCTCCTTCTGCTTCTGTGTCTCTCTCTCTTTCTGGCCCTAACCCACTCGCATTCTGTCTGTTTCTCTCAAAAATAAATAAACATTAAAAAAAATTTAAAAAAATATTTTCTTCCATTTTGTAGGTTGTTTTTTCCTTTTTTATATAATGACCTTTGGTGCACAAAAGTTCTTAATTCTGTTGACATCCAATTTATCTATTTTTCTTCCATTGCTTATACTTCGGTGCTAGAGCTAAGAATCCATCCACGGCCAAATCCAAGCTCATAAAGTGTTACTCCTGTGTTTTCTTCTCAGAGTTTTATAGTTTTATCTCTTACCTTTGGGACTTCAATTGATTATGAGTTAATATTTGTATATGCTGTGAGACAAGAATGCAACTCCATGCTTTTGCAGAGGGTTACCCAGTTGTCCAGGCAGCATTTGCTGAAGAGAATATCCTTTCCCCTGAGTCTTGGTGTCCTTGTTGAAAAATCAGTTGAACACAGGGGCTCTTGGGTGGCTCAGTTGGTTAAGCCTCTGACTTTGGCTCAGGTCATGATCTCATGGTTCTTGAGTTCAGGCCCCACACTGGGCTTTCTGCTGAGCCTGCTTCAGATCCTCTGTCCCCTTCTCTCTCTGCCCTTCCCCTGCTCTTGCTCTTTCTCAAAAAATAAATAAACTTAGAAAATTAAAAAATAAAAGAAAAATCAATTGAACATAGATCTATAGGTTTATTTCTGGTCTTTCAATTCTAATCCATTGATCTACATATCTAGATAGTACCATACTATCTTGATCACTGTAGCTTTGTAGTAAGCTTTGAAATTGAGAAGTTTGAGTCCTCCAACTTTATCTTTTTCAAGATCATTTTGGCTATTCTGACATCTTGGCAATTCCATCTGAGCTTTCCATTTCTGTAAAAAAAAAAAAAGGGCAGTGAGAATGAAAGGTATTGCATTGAATCTGTAAATCAATTTGGAGAATATTAAGTCTTCTGACCCATGAACACAGAATATCTTTCCATATACTTAGGTCTCCTTTAATTTCTTTCAGTGTTTTATAGTTTTAAGTCTACAAGTCCTACACCTGCTTGGTTAAATTTATTCCTAAGTATTTTTATTCTTTTTAGACAATTGCTTAGGTATTTACTTAGAGAGAGTGTGTGTGAATGGGGCAGGTGCAGAGAGAAAGGGTGGGGGACAGGACTTGAAGCAGGCTCTGTGCTGACAGCGGAGAGCCCGATGCAGGGCCCAAACCCATGGTTCATCTAACTTGGATGCATTTTAGTTCTCTTTCTTGTTTAATTGCCTTGGTTAAAACTTCCAGTATGATGTTGAATAACAGTGATGAAAGCAGATTATCTTGGTCTTATTCCTCATCTTAGAGAAAAAACTTTCAGTCTTTCACCATTGAGATCAATGTCAGTTGTGGGTTTTCCATAGCTGCCCTTTATCAAGTTGAGAAATTTCCTTCTACTCCTAGGTTATTGAATGCTTTTATCATGAAAAGATACTAGATTTTGTCAATTCTTTTTCTGTATCAATTGAGATGATCATGTGATTTTCCCCTTTATTAACACTGATTTTCATATGTTGCACTTGCCTTGCTCCCATTCCTGGGATAAATCCCATTAGGTCCCATTGTATAATCCTTTTAATACGTTTTTGGATTTGATTCCCTGATTTTTTTTTTTTTTTTGAAGTTTTTGCATCTGTACTCATAATTGGTATTGGTCTTTAGAGTTTTTTTCTTATGGTATCTTTGTCAGGAGTTGGCATCATGGAAGTGCTGCCCTCAAGGAATGAGTTAGGAAGCATTCTCTTCTGTTTTGGGGAAGAATGTTAGAAGGAATGGTATCAGTTCTTCTTTAATGTTTTATAAAATTCACCAATAAAGTCGGCTGGCCCTGGGCTTTTCTTTGTTAGAAGTTTTTAAACTGTTGACTCAATCTTTTTCCTTGTTACAGGCCCATTCAGATTTTCTATTTCTTCTTCAGTCAGTTTTGGTTGTTTGTGTGTGGCTAGGAATTTGCCCATTTCCCCTTGGTTATCTAATTTGCTGGTATAGCAAATTGTTTGTAAGATTCTCATGATCTTTTTATTCTATAAGGTCCCCACTTTCATTCCTGATTTTACTAATTTGAGTTTTCAGTCTAGCTAAAGGCTTGTCAATTCTGTTGGTCTTTTTAGAGAATCAACTTGGTTTTATTGATCTATTGTTTATCTTATTTTCTATTCTGTTCATCTTAGCTCTAATCTTTATTATTTCTGCCCTATTTGCATTTAGTTTGCTCTTCTTTTTCTAGTTTTTTGAGGTGGAAGGTTATTAATTTGAGATATTCTTTTTTTTAAGTCTATTTATTTAAGTAAAGTATGCCCAATGTGGGGCTCAAACTTATGACCCTGAGATCAAGAGTGACTCTCTATTCTGACTGAGCCAGCCAGGTGCCCTGAGATATTTCTTCTTTTTTTTAATGGAGGCATTCACAGCTATAAATTTCCTTCTGAGCACTGCTTTTGCTATATCCCATCCATTTTGGGATGTTGTGTTTTTGTTTTTAATCATATAAAAGTATTTTCTAATTTTCCTTGGGATTTCTTTTTGACCCACTAGTTATTTAAAAGTATGTGTTTTGGGGCATGCACCTGTGTGGCTCAGTCCGTTAAGCATCCAACTTCAGCTTAGATCATGATCTCCTGGTTTGTGAGTTTGAGCCCTGCGTCGCGCTCTGTGCTGGCAACTCAGAGCCCGGATCCTGCTTCGGATTCTGTGTCTCCATCTCTCTCTGCCCCTCACTCACTCATGCTCTGTCTTTCTCTCTCAAAAATAAATAAACATTAAAAAAATTTTTTTTAAGTGTGTTTTTAGTAGGGGTTGTCTGGGTGGCTCAGTCATTTGAATGTCTGACTCTTGATTTCGGCTCAGGTCATGATCTCATGGTTTGTAAGATCGAGCTCCACATCGGCCTCGGGCTTCAGGCTCTGGACTAACAACGTGGAGCCTGCCTGGGATTCTCTTTCTCTCCCTCTCTCTCTCCCCTTCCTCCACTCTTGAACATGCATACACACTCTCTCTCAAAATAAATAAATATTCTTTTTTTAAAGTGTGTTTTTGGAGCCCCTGGGTGGCTCAGTCGGTTAAGTGTCCAACTTCGGCCCAGGTCATGATCTCACAGTTCATGGATTCAAGCCCCGCGTGAGGCTGTTTTGCTGACAGCTTAGAGCCTGGAGCCTTTTTCAGATTCTGTGTCTCCCTCTCTCTCTGCACCTCCCCAGCTCATGCTTGCACTCTCTCTCTGTCAAAAATAAATAAACTTAAAAAAAATTTTTTTTAAATAAAGTGCGGTTTTGATTTTCACAGAGTGGTGAATTTTCCAGATTTCCTTCTATTATTTTTATTAACATTCTACTATATATATATATATACGTATATATATATATATATATACACATATATATACGTATATATATATGCTATATATATATATATATATATATATATATATATATATATATATATTTCTATTTTCCTTCCATGTGGTCAGAGAAGATACTCTGTATGATTTCAACCTTTTTCAATTCATTGAGATTTGTTTTGTGGCCTAATATATGTTCTGTCCTGAAGAATGTTTTACATGCCTTTGAGGAGAATGGTGTTCTGCAGTTGTTGGGAGGGGTGTTCTCTAGATGTCTGTCAGGTCTGGTTGCTATATAGTGATGTCTAAATCTTCTCTTTCCCTAGTATCTTTTGTCTAATTGATCAAATGATTAGTCTCCAGCTATTATTTTTGAACTTTCTATTTCTCCACTGATTTCTGTCAGGTTTTGCTTCCTAAATTTTGAGACTTTTGTTACTTTCATATATGTTTATAATTATTAAATTTTCTTTTCTTTTTTTTTGAGAGAGAGAGAGCTTGTGCAAGTGGGGGAGAGGAGCAGAGGGAGGGAGAGAGAATCTTAAGGAGGCTTCACACCCAGCGCAGGGCCCAATGCGGGACTTGAACTCACTGGCCTGAGATTAAGACCTGAGCTGAGGGGCGCCTGGGTGGCTCAGTCGGTTAAGCGTCCGACTTCAGCTCAGGTCACAATCTCGCGGTCCATGGGTTTGCGCCCCGCGTCGGGCTCTGGGCTGATGGCTCGGAGCCTGGAACCTGCTTCCGATTCTGTGTCTCCCTCTCTCTCTGCCCCTCCCCCATTCATGCTCTGTCTCTCTCTGTCTCAAAAATAAATAAAGGCTAAAAAAAAAATTAAAAAAAAAAAAAAAAAAGACCTGAGCTGAAATCAAGAGTCAAATGCCTAACCGACTGAGCCACCCAGGCGCCCCTATAATTATAACATATTCTTGATAGATTGACTCTCTTATTACTAGATAACATCTTTGTTTTTTATACGATTTTTGTCTTAAACTCTACTGTATCTGATATTAGTATATCTACCCAGCTCTCTTTTGGTACGGTTTTCCTGGAGTATCTTTTTCCATCCTTCCTCTTTCAACCTGTTTGTGTTCTTGGATACAAAGAGAGTGTTTTGTAGACAATATAGTTGGATCATGTTTCTTTGTTATAATCTATTCTGTCATTCTCTGCTTTTGATTGGAGAGTTTAAGCTGTTTAATGTAATCATGGATAAGAAAGAACTGACATTTTGCTGTTTTCTATATGTGATATCCGTGTTGTTTTCTTTCTTTTATTTAAAAAAAATTTTTTTAATGTTTATTTTTGAGAGAGAGAGAGACAGAGTACAAGCAGGGGAGAGGCAGAGAGAGAGGGAGACACAGAATCGGAAGCAGGCTCCAGGCTCTGAGCTGTCAGCAAAGAGCCTGATGCAGGGCTCAAACTCATGAACAATGAGATCATGACCTGAGCCAAAGTCAGACGCTTAACCGACTGAACCACCCAGGCACCCCTCTTGTTGTTTTTCAGTTCCTCCTTTACTGCCTTCTTTTGTGTTAGGTTTTCTAGTTTACCATTTTGATTCCTTTTTTGTTTCCTTTACTATATATTTTTAAATTTTTTGTTAGTGTCACTCCAAAGATCACAATTAGCACCTTAAATTACGACAGCCCACTCAAATTAATACAATTTAGTTTCAACTGTATATAAAAATTTTGACCCTGTATTGCTCCCCCCTCTCTTATGCTGTTATTGTCCTTACAGATTAATTTATTATTAAGTATTTAATAGTTTGTTGTTGTTGTGGACGGAATGTTTTATCCAACTGAATTTCCATTTGGTTACTATTAATACAGAGAAACACCGCTGATTTTTATATATTTATTTTATGAGGCCACATGCCAAATTTTCTACTATTTCTCATAGACTGTTTTTTCTCATTAGATTCTCTTAGAGTTTCAAAGTATACGATCACATCAGCAACAGAAGGAAATAGTTATTTCCTTTTCAAAACTTATACTAATTTTCCCATCCTGTTGCATTTGCGGGACCCAAAGCACTGTGCATAATAGGAGTGATAGAAGGCATCCCTGTCAGGTTCCTGATTTTATTGGAAATCGTTTTCTTTCCCCTTACCATTTAGAATGCTGTTTGCCTGAAACAAAATAAGTCTTCATCAATTTTAAGTAGTTTCTTCCTATTGCAGAGTGTTACTAAGATCTGCTGAACTTTATAAGCATCCTTATAGGCATATATTGACTTGGCCAAGTGGCTGTTCATTTTTACTTTGAATTGTTCACTAAGGACATATGCTAATTCTTCCTGATACTGAGCCATTCCTGGAATAAACTTGATTTAATCCCACTGTACGATTCTTTTGACATTGCTGGATTCTATTTGGTAATGTTTATTTCACATTTTTACATTTATATGGATTAGTGAAATTGGGCTATTACCTTGGTCAGCAAACCACTGTACCTGCCCAAGCAAATCTGGCCAATTTTGGTACAATCCATGACCTAAGAATGGTTTTTACATGTTTAAATGGTTGGAAAAAAAATCAAAATAATAATAATATTTTGCAACACTTGAAATTATATCAGAGTCAAATTTCAGTGTCCATAATAAAGATTTATTGGAACACTACCACACTCATCTATTTCCATAATGTCTCTGGCTGCCTTTGTGTTCCAACACAGAGTTAAGTACTTGCAACAGACACCGTATGGCCTGCAAACCTTAAATATAGACTCTTTGGCTCTTTACAGGAAAAGTTTGCCAACCCCTGGTCTGTCTAGCTTTCTTTTTGGCGCCTATCTTTATCAGGTTTGGTGTGAATGTTAAGTTGGCTTCCTGAAAGGAATTGGAGAGTTTTCCCTCTTTTTTCCTATTATGTGGTATCATTTAAATAGATTTGGAATTATCTCCTCTGTAAATGTTAAATGAAACTCAGCCATAAAACCATCTGGTTCCCAGGCAATATTTAATACATAATAAATATAATCTTCTGTGGTAATTGATCTATTCAAGTTTTCAACTTTTCTTGGGTTGATTTTAATAATTTATATTTTGCTAGGAAATCATCCATTTCCTCAATATTTTCAAATTTGGTTAGCCATAAAATTGAACAGAATACTCTCTCCAAATAATTATAAATTTACTGTAGTCCTCAGCTCTCATTTCCTATTTTGTATATTTTTACCCCCTCTCTTTTTTTTAAATCTGGTTCATAGAAGTTTATATATTTTATTAGTCTTTTTCAAACAACCAGTCTTTTTTTTTTAATGTTTATTTACTTTTGAGAGAGAGAGAGAGAGAAAGAGAGAGAGAGAGAGTGCAAGCTGGGGAGGGGCAGAGAGAGAGGAAGATACAGAATCTGAAGCAGGCTCCAGACTCTGAGCTGTCAGCACAGAGCCTGACACGAGGCTTAAAATCACAAACTGCGACATCATGACGTGAGCTGCAATCAGATGCTTAACGGACTGAGCCACCCAGGCACCCCTCAAATAAGGGGGTCTTAAGCTTATTTATCTTTCCTGTAATTTTTTGGGGGGGGCAGGGGGGAGTGTCTGTTTCAGTAATTTGAAATTTTATTTCTTTGTATTATCTCCCTTGTCCTCATTTGTTTTGGATTCTTCTATCATTTTTGTTCTTGTTTTTATCTTCATTCAAAGGATGAGTACTGGGTTTCCACATTTTTGGTCTTTCTTCCTTAATAACGAAGGCTTTGTGGCTGTGAGAGTCTGTCCATGTCCAGGCTTCATTAGGAAATAGTCTCTTTTCAGAAAAAAATAACAAGTAGTCTTCTTTTTCTTTTTGCTCTTTCGGTAGTTTGTGGTTTTATTTTGGTTTTGCCTTCCGTCAAAGGTTTTCCTTAATTTCCAATGAGGTAACACTTTAAACATGTCTAACGTATTTGTTTCTGATATAATTAGACATACTGATTATAATTGTAAATTGAGGGGTGCCTGGGTGGCTCAGTTGGTTAAGCGTCCAACTTCAGCTCAGGTCATGATCTCGCGGTTCGTGAGTTCGAGCCCCACATTGGGCTCTGCACTGACAGCTCAGAGCCTGGAGCCTGCTTTGGATTCTATCTCCCTCTCTCTCTGCCCCTCCCCTGCTCACACTCTGTCTCTCTCTGTCTCAAAAATAAATTAACATTACAAAAATTTTTTTTAATTGTAAATTAAGCTCTTTTTGCCGGCCAAGTGCATGCCAGCCCTTTGTAAATATTCTTGGATGTATGAAATAAGTGATTGCTTTCCGTTTTGAAAGATGTGAAGTTCTGCATGTGTTGATGAATTTTGTTTGTTATCATTTCTTAGTTCCCCTGTGCCCTTAGTTTTGGCTACAGATGTTGAAATCTCTTATAATAATGATCACATTCTCCCTGCGTTTTATACTTCTGGCAGTTTGTTAATTAATTCTTTTGTCCAGAACACTGACAACTAATAAAATTTAAGGGGGGGTGAAGGTGGGAGATAAGTGATAAGTATATAAGGAAATTATATTTTCAAAACTTTAAGTCTTTAGCTATAAGAATTTTTATAAGTGAACTTTTTGGCAGCAAAGTCACGTAGGGAGGGAAATGTTTCAAAACATTTGTTTTTCTAAAAGCATTTTCCAAGGCATCTTATTTTGGCTGATTAGGAGCTCCCTCTAGAGGCTAGAAAAATTGCAGCACCAGGGTTTCTTTCTGTGACTTGTGAGTTCAGTAACATTTCTGTTTAGGGTTTTTTGCAGGAATCTTTCTAACACACTAGTCATTGTTGGTGAGGGTTAGCATTGTCAAAACTAGACAGTGGGATCCATAAACCCCTTCGTCAGTGCACAGCAATCACAAATGACCATCTGTCCCAATTCATGGAAAGCTCATTTATTTGTTGGTTTGTTTTCCTCACTGGAATGTGACCTCCATGCAGGTAGGGACTTTCCCTGTCTCACTCTTTGCTTTAACAAATGCCTGTAATAGTACCTGGCACATAGTAGGGATTCAGTAATTGTTGAATGGATGAGTGAATTTTTGAGCAGAAATTCTTTGCTTAGTGTTGCTTGGAATCCATGACTAGGCCTGGGGCCAAGGGAAGGCACTTGTCCATGAACTAGGGCTGAGTGGCCTGTGCTCAGTGGGATTTATTTCACTGGATTAGACCAAATTAATTTACTCAACACTTATTTATTGAGCATCCACTCTGCCACAAAGTGTTGTAGAGGCTGGGGATCCAACAGTGAAAAAAATCAGGCAAGATTCCTGTATTTATGGAACAGTTATATAGAGAATGTTTGGATAGTAATGTTTGTTATAAAGAAAAGTTGGATGGGGGTGCAGAGCATGCTGGATGGAAAGGAGGTACCGCTTTTATAGGGGTGGTCAGATTGTGAGTCACTTCATGATGAAGGAGGCAGGGAGGAAGCTATACAGGTATCTGGGGAATGGGAGGTGTCAAGGAGCTGAAGCAAGAATGTCCCTGGCATGTTCGAGTGACACTAGGGAGGCTGGTATGGCAGAAGCAGAGTAAGAGAGGAGGAAAGGAAGATGAAGTCAGAAAGATAAATTTAGGAGATACACCGCAGAGATGTGAAATACTAGAGAGGATGTTTGGGATCTTTCCAGCAAGGGGAAGAACCTTGTAAGTCAAGGGCAAGAGTGAGTCTGGGCTTTCACACAGACGTCTGTACTTCCAAAAGTGGCTTCCAGGTTGCCTAATCAGAGATCATTTGCTTGCAAAGAGTCTGATCATGACCATGGTTGACAGATCCTAAGGTGGTGATGATGTGGCCGACACGTCAGGAGATGGGAGGTGTGCTAGGATGGCACAGGGTATATAAGGAAGACCACAGAACCAGATTCTTGCTGAACTAAGCTAAATTAAGAAGAGAACGCCCTTAGACCCCAAGGGTGAGGGGTGCAGGGACCATTACTCTCTCTCAGCTCTTGTCCTCAGGGCGTCTGGTCAGTGTTACCCAAACTGCCGCCACCACCCTCCACTGACCAATGAAAACCTTGAAAATGAAAATTCTTGGGGTGCCTGGGTGGCTCAGTCAGTTAAGCACCTGACTTCAGCTCAGGTCATGATCTCACAGTTTGTGAGTTCAAGCCCCATGTCAGGCTCTTTGCTGACAGCTCGGAGCCTAGAGCCTGCTTCAGATTCTGTGTCTGCCTCTCCTCTCTGCCCCTCCCCCCACTTGCTCTCTCTCTCTCTCTCTCTCTCTCTCTCTCTCAAAAATAAACAAACATTAAAAATAAAAGAAAATGAAAACTCTTGAAACCTGCCAACATCTGCTGATTCCAGAAAGGAGCAGTCTCCATTTGAGATAACAGAACAAGATAGACTTTCTGGACACTGAAAAGATTCTCTGCAGCTTCATCCTGTTTTTTTGGACCCTTTAATACCGTTTCACAGACTGCTAATCATGCTGAGCTTTCTAGTGTGAGTGGGGGTGACAAGGGCACTGCCCTGGACTCTACTGCCTGGGCGGGGTGGAGCATGCCCTGTTGCCAGCACTTCTGCTGCATCTGGATGAATGTCGTACTCTGCAGGCTCGGCTCCAGATGCAGAGCCTGGCTGCAGTCAGTACTGTCAGTGGGCCTGATCACCTGACTGGGAGTTGTCACGTTATGGTCACTCATCCAATGCTGCCTTAAGATGAGGCTCAGGCCCCATATGCACAACTAATGATGGTATCTGATGGAGTGGCCTGAGCCCCTGAGAAATCTTAGTGGATACATGAAAGGGGATGGAGCTGTAGAAGAATGACTTTGTCGTGGCAGACTTGCACATATGCATATAGGTTACAAACGGCAAAAGCTTGAACCACAGTGAATCTAAGTCTTTGACCGGACACCTTGGGATCCTCCTGGAACGGAGGAAGATGAGGAAGCAGAGGGCATGTCAGGAGCTGCTGTCTTCCCTGGGAAGCTGTTACGAGACCGTTGCCATCTCCCCCTGGGTTCTGAAGAAGAGCAGGGCTCTTTGCCCTGCCCCCCCCCCCAAAGAACTGCAGAATATAAAGCCACCCAGCAGTAGCTTAGATTGGGCCCCTCAGCAATGACTTGAACTGCAGTCATCTGGCCCTTTTATTTCATATCTTTCCTGTTGTTGCATGGGGACAAGAACCACAGGGACATGGCGCTTTGAATAATCTTGCTTTCACTGTCTACCAGAGTGATAAACTGTCTGAATCAAAAGTGGCCCACTGCATCCTTACCAGCAAGCCCAGTCAGGCGTTGGCCTTGGTTTTCCTTTGTCATGTGTCTTGAGGGTGTTTGATAGAAAGCCATGTACCAGGTGCAGTTTATCTGTCTTGGTTACTAGGAAGCGTCTGGGCTGGGAGAGCTGCAAGTTAAAATGCTCACCTTGTGCCTGAGTAACTGGAACGATAGAAAAGACCAGTAGGAAACGAAGACACCGGTTCTCCGTGCCAGGGTGCTCCCTGTGGGTGGAAGGTGGGGAGGAATGCATGCATGGGTAGCTGTTGGGCTCCTGAGGAGACCGACATTGCCATGCATGTGGATTTCCTGACCTGCGCTTTCTACAGAGCTAAGGAAACCTAGTGCTAGATGAAAGTCCACCGTGTCTTGAGTTTGATGGCTAACCTACCCTGCTGGTGGTGCAACAGATCTGAACTTTGAGACCGAGAACAGAAAGAAATCCAAATGTGTCAGCAGTCACCATAAGTGTAATGCATTAACTCAGCAATTAAAAATCAGGTTCATAGATGGAATTAAATACATTAAATGCATCTACCAAATGTTTATAATAGGGACAGCTAAAGCAAAGTAACACAAATTCGAAAACAAAAAGGTGAAGATATATCAGGCAAACTCTCAACAAAAGAAAGCTATTGCAACATAGAATAGAATAAATAGGACATAAAATGGAATTTAAACACTGGAAGGACTAAAAGTGTTTTATACTAGGGGTCAGCAAACTGTGGCCCACTGGCCAATCCAACCAACTGCCTGTTTTTATAAAAAATGTTTTTTTAGGACACAGCCACTCTTGTCTGTTTACATATTGTGTATGGCTGCTGTGGAGCTACAATGGCAGGGTTGAGCAGTTGCTACAAAGACTAGATGGCTGGCAGAGCCCAAAATATTTACTATCTGGCTCTTGGCAGCTCCTGTTTTTGTTTTTGTTAAGTTTATTTATTTTGAGAGAGAGAGTGCACGCATGTAGTGGGGTGGGGGGAGAGAGAGGGAGAGAGAATCCCAAGCAGGCCCCATTGCTCAGCACAGAGCTGGAAGGGGCTCGATCTCATGAATTGTGAGATCATGACCTGAGCCAAAAACCAAGAGTTAGTCATTTAACCATTTGAACCACCCAGGCGCTCCACAGGTCCTTTTTTAAACCAATGAAAGGAACATTATTCCAAGAAGCCATAATAACTGGGAATGTGTATGTATTCAACAACATAACTTCAAAACGTGTAAATAGGAGCACCTGGGTGGCTTAGTCAGTTAAGCATCCAGCTTCGGCTCAGGTCATGATCTCGAAGTTCATGGGTTGGAGCCCTGCATCAGGCTCTGTGCTGACAGCTTGGAGCCTGGAGCCTGCTTCGGATTCTGTGTCTCCTTCTCTCTCTGCCCGTCCCCCACTTGCACTCTGTCTCTCTCTCTCTCTCTCTCTCAAAAATAAACAAACATTTAACTTGTAGAAAAAAACCAAAAAGCTGATAGAGTTACAGAGACAAGTAGAAAATTCTACACATATACTTATCCTGGACATTCACAGGATAAAGTGGACCAAAAAAAGATAATATTTGAAATAGCTATTGGATATATGTGGAACCTTGTTTTTAAGCACACAACACTATCAGCAAACATTCTTGGGGCACCTGGCTGGCTCAGTCGGTGGAGTATATGACCCTTGATCTTGGGGTTGTAAGTTTGAGCCCCACATTGGGTGTAGAGATTGAAATTTTTTTAATCTTAAAAAAGAAAAAAATTCTCGTGCCCTGAAATTCGAATTGTAAAAAGTAGAGAGAGTTGAAAAGGGAGTAGCAGAGCTGAGGCTCATGCCTAGACATGTGAGGGTTATGAGCGGTGGTGGCCAAGCCCCAGTTCCTCAGTAATCAATGTTACAAGGCAGGGAAAAGAAAAAGAATAAAGATCATAAAGAAATGGTGGTAGCAAGAAAAGTTAGGACATAAAAATTAACCGAACTGGAGAAAGTGGCCCAGAGTGAGTTCTGCAAAAGCCCTGCAGAGCCCAAAGCTGCCTTGAATTCCATCCGCATCTTCAAGATGCTCCATTTTATGACCATTTCTTTACATGCATCTCCAGAACATCCTCTTCCTTATATTTGCTTCCATCACATGAGCTAGCCCAAGGGAATCCATGAAGGGAAACAAAGTAAAATCTCCTCCTGACCATGTCACCACAGCCATGACCCAGTGCCATGGCAGACATATACATAGATGGTTGGGGAAAAGCCCAGGAAGGAAGTCCTGGTGGACCTTGTCCTTCCAGTTGGCATTGGCTGCCACAGAAAATCTTGAGGTGGCTGGCTTGCTATGGAAGAAAATTAAGGCACCAGCCCTGAGGTATTAAACCTTTGGATACCTGGGTTTCCTGTACCATCTCATGTAGTAAGGAGCAAGAATTTTATATACTGGGCTGCAGTGCTCAAATTTTGTTCTTCACGTACAATATCTAAAAAATAAAAAGGACCAACAGTGTGTCTGTGAAGCACGGAGGAGAGCTGGAGAGATACGTGCTGAGTGGCATCTAGTTTTAGCTGGGAAGGACATCTTCAAGTACCCACAGAAGAAGAGGAAAGAAAGCTGACCCGAAGACAAGGGATCAGGCCATGAAAAACATGTGCAGGGCTGGCTAAAAAGAAAAGAAAACTTTGGACCAGTATCCCTTATGAACTCTGATGCAAAAATCCTTTTTAAAAATACTATCAAACTGAATTCAGTAGCATATTAAAAGCTTTATACACATGACCAAGTGGGAAGTGGGATTCATTCCTGAAATGCAAGAATGGTTCAACATACAGAACCCATCAATGTAGTACACCACATTAACAGAATGAAGGGGAAAAAACCACACGATCATTTCAATTAATGCAGAAAAAGCATTTGACAAAATTCAGTACCTTTTCATGATAAAAACACTAGGCAAACTAGGAATAGAATGAAACTAAGTCAACATAATAAAAGCTATATATGAACATCACAGTGAACATGGTACTCAATGGTGAAAGACTAAAAGCTTCTCTAAGGTCAGGAACAAGATAAAGATGTCTGTTTTCACCACTTCTGTTCAACATAGTGTTAGCCAGAGCAGTTAGGCAAGAAATTTAAATAAAAGGCATCCAAATGGTAAAGGGAAACATAAAATTATCTCTGTTCACATATGATAAGATATTATATGTAGAAAACGTTAAAGATTCTACTAACTGTGATAACTAATAAATTAATTAAGCAAAGTAGCAAGTTGCCAAGTCAATGATAGAAAGCAGTTGTTCCCGGTAAACTAAAAATGAGCAGTTTGAAAAGGAAATTACAAAATTCATTTGCAATAGCATAAAAAAGAATAAAACAGGAACAAACATAACCAAGAAAAAGAAAGACAAGTGTTCAATGAAAACTACAAAACATTGCTGAAAATAATTAAAGAAGACAAAAATAGATGGAAACACACCCCATATGCATGGATTGGAAGACTTAAGGTAATCTATAGATTCAACACCATCTCTATCAAAGTTCAAAAGACATTTTTTGGCAGAAATAGAAAAAGTCCATTCTAAAATTCATATGGACTCTCAAAGAACTCTGAATAGCCAAAACAGCCTTGAAAAGGAAGAACAAAACTGAAGGACTCACACATTCTTGATTCCTGATTTCAAAAGTTACCAAAAAAACAAACAAACAAACAAAAAACATTAAAAAAAGTTACTACAGTGTTACAATAATCAAAGCACTGTGGTACCAGCATAAAGACAGACCAATGGAATAGAACAGAGAGCCCAGAAATAAACCCTCACTTATGTAGTCAAGTAATTTTTGACAAGGATGCCAAGACCCCTCAAAAGAGAAAGGAAACTTTTTAAAAAATGGTGCTGGGAAAACTGTATCTTCACATGCAAAAGAAGGAAATTGGACCCTTATCTAACACTATATTAAAAAATTAATTCAAAGTGGATCAAACACCTGAATGTAAGACCTAAAACTCTCAGAAGAAAGCACGGGGCAAAAGCTGCACAACATTCGACTTGGCAGTGATTTCTTGGATGTGGCACCAAAGATACAGGAAACCAAAAAATAGACAAATTGAGCTATAATTTTGTGTATCAAAAGACGCTATTGTCAGAGTAAAATGGCAGCCCACAGAATGGGGAAAAATACTTGAAATCATATATTTGATTAGGAGATTAATATCTAGAGTATATAGAGAACTAAAATTCCGTAAGAAACAGCCCAATTTGAATAAGGACTTGAATAAGTGTTTCTCCAAAGAAGACATACAAATGGTCAATAAATACACGTAAAAATGCTCAACATCACTGATCATTAGGGAAATGCAAATCAAAACTACAGTGAGACACACCTTACATTCATAAGGATGGATACTATTAAAAAAAAAAAAACCCAGCAGAGGCACCTGGGTGGCTCACTCGGTTGAGCATACGACTTGGGCTCACGTCATGACCTTGCAGTTAGTGAGTTGGAGCCCCACCTCAGGCTCGCTGCTGTCAGCCAGTCAGCGCAGAGCCTGCTTCAGATCCTCTGTCCCCCTCTTTCTGCCCCTCCCTCACTTGCACTCTCTCTCTCAAAAAAAAAAAAAACACAAAAACCCCACAAATAACAACTGTTGGGGAGGATGTAGAGAAATTGGAACCCTCGTGCACTGTTGGTGGGGATGTAAAATGGTGCAGCCACCATAGAAACAGCTCAGTGAACACTCAGAAAATTAAAAATAGAATTTACCATGTGATCTAGCAATCCCACTTCTGGGTATATGCCCAAAAGAATTGAAAATGAGTCTCAAAAAGATATTTGTACACCCATGTTTATGTCAGCAATTTTCACAACAGTTAAAATGTGAAAGCCACCCAAATGGCCATTGGTAGATGTATGAATAAACAGAATGTGGTATATACACACAATGGAACATTATTCAGCCTTTAATGGGAAAGAAATTCTGACACATTCTACAGCATGGATGAGCCTTGACAACATTATGTTAAGTGAAGTAAGTCATTCACAGAAAGAAATGATTCCATGTATATGAGGCACCTCAAGCAGTCAAATTCATAGGACAGAAATTTTAACATGAAAATGAGTAAACTACTGATAACCACAACATAGGTGAATCTCAAAAATGTTATGCTAGGGGTGCCTGGGTGGCTCAGTCGGTTAAGCGTCTGACTTTGGCTCAGGTCATGATCTTGCAGTTCATGAGTTCGAGCCATACATGGTGCTCTGTGCTGACAGCTCAGAGCCTAGAGCCTGCTTTGAATTCTATGTCTCCCTCTCTCTCTGCTCTTCCCCTGCTCACACTCTGTCTCTCTCTCTCACAAAAATAAATATTTTAAAAATGTTATGCTAAATGAAAGAAGCCAGACATTAAAGAGTACTTACAGGATGATCCCATTTATATAAAGTTAGAAAACCGGCAAAAGGAAAATACAGGTAAAATAATTCAGAATAGAATTTACATCTAGGTATAAAAGGTCTTGCCTGCAAACAGCACAAAGAGACAGAGAAATTTGCTATATCTTGTTTTGGAACGGTGGTTACCTGGAAATACAGAATTGTGAAAACTCATCAAACACCATTAAGAAGCACTTAATAAAACCACAAAGAATGAGGTTGTTCTCTATGGACTGACATGGAAGGTGTTAGTAAAACAAATTGAATTGCACAATATGGTCTCTGTCTAGATACATATTCTATGTATGTGTTATAAAGGCGTTATTTTTTCTTAATTTTTTTTCATTAAAATTTTTTTTTTAATGTTTATTTTTGAGAGAGAGAGCGAGCATGTGCGAGGTGGGGGAGGGTCACAGAGAAAGGGAGATGGAGGATCCGAAGGTTTGTTTGGAGGATCACAAACCCAAGAGTCATGACCTGAGCTGCAGTCAGACACTTAACTGACTGAGCCACCAAGGTGCCCCTATTTTATTTTATTTTTTTTAATTTTTTTTAATCTTTATTTATTTTTGAGAGAGACAGAGCATGAGCGGGGAAGGAACAGAGAGAGAGGGAGACAGAATCTGAAGCAGGCTCCAGGCTTCCAGCTGTCAGCACAGAGCCCGACACGGGGCTTGAACCCACGAACCGTGACATCATAACCTGAGCCGAAGTCGGACGCTTAACCGACCAGGCCACCCAAGTCCCTCAAGGTGCCCTTATTTAAAAGAAAAAATGTTTATTTATTTATTTTTGAGAGACACAGAGAGAGAACAGGGGAGGAACAGAGAAAGAGAGAGGAGAGAGAGAATCCCAAGCAGGCTCCACACTGTCTGTGTAGACCTCAACGTGGGACTCAAACCCATGAACCATGAGATCATGACCTGAGCTGAAATCAAGAGTCGACGCTCAACCAACTGTGCCACCCAGGTGCCCCTAAAGACCTTATTTTTAAAGGGGGGAGGGTTAGGGAAATAAACACTATAAAAATTTAACAATCATCTTTGATGAGGATAGTGGTGGCTGGGCATCCCCCATGGCTGGGTCTGCCCTTGTATGTACCAATAAAGGGTGTCTACACATTTGGCAGTTTCGTGGATTTGAGAAGGGACCACTTCCTTTCTTTTTTCCTTCTCCTTCCTCAGGCAAGTTCTGCTTTTTCTAGCCCCTGACCCTAACTTTGTATTACCTTGACTCCTTTTAGTATGGGGCCAGGTTTTTTATGTCTTTGCATACAACAAACAGGTCCCAGTTTTGTTCTGTTAGGTACTGGAATTTGGCTTATCACTATTTGACTTCTTTTCTCTCACAAAGCTGGTGCTCCATCATTTGGGCTTTCAGGCAGACTTAGGTTGGCAGTTCTTGGGTTGTGTCTCAGATCAGCTTCATCCCTCAGATCATCCATCCTCTCTGAATGTCTCTGTCTGTCTCTGCCTCTCTCACATGCACGCATGCACACACAGTTGTAGATATGGCATGGATGTTCCTATGTCATAATTGATAATCATAATGGTCCTATGGGTTCCCATTGCTGCGCTGACTCCACCTGTTTTTTCCTCCCCGCAACAGTGTCCACATCGCCACATTAGCAGGGCTCATCATCCCCTTTTCTCTACCCTTCCCTTTCCCCTCTTCTCTCCTCCATTATGCTCAGATAACATTCCCCATGCTTTTTGCCTCTCTGTTCTCTCAAACTCCTGTCTGAATTAGGACTCCTTCAGTTGCAAATGACAGAAAACTGACTTGGCTTAAGCAAAAGAGACTTTACTGCTTCACTTAAAACTTACGGGGTGTATTAGTTTATGTGGCTGCTGCAACAAATTACCACAAACATGGGAGCTTAAAACAACAGAAATTTGTTCTCTCGCAGTTCTGTAGGCTGGAGTCTGAAATCAAGGTAATCAGGAGAGCCATACTCCCCCAACAAGCTCTAGAGAATTCCTTCCTTGCCTCTTCCAGCTTCTGCTGTGACCTCTGCCGTGACCTCTGCCTGCATCCTGACATCGCCTTCCCTTTTGTGTCTCTCTCAAAACTCCCTCGGCACCTCTCTGATGAAGCGTGCGTGTGATCGCATTATCCCATATAATCCAGGATAAGCCCCTCCTCACTAGACCCTTCACTTAATCCCATCTTTTACGGTAGGAGGTCACTTTCCCAAGTTCCAGAGATTTGATGTGGTTATCTTTTGGAGGCCCATTTTTCAAGGGACAGATGTGGCTCAAGCTGCAGGTAGATTCAGGACCCCAGACAGTATTACCAGGTCCCTCCTTGATTCCTGTTTTATCTGTCTGGTCTGCAAAGCTAGGTGGAGCTTAAAATAGAGAATGCTATGACATAGGAAACCCTAGCCTACCTCATGCTCAGTCAACCTGATGGCCACTTATGGAAATCTATCACATAGAAGAGGGCCTGGGTCGAGGCCACCCTAAGCCTCTGCTCCTGATGACAGATCTGGCAAATCTCCTCTCCGAAATAGACCCTAGGGTTCAGGCTCACTGGGATGGGAATAGAGACAGGGAACATGTTCTAACACGTGTCCCCAGGGAGTATAGAAATTGGGCTTTATTTTTCTGCATCTCTTGCCCAGGCATCTCCACTCAGGGTAGGACAACAGAGTCTGGCTGTAGCCAGAGCCAGCAGGGAAGGTCAGAGCAAGAGCCGAGAAGCAGCATCTGAGCCGAGAAGCAGCATCTGAGCCGAGAAGCAGCATCTGTGCGTGCAGCCTCCCTCCCCAGGGGCTGAGTGACAAAGCATTCCTCCCTTCTGCTGGCCACTTCCTGGGAAAACCAGGCATGGAAGCCATAAAACAGTATCGCGATAAGTCCAGGCATATTAGAAATTATGACAAATGTAATCTGCAGTATTCATCTATTAAAAATACAGAGTTTATTGCTGGATCAAAAGACACCTGTATTTTGTTGCCCAATCTGCGCCTGAGCTGTTGCTAGCCGCGCGTACTCCCCACTGCTCTCCCATGGGCCAGCAGGCAGTGGGGGGTAAGGTGAGCCTACCACTCACCTTACATGGGCAGGTGCTGCAGAGGGAGGGCCAGATCCGGGCTGAGCGAGGCCTTGCACTTGACAAGTGAGCGCCGAGGTTGAGAAAATGGATTCAAGTGAACCGGAGACCCGGACAATGGAAACGAAGGGAGACCAAAGGAGTGTTTGAAAATCTTCTTCCAGACAAGCTTGTGTTGCTTCTGGAGTATCCCTTGGAGCAGAAGACTCTGAACCCCGAACTCTGCAAAGCCTGGAGAAGACATACCACCTCCCCCAGCAGGACACAGAGGTTCACCAGGAGTGGTGTGAACTCATTGTTAGGCACAAATATACAAAAGCTTACCAAGATGTGGAGAGATTCTTCCATGAGGTTCAGGCCATGGGCATATACATGTACCGGGGAGCTGATGGTGAGTGAGGATGCCAGACAGTCGCAGGTCGCCCACAGGTGCTTTGAGCTGACCAAGGAGCAGGTGGACAGATCCTCAGCCAAGGTGGTGGCTGAGATGTTGTTCTGAAGAGGAAAGATCACAGTTCATGCATCTACTCCTATGTCTGGTGGGAGCAGGATGGCAATGACCCTGGACATCAAAGAAAGGGTCATGGGGCTGCTATAGCCAGCAACTAGTAGCAGCATCCAGGTCTTGGTGCTTCTCCTTCCAGAGGCTTCTCTCCCTAGAGCTCAGCTACTGCATGGTGCCTTTGTCCCCTGCCCCGAACTTGCCACCTCAAGATACTGAATCTGAACTGGATCTCTTCTGTTAAGGCAATTCTTTCACACAGATGATGAAAGCTGTCAGAGATACATCAGAAAACCTGCTGAACATTTTGCATGGATCCCCTCAGCATATGGCTGCACTAGATATTTCTAGAATTCCAGGAAGTCACAGAGATTCTGCATACTGGGACTAGTGAACACCATTTGATATTCTTCTCTGGGTCATTTCAGAAAGATTCTGCAGAATTATTTTGATTGATAGGTCTGTTGTTTAAATTTTTCCAAAACTTTTAAACCCTTGCTAAAAGGGCAGGGTAAGATCCAAGATGTATTGATAATGAAACATAGTGGATTACTATTTTTATATTCCTGTGTGCTTCTGAATTTAATACTGTTTTAAAAAAGAGAAGAATGATGTTACCCAAGAGGTATCCTCTGCAAGTTGGTTCTGTCCCTCTCCCGCCCACCAGTCTCCTTGTCACTTTTCTGGATGGTTCCAGGAGCATGAAGGGTGTGCTCCTGCCCTGATGAGCCACAGCGGGAGCCTGTGGGGCTGTCACCCTTTCCCCGAGCGCACATACAAGGAAACCAAGCTTCCCAGCATGTCCGGAAGGAGGACGGTGTGAAACCATGAGAGAGAGGCCGTAGTGGTCTGTGCAGTCCTGAGATTGTGCCATGGGCTGCAATGAATGAGAACGGTTTGGAGCCTGGTTCCAGGCTGTGTTCACCTGGCTCTGCATCTGGCCTGTGGGGGTAAGTGTGGCTTTAACACATTCCATCATTAGAAGCTCTTGGTCAGAATTCTCTACTGGTGACTGTTATTCTAGAAGGTTTACTGGGGGGAGAGGTGCTGCTCTTCACTGTTACATGTGCTCTACGTATGACTGTATGTGCTTTGTTTACAAATCCTTTGGTTCAAGAATCAAATTTTGATTTTTGAATTTTAATAAATGCAAGAATGCTGAAAAAAAGACACCTGTATTTTGTTAACAAAACGTGATGGAAGTTGAAAATAAGGCAGTGGATAAAAATATAGCATAGCAGGGGTTCAACTTGTCAAAATCACTGTGTTGTACACCTGAAACTAATTTAATCTTGTGTATCAATGTACTTCGATTTAAAAACACACAAATGATCCAGGAGAGACTTCCACTTCTGATAATGCTGTGATAAGTAATTAGGATTAATCCATTTCCTGAGAATAACTGGAAGAACTGGTCAAAATATATTTTTTTAAGTTTCTGCTTGAATGGATTGAAAAGTAACAATATAGGAGCTCCTGGGTGGCTCTGTCCATTAAGCATCCGACTTCGGCTCAGGTCATGATCTCATGGTTCATGGGTTTGAGCCCCATGTCAGGTTCTGCGCTGGCAGCTCAGAGCCTGGAGCATGCTTTGGATTCTGTGTCTGCCTCTCTCTCTCTGCCCCTCCCTCGCTTATGCTCTCTCTCTCTCAAAAATAAATAGACTTTTAAAAAAAGGAAAAAAATTAACAATATAGTAAAAAATTTCTGGGCCGTGATCTAAACTAAGAAAGAAATTAAAAGATGCAAGCCTGGCATTTGGGGGTTGTCCAACACCTATATCTCCAAGCAGATGCTTCCCGTGCCTTCCATGTGTCCCTCCCACCTCTGCCTGTATCTTTCAGCCTACACCTGTCTTCCCCAACCCCCTCATCCTGTTAACTTCACACTAACACCTTCCAACCTTAGATGGCCTCCTCTCTACATACCCCCTTTTTGTGGCTTTATTAAGTGCTTCTTTTTAAAAAAAATTTTTTTTAACCTTTATTTATTTTTGAGACAGAGAGAAACAGAGCATGAATGGGGGAGGGTCAGAGAGAGAGGGAGACACAGAATCAGAAGCAGGCTCCAGGCTCTGAGCTGTCAGCACAGAGCCCGACGTGGGGCTCGAACTCACGGACCGTGAGATCATGACCTGAGCCGAAGTCGGACGCTTAACCGACCAAGCCACCCAGGCGCCCCTATTAAGTGCTTCTTAATAGAGTTTGATGAGTTTTCATAATTCTGTATTCCCTGATAACCACCATCCAAAATAAGATAAACAAATTTCTCTTTCTTTGTGCTGTTTGCAGGCAACACTTCTTACATTTTACCCCCAGATGTCAACTCCATTCTGAATTATCTTACCTATGGTTTAGTTTTGCCTGTTTTCTAACTTTATATAAATGGAATCATCCTGTGAATGCTCTTTGATGTCTTTCATTTAGCATAATATTTTTTGAGATTCATCTGTTATCGTGTGTATCAGTAGTTCACGTTTATTACCGTCTATTATTTCATTAAATGAATATACCACAATTTCTTTGTCTAGTCACCTGTTGGTAAACACTAGGGTTGTTTCCAACGTTGACCTCTTTGAATAAAGTTGCTATGAACAGGCATGCACAGCTCTTTTGCAGACATGTGTTTTCATTTCTCTTGTATAAATACCTATGAGTAGAACTGCAGAGTTATAGGGTGGATATATGGTTAACTTCATTAGAAACTGCCAAACCCCTTTCCAAAGTGCTATTTCTTACCTTCCCACCAGCAGTGTTATTAAAGATTCAACTGCTGTATGTCTTTGCCAATATTTGGTGTTGTCAGTATTTTTTATTTTCGCCATTCTCTAAGGTATCTTATTGTGGTGCGAATTTTCCTTTCCCTCATGACTAATGATGTTGGGTATCTTTTCGTGTGCTTCCCAGCCATTCATAAACCTTTTGTGAAGCATTTAAGATTTTGCTCCAAACTCCTTGTTTCTAATGCTTATTTGGTTCCATTATTTGTTTGAACTGAAATGCGTGTAATTGAATTCTCTATTAATAAATGTTTAAATTGTCTCAACTTTATGCTTTTACCAACCAGCCAGAAATGACTGTCTCTATATACACTTTGGTGCCAGTGGGCCAGTATTTTCAGTGTCCTGCCTTTTTAGCCGAATTTTGGGCATTTGGCATAGGAAAGAGTGGGAAGATTTCCACATTTTCACCAAAACAAACTCTACTGTCTGGAACCATCCTGGTGCCTGAGTCATAGGTGCACTTATGACATCATAACCCTGTCTCCTTCTTCCCTCTTCCTGCCGGGCTGTGGCTGGGAGAGCACAGACCTGGGGGCAGTGAAAACATTGAGCTCCTAATCATGGGGAATTTAGGGGATTGCAGACCGGAGGGGATTTGAACCATTTATGTCCCAAGTCATGGGCATTTGGTTTTGTGTAAGAGAGAGCCACCCAAAGTTGCAGTCAGGGGAAGGTGGATTTGCACAGTTAACTCAGGGTGCCAGTCCTACATCTAGGGTCTCTGGGCAAGGCAGGAGGTTGAGTGGTGGATTTGGCACAAAGTTGTACAAAGGGCACCTACCGATACCTTTCCCCTCTAAACTCTGATTACAGAAGGATGGCCAGTTTTGTGAAATCACAATAGAAGAAGACATTGATGAAACCAGATCGATGAAGAAGAAAGAGAAAAAGAAAAAAACACAGACTTCACCCACACCGCCACCCCCTCCACCAAAGGTGAGTGAGAGGTCCTCAAAGTTGAAGGTTAACTCCTAGTTGCAGCATCTCTGACCTGAGTCACTCAACAGTGATGGGTTGTCCTCTCTGTGCCCCATAGCATGGCATGATCCTGGAATTTGTCATCTGAACTAGGATCCACAGGTGAAAGATAGTGCTGTCAATTATTCCTCAGGAACAATAAGCATAACCCCAGAATGTCCCTGGGCAACCAGGATGAATGGTTGGCCTATCCCAAGCTGGAGTGAGTAGGGATAGACTCATCCTTGATTATCTTGCCCTCTTAGTTCCTTCTCGGTCAGAGAAAGGTGGGTGACTGAGGCACGGAGACTTGGTTGTAGGGAGGGGAACAAATGGGGATCAGACCATGTCAAGCTGGGGAGTGGAATGGTGAGCCAGTGTAGGGAAGGCATTGCCACGAACAGGGAGAGCGGAGTGTAGAACTGTGTGGGAGCACGTGTGTGTGTGTGTATGTGCACACATGTGTGCATGTATGCATGCTAACTAAAGTTAAGGGTGTGAGAACCAAAAAGAGTGAAAGTGAGAAATGAGTAAGACTCATTCTCACTCAGTAAGGACTCCAGACCATGTGGAGCAGGGAAACTTCTATACTGTGACTTCCCAGAGGGACACAGCAGGTTGTGGGTTGAGCTGGAGTCAGGCATGAAAGGTGAGCAAAGGATGCCACTTCTCCAGCCTCCAAGTGGGATGTAAGGGAAGGGATATTGCACCCCAGGTAGGTGGCCAGGCCCATGTGCAACACGATACATGATGTACTGGTTCCAGGCTGGCCAACCAGGTCCATGTCACCACGTGGTAGCTAGGACGTATAAGGACCCTGAGATGCAGGGGACAGACAGTGTGATGTGTCCAGGTCCATTAATCAGAGAGGGGCAGAGACAGGACATCTATCTGGTCTACTGGCTCCCTGCCTAGTCCTCCTGAAATCCTGAGGAAGGGGACGTTGTTGACAAAGGATCAGGAGCCATTCCTGGCACAGCCTGGAGCTGAGTTGGGTGGGGAATGTCCCCTGAGAGTCCCTTCTTTGTCTTTGCAACCTCTTCCCCCAAAGAAAAAGAAGCTCCCTGACCAAGAACAGAAAGCCATAAAGATCCAGGCCTGGTGGCGGGGCACCCTGGTGCGCAGGACATTGCTGCATGCGACACTCAGAGCATGGATCATTCAGCAGTGGTGGAAGATGACAGTGGCAAAGCTGCTGGAAAAGAGGAAACGAGCAGCCCTAGAGTCCTATGCGCAGCAAGAATGGGCAGTGGTCAAGCTACAGTCCTTGGTCCGCATGTGGCACATACGCCAGCGATACTGCCGTTTGCTCCACGCTGCCCGCATCATTCAGCTGTATTGGCGCTGGCATAATTGCCATAGCCGTGGCTTTTTCCAGGGCAGCTATGACCTCACAGCATCCCATCTGGGACTAGAACTCGAGATTTTTCTGGGGTCACAGATTTGTCGGATTACAGACTGCATCCCCTTCCCAATAAAGAGCTAATCAGGTCTGCTCCAACTCTGTGTCACCAGATCTCTGTCACAAGCTCCAGGAGGTCCTGTGTCAGCAAAGGGTCAGGGAAAATGATGGCAGATACCGGGCATGTCACGGTCAGCTCTGAGGAAGTGGCAGAGGTCATCTGGGGTCCCTTGTGGAAAAGGATTCTAACTACCAGGTTCTGGGTGAGGGGGATCTGTAATTGATTAGCAATGTCTGCCATGGGTAGGAGAGTTGGGGATGCAGGGCCACCAACTCCACCAACTCCAGGGAGACTCCTTCACACTGTGGTCCATATAAATGGCACCTCCTGTAGTTATGCCACATGGAGGTTGTGTCCCCTGATGCCCTTAATTCTTCCATGTCTTCCCATTAAATGTAGAACAATTCAAAAAGCCTCCCATGGTCTAGATAAGCCTGCAGGGTCTGGCCCTGACCACATCGCCCTCTCCATGTCCTCCTTGGCCCAGCCTGCTATTCAGACCTCCCCCGCACATTCCCATCTCAGCAGTTTGCATCTGCAGCCTCCTCTCCTTGGATGCTCTTACCAGGTGGAGCTCCCCCTCCGTTCAGGTGTGTCTCTGCTCCACTCTCTCTCCTCAAGGAGACCTTCTTTGACCACCTTATTGAAATGCGTTCCCCACCTTACTGTACGCTCTAGCTCCTGACTCTGCTTTCCTCTTCTCAAAGTTCCCATCACTACCCAAGGTTATCTTGCCTCATTTTCTATTTTCTGTTGCCCCCACTAGAGGATGAGCTTCAGGAGAATAAGGACTCTGGGTTCAAATCTGTGTTCCCAGAACCTAGGTCAGTAGGTTCTGTTTCTTCATCTCTCTCCCTTTCCAATATGTTATTGTATGTACATTTTAGGTTTTGTATATCATGTCATTTTGTCATCTTAAAAAAAAAAAAAAGTCCCTTTCTGGGTTGGGAGACACTGCCCCTCCCAGGTCTAGCCAGTTAGTTCTTAGAGATAGCTAAGGACTCATCCCAGAGCACGCCTTTCATCTGCAAGCTAACCTATTCAGGGAGGTACCTCCTTTCTCTCTGTCCTCTACACCCCAGAGGGCTGTATTTCTCTGCCTTAATTATCCCAAACCAGGTACTAGGCACCTGCCCACCCCCAACAGCTTAGGGGCCACAGAAAACACTCAAACCAGTCCATTCTAAACTGTTACCCTTTCCTGCCTTGCCACTGCGACATAGGCCATGGGAAAAGTTTTTCCCTCATCCTTGTCTTCTGCCACCTGACAAAAACCTGATGACCCTGTGTGACATGCGATGACCTCCTCTTTGAGACATTGGAGTATAATAAACTTTATTTTGTGCTTCTATTTTCTTGCAGCTGCACCTGACTGATCATCACATGAAAGAACACAAAACATGAATATAATTTAAGTAAAATTTACTTAACCATTTTTAGATTAGCCATATAATATTAATGATTAATAGAAGACTAAAAATTCAGTGGCCTTTAGTACCTTCGCCATGTTAAGCAACCACTGTCTTCTGTATCAAGTTCTAAAACATTTTCATGGTCCTAAAAGAAAATCCTGTACCCATTAAGGGGCAGCTGGGTGGCTCAGTCAGCTAAGCATCTGACTCTTTATTTTGACTCAGGTCACGATCTCATGGTTGTGAAATCGAGCCCCACATCGGGCTCTGTGCCTAGCATGAAGACTGCTTGGGATTCTCTCTCCCTCTCCCTGCCTCTCTGCCCCCTCCCACTCACACACACTCTCTCTCTCAAAATAAATACATAAACATTAAAAAAAAAAAAAGAAAGAAAACCAAAGAAAGGGTTCCTGGGTGGCTCAGTCATGATCTCGCAGTTCATGGATTTGAGTCCTGCGGGCTCTGTGCTGACAGCTCAGAACCTGGAGCCTGCCCCTCCCATGCTCATGCTCTGTCTCTCTCTCTCTCTCAAAAATAAATAAACATTAAAATTTTTTTAAATAAATAAACATTGAAAATAATTTTTAAAAAAGAAAAGAAAACCTTATACTCATTAAGCGTTAATTCCCTGGTAGCCCGTCCTCCTGCCAGTGGCAACTGCCAATCTGCATTCTGTCTCCATAACCTACTCTGGACTTTTCATATAAATGGAATAATAAAATATTTTGTCTGGTTTCTTACACTTCCTATGGTTTTGAGGCTCATCCACACCGTAGTATGCATCAGTACTTCATGACTTTTTATAGCTGATTAACATTGTGTGTCTATACCAGCTTTTGTTTATCCACTCATTTTTTTTAACTTTTTAAAAAATCTATTTATTTTGAGGCAGAGGGTAGGAAGGGGCAGAGAGACAGGAAGAGAGAGAATTCCAAGCAAGCTCCGCACTGTCAGCACTGAGCCCCGTGTGGGGCTCGAACTCACGAACCTCAAGACCATGACCTAAGCCGAAACCAAGAGCTGGACGCCCAACTGATGGAGCCACCCAGGAACCCCATTCCACTCATCTTTTGATAGATATTTGGATTGTGTGCACCTTTTGGCTACGTGAATAATGTCACTACAAATATTTAGCCACTACACGACATTACATTCCCACCAATGGGGTACAGGGTTCTAATTTTTCTACATCTTTTCTGACACTTTTTTTTCATTTTTGCAAATTCTAGCCAACCCAGTGAGTGGGAAGTGGTATCTCATTGCAGTCTGATTTACATTTCCCTCATGATGAATGATGTTGGGCATCTTTTGTGCCTTTTGGTCATTTGTCCTCCTCTGGAGAAAAGTCTGTTCAAGCTTTGAGAAACTTTTCATTAGGTTGTGGCTGTCTTTCTGCAGTTTCAATGAACATTTATGTAATGAATGAATACACAATCCTACCAGGACTTGAATTTGTGGCTTCACGATGGTTCACAGCCTATTTTCTGGAAACAGCTGCCCCACCATCCCTGAATGAATCTCTCAGACAACCATCCTAGGTCCTTCACACCCCAGTTGACATGTTATTCTAGGATTTTTGGAATTATTATGTCTCTCTGGCAATGCTTCCATGTGTGTATGTGTGTGTGTATATATGGGCAATGGAAGGAGGATCTATTGGTCTCGCCATTTCGTCTACAGATACTGCTCTCTCTGTTGGTTTTCATCTCTCTATGTGTCTCGGTCTATCCCTCATAATTCTGTCTCTCATTATATCTATAATCTGTTCCTCAGTATCTTTCTCCCCCAGTCTGGGCCTCCCTCTGTCCTACACATTTCATGATGTCATGTCTCCTTGTCTCTGTTTTTCAGTTCACTGGATTTTCTGGATCTGTACCTTTCTGGTAGAGATCATTAATAGCTAACCTTCCTTAGATGTATTTCTTCTCTTCTAGGTCTTGCTTGCCCCTTATCCCTAAGAGCCCCTCAAAGATGGAGAAGTGTCATGGAGGGTACCGATATGGTTGCTCCTGGATGGTGGAGGCATGCACCTAACCTAAACTCAGCCTAGGACGTGCAAGTACTTAGAAATGTCAGAATATTTTATGCATGTGGCCACAGCGATTGGTTCAGGAATGAGTGCATGACATAAGTCAGGCCATTGAGTCTCTGTTGTGGTGCTGTATTGAAACTCCTAGGATTACCAACTATAAGGATTACAAAACCGGAGCTGCTAGGGGCACCACATGGAAATAGCTGAGAATGGAACTGACACAGAGTAAAGTGGATCCATCAGCTGCCAAGAGAAAGACTAAGCCGTGAGGATTCCTTTGGGCCTCTGGAGCCAGCCATGCCTGAAGCTACAACTACCTATACTATGGGAATTCATTTTGTGAGCCAATAAACCTTCATTTTCACTTATGTCAGTTTGTTAAAACAGCAAAAAAAAAAAAAAAAAAAAAAAAAAAAAAAAAAAAAAAATCTCACTAGATTGATAAACATTTAAATATTACTCAGGGATCAAAAAGAATGAAATCTTGCCATTTGCAACAATGTGGATAGAGCTAGAGTGTAGTATGCTAAGCGAAATAAGTCAGAGAAAGACAAATATCATATGATTTCACTCATATGTGGAACTTAGGAAACAAAAGGAAGTGCCTGGGTGGCTCAGTTGGTTAAGTGTCCAACTTCAGCTCGGGTTATGATCTCACGGCTGGTGGGTTTGAACCGCACGTTGGGCTCTGTGCTGACAGCTCGGAGGTTGGAGCCTGCTTCAGATTCTTTGTCTCCCTCTCTCTTTGCCTCTCCTCTGCTCGTGCTCTGTCTCTCTCAAAAATAAATAAACATTAAAAAATTTTTAAATAGAAAAACAGGTGAATATAGGGGAAGAGAAGGAAAAATAAAATAAGATAAAAACAGAGAAGGAGGCAGACCATAAGAGACTTAAATACAGAGAACAAACTGAGGGCAGCTGGAGGGGAGGTGCCTGGGGAGATAGGCTAAATGGGTGATGGGCATTAAGGAAGATATTTGTTGGGATGAACACTGGGTGTTACATGTAAGTGATGAATCACTAAATTCTACTCCTGAAACCACTGCTACACTATATATTAACTAACTTGAATTTAAATTTTTAAAAAAGACTTAAATAAAATGTAAGGACAAAAAAAATTAAAAGAGATTGAATTTGATGTGAACTGCTTCTCAGAAAGTGGTTTTCAAAAATTAGTTTTTGAGTTAGAAACCTGACAGAAGGTGTGCCTAAGGAATTCTCAAGTAAGTGTGGGGTTCTCTCTCATTTAATGAACCCAGTTCTTCTAATGCTGTGTAGTGTGGTGAAAAGGGAAAATGCTATAGATGGGTAATCAGCTAATTATCTAGAATCAGAATGAATGAATGTGAATCTAATCATGGATTGGTGACCTATGAGCCAAATGTGGAGTCTTTAGCCTAGTTCAACAAGTCAGCAGGCAGGAGTCATGGGCAACCATCAGCCGTTCATGAAACAACTGTGTTAGGAATGAATAGAATTGTCAGGTCCTTCTCTTGCCTCACTCGACTTACACAAAGCACATGTGTGCAGTCTTCACTTCTAGGATAACCTCTGAGCTGTGTGACTTAAAGTGGACATCCTATTATATGTGTTGGATCGAAATAGAGCAATGCTTTTCAAACTGTAGCATACATCACAATCATGTGAGGGGGCTCATCAAAGCAGATTGCTGGCCCCACCCAACATATCTGATTTAGTTTACAGGGTCCCAAGAATGAGTATTTCTAGTATGTTTTCTAGGTAATGCTGTGGCTACTGTTCTAGGGAACCCCACTTTGAGAACCACTGGGGTAGATCTTAACTATGTGGTCACTGTGAAGGACAGCATGACCAAAATAGCAGAGCCGCACATAAATTGGAGGTTTATTTCTCTTTTCCAAAGAAGTTGAGAAATAGGTGTCCAAACCCCGGGATGGCACTTCACAGGGTGAAGAATCCTAGCCCCTTCTACCTTGTTACTCTGCTATATATGGTCTGTGAACCCAAGATCACCACATGATCCCAAATGGCTGTTTCAACTTCAACAATCCCCTCCACAATCTAGCCAGCGAGGAGGAAGGAGAAGGAGAAAGGCATGTTCCTTCTCTTTTAGGGCATATCCTTGAAGTTACATATGCCACTCTTGTCCATAGCTCAAAGGAGGTAACAGAAGACCGAATAAAAGGGGAGATATACCATATAGTTATTGATAGAATGACTCAACATTGTAAAATTGCAAATTATCTCCAAGTTGATCTCCAGGTGAAACTCAATTCCTATAAGAATCTGATCAGGAGTTTTTGGGAACTTGACAAGCTGATAAAAAATCATATTAGGTAAGTGTCCACAATCAGTTAAGACAGTTTTTGACAAAAAGACTAGAGCTAGGAGTATGGTAAAGCACATGAAAATACATCAAAAGACTGTAATAATAACAGTGTGTAGTTGAGACACTAAGAATCTAAGGTGAGGAGTAAACTAAATAAGGATTTGTTGGATTTCCCTCATCCCATTCTCTTCCTTCATGTGTACAGCTGGCAATAGCCCCTCCTCCACCCTGGCTGAAGAGAGTTTTCTTTTCTGCATAAGTTGAACCAGAGAGGATCTAGACTCCAATATTTCAGTCATGGCGGAAGGCATACTAAAATGGAGCGATCAATTGAAAATGTGTAGGCTAGACAGTGAGGCCTCCAACCCTTGGTGCCAACTCAGCTCCCTGAAGGCTTGCAGTCAGTCAGGTTTCATTCCACTCTCTGACTCGAGGTTCTGGGATTCCTTTCTGGGACATCAGTCAATTATTGCTACGCAAATGCTGCATGGCAGACTGCCACAAGCCTCAGTGGCAGGCAGCAGTAAGCATGCTGACCTAGGCTGTGTTTAGCTGGGGTAGCTTGGCTAGAGAAACTCTGCCCCACGTTTCTCATCCTCTTCCTCATACCCCGGGCACTTCCTTGTTGGCAATGGCAGAAGTCCAAGAGGGTAAACATAAATTGGCAAAGACTTTCAAAGCCAAGGCCAAACTTGCATGTCATCATTCCACCTTATTCTGTTGGCCAAAGCACATCACATTGCCAATCTAAGGCACAGGAAGATAGATTCTGTCCCCTTACGGGAAGAAACTACAAAGTCCCATAGGAAAAAGTATGAATGTAAGACCACTAAAGCAATCTACCACAAGCTCCAAAGAATAAAACAAATGAATGCTAATTTGGGGGGTCCCCCACTGAAACAAAACCCAACTCTGCCTTATTAACCTACTCTGAGTGGTACCAGTTAAGAAACCGCACCCATGCACCCTGAGCTTCCCTTTGGCATTTTAGTGCCACGCTCACACACATGAATAAACAACCAAGGATCATTAACATGAGAGACTGAAATAAAAAGAAAAAAGGGGACTTAAAAGAGATCGTACTGGGAACAGAAGAAAAAGGTTTAAAAAACCAAACTTAACAATTACAACTACTATTCTCTCTTTTTTTTTAATGTTTATTTATTTTTGAGAGAGAGCACAAGCCGGGGAGGGGCAGAGAAAGAGGGAGACACAGAATCCGAAGCAGGCTCCAGGCTCTGAGCTGTTGGCACAGAGCTGGTGGGGCTGGAACCCATGAACCATGAGATCATGACCTGAGCCAAAGTAAGATGCTTAACGGACTGAGCCGCTCAGGTGCCCCTATTACTACTATTCCTAATAAAAGATAACAAATCAATGAAATAAGAATACTGTGCTATAAAAGAATAATCCAAGGACAAGAAAGAGCTCTTGAAAGTTAAGACTTTAAAAATGGAGAATACCTTCTAAAAAAGTAGAATAAAAAGACAAAGAAAATAGTGTAGAAAATATTGGAAAATTAGAGGATCAATCTATGATCTAATAGGTTTTCTCTAAGTATTAAAATGGAGAAAATTAAAAGGTAGAAATGATTTTTTAAAAACTAATACAATAAAGTTTCCAATAGCTGAATAATACAAATTTTATAAACTAATGTGCCCCATACAGTGAGTGAGGCAGGGAGTGGGGGAACATCTCAGAGAGGCTGAGAACAACATGTCTAGTGGGTGTGAGGGATCTGGGATGGTTGGCTCAGCAATATTGGGACAGTTGTTTCTAGGGAGTAGGATTTGAACCCTGATGAAGACATAAATCTAAGACCTAGATGGAATCATGTATTCCTTCACTATGCAATCACTTATTGAAACAACAGTAATTTCAGAACATCCTAAAAACTAAAGATGAGGGATAAGGAGAAAATCCTAAAAGCTTCCAGAGAGGAAAAAATAAGTCCCATCATATGGAGAAAGGAATCAGAGTAACATTAGACCTCTAGGAAAACAGTTAAAGCAATTCCTCAAAATTCTGAGGGAAGACTATTTTCAGTCTAGAATTCCATACTCAGCAACACTATCAATCAGATTTGAAGGTGTAAAAAAAAGTCATTTTCAGACATGCAAATCTCTACATATTGATATCTATATACTTTTTCTTAGGAAACTATCATAACATGTGCTCTATCCAAAATAGGGACTAAATCCAAGAAAGAGGGAGACCCAATGTGCAGGATCATGTTCTGTCACTTGGTGAAGACCTCAGTGTAAGATGTAAACCAGAATTTAACAGGAAAATATGTGACCCTGGATGAGAAAGCACGAATTTAAAAAATTTCAAAAGCACAATTACAAAGGGGAAAATGGATGGAATGATATCTGTGCAATGAATAACACCATGAAGAAAGTCAGCTGGCCGATGATTGTTGGGGAGAGAATATTTGTAACATATCTATCCACAAAAGGTTGTCCAAGGAAGTCATCCAAGAGGATGATGGGAATCCAACAGAAAAAAATAGGCCAAGGACTCTATCAGGCAATTACACAGAGATGCTAGAAGGTCAAGATGAAATAATCATAAGAGCTGAAAGACACAGAGCAGTACTAGGACCAGGTGCCATTCCAAGGACTTCACCTTCATGAATCTCCACAAGAGCTCCTTGGAGGAGGAACCATGTTTCTATCTTCACTTTGCCCAGGAGGAAACAGACACTACTGGAAGACTTGCTCAAGTGCACACAGCTAGAAAGGGTCTGTGTCAAGGTTGGATCCCTGTTATTCACCCTGAAGAATCCTGCTCTGCTCAAGTCCCTAGTGAGAGAAATGGAAATTAAAAGAGCAAGGTGACACCACTTCACATCTTTCAGTTCGGCGAAAATTACGAGGTGATTGACAGAGGTTGCACTGGTGGTGCCACTGTGGAAAACAATCTGTCAGCATTTAGTAGCATGGAGGAACCACCTGTCCCATGACACAGCAAGCCACCCCCGTGTGCATTCCCTGGAGAATGCCTCCCATGGAGGCACAGACACATGTGGGAAGATGTTCCTCATGGCACTCTCTGCCATGGCTTAACTCATCCATGGGGCAGAGAGCAGGGAAACAGGTTATCCTGGGTCATGAGCACATAGGGAGTCCTTATCTGTTGTCAAACTGTGTATATATTTAAACATTTTCATGATAAAAAGCTTTTATGAAGTTGTGCAAGAAAGGATAGGGAACCAGAATGTGCTCCATGGCACAGTGGTCAGTGACACTCACAGAGTCATGATAATATAAACACTAAATTGCGATTGGGGACCTAAATGGCAGCAAGTGACCTAGTTGGGAAGATGGAGGGAGAAAAAGTGAGGTTTTGGGAAGGGGGCAGAAAGCCAAGTCCTCATCTTTTTTGGTGGAGAGTTAAGGTCTTGAAATGAAGAGACCATGTCAGCATGTCACTGAGGTCTGGAGGGGGCTATCCAGAGTCGGTTAAGAGATGAAAGTGAGCGTGCCTGTGAGATGGCAGTGGGGACAGCCAGAGGCAGCTGGTCTTGGAGGCAAGCCTGAATAACTAAGTGACTCTTTCAAATATGACCATTGCTACCACTAGAGGAATCTACACTGGGGAACACTGTCTCTTACATAATGACTCATGTTTGGAAAATTCCTCCAGCCCAGTAAATTTCAGACACTGAGTGGAAGGGCTTATTTTGTTTTAAGGAACACATATTGGCTTGTTAGGCACCAAACAACTGTAGAAATACAGGGGTTCAGCAGCTGGAGGGGAATAGAAATAGGCTGAGGTACCTCCATCCTGACCCTTCCTTGGCCCCTTCTGCTCACCCTCCATACTCACAGTCTCACATACTCACATACTCACTAACTAAAAGAAGGATTTTCCCACATACTGAGGAAGGGCATGGAGGCAGAGAAGGCAAGACACAGGAAGCACCCTGAGCCCAGGAACCTTCCTCTGCGCTGTGTAAGCAGCTCTCCTTAGTGACGATGACAGGAAAGTCTTGTGGGTGGGCCAGACTAGAGGTCATCCTTTGGACAGGACAGATTCACGGGGGCTATGGTTTCCCCAAGGACAATCCCTGGTCAATCCCTGGCAGGAGGGAAATGGGTACATGTTTCCTCTTTACCCAACAAATTTGAGGCAACCTGGTCCCTGGGTCATAGTTGCCCTTGTGACATCATGGCTATCTCCTCCTCTCCCACCCTTCTTGCTTCTGCCAGGACCAATGGAGCAGCAACCAGAGGGGGTGTGAACACCTGAACTACTGCCCCAAACCATGGGCGGTAAATGCTGTGTAAGACAGCCAAACACCCCCTCCCTGGAGGTAGGGAGTTAGCCCATGGCAGAGGGAAGCACCAGATGACTTCAGAAGGACTCAGGAGGGGCACCTGGGTGGCTCAGTCAGTTAAGCGTCCCACCCTTGATTTGGGCTCAGGTCATAATCTCACAGTTGTGAGATTGAGCCCTGTGTTGGGCTTCATGCCATGGAGCCTGCTTGGGATTCTCTCTCTCCCACTCTCTGCCCCTCCCCCACTCATGCTCCCTCTCTCCCTCTCTCACATTAAATAAATAAACTTTTTTAAAAAATCTTAAAAAAAAAAAAAAAAAGACTCAGAAAGAATGGGGAAGTAGGCCTGTGAGGACTTTGCACAGAGACTGGTCCTCACTCATGCTTTCTCTCTATATTCTGATTGCAGAAGTCTGGTCCAAATAAGGATGCACTAGAGACTGAGAAGCTGAAGGTAGGTGGAGCCTAGGAGCATGAGAGAACCACAGTTCATTGACCATCTGAGCACAGAGTTCTTGAAAGTGAAGGATCCATCTCTGGTCCCACAGCTGAGAAGTCAGTTCAGTGTTGCTCTCCTGTCCCCATAAATTCCCTCCCTATTCTGAGTGAGCTATGTTAAGTATGAAGAGACAGCAGAGAGGTGAGGAATCAGGATGCGGACAGGCCACTGGAAGGTGGGGCACAGTAGTGGGAACTGGAAATCCAGAGAAAGTAAAGCCTGGGTTTAGAAGGATATAGGGGTGACTGAAAGGTAGTGGAAATCAAAAGAAGTGAGGTAAAGGAAAGCCCTCAAGGGGCTATGGGTTGGCATGAGGCATCAGGAGGCAGCATCATAGGCTGGAATTTGGGTTGAGATGCAGGCCATAAATGCAGAGGTTCATCCTCAGAGGACCTTTTGGTTCCTCATATTCATGGCAGGTCTTCTGGATCAGAAATTGTTTCCACAGAACCTGTGAAGATCACAGGGCAAGCATATCCCCATTTTGTAGATGAGGACACTATGACTCAGAAGATGACCAATACGTCTATGGCCACAGGTAAGGTAGAAGTAGAGACAAAACCCCACCCAGGACTCCTGGGTCCTCAGAACCACCAGGGGAAAGGCTAGTTACGAAAGAAGATCAGAGCTCCTTCGTGGCAGACACCAGACTTGTTGTTCATAACAAATTCATGTGGAGTCCTCTGCTTTGCTTGGTTAGAGGCTTTGTCAAAAACGCCACAGAGCAAGAATCAAGGCAGCTGAGAAGATCCAGGCCTGGTGGCGTGGCACCCTGGTACGTCGCACCCTGCTGGTGGCAGCCCTCAGGGCCTGGATGATTCAGCTCTGGTGGAGAACACTTTTGTGGAGGCAGGTTCTTAAGCAGCGGCGGGACCTGTTGAAGATCTATGTAATCCAGGAGGAGGCGGCAGTCAAGCTCCAGTCCTGGGTTCGCATGTGGCAGTGCCATCGACGTTACTGCCGAATATGCAATGCTGTCTGCATCCTTCAGGCCCCAAAGAGCTATTTTGCCTTCCAGACCAGTGATATTCTACAGGCACAATATGAAGTCACTCCCAACCAGCCGGAGTTCCATATTGAAATCCTATCAGTCTAAAAGTACCAGAGGGTGGAGAACTACTCCACTGCCCCCCAATAAATGTCTGACCAGGTTTTGTGTGTCTCAGTGACTCCTACACCATGAAGACCCCAAGGCCTCCACCTTCTGGCTCTATCCAAATCAGAAACTGCTACCTGAGGCTGTTCTCACACATCAAGAGCCAAGTGTACCATTCCATAGCCCTGGCACCATTATCTCCTGATCTTGCAATTGGGAGCAGTTAGGCTTTATATTCCCAAAGACTCCAGGCACCTCTTCTTATGAGAGTTGCCTTTGAATCCATGCTCTGTTAGCCTGCCATCATGAGCCAGCTGGGGCTTGCACCCATTGGCTATCTATTTGGCAAGCCCCTGGACAGAAGTCAAACACTTTGCTGGCTCTTGAGAGCAGTACAGCCCATAGAATGCACAGGAGGCTGACCTTAGTGGTGACTAGGCACAAGGTTTTTCAAGTTTTGTGCTAATTTGGATGCTGTTTTCTTTGGGAAATAGCAGGTATCATGATCTTAAGGAACCTCAGCTCTGCTTCCATCCTCAGGACCAGCTTCTCCAGGGTGCTGAAACACAAATAGGGCTCCCACTGGTATCACTGCCACCCTATGTGTGACACCATTCTTAGTAACTTCAGTATTAACTTAGATGATGCTCCAAGCCCCTTGCCTCTTACCTCCAGTGATTTTGACTTCCATTTTACCTGAATCACCCACTCCTATAATTGCACCAGAGATTGTTGCTTTTCAAGCTGCCTTTAAGGAATGGCCTTTTAAAAAAAAAAAAAGTGTCCAATCCATCATATACTAATTCTTTTGTAAAACAATAAAAATGAATTGTGGGAAAAAACAAGTAGAAAAGGTATACAGAATATAAGGCTTACTTTTGTTAGGCTGGACACACATAAAATTTCTGTTTCAATTTGCTATACAAATTTCTAAGTGCTTAATCTCAATCTTTGTACTTAATCTCAGTGGTAGCAAATGCTCACCATACTTTGGGTGGCATTGTCCTGGTCCTTGTCATAACTGACCACAGCAACACAAATACTGATTTTAATAATCTTGGTCTCTAACTTTTGCTTTCTATGCTTTAGGGCAGAAGTCAGAAAACTATGGCTTGCAGTTGAGTGGTTGTGATTGTGACATCAATCCTAAAATACTATCTGGTCCTTTACAGAAAAAGTTTGTCAACCTCTGTGTTAGAGTCGCTGCTTCTTATGCATTGATCCAAATGTTTCTTCAGTCCTAATAAGGACTTCCCAAAGATTGACCTTACCAGTATTGTACTACCCTTTTCCCCAGCTCAGATTCCATTCTCTGTCGAGGATTCTCTTACAATTTTACCACTGTTGGCCCTCTCTCTCCACCTTTGTGTGAACCCAACCCTTCACCTACTTCATCCACAAGAAAAGCTGAATTTCCGTGAAGAAAAACAAATCACCATATTGCGTGGTTTGGGTTTATCTTCAAGACCACAGATGGACAGACTTGCTTCTCAAGACACTTCTCTGTAAATTTGTTTTTTGACCTGAAGATTTCACATCACTTCCTTTTTCCTCAAATGCGCTATTCTTCCTCTTTTCCTTTTGACCTCAAATGGTGATATCACTACACCCTTAACTGAGAAAATGGTAGCAGACTGGACTTCCGTCTCCCTACTGTCTCATCCTCCATCTCAGCTGGCCTTTTTTTACCACACTCATTGCCTTCCTTAGTTGAAGTGAATTATCTTTGCCCCATCCAATGCCACCCCTTCCACTTTGCTCTTCTGGTGCTCTTCGTTTCCTTTTGCCCACTGTCACCTCTTGCCTTTGCAATGATGTTGTTCTGTAATTTCATTTGTTTCTCTGAACTGGTTTCTTCCTTTTCACCAAATCATTTACATCAGCATAAGTATCCTCCACCATTAAAAAGTCCATTCTTGACTACCTCCTATCCAGTTCTCTGCATCTTCTTAGAGCAAAACATGTTGTGACTGTTTCCTCTCTCGCTTTTCCCATTCTCTCATAAATTCACTCCAATTGGTCTTTCCTTCCCCCCAACTCCACGGAAGCTACACTGGTCAAGGGTATTGATTGAGAGAGATTGTTTACAAAAATGACCAAAATTACTGTCCTCCTTGTATCCATGCACCTTTGCAATGTGACTTTGTAGCTCGATCAATAACAGACAGAGGCTACTTAACCTCTTCTTGTAGCTAGGCCTCCCTGTGACTTTCTTTGGCCAATAGTATGCAGTAAAAGTGATATTGTGCTGGTTGCAAGCCTAGACTTTAAGAGGTCTTAAACAACCATCTCCCATGCGAACAAGGAGATTACCACTGTTGCATGAGACAACATATGGGACAGAGATGAGCTGTCTCTGATGAGGCCATCTTACATCACCAGCCCCCATCACACCTACCAACAGACCACATATTTTTAGCGAACCCAGTTGAGAACAGAAAAATCACCCAGATGATCCTAGCTCAAATTGTCACTCCACAGACCCGTGAGTTCTATAAATGGTTATTGTTTTGAGTCTCTATGTTTTGGTGGTTGGTTGAACAACAAAAACTAACACCATCTAAAATCACCAACTAACTTGCTTACATGAAAATGGTGAATCCTCTGTTCTCTGCCTTCTCTCTGCATCAGACTACAAGTTGACAACTCTCTCTTACTTGAAACACTCTGTTTGGCTTCAGGAACATCACACTCTCCTGCTTTTTCTTCACTGGCTGCTTTTTCTTAATCTTATCAATGGCTTCTTCATTGATGAGCCTCTAACCTATGAGGGGCTCAATCATAAAAGTTCTTTTAGTCCCTCTTAATGTGTACTCCCAGATAATATCATCGACATGGTCTTAGCTATCTGCTATATTCTGATGCCATTCAAATCTACATCACCATCCCTGATAGCTCCTCTGAATTCCATACCCAACGTATGACTTCCCACTTAATGTCTTGCTTTGATGTCTAATAGGTTTTTTCAAACATAATGTGGCAGACAGGACCCCCACACTTCATGATTTTATCCAAAATTGCTTCTCCTTGTGCCTTGACCATTCACCACATCTGTTTGATTCAAATGCTCTTCTGAACCCTCCCTTTTACTTATCTCTATCCATCCCCATTCACATCAGTCCATCAGCAAATGCAGTCAGCTGCAGCTCTGCAATATAGTAATATCTACAATACAGTAGATAGTAGGATTGGAGAAACTGGATCTTATGTAGATTGCTCTTGGGAATGTAAAATGGGGTAGCTGATGTGAAAATAGTTTGATGATCTCTCAAAAGTTAGGTGTAGAGTTACCATAAGACCCAGCAATTCCACTCTTAGGTATATATCCAAGAAAATTGAAAACACAAAAGCTTCCACAAAAATTTCATAGTAGAATAATAGCCAGAAAAGTGGATGCAACCCAAATGACTATTCAAACTGTGGTACATCCATACAATGCACCACTGCTCAGCAGTAAAAAGGAACAAACTACGGATACATGGAACAATTTATATGGGTCTCAAACTAACCAATTCAGGGTAAACCCCCTCTGTCTTTGTCCTCTACATCCAGAAAGCCATAATCCTCTGCCTTAATCATTCGAAGCCAGGCATTAGACATCTATATAGCTTAGAAACCACAGAAATGACTCAAACCAGACAATCTTAACCTGTTTACCCTATCCTTCTTGCCTTTCCCACTCTGACAGAGGCCATGGGAGAAGCTCTTTTCTTACTCCTGCTTTCTGCCACCTGACTAAAACCTGATGCTTCCCTGTGATCCTGTGTGACATGCAGTAACCTCTGCTTTGGGACCTGTGAGTATAAGTTTGGGGAGCTAATAAGTAACAAAAATACAAAGGAAAGAATAAATCTCACTGGAAGATAAATATATAGTAAAGTTAGTGGATTAATTGCTTACAAAGTTTGTATGTCAAAACTACAATTTGAGATCACCTGTCAGAATGGCTAGAATCTAAAAATGAGAAATAACAAGTGTTAGCAAGGATACAGAGGAAAAGGTTGTGGGAATGTAAATTGGTACAGACATTTTGGGAAAGCAATATGGAGGTTACTCAAAAAACTAAAAATAGGGGGTACCTTGGTGACTCAGTCGGTTAAGCATCCAACTTCAGCTCAGGTCGTGATCTCACAGTTCATAGGTTCAAGCCCTGCGTCGGGCTATGTTCTGACAGCTCAGAGCCTGGAGCCTACTTCAGATTCTGTGACTCCCTCTCTCTCTCTGTGCCCCTCCCCAACTTTCCCTCTGTTTCTCTCTCTCAAAATAAATAAACATTAAAAAATTAAAAATAGAAATACCATATGATCTAGTAATTCCACTACTGGGCATTTACCCAAAGAAAAGAAAAAACTAATTCAAAAAGACATCTGCACTTGTATGTTTATTGTAGCATTATTTACAATAACCAAGATCTGGGGGCACCTGGGTGGCTCAGTCAGTTAAGCATCCAACTCTTGATTTCAGCTCAGGTCATTATCTCACGGTTCATGAGATTGAGCCCTGCATCAGGCTCCATCCTGAGAGCACAGAGCCTGCTTGGGATTCTCCTTCTCCCTGCTCATGTGTGTGCATGCTCTCTCAAAATAAATAAACTTAAAAAAAATAACCAAGATCTGGTAACAATTCAAGTGTCTATTGATAGACAAATGGATAAAGAATATGTGACTTTATATGTATATAATTGAATACTACTCAGGCATAAAAATAAATGATATCTTGCCATTTGCAATAACATGGATAAACCTAGAGAGTGTTATACCAAGTTAAATAAGTCAGAGAAAGACAAACTCCATATGGTTTTATTTATATGTGGAATCTAAGAAACAAAATAAGTGAATAAACAAATGAACCAAACAAAAAATCAGGCCTATAAATGTAAAGAGTAAACTGATGTTGCCAGAGGGGAGAGGGTGGAGGATGGGCAAGATCAATGAAGGGGAGTGGGAGATACAGGCTTCCAGTTATAGAATGAATAAGTCATGGGAGTAAAAGGTACAGCATAGGGAATATAGTCAATGGTATTGTGATAGCATTGCATGGTGTTAGATGGTAGCTACACTTGTGGTGAGCATAGCATAATGTATAGAGTTGTTGAATAACTATGTTGTATACCTGGAACTAATGCAACATTGTGTGTCAACTACACTTAAATATAAAATAATAAAATAAAGCTAGTATGAAGGTTAAAAGACAAAAATAATAAAAATAACTATGATTACAATAATTAGTTAGGGGATACACAAACAAAAAGATGTAAAATATGAGATAAAAAGGTGTAAAATGTGACATTGAAAACATAAAACATATTGGGAAGAGTAATGTTGAGCTTTAGAATGGGCTCAAACTTAAGTTGTTATCAGCTTAAAAATAGATCGTTATAGGTATAAATTGTTATATGTATGCCTCATGGTAACCACAAAGCAAAAAGCTATAATAAATACCCATAAAATAAAGAGTAATAAGCATACCACTAAAGAAAGTCATCAAACCACCAAGGAAGAGAGCAAGAAAAGAAGAAAAGAACAGAGAGGAACTACAAAAACAACCAAAAAACAACAGAATAGTAATGAGCACATATGTTTCAATAATTACTTTAAATGTGAATGAAATAAATTCTTCAATTAAAGGACGTAGAGTGGCTGAATGGATTTTAAAAAGACCCATCTATATGCTGCTTGTGAGAGATACACTTCAGATATAAAGACACACACAGACTGAAAGTGAAGGGATAGAAAAAGAATCTCCATGCAAATGGAAACCAAAAGAAAGCTGGAGTAGCAATACTTATATCAGACAAAATAGACTTTAAGATAAACATCGTAGTAAGAAACAGAGAAGGGTGTTACATAATGATAAAAAGTCAATCTAACAAGAGGATATAACATTTGTAAATATTTATGCACCCAACATAAGAGTATCGAAATATATAAAGCAAATATTAACAGACCTAAAGGAAAAATTGACAGTGTTACAATGCTAGTAGGGAACTTTAACACCCTCACATCAATGGATAGATAATTCAGCCAGAAAATCAGTAAGAAAACAATCATCTTAAATGACATGTTAGACCAGATGGAATTAACAAATGCACAGAACATTCCATCCAAAAGAAAAAGAATACATGTTCGAAATTAGCCAGTCAGAGGAAGACAAATATCATACGACTTCACTCATATGAGGACTTTAAGACACAAACAGATGAACACAAGGGAAGGGAAACAAAAATAATATAAAAAGGAGGGGGACAAAACATAAGAGACTCTTAAATATGGAGAACAGAGGTTTACTAGAGGAGTTGTGGGAGGGGGGATGGGTTAAATGGGTAAGGGGCATTAAGGAATCTACTCTTGAAATCATTGTTGCACTATATGCTAACTAACTTGGATTTAAAATTTAAAAATTAAATTTAAAAAAAAAGAATACTTGTTTTCAAGTGCACATGGAACATTTTCCAAGATAGATCATATGTTATGTTACAGAACAGAATGTAAGAGGATTGAAATAATATCAAGCATCTTTTCTGACTACAATAGAAATGTAATTCTTCATTACATGAAGAAAACTGGAAAATTCACAAATATGTGGATATTAAACCACATGCTACTATAAAACCAGTGGGCCAAAGAAGAAATCAAAAGGAGAAATAAATACCTTGAGACAAACAGAAATGGAAATATAACATACCAAAATATATGGGATGCAGCAAAAGTAATTCCAAGAAGGAAGTTCATAGTGATAAATGCCTACCTCAAGAAACAAGAAAAGTATGAAATAAAGAGCCTACAGCTCAAGGAAGTAGAAAAAGAAGAGCAAAAGAAGCCCAAAGTTAATAGAAGGAAGGAAATAACAGATCAGAACAGAAATAATGAAATAGAGACTAAAAAGACAATAGAAAGTATCAGTGAAACCAAATGCTGGTTCTTTGAAAAGATAAACAAAATTGATAAGCTTTACCTAGACTCACCAAGGAAAAAAGCAAAGAGTCAAATAAAATCAGGAATGAAAGAGATGTTACAACTGATGCCACAGAAATACAAAGGATCATAAGAAACCACTTTGAACAATTAAACACCAACAAATTGGACTACCTAGAAGAAATGGATAAATTCCTGGAAACATATAATCTACCAAGACTGAACTCTGATGAAATAGAAAATCTGTACAGACTGATTATTAGCAGAGATTTAATTCATAATCAAAAACCTTTGATTTTTGGTTTCACCAAAATTCAGTGAATTTCACTGGTGAATTCTACCGAACATTCAAAAAAGGATTAATGTCAATCCTTCTTGGGGCACCTGGGTGGCTCGGTCGGTTAAGTGTCTGACTCTTGGTTTCAGCTCAGGTCATGAGCTCATGGTTTATGGATTTGAGCCCTGCATTGGGCTCTGCACTGACAGCACAAAGCCTGTTTGGGATTTCTCTCTCACTCTCTTTCTGCCCCTCCCTGGCTAGCTCTCTCTCTCAAAAAATAAATAAACATTTAAAAACGTTTTTAAAAATACCAATTCTTCTCAAATTATTCCAAAAAATAAAAGAGGAAGGAACTCTTCCAAACTCATTTTACAAAGCCAGGATTACCCTGATACCAAAGCCAGACAAGGATGCCATAAGAAAAGAAAATTACAGGCCAGGATCCCTGATAAACGCAAATGCAAAAGTCCTCAGCAAAATATTAGCAAACTGAATTCAATAATACATTGAAAGTATCATACACCATGATCAAGTGGTATTTATTCCAGGGATACAAGGATGGTTCAAAATCCACAAATCAACCAATGTGATACACCACATTAACAAAAGGAAAAGTAAAAATCATGATCATCTCAGCCGACGTTGAAAAAAATGTGACAAAACTCAACATTCATTTATGTTAAAAACTCTCAACAGAGAAGGGTATAGAGGAAATGTACCTCAACATAATAAAGGCCATATATGCCAAGCACACAGCTAACATCATACTTAGTAGTAAAAAGCTAAAAGCTTTTCCTCTAAGATCAGGAACAAGAGAATGATGACCAATCTTGCCACTTTTATTCTACATAGTATTGGAAGTCCTAGCTAGAGCAATTAGGCAAGAAAAAGAAATAAAAGGCATCCAAATTGGAAATGAAGAAGTAAAACTACCACTATTTGAAGATAGCATGATACCATATTAGAAAACCCTAAAGACTCCATCAAAACACTGTTAGAACTAATAAATATAGTAAAGTTGCAGAATACAAAATCAATACACAAAAAGCTGTCACTTTTCTTTACACTTATAATGAACTGTCAGAGAAATTAAGAAAACAATTCCATTTATAATTGCATCAAAAAGAATAAAATACCCAGGAATACATTTAAACAAGGAGGTGAAAGACCTGTAAATTGAAAGCCACACAACATTAATGGAAGAAACTGAAGAAGACACAAATAAATGGAAATATATTTTATGCTCATGGATTGGAAGAATTAACATTGTTAAAATAGCCATACTACCCAAATCCATATACAAATTTCAATGCAATCCCTATCAAAAGTCCAGTGGGTTTTTTTTCCACAGAAATAGAAAACAACTACCATAAAATGTGAATAGAACCTGTACAAAAGACCCTGACAAGCCAAAGCAGCCATGAGAAAGAAGAACAAAGCTGGAGGCATCACACTCCCTGATTTCAAACTATATTACAAATCTATAGTAATTAAAACAGTATGGTATGGACATTAAAAAAAAGACACAAAGGTCAATGTACCATAATAGAGGTCTCAGAAATAAACTCATATAGTAATGGTCAATTAATTTACAACAAAGGAGTCAAGCATAAACAATGTGGAAAGGACAGTCTCTTCAATAAATAATGTTGGGAAAATTAGACAACCACATGCAAAAGAATGAAACTGGCCTATTATCTACATATTATGCACAAAAATTAACTCAAAGTGTATTAAAGACTTGAATGTAAAACCTGAAACTATAAAACTCCTAGAAGAAAACATTGGTGGTAATCTCCTTGACATTGGTCTTAGTGATGATTTTTTAAAATCTGACACCAAAAGCAAAAGCAACACAAGCAAAAATGAACAAGTGAGATTACATAAAATAAAAGGCTTCTGCACAGCAAAGGAAAGCATCAACAAAATGAAAAGGCAACCTACTGAATAGAAGAAAATAGTTGCAAGTCATATATCTGATAAGGGGATAATATCCAAAATATACAAAGAACACATATAACTCAATAGCAAAACAATCCAATTTAAAAATGGGCCAGTCTGGGTGCATGGATGACTCAGTCATTAAGCATCTAACTTTGGCTCAGGTCATGATCTCACGGTTCATGAGTTTGAATCCCACATCAGGTGAGCTTGTGCTCCACTTCAGATGAGCACAAGCCCTGCTTGGGATGAGCTCAAACCTCAGTGGGTAAACACAAGCCCCACTTCGGGTGAGCCTGCTTCTCTTTCTCTCTCTCTCCCTGTCTCTCTTTGTCCCTTCTGGGATTCTCTCTCTCTCTCTCTCTCTCTCTCTGTCTCTCTCCCCCTTGCTCACTTGCGCCCTCTCTCTCAAAAAAATAATAATCAATTAATTAATTAAAATAAAAATGGGTAGATCTAAGACATTTTTTCAAAGAAAACACACAGTTAGCCAACAGGTACGTGAAAATATGTTCAACATCACTAGTCATCAGGGAAATGCAAATCAAAACCACAATGAGATATAACCTCACACCTGTTAGAATGGCTATGATTTTTTTAAAAAAGATAAGAAATAACAAGTTGATGACAGCACACCTGAGTGACTCAGTCGTTTAAGTGGCCAACTTCTGCTCAGGTCCATGATCTTGCAGTTCGTCGGTTCCAACCCCACGTTAAGCTCTGTGCTGACAGCTCAAAGCCTGGAGCCTGCTTCAGATTCTGTGTCTTCCTCTCACTCTCTGACCCTCCCCCGCTCATGCTCTGTCTCTCTCTCTCTCTCAAAAAAATGAATAAACATTAAAAAATTAAAAAAAAAAAACAAGTTGATCAGGATGTGGAGAAAAGGGAACCCTTGTGCACTGTTGCGACAGGTAAATTGGTGCTGAAACTATGGAAAACAGTAAAAATAGAACTACCATACGATCTAGCAATTCCACTTCTGGGTATTTATGTGAACAAAACAAAAAAACTAATTTGAAAATGTAACCTGCACCCCCATGTTCATTGCAGCAATAGCCAAGATATGGAAACAACCTAAGTGTCCATCGATGGATGAATGGATAAAGAAATTGTGGTTTGTACATACAATGGAATGTTAACCATTTTATGGAATACCCATAAAAAATAATGAAATTTTGCTATTTATGATACCATGGATGAAACTCAAGGGCATTTTACTAAGTGAAATAAGCCAGACAGAGAAAGACAAATACCATATGATTTCTCTTATATGAAATCTAAAAAAAACCAAAAACTGGAAACAACAAAACAAACTCATAGATACAGAGAACAGATTGGTGGTTGTAAAAGGCAGTTTTGTTTTTTTTTTAAGTTTCTTTGTTTTGAGAGAGAGAATGGGAGAGAGGCAGAGAAAGAAGGAAAGAGAGAATCCCAAGCAGGCTCCACACTGTCAGAGCAGAGCCTGATGTGGGGCTTGATCCCATGAACCAAGAGAACCTGAGCCAAAGTCAAGAGCCTAATGCTCAACTGACTAAGCTACCCCGGTGCATCTGTTTTGTTTTCAGGAAAAAAACAAAAAAACAAAAACCTTACCATATGACCTAGCAATTCCACTTCTAGGTATATATCCAAGAGAATTGAAAATGTATGAGCATTGTATATGCTCATACAAAAACTTGCACATCAATATTTATAGGTATATTATTCATAATACTAAAAAAGTAGAAACAACTCAAGTGCTAATTAACTGATGAGTGGATTAAAAATGTAGTATATACATGCAATGGAATATTATTTAGCCATAGAAAATAAGGACATACTGACATGCTACAAACATGAATGGACCCTGAAAACATTGTACTAAGCAAAAGAAGCCAGACACAAAAAGCCATTTATTGTGTGATTCAAACCGTATGAAATATCCAGAATAGGCAAATCTATAAAGACATAAAGAAGTTCAGTGGTTACCAGAGGTTGGGGTAGGGAAGAATGGAGATTAACTGCTAATGGGTATGGGGCTTATTTGGGGGTTATGAAAATGTTCTAGAATCAGATAGTGGTGATAGTTGCACAACTTTGTGAATATGCTTAAAAACTACTGGGTTGTACAGTTTTAAATAGTGAACTTTGTAGAATGTAAATTATATCAAAAGAGAGAGAGAGAGACCTTTACAGGGGCTCCTGGCTGGCTCAATTGGTGGAACATGAGATTCTTGATCTCAGGGTTGTGAGTTCTCAAGTCCCACAGTGAGTATAGACATCACTTAAAATCTTAAAAAGACCTTTACAGAAAAATTTTTTAAAACTTTACAGAAATATATAGAAGAATTATTTTTTGAAAGACGTAAAAGAATTCTTGTCAAAGGAAGGGATAGTCCATCGTCTTAGAAGGAGTATCAGAAGATAGCTTTTCTTCCCCCTAAAAAAAAAAATCCTAGCAGGATTTTTTTAGGGGATTGACACTATGAAATGCTTGATGGAAACTTCTGTCTTCTGTCTTCTGCCTTGAATAGTTTGTCACATTGGAAATATCTGAATTTGTAAGTTTTGTTTAAAGTTTGTGTATGAATCTACCTGGTCTTGATGCCTTATTTATGGTGGATCTTCAGTAACCTTCTGAATTTATCAAGTTTCACATATTTTCTCCAATTAATTTTCGTAATTTACATTTTGTTAGGAAAGCATTTCCTCTTAGTTTTCAAATTTGTTATGATGACATTCTCTTACATTTATTTAATTCTCTTTGTGATTATTTTGCCTTTCTCATTCCATTTTTGTTCTCTTTCTCCCTCACTCAGGTTCATGGAGTATTTATCTTTAATATTGGTCCTTTCAAAAATACCACATTTTCAGTTTACTTTCCACCACCTATTTTTGTTTTCTATTTAATTTAAATTTTTACCCTTATTTTACTGCTTTTAGATTCATCTGTTCTTTCTCTTTCTAGTTTCCTATGGTGTATTGAGGTACTGAAACCTGAGTCAAGGGGAGACAGGAAATGCTAAGTCTCAGAAGACACTAGAGAGCTCCACAGAGATACACTGCCATGGTCCTTCCTGCTCCCCTGTGTGACTGAAAATGAGGAAGGATGTGGGCGGGCCTCACTGGAGGACCCCGGGTATCAAATGGCCCTCACACACCCTATCTTTCCACTCTGAGCTCTGGTACATCTCTGACAGGAGGGAAGTAGACAGGTAAGGTAGTACAAGTTCCCATGGAGCTTGTTTCTGAGGAAGACTCAACTCTGTGGCAGATATCTTAATCCTGATGTCATAATGCAGTTGGGAACTCATAACTGTCCCCCTCATTTTATTCATGCTAGACTTTGGGAAGTAGAGAAATCAAGGCTAATGAACCATCTAGAGATAAGCCATGGGGCTCAGATTTTGTGTAAGAGACATGGCCAGATTTACTAGGCAAACTAGGAGTGGGTGGGAATCACCTAGGACTTCACAGGTCTTGGGAAAAGAAGGGATGCTGAAGCAGGGGGTATCTTTGTACAGAGCCATAGAGAGAAACAGCAGTCTTAACTCATCCATTCATTTCCGATTCAATTCTGATGACAGACTCACGGCAATTTAATTGTACTTGTAATTGAAGATGTTGAAGAAAGAACCGAATGGAAGAAGACGGAGAAGCAGAAACTCAAGGTGAGTAAAATTTCCATGTAGTTAAGAGATACCCAGAACATTTATATTTATGTCATAAGCGTGTGGAATTGTGCTCCTTATGGATCCTGAGTCTAAAATAATCAAGAGTCAGCTCAATATTGGCCCATTTTTCCTCCACTCCCTTCTCAGCATGGGCTCTCTGGGTATCAGTCTGACTGTGACATGAAGAGTGAATGGGGAGAATGAAATCCATCAAGAAATGAATGGGGCTGGGAGGTGATAATGTGAGGACTCTGAATTAGAGAGTACAATGTTCAAAATATGGGAAGGCTGGAGTAGAAAGTGGGTTGAGGGTGCTGAAAACCGATCAGAGTACTGAAATACATTGTGGCAGAGGGAAATCAGCCAATGATGGTTTGGGACTAGAATTAGCAGAGAATACCAGACAAAGGCATTATGAGGCCAAACCTCCAAAACCCAATAACCATTGAAGATGTGGACCATGACTAACAAAGTCCCTCACATCCCTAATGCACCCTTCTAGCTGCTAATGGTTTTCCCCTTGATCTATACACCTGTGAGATAGTAGGGTGCTGTGACTCTGAGGGCAGAGTGATGTGCCCACAGTGGCAAAGAAGGGCTCACAATCCAGGTCTTTTGGCTCTTAGGCAGTGTCCTGCCAACTCCCCTTAACTCTCCAAAAAATGGTAACTGTTAAGAGAATCCAGGCCCCTTCCAGGAAGATCTTGGAAGTTGATGGCAGGAAGTTCCCTGAGTGGTCTCTCTTATCTCCACTTAGAAAACTTTTAAAAAACAAACAAAAGCAGCTACAGAGATCCAGGCCTGGTGGCGTGGCACCCTGGTACGCCGGACATTGCTGCACGCAGCCCTCAGGGCCTGTATCATTCAGCGCTGGTGGAGGCTGACCTTGGATAGCCTGCTGCAGAAGAAGCGAAGGCAAGCCCTGGTCACCTATGCAAATACAGTGAGGGCCGTGGTCAAGATCCAGTCCTTGGTCCGTATGTGGCGTATCCACTGGCGATACCATCAGGTGCTCAATGCCATCTATGTCATTCAGTGCCACTGGCAATGCCACAACTGCCATACCTGTGCTCTCCTCCGGGGCCACTGTGTAGTCACAGCCACTCACCTACAGTTCCACATTGAGATCATCAACCCCTAAAGGTTGGCAAGAAGGGGCACTGTGTCTCCTGTCCCCAGTAAAAGTTTAACCTGGTCTGGTATGTCTCATGTTCTCCTCCAGCTAATGGAAATGTTGGGTCTTAGGCCATGCTGCCTCCTTTTCTTCCTGGGAAAGAACTTCAGCAAGGTTTTCCCCTTGTGCCCATGGACCCTATTTTGGACTGACAATGACCATATGCTGTTTACTCAGTTGTTGAAACAGAAACTGAGGTCCTTGTCCATCCTGATATATGACAGAGCCAGAAGTCTCAGTTCCCATTCCCAGTACCCTTCCTTTCTTCCCCCGTGGGGATCTGAAAGATAGGTGGGCTGCATCTCACTGAAGACCCTGAGTACCTCTGCACATGAGAAGAGACTCTGAGACTCTTCTCTGTCAGCCTGGGATCAGGGGTTAACTGGGGTCTGGGTTACCTCAGACAAGGTATCTTTGACAAGCACCTAGAGAAAATGCCAACATTTGTCTGACTACTGGAAGCAGTGCAACGCAGCCTCAGGTGAAGACAGGAGGCTGGCCTTAGTGATAGGTGCAGCTAGGCATGTTGATGAGCAGCTGAGGGGGACTAACAGAGAATATGAGTTCATGGTACTCCAACTCTGTCTCCACAGCATCCTTACCCAAACTCCTCTCCTTAAGGGCTGTAGCAAACAGGGCTCTCTCTGATATTATCCCATCCCTACTCTTATCTCCACTCTCAGTGATTTTATCATCGGTCAGATTGTCCTATCAATCTCCTTGCTCTAATAAACCATTTTTGCTCCCCTCCTCAGCCACTCACTCCCATAGTCATACTAAAGCAGTGTAATTCAATGGAACTTTCTGTGATGATAGAAATGAACTGGATCTGTGCTATCCAACGTAGTAGCCACAAGCTATGTATGGTTGCAAAGTACTTGAAATGTGCCTGATGCAGCTAAAGAATTGAATCTTTGATTTTATTTTATTTAAATTAATTTAGGTTTAAATGGGCACATGTGGATAGTGGCTATTCTATTGGATGGTGTGACTGTAGACCTCACCAGTACAAATAATTGTTCTATTACCCAAATGGCTTTTTCTAGTGTTGCATTTTCTGATTATTCTTTCTTTCCAGTTCATCTTTCAAATACCCCCAATAGACTCTTCAGATATGATAAAGTCTTCCAATCTATTGACCCTACCTTTTTATTTTTTACAGCCATCACCCCTGACATGTCCTTGCATCTTTCTTTACCCAGTTCAGATTCTGCGGTTATTATTGTAATCTCTGCTCTGCACAACTTGACTTCTCTTAGCCCTCTCTCTGCAAGCATGTGTGGGGTGAACTCAACCATCTACCTGCTCTGTGCCTGCAGAACAGCGAGCATGGCTGGAACAAAACAAACAACCCTGAGGCATGATCTATCTCAGTTAATATTCATGACTGCAGATGTCTACTGGACAAATTGCCCAAAAAATTTCTCTGCTATGCTTGCATTTCCATTTTCTGAGTTGAAAATCCATATCACCTCCTCTCCAAATGTCCAGTTCTACATCTTCTCCCCTTGAACTGGATGATGGTATATGTCACCACACACTCAACTGAAGAAATGGGAGCAGACTGGACCCCCATCTTCCTACCACCACATTCTCCCTTTTCCTTCCCTCTAAATACAAACTAAATACTGTGAAAATAATTCAGTAGACAATCCTAAAAGAACTCTGAAATGTGGAAAGAAGGTGGATCGGCTAGGAACCTCAAGATTTAAAAATGTACACCATGATGAATTCTCTTGGTTTTCTTTTTATCTATCATATGTCTCAGACTGGACACCAGAAATGTCTGCAATCCAGAACCACTAAGGGGTATAGAGGAAATAAAACAAAAACAAGAACAGCCTGCTCTCTATAGCCAAAGGAAGGGTAGCCTCACAGAAACTGTGCAGGGAGACCCATACCTAGTGGCAATGACAGGCTAAACTGCAGTAGTGACACTAGTACCCAGATGGATCAATCCGTCTCATGCTCCAAATCCACTGGTAGCAGCAGGCATGATCTGCCCACAGCAGCAGCAATAATGGAACCCAGGTTTATCTACCCTCTCCATACCCCACATCAGCCAGCAGCAGTGGCCCAAGCTATCCTCCGAAGCAGTAGCAGCAGAACCCACCACATTTCTTATCTGCTGATGGAAGCAGGCCTGATCTACCTTCCTGATGAAAGAGACTGAAGAAGATACAAATAAATGGAAACATTTTCCATGTTCATGGTTAAGAGGAGTTAATATTGTTAAGATGTCCATACTACCCAAAGTGATCTATGGATTCAGTTCAATCCCTATCATAATTCCTATGGCATTTTTCACAGAAATAGAAAAAAGAACTCAAAAATTTGTATCGAGCCACAAATGATCCTGAATAGTCAATGTAATCTTTAGAAAAAAAAAGAACAAAACTGAGAGGCATCACACTTCCTGGTTTCAACTAATGTTACAAAGCTATAGCAATAAGAACAATATGGTACTGCCATAAAAACAGACACACAGACCAATGAGACAGAATAGAGCACCCAGTAATAAACCCACACGTGTATGTCAATATTTGACAAGGGAGCCAGGAATACACAATGGGTAAAGACTAGTCTCTTCAATAAATGATGGGAAAACTGGATGTCCACATGCAAAAGAATGAAATTGAACCTTTAGTCTTGCACCATGTACAAAATAAACTGAAAATGGATTAAAGACCTAAACATAGACCTGAAACTGTAAACTTCTAGGAGGAAACATAGGAGAAAAACTGCTTGGCATTTTCTTGGCAGTGATTGGAAACATTTGAGAAGAATTGGCTTTAAATGGTTGGTAGAATTCACCCATCAAGTATGTGAACTTGACTTTACTGGGAGATTTTTTTTTTTTATTGCTGCTTGAATCCACTTGCTATTGATCTGTTCACATTTTCTACTTCATCATGATTCAGTCTTGGTAGGTTGTATATTTCTAGGAACTTATCCATGTCTTCTAGGTTATTCAATTAGTTTGTGTATAGCTGTTCATAATAATATGATCCTCTGTATTTCTGTGGTATCAGGTGTAATATATACTCTTTCAATTATAATTTTATTTATTTGAATCCTCTCTCTTTTTTTTTCTTGGTTAGTCTAGCTAAAGGTGTGTCAAAATTGTTTATCTTTTTAAAAAACAGCCCTTAGGTTAATTGAATTTTTCTATTTTACTATTTCTGCTCTAATGTTTATTATTTTTACTCACTTTGGGCTTAGTTTGTTCTTCTTTTTCTAGTTCCTTAAGATATAAAGTTGGGTTGTTTATTTGAAATCTTTTTTTTTAATGTAGGCATTCTCATTTTACACCTCCCTCTTAGAACAGCTTTTGCTGTATCCCATAAATTTTGGTATGTTGTTATTTTCATCTTTATTTGTCTCAAGGTACTTTCACTTCCATTTTTATTTCTTTTTTGACTCATTGATTGTTCAGAAGTGTATTGTTTAATTTCCAATTCCAAATTGTGCATTTTTCAATTTCCTCTTATTATTGATTTCTAATTTCATACCGTTGTGGTCAGAGGAGATACTTGGTACCATGTCAATCTTCTGAAATTTTCCAAGACTTTTTTTGAGACCCAATATATGATCTCTCCTGAGGAATGTCCCATGTGTGCTTGAGAAGAATGGTATTCTGGTGCCATTGGGTGGAATGCTGTGGATATGTCTGTTTAGTCCATTTAGTCTATAGTATTATTCAATCCTATTATTTCCTCATTGTTTTTCTGTCTAGATAATCTATCCATTGTTGAAAGTGAGGTTTGAAGTCCACTACTATTATTGTATTGCTGTCTGTTTTTCCCCTCACTTCTGTTAAGATTTGCTCTAGGGGCACCTGGGTAGCTCAGTTGGTTAAGCGTCTGACTTTGGTTCAGGTCATGATCTTGTGGTTCGTGGGTTTGAATCCCTCGTTGGGCTCTGTGCTGACAGCTCAGGCTGGAACCTGCTTCAGATTCTGTGTTTCCCTCTCTCTGCTCCTCCCCAACTCACGCTCTGCCTTTCTTTCTCAAAAATAAACAAACATTAAAGAATTGTGTAAAAAAATTTTGCTCTAAATATTTAGGTGCTCTGGTACATATCTATTTATAATTGTTATATCCTCTTGATGAATTGACTTCTTTATCACTATATAGTGACCTTTTTAATCTTGTGATTGATTTTGAATAAAAGTCTATTTCCTCTGGGGCACCTGACTTCTTTATCACTATATAGTGACCTTTTTAATCTTGTGATTGATTTTGAATAAAAGTCGGTTAAGCGGCTGACTTCGGCTCAGGTCATGATCTCGTGGTCCGTGAGTTCGAGCCCCGCGTCGGGCTCTGTGCTGACAGCTCAGAGCCTGGATCCTGTTTCGGATTCTGTGTCTCCCTCTCTCTGACCCTCCCCCATTCATGCTCTGTCTCTCTCTGTCTCAAAAATAAATAAACGTTAAAAAAAAATTTTTTTTTAAGTCTATTTCCTCTGATAAAAGGATAGCCAGCCCTGCTCGCTTTCTTTGGGTTATGATTTGCATGGAATATGTTTTTACATCTCTTCACTTTCAGCCTATGTGTGTTCTTAAAGCTTAAGTGAGTCTCCTGTAGGCAGCATGTTGTTTATCTTGCTTTTTAAAAATCTTTTCTATGTGCCTTTTGAATGGAGAATTGAATTCATTTATGTATTTTAAATTTTTTAAATGTTTATCTTTGAGAGAGAGACAGAATGTGAGTGGGGGAGGGCAGAGGGAGAGGGAGACACAGAATCCGAAGTAGGCTCCAGGCTCTGAGCTGTCAGCACAGAGCCCAAAGCTGGACTTGAACCCACGAACCTTGAGATCATGACTTGAGCCGAAATTAAAAGTGGGTGGCTCAGTTGGTTAGCGTCTGAATCTTGATTTCGGCTCAGGTCATGATTTCACAGTTTTGTGAGTTCAAGCCCATGTCAGGCTCTGCACTGACCCTTCAGAGCCTTCTTGGGATTCTCTCTCTCTCTCTCTCTCTCTCTCTCTCTCTCTCTCTCTCTCTCTCTCTCCCTTTCCCCTGATCCCACTCTGTCTCTCTCAAAATAAATAAACTTTTAAAAAGTAATTTAAAAAAAAGAGTTGGACACTTAACTGACCTGAGCCAAAATCAAGAGTAGAACATTTAACCAACTGAGCCACCCAGATGCCCCTCTACTAGAAGATTTGTGTGTGTGTGTGTGCGGTTACCATGAGGCTTACATAAAACATCTTACAGTTATAGCAATGTATCTTAAGATATTGACAACTTACCTTCAATTGCATACAAAAACTCTATACTTTAACTTTTCTTTCCATACTTTATATCACACTTTATATCTTTTTATATTGTGCATCTATTAACAAATTATTGTACCTATATTTTTATTACTATTGTCTTTTTTTCACAGTTCCTTGTTTTTAAAAAAAAAAATTAATGTAGTTGACCCACAATGTTACATTATTTTCAGGTGTACAGCATAGTGATTCAACAACACTTACATTATTCTGTTCTCACAACAAATGTAGCTACCATCTGTCACCATACAACACTATTACAGCACCACTGACTATAGTCCATGTTTTGTATCTTTTGTTCCCACGATTTAATGATTCCATAACTGGAAGCCCATACCTCCCACTCCCCTCTATCCATTTTGCCCATTCCTCTACCCTCACCCCCTTCTGGCAACCATCTTTTAACTTTTACACTAGACTTAAAAGTGATTTATGCACCAGGGCGCTTGGGTGGCTCAGTCAGTTGAGTGTCCAACTCTTGATTTCATCTCAGGTCATGATCCCAAGGTTGTGGGATTGAACTCCATATTAGGCTCCACACTGAGAGTGGAGCTTGCTTAAGGTTCTCTCTCTCTCTCCCCTGCTCACACTCTCTCTCTTAAAAAAAAAAGTTATTTGTGCACCACAATTACAGTATTAGAGTGCTCTGAATTTGACTGTATATTTTAACTTTACCAACAGGTTTTATACTTTCATATGTTTTCATGTTATTTCTTAGCATTCTTTCGTTTCAACTTGAAGACTCCCTTTAGCATTTCTTGTAAGGTAGGTCTAGTGATGATGAAGTCCTTCTGCTTTTCTTTGTCTGGTCTTTATCCCTCCTTCAATCTGAAGGACAACAATGCTGGGTGTAGTATTCTTGGTTGGAAGTTTTTTCTTTCAGCACTACAGCTATATCATCCTACTTCTTCCTGACCTTCAAGGTTTCTGCTGAGATTTCCACTGATAGCCTTTGTGTGTGTGTATGGTTTTTTTGGGGGGGAGGGTTCCCCTTCTATGTGACAAGTTGCTTTTATTTTGCTGTTTTTAAATTTTTCTATTTGTCTTTGACTTTAACAATTTGATTATAATGTATCTCAGAGTAGTCTTCTTTGGGTTGATCTTGCTTGGGGTCCCTTGAGCTTCAGGTACCTGGATGTCCATATCTCTCCCAAAATATAGGAAGTTTTCAGCTATTATTTCCTTAAATACCTTCCTGCCCTTTCCCCTCTCTTCTTCTTCTGGGACTTCTATAATGTGTATATTTGTTCAGTTAGTGGAATTCCATTATTCATGTAGGCATTCTTCATTCTTTTTCATTCCTTTTTTCTTTTTGTTCCTCTAACTGGCTAACATCAGATGACCTGTATTTGAGTTCCTTGATTCTTTCTTCTGAGTGATCAAGTCTTATTTAAGTTTTCTATAGGTTTTCAGTCTTTCATTGTATTTTATAGCTGTAGAATTTGTTTCTTTTTTATGTTTTCTATTTTTTATATTTCTTATTTTCTTCATTTTTTTCTTCTTTTTGCTTAATTATTTGTGTTCTCTTGCATTTCATTCAGTTTCTTTAAGGTGATTACTTTGAATTGTCGGGCAATTCACAGATCTCCATTTCTTTGGACTCACTTACTGGAACATTATTAGTTTTCCTTTGTTGGTGTCATGTTTGCCTGATTCTTCATGGTGTCTATTACTAGGTATATGGATGAATGTGGCTCCCACCAGGTCCCTAAGAAAGATCCTGCCAGGACACTGGGTAGGCCCTAGGAAGGCATAACTGGGCCCAGATCATGGCTTAGAGGGGCTAGAACTGAGTCCCAAGGCTACTTCAGTGTTCATAGCCAGGACTGAGGTCTGCAGGCCTGGCTCTGGAGGCACAGGTGGATGTGTTTTTCTAGTTGGTCACTAAGTGGGCAGGGCTGCTTATGGATTGTGACTGGGATGGGCTAGAGCCAAGTCACAGAGCTGTTTCATGAATCTGCTGTCATACCAAAGTTGGCTGTCCTGCTTCCAGAGACACTGATGGGCATTTCTCCCAGTGGATCCCCAGGCTTCTGGGACTTTGTGGACTGAAGCTGGGAATAACTGGAGCCAAATTACAGTGCAATTTCAGGATGTCCAGGAGTGCAGAGGAGCATGTTTTCCCCTGGACCCCTGGGCTGTCAGGATTGCTTTAGACTGCAGTTGGGAGGACCTTGAGGTGAGTCACAGGGCCATTTCAGGATCTGCATCAGACCAAGTTTGACAGGCTTGCCTCCAGGGGCTCCCAGGATGAGGTTGAGAGGGGCTAGAACTGGTTTACAAGCCATTTCATGGTCCAAAGCTGGGACCAAGGTCTGTGACAATTGCCTGAGACATAGACACACATGACTCCTCCCAAGTTCCTTGATATATGGTGTTGGTTGTAAGCTCAAGGCCAAACAGGGGACATAGAGGTATTTCCATGTTTGTAGACAAGACCATGGGTAGTGAGTCAGCCACCTGGGCATTAGCCTACATTGTCAAAATGGCCTTCTTAGGTCTTGACTCCCCTGGGGTTTCACAATCTCTTACCTGGATCCAAGATCTCTCACAGAGTACTTTTGTCCATGGGTGGCTGCCAAATTATTGCTGCTGAGGGGGAATATGAGCAGGGAGCCTCCTTTTTCATCATCTTGCTGATATTCTCTGCTAAAATATATATCTTTTATATTCCCAAAGAGGGGCACCTGGGTGGTTCAGTCAGTTAAGTGTCAAACTGTTGATCTCAGCTCAGATCTGATCTCAGGATCATGAGTTCAAGTCCCGCATTGGGCTCTATGTTGGGCTCTGTGCTGGGCATGAAACTTACTTTAAAAACAAAAACAAAAACAAACTCCCAAAACAAAACAGTAAAAAAGAAACAATCCAGATGGAAAATAAGCAAAAGACATTAACAAACATTTCACTGGAGAGTACATAGATGGCAAATAAACACTTGAAAGTATTAATTAAGCATTCAACTTAATTAACCATTTGGTAAATGGAAATTAAAGCCACAGTGAAGGGGAGCCTGGCTCAGTCAGTGGAGTATGCAACTCTTAATCTTGGGGTTATGAGTTCAAGCCCCACTTTGGGTGTAGAGATTACTTAAATAAATAAAACTTTAAAAAAAAAAACAGTGGAATGTCACTATCTATCAGAATGGCTAAAACAAAAAATACTGACAAAACCAAATGCTGGTGAAAATATGGAGAAACTGCATCTCTCAAAAATTGTTGGTAGGAATGTTAAATGGCACAGCAACTCTGGAAAACAATTTTGAATTTTCCTAAATAACTAAATATGCAATTCTCATACAATTCTGAAATTGTACTCTTGGGTATTATTCCCGGGGGATGGGGGGGATGGAAATTTATGTTTACATGAAAGCCTTTATATGAAGTCAAAGCTAGAGAAAACATGGCAGAAAGGATGGACAAAGAATCCATCTCCCTCATCTAGACAACAACTGCACTGGAAGACTGTCTGATGTAGCTGTTTTGGAGCTCTGGACTCTATTTGAAGGCTTATAACTTCCAGAAACCTAGATGGTAAACTGTCATTAATTTTGGTCAATTTCAGCCCTTTGTACAGTACTGGCTACCCATCCCTGACCCTATCCCTAATCCCCAGCACTGTGGTGGGCAACCATGTATGAGTTCCATAAAAATTTTTATTCTGTTTCCAAAAACCAAGGTGAGTAATAAAGATTCTGTCCTCTAAATATCAAGGATCTGTGCTCTGATTGCTTATTGCTGCTTGTGATCACAGAGGTACAGAGGCAGGCAGCCATTGTTGCAATTCCCAATCCCCACCAATTGTTTCAATACCCTTTTCTTCCAGCTAAAACAATTTCCAGAGGATTTAAAGATATGGAACCTTTTTTTAAAATTTTTACTCTTCACTTTTCTCTTTTTCCCTTATTGAGTACCAGACATTTAAGGACTAGAACACATATACAGGGTAATATAAAAAGTCATTATGTTTGCCCAGGAAAAGTTGTGGGCTCAAAATTTAAGAGAAGGTCTTAAATTTACACCTTAGATTAACTCCAAACACAGAGACACCTTACAACAAACCAACAACAACAACGACAACAAAACTAGCAAAATGAGGGAAAGTGTGAAAATCTGACCTGTAGAATCACCACATTATAAGATTCAAATTTCCAGTTTTCAACAACAAAAAATTCCAAGGTATACTAAGAAATGAGAAACTATGTCCTATTCAAAGGAAAAACATTAAATCAACAGAAACTCCCTGAGATAAACAAGATGGCAGACTTACTAGAAATCGACTTTAAAACTGCTGTCTAAAAGGTGCTCAGAGAGCTAAAAGAAGACATGGACAAAGTCAAGATGATGTAAGAACAAAATGGAAATATTAAGAGATAAAAAACATTTTTTAAGTAGGCTCCATGAAGCCCAATGTAGGGCTTGAACTCATGACCCTGAGATCAAGAACTGAGCTGAGATCAAGAGTCAGATGCTTAACCAGCTGAGCCACCCAGGTGCCCCAAGAGATAGAAAATCCTTTTAAAAAGTAATTCTTGGATTGAAAATTACAAGAACTGAAATGAAAATTCATTAGAGGGATTCAAAAGCATATCTGAGCAGTCAAAAGAATCTGCAAACTTGAAGATAGGACAATTGAAATTATTGAGTCTGAGGAACAGAAAGAAAGATTGAATAAAAGCTAATATAGCTTAAAGACCTGTGGAAGACCACCAACCTCTCCAGCATATGCATTGTGGAAGTCCTAGAAGGAAGAGAAAAAAAAGTGCAGAGATTATTGAAGAATGGCTTAAAACTTGGCAAATTTGATGAAATACATGAATATAAACACCTTAAAAGCTCAGTGAACTCAAGGCAGGATAAATTCAAAGAGATCTATGCAAAGGAACACTATAGTCAAACTTCCAAAAGACAAAGACAAAGAGAGAATCTTGAAAGCATCAATGGAGAAGCAACCCATTATATATAAGTGATTGCCTATAACGTCATCAGTAGATCTCACTGGAAACATTGAGGCAGAAGGAAAAAACTGTCAAAAAAGAACCCCTACTGGGTTCTCAGCCACCTGGATGCCTCAGTCAGTTAAGCCTCTGACTTCAGCTCAAGTCAGGTCATGATCTCTCCGTTCGCGAGTTCGAGCCCCGGTTCAGGCTCTGTGCTGAGCCTGGAGCCTGCTTCAGGTTTTGTGTCTCTCTCCCTCCACCCCTCCCCTGCTTGCTGCTAGCTTTAGCTGCACTGAAAGGGGAGGGGCGGAAAGAAAGGGAGACAGAATCTGAAGCAGGCTCCAGTCTCTGAGCTATCAATACAGCTAGTTTTTTAAAAAATAGGATCAAATCTTTGAAAATTATATATCTGATCAGGTATTAATATCCAGAATATAGAAAGAACACCTACAACTCAACAACAACAAAAAACCTGATTCAAAAATGGACAAAGGATTTAATAAATATTTCTTCAAAGAAGATATACAAATGACTAGTAAGCATATGAAAAGATACTGAACATCACTAATCGTTAGGGAAATGAAAATAAAAACTACAATGAGATACCACTTCACCTCCAGAAGATAGCTACTATCAAAAAGAGAGAGAGAGAAAGAGAGTCAGATTAGCAAGCATTGGCAAGGATGTGGAGAAATTGGAACCCTTGTGCACTGTTGATGGGAATGTAAAATGGTACAGATGCTACCGAAAACAGCACAGCAGTTCCTCAAAATTAAAAATAGAATTACTATTTTTATAATGAATTTTATAATAGAATTACTATTTAATAATGATCCAGCCATCCCACTTTTGAGTATATACACAAAAGAATCAAAAGCAGAATCTCAAAGAGATCTTTGTACACCCATGTTCACAGCAGTATTATTCACAATAATCAAAAGGTGGAAGCAACCAAAGTATCCATTCATGGATGAATAGATAGACAAAATGTGGTGTATACATACAATAAATATTATTCATCCTTAGAAAAGAAGGAAATTCTGACACATGGTACAACATGGATGAACCTTGAAGACATGCTAAATGAAAAAGTCAGTCACTTCTACTACTACTGCTACCACTAATGTCTGATTCCATTCAAATGAGATTTTTACAGTGACCAAATTGATTAAGACAGAATAGAATGGTGGTTGCCTGGGGCTAAGGGCAAGGGAGAATGGAGAATAATTGTTTAATAGTACAGAGTTTTAATTTTGCAAGATGAATAAAGTTCTGGACATGGCTGCTGGTGATAATTGCACAACAATGTGAAATACTTAATGCCATTGAGCTGTTTATTTAAACATTATTAAAATGGTCAATTCTATGTTATGTATATTTTACCACAGTTTTTTTTTTTTTTTTAAATATTTTTATTTATTTTTGAGACAGAGCATGAGCAGGGGAGGGGCAGAGAGAGAGGGAGACACAGAATCTGAGGCAGACTCCAGGCTCCAAGCTGTCAGCACAGAGCCCGATGCGGGGCCTGAACTCACAGACCGTGAGATCATGACCTGAGCTGAAGTCGGACACTCAAGCGACTGAGCCACCCAGGCGCCCCAACCACAGTTTTTTAAATAACATTTTTTAAACATTTGGATGGGGGGAAGCAAAAGATGGCACAGTCCTCCATGTTACACAACTACAGAGGGTGCCACTGTGAAAGAGTCTTTCACACTGTGAAAGAGTCTCTCCTGTGTTGGCCAACTTGGAGGCCCTAAAGCCCCCAAATCTCCTACCCATGGCAGACATTGCTAATCAATCTGTTCATAGGTCCTGTTCATCCAGCATTGGGCTCTCAGAATCTTTCTCCATGCTAGGAGAACTGGCACTTCCTCGGGACTGATTTATGAGATGCTATCTAATGACCTCAATGACCTCTTTGAAATCTGGCAAAAAGAGCAGAGGACACAGATATAGCAGACCTGATCATTCATTTACTGGAAGGGGTATGCACTGTTGCACTTTACAAGCCTGTAAGCCTAAAGAGATTTCAAGTTGAAGATTTAGTTGGCTTTCTTTGAGGTTGTAACGGCCCTGAATAAAGCCACGTGTTTGACAAATATGCCAGCGCCAATAGATCTGGATGATGCGGACAGCGTGGAGCAAACGGCAGTAACGAAGGCGTAAGCGCCACATGCGGACCCAGGACTGCAGCTTGACCACTGCCCATTCTTGCTGAGCATAGGACTGTAGGGATAATCGCTTCTTCTTCTCCATCAGCTTCACCAGCATCTGCTTCCACCAGCGCTGAATTATCCACGCTCTGAGGGATGCGTGCAACAGTGTCCGGCGTACCAGGGTGCCCCGCCACCAGGCCTGGATGAACATGGCCGCTTCCTGTTTTGTGGTGGTCTTTATTCCAGGGCCTTGCAAAAGAAAATGGGACACTTAGGAAACTCATACATTTCAACTCCCAGGTGTGCCAGGAAGGAGCCCTGATCCTCTATCAACAATTGCCCCTTTCTCTGACATTCAACAGAGCTTTTGTGGGCAATGGATGGACTCAGGAGATTAAGCAGGTGTCCTGCCTCTACCACTCTCTGATTACTGGACATGGACACATCATCTTGCCCTCTGAGTCTCATGGCCTCCTCCTGAACTTGCAGTGTCATCCAGTTTTGCATGGACCTGGTTGGCCAGTTTAAAGCAAGAGCACCATAATCAGAAGTGAAAGAGATGTAAGTTTCACCTGGACCCAACCACCTACGTACGGTTCATGTCTCTTTCCTCAGACCCCTCCCGTTTGCTGGAAAAGTGGCATCTTTGTACGCCCTGCCCTCTCACCTCTGACTTCAGGTTACATCCACAACGTGCTGTCTCCCTTCTGCCTCACCAAAGTATTAAAAGATTCTTCCACCGTCTATACTTGAGCTTAAGCATCAGTTAACACATACATTAGTATAAAGATACACGTGCACACACACTTCTAGACCCAATCTTCCTGTACCTCTACGCCAAACACAGTCCCCACCTTGTAGCTCCCAACCATGCATGGTCTAAGTTCATACTCTTTGCCCACCTCCTTGGCACAATCTATACACCTTGGCCAGACCCACATCTCAGCCTAAGGAGAAAATGGGGGAAAAGGATAGCCAAGGAGGAGTCAATCTGTATTCATTCCAGCTCTGTGTATGAGGACCATTCCTCTGTTTGCCTAGCACACCCTGGGTTTATGCCTATTGTCCTGGAGCCGCATTAATAAGTGTCCCTTCACTCACTGAAGCATCTCTCTTTGGATAACAAAGTTCATGGTCACAGAGTTTTGGAATACTCCACTGAACCCCAAGGGTCAGAGATGTCACAAGTCAAGACTTTCCCCAACATAGTAAAGCCTGTAACCATCTACACATGGAGGAGTGGAGTGGGTGATGGCAGTGATGTGGGTGGGAGTTTGGGGGACAGCCGCTTCCTCTTCTCCCCTTTGCTCCTTCAACCTCTGTTCTATCAATATGACTTCATCATCTTTGACTATAACTTGGAAATTTTGCTCTCCTGTAATCAGAGACTACCGAGAAAAACATTGGAGAAAGTAAGGGTGATCTTCCCATCACTAGGTGACAAGTCAACCACACAGATTCCTGGCCTTTCCTGGGACCTCAGACATGGAAGGATTGGGGTTGGGGGGGGGGGTCTCATCCTGAGAACTTTACTGTCCTCCCAGAAAGCTCAGGTGGATCTAACTCTTTCTTACAAAACATTAAATGCCCATGACTTGAGGTGGATAGTCAAATCCCCCTCAGATCTGCACTTTACTAAATTACCCATGGTTAGGGGCAAGGTGGTCCCACCACTCTCAGGTCCATACTCCTCCAGCCACACACTGGCAGGAAAAGTGGAGGTGGGGTGAGAGATATGATGTCATAAAGGCACCTATGACTCAGGCACCAGGATGGCTTCCAGCAATTAAGCCCCTTTCTAAGAAAAACCTAGAAGAACTGTCCTTTCTTTCCTACCAGAGTGGCCAGAGTTCTAGCTACAAAGAAGGACACCCCAAATACTGACCCACTGACACAAAAGTGTATAATGATACTCATTAAAGCCTGGATAATATTTATTATATGGATTTCAGTTTATCTCAACAACGACACCCCAGATAACAATTAGAATGAGTGTTCTATGTACTGATACAGAACAGTGTTCAAGATTTAGCAAGATCAACAATCATCAAATCAAGATGAACTCAATATAAGTATATATTTATACACATGTTGTCACAAAAGCATTATTTTTAAAGGGGTGGGGATTAAGAAGGTAGATAAAAATTAGCAGTGATCATCTCTGAAGAAGATAGCAGAATTAGTGGAACAGAATAAACTCCCTCGTTGCTAAACCTCCTATGTCTGGCCTAACTGTAGGTCATCTAGTTATCAGGCCTCTGGGAGAGCATTCATGAAGCCCCCAGGACTAGCCATGGCCTTCATCTCAGGCTCAAGTGGGCTCAAACACTCTCCTGTCTTCCTTTTCCCCTGAGAGCCTCAAAGTCACAGCCAGAAGATGGGTGAGGGGCAACCACTACACAAGAAGTGCCCCACTTTTGCCTGCTCCTTGCCTCTGAAGACCCACATGGTCATTGTGAAGACCTGGTCCCCTCTCAGGGTCACAGCCCCAGGGGTCATTGAGGAGTGCATTTGCAATATGTAGAGTGGGCATGGGGTGGGGGCAGTGTGGGGGCTATGCAGGGGGGTGGCATGTAGAGAAGACTCACACTCCTTACCCCCTTCTCCCTTCCCCCTTCCACCCTTTGACTAGCACTTCTGCTGGTCTAGGCAATTTCAGGGGGAGCAGTTATCCAGACCTTTATCCGTGAGTCTAGACCTTCAACCGTGAGGTATCTGATTCTCTAGTTACCATACTTCTCCGGTCATAATTGTATTCATCTACCATTACACTGGGCAGCAAAGCACCAACAGATCTGCCAGTGAATCACCCAAGCAGCATTCATAGTCTTACCTGCCCCCATAGTGTGGCAGCAGCCCCCTCACCTTCTGATGACCAGGGTTAATTATCCCTGCCAGTACGGTGACTCCTTTCAATACCTGCTTGTCTCTTGGCAAAGGAGTCCAAAGTGACCAGGTCCCAGCCATAGCTTTAAGTTTAGTGGGACCCTTATTGTGACCCTTGATGACTACCCTCCTCCCTAGAAACTAGAATCCCCAGTCGTATGGAGCCTGCAGGGACACAAAGCCCAAATTCCCACATGTATAACTGGAAGGGTGCTCATGGATGCACCACCACTGCCACACATTGATTCTGGGACACATACATTCTACCTATTAGGAACCAAGCACCATGTAATGGGCCTTGATTTAGGGCTTGGGTTAGCAACTACAGCACATAGGTTAAATCCACCCCACTGCCTGTTTTTGTACATCCTGCAAAGAATGGTTTTTATATTTTTCAGTGGTTGAAAAAACTAAAAAAAAAAAACAAAAACAAAAACAAAAAACACACACACACACACAAAAACCTCGTGACACATGAGAATTGCATGAAATTCAAATTTAAGCATCCATAAATAAAATTGTATTGGAACACAGCCAGGTTTATTTGTTTATAGGCTGTCTATTGCCACATTTGCACCGCAATGACAGATTTGAGTATTTGTGACAGGGACAGTATATGACCCTCCCATCACCTCCCACTGCTGCTCAACACACAACAAATGGCAGTGGTGCAGTTATAACTGAATAGTATTTCGAGTGCCACATATACTGCTTGCTGTGATTTATATTTTATCACCAATACATAATGTATTATGTCAAACAAGAACAGAGGAGAAAAGTAGACTTTAAATGTCACATTATTTGGCAATAGCAAAGCATTGTGTTCATTATGCAACATTGTATCTGTGCTAAAGGGATACAGCATTATATACCTACATTACCAGACTAAGCAGTCCGTATTATTCCTAACTCACAAGAAAGCAAAGATCTTAAAATTTAGCAATTTTAAATGGGATATCTCACCACAGCAGAACTTCTTTACAAAAATAAAAAATGAAAATGAGGCACAAAGTAAGTTTGCAGACTGCGCATTTGTTAGCCAAGCAAGAAAACGTGTTTATTACTGGTGAGCTAATTAAATTATGTTTAATTGCAGCAGCTGGAAAAAAAAATGTGATGACAGAAAATAAACTTAACACTATTAGCCTTTCATGGGAATAGTTGCTCTGAGAGTTGAAGACACTGGGGACAAAACCAACAGTCAAATTAAAACAAGGAAAATGATTTCAAGTGGTTTTTCCTTAGCTGTTGAGGAGTTAGCAGATGTTACCATACAGCTCAGCTGTTGTTCATGGAAGAGGTGAATGCCAACTTTAAGAGGACTAAAGAATTCAGCTTTATGAATAGTCTGCATGAAAACAACTACAGTTGAGAATACTGGTTGAAGAAGCCGAGAAGAGACAAATTCAATGCCACCTGAAGTGGAATCTACTAGGATGTGATAAAACTGATACAGTGAAAATACGTGTGGAAAAAAGCAGAAAACTTAGGCTTAGTTGGACAAATTTACAAAGTTTATGAAAATGTAAAGTGCTTACAGCCTATGGTTACTCATTGTATTATTCATCAATAGGTATTTTGGGGAAAACATTTTAATCTACTGTGTTACTAAAGCAGGAACATCAATGATAAGCTTTCCTGCCATTGTTGACTTAACTATTATTAGTTCTGTGAGTTTTTCTCAGAAACAGAAGGTGAATGTTCTGATTTACCAAACACACCACAACTCCATGACTTGAACATAGCAGTATCAATAGCTACATAAGCCTTGCTAACTTGGAGCCTATGCTGTTGGGTCCCTATATTGCCTCTATCTTTGCCTCCATGACCATCCAGGACCCATTGTTCCAGCAATAGAACGAGTGACAGAAGTTGGCTGACATCAACCAGTCCAGTGTTTTTGTCTACTTCACTGTTTAGTGCCTATTCCGTGGTAGATGTACCCTGGTGGCAGGTGTTAACATACAATACAAAGATTTTTTACTCTGTGTATACTCCCGTATGTCCATCTATCTGCCTCTAGACCAGACTTCCTTGTCCCCATTGTTCAAGTCTTTGTGTTGCCAGGAAACTGACCAATAAGCCATTCACCACTGCTGAAAAGCCCATATATATTCTATCTCAGACCACTTCTCTTTCTGCATAAAGTAGGTGTTCAGCCTGAAACTCTGACAACTGAGAGGACTTTCCCCTCACCACTCACTGTCTTTCAAGGCTACCTTTGAATGAGGCTGTGGCTCACCTGCTCTTTGGGGATGGCATACACATACTAAGCTTAACAATCTGCAAGTCAGGCATTTTCCTCTTATGTCAGCTGGTCCCAAGGGGTTCCCTATAAGCCCACATGAGTATGAGCTAAGAGGGCTGATGGCACAACAGTGGTGGGTACTCAAGAGTCTAAGCTACCTGCCCATGTAGTTTGCATCTTCAGTTTCCCATTGTCTGTCACCATTACTATCAGTGAAGTTAAGGTGGAGTATCACATTTCTTCATATTCAAAGGGTTCAGGGGAACTTGGGAATTAAGGATTTGGGGGCCATCAACCCAAATTATCCTATCCCATGTGTCAGAGTTCCATCTTTTTCCTGCCCTGATTTTGGCAGAACATCCTACCTTGATGGAGAATTTAACCTTCTTAGGATGTTGGCCACTTTGATGATTAAGCCCTGGGCCTGGCCCTCAACTTTTTAAGCCCTACCATTGTAGACAAGAGTTTCTTCATATGCCATCAAGAAGGCACTCTGGCTTTTACACTTACTTCTTAATTACCTGTTACTTGTTCTCAGCCATCTGTTATCTTTTTCTAGAGCTTCATAGAGCCTAAAATAGCCATCCAATTCTTTATAGTTTAATTCCCCCCTTCTTTCCAAATGCTTGCTATGTCACACCAGCTAGTGGATATATATATGATCCCATTCACGCTTGAGAAGGTTACCATTTAAACCACCACCCTGTGTCAGGGGCTATCTGTGCTGCACATACCACTAGTATTTGGGGTCCTCGTTGCCAACCAGGCACTGATGAAGTCAGTGATCCCACTTCAAAACCCCATCTTATTATCTTCTTTCTCAGGCAACCTCTGGCATCAACTGTTGTACTTTGGGTTCTCCAGGAAAGGAGATGGAATTTAGCATTCAGGCTATGTATTAGGGAGTACCCTTGGGATCGACACCTATGGGAAGAAAGGGAAGGAAACAGGATTGGGTAGAGGGAGAAGATGCAGCAATTCAGCTGGCAGCCTTAGCAAGCACCACAGGAAGTTCTGTTGCTGAAATGGCCTAGCAAGATTGACCCACATTAAGTCCAAATGGCCAGGTCTTTACACATTCACTTAGATCAGTCATTGAGGGTGGTATCTGAAGGGCTTGACTTTGGGCAAGGCAGGCTCTTTGCAGCTGAAGCAGTCCCTGAAGGAGCTGACAGTTGCTATCAGCACTCCCAGGAGCCAAGGCAGCAGGTTCTTCCTTGAAGGGGAGTCTGTATAATTCATCTCCATGTCTACCAAAAGCAAGATCTGTTTAACTCAGAAGGAGAACATTTTTTTAATAGATGGATATTACTAATTCACATTTATTGATTCCTAATATATATGGACTTACTACCATCTTATTTTGTGCTTTAAATCTATCATTTTTTCTTATGATCTGTTTTTCTTTCCCTGTTTTTTGTCAGATTGCGTTGTCAGTGAGTTTGGAGGTTGGTGAGTTTCTTCCCTTCTACTATGTTAGCAATTGTGACGGAGATTGTGAGTTGCTTACCCATATCCACACCCTTCTTTCTTACCAAAAGAACTGAATTCTTTGGAGTTGGCAACATGCTCATTTAAGTAAAATGACGTTTCTCAGGATCTCCTTCGACTGGAGTGGCCATGTGATACTCACTGGCCAATGAGATGTTGCTGGGTAAGTCTTTTGGGAAAACTCCTTAAGAATGCAAATGAATCCTTTTTGTCATTCTGCCTGAACCCTCTTCTTCCCTAAAAAGTAGGCTTGATAGCCAGCACTCTGGTAATCACTTTGAGGACATGAGAATAAGGCTAACATCTCTAAGATAATGAGGAGGAGCAGATGAGAAACTAGTAGCTTAGTTACATGAACTGCTACACCAGGCTTGGATTGTCCATGCTCAGATTTATGTAATGTAAAAACAAACCCCTAGTTTGTTTATCTCCTCATATTTTAGATTTGTTTTCTCTGAACATAATTTCCAATTTCTATAAAAGTTGTACAATTTATTCCTTTTCTTCTAGTACTTATTTATACTTAGGTTCATTTTAACACTTACACTTTAAATTTTATGTCATGGAAAATTTTGACCCAATCAGTATCTGTCACTTCTACCCCAAATCTGTCAAGGACTTCTGCCCAATTTTCTTTACTTCATTCACTGCCTCCAGCATCCTCTCATGTTAGTATCATCTGAGATAGTACACATATTTTTAATAGAAAAATCTTTCTTGTAACAACAAATTTTAATGGCATCTGTACTCATTACTGCTTCTTATGTCATTCTCCTGGATTCATTTTCCTTTATTGTGGAATTCACTTCCCAGAAATACTTTGAGAGACTTTCAATGTAAACTTTGAATTAATAAAAATGTCTTTCATTTTTTGCCCTTAGACTTGAATGATGTTGTAGGTGGTATATCATTCAATGCTTACATTTCTTTTCTTTTAGAACATTAAAGGTGTCACTCCACTTAATCTCCTCACACCAAGTGTTGCTGCTGAGAAGGCTGAGGTCAGTCTGAAACTTATTCCTGAGTGGGTAGTTTCTGGATTTTTTTTTCCTCTTCAAATGTTTACGTATTTTATCTTCATCAGCTATGAGACTGTGCTGCAACCTGTTTGGAAAACAGATGGATGCCACCTTTTTTAGGGCAATTGAATCTCCTTGATGAGTTCTGAGAAACTCGTTAATGCCTTGAAGGTTCCTGCTCTTCATCTCTGTGCTTCCTTTCTCAAGAACACTAATTCAACCATGAGTAGAACTTCTGGATCGGTGCTCCATTTTTAAATTTGCTTTTCTTTAACCTTTTCATTTCTCTGAATCTTTCCCTTTTCTGCTGTATTTCAAGAGTTCTCTTGTCAAACTTTCTACCCATTAACTTTGGTGATGTCCATTCTGCTATTCATCCCATCTATCAAGTTTGAATTTTAACACTGTTCCTTTCTAAGATCCATAGATAGCTCTTTTAAATAATGATTTGTTCTTTTATGGCTAAAATGTCTCCTCCCATCCACTGAGAATATTAATTCCACCTCTTTAAGTTGCCTTCTTAGTCTTTCCCTTGGCCATTGTGTTTCTCATTATTGAGCCTAGGGATGCTTTTTTTCTGCGGTTGGTTTCCTCCAAAGCTTGGTGATTCTTGTTTGGGTACTCATCTTTGTCTTGTGATTTCCTCTTTGCCTCTTGATGATTGCTATGTCCATGGGTTGCAAGGGAAGCATGGGGTGGGATCTCATGGTGGGTGGTCTCCTGGGCAGGAGTCTTGCTGTGCAAGGGAGTCACATGGTATCGGGCCCTACCAATCATAGCTCCTCCCTGGAGATAGTCCTTCTCTTGCCAACCACATGGCTCAGCTAGAGCTGGCTGCCCCTTCTATGGTTATATCCCAGCTAGTCCCCACAGTAGCCACCAGCCCCTGCTGCCTCCTGAATCAGCTGCTTCCAAGCTTGGAGGGACTGCATGGCCACTCTCTTCCTTGATAGGAGACCTTTTTTTAGAGCTTTGATATATGTTCTTTCAGTGTTTTCACATCTGCCTTCTGTCCTTTAAGGAGGCCACATAATTTCTGTCCATTTTAGTTCCCTTCCTAAATGTGTAGGTACTATTAGAGATTTTTAATTTTTTAATTTTAATTTTTTAAATGGTTATTTTATTTTTGAAAGAGAGAGAACAAATGGGGGAGAGGCAGAGACAGAGGGGGACAGAGGATCTGAAGTGGGCTCTGCGCTGACAGCAGCAAGCCCAATGCAGGGCTTGAACCCACAAACCATGAGATCATGACCCGAGCTGAAGTTGGATGCTCAACCTACTGAGCCACCCAGGCGCCTCTATTAGAGATTTTTAAAATAAATATATTCTTTTTCTGTTATTCCTATGAATTTACACCAAGAGAAGAAGACCTGAACCTGTGTTCAAACATGTTGAGCCATTTTCTCATGGACATTTTTCTGGTTTTCTTTATGGTCATGTTTCGTTGAGGTTTGAGATAAAAATGTTGAAGCAGATTTTAATGACTGGGAACTTTTTTCTGCAGATGGTTTTTCTCTGTTTTTAAATGGAAATTTTAGTTTCCTCTCATCCTTTCCCTCATTTTATTCCCTTCCCTTCCTGAACAATTTAGTCTGAAAGCCATTAGGCTGGGCAATGCAACATAGGTATACAAGGGCAAGAGAAACTGTGACACAGAACAGGGCGTGTATCCCAAGAGGGTGAGGAAGGTGTTGGCATAAGAGAGTTGCCAGTTTGGAACCCAGGCAGAGTAAAGGGGGGGTCTGGACATGGGAGTTCAAGGCCATGGCAGTAGTAGGTATCATAGCATGGACAAGATGAAGAGGGCATCCTTAATGGTATAGGAAATCAGAACTTGAGTACAGCAAGGAGGGTATCTGTGCAGAGGGCATCCTGAAATTTCATGTCAGCCCCAAGTTAGGTGAGAGGGGCATTCACAGAGGACAGCAACCAATGCGGGAAACTGGAGCCTGAGATACATGAAGAGGGTAATGGCCCAGCAGGGTGTCAGAGCTCAAGCAGGGTGAGGACAATGTCTGCATAGCCAGCAGCAGCCATGGAAGATTAATTACATACAGAGGAGACCAGATAAGAAAATGTATTAAGTATAATGGGGACCAGGTGTCTTAATCTTGGAAACAGGAGGTTGAAATATAGAAAATAGAAAATTAGAATGAACTCTGATTTTAGATTGTAATTGGAGATACCAGTGTGAACTCATACATTTCAATATAGATAGATGATAGATGATATAGATGATAGATAGATAGATAGATAATGTGTGCTTGTGTGTATGCACAAACATATATTCCCTATCTCTGTGCACTGAGAGGGCCTGGTACCATTGCATCCCAATGATAATGAGAACACCTTGCTGTGCTCTCTGGGGTACTCTACTGCATCCCCAAATTTGCAGTTTTTCCCTGGCTGCCAGTTTTTAAGGTGGGTGTGACCCCTTTCCTTGTTTTGTTGCTGATGCTAAATTTTTTTGGCACTTGACCTTTGTGCTAAAAGATGAGAATCAGCTCAGGAAATGAGCTCAGAGAGGTAAAATGTGTCCACAGCCACACAGCAGTGAGTGGTGGAGTAAGGGATCTGACCTAGGGTTTGACTCCAAAATCCTTGCTCTTTACTCTGAGACACTGAACACAAGAGGGAAATGTAGTCAAGGAAAAATACAGAAGTCCTTCAGAGTGAGAGACCAGAACCTGTGTGAGACACAGGGGTGGGACACAGAGGCACAGAGCTGGACATACAGAGCTCATGCCCCAATGCAATACAGAGAGCTGGAACCTGAGGCCTCCAGGCAGTATCTCAGAACCCTGTGAGCTGAAGGACTAGTTTGTCAGGGCAGAGTAGATGGAGCAGGACCAGATATAGGGCTTTTGAACTTGCAGTATTGATGGAGAATAACCCAAGACCCTAGGACCCTGTGTCTATAGGAAACCATGGGATAGCAGTGCCCAGATGGGCAAAGGGACAGCTTAACCTTGGCCTCTTAATGGCCCCTTTATCACGACCTAGGCCCCAATCCCACCCCAGGGGGGCAGATTTTCATAGGAAGTGACTGTCAGAGGCCCCAGCTCCAGCTGGACCAGCCTCTGCTAAGACTTAGCCTGGGGATAGGGTGAGGGAGACATGGCTGATCCTTCTTAACTCTTTATCTGTGAGATGCTATGACCTGACACTCACTAGAGGGTTAGGCTAGCAGTGGAGTGCGTTCTTTCCCATCTCCACTCTGGTGGAACCTCCCACAGGTCTGAAGGGGAATGAATCCTAGCCTCCATTTGGGACTGGAGGATGAGTTTGAAGTAGGAATGCAGACTGGGGCTATGCACTCTTAACAATTTACAGTTTGACTCATTCTGACTTGGAGGCTGGTTATGAGGATACAGCCCCCAGTTGGGCAGGGAGTTTTGAAGAAGGTCATTGAGAGGATATGATTGCACATTGACTTGCAAGCTGGACCCAGGCAACTGAAGGCCCCTCATCCCCTCCCTTATCCTTGGAATGTGCATGCCACCCACCATGCCACAGTGGGAGCCTTTTTCAAGGACATAGCCTTGAGAGAGCAATGTGGCATTGAGAACATCTGGACAGTATATATGTCTGAACCCTGTTAAGGCTTATATATAAACTTTTAAGATTCTGGCAGGCAGGTGAGATCTACTCACCTTGCAGCCACACAAGACAAGCCTCATACATAAGTTCATTTACTTATTAAACCTGCCACCTACCAATCTGAAATAGCCTGCCTCCTCCTTTCCATCTCTCCTTGCCCTTTGTAATGGGGGCCAGTTTATGAGCCAATGGGAACCATGATCACAGAGCTTGGGGTGGGTGGGCTCCTCTCATTCATGCAGGTGAGAGAACAAGCCCTAAGCAACTAGACCTAAGTGGGTGAATTCCCGACAAATGTGTTGCCATTGCCATCACTAACCCCCGCCCCCACCAGGCCTCCATTATATGCAACCTTGGGGAGGGGCACCATTTACATGAAGGATGCTCCCAGAGTTGGCCAACATGACAGATAGGTTTCACCAACTTTTCTACTTATGGCAGACCTTGCTAATCAGTCTCTCCTCAGTCTGGACAAAGGCTCAGGATCCTTCCCCTTAACACACTCAGGCCTTTGGACAACCCGGCCCATTCCTCAGTGCCAGATGTGAAGTATCTGCTATCATGTGCCCTGACCTCCTGGAACCTGTCAAAGAAAGAGCCTGGAGGAAGACCACTTCACTGTTTTATTGGGAGGGGAATACACTCTGTCACAATGCAAGGCCCTGAGCCCAGCAAGATCTCTAGCTCCAGATGCAGCTGGTTGGCAGTGACTCTGTACTGGCCCTTGATGAAACCCTGGGAAGCACAGGAGTGGCACCTCCAGTAGGCCTGGATAATGCGGACAGCATTGAGCAAACGGCAATAGCGCCTCCGGATGCGCCACATGCGGACCCAGGACTGCAGCTTGACTGCCGCCCACTCCTTCCGTGTAAAGGTCTCCAGTGCTGTCCGCCGCCTCCTCTCCATTAGCTTTGTCAGGATGTGCTTCCACCAGCGCTGGATGATCAGCGTTCTGATTACCGCGTGCAGTAGTGTCCGGCGCACCAGGGTGCCTCGCCACCAGGCCTGGATCTTTATGACTTCTTGATTACTGGTAGAGGGCTTATTTTGATTTCTTGGGATCTTGCAAGAAAAAAAAAGGAGGGGGCGTTTTGAGAATGTTCCCTACCCATTTGAGTTTGGGGGCATGCCAGAAAGGGGCCCAGATTCCCTATCTACAATCAGCCCTTCTTCTGAAGCTCAGGAGCACTGGACAAGGCACTGGCTGGAACAAGAAGACCAGGTAGGTGTCCTGTCTCTGCCACTCTCTGGTTAATGGACATGGACACAACATGTTGACCTCTGAATCTCAAAGTCCCCATCTGTAAAATGCGAGTACGTCTGCCCTGTCTATTTTATATGGATTAAGTTGGCCAGCCTAGGGCAAGAACACATGACCTATGGGTCAAAAAGTTACATGTTCCACCTGATCAAGACCTATGATCCTTCCCTTCAGACTCCACTCACCTGCTAGAGAAGTGGCATCCTTTGCTAATCCTGTCCTTTCATCCTTGACTCCAGCTCCAAACCACAACCTGCTCTCTTCCTCTGTCATGTTATGGTATTAAGTATCCCCCACCCCATAAAGTTTATTTCTTATCTTTTCCCCATCCTTACTCTTCTTGACTTTCACATTTTAACTCTTAATTAACAAGCAAACATATATGCACATGCGCTCTCTCTCTCTCTCTCTCTCTCTCTCTCTCTCTTTCTCTCTCTCACACACACACACACACAGAGACAAATATTGCTTAAGCTCAGCTTTCCATATGTTGGCTATTCCATTCCACAAACACAGCCCCTACATTCCCAGCCCCAGCCCTGTGTGGTCTTGGGGGATAGGGGCTCATACTTGTCTAGCTTTCTTATCAGCACCATCCACTATCTGTGTCTCAACTGTATTTACATCTTCAGCCTGAAAAAGAAATGGGGAAAGAGGACAAACAAGAATGAGTTTATTCCTTTCTTAGTTCTAGACCATGCAAAAAACACTAGCTATAGGCACTAGGACACAAGGACCAGAGACATCCAAGTCAAGTCTCCTCCCACCTCTACATTATTCTCTGAGGTCAGTGGTACTGAGGATAAACTGGTCGGTTCCTCTTTCTGCTGAAACTCATCTTCAGTGGGTTCATTAATATTTTGAGGCTGGTCCTTCTCCTGCAATCAGCAGTTAAGGAAAAGTCAAGAGTGAAGCTGTGTTCCCTCCCTCTGCATTCAGTATCTCTAGCTTCCAGGGCTTCCCAGAGTATTCATATGCCAGGGGGATCCCCTTATCCTAAGAGATTTATGGAGACATCCCTAAAAAGCCTGGTTTGTCTGTCTCTCACTTACTCACCATTGGATTGGGTGTAGATGGTTCAAATCCCCTCAGGTCTGTCTTCCTCTAGCCATGGATGGGTAGATTGAGTGGAGGGGGAGACCTATGATGTCATAAGGGCAGCTGTGACTCAGGCACAAGGATGCTCCCAATAGTTGAGCTGCATCCAAGGAAAAGACAAAAGTGCTGTCCATTCTTTTCTGCTGGAAATGGCCAAAGCCCTGAATACAAAAGTAAGACACTAGAATATTGGCCCACTGATGTACAGGTGTACAAAAATAACCAGTCATTGATCATATCCCTAATTGGTAAAAGTGAGGATTGATTTAATTGTTAACAGTCCATTTATACTCAGAGAATACTAATAAATTATAACTGTAAAAAAATGAATTTAGGGGTGCCTGACTGGTTCAGTCAGTAGAGCATGTGACTCTTGATCTCAGGGTCATGAGTTCAAGCCCTATGTTGGATGTAGAGCTTATTTAAAGGAAGGAAGGAAGGAAGGAAGGAAGGAAGGAAGGAAAGAAGGAAGGAAGGAAGGAAAGAGAGAGAGAGAGAGAAAAAGAATTTTTTTAATAATGAATTTGATTTATATGTACTGATGAGAAAGTGTATCTAAGATATATTTGTAAGTGAAAAAGTTGGAGATCATTATGATCCCATTCATGTAAGTAAAGTCATCAAGATACATAATTATACATATATAGTAAATGCATATAAAGGGGGAGAAAGGTATATGTACCAAATTGCTACCAATGATTACCTTGGAAGAGTTGAATTGTTGAACCATCCATTCAAGGCCCAGGAAACTCCATGAAGCTTCCAGGACCACCTGGGGCCCCCATTGCAGACTGCAATGAGCTCAGGTGCCCTCCTGTCTTCTTCCCTGAGGGACTCAAGGCTACATTTTATGGTGAGGAGTGGCCACTATAGAAGTTCTTAGCTGTGTTCTTAGCTCTGAACCATACAAAAGGCACTTGCCACAAGACCTCCCCACCTTTGCCTGTTCTTGTCCTGCGAAAACCCACCTGGTTAATGTGAGTCCCTGGTAGCCCCTCAGAGTCACAGCCCCAGGTGTCACTGAAAGTGCATTTCTCATATCTTCCAGAACACTGAGGTAAGCCACATGACTGAGCAGTGGGGAGGAACTGAGAGAATATCAGGTAGGGCTCAAAATGTATCAAAGGGATGTGGGTCCTTCTAACCAGACTCCTTCAGGAAGCCTGCCCACAAGCCACTGAGGATGCCTCACCTGCAGATTCCCCAGCTGGCATATGGACATCTCTAGCACTCTGTGCCACTCACCCCATACTCCCTTACCCATGGCTGGCTCCCTGTGTAGGCCTCTGAGGATGATGAGTAGAAGCCTTTGCAGATGGCCAGTGAGCATGCATACAAAGCCAGTTGACTCTGTGGGACTGAGAAAGAACACAATTTGAACATTCAGCACTGCTCCAGGGAAAGCAAACAGGAGGCTATCAGAATTCAGCCTGGCTTTACAGGATTGAGAGAAGACATACAATCTTAAGAATCCTCTCGAGAAGGAATAAGAAGTATGGAGCAGGTATATTTATTTTTGAAGGAGAGAGAGATAGAGCATGAGCAGGGGAGGACTAGAGAGAGAGGGAGACACAGAATCCAAAGCAGGCTGCAGGCTCCAAGCTGTCAGCACAGAGCCCGACACGGGGCTTGAACCCACAAGCCATGAGATCATTACCTGAGCTGAAGTCAGATGCTTAACCAACTGAGCCACCCAGGTGCCCCACCCCCACAAAATTTAAAAGCAACAAGAGCAAAATTTTCTCACATATAAGGGAAACTCCTTAAAGGTATCAGTGGATTTCTCAGCAGAACAGGCCATGAGAAAGTGATATATTCAAAGATATGATATATTTAAAGTGCTAAAAGAAAAAAAAAACAAAACCCTGCTAATCAGGAATAAAGCTGTCCTTTAGAAATGAAGACAAGATAAATACTTTCCCACACAAAAGCTGACAGTTCATCTCTCTCACCACAAGACCTGCTTTACAAGCAATGCTGCAAGGAGTTCTTCAAGCTGATATGAAAGGATGCTAATTAATAACAAAAACATATGAAAATATAAAGCACACTGGTAAAGGTAAGTAAACAGTCAGATTTAGAATACTGTAATATTGTAATCTGGTGGTGTGCTAATCACTTAACTTTAGTACAAAGGTTAAAGGGCAAAAGTATTAAAAATAACTATAGCTACAACAATTTGTCAATATATACACAATATAAAAAGATGTAAATTATGACATCAAAAACAGAGTTGGGGAAGGAGTAAAAGGGTAGGTTGTATATACAATTGAAGTTGTTATCAACTTAGACTATAAGATGTTTTATGTCAGACTCATGGTAGCCACAAGGTACAAACATACAGTAGATACACAAAAGAAAAAAAAGGAAATCAAAGCATACCACTATAGGGGCACCTGGCTGACTCAGTCAGTAGAACATGTGACTCTTGATCTTGGGGCTGTAAGTTCGAGCCCCATGTTGGGTGTAGAGATTGCCTAACAAAAAATAAAATCTTAAAAAAAAAATTTTTAAGCATACCACTATGGAAAAACATCAAAGAAAGACAGCAAGAGAAGAAAGGAATAAAAGAACTACAAAAGAGCCAGAAAACAATAAGATGGCATTAGTAAATCTTTACCTATCACTAAGTACTTTAAATGTAAATGGATTAAATTCTCCAATCAAAAGACACAGAGTGGCTAAATGGACAAAACAAACAGAAAAGACCCAGGTAATGCTAGTTAACAAAGACTCACTTAAGTTTCAAGGACACACATGAGCCTAAAAGTGAAGGGATAGAAAAAGATATTCCATGCAAAAGGAACCAAGAGAGAACAGGGGTACCCACTTAGACAAAATAGACTTACATTATCTGATTTCAAGACTTACTGTCTTGGAAGACTATAAAGTTACAGTAATCAAGACAATGTGGTTTTAGTGTAAGAAGAGACAAACAGATCAATGAAACAGAATGAAGAAGCCAGAAATAGACTCACATTTACACAGTGTATTGATTTTCTTTAATGTATCAAGATAATTCAGTACAGAAAGGAAATGCATTTTCAATGAGGAAAAAAGAAAAAATCTTGACCCCTATCTAATATCATAGACAAAACACACCCACACATGATGTGTCATAGATCTAAACAAAAATTAAAGCTAAAACTATAAAGCTTCTAGAAGAAAAACCATGAGAATTATTTTGTGACCTTGGAGTTGACAAAGATTTCTTAGACAAGACAGAGAAAACACTAAGTACAAAATATTGATAGAATGGACTTCATCCAAATTAAAACCATTTGTTTATCAAAAGACAGCATTTTTAAAGGTCAGCTGGGTGCTCACTTGGGCAACCCATACACTAAAATTGGAACTATGCAAAGAAGATTATCATGGCTCCTGTGCAAGGGTGACATACAAATACATGACATGTACCATATTTTTCAGTATGGAGACCACAGTCAACACACTGTATGGCATATTTGAGAGGTGCCAAGAGAGTAAATCTCTTTGTTTTATTATTATTTATTTTATTTTATTTATTTGATGGGGAGGGACAGAGAGAGGGTGAGAGAGAATCCCAAGCAGGCTTCACACTGCCAATGTTGAGCCTGATGTGGGGCTCGAACTCACAAACTGTGAGAACATAACCTGAGCCAAAATCAAGAGTCGGATGCTTACCGACTGAGACACCCAGGCGGCCCTCTTTTTTGTTTTTGTTTTTAGATGTTATTTATTTGTTTTGAGAGAAAGAGAAAGAGTGCATGAGTGCAAGTGAGGGAGGGGCAGAGATAGAGGGAGGGAGAGAATCCCAAGCAGGCTCCATGCTGTCAGCGTGGAGCCTGAAGGGGGTGGGGGGGGTTGATCTCATGACTGTGAGATCATGACCTAAGCCAAAATCAAGAGTCAGACACTTAACTGACTGAGCCACCCAGGTGCCCCTGAGAGTAAATCTTAAAAATTCTCTTAACAAGTTAAAAAACTTCTGTAACTGTGTGGTGACAGATGTTAACTAGATTTACTGTGGTAAGCATTTTACAATATATACAAATATCAGATCATTATGCTGTACACCTAAAACTAATATAATGTTGTATATCAATTATACCTCAACTTTTTTTAGTCACAGGCTAAAGAAAAGAATATTCACTGTATATATTATATATACATAGAGACAGAAGGAGAATGTGACAAAGGTCTTTAGTCCAGGATAGAAAAACTTCTGCAACTTAATAATAAAGATAAGCAACCCAGTAAAAATGGGCAAAAGACTTAATACTCCATAAAAGAAGATATACAAACAACCACCAAACACATGAAAAGTTTCTCAACATCGTTGCTTATTAGGGAAAGTCCAAACTTACGCTACAATGAGATACCACTACTTATCCATTATAATGGCTCAAATGAAAGAATTTTTAAAAACTGAGACCAAATGTTGGCAGAATGGAATGACCAGTTTGGAAATTAGTTTGGCTGTCCCTGATAAAATTAAGCATACACGTACACCTGTTCTGTGACTCAGCAATTCCACTCCTTCATATTTACTTGAGGGAAATGAAAATGTATGTTCACAAAAAGACTTGTACAGGAATGCTTGTAGCATTACATTCATAAGAGCCAAATACTGGAGACAAGTCAAATGTCTATAAATAGGAGAATGGATAAATATTTTTTATGAGTATACTCATAAAATACTATTAAATCATAAAAAGTAAAGAACTAACAATACATGTAATAACATCGATAAATCTCCAGACATTATGTTGAGGGGAAAAAAAGACAAACACAAAACAGAACATTTGTATAATTCCATATACGAAGTTTGATAACAGGCAAAACTAATACATAGGGATAGAAATCAGAACCAGGGTTGCCTTTGGGAATTAGGGCAGATTAGAAAGAGGCATGAAGGAATTCTCTGGAGTGATAGAAATTCCCTATATCTTGATAAGGTACAGATTTATGGGATGTATGCATTTGGCAAGACTTATTTAGCTGCACATTTAAAATTTCTTCATTTCACTATACATAAATTATAACCTTGATTTTTTTAAGATAAAGTTGAAATAAAGCCATTTTCAAAAAAAAATAAGAATTCAGAAAACAAAATTGCTAACAGATTCACACTAAAAGAAATGTTGAAGGAAGATCCCATATGGAAGCCCACATCAGCAGGTAGAATTGAAGGCCCCAGAAATAGTGAGCGTTGGGTAAATAGAAAAGACCATCTTTTTTTTTTCTTTAAGCTTTTTATTTTAATTCCAGTATAGTTAACATACAGTGTTGTATTAGTTTCAGGTGTACAATATAATGATTCAACAATTCCGTACATTGCTCAGTGCTCATCACGATAAGTGTACTCTTTAATCCCTATCACCTATTTCATCCATTCCCCCATCCACTCCCCCTCTGGTAACCATTAGTTTGTTCTCTATAGTTAAGAGTCTGTTTCTTGATTTGTCTCTCTCTCTTTTTTCCCCCTTTGTTTGTTTCTTAAAATTTTTTTTTAATGTTCTATTCATTTTTGAGACAGAGAGAGACAGAGGGTGAGCAGGGGAGGGACAGAGAGAGAACGACACACAGAATCCAAAGCAGGTTCCAAACTCTGAGCTGTCAGCACAGAGCCCGATGCGGGGCTCGAACTCACAAACTGCAAGATCATGACCTGAGCCAAAGTCGGACGCTTAGCTGACTGAGCTGCCCAGGTGCCCCTGTTTGTTTCTTAAATTCCACATATGAATGAAATCATATGGTATTTGTCTTCCTCTGGCATTTCACTTGGCATTATACTCTCTAGATCCATCCATGTTGTTGCAAATGGTAAGATTTCATGTTTTTTATGGCTGAATAATATTCCTGTGTGTGTGTGTGTGTGTGTGTGTGTGTGTGTGTATCTTTGTCCATTCATCTGTCCATGGATACTTGGGTTGCTTCCATAATTTGGCTATTGTAAATAATGCTGCAATAAACATAGGGGTGCATATATCCTTTAGAATTAGTGTTTTTGTATCCTTTGGGTAAATACCCAGTAGTGTGATTGCTGGATCATAAGGTATTCTATTTTTAAATTTTCTTGTAATTTTTTTAATGTTTATTTATGAGAGAGAGATAGTGCAAGAACAGGGGAGGGGCAGAGAGAGAGAGAGAGAGAGATAGAATCCGAAGCAGTCTCCAGGCTCTGAGCTGTCAGCAGAGCCTGATGCGGAGCTAGAACCCACGAACTGTCAGATCATGACCTACACCCAGGTCAGACGCTTAAACAACTGAGCCACCCAGGTGCCCCTATTTTAAAATTTTTGAGGAACCTCCATACTGTTTTCTACAGTGGCTGCATCAGTTTGCATTCCCACCAACAGTGCACGAAGGTTCTTTTTCTCCACCTTCTTGTCAACACTTTTTTTTTTTTTTAATCCATTCTGACAGGTGTGAGGTGATATCTCATTTATTTGCATTTCCCTGATGAGTGATGTTGAGCATCTTTTCATGTGTCTTGGCTATCTGGACGTCTAGAAAAGACCATCTTTTTTTTTTTTAACTTTATTTATTTTGAGAGAGGAGAGAAAGAGAGTGTGAATGGGGGAGGGGCAGAGAGAGAGGGAGAGAGAGAATCCCAAGCAGTCTCTGTGCTGTCAATGAAATGAGAGATTATGACCTGAGCTAAAATCAAGAGTCAGTGGGAGCACCTGGGTGGCTCAGTGGGTTAAGTGTCCAACTCTTGATTTCGGCTCAAGTCATGATCTCATAGTATGTGAGTTCGAGTCCCACATGGGGCTCTGCACTGACAACACAGAGCCTGCTTGAGATTCTCTCTCTATCCCTCTCTGCCCCTCCCTGTCTCGTGCTCTCTCTCTCTCAAAATAAATAAATAAACATTAAAAAAAAAAAAAAAGATTCGGTGGCTTAACTGACTGAGCTACCCAGGTGCCCCATAGAAAAGACCATCTTTTAAAATTTCTTTAAAATACCATGGAGTCTGGTGCTGGCAAGATGGAATAAGGGCATTACAGCTAATCTTTCCCAATGATGACAACTAAAAACTATGGCTAGAATACCAAAAGCAACTGGAGGGGCACCGGGATGGTTTAGTTGGTTGAGCACCCAACTCTTGATTTCATCCCAGGGTCATGAGATTGAGCCCTGCTTAAGATATTCTCTCTCTCCCCCTCCCTGTGCCCCACTCACATGCCCTCTCTCTAAAATGAACGTTTTTAAAAAGTTGGGGAGATGGGGCACCTGGGTGGCTCAATCGGTTAAGCGTCCGGCTTCAGCTCAGGTCACGGTCTCACAGTCCGTGAGTTTGAGCCCCGCGTCGGGCTCTGGGCTGATGGCTCAGAGCCTGGAGCCTGCTTCCAATTCTGTGTCTCCCTCTCTCTCTGCCCCTCCCCCATTCATGCTCTGTCTCTCTCTGTCTCAAAAATAAAAACGTTAAAAAAATAAAAATAGGGGCGCCTGGGTGGCGCAGTCGGTTAAGCGTCCGACTTCAGCCAGGTCACGATCTCGCGGTCTGTGAGTTCGAGCCCCGCGTCAGGCTCTGGGCTGATGGCTCGGAGCCTGGAGCCTGTTTCCGATTCTGTGTCTCCCTCTCTCTCTGTCCCTCCCCCGTTCATGCTCTGTCTCTCTCTGTCCCAAAAATAAATAAAAAACGTTGAAAAAAAATTTTTTAAAAAAAATAAATAAATAAAAATAAAAATAAAAGTTGGGGAGAAAGCAACTGGACTCTGAAAAGTGGACGATAGCAGGTAGACTGGGGAAGAAAGACAAAATTTGAACTGTCAATTTGTTTCCACATCAGAGCTGAAGGTGTCTCAAAACACAGAATTGCACTAGTGTGGGTGGCAAATGATCCAAGAGAAAGCCCCTCTTTTTTACCAGAGGGTCAAAAAAAGGCACTCCTCAAGCCAAAGATTATGGACAGCATCCCTTCCCCCACCCCACCCCCCATTTTCCTGTTTTTGTTTTCTCCCACAGCTCTGCCCCATGGCAAAGTCATAGAGCTGTCACAGTGGTAGCACCATGAGCTTCTGAAAAATCATCTCCTTGGCTAGAGGAAACATCCAGGATACAATCCAGAATTACTCAATTTACAAAGATCTAGGAAAATCTGATTAATTCTTAAGGAAAAAGACATTTAATGTTACAAGTATCAGACAACAACGTTTTAGACAGTTGTAACTATCTTCCATGATGGTAAAGGTGAACCCTTTCTAAATGAACAAAAACATAGTTCTCAGAAGAGACATAAAAACTAAAATAAAACAAAAGAGGGATGCCTGGCTGGGTCAATCGGTAGAGCATGCAACTCTTGATCTCAGGATCATGAGTTTGAGCCCACCATTAGGTGCAGAGATTACTAGAAAACAAACAAACAAGGGTCGCCTGGGTGGTTCAGTTGGTTAAGTGTCCCAACTCTTGATTTCATTTCAGGTCATGATCTCATGGTTCTTGAGTTCGAGCCCCACATCAGGATCTGTGCTGACTGTGCGGAGCCAGCTTGGGATTCTCTCTCCCCTGTCTCTGCTCCTCCCCAACTCGTGCTTTCTCTCTCTCAAAATAAATAAACTTAAAAAAATTAAAACAAAAAACTTAAAGAGGAACCAAGTGGAAATTTTATAACTGTAAAATACAATATCTGAAATAACTCACTGGCAGGCTCATTAGCAGAATGCAGACGACAGAGGAATCAGTGAGCTTGAATATAGAGCAACAGGAATGAAATAATCCAGAGAGAAATAATATTGTGAAAACAATTAAAAGAGCCTCAGCAATCTGTGGGACAATATTAAAAGATCTAACACTTATGTTATTAGAGTCCCAGAAGTAAAGAAGTTGATGTAGAAAAAACTTCTGAAACAAGGCTAAGAACTGCCCAAATTTGTGAAAGGCATAAATTTACAAATTCAAGAATCTCAGCAAATACCAAAGGGGATATACTCGATCAACAACAAAAAAGCAAACAACCTAATTAAAAAATGGGCAAAGGACTTGGATAAGCATTTATCCAAAGAAAATATCTGAGTGGCCAAGAAGTGCATGAAAAGATCCTCAACATGATGAATCATTAGGGAAATGCAAGTCAAAAGTGAAAGGTGATACCACCTCACACTCATTAGGATGGCTCTATCAAAAAACAAAAACAAAACAAAACAAAAAAACCCAAGTGTTGGCAAGGAGGGGGAGAAATTGGAACCTTTGTGCACTGTTGGTGGGAATGTAAAATGGTAGTCATTGTAGAGAACTGTATGGAGGCTTCTCAAGAAATTAACCATAAAATTCCCATATGTCGCAGCAATTCCACTTCTAGGCATACACCCCCCCAAAAAAACCGAAAGCAGAGTCTTGGAGAAATATTTGTACAATTGTGTTCAGAGAAGCAATCCTTTTGTGGATGAATGGATAAACAAAATGTGGCATATACGTACAATGGAATATTATTCAGTCTTTAAGAGAAAGGAAATTCTGACACCTGCTACAGCATGAATGAACCTTGAGGACATTATCTGAAGTGAAATACATCAGAAATGCATCAGTCACAAAAAGACTAATAGCGTATAATTCCACTTATAGGAGCTAGTTGTAGTCAAAATCGTAAGTAAAATGGTGGTTGCTAGGGGCTCGTGAGAAGGTGGCCTGTGTGTGTGTTGGGGGGGGGGGGTATTATTTAATAGGTATAGAGTTTCAGATTTGTAAGCTTTTGGCAGGTGGACAGTGGCAGCAGCTGCACAATGTGTAGGTACCTAATACCACTGAATTGTATGCTTAAAAATGGTAAATTAAAAATTAAAAGTAAAGGTAAATTAAAAAGTAAAGGTAAATTAAAAGTGGTAAATTTTGTTGTGTATTTTAACACAATAAAAAAGAAAAAGATGTATTCAAGAAAACCATGCCTTGGGGCGCCTGGGTAGCTCAGTCGGTTGAGCGTCCGACTTCGGCTCAGGTCATGATCTCGCAGTTTGTGGGATCGAGCCCCACATTGGGCTCTGCTGACAGCTCAGAGCCTGGAACCTGTTTCGGATTGTGTGTCTCCCTCTCTCTCTGCCCCTCCCCCACTCGCACTCTGTCTCCGTCTCAAAAATAAACATTTAAAAAAAAAAAGAAAGAAAACCATGCCCACACATGTAATTAAACTGCTGAATATCAAATCTCAAGAAAAATCATAAAAGCGGTCAGAAGAAAAATGATGCATTACTTAGTGGGGAGCAAGGATTCAAGGGCTGTGGATTTCCCCTAGTAGGAGCACGCCCATAGGAAAGGGGTTAGTATATTAAGGGATACTTCAGTGTTGCTTTGCAGTGTCTTTCAGGAGGTATGTTTATGCCATCATTGAGCTGAATTGGAGGAGAGACACATGAAATGAATTCTATCGACGTCTTCTGACCTCGAACAGGATTTTTGGGGGTTTGATTTGAACCTGACCCCGCTGGCCTCAGAAGAATGAGGGCAGGCAGGAGCAGATCTGAGGGTGAGGCCTCAAGAGCATGGGAGCAGGAGAGAAGCCTGTGGCTTCCGGAGGGGACCACACTATTCCTAAGTCTGACACTTGTCCCCAGGCAATAAGCAGTGTAGCGTGTCACTCCCACCCCAGGGGCAGTCTGTCCCCTCCAGGTTCTTGACCTGGCCCTGGCAGGAATGGCGGGGGTGGGGGGCAGGTCACCTTGACACCCTGACTTGTAGGCCTAGTGGTCTTGTCAGTTCTCAGACTCCACAGCCAGCCCCAACACATAATTGGACAGCCATGGCTTCCTGGCTGAGAGGTCAGCTTCTGACACCTACCAGCCCAGAGCAGTGGGTAGAGACCTGGCCTAATAAGGTCACAGAGGATACTTAGGGACCAGGGACTTTCTGAGGTCTCCATCCCCAAGTTCCATGGAAAAGGATAAAAAGCTCTCTGCCATCAGAGGGGCAGAATGGAGACTGTGGGAGCCCTGTCCCTCCCTGGCCTTTTCCAAGCCACAGTCCCACCATCACCCGCTGTCCCCGCCCAAGAAGCTGCAAGAGACAAGGCCCAAAAGAGGAGGCTTTTAATACAAAGAGGGCAGGGCCTGGCCTGGGAAGGACTTAAATAAAGTGGAGAGGAGTCAGGAGCCGGCAGTGGGGGGCTGGGGGGCCCTGCGGAGGGGGATGATGCAGACGGAGTTCCGAGCCTCTTTGATGCGCCACCAGCGGCCAAGCCTGCAGAGGACAAAACGAAAGGAGCAGCTGAGGCCAGGCCCAGCCCCCACCACCCCCAGTCCCACCAGGTAGCCCAGCCTCACCACCCTCACCCCTCCAAGGATGCCTCATACCTGTGCTCCTGCCCCACCCCAGCCACCAGGAAATCCCCAGAGGTGGAGAACTTGAGGCTATTGATGAAGCCCACCTGAGAAGAGGGAGAGACATGGGAAGATGTGAGAACAGATTCCCCCAACACCACAGCCCCAGCCTCACAGCCAAGGGCTTGGTGTCAGCAGGCCAGGTTAAATCCCTGCTCTGCCTCCTGCACCCAGACCAGCCCTTGACCTGTCAGGGCCTCAGCCTCCATACCTGTGAGGTGGATGATAACAGAGCAGCAGCCGCACAGTGAAATTTGTGAGGATTTAAGGAGACAGTGTATGCCAAGTACGTCGGGTGTCAGGGGTAGCCCAGGGCTTAGCTCCTGGCTGTGGGATCCTAGAGACCCCATGACCATCACCAAGCCCTTCACTGTCACCAGATGTCGCTGACCATCCTGCCACTGTCCCTTAGGGTGCAACACGTTCACAAGCCCTAGCCTGGTGTCAATCTGGCACCAGCCTCACAGAACCCATCACAGCACCAGGACCTCCATGGCTCTGCACACAATGTTCCCTGCCTTGTTCCCCTGCACCCAGGACAAGGTAGGGAGTAGAAAAGGGGAAAGGGGAGGAAGGGAAGAAGGAAGAGGAAAAAGGAGGGAGGGTTCCTGTCAGGTCCTATGCTAGGAGCTGGGACTATAAAAAAGAGAAGTCATAGCTGGCCCTGACCTGAGGAGCCTCCATTCTGGTAGGAAAATACAGTAAGGGTCTAATTCCAGGGGCCACGAGCTCCTGGGCCTCGGGACTGTTGTAAAGACAGGCTGGGCACTAGAGCCCCACTCACCAAGGGAATGTCACAGAGAGGGTCAAGCCGTCGGAAGCCCTCCCCACACTGCCAGAGCCGCACGCAAGAGCTGTGGGAGCCTGTGGGAGACGGGGAGACAGTGAGCACCCCCACGCCAGCCCACCCTGCAACCCCCTCCTCCCTGCCTCAAAGAGGACCCACCTGTAGCCACAAGGTCCGTGTTGAGAAGGGCTGCCACCGATGACACCCAGAAGGGCTGCTCCAGGCCTGGCTCCCCCCACAGCCCATGGGCCTCACGCTGCAGGGCAAGTGGCCGCTTCTTAGAGAGGCCCCACAAGGCCACAGAGCTGCGAATGGAGAATATGATCATGAGGGGCTTGGGTAGGGCAGAAAGGCCACTCAGCGGAAAGGAATCACACCAGCCGCACAGGGGGATTCCAGGAGGCAAGTCCAAGAGCAGTGGCAGTGGCACGAGACATCCAAAGGGCAGTTCTTACCCATCATCTGCACCCGACACCATGTGCTCCTCATTGATGAGCTGGATGCTGTCGATGGAGCCCCTGGCAAAAGGAGCAGTAAGGGGCATGGCCCCTCTCCCCAACACCCTTCCCAACCCGGCCCAGCGGATCGCCTTACTGGTGGCCATAGAAGACAAGCTGGGACTCCTCCGGGATCTTCCACACACGCACCGTCCCGTCTCGGCCCCCGGCCGTCACGCAGCACTCCCTGCTCAGGGCATCCAGCGCGGCCACGGAGTCCTGGTGCCCAAAGCTGGAGGGGGGCAGAGGCAGGATGGGTCACACATGAACAAGCACACACATCCGCACACCCTCTCCCCGCACACACTCACAGTGTCTCCACATAGGAGTTCTCCGCCACATTCCACACCTTCACAGAGCGGTCGTGGGACGTGCTGTAGAGCTGGTGGGTGCCTCTGCGGAAGGCCAGCCCCTAAGGGTACACAGAGAGCAGGTGAAAGGGGACCTGGACTACGGCAGGCGAGACAGGTCAGGCCCAGGGAGGACTTCCCGAAAAGCAGGTCACAAGGCACAGGAGTCAGGGCACACTCCCTAGCCATCAAGCAGCTGCAGACTTCTCAGAGGGCTCCCTGCTTCTTAGGCAAGCCCACTCAGCCTCTCCCAGCTCTTCCCTCTCCCTTCACCCCTTTATGTCCTTTACAGTGCCACTGACTGCACAGAAGTACAGGTTCTCTGACCTCAAGGACCCCCTGCCTCATTCACCCCATCACCCAAGCACCGCCAAACATCCATAGTTCCTACCGACACAGCGTCCCGGTGTCCCGTGAAAGTGTACAGGTGCCGGCAGCTCTGGGCCTCCCAAATGAAAATGAGCTTGCTACGGTCACCCGAGGCCTGTGGAGATGATGACAATGGCCCCAGGCACCCGATGTGTGCCCGGGCCTCTCACCCACTCCCAGGGCCAACCCTGCCTTACAAGGTACTTGCCGTCAGAGGAGATGGCCATGCAGAGGATGTGGCTGCCGTGGCCAGGGGGCTGCCCCTCCACACCCTTCTTGGCTCGTGGGATCACATGAAGCTTCCGTCTGCTCTCAACACTCCCTAACACCAGGAAAGACAGAGGCTACTGTGACGGAGGAGAGGACTGGCTGGCAACCCCCTCAAGGGCAGTATGGGGCTGTGGAAAAGGTCGTGGCCTCAGGGCCAAAGATCTGGCTCAGCCACTGTGAGACCCTGCACAAGTCCCCTCAATTTCCTCATCTGTTAAATGGTGACAATAATGCCAAAAAGCAGCCACAAAGCCCCAAAGAAAAGGACAGGATGGAGCTTTGGGACCAAGGGTGCGCGTTCTTCTGGTTTCTCCTGAGGAAAGTACTCCGCTGTCAAAGGGGAGACCCAGGAGGACCAGGAATGCAATCCCAAGACTGCACAGGGCCTCAGGTACCCTCCAGCTGCCCACCTGCAGCATCACTCCTCATTCAATCATTATCCTGCCTCATCATCTCCAGTGACAGCAACACAGAGTCACTAGCGCCACTCCCGGGCAGAAGCTTCCATTGTCATCCAGAAAACACTTCGTTTTTTTTTTTTTAATGTTTATTCATTTTTGGGAGACCGAGAGACAGACTGGGGGAGGGGCAGAGAAAGAGGGAAACACAGAATCTGAAGTAGGCTCCAGGCTCCAAGCTGTCAGCACAGAGCCCGACGCAGTTCTTGAACCCAGGAAGCACGGGATCACGACCTGGGCCGAAGTTGGATGCTCTACCGACTGAGCCACCCAGGCGCCCACAGAAAACACTTCTTCAGGAGCGAACTTACCTCCAGAAGCTTTCCCCATCAGGCCTCGGTCTGCCCTGATTACTCCCTCCTCCGCAGACCAGCCCTCCCCAAAGACCCCTGGTGAGGCTGCACCCCCACCCAGCTGCTCACTCACACTTGATAATGGTGCAGTCTTTGGCAGCAGAGAAGATGGCTGAATCGTCAGGGGTGATGACCACGCATGTGATGGAGAGCTGGTGCCCCCGCAAGACTTGGATGTCAGCCGGGGCTGGGGCCTGAATCTGGTGGGCAGGGCTGGGTCACTGCGACAGGGGGCAGGAAGGCCCCGACACACACACACACACACACACACACACACACACACACGCCATCCTTTCCCACCACCCTGACCAGAAGGCAAAGTGGACACAGAACTGCAAGGATCAGACCCTTATCTGGTCCGTCCTGTCTGCCTTAGTGCTCACCATGTTCCAGAGCAAAGAAAGACCCCCACGGCCTGAGTCCCCAGGCTTACTTACACCAAAGTGCCCTGCCCACTCACCTCCTTTGCCACCGACTTCTGCAGCCTGCCTCTCTGCTCGAGCTGCACAGAGAGGAAAGGGTGAGCTCCCAGGAGCAGGGCCAGCCCCACCCTTTTCTCCTACCACCTTCCCTCTACACTCACCACGTCCTCCTTCAGGCGCCCTGCCACCTGGTCCTCCTCAAATGCCTGGGCCTCAGCCTTCTCCTCCTCTGTGCAAGGACAGACCAGACCAAGTAAACCGAGGCCGAGACTCCACTTCTCCCTTCCCATCCCCACCACCACCACCTCCATCCTGGGCCCCAAACACTCAAGCTGTGTCCCATGGAAAGTTTAGGGTGCCTTGGGCAAAGGAGGGGTCTCCTCCTGCCTACCCCCTGCCTTTACTTAGAAATAAAGTAAGCTGAAGGTCTGGCCCAGCCCAGGAGGCCCATTACTCTCCTAGCCATTCTCCCCCAGGGCCACTGGCACCAGGAGCTCTGACAGCCCACCAGGTACCTGCATCAGTCACCCATCAGGTACAGCAGGCAGCCTTAAGCACAGACCCTGAACTCACAGGCCCAGTGCATGGGCTCACCTTGTTGCCTGAGCTGCTCCAAGTAGAGTTTGGCCAAGCGCAGCTTCTTTTCCTGGGCTGTCTCCTCCAGCTCCTCCTCCTCTTCCTCCTCAGTCCTCCTGGGAGCTAGGCTGGGGGTGGGGAGGGGCTGGCTCTGAGGGAGCTCACCCCGCTCCTCTAGCCTCTAGGACCATGCCTCGTCGCTGCTTCCCGACACTCAACCGCCCCCATCCCTGCCAGCCCTCATGGCCAACGATTACACATGTAGAAAACCAAAAGAGGTGACTTACCAAATTGAAAGGACCTACCCAGTGCCCGACATAAGGGTGAAAAGAAACCCCAAACCCAAGAAGATCACTGTGAAGTTTCTCAATTCTAGAGGGAAAGAGAAGGTTCTACAGGCTGCTGACAAAAGGTTACATACAAAGGGTCAGGAATCAAAAGGCTTCAGAAGTCTCAACAGCAACACTGAAAGCAGGCAGGCAAAGGAGCCTCACACACGAAATTCTGAAGGAAAATGTGAACTCCTGGAAGGCCATGCCAGTTACTATCAGATATACAAGGTGCCACAAGATTGGTCTTTTCTACACTTCATTTAAGGATGGGGATGTGCTCCCCAAACAAGAGGATAAACTAAGAATGAGAAAGGCATGGAAGACAGGGAATAGGAGATCCAACATGAAAAGCAGAAAAGGTAAATCCCAGAACCACCCCCAGACAGGGGAGCAGCCAGCCCAGGTCTGAAAAAAGGACCCAAGAGGCAGACACGCTGGGATGTCATTGCCTCATCCTCACCTTGGATGCCACCTCACTATGGATGCCATAGCACCATCCTCTACCTTGAGGACAGGATTCCAGGTAAAGCTTAACTGGTCTTGGCTTGACCTTGTGCTGAAGTTTCTGCTTTCCCTTCTACGCCCCACTCCCTACCCCAGCTGAGGGCACTCTCTTTACTCAAGATAAGTCCTACTTTGACTTGCTCCTGGGAGCTAGAGGTAGGTCACAGGAACTGTCCCTTCTGATCACATGCCTAAAGATACCTAGTCCCTGTCAAATGCCCCAGTTGTTCCCCAGGACTCATTCACGACCCTGCCCACAACTTGCCCAGAAAGGACCTTGGAAACTCTCAAGGAAGCCGAAGCTAAATCAGGTCACAGAGACCATTTAGTACTCAGTGCTCAGCAAGCCTTCAGCCAACAGGGTTGGTGGCTGCCCTGCTAACCAGCCAAGGTTAGAACTTGCACTCCGTTTACCCAAACTAATCGGTCTATTGTTTAGGGATTCACACATAGGAGACAGAACTCTAAAGGAAAGCAAAGGAAATATACATTGTATTGTATAATTCCACTCATTTGATGTTCTGGAAAAAGCAAAATCCAGGGACAGTAGTTAGCAGGGACTGGAGGCAGGGCAGTAACTGACCACAAAGGAGTGGGGGGGAGTTCTGGAGTGTGATGAAACCCTTCTATACCTTCACAGTGGTGGTCGTTATACAACTACATGTGTTTAACTCACAAACTGTACGCTAAAAAAGGTGAATATTACCATATGTAAATTGTATCTGAATGAAAAAAATGAAGAGAAGGAGAAGGAGGGGAGGGAGGAAGAAGGGGAGACCAAAGAAATGATTAACTCAAGTCAGGAATGCAGTTGGGGCTTCCAAGTTTCCGCAAATGGTCTAGTTCCTAACCTAAGGGGTGGGCGCACAGAGGTTCATCATTTCACCACTGCTCCCTATAGTACAAACGCGTTTCATGAACTCTTCTGTATCTCATACATTCACAACACATTCTTTAAACGTTAAAAGTATTTGGCACAGGGCCAGACACACACCTGCCCAGGGTAACCTTGAGAGAAAATATATATCTCTGTGAGCAGGTTAAGGCCAACATGTACTCAGTTTTAGAAGCTGAATTTCTAAGGCCAACTCTAGGATCCATCCCCTGATATGACAGACTCCATTCCACAGGCTCAGGACTTGACACTTTGCTGGCGTCCTCTGAAACCCTGCATCATGCCCCACCCCTGTCACCTGCAGAATGAGGGAGGTATTAAAAGCCCTCCACAATCTGGATGCAGCCAACACCTACCTTTCCATCCTCTCCATCTCCCAGTCTGGCAGTTTTACATACAAATTTGACAATTTACATACAAAAAGCTGAAGACTCTTCTCTGATCCCTGAGTGTCCTCCCTACCTCTACATGAGGGACTCCTCTTCATCTCTCCAGGCCCTATTTAAATGTTCCCTCACCTGTCTCCAGAACACAGAGCTGTAGAATACACATCCTATTACAACACGTTTTGTCTTCACCTGCCTGTTGATCTCTATTCTCAACAGTAAAGCCAGTACCTGGCGTATGTTGAGAGTCAGCGGGGAGAGCAGCAATTGTGAAATTGTGGGAAAGCAGATGAAGAACTAGCAAGCATTTCTTGCATTCCACTTCCCTTACCAGCCAGTCCAGCCTGTGCTCAGGTCCCTGCCAATGAGGGAGCTCTCACTGGTCTCGCATTGGGACCCTGCAGGGAAGGAGATGAGACTTCTCAATCTCCTCAAGATGAGACCTACTCATCCGGGTTAGAACTGGAGGAAAGAGCCAAGATCTAAGAGCCAAAAAGGCGGGAAACCTGGGTTCTAGGCCCAGCTCTGCCCACACTCACTGAGTCTTCCATACACCATGGGCCTCAGTGTCCCCTCCCCCCAGTGGAAGAGAGCTCACCTCTCACTCTCGGAGTCGCTGGAGATCTCCTCATTCATCTTGCCGCCTCCCTTGGACTTGCCCTTCTCCCCGGCAGAATCCGCCTGAGAATTAAATAATCCTTTCGTTGGTCAAGGGTCCCAACCACCCCGGCACTGTGCAAGAGCCCTTTCCGATCCCTCGAGAGCCGCGGGACTAGGAAAAGCGGTGGCCCCCCGGCTCAAGTGCAAGGCCTTCCAGGATTTGGCCCGCGGAGAGAGGGACGAAGCTGACTCCAGCTGGAATCCCGAAAAAAGGGCCACGGAGGGGCCGGGGGCCTGGGTGTCCGTAGGAGATGACGGTGGTCCCAGTAACGGGACTGACTCTGGCCTGCAGAAGAGCCAGACTCACCTTCCGCCGCCGCTTGCCGGCCCCTGCACCGGCCCCGGCCCCGGCTCCCGAGGCCGACCTTCCGCGTTTTCGAGCCGCCGCTGCCGCGGACATGCTGCCCACCTTGCGTGTAAGGAGAACTCGGTAGCAGCCACGGAGAACTCACGTGGCTGCTAAACCCAGGCGGTCTGGCAAGACTCCGGGCCCGGATAGGCTCCCAATGCCCGGTGGGCCCCGCCTCCCACAGCTCCATTGGGTCCTTCTGTAAACTCTGCCACGCCCCCCAAGCACCCATAGGGTAAACGCTTGTGGCCACGCCTCCAACAGTTCCTACAGGCTCCCGCGCCAGTCTCCAGTAGGTAGCAAGCCTCTCCGGGCGCTTCCGGCACAAGGCAGTGGCGCGTGCGCCCTGCTTCAGGCTGACGTCCAAGGGCGGGTCGGAAGAGACGGGTTTTCTCTGTGTTTGCGGCCCTTGAACGCTGGGAGGTGTCAGAGATGCAGGGTTTCACGTCTCGGAACGTGACTCCTCCCCGTCGGGGGCGGGGGCAAGAACGAACCAGCCTGGCACTAGATAACCCGGGGAATCTAGGCAGCCTCGAGAAGAGGTAGGCAGTGCCTGCACCAGGGTCCAAGGTCATTGGCAACCGGCGGACTTGTACTGCGCACTTCAGGCCAGACATGCGGCGCTCAGGATGAGTCAGTCCCTTAGGCCTTGGCTGTATCCCTATCAAGTGTCCATGGGTCCGTGGGACAGGCTGCCGGCCTCCTCCTGCCCAGCCTCTGACTCACTTGACTGGTGGCCAGATAGCTAGAAAACCACACCCCCCACTCCTGTGTTGCCCCTGCCCCCACCTCTGGCGATTGTAGGGAAATCACTCTCCAAGTCACACCTGAGGTTACAGAGGGTTGCTAGACAAGGCCCTAGAACTGGAACTGCTGTGGGGGTCCTGATAGTAGACCTAGTGGCCGCCACTAGGCCGCCACTAGCCGCCAGGTCACGGCTTCTTTCTCCTAGGTGAGTGCCCTATGGTCCAGCCCACAGCCCTCCGCAGGGCAGGGCAGGGATGGGTGGGACTGGCCCTTGCCCTCTGGCAGTTCAAGGCCACTGATCTCACACCCTGACTGGCACCCCAGAACTTTTGAACCCCTTGGGAATGAATGGTTTCTGGGCCCCTGGGTCGCACGTTCTGGAGGGACACATCTGGCCCCAGGAGTGTGGCCCCGGGGAGCTACTACTGCCCACTGTCCTCCATAGTTGGGTGACTCAGCCTAGCAACCATGTCAGGCCCATCTGAGTCAGCTGAGACGGGAGGAGGAAGCAGTACCCAGGGAGTGCTCTGGATGGAGGAGGAGCCCAGAAGCAAGAGGAAGGAGATTCTCCTTTCACTTTCCCTCCCTCATCAGGACTTACTGGATTGCTAGAGGATAGGGAACCACTCTTCCTTAACCCCGGGCAGACTGTACAGGGTCCTGGCCTGGCCCCTCTGAATGGGAAAAGGGAAAGGTGACTGGTACAGACAGCTGGTTTTGGTCTGAGTCTGGGAATGGGGAAATGGAAGCAGGGCGAGACAGTGGCTTGAGGGTGGGGGGTTGGGGGCAGAACACCAAAGGGCAAACCCAAAGTGGGGCAAGCTGGTGCTGTGCCAGCCAGGTGGAATGCAGAGTCCATGAAGGGCTGAGGGACCCCTCTGTGCCCCAGAAGAGCCATGGCTCCAAAGCGCAAGCCCCCGGTGCAACATGCGGGTCCTGAAAAAAAGAAGGGGCGTCAGGGGGCAGAGGAGGAGGACAGCTTCCGCTCCACTGCCAAGGCTCTCAGAGCTGCACCCACGGAGAAGCGCATAGTCCGAGTGGATCCAGCATGCCCACTCAGCCACAGTCCCAGGACTCAGGTAAGCTGTAGGACCCATCCAGTCTTGGAGCCTACTCCTTCCTAGGTATAAATACACTCAGACCTACTCTGCTTCCCACTGGGGCTTGGTTCTGGCCTGATAGGTCAAGGTCCCAAGTAAGCTATGTTCCCCCAAGACCCCAAAGGTCATGTAGGGTTATACACCATCAGATCCAGGCAGGTCCTGTCTGTTCTTCAGACCCCAGAGCAGGCCCCTGAGCTTCTTAGGCCTCCCCCTGCCACACTTAAGGCAGGGCTGTGACCCCTCAGTCTTCCCAGGGCTCACTATGTCCCCTAAAGCAGCCCCACAGAGCCATGTCCCCTGAGATCCCTTGCATGGCAGGGTCATGTCCCTGTCAACCCCCCAGGGCAGAACCAATGTCTCTCTCTGATTCCCTGACACAGGGCACAGCCATGTCCTCCCAGAACTCCCCCCAACTGCCTGGGTTGAGTCATGTCCCCTCAGTCTGTGTCCCCCAGGGCAGAACCGTGACCTCCTCAAGCCTTCCCTGACAGGGCCTCCTCCGATGCCCCAGTGCAGCATGACTCCTTCCCCATCAGACCCCTGTCATTGTGCAGCTGGGTACCCTGTCTCATTCAAGGGCAGCCCAAGCCAGCCTGCCTTCCCTATGCCCCCTCTGGCCCCAGGTGCATGAAGACTACGCCTGCACCCTGAACCAGACCAACATTGGGAGCAACAACAACAAATTCTACATCATCCAGCTGCTGGAAGAGGGTGACCGCTTCGCCTGCTGGAACCGCTGGGGTCGTGTGGTGAGTGCCACCTTCCCACCCTGTGCCCACCTCCTCCCCACCTCTCTCTTTACAATACATACCCCCTACTCCCCCAGGGTCCCCACAACTTACTCAGCTGCTGACCACACCCCCTCCCCACTTCTGACTACCCAGGGGCTCTTGGCACAGCAGAGGGCAACTAATGTCCACAGTGGGTACTGTCACAGGCACACCCCTGAAGGTTGTTGGTTGCAGGGAGAAGTGGGCCAGTCAAAGCTCAGCTATTTCATGTTACTGGAGGATGCAAAAAAGGACTTTGAGAAGAAGTTTCGGGACAAGACCAAGAACAGCTGGGTGGATCGGGATCATTTTGTGGCCCACCCGGGCAAGTACATGCTTATTGAAGTACGGGGAGAGGACGAGGCCCAGGAAGCCATGGTAAAGGTGAAGTGGCCAGGGAGGGTGGTGGGCCTTGCGTTGAGGGAGGGGACTAGATGGAGAGACCCAGCCAGTTGTGTTCTGCCACTGTCCAGCTTTGTGGCCTCAGGCACAGACCTCTCTTCTCTGGCCTCAACCTGGCCAGTCTCTGTTTAATGCCAGGTTCTTCTCTGGCTGTGCCCAGCTACTCCTGCTCATTTGTGCCCTCTATCTCTAGATGGTTGGAGGCCCAGTAAGGACCATGGTTCAGCAGGTGCGGCCCTGCTCCCTGGACGCAGCTACACAGAAGCTCATCACCAACATCTTCAGCAAAGACATGTTCAAGAATGCCATGACCCTCATGAACCTGGGTGAGGAGAGAGGGGCCGGACAGGGTTGCAGGGGCCTGGGGGCTGCAAGGCCATGGGACTGAGTCTCCCTGACTTTCCCCACCTCCTAGATGTGAAGAAGATGCCCCTAGGGAAGTTGAGCAAGCAGCAGATTGCACGGGGCTTCGAGGCTCTGGAGGCACTGGAGGCGGCCCTCAAAGACCCTACGGATGGTGGCCTCAGCCTGGAGAAGCTATCCTCCCACTTCTACACTGTCATTCCCCACAACTTTGGCCGCAATCGGCCCCCATCTATCAACTCCCCTGAGCTTCTGCAGGCCAAAAAGGACATGCTGCTGGTGAGGGTTGGCAAGTGGGTGGGCAGTGGGGCAGACAGACAGACTGGGCAAGGGAGATGGAGGACAGATGGCCAAGAAGGCCCAGATAGGTGGACTGAATAGGTAGGTTGAAGGACGGGAGGGGAAGGCCGGGCAGATGGATGGTATGGGGGTGCACAGGTGGGGTGACCATGGTCCCAGTCGTGTGGGAGGGAGGAGGCTGGGAGTCCAGTGGACAGACAAGCTGCCAGTGCCCATCACTTTAGGTGCTGGCAGACATCGAGCTGGCTCAGACCCTGCAGGCAGCCCCTGAGGAGGAGAAGGTGAAGGAGGTGCCACACCCACTGGACCGAGACTACCAGCTCCTTAAGTGCCAGCTCCAGCTGCTGGACTCCGAGGCACCCGAGTACAAGGTGGGCCAGGTCCCACAGAGGAGCCTGGCTAATAGCAGGCACTGTCCCTCTACCCATCTGCCCTCCTGGTGTGCAGAGGAATCCCTTGGCCTTGGCCTTCTCTCCCTGTGTCTGAAGGGCCCAAGGAGAGCTCTGGGACTGGGGCACCAGTGGGGGTTTGTCCACACATCTGTCAGCCTCGGCATCCAGCATTTGCTTTCCTTGCAGGTAATATATACCTACTTAGAACAGACTGGCAACACCTACAGATGCCCTGTTCTTCAACATGTTTGGAAAGTAAACTGAGAAGGGGAGGTAAGAGAGATTCCTCCCAACCCACTCCCCTATCACTATCTGACTCTGAAGGAGATGACCTTAGTTTATGTGCCCATTAGTGAGTCAGCTTAACAATTGGTCAGTTTCCCTCAGACCCAGGTCTTGTGCACGTGTGCATGAGTGGATGTGATTGGCCAGAGGGGCCTTTGGCCTTGGTGGTGCTCTCTGAGCATCAGGGAGAAGCACCTGAGCTTGGATAGCATGACCTTTCCTGTTCCCACCTCCTTCCCCCCAGGGAGATAGGTTCCAGGCCCACGCCAAGCTGGGTAATCGGAGGCTGCTGTGGCATGGCACCAATGTGGCCATGGTGGCCGCCATCCTCACCAGTGGGCTTCGCATCATGCCACATTCTGGTGGCCGCGTTGGCAAGGGCATCTACTTCGCCTCAGAGAATAGCAAGTCAGCGGGCTATGGTGAGATACCCCCGGGGGCCACCTGGGCAGGTACAGGACACCAGGGAGGACCAAGCCCAGTGCTCACCCAAAAGAGGGAACCTTGAATAGCTACTGACGAGAGTGCTCAGCGGGGCATCCTGAGTCCTGTGGGGACTCTGTGGAGGGACCAGTGGTCAGAGACAGGTCAGACAGCCCCATGCAGCATCTCTTCCTGGAGCAGGTGATGCAGATAGGATGAGCGTGCCAGCCAGATGTGGAGGGGAGTGCAGTGAAAGAGGAGGTTTGGAGGTAAAGAAACTAGGAAGTGGCACACAGGCTGGGAGGCTACGCACACCATGTCAGGACCTCCAAGCACAGCCTGATGATAAGGCTCCAAGCAAATGCCTTGTGTGGGCGGGAGGGCTGGGGCCTGGAAGATCAAGGGAGCTTTATCCAGATAGTGATGGGACCCTCACCAGACTTGGTATAGCAGCAGCATCTCAGTGGCTACAGCCTCAGGGAGAGTGACTGAGGCCAGAGGCATAGGGAGGCCATGTTCTTACCCAGGCCAGATGTGATGGGCACACAACGCAGGCAGTGGAGGTGGGGGAAGAAAGAATCCGTGAGAGGGATGTGCGGGAGGTGGGATGGGCAGCATGTGTGACGGGGTTGAAGTATCTCTGATGACCCCCAAGTTTCTGTCCAGAGGTGTCCTCACTGAGGAGACCTCCCCAGACTGGCTCCCCGGCCAGCCCATCATTGGAGACCACCACCACCCACTGAGCCAAGAGAGCAAGGTTGGATGGGGCTGATGTTCTCGGATGTCTGAGGTTGCTCAAGGCCAAGGGGACCACCAGGAGGGCAGAGGAGCCTATGAAGGAATAGAGGGTAGCTTCAGCAGAAACAGTGCAAGGGGGTCCTAGGCTAAGGGGTGGAGGATGCCAGTGGCAAAATCAACAGAACAGGCCAGAGAGAAAAGGCCTCCACCCTGGATTTGGTCACTGGGAGCCCCTTGCTGACGTTGGTGTCGGGTAGAAGGGGCTGCATATACCTGCTCTCAGGGATCAGAAGAGTGGGGTAAGGGGTAGGGGGGAACACAGCCAGGACAAGCGGTGTTTTTAAGGATGCAGGAAGAGTGGGCACTTTCCTGGGCTCAGTCAACAAAGCCAGAGGAGATAAGATGCAGCAGAAGGGGACCAGGGAGTCAGGTAGGAGGGCCAAGCTTCTTCCCTGTGTCCCCCAGTTACTGGCATGTCCTGCGGAGCCCACCAAATTGGCTACATGTTCCTGGGTGAGGTGGCACTGGGCAGAGAGTACCACATCACCATCGACGAGCCCAGCTTGAAGCAGCCACCCCCTGGCTTCGACAGTGTCATTGCCCGAGGCCACACAGAGCCTGGTGAGTCCTGAAAAGCTAGACAGGCCTGAGGATAGAGACCTGGGGCTGAGCTAGGGGACCAGGATGCTTTCAGGGCATGGTGGGCCCAGGAGGTGGGCAGAGAAGGAGCTGAGGAGAGAGACAAAAAGCAGTAGGCTTCCTCACTATGGTCATTCACTTTGTCATTCGACAAACATTTGCTGATTGAACATATTCCTGGGCATCTAGGAGAGCTTCAAAGAAAAGGTGTCATTGACTGAGCATTGAAAGATATAAGTAGGCATTTCCCAGGCAGAGAAATGGGGAGGATACTCCAGGCAGAAGGCCTGGCCTGTGCAGTGGCTTGGAGATTGCAAGGGGGGGAATGAGCAGGTGTTCCCTGTGGCAGAAGTGGAGAGCATAGGAAGCAGAACTTACTGGTAAAGCCAAGGACCAGTGACCCTTGAGTCACCCATGGCCCTTGCTGTGCCCTGCAGATCCAGCCAAGGACACCGAGCTGGAGCTGGATGGACAGCGAGTGGCGGTGCCCCAGGGCCAGCCCGTGCCCTGCGCAGAGTTCAGCAGCTCCACCTTCTCCCAGAGTGAATATCTCATCTACCAAGAGAGCCAGTGTCGCCTGCGCTACCTGCTAGAGGTTCATCTCTGAGCTGTCCCCCTACCCTTGCCCCGGGGCCTGCTGGCCGCTAGACCATCATCTCAACCTTCCTGCCCATCCCCCATATCACCCCTTCTTGCCCCCAGATCTCTCTCTTGTGTCCCAGACAGTGATCCCCCCCCTCCCTCCAATCCTTGCTAGCCCTGGCATGGCCGTGGCCCCAGAGTCTCACCTCCTAAGGTGATGGGCATGATGGGCTGCCATTATTACTGGGGCACAGATACAGCAACCCATTCAAGTTAGAGGAGCACAGAATGAGAGTGGGCAGAATCCCAGATCCACCTGGGCTGTCCACCCTGGCCCAGCTTGTCTGTCCGAGAGGTGTGAGCACCAGGGTAGGCTAAACTTCAAGCATGCACAGCAAGCTTATTAAATATTGTATCTGCTCACTCCCTGGCCTCTGCTTGTCTGTGCCGCAGCTGCACCAGGCCCAGGCCTCCTTTTCTCTTGTTGGGGACCCACTACACCGCACAGCTGCACCAGCCCACTCCAGGGAGCAAGCACTCACAAGGTTGATGTGGGACGCACACGCATGCGCACACACACACACACGCACGCATGCACAGGTCGATCTACATCCAAGTCTGCAACAACTAGCCTCCTGATCATTGAGCCTTCAAAGGGGGATTCAAAGCTGTTGGGCATCTGGAGACTCACCTGGGCATCTGGGGACTCATTTGGCCCAGACACAGCCAGGCAAATCAAGCATTCCTGTCTCGGGGCCAGGCATCCATATGTATCTTACATCTGAATATTATTAACAAGTTCAGCACATATCCATGGAATACTGCTGTACAATCATGAAAGGAATGACAGCCACCCCCGGGTAACCCTGTCCACAAATGGGGTGCAGGTACTAGAGAGCAATCAGGATCCAGTCTGGGGTCTCACACTGCATTTAGTTGTTGTGTCTCATCCGTCTCTTTCAGTCTGAAGCCATTCCTCAGCCCTTCTTGTCCCTTCATGACTTTGACATTCTTGACACTCGTGAAGGGGATGGGCCAGTTGTTTTACAGACTAACTCAAAATTTGGGTTTGTCTGATGTTTTGTCATGATCAGATTCAGGTAGTGCAGTTTGAGCAGGGACGTGACCTATGTGATGTGTCTTCGGTGCATTATATCCAGAGGGACATGTCCCATTCTAGGTGATGTTAATTTTGATCTCTTAAGGTGGTGACCACCAGGTTTCTCCACTGGAAAATTACCATTTCTCCTATTTGTAATTAATCAGTAATCTGTGGGAAGATATTTTGAGGTGTAAGTGTCCCATTTTTCCTGGACTTTCACCCACTAGCTTTAACATCCACTGGTGACTTTTACCTGGAGTCAATGACTTAAATCAATTTTTGCTAAGATGGTTGCAAATGACAGTTATCTAATCCCACCATTTCTTTTATATTTATTGATACTAGTCCTTTTTCTTTCTTTATTATCCATATGGACTTGTGGATTCTTATCTTATGCATTAGGTTATAATCCATTACTATAATTATCCTGATCTTCAAAATGCCCCAGATTTTGCCAGCAGAAGGCCTTTCAAACTGATTCCTGGATCTATGTCATTTTCTGAGCACTTCCTTACTTTCTGGCATCACAAGATGTTCCAGGCTCATCTCACACAAACCCAAATCAGCCATTTCTCCAAGGAGCCCTGGTTCCCTAGAGCAGGAAATGGTATTTAGCATCCCAGATTTGGGCAGTAGGTATGCTCCTTAGTTCTGGGGTGTCATTGCTTGTAAGTTCTTGTAGTAAAGAGAGCCAGGAAATACGTATATGTAAATAAATTAACACATCTGTCTGTCTATATTTCTTCAATTCTAATCCAACACCACAGGGCTCTTCCATTCTTCCTCAAATACATATTTAAAATATCTCTTTTCTCTAACAGTCAGAATCTTGGTTTCCATCAACCTTAATATTATTTACTTATCACTAAATCCCATGTAAAAAGGGGCTTCAGAATTGCTACACCTGTACCATTATGAAAAACAAACCTAAGTCAAGCTCCAGATGTATTGAATCTTATTCATGACCACCCTCTAGACTGAGGGTCAATGGTCAAAGCAGCAGTTTGAGCACAGGTTCAAATGTTATTTGGATGAGCTATTTATTTCTCTTCAGTGTGGCTGTTATGCATTTGAAATACAGGGAGGTTCATTTGTTCCTGTTTATAGTTCACTTTCAGGGAGTTTCCCTCATCTTCATTGATTTGTTTTTTTCAATCCATAGAACATTAACAGAGTCCCCAAAAGTCCAATCTTTTGGACATAAGCATGCACTCCGGAAAGTGTCCTTCTCCAGCCTTTCACTCCATTCCCACCAACCTGCTGCCGTTTCTGATTTATTCTTCCTTCATTTCTTTGTGCAAATTAAACCAAAAAAACCCCACATAAACTATGAAGTGTTCCATTTTCCCCCCATTTTTAATTGAGTAGGACTGTTTTGGTGGGAGGGGGCACTCTCCAACCCACCATCGTCTCTGTCCCTCCCCTAGCACCTTTCCCAGCCCACGTTTCTCATTTGCTATTCCCACTTGGCCCTTCTGAACCCTCCCCAGGCCCTGGTGGCTCAGGCACTGCCCCAGCCCTGCAGGCCCAGCTGGGCAGGGAGAAGACGAAGGAGAACGTGTTGGACTTCCCCTTACTCTCAACCAAGACCTCAAAAATCCAGCTTCACCTCCTAGAGGCAAATACCTATGTTTAAATTGTGGCCAAGCTCAGGAAGTGGTGCCTGTGTGGACAGAGCCCAGGAAGCAGGTGACCTGGGTTCCAGGTACAACTTAGCTGTGTGATTTGGGACACATTCCTTACCTGAGTGCCAGTTTTCTCATTTGAATAATGGAGAATTGGATCAGGCCCTTCAAATTCCAGCAGGAAATGAGTCAAATCTGGAGGTTCATGCCCTGGTGGCTACCATCTAGCTCTATACAACGCTGATCATGTGCCTGGGGTGGGTTCTAGGGGCACAGGCACGAGCAAGACACAGCCAAAGCCCCTGCTCTCATGGACCTTACAGGCTAGTACAACAGGCTGTAAACAAGCACATGCATAGATATGAAATTTTTCAAGTAGGGAAAGTGCCAGGAAGAAAAATAAGGGTAAAAGAATTAGTGATGGGAAGGTGGGGGGATGTTAGAAAAGATGGTCACTGAAGGCCTCTCTCAAGCAGAGCCCTGAACAGGTGAAGGACTAACTCCTGGACAGATCTGAGGGAAGCATATTCTGATAGAGGAAATAGCACATGTGAAGATCCTGAGGTGGAAACCAGTTTGACATGTTGGAGGATCAGCAAGATGGTTGCTATGGCTGGAAGTGTGGTCATCAAGAAAGAGTGTGAGGTCAGAAAGGTGGGGAGAAGGCCAACTGGGCACAGAGGAGCTGAGAGTCTATTCTGATGATGGGAAGCTCTGAAAGGGATAACAGCAGGATCGTGACATGATCTGATTTGTTTTTAGAGGGATCCACTTCAGCAGCTGTGTAGAGATGGACTGGAGGGTGTGTTAATCAAGATCCATCAGCAAAGCTGAAATCACCCTGGGGATTCCAGACAAGGGGAATTTGATACAGGAAAGAAACTGAACTACCAGAGGGGATGGTGAGGCAATCCAAAGATTAGCAACAGCAGGAAGTTGCTACCACCCTTAGGCTGGAGGGATAATGGAAGGAAATGATATTCCACCATGGGAGGCCAGGGTCTCCCTTCAGGTGTGGAACAACAGAGGGGGCTGCGTGAAGGAGAGAGAGGCTGTCCTCCACAAAGGACAGTAGATTCAGAGCCCCAGGCTGAGAGCATGAGAGGGAAAATACCTTGGCTTCTTCCCTCCCTCCACCCTCCAGTCTTCTGCTGCTAACTTCCATTAGCTGAATACACCCAAAAACCAGCTATAAAGAACCCTGAGAAGTACAGTTCCCTGGAAGGCGGAGCACTGGGGAAGACTGGGGAATGGATCTGAGGACAAATGACTGCATGAGGTGCAGAGGCAGAGGCCAGGAGATCAGTTGAGAGGATGCTGAAGTGGTTCGGGTGAGGGGTGGTGGTGGGAGAAATGGCTGGATTCACACATATTAATGGATTGGACATGGGGCCTGGGGGAAGGGAGGCATTAGTAAAACCTTCTGAGATGGGGAAGACTCTGAGAGGAGCACATTGAGGAGAGAGGTCAAGAGTCATGGTTCTGTTTTGGACATAGGACGTTTAAGGCACCCAGTAGTCAAAGTACTGGGGGAGATGTTGGAGAGGGAGGGGAGAGAAAGGAGCTTCGGATATTAGTCAAACCACCAGGGCATAGAAGGGGGTTGGACAGGGGACTAGGTGACTTCACCTGGGGGCATATGCCCCATTAGAGTCACATGGCTTTCCCAGAGCCAACCACCTCCGGTGTGGGGGGATGCCATACACTGGCTGGGACTGGGTTTTGCTCCTTAGGAAAACAGAGGGTGGGGATCTTGCTCTCCCAACCCCTAACCCTGAGAATTGGGGAGGGGTGGTTTCCTAAAGGAAACTCAGGGTGCTCTTAGCAGAAGGGACTTGTTTGCTAACAGCAAAAACAAAACCAAAGAAAAAAACAGCAGTCGAAATGGTAACTACACTTAGCGTGGTTTTGTAATGTATAGAATTGTCGAATGTACACCTGAATTAATATGTCAACTGTACTTCAATTAAAACAACAAAAAACCCCAAGAGTTTCCCCCAAAGCCTCCTCTTATTAATTCCACACACTATCATGAAGCACCTAGTCTGTGCCAAGTTAATCCTTGTGGAGAGCCTACTATGCGCCACATCCTATGATGTTTTTCCCTCACTTTTCCTAGCCTCCTCTCTGAGAGAACTAGCCCTCCTGTAGCCCTCCCCGCTGCAGCCCTTGTCTTACTGGTACCTCAGCTTCCCCTCAGGACAAAGGCTGAATAATCTGATTACCCCCACTGGTGGAGATGAGAAGGGAGAGCATGTGGAGGACCACTTCCTGCCCCGGGAAAGGCAGAGCAGGGTCTCACAGACTCTGAAGCCCCCACTCTGATGTCTCAGTCTAGACTTCAGCCTGTGCCTGGTCTGGGCCCCCCTCCAGAGGCACCCCCAGCTCTTCCACAGCACAGTCTCCAGCCAGCAGCTGGCAGCTGCTAGGACCCAGGGGGCTGGTGCCAGGCCCTGCTCCTCCCTTGCCAGCTCTGTCTCTAAAGAGCAACATCAGAGTGTCAGCCAGTACCATCTCCAGCAGAGGCTGAGTTGCGGCTAAGGGGAGAGAGAAGTCCCAGCCTTGCATCCCTCCATGGGGCCGCCCAAGCCCCTGAGAGGATGGCAGCCTGGGCGATGGAGCCAGCACCGGGGCATCCTGTGAGGTGAGGGGCCAGAGGAGCAAGGGACAGGTGATGGGAAGGGGGGAGGGAAGACGCTCCATTTCGCTCTCTGCAGCCCAGCACAGGGTGAAGCCTGAGCGCTCGAATGGCCAACACCACAGTGCTGAACACCTCAGAAGTCGCCGTCTCGGCAGGGTTGATCCTGGCGGCTGTCGTGGAGGCAGCAGCACTGCTGGGCAACGGCGCGCTGCTGGTCGTGGTGCTGCGCACCCCAGGACTGCGTGACACGCTCTACCTGGTGCACCTGTGCGTCGTGGACCTGCTGGCGGCCGCCTCCATCATGCCGCTGGGCCTGCTGGCCGCGCCACCGCCCGGGCTGGGCCGCGTGCGCCTGGGCCCCGCGCCGTGCCGCGCCGCGCGCTTCCTCTCGGCGGCGCTGCTCCCCGCCTGCACGCTCGGGGTGGCCGCGCTCGGTCTGGCGCGCTACCGCCTCATAGTGCACCCGCTGCGGCCGGGCGCGCGGCCTCCGCCGGGCCTGGTGCTCACGGCCGTGTGGGCCGCCGCGGGGCTGCTGGGCGCGCTCTCCCTGCTCGGGCCGCCTCCCGCACCACCCCCGGCTCCACCGCGCTGCTCCGTCCTGGCCGGTGGCCTCGGGCCCTTCCGGCCGCTCTGGGCGCTGCTGGCCTTCGCGCTACCGGCCCTCCTGCTGCTCGGCGCCTACGGCGGCATCTTCCTCGTGGCCCGCCGTGCGGCCCTGCGGCCCCCGCGGCCCGCGCGCGGCTCCCGGCCGCGCTCCGACTCTCTGGATAGCCGCCTCTCCATCTTGCCACCCCTCCGGCCTCGCCTGCCTGGGGGCAAAGCAGCCCTGGCCCCAGCCCTGGCCGTGGGCCAGTTCGCAGCCTGCTGGCTGCCCTATGGCTGTGCGTGCCTGGCGCCCGCTGAGCAAGCCGCAGTGGCTGAGGCGCCCGTCACCTGGGTGGCCTACTCGGCCTTCGCGGTTCACCCCTTCCTGTATGGCCTGCTACAGCGCCCCGTACGCCGGGCACTGGGCCGCCTTGCCCGCCGGGCTCTGCCCCAACCCCCGCGGGCCTGTACTCTCCGGGCCTGGCACCTGCCGACATTTCTGCAGCACCTCCAGGGACCTTCATTGGGCCCTGCCCTAGGCCCTCCTGGGGCACCAGAACAAGCCCCAGATTTGCCAGAAGGGGAGAACCTGAGCATGACAGGGGCCACCTGAGAGGAGATCTGTCTCCCATACTGAGCTGGCACTGGAGAAAGATGGTGGTGTCAGAAGGAGGCCCATCCAAACTCCTGCACAGTTCCAGGCAGGTCCCCTGCCTGGATTTCTGGCTCTGGAACAGGAGAAAGAGGGCCTGCAGCCTGGTGAGGCCAAGAGGCTTCTGGGAGCTAGGAATCCTGGGTTCTGAGCCTGACTCTGCATAGCTTTGTATACAGACCTACCCTTTCCTAGGCCTGTTTTCCCATTTGTATCCTGGACCATCTCTAAGAGCTCCTCCAGCTTAGGTGGTTTGGACACTTACGGATAGTCCCCAGGCCAAAGAAGGAGAGGAAGTGGGCAGGATCACAGAGAAGTGGGCTCTAAGGGTTTACAGCCAAAGGGATGGACGAAGCAGGGCAAGGTCTAGGTAACAGCCACAGCAGGAGGAACCAGTGGAGAGATACTCAGAAGGACTTCCCTGACATCTACACCAAGGAGAGGCTGGACCAAGCTACTGGAACTCCTCTACCAGCTTCTAAAGTGCCCAGAAAACAACTGGATCAGTGTGGTGCCAGAGGCAGGAGGCTGAACAACATGACCCCAAAGGGCCCGAAGCCCCAAAGCTGGCATGTGGAAGGAGCCAAAGCCCAATGGGGACCGGTGGATTCACAGATGGGGTCCTCCGGGACCTTGTCAACACCCATTTTCTGGAGGTTTTGCCAACACCCACAATGTTTCACAGCTTCCTGGTCTCTGAGAATATTTATTCAAAAACAGGGATTGAAAAAACTGTACAGAGTGTCTGCTGCTGAGAACTCGGCCCCTGCCTCCACACCACTCCCCCAGCTGCCCAGCAGGGTCCCCTCTTTGGGTTGCCCTCTGCCAAGCCCAGCCAGTCCATTCCAGTCAAAAGGGTATCAGTGGAAGCAGCAGGAATCTGCAGGGAGGTGGGGAGAGAAGCATGGCCCCCAGCCACCCCCAGCCCTCCTCCCTGATCCCCACAGAGGAGCAGGAGACTGGGAAGCCCTAAGGGATGGGGAGTGCATGAGTGACCCTTTGAAGTGAGGGCACTAAGGATGCTCCCTGCATCCAAGCATAGAGCTAGAGGGGGTGGAGCCCCGTACCCTGGAGCTGCTGCAGTTCCCCAGACCCTGGGCCAGAAACTGCTCCCGCTCTAAGAGGAGTTACTCCCACAAACCGGGGCCGGGTGGGGGGTGCATCCATGCGTCTGGGCATTAGTGGTGTTTGGGACCCCAGGGTGGAGTCTCCTTGGGCAGATAGGGTGCAGAGGCAGCCCCTACCGGTGGTCCTGCCTGCCCCTGCGCCTGTGCCTCAGCCGGCCTCAGTAGGGGGAGAATTTCTGCCGCTCAGCTTTCTTGCTCCCATTGGCTGCTGCCATCTTGGCAGTGTAGGCCGCCAAGCCCGGCGGCGGCCCTGGGGAGGCAGGTGGTAGAGCCAAGAAGGGCACAGGCTTGAGGCCGATGAAGTTGGAGAGGGAGATGGCATAGGGTGTACCCAGCAGGCCTGGGGGAGCTGTGGGCAGGGCCGTCAGGGGCGGCGAGAAGGGGGCAGGCAGGTCTGTGGGGGCCGAGCCGGGCGTCCCCCCAGAGGTAGACTTGGCCGTTTCTAGACTGGAGAGAGGGATATGGGGGGAGATGCAGGGGAAGGTGGGGGTGAGAGAGGGGCAATGAGGGCAAATATAGGGGAGATTAGATGAAAGATGGAGAGGAATCGAGAACAATGACATAGAAGAGAACAGGAATGGCAGGAGAGTGGAAAACGGGAAGAAAGAATAAGCAGGTAAGGTATGGGGTGAGAGGAGACGCAGGGAGGGCAAAACCCAGTGGAAAAAGACAGGGATGGGAAAAGAAGACACAAGAAATAGACGTGGAGGGGAGATGGGGCAACATGGAGTGGGAAAGGCAGGGTTGGGGAGGCAGAGGACACACCCAGACAGAGACAGAGAAGGGAGATCAGCTTTCCCGCCCCAAGTGTGCTTTTCACAGGCACATAAGCCCCGTGACCTGGGACACCCCCTCCCCACACTCACCAGGCAGTGATGAGGTACTGGGCCAGGGCGATGGAGACAGGGGAACCAGTGATGGTCACGTGCCTCTCGCCAGCACCCTCTGCTTGGTTCCCGATCTTGATATGTGCCCCTGACATCTGCCGGATCTCACTGATCTTGCTGCCCTGGCGCCCGATCACGCAGCCAATCAGCTGGGGGGACAACAGAATTCAACCCGAGGCCAGGCCCAGACTCCTGGGCCCCTGCTGCCCACCCTCAAACTACCCGATGCCCTGCTCACATCGTTGGGAACCAAGAACTCCTGTGAGCTGGTCTGTGTGCCAGGATCCAGTCCTGGGAGGGAGGAGAAGAGGGATCAGATGTGATTCTGGGCCTTTCCTGCCTCCCCATGTACATCCCAAGGGGGCTGTCTGCCCCTTGGAGTGTGCCCTTGCCTCCTTCTGCAGGGCTGCTCACCTGGCACCATGCTGGGTGAGGCAAAGGGGACTGCATGGCCCGAGAGCTGCTGGAGCTTGGTGACCTGTGCCAAAGAAGAAGGGTCAGAAGTCAGAGGAGGCCTGGTTTGGGAAGGACTCCCTTGGGCTACGGTTACTCACCTCAGCTGGGGTCACAGCCCCATACTGACCCTGGACAGAAAAGCCCTGTGGGAGACAAAGTGGGTGAAAGGGGGTTACTGTGACAAGTCAGACCAATTTGGCCAGTCACTCCTCCTCCCACCCAACCTCCAAGTCCTTCTTCCATCCCTCCCCCATCTCAAGCCCCTTCTCCAGTAATGCTTCTCACCCCTCTTACTGTTCCACCTCACCTGGTTGGCAGAGAGAAGGACGGTACCTAAGGAGAGGCTTGGATGATATGGGATAGTAGCTCCTTTGGGTGGGGACTAGAAGGCACAAATGGGGGAGGCTCTGTCAGGACCCTCCAGGCCCCCCTGTATCCCCCAAGGGCCTATGTTTTCAAGGCCCTTCCCATGACCCCCAGGGTAAATGCATCCCGACACCCTGGAGCTCCCAGTCCATCCCTGCAGCCCTGCCCTGCCTCCACCCAGTGCCATATGCATAGGACTCGGTGGCCTGACAAGACAGACCAGGGCCCATCCCCGTCCTCTCTCCCTGCACCAGGGCAGCACCTCCAGGATAACAGCACAGATCTGGCGCACACACAGGATGATGGCATCAGGTACCCCGGACACAGTGACAGCACGCTCTGTAGAGTTGGGGAGCAGGTCTCCCGCCACCTGCACCTGGGCACCCGTGGTCTGCAAGCAGAGAACAGGGGCCACTTCTGGCTGCCCTCGTAATCCAGGCTAGGGCTGCCCAGGCTTAGAGCTCCCCAGGGGACAGGAAGCCATAAGCCCAGGTCCACTCTCTGAAGTGGAGGGTAGGACTCCCCAAGAGTGGTATCCCCCTTTTCCTCACCTCTCGAATCTCCTTGATCTTGGTGCCAGCCTTCCCAATCAGTGAGCCACACTGGCTTGCAGGGATGACAAGGCGCAGGGTCACCGGAGGCCTGGAGACATTTCCACCATTTGCAGGAGCAGCACAAAGGTCCTGGGTAGGAAGACTGTGGTTTGGCTGTGCTTGCCCCACCCCCGGAGCACCTTCCTGCTGGGGTTTGAAGGAGGGAAGCCCTCCCCAAATCCCACCCTAATGAAAGAACCCTGCCCCTGGCTTGGCCTTTCTTGCCACCTACAGCCACTGCATGGAGTCGGAGCCCTGTTCCCCTGCCCCAGGGAACCACCTCTGGCCTCCCACCCCAGCCACCCACGGACCTCATCCAGCTTGAAGGCGATCATGGAGACTGCATGGAAGACGGCTGCTGTGGACCCAGTGATGGTGGTGATGCGCTCGGGGCAGGAACCCTCAGAGATGGTGATCCGGGCACTGCTCTGCGGGTACAGAAAGGCCGGGCAGCAGGTCTCCTTCTCCACTTCCTTGCCAGGAACCTGTCTGCCTGCCCACTCACCAGGCCCTGGCCAAGGCTGGAAACAGCTACCTTCCAAGGGCACTCACTGGTCATCCCAAATAGTGGGGTTCAGGGAAAATGCAGCTAGGGATCTCCCCTCCCCTCCAAACCAGGTGCCCTGGGCAGCTCTCCCAAACTCCATCCTCACCTGCTCCCGGATTCGCTTTACAGTCTCTCCTTTCTGTAGGAGACAAAATACAGAATGGCTCTTAGCCTGACTGGTCACTGCCCCCACACCTGGCCTAAGGCCTCAGATTGAAGTCTACACAGAACAGAACTGGGGCACCTACCTTCCCAATTATGCTGCCAACCTCCTGCAAATGAGACAAGAGTAGAGTCAGGGAGCACCAATGCCCCAGGCCCTGCCCCTCCGCCGGGACAGGAGCTCTAGCAGAGACAGAACGCAGGAGATCAAACTGCTGGCTGGCCATGCCTCACCTTGCCCCCCACCCACTCACCTTGCCATGCATTAGCATCCGAAGTGTGAGGGTGATGCTGAGCTCTGGCTCCTCCTCCAGCCCCGCATCTGAACCGCTCATCCTGTCAGGCGGGGCTGGGGCCACAGCGGCCTGGGAGTGCGTCCACGGTGCCCAGCCGGCTCTGGTGGGTGCAGCAGAAGCGGGGTTAGAGAGGAGCCCAGGTCTCTTTTGGGTTCCCTGCCCTTACATGAAGATCTCAGAGCCAAACTAACTAAATTCCTACAGAAGAGAGACAGTTTTGAATGTCACACTGACCGGTGTCCTTGTATACAACTACTTGCTAGGTAACCCTGGACAGTTCATTTAACCCATCTGAGCCTCCGCTTCCTCATCTGTAAGAGGAGACTACCAAGTCTTACCATCAAAGAGTTATGAGAATTAAAATGAGCTAAGTACATATGCGGTAGGCAGCCAGTCTCCATGGGTATCCTTCCCTTTCCCACATATATTAGAAAAATTAACCAGGAGGCCTATGGGAGTCCAGAGAGGGAGAGTCTCCTCTCTGACCTTTTGGAAAAGGGGATCCCTGTGGATTGGGCCTTGAAAGTTTGGTTAAGGTTGAAGTTATTTCAAATGAGAAGCACTTGCATCCAGGAGCCAGAGCTCCCCACCCCCCGCCCCTGCCCCAGGACTATAACATGGAGTTGCTGCTGGAGCTGAGGCTGGAGAGCCCATCGGGAGCCACAGGAAGGCCTTGAAAGGAGGGTGGAAGTAAAGATAGCAAGGTTCTAGGAGGGTCCATTTGCCCCAGCCTTCCCACTGCCCAGCAGAGGCTTGTGGGGATTGGGGCACAAGGGCTAGGAATACCACCCCCACTGGTCACTAAAGCAGAGCCTCCCTGCAGACAGCAGGGTTCATTCAGCACATGGGGCAAGGGGGGTGGTGTCAGGAGACCAGCAGTCTGCATAATGGTTTTCCAAGCCATCTCCTGTGTGCTGCAGAGGTAAGAAGTGGCCACATTCCCAGCCAGGAATACTTTCTACTGTACCAGAAACAAGTCACTGGGCTCCCAGTCTCAATTTCCTCACCTATAAAATGGAGAGAATGCTTTCCCCCTGGGACTGGGTGATGGGTAAGAAAGGGATTTGGGGGCTGGGAAATGTCAAGGCCGTTAACTGTTAACTGACAGAGGAAGGAGGAGCCAGAGATTAGTTTCTGGGATTAGCCCAGCCGCCAGCCCTCCCAGCCCTCCCTACCCGACCCCTTTTCATGCCCCGACTTAATCCTGAACCTTAATCCTGCTTGGAAATCCCTCTCCTCCAGCCGGCTGTCTCCTACCAAGGCTCAGCCTTGATGGGGAGCTAACTGGGGGACCAGAACCCAAGGCAGAAAATGGAGTGGGACCAATTGGTGCCAAAGCTGAGCCAAGACCAAGCCCTAACTCTGCAAATTCCTTCTGCCCAGGAGGGTGTGGGAGCCAAGGATGAGTGTGCCTGCCTAGAGCACTCTAGAGACCTCTGGGCACCTTCTTCCTCAGCCCCCTGCCCTATTCTGACATGAGGGTCAAGGGCGTGGAGCATTGTCCAATCCCCTCGTTGGAACCCCCGTGCTAGCCAGAGCTTGGGCGTGGAGTAGGAAAGGGGTGCCCCCAGCCTGGCTTTCTCAGGAAGCCCAAGCAAGCCACTCCATGGCATGAGGCCTGTTCCTTCCCTGTACCATTGGGTGACAATGCTGTCCCCCCAAGCAGTCAGTAACTTGTCTCCCCAGCACAGGCTCCTCCCTCCCCTTGAGTTCTGTCCATAGGCTCTCCAGAGGTCAGAAGTCAACAGTGGATACAGGGACTCTGTTCTGTGAGCATCCTGGCCAGCCTCATGCTGGCTGCCCTTGCTAATGTTCCCCCAGCTGCATGCACTTCCTCCAGCAAAGCACTTGTAATGACGTGCTTAGTTTGTGCCTCCCTGGACAGCCAAGCTTGGGAGCCCCTTAGAGCAGGGGCCAAGGCTGCCACCTTCTCCTTGTGTCCCCAGAGCTCAGACCAGAGCCAAGCTGGAGAAGGTGTTCAGAACATAATTGTGAGCTGAACAGATGAATTCACCAGACAGAAGGCAACGTGATGCCAACAGAGGGTCTATAACATGCCCAAGGTCACAGAGAGGTGGGGGAAAACACAGTCCTGCCTGCTAGTGTGGGGCTCTGTCACAGGCCCCATCCGCCTCTCCTTTCTGGCTGTCCTGTCTGGATTTGTCAGTCCTCTTCCTGGAGCAGGGCTCTTGAAAGGTGAGGAGCAGACTTAGTAGTCTGTGAGACCCCTGCCTGGCTAGTACATGTGGGTCATGTCTGGAAAGGACTGACAACTTGTCCAAAGCTACGGTCTTAGCCTCCAGAATTTTCAGACACTCAGGGACTCCTTTGGAGTGGCAATCAGTGGGAGACTTCACACTGTCCCCATACCATTGCCACATTACCTCTTGGGGTCATAAGGCTTGAGGAAAAAAGGGCAAAGGGCCTAGAATGTGGCCAGAACTAGAGTTCCTGCCCTGCAAACGGTACCTGGGTCTGTAGTAGAGCCCACTGCCTCAAGTTCCATGGGTGACCTTGGCCAGGCCTTCACCTGACATGGACCTCAGTTTACCCACCTGTGCTATGTGTGTATGTACGGGGCTGGGGGTTGCTGGTGCTGGTATCTCTGTGTCCTTCCTGTTCTGAGGGACCCTCAAGATCTTTCCTGTTTTTAGGAGAGAACAAGAGTTCCTGACACAGGTTTCCCAAATTAGTCTCCTAGGGGCCCTAAGAGCAAACAGTCCTATTAGGCATGCTGGCTCCCCTTCTGCCCTCACCAGGGTTCTAGGGAGTTATTTGCTGGTGGGCCCTGGGTCCCTGCTGGGCCACCCACATGGCAGCCACACGTCATGCCATACTGACCTCCAGCTCACCTCTGGGGGTGCCCAGCCCCCTCTGGTCAGCAGGGCTCCTTGGCAGAACATACCAAGCTCAGACCAGGCCTCTGACCTCGGGTGTTCCCTTCTGCTCCCCAGGCCCCCTCCCCAGATCGAGTGCCCACTCCTTCTGTCCCTGGCTTCCTGCCACCCAGGCTGGAGGGGGCGGGGGGGGGGGGTGACAGCTGTGTAAGCGATGGCGGCTGCCCCTTCCTGCCCCTCCCCCCCAGCTGTCTCTCTCTCATGACAGCTGCCCAATCAAAGGGCCGGGGGCTTAGCCAGCTCCCCCCCACATGCAGGGATCAAGTGTCCACCCTGGCTTTGTTCTGGAGCAAGAACAATCCGGGGGAGGGGAGGGCTCCTGGGGCCAGGCAACTCAAGTGGACGGGACCGCCCCTTGGGGGATTCCCTTGGCTCTGCTAGCCAGTGTCTGGACCAACCAACCAGGGCCTACAGACCCACCTGAGCTAGAGAGAAAGTGGGGGGGGGGGGGCAGTCTCCAAGTTCATCCCCCACCTCACATCCCCTGACATCCCCCTCAGCACCACCAGGCTCCAACCTAGCAGCCTCCTACTCCTAATCCAAAAGCAGCCATGCTGGCCACACCCAGTGATGCTGGGGAATGGCTCGGGACATCAGGCGAAGCAGGGCGTGGCGGGAGGTGGACACTAGGCTTGGGGAGATCAGCACTGAGGGAGGGATCCTAACTCCCTTGCCTATCCCCTTCACTGGGTATGCTCCCCCTTCTTGATTACCCAGGCCTCCACAAGAAATGTTCCAGTATCCTCTGACCCATGTGCCCAGCCTCTCAGCCTTACAGCTTCCCAGGATGACCATTCATAGCACTTCTTGGGAGAGTCAGGGGAGGAGAGGCCTGCAGGGGAGCAGCCTGGGGGGTCCATGAGCTCCACCCTCTGGTTTCCTGACCCAAAGCTATCCTGTAGAATCTGTGCTAGGCAGTGAAGGGAAGCTCTGACAAGTTGTCTGGTGTCAGAAATGCTATAGCCTCCTTAGGGCATCATTAGGCAACTCCTCAAGAGTCCTCACAGCCGAGGGAAACTGAGGCAGGCCCAGACTGGGCTCCAGGAGGAAGGACACAGCTTCATGGTACAGCCCCACCCCCTGATACCCTTTGCCTCACCCAAATTGAGAAAGGTCTCTAGCTTTTATTTTCCATGCTGGAGACTCGGTCATTCTGCTGCTCAACAGCCATCGATGGCTCCCCAGTGCCCAAGGAATAAAGCCTGATCACCATAGACAAGCACTCAAGGCCCTTTGTGATCTGGTCCCTGCCAGCTTCTCTTCTCTCATCTCTACCCCTTCTCCCCTACACACCAGGCTGCAAAACACGCCTAGCACCTCCAGGCCTCTGGGCCTTTGCCCAGGCTGAACCCAGCTTGAAATGCCCATCCTCCTCACTCTCTGTCAAAATCCTTCCCAAATGCCACCTCCTCTGTGAAGCCTTCCCCAACCTTCCAAGTCAGATATAATCACTCAGGCCTCTGTGCCTCCTAAAGATATGCCTCAACTCAAAGGAGCCCCAACTGGGCATTTTCAAGCCTATCTTTCTACTACCCAGGAAAGTAAGAGTTCCTCCAGGAGATCAGGAGCCAGGACGTGTGCAGGGAGAAGGGCCTGGCGGCATTAGGGACCAGAGATGGGGCTGAGGGTCCCAGAGAAGCAGTAAGGATGGGGTGAGAAGATCAGGGCATGGGGGGACCAGCCACATAGGAGGCCCAGGATCTGGCTGGACAGAATCCTCTCTCCATTCCTCAGCAGAGCCCCTGCTCCTGCTGTTTCTTTGGATCTAGGTGTTTCCAGGGCATGTCACCGGGGTGGGGGATTTGCGCTGTGCTTTGAGACTTCCAGGGGCCCAGAATGGGTTCCCCATGTGGAAGGGAGGCTGGAAGAAGAGCTGGGGAGTGGCACAGGTTTCACAAAATCAGAACCTGAGGCCCAAAGAGGAATGCATTTGTTTACAAGGCTACATGAAAGGCAACTGGCAGAGCTGGGAGAACCAGGGGTCCACCTGTGCAGCTCAGAGCTCTTTCCTCAAGAGGTCAATGCCACTGGGCGATGGTGATGGAGGCTAGAGGGGGGGTAGGTGGCAGGGATGGGAGTAGGGAGGGTGGACAGAGCCTGTCTGGGGACACAGGGCGGGGCAAAGCCAGCCTCCCTGTGGCCTGGGCCTGCCAGGGTGTGTGGGCCGCCTGCTCCCAGCCCCCCACCCTGAGCATGCAGGAAGAACAATCCCCTTGTGTTTGGGCAGTCTGAGCCTGCATGCTGATGAAGGCTGGGGGGTGGTGGCTGGGATGGGGGTGCTTTGGAGATTGAGGGGGTTCCAGGGCCCAGAGCGACTAGGGGACCTTCAGATGGGAAAAGGATAGGATCCCAGGTGCTGGCCCTGAAGCAGTGAGGGTAACCTCAGGAAAGAGTGAAGACTGGAGCTAAGGTTTAAGCTCCTGGAGAGTCTCTGGGGTCTAAGAGCTCTTTGTAGGAGAAGGAGGGCCCCTAGGGATACATGCCCTGTTGGTCCAGCATAAAGGTAAACATTGTGGGCTTGGTGGGGACCAAGAGCCCACATTCTGGAAGGAGGGCATGCAACTGGCTGTGGGTGCATCCCCTTGAAGACCACTCCCCATGGTGCTGGAGCCGGGCGGAGCACTGGGTGCCACAGGTCTCAAGATGGCGGGCCTGGGACAGGGGAGTGAGGAGGTGGGCACCTCCCTCTCCTGGCCAGACAGGCATGAGAGCCAGGCTGAAGTGATTAGCCAGAGACACCCCCTGTCCTCCAGGACTCCAGCTAGAAGCTAGGTCAGAGCTGAGGGGCTGAAGAGCCACAGGGCATGAAGGACCACTCTGAGCCCCCAACTGTCATCTCCACACACCCCTGGATGGAGATCTGTCTGCCCCGCCCCCCCCCCCCCCCAATCAAGGACTGCGGAGAATGGGAAGGGGTGTGTGTCCAGCCAGGAACTGCAGGGGAATGGCAGATGGGGATAGAGATGGAGCAGAACCAGAACCCAAGGCAGGAGATCGAGAGAAGAGCAGGTCCAAAGAACAGAAACAGCAGGTGGGATGTGGGCCTCAAATCTGGGGTCTCAGGTCCAGGAAGGCCCTCCCTTGGTGCTGGGGGCTCCTCTGGCAGAGCAGCGCCCCCCACCTGTGCAGGCCTGGGCCCGAGTGGGACAGGGAAGCATGTCTCCCAGTCTCCCAAATCTGGACCCCGGCCTGTAGACTCCAGCGCGGGCTCCCCACCCCCCGGCCGAACCCCCAAACTTCGCGGCCCGCGGTGCCCCGCCCGGCCCGCGCCCTACCTCGCTGGGGCTGTCCTGCGGCGGCGGCGGCGGCGGCGGCGGCGGCGGCGGCGCGGCGGCTGGGCCGCTCAGTCCCACATTGTCCCCGGGAGAGGCGGCCGCTCACAACTGCGAGTGACATCAGCTGCGAACAATGAGGGGTTTGACAGGCGCGGAGCCCGGCCGGCCCGGAGCCCGGCTCCGCGCCCCCCCCCCCCACCCCCCGGCCCGCCCGGCCCGGCCCCTCCCCGCCCCCTCCCCGGATCCGATTACAGCGCGGCGGGCCCGCCCCAGCCGCCCCAGTGCCGCAGCCGCCCGCCCCGCCCCGCGCGCCGCGGTGCGCCCCGAGCGGTGGCCGCTTCCGGGAGGGCTGGTGCGACCCTCCCCCGGGAGGTCGTCCGTGCGCCGAGAGCGGGGGACCTGGCTGGGTAGGGGTGGAGGGGGTGCCCGGCCGCGAGCGACCGCCCAGTGGTCCCGCGGTGCCTGGCCCCGAGCCCCTGCGCTCTCTGCCCGCCAGGGCCGCCCGCCCGGCGCCTGCGCCGAGCCCACCGCTCCCAAATCTCGGCCTCGGGCCGGCCGCCAGGCCCCACGCTGCCTCGCTCTGGCTCGGATCCCTCGGAGCCCGGATTTCGACCCTCCGCCCGACCCGGTTCCCAGCTCTGCTCGCTTCTGCGCCTTCCATCCCCGCAACCCCGCGCGGGGCTCTCGCCCACCAAGACCCGCGCCCTTCAACCACCCACAGCTTCCGCGAGGCCCGGCCCTTGTCCACCCGGGACAAGTTACCGGGCCAGCTGGAGGAGGGGCCTGAGAGCGGTGTGATCCCGTGCAGCCCGCCCCGCCATTCTCCCAAAGCTACCCCCAGAATTCCTTCTGGGGACTAGGGTCGCAAGGGCCGCGACGCAGTAGAGTACTCTGCTAGGGAATGGGAGGAGTTGGACGGTCCCCCAAGCCCTCTCCTTCCCCCACCGCACCCCCTGGGGAGCAGATCTACCTCCCCCTCTCCTTCGTAATCGGCTCAGCCTGGTCCCACTGACCTCCACCTCCCCCCACAGCTGAGTCTCTTGGCACCTGGGTGTGTGTGGGTGGGGAGGGGAATCCAATCTCCCTTCCCCTCCATCTGGCCGGGTGGACAAAGGGCAGGGGGACCATCTGGTCCCGCCAGGGTGGGGGAGGGGCCCACAGTGGCTGTCCCCAGGGACGGGGGAGGGGCGGCGCTCTGGAGACAGCGAAAGCCTGCGGGGTCTAATTGCATCACTTTATTTCACCGACCTCCACTCTCCACTCTCCGTCTCCCCAACCCCCAAACCTCAGAGCAGGAAACAAGCTTGGCTGAGCAGATGCAGGCCTAATAACCTGGGGAGGTGTGGAGCACCCAGAAAGAGAGGAGGGGAGGGCAGGGAGATCTGAGGGTCGAAAAGATGTCACCTTTTGGGGGGCAGTTCTGGTCGGGGGCCTGCTGCAACCTGTGGGTGAATGAAGTTCAGGGCTGGCTACCCCTAAGCTTGGCAGAGGGCCTCCTGCTAGGGCTGGCCTATTGGGTCCCCACCTTCCTGGACAGTGGGTGCTGCATGGTTGGGAGGGGGCATGTGTGGAGGCACAAGAATGCATGTGTGTGAGTGCATGCAGGGCAAAGCTGCAGGTGACAATGTGCATGTCAGCCCAGAGTTGCCTGTACCTATGCAGTTGCTCCCAGGTGAAGGGTCATATCTGGGAATATAGATGGCTCTAAATGTGTAAGCATGCATGTGGTCATGGATGTATCTGGATGTATGTGTGGTCTAAGAGGCAGGGGTAGGGGATGTGAGTGCCCCACAGGACAGCCAAAGAGAGAAGCTGGAGGCAGGATGGGGAGGCTGAACAGGGCAGAAAAAGGGGTGCAAGCAAACAGGAAAGCCTATAGGAGAAGCCCATCTAATGGATTACCCTCCACCAGATTATGTCTCTTGATTCCTGGGGCTTTCCTTCTTGATTTCACCTCCAAAGTCTGTCACTGCAAGAGAAAGAGGAAGAGGAAAAGATAGACCCCAAAGACAAGAAACCAGATAGAGACACACCTGTTGCATGTACATGATGCGCAGGGGCCCATGGCAGGAGGAAGGAGACAGAGCCCAAGGCAGACCAGCAGCCACCCCCATCAGCAGGGCTGGGTTTCATGCTAGCCCCTGCAGGAAATCCAGCAGCCCTGTGTGCCACTCCCCAGGTTTGTCAAGGTAACAGGGGTGCCCTGCCCCCTCCATGACCAACACACGGTGGTTGGGCAGATGCTTCAGGTGCTCAAAGCTGGTCAGACCCATGGGGTCCTGGTCTCCATATACAATAAGTGTTGAGGTCTAGAGAAAGGAAAGGGAGACAGAGTAAACAGGGACCTGACACACCGGCCCCAGCCTCCTAGAAGTCAGCTCTAGCCCCACAATCACTTCAGTCTCTCCCTGGGGTCACCCCAAATAAGGGGGAGAGACAAGCTGGCCCAGTGGGTGGTAGAAGAAGCCCCAGCTCCAGGCGGATAGAGGCATGGATGTTGTCTGCCCCAGCATACAGATTAACACAGGCCAAGGCACGGTAATCTGCTAAGTAAACCAAAAGGGTGGAGTTTGGTCATGTAGCTCCTCCCAGAAGACACCCCTTGGTTACCCTGCCCCCAGGTAAGGAAAGGCCCCAGGATGGACCCTTCCTTGCTCGTGGCAGGGGCATCTCAGCCTCCCACACAGGGGTACCTTCACACTGGCATAGTCGGAAGCATTGATTTTGTCAGTGCAGATAGGGGCCACTGGCACGTAGCCCCGGAGCTGGGAGCCAGGGGCCGTCAGGAAGGGCAGGGAGTACATGCCACTCAACGACGGGCTGATCACAACTGGGGGACCCAGGTCCAAGGCATCTACCACAGCTGCCAGGAAGCTGCTGGGGACCAGCTCTCCAATAGGGGCAGGGGCTGCTGCTTCCTTGGAGCGCCCCAGACCTGCAGGGATTCAGGTGTGAGAAAGACAAAGGCATGAATCGGGAAGTGGAAGAGACAGTCCCTTCCTCCAGGAAGTCCTCCTAGGTGGATCTTTCTGAGCCAGGTTCCTGCAGCACACAGCGTACCCAAGCTTATTCCTACAGCAGCCTAGATCTACCATTATCTGTGGCAAGCATGAGGCATTTCCCTCGATATCTGTGCCCATCTCTCCCAGCAGTAGAGTGGTCCTGGAAAGGATCAGGCTCTGAAGTCCAACCCAGCTGGGTCCAAGTCTCAGTCTTCCACTTACTATCTATGTGACCTTGGGAAAGCCTCCTCAACCCTCTCTCGGCTGCTCAGTTTCCCCGTGTGTTAAAGGAGAGAACAAAAGTATCTGTCGTTTCAGATTGTTGTGAAAATTAAGTGAGTTAACTGGTTAAGAGACACCCATCCCAGGGCTGGCAGAACGGACAGTGACTGAGGAGCTGGCTCTGCACATGGACCTCCCCTCCAATTAGTCGTACCTTTCCCACAAAGATTAGCTCAAGACCTTCACCTGGAAGATCAGCCCAACCCACTGTCTGAACCAATTCCATCTGGGCCTAGAGGCCCACACCTGGGCACTGAAAACATGGCAGCCATGCCTGTGAGGGGAACAGGTCAGCTATGCTGCCCCTTCACATGGCACCATGTCTAGGTTATGACTGCCAGTCTGGGGCTGTCCCTGCCTACTCCAGAACTCAGTTTAGGGCTTTGTACATGGCTTAGCCACCCTCCAGGGTCTGCCCCACCCCCAAATGTGTCAGAAGATTCAGTCTTACTAGGCAGGACTTCCAACAGACCCTATGGTTATCGCTCCACCAAAAGATTTTACTTCCAATTGGCTGAGCACCGATTACTGGGTGTCAGGTACTGGCCACTATTCACATAACCTCAGTCCATTCTCACTAGAGCCAACCCTCAAAATGAATATATCTCCCGTTATACATGAGGAAACAGAGGCTCAGAGATACTGAGACACTGCCCCAGGACAACACAGTTAGAAGGATCTGGACAGTGTCCAGACCACATCCGGATGGAGACTAGAGACAGTGGAAGGCCCCACAGTGTACATCGTGCCCTGTGGAGCTTGGGGCCCAGCCTGGCCAGGTCCTCCCAAGTCCCCCAGCCCCCAGTGAGGCCCCCACAACCCCTGTCCAGGAGCCCACCCCAGAAATACCTGGCAGGTCGATGGCCACAGCCCGGTAGCCAGCCTGAGCCAGACTGTGCAGTGTGCCCAGGTTCTGCCAGGTCTCAGAGGAGAAGCGGATACCATGCAACAGCAGAACTGAGAAGCAGGCAGCCTGTCCACCGCCTGGCCGAGCTTCTCGGAAGAAGAGGCTCTGGCCCTGCACCTGGATGGTGCCCTCGTGCTGCTCCACACCCGCCATACTGGCTGCTGCACTGGTGAAGCACCTGTGGTTCAAGGCCAGACTGATGAGCCACAAAACACCCTGCCCAGGCTACCACAGAGAGAGAAGGGGTCCCTCAAGAAGCAGCAAGAAGGCCTCCAGGAAGCTACCAGAACTCTAGGAACATGCTTTGGGGGGGAGGAAGACATAGTGTTTTTATGCCTCTCCCACTCAATTGTGTGGCCCTGGGCCTCAATTTCCTCTTCTGAAATAAGGAACAATAAAGCCTACCTCAAGAATTAATGAGTTAAGAAAAAAAAAAGAATTGACAGATGAGGGTGCCTGCCCTTAGAACGCAATACATGGGGCTCCCATTACAATTATTGTCCTCACTGTTATTATACTTTTCTACAAATAGGGATAATACAATAGTGTTCAGCCCATAGGTAGGTGATGAGATTAAATGAGCTCAGGCATGTAAAACGCTGGACATCGTTCCTAACACATAGGGAGCATAGTAAGTGCTCAATCAACAGTAAGGTGCTGTTTTGCTTATCGACCTCTTCCTCTTCAAGGCACTGTTACAGGCTGTAGGTCGGCACCACAGGCCAGAGGGGGTCGGGGATGGAGTTAAAAACCCATTTTCCGGAGGCGGAAGCTGGAGCAGAGCCGGGAAAGGCATTGGAGTTCCGGCCTGCAAGGGACGAGGAGTGCCCAGCGCGCTTCCCGCTGGGGGCCAACGCTCTGACGCCGTGGTCAGGGGGCACGGTCAACGGCGCTGCAGCGGCTCTCTCTGTCCCCTCCGCGGACCTCGGTTCTGGCTCGCAGGGCCCGGTAAGGCGCACGCGGAAGGGTGGGGGCAGACCCGAGGAGGGAACCTGGGGAGCCGAGAAGGGGAAGGGGAAGAACTTGGGGTAGTAGGGGTGGGCCCTCACTGGATAGCGGAAGAGAGGGTCGGGGGTGCAGGGCCGGTACCTGAGGAGCTGCGTAGGCTCGCGCAGACAAGAAGCAGGCGAGTGCTGGCTGCGACTGAGGCCCGGGGCAGGGAAACCGGGAATTGGCCTGGCCGAGGGCGGGGACCAGGCCGTGCTACGGGGCGCCCTCTTGTGGCCACAAGACGTCGCAGGCCTGTCGGTGCCGTTAGACCTATCTTTCTTGTCGCAGCGGCCTCAGTTTCCCAGAGCCCCTCGGCCCCATGTGTTCCAAGTACCCGGCTAGGTGCGGCTCCCAGCAACCTGCCCCAGATGCACATGGTGCGGCTTGAGGTTCATGGAGTCTCATCCCTGCTGCTCCTCCCCGCCTTGTCCCCAACCCACTCATCCCTGGGGCCTTGACTGCCCAGGCCCAGAGTTGTGCGCCTGACATGCAGTGAAACCCGACAGCTTTGAGTGCGAGGTACTGACAAAGTCCAGCCAGGTGGCGTTGGTCATTTACCTATCGTCGCTGAGCCTCCTGGCCTGTAGAATGGGTGTGATGTTGCCTTTTTAGCAGGGTGTCGATAACAGAGTGAGTCCTGCATGCTCAGCGCCGCTTCCCTGTGCCAGGCCTGGCCGCCAAGCCTGGGACCTGTCCTGAGCCCGGGGCAGACCACACGTTGGTCACACATTGCCCACCAGGATGGGTGCTATAAAGAGCCGTGAAGGAGCGAGAGGCTGCCCTGGGCTGTGACCAAGCGCGTGAGCATGTGTATCCGTAGGGGTTGGGGAAGCAGTTGGGCTGAGACCTGGAGCTACCAAGTAACAATAATATCTGACATTTACAAGGCAAGGGACTCCTCGCCAGACACTGAGCTAAGGCCTGACCGGTCCTTTGTGGTCCTTAAGACAACCCTTATCCTTAACCCCGTTGTGCAGACCAGGGACTGACCCACGATAGAGATGGTCTGGTGGAAGAAGCTGGTGGCTCTCCCCTGGCCCTCGGGATGGAAGCAATCCGGAAAATCTGGACGGGACGGGGACGAGGCCTGTGTGCTTTCAGGCGCCGCCTGGACTCCCCCTCCATCTGGGTTGGGAGGCGGGGGTGGGGCAGGAGGCAGGGGTGGGGGGAGGTGCTGCGACTGCGGACTGCGCAAGCGCGCCTCCTTGGCCACGCTTTCCGCCGACTAGTGCCAGCAGCAGCCTGCGGAGCCGCCGAGGCAGCGCAATGGTTGCGGCGCTGTTTGGCTGCTGGTTCCGCGTGGGCGGGGCCCGCTCTGGGGTGTCCGGCCCGGTCATCCCGGTCGGTCGGGTGAGTGTCCCCGGGGAGTGAAGCCAGCAGGGTGCCCGGGACGGGCCATCCTGGCTCCGCCCCTTGCCCCCAGAGTCCTCGGGCAGAGTCCTGCGGGAGTGGCAGGAGCTGGGGCAGTGAGTGTGTGTGTTGGTGTGTTGTGTGTGCACGCACGCGCTTGTGTGCGTGTGTTCTTAGGGGTCTGAATGTACGTGTGTGTCGATGTGTGTGTCTGTTTCTACATGCATACATAGCGGAGGGTTGGGGATCAGTCTGTCCGCTTGTGTTTGTGTATGTCAACTGTGTGCATTTCTGCGTACATGTGATTTTGAGTGTGTGTATCTCCCTGTGAGTGTATTTCTGAGGGTATGTCTGTCATATGCATGTGTGTTTCTTGTATGCATGTGTAGTTTTAGGATTGTGTGAATGAGTTTTAGGATTGTGTGAATGACTGTGTGCTGGAAATGTGAGGGTCTGCATGGTTTTGAAAGCGTGTGTCTGTATGTCCACCTGCCTTCCTGATGGCTGACTGTATGCCTGATTTTGAGGGTATGTATTTCAAGGGATCAATTGTTCACAGGCCAGGCACGTCTGCCTGTACGTGCGGGGAATAGCTTGTGCAAAAGAAAAGCATGTGGGAGCAGGACTCGATGTTTGTGCGCACATGTGTACACCTGTGTGTCATTGTTGACACGTATGTCAAGGACCTAACTTGAGTAAAGCTTCCCCGTCCCCACACACCGTATCTGTAGTTGCCTGCAGCCAGTTGCTTGCTAGCTGTCCACTATCATGGTCTAGTGCACTAGCTGCCTGGGTTGCCAAGGCAACGGCCAAAGTCCTGACTCTCCCTACCCCCAAAGGGTAAGGTGCTGGGCGCCTGCAGGGAAAGGTACAGCACAGATTCTCCCACTGGTGGGAACATAGGCTAATGCCAAGTGGGAGGTTGCTCTTCGTGGTCAGAAGGAAGAGAGGAGCGCCCTCTTCCTCTCCTCAGCTCCTGGCTCTCCGTCAGCACCAGAGGGGCTGCCACTGCCCACCCACCACGGGACTGGGAGCCTGGAGGTGGGGGCTTGGGAAATATCCCCAAGGCTCCCAGGAGAGGAGGGTGGGGCTCAAGATGGGTTTCCAGCTCCTAGCGAGGGCCAGCACCCAGTTGGCACTCAATAAAGATGTGTTCGCTGCAATCGGAATAAGGCAGGTATACTCATCCTAGGCCCAAGAAATGGTGACAGAACATCCCTGGATCAGGTCCACTGTCTTATTGAAATATCACAGGAAATTTGAAAGGGCTGATGCAAGGTTATCCTTTCCCCCCATTTTACTGACAGACTGAAGACACACAGCCAGGAAGTGGCAAACAGAGTCTTGAAGCCAGGGCTAACTGTTCTGTCTGGGTCCTGGGTCCTGGAGTCTGTGCTCTGGATAGTCAGAGGACTCAGACTGAGGTCCTGAAGCTGGGGTCGGGGAAGCATTCATCTCTCCAACCTCCATGCCGCCTTTTCCATTTCTAGGTGTACCATGCTCCTCCCTTGCCCCATACCCCTCATGCCTCAGCACTTCCCCCATCCCAGATATTCTCCAGGAGCCCTCCTCCCACTTAATATCAGCTGAGGTAGAGTGTTAAATATTCCCATCAACTGCAAAAAAACACATTCTGATTTAAGCACTATTCTATGCAATGTGATTAAAAAGGAAAAAAAAGGACCATTTCAAACATGCTGTCAGTGGGATGTAGCTTTACACATAGTCCTTCACTTTTGATGACTCTCACTACTCTGTCCACCAGCAAGGCTCCAGTTCATCCCTCACCTCTCAGCCCCATGGTTTCTTCCTTGGCAAACGGAGTGTGGCTTGGTGGTTAGCAGCCCAGCCCCGGATTCAAATCCCAGCTCCCCTACTTGCTACTCTGCATTTTGGGCAAGAGAATTTACCTCTCTGGGCCTGTTTCCTCATCTGCAAGAGAACCATAATCATATCTGCTCCCCAGTGTTCGTTCTTGTGTGGATTCATGAGCCCTTGCATGTGAAGGGCCAAACACAGGATCTGGTTGTCATCAGCACCCGATGAATGGAAGTGGTTTCAGCTGGCACAGTGGTGATGGTCACTGAGCATGCTGTGTATCGGGAGACATCTCAGATGCCCCTTCTCACACTGCAGGGTATCTGAGCCCTTGCGCCAGCATGTGGAGGAGTTGAGTATGATTGTCAGATCCCTGCCCAGAGCAGGAGAAAGGGCAAGGGCTGAGCTCTTCCTCTGCTGGGGGCTTCTGGGTGGGGTTTGGGGATGGGGTCCCGGGGGCCTGGTGGAGGCGCAGCGTCAGCCTCTTCTTCCTCTCCTCTCCTCCAGACTGTGGTACAGACCTCCATGAGCCGGTCCCAGGTAGCCCTGCTGGGCCTGGGCCTGCTGCTCATGCTGCTACTGTACGTGGGGCTGCCAGGCCCCCCTGAGCAGACCTCCTGGCTCTGGGGAGGCCCCAATGTCACAATCCTGGCTGGTCTCACCCCTGGCAACTCCCCCATCTTTTACCGCGAGGTGCTCCCACTCCACCGGGCACGCAGGTGGGTGCTGACCCCAGGGTACAGTGGAAGGACTAGGTCCAAGGGGAGTCCCTGTGTGGGACGCCAGCTCAACTCAGGGTGCTCAGGGCCTGGGAGGGCAGTGGGAGAAGCCTAAAAGAAAGAATGGCGGGCCACTCTCAGACCCCTAGGACACACACTCCCCTGTGTGCCCACAGGGTGGAGGTGGTGCTGCTCCATGGAAAGGCCTTTAACTCCCACACGTGGGAGCAGCTGGGCACACTGCAGCTGCTGGCGCAGAGGGGCTACCGGGCCGTGGCCCTTGACCTCCCAGGTGAGAGCCACCACTCCGGGGTCTAGGGAAGCGACAACATCCAGCAGGTACAAGGGGGCAGTTTCCCAGAGTGGGGAGTCGGGGGGGTAGAAAAGCCTTACGGTATGGCTTGAGGGGGGGGGTTGGCATTTGGATCCCAGTGTCTGGACAAACGGTGGCAGGTCGCAAGACAAGATGGCCATACTAAAGGGCCTGTGTTTTTATTCTCTACCTTGAAAACTAGAATGTGGATTGTTGCATGTCACAGAGCAAATAGAAACATGACTCACTTTACAAGCCATTGCATGGAGAGACCTCACTGTACTTTTATGACAAACTAGGTAGCTTTTTGGTTTTTTTAGTTATGCAAATGGTTTATGCTATTATTCTTGTCTTTAAAAAATCCAACAAGAGTGATGCCCTCAGAGACCCATGCCACATTTCTCTCCCAGCAGTTTGGGGGTGCCTGACTCCCTTTGGGCGTTTCCATATATAGAAAAATGTGGTGCTGCAGGATTGTGTGGTGAGGTTAGGACCGTGACTGGTGTCCTGTCTGCTTAGCAAATCTATCCACAGTTTGGTTTTCTCCTCCGGTACCATGTCTCATAGGGCATGCCAGTCATCTGTATGTGTACTATGTGCCATTGGAGGCATGGACACATTTTATCTGCCCATTCCTCTACTGGTGGATATGTAGGTTGATTTAGAGTTTTCAGTGTAAATTGAAATGCTTGAGAAATGAAGCTGAAGCAACTTTGGACATGTCTCTGAGCACAGAGGCAATAATTTCTGTAGGGTAGCTACCAAGGACATTGATGGGTCAAAAGATACGCATTTAAAAAAATTTTGACAAATACTACCTTACCTTCCAAAAATGCTATATGGATTTATCCTCCCATCCGTCATTTATGAATGTGCCCATTTCTCCTCATCTTTCCCAACACTGCGTATTATCAATCTTCTTGGTTTTGCCAATGTAATGAATTAAAAATGCTTTTCTAGCAGACCTATCACATTATAAAAAGTAGCTTCTGGGAAGTTTGGGCTAGCATTGCCACGCACCACTGCTCTTTCCCCCACTGTGGTGGGCAGGAAGTCCTGAGTTCCTTTCCAGCCTCCCTCAGCTGGTGCCTCCTGCTGTTCCCAGGTTTTGGGAACTCAGCACCTTCCAAGGAGGCAAGCACAGAGGCAGGGCGGGCAGAGCTGCTGGAGCGAGTGCTTCGAGACCTGGAGGTGCGGAATGCCGTGTTGGTGAGCCCCTCTCTGAGTGGCCGTTATGCCCTGCCCTTTTTGATCCAAGGCCACCACCAGCTGCGTGGATTCGTGCCCATCGCACCCGCCTCCACCCAGAATTACACCCAGGAACAATTCTGGGCCGTGAAGGTACTAGGAGGAGGGTTTCCAAAGGTCCTGGCTTGCTATCCCTGGCTTGAGTCATGGCAGGAAAGGACTCAGGTCTCACTTGGAGGACACACGGCCTCATCTGGATAGAAAGAGATGGGGTGTTTGGGAAAGATTTCCTAAGGAGGTGGCTAGAGGGTCAGTTCCCATCAGGCTCCAGGATCACAAGCCCTTGCCTTGCCCTGCAGACCCCGACTCTCATCCTGTATGGGGAGCTGGACCGCATCCTGGCTCGGGAGTCACTGCGGCAGCTCCGTCACCTGCCCAACCACTCCGTGGTGAAGCTGCGTGATGCAGGCCACGCCTGCTACCTCCACAAGCCTCAAGACTTCCACCTTGTCCTCCTTGCCTTCCTTGACCACCTGCCTTGAGGTCACCCACTGGCCAGGCCCGAGGCCTGGCCTGAGCTTGGAGAGTCTGGACCAGCACCTCACCAGGGAGGCAGCCCCTGGGATTGGAGGGTGGAGGTCAGAGGGCCAGACCCAGTCAGGACCTCTCATTTCATCTCACAGGCACAATAAAAAAGAGCATTTTTGTCATGCCTGGGGAGTGACAGGTCCTGTTTCCTGGTATTACAGCAGGTGGGGTGGGAGTGGGAGGCAAGTCTGGAACTGCTTTGGGGCTGGGAGCTGGAGGGAGGTTTCAGCAGCCTGGGAAGACTAAGAACATGGGCTACTTCCTAGCTGGCTGCCCTTACCACTCTGTGACTCAATTTCCTCATCTGTAAAATGGGCATGATGTTAATACCTAACTCAAAATTTGTTTTTAGGATTGAATCAGTCTGGGTAAGTGAGGTACTTGGCCACACGGAGCTGGAGGGGGTCAGGGCGAGGGGGTATTACTGCTGCGTGCCCACTGGGATTGGTGGGAAATCCAGGATCTGGCAGTTGAACTGAGTGAGTCAGGAATGCAGGACCTATGGCCTAAGGGAGCAGGATGTGTAGGGCTGGAGGTGGGGAATGTGGTTTAACAATTAACATAGCATTGGTGGTGAGCTACCAAGACTGCTTGCTCCTGGGTATGTAAGCAGACCAGACTGAAACCCTGGGAGCGTTGGGATGGACCCCTACCCTACCCTCCTGGCCTGCCTCCTCTGAGCCAGGAGGCTGAAGTCTTCAACCCTGCCCCTCCCCAAGCTGACTTCAGAACTGCCTAAGGGTACAAAGGCCAACTGGGGGCACAAGTGGGCAGCTACAACTGTGTGCAGTCTGGGGGTGGCCAGTACGACACCTGTGCCTCTTTATCCTCCCTCTCCGGTGGCTGCAGAAGAGCCAGGAAGCCTGGCACAGGGTCAGCCAACAGTATGTCACATGTATGCTTTTGTGCAGTTTCCCCACCTCTCCCGCTGTCACGCAGCCTCTGTTTCATCCTCCCACCATGACATTCTCTGTCACACAGATGCTACCACACCCAACCACCACCTCACACTCGTATTGTCACACACACGGTCACACACACTGATGCACACTGTTAGATTTGCCCACACAGCTGCACATTCGCACGATCTCACAGGCAGTCACATATGTGCCCCTCTGTCCATTTATCCTTTCCTGACACTTTGTCCAGGCATAGGCTCAGTGCCCTACCAGCTACACGGATCTGCGGGTACACGGACCGGCCTCCTGGAGCTTATACAGTATGAAAAAACAGATATTGACCAATAACCTCTCCACATAGGGGGCTGAGGCAGTCAGGGAAGCCCTCCCTGAGGAGCTGAGACACGGAATGGGGGAGAAGTCGGAGACGCACGGGAGGGGGTCGGGGAGCAGGCAGGAGCCAGCTCTGGCAGGACTTTGCAGCTCTGTACCCCAAGAGTAAGGGGCGCCGGAGGGGCAGACACTTCGTGTGTCAGTGTCTACCCACCTCGCTTCTGTCCCCATGTGGAAGTTGTGGGAGATAGAGCCCTCTGGAGGCGGGACCATCCGGAGCTCGCTTCTAGGCCCGGGGGCGGGGCCTGGCGGGGTGGGGCCTGTGGGGGCGGGGGCGGGGCCAGCGGGGGCCAGCAGTCAGCCGCGGGGCGTAGCAGGTGGCGGCGGAGGCTGCCCCCGAGAGGAATCCGGTAATCGGAGCGGAGGCTGGAACCAGGGGCGGGCGGAGACTCCCGCGCCGACGCGGCCCTAGAGACTGGGACGGCCCTTACTCGCAGTCTTCGGCCCCGCCCCGCGACCCGGTCCGGGCACGTGGTAGGCAGACCCGGGCGGTTCTGAGCCCGCGACCTCGCAGGACCCTGAGCCCTGGGCACAGTCCGGAGCGGGCGCTGAGAGGCAACCGCGGGCCCAAGACCGGCAGACAGCGAGGTGGGGGGCCCCGGAGAGGAGTAGAGCGATCTGGGGTTCCATGGGATAAAATCCGGGCAATTGGGAGAATGATTTGGGAAGGGCTGGGGGAGTCAATGCCTGGGATCAAACCTGGCTCAGCTATTCTCTAGCTGTCCCCGAACCTCTCAGCCTCAGCTTTCTCCTCTGTAAAGTGGGCATTCAGAGGCACAACTTCATGGGGCTTTTTGGCGGATTCAAATGGGCATGTGTCGAAAGCGGCCAGCACGGCTCCTGAAACAGAATGGGGGCTCCAAAACGGGGTGTGTTCTCCCTGTGGGACGTTGGAGGAACCGCCCTGGGGAGGGCCTGTGTGCAGATGGAGTCCACTGGGCCCCAGACGGGAGGGGTAGGTAGCCACTCGCTTTGCCCCCAGCTCACCCCGCGCAGCGCCATGGCCAGCGAGGGTCTCGAGGGCGAGCACCCGTCCGTGACACTCTTCCGTCAGTACCTGCGCATCCGCACCGTCCAGCCGGAACCCGACTACGGTGAGAACGCGGTGGTTCCAGGGCCTGCGGTGGGGCTCCGGGGCGGGGACTGTGCTCTATACCAGACTCCAACCCCTGTCACCCAGCTGAGCCCCACTCTGCTGCCCCAAATGGCGCCTCAATGCCTCTAGCCATTCCCCAGACCAACAGACTGCTCAGCCGCCCCCTTCAGACTGTGCTGCACCAGAAGTTACTCCTGGTGGCTAGTTAAGGAACAACTTCACCTCACTGCCCAGTGTTTGAGGTCAGGGAGGGGAGACCAGACAGCCACAAAGAAAGACGCTCCAGAAGCCTACTGGGGCAGGACAAAGGCCACAGCCCTTAGGGAATCAAGCTTGGTGGCTGGAAATTGTGGACATGGGTCCAAACCCCTGCCCTGTATTTACCAGCTGGGAGACATTAGGTGAATCTCATGTCTCTGTACCACAGTTTTCCTATTTCTAAGGAAGATAGCAATCACTCCTGTTTCTAACTGTGGACTTCCCACTTGACCTTCCACAAAGGGTCCCTGACTGGGCAAAAATATCTTCTTCGTTGGAGACAGAAATGCAGGTGTCCCTGAGGGATGTGGAATTGCACTGAGGAGGCAGCAGCCCATTTCGAATGGGCTCCCCTCTCTGAATGCACCCCAGCTTTGCCTGGATCGGTGGGAAGTGTAGGTAGGCAGAAGCAACCCCAAGACTCTCTGTGTCCCCAGGGGCTGCCGTGGCCTTCCTTGAGAAGAGAGCCCACCAGCTGGGCCTGAGCTGTCAGAAAGTAGAGGTGAGCTTGGGGCCCTGCATGGGGAGGGGATCTGGCCCTGGGGCATCTCCTCACCTCCTGGTCCTCTCCAGGTGGCACCAGGCCGTGTGGTGACCGTGCTGACGTGGCCAGGCACCAACCCCAGACTCTCCTCCCTTTTACTCAACTCCCACACGGATGTGGTGCCTGTCTTCAAGGTGTGTGTGGGGACGGGGGGAGTGGTGTAGGCTTTGAGGCACGCGAAGATGATGTAGACCTTCTCTTGGACCCCAGGGATCTTACTGGGCTGGTCCTAAAACTGACTCCTGATCTCATAGGGCGTTACTCTGTTCAAGCAGCTTTTGTCCAGTGGTCCATTCTGTGCCCACAGTGGGGGGGTGATGGTGGGAACAGAGTTGAGGGATGGCAATCAGCTGCCCTCTTCTATCCCCTTCACCACCCCACTTGACACCCCAACTCTACTATGGGCTTCCAGGACAGGGCCACAGTTGAGCAGAATAGATTAAATTTGGGGCTTGGGTCCTTCTTCTCATCTCCACCCCAGGAACACTGGAGTCATGACCCCTTTGAGGCCTTCAAGGATGCCGAGGGCTACATCTATGCCAGGGGCACGCAGGACATGAAGTGTGTCAGCATCCAGTGAGTGTCCTCCATTCCCTGTCCCCTCCAATGTCACTGGCCCATTGAATTGACACAGGACCTGGGGTGTGATTGGAGAAACTCAAGGCCAAGGAACATCTTGACCTCTTACCTTGGACAGGAATTACCACCATTACATGGATAGGGAGACTGAGGGACAGGGATTTCCCAGAGTCCCCCTACCAGATTGCAGCAGAGTAGGGCCCAGGGCCCAGGGCTCCAGCCTGCCCACCCAAGCATCTGGTGGCTCCCTCAACACCTGGCTTACCTCCTGTCATTGCCCCTCAGGTACCTGGAGGCTGTGAGGAGGCTGAAGGCTGAGGGCCACCATTTCCCCAGAACCATCCACATGACCTTTGTGCCAGGTAGGAGTGGCTCGGGGAGGGACACTTTCAAGGGAGGAGGATATGTTGGTGAGGGTGGCTCCCTCATCTCATGTCCTTGTTGCTTTTGCAGATGAGGAGGTTGGGGGTCACCAAGGCATGGAGCTGTTTGTGCAGCGGCCCGAGTTCCAGGCTCTTAGGGCTGGCTTTGCCCTCGATGAGGGTGAGCGGGTGGCAGGCCCCTGAGTGGCCAGTAGGGGATAGGGAATCTGCTAGTGGGGGCTGGGCCACTCCACCCTCTGAATCCCCTTTTCCTCCCCAGGCTTGGCCAACCCCGCCGATGCCTTCACTGTCTTTTATAGTGAGCGGAGCCCCTGGTGTGAGTATGGGTTCGGCAGGAGGGTGTCACTGTGCAGATGGGGTGCTGGGCCAGAGGGGCAGGGGCCTGCCCAGGGTCATGCAGCAGGTTTGGACCTGAGTAGGCCTTGAACCCAGAGCCTCTGCCTCCCAGACCCTTCCTACCTGGGCTTCTCCTTCCTGAGCTTCTTAGGGTAAACCCCTGCCATGGGCAGAAGCCAGCTCTACACTGTGCATTCTGTGGGGGACAGCCCTGCCAGAGGAGCTTGGAATGAGGGGAAGACCTGGGTCCACCCCAGGGCTGATACTTTTTCAGCCCTACCCATGCTTAAGACACCCACTTCTCACTCATTTTTCCCAGGGGTGCGGGTCACGAGCATCGGGAAGCCGGGTCACGGTTCACGCTTCATTGAGGACACAGCAGCAGAGAAGCTGGTGCGTGGCACACAGGGAGGGAGTTTGGGAATTCCCAAGGCTCTATCCCAGGGCCACTCTCACATCCGATCTCACACTCTCCTAGCACAAGGTCGTGAGCTCAATCCTGGCTTTCCGGGAGAAGGAGAGGCAGAGGTAAGGCAGCCTGGGAAAGAGGGTGGGGGTCTGAGCATCTGTGCAGGAGAGAAAGGAGGTTCCCCCTGCTGCCCCTGCCCTGTCTCCCACCGCAGGCTGCAGTCAAACCCACACCTGAAGGAGGGGGCTGTGACTTCTGTGAACCTGACTAAGCTAGAGGGGGGCGTGGCCTGCAATGTGGTACCTGCTACTATGAGCGCCAGTTTTGACTTCCGTGTGGCACCGGATGTAGACCTGAAGGTGCCACCTCTACCTGGGTTTGGAGGAGGGAGCCGGGTCCTCAAACCTATCTTGGAGGCTCAGGGAGAGCCCGAGAGGTCAGCTCATCTCCCTTCTCATAGGCTTTCGAGGAGCAGCTGCAGGGCTGGTGCCAGGCAGCCGGCGAGGGAGTCACCTTCGAGTTTATTCAGGTATCGGCTGGGGACCCATGGTCCGGGAGCCGTGGGCACAGGGGAGACTGGGCTGGCTGAGTGTGGGTCACAGTGGGAGTGTGCGCTTGGTGTGCCTGCATATATCTAGACATTGCCTTAGCTATGAGAGACACCTTTTATTCACCAACAAGCATTAGTCATGGAGGCCACTGTTGGGTGCTGAGCATAGCATAGGAGTAAAATTAGGCACAGTTCATGGCCTTCTAGTCCTTACAGCACGAAAAAAAGAATAGACCTGAATTAGACATTTGTATAATATTACTTTTACATAAGTATGAACACATGTGGTTCAGGAAAGGGTGGGACCCCACACTCTGAGAACCCACAACGAGTATTCGGCCAGTCTGAGAGGTCTGGGAGAGCCATCCTGAGGAAGGGCCACTTGGCCTAGGATATGAAGGATGGACAGGAAGTAAGAAGATGGAGAGCAGGACAAGGTCCCAGACCTGTGGCTGGACTGGCCAGCTGGGCATCTGAATAGGTGGATTGAGGCCAGGGTGGGGAGTGGGGGTTGGATGTGTGCCTGTGGCAGGCACAGCCCACCCTATGAAGAATAGGGCAAGATGTCCGGGCCCTGTCCTGATCTTGCCTTCCTTCCCCTCCCCCCAGAAGTGGACAGAGTCCCGAGTGACATCTACTAATGACTCAGATCCCTGGTGGGCAGCATTCAGTGGGGTCTTCAAGGACATGTGAGCGTACTGGCTAGCCTTTCCCTTTCCTCTGTCCTTCCCCTACCTCCCTTCCACCTTCCTTGTCCCTTCAATCCTTCCCTTGCCCTCTCCCCTCACTGCCTCCCCATTCACCAGGCTCTTACCTCGGCAGGAACCTCACTCTGGAGCCGGAGATCTTCCCAGCTGCCACCGATAGCCGTTATCTCCGTGCGGTGAGCCTCATGCAATGGATGAGCAGTGGGTGGGCCTGGATCCTGGCCTTCCTCCTAACAGCTTCTCCTTGCCCCCTGCAGGTGGGGGTCCCAGCTCTGGGCTTCTCACCCATGAACTGCACACCCGTGCTGCTGCATGACCACGATGAGCGTCTGCATGAGGCTGTGTTCCTCCGTGGGGTTGACATATACACACGGTTGCTGCCTGCTCTGGCCAGCGTGCCTGCCCTGCCCAGTGGGAGCTGAGTCCCAGGCTCCCCAACCTCTACCCCGGAGTGTCCATCCTGACCAGTGTTAAGTGGTCTACCCCTCTGCCCCCCTGCCCCACAATAAAGTCTGTGTGCGGACAGGGGCCAGTTCTGAAGTACTAAGAGCAAGGATGTTCATGAAGCAGGGATTCTGTCATTTTATTTGTGGACATGCTGTTATCACCCCCAGTTCACAGATGAGGAAACTGAGCCTGGCTCTGGATATGTCTCTAGCACCCTATGCTGCTCTTGTGCCCCTCGACACAGCATGCTCATTCAGTACCACCCAGCCCTGTCTGGCATCAAAGGACCATAATTCTTGTTCTCAATGGTCACTATACCTATATCTGACTTTTAAGGTCGGGGATACCATCCTCGTTGAGAGGGAAACTAAGACAAAGATCTCAGGGAAACATTCCTGGCTTTCTGGAAACACACTTGGGATCCTGAGATAGAACTAGAACTGGAGGCCAGGTGGGCCCTGCCAGATGTCGGGGCAGGCAGATAACGAGCAAGTCAAGACTGCTCGCATTTGCCAGACCCTAGGGATGACAGGTGTGGCGCCTGCTCTGGTGTTGGGAGCTTGAGTCACAGAGGGGTAGGAGCCTTGGTAGACCTGGTTAGTTGACTTTAGGGTCCCCAGCACCCTGTGTAGGGAAGGATCAGTGTGTGCAGAGCGGCCCACGAATGGGGGCTTCAGTCTGTCAGCACTGCTAGGGCTCTAGGCAGTACCAAGAAGTCACTGTGGCCCCGAGAGTTGAGCCTGTTCCTCTAGCTTATCCGATCTAGTCCTGTTCTGGCCTCCACAGGAACTGGGTGGGACAGGTATGGCTGGGCTTTTAAGTGCTGACAGTGGCCAGAGGGAAGTCCACAGCCTGGTTCTGTGGCCTGCAGGCTTAGTCCCCATGGTAGTAATCCCTGCACCTGGAGTTCTGACAAGGAGCCAGGACTTTGTTATCTTTGAACCCTCACAGCAGCCCCTGGATGCAGGTTTCACTGGAACCCCTTTAGAAGCTCTGCTAGAATACCCTGTCCAGGACTGCATAGCTTGCAGGTAATGGGAGTCCACAAAGAATTGAGACTCAAGAACTGGGGACCTGTGCTTCTACACAAGGGAGGCTCCATGCAAAAGCTGAGTGCAGCAAGCTGGTTGTGATGTTCAGTAAGCCTAGTCGAAGCCCCTGACCTGGGGTCTGGCCTCCCCCTTCAGACTGTAGCAGGATGACTGGGCAAAGGAGTCTTTATGCCCCCTCTCTTGGGGATTAGAGCACAGGCCTTAGTGGAAGCCACATGACCTGGTAACCTCAGGCTGGGCCAAGCTACCTTCAGGACATAAAACCTGCTTTTGGTCCCTTTCAAGACCCCACCTATCTGACACCCCCTGGTAATGGGGCAGTTGGCCATCCAGAGCATGCCAGGATGACAGTCATGAGCTAGCAGCCCAGCCTTGGCTGGCCAAGCAAACTTTCTGGGGTCCAGCATGGGCTGCCTGGGTCCCAATGCCACTTCCATCCCAGCCTAGCTCCATCATCTCGGAACAAATTTCCTTCCCTGTAAAACAAAAAGAATAGTAATACCTACCTCAGAAGGGAGACCATTTATCATGGGTTGTACCTAGTACCCCAGAGTAAGGAAGTGAAATCCTTGAGACAAGTGCCCAAGGCTGGTTCACAAATTACATGATCACCATACTGAAAAGTGAGTTTTGAGGACTGGGTGACCAGGAACAGTGATATGCTTGGCACCTTCTATAGGAAGCCCCCAAATACCAATGACCACTATACCACTTGCTTCATTGACTCCCCTAAGGACGAAGACTTTGCAAATAAAGCAGCTGATCCAGGGTGCACAGCAGGGTCTGGCGCAGTTGCACTAGGAAGACAGTGCCACCACTGCCCTGGGTTGGGGGGACCAGAACAACCCGGAATAGTGGATGCTGGCCATGTACACTAGGAACAGCTCAAGTGTGGAATGGCTCAGGCCAGAGTGCAGAATTCAGCAGGGTCCTTTATCTCCTGGGTAAATTCAAAGATCAGGATATTTGTGATTACTTTCCTCACCAGCCTACCCAGTCCAGCAGGCTATGTGCTCCAGCCTCCCTAAGGCCCACCACCATTTCTTTTACCAGGTCACCTTCCTACACTCCAGAACCCCATTTCCCCTGACTCCCACCCATACCCTACCACCGAGAGAAAGCAAAAAATGGAGGTACCAACCCCACTCCAACCCTAGTTCCTGGATCACAGACACAGGCCAACTGACAGATCCTGCCGCAGGTTTATTTGTACAAATAGCACAGGAGGACACCAGCCCCATGCAGATAGAAGCCCAGGGGTCACACCAGTCCTTCTACCCTCACACTGGCAGATGGAAGGCTCTACACTGGTGCCTTTGTGGGGGCCTGGGCACCTTTGGGAGCCTGAGCCTGAGCCGCAGCAGGAGCTGGAGCAGGAGTTGCAGCTGCAGCCTGGGCCTTGGATTGAGCCTTGGCCTTGGCCTTTGGCCGGCAGAGCCTGAGACCCTTGGCAATGCGGGCACGAGCACGTTTCCCGAGCTTGGGGTGAGCGATGTAGGCAAGTCGATTGAGCTTGCGGCTGCCACCCTTTGGGATCTTGGGCTTGACCTCCTTGGGCTTGACAAGGGCCTTGATAGCCTCGGCACGTGCACTCATGGCCTTGGCGTTGTTGGCCTGCATCTTCTTCAGGCCCTTCTTGTTGTGCTTCTTGGCAAAGCGCATGTTCCTCAGGAACTTGGGGTCTACCTGGAAGGCAAAAAAAAAGCAGACACTGTAAGTGCAGCACGTGGGCCCCAAGTCACCTGTTGTGGCCCTCTCCACAGCTGTATCGAGATTGCTGGGCTCCAGCCAAGGCCTACTGGGGAGGTAGACAGTCAAACTTAAATGCCGAACTTAAGTCAAACTTAAATGCTGAAATATACACCCCTCACAAATCACCTGAAGAGAAACGCGTACTACAACCCCAAAAGCCAACACTCCACCCTAATGCTCCACACACACCACATTTTCCGGGCTACATGCCCAGAGCCCAATAGAGCTCAAATCAAGTGCAGAAGGAAAGAACAAATGAAGGCTGCCCCTTCTGCCAGGGTTGCAGGGCGTCAGCTCAGTTTTCCTGAAACCCCTCAGGGCCATCCCCACCTCTTTTAAGGAAAGTGTCAGTTAAACACCACACCTGGTACAACAGATTCATGGCAAAGAAGGCTGAAAAAGAAATCAAGATGGGGAAACTGAAGCTGTGAAATTCAAAGATTCATTCCACAGATCAGAGATCAAGGGCACAGGGAAGAGACAGGACCCTGTTCTCTTGCTTAGACCCTGTAGCCTCAGCCTTCTCAGCCAATTCTTGGAACTCCTTGGCACAGGAAGGAAAGCTGACCCTCAAGCTCAGCACCGGGTCAGATCAAGGTCATGTGACTGGAAGAATGGAAGATTCTCACAAAGTGCGCAGTACACAAAGATAAAGCCATTCCCTCCCTTCAAGTGCTCTGGATAAACAATGGGGATGGTCAAACTACCCTCAGGAGGCAGGTTACAGTTGACCAGGGAGTTACGACCTGGGCTGGGAAAAGCCAAGTAAAGGTTTCTTATGGGTTTGGCAGAACTTCAAGTCCAAGCAAAAGGTGGCCGGATAGAGAAACCGTGGACTTTGGTAGTCCAGGTAAGACAAGAGACAGTTCATAACGGTGCTCAGGCAGATGCTGAAGCCAGAAAAAGATACATGAAAGGCTCTCTGATGGTGCAACTGGGGCCAAACAGACACACTTCTATGTGATGCAGCACACACACTCACCCCCTTAAGAGATTCGTATCTTTGTGACCGGGGCTTCTTGATGCCATTTCTGTGCCATTTCCGTGCTGGGAGGAAGCAAAGGAATTAGACCAAATGAGATTTGCTCTAGTAAGACCACCCAACATCACAGCTGGCCAGCCTGGGAAAAACCATTACTTCCCAGAGTAGGCCTTCTTGAGATCTGGAACAACCCTTATCATTGAATGCAAAGCACTGTGGGTATCTCAAGCGGATGCCTGGCTTCTACAACTATAACCCAAAGGTAACAGTGACTGAAAACAAAATCAGCCCCAGGCCCACAGTAGAAATGTGCCCCCTTGCCCTGCCCCGCATCCCTAGTTCTTGTCAGGGTCTGAAGTGTGAGATAAGAGGTTGGGCCAGGGGAACTTACACTGGTTGTGCGTGGTGTGGTTCTTGGACTTGGCCATATCTGCACCTGGAAAAGGAGAGTGGAGGTCAGGCCCGGGGGCTCACAGGGCTGGGCCTATCACTGCCGCCTTGATGTGGAAGGACGTGGGCCAGAAGCCGGAATGAAACTGCACACAGATGCCTGCCTTGCATCTGCGGCCTCCACCGGCCTCTACTTACTCAGCACGACCCGACGCCGGTCCCCGCCTCCCGAACTCGGGTAACAGTGCCCTGAAACCAACCCTCCCTCCCAAGGCTGCGCTCTACCCCAAATCCGAGTCCTCCCCCTCCTATCCACTCCTTGAGAACCCGCAAGCACCACGCGCGCCCCGCGCCCTCCGCTCCCCACAGCCACGCAGCCGGTCTCCCTGTCCTTCGCGGGGTTAGCGCCCGGCAGCTGGCTGGGAGCCGCGGATGGCTCCGGATACCGCGCGGCCAAAACTCACCAAAGCCCGCGGCTCCCGAAGCGCCTTGGACCGGAAGAGAAAGAGGAAGGCCGCTGTGCAGCACGGGAAATAGGATCGTCCGGGCCGGAAGGTTCTTCCGGAAAAGCTTCCCCCAGCGCCGGGAAGAAAGGTTCCGAAGCCTGGGAGGGTACAAGCCAGATGGGAAGGCGGCGCTACGAGTCTCGCGCAGCTTCCTGCAGGTTTTACCCACGTTTATTATAACTGGACTAGGCTCTTGGGGCCCAGTTCTCATTAAAGGTCCCGAAGACGAAGGGAGACCCTGAGGAATACATGCTAGGAAAGGAGTGACAGACTTGTGTTCTTTAAAAGTACCTTGGCTGCTGTGCGGAGAATGGACTGTAGGGGGCAGAAGTGAAGCGGGGTAGGTGTGGGGCGGCTGGTGCCGTCTTCTCCGTGGTGCCACTGGAGAGTGGGGGAACCTGGAACCCAGCCAGGGCGGCCGGTATGAGGAAGAGTGGATCAGTAGACTGGACTTGGGATGCAGAAGATGAGGGAGGAGAGGGAGGCCAGGTGGTCCCTAAATTTTTGGCTTGAACGTCTGGATGAATGCTGGTACTGTTCACAGAAGTGGGGAAGGTTGGGAGGGACAGGGCTTTTATTGCTTTGCTTTGAGGAGGCCAGTGATCCAGATGTTTCTGTTTGGATACATTAAATGTGATACACCTGTGGAACATCGAAAATGAGTCGGGCGTTTCCTCCTGACAACTTTTCCCTCTTCCCCTCTCCCCCTCCACAGTTCATCTCCACGCAGCAGTGGGACCGGAGGGCACGGTTAAAGACACAAATCAGACCTTGTCATTGAAAGTCTTCAAAGGCCTCCTCTTGCATTTGGAAAGAAACTCTTTACTTCCCCTAATCCTGGCAGTCTTCTCCATATCATTCACTTCTCTCCAAACCCATGGGCTTTTTTCCTTTCCTGCCAAGTACAAATGCTTGTTCTGACTTCAAGGCCTTTGCACTTATTATCCTCTCTGACTGGACTACCTTCTCCCTGGACTATGCTCTTTGGATGGTGTGCTTTCTTGGAGAGGTCTCCCAAAGACTGCCCACCCTATCTAAAATAGATACACTCTACTCCATCTCCTCAGTTATTCCGTGTCCTCTCATTCTCTTTGCTTCCTTCATAGAACTTTCCAGACTCTAATTATGTTCTATATTTACTTGTGTACGTGTCCACTGGCACAGGTGCCATGAGTTCAGGACTGGTTTGGTCACTTTTACTTCCCCATTGCTTGACATAGGACTTGATGTAGAACAGGAACTTAATAAACACCTGCTGAATGGACGTTCTTTGGCAAGGTGGTTTCACGGAGTGACAGGAGCATATTGCAGAGAGTTGGGGGGTGAAGGGGGAAAGGAAGATGTGGACATCTGCTCGGGACTTAGTTTTGCCAGGTTGTTATAACAGTGGCAGAGCAAGCAGTGAGCAGAGAGCCATAGTCTGACAGGGGAGGCAGATTCAAAGACAGGTGATGATGGCCATGCATTAACATTGGAGCTGCTATAGGGATTGGCCCAGGGTGAAATCGCAGCTGTCTGTCAAAGGGGGAGCAGTGACAAGAGTGGGGAGCTTTGATTGATCTGGGACTTGTTCAGGAGCCAAAAGGGAACATGACCTAGAGCCACTTGCCTGCCATGCCTTTCAATAGGTACAATGGTAGGGCCAGCCTTATGTATAGGGATAGTTCCCTCCTTCTTCTTTCCTCCCTCCCCCCCTCCCCTCTCCCTCCCTCCCTTTATCCTTCCCTCCCTTCTTCCCTTCCTCCCCTCCCCTCTTCACCCCTCCCTCACCTCCATCTCTCTTTCTCCCTCTCCCTCTCCCTCCCTCCTTCCTCCCTCCCTCCCTTCCTTTCTTTCTCTCATTCTTTTTCGGTGAAAGCTCTTTTGTAACAATTGTATTCATTCAGTCATAATTCATGGACATCCTTCCCTGTTCATGAAAATCCTTTGTGGTCCTATTTTATTTTGCTCATTTGAAAACATTATTGGTGTGTGTGTGTTGGGGGGTGGGGCACCTGGGTGGCTCAGTTGGTTAAGTATCGGACTTTGGCTTAGGTCATGACCTTGTAGTTTGTGGGTTTGAGTTCCGCATCAGGCTCTGCATTGACATTGAGGAGCCTACTTGGGATTCTTTCTCTCCCCCTCTCTCTGCTCCTGTCCTGCTTGTTCTCTCTCTCTCTCTCTCTCTCTCTCTCTTTCAAAATAAATAAATAAACTAAAAAAAAAAAAGGAATATGGGACTCCTGGGTGGCTCAGTTGGTTGAGCGTCTGACTTTGGTTCAGGTCATGATCTTATGGTTCACATGAGTTCAAGCCTCATGTTGGTCTCACTACTGTCAGCACAGAGCCTGCTTTGGATCCTCTGTCCCCCTCTCTCTGCCCCTCCCCTGCTCACACTCTCTCAAAAATAAGCATTTTTTTAATTAAAAAAAAAAACCTTTAAAAACATTATTCTGGGGCTGGCTCAGTTAGAAGAGTGTATGACGCTTGATATAGGGCTTGTGAGTTCAAGCCCCATGTCGGGCGTAGAGGGTACTTAAAATAAATAAGTAAATAAGCAACAACAAAAAAAACCCCACCACAACCATACATTATTCTGAAAGAGGTCAGTAAACATCACCAGATGCCAAAGGAGTCTCTGACACAAAAAAGGTGAAAAATGTAACCTTTTCTCCAAGGTTGACACACTTCCACCCTCTATGAATGAGCAGCTCTTGCCCCATTTCAGGTCCATGTGGAGGCCTGGGTCCACCTTCCACCCTCAGTGGCCTAGCCTAGGGCAGAGCCACTAGCTAGACTCAGCGGAGTGTCTATCAACCAGGCCCCTTGCCGATGCCTTGGGCACAAGCTGGAGAGGTGAGGCCTAGATAAACCTTGCACTGGGCGAGACTGGATGTGACCCACCTGAACCACGTGGCCTCCAGTGGTATTGTCTTGCCCAGGCCTTGTCCAGAGCCACAGTCCAAGTAGGATCCAGTAGGGCCCATTCACCAAAGTAACAGGATTGGAGATTATTTTTGCTGGGATTATTTTTGCTGTGCCTGGCACAGGTCCAGGTGCATGTGGGGCCTGATAAGTATTTGAGGAATTAAATGTACACACTTCACAAACCCAGGCAGATGGCAGAATCAAGAGGCAAGAAGCCAATCAGCCTGAAGGGATTTCACAGGGATAAGAGTCAGCTCTTTGACCAGGTCAGATCTCTGCTCTCTAAGCTTCATTCTGAGTGTAACCTGGGGACAAACACAGTAATTGCTCCACAGGGTGACACTGGATAATTTGAGTAAAGCACTGAACACTGTGCTGAGTACACATTAGGTGCTCAATCATTGTCAGTCTCATTTATGCTTTTTTCCCCACAAGGCCTCTGGAGAGGGGGAGAAGGCTCAGGGAAAGAATGTCAGAGGCAAGTGAATGCTAAAAATGAGGACAGGATCCAAGGGAGGGTCAGGCTGGAGGGAAGGGACAGTCCTCAGGGGTCCAGATTCCCCTCAGGCTAGAGTCCCCTCAGTTCCAGAGGGACAGGGACCCCCAGTGTACCAGATAAGAGGGACTGTGGGTGGGTTATCAGAAACCAGGATGTTCTCTCTGTAGAAGACTGGGGGGGAGGGCACAGAAGAGGAGCCCCCCTGAGCAGTGGCTTTGGATCTGCTTAGAAATTCCCAAGTGAGAGGCCACCTAGCTCTATGTGGCCACAGAAGGCAAAGCTGTGACTGAGGAAGGCCAATACCAGCTCCATGGATGAGGATTATTTCAGATCAATCAGAATTTCCTCCAAACTATGGAGCAGTGAGTTCCCAGAAGCAGTGAGCTCTCTTGTACAAGAGGTATGCAAGCAGTGATTTAATTACTGAAGATGGAGGATGAAGTATGGGATAGAGGGTTGGAGAATATAACCTTTAAGTTCACTTATCTCTGGGAGTCTGGGATTCAAAGTTCCTGGAGAAGGAAAGGTGGTGGGCAGCGTGTGACGCCAGCGTGGGGCTCGGGGCCTGGCAGGGAAAGAGAGGACAGATCAAGCGGAGGCTTGGAGGTGCAGCCCATCCCTCAGGTCACTGGGTATGTCTTCAACAGCCCCAGGTCACCGATTTTCCCTCTGGGGGGGCCTCTGGCCCCGGAGTGCTGCAGTGTCCCCAACCAGGAATGTGAGCCTGCTATCCGCATGAGGGCAGCACGGGCCCACGAATGGAATGGTGCTGCAGCTGGTAGGCTGGGGCTCCCTCTCATGGGAACCCTTTGAGCCTCCAGTCCCTCTGTCCCTCTCTCTGTCCCTCTCTCTCTTTCTCTCTTTCACACGCCCACCCCCCCCCCCCCCCACACACTACTTTTCCACCCACCTCCACCTGTGGATCAAGCCTCTATCTGCCATTCTTAGCAGGTGCTCTGGGGTAGGTTGGGTCCCCCTGGCCCCATCAAGAGCCTGGTGGTGATGGGGGGTGGGTGGGTGTCTTCCCCAAAGAGAGTTCAGGGTAGAGAAAACGAAGCCTGTGGAGACCACCCCTGTTGGTCTACCTGAGAGTTATAGGAAGCCACAGTTTGGGCATCAGGTGGGCTTGGGTTCAAATCAGACTGCCACTCACCAGCAGAGTGACTTCACATTTCTGAGCCTCAGTTTCCTCATCTGTAACAGTGGGGGAGAGCATCACCCAGTGCTGAGCAGGAGGAAAGCCTCCCAGGGCCTGGATGTGCATTCATGAGACCGCCTGGCAGCCTTGGGGGGTGATGGGGCTTTCGTTACCATATTTCACAGATGGAGAGAGGGGAGTCTTTGGGCATGACTTGTTAGAGGTCCCACAGCCAAATGGAGGGCTGCCATAGTCCAGACACCCAGCGGGACCCGGAAGAGCATGGGATGGTGTATGCCTGGTGAGGCCATAGAGGGAGCCCTGTGATGCTGACTCCCACCCCTCAGGTGATCTGGGAGAAGCCCTTGGCCTCTAAGGTCAACAGATGCTCTAAGTGGGAGCATCCTCAGTGCTAGCCCCTGCCTCTGCTCAGACTCACTCACCCAGAACAGGCCTAGAAAGGAGGGCGTGTTGGTGATGGTGGCAGTGACCCTGGGAGGAGGCAGGGGTCAGCCAGCCTCAGGCAGGCAGAGGCAGGCAGGATGTGAATGGAGGAGAAGCTCGGTGCCTCAAAGAACTGATTTGCTGGGCATGGAGGGGGAGTAGGTGTGTGTTGGGGGGGTTGGACAGGGCAAGACTGCACCCCAGAGTGGCTCCCCCCACTCCCGCCCCGCCTCTGAGGTGGAAAACACAAAACAGCCAAGGGGACTCCTTTTTAACAAAGAGGGTCTGAAAAGGAAGAATGAAGCAGAGGGCTGGGAGGGACCCTTTCCTTTCCCTCCCCAGCAGCTTCCAGGGAGTCAGCAATGTCATTGCTATGGCAACTGCAGCCCCTCCAGCTCCCCTTTCTCCTTTACCGCGTCCTGACTGGATGCCCACTGTCCCAGCCCAAGCTAAAGAGAGGCCTGGGGTGGGGGGAGCATCTTACTGTCAGGCTGAAGGACAGATAGGCCATGAGGGCCACAGGAGGGTTGTAAGCCAGGGGTGGGGTGGGGAGGTCTAGGGGAGGCTCTTGACTTGCCCTTGTCTGCTTCCCATTTAGTCCTTTAGTAAACCCCCCTCCAAGGGCCCAGTGCATCATGGACGAAATGAGGGAGAAGGAAGCCCACCCCTGTTTAGGGAGGCACAAGGGACACCAGAAAAGGAGCTGGGGATCTGAGGAACAGCACAGCCAGGAGGGCTGAGGTCCCATCAAATGCCCCCTTATCAAGAAGGGCTTGTGGACATAGACACTGCCCTTTCTAAGCTGTGTCCCTGGGTAAATCACCCAACTTCCTAGGGGCTACCCCTTACTCCCCTTCTGCCCCCATTCCATGTAAAATGGGGTCAGCCATGCAGGCTGGGGGAGATTCTAGTGATGCAGCAAAGAGAAAGAATGACCTCTCCAGGAGATCTGTGGATGGACCCTGGGAGGCCCTGAGCTTAAAACCGTTTATGTCTGCTGGGCTGTAGCTGTGGCCACGATCACCAGGAGCATCTACTGTGCACAGAGCCTGGAGGGCTGAGTGGAGAGGAAGATGTAGGCACAGAACATCAGAATGCAGAACAGAGAGGGCCCATCCAGGCCAGGAGCCTCTAGGGGTTGGAGGAAGGACCTGGAAGTCTTCCTGGGAGAGGAGGCATGCTGTTGGCTGGAAGGTAGGCCGTGAAAGATCAGGCAGGAGTGGGGAGGGGACGGGAAGGGGGCAGGGAGCTCTCTGGCAGGAGACCCCAGCTGATCCGGGCCTCCCTGAGCTGTACCCTCAAAGTCCAAGGGCCTGGCCCACAGTGGGCATCCTTGCCTTCCCGGCACACAGCCCTAAGTCCAGGCCTCAGCAGAGAGAGGGGTGCCCTGCTGAGGTCTGGAGCCAGGAGCTTTTCACTGCTCATCACCGGTCCTCACCATACCCTCAGAGCGGCTTCCCTCATTGCTCCCATGTTGCAGATAGGGAAACTGAGGCTGAGAAAGGTGAAGTGACTTGCCCAGGGTCACCAACTTCTTCTCCTCTGTCAAAGCCACTCTTGGAAGGTCTTCTGGGCTTGGACCCTGCCTGAGACTCTCACACTGGTGACAGTTTGGGAAAAGGAGAGCGATGCCTCACCTGAGGAGTGAGTCAGTGATAGAGCGTGCTCTGGCATCCACAGCAAGTAGCAGAGAGTGGAGGGCCTATCTCATCCCCCCAGAATAACATTGGTGCGTCCTTCCTTTCTGTGTCTATCGCACACTTGTTCATCAGCTGGCCGTCACATTCTCAGGCACCCCCAGCCCATCCACTGGTGAAAGTTCAAGAGTATGATCCAGATCTTGCCTGACACATAGCAGCTAGGTGAGCTTGAGCAAATACTGAACCCCCTGTGGCTCAGTGACCCCTCCTGTAAGATGAGGATGAGGACACTACCTACTTGGCAGGTTGTGGTGAGGCTTCAGGGACCCATTCCTACCACGCACTTACCGGGGTCTGGCCGTGATCTCTATCCTGCTGAGACCAGGCTTGAAGCAGCCAGAGGCCAGGCAGGTACTATGGGGGTCCTTCCCTACCCCCCAGATCTTTTCTGGAAATAGGGAAGCTGCCCACCCCCAGGGTGCCCTGTCCAGAGGGAGATGGGAGAGCAGGGATGCCCTGGGATGCCCCCTCCTCACCTTGGGCCGGATGGTGGGGGCGGGGCCAGGAGAGGGCGGGCTGAGGAGCTGCTGCGGAGTGGGGGTGGCTATGAGGGGCATGTGAGATGAGATCGCCACCACTCCTGGCAACCAGGCCCCAGCTCTGGGAGCCGGTGGCGGGTGAGAGCTCAGTGGTCCTCACTGGGCCTGTCTCTGCACGGCTGCCCATCTGGCACGGGCCTGGCCGCACTGGTTTTAATCGTTTTCCACAAGCAGCTCCTGGAGGTGCGGGGGCGGCTTCCCCTTGACTTGCCTCTCCTGGAGGATGAGGCTTGGCTAAAAATAACTTGAATTGCTGTGCTCCCACCCTGGCGGGAGGAGGGGCCTGGGGGCTGCGGGGGTGGGAATGTGGCAGCAGCCTGGAGAGGGGGTTCCCTGAGAGAAGACGGAGCAAAGTAGTGCCGGAGCAAAGTAGTGCCGGTAGGTGGGAAGGGGTGCAGGACGGTGTAGGGTGCAGGGAATGTGGCCCTTTCTCACCCACTTCCCCGGGGGCCTGTTCCTGGAGCACAGTATTTATGGAGCAGAGCTGGGGACCAAGGCTGGCCTGACCCCTGGACTTGCATCATGGAGGGAGACCAACCTGGCCGATATGGTGGCAGCGGGCCTCCTTCCAGCACCAGAGTCTCTTTGGAGGAGACCCCCCACATACTGTCAGGGCAGGAGCCCCCTCCACTCGCTCCTGCCCAGACAGGGGCTTGGATCTGGGCTCCAGTTCCCTATTTCTCCCTTCCCTGCCTCGTGACACTGAGCCTCATTTGAAAACTGGGGGAAATGCAAAATTAAGCACTTGACTCCTGGGCCTGCTGAGGCCTCTCCTAATCCCACCTCCTCCATCAGGCTGGAGAGCTGGGCTCCCCATCACCCCCTTGGTGCAGGGCTGAGAAAGACCATCCTCAGAGCAGGTGGGGGCTGTGTCAGAATCCAGGAGGAGAGATTCTTAATACCCTGGGGTAGGCAGGAGTCGGTTAGGCGTGGCGCATACAAGAAAATTCCACCAGTGAACATCTCTCAAGAGTCCACAGGATACCAAGTACTATTGATACTGGAGGGGATGCAGGCCTGAGCAAGACAAACAGGAACCCCAGGCCTCATGGAGCTTACAGTCTTACAAGGCAAATTTCATTCTCCTTCTCGTATTGTGTGGTAGGTCACCAGTGTCCATTATATCATTATGCATTGCCATTTCCAGATATTCCTTTACATTAAACAGATATTATGTTTAAACAGATAAATAAGGAATAAACACAAATTTAATTTCTCTCTCCCTCAAAAAAAAAAAAAAAAAATCCCAAGGTGGGTGAGCTCCAGAGGCTGACCTACTCTCTTTGCCTCCTCTCACTGATATTCCATCACATTCATCTAAAAGGAATCCCCTTCTGCACCCCTATCCCCCCTCCGATTTCCGATCCCAGTTGAAAGTCCCACAAGGTCACTGTCTGTCTCACTCATTGGAAGGCAAGGGTCAGATTTGGTTTGGAGTGCCAGATTGGTATGTGGGGTAGGATACCTGACCTTTGGGAGAGCCAGAGCCAGTTGGGAAGATAAAATGCAATGGAGAGAAGTACAGAACCTGGGAAAAATCTCTCCCTTGGCCAGGGCTTTTGCACTATATTAATAGAAGCAGAAAATGCAGAAGCGGGGGAGGTTAACATGTACGCTCTGTCTCAAGCTCTTGATCTCTACCTGGGGAGCTCAGTTTGCCATCCATCCATCCATCTATCCATCCATCCATCCACTCATCGATCCACCTATTCGTACATCTATACATCATCCAACCAACCATCTATGGTAGACAGAATAATGACCCTCAAAAATGCCTACATTCTAATCTCCAGACTCTGTGAATATGTTACTTAACACGGCAAAAGGGAATTAAGATTATGGATGGAATTAAGGTGGTTAATCAGCTGACCTTAAAATAGGGAGATTATCCTGGATTATCTGAGTGGACCCAATGAAATCACAAGGTTCCTTAAGGGTGGAAGAGGGAATCAGAAGACAGAACATGATGGCAGCATTGCTGGCTCTAAAGATAAAGGAATGGAACCCCAACACAAGGAGAATGAACAGCCTCTAGAAGCCAGAAAAGTGAGAAAGTGGAATGTCCCCTGGAACCTTCAGAAGGAACACAGCTCTGTCAACACGTTGATTTCAGCCTAATGAGATCCAGTTCAGATATCTAACCTCTAGAACTATAAGATAATAGATTTGTGTTGATTTATGCCTTTAAGCTTGTGGTAATTTGTTAGAACAGAGATAGGAAACTAATACATCATCTAATGATCCAATCCATCAGGCAACCAAATATCCACCCATTTATCTATCTGTCCCTCCAACCAACCATCCATCCATTTATTTAACAAATATTCACGTTAAAGGAGTGTCTCCAACTGTGAAGGAAAACAGTTGCCACCTTCCAGGAGCTCCCCATCCCCTGAGGGAGACGGACATAGGGTTTCCATCCAGGACCCTCAGTGCTACCGTGGTGGAACACAAAGGCATTTGGGAAGGATCATGGGAGGACTCATGGCTTGATGGCTGGCAGTAGCAGGAACAGGAGAGGAAGCCCTACAAGAGTCTGTAGGGTTGGGTGACTATTTGTGTGCCTGAGTGTGTGTGTGTCATGGCACTCTGACTCTCAGGGAGCAGTTGGCAGGAGCCTGGCGCCCCACGTCCCTACAGCGGTTGCCACCCAGAAAATTAATGTGTTTACCAGGAAAGGCCTGGGTAGCCATGGCAATTAGCATTGTGGAGCACAGGGCAGTCACACCAGTGACTGTCAGCAAACCCAGACCAGCGGAAAGGGATGGAGAGGAAGGGGCTTCAGCTGCTTTGCCCCCCAGGCTCTGCTGCAGCTTTTGACCTCCAGCCACACCGAGTCTCATGCTACAAGAAGCTCACAAAGCCTCCTGGCCACTTTTTCATGGCTCCCATTTCAGCCTCATGGGAAAGATGGCGAAACTGAGGCTCAGGGGAGGGCAGTCAAGGGCACACGCCTGGAAGGGGCACCGCTGGGCCCCAACCCTTGTTTGGCTCCAGATATTCTCTGCAGAGTGAGTGCATCCCCATTTCCCCGGCTTGGAAAGGTGGTTTCCCACAAGACTCAGAATGGGACCGGTGAAGGAGCATGGCTCCAGGGAGTCAGGACACCTGGCTTCAAAGCTAAGGCGAAGGTGGCAAGTCCAGGTTAAGCCCACACTTGGGAGTCCCCAGGCCAGGGCTTCACCTATGACCAGACCTATGACCTGTGGGCTCCCTGAGGTCCATCTTGATGCTTCTGTCTCCTGGGCCCTGGCACACAATACAGCACCTGCTGGAGAAATACATTGTTCCTTGAATGCCCAGCTCTGCTTGTTTCTGTGTGTGCGGCCTCAGGGAGGCGACTGGTTGGCCGAACCTCAGTTACTGCATCTATAAAGTGGGATGATCATATCAGTTCCTGGGAGGACTCAGCATGTGTGTAAAATACCCAGCACATACCACACCATCCTTGCTGCAGTACTGATTATATGAAATATTCTGCTCCCGGGTGCCTGGCTGGCCCAGTCTGTAGAGCATGTGACTCTTGATCTCATGTTGTAAGTTTGAGCCCCACGTTGGGTGTAGAGGTTACATAAAAATAAAATCTTTAAAAAAAAAAAAAAAAAGAAAGAAAAATTCTACTCTTCTATCCTGACACCTGTCCATTCTCCTCTCCGCGAATCTCCAAGCCACCTTTTCCACCACAGTCAGCTTTGTTCCTGCCTTCATGACTGCCCACAAAGCTTCCTTCCAGGAATGTCCTTCCTCTGTCCCTCTGCTGGTCCAAGGCCTGTTTTGCCTTCTTCAAGGGCTTCCTCCCTGCCTCCTCTTCTTCTGGCTGTCCCTGACCTCCCACCACCGCCCCCTCCCCCACAAGCCCACCCCCCACCCCTGCCCCCTGCTGCATTCCTGGATGTGAAGCTGCCTGAGAGGTGCCATTCAGAAGCCCAGAATCTGGAACTTCTGGCACATTTCAGTGATGCCCAAGGACAGAAAGACAGAACTTGGAAATCAGGATTGCCTCTGACTTTCTGGGCTGTGGGGCCCATTTCACAGATGGGGAGACAGAAGGACTTGAGAGCAGGTGCACACAGCCTACCTCCAATGACTGACACTTTGTCTCATTTTACTCCCACAGCAACTTACAAGGGATGCTCTCTTCACATCCCCATTTCATAGATGAGGAAACTGAAGGTCTGAGAAGTGAAGCTCACATGGCTATTAAGTGAAGAAGTCACTTAAAAACATCCACTGACCCTGTACTTTACAAAAGTAGCAACAGCAGGAACTTCTGGATGATTTCTGCCTACAAGGAATGCTTGGATGTTCTGGACATCTCAGACTGTCTGCCTTGAGGCCTTTCTGAGGGTGTCTGTATGGATCTCCTTCCCATCTCATAACTGCCACAGGAGGCAGCAATCCTCCCCTCCATGACTTTGTCCTCCCCTCCCGGCTTTGTCCTATTTCCTGGAAACATTCAGGGTCAGAATCCCTCTAGGGTTCTGGTCTCACTACCCCCTCACCCCCCCCACCCCACCCCCGCCATTTCGTCACAGGGACGGTTTGGGGAAAGAGAAGACTGGAGGTGGAACAAGGTTGGGAGATGAGTTTGGCATATGTTTTGGCAGCCAGGGAAATTCTCTCCCAAATGCAGGGTCCAGCCTCCCCATGTGGTCCTGTCTCCCTCCCGCCTCTCTCCTATCTTGCTGCCACGGCTCTAGCCTTGTCTGGGCCAAGATCTCTACCGGAAGACCAGAGTGGATGCCTCTGAGGCCCACTCCAGCCAGCTGGCTGGGTGACCTCAGCCTAGACTCTTGACCTCTCTGGACTGAAACTGTTTCTCTGTGCAGCGGGCAATTTTGGGTCTACAAGTCCCCCAGGGAAACCAGGGAGGAGACTTTCAATCCTAGCACAGAAACCAGGAAAGGCAACAAGTCAGGGAGGTAGCCCCCTTGCGTCCTACAAGCTGCTTTAGGGCTAGGAAGGAATGCTAACCAGCGCTAAGAGAAGAGACCCCGCACTCCCAGATCAGATTCTCTCCTTCAAGCCCTGTCTGCAAAGGTGGCAGCTCCCAGCACTCTCTCAGGTGGAGGGACAGGGCATCTGCTTCACCCCTCCTTGCTAAGCAGTCTGTCTGGCTCCCCTGTTGAGCACCCCCCTCCGGGGGCAGGGCTAGTCTCACAGTCTCCACCAGACTGCCTGGTGCCTGCAGGGGCTTTCAGCAGGGGAAGATTCACTCCAGACCCTCACACTCACTGTTCCCTCTGCCTGGAACAGTGTGCTCCTCACCTGGCTCAGCCTAAAAGATCATTGCCTCTGGGAGGCCTTCCAGGACTACCCCAGCCAAACCAGGCCCCTTTCTCCATACCTCCCCCGACACCACAGGCTTTATTCTGGTTGTGCTTTGTCCAGGCCCATCTCCCCTTCTGAGTGGGGGGACTCCCCAAGGGCAGTTTCAGGCTCCCAGCGTTTCCTGGGCTGGGCCGGGACCCCCAAGGAGAGCTCCCTGCTTCGTCTTCTTGGCCATTCCTATTCCTGAACACAGTCCAGTATATTTCCCCTGGAGGGGCCAGGCAGAAGGGGGAGGTCAGTCACTTTGTCATTCCCCACACCTCTTGGACCCCTCTTTCTGAGTCTTTGCCCCTGCCCCAGCAACCCACTCATCTTCCCTGCAGGCCTCCAGGACTGCACAGGCATCTGTCTCTTTTCTTCCGAGACTGCCCTTGTCGGGAGAGACTGTGGGTGGAAAGGGTCCGGGGCTGAGGAAGGGGACCACAGGAGGATCCTGTGGACAGACAACTCCTCTGCCTCCCCAATCCTTCCGTGTCCATGGCCTGTGATGGATGCAGGGTGAGGGGGGTGGGGGTGGGGGAGATGGCAATGGCTGGTCCTTGGTCCAAATCCAGGTCACTCCCGGCCTGCTCAGCAGCCGTTGGTAATTAGGGGCCAGCAGGACGTGGGCAGGCGGGTGGCAGGAGGCCTAATTGTCTGATTTTTCAGGTAATTAACGGGAGGCTGTCTGGCCTGTCCCCACGGGGCCCAGCATCCGCCACCCCATCCCCCGGGCAGCCCCAGCCGCCTAATGAGGCCAATTACTGAGTGATGCCTGGGCCCTCATTAGCCACCTGGAAAGGTCATGTGGAATTGGCACTGAGGGCGGGGCTCAGCCGGTTGTGGTGGAGGCTGGGCCACCCCTAGAGATCAGGGTGAGGACCCGAAGGCCATGGGCCGGTAGATCTCTGCTGCTGCTTACAGGTAGCCCACCCCACACCTGGGAGCTCACTTCTTGCCTCTTCTCTCAGGACAGCAGCCTTAGGTGAAATCCTCCCACACCACTTCCCAGCAATGTGGCCTCGGGCCTGTCACCCCTGTCTGACTCTGTTTCCTAAATCAGAGATGAGGGACCTAAAACACCTGGTGCACTGTGGGTGCCCAGCGCATGGGCGCCCACCTTCCTCCATGCTGCCAACTCCCTTATGTCACTCTTGAGGAGAGGAAACCCAAAGACAGTTGGGCCTGAGGTCACCGATGTGTCCTCAGCCCACTCTGCAGGGTTCCTGGAGGCGGCAGGGATGGCCCCCTGGGATTCACCCCAAGGGACTCAGCAGCCAGGCGGGCAGTCCTGGGAGGGGTCAGTAGAGGCAGCTGGGTAGAGGAAGGAGGCCTAGGAGGGGCTGGACCTTCCAGGCACCTGAGCCGAGTAGAGGTGGGGAAGTGGGAAATCCCCCAACTCCCCAGGAAATGGGGGACTTGGAAGCTCCTGGTGGAGCTGAAGGGCCCTCCTAGTCCCTGATGTGGCAGGGCCCCCCAGGGAGAAGCTGACGGCCGCCCAAGGCAGGAAGCCACCCTTTCAGGGTTAGTGCGCTCCATTCTTAAACTGGGAGAGCACTGCGCCTTCAGATGTTGAGTTTTTTTGGCTTCTGTGGCTCCTCTGTTTTAAGAATTCGGTGACCTAATTCCATGCTGACAAATTCCATGCTGTTCGGGCCCCTGTAATCATCAGCTAATGCTACTTTTGGTCCTACTGCCAGCCTAGAATCTAGGTCAAGGGTTTCCAAACTGTGTCCCCCCCCCTCCCCCTCCGAGGAGCCCTTAGGTGGGAAAAGAAGGGAGATGCTACCGACCCTCCAACTGGAGCAGCTGGACTTTGATCTCTGATGAAATACTAGTAGCTGTTGCTCTGTGAACTCTTGCCACGTGCCAGGCACACATAGGGGCTCTGCCTCCACAGTGGAATTTGGCTTCACAAATGCCTGTGAAGAAGGTAGCAACACATTCCCATTTTACAGATGAGGATGCTGAGACTGTAGGAGGCTGAGCAGCCTGCCCTAGGTCTCACAGCTTGTGGGAAGGCGAGCCAGGACTTGGACCCAGTTTCTACTCTGAGCCACCAGGGCATATGGGTCCCTTGGCTGGAAAGAAAACTAGGTGTAGGAGTCAGAGGGGATGTCACATTTATCATCATTTGTTTCCTCAGGGTCAGTGCGTGCAGGCACACCTGCCTCTCTGCCCCAGGGGAGCGTGGTCCCAGCGCCAGGTTACCAGGGCCCCTGTACCCCACCACGTGGTGTCCGTATGCATGAGGGTCTGTCTGCCTGAATGTTTCCCTCCCCTCTGCTGTGGGCTCCGCTTCCCCTGCAGTCCAAACCGATAGGATCCAGCCCTGAAATAGCATATGTTTCCAGCCTCTGCTCATCCAAGTCATAAATCGCCTGGTGTGATGTGCTCCTTGCTTCAAAACCCAGGGTGGGGGTGGCTGAGTGAGTGTAAGGAGCTTGCAGGGCCTCCTCCACGCTGAGACACGAAGCTGGAAGCCGGGGTGAGCCCAGGACGGAGGCCCAGGAAAGGAAGTGAGGGCCAGTCCTCAATAGACCTGGGGGCTGGCCTGGGGTTCAGCCTGGGATGGGAGTCAGGGCTTGGTGGCCCAGATTCAACCTGGGCCTAAGGGTTCAGACAAATTGGAGCTGAGGTCGGAGATCAGAGGGTTGGGCTTCAGTCTTGTCCAGCAGTCAAAGGCCCAGACTTAGCTTGGAGTAGGGGGTCAGAGGGCAGGAGCCATTGCTCAGAACTTGATGAGGATGGAGAGCCAAGCTCAGTCTGAGGTCAGGGTCAGGACTCTCAGGCTGATGTAAATTCAGAGGTCAGAGTCATGATCAACCTGGTGCTGAGGGCCACTGCTGACTGAGGAGGAGGTCTCCAAAGACCCAGAAGCATTCCTCTTTCCTGGAAATGAGCCAGACAGGACTGGTGACAGGGGGATGCCTATGATAAGCAAGTTGGAGGCTTCCAGGGATTGAACAAGACTAGGAAAAGGACTGGAGGCAGGTCCACTAGAGCAAAGCCACTAGAGCAAAGCCGTCCCTGCTCCTGGAACAGTAGCCTCAGCTGTTCATCTCCGACATATCATGGTCATGGCACCCACCTCCATATTGATCATGCCCCATCGGTATTGCCTATTTCTGCCCCTGCCACTGTGGCTCCGGCATGGCCGAGGTGAGCTGACAGGATGCACAGTCGAGGCAGCCACATGACACGCCCAGTGTGGATTTATGTCCCTTCCCTGCCTCCATGGCACAGGGGGCCCTCACGGGCAGAACCACATCAAGGTTCTCAATCCCCAGTTACTGCCCAGAGAGCCCCGTTGCTTCCCAAGCTGCCCCTGAGAGGTGGCCCTGCAGCCTGTCCAGGCCTCAGCCACCCCAGCCGAGTGGTACGCATGCCACAGCCCTGTCTAGGCACAGGTTTTCCAGTCCTCCGTTCTGCCCCCTGGGCTTTCCCGCCTCTTCCCTGTTCTGGGCCCAGCATGGACAGATATGTGGGGACAAGTCCACACAGCAGCCAGTGGGGAATGTGGGGGTGGAGCAGGCAAGCAGGAATGAGAGGCCAGCAGGCAGAGGAGAAGGGTGCCAAGAGGGAAGCCTTATCACAGGCCTCTCTGTTCTCATCTCCCACAGGGCCTGGGCATAGACCAGTCTCAGGCCATTCACTCGGCACTGGGGCCCTGACCCCAGAGGTCCCCCCTCCCTAGGGCACCACGGGAGATTCAACCAAGGGGGGAACCAGCATGTGTGAGGGGGTGGGCGGTTTGGAGGCAGGTGAGAGAAACCCTAGGAGACAGGAGTTGTGGAGAGCCCACAGAGGATGTGTGGACGACTAGAGGGCTGCCCTGCCCACCCAGGATTCGAGGCCTCCAGGGTTTGGCTGTGAAAGTCCCGGTCACCTCCTCCAGCTGAGCTATTAATACCCAACTACGACCCACGCACCCTTGTTGGGAGGACGCCGAGTTCCTCGGGGGCTAAAAAAGGTCTGAGATGGGGGTGAGCCAGGCCTTCTTCTCTTCTTGTTGGAGGAGATGGGGCCAAAGGCCAGGCTGGCCTGGAACAGGGGGTGGAGCTAGGGTGGGGGTGCAGAGGGTAACAGAGCCCTGGGGGTGGCCTGAGGATTCCAGCTTGGAGCAGGAAGGTGCTTGGCCAGTCCAGTCTCCATTGCTCAGAGAGCCAGGGCAGGGACTTGTCCTCGGTCCCACCTGGGAGGGGACTACCACCGAGCTGGTTCCTTGCCCCCACCCACGCCTTCTCCTTCCCCTCAGACCTCAGCTTGGTCTGCCCCAGGCTGCAGTGAGGCTGAGGGCTGCCTGTCTCCTCCTGCCAGAAGGGGCCTGGAGGAGAAAGGGAGCTCTAGGGGGAAGTTCAGAGCCTCTGGTGGGAGCTGAGCCCCCTAAAGCATAGCCATTCATGTTTCGCTTCATGAGTGAAGTCTCAATTATTCACAGCATTCTCTGAGGGGGGAATTACTGGTAGCCCAATTTTATAGATGAAGAAACTGAGGCTCAGTTATTTCCCTGGAGGCTGAGCTGCATAGACCTGGTTTGTCAGACTCCAAACCCCTACCCTGTGTTGCCTCCTGTTACATCATTATAAAAGGAGGTTTCTTGGTTTGTTTTGGGGATCCATGAAACAGCTGTTTCCATCAAAATGCCCCAGTTGCCACAGTGTGCCAGGCCTGTTGGGGTGGCTGGACCAAGCATGAGGAGCCCTCACAGGTGCCTTTCTCCTGCACTGGTGAAACCCCCCCCCAGGGATCGACGGTCACTTCTTCCTCATTCCTGGGGCTCAAGGTCACATCCTGGGGGGGGGGGGTCTGTGCTGGTTTTCTGGGCTCAAAGCCACCTGCTCCCTGCTGTGTCCCCCTCCTTTCCCAGGGCAGATGCTCCAGGATCCAGAGGCAGACCCCAGCAGGGTACAGACTTGGCCGGGAGAGTCCAGATGAGAAAGTGGCTGAGAGGTGTCAGCCCCAGAGGCCCCCTGCGCCGGAAATCCTGACAGCTGCCTGGCTCACAGGCCCTGGGCGCTGGGCCCTGACCCCAGGCTGGCTATGGTCGTGTCAGGTGTCCAGAGGAGTTGGGGGAGGAGATGGCTAGAGCCACGGGCAGTCTGCCTGTGGTTGTGGAGGCTGTCAACACCTCCTGGGCAGCCAAGGCAGAGAGGGGCCAGGGGCTGGCAGGGGGTGGGGGGGTCGTTCCTGCCCTGGCCTGGCCGGTTCACAGGGGAGAGATAGGGCCCTGTCCTGAGGGACTGAGGGGGAGTCAGGCAATGTCCTGAGGGTCTGGGAAAGGAAGCATGGCCACAAGGTCCTATCCTATGCTGAGAGAAACCTGGCCTTGCCTGAGAAATCTGAGAAGAGGGAGAGACCCCTAGTCTTGGGCGCTGGTACAGGGGATATATTTCCTAATGGCTGGTGGGGATTGGGGCGTGGGGGGCTGTCCCAGTCTCACAACAGGGAAGGCTAACTGACATGTGGAGGGGGAGGGACCTGGACCTGCCTCCCTGCCGTTCTCAGCTGGCAGGCAGGTGGCTCTGAATTTCCCCAGTGTTTCTTCTCCTCTGTCCTCCGGCTGACCACACAAACAGCCCCAGGGCTTCCCTTCACCACATCCAGGAAAGGAGCTGGACTAGCCCTGCCTGGATTTTTCCTATCCCTAAGGAAGGTCTCTGCCTCTGCACTGGATGGGAGGGTGGGTGTCAGGCCAGGCTTAGAACGGGCCCTGCAGCTTGCTCACCCCCATACACCCTCAGCTCTCCAACTGCCCATGTGCTCACTCCTCTGGAACGGCTCCCTCACCCCCAGGCAGTCTTCCTGGATTAATAGAGATGACCCCTACACCAGGCCTGGAGTGTCCCTGCCCTGCCTGCCTGTTTCCCTGGGGGCCCCGCCAGCAGAGCCCGACCTTATGATGGCTTGGGCTTCTACTTCTCCTCTCCCATTTTACTTTCAAAGCTCCCTCCCACCTGGCTGTCTCCTAGACTCCCCGGGCCTTGGTTCACTGACCAAACCCACCCCTCTGCCACACCAGCTTTGGGGGCTGCTCCCATCTCAGCTGTCCCTGCTGCTCGGCCTGGGCTCTGGCTGCCCCCTCTTTGCTCAGCTTCCTCCCCTGTGCCTCTGTCCCTTCTGTCTGCATTTCTCTTCGCCCTTTGCTGACTCAGATGTGGCTCCATCTCAGTGTCCATCTCTGGCCTTCTCTGTCTGGCTCCCTCTCATCCAGTTTCAGATAGCTCAGCCTTCCTGTCACTGTTGCTCTGGGACCCTCTCCTGCTAGTGTCTTCTCTCCCTACCTGGCCCGGATGGCTGCTGAGACATCTGCTCTGAGCTCTGACATCCACTTGCTGGGCCCCAGGAGGAGCTCAGACCACACTTGTGATCCCGGTTCTGGCCCAGGTAGTGGATGTGACTCCCAGAAGGCAGGAGGCAGAGAGTGGCTGGGGGACCGTGTGCTTGCCTATCCCTTGGGGGGGCCTCCCTCTGTTCAGGCCACTGGCCATGGTCTCTGCCTAGGCTTCCAACTTCCTTCACCACTTACGACTGAGTGACCCTGAGCGAGCTCTGAGCTTCAGTTTCCTCTTCTACAGTGCCAGCAGGGCCTGCTTCAGCAAGTGCCACACAACGAAATGTTAGCCTGGCAGGTACTTGGCACTGTACCCAGCACGTGGTAGTACTCAGTAGAGTCCCCATCATTGTTACCATGACCATAAATCCAGAGGTCCCCAGAGCCATGATGGGTGGAGTGGGGGATGGGCCAAACCTCTGCTGCTGGAAGTGTCCCCATATCAACCAGAGTCCTACGCCCATCCCTTCCTCTGGGGGACGGAAGACATCCCCACACACCTGGGACCTTCCTGTCCTCAGAGTCAGTCTGAATTGCATGCTGTGGTGCTCACCAAATTAATTACTGCTGGCTTGGGGATATACTTTTTTAAGAAGACATTTTCCAGGGGCGCCTGGGTGGCGCAGTCGGTTAAGCGTCCGACTTCAGCCAGGTCACGATCTCACGGTCCGTGAGTTCGAGCCCCGCGTCGGGCTCTGGGCTGATGGCTCGGAGCCTGGAGCCTGTTTCCGATTCTGTGTCTCCCTCTCTCTCTGTCCCTCCCCCGTTCATGCTCTGTCTCTCTCTGTCCCAAAAATAAAAAAATAAACGTTGAAAAAAAAAATTTAAAAAAAAAAAAAAAAAAAAAAAAAAAAAAAAAAAAGAAGACATTTTCCAGGGGGAAAAACACGCAGGAGCTATAATTAGTTGGTAAGAGGAAAGAAGAACGGCGTGTGTGAATCACCAGCCCCGGTGACAGACTGTTAGAGCTGAGCAGAAGTTTTGGGCGAAGCCGCCGGGGTGTGGGTGAGCTGGGGACAGGGTGCAGGCAGGCTGGGGTCCTCAGGCACAAGGCGCATTCAGGGGCGGAGACCTTACCTGTCACCCTGAAGTCTTCCTGCTCTCTCCCCAGACTTGTCACCCATTGCCTTACGAAGATCCCAGCTCCTTGGCTCCCCTGCAGCTCCTGCCTGCCCATCCCCAGGGCTTCTGTCCCACTCAAGCCCAAGGCCACTGCCAGTACTTGCTGACATGGACCTGGGCAGAGACCCTGCAGCTCCAGTGAGGAGGGAGACCCTGAAGAGGGTTTGAGCTGCCCGGGGGTTTGGAAACCACCCAGTCCAATTTCCCGTTCATTCATTCACTTGTTCCTCAAATGCTGAAATACTGCTTGTGCCCGGCCTACAGACAAGCAAACAGAGGCCCAAGGCTATACAGCTATGAGTGGAGAAGTCTCTCTGCCTGCCCTGTCACACCAACTATGCCAAGCCAGACCTCGGGCAGGGCCCTGGGCTACTGAGGTGACCGTGACCAGGCCTTCCTCTCACGGAGCCCATATCCCGATTTGGGGGGCAACCAAACATCTATAGAGCAGAATGCTCAGTGCCACAACGTGGGAAGCACAGGGCTGTGGGAGCCCAGAAGTGGCTCTTGATCCAGCCTGGTGGTCAGAGGGGTTCACAGAGGAAGAGGTAAAAGGGGTTCAAAGGGTGGAAACAGCACGATGGTCCATCATACCCAGAGGGACCTAAAGTGACTCTGTGGCTGGGCTCAGGAAACAGCAGGTAGGGAGGTGGGTGATGGGGAGGGCTGCTTCTGAGCCAGGTCATTACAGTGCCCTTTGCCCCCCCCCCCCCACCTCTGCCGTTTCTCCTGAGCAGCTGAAGGGGCATGACCTGCTGGGTGCCCCTAGGACACTGTTTGCCATGTGGCCTTGGTCCTTGCAGACCCTCTGCTAGCTCTTTTTGATATCTGGACCCACTGACCCCAGGTAAACCCTGTCTGAGCAGTCAGTGGCCAATGAGGCAGGACCCAGCTTTCTTCCTCCCTCCCTCTCCCCTGGCTGAGGACTGGCTACCCAATTCTCTAGGGGGTCTCAGCCCAAGCCTGGGGGCAGGTACACTAGAGCAGCATGGCCTGTGCCTGAGAGCGGAGGCCCCAGGTCTCCAGTAAGAGGACACTTCCTCCCTGGGAGAGTATGGCATCATCTAGCGCACAGAGCTCCCGCCTAACCCCAGACCAAATTAGCCTTCCAAATTACAGGCTGCGTATCCTCCAAATTGAGGATCGGGTGGGAGAACAGAGGCCCAGCTCTCCTTCCCACTTCCTGCTCACGGAGGACTCTCAGTTGGCCCATCCGCAAATAACAGACCGCGTTAGGAAACGATTCTGGGCACACACACTATCCCACCCCAGGTTCTAGGCCCCAGACCAGCATCCAGGCTCAGGACAAGCTTGTGTTCTCCTAGAATTTGACAATGAGCTTGGAACCAGGGCATCTAGTCAAGGCCAGCTCAGAGTTCTGAGGGCATTTTGGGGGCTATTTATTCATTCAACAAACACTTTCTGGGCACATTTTCTGTGCCAGGCACTGTGCTGGGCTGTGAGACACTGAGATGACAGACATGTGACCAGGCAGGTATGAGACAGTGAGCAGGCTTGTGGCAAGGGGTAAGCAGTGGCTGTGGGAACCCCTGATGAGGTCAGGGAGAGCTTCCTAGAGGAAGGGGTATATAAGCTGAGTCCCAGAGGACGAGTGTGTCCTGAGCCAGAGGAAAAGAGGAGGAGACAGTTCCAGGAGGAAAGAACAACAAGAACAAAGGCGGGGAGTAGAGAGAGTGGGTGGGCATTAAGCAGTGGGTGGAGGCACTGGTTTGTTCAGACTCCAGGGCCTTGCCAGCCGTGTCAGGGGATTGGATTTCATCAGGAGTAGGAGGGGAGGAGGTCTGGGAGCAGGAGAGTGGAGGAGGATGGGTGTGTGCCTGCAGAAGCAGAGTCGACCCCCTAACTCCACCCCCGAGGTCTCCCGGTAGGTAGAAAGGAGTGCGGGTGGGGTCCCTGGGACCTCCCACACTGGCCTCCCTCAGACCCCTTCCAGACGGCCTCAGGCCTTTGGAGAAATAATCCAGTTTGCTGCAAGGGAAACATGGGAGCATGATTGTATTTCTTTGTGTCCTGAAATTAAGGTGACTTTCTGTATTTTTGCTAATTGGTTTGGGATTTTTCGTGTTTTTGTTTTAGAAGAAAATTATATTGTAGACGCTGAGAATAAATGCAATTATTGTGTGGTGCCGAGTGCAGAGAGTGAAAGGACTACCTCCCTGAGCTCGCCCACTTTTGTGTCACAGAACAGGCGAGTGAGGTGGGGAGGGAGGGACGCAGCACCAGGCGGAATACCTGCCCCACCTCATCTCTGGTCTCCGAGGAGCAGGAGGGTGTGGGGTAGTGTTGAGCAGATGATGCCTGGTGGAAGTTCCTCCAGCTTCTGGTCTTGCTTGCACACCTCTTGGGACGGAGAGCTCACTGCTTCCCTCTGCCTGTGATGATTTTGCCCAGCTGCATCCGTTTGACGGTTCCTCCTGAGCCGCTTCCAGCACCCCCTCGAGGTTCCCTGCATCCTAACCTCTGCCTGGCCCTCCACCTCTTTTTTTTTTTTTTTTTTTTTTTTTAATGTTTACTTATTTTTGAGAGAGAGAGAGAGAGAGAGAGAGAGAATGAGTGGGGGAGGGGCAGAGAGCGAGAGGGGACAGAAGATCCAAAGCTGGCCCTGTGCTGACAGCAGAGAGCCCAACGTGGGGCTTGAATTCAACAAACCACGAGATCATGACCTGAGCCAAAGTGGGATGTTCAACCGATTGAGCCACTCAGGCACCCCCAGCCTTCCACCCCTTGTCTTCACCTCTGCCTGAGGCAAGGCTGAGGCCAGGGTGGACTCCATGGGCCCTAGACTTCTACAGGCCACATGGCGCTGGGTCTTGTCTGTCCTGAGTGGGTGGTACCTGCAATTCTGTGCCTGATGGCTGGGAGGGCTTCCGGCCCAGAGGCTCCCTTGCTGCCGGCCTGCGTGGGGACGTGAAGAGAGGCGCATGATCTGCTTCCTGGTGCCTGCTCTGGCATCCAGCACATCCTGCATGGCCCAGCCTGGCCTGGCTGAGGACACGGGCCGGTGGGTAGAGGAAGGCCCTGACAGATGGTTCCACGCCCATAGAGGAACAGACGGGCAGAGCACCGGATCAGCACATGCCCTCACGCGGCAGTCTTCTGTGCCCGGTCTTGCAATGGCTGCTGGGCCCTCCAAAATGAATTTGTCACAAACCTGACTCCTGACCTCGGGAGCCCATGGTCTGGACAGACATGGGGGAGACAGGTCACAATAAAAAGCCTGCATTGCCGGCCTTACCAGCAAAATCAGCTCCAGACTTTTTTGGGAGCATAAATCCTACATATTCTAGCTTCCACCCAGAAACTAAAGAGGGACCTCTAAGTCACCTCTGTTCTCCTGCTCCTGCCATGGTTCCCAGTGTGTGCTCCACATTCCCCCCACCCTCTAGCCTCTCCCAGAACTCAACTGGACTCAAAGCACTGAACACGCTCAGGTTTTAATGGTCTCCCTGGCCCTCTGGCCTTTGCCCAGGTTGTTCTGTCTGCCTGGAAAACGTCCTCTCCCTTTCACTTGCTAACTCCTACTCACAGTCAGCTTCCCAGTCCTCTCCCTGGGCAGCTTTCCCAGCTTCCAGACCATGCCGGCCCCCTGGTGCCTGTCCCCGCAGCCCCTATACTGCCCTTGGAGCACTCACGGAAACTGAAATTTTTTTTTTTAATGTTTATTTATTTTTGAGAGAGAGAGAGACAGAGTGTGAGCGGGAGAGGGTCAGAGACAAAGGGAGACACAGAATCTGAAGCAGGCTCCAGGCTCTGTGCTGACAAGCACAGAGCCCGATGCGGGGCTGAAACTCACGAACCGTGAGATCATGACCTGAGCTGAAGTCGGACACTCAACCAACTGAGCCACCCACGTGCCCCTGCAATTAGATCTTAATTGTGTGCTTATTCCATTGGCATCTGTGGCCACCATGGAGAGCAAGAGGGGCTGGTTTGTCTTGGTCACGGCTGAATCCCATTGCCTCACCCCCGGATGAGCCCGGACCACATGCCTAATCAATGTATGTTGAGTGATGAGTAAATGAGTATAAAAACCACAGTGTTCCTATTAATAGAAGCTTAAGTTCAGGCACATGGGGCTAGTAAGATTGAAAATGCATGTGCTGGCCGTGGCAAAGATGGTTACACTGGCTCCTAAAACGTAACCAACCCCTGGCCTGCCCCAGCCTCACTGGCAGTGGCTGGTTCCAGGCAGCCTTGATGTCAACAGCAACAGCAGTGACGCTGGCCATGTGTTGGAAGCTACCTCAGCACCAAATAAGTACAGAATGTTTTTTCAATGAAACATTATATTTGGATGCAAGAACCTAGGGTATCAAACATTCATGTGGAGCCAAGATTCATTCATCAGCAGACATTTCTTCAGCACCAACTACGTGCCAGGGTTTGGCTGAGCATTGAGGATTTGGCCGTGGACAGACAGACCTGCCTTTGCCTCAGCCTGAAGCCAGGAGAAAAAGCAGGATAATGGACCTCACTTTCGCCCCTCTGACCAAAGGGAAGGGAAGACATTTCCTCCCATGGGATGTGCCATCTCTGAGCATAGCTGCCGTCTGCAAAGAGGCACAGACTGACCCTGTCCTGTGGGGCCCTGAAAGACCCAGGCCAGCCTGGGAACCTGGAGACTGCAGTCCCTGCTGGGGGCCTGGGCCAGTTGCCCTCACTCTCTGGGGCCAGTGTTCAAGCAGCTGTTAGGGCTGGGATGGGCCAATGGACCCCACAGAAGCCAGCCCACCCTCTTCCCCTTCCACAGGATGCCACTCCACGGCCTGTACGCGGGATCTGGCCCCAAATCAGCTTCTGTCAAGGGTCACATAAGGGTCATGTACAGGTCACGGCTCAAAGCAGCCCCTTCTTGCTGCCAGATCATGGTTCAGTGAGTCCTGCTGTGTATGCGTGTGTCTGGGTAGGGACACACAGAGGACAGAGGGGGCTCTGGAAGAACAAAGCTTTGCCTTCCCCTCAGACTCCTCAAGACAGGGCCTTATCTTCTGCTTCAGACTGGAGGCCCCAAGGGCCTAAACCAGGAAGATGGCTGAAAGTGAGGCCAGAGCCCCCATCCCTGCTTGGCCGGACTCTTGGGTCAGTGGCCTGGAATCTTCAGCCACTGTGCTGACGTGCGGAGGCTCCAGTCCTCACCCAGCTGTGCCCTGCCCAAGCAGGGAGGGCTCTGAAGGACACAGACAGCTCTTCCTCTGTCAGGACAGTGGGACCATTTATCAGGGAGATAAGCAGTAGCCAGAGGGCAGAGTTGGCGGAAGGAGCTGTCTGGAGCAGATAACCTGCGGTCACTCAGAGGGCACGGAAGGGCTCCTGTCCCCATCCTGAGGCCACCCAGGCCCCACCCCAGACCCTGCTCAGACACCTGCCCCTAAGTCTGCTGACCTCAGACATCTGCCTATCTTGGCCTCATGGAAAAATCTGCTGTCCTCCAGGAACAAGGAGCTCGTGCTTCAGTCAGGCATGGAGTACCTTTCCTCTTCATATTCTGTACCACAGCAGGGCCCCTATGATGCTGCCTTGCCTAATTTCCGGATGGGGAAACTGAGGCGCAGGGGGACGGTTTGGACTGCCCTTGTCCCAACACTGCCCTCAGCCCTCCTGCACAGGGTGGGAGGGGAAATCCACGAGGCACTGTGTTAGTGAGCATTTACTATGTCCCCGGTGACTTGGTGCATGGCCTCTGCCCTGTCCCCAATCCCCTGAGGGAAGAAAAGGCCTTGCCTTGTTTACCTTTCCCAGATGGAAGCAATGGCCAGAGAGTGAGGTCACCAGGCTAAGGCTGAACCACTGGGAGGTGGCTCAACTAAACTTTAAACTGGGGGCTTCAGAGTGGTATCCAGAGCCTCAGCTGGCCACTAAACAGTACTGTCTGCCAGAGGGGTCTTAGGTGCCTGGCAACGGCCAGAACAAACCCATTGAGCAGTCCTCGCTTCAGCAGCACATATGCAAACCCACTGGGCAGAGAACAGCTCTGGGATCCCACTGCCCGGCTAAAATCTGACACCCCCAAACTGTCAGAATTTTCCCAGGCTGCTCTGCTCACCTCAAGTCCCTAACCTGGCACTCAGGAGGGCTCAGTAAATTTTTCTGAAATTAATTAAGTCAAAAATGAGCGGCCACAGGAGCATAAATAATGACGTTGCCCCACGTGTGAGCTCTTAGGGTTGGTCAGGCCCATACCAGGGGCTGTACACACTCATCTTGATATCTCCTTGCCTGGGAAATGCCTGCCCATCACCTGCTGGACCAGAAAACATGGGGCCACCCTTGGGAGCTGAGAAGAGCCTAGACCTTGGATTGCAGAGATGGGGAGGGGGAGGAGGAAGAAGGAGAAGACTTTGCTCCTGGGCAGGGGGCTGGACTCCTCATGCCCCGTCGTGGAGACCTCTGCAGCCCTGCAGCCCTCACCAGTGGGAGCTCTATGGGCTGGTGTGTTCAGGGAGGAACTGGGGCTGGTCTGGGGATGATCCCTGGCTCTCGTCTCTCAGCCTCAGGGTCCAGGGCAGTGATTTGATCCCCTAACTGCAGAGACTTTTCTGGAGAGTATTCTACATGAAGGGCTGAGGGAGACACGCTAGGGAGCCTTGGAATTCATCTGGCAGGCATTGGAGGAGGGGGTGGCCTTTGAGAAGACTGGGGTCCTTCGGCCCATGACTACCTTTTAAGGTGGGAGGTCGGGGGAGGGCTCTGGGTAGCCTTTAGCCCAGGTCATGTTGGGCAGGGAGAGAGTCTGGGCCATGCATGGTGCAGGGAAGGGTCCTCAGGTCTGGGGAGGTAGCCTGTGAACATGACAGTTGTGCATAGAGGAGGCCACAGGGGCTGTGTTGGGAAGGGGAGGGTGACAAACAGGCACAGCAGTGCCAGCTTCATCACCCAGCCATGCAGGAGCCCCCACACCCAGAGGGGCCCTTCCTCGAGTCTGGCTGGGGGCATTGGAACTTCAGGTGTGGAAGGTTTTTTTTTTTACCTTCTGACACTGATTGGGTCACCTCATGTCAACCCAAGAGAAGATACAAGCCCCCAGTCCTTAAGAGAGAAGCACCAGAGTGCCCCCTGAACCAGCAGAGACTAGCCTTGGGAAGCCTTCTCCAGAAAAATTGCCATCTTTGGAAGAGCCCTGGTGGTTGTGTGTGGGGAGAGGGGCAGCAGTTGGCCAACCCCACACTGAGCTGGTCCAGCCCCTTGTGGGACAGTGCAGGCATATGACAAAAATATTGACAATAAAAAACCTGACCCAAAAACCCTGGAGAGTAGCCCTGCTGAGCTCTGGGTGTGCCCCAGACACGCCTAAACAAGGCTTCCCTGCCGCTCTCCCATTTCATTTAAATCTCAAGACCCTCTGAGGTTTGCACAATTGCTCATCCCTGCTTCACAGACGAAGAGCCAAAACCTGGAGGGGTTGAAGGCCGGGCTCAGAGTTGCAGAACATCGATAATCCTAAAGGCTCATGTGCACACACTCAGAGGGGCCATGACACTTTTCCAGGGCACGTCCCATGGCACACGAGCACACTCCGTGCAAGGGCATCCGCGATGGCAGAACCCTGAATGGGGTGGGGGTGGGTGGGTGGGTGAGAGGAATCACTGGGTAACCTGAAATGTCCGTCAGTCAGGTTCACGCACAGGACAGGACCTCAATGAGGTGGACGTGGAATCTGGTGCGGAAAGCAGTCCAAGCCCATAGCTGGTAGTGGCAGTCAGCACAGATGGAACCCATTTATGTGTGTATGTGTTATAGATACAACACCCAGGCTGCCACCGAGGGCTGCTGGGACACCTTCCTACACGTGTGCTGGAGGACACCCAGCCCAAGCCCAAGGGCATTACCTCCTGGCGCCTCAGCATGCCTGCCCACACAAGGACCACTCACAGGGGACGCGTCCGCTCGCTCTCTCTCTTTCTCTCTCTCTTTGGGCCCAGGTCCAGGGTGCCGAGTCCTGGCTGGGGCTGGAAGACTGGCTCAGACGGTGGGGGCTGTGGCTTTGCCCCTCTTCAGCAGCTCCCTGCCCCCTCTCTTCCTCTCCTTCTCTGCTTCTCTCTTGCTGGCTCCCACTGCCCTCTCATCCCTGAGAGGTTCTGAGCTCTCCTCAGTGGCAACTGCCACACAAGCGACACGTCATGCTGCCTCAGTCACACAAAGCCCTGCCTCCTGGGCCGGAGTCCCACACTGCCTCCAGGTGTCCGTCTCAGGTCAGGCTGGCCCGTGCTGGCTGTAGCCTCACTCACGCTGCACCTCCAGCCTGGCTGACCGTGGTGTCCCCATCTACCTGTGGCAGCCCTGGGAGGCCCAGTGGAGTTAGTTGTCAGAGCATAGAGGCTTCCGGGGTGGTGGCAGTTCCCAGGGAGGGCATGGAGGATGGAGAGGGCGTGAAGGTGGAGGTGTGAAATGGAGGAGGCAGTGAAGCAGGGGCAGAGCTGTGCCCTTGCAGATGGGTCCTCCTGGAACAGGTCGTGGCCCCCTGTGCTTCTCCATCTCTGCCCCTAGCCCAATGCCTGCCTGGCTGTTCCCTGCGGCCCCAGAACACAGAGGTAGCTTTCTTAAGCTACACAGATTCTGGTGCAGACTTTCTGTGGTCTTGGGCCAATGAGGGCACCACACCAGGCTCAGTTTCCCCATCTGTTAAATGGGGCAAGGTGATGATGGACTAAGAAGGCACAGACCCTGGAGATGCCCACCAGGACCCGGGGAGACAACTCCCAACAATCACAGGCTTATCCAGAGCCAGACGCTTCCCATCGCTGTCTCCACCTCCTTCATTTAAGTCCTATCGCTCCCCTCAGCTGACATGGAAACCTACACGCCCAAGGCCACCCAGCCACAGCATGCTGGTGCCAGGGTTTGAACCACTTACCTCTCTCAGGCCGCCCGTAGTGTGAGTGGAGCAAGAGGCTGCCAGACACTGGCCCAGGATTGGGGCTGTCTGAGCCCTGTGCTGGCCCTACTTCTACCTGCATGGCCGTCCACCCCATCCTGCTCAGAGCTATTCGTGCAGGTTATTTCTATTTCGACAAGGTGCTGGGAAATCATCAACCTCCCACGGAGCCTGCTGAGAACTGGCTACGAACCCAGCCACTCCCTGTCCGTCCTAGCAGGAGCCCCCGAGGCCTGAGGCCCAGTCCCCCAGGCGCATCCTCTCTGTGCCTTTCCCAGGTGTGTTGTCCTCCTGCTCCCTTCCTGTGACGGAAGCTTGTCACCTCCTTCCAAGCCCTCCTCCTAGAAGCTCTTCCGGAGAGCACCTTTCCCATGCCCAAAACTCCCCTACCAGGTGTACAGGGGCCTCTCCAGTGCCTGGTGCCAAGCCTGGTGGGGCTCCAGACTGTGACTGGCCAAGAGACCAGAGAGGATGCCCCGCCGGGAGAAGAACAGAGGGACAGAGGTAGGTGGCTGCTGTGCACCTTCCCTGAGCCTAACTCAGAACACTTACCCGGCAGGGCTTTGGGAAGAGAAGACGAGGTGGGCCCTTGGCTTGGGGTCTCCAGCTCCAGCAGGTGGCCCAGGATGAGGTCCCCAGTGTTGGCTGTTTCTCCCTTTGCTGAGGGGCATGGCGGGTTGTCCCTTCCTGCTCCATGACCTCTCTGGGGGCATGGCCAGCTCCCATGTGCAGGCCAGAGAGTTGACTGTCCTCCTGGGCTGAATGTGGGGGTGAAGCAGGGACTGCAATGGTGGCCCAGGGGCAGCTGGGGTCGGGACAAGGCCCCATCCCTGGCCTCCTGGGGTCTCCTTGCCTCCTCCTGAGCTGTGATCATGCCTGTCTGTCCCTGGCCAGGCTGAGCTATGCTAATGAGCAATGAAGATGAGGGTCTTCTGACAGCAGGGACTGGGGGCTCAGGGGGATCGTCTGCTAAGACTAGACCCAGGACCTCAGCTCCCGCCCGCACTGCCTCCCTCCCTGGCAGTGTGAGAGGTCGCCTGGAACCAGCCCCACTCTGGACTCTCAACAAGCTAGTCCAGCACCGGCCCTTGCCTCCTCCCTGTTCCTGTAGACTGGACAGGCCCCATGCCCCTGCCCCCACCCTATTCCTGCCCTCAGCCTGTGGCTGCAACAGACTGCCCCCTCCAGCCCTCACTTCCTCACATCCCGACTCCCATCATTCTCTGAGAATAGGGTGTGTCTCAGCCTCATTGAGCCTCAGTTTCTTCATCTGTAAGATGAGGAGAATGATGCCCATCTCACGGGATTTTTGTGACGATGAAGTGAGATCAAGCGTACATCATGCGTGGTGCAGGGCCCGTGTGAGGCAAAGCCACACTCAATGGGAGTGTTCTTGTGATCACGCCAGGCCCTGTGCGGCCCGTGGAAAACTCAGAGGTATTGGTCTGACATTCCCCATTTTCCCAATGAGGAATCTGGGGCTTTGCCAGGTTAGCAACATGCCTGAGGTCACCCAGCTGCAGGTGGCAGAGCTGGGGCTCAAATCCAGGCTGTCCTGCACCTGCAGCCACAACTCCATTCCCATGACCTGCTCAGCCCACACACATGGAGTGCATCTGTGGTCCTCAGCAGAGGGCAGCCTAGTTTGCACAGGGTTTCCGGTGCCTCATCCCAAAGCGTCTGAACCCACAGGACACGAAGCACATCGCATGGCTCTGTGCAGCCCTCCAGAGTGGGCTCTGAACCCAGCTGGGTATGCCGGGCTCTGCAGGAGCCCCCTTGGCCCCCAGCGCCCCTCTCCCAGAGGAGGCAGGGGTGGGAGGCTGCAGCTGTAAGCTCTCCCCTTCTCCCCACACGGGGATCCCTGAGGTCGGGGCGATGCTGCAGCAGCACGTGCCGTGCCAGGAAGCGCGCCAGACCTGGCCTGGAGCCGGGGAGGTGCCGGGCAAGTGGACGCTGCAGCTCCACTTTGGAATTCCAGGCACATCCGGAGGCCACAGCAGAGGCTGTGGGGTTGAAGGCAGGCTGCACGGCCGAAAGAGGCCAGAGCGGACACCCCCCCCGGCACCTGCTGCGGCACCGGCAGTAGGGTGGGTGCTGTGGGTGCCCAAGGGACCCCCGCCTGGCCTTTACCCCTGTTCTCATGCCTCCCAGGGCTCCCTGCCCCCTGCCTGCAGGATCACAGCTCCACAGCTCAGTTCCGTGGCTCAGTGCCTCAGCCTTCAGGTAAGCCTCCCTTCGGTTGTCCAAAAGATGGGGAAGATAATCCCTCCCCATGACAGCGCAGTGGGGTGATAGGTGCCTGGAACAGAGCCTGGCACACAGGAAGGTGAATCCATTAGTTTCCTCTTCCCTGACTCGGTTGGCCTGTGAGGTCTGGGAGCGGGCTTGAACTATCTGGTGTAGCCCATGGTGCTGGTGGATCAATCACCTAATCACTGGGTTGTACTCCTCATCCAGCAGCTGGTATTTCTGTCTCGTGGACCCACACAGAGCACCCAGGCCAGAAGCTCCACTCCTCTTGTGGGGAAAACAGAGTTTGTAGGCAGCATGGCCTGGAGACAAGGGAGGGACCGATGACCTCCTGAGGGCCTGTCCTGCCCTAACCTTCTCAGGGCCTAGACAGGTAGGCCAAGCAGTGGGCTAATGCCATGTTGAGGCCGGGGAATGGCCCAAGAGGGGGAACATGAGGGCACATCCCTGTGACCATTAAATGGGTCCCTGTGGGATGTGCTGTCAAAGTGCCCACCAGCCCCTCCTAGAGAAGGCCATCAGTCTCGCACCTTCCCAGAAACTCTCATAATTAATCAGGGAGTAGCAAAACAGCTCTGTGGAGAGCAGAGTCCACTTCCACCACAGCCCTAATCAAGACCCGCAGGCAGGGTACAGTCCCCCAGTGACCTCCACAGGACAGAGGAGCAATAGGGTATAGGACTCGGGGTGAAGTCTGAACAGGCTCCCTAGAGGAGGGGAGCTCTGAAAGTCTCGTGACCGGGGAGAGAGAAGGCTTGAGTCCTAGAGAGAGAGAGGGAGGACAGAGAAGGGCTGTGGATGTGGGACACAGGTCCAAGCAGTGGTAGTATGTGGGCAGGACAAGAGCACCACTTCCTGTAGGAGGGAACAGTCCACTCGGGGGACTCTGGACACCAGCTTCTGGGACTGATGTCAGCCAATGGTGGGTGGCTTCAAGGGTCACAGACCCAGGTCCTGGTTCTAGACATGGTGCCCTGACACCCTCCACCATACCGGGGGCTGCTTCTGGAAGGACAGTTTTCTTCCCACAGCTTGCAGAACTGCCTTGTCTGGCCCACCTCTAGCCCCAGAGAGGGCCTGGTCTGCTGAGTCCCCCAAAGGCTTCTAGACCCACAGGGCCCCCAGCTGGAGGTCACTGGAAGGACAATCCTGGGAATAAAGGGGGGATCCTGCTTCACTGGTAGAGGGCATCTGGAGCCCATTAGAAGACACAGAAGTCGGGTCCCTGAAGGAGTCTGTGATCTATTAGCCATGTCCGCCAAAGGTGGACCATGGACCAGATGAGGTTTGATGGCTGTGTGTTTGCAGCCCTTCACATGCAGATGGAGAAACTGAGGTCCAAAGAGTAACTCTCCTAAGACCACAGAGCAAATTAGAAGCTAACTGCTTCTACTTTCCTTCAAGTGGTGATTTTCTTAGGGCAGATTCCCAGGAACAGAACTACTGGGTTAAAGGTAATGTGTATTTTTAGGCCTCTTAACTCAAGTTGCCAAGTGGCCTCCAAAAGTATCTAAGGTCCCATGCCTCTGGTGGGCTGTGAGGCAGTTACGAGGGGGAGAGACCACCTCATCCCCACACTGGAGGCTCATTTATACCTGTGGCCCGGGATAAAGCCCCTGGGCTCCCTGCCCTGGTGGCAGGACTCGCCTGCACGGACATCAAGGCCCATAGCCTCACCCAGCCCCTTCCTTCCGTGGGGTGTAGCAGTGTTCAAGCCAGCTGTGCCCTCCTGGAGTCTCACGGGGACCCTGCAGATAGATGAGCTTTCCCAGCACTGGTGGGCAGGGTGGTGGGCACAGTGAAGGCATTTAACTTGGTCAGGGGCCAGGGCAACTTCCTGAAAGAGGCCATGCCAGCTCAAGCAGGAGGCAGCTGGCTGGAGATAGAAGGGAGATTCACGGCAGCTAGGTCTTGGGTTTATTTTGTCCCTAAGCCTCTCTGGGGCTGGGCCTGACCCCAGGACGAAGGCCCCCCACCTGAGTTCCATCTCTCCTGCCCAGACAAGGGCTGGGGCTTGGGTGGCCCCTCCTCCATACCCCAGGGGACTGAACTTCCCTGGACCTCAGCTTCCACTCATATAGTAAAACGGGAACCTGGTGGAGGAGTTTGGAGAACTCATGTGAAGCCTCCAGCACTGCGCAAGAGTCTCTGCAGGCCCCAGACCCCCAGGGAGCAGAAGGCTCCTGGGAGCAGATGGCTGAGCCCACACACCACTGGCTGAGGCCCCAGGACGACCCCCAACCAGAGTTCAGACTCAGACCACAGCATGCAGAGTCCTGCTGTCAGACGAGAGATCTCTGAGACTACCTTCTCCGAGCGCTTCACCCCTGCCCCTGTCTCTGCCCTCTGAGGCCCCGGGCATAGGGTGGAGTGGCCCAGCACCCTGCCCGCCCACTCACCTGCAGGGTCACCACACTGTGTCCCCCACTTTCAAGGCAGCATTTCCATCCACCCCCCCCCCCCCCAGTCTTCCAGAGTGTGACTGCCTGGACAGCAACTGAAGGTGTGTCCGAGGGGAATGCACCCCGGCCCAGGGCCAGCGGGCACCAAAGGGTGTCCTGGAGCTCCTACAGCCCGCCCCCAGCAGCCACACCCAATGACAGTTGCACCTGTCCTCCCTGGACCTTGTGGCTCAGACAAGTTACTCCCACACCTGAGGAGCCCGGTATCTTTATTATCTCCATTTCAGTGAGGCTCGGAGACAGGAAGATTCACACAGCTGACCCCCTCTGAAGGCGGGACTACAAGCCCATCTGAATGCAAAGCCAGATGCAGCTGTGCCACGCGGCCCACCCCACTGGGACACGCAGGCCCAGTATGACACCTTCCTGGCTTGGCTGTTTCCAGAGCTTTTGTTGATCAGAGCCCTCTGATCCTGACCACAGCCCCTGAGAAGCAGGGGGAATCCCTTGGGACTGGCAGCTGAGGCCCAGAGAGGGCTGGGCTGGCCCTGGGTCACATAGCTTGGAGCCGCTCACTGAGCCCAGGGTGCAGTGGGCTGTACCCCTATGCAGAGAGAGGCTCCCACGAGTCCCGGGCTGAGGGAAGGTGCTGTCAGAGTATTGTGTGTCCTCCTCAGAGGAACATTTCATGAGAGAATGGAGGCTGAGAACAGAGTCGGGTTCTACCCTGGAATCCTTGAGGCAGATGGGGCAACCATCTGGGGTCCCATTGACTAATAGATACTGGTGGGTTTGGCCTAGCAGGTGTTACATAAGAACTCAGAGGGTCTGAACTGGGAACAGATCCTTGATGAGTCCAGCCGGAGTGCAGTGGGCAGAATGAGGTCCAGAGAGGGCAGGGACATAGCTGCAGGCCCATGGACCTTCAGAGGCAGAGCTAGAGCCAGAATCCAGAGCCATAGCCTCCTGGCCCTGCTGAGGAACAGCCAGGCCAACTGTCTCTCCCTCAGACCTCAGCAGCCCCCTCTGCTTAGTACAGGCCCAGCTCAGGCAGGTGCTGACCACTGTTGGGACCCAAGACTGGGGTAGAGGCTGGAGACTGGGGGCTGTGTCGGAACCGTGGTCCTGCCTGGATCTGAAAATTACCTGAAGCCCCATCCCCGTGACACCCACCTCACCCTGATGGCAGCTACAACAGATTGTTCTGGGATCCTACTGGGGACAGCCCTCAGCGTCAGAGGGCCAGGTCCCCACTTCTGTCCCCGAGTACCTCGAGGCAGCCTCAACCTCTCTGTTCCCTTAAGGTGAACAGTTCAGGGGCTCCCTTGGAATTGAAGGAGCCAGGCTGCGCTCAGAACCCAAGTTTTGGCCTTTTGCAGCTGGAGTTACAGCGGGGGTTCAGTTCTCAACACCCTCCCAGGTCCCGGGCTTGAGTAGGTGGGGGGAGGCCTGAGGCACTAGGGATTCTGAGAAGGGTAGCTGCGACAGAAGGGGCCCTTGGCCAGGTTTGGGTGGGAGAGCACCCACCTCTACTCCCAGGCTGCCTGACGTGACCCAGGCTGAACCCAGCACCCTGTAACCAGGGCAGCAGCCCCACCCCCACCACATGCTCCTGGGAGCCCAGAAGAAGGGGTGCCAGGGCAGGCAGGCTCCAGGGAGGGCCGGGCCGGGCATTTCCTGCCGACGGGTGCCAGGCTCCAGTCCCCTGAAGGGGTGATTCTTTAGCCTTAGTCAGAGGAAGTGAGGCAGGGCAAATGGGCAATGTGTGTGCAGTGCCGCGGGACCTGGCAGGGCTGGGTTGGGAAGACGGCAGCTGTAGGAGCCAGGGAGTGTCCCTGGCCCTGCATATCCCCTACAGCCATACACATCATGGTCTGCCCTCAACAGCCAGCCTACTGCCCAGCACCCAGGCAGGTTGCCCGAGACCAGGGCCAAGCCCCTGACTCCAGCTCCCTCTTACCCAGCTGCTGAGTCTCTGCTCTGTTGCTGTGTGGCTTAGACCGGTCACGCCCACCCTCTGAGCCTTGGCGTTCTCATCTGTGAAGTGGGAAAATTGTGGAACCCATATGCTCCTGGCTTTCCCCTGCCCCAACATCAGGGGCCCACCCTCCCAGTTTGGCCCACTCTCAGGATCCTGGGGAAAGAGGCCACCAGGGTAGTCTCTGCCCTCCTTGAGCAGAGGGGCAATCCAGGCTCAGAATGCAGGGCCCTCTCAAGAACTGCCCGCTTGAACAGCTTATGTGGTGCAGGGGTGCCCAGTGGTGATACCCCAGCTCTCGGTCTTGGCCAAGCTGTCTGCATCCCTACCACTGGCTGGGCCCAGACGACTGAGCCTCCTTGCCCTTCACAGGGTGGTGATTTACCAACACTATGGCTGCCTGCCGGCTTGGGCTGTGGGCACCTGCCACAGGGCTGCTCCCCAACCACAGCCCCTGCTTCTGAGTGTACCTTGGACCCCTGATGTCTGGATTTTCAGGATTTTTTCCATGACTCAGCTCTGACTACAGTGGGTAGGAGAGGCAGTTTCTATCTTGATCCCTGGTCTGGGACCTCTTCCCCAAAGTCCCACCCACCCCTCTCCCACTGGAGAAGCCCAGCAAACCCTGGCCAAATAGAGAAAAGAGGAAGCATGGGGGGCTCAGGGCTCCAACAAAGCCCCTAACAAAGAGAGACAGAGGGTGAGGTTGTGTGCCTCGGGAGAGAGCCCTAGTTCTCTTGGCCTCTGCACAGCCAGGTGCCCATGGGGGGCTGGGACTAGCCCAAGGACAAGCAAAGGTGGCCTTGAGCTAGCTCACACCATGGAAGGTCACTGGGAGCAGAGGCTAGGCAGAGGCCTGGTGAAGACTGAACTAGAGAGACCTTCTCTGCTCTTCCCACCACTTGGGCCAGGGGTGCCTCCATGCCTCTGCTCTCACTGGGGCCAGCACTGGCTGGGGCAGGAGCACAGGCGGGAAGTCTTACCCCTCAGGGTTGCAGACACCCAGCCACCTGCTCACAGATAGGGCAACCAAGGCTATGAGGGAAAGAACCAGGGGCGCTACCTGGTGCCCTCAGACTGGCTGGCTCTGCCCCAGCTCTGACTGAGCCGAAAGGGAAAGGTAAGGAAGGCAGGGAGGGTCTCTGGGACAGATGTGACTGGGCAAGATGGGGCGAGGGTGTCGGGCTCTGGCCAGGCAGGGTAGTCGGCCTCCCTGCCGGGGCCTAGGCTGGGTGGGGGCAGCAGGGCTCAGGCTGGCGGGCTGTTGATCCAGCCCAACAATGATGAAATGGCCCCTTTGTCCTGCGGCGCCAAAGTTGCTGTGACTGGAGGAGGCGTGACGTGAAAGGGTCATTGTTCCCACTTGGGCAGCCACTCAGGGAGCTGGAGGACCGACCAGGAGCAGGCTTCATGCCAAGGCTGCAGCCCTGCCTGCTGCCTGCGGCGGTCGGAGTATCCTGGGCTCTCAGACTCCTACCCATGGCCACCACCCTGCAGGGCCAGACTGAGCACAGGTGTCCACTGACCGTAGTGTCCTGTTCCCTCCCTCCACTGAGCTCTCCCAATGGAATGATATGGTAGATCATGAATGGGGTTTGCCCCCAGTCGGGGAGGTTCTCCTCTGCTCTTAACATACATGTGAACTGTGTGAGGCAGGATGCCTGGGAGCTTGAGGGGTAAAGAAGGTGCTTTGTCCTGCGGCAAGGAAACTTGCCAGTGACATTCACATGCTGGGGCTGTTGACCTCAGGGACCCTCCTCCAACCTTCCAGATGAAGGGAAAGAGGCGCAGAGAAGAGAATTGGGTGGCCCTAGGCGACACAGCACTAGCACACTAGCTGGTTGGCTGATACCACATAGCTGCCTCCCAAGTCCCCACACCTGATGGACCTCTGTTCCCTCTGGACTCTTGAAGCCCCCTCCTTGCCGGGACCTTTCTCCTGCCCCTCTAATCCATTCTCCCGTGAGATCTTTCTAAACCCAAAACTGATTAGGTCCCTCCTTGGCTTCCAACCTGTCATGGCCTCCCACAACCAGAGAAAGTTCAAACTCTGGTGCTGGCATTCAAGGCCCTCACTGTGCTGTAGCAGTCAGGGGTTAGAAGCCCTGTCTAGAGTCTGGAGTGTCCCTCAGCCCCTGTGCTGGAGTGTCCCTCAGCACTGACCACAGTAAAGCCTGTTTTATCTCCCCAGATACAGCCGTCATTCCTTGTTCCCACAGGTCCTGCCCTCTGGAGGGATCCCTTCTTTTCCGTGCCACTCCTCCAGGTCCCCTTCTCCTCCAGATCCACCTGTCTACAGCCTCTGGGCTTCAGGTGAAGAGCCAGGAAGCTGGGCAGAGGTGGTCAGGAGGGGGTGGTCCAGGTCCAAATTGGAGCCCCTTCTCACCCCAGGTGGCCCAGCTGGCTCCGAGGTCTAGAACTATTCTCCTCTCTGACTCGCCACTGCCCCCAGCAGCTGGCATCAGGCTCAGCCTGACCCAGGCTAATTAAACCCTCCCCTAGCCCAGGCGAGGCTCTGGCTCCGGCTCTAGACTTTTTTCCCTGGAGGGATGGAGCTAATTAACCGAGAGGGTTTAATTAATCAATTAGCGTGGCCTCCAGACCCCTCCACTTAGCTGTGGCAGTAGCAGATATTTATAAACAGGAGCTGCCAGACCCTTCTCTGTCTGGCTGGAACCAAGGGGGAAAGCAGGCAGTCGCGGTGGGCATAGAGACAGTGAGAACAGGGGCTGCAGGGGCCGGAGACCCAGCCAGTGGTGCAGAGGTGCTCACTTCCACCTCCTGGGCACCACCAAAGGCCTGAGCAGGTGCAGGATCAGCAAAACCTGGATACGTGAGGCTACACAGTGAGGCGTGTACTCCAGGTACACCTCCATGGGCACAGGTCATGCAGGCCTGACATCCAGAGCTGGGCAGATTTCTAGAAGCACCCCAGACAATGGCCAGAAGGGCTGGTGATGTGCAGCTGGAGCCAGGACCCTGGCTAGCAAGGCCTCCGGGGGATGGGGCTGCATAGAAGGCCATGGGAGCTAAGGGGAGGCACCAGAACCCCAGCTAGGGGAAGAGGCTGGGAAGGCTTTCTGGAGGAGGAGGCATTTGAGCCAAGCTCAGGAAAAGAGTAGAGAGAGGTAGCTAATTGAAAGGCGGGGGTAGATGATGCAGAGTATTCCAGGGAAAAGGAAATAGCATATGCAAAGGCCCAGAGGCAGGAACAGCAGGAGGTTCTTCACCACAAGATATCCCCTTCTTTGGGAAGCCTCCCAGACAGCCTTACTGGTTAGAATTGGTGTCCCCGAGTCTCTGCCCCTCCAGCCCTCACACTCCAGGACAGCCCTGACTCAACACTCCTTCCCATGCCTCTTGAGCAGTCGCCAGCTCTCCTCCTCTGCCTTCCCTGCCTGGTCCTGAGGAGCCCACACGTGCACCCCACTCCCTTCGGAAAGGGAGCTATAGACTCCCTCCTCTGAGATGCTGCTTTCCTGGGGTTGGCACAGGCAGAGGGGGGGGGGATCAAAAGATCAAAGCTGTCCCTTACCTGGCAGGCCTGAGTTAGCTGAGAGGAGGGACTCCGACCCCAGAGCAGCACCTTTCAGGCTTCGTTGCTCTGTCTTGGCTTCCTCCTCTGTTCATCAGGGATAATCCACCACCTCCCTCTGAGGGCTGCTGGGAGCATCAGTTGAGTTTATCATGAAGAGCTGGCAAGGCACCCTGGCCCAGAGCAAGGGCCACGTACATGTGTTGTTATTAATACTCTTCCTGCATTTAGAGCTGCCAGAGGACCAAATACTCAACAGAACTCCCAGACAGGGCAACCATGAGGGACGGCTGGAGCTGCTGAGCCAGGCGGAGGCTCCAGCTGAGGAAAGGCTCAGCCCCCATGCTTTGCTGGGCCCCTGCTGGGTGCCTGGCACCATCGACACACGGCTTCTCCAAAGCAGCTACAATAATAGCCAAAACGTAAAAGATAAATGATCCTGCTTTCCTTTTGGAAACCAATTGGAAAAATGGAGCACAGGTGTTTGCCCCGGAAATGCCACTTCTGGGCACGGGGCCCAGAGAAAGAACCTGAAATGCAGAAAACACTCCACTCAGAGTCCTGGGCCAGAGGTCCTGATGGGATAATGAAGAACAGAGACAACCTGAGTGCCCAGCGACCAGGGAGGGGCGGTGGTGTCCAGCCTCTCTCTTTCCCAGGGGCAGGGGAGAGGGCTGTAGGGGCCTGGCTCCGGGGACGTCAGGGACAGTGTGATCCAGGACTTTGTTCCTGCCATGCCCCAACCTGGGCCACCGTCCCAAGCCCCCATGCTATGCTCTGTGGAGAGAAAAGAAGCGGCTCCAGCCAGCGAGGTCTCAAGCACGCGTGAATGGGGGACCAGAGGCAGGCTTACATAGGTGAGGTGCTGTGGATGGGCAGGACATGGGAATGCAGGGGGCTGGTGAGGAGGGTCTTTGGACAAGCAATGTAGGAAAACAAGCTGAACAAAGCAATAGACTGAGAGGGAGGGGACTGAGCTCAAGGACCTTTCTGAAAACCCCAGGAAGACACCTAGAACCCCTGAACAAACCACCCCCAGGCAGGGCTGGAGCAGGGAGGGGCAGTTCTGGAGCCCTCTTGCTTGGCAGAACTCTAAATTTCTCAGGTCCTCAGAGCCAGGGGACACTGTGGGGGAGTCCCCTGTGCAGGTAGATGGAAGGAGAAAGTGTTCTCAAGGGGCTGCAGCAAAAGAATTTCCTGGAGCAGAGAGGGGCCCAGCCTGACCCACCCCTCCCCAGGCAGGCACCCTGCCCAAGGCCCCCTAGCCCTGAACTCCAGCCTTCTTCTTTCAGGCTGTGTACCGGCTCCTAGGCTACTCTGGATGTCCAGGCCTTGGGACAGAAGAGAAGGTCTGAGCCATAATCCCTAAGTCACAAGTCCTAGGGCTGGGTCCCTCAGAGTCGTTATTCTCATTTCTCACCTGTACAAATAGGGAACCTGAAGACGGATGGGGAGGAGACTTTTCCAAGGTCACACAGCCATCAGCGATAGCTGGCCCTGGGAGGTGGCCCTCTGGGGGTGGTCACAGTCAAATTGGCATCATCATGACTCACATTCCCAAGGTCTCACTGGGAAGAAGACCCTACCTCCTGCTTTCTTCTCTTAGACCCACAATTCTTTTTTTTTTTTTTTAAGATTTTATTTTTAAGTAACCTCTATGCCCGACATGGGGCTTGAACCCCCAACCCAGAGATCAAAATTTGCATGCTCCACTGACTGAGCCAGGCACCCTAAGACCCACACTTCTTATTTCCACTGTACAGAAGAGAAAACCAAGGCTCTGAGAGGGGCCACAAGGGCTGTGCTGTGCCGGGAAAGTCTTTAGTATGAGGGAGGACCTTCGTGAGCCCTGCCACTCTCTGGCTATTCAATGTGTGGGCACACATTGAAGGGGTGGAGCAGGTGAGTGGGAACACAGACTCCAGTGGCCAGGGTTCATCATGGACCCACGCATGTCCTGGCTAAGACCCATCCTTCTATGTGGTGTGGTGTCTGCCATTCAGGCCATGGATGTGGAGTCAGACAAGCTGGGATGCTCTGTCCACACCATGGGTCTTGCCTCCCATGAGGTCCAAACACTGCTAGTCCTGCACGTATATCATCCACAGTGGTCCAGTCCCCCGAACCACCCCCTCCCCCCCGCACCCTGAATGACCAGCTCAGCCTCCTCATTGTCCCCTCTCCAACATGCTTGCCCCTCAGGCTGTTCTCCACTTAGCAGTCGGGGGATCTTTCTAGGGACCACCAGACCCTGTGAGCACTAGACTTAAAGCTCTTTAGGGGCTCCCCTCTCCCCCAGACCACACCAGGTTCCTCCCTGGCCCATCCATCTCTGGAGAAGGGGCTGCAGCCTCTCCTTTGCCTGTAGCAGGGGTGGAAGGGCCCTGGGGCCTGAGGAGGTGTGGGTATGGAGGGGACAGATGGAGGTCCTACAGATGCACAGAAGCTACAGGATATATGATGACCCTGGAGGTGTGTGATGGAAGGGGGTTGGCTGCTTGAGCAAAGGATGTTCTGGCAGGCACTGAAGTCCCACGTCGCCTGTGGGCGTTAATCTGACCCAGCCAGAGACAATGGGGCTGAGGCCTCATTTTACCTCTGGAGGGTTGCTAATGATGGTCTTTAATGGCCATGCCTGGGAATGGATGACCTCACCCCTGCCGCTCCCTAATGAGAGGAGGCTAGAGTCAGAGGCAGGCGGCTCCTGCATCACTTGGGACCTGCTTGGGCTTGTCCTGTCTGAGAAATGAGGGGGCCGTGTGTGTGTGTGTGTGTGTGTGTGCGCATGTGCCCATGCATATGTGTTTGGTCCTTCACAGGGCCGGAGAGAGAAGGCTCCCAGCCTCACTGGGAAGGCAGGACCTGGAGGAAAAGACTCAGGACAGCAATGTGAGGAAGGCTGGCTTCTACCATGACTCACTCTATGACCCCATCTAAGCCTTGCTTTTCCTATCTGCATGGGGTTGGGGGCAGTGGGATGATTCTGAATCCTCCCAAGGGTCTCAGGTCTGCTGGGTATCAGGAGAGACTGATGGGACCAATCTGAGGAGATCTTTGGGAGGAAGTGAGAGGGCTGTGCTCAGGTGGGGTCCCAAATGAGCAGGGGAGATATGTCAGAGATCAGGACTCAGACATCCCACCCCTGCGACCCAGGTTCCTGGGGTGCTCAGAGTTCAGCATGCTAGTTAGCATGCTCCCTCCAGGGACACCTGGCTCCCACATCAGGCTTTCCGGCTTTGATTAAGGGTTTTGGTGTAGGTGCTGGTGTTCCCAGCCGCATCCAGACAGATGGACATGGAGCGCAGCCCCCATGCAGACTGGGCGTCAAGGGGCAGGCCTGAGTGTGCCAGGTGGCAGCGGCAGCAGGAGGGGAGGAGGCATGTTCCCGCATGGGTTCACTGCTTGCCTCCATACTGCCCTGTTCTTGAGGGGTGACTAGGTTTGTACCCTGGGGATAGGCCCTTTGTGGGCAGTCCTCCTCCTGAGGGCTGCCTGCCCCTCCCCCAGGCTCAGAGGAGGACCACCTCAGGGAAATGTTCATCTCTTGTCTGACGTCCTGCAGGGGAACTGCTTCATAGTGCCGCAAGTTCTTTCTCATGTCCGGCCTTAGTCACTCCTGCTGTTGCACCTGGTTCATTTTTCAGAGGACAAACTGAGGGCCCCATTATCCTGCCACCCAGCCTGACATCACCAAACTTCCCTCGGGCATGTTCCCACTCCTGGGATAGCCCAGCCCGCACAGGAAATGGCTGCTGGATGAATGTGTCAGTGAGTGAGTGGCTCAGATCTTCCTCCCATGAGAAGGCTAGGAAGTGGCCAAGAAGTGGATGGGGGAGTTCCTGGGCCTGGGCTGAGATGGAGACAGAAACAGGAATCCAAAGGGAGGCAAAGAGGGGTCAGGAGGAGAGATGGGACTGAGGGCACAGAGACAAATGGCCTGGGACAGACAGGGCCCATGGGGGTATAGCACAGCAGAAATAGGGTAGAATAAGAGGAGCTCAGAGTGGACCATGAGATAGATCAGGGGACCATGAGGTGGGAACCTGGGAGCCCGGGTGGAGACAGCCGTCCAGAGTAAGCATGGTCTAGCCCGAAGTCACAGAGTGAGGACCCAGAGTCCCAGCCACCCGGTCATGACCTGGCCCTCTGTCCTCACCAGAGGGAAGCAGAAGGGAGCCACAGCCAGGCATGGTGCTGAGGTGTCAACTTCCTCAGATGAGGACACGGAGGGTCAGAGAGGACACCTGGCCTGAGGTTGCACAGGACGGAAAGCCCCCTGGTCCTCCATTTGAGGAGCTGGCTCAGGAGGCAACGCTGCTCCCACCCCCCATCCTGTGCTTGGGCACACTGGCACTGCCAGGCACTTACTCGGCCTGTCGAGGGCCCAGCCCCCAGCCCGGCACCCGCGGGCTTCCCCAGCCCCAGCCAAGGGCAGCAAGAGGGAACAAAGGCCCAGTCTCTGCCTGCTCAGCCCCCACCCCCTTGCCTGCCCCTGGCACAGACGGACCAGGGCCCCGAGGGAGCCCAAGTGCAAAAGCAGCACCCACCCCTTTGCCAAGGCTGCGAGACTCCCCTTCCCCCCTCCACAGGCCTGCTGGCTGCACAAGTGTTCCCCCATTTGAAAGATGGGAAACCTGAGTGACACGGGTAAGGAGCTGGTAGCCATACATCTGGCACTAGAACCTAGGTCCTTTTGCTTGAAGAACCTACCTTCTACCGCTCATCATATGCCTGAAGGTGTGACTGCATTCTGGTTGAACCTAACTCATGGGCAGAGATGAAAAAAGCAGAGCTTCCTGGACAGCCCAACTGGGAGTCTTTAGAAAGAGTACCTGGGGCCAGCCCAGTGTTGGTCATAGTGGAAGTGATAAAGCCAGATGACAGGCAGAGATGAGGAAACGGAGTTAGCACCTAGTGCCCGACAGGGCTCACTCAATTCTGCCAGAGGCAAAGGAAACATAAAGGAGCCCCCCATTCCCCATCTGTAACATGGATCTATGTTGCCCACTGAGGGCTTCACACCCCCAGGCCACGGCCACCATCCTTCTCCAGGCCCCTTCCCTCTTTCTTGCTCTGTGCTCCCAACCAGGTCCTGGGTTTTGTTGTTTTGTTTTTCAGGTCCTGTTTTTGAGCCCCCAGTGGGGGGGCCTACCTGGCGGGTGGATGCTCCCTTGAAGAATCCAGGCATGGCCGATTCCTCCCTGTAGGTCCAGGCCCAGACCAGGAAATGGAACGTAACATGTTCATTGTGTCCCAAACACCAGAAAAGCACTGAGTATCTGAGTGTGATTGGCTTGATTTTTATAGATGGAAACTGAGGCTACCCAGCTCCTGAGGAGCGAAGCAGTGCTGACCCATCACCAGGCAGGTTTTACATCCCACTGGCTTCCCAGGGACTGTGGGGTGGGGGTCAGGAGGATGAGAAGGTAATACTAGCATAGCCTCCATTCCATGCACGAGAGCAGCAAGAGAAGGGTCAGGGACCTAGGGCCCAGTCAAATCTGAGTATCGCGAATCTGGGTGATGCCCGAGTGGACAGCCCTGAGCAATTCAGGGTGGGCAGAGGTTCAGCTGTGTGACCTTGGTCTACAAAACCTGTCCAAGCTTCCATCTTCTGTCAACCAATCAGCAAAATCCCAGAGAAAGCCCTGAGGTCCCTGCCTGCAGTGCCTGAAGGCTGGGCAAATGCCACACCTCCGCTCCTCCCCCAAGGCCTGGCCACTCCTCCCAGTGAGGGCCTTAGGGGACTTCACACAGAGCAGGTGCTGGGATGCAGGTCACAGCCACTCTCCTTGCCACCCCCCAGCCTGGGCCCAGGCCCTTATTGGACAACACAACTTGTTTTAAAGAAAAAATAATATTTATTTGCAATATAAACAAAGTCCCGTTGCTGGTTCGGGATATATATATGTATGTGTGTGTGTATATATATGTAGGGTCACAAATTTTCCTTCATAAGATCATAAAGCAAAACTGGCCACCCTCTTGGCATACTCTCATTTACACAAATCTGATGCATCTTTCTGGGTTTTTCTTTTTAAAAGTAAAAAAGAGAAAGAACCATGTACAGCATGGAAGCTTTTTGTCAATTTCTCGACTGTGGCAAGATTTTAATCCGCTGCCTTAAAGAATCCCTGAAAACCGCCCCGTGAGGTAAGATGCAGTGGGGCAGAGTTTCCATGGCCTCACTCACATGCCAAGTGCCGGCTTGCTCAGGGACCCCAGCCTGACTACTCACCTCTCCCCGGGCCCCTGCAGTCCTGACACCTGGAGGGATTGAGGCTGGAGAAGGAACAAAACTGGAGAGGATAACGGAATCCGTGGCTTTGTTCTGTGGATCCTAGGAGGGGCGTGGACAGAGCCCCACACCCCGTTCACTTGTCCATCTCGCCCCTTCCGCCCCTGCCCTGGGATTGAAACGGGTGCGAGTTTCCTGGTAGTAGAAGGCATGGGCAAGATGAGTGCAGGGCAAGCTTCCACGGGACAAGGGGGCTGGGAGTAGAGCTGGACCAAAGCAACAGCCAGAGTGAGGGACAGAAACTAGGAGGTAGGGCTGGGCCTCCACCACCGAAGCTTCCCCCGCCAGCCACTGGGCCTCCACTCTCAGTCACAAACAAACAGGGAGAGAGAGACAGAAGTAGTGGGTACGTATAGGAAGGGCCCGGGGCCCAGACCCTCCTACGGGCTGAGCCCAGAGGGCTAATGCTACTGCTTGGCAGTCCCCCACGACCCCACCTCCAGCAGGGCAGCGGCAGGGCCTCCCATCTCCTGCCTCAGGGGGTCTGCAGGGGCTGCTGGAGGGCAGAGAATGCAGAGGCCACCCAGGGCAGCCCACCTATTACGCCTTGCAGAGGTCATCACGAGCAAGTGCAGTGCCAAGGGGGCTGGGCCGAGGGGTGTGCATGACTGGGGGTGGGGGGGGTCTGACACTAAGAGAGCAGCAAGCCACCCCTTCAAGAAGGACCTGCTGCAGAAACGGAGGCTTCACACATGTGCAAAACGCATTTGGTCAAGATCAACACGGGGTTTGTCTTTTCCATTAAAAACAAAAACAAAAACCAATAATTGCTTTTTGAAATAGGAAGAAAAACAAAACTGAGAACATTTCTCTCTCTCTCTCTCTCTCTCTCTCTCTCAGGATCAAGGAAGGGATGAAATACTGGTTTATACAATCCACTGTTGTATGTAGCCTGAAAATAACACTTTTCATTAAAAAAGAAAAATCAAGAAGAGCTTGAACACTCGCCGTGCTCCAGGGAGCTTGGATTTACCTGCCAAAAGTAAAAAGTAAACTCAGGTCCGTGGATGTGTCTTTAAAAAATAGCCAAACCGGCTGGGCCATTGGCTGATGGAGTGTCCTGGGACAAGGATGAGGCCCTGCTGGACTCCCAGGGCCATGTGTCTCAGAGCTCAGGGCCTCTCCACAAAGTCCTGCAGAGAGAGGCCTTGCTGTGGTTTCCGCCCTCCCCAGGGCAGCGAGGGAAGCTCAGCCACCCACCAGCCTGGGCCTCTGGGCACAGGCCATGTCCGATGATGTCTGGGTTCCGGCCGGACACAGCAGGAGTGGGCAGCTCACCTGGCCCAAGGGGGGTCGGGAGGGGCCGGCCCCACCCACCTGTGCCCCAGCCTCACGTGGACTCAAGGGTGTTGAGTGGGAACAGGTTGTGGTTGGTCGGCGTGGAGAAGTAGAGCTGCTCGCTGGGGGTGTGGTTGTCGCATGGGCTGCTTAGCCCCAGCGTCCGCTCGAAGTCCAGCAGCTGCCCCATAAAGTTGAAGTTGGGCGAGATGTTGGACTTTTTCCTCTTGACAAAGTCGTAGGCGTCATTGAGTGACAGGTTCATCTTCTGCATCAGGTAAGCCACGGTGACGGTCACCGAGCGGCTGATCCCTGCTAGGCAGTGCACCAGGACACCACACTTCTTGGAGCGGGCCTCGTCTGAAACACACAAGCATGGGTCAGGGAGGCTCCTCCTCCAGGGAGTCAGAGGTGGAGCAGAGGCACAGAGGGTGGCACGGCCACTAGCTGGTGATGCCTGACTCTTGAGGGACCTGGTGAAGTCCCACATGAGCAGGACAGCAACTTGGCATGGAGGTCAAGAGCATGACTGACTGTGGCGTTAGCTTTAAGTCACTGGACATCCCTGTGCCTCGGTTTCCTCACCTATAAAATGGGCCCCCCCTTGTTCTCAATGCTCTTGTAAGGACCTGAGCCAAGAGAGGGCTCCACAAACACCAGCACCAGTGACGGCTGTGGTCATGGCTAGTCCCGCTGCTGCTACAGCTGAGTGCGCAGACTGTGCTGAGGGTGTCACCCGTGTCCTCTCAGGCCATCTGCACCACGGTTAGCAAGTTCATTTTATAAAGGAGGACGCAGACGCAAAGACAGTGACAAGCCCAAGGCCACACAGAGGCTCCTCCTAATGCACAGCACATGCCGTCAGCCCGTGACCTGGTGGTGGGGGCTGAGCTTGCTCTCCTGGTGCAGCTCCCATGGGTACCCCTTGAGAGTCTCCTGGGAAACAGGCCCGAAGGAAGCCCTCAAAAGGGAATCGGGGCCTGGCCCTACACTCAGCTCTGCCCCATCCCCAGGGCCCGGGAGGAAGCTTAGCCTCCCAGGGCCCGGGAGGAAGGCTGCACTTGAGGCTTCACAAGTGAGGTTTGCTTAAGCGCAGCCCACCCACCTCACTTACTCGACTTCCCCCAGCAGGCCCATGCATCAGTAACATCTCCCACCACAGCCAGCCAGCTTCCGCCAATCCACCCAGCTTCCCCTGGTGCCGCTCTCAGACTCCTCCGCTTGACCTACAGTAGGAGCTCAATAAATATTGGTCAAGCCACTGAACAACTCAGTCCTGTCATCCCTCCACCCCTGGGCCTAGGGTAGCTGACTCTCTCTGTGCCAAGGATGTAGACTAACAAGAGGCAGCTCTCTGGGGCCCTCAAGGTCCCCACCTCTGATTCTGAGACCACTGGGAGCCAGGCACAAAGGTGGTGCTTAATCAGTGCACTCGCACAAGATGACACGCAGGTTCACAAGCTGTTCTGCTTCTGATGCTCACTCCCTCTGGCCTGGCAGAGCTTCCCCTCCTCACCCCATAAGGGTACCCAAGGCTAAGTATGCAATAGGTACATAATCCAGATTCAGGGACTGACTAGGGGCAAGACTAGCAGGGCAAGAGATAGATATTGTGGCTTTGTGCAGAGTCCTGTGGTCTGACCTTGAGACTTCGGGCTAAAGGGGTGGTGGAGATGAGCTTCCAGTGGTGACACACCAGGATATGGGGAACGCCTGGCCCCCAAACCCACTCCTGGGTGATCCAAAGTGAAACTGCTTCCGCTGGCTTTATTTTTAGCACTCTCAGGGTGTGGCTGAACAGTGTGGGGGCTGGGGCTTGATCCTGTCCCACTGAGTCCTAGGGGATGCTTGGGCCTCTATTCCTTCACTTGTGTCCCTCCACCCCTACACCCCCAGATGCAGAGGGGCCTTCAAGAAGGACAAAGACACCCATGACCCAGGCTCAGCCCCTGGAGTCTGTCCGGGGTCCCCTTTTCCCCTCCCCTTTCTCAGTGAGGGAGAGTGAATGCTCAGGCAGCATACACACACCTCTCCTCCGCCGCCGCCGGCAGCGTTCTCCTGGGCAGAGCTGGGAAGCTCTCCCATCGCCAGGTCACAGCCCCTCCCCCAGGCCTCAGCTTCCTTCCTTCCTCCCAGCCAGGCACCTAGTTTTGGTTCCCAGTAAGCGGATGAGGCGGGGAAGCCTCCCACTTCCTGTTATTAAAGCTAGCCCAGCCCAGCTGACAGCAAAACGCCCTCCACTGGACAGGGCTGCCGGCAGGAGAGGACTGTCCAGGCCACCTCCCCTCTACCATTGGAGGCTGGGAAGAAACACGGGGTCACCAGGCTCAGAGAACCAAGGGTTTACGTACACCCTGATCTTATATCTCTTCCCCACACCCTGGGAAGAGCCAGGGCCGGGAAGATGGCCTGTAGTCTAACAGCCTCCAGCTGGCCATGGAGGAAGCAGGATGGGGAGGTCAAAGATAAGGCAACTTGTGGAGCTTGAGTCAGCTGGGGATGTAGGGGGCTGAGGGCTCTAAGCCAAACAGCAGAATTGCGGAATGCTCTAGGGGAGGGCCCCTACACTCCAAGCAAGCCCCATAGGTTGCCGGAAGCATCTGGTGCCCCACCAAGTCACTCTGGGTCACCAGATTCCAAAAGCTGCCTATTTGGGGTAGGCCTCTGGCTTCAGGGCCACCCTTCAGCCCCTCGGGTACAAAATAAAGCCCAAAGCCCAAAGAGGGACCGTGACAGCCCCCTCCTGGAGAGACATGTGTGCTGAGGCGTGATGCAGAGCAAGCAAGACTCGTGGGAGGTCTGAGAGCTGTGATGTTTCAGCTAGATGAGCCCCAAACAGCAGAACCAGAAAAACACAAGCTGGACAGTAAAGTCCATGGGGTGCCAACAGTTGCAGGGAGCCCAGGATTCAGGGGACTAAGGGCCTCGGTGACTCACAGCAGGCATGGGTTCAACCATGGGCATATGTTGGCACATGCAGGGCACACACAGGCCTCGACAGGCCCAGAGGTACCCAGTCAGGCGCGGGTGACACCCAAGTCCCGTACACACCTCGACGCACCTGCCCATCCACCCTGCCCAGAGCCCAGCGACACCTACCAATGAAGCTGATGGCCTCAGGGAAGAACTGGGAGAGGTTCTGGCTCCAGTGGTCAGAGATGGGGATCTGCTTGTAGGTGAACTCGCCACCGTGCTCAAAGGCATTGGGCAGGTTAGGCGTGACGTTGAGGATATACTTGATGCCGTACTTGCCGAGCACGTCCAGGTTAGTGGAGTCCTTGGCGCAGCCGAGGTAGAGGTAGGGCAGGATCTGGACGGGGAAGGCTGGTTGGCTGGATGGCACAGGGCTGCCGTCCGACTCAGTGGCACTGCTGGGCAACTCTCGGTCTGACTCTCCGTCTGAGCAGTCAGAGCTGATCCGCAGGCCCCCCAGGCCCAGCACTGAGGTGGGTGGTGAGCCACTTGGTGAGGACGAGCTGTCCACGTTGGTCTCACAATGCTCTGAATACTCTGTCTGGAACTTGTTGAAACCACCTGTGGCCAGGGTGAGAGGCCCTGGGTGAGAGACTGCCCATGCCACTAGACCAATGGGCTGCACAAGACCAACGATGGCCAGAGCTGCCCATGTCAAGCACCATAACCCAACAGCCAACGTGGGCCAGGCAAAGTTTGTTACACATGTACCTTCTCCTGTGTTCTCTAGATCTATCCTACGACCCACTGGACAGAATGGGAAACTGAGGCCCCAGGAGGTGAAGTAACATGCCAGAGCTCCATTCCCTTACCCATAAGGCTTCACAGCCCTGGCCATACCACCAGCTTTAGGGCACTTAAGGCCAGGCCCCAGCTCATTCATCTTCCACAGCTCCCATGCATACCTGGCACCCATGGGTGCTCAATAACTGCTAAGTGGTAAAGGAGAGCCGACAACCCAATCTCGGGCTAGCACCTGTGGGTTTGCAAGCCCTTCTTATAGATGAGACTGCAGGGGCTGGTGCTGTGTCTAGGTCAGTTAGAGGCACAGAGGGCCTGGGCCTCCGGACTGGGAGTCCAGTACCTGCTCCTTACCACAACAGTTAGGAAGGGCAATGTTAAAGTGTTGGTTGCCCCTTTCCCCCCACAGTGGCAAGTTCATAAAAAGGGTCCCAAACTCCCCCTCTCTCCCTTAAAACACAAGACCCCCAGCCTTGGAAACACAGAGGGAGAGAGCTGCTGGGGCTTTACAGAGAGAAGAAATGGGGAGCGTCTTGCAACTAGGCATGGGCCCTGCGCCCGAGGGTGCTGCAGGCCTCCCCTCCCCGCCTGCCCGCCTGCTGCCAGCAAGAGGCCATTTTGGAATGTTAATTGGAAACACCGGCTGCAGCCACTCGCCCCCCAGCTGCCTCCCCCTTCCACAAGCTCTAGGGCAGGAGGCTGGGGATTTAGGGGTCCTAGAAAGCCAGGGAAAGGGACACTGGTTATAGGCCTGCCCCAAGTGCCCCAAGAGGCTGTGTCTCCAAGTAGTGAGACCAATGCTGAGATGCCCAGGGTACCCCAACCCAAACGGTCCCTATACCTTGAGGGCATGCATAATGCTGCCAAAGACTCCCCTAGCCTGACCCAGGTCTTCCAGGGACACGCATTCTAGACTGGAGGAGCTGGATCTGGGTGCCCGGTCGCTTTTCGGGTCCCAGGAGGAGGCATCTCCCTCCTCTGAGGGGCTCATCTGGGCGCTGCCATGGCCCCAACGACAGGGGGAGGGGGAAAAAAAAAAAAAAAAAAAAAAAGGAAATCTCAGGCCAGGAAAAGTTTGTTCGGCCCACTCGAATCGTGCCGAGAAGGGGGCACAGAGGCGACCCCATGCTAGCCTAAACGCTCACTGCGGAGGCCGAGCTCCCGGTAGCGGCGGATGCGGGCCGGGGGCGACGTGGCGCCGGCCGGGCAGGCGGAGCGCAAGGAGAGAAAGTAGCCTCCGGCGGGGGCGTCAGGGAGCCGCGGGAGAGCCCCATTCCTGGACAGGGGTCTCAGTGCTGCCCTCACCTTGGAGGTAGTAGGCCTGGCAGCCGTCGTCGCGAAGCTTTTGCAGGAGCAGGCCAAGCACCGAGGCAGGAGCGCCGGGCTCTGGCTGCCACTCGGCCGTGGCCTCGTCGTAGAGCAGCACGGTGGCCGCCTTGCAGCGCGTGGCGAAGCGCTCCTTGTCGGCGTGGTTGGGGATGATGGAGCGGATGGGCAGGTTGCCCTTGCGCAGGCGGCGCAGCATGAGGCCCGGGATGGCCAGGTTGATGGCCGTCTCGATGTGCGACGACTCGAAGAGCTCATGCGGCCGGCAGTCGAGCAGCAGCAGGGACGCGCCGCCGCGCGCCTCCAGCTCCTCCTGCAGCCACTCGGCGCTCTTGCAGGGCATGGCTCCCGCACCCGTCGCAGCTCCCGCGCCGGTGCTAGCGCCGGACCCGGACCCCGCACCGGGATCCGACCCCGCCCCGGTGTCCCCAGCTGCCGACGCCCCCGAGGCCGACATGTGCGCCCGCGCTGGGGGGCCGCGGAGCTGGTTTTTCATGGGGAGCGCGGGCGGCCCGGGGCAGGGGCCGGGCAGCCCTGCCCTGGGACGGCGCCCCGGCCGCGCGGGCCCCAGCCGCGTCTCCGGGCGCCCGCCTCCCGCCGAGCTGCGCGCCCGCCGCCCCGGCCTCCCGGCCTCCGTCCCGCCCGGCCCTCCGCGCGCCCCGCGGCCTGACAGCCCCAATTAAACCGCGGCTCTGGCGGCCGCGCGCCGAGGCGTCCTCCGGGGGGCGGGGCTGCAGGGCCGGCGCCGGGGCTTAAAGGCGCAGCGCCTCCGCCGCCCCTCCTCACGGAGTACGGGGGCGCGCTGGCTGCCCCGTGAGTCCTGAGACCTGCGCCTGCCCGGGCCCTCTCCCTGCCTCAGCCCGGAACCGGCTGTGATTTGCCTGGACTGCCCGGCCAAGACCTTTCCCTCTAAGCCCGCGCACCCAGGTCTTCCGAGTCCTACCTTGAAGGGCTGCCCTAGGGTCTTCCTGCGCCTAGCATCCCCTCCCCCACTTTCACTGAAGCAGAGTCTCCCCAGAGATGGGGCGGGGGGTGGGGGCCGTCACGCTGAGCCAACCTCCCCTCCTTCTATCAACCCCATTCATTCATTTTCTCAGCGAGTTCATTCAACAACTGGAAATTGAACGCCTACTACGCGCCAGGCACTGTGCTTAGGAGGTCACCGTTTCAGGCAACTGCCTAGTCACTATGATGGCCACAGGCTCTGAGACCTGAAAGGCGGTCCCATCCCAGCAGGCCTGATGGGGAAATCAGCAACTAGGGGACGGGTGGAGTAGGAGGACCCAGGGCCGTGCCACACTCCACGGGCAAGAGTGGTGAAATCCTGGAAAGGACCGGCCCTGGGAAGAAAGAGCGAGCCCTTTAAGAAAGCTTTACAAGCGGGGAGGTGACAGGCGCCGAGTGAAGCGCCACGTGACTTTTTCACAGGGGCGGGTGGGAGGGGGAGCTCTCCTTTATCATCAGGTCTCCCTCTCCAACCTCCTTCCCAATGTACCAATCAACTTTCGAGGTAGGCGGGAGTGCGTCGCGCAGATGGCCAATCGAGACCGAAGGAGGTGGTTGGGGAGTGAGGCGGAGGCTCGTCACCAGTTCCACCCAGTGCGGAGAAGTGGGCGGAGTCTCCGCGAGCGCCATGTATCGGCTCGCAGGAGGGCGGGGCGGAGGAGGTGAATGGAGCCGCAGGTAGCGCTGGAACAAAGCGGCTCCACTCGAGCCGCGCGCGTGCGCAGGGACTGCCGCGCTTTTCCTACCGAGCCAGTGTCATCTGCCCGGGGAGGGAATTAGCGGCTAGGCCCTGCTGTCCGCCCGATCCGTTTTCTGCAGGCGGAGTGTCCTAACTTCCTTGCGGTTTAACCCTCCTACTCTGCCTGAGTCTGGTCGGCAAACAGCCACTAGCTTCTACCTACCCCTAGCTGGAGGGAGTCGGGGTCAGAGGCGGGGCCGGAGGTGCTTGAGATTTGCCGAAGGGAGGGCTTCTGGAACCCGGAGGATTTGAGCTTTCCTCTGACAGGAAGGCAAGAAGAGGGGCGGCGCTGGAGCAGTCCCCACTTCCCCCAGTCTTCCATGTGGAGGTTGAAGGGTTTCCAGAGCCACAGGGCTGTGTCTCAAAGGAGCAGGGGTCTCTCCCACAGTCACACTCAGAAACTCCAGAGCATTGCAGCCAGAGATGGTCTTACCACCCGGGATTCCATGACCAGAGAGGTGAAAGGAGAATCGTGTCTCTGGCTTCTGCCCAGGGTTGTCGGGGCGGGGGGAGGAGGTGGGTTGCAGGGAGAACCTACTTCCTTGGAGTCCTAGGACCTGTAGAAAAGCTTCCAGGGTCTGAGAAGCCCAGATCCAGACTCTGCCCTGTCACTTGATGATATGTTGTGACTGACGATAGTTCTCACCCCTGGGCCTCAGTTTTCCAGATTATGGGAGAGTGCTGGTTTGGCAAGAGCCCAGCAAGCCCATCACAGATCTGTCCAGCTGTGAGGGTACTTCTCTGCGGTAGGGCCCTTGGCTGGCTGTCCAGGTGTTGGTTGTCAGGGATGGAGGCAGCAAGTGAGAAAGAAGCTTGAGCAGACCCACACTGGAGGGGACCTGCTGGCTGGTGAATCATTCCTCAGCGGGCTTGTTGAGGGCTTACTGGAGCTTCAGGTACAGCAGTGCCCAAGGAGAAAATTGGTCACTGCTCTCACTAGTGGGGGCACAACTGAAATGGGGACCTCCAATGTGTCCCCACAGTCCCTGTCCCCCCCATGGAGGAGAAAGAACCTCCCTGGACAGAGGAAAGGAGGCCCTGCCACCCCTCCCATTAGCTTGTGATGGCTCCCTTGTCTCCCCCTCAGGACTCTTCCAGGAGGCATGCACACGCTAGAGGAGAGACCCGTGAGGATGTGTGGAAATGGAGAAACTCTCCAGGAGGTGGAGGCGTCCTCCAGCAGGGATGTAAGAAGAGGCAGCGTTCAGATGACTACAGGATGAGGGGGGCACTGACAAGAGGGTGACATTAGAAGCAAAGGAGTGGAAGAGAATTAGTATGGCAGCATGAGCTGCCAGCAAGGTTGTGGGCTCCCATCACTCAGCTTGGAGGAGTAGCCCAAAGCCTTGGTTCCTGAGTGGAAGCCCTGCCTCCAGTCTTGAACAGCTAATAAAGTGGATCATAGCAGGGATGCCCTGGATGTATGTGTATATGTGTGCAGGCGTGTGCAAGGGGGAACACAGAACCCTCTGACTTACAGAGCATAGCAGGAACTTGCCCTTGTTCAGACAGCAAGAGACCAGAACCACCTCTGTCCAGGGCCTTGCCCTTTAACAGTGAGCCGCCCTCAAGAATTCTGGGAAAGGGTACCTGGAAGAGGGAGCCTGGTGCCCTGGGCAAGGTCTTGTGATCAAAGACATTCCTCCTCTTCAGGAATGTGGCCTTTCCTGCCCTTCAGGGTTCAGGCCCTCCCTGCAGCCCCCAGGAGAGGTGCCCCACCTCCCCTCTTCCCCCTCACCAGGGTCTCCCTGAGGGCCAGTGTGAGGGCCCTCAGAACAGGTCTGGGTCCCTGGAGGTGAGCTGGTCTCAGGAGAGGAACTGCAGGTAGGGTATGTTTGAGCTCTCTGAAGGCTGTCCCTTCTCCCACACACCTCCAGGCCTTTGCACACACTACTCCCTCGGCCTGGACATTTTTTGACCTCACCCTTTGCCTGCCTTCTAGAAGATCCCAGTTCAGGTGTCACCCTCAGAGAGGTCTCCTCTGATCCTCCAGGCTAGAATTACCCACCTTGCTCTGTGCCCCTGGGACCCCTGCCCCCATCTTTGCTCTGGAATCTATCACTGCCACTGTTCAACACCCCCCACCAGACTTTCTCCCTTTGGACACCCAATGGCATGTCTACCTCCCCTCAAGCCCGTTCTTCCTTCTGCCATCTGTTTCATCCCTGTTCCCCTCAGGTGCCAGGCCTGAACCCATGAGGCGTGTTTGGAGCTACCTTCCCTGTCTGCACATAATCCATCCCCAGAAGCACAGTGAAGGGGCGTTCCCAGCAGGGCAAGTCTCGGCTATGACAGTGGGATGTTTGATGTGAATTGAGCAGATATGAACTGATATGCCCCCCCTCCCCCACCACACACACATCTACATGGTTGGTAACCCAGGAACTATGTCACCAAGAATAATTTAAGCATCTTGGAAGCAAACTTTCCCCTTTCCACTGGTGCCCATGGATTTCTTAGATAGGCCAACATTTTTTTTTAAAGTTCATTTATTTATTTTGAGAGAGCATGAGAGAGAGAGAGAGAGTTGGGGGGGAATCTCAAGCAGACTCCACATTGTCAGCACAGAGCCCAATGTGGGGCTTGAACCCACGAACTGGGACATCATGGGCCAATATGGTTTTGAATAGCATATGCCAGAGTGAAAGGAACAAGGCGGGGGGGGGGGGGGGGTCAGTTCCTTGCCCTCCTAGCCTAAGAAGGCTAGTGCAAATTTAGGGTGAGCTCCTGCTTACTTCCAGGAGGGCAGTTGGCAGTAAGGATGGATTTCACATCCCACCATGAGATCTGAGAAGGGGCTGGGGAGAGGGCCGGGTACTCCAGGCCAACTGTGCCTGAGACCCAGACTGAGGGTCACTCTGCTTGTCCCTGAACTTGGGACAGCTTCTTCTCCATCCCTTGGTGGGGTGCCTGTGTGAGTTGCAGTCAGAACGGGTAATGTCTAAGCTGGGCCAGAAGGGAATTGTGGAAGGCCCTGGCAACTCCCTTGCCCTGGACAGAACTCTTGCTGTGCAGTCCTGTGCTTGTACGTGTACATACACGCATGCAAGGACACACACTAAATGCTGTATCATATGCTCACAGGCATAGATATGTATGTGTGCAGAAATATACAATACACATGGACACACACAGACCCTGCACGTCTGGGCACTTGCCACTCTTGTTGGAGGTAGCCAGGAAGGGTTCTTACAGGCTGGGGGAATCCGCGTTCCCCTCCCCCAGACCTCCAGTCACCTGGACTCACCCTGTCCTATTGGCTATTGCTAGGATCTCTTGTGGTGACAAGTTCTGAATCGAACCACGTTCTGCCGCTGCCTTCCTTCCAGTGGGGAACTGCCAGGCCTTGGGTGATGGCAGTGCAGCATGGGGAAGCTATGGCCCAGACAGGCGGCGCTAGTGTTAGGGAGCCACGTGCCTGTTCATCCCCCACCCCCCCTGCCCTGCCCAGGTGTGTGGGCCAGAGGGGTGGGAGGACAGGGCCCTGGGGAGCAGGTGGGAGAGGGTTACACCCAGGATAAGCAGAGAACAAGACCCAGCAGGATGAAACTCTCCAAGGCTGCCTGGAGAAGGCAAAGGGGAAGAAGTAAGGAGAGCCAGCTCCCCACCATTCATGCTCAGACGTTTCGGGGCACCTGCTCTGGGCCAGGGAGTGTGCAGGGAAGGCAACTGGAACCTGAGAGGGGAGCTAGGCCAAAGTAATTCCTCCCTCTCCCAGCTCCCCACCCAGCAGTGGCAGAGCAGGCCCTCAGCCGACCTCCCTCCCCAAGTGGATCCCCGTGGCTTACTTGAGAGTGTGCTTCTCTCAGTTGCATACCCAGCCCACCAGGGTCAGCCTGAGGAGGGAGACTACAGGACACAAACACAGGGCTTTGCCATGCTTTGTCCCTGGCAGGCATTACTAGTCAATCACAGCACTTTCTCCTGCTGAGCCACTCTCTGGCCTCAAAACCCTTCCAAGCAGGCATGACCAGCTGACTGATTGTGGTAGACAAGGGAGATAAAGCCTATTTGCTAAGGCTTCGATTCACAGCCAGACCAGCAATGGCCTCTCTGTCCCCAGCCCCAGCTCACTTCACCCTGACCTTCTCCTGCTCCCTACTCTGTGCCCAGACACAGCACCTCTGCTTCCACACACTTCCTCATTCCATACTCCCACCCTCTGAAATCATCTCCAGCTTCTGAGGGGCCTCAGCCTCAGGAAGACTGCCTTGCCTGATCTCAGCAGAGTCTGCTCCTTCTCCTGGTCCTTCCTGGGCAGTCCATACTTTCTGCCCTCTCCCCACTTAAGGGCAGTTCAGCTCATGGGGATCTGTGGTAGAGCAGGTCCAGTCATGGAGCCTCACCTGTGACTTCACCTATGTGAGCTCTCCTTTCATCACTGGAGTCCCACTGTGGTCACCCAGAGTCCTAGGGCCCAACCAGGCCTTCCTCATGGCCCGGCCCTCCCTCCATTCCAAGCTCTCCCCAGCATTAGGGCCCCCTTAAGGGAGATGGGGGTCTCCCGGGCTGCTCTCTGCTCAGGGCTGATTTGGGACTGATGTCAAGCAGGCCTGGTTTTTGTCCTAGCACAAAGGCCACACCCTGTGCTGCCCTCATCCTATGGCAGCTTTCACATCCTCAGCCCTGCATGCACCGAGATTCTCCAATGAGGAGACCAGGGCTTGTCTGTTCCACAGGTGGGGAAGCTGAGGCCTAGGAAGGGAAATGTCTTGCCCAAGGGCCTGGCTGCAGGCCCAGCCAGTTACTCACTTACCCATTGGGCTTGGGGTGAGTCATGGTGGCCCAGGTGATGGGAAGGAAACACATAAACATGGGCAAGTGGGAAGGGCAACCTTGGAGACGGGGGGGAGGGGGGTAGTGCCTGCCTGGGACTCCCAGCTATGAGCTCCCACACACAGCCCCTGTGGGCTTACTGGGAAGGTGCACACCTGACGGTCTCACATCCTGTTCCCTTCTGGCTCTGTGTCCAGGCTTTGCATCACCTCTGGAAAGGCTGTCAATGCATTTGACAGATGGGGACACTGAGGCCCATGGTAACCAATCAAGCTGTGGCAGGGGGCTGGGCCCCAGACTAAACCCAGAGCTCCTTTCCCCCAGGTGAGGGGCTCCCTGTTGGCTCTTATTGCAGCTCCAGGACCCTGTAGGAGGAGACCCAAGCATAGTCCACAGGGAGGCTTTGCTCTACTTGCTCTTCCCCATTTCTGGGGTGGCAGGGGGCCAACACAGGCAGGGTGGGGGACAGACAGGAGGCATGTACAGCTATTCGCCCCATAACAAGAGGGGGCTATATCTTGCACGTAGCTTATGTGCTATCAAACGCTCTTTCTGCTTCCATGGCATACTTGGGTAATCCATCCCATGACCCAGTTTCAGAATCTGCCTTCCCAGGCTCTCCTACTTCTCCCTGGCCCATCTTCCCAGCCTCCTTCCCAGCCCCTGCTCCATTCCCTACACGGCAGCCAGAGGGATCTTTTGAGAATGTGAATCAGACTTGGCCTTTTCTGCTGTAAAGCTTCCCATTGTCCTGGCAGAGTCCCAGCTCCTCTCTGTGGCCAGTGTGGCCCTTGATGATGTGACTCTGCCCCTCTCTCCACCTCCCTGCCTCTTCTCAGGGCTCAAGGTTCTCTGACTGCCCCCACTCTCCCAGCCCAGCCCTGTCCCTATGTTGTCCTCCTGCTCTGTGTTTAGGGCCTTTGCACTCACTGGTCCCTATGCTGGAAACCTCTTCCCCCAGTTTTTGCCTTTAAATACCTTCTTATCCTTCTCCCCAAACCCACTTATCCTCCAGAGTCAGAGTGGACATCTAGGAAGTGGCTGAGCCAGCATTGGAACCCCCCTCTCCTTCTAGACTTTGTGTTGTCAGTCCCGAGCCGATGGTCCTATGATTTAAAATGCCTTTGGTTCTCCCCGCACACTGGTTGGTTCTGGAAGCCTCTCACTTCCATTTCCCACTTGCACCTCAGCCTGTCCTGCATGACTGCCCACAGTCACTCCATGAGATCACCTGGAGCCAGAAGAGGCTCTTTGCCATGAAGGGATGGATTCCTGCTCTCAACTTGCCTAGCAGGACCTCGTCCCCAACCTCAGGCTATAGGCCTCAATTTTGCTGTTTCAGAGAGGGCTCTCCTACCCTGCCATCCAGGTGCAGCTTACCCTTCCTCCAAAGACTGAGCCAAAACTTCTACCTCTTGGTGGACTCAGAGGTCCCAAGCCTGAGTTCCAATCCTGCATAGAGCTACCCTGGAGGAGGGGCTGGGCTGGGGGCTAGACTCAGCTGGGAGGCCCATCCACTGACACTGAGGTCATCCCTAGCGGGCCAGAAGCTGCTGGGCCTGCTTTCCTGAGTGCTCAGAAGAAGGCAGAGGAGAGAGAGAAAGAGTCCAGATAAGCCCAGGTGACCCAGTTCCCTGCCCCAAAGCCACAGTTCCCCCTCCCAGAGTCATTACTCTGAGCTGATTCCCCCTCCCTCTTGTGACATTTGGGGCTTATGGGCAGCACCTCATGATCCCACCTAGGCTCTGAGGGATGGAAGCCAGGGCTTTGGGAGTAGGAGTCCTTAACAACCTGCCCATCCGGTCACCATATTGCCCTTGACCTCTTGCTCCAGGCTTCTGATCCTTCCGAGGCCACCTCTGCCAGGAAGGGCCTGGAGTCCCAGGGCCTGAGCAGGGGTGGGAGGCCAGAGGGATCCTGGACAGAGGTTCCCAGTCAGAGCAAAATCAGGAAGCAGTGATGGAGTCAGGAGCGTGTGTGTGTGTGTGTGTGTGTGTGTGTGTCCAGGTCCTGTCTTTGCTGAACCGGCCTATGGTTTTTTGATTGGGAGAGCCAGCAGTGGCAGGCTCCTGACAGTAAAGCCAGTCCAACCTTTGAGGCTGGGAGGGTGGAGAGGCTGGGAATTCCCAGGGTATCTGAGCAGGGCGGAAGTGCCAGGGGCCTGGGCTGGGTCTGCTTCTTTGGGTGGGCCAAGGGGTGGAGACTGCTAGGTCTCTCTGTAGCTGCCAGGCCTAATTGCCTCATTAGTATCTGCCTGCCGCCCGGGCCTGTCTGGTTCCCTCCCCAACGGCCCAAACAGCCCTGTTTTTCAGGAATCCCTCCTACAAGGCACTGGTGACAGTGACAGTGACCACATGATCATGACGAGGCTGGGGAAATGGCCTGGGCCAGGCATGAATTTGCTGTGTTGAGGCCTCAGTGTCCAGCCCCATCCCAGGTTTCATGCCCTGTGCTGTCCCACATGGGCTCAGCTGTCAAGCTGCCTGCCGGGAGCTGGATATGCTGTGTTCCCAGGCACACGGGGACCAGTAGCAGCACCAGAAAACAGTCTAGAGGACTCCCTTCCTGGTCTGTTCCTACCCACCCCTACTCCTGCCACAGGGGCATGTGCCCCAAGACCTGGGAGAATCCATCCCTGCAAAGACTAGGGTCTCCTGGGAGAGAGGAGTCTAAGGGACTCTGACTCTTAGGGCCCCGAGCAGGAGCCAAGATGAGTATACCATGTGTGTTGGGACAGGGCAGGAGTGAGAGGAGGGTGGTGGGTGGAGATTGGGGGACCCGACCAAGAGACCTGGTTCTAATCCTGATTCTACCACAGGCCTCCCTTCTCTGGGCCTCAGTTTCCTCCTCTATAAACTGGGGGTGCAGTATGCCAGGCAAACTGCTCTGAGGCAGGAGGAAGCCCACCGTTGAAGGGCCCAGCCGAGGGCTGAGCACGTGTCCCCTGAGTCAACCCTCTTGTGCCTGGACGGTCGGGACAGGGCCCTGGGGGCAGGTGATGACCCCCAAGGGAAGGCCTCCGGGAGCAGAGGGATGGGAAGGGGGCTTGTAGCAGCTGTGCCAGGGAACGTGAGCAAGATGGGCTCTGAGCAGAGAGGCCGGCCCCGACAGGGAGGTTAAACAGAGACTGAGGAGACAGAGCATCTCTTCTGAACCTGGAGCTGTTGGCTGCCCTGTCCTGAGGCTGATGTCGTGGTGGGGGCGGTGGCATGGACGCTCCCAACACCTGGGGCCTGCCTGTGCAGGTCCCTTCCCGTAGGGCAAGGCCCTACCCGCCAGCCTTCTGCCTTTGACTCTGTGGCCACGCCTGCCCACCCACCTGGCTGCCCTCCCATAATGAAGGGTAGGGAGGGAATCAGAGTCATCAGGACCCCAACATGGCTCAAACATGGTCCTACCTCCAAGCCTTGGCCATGCCAGCCCCCTGCTGCCTTCTGTTCACCCTTCCTTAGCTGTCACCCCCATTCAGTTCCCACCTTTTGCTCAGACCCAGCAGACAACAGCCCCTGCTCTGAACCCAGAGAGACTTTCCCATCATGGGGCTTCGACCTATACCTCCTGCCTCCTCAAGGGCTTTTCCTGTAGCACTGTCCAAAATGGGATCCATGGAATACTGGGCTGGCCCGGCACACCTCGATAAAAGAAGTTAAGTGGTCAAACGTCTGGAAAACACTATGAGCTCTGTGGCCCAAGCTGCATAGCATTGGAGTGTTAAATGCTCTGACAAGTCCTGCAAGGATTGAGCTGGATTTATTTTGTTCATCAAGCGTTTCCCAAACTCTGGCAACCACAGCATGAGTTTCCTGCATAACCTCCACTATCAGCTCATGGGACTGTGCCCTCAGCATGTCCTTCGGGGGAGAAAGTGGCCTTATGTTGCCCAGTGGCTGTTCACACCACATTCTCTTCCCTGGACTGTGCTTCCCATCTTCAGGGTCATCAAGGTGATCACTCAGAACCCCATACCCTTCTTCTGGCCTGCTGTAGGGCCCTGCGGTCTGCTTTCTGCCAGCAGGTCCAGCCACCCCTGTGGGATCAGAAGCTAGTCTGGTGGGAAGGTGAGGGTGATAAATGGATGCTGGGCAACAGGCTGGAGAGGAAGAAGATGAGCCAGACACTCAGCCATGTTTCTCCCAACCGGCAGCTGCCAGCTCTTGGCCCTGACTGGCTCCGGTGGCCTCTAGCTCGAGGCTGCACAGGGCTGGGTGGGGTGGATAGAGGGGCTGTGCTGTCTCGGCTTGGGAGCTGCGGACGGGCTCCCCTCCCCAAGCCCAGGCCAGAGTTGGGTTACGAGCCCTGAGGGTCTCCTAATGAGTTCCACATGCAAGTGGATGCCTCGGAGAGGAAACGGGCAGGGGCTGGGGCAGGGGAGAGGGGCCTGAGGATTGGAAACATGTGTGGAGGAGGAGAAAGAGGATGGGGAGGACGACAGAGAGGTGGGGGAGAAGGGGAGCAGCAAGAGGAGGAGACTTTATTCTCAGAAGTCCTGGTGCCTACCTCTCACAAGGTTGACTGCCAGGCCCCCAAGTCTCTGTCAGAGGCCCCCAGGCCACCAGTCTGCTGGGAGAGTGGTCAGAGGGACCTCAGAGGGCCTACTCCTCTTTACTTCAGGTGGAAAAAGCCCCAACCTCCTGGCCCTGCTTGGTGGGGGTTCTGAGCCATTAGGGGCAGGATAGAACCCGCTGGGTGGGAGGGGCCATGGGGGCATAAGGAAGCCCCTCCAGTGCCAGCCAGCCTGGCCAGCAGCAAAATACTCCTCCAGATCCAGCCCGGCTTCCCCTACTCCACTGGAGAGCCCTGGGTGCAGCAAGGCCACTGACTCGTCAACCCTGACTCCCACCTTTGCCCCTCTTGGCTAGTGGGTGGGCAGGGAGGCCTGGCATGTGGGTTGGCTGCCCTACCACCCCTCCCACTCATGTGGGCACCTGGACTGGCCTGGTAGCTGGAAACCTCATTAGGAAAAACAAAGGCTGTGCAGCAGCCATGTTGACATGTGGGGTGGGGGTGTCTGGTGAGAGAGACCCACAGTGGGTAAGGAGCAGAGTCTCAGGACCTTGTGGGGTACAACAGATCTCCCCCACCTCCCAGGAGTACCGGTTGAGCCCCAGGTTTCCAGCCAGCTGACCAAGGTGGAGCCTGGAGTGGGCCTTATAACCAGCTGGCCAGCCTGCAGGACTCCGATGCCAGGAGCCCAGCCCTTCAGCCCCTACCTCCAGCCCCCTCCCCAAGCCATGGACTGGAGCCCAGCAAGGACAAGGTCTGCTCTTAGAGCTTTGTGTGAATTGTCTCAGTGAGTCTTCCCAGCAGCCCTATGAGGTCACTCCCGCTCTTACCCTATGTCATGGAGGAAGAGGCTGAGGTACAGAGAGGTGCATACAGAGCATTCCTGGCATCAGAAATAGTGGGTGCAAAGGTCCTGCGGCTGGAATGTGCCTGGTGTGTCCAAGGAACAGCGAAGAGGCTGGTGTGGCTGGAGGGGCATGAGAGGAGGGTGGAGGGGGTGGCAAGAGATGGGGTAGGGGACAGGCAGGAATGAGTGGGGCCTTGTGGTCGTGGTGAGCACTGGGGCCTCTATTCACTGTCGGGGAGGCTGGGGAACCAACCACTGGAAGCAGTTGGGCAGGGATGGCATGAGCTATCTTACCAGCTCTCATTATTTATTGCTTTTTATTCTGACAGCTTAGTAGCCTCTGGCTGCTCTGCTGAGAAAAGATGGGGTGGGACAAGAGCGAAAGTGGGAGACCAGGGAGAAAAAGACCAGGCATCTCAGCAGGTTCTGGCTCCTTGTGAGTTTAGCTTTGGGATGGCATGAGTGGTAGGCAGGCCCAAACTTCTGGGGGAGGTTGACAGGACCCTCACCTGACCTGCACAAGCCTGAGGCTCCCATCTATAGGGGCCTATAGAGGCAACCCCAGGCCAGAGACCTTATCCCCCAACAGGAGACTTCAGGATACCTCTCAAAAGGCACGGGCATCCTTGTGGGGTTTCACAGATGTCTCTATCTCAACACACCCTAACTACCAGGGGAGCTAGACCCAACCCCAGGATCAGGGTAACCCCAAGAGCAAAGGTCAGCTTCCTGGTTCCGGCTAAGAAGTCCATGGAAGCAGCCCAGACAGGGGCTGGCCCAGCTCTCTGCCACAGAAAACACCTTCTGTTTCCAGTTAGCAGGTGCATGTTAGCTGCTGCCTGGAGGGTCTGGGAGGACTAACTACACCGCTTCCCTGGCTCCAGGTTTCAGAGGCTTCTGAGGAGCCAATCCAGGAGCAGTTGTCACGGGAGGAAGATTCTGGGGGTTGAGTTGGGAGTGGGGAGCAAAACCAGCATCTCCATTCCAACCTTGGGCAGGAGGGCATGTCTTTGGGGCGGATCTGGCTGCGGTCAGGATTTATGGGGCTCAGTGCAGAGGTGGGGTAGGGCATCATAGTTCTTCTGGGAGATCTAGATGGTTCTAGAGAGAGCTGCCAGGGGAGGGCAGGGGGCAGGGCAAAGGTCTGGAAGAGGCCAGTTAAGCAGAGCATCTGTGGGGTGCATGTGCCCTCAGCCAGGCTTGAGACCAGGAGAGTGACAAGGACTGGCTAAACATGGGCCCCCAGCGCTCAGGGACGTCCATGGCTCTGAAGGCAGTCTTGATTCCAAAGCTGAGTCCAGGCACCCAATGGGAGGAGAACGGAGATAGACTGGGGCTGATGTCAGGATGCGTGGCGGAGCGACACTGCCCAGCGTGGGTTCTGGCTCCTGCAGGCCAGCCTCCCACCTACTGGGCACCCACTTGTGCCTGAAGGAGAAGCTCAAGGCCGAGAAAGGGAAGCTTCGGCAGAACACGACTTCCCTCTCCTGCCCGGGTTCCTTATCCCAGTGCTCAGATTTCTCATCAGTGGTAGGTCAGAGGGTGGGGGGCTGGCATTCCTGAAGCAAGAAGCGCTCCTAAGGTGAAAGAGGCTCACCTAAAGTGAAAGCACTTCTTAGCTTTGCTTTATAAATAGGTCCTCGGGAGAGTGCACTGGCAGCTCCCAACCAAGGAGGGGCTGGCATGAAAGCTTCCTAATGGCTTTGCCCCAGGCTCTCTGGCCTGGCTCCAATCCTATCTTGAGCTCAGCTGGGCCCTCAGGGGTCGGGAGTCTGGGGCAAAGCTTCTAAAAGACTTCCCCGGGGTGGCCAAGTAAGTGACCCTAGGTTGCCAGGGCCTCCAGGCTGGGGTGAGCTGGAGCCCACCAGCCAATGGGACAAAGCCCCACGCCAGGTGCGGCGCTCACAGGAAGTGGAAGGACACCCAGGACACCGGGCCGCCAACAGCCTGCCACTGCTGCCTTGGCAAAGTTGTTCCCTCAGCAGCCTGGGGTGGGTGGGGTGGAGCAGGGGTGCTCAGTAAGAAGGCCCGGGGGGGATTTCTGGTCCCCTTAAATGGCCATACACCAATTAAGGCGGGAGCCATCAGGGGCCTATCTTGAGCAAATCATTTAGGAAAATGAGGTTAATGACAGGGAGCCAGGACAACAGGGCCCGTGTGAGTCACCATGCTCCCGCTCGCTCAGCGGGCTGGGTTTCCGGGATTCCGGGTAATCACAAACACCCACCCTGGAGCCTGTGCTGGCCCTGGTGGCAGCCTGGGTGATAGCAGAGAGGTGGCCTTAGAGTGCTGACCTCCCTAGGTGGGGAGGGGCTGCCCTGAGTCCCCCTGCCTGCCCGCCCAAATCCCCGTTCACCACCAGGCATGCTCGTGGCAGGGGCCACAGGATCAGGAGTTCGTAACTGTAGCCGTCTAGAATTCCAGAGCCAGAGGGACCGTGGGACCATCAGCCCATTGACACATGGACCAACTTCCAGGAAAGGGGCCTGACCTGTCACAAGTGTCACCCCAGACTGGTGGTGGTGGGGGTCATACCAACAGTCACACACTGACCACACTCTCGCTCTGTGCCAGTCACTGCTCTGAGCGCCTCATGTGCCTGAATACATAGGCATATAACCTCAGAGAGAGTCTACAAACTTGGGAAACTCATTCAAGACCACGGAGCTAGCAGGTGGCAGAGCCGGCGTCTGGAGTTGGGAGTCAGCGACCCCTGACTCCATTGCTCGACCTCTCAGCAGCCTGCTTGCACACAGCCCGCCACCACGGAGAAATCGCGAATCTGTGGCAAGCAGATCCTGGGACAGAGGGACAAGGATGGTGCTGGGTGGGAGAATGGCAGAGTTTCTAGGTCAGGCTGGCTGGTGCCACTTGAGTCTCTGAAGGGACATGGTCAGAGTTCGTGGGGAGTGGAGACTCGGGAAAGAAAGGGTAGCAGGCTTGCCAGGGGTCAGGACAGGACTCAGCTGCTGCTGCTTTCTGGCTTGGTGGGCCGGCCCACCTGAGCTGCCCCCCGCAGTTTCTCTGGCAGAAGTACAGGTTCATCTTGAAACCCCAAGAATCTGGCAAAGGGTAGGTGGAGGGAATCACAATTTAAATCACCCATCACCAACACCTGTTCTTTTATTTCCCGTTAGGAAAATCAGGGCACGAGAGAAGGGGGTGGTGGGAATTGCCACTAGGATATACTTCTTTTTTTTTTAATTTTTTTTTTTAACGTTTATTTATTTTTGAGACAGAGAGAGAGCATGAACGGGGGGAGGGCCAGAGAGAGAGGGAGACACAGAATCCGAAGCAGGCTCCAGGCTCTGAGCTGTCAGCACAGAGCCCAACGTGGGGCTCGAACTCACGGACTGCGAGATCATGACCTGAGCTGAAGTCGGGCGCTTAACCGGCTGAGTCACCCGCCCCTAGGATATACTTCTTAACAAAAAACCCCTAACCTAATCTCACCTTCCTAGCAAAAAGAAAAAAGAGAGAGAGAGAGAGAGAGATGCCTGCAATTTGGATTTTGGGGGACTGTTATCAAAATCTACAACCAGAAAATACGGTCGCTGAGCTGAGGCACTTGCATTTCCAGAAGGCAGAAACACCAGTGGGGGCACTGGTAAGAGCCCCTACGATGGGGGAGCCGGCGGCAAGGGCTGGCAGGGAGACACCACCACAAGAAAGGCCCTGTCATGTGGCCCCCAACCTTGCCAAGCCACCTCAAGCCCACCTAGGCCTCACACTCCTCCCTTGCTTGCGAGGGTCCCCACGGCCAAACAGCCCAGTGTTGCCCAGCTCAGGGTCCTATAGCACCTTCATGGGCTGGGGATGGGGGGGACAGAGCACCCCAGAATCTCCCATCCCGTCTTCCTCAGGAAAAATCTGGGCCCCTAGATCCTCACTGAGCAGTGAGGTCCCAACTCAGGCCCCACGTGAGCAATTTCAAGAAAGAACTCTTGGGGTTAGAACTTAGGCCCTTCATTGCTTTGCCTTGTGTGTGTGACACACTGACCCTCAGGCTTGGAGGAGGTGGGTTCTCTGTGGTGTTTCAAAGACCAGCGCAGCTCTCCAAGAACCTTCTTCCCCCACATTCCGGGTCTGGCTGGTGGCTCCATCAAGGCAGGTGTGTGAGTGTGCAGGAAACCCCTCAGGAGGGCCCTGCCTGGGCCACTCCAGAGAAGTCCTCTCAGACAGCCCATGGCTGCCTCAGTAGGGGAGAGCCCAGGCTGGGCTGCCTCAGAACCCGAGGACATCGGCCTATAAGGGGTGTGGTGAGGGGGGCTGATAAACTAGAGTGGGGCTTCCAGGGACAAACACTACACCATTGCCCCCAGGCCATTTCCCGAATCCCTAGCAGGCGCTCAATCTCCATTTTCCTCACAGAGAAAACTCAATCCTGGTGTAAACTGAAGGCAGGGAGATGGCAGCCTGGGCCCGGCTGGAGGGCAAGAGCTGCCATAGACCTGCCTGGAGACCTGGTTCCAGTCCTGCTGTCCCCAGTGAGAGGTACCATCTGTGTCTCTCGAGATGACCTCACCCTGAGATGGCTGCTCAAATCACCAGAGCTCCAACACAGACCTCCAGCTTCACGACTGGAAGCTACAACAGGACAGCCAGCATGGTGGGGACGGGACACATGGGAGGCCTTAGCAGATCCCTGGGGACCTTCAGAAGAGCCTGAGCCAGCAGCCTCCTCCCCACTTTCCCACTCACAGCTCATGGGGAGCGAGCCTCCCTCGTAAGCACCTGGAGGGGTGGTTACCACCACCACATAACACAAGAACCTGAGGCTCAGAGAGGTTATGTCGCCATGCGGAGGTTACACAGCTGGCTAAAGGCAGAATCTGTAGCCTGATCCTGGACTGCGGCTCTCTCTCCACACGGCCGGGGGAGGCAGCTTCCCCGTTCTCATCGTTTATCAGGGCTCAACACAGGCTGCCTCCTTGGCGGCCCAAGCTCCTAGGCATTCAGGCTCTGCTCCCACCTGGAAGCCGCAGAGGCTGGGAACCTCATTAGCTGCGTGGTACTAACAGCTCCCGAGAAGATCTAACACCCCCACCCCCCACCCCGGTCCCCCGGGGCAAGGCAGGTATGTTGAAGGATAAATACCTCCCTGGCTGGCTGGGTCCCAAGAAGCCAAATGCTGAAGGCATAGAAGACACCAAGACATATGGCAAACACTGCCTGGCTCTCCCTGCAGGGATGCAGAGGAAGGCACCTATGAGAACCCTCAGGAGTAAGTGGAAATGCAGGTGCCTGAGTCTTCCAGGATCCAATCGAGGAAGCCAGCTGGGGGCCCGGCCAGGGGAGGTGGATGTCATGCAGGGACTCTGGCTGTCCTTGCTCCCCCAATACCCTGAGCTCCAGAGGTAACCTGGCAGGGGCTCTCCGAAGTCACCGCTCTCATTCTCCCTTTATGGGCCCTGGGGATGGAGGCACTGATAAGGTCTCACTCAGAACAAGCCACTTTTATGAGAAGCTCAATAAAGTCCATTTTAATTTCAGATACCTTCACCTTCGTGCATACAGAGGAGGAAGCCACCAGGCCCCAGTGAGCATGCGTGAGGCAGAAATCGAGGCCACTGCAAAGCTACCACCTCCCCGCCTCGAGTGCTTGTTCCTGGATAAACCTCAGATGGACCCACATTGGGCCTTTTGTCAGATTTAGAGAAAACTCCTGGCTCCCCACCCAATGTGTAGTCCATTGCTATGGGTGGGAAGAGCCAGTCATATGACAGAAGGTTGGACAAACCCCAGGAAGGGGACTCTTCTGGAGGGGGCAGGGAAGCTGCGATCTTAGGGCTCATTGGGACTCCGAGGTAGAGGTAGCAAACATTTCCGGGTGACTCCTTCACATTAAACCAAACACAGTACATTCTGCATGTGTTGGCCCTGCCCACAGGGGGCCGGCCTCCCACTGCCAGGTGGAGAGCCTCCAGGTGCTGACAGCAGGTGGAGGATAGAGATAGGGGCATAATCTCTGGGGCTCAGGGATGAATGTGATGCCCACAGAGCTGAATCCCTTTCATTTATTTACCCAAGTCCCACAGTACCAGTCCCCGGTCTGCCACCCCCCCAAAATCGACCAAGCTCTTGATTCTCGCTCCCCTGATCACGGTGTTGTTCTCTGCATGATTAGCTGCTGGTTCTCCAGACACTGCTTCAGCTTGTCCTCCGTCAGTGTCAAGCGCTGCTCCAGGATGGAGACTGTCTGCAAAAGAAATGGTGGTCAGGCTTCAGGGTTGCCCTAGGGACCCCCCCCAGCCATTCCTGCTCAGCTGCTCGGCCTGCTGTCCTGTCAGGTCCCTGGCTCTGGTGGCGACTTGGACCACTCTTGCCTTCATGTCTCTTCCTCGCTCTGGATGGCTGTTCTCTGATGTCTGCAGGCAGGGGGAGGACACAGCGAGGGAAGGTTGGCAGCAGGTCCCACAGCCCTGGGTCAGAATCCCTGGCCCTGGTGGTCTGGCACTTAGATTGGGGTCTGGAACAGAACCACTTCCTCATTTGGGCCAGGTTTCTGTCCACAACCAACTGGAGACCATCACCCATCTCCATTCCAAAGGTAAGAAAACGACACCCCCAAATGAAGGCACCAAATTAGGGTCCTGCCTACACCTCAGGCTCTTCACCTCTATACCTGGAGGGACTTCCCAGACTGGGAGGTGAGTGACTGAGCGACCCCGAGCCTAGGAGGGCCTCTGCCTGTCCAAGTCCAGTGAGGACCATTGCAGGAATATGCCACCTGGGAATTTGGCCCTAACTCCACTTCCAAGCCCCCCTTTTCCTCTGTAATGGAAGGATAACGCCAAGCTCACAGGAGTCCTGGACACTATGGGTTTTGACTCAGGATGGCACCCAGCCATCACTTCTTAGCTTGACCCATGTCGGCAATGCTTGTCATCATGTTGACTTCTGAAGGCTGAGCCTTTGCTCCCTGGCCTCTCCTGCACACCCAGCACGACCTAGCTGTCTAGCCTGCTCATGCCCCCAGCTGCTGGGGCTGCATGCGCCTTATGGGCCAGGGCCAGGGTTGCAGACGTGGCTGCAAAAAACCTGCCCACCTCCTCTGGCTTTGGACAGAGTGCTGGCAGAGGGGCAGGTGCTATCTGGGAGCCGGTGTGCTCCCGAGCCTGCCCACCGGTCACACGGCCAACCCCAGCCATCGCCCACCCTGACCCATGCTGGCCACTATGGCTGAGCTCACATTCCCCCCATCGAGAGCTGGGTGAGGGCCTGTGCGTGTCAGGCCCGCACCTGGCACTGGGTGAGTCTGCTGTGAGCAAGGCAGGCTCGGTTCCTGTGTGGTGCCGCCTACAGCCAGCAGAAAGGCTCAGATTAAGAAACAATACTTTCTATTAATTTTACCCATTTGTCTGTGGGCTTTCCCAAGAGGTTTTGCCACCTTCCCTGAGGCTCCATGGAGGCTGTGGGCCTTGGTCCAGTGAAAAGGAAACTTTCCCTTCATACATTTAATAAAACATTGAAACATTCTGGGAGAGAGTTTCCCCTCTAAGGCTGCTATAAATTCTCACAGCATCCCGCATGGACGTCAGCCGCTCACGGAGGCTGCTCCTCCTGGCGGCTGGCCCTTTCTAACTGAGCTGGCCTGGGCTGTAAGGGCTCTGAAAAGGTGCACTGCACCCTGAGAGGCAGGGCTGAGCTGAAAGAGAGTCACACTCCCCCTGTGCTGGCCAGAAGCCGTCGAGGGGTCTGTACCTCGTAAAAGTGGAGGCGGAAACAGCCCCTGGCTGGCCCAGAGCAGCATTCCTGGAAGTTTCCATAGGCTGCTGCAAAGCTTGTGCCGAGCCAAGCTCCAAAATCATTCTTCATCCAGACTTTTTCCGATGGTCCCGGACTCCAGGCCACAGTGGGGGAGCCCGCCTGCTTTTCCTCTTTGCGCACCCCCTCCCTGCCCCTTTAAACTTTTCACAGGGACCGAATTTTCAAGTGTGGAGGCAGCGGGTGCTGGGCCAATGTCAATACCGGGGGTGCCACGCATTTCATGAGGCCTCCACTTAGTTCCATGGGGGAGCCCATACTTTAGCTCGGTAGAAATAGGGCCATTTCTCAATATTACATTTCTTTGAACATAAATGCACACACCTTTTTCATATCCAGCCCCCTGAAAGGAGGGTGCCAGCCCAATTTTGGGCCCTTCCTGGGGGAGCTTTGAGAGGGTGCTTTGTGGCATGTTGTAGACAAAAAGGCTTTCACAAGTCCACTACTCCTCAAACCTGCAGCTCCTTCCTCTCCCTGACGTTCTCCCACTTCCCCCCTTTTCTAGCTGAGAAAGACTCGGGAAGAGTCATCATCTCTATCTTTTCTCTCTACTTCCTGTCTCCCCTGTGCCCCCGGCATACTCTGCCAAGATGCTGGGTGGCAGCCACCATCCAGGGATGAAGTCTACCAGGCTCTTCCAGATCACATTTAATCCCACCCAACCCCCGTCTGAGCCAGAAGGATGGGCCAGGGACAGGACAATTTTTTGGATTTCTGTATGTTAGAATGTTGTCTTGGTGTTCTCTGCTCCACAAGTTTTCTTGAATAATCCTACTCTAATAAAACATGAGACTTCATCTTCATGGAAAATGGTGTCTCTCATGATAAAGTAAAACCTAGAAATCCCAACGTCTAGTTTTGCTGATGTGCCTTCCCTCCACCATGGGAAGAGTCTCCACAGCAATGGAAAGGTTGCCAGTGGGGCTTCTGAGGAGCAGAGGTCAAACACGCTCAGGGCTGGAGGCACAGACAGCAGGAGGGCAGGTGGGCCACCTGTAGGGACAGTCCAGGCCACCACGGTGTCACCATGCTTCCCAGCTGCTGGGGCCTGTGGGAGGGAGGAAGGGAAAGCATCTGGGACAGTGTGTGGGTGGGCGAGGGTATCCCCAGCAAGGGCTGGTTCCGGGACATATCACTTGGCCTTGTTCGCAGTGTGACCTCACCTGCTGGTTCAGAACAACATGCCCGCCTGCACCAAGTGTCAGGCACACAGCAAGCCTCAGTAAACACGTGCTGCCTCAGTGTCCAGAGGGCAGAGGCCATAGCTCGTTTCTCCCGCTGTCCAGGGCCACACCAAGCAGGCTGCTCGCCCTGCTCTGTGCGCCGGGTCCTTCCACACGGTGTCTGTAGTGTGGCATGCCTGTCCCAGAGGCGGGGGGAGCACTACCGAGGCAAACAGCTCCGCAGTCTTCCTGACAGCCCCCCACTCCCGCCAACCTTCTCACCCTCCTTTCACTCAGGGCAAATGACAGCTGGCCTCACAAGCAGCCCCTGGGCCCTCATGGCCCCTCACCTTTCTCTGTCCAGAGGAGCAGGGGGTGAGAGAAAGTCTCCAAGGAGGTACAGGCTGGTTCTGGTGGCAAATGGCAATGAGAGAAGCAGCCCTGCTTGACCTGGGCATCTGTGGACCTCTGTCTTCTCAGCAGGGCAAAGGAAATGTGGAGAAAGGGCTGAGGAGGCCAGCGTTCTGGCTGCTAGGCAGACCTGTCTGGGTAAGGTGACCCATCTCCCAGGACTCCTGCATGGTGGAGTCCAAACTCCTCCAGAAAGGTCCCTCCTGCCTGCTGACCTTGGAGAAACCAGGCAACTCATTCCCTCTCCTTGGCCCTTGTGCCATCCGGGCAGCTTACTCTAGAGTCCCCTCCATAATTGAGGTGTGGAGCCCAGACTCCAGGGGAGACTGGTGGGAGGACCCGGGACAGGCCCTAGGGGCTCATCCTGATGCTTCTTGACACACTCTGCTCCAGGGGCTGCTCTCGGCAGCTCATGTTCACGGAGCGCTCGTGATCCTGCCGAGCCCTCTTCCACAATCCTTCAGCGTGGGAGCCCTCCACATGCCCATTTTTCAGATGAGGAAATCCATGCACAGTGATATTAAGCAACTTTCCTAGAGTCACACAGCTTATAAATGACAAACCAGGCCATGACCCACAGCGGCCTGGCTTCAGAGTTTGGGCGAAGGCACCGGGAGCTGCACCTTCGCTTTGTCCCCATCAAGCACGTATAAGGTGAGGCCTGGACTAATTCCTCCCCACTTGCTCCAGCCATGCCTGAGGGCTACTGGCTACATAACCCCGGGAGGCCTGTGTGTCCCCCACCCAGTGCCCAAGCTCGAGCAGCCCGAGGAGGAACTCGTGGATCTCTGTTCTTACCCAGCAACAGTCACCTTCTGTCCTGTCCAGGCCACCTGGACACCTGGCTCCAGATTAAATGAGCAGAAGTAGTAAAAAGGGACACCCCCCCCAGAGTCACCTAGCAGTCCCCTCACACCATCAGGCCACACTCAGAGACAGTTCCTAGGCCTCAGATGCCTCCAATCCCCTATAAAGCAGTCTCTTACCTCACTTAACATTTAGGTTTGGAATTATCATAAAAGTCACGATTTTGAGCTACAAAAATATTATAGGGTTAAAGGGGACATCCCAACAAGAACCCTTTAATAGACTCACGATGAGAAAGTACCCAAACGCCTGAATTTTAGACACTCTCTTTCACTGGAGTGCGGTGTCACTCAGCATAAGTGAGCAGTTCCCAAACACGCTGTGGGACTTGCCCTGGTCACTGCTGGGTGTCCCACCCCTCACAAGACTGGGCTCAACTAAGTAAGGCACCTCTCTCCCTGAACCATGGGGACAGGAAGCAGAATTCAGACCCCACACCTGGACACTGTCACCCTCGCCCAACGCTGTCCACTTCCAAGGTCACGGCATTCACCTGCCAGCCATGGGGAAGCCTCATGGGACAAAGTCATAGCAGACTCAGAAATTTCATCTTCAAAGTCACCCCTGTCAGAGGGTCACTTGGGGGCTTGTTTCTGAACCACCTTCTGCTGCTGTTACCAGCAATTTCCAGAAAGCCACAGCCCTTGTCATGGGAAACAGTACCCTTAAAAACATTCCTGTTCGCTGTTGAACATACTCTGTTGTATCTTTAGACCGAGGCTTGGTGTACTTGGCCTGCTGTCTATTTTGGTAAGTAAGGTTTTACTGTCACGCCCATTTGTTTATGTTGTCTACGGCTGCTTTCTGGCTATGATGGCAGGTTGAATAATTGTGACAAGAGACCCTATGGCCCACAAAACCAGATATTTACCAACCCTTGCCTCAGACTGTCTTCACTCACTCATCCTCACTGAGCACCCTTGTGTTGGCCCGTGTCACCCAGGGTGACAACGGTGCACACAGACTCGGCTAGGCCTGCAGGGTGCACACCAGTTTGCAGAGGCAAGTACCAAGCAGTCGTACAGACCAGCAGGGTGTGCTGGGAAGAACAGAAGGGTGTGGCCTGGGGAAGTGGGCCCGGGAATGGAGCGGTGAGCAAAGGCTAAGGAAGAGTTCACTAGGCAAGTGGGGCAAGAAGGCGCTGGGGCCAAAGGATCACAGAGCACGGAGCCCCGAGGTGGCAGGGAAGGTAACGAGCAGAGGGATGGATCAAAGGAGGCATGTCTGAGGGAGTGAGGAAGGGCCTTGTGGAGGCAAGAGATGGGGCCGGGGCCTTCTGGCCATGCTAGGCGGCGGCCTTGCCTTCAGCCTCAGAGCAGAGGACAGGGCTGGTGGTCCTGGGCCGAGTGGGGAGCAGACCCTTCTGGCCGCCACAGGGGGATGTTGCGCACATGGCTGTGGTTAGGTGTGTTGGAGGCCCAACCAGATACCAACGAAGTATGAACCCCCACCACGTGGGGGTAAGTCAGAGGCAGATGGGAGAAGGGACCATTCCCTGAGGCCCCAAACATAGGACAGAACACAGGACAGGGGCAGAGAATGGGCTCCAGACAGGATGGGTTAAGTGTGAGGGCCCTCCCCCTCTGAGTGGGCTGGGCAGGAGGCCTGAGCCAGTAACAGGGCTATTTTGCATTCTGACACTATGGTCCCTGCTGGGGGCAGAGTGGGGGGGGAAGAGGTAGGGAGAGCAGAGGAACAAGCCCCTGGACACCAGACAGAATCTGGGGCAGGATGATACCAGTGACACTGCTGAAGCCCACTGGAAAGTAGCCTAGCCCCTCAGTGGGTGACAAGGAAGGGACAGCCAACGCAGGGAACCTGTCAGGGAGAGTGCTGGAGGCACAGCGGACCAAAACCAAGAGCATGAGTGAGGCCGGCTCAGGCTGGGGGTGGGGCAGCATTCCCAGCCTGACTTGGCTGCCTGAGCTCTCCAGAGGAATATCCTCTGGGAGAGGCTGAACAAGGGCATCTTATTCAAATCCTCATCTTCCTGCCTAGGGGAGAACAGATGCTGTGATCTGTCCCCTGTCAAGGCAACATTAACAGGGCAAGTGGCTTCTCTCACTCACAGTTCAAGATGTATAAGACGGTTCATGTAACACCCTGAAGGGCCTTCTGAGTGGGGTCTAAAAATAACCGATTTTAAAGCGACAGGCTTGTTTTTTTAGTCCCCTAGGAACTGTAGTGATGCCCAAAGAAGTTGCACCAAAATGCCAGTCTTCAGCCACACGTCTGGCACCCAGGGCCCCCAGCTCCAAGCGGGAGACGACACAACACGAGGGTCATCTAGACAGCCATCGTGGCTCTGGACCTCGCTGCCTTGGATATTTTTTCCCTAATGGCATCAAAGTATCAGATGCCTGCCCATGGCTGCAGGGCTCTGGGAGCTGGAAGAGTTGAGCCCAGCTCCCACACTGGCCCCCTGCCCACCGATGGCCCAAACTGGCCAGTCCAGGTGCCCCGCGTGGGGCAGAGCCTGGGGGCATGTATCTCCACTTGACTTTTGAGGTGCCCAAGGGGAGAGCCTCCACTCCTGATGTGTGACAGGGACTTAGGCATCTGAAGAGTGTTGCCAGAGGCCAAAGAGCATCTACAGGGCCTCTGCCTGACTGTGCTGCCTGAGAGGGCTGGGAGCCATGATGCTCCCACGGGCTCTGTGCGGGCGTCACATGGAGGCGGCGAGAGTCCAGTGCTCCCTGAGAGCATAATCCCCACCCTTGGAAGTAGAAGTGGTGCAACAAAGCAGAAGAAGGGCTGCTCTGCCACCCAGCGCGTGGAGGCCCCGCTCCCTTCATGGAGCTCTTCATGCTCCTCTCATGGCCGCTCTCTCCCTGCCAGCTCCATCACGCTTTCCCTGGGCTTCGTGGGCTTTTCCTTTGTCCCTTCTTTCTCCAGTGGACTGACTACTTCCCAGCCCCCCACCTCCTATGGTATGACCTCCCCTTCTTTCAGCCCTGCTGGCCTCTTTTTTCTCCCCAGACTGGTTTCCTCTTGAGGCAGGCTTGTCCTGCATTTTTTTTCCTCAGCTCTTTCCCCTAGTCCTCATTTCTACCTCCTTTCTTTTTGTTTTAGTTTTTAAAAAATGTTTTATTTATTTTTGAGAGAGAAAGAGAGAGACGGAGTATGAGCAGGGGAGGGGCAGAGAGAGAGGGAGACACAGAATCTGAAGCAGGCTCCAGGCTCCGAGCCGTCAGCACAGAGCCCGATGTGGGGCTCAAACCCACGAACTGTGAGATCATGACCTGAGCCAAAGTCAGATGCTTAACCGACCGAGCCACCCAGGTGCCCCTCTACCTCCTTTTTAGGTCTCTTTTTCATCCCCTTTACACTTGTGTTTGGAGAGAAGGCAAGAAGAAAAGGAGTTCAGAGAGTTAGCTCCAAGTGAAGCCCAGGCCCCTGACATGGCTCACCTACTCTGGGGCTGATATACCTGGGAAGAAGAGCTCTGACTCTGACTGGGGCCTGGGAGGCCTCTGTGAGGAGACAACAACCCGAGACAGGCTAAAGGAAATGTGTTCCAAACACAAGGTATAGTAGGTGCAAAGGCCCTGAGGCACAGAAGAATATGGCATTGTTGAGGAGGTGAGTGCTGTTGGTTTGGAGTGGTTGAACAGGGAAGAGAGTGTGGTGGCCACAAGGAAGGTGGAGGAGGGACCCTAGGGCCCTTGGCCAAAAAGGGACAGGGACAGGGAAGCCTCCACCCTGACACTGCCTTATCACATTCACAGGTCTGAGCAAGTACAGTCAGGAAGATGGGGCTCCTGCATGCCTGTGGTCAGTTTTCAGAGCTGGTTCTAGAGTGAGTCTGGGAGAAGAGGCTCAGCCCGGGAACTGACTACGGCCACCAGGTGCCACAGTCGGAGGTGAAACAGAAGGGGGTGAACTGGCACTTCAGAACACCAAGGGCAGACCTCGTGAGCCAGGGGCCTTCCAGCAGCTGCTCCTCCTCCCAGAGCACTGCTGCTACTACGACCTTTGCTAAAAGTGTCTCTCCTGTACAGCCCACGTGCAAATGTAGCAGGAAGACTGGAGCTATAACTTCCACAAAGACCTGAGGGGCCACAGCACACCAACAGGGCCCTCCTGACAACCTCATCCACCCCCACACATTTGTCAGGTCTGCCACATGCAGCAGACAAGAGACCGGCTCGGAGGGGCTTCCAGGCACTGGCGTGGCCGCAGCACTGGTCCTGTCTGGGCTGGCTTTTGGGGAAGCTGCTCGACCATGACTGACAGTGAGTAACATTTTGGAGGAAAGGAGAAAGACAGAAGGTAACCAGCCAGCCTTTCTGTGTGCATTTCTCAGATATTTGGCCAGTTCCTTCTGGAATGCTGCTGCACGTGCAGACCTCGCTCCAGGCCTCCCCGCAGCACTCCCCACCCCATCCGGCTCCGGTGCAGCCCTTCTATCCCAGGGCCCCCGACCCCAGCCAGGGAACTTCTCCATGTCCACTTTCTGCTCTGAGCAGGGAACTTCTCCATGTCCACTTTCTGCTCTGAGCAGAGCCCTAGCCCTCTTAGGTGGTTTCTATGGTCAGAATTCCCTCCTGGGCCTCCCTGGAACATGGCCCAGAGGTGGACAGGGTGGCTGGGCCAGAGAGCAAACATCCAGCCACAGGCGCCCTCGAGCTCTCTGCCAGGCTGGGGGCACTGCAGCGAGGAGAACTAAAATGGGCAGCAGTGTAGCAGGAAGCTGGGACACTGGGCCACCCGTGTCTGAAGGGGGCCTGGGGGGCAGCGAGGCGAGAGGGTTAAGCAATTGGGGTGGGGGTTGCTGCCCAAGCAGGCGTGCGGCAGGGCTGCAGTGTGGGGGGAAAGTCAGGCAGAGAGACGTCAAGTATGCGGGGCCAAGTATGTGGGGCCGGGAGAGGGCGGTGGGGTTGGTGAGCACAGCAGGGCACCAGAGCAGGGGGGCACCACAGGAAGGGCTGATGGCGTGTAGGAAACCAATCGCATGACTAGACCGTGCTGTTCTCAACTCCTCCGGCTGCCGAGTCAGGCTGGGCAGCATCCTCACATCAGGGCTCTGCCTCACGAGTGTCCTCACCAGACCCAGGTAGGCTACTCTTGCCCCATGGCTCCCAACATGAGATGGGTGCCCTAGGCCCCTCTTGGTGACTACTCCGCTCAGGCTCCACCTTCCACCTCGGCTTTCCGGGACTCCTGGGTCACCCTCCACCTCCACACTGCTTCTGCCGTGTCCCTTTCCTGTCCAGGAGCTCAGGGATAACGGACGAACTCCTTGGCATAGCATTCTCATGGCACTCAAGGTCCACGTTGCCTATTACTATTGCTCTCTCTGACCAAAGCCACCTACCAAAAGCCCCACCTCAGCCCTCTTTCCCCACAAGTCCCCCTCGGCTCACCCCCACGCTCAGTGCCTGCCCAGCTCCTCTCCCAGGATGTCCTGGCCATAGCACAGGTGCAGACTCTTGGAAAATGCTATTATGGTGACCCCTGGTCCCTACCTTTGTCCTGTGTGGTAAGAGCGCAGGCTCCAGAGCTGTGCTGCCTGGGTTCAAATCTGAACTTAACTGCTAACTTGCTGAGTGGCCTTGGGCAAGTTATCTGACTCAAGGCTTTAGATTCCTCATCTGTACACTGCACCTCTCGAGGCTCCGTTGTAATACTGTATCAACAGCTAATATTTATGTGGCCCTTGCTCTGGACATGGGGGTGCACCGTGGGCAACATGGCTCCCTACTTCATGGGGGCCATGGCTAAGCTCTGAGCTGCAGGGGGCCTTGTACAGATGGGGCTTGATGAGGCCCCCAAAGAAGGCAGCCTGTGGTCAGGCCTGGTAGGGTCTGAGCCATCAGGGCACGTGGTGGTCTGGCTGCTCCTTAAAGTTCTCCTGTGACGGAAAGTTCCTTTTAATCATTTCCAGGCTTGTGGTTGATTTGGCTCCTCTAGGCGGTCTCCCACAGGGGCTGGGGCATCCCAACCCCCTACCCCCAAGACAGAAGCCAGATTACCGGTGGTAGTGTCCGAGGTGCCCTGGGGCTTAGGGAGAGGACGCACCTGCCTGGCCACACCACTGGGGGCCTTTGTGCCAGGCTTCAGGGAGCATCCTGGAGCTGGCCATCGGCTCAATGCCCCTGTCTCGACTGTGCCGCACAGAATGTCTAACTTTCCTTTCGTTTCATTGCAAAGATGGAAAAATATGGAATTAATCTCCCCTCTAGCATGGTTTTGACTTCACTCAGATTCTAAAGATCTAAAACAGATGCAATAAAAGGGGAATCTCTTTGCTGTGGGGTCTTGTGAGCTATCAAAACAAAGTGGGGCTGCTGGGCTCAGCGCCTGCACAGCTCTGCCTTGTCTCCTGCCAGCTCCAGCTTTGTCTGTTGGTGTATGTTAGTGTGTGTGTGTGTGTGTGTGTGTGTGTGTACACACACATGCAGGGCCCTGTCTTGCTGATGGTGCCCTGGTCAGCCAGTTGCCACATGTCAGGGCTGAACGGGGGCCGGAAGGGCCAGCCTGGCTTTGGGAGGCTGCTGGTCTGAGCCAAGTGCTTCCCACCAGCCAAGGCTCTGCCTCTTTGCCCTGGTCTCTGTCCAGCACCCAGTGGTCCATGGCACAGGGGCCTTCGAGTCAAAGGGGCAAATGCTGGCCCTCGACAGCCCGCTGACGTCCATCAGTCTGAATGCCGGCATCATAAGGACAGGGGTTTTTGTCTATTCTTGCTCACTGCGGTCTTCCTGCTTCCAGACACAGCTCCTGGCACATAGTAGGTACACACTGAGTGCTGGATGGACAAATGCCAGGCCCTGAGCTCCACGAAGACGCAGGAATTCAGGTACTGCACCAGCGAGCCCATCATGTTCCCAAGGCCCAGGCGCAGCCTTACTCCTGGGATGAGCCCGCCTGGCTGGTGAGGGACACTCCCCTCAGGTTGGGCCTTGGACCTGGCAGGCTTGAGGGGACAGCAGGGGAGGGACTGGAGGCTAGGTAGGCCAGAGGGGCCCCTGCCAGCTGGCCTTGGCCTCAGCAGGATGTGGGGGTGTGCAAAATAGGATGGGAGTCCAGGAAGCAGTCCACTTCCTCCCCTTCCCACCTCAGGCCTGATTTGATGAGGGCTAGCAGCTTCGAGGCCTGAACTTCAGAGGGGAAGAAATGGGAGAATCCCTCTCCTGCTGACGTCTGACATGCTAACTTGCCCGGGATCACACACAGCTGATGCACAACAAAATGTGTTTCTACAGAAATTCCTCCCAATCTCTCTGGGCTCAGCAACTGTCTTTTTAACCAACCCCCTTCACCCAAACGTTTGCTGCTAGCAACACAAAATGAGCCTTTGTCCCTCGAGCCCACAGGTCTATGTTTCTGTTTCACATTATCTCAGGGATATAGGATTTCTCTGACGTTTTTGCATCCCCCAGCCCCCACCTCTACTGCGGATTAGCTCTCTTCGGGAAGTCCATGAAACACTATTTTCTATTGGTGGATTAGCCATGGGATTAAAGAATCTTGGCTAATATACCTTCCTTGTGGCTTTAGAGCAGCTCCTTTTAAATGAACACAGGCTTTTCCATATTACTGCTTACCCCCAAAAGAGAAGCTATAAAAAGTAGATCCACTAACCACTATCCATAAAACGGAATGCTCCTGGGGCCCAGGGGGTGCTACCCACACCAGGACAAAAGTTCTGAGCTGCAGACCCTGCCAAAACTGGCCTGAGTTCAAGCTCATCTCCTTGTCAGCCCTGGGCAGGCCGCCAGGGAGGCAAGGGTCTACCAGGGACACGCCCTAAGGTGCAGGATGCCAGTCACTGCTCAACCAGCGGCTTTGCTGTACTCTGACTCCGTGGTGAGTCCAAACAAGGCTGAGCACGGGCTGTGAACCTTGGCTTTGGCCACCTTCTGCATTCCATTTCTTCAGAAGTCGACTTTCCCAACAATCCATAATCCAAAGTGTTAGTTAATTTACCACAACTTGATAAAACACAATCATCCCAAGTCAGAGAGACTGTCAGGTAGCTTCCTGGAGGCCTCAGTACAGCCTGGCAAGTCAGGCTGTGGCCCCAGCCCGACAGGACCACCTCAGGGAAGAAGGGCTCACAGGCTCCCCCCTGCCCTGCCAAGGACCCAGCGATCCATGGAGGAAACCTAGCCTCTCATCTTGGATGGTTTTCTAGAGCCACCAACTGGGCCCAGATCAGAAAGGGGGACATGAAACCGCTCCCCCAAAAGCCATGTCCCACTGAGTCTAAAGCTTCTTTTTGTTTTTTCTCCTTCACCCAGGGAGAGGGTCCGTACTGACAGTCCAGGCCCAGAGAGGGCCCTCCACAGGGCAGGTGAAGGAAGTGGCAGACCTGACTACAGCTTTCTCTGACCCTGCTCTAGTGGCAGGAGAGTGCCAAATGGCCACAGGGTCAGCTGTGACTTGGTTCATCACAGAGCCAAGAAGGCCTCTTTGGGACTGCCTTTCACAACCAGAATACTCATAGGCCCCTTCTTGTGGCCTGTACTTAACCCTTCCTTGGATGGCCTGTGGGTCCGCAGAGGAGTAAGAGCAAACCATCTGGGGTCCACATCTCCCCTCCTCTAGAGTAATCCCAGTCAGTCTGAATGAGATGCCCCTGCATGAGCCTTGTTATCCGGCTCCAGCCCCTGTGCCCCCACCCCCAGCTCTCCAGGCCTGCTCAGGGCCTCATAGGAGAAATCTCGGAAGACTGTGAACATTCCCAGGCCCTAGAGGCCCTAGAGGCAGCCACCCTAAGCCCATCTGGTGGGCAGGGGCCTTCCCTCTTCAGCTTCTCTGGGGAGGGGTGCTCTTTGCCACAACCACAGATGGCAGAGAAGACGGAGCTTGAGCCTGTCCTGCCTTTGAGCGCTGCTAGCAGCACCAGCCTTTGCTTTTTGCAAAGCCAGGGGAGCCTGTGGATAAACTGCCAAAAAAGAGTGACAGAGTTGGGGAAGGGTCAGGGCCCAGCCCCTCTGCAACTGGCTAGTCAGACCCCAAGTACGCTTCTGACACAGACCAGAGAGTGTCCTGTCCCCAGGAAGCAGCTTCTTGACAGAAGAAAAACAAGTCTCTCGTCTCCAAACCCCAAAGGGCAGGAGTTCAGGCTGTCTTGAACCTGACTTTGGTCCAAGGGTAATTCTTGAATGTCTATACAGAGGAGGACAGCCAGACAACCTCTGGACCGTGCAGGCCCAGTGGCCAGATGTGCTGTGGAGAGAGGGTCCACTTTTGTGGAAACCAGCAACCACCACCCCCACGCCACTGGCCGTATGTGCGAGTGATATAGGGGCTGCACACGCCCTATAAACAGGGATCCTGGTGGGGGCGTGGGGGCGTGGGGGCGGCTGGGCAGGGTGCCTTTTACTCTATACCTTCCCAACAAGTTGAGTCTGGGTGCACCTGAGAGGGCTGGCCCCCAGCTAAAATGGCAGAACTGTTTTAAAATCTGGAGTGTGTCTGCACAAACAACAGCTAGTCTGCCCAGGGAAGAGGTACACCAAGAGACCCACAGAGTGGTCAGGCAGCTCGGCCCATGCGAGAGCAGACCCTGTGTTCCCACCTTCCCCACCAGCATGAAACCAGGCACCTCACACAAGCGGTGCATCAAATAGGGAACCCCCAGGACATGGGCGGTTGAGGGGGGAAGGCCAGGATGTCTCAAAACAAACAGGCCATTCTATCCAATTCCCCAAAGCTCACAGAAAAAAGTTCTTAGCCTTGTTGAGTTAGGTCAGTGGAGCTACAACAACCTGGATATTTCACAAACTCAAACGTCAGGAGACCCAGACTGGCAGGGCTGGGTGGGCCTGCCCCCGCCTGCTTCCCACTGCACGCATGTTCTAGTCCTGGAGCCCAGCAGCCCCCAGTGAGTCACAGGAACCTGAACGTGACATCACAGCATGGCTGTGGCCAGCCTGAAGCACGGGTGCCATAAAAAAAACATAGTTGGAGCAGGAATTTTCATGGCTTGGTATTTTTAAAAAGCAGCAAGATGTGAAACTGGAGTCGAAAATAACTCTGCTGTGGGCTTCTGAGGCAAAACCACCAAGCCGCTTGTTGGGCCGGGGCCCCTCGCTGCAGCCTCCCCAGCTCCTGGGCACTGTCCACGCCTCTGTGCCCCACCCCTTACCCTTGAGGAAGACTGAGGGACTCTGGAACTCCCAGACACCACCCAAACCTCTGTCACTCAGGAGTCCGCAAAGGAAGCAATGGGAGCCAACCCGGGAGGTGAGCTCATGCAGTGAGGCTAGTTGTGGAAAGCAGCCTCTCCCTGCTCATTGGTGAGTCTTCCAGCATCTGTGAAAAGGACCCCTAGATCACCTGGCGCACCCCCACAAGAACATGAGGGGAAAGGTTAAGGCCTCTGTCTGGATGCATGCTGAATGCCTATCCCCAGGCAGGCAGCCCTGGCAGCCACAGGGCCCACCCTGGAGTCCTTCCAGGGACTCCAGGAAGAAGGCGACTCATGGAAAGAAGGACCTGAGAGAAGTCCTGGCCTCACGTGCGGTGCTGACCTCTGTTGCCCATCCCACGGGACAGGTAGATGGGCAGTGCCTAAAGGCTCCCCTGTATAGAGATGGAAAACCAAGGTTTACTCAGATCCACACAGATGGAAACAGGCAAAGCTGGGTCAGAGCAGCTGGGGCTTCTGACTCCTGGTCAGGGCTTTTCTCTGGATCCCACAGGCCTCCAAGGTCAAGCCACCTTTCTCAGGAAGAGAAGACTTGGGGCAGGTCCAGCAGGTCAGTAACCCATGGTAGCCATAGGACAGGTGCGTGTATGTGTGTGTATGTATGTATGGACAGGGTCACGAGAGAAAGAGGGGGTACACAGCCCCCCACTCAGGACCTCAGCCCCAGGAGTTCCTGAGAATTCCCATGATGGGGTTTTGAGGAGCAAAAAGTCGCGAAAGAGAAACCTAAACCCCATTATTAGGAAATACTTTTTTCAACAACCATTAAGATAACTGGATTCAAAGAATAGCTATCACAGTAAGTATACAACTTTGAAGGGCTTCAATCTTGGCCCAGTGCCTGGGTCTGGGTTCAAGGCTCCCATCTAATGGGCCCCATGACCCATCCCTGATTTTCAACAGCCCCTGGGCACCTCAGTTCCCCATCACCTCCTGGGCTCCCCTTCCTGGATCTGGGGAAAGATCTCTTCCTTTTCTCCCTGTTGTCCTAGCACCTAGCCAGACCACTAGAGTCTCAGTGGCAGCTCAAGAGCATTCCTGGGACTCAAGTCCAGCAGTTGCAGAGGCCTGTGGAATGTCCACTCCTGACACTCCTGTGTCACCTGCCCACCCTGGTACTTTCCCACATTCTCCTGGGAGCACGTCGACTTCATGCTGTGCTTTATGAAATAGCTGGTGCCGGTCCAGCTAACCAAGAGCTTCCCAACAGTGCTCAGAGGACATAAGCTGGCTCGGCTGTCCCCGCTTTACGAGGGAGGAAACTAAGGCTCTGGGGAGCAATGTCACCTGCCTAAAGTCACCCAGGTGATTAATGGTGGGGTTGGTCCTCAAATCCAGGAGGGCAGGTGTGTCCAGGCTGATGGGCAGGTGGCTCACTCTGCTCCCCAGAGCTGGTAGGGATGTGTAAGACCAGAGAGACCCCAGCTGTTCAGAATATGGCAACCAGCTGGGATCAGGATCCCCAGGAGCTCTCAGTGGAGGAATCCGTGAAGCCCTCAACAGCAACCTCACAGGAGTAAGGAGGGGTGTCTCCTATATAAAGAAGGGCCATGGCAAGGGGTATACTCTCTGGCCAGGGACCTGAGGGTTGCCCGGCTCTGTAATCACAGAGCAAGAACATCTGGCCGTAACTTTCAGGAAGATCAAGTTTGGCTTGCAGACGGACTCCTGGATGAAGCCATCCCTGACCACATGAAAACTGTCTAGCAGGGGAAGCCCCAGGCTGAGTGGCCCCTGGGGCTGGCCCATGCACAAGCAGTTACTCTTACCCTATTCACACCTGGCATGGTGCCAGCTGCTGAGCACCAAGTGGGAGGATGACATGAGGGCCACGAAGGAGAGCCCTTGGAAAGCTGCAGGTCTCAGCCAGATGGCAGGAGGAGGAGGAGGACGGCAACGAGGACATGACCCCACACTCTGCAGACTTCCCATCTAAAACAACTCCCTGCCAGGCCAGGCCGGTCCAGACAGCACACCTGCTCCGGGGATGGCCAAAGGCCTATGAACCTTGTAACGTGTTCCAAAGTTATCTCCCTGAATGGATACACTTTTGAAAAACAACATATGCACTTTTAAATTTTTTTTAAACGTTTTTATTTATTTTTGAGACAGAGAGAGACAGAGCATGAACGGGGGAGGGTCACAGAGAGAGGGAGACACAGAATCTGAAACAGGCTCCAGGCTCTGAGCTGTCAGCACAGAGCCTGACGCGGGGCTCGAACTCACGAACTGTGAGATCATGACCTGAGCCGAAGTCGGACACTCAACCGACCGAGCCACCCAGGCGCCCCCATATGCACTTTATAGAAAAGGTGTTCCTAAAGAAATAAAATGGTAAAGGGGCGCCTGGGTGACCCAGTCGGTTAAACTTCTGACTTCAGCTCAGGTCATGATCTCACAGGTTGTGGGTTCGAGCCCCAAGTCAGGCTCTCTGCTGTCAGTGCAGAGCCTGCTTTGAATCCTCTGTCTCCCTCTCTTTCTGCCCCTCCCCTGCTCGCAATCTCTCTCTCTTAAAATAAGCATTAAAAAAAAAAGGAAAACAACAACAAAACAGTATAACCCCAAATCGGAAGTCAAAGGGCTGCATTTTGGATGCTGCACATGCCCTAAGGGCATGTTGCTTTCCTTGGGATGACAGGCCTTACGGCCTGGCCTGGGAGGGAAGCCACCCGGCTCGCTCACTGGCCCCAGACACAGAAAGGGCTCAAGGAATGAAGGGAACTCGCCACCCCCACTGTGAGGGCTGAGGAATGGCTCTCCTGGGCAGGGAGGTAGTGGGGAGCCGGGAGAGCTATTTCTCGTGCTGCTGGGATCCCCCCGCCACCTCTGCCAGGCCTCGAATAATGACAAGGGGCAGCACATGGCGCTGCTGGACACCGCCCAAAGAGCCTCACACAAGCCGATGCATCTAATCCTCACAAGAGGCCCATGAAGCGGGTACTATTATCGTTCTGCATTCCAGACTTGGAAACTGAGGCACAGAGGTTAAGTACCTTACCCAAGGTTACTGAGATCTTGGCCCAAACAAGCTGAGTCACATCTCTCCATGGCACACTCAGCTGCCCAACCTCCGGGTCTCTGCTTTGCACAGAGGTGCCACTGAAGACGACTGAGAACGGGTCCTGGGCCTTCACACTGGTGTAAATGGGCTACGAACATCCAGAGAGGAAGACTCAATCACTGGGCCACACCAGCCTGTTGAGCAGGAAGCCAGGCTCTGAGGACTGTGAGCTTCCACAACGGGGTGTCCTGCTCATATCACCCAGGGGCTGGAGGCTCTGTGACTCACTCAGTAAACATCCCCAGTCACTGCAGCCCCCACAGTGCTTCCCTGGAGGATATTCTGCAGGATGGATGACCGAAGGACCTGGAAGGCAGCTTCCCTCTCAGAAGCCTCTTTGAAGTAGACTTCCTTGTGGGGGGGCGGGGAAGGGCAGCGAAGCGGTGAGATAGAGAATAGCATAATTCAGACGACTGTGAAGTGTGAGTCACTGTTGGGGTGGCTGACAGCACCTCTCCAGAGCAGAGAGGCACATTGGCATGGTGAGGAGCATTCACTGAGGGGGGCAGCATGTGTCAATACCTACAGACCAAGGAGGCTCAGAGGCCGCTGGGCAACCTGCATAGGTAGCTACACACAGCAGGGTTACCTGGCTCTAGGCCTCAGAGGAGCCTCCAGAGAGGGGACTGCCCACAGCCAGGCTGGTCCCAAGAGGAGGGAACTCCCAACGCCACTGGGGACAGCTCTGGCTGTGGCTAGGACACCTCAGCTAGAGCCCCAAATCCAGGAGAGGAGGTAGACCTGAAAAAACCAGTGACCAAGCTCAAAGACAGCATCTAATTAGCACAAATGCAACTCCTACCACTTTGAAATGGGCTGAGGCCTCAAGTGGGGGCTTCATCTATGGAACCCAAGTTTCCTCAGGATGTGTCAAGTCCATCAGGAACATGTCTCACTTGGTGGCATTCAGGAATGCACACCATTTGGCAAAGCAGGTGACTGGCTGATGGGCCTGGCATCTGGTTGAGGGCGGAGTGCTGTTTGGATCCACCAAGGGGCTGGACAGCGTGAGGTAGGACGAGGGTGCTACAGTCATCCAGACCCCGGGCCAGAGGCCCAGGCCACAAGAGAGACTTCATTATTCTCTGTGATGCCAGTTTCTTACAAAGTTACTATCACACTCTGAACTGCTAACACATAACAAAACCTCCCATGTGCACTCCTGAAATGCAGCAACGGGAAATGCTTTTAGTGCTATACTCCAAAGAAGTGATCCAATGAGGCTATTTTTAACCATCTTCTCAGACTTAATTTCCAATTTTATCCTATAAAGTTCTAATTGATTCCACCTCCCCTGATCTCTCACTTGACAAGGCTGTGAAGAACATGAGGCAGGCTTGGCAGTTTCTGACGCATCTGAGGTGGGGGATGTGCATGTTGCTCATACTTCTCTCTTAGCACGTGCCTTCTCAAGGGTTAACAGATTTTCCAAAATGTCTGTATGAGGTGCCCGCAGTTCCCCCGGCCTCCAGCCACTGATGCCTGGCCTTTCCCTTCAAATGTCCTTCCTTCACTGGGCCCAAGGTGTGCAGCACCAGCCGGGATGCTGTGACACTCTGTGGACCACGTGACATGACGGAGAAGAGCTTTTCTCACTTGGCCCCAGATCCAAGTGAGCCTCATCACCGGGTGGGCTCCAGAGGGAGGGAAAGGATGCCACACCACTTCAGCTCCATCTCCGTCAGAGATTCAAGGGTCCTTTGCCTTCTTCCCACACCCTTGCTCTACCCATGAGCTGGCATAGGAAAAGGCTGTCTGCACCCATAGCCTAGGCGGGGAAGGGTCTGAGGACCTTTAAATCCTGCCTTGCCACCCCCGCCCCCCCACCTATATGCCCCATGTCAGCCACACTGGGCCTTTTGCCCATTGCCTGGATGTGCCCATGGCCCCCTCCAGTCCTGCAGGCAGGCTGCTCCCTCTGCCAGCACTGCTCTCACGCTCCTGGTATTGGCTGCCACCTTTCGCCAGGGCATTTTGCTCTTACGGAAACTGCTGCGCTACAATTCTGTATTGGGACCTGACAGATGTACACGTGCTCCAGAGGCCAGGGCCCACGTCCATCTTGACGATGGTGGTCAGCACACAGCTAACATTTATTGAGCAGCTACCTAGAGACAGGCATAAGCCAAACACTTCCCACAGATTCATCTCCTTTGATCCTGACCACAAACGTGGGATGTGGAGTCCATGACCACTGCACATCACAGAGGAACCCACCAGAGCTTAGAAAGCCAAAGGGATTTTGCCAAGGTTGCTTGGAGGATAAGGAGCAGTGCCAGCTCAAACCCAGAGCCTGGGCTCCCAGACGCCTTGACTCGCTGCTTATAGTTCCCTGGCACGTCCCTGGAGTGCCCACCCGGTGATGAGCAGGATGAATGGACAGTGTTTCCTTCAAAGCTCTGCTGCAGCCCAGGCCAGCCCTGGGAGGGCATACCCTGGCAGGATCTAGCACTGCTGATTTTAGGGTCCAGTGGCCTGGCCGGGGCTTGGATGGTTCTGAGAGGCAGGATCTCAGGGCAGGCACTGCAATTTCATTAATTTGGCCTAGAAAGTAGGTCCATTATGATTATGTTTTTTAAAAATCCAGCACTTGCTGGCCAACTCCAAATGGTCCAAATGCCAGGCTAAGTGCAGACGGTGGGGTGAACACACGTCAGGGCCTACCTGGGTGAGGACATCCAGCTGGCCCACGATGTGCTCCAACGTGCTGGTCAGCGTCTGGGGCATGCTGATGGGCTCCTGGGGCTGGCTCTGCACCGACTCCTGACTCCTGCCTCTGCCTGGAGGGACAGGGAAATCCACTTCTGGCTAAAGACAACGAAAAGAAAGGGAGTCCTTCAGTCTTCATTCAGTGCTTAAAGAAACAACAGAGGAAGGAACAGCCCCTCTGAAGGATGAAGTAAAAAACCACCAGTAAACTGGAGAAAATGAGTTCCAAATATTGGCGGGAAACACAGTGAGGGGGTACTCCCACAACCGGGCCACATGCCCCCTTCCAGGACTTCCTTTCTAAGCAGAGGCTGTGAGTGAGGAGCGCAAACAGAGCATTTGGCAGTGTGGGCCAGAGGGGCCTGGGAGGGATGTGCGGGTGGGCCGGTGAGTGCACTCTGCTGGCTCCTGGTGGCCATCAGGGAGGCCAGGCCAGCTGCTGGCTCTTCAAGCAGCCTACACCCCCCAGTAGGCCTCTCAGAGTCCAGAGACCCTGAAGCCCAGCCTGGCTCTGAAGCCACCCCTCTTCCTGGTCAGATCAATGCCAATTCCCCACCCCCAGCGCAGGGATAGCCTAGAACCAGGGGGATGTTCTAATCCCGCCCTAGTGCACATCCCCTGGGAAAACAGGCATTCTGTGTGAACATCCTGGCCAGATGGCTGGTGGGAGTCAGAATCCACAGGACAGGCACCCTGGGCTCTGTAGACAGGATTCCGGGAATGTGAGGAATCAGTGTTTCTGCCTAAGATCCTTCTGCTCCCAAACGCAGAAGCCATCCTAACCTCTGTCCACGCCACCCCCCACAACCACTGAGCACAAGTGATTTCCTAAGGGGACTCATCCCAGTCCTACATGTGTCCCCCCAAATTCAGGCACCAGTCTGCACACAGATGAATGCCTCTCCTAACCTAGGAAGTGCTGTGCAGGGTGGGATTCCCAAGGACACAGTCAGCAGATGCCCCAGTTTGGTCTTGGAGCCTCCAATTCCTCCGTGGACATGACATATTTGGTGAGGCTCACACTCTTGGCCTGGCCCAAAGGCCCCAGTAACCCATAAATGCAGCTACACTTAGGGCTCAGGGCTTTAAACCATGACCTCACTAACAGCACTAACAGACATCCCAAATGTCACCACATTACTCCCTGACTTTGCTAGTCCTCCAGGGCTCTCTGCTGTCTTTGGGAGAAAATTCAAGCCCCTTGACAAGGCACCCCGCTTCAGCCTACCTCCTTTCACAGCTCCCCTCCTGCTTCTGCACCCTCTAGCCCAACTCCCAAGGTCCTCCCTATTGGGAGGCCTCCCAAGGGCCCTCATCCACCCTTCCTTTCCCCTGGCCCCAGCATCCTGTCCTCCACTCACTTTGCAACCCTGAACTCCTGATCAGAAGCTCCTCTGTACTCCCACAAGCCTGTGGCTGCCCCACCCCAGCCACTGCATCCCCAGGACCAGGACACATGAGTGGGATGGATCAATGCTGGCCTGCCCACAGGGCCTGCTGGCTGCCCATCCATGCGTCTATGTCCCTCTTTCTCCTGCCCACACTCATCACCCCTCTCCCTTCTGAATCTAGGACATTACTGAGTTTAGAGCTTGCCAACTACCCAGATACCACAGAGCGAAGGCTACTCTACCTGGCACCCCTCCATCCCTCAATGCCATGGCCAGTGGAGTATGCTAGTTATGACTGGGGCTCACCTCGGATGCCTGCACACCTGTCCACTGTCTCACCCCAACACGGCTGCCTGCACACCTGCCACCAGCACCTAGCTTGCATCTCTGAGTCTCCCCATCTCTTGGATGAACCCACAGTGGCCAAGCCCTAGAAAGACACTCTGCCCTGGACATGCTCACCTGGGTGGACATCAGAGTCCTTGAAAAGTATCACCCCAGGAGATGATTCCCGACCAGCCAAGGAGGGCAATTTAGCACATGGACCCTACTGCATATCTTCCTTTATTAGGAAAGTGTTCCAATCTCATAGATAACAAACTCTCCAGTCCACGTTCATTTGAACCTGGACAAATACAGGCTTTGGAGGTTACAAAGAAAGTGAATGTGAGACACATTCTTGAAAACAGGAACAGTGCCATGTGTGCAAACCCATCGTGTGCATGTCTGCTGTGGTGCTACAGCCGTTTTGTAAGACCCTAGCCCACCAGGGCTGGGGTTCCAGGCCTCTAGGAATCAATGCCCTTGGCTAGTGAAAGCCCTGACAGTTGTGGGTGTTTTGTTTTGTTTTTTTCCTCTTCTTTTTTGTAATGCGAGTGCTTGACTTCAGCTTGACTGCTCAGGCATCCACTTCAAAGAGGCATCCGCTGGAAAAGGGCTATCTTGAATAAACACATTGCCAGCACACGACCAGATAAAGAGCCAGGCCACCTCCCACTGCAGAGGCTCCTTTGTCTTAGAGATCTTGGTAGATTTTGATAACTGACCATTGGACCACTTGTTTTTTCTTAAATTCCCACTCTTAAGTTTCAAATCCACCAATAAAGAGTGAGCCCTTAAAATTCCTAGGCCCCTACCTTCAATCCCAATAAAAGTAAAACCCCAGGCCTATGAGTGCCCACTCTCTCTACCCGCCAACCTCAACCATGTCGTGTGGCCTCACGTGTGCTATTTCTAGGTACTGAAAGTAATAAACCCTTATTTTTTCAAAGTTTCCTGATGATTACTGCTGATGGGAGTCTTATAATCATATAAGAACTAAGGGGCGGTTCAACCACAACACTGGTTATTGACAGAGACTGGCACACAATGTTAGATCCCAATGTCTATCCAGAAGTCCATTCCGAAAGGAAACATTTCAGAAGGTTCGACCAGCCTCTACCTCACTACAGCAGCCCCCAGACCCAGGGGGCAATGTCAGGAGACACAGCAGAGTGCAGAGAGGATGAGCAGGGACTCAGGTGTGGCTGACATCAAGCTCCACCACTCACCGGCAAGGTGGCCCTGGGCAAGAGGCTTAACCTCCCTGGGCCTCCACCTCCTCATCTGCAAGATGGGGGTGATGATTGGGCCTGCCCCACAAAGGGCTGGGCTGTGAAAGGCACTTATCTGAAATCATCAGCGGGCCTTTCTTGAGAAGTAGCCACGGCCCTGTGCCCACTACTTCCAAAGGACCCCCACCTTTTGGACATGCACACTCTTCCTTTGGACAGTGAGTTCCTCGTGGCTCCCTCAGGAGAGGCCATGAGAAGGAGGGTGGGAGTCAGGCAGCCCTCTGTCCCGACAGCCAGCATCCTCGAGGAGTGGTCAGACGGGCGCTGCCTGCTGCCTGGGAAAGATGGAATGGAAATTCTGAGTGTTTCTGAAAAACGGCCCAGAAACTGACAGTGCCGAGTGGAGTCTCTGGAAGCCCAGTGATGGCGGGGGGGGGGGGTATGGGGGGAGGAGGGAGCACCACTGACTCGCAACAGGAACCCTCCTTCTGAGCCAAAACTGAGCCAGCTCCAAAGGTGCACTGAGGACAGCAGCCATGTGTCAAGTCAGGGAGGTAGCCTTGGGAGGAAAGGGAAGCAGGAACCACCGTGTTTTCCCACCTACTCCAAGCTTCACAGGCTGCGTCCATTGTACAATAAAGGAGACTGAGGCTCAGAAAGAAAGTGACTGTCGGAAGGTTCCCAGCCTCAAGCCTCACTCACAAGGTCCAGGGTCCTGCCTGCCCCAGGCTATTCCTCCGGCCACGCCGTTTGGTCCCTGTCCACCAGGACATGGCCCTTTTCTGCTTCCTTGTCCTCTCTCAACAGTGGACATTATAGCACTTAACACACCACAAGGCCGGCATATAAAGATGGCAGTCACTGCTGTCTACTTATTACCTACCATGTGCCAGCGTTTATACATGTCACTTCGCTTAATCCTTATAGGGGCCCTTCACAGCAGGTGTTATTAACCTTCTTTTTTCTTTCTTTCTTTTTTTTTTTTAAGTTTATTTATTTATTTTTGAGGCCGGGGTGGGGGTGGGGAGAGAAAATCCCAAGCAGGCTCCAAGCTGGCAGCACGGAGCCCAACGCGGGGCTCAAACCCATGAACCCGTGAGATCATGACCTGAGCAGAAACCAAGAGTCAGACGCTTAACCAACTGAGTCACCCAGGTTCCCCTTAACCTTATTTTTCAGATGGGGAAGGAGGCTCAGGGAGGTAAGAATCTTGCTCGAAGTCACCCAGGAAACGACAGAGCTGAGATCAGAACCCAAAGTACAGGCAGTTCCCTGACATCAGGCAGCTACTGACAGGTGACATGGCCTGCAGTTTTGCTTCCACATGCCCAGCTTCTCTTACACCCTGTGTTTAACACTTTTTGCGTCATTCTCCCACCCGCCTGCCCTGGAATGCCTGCCTGGCACAGAGCTGAACACAGAGCGGGCCCTCCACACACACTGGATGCCTCAAAGAGCCAAGCCCACCACGGTGACATTCCTGTGTAATGAAACCTTCCCAAGGCAAAGGGCCAACAGCCCCACCTGACACAGCATCGTGGCCACTCACCTGCACTCCAGCACCCTGGAGATGTGGTATTTGCCAGAGCTTGGCAAACAAGCGATAAGCAGAGATAAGATGACAAACAAGAGTGGGAAGGGACACACGCGCCAGGGCCGTGAGTAATGATAGTGATGGAATAACTGGAGCAGCACTGAAGGAGGAAAATCCTATCAGTGCTTTGCCCATTCAACATCAAGGGGTCCTGGGGCCCTGCCTGGTGGTTCACAGGCATAGCATGCATGAGTAAAGTCACATTAGCCTACATGTACATACCTACAGAGCTGTACCAAGTTGTCATCTTTCACTTGTGCCAAATATAAACATCTCATTATTTATTATTGTTATTTTTTATTTTAGAGAAAGAGGGAGAGAGAGTGTGCCAGTGGGGGAGAGGGACAGAGGGAGAGAGAGAGAATCTTAAGCAGATTCCACACTCAGCACGGAGCCCGACACAGGGATTGATCCCATGACCCTGGGATCATAACTTGAGCAGAAATCAAGAGTCAGCTACTCAACTGAGCCACCCAGGCACCCCAAATATAAACAGCTTAAAATAAAAATAAAAAAAAGGTGGGGTAGCTTAGTTGGTTAAGCGTCCAATTCTTAATTTCAGCTCAGGTCGTGATCTCATGGTTCAGTTCGTGGGATCGATCCTTGTGTCGGGCTCTATGCTGACAGTGCTGGGCCCTGCTAGGGATTCTCTATTCTCTCCCTCTCTCTGTTCCTCCCCTGCTTGTACTCTCTCTCTCAAAATAAATACACAAACATTAAAAAAAAAAGTGGGGGGGGGGGAGGGCACCTGACTGGAGTGACTCACTTGATTAAGCATCCGACTCTTGATTTCAGCTCAGGTCATGCTTTCACGGTTTGTGAGATAGAGCCCCGCATTGGGCTCTACACAGACAGCATGGAGCCTGCTTGAGATTCTCATTCTCATTTTTTCTCTCTCTCTCTCTCTCTCCCCTCCCCCACTTGCATGCTCTCACTCTCTCTCTCAAAAATAAATAAAACACTAAAAAAATTTTTTTTAAAAAAGGTGAAAACTCAGAAAAGACAAATCTGTTTAACTGTGGAAATCTCACTTGGGGTGTGTAGGGATCCCCTCTCACCCCACCCTGGTGTGGGATCCTGGGCTCTCATAGTAGGTTAAATTGCTTGTCTCAGTTTCTGCTGCTGCCAGCCTATCACATGCCACCAGGAACTCACACTTTGCACACAGCAGAAACTGCAGAAATATCTGTGGTTGATCTCAGTCACTTAAACACATGGGTCACTAACCATAAATTTTCATTAAAAAACACAACAACAAAATAGCCTGCAGGTCTTCCTTGTGACAAGAAGTCAACCCATCTGGACTGACTATGGTCTCACTTATTCATCATCAAGATGCAGATATGGATAAGGAGCCTCTGCCTAGGATGTAGAAAGTTGGGTAAAACATTAACCCCATCCTAACAAGAAAAAGACTAGCAATCCAAAAGAATCACAATATAGCAATTGCAAGAATAGCAATCCAAAACTTTCTTAAATAAGAGAACTGAAGTCACAAAGCAAACAGCTAGCCTGAAATCTAAGGAAAGGCAGACTCATCTAAGGAAAACAGGAAGTGAACATCAGCTCACCTATGGCAAAGCACGGGAGGAAGGGGCACTGGGTGCTATATAAGTGGGTAAGAAGAACTGAGTTAAGCCAACAAACTGCTAGAGGCTGAGTATAGAGAGTGTGAGAGTGAAGAACCCCTGGGAACCACAGACACAAATGGAGTCTGCATCCACTCACAAGTTTTTCACAGACCTCCACTGGGAATTCATGACAAAGATTGGCGGCAGGGCAGGAGATGGGAGAAAACCATCCCTGAGGGTACAAACCCAGAGGGAGGCAGCTGACACGGAAAAGGCATGAAAGCCTAACAGGACCCTTCTCTCCTACAGAACAAAACCCATAAGCTATTGGGAAATGAGCAAAGATAAAACCCCGCTGCCCCTGGTGAGGAGAGGCAAGAAACCATCCTGAGCCAACATCACTCAGGCTTCCTAAGGCTGAGGGAGGGGATGGGCTACTAAGAATGCCCTACTTCTATAAGAGACTGTTAAAAACTGAGAACAAACTGAGGGTTGATGGGGGGTGGGAGGGAGGGCAGGGTGGGTGATGGGTATTGAGGAGGGCACCTTTTGGGATGAGCACTGGGTGTTGTATGGAAACCAATTTGACAGTAAATTTCATATATTAAAAAATAAAAAAATAAATAAAAAAAAAAAAAAGTAAGAATGCCCTACTTCTAAGACCCAGGGATATAGGGCCTGTCTAAGACTAAAGCTGGGGCCAGGCTAACAGAGAAGACTTGCAACAAAGCTAGCCAGCACCAACAACCTTGCACCAGCAGCCTATTGCTAGGGGAGGTGTAAGAGCATGGAAATAGATGCCCTCTGAGGAACAGGCCCCCAAGGAAGGTTGAAAGCTGGGGGTGGAGCAGGAACATTGAGAAAAACCCTCCAACACCCAGACCTCACCTAAGTACACAGTAACACTAAACTCAGCTCAACTCCTGATAAGACTATTTACTTCTGTCTCTACTGTCCTAACCATGATGTACAGCATTTAATCAAAAATTACGAGACACACAAAAGGCAAGGAAAAAGACACTGTCAGACAGAAAGTAATCAGCAGAATCAGAGGACTTCGATGTTGGTACTATCAGACATACAATTTAAAATAACAATGACTAACATGTTAAAGGTCGAATTGGAAAATGTGGACAATACACACAGACAGATCCGGAATTCCACCAGGGAGGTAGAAATTACAAGAAAGAGTCCATGCAAATGCTAGAAATAAGAAACCCAGTAACTGAGATGAAGAATGGCTTTGATGGGCTATTTATAGGCTCAGCTCAGCTGAGGAAAATAAATCAATGTCCTTAAACATTGATCAATTCCTCAAACTGAAAGATAATAGGGGTGAAAAAAACAGAACAGAGCATCCATAAACTGTGAGACAATATCAAATTGTCTAACATGTATGAGTGGAATTCCAGAAGGAAAGGAGAGAGAAAAGAGACATTCCTTATAGACCAAATTTGCTGGTAGTGAATTATTTCAGCTTTTGTCCGAAAAAAGTCTATTTCTCTTTCATTTTTAGGAGATATTTTTGCTAAGTACAGAATTCTGGGTTGACAGTTTTTTCTTTCAACGCTTTAAGATGTTACTTCAATGTCTTCTGGATTGTGTAGTTTCATATGAAAATTCGTCTGTGATTCTTACCTTTGACCAGCTCTGTATATAATGTCTCTTTCCTGTCGACTTTCAAGATTTTCTCTTAATGTTTGATTTTCAAAAGCTTCAATATAATTTGTGCAGGGTTTTAGTTTTGTTTTTTATTCAGCTTGCTTGTCCTTTCTCTGAGGTTTTTGGATCTATGGTTTGACACCTTTCATTAATTTTCAAAAATCCTTGGTCATTATCTTTTTAATAGCACCAAAAATCATGAATTTTTTAAAAAGTTTATTTATTTTGAGAGAGAGTGCGCATAAGCATGAGTGGGGGAAGGGCAGAGAGAGAAGGAGAGAGAGAATCCCAAGTAGGCTCCATGCTGTCAGCATGGAGCCTAACTCGGGGCTTGATCTCACAGACTGTGAAATCATGACCCAAGCTGAAACAAAGAGTCAGATGCTTAACCGATTGAGCCACCCAGGCACCCCTCATGAATTTTATTATTACTTTCTTATGGTTGTTCTAACAAATTGTCACACTTGATGGCTTAAAACAAGAGAAATTTATTCTCAGAGTTCTAGAGATCAGAAATCCAAAATTAAGGTATCAACAAGATCCCTTCCCTCTGGAGGCACTAAGGGAGAATCCGTTCTTGCCTCTTCCACCTTCTGGTGGCTCCAGGATTCCCTAGTTTATGCATAACTCCAGTCCCTACCTCCATCTCCACATGGCCTTATCTTCTTCTCTCTGTGTATCTCTTATAAGGACACTTGTCATTGGATTTAGGGCCAATTAATTCCATCGTCAAAGATCCTTTTCCCAAATAAAATCACAATTGCAGGTTCTGGGGGTCAGGACACAGACATATCTTTTGGGGGGGCCACCATTCAATCCACAACAAAATGCTTAGATATAAGTCTAATAACATATATGCAAAAAAACTACCATACGTTGATGAGTAAAATCAAAGAAGACCAATATCAATGAAGTACCATGTTTATATACTGAAGGCTCAATGTTATTAAGATCTCAAGTCTCCCTGAAATAAACTATAGAAATCAAGAAGCTGATTCTAAAATCTGTATGAAAAGGCAGAGCAACTAGAGAAGCCAAAACAATTTTGAACAGAAGAAGAAAATGAGAAAATTCACATTACCTGATTTCAAGACTTAGTCTAAAGCTACAGCAACCAAGACAAGCGTGGTACTGGTGAAAAGACAGACAAATAGAACAATGGAACAAACAATGTCCAGAAATACACCCACAGATATCTGGTCAATTAATTTTTAACACAGTTACACAAACAACTTAGTAAAGACAGTTGCAGGAACAACTGGCTATCCATATGTAAAACAATGAACTCTGTTACATACTTTACACCACATACAAAAAGTAACTCAAAATGGATCACAGACCTACATGTAAAACCTAAAACTATAATATTTGTATAATTTTCTTTTCTAAAACATAGGAGAAAATCTTTGTAACTTTGGATTAGGCAAAGATTTCTTAGATATGACACTGAAAGAATGGCCCATAAAAGAAAGCACTGATAAAATGAACTTCATTAAAATTTAAAACTACTATTTGAAAGACAGTTAAGAAAATGAAAACTCAGGACGCCTGGGTGGCTCAGTCAGTTAAGTGTCCGACTTCAGCTCAGGTCATGATCTCATTGTTCATAAGTTTGAGCCCACATAAGGCTCTGCACTACCTGCACGGAGCCTGCTTGGGATTCTGTCTCCCTCTCTCTGGCCCTTCCCCATGCTCTCTCTCTCTCTCTCTCTCTCAAAATAAATTAATAAACTTAAAAAAAAAAAAAAGAGGGGTGCCTGGGTGGCTCAGTAGGTTGGGCGTCCACCTTTGGCTCAGGTCACGATCTCACGGTTCCTGAGTTCGAGCCCAGCATCAGGCTCTGTGCTGACAGCTCAGAGCCTGGAACCTGCTTCAGATTCTGTGTCTCCCTCTCTCTCTGCCCCTCCCCCGCTCACACTCTGTGTGTCTCTTTGTCTCTCAAAAAATAAACATTAAAAAAAATTAAAAAATAAAGAAAATGAAAACGCAAACTACAGATTGGGAGAAAATATTTATAAGTCACATATCAAGAATATTTTAGAACTGTCAAAAACAATGAGAAAAAAGCCTAATATTCAAAAAACAAATAAGCAAAGATGTGAACAGATACTTCATCAAAGAACATATAAAAATGGCAATCATACATAAAAAGATGCTCTGCATCATTAGTCGTTAGCAAAATGCAAATTAAAATCACAGTAAGATACCAGTATATACCTATTAGAACAGTCTAAAGTTAAAAAGACTGACCATACCAAGTGCTGACAAGGAGGTTAGAGAAATTCAAACTCAGACACTGCTGGGGAGAATGTAAGATGGTACAACCACTTTCGAAAACAGTCTGATAATTACTTGACAGGCTAAACATATACCTATATGTCCCAGCCATTCCACAGCTAGGTATGTACCCAAGAAAAAGGGAAATTATGTCCATAGAAATATAAGTACATAAAAGTTAACAGCAACTTTATTTGTAATAGCCCAAAATTGGGAATAACCCAAGTGTTCAACAACAGCAGACAAATGTGCTATAATCCATTCAATGGAGTACTCCTCAGCATTAAAAACAAATGAAATACTGATACATGTTAACAACAAGGGTGAATCTCAAAATAATTAGGCTGAGTGGGGGGCGGGGGACAGACCAGAAAGAATATATAACTACATGATTCCATTTATATCAAATTCGGAAAAACACAAACCAATCTGTGGTGACAGAAAGCAGATCAGTGGTTGCCAGGGGCTGGAGGTGGAAGGAGTGGATTGATATAAAGTGGCAAAAAGGAACTTTTGGGATGATGGAAATATTCTGCACCTTGAATGTGGTGGTGATTACATAACTGTATGTGTTTGTCCAAACTCCTAGAGCAGTTTTTTTTTTTTAATGGTGAATGCTGGAGCTCATGGCTGGCTCAGTCAGTAGAGCATGAAATGCATGATTTTGGCTCAGGTCACAATCTCACAGTTCGTGGGATCAAGCCCTGCATTGGGGTCCATGCTGCCAGTGCAGAGCCTGCTTGGGACTCATTCTCTCTTTCTCTCTCTCTCTCTCTCAAAATAAATAAGCTTTAAAATAAGTAAATAAGCAAGCCTGACCTTATTTATTTTTTTTAATGTTTATTTATTTTTGAGAGAAAGAGAGAGACAGAGTGTGAGCTGGGGAGGGGCAGAGAGAGAGGGAGACACAGAATCCCAAGCAGGCTCCAGGCTCTGGAAGCTGTCAGCACAGAGCCTGACGCAGGGCTCGAACCCACGAACCGCGAGATCATGACCTGAGCCGAAGTTGGACGCCCAACCGACTGAGCCACCCAGGCACCCCATGCAAGCCTGACTTTAAAAAAAAAAAAAAAAAAAAAAGATGCAGTTACAACTGAAATGCCCCTGAAGCCCGACCTGCCCATCATGACACTGCATACCCATCACAGTCACTCAGTACTCAAGGTGAAAATCACTACGTCTCCATTGGACATCACCAGGGGGCAAAACCCATGGCTGACGGCTCCAGGTGAGGTCCATGAGGTCCACCATTGGTACGGTGATTATAGTTCCAAACCAGACTCACATTTCAGTACAGTTCAATTCCCAAAGCCTCAATCTCCCTGGTCATCAGTGGAGGCGCCCAGGCAGCATTTCCCAAGCAGCGGCTGCCAGGTGTATGGAATGTTAGGCCCCAGCCACTTAGGGGTCCCTATGCAGCTTGACAGTCATGAACATGCAAGGTCTGCAAACACCTGGCCGGCAGCCAGTAGTGGCTGGAGATTTACCACAAAGATGCTGTGAGCCGACGTGACAGAACTCCCCACTGTGGTAAGTGGGGTGGTCAATTATTAACACCTGTTCAAGATGGAAATTTCTCCTCTTCTCTCAATCTCTAACGCTGGACCTTGCCCCCTGCTCAGCCTATTCTGGAAACTGAAACTGTAATAGACAAAAGTATCCAGGAACTGGTCCACGGCTTGACTCTGGACCACAAAAGGGAGAGGAAGGTGACCTGGGCCCAAGATCTAGGCTGCCTCATTGGTACCCAACTCATACAGACCCAGGAAGCAGCCCGACTGGCCACCGCCCGCTAAAAACACTGAAGTGTGTCACTGTGTTTCCAAAGCAGGGCTGAGCACAAAACTGAAAGAAATGGACAGACACACGCACCATGATTAAATCTTTTCAACTTAATCTTTCATTCAACCGCTCATTGCATAGTCTGCTAAGTGAAGGTACAGAGATTCACGGACACGTTTCTTACAGTCTTTGCCTCAGGCCTTTGGCTTTGACAATTTGCCCTCATGAAAAGTTAATAGGTGTCTGTATCTGCCTGCCTCTGTTTGCTAAACCTGATGCTGGCAAGGAGAGCAGAAAATAGGACGGAGCTCACTTGAGCTCACCCTCCTCTCCAGCTCTTCAAGTGGAAAAAGTCATGGCCATTTTCTCAAATCAGAGCTCAGAAGAAACCTGGTACTGAATCCACCACACATATTTGTGGACTAGATATACAACAGTCTTGTCTGCCCTATAATTTAGAGTTCCGGCCTGGAGTCCAACAAGAGAGAAAACTTCTGGTTCTAAACATAGCCCTGAACCCAGGAGGAATTCTGGTGTCTTAAAATCATCTAATTGTTCGTCAATCTTGCCAATGTTCTTCCAAGCCAGCATAAATATCAGTATGGAATTTGGTTACTGTGTTGGCTTTCATCTAGAGTATGAATGTGCAGGGTGCCTTCGTGTGTTCCCCACAGTAGGCTCCCAAGGAAGGCGGGGTGCTGGGTCATCTGTGTGCACAGAAGGAGCCAACAGGCTCAGGGTCACAGGGGCCTGGGGCCAATGGGGCAGCCTCAGAATGGAATCAAACACTCCATAACGATGGATCACATTTGGGTCTAAAAGCCACCCTTTGATTCCAGGCCCCCACTGATGGGAAGGGGAAAGAGTATTCTTTGAAGTGAGAATTGTGAAGGGGTCAAAGGATGGGTCTAAAATGGATGAGGGATCCATGTGCCCGACCTACCCTAGAACTGCAGATAGCTCAGGGTGCACTTTCTCACCTCACAGTCCTCTCCTCAGGGAGTGGTCCCTTTGAGGCAGGTGGCATCCTATCACACCTGTGTCACTCACAGACGTGCCTGGCACATGGGAGATGCTAACTGCACAAACCAAGGTGCCCCACCTCCTCCCCCAGGCCCAAATCAAGACTGAGGCCCCCACACCCAGGGTCTAACAGCCACTCCCAGGCTCTAGCCCCCGCAACCTCCGGCTATCCCCCAGCCACACTCTCTGGGAGTTTCCAAGTACTGCCCCACATATAAGAGGGCTGATGTATAAAAGCCAAAGTTTTCAAAGGAGTGAAAGCATTGCCTTGATAAGCAGGACCTGGGAAGTCATTCCGACATCCAAATATGCCCCTAAGAGAAAGCAGTGGAGCTGGAAAGGTCTGTCTCACTGCAGGGACACAGCCAGGTGAGGGAAACTCTGGGGAGAAAGGAGCAAGGATGAGCCAGGAGAGGAAGGCTAAGCAACTACAAATGGGTGGAGGCCATGAGAAAGCAAGCAGGCTATCACGCAGCAAGAACTTCCCTTGGCGCAGAGGGGGTCCCTGGCCCTCCTCTCTGGAAGGGCTCTGAGGGAACAGGGAAACATCCCAGGCCTTTAGGCGCTGAAGCCCTCCGGGCCATCATACCCAGTATAGCCAGAAACACACGCAAGTGGGCTGCAAGGCAGAGCTGGGGGCCAGGGCCAGAGCCAAGAAGGAACCGGGCAGCGGTGGGGGTAGAGTCTTCCACACAACCCCAAGAGGCCTTGGGAGAAGGCAGGCCGGTCATGGGCCTGTGCTCATGCTAGAGGACATCTGCTGAGTCTGCCCCGGGGTTCCTGGAGCCAATGCACCTCTGAAGCATTTGCACAAGTGACAACACAGACAACCAGATGAAGCCACTGCACAGTCTCCATGCCAGTGACCAATACCTCGGCCAGCTCATTCTCTCTGAATATGACCTGCTTCTCTTGGGGCCAGCTCTTGCTCAGTTCCATTCCACAAATGTTACTGAGGGCACACTCCAGGCTGCGCACTGAGCACCTCAGGGTTACCTACCCCTTCCCTTGAGCCAGAAACACCTACCCTTCCACAGCAAACACCTGGGCCGAGGCACTCTGGGAGGGAGCTAAAGCCCAGTGTTGACTGGAGACTTTCTTTTAAAAAAATTAAACTGCTTTGAACTAATTTTAGACTTAGAAAAAAGTTGTAAAAAATAGTACAGAGAATTTCCATATATCCCTCCCCCAGGCTTCCCCAGTGCTAACGTCTTACATAACCATTAGTACAATGATCAGACCAGGAAATTAATCTTGGGACGATACCATTAACCAAACTAAGGACCCCACTTGAGCTCCACCAGTTTTCCTACTAATGTCCTTGGATCTTGCTGTTCCAGAATCCCATCTGGGACCTCATGCTGCATTTAGTTATTTCTCCTTGGTCTTTTGCAACCTAGGTCAGCTCCTCAGTTTTCTCTTGTCTTTCATGACCTTGACACTTTCATTTTTTTTTTTTAATTTTAATTTTTTACATTTATTTATTTTTGAGAGACAGAGCGTGAGCAGGGGAGGGGCAGAGAGGGAGACACAGAATCTGAAGCAGCCTCCAGGCTCTGAGCGGTCAGCACAGAGCCTGACACGGCTCTGACCTGAGCTGAAGTCGGACGCTTAACTGACTGAGCCACCCAGGTGCCCCGACCTTGACACTTTCAAAGAGTACTGATCAGTTATGTTGTCAAATGTCCCTCAATTCGGGTCTGTCCGAAGTTTTCTCAGGATTGAATCGAGGTTAGCATTTTTGACAAGAACACCACAAAAGCCAAGCACCTGACATCACAGAACTCATGCGAACAGGACGTATTATTAGTGGTGCTGACCTTGATCAATGGTGATGGTGACCTCTCTGCCAGGTTTCTCCTATGTGAAAATACATCTTTCCCTGTGTAGTTAATCTTGGATTTTAAAATGTGGCTTTTTAAGAGGGAACGTGTTGCTGTCATTACAACTACACGCTGTCAGCCCAGCCTGCTGCTGGCTGCAGCTGCCCCACAGATGAGAGGCAGCTAATGAAGATGAGCGGCAGAGCCGACGTCTCTGGAAGAAACCGAAGCTCTCGGTGACAAAGAGGAACAGTAGCAGTTTATTTATAGATCCACTTGAAGACAGCTCATTGTAACTACTGGGGTTGAATTTTTAAAACCTCGGGAACAAAGGCTGGCTATTTTAAACTCTCCTTGCACTTAGTTCAATGGAGAGTGTTAGAGGCAATGACCACACCCAGGCATTACTTCCAAGCTTGGCAATTCATATTTTGTGTAGCATCTCAGGACACGAGCAAAGCCTGCCAGGACAGATAACCATGACTGGCTCTGCCTACCCTGCAGAGGCGGCGGGACTCTTCTGGGCCAAAGTGCTCACCCCCAGGGAGGAGTCTAGGGAGGCTGCATCCCGTGGGGTCTCCCAGCCTCCCCTTCCTGGAAAATTAACTTGCATACAGCTGTTGTGAACCAAGGTTACATCACCTCTCTCCCTGCCTCCCCCACAGGCTGCAAAGACGGACAGCGCCCCCCAGCGGATGCCCGCCCCAGGACAGCTGGCAGCAGCTGATCCATCTCCAGGCTGGAGCAAGGGGTTCCTGGAGCTCACAGTACACAAATATCCCTAAGGATGGTGGGAGAGAGGCATCCCAGAGCTCCTCCTGCCCCCAACCTACCTGCACCTCTGGGCCAAGACTGCTCAATCTCTCCATGCACCAGAACCACGGTGGGGAGCAGAGATTGGACTTTCTCAAAGCCTCCCACATCTTTATTTGAACAAGAAGCACAAAGCCATATTCTTGACACATGTGAAAAAATGTGAATATGCACTAGACAGATGATAGTAAGGAATTATTTTGTTGGGTGTGAAAAGAGCACTACAGTTATACAACGAAGAAAAGTCTTTATTTAGGGTAAAATAATGTATCTGGGATTAAACAAAAATACTCCGACTCCACTAAAAAAAACAAAACAAAACGTGTGTGGGGTGGGGGTGGGGGAGATGAACAAAACAGATTGGCAAAATGCTGAAGCTAGATGAAAGGTACATGGGGGGTCTGTTATACTAGTCTCTCCACCTTTTGTGTGAGCTTGAAATTTTCCACAATTCAAAGGTTTTTTGTTTTGTTTCATTTAATAAAAAAGAAAAAGTTCCCAGGTGACTGGAATGAGCGGTGGCCAGGCAAGTGGGACCCTAGGAAGAAGTTGACGAGGGCCCCCGGCCGGGTGTCCTGGCACTTTCAAGTCCAGGAGGTAGATCTGTCTCAATCCATGAATGTTCAGACCGGCCTTTGGCATTGCCGCAGAGAAAGCCCCCAATGTCACCACAAGCATTCTGTGAACCCTGCAGCAATGTCCAGACCTTCAAAGAAACTAATTTTAAGATAATCTCCATGGAAACCATCTATTCTGATTTTTTCCATGGTAACCAATGAGAACATAAACACAAGCACTATCTAACACCCTTACAACACATGGGCCAACGCTGCCATCCAATCTGGAAAATATAAACTGCAAAGGGCTTTTTTCCATTGAAAATGAGAAGTACTGAAACTTCTAGTCCAGATATGCAGATTATACCATGCTCCACTGCCCAGTCACTGCCCATACCACCCCATGCACCTGCCCCCAAAGTGGCAAACCAGGCCAGAAAGTGATTTCCTTCATTTAGCCTGGGACCATCAAAAATGCCAAAAGAAAGAGCCAGGGCCTGCCTCTTGCCTCACAGGTTCAACCCATGCTGCCCATAGGCTGCAGGCACGTGTCCACCGAGCTCTGATTTCCAGAGCATTCTGGGTTCCAGCTACATGCTGGGCACCACAAGAAGACCAAGGCCCCAGCCCTCTGGGGAGACCAGACAGACCAGTGAATAACTGACTACAGGAAAGAGGGGTTGCTCCAGCAAGCAGAGCGAGTGCTCCAGTAGGTGGGGCGGGAAGAATTCACAACCCGCGGGCCTCCCAGGGAAGGCCGCATGGAGGAAATGTCATCTGGAAAGAAGCTGAAAGGCTGAGTATAGTTCTGCTGGAGAACAGAGGGCGGGTGGCGGGGGGTGGGGGGGGTGGGGTGAAGGCAGCCCAAAGTCTTAGTCAGACTTAAGCAACTGGGTCTATTTCCACTTGTGGCTCATTTCCTCCATTTTTAGGTTTCTGGGTTTGAAAAAAATAGCATGGAACTGAAGAAGACTCTCAAATCCCAACAGTCTCAGTTCTTGCCCACCCTCTCTGTTTTATAACCACACATGGCCTCTGTTGGCTCTTCTGTGAAGGAGACTTATCAGCGTGGCCTGACAGGGTTGTAGACGCTTGTTACCACTGTCAGCAAAATGGCAGCATCACAGCAGTGGCCCTGGGTCATGCATGCTTGGTAGCAAAGCATCATGGTCTCAGGATCCCACTGCACACTGTCCCATGATTTAGGCTCATTTCCCCACATGCAACGTGGAATCTCCACTGACCCTGAACCCACACTATGGCTGCCAGAGTGAAAGGAAAGCAGATAGTTCTGAGAGCCTTGAATGAGATAACAGAGCTCTCAAAGGTGTGTGTGAGCGCCCAGGTTTATGCTCCCGATGTATCCTGACACACGCAGAACTAGACGCAAGGGTCCCCGGGCCTTGTGAGGATTCCAGAGGCAGGTTCTTTCATCTTCATGACACTGTGAGTATCTCACCATGCCTTGCCCAGGATTTCTGAAACCATGCCTCCTGTTGGTTTAAGTCATTAAATAGGCCTTTTTTCCTTCCTGGATAGGCCTTCCTGCCACTCTTCTCTGGATAGGGAGCTACCTGTTTGTGGAATGGATGAGAATTTTCCAGTGGCAGGAAACTACAACTCAAAGGGGCCGCTCAGAGAAGGGGACTTGGTCCTACTCTTGTTGCCTGGAGGCACTTCCCCAAAAGGCTCCACAAAGAAGACCTTCACCTGGGGGCTTAGATGTTGAGCCATAAGCACCAGGCCATCTCAAGCTCGGGTGCCAGAGACTCTTACCTGTCAGCTTCCCTAAAGGCCCCTCAGGCTCTGGAGGATGGGAGCTGATATAGGCATCGCTGTCTAGAGGGCAAGAGGCAGGAGTCAGGGATACTGAGGACAACGCAGGAGTCAGGGATACTGAGGACAACGCAGGAGGCAGGTGAGCCACAGGATGTGGATTCAGGAGCAGGTGACTGGACTGGTGCAGCAGCACTGACGGGCAGAAAAGGAGCCAAGACAGCAAGACAGGTGACAGAGGCCCATAGAGGGCTGCCCTGGGTACCATCCTTCCTCCTAGTGCATCCTGGCTGCTAAAAAAAACACACATCTGCCTGCCCAACTGTAAGCAGGGCCTACTGGGTGCCTCTGGGTTTAAAGAGCCCACAGGGAAGTGATGGAATTTAACGCTAGACTGAGATTAGAGCCAATGCAATACCACTTTTCCTCTTTTGGAAAGAAGTGGACCACAATTCTCCAAATTGGGCTGAAAGGGACCCCAATCCCCCAAGTGCTTTTCCCAAACTATAGTTAGTCCCCACGAGCCATGTAAACTCCCCAAGATGGACAGAGGCTCTCTTCTTCCCCCTACGTCCCTGCCCAGGATGCCATGGTCACAATTGGCTAGACTGTTTTCCAGTAGACTAGTGACTCTTCAAAGTGGGTCCTTGGACCATCAACATCACCTAGAAACTTCAAATTCCTTACCAAATCAGATGCTCTGGGAATGGGGCAGACTGTGTTTAACAAGGCCTCAGGGTGAATCTGAAGCACATTAAGGTTTGAGAACCATTGCAAGAGGCTTGCTGCAATCTATGTCAAATGTTAAAGGGCCTGTCTCCTCACTGCACTGCCAAAGGCAACTTCTCTCTTCTGGTAAACACGGTAATTATTTAACATGTGCTGGGATAGCCCTGACCCACCTCCCAATAAAGTCAGTTTTAGCCTCTGGAAGGAAAAGGAAAGGAGATCTTGCCTGCTTCCCGGTAACAGACACAAGTCGGACCCTGAGGGAAGGAGCCCAGCTCCCCACACTGATCCCAGGCCCAAAGAGCCCCTCCGCGGGAAGCATCAGAATCTTTGGTGCTTCTAGACTTCACACAGCCACGTTACTCCCGGCCACTGTACAAGGATGCTCTGATTCAAGCAGGAACTTCCTTTAAATAGTAGCTCACAGGGCGCCTGGGTGGCTCAGTCGGTTAAGCGTCTGACTCTTGGTTTCGGCTCAGGTCATGATCTCATGGTATGTGAGGTTGAGGTCCGCATCAGGCTCTGCACTGACAGTGAGGAGTCTACTTGGGATTCTTTCTCTCCCTCTCTCTCTCTGCCCCTCTCCCAATCACACAACAAATAAATTAACTAATTGTAACTTGGTAACAAATATTGAATCTTCTTTATTTTTAGTCTCTGTCTTCCCACTGAAACTAAGAAACCCAGAGCACTTTCCATGACTTCCTCTCAAGTAAAGGTGACGAAAATGAAACTTGAGTGTGAAGTGAGACATCTTGTCTGAGGGCCTCTGCCACCCAGAGTCAGCAAAGGCTGTTGCGGCCACCCTACCCCCACCCCTGCAGGATGATCTTTTCCACAGTAAGCCCCTAAAATGGAAAATGCCTAAAGGATGTAATGTGGACCAGTGGGGAGAAATCTGAGTACAGAGAATCAAGACAAACTGCCTGAGGTCACAGGAGAGATTTGACCTAGCTTCACTGTGGACCAGCACACAGGGGCGGTACAGCTCTTAAACTGCCCACCAAGTTGTTAAAGGCTGTCGAGAGTCTGGCTTCCATGAAACCAACCCTCTTCTAAGACACATAAGTATCTGAGCATATTCCGACTCACCTGCTGATAAGAGCCAGACAACAATCTTGGGAAATTCAGAGCCAGAATGGGGGCCAGTGGGAGAAAGGAGAGGCTCCCCTCCAACACACATAAATTTGGGGTTCAACCCTGCTGTAAACACCCAAAATGCCTTGCCTGTCAAGCATCCCCTTGGATCCATACTTCTCCCTACTACTGAAAGCAAATGCCAGCCAGAAATCTGTGTTATCAGCAAGAGACCCCAGTCCTCCACACTCACAAACAGATGGAAATCCATAAGGCAAGTGGAAATGGACCCCATCCCCTGCCTCAACTCTATGACTCCTCCAGGTAAGTGCTTGGGGTGATAACCCAGGACCCCCAGATCCTCAGCATGGGGTAAGATCCAGTGCCAAGACTGGAATCAGAGCCCAAAACCCCTAAGTCAAGCCCCGTGTAGCATCCCAAGACAGAAATGTGAGAGCAGAAACATGGGTGCGGGAGGTGGTGGGGGCTTCACCCTCAGAACCAGAACTAGGAAGAAACAAGCCATCCCCAGAGAAGGCTGAGACCTCAGATACTGTTAGCTAACCCAGCCTCCTCCCCCTGGGGACAATTCTAGCACTGAGGCTCTGGGGGTCCCAACTACTTTACTTTGAGGAGTCATGGGGGTGGGGAGCACAGAGGACTTGGGTCTCTCATCAGGAAGCACAACAGATTCCTGCAAGGGTCTAAAACCCTCACTGGACCTCACAAAGACGACCTGCAGAAGGGAGTCAACATCGAAAATTATCTAGGTCAGAATTGCCCCCTTTCCTGCATGTTGTCTCCCCACTCCAACAATTTCCCCAACTGGGCAGGGGGCTCATCCAGCCCTCAGTCTGACAGAGGAAGGAAGAGGAACATTTTAAAAATAGCTAAAGCTTGGTGAGCACTTGCCATGTGCCAGGCACAGTTCCAAGTGCCTGCCTGGCATGTACCACCTCGTGAAATCTCATGAAGGAGGGCCTGGTGCCTCCCCATCTGAGGTTGAGGGAGAAAAGCCCTCGGCCCCTGAACTCAAGGTTACTGTCTGAACTGGAAGGCAGCCAGGCCTGACAACTCAGGAAGTGTTTTTCAGTTTTCCTGAATTACCTAGAATTCTGCATTCTTCCCCTCCCACCTGCCTAGCACAACCTTCCTTCCAAATTGCATAATGGGCTCTCAGGTATTTGGAGGAAAGGCAAGAATAAGAGTAAATCAGAATAAATGCATCCTTGTTAAAAGTGGTTTAAAAATGCCTCTATGGTTGAAGTAAAAACCAGTCCTATGGTAGCTGGGACTTGGGAGGTAATGGCCAAATCCAAGGTCAGCCAAGACACAGTGGCCCTGATACCTCAGGGATGGCTCCGAAGCACTAACAGCAGGAAGGAGCTAGAACTTGAGTAGATGAGTACAGGGAGGAAACAGAGAGGCCAGGGCTGCAGCACAGGACAGAGCTAAGCACCAGACCCTTAAAACCCCCAGCACAAGCACCTGCTGCAGATGACTCGTGGGGGTCCCACTCTCTGCCCCGACATGAGCCCCTCTGGGAGGCACTCACCTGCTCGCAAGCAGCCCTCCCAACCTCCCTCCGGCCTTGCAGTATGTCATGGGGAAGAGCATGGAGCTTCCTGCCCACCTCGGCCCAGCTATTAGACTGGAGTCCTTCCTCTGCAGCCTTCCAAGCAGAGAAAGCCCCCCCAGCCACAGCCCTAAACCCTCTCCTCCACAACTCAGCCAAGAACAGAGAGAAAACGGAACCCTTTATTCTCATTCTGGAGGGCTGGGAAATGGCTTGTGCTTTTCAACATGAAATGTGCCTAAAAATAAGCTGTGAATTTCAACCAGAGGTTGAAAATAGCTCTGGCAGTGAACAGAGCTCTGTTCAGAGTGAGCTCAAGGATGGCCTTCATTCCAAGAGTGAGAGCTGAATGCTGTGGCCCGAGCAAGGGTCCTGGGCAGGGGGCTTTCCAGGGCAGAGGGGCCATCACATGCTCGTAGGGCTGCCCTTGCCATGCTCTGTTGGCGGGCCTGCCTCTGGCTTTAGATTGCCATACTCTACCACACACAAGGTACCTGGCCTGGTGGCTTCCTAAGATGCCCCAAATGCCCAGGTGTGTCTCATGCAGCTTTAGGGTCCAAGGGCCAGGGGACAAAAGGAGCTAGAGAGGGAGGGGTCATAAGATCCAAGAGCTCCTGGGGCACAGGCCAAGCCAAGCCACCCTGGCCAGCCACCAAACCACTCACTGGTTACTATCTTGGAGCCAGGGAAGCCAGCAGGCAGGAAGGACAAGAACACTCCAATTGTAAGTGAAGAATATCAAGTTGCTAAAGGTCTTTTTTTTGTTGTTTACCATCACCTCTGGAAGATTCCAAAGTGTGACAGGCCAAATGACATTTTTATAAAATAGACTTCTGCTAGAAATAGGCTAGAGACCTGAGCCACAGCTGCGGGGATAAGCCCAAATCTGGCCCAATCGAGCAGGCTCGGCGTGGCCCACCCTCTGTGCCGTCTCCATGCCTCCTGCCACAAGGACATCCCTACCCCCAGGCTCATTCCCACACTCCTCCCGCTTCTGCAGCAGCCTCCCTTATGGGCTCACTCCTGAGGTAATAGTGCAGTGATTCTTGACTGGGGGCCATTCTGCCCCCCAGGAGACATTTGGCAATGCCTGAAGACATTTTTGGTTGTCACAAGTAGGGGGGTGGGGAGATGCTATTGGCAGCTAGTGGGTAGACGCCAGGGATACTGCTAAACACCCTACAATGCACAGGACAGCCCCCACAACAAAGATGTATCTGTCCCAACGGATGAGCAGTGTCGAGGCTGAGAACCCCTGGGTTACTGGAGGGACAGTATATGGATAGCCGGAGGGGCAGGGGCTCATTGGATGCACTGGCCCCTGGCACGTGGCTGTAGAGCACCTGGGCCCCCAGAGGAGCTAAGATGCCCTGGCCAGCCATGGGATCGGTCACCACATCTCAGTGCCACGGAAGCCTTTGGGCAGGAAAGCTGAGACTATACTCGTCTGCTTCCCTACCCACCATGGGGGCAAACCTAACCACCAGGCAGTGCTGGCTCTCCCAGGCTTGGGAAGACCAAAATAACTCTATGGATGGCGGCAGTGATGGCTGTGCAACAACATGAATGTACTTAATGCCACTCAACCGTATGCTTAAAAATGGCTAACAGGAGAAATTTTATGTCATGTATATAAAATGCAACAAAACAAACAAAAAATCCCTTAGCTCTCCTCTTGGCCTGGGAGTCCTGAGATCAGACACACTCCTACAAGTGTACTCCACATGGTGTGCAAGCTTTGGCATGGGTGTGTGTCTGGATGAGGGCCCATACATCTCTTCAGTGTCCCAAAGGGGCTTGTGACAAATAAGGGAAGAGCCATAAACAAAGAACAATTTCAGGACTAATAAGTCAAGTCACGGTGTGGGTCAGCAGAGTTCAGCTCTGTCATACATGGGGTCCTCAGAGCCCGCCAAAGGGGTACGCAGGTCCCATCATGGAAAACAGAGGTTTGGGAAGAGCAGGTGCTTTGTCTGGGACCAGACAGCCAGGGTTCAGACCCAGTTCTCTGACCCTAGAGCCCATATCCTTTCCTCTGTTTGAGTACCATGTGGTGATGCCCAGTGGAATTGACTACAGCTCTGTCGTGGGCCTGAAGGTAGTAGGGGAACAAATGGTTTTCCTGAGCACTGGTGAGCACTGGCATCCCATCCATGCCAAACTCTGCCCTGTCCTGCTGGCTTCCCCCACCCCGAACACCTTCATGCTAGATGATCAGGCCCCACAGCTCTGGGATGCAAGGGTGCTCCACACCCCGTATCTGAGCAGGACTGAAGGGACAAGAGGTGGCTTGCCTGAGCTACTTCCCTAATAGCCACAAGAAAAGGAGCACAGGATTCTCCCCTTGCTGATGGTTACTGACCATTCCCAAGAGACAGGTGGCAGTGCCCTTCCCTGGGATGGGGAAAAGCTGACAGGCAGCCCTCTGCCACCTGCAGCTTCCAGCTCAGCAGCCTCGCTCAGAGGGGCCAGCGTGGTGAGTCTGTAGGTCCAGGCATCTGGAGCAAGTGACTAAGCCCCAGATGTCTCATCTGTGAGTAAGAGTAGTAACTTTGCCCACCCAGCCGGCCAAGGTAGGGGATAAACAGGGCAGCACACATAAAGGCCTTGGCTGGACCTCATTTATTGCGAATGCCCAACAGATAGGAAACAGATGCTACAGACTCCATAGGATCCCAGTCCTGCAGTTTGAAAAATGCCTTCTAGGGGTGTCTGGGTGGCTCAGTTGGTTGAGCGTCAGACTTTGGCAACTTAAGCTCAGGTCATGATCTTGTGGTTTGTGAGTTTGAGCCCTGCATCAGGCTCACTGCTGTCAGCACAGAACCTGCTTCGGATCCTGTCCCCCCTCTCTCTCTGTCCCACCCTGCCTTGCACTCTCTCTAAAAAAAGAAACATTTCAGGGGCACCTGGGTGGCTCAGTCGGTTAAGCGTCCGACTTCGGCTCGGGTCATGATCTCACGGTTCATGGGTTCGAGCCCTGCATCGGGCTCTGTGCTGACAGCTCAGAGCCTGAAGCCTGTTTCAGATTCTGTGTCTCCCTCTCTCTATGCCCCTCCCCAACTCATGTTCTGTCTCCCACTGTCTCAAGAATAAATAAACATTAAAAAAAAAAATTAAAAAAAAAAAGAAACATTTCGAGAAAGAAAGAAAGAAAGAAAGAAAGAAAGAAAAGGAGAGGAAAGAAGGAAGGAAAGGAAAGGAAAGGAAAGGAAAGGAAGGAAAGGAAGGGAGGAAAGGAGGGAAGGAAATGAAGGAAAGGAAAGGAAAGGAAAGGGAAGAAGATAGATGCCTTTCTAGGTAGACCAAACAGCAGCAAAAAGACCACCATGCAACCCAGTCATACCCCAACACACCCCAAAGCTAACAATCAGCTATTCATTAGCAAACGTGGAGGAGAACATAACCTCCCAGCTAAGGCAACCCTTGGAAGAAAACTTTAAATCTCAAGCTGGCCTATTCCTAGAGGGAGCCCCAACACACAGGATGGGTATGTTTAGGGGGGTGTGGGTGTGTGTGGGTATCTCGCTGGGGTGGGGGATCCCTCTGCTGGAGCCAAAGAAAGCTCAGGATGGACTCAGAGACTTCCTGGTTCTATTCTGGGCCAGCCTTGAGTTGCTGGGGGCCTTGGGCAAGCCGCTTCCTGTTGTTCAGGCCAGTTTCCGTGGGTGGGAGAGGCTACACTGCCTCTAGGGTCCAGGAGGGAGAGATTCAAACAGCTTATGGCCACTGGCACTTAAAACCTTCAGGGCTCCACATCCTTAGCTTTTAAAGCTTATTTCAGCCAAAGCTGAACGCAACTTTATTCAATGAGATCATATCAGTTCTCAAACATTTTTTCCCCCAAAATATTTGTCAAAAAATACCATTAACTATCTTAATTCGGGAACACCAAATGGCCTTTTACCGACAAAGGTACTAAAAATGGCTTGTGGCTGAGGAACTTCCTTTCCATGGTTTAAAAAAAAAAGGGAAGTGAGAGCAACAGGGCTGGGCCTTTCCCATCCGTCCCAGCTGTGGCCCAGGCCCCACACCCTCTAGGAACCTCCCGCAGGGTCCTGTGGCCCAAGCCTCAGCACGGGACAGGTCCTTCCTTTCCTCAACCATCAGTAGCATGTGCCATGGAAACACCCTCTGACCAAATGGCAGGGGGCCTCGGCACCTGCAGTCCTCACGTCTTGCTTGTTAATTCTAGATTTGAAACAAAGTACAAGCGCCGAAGTATTATTCACTGTTTGCCATGACCACCAGAGTTTCAGGGCTCAGGACATACCCGCTGAGCCACTTACCAGATTCCTGGAGGAGGTGGCCAGGGTGGCTGGGGGCCTGTGCACTTTTGTGACTTCTCCATAATTGACAACATCAAAGTTACTCTTCCAAACCATCACCTGCCAAGACCCACAAGCACAGAGAATCAGGAGGAGAAAAACCCTTGCCAGTCCTACTTCATGGAAAATGCGAGCCCAGAGGCCACCTCGAAAGTTCTAGGCCAGTGGCAGGATAGTCCCCACCAGACACCCCAGCTCAACTCTGGGACCTGCCCCACCTCCCAGGCTTTCCAAACAGGCCTCGAGAAGTCCATCGGGATGGACTCACTGCATGCTGCCACGAGGCCTTTGTACTTGCTGGTCCCTCCCTGCCGTGTCCCAGCCCAAGTGTAGCTGTCTCCTCAAGCTAGAGTGTCCTCTTCCACAGCATCTTCTCAGAGAGCGCTTCCCTGGCCTCCTACTAACTTTTATCATAGCTCTCTACTTATTTCCTCCATAGCATCAGACTTCGTAGTTATTTAATTTCTTTGTCCCTCTTCCTCATTCATTTATCATCTGTCTCCCCACTAAAATAGAAGCTCCCGAGGGTCATGGCCTGGCCTGTTACACCAGACCACTGTGGTCAAATTCCCGGCTCCGTCCCTTACTGTGTGGCTCTAGGCAAGGGATTCAACCTCTCTGTGACTCAGTTTCCCATTTGTGAAAAGGGGATGATCTTCTGACCTCACAGAGACAGCTTGGCACAGACACTGGTACCCAGGGAGCCATGGGCAACACACCCCTTATTCCACAGTCCACTTGAAGGATTTTCACATCCTAAGGCTCCTCCAACAAAAGCTTGGCAAACAGCCCTGCTGGGGAGCAAGAACATTCCTATTGGAGAGAATCAGCCCCATGTGGCTGCCCTCTGCCAAGGTCACTTCCAGTACAGCAGGAATTGTGGAGCGTGGCCAGTGCTCAAGTGAGACCACAGAAAAGCCCTGTGTCCAGGTAAGATGAAAACTCAGCATAAGCAGAACACTTTCCTGAGGCTGTTCGCCACTCCTAGAGAAGCCTACCGTTTACCGCTCCCTGAATCATGGCCATTAAGGTCTCTCATTCCTCCCGCCTACAAACAGAATTAGCACACACCCCCTTGCTCACAGGGCCATTTGTAACTGTGCTAGTCTTGAAAAATTCCCGGGAATAGAACAGTATTACGAATGTGAAGATTCAAATGTCTCTCCAAAAAGGCTCTCAGAGCAGACTTTCATAAAGCAGCCAGGGAGCTGATAGGAGTGGCTGCCTGAGGAGGGCCCAGAGTGGGCGGAAGCCCTACTTTCTACCAGGCTGCCTCTCGTACTATGTGACTTTCTTTTACCATGACTATTTCTAGTATGACTCTATTGCACTATTTTCTCTTGCTTAAGCAATGAGCCAGGCCTCCACACCCAGGGACAGCTCAGGGGTCCCCCTGGTCTTCCTCCTCCCTTGTCTGGTTAGCACAGAAACCAGTGCTGGTGGGGGGAGACACACACTGCCTCTTATCCAAGCCATGCTGAAAGAGCTTCCAACAACCCTCTGCTTTCTTGGCAGAAACTCGACCCGGATCGGTCCACAGGAATGGCGTTGGGGCTCACTGGAAGGCCAATGGGACTTTTCTGGCTGAGCAGAGCTGTGAGGCCTAGCATCAAGAGAATGAACATTCTGGGGGCACCTGGGTGGCTCAGTCGGTTAAGTGTCTGATTCTTGATTTCGTCTCAGGTTGTGTTCTCACGGTTCGTGAGTATGAGCCCCGCGTCAGGCTCTGCGCCAGCAACACAGAGCCTGCTTAGGATTCTCTCACTCTTTCTGCCCCTCTGCCGCTTGCACTCTCTCACTCTCTCAAAAATAAATAAACATTAAAAAAAAAAAGAGACAGAGAACATTCTGGGCAGGAGGTACCTGGGCTGATGGGTAGAAAGCTTGGGCACACAGGGTGACAAAATGGCACAGGACCTCCTCACACATGTCTTCTCCCTGCAGCCATGCAGTCTGAAAATCTGATCCCTCAAAACTATTTGCATAATAGGAGCAAAGGGGGCAGATGACAGAGGTGGGGGCTCCAGGGCAGCCTGATATCTGTCATCTGCTGAGCCTCAGTTTCCTCATCATACAATGGAGGGACCAGAGGCCCTGTCCACAGGGCCGCCATGAGGATTAAATGAAATATGAAGCTTTTGCCACATTGCCCACATTGCCAGGCTATGTATGTATCCCCTAATTATCTCATCAGGAAAAAGAAGTTATTAAGAACCTTCATTTTAACTTTCTCATGGCAATGATAGCTCAGGATCCTTCCAACCCATGCTGGTTTGAGCAGTTAGGGTTTTAAGATGCTGCCACGGGGTCAGCACCCCTAGGAGACCTGCTTTAAGGAGACGAGCACCCTGGGTCTAAGTACCCCACCCCAAGTGCCAGCCTTCATGGTTGCTGAAAGCCACCAAGGAAGCTAGTGAAACTTGGCCCATCCTCAAGATGCTCTGACCTCCTGTTCTCTTCTGATAAGTACCAGCCAACATGTCTCAGACCAATCTTTACTTACTTGTTCATCAGAACCTCCAGAAGCAAAATACTCTCCCGTTCTTGAAAAAGCAACAGTGGTGGCTGGACCCTGTCAGAACAAACAAACAAGAAAAAACACCAAAGGTCACCGTAGATGCTAAATGCACAGGAAGAAAACCAGAAGCTCCCGAATGGGAGCAGCAGCAGGACAAAGGGTTAAGGGCCTCATTTAGCCCCTTGTCCTCCCTCACCTTTGGCAGAGACACCTGCAGAGCACAGCCATGAGTGTCACTGCTGAGGCCTCTGCTCCCCACCACCACTGACAGCACAAAGGCCAAGCCAGGGGGGTCATAGGTGGGCAGAAAGCCCTGCTGGGTTGCCATCACTGTGCCCACTTCCCAAGGATAAGATGGAGGTCGGACAGGTGCACCTACTTATCCCAGGCCCAGCACTGGCACCAGAACTTGGGTCCCCCTGGCCCAGGTCGTGCTCCTCCCCGACACCACCCTGCAGCTGACCAGAGAAGTGTGCAGCCCTGAGGAGGAGCCAATGAGCAGAAACGGGGTGCAGTCAGGGAGCCCAGGTGACACAAGAGGCCAGAATCAGGGTAGGAAGGAGGCTGGGAAGGGGGTTATGAAAGGTGTCTGAACAGAGGAGCAACGAGACATCTCCCTCTAATGTGCAAATCACTTTCTTTATGTTAGGACCTTTGGGGAAGAAGTACCAGCTCCGGCTTCCCAGGTGCTGAAGGTCCACATGACCATCGGAAGGGACACGCCAGACCTGTGCCACGCAGTGCTTTGAGGGCCCGTGAGTTTATCTGGGCTTGGAGCAGGGGCGCATACTCCTCCAGTAAAGAGGGAGGGCTCTTCCTCACATGCCTGAAATCTGCTGCAGAAAGATGCACGGAGCAAGAATCTGTTCACACACCACCGTGAACCATCTCTTCCTCCTGGCCAAACTTTCAGTGTGGTAGTACTTGGCATTCCCAAAGAAAAACCAGATAAAACAGATTCTCTCCTAACTGATGACAGCATGGCCACTATTACAAAGGCCACCTCAGTTCCTCCAGACCAGAGCAGGGAGCAGCAAGAGCCCCAACTGCCCAAATGAGATGCCTCTGGCCGTGGGGCAGACATAAGAGGTGGAGTCATGGACAAGAGGAACACTGGGACACACCTCCACGATGCTGGAAAAGACAGAGAAGTTCTGGGCTAAAAAACGGATCTGAAGTCATGGAACAAGACCAGCTTCTGCCTGCCCAGAAGAGACAGGCAGGTGGAAAGATGCCCCTGGGTACGCTGGGCAGGAAGGAATATGTACCCCCACACTTCCCCATTGTATCCACGGCCCCTCCTCTCCAAGGTGCCCATAATGAAGGTGGTGAAGACGAAAGTGAGTACAAGGCCAGCTAACACTAACTTGCACTTACCCACTTCACCTTCAGAGGATGGTTTGCACGCTTACCCTTCCTACAGGTGATGCGTCCCAGAGGAGAGACCAAGGCCCAAGAGGTCAGAGACAAAGCCTCCAGCCTGTGCCTCTCCCCACCTCCTCTCACAGATGGGTCTCCGAGGGCCTGGGGTTCAGGGCAGTCAGGAGTCCTATATGGCCATCCAATAGGACAAAGGAGATCCGTTCTTATGATGGGGAACGTCAATTACACCAGGGAGTGTGAAATGCCAGGTGCAAGGCATCATGAGCCACAAGTGCAGGGCCGAGTGCAGGAGGGAGCAGATCACGCGTCACCCTAATACTCTTCCGGGTGAACAATCCCCAAGGGTTAACACAGTGGGGTGCGGGATGGAAATTTCAGGTGACTTTCACTTGATTCTTGGAAATCTTTGTTAATTCCTCATACTTCGAACTCTTAAACAGTGAGTATACGGTATTGCTATGTTAATATAAAAACAAAACAACAAAGCTATTTTCATTTTGAGGAAAAACAAAAAAGGAAGAGAGAAAAGAGAAGGAAACCAGGACACGTAGTGTCAACAGAGACAGGCTCTTTGCCTGTCCAGAGCTCACTGAGGAATAGCGGGTTTCCAAGAAGTCAGAGCAACTAAGGAACCAAACAAATATTCATCAGCCAGTCTCCTTTCCTGTTGTCACTCAGCCACCAGATGCCAAGTTGCTGACAAGATTCTGGAGGCCAAGGGCGCCTGGGTGGCTCATTCAGTTAAGTGTCTGACTCTTGATTGTGGCTCAGGTCATGATCTCACGGTACGTGGGATCTAGCCCCATGTCGGGTTCTGTGCTGACACAGAGTGGAGCCTGTCTTTCACTTTCTCTCTCCCCTTCTCAAAATAAGTAAACTTAAAAAACTTGCTGGAGGACAAGCAGTGGCAGCACCACTGAAGAAGGCGGCCGGTAGCCTGTGGCATGGTGGGGGACTGGGACCAGAAAGCAGAGGCTAGTGCTTTCCCCGGAGTCCAAATGTCAGGAAACTCTCTGGGGATGATGCTAGCAACATACAAGCAGTAAGGGGAATCTTGGGGGTGAGACCCACGGTCTTCCCCAGCAGTGCCCATTTACCCAGAGGATTGCTCAGCTCCCACACCAGGTACCTTGGTGTTCCTGGAAAGAGCAACATTCCACAAACGCTCTTGCCTGTCTGTCTGTGGCCCACAAAAACAGCCCCGGGGAGCAGGTGGCCCTAGGCTCTGCTGTGGGACAAAACCAGCAGGGACTAGAACGCAGACCGAGCTTCTCCACCACCGACAAACATCATCCCAACCCTTCGGCACCCAGACAACCCCGGCCCCCACCAACCTCGCCAGGGCCCCTCCTCCTGCCCTCACTGGTGCTCCAGCTCCACCGGCCTGCTCAGGGGTCCTCATTTCGAGCTCCAGTCTTCTCTTGCTTCAGGATCTTTCTGTGACCTCTGGCATTGAGCTCTTAATTCAGTTATTTCTAATCTCTCTCCGTTTTAAATAAACTCCTTTAAGGCTACACATTTGCCTCTGATTACCACCCTAGATACATCCTCAAAGTTTCCAATATGCAATATTCTCACTGGTGGCCACCTCCAAACATTTAGTTTCCACAATGATTTACTCTTTAGCCCAGCAGTTACATTTTGGAGTGCATTGTAGCTTCCAAACCATGGGGGCTTGACGGGCGCTTTTGTCACAGACACTGATCCAATGTTATACACGTTGAGATCATTCTGCCTTCAAGGTGGCTTATTCTTTTTGGTTAATCAGTTACTCTCAATGCATTAGTTCACCAGCTCAGGGCAGGAATGTTGCCAAATTGTTTCTTCTCCCAGGCAAGACCCAGGGGCCTCTCCAGAGACTCCTGAGTATGACTCTGAACTCTCTGCTGAGACTTTAGCAGTGTGGTCTGAATGCCAGAGGTGTTTACCTGCCTGAGATCCTGGTCCCCTCTGGCTCCAGGCCATGTCCACAGGTAGGATGCCTCACAGGCTCAACCAGATCCTTCCCTCCCTTTCTGGATCTGGCCAGCTTTGGTGAGACCATTCATTCTGCTTGGTCGTCATGAGCACTGGATGCAGCCTGGCCTCCCACCCCACTCTCCCTCCTGATGCAGCTTCATGTGGCCCTCGAGGTTGGCTAGGCCCACACCCAGTCACTTCACCAAACACCATCTTTGCCTTGACAACCTCCAAACCAAGAGCCCCGCACAGTCTGCTTTCTTCACTCTTGAACAGCAAGGTGTTAATCAAGAAACTTGAAAAAAAAAAAAAAAAAAAGGCAAAACAAAGGAACCCATGGTGTTTAGCTCCGATAGCTTCTGGGTGACTTTCCCTTTAGGGCCCCTATAGCTGGTCCAGACCCCTCTGCTCTCCTCACTCCCTTCCACCGGACTCCCTGAGGCCCCTGTGCACCTGAACTCTGACCACTGTGTCCACAACAGCTATGCTGGCAAAGACCCAGCCAGGTACCCCATCCACCACCACCTCACGAGGCTTTCGTAATGTTTTTCACTGGCTACCAGCCAACAAATAGTAATGTCACAACACATGCCTGGTGTCAGAAGTAACAGAAGAGTGACCATTAAACAAAGACATGGAGATCAAGGAGGCATAAGCGGCCTCTGGTGTGGGAGCCCTGGTCTCTGATTCCCCAGGCTGCTTCTTCCACAAGCCCCACACCAGGGAGGCTCCTGCACTCATTCACCAGCATCTTGCTGTGGGCTGGCTCCTGTGTCTTAGTAGTGGCCCCGTGGACTAGGAGTGGCCTCTGGGAAGAGCTGGTGCCCAGAAATGCTGAGGCTCTCTCCTGACCTTGGCCAAGGACACCTCCTCCCAATCCTCAACCCTGGGCTGCTGGCAGGGGACAGAAGGCCAGGCAGGCCTCTTGGTTTACTCAGGTTGGAGTACATGAGCTGTTCTCCCTCGTGATGTCCCCTCACCTCTCCCAGGAGGTGCCCAACCATCCAAACCAGGTCTGAGCTTCCCAAGCATAAACCTAATTTTCCAAAATGAAATGACTACACAAGGGGCCGCAGAGTGCCGGAAGAAACAAGGTGGCAGGGCGGGTGGAGGGGGGGAGCACGTTCAGAGAGCCTCCTTCCACCTGGAGCCACCTAGGGGCAGCCCATGCATCCCAGGCCACTCTGTCACACTGCCGCCTCTCCTCCTTGACCATGTGTACCCCTTTACTGCCACTTGCCCAGCCCCAGCCTAGGCTCTGGCATGACACAAGCTCCCAGGGACGTGGGTGGATCCCGTGCCCTGAGCCTGTGATTTCACAGTAAACAAGCCTAGGAGCACAGCCCCAGGTGCAGATAGCAGCGCCAGTTCTGGGTTCTAGGCCCTTAGTTGGATGGCTGCTCACCTGCACCATGAGCCAGCTGGGGTGCGTGGAACCACATGCCCAGTGATTCCCGTGCAGCTCAGTCACTCCACAGCAACATGAACGCCAACTGCATAGCCATAAACACCAGATTTAACTCCCACCCACGTCCCGCCCACCATCCTCTCCCAAATAGCTCCGGGGAGTTAAACCAAATGAGCATGGCTCAAGATTATGTTTCAGAAAATACAGAAAAATAAATCTGTATTTCTAGCACACTGCCCCCACACTTGCCACCCAGAGCTATGGGGGCCTCGCTCAGGGCACAAGGTTTCAAACAATAGCTGTACTTGCTGGGGAAGTCCTTCCTTCTTCTGCTCTTCCCTGCTGCAAGGTGAGGGGTGGGACAGGATGAAGAGGCCCCTGTGTGCCCTGACACCCCTAAGTCTATACTGGATTCAGCAAGAAGCAGGGGCTCCTTAAAGCATAAGAGACTCTTAAAAAATGAGAACAAACTGCGGGCTGATGGGGGGTGGGAGGGGGGAGGGGGGGAGGGGGGGTGGTGGGTATTGAAGAGGGCATCTTTCGGGATGAGCACTGGGAGTTGTATGGAAACCAATTTGACAATACATTTCATATATTTAAAAAAAAAAAAAAAGAAGCAGGGGCTCCTTTTCCTCTTGCTTAAGTGTCAAAGCTGTGGCAGATTCCCAGGGCAAGACCTTCCAGAGCCCCAGAGAGGGCACTGGCACCTCTGCCAGCCCACTGCCAACAGACACCTGGCCTGTCCTCCAGGAATTGGGCCGTAGAATGTGGCCTGACAGGCAGGACTAATAATGGGCACTGCAAACAGACCTGTGGACCAAGGCACCAGCAGGCCACACCTACTCAGAGCAACTGGTGGGGACAAGTACATTCAGAGGAGTCACCACAGGGACAGATTTCAGGAGCTGTGTGACAAAAGAGAAACCAAAGCAAGAGGATGTTCTGGGGGAGATGAGGACAAGACTAAACAAAAAGCCAGATAAACCCTTGAAACACTCTGTGGGAGAGTGGGTGGAAGGAAAACAGGCACTTCCATCCCAGCGGGGGAGGGGCTGACGGCTATGGCCCTGTGCCCATTGAAAGGGGTGAAGCCATCAGAGTCCCCTACCATGGATTCATTTTCCTACTAAAGACTGACTGCCCACCCAGGGTGCCAGAACCATGCCCATAACAGAAACGTTCAATGGCCTTTTATTTATTTTTAAATGTTTATTACTCATTTTGAGAGAAAGAGAAAGTGTGCGTGAACAGGGGAGGGATAGAGACAGAGAATCCCAAGCAGGCTTCATGAAGTCACGGCAGAGCCTGACGCAGGGCTCGATCCCACGGACCATGAGATCATGACCTGAGCCAAATCGAGTTGGACACTTAACCGACTGAGCCACCCAAGCTTCCCATTCAACAGCCTTTTAAAGAGCTCTCACCTGGGGCGCCTGGGTGGCGCAGTCGGTTAAGCGTCCGACTTCAGCCAGGTCACGATCTCGCGGTCCGTGAGTTCGAGCCCCGCGTCAGGCTATGGGCTGATGGCTCGGAGCCTGGAGCCTGTTTCCGATTCTGTGTCTCCCTCTCTCTCTGCCCCTCCCCCGTTCATGCTCTGTCTCTCTCTGTCCCAAAAATAAATAAAAAACGTTGAAAAAAAAAAAAAAAAAAAAAAGAGCTCTCACCTAGAGCAACAAAAGATCTTTTCCAAGAGCTGAAGTGGAAAGGGACCAACATCTGTGAGGATCTACTATGTCTGGTGCTGGGGAATGTAGACACACCCTCTCCTGTTATGAGGCAGATACAGGAGTTCTTACAAATGAGCAAAGTCTTAGCAAAGTCAAGGTCTTGCCCAATGTCCCAGGGTAAGAGGCAACGCTGGAATGGCCTGACCTTGATGCCCAAGGCCTTTCCTCCCATCTGCAGCCTCCTGAAACCCAGACTTAACTGAACAAGATGTGACAGTACTCATGGCTTTTCCAAACCAGAAACAGGTGGGTACCAGCTATTTGTTCCTGGAAATACTGGGGTATTTCCTTAAAAAGCTGGGCACCATCACTGACCAGATAAGGCTGTATGAACCCTCCTCAACCGAATGCATCCTAGCACTTGGCCTCAAAAAAAGAAGCTGGCAAAGGTGACTGGTGCAGGCTCTTTACCAGCTCAAGCCACAGAGAGAGAAATTGCTCCTGCGTTCCCAGGGACAAAGGCAGAAGAAAGAGGGCAATGTACCACATCCAGGCTGGCAGCGCCCTCCCTGCTCTGTCCACTCTCCACTTGGGCAGATTAGGCTGGAGGTAGACGGCTACCCAACTGCTCAGCCCCAACCCCTGCCTTGGCAAAGGGGTCAGTGTCTGCTCAGGTTGCATTTGGTAACTTGCCACCCGCTGCCTCCTCATCACTGAGGCCCATCACAGCTGAAGCAGCAGAGCTATTGAGGGGCCGGGGCCCAAGGACTTGAGCTAGCAAAGGGCTTGCTCAGCTCTTAGGCCTGCCACCCAGCAGCCAAGCACTTGAAGAGACTCACGCGTGGAAGCCTCTGTAGAGCCACATGGGCCACAGCTGCAGCCAAGGAACTATTCCCAGGGTACAGTCTGTGTGGCATCAAACACCCATGGGACAGGAGCCTCTCTGTCCCCAGCTACATCCCCTGAATGGCCCTTTGTAGCTCAGAGTCCCAAAGCCAGGACTTCAGAAGAAAAGCACCAGAATCCTCGAGGCCCACAATAAGCTTATAATTGACATCCACCTCTAACCTCACAAAGTGAGCCAGCCTCACATGGGCCAATGGGAGGTGTGACCAAGTGCATGCTAGAGAACCACCAAACTGCTGCTATGGTCAGACTCCCAGGTTGACAAGCTGCCCTCAAAGCAGTACAGAAGACCCAGGCTGCATTGGGTGATCCTGATCTTAGCTCTGGCACTTGGCAAGTGCCTCCGTCCTGGTGCCCCCATGCCTTTAAAAGACAACTAAATAGATGGGGCACCTGGGTGGCTCAGTCAGTTAAGCAGCCAACTTTGGCTCAGGTCGTGATCTCACAGTTTGTGGGTTCAAGCCCTGTCGGGCTCTGTGCTGACAGCTCAGAGCCTGGAGCCTGCTTTGGATTCTGTGTATGCCTCCCGTCTCTGCCACTCCCCTGCTCTCACTCTGTCTGTCTCTCTCTCTCTCTCTCAAAAATAAACATTAAAACACAACTAAATGGCATATCAGACTTCCAGCCTCAACCCAGATAAGAAAGCATCAGCCCAACAGCACTGCTTCCCCTGACCCTTCTTCTCCACGCTGTTGCTCCCTCAGTGTTCCCCCACAGGAGCTGGCTCGGGCCCTGCTCGGGACACAGGCACTTCCCTGGCACATACCCAGAGCCCCCTCCCAGCTGAGGGCTGTCTCACCCCCAGCATTGGCTTCCTGTGGCTGGCTTCTCTCAGCTGGTGTGCCACCCCCTGCCCAGCTGGCCCTGCCTTTCTCACAGGTGTGGAACTGAAAGCAGGAGGGGGGTGTGCTCCAGTTGGCCGAAAAAACTCAATAGCCTTCCCTCCCACAGCTCTCTCTGGGCCACGCCCAGGGATGGTCACAAGGAGGTCCTCCAAGTCCAAACCAAAGTTTCACTTGGTTCCCTCCTGCTGAATCAGAATGAGGTCATGTAGCAGCAAGGCTGGGACACAGCAGCCACAAGGCCTGCTGGCCTCCTCCACAGATCAGTGATCTAAAGACAAGAGTGAAATCACAACTTGACATCTAAAAGCTGTGTGTGGGGGATGCCTGGGTAGCTCAGTGGGTTAACTGTCCAACTTCGGCTCAGGTCATGAGCTCATGGTTTGTGAGTTTGAGCCCCATGTCAGGCTCTGTGCTGACTGCTCAGAGCCTAGAGCCTGCTTCGGATTCTGTGTCTCCCTGTCTCTCTCTCTGCCTCTCCTTCACTTGTGCTCTCTCTTTCTCTCTCTCAAAAATAAATAAACTTTAAATAGATAAGTAAAATAAAAGTGGGTGTGTGAGGCAAGTGAGTACTCAGGGTCGAACCGTAGAGACATGGATACTTATCCCAGCTCTGCCACCCTAAGCTGCATGGGACCCCGACAATTCAAACCACTCTCTGGGCCTCAGTTGCCCCATCTGGATCAAAAGTACTTTCAAATCGGCCATCCTCATCTGTGGGATGGAATCCCTGGGCACTGAGGACCCTGTGGGGACCCCTGGGGCCACTCAGTCACACACTTCAAGAAGTGGCTTGTGGCAGCTGGGCCTTATGGGGGCACTTAGCCACCTCCTGGAACAGAATGTGAATGCTCAAGTCACCAAACAGCCCAGGTGCAAATCTTTCTGGAAAGGTAGACCAGGGAATGGACTTCATGATCAGGGAGCCCAAGAGGACTATACATCTGCATGGGGCTATGTGAACCCAGATGTCCCTTGGCCTAGTTCCCACATTTCCAGGTTCAACGGCAGACAGGCAACTGCGCCATCTCACTTGGTCCCTGTTTCACTTCTCCAGAAGAAGATCAATGGGTTTCCGTTATGTGCTTGATGCTGTGCCCAAACACAGGACAGGCATTTAGACACCACATTTCTAGGGTTATCAGGCTAAGAGGTGAGTCAGCTGTTTAAAGAACCTTTACACACACACACACACTGAAAGCCCTGGATGATCACTTGGCACACATCTGTTTGCATGTTTCTGGATATTGCTTTCTTTCTGTGGGGAGCAGGAGAGACAGCACCATTCGGGTGGTTTTCAAATACCCTCTTTGGTTATAAGATCTCAAACTGGTTACACATGAATCTGAATAACTGACTTGCCAAAGAAATAACAAAGGTGGCTCTGTAACAAGAGCAGAGGTCACCCAGCCCCGGGGCCACATATTACACCTAGATGTGCCAGTTGCTGGGAGAATGAGACATGTCCTGCACTGCAGACATGTGACATGGAGGACGAGGGGTCACCATGGGCTGAGGGCAGCAAGGAGCCTTCCAGGTCCCAAGGAAGCAGAAGACAAGGCCCATGCTCCCACACCAAGCCACAGCCAATGGCCAATGGCCCCCATGTGCCTGACTCCGATGGCAGTGAATCCAGAGCCCTAGCTAGACACCACACCTTGCTCCCTGCCCAAGATACACGGGCACCCCAGGGCCTCCCTCAGCCCTCAAGAGCCTGTCCCCACCCTCCACTCTGCCTGCCCCCCTGCTCACAGGTGGAGAAGGCGACAAACTGACAGCTCTGGTCTCTGCACCCCATGTCCAACTTGGGTGTGGCAACTATGTCCCAACAGGAGACATTCTGTTCTGCCCAGCAGGAGACAGCTCAGCCATAATTGGGGGCTGGTGTGGGGGTGAGGGTGAGAGAGTGACTCCCAGACCGGCTTCTAGGAGAGCGGCAGGCAGCCCACCTCACCATGGCCCCGCGCCTGGCCACTGCCCACTGAGAGAGTCCAGGGCACCAGCTGCATTGGCGAAGGTTGCTCAGAGAGGTCCCTTGATTCAATTCCAGGAATTCCCAAACACACAGGAAGATGTCCATCCTAAGCACTCGTCTCTGAGAGATACCTGTTAGTTTCTATCTCCAAAGGCATCAACATCTGCAGAACCCTCAAGAGACCCCAATGGCAATTCAGGGCATGGGGTCCAGGGCTCTACTCAACCAAGATATGCCTGAGGTCACTCAGGGGGCAGATTCCATGTAGCTCCCTGGGAGAAATGTGCCAACCATGTCTGAATGGCTCCGTCCCACTCCCAAGTTAGCTCCTGCACCCCCTTCTCAGCTGCGGTACCAGGCCCAGCACTTCTGCCAGAGCTCATGGTCCCCATCAGGGGCAAACCTGTTTCCACCCTTCGCTCCACTGCCCAGACTGTGAGGGGACCACAGAAGCCATCCCCAATGGGCTCCAAGGGAAGGCCCACCTCAGATGAACCACAGCCCTGCATGTGCCTCAAGGCCTCCCTCTACACCACTCAGTGCCAGGCTGATAGCCTCACCTGATGCCCGTGGAGAGTATAGAGCAGCCGGCCCTCCATGAGGTCCAGGATCTTCAGGGTCGAGTCGCTGGAGGCCGTGAGCAGGTAGTTTCCGGATGGGTGGAAGGAGAGTGCATTCACCGCTGCGCTGTGCACTAGGGAAGGGACATCTGTCAGGCACTGGCTGGGAGGCCAGGGGATACAGCTGAAGCCCAGAGACGGGCAATCGGGACCAACCGAGGCTCGGCTCCAAGGAGCTGTGGGGAGCCCCACAAGGATTTCCCAGAAGTGCAGCACAGGAACAAGAGCAGACTCATCCAGAGCTGAGAACCAACAGCGGGAGATGCAGGGCAAGCGGGCGCACAAGCGACAAGGCCGGTGGGATCAGGTGATTCCCCCACCTCTCACAGCACACAGAGTGTCGAGCTGGGGCAGAATGGAGTGCTCAAACATAATGCTCCATCTGTCTTTCATACTGCTACTCAGGGGGAATGAGGTGGAAAAGAAATCCCCTGAAGTCCCAATACCATGCCCCTGCCCTACAAGAGTGTGGGGCAGGCAGGCAGACGGTAAGACACGCTCAGGAACTAGTCAGGCCTGGGTTCCAATCCTGGCCTCCCTGCTGGCCCACTTTATGACCTTGAGCAAGCACCCTGACACATCTAAGCCAGTCTGTTTCTCCTGCTGGATCATGGCACTCACATGTCAGGGGTGCCGTGGGGATAAGCCTGCCCATGGGGCCTCTGTACAGAGTGAGCCCTCAGATGTGCCTCTCGGCTGCCCCTGGTGTCACACGCAGTTTCTAGGTCCTGCCACTTTACCCAACACTCAACAGCTCAATCCCATCCATGACTTTCTTTTCCCCATTGGCCTGACCCAAACCCCACTATCCGTCCTGGTGTCCCTCACTCTGCAGGATCCAGCCAGCCCAGCCCTTGACAGCTCTCCAGGCTGACAGCTCTCCAAGTATTCCCCATGGGCCCAGGAGACCCTTGCCCACCTCTTCCCCTGACCTTGAAGCTCATTACTCAGTTACCTCCTCCGAGAAGCCTCCTGGCCTCCTGGGGGCCACCCCCTTGAACTGTCCTCCTGAAGCACCACGAGTCTCCAGTGGGTGTACTCCTCACAACAGTGTTTTACATTTATGTGTAACTATTTCATTCCGGGCTGGGTCCCCCATTAGACTGTGTGCTCTGTCAAGCAGGAGCTTGACTCAGTGTCAGGCACTGAGCGGGACTCAGAAAGCAGTGGGTGAGTTGGACCCAGGCAGGCCACATGGGGACTGCATGTGAGCACCAGCTACATCGCAGCTTCTAAAGCAGCTGCTGAAGACGACCCCGGTGCCTTCATACCCACTATTCAGGCCTGGGAGGGGACATCAGCGGGGATAAGATAACCGCGGCCTGCCAAATCAGAACAGCCACAAACAGAAAGGCAAATTCTAAAACCAACCCCTCATCCTGGCACTGTGAGGCTGCAAGAGCAATAAACACATCCACCGCAAAATGGCCTTCAGCAGAACCCACAGAGGAACATGGAGCCCCTCAGACACCAGCCCAGCTGATAAGCTCATATGCCTGGGGAATGTGGGTACATGTTCCCGAGCACACTTGGGGGAGACAGCCAGGGCTTTACATAACATGGCAATTTATGTCTGAACACTCTTTAAGCACCAGAACTCCAGGAGCCAGCCTGCAGAGGGGCTGATGATGTCTGGGGACGTGGAGGTCAGTGTCCTCAGTGCTTACTTAGATTTGGGGCATGGAAAACAAAAGAATACAGCCATAGATGACCCCAGCAGGAACTGAACAGGTGCAGAGTGTGACTATCACCACCCACATGTAGAGGGGCACACACATGTGCAGAGGGATGTGGACAGAAGCTCCTGGTAGGGCCCTCATATACAGTCTTATGGGTAGGACAGAAATAAGGGAATTTTTACTCTGCATACTTCCAGAATAATTTTTTAACCATCAGTATATAGTCACTGTGATTACACAACTGGGTGAATGATAAAAAGCAAATCCTTCCCGAGGTAACTGGGTGGCTCAGTCATTAAGCATCCGACTCTTGATTTCAGCTCAGGTTGTGATCTCACGGTTCATGGGTTCGAGTCCCACGTCAGGTCCCTCGCTGACAGTGCAGAGCCTGCTTGGGATTCTCTCCCTCTCTCTCTGTCCCTCCCCCACTCACATGTGCTGTCTCTCTCAAATTAAATAAACTTAAAAAAAAACAAAAAAAAAAAAAAACAAACACCTGTGTGTAGTGGGGGCACCTGAGTGGCTCAGTCAGTTAAGCATTTGACTTCAGCCCAGGTCATGATCTCACGGTTCGTGGTTTTGACCCCCACATCAGGCTCTGGGCTGACAGCTCAGAGCCTGGAACCTGTTTCAGATTCTGTGTCTCCCTCTCCCTCTCCCTCTCCCTCACTCTCACCCTCTCCCTGTCCCTCCCCCACATGTGTTCTCCCTCTCTCTCTCAAAAATAGATAAATAAACATCAAAACACAAAACAAATCCTTCTCTCCCCTCAATAGAGAGTCCTGTCCAGGGAGGCGGAGCCCAGGCCTAGCCTGGCATCGCCCGGACAGCACTTCAGGCTGTGAGTCTACAGGCTAAGAGCTAGTGCCCTGCACTCCTGAGGGGCCAGCTATGCTCACCAGATTGCTGGCTCACATTGGCGGAGAAGTGAGGGACGAGGAGGGCCAAAACACTGGGAGATGCTCCCAGGGGAGCCCCGCCACCCTAAGCCCTCAGTCCCACAGCAGAACAGCTGCCTATGCCCCATCTTCCCTCAGGCTTCAAATGCTACTCCTGGCATGTCTGCCTCCCTGAGCCTGGAGAAGGGCACTCTATTCTCGTTTCTGCAGCCCTTGGCAGCCTGTACTGGAAAGAACGCCACCCCACCCCACCTGAGACAAAGCTGGCAGAGGAACAGCCAGGGTCAGGAGGGTGGATCGGGGGAGGGTGAGCTCAGGGAGCCCAGGGCTTCCCAGCACCACCAGGCTGGCGGGGTCAGGATGTGGATGCCATGCCAGGGCCTCCCACCTGGGCAAGTCCACCCCAGGGAAGGCAATCTCCTCCAGAGGAAGGGCACCAAAAGCTCTGCTCCAGTATAAATGGCAGGAATATCAAAGACCTCCTAGCTGGGGTGGAAACATCTGGAACCATTTACTCCAGAAAAGGGCTCAGACTGGAGGTGAGGATGTACCAGACGCCAGGACCTACTGCCTTTCCCTCCTTGTTCTCCTGCCTTGCCCACCAGCCCCACCAGCCTGGGGCAGCCTCTCTGGCTCTACAGAGGTGGGACAGCCATTCTAGGGAGGCCCTGTCCTAAGAATCATCCCTGCGTGACAGTCCCCCAGGTAGGCTCCCACCATAAAGTCCTGAGCAGTGACTGTGCAGGAATAATCCACTTTTCATCAACTTGCTTCCATGGCAGTTATCAGTGTTAACTGATGGCGGGTTGCCATTTGGGCACAGCTGTGGGCTCCTGGCAAAAGAGAGACTCCAACTCAAGGTCAGAGGTACACCAACATCAAGATTCTACAGGCCACCAGGAACCCAGAGAGGGTGGGATCGAGGCCACTGCAGACCCTGCCCTGGGAACTGGCCACAGCTTGCGGGCAGCACATGGCCTGAGGAGAGTCCCAGGTACCCACAAGCCACTCTGCCCACACAGCTCTGTTGTACAAGCCTTCGGCAAATCTGGCCTACTGCCCAGTGGGCTCCAAACTGACTGAGGAGCCCAGAGTGACCCCCAGGTACCCAAGTAGGAGGTACCTTCCTAAAGCAGGCCACACCAGACCGAGTCCCACCCCACTCTCATCACAAAGGGCTCAGCTTAACTTCACCCGGGGTGACTTCTCATAACATGCAACTGGAACTACCCGTGACTTTGGGTTTATGAGGGGCTATGGATTCATACAATGAAGTTGCTCTGATACTAGCAGGGAAGGATGTTCAAAACCCTCCTCTTTGTGACTGTCACATAAATGCTCACTTAGGGATGGTGGGAAAGAGCCAATGAGTTGGCCAGATCAGGTGGGACAGTGCACTGCCTCCTGACCAACTGTTTCAGTCTCAAAAACCAAGCAAAGGGTACAGGCCTGCCCCACCAGCTGCATAGCTGCCTTAAAATCCTCCGTGACTGTAGCTGGGGTGGGACAGAGGGGTGTGTTAAGAACCAATGGAGGGGCTGCCTCGGTGGCTCAGTCGGTTAAGCAACCGACTTCGGCTCAGGTCACGATCTCACTGTTCGTGAGTTCAAGCCCTGCGTCGGGCTCTGTGCTGACAGCTCAGAGCCTGGAGCCTGCTTCAGATTCTGTGTCTCCCTCTCTCTCTGCCCTCTCCCACTCCTGCTCTCCTTCTCTCAAAAAAAATTAATTAATTAAAAAAAAAAAAAAAAAAAAGAACTGATGGACAGAGAACCTGGGACTCTGAGCTCTAATAATTTCTGGAGAGGGCCAAGCCAAGGCTTCCCAGAGGCCTCAGGAAGTAAATGACTAGAATCAACACAGTGTAAGAATCCAGCAAGGGGTGGTGGACAGAACGTCAGACTCGGAGGCCTTGAACTGGGAGGCTCAGATTCCCAGCTTCCCAGCTGTGTGACCGTGGGCAAGCCTCAAACTCCCCATCTGTGAAATGGGGAGCAGCCCCTGCCATCCACCCAGGAACTGCACGTGCCTGTAAACCGCAAACCACATTATGGGTTCCGGATGGGGGCTGCTGCTCAGATGTTTCAACAGCCTTGATGTGGGCTCAGAGCATATGGAGCCTAACCCACCTCCGTGGGGACTGGTGCTCCCAGGGCTCTAACAGCCCCACTGTCTCCTTGCTGAATTGGGAAACCAGAACTGCTCCCCACAGTGACAGGCCAGAGCCAAGAAATTCCTTGCCTGAGAAAAATGGTGCCAGCTACCTGCTGTTGCCTAAAGCGATTCCCAACAACCTAACACGGGACAGGAAGTGTCCTCCATAAAGCACAACCATGCGGCAGCTGGACACGGGCAGGCTAGGATTGCTGACCACACACTGCAGTAGCATGAATCGAAGTGTCTCAGAAAAGCCCGACAGCCTCATGTGCCCAAAGCCCACTCAGGAGTGCCTGGTTCTCACCCAGAGTCCCCAAGTGTCACAGTGTCCCTAAGAACTCTCCTCTGGGTTTCCCAGGGATCGGAGACAGAAAGTAGCTCAGGTGTCTGCTGTCAAAGGGTCAGAAGTCCTTCTTGGGGAATCAGCCTCCAAACAGATGCCCCTGCACCTCCAAGGGTCGGGGAGCAGCTGCTACTAAGGGGCTAGGGAGAGTCTCTCAGGTAGAGGTTCAGCCATGAAGCTCTTAAGGGGAGCCACCAGCCAGGAGCAGACCTAGCCAGGTCACTCTGGCAGCACAGAGGGTGAGGGGCATGTCCCCCAAGCAATGTGCTCGGATCCACCTGGCTCTTCTTGAGCCCCAGAGGGTGAGTCTAGAAGTAGTGGGAAGAGTTTGCGGCACTGTGAATACCCATCATGTACCATGCACCATGCACTGGGTAGGAAGCTGAGGAAACCCAGTTGTTGATGGGGTACTCCAAGCCACCCGAGGTCTCTGATCTATATCAGGGTGGCTTAGGAATGAGACACTGAGTAGCTCTATCACAGAGGAAAGAATAAGAACAAAAACTCACTGAAATCTCTCTGCAGAGCCTGTCAACCTCATGTGCCCCAGGTCCCCTCAGGACTTGGCTCCTGATGCTACCTGAGCCCTCCCACTACCTCCTCAGCCCTGCCAGTCACGGACTCCCACCCCCACCCACTGCCAAGCCTGCTCCCTCAAAAACCCCAGGGACCTCTCTCCAGCACCTGCCACCCCCCTCAACTGCTCTGCATCACTCCACCTCCTGACCACCCTCTTTGGGAGACTCTGCCCTCCTCCGTACCCCTGGTTCTGCCCCCCTCAGCCCTCCCATGATGGGAGAGGGGGCTCCCACCCCTCACACTGACTTCTTTGTGGACCTTTCCTTTCATGGCTCCTCAATCGCAGGGACCCAGGATATGGCCTGAGCCCTTCACAAGCCGCAGGAATGGCCCCCTACCCACAGCATCAACTTCTGACTCTACTCAATCTCCAAAACCCATCCCCTGGGCCTGACTCCTGCCCTACTTGGATGCCCAGCCCTCACCCAGACATACCGGCTTCCCACTCCCATAGGCTCTCAGCACTGCTGTCCTCTCAGACATACCTTCACTCTGCAAACCATGGGACAGTCCCACCACTGCCGCTGCATCTTTGGGACCATGATCCAGAGTACGGCATTCAAGGTCCTCCCCAATGGGTACTTGCTGGTGCATGCCACAAACACCAACCAGGCCCAGGCTCCTGATCCATCAGAGGTGAGGCTGGACCCTCCCAGGGTCACCTAGAGATCCTCTCCCTGCAGTGTCAAGACTTATGCAGTACAAGATAATAAGTAATAATAAAAGTCTTATGTGGTACAAACCATATCTCCAGCACTCTATTATAATTCTCATGTGGACTCCCCCAACAGATCTTCACAAACCCCATAAGGTACTATCACTACCCCCTTTACAGATCGGAAACAGCCTATGCTCCTAACCTTCCCATCTCTCCTGACCCCACACTCAGAGGCGCCTTTCTGCCCAGCACTCCTTTGCACCTGCCAAACTTTGCCTAGTCAACTTTGCACATGTGCCCAATCTCCAATCTAGGCCTGGCCGAGAAAAGAGAGAGGCCTCTAAACCTGAAGGAGGGGAAGGAGAGGCGTGGTCTCCAAGGACGGGGTAGACCCCATATCTGCTCTGTTCTAGAAGCTCTGTCTGAAATGGCATCTGTGACAAACCCCAGGGCTCACTGTAGAGAAAGGAACCAGTTATGCAGCTGGCCCCTGCCACCTGGTGGTGGTGTAGGGTAGCGCAGGCCTTGACTGCCGGCTCACCTTGCCCAGAGACCAGACAGACCCCAGGACCAAGACTTGGCAACAACAGCATCATCATCAACATAGTGCTTGTTTTCTGTTTTGTGCCAGGCACTCTCTGAGTTCTTCATGTGGACCAACTCATTACCCTCCCAACGCCACCTGTGAGAGAAGCCCTATCACTGTCCCAGGGTGATCAGAGGAGTCAAGTGACCTGTCCAACGTCACACAACTAGGAATGCTGAGGCTGGCTGCAGAGCCCACCCTCCACCATGTGCTTCTTAAGACCAGGAGCCTCTCTCCCTTCTTAGGAGGTCTGTTTCCCTTGGTTACCTCAAGAAAGTGCTGTCCTCACAGTCTGAGAATCTGCTAGGAAGGGCTTAAAGCAGAGCTCTGAACCCCAAGCCCGACACCTTTGTCCAGATGCGTCCTTCCCGTCTTCAGGTGTGAATTCTCGAAGTGGCCCATGGACTTTAAACTCAGTCCCAAGTCAACAACCACAGTTTTTCAAACAACCGTAGCTCTGCCCCTCCCTGGTCTCGGCCCCAGGCCCCCAAGGTCCCCTCCATCTGCTCCTTGCACAGCCTCCAGTTCCTCCCATGGCCCCTCACCAGCTTCCTTCCCTGGCTCCATCCCCACCACTGAGGTGACGCATGGCCATGCCCAGTCACACCTGCTCTCAAGACAGCTCCATACTCCAGTACCCTCAGCTCGCACCTCCTAATCACACCCAAGTCTGCTCCTGCCCCGCCCCCCAGCTGGAGCCTGACGCTGGAATTGGCCCACGTGGAATGCCTGCGGCTCTGCCTCCCAAGGGCTACAATTAGATCAGGGGACACAACTCCAGGGCTTGCGTCCTGGCCTCTAGCCTAAGTTGACCCTCCATATGGCTCATGTCTCCGTATCAGTGGAGGACATCATGAGGCCCAAAGTGGCCAAGGTCTCACAAACACTGACCTCTTTTGACAGACCTGCCCCCCTCACCTGAGTTAGCCCTGGAGGCCAGTAGCACAGGCAGCCCCTGAGAAGTGGCGCTTGAGCAGAGCCCTGGCCGGAGACCCACTGAGAGCTCCTCATCCGGCCCTGCAGTACACATGAGACCCTGGCAGCTCGTGAGCAGGCACCAAAGGGCTTGGTGGATGCCAGGTAGTGCCATGATTCACCTCCTGGCCTACGTTAAAAAAACCGGCCTAGCCATAACACGGACTACTCGCCCCTGGAGATCCCAGCAGGCCTGGGACTTCTCCCCACTGACCAGGGCCATCCTCAGGCCCATTTAAGCACCACGGCAATGAGCCCAACACCTGGCCCCACACAGTCCCGCTCGTGGACACTCACGCTGATAGTGCTGCAAGAGCCGGTGCATCCGCACGTCCCACACCTTCACTGTGTTGTCCATGCCGGCAGCAGCAATGCACGTGCCGCTGGGGTGGAAGTCCACATAGGTGACAAAGCTGGAAAGACAGGGGCCACCGCAGGCTATAGGAGGGCTGTCCTGGCTCAGAACAGACCTGAAAACGTCCAGCACTTTCCCTCCCGTGCATACCTGCTCAGGCTGTCCCCTCAACCCAGAACACCTCCCTTCTGCCCTGTTTCTTTACCAGGTGGCCAAGGAATAGCAAGGAGAGGGTGAGAACAGTGGCTAGCAATAACCAGAAGTAGCCTCACCAGGGAGCAAATCCCAGCATCCACTTCTAAATACAAGTAGAGAAAGTGTCTTTAGCCCAAAGATCAGCTGATGGCTCAGGGGTTTTCAGAGTTAGAGCTGGTGCCCTCATCAAAGCAGGAGGCAGGGCAGGCCCTGCCAGCTAAGGCCCAGTCCCAAAGGGCCAACAGGGCCCCAGGGCCGCTGGTTCACCTATCTCCAAGAGACAGGCCAAGGGCCCTCAATATACCGACACGTAACACCCAGAGTGGTATCGTGGCCAGCTCTCAGGAGGAGCCTGTCCTTGGGGCTCCCAGCCTAACTGAGGAGGCAGAAGCTGGGGTTCACTGAGGAGCCCAGAGCAGGTGAGTCCCTTTCCTGGTGATGTGGCACAAAACGAATAGCCTCCAAGAACTTACAAGAACCTGACAAGCTTTTTCCTTTATAAAACCATCACCATAGGTGACATACTAACATGATTTAGGAGGGTCCAGGCTCACCTGCTTTCAGACAGACATGGCACAATTAGACAACTGGAGAATGAAGGGAAAAAAGAGGCCCCAAGAATTATAGGCCTTGAAGTTAAACACTCCTGTTATCTGCGGGGATGGGAGTGAGGCTGAACCTCCCATTCACATAGGAAAAACTTCAGAGATAGAGAGCAGCAGAGACGTGGTTCCACACGAGGCCACTGGGGCCCCTCACGACTAGGTCCTGCAGGTGGTGGACAGGGTCTGGTGACTTACCCGCCATGCTCACAGTAAGAGTGGACACACTCCCGGCTGGTCTTGTCCCACAGCTTGACAGTCTTGTCATCACTGGCAGACACAATGAGCCGCCCGTCGGGAGAGAACCTGAACCAGGCAGGGCACAAGTCACACCACTGTCATGGGTGCTGCACAACTATCCTCCACAGCCACCTCTCTGCACTGCCCACCCCCTGATCCCAGAACCAGCCAAAGCCACACACCCTGCTCTGACCCTGAGTGATCCCAGCCAAGTGGCTTTCCCTCTGTGAGATGGGTAAGAATGGCGCCCACCTCATGGGAAGCAGGGAGCAGCGTTGCGTGCGCAAGCCCCCAGCACTGCACGTGGCATACGACACCGCGTGGGGTGACCCCTGATGCTAGCAGCATGAAGGTGGTCCAAAGCCCACCATCAGCCCCGTTATCCTGTTCCCAGGCCCCCCAAAACTACATACTGCCCCCCCGCCACACAAAAGGGAGAGCCGGCCTCCAGACCAGCCCCCTCAGAAGCCTGGATCCCCAACTGGCAGCTCAAGCAAAATCAACTTCTGAGAAGCAGACTCAGGGTCAAACCCTAGCTCTGCCATTAACCCCACCAGATACTGCACTCTTCTGGGCCTCAGCATCCTCACCGGCATAATGGGAACGACACCATTTAGCCTGCAGGGCTGCCATGAAGAGTGAAGAGAAAACGTATAGAGGCAGCAGTGACATCATCCTGTTGTTGCCAGTGCTCATAAACAGCCCCTTCTGACTTGCTTTGGGCCTCATCAGCACAGTTGTCGGGGCGGCCAATCACGACTGGCAAAGGACCAACGCACTTGTCACCTCTGAGCTTAAAGCTTCTCAATAATTTACAGTGTAACAACGTCTTTGTTCCCACTTCACAGATGAAGAAGCGGAGATGCAGGAATAGAAAAGAGTAGTGAAAGTGTTTGGCCAAGGTCATGATACTGGCACCTGGCAGCGTCTCTACCTCTCAAGCTCCAGGTCTCGACAGGACAATGCTCACCTGGCACAGCGGACCCAGTTGATGTGCTGGCTTAGGGAGAACAGGAATTTCTGGCGATGAGTCGACCACACCTTAACTGTCTTGTCATCGGAGGCTGTCACGAAAGACTGGCCATCACTGCAGAAGTGGACACTCCTCACTGTGGCCGTGTGTGCCCGAAACACAGTGGACTCGCCTTTGCTGCAGGGGTGGGTACTCCAACTCAGGAAACCCGTAACAGTGACACGAGGGCCCATGAGCACATCAAAGCTCTCCCCACCCCTCGGGAGCCCCTCCAAGTTGACACAGGCCTGCGTACCCGTGCCCCACATGTTGCCCATGTGTGAACAGCACCAAGATGGGACCCCTTCCAGGATGGCTGGGGTAAGCCCAGAATCCCTCTCCCAACACCAAGGGGAGGGGCCCAGCTGGAGCTCCAGCTTCTGATGGCACCTCTTCAGAAGCAGAGCAGATGTCCCACTACAATAAGTCCAGAGCCAGGATGGGGACCTGAGTGTGGATAGCTCTGGCACCAGGGCCCCAAGCTCAGATGAGCCCTTCAACGTCTATAACTCACACATTGGGTATCCAGATCCGGACAGTTTTGTCTCGGGAGCCTGAGGCAAGAAGGTGTCCCGAAGGGGAGAAGTTCACACAGGTGACAGCATCCTTGTGGCCCGCAAAGCGGTAGGCGCGTGACTGGGGCTTCATGTGCCAGATCATGAGGCATGAGTCCATGGAGCCGCTGGCTGAGAAAGCAGGGACGCTGTGACCCTCAGGTCCAGTGGGCCTTGAGCCTCCAGCAAGACAAAGAGGTAAGGGGGCAGGGGACAGGCCACACTTCCAGTGACCACTGACCTGGTGTTTGGAGAATCTACTGGTCGTCAGCTCCCCAAGCAGCAGGACCACATGGGAGCCAGACCAAGAGATGCTCTTCACATGCCAGCCCTGTGCTGCAACCCATGGCCTCTGAGAAAACTTATCCTCCACAGGGCCCCCGCACAGTCACACCCTAAGGGCTCTAGAGGGCAAGTCCTCCCAACACAGGGCAGCCGGTCCAATCCAATTGGGCCTTTTACCATTGAGAGTGCCCACATCAATCAGAAGCCTGGCGACCCCCAAGACAGGTCAAATAACTTCAGTTTGCTCTTAATCTACACTGATCACAAGGCCAACAGCCTCTGACAGGGGACCTTGACCATAGGATAAAGGGAGAGCCTTGTCCACAGAAACAAGAAAGCTGCAGCCATGACAGCTGTGTATGAATCCCCAAGCGGCCAAAGAGCAGGGGTACTCAGCTGGTGTGCAAGGGCAGTGGTAGAAGAGGCGTACCCGGCTCTACTCCACACCCTTCTCCTGGATGCTCCCATAATACTATGGACAACAGAATGGAGGACCCAAGGAAAAGAAGGCACTGTTTAGGGCCATTCCGTAAGCCAGACCCAAAAGGTGGCTGGGATATATGCAGTGAAAAGCCCAGAAGCTGGTCCCACCCTCAAAGCCTATGTGACCTTGGCAAGGCCCCCAACCTCTGCCATGTAGAATGAAGCTCACAAAGCCCCCAGCACCCAGACAGCTGACCAGCTGAAGCAAGATGCAGGTCTAGACAAAGCACCTGGGTGCTCACTGTGCCCTACCTCCCCCACACCACACCTCCCAGGTAGAAAATCAGCCTTCTCAGCTCATAAGCTAGGGCCTAGGAAAAGACGCCTCCTCTTACCCAGCTGCTTCGTGTTGAGACTGAAGTCCACACAAGTAACTGCATCTCGGTGGCCCTTAAAATGCCTCTCCAGCGAGGGGTCCTCCTGTGGGAGAGCCAGGGTCAAATGAGTGAAAATGTGGAGGAGGACGGGGCTTGACCCCAGGGCCAAGACTCTTCCTATAATAGGAAGAGTTTAAAAAATGATCAAGGCATGGTCTTGGATATAGAAAATCCTAGGGAATCCGTTAAAAAAAACTAAGCCAGTTAAGTAAGGTTGCAGGATACAAACACGAGTAACATACAAATATCGATCCTATACACCAGCAATGAACAATCTGAAAAATGATGGCAATTCTATTTATGACACGTAAGAAAGAATACTTCGAAATAATTTAAAAAGAGAAGTGCCTGACTGGCTCAGTCAGTACAGCATATGACTCTTGATCTCAGGGCTATAAGTTTGGGATCCATGTTGGATGGAGAGATTAATTTAAAAAAAAATCTAGAAATAAAGGGGGGAGAGGAAAGAGGGAGGAAAGAGAAAGAAAGAAAGAAAGAAAGAAAGAAAGAAAGAAAGAAAGAAAGAAAGAAAGAAAATTAACTTAACAAGAGAAATAAAGGCTTACACAGTAAAAACTGTAAAACTTCATTGAAAGAAATTTTAAAAGACCGAGATGAATGCAAAAATATCCATGGTCACAGTTTGAAAAACAATTTTGTTAAAATGCAATACTTCCCAAACTGATCTACAGATACAACACAGTCCCTATCAAAATCTCGGGTGCCACTTTTTGCAGAAATTGACAAGCTGATCTTAAAATTCATACGAAAATGTGAGACAGCCAGAACAGACAAAATAATCTTAACCAAAAAATGGAAAAAGTCACTATGGAAAAAAACTTTGTGGGGCGCCTGAGTGGCTCAATCGATTAAGCGTCTAAATTCAGCTCAGATCTTGCAGTTCGTGAGCTTGAGCCTTGCGTCAGGCTCTGTGCTGACAGCTCGGAGCCAGCAACCTGCTTCAGATTCTCCCTCTCTCTCTGCCCATCCTCTGCTTGCACTGTCTCTCTCTCAAAAATAAAATAAACATTAAAAAAAAAATTTTTTTTTAAACAAAAAAATCTCACTGTTCCTCAAAAAGTTATCAAATTCTAGGTAAATACCCCAAAGAATTGAAAGCATGTTCACACAAAAACTTGTACACAAGTGTTCATAGTAATATTATCTATAATAGCCAAAACGTGTATAAACCTAAATGTCCATCAAGAGATGAATGGGTAAAAAGGGGCACCTTGGTGGCTCAGTTGGTTGGGCGTCTGACTTTGGCTCAGGTCATGATCTTACAGTTTATGAGTCTGAGCCCCCTGCGTTGGGTTCTGTGCTGACAGTGCAGAGCGTGATTGGGATTCTGTCTCCCTTTCTCTGCGCTGCCCCACTCATGCTCTCTCTCTCTCAAAAATAAATAAATGTTGGGGCACCTGGGTGGCTCAGTCAGTTAAGCCTCCGACTTTGGCTCAGGTCATGATCTCACAGTTCGTGAGTTCGAGCCCCATGTCGGCCTCTGTACTAACAGCTCAGAGTCTGGAGCCTGCTTTGGATTCTGTCTCCCTCTGTCTCTGCCCCTCCTCCACTTACACTCTGTCTCTCTCTCTCTCAAAAAGAAATAAACACTTAAAAAAAAAAAAAAAAAGAGAGATGAGTGGGTAAACAAAATGTGATCTCTCCATACAATGGAATATTACTCAGCAGTAAAAAGGAATGAAGAAACAGACATGCTACAACATGGATGGACCTGGAAAATGTTACGTGAAAAAAGCCAGATACAAAAGGCCACATTTTGTCTGATTCATTTATACGAAATGTCCAGAATAGGCAAATCTATAGAGAATGAAATTAGATTGGTGAGGAGAAGGGGAGTGACTGTTTAATGAGTACAGGCTTCCCTTTGGAGTGACAAAAATGTTCTGAAATTAGATAGTGATGATTATTGGACAACAATATGAATGTACTAAATACTAATGAATTTTACATCTTAAAAGGGTACATTTTATGGCATGTGAATAATATTCCAATAAGGCTATTTTTCTAAAAGAACCAAAGAGAGAAAATGGGGAGTCTTTCAGCAACCTGCATCTCAGGATTCAGATTCCGTACCCTCAGTCCCAATGTGAACCCAAAGGTCAGCCTGGACAGGCCCCAAGGGCCGCTTCCATCATCTCCACTCTGCCCAATGTCAAGAAAGCAGTAGTTTAGGTCACTGCTTAGGAAGACATGGAGATAATATTCCAGAGACTGTCCACTCAACAGCAGCTTCTCAGCATTTGAAGAATCACAGCCCTGCTGTGCAAACATCTCCTCCTACCCCAAATATCAGAAACCTCAAAAAAGCATTTCAGGCACACCAGGGAGGCCCACAAAACCTCCTCTTGGGGGGGAAAATGTCCTTGGGAAAGAGCAAGGCCACTGCCACCTCCACAGAGCTGTAACCAGAATAAAGGCCCTGTGCCCAGCTCCACCCCCAGCACACCTGCCAGAGTCCCCTTTTCAACATGAAAGGGAGTGGCAGCTGGGGGAGGGCCCCCAACAGAACAGCAACTGCCTCACCTGAACCTCTTGGGAGAACAAGGGTAAGATAATGCTCACCTCTAGGCTCAGTGGGAAGAAGCAAGTTCAGATCCACCTCTGACCAGAGGGCCCCTGAAACCTCCCAAAACCCTTCCCACCTCATCCCACCAGGCTCTGTGGTTCCTCATCTCCCCCAAAGGTGGCTTACATATGGAAGGAAGTGGGGAGGGACTTAAGGGAAGGGCACTAGGTTAGGGGTCAAAACGCCTGGATCCTATGCCTGGGCCCTCTGCTCAAGTCCCCACACGCCTAAGGGTGCCAATAGGCACCACCCAGTCTTCCTCTCAACCCAGCCCAAAGGCCAGAAAGAGGAGTTTTGGAGTGCTTCCCTCTGGAGGAACCTTAGACTCAGGGCGCCGGGCCCAGATCATGCTGCAGACCTGGGCTGCCCCTTCCGATAAAGGGGTACGCTAAACTGGCCCCTACCCAGCTATCCACTGCTCAGGATGGCGAGGCTGAGCCCAAGGGAGGCCCTGCGCTAACCCCAGGTTTGACCTCCAGTTGGAACATACCAGTACCAGTGTCTCCTCCGCTAGGATGCAAATCCTGGGAGCAGGGACTGGTTGGTCGGCTCCGGGAGCCCGCAAAGGGTCTGGCACGCAGAAGGTGCTCACTACGTGTCCCCACCCAGCGCCCCCTGCACAGACAGTAAACTGGGACCGGAGAGAACTGGCTCGGAACCCGGCTTCCCCCTCGAAGCCGTCGCCCCGGCCAGGCGCCCACAGTCCGGGCGGGGAAAGTAAGGCCGGGCAGACCCGCGGGCAAAAACTTACAGGGCAGGGCGCAGCCATGGCGGGCCCGGGGCGCCCAAGGCGCCGGACGAGGCAGCGTCGGCCGTTGCGGCAGGTTCAGTTTCCGCGCCCCCAACCGCCGCCAATAGCAACGCGGGTCGCGTTGCCACGCCCCGCCCACGACGATTAAAGGAGACGCAGCGCCTCTGCTTTTTGCCCCCGGCCGGAAGCAGCGCTGTGTGGATGGTTCCACAGTGTCAGCGCGCAGCGCCTACATGCCAGGCAGCCCACGAACGCCGCCGCCAAGGGCCTCTGTCCACCGTCACTCATCCCCTGAGAAATTTAAAAACCCAGGATGAGGAGTTCTGTCCATCGGCCCATAGCCCGGTTCCTGAGACGGTAAGCAGAGCCTTCTGGGAAATGCAGTTTCAAGACGGCCGCCGCCATGCGTCGGCCGGAAAGTGGAACTACTCTTCCCAATATACCTTGAGGGTGAGCCGGGATTCACCACCTGTAGCAAGTATCCCGGAAGCGGAGGACACGTGGGTCGTTGTAGCCTTGTCCTCTTAAAGGGTCCCGGAGGCCAGGTGTTCCCCCAATACCTTAAGATCCAATTAGTCGCCCCTCAGAGATTCTTTAAATGGTTCGCTCCTCTGAACATAAAACAGGTGTTGGTTTAGGGGCGCCTGGTTGGCTCAGTCTGTTAAGTGTCTGATTTTGTCTCAGACAGGATCCCACGGTTGGGTGGGTTCCAGCCCCACATCAGGCTCTGTGCTGTCAGCGGTGAGTCCACTTCAGATCCAATGTACCCCTCTCTCTGCCCTTCCCCGCTCACAATCTCTCCCTCTCTCAGGAATAAATATTAAGAAAAACAAACAAGTGTCAATTTAAAAGAACACCAGTCACTCTGAATCACATCCATACGTGAAGAAACCTAGATTCTATTGTTATTGCTACTTCCTTGTGTGACCTGTGACCTGAGGGAGGCGGGGGCGATGGGGGAGAGGAATACCTCTGCTCCAGGCCTCAGTTTACCCATTTATAATTGGAGGGAATTCGTGATGCAGCCTGGCCCTCTCTGGACTCCTCAGACCTGAGAAGGGTTTATAAATTCCATCTCTAAAAGAAAAGGAGACATTTCTAGATATGTCTCCTGAGGCAAGAGAAACAAAAGCAGAATTAAACGTATTGAGATTATATCAAGTTAAAAACTTCCTACACAGCAAAGAATATAATCCACAAAGCTAACAGACAGCCTCCTGAATGGGAGGAGATATTTGTTTTTTTTTTAAATTTTTTTTTTTTCAACGTTTATTTATTTTTGGGACAGAGAGAGACAGAGCATGAACGGGGGAGGGGCAGAGAGAGAGGGAGACACAGAATCTGAAACAGGCTCCAGGCTCTGAGCCATCAGCCCAGAGCCTGATGCGGGGCTCGAACTCACGGACCGTGAGATCGTGACCTGGCTGAAGTCGGACGCTTAACCGACTGTGCCACCCAGGCGCCCCAAGGAGGAGATATTTGTAAATGACATATCTGAAAAAAGGGTTAGTATCCAAAATATATAATGATTTATACAACTCAACACCAAAAATTTGAATAATCCAATTAAAAATGGGCAGCGGCGCCTGGGTGGCTCAGTCAGTTGAGCGACCAACTTAGGATCAGGTCATCATCTCATGGGTTCATGGGTTCAAGCCCCACATCCAGATTTGCGCTGACAGCATGGAGCCTGCTTTGGATTCTCTATCTCCCTCTCTCTCTCTCTCTGCCCCCTTTCCACTTGTGTGTGTGCTCACGCTGTCTCTCTCAAAAATAAACATTTAAGGGGCGCCTGGGTGGCTCAGTCGGTTAAGTGTCCGACTTCGGCTCAGGTCATGATCTCACAGTTCGTGGGTTCGAGGCCCACATCGGGCTCTGTGCTGACAGCTTAGAGCCTGGAGCCTGCTTCAGATTCTATGTCTCCCTCTCTTTCTGCTCCTCCCCCACTCATGCTCTGTCTCTCTCTCCTTCAAAAATAAATAAAAACATTAAAAACATTTATAAATAAATAAATAAATAAATAAATAAATAAATAAACATTTTTAAAAAGTGGGTGGAAGGGGGCACCCTGCTGGCTCAGTCGGTTAAGCATCCAACTTCGGCTCAGGTCATGATCTCACTGTTCATGAGTTCGAACCCCATGTTGGGCTCTGTGCTGACAGCTCAGAGCCTGGAACATACTTTAGATTCTGTGTCTCCCTCTCTCTCTGCCCCTCCCCAACTTGTGCTCTGTCTCTCTCTCTCTCTCTCTCTCTCTCTCTCAAAAATAAATAAACATTAAAAAAATAATTTGGGGGCGCCTGGGTGGCTCAGTTGATTAAGTGTCCGACTTCAGCTGAGGTCATGATGTCACGAGTCCATGGGTTCACGCCCCACATCAGGCTCTGTGATGATGGCTCAGAGCCTGGAGCCTGCTTCAGATTCTGTGTTTCTGTCTCTCTCTGCCCCGCCCCCTCTCTCTCTCTCTCTCGCTCTCTCTCTCTCTCAAAAATGAATAAATATTAAAAAAGATTTTTTTTTAAATGGGTGGAAGACATGGACAGTTCACCAAAGAAGACATACAGATGGCCAACAGACACATGAAAAGATGCTCAACATCACTCATCAATAGGGGAAATGCAAATTAAAGCCATAATGAGATACCACCTCATAACTGTCAGAATGGCTAAAATCAAAAACAAAAGAAACAACAAGTGTTGGCAAGGATGCGGAGAAAAAGAAACCCTCGAGCACTGTTGATGGGAATGCAGCCTGGTGCACTCACTGTGGAGAACAGAAGTTTCCTCAAAAAATTGAAAATAGGGGCGCCTGGGTGGCGCAGTCGGTTAAGCGTCCGACTTCAGCCAGGTCACGATCTCGCGGTCCGTGAGTTCGAGCCCCGCGTCAGGCTCTGGGCTGATGGCTCGGAGCCTGGAGCCTATTTCTGATTCTGTGTCTCCCCCTCTCTCTGCCCCTCCCCCGTTCATGCTCTGTCTCTCTCTGTCCCAAAAATAAATAAAACACGTTGAAAAAAAAAAAGAAAAAAAAAATTGAAAATAGAACTACCATATTTTTATTTACCTAAACAATACGAAAACACCTAATTTGAAAAGATATAGGCCTCTCCCCATGTTTAGTGCAGCATTATATACAATAGCCAAATTATGGAAGCAGCCCAAGTGTTCATCGGTAGATGAATGGATAAAGAAGAGGTGCTGTATTTATACAATGGAATGTTGCTCTGCCATCAAAAAGAATGAAATCTTGCCATTTGCAGCAGTATGAATGGATTTAGAGAGTGTAATGCTAAGTGAAATAAGTCACAGAGAAAGACAAATACCATATGATTTCACTCATATGTGGAATTTAAGAAACCAAACAAAAGAACAAAGAAAAAAACCCCCACAAACTGGTGGTTACCAGAGAGGAGGTGGGTAGGGGGATGGGTGAAACACGTAAAGAGATACACTTACCACGATGAGCACTGAATAATGTACAGAATTGTTGAATCACTATATCATACACCTGAAACTAATATAACACTATGTTAACTACACTAGAATTAAAATAAAAAATAAAATTAAAAAATAAAAGAGAAGGAGACTTTCTAGGGGCCTGGCCACTAGAGGCCATCCCTGTTCACTTTATGCTGTCGGAAAGTCCAGGCTGTCCTTGTCTAGACCTTCAACCCTGCTCTGGGCATCTTCCCAACCTGGAACTGACCTGGACCGGATGTTTTGCAATATTCAGGAACCTTCTGTCACCTCCCCTGGACAGGCCGGTTTGGCCAGACTCCAACACTGATTAGGATCTGGCCAGGCCCTGAGGTTTCTTACTACATCCTGAGACCTAAGGTGGTGTCTACGTGGACCTTCAAACCAGAACATATTCAGAAAAAGGCACATGTAGATAGCTGGCATGGAGAGGAGTGGATCTCTCCTTTGGACCTGAAAAGTCTGGGGCCATAAAGAAGAAATGGAGATACATTTAATCTCATTTTCAAGGTGATTTGGCATAGGTTTCTTTACATTACAAATGTTCAGGTTCATTTAACTTAGTTATCAAAATTCTCCTTAAAACAACATTTACTGTGGGGTGCCTGGGTGGCTCAGTCAGTTAAGCATCCGACTTCAGCTCAGGTCATATCTCATAGTTCATAGGTTCGAGCCCTACATCAGGCTCTCTACTGTCAGCGCAAAAGCCGCTTCAGATCCTCTGTGTCTCTTTCTGCCTCAGCCATGCACGTGGTACACACACTCTCTCTCAAAAATAAACATTTTTAAAAATTCAAGTATTGTATCATTCATATGCCCAGAAGTTGTTCAACACTGTTCAAATGATGATTTTCAAGTCTTCCCACCAACTACACCTTATTCAGCTATTCTATTGCCTGCTATGCAAACACTTAAGGTGAAAAAATTAAGGAAAAAAATTAAATACAGAAAAATCTATCCATTAAACGCAGAGTTCTTTTATTGTTGTTGTTGGTAGTGTTTTTTGGTTTTGTTTTGTTGTTTTGTTTGTATAATTTTAGCTATGGAACACCCTTGGTCTATAGAAGCTCACAGTCTACAAAACTGAATTTAGAGAAACCCTTTTGTAAAATGATTTTCAAATGTCACGCTTCCTCAAAGTTAGAGGCACTCTAAGGTTTTACTCATCCTCCCTAGTCTTTCCAGATCCCACTATTTTCTATCCTTACCCATCAGAAGAGGAGCTGGGGGTGCCCCACCCACTCTGGCTCATTTAGTCTCCAAAAATTGCAACACCACATTCCGCCAACGACATAGAGACAAGCCAGGATCCACCACTGGCACAACCTGCATAAACCAAGATTGGTGCCTCCCCTGTTTGACTGAATAGCTCCCACCCTGTGCCACCTCCATCAGATTGGACTCCATTTCTATCTAAGTCCCTCATGTTGGGGGAGTCCCTCAAGTTGCTCAACGTTGGAGGAGCCAACATTGCTGGCCTCAATGTTGGGGGGCACCTCCATGTTGAGGGGGACTAGAAGAGAGCTTCTTTTTCAAGCCCCCTTGCGGCAAGAATGTTTCTATCCTGGTATAAAGCCCATGGGTAGGCACCCCTGCAAGAGACTGTCCCCCTGTCATCACTCCCAGACCCCCTGCCCAAAAGCCAACACCTCAGGGTGGGGCAGAGAAAGCAGGAGGAAAAGTAGGGATCACACCCACCTGCATAGTCCAGTCCAACCCATGCCTGGAAAGCCCCATCAGTTCTGTCACTCAGCCCTGCACTGTGGCCTGGCTTGAAACTGAGCATGGCAGCTCAGGGCTTGTCCCAGCGTCAGGCATATCTTGGGGTGAGCCCAGGCCCTGCCAACTTCATGCTGGGTGACCTACCAGGAGTTACACCATCTCTCTGAGCCTCCATGTCCTTGACTGTAAAATACTCGTAACATACCTGCCACAATGGGGGAGGAAGGATTCCGTGAGCTATTAATCAGTATCAGAGCTGGATACTGAGCTGCCACTTAATACATTTGACTTTTTTACTGTGACCTCAACCACATCACATACCTCCTCTGTTCCCACAATCTCGCTGACACCTCTCTGCCTCTGCTCCTACCTCTCTCCCCTGACTGCCTCTGCTCCGGCCACATTAGTCTTCTTGCTGTTCCTTGAATAGGAATGTGCCAAGCGTTCTCCCATCTCAGGACTTTTGCATTGGCTATTGTCCCTGTGTCCACTTGGCTCAACCCATCACTCCTCTCAGGACTTTATTTGTATGTCACCTTCTCAGTGTGGCTTTCCCTGGCCACCCTACTTAAAATGCCAACCTGCCTTCCTTCTATTTTATTTTCCACAAGTGGCATTGCCATCTGGCACACTGGACTTGATGGTTTGTTATCTTCTCCCCTCTTAGAACATCAGCTCCAGGGGCGCCTGGGTGGCTCAGTTGGTTGGGCGACCGACTTCGGCTCAGGTCATGATCTCACAGTTTGTGAGTTTGAGCCCTGCGTTGGGCTCTGTGCTGACAGCTCACAGCCTGGAGCCTGCTTCAGATTCTGTGTCTCCTCCTTTCTCTGCCCCTCCCTTGCTCACGCTCTGTGTCTCTCTGTCTCTCAATAATAAATAAACGTTAAAAAAAAAAAAAAAAAAAAAGAACATCAGTTCCAGGGAAAGGATGTGACTATATTCCTGCACCCAGCACAGGGCCCCAGAGAGAGTGGGGTCACAGTAAATATTTGCCAATTAAGTAAATGAATCGTGACAAGATTGCTCACAGAAGGTAATGAGGTCTGGGGGTGCCTGGGTGGCTCAGTCGGTTGAGCGTCCAACTTCGGCTCAGGTCATCTTCTCGTGGTCTGTGAGTTCGAGCCCCATGTCAGGCTCTGTGCTACTGACAGCTCAGGGCCTGGAGCCTGCTTTGGATTCTATGTCTCCCTCTCTCTTTGCCCCTCCCCCACTCATGCTCTGTCTCTCTCTGTCAAAAATAAATAAACATTAAAAAAATTTAAAAAAAGAAAAGGTAATGAGGTCTGTGAAGGGTGGGACTTGTTCTCAGCAGGTGAGAAGGGGAAGGGATTAGGGTAATTGGGGAAAGCTTCTCTGTGGGGGCAGGAAAACCTGAACTTCAGAGCACAAAGAGGGCATAGGTAGACAGGAGAGAGGATGGGCACAATTCCAGTGCAGGGAACAGACTAGGCAAAAGTCTGGTGACAGGATTGAGGGTGGAGTATCTGGAGACCAGGGACAAAGTGGATGGCCTCAGAAGTAGGGCCAGATTATAAGGACACAAATGTTGACAAGAATCATGGGGAACAGTTTCAATGGGTCAGGGGACTAGCCACATGTCTGTCCCCTCCTTGGGCTGAGGTGAGCCAAAAGAGACCCCTCACAGATGAGGCTACGCTATCAGAACTGGGAGTGACCCCTGCAGGAGGACCTTCCCTCTGAAGTCTCATTGCAGTTCTGGGCCTCAGTCTTACCCCCTGTGGAAATGGCACACCCCTACAAGCCAAACTTCTCTAAATACAGGCCATACCCCAAAGCAGGAGGGGTTTAAGGGGCCACAAGCCTTCGTCCTCACTCAGGCCTACTCCTCCATTCAACAGCATTGGCCACTCTGGTAAGAAGCTCACACCCGTGGGGACACTGGGTGTCCCTCTAGGTGAGCGTTCACCTTGAGCCTGTCCTTCCACATTGCAAACAGTGAATGCATGACTAGAGCTGCTATGGCAATTCCTGGGGACAGTGATGTCAGTGGATCTGGGACCAGTTTCCAGGAGGTGTGAAGATACAGAGTCACTACGCCACACCATCCACTCAAGTCAGATGTGGACGCCTCTGTGTGCTGAGTCCTCCCATGAGCATGACCAACGCCCTCCCTCTCACAGCCCCAAGCAACCCCTTAGAAAATGCTGGCCCTCCCTTCACATTGTCCAGGGAAAAGAGAAGGTCCCAGGGCAGCCCAGCTATGATAGAACAAACCCCAAAAAACTGAAGCCACCTGGCCTTGGCTTTGCACAGGTGGGCTGGGGGTGGGGTGCAAATGCCATCAAAGGTCTGAACTCAAACGTGAGAACCTTCCTGGTAGATAATGCTGACAGGGCTTCAGAGCAGCAGTATTCAGCCCTGGCTGCCATTTAGAACCTTTGCAGGTGGGGCCAGGTACCAGTGTCTTACAAGATCCCCAGGTGAGGCCATTGGGCCCAAGCTGCTCTAAACCAGAGTGACCAAGAGAACTTTCCGTGATGATGGAAATGTTCTCTACATCTACGCTAATACAGTAGCCACTGGTTACATGTGACTATTGAACATTTGAAATGTGGCCACTGTGCCTAAAGAACTGAATTGTAAATTGTATTTAATTTTCATTAACTTCAATGTAACAGCCATATGTGCCCAGTGGCCACTGTATTGGACAGCACAGCCCTAGACTATGAATTGACTCTGTGGTCTTAGGCAAGTCACTGAGCATTTTGGACTTCAGTCTTCTGGTGAGGCCATGGGGAACATAGACCCAGTCCACAGTAGCCAAGGTAACTCTTTGTCCTGGTGCCCCACTGCCCAGCTGGAGGAGTGGGGGTGGTTGGAGTTCCCAGCACAACTCCAGAGATGTGGGGCAAGACGGGAAGATGCAGGCCACAGCCCCTTGGGCTCCATAGCAGGACTCTGCTGGCTGCCCCCAGAGCGTTTGGAGTGAGAAGCTGGGGTCAGGGGCCCAGAGTCAGAAGGCAATTGGATTTCCCCCCTCCAGGGAATCCTGAATTGCGGTGCAGTGAACTGGCCTCGAATAGGGTCAGCAATAAAATAACTGATAACTTTAATATACCAGAGTCACTGTACCCCAAATGCCACATGAAGTCTTAGCGCCAACCCCAGGAGTGATGCAGTATTTTGTCCATTTTACTGATGGAGAAACTGAGGTGCAGAATTAGTAAGTGGGGAGCCAGGATCAGAACCCAAGTCTGTGTGCCTGCACAGCCAGAACCTTTAATTCTTTTTTTTTTTTTTTATTTTTTTTTATTTTTGGGACAGAGAGAGACAGAGCATGAACGGGGGAGGGGCAGAGAGAGAGGGAGACACAGAATCGGAAACAGGCTCCAGGCTCCGAGCCATCAGCCCAGAGCCTGACGCGGGGCTCGAACTCACGGACCGCGAGATCGTGACCTGGCTGAAGTCGGACGCTTAACCGACTGCGCCACCCAGGCGCCCCCAGAACCTTTAATTCTAACACATATTGGAAAAACTAAGAACCCTTACATAGTTCAGGCCCCAGTGTAACTTAAAAGGGTCTTAAGACTTTAACCCCCAGGGGCGCCTGGGTGGCTCAGTCGGTTAAGCGGCCGACTTCGGCTCGGGTCATGATCTCGCGGTCCGTGAGTTCGAGCCCCGCGTCAGGCTCTGTGCTGACGGCTCAGAGCCTGGAGGCTGTTTCAGATTCTGTGTCTCCCTCTCTCTGACCCTCCCCCGTTCATGCTCTGTCTCTCTCTGTCTCAAAAATAAATAAATGTAAAAAAAAAAAAAAATTAAAAAAAAAAAAAAGACTTTAACCCCCAACAAGCAGAGATGGGGGCCAAAAGAGTCCCGAGGTGACTGACCCCATGCTAGAAAGTCCTTTGTTGTCTCATATTTTATCTTAGTCAAGTCGGTTTGGCATCTACTTCTCTAATATCTTTTTAATATCAAATTAATGTTTTGATGATGGACCAGTTCACTCCAAGTCATGCTGATAGTCAGGAATATGCTCCAGTGTATCCTGTAGTTTCATGTCCCCTCTCCATCACCCATCATTGTGAGAAGCAGGACTGTAGAGGGGCACCTGGGGGGGGCTCCATCGGCTAAGCGTCTGACTTCAGCTCAGGTCATGATGTCATGGTTCATGAGTTCAAGCCCCACATTGGGCTCTGTGCTGCCAGCTCAGAGCCTGGAGCCTGCTTCAGATTCTGTGTCTCCCTGTCTCTCTGCCCAACCCCACTCACTCTCTGTCTCTGTCTCTGTCTCTCAAAAAAAAGAAATAAACATTTAAAAAATTAAATAATATTAAATTAAATTAAATTAAATTAAATTAAATTAAATTAAATTAGAAAAAAAAAGAAGCAGGACTGTAGAAGTCTCCCAGCTGGTCATCAAAGGGTGTGAGCTTGCTCAGAGGGCCTAGGGCACAGGGTTTCCAGAATCCAGGGTATAGTTGGTTTCAATGCTGATTTCCAGGCCAGCTGTAGAGTCTGACTCCATGGGTCTGGGTGATTCTTATGTAATGGTCCTGGTAACTCACCAAGAAGCCCTGGGCACAGTGGGGACCTGGACAGCCCTGCCCTGCCTTCAAAGGGAGCTCTCACCTACCTATGATGCTCTGGCCAGGGACCCAAGACTAGACAAGTCTCAACTCTGACCCCAACTTGCTCTGTGGTCCCAACTTGCTCTGAGAGGACCTCAGGCCTCAGTTTCCCTATTGTCCAATAAGGACATCCATAGGGAACCTCTAAGGCCCTTCTGGTCTCAATGGGTGGATGTAGTTGGGCAGACTTCCTGAGGGAAGTGGCTGGAGGCAAGCCTAGCCAGACCTCCTTTGTCTCTCCTTCCTCATCATGTCACACTGGCCTCTTGCACTCCAAGCTCAGACCCTCCCAGGGACCTTTGCACTGACTGTTTCCTCTGCTTGGCCTGCCCTTCTCTGAGATCATAGCTTGCCTCATGCATGTACCTTCAGGTCTCAGCCTGAACATTAACCCCTCAGAGACACCTCTTCTGGGCCCACCCCAGGGACCCTCTCCTGCCTCCATCCTCCAGGGTGCTTATGAGCAATTGCTTTCTTGTGCATCTTCCTGGGGAACATGAGCTCCAGTAGAGCAGGAACAATACCCTGCTGGGTCACCCTGCCCAGTGCGGTGCTGGGCACTCATCATCGGCCTGACACAGGGAAAGGTCACCAGAACTTTGACAGTTCAGTCACCCGACTCACTGGACCCAAGCGACACCGGGAAACCCTTTCAAGGGCCCCAGTGATGCCCGGACTCAGAGAGAAGGGCTTTCTATTGGGTTGGTAGCAGGCAATTCAATTCCACAAGCATCTGTGAAGTACCAGCTGTGTGCCTAGCCCTATTCTGGGGTCACTACATTATGGAGGGTCAGGTACACAGGAGCCCTTGTGCCTGGCTCATCAGGGGAATCAGATAGAAGGAGCCATCAAGCAAGCTGAGCCCAGTGAGTGTCCTCTGAGGGGTTCCATCCAGCTCAGCACTGGAGTGTCCCTCTGTGGATAAGATGGGAGGCTTCCAGGAGGAGGCATGTGGGAAGGGGGGTTCAAGGACAAGCAGGTCTTCCACAGAGAAATGACATCCCAGGCCCCAGAAGGGCAAGTTATGGGATGGAAGAGATACACAGCTCCTCTGGGCTAAGGTGGGCAGTGACAAGCTTGCCTGGTGTGGACTCACCTCCACTGCCTAGTTTCCACCCATCTGTTCCCCTGCTCCTTGGGGATTGGCCCCTCCCATCCCAGCTGCCAGGAGCCAAGAGGTTCACCCAGGTGACAAAGGCCTCCTGTGGTGAGTCATCCTTGGGTCCTAGGTAGGTTCACCCCCTAACAGATTACTCATATGTGTGGGGCCTGAGCATCCACCTGTGCAAGGGAGACACTGAATTCCAGAGGGGATGGGACTTGTCTTATGGTCCTCGAGGAGGCGAGAAGGGGTTTGACGTAGATGTGGCATGATTACACTTGTCAGTATTCCCTGGGGCTTGCCATGTGCTCCCTCAGTCAAAACCCATCCATGGCTCCCCTCTGGTTGTCAGAATAAGGCAATGTTCTCCACAGCCCATCTGCTCTGTCCCTGCTCCAGCCTTGCCTTGCACCCCATCCCACCTCATGGGCCAGACCTTCCTACCCTTGTGCCTGGTCTACACTATTCCCTCTGCCTGGGACACCCCAGTGTTCAGCCCTCAGGGCAAATCCTACCCTCTACCCTTGGCTCAAATGCCCACACCCTCCACAGGTAGAAGGAAAGGCTGCTTCTCCTCTGGGCCCCATGGGGCTCAAGCTGCTCAGATTCCTTCAGGCCAGATCCTCCGCTTCTGTGGCTACCGGGCCTGGGTCGTCTTCTGAGGATCTCCGTGCTTCTGGAGGGAGGGTCCGGTCAGTTCATTCTGGTCCCCTCTCTAGCACACGTGGAACGGACACAGGTGTGTGCCTAGCTGTGTGTGCATGTGTCTGCGTCATGACTGAGGATGCGTCCGTGTGTCTAGGAGTATGAGCGTATCTGTGTGTGTACGCATACGTGTGCGTGTCTGGGTACGACTGACCACATGTGCCTGGCCGTGTCACTGAGCACTTCTACATGGCTGTATGTGTCTGCTGCATGTGTATGTGTGCCTGTGTGAGACTCTTTATGCATATCTTAGTTTGCTGCATATCTTAGTTTAGGTTCTTCCAGAAGCTCGCCCCGAGAAAGGATTCAGGGGTAATTTATTTGGGAGGTGATTCTGGGAAACAGCAGTAGGGAAAGGGGAAGTGACACAGAGAAACGAAAGCAGCCAGTGAAAAGTATGTTATTAAGCAGATGGCCACTGTGGGTGACCGGGGCCCCATTACATGGGAGAGCTCTGGGACACAATGCAGAACGTGCCTTGGGGCCCTCCCACCTGAAGATAAGGGAGACGAGGGGTTTATCCTCACATTCCCGATAGCCATGGTGCAGGCCTGGCACTTCCGGGCCATCTAGGGGAAGAACGCCCTCTGCACAGGGCCTGGAGTACCAGCAAGGAAGTCGGCCTTGTGTGCATGAAAGTTGTAAGAGAGAGGGGACCAGGAAGGGCGCCAACACAAGCTGCTACACCCTGCACGTGCTGGTGTCCTGCTATGCCACATGGACACAGGGACTCCGGTGACCTCTCTTATGCAAACTTCTGCTTGTCCAGGGAAGGTCAGCACAATATCAGGCAAGTAATGGCCTTGCCCTCCTTTCCTCTCTCAACCAGGCCGACACAGGATTTGCCAGATCATGCCAGGCCTGTGTCAGATTTGGCCAAACAGATCTGCACCTGCTTTGAGCAGTGTCAGTTTTGCCCTTGGGCCAGGGTAAAGGCAAGAGATCAAGCGGGTTGGGGGCAGGGAACCAGGGAAGGCCCTACTGCAGAGAGGACTAGAACCCAGACACTGTCTGTCTGAAACTTGCTGCCCACAGGAGCCTGGACAGTAGCAGGAAAGGCCACAAAGGCCACGCAGGGGAACTTAGCCTCCATCCTATAGGCAGCAGGGGAGTATTAGAGGCTTGGTGTGCCAGCGAGGGGTGCAGCCTTCCCCTTCATAAGGACCACTCTGTGAGACTGGAAACCTCAGCACTCAGAGGAGGTGCTTAAATGGACAGACTGGGCAAAGCCCTAAGTGTGACAGGTGACCAGCCCAGGGTGAAGGGGGATGTACATGGGGGTGACATCAGCCAGGGGGCTATTCCTCTTTGGGGAGAGGTGGTAGCCAGTTACTGTCTCAGCAAAGTGTAGGAATTCAGGAGTTCTGGGACAGAGTTGGGGGTCAGGGACCCATGGGGATGGGGAAAGGAGAAATGCCAGGTCTCACTGGCTTGGTCTTATGGCCACTGGCAAGGAGCTGGGGTAAGACAGGAGTCTGAGTGTCCGGGGGTATTGTGCTTGGCAAAGAGAGAGCATGGAGGTCCCAGCAGGACAGCCCCCAAGAATCCCCTTCAGAAAAGGGAGAGGTCTGAGAACAGAGCGGCCTGGGTTGTTTGGAGGAAAGGGGTCCAGCTGCAGGGAGATATGACTTCATGGAGATGGCAGGAAGGGTGGCAGGATGCTGGGTTGTGGGGCAACCAGAGTTCCCACATGGACTGAGGCCATGCTGGGGTCCAGGGCGTGGTGAGGGAAGAGTAGGGAGGTAGGATTGGAGCTTGGGGAAGCCAGGACACTGGGAAAGTCTAGGAGCCAGCAAACAAGATTGGAGGCCACTAGCAGGGAGGGCATGGGGTCTCCCCTGAGGCTGGGGATTGGTGTGCTTTAGTGGGTCAGGGGATGGAGGTAAGGGAGGAGGTGATAGTTCCAGGGTCCATGAGGGAAAGGCTGGAGTTGTGCAGATTGGGTTCCAATCACAGGTACAACATTGACTTACTGTGTAGCTGTGGGCAGGAGCTCAACCTCTCTGAGCCTCATCTCCTCATGCAATGGAGATCATAATAGAAGCTAGGGGTACTGGGGCCACTGTAACAAAGTGCCACAAACTAAGTGGCTTCAAACAACAAAAAATGATTCTCTCCTAGTTCTGGAGGCCCAAATTTAAAAGCTGGGGTGTCGACAGGGTCATCCTCCTTCTGAAGACTCTAGAAGAGGATACTTCCTGGCCTCTTCCAGCTCCTGGTAGCCCCTGAGTTCCTGGCATGGGGCCACATGACTCCACTCTCTGCCTCCTTCAAGTGGCTGTCTTCCCTACGTATCCAAATTTCCTTCTTCTTGTAAGGACACCAATCATGGGATTGGGGTCCATTCTCATCCGGTATCATCTCATTTCAACGTGATTACATTTGCAAAGACCTTATTTCTGAATAAAGTCACATCCACAAGTACTGAGGGTTTAGGACTTCAACATACCCTTTTGAGAGACACAACCCTAGGGAACAGAGTTGCTGTAAGGATTAAAATACAGGCCTGGCACCAGTAAGCTCTCAATAAATGGTAGTTTAAAAAAGCAGGGCACACTGGGGGGGAGATTGTGGGAGCTCAGACCGGCAGGCTTTTCCTGAAGGTACCTACATACTCATACACGCACACTTGTGTGTGCCTCGGCAGTATGAGTACACAGGAAGGCCAGGACAGGTGGCCCAGGGACCCCAGCCCTCCGTCTACCCACCAGGCAGAGCCATTCAGAACAAGGCTCAGGGCCTAATGTCAGCTCACTGGGCAGGAGGCCCAAAGTCAAAGCCTTGCTTGCCAGAAAATTCCTTGGGAATCCTGAACAAGGCCACCACTGATATCATGTGCAAATTCACACAGTCCCTGTGGGGGGCTACTCAAGGCTACCCAAACACAGCCTTGACATGAGTGGGGAGGGCTACAGGGGTACTGCCAGCACAAGACACAGAATCAGACAGGCCACCCTGGTGAAAGTGCTGGGCAACCACCCCCACCCCCCCTTACAGAAGAGGAGGGTGTACCACTGCCCCACAACCTCCCTATACCTCCTCTGCATCTGGCAGTTAGACAGGCTTGGCTAACCCTCCTTCCCCCAGCTGCCCACTGGGATTACCCCTAGGCCAAGCCAGAGCCAATGGAGGCTGCAGTGGGGAGACAGATCTGGCCCCCGTTCCTCAGAAACTTCTGGTTTCTGCCACAGGACACCCTCTGAGCTCATCAGGATCATAAGTTCATCAGCACTTCCATGACCTCTGGGGAGATGCACCAGGAACACAGAGTGCTCCAAGGATAGGACGCAAGTCAGCACTGATAAGGTTCACAGAGCCAGTGACAGAACCTGGCATCCACAGGGCCACTCCCCACGGCCCCAGCCTGGACACCTCTGCCCTCCTCCCCAGCCCTTCCCAGGGCACCAGACCTGGCATCAGACCAGAGGGCCCCATCCAGAGTCCACCTGTGAGGGTGTTCTTAGATGCTCAGGCCTGTCTGGCCTGGGAGGCCCAAGTTTTAGCCCTGCTGGGGTCCTGGGCTCCATTCACTTAACAGTCCCCCCAACCTTTGCTGAGCACTGTGCGTGGTGCTAGGAACAGAGTCATCAGACAGCACAGCCCTGGCCTCATGGAGTCAACATGCGGGGCTGTGGAAAGAGCGTGGTATTGGAGGGCCTCTTGGAAGAGCAGGGGTACAAGGCTGGGTTGGGGGTGAGAATGATGGGATGAGGGATGATTGCCCCACCAAGATCTGGGGGAGGAGCATTATACAGGGCAAAAGGGACAGCAACAGCAAAGGCCCCAGGTGGGGACTTGTTGGGTAGGGTTAGGGGACAGAGAAACAAGTAGAGGGACAGTGTCATTGAGGTAGGGGGGCCTTACAGACTCCATGAGGACTTGGCTTCTGCTGAGTGAGAGGGAGCCACAGAAGAGCTTTGAGCAGAGGACGACCTCTGTGTTTTAGCCTTAGAAAGATCCCTCTAGCTGTTCTAAGATCAGTGGTTTTCCAAGTGATGTCCTGGCAGCAGCTCCTGACAACTTGCAGAAATTCAGATTCCCCAGCACCCTGCTGAATCTGGAATCCTGGTGCCCCTCAAGCAGCATTGCTTGAGGTCTCCCGCCCGGCCAGAGGCTTGGAGAAGAAAGCAGGGTGGAAATGAGACTCACACTCTCTCTCCACCAACTCCCAGAACACTGTTGCAGCACACAGCCTGATACAGGCTCTGCCAAAACCCACAAGCAAGAAACTGGTTTACCTTTGTTCAGCCCAGCTGAATTATATAATAGGCTTTCCTAACTTACTTGACCACAGAACTTTTTTTTTTTTTTTTCCAGAGAACACTGTGAAACGTCCTGCACCAGTGCTACTTCGGGTGCACTTTGGTTTATTTTCTCTGGGCTCCTGCACTGCACCTGGCACACATTGGCCACTCAACAACCACTCTTTGGAAAGTACACAAATCTCCCTATGGTGACGCTGACTAGATTTGGGGGATTTATAAATCTACTGACCTCTCCTGAACTCAGGGGGACATACTGGTTATGCTGGAACCCCAGGGGTCTGGGAAGATCAGGAACAAGAAGGGGAAGAAGGAGGGGCTGCCTCTGGCCTTTCCAGAACAATGACTGTCTCTTGTACTGAGATACCCTGCCTGAGCTTGCAGTTGAGTTATGTGGCAGCTTTTCTAGAAGGTTCTTTCTGCCAGTGTGTTGCTTGTAAGAAGGCTTGGGTGAGTCCCCCAGAGATCAGGCTTTGTGGCGCCCTATCTCACAGGCTCCTCCTGTGACCCTGACAGACAGCCAGGTATCAGGCCTTCAGTGAGAGCATAGCTGGGCTCTCCTTTGTTCCCAAGGAAACCTCACTGGGGCCCATTCATTATTGAGAGGCATTTGCCTTAAGGTTTGAGTAGAATCTCAGGAGCCAGGTGGCTCAAGGAGCCCAGGGCCCAGGAAATGCTTGAGGGGCCACAGGATCACAGCTGTCCCTATCATGAGTGCCAGAAAGGACTTGGAACCACCAAGTCCATGCCTCCATTAAACAGGTGAAAAAATTGAGGTCCTGAATGAAGAGACTGTTATTATCACACAGCTTGACTGTAGTGCCCCAGAGTCCACACAGGCCCGTTGGGTACTTTTCAGAGTTGTACAGGACCATCAGGGCATCCGTGAGTATTATGGCCACAGAAAAGGCAAGCTGAGGGAAGGATAGAGCTCTTGCTAGCCTTGACCTTATCAGGGATGTGGGTTGGGGAAGGGATGGTGATGACACATCCCAGCGAGGTAGTGAGCACTTTGGGAGGTTGGGATAGCAGTAAGGGGGAGGGGCAAAGTAATGTGCACAACCCTGTGACCCTACATGGTTCAGCCCACGTGTGTGACCTCATGTATGACAATGTCACAACCATGGTGCACTGTGGCTGCCCTAGCATGCCTGCCTGTAGCAATGTGACTTTGCAGCTATATATGGCTATGAGCATGTGTGTTACTGTTCCTATGATCAGAGGGGCTGGACATGTGGCTGTGCAGAGGTGGTGTCAGTGACTCTAGCACCTGCGGGCCTGAGACCATGAATGAACTTGAGAGATATCCAGTGTGTGCACCTCTGAATGTGACTAGCAGGTTGCTCTGGCAGAAACTTGGCCCTAAGAACTCACAAACCTGATTTGTCACTTCAGAGATACCAGCAGAGATGCAGGGAAACTGTGGAAAAACTATTTTCTAAATGTAGTTAGGCAGAGGTAAATGAGAGCATTCCTGCTGCACGGTCATGGTCATCCTCTGATGTGCTGGCCACATAGGTGGTCGGAGAAAGACAACAAGAAGGGGCGAAGGTCTGGGATGGGGAACACTTACTACTTGTCCTGTGGTCTGTCCTGTAGCCCCCATCCCATGCCAGCTCTGCTCCACAGACCAGGCCCAGGATCAGAGGTGGCCTGATTCAGGACAAGCATAGAGGGAGGCCTGGAGGAGGCTGCGTGGACACCTGTGAGAGCCCATGTGTGCTTGTTAATGTTTATTTATTTTTGAGAGAAAGAGACAGAGCACGAGCAGGGGAGGGGCAGAGAGAGAGGGAGACACAGAATGCAAAGCAGGCTCCAGCCTCTGAGCTGTCAGTACAGACCCCTACGTGGGGCTCGAACCCACGAACCATGAGATCCTGGCCCATGCCAAAGTAGGACGCTTAACCGTCTGAGCCCCCCCAGACGCCCCCCAGTGTGTGCTTGTATATGGATGAGAGGAGGTGTGGTGGCAGGATGCTCAGAATGTGGGCGCTCACAAATCTCCCCAGGGCAAGCTCCTATAAATGCCCAAGCAAGGGGGTGCCTGTTAGATGACCTTGCGAATTCCCCTTCCCATCTCTGGGCTATCTGCTGACCAACCATCTGCTTCTTGCTTTCCACACTTGCCTCTTGCTGACACAATCTGCCCACAAACTGCCCCATTTCTGGGGCCTGAGAACCCACACAAACCTATGCATTCACACAGTCCACAGCAAATCCTCATTTATTTACCCATTCCATTTATTCATTCATGCATGCATTTGCTCGTTCATCCATCTGTTCATTCAACAAATGTTCATTGAGTACCTCTCTTGTGAGCCACCAGCACTGCTGACCCCCTCAAGCACCCTTCTCCCCAAGTCAGAGCAATAAAGGCAAAATCCCAATGGACCTTGATGTGGGTAGCTCAGAAAAGAGGAACCTAGGGCCTGGGTGGCATGGTGACAGTTACCTAGAGGGAAGCACTGAGCCCGTGTCACAACCAGGGTGCTGCATTCAAGCCGGATGGGTTCTGGAGGTTGGGTAAATGTCATGGGTGGCCTTGCCCCATGCTAGCCCCCCCTGGCTGGGTCTGGCACGGCCACCCTGACTGAAGCCCAGGGTCTGCTGAAGTTGAGCCTCAAGGCTTCAGAGCTGTCTCCCAATCCCAAACTTCACACAGTAAGGTCCATCTCTTGGCTGGCTCTCAGGGCCCTTTAGTTGGGCCCAGGCTGCCTCTGCTGCCCTTCATGCTACGCCAGCCTCTGTGACTTCAGTGAGGCCTCAGAGGCTTGGAGGCCTTCCAGCTCCTACCCACTCTCCCTCCTCAGGGTCCTCAAAGTTCTAGAGAGCCCATTCGAGCATGCCCACCTCCCACAGACTTCTCGCCCATGTTTTCTTGCTCACATATTTGTCATAATAACAGTAATATAATGAAACACACCCATGCCTCCTCAGCCCTGGGCAAGACGGCTGGTGTTCCCAACTTTCCATGTTATAAAGTGCACCGGCCAGGGCTGGAGGTGGCCAAGGGCATAGATTCCCCAGCCTGGCCTGTTCTACCCCCATCCTTGTTGGCTCCTTCTGGTCCATTAGGACTCACCTCCTCAGAACATCAGAGGGGGAACTTCACCATCAGAACATCCCCTCCTCAGAGAGGCCTCCTCAAACCCCAAACAAAGCAGCCCCTATTCTTGTCAGACCACCTATGTGAGCGCTCAGTCCGTGGTCACATGTTGACATGGGCTCGTATTTACTATATATGCGTGTGTATATGTATGTATATATGTGCATATACATGTATATGCATATGTACACATATATATACACATATAGTCTCCCCCACTAGACCATCCATCCCATGAGAACAGGACTACATCTGCCTTGTTCTGTCTTAAAATCTAGTTCAATACCTGGTAAACAGTGGGTGCACAGTAAGTATTTGCTGAATAAATAAACCTATTTATCCTTTTCCAGAAAACTACTTCACTTCGTCAAGGGTCTGAGGCTGCTCACAAGAACACATACAATTCAATATCAGAGAAAAAACAACCCTGGAATCAAAGATTTTGACCTTTGGGGCACCTGGGTGGCTCAGTCAGTTAGGTGTCTGACTTCAGCGCAGGTCATGATCTCGCAGTCCCTGCGTCAGGCTCAGAGCCTGAAGGCGGCTTCAGATTCTGTGTCTCCCTCTTTCTCTGCCCCTCCCTGGCTCACACTCTGTCTCTCTCTCTGTCTCAAAAATAAATAAAATGTTAAAAAATTAAAAAAAAAAAAAAGATTTTAACCTTTGGCTTGCCTTTTGACCTAGCGATTTCATTTCTAAATATCCCACAGAAGTCCTCACCCCATACAAAGAAGCACGTTCAAGAATTTGTATGAGCAACCTACCGGAAACCACGGAGCAACTAGAGATGAGGCGGGCCACAAGAAGTCTCTCTGCTCACTACAGGGCTCTCTCCAAACTACAGTGTTAAACACAAAAAACAAGGAGCAAAATGTGTTTTAGGAATGCAGGTCATTTATAGCAGGCAGTCAACAGGCAAATGTTGAATGACTGAGTAGGATCTTTCTGGAAGGACCCATAAAAACTTGGAAGCAGTGGTTGTGCCTATGGGCAGATTTGGATGAGGGAAAAATTTTCTTTTACCGTGTCATACTATTTGCATTTTAGCCATATTCAAATATTATCTACTCAACTAAGTTTTTGATATTTAAAAATATAAGAATTCCAAGTGCTCACATCAAAATCTGGATGTGAAGCTATTCTTGAAATAATGGGAAGAAGGCCTGGCCACACTAGGCTGTGTCCCATAGATGACAATGAGCAGAGCGGAGACATAGAGGATCCCAGGGCACCCACTGCCCTCCCTGACCTGGTCCCTGCAGACCCCTGTGCTGCTAACCCCAAGTCTATGAGGCACAGGGATTAGCTTGCTAGGTCTGCAGGGTGGGTGGTGGGGCTAAGAAGCCTTCCCGAAAGAGAAGGGTCGTTATTTGGTCATCACTCCTGTGCTGATTTCACCCCAACGATTCCAAAGGCCACAGCAGGGCCACAGCAGTTCTAGGGTTGGTGAATGTTGGCATGTCACAAGCCTGCTAGTCTTGCACAAGAACCTGTTAACTCAGTACCAGCCGGGCCCCAACAGTGCCTCCGGTCTCACCTCCCCCACCAGGGCTTGAGGGCTTTCATTCAACCCAAAGGGGATCCTGGAGAGAGGGAGCCACCTTGACCCAAGGTTCTTGGCAAGGAGGAGGGTGACAGGGCAAGGACACGTTGGGAAGGCAGGTCTGGCTCAAATACTGCCTTGAGCTCTGAAACTTTGGACAAGTTACTTTGCCGAGGCTCAGTTCCTTCATCCGTAGCCACCAGCTAATACTAACTGCATGCTGTTTCCAGGTGCTGATCCCTCCCGCCACAAGCACGGAGGCAGTGGCTCAGCGAGCCCTCATGTCAACCGTGTGTGTTTATCACCAGGTTTATCAGTCAGGGTTCTCCAGAGAGACAGAACCAATAAGATAGATATAGATATATGAAGAGAGAAATTGATTTTAAGGAATTGGCTCAGATGACTGGAGGCTGGCAAATCTGAAATTTGTAGGGCAGTCTAGCAACCTGGAAACTCAGGATTCCTATGTTACAGCCTGCAGCAAAAGACCTTCTCCACAAAACCTTGGTTTTTGCTCTTTAAGGCCTTCAGCTGATTGTATGAGGGCCACCTACATTATCAAGGATAATTTCTCTTACTTAAAGTCATCTGACTGTTGATGTTAATCACATGTACAAAATACCTTCACAGCAGCATCTGGACTGGTGTTTAACCAAACAATGGGCACCATGGCCTAGTCAAGTGGACACATAGTTCAACCATCACAGAAAGTACCACTCCCTCTTCGTGCATGCAGAATGGAAGCTCAGAGAGGCTGTGCTGTCTGCCAAAGGCCAGGGGGCACACAGAGACGGAGCTGGGAGCTGAACACAAGCAGGATCCTGCCTCCACTCTCTAAGAATGGGTTGCGTATCTCCACTTTGTAGGGCACATTCGGGAATTAGGTGCAGAGACACGCACAAGTGCCAGGCCTGTGCCTATGGCAGAGGCAGAATTCAGGAAGGCATGGGCTGTTCTTAGGGATTGCTGTTAGCACTGGAGAAGGCTGGAGTGTCCAGGAGGCCTGGGAGAGGAGGAGACAGAAAGGAGGCGAGTTCTGGAGTACAGGACAGAAAACCTGTAGAGTCAGGGCCCCCTTTTCTCCTTCCAGGAGCCCCAAAGAGAGAGGAAGGCAGAAGGGGGTCTGTGCCAGGCTGTGAGTCCTACTGCTAAGCATCTGGGCCCAGAGCTGTTGACCCAGGTGCAGGGGATAGAGAAGGAATACAGTGTCTACCAGTGTGTGGGTTCTGGAAGGAGTCTTCCCTCCTGAGGCCATGACTGGCTGCCCAGAGGTCCCCCAAAGTAAGTGACTCCCACTAAGAGTCAGGCTGGTTGGCTCCTTGGCTGGGAACTCCCATCTGCCTACCCAAACTAGGCCGATTTCCCGGAAGTAGAGAGAAGCTTCCACTCAGACCTTGACCCCCAACACAGTCCCAGTCTTATTCCTCCCAGCTTCCTCATCCTCCTCAGGGTGGAATGCTAGACCAGAAGGCACAAGGCCAACAGGTAAGCCACACTCTCCACTTGCTGGTTGTGTGAATTTGGGCAAGCTACTTAACCATTCTGAGCTTCTGCCCTATGGATGGGTCTCCTCATTCCACTGACCTGTAGGGTTGCTCCGAGGGGACCTGAAATTGTGCACATAATCACAGCGCAAGGCCAAAACATTGAGGAGAGCTGTTCTTGTTGCCATACCCATTCGCTGTAGTATTATAATCCCTCCCTGGCCTTCTCCTAGTTACCCTTGTCCAGTACCACTTCTCTGAGCCTCCCTCACTCTTTCCCTATTCCTCCTCCTTTACTTCAGCTCCTCAATGTCTGGCAGAAGGGTTGCTGGGCAGGCCTTCAAATGCTCCTGGGCCAGAGAGATTTAAGGGCCTTACCTTGGTTGATAATCACATTGTTGATAACAGTGGGACTCTGGCAGCAGTTAGTTGGGACTCAAGCCTCCTCCAATCTCCATCACACACCCCTTTCTCCCTCTGAGCCGCAGCCTCCTTGGCCTCCTGATGTCCCTCCTCCATACCAGCCTCCTCCAGCCTTCACTGGGGGCCCCTCAGCCTAGATGGCCTGTCCACGGCAGCATCTCCTCAACACCAGGATCCAATTCTGATGTGGGTCTCCCTCCCTGCCATTCTCTGTCCCCACGTCCTTGACCACACTGGTCACAGTCTCAAAACAGGTACTTTCTTGCCGTCTCACTCCAGCATCCCAGGAGGGCAGGGAACAAGGCTCCTCCAACCTGTGATTACTATACAGGCCAGAGGGGCAGGGGCTTAGCCTACTCCATCCTATCACCACCCATCACCTCACAGGCCCTGCCCTGGTCAGATCTGTATGCAGGGGCTGTGGGTGGGGCCTGAATGAGGACAAGCACTAGGGAACTCATCTCTTAGTCCCTTCCAGAAAGCCCTCACAACCAGCCTGATCTTTCCCCTAACCCCTTGCCTCAGACTGTCCTCCAGAGGCTGTGAGGGCAGAAAAGCCCAGTGTGTGGCTTAGAAAGCAAGACACTTGGGTCCCCTTGCGGACCAAACCTCACTTGCTATGTGGCCTTGAGTGAGACCTCTCCCCTCTCAGGATCTTAGTCACCCTGGCTCTAAAATGGGTTAGGGCTGCAGACACATACTCAGATGCCTACAAAGCCAGAAATATGTTATTGCTGGGACATTACATGTCCTAAGGATCGGGGACCCACTGATGGGAGGGCTGGTAGAGAACTGGGGAGAACAAATTATGCCTGGGCCAGCTCAGGAGCTCCAGGCATGATGATCCCTCAAGGAAAGTTGGGAATATTTCAGTGTAACAATATCTTGATTATTAAATGTTGGTAACTAATCCACATTTTTAAAAAGCACTGTCTGGGTCAAAGAGAACATATCTGGAACACAGTTTGTGGGTTCTATCCTAGAGGGCTAGGCTCAGGGGTCCTCCAAGGCTTTTTGGGAGAACAGTGTTTGCTCTTCAGGGGTAGGGGATACTATTCCCTACGTGCAATCCACCCCCCCCCCCAACACACCTCCTGGAGCATTTGCTGGCTTTGCCCCAATCCAGCCCCTTTCTCCTCTAGCCAATCAGAACCCACCCCTTGCTCCAAAGCTGGCTTTACAAACCCAGGCCCAGGCCTGTCTTCTGGGTGGGCCAGAGCCTAAGAAGACTCCAAAGGAAGGGCCAGCACAAGGCAGGTGTTGGGGACCCTCCCACCCTGCCCAACCCTTAGAGTCCATCTCCTATGCTAATTACTGGACCCTATTACTGTTAACCCTGGAGCTCACATTTCCAACTCTGTAGGGCAGAGCTGAACTGTTTCCAGAGTCTCTAACCATTCTGTAAGGCTGATCTCCCACTCATTGCCAGACAGACAGACAGACAGACACTAACATCCCAAGGAGCATGGCTGGCTCACAGCCAAGGGCACACCAAGCATCAGAAGAACAGGCTAGAGGTTTTATTTATCTTCAAAACTGTCCCATGTCCATCTGGATCTCCTGGGGCTGGGGAACTGGAGGGATTTCTTGCCTGGCTGCTAGATGTTGAAAATGAGGCTCAGAGGAAAGCAGTAAGCTTGTCCAAGGTCCCTTGTTGGCTCCTTGACTCTGACAGAGTGGCACTACTACAAGTAGTTTCTGGGGCCCAGAGTGGAAAAGGATGAATTCTGGGGCTGGGGTTGACATTTTCCTTCTGCCTTGACCGCTGGAGGAGTGCTGTGTGCAGCAGTCCCAGACGACGATGATGACGCAGACTGGGGTGGAGGGAAGAAGTGGGGGAGGAGAGGTCATGCCTCAGCATTGTCCCCGGAATGGAGCCTGACCTTGCCTGAACTCCAGCAGCTTGGTCTTCCCTGCCCAGAGCCAGGGTGATAAGACGAGTTTGTACTGCAGCTCTGAGGAGGGAGGCAAGACAGCAGTGAGGGAGAAAAGGGAGGGAGGAATGGAGAGAAGAAAAGAAAAAGAATGGGGAAGGGAGAAGAGAGGAGAGGAAGGCTGAATGGGACCCACTCATCAGCGAGACAGGTGAGGTACTTTCACTTTACAGATGCAAAAACAGAGGCTTAGGATGTGGGGTATTTTGCTGATGACCTCACGATCAGAAAGTGGCAGAGCCAGGATTAGAACTCATGGCTTTAGTATTTGCCCTTCAAAATCCCAAACCGGAAACCACTCAGGAAACAGTTCCCTAAGATATGGCCCTAAGATATGTGGCCCTAAGATATGCTGCCCGCACATCACCAAGAGAGAGGCCTGGTGAAAATATAGATTCCTGGGTCAGAATCAAAGGGCCATTGCCTATGAATACGCATTTTGACCATTGCCCTGGTGGTGGTTCTTGAGCTGACACTGGAAATCTCTGTGGCCCCTTTACGGCCTTTCTCTCCTACCTCCTCACATTCTAGCTGCATCCCTGAAGCCCAGCTATTCAGGCTGACTCACACTAACCCTCCAGGACAGGCCTGGGACTTTCCCACTGAAAGCTTCACTTATCAGTCTCCCAGTCGCATGTAGACCCACCCTTCCAGCTGGCACCACTCTTCCGGAAGGCTTCTTGGTGGTTGGGATCCCCCCTCCTTCAGTGTCTGGGGAGTAACAGCCTCCTCCTCCATCTGGAATTGTTTACAACATTCTATTTCACTTTCCAAGTGAGTCTCTTTTGTTTCTCAACCTTTCCCTCTATTAAACAGGAAACTCCCAGAGAGCTGGAGCCTTGCTGGTTTAAACAATAAGCCTCTGAAATCCATGACTTCACCTGACCCTCCTGCTAACCACAAGTGGCAGGGCTGGGAGAGATTTACAATGAGGAAAATGAACCTCAGAGAGGTTGTGGCCTGCCCAAGGCCAAGTGAGATTCAGTGCCAGGGTTAGAACCCATATTTAGTTCCAATGTCCAGTTCTTTCTGCTTCTGTTTCACCTCTGATCAAACAGTCCTGTGAGGCAGGTAGAACAGGGATTATGATCCCATTGCCCAGATAAGGAAAGTGAGGCCCAGAGAAGAGCAAAACACTCAACACCATCTTCACCATTTCCACTTCTAGGTGCATTTAGGTCTGAGTCCAAGTGCTGACCTTTCCTCATGTCTCCTCTCAGCAGGATGGGGCAGAGCTCGGCCCAGGACTCCTAGGCCAGAGCCCTCTTTATGGGCCCCTGGACTGGTCCCGGTGCCATTCTGGACCCAGCTCCCTCCTCTGCATGTGGAGACTCCCCTTGCCTGCCTCTCAGCTGGCTGGAGACTCAAGAGAGAGGGAATTAAGAAGTACCTGGACACATCTTAGTCACCATCACTCTAGACTTTGTCCCTCTTATTATTAATGCCCAGCTAAGGAAGGAGCAACCTGAATGGCCCCTTCAAGACTGGAGGAGGGCAGCTGTGAGCCTGGCACAGGCCCAGGCCAACCCAGCTCAAGTTAAGTTGGGAAGGGTGTGGAGCAGATTGGTGTTCCTGAGAGGGATTTGCCTAACCCTACCCTGCAGGTGTGGACTGGGGAGACCCAAAGGAGCCATGGCCCAACTCTGAACTTTGGGATGGAGTTCTGAGCCGCCCAGTTGGTGCCGAAGGCGGCCAGCAAGACACTTCGGACCGCCTGCGATGGAAAAAAAAAAAAAGTCATAATAATATGTGTCAAACCCTAACTACGTCAGGCTTTGCGCCTCCACACTATCTCCAGATAGTGCTCAGAGCTGTATAGTACACGGGTTCTATCCAGCCCAGCCCCTCTTGCCCTTTCTCTGCCTCAGATTAAGTCCCTTTATCTCGGACTCCGAGGGGCCCCCTCCAGCCTCACCCTCTCCCCACATCACCCCCAGAACCACTCCATCCTTGGGCAAATACACCCCCACCTCTTCTGGGAAGCCCTTCGTCACAGACAGGGCGGATCCTGCTTTAGACCGTGGTCCGGAACGCCTTCCTTACCCTCCTTCTTCTATATCCAAGGCACCAGTTTCTACAACCCTATAACGTCCCAGTTGTCCTCAGGGGCACTTCCCCTCCGACTCTGCCCTTTTACAGGGTTCTGAAGCATAGGGCAGTTAGTAGAGAAACAAGAAGAGGGTGTAGGATCCACTACCGTGCCCCTCCTTCTCTTGGCAGGCGATCCGGGAAAGCCCAGGTCCAGACCGACTGGCCAAGCCCACGTAGGGGCCCCACCCTTCCCACGCTAAGAGCTCGACGCGGTACGCCTGCGCGGAGGAAGTCCACGCCCATGGCGCATGCGCGGCGCTCACTCTGGCGGTATATTAGGGCGACGCCGCTCGCGGCCTGAGGGTTCCCGCAGACAAGGGCAACGGTTCGGTTCTGCTTGGCCTGGGTGCCTGCCGACTCCGCCACAGCCGCCGCCGCCTCTGCAGTCCCCCGCGCAGGTGAGGGCCCGCGCTTTGGGTACGGCGCCGGGCAAGGAAGTCCCCGCGTGTCTTGCCAGCCCGCGCCCCGCTCTCCCGGACGTTGGGACCCCATCCCCCACTGCACCCATCACCTGCCTGCTTGGGGTCAGCGTTCATCTCCCAGATTCTTAGCCCATTGGGCCGCCTCAGTATACCCTATTCAGCTCCCTCCTTACATTTCCTATTTAACTGGCCGCTTCTTTAGAATTCCTTTCTCATACTCTTTCCGTTATTCTCGAGCCCTCAACCCAAGGATAACCTCTGACCTCTCCCCGCCCAGGACTACGATCTAACTCCAGACCCAACACCCTCGATTTTATAGTTCCTGCCTCTCCCCAGTTAGCCCCAACCGTACTTCCCCTCGTTTTCCTGCCCTTCTTTATGTCCCCTCCTTTCTCAGTTTAGTCGTGTTAGAGCTGTGGGGGATGACCTCAGGGAAATCCTTGCCTCTGGGACCCAGAGCCCAGCTGGGTGCCTTCCTAGGGTCTGGGGATGTGAGGACCAGGAGAAGTTTAGGATCCCTACGAGTTCCTCTGCCTGGATGAATGGCAGTGACTTCTTCCCTAGCCTCACTTCTCCACCTGGGTGTGTGCCAACGTGTTTTATCTGCACTGTGCATCTTCCTCAAGGAGCCTCTGACCTCCCAAACCTGTTCCTGACTTGTCCCTTGTTGTCTCAGCCCCTTGGTGGTTAATCATCAGTATTTACTTCACTTGGTAAAGTTGCTTTACAGGTGCTTTTGTGTAGAGCTGGGGAATGAAAGGAGAAGTTGGTGACCTGGGTAGAGTATGGTCACCACTAATTAGTTGAGTCCCACATGAATGCTGTCCTTAGACATTATTGAGTGAGACTTGTTATATCCCAGGGTACCCTTGCTATAAACTGTGGGCAACACCTGAACCCAGTGACCTTGCAGTAGTATTTGCCTGATTATTAAGTGTTGATGTCACTCATTGTCTTTCTATAGGATCAGTGCACCCTCTCGGACATGGAGACTGTTGTTCGCCGCTGCCCATTCTTATCCCGAGTGCCTCAGGCCTTTCTGCAGAAGGCAGGCAAATCTCTGTTGTTCTATGCCCAAAACTGCCCTAAGATGATGGAAGTTGGGGCCAAGCCAGCCCCTCGGGCCCTGTCCACTTCAACAGTACACTGCCAGCAGGTCAAAGAAACCCCTCCGGCTAATGAGAGTAAGTGTCATTGGCAATAAAGTAGGAGGTGGCAGTGTTAGCATTCATCACTAGACTAGAAGCACTTCTAGTCCACAGCGGTGATGGGGGCACAGTAACAGAGGGAGTTACTCTGTGTCAGGCTTGATTCTTTGCATGGACTATCTCACAGTTGACATCCTAACCCTGCAAGTGTGCACTTTTAGTTTACCCATCTGGAAAGGTGAGACGGTGGCCAGTGTGCACCTTACAGGTTTATGGGTTGTATTCGATGTCTGTTGGAGTTTTAGTGTTCATCAGTACCTCATTCACATAAATATAAAGTTAGGATGTTCTAGTTCAACCTTTCCTTCATTAAATATTTGGCTCTTTGGCTTTTTTTTTTTTTTAAATAGGCTTTATTTTTTAGAGCAGTTTTAGGTTTGCAGCAAAATTGAGTGGAAGCTTTTGGCTTTTAAAGTTGTGACTTTTTTCTTTTCTAAATTATTTTTTTTATTGTGGTAAAATGCACCTAACATAAAACTTACCATTTCTTACCAACTGTACGTACAATTCAGCGGTGTTAAGTACATTCATATGTTTTTAAATTTTTTTAAGCTTATTTATTTTGAGAGAGACAGAAACAGCGAGAGCAGGGGAAGGGCAGAGAGAGAGAGACAGAGAGAATCCCAAGCAGGCTCCATACTGTCAGTGCAGAGCCCGACCACCATCCAATTTCCAGAGCTCTTCAGCATCCCAAACTGAAACTCTGTGCTCACTCAACACTAACTCCCCCCCGCCCCCCGCAAATACCATTCTACTTTCTGTTTCTGAATTTGACTGCTCTAGAAGCCTCACATAAATGGAATCATAGAATTCATTAAAGTAGTGATTTTTTTAATACATGTATCTTTATATTATGTATGAATCTTTAAATTTTTTTAATGTTTATTTATTTTTGAGAGAGGCAGACATGAAGCAGACTCCAGGCTCTGAGCTGTCAGCACAGAACCTGACACGAGGCTCGAATTCACGAACCGTGAGATCATGACCTGAGCCGAAGTCGAACGCTTAACTGACTGAGCCACCCAGATGCCCCTAAATTTTGTTTTTAATAAAGAGATCAGAGTTGGATGTAGTTTTTCTCTGGCTCTACCAGGAGAGGATGTGGCTTTTCAGGTTTCACTTAATCCTAGAGAATAATTTACCTTGTAAACTCTGTTAGGTGTATTCTCTGGATGTGTTTCTTGTAAGAAAGGAGTGTTTTGGTTTTTTTTTGTAAGCAGAAAGGATATAATCCTGTGTAGGATTTCTTTTCCTCTTTACTCTTTTAAGAGTTAGTTATGTGTTTTTCCTGAATAGTCAAGATCCTCTTTTACTATTCTGTCCCTAGTATAGAGGAAGTTGAGTAAAACGTGGCTTGTTCACTTGATAGACGTTGCAGCCATTGCAAATGATATTCACAGGCTATTTTGATCTTTATAATGAAAAGGGCAAAATAAGGAAGCACATGCAGAATAAGTAAAACTTTTTTAAACTTGCACATATGTAAAAAAATATGTTTTTAAAAAAACATAATTTACTAAGATGCCTGCAATGGTTATGTTTTGAATGATAGAATGCTTTTTTTCTAGATTTCCCACAGTGAATGTGTATTACTTTTATAATGAATGACATGAACTTCAAAGCAATTTTTTGATTTTATAGAAAATTTTAATGAAAACTGCATTGAGACATCTTACCAAGTTGTAGAAGTTAGCCTCTGACTCACAGTATTCCAGGACGATGCAGAATAAGACTTTACTAGAAGGAAGGTGAATGAATTTGCTTCAGGGGAAAGGAGAGTCATTGTGAGTAGAAGTACAATTATCAGCCAACTGTGTTAAGTCAGTGAACTAGTTTGATGCATTTAGATGAGCTAGTAGATGCTGTGTATGTGATATCCGTGTGGTTTTTTCTTGGCATATACTAATACTTTGAATTCTGTTAGACAAAAATGTAAAGAGTTCACTTTTAGCCTAATTTCTTTTGTTAAGAAAATCAGTAGTTTGTATGTTAAGCAACAGCAAGCCTTTTTGTCAAGAAAGTGTTTTGAAAATATAAGCAGAGAGGGGCGCCTGGGTGGCTCAGTCAGTTGAATGTCCAACTTCAGCTCAGGTCATGATCTCGGGTTTGTGAGTTCAGGCCCCACGTCAGGCTCTGGACTGACAGCATGGAGCCTGGAGCCTGCTTCAGATTCTCTGTCTCCCTCTCTCTGCACCTCTCCTGCTTGTTCGTGCTCTCTCCTCAAAAATAAACATTAAAAAAATTAAAAAATATATATAAGCAGAGAAAAAATTCTATGAACATTTCTCCTTACCTTCAAGAGTGTGTCCCCTCCTGAAATATGTTGTGTGTCGTTAGGGTAGATTCACTGAAATCCATCTCAAGAACTGTTGGCTGTCTGAAACTAGAAAAGACTACTTTTGGTGGATTTATAAGGGAAAAATACTGTGGGTTTGAAAGGTAGCTGGATCATGCCAATTAACTCCTCACAGGCACATTGATTCCAGTGAGGCAGATGAGAAAATGGTTCAATTAGCAGAATCTAATAAAAGTCAACTTGTGCCTAAAATGTGGGGGTAGAGTAAGTCTAAAACTTCTCTGTGAGGCAATAAGAGAAAGAAACAAGGGGCTTTCTTGCGTGTTGTGCAACCAGATCTGATGCTTCAGTTTTTCCATTTCACCCCCCAGAGGACAAAACTGCCAAAGCCGAGGGTCAGCAGGTTCCTGATGGATCCCAGCAGACTCCAGATGGCACACAGATTCCGTCTGGACATCCCTCCCTTGCCACAAGCCAGGGCACTGCGAGCAAATGCCCTTTCCTGGCAGCCCAGATGAGCCAGAAGGGCAGCAGCGTCTTCTGCAAAGCCAGTCTAGAGCTTCAGGAGGATGTGCAGGAAATGCATGCCGTGAGGAAAGGTAAACAGATGACTGGAACCATTAGGAGGAGTACAGAGGTCCTTTTGGTTCTTTTGATCCTCCAGATTTATGTATGAGCTCTTATTAGGGTAGTATTTGTATAAAAACTTCCTCTTTTAGGGCCAAGGAAGAAGGTCATCAAGATAGGAATCCGAGGACCACATGACAAAATGTGGGACTTTCTTCCTGGTGTGTGTGTAGGATATGACCACCTTTGATAGTAATTGCTTCATTTGTGAAAATACCCTGATGGTGTAAGCTGTTACAAAACTGCCCTTTCTTTCTTTCCTGCTATCTGGTGGGATAAAAGGTAAAAAATAATACTGCAATAATTGATGGTCTTAGGACTCCCAAGCTGTGTGTCTTACTGAGGGTGATTAAGAGGCAACCTTAATTCCAGTTGTGGCTATGTACACAGAGCACCCAAGGTCCCCAGAAAACCTCACCAGCAGAAATGATGCATATGGCTGGAATTTTTTTCCATGAAGAAAATTGAGATTAGCATTGGGTGGAGTGGGAAGGTGGGGAAGGCATGCCAACCAGCTAGAAAGCTTTGGACTTTAATGTTTATTAAAGCTGTCTGGTAGCTCTGAAAACAAAAGAAAACAACACCAGGCGTTGACCATTAAAATAAAAGGGAGGGAGAAAACTTCATACACTCAGTTACTACTCACTTTGGTTATGATCAGTTTTTCTTGGTGAACTAGACAGTAATTCACTTTTGACAATATTTTGACAATTCAATATTGTGAACTCAAAATAGAATGTTGGTTCCCTTCACTTGTTACTTTTGTTACAGAGGTTGCCCAAACCTCAGTGAACCCCAGTGTGATTAGTGTGAAGACCGACAGTGGGGAGCCAAGTGGGTTGCTGAAGAACTTCCAGGATATCATGCGAAAGCAAAGACCAGAAAGAGTATCCCATCTTCTTCAAGATAACTTGCCAAAATGTACGTCTCATCATTATTTGCCTGATGCAGGAGAGGGTTTTTAACGTAAACATACATTAGATTAAATACAAGATTGCATGGTGAGTTGTGGATTAAAAGCTCTGTGTTTTGCTTGATACAAGTAGGTGTTCTTGGCCATAGTAAATACAAATCCTGTTGGTAACCTGCCTTCTGTCCCTTAATACCTACCTTTCTGTGCCCTAGCCCTGTATTAAACAGTTGACATACACAGTCTCATTTGAAAGCTTCACGATCTCAAGATGAGGATGGCATGTAACTTGCCCACATGAGTACTTCATTAATTTGTCCAGAATCTCCCTGCCATTAGATGACCAAGCTGGGGTTGGAACCCAGGTCTTTTGCCAAAGCCCAGATGTGCTTCCTAACCATCAGACTGTCCCATCTTTGGTTTTTAGCTGTTTCCACTTTTCAATATGATCGTTTCTTTGAGAAGAAAATTGATGAGAAAAAAAATGACCATACCTATCGAGTTTTTAAAACTGTGAACCGGAGGGCACACATCTTTCCCATGGCGGATGACTATTCGGACTCCCTCATCACCAAAAAGCAGGTGTCGGTCTGGTGTAGCAATGACTACCTAGGAATGAGTCGCCATCCACGAGTGTGTGGGGCAGTGATGTAAGTAGCCCTCAGCTTTCAGATACCGCTGAAATTGCCAATTATTTGGCAAGACATTGATGATTTAGAGGGATTGGATCTTTTATGGGGGGAGTATTTAGCAGCTGAAAGTGTACCATAGCAAAATACTATTCTCAGCCTTTGAAAATATCTACAGATTACTTTTTTTAATTAAAAAAATTTTTTTAATGTTTATTTATTTTTGAGAGAGAGAGGGCAAGTGGGGGAAGAGAGAAGAGAGACACAGAATCCCAAGCAGGCTTCACACTGCACTGACAGCCCCGATGTGGGGCTTGAAGCCACGAACCGTGAGATCATGACCTGAACCCAAACTAAGAGGCGCTTAACTGATTGACCCACCCAGGCGCCCCTCTGCGGATTACTTTTAAAAGAACTCGAGCGCACAAGTAGTTGGTAGAGCCCCTTTGTGTATGAGGGTTCAAGTTTATTGGCTCATTGACTGCTCCTGTCTATTCACCCACTACCACTCCTTAAGTGAGTGTGCCTTTAACACCAGGCAGCCTTGCACAGAGGCATCCCTGCTGAAACTTCGGATGGAGAGCTATAAATCTAGCAGCACTGGAGGAAAAGCTGCTTCAAAAAGACATTTAAAAAGATGGTAGATCCTGTCATTCATGTTCTTTAGGAGGTTCGCCTGGCTGAGGACACTTGAGAGAGTTGCTTGTCAGAGTCTCCAAGGAGGCTTGCTAAAGAGAGTCCAGTCTGAGGTGTGTTGATAGATAAATCCCAACATTATGTGACTGGTTTTCGGAGGGTTTAGGTTCAGGTAACCGCCATCCAGGATGTCCCTGTAGCGACTGATGTGTTTGGAGAGAAGGGTATTTGTCAGAATAAAGAAGCCTTAGTAAATTAACTCAGCTAATACTAAGTACTTAGTTGACTGATAAACGAACACTTGTTCTTGATCCCTGGAGTTATCCTCAGGGTATCATCACCCTGGTGTTGACACCAAATGCCACCTAGTCTGAAGATGAAGTCAGTTGAAACTTCTGACTCCTGGTTTCACCATGAGAGAGTGCTAGATCAATGTAAGGTTCAGTATCCTAGCTCCTAGGGAGAGGAATGATTCACATAGTGTTCAGAACCATGAGATTTATTTTCTGCTCCCTCCCCAATTTTTTTTTTTCTTCTTTAAATAAAAGGGACACTTTGAAACAACATGGTGCTGGAGCAGGTGGTACTAGAAATATTTCAGGAACTAGTAAATTCCATGTGGACCTGGAGCAGGAGCTGGCTGATTTACATGGGAAAGATGCAGCACTCTTGTTTTCCTCCTGCTTTGTGGCCAACGACTCGACCCTGTTCACTCTGGCTAGGATGATGCCAGGTAAGGAAGCCTGTCATGGGTGCCTTAGAGTTTTTTGAGTTTCCTAGTAATAGCAGGGATATTGACAACAAAGAGGGCTTACCAAAAACAGTTAAGAGCAGTGATAGTATCTGGGAGCATTTTTCCTTGAATTGAGCATCGAGTGCTCACTGCACATGAAAAGTTCCAGCAGCAAATGATACTAATGAAGAAGCAGATTTGAAGGGCTGTCCTTAAGCTAATTGCTTCAAATGTGTGTTGTATGCTAGGAAAATCCTTTGGAGAATTCTGTTAATCATTGGTAGTTATCTTTTGATAAAGTTTGGAATGAGGTGGCCAGATTTAAGAGCAGATTGGTTGTCTGCCCAGTGGTTATTCTATTATACACCTATGGGCCTTCTCAAAAGAGAAGCACTAGTTCATGGTTTTCCCAGGAAGAAACTGGCAAGCAGTGTCTTTCCTACTGGGCAAAGCAGCACTTTCAGGGCAAAGTCTGTTGTCCCTGACTGTCTAGGAAATAATTTGTCTTTGGTGCAGATGGCTTGATAAATAGTGAGGTTTTTTGTATCCTGTTAGGCTGTGAGATTTACTCTGATTCTGGAAACCATGCCTCCATGATCCAAGGGATTCGGAACAGCCGAGTGCCAAAGTACATCTTCCGCCACAATGACGTCAGCCACCTCAGAGAACTGTTACAAAGATCTGACCCCTCGGTCCCCAAGATTGTCGCCTTTGAAACCGTCCACTCAATGGATGGTAAGTCTAAGTACAGGCCAGTCTGAAACCTTAAATGAAAAACAAGCTGGGCCTGGACTCTTTAAATAAAGTGTAATGCTTATTTTGTTTTTGCAGTTTCTTTTCATTCTGCTAGGAATTCGTATTTGGTGGACATTGTATAGGTTTGAGGGAACGTAGGTTTTTTTATTCTGGCCTTTACTAGGCTCTGAGAACCTTAGATAAACTAGAAACTGGGGGAAATTCATTGTCTTTCCCAGTATTAAAAATGATATCTTTAGAACATAAGCTGTTTTGTTCTGACTGACTCTTACCAAGCAGAAATTTGTGAAGCAGCAAGCTCTTCAAGGCAGTCTGTGTTCTTTCCTCAGGGGCAGTGTGCCCACTGGAAGAGCTATGTGATGTGGCGCATGAGTTCGGAGCAATCACCTTTGTGGATGAGGTCCATGCTGTGGGACTGTATGGGGCTCGAGGTGGAGGGATTGGTGATCGTGACGGAGTTATGCCCAAAATGGACATCATTTCTGGAACGCTTGGTATGTATACTCTGCACATTCTGTAATCTGCACTAAAGTTATATTTTCCTGGGGCTCCTGGGTGGCTCAGTCAGTTAAGCATCGCTCAGGTCATGATCTTGTGGTTTGTGAGTTCGAGCCCCTCATCGGGCTCTGCACTGACAGTGCACAGCCTGCTAGGCATTCTCTCTCTCCTCTCTCTGCCCCTCTTTCTCTCTCAAAAGAAATAAACTTTAAAAAAATTTTTTAAAAATAAAGTTGTATCTTCCTATCAAGGCCTCAGGACTACCTGGGGTCAGGTGAAGAGACAGTGTGATAGCATTTAAAGCCTGGGCCACTTTCTGGATGAGTTTGTATATTCTCAGTGGTGGCACAGCTTAGCAGAATCCCTTGAATCGTGGAGGCATGATTCCCAGAATTAAATCTCACAGCCTAATATGACAAATACCATTTGTTGCCATCCGAGCTCATTCCAAACATAGTTGCGGTTCTAGCTACATGGCAACAGCCTTTACTCTCTGTACTTCAGATTGTTCCATTATATTGAAGAATCCTAGCCATGTTTTAGAGCATTTGTTGGGACCTATGGGTTCAGGTGTGTGAAACACTGAGCTCTGTGCCCACTACATGGAGACCATTGCAGTTCACTCTGGCTACTCTGTATCTGCTCCTCCGAGGTGAGAAGCATTATCTCATGGGGCTGGCCGCTGTAGCCATGTTGCCTGCTGGGCATAAATCCCATCTGCATAGCTCCCTGGCTGTGTAACCTGGAGCTGCACCTCAGTTTCCTCACCGATACAGGTTTCCCCACTACCTGAAAGTGGAGTGTCCCTTTGAAACGTTTCGTAAGACAAGATGGCATAAAGCAAAGACACAGGTGCTCACAGACGCAGATCAAAGCTCTGGTGGCCTGACGCTGGGGTGCCGCCTGTGCTTCCCGGGGATAAGGCTGAGCAGGGCCACTTTCGTTGCTTGGGGTACGCGGTGCCAAACACTGGAGGCTATTTTCACCTTCCACTTTTTCTCATAAAAGTGAAAGCCCTCTCAGATTTCTTCCGGTGAGTGAAAACCAAGTACTAATGTAGGTCTTTCATAAAAGCAAAGTGGCATAACAACTTTTGAAAAGTAGGGATACCTGTATAAGGGAGCTAACAAGCCCTACCTCAGTTTTTGTGGAGAAGATAAGTAAACATGTGCAAGCAATTACCATAGGCCTTCTCTTTGCCTATGAGGAGTCTAAGATGAAAATGTGAACTATAAAACTCTGAAGATTTCAAAAGTTAGTAAGGCAGGGGCTCCTGGGTGGCTCAGTCGGTTAAGCGTCCGACTTTGGCTCAGGTCATGATCTCACGGTTTGTGGGTTTGAGCCCCACATCAGGCTCTGTGCTGACAGCTTAGAGCCTGGAGCTTGCTTCAAATTATCTGTCTCCCTCTCTCTCCGGCCCTTCCCTCTTGAGCTCTGTGTGTCTCTCTCTCAAAAATAAATAAACATTAAAAAAAAAAAAAGGCAGTTAGAGACCCGTGTAGCACTCTGCTGAAATGCCAGTTTACAGCCTGCATTAAGGAAGGGCGGGCCTAAAAGAGTGTCCACCAGCACTGTCTAGGGGCTGAGAACCTTGGGCAAACCAGGAGAGGTCAGGGGTCTCAGGGTAGAGCCCCTGCCAGGAGAAGAGCACTTGTTCATATGTCCTAATTACAGCAACCATTTTCTTTCAGAGAGCTCTTGTGATGCAGGCTTTGTGAAGGTGTAGTCATTGTGAGCTGGAACAGACTGGAGAGAGAAATTTTCCACTGTAAGAGCTTACACCAACCCAGCCCTGTGTGGGGTTCAAGCAGGAATGTTAATTACAGAACACAATGTTAACATCTAGAAGGACTCTTCTCGAGCTCTTAATCCTGAAACTTGAGCTACAGATTATACAAAGGGATTTGAGGAGAATCAAAAAGTGAGGTGGGCCCTAAATCAACCCTAACAGGTTCTGAGTTTTCATTTTTCTCTGGGCGATGCTGCTTGTCAGAGTTCAGTGTTTACTTAGGTAGGAGACCATTCCGGTCACACCAAAACAGTTGATGTCTTAGCTGGGTTACATTCTAGCCTCCGGGGGAATGCTCACGGCGAGAGGACATTGCCAGCAGCAAGATTCCGATCCTGTCCCAGAGAGCATCCACCACGTACCATGTACAACGTGGGAGGTGGCGCCCTGCCCACTGGGGGAGCAGCCAGTCTGGGTGGGAAGAGACACAGCGGCATGCTCTTCAGACGCACGGGATGGGTCGCTCAGTGCTAGGCCTGCTGTGGAGACCTGTCCTTTGATCCTAGTCAGATACCAGCGTGGCCATGTGAATTAGGGGAGGACCCTTTCATAACCTCCTCAACTTTCTCCCTTTCAGAAATCGGTGGACATCCCTTTGCTTTATAGTCTTAGGGCACATTGAGGAGACAAAGATCCTCTAAGGCTGTGCAGCGTCTTGCTGGTACATTTAGGGGCAGTTGCTATAGTAAATGTGGCTGTCTCCTCCTAGGCAAAGCCTTTGGCTGTGTTGGAGGGTACATCGCCAGCACGAGTTCTCTGATCGACACGGTACGGTCCTATGCGGCTGGCTTCATCTTCACCACCTCCCTGCCGCCCATGCTGCTGGCTGGAGCCCTGGAGTCTGTGCGGATCCTGAAGAGTGCTGAGGGGCGGGCGCTTCGCCGCCAGCACCAACGCAACGTCAAGCTCATGAGGCAGATGCTCATGGACGCGGGCCTCCCGGTTGTCCACTGCCCCAGTCACATCATCCCTGTCCGGGTAATGACCTGTCTGTGACTGGACTTGCTGGGGGCTGTGCCTCTGCACATGACGTGTGAGATGTTCTGTTTCATGCCTTCTTGAAGTTGAGGGAGGCAGGGGGGCTGCTGGGGCAGGGGGCTGTAGTCAGTGGCCCTCTGCTCGTTGCTGCCTTTGGCTGACTTCACAGTGAAAATGAAGGCTTTGAACCCAGCAGGCTAGAGCAGAGGTTCCTTCTCCGCAACACTGGCCTTAAAAGGGTAAACACAAAGCTTCTGTCTGAAAAGTTCCGGGAGCCTAAACTTGGCTCGCTTTGAAGTATGGCTTTTTATTCAGTTAATTTTGAAATAGGTCTTGCCCTTTCCACTGTAAATAGTGGCCTGTTGGTGTCACAGTTGAATTAGTAGAATTAATACAGCTAGTACAGTCAAAGCTGCTTCATTCCCACGGTATGCACATCCCTGGATAGGAGAATTAGCTGGCATCAACTGAAGTTGAAGCTTGGGAGGGAGATCAGTGTGAAATTGGCTTCTTATGTGGTTTCCATCCCCCGGACCATACTAAGCACAGCTGGGCCCTTTAAGTTGCAGGCTTACACTCCTGCTCGAGCCTGAGCCTCCTGAGTGCCGTGTGCATTAGAATTGCTGCTAAGAGGCAGTCCACGCTGTTGTGACCTTACCTTCTGTTGTCAAACTTAGGTTGCAGATGCCGCGAAAAACACTGAAGTGTGTGATGAACTAATGAGCAGACATAACATCTATGTCCAAGCAATCAATTACCCCACGGTGCCCCGGGGGGAGGAGCTCCTGCGGATCGCCCCCACTCCTCACCACACACCGCAGATGATGAACTACTTCCTTGGTGAGTACCTGGAGAGTGCCGGGACCTCCTCACTGGAGAGTTGCATAAAGCTGTCTTTGCGCTGTGTATAATCGAAGTCCTTCAAAGGCATTCAGAACTGTTTCTTTCTCCAGGTAATTAAGAATGCTCTCAGATGGTATAAAACTGTAAAAGACGTTTGTTTGGTTCACTTTAAGGGGTATACGCCTGCTTTTAGAAGCGCTGAGGGAGCCTGCTCATCCACCCACCGTTTCCATTGCCCCCTTGTCAGGGTGACTCAAAGATGCACGGTGACGGCTGGGGTGTAGAGAGAGGCCTCTGAAGGCTTTAGTCTGCCCTGGCCCTCTGGAGCTCGGCCTGGGGCTTCGATTCCCCTGAGGTGCAGTCCCTGAAGCAACCCCCCCCGCCTAACACCTTCTGATGAGTGTAATTGTTCAGTGTTTTATACTGCTTGTGGTTCTGTACAACCCAACTCAGCACCCCCATGTCCAACCTGAAGGCAGAGATCCAGGAGCTGCTTTCAGCCACAGGTTGCTTCTGCCTCCTGAGCCTCCTCAGGTGGTCCTGCTTGCCTTAAAACCGCATTATTGAGATATAATTTACATACCACAAATTTCACCCTTTTAAAGTATACAGTTCTGGGGGTCTTAGGTCCATCATGATGTTGTGCTACCATCACCACTATCTGATTCCAGGACCTTTTCATCACCCTGGAGAGAAACCCCATACCCATGAGCAGCCATGCCGTCCCCTTTCCCCAGCCTCTGTCAGCTGCTCACCCCTTTCCGCCTCTGTGGATTTGCCCCATGCTTTACATTTCACATAACTGGCATCATACCCTACATAGGTTCTTTATGCCTGACTTCTTTACAGCACCGTGTTTTCAGGGTTCACCTGTGTTGTAGCCTGAATCCTCACTTTCTTTTTATACCGAATAATCTTTTGTATGGACGTACCACATTGTGTTTATCCATCAGTTGATGGACATTTAGGTTGTTTCTGCTTTTTGACTGTTATGAAAATAATGCCGCTGGCAACGTTTGTGTTTGACTTTTTTTTTTTTTTAATGTTTGTTTATTTTTGAGAGAGAGAGAGACAGAGTGCGAGCAGGGGAGGGTCAGAGAGAGAGGGGGACACAGAATCTGAAGCAGGCTTCAGGCTCCGAGTTGTCAGCACAGAGCCCGATGTGGGGCTCAAACTCACGAGCCGTGAGATCATGGCCTGAGCTGAAGTCAGATGCTTAACTGACTGAGCCACCCAGGCGCCCCAGTGTTTGACTTTCTGTGTAGGCCGATGTTTGCATTTCTCTTGCATGCATACTCCCTTCAATTTTTTATTTTTTTTATTTTTACATTTATTTATTTTTGAGAGACAGAGTGAGACAAAGTGAGAGCGGGGGAGGGGCAGAGAGAGAGGGAGACACAGGATCGGAAGCAGGCTCCAGGCTCTGAGCTGTCAGCACAGAGCCCGACGCGGGGCTCGAACCCACAGACCGTGAGATCATGACCTGAGCCGAAGTCGGACGCTCAATCAACTGAGCCACCCAGGCGCCCCACTCCCTTCAATTTTTAAAAACTTTTTCCTCACAGAGAATCTGCTGGCCACGTGGAAGAGAGTGGGTCTGGAACTCAAGCCACATTCCTCAGCCGAGTGCAACTTCTGCAGGAGGCCACTGCATTTTGAAGTGATGAGTGAAAGAGAGAAATCCTACTTCTCTGGCATGAGCAAGTTGGTATCTGCCCAGGCCTGAGTGTGTCGTGACCTCAGTTACTCACTGAACCCCAGGCCGTGTCGTATCCACATAGTCTCCAGAGTTGTCTTTATATGTGAATTAAATTATATTAAATTTTAATCTATAGTAAAAGCACAGTCCTGAAAATAAATTCTTGTTTAAGTGACGGGTCCTGTTACTGGCCGCTGAATCAGAAAAATCATTTTTCCTCATGCCTTTCAACTTGGTCTGTATTGCTGAGATACGTGAAATGATGGGCATGTCCTGGTCCTCTGGTAGTGACTGCGGACACGGCTGGGGTGGCAGACCCTCCTGCTCGGCATGAACCCAACTTTGTCTTCACTGCCCACTGCCGCCCCAGCCCTGCAGCTGAGGGGCCCTGAGCAGGCCAGGCCCCGTGGTGGCCATTTCACTCCAGTTCCTCCCCTCTAATTGTGGTCCTGCCACAGCGGTTTCCCTCCCTGCTTTCCCTTCTCAGCTACTGCCTTGGCCTCAGGCTTCCCTGTGAAAGTAGGGCAGTCAGAAGGGAACTGCTTGTCTGTCCCCACTGAGTCCTTCAGCCTGTCTGCCCTCTATACCTGTGATTGTGTCCCTTGCAGAGACAGTGCACGTGTCCGTGCTCCTCTGTCTGACTCCTGCTTTTTTTTCTGGGTCCTATGGTTTCTAGCACCTTCCTACAACCACCTCTAACCTCCTCAGTCATGAGGTCATGAATTTGTTGCTGTTGGCCTACAGCAGGCTTTGTCACCCACCCACTAAATAAGCCAGCTCTCCCTTAGTCTAGACCCCCTTTGGGCTACTGCCCGTCCCCTCTGTTCTGCCTCTTTCCTGATCGGCTGCCTCACTTGGTCCTCTGTCCTGCGCCTGCGGAGGCTACTTTTTTTTTTTTTTTTTAAGCCACATTTTGTCTCTATCTTACCAAATCCAGTGTTTTTCCTTTCATTGGCTCTCCCAGTGGTCTTTGCGGTGTCTGTCCTTGGCCTTTTCACAGCTTCCTTCTCTGACCTGTGCTACCAGCCTCTCCTGAACACTGAACTCTCTCACGAACTGGTCCCTTTTTGAATGTTGGGCACCCACCAGCCTCATCTCTAATTACACTTAGCACTTCCCTCACACCATGTGATCTCTCCCAGCCCTGGGCTTTCAGTTCCAGCTGGTCGCTGCTGACTGCTGTCGAACTCCTCGAACCACACAGGTCCAGAGGGCACCTCGGCCTGCCCACTCCTCTGCCTTCTCTTCCCTTGTCTTCCAGCATCTACCCACTTACTTTGGTCCCTCATGGAGAAGTCCGCTATCTTTTCTCACACGAGACTGTTGGCAAAGTCCTATAAATTCTAACATACGTGTCAGGCTAGCCCACTTCCTGTCACCTCTGCTACTGCGATCCCAGGTGTGCCATCATCCTGGCATCTGCCCCAGCCTCGACCCCATACGGTAGCCTGAGAGAGCTTTTAAAATTATAAAGTGTATTATGTCCCTCCCCTGCAGAGAACTTTCCTGGGCCTTCCAGTGGCACTAGGATTAAATTCCAGCTTGTTCACACAAGCTGACCATATTCTCTGCGGTCGGGATCCCATCCCACCTCCATTCTCGATTTGTTCACTCTGCTTCATGTGTTGATGCACTCTCCTAGGCCTCAGACCTCCCAGGTGCGCTCCAGCTTCTGGGCCTTGCTGTTAGCCATTGTTTCTTCCCTGGATTTTTCTAGCCTGGATCATGGCGTGGCTGCCTCTCTTTACATAGGTCAAGAGTCCTGAGGAGACCTTTCCTGAGCCCCGGGATAAGGCAACCCAGCCCCTCTAGTGTTCTCACTGTCACTTGACCTCCTATTGTGCTGCCCTTCCAAGCACTGGTCACTACCTGCAATGACTTTCCGCTGTTGATCATGTGCTCTGTCTCCTCACTTCTATATCCCCAGTGCCCAGCACAGTACCTGACACACAGCAGGCACTGAGCAAGTGTGTGTTGAGTGAAAGGGGGTTTTCTTCACTGTAGCTGCCGTAATAAAACACCCCAGACACCAGGAGACATCCATTTCTCACAGTTCTGGAGGCTGGGAAGGTCAAGATCAAGGTGCTAACAGATTCAGTTCCTGGTGAGAGCCCTCTTCTTGGCTTGCAGACTATTCTCTTCTTGCCATAAATTCACATGACCTTTTCTCAGAATGTGCAGAGAGAGGTCTCCTTCTTCCTCTTTCTCTCAGGCCACTAATCCCACCATGAGGGCCTCACTTCATAACCGAATCTAATTATTTTCCAAAGGCCTGCACCTCCAAATGTCACCACACTGGGGTCAGGGCTCTAATACATGAATTCAGAGAGTACACATTCAGCCCATACCAAATCTACTTCACTGGAAAACATAGGTGAGCTGAAAGAACCCCAAGCAGCTGGAGGACAAAGACAATGCCCAGCCTTGCTCCCCTCTCTTAGCTCTAGAAGGGCAGCTGTGGCTCTCTCCTCCCTGGAGACAGTTGTACTGGCATTCCTGCCTGGGGCGCACCCTTCTCCAGGACTGGCCCTAGAGAGAGGGGCTGATTTCTGGTCCCATCAAATAAAGCCACACATCTAGGCAGCCGCGGGGCACGATGGGAGGCAACATCACCTCGCAACCACCATACAGTTCCTTTCTGCTCAGGAAACATGTCTCACTTGCTTTCCCAGCCCTGTTCCCACATGAGCAGCTGGGCTCTCCCATTGTCCCCCCCCCCCCCCCCTCCCAACTCACCCTGTGTTCCCACGCCGGGAACTCCCTCCACCTCTTTTCCTCCCAGTGTGACTTGTTCCTCCAGCCTGGGTAATGTTTCTCTCTGAATACTTAGCAAGACTCCCCTTCCTTCTCATAATACCCAGAGCCAGCTGGGTCAACGAGGTTGGTCACCTTCCTTCTCTCCTCACTGCTACTCGGGGTTATGAGAACAAAGGATGGTGGTACCATCTGCAGGAAGTGGATGGGATTCATGAACTGCTTAAAAATGAGAAGCTGGGCTTCTAATAGGGTCTTGAGTGTAGAAATGTGTGATACCATAGAAATTTTCCAAGAATATGGAGACGTCAGGAGCATTACAGTATCCTTGAGGGAAAGGTTGTGGTCGTCGTTGAGCTGAGTTGTTGTCGTTGAGTTGTCATTTCCAATCTTAGCGGGGAGAATTTCCTTACATTTAAGTTTTCCTCTATCAGATTTCCCTAAGTCTTGTGCCCAGACCTCTGTTTGTCTAGTACTCACTGCCCCATGACAGCAAAAAGCACAGGAGGCAACACCAGGGTCCTGCTCCCAGCTTCCTGTGCCCCTGATTCAATCACATCTGCCTCTGAAACCCGTTCAGTGCTCCAGGTGGAGGGTCAGTCTCTGGGTACAGAGATGAAAAAGCAAAGCCACATCAGCATGAGCCCCTTACCTAATGATAATGACTGGGGGCTGCTAGGTTTCTCAGACCTTCACACACGTTAGCACCAAGCCTTCTAACAGCCTGCAGAGTAACCCCGGCCACCCCTATTTACAGATGAGCAAATTGAGGCTCCAAAGGGGAGGTCGCCCACCGCCCAAGATAATCCAAATGGCAGAGCCAGTACTTAGCCCAGGTGAGCTGACTTGAGTGCCACTCTTCCCCAGCCTTACAGAGCCAGGCCACAGCTGGTGCTCACGCTCCATGTCCAGCAGTGCAGAAGAGAGAGCCTGTAGCCAGCCATGGGTGCCCTTCTTGAACACAGCGCCATGGCAGTCCCTCTCAGCAGTCCCACCCGAGCTCAGGACTTGGGATAATGGAGCTCTGTCCCTTCTGATCCTGGAGACAACAGCAGAACTTTTTTCTGTAGGTTGAATCTAGGGCCATGTATCTTCAGACTCACTTAAGCCAACAGTCATTCTACCATAGCCCCCATGCTTCATCTCTAAAATGCTCTTCTGAATCTGAGGCCCCAAAAGAACCAGAACTGTGAGCATGAGGTAGGTGGGTACATGAGGGTTCCGTCTGGGAACTGCCTGAGGGCAGACTCAGCTGTCCTGAGATATAGGCAAATTGTGTCCCCTGCATGCAAAACATGGGGCCCTGGATTGGGCCCTGCTTCCCGCTCCTAGGTGTGGCCGGAACAGCCTAAGAGCTGTTTGGCAAGGGCCTCCCCTAGACTCCAGCCTGAGTGAAAGTTCTTGTTCTCTTTTCTCCCCAGGCACAGGCCAAGGAAGTACGTGGGGCCATGCCATTCCTTCTGCCTGCTCCTCCAGAAGCTGAGAGGCCCTCTCAAGAGGCAGGATAGAGCCCATGTGGGACTTTTTTTTTTTAAGTTTGTTTATTTATTTTGAGAGAGAGTGGTGGGGGGGGTAGGGGAAGAGAGAGAGGGAGAGAGAGAATCCCAAGCAGGCTCCGTGTTGTCAGCATGAAGCCCAATGCAGGGCTTGATCCCCACAAAAATCGTGAGATCATAACCTGAGCCGAAAACAAAGAGTCAGATGCTTAACTGTTTAACGGACTGAGCGACCCAGGCTCTCCTATGTGGGACTTCTGACTGGTGGATCAGACCTTTCTGTCTTTCCAGCTGGAAAGAAGGTAACAGAGGCCACCAGCCTGCCATGGGAGCCCCTGTGCCCAAGTCAGAAAGAGGAAGGTGGCCCATATTTCTTTCCCAATTATGCCCTGGAGCGGGGGGGGGGCAAAAGCAGCACCCCACCCCCTGACCCCAGGGCTGCCCACAATCAGGCTGCAAGACCAGCCAAGACTGCGGCCAGCTCCAGTCTTCCACCCTAAGAGTCCTGGAGCAACTGGGCTGGACTCCAACTGTCCCGAGCCAGCCAAACTGCTTCCACTCTGCTGCTACCCCAGGTCCCAGCTCCAACTTTCTGGCTGTACATGTCTCTTCTCCTCAAAAGGTAGGCTCAGCTGTGGGGACAGTGAAGCAGCAACCCAGGACAAAGCAACCTCCAAGGCTCCAGGCCTGACATGACCCACAACTCTCCACACACTTGAGTGCAGACTCTATCAGTGTCTCCAAACACTGGTCATTGGTGCTTCGAGCAATAGGGTCTGGAACCCTACACTGGATACCAAAACTAGAAATGCACACACATACTTCACCCTCATCGGATGTGGCTGTGTCTCCCACCTAAATGCAATCAGCTGTGAAAGGCAAGGGCAGGGAAGGCAGGCCCACTTTTGTAGCCAGGTTGTGGCTCACCCAGGTGTCCCTTTGATGTCAGAACAGAGACCCAGCATGCAATCTAGGTGAAAACAGAAGGGGGCTGGCTGTGAGCTCACTCTAGAATCTTCTGTGGCTCCCAGCTCCTTGCTTTGGGGAGCTACCCAAGGGCCTCTCCCCAACCTGGGCCAGCCTCTTAGGCACAGCACAGGCATGGCCACCAGAGGGCACAAATGTCCCTCTGAACTCCCGACAAAGCTTTCCCCCTTGGCTTGGGAATGAATGCTCCCCAGGCTGCTGCTTCTCAGGGGGCAGAAATGAAGCAGGTCTGCGGCACCCAGGTGGCTCAGTCAGTTAAGCATCAGACTTCGGTCATGATCTCGTGGTGCTCCTTCACGATCTCATGGCACTTCAGATCCTCTGTCCCCCTCTCTCTCTGCCCCTCCCCTACTCCCTCCCCCCACTCCCAACCCCTCTTGTGTTCTCCCTCTCTCAAAAGTAAATAAACTTTAAATATATAAGTATAATATTAGTATTATATAATATATAAGTATATATATATACTTATATGCTTATAAGTATATAATATATAATATATAAGTATACTTATATATTATAGATTATACTTATTATATAGGTATAATATATATACATATATAATATTTAATTTGTATTTATTTTTATATTATTTAATTATATATTATATTTTATATTTATAAAATATATGCATTATATTTTATATATTTTATATTTATTATTTATTATTATTTATATTTATTATTATTATATATTTATATATATTATATTTTATATATTTATAAATTCTATATTATTTAATTATATATTAGGTTCTCTGCCTTCAAGCCATTTTCAGTCCTGCAGGTGTGGGAGGCAGATCCTGAGACCAATATACAACAGAGAGGTACTGACCCAGCCTGGGGACAGCAGGAACATGGGGAGGGGTTAAAAGGGGCAGGAGACCCAGCCTGCTTTCTGGGAAGGACCAAGCAGCTGCCCTTAGCAGCTTCCCTCCCCTGCAGACCTGTGTCCTGTGGGCCCTCCCTTTTTCTCCTTTCAATTTCTCTCAAATCACCTCTTGTCCCTCCTCACTTTAGGAAGGAAAACCTGGCGAATTCTCCCTTCTTTCCTCCCACTCACACCTTCAGTGAGCTCAGGGTTAGCCGTTCAGCCTACCAGTAGCATTTATTGAGCATCTGCTATATGCCAGGGGTGGGAGTTGGGGAGGCAGAGCAGTGGTGTTGCAGGGCCAGCAGGCCCGGCATCCCAGGCAGACAGGCAAGGTGTAGGAGGCTTGGGGTGCTGGGCTGTCACTCTGCCGTCGTGGGGCCCCGGCAGAAGTTCTGGTTATAGAAGTGCTGGTTGTCCCTGGTCAGGGCCGTGCCCAGCTGGGCCCAGAAGCTGCGCTGGCCACTGGGCTGGTGGGGCCAGAGGAGGACGCTCTGGCGGCAGAGGCGCTGGCGCAGCCGCACATAGCGGGAGCGGTGGGCGTCAGGGCGCAGGATCACCAGCACCACAACGTCCTTGCGGTCCTCCAGCAGGCGCTGCTGGGCCAGCAGAAAGCTGGCGCGCAAGAGGCCGCTGACCCTGTCTGTGTGGGCCAGCACAAACAGCATCTTGCGGCTGCTGTAAACTGAGGCCCACAGGTTCTCAAAGAGCGTTTTACCGGGTAGCCAGTCACGTTCCTCCAGGCACAGGCGGAGCGCTCGACGTCCACGGCGCTCCTCTAGCCGTACCCGCAGCTCGTTGTACACCCAGTCGGCCACCGCGCTCTGTGCCTTGTCGAAGACCACAAAGGCATCATAGGGCAGGGCATCCGCGCCCCGCCGCCACCCCCGCCGGGGCAGCCAGGCCAGGCACAGGTGGAAGCAGTACCAGAGGTCCCAGCCACAGAGGTGGTGCAGCATGGGCACGGCCAGGCCCAGGGCCACGGTCAGCAGTGAGAGGCCAAAACAGTCCCAGGAGAGGGCCTCATCCAGGCAGAGGCGCAGATCCTGCGCAAAGATGCTGCGGCCCTGGAGCTGACCTGGACTGCCACACTTGACGTGGCTGGGCAGGCCGGGCACTGCAGCCTGCACCTCCAGCAAGAAGTCCACGAAGGCCGCCCCACAGGCGCAGTGCAGGGGGTTGCCAGTCACATCTAGGACTTTCAGGGTGCCCGCTAGAGAACCGAACCAGGAGGGCTCCACCGTCTTGAGGGCGTTGGCACTGAGGTTGAGCTCTCGCAGCCTTGTGGCCAGAGCAAAAAAGCTGGAGGCCACGAAGCTGATGCTGTTGCTGCTGAGGTCCAGCCTCTGGAGCTGGGTCCCGTTAGGCAAGCTGCCGTTGCTCAGGGCCTTCAGCTGGTTTCCCGCCAGGTCCAGGGCTTCCAGCCTGGGGAGGAGGACCAGGCTGCTCCAGTTGAAGAAAGCCAGATAATTGTCACGGAGACGCAGCAGCCGCAGGCTCTTGGGGAGGTTGTCCAGGGTGCGTGGCAAGAGGGTATGCAGGCGATTCTGGGACAGGTCCAACCGGACCAGGCTCCTCAGGCCTCGGAAGAAGCGGAGATACAGGTCTCCCTCGGCCCACATCCGGCTCAAGGCATTGCCGCTGAAGTCCAAGGCCCGCAGCGAGGCGCTGCAGAGCTGCTGGGACACACGGCTGTGGATGTCGTTGTGCGCCAGGCTGAGATAGCGCAGGGCCGGCAGCTGTGCCACAAAGCTGAGGTTGTGACCCACGCCCTGCATGCTGAAGGGCTGGCTGTTGTAGCTGAGGTCTAGGGCCTCCAGCCGCGGCAGCTCCGTGAAAGAGCGCCCATGGTACAGGTCCAGCTTGTTATGGGACAGGTCCAGCACCTGCAGGCTGGTCAGTGGCATAAATTGTGAGCCGTTGACTGCCTGCGAGATGCTGTTGCGGCTCAGGAGCAGGCACTGGAGGCGCGAGAGCCGGGCAAACATCTCTGGCTGGATTGTCACTAGGTTGTTCCGTGACAGGTCCAAGGTGAAGTTGAGGGTCTTGCAGCCTGGCATGAAGCCCTCGGAGCTAGGGGTGCCCAGTGGGCCCGGAGCTAGGTCCTCAGATGGCAGCCGGACTCTCTCCCCACCATCCACCTCCCCCGTGGCAGCCGCCAGCTCCATGGCTCCACTTATGCGGTTGTCTGACAGGTCCACGTATCGCAGGCCAGGGAAGGCCCCGAAGATGCTGAGCTGGGCCTGATTGATGAAGTTCATCTGCAGGTGCAGACTCTGGAGCATGGGCAGGTGGGCCAGCGACCGGAGCGTGGTCTCGCTGAGCGAGCGGAAGAAGATGCCGTGCATGTCCAGCTGCTGCAGGGAGAGCAGGCTCCCGAAGGAGGGCGCCAGACGCAGGTGGGCAAAGGACACCTTCTTGTGGTAATTGAAAGACAAGTTGAGTCTGCGCAGCTGGGCCAGGCCCTGGAAGGCTGTGGTTTTGGTGATGCAGTCGTATAAGAAGTTCTCACTCAGGTCCAGCACCATGAGGTTGCCCAGGGCATGGAACCATCTGGGGTTCAGGTTGTAGAGAGAGCTGTCCTTCAACACCAGGCCTTCGAGGTGGCGCAGGTGGCTGAAGGTGTCAGGGTGCAGGTGCGGGAAGCCCTTGGGGCACTCCATACAGGGGTTGCGGGCGTGGTCACAGCGACGGCAGTTCCCACCCACATCGAGCACACGCAGGGCAGTCAGGTTGGCCAGGTCCTCAGGTGCCAGGGTGATGATGTGGTTGTAGGACAATAGCAGGTACTCCAGGCTGGGGGGCAGGCCGCGGGGCACCGCAGTGAGGTTGTTGTACTTGAGTGACAGGTGTGTAAGGTTGCCCAGGCCAAGGAGGGCGCCCGGGGCCACCTGCAGGGCCTGCGGGCAGGGGTTCTTATAGTAGCAGTTGCCATCCAGGAACAGGAAGCGCAGGGAGTGCAGCCCTGCGAGGTTGGCAGGGTCCAGCACCAGGATGTTGGTGCGGCTCAAGGACAGGGACACGAGGGAACTGGGCAGGGCAGGGACTGTCGTGATGCTGTTGTAGCTCAGGTTCAGCTCCTCCAGGGTGGGCACGGCCAGGAAGGTGTGGGGCTCAATGGTCATGTGACAGGGGAAGTGCATGGGGCTGAGGCTGGCGGGTGGGCAGTTCCATTTGAGGTTGAGACGCCGCAGGCTGGACAGGTGGACAAAGTCGGAGTCGTGGAGGTGGTGGATGCGGTTGGAGTACAGGGAAAGGCTGGTGACGTTACCACGGGGCGCTGCTGCCGAGAAGTGGGGCACGGACTTGAGGAACAGCCAGTCGCAATTCACCAGGCCGTGGCGCTGGAGCTCACAGGGCAGGAAGGCAGGCAGGGTGCCCTGGGCCAGGGCCATGGCCAGCATGGCAGCCTGCACCAGGAGAGACAGGGGGTGCAGGGCACCACAGCAGAGGCCCTGCGGGACTGTGAGTATGCAGCCCCAGCCCAAATCCACCTGCCCCCCTTCCTGGGGTCTCCCAACAGGGCTCCTAAACCCTCTCCCCAAGCCTTCCCCGGGGAGGCTCTTGCCTCTCGGCCCAGCACCCACCCCACTTCTAGGCCTCACGGAGAAGTTAGACTCAAGTCTCAGACCCAGCCTTCAACTCAGAATTGCTTCTGCAACCTGGAATCCAGAATCACGATCTAGAACTTTTACTCAAAACCAAACCCCAGCCAGACAGGAGAGCCAGGCAGGCAGTCAACAGGCCCACCAGGTTCTCTCTGACTTTCCCTTTTCCTTCCTCAGAGGTCATTTCTCTTCCTTCCTGAGCAAGGAGTCATCTGGCTCCCTTCCATGCAGCCACCCTGAAAAGCCCCCTGTGTCCTCTACCAACTTCCCCCAACTCCTCCCTCTCCCTTTGGCCAAGTCCCAGGAAGGAATGAGGGTCTTCTGCTGGGGTCCAGGCTGAGGACCACCCAGGACTCTGGCTGGGATGGGCACTGCCCAGCTCTTCCCCCTCTACCCACCTCTCCCAGCCCAAGCACTCAACCCACTGTAGGTCAGAACAGATCAGAGGGGGTGGGCAGCAACGGGCCAGACAGGGCCTAGTCCTGTTGTGTCCACCTTGCTTGTAGCCCCCTTGCCTCCACTGATTGAAGCCCTAGGCCTCAGCCTTCTTATCCACACAATGGGTTTGGGTCTCATTGCCTAGAGAAAGGCGCCTGGTCTGATATCTTCAGGGTTCAGTGAGTGTCCCCAGGGCCAGGTTGGGGGATAACCCCCTTCACTATTGTCTGCAGCCACCAAACCCGCCTCTCCCTCACCACTTCCCACTGCCCCCCTTCCCTGGGGGGCTGAGGGCTGCTGTCCTACCATGACAGGGAGTGGGGGCTTCTCCAGAGGGTCTGGATGGCAGACTGGGCAGCGATGGCAGAGAAGAATGCCTGGAGCTCGCAGACCCTTCCCACAGTGTAGGCTCAGAGAACAGAGGAAGTGAGAATTTAGAAATAACACAGTAGCCCCCTCCCTCGCCCCCATCCTGCCCACAGCGAGAGGTGGGGGGTGGTGTGGTGAGTCAGAGGCCATTTGCATAGGCAGACGCAGACAGCCCCTTCACTCCTTCCTCTTTCCACTCCCCCACTGCCCCCCACCCTATCCCAACAGTGTGCCACAGCTGGAGAGGGCCTCATACATGTTATCAGGGAGAGACGGAGGCCCAGAGCCCAGTGTCAGGCCAATGAGAAACCGGAATTGAGGGCAGTGCTGGACGTGGGCTGGGCGTGCTGACCTGATGTCAGGGCCCCCTGTCCCAAGAAGACTCTCACCCTCACACCCCAGCCCCTCGGCCCCTGCCCCAAAGGGAGCTCTCTCGGGGCAGTGGTTCCCACATCTGCCCTTTTCCTGTCCCTGCGGCCCCGTCCCCAGAGCTCTGCAGGGCCTGACATACTCAGGAGCACAGCAGCATTGGCCCCAGCCAGGCTGCACCTGCCTCCACCACAGCTAGCCACTTCCTCCAGGAGCAGGGCTTCCTCATCTGCATCCCCAGTGTGCCTGGGGGCCTGTCCAAGCACCTACCCCACCCCACAGCTGGGCCAGCTGGGTGGATCTTCACATGCTCCCTCTGACCCAGCAGATCATAACAGGCCCAAAGTCTCAGGGTGACCTGGGCCCCTCAGCAAGTCTTGTTGGCTCCACCTTCAGAATCTGCCCATCGCCCACCATCTCCACATTCACCGGCCTGGCCTGAGCCGCCATCATCTCTTCCTAGACCAGTGCAGTTACCACCAAGTCGTGGGTTGCCCTGCTTCTGCTCTCCTACCCCACCGCCTATTCACATTGAGCCCCTAAGTCATGTTACGTCCTTCCTCTGCTCAGACTCCTCCTTGGCCCTTTCTGGAATCAAAGGCACAGTCCACATAATGGCCAAAAAGGTCCTATGGGATCTGGCCTCCCATTGCCTCCCCGACTGGTCTCCACCCACACTGGCCTCCTTTCTCTGGCTTGAATAGTCCCATGCAGTTTCCCACCCCAGGGCCTTTGGACTTACTGTTCCCTCTGCCTGGAAGCTCTTTTCCTAGATATTAACATGGCCCCTTCCATTGCCCCCTTTATATCTCAGCTCACACATTACCCTCTGGAGGCCTTCCCCAACCTTCTTTTAAACCTCTCACCCTGGATCTGGCACTCCTAAGCCCCTTTTACCTGCTGCTTTTCTTCGTCCTAAGTTTTTACCTGCTAACACATCATACCATTGATTTTCCATGGTTTCTTGTAGTTTGTCTTATTCCCCTGCTGGAATGTCTGCTTCTTAATGGCAAGAGTCTTTTTGTCTGTATACCCAGGGCCGAGAGTGCCCAGAACATCATAAGGTGGTCACGATTTGCTAAGCCCATGAGACTCCAGCACTCAGCTCTGGGCAGGCACAGAATGTCTCTGAATGATGGCTGAATTAATGAATGAACAAATAGGGCTTTGGCTTGGGCTAGATACCTGCTACCCTTGCTTTTCCATGCCCACCTCTGGGTGGCTATCCTGGAAGGTAGGTTCCAGGCTGCCAGGCATCCAGCTGGCACACAGGCCCAGGGCTTTAGCAGTGTGGGGGTGATGGCACGGTCTTCCTACCCACCTAGGAACCAGTGTTTGGGGGTGGATGAGGACAGGCCACCCTCTCTAGATCCTGACTAGGGTTCCAGCTCTCCTCTTTGTAATTCTAGGGTCTTTAGTAGGGGCTGGGAAAGGCCTCAGGGATGGGACACTCCCCTGAGTCCCAGCCCAAGATGTGCTCCCCAAAGAAAGGACAGTGCCCATTCAGCAGCTGAGTCCCAGCCACTGACCCCTCATGTCACCATCCCTACACACCTCCCACCTGGCATAGGAGGGGTCTCCCACCCCCTTCTCAGGTACAGACTGAATTTCTGGCTCCCGCTGAATCCCAAGCCTAAAGAGTCCCTCCCAGAGACCCTGGGACCAGGGAGCCAGACCCTTGTGGGCAGAAACGCAAATATGAGGGAGAGGGTCAATGAGCTGACAGGTCTGCACGCACACACACACGTGTGGACTGGAGACACCAAGATCCAGAGGTCCAAGATCCATGCCGCAGCCCCAAAGAGGCCAGGAAGCCCAGCAGGCAGAACGTACCCAGTGTGGCAGACTGAAGAATGCCCCAAGGAGATCCACATCCTAATCCCCAGAATCTATGAATATGTTACTATACAGGATAAAAGGGGCCTTGCAGGTGGGAGGAAGTGAAGGATCCTGAGCGGGGAGAGTATCTGGGGACGAGCGGGGAGGTGAATATAATCACAAGCATCCTTGAGACAGAGGCACAGGGGGTCTGACTACTGAAGGAGGCATGTGACCGGGAAGCAGGATCGGAGATCCCACCTCTCTGGTTTGAAGATGGGAGCAGGGAATGCAGGCAGCCTTTCAAGCCGGACAAGGTGACAGATGCTCCCCCCCTCCTCCCAAAGGAACAAGTCCTGCCAGCAACTGGATTTCAGCCCTATCAGACTTTGACCTTGTTAGGTTCACAAGAAGTGCTAAGATAGTAAATATGTGGGGGTTTAAGCCACTAAGCTTATGGTATTTTGTTACAGCAGCCACAGGACACTAATACACCCAGATGCTCCATATCACCGTGAAGGTGTGCCTGCCTTTTGGGCCAAGCTCCTGTCAACAAGGGGACCTGTGTGAGGCTTGTGTTCTCACGCACACAGACACACGTCTTCCCATACACCTGTAGCCAGGAGTGCTGGAGCCCTACCTAACAGGCTCACAGACCCACTTCGAAGGTGAAAGCATGCAGTTATATACACGGGGCCTCCCGATTCCCAGTGTCAGAGGTGGATCCCTCAGGGCCAGACTCAGGTGTTGATTTAAAAATATTTTATTCTTTAAAAAATACAGCATTCAACCATCTTATTCTGCAGGGACACCCTACCCCAGCCCTGACTAAACCCACCCCTGTGGCCAAGGCTTCTGGGATGTGCTAGGATCCTAGTCTCAGTTCCCCTGGGGGCCAAGCTCATTCTAGGCTCCCTACCCAGCGCCCTTGAGCCAGGCAGGCAGGGTCCCCAGACCCCCTGGGCACACAGATGAGAGGCAGGGACAGCAACAGGGGAAGGTCACAAGATGTCAGCTCCAGTGGCTCTCAGAAGCTGCAAGAGTGTTCTGTCAGCAGCCCTCCTGCCCCACAAGAAGCAACCCTCCCCTGGAGCCCAGGCTGGAAAGGAGGCAGGTGGCCGGGAGCGGTGGGGCACACAGCCCCACAGTCCACATGCCGGGGCAGCTTAGGTCCGGCCACCTAGCTGTCATCCCCGTTCTCGCCAGGACCACGGATGAGGCGCTTGTGGCCCCGCTTGCCCCCTGGGCCCTTGGGCTTGGCGAAGGCCTGCTTGAAGGCGTGTTGTTTGGGGTGCACCTCGTCGTAGAGGAACTCGGCTGTCAGCTCCGCCCCATCTCCAATCTCAATCTGCATGGGGCAAGGCAGTGGTCTGGTGGGGGGCCCCTGACACATACCACCCTTGGTCACCTCCACTCCTAGGGCAGCCCCTTGACCTCTCACACTCTAGCCTTGGGGTCTCCTCCCAGATCCCCCCACCTGGAATGCCACCTCCAGGAACACATTGCTGGGGCCCACTGCCCTGCACGCCTTGGTGACACCCTATCTGCCTTTCAGACCCTGGGAGAGCAGAGTCATGGGTAGCCAAGACAATGGCTTGTCCATGCCACCAGTCAGATGGGCACCTTGGGAATGCATGCTACCCCTTGGGCCTCATCCACGTCCATCCCACAAGGCAATAATGACCCCTGCCCTGCCACTGTCTTGGGACTCCAATGCCCCATGTGGAGGGTGGTGTTAAAGGCCCCTTGGGAGATGAGGCTCTGGGGAATGGGCACCCACCTTCTTGGAGATCTCCAGCTGGAAGTCCTGCTCCACGGAGTCGAGGAGGCGACTCTTACAGCTGGAATAGAGCATGCGCTCCTTGATGCTGCACTTGTACCCCGGCATCGAGTAGATGAACACTGTGGGGGATGGGGACGTGAGCAGAGGCTGGGGGACCTGCTGACCCATGCCCCCTGCAGCAAGCCCACCCAGCCATAGGCCAGTGCTGCTTCTATTCAGCCACGGGTGTGGGGGCGCTGCTGTGGCCACTCACCCACAGACTCAAGGTGGTCCCCCTCATGGGTGTGCTTGTAGAGGAAGAAGTGGTAGCGGGCAGCATCTCGGGGCACCCTCGAGGGCAGCTGGGCCACTTCCGTGGGCTCTGTGTGCACCAGCTCAATGGTCTCCCGCTCCAGGTCCAGCTTCTACCAAGGGTAAGGGCGAGGTGAGGGCCTGAGCGGCAGAGGGCCCGGACCCACCCTAGCAAACAAGAAGTCCCCAAGGTGACAGGCAGGAGTCTGACTGTGGTCTACCTTTCCCAGGATTCCCCACCTCAGTGGCCACCCACCATGGGGTCCCTGCGAAGAGGCCACTCCTGAGTCCCCACCTCTGCCTTTGAAAGCTCTATGAGAGGAGGAAGTCCCACCAGGGGCAGTGGACAGGACAGTGGGGAAGGTCTCCACCTGAGGGAGAGGCCTCTTGGGGGACACATCATTTTGCTTGGAATGGGGAAGTCTAGGAGCACTTGGCTAGCTCAGTCAGCGGAACATGTGACTCGATCTTGTGAGTTCAAGCCCCACGTTGGGGCTTTAATGTTTTTACTTATTTTTGAGAAAGAGAAAGAGCACAAGCAGGGGAGGGGCAGAGACAGAGGCAGACACAGAATCTGAAGCAGGCTCCAGGCTCTGAGCTGTCAGAACAGAGCCTGACACAGAACTCAAACTTGTGAACCGCGAGATCATGACCTGAGATGAAGTCGGACACTCAACGGAGCCACCCAGGAGTCACAGGCATAGGGCTTACATTAAAAAAAAAAAGAAGGCGTACCTGGGTGGCTCAGTTAGTTAAGTGTCCTTCTCTTGATTTCTTTTTTTTTTTAATGTTTTATTTAAAATGAGTGGGGGAGGGGCAAAGAGAGGGGCAGAGAGAGAGGGGGACAGAGGCTCCAAAGCAGGCTCTGTGCTGACAGTGGAGAGCCCCATGTGGGGCTCGAACTCATAAACTGCAACATAGTGACCTAAGCTGAAGTTGGACGCTCAACTGACTGAGCCACCCAGGCGCCCCCCCCTTTTTTTCAATTGTGTATTTATTTTGAGAGAGACAGAGAGAGAGACATAGCACATTTGAGCAGGAGAAGGGCAAAGAGAGAGAGAGAATCCCAAGCAGGTTCTGCACTGTCACTGTGGAGCCCAACGAGGGGCTCGAACTCACAAACCATAAGATCATGACCTGAGCCAAAAAAACCAAGAGTTGGATGCTTAACTGACTGAGCCACCCAGGCGCTCCCCGACTCTTGATTTAAAGTCATGATCTCACAGTTCAGAAGACTGAGCCCTGTGCTGGGGTCTGTGCTAACAGCGCAGAGGCTGCTTGGGATTCTCTCTTGCCCTCTCTGCCCCTCCCCTGCTCATGCATGCATGAGCACGTGCTTTCTGTTTCAAAAATAAATAAGTAAACATTAAAAAAAAAGAAAAAGAAAAAGAAAAAGAAAGAAAGCGGGAAGCCTAGGCCACTGGAGCAGAAAGACCCAACCTGGGGAAGGGGGCAGTCAGGGGAGCTGCAGAGGGAGTCTAGGACAGGAAGGGGCTCAGGTCTGAGGAGTCAGTGTGAACTCCAGGCTGAGTACGTGTACACAGTAAGAAAGGCAGAATGAGGGACAGTGTCTCACACATGTCCCTGCATGTGAGCAAGGACTGGGCAAGGCAGGGGAACACATTGTATCTACTGTATGAGGCATCTGCACTCAAACAGGAACAGGGAGCGACAGGGGAGCAGGAGGGGGGACAGTGGGTCCCCGCAAGTACATAGGTGAGCTGAAGAGGACAGACTGGGTACTGAATGCACATCCGTGCACATGTCTGAGCAAGAGCAGGGGAGGGGCACGGTGTGCCCTGCATGTGTGCCTGGGGCAGGGACAGGCACCCACCAGCTGGATGTAGTTGATAGTCTTCTGTTTGAGCTGCTGAAGTGCCCTCTGGGCTGCCGGCTGCAGTGGGAAGGTGAGGCCCTGCAGGGTCTGGTGCTTGCTCTCCACGCTGATCTCTGTCTTCACCTGGGGACGAGTAAAGAGTGAGTGAGGCCCTTACCTGCCTAACCAGGGTGTAGCCCTACTGGAGCACAGGCCCGGCCAGCTGGGCCTAACGTTACCTGGAGGGCCTCAGGGTGGGACTTTTGACCATTGGTCTGGTGCACTCACCTCGTTAATACGGATCTGCTGAAGCTCTCTCTCAGCTGAGGTCAACGGGGCGGGCGCTGCACAGGACGAGAGGTGCTTCTGGTACCCAGCAAAGGAGAGGTCATCCTGACCAGTGGATGCAGAAGCATAAATGGGCACCTTGGGTTGCTGGGCTGGCAGAAGCCCACTGAGCACCCCAGCTTGCAGCCCCTGGACTTTCCCAGCCCTCTCCACTCCTCCCCAAGCCTGGCACCCACTTCCTATGTGACCCTGCATAACATCCCACACTCTGTGGACCTGTGATCCCAGCTGGGTGGGGCCTGGCCTAGGGAGCCTACCTTCACAGTCCCAAAGAGCTCATCCTTGATGTGGCCGCCCCCAAACTCCTTCTTCACTGTAGCCCGTGTGGCTGCATACAGCATCTTCAGCCGCACCTAAAGGACAGGAGCTAAGCTGTGAGACCCATCCGGGCAGCACTGTCTCTCTAGAGAAGCAGGCCAGAGCTTCTGGGTGGGGACCAGGTCATCGCTTTGTGCCCATATACCCAGCAGAGGGCGCAGCAGGGTGCGAGGATGAGAGTGGGTGGAGCCTCCCCAGCCCAACATCTCTGCCTCCCAGAGCCAGGCTGAGGTGGCTGGGGGGCCTCTGGGAGACATCAGGCTCCAAGCACAGGGCCTTGTCCTGTTTCAGACTCTGAGGCAGGACCTGGTATCTCTCCCCTTGGACTTCCCAGGGCAGGGTCTTGTTATTTCATTCAGATCCAACTTCCCCTCTCCCCTGGTCTGGGAACTGGGCAGGGATCCCTAGGACTCACAGGAGAATTGTCAGGTGACCAGGCAAGGAAGAGCCACTCGAAGCCCTGGGCGTTCTGCGAGTCCAGGCGGTAGAGCAGATAACAGGGCTGCTGGGCATCCAGCAGCGGCAGCACGGCCCTGTCGTAGTCCTGGTCCCAGCAGCCCGCCAGCTCCCGCGAGGCACCTAGCACGAGCTGCTCTGGGGGCAGAGGCCGGGTGAGCCAAGGAGTAGCCATCTCCCATACCCACCTCAGACCTTGGGCCTTCTTGGCTGGGGCTCAGGTCTGCCGGCCACTCCACCCACCGTTCCCTGGAGCCCCCAAGCCCCTGAAAGATGAGGCTACGTGACTGAATCTGTGAACGAGCGAACGAATGAATGAAGCACAGAGCTGCCAGCTATATGAACGCACGCACATATGCACAGAAATGGCCTCAAGAATGCTCCCACAGATAACTAAGCACGGACAAACACGAGAAGACATGTGGCTGCATTGCCCACAGCCACCAACAATGCAGTCCCCTCACGATCACCCACACACTCAGACCCACCCCACTGGCATGGCTGCTCAGGCACAGCCCCACTGTGTCACTTCCTGCTCCCCTCCTCCCTTGGCCTAAGATTCTAGGGGAACCTGCAGCACACCATTCTCAGAACAACTGTGCTGAGGGAGGTGGGGCCTAGCCTCAGGCCACAGGGACCTGCCAGAGCAAAAGCATGTGGGAAAGAGGGAGACAGGGGCTCTTATCAGATACTATATAAATCTGTACCCTGTTGCCACTGGCCAGCTGTAGTCCCCTCCCCCCCAAATTAACAAACCTCTTAACGCCTGGGGTCAATAGGCCGGCCACCTCCCTGGCTGGTGCACACTGGCTGAATGGGCCATTGAGGCTGGACATATACTTGACCTATCCACCCACAGGGTCTTGGGTGGGCACCCAACATCAGCCCAGGGGTGCACAGTCCCGGGGTGGCAGAAGACCTGGGGCAAGCGTTAATCAACACCTGGCCAGGGGGTACCTGACCACCAGGCCCTCCTGATGAGGGCCAAACATGCCAGGCCCACCAGCCCAGCTGCCTCTCTGCAGGCCTCGGACTCCTTGCCTATCCTCCTAGAACTCAGATGGGGTCAAGGGTGAAAACCAGCAGGCAGTCGGCCCAACAGTACTGCCAACAGAGTTTAATTTGTTGCCAACATTTTCAAAATGGGAAGTTTTACATAATAAGTGGAATTAACGGATACTCTAGAAGGAGCTCAAGCCTCACTCAGTAGGAGATGGGCAGTGGCTCCCTGTCAGGGTGCCTGAACCTTCCTGGGGACTCCCAGGTGCCCCAACAACTAAAATGTAGAACAGAGATAAGAGCCCACCTAGAGATTCCTCCTGGTAAACATTAGTAGAGGTGTCCTGTCTGGGAGGCGACAGGGAAGGCTGAGAGCTAAGGTTGATGAGTCTATCTCTTCGGGGGGCAGGGAGGCTGTGGCCTGTCACCGCGGGAAGCCTTCATTCTTGACCTACTACAGTGACCACGACCTGACCTCTGAAGGCATCTGAACTTGGGGACTCTGGACAAAATCTAGCACAGATCTGGAACTAAAGTCTGGGGTGAATTCTGGGTCTGGGTAGAACTTGCTTTGTACCAATTCAATGGGTGAAAAGTTAGCTGGGCACCAAGCCCATTTGGGGGGTTGCCTAAAGGGCCCACTACTGCTGGCTACCAAGGATTCATGGGGCACCCAGCCCACGCCCAGTGTCTGTACCCATCACCTCTAGGGACAACCCTTAGCACGAAGGGAAGGGGAGGAGTCGCCACCAAGCCTCAGCCTCATCCTCTACCTCCCCAAACCCTCCCCCCACTTCAAGCCTCAGCGCAAGCTCACCCACTCCCACCCCAATATGAGGAGCACCCACCCTGTGCAAACCTCAGGTTCCCAGTGTCCAGGCCAAGGCTCGGCCAAGGCTCAGCCAAGCCTGAAATCCCCCGGTCATGTTGTCAAACCAAGCTGGGCACGAGTCCCTTTGCCCTGTTGTAGGGGCACTTCCCAAGGGCAGGGCCCCAGCTTCTCCTTGGGACTCCCCCCCGGCCACACCAGCCTGCCTATCATAGAGGGAGGTGAGTGGCACTTGCCACATGGGGCAGTGCCTGGCCTCACTGATCTCCTGCTCCCATGCCCAGTATAGCATCCTGGCTAGGCCTCTGACCCCCACATAGCCTCTGGGGACCTGGACAGGACCTCTGGGCAGGGCCCTCCTTGCTGTCGTCCCAGCTTTTGTTTCTTGTTCTGTGTAACAGGGGTAATGATCATGCCCACCAGTGACGCTCTCCTACAAAGCACCTCCAGTCCCCAGAGGGAGCAAGTGAGGTCCTGAAGGGGATAGAGGCAAATGTCCCGGCAGCTCTCAGAGAAGCAGCTGGGTCTAGCCCCCCCCGCCTATGCCCTAGCTTATCAAAGGGGGCAGTACGGGGCACTCACCGTCCTCAATGACGACTTTGATGAGCCGGATAGAGCCAGCCCGTGCCTTGGCGAAGAATTCCTTCAGCTCTTCGGTGGCTACAAGAACAAGAAACATGGTGAGGGATAAGCAGGCAGCGTGAGCAGGGTGGGCAGGGACACGTTCAGGGCCGGCTCCGTCCTGTGGGGTCTGGTGGTGGAGCTGGGAGCTGGGTTAAATATGGCCCCCCCATGTGACTGGGAACCTGACACGGTCCACAAACATAAGCTCCCAAATTTAGCCAGCAGTGTGGCCCGCTGGCTGAGATAGCTCTGGTGACAGGGTAGGCAGGGATGGGCCAGCACATTCAAGGATGGGGCAGGCTCTGGGCCAGGCCAGGCTAACCAGAGTGAATGGCCCCCAACTGTCCCCTGTCCCCTGCCCCCTAGGAAGGCCCAGCACTGAAGTGGCCTCTGACACTTCCAGTTCTGTCATATGCACAAACACAGAAATACATGAACACATGCCCCCAGTATGCACTGACCACTATGTCCGGTAACACACACATGCAATCACACGCACACATACACGCACACGTGCACCACCTGTTGCATGTGCCATCAGGTACGTGCTCAGTCCAGCACATGTGAATATAACACATAAACATCTATGTGACACAGTGGAGGAGAAATGCAAATACCCTCACACATGACAACATATTCAGCTGGTCAAACATAAATGGACACACACATTTCGACACACAAACATACACAAGAACACAGTCCCCAGAGTGCTAACAAACACATAGGCAAATGCAGAACCCGGCTAAGACATGTCCAGGCAAGAAGATGTACAAAGCATACACACAAACACACACGCATGCACACCCAGCCCACAAGCCAGGCTGCCTAACCCTGAGAGGTCCTGAGCCCAGCCCTAGCACAGCCCTGCCCTAGCACAGCCCTGCTAGGGGCACTAAGTCCCCAGCCCTTAGGCAGTCCAGAATGCTCCTAGAGGAGGAATGGCAATCAGGAACTCTCCAAAACAGACCCTGTCTTGGTCCTTGGGTCACAGCTGGAAGATGACAGCCAATGACCAAGGACCCAAACACAGAGGTGAGACCAGGAATGTCACAGATCTACCAGTGGTAAAGACACAGAAACCAAAGTTCAAGTGAGGAGGGGCCCGACTTGGGTCTCTACGTGTGCTAGGGCCAGGCCAGCATGACCTTGAGGCTATCCAGGGGTCAGAAGAATTCTGCAGGAACACAGCTGGAGAGCTGAGGTCAGAGAGTATTTATAGGGCCCAGACTGGGCAGCTTGAGGGCAGGGGGTGGGGGCCTTTAGGAAAACAAACTTTGGTCATGTCCTCAGGGGCCCCTCATGCAGGGTGACCCTGAGCCTGAGAAGTCAGGCTGTGTACCATCCTCCATGGCCTCTGGGGGAGCAGGGTCCCAACCAAGTACCATGGCATAGAGACACGGTCCCACTGGGGGAGGACAGGGCTGCTTATCAGCAGACCCCAAGCAAATCCCTGAGGAAAAGCCTGGTCTCTGGGTCTCCACCTTTCCCATAGTTGTGTGTGACCTCTGACCTCACTGAGCCTCAGACTCATCTATACTGTGGAGCTAATACTCTCAAGGTGCAGAGGGCTGTGCTAAGGAGTAGATGGGGAAAAAATGCTCAGTAGTGCGGACTTTACGAATAATTGTTAAATTTAAAATTTTACTACTGTAAATTTACTACTGTAATGATGGCAGAGCAGGCTGTGCTGAACTGCCCTTTCCACCTGCTCAGACCTTCTGGGAGGGAAAGCCAAGAAGCTCCCCTAAGGGAGAGGCTGCCACGCCCCTTCTAGAGTTACTAAGACAAAGTGACACCCCAGTAGTGGAAGAGACATTCCCCGCCCCCCACCCCATGACTCTTCAGCCACCATCAATAATCCAGAGGCCAGGCCTGGGACACCAGAGCCTCTATCATCAAAGATTCATGCTCCCCCCCACTCTTCTGCCTCTGCTGCCCTGCCCTCCCCCTACCCCATAGCCTCAAGTTACAAGTCCCTCCCTCCCCCCCTCCCTCACCCTGCTCTGAGGTCACCAGATCCACAGGTATGGCCACACTGGGCTGGCATCTGGGCATCCAGGGCAATCGATCTCACCTTCCACCTCCCCAGGCCAGAAATGGGAAGGAGTGAGCTGCTCACGGGCACTTCCCAGTGATCCCCTAGTCAGGCCTGTCTCACCATGTGGGAAATGAAGGAGTGAGGCAGAGCCCTGGCCACAGGACCTGTCAGCCCTGAACAGGGAGCAGGGGCCACAGCTTCCGATCTCCTCCAGATGGAGGCAGCAGCAGTGACCAGACAAAGGGGAAGGAAGGGGCAGGTCCAGGGGGCAGTGTTCCCTTCTGTGGGCTGAGTCATGAAGCCACCCCTCCAACTCCTCCAGCTCCTTCTGGAGAAGCTGGCCCACCTGGTAGGAGGCTGGCCCTGACCCAGACTCTGGCCTTTTCTGGTCCTGTGGGGCGGGGCCAGGGAAACCCTATAGGCGGTCTAGCCACCAAGCAGCCACAACCACAAGCCAAGTCAAGATCCAGGCAGTCAGGCTGGTCGATGGTGGTGGTGTCCCCGGGCTGGGGATCCTGGTGTGGTGGGAGGAATGGCTGATGGCCAAACCACCAGGCTGTCTGGGCAAGCAGCCTGGGCTTTTCCCACAGGCCAGGAAGTCCTCCCAGGCTAGGGACAGAGGGGGACAATGAGGCCCCGGAGGGGTCAGGCCACCTGGCTCCTGCTTCTCCCCAGCCAGTGTAAAGAGGAAACTAAGCCCTTGGGGAATGGGATGATGCTCTAGGCTGGAAGAGGCTTGGGGTAGGGAGAGCTGGCCTGGAGTCTCTAAAGCCAGGACCCTCCTCACAAACCCCATATTTGGACCCTCTTCTCTGCCTTCAGCCTGGAGCTGGAACCTTCTAACCCTAGCCGGGGCAGACTCAGGAGATCAGAGTGGAAAATGGCAGGGAGGTCAGAGGTCAAGGTCAGATTGGCAACTCTCCCCATCCCACTCTGAATGCCCTGTCCCAGGTTTTCCCCAGTCTAGCTTGCTCAAGTATGTGAGGGTCCAGGGAGGAGTCAAAGGTCAGGGACCCCTCCTCATACAGACACAAACCCATACAATCCTTACACAGACACATCTGCTACAGGCATCCATGGTAACAAATGCACATTGAGATGTACCCAAACTGTGCACACAAACACCCACAGACATGTGCACACAGTCACAAAACACTGATGCCTAAAGATGGTTCCATGCGACAGTGTCCATTCAATCAGCTATTAGTGCATGTGCATGAATGACCCTAGACATACACAAGCAGTCACATCCAGATGTGCACACCCAGGACTGTACACACAAGTGCACATGCGTGCACACTCCCCCAGATGTGCACATCCGGGTACACCCACCCCCAGAAAGGAACAAAAATATATAGATGGGCACACACAGGCACATCCCCCTCAGATGGGCACACAGATATTTCCACTACAGCTGTGTACATGCACACCCACTCCCAACTATGCACAGTAAGTCGCACGCCCCCATATGTGCCCACCCCAGGCGACCGCCGGCTGCAAAAGAGAACAGGAAGCTTCCCTAGGCTGGTGCCAGGGAGGAGAGAATGGCTGAGCGCCGGGGAGGGGGCGCAGCCTTGAGCGGATACCCTCGGCTCCCTGGCCGCCCACCGTCCTCCCTCACCGTGGATGCCCGTCTGGTGCGCCATGGCTCCGTGCCCCGCTCCACCAGCGCCCTTGGAGCCCTCGGCTCGGCCCTGGACCCGCTCCGCTCGCCTGGACCCGGAGGAGGAGGAGGATGTGGCGGCGGCCGCCCAGCCTCGCGCAGCTTCCCGGGCGGTGCCGCAGGACCCGGCCCAGAGCGCCCCGCCCCCGACGGGCGAGGCCGGGAGGGGGCGGAGACTCGGGGCCGCGCGTGCGCGCACCGTGCGTCTTGTTCCGGGTGAGACTTTCGCGCGGAGTTGATCGGCGTGTCCGCGCGCCTGCGCGTGCCTGTTTGCGGGGAAGAACGGGGCCTCCGTGTGGTCGGGCATCCGTGGGCGCACTCATGCGCGCGCGTGTGCCTATAGACCGTGAGCCGACGGGTCTGTAGCCGGGGCGCGTCCGGGAGTGCGCGCGCGAGTCTCTGCGCCCCAATCTAGGTGGGTTTCCAAGTGGGGTGAGATCCGCGCGTACCCTCACTTATGGCCGGGAAGGGGTTTGCATGAGGATGGAAGCGCCTGTGTTTTTGAGCGGCATCCCTTTTCCTAGAGACGTTTCCTGAGCGCCCCCTCCGACGCACTGGCACCTCGAGGCGGGCCTGGCTGCAGGCCCTGCCCTGATTGTGGGAGCCAGACTGACCTACCTGGCAGTTAGCAAATGAACCTGTGGTGGCGAGGGCCCTGCCCAGAGAGCAAGGGGCCACTAGGAGGAGGTGAAGTTTGAGTGGAGACCTGGAGGTCAACCTGGCAGAGCGGAGGGAAAAGTTTTCTGAGAAGAGGAAACTACATGTGCAAAGGCCCAGAGATTGAAGGAGGGCCAGAGGTTGGCGAGTGAGTAACTTCCCAACTCCTAATCTACTTCTGGCTCCACACCCAGCAGCTTTGCCTTCTCTGGCATTAGCCCTGCTGTTACCAGCCAATCAACATAATGTATCTTACAGGCCACGTTGAGCCAGGGATGAGCACAAGGCCACAGAGCCTGTCTCAGGACTTTGGTTGGGAAGATTGGGAAGGAGGCCACCTTTGAGGGCTGGGATTGCTGAGAATTGATGATGGAGTATGGGGCCTGCCTTGCATCTGGCCCCAGCTTGAACTCCCTGATCACTGTCTCACTACCCCATGCTGAATAAGTAGCATTGCGCCCTCCTCTGTGTGCCCCAAACCCTGGGCTTCTCATCTCCTGGGAGTACAACAAACACAAAATTGAAGTATTTTCTTATTTATCTTCCTATGCACACCCTGAAAACTGGACCTGTGTAGTGCTCACCTTGACCCCAGAACTCACAATAGAAACTAAAAACTCTGTGTGGCCTCACAGCCTGCCCTTGGGAGAATAGCTCACAGGCAAGTCCCCAACTCAGCCCTGCCACAGCACAGATGGGACAGCAACACAGAGCCAACAGTTACATCAGCTCTCAGACCTGGCCACTTCCATCAGAGCACTTGGCAATTCCACAGAAGCATAAGAGCATCAACTTCTTGGAAACAGGAATTAGCCAAGAAAACAGGTTAATGAAAAACAATAAAGTTATGTTCCCTGTAGAAATGTCTATCACTGAATGAACTGTGACTACCTTAACTGTAAGGTCTCCCTGTTGCCTGGCTTACCACTGCCTACATCATTCTCTCTCCCTCTCTCTCTCTCTTTTTTAAGTTTATTTATTTTGAGATATATAGAGAGAATCCCAAGTAGCCTCTGCACCATCAGCATGGAGCCCGACACTGGTCTTGAACCCAAGAACCGTGAGATCATGACCTGAGCTGGAATCGAGAGTTGGGACACTTAACTGACTGAGCCACCCAGGCACCCCATCACTGCCTGATACATATACTTACCTGCTTATTTGTTTATTGTCTTCCCTTTACCAGTAGTTAAGTTCTGTTCCTGCTGTAACCCCAACACCTAGAACAGTGCTCAGCATTGGTAAGTGTTCAGAATTATTTGCCAACTAAACAAATGAATAAACAACTAGAGTCTCAGGGCACCTGGCTGGCTCAGTCAGTAGAGCGTGCAACTCTTGATCTCAGGGTCATGAGTTCAAGCCCCATGTTGGGCATAGAGTTCACTTAAAAATAATTAGAGTCTTTATGTTGCACACTTACTATGCACTGGACACATTTAATCCTCCTGACAACCCTAGGAGGTAGGTGTTATTGTCTCTCTTTTACAGTTGAAGAATCTGAGGTTTGGAGAGATGAAGTGATTTGATGCAGGTCGACAAGGTAGTGAGTGTCCACAAGAACCTTAGTTTCCTTTATTCAACATATGGAACAAAGGAGGAGAAATCCTATTGTTCAGTGGCCCTTGAGCCTTCCATCACAATCTCACACCTCAATGATGAAGGTTTGACCAGGGAAGGAAACACACTGGGAGACAGTCCCACTCAGCTTCAGAGCCTGGGATGCAGGCAGGGAGCCCAAGTACCCAAACAGACTCCATCTCTGGCTGAGATCTGGTTTCAGGCAGAAAGATGAGAAAGCTGCACATGGCTCCTCAGGTGAGTCCTGGGATGAACACAGTATCCAGAAACAGGCTGATTGCTCCATTCTTTCTGATGTTTCTCAACAGAGTCAGCCATTGAAATTATTAGAACATGCTGATTTTTTCATGTGGATCAAAAGTTTAAATGTTAAAAACAACAACAAGAGTGAACTATAAAAATACTGAAGAAAAAAGGGAAAAGTTTGTAGAATCTTGGAGTGAAGGGGGACTTCTGAGTATGTCACCAAACTCAAAAGGCATAAAAGAAAAAAAAAAGAAAAAAAATATGTAAATTCATTTATATTAAATTTAAAAAAAAAAACTGGAAGTCTAGGGGTGTCTGGGTGGCTCATCGGTTGAGCGTCCAACTTCGGCTCAGGTCATGATCTCAGGGTTTCTGAGTTCAAGCTCCGCATTGGGCTGTCTGCTGTCAGTGCACTTCAAATCCTCTGTCCCCTCTCTCCTGCCTCTCCTCCAATTGCTCTCTCTCTCTCTCTCTCTCTCTCTCTCTCAAAAATAAATAAACATTAAAAAATTAAAAGTCTACATGGAAAAAGCCACCATCAAAGTCAAAATACAAACAATAAACTGTAATTGGCTACAAACAACATACTTGTAACTCATTTCAAAATAAAGAGCTCTCATAAGTCAATAAGAAAAAACCCCAAGTCTCACTAAGAAATGGGGTAAAAGAGTACAGACTACCCACAGAAAAAGAAATACAAATGGGTCTCTCAGACCTATAGAAAATTGGTTATCCCCTCTTAATAAGATAAATGGAAATCAAACTAGACTTCCATATTTTTATCTATAGAGAAATATTAAAAACCTTAATGAAATACTATGGGAAAATAGGCTGATGGAAGAGTAAACCTTCATGTAGAACAATGTCTACAAAATTGTGAATGTGTATACTCCCCCCTTTTTTTTTAATTGAAGTGAAATTCACATAACAAAATTAACCATCTTAAAGGGATCAAGGCAGTACATTCACTATGTTGTGCAACCACCATCTCCTGTTCTAGAACATTTTCATTGGGGTGCCTGGGTGCTGGGTGGCACGGTTGGTTAGGTGTTCAACTCTTGATCTCAGCTCTTTTTTTTTTTTTTTATGTTTATTTATTTTGAGAGAGAGAAAGAGAGCACAAGCAGGGGAGGGGCAGAGAGAGAGGGAGGGAGAGAGAGAGAGAGGGAGAATCCCAAGCAGGCTCCACACTGTCAGTGCAGAGTCCAATGAGGGGCTCAAACTCACGAACCGCAAGATCATGACCTGAGCCGAAGTCAAGAATTGGACACTGAACTGACTGAGCCACCCAGGCTCCCCTCAGCTCAGGTCTTGGCCTCCGGGTTGTGAGTTCAAGCCCTGCATTGGGCTCTGTGCTGAGTGTGAAGCCTATTTAAAAAAAAAAATTCATCACCCCAAAAGAAAACCGTACCTGTTAAGCAGTTACTCCCCATTCCTCCCTCCTCCGGTCCCTGCAACCACCAGTCTTCTTTCTATTTCCATGGATTTACCTATTCTGGATAGTTCATATGAATGGAGGCATAAAACATGTGACCTTTCATATCTGGCTTTTTTTCACTTAGCATAATTGTTTGGAGGTTCATCTACATTGTAGCACATATCAGTACTTCGTTCTTTTTTATGGCTGAATAATATTCCATTGTGCGTATATACCAGAATTTGTTTATCCATTCATCCAGCTGATGGACATTTGTGTTGTTTCCACTTTTGGCTATTGTGAATAGTGCTGCTATGAACAACAAATGCCTTTGACCCAGCAATTCCATTACTAGGAACTGATCCTACCAATATCGCCCCCACAAAAAAACTGTAAAGCAAATAACTGAAAACAATCTAAATGTCCATCACTGGGGGCTAGCTACATAAAGTGTGCATTTTTGCAGAGACTACTCTGTAACGTTAACAATAAGGCAGCTTTTCGAGGACTAACAAAAAAAAGAGGTATCTTTTATGAAAATTTCAAGTATAGGATATGGCACAGAGTATGCTATCATTTGTGGAAAGAAAAGGAAGGGAGAAGGAAAGATTTTATATATATGTAACTTTTAAATTACTTAAATTGAGATATAATTTACAAATCCCATTGTATCAGTGTTAAGTGTACAACAAGATTCAATATTTGTATATATCGTGAAATGACCACAATAAGTTTAGGTAACATCCATCACCACACATAGTTATAATTATTTTTCTTATGAGAACTTTTAAAATCTGTCTTAGTAACTTTCAAATATGCAATACAGCAGCATTAACTATAGTCACCATGCTATAGATTACACCCACAGAACGAACTTATTTTTTTTAATATATATTTATTTTTGAGAGAGAGAGCAAGCAGGGGAGGGGCAGAGAGAAGGAGACAGAGGGTCTGAATGAAGCAGGATCTGTGCTGACAGCAGAGAGCCCCATACGGGGCTCGAACTCATGCACCTTGAGACCATGACCTGAAGTTGGATGCTTAATCAACGGAGCCACCCAGGTGCCCCCGCCCAGCACTTATTTATATCTGAAGGTTTATACCTTTTGACCAATTTCACCCATTTTGTCCACCCCGCCCCCACACTTCTGACAACAAGCAGTCCATTTTCTGTGCCTATGGATTTGAAATTTTGTTTAGATTCCACATATAAGTGAGATCATACAGTGTTTATCTTCCTCTGTCTGACTTATTTAGCATAAAGCCCTCAAGGTCCATCTGTGCTGTTGCAAATGGCAGACTGTCTTTTTTATGGCTGAATAATATTCCTGTGTGTGTGGTTGTGTACCACATTGTCTTTAACCATTCATCTGACAGTAGACATTTTGGTTGTTTCCATGTTTTGGCTGTTGTAAACAATGCTGCCGTGAAAATGGGGTGCAGATATGTTTTCAAGATGTTGATTACACTTTCTTCAGATAGATATCCAGAAACGGAATTGATAGATCATATGATAGTTCTATTTTTAATTTTTTGAGGAACCTCCATACTGTTTTCCATAGTGTCTGCAACCAGTTTACATTCCCACCAACAGTGCACAAGAGTTCCCTTTTCTCCACATCCTTGCCAACACTCATTATTTCTTGTCTTATAGGTAATTTTTTTTTGGCTTGAATTTTCACGGAACACCTGGCACTTCTGGAAGGATTCACAAGAAACTAGTAATATTAGATGTCTCCGGGGAGGGGAACTGCATGGCCAGGGGATGGGCTTGTGGGAGAGACTTGTTACTAAATACACTTTACACCTTTTGAATTTTGTGGGTTTTTAAAAAAGTTTTTGTTTTGTTTTTGTTTTTGTTTTTTAAGTAATCTCTGTGCCCAACGTGGGGCTCAAACTCACGACCCCAAGATCAAGCATCGAATGTTCCACCAAATGAGCCAGCCAGGAGCCCCACCTTTTGAATTTTAAGTCATGGGACTCAACAAAAACTATTCTCCTTGTGAGTGAAAAAAAATGTAGCATAAAAATCTTGTTCTTTTTTGCTAAACTTGCTCCTCCCCACCCCAAACTGTCACATACGGACGGAGGTAGCTGAGGAGAGGTGTCAGGCCAGGAGCGGGGCAAGCTTGCGTTCATTGGAACAGTTAGGAGAAGGGTGTCACTGGGAAGTGGGGGGCTGCATGGCCCCCAGGGAGGGCTCAGCCCAAGAATGAAGAGAGACCCACCCCAAGGAACCTCCCCTACAATTTCAGACACCAGAGACAGAAGAGACTAGAAACTTCTGGAGAAAGAAAAAGGCAAACAACCAATCTAAAGGTCTGGGAATGAGAGGAGCCCTAGACAGCAGCAGAAGCAACAGTCAAAAGACAATGAACAGAGAAGTCAGACTCTGAGCTAAAATATCAGTCAAAAACAAAGGATTTTGCCCCATGTTGGGTGTAGAGCTTACTTTAAAAAAAAAAAATTTTTTTTTTTTTTTGAGGCAAACCCTTTCAGACTTGGGAGGATCCAGGAAATGACCTTCCAGTCATCCTTTCTTGGAGAGTTGTTAAAGGATGTGCTTCAGCAAAATTAGGTCGAAAACTAAGAAAGTCAGGCTTGGGATCCAAGCCAGAGCAGAGGCTCCCAGAAGCCACCTAGAAGCCAGAGGAGCCTCGGTGGCACTGAAGGGACACTCAGGCCTCCTTGGAACAGGGAGGAAGGGACTGCCATAGGGCTCCACAGCTACACTGAGCAACAGACCACCTGTGACATCTCAGGAGCTTCTCTGAATACGCTTCAAAGGACAGGATTCATCCCACCCACGAAGTCCAAGACACTGGCATGGAGAAAAGACTGTGCTTGTGTTGTTTCCTCTCATTTTAGACTAAAAAGCTCTGAGCTGTTGGCTGGTAGGGATGAAGAGGTGACCCCACAGACTGAATTGGGCCTGCCCCACCCTGGGTCCCTGGTCCATTTCTGTCCCGGTGATAGACCATAGCTCAGGTGTCCTTTGGGAAGCTTTCTCTGATTTTGCCCCCAACCCCCTTGCCAGCTGGAACAAGCACCATCCACCAGACCTTCGCCATCAGAGCTGGGACTCAACCTCCATCACTGCTGCACCCAGCATGTGAGCATGTGCTAGGCTTGGGAGCCCAGACAAAGGTAGGGACTCCTCCTGAAGCTCTCCCTGGGGACCCTGGGCTATGGGCCTCAGGGGCTTTGAGTTGGCAAGCCTGCCTTTTTGGAGGAGGAAAGGGGAAGAGAAATCCCCTGTGGGGAGTTTGAGTCAGCTGAACTGTCATAATGGAAACAGCAGAGCCCTGGGCATCAGGACACTTCCCCTCTGTGGGCCTCAGAGTCCTCCTCAAGAGACAGAAATAACAGTGCTGCACAGGGAGTTGGGCTTAAGTGACAGAAGGGTGACAAAGCACTCCGTCGACTTGCAGGTGTGAAGGGAGACGCTGCTGCTGACCGCACGGTGACAGCTGGTCAGGGGTTAAGAGACTGCAGCATCTTGCCTCCAGCAGGGATGAAATTCTTTCACTTCCCTTAGTTCCAGGTCTGAACTTGGACTGGTTGGAGCTTTCTGGGGACCATGAATTCCTCTTGTCTACCAGTCACGAACATTCTAGTGAGAATCCTGCTGTCTGTCCAGAGACCACATCTTGACTGGAGGGGCAGTGGTTTGGGAGGCTGTCCTTGAAGTGTGGAGAGGAGGCTCAGGTTGAGGAACGCCAGGGTGGCCACCAAGCTTCATGTGGGGGTGGACGGTGACAGGCTGCATGGGCGGGGAATGAAGGGCCACCCGAGGGAACCCTGTGCTCTGAGACTCTTACTCAACGTGTCAGTCTGACACCTCCAGGCACATCCTGTTCCCATCTAACCCTTGCGCAAGGTCCGGGCCCAGCGGGAGGAGGCCGGAGGCTCCCCCACGGACGCGGACCCAGCCTCCAGGCCTCGGCTCTGCTCGGAATGACCCCATCACCTCGCTGGGTGACGAGGAGGACTTTTTCCCTTGCAAAGGCCACCACCCCACGCGTGTGGCGCAGCACTACGCCCGCTCGGGTGGCTGCGTGACGCGGGCAAGCCACTTCGCCTCTGGAGGTCTCAGTGTTCTTGCCTGTGAAGTGGGGTTGCCAACAGCCTTCGCTTCTTGGGGTCGTCAGGGGCCCCGGCAAGCCCCGAGGGCGCCCAGGCCGCTCGTGCACTCCCCGCGGGAGGCTGGCGTTTGGGGGCGTCGCCGCCCCGCCCCTCCCCGGCCCGTCCCCGCCCCCGGCCCGCTTCCTCCTCCCGCGCGGCAGCCCCCTGCCTTCGCGCCATGTCCGCCGGCTGGTTCCGGCGCCGCTTCCTGCCCGGGGGTCCGCTGCCCGCGCCGCGGCCGCCCAGGCCGCGCTCCAGCCCTGTGCCCTACCGGCGGCCCCGCTTCCTGCGCGGCTCCGGCTCGGGCCCCGGCACCGCCGACGCTCCACGCCGCCCCGACGTCCGGCCCGTGCGCAGTCCAGCGCGGGGCCGCGCACTGCCCTGGAACGCAGGCTACGCCGAGTGAGTGCCCCGTCGCGGCCCCCGCCCCCACCCCTCCACCCTGATCCCGGGCCTCCGTGCCGGCCCTGCTGGGCGGTCCTGGAAAACAGCCTAAGCTGAGCCAGTGCTCCCGTCCCCCAACCTTGTGGCTACCTCCCTTCTGCCCTCATCTGGGACTCTTGACAGCTTCCCCCGGTCCCACCGCAGCCTTTTCTTGGGGACTCCAGCCTCCCTCAGAGAGGCTCACTAGTTGGGAAGGACCTGCACCTCTGGGGCTTCCAAGATTAGACAGGGACCCTGGGTGGAGTTCCAACACTGCGCGCGGGCTTTGGAGATACCCCTCACACGCACGCAGCATCTCACCCTGGGTTGTGGCCTGTGCTGTATGGGACAGAAAATCTGGCCGAGATGGGGGGGAGGATTGGCAAAGGAGCCCCAGATCTCCTCGGACAGCCGCACCCTCACCTCACAGCCCAGGTCAGCACAGAGGCGCTGGGCCCTGAGTTTTGCCTTACCCTGAGGTTACTGAACAGTTAGGAAACTTACACTATGTTTGTCCAGGTGTGCGTTAGGGACAGCATAGGGGCTGCTGCTTCAGAGGTGGGGCTCCTCCCTCTATGTACCAGCTTTGGTCTCTGCCCGTGGGGACATGGGTGTGTCCCTGAAGGGTCTCTGATCACTTACTGGCCTCAGGATCATCAATGCGGAGAAATCTGAGTTCAATGAGGATCAGGCAGCCTGTGGGCAGCTGTGCATCCGGAGATGTGAGTTTGGGGCTGAAGAGGACCAGGAGTGGCAGACCTTGTGCCCAGAGGAGGTGAGTGCAACTGGGCCTGAGCCGGTCTTAACAGGCTGGGACCGGGACTGCAGGTTCTTGCTCTAGTTTCCCATGCCAGGTGGGGGGACAACTGGGGAAGCCAGGCAGAGCCTGACACCGAGCCCTTCCTGTACAGTTCCTGACAGGTCATTACTGGGCACTGTTTGATGGGCATGGTGGGCCAGCTGCAGCCATCCTGGCTGCCAACACCCTGCACTCCTGCCTCCGCCGGCAGCTGGAGGCCGTGGTAGAGGGCATGGTGGCCACTCAGCCCCCCATGCACCTCAGCGGCCGCAGCATCTGTCCCAGTGATCCCCAGTTTGTGGAAGAGAAAGGCATTAGGGCGGAAGATTTGGTGATCGGGGCTCTGGAGAGTGCCTTCCAGGAATGTGTGAGTGTGGCCTTTGGCTGGGGAAGGGACCGGGCACCTGTGGGACGCTGGGTTGTGGAGCATCCCTGCACACAGTGGTGGTCTCCCTGGATCTTTGCACTGGGAAGACAAGATTGGGTTGGTTGGTTTGTTAGTAATGGTCATCATTGCCATCACTAACCCCTCCCACTTATCCAGTGCCTAGTATGTGCTAGGGGCTTTTACCTGCATCGTACGTTGTGCACCTTGATGGTCCTTGGTGCAGGGGCTGGTTTCCCTTCCTCAGTTTTGAATAGGACTTCCCTCCCTCCCAAGGAATACTTCTAGATCTCCTAACCACAGGGATCCTGGAGTCATAGCCAGACTTTGGGTTGGGTGGGACTACCAGGCTTGTTGGTGGGGAAGTGAATGGTAGGGTGGGGATTGGGGACAGAGTGGTATGGTGGCAGTACAAGCAGCAGCTAAAGTGGCCTCGGTTTGCCCCAGGATGAGGTGATCGGGCGGGAGCTGGAGGCCTCAGGCCAGGTGGGCGGCTGCACAGCCCTGGTGGCTGTGTCCCTGCAGGGAAAGCTGTATGTGGCCAATGCCGGGGATAGCAGGTGAGTACCTGGAGGGTAGGCAGGGTGGGGTCGGCAGGCGGGCACCAGAGGTGGTGGGGACAGTGAAAGGGGGCTGGACGTGGAGGGATGGAAGTAGGGGTTGACTGGCTGAGTTGTTTGTGTACCTGGTGTGTCAGGTATGAGTGGACAGCAAATCTGAGGGAGGGCAGACAGCTCAAGCGCCAGGCCCAAGGGCCGAGCTTTTACTTTGCAGGCTGTCGGTAGTCATGGGGGGCTTTGAGCTGGTCCCTGGTGGCTGAGAGAGGCCATGAGTGAGGGTGGAGCCTGCTCCACAGGCCTCTCCCTCTCTTCCCCAACCCCATCCAGGGCCATATTGGTACGGAAAGATGAGGTTCGGCCCCTGAGCTCTGAGTTCACCCCGGAGACTGAGCGGCAGCGGATTCAGCAGCTGGTAGGTGCCTTTGGCAGAGGAAGGTTATGGAGCCCCAACTCCTGAATCTAGGGTCACCAGAAGCCACCAGAGACAGCCTCATCTGAGCATGCCTTCCTACCCCCAGGCCTTTGTCTACCCTGAGCTTCTGGCTGGTGAGTTCACCCGACTGGAGTTCCCTCGGCGACTGAAGGGGGATGACTTAGGGCAGAAGGTTTTGTTCCGGGATCACCACATGAGAGGCTGGTGAGCAGGGTGGGTTTGGGAGACAGTGGGGAGAGGCCTAGCGTCAGGCCCAGTGTGTGGGCTTGGGGCAGTCCTTTTCCCCGCGGGCAGGGTGGGCTCTGTGTTGCGGGGAGATGAGGGGTGGGTAGGGCCTGGATTGATGCTGGGTCTGCTCCTGGTAGGAGCTACAAGTGTGTGGAGAAGTCGGATCTCAAGTACCCACTGATCCATGGGCAGGGTAGACAGGTCAGTGAATGGCACCCTCTAAGAACCTCTCTTAAACTGCCCCCTGCAGAAGTGGGAGCTCCTTTGTCCCTTTTGGGGGCTGTGGCTGGGGTCATGGGGTTTGCTCCAAGGCTACAGGATGTTTGTCCCTCAACCCAGGGCACCCAAGGGCCACAGTACACTTCTGTGTGCTTTACTTGCACATTCTCTGGGGCTGTTTGCTGTCACCTCACATCTCCCTTGTCCCCAGGCTCGGTTACTGGGAACACTGGCCGTCTCCCGGGGCCTGGGAGACCATCAGCTCAGAGTCCTGGACACAAACATTCAGCTCAAGCCCTTCTTGCTCGCTGTCCCACAGGTGAGTGGGCAATAGCCCACACCAGCTTCCGTCTGCCCGGAAAGGCAGACGATGAGGCTGGCAGGAGCCCGGGAAGGGAGTGCTAAGGATCCTCAGGCTTAACTTGCAGGTGACTGTCCTGGATGTGGACCAGCTGGAGCTGCAGGAGGAGGATGTGGTTGTCATGGCAACTGATGGGCTCTGGGATGTCCTATCCAATGAGCAGGTGGCACGGCTAGTGCGGAGCTTCCTCCCTGGCAACCGAGAGGACTCACACAGGTACTGTAGCTTCTGGGGACCTGCCTGTGCCTGGGTCGGTACCAGCAGCAACACCAGGAAGTAGCTATGGCTGGGGAGACAGCACTGACAATGACACTGACATCTCAGGGCAGGTGGTCAGGATCGGGACTGTCTCAAGCTTCTGCGGGGTGACGGTGGGTCTCCAAAATCTCTGGGTTCAGAAATCCCTGAGACTAAAAATCTCCATGGTCCAACCTGTGGCCCTTCCATGCTTGTGGCTTGCCTGGCCCCACAGCTGGACCGCATTGTTTGGGTCCCCATGTGTCTGTCCAGCCCTGTGCAGCAAGTTCTCTGAGGTCTGGCTTTGCTTCTTTGCTTTGGCCCCGAAGTGCATCTGCAGTTGGTCCCCACAGGTTCTCGGAGCTGGCCCAAATGCTGATACATAGCACACAGGGAAAGGACGACGGTCTCACAGAGGAAGGGCAGGTGTCCTACGATGACATCTCTGTGTTCGTGATTCCCTTGCACAGCCAGGGCCAAAGGAGCAGTGGCCACTGAGGATTCAGACGCCACATCCCAGAACCACTCCAGGGCCGGGTGTAGCCTGGGCATCCCTCCACCATGGTCCACAGCAGGCCTACCTGCCCTGCCACCAGACACAATGGGTTGACACCCCCCAACCCCACCCATTTCATGGGGAGCATTTATACCAGGCAATCAAAGCTGGAAGAGTACGGAGAGCCCAGCTCCTCAGGTCCCCTCTTTGGCAGGCAGGAAAGAGCACAGTATCAATGGTAACATCCCTTTACAACGTAGGAAACCCACGTGAGGCTCCTCTGACAGGGTCCTTAGCAGCCCAGTGTTATTCTCAGATGGGGACAGCTGGACTAAGGGCATTGGCTAAGAATGCCAGGAGGGGCAGAAAAGCCTGTTTGGATTCAGGTCTCCTAAACCATAAATGTCAGGGTATCTACTCAGTAACCACCAAAGCCCATGCATGGTGCCTTATGGAAAGCTGTGGGCAGCTTCCTATCTGCTGAACCGATATCAGCCCCTGGGGAGACCAGCTCAGGTCCTGCCCTGTTTCCCTCTGCCACTGGAGGTGAGGCACAGGCCCTGGGACTAAAGTTGGGGCAGAACAGAAAGAAGCAAGAGGATCCCAGAGTTTGCTGAGCAGGGGATGTCCTCTGACCACTCTTCTCTGGCCCTAGCCCTGCCCTCAGCTGATGCCCCAACGCCTTTGGTTTTGTTGCCCCCGCCCCCCCATCACCTCCCTATTGTTAAATGTTTGTGTGGAAGAGCCGTTGTGAATCATGAATTGCTGTAAAGCTTGACATTATAGTATACTTTTTGCTCTTTCTTGTTATTTTCCAAAGAATCAGTCTTTGCTCCACCTTGCAAGTTTGCCTGTAGTCAGAACTGCATTTCTCTGCGGGCCTCCCTAGTTCCTGGTATGGGGTGAGCCCCTGTGAGAGAACTGTGGGCCAGGGAACAGAAAGGTCTGTACCACCATCTGTGAGCTCTGGGCTTGATGTACCAGAAGGGGTGCCTTTAACTTGGTTTTGAATGCCAGTTTCTATAAAGCAAGAATTAGCTGGAGACAAGTCACTCGGTGTTTGAGGAGCAGCTTGGTTCTTCACCTTCCCCACAAGACTGTTATCACCTAGCACTTGCCAAAGCTCAGGTGCTCAGAAGTATTTGTTGAATTACAAGGTGTCCACCTTTCTGACCTCAGCCTTACCGAACTCCCCTGATACATTCCTACTTTAGTTTACAACTGAGATGAATTCTAACCAGGCAACTCACAACCCTAGCCTGGGGCCAGGAGGGACATGGGCTAGGTGGCAGCACAACTGACGGTAAAACTAGTGTTTAACTTAACTGGGGAGGCTCTCAGACCCCCTTTCCTGTCCACTAACTCATTTATTTTTTTAATGTTTATTTTATTTCTGAGAGAGAGGGGGAGCGGGAGTGGGAAAGGGACACAGAGAGAGAGAGAATCTGAAGTTGGCTCTGTGCTGACAGCAGGGAGCCTGATGCGGGGCTCAAACTCACAAACCATGAGATCATGACCTGAGCCGAAGTCAGATGCTTAACCGACTGAGCCACCCAGGCGCCCCTTATTTTTCTTAATTTGCCCATCTTATTTATTTTCTTTAAGCTCCATGCCCAGTGTGGGGCTTGAACTCATGACCCTGAGATCAAGAGTCTCGTGCTCTACCGACAGAGCCAGCCAGGCGCCTCCCAATTAACTCATTTTAGACTCCATTTCCTATATACCTTTTCCAGGGAAGAGAAAGGAAGAAATTTCCCCTTTTTCACAGTCCTGTCCCACAGCCCAGCACTCTTGGGCCTCCGTCTCCAGTGAGGTCCCGACAAACTGGTGGCCCCAGAACCGCTGGGCAGCCCCTCTCTGGGCCTGCTCTAGTTAGGCGGCTAGCAGACGCAGGAGTGTGCTTTAACAGGCCTGCAGTTTTACTTCCTCTGTCTTCAGCAACCACCCTGCCCCCAGCAGAGTGTGGGCAGCATCCCGCACTTGCCTCACCCACAACTGTTGAGGCAGCTCGCCCCTGCAGCCTGCAGGCTTTGCTTCCGATCCAGCCCACTGCCTGCTCTCACTCCTCAAACAAGGCTGAAGCCCCCCGGAGTGGGAGTGGTGCGTCTCTCACCTGCAAGCACGCACAAATGACAGGAGCGACTGCAGGGTCAGCCATGTGCGTCTCAGCAGAGCCAAATGCTGCAGCAGCCCTCCACCAGGCTGGGCAAGGGGGTAGGGGGGGGTTTGGGACGCTTCCTCCTTGATGTTGTGAGCCTATCACTCACAAGCTGGGATGTTCCCTCTGCTGCTCTTCATGATCCTTGGCTGACGACCCTGGGCAAAGTGGCAGGCGGCAGGTCCCGCAGCTCTGAGGATACCGAGCTGGTGCACAGGCTCTAGGAGTTGCCAACTCACCAGCCAAGCAGTGGGTTATCAAGCTACTGGCCAGGCCTTCTGCTAGAACTGGTGCAAGAGCCTCAAAAGAAGAGGCTCCATTACCCTTGCCCCACAGAAGCCGGGACCTAGCAGGACAAACCTTATTCTAGCTACAGGCTGCCAACCTGATCAAGTGTCGAGGTAACAATGAGGGATGAAAGGCAGCCTGAGGTACGTGCCAGAGAGTCTGCAGACCAAGACCAGTTGGCCCTTCCCAGTCCCTCATTTCTGGCCCTGTGGCTGCTTATTAGAGCCTGCGGTTGAGGAGACCCAGGCTGCTATGCGTTGAGGTCTGTCTGGGTCTAGGGATTCTTCCCAACAGCTGACAGGCCTTGGTCACCACGGGCAGGCAGAGGCAGTCCCAGGGAGCCCAACAATCCATCCACACAGCATTACCAGAGTCCCAAAGGGAATCAGGAGGACTAACAGGAGACAACCCATCCCTCCCTCCAACTCTAGGAACCAGGCAAACAATGCTATGGAAACTCAACAGAAAAGCTACAACCATAAAACTCTGTTTAAGACTGGTAACATGGAAAAAATGTTTATATGTTAAGTACAAAAGGGACATAAAATTGTATATACAGTAGAATAACAACTATGTAAACACACCAAAAATCTATGCACAGAAATTTCTAGAGGAACATTTAACACCAAAAGATTAACAGTGGTAGCATTTGGGTGGCAAACTGATTCACTTTAAAATTCCCCAAATTTCCTCAATAAGCATTAATTATGATTGCAACAGGGAAGTTTTATCTAAAAAAATAAAAATTAAAAAATCCCCCACTGGCTGGTGGTTGAGCAGTGCAGTGTCCCACATAAATTGGTGGCTTTGGCCTGGACTCTTCAAGTGTGGTGCGCCCCTCCCATCCTAGAGAGCTTAGAATACCACCGGCTCCACCCCTGCAGCCCTAGCCCCTCTGCTCCTTTATCCTGCCTTATTCTTACCACATCACGTCCAATCACTTCCAGCTGTAGCTTTCCCCTTTCCTTCCCAACTTAGGAGCCAGCTCTGTAGCCACAGGTCCCTAGAAAGAGGGGCAGTGACGGGCCTATTCCAAAGAATGTGGTACCTCAGCTTTGGACACACAAGAACTCTCGAGAGGAATCATCTTCCTTGCTGACAGGCAAGTGGCTTCTCTGGCTGCAGGTATGTTTATTAGGCAGCCCTTCTTATAAACCCAGTCTCAAGCACTCTGAACACCTACCATGAATTTTCTACTTTGGAGAGCCAGGAGTGGGCAGTAATAGATCATCTGGTTTCTAGAAGTCTCTCCATTCTGATAAGGCAGAGCTATATACAGTGGGTGGCACTGCAGAAAAGCTGCAGATTCCAGTCGACATTTTGGAAAGATGTATGCCCTTTGCCCTTTGAGAAACAAGTCAAAAGTAATTGCTAACAAAACAAAACAGTAATTGCTGGCAATTTACAGCCTATTTCTGCTGCTGAACAAAGGCAGTTAATGGCTTGCTTCCCCCTTAGCAACTATGTACTCTTGGGCAAGTCATAACCTTGTGGAGCCCGTTTCTGTATCTGCAGAGAACCTATGACCTACTTAAATGTTTGAGAACTTCCTGAAATAACATGCTACTGGTACTGCTCTAAGAAGGCCATGCAGGGGAAGGAAAGGCCATGAGCCAGCTGTAGCTCATTTCAACCCTGATCAAGACCTCTCCCTCTTCTAAGAGAAGGCAAGGAAAAGAAGAAAGCAGACATACCAGGTAAACAGGAATGACCTGTAATTGGAAAAGAAGCTTCAGACAAACTGAAAATGCTCTGGTTCCAGCATCTTGTCCCCAGATGCCGGAAGCCAGGCACAAAGGGCATGCAAAAGTGACTGTCACACACGTACAAGCGCAGACAGAGCATCACCGAGCAAAAAGGGGGCTAATACTGCAGAGAGGGCCCCAAAGTGCGGCTTGAGGAATACAAGGGAAGTTATCCCAAGACCCTCAGTTAGCTGCCGTGGGAACAGCAAACATTTGAAGCTTTGCTTCATTCTGTCTCCCAAAGGAAAAAAGGGTAATAGGGAAGACTCACTAACACTTGTGGCAAACACTATTAGCAAGGATGCAGTCTTTCTCTCGGGCTGCAGGACTCGACCTCTTTCTGCTGAACTCTGAGAAATGACAGATATTTTATATACATATATATATATATGCATACATACATATACATATATATGTATGCACACACGGATATATTTAAATGAAGGAGTACACACTGTGCTAAAATACAAACAACAGAAACCCCATGTCATATATAAAAAGGCTAAATATAACATATAACACAGGCCTACAGCCAGCTCTTGCTTGGGAGCTGGGGAAGGGGTGGTATCATCTGGAGACTCTGTACACAATTTGTGGTGGGCAGGGAAGGCATCAGTGTAAACAACTCAGACTCACTCCACAATACTGGCCCACAGGAAAGCGTGATGTATCTCATGTACAAAAATAGACTCCCACCTTGCTTTTGTACAAAACCAAGCTTGGTAGGCACCCAGAAAGACCGCAGGTTTGTCTTCATGACGGGGGATCACACCAGGCTACTGCTAAACCTCCCAGCCATGGAACTCACCTGCAACCCCCACTTCCCTCCCCTTCAGGCTCCTGGGCCATCTCCCATCCAACACTCAGAGCCTTGAGGCGTGCCCAGATCACCCACCCTCACGTGACTAACTCGCTAGGCTTCCTGGCAAGCAAGGTCCTTTTCTGTTCATCTGTCCCTTTCTGACCCCCAGATATATGAAGACTTATTTCTGTAAATGTTTGGCACCTAAGTAACATGATGGGTGTGGAATATTGCCACAATGACACAGGGAGACCCAGTAACAAGACATGCAGGGTGCGGGCAAGGGGTGCTGAGCTTCCCTAGCATCTCAAAACCAGAACTGTGGCTTCCCATGCATTTATGGGGGTGGGAGAAGGGATGTGCAGAATTAACTTCACCGGCTCCTCAGCAGCAAATACATTCAAAATTGAAGGCGTCTCGAGGGCCCCAGTATACCCTAATCATGAATCTGGTCACTCCTCTGGAGGAGCTCAGTGCAGTGACAGCGGGAAAATCTAAGTCCTGACAGAATCTGCCACACCAACAGTCTTTTTTGAAGAAGCTCGGCAAAGTAATTTTTTTCTTCTGAGCAGATGTACAGCACATCCATGGGAAGGCCATGTGGAAGGATGCTCTTCAGCCCAGTCAAATGATCCGATCCATTATCTCAGTCCCCTCTGAGTTTTTTCCTGTTGGCCACCCTCACTGTACAGAAACAGCCGAGCAGCACCAAGGTCAGTCATCGATGGTGGGCAACCAGAAGGCCTGGAAGGAGAAACATAAATCAACTTTTAAAAGCCAAGCCTCTCTCCTCACTCAGGGTTCTTACCACCACCGTGCCCCCAGCATCAAGGTGCCCAACCCCAACAGTGGAGGAATTTTGGCTGGTGGCCTTCCCTCATGACCAACCGATTCTGACAATCTGTGGAAAAACATTCCCCCTCTGTGCAAAAGTAAGCTGGTTCTGTCTCCAACATGTCTACCTTCGTAGTCCAGTGGTAAGGAAAAACAAAAGAGCTGTCTGGGGAGGTGGGTATCTGGCCTTACTGCCAATCTGCCAGGTGACCTCCAACATGCCCTCTCCTTCTCAAGCTGTAAAAAAATGACAGGGACTGAGGTGGTTTTGCTGCATTTCTTTCTGACATCGTTTCCTCAGTGTCAAAAACAAAAAAAGAGCGAGGGGGCAATGTGTTCTGGGTAGGCTAGTAGTGAAATCCCTCATCCTCAAATACCCAGGTATACTTAAGAGATGCTAAAAAGAAACTTGAGGCTGAGACACACGGACGCTTTGTTCTGCTAGCATTGCCTAGAAACATAAGGAACTTGGAGGAAACGCTAAGTAGTGAGTTATGATCAACTGTAAAAATTTCTCAGGAATTCAGCATAAACTGAAAGAAATGGCAAACAGAGAGGTTGCAGCCACAATAGGCTGGTTCGAAGTATTTTAAGAAGCCAAAAAATTGTTAGGCATAGTCCCAAGTAGTTTGGTCATAAAACCAGGGGCTATAGCAAAAATGGGCCTGAGGTCTCCCAGCAGCTTACAGGTGATCCCAGATCACAGAAATAAGGGTGAAAGTGAAAGCCAAGTCCAACCAGAGATCAGATAATAGGAGGTGAACCAGGGAAGCCACCAGCTGAGAAACATGAACTTGGATGCTTATCAGGAACCTATTTAGGACACAGTTTACTAAAGCACCCACCACCCCAAATGGAAAGGGCCCTTATGTGGAAGACATCTCCTGTGTTCACATACCATGTTGGAACATGCGCTGGCAAAGGTCATGAATTTGGGGTTGAACTGCAAACAGGTAATAGGGCCTGTGTGTTTGCCATCCAACACAGCTACTTTTATACCACTCTCTCCATTCCAGACATGGATCTTGCCATCCTCTGAACCTAAAGAGAATGATAAAGGAAAATACAACAGCTCAAGGCACAATGCAAAGAAAAGTGGGAAAGACAAACTGACATCTGGAGAAAAGTCAAGCTTCAGGACCTGGCCCTCATCTGAAATTGAGGGAGAAGGGGCAGTGAAGAAAGGACACTTTGGAAACTGACCTTGACCCTAGTTATTTGTTCCCATCCAAGTCATTTCCCCTCTAACTTTAGTTTTCTCATTTAAAAAGGGGGCTACGGGGCACCTGGGTGGCTCAGTTGATTAAGTGTCTGACTTTGGCTCAGGTCATGATCTCACAGTTCGTGGGTTTGAGCCCCACATCAGGCTCTGTGCTGACAGTTCAGAGCCTGGAGCCTGCTTCAGATTCTGTGTCTCCCTCTCTCTCTGCCCCTTCCCTGCTTGTGCTCTGTCTCTCAAAAATAAACATTAAAGGAAAAAATTTTTTAAAAAAGGAGGGGGCTAAATACCATCACATCCCACCAACACCAAGCCACTGAAAACCGAATGCAGGGTTAAATCAGAAAGCTAGTATTATTAGTAAGACTGTGCTTGTGGAGTTTAACTCTTACGCTGGTTCAACCAACATTAATGCCAGGTCCCAGTAAAGAAGTGCAAAATCAGCATAAAGACACTGCACCTTTGGCATAAGACTATACATTGTGGTGAGATAGGTGAGAACACCCATCAAGAGGATAATAGATAGTATTTTAATTAGTTAAAACTAACAAAAATACAAACAAAAAAATACACAGTACAGAGAAATAACCCCCCAAGGGGGATAAAGAAAGCTTACCAATCATAATAAACTGGGAGTCTGGAGTAAATGAGGCCTCCAGAGTGACAGCTTTGCTGTTGGCATAACCCTAAAAAAAAGCAGAACAGTTCTCTTATCACAGCCCTATTAATATAAAATAATTGCCTATAAACACTTACCCAGCACACACATCACCTTCCTTTCCATGAAACCCTCTCCTCTTCATGCATAGTGCCACCAAGGTTCCAAACTCGGCTGCCACCCTTTACAGTTCGCCCCCATCCCCAACTCCATATTCAATGCAACTAGAAAATTATTATGGCAAGGAATTACTTTGTATCTAAATTCCAAACTTGGGACACTATGTGAGAGAAGTGAATGTCTCAGAATCCAAGAGAAGTTAGTTCATGTTCAGAATGAAAATGCATGTCCATGCTTCCATCAGTGAGTCAAGGATAACCACTGGTCTCCATCAACCAGCTACCACAATTCTCAGCCCAGGAGGAAGGAGCATGGAAACAGCCATGCTCAAAGGTTGTCAGCTCACCCCAAAGGTGTGCATCACCACTCCCTTGAATGCATCGATGAGACGGATGAAGCTGCCATTGGTGGAGATGAGGATGAGTTTACCATCATTGCTGAACTTAAGTCCTGTCCACTCACAAGTCCGATCGTACTGCATCTTAAAAGTTGCAAATGGCCCCTGAAATGATAAAAACAGCAGACCCAGCCCAAGGCCCATCAATATTTCTTCTGCCAGAGCCAACTCTCATTCTGTCCCTTTAGATTCCTTTTTGGCTAGGAAAAGCAAGGAAGAACTATTGCTCTGACATTCGCCAGTGTCTACCACATACCTCCTTTATCATGGAAAAGGCTCTCATCTTACCCTTCAAAACCTCCATGATATGAAGATAGCTCAAAGATTCAAAGATTTACCTTATCAAAAGAGCGAAGGTCATAAAGTTTGACCATTTCAGAATTGACACCTGCAGCAAAAATTAACCCTTCTGGATCAAAGGAACAAACTGGCTTGCCTTGTAGATGCATGAGGCCCTATGAAAAAATAAGAAAAAAGGTTAATGAACCCAGGATCTTACCACCATGTAATTTACTTTTTCCAATGAAAACTAAGAAAGGACACAAACAGATACCTACCCAGAGAATGGAAAAAGCAAACAAACCTAACTAAAATAAGGCTTTTTACAAACAGGTCTCCATACAACTGGTTTCATCAACCCTAACTGTACAACTCTATAGACACTGAATCCAAATAAAAAGAAATTCTTTGAGCGTAAAAGCTACAGCTCACAGGTTTCAGGAAAATGGTTTTGAAAGCAAAAATCCACAGAGCATAATGCAATATGCACTGGATTAGGGTATTAGCTTAATTACCAGCCACCTACCAGGAAAACAGATTTTCTCCAAAGTTTAGAAAGACTTTGGGATCTCAGAATGGAACGATTACTTTCTCCTTTCCTTGAGAGGAAGAGCTCATGATAGTGCCTACCATAGAAAACTTTAACTGTGAGGTACCATTACCTGGCAGTTAGGAGACCGGAGATCCCAGAGTCGAATGGTCTTATCAAGAGACCCAGAAATGAAAGTGTCATCCACAGGTGACATGGACAAGGCCACCACCCTGCAATGCATCAAGATAAATAGGAGTTGAAGCATAATATTTGCAAAAATTGGATGTGAACTCTAAACCACTCTACCTGCCTAGCTACATTATATATACCTGTTCTCTCAACACTGCCATTTTAAGAAACATACACATATAAACAATCTGGAATAACCAAAAGCAACTAATATAATGAAAAAACAAACTTCGAGCTACAGCATAAAAATGTTAAGCCTCCAATGCAAAGCAAACCACAAGGAGACACCACTACACACCTATTAGAATAATTAGAAGCCTCATGCATTGCTGGTTGGAATGTAAAATGGTGCAGGTGCTTTGGAAGATTTATAGTTCCTTAAAAAGTGAAAGGTAGTTACTATATGACCCAGAAATTCCACTTCCAGGTATATACCCAAGAAAAATGGAAACCTATGTCCATACAAAAAGGTACACATATGCTCACAACAGCATTATTCATAATAGCAAAAAAGTGGAAACCCAAATGCCCATCAACTAATGAATGGATAAGCAAAATGTGGTGTCTCTATACAATGAAATATTTGATAATAAAAAGAAATGAAGTACTGATTCATGTTACAGCATGTTATGAACCTTGGAAACATGGTAAGTGAAAGAAGTGGACATGAAAGGGCACAAACTGTCTCATTCATTTATAAAAAATGTCCAGAATAAACAAAGCTATAGATATAGAAAGAAGATTAGTGGTTGCTGGGAACTTATAGGAGGAGGCATGGGGGGTGACTGCTACTGAATACAGGGTTTCTATTTGGGAGTGATGAAAGTGTTCTGGATTAGTGGTGATGGTTGCCCAATTCTGTGAATATACTAAAAACCTGAACTGTATACTTTAAGAGGGTGAATTTATGGTACAAAACTATATCTCAATTAAAAAACAAAACCTACCAAAAAATCCTTAATTACTTAACTAGAATTTTGTGGACTATACTAACAGTCTTAAACCTGAGTACAATCAGCATTATCTGAGGGTGGATTAAAAACACAGACTACTGGGGCGCCTGGGTGGCTTGGTCGGTTAAGCGTCCGACTTCGGCTCAGGTCACGATCTCGCGGTCCGTGAGTTCGAGCCCCGCGTCGGGCTCTGTGCTGACAGCTCAGAGCCTGGAGCCTGTTTCAGATTCTGTGTCTCCCTCTCTCTCTGCTCCTCCCCTGTTCATGCTCTGTCTCTCTCTGTCTCAAAAATAAAATAAAACGTTAAAAAAAAAAAATTTAAAAAAAAAAAAAAAAAACAAAAAAACCACAGACTACTGAGATCCACTCCCAGAACTTCTAATCCAGCAGGTCTGAGAACCTGCTCCCAGGTGATGGTGAGGCTGTTGGTTTGGGCACTACTTACTAAGCCAAGCCACAGGCCTGTGCTAATAGCAACTGTTATTTCTGATATGAGTCCCCTTTTATGGTTATACCACTAAGAGTCACTCACTAGAAAACATTTCTTCCAAGGGCTCCTGAGCTCTCTTGTCCCCTTTGCTCATATTCTCACTCTGCCACTCTGCTATGAAGACACCAGCCACCTCCCAAGCATTTGGGCCTGGCCTGCAATGAAGGACAGCATGTGGCTCTACCAAAGCCCCAAGTGAAGTTTCATTGAGGGCCACAAGCTATGACCTGTATATATAATGCCTATGAGTCTACATTACCACCTATAGAGAAGGCCCTTGTGGAAACAGACACTTGGATAACTCTTCCTTCTGGACTATGGAAGAGTAGTTCTGCATTCTGGCTTGGCCGTAAAACACTTCATAGATATAGAAGCTGGTGTCACAGATGAAGATTATAAAGGAAATGTTGGTGTTGTGCTGTTTCATTTGATAAAAGTTTGAAGTCAAAAAGATGACCAAATTGCACAGCTCATTTGTGAATGGATCTTTTATATAGAAATAGAGTAGGTTCAAGTTTTGGATGACACTGAAAGGGGTTCAGAAGGTTTTAGTTCCACTGGAAAGCATTAAAATTTATGCCATGATGGGGCGCCTGGGTGGCGCAGTCGGTTAAGCGTCCGACTTCAGCCAGGTCACGATCTCGCGGTCTGTGAGTTCGAGCCCCGCGTCGGGCTCTGAGCTGATGGCTCGGAGCCTGGAGCCTGTTTCCGATTCTGTGTCTCCCTCTCTCTCTGCCCCTCCCCCGTTCATGCTCTGTCTCTCTCTGTCCCAAAAATAAATAAAAAACGTTGAAAAAAAAAATTTAAAATTTATGCCATGAATAGAAAATGAGAAAATGTACTTTTCTTTAAATTTTTACCTAAAGAAAAATTTCTTCCAATATAACTCAATTAACATCCATACTAGTTCCTCAACTTAAACATTTAAAGATACCGTAAGCCAAAATTTCCTGGGAATGCTGAGGCGGTAATAAAACAGTGAGCAGAATGCATACGTACATGTAATTTTAGGTCATTGTATTCAGGTCAAAAGCTCAGAGAAAGTCTATCTTGGGCTCTATGCTGAGAAGTAAAGAGAATACAACGAGGAGTAAAACCTCAACTCTAGAAGCACCTGAATGGCTCAGTCGGTCTAACTTTGGCTCAGGTCATGATCTCATGGGTCTAGCCCCGTATCGGTCCCTCTGTGGTCAGCACACAGCCTGCTTTGGATCCTCTGTCCCCCTCCCTCTCTGTTCCTGCCCTGCTTATTCTCTCTCTCTCAAAATAAATAAACTTAAAAACAAAAACAGAAACAAACAACAACACAATAATAGCCCAACTCTAAGAAAGCTTAACTGTCCAGTCCAGAGAACTCCAAGAGAGGGTCAGAGAAGGCTTTCTGGAAGAAGCACCACATGTGGTGGACAGGATTTCAATGAGAGATGTCTTTACAGAAAAAGTGCCAGACAGGAAGGCATGAGGCCAATGTCTAGGAAGCAGCCCAGAATTCACCTCAACTTGAGTGGTGGAAGATAATGTTGGGAACATGAGTCACAACCAGAGGGAGGAAAGCCTCACTCCAAGGGGAAGGGGCAGACAGATATGGAGAACTATTAAAGTTCTTCACAGAGATATAGATAGACTATGAAGTGGTCGGAACTGTAATACAGGATGCTAAAGAAGGATGATGAGGGATAGGGAGATTAATTAGGATTTGACTGTAATTCACTTTACAGTGCATGAGCCAGGACCGAAGAAAAGGATAGTGACACACTAGGTTAAACCTAGGTAGAATCAATAGGATTAACAACTTACTAGATGTGAAAGCAAGGGAAAGAAAGCGAACAGGGAACAGAGGCTTTGAGTTAGGATAATTAGAAGGGACAGTGATAAAGAAACATGAGGCCGAGAGAGAGGATATGGCCCACAGCATGTAACAATGAGGGATGGTATGCTGGACCTGTCAGGTGGGAGCATGAAAGAGATATCCACATAGATGTATATAAAACCTGGAGGTGGAAATGGAGTCTGGAAATCAGGGTAGACATGAGCTAAAAATATTGATTTGGGAAGCCATCTGAGTAGAGGTAAATGAAATTAGTGATGAAGATGTGAGAAAATATCAAGACAGGAGAAAAGCTAGGGTGAAATCTTACTTATTTTAGAGTCAAAAGGAGAAAGAAAGGCCAAGAATTGCAAGAGTGGAACCAAAATGGGAAAGTAGGCTGCCAAAGGGGAAAAAAAAAAGTCACTGAGAAGTTGAACACCAAAAAAAGCCAAAAACCCAAAAACCACCCCCCACCCCCCACCCCCCACCCCCGAAGACAGATTTTAACTGGAGACAGCAGGGAAAGAGGAGTAAAACAGCATGGAAAAAGCCCCATAAATGATCCCGGGACTAGACCAAATGATTTAAACAGTGAATGAGTGAGGAGGTGGAGATGGGAGTATGCAGATTATTCTTTCATGTTTGACAGTTACAAGGAGTGGGAGATAAATTCAAGGAATAGATTTAAGATAAGGAAGACCAAGTAAGTTTGTAGGCAGCAAGGAAAAGTCTACTTAAGAGATGGAAACAAGTAGAAAGAAGGAGGTTGGTTTTGTCAAAGAAGAAAGGATACTTCTTTTCAAGGAAAGGGTTCCAAGGAAGTTGAAAAGAACTCATTTTGGATGGCCTTGATTTTCTTAAAAAAAAAAAAAAAAAAAAAAAAAAAAAAAAAACAACAACAACAACAACAACAACAACAACAACAAAAAACGGCAACAAGTTATCTTCTGAGAATCAGGACATCAAAAAGCTGGATAATCAGGAAGATTGGAAAGAATTTCAAACAACTACAATCAACTCAAATCATTTGTGAACATTAATTTGACTACAAACAAGCAAAAACATCTACTTATCACAAGCCATCATTTGTTTGTTTGGGACCAGTAACCAATAGCTGTCAGCTCTCACCTTCAGCAACATAGATATGCTCTGCCCAATCAAAAGTGCAGCCTAAAACAGGGTGCTCTTGGTCCATCTCCTGTTAAGGTTCTATACCACTCCAAGTTGTACTGTGTTAATGTATATTTGTAAACAAAAGCAGGAGGAAATACCCTCAGTGATTAAAATATCATCCAAAGGAAAATGTGTTTAACACTCAACCCAAACTTGAATATTTGAAGAAAAAACACTGGGGGAACTGGGGTATGAGATAGAGAGAAACAAAATGCATTACAAAACAGAATAAGGAAACAAGCTTCTGGACTTTCAAAAGTCACAAAGGACAATTTTATTTATTATTATTTTTTTTCATCCTCATTAAGATCTTCACATGGAACATGTTTATGAAGACTAGGGGCCTGCTGTAATGGGGCCACCAGTACTGGAAGAGGCCTCACATATAAATGGTCCTTTCGTTAAGGGACATCTAATATTTGGGGTTCCTCAATGATAAATGTAATTTGTACTACATAGGTTTCCACTGAGTGTCTTTAATCCACTTTTTCCCCAATTATGTTTTAACTGAGATTTCAGTTTATCTTATGAAGTCCTACCCCTGCTTCCACAACCTCAGTAAATCAAGTATTGACTGTCTGAGGGAGAGTTAACAAGAGAAGACTAAGAGGAATGCCAAACAGCAGTAAAGAACTAGCTTTAGTTCACTAATAAAATCTCTCTACTCTCCTAGTCTCTGGGTAACCTCAGGGGTAAAAGAACTATCTACTTCTGTAACATCTGGTTCTTACCTTTTGCTGTGTCCAGGAAAGTATCTGATGTATTTGTTGTCATGCAAGGACAGGTAACGAATAGTATCTGTAAGAAGACAAATAAGGCATGATGATACCCTATTATTTTTAAAGGAATTACTGTACGTTTTCATCTTGAAAACAAGGCCAAAAAATTTATTGTTTTCCATAACTCAAGCAAGGTGTGAATAAGTAAGGCTGAGTAATTCTTCTCCACAGCTGAAGAATGGGCACTACAGATTTCACATAATTCAAAAGCAGAGTTCGTTCTTGACAGCATATACAGCAATTTTTAAAAATCATTGTTACCACCAATCTTTGGCTTCTGCATAGTTACAATGCAACCTGTCCTGCAAATATACCCTGCCTGCACCACCCCCAGAAAGCACAATAGGTTCAGTGCTCACAGAATGGCAAGCCTTAAAGGAAAACATTTAGCTGCTAAGGAAACAGGCTCAAAGAATTAAGTAGCCATGCTAAACTGAGGATCAGGCTGAACTCTGGCATAATATTTTTGTCCAGGGTTCTCCAACAGCGTGTTAGGGACCTAAATTTTAATTGGGTATATAATCTACATCAAAACTAAACAAATGGAAACAGAAGTAACGTCCTACTACTTTTTAAGTTAACCAGCTATCCACTGGTACTTTGTGCATCAGAGAGAAGTCAGTTGATAATAATAATAATAATAATAATAATAATAATAATAAAGTGTCCAAAAGAACAAATCAGGAAATTGGGTTAAAAAGATCTTAAAACATTTAAAAATTAAACTCATAAATACATCAGTAAGTCACAGCAGCGAGATTCTGTCAATATCAAAGAAAAGAATAATCATAGAGATTTGTGCTTGGGGAGAAAAAGACAAACACTCTTAAAAACCAAGTGATTCTACCTGAAAAAGTAAACAAAAAGATGGCGGTGGAAAGGGAATGAAGTGCCATAAAGAACAGAACTAGAAAGTACTATGTCTTGCAAAAGACTAGGAATAAGAAGCAACTGTTGCGAAAAAGGCAATAGGAAATGGTGCCAATATAGATAGGAAAGCATAGAAAGAACATTCTAGAGGCAAACAACACAGAAACAAAGAGGCTGAAAGCACCAAGTCATTCCAGTTGTTCACAGGGGTACTTTCTAGTAACAGGGCATCTAACTCGGGAGAGGGAAAACCGCACTCTTTGTATGTTCCAAAACTGAACTCTATATAGTTTTCCTTGAAAATCTTCAAAGTTCTAGAATGACAACTATGAAGTCTTCCTGGATGTTCTATTGCTAGTAACTACTCACCTGCCCTAAGCAGAAAAAGACTTTCCTCCCCATTACCTGGTTTCCCAGAGATGAGCAGGGAGTCGCCATCCTCTCCGCCCCACTCAGTAGCTGGTGCACTGTTCCTGGCAAGGCAGTGGCCTGTACAGTTATCTCCTGTACCGGGTGGTATCATAGACCCTCAAACTGTACAAACTACTACCTCAGCCTGGAATCAGGCAAAAGGAAACGGAGCGTTGGAGGAACTCTTCAGGATGCACTCGAGACAGGAAAGGCAACATCCTCCCAGCAGAGGCCTGGCAGCAAAGCTGCAAGTGCCACACATTTGCCTCATTTTGCACCATATTTGGAGAATCCTCACATTTAATCACCCCAACAGAAGAAGTATACCAGTCATTCAGGTGATCACATAGATATGTTTCCTCAGGATCCTAATGTTTTATATTCTTGTCCAAAAGCATCAATTGCACTGCTTACTTAGAAAACCACTTCTGAAATAGAGGCATGAAAAGTAGAAATGATATACTTACTAAAAATCAAGTACAGGCAGAAAAGTCTCATTTAAAAAAAAAAAAAAAAAAAAAAAAGGACTTCCGCCCATCTGCTCTGAGATAAGCATAGCCAAAACAGCAGTCTAAGTGATCTTTGTGGATGACATTAGAAAAATCTTAACTGCAGGGGCGCCTGGGTGGCTCAGTCGGTTAAGTGGCCGACTTCACCTCAGGTCATGATCTAGCAGGTCATGATCTCACAGTCTGTGGGCTGGGGCCCCGCATCGAGTTCTGTGCCGACAGCTCAGAGCCTGAAGCCTGCTTTGGATTCTGTGTCTGTCTGTCTGTCTGTCTCTCTCTCTCTCTCTCTCTCTGCCCCTCCCCTGCTCATGTTCTGTCTCTCTCTCAAAAATAAACATTAAAATTTTAAAAAAAGAAAAAAAAATAAAACTTACTATAAAAAGTGAGACAATCAATAAATCAGTGAGATAAATGAAAAAAAAAAAAAAAAAAAAAAAGTCCTAAGGTGAAAGTCCTCAACTACCAAGATGAACTGTCAACTGAGAATGACTTATCCCAGGGGAAATAAATGCAGGTAAAAACAAGATCAAGATCATTTATTAGATAAAGAAATTCACAAATTTAATTTATAAAAATAACTCTTTACTCTTTAAAACCATTAACTTTATTTAAAAGTTAAAAGGGGAAGGGCCCTCTAGCTGGCTCAGTCTGAAGGGCATGTGACTCTTTTGATTTCAGGGTTGTGAATTCGAGCCCCACATTGGGTATAGAGATTACTTACAAATAAAGTCTTTAAAAATAAATAAAATAAAATGGAAAAGGGACAAAATTCAGATTAAAAATGGTCCCTAAAATTAAACATAATTAAGGTCAATACACTGTCCTTCATGACACAGATCATGAAAGGTAGAGCATACACCAAAATCTCATCTAAGGTCCCTAAACTACCACAGCTGAAACATTCGTGGTTATTTGCCACTTGCTGTATGTCAAATAGTCTTTCCTTTTATTTGTTCAAAAAGTATTCTTTCAAGTTTAAAGAAGTACAAACTATAAATATAATTCATTGCTTCCTATACCCACTCTCCATTCTAATCTAGAGACCTTTCATACTCCATTTCAAGTCCTTCAAAAGTATTGGTGGCTTGTTTCCAGCATCCCTTCAGTCATAACAATTGCTAACATCTTAAGAAAATATGTTTAAATTACAGAAACTCTAAGCAAAGCAGAAATAGTCACAAAGATTCCAAGAACTACTTAACAAAAGAAATCATAACCATTACTTCCCAAAAAGAAGGCTTGCTTACCGTCTATTTTGTTAGAGCTGTAAACGACTGTGTTTGCTGCATGGGTGTATCTGATGAGGTCCACGCCATATTTCTTACTGTACAGGGTTCTCTTTGGTCTGATGAGGAAATGGACAGAGAAAGAAAACCATCAAAATCCTCCATCACCAAAACCTAGGATCTTCATATAAACAGAAGAATCTGAATGATGTGGCAAGGATGAGAATTCTTTGGAAGCTCTAACACTGGAAAGAAACAGAATTTCTTCCAAACGAGAGAAAACAAATGGAATCAATCAAGTGCAACAGACTTTCACCTCTGAACAACAAATGCTGAGGTTAGGAAGTGGAAGTAAATCTGAGGGCTCAACTGAGTCCTTACTACAATGTTCAGAAGTTTTGAGAAAAAGTACATCTTTTTGGAAAGAAAGGCACACAAAACACAAGTCACAGTTTATAACAAAGAGGGATATGGGAATACGTTAAATTAGGGAGGCCAAACTTTTCTTGAGCCATTCACTTAGAAACCAGATCTTTTCTCAAGAAGAAACAAATGATTTATCAAAACTGAAACCAGATGTAAAACTGCTTGTCTTTCCTAATATAACCTGCAGTTGCAGAAGCTATCTATCCTTCCTATTCTACAAGTCCAAAGTACTTACTGAGGCTTTTAGAAGGCAAGGCTGATTCTCCCTAGAAAAAAACTGGTCATTGGTTCTTTTCTTTTTAATGTAAAATCACATAATTCTAAGCTAGGAGTTACAAATTCATATGAAGTTCCTTTTCCTTCAATGTCTTCCTCTATAGGACCCTGAAAATCAAAGATCAAACTGAAACTGATCTCAGTAAAATCTTTAACCAAAAGCTCACAATGTTCTACATTTGGGTATAGGAGGATTTTATAAATTGTATACCAATGTTTACAAAGAGTTCCAATTTTGAAAAAGAAAAAAATTCGCCCTCTCAATGAAGCCTAGATGCTAAACAATCAGATTACCCAAGCAGCTTTAAGAACTCAAATATTTGCACTTTCAATTTTTGTTAATGTCAGTGAGGTCAAGGGTTTCCCTACCCAAAACTCATTTCCAAACAAGCTTCTCATTCCAAATGCACTGAATTTTCCACATTCTCACCTTTAACTGAAAGCTTAGTTAAAAAGATCAGCTCAAAGGCTACCCTGTTTAACCCCCTACCCTGGGCTCTGCTGTGGGGTTACTGTGTGGTAAACAGCGAGCATATGTATGCACATACATGTGTTCTTGCTCTCAAAAAATAGTTGACTTTATTTCTACAAGTGGAAAAAGAAGCTTACTTATCCCAACAATTCAGTCTAAAATAGTGAAGACATATCCTGAAGAGCCAATGTTAAAGGGTATGGAATAAGGAAAGTTTTTAGTTCCACTTATGTATGGCCTATTTGTCTCAAACACTAACCTGAGATTTATTTTTAATAACAAATCTTTTACCTCATATCACTTCCTAGTTTGGAAACAAGATCCTAATTTTTGCATCCATTTCAGAGAATCTTTACAAAGCCCATGCACAACATTTTTCCATGAATATTTTGGTTAAGCTTCTTTCCACAAACTATGAGTCTGGTGATCAGGCATGAATAAAAAATATTATGAAAAATTTTCATCACCTAGCAGATAATATATTTTATAAGTCTTTCAAATTGAAAAATCACTCAACGGATGAACAAAAACAACGGACAAAATGAACAAAAAACTGGAAAATATTAAGTATAAAGAATCTTGTTTTGACCATCTTCAAACTCCCAAATTCTAACATTTAGTACCATCTAGTAGAGATACTATGACTTCCAAGGAAACACTACTCTTCTACCAATGTTGGTTTGACTTATACTAGTGGCACATTTTTTCCTCACATTACCCCTTAGGATCATGGACTCTTAAAGGCAAAAGAGGTCATCTAATACTCAGAGAAGTGATCTAACCATTGTCACATACCTGGTCACAAAGCCAAACTAGAACCCAGGTCTCCTAACTACCAAGCCAGTCCCTTGCCATAGACCACAATGAAATAAGGTCACAATTGATAAGAGAAAATGTAAAAGAGAATGCCCTACACTATTACATCAATACTAAATTTGCTAATTTGGATAATTGTGCTCTGGTTGTATAAAAGAATGTCCTTGTGCTGAGGAAATCCATGTTGAAGTGTTTGGAGATCAGGGGCTTGATACCTCCAACTTATTCTCTTAATGGTTCATTAAAAAATGCATACCTAAATACTTAACACAGAGAGCTGTAATGCAAAAGAGGTAAAATGTAACTGATTATTGGATGATATGGATCTCTGAAATACTGTTTAACTTTCCTGTAAGTTTGTAATTATGTAAAAAGCTACATGAGTGAATAAACTGCATGTCGTAAAATTAACATTTTACTTCCAAGTAAACTGTCACTGCTCCCAACAAGTAGAAATTATGCCACACTTAGAGAGAAACTACTAAGAAGGCTATCACAACCTTCATCTCCTTTGAATGAGAACATACATCTCCATCATCAAGGTTCCAGGTAGAGGTTCCAATCTGTGCACAAGCACTCAACATTTCAAGCCAGTCAGCTTCAAATTACTTCTAGTCCCAGGAACCCACAATCCTAATCCCGACTCCAGCTCTATATGTTACTCTCTCTTCCAAGCTGATTCAAATGACCAAACCTGGACAGAAATACATCTACTAAATGAATAACGTTGACTAAAGTCAGCACTGGTCCAGCTAACAATGCTCTCTTCCCTTAGGACCACCACTCTAGGCCACTCGTCTGCATACTGCAGGCAGATCCAGAGCCAGTTACATAATACTTTTCCATAGCCCCCGTGGGAAAAAATTGGGAAGAAGATACAGCTTAGACCAAAACAACGTTACTTTAGATAACCGAATTCACAAATGAAGAGACAAGTTCCAAAGAAAGTTTACAGAAGGCATCGGTTTTAAAACAAAACAAAAGGCAAAAAGAACAGTTGGAAAAGGCAGAGAAAACCCCAACGATTCAAAAAATAAGATCTGGAATTAGGTAACAAAATGAAATCTGACAAAACCACTAGCCACCGTATTATACCAAATAGCCACAAGCCTGCTTGGAGAAGGTGGCTGAGGGAAATCGAATCTAGCCTAAGCCAGTTTCTGCTCCAAAGGAGTTCACAATTTAGTAACGAGAAAGCAAAGCAGGTTTATAAAGGGTGAGGTGAAGCTGACAAGGTCCCCAGAGAAAAAGGCAAATGTGCTTATAAGACTTTAGAGATGCAGTGCGGTGGCAACACAGAAATTTCACGATCAGACCCTGAATTTTGGTAATTCCAGGTGGACCATAAAGTGTAATTTAAAAATATATATAAGAGGAAACATAAAATTGTTTTGGGATGCTATGTTTTCATAGTAGGTTCCCATTCAGGTCGGGATGGGACAGCCAAGTTAGTTTTTTTTGGCAAAAAGGAAAAGTTTCTGATGTTGTTAAAAAGTTAACTACAAATGTGGGCAATGGTTCTGAGGGAGTAAAAGAATGATTTGGAACCGAAAGAAAAAGACAGGGGGCCCAAAGAGGCACAACAAATAAATCCTGACAGCTAAAAACTGCAACCCACGCGGCCTTCCGGCAGAAGGCGGCGGGAAGCTAAGGGGCAGGGGATGGGCGGAGTGCCAGGGCTGAATCGAGGTCACCGAGGAGGGCAGAGAGAGCGAGCTGTGACGCTGCTGAGGCAGGAGCGCAGCCTCTGCGGTTCCGCGCGGGGGGCCAGAGCCGACCGGCACCTCTGACAGAGTCGGAGGAGCGGAAAAGCTACCTGCTGGGGCCCAGGTGGGAGGACCGGGCGTTTAAAGGTCAAGGTCAAGGTGGGGTTTGGCAAGCGATACGGAAGCGCTTTTCCAGGAGGCCGAAAGCAAGCAAAATAATAACGATGGTAGTATCACTCTCACTATTCTTATTATTTTTAAAAAGGTCTCCTGGACATCTTCGGAATGGAAGCGGCCCTGGCGGCAGCGAGTGCAAAACAGGCCGGAGAGGGCGGCGGGGCCGGGGGCGGGCGGCGGGGCGAGCGCTGGGCCACGAGAGGGAGAGAGGGAGGGACGGACAGACTCGGGCCCGGGCCCAGGGCCACCGCCGCACTCACTTGCCCTCCTGGCAGTCATAGAGCACGATGGAGTCGTCGTCGCTGCTCGAGATGACCGTCTCGCCGTTGGGGCTAAAGTCAAAGCAGTTAATCTTGTCCGAGTTCTCGCGGAACACCTTGGCGACGCGGAAACTCCGCAGCACGCTGTCGGTCAGCTTCATGGCGGCGGCTGCTGGAGGCGGTGGCGGCGGCGCAGGGCCGGGGCGGGGCCCGGCAGCAGGCGGGCGGGCGGGCTGGCTGCCGAGGGGCCGACCCGGGCGGGGCGGGCGCCGCGCCGGCGGCGAGCGGAAAGGCGGCCGACAGTCGGGCCGCCTCCACCCCTTCCTCCTCCTGCACGTGCGGCGCTCTTCTGCCGGGACTGCGGGATCTCGCGGACCGTTCCTCCTCACAGTCGCCTCAAGGCCAACCGGCGCGGCGCCGGCTCATTGTGTCCGCCATCTTGGGACGACAGGCAGAAGCTGAGGGCGAGGAGCCTCACCGCAGCGCACGCCGGGAAAGGGGGCGGGGCGGAAGGGCAGCGCGAGAAGGGGCGGTGGGGCGGTGACGTCAGTGCGGCCGCCGAGGAATGGAGTGGCGGGGTGGCCCGAGGCGGCGATTCCCTGACGGGCAGTAGGGCGCGAGGGGCGGGGATGTCCACGGCCTTCCCTTTGGTGGGCCGGAAGGCCGAGGGTGCCCGGAAGTCGTGGGCTTTTGTGCGGGATCGCAGACCACTGGGAGCAGGTACTGCGAGGGTCGGCTACGCCACTGGAGCGGCGGCCTGGGGGTGAGTTAGTGCGCTAACCGCTGGCGGGCTTTGACTGCTAGTGCACCACAGCGCAAGCATAGTTTCAGTTTCAGGGCCTGGGGGATTTTTTGTTCGTTTTTTTGAGCTGTATTATACGATAGACTGCACAAATTTTAAGTGATTTTTTTTCATTTGGATATACACCCTTGTAACTACTGCCCAGAACTTTCTTTTAAGACTTCTATAAAAACTTTTTAATTGACATATAACGTAAAGTGAATAAGGTGGACTAATTTTAAGTGTATAGCTCCACACATTTTTATAATCACTCACCTTTAAGTTTCAAGATGTATTTACAGGCTCAAAATTAATAGCATCGATTATAAAGAAATTCTTAAAAAGGAAAGTTATCTCTTATTCAACAAATTAAGTTCTCCCAATTTCCTCCTCCTTTATTCATATATCTACATAAACTTTATAAATGCAACCATCACTTCCCCCCAGGTTAGTATTGTATATTGCACATTTTTCCAGGGTAGTAAACCAAATTGTTGGTGGTGTTCTTAATTGAGGTATAATTGATGTACAGTAAAAACTGGCCTTTTAAATGGGTAGTTTTATAAGTTTTGACACCCATGTTCAGTCGTGCAGCCACCACCACGTTCAAGATGTAAAACAGCTGCATTATACTCTGGTTTGTTTAAAAGATTTTTTGCCTTAAAAGGAAGGAAAGTTGATCCCTAACAAAGGAAAGCGATATCTGATCACAAAATAGGTACCGGGCAGGCACCTTGGCTTTAACTTTCTGTGCAAGAGGTCAAACTCAGTGCAGCCTATGAGAGTTCATAGATCTCTAAGTTGCATGCAGCAACTCAAAGATTAATTGCCTGAGGTCTCTAACAATGGAGACAGGCCTGTTTATTTTGCTTTGCTAAACTGCAGTGGCTAAAGAGGAAGAAAAGGAAAAGGAAAGACTTAAACATTAAAATCACTGATATTAAGAAGATGTGAGGGGCGCCTGGGTGGCTCAGTCGGTTGAGCGTCCGACTTCGGCTCAGGTCATGATCTCACGGTTCGTGAGTTCAAGCCCCGAGTCAGGCTCTGTGCTGATGGCTCAGAGCCTGGAGCCTGTTTCAGATTCTGTGTCTCCCTCTCTCTGACCCTCCCCCATTCATGCTCTGTCTCTCTCTGTCTCAAAAATAAATAAACGTTAAAAAAAATTAAAAAAAAAAAAAGAAGATGTGATATCCAGAGATCCAGATATAACCTGGACAATGGTAAAAAGAAAGCAGAAACCCTGGGCTAGTTGAATCTTTCTAGAAAGAACTAAGGGACATCCCTGGGTAAAAGGAAAGCCAGGATCCCTACACATAAAAAGAAGTTGTTCTTTGAAGGGAGAGGGCAAGATCCTGGCTAAGTCTGGGCTGCAATTGCCTTCACACAAAGAGCAGAACTTCTGGCTACAATTTGTTCTGGGATCTGGCAGAAGCCTGTCTGAGTGAAACCTGAATGGATGGCAACTTTCCAAACTGCGAAGCAATAGAAGAAAAGTCCTCTGTGCCCTGGAGCTCTCACTTCCCAGCAATTCCTCCTTTATTTCACAGGCTGGAAAGGCTGATGTAGAGTCTGCTTTGAATGCTTAAATGGCAATAAGGACAGATTTGGTGCCATGTCCTGGAACTTCCAAGAAGTTGAATACACCAAGTGAGATACCATTTGTTTGAATTCTTTTAACCTACGGAAAACAAAAACAACCAGAGATAGAAACAACTGAATGTTGTCAGCTGTAAGAAAATCTTTTCTAGTTTTGTACTCCCTATACCTTTCCCAGATTTCACTGTTAAGACTGAAGTTTCCTCCCAAGACTTGACTCCCTGAATTATTTTTGGGATGGAAAAGTCATTTTTTCATATTTTAAGAGTGTCCTGAAATGGTTCAGCCTGTTTCACATTCCTCGTCTGGCTTCCTGCCCTGTTAGAGTGGGGCTCTCCTAGCTTCCAGTCCAACAGTGCCTTAAAGGCTGGACATTAAAAGGTGACCCAGAGGGGCGCCTGGGTGGCTCAGTCGGTTGAGCGGCCGACTTCAGCTCAGGTCATGATCTCACAGTCCGTGGGTTCGAGCCCCGCGTCGGGCTCTGGGCTGATGGCTCAGAGCCTGGAGCCTGCTTCCGATTCTGTGTCTCCCTCTCTCTCTGACCCTCCCCTGTTCATGCTCTGTCTCTCTCTCTGTCTCAAAAATAAATAAAAAATGTTAAAAAAATAAAAAAATTAGAAAAAAAAAATTTAAAAAAAAAAAAAAAAAGGTGACCCAGAAAGGCTGGCTCCAGTGGGGGATGGGTAGACGGGACTGCTGCAGTCAGAAGTGCATCAAACTTCTTGAAGAGCGTCAGACTTAATTTTTTATTTTTCCTTTTCTTTTAAATCATTATTTCATTTGGGGCACCTGGCTGGGTCAGTCAGTAGAGCGTGTGACTCAATCTCAGGGTTGTGAGTTCAAGCCCCACATTGGGCATGGAGCCTACTTAAAAAAAAAGAAATCGGGACACCTGGGTGGCTCAGTCCATTAAGCATCCGACTCTTGACTTCGGCTCAGGTCGTGATCTTGTGGTTTGTGAAGTCAGGCTCTGCGGAACCTGCTTGGGAATCTCCCTCTCTCTCTGCCCTCCCCCCCCCTTGATCTCCTCCCCCTTTCTTTCCCTCTCCCCCTCCCTCAAAATAAAGAAATAAACTTAAAATCATTATTTTATTTATTTACTTAGTTTTCACACAAGCAAATACACATTCATTGCAGAGACACTAAAAAATACAAATTAGTAACAAGAAAAACAAACCTAGCATCCAGAAGTAACTGCTGTTACATTGGTTTTTATTAGGGTAAAATATACATGACATAAATTTTACCATTTTGATGTAGAACTTTTCAGATTTCTCCTTGAAATATATTTTTAATGGGTTCATAATTTAATATTTATAACCTACTCTTTTCATCCAATAGTATGAACATCTATCTTCTAGGTCAATGAGTACAGAACATCTTGAGTGGCTACATATGATTCCATCAAGTGTTTGTGAAGTAATTTTGCTTCCCAATTTATCTAAGGTCCGGCCAGGGTCTGACTCAATTTTTTTTTTTTTTTTTTTTTGAGAGAGAGAGAGTGAGCAGGGGAGAGGGCCAGCGAGAAGAGAGAGAGAATCCCAAGCAGGCTCCACACCCATCTTGGAATCTAACAAGGGGCTTGATCCCATGACCCTGAGATCATGACCTGAGCTGAAATCAAGAGTCAGACACTCAACCGACTGAGCCACCCAGCACCCCTGGCTCAATTTGTATTTTTAATTGAATAGATGAATTTAGGCAAAGGATTTCAGATATTTGGCCCATTTACCTTTTTTCCATTTTCTCTCTTTTTCTTCTAACACTTAATTTTTTTTAGAGCAGTTGTAAGTTCACATCAAAAGAGGAAGATACAGGGGCACCTGGGTGGCTCAGTCGGTTGAGCATCCTACTTCAGCTCAGGTCACGATCTCGCGGTCCGTGAGTTTGAGCCCCGCATCGGGCTCTGGGCTGATGGCTCAGAGCCTGGAGCCTGCTTCTGGTTCTGTGTCTCCCTCTCTCTCTGCCCCTCCCCCGTTCATGCTCTGTCTCTCTCTCTCTCAAAAATAAATAAACGTTAAAAAAAATTTAAAAAAAAAAAGAAATCTTATCCTTCCTTTCTTCCCTTATATAAAAAAAAAAAAAAAAGAGGAAGATACAGAAATGTCGGGTATACTCCCTGTCCCCACACATTCATAGCAGCCCCCATTATCGACAACACCCACTAGAGTGATACATTTGTTATGAAGGATGAACCTATATTGACATCAAAATCTCCCTAACTATAATTTACATTGGGGCTCACTCTTGGTTTTATACATTGTATGGGTTTGGACAAACATATAATGACAAGTATCCATCATTATGATATCATACAGAGTATTTTCACAGCCCTAAAAATCCTCTGTGCTCCACCAATTCATCCCTACCACCCCCACCATAACTCCTGGCAAACCCTGATCTTTATAGAGCCTTCATAGTTTTCCTTCTTCCAGAATGTAACATGGTTGGAATCAGTATAAATATATTTTAAAAACCATAGCCATCCAACACTTGGAAATCAGTTGTAGCTGACAATGCTACATGTGGAGAAAGTAAAGGGTGTGTAGCCATAATACCAATTGCCTTGCATACATATACAGTTTTATTTATACACGTGATCTCTCACCTAATCCTCACAACTCTATAAGAGATGCAATTATCTATACTTTATAGGTGTGAAAATGGAGGCCAAGAGAGGTATTCCAGTAGCAAGTGGCAGAACCTGGGTTTGTCTGTAGATACCTATGTATATATGTGAAGCTTGACAATAAATGTGCATAGAGAGGAGTAGGTGGGAGTTGATGGATTAGTAGACATCTGAACATATGCAGAGACAGATGTGTGGACAAAGAGATGAGGCAAATAGATGAGGATATGCAAACCATTCCCCACAATCATGACCTTTCGTCTAACTTAGGACTCAGGATGTGGCTATGTTTGAACTTGAGCTCAGAATACTGAGTTCTGTCTCAGTAAACTTATTTTATTGTTTAGCAGTAAATCCAAACTCCATGGTCTCTTATTAATCACCTAGTTACCTGGATTCCAGAAAAACCAATCCCAGCCCTAGAAATTAGTGCTACCACTTGGCATCAGTAGCAGATAATGATATGTAAATATTTTGCATTTTGTATAACTGTTCCTACGTGTTGTCTTCAAAATAAAATTGCTTTTGCTGACATCAGTAAAGATATTTTAGTGGTCCAATCCAATGGTCACTGTTCAGTGCTTACCTTCCTGTTCCTGTCTGTGACATTAATGGTGTTGACCACTCCCTAATCTCTTCTCCATGGCTCCATTGACATCTTCCTGTTCTGACTCTTTTCACCTGACTGGACACACTCCTTGTCTCTTCCTAGCTGTTCTTTGGCCGCTGTAAGGTTGCCTGCTCAATAGCTTCCTCCTCTTGGCTCTTTTCTTTTTTCTTTTTTCTTTTTTTTTTTTGAGACAGGGAAAGACAGAGCATGAACAGGGGAGGGTCAGAGAGAGGGAGACACAGAATCCGAAACGGGCTCCAGGCTCTGAGCTGTCAGCACAGCTCGAACTCACGGGGCTCGAACTCTCGGAGTGCGAGATCATGACCTGAGCGGAAGTCGGCCACTCAACCGACTGAGCCACCCAGGTGCCCCTCTTGGCTCTTTTCTGATGGAATCTTGATTTTGTTCAGGTATTCCTCCCTCCTCTGGATAGCAATGCCTTTTCCAAGAGTTGACCCTAGTCCTCTGAGATAAATCCTCAGTCTAAACCACCGGTTCTCAAAGTGTGGTCTTAGGACCAGTAGCCATCAGCCTTGCCTGAGAACTTGTCAAAAAGTCAAATTCTTGGGCGCCTGGGTGGCTCAGTCGGTTAAGCGGCCGACTTCGGCTCAGGTCATGATCTCGCGATCCGTGAGTTCGAGCCCCGCGTCGGGCTCTGTTCTGACAGCTCGGAGCCTGGAGCCTGTTTCGGATTCTGTGTCTCCCTCTCTCTGACCCTCCCCTGTTCATGCTCTGTCTCTCCCTGTCTCAAAAATAAATAAAACGTTAAAAAAATTTAAAAAAAAAGTCAAATTCTTGGGGCACCCAGGTGGTTCAGTCGGTAAAGCATCCGACTCTTGATTTCAGCTCAGGTCATGCTGTCACAGTTTGTGAGCTAGAGCCCCACATCAGTCTCTGAGCTAACCTCACAGAGCCTGCTTCAGATTCTCTCTCTTCCTCTTTCTGCCCCTCCCCCACTTGCTCCCTCTCACAAGTAAGCATTAAAAAAAATCAAGGGGCGCTGGGGTGGCTCAGTGGGTTTAGCGTCCGACTTCAGCTCAGGTCATGATCTCGTGGTTTGTGAGTTCGAGCCCCGCGTCGGGCTCTGTGGTGACAGCTCAGAGCCCGGAGCCTGCTTCCGATTCTGTGTCCCTCTCTCACTCTGCCCCTCCCTCACTTATGCTCTGTCTCTCTCTCTCAAGGATAAATAAAACATTAAAAAAATTTTATTAAATTTTTTATTTACAAAAATTTTTTTAACGTTTATCCTTGAGAGAGAAATAAAGGATAAATAAAACATTAAAATATTTTTTTATTTAAAAAATTTTTTTAACGTTTATTTATTATTGAAAGAGCGAGAGACAGAGCGTGAGCAGGGGAGGGGCAGAGAGAGAGGGAGACACAGAATCCGAAGCAGGCTCTGGGCTCAGAGCTGTCACCACAGAGCCTGACACGGGGCTCGAACTCACAAACCGTGAGACCATGACCTGAGCCGAAGTCGGGTGCTCAACCGACTGAGCCACCCAGGTGCCCCAACATTAAATTTTTTAAAAAATAATAAAAGTTTTTAAAAAGTCAAATTCTCAGATCTTGTGCCACACCTACTGAACTAGAAGCTCTGGGGGTGGAGCCCAGCAATTTGTTTTAACAAGCCCTCTAGGTGATACTGATACATACTGGAATTTGAGAACCCTTGATCCAAACCAATCATGATGGGTGGTCTTGTTTCCCTTCCAGTGATGGGATTAGGCTTGTCAGTGTGATAGTATTTTTGCTAATGAGAAATGAGAGGAAGTCTGCTGGGGAAGGGGTCTTGGAAGATTTCTTTGCCTCTTTTTTTTTTAAATGCTTATCTATTTTTTAAATGCTTATTTATTTTGAGAGAGAGAGAGAGAGAGAGAGTGCACATTTGTGGGATGGGGGGGGGGGGGCCGAGAGAGAATCTCAAGCAGGCCTCCGAGCCCGATGAGGGGCTTGAACCCACGAACCGTGAGATCATGACCTAAGCTGAAACCAAGAGTCAAATGTTTAACCGACTGAGTCACCCAGGCACCTCACAGTTTCTTTGCTTCTAAAAGAAATACAAGGAAGAAATGATCCCTCTTCATCCGTTGGACACTGTTGTGCTGGATGTGATGCCTGTAGCCAAGTCTGATCATGAGGAAAGCAGCCTAAAGGCAAGCCAGCAGGATGAGAATGGCAGAGCAGAAAGATGGAAAAGGTCCGTTATGGATTGAATTTTGTCCCCCCCCCCCCCAAAAGATATATTGAAGTCCCCACCCCCAGCACCCCAAAATGTGACCAAATTTGGAAACAGGGTTGCAGCAGATGTAATTAGTAAAGATGAAGTCATACTGGAGTAGGCTGGGCCCTGAATCCAATATGACTGGTGTCCTTATGAGAAGAGGAGAGGGGCTCCTGCGTGGCTCAGTCAGTTAAGCATCTGACTTCAGCTCGGGTCGTGACCTCACGGTGTGTGAGTTCAAGCCCCACATCAGGCTCTCCGCTGTCAACACAGAGTCTGCTTGGGATCCTCTGTATGCACCCCACTCCTCCCCTGCCTGCACTCTCTGTCTCTCTCAAAATAAACTTAAAAAAGAGAGAGAGAAGAGGGGAGAGACAGAAGGTGGCCCTGTGAAGTTGGAAGTAGAGATGGGAGTGTCTCCTATAGGTTTCAGAGAAACATGACCCTGGTGACAAATTGATTTTGGACTACTGGCCTCCAGAACTGAGACAATAAAACCCTATTGTTTTAGGCCACCCACTTTGTGTGAGTGTTAGAGCAGCTCTAGGACACTGACCCAGGGTCTTTGTGACCTGCACACCAACTCTACAGCGTCCTACCTTGAAATCCCTTGTTACATGAAATAACAATTATTCCTTATTGTTTAAGCTAGTTAGAAAGTTGCCCCCCCCAGCTGTATTGAGATATAACTAACATATAACATTAAGTAACATGTACAACCTGATGACTTGATACACTTACATTTTGTGAAATTAATACCACAATAGGGTTAAGATTGGCCCATTTACTAAATTTTTAAATTTCATGCTATACAGTTTAAAGTGGAACCTCTCCTAAACAATATAGCTTCTAAAACTGAGGGCTCCTTATGAATTCCAATTCTTGGAGATAAATTTCTGAGTTAGAATGACCTATGGAGGGGCGCCTGGGTAGCTACATCGGTTAAGCCTCTGACTTTTGATTTCAGTTCAGGTCATGAGGTCATGGTAGGTGGGTTCAAGCCCCACATGGAACCCCATGCCAAGCCCCTTGTCATGCTGTTTATTAGCCTGGAGCCTGCTTGGGATTCTCTTTCTCTCTCTCTCAAAAATAAACAAATATACTTAAAAAACGAAGAATTTCAATGAGTGGCTCTTAAGTCCTAGAGAAGATGGGGGTAGAAAATTTACAGAGAAAGTATCCATGTTTTCTCTAAGGTGGGTATTTGGAGCATATCAGAGGTGCCATTAAAAGAGCCCTTTTAGCAGCTTGTATTTTAAAAGGTCTACTCCCCACCCTCCTTTTTTCCCTTTATTCTTAGGCAGTTGTGGGCTATGTCATTTCAAGGACAGAAGATTAATAACTTTAAGGGGCAGAGAAAGAGCACAAGTTTGTTTGTTGTTGTTGTTTTTCTAAGTATAGGACAATTTTGTTCCAGTAGCTTGATCTTTTATCCATAAACAGGGGTGCCTGGCTGGCTCAGCTGGCAGAGCATGTGACTCTTGATCTCAGGGTTGTTCAAACCCTATGTTGGGTATAGAGCCTACTTAAAAAAAAGTACGATATCCATCAACATTTTAAGAGAAATAGGTGAGGTTTGTAAAGATAGGTCGGCTGTGACTTGTTTCTAGGCTGAATTTCTCATTTTATATATATATATATTTGTAAAACAAAGGCGTTTTTAATTCCCCAAAGAACTGGATTATAGCCTGAATATCAAGGGATTAGCCCACCTTTTAAACTAAATTTGTTTCTTTATATCACAGAGATTTTTAACTAAAATGAGGATCAAAAGATTTATGCCTTTGTAAAGTTTGCATAAAGCATTTTAACAAAAGCCTTCTTTCTGAGTACTGAGTACACAGTTTAACCTAGGCTTCTATTCGACTCTGAATACTGGCCTTTTGCAGATCATTTATAGGAGGGCCTATGAGAAATGTGGATCACCTGTTTCTTTTGTGGAAGGGGTTTTCTCAGGGGCTAGTCTGGCCTATCTAATAACCGGTTTAATCTTGGGTCAGAAGAACTCCCCTTAGCAGCCAGTCAAGGTCTCTGTGAGTAGGGTTGTGAATAGCAATTAATTTTTCTAATTCTTCTCTAAATTTGGTAGGATCTTTTGAAAGTGGAGGAAAAAGGGCTTTATAATTCAAAAGATCCGCTGCTGTTCAAGGGATATGAATTCTTTGAAGTGGGGGGCATGGTTGGGTGGGGGGTGTCTAGGATACATCTGCGAAGGTTATTGCATAGAAATGCCTGAAGCTGGCAGACCTGATTACAGCAAAGTGAGCCTACTGCCTGTCCCAGTTGCTTCTGCTAAATTCACTTTTTGGCCTTCAGCATTTACAAGAGTAGCCTGTATATTTTGAACCTAGAGATGAAGCTGGAATGCTCTCTGCAAATCTTGTAGGGGAAGGGAAGTTAAAATAGGCAGATTTGAGATCTGGATTTTAAGAAAGGAAATGTAGTTTAGATGTGGTCATTTGTCTTAGGTCTAATTTTTATCTTGTCAAGGCAGTCCTTAAGCCTAGCTATTATTCCAATAAGACAACTGAGAGTCCCTTATACAGGATTTTTTTTTTCAAATATAGTCAATTTATATTTTTTCAAATATAGTCAATGTCTGGCCATTGATGAATAGGATCTATTAATAGGGACTCAAACCAATAAGCCTTTTAATGGTTTAACCAAAGATACAAGGGGTGTCCAGAGAGGGCATATATGATATAACCCCCATGATCCAAAAGTTCACTCCCAAAATTAGTCTAAGAACAAAGACCTCTGTTGCACAGGAGGTAAGGAAGTCTCTGGTCTCTCATGAAATGGTGAGATGCCTCTAGTCACAGACCCTCTAATTTGTGACACTGGGTGGGTGCTACTGGGATGGGATTTTTCTAGCCCTGCCAAGCAACGAAGCTTGGACAACAAAGGCCCCTTATGGGCTGGGACCTTTTATGACAAATGCCCCTGCAAGCTGGCCTGGCCAGACAGAGTGCAAATTGTAACTATGCGTCTCTATTTGACTGGCCACCAAAGTGGACTACCTCAGTAAGTGTACCCTCCTGAAGGCAGAAATCAGAGAAAAATGTTCTCATGGGTCACAAAGCCAAACTCTTAGGACACAGAACAAAAGGAAAAACCTCATTCTGTTTTTACATAGAGGATCCACAGCACAGTTTGTTTAAATGGATGGCCAGTCTCTTTAACTCAACAGTCTCTGAGGTCAGCTTGAGAGTTGCCCAAGGAGCTAGTTCCACAATATTTTCTCCTGCTAATCTAAATTTACAGGAAGAAAAAAAGATTCTCACCACTCTATCTCCATTGGACTCTGTAGAGCTTCCAGGAGGCTGACATGGTAAGAGATCTTACCTTTTGCCAGTTGGATGTTGGATGTTGGATGTCCAGGATCTCTCAGCTGCTACAGTGTCTGGAGCGAGCGATGTCCAGTGAATTAAAGTATCCTGCCAACTACACCAACTGAAGAGAAGAAAAAATTCTTCTCTACTCTCAACATCTTCCAACTGGACTAGGAATTAAATTGACATGACACAGATTAACGAACAGGAAAAAATACCAGAGTTTCATTACGCATGTACAGAAGTCCAGTTATGGAATTGAGACTTCAAGAAATGATGAAGGCAGGCAGTTGTCATACTCTTTAGACAAAGAGACAATAAATCTGTGAGGAATTGACGGAACAAAGAAAACTTAACTTTGGGAGCCTCAATTAGTAAGAAATTCTAAACAGAATTTGGGCTGGGGTCATAAATTAGTAAAAAGTAACAAGAGTTATTTATACAGCCTTCTGGGCTCTGAATTTCCCATCTCTGGTGAGAAGGGTGTCTCTTTATCTCCTGGTACAGGGAGGGTACCTTTCACCTGGGAGATTTATTTTCTGCTTTCAGGGGGACAGAGGAGGGTCTGAGTGTCCTTCTTGCATAGGCTGTTTCTTCAGTAAATTTTACTTAAAATAATATACCCAAGTGGCACGTTTTGGGGTAGCCTGCCCTTGGCCCCTTCAGGCAGTCAGGCAACTGAGGGGTTTTTTTGTTTTGTTTTTAAGTTTTTATTTATTCATTTAAAGTAATCTCTACACCCGATGTGGGAATCAAACTCACCATCCTGAGATCAAGAGTCATGCTCTTGGGGCATCTGGGTGGCTCAGTAGATTAAGTGTCTGACTCTTGATTTCGGCTCAGGTCATCATCACATGAACTGTGAGATCAAGCCCTGAGTCGTGCTTGGTGCTGACAGCGCAGAATCCCTGCTTAGGATTCTCTCTGTCCCTTTCTCTCTGCCCTTCCCCCACTCACATGGGAGCTTGCTATCTCTCTCTCAAAATAAATAAATAAACATTTAAAAAAAAAAAAAAGAGTCATATGCTCTTCTGACTGAGCCAGCCAGGTGCCCTGGCAATTGAGGTTTGTATACGATATGCTGAGCCATGGAGAAAAGGGTGGGGGGCTAGGGCTTCAATGGGGAGAAAGACAATTCATAAGAAGATGAGAAGAGCAAATGTTTGGTAAACAAATGTTTGTCACGCGAGGCAGATAAGTTTTCTGTTTTTTTAAACAGCATTTTAAAAAATCTTGTTTGTTTGTTTGTTTGTTTGTTTGGAGAGAGAGAATCCCAAGCAGGGTCTGCATAGTCAACGTGAGGCTCAACACGGGGGCTTACCCCCACGAACTGTGAGATCATGACAGCTGGGATCAAGAGTTGGACGGGCAAGGGACTAAGCCACCCAGGCGCCCCACAGATAAGTCTTTCTGATGTAAACAGTTATCTCTGGTAACAGCTCTCTTCCTGTTACAGGCCCTCTATCTGAATTCCTTGGGCGGTTTTCCTGAGTCAGCTTAATTTCCTTCAGTTCAAAACAATCTACATGCCCAAGTGGCACACTCTGGGGTTGTGTTTTCTACTCCCCCTCAACTTCTTAAACAAGCCCTCACAATAACTACAGTTGTGTGACTCTTCTTTGGGAAGGCTGTGTGTGTGTGTGTGTGTGTGTGTGTGTGTGTGTGTGTGAACATAATCACCACAGAGAAAAGCAAAATGTTGGAACACAATTGCAACCCATGGTAACTCCGTACAGCACATTTCAGCTGTCACACTCAGTTCACATAGAACACTTCTCACCTGACAAATTGCCTACTTTTGCTAAATGAATGCTTCATTTCACGTACCACCAATAGGAAATAATGATGGCCATGCATGGAGGTAACATTCCTTTTCCAAGGAACCCGGGGCTGATTTCATATAATTCATGTGGCTTGTACCACGCCTGAATTACATGCAGTGTTCAGTTTCCCCCAAGGGATCAGCCTGTGGACGACTCCCAAGTGTGGCCTTCAGCTACTGAGTGAGGGAGGGTTTCTAGGTCTCTTGCCTAAAGAGCTCTCCTGGGCCCAGTGGCCAGGACATGCCTGTCATAGCGGGGGAGTTCAGATGTTCTCATTACAGCCTCAGTACTGCCCAGGAACCACAGTGCCACCTCTGCTCCTCCCCCCACCCCCGGCCCGCCCCCAGTTTGGACACTGGTCCTCCTAACATGTGACCACCTACTGGAATTCCTCAGAGAGGTCCTGAGCCCTAGGACCAGGGGGTCTGAAAAGAGGGGGTCTGAAATCGACTACATAATTTTCAGGGCCGAGTACAAAATACAAATATGGGCCCCTCCTCAAAAAATCATTAAGAAATGCTAGACAGCAACGGTAGAATATTTGACAATATTCAATCTTCGAGTGCAGGACCCTTCTGACCTTGGTTCCCTGTGTGACTACACAGGTCCCACACCCACAAAGCTGGCCCAGCCACAACTTTGAGCCTTTCTACATGCACTAGAAACATATTGTTTATTTAATGCTCTTAACCCCATTTTAATGATGAAGACTGAGAGGTTAAATAACTTTCCTAAAGTCACACAGCCAATAAGCCTTGAGTCTGGATTCATACTCTGCTTCTGACTGGAAAGTTCCAGCCCAGTTTCTAGGGCAAAGGGTAGGTAGTCATTCACATTTAACAAAGTCCATTGTTGGTAAACAATGCCTTTTTGTTCTGGAAGGAAGGGATGGGTTCTTCCCAGATAAACCTAGACTGCTCAGATCCAGGAAGAATTGCCTAGAGGCCCAGGGCCTCTGCCTCTAAACAAACAGAACTATTTCAAAAGGCTTAAAAATCCTTTCTGACAATTCAACCTGCAGTGCTTTGGCAATCCCCGATCTGTCACAGCAGTGCTGCTTCTGGGAGCGTTATTTATACCCCCCACCCCTCCTTGCAAGAAAAATAGCCTATGGTGTTTCACAGCTTTCACCTAAGAAAGCTCCACTGCTGGGGTGCCTGGGTGGCTCAGTCAGTTAAGCATCGACTCTTGATTTCAGCTCAGGTCATGATCTGAGTTCCTGAGTTTGAACCCCGGGTGGTTCTCCCTCTCTCTCTGCCTCTGCCCGCTCATGCTCTCTCTCTCTCAAAATAAATAAAATTTAAAAACTTAAAGAGAAAGAAAACGCCACTCCTTCCGGCCTCAGGACCCTATCCATCCCCACATCGGAGCTCTGGTGTCTCTGGGGTCTCCCAGTGCACCCACCTTGGGCCTGCCCTGGAGAAGGGTCTAGCGCTGCAGAGACAAAAGCAGGGGTGGAGGGTGGAAGAGGAGGCTCCTGAAAACTCACTGTAGAGCTGGCCCTGGAAGCCCCCAAAAGGGATCTCTTTACCCCTTGGTGCCACCTCCATGAGGCATTAGGGGCTGAATGCTAAGGAAGAGGTCCAGGATGTCAAGGATAAGTGGAAGGGAGGCCATGGAAACCAGGAGTGCCTCCCTGAGAAGGCAGCTGCCTCCAGTTTGGAATTGATGATGGAGAGCCTGATTTATCCCAGGTTTTGCATAAATTAAAAAAAAAATCACTGCTTTATTTTCACAGTGGATTTTAAGGTTTCTCTTATGGATGCAGTATAATAATTCACAATAGTTTTTACACTGAATAACCAAGCTGAGTATATCTTATTGGAGAAAAGACGGAACATGTTCATGTTCAATATTTTTATTTTTGGTTCTACATCAATCTTACATTTCCTGCTGGTCCTGAATTCTTGCAATCATTTACCTTTGTCCAGTCACAATTAAAATGCAGTAAAGGAAGAGAACCCCAGAGGCCACATGAACTGATGGAATAAAAATCTGCCCCACCACAGAATCCCAAGACTGATGCAAAGAATTTCTCCTCATGAAAGTTGCTTTCTGCTTTGTGCTCCTGCCTTGTGGTATTGATTAGTGTACAAGACTCTCCTGAATTTGAACATACAGCAAGATGTTCTTGATCTCTTGGTGCATCTAGCAAGATGAATGCCAGTGAGAACCAACATTTTCCAGATGATCTGACATCAAAAGTAGATCACGATTCTAAAATGCAGGTCTTGATTTCTGAAACTAACTTGCAACAGGATAAAGTGTACATATCAACCAGCATAGGCTAGGTTATGGTGCAATAACACAAACTCCCACATCTTAGTAGCTTTTTTAAAAAAAAATTTTTTTTAAATTTTTTTAAATTTTTTAGACACAGAGAGCATGAGTCGGGGCAGAACAGAGAGAGAGGGAGACACAGAATCCAAAGCAGGCTTCACTCTGTCAGCATAGAGCCCGACGCGGGGCTTGAACCCACAAACTGTGAGGTCATGACCTGAGCCAATATCGGATGGTCAAATGACTGAACCATCCAGGTGCCCCAACATCTTAGTAGCTTTAAACATCAAAGGTTCACTTTCTATTTTCAATACCTGTCCTTTGTGGGTTAGCAGGATGGCTCTTCCCATCTGTCACTCAGGTTTTAGGTTGGCAAAAAAGCCACCATCTTGAAGGTTGTCAGTTGCTAAGCCCAAGGGGAAAATGCTCAGGAAGGTTTCACCTGGGCAGCTAACTGCCCAGAAATGAACCACACCACTTCTACTCGCTATGCCACCGGTTGGCCATAACTAGCTGAATGACTCTTCTCAACCACAAGAGGGCCAGGAAGTGCTGGAAGGGGAGAGAACTGGACTTCGGTGGTAAATAGCACGAGCACACACCACCATGGTTTGAGGTTGGAGGATAACAGGGTGAATGTCGATAGAGGGACAGGGACTTGAGGGGGACGGCTGCTGACTCTGCCGGACTGGCAATGTGCACTAACACTCCAAACCTCCACAGGCATCTGAAACCTCAAACGGCTGCAATCATTTGTGATCAGCTTTCTCAACAAGCAGGGCTTATTTACAGCAAAGTTCCAAGGTCAGAAAGCCCAAGACTGAGCACTGATCTCACAAATTTGTACCATTCACTACCCTGATGACCTCTTTGAGCTTGTGTGCGGGGAGCGGGGCCGGGGGTGGTGGTGTGCAGATTTCAGAGTTACAGGGACCAAGTACTTCACTCATGTCGAATTCCTGAGATTCAGCACTGTTAGTGGAGACGGGTACCATTACTGCCATCTTCCCCTGGTCACTGATGACCTAACCTCACCCAGGAACAACCTCTTCCTTTGCTCTAAAAGGGGATGTTTTAGAGCCACCTGGGTGCCTCAGTTGGTTAAGCGTCTGACTTAGGCTCACGTCATGATCTCACGGTTCGTGAGTTCGAGCCCTGAGTCGGGCACTGTGCTGACAGCCCAGAGCCTGGAGCCTGCTTCAGATTCAGTTTCTCCCCCTCTCTTTCTGCCCTTCCCCCACTCGTGTTCTGTCTCTGTCTCTCTCTCTCAAAAATAAATAAACATTAAAAAAAAAACTTTAAAAGGGAACATTCAAATTAAAGCTTAATCCAGGGGCACCTGGGTGGTTCAGTTGGTTAATTATCCGACTCTTGATGTTGGCTCAGGTCATGATTTCACAGTTCTTGAGTTCGAGCCCCACGTTGGGCTCTGTACTGACAGTGGGGAGCCTACCTGGGATTCTCTCTCTCCTCTCTTTCTCAAGACTAATAAACTTAAAAAATTTTAAATTAAAGCTTAATCTGATGAATAAATTCAGTAAATTCTCCCTCAATAGGGTATAAGTAATGTACCCCAGTACATGCCTTCTTTCCTTCAGCTTGCTCGAATAATGCAGAAGGCTTATATATTTGACTTAAATGGTTGTTTTTCTTTTTTTAAAGTAAGCTCTATGCCTAATGTGGGGCTTAAACTCACAACCCCGAGATCAAAAGTCACATGCTCTACCGACTGAGCCACCCAGTCGGTAAATTATCTTTTCAACAGTTTTTTTTTTTTTTTTTTAACGTTTATTTATTTTTGAGACAGAGAGAGACAGAGCATGAATGGGGGAGGGTCAGAGAGAGGGAGACACAGAATCTGAAACAGGCTCCGGGCTCTGAGCTGTCAGCACAGGGGCCCGATGCGGGGCTCGAACTCACGGACCGCGAGATCGTGACCTGAGCCGAAGTCGGCGCTCAACCGACTGAGCCACCCAGGCGCCCCTCAACAGTTTTTTTTAAACATAGGATAGCATTGCAAAAAGTAACACATATGTAAGCCTTAATAATATTAGAATACCATTTTAAATACCTGTTTAGAAGTACTATAACTTATTTGTATAAATTATCTTCTCAATGGATATTTAGATTGCTCTATACTCACAACTCTGGGCTGGATATCTCATGTCCATTTAAAGGGGATCAGAATATGCCATCCCAAAATATGCCACTTTGGCATAAGGATTACTTTGAATTGAAGAAATTTCAGGACAGATGCAGAAAAGGCTCCCTGCCCTCCTCCTTCCTACATAAAAGCAGGATATTAATTTCCAATGAGAAAGAGTCCTCCCTGTACCAGGAGAGGGAGAGCCAATGCCAAAGGTGAATCTGTACAAACAAATCTTACTAACAGCAATCCTTATCTTCTATTAGTTCCATATATATAATATATATATATTTTATATATATATATCTTCCATATATATATAATATATATATAATATATATATATATATATATACACTTTCCCACAATTTATTACCCGCACAAGTATGAACCCCTTTTGTCTCGTCACATCTTTCAAATTTATTGCTTTTTGTTTAAACTGGTATATATATATATATAAGCTCTCAGGCCTATTGGCCTCTTTGTGGTTTTTACTTCATTTCTCTGAGGCCCCCCATATACATATGAAATAAACTTTTCTCTCTGTTGATCTGTCTTCTGTCAGTTTAGTTCGTAGGGCCTCAACCACTGAACCTAAGAGAATAGAGGACAAAGTCTTTTTCCTTCCCTACATCATCTTTGTCTACACAACCAGTTATTTCCTCGTACTGAAGTTGCCTGTCACACTTTTTAATTAAAAAAAAAATTTTAATGTTTATTTTTGAGAGAGAGAGAGAGAGAGAGAGAGAGACAGAGTGCAAGTGGGGGAGGGGCAGGAGAGGGAGACACAGAATCCGAAGCAAGCTCCAGGCTCTGTCTGAGCTGTCAGCACAGAGCTGGATGCAGGGCTCACACGTGACCTGAGCCGAAGCCAGACACTTAACCAACTGAGCCACCCAGGCGCCCCCTCATTTTTGACATCGATACTTACTGTCAAAGTGCACTTAAAAAGACTATAGGCATATTCATGCCTACTATCAAGGTATGTGTATGCATTCTGATGAGCCCAGTTGTTTTCTTAGATCTAAATCCCACTGCTTCACGAAGGCTTCTACTTGTTATTACCATTATTTCTTTTCCTTTAAAAAAAATTTTTTTTAATGTTTATTTATTTTTGAGAGAGAGACAGCATGGGAGGGGTAGAGAGAGAGGGAGACACAGAACCTGAAGCACGCTCCGGGCTCTGAGCTGTCAGCACAGAGCCCGACGCGGGGCTTGAACTCACGAGCTGTGAGATCATGACCTGAGCCGAAATCAGCCGCCCAATCGACTGAGCCACCCAGGCGCCCCATTTCTTTTCCTTTTGTGAAATTCTTTCTACTTTGGGTCTGCAGCACTTTGTAGCTGAGTACTTACTTCACTGTTCTCTTGTCAATTCGTTAAAAAAATAAGGAAAGGAAGAAAGAAAGTGGGGTGGGAGATAAAAAATATAGAAATTCCAGCTTTTATTAGTGCCTGGTCCTATGCAAAGCAGTAGAGATGCAAATATAAATTAGACCAAGTCACCACCTTCCAAGAACTCAGAGTCCAGTGGGCATTTAAACCTTGCTGTTAAATACATCTTGTGAGTAGTGGGGTGGGAGAAGGATTTAAAACATGGGTATAATTAGTCTTCCTGCTTACAGTCTGACAGAACAGCATTGGCATGGTAAATGGTATCCGTTCATGAGTCTCTGGCACTAAATAATGAGAGAGGTGCTCAAATATACATTCCTTCTAGTAATGGGGGTCTGCAATTACGAAAGCAGAGTAAAATTCTCAACTCAAAGTACCACTTCTTACTCATCCCAGTAGCTGTAGCATTTGACCTACACAGAAAGTCAGGGAATGTCTGCTGAATGCTGGAGGAATGAATAAATGCAAGCTGAACCAAGACTACTTACTATCTGCAAGGAAAAACTGAAATTTTAAGTATTGACAATCTCCCCACATCTAAGGAGGGCAGATTCTCCTGAAGGTGCCTTTGTTTTGATGATGGAGAGGGGAAGTTTGGGAGAGGGTGACAGGGAATAAAAGGTCCTCTGTTATAATTGTAAAGAAAAATCCAGGGAGACAGCTGGGAAGGGGTTAGGAGGAGTTCATGAGAGCAGAGCATGGTTTGGAGACCTATGGAGAGATGTGGCAGCTGCAAAAGGAAACTGGTGGTGGTGGTGGGGATATGTTTTAAGATTTTTAGAAAGTCTGCTGTGTGATTTGTGATGTAACTCCCTCCCCCCATCTCCCCAGGAGAATATGTTAAAAAAAAAAATACTCTTTTGTGTCTTTGGAGTCTGGTCAGGACTTGTCTTTTGAATGCGGGAAGGCATCAAATCAGGCTCAAGGGTGGACACAGGCTGAGAATGGAGAGAGTAAGGGAGACCCAGGGTCATTCATGTTTACAGGCAGCTTGTCTGCTCGAGGTTCATGCAATTGGTTGGCCACAGAGGAGAGGGGTGAACACAAAAGAGTTGTGGGATTACAGAGGTGGAGAGGAGCCGGGATGATTTAATCTGGCTCCAGAAAGGGTGAATTGTGGGGAAATCGTAATTCTCAGTCCCTTTGCTCAGTCTATTGCCGGGCACCTAACAGGAGCAAGGAATGTATTTGCTGATTGATGGGATCCTACGGGATAAAGGAGGGGACGTTTACGGCAACTGGGTGAGTCAGAGATTATTGCCCCCGTTGCAGAGATGAAAGCAATACAGCCTGAAGGTGGCTCCACCCAAGCCTCCCAAAAGTCCGAGTGGAGGAAACGCCTTAGTTCCCACTCGCACAAACCTCACACCACCCCTCCCACGGCAGTTTGCGCCTGGCAGCACCCCAACCCCGCCCCCTCTCACCCCACACTTCCTGATTCCGCTCCGCCCTACCCGCGAGTACTTCCGGTCCCGGCACCGGAAGCCGCGACCCAGAGCGGTGGGGCGGTAAGTCCACGGCGCGAGGGCCCACGGAAGAAGTCCTTGGGCCGGGCAGTGGCGGGTCCAGGTGGTGGCGGGCCATTATTTCTCGGGTCACTACCGGACATCACGCGGCAGCGAAGTTCCCTCGGAAAGGTCTAAGGCGCCGGTAGAGAATGACATTACTTCCGGAGCATGTGCGGGCAGGAAAAGGCCGGAAGTGGCTCCAGCCCCACTTGGTGGCGAGGAGGAGTCAAGGAGGGTCTTCTCGGTGTTGCCGGATTTATCTCTGGAGTACCTGGGAGTTTTAGGAGAGAGGGTGTGTGAATAAAGAGTAGCAAGTAAAAATACAGGACGTGCAGTTAAAATTTAATTTCAAATAGGTAACTTTTTTTTTAGTGTAGGTATGCCTCAAATATTGTATGGAACATACTTGTATTTTAAAAATCCCTAATTGAGGGGCACCTGGGTGACTCCGTCAGTTAAGCCTAGGACTCTTGATTTCAGCTCAGGTCATGATCTCAGGATGGTGAGATTGAGCTCCCTGGTCAGGCTCTGCTGATAGGGCAGAGCCTGCTTGGGATTCTCCATCTCTCTGCCCCTCCCCTGCTCATTCTCTCTTTATCTCTTTTTCTCAAAAAAAAAAAAAAAGAAAGAAAGAAAGAAAGAAAGATCTGATTTATTTGAAATTCAAATACATCTTATATTTTAACTGGCAACCTTTGCCTTGAACACCCCTCTCCCCCGAGCTCTGGTGTACTGTGGCAAGGCCTGTGTCCATCTGGGAAAGAGGTACAAAGTTCATGCAGGCTGTCAGGCTATTGCTAGATTCTAAGCCACTTTTGGTTCCTAGCCTAATGGGCCATCCCCAGGGGCTTCCTGGCAAAAATTGAGCCCATTTTTCAGAGTCCATATGTCAGCACCCTCTGTGTTCCTTTTAATGCTGGAGTCAGGCAGCATTGGTCTTATGGGAAAGCTGAGAACCATGCTGGCTAAGTGGCTGAGGACTACACATTGTTAGGTCTTTTGAGTGTGGGATAAAGTGGGGCTCAGGTTTTCTGTGTTAACAGTGGGCAGCTTCAGAGAGACCAAGGATGTCAAGGGGAAAGCGTTAATCTTCTCATCCCACCTCTCATTTTGTATGTGAGGTCCAGTGAGAGAAAAGGAATTGTCTCTTTGGTAGAGCTGAAGCCTGATTCCCAGCCTCCTTCCCCTGTTCTGTGCATACTTGTGCAGTCAGCTGGCAGCATTTATGGTGGGCATTGTTAAAGCAGATGCCTTTTTTAGAGATGAGCTCTTTGGGGCTTTATTGTCCCTGAATTCCTTTACAGCTTCCTGACCTTCACCCTGAGGCTACTTTAGCCTTTACCTTGCCCAGTGGGGAAAATGACTGGCCTCAGTTCTGGAAGCCTGGCCTTTCCTGCTCCAGACACTCGGCTCTCACTCCTGTGGGTGGTGTGACCCAAGACTTGTCTTGTTAGGTCAGAGTGAAAGGCATGTTCTTAGCAGAGGTGGGTCTAGCTAGCCAAGTAGGTGGAAGGGTGTCCTTTTTTGTCCTGCAGTGTGGGCCCCAAGGTATATGGCCTTATTGTGGTGTCTAGGGACTTATCTGAGGTTACATCATGAGCCAGTCTTTGCTGCCATTTCTCGCTTGAACCCAAACCTTTTGCTGGACTGGCCTTGAGCACTGGGATTCCTCAGGCTGTGTGTCCTGAGGATGTGCTCTGGGTCTGCCTGTCAGTGCTTCTGTGAGCCTACAGCCTCCCCACACAGACCTAGGCTTCCCAGACCAGATCCATGAGCTAATGAAATTGAGCAGGTTACAGGTCATCGGGCTCAGGGTCAGTTGGTGGGACAGCCGGCAGCCTCTTGGCAACAGAAGTGGTAAACAGGCAAGGAAGGAGTGCCAGAAAGGGGTGTTGCTCCTGGACGAGGGCTTAGAAGTGAAGGGGGTGGAAAAGGGGTGGGGCGGGAGCCCAATGAGAGGAATTGCTCCCTCTATGAATGATTAACTCTCAGCCGAAGCGGGTGGCCTAGGGGAGGGCTCGGCTAACAGGACCTTTGGACCCGGGGCAGAGTGTCCAGAGGGCCAGAGTAGAGCCTGCAGAAGAGAAGGACATGGTAGGTGGCTGGCTTGGGCTCCGAGAACTGGAGTTAGATGAGGCAGCTGAGGGCCTCAGAAAGTCTTGGACTGGCAGATGGCCCATTGCAGCAGCCACTGTGGGGTCCAGCGGCCCCAAGCCCTCAGAGAGGTAGCTGTGGTGGTGGTGGTGGGGGTGACTCTGGTCTTGCAGCGGCCTTACTGGTGCTTTCTTCCCCCTAGGCAGCCATGGGTGCCAGGTGGTGCTGAGAACAGTGGGGCATGGCTGCAGTCCTGCAGGTCCTGCCCTGCTTGGCCCGAGCCCCCTTGCGCCCACTCCTCTTGGGTGGCGCAGTGGTCCGGCTGGCCAGTGGCATGGCCCTCGCGGAGCAGGCACGGCAGCTGTTTGAGAGCGCTGTGGGTGCCGTGCTTCCAGGCCCCATGCTGCACCGGGCACTGTCCTTGGATCCTGGTGGTGGGCAGCTGAAGGTACGGGACCGGAGCTTTCAGCTGCGGCAAAACCTCTACCTGGTGGGCTTTGGCAAGGCTGTGCTGGGCATGGCAGCTGCAGCTGAGGAGCTACTGGGCCAGCATCTCGTGCAGGGTGTGATCAGCGTTCCCAAGGGGATCCGTGCTGCCATGGAGCATGCTGGCAAACAGTAAGGAGCCTTGGGGGGCTGCTGCCCACTGTCCATCGGGCGGGGAAGCTAAGCCAAACTCAGGCCCCATCGGGCCTCCCTCCCTCACCAGCATCCCTTTCCTTCTGGGTCTAGATTGGCTCCAGGATGGGTGCCAGTTGGCATCCTTCACCTGTACAGCTGGGAAATCAGGTGGAAGGAGAGGAACTCACCCCATCTCTTGCTGTCTGTTCTGTCTCTTCAGGGAGATGCTGCTGAAGCCACACAGCTGTGTCCAGGTATTTGAGGGCGCAGAGGACAACCTCCCAGACCGTGATGCACTCCGGGCCGCACTGGCCATCCGGCAGCTGGCTGAAAGCCTCACAGCTGACGATCTACTGCTTGTGCTCATCTCAGGTATGGGTGCCAGGTTGGCTCATTCAGGACAGTTTGGGGGATGGTGGTGGTGGTTCCAAATACCAGGTCTGTGAGAGATGGTTGGTCTGAGCCCTCGGGGTCACAAGAGCAAGGGAGGCAGTAAGGAACCTGGATGGCTGACCCCCAGGTGGCCCTGGGTATTGTATCTGGCCTCCCCGGAGCTGTGGGGTCCTCCCCTGACTGACCCTATTGGGTGACCGTGAGGGGGTACATAGGGAACATCTAACTCAGGGTGTTGCAGGAAAAATGTCCCTGCTGTTGCTGCTCTCTTGCCAATGTGATCTGGGGCTAGAACCCAGGTCTCTAGCTCCCACGGAGCCCCTCCTTGGTCTCACTGTCTCCTCCTGGATGAGGGGCAGCCCCTATTCCAAGTTCTTATGGAATAGTTCTTTTAGTGCCTGCTGGGACCTAGGCTACTCTAAGGCAGGGCACAGCCTCAGGGGCCCAGGGTGTGGTGACTGTACACACGGTCACTGCATGTCCACACGGGGGCACCCTAACCCCACCTTTCCAGCATCCCCTTCCCTAATGTGGGCACTGCCTGCCTGCTTCCCTGAGTGGGGAGGTTCCTTTGCAGTTCTGTCCCATCTTCCCAACTTCTTCACTGTCTCTGCAGGTGGGGGCTCAGCCTTGCTGCCAGCCCCTATCCCACCCGTCACACTGGAGGAAAAGCAGACACTCACCAAACTGCTGGCGGCCCGTGGAGCCAACATCCAGGAGCTGAACACAATCCGGAAGGCCTTGTCCCAGCTCAAGGGTGGGGGGCTGGCTCGGGCTGCCTACCCTGCCCAGGTACATGGGTTGCTTCTACCCCAGGCAGCCCTGGGCTGGAGGAGCCCACATGCACCAGGGAGATGAAAGCCTAGAACAACAGACAGATTGGCAGGGGCCTGGTGTGGTAGTCCACAGGACTAGCTGAGAGGGGCCTCAGAGAGGAATGGGGGGGGGGGGGGTCCAAGTGGCCACATGTTCTACAAACCCCCTTGGGAGGGGTTAGAAGTGGGTAAGAAAATGCACTGGGCAGTGTGAGGGTGTGTGGATACATGGTAGGGGGCGTGTGGTGGTTTATCCTCAGTGGCTGTAGGGTGAGGGCCAGGAGGGACTGAGCCTTGCTTCTGCGACCCCACCCCAGGTGGTGAGCCTGATTCTGTCAGACGTGGTGGGGGACCCTGTGGAGGTGATCGCCAGCGGCCCCACTGTGGCTAGCGTCCACAACGTGCAAGATTGCCTGCACATCCTCAATCGCTACGGCCTTCGTGCTGCCCTGCCACGTTCCGTGAAGACTGTGCTGGCTCGGGCTGACTCTGACCCTCATGGGCCACACACCTGTGGTCACGTACTCAACGTGATCATTGGCTCCAACGCGCTGGCGCTGGCCGAGGCCCAGCGGCAGGCTGAGGCGCTGGGGTACCAAGCTGTGGTGCTGAGTGCAGCCATGCAGGGCGATGTGGAAAGTATAGCCCGGTTCTACGGGTTGCTCGCCCAGGTGGCTGGAACCCGCCTCACTCTGGCTGGGGCTGGAGCCTCTGCAGAGGAGGGTGAACAACTCCGTGAGCTGGCAGCTGAGCTCCAGCTCCCAGACCTGCAGCTGAAGGAGGCTCTGGAGGCTGTGGTGAGGGCCAGGGGCCCCGTCTGCCTGCTGGCTGGTGGTGAGCCCACAGTGCAATTGCAGGGCTCAGGAAAGGGTGGCCGGAACCAGGAACTGGCCCTGCGTGTTGGAGTAGAGCTGGGACGACAGCCACTGGGGCCTGTAGATGTGCTGTTTTTAAGTGGCGGCACCGATGGGCAGGATGGGCCCACAGAGGCTGCTGGGGCCTGGGTCATGCCTGAGCTGGCCAGCCAGGCTGCCGCTGAGGGCCTGGACGTGGCCACCTTTCTATCTCACAATGACTCACATACCTTCTTCCGTTGCTTTCGTGGTGGGGTGCACCTGCTGCACACAGGGCTGACTGGCACCAATGTCATGGATGCCCACCTTCTCTTCCTGCGGCCACGGTGATGGTATAGGTTGTGTTTTAGGAGTACAGAGGAGGCCTACAGGACAGCATCCTGGAGCCGACCAGGGTTTGTCCCCAAGGCCTCACCAGGCCTTAGGGTTCCTTCTTTTCTTGGCCCAGGCTGCTTGGTTGGCCCTTATACCTCACACCCATGGCTTCTGCTCTGTGTTCATTCCTCCAACCGGACTGGCAGATGGGGGCTCTCTTCTCCCTGCTTTCTGCTGTGACAGATAGCAGGTATCTCTGAGGACTGGGATGAGCCCCTTAGCCAGTTTGCTGTTCCCAGTCTTCTCCCCACCCACCCCCAGGCAGCCCCTCTGCTGAGCTCTTGAGTGTCCTTTCTGTGGGGTAAAGCAAGGACTGTAAATAAAAAGAGCCACACTATGGGTTCTCCATGTGTTTTCCCTCTGAGCGAAGACTCACCCAGAACTGCTGGGAAGGGGAGTGGGATCAGCCTGCAGCCCCAGCGCTAAAACCCTACAGGAGTTCCCCACACCCTGCTCTGCAGGGTATACTCAGCACTTGCTTCACTTAAACAGGAGCCTAGGAAGGTTGAGCCTGGCTTCTGACACATTCAATGGGGACAAGCAGAGAGGGAGGACAGGCCTAAGGACTGCAGACTGTGGGGTCTGAAAGCAACTGGCCACCTATCCAACTGTGACTCCCCTGTGGCCTCCCTGTTGCAGTCTCCAGCTTCTGCTTGCTGTGTGCCTTGCTGGGTGAATGCTTACTGTCCACTAAGTCTGTCCTTCCCTTCTGTGTTTGGAAAACCCTTAGGCACAGACCACACCTTCTTTGGTTGATCTGCCCTTTGTTTACCCACGGGCTACTCTCAGCCACATAGGATTCTGGACCTTGTTTTCTTGTGTCAGGCCCATTTTTCCAGGTGGAACATCCCAGTTCCTTTAGCTGCTCCTCTGGAACCCAGTGTCAGCCTTGGAGTGGTGGTCTCCAGCGCTGAGATAGTGGGTCAGAGTACTGATGGGATCCAGCAGCCCACCTGGCCATTCTCCTGTTACAGTTGGCCAGGGAAGAGGTCAGTGGGGGTGGGGGTAGGGAGAGCAACAGAGGAAAGGTTCCCTTGGCTAGGCTAGCAGCTACCTCTCTTTGGGCCCCTTTGCTCAGGATCCGAGCCCTCGCTGGCCGCCCCCGCCGTGCGCCACGGCTCCAATCCCTATATGAGTGAGCAGTAGAATCACATAGGAATAAAAAGCCATAGAGAACAGCGAGGCCTGGGGCTGCTCCTGCTGGCCCCCTCGTCCACCCCAGCTATCCCTTCCTGTCTGAGGGTGTGAGGGGCTCTGGGCCAAGGCTGGCATGCTCTCCCCCTGGGAAGAGCCTCCCTTACCCACTTGGGCTCTGGACAGCCCAGCTTGCAGACTGTTCATGACCTGGGGACAAGGTGAAGTCAACAATGTGAGCCAGGCTCTGGAGGCCAGGGAGGCTTAGGGAAGAGGGGAGTTTGCACCCCTCTGTGATGCAGGGCACCGTTTCCTTTCCTTCTATATTGGCATGGAGTTCCCACTGACTGGGGGGAGGGGGGATGTCATAGTCTAGGGAATGTTGCCCCCACATGGCAATGCCTGTGCCCTGTTGCTCCTCTGGTAACCTCTAGATATGCCCTGTCTGTGTCAATCCTTGCCTATGCGGACATGACTGTTGGTGCTGGGTGTCAAGTTCCAGGCAAGAGCAGGATAGGAGGGCAGGGCCTTGTCTGCCTTGTCCACAGCATGTGTGTATGTGTGTGTGTGTGTGTTGGCATGTGAGCACACAGATGTGGGTGGCCGGGGATAGGGATGTGCTGCTTTGTACACTAGGTCTCTTGCATGCCTGCTGAGGGGTTTGGGTGTGGGTGGGGTCTCACCCGAGGTCTCTCCTGTGCTGCTTTGGCCCTTGCCCTACACCTATGTTTGTGGGGGCTGGGAGGCCAGGGGCTGGATTGGGCCTGGCCCATTAGATTTGCTCATTTGGTATCCCCAAGATGAGAAAAGATCTACTTGGCCTCAATCTAGATGCAAATACGAGATAAACGCTGTATGGTGACTGTTCAATAGGACTTAACTATTTGCTCCATAAATTTCAGTTATGGGTCATAATTGCTCCCATCCTGTGGTTCTTTGCTTCTGTCTGTCCTGGCTCAGGTTCCTCTTGCCCTTGTGCCCACCTCATTTCCATTCCCAGCTGGAGGCACTTGCTATGTAGGGTGCCCCCCTCCCCCACTGCTGCCACCTTTATAGGCCCTTTTATTCCCTGTACTTGGCATGAACTGAAAACAGCTGGGCAGTGCACCTGGACAGCCCTTAGGTATCAGCTAGCCCAAATCCCTTTGTTTTATAGTTGGAGAAACAGAGAGGGAAGGTGGCTTGTCTGGGGCTGCACAGCAAGTCTGCCACAGAACCAGAAGGAAAGCCTGGTTAGGACCTGCTTGCCTACTCACAGGGGCTCAGAGACCCTGGGGCCCAGAGAGAGCTCAGCCAGAGTCAGGGATCCACTCTTGCTTCCTTGCTGCTTCTCAAGGGCTTGCGGATGGTGACATGACTACCCTTGGGAACCATAAAACAGATTCGTCAGTCCCTTCCTGGTGCAGATTCCACATTCCACTGCGGGTACAATTTGGTAGAAAACCACGTGCAGTTGGGTGATGGGCTTCTACACAGGTGTGCGTGTGCATTCATATGCATATCCATATGTGTGTGTGGGGGGGGACACGTGTGGGCACGTGTGTGTCCAGCTCAACCCACAGCCAGTTCCTGAACGGGCCTCTGAGTCATGCTCTGCTCCACCCTAGGGTGAGGACACAGTTTGGTGTGGTTACCTACTGGAGATCTGGTCAAGCAAGGAGGCCATAAAGGCTGGCAGAGGCCAATTGGCAAAGGGCCTTGTGTGCCTGGCTGGCTGAAAGGTTGGACTTCACATTGACAGTGGTGGCAAGCCTCATGGGGATTTTGGCAAGGAGCGATGCTGGGAGGCTGTTTCATGACAGATGCTGAGGCCTTCCTTACTGCAGGGGTGGGGGATGCCTGGGGATGTGCAGGGAGGTGGAGGAGGTGCCACAGGTGAGGGAGAGGTGCATCCTCTCAGTAAGGCCTTGGTGCTCGCTGACTGAGGCCCTCTGGCACTGGGCTGGCACTCACAGGGGCTGGTATTTGAGTTTTAAAATGGCTTCTGGGGTGTACAGCGCCCTGAGAGGTCACAGAACCAATGTATGGTGGCGGGGGGTGGGGCGGTCAGCTGAGGCTAGAGTAAGCTGACCCAGCCTGGGAGAGAGCCCCCTCGTGTCCCAGAAAAAAAATGGAGAGGTCAGTCCGATCCCTCTGGATCTGGAGCACGTGTGAGGGACATGATGAGGCCCAGATTGCGGTGGGGGAGACCTGGCTTCACTGCAGGCTAGGAGTCCCTAGCTGAGTGAGAGGATTTGGGGTGTGCTAGGGGAGAGCAGGGGGTGTGTAGGGGTGGGGGGATACTGACAGACCACTCAGGGTAAAGCCAATGGCTTAGGCAGGCCACTGCATGAGAGTGGGGTCACAGAGCTGTGGTGAGCTGAGTCCAGGCCAGGAAGAGTGGCCTTTCTTCCTGAGACAGGGATGACTGCTCTCTGGGTAATCACTGGGACCAGTCCTGGGGCTTTGTTCTCCTACTTCCCCTGGCTTGGGTTGCCCTTGAGACTGTAGAGACTGGATGGGTTGGGCTATGGAGGACCACCTGGGCCCTTGATACTTGATGGCCATAGTTCTGATTCCACCTCTCTGTACATGTTGGTCCATCTGGGGTTGTTGCCTGCTCAGATGAGGAGGCTCTGGCTAGGGAAGAGGGCAAGGGAGAGTTAGCTCCTGGAAACAAGTACCCCATCTGACCAGTCCTAGGGGGACAAATACCACTGGCAGCTCTGCCTTATGGGTCACTACCCCCCACAATCTTGTCCACTGCTGACTCCTTGAGGGTTCAGGCAGCTGTAGGACCTGGCTCTGCCCTGGCCAGATAGCCAGAGGCTGGACCCCCAGGATGCATCCCACTGCGGAGATCCACCCCCTGGCCCCTGCATACTCCCAGCCTTTCCTGTCTCCTCTGGCAGCCAGCAGAGCCACCCTGCTGGCCTCTCTGGAGAAGTGTGAGCAACACACTCTGTCCCCGTGTAGCTCTGCCTTTCCATCCCTAGCTCCAGCTGAGAAGGGGGCGGGGCCCCGGCAGTGGCTTCTGCCCCCTCCATCCACTCCCACCCACCTGCCCAGCTTCAGGGTCTCTGGATCTCCTGGTAGCCCTGGGTCATCTCCAATAATTGCACTTGTAGTCTCACGAAAGAGCCAGGGCTCTGTCTCCACCTATTCTCTTCCTCCCCCTGCCCCCCACTTTCCTCCCTGTCCAGTTCAGGAAGCTGACTGCAGGAACATCTCTGGGCTCTGGCCTGAATCCCTACTGCTCGCTACCGTGGGTGAAGACATCCTGGGGTTCCTATTTTGAGGGAGTTGGTCAGAGACCCCTAGCAGAGGGAGAAGTGCCCCTCCCCACATGTATCTCTGTGGGTCTGGTGGTCAGGAGCATGGGGTGAAAACAGCCAGACTGTGGCAGGGGGCAGATCTCTCCTTCTCTGCCCACACCCCCCACCTGGGCAGTGGGAGCAGCCCAGCACATCCCTGACCAGCAACCAAAACCCCAGCAGGGACAGACACTTCAAGGGTCACAGCCCTGTGGGCAACCTCACAGCCACAGCCCTGCCAGAGGCAGGGTTCAGAGCCCTGGACTCCAGGACTGGGCATACACTCGAACCTTCAGGAGTGGCTACTCCGGGCAGACCAGCCCCCGCCCACCCAATCAGGCCCCCCTGCGGGTCCCCCTCAGCCCAAGGCCACCGGCAGAAGCCAGGCACCAGGTCAGGGAAAGAGCCTGCCAGCTCCCGAGCAGCTTTGCCCCTGGCAGCCAACTGGCTGCCCCTCTGCCCTCGGGTCCTGCTGACCGCCAGGGCATCAGGCACTCCAACTGCTGTGCCCGCTGCCCCTGGCCGGGAGGCGCCGCACCGGACTGCCGGCGTCCCCACCTGCCCGCCCCCCAAAGCTCTGGCTGCCGCGCCCGGCGGCGTCCCGGCTCCCCGCTCACCTCGGTGGCGGTGGCGCTGTCTCCGCACCAGAGGCACTGCAGTGTGGGAACTGTCCCGAGGAGCCAGTTCTCCGCTGAAACAAAGAGGTGGGGGAGAGAGAGGGGGGCAGCGGGAGAGGGAGAGGGTGAGTGAGCGGGAAGGAGCGGAGGCTGGAGGGGAAGAGAGAAGGGAGAGGGTGAGGGAGGAGTCGGGAGGGAGGGGAACGCAGGGAGATCGCGCCTGACTCCCGGGACTGTAGGGCTGGCGCTGAGGGGAGAGGAAGTGGGGAGGGGACCCGAAGGGGAGAGATTGTTCGAGGGGCCGCGCAGTGAGGGGCGTGGGCCAGAGAGGGAGCCGGGTGACAGGCAGGACTGCGGGCGGCTGCGGGCTGGGGGCTGGGCCGGGTGGGGTGGGCAGGGGGCCCCACCCGTCCTCTGCCTGCTCTGGCACTTGGGTGGGCAAAGGCCACGAAGAGGAATGGGAGGGAGAGGTGGGCCGACAGGCGAGGGCTAAGGGGCTGGGCTGGTGGGTGGGCTGGCTGGGAGGACGGGGCCTGGGGACAAAGGCGGGAGAAGAACAAAGGTGTCCGAGTGGAGGAATCAGCCCCTGCTGACCTCTGGGTGCCGCAGTCCTGAGCGTCCTGGACAGAGTCTCCTGAATGGAGGGCAGGTCCACTCTGGGGCGGTCCAGGCTCTGAAGTGGCAGCCTGAGGTCAAGGGAAGAGGGGATGGGCTATGAGAGTGGGCAGGGCCCCTTCTTTCTGAGAGAGTTCTGAACACAGCGGTTGCAGGGACTGACCACATATCAGGATGACCGTGTTGCTGTCTCTTTGCGGGAGGGGATGGTTGATGGGGTCTGAAGCTTGGCCTGAGAGCCGGGTGGGACAAGTCCCCTTTTAGGGAAAAGCATTTGGGATTTGGGGATGCAGGGGAGGTGGAGGGGTGGTGGGCACCGTGGGGGAAGGGGAGGGATGGGGATGAAGGGTGTGGGGAGCTGGGGACATTTTGGGGATGAGGCCGGGCAGGTCCAGAGCTCTGCCCCTCAACAGGCCCATCAGCAGCAAAGGCCTCCCTCTGCACACCCCACAGTTCTGCCAGGGACGGGAGAGGATAATGAGCCACTTCCCTTCTAAGCACTGCTGTGACAGGCAAGGGCACCAGGGAGGCTAGTATGGGCTGCTCAGGCACAAGTCTGTGATAGTGCTGCAGCGGGGCAGGGAAGGCCGGCTGGCCTTAACCAGAGCTGTCCCATCCCTCTCTGGTCCTGGGTACGGTGCCCTGGGCTGGCCCAGTCTCCTTTCATGCCCAGAGGCACAGAATGCCCTCCTAAGCCTTCTGACCAAAAGAAGTTCCTCTTCTTGTCCCACTGGAGACTCCTTATAGAAATTCCAGAGCACTTTCATTCTCTGGAGAGCAGGAGAAGGGGAGGGAGCCGTGGGCTGGCCTGATGCTATGACTGGAAGAGAGGAAGACACTCAGCACCACCCCCCCCCCATCCCACCCTGCATGGAAAGGGTGAGAGCTACATGCCCCTTAGTCTCTGCATAGCCCTACTCCCTACCACCACCTCAGGGAAGCCCACCTAGCCCCACCAAGCAGGGCCGCATCAACCCAGCTGCCACTGGTCTAGCTACACCTTCCAGTAGCCTGGAATCTAGAGAAAGGAAAGAATCTTCCTCCCCCCTTTTCCTCTCTCCCTCCCTTCCTTCCATCCTTTGTTCCCTCCTTCCACTTTTTATTTAGAAATAATTTCAAACTTACAGAAAAGTTGTCAAAATAAGAATAGTCTAAGACGCATATACCCTTTTTGGCCATATGCAACTATTGTTAATATTTTGCTTCACTTTCTTTCTGTATGTATTTGCCCTCTCTCTCTCTCTCTCTCTCTCTCTCTCTCTCTCTCTCTCTCTCTGTGTGTGTGTGTGTGTGTGTGTGTATAAGAAAGAGAGAAAGAGATCATAATTTTTTTCTTGACCATTTGAGAGTAAAGTTACAGGCATGATGGCTGAAAGGATGGTTTCCTATCTATTTCTGGCTCCTGGAGCCAGTCTGAGGAAGCCCAGGCCACATTGTGTGGAGTGAATGAAGGTCTGGAACAGGCAAGGAATGAGCGGACATCACCTACTAGGAGCTCGAGGCCTGGAGAACTGGAGGCCCTTGGCCAAGGCCACCTGAGAGTCTGGCTGGTCCAGGGCTAGGCACCACTCATTTTCTGCTCCTTCGGCGTGAGAAGCAGGGAGCCATTGCCCACCAGAGCAAGCCTGTGGTGTCTGCTGGGTGTGGAGCTGCAGCATATGTCTGTGGAGCTGGCAGGAGGCGGGTGGGGTAAAGCTGGGAGAGCAGGGATGCCCACGCTGTGGCAGCTGGGCACACTCAGGAGATGGGCTTGAGAAGCCCATCCTGGCTCTCAGGGAGTGGAGAAGCCACTCCCTGGCTTGAGAAGCCTCAGCTGCTGGAGGCCCTAGCCCCAGGCCCAGTGCCACGGCTTTGAATTCTTGCCTTTGGACCCTCTCCACAGCCCCATGAGGGACAGGGCAGGGATAGGGGCCCCCACTTGATAGCTGATCCATGCTAATTGGCTTAGATAGGGCAGAATGGGGGCCCTGGTCATGCGATGGTCTCTGACACAGGGCTGGCATTCCTTCTGTCCCCCAGTGCCCTCACATGGGTTGGAGTTCCATGTGGAGCTGTCCTTCAGATGACTTCTCTCTTATCCCTCCTAACCCCCATCTGAAGATTATGGTTAAGTGTGGCATTTAAAAATCACATGGTGAGGGGCGCCTGGGTGGCTCAGTCAGTTAAGCATCTGACAGTTGATTTCGGCTCAGGTCATGATCTTAAGGTTTGGTTCATGAGTTCGAGCCCTGCGTCGGGTTCTATACTCATGGAGCCCGCTTGGGATTGGCTCTCTCCCTCCTTCTCTGCCCCTCCTCCACTTGTTCTCTTGTTCTTTCTCTCTTTCTCTCTCTCTCAAAATAAATAAGTAAACTTAAAAAAAAAATCACATGGTGAGGGACACCTGGCTGGCTCAGTTGGTGGAGCATGTGACTCTTGATCTCGGGGTCATGAGTTCAAGCCTCATGTTGGGTGTAGAGCTTACTTTAAAAACAACAACAACAACAACTAAAACCTCTTGTATCAAGTACAATAAAATGAAATGAAATGAATGTCATAATAATAAACTTATAAATTTGGGGGGGGGAATCACATGGTGAAAGATGATATGAGCTCTGAAGCCCTGATTTCCTCTCCCTTATAGGTGAATTCCTCTTCCTCCATGAAGCCCTCCAGACTTCCTTAGATCTTCCCACATCACACGACTTCTGGGGAATGCCAGCCCTGTTTGTTCCTTTACTGGTTCACACTGGTGCTGTATCAGGGCCTAGGGCTTTGCTCTGTCATCAGCCTCTCTCCTTCCTGCTGCCCCAGGCCAGGCATATAACTGATGCCCCATAGATGGATGGCAGTGGCATGGTTAGTCCTGCCAGGATATTGATTCTCTCTGATGCCCCTGTGCCCACCGTCTGAGAGTCCACAGGCTCTGGGCTGGCTGAGGTGATGGTGGGGTTGGGCAAGGGGATCTACCTGAGAGAGGGAAAAGGCTTGTTTAAGGCTAAGCCTGTTAGGGCAACGGCAGGCCTCCGGCTTGGATCTCCGACCACCTATTTAGCACCTTGTGCTTCTTCCCCTGGAGCACGGACAAGCCTGTCCGGGGTGGAGGCTAAGGGTGCTCCCCAAACCCTTGGGTGATTGCAGGACCTGTAGAACCAAGGGAAGAAATGCATCCCCCACCTCTGTTACCCCCAGCCCACCCATGTGAAAGCCCAGGGTATACCAGCCTCCTCTCCCCCTGCCCATCCCCCAAAGAGATTTCTGCCAATTAGCACATACACTATTTACTTAATTAGGGTAATGACATAATTAGTGTAAGTTGGGCTCCATCACATGGCTTCAACATGCAATTAGGAGCCGTCAGCGGGAGGCGACATTGTGGAAAAACTCATTCAATTTTGGTTCCAGCATGGAGGCCAGAGCAGCTGCCTCTGCTTGGGAGGCAGGCAGGCAGCAGCCACTGTGTGTGTGGGGTGACTGTAGGCAGCCACAGATAGCATAGGACAGGAGAGTCAGCAGGGGTGGGGGTGGGGGGGGGCAGAACGGCAGTTGCCAGGGCTGAGGGTGTCTCTGGCCAACCCTGCCTCTCCCATCGCTTACAGATGCTGTCACCCCCAGAACCCCAGGGCAGGGCAGGGGCTCTGGCTTGGCTGGGGTGACTGAGACTGGGAGCCTGAGCAATCCAGGCCCCTTTGCCCCTAAGATGCCACCCTTAGCAGGATGTGTCTTCTCTCTTCAGGGCTTTGCTGCTCACAGGAGCCACCGTCTCATATCCACTGGCCTGGTGGCTGCTCATGGTGGCCCTATGAGGCCACAGACTGGAAGGACTGGAATGACTACTATTATCCTCATTGGACTAGTAGGGAAACTGAGGCTCAGAGCAAGCGAGGTGGTAGAGCCAATCATGGCAGCGCTGACCCTAAGAGGCAGTCCAGCATGGCTGGAGACTTCTCAAACCCAGGCAGATCACCCTCAGCCTCAGGGAGGTCTCCTTCTCCATAGGCTCCTTTTTCTGAGAGGGGGCAGAGAATCATAGGGGTCCCCAGACTGCTGCTCCCTCAGCCTCCCCTCCCTTGCACAAGGCTGGGAGGCAGGGAGACCATCCATGGCTTTCCCTTCCCCTTAGTGAGCCTCCCAGCTTTCCTGGGCAGTGGGAGTAGGGAAGTGAGGGAAGATGGGAGGCAGTGCCACCATTGTGCCAGTAGGGAAACAGGCTCTGGGGCCACCAAGAGGAACCTAAATCAGGCCTCAGCAATCCTACTCCCTGCCTGGCTCAGTCACCTGGGCTATCCTCTCCCCCAGGCATCAGTTTCCCTGTGTGAAAGGAGAGAGTCTATGACCCATGGTCTCACACATCCTGGGACTGTCCAGAACCCCCCCGGGAAGGTGGGGCCCACCTTGACATCTATTTAACCTCCTTCTAAATTATGTCATCATAGCTGTCCCTCCCCTTTATGTCCCACCTGGGCCCTGCCTAGTGGTCGGGGCCCCTGGGGAGACAGCTCTGACTGGCAATTCTGCCTGTTCCAGGCTGGGCTTCCTGCCCTTCTGAACTGGGGAATCCCTGGGCTCTGGGGGCCATCTTAGACTCTCCCAATCAGTGGTGCCCCATCTTATAGGTGATACCCCCAGATGGCTGGATTCTGCTCTTATCTGACCTCCTCCCTAGGTGTACAGCAGTGTGGTCAGAGTGGGGCTGACTTGTTTGCTAATTGCTGACTATGGACCAAACACCTTGGGCCTGGCTACTGGGGCAGGGATGGGAAGGGATGGGCAGACAGAGGTGAGGGTAACTACCTCCAGGGGATTATGACCTCAGAGTTCAGACAGACTCAGGCCTAAGGAGTGTCCTCCAAAGGGTAGGCAAAGATAAGTGCCAGGAAGAGCCAAGACTAAGGGCCACACTGAGTAGAGATCTGACCCTCTCCTTCTGGTCAGGAAGAGCAGCACCTGCCAGGCCTGGGGGAGGCAAGGCTTTCAGTCCACAGAAGATGTACTTCGGGTACCAGTGTGAGTAGAGGCTGGGAGGCCAGAGTAGGTGAGGGGATGCCATCCTCAGGCATGAGGTATTCGGGTGGGCTCTGGGGAGCTGGAGGAAGGGGCTGGGGACTCTGGCTGTTTGTGGGAGGGTCAAGGAATTCTCTTAACATCCATTCAACAAAAAGACCCCTTCACGTGTTAGGCATATGGTGTTCTAGGCTGGGAATTCAGTAGGGACCAAGGCAGATGCAATCCCTGTCCTCTGGAGCCTATACTTCAGTTGTGAGAGACAGGAACAGTATCATGCAAGTGTGATGCAGAAGATCCTACTGCTCAGAGTGTGGTGCTAGGGCTGGGGGACACGTTAGGCTATAGGGCCAGGGAAGGCTACAGTGACATTTAAGCCAAGATCTTAGGGATCCAGAGATTTGGGGAAGAGCATTCTTAGGCAGATGAGCAGCAAGTGCAAAGTCCCTGAGGCATTGAAGAACAATTCACATAACTGGGGCAAGGAAAAGAGAAGAAAGGAGGTGGATGAGATCAGGGAGGCAGGCAGGCCCCTACAGCTCAGGCTGAGGCCCGTGGACTTATTCTGTGTGTGATGGGAAGTCGTTAAAGGGTTTAAACTGGGAACTGATTTTTAAAAATCACCGTGGCAGTAGTGTGAAGGCTGGAAGACTAGGGCACAGCTGTCCAGATGGTAGAGGATGACGGCCGGGACTGGGGTGCTTGCTGGGAGGGGGCAGGAAGATGGCACCTGGGATGTGGTTTGGAAGCAGGGCCAACAGGACTCCTGATGGTTGGCTGTGGGGTGCCAAGGTTGTCAGGGCAGCTCTTCGGTTCCTGGCTTGAGCACATGAGCCAATGGCGTGGCCATTTTCTGAAGAGGGGAATAGTGGGAAGAACTGGTTAGTGAGAGGTAGATCGAGTGCTGGATAGGGCTGGAGGCACCAAGGAGGTAGTTGTTAGGTTTAAGTCTGGAGTTCCAGAGACAAAGGGAGCTGACTCATCTTTAGCAGAGACACAAGAACCAAGGTTCCCATCCAGCCCCAGGAGCCCAGAGATTCAAATGAGCCAACCATCTGGAAGCCCCCAGAAGGACCAAAGCAGGGGCCAGCTGGGAAGGACCCTGCTTTCAATGCCTCCTTCATATCTTCCAGGTGAGCGAAGACCACCTCAGCTCACCCCAAGGCTGCAGAAGTAAGCCAATTCCACAAAGTTGGCTTTTCTGAGCCAAGGTCCAAATGGGCTGGATGGTGTTGCCCTGGAAACCCTGGAGGCCAGCTGTCCAGGTGATCCTCTGCCCTCCCCTACCAGGCCTGGTGTGGGAGGGGCTAGAGCCCACCCTTACAGGACTCCACCATGGCTTAAAATGCTCCTTCAGAGTGTCTGGGACTACTCACCTCTATCACCACGAGTTAGCTGTGTGTCCTCAAGTAAGCCGCTGACATCTCTGGGCATCGGCCTCCCCACTGGAGGCAGTTGGAGGAGTAATTCCCTTCAGCCTCAGCTGAGGCAGGGCAGCCAGAATGATGGGGCTGGGGGGAGGGGCACTGTCCCTACACATGTGGCCCATGGCCCCTGCCTCACTCCCCTGTCCAGACTCTCAGTTCCTTGGGGCCCACTCATGGCAGACGGGCATCACTCCTGGGTATCCCTTCTGCAGGGAGAGGAGGTGGCTGCTACCACCAAAGCCGTCCTCCAGGTCCCTCGCTCCTCCATGCCAAGCACATTAGGGGATAATTAAGTAAAAATAGGCCTTCCGACCAGTGTAGCTCATTAAGGCCTAATTAAGTTAATTAGTTCCAGGTGTGGATGGCGAGGCTCAAGTGAGGCGATGGCTGTTTGCTGTAATTGCATTTTCGCCGCAGCAGCGGTGGTGGTGGTAACTGTGGTGGCAAAGGCGGTGGCTTCCTTTGAGGCCTGGAAGCCGGCCAGGGAGGTCGGGGAGGGGTCTGGAGCCAAGCAGGCCTGGACCACCCACAGAGAGCTGTAGAGCCAGAGGTTCCAGGTCAGCAGGGCCCAGGGAAACCTGCACTCTCTGCAGGGGTGGTGGGAGGCTGGGGGAGCCAGGGGAAGGGGGAGTACAAGGCCACCAACAGGCATCCTCCCCGCTGGCTGAGAGTGGCGGGTGCAGGTGCATCGTGGCTTGTCCTTTGGATTCCCTCACACCCATGGTGGTCCCCAGGAAGACTGGCAAAGGGCTTTGCTAAAGGGGAATGTGTGACTCCGAGGCGGTGGTGAGACCTATAGGAATCCACCTAAATCACCCCCTCCGTTTGGCTCGAGTCTCTAACTCCTGTTCCTTTCTGCTGCAGGTGCGTGGCTCTGAGACCCTCTCTTTGCGGTTCAAGGCAGGAGTGGGGCCACACAAGTCTGGGGTCTCTGCAGGGGACCTGCTGGCCTCATCAGTCTCCTGCCCCAGACGTCTCCCCAAACCCACTTCCTGCCGCAGCTTCAGGACTCACCTGTGTAGGACAGCCCTCCCAGCCTTGGTTGATGAGGGAGCATGGGGCAAGCTGACGGCAAATACAGGCTGACAGCACGCTGCCCCCCACCCCGGCCCCCTCCACCGGGGGGAATATGTGTGATATTCCTTGGACACTCCTGGCTACCCAAGAACAAAGGAAAGGGGTTTAGGTATTTGCCATGGTGATGTGGGAAACTAAGGCAAATGAAAAATTAAATTCCCTTATGCCTACAGCCCATTGACAGGTCCTTGAAACCAGCAGAGTGACCTCCCTCTAGGAGCTCAGCTGCCTCAAGGATGACACTTTGCTGGGGGCAAAAGAGAATCTTAGCTTAACATTATCCCAACCTCGAGGATCCTGTAAGTCTACTGTATCTCAACTGCCCCAATATATGCTGGCAATCATACTCCAAGCTTATGTCCCCCAGTATACATCTGAAGGGTCTCATGACTGAGGTTTTATTAAACGGTAATAAATGGTGTTTCCCTAGCAACAGCTAGCCCCTCAAAGTCCCGGAAACCTTGCTTTCAAAATTCCTTGGAGACTTACTCTATCCCTGACTGACCCCCTCCCAACCTGAGGGTATAATGATGAGTTACCCATCATGACCCCAGTGCAGCTCTCCCTGTCCTGTCCCCATGCTTTAATAAAATTACCTTTTTGCACCAAGGGCGTTTTCAAGAATTCCAAACCCCATGAATCCCCGATCACCCCAAAACTTCATCATTGGTCACATCCCCTTCATTCATCCGTTTGTTGCTCACTAGGTATCTCCTCTGTGCCAGGCAGCAGAGCCAGGGCTAGAGACACAAGGCTGGGTGGGCTAGATTGGACCCTGGCCCACGGCACCTTTGGTCTCTCTGAGGAGGCAGACATACTAATCGCCCTGGCCACATGGTTTTGTGACGGCTAGTGGAGCACGGGCGTGCTTACTCCCAACCCAGGAGGAAAGATGTCTGAGCTGCAATGAATATGATCCAGGAGAGGCGGGGGTCAGGTACCTGGGGTGTGCCAGAAGCTAAAAGGGCCTCCTTTTGGTGGGAGGGAGTGTAGAGAGTGAGGGGCCAGATCTGGGGGGGCCATGGAAGGGTCTGAGCAGGGCTTCGGGGTAGGAAAGGAACTGGTAACTCTTAGCTGGTGGATGGGAGGCCAGGGAGGAGTGGCTGGACTTGAGGGAGGTTTGGGGATGGAAAGGGTTGGTCATGGTGCACTGGTTGGCTGTAGGGGTGGGGAAAGAAGAGCCCGGACCCCCTGAGGAGGGGCTTTGGGAGTGGGCTTGGGTTCTGAGACCCCACAGGGTTGAGACTAGGGTGAGGCAAGTGAAGTGCCTAGGATGCAAAATTGGGGGTATTCACTCCCGGCCTTGTGTCCCCATCTGTGCCCCGTCCCTCTGAAATTTCTCACTAAGAATGTGGAAGCCACCTCTAGGGAGGAGCAAGGAGGATAATTCTGGACAGGGTGTCTCCTTCTGTCCTTAATTTTTTTTTTTAAAGTATATAAACATTTTTTTTAATGTTTATTTATTTTTGAGAGGGGGAGAGGCAGAGAGAGAGAGAGAGAGAGAGAGAGAGAGAGAGAGAGAGACAGAGGATCAGAAGCAGGTCCTGTGCTGACAGCAGACAGCCTGATGCGGGGCTGGAAACCATGAACCGTAAGAGAGAGATCATGACCTGAGCCTAAGTCGAAGCTTAACCGACTGAGCCACCCAGGCACCCCTCCCCCCTTTAATCCCTACTTGGGAGATGCTGCCTTCTCTGCACCCTCCAGGGCTGGGGTGGGCCTGGGATTGACCCCTTAGGATATTATATCCTCTGGACAGCTACTCCATTTTCATTCTGATGCAGGATGACAAGTGCCCCATCCGGCTTCTTACTGCATGCCACTTATGACAGGGAGCTCCTTGCCACCTGGGCACCCAGTCCCCTGGCTCCAGCCATTATAAAAAATGTTTCACCCTGAGCCCCCAAACCTGGAGATTTGCGGTGTCTTCTACCCAGTAGTGGCCTCAGCTCTGCCTCTGACTTTCCCACCCCTCTGGTGGGTCTGCTGATCCCCTTTCCCAAGACAGCTTAACATCTCTGAGCTTCAGTATCCCTGTAAAAGGGGAAACCATACTAGTCACCACCTTCTAGGGCTGGTGTGAGGATTCATGGCCTGATGTGCATAAACCTCACGACACACACCAATTCCTCAATAATGGGTCACTAACTGATAACAACCGTGAATAACTACATGGGTGGACACTGTCCTCCTCCTGGTGTGGGCTGCCCAGTGATGTAGCCTCAGCCTAGGCCCCAGAACTCACCTGTTGGCCTCAGGTAGCAGGCCCTACTGTGTCCCTCTCACATCCAACACAGACACAGGGCTAATCCCAGAGGACGATGTTCATGGGGAAGAGGGAGTAACACTTTCACGAGATGACCAAGTGGTGCTGAGTTATGGGCCTGCCCTGCTGGTGTGAATTGGCTCTCTGCTCAGTGTTCACTACAGCTGCAGGAGCAGCCCTGGTGCCTCCTCTTCTGCCCCCTTCTTCTCAAGTCTCTCAGGGGGATGGGTGGTGGCTGAGAAGGAGGGATGCAGACCTACCCTGTCTGCCAATAGGCATCTCTGGGGCACATCACTAGACCCTGTCGTGTCTTTGGGGCTGTCCTGGTGGAGGGGGTCTCTCCTCAGCCTGAGGCGCCTGCACAGCCCGGGGTCCCACAGAGGGGGCAGTCCCAGCAGAAGCTCATTCCTAATAGGCGCAGTTGTGTGGATCGTCACCAGACTCCTGCCATGAGACTGCGGTGTGGGGAGCCTGGGGCAGGAATCCCTGACTCCCCTGAAGAATCAGAAAAGCCAGCCCGGGACAGAAGGACAAGTGGTGCTGTAGCCTAGTCCCTAAAGCCATCCTGTGACCCTCCTTCTGTGCTGTCTCATTCCAGGAGCTGTGTCCACAGCCGGCTCCTGCCCCCAGGCTGTCTGCTTCTGCTCCAGGGTTGGTTCCCGGTTGAAAGTCAGAGCTTGTCAGACCGCAGTGATCATGCTCACCAGCTCTTGGTGACCCAGGAGCTCTGGATTCCTGTCTGAGGGGCAAGAACACCACTGAGGAGGAACTAAGGGTGCAAAGGTCCAGAGCAGCGAGGGTGGATGCAGGGATGCCAAGTCCTGGGTAGGCCGGGGGTGATTCTGGGGGAGCAGGGGATGTGGGGTGTGTGTGGGGCTGGCGAGGAGCCGGCTTTGTGCTGAGGGGGCCTTGTTCATTTTCACCCTGGCTTCAGGAGGGAGGGTTCGCTGAAGGTTCGTAGACCTCGCTTGTTTTTACAGACTGGGGGCTCAAAGAAAAGGGATGTGCCCAAAGTCACATAGCAGGTGGGACCTGGGCCACCACAGCCTGCTCCCACTCCTGCCAAATCCTGGTGACTAGGTTTCTCTCTATGGGGTATGTCAGAGGAGGGACTACCTAACCTCCGGGGTTCAATTTTATTTGGTTTAGGGGCCTGCCTTGGGGTCCTGCATCCCCAGGAGGTCTTGCTTTTTGTGGCCTGATGTAGGCCAAGGCCGAGGTTTGCTCTGTGCCTTAGTTTCCCAAGTCATACAGGGGAGTTCACAAAGTGAGATTTGGCCTGTACTCTTTGCCTCTTCTCACAGTGCACAGGGGAGATGGGTGGTCCACAGCTCCGGGCAGAGAGGGGACAGGAGTGCCTGGGGCCCAGGTCACCTCCAGGCCTGTAGATCCAGCTCTGAGGGTGTGGTCAGCAGCCAGGAGAGGAGGCTGCAGGGGCTGGTGGCCAGAAAAGCCCAGGGTTTCTGGTATCTGGTGTTCTTTAACCTGCCCTCCAGCCCCCTCTGCCTTGGGTTCATGGCTTCACCCCAGCTGAGTGCATCCTGAGGCAAGGCTCTCCCCACCCCTGCTAATTATGGCTGGTCACAAAAGCTGGACCGTGACCAGACAAAGGGATAGGGATGAAAGTGCTGGTTGTCATGGCAACCTGGAGGGTTGCTGAGACCCAGGGGAGGGGCTTGGCTGTGTGCCTGAGCCCAGGCATCTGGATGACCTCTGAGCATAAGCCAGGGTGGCCCAGGGGCTCATAGGGATTCCCCCTCCTGTTCTGGGCCCACCAGAACTGGACGTACAATGGCAACTTCACCCCCTCCATGGCAACACCTGCTCCCTGGGCCTCTCCCAGTGGCCCCATTATCCTGCACCTGCTGCCCCCGTCCCACACCTGCTCCCCAGTCCAGGCGCCCTTCCCAAGGTCCTCTCTGCCTATCCCCAGGCCCAGCTGCCTGCTCTGAGGGCCAGCCAAGAGGGGCTGTGGAATCAGGAAGGGTCCCAGGGAGGGCCCTGGGCAAGGGCAGAGGGTCCAGCTACCAAGCCAGTTCTGCCTGATCAGCAGTGCACGTGCTCATGACAAGACCTCCTTCAGGGCCTCAGTCTCCTCACCCGTAAAATGGGAACAGCCATTCCTGCCCTCAGGGCCTACCGAGAGTAAGTTTATTTCTGCTTGGAAGGAGATCTGAGACCAGGATGTCGCCAGAGCTGGGTCAGGGTAGACAGTGAGGTTGGAAAGAGAAGAGAGAAGGGGTCGTCTTGGGTCATATTCTCAGGGCCATCTCTGTTAGACCACTTGGAGACCTGAATGTCTTCCTGTCAGCTTGGAGGGTCACAGTTTGGAGCCGGAGAGGACATTTTCCAGGGGACCCTCAGGGTAGAGGGGATCTGGGCAGGAACCCCATCAGTACCAGGTTCTTGAGTGGCCTGTCAGGAGTACTAAGCGACACCCCTCTGCATCAGGGAGAGTGCATACTCCCAGAGAATGGCCTGAGGGGTCTCTGGTGATCCAGTAGTTCAATTCAGGTCAGGAAACTGAAATCCTAGGAGCTGTAGTTTCTGGCTGTCTGGTATCCCACCACCAGAGAGTGGAATGGAGGGACAAGAGAGCAGGAGGCGTGGCTCGCCAATGCCCCAACTGCTCCTGGAAAGGGATGGGGATTCCCATGGCGACTGGTTTTTGTCCTGTGGCTCACATTCTAGAGGTTCCCTACACCCTATGGGACAGCCCCAGTTTCTCCTCATACTTGGCTGTAACCTTGGGTGAGGCCCTTCCCTTCTTGCCACCTCGGTTTGCCCACCTGGAGTGTGGGAGCAGATTGTCAAGGAGGCAGTCAGCTCCAGCTGCTGCCCCAGCTGTTTGAAGGCTCCCTAGCCATCCTGGCCACTGATGGCCGCCCCATCTCTCTAGTGAGGAATTTCCTCCCTTGAACAAAGTATCCTTACTGACCTGTCTGGAATTTCTTTCTTTCTTTCTTTCTTTCTTTCTTTCTTTCTTTCTTTCTTTCTTTCTTTCTTTCTTTCTTTCTTCCTTTTATTTCCTCCTCCCTTCTTTCCTTCCTTCCTTTCTCTCTCTCTCCCTCCCTCCCTTCCTGTCTTTCTTTCTTTCTTTCTTTCTTTCTTTCTTTCTTTCTTTCTTTCTTTCTTATTTACTTATTTTGAGAGAGAGAGCACACATGCAGGGGAGGGGTAGAGAAAGAGAGAATACAAAGTAGGCTCTGCATGGTCAGTGCAGATCCCGACATGGAGCTCGAACTCTCGAACCATGAGATCAGGAGTCAGATGCTTAACTGCTTAATCGACTAAGCACCAAGGCACCCCGACCTGTCTGGGATTTCTTACATATTCCCTCCCAGAGGTGTGGCAGGGGCAAAGCTTTTGCCAGGAATGGGGGCATCTGGGGCAGGGCAACAGTCCTGGTGTCCCTCAGATCATTCTGTATAGGTGGTTCTGGTGCAGGCCTCAGCAAGTTTTGTGGACTCCACTGTGCAGATGGAAAAACTGAGGCCTAGCAAGGGAAGAGACTTGCCCAGTGAGTCAGCAGCAGAACCCAGGCCTCCTGCCCTGTTCATAGAACTTTCTAGGGGTGGGTCAGAATGGTTGTCTGGTCCCCAGACTCAATAAACTCAGGATCCCTGGAGAAGGGAGGTGGGGGCACTTGGTGGGTCATGGAACCATGATGATGAGGCCATCCCCAGTCTGCCAAGAAATCATTCAGTCAGTGTTCAGTGCTCAGTGAGTTCCTTGGGGCCAAGGGGAAATCAGAGGCACTCAGAGCCTAATTATGACAAACAGCTTCCTGTGTAGGGGTCTATCACTGGGACCCCCTCTTGGCCCCTGCTCCTGGAGAGTAGAAACTCAACATCCTGGACCCTGTTCTGGGGATGGTCTGGAATTTCAGGTCAGAGGGAGGTAGGCTGGGGAAGAGGGTGTGAAGGTGAGACTGTGTACAGCTGGTCGATGGTCACCATCTCCGGGGTGGTGGCTCTCATGTGTGCTATTGTTTCCTAGTTATCTCCCTAAGGGTTCTTCTAGGACTCATCGATCGGCAGGGCTGCTGGGAAAAGCAGCACCCCCACCCCCATCCCCCACCATTCCTGCTGTTCAAGCCCACCCTCCAGTTGGGTGACACAGCAGTGACCAATGTATGGTTGCCTATCAAGGTGTACTGACCATGGTCCTTTGGGCCCCTGAAGAGAGTATAAGCGTGTTTTGTGGGCTGAGGCAATCAGGGAGGGCTTCCTGAGGAGGTGTGGCCTGAGATGGGATGGGAAGTTGTAGAAAAACTGAGAGGGAGGAAATTCTCACTAGGAAGCTCCACGTGAGTACAGGTGGCAATGGGTTTGGGCTGGGGGCTAGGATGAGGCCTCAGCATTCACGGGTCAGGGGTCCTCAATCTTCCAGTCTCCCAGGAACTCCTACTCCTCCCTGAGTGCTGGGCTTTTAAGGTCTTATCTGTCAAGCTAACCTCATGGATCCAAGGAGAATTAATTTGTCTCCATTTTTATTCATCAAAGAAAGTTCTGGTCAGAGCTGCTGAAGCCAGCTGGCCAATGACAGAGAAGGGGGAAGGTCAGAGGCAGCCTAGGGAGAGCGGTGAACCACAAACCTCGCCTAGCCCTCTGACAGCCCCCGTGTCTGTGACTCAGTTTCTCTTAGCAGCTCAGAGCCCCTGGCTTAGAAAACCAGAGGGAGATCTTGGGGGCCCAAGAGGCGGCTGGGGGCTGGTGGGGAGTGGATAGCTCCAGCCATCCTGTCTGGATGCCTGTCGCCCTCTGTTCCGGCTGGCTGGCCACATGAAGGGCTCATTCTGCTGTCTATTCACACGGGACTTTCATCTCCGCTGCCAGTGAAGCATTGCTCCCAGCTTCAGCACTGCCAGCAGGAAGGCACAGGGGAGGGGGAGCCTAGGATTGCCATGCCCTCAGACCTCTTGCCCAAAAGGCATGAGCCTAGGTGCCCTAAACAGTCTGCTTGCCCAAGCTCTAAGTTTCCAGGCTACCAGAGATGGGTACAGGACCCCCACTCACAAGCTCTTGCAGGAACCCAGTCTTTCCTATTTCAACAAGAGCAAGGCTGGCTTCCCTTCCAGCCCCCAGAGAACAGAGCAAAAGACTGCCCTCCCACCACAGGGTAGGTGGGATCCCTGGCAGGGGAGGGGGGGGTAGGTCATGGCTCAGCCCCTTGTTCCTCCCTCAGGGAACAAGTAAGTGTGGTGGCCTCCAGGGCAGGGCAGGAAAAGCAAAGCCTAAACCCATGCTCAACCACTGGAGAAGATGGAGGCATTAGAGGGTGGACACTTGAGACCCAAGAGAGCAGGGACTGACCCCAGTGTCCTGCCAGGGAGGGAGGGAGGCAGTCATACCCACCGCCCACACTTACAGAGGGGCAGAGTCGAGGTGGCAGGACTGCTGGGAGAAGCAGACCCCCTGGCCCCCATGCCCCAGGTAAGGGACACAGCAGTGACTATCTCATGGTGGGGAGTGGGGGATCTGTGGGCTGGACCTTCTGAGAGTAGACCCTTCCTGCAGTGGCCTATCCATTTGTCTGGCAGCCATGGCCCCTGTGACATCATCAACCCACTGCGTTGCTTGGCAACTTTCCAGGATTAGCACTCTGCCCCTGTCATCCCTGACGTCCCACCATGGGCTGATGTTGCCCTGGCAACCCGGATGGGTACTGCAGCTTTTTGGACAGCTGTACCCAGTGTGGGAAGTGCCAGGAAAAATCCAGGAAGCAGGTGCCTCTTTCTAGGTCGAACAGGGTACACAGCCTATCCCCAGACCCACAAAGGAGCCAGGCTGTCCTAAGCAGGGCTTTGAGGGTTTTTGTCTCCTCAAAGAGCTTTGGTCAGCTTTGCCTCCAATCCCCCTTATACCCTTTCCTTCCTCCCACAATGATCACTAAGCACCTACTGTGTGAATGCCAACAAGAAAAGCAAATAACACTACAGTTTGAGCTTAGGGAAAGTTGCACCAACATTGGATCTTGAAGGATGAATAGGAGTTGGCCAGGGGTAGGAGTTGGTGGAGAGAGGTGTTCTGGACAGAGGAAGCAGAAACCTGTATGAAGGCCAAATCACTGTCTCCAGCCACAGCTTACACTCTGCCTCTGGACTCCTCATGGCCTGGCCTCTCTGGCTCTCTCTTTCAACAGACATTTTAAGTCAGAAACCAGTTTAAATCTGAATGCTCAGTGCCCAGCACTGGCTTGACACTAAGCTAGCATAACTAAAATGTCAAATAGAATTGGACATTTGTTTAATGAACCTCGGGTCCTCCTACCTCCCTCTACACCAACCTGCCTCACCAAGCCTCAGTTTCCCCATCTATGAAATGGGGCCAATGCGGAGAAAGCTCTCTGGGTAAGGGTTCTCAGGTTGAGGTGGGATGGTTTTTAAATTTTCTTTTGGTTTGTAACCCACCTCTTACCCTGACCCTCTCCCCCCACTCCCCCCCCCCCCCCCCCCCCCCGCCAAATGTTTAAGACTAGTGCAGTGGACATCAGTAAACGTTTATATCTCTCAGTTGTCAGTATTGGACCATTTTTGCTTCATCTCCTAACTATACTTATCTATATATAAATCTAGCCAAACCATTTGAAAGGAAGTCACAGCAGCGGATATCCTGACATTTGTCCTGAAATTCTCCAGCCCACATCAGTTAAGACAGGGACAGTTTCCTATATAACCACAATATCATTTTTCACATCTAAGAAAATTAACAAAAATTCAATATCCAGGACAGACAGGAGGATCAAAGCCTGAACTCATGCCAGGTCCTTGGAGCAGATGGGTGACAGAGGCCAAAGATCGGGGACAGGAGCACTCACTGCCCACCCTGAGGAGGCTGAGTTGCAGCCTGGTGTGTGTGTGTGTGTGTGTGTGTGTGTGTGTGTGTGTGTGTGTTTCTGTACAAGCTGAACCTCCAGAGAACAGAAGTGACCCTTTTCGCAGCGATCTGACCATCTGGCCCACAGCTATGGCTTAGATATGAACTTCCTCAATTATTACCCCCAAATTATTCACATAACTTTACTTGTTATTTTATTTATTTTCCCCAGGATTCAATCAAAGTCCTTACCCTGCGTTTGGCTGTTTTGTCTCTTTACTCTAGAAGAGTCAGGGAGGGGAGACAGGTAATGGAGCCTGGGTTTGACAGACTAGAGGGCGGCCACTGTCCCCATCCCGCCGAGGAAAGACGGGAGCACAGGGCGGGAGGAACCAAGTCCCAGCCTGTAGGTGGTGTTGGGCGAGGGGACTTGCAGACCCGGGGAGCGTTCGGGGGCGGAAGTCCCGCCTGCCGCGCGGATGATCCCGCCCCTTAGCAACAGGCCCAGCGTCCCTCCCTAGAGACGGGCCACCAGACCGCACTCTGCTCGTTGGAGCCGGTAAGTCGGTGGCCACCGAGGGGGATGGTTGGGCCAGCAGGGGCAGGGGCACCTCGATAAGGCACAGAAGGCGAGTGGACGGGAAGGAGGACTCCCTTCCGGCCCAGGGTCCACATTCCTGTCTCTGACTGCGCATTCAGTTTCCTGAGCCTCGGCCAGGGGGAAAGGAGTGGGAGACACTTTTAAACAACCTTCCGGGTAAGCCCTGTACTTACTAGACTGACTTTTTGCCCTCCCCCCGCCCCACACGCGGAGAATGTAGCCACAACTCCCCGCCCTGTGGAAGGCCCCTGCAGGCAAGGAGCCTAAGTCCTTATCAGCCACACAGTCCCTCTCCTGATGCCAACTGCAGCCATAATCCTCCATGTCCCCATCTGCAAATCCTCAGAGCACCGCCGTCCCTATCTCACAGACTCGTTACAGACATCAGCTTTCTTTCCTTACTTTTCTCACTCATGAAATCATTTGGCAGACACCTTTGAGGCACCTACTCTGTGCCAAGCCTGTGCCAGTTCTGTGCTAGGTGCTGAGGTTCCAGAGACCAACGTCACCCCCGAATTCCTGCATTTGCAGCTCTCACGATCACCTGGCAGGGAGGATAGATGCGCACATACAATACAGGGAGGTGTTCGCTGGAGGGAAGAGCCTCAGACAGATGTGGGAGCACAGAGGGGCTCACATTAGGTGAGTACTCCAAAAAGGCGGAGAGAACCCCACGCCTGTCAGGGTTATTGCCATCCACAGTAGTAGTGTTTGCCAGGTAGCCCCCACAAGGGAAGAGACTTCAAAAATCCTTTAAGCCACAGATCTATTAGATGACACCTTACACAGAACCTGGTATGTGAAACAGATACAGGGTCTTTGCTGAATCCAAGGTTGGGTGGCTCTGAATTTCTTCTGCTTTGGCCCTCCTCCCCACAAGCACTCACCAAAGAACCTCAGGGCTCTTTGGTGCAGTTTGAGAACCACTGTGGTGTTGCTTAGGGACATGGATCTTTGGGTCAGCCAGAAGTGAAGACCTCAGTTTCCCTTCTGGTTCTGTCAGTTCTTGGCTGTGTGTCCTTTGCAAGTTTCTTGACTTCTCTGGACCTTCATTTCCTTGTTTGTGGATTGGTGATGGTAGTAGTATGTGTCGTGAGGATCAAACCCCCTTGTTCATTTGTGTCCATCCAGCCAGTGCCTGGTGAGTGGTTGGGTCACACGGGGTTGAATGTCACTGAATCCAACCTGAAGCTTCTTCTGACTCAAGCAATTAGAACTCCCAGGTGGTCTGACTGGGGAGAAAGAATGCCTCGGTTTAAATTCCACCTGTGCCTCTTGCTGGCTGGCTGAACTTGCACAGGTCCCTTAACCTCTCTGAACCTCATTTGCCCTACCTCTGAGAAATGAGGATAGTCTCAGTTCTCACCTCAGAGGTTTGAACGAGATGTTGCACAAACTACATGTAAGCCCCTAATAGCATTCACCATTCCCACACACTGTGTCTGCTGGGGCCACCCCTGCCATCTTACTGGTCAGTTTCCTCATGCAAGAGGGGAGAGTGCCCAGAGTGAGCAGCAGAGGCTTGCTGGTAACCATGTACTCACCCTCTTACCAGCCCCACTCATTCCCACATAGAGGCAGCCATCACTGGTGGGGCTGATAGGAGACAGAGGTGGATCTGTCTGTGTATCTGTCACAGGTCCTGTGCACACCAGCAATGCACAGGTGCCTAGAGCTGGGGTGGGATGGGAAGGGAGCCGTGGATCTTTGTAAAGGGCTGAGGGATGGAGGAGAGACAGGATTCTGAGTTTGCAGCTTGCTCTCGTGCCTTCCTTCATGGAACATGTCTGTATGGATCCCCCACTGCCAGACTTCTTGGAGGGAGTTGGCTCATGGGAGAAAAAAAAAACCCAACACAGGCTCCTTTTGCCTCCAGTAACACTGTGCTTTCCTGGACATTTCTGCATCTGTCATCTTGGCTGAGCCTGATGACACACCAGTTCAGCAGCCCAACATATTCAAGCACATTTGAGAGCTGGGGAAACCAGGGAGTGGGATGCCCTCCTGTGGAGTGGGGACCCCGCCTCTCCAAGAACTGCCCTGTTTGGTGATTTTGTTCAAAGATGAGCAGACATCTTTGGGTTTGCAGCCATGATGGAGCTGAGCCCCAGTGGGTCCTCTGTCCGTTAGGGTGCTCTGGGAAGGGCTGGTGACTGTCAGATGGGTAGGCCAAACTCAACATTGTTTTTAGGGCCTGCCCCATGAGGTGGCTGACTACCAGGGAATGGGTTCAGGGAGCCGAGTTCTAGTAGGACACTGGTTAGAAACTGGTCAGCCTCTGGGCTCAGAGTTTGGGCCTTCCTGCCAGAGCCCTATCTGGCCTTTCATGGGCCCTAAAGTGGTCTTGCCAGCTCACCACCTCCTTCTTACAAATGGACTCAGCACTTCAGGCTGCTTCAGCACTGCTGGGTAGCTTTGATCCAGACAGTCCTGGCTGCCCAGCCCGCCTTTCAGGTCAGTCCAGACAGGATTACCCTGCAGTGATCCAACAGGAAGCCTACACCAGCCAGGCATGCTTAAAATGGAGACAACAGGGCACGAAACACCCAGCCAACAGAGCGGCTTGTACCGTGAACTCCTGGCTGCTTTGTCGTAGTGTGCAGGGGTTGGGAAATGGGATGGGGCCAGAGGAGAGGGTGACGCTTGGGTCAGGGTATTCTTTTGTTAAGATACCCTCTCTTCTTTATTTATTTATTTTTTTAAAGATTTGTTCGTTTGTTTATTTATTTATTTATTTTTAATATAATTTATCGTCAAGTTGGCTAACATACCGTGTATATGGTGTGCTCTTCGTTTTGAGGGTAGATTCCCATGATTCATTGCTTACATACAACACCCAGTGCTTATCCCAACAGGTGCCCCCCTCAATGCCCATCACCCATTTTCTCCTCTTCCCCACCCCTCCCCCACCAACCCTCAGTTTGTTCTCTGTATTTAAGAGTCTCTTACGGTTTGCCTCCCTCCCTTTCTATTTGTAACAAGATACCCTCTCTTTTTAAATGACATTGTTATTGAGATAATTATAGACTCACTCCCTTTTTATTTTTGTACCTGCATTACATGAAAACCTCTTCATCACCATACCCTTGTCCAAATCTCTTATAACCCTGCCCTGACCAAGGATTTCCCCCAGTGATACGTTTTGAGGTGGCCAAAAGCAAGAGCGGCTTGGCAAGGGCTTGCTCAGCCTGTAGTAAAAGTTCTGCAAACCCTTGTCCCTGGGATGGTGGATGTGTATGCAGCCCCGTGGTACATGTGCTGTTCCTGTTGGGGAGACGCAAGGGGATGCATTGCATGAGCTGAACTGACCCTGAGAGCCAGGGCAGCTGAATACCCTTCTGTAACAGCGGGATCTGTGGGTCACGGGAAGGTCAGGATCCCTCCAGGGAGACCATTTAGTCCTCTGGTTCCTGGGTTATGGTGTGGGGCAGACACAGGTGGGGGAGACAGCGCGTGGCCCAGCACCTCACAGTAGGGAGAGACAGGGCAGTTCAGTTGGGCTGGGGCACCAGGATTGCCTCCTGCTGAAAGTCATTTTGGGGAAAACCAAACAGGGCCTTTCACTGAGTGAACTCTGGGCCACCCTCCTCGTCTCCTTTGTGAGTAACCAGGCCTTGCTGTCTAACATGGAGGAGAGGGGGTGAGCAGGTGTAGAAGGACGCACTGGAGTGGGGGCATCTGCAGAGCTTCCCTGACTCCCCTCACTCCGCCCCTGACTCTGGGGGCTCATTTCTCACATGCCACATCCAGGGAAGGCCCTGTTGTCTCCTGGTGGGACCTGCCTGGCACTGCGTGTCTGTGTCTGTCCAAATTAGGAGACCACTTCCTCCCTCTCCACCCTCTGTGTGGCAAGCTGTGGCCGGTTGCAGGATGCAGATGAGGCATCCCTGTGTCCCGGTGCCCCTGGGGGCTGAACAGAAGCCAGCAAGGGCCCAGTGATGCCAGTATCTTCTCCTAGGAGCGCCTCAAGAAGCAGCATGGAGCAGCCTAACAGAGAAGGCTACAGCCCAGGAAGGACCCCTCAGAGCCCAGAGTGCAGCAGTACTCCTGCAGGCCAAGAGTGTAACCTGAAGAGGACCCAGGCAGACCTAGAGTATAACCTGGGGAAGATTCTTCTGGGACCAGATTTTGGCTCCAAGGCTCTAAGCCCTGACCCCAATACCCTGCCTTTACCCCTGCCCCCACCCACGCTCTCAGTCTTGGGGCAGCCCCAGAAGTTGCCCCTGACAGGCACTGATAAGAAGTACCCCCTGATGAAGCAGCGTGGGTACTACTCTGACATCCTCAGCCCTGGAAGCTTGGATCAAATGGGGGTGAGTGTGGTAGCTGTCCCCTACCAAGCCCAAACCCTCTTGTGGGTTCCAGTCACCCTTCCTTCCTTGCTTCCTTCCACCCATCCATCTTGCCATCAGTCCATTTGTTCATTTATCCATCTAGCCATCTGTGTCTAATAATTTGTCCATCCATCCATCCACCCACCATCCACCCACCCATCCATCCTTCTGATCATCTGTCCATCTGTCCCTCCATCCATTTGCCCATTCATTCAACAATTCATTACTGAATATCTCTTATGTGACAGGCCCTGGACTGAGCACTGGTGACAGTGAGGACAAGACATCCATGTCCCTATTGTCATGGGACAATGACTTTGGTGGGGGAATTGTCCCCCAGCTCTGATTGGGTAGGGGGTCCTTGGACAAAGTGGCATACTGTGTGTTTACTGGGTGGCTGGGAGGAGGTGTGTTCCAGGCATGGGGAACAGAAGGTACAGAGGCTTGGGAACCCTGACAGGCTCCATGGCCTGTGTAGAGAAGGAGGAGAGACTGTGAGAGGACAGATGGAGGCTTGGGGTAGGGGGAGTATAGACAGGTGATGACCAGGGGAGAGTTCAAAGAGCCCCATAGTCCTGGACAGCCTTAGGAAAGTTCTAACTAGGATAGGCCAAGAGGGTTAGGGCAAAGATCCATGGATCCCCACTATGCTGGGGGTGCCAGAGTCACCCTTGGTGGGGGAGACATGCACAGAGACACCTGCTGGCCTTGTGGTCCCTCCATCTAGTGGCTCAGCTCCCAGACACAGCAGGAGTGTTCTTAGAGTGAGGAGGGAGCTGTGCAGGATCAGAAGGGGGTGAGGTCAGGGGTGTCCCAAGTGGCTGGAGCTTGTTGCCCACTATGGCCTCTGAATGAGGAATTGTGGAAACTCACTGTTCTGCCCCATTCCCGTGCCCTTGGGTGTGTTCCCCGGTGGGCTTGGGGGCGACACTTGGCCTTGTGGTCCCTCCCAGGTCCTGCCTGTCCCCAGGATGTTTATACCCCCTTAGAGCTCTGGGATTTGGTTTTAGGAAGTATGCCGTGGTCCCTGCATGAACCAAGATCTCCTGCGGCAGGCCGACCTTGACAAGTTTACTCCAAAAGGTCAGTGCCTAGAAGGGCAGGGTGGATGAGTGGGTGCCATTTAGAAGCAAGACCTCTAGTCTTAGATTGTTTCTACTTGGCTCAGGATCTCAGTTTCCTTAGCTATAAAATGGGGGTAACAAGATATAAGGTGCTTTGCAAGGGCCAAGCTAACGGTTAGTGCTCAGTGAACCACACCTTATGTTCCTCTTAGCTGAGCTGTGACAAGGGCACCACAGTGGGTGAGGCTGCTGAGGGCCAGGGTATCAGTTCTCTGCCCAGCTGGGGACACTAGGGTTTTCACATGTATAAATTACCTTTTCTACCTCCCCTGGAACATGAGCTTGGAGAAGGCCAGGGCTGTGTCTGAGTTTTCCCTGCTGGGACCCCAGTGTCTAGAATAGGGCCTGGCATGGGAAAGTGCCCAGAAGATCTCTGCTGAATGAGGACTCTCCTCCCAGGCTCTGCGCTGAGTCCTGTAAGGACTGGGGCAGGACTGCAGAGTGTGGGGCAGTCTCCGGTGGCAGAGGGGAGAATAGGGTGGCTCTAGGAGAAGCAGCAAGGTGGGTGGGGCCCTGAGTGAGGAATCAGGTGGGAGCCCTCCCACCTGGCTGGCAGACAGGATACCCGCTTCGATCAGGCTCAGAGGTCCCAGCTGTCTGCCTCTCCTCCCCAGCCCCAGGAGAGGCCTGGCTCCTTGCTGACACTGCCCAGATTAGTCCTCTCAGTGCCCACGGACCTCATGGGGTCTGTGAAGCCCCAGAAGTGGCTCAGGAAATATCACATGTATGTGCATTTGTGCGGTGAGCTGAGGATCCAGTCTATTGGGCTGTACCGTCTCACAGACATCTGTGGCCCAGAAAATGCTTACAGAGTACAGATCTAAGGGTTGTGGGGTGCTCCTACCATTCATAGTGGGGTGGGGTGGGGATGCTCGGCAGCTCTGCATCCCCATCCACATGAGGAAAAGCAAGACCAAAACACACCCTCTGGAGGCCCTTGTCCCTCCAGACTTGCCCTCCCTTGGGTGCCTGGTGCCAAATCTGGCTTCTTGTCGCCACTGCCAGCCACAGGCAAGCTCTGAGCTTCCCTTGCCCCAGGGCGCTTATACCCAGTACCTAGCGCTTTGTCTTGGGGCGTATTGGGCTCTGGCCTGAGCCCCTGACACTCCTGCCTGTGCCTTTGCCTGCAGTCAGAAGTTTTGAGATTCCTGAAGGCTTCGAGGAACATTTGGAACAGCAGCGCTTCGAGTCCACCACCCGGGTGCTCACCCAGACTGACTTCCCACTGCAGGCCTACGAGCCCAAGGTGCAGGTGCCTTTCCTGGTGCTGCCAGGCCAGTGCCCCCGAAAGATTGAGATTGAGAGGTATGGCCAGGTTGGCAGTGGGAGGGCCCATTCCTTTGGGGGGGCGGCATTCACCCAAGTCAAGGAGCGAGGGACAGCAGGCTACTAGGTGACCATATTCATGGCAGAGGTTACTAAAATGGGCCTGTGTGCAAATCTTGTACCCTTTGCTTTATTTTTTGTTTTTGTTTTAAGTTTTATTTATTTATTTTGAGAGACACACAGAGAGACAATCCCAAGCAGGCTCCCTGCTGTCGGTGCAGAGGGCTTGAACTCGCAAACCATGAGATCATGACCTGAGCTGAAATCAAGAGTCGGATGCTTAACTGACTGAGCCACCCAGGCGCCTCACCCTTTGGTTTCTTTATAGGAACAAACTGCTTTCCTTGCTGTAGGATTGGGGAGGGTGGCATTTAGGTCAATGTAGTGGAAGTACCAGACAGACACAGGGCAGCCGGGGCCCAAGACATCAGCCCCAGCTACCACACTACTTCCTGATGAATTCCAGAGGGGTGGGGGGCCCTGGAGGCATCCCTGGGCCACACTCTTATCCACCACGACCCTGTGGACCCTTGCTGGCATCCATGAAGCCATCTCAGATGAGCTGAGCTGTCATGAGATTCCCTTGTCCCCCCTCGGCCAGGAGGAAGCGGCTGTACCTGAGTCTGGACATCGAGCAGTTACTGGCTCATGAGGGCATCGACTCTGACAAGCTCATGCCCAGGCACCCAGACCCCCACCACCCCCAGACCATTGAGCAGGGCCATGACCCGCTCTTTCCCATCTACCTCCCACTGAAGGTGAGCCTAGTTTCCATAGCAAGCTGATGGTCAGCAGTGGGGGGAAGGGTGGGTGGGAGGGGTACAGGACCCCGGCCGAGAGATCAGACCCGAAAGGGGATCTGTGGGAATCATAAGCACTCACTTGTCAAGCATAATTGGACCTTCCCGCCAGGGGTTTTGATCATCCTAGGCTGGGACAGAAGGGGCCCCAGAACCCCTGAGATGCTGACTCTGCTTTTTGCTTGGGAGCCTGGGGAACCTGTGTATGCAATCTCTGTCCCCCCAGCTCCCAACCTTGAGGCACCAGAAGCAGCCCAGTTGGACTGTGGAGTAGTATATGGAGCTCCCTGACCACTGCTCCTGGACTCACTGAGATGGGGGGAACTGAGGTGGAGGAGGGCCTCATTGTAGCTCCTTTGGGATACCAATGGGGAAACTGGGTCCGAGAAGGAGAAAAAGGGAGCATAGCCTGCTCTAGCTTTCACTAGCCTCCCTGCCCTTCCTCTCCCTGACCCTGAGTATGTCTTGCTTGGCGGTCCCTGTGGGGAGGCAGAGCTGAATCCACATCACCCTACTAAGGGTGGCCTCCTGACTACCCTGAATCTCCTTCATTTCTGCATGTAGGTGGAATGCTCAGAAAAATCCAAGGTCTACCTCTTCCCTTGGGCCTGAGCTGGATGATCCTTGGGCAGTGGGAGAGAGAGCTCATATCCTGCTCTGAGTCCCCAAATACCCCTCTGCTTGCATCAGGGTTGCCGGTTGGGTGGGGATCCAGGGTTTCACAGAGCCAGACCCCACAGGCCCCTATGAATAGTGGGGGAGACATTCAGCCCCATGGCCCTCAGTCTGTAGCTTCTGCATCTGAGAAGACTTACTTAGGCACCCTCATCTTCTGACACACCCAACCCATTTGGCCCCTCTAGGGGAGAGCTGCCTCCTCCTGACCTCTGCCCATTTCTTCCAGGTATTTGACAATGAGGAGTTTGATTGCCGGACTCCCAGTGAGTGGATCAACATGGGCTTGGAGCCAGGGTCTCAGGACAGGAAACCTGTCCCTGGAAAAGCCCTCCTGCCCACTGATGACATCCTAGGTCATGGTGAGCAGGGCCGGCATGGGTGGGGGGCAGGATCCTGGTCTGTACCATCCCTGTCTGGCAAGCAGCCCAACCATTGACTTCTGGGCTGCCCTAGGGGCTGGCAGCTGTGGGAGGGGAGGGCTCCCACCTTTTGAGGCCTCCCAGCTGGGATACAGACTAAGGGGCTGGCCATATAGAGTCAAAAAATACAAGGACCAGGGATGACATTGTGGGAGGGTTGGGGAAGGGACTGCTGGATGGTGTCTAGTGTTTAAAAAAATCTTTGATTTATTGATAATAAAAAATATGCAAGCTTGTTGGAAATGTTCAAATGTGTACAAGGGACACAATTCAAGCCTTCCTTCCTGCCACCTAGAAATCACCATTGCTCTAGCTTTACCTATGGCCTCTCAACTTGCACCTCTGCATGGACAACACACATTCTCATGCTTACACACCTGCTTGCAAACACACATTCACAAGCACACTTACCATCATACTCACACACCATCCCCCACTTCACACACGTTTTCACCACACATACTCACACACCTCCCATCACCCATTCACAGCCACTATCTCCCCCCGCCCCAACACACATACCTGCACTGATGTCCCACAGATGAGCTGTATCTCTGCTTTGTCTGTGTCTGTCCCTCCTTTGGCCCCACATCTGCCCTGGGGCTGTGTTTGCTGCTGTAGGGAACTGAGCCAGGTTGACCTACCTTGTCTGCCTCTGAGTGAGCATCTGAGGAAGATCTGGGTTATGAAGTTGGAGGTTGGAGTTGGCTGCCCCTCTGTGCAGGGCTGAGGGCTGCTCTGCTCCCTGCCCCGTGGTGGACATGCTGCTTTGGGACCGGGAGTGCCCCCCCAACCCCCATGGACTCTGCCCAGGATTGAGAGCCATGCTGGTTGGTTTTAAGACTTCTCAGCCTCCAGGGGGCCCCACAGTAAGTCCATTGAGCAGGCTGTAAGTTTATGTTTCGATTTAAAAACATGTTAATGCTGGAATCAATTTCTCTGAACTAGACAAGAAGCCCAGAATGTTCCCTTTACTTTGGACTTAATTACAAAAATAATTTAACTCAATTGTTCCCAGATCTCCAATTCCTGGCAATAAAACCAGAAGGGGGGGGGGGGCTGCATTAACCTTAAATGTATCAAGTACCAGCCTCCCGGAAGTGCTTCTGTTTGCCCTCCTTCATGTGGGCCCTGGCCTTGGGCAGTGGCACTGGTGGGAGGGGGGCTGGCAGGGAGCATTTCTGCCAGAGACCTCTGGTTTTCTGCTGGTGCCTTCTTGTGACATCATCTTCTCTAAGTTGAGCCAAGACAGGTCAGCATTTTCCAAAGAGCATTTTCCAAAGAGAAGCATATAGCATCCAGCCAGCATGTTAGCAATTCCTTGGAGTTCCAGCTGTTCTTCCTCAACCCAGGCTGTAGAACCCATCAGCTTATTTTAAGGCACTTCTGCCTTAAAAGGTGTGAGGAGGCTGACCAGAACCAGGACTGGATGCATACATAGTATGACTTCAGGCTCTGTGAGGGACACAAATGGGCTAACAAGTCAGAGGGTGCCTGGGGCAAAGGCACTCTTTGAGGCAGAGATGCTTCTTGGAGGGGAAGCCATTTGAGCAAGGAACAAACTAGCAATGAGGTGACTTGAGCAAAGACTGTTCCAGTCAGAGAGCATAGCCAATGCAGTCTCTGAGGCAGGAGTAAGCTCCAAAGTCACAGGAATAGCCAGACATGCAGTATGGCTGGAGAGACAAAAGGGTAGGTGGTGGCAGGAGATGAGCTGGAGAAGCAGTGCAAAGGCTTGCAGTCCAGGAAGTGAGTGGAAGGCCAATCCTGACCAACAGGCCCTGAGGCCCATTTTGGGACCACTGCAGGGCAGCAATCTTTTACCTTGACCTGACCTGTCCTGATATAAGGGGCCTAAGGGTTCAACTGCCACATGCAGCCCATGGGAAGGGGTTCACTCTGGTCTTGGTCACTTTGAAGGGATCCAGTTCAGACATGATGAGCTTCACAACTACATCCTCACCAGGTCTCTGTGTGCCTGGGGCTTTCCTGCCTCCCGTTCTAGCCCTGCTGGCCTATGTCTCTGTCTATCCTGATGGGGTCATGCAGAGCACAGAGACAGAGGGGTCTGGTCCTTCTGGCTCCTCCTGCCACCAGGGGTTCCCCAGAGGCCAGCTCAGCTGGGAGGAAGCAGGATTGCTGCTTTGCTGGAGCTAGAAGGGATCATCCTGGTGGGAGGGAGGCCAGACCAGTGGCCACTGAGACTCGTTCCCAGCGCCTGCTGCCCACACAGAGTCCCCTACCCACCCTACAGCAGAGAGCACTGGTGGGTTCCCCTTCTGTTTCAGAGGACCCCAAAAGTCGGAAGCTGAAGTATGAATGGTGCGATGTCGGTGTCGTGGACTATGACAAGGAGAAGAAGCTGTACCTGGTACACAAGACAGATGAGAACGGCTTGGTGCGAGATGAGATGGGGAAGCCCATTCTGAATGGAGGGGTCACCGCTGAAGGTACAGGCTCTCTGCCCCACCCCATGCAGACCCCCCACTCAGGACCATGACTGAGGCCACCCCCCACCCATGGCACAGCCACATCAGGCCTGAATTCTTCCTTGCTCTGTATGTCCTGTGGCTGTCTGTCCCCTGGCCAGTGAAAACCAGAGGACCCATCATTCAGAGAGAGACCCCAGGAAGGGCAAATGGCCATTATTGGATATGCCTGCCCTGAGCAGCTGATGGTACCACTTGCAACATGATGCAGAGAAGGCATCCAAGGCCCATCAGTTAGTGATGTTTACCTTGAGTGTGGCAGCGAGGAGTGGGCACTTCAGCAGCCGCCCCGTGTGACTGTTTGTCTGTGCACAGATCTTTATGGTTTACAAAGCACTTTCACATCCATCCATGGCCAACTGTGAGGTGGGCAGGGAGAGGAGTGTTGTCATACCCATTCTGCAGATGTGACAGGGTGTCAGAAGAGAGAACCCACTTGTGCAGGGCCACCATGCATCAGTAGCAGAGTCAGGCTAGAGCCCAGTGTTCCAGCCTAGAGAGTCTGACTGTGTCGTGTGTTCCCTTTTCTCTCCCACCTGCCCCAGGAAGGCACCCCCTCCTCACCTGCCAGTACTGGGTGCCTCGGATCCAGCTTCTCTTCTGCGCTGAGGACCCACGCGTGTTCACGCAGCGTGTGGTCCAGGCCAACTCCCTGCGCAAGAACACAGAGGCTCTGCTGCTATACAATCTGTACGTGGACTGCATGCCCTCTGAGGGCCACCAGCTCATCAATGAGCAGAGCCTGAGCAAGATCAAGCAGTGGGCCATGAGCACACCCCGGATGCGCAAAGGGCCCTCGTGAGTCTCCACTAGACCCTTCATTATGCCCACTTCCTCCAGGAGCCCAGGGGGCAATGCTCCCTCCGTGCTCACCTGTGGGCCACGTTGCCCACTGCACTGTGGACTTCTTGGCCCCAAGTCATGTCTTTTTCATCTCCAGATCTCTCATTATCAGTATCAACTCATGGATTCTTATTCAAAGGGACAGAACCTGTTACTACTGTTTTTTATTTTGGTGCCCAAATTGTCCCAGATTTGGCCAGAGAGAGCCTCCTCAAGCTGATATATTCCTATCGTTCTTTGAGTATGTCTTTAATTTGGGGCATAGCAAGAAGTGTTGGGCTCATCTTGTACTTCTCCAGACCCAGCCCTGAAATCAGCTATTTCTCCAAGAACCCCTGGTTCCTTTCAGTGGGGGAGTTTAAAAACCAAGATCTGGGCGTTAGATATGCTCATTGCTACTGGGAAATCATTGCTGTGAGGCTCTTAGGCCAGACAAATCTGGGGAATATATATATTATTATACTATGTTATACTATTATTATATTACATTGCATTAAATTGCATTAAATTGCATATTACACCCCCCCCCCCCACACACACACCCATGTCTAATTCTTTCTGTCTGTTAAAAACCATGGATTCCTAATGATACCTTCAAATTGACCCCAACACCACATGGCTCACTCTCACTTATACATATTTCTTACTTCTAGAAGAAAACTAGCTCCCATTGTTCATAGTATATTTATTTGCTCAGTCCTAGAATATACAGAAAGTAATTTCAAACTGCTAATTCATACTCTTTGGAAGAAAAACCTTACTAAGTAAGGTTTTGTCTCTTTACCCTGGGGGCATTTAGTATTAATGTCGCTATATTCAAGCGACTTGGTTTAGTTCTCCACCCCCTTCAGTGGGATATGTTTATTTGATGAAATACAATGTGGTGGTGGTCCATTTGTTTTATGTATATAATGTATATATTCTGTGTATCTGTTTCTCTCACTGATACGTAGTATTCATAAAGGTATCCTCGGATCTGTCACTCTCCACCCCCATTCATTGTATCCTATCCACATCTTCCCTGTCCACCCTGTCCCCACCACATGCCCATAGTTAACCAGTAGCACTAGCTTCCGGCTTATCCTTTCTGTATTTCTTCTTGTACAAATGAGCATGTATATTTTCTTATACACCATTCCTTCTTACTTGAAGGGCAGCACACTGTAGATACCCTTTTGTCCTTTGCCTTTCTCACTTACATACATCCTGGACATCAATCCCTACTCGTTCACTGAGATTTCCTTCATCCTTTTTTTATGGCTGCATAGTAGTCTATTGTGTGAATGTGCCCTGTACCATCATTCACTCAACCGTTCTCTAATATATAGGCATTTAGGTCATTTCCGACCGTTTGCGATTACAAACAGTACTGCAGTGAAAAACCCTGTGCATTTATATGTTCATATTGTCCTGGGGATAGCTTCAGGGTAAATTGCGAGAAGCAGGATTGCTAGGTCAAAAGATAAGAGCAGATGTAATTTTTCAGCTGTTGCCAAATTTCCCTCCGCAAGCGTTGTGCCATCTCGCTTACCTGCCAGCAGTGTGTGAGCGCCATTCCCCCCACAGCCTTGCCAAGAGTCTGTTGTCATGCTGTGTGATTTTCTGCCAGTCTGGAAGATAAGTAAGGTAAATCAGTCTGATACGTGTTTTCCATCTTTTCATGTGATTAAGGGCACCTTTTACGTATTTTTGTGACTCGTCTATTCGTGTCTTTTGCCCATTTTTTTCTCTCAGGCTTTTGGGCTTTTCCTCCCTCTGATTTTGAGCTCTTTCTGTATTAGGGATATCCTTCATCTGTGATGTATGTTGTAAATATTTTCTCCTGGTTTGTCAGTTGTATTTTGACTTTGCTTGTGGTAATTTTTGTAATATAACTTGTAAAATATTTATCTAATCAATGTTGTTAATCATCTCTTCTATTACATCTGGATTTTGAGTCACAGTTAGATGGCCTTTCCCCACCGTGAGGGTTTCTTCTAGTACTTACATGGTTTCATATCCTTGTTCCATCCTTATTTTTTAATGTTTATTTATTTATTTTTGAGAGAGAGAGAGAGAGAGTGCATGTGAGCAATAGTGTGGGAGGGGCAGAGAGAGAGAGAGAGAGAGAGAGAGAGAGAGAGAGAGAATCCCAAGCAAGCTCCATGGTTTCAGCCCAGAGCTGATACAGAGCTCTGTCTCATGAATGTGAGATCATGACCTGAGCCAAAATCAAGAGTTGAACTCTTAGCCAACTGAGCCACCCAGGAGCCCATCCTTATGAATGGTATGTGGTATGGATCCAATTTTATCTTTTTCTAAATGACCAGCATTTATTAAGTGGTTTATTAAACACCCATCAGCATTTATTAAAACCTCCATCTGTGTCCCAGTGATTCAAGATGCTACCTTTTTCATACAGTAATTTTCAGATGCAGTCAGGTCTATGTTTGGACTTTCTGCTCTCTTCCACTGTCCCATTTGTCTATTTGTGCAGTTGAACTGTGGTTTAATTATGGATGTTTTACAGTATTTTTTAATGTCTTGTAGGACCAGCCCCCACTTTTGTAGCTTTTCCCTTTCAGTGTTTTCTTGGCTATTCTGGCATGTTTTATTTGTTTGTTTTAACTAGTTATTTCTTAAAACTATGGCAAAATAGACATAATGTAAAAATTACCATTTTAACCATTTTTAAGTGTGCAGATCAGTGGAATTAAGTGCATTCACATTGTTGTGCAACTATCACCACCATCCATCCACAGAACTTTGCGAAACTCTGTACTCGTTAAACAGTAACTCCCTATTCCCGTTGCCCTCCAGTCCCTGGCAACCACCGTTCTACCTTCTGTCTCTGTGAATCGTACAGGATTTGACCTTTTGTGTCTGGCTTATTTCACTGAGCAGTGTCTTCTCGGTTCATCACGTTGTAGTGTGCGTCGGAATCTCTTTCCATTCAAAGGAAAAAAATTCCTTTTAATGTTCCATTGTATGCAAGTACTGCATGTTAGGTATCCTTTCATCTGTTGAGGGGCACTTGGGCTGCTTCCATCTTTTGGTTCTTGTGCACAATGCGAGTATAGGTGTACAAATCTCTCCTTGTGTCCCTACCTTCAGTTCTTGTGGGTGTATACCCAGAAGTGGACTAGCTATCCATATGATAATTCTATTCGTTGCTGTTGTAAACAGCATTATGTTATTTCATAATCATAATGTTAACTCTGCAATCTAACTAGATTTGAAGGGGGGTAAGGAAAACACGGAACCAAAGAGCTGCAGTGAGAGCACTGATTATAGGCTATTATGAGCATATGGGAGAAGGAACAGTCTTGTAGTTAAGAGAAAGCACACATCAAATTTATTAGGGTTGTCCACACTTGGCAATGGTGAGCTTCTTGCTGGTCTTGCCATCACTGGACCCAAAGCACTCCTTGGTTTCCATGGTATTTATGCCCTCTCTCACCTTGCCAAAGGTCACATTCTTGCCACCCAAATATTCAGTCTTAGTAGTGTGAATGAAAAACTGGGAACTGTTTGTGTTGGGTCCAGCAATTGCCGTGGATGAGACACCAGGATCTGTGTGCTTCAGGATGAAATTCTCATCATCAGGTTTCTCCCTCTAGATGGACTCGCTACCAGTGCTGTTATGACATGTGAAGCCACCACCCTGGCGTATAAACCCTGGAATAATTCTGTGAAAGCAGGAACCTTTATAAGCAAATCCATTTTGCTCCAGTCCTCAGAGCACAAAAGTTTTTGGCTATATTTGGAACTTTGCAAATGGCTCAAAGGATACGTGGCCCAAGGGCTCATGGTTGATGGCAAATGTCGAAGACCATCACGGAGTTGACCGTGACGGGGTGGCACAGGGCAGCTCTTGGTGGCGTCAGCAGTATTTGCAAAGCCCTATTTTTAATTTTTGGGACACTATCATCCAGCTGCCTTAGCAGCTGCACTGTTTTATATTCTCACCAGCAGGGCACAAAAGTTCGAATTTCTTCACATCCTCACCCAACGTTTCTTTTCTTGTTGTTTTCTCTGTATAATAGTCATCCAAATGGATGTGAAGTGGTATTCCATTTTGGTTTTAATTTGCATTTCTCTAACAATTAGTGATGTTGGCATCTTTTCATGTGTTTATTGGCCATTTGTAGATCCTTCTTTGGAGAAATGTCTATTAACAATCTTTGCCCATATCTGAATCTAGTTGTTTGGTTTTTGTTGTTGAGTGTTATGAGTTGTCTATACATTCTGGATACCAATCCCTTATCAGATATGAGATACTTTCTCCCATTTCATGGTTTGCCTTTTTATTCTGTCGATCGTGTCCTTTATGTTACCAGGACACAAGGCTTTTCTTTTGCTGAATTCTGATTTGTCTTTTTTTCTTTTGTTCCCTTTGTCATAGCCAGGAGATCATTGCCAAGTCCAGTATCATGAAGCTTTTCCCGATGTGTTCTAAGAGTTTTATAGTTTTAGCTCTTACATTAGAGTTTTGATCCATTTTGAGTTAATTTTTGTATATGGTATTACATAAGAGTCCAACTTTCTTCTTTTGCATGTGGATATCCAGTTTTCTCAGCACAATGTGTGGAAAAGACTGTTCTTTCCCCCACTAAATGGTCTTGGCACCCCTGTAAAAAATCATTTGACCCATATATATTCCAGAAGTTATTTCAGAACTATTTATTCTATTCCTTTGGTCTATATGTCTTTATGCCAGCAGTATACTGTTTTGATTACTGCAGCTTTACAGTAAGTTTTGAAATCAGGAAGTGTGAGTCTTCCTACTTTGTTCTTTTTTAAGATCGTTTGGCTATTTGGGTCCCTTGAGATTCCATATGAATTTTAGGATGGATTTTTCTATTTTTGCAAAAAATGTTGTTGGGATTTTGATCGGAATTTGCATGCTTATTTTCCCATGAGCCTTGTATCAAATCCTCTAGGTCCAGTTTAAAAACACTTAGTATTTTTGATGGGGTTTCATTATATTTTTTAATTACCTTACATATAACTGACATCTTTAGAATCTTGAACTGTCCTATCCAAGAACAAAGAATGTTCATTCATTTGTTCAAGACTACTTTTGGGAGCACCTGGTTGGCTCAGTTGGTTGAGTGTCCGACTTTTGATTTCAGCTCAGGTCATGATATCAGCATTGTGGGATCAAGCCCTGTGTCGGGCTCTACGCTGAGTGTGGAGACTGTTTAAGATTCTCTCTCTCCCTCTACCCCTCTCCCACACTCATGCGCGCGCTCTCTCTCAAAAAAAAAAAAAAAAAAAAAAGACTACTTTTGTGTCTTTCAGGAATGCTTTTTCTCATGTAGGTTTTGCATATTTCTTATTATTTTGTCTTCTTTGTTGCTATTATAAATGGGATTTTCTCTACTATTGCTCCTACTGATTTTTGTATGCTAATTTTATATCCTGTTACAAAGAATCCTTACTGAATTGTTTGAATGTGTTTTATTATTGATTCTCCAGGGTTTTCTTATATTTTTCTTTTTTTTTTTTAAGTTTGCTTATTTAGATAGAGACAACATGAGCAGAGGAGGGGCAGAGAAAGAGGGAGACAGAGAATCCCAAGCAAGTTCCGCACTGTCAGTGAAGAGCCCAACATGGGGCTCGAACTCAGGGCCTGAACTCACAAAACTGTGAGATCATGACCTGAACTGAAATCAAGAGTTGGGCACTTAACTGGCTGAGCGTCCCAGGCACCCCTCTCCAGGACTTTCTAAGTATACATTACCTGTAAGTAGAATTTTACTTTTTCTTCTCCAGTTCTTATTCCTCTAATCACTTTCTCTTGTTTAATTGCATTTTCTAATACTTCCAGTACAATATTGAATAGTAGCGGAGATGGTAGGCATCCCTACCTGTTCCTAATATTAGTGGAGGTACCTCTAGTAAGTTTCCCCCTTAAGAAAATTCTAACTTTAGGGGTGCCTGGGTGGCTCAGTCGGTTAAGCCTCTGACTTTGGCTCAGGTCATGACCTCTCAGTTTGTGAGTTCAAGACTTGCACTGGGCTTTCTGCTCTCAGTGCAGAGCCTGCTTTGGATCCTCTGTCTCTATCTTGGTCTCTCTCTGTCTCTGTCCCTGCCCTGCTCTCATTCTCTCTCTCTCTCTCAAAAAATAAACATTAAAAAAAAAAGAAAAAAAAGAAAATGCTAGCTTTGGGACTTTATTTAATGTATCCATTGAAACTTCTATTTTCTTAAGTGTTTATTTATCACAGCCTTTAAAAGTACCTATGGAGAGGGATGCCTGGGTGGCTCAGTTGGTTAAGTGTCTGACTTCGGCTCAGGTCATAATCTCATTGTTCATGAGTTTAAGCCCTGCATCGGACTCTGTGCTGACAGCTCGGAGCCTGGAGCCTGCTTCAGATTCTGTGTCTCTCTCTTCCCCTCCCCTGTTCATGCTCTGTCTCTGTCTCTGTCTCTGTCTCTCTCTAAAAAAAAAAAAAAAAAAAAAAAAAAAAAAAAAATATATATATATATATATATATATATATATATATATATATGGAATAATAATAATAAAGTACTTATGGAGATATTCATATAATTTTCCTCCTTAGATCTATTAACATTGTATATTATATTAATTGATTTCCTAATATTGAAACAATCTTGTATTCCTTTAATAAATCCCATCTGGCCATGGCGTATCATTTTTTAAAAATATGGTATTGTTGGGTTCTATTGGTTAGCATGCTTTCTAGAACTTTTGCATTGATGGAAGGGATGTTGGCCTATAATTTTTTTCATACTGTCTCTATCAGGTTTGAAGCAACTAAAAATGGGAGGATAAAGGAATGAGGAAAGTAGATTGAAGTCAAGATTGTTATAAAGGAACATGAAGGGAGTTGAAGGATACCACTAAACTTGACAAAACAGATATTAACAAGTTAAATTAGAAAGCAGGGGATTTGGGGCTTGCTTCATAAGAAGAATATTGATGTTTTCCTTCATTTTCCATACTCTGGACCAATTTTTGGTGTATTGAGGCTATCTGGTTATTCCCTTCTGCAATCATTTGGACATAATGTTTTTGGTGGGATAGTTCTCTAGTAGGAATTGGTCTATTTAAGCTTATATTCCCAATTTGGGGATCAGTTTTGGCATACTTTCTTTCTCTAAAAAAATCATCCATGTTTTCTAGGTTTTAAAATGCATTTGCATAGAATTTTGCAAAGTGGTCTCTTATGATTTAACAATTTTTTTGTTTCAATGTTGACTTCCCCTTATCACCTCCTTTTTTTTTCTTTTCAAATTTTATTTAAATTCTAGTTAGTTAACATGCTGTCACTTCTTATTGTGTAGAGTTATGCTCTCTCCCTTTCTTTGCTTTATTGAGTTACTTAGTGATTTGATTGGTGTGTTAATTTTTTTAAAATAGGAATTTGATTTATTAACTTGACTGTTTTCTACATCTACCTCATTAATTTCTACTTTTATTATTTCCTTTCTTGTCCCTTGCTTTGGCTTATATTTTGTATTTTGTTATGTTTATAGTGTGTGTGTGTGTGTGTGTGTGCGTGTGTGCACATGCACTAGAAATTTAATTCACTTATTTACATTCTTGCTTATAAATGCGTTTATAAATGTGTCTAATGAACTTTCTTCTGATAAATGCTTAAAAAATAGTCCACAGATTCTGATATGTAGTATTTCATTTTTTTAATTCCAAAAATTTAGTTTGTATTTCCCATTTCATTACAGACTTGTTTAGGGGCACCTGGGTGGCTCAGTCAGTTAGGCGTCTGACTTTGGCTCAGGTCATGATCTTGCAGTTTGTGGGTTCAAGCCTGGCTCTCTGCTGTCAGCACAGAGTCTACTTCAGATCCTCTGTCCCTCTCTGCCCCTGCCCCTGCCCCACTCCCTCTTCCTCTCTGTCTCTCTCTCAAAAATAAATAAACATTAAAAAAAAAAAAGAATTGTTTAACAGGTTTCACAATTTTCCATGTGGAAAGGACTTGTTAAAATTTGTTAATAATTTTTACTTTAATTGCATTGAGATCAGGGAGTGTTATTTATAATATTTCTACTCTACAGAACTTGCTGATGTTTTCTCTGTGACCTAATATATAGTCAGTTTTTTGCTGAATGTCCCATTTGCATGTGAGAAGAGGTGTATCCCTCTAGTTAGGGTATAAGAGTTTTTATATATACATATATGCCAGAAAATCTATCTTATTGATTATGTTATTTATGTCTTCTGTATCTTTACTTATTTTTGCCCACAGAGAGTAGTGTGTTACACTATCATTACTAATTGTGGCTTTTAGCATTAAAAAATGTCCTTGAGGACTGTGCCTGGGTGGCTCAGTCAGTTGAGCATCTGACTCTTGGTTTTGGCTCAAGTCATGATCTCACAGTTTGTGAGTTCTAGCTCCGTGTCATCAGGCTCCGTGCTGGCAGTGCAGAGCCTGCTTGAGATTCTCTCCCTGCCCCTCTCCTGCTTGTACACGTGCTCTCTCTCTCTCTCAAAATAAATAAATAAACTAAAAAAAAAAGTGTCCTTGATCAGGTAAAATGCTTTTTGATCAGAATTTTACTTTGTTTGATATCAGAATTGTAACCTGGCTTTTTGTTATTTCCATTTTTCTGATACATTTTTTCCCAGCTCTCTGTTTTTAGCCTTTCTGAGTTAGTTGTTTTACATAGGTTTCTTGTTATTAGCATATAGTCAGATCTTACTTTGTGAGTGAGATTAAAAATCTTTTTCTTGTAATAAGTGAGTTAAGCACGTTCACATTTATTTATAGAGCTGGTATGTTTGATCTCAGTTCTGTATTTCCTTCTTTGCATGATGTATTTTCTTTGTTCTTTCATTTTTTAAATTTCTTTTGGTATTTGGGAATATTTGTGCCTTATTTTAGTGGTTTCTTTTGTATTAAACCTTTTATAGTGCCTCGAATCCCCTGCTTTCTTATTTAACTAGTTAATATCTGTTTTGTCAGGTTTCAGTGGTATCCTTCGACTCCCTTTGTGTTCCTTTGTAACAATCTTGACTTTAATCTACTTTCCTCATTCCTTTCTCCTCCCATTTTTAGTTGCTTTTTTCTCCTTATTATTTAATATGATATTCTTCCAGTCTCATACTTATCTTTGTTTTGTTTTTATTTTTAAAAATAAAATTGATTGATTGATCGATTGATTGTAGGCTCTTTGCCCAATGTGGGGCTCAAGCTCACAGCTTGCTCTATGGACTGAGACAGCCAGCAGCTCTTATCTCTGTTTTAGTCTTAAATCTACAATTAAGTGGATTAAGTGTATCAACCTTTTCTTCTGAAATTTCTCCCATCATCCAGTAGCGGAGGGTAAGGGGGGTAGGGGGTCAATCCTCTTTTTTATATCCTTCTAGGTTCTTGGCTGGGACTCTGTAATACAAGACAGGTTAGCAAAAGAAGAGCTTGCAAATTTACATGTTTCCCTTAACATGGGAACCTTCTTAAAGAAATGAAGACCTGAGGAGGTTAAACCTACACTAGGTTTGATGAAAAGTGGAAAGTTGTGGGGATAGTGGCAAGACAAAAAGATATGAGCTAAGCGTAGTAAACTGAGGAAAACTTAGCAAGGCCTCTTCACTGGGATTCCACTTGGCATCACTCCATCTTGGAGTTAAGGATGTCCTGTGCTCTGGGTATAAGGAGGGCACTTCTTACAGGAGGGTCTTATGACCTGCTTCCGGGGAAGGCCGTTTCTCAAACTGCTCCAGCTTAAAACATTCAAGATGCCAAGGTACCATATTTTGGTACCATATTTTGGGGTAGTATGTCTTGAACCTCACCAGTCTCTTGGTTGGATGAAGCTACTTTTCTAGTAGATTCCTCATAAAGGGTTCAAGGCTATAGTGTTCCTAGTGTTCTTGCATGTTTAGAACTTGACAAACAACTTGATTGGAATAAAGTTCTTGGTTCACACTTTTATTGCTTGAGTTTTTGGGTTTTTTTAATAATACTGCTCTTTTGTTGCCTTGCTTTGAATGTTGATTTTGAGAGACCCAATGCCAGTCCCACTCCCTTTCCCTTGAAAGTTGTTTGATTTTTTGGCTTGGAGGCCTTGGTGTTTTTTGTTTGTTTTTTTAACAATCTTTAAAGTCTAAGCATTTTACTAGTTTACATCTCAGAGTTGATCATTCTGGGTCAATTTTCCTTAGTACAAAATGGGCCTTTTAAATACATAGATTGAGATATTCTTTTATTTCTGGAAATTTCTCTTGGATTATAGTTTTAAATATTAGTTGTGTTCCTTTATCCAGTTTTTCTTTATCAGATTCCATTATATATCTCTATCTATCTATCTTGCTTTGCTTTTTTACCTATTTCTAATTTAACCACTTTCTGTCCCTTTTAGTTCTTTTTTTTTTTTTTTTGCCTTATTTTAATTTTCTTGGTTATATTCCTTTCTTCAATGTATTTTATTAAATTTTTTTTTACTTTATTAAATTTTTTGACTTTATTCTTCCGTAGGCACCTCATAATTTTGCCTTCCTTCCAGAGATAATTTTGTTTCCTCCATCTTGCTGTTTGCCCATTTCTGTGTTTTAGTTGTGAGTTTCGGATTCAAGGTATTTTTCACATGCCCACATACTTGTGTGAAGATATTTGCTTCAGTTTGAAGTTAGTTTTCCTTTGCTCTGTCTTTGTTTTTTCTTTGAGGGATAGGTGAGAATTTTCATCAGGGAAGGTGCTCTCTCTTTCAGTAGCTTTATGTAAATGTGGTTACTTTCACCTATTCAGTTCAGGGATTTGGGGTGATTTACAAGATTCCTAGTTCCAGGGCGCCCTCTTCTGTTAGGATAGCAAACTATTAAAAATTTTTTTTTAAGTTTATTTTATTTTGAGAGAGAGAGAGAGAGAGAGAGAGAGAGAGAGAACAAGTGGAGGGGGGGCAGAGAGAGAGAGAGAGAGAGAGGAAGAGAGAATCCCAAGCAGGCTCTGCACAGTGCAGAGCCTGATGTGGGGCTGGAACCCACGAACTGTGAGATGGTGACCTGAGCTGAAGTTAAAACGCTTAACCGACTGAGTCACCCAGATGCCCCCGTTTGTTTTTTTAAGTGGATGTGTGTGTGTGTGTGTATGTGTGTGTGTGTGTGTGTGTGTGTGTGTGTGTGTGTGTGTTGGAGAGAGGGCTTGTCCTCCAAGTTGTTTGTTCTCTCTTATCTTGCAAGACTCTAATTTTTTACTTTTGCTTCCTTTTCTATCACCCTTCAATCTCCAAAGTACTCCTCTTCTTGTCTTTTACCTTCCCCTTAATGTCATGATGCCTTTCAAAGAATATTATCTTGGGGGTACCTGGGTGGTTTAGTTGGTTAAGCGTCTGACTCTCGATTTTGGCTCAGGTCACGACCTCAGGATTCGTGGGATTGAGCCCCATGTCAGGTTGTGCGCTGTCATTTGGGTTGTGCGCTGACAGCGCAGAGACTGCTTGTCTCTGCCCCTCTCCCCGCCTCAAAATAAATAAAGAAACTTTAAAAGAAAAATGTTACCTTGAATGCAAGCACAGAGGCCCCTTCCTTGTCCTAAGTGCTCTGCTTCTCCAGAACTCAGTCAGTGTTCTTGCAGTTGGGGTGGACTTTCTGTCTTGCTGGTAGGATCTTAGACCAAGCTTAGGGCTCCCACTGCTCCCCTCTTCTGCACAGTTTTTTTCAGAAAGCCTTCGTTTTCCAGGCAGGCTGGCAGCGGGAGGGTGAGTAGTAGCTCACTGGGAACAGATGATTATTCTTCTAAAGATAATGTGAAGTTTGGGCATTTTCTTTATTCTGCTTATGCTAAAGGTGAGGGTTTAGGAAGCACTATTTGTCCTTTTCTTTTTTCCCTTCTTTCCTTTTTTTTTTTTTTAGAGCATGATGGGAAATTGGAATTGATGTAGCCACCATTACCTTGGTGGTCCAGAATTCCATTTCTTGAGTTTTGTATCATTGGCAGTGTGTTTGGCTTTCATAACAAATATGCTGGGCTCAGATTGGCCTAGATAGTAGGAGAATCCACTGTTTTGCCTGTAACTAGGAACTGGGTGCAGGATGTGCCAGCTTAGTGTGCCGGGGCTGTCTCCAGGGTGTGCTGGCTTCATCCTCAGGCGGGATGGCAGCAGCAGTTTCCGAAGCACAAAGTCCAGAGTCCACTGAGTCCTGCCGTAGATTGGATTCCCTTGAAGCAGAGCCGCTTTGAGGGATTCTTATACAATTGAGTTCTTTATGAAGTCCTCTCAGGAGACATCTCTAAGGGAGTGAAGGCCACAGGATGTAATGGAGGAAGCAGCTGGGCAGAGATGTGATTTTAGGAGAAGTACTGCCTCTGATCTCACAGGGAACTCTGGAGCATTTGTCTTGAGGAAGATGGGACAAGGGGGCTTGATTTTACAGCTCGGCGTCAGTTGTTGATTATAACTGAGTCACATTCCCACTCCTAAGCCAATTAGCAGGTTGAGCTCCACCATGACCGGCTTAGACAGGTGAGATAACCCAGAGCTAACCCAGACTTGTCAGCTTCCTCGAAGTCCAGTGAGAGAGGAGAGAGTTCTAGAGCAGCAGTCAGGTCCAATTAGGAGGAAGTGGATGTCAGGCAGGCAGCCATGTGTGTGACAAGTGTCTCTCTTGTGCCAGGCACAGGGGCACAGCAGTGAACGCACCCCATGAAGGGCCTGCCCTCCTGGGCTCTCAGTCTGGCCAGGAAGACACACAATAAGAAAATGAGGTGATTCAGGGTTTTGATAGGTACTGTGGAGACCAGGAAAGACAAGGGAACAGAGATATCATGGAGGGGCTCCTTTACATTAGATGGTCAGAGAAGGCCTCACTGGGGTGGTAACATTTGAGTTGAGTCCTGGAAAAAGTAAGGGGAGAACAGGATGCTGACTGAGGGAACAACAGTGAATGAATGGAATGTATGAAAGAAATGCCCTTAGGGGGTCAGGAGCACTGGGACTGGGGAGGCACTTTGGGGGCACAAATGAGGCTGCCCTCATCCAGAGGGGGCAAGGCTCGTCTTAGATAGAAACCCTAAGGGGGGAGCCTGGGCTGGTCAGGCAGAAGTAGGAGTGGGTCAACCAGGGTGTGGCCACCAGAGGAAACAGTGTATGCGAAGGCTATGAGGTGAGAGCTCAGCGCTGCCTGTGGCTGGGGTGGGGTGACCAGAGAGGAGAACAAGGAGGGGCTGGAGCGCCTCTTGGGGCTCAGGAAGAGGTTTGGCTTTATCCTAGGATGTAGGGACCCAGGGACCCAGGGACCCAGGGACCCAGGATGGATTTTTAGCAAGAGAAGGAGGTGCTTATACTTGAGTTTTGTGGGGAGTGGATTGGAATGGGCAGGGGTGAAAGTGAGGGGACCAGGCAGGGAGGGTGCCTTGTCGGGATGACATTGAGAAGTGAGAAGCAAAACAGGCAGACTTGAACTGATGTGATGGGGAAGAGGGGGTGGCATGAAAGAGGGAGGGGACAAGGGTGATGGAGGTTAGTGGCCGGGGGCCAGGTGGGAGGTGTGCTCATGAATCCGGAAGGGAAGCCCCAAACTCATGCCCACAGTTAGTTAACGCTAGAGGAGAGTGGGCCCCAGCCAGCCCACAGCGTGGGGGTGACAGGATATATGGAGCCCCCTGACGTCCCTGTCCCCCCTCTCCATTGGCAGCGTTCTGGAGCACCTCAGCAATCTCTCCAGAGAAGTGAACCTGGACTATGAGCGCAGCATGAACAAAATCAACTTTGACCAGATTGTCTCCTCCAAGCCTGACATGTTCTCCTACGTGACCCTGCCTAAGAAGGAGGAGGAGAAGGTGCCCAGGCAAGGTGAGGGGCGTTGGACAAAGACCCCATGGCCACCCCCCTGGCCACAGCCCTCCTGCCCTCCCTTCACAGCACCCACCGTGCTTCTTCTCCAGCTGCCTGGAGGACTAGGGTCGGGGTGGGGGTCAATGAAGACTCCTTTAAAAACCAGTAGTGTGAGCAGGGCTGAAGGAGCCAGGTAAATGTGTACTAGAACAGCAACTGTTGAGAAATGGATGAAAGGGCTCTGATGGTCTGACTGAGGAACATACCGCCTGCCCTTCCTCCAGTAGCAGGAGCAGGTGGCATTGCTACAGCCCCATTTGACTTGTGGCAGACTGAGTCTCAGAGTAGGACACTAGTTCCCCCAAGTCTTCCTTTCTTTGAGTTCCCTGATGCCCATGAATTTCATTCCTGTGAAATGCCCAGGAAGCTGGGGCAGTGCATGGGCGGTGGGCACTCCAAGGGTCCTGGTGCCCACATCTCCTTCGCTTGGTGCTGGGTTATGTTGCAGCATGGGTGGGAGTGAAGGGGGAGATGGTCTGTGACTCTCCTGCACTTCAAAGGGGTCAGTGACCCAGAGGGGCCTGGAGGGGATTCATTTACTCACCCAGAGTGGGCAGCTCATTGCGAAGCTGTAGGGCCACTCTGGAAGGTCTTGGGAAAAGAGGGGTTCTGGGGACGTGGGTGTCTCTTTGGGAGGAGACGGGAGTTGCATCTCTCCATCAACACCCCTGATGTTGTCCCAGGCCAATCTGACACTGGCCCTCTACCGCCATCCCTGCAGGGCTGGTGAGTGTTCCCAAGTACCCCTTCCGGGAGCAGAAAGAGGATTTTACCTTTGTGTCCCTGCTTACACGGCCAGAGGTTATCACGGCCCTCAGCAAGGTGCGGGCTGAGTGCAACAAGGTGACTGCCATGTCCCTGTTCCACTCAAACCTCTCCAAGTACAGCCGCCTGGAAGAGTTTGAGCAGATTCAGTCACAGACCTTCTCTCAGGTGCGTGGTCATCAAGGGCACGGAGGGCTGCACACAGGCCAGAGCCTTGGAGCTGACTGGCTAGTGGTGAGGCTGTGGGCTCTTGTTCTCTTTAAAACCTAGACCTTGTGGGAGGATGGGGGGTGGTGCTCCCAGGAAGATGGCTCATCCCAGAGAAGAAAGGAAGCCCAAGGTAGTCACTTTCCAGCCAACCCTGGTGGCCTCTGAAGCAGACCCCTTGTATTGGAAAGGAGAGCAGGAACCCCACATACCTCCTAAGAATTGGGGTGTGAGGGAAGAAGGGTACAGCCTTGTGGGGGATCATCACCAGATGGTCCAGAGAAAAGCTCCCCTTCTCTGTTTCATTCTGTGTCTCTCTTTCTCTGCTCATTTCCTGTGTCTCAGTCTCTGTCTCTTTCTTAGCTGGAGGAAAAGTCCTGTTTCTGCTGTCCCCTTTCCCCTTCCCCCAGAGCATCCCTGGTCCCCAGGGTCACAGGAGGGTGCTGGTTGGTAGGGGTGGGGGGAAATCCTTCCGTGGTCATCTGGGTCCTGGGACCGCCCCAGCACAGCAGTGCACGTAGCTGTGGGTAGCACGTTCCTGGGGCGGCCGCCTGATGCCACCCATGGCCACTCCAGGTGCAGATGTTCCTAAAGGACAGCTGGATCAGCACGCTCAAGGTGGCCATGCGTAGCAGCTTGCGTGACATGAGCAAGGGCTGGTATAACCTCTACGAAACCAACTGGGAGGTGTACCTCATGTCGAAGTTGCGCAAGCTGATGGAGCTGATCAAGTACATGCTGCAGGACACGCTGCGTTTCCTGGTGCAGGACTCACTGGCCAGCTTCTCGCAGTTCATCAGCGACGCTTGCTGCAGCGTGCTCGACTGCGCTGACGACATGGTCTGGGGCGAGGACTTCATCAACAGCCCCTACAGGTTGGGGGAGGTGCCTGGTGACCCCACCGCCACTCCTTGCTAGGCCCCAGGGGCTAGGCTGGTGCAGGGTGGGGGGAGGAGGGCAGCCAAGATGAGGGTGCCCAGCACTGCCAGGTCTCGGATGGCAAGGAGAGCCTGGCCCCTGCCCTGGTGGCCAGGGAATGTCCCACCAGCTCCGGCTTGCATGTCTCTGGTGACCTTCGTTTTCTCAGTCGGCAGTTACTCTTTGAGTACTTGCCATGAACCAGGTGGGGTTCTAGGGGAATAAGAGACGCATGACTCCTACTCTCACGGGTAGGAGACTGCAAACAAATGAATCAGTAGCTGGTCATGGCCAATCTTGGCAGGGGGTGTGACAGACCCTGGGTGGGGCAGGGGAATTTGCCAGGGGTTCAGGGTCATCTGAATGAAGACCTGAGACTGTGAGGAAACTGGCTGCAGAGATGCTAAGGAGGGGCGCCGATAGAGGGACCAGAGGCTCGGAGGGGGAGGAAGAACTCGGGGCGGTCGAGGAAGGAAAGGCTAGAGCTATGGCTGGAGCAGGGAAGGCCGGTCAGGATGGCGTGGGAGAAGTTGCAGTGGCAGGCCAGATCACAGAGCCTCCTGGGGTCATGGTCCGGGGCTAGATTTATTCTAAATGTGGTTAGCGGCCACCAGAGGGGAGTTATAATCTGATTAAACGATGCTCTGGATTTGTGGGGACAAGTGAGGCAGAAGACAATATGACCAAGTCTCCTACCATTGCTAGACGAGGGAGATGACAGAGGGGGCTGGGATCTGAGGGCAGCAGATTTGGGGCCATGCATGGGTGGCAGTGCTACAGGCCGGGCTGCAGGAGGATGTGCAGTGGGAGGAGGGGAGGGGAGGAGATGAGCTGACTCCTGGGGTCCGTAGCTAGCACTGAACCCTGAGGGGAGCTGGCAGGAGTTAGGGGACACAGAATGTTTGAGATGCCCATTAAAGGTCCAGGAGGGTGGTCTAGAGTGCAGCAGGGAAGCCTGGCTGGGATCTAGGCTTGAGGGTTGCTGGTGTGTGGTGGGCATCTGAAGTTAAAGATGGTGCCTCCCAGGGAGAGCACAGGGGCCACAAGGGCCCATAGTCTGGCCGACCTGCCCTGATGACCTCAGGACCGCATGGGGGGCCCTCCATCTCCCTGGTGCCAGTGGACCTCTGGGCAAGTGGCAGAAACGGAATAGGCTTTGGTAACTAAGTTACCAGTGTTTTTCTGGTAACAGGTTTCTGGGAGGAGGGAGGAAGCACTTCTCATGCATGGAGAAGCTTGAGAGCCATCATGCTGGCAGGAAGGGCAGAGGGCTGGGTCTGCTGCTTGCAGACCTCCTCAGGCCCCTGCCCACCGTCAGCCCAATCATTGCCCCACAGGCCCCGGAAGAATCCCCTATTCATTGTGGACCTGGTGCTGGATAGCTCAGGGGTGCACTATAGCACGTCACTGGAGCAGTTCGAGACATCTCTGCTCAACCTCTTCGACAAGGGCATCCTGGCCACGCACACGGTGCCCCAGCTGGAGAAGGTACAACTGTAGCTCGAGGCCAGGGCCCCTGCTGCCCTGGCTGCTAGCGGCTACTGAGCTGCAGGCTAACCGTATTACAGTGGTTCAGCTTTCGTACAGGCCTCCCACCTGGCCGGCAGTGTGCTCAGCCCTTTAATTCTTGAATGGCTCACTTACTCCTCACTACAAGCTGCCCTGAGAACCATTAGCATCTCCATTTTGTTGTGAGACTTGGAGAGGTCTAGCATAAGGGCACAAAGCGCCTAAGTGTCAAACCTACTGTTCAAACCGGGCTCACTCACCCACCCCTGTCACAGCCGTTCTCGTCCAGATTCCACCCTCTTTATCCCACCCAGCTCCTGGCCTCTCTCTTCAGCTAAGATGTGGGTGCAGACTGACCTCCACAGTCAGGACCCCTTGTCAGAAGTCCCTGCTCATCACCACACCTACGTACATCCCACTGCTCCAGGCCCAAGAGCTTCTGGAACTTCAGGCCCCTCTTGTCTCCCCTGCTGGTTAGCCAAAGCCATTGGTGACCTGGTGGCCCTGTCTGCTCCTTTCCTGGGCACTGGACCGAGTCAGGCCCAGGTAGAGGAAGACGCTACCCTTTGGTCGGGCTCATGAGGCTTCCAGCCCTATATTAGTCCACAGCCCGCTCTCAGAGACACCACAGCAAACCCTCTCCCTGACCCCCACCACGCTGTCTGTGATTGGCTGCACTGCTGCCCATTCTGGCTTCGGGTCTCATCTCCAACCCCTCTGCCCACCTGCCTGCCCCATGGCTCACCCCCTGCCTTTGGCTCCACAGCTGGTGATGGAGGACATCTTTATCAGCGGTGACCCCCTGCTGGAGTCCGTGGGGCTCCATGAGCCACTGGTGGAGGAGCTGCGGGCTGTCATCGCCAATGCTGTGCGCAAGGCCATGATCCCACTGCAGGCCTATGCCAGGGAATACCAAAAATATCTGGAGCTGAATAACAATGACATTACCACCTTTCTCAAGTACGTGCATGCATCTGAGGGTGTCTGTGTGTCGGTGTGACACCGGGCCACCCACTTACCACCCTCTGCCCCTCGTGTGTGCCCACTGTCCACAGGGCCTACCAGACACAGTGCCCATCAGCCGAGGAGGTACGGGAAGTGGTGCTTACCCACCTGCGGGAGAAAGAGATCCTGGACAGCTCGCTGCCCAGCAGTGTCGTCATTGGGCCCTTCTACATCAACGTTGACAATGTCAAGCAGAGCCTGTCCAAGAAGCGCAAGGCCTTGGCCACTTCCATGTTGGACATCCTGGCCAAGAACCTGCACAAGGAGGTGGACAATGTAAGTGCCCAGCCACCTGGCCCTGGTGACTGCAACAGCACATGCACTCTTGCATACAGGGTGAACTCCCAGGAACAAGGTGTCCCTAGGCAGGGCCAGGGTGTCTGCAGATGCCCAGGCTGATGGGAGGATCTGGAAGTCACCCTGCCTTGACCCTGTCTGTGGGGAGGCATCCCATGTGGAAGGTCTCAGGGAATGGGTACTGTTAGCTCTCTCCATAGACCTGGAAAGACCTGGGAACCCCTCCCAAAGACAGGCCATTTCAGGGAACTGAGGGCATGCAAGTGCAGACCTCAGGAGTCCCATGCATGTGTTCACTGGACACAGGAGGCTGGGGGGGGGGGGCGGACCTTGGCTCCCCAGCGAGTCAGCTGCAGGGTATGGCGGGGTGGCGGCAGTTACCTGTTGGGAGACACGGGGGTCCAGGAAGGAGGAGCAGGCCCCAGGAATGGCCAGGGAGGGTGCATGGCCTCCCTAGCCCCTCCTCTCACTGCCAGGTCTGTGAGGAGTTTCGCAGCATCAGCCGCAAGATCTATGAGAAGCCCAACAGCATCGAGGAGCTGGCTGAGCTTCGCGAGTGGATGAAGGGCATCCCTGAGAAGCTGGTGGGGCTAGAGGTGAGGCGGGTGTAGGAGGGACCAGAGGCTGGTGTCTGGGGGCTTGGAGATCAGGAGCCGGGAGGCCGGAGGTGAGGTAGACCCAGAAGATGGAGGTTTGGAGGGTCATGAGGCTGGATGCATGGTGGACGTTCAGAGCCATGCTGTCTGGGAGGCCAGACAGAAGGTATGGGTTGGGGGCTGGGTTGGGGCTCCCCAATTCCAGGCCTTGCCTCTCTGGAAGAGAGCAGCCTTTCTTTAGCACTTGACCACTTTGGGGTCCCACACACGCAGTTCTCATTACCACCTGTCCATGCAGGAGCGGATTGTGAAGGTCATGGACGACTACCAGGTCATGGATGAATTCCTTTACAACCTCAGCACAGAAGACTTCAATGACAAGTGAGTGGGAGCTTGGCTCCCATCCCAGAGGGTAGGGAAAGAGGTGCCGAGACACATGGCTCTCAAATATCCCTGAGGCCACAGGCTGTGTGTTATACCAGAAATGCCTGCCAAGTTGTCAGAGACCATGGCTCCACATGGGCCAGGGCCAGGGCCAGGTGGCCAATGGGGCAGAAGGAAATCATTTGAACCTCTTGGCCTAGGGACCCTGCTGCCCCCTCACCCTGTCTCCATTCTCTATACCATTGTCAGCCTGACACACACATGTTCACATGGGCCTAGGATCCCCTTGTTTGTGGTAGGGACCCTTTGGGATCCTTGGGAGCACTGAGTGAAGGCAAAGTCAGACCGGTGGTCAGTCCCTGGGGAGGAGTGCTTGTCTCCACCCAACTCAAGAGCCTTGTGGGAGATGGCTTTAGGTTGGAGTTTTGCTCCCAGAAACCCCTTGTCTGCCCTGCCTCACAGACTAGGGGTGCCTTCAGAATGTCAGGGCCTGGGAAAGGTTGGAACTATCTCCTGGGAACCCTGCCAAGAGCCCCAAGCATCAACCCTCCAGGGCATCCTGGTGCCCAGGGTGGGCCTCCCGCAAGGTCAGCATTGCTAGGCCAGATTTAGGCAGAATTCTCGAATCCTACAGGGCCCCCACATCAGCCAGGCAAAGGGAATTGGTCTGATATGAAGGAAGTTAGCCTGGTGGCCCTGGTTGGTCACCAAGGAAATAGAGACTAAAGGCTGTTGCTTTGTCTCATGGGAGGTAAGGCCCCTCCAGACCCTAGAATGTAAGAGGGAAACTCAGCATCGCCTCTCTCATTTCCAGCCCCATTCTCCCTCTTGCCCCATCACTGCACTGGGCACCTTGGACCTGCATCTCCCTGGATGCTGAGCATAGCTCCCAGACCACAGTCACAGGGCAGGGACTGCCTCCAACCCTGATGGTGGCAATGGCTGCCTCCAGCTCACTTCTACTTCTACTGGCCCTGGCTGGCTCCAGCGGCCGCCTGGATTCCTCCATTCTCCCCTTAACCCTGGGTGTCCCTGTCTGGCCTGGTCACCCTATGATTTCAGCTGTGACCTTCCCCCCATCTCCATCCCTGCACCATCCAGATGGGCTGCCAGCAACTGGCCTTCTAAGATCCTTGGGCAGATAGAGATGGTGCAGCAGCAGCATATAGAAGATGAGGAGAAGTTCCGCAAAATCCAGATCATGGATCAGAACAACTTCCAGGAGAAGCTGGAAGGGCTGCAGGTGGGGCCAGTTGAGGGGTCTTCTAGGACTCGCTCCCCACCGCACATGTGCTCCGGGCCCAGGCCTGGCTTTATGTATGCAGGAGGGGCTATGGCAATGTTTGGTGGATGAACTGGTGGGTGGATGAAAGAACGGCTGAAAGAATGGGCTGAAAGGCTGGATGGGTGCCTAGGCAGCAAGGTCCAGAAAATTCAAGGTTGCAAAGAGCCCCAGCTCTTCTGTTGTGTCCTCTGAGCCCCGGGCGGCAATGGGCACAGTGTTCAGGGTACTGGGTCTCCCTCTGACCTTGCTGTGTTACCCTGGGGCGGTTAGCCTGCCTGTGATGGGCCAGGAAGCTGTTCACTCCAGGAGAAGAAAGTGCCCCCAGAACTGGGAAGTGTTGACGCCTCGGAACTTCGGGCCTCTGTGTGTGTGTGTGTGGGGGGGGGGGGGGGGTGGAACGCATGCACATGGTTGGGGCCCCAGAGGCCTCTGACCCCAGCTCCTCGGCCCACAGCTGGTGGTAGCTGGCTTCACCACACATGTGGAGATTGCACGAGCACACGAGATTGCCAACGAGGTGCGGCGGGTCAAAAAGCAGCTGAAGGATTGCCAGCAGCTAGCGATGCTGTACAACAACCGGGAGCGCATCTTCGGCTTGCCCATCACCAATGTAAGACTCCTGTGGCACTCCAGCCAGCAGCCCCCAGGGCTCAAGGAAGAGCCCACAGCGTCTGTGGCCGTATCTGAACCCAGCTGGGCCCTGGGTGGCAGGGCCCTGACATTTGGGGGGTGGGGCTGAGCAGGTTGCAGAGAGGGAATAGCTCAGCCCTGGCCCTCAGGGCAAGGGGACAGTTGGAACCAGGCAGGAGGTTTTGCTGAGCCACTCAGAGCCCAGAACCTGTGTGCATCAGGAAGAAGGGAGGCCAGGCCAGGGCTCATGGGGACAGGATCAGGGACAGCAGCTAGGAGTAAGGAGGGGGAGGGGACCTGGCCCAAGTTTGGACAGAGACCAGGAAGCACCCCAAGACAGCCTTGGTTCGTCTGCCCCTGTAGTACGACAAGCTCTCCAGGATGGTGAAGGAGTTCCAGCCCTTCCTGGATCTCTGGACCACAGCCTCTGACTGGCTGCGCTGGTCTGAGAGCTGGATGAATGACCCCCTGTCAGCCATCGACTCTGAGCAGCTGGAGAAGAATGTCATCGAGTCCTTTAAGACCATGCACAAGTGCGTGAAGCAGTTCAAGGACATCCCAGGTAGGCAGCCAAGCCGGCCTGTCCCCTCTTTCCCTGCCTGTGCTGGCTGTTTTTCACACCTGCCTGTTCTGCCTGGCAGCCTGCCAGGAAGTGGCCTTAGACATCAGGGCCCGCATCGAGGAGTTCAAGCCATACATCCCACTGATCCAGGGGCTACGCAACCCTGGCATGCGGAACCGGCACTGGGAGGTGCTGTCCAATGAGATCAACATTAATGTCAGGCCCAAGGCCAACCTGACCTTTGCCCGCTGCCTCGAGATGAACCTGCAGGACCACATCGAGAGCATCAGCAAGGTGGCAGAGGTGGCTGGCAAGGAATACGCCATTGAGCAGGTGGGTGGCCACCAGCAGGCCCTGCCTGAAGGCACAGGAGTTTGACAGTACTGGGCCCCATCCCTGGGGTCATTCACTAGGCTCAGGGGTTGAGGTGCATTCTATTTGGTGAACAATCATGTACATAAAGTGCTTGGTGCGTTGTTATTACTCATTTACTCCTCTCGAATACTTCTTGGCCCAGGAAAGAGCTGATAACAGATGGGTAAATTAAGGCTCAGAAAGGTTCAGCACCTGTCCAGGGTGACATAGCCAGTAAGGGCTAGAACTGGGACCAGAACTTCTTAGTTTCCTCTCAATACATGCAGCACGTGTGTGCATACCAGCTGGCCTTAAATTCGGACTAGGGCCCACGGGGGATTTGTTAACCAGACAAGCAGAGAATATTTACCAGAGGGCCACGATCAAGGCTGGACAGAGCCTGCTCTTCCCTGCCCAGTGCTGGTCATGCGGCATGTGGGCCAGCTCCTTCCTGGGACCCAGCTTCGACTCGCCCCCCACCCCAGGCACTGGACAAGATGGAGAAGGAGTGGTCGACCATCCTGTTCAATGTGCTGCCCTACAAGGAGACAGAGACCTACATCCTCAAGAGCCCAGATGAGGCCTCACAGCTGCTTGATGACCACATTGTCATGACCCAGAGCATGTCCTTCTCACCCTACAAGAAGCCCTTCGAGCAGCGCATCAACTCCTGGGAAAACAAGTTGAAGCTGACCCAGGTGGGCTCTCCCTGTCCTCACTCACCCCTCCCAGCCCTCACAGAGGCAGCCCTTTATGGCGTCTGGGTGGGACTCAAATCGGCAGAGTGCCTTGCCCAGGTTTGCCCTGCTCCTAGAGCTCTGACAGGCTTCTCTCATTCAGAGAAGAACAGCTAGTATGAGGCTGTCCATCTCTGAGGTTCGGCTGCCAGAGAAGGCAATTCAGGATGTGAGGGTAGGGCTAGTGTTTGGTCTGCTACTATGGCTAGGGAGAGGCTCAGGAGGCATCTGGTCTTGGGGCTAGCACCTTCAGTCTCAAAACTTTCTGGGCTGGTTGCCACAAGGCCCTGAGGCTCCTCAGTGCCCTCTCTTCTCTGCCCTGAGCCTCCCATTTCCATTTCATTTGGAGCTGGCTCAGAGGGAGGGGGCACTGGGGACTGCCCCTCTCCGGGGCTCTCAAGGCCAAGGCAAGAGCTGTCTGCAGAGCCTTGGAGGACTGTCCTGGGGCTAGGCCTACTGGTATGATTCTTACAGTCCCTTCCCTGGGACCTTCCTGGGAGCTGTTCAGAAACCTCCAGTGAAGGCCAGGAGCCAAGTGAGGAGGTCTTATCCGTGTGCTCCTTGGATCACTCAGAGATGCCCGAGTTCATCGGCATTGTCCCTGGGTCTCCCTGGGTCACACTGTCCCCTCCACCTGAAGTTTCATCCCTTCCTGCCGTCCCCTCCAAGGCTCAGCATCCATCAGCCCTCACTGACTCCCCCACAACCACCTGTAAGATGGCCCCTGGTAGGTCTTACAGAGCCCATCACACTTGCTGGGCCCTTGGTGATTCAGAGGCAGAACTAGCTGTTTCATGGACCATGGACACCTCTAGTGCAGGGAGCATATCCTGTTTCCCTCTGTTTCTCACATGGGTGTGGCACAGGCCCAGCACAGAATGGCTGAAACACACACATCTCTTGAGGAAAGGAATGAATGAATGAATGGAGGAATTTGCACTGATAGGAAAAGAGATAAATCCTTAAAGAAGGATTTGGAGGTAGAAGTAGAAAGTGGCTTGTTTTGAAGCTGTCTCACTCTTGGACTCATGTTTCAGAGAGCATTTTATGGATCTCATGCTCAGGTCTCAAGACACCTCAGAGAATCCTGGGGTCATAAATCCAAAAGTCCTTCCGAGAAAGGAGACTGGTCTGACATTCCATGTGTTGGACTCTTCCCTCTGTTACTTCAGGGTTTACTGGTGTGAGTGTGTTTCTCTCGTAAGGAAGAGAGAAAGCCCCCCTGTTGGAGGCTTGGGTGTCCTGTGGGGCACTTTGACTTTATCTGGAGGGGAGGGCCTCTGTGCAACCTTTGTTCCCTGAGGTCCCGTGACTGGCAGTGTCATCTAGAGATTCACCTGTGGATGCTGGCTCTGGTGTCCAGTGGTCTGCTGAGCACTCTGGTGGGGTGAAATCTCTAGGTCATGGAGGACAGGACCCAACTGAGACCCCAGCCCTGACAGTCCATGCCCTGTCCAGGAGGTGCTGGAGGAGTGGCTGAACTGTCAACGGTCCTGGCTCTACTTGGAGCCCATCTTCAACTCTGAGGACATCAATCGGCAGTTGCCTGTGGAGAGCAAGCGCTACCAGACAATGGAGCGGATCTGGAGGAAGATCATGAAGAATGCCTACGAGAACCGGGAGGCGAGCTCACATGGGGATAGGAGGGGGCAGCTGGGACCACTGAGGGCCCTGGTTACATTGTTGGGAGCCTCCTGGTCTCTTCTCTCCCTGAACAAGTAAGACTGAAGGACAAGTCCCAAGTCCTGTGTCTCCCTGATTGGACTCCCCAGTCTCAAGACATACTCCTCAGAAACACAACAGTTGGTTTTCTTCTTGCAGATTTGCAGTCTACATTAGCATTTTAAAGTCTCTGACAAGTCCTGCAACAAATCAAACTCCTTGGCTTTGTTTAACCCTAACGTTTTTGACTATAGACTTTTTTTCTGTGGATTGACAGGGGTGATGAATGTGGGCCCTGGCTCAGGGCCATTTTCCTGCCCTCTTTCCTTCCCAGTTCCTATTGGTGGTCTCTGGCCAGCATGCGTGCCCTCTGAGCCCACCTTGCCGTGTCCCAGTTTGACCATGCTAACTTTTTTTTTTTAATTTTTAAACATTTATTCATTTTTGAGAGATAGAGTCAGAGTGTGAGCCAGGGAGGGCAGAGAGGAGACACAGAATCCAAAGCAGGCTCCAGGCTCTGAGCTGTCAGCACAGCGCCGGACTTGGGGCTCTAACTCACAAACTACGAGACCATGACCTGAGCCGAAGTAGAACGCTTGACCGACTGAGCCATCCAGGTGCCCTCTGACCATGCTCACTTCTACTTTCTCTCTGGCCTGGGCCATGCAGGTGATCAACGTGTGTTCTGACCAGAGGCTGCTGGACAGTCTGCGGGACTGCAACAAGCTGCTGGATATGGTGCAGAAGGGCCTCAGCGAGTACTTGGAGACCAAGCGGGGCGCCTTCCCCAGGTGGGCACCACCTGGCCCGTGTCCACTCAGGCAGTATCTGCCCACGAGGCTGGGGCACAGAGGCTGCCTAACCCGCTCCCTCACCCTGTTCCCCTGGCAGATTCTACTTCCTGTCAGATGACGAATTACTTGAGATTTTGTCCCAGACGAAGGACCCCACGGCCGTGCAGCCCCATCTGCGCAAGTGCTTTGAGAACATTGCCCGGGTGGGTAACTGGGCCTGGGGCTCAGGCCTTGGAGTTCTGGGGCACCTTCCCAAGGAGGACAGCTCTTCTCTGGCCCCAAATCCTCTTAGCAGGAAATGAGGTGATGAGTGAGATTCCTGGCCTTTGGAGACAGCCGGGGCCTGTGGGAGGAAGGGCAGCTGTAGAACCCCCAGCTCAGGGGAGTTCTGTCCCTCTAGTACACTGAGGTGCTGGCTGAGCCAAGAGACCCAGGAAGCAGAGGCTCCTGAATCACCTCATCTCATCTGTGTCTCCAAGGGAGGTCACACAAGCCTGGGCGAAAGGGGGACACACAGCACAGGCTCCGCCTCCTTCCCCAAGTGGACTGGGCCGCAGCTGGGGACAAGGCAGGCCCATCCCGCACACATGCAGTTGAGGGAGTGGGTGGAGGGGGCAGGGCCAGCCCTGGGGCTATGGTGGTCGGGCCACCCCACCGGGCACACAGTGGGTAAGGCCTCTCTTGCCCCGTCCCTGCCCACAGCTGCTGTTCCAGGAGGACCTGGAGATCACACACATGTACTCAGCAGAGGGTGAAGAGGTAAAGCTGTCCTTCTCCATCTACCCATCCAGCAACGTGGAGGACTGGCTGCGGGAGGTGGAGCGCAGCATGAAGGCCAGCGTGCGGGACATCATCGAGAGGGCCATCAAGGCCTACCCCACAGTGAGCCGTGCCTCCCATGCTGACACAACCTCTGTGCCTCCCTGCTCCATCACGGGGCTGCCTGCCTGCCGGCTGGCCTCATCCTCAAGCTCTGCCTTGACCACTGCTGCTCGCAGGAGCAGAGCCAGGGGCTCTCTGGGGGCAGGCAGTCCTTGAGGTTACTGGAGGAGGAGTCTGAAAACGCTCCCAAAATGAGACATGCCCCTGATAATAACCAACCACTGTGGTTGTGTTTCAGGCACTCACTGTGAGCCTGGCCTGACCGGGGCCCTCCCCCATATTATCTCCCTCAGTCCATGGTCAGCAGCTCGCCTAGGTGTTAAGCCTTATCGTATAGAGTCAGTTCAGAGCCGTTCTCTGCCCAAAGGCATGTGATTTGAAAGTGACAGTCAGGATCTGAACCCAGGACTGTGTGTTCCCTGATCCTAGGCTCCCACCCCTCAGTTGCAAGGTCTCCTCTGCTGAGGAAATGATGACTCTGCCCAAATGACTCTGCCAGGAGGCCTAGAGCTTAATGGCTTCTCTGCTTCTGAGGCGGAATTAACTACTTGGGCCTAGAAGCACAGATGAAGTTGAAGCGAACAAGAGGATGCAGGGTTGGGGCTGACAGCCGCCTGGGTCAGCCCTGCCTATGTTATCTTTCTAGATGCCCAGGACCCAATGGGTTCTAAACTGGCCTGGCCAGGTGACCATTGCTGGATGCCAGACCCACTGGACCATGGAGGTGGCAGAGGCCCTGGAGGCCGGTAATCTCAGTACCAAGCTGTTCCCCCAGCTTGCTCAGCAGGTGGGAGATCACTATCTGCTCCCCCCCATGCACCCCTTACCCTGGGAGAACCCAGTCCCTTGAGGACGTTTTCCTATATTGATCCTGTAAGGGGCCTGGAGTGAGATCTAAAGAGCAATAGGCCAGACACCTCCAGAGATGAGTGTCTCAGAACCAGCCACTGGTGGAAGAGACTGGAGGTCTGAGGAGAGTTCTGAGCCCAAGCAAGTGCCCCTCTCCTGATGGTCAGTGAGAGAGTCACACACCTGGGGCCTTCTTGCACTGTGCCGTGGGCTCTCCTTAGTCTGTACACCGGCTCCTCACCACACCCCTTCCTCAAGCCCCTTGCCAGGCTCCACCAGCTGGCTCTCAGAGGCTCAGATGACACTGTATGCTGCAGGGAGGCAGATGCCATGCATGTGCCTCTGCTTTTATCTGCTCTCCTGCCAGACTTCCCAGGTGGCCAATGTCCTACCTGCCCTCTCCCTGCCTAGTTCTGTGCCCCTTCCCATCCTAGACCATAAGAGGCCCCCAGAATAGAGATTATTCCTGGCAGAAGCCCACCATCTGTGCAAGGGAGGGGAAACCTACCTGCAGTGTGATCATGCCAATATCTGACAGTTTCCCCACGCTCCTGCAGCTCAGTGACCTGGTGGCCCTGGTGCGGGGGAAGCTGTCCCGCATGCAACGAGCTGTGCTATCAGCACTAATTGTCATTGAGGTCCATGCCAAGGATGTGGTGAGCAAGCTGATCCAGGAGAATATAGTCAGTGTGAATGACTTTGAGTGGATCTCACAGCTGAGGTGAGGATGCAGGGGCCCCTGGGCCCGGCCGTATCCAGGGCCAGGGCAGGGTGGAGAGGCAGTCTACATTAGGCCCTGGCACAAGCTGGGCAGGGGGCCTTGATGCCCTCATTCCCCACCTTGCCTTGGCCACATACCCAGTGGCCCATGGACCCCATGACCTGGGAACCCATCTCCCTGAAATGCTAGGTACTACTGGATGAATAACAACCTGTACATCCGGGCTGTGAATGCCGAGTTCATCTATGGCTATGAGTACCTAGGCAACAGCGGGAGGCTTGTGATCACGCCCCTGACCGATAGGTGAGCATCCCCCTCCCCATGTACCCTCCTACCCTGGGAGCCTCCCTCCAGCTCTGGCTGGCCTAAGAGTTTGGGAACCACAAGGTACTATCAGTCATCAAAACAGTGCAAGGTTAGGAGCAGGGGTTTCAGGTTCAAAACCAGTTCTGCCCATCATAGGCTGAGGGACCTTGAACAGGTGACTCAACTCTACGTGCCCCAGTTTCCTCTGCAGCCTCCTCAGGGTGGTTATGAGAATTTTGCCAGCCAAGGTCTAAAGCTTTTAGCCACACATGTGGCACTCAGTAAGCATCTAACGGATGAGCTTTACTAATTTCATCAGTGAAAGCCTTCTTTCAACGTACCAGAAAAATTGATCTTGAGAGAAACAAGATCCTGTTCCTTTTTGTACAGTGAACAATTCTCTTCTAAAATAATCAGTCATTTCCTCTGGCCACTTGTACTTAGCAGCAGTTGAATTTTCAAATTGGGTTTTGAAGAAGGAAAGTGAAGTGTGGTCAGAGGTCAGCCATCCCAGCAGGTCCCTGAGCAAAGCTCTGCAGGGTCATGGGCCCAAGTGGGGGAAGCACTGGGCAGGTGGCTGAGGGCCCCAGTCCTGACCCCAGCAGCCAAGGCTGGGCACATGTGGGGCCCTGACAGGAGGGAGAAGCAAGAGCCACTATCCATGAGGCCCAGCACAGGAAGGCTCTCTCTCCCTGTCTCTGGGAATCCTGAGGAAGGAGCGTGGCCCATGCCTACCTCCTCTCACTCCTGCAGGTGCTACCTGACTCTGACCGGGGCCCTGCACCTCAAGTTTGGGGGTGCTCCAGCTGGCCCAGCTGGCACAGGGAAAACTGAAACCACTAAAGACCTGGGCAAGGCCTTGGCCATCCAGACAGTGGTGTTCAACTGCTCTGACCAGCTTGACTTCATGGCCATGGGCAAGTTCTTCAAGGGCCTGGCCAGGTGAGGCTGGGCATGAGGTTGGTCCAGGACAGGGCAGGAAGGCTGACCTCTCCCAGGGACACTGCCTGAGACTCCCAGGAGCATCACAGGGTGGAGGAGGGGACAGGATGGAATAATAGCAGTCAAAGACTCAGTCCCTAATGAGCACTGGGCTGAGGTGGTGGGTGTTGGGAATATGTCCAAGCTGGCAGAGATGATCATTATAAGCTTCCTCTCAGCAGAGTCACAGGGGGCTTTGGAGATGTCAAGTGAGCTCTGAGCTCATATCCCCCCATTGTTCTTACCTTATTCAGTTCCGGGGCCTGGGCCTGCTTTGATGAGTTCAATCGCATTGATATTGAGGTGCTATCTGTGGTAGCCCAGCAGATCACCACCATCCAGAAGGCTCAGCAACAGCGTGTGAGCATCCGGGGTTCCACCACCACCCCATGCCTCCCTCAAGTTACCACCGCATCACTTCAACTATCCCCAGCATGCCCACGCTGCCACGTGGCTCCTCATACCAGCGGCATCAAAAGCCAGGCACTCAGGCCTGCCCTGAGCCCAGCCTGTTTCATCTCACAGGGGACTGGGCAGTCCCAGTCCCCCTTGTGGAACTGTCCCTGAGGGGCTTTTGTAGCCAGTCAGAGAGCCCACGCCCTCGGCCCACTCCAGGTGTAACTTTCAGGCCGGCTGTGGTGGAGGAAGGGGTTCCTTATGGACATCCTGACCCTTATGGAAAGCCCCAGCCATTTGTCCCTTCTCTAGCCTCATTCAGAGTGGCCAGAGTTCTCCTCCTGGAGACAAGAACTGGGAGGCTGGCAGGTGCCCAACCCCACCCCAGTAGGGTGCTGGGTCCTAGTCAGAGCTGAGCTTGCCCAAGTCTAGGAGAACCAGTGTCAGGAACTGGGGGTAGGGTGTGGGTAGCAGGAGATATGTGAAGACCTCAGGGAGCTGGGACCTGGGAGGCAACTGGTAGCTACCGGGACCAGAGGTCTTAGGTCAGATCCTGAGGAGCCAATCCTCTCTCCTGGGCTGAGCAGCTATAGCTGGGACAGGGTATCCACAGGGAACAAGGGGCCCATCCAGAGAGGAGGCAGGTGAGTCAACCCCTCCCCTCCCCCCACATAGGTGGAACGCTTCATGTTTGAAGGTGTCGAGATCCCACTCGTTCCATCCTGTGCTGTGTTTATCACAATGAACCCAGGATATGCTGGTCGCACCGAGCTTCCTGATAACCTGAAGGCGAGTTTGGGCATAGGGCAGACCTAGTGACTTCTCAGGGTACTGGAAAGCCCTGCAGCTGTGGCCTCAGAGGTGCCACAGAACTTATGTGAGGACACACAGCTGTGGGACATCAGGGATGATGACCCCCGTGGCATCCCTCCTGCCCAGTGTCCTGAGACCCACCCTGCAGCCATGGAGAGGAGACCCCGGGCTCGTCCTCAGGTTTGGGAGGAGTCAGGGGGCAGGTTCAGGTCAATACAAAGGCCCGATTTCTAATGAGTAGAGTGGTCCAGCCACAGGGGAGGATACACCTCAGCTATGGCAGGCAAGATGCAGAGGGGAATCCAAACATCGGTGAGGCAGGAGGGTAGTGAGGCTGCCTTCTGAAAACCAGGCAGTCCAGAGAGTGAGTTGTGGTCTGGGAGGGGAGGCCTGCTTCTCCGTTCACGTGTGCACTCCGTGCCCCAGGCGCTCTTCCGGCCTGTGGCCATGATGGTTCCGGATTATGCCATGATTGCGGAGATCTCCCTCTACTCCTTTGGCTTCAACGAGGCCAGCGTGCTGGCCAAGAAGATCACAACCACCTTCAAGCTGTCTTCCGAGCAGCTCAGCTCACAGGTGAGGAGGCCCTGCCCCGACCAGGTTCCAGGGTGTGAGAGCTGCCATCTGCTCCCGGTGAGCCCCATAGGATGGGAATTACATCCCCACCTCTCAGCTGAGGGCTAGTTCAGATGCAAGGGAGGGTCAAACGTTAGGAAACCAAGGGCCACACAACCCAAGGCTGAGGAACAAGTACATTGGGTCTTACGGGAGCCCTACTTCCCCCCAAGCCCCGCACCATGGGCCATCCATTTGGCATGCTGAGCCCAGCTTCTGGGACAACTGCAGTGGACACCAGTGCGGACACCAGCACTGGTGGGTAAGCTTTCCCGTTTGGCTCTCTTCTCAGGCAGGCTTCCCCTTTGCAGTGGCAGAGATGAGCCAAGCTCTGGGCTTACATGCTGCCCGCTTAGTTTCTCTTTCTTAATAGTTGTAGAAAAAGTCCCTGGTGTCATCCTAATGGGCCCCTTCTGGGTGACCTGCTCATGCATGAACACCAGTCACTGTGGCCAGGGGGAAGCCGTGCGGCCTTTGGCCAGGGGTGCCCCCCAAAACCCACGTGCTGGAGGAAATGCAGTCTGTTCCCAGGAAAAGCAGCAGCTGCCCGCCACAGTGCGGCCTGGGAGCCAGAACCCCTACACACCTTCTTTGTAACCATCTACTTTCAAAGATACTGCCCTCCCGTCAGACTCACTGTACCCACGTGGTTCTGGAAAGGCAGTCAACCCTTCTCAAGTGCCAGTGACTCAAAGTGTAGCCCAGTCTCTTCATCCTGCTCCAAGTCTGAGACTTCTGGGAAGTGCGCTGGTCCGTGGGTCAGGTCCAGATGTAGCTCTCATGGTCTGGCCTCATAGACAAAAATGATAAATTTAAGGGGCACCTGGGTGGCTCAGTCGGTTAAGCATCCAACTTTGGCTCAGGTCACGATCTCGCAGTTCATAGGTTCGAGCCCCGAATCGGGCTCTGTGCTGACACTTCAGAGCCTGGAGCCTGCTTCAGATTGTGTCTTCCTCTCTCTGCTTCTCCCCCGCTCATGCTCTCTCATGCTCTCAAAAATAAGCATTAAAAAAAAAGATAAATTTAACTATTTCCAACATACCTGCCATATAATGGAGAGAAACAGAACCAGTAGCAAAGAAGAGAAAAGCCTCGGTAGTGTGGCTGAAAGGGTGGGTCCAGAGAGATTTAAGAGATAATGGTAGAAGGAAGCTCAAAGGCCCTCAGGGCCAACCCTATTGTGGCACCAATGGGAACTCCTTTCACATTTTTTTCCTCTCTGCCCCTGGTGCAGTGCTGGGACTGCAGGACTCTGCCTGGGTCAGAGTCCTCATCCTCAGGGGCCAAGAGTTGAGCAGGGGATGCAGAATAAGTAAACTTGTGAAGGGAGAGGGCTGCTGGGATGGTAAATAGAGGGTGCCAGAGGAGTGCAAACAAGGGCACCTGGCTCAGGCTGGGGCATGTGGGCAACCACAGATAGCTGTCGGGGGAAGTGACATTGTAGCTTCCAGCTGGGTGAGGGCCAGGTACCAGGTGGGAGGTAGAGTGTTCCAGGCAGAAGCCCCCAAAGGGACAATGCCCACCCACCCTTCCTCCTGTGTGGTGGTGACAGGATCACTATGACTTTGGGATGAGAGCTGTGAAGACAGTGATCTCGGCTGCTGGCAACCTCAAGCGAGAAAACCCCAGCATGAATGAGGTGAGCTCCATCCAGCAGCACGCCCAGGCGGGCCTCCAGGATGACTCAAGAGGGGCCAGAGGCACAGCCGACCTTCGTCCCCTGAAGGCCCCACTGGCCTCTGCTGCAGGAGCTGATATGCCTCCGGGCTATCCGAGATGTGAACGTGCCCAAGTTCCTGCAGGAGGACCTCAAGCTCTTCTCTGGGATTGTATCAGACCTGTTCCCCACCATCAAGGAGGAGGAGACTGACTATGGCATCCTGGACAAGGCCATTCGCCAGGTCTGTGAGAAGAGCAACCTCAAGGATGTGGATGGTGAGCCCCTGGCCCCTGCCCTCACAGTGCTGGGGTGGCCATCCTGGTGTTCCAGGGCAGGGGAGCAGAGACAGGGCAATACTACCTCAGGCCAAGAGTGCCACAGGCTGGGGACTGCCAGCAGTCCCTGCCCCAGCCTTGTCTCCACTAGAAGCTTCAGGTAATAGATGTCTAGGAAAATATCCTCTGTCCCAATCATGCTTCTGATACCAGATGTGCAAGTTTCCCAATTCTTCAGCACCAGCTGGCTGTCCCACAATTCAATTCAGTTCTGACACTAATCAGAGTCCCAAGTCCCAAGTAGTCACAAGTGGTGAGCCCCCAGGTTACCCACAAATTTTCTCCAGCTTGGCCACAAATCAGAAGTTCCCATGACCCCCTCCTTAGGTTTGACCATTCACTAGAACAGCTTACAGAACTCAGGGAAACAAGTTTACTACTTATTATATAATAAAGGATATGAGCAAGGATACAGACAAATAGTCAGATGAAGAGATACATAGGGTGAGGTCTGCCCCCTTGGAGTTGGGGGTGAACCACCCTCCCAGAACATGGATGTGTTCGCCTACTACAAAGCTCTCTAAACCCCATGCTGTAGGGATTTTTATGGAGCCTTCATCATGTAGGCATGATAAAATTTTAATTATTATCAATTATTCTCCACTTCCAGCCCCTCTCCCTTCTCTGGAGAATAGGGGAGTGAGCCTGAAAGTTCTAGGCATCTAACCATGGTTTGGTCTTTCTGGTGACCAGCCCCCTTCCAGGAGCCCACCACCAAGAGGTGCCCCATTAGAACAAAAGACATTTCTAGCACTCAGGAAATGACAAAGGTTTTAGGAGCTCTGTGTCAGGAACCAGGATCAAAGGCTAAGTATTAGAAAAGAAGATTCTCCTAGCATCCTATTTATAATGGTTTGAGGAGCTCTGCATCAGGACCCCGGGGCCGAAACCAATGTATATTTTGCTGGTTATTTTACATTGGGGAAGCAAATCCTGTTGTCTCCCCCAGACCTCTTGCTGTGGTCCCTCTCTCCACGTGGGGAGTAGTCACAGCACTTGGGCTCTTCTTGGGCCCTGTTCCTCCCTGACAGGAGCTCTCCTCTGCTCTGTCTTCACCTGCCTGGGGTGGGAATCACTGGGGAAATGGTGAGCTGTGGCCTGCCCACACCCACCACCCCACTTCGCCCCCACCCCAACTCCCCTCTTTTGGAGCAAAGCATGTCACTTCCTTCTTCAGGACTTGCTCATACTCCTCGTGGAACACGGCCCTGTTGTTGGGCTAAGGAGCATTTGGGCTTTTCTTGAACTGGATTGTCACAAAAACCACCACACAGTTGGAAGAACTCTGTGGGATGCCCTCATCAGTCTCCCTCTCGCCCCAACCCTCTTTCCCAATAGAAGGTGGGGGTCTCAATGCAGCCGCTGTACAGTCATGCAGCTCGAGCTCTGGTCCCACCATCCCCTAGCCCGGCTGACCTTTCCTCTCCTCCTAGACCCTCCCTGCCTGTCCTTTGTGAAGAAGGGGGGTGCTTCCCCAGGAAGTCACACCTGGCTGTTCTGGCCACCCTGGCTACACGGGGTCCTCTCTGGGGCCTGATGTGCTCATGCTGCAAGGCCTGTCCCCCATGCCTTCCACTTTTCATTCCACATGCAGCTCTGATGCCCCTTCCCGCCCACCAGGTCCCAGCAGGCTTGTTGAATGAAGCCTCAAAATCTCTTGCTCATGGCCTTGGGTCAGCTTAGCCATCACTGAATGAGTGGACCATGTCTCATTAACAGGGACCCCCAGGCATGTGGTACCATAGCTCCCTGCCACTCCCCAAGCCGCTCTTGGGCCAAAGTGATATGCTCATTCCCTACCTGTGGGTCTGGCCCTCTGCCCACCACTGGCAGCTATCCCTACAGCTCTGGTCTTGGTCAGTCAAAGCTCCTGACTGACTCTCAGGTTTTGTCCCTGGGATTTTGCCACGTATTGGCCACCGTTTACTCAGGGCAGTGCTTTCGGCAGGAGCTGACGTTGCTTCTGGGGCCCATGCCAGCTGGACACCTGACCAATGGATGTTAGGTACTGATGGTCACAGTGGCAATCATGGCTGGCCATTAGCAGAGAGTCCCTACTCTGTGCCAGGCTCTGTGCTCAGGGCTTCACCTGCCCCCTCCTTTGAAGTAGGCACTATTGTCAGCCGCATTTTATAGATGAGGAAACTGAGGCTCAGGGTGACTCACCTGAGGTCACACAGAGAGCTAGTGGCAGGGCCAGGACCCAAGCCCATTCTCTGACCCCTGGGTTCCACTTGCATGTCCCTCCAGGCTTCCTGACCAAGTGCATCCAGCTCTACGAGACCACGGTGGTACGGCACGGCCTCATGCTGGTCGGGCCCACAGGCTCTGGCAAGAGTAATGTAAGTGGAGCCAAGCCAGGCGATCCAGCACCCAGACAGTGGGCCTGAGGGTGGTGGGGCCTCAGTGGGGTCTTGGCCCCCATTTGTACCTCTGTGGCCTCTAGACTACCCCTCCTGCCCCTGTGATCTGCAGCCCACTCCAGCCCTGTTCTCTGGGGAACCAGGAGGCTCACTCTTGGGTGGCTGCCTCCCCAGTGTTACAGAGTCCTGGCAGCCGCCATGACGTCGCTGAAAGGGCAGCCATCCATCAGCGGTGGTGTGTACGAGGCTGTCAATTACTACGTGCTTAACCCCAAGTCCATCACAATGGGCCAACTGTATGGAGAATTTGACCTGCTCACCCATGAATGGTGAGTGGTCCCAATCCCTCTGCAGTTATCACCCTGTGCCTAGGCTTCTGGAGGCTGTGGGCCATGCATCCCCCTCCCCACCCTAGCCCAGGGGGAGGTCAGGAGCTCAGGCTCTGGAGCCCAAGTGCCTGGAACCCTATTCACCACTGCACTTCCTTGCTGAGTGACCTTCCTCACTCCCTGGGTCTTGGTGCTGTCGTCTACAAAGTGGGGATAATAATGGCACCATGATTGCCATAGAAAATGACCTTGACATAAGGAAGATGTTTGGACAGCATGGCACATACCAAGTTTTCAGTAAGTGTTGCCTGGTGTCGTGACCCCAGAGGGTTGGCGATTCCTCTCAGGGCCTCCATGCCCTGGCAGACACATGCATGTCAGGGAAAGTGCCTTGAGCTGGAGAGGGCAACTAAGTGGACACTGTCCAAATGTCAGCGTGTGGGAGGCTCTTCTCTGGGGGGATTCTGTTTCTCTCAATAAGTTTCCAGTCTCTGCTGGGGACTTTTGCTTGGCTCCAGTGTTCTGGGGCCCAGAGAGGGGCAGTCACCTGTCTTTCTAAATGTGAGTCTGGCCTGCTCCCACATTTCTGGTGAAGGGTCTCAGCTATACCCACTCTAGGCTCCTGCATGGGTAGGTGGGGGCCCTGGGGATCAGACCAAAAACATGTTCCCCTACCCACCAGTTTCCCTGGCATTTGGGGCCTTTGAAACCTGAGCCTTCTTGGGTTCTGTGGCAGGAACTGGATACATCTCGTGACCTATCCCTTGTTTTCTCTGCTAGGTCATTGACCTCTTATCCTTCTCTTTCCATGTCCCAGAACTCTGTGGACCTCCATTTCTGCTGTTGCCTCCTCCCCCGTTTCCTTTCTTTTCCCCAGGATATCACCTTTTTATCCTCTTTTTAATGGAGATTCAGCAGAGAAGGAATATAAGCACACATTTTTATAACCCCATGTTTTACCAAAAAGTCCCATTTCCCCCATTATAGTTTTTCAATGAATGAAGATATTGAAGGGAAAAATACCCCAGCAGAGCAAGGCCAGACTGGCAGCCAGATGTCTCTGGGAGTCAGCTGTGCTTGCTGCCCTGTTTCTGGGCACCTACAGCCCTCTCCTCCTGGTGACTGCAGGACAGATGGGATTTTCTCCTCCCTCATCCGGGCGGGGGCCATCGCCTCTGATACCAACAAGAAGTGGTACATGTTCGATGGGCCAGTGGACGCTGTCTGGATAGAGAACATGAACACGGTGCTGGATGACAACAAGAAGCTGTGCCTTAGCTCTGGGGAGATCATCAAGCTCACAGAGGTATGTCTTCCTGTCCATTTCCCCGGCTCTCCTCTGCAGCTGGGTGGACCTGACAGCCACAGCATGCTGGCCATCCTCGTCCCCCTCCATCTCAGGACCACAGCTGCACCTCAGCCCATCCCCACAACCTTTTGGTGTCCCTCTCCGTCCCAAGCTCCCACACTTGGCCACGTCCTGTGCAGCTGCTCAGAGCTGCCCATCTGCAGACCCACATTCTGTGATGCTCTGGGCCTAGGTCCAGGATGACCACCCACAAGGCTCTGCCTTGTGCCTCCCAGGCCCCCTTGCAGCCATGTCAGCCCAGTCTGAGTCAGGCACCTTAGCAACATGACAGTCGTATGGGAGACAGGTGGTCCAGACCTGGCTGTAGGGGCACCTGCCTGGTGTGTGAGATGCAGTTCTCAGAAGAGGAGGCATCGCCTGGGTGTAAGAGCAGTTCATGGTATCCACACTGTGCTGATCTCTTGAGCCCTTCTGAGAACACCCAGAGATTCTGGAGCATAGCAGGCAGCTCCCATCAGATTTCTCTATGGCTCCAGGGACCCCAATATGCCCCAGTCCACTATACTGGCCAGAGAGTAATCAGGAATCTCCTGACTTTTGTTCTCCTCAAGACTCCAGGGAGGGCTATTTTATCAGCTGAAGACCAAGGGGTTTCTGCATCCCTTCCACCCCAGCACTGCTCCTGGTGCACATCCCGCCCCATGGCCTGCCTACAGTTGCAGGATGGGCAACCCCTCCCCATGGCTCTGTGGCCCTAGGAGCTGGTGGCTGGCCCACTCACACAGTTCATGTCGTGCCAGGCAATGACCATGATGTTCGAGGTGCAGGACCTGGCAGTGGCCTCCCCAGCCACAGTGTCCCGCTGTGGTATGGTGTACCTGGAGCCCAGCATCCTGGGTCTCATGCCCTTTGTCGAGTGCTGGCTAAGGAGACTCCCTGACTTATTCAAGCCCTATGAGGAGCAGTTCAAGGCCCTCTTTGTTGGCTTCCTGGAGGTAAGCAAGTCCACAGTGTGCCTGGCCCAGGTGGGGCAGCCAGGTGCTGTGGCCGCCAGCCACAAGAGCCGGGTACTCATCCCCTATAGGGGTCCATAACTTTCATCCGGAACTCGGTAAAGGAGGTGATCGCCTCAACCAACAGCAACCTGATCATGAGTCTCCTCAAGCTGCTGGACTGCTTCTTCAAGCCCTTTCTGCCTAAAGAGGTACGGCTCTGAGCAAGTGGGGCTGGGTGCCTTCTCCTTTCTGCCCTCTGCTCTCCTTGCCCGGGTACCAGAGGGCCCTGAACCCCACGCCCAGCTTCCTGGAAGAGAGATTCAGATCGGCTCACATGGGTCACGGGATCACCCCATCAGGTCTGCTGCAGAGACGCCAAACTATGAAGCAGAAGCCAAAGGATGCCCCCAACCTCTGCCTCCTCGGGCTACTCAGTACTATTCTTGCCTTGGCCTGATACTGTTCCCACTATCCCCAGGGCCTCAAGAAAATATCCCCAGAAAAGCTGAGTCGCATCCCAGAGCTGATTGAGCCCTGGTTCATCTTCTCCCTGATCTGGAGTGTGGGTGCCACAGGGGACAGTGCCAGCCGCATCAACTTCAGCCACTGGCTCAGGATCAAGATGAAGATAGAAAAAGTGAGAGGCAGCAGTGCCCCCCACCACCCCCCCACCCCCCCCGCCAGGCTGGGCTCCCAAGTCCAGGATGTGTGTGCTGAATGCCAGGTGTTCTGGGACCATCCATGGGACTCGGGCCCCCAGGGACAAGTAGCCACACAAATTCCTGGGCCTCACAGCCTGGTTTTCCTCTGGTCCCTCGAAGCTGACCATGCCCTTCCCAGAGGAGGGGCTGGTTTTCGATTACAGGCTGGAGGACGCCGGGATCAGCAGCACTAAGGACGATGAGGATGAAGATGAGGAAGGCAAGAAGGTGAATGCAGGCTTGTGCCGAGGGGACAGGACAGGACGGGAGGCGCCCCACTGGGTGGTGGCTAAACTTCTCGGTGAATCCTGACTACAGAGAGGAGGTCATGTTGATGGCCACAGGTCTCAGGTGGCGGTTATTTGCATTATCTCATGTATCCTCACAGATACACAGTATACCTATTATCGTGCCCATTTTCCAGACAAGGAAATTGAGGCTCAGAACAGTCATCCCCAGCCAGTGGGTGACAGAGCTGGACTTGAACCTGGGACTGGGAGCTGTTCCTAGAGTTCCTCCTCTACCAACCATATGCATTGACTCCTCCGTGTTGATGCCGAGTCCAGGGATGTTCACCTCAATTCTACTAAAAAGTCCCATTTTCCTAGGGGCTGGGCACCCTAAGGGCAGGGCAGCAAGCCCTCAAGGCCTACTTTGGTGTCCCATTCATTCTATCAGCCAGCGAGGGCTCTGTGAGCCTACTCTGCTTCTAGGATCAGAATCCTAACCCAGGAGGAAGAGGGGGCAGAGAGGCATTTGCGGAGATGGCCACTATGCATGGGGCTGGGGATCTCACAGGGCACATTTGAGTCTAACAGGACTGTCCCCAGTGTGACCTGTGCTTGACCATAGTGAGGACCCTCATCGGGGGAGGTCTGCAAGCTGGGTCAAGGAATTCATGCAGATGGGATGGTGTGGGGAGATGAGGCCAGGTGACCTCAGCACCTGTGGTTCTGGCCCCCCCCCCCCACCCCTCCCACCTTGGATAGCCAGAAACTAAATAGTGAAGGCCTTTGACTTCTGGGCTGTCCACTTGCTGGAACACTTCCTTGATGCAGAGACCCACAGCTTCCCTAGGAAGCTGCCCACAAGGGCAGCCGTGTGCAGAGAGCTCCCCCACTCACAGTGGTTTGTTCTGGGGTTCCCCATGGTGTACAGAGAGTAGGGCACAGGCTTCCTATTTCAGTCAGAAACAGCCCCTTACCCGGGCTCTCTTGCCAAGGCCTAGCAGTGCAGCTCCTTGCCCTCCTGGTGTACTTGGCCAGAGTGGGGTTCTGGGCCCAGCCCTGAGCTACCTGTGGCTCCAGGTTGCCTGGGTCAAGTGGATGGACTCCTCGACTCCGTTCACCATGGTGCCAGATACCAACTACTGCAACATCATCGTGCCTACTATGGACACAGTGCAGATGTCCTACCTGCTGGACATGCTGCTCACCAACCACAGGCCCGTGAGTGCCCCTGCCATGCCCTGTCTCACCCAAACTAAGGCCCAAGTCAGGGGGTGGCTGGCCTCCCATATTGACAGGGTGGCAGCTCCTGCTGTGTGCCAGACCCTGGGAGAGTTTTGAATACGTGATCCCGGTTCTCCTAGGTGCTGTGCATTGGGCCAACAGGCACAGGGAAGACCCTCACCATCTCCGACAAGCTCCTCAAGAACCTGCCGCTGGAGTACATCAGCCACTTCCTCACCTTCTCAGCCCGAACCTCGGCCAACCAAACCCAGGACCTCATCGACAGCAAGCTGGACAAGAGGCAGGCACCTCATTCCTTTCTATGTCCCGTGTCCTCCCAGCCTGGCTCAACCAGCTGCTTTCTCAGCTCCTCACTAAATTATGCTCTCGGGTTTGCCGAGACCTTCCTGGAGGGCCCTGGGCTCCTTTGCAGACTGTTCTGGAGCCGTCATCCATCAGAAATGCCTACTAGGCCCAGCCATGGGTGCTTGCCCTGGGCTGGGTACTCGGGTGGGGCTTGTTATGTGTCTGCATGGGAGGCAAGACTCACCTTGAGGGAGCCCAGACTCAGGGCAGCCAAGTGTGATGTCCTAGGATGTTCAGAATGGGACAAGGGGCTGCTCAAGAGATCCAACAATTCAGAGGAGGCTGAAGGTAGTTGCCATCCTGCCACCCCTGGGCTCCCAGAGGACCTGGTACCAATGGGTGCTAGGCTCACACAGCCCCTTCCCACAGGCGGAAGGGTGTGTTCGGACCACCCCTGGGGCGCAACTTCATCTTCTTTATCGATGACCTGAACATGCCAGCCTTGGAGACGTATGGTGCCCAGCCACCCATCGAGCTGTTGCGCCAGTGGATGGACCACGGTGGCTGGTATGACCGCAAGGTCATTGGTATGTACCCTCTGGCCTGAGCCAGTGGGGTGTGGGCTGGGTGTGCTGGGCAGGGCCAGGACATCTGTTAGGCAGGGTAGGCAGAGCGCCCAGTGCCCACAGTACTTTTAGAGGGTCCACAGAAATGTTTTGATTTAAAAAAAATTTTTAATGTTTATTTGTTTTTGAGAGAGAGAGAGAGAGACAGAACATGAGCAGGGGAGGGGCAGAGAGAGAGGGAGACAGAATCCGAAGCAGGCTCCAGGCTCCGAGCTGTCAGCACAAACTGTGAGATCATGACCTGAGCCGAAGTTGGACGCTTAATTGACTGAGCCACGCTGGTGCCTTGTTTTGATTTCTTTTAAAATCACCAGGAAGATGAACTTTCAGGTCAAAGAACATTTTTAATGTATAACATAAATATATTTGTCTTTATTCTAATCCTGATATAAATTATAGTTTTTAATATTGTTATGGAGGAGAGGAGACCCTTGAAGGCCAAGTGCCTGGGGCCCACAGAAGTCATAATTCAGCCCTGGGCAGGGCTCTCTCCTGACTTCCTGCCTCCACTCCAGGAGCCTTCAAGAACCTGGTGGACATCAACTTTGTCTGTGCCATGGGCCCCCCAGGTGGAGGCAGGAATGCCATCACCCCACGGCTGACGCGCCACTTCAACTACCTGTCCTTTGCTGAGATGGATGAGGTCAGCAAGAAGCGCATCTTCTCCACCATCCTGGGCAGTTGGATGGGTGAGCCTTGGGCAGAAGTGGGGGAGGCCATGGGCAAAGGCAGAAGCCCAAGCCAGATAAGCTACTCCTAGGACAGCCGGGCAGCTGCTGGAAAGGGGGGAGTGGTTGAGGCACTGACCTCAGACCTGGATTCATCCTTTACTCAGCTATGTCACCACTGGCAAATATGTGAACTTCTCTGAGCCTTAGTTTCTCCGTCTGTATAATGGATGATGATATTAGAGTCCACCACCCCAAGTTGTGAAGGTTAAATAAGACATTGCACGTAGCATCTAGCATGAAGCCTGGCACATGGGGATTACTGAATATATGATTTATACACTTGTATGCTTGTGACTTCACCTGCATATGCACACACATACATGTCAGTACTTACCTAGAAAAGCTGATGGAAGGATGTTACTTTTATAAATCAGGAAAAGCCACCAAGATAGAATGGACAAAGTGGCCCTGATCTTCCATGGGGTTTGGGGAAAAGTCTGCATCAGGATGCAGTTTCCCTCACCAGCCCACCTCCTATCTAACATACATTCTGACCTTTGAACTCCCCTTGGCGCTGTGCCAGGTGGTGGGGGATGGGAGTCAGGTCTTCCCTCCTGTGGCCTGGCCTGCCCTGCCCTCAGGGGTGATAGGTCAGAACCTGCCTACAGGCCCAGCTTGTGGGGGTGGGGGTGGGGGGGCACATTGCTCTGAGGAGGGTGGGCAGCAGGTAGCTGCTCTGGGAGCTGCCCAGCTCAGCCCAGCTGGCCAAGGTGGGCAGCAAGGGACCCACCTAAGTTAGACCCCCATGTCTCTCCCTCAACCCTCTAGATGGACTGCTCGGGGAGAGAAGTTACCGGGAGCCCGTGCGTAAGTGCAGGCCCAGACAGGGCCTGGATGGGGTGAGGTGCTGGTTCCAGGGGGAGCCCTGGGCTCCAGTTGGGTGGGGCTGAGGCTGGGTCGCAGTGGCCACAGTGAACCATCCTCAGGCTCATGTGAGGGCCTTGGGCTATAGCCAATGCCTTTGTAGGCTCATTCAACTATTCGTACAGCAGCCAGTCCTTCGGTGCCTGGGTTATGTCCATCTTTCAGTAGAAGCAAAGTAAATGTGAGTTCAGTGAATGAGCTCCCACCCTGTGTAAAGAAGCAGAGGCTCCAAAGAGGCTGGCCCTCTCCGAGGAGCAGGCATCTCCAGTGTGGCAGCCTCACGCAGGACGGATCTGTCAGTCATTGCTGCTGGGCGACTGGCTACTTCAGGCCTTCAGACCTACCTCACGTCCCACCTCTTCCCCTACCTCAGCTGAAAGAGGCCATCAGAAAACAGCGCCCTCCTTAGGCCTCCATGTCCATTGCTCACCTGCACCCAGGCGCCCATTGGCCCTGTCTTCTCTCTTGTTGCTGGGAACGGACTGCCCTGCTCCCAGACAAGGTCAAAGAGTCCTGTTCTTAAGCCTGAATCCCACCCCAAGATTGTGTGCCGGAGGACGTGGCTCCACCTCCCAAAACACTGCATCAGTACCCACATATGTGTGTGGCCCTTCTCCACTGGGCCGTTCCATCAGCAAGCAGACATGTCCCCCATCGTAACACAAAACCCCAAACAGCCACTCTGGGCCCCTTCCCATCCTGGCCATCACTCTATTTCTCTGCTCACGTTGACAGCACAGCTCAAGAGCATTGTCTCTTCATGCTGGCACCAGCCGCCCCTCCCACTTTCCCTCATGCCCTACCACTCCCCAGAGAGTGCCCTTGTCACCAGCGGCCTTGTGTGGCCAGACCAAAGGTCAGCTCTCAGTCCTCACATTCCCGGGCTGTCACTGTCAGTGGAGGGTGGCCACTCCTTCTCTCAGGTCACCACCCTCCACCCCCATTTCCCCACCCCACCCCAACCTCCCACCTGTCCATCTATCCATCTCCATCTGCAGCCAGAGGGACCCATTCAAATGTTCATTCGGATCACACTCCTCCACTGCCCAGTTGCAGACAAGAGCCCAAGTCCCAACAGTGGCGGATGGGGCCATCCCTGCCCCTTGTCACCTCTCTGCTCTCACCCGCTCCTCGCTGTCCTGGGCCTGCTTATGCCTCCCTTCCTCAGCTGTCTGCTTCAGTGCCCCTCCTCACGAGGCCTCTCCCAGCATCATGCCGAATGCCCCTAGCCCTGCCCCCACCCCCCCCCCCCGCCCCCAACACCTCTCTCCTGCGGCAGGCCTCTCCATAGCTCTTTACTGTCCACTCTGCTGCACGTCTGTTCGTTCCCTGCCTCCCCACAAGAATGGCAGCTTCAGGGTGATGAGTGTGTCTGTTGGGGCTGCCCTCTGTGCCCAGGACCTAGAACAGTGCAGTGCCTGTGTTAATAGATGAGCCCCTCTGTGGGGCTGATGAGTCCTCCTGCCCCTTCTTTACTTTTTTCCACTTCAGGGGATTGATTCCCTCTGCCCCAAGTTCCCACTGACAGCATTTTGGTTCCCAGCAAAGAATTGAGTAGATTTTAAAGAACAATAAAACAGATTATGTTAGTAATGAAAATGCAGGCTGGTGGTTGCAGCAGCTCCGGGGGGCTGGTAAGCCCTGCAGGTCATGGCTGACTCCAGGCCCTGCACATCCCCCGTGATGCCCTCCTGAAGGTTATGTGGCCCATGTGACCCTCCCCTGCTTGGCTCAGAGCCGGCATGTTTCAGGTGTGGGGGACAGCCCCACTGGCACTGACTCCCCTTGTTCCGTGTGTGTGTCCCAGTGCCCCAGTGTACAATGGCCTGTGTCAGTAATGAGGATGTACAAGTGAGGAGCTCAGAGCAGGAGATTCCTTACCCCAAGCTAGGGGACATCAAGAAGAACTTGTGGAGGAGGTGGCATCGAAGAGTATCTGAAGGGTGGGTGCAAGTGAGGCCTGCAGGCTGGGGAAAGGGCATCTGGGGGAGAACACGGCATTGGCCAGGGCAGGGGGTTAGGATCCACAGAGGCCGCACTGGAGCCCCCACCTGTGTGACCCAGGCCCACCCTCCTGTTCCCACAGCTGGGGCCCCCACCATCGCTCAGTTTGCGGACCCCCTCGTGGAAGCCACCATCATGGTCTACTCCACCATCACCTCCCAGCTGCTGCCCACCCCAGCCAAGTCCCACTATACCTTCAACCTGAGGGACCTTTCCAAGGTCTTCCAGGGAATACTCATGGCCGACCCGGCTAAAGTCGAGGTGAGGATCTGGTAGGATCCCTTCCCAGTGTCCAGCAGAAGAGTACCCACCATGACTTCACAGTCCTCCCCAGCCCCTCAGTTTTAGACCTTACTGCTCAAACACTGCCCAGCCTTGATCTGGCCAGGCCCTGAGTGGGGCTGGAGGCATGGTGGGCTCCAGGCCCCCTGCCTTCCTATAGCTGAGTCCAGATCCATGCTTAGAATGGCAGTGGTGTTGGGGCTCACACAAAAGAGGGAGCCAGGGCAAAGAAAGGGAGAGAAAGGTTCCTGTTGGAGGCCCTGTGTGGGAGAAGATTTAGGAGGAAGAATGAGTGGGATGCACTCCAGGAAACAAATGCTCCAGTGGAAAGAGCAGGACTGTAGCAGGGAGTGGGCTGTCTGGTGTGCTGGGTGGGCTGGGGCAGACTGTGAGCTGTGGGGGCCGCAGGATCCTGAAGGTGATGGGAGCCATGGGTTTGGGTGGGAGACAGATTTGCACTTGGAATGGGGGTGGGTTTGGTCAGTGTGTGCAGAGCCTGGTCTGCACAGGGAGACTCAGTGAACAGGACAGATGCCAGACTTGGCCTTGCCACGCTATAGCCAAAGAGGTAGAGAGAAGGGCCTGGGAGCTTCCTGAAGGTCAGCTACTCCCCCAGGGAGAGGCAGGAAAGCTGGGATGGAGGTGGTAGCAGACATAGAAATGGGAGCAGAATCTGAGGGGCTTGCTGAGTGGCTAGATGTGGGACGTTAGGAAGGAGAATTGGGCATTCCTCCCCAGCTTGGGGTTTGAGGAATCATGGGGGCCCTAGTGGAGCTGGGTCCCAGTAGGCACTTGGCCTTCTGAGCCTGGATCTGGGGGTGGAGAGGCACAGGCGCGAGGCACAGCCCCATGCAGGACGCGGTCCTTGGTTGGCCGGCTGCCCTGTGTGCGGCCCTGCCCGGGACTCGGGGGGAAGAGGCAGGTGCTGATGCCAGGATGGCTGCAGGACAAGGTACAGCTGCTACGACTGTGGTACCATGAGAGCTGCCGCGTGTTCCGCGACCGCCTGGTGAACGAGGAGGACCGTGGCTGGTTCGACAAACTACTGGAGAGCCACATGGAGTACTGGGACGTGGCCTTTGTTGAGGTCTGTCCCTTCCAGCCCATCCTTTATGGGGACTTCATGTCGCCAGGCTCTGATGTCAAGTCCTATGAGCTCATCACCAGCGAGAAGAAGGTGAGGGGCCCGGCTGAGGCCTACTCCTCCTGGGGCCCTTCATGCTGCCCCCCGGGACCCAGGCCCTCTGCAGCACTGCTAACAGACCTGCGTGCTGTGGCTGGAGGGTCAGGACACTGACTTCGAAGGCCAGCACTTGGCTCTCTGGGTCTCATTTCCTTTGTCAAAAGGGTGTAGCAGGCCCTCGTTGGCCCACCTCTGAGGATGAGCCTGTGTTTCATTTGAGACGGGCTCTGTAAACAGGGACATGCTGTACCTGTTGGAGGGGCTATCATCCTGCCCTCAGAGGGGCAGCAGGGCCCCTGGGATCATAAGTCTGAGTCATGACCCCAGGGAGATATGGAAGAGACCCCGTCAGGGGTCTCAGAGCTGCGTGGCTGGTGTGGCCTTCCTGATGGTTTCCCTCCACACACATCCCCTCCTTGTTCCTAGGAACTCCCACCAGAGTCATGGGTCAGTACACTTGTTAAAACCCAGAGGAAACAGACAGGGCTCTGACCCCACGCCTCAGGCCTTGGTGTATCCAACAGGTCGGGCCTTATGTAGGTGGAACTGGCTTCTGAAGGCACAGCGCCCTTCCAAGCACAGAGGAAGGGGTGTGCTTTCTGTTGGGGGCCCTGGTTCACAGAGACCGAGAGAGGACCCAGATCTCCCCATCCTCCCTGCCCCAGATGATGCAGGTGATTGAGGAGTACATGGAGGACTACAACCAGATCAACACAGCCAAGCTGAAGCTGGTCCTCTTCATGGATGCCATGAGCCACATCTGCCGCATCAGCCGCACCCTGCGCCAGGCGCTGGGCAACGCGCTCCTGCTGGGTGTGGGTGGCAGTGGCCGCAGCTCCCTCACTCGGCTGGCCTCGCACATGTGAGGGCCCCCAGACATGGTGGGCAGTGGGTGGCTGGCGGCAGGCTATTGGTTCCATTTATGTTCTTCCACAGATGGGGGAGCCTCGGGCCACCCCGGGCCAGGACCCCCAGCCATGGGCTTCTGAACACACTGGGAACAGGAACTAGGCCCCAAGGAGAGGCAACAGCAGTGCCCTGTGGTGCTGTGGGGAGGGAAATGTGGCTGCAGACATCCAAGAGGGATTCCTAGATGAGACGGCCATAGGCTTTCTCTCAGAATCAGAGCTGGGAGGATGGAAGGAAAGGGCATTCCAGGCCATGGGAACAGCTTAAGCCAAGGTCTGAAGGCAAGAGAGCATGTTCAGGGCCTGGAGAGTCTGCAGATCTGCCCAGGAAGGGGGCCAGACTCCAGATGGCTGGGGTGGGGTGTGGGCACCCACCACTCAGCACTTGGCCTCAAGCTCTGGTAGGCCTCCACCCAAACTCCTGTCTCTAGGGCTGAGTACGAGTGCTTCCAGATTGAGCTATCCAAGAACTACGGCATGACCGAGTGGCGTGAAGATGTCAAGAAGGTCTTGCTCAAGGCTGGCCTGTACAGCCTGCCCATCACCTTCCTGTTCTCTGACACCCAGGTGCCAGTGCCATAGGCAATGGGCAGGGTCCAGGGTGGGGTGGCTATAACCCCATCCCAGTGTGGTATCCTATAAGGTGGTCAGTCCTTCAATCCCAGGTCACTGTCATTTGGGGTGGCTGTTTTGAGGGACAGCTGGGACTAGGGGTGAGGGAGCCCATAGTTGGGTGGGTCAGGTGCGTGGGGCCAAACCCAGCCTATCAGGGCTAGGGAGATATAGATCGCTACTATACCCTCAGGATAAAGAAGGCCCCTGGCACCATGGCTGACCACAAATGGCACCACACTCACTGGCCAAAGGCTTCCTACCTTAAGGACCACAGGACTTGTGCCCAAAGTGCTGTGCCCGTGGTGCTCTATTTGGGGGCTGCTCCCTCTAGAGCTCCCTACGCATGAGTACTGTTCCTAGGTCTCTTAAGAGAAGGTGAGGTTGTGGCTTTGGGGTCTCAAGACAAATACAGCAGCACTTAAACCTGGCTAGGGGTCAGAACTGGGTCAAGGCTGAAGTCCTGAAATACATCCCACCCTGTGCAGAGTCCTCTCTGTTCCCAGCCCTGCTTCTACCCCAGGGTCCCCTCATGTCATCTGGTAAGGACCTATTTCTGCCCATGGCCTGGTTTCCTCCTGTGAACAGGAGGACTAAACAGGCATGGAGAGGTCTGAAAAGTGAGGAGTAAGGTGCCACATCTCCTACCCAGGACCCAAGGCTCTTTCACAGCCCAGTGGTGATGTTCAGAGTCTCTGCTATAGGGCAGACCCGGATATGAGTCCTAGACTATGACTTATGGGGTCACTTGTATGATCCTGGGCTTCTCTGCCCAGGTTTGTAAAATGGGGCTGCTGTGAAGGTCCAGGGAGACCAACGCCCAGGGGCCATCATCAAGGCTTAGCTTTTGCACTCTCATCTCTCCCCAGATCAAGAACGAGTCTTTCCTGGAGGACATCAACAACGTCCTGAACTCGGGTGACATTCCCAACCTCTACACCTCAGAAGAGCAGGACCAGATTGTCAACACCATGCGGCCATATGTCCAGGAGCAGGGCCTGCAGCCCACCAAGGCCAACCTCATTGCCGCCTACACTGGGCGTGTGCGCAGCAACATCCATGTGGTGCTGTGCATGAGGTACAAGCAGTCATCGCAGCCTGCCGTGGGGAGGGTTCTGGGCTCCTGGGGGTGGAAGTCAGCATCTCATTTGGACTCCTGGCCCCCCAGCCCCATAGGAGAGGTCTTCCGAGCCCGCCTGAGGCAATTCCCCTCCCTGGTCAACTGCTGTACCATTGACTGGTTTAACGAATGGCCAGCTGAGGCCCTGGAGTCTGTGGCCACCATGTCCCTGAACGAGATCCCAGAACTGGAAGCCACCTCTGAAGTAATCGGAGGACTGGTAGGTGTCTTGGTGAGGAGCAAGCTGTCGTGGGGGAACTGTTTAGGTTTGGGACTCTCACCCAGGCTCAACACTGATGGGCGTTTGGGCAGGTGAGTTACCTGTGCTGAGCCTGTTTCCTCATCTGTATAATGGGAGTGCCACAAGACTGTCTCAGTGATATAGGTGGTTGGACACACACTTCATAGTCACTGTTTGTTTTGTTCCCTGAGATCTTTGTGGCAGCTTTCTTCACAGAGCCCCCTGACACAACCAAAGACCACGGATGGGGGACTAGATTTGTCTGGTCCAAACTGAGAGAGTGGTGGTCACCTGAGGGCCAAAAGCTAGAGTGAGTCCACTTCCCTGTCCAGCTATGCTGAGGCCTTGGGCCCGCTGTTTCCCCTGACCCAGCCTCCAAGGAAGGGGGATCCCACCTTAGGATTCTCAGGGAGAGGCAAGTCTTGGGAGCTGTGACTAGGGAAAGATCTGGGAGAGACCTGAGTCCATTTAAAGACAGCTCTGCCCTTGACAGTTGTGTGAACTTAAACAAGCCCCTTGACTTCTCTGGGTCGTGGGATTTTCTGCAGAATAGGTGACCTTGACCCTGGAGGCTATGAGGATCATAGGAGACAGTGAGTGTGAGAGGCATTGAGGTTCTTACATGTGGCCCCCTCCTCGGGACTAGGCTTCAGTGGCTTTGAGGGCACCCCGGTGCCCTTTCTTTGCTGCTGGCATCAGTGGTTTCCCACCCCACAGATTCAGGTTTGCGTATATATCCACCAGTCGGTGGCCAAGAAGTGTGTTGAGTACCTGGCTGAGCTGGCCCGCCACAACTATGTGACCCCCAAGAGCTACCTGGAGCTGCTTAATATTTTCTCCATCCTAATTGGGCAGAAGAAACAGGAGCTGAAAACTGCTAAGAACCGCATGAAGAGTGGCCTTGACAAGGTGGGCCACGGTGGGGCTTTGTGGGCAATGGCTGACAGCCCACGATTCTGCATGCTCTGGCTTAGCCCAGACCCAGGGAGGCCCAGCCCACCCTCTCATCAGCAGCCTGCAGTGTTGAAATGGGTGGCTTCCTCCCTTACCAAACAAACAAATGAACAGAAGCTGTTGGACAAGGGCAAGGCCAAAGCAGGTTACCCCACAGATATTCAGGGGACGGCTCCCTTCCTCCAGGGTTCACTGGACAACAAGCCACAGCCTCTCACTCATGCATGAGGGCCTGTGGCCCTGCAGGAACCTCTCCCCAGGCCCCTCCAGGCCCAACTCTCTCTTTCTTTTGTCTTTTTTTTTTTTTTTTCAAGTAGGCCTCATGCCTAGCATGGAGCCCAACAGGGGGCTTGAACTCAAGACCCCGGGATCAAGACCAGAACTGAGATCAAGAGTCAGATCCTCAACGAACTGAGCCACACAGGCACATACCCCGGCTCTCTTTCTGGTACCCTGTCACACGTAATTTCCTCTCTGCATCCCCCATCTCCTAGCTGCTGCGAACTTCAGAAGATGTGGCCAAGATGCAGGAGGAGCTGGAGATGATGCGCCCTCTGCTGGAAGAGGCTGCCAAGGACACCATGCTCACCATGGAGCAGATCAAGGTCAGGGGTGCTCCTTGGCTCTCTTCCCTGATGTCTGACTGTGTCTGAGGATGTTCGGTGTCCCCATGCAACCACAAGATCGCCAGTTGCCTGACCCTGCAGGTTGCTTAGCCTCTCAGTGCCTGTCTTCCTCAGCCAGTAGTCATTGGTTTATTCAACAAGTGTTTGCTTGGAACCTATTCTATGCTGGGCACTGCCCCGGGGTAGGGGATGTGGTGAAAGCAAGAGAGGCAGCCCAAGCCGTGGTAGTCATGACACAGACTGAGCGGCAGGCCACCACAGGCACCTGTGCGGACTCTGCCCGAGTCTCCCTCTGAGTCTTCGTGAGATCCCCAAATTCGAGGGCCGTGTCCTCCCAGCCGACATCTCAGATTCGTATGTTCGTTATGACAGCTTTCTGGTAGAAGCAGTCACATTCTGCTCTGCAATGTCAGTGTTTTGAAAATGTTTGCCAGCAGATGGAAAGAAAATGATGGGGGTAGGGGGAGCACCTTTCTGTGTCTTGCATGGCGGTACCCTGAGGACTTAGGGGGTCCTTCCCTGGTGGGCAGTTGTGCTCAAGCACATAAAGCCCAGAGCCCCAATCCAGGCCCACTGTGAACACTCGGAATGGGCTTCTTACATTCCCAGAGCTCCGTGGCCTGTCATAGCCAAGAGGGCTCTTGGAGAATGGGGTATCCCAGCCCTCATTTCCCTCTGCCTAGGGAAACTGAGGTGTGTAGGGAGGAGAAAGGGGTGGGGACACATGTGTCCCTGGCATGCCACCAGCTGGATCCTCCCTGCCTTTGGTCTCCAGGTGGACACAGCCATTGCCCAGGAGACCCGAAATTCAGTGCAAGCAGAGGAGATCAAGGCCAATGAGAAGGCCAGGAAGGCACAAGCTATAGCTGATGACGCCCAGAAGGACCTGGATGAGGCCCTGCCTGCCCTGGATGCGGCCCTGGCCAGCCTGCGCAATCTCAACAAGAATGATGTGACTGAGGTGGGTGGCCAGGCAGCCCTGGAATCCCCCCTGGTGTCCAGCCTAGCACCCCTGGGCTCCAGGCCCCCTCTCTCCACATCCCTTGGGGGTCATGTGCTGGGAGGTGTGAGCAGAAATAGGGCTCAAACCCAGCTGCCTGCCCTTACCTCCTTGCACCAGCCCCTAGGCCCTGAGCCAGCACATGGGGAGGGCTTTCGGTCCTAAGAAACCAGCCTCTAGCCTCATGGTCAAGCCTGGGTATATGGGGGAGCAGCAGGAGCCACAGGCTGAGGCAGACCTTAGGGAATATCTCAGAGCACATTTTGTCAACGGTGGTAGGAACTGGGTAGGTGAGGTCCACCTTATCTGACAGCTGTCCCTGCCCTGGGGGAATCCAGGCATTGATGGGTCTCTCCCACTCTTGGCCTGACCTGTAGGTGCGGGCCATGCAGCGGCCACCCCCAGGTGTGAAGCTGGTCATAGAGGCTGTGTGCATCATGAAGGGCATCAAGCCCAAGAAGGTGCCTGGAGAGAAGCCTGGCTCCAAGGTGGACGACTACTGGGAGCCTGGCAAGGGGCTGCTGCAGGATCCTGGCCGCTTCCTTGATAGCCTTTTCAAGTTTGACAAGGTGAGCATGCCAGGTGCAGGCTGGACAGTGGGTAAGGCAGGGAAGCAAGGAGGGGAGCCAACACCCCCACAGTGTAGGATTCTCTGTCCTATCTCCCTCTGCTTATAACACACACAGCCCTGTGGCCACAGGGGTGACAGGCAGGCTCCTGTCCCCATAAAATGTCACCCATAGTCACTCCAAAGCTCTGTAGCCTGGAGATCCCCTCTTGTGCCTTTTCCTCCCTGAGACCCCCATGGCCTTGGCCTAGACCTTTACTGTCTGTGCAACCATCGCCTTTCCCTCAGCCTCAGCTGAGGCTCAGCTTTTCCTGTCTGTCTCTGGGTTTCTCTGTCTGCTGTCTATCTGGGGCTCTTAGTGTCCATGCCCGTTTTCTCTCTCGGTAGGTGGCTTCATGGTTAGATGAGCCTGGAGCCCGCTACTCTCTTGGGGGACCCTCTTCAGCCTAGTAATTGGGTAGGGGACAACTGCCTATGCACACGGGCCACCCCCCACCACCATGTGTCAGTATCAGGCCCCGGACACTCCAGGCTGCACTGGGAGGGTGGAGACAATGGCCAATAGGCAGCTAGACTCCCTATAGACTTCCCCATCCTTCCTCCTCCTCTTCCATCAATCTAGAAACCAGAGTCCCCACAGGCCTAATTAAACCCAAATCAGGAGCACTCACAGCCAGTGCTCAGGCTCCCCTGCCTGGTCCCAGGCTCTGAACCCTGGGAGCTCATGAACCATGCAGATTCCTGGGCTCATCCTAAACTACAGGGTTGGACTCTTCCACGGTGGGACAGGAACGTTGGGGGTGTGGTGAGCTCTCAGGATGAGGATTAATACCCTGAACATGACCCTGGTTGGGCGTCAGAATCACTCACTCATGTCCACACCTGTCAGGAAATAGCTCTTGTTGCTAAATGAATTTTAAATGGGGCTTGCATATCATCAGACCTCAAGCCTGCGTGGTTTCTCGAGGACAAAGTCTCTGATTGTATTATCTGAAATCCTGGAACACAGAAGTTCCCCTTCCGACCAGCCTTTCTGGGCCATGATTATTCCCAAAGGAAGACACTTGTGCTGAAGCCTACATGGGACATGGGACTCAGAGCAGGAGCAAGGTGTGCCTTAGCAGGGCCCACCATCACTTCCTCCCTGCAAAGCACCCCCTGATGCCCACAGTTCCCCTCCCCTAGGACAACATTGGGGAGGCAGTGATCAAAGCCATCCAGCCTTACATTGACAACGAGGAGTTCCAGCCAGCCGCCATCGCCAAGGTGTCCAAGGCCTGCACCTCCATCTGCCAGTGGGTGCGCGCCATGCATAAGTACCACTTTGTGGCCAAGGCAGTGGAGCCCAAGCGGGTGAGGGCTGGGTACGGCTGGGGGGCAGGGGAGGAAGAGCCCCCAGGGGGAGAGCCCCTGCCACAAGTTAGCCCTGGGCCCTCTGCTGGCAGCAAGCCCTGCGGGAGGCCCAGGACGACCTGGAGGTGACACAGAGGATCCTGGAGGAGGCCAAGCAGCGCCTGCGCGAGGTGGAGGATGGCATCGCCACGATGCAGACCAAGTACCGGGAATGCATCACCAAGAAGGAGGAACTGGAGCTGAAGTGCGAGCAGTGTGAGCAGCGGCTGGGCCGCGCAGACAAGGTGCGCACATCCCCGTAGGGAGGGCCTCTGGGCTGGGGGGGCCTGGGTCGGGGGAAGGCCCTGCGCACCCTCCCCAGCCCCCCGCCTGGCCAACCACAGCCCACCCCATGGGGCTGCCCCTGCAGCTCATCAACGGGCTGTCCGACGAGAAGGTACGCTGGCAGGAGACAGTGGAGAACCTGGAGCATACGCTTGATAACATCTCTGGTGACGTGCTGCTGGCTGCTGGCTTCGTGGCCTACCTGGGCCCCTTCACAGTAAGTAACCTTCTGACCCTGCCTGGGACAGCCTCACCTCCCCAAACAGGCCCCACCTTGAGGCCTCACTCCACAAGGGGCAGCCTGGAGGGCCACTCCTTCTGCACTTACTCATTCAACGAGCGCTCCTCAGGTGCCCCGTCTGAGCCCGGTGCTCTTCCAGGCACAGGGGATAAGGCAGTGCATGAAACAGCCAGAACCCCTCCCTGGCAGGGCTGGTTTTCTAGTGGGAGATAGGAGCTCGCAATTCCATGCTTGCTGGGTGCATGTTTTTTAACCCTCACAGTCTCCCTGACAGGTGGGAGTTCTTGTCATTGCCCCTATTTCACAGAAAAGGGGCCAAGGAAGTCACCCAGAGTGGGACCTGATTGCCCCTATTTCACAGAAAAGGGACCAAGGAAGTCACCCAGAGTGGGACCTGAGTGCGGGTGTCTCACTTCACATCTGAGCTCTGCCTCTGTGTACAATGGCTGAGCACTGGGGGGTGGGGGGGGGAGGGTGTGCAAAGGGAGGTGGGAGGGCATCACACGGGTCATGGTGGGATGGTCCTGAGTCTGGCATCTCCCCAGGGCCAGTATCGCACAGTACTCTATGACCACTGGGTCAAGCAGCTCACAAGACACAAGGTCCCACACACTTCTGAGCCCACGCTAATCGGGACACTGGGAAACCCCGTGAAGATCCGCTCATGGCAGGTACCCACCCAGGGGGCTGGCGTGACTGGGCTGGGCCAGGAGCCTCCTGCTTCCCTCCCACCCTCTTTCCTGGGACTGCTCAGAGATGCCTCCCCTGAACCTGCCTGGGCCCAGCGAAAGGGTGTGTGTAGGAGAGGAGAGAGCTGAACGCAGTGTGGCACAGATCTAGCTAACTGTGGGCAGAGAATTCAAGGGGTGCTTGTAAGAGTGGACTGGGGTAGGGGAGCAGCATCCAGAGTGAGGTTAAGGAAGTCTGCAGATCTGAGCTAGAAGGACAGGTAAAGTTGGCCCAGGGAGAAAACCAGGAGGCTATGGGCAGAAGCCAAGGGTGAGCATAGGCCAGGACATCGATGGCATGTGGGCTCTGGGGAGATGGTCTGACTGAGTGAGGACTCCGTAGTCATGAAGGCAGAGAGCCCCAGAGAAAGGAGGGTGTTGGGAGCCAGCCTAGAAGCAGGAGAGAGTATGGGGTCCTGTGGGCTGATGGCTGTGCACACTATCTCCTGTCCCCACCTCGAAGGGGACATAATAAGAAGGAAGAGATCACCAAGCACAAAGCTGGGAGTAGCTGATGCCCCAGCTGACCTTGCTTATGTGAGAGCCCTGACCCAGTCTGGCCCCTGGTGCCCCACAGATCGCTGGCCTCCCCAATGACACACTGTCAGTGGAGAATGGGGTCATCAACCAGTATTCCCAGCGCTGGACTCACTTCATTGACCCTCAGAGCCAGGCCAACAAATGGATCAAGAACATGGTGAGCCCATGCATGGTGCCACTGCCCCACACAGCCGGGCTTAGCAAGTGCAGGGTCAATAGCGGGGGTTCAGCCTGGCTCTCAGCCCCCACAGCCCCCACTAGCCCCCTGTGCCTACAGGAGAAGGACAGTGGACTGGATGTATTCAAGCTGAGTGACCGAGACTTCCTGCGCAGCATGGAGAATGCCATCCGCTTCGGCAAGCCCTGCCTTCTGGAGAACGTGGGCGAGGAGCTGGACCCGGCCCTGGAGCCTGTGCTGCTCAAGCAGGTGGGCCTGCAGCGGCAAGGGAGTGGGGGCAGACTGTCGGTCTGGACAGGGGAGGGAGCAGCCCCTTCCCTGCCTCACTGGTGAAGCCCTGGCCATGGTGCTTGCCCATCCCACCCACTGTATGTAGACATACAAGCAGCAGGGGAACACAGTGCTGAAGCTGGGGGACACGGTGATCCCCTACCATGAGGACTTCAGGATGTATATTACCACCAAGCTGCCCAACCCACACTACACGCCTGAGATCTCCACTAAACTCACTCTCATCAACTTCACTCTGTCGCCCAGGTAAGCCCCCAGACCCCGGACACCGAGCATCAGCTCTGCCTGGCTGCCTCGCTCCCACCCGCAGGCTGAGACTCAATGGGTCTCTCCCAGAGGCTCCACTGGCTTTTTCCAAGGCACTCTGGCATTCCAGGCCTTCCTGGCACCTCCACCAGCTCCCCTTACTTGCCACCACTCCCAGCTAAGAACCCCCACCCCCAAGATTAAGAGCCCTTGATCCTTGGTCAGGACCCCTCAGCCTCCCTGGTCAGTGCTAGCCCCATCTTGTCCAGGTACCCTTCCCCTGTGGCTCAGCCCCTGCCAGCCCCTTGTGCACTCACCCCCAGAGCTGTCCTGGAGTCCTGACTCAGGCACACTCTGGCTCCCTGTACCCAAGCCCTGCTTCCTGCTTTGCTGCCATGAGCCCAGGCACTGCGGTTTTTGCTGGCCACCTACACAGAGCCCACAGGCTTGCTCCATGCTCAGGCCTCCATGTCAGTGGTTACTACGAACCTCTCCACAGACATGGTTGTGAAAACGCCCTTAAGGCAGATCCCTACCAGTCATCCAACCCCCTCCTGCCCAGGAAGTTTTTCAAAGACCCCTGCTGGGATTCCAGGTTGCCACCCAGGTCTCACTGAGAACTGGTCACTTTGCAGACAGGCTCTGCATTAGCCCTGCAGCCTGAGACAGAGGTTAGGCCTCCCGGGCTGACACTGGCAGGGATGCTGGGCTCTTGGAGCCCTGGGGCCACAGGTAGATAGGTGAGCAGGCTCAAGGCTGGCCCTCTGGGGTCTACCAGGTGTTGCTGACATGGTGTCCCCTGCCCCTGGCAGTGGTCTAGAGGACCAGCTTCTGGGCCAGGTAGTGGCTGAGGAGAGGCCGGACCTGGAAGAAGCTAAGAACCAGCTGATTGTCAGTAATGCCAAGATGCGCCAGGAGCTGAAGGACATTGAAGACCAGATCCTATACAGGCTCAGCTCCTCTGAAGGCAACCCTGTGGATGACATGGAGCTCATCAAGGTTCTGGAGGCTTCCAAGATGAAGGCTGCTGAGATTCAGGTCAGCAACTGCCTGCCCCGGCCTACCGACTCCTACCTCTAGCCCTAGGCCCGACCCCTGTCCCCACCCACCTCTGCCTGCTGCTCTTTGCCAGTCTAGCTGGGCCTGACCACCACTCCCCTGCTGTACCTCCAGGCCAAAGTCAGGATCGCAGAGCAGACAGAGAAGGACATTGACCTCACGCGAATGGAGTACATACCTGTGGCCGTCCGCACCCAGATCCTTTTCTTCTGTGTGTCTGACCTGGCCAACGTGGACCCCATGTACCAGTACTCCCTGGAGTGGTTTCTCAACATCTTCCTCTCGGGCATCGCCAACTCAGAGAGGGCAGGTAGTCCTGGCATATGTGCACACGGTGACACAAATGCCAGGCTCCCACCCTGAAACAGATGTGATACACGTGGCCACATCTCCACAGTGGGCACATACATGTAAAATCATGTCCACGTTCACTTGCACATACTCTCATATCAAACATAACAACACGCACACCCCTCCTGACCCTCCTCAGAGCCCCTCTACGAGGAATTCCACAGGCCCCAAGGGGATGCCCACACCATCCCTCTGGCTGCAGGGCAGACTGGCTGGGCTAGGCTGAACCCCGGGCATCTTGCTTCCCTCACCTCCCCCCATGCACTTGCCATCCCCTCCCTGCCCTGCAGACAACCTGAAGAAGCGCATTGCCAACATCAACCGCCACCTGACCTACAACCTCTACAGCAACGTCTGCCGTAGCCTCTTTGAGAAGCACAAGCTGATGTTTGCCTTCCTGCTGTGTGCCCGCATCATGATGAATGAGGCCAAGATAGATCAGGTACATGAGCTGAGAGGGAACTGGGTGGGCCAGTGACTCGGGACAGATGGCCTGAGGAGGGAGCCTGTGGCAGGGCCTGGGAGAACAGGGTGAAAGGAAAGGGAAGGCTGGGCCTCAGGGCACAGCAAGAACAAGGGGGCAGAGACCTCAGGAAACAGCTCCTTGCTCCCAACAGCCAGGAGACCTTAGGTTCATTGTGGCTCAAGCTGCTCTGTGAGCACAGCTTTCTCAGAGCCATGGGTGTGCTGGCGAGCAGGGACCGTCCCGAGCCTCCCCACTCACGCTCTCATGAGCCCCACAGCGTGTCGGAAATCACATCCAAGAGTGTGAGTGTTACAGCCACTCCAGCTTGAGCCTTCACTGTGTGCCAGGTGCCAGGCTAATGGGTACACTCTCAAACTCCCACAAACCCTTTGTGGAGCAGCTAGAATTCTAATTCTTCCTACTTCCCAAAGTGAGGAAACTGAAGCTCAGAGGTCACATCTTTTGCCCAAGGACACCCAGACAGGAAAATGTGGAGTGAGGACATTAATCCAGACCTGTCCGACTGCCTCCCCCAGGGAGAACCCCATTTCTCTGGCTGAGGGGTGGCAGGGGAGGCATTGCTGGGTGGGGTGCCAGAGGCTGGTCACAAGGCCCGGGCACTAGTCTCCCCCTGTCCCCTGCCAGAGTGAGTGGCGCTACCTCCTGTCTGGAGGTTCTATCCAGGTCGTGACTGAAAACCCAGCACCTGACTGGCTGTCAGACCGGGCCTGGCGAGATATCCTGGCACTCTCAAACCTGCCAGCCTTCTCAGACTTCGCCCATGACTTCACAGAGCACCTCTCAGAATTCCAGGCCATCTTTGACAGCCCCGAGCCTCACCGGTGAGCTGCGCCCCAGGGCCTCGCAGGGTGGGCCCAAGGAGGGGTGAGACCCCAGGAACAGACCTGCAAGGAGCTTTCTCTGAGGAGCCACCCAGGGCTGCCCTGCAGCTGTGGCCACATCTTTTCTGTGCTCCCAGCCATGTACCCTCCAGGCACTCCACTCTCCCTGGCCATCCAGCCGGCAGAGTCCCTGGGGCCAGTGCCCCCTCACAGGTCAGCTCTCAGGGAGACATGGGCGCTGTTGCAGGGAGCCCTTGCCTGGCATCTGGGATGAGTACCTGGACCAGTTCCAGAAGCTGCTGGTTCTCCGCTGCCTGCGTGGGGACAAGGTTACCAATGCCATGCAGGATTTCGTGGCCACCAACCTGGAACCACGCTTCATTGAGCCCCAGGCAAGTGCCATCAGCCAGTGCCCTGGACCTATCCCCACCTATGGGTCCCAGGGGACTGGCTACACCTTCACAGACCATTTTGCAGCCATGGTCAGGGTGGAACTCATAGTCATGCCCTCCAAAGACTCTGGGAGGCTCCGGGCCCCACCAGGAAGCTTCTCTGAAAGCTCTCTAGAAGCCCCGGGACCCCCTGCCTTGCCCTGGTCCCTGCCCTTCCTCAGCCCCAGGTGACTCAGCATCTCTCCCTAACTTGCAGACAGCTAACCTGTCAGTGGTGTTCAAAGACTCCAGCTCCACCACACCCCTCATCTTTGTGCTGTCGCCTGGCACTGACCCCGCTGCTGACCTCTACAAGTTTGCTGAAGAGATGAAGTTCTCCAAGAAGCTCTCTGCCATTTCTCTGGGCCAGGGCCAGGTAAGGACAGGGTGGGCAGGGGTGGGGCCCTGGGGGTTGGGCCAGTTGGCACCTCACCACTCAGCACTTCTACCCCACAGGGCCCTCGGGCAGAAGCCATGATGCGCAGCTCCATAGAGAGGGGCAAGTGGGTCTTCTTCCAGAACTGCCACCTGGCACCCAGCTGGATGCCAGCCCTGGAGCGCCTCATTGAGCACATTAATCCTGATAAGGTGCACTGCCCTGCCTGCCACATATCCAAAGACCTCCTTTGCTGAAGGGACTACTAACACATCCATCCAGGACTGACGAGGCTTAATGAGATTGTCCCACAGAGCACTCAGCCCAGCTGGGCACACAGTGAGCACTCAGGAAGTGACATATGAAACAGGCCTCAGCTAGATTCATCTTCTAAGTGGCTCCCCTAATTACCGTTACCACTGGTGAAGTGACATGCCCAAGTTCACCCACGACTGACGATCCTGGGACTTGCCAAAGCCCATATTCTTAATCAGTGGTCTGAGCAGCCGGGTCAGACTACAGGTGGCCCAGGTTCCTGGTGGGAGGGAACCTGGTGTGGGGCAGTCTCGGTGCTCACATGGAGCGTGGCCGCCAGGTGCACCGGGACTTCCGCCTGTGGCTCACCAGCCTGCCCAGCAGCAAGTTCCCAGTGTCCATCCTGCAGAACGGCTCCAAGATGACCATTGAGCCACCACGCGGTGTCAAGGCCAACCTGCTCAAGTCCTACAGCAGCCTCAGCGATGACTTCCTCAACTCCTGCCGCAAGGTGAAGGGCACTGGGTGCGTGCCCACCCTACGTGCTCCAGACCCAGCCCCGCCCCTCACTCCCCTGCCCCCACTGCTTCTCGCAGGTGATGGAGTTCAAGTCCCTGCTGCTGTCCCTGTGCCTGTTCCATGGGAATGCGCTGGAGCGCCGCAAGTTTGGGCCCCTGGGCTTCAACATCCCCTATGAGTTCACAGATGGGGACCTGCGCATCTGTATCAGCCAACTCAAGATGTTCCTGGACGAGTATGATGACATACCATACAAGGTGGGCCGAGGACAGGCTGGGGCCAGGGAGGGTGGCGCTGGGTGCTTGTGGGGGCCCTCACCTACCCACCCTGTAGGTCCTCAAGTACACGGCCGGGGAGATCAACTACGGAGGCCGCGTCACTGACGACTGGGACCGTCGCTGCGTCATGAACATCCTGGAAGACTACTACAGCCCGTCTGTGCTCTTCCACGAGCACAGCTACAGCGCGTCAGGCATCTACCACCAGATCCAGCCTACCTACGACCTCAACGTGAGCATACCCCAAGGGCTGGCAGCTTGCCAGGCTGGGCTTCTGGGGTGCCATGAACACCTGGGCAGCAAGCTCCTTTTCATGGATTACTCCACCCCACAAAGACAGCACGGTGAGGGGGGTGGACCCAGTCCCTGCCCCCTGGAGCTCGGGCTGTGTGGGGAGAGGTGAACTCTGGCCTCTCAGTCACTGCCTGAGTGTAATTACCCAGTGGAGGCAGGGGCAGCTCCTCCAAGGTCATAGGCTGGCCCAGGTTCTGCAGGCAGGGAGGGCTCCCAGAGGAAATGGTGCTTCAGCTAAGAGGTGTGAGGAGCCGGCCAGGGCTGGGCTGGGTGTTCAGAGTACAGGTCATCAAATAAGGAGGGAGGCACGACTGATTTGAGCAGCCAAATGAAGGAGCAGGGAGCAGACGGCTGCAAGAAGAGGGCTGGGAGGGAAGCAAAGGCCACCCACACAGTGCCTCAGAAGCCACGCGGCCCTAAGGAGAGGGAAATGCGTAAGGATTACAATGAGGGGAGACAGGTGGGAGCTGTGATCCACTTGAGCGCCCTCCACCGGCTGCAGCGGCGGCTCTCCCACCCTCCAGGGTTACGTCTCCTACATCAAGGGCCTCCCTCTCAATGACATGCCTGAGATCTTTGGCCTGCATGACAACGCCAACATCACCTTCGCCCAGAATGAGACCTATGCCCTGCTCGGTGCCATCATCCAGCTGCAGCCCAAATCGTCCTCCATGGGTGGCCAGGGCCGGGAGGAGGTAGGTGGCAGCAGGGGAAAGGAGCCACGGGTTGGGCAGGGCCAGTCTCCCACTCATTATCCTGCCTGCTCCCCTGGGGGAAGGGACTCCTTGCATATAGAATCCTGCAAGAATTAAGGGGCTGGCCCTGACTTCCTGTGTCCCTTTGCCCCCACAGATAGTGGAGGATGTGGCCAACAGTATTCTGCTCCAGACTCCTGAGCCCATCAACTTGCAGTTGGTGATAGCCAAGTACCCGGTGCTGTATGAGGAGTCAATGAACACAGTGCTAGTACAGGAGGTCATTCGGTAATCCTCCTGCCACCCCCAGTCCTGGGTTATGATGCCACTGGGCTGTAGAAAAATGACAGCACAGCTACTACGGGCCAGGTGCCATGCCAAGTGCTAGAAGCCCACCCTCTAACTCAGCCACATTGTATCGTTCCCACTTTACAGATGAGTAAACCAAGGCCCAAAAGCATTACACATTTGCTAAGAACCAGAGCTGAGATGGGTACCCAGGCTGCCCGACCCAGCTCTATGCTCTTAGCCCCCATGTTCTGCCATTGTTTTTCAGTCGATGGCTTACAACTGGGGAAATTTCAGATACTGCCACATGGCCCCGACCACTGTCTGCTTCCTTGCCACTGGTCCTATAGGTATAACCGGCTGCTGCAGGTGATCACACAGACGCTGCGAGACCTGCTCAAGGCACTCAAAGGGCTGGTGGTGATGTCCTCACAGCTGGAGCTGATGGCTACCAGCCTGTACAACAACACTGTGCCTGAGCTCTGGAAAGCTAAGGCCTACCCCTCGCTCAAGCCACTGTCCTCATGGGTCATGGACCTGATGCAACGCTTGGACTTCCTGCAGACCTGGATCCAAGGGGGCATCCCAGCCGTCTTCTGGATCAGTGGCTTCTTCTTCCCCCAGGCCTTCCTGACAGGAACACTGCAGAACTTTGCCCGCAAGTCTGTTATCTCCATCGACACCATCTCGTTTGATTTCAAGGTTTGCACATAGCCAGGGTCAGGCCAGGGTATGGCCCAGGCAGGAAGGGTGCCAAGGCCACAGCTGACTGCCAGTTGGGAGCCCCAAGTAGGGTTTGGGGAGCAGGGAGAGCCAAGCCAGAAGAGGCCATGAGCCCCACGAAAATCCCTAGGAGTAGGACACCAGCTAAAGTGGTGGGTGATGGGTGGGCAGGCAAGGCTCTCAGGAGGGAGTTCGTGCCTCAGGACCCAAATCCTAACCCAGATTCCAAGTGTTCATGCATGTGGGGGCCTGTCTGTGTGCCCACCACAGGTAATGCGCCAGTCGGTGTCAGAGCTCAAGAAAAGGCCCAAAGAGGGGTGCTACATCCATGGACTGTTCCTGGAAGGGGCCCGCTGGGACCCTGAGGCCTTCCAGCTGGCCGAATCTCGGCCCAAGGAGCTATACACAGAAATGGCTGTCATCTGGCTCCTGCCTACACCCAACCGCAAGATCCAGGACCAGGACTTCTACCTGTGCCCCATCTACAAGACGCTGACCCGAGCCGGTACGGGCCCGGGGTGGGGTGGGGGGGAGCATACGCCACAGGTGAGGGCCCAGATTTGGGCCACAGAGGCCAGTCAGCACTCCTGACAGTGACCGGGCCAGGACAGAGCTGGACCACCAGCAGGCAGGGGAATACCCAGGGCTTGGGCTCAGTCTGTGGGAAGTGGCCCCTGAGCTCACCATCCTCTTGCCTCCCTCAGCAGACCCACCCGGGTCCTGGGAGCCCCAGCCTGCCAAAGAAGTTTTAGGGAGGTAACTAAGGCTTGGGGGAGAGGTGGAGCCAGGGCTGGGTCCAAGAAGGAAAAGAGCAGTGCCATCAACTCTCCCACTGCTGTCCTCACTTGTCGGCACAATAACCCTGGGCAGACCTAAGCCTTAGCCAGACCCATTCACCAGGCAGATTTTTCTCTTGGGTCAGGACCCCTGCTTGTCCCCAGCTCAGTCTGCTGAGTCCATTGCCTTTTCCGTTTCTGCTCTTGTGGCAGACAACTTAACCCTCCCCACTTCTTGCCTGCTCTAGGAACACTATCAACCACAGGCCATTCCACCAACTACATCATTGCTGTGGAGATCCCCTCCGACCAGCCCCAGCGACACTGGATAAAGCGTGGGGTGGCCCTCATCTGTGCCCTGGACTACTAGACTCAAGACAAAAGAGTTTGAGCCATTAAAGTTGTTTTCTAAGCAGTCCAGCTGAGCCTTAGCTGCTTAGATCAGTGCCCCTCCGCAGGACTGACTGCCAGGGAAATGGTGAGGGTCAGGGGCTGAGGCGGCCTCAAGAGTGAATGTGCTTAGCAGTGGGAAAGTGGCAGAGGTAGCAGCTTTGACCTGCTGGGCCTGTCCAAATGCAACAAGCATAGAGCAGAGCCCTCCAAGGGGGTCCCTCCAGGGACTTGCCTCCTCAACCCAGGGCCCCAGCATCTGTTCAGGTTGCAAGGCCATCAGAACTGGATGAAAACCATGGCTCTCTCCTCCTGTAGTGTACCTTGCACACGACTCCTCAGGTTCCGCAGCCCCTACAAAGCCCCTCCTCAACTCAGGTCCTAAATCCTGGGTCTAGGGTCCCAAGAATCTAGGCCCTGAGAATGCATCCTTCTCACCTCTCTGGTCTCAGGGCCTTGGGCCCAGGTTTGGTTGGGTCCTTACTCCCACCAGTCTAGCCTATAAATCTTAGGCCAGCAACCACAGGAGACTTCATTTCTTAGGAGAGTTTTATTCATTCATTGATCCAATATTTACAGGGGCCAGAGAAGTCAGGCTGTGCTCAGCACAGAGAGGCAGCTGCTATACTGGCCAGCCATCCCTGCCCCAGTCACTATGTACAGATAAGGGGCCTGCTTAGATCACCTTCAAAGCCATCTGGCAAAGACCATGGGGCTATGTTTGGGGCCCAGCTCGAGACAGTGCTGGGCCCATTGCCCCTTGGCACTGGGCTCTCTGGAAACACTAGGCTCCGACTGGTTGTCTCAGTCCTGTTGTCCCCCACCCTGAGTGCCTTGCAGAGGCTGAGGAAGCTGGCATGGCAGGGACAGACGAGTGGGGTCAGCTTCCTAGAAGCAGCCCAGTCTCTGCTATCCCTAAGAGGAGGGAGACATGGTAATACTGAGGGGCTGGGCAGAGGCTCCTCTGAACCCCAGGCTCCAGGGACAGAGCCCATTGCCAGGGCTACAACACTGAAGGCAAAGCGGCCCAGAGCCCTGCTGCAGAAAGCAGTCTTGGCAAGCCCGGCTGAAGCCAGGAAGGGAGTTTAGAGGTCAACAAACAGCTCAAACACTTCTCTCTGCTCAGGCCATGGGACCCCAGCAGGCCTCTCGCCCACCCCAGCTAGGACACCCCACTCCCAATCCAGCCCAGCAGCCGGGTTCCTGAGTTTGGAGCTCTCCCAGGGGGAAGGAAGAGTAGACCTGGCTTCCTCGCAATGACTGGGGGCTGGGGCTAGAGCAGCAGGACCCAATGCCCCCCTACCCCAGGCCTCTGGCTGTGACCCTGCAGGCATGACCCCGGCATGATGCAGGGACCTGGGCCCACCAGGATGACAACTGTCGGAAAGAACACAGTCAGGAAGCTGGCTATGTCAACACAGTGGTGGCAAGACGGGTTAGAGCCCAGAAAAATAGACGTCTCTGTAGGTAAAATATATACTCTGCTGCCGAGGCAGAAAGGCCAGGTCCTGCCACTCCACAGCCGGCTGTGGAGGAAGCTGCAGCAGCGCACTGTGCCCCAGCTCCAGCTCCTGCTTCCGGAGCACTGTGGGGCTGCCCTGCCCTGCCAGGCCCTGGGACACATTGCGGGGAATCCAGCCTACCCATTCCTGGGGTGTGAGCTCTCCGACTGAAACTATTCAGTAATACTGGGAAGAGGGGGAGTGGGGCAGGAAAGGGGCCCTTGTGAGGGCCATGCGGCAAGAGCGGGCTGCAGAGTACAGGCCGGCAGTCCTCACTGGCGCTTGGCCTTGTAAGGGCGCGAGCGTTTCCGCCGGTCAGGTTTCCGCTGCTTGTGGAGCCGGCCGATGCTGACCCCTTGGCGCCGCCGCACCGAGATGTTCTGTTCCACCAGGTTGGCCAGCATGCCTACAAAGAGGCAGAGGCCCTTAAACAGATGGCCAGATGCCCAGCAGCCACCCTCTTAACGGGCCACGGCCTCAGGGCAAGAGCTGAGGCTCTTCGCTGCGCATCCTGAGCCCCACAGTCTGCTCAAGCCCCAAAAGAGGCCTGAGGGACATGGCCCTAAGCAGGGCATGCAGTGAGTCCCCTCACCTTCCTGGGCCAGCATGGAGATGAAGGTACAGATGAACTCATCGTAGTTGTGGGTCCTTCTCTGGTCGTCAATCTGTGGGAGAGAAGGATGAAAACACTGCAGCCCATCTCCCCAGAGCAGCCAGCAGTTGACCTGGGGAAGTCACAGCTCTGGGAAGACCCCGGCAGAGGTCCAGCAGCTGGAGAGATGACCCACCTTGAACTTCTTCCTCTTCTCCACTTCCTCCTTGAGGCAGGCCTCATAGTTTGCGATCTCTGCTTCCACACACTTCAACAGTGCCAGCAGCTCCTGTCAAAACCCCGCAGTGCACTCCTGAGGGGGTGCTGGCCAGCATCAAAGCTCCCCCCCCCCCCCCCACCCAACCAGGAGGCAGCTGGAGGCAAGGATGAGCAGCCAGAGTCCACAAAGCCTACCAAGGCCCCTGCCGCTTCCCAACCCAAACAGGCTTCCTGGCGCCTGGCTTCAACCTTCACACCAGAACTCCAACCAAGGCCCCAGCACCTGGGCGGCAGTGCCGCAGACCCTTCCCGCTGACAAGATTAGATGAGAAAGCCGCAGAGGGACTCACCTTGGGTGAGTACTTCTCCCCGCTCAAGGGCTCACCGGGCCTGGCCAACCCAGGCTTCTCTCTGCCGTCTGCAGATTCCACCACCTCCTTCTCTTCGGGGCTGCTGGAGCCCTGGCTGCCTTGGCTTGGTCTGCTGCAGGGCGAGGAACCCTTCCCACACTCTGGGAACAGAAGGCACGAGAAGACTCATCAAAGTGCAGGACACTTAGCGGTCACCTGGCCACCTCCCTCCTCTGGCCAAGTAGTCAGTGAGCCAGTCCCAGGCCCACCTGTCAGTGCCAGAGGACTCAGCACACCATCCTCAGCAAGATGCAGCAGGCCTGTGCTGATGATAGGACCCAGGTCTCGCACAGCACGATTGTAGCGGATGCAGTCAACACGCAGCAGGCTGTCATCCTCTCCAAAAAGCACCTTGGAGATGTGGGAGGTGACAGGGCTGGAGGGCCGCGTCGGGTTAGCTGAGCGAATGGGCGACCGCAGAGGCGAGTTGAAAGCACTGCCAATCTCGGAGGCTGTGTCCGTGCTCTCGTTGCTGGGGGTGGGCGAGGGCTGCGGGTGTGTAGGAACCGCCACGGCTGGGCTCGCGGCCCCGCTGCTGGTCTTGATGGACAGAGGAATTGAGAGGTCTTTCTGGGACTCTTTGAGCTTTTCGGCCAAGACATTGATGGTGTTGGGCTGCAGCACTGACAGCTGCCCATCCCCAGAGCCGCTCAGTGGTCCTGGCTTCCCTGGCCCCTTTCGCTTGTACCTAGGGGGCCCCAAGGAGAGGTGAGCCAAGGGAAGGGGCCAGATGACCCCACCCAGCAGTGTCCAGAATGGCCCTGAACACATCCTGGCCTCCAGGGACCAGCACTGCAGCTCCTCACACTCCACAGCCATAGCCACGTGTCCTCAAAGGACACCTCTATTCCAGCTGCCTGACTGTGGCCTTTTGCCAGTGCCTTGTCTTCTGACAAAGCTGCTCCCCACCCCATCTCCTCCATCCCTGCTCCATCCAATCCCTTGAGGCCTAGCCTAAAGACCACCTCCCAACAGGACATGCCTTGTTGTCTGGTTAAATGTCTTCAGCACTTCCCCAAGCCCTCCTCGAGTCTTGGGGACCTGGGACCTGGAGTCAGGCCCTGCATGCCAGCCTTCCACAGGACCCTGCACTCAGCAGGGTGCTCAGTGCTGTCTGCTAAAGGGCAACGTCAGATGTGGGCTGGAACGTTCAAGAATAGGATCTGCAGCACTAAGAGTTTGAAGCCTTACAGAGCTGAGGCTGACCTGATGGCAGAGTTGGTGTTCTGCACATCGTCGTCCTCATCATCCTCGTAGTCGTCCTCATCATCCGAGTACTGCTGGGGCGGGCGGACTGGAGCTCGGCTGCGGCCCACACCTGCTGCCAGGTCTTCCTCCTCCTGGGGCAGAGAGCCAGGGCAGCCATAAGCAGGGGCCAGTTAGCCCAGCCTGGGCACAGCACTCACAACCAGAAAGAAAGCCAACACGGTTCTCCAGGTCAAGTCCACTGAACCCCGGGTGTTCCACAGCCCACTCAATTCCTGAGGAGGCTGCTGCCCACCTACACGACCTGCCTATGCAAGGCCTCTAAGACAAACAGAGCTCTCTGAAATACATACCTTTATTTTCCCAACCTAACTCATTGAGTAGTACCCAGGAACATGCCCTAAACATTCTGCCTCACTGCTGTGTGGGTGGATTGAGAGTCGGAGTTCTCTCTGCTTCTCTAAGCCCCTATGGAGGCTTCTGGGTAGCAGAGGAATTTGGCCACCTAGGCCTAGGTATAGGGTGAACACCAAGGAACCATGTGAAGAAACTGCCTGTTGCAGCCTCTCAAGAGAATCCTGGAGGGGCTCCTGCAAGGGTGCTCCCAGCTCACCTGCATGGGGGACTTGGCATAGTTGTGATTGTCCAGAAAGGCCGGCAGCCGCTGAACAATGGGAGTGGGGTTGGGAGGAACCCCGTTGAGGCTGCTCCCTGGAGGCTTCACCACCAGCTTAGGTTTGCTGGGAGGGCTGTGGCTTGGGGCCTGGGGGCATGAACCAGCCACGTCCTCCACACCATCTAAGGGGGCAAGGAGCACAGGCAGGACCTTCAGCCAGATCCTCAAGAAAACCTGTCCCCAGCCCACCGTCTCCCCAGTGTCGTGACACAGCACTGCTTCCTCCTCCCTTGCTGGAGGAGAGGGGAGCTAGTTGGTGAGATGAGAGCCCGCAAGCTCTAGGTCATGGGCCCACAGCAACACGAGAAGGACAAGATGGGAAAGGGAGGCAGAAAGAAAAACGCCTCTTCAGAAAACCAAAAAAGGGAGTATCTATTATAGAGAAGGCTCAGGGGTTGTGGTGATGTCAGCCCTTTCAGGTGCCTTTCTTTAGGGAAGGACTGCTCTCCCTCCGTGTTCCAAAGAGAGAGGGCTGTAGGCACCGAGCTTCATGCCTCCCATAGGAGCATCTGAACCACTGCCCAAGTGCCTCCACACAAAAGACTTGCTCTGCTTGGGTCTCCCAGCTCAAGCTATGATGGGGTTGCTCTGAGGTCAAAAGGAGGCCCCAAGATCACTGGTACCTGTGTGAGTGCCCTCAGAGGCTGCTGGGGCCCTGCCTGCCTCCAGCGCCAGAGGGGACTTGCTGCTGGCTGGTTTGGACTCCTCAGGCAGCTGTGGCTCTTGAGACTTGTGGGTCTGAATCAGCTCTGGCTGCGTCACCCTAATCAGCTAAGAACAGAACCCAAGCTCAGAGGAGTGAAGGCAGACCCCAGCCACTCCCTTGGACAGCAAAAGGCCTTGGCTCTACCTGTTTGCTCACAAGGAAATACAACAGACAAACACAAATCTCCTCTTAGAACCTATTCTCCCTTCTCACCCCAAGTCCCAGCTTTTCCACAAGGAAAGCAAAGGTCACTTGAAGCTCAACAGACCCACAATAACGATTGATCTGGGAACTAGAGACACATGCCCCAGTGCGGGGAAGAGGGATGGCATGAGGGGTACCCACCTGCTGCAGGGCCTCCAGTACTGTCTGACGGTTCACCTTTAGCACATGCAGCCTGGCCTCATACTTGATCCTGCGGTCGGGCACCACCGCCATCAGGTTGAAGCGGATGTCATGGTAGGGCTCCCTGCAGTCACAGCCGCGGCCGTGAGAGCAGCTCCCAACCCAGCTCCACCATCAGGTGGAGGCAAACAATCTGGCAGGGCTCCCTGAAGTCACAACTACAGCCAGAGGTGCAGGTCCCACCCCAACAGGCGGGCAGGAGCTAGCAATGCACACCAGGCACCTGAGCACCTGGTGCCTTCCAAGGAGCTGTGTGAGGGGCCTGTCAGGAAGTGAGCCAGGACACTGGACCACATAGGGCTCCACAAGGCCTGCCCCTCCCCAGCCTGTCCCAAAGCAGGCCATAGGCAGCCTGGGTGAGAAATTGGGCAAGGAGGTGGAAGCCCAAGATCTAAGCTTGACCTGGCCGGACTCATCATGTGGCCTTGCATGAGTCATTTGGCCTCTCTTTGCCTTCCCTTTTCTGTGGCCCTCCCGATGGGGGCACAGCTCCAGAGGGTAGGGCAAGCACAGAGCCCTTACCCTGCGGTGGCGAGGCCGATACGCTCCATGATGACCCGCCGGGCCTTGTCTGTCCACTCCTCATCCTCCCCCCAGGGCCCTAGGGAAGACCAAGATGAGGAATCAGCAGGTGGTGAGCCCTGAGTCTGGGCCGGCCAGGAGCAGAAAGGAAGATGGAGAGCAGCTGAGCCAGGGAGTCTGGGGTAGTCAGGCAGTGCAGTGCAGGGTGCCATCCAGCCAGAGACAGATGTCCTCAACACCCAGCCCCCTGCCACTGGGTCCCAACACCTGAGGACCCTAAGGCCTAGCTCCCTAGAAGGTAAGCAGAAAATGGGCCCCGAGCCCAGAGTGCCTACCATGGTCAATGGGGTAGACCTTCAGCCCATCCAGCTCAAAAAGCCGGCCTGTGATAGGCACATAGCTGACAAAGTGGAATGCCTCCATGGTCCGCACTGCACTGAGGCCATTCTGCTTCTCAGGGAGGTGGCGTGGCTCAGGCCTAGGGAAGAACACACTCAGGGCCCAGGATGAGACAACCGCTCCTCACCCCCACTCCCATCAGCTCCCACAGCTCCCACACACCTGGCATGGCTATTATGTGCTTTGGCCAACTCTGGGGCATTGCCAATCGCATATCCTTTGCTCTAGAGAGAAGAAAATAAGACAACATCAAAACAATTTCTCAGGTGGGTGGGCCTCTGGGTGGGAAGCAAAGCTCAAAAGAACAGGCCTGGAGGCATTTTTAGGAGCCTGAAGAAGCATAGATGGGATCCTGAAAGGTTAGTGTGGACAGGAAAGAACTCTGGAGCCCCAGAAAGATGGGGTTAGTCTTACACGGTAATGAGCGGACAGTGGAGAATAACATGGCCTGATAAAGACCTGACAAAGAAAGTCCCAACATAGTGTCACTTAAGGAATGTTCCTTTCTTCCTTCAGTCCTTCCTGGCAATTGGGCCTAAAATTTAAGGGTCAATGTAATGTACGTCACTTGAAAAGGAAATGGCCTCATAGTGTCAAATGCAATGTGGTAGCACTGGGAGTCAGATCTGCCCAGCAAGCTATGAGCCAGGATTGAGGCACTGCAGCTTACCTCAGGGCTGAAGCCTTTGGTGAAATCCTTCATGCGACTCAGGGTGGGACCCAGGTCCACATTGCTGCAGTTCAGGAGCACGCTCAGCAGGGCATGAGTGGCACAAGAGTTGGGGATCAGCTGTGAAACCAAGAACAGTCACTCATACAGAGTCATTCACCCCAAGCCATACTCATTACGAATGGGGACCCAGAGAGGGACAGTCATATCTGGATAACAAAACTCATCAACTTCCCTCATCTCCATCCAACATTTGTTCATTCAACTAAATACCCACCAGGTGTCTGAGGACATACAGAGTGGACTCAGACACCACGCTGCTCTAAAGATACTCCCTTTTTTAATGAATAAGAGCTCAGTACCTTCTGCCAGGGGACTTCTATAACCACCACTCCTGGTATCTGCCTATCTCCTTCTGCTTTCCCCCACTCCCATGTCCCAGGCAAAGACAATAGCAGCATCCCACCCTCCAGTTGGAACACAGAGCCGAGCAGACCTGATGGGCAAAGAACATGTTATTCACAATATCATCATCAATCACAGACGTATCATCCACCAAGGTAGAGACCTTGCGACGGGATCGGCGCTCTTCGATCCATTTGAACAGGAAGATGAATCCATACACTGGGCTGGGGAAAAGTAAGGGGCAGAGCTAGACCAGCCAAGTGGGGGAAAGCAATCAGCATTCTCTTTCTTTTCCCTCCTATTCCCATGCACCGTGTTACCACTCAGGTGCCCTTCCCGTGATCCCACCTCTACCCTGGCTTCTTCCCAACACTGCCTAAAGTGGCCCTGAGCCCTCACACCCCATGAGCCTGCTGCAGGCAGAGTCAAGCCTCAGCTTCTGGCTGTGATGCTCCAGAGGTACATCCTGTGTCCTCATGAAGTCTGTGGTTCTGGGATAAGAGATGAAAAGCTGGAGCGCATGGCCCAGGACAGGGTAGGACAGAAAGTGAAACAAGAAGACAAATTCTGATGGAGGAATTTGAACACTAATTCTCATTGTGAACCCCAAGGCCTGGGCCCCAGTGTAGTCAAGAAAGCAAAGGAACACCCATCAGTCCCTTCTTTTCTGGGAGATAAAAACAGACCTCTCCGTTCATGCATGGTAGTCCCTCCATACCTCTATTCTGTAGGACCACCAAGACAAAGGCCCTGAGTGAGGCTGGTCACCCAGAAGGGGCCTCCTCAGATGCCACACACCAACCAATCAAAACCTTTGTGAAGGGATTAAAGCCACCGCACACGGGCACGTGAAAGCAGCAATTAATAAATTACAGCAGGCACTGCGTGACCTGAATCAAGAAAAAGGGCTGCCTTCCTGCTCTAAGACCAGAAAAGGCAGCTGAACTGTACTCCAAAGGATGGTTAGATTTGTACTTGGGGGGGGGGGGGGGGGGACGGACTACTACATACAGGGAAGTGCTGAAGACTGGGATAAAACAAAAATATCCACTTGTTCAGGAGGGAACCCAAAACCGAGGGGTGCTTCCATGTATGAGATTTTATAACTTGTGATTCCTATACTACCTCCCTTGAGGGTAACTCATCGCCCGGCCCTTCCCTTGCCCTCAGGATGTACGGGAAGGCGCTGGCACCAAGCCACTCACCCCTGGCATTTGCTCTGAAGGTCATAGATCTCTTCCACCTGCACCCCTTTGACACCTGCGATCAGGGAAGGAAAGAAGTCGGGAAAGGCAGCCCCTGGCTGTGGTGCGAGGGCACAGAAGTGGGCCCCCCCGCCAAAGCCCGGATCCGACGGGTAGGAGAGGCTCTTACCGAAATCTTCCACCAGGAGGGTGAAGAGGCCTGGGTGGGGCGACAAGAGGAGCGGGTTGGTGGTCAGGCAGGCGCGTTTCGGGCCCACCCGGCCTCCCCAGCCCCCGGCCCGCCCGGCACCCTCCTCACCAGGGTCGCTCTCCAGCTCCAGCCAGCCCTTATTCATCTTCCCGCGGGGCGGCCCCTCAGCGCCATGTCCAGGCCCTCCCGACACCCCGCCGCCCGCGCCGGGAGCCCCCGCCGCCCCGGGGCCCCTAGCCCCACACACAGACAACGGGCCCCGTTAGCGTCACCCGTCCGCGCCGGCGACACTACGTCACCACGGCGCGACGCTCTCCGCCCCGCCTCTGGGATTGTCTGCCGCGGGATCGATTCCTGAGGTCCTGGCGCTCGCACGGAAGGGCGGGGCGAGGGGAAAGGGCGGGGCGAGAGCCGTGCTGGGCGCGGGCAGCGCGAGAGGAAAAGGCGGGGCGAGATGAGGGGGTGGAGCGAGAGCGGGCGCAGACTGCGCGAGAGGAAGGGGCGGGGCGGGCGCGCGGCCGTTAGCGCGCGGCCGTTAGCGGTCCTCCTCCGGCAACGGTTGGTGTTCCGGTAGTCCCCGCGGCCGCGGTCTCCCTAGGTCGCAGTGCGCGTGACCCGGCCCCCGTTTGCGCGCTCGCCCCCTTCGCTGGCGCAGTCACCGCGCGGGGCGGCCGCCCGTGAGGTAGCTCCCACGGCTTGTGACAACGAATAAAGCTCCGGACAGCAGAGCCCTCGGCGACAGCTGGGCGGGCGGCTCCGGCCGGGAGCGGCGGCCTGTGCGCTATCGGGAGGAGCGAGCGGCGGAGGCGACCTCCGGCCCGGGCCCGCACCAGCCGCCCGGCAGGCGCGACATGAACCTGGTCTGGCATTCGCGGGATGCTCCTTGAGCCCCTTCTCTGGCTATTACCTCCGGGGGACGGTTGTGGCCACACCGACACGTATTTTCCAAATCATTGTTTATTCTTGCGGCGGCGGGGCCGAACAAGCTAATTTATTTTTAATTTTCTCAACAAGCCTTTACCCAGCATTCATCCAGTGAAACAGCTTGATAACCGTTTCAAGGGAGCATCCGCTCGGTTAGGAAGTCTCGGACTGAGCAGCTCGTGGAAGCCGGCATTTGCAAAGTCCCTCCTCAAATGCTCTGAAGATTGTTGAGTCTTCCCGTAACTATCAGTGTGCCCAGAATCCCATTCAAGGAACGTCTTGGTCCAGCGATGCAAAGCACTGACGTTTCAAGGTTTTATTTCTATTGCGAGATGGCTGGGATTTCCCCCCAACAACCCGGAGCCGCTCAGTAGCCACTAAAGTGGATCCCCTAATGCACGCCCTCCTCCCTCCTCTTCCAGCCCGTCCAAGTGCTTTTGTTGAATAAGAAGCCCTCAGATGTCATTACTTCTGCAAGTGTAACTCATGGGTCAGAGGAGGAGATGGAACAAACACAAAGAGAGGAAGAGCAGTCTAGTCTTAGTTTTCTGAACAGCTAGTTGCCTTAGTAGTTGTATCCATGGGGAACAGTTGACAGTCCCTGCAGATGTTCACGCTCCCCCGCTGTGATCTGAGGACATGGGTGCTGGAGTGTCTGTCCCTGGAGTGACCTGATTCACTCAGCTCTCCTTGGAAGAAATGCTGCCCTCCTCTCCCTTCCTTCATGGGAGTGGATTTTATGTCTTTTTCATTTGTCTCTCTTTCAGGGATTTCCCTTTCAGGGATTTCCCCTTTAACCAATGAAAACTAAATTTTCAGTCTGCTGACATTTGTTGGGGGAGGAGTGGCAGGATGTCCTCTCCACTCTGGGACATCTTACTCTTGGCTCAGATCTAGACAAAGATTGGGAACAGACCAAACGTCAATGGCCTGCTGAGCTGGGTGAAAAGTGATGTGACTTGTCAGTGTTCTCTCTTGTCTCCCACTAGGGGGGGTTCTTGCTTCAGGCAGTCAAAATCCCGGGGGCTTTTTTTTTTTTTTTTTTTTTTTTTTTTTTTTTTTTTTACTAGGAAAGAGCTACCTTCTCTAAGCTTTTACTGGGTAGAATTAAGGCACCTATACTTGGAGGCAAAAAGAACTTTTTTTTCCCCCTGACCACTCCCTCATGTATTTAGTAGGCACAAAGAAAAAAAAGACCCACTTAGGTCAAGCAATAATTCCAATTCTTACTCTGCTGAGTGATAGCAGTAACTCTGATCTTGGGGAAGTGCCTCTCTGTGACCTCTCTGTGCCTCAGTCTCATCTTGAAAATAGGGATAATGGTGGTACCTCCTGCATGAGAGTCTTTGTGAGTTAACACATGTAAAATGCCTAGAACAGTTCTTAACACAATTTAATATTTATTGGCTAATGCTAGCCTTGATACTGGGTGGGTCCCTTTTATTATGTCACATGAGTTGGGAGGTGAAGTACACTATTACTTTGACCCTGTGGAATCAAGTGTAGAATTAAATTGCTGACCAAGCCCTGTTTGTATTTATAGCTGGAAGAGCCGGTATTGTCCTCATAATAGTATAGAAGAATTCAAGTTAGGAGAGAGAGGCAGCAGCGAATGAAGACTATTAAAGAAAAGAAGAAGGAACATCAAAGACTGAGGTAGAGTAGGTGATGTAAGGGAGTTTGGGAGAAATTGTCCAAAGGCCTGTGGCATATGCTACACTTGTGTGGCCTTGAGGGCTGAGGTTGGGTAGTATGGAAGCACACACCAGTGGTCCCTCGGAAGCTGCCCAGCAACCTATGCTCCTGGGGCTGTCCCTAGTAACAAAGTGCTGGCACTGGAGCCCTAGATTCATATCCTGGCTCTAACACTTGCTAACACTAGGTGACCTGGGACAGGTTACTTCATTTCATTATGCCTCAATTTCCTCATCTGGAAAATGTGCATAAGAGCAATGCCCATTTTTAGAACCGTCTGTAGATTCTTGCTTACTGGCAATAGTGCTTCGCAATAGGAAATTCACACTCAATTTTAGTATCATTTTTTGATGCTTTATGAGCATGGTACCACCAGAGATTCAGAGTATGTGGCAGAAGAAACAGTAAAAGAGTAAAAGGGGATTTGCTCTTGCATTCATTCAGTCTACACGGGCAGCACAGCCAACGGGAACAGAAAAGCACAATCTTACATAATTCAGATAACTTGGTACGGTTTGTGCTTTCAAAAAAATATCCAATAAAAAAAGAAACTGATGCCTTAGCCTTTTGATATTTTGGCCCTTCCTCAGACCCGTGGAGGCATTTTGAGGGAAATGTCACATTGGTAGGCGACAGGATCCTCAAACACCACCTTGTACTTCTTCCTTCTCTTGTATAGAAAATCTGCCAAGACAAGGAGGGTAACCCAAAGGAAGCCGTCTTCAGGGCCTGGTAAGAAAGACTGGAGGTTCTGTTCAACGGCATTCCGACCTCAGCAAAGGCCACCTGTGTAGGGCAACAAACTTGCTTCTCTGTCTGTCCTACTTCCCAGATTCTCTAAGATCCTGAAGAACTCAGGGTCCTTGATTTTTTAAATGTTCCAAAGTTCAAGAAACAAGTTAATTAAAGCCACTTGAGACAAAAGTATATGAAGTGTGCAGTTGTAGCCAATTCCCTAAAAAGTGGCCAAAATGTATAACTGATACCATGTAACACTTCATCCCAACCTCCATCCTTGTCAAAATGTCCTCTTCCCAATACTGGACTCCTCCTTGTATTTAGAGAGATGGTTATACTCCCAAACTGAATTCTTAACATTCTCTCTTCCAGTTTGCCGGCTATGCCTTCGAGAACCTGGGGATCCCGAAAAACTGGGGGAATTTCTTCAGAAAGACAATCTCAGCGTGCATTATTTTTGTCTTGTGAGTATAAGGTTCCTTTTCAATGTTTCATGGCATTTGCTATATAGTCTGCTCTCTGTTTTTCATCCAGCCTCAGATTTATAGCCCTGTTTGTTTTTCTTAATAGCTTTTTTCTTTTTTTTAACGTTTATTATTTATTTTTGAGAGAGAGAGAGCGAGCGAGAGTGAGTGGGGGAAGGTTAGAGAGAGAGAAGGAGACACAGAGTCCAAAGCAGGCACTAGGCCCCATCCGAGCTGTCAGCACAGAGCCTGATGCAGGGCTCGAACCCACAAACCATGAGATCATGACCTGAGCTGAAGTCTGATGCTTAACCAACGGAGCCACCCAAGTTCCCCAATAGTTTTTTTCTTTTTAAAACATAGTTTTTAGGGGCTCCTGGGTGACCCAGTTGGTTAAACTTCTGACTTCAGCTCAGGTCATGATCTTGTGGTTCTTGAGTTCAAGCCCTGCGTCAAGCTCTTGTGCTGACAGCTCAGAGCCTGGAGCCTCCTTTGGATTCTGTGTCTCCCTCTCTCTCTGCCCCTCCCCCACTTGTTCTCCTCTCTCTCTCTCTCTCTCAAAACTAAATATTAAAAAAAAGTTTTTTAATCCTAGTTTTGAAAAGTAATACCAGAGGTACCTGCTATAAAATCCTGGCAGTATAAAGTATGTACAATTAAACAGTACATTCTCAAACAGTATTCCCAATACTTCTCAAAACAGTATTCCCAATCTTTCCCCCTCTCCCCAGAAACACATGCTATCAACTGTCCTTCAAGCTGTTGTTTGCACTATCCTTTTTCTTAATTAGCTATAATTTGCATACTATAGAATGTACCCATTTTAAGTGTACAATTTGATGAATTTTTATAAGCTCTTATATCATGGGGATATAATGTATATCCTCATGTAAACACTGCCCCAATCAAAGTAAATATTTCCATCATTGGAAAGTTCCCTCCTGCACTCTTCTAGTCAGTCCCCTCAGAGATCATCACGTTCTGATCCATAGATTACTTTTGCCTTTTATTATACTTCATATAAATGGAATCATACAGCATTGGCACTCTTGTGTCTGGCTTCTTTTGCTCAACACAGCATTTTGGAGATTAACCCATGTCATTGCATGTACGGGTAGCTTGTACCTTTTTGTCGCCTAGTAGTATTCTGTTCTGTGAATATTTCATAATTGGCTTATTTATCCATCTGCTGATGGACATTTGAATTGTTTCCATTTGAGGCCTATTATGAATAAAGTGGCAATGACTATTCCTGTACAAGTGTTTCTGTGAACACGCATTTTCACTTCTCTTGGACAAATGCCTAGGAGTGGAATTACTGGTTGTATGCTAACTGCGTGTTTAACTTTATGTGAAGTTGCCAAATCACTTTTCAAAGAGATTGTACCAGTTTATACTCCCACTAGCAATTTCTGAGAATTCTGGTTGCACAATATTCTTGCAGTTCGTGCAGAACTTGATATGGTCGATCTTTTTCATGTTAGCCATTCTATTAGGTGTGTACTGGGATTTCATTGTAGTTTTAATTTGCATTTCTCTGTTGACTTAAGATGTTGAGCTTCTTTTGTGTGCTTACTGGCCATTCACTTATGTTGTTTTGTGAAGTATCTGAACAAATATTTTTCCTTTGTAAAAGTAGAGCTATTTTGTCTTATCAAGTTATAAGAGTTTTTAAATATATTCTGGATATAAATCCTTTTTCAGGCATGTGTATGCTTTGTCACTATTTTCTCCAAGTCTGTGGCTTGCCTTTTCATTTTCTTAATGGTGTCTTTCGAAGAACAAATGTTTTTAATTTTGATGAAGTTCAGCTTATCAGTTTTTTTTTTTTCTTTTATGATTAGTGCTTTTTGTGTGTGTCCCAAGAAATCTTTGCCTACTCATTGAATTACCTTGGTGCGTTTGTCAAAGTCAATTAACCATGTATCTTTGGATCTGGGTGATTTATTTTATGTCATTGATCTGTGCATCATCCTTACAACAGTACTGCATTGTCTTGATTATTGTGACTTTATAATGTCTTGAACTCAAGATTTAGAAGTTCTACAGTCTTTTTAAGATTGTTTTGGCTATCAGGTCCTTTTCCATGAAAATCTATATTTAGCTTGTGAGTTTTTCCTTAAAAAATAAAAAAAGCCTGTTGGGATTGAGATTGGGGTTGCAGTGAATTTATAGGTCAGTTTGGGAAGAATTGACGAATAAGATTGAATCTTCCAATCCATGGATGTCATATATTTCCCCATTTATTTGGGCCTTGTAAATTTTGTCTCAGCAATGTTTTTTTTTAATTTATTTGTTATTTATTTTTTTTATTCAGCAATGTTTTTTAGTGAAGTCTTGCACATCTTTTATTAAATGAATGCCTAAATATTTTGTGACTTTCATGCTATTATAAATAGTATTTTAAAATTTCAGTTTCAAGTTTGTTGATGGCATATATAAATGCAGCTTATTTTGTATGTTGATTTTGTATCCTGGAATTTTGTTAAATTCATTTATTTAGTGGTTTTTTTATTTTTAAATTTTTTGGTAAATGCCTTAGGATTTCCTGTGTACACAATCATGTAGTGTGAATAAAGACAGTTCTACTTCTTCATTTCCAACCTTTAAATGTATTTATTTATTTTATTTTTTATTTTTAATTTACATTCAAGTTAGTTATCATATAGTACAACAATGATTTCAGGACTAGATTCCTTAATGCCCCTTACCCATTTAGCCCATCCCCCCTCCCACACCCCCTCCAGTAACCCTCTGTTTATTCTCCATATTTAAGAGTCTCTTATGTTTTGTCCTCCTTCCTGTTTTTATATTATTTTTGCTTCCCTTCTCTTATGTCACGTTTTGTATCTTAAAGTCCTCATATGAGTGAAGTCATGTGATATTTGTCTTTCTCTGACTAATTTTGCTTAGCATAATACCCGCTAGTTCCATCCTGATAGTTGCAAATGGCAAGATTTCATTCTTTTTGATTGTTGAGTAATACTCTAGTATGTGTGTGTGTGTGTGTGTGTGTGTGTGTGTGTGTGTGTGTATACACACACACACATATACACATCTTCTTTTCCAATCTTTAAATTCTTTTCATTCTCCTTGCCCTATGATACTAGTTAGGACTTTCAATCTAGTGTTGAATAGGAATTACGTGAGTACATATCCTTGTGTTATTCCCAGCATCAGAAGACAGCATCCTATTTTTCAACATTAAAATATGATGTTAACTGTAGGCTTTTAATCAGATTGAAGAAGTTTCCTTTTATTTCTAGTTTGCTGAGGATATCATGAATGTGTGTTGAATTTTCTCAGATGCTTTTCTTTTTTTTACATCTACTGAGATGATCATTTTTCTTCTTTCTTTTGTTAATGTGGTTTGTTACATCAATTGAATTTTTTAATGCATTTGTGGTATAAACCCTGCTTGATCATGATGTATTATCCTCTTTATATGGTACTGGATTCAATTTGCTAATATTTTGTTTCATTTTTACATCTATACTTGTGAGAAAGATTGGTTTGTGATTTTCCTCTCTTGTAAGTCCTGTGTGGTTTGGGTACCAGGTCTTGCCTAATCTCAATGCCTTTACAAGCATATGCATTTTCAACATAAAAATAAACATACTATACACAGTGTTTTGTATTTTGTTTGTTTTGTTTTTTTTATCTCTTAATACTTATGAAGATCTTTCCCCATGGAACATACTGTTTTTTTCTTTTAATAGCTAATTGGTATTCCATGGTATGGGGGATTAAAGTATTAAACTGCTCTTAAAGGACATTTAGATTATTTCTGATCTTCCACTGTTGATTTTTCTGTTTATAGAAATAATAGGTGTTCATTGTAGAAAACATTAATAATAGGAGTATAAAAACAAATCACTCATATAGTCCTAAAGACCTGAGATAATCAGTGTTACATAGATATGTTAAGCCTAATTGGGAATATAAATCTGTAATTCAAGCATCCTCAAGTCGTCTAGCCTTGTAGGGTCACCCTTCTATAATGTCAGAATAAAATAACCTGAGCCCTCATTATATATTACATGTAATCACTGCAGCCAGTCCAGTGCCCTCCCCAGTACTTTTGGAAGATTCTTGGGGTAGGGCTGAGGTGTTGGCATTTTTCCAGTGTACATACACGTACATAACAGTTTATGGGTACATGAACAGTTTATCTTCTTTTTTCTTGATTTCCCATTCTAGAATCGGCTGTGGGGGCTTTTCAGAAACAAAAAGGCTTTTAAAGTGTGTTTTTAAAGAAAAGTTCAATTCCTTCCCCTCCCCAATAGGGCAGAATGACTACAGTCAGATTTTAAAGCCCTGTTTCCCTTCCTGTAGAGAATACACTCTAAGAAGAGCATATTCTGTACCAAGGGTCAGTACAGTGGGTGGGCTAAGAGTGTGGGTTCTGTGGGCCTGGATGTGAATGTCAGCTCTGCTGCCTCCTTGCTGTGTGGCTCCAGCCGTTTCACTTACCATCCTGTGCCTCAAGGGGCTCCTCTGAAAGAGGAGGACCACAATAGCATCTGTATCACAGGGTTATAGTGAACATAAAATGAGTCAGTACACAGCGTTTGTTTCCCCAAAGGGCTCAGCACACAAAAGCAATCCTCAGTAAATGAGAGGCAGTGTAGCACAAAGGTATGTAAGGGCCCAGGTTCTGGAGTCCTGTAACCTATAAAATGGGATGATGACAGTACCTACCTCTTGAGGTTGTTATGAGGATTAAATGAGTTAATATTTGAAAAGCACCTAGAGCACCCAACACATTACACAGTTAATTCTGTGTAAGCCCTTTGTCAAGTAAATTACCTGTAAATGCGTATACACTGTATATCCTGCCCAGCTCTATATACCCTGTCTTCTTCCTCACCCCATTGCACTGTTTCACTGATCATCAATGTTGACAGCCTGCTTCTACTGCTCCCCCAGATCCTATCTAGCAAGCTGCCTCAGAGAGGCCAGTCCAACAGAGGTTTCCATGGATTCTTGCCGGAAGACATCAAAAAGGAGGCAGCCCGGGCTTCTAGGAAGGTTAGAATCCCCCAGTACAGGGTCCTGGGCCTTGGGGTAGGCCTCTTCTCATACCTCTCTGATCGTCCCTGTTTCTGTTCTTTTCCCTACCTGTTAGTTTAGAAGTCAAAGGACTCCTGGATTTCCCAATTGGTCCTCCTCTTAAGTTGCGTGCTTCTCTGGGGTGTAGTACCCTAAGTGAGGAGAGGGAGCAACATCCTGGGAAAACAAATAATCTAGTGCCACTTGAAACGCAGCTTCAGGGTACCCCCAGAGCTTTCAGGTCAACCAAGGAAAGGGAATGGCTTTTGCTCCATAGAATTTCCCTTCCATAGAGTGACGTGCCACAGAATGTCTGTTTGTCTTTCCTGGGGCCCTGAGCACTGCCTGGGATCTCATTTGCAGATCTGCTTTGTGTGCAAGAAAAAGGGAGCTGCCATCAACTGCCAGAAGGATCAATGTGTCAGAAACTTCCATCTTCCTTGTGGCCAAGAAAGGGGTTGCCTTTCACAATTTTTTGGAGAGTACAAGTGAGTGACGAAAGGGAAATGTCGGGCTGCCCTTTCGCAAGTTGCTCTGAATTGGCCACTAAGGAAATCAGAGTCCAGTTCTCATGGGCCTGTTTTGTTCACTGGTGAATCTGTCCCACCATTCAATAATGAGAAACAGTGTCTTGGCTTGGTGATTTCACAGGGGTTACTTCTTGCTTCCCATCCCCTTCTTAAATTACAAACAGCTGGGGTTCTTAGACAGCTGCTCAGAGCTAAGCGGGGCTTTCAGGAACAGAAGGCTGTGGAGATAGTCCCCAGAGTTCAGTTGGGGAACAGCTGTGAGGAGGCATGTGGGCTGTTCCTCCCCCTGCTCCCCTCCGCCCCACAAGCAAGGAGGTTTGCTGCGCAACGGCCTGGGTGGTTGCCCTTCCTAGGCCAGGCAGCTGGAAGACAGCATCAACGACGAGCCAAGTAAGTCTGTTTACTCTGCTACAGATCATTTTGTGGAAAACATCGCCCAACACAGGACATCCAGCAGGGGAAGGCAGGGGAGGAAAGCTGTGTCTTATGTTGTGAAGACTTATCCCAAGCAAGTGTCGAAAACATCCAGAGTCCATGTTGTAGTCAAACTGTCTACCACCGCAAGTGCATACAGGTGGGCCTTTCTCTGCCCTGGGGACCTCCCACATTTTCTCTAGTTCACAGCACCTTGGGAATGCTCAGGCAATCTCGGCTTCCGTGCTCCATCCTGGAGGCCTGTATGCAGGGGTGGTTCCAGGCAGTCAGAGGAAAGTCAGCCCAGTCTCTCGTCACTCGTGACTTGTAAGACCTCATTCATGATAACATTTAGACTGAACAAAATCCTTAGGATGGCTAGAGCAAATGAGTTTAACCTAGAATGAGTCAAGCAGCCTCAAAATCAGGCTTATTTCCTGAAATAGAAGGAAAAGGACCCCGAACGGGTCAGCACTGCCAAGCCCCACAGCCAGAGATGACAGCTGAGGCACTCCTGGGAGGTTTCTTGAATTGAGCTTGGTCTCTGGTCTGATACCTGGATTTGCACCCCTCACGCTGGCTTACCCATAGCTCTTCAATGGAAATCTCCAGTCAAGCTCTCTTAGCAACATCCTCTTTGTGAAATGAGGGTTGGGGTGGAGAGGAGGTGATCAAAGATGGTGTTTTTATAAACACAACGCTCTTCCATGTTTCTCTTACAGAAATATGCCCACACATCAGCAAAGCATTTCTTCAAATGTCCACAGTGTAACAATCGAGAAGAGTTTCCTCAAGAAATGCTAAGAATGGGAATTCATATTCCAGACAGGTAGTGGAAACTCTAAGGCAGGGATTGAGCCAGGGAGTGGGTTGCTAGATTTCTAGAGAGGAGGTGAGTGTGAGGGTAGTTCAGAAAATGAAGAAGCAGCCCATGCCTTTGTATATGGGAAAGAGGGAAGGAAAGGAGGGAGGGCTTTTCAGTTATAAAAAGAAAAATTGGGAGGGAATCATGGGGGTTGGGGTAGACATGTTCCTGAAAAGGGTACTTGGGTATCAGAATTCCCTGGTGGGTTGGTTCTTGAATTCCAGTGGGGAACTAAGGAACACAACCCCCCCCCCCCCCGCCCCATGTTCACTTATCCTGCCTCAACCCTCTTCCACTGTCAGGCCGCTCAGCCCATCTTGTTTAAAATAGTCAGGCAGCCTGTTGCACTCTTTTCCTGTGCTAGCTCTAGTTCTTTCTAGTTTCTCCCAGGTTTCACCACCGATTACATGCCCCTTACTCAGTATTTCTTCTCCCACTGTAGAGATGCTGCCTGGGAACTCGAGCCAGGGGCTTTCTCGGAGTTGTATCAGCGCTACCAACATTGTGATGCCCCCATCTGTCTGTATGAACAAGGCAGAGACAGCTTTGAGGACGAAGGGTAGGGAAAGGCTCCTGGCTAGAAAGATCTCTCATTGGTGCCACCATAGAGTTAGACCTTGGCACAGTTATTAGGAGCAAGAAACTTGCTCTTGTGTGCAGACCTCAGGGTGAACTCAAGTCCCATTCTCACCAGTCCAGGATTCACTCCTGCACAAGTGGACAGGTCCCTGCAGGGCCTGCTCCTCTTTGTGCCCAGGGCAGAAACCCTCAGATCCAATTCTTTCCCAAATCCACCTTTTGAGTGTCTGTGCCTGACTGCGGGGTCCGGGACTTGGCACTCAGCCACATGTGGGTCACAGGTAAAACGTATGGTGAAAAATGCCTGGGAAGCCCTCGGCAAAGGCCTGGCCTGTAGCTAGCCTCCCGAGAGTGATAGTGTAATATTTGTCTCCACGACCCTTGGCTCTTCCTGCAGGAGATGGCGCCTCATTCTGTGTGCTACATGCGGATCCCACGGAACTCATAGAGACTGCTCTTCTCTTAGAGCCAACAGTAAGAAATGGGAGTGTGAAGAGTGTGCACCTTCTGCTGAAGCCACAGGTGGGACCAGAGGGATGGTCTGGTCTAAGAACTGGGGTGGAGATGGGGGGACTTGTGGTGCCTGGGAAAGGGGGAGGGCTTGCCGCCAGATGGGGACTCGTGGTTGGTGCCTTTAGTTTGGGAAGGAAAGCGGCTAGGTAGGGGCTTAAGGACCTGAGCTTGAGAGGCAGAGGGTTGAGTCTTCCTCTCCCACCTTTCTTTCACCACAGACCACACACTTGAAAACTCAGGTGCCGTCCCTTGCTGCAGCAGCACCTTCCACTCCGGGGGGCATTTCTGCAGAGACACCAGCCTAGAAGAGAACCCAGGCCCTTCTTGTACTGATTGGCCAGGACCTTACTTACTAGAAAAACCAGAGTCCTCTGGTGGCAGGAGGGGCCACTCCTGGCAGTCCAAGGGTGTCAAAATCACTAAGAGCGGCAAAAAATCCAAGTAACAGCTTCTGAGTAGTAGCTGCTGAGCACATTTGGGTATGAAGCTGTGCTCCTCCATCGGGTTTGGGAGAGGGGGCCCTTTGGGACTGTGAGACAAGGAAAGGGGGCCAGCAGTGAGAGTAAGAACCTAGGAAAGAGAAGTCCCAGGGGAGATGCCAACCTCGGAACATGTTAGTGGTTACGAGAGCATCTCAGCTCTTTCTGCCTCGTCCCCAGAGAGCCCTCTTCTCTTCTCCCACCCTAGTCTGGTTCTCATATGCCCCTTCTTACTTCATCCACGTTTGTTATTATGCAAATAAAGGTTTTCTCTCCATTGGTGTCTCCTCATAAATTCACTCTGGAATTTATCTAGCATTCGGAGGAATCCAGAGGGCAGAGTGAGGAAATAGAAAACTCATGCTTCTACTCTATAAAATGCGGTGGATAAATGTAGAATTCTCAGCTTAGAACATAGACATGTTGCTTTGGAGGGAAGCAGTTTGCAGGGAAATCAACTTTACAGGTGGGGGCAGAGATTTCATCGTTGCACAAATAAACACAGGCTCCCATCAGGGAGGTGAGCCCACAAAGGAGTTTACACTGGACTGAGAATGGGCCACTATTGCAAGGCTTGGGGCCCTGGGCCCCAACCAGGGCAGGGACTGCCATGCTCACACTGGGTGGAAGGACTCCATTCACTCAGGCGGTGCGGTCGGCAGCGTACCTCCACTGAAAACCTTGCTGCCTGGTGACTCAGGCATTTCTGTCTCGGGTAAGGGAGCCATGCCAGGACAGCCACATTAGACAAGGCAGCTAGGAATCTGGCAGAAGGTCTTGGGAAAAATTGGATGGAACCTATCTCACATTTGTTTGTTTTTAATGATTTTGTGGGATTTAGATTAGTGGGGGAAACTCAGGACCTTTGCCAGATACTCAGTTCTTAGGGTCTCACTGAGTCGTTGTCACCGATGACAGAGGATAGGGTTCTCCATTCAAATGTTGCTGACCCGTGGGGACTTAACATCCTTGGTGCTTACAGTGATCACTTTCAGATTTGACCACATTCACTTGGAATCACATGGGGTGTGGGGTGAGGTACTTGTCTTTTTACTATTATTATTATTTTTTTTAACGTTTATTTATTTTTGAGACAGAGAGAGACAGACATGAACAGGGGAGGGGCAGAGAGAGAGGGAGACACAGAATCAGAAGCAGGCTCCAGGCTCTGAGCCATCAGCCCAGAGCCCGACGCGGGGCTCGAACTCGCGGACCGCGAGATGGTGACCTGAGCCGAAGTCGGACGCTTAACTGACTGAGCCACCCAGGCGCCCCACTATTATTAAAGTATATAGTAAAGTAATGCAGAATTTTAAAAGCCTTAAATTGAGAAGTACTAAAAGGAGATATAATGAAAATAGTCTTTTGAATTACCCTTCCCTACCCTCGTCCCATTCCCTAAAGCCAACCACCTTCCATTTTTTTAGCCATTTCTTGATTTATTAATCTTATATATTAGTGACTTCCTATTTTGTTAAAGGATCTAGCACCTTTAAAGCCTTCCCATTTTCATTCTCTCCATCTTTTATCATTGCATCACAATCTTTGTTACATCAACCTTCGGTATTTACGTTAGTAACCTTCTGTTTACCTATTATGACTATGTAAATGCTGTGTACTTCTGAGCCAGGCAGTACACTAGGATTATTTTTCCTCTCTTGGACATTGGTTCTTTCCTGAAATGAATTCCTATCTCTTTGTTAATTGCTCAATTTGCTATGTACCTGTGGCTAATTCTCAAATGTTCCACATGACAATTACCTCAAAATACGGTTTCCCTCATAGGCCAGACATCAGGTCACTATCAGCTGCCCTTCTTTTCTGGAAGACCTGCCTCCTCCTAGAGCTCACTGCTCACTGGGCCTACTGCACAGCTAACACCCCAGGGCTACCCACGACTGAGCCTTTTTTCTTCCTTTTCTCTCTGGTGATTTTGATGACTCAGTGTTGTGCTTCCTAGCCTGGCTTCCAAGGACACCTTGTCAGAGCTCTGCAAGAGACAGAAGAGTTTTTAAATTGTGGATTTTCATTTCAAAAATCCATTTTTTACCTATCCTAAAGACTCAATTCTTATAATTCACAACTGAAAGACACTTCCAAGATTAAGACTTTAGTTCTTAATCTAGAATTTCTGTAACTTGGGTCACCAGGCATATTCTCAAGACATCTGGGGTAGTATCTTTGAATCTACTTGTGGGGCACCTGGGTGGCTCAGTCAGTTAAGTGTCTGACTCTTGATTTTGGCTCAGGTCATGATCTCACGGTCATGAGATCGAGCCCCATGTTGGATTCCACGCTGGGCATGGGAGCCTGCTTAAGACCCTCTTTCTTCCTCTCCCTCTTCCTCTGCCCCTCCCCAGATCTCACTCTCTCAAAAAGTAAAAATTTAAAAAAAAATCCACTTGTATACTACTCAAGTGTGAGAGGCGCCATCTTAACTGAAAGTAGTGGGCCTCTAATAGTGCTTTCTGGGCTCCAGCTGCAGTGGATGGGAGGTAGAGCTTGTGGTGGGGGTGGGGGGTTGGGGTGCCTTTGTCACCCAGACATTCAGCTCCCTGAACATCTTATGAGTACCTAGCATGTTCTTATGGGAACAGCACACGTGCGCGTGCACACACTCCCACCCATTAACTTTTTCTTCATCTCTATACCTTTACTCTCCATTTATATTAATAGCCAATACCATTCTTGTAGATTGGAAAGTCCCCAACTTTGAAATGTTCTCTTCTTCATCTGGGCCTAATCAGTCGTTCTCCACTAAATAACAGGGCTGGCTTGCTTTCTTTCTTTCTTTCTTTCTTTCTTTCTTTCTTTCTTTCTTTCTTAAACAGGGCTTTTTTTCTTAAATGAACTCTTAGTTTAGGATAGTTTTAGATTTACAAAAAAAAAAAGTGTGAAGATAGTACAGGGAGTCCCCAAATATCCCAAACCCGGTTTTCCCCGCTATTACCGTCTTAATATGGTACATTGTTACAATTAATGAACAATATATTATTATCGACTAAAACCCAAAGTTTATTTAGATTTCCTTAGTTTTTACCTAATGTCTCTTTTCTGTTCCAGGATCCCATCCAGGATACCACATTGCATTGAGTCGTCATGTCTCCCTAGGTTCCTCTTGGCTGTAACAGTTTGTCAGATTTTCCTTGTTTTTGATGACCTTGGCAGTTTTGAGGAGTACTGGTCAGGTATTTTGAGAGCCCTCAGTTTGAATTTGCCTGATGTTTTTCTCATGATTAGACCAGGATTATGGGCCTGGGAGAGGGAGAGCACACAGGTAAAGTGCTGTTGTCATCACATCATATCCAAATTACATTCTGTCAACAAGTCTTCTGCTGATGGTGACCTTGATCACCTGGTCAAGGAGTGTTTGTCAGGTTTCTCCAGTGTAAAGTTACTTCTTTTCCCCCCTTTCCAGACTGTGCCTTTTGGAAGAAAGTTACTCTGTGTAGCTCACAATTAATGAGCGGGGATTTATGCCCCCTCCCTCCTTGAGGACAGAATATCTAATTATTTGGAATTCTTCTGCATGGGATATTTACCTATTCTCTCCCATTTATTTATCCAGTCGTTTGTTTATATCAGTCTAGACTTAGGGATATGTATAGTATACTCTGAGTTATAATCCAGTACTACTTGATTTATTTTGTTGCTCAAATTATTCTAGCTTTGGCCACTGGGAGTTCCTGTGTCCTTTTCACATACCACTATTATTGTGTGGGGTTTTTTTTTTTCTGTTGTTTTTCTGAGCACTTCTTTACTTTTTGGAGCTACAAGGTGCCCCAGGCTCATCTTGTATGTTTTAAATATGTGTTTTCACAAATGGTGTGTCTATTAGAAATAATTAGTGTTTTATAACTTAGGTCCTAAAACGAATAGTTCACTTGAGGAGGGTAGAAATAGATGTTACATAAAAATTCCCAAAGCATCTTCTCTATTTTCTCTAATTCTTACCTTTGTAGGAAGCATAAACTAAGGCCAGAATCCCAGAACTTCCTCCTATTTCCCTTTATCCTCAACCAACCTCTTCCTTATCAATTTGAGTGTTTTACAAACATTTGCATTCCTCACTATCCCAATTGCCAGGGCTCAGCTCTAGACCCCTGTGCCTCAGAGGACTGCAGGAAAAGCCTTCTGTCTTCATGGGTTCCTATGTCCACTTGCTTTGCTGACACATCCACTCTTTTCCCTTATGCTAATTGCCATAAAACATCTGCTAGCTCTTTACTTAGAATGGCTCTGCTGAGATTGGCATCCAAGCAAGGCCTTCCACAAATATGGCCCTACTCTTCTGCATCTTCCTGGATACCCCACCCACAGGCACTCTGCCCTGGCTACCCTGGAACCCTGGCCCTGAGCATGAAGTCTGCACTCTGGAGAGCCATACATAACCTTTATCCTCAGCCTGTTGAATCCAGCCTAAGGGCCATTTCTTCACCCTTAGGCACTGCCACTGGTCTCTGTTTATACTCCTATTAGGGCTAGCATCATTCTCCACCTGATCCTACAGTTGTGGATCTATCTCTCCCACTAGATTGGAAGCCCCCTAAAGGCAGGGACCTGTCTGTCTTATTAACCTTTCTCCCCTCATGGTGTCTGACTCTGGACCCCACATTCAGAGACAGTTTGATGTCTACTGCATTGATGGAAGTGCTTATACCTTGTGTGCACAAGCCTGTTGTTTTACTGTCAAACACCAGAGGGCACTGTCAGCATATTGAGGAAGAAGGTTGTAACCCTTTAGAGCTGGAAGTTTGAAAAAGTTTGCTTCTATTCTGGGATTGTATAGGACTTAATTCTCTTCACTTGTTCTAAATACATCCATTTGTGTTTATTCATGAGATATGCTCCTATTGGATTTTGAAATTAGTATAAAAGTTATTAATGACACTTTCATCCCAGGTCAAAGACTCAGACAGGTCTGCCTTCATGATCTATCCAGACCCAAAGTGATTGTCCTAATTGCAGCTGCCCTCCTCCTACCTCCAAAAAATGACTGCCAGTCGCAAAGGACATGGGTGAAACAGTTCTGTTCTTTTGCCCCACCCTCCTTATATACCACACACACACACACACACACACACACACACACTCACACTAAGGCCTCCCTCTAGTTAGTGACATCAATGGCTCTAACCTAAGGACCAGGCAGGAGGTTGCTATGAGAAATAGCAAATCCATTGGCCCTGCCCCCAGGGACCCTGTGTTAGCTCCTGTGTGCTCCCAGGCTGGAGGTGAGTTGCAGCATCTTTGGGGTCCCCAGGCATGAGAAGTCTCCCTACTAACTAAGTCAGGACACCCCATTCCAGAGGTGTCTGAGATTTGGCAGGATCTCATGCCTTGTACATTTTTTTTTTCCAGAAATCAGTGTGGCAATTGGAGGCCATAAACCAAAAAGGTGATATTTTTCAGAAAACAAAAACCCAAAACCTCGTTCTAGCTTCTCTGTGGCAAACCACCTCTAGTATGTGCAACAGCATGAGACCCATATGGAAGGAGAGAGGCCCAGGGCTCCTCCCCCTTGTCTTTGGTATAAACTTGTTCCTTGACCCTACCCTGCGAGCACCTCTGATAAACAGGAAGGCATCTGCGCCATCAGTGTCCATCCCCCTCAGAGCATCTGAGACCTGTCTGGGCCATCAAAGCCATCCCCAGCCCCCAGGAGCATTGTGGAGGGGACTCCAGCCTCACCAAAAACAATTCTCCATTGTGTTCCCCCCTTGGAAATCGGGGATTTGTAAACAGTCCCTACATTTAGACTGGTCCTGCCCTGTCTTTGTGCTGGTGTGTTGTTTTTTCTTCCCTAAACAATGTCCTTTCCAGCAGGCCTAGCAGTTCACACCATTGTCTGAGACCCTTGGACTACAGGAAACAGCACCAGATTCTTATCGGCTGGGGGTGGGGGGCAGCATGAACAGATGAGGTCATATCCATAAACCAAGCTGCTGGTCTGCCACATCATTCTTCTGTATCTTTATCTGTGAGAGCAGAGCCCCCCTTGTCCTCCTAACAGGCCAATCTGGGCTTTGAGTGTTCCAACTACTATAGTTCTCTCCATTTGATGACAGACAGGCCTCTGTTGATTCATTTTGGAGTCCTTGCCAGACCACAACTGTCCCCTTGTCCTGGTCTTCCCTCTCTGTCCAAGGGGATGCTTATGGAAGTGAAACACACCCTGTTGGGATGGATTAAGGTACACTCCAGTCATCTTCCTCCCTGGGGGAAAGAAGTCAAGACTGGTCACCTGAGTCCCCCTCAGCTGAGTCCTTGAGTGCAAGCTACTAGCTGACTGCTAAGGCCTGGTGTGAGGTTAGGGGCTGGCGTGCCTTATAAGGCCTCCCTGGAGTCTGTGCAGCATTTCCCATCCTCGGTGAAGAATGATCTTTTTTTTTTTTTTTTTTTTTTAATTAAGTTCTTTCTTATTGTCCTCCACATGGGGAGAATGATCTTTTAAAAGGCTGCATTGAGGAACCAGGAGTTTCCTTAATAAAAATCCAGTGGGGAAAGTGAAAGGCTTCATTAGGACAGGGAATCCAGGGAACGGGCCCACCAGTGGTACCCATGGCAAAAGTGGGCAGGGGCCGGGCAGTGGGAAGTGGGCAGGGGCCACAGCTGCTGTTGCCTCATCTCCTGTTCATCGGGGGGGTGGGTGAATCTGGAAGAGAAGCCAGGGCAGGGGCCCAACAATCCTTGAGATCCTAGTCAGGAATTGTATGGAAACCTAGCCCCACCCACTCACTCTCTCCCTACACCAGGGCCAAGTTTGTAGTCTCAGAAAACCCTGGAGATTTGATCTTAGTGTGTGCTGAAACTTCTCTTTGGGGAGCCCCTGAGAACCAGCACTTGGGGAAGGCTGGGGTGGATCCCTAATTAGGATGGAAATCAGGCTGTTTCTGAGCAACTGTCTCCTAGCTCTAAGAAGGAGATGTGGCTGGCTAGAGAGGCCTCAGTGTGCTGGACTGGCAGAGGGATGTGAGTGAGTTCCCTGCTCACCCCACTTTACCCATCCCCCTCTAGCTGCATCTGGGGCCCCTACCAGCCCATGGAGAGGATAGCCTGGATCCTGATGGCTGCTGCCTGACTCCTCCTCCAACTGGAGGATTCAAGGGGGTGTCTAGAAGCTGACCTGGGCTTGGCTGAGTGTAAGGAAGCCATCTAAGAAAGTGAAAAGAGCTGTTTTCCTCCCCTATTCTGCTCCCTCCCTTAGAAGTGAGTGTATTAGACTGCTGGACAGCCACAGGCTTGGGGTGAACCCTAGCCATCAATAGAGGACCTTGCCAGGAAGTGGGCTGCTGAGGCATACTGAGTGTGGGAGGATGGGCAGAGGCCAAGCCCAAGGGCCAGCAGACTGGTGGCTTGGCTGCCCTGGCCCTAGGGTGGCGGGTCCTGCTCCAGTGCCTCCCATAGGAAGCCAAGATGTGGCTATTCGACTTGGGGGGGTTGGGGCAGAGCCTCCAGCGTTTACAGGCTTAGAAAACAGAGATTAATAAACTAATTTCACATGGCCAAGGAAGGAATGAATTAATCAAATCAGCGTTTTCCCAAAGTATGCTTCAAAACATTAGAAACACGAAGTGGTGATGACCTGATGGGAAAAAGGGGATAGAGGACCCAGGTTTAGGAGAATCATGTAGCTCATGACAGACATGCAAATTAACGAGAGATCACTGTGGCTTCTTGGGGATTTCACAGGGCAAACAGGCAGCACACAGCAATTCCACGGGGGCTAAAGGGACAGAAATCCCCGTCTTTATTTGACCCTTGTCACAGAGGATCTCATGTTCCATAGGACACCATTTTGGAAAATGCTTGTCCTGTGTCTTTCTCCAAGCCCCTTTCCAGCACTAAACCTGTTTGGGAAATCATGACACAGACCCAAAGACTAGGGGAGGTATGAGACTTTGAGGAAAAAGCTGCCAGAAGGAGTGAGAGGGAAGCCCTTGAGGCAGGAAATAGGACTCAAGATGAGAGGCTGAGAGGGAAAAGTCCAGACTCTAGGGGTGGGAAGGTAGGAACACAGCTTCTGTGGCCTGGGGGGAGAAGGGACTGTAGAGGTCAAGTTCTCACATCCTTCCCAACCCCACGCTCAGCACCAAATGGGTGCCCATGATGCTTCTCAGGTGGCTTGGGGCAGGACATACCGGTTCAATTCTGTCAGGCCCAGGGGACAAAAGGAGGGGCCCTGCTCCAGCGCTGCGAGAGGGGTCTGGTGACTGACTTGTTAAGCCTCTCTACTCTATAGTATGGATTGAGGGGCCCAGGCAAACAAGGGATTCGTCTCCCTGGCAAGGTGAGGTGATGTCCCTCCCATCTTCAAACCTTCCCTGCCTTTTCCCATCTCCCTCCAGCACCAGCGGGCTCTGTTCTTCGTGCAGGGGCATGGCATCGCTGGGGGAGTGAGAGCTGTGGTCAGTGGCGCCCTCGGAGGCAGCTCAAGCAGACCTCCCGTCCTTCTCAGAAGCTGCAGCCCCCACAGCGCAGCCTAGCACCCCAGGCAAGAGCACAGGGGCCTTAATATATGTTGGTATGTGGCTTGTGAGGAAGACAGGCACCAGGCCAAGTATTGCTGTCATGAAGTTACTGTGGAAAAGGAGCAGGACTGCCTACGTGCCCAGCTGCCCTTTGCCAGCACTTTTTTCTGACTCAAGGTCTTCCTGAAGCCCAAGAAGGTCAGTCTCAGAAGCCTGAGGGGCAGGAGTTTCCTAACTTAATAAGCAATCTCAGTTTCCTAGACAAAGCCCTTTGACTCCTTCCTTCCCCTCATGCCCATCTCCCTCCCTCCTAGAACATATCTCCGAGGGTGGCCATCCTGGAATGGATGGAAAGGCTCTTCATTTCCAGCTCACATAGATGGCATCCATCAATTTAGAACAGAAAAATACAGAGATACAATAATGATATAATTATGTGATGTAAATATTAACTCCATCGCTTTCCTTATAGGTCTATGCGGTAGACTACCTCATATCCTCATCAAAGCACAGAGGCAGTCATGACAATAAAAGTAACAATAGTAATTACAAGAAGTGTGCTCTGAAGACAAAACCACAAGGCTGATCTCAACATACCAATATAAAAATAGAATTCACACATAGAAGCATTTCCAGGAGTCAACAACACACAGTACCATGGGGGTGGGAGGTGTGGGGAGTTGGCAGAAACTGTCCCTAATTTTCTAAGTGCAGATGTTCGTTGTTCAGGATTTTGAGCTCCTCCTCCATTATCTAGAGTAACTTCCCCAGAGAACCCTGCCTGGAGCCAGCCATGCCTGGGTCCAACCTAGAGGCCACTGAGAGCCTGGCTGGTCATTTCTTCCTGACTTTGCTGGGATAGAGGGGCTGCAGCTCTATACACCCATTCCCAGGGCTCTGTGCTCTTTCCTCTCCCTCTTCCATGGCCTCTACCTCCCCCTCCATGCCCTTCTCCAGCCCCCTACCCCCACAGTCCTCTCCTTTGCTTTTACCTGCTGACTTCCCAGCCACAGCAACCCCAAACCTGAGGCTTCCCAAGGTTAATCTCCATGCCTCTGGTTAACTTACTGTGAAGTCAAAGAGGAAAGGGGGCCTATTTTAGATCCCAGTTCTCTGGGCGTGGTGGGGTGACTCAGGTAAAATCCAATGTAGATGTACAGTCTGGGTTTGAGTTCAGTGGAGCAGGAAACCCTGTCCTGCTTTTTTATCTGTTTTTCCCCCTCCTTTCTTCATCTTAGTTTTTCTCATGGAGGGAATCTCAAACCTGATGCTCTTGTCCCCTCCTGTCAGTTTTGTGCGTCATTAACTTGCTCATATGCAGTCTGGGAATGACTTTTCATTTAGTCCTCCTTCTCCTCCCCCTCTGTGCTCCCCAGCCCAAGAAACACATCCCTGCTGTTGGCAAAAACACCTCCCTACACACCCAGACAAAATGCATCCTGGCCACCTGAGTGTCACCTCCAAGAACAAGCAGGATTTAGCAGCTTTTTTTCCTTCTAATTTCTTCCCTTAAGAGAGAAAATCTTCATAAATGAAACCATTTATAACCAACCATTATTTAACAGAAACCAACGATCCCAGAGGGAAAACATCTTGTTTCCCCTGTGGCTCCTGAGCTAATTGATGCTATCCTGGGTTCTTGAGAATGCCTGCCTGGGGTCCCATAGCCCATCCTGGGGGTCTCACCCTCTCCCCACCTCAGAAGTGTCTCAACCCTCTGTGGCCCTGGCAAAGCCCTGGGCCTGCGCCTGCCCACCAGCTGTAGCTTACTCGGGGAGCTGCCACATTCCCTCCCTCCCCAGCTGTGAGCATGCTTGTACCACCCAGTGAGAGACAGCCCCCCCCTCCTGCCCCATACTTCCCCTGCTCCCCTCTCCCCATCTCTAGTCCACAGAACCTAGAATCCTCCTAGAACCTACCCTCTCCCTTCATCAGCTTGCAGCCCCTGATGGTGGGGAGGGGGACTCCCATCAGAGGTCTGGGCATCCCAGGAAATCTGGCCTGGCAGCTTGGGGTCTGGGGAAGAGAAGTCAGGCTGTAGAGACACTGCTTGGTTTATGAAGTAGTGCCTGAGACCCAGACCAGGGGCCCGGGAGCTCTGGCTGTCAATGCTTCTATGACTCTGTCATGGAGAAGAAGTGGTGGGCAGTGGCAGGGAGCCACCCCAAGTGGGGGGAGGGGCTTGCTGTTCCACCTTCTCTGCCCCTCCCCTTCCCTGCCCCAACTCACAGTAGGTCCTCTTAATGGGTGCTAGCATAGAGGCAACTTCCATCCTCCTCTGGCTGCCTAAGGGCCCCTTGCCCAGACACCTCCTCAGACGCACCCAAACGCCCACTCCAAGGGTCATTCAGAATGGCCATTGTTCTGCTGGCTGGGAAAGAACCACCCAGGCCTCTCACCTCCGGGCACAGCCGGAAATGTACTCTGGGGACCATGTCTGAAAACAAACAGCAGGCCCACTGGGGTTGGCAGCAGACAGAGGGTGCTGGCTCCAGCCTAGGACTGAGAGCACAGAGGGGCAGGAACAGGCCTTGGACACAGGGCCCTCCATCAAGCCCCAGCTTTTCCTGTGGGCAGCCTGGTAGAAGTATGGGGGGCAGAGACTCCCGCCTCTAAGAGGCAGTCAGGCATGCTTCCCCCCTCCCCTTAGCCCTAGCTGGGTGGGTGGGAGACTCTGGGGGTTTCTGGGCCACCTGGTCCATCCCGACCACCCTCTCCTCCACCCTCTTCTATGTGGCCTCCACCTCCCGGGGCGTCCGATTGCGCTCGGTCTGCCCCCGGCTCTTCACCTTCTTGCCCAGCTCCAGCCCTGCCCAGCTCTTGCCCTTGGCCTGTTTGCCCCGGCTCCTGGAAGGGCACCACACGCGCTCACAGTACTCGTCCACCCGGGGCAGGTTGGCGAAGCCGATGAGCTGCAGGATGTCCTTATACCAGGCCTTGGAGGGGGTGGAGGCCAGGCCTCCCCAGCCTGGGGTCTCCTCTGGCCTTGGATCCCGAGGAAACAGGCCGTTGAGCTGTGTGGCCACAATCACCTCCAGAGCCAGGCGGACCACAGTCTGGGAGAAGCCGTGCTCCAGTGTCTTGCAGGTGTAGATGCCCGCATCCAGATGGCTGAGTCTGCGGAACAGCAGCCCCTGCTCTGTTTGCAGGACTCTCTCATCTGTCTTTACCTGTGGGAGGTGGGGGAGGGGATGAGGGGGACATGGAGTAGGGCACACACAACATCAGTTACTCTCCCTGCTTTTCCAACTTCGCATTTCAGGACCTGGTGCTTAAGCATTTCCCCTCCCCATCTCTCCTTCCCAGGCTGGCTCAGCACTGTGAGCCAATTGCAGGCGGGGTCTCATCTTCCTATAACCCAGGACAGGGCCTGCAAAGGAGGCTTTTCAAAGATTTCACTGACTGGTTTCTCCCCTAGTCAGAGCTCTGTGGCACCTACCTTGGCCTTTGGGAGCCCTGCCACATAGTCCCTGGGGATAGAGTGGGCAGAGGGGTATTTATGGGTTTTTATTCAGGGAGGGCTATACCCATAGCCCTAGGACTAGAAGTCCCCTCCACTTTCCTTTCTCTCTCTCTCTCTCTCTCTCTCTCCCCTGTCCTTGTCTGCACTGTTCAGTCCCCCAACCAGGGGTGGGCTGAGTGCCCATCACAGTGCAGGAGGCAGGAGCGCTACTCTGATCCCACCTGGATGTCTGCACATCTGTACGTTGAGGCGGGACTGCCTGGGCGGTAAGTATTGTGTAACCATCTTGTTGTTCCCTGTGCCTGGCCCCCTGGGGGTGTGCTCATCGTGCCTAGCCCAACAGCTGGCCCAAAGCTGGCCTCCCCCAGTTCCCAAGCTGGAAGGAGAGCCCCTCCTGTAATCAAGGCACTCCCTCCCCTTCTCTGCCCCTGAGAGAGGCTGGAGAATGGTTCCTCACCCTGCCCCACCCACACCCTAATCAGGCCCCAGACTGAGGCCATTTCTGGGGTTGACAGACTTTTCCGGATGGGGGAGGAGAGGGCCTGGGCAGACAGCTGGACTCCAGGGAGGAAGTGTGGGGCTAGGCAGTGGGTATGTGTGTAGGGGTGTGTGTGTGTGTGTGTGCAAGTTTCAGTGGTTTAGGCACCACCCTGGAGCAGAGGAGAACCAAGAACCCATGGGAAAGAGAGGCCTGCAAAGATGAGCCATATGTGTGAGCCTGGGGGGCTTCTTGACTAGACCAGACTCTCTTCCATCTCTACTACCCACCTCCCAGAGCTCAGTTCAGTGCCTGGGAGTTAGTGGGCTCTCTGTCACAGGAAGGGTTGCAGCCACGTCTGGCCTGGGCATTCCTGGAGGCAGGAAGAGGGGTACCTCCTTCCAGGCACTGCAGGCACTTAATGCACACTCTTCTTCAGTTGACCTTGGCAGGTTCCCCCTAGAGCCCCTTCCTAGAGATCAGGACTTGGGGTCAGGGAGGGATGTGAGATCAGGACATGTGCAGGTTGGAGGCAAGGTCTTTGCTCACCCGGTCGGGTCCCTGACCCCCTGGCCTCTGCAAGAACCAGTGCACAGCAGCCTGGGAAGACTTGGGCAGGCACTCCAGGAAGGTGCTGTTGTGCTCCGTGCCGTAGACTGTGGTGGCCGCCATGGGGCCTGTAGCCTCGTCTGGAGGGAGATGGAGGGGGGCTCGGCTCAGTACTGTGGGCCCCCAGGGCCCCCACCAGTGTGACAAGGACCTAAGTGTCCATCAATCCCCAAGCCATTCATTCTGTCCAAAGACCCTTCCTTCCCCAGTATACTGACAAGAGCTGCACATGTAGGAAAACTGAGGGCTGGGTGTTAAATAAAACAGGACCAGCCTGAGACCACACTTTGCAGGGGTTGAGCCCGGGCCAGAGGGGTGAGGAGGGGCCCCCATGCCTGCCACCACTCACCTTCCTGGCTCTCCCCCAGGCACTGCAGGGCAGGGTTGCCATGCCGGATGTCCTGCCTGCGGAACCGGCGCTTGCTGGTGCCAGGCCGGTAGCGGGTACAGGAGGCACCGTCCCAGGCACAGTATGGGTCCCGGGCCAGGCAGCACTCAGCACAGGCACTGCCGTAGGTTTCACAGTGGTGCAGCTGCAGCCGAGCCACGCCCAGCCTCGAGCCCACGTACAGCATTTGCTGGGGGGGACACAAGCAGAGCCAAGGTGAGCCTGGGCCCCACCTAGAAGCAACTAGGCTCTTGGCCCTCTTGGGCTTCCTGAGACCCCCACCATTTTCAGGCAGTCTTCCAGAACCTCTTGGATGTATCCCCAGAAACCAAAAATGTTGATCACCCACCTGATATGCACCAGATCCTGTTCTAGGACACGGAAGGAAGGCACGGGGCAGACCCGGGGGGCTCTTCTCTAAGGGGTTTCTCCAGGCCCTTCCTGCTGCTGACTTTTGCCCTCAACCTCAATAACCTTTATCCTGACTTGCCTCTGACCTTAGAGGTGCACTCTGCCTCAAGCAATCCTAATACAAAAGTTGGGATTTACCCAAAGATAAACTGGGGCAGAATAACTTGAGGAGATTTTGCCACTTGCAAAAGGACATAGCAGGCCTCTAAAAAGTGGCTCTGCCCTATTTGATTTAAATTATGGGGGTGCCTGGGTGGCTCAGTAGGTTGAGTGGCCAACTTCGGCTCAGGTCATGATCTCAAGGTCTGTGTATTCGAGCCCCGCATCAGGCTCTGTGCTGACAGCCTGGAGCTGCTTTGGGTTCTGTGTCTCCTTCTCTCTCTGCCTCTCCCTGACCCATGCTCAGTCTCTCTCTCTCTCTCTCTCTCTCTCTCTCTCTCAAAAAAAAAAAAAAAGAAGAAACATTAAAAAATTTTTTTCAATAAAAAAATTCCGGATTTTGTTTCCAAGCATGTTTCTGTCTCCCCAGAGGGACTGGCCTTTGTGGCTCTCCCCTTATCTGAACACAGTCTCACTCAGGATTCCCACTGCCCACTGGTTTCATGCGTGAGGTCTCAGCTCCCCGCCGGACCCTCAAGCCTCGTTGCAAGGCCTAATCAGGCATCCCCATGGCCTATTGCAGCACCTTCCAGAAAGCGGCCTTGCTCAGAGCTTCAGGTGAGGGGTTAGAGGGAGAAGGAGGGAGGGATGGCAGCTGCTCTTACCCTTTTGACAGAGATCTCCATCTCAGTGATGGGTGTCGGCACCTGGGGAAGGAGCAGGGTCTCAGGGATGGGTGGGTTGGGCCAGACCTCCCCTGCATCCCTGCTTTCGGCCTCCTCCAGCCCCTGCATGGGAGCCACCTGACTCCCAGCCTGGGTCAGTGCGCTCCCTGGCAACTAAGGCCAGACGGTCTTTCCCAGACGTCGGGTTATTAGAAAGGTCCCCTCACCCTGGCTGGCCTCCAAGGAGCACAAAGCTCCAGTGTCCCCTCCCACACCCCTGCTGTCCAGCAATGAGGCAGCTGTCCCACATCACCCATCCCATGTTGGGAGCACAGCAGTCCCCCACATGCACGTGATGCCCTGCCTCGCTCTGTAGTTGGGGGGCCAACAGAACCCCATGGGGACTTGGGGTCTCAGCCACCCCCTCACTGTTGCTTGAGCCTAGCAGGGCTTTGTCAAGGGGTGATCACCTTGGACGCCCCTCCCTGGGCCCTCCGACTTTTCTCTGGGCCCCACAGCCAGATAAACGCACCAGCAAGGCCCTGCGGCAGCCAGTGTCTCACTTGCACTTCCCACTGGCTGCAGGTTCAGTAAAGACAGGCCTATCTCCTTGTATTTTGCTCCTCTGTCCCCGTGGCCAGGCCTAGACCCAGCAGTGGAGCTGGAGGGGACCCCTCCCATCAGTTCCCCCTTTCCCAAGACCCCACTCACCTTGAACACCTGGAGTTCCTCCAAAACCACCTCCTCAGACTCAGTGGAGGCCCCACCCTGGAGGGCGATGACCTTGAGCACAGAGCCTGAGTCTGGGGCAGGGCAGGAGGGAAGGATCAGTGGGAGAAGAAGGAGTGGCTTGCCCCACCCCCCAACCAGAGACACACCTCCCCAGCCCATCCACCCCACTCAGCCCACCCACCAGTCCCCAGGAAGATGACGTCGTAGGTCCCGTCCTCTGCCTCCACGCGGTCCACCACAATCTGGCGCAACTGCTGGGCCAGGTGCGTTTTGACAAGGACAGGGCGGCCCTGCTGTGGCCGCACGGGCCAGAACATAAGTGGGTGGGCTCGGGCAAACTGCAGCACCTCATCTGGGTAGTTCTTGGTGCTGCCAAAGGGTCGTCCTGGCTGCGCTGTCATCTTGCTGGGGCACTGTGAGCGGCAGCAAAGGGAGCACCTGAAACATCCTGGGGCCGCACGTCCCCCACCCCATCCTGTTTCCAGGCCCCACTGCTGGGCATGCCCACCTTGGGGGGACTGCTCTTGCTGTAGCAGAGACTCCTTAATGTGGCAGGGCTCTGCTCCCCTCCTTACCCCACCTGGCTCCCCTGGAGTCCCAGCTCAACCACAAGGTCATCCCAAGGTACAGTCCCTCTGGTATCGGCTCAGCCCTCTTCCCTGGCCTGGCTTCCAGGCAGATACTCACCACTCCAGGGCGAGGGAAGGGCACCTTGCCCCCATAGGGTCCCCACTGGTGCTGGGGACCATCTTGGTGGGCAAAGGGTCCCCTGAAGACCTCCCAGATATCCTCCATGTGGTACACACAGACGGCAAAGCCCTGGAACACAGCACTGCCAAGGGCGGACAGGGATAGTCAGGCCAGGGTGGCTGTCACAGGTGGGGAGGGGGCAACCTATCCATGGACAGGACAGAGGATGATGGTGCCTGAAGTCAACAGAGACTGAAAAACGAGGACACCCAGGCAGAGACAAAGAGAGGGAGATAGACACAGAGCCTCAGAGTTATTGAGTCGGAGATAGAGACAGGGACCCACGGTAAAGTTGGGACACGCAAGCAGAGGCTCAGCAGAGGACGCTAGGAGTGCAGAGACTGGAACCAAGGGTGGGGGTGTGAGGGGAGGCCCATGTGCCCACCTGACTGTGCTGAACAGGGCGTACACCTCAAGGGTTTTCCCTGCGCTGGGCCACAGCAGGAACACATCCTCTGGGAGACAGAGGGCCACAGTCAATGCCCCCCGCTCACTGACTCTGAGCCCTCCGCACCCACACCCAGGCCTGCCTCCGGCCATGCCCTCACCCAGCTGGTCAAAGTGGGTCTCAGCACCACCAGGGCCAGGCACTGAGCACACCAGCCTGGCCTTGAGAAAGGTGCTCCATTTGTTCACCAGCACTCGCTGGCCACCGGCGTCATTCTGGGGGTGGAAGGCCAGAATCAGCCCTGAGCCCCAGGGGGTGGGGCCCCCTCCTGTTCCTCCACCCTCACCCTTGCAGGCAGAGGCTTGGATGTTGGCTTCACACCCTTGCCTCAGTTTCCCTCTGCCGCTGGTGGGGATGGGCGTAGGAAGGGGGTGCGGTGAGGATCTGAACCTCACCGCCTCTTCACAGCTCTCACCACGCAGACACGGCCCACGCGGCTGACCGTGACACGGCCTGGGCCACCATCGGGCGAGGGCACAGTTTCCGAGAAGAAGAAGTACACCTTGTCATCATCCTGGTCAGAGTTGTCGGCAATCCGGGCGGCCATCACAAACCGGGGGTCTGGGAGGTAACAGGGTGCAGCTGGTTGGGGGGGGGCGCCTTATGGGGGAGGATGGGGAGGTTGCTGAACCCAGCGTGGAGGGCAAGAGGCACAGGGACCCCACGGGAGGCTGGGGTCCCAGGGAGTAGAGTAGGGTAGGGCCATCCCCACTCCAGTGCCAGCTCTCCTACCTCCCTGCTGGTGCCAGGGGCAGATCCCAGCCAGCCCTGCCCTGGGCAGACCCTGGGCTCACCGTGAAGGAGGTTCTGGTCAGAGTCAGAACGTAAAGCTGGTCGGGGACCCCCAGTCCGGAAGATCATGGCCTCGCGCCCCAGGAAGTCAGCTGTGAGGCCCGTGTACAGCTCCCCACCTGGGTGAGGGTGGGGCAGAATCAAGGGAGGAGGGCCAGGCCCCATAGCTGGCCCCATTTCTTCCCAAGGACATCGGCAGGCTCCCCCCTCCTTGTGCCCGCCCAGGCCTGGGCATCACCCACCTACAAAGGTGCTGGCGAAGGGACTGCTGGGCTCATGTGGACACCGCCCCCGCCCACTTTGCACACTGCTGGGCTCCAGGTGGAGCACGTGCTGCCCGAGAGGGAGGAAGGGAGGGAAGGGTGTCACCTAGGAAAACAGCACCAGCCCCCCGCCTGGGGAAGTGGCCATCGCGTGCAGCGATGAGAGTGGGGGTGGGCAGAAGGCGCCCTCATTCAGGGCCTCGCCAAAGGGGTCAGCCTGGCACAAAGATCCCTTTCAGGCCCCTGACCCCTCTGCCCCAAGCCAGGCTCAATGAGGAGCGTTCAGACAGCAGGGAGGAAATGTCACTGCTTCCCAGTCCCTTGTGGGGCCTGCCCCAGGCTCACCTCCCCACGATGCCCAACCGTGATGAGGGCACAGGTGGGCTGGAAGGCCCCAGTGCCACATGCCAGTAGGTGGGTCCGGTTGTGGGGCTGTAGGACCCGCACAAAATTGGCACACTCCACCTAGCAGAGAGAAGGGGCAGGGTGGAGGGGATGAAGGGGTCTTTACCATCTCCTTGGGCCCCAAGGCTCAGCCCTGCCTGGCTGATCAGTTCTGGAGATCTAGGGTGGGGATGACATTCTTCACAGACCTTCAAGAGCCCTCAGGATCTGCTCCAAATGCCCCTAGTGTAAGCACCTGGGGGAGTGGCTACAGGCTATCCTGGGGGTCAAGACCTGGGTGTTGGTCAGGGCTGGGGGTCAGTCACTTCTGACAGCACTCACCAAAGGATCTCTTCCCTTGCGAACACACTCCTCCTTCTGTCCTGGCTGTGGTGGCCACAGGACCTGAAACACAGCCTAATTGACTCCTGACCTCACAGCCTCAGTTTCACCATCTGGCCTCCTAGCTCTCAGACAGACCCTTCCCTCTGTCAGTCCAGCTCACCTCCCGGGGATCCGGCCATGACTGATCCAGCCGCAGAGAGTAGATGGCATCACGGCCCCCCAGAAAAAGGCGGTCCCGGTACTCATCCAGGTACATGGCCCGAAGGTCCAGGGAGCCCCGGGGACCCAGAAAGACAGCAGAACGGTTGGCAGACAGGAGATCTAGGAGGGAGCAAGGGTAGTCAGTGCCTACTGCTCAGCGCACTTCTCCAGCTAAGATGTGGAGGTAGAGGGTCCCAGCTGTGCATTCACCGCCCCTCACCACCCCCGCCCCCTCACATCTGGAAAATGTTTCCATCCATAGGCCCGCTGGAGCGCTTCTGAGAATTGCCTCCTGGGGGTGGGTGGGACAGGGGGGCCCTGAGCCCTGCTTCCTACCACTCCATTCCTTGGTCCCTTAATCCTTCAGTTAACATATCCTTCCCACAGGCCCATCTGTGCCCTACCCAGTCCCCAAGGAAGATGACCCTGCTGGCCCCGCTGTCAGAACTTACGGTAGCAAGCTGAGCAAAGTGCTGGAAGAGCCTGGAGGAAGGGTGGGTTAGTCTGAGCGGTGTGCAAGACTGACTCAGTGGGACAAGCGGACAGACAGGGGAGAGCATTCCCAGCAGAGAGAACACCTGGCAAAGGCCTGGGTATGGGAAAGGTCAGGTATGGCCAGGCAGAGCTCAAGGCTCTAATCCAGGGATGTGATGAAGGAAGACTTTCTCCTCCATAGACACTGCCTTCCCAGACGCAGGGGGTTGGGGGTGGCTGGCTGGGGATGCTGGCCCCAGGAGCCAAGGATCATGAAATAGGTCCTTGGGGGTTGGCTAGGGAGGTGGAGGTAACAGGTGGTCAAGCGGGCAGGCAGAAGGATATGGTGGGAATGAGCATTGGCTACCCTTGGGAAGGCCGGCTATCCTGTGCCTGCTCAGAGGATACCCATCCAAGGTGGCAAGCCCAGCACCCACTCCACCCCCAAACTCATCAACAGCCTCTTCCAGGAAGCCTTCCATGACTGACAGTACTTTAGAGGGGATTTGCCCTATTTGGGCTTTATTTTTTTTACTTTCCCCCCCCAAACCATAGCTCCCAGAGCAAGACCACCTTCTGCCCCCAGACCCAGCTACACTCTCCAGAGTGGAGCCACGTCTCCCCCCTCAGTCCCCGGAGCAGGCCTGGGTCTCTCCACTTGGATTGGGGTGCCCAGGGGAAGGTGGTCACCCCTCTGGTTTCCCCAAGAAGAAGAATCATGGAGAGTCTATGTCTCAGGGACCTTTCCTGGGGACCCTCTCCACAGACTGTGCCAGCTACAGCACAGCATATCAGGTTAGATCTGCTGAGGACTGCCCCCCGCCCCCCACCGGGCCAGGATGGGCAGAGAGAGGAGGCTGAAATCACTGCTGGGCTGTGAAGAGCCTCTGGGACAGAGAGGGAGGAGCAAAGGCCAGCACTGTGAAGTGGGCTGCAAGAGGCAGAGGGGGCAAGGCTGTGGAGATAGGGTGAGGGCCCCCACCACAGGCTGCTGCCCTGCTTCTCACTGCCCACCCCGGGCAAGGAGCCCAGGCTGAGTGTACACCTCAGGATCTTGCAGACCTGTCCTCTCCATCCCTCCCCATCTCTCCCTGCCCATCTCTAAGGAGGCCTCTCAGGGTTTCCATGCCCCTCTCCTTTTCTCAGAAGCCCCCTCAGGTTGTCCTCTGTGTCTCTGTTTCTCCCACCTCCACCCTCCTGGGACCTGCCCATGCCCCCGGTCCTCCTCCCCAGTTCCTGCCTCTGGTGGCAACTCAGCTGGAGAACCATCTCCGTGAAGTCCTTCCCACAGTCTGTGCTGTGTGGAAGTGACCTCCGGCTGGCAGAAGAGATTGCCCGGGGCTAGCTGGGGCCCCCCCAGCTGGGGATGTCACAGAGTCCCAGGGTCCCACAAATGCGCACATGAACAGGGCGCGCACTGCCCCTACCTCGGTAGGAGAGCCGCAGGCGAGGCACGCTGGGGCCAGGGCTGGGGCTGCCCCCGAGGAGCAGGAGTCCTCCCAGCATGCAGCAGATGGCCCAGGCCGAGGGGGCCATGCTGGGGAACCAAGGGCACCACGCTGCCCAGCAGAGCCGCCCTCAGTCCGCTGCTGGTTGTAGTTTGCTCCGTTGCCGCCAGGCCTGACACTTATAAGGCAGGGGCTCCACCCCCTGTAGGGCCAGGGAGGCGGGAGGAGGAGGGAAGGAGATGGGGGAGGGGCCCCTGCCATCCACCTGCTGCCTCTCTCTCCACCCGGGCTGGCCTGGTTAATGCCTCTGTGTCAGATTGGCAGGCTCCCCATTGGGGAGACTCTTTCCCAGCTGGGATGTGGGCGGCTTACACAAAATGTTCACAAACCCAAGTCTCCAGAGATAGCCTGGAAGGGAGGTCAGGGGTCAGAGATCAGAGGTTGGTGGGCTGGCTAGAGGTCTAGCTGGGCTCTTCTTTGTTCCCTGTCCTTCCATTGCCCGTGACAGTCTCCATGACAAAGACAAACTGACTCTGGGCCCAGATCCCTGATACCAGGAAGGTCCAGCCCCCTGAAGCACTGGCCTGGCTCCCCAGCTCCCTTGGCAGGGCCCAAGTTGCCTGGGAGGGTCATTCCAGCCCAAGGGACTCCATGCTTTGGGTGGGGGCTGGAAGTCTGGCTACACTTCATAGATCTGGGGTTGGCAAAAGATGAGCCCAGCCTCCTCCACCCAGCCCTGTCCCCGTCTGGTCTCCAGGCCCCATCCCAGCTCACTGGGGCAGAGGACAGGATCCACTTCATGCTAGGGAACTCTCCCATTGCTGTGTCCCTCAGCCCTCCAGGCCCACCAGAGCTCCACGGCCCAGAATGTCACCAGGTGAGTGGTGGGTTCTTCCCAGAGTTCCCCTCTGCACACAGACCCTACACACACACACGATCCCTTCGGGGTGAAGGTGGAGGTGGGGTGCTCACACCCTTACTCCCTCTAGCCTGAGCACCGGTTCAGGGCAGGAGAGCCACAGAAGCCAGACAAGGGAGACAGAAGGCTGAGGGGTTGAGTAGGGGTAAGTAAGGGGACTTCCCTATGCCCCCCATCCCACAGCAGCTCCTGTCTCTGTACCCCCTCACCCACAGTACTCCACCCCAGAGCCCTTTACTCATATCTGAGGCTCTAGGCACTAAGATTTCAAACTTCAGCTAGAGTTGGAGCTCCAAGGATTCTAGAAACTCCTGCAAATTAGGTCTCCCAGGTGGACGAGCCTGAGCCCTTAGATAGTGGTCAGGAAACTTGGGGGCATTAGAAAGAGAAGGACCTGGCTCAGGCCACACAGCAGGCTGAGAACAGACTCCGCTTAGCCCTGGCCCTTCCTGGGACTCTCTTTATCTTCTGGGGCTCCTGGAGTACTGGGGTCCTGTCTCCCCCACCCCCATCTCATCCCTGCAAGGGAAACAGGTTGGCTCCTAGAGTCAGCATGAGAATGACCCAGGGACCTGGAACCCTGTCTCCCTGTCTCCATCTCCCCATAATACATATATGCCTCTTCCCAGGGCATATGCAATGCCTCCTGGCATTGGGCAAGGGATTTCTCAGGGAGGCCAGGGACTAGTGTCAGCTCACCCAGCCTCTGGCTCCTTGGAGAAACTTGGCTAAAGCCTTTCCCTCTTTGGGCCTCAGTCTCCTCCTTCCGTGGGCAGGGAGCAGCCACCTTGGGGGTAACAGGCTCTATACCAGTGAGGTGTGCTTGTTCAGGGCCTGCCATGGTGGTGATTATGTCATGAGCCCTCAGAAGGCTGGAGCCCCTCTGCCTCTATCTTCCTGGGGAGATGTTTCAGCCTGAAAACCGGGCTGGGGGCCAACGTCTGGCTGAAGATTGGGTTGGACATAGCCTCTCATTTAGCATGTGGCCACCAGCTGTGGGCAGGAGGCCCACAGCTCCTCAGTCAGCCAGCTCACCCTGGGGGTCTCAGTTTAGCTAGGCACCCAGCTGCAGCTGCAGGGAGACCCGGGTCTATTGGAGCAGGATGCACAGGGCAGGCCACTCCACACTGCAGAAAAACAGCCTGTGGCGGGGGCTGGGAGCCCCAGGTCTACTGTTAACTTGTTGTATGGCCTCGGGCAGGTCTTCTCCCTCTTTGGGCCTCATTTTCCCAGTCAGGGAAGGGGGTAAGGATCTTCTGTGAAGGCCAATGCTTGCTGGCTGTAAGTTGGAAAACAGACTCTGAGGGTCAGATAGATGGGCCCAGCCACGAGCATCTTGTGCCATCTACTGGACAAAGAGGGAACTGCAGGAGGTCCTAAAGCTGCCCACCGTGTCAAGCCCTGTGCTTTGGCAGTGGGGCCACTCAGCAGAAACCAAAGACCCTGGAGCAGCAGGCAGCAACCAGACAATCATAATATGAAAAGGTAGGGCAGCAGGAGACTCCGGTAATTGATTCTGATCAAGAAATCAAGGGAGGCTTCATGGAGGAAGCACTATCTAGGCAAAGGATGACACACAGTGCAGAAAAAAGGGAGAGGACTGAATACAGCAAAACAGTCAAATTAGGTGATACATGTAGGGAGCTTAGTGCCACGTGCTGATGGGAACTTGTGAGCCCGTGGCCATATACATGTGTGATGTTCGTGCTCACACATCAGGCGCCACCAGGTAGGTATGTGGAGGGCCATAGCCCACCCGGCCTCTCCCAGCTAGAATTCTGGGGTGAGCATGCCTGGAAGGAATGGATGCCTCTGGTTCCTCCCCAACCAGACTCATTCTAGAAGAGACATTGGGACAATCGCACAGGCTCCCCCTGACTCTGGACCTCTCTTTAAGGCACAGCCAGCCACCCCCCTACCCACATGTAACCTCTTGATAGCTGGTCCAGCCATCCTCCTGTTTTGTTCACAGAAAGCTTAACTCTTGGAGTTTCTCTCTTCTTTCCCAATCCCAACAGCATCCCACATCCCCCGGGTGCCCCCCTCTCCCCCCGGTTCTCCTCGCAGACAACCACCTCCCCCTGCCCCCACATCAGCCACCCATCCTCCAGCTCACCACCAATAGGGAGGTAACCTTCGGCGTCTCTGTTCAGAACATGTCTTCCCCTGGGCACCCTCTCCTGCACTCAGTAACCCCACTGCCACGGTTCTTTCTTAGTTGCCTCCATTCCAGCCCCTGTCTCCTTGTCCAGCTTGGATCCAGGGGGCCCAGCACTTAGAAGCAGACCCTTAAAACACTCCCCAGAGACACGTTGCCACCAACCTTCTGTAGGCTTGCCTCTGTGTCTTGCATCACCCTTTGCCAGCTTCACTGGGTTTTTCCCAATCATTCCCTGCCCCACCTCCTTCAATGAGCGTCCCTGGACTCCACATCTCCCTGCAGCTTCGGTGCATTTCCTGTAAGACTTCACCAGTACTGTCCATGCTCACCATCTCCCCTTTGCCTTGCCTCACTCCTTTGATCCTCTCCAGTTGGGCTCCCATCCCATTGCTCCAATGAAACCCTCATGTTCAGGTGGCCAAGGCCTTAGGAGCCTCTATTTCCCTAACCTCAGGGTCACCAGCCGCTTTCAATGCCCCCATCCCTCCCCCCTGAGCCCCTCACTCACCCAGGGTCTCTCCCTGGCCGCATCTCCTCTCTTGGACAACCTATGTGGGATGTCCAGTGTCCAGTTGTGGGCCACCTCTCTCTATACTCTCTCCCCGGGGCCCTCATCCAGGACCAGGGCATCTCTGTTACCTTCTTACTCCGATGACACCTGAGTTTATAGTCCTCTTTCTGCCCTCTCACTTAGCTCCAGTCCCACTTTGACATCCCCACCATCCTGTCCCAGAGGTATCTCAACTTTGACATGGACAAAGGACTCTTCATCTCTTCTGTGATTGTCCCACCAGAAATGCACTTCCTCCAGGAAGCCTTCCTGGACCACTGGTCATCACATCTCTACAATCCCCATTCCAGCATACACTGCTCTCCTCACTGCACTCATTGCTTTCTTTTGTCTTCCCAAGTTGATGGTAAATTTCATGAAATTAGGGACAAGGCTTCCCTCTGGAGGGTTGCATACAGCCCATGCCAGGCATAAAGTAGGTATGTGCTTAAACTGTGGAATGGCGCACTGGCAGGTGGGCCCACTGTGGCCCCACCTGCTCTCCTGGGATGTTGTCATTCCTAGGTGGACGTGTAGGTCCTTGAGTTCTCCTGCTCCCAAGGGTGGGCCTGAAGCGACCCCTCAGATCTCCCCTCAGGCCTCCCCAGGGACCAGGCAGCTCCTGTGGCTCTGGTCTCCACTGGAGGCATCCCCAGAATTCCAAGACCATCTCCGGAATGCTGGGCCTGTCTGGGGAGTGCTAAGGCTGGGGCACATGTGGAGAGGCCTCGGAGCGGTGGGGCGGAACAAGGACAGCTGCTGGCATTCTGGATGGAGCCTACACACCGTGGCAGCTGTCGCTCCTGCAAGCATCATGCTGATACCTCCATGTCCTTGTGGCCCCCACTCCAAGGCCAGTGCCACTTGCAGCCACTCAATGTTCTGGCTGCAGCCCTAGCCCCCACTAAGCTGAGAGCCACCAAGTCTCACACTTCCATTCTGTCAGGGAGGGAAAGTGGGTCGCTGGAGCCTCCGAGGCTCAGGAGAACTGGAAATTATACCCGTCTGGACCTGGTTCATCAGACAGAGCCCTGGCCTGGGAGCCAGGTGGCTCTGCTCTCTGCCAGGCTCGCTGGATGACCTTGGCAGGTCCCTGTGCCTCTCTGGGTGCTGGGGTCCTCACCTGGCAAATGGGTGAGTGGAAAGAGAATAGACGGTGTGTCCCTCAGTCCTAGGGAATCAGTGTTGCCAGCACGAAATGCAAGCGAGCGGGCACATGGACTGGTACTACAGCCTACTGAGCCCATGTGGCATCCTGCTTCTCCCCAACCAGAGCCGAGAAGGAGCTGGGCTGCTGTGCCGAGTGGCCTCCAGGGCCTAGAAGGGTACCCTGTTCTCTCCAAGCACAGGACCTCTCAGCCAACTGGCTGACCAGAGCCACAGCTGCCAGGAGCCTGCTAAATGTGGATTCCCAGGCCACCACCAATTCCAGATGCCGAATCATCTGGACATCAACAGTCATAGAAAAGAGTCAGCGGGCCATGGAACATGGTAATCTCTAATCTAATCTAACCCCTCTGGCAGAAGCCTATGTACAGGGACGGGCAGAACACAGGCTCTGGGATAAAGCAGGAAGTGGTCATCAGAGCATCAGTGGACCCTGGTGGAGCATCCACAGCCCCCCAGGGAAATGAAAGCCAGACACCAGGCCTCCAGGGAGCAGGGCTTTATTTGAGTTCCCTAGGATAGGGCTGGGGGAGGCAGTCAGTGAGGGCCCACGGTCGGCCAAGGACACACCGAAGCTCACATGCTGGGGACCCTGGTCCCTTACCCCCACCCCAGGGTCCGGCTGGAGTCGCCAGGTAGCACAGGCAGCTCTGGGAGAGGGTTGGTGTCTACTCCACCCCCTTCATGAACTCCAGGAACTCTGTGGAGAGAGAGACAGGCCTCGGTCAGAGAAGGGGGCTAGGCAGGGTGTGGGCAACGGGGATTCAGCACACCCCGCCCCTCACCGTCATAGTCAATGCGGCCATCGTTGTTCTTGTCACCATCCTTCATGAGCTCCTCAATGTCATCTTCCGTGATGGTCTCACCTGTAGCTTGAAGCATCACCTTCAGCTCATCCAGGTCGATGTAGCCATCGGCATTTCTGGGGGGTGGGGAGTGGGGTGGAGAGGGTGAAGGGGACCTCGAGAGCTCATGGTGGGGGCTAGATGAAGGGAAGAAGCAGCCCCACCCATGACCCCAAGAGGCAAGACAGGGCCACTGGGAGGTGGGGCATCCCATTCCCCCATTGCACAGAATGGGAGACTGAGACCTTGACATCACAAACTGTCCCCCTTTCCCCAGCTCTGTTAGGTTCAGGGTCAGAGGTCCAGCGTCATGAACTCACTTGTCAAACATGCGGAAGAGGTCTGACAGCTCCTCCTCAGACTTTCCTTTGCTGTCATCCTTCATGCACCGAACCATCATGACCAGGAACTCATCAAAGTCCACGGTGCCACTGCCTACAAGGTTAGCAGCACAGCCATTAGTGAGGGACGGTTACAATGGTCTCAACATTAGACCCCAGTATTGTTGCTGCATCCTTTTAGCAACCCTGTGAGACGAGTGTGGTCGTTATCCCCATTTCATAGATGAGATTACTGAGGCTCAGAGAGGCAAAATAGTTCCTTCAAGGGCACAGAATAATAAGTGGCGGAGTCAGGACTCAGGTCCTCAGCAACCGGAGGGTGATATGGGTCTGGAGCCTGGGGCGGGGCGGGGGGGACAGAGGGGCTCACCGTCCTCATCCACCTCGTCAATCATCTCCTGCAGCTCCTCAGGCGTGGGGTTCTGTCCCAGCATCCTCATCACCTTGCCCAGCTCCTTGGTGCTGATGCAGCCATCCTCAGCGCCCAGCACGAAGATGTCAAAGGCTGCCTTGAACTCTGTGTCCAAGGTAGGGGGGAAGTGCAGAGTGGCCAGGGCTCAGAAGCAAAGACCCCAGAAGGCCAGACCCCTGGGGCCACCTGCCAACTTGCCCATTTCCCCCCAAGACCTCTGAGGTCACACTGAGAGGGACCCAGCCTCTGGGGTCCTCATGCTCTCCCAGCCCAGCCCTGCTGTCCCCACACATGTTTGGGCACTCACCATTTTTCTGCTCTTCTGTCAGCTGTTCTACCTAGAGAGGAAAAGAGGTCTCAGGACTCAGACTCAGGCCTTCGTTGCTTTTAAGGAAACCAACCCATTCCACAGATAGGAAGAGTGAAGCCAGGAATAGACAGGCCATTCCCAGGTCACAGTCCTCAGGCCTCCCTCCCTGTCCCTGAAGCCCTGAGGTGACCCAGCTGGCCTCACTAAGACTGGGCTTAGGGCCAGGGTGACAGGTGGGTTGCCCCCTCCAGGGCCAAGGTGACCCTGAGTAACAATAGTCAGTGACCACTCACTCAATGCCCTTTTGGCCCCCCTTCTGAAACCCAAGCTGAGTGGCCTGAGGGACAGCTGTCCCTCAGGTTGGGACAATAAAACCAGTGTGGGGATGGGCAAAGCCACCCACAGTAATCTGACCGGGATAGCCACTGGGCTATTTTTAACGGGGGACAAAGTTAAACCTGGTGATTGTTCTGGGGACTCTGGCATGCAGGGGGTGGGGCAGCGTTATCTGGCCCCCTGGCCTGATGGTGCCTCAGGAGCCAAAATTAGTCCCCAGCCCCGCCAGGCCTTGTATGGGCACAGGGTAGAGGTCTACCCGCCCCAGATCCATGGACTCCTGCGGGATAGGCAGGGCCGCCCCCAGAGCCAGCTGTAGATCTTCCCTGCCCAGGAGGGGGGCTGCACTACCAGGGTGGAGGGAAGGGTTCCCTTGGGGACAGCTGTCTGTGCCGAATGTCCTTGTCTCTGGGGTAGGGGGAGGTCAGCAACACCCCCCTCCTGGGAGGGACTAGCATCTAAAACCCCTCTGTGACCCCAGGATGCTGCAGGGACTTGGGGTGACCACTCTCCAGCCCTCACCCCTGGCTAAACCACCGAGACTTGTGCCTGCCAGGCCTGATGTGGGCTGGGGCCCCAGTTTTCTATTCCCTTTTCCCTGTCTCTCCCCTGTGACCAGTGCTTCCCTGTCTACCTCAAACTTCAAAGCCCCTTCTCCAGCTTAGGATTCCAGCTCTCCAGCCCCCTCCTCAAACTCTTGTCCCACCCTCCACAGCATCTTCAGCCATCCAAGGAACTGGAGGTAGGTGGGGGATCGTGAGTGTGAGAAGCAGAATGTAAGGGGCAGGAAGGGGTCGGGGGGACAGGGAGACAGCAGCAGAGACTCGGAGGGACAGCTTGGAAGGAACAAAGAGATGGAAAAAGACTAAAAAAGGCAAAGGTCCAGAGACCACAGACACAAGTGAAGGGAGATGTGGCCGGAAGACAGTGACACAGACTACAGACACTTGGAGATGGGGGCAGACATGATGCTAAAAGCTGTGATCTCCTCCACCCACCTGACAGCTTCTCTCCAGACCCTGAACCCCTCACTCCTTCCACACCCTAGAACTGGAATGCCAGATCCACCGTCCCCTTGAGGGCTTGGGCTGAAAGTGCAGGGCCCTTTCCTGGGTCTCTACCACCTTTGTGCCCACCCCCATCCTGAGTTGAGTGAGCCCCCAGTGGGCCCACCCACCCCAGCCCTGCCCAGCCCAGTCCCTCACCGCAGCCTTGTAGATGTCATCCATGCTGGCGGCTCACAGGGCAGGCTGCTGGCGTTGCCAGCTAGTCCTGGGTTTAAATAGCCCTGCCCCACCACATTCCTGCTGGCCCAGCCCACCCCTGCTTGCAGTATCCTCCACCCCCTCCCCCAGCCCTGGTGATCTCAGGCCGGCTTGAGTTCCTGTGTCCTCTGCCCAGTGCAGGGAGCAGATGAAGGGCTGCAAGGACCACATCTTTCCCTCTCTGTCCCCCATGCCCCCCAAGGGACCCTCTGGAAAGGTTTCTTGAATGAATGAAAACATGAGCCGAAGACAGGACAGATGCTGCAAAGTAGTGGACCCCAATCTAGGCTCCTATACGCAGTTACTCAACTCCTATCTGATTATAGAGGTGGGCAATATTATTCCCACTTTTCAGATGAGGAAACTGAGGCTCCTGGAGGAACTAGTGACTTGCTCAAGGTATGACCGACTTGGCAGTCCCTGGCTTAAGTTAAACCTGCTGGGGGGGGTTGGGGTGGGGGGGGGGTGCTGGCCAGCAGTAAGCAAGGAGAGGCTGTGCCAAGAGAAGCTTTGAAAGCCAAGCTCAGAGTATGGTGCTGTGTAACTGTTGGAGAAGGAAGTATTATTTTTTTTTTAGTTTTTTAAAAAGTTTATTTATTTACTTTGGGGGGGGGGGCATGCACACAGGTGGGGGAAGGGCAAAGAGAGAGAGGTGAGACACAGAATCCAAAGCAGGCTCCAGGCTGTTAGCACAGAGTCTGACAAGGGGCTAAAACCCACAAACCATGAGATCATGACCTGAGCTGAAGTCAGAGGCTTAACCGACTGAGCTACCCAGATACCACTGGAGAAGGAAGTTATTGACCCACCTTAGTACAGAGTGGTACGGACCCCTTCAGCCAGGAGTGTCAGAGGATCCATGCCCAAGACCTCTCATCTCCCCAGGGAGTGCTCTGGGCTTGAGTAAGCTTCACTTAGTCATTCAATAAACACAGATGCCCTATCTGTGCTACTATCCCCTCCAGCTGGGTTACCATCTCCCTCTTCTGGGTCTGGGGGCTTCCCCAGTTAGGATTCTCTGTACCTGTGCTTCTCCCATTCCAGCACTGTAGTTTCTGTGTCCAGGGCCAGTCTGCCATCCCCTCCTTCTGAGCTCTGGTAGGGCACCATCTGGGGGTCTTGCACTCGATGGCCAGCACATATCCCTCCCACCTACATGCAGAACCCCCACTTGATAACCACACAAGCTCCAGGCCTTGAGTGCTGGGCACTGCATTGATTAACCTCATATGATAAAACAGCTCTCCAAGTCTTGGAGAGGTTAAGAACCTCTGTCCAGCTCGGGCTCTAAGCACAGCTCATATGTCTCCTTCAACCCTCTCGTGTCCTACAGGGAATGAGCCTGAAAGCCAGGTTTGGCCTGCCTCTTTTCAGGACTGGGAAACTGAGGCCAGGTGGTGCAATGACTTGCTTTGGGTTGCCCGGGAGGTGCGGGATCTTCTGTCCTCCCTTCCAGGGCACCGAGTGGCAATGTACAGGACTGTCCCCGGCCCAGTGCATGTCTTCTCCCAGGCTGCAGGGAGCACCGCAAGACACAAGATCACTAAGCATACAAACTCTCAGGCCTCTACGGCTTGCGCACTCGTGCCTTTGGCGGCTGCTGTCAATTACACGCGAGGGGCGGGGCGAGGGCGCTAGGAGGAGGCGGGGCCAAGATGGCGGCACGGCGTGGGACGGGGGCGGGTGGGACGCCGACCCCGCCCCTTGCTCCTGCCAGTCTGCGACCCGCGGCAGCGGTTGCAGCAACGGATCCCGGAATATGGCGGCGGCGGCGCGCTGCTTCGGGCTCGAGCGAGAGGCCGAGCCAGTCAAGGAGGCGCGCGTCGTGGGCTCTGAGCTCGTGGACACGTATACGGTGTGCAGGGGGCGCGAGCGCCATAACTAGGGGTAGCGACTGGAACCCGAAGTCCGAGTCGAGAGGATTGGGGGGTATCTGGGCCCCGCCACCGGTGAGGAGGGGGTAGCGGGGGCCCCGATTTCGAGGAGAGGAATCTGGGGAACGGGGTTCGGTTCCGCATGTCCGGAAACAGGGTCCCGGGTTGGGTCCAGGGAGGGAGCTTGGGGAATGGGTACATTTTCAGAAAAGGTTAGGGTTGGGGAGGATCTGGGGATAAAGGGGGTCTGCGGAAGACGGGAGTCTAGATGAGGCGGAGGCCCTTGTAGATCCTCTAGGCCTGGAAGGGCGCCGGCCTGGGAGGACGTGACAGGGGCTCCAGGAGGGGAGGGGTCTCAGATGGATGTAATCAGGGGAAAGGTTCGGGGGTCCCTGCAGGCCCTGAAGAAGAGGGAGCGGGGTCTTGATCTTGGGGCGGGGGGTTGGGGTCGCAATTGAGATTTGCTTTAAAAATGACGGGGGGATCTGGAGCTCCGAGGCCCTAGGGGGTCAGGCATTGACCAGAATGGGGGAGGAGTGGAGCCGTGACACGGGGGAATTGAGATGGTCACTCTGGACAGAAACTGTTAAGACCCAGGAACCTCAGGGGTCTTCATGGTTTGCGCGGGGGGGGGGGGGGGGGGGGGGAGGGGAGGGGGGCGGTGGCTGTCGGGGCAGCAAGCCGCCCACACACTTCAATCAAGGCTGGGGAGGTGGAGAACAGAAAAGGGGAATGGAGTTCCAGACTGTGATGGAGTTGGAAGGCTTTTCTGGGTCTGGATGGGGTTGATCACCAGGCTGCTGGACCTGGTAGGCTGCCTAGCAGGGACTGGTCTTGGGGTGGGGGCGTGTTGAGCATCTCCCAGCCTCTGGTTCTTTGTTCCCTGAGGGTGGGAAGTGGTGGGGGTGGGGGGCTTTGGCCCTGCCTTCACCCCACCCCTTTGGGCCTCATCCTAACCCTCCTCCTAAGGGTCATTTCCCTGGCTCTTTTTCCTTTCCTGGGCAGCAGGAGGGAGAGGGAAGCTGCCAGGCTGGAAAGAGGGGCTGGGGGAGGATCCTGGAGCAACAGGCCGGTCCTAGAGAAATGGCTGCTCTTCCTTGGAGGCTTCAGCTGAGTTGATTATTTCTCCTCCCCCTTCCCTGCATGCTGCAGAGAGGGGAAGGACACTGGGACCAGAGGGCCTCTCCAGGTGAGGGTGAAGGTCTCTGAGCGGATGGCTGGCTGTCCATCACCCCTAAGCAGCATTCAGCTGGGACGGCAGTTCCAAAAAGCTCTCATTCGGAGGGGTTGAGGCCTTCCTCTGCATGGGTACCAGGGAAGTGGTGATCCAGGCTGACCCTACGGCTTGTCTCTGGCTGTGCTGAGTTGAATATTATTAACACACCTACGTTTGTTGAACATTTGCTACATGTCACGCCTTGTACGAAGCATTTTACGTGTATTACTTTATTCGATTGTTAAGCCTATCAGATTTTAAAGTGGAAAAACTGAGGCTCAGAGAGAATTTAGGCTCCCAGTCACTTACATAAGCCACAGCCAGGAAATGGCAGAACCTGAGTTTTGAACTCAGGTTTTCCTTGACTCCAGGGCCCATTCCCTTAACCGCTAAGCTGTATTGCCTTCTGCTAGGATTTGATTGTTCATCACTGCTCTTCCCCCGCCCTCCCATCAACTTCTTAGTACTTTGACTCCTGGCTTAGCAACGGAAATCATAGCCATGAACCAGCTGAAAGCTTTGGGAAGGGACTTGCTTCTAGGATATAGTTGGGGCACCTGGAAAAATATACAGCAGAGAAGCTAGTCCCTCCAGACCCCACCCTGTTATGCCTCCCCTGGAAGGGTGGCCTTGCCTGCAGCTCAGGTTGGAGGCTGGAAGTAAAAAAAAAAAAAAAAAAACTAAAGAGATGGCTTGATAGGATGGTCACCTTTTTTGTTCCTCACTGTTGCACAGAGCCACAGATCGATTCCATGTGCCTGCCAGCCAGTGCTAGGACTGTGGAGGAGGTTGAGAGGGGGTCCTGCTGCTTAGGGTCAGATGCGGAGGCTAACAGGCAAGGGCAGCCTAGCTTTGGCCTGGGTGCTGGGACCGTCTGGGTGGCCTGCAGCTATTGCTGAGGGGAGAACTAGGCTTTCCTTGTTGCTGGCTGGGCAAGGACTATTGGTTTTCCCTTGTAGGTTTACATCATCCAGGTCACTGTTGGCAGCCATGAATGGACAGTCAAGCACCGCTACAGCGATTTCTATGATCTGCACGAAAAGGTAACTCTTGAGAACTGGGGATCTGTGTCTCAGGGCTTGGGGGGGGGGGGGCGGTGCTTTTAGGCCAAATTCCCATTGTGCCACACATTAAATTTAGGGCAAAACCGGCTCCATGCCTATAATGTTTAGTTTCCTGGGGAGGAAACAGGTTTGAACTTATTTCACCTGACTGTAGCTATTCCAGAGCCTATACTTTAATATCCAGCTGTGATTCCATTTCTTTCTTTGTTTTTGGGTAGAGCTGCCTTTCTCTGGGTCATTTGCAACATGAGTGTTTTAAAGACAGAGTACCGCCCTGATTCTTTTCCATTCTGGTTTGGAAAAGATGATGGTTTTTAGAGGCCTGGAGGTATTTTCTGAATGTCTCCACAGTCTCCAGATGGAGCTCCTTGTCTGGGATTGTACTGGTATTTCTAATCCTAGTTGACTCTGATGAGGCCAAGTTCCAGATGCACTAGTTTGGTCACTAATTCTGACACTGCTGCCAAGACGGTTTGTGGAAGTTGTGACAGGCTCCTGTCCTCAGGCTGCTTGCCTTGGTCCTGCACCATTGCAGAACCTCTTGGTCTGTGGTTGACCGTGCTTCTGTTTTCTTACAGCTGGTTGCAGAAAGGAAAATTGATAAAAACCTACTTCCGCCCAAAAAGATAATTGGGAAAAACTCGAGAAGCTTGGTGGAAAAGAGAGAGAAGGATCTGGAGATCTACCTGCAGACGCTCCTGGCCACCTTCCCTGGTGTGGCCCCCAGCGTGCTGGCCCACTTCTTACATTTTCATTTCTATGTAAGTTCCTCCTAGGTGTCCCCTTGCAAGCCTGCAGCCACCACAGCTCGAGGCATAAACCAGTGTTCAGTCTCAGCTTTCAGGAGAGGTGGGCTGGGGTTTGACCCCGAGGTTAGAAAGATGTAGGAACATCACCGGGGTGGGGACGAGATATGGGCAGGAGCATGTTTGTTGACAGATTTGCTCTAAATTAGACTGTAGCCACAGACAGGTTTTCCTTTACCACATGGCATTTTGTTGAGCAAAAACAGCCTGTGGGTGTTGAAGCTAGTTTTCCGTCCAAATGGATGGGGGTAGATTAGAAACAGCTGACACCTGGCACAGACTATCATTTCGTTGTTGGTTTACAGCTCAGGACTAAGGAGTCAGGCTGTGTCAGCAGAATATTGCTATCTGAGGGCATCTTCAGGGTCCAGGGTGCCGAGTGTCCGTAGATAGATAGACTGCAGTATATGCCCTGGAGCGGCTCTGTACTCCCTTTGGATAGAGGAACAACTTTCATGGGCTGCTGGTGACAGGACGAGCTGTCACACTTCACACAGGGAAGTTCAGCTGTGTGAAACTCAAACATTGAAAACAGCTAACAATTCCACTTCTGCGAATTTATTCTAGTGGGGGAAAGTCAGGCCACTGTGAAAAGGATATAGGTATGGGTGGCTCCAGTCGGTGGCTAAGTAGGTTGAGAATCTGACTCTAGATTTCGGCTCAGGTCACGATCTCACTGTTTGTGGATTCACACTCCGCATTGGGCTCTGTGGTGGCAGTGTGGAGCCTGTTTGGGATTCTCTCTTTCTCTCTCTCTCTCTCTCTCTCTCTCTCTCTCTCTCTCTCCCCCCTCTCTCCCCCTCCCCCTCCCTCTCCCTCTCCCTCTCTCCCCCTCTCCCTCCCTCTCCCTCCCTCTCCCTCTCCCTCCCTCTCCCTCTCCCTCTCCCTCCCTCTCCCTCTCTTTCTCTCTCTCTTTCTCTCTCTCTTTCTCTCTCTCTTTCTCTCTCTGCTCCTCCCCAGCTCGCTCATGCCTGCCCCCCTTCTCTCTCAAAGTAAATTAAAAAAAAAAGAAAAGGAAAAGAAAAGAAAAGGATATAGGTACATTCCAGGATAGTAGCAAAATACTGAAGACTATCAAAAGTCCAGTGGAGGCGGTTTTTTAAAAAATCACAGGATTTTTGATCATGTAATTGGATATTCTGCTAGAAAATGATGGTGTAGCTGTGGATTCATTGACAAAGGAAAATAGGTATATTACTATATGAAATGAGAAGGCTAGAAAATGGTCCTGTTTTTTTGAAAATAGGTTTATGTGGGAATATTTGTCCAGGAAAATTCTGAAAGATCATATACCACAATACTAAGAGTCATCTCTGGGTGATAGGTTTTTGGATAATTGACATTTAATCGTTTTCCCTCTGTGTGATGAAGATATGGAAGAACCCATTCCATTTTCAGGCTTACCTTTTAGGAAGGGACCTGTAGGTTGTGGCCTTAAAGGCTCCAATAATGTTTAAAACACAACTTTCTTGAAGTGCTTTCAGAGTAGGACAGTTGAACCTTTCTTGGAGTGCTAGATAGAGCCTGGAAATTTGGTGATAACGCTAGTATTGGGTCACTAAGCTTGGAGGGGCTGTGAGGAAAAAGGGTGACATTTACAGATGGCATGTATCTATATAAATGCTTCGGATTTTATTCAGCATATACCAGTAGTGTATGTGGCTAACAGTTTCCTGTTGTAGGTATTTTTTTTTTTACATTTTCTTTCTGTATGTGAGGAAAAATTTCCATTCCTTACGGGAGTTTTTCAGAGAAACTATCGGTTAGTATTTTAGGAAATGCTGTTCTTTAAGAAAGCTTTGATTAGTCATTAAAGGCTAAAACTTGATAAGCAGCCCTTTGAAAGTATAATTCATTACTTAAAACCTAGGCCTTTGAGGAACAAATCTCCTGGCTACCTCAGGTTTGCCCAGCTCTGAGCATGGAAAGGCCTGGGCTGCTCTTCTGAGATAGGTTTGCCTGAGGTAGGCCTGGGCTGGCCCACATCTGAGGTTCTGGTTTGAGGCATGCTCTACTGTTTGGAACATATCGGACATATTGAAATTACTGTTATCACAAGGGCCCATGGGAGTGCCTGGGTGGCTCAGTCGGTTAAGTGTCCAACTTCAGCTCAGGTCATGTTCTCGCAGTTTGTGAGTTTGAGCCCCTCATCGGGCTCTTTGCTGACAGCTCAGAGTCTGGAGCATGCTTCGGATTCTGTGTCTCCCCCCTCTCTGCTCCTTCCCCAGCTTGCTCTCTGTCTCTCAAAAAATAAAAAATAATAAAAAATAAAAAAAAAAGAAGAAGGGCCCTGGGTTGTATACATGCAAGGATTTTAAAAAAGTAATTGACTCATCATTACCTTAAATCCTGGTTTCTCAGCTGTGGCACTGTTGACCTTTGGGGCTGGATGATTGTCATGAGGATTGTCCTGTGCACTGCTGAGCGGCATCTCTGTACTCTGCCCCCTGGACGCCAGTAGCCGCCGCAGGTTGTGACAACCAAAATGGCCTCATGCATTGGCAAATATTCCCCTGAGGGACAAAATTGCACCTGGTTGAGAACCACTAGATCTTCAAATGAGTTTGAACAAACAGGACCTGAAAGATTTGTCAGCCTTTTCTGTAGGCTGGAAGCTCTTAAGGGAATGTTTGTGCCGCCCTTTGTCCCATCAGCATCCTCACTGAAATTGTTCCCAACATGTTCCACTTCTTGTGGGGCTGACGTTGGACAGGGCTGGCTCAGGGAACCCTACTTGTCCTGAGCCTGGTTTTTTGGTTTTGTTTTGTTTTTTCGTTAAAATAGAATTCACATACCATAGAATTCACTCTTGTAAGGCATACAGTTCCTTGGTTTTAGTATATTCACATAGTTGTGTGGATATCACCACTGTCTAATTCCAGAACATTCATCATTCTGAAAAGGAACTGTGTACCCATCAGTAATCACTGATGTACTTTCTGTACCCCATGGATTTGCCTATTCTGGACATTTCATATAAATGAATCATACAAATGTGGCCTTTTGTGATGGGCTTCTTTTGCTTAGCATGATGCTTGCAAGGTCCATTTGTATTGTACTCTGGTCCTTTTTTGGCTGAGTAATATTCTACAGTTTAGATGTACGACATTATCTTTTAGTCGACGGACATTTGGGTTTCCACGTTTTGGCTATTATGCATAATGCTGCTGTGAACACTCACATACAAGTTTTTATATGGACCATATATTTTCCTTTCTGTTGGGGATATATAAAGAGTGGCATTGCTGGGTCCTGTGGGGAGCTGCCAAAATTTTTCCATTGACATTCCTATCAGTAATATACAGGCTCTCTTCCCCCCACATCCTTGTCAAACTTGGTACTGTCCACTTTTTTTGATAGCCATCCTAGTGGGTGTGAAGTGGTGTCTCCTTGTTTTGATTTGCATTTCCCTAATGAGGCTGCCTCTTTTCGTATGCTTATTTGTCATTTGTATACTGTCAGTGGAGAAATGTATTCAGATATCCTTGGCATTTTATTTTTTCATTTTTAATTAAAAAAATTTTTTTTAACGTTTGTTTATTTTTGAGAGGGGAGAAAGGGAGGGGCAGAGAGAGGGGGAGAACAATACGAAGCAGACTGCAGGCTCTGAGCTGTCAGCACAGAACCCCATGCGGGGCTCAAATCATGACCTGAACTGAAGTCAGACACCCAAACCAACTGAGCCATCCAGGCGCCCCTCCTTGGCACTTTAAAAAATTAGGTTACTTGTGTTTTTGTGGTTGAGTTTTAGGAATTTTTAAAATATATTCTGGGTATTAGACCCTTATCAGAAATGTGATATGTAAATGTTTTTCCCATTGTGCAAATTGTCTTTTCATTTTTTTGGTACTGTCCTTTGAAACACGAAAGTTTTAGATTTTGATGAAGTTCATTTCATCCATTTTTTTTCCTTTGGTCACTTGTGTTATTGATGTCCTTAGAAAGCATGGTCTAATCCAAGATTACAGAACTTTAGAGCTTTGTTTTCTTCTTCTAAGACTTTTATGGTTTTAACTCTTATATTTAGGTCTTTCATCCACGTCGAGTTAGTTTTTGTTTATGGTGTGAGGTAAGGGTCCAACTTCATTCCTTTGCAGTGTGGATTTTGATGGCAAGGCAAGAAAGCAGTTCATCTGTCTGTGGCCAGCTCTGAGCCAGAGAATCCAGGGGCTGGGGCAGCCCAGCCACCTGTGTTGCAGTGAGTGGGTGGGTACACCTTGGCACTGGGCCTGTTGCTGTGCTGTTTCCCTCCAGATAGCTGTGGCTCAGTACTCCTGGAACTCTTAGTGACAAACCTCATCCCAACACCCCCCAAGCAGAGGTTTTCAAATTCAGTGAAATGGAATCCCACAGAGAATTTTAGCACACCATTTTGAGGCAGGATGTCAACCAGTGGACTTAGGAGGCAAGCCGCTTCCTGACTGTTTCTTCTAAGTCAGTCATTTGACCTCTCTGTGTCTCAGTCCTTCCTTTGTAAGCTTGGGGGTGATGTCCCCCAAGCTTGAGAATTGGTGGAGACCGTGCAGTGAAGGTAAAGAGCCTGGAAGAGCAGTGGGCCCATGGGGGCTCACCAAATGCCATCCAGTGCTGGCTGCCCTGGTAAGGAAAGGCATCCAATTCTTGTCAAAGGTGGCATCTCTGTCATTTTCTTATTTTAAAGCCAGTTGTCTAGGACGAAGGCGCTTTATGAAATTTGAAATCAGGAGCTGTGATAGGACTGTTACCACCTTAACATCAGCCTTAGTATCCGCATCCATTCTTTGTCTCAGTGGCAAGGTACTGAGGCTGTGAGTGGTAGCAGATTTCTCTGCAGCATCCTTATGGTCTTGGAGCTCTCCCCAGTAAATATTTAGCCTTGAATGTCTCAGTGGGGAATTTTTACTTAAAGCCGAATTGCACATAACATACCCGTCTCCTGCTAGAATGCCTCATCACAGTCATGAAATAAGAGCTATATAGGGCCCGCCAACCCTTAGCATGTGTGTGAGTGAACCACGTAGTGACATGTGATGGCGTCCCTTGTTTGTGCCCTGCTAACAAGTACCCTGTGCTCTGCCCAAGCAGAAGCGTCGGACTGGCCTGGGGTTATGTCTTGAGCACAGCCACGTGTGCTGTGGGGTGCACTGGGTTGCAGGGTGCCACATGCACAGATGTAGCTTTTGATCTACAGCCTGACTAGTTTGTGGCGCATTTGTGTGCAGCTCACACTGCTGCCTGAGGGCGTACACCAACACGTGATCCTGGTAGGCGGCTGATTGACTGGTCTAGCACCCATTTAGGGATGGGTGTTATGGTTTTTAAACATACCTAATTTTACTGAAAAATTTTTTGAGGTATAAAGAATGTCTTTTTTTAAAAATGCATTTTGGGGTACCTGAGTGGCTTAGTCAAGTGTCCTGGCTCTTGATCTCGGCTCAGGTCATAATCTCCCATTTTGTGAGTTCAAGCCCTGTGTCAGACCTTACGCTGACAGCACAGAGTCTGCTTCGGATTCTGTCTCTCCCTCTCTGGCCCTCCCCCACTCACACTCTCTTTCTGTCTCTCTCTCTCAAAATAAAGAACCGTAAAAAAAAAAAAAAAAAAAAAAAAAAGGCATCTCAATTCAGACATTTGTAGCACCCCAAAGCACTTTAGGTCCCCTCCACCCAGATTGGGTGAGGTGTGTGGGAGTCACCTTTCCCTTCAGGTGACCTAACAGAATCTGCAGTGGCTTAGATGGGGGGGCACTGAACCCCATCCCCACCCTCCCACACCAGGAGAAAGCCTGATTCTGCTCACCTTTGCTCTGCACACAAGGCTACAGCTTAACCAGAATACTGTGAGGAGGCCAGCAAAATGCTTCTGTTAGGAGACTTGAACTCTCAATTCAGGGGCCAAGATGTTCCTTTTTTCCTGTCCCATGAAGTCTCCCCAGATGAAGATGAGCCTGGGAGACAAAGTGTTGCAGCAGTGTGCACCTCCTGTGCCCCAAAGAGTGGGAGAAAAATTGTCACATAGTTTGCTGCTTAGATTGCCCCGAAGTAAAACCCCTGTTCTCTGCTTAGCATGAGTCCTTGGCCCTCACTATCTCTCTCAGCTTTCTGTGTTTTCTGGAAATGCCAGCCTTGTCCTATTGGCAAGGTTGGCATTGAAGCCAGCTGCCCAAAGAAATGCAACATTATTAGGTCAGATGGAGGGCAGGGAGCCCTTTCTTGCAGGAGACCTTTGGGATCCCCAGGGTCACTAGCACAGGTCAGAGAGTTGCTGCTCAGGAACCTGCCTCTTTCAGGACTCACCAGGTGATGCTCAGGCAGCGGACTTAACTTAGAGATGGGCTGCGGCCCTCAAAACTATTGGCCGAGAAACGAGCCTTTGGACCATTCCAAGCTCTTCAGTTCTTCACAGCAGTCAAGGAAACTATAATTGAGTTTAAGTTGTTGCAAGAGACTGAAGTTGAACTTCACCATGAATGGAGAGCCTCTCTCCTCCCTAGCTGGAGCCCTGTCCTGCTCAGAGCCTGTGTTGTCCTGGTGGCCCCTTTTCATCTGACCTTTCATCCGCTGGGGCCACATTTGCTCATTTTTCTCCCTTGGGCTTTTTGTCCATTTGTGATGCCAAAGGGGCTTATTCTCGTAGAATATGTAAACTGAATTTTAAGCAGCTTAAAAAATAAACACATTTTAAAAAGCCAGTATAAGGTACTGAAAGAAAAATTAGAGGAATATTTATATAATCCTGGGGTTGGGGAAGAGCCCTGAAGTCACGAAGAAAAAGAAGCACAGATTAAACAACTTTTATAAAATGGAAAAATCTCTGTGTCAGGAAAACTGCCACAAACAAAGGTAAAAGGCATGCACAACAGGAAGAAGATACAGCATATAAACAACTTTAACATGTCCATCATGTATGAAAGGTAAGGGCACAGACGAACTACAGAGAAAAACAAGAAAAGGACACTCTGTCTCCAATCTGGTGCCTATTGAGTCCCATAAATATGTGAGTCGCATGTCCCGGTGGCAGAGCTGTTCCCATGAGTTACGAAGGCAACTGTGTGGCCTCCATCTGGGCCTGTTTACCAGAAGGCTGCCATCTGTCAATTTGTTAAAATTCTTACCTGCAGGATTTGCAGCTGGGGGGCCCTACTGTTCCCACAATTATACACAAAAGCACTGAGGCAGTTGGTGACGTACAGAGAGAGCCTTCAAGGCCAAATGACTGTGCTGCTTTTTGGCCAATTTCTATAAAATTGGAGAATACGGCACCTCTCCACCTCAATTTTCTCATCTGTGAAACTGAGTTCAAAATGCCATCTTCCTCACATGGGGCATTGGGAAACCTGAGTGTGCCAGTATGCAGTAACTGCTCAGGGGGTTCAGACCCCAGCATACCAGCTGTTATGTGACTGTGGGCTTAGCCTGTCAGGCCTCATTAAAGAAGTCCTTTCCTGTCTCTTCTGTATGAATTTGGGGCCAAGTGGACTGGTGCAGGGCTTGCTGGATAAGCATAGAAAGAGAGCAGGTGCTCACTTGGAATGTGAAAGAAAGTAGAAACGGTCCCTCGTAGAAGAAATAGGACTTTCTCTCTGTCACGCCGTCTCCTAGGATCTTCTGGGGCCAGTTTTGGGAGCTGCTGGCTTCCCAGCTGGGTCTCTGCATAACCAGGCTTTGCTGGCCTCCTGGGCCTCATGTGTGAGCCAGGGCCTGTGTGCTGAGAGTCACCGCAATAGTCTGCTTTCCATTCTGCCTTTGAGGTGACATTCCAAATATCCACAGAACTGGAAATATTCACTTTCCTTTCCTGGGCACTTTGACTTCTAGTTTACTTTCTCTTTTGTTGTATATCATAATCTCTTTTTGTTACATTAACTTTCTAGAGAGCTGGCGTTGCAGCAACAGAGGTGGGTAGCAGGGGATGTGTGCGTCCCAGTGACTGGGGGCAGAGGGACTTCCTAACTGTGGGTTCTGTTTTCTCTGCAGGAGATAAATGGCATCACCGCAGCACTGGCTGAAGAGCTCTTTGAAAAAGGTATGTGGCCAGGAGTCCCTGAAATACTGTGTAACTCGCCCAGCCCTGTTAGGCAGTTGGGGACCCAGGGTGGCGCAGAACTCCGTCCACATCTGTTGTGCTGGGCTATGAGTCCCAGCCAGGGCCCACCTCCCTCGGGTTTTGCCCAAATCCCTGGATCTGGTCCACAGCTGAGCCTGCCTGTCTACCTGCCCTGCGGGCAGCCAGGTCCGAGAAGCTATGGACCTTACCTGAGTACTCTTTTGAGTCTCTGTGTTGGGGGCTAACCCCAGGCTCAGGATCTAGTCCGAAGCCCTGAGGTGGAGTTCTGGAAGGTAGGTGGCAATGCTGCCCTCTTACACCTGGTTTGTCCTTACCTGAAAGAGGTTAGACGTCAAACAGAAGCCAACCCGGGGTCGTGGCCCTGCCAGAGAGCATAGTAACAGTAGCTGACGTGTAATGAGTGTTTCCCGTAGTTTAGCCCTGTGTTGGGCATCTCACTGCCTTCCTTCCGGGATGTGCAGATGAGGACACTGAGAACGAGAAGCCCGGGAACCTGCTTCAGGGTACATGGCTGGGAGGAGCAGAGCAAGGACCAAGTGCCAGTCTGTCTGGTTGAGAACCCTGCCTCCTCACAGGTCCTGCACTGGGCTAGCACCTTAGGCCTCACCTGATCACAGAGTGTTTGCATAGTAGAGGTTGTAGTGTGAGTCTGCTGCCCAAATGCCGCCTTGCATCAGCTTTATCCCAGCTCAGTGCCTCAGATTTTGACTCGGCCTCGCCTCATGGAGGCTCCCCAGCCGCACATTCTCATGTCCCTTCCTTTGTAATCACGTGTCCTGGGTCTGCCCTGTGCCCACGTGAGCTCAGGACCATAGCTTCGTCCTGAGGGTGCTTGCCAAGTGCTTGTTAACTGTTGGCCAGGTGGGCAGGTGCCCTGGCTGCACAGTGGGGCTGGTGCTGGATGCTCATCCTGTGGGGCGTGGCTGTTGCAGGAGAACAGCTCCTGGGGGCCGGAGAGGTCTTTGCCATCGGGCCCCTACAGCTCTATGCGGTCACCGAGCAGCTACAGCAGGGAAAGCCCACGTGTGCCAGTGGGGACGCCAAGACTGACCTGGGGCACATCCTGGACTTCACCTGTCGCCTTAAGTACCTTAAGGTAAAGCTGTGGCAGCTTGGTAATGGAGAGCCACCCCGTTGTGGGCACGTAGCCCGTGTGAGGCATAACAGCTCATTGGCTGGCAGCATGTGTGAAGGTGGCTGAATGGGCCCTGGGAGAAGGAAGGCCGTCTTGGGTGTTCTTGACACTGTGCTTCTGGCTGTGAGCACCAGGGGGCGTTGTGACCCAGTGCCCCCCTCGCTCAGAACCTCGGCTTTAGCCTGCTTTGTTGACCATGCATGTGGTGAGTGGAGGTGCGTGCCTGCTGCGAGTCACGTTCGGCAGCTGCTGCAGCACCGCCTCGTGAATGTGGCTGGGGAGCAGTTGCAGCAGCATCCCTAATTCAAGCCCTCTCTCTGGCCACAGGTTTCTGGCACAGAAGGACCTTTTGGGACTAGCAACATTCAAGAGCAGCTCCTGCCTTTTGATCTGTCAATATTCAAGTCTCTTCATCAGGTGGAGGTAAGGCCCAGGAGCCCTGGAGTTTAGGCAGGGCTGAGCCCATGTGGGTGTGGTCTTGCGTCTGATCATCTATAGCTGGAGAGTGTCTGGATTTACCCATAAGGCACTGTTTTCGCATTTGTCAGTATGTGGCAGACTCTGTCTGGGGGGAAGTCTGGCCTATCTGAAGGTAGAGAGAGAGGGGCCTCCACTGCCCTCGGCTGGTCTGCGTGTCTCCACTCCGGGCACAGGCAGCATTTGGACAGGACAGAGTATCAGTGCTTTGGCTCCCTCCTTCCATTGCTGGAGCTCAAGTGCTGGGGGTGCACCCTGAGGGTCTGGCAGAGGGCCTCTGCCTCCCAAGTCTGTGCCTCCCAGGGCAGGTTGGCAGAGGGCTTGGAGGGCTCTCTGCTCTCTGGTGTGCCCACGCCTGATGCTTTGTATCACTCCCTACTAAACTCCTGGGCTCACGATGCCATTTTGTTAACATTTTTTTAATGAAAGGGGACCCAGTAACAAATTTAAAAAATGCTTCAAAGCATCTGCTTCTCGAGCATGGGTTTTGCATTCAGCCCTGTGCCCTTATGCACACTTCTTGATGGAAGCTTCCCAACGGCCCTGTGAAATGGGTACTTTTATTCCCATTTTACAGTTGAGGAAACAGGGTTAGGGAAGTAAGGAGGTTTGTCCAGGACCACGAAGTTAATGAAGCTGGGATCTGAATCCAGCCAAGTCTAACTCCAGAGCCTCTGCTACCCGTTGGACTATGCTGCGTGCACATTCTGGGCTAGTCTCAGAGAACTGGAGTCCCACATCCCTTGATGGGAACCTGTGGTGCATGCCTCGACCAGTGCTGGCTGAGGAAGGGCTGGGAAGTGAGAGGAGGGCCCACCCCAGCCTTGGCCCACACAGGCTGAGGCCCCAGAGTCGGAGTCTCTGTATGGGTAGCACTCATGCACGTGCTCTGGCCTCTGGCCCACCCTCCCTTGCTGCAGGACCGCCGAGGCCAGTGAAGTAGGGCTGGGTGAGCAAGAGGGCCCATCACCAAAGAGCAGAAGCAGAAGGGGCAGAGAGAAGCCCCTTCCTCGCAAGCCCTGCTTTCCAGAGCCTGCACTTCCCATCCACCTGCCAAGCCCCAGCCAGCCCTTACAGAGAAAACGGAACATCGAGCTTGTGGTTCACTGTGCACATCGCTAGATTCTTCGGGGAATGTTTAGTTAGCACTAAAAATTGGGAAAAAGACTTAGGGTAGAGTTGCCTCCTGCCTCTTAGGATTTGGGTTTATTGATTGTTGTGCTTCTGTTGTGTGTGGGTGGTAGACACCCTTTTCCAAGACTTCTGATGGAGCAATGATGCCATTTCTGAGACGTGGCTGTTCTTTGTCCCAGATAAGTCACTGTGGTGCCAGGCACATACGGGGGCTAGTTGCGTCGAAGCCCACCTTAGCCACAATGAGTGTCCGCTACTCCGCAACCTCTATGAAGGTAAGCTCCACCCATTTCCTGCCTGGGGTGCTGGCTGAGAGACAAGGTCCTGCATTGTGGTCCCCTCTGCACTGAGGATGGGTGTGAGCATCACTGCTGCCTGTCAGAGACACCAGATGCTGGACCTTCCCCTGGGCAGCAGCACACTCATGCAGGTCCTCGTGGTGCTTGACAGTTCCTGGGATGCTTTAGTCTGTGCCTTCATCAAAAATCAACGCTGTTAGGGGTGCCTGGGTGGCTCAGTCAGTTAAACATCTGACTTCGGCTCAGGTCATGATCTTGCGGTCCGTGGGTTGGGGCCCCGCGTCGGGCTCTGTGCTGATACCTCAGGGCCTGGATCCTGTTTCGGATTCTGTGCCTCCCTCTCTCTCTGCCCCTCCCCCACTCGTACACTTGTGATCTTCTCTCTCTCTCTCTCTCTCTCTCAAAATAAACATTAAAAAAAAAAGATCAACGCTGTGAAACAAGGCAGTTGAAGGAACTAGGTCTCCCCTACCCCAAAAAGTCACTGGTTTTGGATGTGTGAACACATTGCTAGGCAGTGGCAAGTGGCAGAACGTTTATTAGATTGATAAAAATGTTTCTCCAAGGTTAAAACGCCCTGGCTTAGCACTTGTTCGTATCATGTTCTGAGTGGACTTTAAGTAGATAGGTTGTAGAAATGCTGGTCCCTGTCATTTGTGTGTGAGCAATAGAAATGCTCAAATTGAGAATGTCGGGGTTTTTTTCTATTTACCATTTTATGGATTGCATCTTAGTAGTGTTAAAGACCATCTCAGGGTATAGAACAAACATAGTGGCTACTTCTGTGACTTACAGTGTATGATCCAGATTTGGGTTTGAAGACTCGAGGCCACTGGCTGAAATAGGAGGCTTATGTAATGAGCAAGGGTGTAGGGCAACTCGGCCTCTGTCCAAGGCACTCCCTGCTGCCTGGCTCAAAGGGCCCAAATTCATTCATTGAGGGAGGAGAGGTCTTCTGGGCAAAGCAAGGCAGACCTGCCTTCCTGCCCTTTGATGGTGCCCCTGTGTCCATGCTGCTACCCTGCAAAGTAATGGCTAAAAGGGCCTACTATCCTCAGTGGGGACCATAGTGCCAGTCTGGAAAGCACAGTTGCCTGGAAACACCATGAATTCTGAGCTTCAGCTCCTGAGGTTTAAGCCAGAAAAGGCATCACCACGAAGCATAAGGCTCTTCTGGGTTTGAAAAGCATTTGCTAACAAAGCAGGGTCAGAGCATATCCCAAGTGGCTGTTATGTTGCTAAGCTTTTCAGTTATTTCGCAATCATTTAAAGCTGTATGAACTGAAGCCTGTTTTAATGCAAGTTCACTTCCACATACTAAATATGCTGAAGCCCTTCCTGAAATTTTGCAATGATTGTGTTGCGTGAGGGCCAAGTGTGGTGCTCAACAGATGTTCTTACATAGGAAGTCCTTGTTCCCGAAGCCTCGGAATTTGATGAGTGGGAGCCAGAAGGCACGGCCCTGGAAGGCCCTGTGACTGCTGTCATCCCCACATGGCAAGCACTGACTACTCTAGACCTGAGCCACAACAGCATCTCCAACATCGACGAGTCTGTGGTATGCTCTCAGTAGCAGGCACCAGGGGCTTCTCTGGCCTGATCAAATCCTGAGGTTGAGTATTTGGCTTGGCCTCTTCTAGAAGGACCATGGAAAACCTGTATCCAGTGCTCTGTGCATTGCTTGCAGTTTTTAAAGTTAATTTCAAAGTGGGGTTAATTAAAATAGGTGAGGTAGTGGATAGAGCCAAATGAATCCTACTGATTACATGCACATTTGATATAGAAACACAGTATGTGAAGGAATTTATGCCCAGGGGGTAGAGTGGAAAAATCCATGTGCCTGTATAAGAGTGACATCCAGATATTTGGGCATTAGGAGAGTAATTCCTGTATTTGTGCCTTTTGGTGGGGTTGGGCAGGGTTGTAGAAGAGGGATGGGCTTCCTTCCCTGTCTGGGACCTTGCATTTGTCATTTTTACAAGCCAAGTGTCCTATAAAAACAGTGGGTCATATTCAACACTGGAGGCCCGGTGTACTCCTGGGATGTGCTGCTGGGTGGGCACTGGAAGGGGTCACATCAGCAGCCCTGCAGAAGTGTCCAGCTGAGGGGTCCGTGGTCAAGAGGAAGCATCCCACCAGGTGCAAGGGCCACCTAGGATCCCGCCTCCCAGAGTAACCTCGAGTATCTCTTTTGTTTCACAAGAAACTGATTCCAAAGATTGAGTTCCTGGACCTGAGTCACAATGGAGTGCCGGTCGTGGACAACCTGCAGGTAATTCATGTCTTTTAAGGACCACCACCTGTGGGCTTCTCAAGGTCCCATTCTCCTGAGAGTTCAGGAGGCTGATGTAGCCTTGGGAGTTTGGCCATATCCTGGGGTTTTCTCTCATAGGCACCCCAGAGATGTCTGGGTACACTAGAGGTTTACAGAGCCAGGGGCTGCTAGTGTTTCTTTAGGGTCTCAGTGATGCACTGGGCGATTGTTGCTCTAGTTTCAAAGAATGGGAGAAGGTATGGAAATCTAACTCAAGCATGGTGAAGATGATATGCCTCCATCACAGCGATGGACAGCGCCTGCCCTGTGGGCCGTGATGCCTCTTTGGGGGTGCCACTGGGCCATGGTGCGTGCATGGGGGCAGGGGGATTCCCTTGCCAATAACTGTCCAAGGGAAGTGGGCGTTTGAGGGTGGAAGGCCTGCTGCACCTTTAGTGGCAGCCTGCTTTCTTGGGAGCCTCAACTTGAACCAGTGTATCCGGTTTTCTATGCTGCTGCAGCACCTGTACAACCTCGTGCACCTGGACCTATCCTACAACAAGCTCTCCTCCTTGGAAGGGGTTCACACCAAACTGGGGAACATCAAGACCCTGAACCTGGCGGGCAATCTCCTGGAGAGTCTGAGTGGCCTGCATAAGCTCTATTCCCTGGTCAACCTGGATCTCCGTGACAACAGGATCGAGCAGGTGAGCCACAGCCCAGAAGGATCTCAGGGTTCTGGGATGTCTGTACCTTGGTATTTGTCACTTTAAAGAAGAGCGGGGGCCGGGCACACCTGGGTGGCTCAGTTGGTTAAGCAGCTGACTTTGCCTCAGGTCACGATCTCGCGGTTCATGGATTCGAGCCCCGCATTGGGCTCTGTGCTGACAGCTCAAAGCCTGGAGCCTGCTTCAGATTCTGTGACTCCCTCTCTCTGCCCCTTCCCTGCTCGTTCTCTCTCTCTCTTTCTTGCAAAAATAAATAAATATTTAACAAATAAAGAAAGAAAGAAGAGCGGGAAGCTGCCTTTCACTGCCAAGAGGCCATCAGACATGTTGCCCTGTTGGTGAAGCATTCAAAACAGGGATGATGGCAGGGAACTCGTATCTTACAGATGGAGGAGGTCAAGAGCATTGGCAGCCTCCCGTGTCTGGAGCACGTGGCTCTACTGAACAACCCTCTGAGCATCATCCCTGACTACCGGACCAAGGTGCTAGCTCAGTTTGGAGAGAGGGCCTCCGAGGTAAGCTGCTGGGGTAGGTCGGCTCTGTCAGAGAGACAGTCTGGATGGAGTCTGGCTTTTCACAGGCAGCACTGGAGGTGATGTCCACTGTTTTATGCCTGCTTGCTTCGGAATGACATCTGGCCCTTAAGGGTCTTTTAGTTCTGGGAATTCTGCTGCCTCCTCAGGAGGAGGCTTTCTTGCTTCTTCTACGGGGATGTCAGCTGCCGTGGTTCCCACTAGCTTCCCTCATGTCCTCTCTGTCAGAGCTTCAGGCCAGGAAGGCTCCCCGTGAACCAACAAGCACAGAGTGAGGGTGGAAGGACTGTCTTCAGCTTGTTAAAAAGTCAAACTGTTTTTTGTGGGCTACAAACAAAGGGTTTGCCCGCCTTTGCCAGTATAGTCTAGCACAGTGTCTGCTGCTTGCTGAGTGTAATCTGGCCACCTGCCACCATGCCAACTGGACAGATCCTTAGCCAGATTCACCCGTCTTTTTGGTCTCAAGCAGGCCCCGCCCCGTTCTCCCCAAATCCCGGGCCAGAAGATACCTGGGTGTCTTCATCCTTCCCCCACCACCCTCCTCATCTCTTTTCAGCCCCGGTGCCCCTTTCTTCGCACCGTCACCAAGACCATGTTCACAGGATGTCCTCCTCCTACCCTCCCAGGCTACATGGTGTGGTGTCAGCTCCTCCCGCAGGTCCTTGGGACCATCCTTCATTCGAGCACACTGCCACCCCTCACTGTTTGCCAGCCACAGTGTCCTCCTCTATTGGCGGATGGGGGTCCTTGCTCTTCTGCCTGTTCCCCCGCCCAGCAGCCCTCCCCTTGCTCTTCACTGATCTGAGTTTTGCCATAACTGGGGGCTTGGTTCAGGTCGCTGCCCCCACGCCCAGCCACCCAAGAGGCCTTCACAGTGGATCCTGTACCCTCCCCTTCTCAGAGAGGGACTCCAAAAAATGGACCAGGTGGTGTGGGAACTCCCAGGTCATTTCCATGGGTGGCGAAGGGCTCACCTGCCAGGGGGCAGAGCCTCCCTTGGCCTCCTATGTCCTGTTGGGACCTGGCCCACACCTCAGCAGGGCCCCTGCCACTCTGCCCCCCTCAGCCCCTATGCTGACTCCATTCTCTGACCTCTGTAGGTCTGTCTGGACAACATGGCAACCACAGAGAAAGAGCTGGACACCGTGGAAGTGCTAAAAGCAATTCAGAAAGCCAAGGAGGTCAAGTCAAAGTTGAACAACCCAGAGAAGAAGGTGGGTCTTTATGTGGGAGGTGACAGGAGTGATGGTGAAGAGCCAGCTGAGGAAGGAGCTGGCTCACTGTGGAACCAGGCTGTAGAGTGCTCAGGTCCACTGCATCTCAGCTGTGCCTCTCCATGTCCTAGCTGCTTGACCTTGGGCAAGCCACACCCCCTCTCCTCACCTGTGCAAGGAGGGTGGTGGCAGCACCTGCCACATCGGGTTGCTGCGGACTAGGCCGGACCGCCTGCACCATCACCACACTTGTGAGAGCTGGGAGTTCCTCTCTCCTCCCCACTGACTATGCCGGGTTCTGTGCTTCCTGATCTTTCTCTCCTCTCCCGGGCTGACTTGAGCACTCCTCCTCAGATTGGTGAGGATTCCCGGCTCTCAGCTGCCTCCTGCGTCCGGCCCAGTGGCTCCCCTCCCAGCGTGGCTCCCACCTCTGCCTCCCTGCCCCAGCCCATCCTCTCCAATCAAGGTAATTGTGTATGTGTCTTTCCACCTGGCAGAGTCACACAGGTCCTGCTTGGGCCTCCTGGCTGGGGTTGGGGCTGATGCCGGCACCTGCTCCCTGCAGGGTTCAGACACAGGGAGGGCATGGTGCTATCTACAGGCTAGCGCCTCTTGGGGTGGCACAGAGTGGGGGGGGGGGTGCCAGCCTGAGTTCAGTTGTTTGCTTAGCTAGTACCCCTCGGTTGGTCTGAACGCCCACATCGCAGTTCCTATAGAATCCTGTGGGTTTCTGATGGGGCCGGGGGGCTGCCCTTTGAACAGGCTCAGGGCTGCTGCTCATAAGGACCCTAATCCCTGATAGGCATTGCGGGCAGATTGGTTCCTTGTTAACGGGAAGCCAGGCCCAGTGACTTTCTGGAATCGGGCACCCCGGCCCCTGTGTAGGGAACTTTCTTTTATTGTTTCCTCACCTCTGTGGTTCTCACGGTGTGATTCAGCCCCCAAACACTGCGTGTGTGGGGCCAACATGGGCTGTCCGTGGACCCATGGAAGACCAGTTCCCTTCACCCGCCCACTGTCTTAGCGTTTTCAAAGGGCTTTCACCTCTGAACCCAGGCATCCTCGGAGATGAGTGAGTGAAGCAGGTCCCATGGGAGTGTCTGCTGGCCCGGCCCCCACGGAAGAGGGGAGGGTGTGCCGTCCCGAGTGGAGCCAAGGCTCGGGACACGCAGGAAAGAACGCCGCCCGCCCGGGCTCCTGGAGACGCAGAACTTGGTGTGAGGTCTTGGGAAAACAGTTTGACCTTATGTTTCAAGAGCCAGAAAAACGTTCCCACCCCTTGACCTGGTAACCCCGCTGGTGGGGATTTTATCTTAGCGGGTTAAGTTAATGGGGAAGGGGGAGGTGAAATGCTCACTGCAGCGTTATTTACGCCAGCAAAACATGGGATGTGACGAGTGTCAGAGGATGCAAGGGAGATTGAGCTGTGGTACAAAATGCTCTGCCACCATGACATCAGAGAGAGGGGACCTGGGTCGGAAGAAAGGGGAAGTGCTCGAGTTAAATCGAAAAGTCCATGGCAGGGCAGCACACCAAGGTCATGACCATGAGATTAGGGGAGAGAGTTCAGGAGAATGGAGTGGTGGTATTAGGGGCCAGAGTGATTGTCAATCTGCTTTTGTAACACCCTTGACTGAGAAATTTTGGTTTTATTTTTTTACCTGAAAGGGAAGGGGGGTTTGTGTCCCAGTGAAGAAGCTTTCCTGCCTCGTTCCCTGCCACTGGGCCAGGGCCCTCTTGGGGACTGCTGCCTCAAGCTGCCATGTCACAGCACCGGCTGGCCTGCTGGCCTGCAGAGGAGCCAAGCCGTGTGACTAGACTTTTTGGGGGCAGGGAGACGCAACTGGTCCTTGAGGCTGGGAACCAGCCGGTTCTCAGTCAGTATGTTAAATTGATGAACGAGTGAGTGTGTGAATGAACAAGTGAGCAGAGAACCAGATAGTAAAGTGCAGACTGTGGGCAGGGGGATGTGAGGTGTCTGCCCCCAGAGCCGCAGCTGCGGGCAACCCTTCCCCCACTGCCCCACCCTGGGGACATGCCACAGGGTGGCTCGCTGTAGTCTGCTCCCCCTTTCCCAGCTACCGGACATTTAGATGTTGTCTCCAGATTTGCACCTCTTATAAATAAAACTGCACTGGATGTCTTTGTGTGCACATCTCTTTCCTTTTTGTGAGAAACCACAGAATTCGGGCCCCATCTAGGCAATCTGATGCCGCTCGTCTCATCCTCTGAGTGACCCTTCCTGACCACTTGTTTGTACAGTCCATGGTCCAGGAAGGAAGCAGAAAGACTGTCCCTGTCCACATTTCCTCAGTTCCAAACAGGGTGTGGGTGGGTAGTGGCAAGAAAACGTTTTTTCTCACTAAGGTGGAGAAATGTTTGTGTTCAGCTATGCGCTGCCCATCTAGGGTCTTGCCTGGACGGGTCAGGGTTTTCCCCTAAGGGAGCAGTTATGCTCCCAGCCTGCTCCCACCTGTAGAGGTGAATATACTTGTGAATAAACTGGGTGCTCTCGAGTTAACACCAGGCCTCTGGTTATCTCAGGAGCTGTTAGCCAGCTTGTTGGAGCCATGGAGGATTGTGACCAGTAGGGGCTGACGTGTGAAATGCCAGAGTTGATTCATCAGCCAGGTCTGTAGAGAAGTGGTTAGGAGCAGGCACCTGGGAGGCAGTCGGCTCAGTTTGCATCCCGGCTTCCCTGGCCGTGTTCCTTCAAGCAACTTGCAGCCTCTCTGAAGTTCTGTTTTCTCAACTGTAAAGTGGATACACCCTACTTCATCGATTCTAAGATGCACCCGTTTCCACCTTGTGACTTGTCTGAAATTGAGATGCGTCTTTCAATCAGTGGCGTCTCATAGTCGCTGTCAGCCAGCTGGTATTCGTGATGGAGTCGTGTGAAAGCCTTCCGTGGACATCTGCTAAGACCAAGATGGCGCCCCACCCACGCATCTTAGATTTGATGAACTGTGGTAAATAACGAGAGGTGTGCATGAGCTAATGCTGGGGGAGCGCTTAACACTGCTCCTGGCTCACCAGAAATGGTCAGTAAGGGCTTCCCTTCCCTGCATCTTTATCAGAGGTTTCCAGATGACCAGGACAGTGCCCCTGAGGAATGTGGAGTCTCTTGGGGAGGTGAGCTTGTGTACCCAAGGGAGAACAAGGCAGAATGATGTGGGGGCACTTGTAGAAGGGAGAGCCATGTCTAGAGCAGAGGGCTTTGCAGTGGAGGTTAGTATGTGAGGTGAACCTCAGAGGATGGCAGAATCTGAGCGAGTGAGGGAGGGGAGGGGTGGACTCCAGGAGAGAACAGTGTGCTTCATGCATGGCTGTGTGCTGCTGCCTTCCTGCCTGCATAGCGCCTACTGCTTTGCTTTTGGGGGTGTCTGGGTTTGGGCTGCTGGCCTGGCTAGCTCATGGGCAACGGCCTGGGCTGCATGAGTTGTCCTGTCCCTGGGGGGCAGCTGAGCTGGATGAGGGTCCGTGACCTCTGGAGCTCAGTCATTTCATCGAACCATGGTGACTAGTGGCAAAGCCAGGCTGTGGAGGCAAGCCCTAAGCTCCTCTAAACCTCTGCAAAACTGGGGTCAGTGCTCAGTATTGTCCTCACCAGCTGCATTTAGGAAAATGTTTTAAAGAGTCTTTATCCTCCTCCAATGTAGAAGACGTTCGGAGTGAAGGAACAGGCCTGGACATGCTGTGTTCATAAAACAGCCTCAGCAGGGTTTAAGAGCACTGTGTGTTTCTGGGTGCATGAGTCAGTTTGCTGTCCATGTGGAGGTAGCCTAAGGGAGGGTCAGTGGGGGGGTGTCCTGCGGAAAACAGGCCATGGGTACCAAGCACGGATTGTCCTTGCCAGCCACGGAAGAAAACAGCCTGGAAGAAGGCCTGGCCGAATGAGGGGATCTGAGCCCTTGCGTGTCTGTGAAGCTCAGCGGAGATGTCATGTTACTGGGGGGATGGGGCCAACTTCAGTCATTTCCCTAGAAAGAGTCTCTAGGAGTGAACACGTTTCAGGCTCTTGACGGACATACTGCCAAACTGCTCTCCCAGCGGGCAGGCCAGCTCATGCCCCACTGCCCACCTCTGCCCAGTTAGGCCAAATCCAGGCCATGCAGTCAGTCAGACTCTTGCCAACGTGAGGCGAAACAGAGGTCGTGTTCCAACTTGCCCTTCTGTGGTTCCCTGTGAGAGGGTGCATCGCTTCCTGTGTTCTTTCTGGCGGCCATTCCTTTGTGGGATGTCTCTTCATCCTGTGGTCTCCTAACGGGGTTTCCAGCTTTCCCCTCCCATTTTTGACCTGGAAGAGCCTTTTATAGATTAAAGACACACACCTTTATCAAGTATTACAAGTACTTTTTTCTCATTTCATTTCACTTTGTTATATCTTAGGTTTCTTACAGAAGTTTCGTTGTTACATAGTCACACACGTATCAATTTTTTCCTTTGGATTTAGGTTTAGAAAGTCTGTCCCTGCCCTGAGGTTAGATAAGCAGTCATTTGTTCTTTCTTAGAGTTTTTTTAAGATTTCCATTTTTAATGTTTTCTTCTGTGATCCATGCGGCTGGGGTAGGGGGTCTGAAAAGGCCCCAGTCAATGCCGATAGCCTGAGGGCCCAGCCCTGTGTGTTGAATGGCTACTTTCCCTGCCTGCCCTGCCCGCCTGCCCCTGGTCTCTCCAGGAATCATGTTCGTGCAAGAGGAGGCCCTGGCCAGCAGCCTCTCATCCACCGACAGTCTGACTCCTGAAGACCGGCCCATTGCCCGGGGATGCTCTGATTCCTTAGAGTCCATCCCTGCAGGACAGGTAACACCCTCCTCCTGCTGCCAGGGCTTGGTTATCTCTGTGGACCACCTCTTCTGCCTGGGGCTGTCCAGAAGTAGGATGTGCCTTGGCTGGAAGTAGGAGGTGGTCTGGCTGGAGTTGGGGCAGATGCTGTCTCTGCTTGGTCCCCTGTGCTTTATGATGAACGGTTTATATTCCCTGTCTGTCGTCTGTCGTCTGTCTGTCCGTCTGTCAGGGCTAATAGGAACGGGCAGTTCTCTCTCACTAGGTCCTGGGGGACAAAGCCAGATGGTCCTTAGCCCCTGTGAGTGGACTCTCCTAAGAAAGGCAGTTCAGAAGGCCCTAAGTGGGGATTGTTTGGGTCCTACACCCATCAGGAAGAGTTTCCCTCTCCCCTGTTGCCTGGTGTCCTGGGCTATTCTGCCTGCTCCTGCATGTTATCCTAGCAGTCTGGGACACACTGTGACTCCAGCACCTCCTCTGTGGCTATAGCTGAGGGTTCTGGAACTTCTCCATGAGTCCTGGGAAGAGAGGAGGACAGCAAGTGTGATGTGAGAGTCTTGTGTGTGGGGAGTATGCTTGGTACCTGGGCCTCCATCCAACCCCAGCTGTGTTCAGCAGGCCAGAGTCATGGCCCTGTGACCTTGGGCAGTCTGTGGGGTCCTCGCTCTGTCCCCACACTCCTTGGCACTCTTCCCTTCGCTCTCCCCAGGGTCACACAGTAGGAGGTCCTGGGCCCTCGGTCCTCCACACTGCCCAGAGACCATTGGGAGTGCCGTGCCAGGTGCTGCCTAGCCTCTTTTCATCGAGTCCTCTCCTGGCCAGTTGCCAGATTGGTAGACTGACCATGTGGAGCCTCTCGGGTGGCATGAGGAGCACTTAGATGCCAGACCTAGAGGCGCATGCTGAGTTGTGGTATGGGGGCGTGGGCTGGGGTCAGACACATGGGCAGGGATCTCAGCCCTGCTGTACACTGGTGGGGTAACTGGATGAGTCTCTGCCTTTCTGGGCCCCAGAATCCATCCCCGAGGGAAGCAGGATGGTGAGGGGCAGGGGGTGCCTGGCTCAGGGTCAGGCACCCAGTAAATACCAGGGAATGGCTGGCTGTAGCAAGTAGGGGGCTCACTTCATGTCCTTCTCTGTCAGGCACCTTCTGATGATTTACGGGACGTGCCAGGAGCTGTTGGTGGTGTGAGGTAAGGAAGAGGTTGAGAAGGCATTCTAGGCCTCCTGCACGTGCCCAGCTGTGGGCTAGTGGGAACCAGTTGGATTTTGTTAAGGATCTGTTCATAGGAGTCCTTCAAAACTGTTTCTTCCTTTAAATAAGCACCAATGAGGTGGGCTGTGGTCTGTTTCCAAATTCTAATCCCTGAAGTTTGCTTGACACGTTATCCCATACTAGGGGTCAGCAGATTAAGGACGATCTGGTCCACAGCCTATTTTATTTTTTACAGCCTGTGTGAGCTAAGAATGATTGTTCTATTCTTAAGCCACTGTTAAAAAAAGAATATGTGGGTGGGGTGGCCCCCAAAACCTGAAGTGTTTACTTTCTGACCTTTTATAGAAGTTTCCCAATGCGATTCTCTGTATGCTTTTGCATAAGGGGAGCAGTGGCCAAGAGGAGCTAGAATTTAAATGTGGAAAGTCCGAAGACCCACCTAGCTTACTGCCTGACTCCCATCCCAGAGGCTCCTGGGTGCCCCTGAAGGGAACTGTTGTCAACCAGTGACTTCATGCCCTTTAGCTCTCGTCTTTGGGGCTCACGGCCAGCGTCTGAATGACTGAGAAGTCTTTGTGGTGCTTCTGTTGGGGGATCCTGTGTGGTGTGGGTAGGACAGTGTTGGTGCCTGTGGGCCGAGCCCTGGGAGTATGGGCTGTCACTGAACTGGCAGTCCCAGCCTTCCAGCACCTTGGCTCCCCACTGGGACGCTTATTGTGGGCTCAGGACAGGTTCAGCTGTTTAGAAGGCTTGGGAGACCCTTGAGGCCAGGGTGCAGCAGAAGGTTGTGTGTGTGGGTGGTAGGGATGGCCCAGCGCAACATACCGTTGACCTGGCCTCTCCCCACACAGCCTGGAGCATGCGGAGCCAGAGGTCCAGGTGGTGCCTGGGTCCGGCCAGATCATCTTCCTGCCCTTCACCTGTATTGGCTACACGGCCACCAACCAGGACTTCATCCAGCGCCTGAGCACACTCATCCGGCAGGCCATTGAGCGACAGCTGCCTGCCTGGATTGAGGCTGCCAACCAGCGGGAGGAGGGCCAGGGCGAGCAGGGCGAGGATGAGGACGATGAGGAGGATGTTGCTGAGAACCGCTACTTTGAAATGGGGCCCCCGGATGTGGAGGAAGAGGAAGAAGGTGGCCAGGGGGAGGAAGAGGAGGAGGAGGAGGAGGAGGAGGAGGGCGAGGAGGAGCGCCTGGCTCTGGAGTGGGCCCTGGGTGCAGACGAGGACTTTCTGCTGGAGCACATCCGCATCCTCAAGGTGCTCTGGTGCTTCCTGATCCACGTGCAGGGCAGCATCCGCCAGTTCGCCGCCTGCCTTGTGCTCACCGATTTTGGCATCGCCGTCTTCGAGATCCCACACCAGGAGTCGCGGGGCAGCAGCCAGCATATCCTCTCGTCCCTGCGCTTCGTCTTCTGCTTCCCCCACGGTGATCTCACGGAGTTCGGCTTCCTTATGCCGGAGCTCTGCCTGGTGCTCAAGGTGCGGCACAGCGAGAACACGCTATTCATCATCTCGGATGCCACCAACCTGCACGAGTTCCATGCTGACCTGCGCTCGTGCTTCGCCCCACAGCACATGGCCATGCTGTGCAGCCCCGTGCTCTATGGCAGCCACACCAGCCTGCAGGAGTTCCTCCGCCAGCTGCTCACCTTCTACAAGGTGGCGGGCGGCGGCCAGGAGCACAGCCAGGGCTGCTTCCCCGTCTACCTGGTCTACAGTGACAAGCGCATGGTACAGACGGCCGCCGGGGACTACTCGGGCAACATCGAGTGGGCCAGCTGCACGCTCTGCTCAGCTGTGCGGCGCTCCTGCTGCGCACCCTCCGAGGCCGTCAAATCGGCTGCCATCCCCTACTGGCTGCTGCTCACGCCCCAGCATCTCAACGTCATCAAGGCCGACTTCAACCCCATGCCCAACCGCGGCACCCACAACTGTCGCAACCGCAACAGCTTCAAGCTCAGCCGCGTGCCACTATCCACGGTGCTGCTGGACCCCACACGCAGCTGCACCCAGCCACGGGGTGCCTTCGCAGATGGCCATGTGCTTGAGCTGCTCGTGGGCTACCGCTTTGTCACTGCCATCTTTGTGCTGCCCCATGAGAAGTTCCACTTCCTGCGTATCTACAACCAGCTGCGGGCCTCGCTGCAGGACCTAAAGACCGTGGTCATCGCCAAGAGCCCCGCGACCGGGGCCCCGTCCCAGAGGCCCCTCGTGGATGGCCAGCCTGCCGAGGGCAGGGCCAGGTGAGACTGAGCACGGGCTCTTGAGGGAAAGTTGTGGGGGGGACCGTTTCTGAGACCGTTCGCCCCAAATCACATCTCTGAGCATCTGCATGAGTGGGCCCAGGGTGGGCCCAGCTCCTCTGCTCCTCTGCTCCTCTTTGACTTCTGACCAGCCTCAAAACTGCTCTTGGCTGCCTCTGACACCCAGTACCAAGCCTTACCCTGGTGGTAAGCCATATACCCCTCTCCGGGGAGAACTGGTCTGCTGAGGGGCTCTTTCTCTATGTACCATTCTGTAAATTCCTTCCAGAGGAACTTGTTGGCTAAGAGTGGCAAAGTGCGAAGGTCTGAGTTTGTGACCTGGGTGGTCCCCTTGTTGAAAGCTCCTTTCCTTCTTGTGGCAGGGGAGACAGGGAAGTAGTGGCAGCTTTGTCCTGTTCTTCCTCACTTTGCTTCTGTCCCCAAGCCTGACTTCCCCCCATCTCCCTCCCTGGGTTTCCCTCAGGGCCATCTGAGGCTGAGGCTAGAGGGAAGCCTGTGGGCAGCCGTAATCATATCCTCAGTTCACCCCAACCCAAGCCTCCAGAGGGACCTTGTGCCCTGGAGGGCACACCTGCCCCCCGGCTTCATACAGGCTGGGGCTTCCCCAGCCTGGGCAAGAAAACCCTTCATCTGGTGGTCCTCCTATTCTCTGAGATACAGCCTACCCTACCCTCATTTTCTCTTCCATCTCTATGAGCAGTGGAGACCCTGTTCTCATCCCAGCAGCTCATACAGCCTGCTTCCAGTCCCAGTCCCCTAACCGGTGTTCCCAAAGGGCTTCCAGCCTCTCTCTGGATAATCAGGTACCCTTCTTGGGCCCAGCTCAAGTCCTTTGGCCTCCAGAGAAACACTCAATGTCTGCACACACTTCAGGGTCTTCCCCTCCCTGCCCCTGTGCTGCGGCTTCTAGTGGTGACACCTTGTCTCCATTTCCCTGCTGTCCCCAAGCCTGGCTGAAACCTGCCCACAGTAGGGACCGCATGCAGAAAACAGGTGCCCTGCTTTTCCCCAGCAGATGTATCTCTGTTGCAGGACAACAAGGAGACAGCCCAGGGATTTCTCCAAGATCAGGGTCCCAGGGATTTCTCTCAACAGATGGACTGTCCCAACAGAGAGGATGATGTCCAAAAGACCCCGTCAGCCTGGGGCATGTAGGCCAGTTGCAGGGTCCTCCCAACCTCAGGGGTCCGTTCCTAACCTGAGCTTTAAGGGTTCTGAGCATTGTTTGGTCTTGTACTTAGAACAGACCAGCAAAAACCCAGTGTGGCCACGTGTATATGGCTAGATGGGATGAGAGCCTGGGCTACTTCAGGAGGACCCAGAGGCAAACTGAGGAACAGTTTGGTTTTGGTTGTTAACGTCTGTTTGCACTCAGGTCCCAGGCCGTAGAATTCTACGGATTCTAGAGTGGCATTTCTGGCACCTCTACCACCTTCTGAAAATGCATTTTTAGTCCTTGGGCCACGTATATCTGGCCATCCCAGCCCTAGGGTACCAGATGGTCTGTCTTTCCCCTGTCTACCCATCTCCCTTCTAAGAGAAAGGGCCTGGCACTTTCCCTTTGTTCTGTCTTCCTGTAGGGAACCCAGACATCTCCAGGTGACCTCAGAGGTGGCACTTGGTGGACATGAGGTTTTGTGTGTGATGTGACCCTCCGCCTGGGGTCCCTGTGTTAACACAGTGTTTCTTGGGGACTGGGGGATGCAGCAATGACCAGCGTTCCCAGGAGGTCCTGGTGGAGGCTCCAGCCCCGGACCCGGTGGAGGCGCCAGCTTTGGCCCTAGCCTCGGTGGAGGTCCCAGCTCCGTCCCCGGCAGAGGCCTCAGACCCTGCGAAGACCCCAGGTCCAGTGGAGGCCTCGCTTCCAGCTTCGGTCCCATCAGAGGCCTCGGGCTCAGAGGAGTCCCCAGTGGAGACCCCAGCCCCGACCCCAGCTGCCCCGGCCCCAGCAGAGCCTCTGGTGCCAGCGGAGGCCCCTGCTCAGTACCCAAGCGAGCAGCTGATCCGGTCCACTTCTGAGGAGAATCAGATCCCGTCCCACCTGCCCGCCTGCCCATCGCTCCGTCACATCGCTAGCCTACAGGGGAGCGCCATCATCGAGCTCTTTCACAGCAGCATTGCCGAGGTAGTGGCCCCAGAGCCGGGCTCGCTGACTGGTGCTCATGTGGAGAAAGGTGGTACAGTTGGTCCTGGGAGCTGTGGCAGGGCTTGGCTTGGGGTCAGCTGCAGGCTCTTGGACTTCTGTGCTGGCTTTCCTCCCTAGCTTTAGCTGGTCACAGCTTTGAGGACCTGGGGAGGGAGGTCCTGGGCTGCTCTCCCTGGTCAGTTGTCTTTCCTGTCACCACCTCACCCTGTGGCCACCCCTAGCCTTGGGCCCCAGGCACACCCCGCCCCACATCCATCTCCCACCCTTGAATCCTTCTCTGCTTCCAAGTTTATAAATGCGTTGACAAGATGCGATGAGGGTCTTGCGTCTCCCCATCTGGGATTGTGGCCATGTCACCGGTATGTGCAGGTCACCAGAGCAGTGGGGCTGATGGGGGGTTGCCCTGCCCAGAGCTGTTTTCAGGTACAGCCTAGAAGAGAGTTGTGTGCCCCGGCCCTGCTCTGCTGCAGGGCCAGACCCGGCCTTTCTGTATCCAGGTTGAAAACGAGGAGCTGAGGCACCTCATGTGGTGCTCAGTGGTGTTCTACCAGACCCCGGGGCTGGAGGTGACCGCCTGCGTGCTGCTCTCCACCAAGGCTGTGTACTTCGTGCTGCACGATGGCCTCCGCCGCTACTTCTCAGAGCCACTACAGGGTAGGCACCGGGGCCTGCTGGCACCCAGGAGCTCAGAGCAGTGCCTGAGGAGACAGGCTGGGCTCTGTCTCTGTAGCCAGCTGTGTGGCCTCAGGCAGCAGCAATTCAGCAGGGCTGGGCGGAGCGTCCCTTGTCTGAGGAAGGGGGTTGATAACCACGCTCTTTTCTGGAGCTGTCACAAGAGACCAGAGGCCAGGGCTTGAGTCCAGGCCCAGTGAGTACCCAGGAACTGGCAGTGACGAGGAGGGCTTGGGCAGCCTCTGTCCTGTGGGGCCTCGGTGGGAGCCTTAGCTAGTGGCCTATTACAGGGCTCCTCGTGACTCTGCTGAGCCAGGCAAGACATTGCCCGTGAGGCCTCGTGTGCATAAGAGGTAGCAGTGGCTCCTTGCCAGGCCTCAGCAGACCGGGCTGGCCAGGGGCACCCCTTCCTGCTGGACACAGCTGTACACCTGGGACCCTTGGGCTCCCCTGGCACAGCCAGCACCACGCTTGGTTCCTGTCTTTCCATCATAGATTTCTGGCATCAGAAGAACACGGACTACAACAACAGTCCCTTCCACATCTCCCAGTGCTTTGTTTTAAAGCTTAGCGACTTGCAGGCAGTCAACGTTGGACTTTTCGACCAGTATTTCCGGCTGACGGGTGAGTGACTGCTATGCTTTTTCCTATTTTGGGTGAAGGCCAGCGTCACCAGTGGGCTTCCACCTTCCACATGTGGGTGCGTTATCGCAGGCTGGGTTATCTCTGCTCCCAAGTCCGTTCACCGGAGTGGGAGGAAGCGGCTTCAGGAACTGCTGAGCGTGCAGAACCCCCCAGGGCTCAAGCGCGAGGCGGGGACCAAGGCAACCAAGTGGCCGACGGGCAGGCAGAGTGGGCCCAGGGCTCACGGGCAGGATGTTTCTGACTCACACTTCCTGAAGAGAGAAAGCTAAGCTTTTTCCCTAATGCCTCTGCATCCCCTTCCAGAAAAATGTCGCAGCCCTTCCGGCCTGAGAAATAGCTATCTCTCCAGGCCTCGTGATGCTTTCCCACGTGGGCCCTCATGGCTCTGTGGTCTCGGGGGGCAGGGACAGAGCCCAGGGGTGGCGGCTTGCAACCGTGACCAGCCCCTTCTCCTACAGGCTCCTCTCCGGTGCAGGTGGTTACATGCTTGACACGGGACAGCTACCTGACACACTGCTTCCTCCAGCACCTCATGGCCGTGCTCTCCTCCCTAGAGCGCACACCCTCCCCTGAACCTGTCGATAAGGACTTCTACTCTGAGTTTGGGAACAAGACCACAGGTACCCCCACTTGGCTCAGGCTGCAGACAGGCCACCTGGGCCGATGTCACCGACCTCCTCCCTGACCCCAAGGGCTGCAGCAGACCCCAGAGCACCTGTCTGTGCCCAGAACCCCTTCTGCCTTCTCACTTTTTGTCTTTCCTGCTTAGCCAGCTAGGGTTTCACATGAGCTTTTTCACTGCAGAGCCTCTATCCCAGCAAACCCTCAGCCACTCGGCACGTGCATCTCAAGCGTCTGCTCCGCTTTGAGCTGCTGGCCTGTGGGTGTCCTTCCCAAGCGTGGGAGCCTGGAGCACTCCCCCGCTTCTGACAGCCCCTTATGCCGCCATTCTGTGTAGCGTGGGTTTGCTGGTGCTCCGGGCCCCACAGCAGGCAAGTTCCAGGCTCTAGCCCCGGTGGCCATCTCTCTCTGCAGGGAAGATGGAGAACTACGAGCTGATCCACTCGAGCCGCGTCAAATTCACCTACCCCAGTGAGGAGGAGATTGGGGACCTGACTTTCACTGTGGCCCAGAAGATGGCTGACCCAGAGAAGGCGCCAGCCCTCAGCATCCTGCTCTATGTGCAGGCGTTCCAGGTGGGCACGCCGCCCCCTGGGCGCTGCAGGGGCATGCTGCGCCCCAAAACGCTCCTGCTCACCAGTGCTGAGATCTTTCTCCTGGACGAGGACTTTGTCCACTACCCATTGCCTGAGTTCGCCAAAGAGCCGCCGCAGAGAGACCGGTACCGGCTGGACGACGGCCGCCGTGTCCGAGACCTGGACCGTGTGCTCATGGGCTACCAGACCTACCCACAGGCCCTCACCCTCATCTTTGACGATGTTCAGGGCCGTGACCTCATGGGCAGCGTCACCCCGGACCACTTCGGGGAAGTAGCAGACGGCCCTGCCAGCAGCAGCCAGGGCCGTGAGGTCCAGTGGCAGGTGTTTGTCCCCAGCGCTGAGAGCCGCGAGAAGCTCATCTCGCTGCTGGCTCGCCAGTGGGAGGCCCTGTGTGGCCGTGAGCTGCCCGTCGAGCTCACTGGCTAGCCCGGACCACAGCTGGCCCCTGCTGCCTGCCATGCCCACCCTGGCGTCCACTCAGGGCGGGAAGCAGGCTCTCTTTGTCATTTTTAAAGCGTTTTCTCCTCCCTTTTGGGTACCTTCATTTGACTGTCCTCAGAGAATGTGAACATAGGTGTTCAGTTACTTCTTTCCAGTACTGGGAGTGAAAGCGCCGGCACCCTCCAGGACCTCCATGTGCCGCCAGCCTCCTGTGGTCTGTTGCCTGCCCTGGTGCGGTGTGGCCAGCATTCTAGTGTCGTGTCTTCTGTCGTGGGACTGTTATTAACGTGTGGCACCATGGGTCCGATTTATTCTTCTTTGTGTCCTTTCCTGAAATGTCCAGTCACGTGCTGTCATTGTGCTGTTTGCTGCTAATCGTGAAGCTGGTAGCAAAATACATGTCGGAAGCTCCCGCCCCGTGCAGTTTTCCGAAGTGGAGGCCTCTGCTGGTCCAGACAAGTGGGAAAGCCCCATGGGGGCAGGAGTCCCCAGGCCTTGGGCTGAGAGGGATGGGGACAGGGGACCTAGAGCTACCAGCACCGAGTGTGATTCCTGTTGCCTGTTTTCTCTACTCCAATAAAGCAGAGTTTGACACAGTCTGGGTCTTTTATTTCAAGGGGCACTGGGGTCCCAGCAGGGCACTGGACCAGGGCAGGGCTGGCATGAGGGAGAGGGTACCCTAGAGAAGCAGGAAGGTGAGCTACTGGGGGCAAGGGAAAAGCGGGGGAGGGAGAAGGGCACGGAGGGCAAAGGAGCTGCTCTTCCAGGGTGGTGCTGGCAGGGGAGTGCCGGCACAGGGGAGGTGTCAGGGGACCCTTGGGATCGGGCCGTGCTGAGCTGGGGTTAGACCCTGAGCCTCAGGGCACACCTGGTACATGGGCTCACTTCCTTTCTGCTTCCTGCTTCCCTCCCACATGGGTCTGGGATGTCACACCTGGCCCGGCCCCAGCTGAAGCTGCAGTCTGTTGTGAGGGTAAGGCCTGGAGTCTGGGATTGTGTAGGCTGGGGCCTGAGGGGTCTCACCGGGAGCGCTGGCAGGAAGATGGCCTGTGGGAGGTGGCCCCAGGTGGTGGATAGGATGTTCCTGTTCTCAGAGAAGTGGGGGTTGCCTCAGGGAGCCCTGTCAGACAAGGACCTGGGATGTCTTTGGGAGCCAGTCCCGTGTCTCACCCTTTCTCACCCCATTCCTACCCCCAGAGTGGGGCCCTGGAGCCCCACTTGTCTCTTCCATCCTGGTCCAGTGAGGAGTCTCAGTTCCCAAGGCCCTGGGGCCATTTGGGTCAGGCAGGACTGGAGAAGAGGTGAGTGGAGGGTGGCCAGCCCAGCTTCCAGCCTACAACTCCTGTTCTTCAGGAGGGTCTGCAGCACTCGTCACCCTCAGGAAGGCTGCCCGGCTGGGGGGGGGGGGGGGGGGGGAGGGGGGGAGCCACATTTGGGAAGGTCTCTCCACTCACAACCTCCCCAGCCAGATTTCAAAAGCTAGCCCAGTCGATGGCTCCTCCAGCCAGTGAGGGGAGAGAGGCCTGCTTAGGAGGAGGAGGAGGAGTCAGGTGACAAGGCTTCTCTCCCTACCAGGCTTTTATTGAAGACATTTACGTGGCTACCAGCCTCTATCTGTTGTGTGTAAACAGGGATGGTGCCAACCAGAGGCAGGGTCCACCATGCCCAGGCCTGGCATACACAGGCCTCACCACCTGGGCTACTGTTCCCAGGCGCCATGGACCAGCATGATAGTCGGCCCTTGCCTGAGTCCGTGAGCACAGAATCTACTGGCAAGGGGCTGCGCTGTGTAGTGCACGGGGCCCTGCAGGCAACAGACCTTAAGCGTTGAGAATGGGACCTTAATACTGATTAGCCAAGCAACCTTAGACAAGTGCCCCAGCACTGAGTCTAGTTTCCCCACCAGTAACAGGGATGATACAGGTACCTGCCTGCCTGCCTTCGTTCACTCCACAAATCTGTACTAAGCATCAACCGTGAGAAACAGCCAGACACCATCCGTGCTTTCCCATAGCTGACATTCCATCAGAGGACAGAGAATAAATGAAATAAAGTGTCAGCTGGTGGCAAGTGCTAGGAGGTGATGGCAGCTGGTGACCCTTGCTTGACTTGAGGCTGACCTTGGGGTGAGTCCCTGTGAAAGGATCTGGGGGAACAGCAGCAGGTTAGGAAGTGGAGAGGCTCATGGCAGAGCAGGCAAGCTCAGGGGCTGGTAGAGGGCTTTGGGGTGCAGTGGGAAGCCAGGAGGCTCCTTGGGAAGAGGAGGAGGGTGCAAGAACAAGGTGGAGGGTGTGGCTGGGGCAGGTGAGCCAAAGAAGGGTCTGATGCGCTGTCTGCTTAGCATGGGCCCAGACCTGCTCTCAGCACTTGGAAAGGTCAAGACAGGCAGACCTGATTCAGGGGCTGCCCTACCCACAACCGCCAGAGCCCCCCACCCCCAGAGCCTATGAATGATACAGGCCGGGCTTGCAGACAGGGGCTGGATGGTTGTTTACATCGGAATTTGCTTCACACCCTCTGATAAGCCCCAGGCTTGTGGCTGCTGGTGGGCTTGGGGTCAGTGATACCAAGAGGAGGGTCCCAGGCCAGGAAGCCCCAAACAGGGCTCAGCCTGACCATGCAGGGGTCAGCGGCCAGCACCTTCCCTTCCGCCTGCAGGCTGCTGATAGCAGAAGGAAATCCTGGCGGGTTCCTGTGGGGGTGAACTGGCGGGGCCTCCAGGCTGCTTTTAAAGCAACTGCCCGCCCCGTCCCACCCGCCTGTCCTGTGCCTGCCTCCTAAAGCTCGTTCCCCACACTGGCTGCCCTGACTGTCCTGGACGGCGTGCCCGCCAGCCGCCACCAGCCATGGCAGGGCCCCGGGGCCTCCTCCTGCTCTGCCTCCTGGCCTTCTGCCTAGCAGGCTCCAGCTTCACCAGGGGGCAGAAGGTGAGTAGGAGCCAGTGTGGGGGACATGGTATCCAGGCCCGCTGGCCAGTGGTGGGAGCAGGGAGGGAAGTGTGCACAGATCGGGCACAGGTCTGGGGGGACACACGGGGCAGCCGATACTTGTCTGACTCCGAGCAAGACCAGAGGGCTGGGCTATTGTGCCCACCTCCACAGGCTGAGAGGTCTGTGTCTAGCTGCCTCGGGTGGCAGGGGTGTGTTGGCCTGCCCTCCTATAACTGCACCCAGCCTGCCAGCCATGTGGTGTGGGCAGCCATCCCAGGGCTCCCCAGCCTGAAGTTGGGGGGTACAGAGCCAGGCCCATCCTCCTGCCCTCCCTGTCCAGACTGGGGCCTGGTCTCTCTGTGACCCTGGCCTGGGGATTGGAGATAACATCACCCCCAACCCTGGAGGGTTGTGGAACACACATGTATGTGTGCCTGTATTTGGCCCCAGGGGTAGAATGAGGTCTACTCAACCCTACTCCCTCTGGGTAAGCAGCAGCCAACAGGAATACTCTCAAATCTAAGAGCTGCCCTTTATCAAGTGCACAGCCCTGGGTGCACCTGGCCATTATCCTCTGGAATCTTCATGACCCCTGGACAGTGGGTCCTGTTCTCTGCCTGAGGGAGCTTAAGTTCAAGGATGATGGAGACCGGTCTGTCCAACTCTGGAGCCATGCTCCCAATCACTGCCTGTGAGTCCCCAGAGAAGGGGTCCCAGTGTGTGGCTGTCAGGTCCCGCGTGTGTCAGCTGCCTCCTGGCTGCCGGGCTGCAGGTCTGCTTGAGCCCCGGGGCAGGGACGTTGTCCCCACTGGAGCTTCCAGAAGAGCCTCCCACCCTGAATGTGGAGATAGAGTTGCCTGGCTGGGGCCTGCCTACAGTTGAGGGTTCCCTCCACCATGAGGCCAAGTTCATTTGATTCTTGGGACAGCTGCTGCTGTCCCCATTATTATTAGTGGGCAGGCTGGGATCCAGAGAGGAAGGACTTGTCCAGGATTCCACTGCCAGGTAGCGCCAGATCGGAGCTGGGGATGGGCAGGTTGGAAGCTGCAGGGGTGACCGATGGTTGGAAGAGCCCAGGATTCTAGGCTGCAATGAGCCCTGCAGGTGGGTTCCCATTCCCTCCCTCCTCCATTTTTCCCACAAGTGAAATACAAGGGCATTTCATACGCCTTGCCACCTCCCCATGTTCTGGGGACAGGGGTCAATGAGGCGCCTCACGCTGGGAATTTTTCCCTGTCAAAGACCTATGCTCTGACCACCTCTGAGTCGGTATCCTGGGGCTGGGGCTTAGCCGGGCTGGGGCTTAGCCAGCTTGGGCCAGGTCTGATGGTCCCCGGGGCTCCCATGAACAGGGAGGTGGCAATACCGGCCTTCTCTTGCATCCTCAGTCACCCGACCCTCCTGGCAATCCCTGTAGTGTGAGGCCCTCTCTAAATATTAGGAAACTGAGGCTCCAGGGGGTAAGGATGACCTGTGGGTCACACAGCCAGTGAGAGGCAGAAGCAGGACTCAAACACAGGCAGGTTCAGGCAGTAGAGGCAAGGAAGGCTTCCTGGAAGAGGGGGAGTGTTAGCCCTTGTCCATTCAAAACGCCTTTTGCTTAGTGTTTCCTCTGTGCTGGTGCTGGCGGAGCCTGTAGTCTCAAGCTGGGGGTTAGAGGGAGAAGAGCCCTGATCTAGGGCAGAGAAAGCAGTTGGGGGTTCGGAGGGGGCTGCCCCTCTGAGGGAGTTTGGGTTCTGGGCCCCAGGCCCCATCTTGGGGGAATTTCTCCCACTGGCAACAGGCTTTACACCTCATGTCTCCTCAACTTCCCCAGCAACATCTGTCTCTGTGGGAAGCAGATGTTGCAAAATCAGTTCTGGATCGGAGCAGGGAGGGGGCAGCACCCAGGGCCTGGCTCAGGCGGTTCTGAGGTGCCCGGGAAAGAAGAGAATCTGATTCAGCACTGGGCTGTGACCCAGAGGGACCAGCAGTGACGCTGTGCACTGGGGAGGCTGGTGCCCCTTCCAGGCTGTAGGGCAGAGGGGCCCGGTGCCCGCATCTGGTACACTCCCCACGGGAAGTATGATTCAGCCACTGACTTATCCACCCTTCACCATTTCACACACATTTCCCAATGCAGCAGCCTGAGAGTGTGTCCCCCTTGGGACACCTTCCTCCTGTGCTCACCTCCACACTCCACACCCCACCGCCCTGCCAAGAGCCAAGAAAGCGTGCTGTCTCCCTCCCCTAAACCCTTCCATTCCTCTCAGAGCCAGTCCCCGGGCCAGTGGTGGCCACAATGGCAACTGGGCCCGGCTGGCCAGGTGGCCCTCAGGGGTGCCTTTGCCCTGAGCCAGCAGCTGCCCAGGCTTGGAGTTACCCAACTTCCTAGACATTCCCTGGCTCAGCAAAGGCTGAGCCCCAGGGTGGGGAATGAGACCACAACACTCAGCCCCACGGCTGGGCCTAAGGCCACTCTCAGCAACTTTCTTCTTTGCAGACCGCAGAGGCATGAGCGGAAAGGGCCAAATCACAGCAGCAGAGAGCGGCCCTCGGGTCCTCTCAGAAGTGTCATGCTGCTGTTTCTTCTCTCCTCTTGCCTTGAGAGGCCTCACACGTGTAACCTTCTAGGAAAGAGATGTTCTGGGCTCACTCCCTTTGCACCGCAGCATGTTCAGCATTTTTTAGATTAGAATATCTTAGATTCTCTAGTCTGGGCCCTGGAACCCCAAATCCTCTCTTCCATCAACACACACTCTCCTATGGCCCTTTCTCCCACTTACAATGTAGACTTAAACTTCCATCCCTCCAGGGCATAGCACTGTTCTTGGGACTTTGTTGCCATGACGGTGGCCCCAGGGATAGTGGACTGGCAGGGGCTGTGGCAGGCCAGTGAGTGGGACCACAGGGCTGGGCTTTCTCAGCATCCGGCACCCTCAGGGGATGGTCTCTTCTCCTCCCCCCACCCCCTCCCCCACCTTGGCCAGAGGTCCATTTAAAACAAACCAGTTGGCCTGGCCACTGGCCTCTCTCCTTAGCCACTCTCTGCCTTGTCACACTTTGTCACCTGCTCCTTTCCACTTCCTGGCTTTTGCCTCTCCTGTTCCCCTCTACCAGGGGCACTACCCTGGCCAACTCTTATCCATCTTTCAGCCCCAACTCAATTGAGTCACCACCCCTGGGAAGCCGCCTGGGTCCTCGCAGCTCCCTCGCGCCAGCATTGCCCACCCGATGATAAGTTGTGGACCTCTGGGTCCGCGTTCTTGTGTGGGGCCAGGGGCCAGGCGCCAGGCCTGGGGTCAGGACTTAGGGAACCCATGCAGACTCCCTGTGCACGTCTGCTCACACAGGCCTACCTCCTGGGTCTGGGGCTGGCTGTTGGGTCTCTGCCCCTGGGGCAGCTGAGCAGGCCCTTGGGCTTGCTGAGAGGGTCATTTAGCAGCACAGTGGAGACATGCTCAGGGCAAAGTGATGACCAAAGGGGTTCTGCCTGGGCCTGGGAATTGAATCGCTGTGCTCTCCCAAGCAGTGTCTGCTGTGGCATTTAGTGTTTACTCTTAAGTGAGAGGTGATAATGGACACTAGGTTGAGAATTCAGGTTCTGGTCCCTGACAGACCCAGTCTCTGGGTGGTTTGGGGCCCAGGGTTCAGTTTCGTCATCTGAATGAACTAAGGTCTAACAAAATGGCTGGGTTCTCATCACGTCAGGAGGTATAGACTCTGAGGCTTCTGGGCATATGTTTGTGGCCATGGGCAGAAGTCCGTGGCTGTGGTATAGGAAATACCATGGCAGGGAGGACCTGTGACAGGCAGGTTTCCCCATCTCTCACAGCTTCCCCTGTCCTCACTGGAACAGGTGGGAAACCAAGGCCTGGAGAGAAGTGCTAGGCCTTGCCTCAGTCAGAGCAGAACCAGGACTGGGTACAGGGTCCAGGCCGCCTCGCCCCAAATTCCACTTGTTGCCCAGGTGCGGTCCAGACGCTGCGATGTGAAGACCAAGTTTGTCATGCGCATACCCTGCACCATGTGCCCCGCCATTAAGAGGCGGATGTGCCCCCCAGGCTGGCTTCGGGAGTTACCAGAGAAGATCTCACAGGACTGCCGGTGTGGATCCCCACCTCCATCCTTGTCCACTTCCAGGAGCATCCTGTAGGGTGGGGGAGGGCTGGGGGGACGAGGGAGAGCCTGGCAGGCTTGGGTGGTGAGGGCAGGGACTCACTTATTCACATGTCTGTTGCCCTTCCAGTGGGGCAGAGATAGGGAGTAGGGAGGAGGTGGGGGCAGCTGGTATTTATTGAGCACCTACTACTTGCCAGCCCTGTGCTCATCTCTGGACCAGGCAGACAGAGAGGAGGCAGAGCCAGAGCACTGAAACCCAGTGTGGGGAGGCCAGGCTGGGGGCTGCAGAGTGGGAGTCCCTCCTGTCACCCCGCCCACCTTTGTGCCCAGCTATGAGGTGCAGCTGGGGGACTCTTTGATGTCTATGAGCGGCTGCAGCATGGAGTGCTGGAAGGACGTGGTGGAGAAGGCCTGTTGCCCCGGCTACTGGGGATCCCAGTGTTATGGTATTGGTGGGGGCCCAACCCTGCTCCTCATACTCCAGCCCTGGGTGCCCCCATCTGCAGCTTCTGCCTGCATCACCCTCCACTCATTCAGTAAATGGACACTGAGTGAGCACCAGCATAGCTTGACTGCCTGGGGGAGGGGCCGGGGCTGCCTGGAGCTGCTGGGGTCAGGGGTGAATTGTGAGTTCCTAGGGGCACAGCTGAGTTCCGGGGGGGGGGGGGGCGGTTCACAGAGTGTCCTGGAGGTGCTGAGACTCCGTGTAATGGCCGTGGGACCTGCCTGGATGGCATAGACGGGAACGGGACCTGTGTGTGCCAGGTAAGGGCCTGGTAGGGCTGGGGTGGGGGCAGTGGAGGGCTGCACTGACTTGCTGCAAATCTCTGCCAGGAAAACTTCAGTGGCTCCTCCTGCCAGGAGTGCCAAGACCCCAGCCGATTTGGGCCCAACTGCCAGTCAGGTGAGTGCTGGTGGGGCAGAGGGCAGGGCCACTGCCCACCTGGGGAACTGTGGAGACCTAGTCCATGTACCTGCCCCCCAGCAGGCTCCCTCCCAGTCCCTCAGCCTGACACTTCACCTCCAAGGACATGAGCTTTGCCGGCTCGTACCTCCAGTCCCGTACTGTTCCCAGAGGCCTTCACCAGGAAGCCACCCCCTGGGCCCCTAGGCTAGGCCAGGAGCCTCCCTTGGGCTCCCATCTCCCCTGTGGTCCTACATTACAGCCCTGTATTCTTGGGCTGGTGCCAGCTGAAACTGAGTTCTAGAAATGCAGAGGGTAGGGACTCAATGTCCCCGTGTGTCCCTGTGTGTCCCTCCCAGTGTGCAGCTGTGTTCATGGCGTGTGCAACCATGGGCCACTTGGAGATGGAAGCTGCCTGTGTTTTGCTGGATACACCGGACCCCGCTGTGACCAAGGTGGGCAGGGATGCTGGGATAGGATGGAATGGCAGCCTCTTGCTCACTGAGCAAGTGCTGAGCCCTTGCTCAGTGACCAGAGCAAGAGAGGCCAGTAGGTGAGGGATGGGGCCTGAGCCTCAGCAGGACTTCTGCCCAAAGCCTAATTTCTTTCAAAGTAGGAAAGAGACACAGTGGTCTGGGGGAGGGAACACCATCTGAGACCTATACTGCCCAGAGGCCCAGAGAGGGTAAGGCCCTGGCCAGAGTTACACAGCAAACTGGGCAGAACATCTTCGTTCCTATCTTCCTTCCTCCCCAACCTGGAGCTCTGCGTCACCACAATACTCCCCCCTCTCCACTCAGAGCTGCCAGTCTGCCAGGCCCTGAATTGTCCCCAGAACTCCCAGTGCTCTGCAGAGGCCCCTGCCTGCAGCTGCCTCCCGGGCCACACCCAGCAGGGCAGAGAATGTAGAGGTAAGTCAGCGACCTAGATGCCGGAGGCCCAAGTTCAGAATGACCAGGGGCTGGGAAGACATCCTTTAAAAAAAAATTTTTTTTAAAGCTTATTTATTTATTTATTTGGAAAGAAAGAGAGAGAGAGAAAGCGAGTGCACGCAAGCCGGGGAGGGGCAGAGAGAGAGGGGGAGAGAGAGAATCCCAAGCAGGTTCTGTACAGGCAGCACAGAGCTAGACTGAGGGCTCAATCTCACAGCTGTGAGATCATGACCTGAGCCAAAATCAAGAGTCGGACACTTAACCGACTGAGCCACCCAGGCGCCCCCTTTTAAACCAGCAAGTACAATCTGGCCATTTACAGCAAGTACAGCCTGCCACCGAGAGAGGCCCTGTCTCCAAGTTCTAGATCAACTTGCTCACCTCATCTTTGGGCCATTCCTGCAGACGTGATGAGGCTCCTGGGTGCTCAGCTCACTTGGGCTCTCTCTTTCTCTGCCCTGGCAGCCCCTAATCCCTGCCAGCCATCGCCCTGTTCCCCACTGGCCCAGTGCTCGGTGAGCCCCACGGGGCAGGCACAGTGTCGCTGCCCCAAGGACTACCACGGTGACGGGACGGTGTGTCTGCCCCATGACCCGTGCACCATCAACCATGGTGGCTGCCCCATCAACTCCACCGTGTGTCTATACCTGAGATCAGGCAAGGTGAGCCGGGCCCTGGCTCGGGCCTGTCCCGTGGTCCACCCACCCCCATTGGCTACTGGACCCTAGGCCTCTTGGCCCTCACGGGCCTCTTGGGAGCCTCAGTTGTCCCCTTTGTAAAATGGGAAGAAGATGACAGCCCTCTTCTCAGCTGGTGGGTGCACGGGCCGAGCATAGTTTTGTGGGTGCAGCAGATGCCAGTGGTTCTCACAGATGTGATGTCACCCTCCTCCCCCTGCCTGGTGGCCCAGGCCTCCTGCCAGTGTAAGCCAGGCTTGGTCAGCATCAATCACAATGCCTCTGCGGGCTGCTTTGCCTACTGTTTCCCTCATTCCTGCGACCGGTCAGCCACCTGTCAGGTGACCTCCGATGGGAAGACCAGGTAGGCACGAGGGCTTCGGGGTGGGCACCGGGGGCAGAGCAGAGAGGGTGGGCTGGGCAGGGGCAAGTGTGCACACATGTGTACCCTCAGTTCAAAGGCCCTGAGGGGACAGATGCGTGAGGGCCAGGAGGTGGGGACGGGCCATACCCCTGCCCTGACCCATTCTACCCATGTCCCTAGCTGTGTGTGCAAGGAGGGTGAGGTAGGGGATGGGCGTGCCTGCTATGGACACCTGCTCCATGAGATACAGAAGGCCAGCCAGCTGGGTGTGGTGTTCCTGCGGCTGAGAGTCACCCTGGCCATGTTGGGTGTGTGACCCCTACCACCTGCCTGTGACCTTGTCCCTCATACTCACATTCTTAGGAGGGAGGGAGGGGCGGACTCTGCAAGGATGCCCTGTCTCTCTGCCCAAGAGCTATGGAAGTAGAGTGGGCCGGGGTGGGGTGTGTGATTGGAGGTGGGAGCTAGTCCCCCAAATCCTGATGCCTCTCATCTACCCTAGACCTAGGCCCAGTGCCCCCCCACCCAACTCTCCAAAACATAGGACTGATGCCTGAGGTTTTCCCAGATCTATTCTAATACATCCTCTCCCGGCTCCCAGACCAGGGCTGCCGCGAGATCCTCACCACATCGGGCCCATTTACCGTGCTGGTACCGTCCCTCTCGTCTGTCCTCTCCAGGACCATGAACGTGAGCCCTTCCCCTTGAGGAGCTGGCTGCCAGCCCTTGCCTCCTCCCTGGGCCTGCCCCAGGCTTGAGGGCCCCAAGAGAGGCCACACTCTGGGGATCTGAGGCCTGGGACGCCCCCTGTCCTCTCCATTGCTTGGGCAGCGTGGCATGACGACCGCCACGGGCCCATTCGGCACCCTCGTCCCCCTGTGCCCACAGGCGTCCGTTGCCCGGCAGCTCTGCAAACAGCACATCGTAGCAGGACAGCACATCCTGGAGGAATTGGGGACCCAGCAGACACGCAGGTGGTGGACACTGGATGGGCAGGAGCTCACCGTCACTTTCAATCACTTCATGGTAAGGAGGGCAACCCCAGCCTGGGGACCAGAGGTGTCACAGTTGGGGGACGCTGCCTGAGCAATGGTGTGGAGGTGGAACGGAGCCTCGGCACAGGAGGCTGGCCTGTGCCGTATGAGCCAGAGGTCTCACATCTCAGCAGAAGTACACATACAAGTACAAAGAGCACCCCCAGCAAACATTCACCATCCAAAAGGCCAACTACCCGGCAGCCAACGGTGTCTTCCACTTGGTCACTGCTCTGCAGTGGCAGCCCCCACCAGAGCTCCCTGAGGACCCCAAGGTAAGCCAGTGCCCTCCCCTTTCTCCGTCTCGTGCCACTGGGTGACCTCTGACTCTCACAGAGTTCAGAGAGTGGGCAGGGGCAGTTCTGGGCAGGAGTGGAACAGAACTCCTTCCCCTCTGAGGCTGACGCAGCCTCACCATTTTCTCTGGGGCTCTCATGCTTGTCCCTTGCTACAGAGAACCATCGGCCAGATCCTTGCCTCTACTGAGGCCTTCAGCCGGTTTGAAACCATCCTGGAGGTGAGTTTGGGGGAATGGTCCTAGCCCATCTGATCTTTTGGCTCGGGACCCCTCATTACCCCAGAGGGATCTGGGGATCTGGAGTAGTATGGGTCTTTGCCCATGCCCCCACCCTGTAACCTGCCCATCACCATCCTGAGGTCCTGTGTTAGCATGGACCCAATGCCATTGTCTCCCACTTACTCCTCGTGGGCGTTCCCTGCAGGCTGAGGGTGGTGGGGCCCAGGCAGGCCTCAGAGGTAGAGGCCGAGCCTCGCTGAGCCTCCTTCTCGCTGTCACAGAACTGTGGGCTACCCTCCATCCTGGATGGGCCTGGGCCATTCACAGTGTTTGTCCCAAGCAACGAGGCTGTGGATATGTTGCGTGATGGCCGTCTGATCTACCTCTTCACAGCAGTAAGCTTGGTGGGGAGAAGGGGCTGGGGAGACAGGGTACCTGGGCCTCTACCCTCCCCTACCAAGCCCTCTCTCCCTTGCCAGGGTCTGTCGAAACTACAGGAGCTGGTGAAGTACCACATCTACAGCCATGGGCAGGTGAGAGACTCTTCTCTGGAAGGGTGACCAGCTTGTACCTGCTGCTGGGCTTTTGGATGCTTGTCTGTAGGTCTTGGCCTCCCTGGGAGCCCCTTTTCCTCTCCCCATCCGTTTGGACTCTATAAGCACAGAAGAGAGTCTGGGGACCAAGGTGGTGGCTGTGAGTCACCTGGGCAGGACTGTTTGGGGCTTTACAGTGTGGCTAATGCCCAGCCTAAGGCCACACTCTCCTCCGCCTCAGCTGACCATTGAGAAGCTCATCTCCAAGGGTCGGGTCCTCACCATGGCAAACCAGGTCCTGGCTGTGAATATCTCTGAGGAGGTGAGCTCCACAAACAAAATCTGGAACAAATGGACTGATGGAGGAGCTGGTGATGACTGTCTGGTTACGTGGTCTCTTTTGGACCTGCCTTTATGCTCTGAGCCCCATGGAGTGCAGGCCCTGGTGGGACTATGTGGGAGGCAGGCACAGATCAAATCCCTCTCCTGGGGCCCAACAGACCGGGGGGGCTCCAAAGACGTGGAGGGTGGGCACAAGGGTGGGGGGGGTGGTATTCCGTGTGACTTGGGGCGCAGAGGCTGGAAACCACATGAGCAGACACTACAGGGCTCAGGACACAGAGGCTGGAGCAGTTTTGCCAGAGCAGGAGGCTCTGGAGAGCCAGGGAGAGAGGAGAGGAGAGGGCCGGCAGGCTGGGCTGTGGGGATGAAGGAGGCACGGGCTCAGGGGTCTGCCAGGCCAGACAGGCCGCACACTGGGCTCCACCACAGGGGCGCATCCTGCTGGGACCCGAGGGGGTGCCACTACGGAGAGTGGATGTGCTGGCTGCCAATGGCGTGATCCACATGCTGGAGGGTGTCCTGCTGCCCCCGACCATCCTGCCCATCCTGCCTAAGCACTGCAACGAGGAGCAGTACAAGATCGTGGCGGTGAGCACGTGCCACACGGTCCCAGCCTTCCTGGGGTCCCTGTTCTCCTCCAGTGGCTTTAAGGCTGGGGCCTGGGCACACACCCCACAGAGGTGCCTGCCTCCCCCACCGCCAGGTGTCAGCAGTGCTGTTGATGGTTCCTTCAAGATCACTCCTGCACCTTCTGGCCCTCTGTCCCAGCCCTCTGGCACAGTTCTCACACTCCCACGCTAAGCTCTTCCTTCTGCCCTGGCCCTCCGACAGTTGACTCTCTCATACCTCGGGGCTTGGCTCCGTGACACTTTCTTCGGGTCTTCTGTATAAACCATGACTAACCACTCTCCCCGCCACCCCCCTCCTCCTGTCGGCCCTTCCCTGCACAGGGCTCCTGTGTGGACTGCCAAGCCCTGAACACCAGCATGTGCCCCGCCAACAGCATGAAGCTGGTGAGTGTCCCTTGGCTGGGCCCTTAGGGCTGCCCAGTGAGACTTCCGTCATGGGTCAGGGTGGGGAGAAGGCCCTGTGAGGCTGGACCTGGAGCCTCAGTCCCTCTCGGCCCCACTGAGGGTGGGAATGCTGGACCCAGAGTGCTGAGTGGTCCCTGGATCAGAGCTGCCTGGCGAAAGGGGCCGGCTCAGGCCCCATGCCTGCTGATCAGCTTTGCACGGCCCACCCCAGGACATCTTCCCCAAGGAGTGTGTCTACACCCATGACCCTACTGGGCTCAACGTCCTGAAGAAAGGCTGCGCTCACTACTGCAACCAGACTATCCTGGTGAGCCTGGGTGTGGGGTGCTCACTGCCAGTGAGCTGGAGCCTCCCCTCCGGGGCAGAGCAGGCTGCCTTCCTCAGAGAGCTGTGTTGCATCCCAGAGGGGCTTCATGCACCCCCTTGTTCTAGAGATGGGACCAGAGAGCAGCAGTGGCCCCAGATGGACCCTCAGACACACTTTTGTCTCTTACAGAAACCTGGCTGCTGCAAAGGGTTTTTTGGGCCTGACTGTATACAGTGTCCTGGGGGCTTCTCCAACCCCTGCTATGGCAAAGGCACCGTGAGTCCCCCCACTGCCCTGGGGTGAGGGGTGGGAGTTGGCCAGCGACACCCTGTGTGTCTGAGTCAAGCCTGCCGCTCTGTGGTCTCAGGCTTCCAACATTTAGGCAGAGGGAGTTGGACCATATTGTTTTTAGTATTTTAATTAGAAATAATTAAGTAGATGGACTTGGGCACCTGTTTTCATGAAACCTATTTGTCGGTGCTTTTCTTGTGTGTTCTGTTTTGCCACTTGGTAGCATCGAGGGCAGGGAAGACACCCTAGGGGTTGTGCGTTTCTAGGTTGTGCACAGGTCCCCCCTGAAGCCTCCAGGGCCGGGTGTCTTTTAGGGCCCCAGTTCTTTGGCAGCATTGGTGGCTTGGTCTCTTCCAGGGTGAGGTCTTCTGCGGGGAGCAGAAGCTCAGAGCCACCCCATGGAGGAAGAGGGTGTGGGGGAGGGCAAGGACAGCCCCCACCCCATGACTGGTCCCTCTTCCTGTCCACCCCCAGTGCAGCGACGGGGTCCGGGGCAACGGGGCCTGCCTCTGCTTCCCAGACTACAAAGGCATCGCCTGCCACATCTGCTCTAACCCAAACAAGCATGGAGACCGATGCCAGGAAGGTGGGTGGTCCTGGCCCAGGCTGCCTGCCAGGGAAAAAAGGCTCTGCTTGGAAAGAGGGTTGGGGGCTCTCAAGAAGGGGAATAGAGCCCCAGGAGGAAGAGTAAAGGCCAGAGGGAGGAGGGGAGGATTTGGGGACAAAAATAGATGTCTCCTTCACCCACGCCAGGATGACAGCTGTGGTTCAATCTAAAGCATGTGAGATTTAAGTCAGACACACAAAAGAACTTTCTGATGGTGCTGTTGGGGGCAGGGAAGCTAGAATGGGGTGACTGAAAGCAATGAATGGCCCTGCTTGCATTTCTTCTGCCTGTCCACTGAGTCTGGGATGGCCTCTGATTTTGTGACCCTGAAGTCAAATCTATGCCGGCTGCCCCATTCCCCGTCCCCAGTGCTCCCGTGGCTTCATCCTGGCTCCCAGCCAGCTCTGCCCCTGTCTTAGCTTTCCTGATCCCATCTCCTCCCTGCAGACTGTGGCTGCGTCCACGGTCTCTGTGACAACCGTCCAGGCAGTGGGGGTGTGTGCCAGCGTGGCACGTGTGCCCCAGGCTTCAGCGGCCACTTCTGCAATGAGTCCTCTGTGAACTGTGGGCCCACGGAACGGGCCCAGAGCTGCCACCTGCACGCCCGCTGTGTTAGCCAGGGAGGCGTTACCAGGTGAGGACTCACGTTTCCCCTCTGCCTTGTCCATGACCATGCATGTCAGTTCATTCGGCCTCTGAGCTCTTCCAGAGGCTCACTGGAGGCCTCTCGTTCACCGGCCGCAGGTGCGTCTGTCTCGATGGCTTCGAGGGTGATGGCTTCTCCTGTACACCCAGCAACCCCTGCTCCCACCCAGACCGTGGTGGCTGCTCAGAAAATGTCAGTCTCACTGTCTCTCTCTGAAGCCCTGACCCAGGGGTGGGAGGGTCAGCCCACCATCCTGCAGAGCTGAGTCATTTCATCGTGGCTCTCACAGGCTGAGTGTGTCCCTGGGGCCCTGGGCAACCACCACTGCACATGCCACAAAGGCTGGAGCGGGGACGGCCGTGTCTGTGTGGCCATCGACGAGTGTGAGCTGGATGTGAGAGGTGGTTGTCACGCCGACGCCCTCTGCAGCTACGTGGGACCTGGGCAGGTGAGGCACAGCAAGCCTAGAGGCAGCAGAGTGGGGCGAGGGGTCTTCATTCTGGGGGTCTCTCACCCCACCCCATCTGGCTCCATGGGCATCCACTCCCAAGAACTCCAGCTGAGGGTCTCAAATCTCAGACACAAGTGAGAATGCAGGTCTGGAATGTTGAGTCGTGTAGTCTAGAAGCAGCAGACGTGTCCTGGAGACAACATGAAGGCCATGACAGTTTTAAAGGAAGGCGCATTCTAGCACCAGTCCAAGGCTGCCTATTCCCCAAATCAGAAGGCCGCGGCTCCCGTCCCTTGGGGATGAGGACTCTCGTAACTGAGTCCACGAGTCCTCTGCTCTTTCTGGCCTCAGGGCCACTGTCTTCTGACCATGAGTTCACTCATTCACTCACTGGTTTCCCACATGGCACCAGGAGTGTGTTACATGCTAGTCCCTATTCTAGACTTAGGAATTCAAAGCTGAGCAAAGGAGGGGGAGACTCCTGCCCAAGGAAAGTGGCATCCCCAAATGTTTAGACTCCTGGAAATCCAGCTGTGGAGCTTTGCAGCCTCAGACCCCAGCCACAGGGTCTGAGCATCTGGAGCTTTCCTTGTGAGGCACATCAGACCCGTGAACCTGAGGACTAGGTGGCACTCAAGTGTCTAGTATGCCGATCGGGAGACCAGGCCTGGCTGGCTCTGGATCAGTGTGTGCAGGGACCTTGCTCATGATGGTTGGGGCCACCCGCCTGTGGGGTGTCCATGGCGAGCACCCAGCTGGCTATGAGGGCTGGCACTCTCCACTCCACAAGAAGCTACACAATGTTAAAGTCCTGAACCGAGGACCAGAATAAGCAGGTTGAGATTCCCCCAACTTGCAGAGGAGGGCAACTGAGATCTGGGGAGTGTCACCACTCAGCTGCAGTGGGGACAAGCCCAAGACACAGGCATTCAGTGGGAAGGATCAGAGCAGGGTGGCAGGGTCAGAGGTGGGTCTGTGCCACCAGCCCTGGGGCCAGCCTTGCCAACACCTGCCTGCTCACCACACGTTGCTGACCTCTCCCAGGCCTGAGGGCAGAGGGGTACCAAGTCCCCATGGATGCTTCCCTGACGATGCCATCACTTCTGTTGGCTCATCTGGAGAGCCAGCCTCCCCTCAGGGCCTCAGAATCCTGATCTGGAATGTGGATGGAGCTGGGAGAAGCTCCATGTGTCTGAACAAGGCTCCCCAGGACATAAGGCCCATGGACAGCTGGGGAGTGGAGGAGGAGAGGGGCGTGCCCCTGGTGAGATAAGGCCCTCTGCTTCTAACCTCTCCAGAGCCGGTGCACCTGCAAGCTGGGATTCGCAGGGGATGGCTATGTGTGCAGTCCTATTGACCCCTGCCGGGCAGGCAATGGTGGCTGCCATGACCTGGTGAGGGGGCGAGAGGGCTCGGAGCCTGGGGGAGGCTCTCTGGTTGTCCCTGTCTATGGCCAGGATTGGAATCCAAGCCACAAATCCAAACCATGTCACCCCTTTGTCCACAGTATAGAGCTTTCACTGGTTCTTAAGGCCCCAACCCCTGCCCTGCCTCCCGTCTCCTCCCTTGCCCCCTACCCTCTTCTATGCTCTTGTGGCCTTTTTGAGCCCATTGCTGTCTGTCCCGACTTCATTCTGCTCTAATACCACTGCACCTCTGCCCACGTATTCTGGAAGGCCTCCCAGCTAGCTCCTCCTGCTCTCAGTTCAGGCCTCTCCTCCTGGGTGCTCCCTCAACCCTGGGCTTTCCCAACTCATCTGTCATGATGAAGTAGGGTAACTCATGTCAAGTGCTCAGTGACCTTGGAGACCTAGGGCCAGGCATACCAAAGGAGAACATGAATGCAGATTGGCTGGATGGACAAACAGATGGTGGGGCTGGGTAGCAAGACAGGCAGGCAGCAGGAAGATAGATGATAAGGGTGAACAGAGAGATGGGGTGCTGTCCAGCTTGCCATCTGGGTACTGAACGGAGGGCCCTGTCTCTTTGCCCCACCTGCAATTCAGGCCACCTGCCAAGCAGTGGGGGGAGGCCAGCGGGTCTGCACATGCCCCTCTGGCTATGGGGGTGATGGCTTCAACTGCTACGGAGACATCTTCCGGGTGAGTGGGTCCCTGTGTTTGGCAGGGCGGCGGTGTGTGTGGGGGGTCCTTTCACACACCTCAGGTGGGAAGAGGCAGTGCTCAGGGTCCTGGTGAGGAGGGGGCTTAGGTTTGTCCCTAGACTGATGACTTCAGCTTTTTCCCTTCCCTTAGGAGCTGGAGGCAAATGCCCACTTCTCTGTCTTCTACCAGTGGATCAAGGTAGGACAGGGCAGAATACTGGGGTTGGGGCTCAAATCCAGGAGGCCTCCCTGGATGCAGAGGTGCCACATAATATCTCCAAGAGCTGGAGGTGGGGGCAGGCCTGCAGGCTGGGAGCAATCAATCTCAGGTGGCTGCCTTCATTACTCCCCCTACCCCCCTGTCACCACGCGCACAGAGTGCTGGCATCACTCTTCCTACCGACAGCCGAGTCACAGCCCTGGTGCCCTCTGAGTCTGCCATCCGTAGGCTGAGCCCCGAGGACCAGGCCTTCTGGCTGCAGCCGAGGATGCTGCCGCACCTGGTCAGGTGGGCAGCCAGGGCAGGGAGCTGGGTTGGGAAAGGGACTTCTGTGTGGGACCCTGCCCCTCCCCAGAGGTTCTCTTTCTGAGGACCTATGTCCACCTGTTGGGGTGGAGCCTAGTCCCAGGGTAGGTTACACTAACCTGGTTCCGTGCCCTACAGGGCCCATTTTCTCCAGGGTGCCCTCTCTGAGGAGGAGCTGGCCCGGCTGGCTGGGCAGGATGTGGCCACCCTGAGCCCCACCACACGCTGGGAGATTCACAACATCAGTGGGGTACGTGGTGAACTCTGGGCAGGAGAGGGGGTCGTGCAGAACATGGTGGGGGACTTCCCAGAAGGGGGTCCCCGGTGATGAGATTGAGGTCCCCTCGACCTCCACAGGGCCAGCAGAGGGCATACTCAGGACAGTGTCTTGGGACCAGCAGTGACTTCCCTGCCAGGGGCTGTCTGTTTGTCTTTCTCTGCATGTGCATACCTGTCCCTTTTGTGCATGGGTCCTGGTGTGGGTCTGTGTACCAATCTGGTAGGTTCTCTGGGTGTCTGGGCCAGGCTGGGGGCCACCGGTAGCTGCCTGTGTGCCCAGCAGAGTCTCTGTTGGTGCTGTACCCGCTCTTAAGTGTCTACCCGTGACTCCCTGTGGCTGAGCCCTGCTTGCTGTTTTCCAGAGGGTCTGGGTGCAGAATGCCAGCGTGGATGTGGCTGACCTCCTTGCCACCAACGGTGTCCTACATGTCCTCAGCCAGGTATGGCCAGAGGGGTGTGCGCAGGGAACATCCTAAGCTGAGGGGCACTGACATACTGACCAGCCCCTATGCTCCACGTCAGGTCTTACTGCCTCCGAGAGGGGACGCACTGCACGGGCAGGGGTTGCTGCAGCAGCTAGACTCGGTGCCTGCCTTCCACCTCTTCCGGGAGCTGCTGCAGGTAAGGAACAGAGGAGAGAGGGGGAGTGCCTGGTCGGGGCGCCCTCCCCTGGGCCTGGAGGGAGGTGGTTGGCCGCGGGGTTGGGACTGAGGGGGATTATGCCCATTGGTGACCCTGGCCTCCTGCCCCCAGCACCACAGGCTGGTGCCCCAGATTGAGGCGGCCACGGCCTACACCATCTTCGTGCCCACAAACCGTTCTCTGGAGGCCCAGGGAAACAGCAGCATCCTGGTGAGGTCGCTGGGATAGGGCCACTGAAGGGGAGGGTGAAAACCTGGGGGAGCTTCCCATCCTATGACAAAGGGACAAGGCAGGTGGAACGTACTGTCCTGGGCACTTGGTGGTCCCCGGAGTCCCTGAGCTTCTTCTCTGCCAGGATGCAGACACGGTGCGACATCATGTGATCCTGGGGGAAGCCCTCTCCACAGAATCCCTACAGAAAGGGGGACACCGCAACTCTCTCCTGGGCCCTGCCCACTGGCTCGTCTTCTACAATCATAGCGGCCAGGTCTGCGGGGGTCGGGGGCTGGGAGCCTGCAAGCTCTGCTCCAGAGACCACCCGTCCTGGAGACCACCCCCCCCCCACGCCTGTAGCCCCAAGGTGAGGGTGGTAAGTGTGGGGGGTGGACTCAGCCTCCTACTGTCCTCCTCAGCCTGAGGTGAACCACATGCCGCTGGAAGGCCCTGTGCTGGAGGCCCCTGGCCGCTCATTGTTTGGCCTGTCGGGGGTCCTGACTGTGGGCTCAAGCCGCTGCCTGCATAGCCACGCCGAGTCCCTGCGGGTGAGAGGCCGAGGCCGGTGGGGAGGATAGCTGGGGGTTCAGAGCTGGGAGGTGCTGGCTGGCCTGGCTGGCAGGGCAGGGCAGTTGGTCAGGGGTGGGACAGGAAGGAAGGTGAGTTGGGGGGGCCCCCCGTCCCAGGACCACCTGAAAGCTCTGCCCTCCCTCCCCATAGGAGAAATGCATAAACTGCACCCGGAAATTCCGCTGCACTCAGGGCTTCCAGCTGGAGGTGAGGATGGGCCCAGCACAGCTCTGAGCTTCGCCTGCTCTCTGCTCCCAAGGTGTCTGAGCCCGCAGGGCCCAGTCGGCTCACCCAAGCCTGGGGAATGGAACAGCAAGGGCTGCTTGACCTCCCTGGTAGAGGCCAGGAGGCCCAGGCCCAGGTCTGCTGGGAGGAGGCCTCACTCACTTGCAGCCCGAGGCCTGGGTCCCGCCTGCCATCTCCTCATCAGGTCTACCTGTCTTGATCCCTCCCTAATTTTCTGCTGTCCTGCTCATCTGTCTTACCCACTGATATCTGTCTGTCCTGATTGTCTGTCTCCCCATTCACTGTCTGCCCCTACTCAAGCGAAGGGCTGAGCCCTCCTTGCCTGCCCCTGTTTCCAGAACACTCCCAGGAAGAGCTGTGTCTACCGATCTGGCTACTCATTCTCCCGGGGCTGTTCTTACACTTGTGCCAAGAAGATCCAGGTTTGCCTTGCGGCACCCCCACCCCCAAGTCTAACCAGAAAGGGGGAAGTGGGAGTGCAGGCCCAGGGGAGAAACCTGGCCTAGATTTCAAAGGCAGAGGCTGGGCTTGGACTAGGGTTGAGGCCAGAGGGGCAAGGGCCCAGAGGGAGGGTAAGGAGGAGAGGTCTGAGGTCAGTGGGGCCAGTGTTGGTCCCCATGGCCACACCCCAGGAAGTAGGGACGGGGAGAGGGGAAAGAGGCTCAGCCCGGACACTGTCAACCAGGCCCCAGGGGCAACTGCTGGGCCCAGCTCTGTCTCTCACTGTGAGACCCGGCACAGCTGTCGCCTGCCTGAGGCTCCGTTCCCTCGCCCCTGCCACGGGGAGGGTGGTAGAAGGCAGCCGCCATCTCCCTGGTTCCAGCTTGCTTCATTTTATGGCTTTGTGGCCTGTCCCCGCCCCACCCCTCCAACATTCCCCCGCCCCCCACTTCCCTCCCCCTACATCTGGCCTGTGCCGGGCCTCTCCCTGCCCCCTCCATGCAGGTGCCTGACTGCTGCCCTGGCTTCTTCGGCACGCTGTGTGAGCCGTGCCCCGGGGGACTGGGTGGTGTGTGCTCGGGCCACGGGCAGTGCCAGGACCGGCTCCTGGGCAGCGGAGAGTGCCACTGCCACGAGGGCTTCCATGGAACAGCCTGTGAGATGTGTGAGCTGGGCCGCTATGGGCCCACCTGTGCCGGAGGTGAGCACTGGAGAGGGTGGAGGACGGTAGGCACGGGGATGGACCAGCAGGGTCAGGACGGGAGCACTGGGTAACTCCTGTCCCCCCTTGTTCTGCTCCCAGTCTGTGACTGTGCCCATGGGCTGTGCCAGGAGGGGCTCCAAGGGGATGGAAGCTGTGTCTGTCATGCGGGCTGGCAGGGCCCCCGCTGTGACCAGAGTGAGTGGCCTCAAGGGGGAGAGGTGGGTGGCTCCTGGGGAGGTGGTTCCTGGGTCCAAATGACCAGAACCATCTTCTCACCCCTCCAGAGATCAGCGGCCCTCAATGCCCAAAGAAGTGCGATCCCAATGCCAAGTGAGTGAGCTCAGCCTGGGGCAGGTGGGCAAGTGTGTAGGGGTGGTGGGGGCAGGGAAGGGCCAGGCAGGCATAGGCTGAGCTCTTGCCACCCCTCCCAGCTGCGTACAGGACTCGGCTACAGCCCCGGCCTGTGTCTGTGCTGCGGGCTACTCAGGCGACGGCGTCCACTGTTCAGGTCCAGTCACACACGGATGCTCCGGGCCCCCACCCTGAAATTTGCAGTGGCTTTCCCTGCAGAGCCCTCTCCAGTCCCTCTGAATCTAGTTTCGATCCCGGTCCCATCTCGGGGCCTGCCCTTCCCTCTGACCTCTTCCTTCCTCCCACGTCCTCTTCCCTTGTCCCCACTCTGTCCCTGTGCCAGCTCCTCACAACTCTCTGGGATCATCTGCCCCTAGAGGTGGACCCTTGTGCCCGTGACCACGGGGGCTGTTCCCCTCACGCCAACTGTACCAAGGTGGCGCCTGGGCAGCGGACGTGCACCTGCCAGGATGGCTACACAGGAGATGGGGAGCTATGCCAGGGTGAGGCTGGGGTCCCTACCCTGGGCGTACGTGGGGCCAGGGGTCTGGCCTCAGTGTCGTGAGTCACACTAGGAGAGGCTGAGGGGCCCACGGGGGGCCCTGAGAGCATGGGGGTGAGTACCTGATCGCATAGATGAAGGGCCGCCTAGGGCCTCCTCTCATCCCCGCGTCTCTTCCCCCAGAAGTTAACAGCTGTCTCATCCACCACGGGGGCTGCCACATGCATGCTGAATGTATCCCTACAGGCCCCCAGCAGGTCAGCACAACAGAGGTGGACACTGGGACTGTGCCATTCCCTCATAGGGTGGGGCCCCCCTCAGATCAGGCGGGGTGCTCCTTCTGTCAAGGGTGCTGGCCTGCTCTTGGGGCCCAGCAGCCGCACTGATTAGGGTTTGGGACAGGTCTCCTGCAGCTGCCGTGAGGGTTACAGTGGGGATGGCATCCGGACCTGTGAACTCCTGGACCCTTGCTCCCAGGTCAGGGCCCAGCCCCACCTCATTTCATAGGGGAAGGGGACTGAGGCAGGAACCAGCCCTCCTTGCCCCCATCAGGGTCCCAAGGGCCTCCGAAGGGTAAGCCGCCCTCCCACAAGCTCCAGTCTGACTGATCAGTAGCAAACCGAGCTTTGGGGGCTGGACGGGGGTCTTCATGGCCCCTTACCCAGGGACGGGGCAGAGGAGTCTGAGAGCCACTGATGCCTCTCCCTCTCCTATCCCTGCCTCAGAGTAACGGAGGCTGCAGCCCCTATGCTGTGTGTAAAAGCACAGGGGATGGCCAGAGGACGTGTACCTGTGACGCAGCCCACACCGTGGGTGATGGCTTCACCTGCCGTGCCCGAGTTGGCCTGGTAATGATGCCCAAGTTAGACCCCTGACCCAACCTTGGCTATGCCTCCCCATGGGCCTCACCCATGATATTAAGACCCCAGGTTTGATCCTGATCCTGGCCTTAACCGTGACCCTGACCCCTGACTCTACCTGGGCCTGACCCAGCTATGATCCATGAAACTAATCCTAACCCTAGCTCAGACCCCCGGCTTTCCTTTCCTCATCTCTGCCTTGGCCAGACCTTGGGCTGCAGGTGCTGGGACAGGCACCAGGCCCTGAATGGGGGCCACCCAAAATCTGAGCTGATCCTCGCCCCCCCCAGGAGCTCCTTCGGGACAGGCATGCCTCATTCTTCAGCCTCCACCTCCTGGTGAGTGACCAACTGGCTTCCAATTCCTCAGTCTGGCCTGGGTCTCTCTGATCTGCCAGTCCCACCGGTCTCTGGGCCTTCAGGTTCTCATTTGCCCAGGGGGTTGGCTGTTCTGGTCTCTCAGAGTCCAGGTCTTTCCAGGAGGATCCATGGAAGCCCTGAGTTGGTCGAAAGTTACCCCTCCTGCACTCAAGCTGTTTCCCCCTCCTGCAGGAATACAAGGAGCTCAAGGGCGATGGGCCTTTCACAGTCTTTGTGCCTCGCGCAGATCTAATGAGCAACCTGTCGCAGGTAATGCAGCCCTCCCCAACCCGCAGAGAGGCTGGGAAGGAAGGGGTGGGCATTCTGGGGTGTGGGCAGAGGCAGCAATCAGGGGCCTCCCTCTACCCTCCCGGACCCCCACTCCAGGATGAGCTGGCCCCGATTCGCGCCCACCGCCAGCTTGTGTTCCGCTACCACGTGGTCGGCTGCCGGCAGCTGAGGAGCCAGGAGCTGCTGGACGAGGGCTACGTCACCACGCTCTCAGGGCACACGCTGCGCATCCACGAGAGGGAGGTGGGTCCGGGCCCCGCCCCCACCCTAAACGACCCAGAGACCCTGCCCCTGACCCCTGTGCTCTGACCCCACGCAGTTAAGACCTCACCCTCCCTGGGCCTGGGCGGGTCTTAGTGACGGGGAGACCAGCTCCAGACCCTGCCCACTACCAAAGGCCTGTCCCCCAGGCCCGGGCCTTCGGAGCCTGGCTCCACCCTCACTCCCACCGGCCACACCTGGCTGCCTGCTGCCTTGACCGTGCCCACCTTCTGCCCCAAGACCCACCCAACGCAGGTTCCGCCCCACCTCAGGCCCCACCCATAGCATGAGTACCCCACCAATCGGCTTCATTCAGTCCTGGGCCCCACCCCCAGGGCAGCATCTATCTCAATGACTTCGCCCGTGTGGTGAGCAGTGACCACGAGGCTGTGAATGGCGTGCTGCACTTCATCGACCAAGTCCTGCTGCCGCCGGACGTGTTATACTGGAAGCCTGATGTTGCCCCTGTCCTGCGGGTATGACCTGGGCACAGGCCTGGGGGCTTACCGAGCAGGTTGCTGGGGGCCTCAGATGCTCCCTCCCTGCCTGACCTCAAGCCTCACAGGTGCCTTTCCACAGAGAAACGTCACCGCCGCTGCTGAGAGCTTTGGTTACAAGATCTTCAGCGGCCTCGTGAAGGTACTGCTCCCGTGGGTAGGCCTGTCAGTGTGTGCATTTGTGCCCGTGTGTGTGTGTGTGTGTGTGTGTGAGACAAATGTGTGAGTGTATATTTACCTGTCTGCACCCTTACATGTGTAAGCCTGTCCCTTGTGTGCGTACAGGCCGTCTGTGTATGTGAGCCTCCCAGTATGAGCACAAGGGTATGCTTATTTGTGTCCACGTACCCGAAAGTAGTCCAGGTGTGTGCAAGCTTATCCCTGCACATATGTCCATGTGTATCTGGCTACAGCCAAGAACGTGGCTGGCGGGAAGGCCCCCTGGGCCCTGGAGCCCCTTCCTGGCCTCTGTGGTCCAGCCCCCTACTTCCACCCACGAGTCTCTGACTGTCACACCTCTGCTTCTCCTTGCCAGGTGGCTGGCCTCCTGCCCCTGCTTCAGGATGCGGCCCACAGGCCCCTCACAATGCTGTGGCCCACAGACTCTGCCCTGCAAGCCCTGCCACCTGATCGCCAGGCCTGGCTGTACCATGAAGACCACCGTGACAAGCTGGCAGCCATTCTGCGGGGCCATGTGATTCGCAACATTGAGGTGGGTATACCCCCAGTCCTTGGTCCCCACTGCCTGCCACCCAGCCTACCTGCCTGGCTCCAACCGTAGCCCCTTCTGCTCAGGCCTTGGCATCTGACTTGCCCAACCTGGGCCCACTCCGCACCATGCATGGGACCCCCATCTCCTTCTCCTGCAGCCGTGTCCGGCCGGTGAGTGTGAGGAGAGGACTCAGATGAGGGAAGCAGGAGGCAGGGGCTCTGGCACTGGGGGGCCACAGTGCACCTGTGACCCCGTGTACTCTCCCTCCTCCGCCTGCAGGGTGAGCTCACCGTGGGTGAGGAGGATGCCCGCATCATGCAGCGGCACCTCCCCTTTGAGGGTGGCCTGGCCTATGGCATCGACCAGCTGCTGGAGCCACCTGGCCTTGGTGCTCGCTGTGACCGCTTTGAGACTCGACCTCTGCGGCTGGTGAGGGAGGCCATAGGTCAGAGGTGGAGGGGCAAGGGATCCTAGCCAAGGGACCCGTCTCGTCCATCCATCTGACCTTGCCGTGTTGGCCTCTGTTCTTTACAGAAGATCTGTAGCATTTGCGGGCTAGAACCGCCTTGTCCTGAGGGCTCACGGGAGCAGGTAAGGGCCTGGAAGCTGGGTGGGGGTTCAGGCAGGGCCCAGGGACTCCAGGGCTGTTTGACTCCTCTTGGCCCAGGGCAGTCCTGAGACCTGCTGGCGGTACTACTCAAAGTTCTGGACGTCCCCTCCACTGCACTCCTTGGCACTGCGCAGCATTTGGGCCCGGTCTAGCCTCTGGGGTCAGCCCCAAGGCCTGGGCAGGGGCTGCCACCGCAACTGTGTCACCACCACCTGGAAGCCCAGCTGCTGCCCTGGTCACTATGGCAGCGAGTGCCGAGGTGAGTGTCCCAAGGTCGTGAGTGTCACTGGCTGGCTCTTCTGGCACAGCTCCAGCCACTGCTCCAGATAAAACATGTTGGGGTAGTGGGGCCAGGGCAGGTCTGGGTGGTGAATGGATTTGGCCAGGAGAGAGTGCTCTGAGAGGCTGGGTGGGCATCTGTGGGATTCTCACCTGTGAGGGGACTTGGGTGGATTGTGGCTTCCGGAGGAGGCTCGACCGCCCCGGGTACGAGACGGACGGTGTGGCTGGGCTGGGGCTGCCTGTGGCGGGGGTCCCAGTGACAGCCCTGGCCCCACCTCACTTCTCTCACCTCTCCACTAGCTTGCCCTGGTGGCGCCAGCAGCCCCTGTGGTGGTCGCGGCGTGTGCATGGACGGCATGAGTGGCAGCGGGCAGTGCCAGTGCCATTCGAGGTTTACAGGGACAGCGTGTGAACTCTGTGCCTCGGGTGCCTTTGGGCCCCAGTGCCAAGGTGGGCTCCCTGCCCCACCCTGTCTGACCCTGCCCTCTGAGCCCCACGGCCCACATGCCAACCCCATCAGCCTGCTGATCTCTCTCCCCAGCCTGCCGCTGCACCTCCCATGGCCGCTGTGACGAGGGCCTTGGGGGCTCTGGCTCCTGCTTCTGTGATGAGGGCTGGACCGGGCCAAGCTGTGAGGTGCAGCTGAGTGAGTGCTGTCTGTGTTTGTGTCCACCTGAGTGCTTTTATATGCTCGCGTGTAGTGGCATGTGCCCCGACCACACACTCAGGTGGAGCCACTGAGGGTGGGTGGGAGGGGGTCCAGGGGTACCCAGGAGGGCAGCTCCTAACCTGGATATGCGGGGGATGCCTGGGGGACAGAGCTGCAGCCCGTGTGTGCCCCGCCCTGTGCGCCTGAGGCCGTGTGCCGCGCGGGCAACAGCTGTGAGTGCGGCCTGGGCTATGAAGGGGATGGCCGCTCGTGCACAGGTGAGTGGTGGGCAGGTGTGAGGTGGGAGGCCCCCTCCCCCCCTGCCACCGGGGCCTGCCACTCTCTCCCTGCCCGCAGTGGCGGACCTGTGCGGGGATGGGCGTGGCGGCTGCAGCGAGCACGCCACCTGCAGCCAAGCAGGCACAGTGGTCACCTGCACCTGCCTGCCTGCCTACGAGGGCGACGGCTGGAGCTGCCGGGCCCGCGACCCCTGTGCGGACGGCCACCGTGGGGGCTGCAGCGAGCACGCCGACTGCTTGAACACAGGCCCGGTGAGCAGCCGGGGAGTTGAGCGGCAGGGTGGGGAGGCTCCACAGAGCAGCCCCTCCACCTCGCCCCCCTCCCCCCCCGGCCCCCCCCACCCCGGTCCCTGAAGAGCACCTGCCCGCTCTCCCGCCCCAGAACACGAGGCGCTGTGTGTGCCATGCTGGCTACGTGGGTGATGGACTGCAGTGTCTGGAGGAGCCTGAGCCGCCCGTGGACCGCTGCCTGGGCCAGCCACCACCCTGTCACGTGGATGCTGTGTGCACTGACCTCCACTTCCAGGGTGTGCTTCCCTGCCCGCTCCCGGTGCCCCTGCTTTACCTCGGTGCTGCTGGGCTGATCACGCCTCCCTCCCTCTGCAGAGAAACAGGCTGGTGTCTTCCACCTCCAGGCCCCCAGCGGCCCTTACGGCCTGAACTTCTCAGAGGCCGAGGCAGCGTGTGGGGCCCAGGGAGCTGTTCTTGCTTCTCTCCCTCAGCTCTCTGCTGCCCAGAAGGTGTGTGGGGCTTAGGAATCTGGAGCCAAGCCCGTGGGGGCCCCCTGGAACTGGGCCTTTGGTCTCAGCATCCCCTTCTGCCCCTACAGCTCGGCTTCCACCTGTGCCGTGTGGGCTGGCTGGCCAACGGCTCGGCTGCCCACCCAGTCGTCTTCCCTGCGGCAGACTGCGGTGGTGGGCAGGTGGGTGTCATCAGCCTGGGCCTCCGGAAGAACCACTCAGAGCGCTGGGACACCTACTGCTACCGCGAGCAAGGTACAGCCTCCCCTACCCCCCCAACACATACCCCGGCTTGGCCCCTTCCCACTGACCCACCCAACTGCTTATCCCGCAGATGTGGCCTGCCAGTGCCGCCAAGGCTTTGTGGGTGATGGGACAAGCGTCTGCAATGGGAAGCTGCTCGACGTACTGGCTGCCACAGCCAACTTCTCCACCTTCTATGGGGTGTGCAGGGGCCCAGCCTCAGGGCTGAGGGTGTGGGTAGCTGGGGTCCCTGGGGAGGGAGCCTGCCCACAGTCCTATTTTCCCTCTTCCAGATGCTGCTTGGCTATGCCAATGCCACCCCTCGGGGTCTGGACTTCCTGGACTTCCTGGACGATGAGCTCACCTATAAGACACTCTTTGTCCCTGTTAATGAAGGCTTCGTGGACAACATGGTAACCAGTGGGGGTCGTGGGCAGAGCCAGGCCCAATGCTGATGCCTCCGGCTGGCCTGGGCCAACAGGCCTTGCTTTGCCTACAGACGCTGAGTGGCCCAGACCTGGAGCTGCATGCCTCCAACACCACCTTCCTGAGCACCAATGCCAGTCAGGATACTGTGCTCCCCGCCCACTCGGGCCTCAGCCTCTTCTTCAGTGCTGTGGGCCCTGACAACAGTTCCTGGGGCCCTGTGGTGAGTTTTGCTACTGTACTTCTCCTGCTGGCTCTGGCCCCTCACACTCACCAGGCCCAACTCTGGTCTCCCTACAGGCCCCAGGGGCGGTCGTGGTTAGCCACGTCATCGTGTGGGACATCATGGCATTCAACGGCATCATCCATGCTCTGGCCAGGCCCCTTCTGGCTCCCCTACAACCTGTGAGTTGGTGAGGGGTGGGGAGGACGACAGGCAGAACAGCAAGGGGTGAGGGGACGGTCCTGGCCTTGACGCTCTCCTTGTTTGCAGCAGGCAGTGGTGGCGCCTGAGGGTCCACCCGTGGTGGCAGGTGTGGGGGCTGTAGTGGCTGCTGGAGCACTGCTTGGCCTAGTGGCTGGGGCCTTCTACCTCCGTGCCCGAGGCCAGGCCACGGGCTTTGGCTTCTCCACCTTCCAGGTAGAGCTGTGTTGGGGGGGAGGGGGGAGGGATGTTGGGGGTGTCTGGGTCCACTGATCTTGCTCGAGGCCCCTCACCACATACCTCTCTTCCAGGCAGAAGATGATGCTGAGGATGACTTCTCCCCATGGCAGGAAGGAACCAGCCCAACCCTGGTCTCTGTTCCCAACCCCGTCTTCGGCAGCCCTGATGCCTTTTGTGAGCCCTTCGATGTGAGTATGAGGGGTGAGCGATGACAGAAGGGGACCCCCGGGCGTGGTTATCAGCCCAGCCACAAGCAGTCCTACCCCCTACCCAGGACTCACTCCTGGAGGAGGACTTCCCGGACACCCAGCGGGTCCTCACGGTCAAGTGATGCATCTAGGACCGAACAGAGGCACGAGCAGGAGGGAGACCACTTTTATTGCCCGCCCTGGAATGATGCCCAGCATAGGCGGGGCAGGAGGGGTTAGGACCTATTCTGGACAATAAAGGTGCCCTCAGCGGATGTGGGCCATGTCGCCAAGGAAGGGTGTCTTCATGCAGCCGGTGCAGAGCTGGTCCATCCAGAGTGGCGCCTCATGCTGCAGGGGTGTGCGGCGTGGGTAGAAGGTGAAGTCTATCCGGTAGTTGAGTAGACAGCTGAGGGAGGCCATGTAGAGGTCAGAGAAGCGCACGAGGCGTCGTGAGAAGTACGTGGGGTTGTGGAAGGTGCGGAAGATGCTCCCAAACTGAGCGTTGAACAGGGCCTTGGTGATGCACCTGAGGAAGAGACATGGGGCACTAGAGCAGGCACAGCAGGAATGAGGCTGGGAGCCCTTCCTGCCCCACCCTGCCCACCTCAGCTCCTGCCGCTCCTTCATCCAGGCAGCCAGCACCTGCTGCGACTCGGCGTCCTGGTACGTCTGGGGGAGACGAGGTGGGTGTTGGGTGTGTGCCTAGGCGGCAGCCCTGCCCTCCCCCCGGGGCCGCCCTGCGCCCCCACACCTGCATGCGCTCCAGCAGCCCCGTGAGTGCCTGCTGCCACGTCAGCGAGTGCATGTACTGCTCCGTGTTGATGATGCGGATCTCGCGCTCTAGCTCGGGGATGATGGCACCGGTTCGCCAGCCGTGCCGTAGCATGAGGTCCTGGGGGGTGGAGGACAGGGATCAGCATCAGCCAGCAGGCTCCCTCCCTCCCACCCAGCCTTGCGCCCCTCACCGCCAGATCACTGTACAGATGGTCTCCGAAGTAGAGCACACGGGGTCCACGCCACTCCGTCAGGCGGAGGAAGTCATACAGGTTTCCCTGGGGAGAGGTGGGGGGGGGCACCGCTGAGCACAGCGTACCACGGGACTACCAGAGCCACGCCATGTTCTCCACCTTCCTCCCAAATCCCCAGGGGCAGCACGGCCCCTCCAGCTGGATGCCGGGCTGCCCTTTCCCGTGGCCTCAGTGTCCCCGGGCTCTGGCCCTCTCTCCTCCCCCTTCACAGTCAGGAAGGGGGTCTGCCTGCCACAGGAAGGTCTCCTGTCAGCCTGGCATGATGCCCTGGGCCTCCCCTCCCTGTGGCCTCACACCCACCCCAGGGATCCCACTCTGTGGGAAACAAACCACAGCAGCGAGCCTGTGGCCCTAAAGCCCTTCCTGTCCTCCCCGGCCTGGGCCCAGAGGGACCCAGCAGACCTCACTGCGAAGCCATCTGCCCCTCCTGCTCCAAAGCCAGAGAAAAGATGAAAGCAGTCAAGCTCAAACACAACAGAGGAAGCTCGCGGGAGAGCAGAAAATGGGGCAGGGGGCCCAGAGCAGGAAGCGCAGCAGCCAGTGAGGCAGGAGCCCACACCCTAGAAATGAACAGAATTCACACTCAGCGCAAAGGAGCTACTACAGTAGCCTGTGCATGCTAGCAGCAGGGGGAGAAAGCAAGGCGTGGCAGACACAGGGCCGTGAAAGGATTGTTGAAATAAGCTCAAGTGGGGAGGCTGTAGAGTCAAATACGAGTGGGTGGAGCGCTGAGGATGTGCCCTGAAACAAGAGAAAATTTCGAGGTACAGGTGCTGAGTCAGGCAAGACGGAACCTGGGTTCCAGGCTCCCCAGCAAGGGGAGACAGGAAGGGAGCATAAAGAAAGATGAGAACCAAGCAGGATCGGGCACACACACAAAATGAAACTTCAGATCATCAGGCATAAAGAAAAGGCTAAAAGCTGCCAAAGGAGAAAAACTCCCCTTGTTCCCCACGAAGGTACATGACCCTCCTCAGGCTTATTAGCCAAGATGCCAAGACAAAGGAGAGCGTTGCCCTCAGAGCTGAGGGTAAGAGCCTGCGCTCAAGGGGGCCATGGAGAGTTGGGTGCAAGCCAGGTAGGAGTACTGTCTACAGGCCGGGCCGCTGCCCTGGATACCCCAGGCTGCTCCCGACCCAACTGCTGACTTCCTCCCTCCCCCCAACCCCTGGAACCCCCACCCTCAAGAAGCCCAGCTCAGCCAGGATTTCCGCATTCCATCCAGGGCCAAATGCCTTAATCACCTCCTGCTCCTTAATCACCACACAACCCCCAGCACTGGGCCCCCTTCTCATCTTCCTAGCCACCAGCCAGGAAAGGGGGTCTTCCCCAAGGGCCCGTGAGCTGCTCCGGCCAGCTTGACTGGCTGTAGCAGAGTGGTCAGCCCCAACTAATGACATTGCTGTTTAGTGGGTATTCAGTAAATGCCTGGCCCATCTAAGGGCTTGTACACCACAATTCAAGTAGAACATACTTTTTTTTTTTTTAACATTATACTTCTTTTATAGATGAGAAAAAGCAAAGCACAGAGAGGTCAAGTGACTTGGCCAGACTCCCTCTGCTATCGAGCAGTAAACTTGGAATTCAAATGAAGGCAAACTGACCAGGCCTGTGTCCTGAGAGCCATTCCCTGGTGCCCCTGGAAATGGTGCAAGGGGGCAGAGCCACGGCAGATGTGTGGTGGCTGGGCAGGGCCCAGGAGGCTGTGCTACTGACCCCTCCACAGCCTGGGGCTATGGTTAGGCCACCCAGATAGCACTCACCTGCCGATAGATTTTGCCCTTCTCCAGGCGGGTGATGCGGTCCCAGTGCAGGGAGCCCTTCTCATCAAGTTTTCTGAAAGGCCTGGAGGCAGAGGGGTAAAGGGCTTGGATTCCAGTCTAGGGCAGGACCAGAAGCAGGCACCTCCTCAGTTTGCAAAGGCCACCTGCTCACATGGGCTGGGTGCTGACAAGGGGGTGTCCCCACCCCAAGCACACAGGGTGGTGAGCAAAGGCCAGTGCCCGCTCCCCACCCTCATCACCCCTGCTAGGCCCATACTTGCGCCGGTCAGTAAAGAAGCTGGGTTTGTCTGCCTGGACGATGACCACATCAAAGAGCTGGCGCCAGTCAGGACCCACCATGTGCCGCATCCCCTTGTCCCTGGGCAGAAGTGGAACAGGCAGCAGGTGGGCTGAGGCAGGCCCCTCCTTGGGCCCCGCCCCATTCCCCCCAGGACCCCCCCACCTCCCCACCGCAGGCAGCTCACACGAAGCTGAAAGGACTGTTGGTGATGAGGAAGAGCTGCTTCCTATGGGCCACCAGGCGGCTCAAGACGGCGAAGGTCTCGTCCCCTCTCAGGATGTACTTCTCTAACAGGGAGATGGGTCTGTGAGGGCCAGCCCGGCCCCCTGCCCAGAAAGCCGCAGCAGGGCTACTGTCTACCCTTACCCATATCCTGTTCGATCCACTGGTACATGAGGCCCTTCACGTGCACATCTCGAATGGCATCCTGGGGGTAGGAGAAGGACTGTGAGGGTACAGTGGGGCCAAGAAGGCCTGCCCCGCTGTGGCTGACTTGATCTTCCCTGCCACCCCAAGAGGCAGGCCCAGTGTCCTCACTGTCACATCCTTGTAGAGGTGCGCCTGGTCAAACTCCAGGCCGTGACTCAGGAAGTGGTCCACCACGCAGGACAGCAGTGCCATTTCTGGCAGTGAGAAGATGTCCATGAACTGCTTGATGGAGGGACCCTGTGGAGGGAGCAGCCACCTCAGCAGCCCCTCTAGCCCTACCGCCCCTCGCCCTGGAGACCAGTGTCCCTTGGGACACTGGTAGAGGGAAACTACCTGCTGGGTGAGCCAGCCCACCAGGGTGAGGGCACCCACAGCGAGATCACTGAGCTGCCTGCCCTGGCCAGTGGCAGTGTTAGACGGAGCAAGTACCTTGCCGTAGAAGCCACTCATCTGGTACAGTGGGATGTGCTGGGTGCCCCCATATAGATCTATCACCTCCTCGTCAGGTACAGGCTGGAGGCCCCTGGGTGGATGCACAGACATCATGAGTCTGAAGTGGTCCTGAGCTGAGGCCACGGTGTAAGATGCAGGTTGAGGGGGTGGGGGGACAGCAGGGTCAGGCAGGGCAGTCTGCACTGACCTGTAGGCCGTCCCCAGCTGCACATAATGGAAGGCATCAATCTTCATCAGAAGGCTCTGGGAGCACCAGGGGAATGGGATGGGTGGTAAGAAAGGGGCTTGCATTCATTCATCCAAGCCAGCCTCTTCCAGTCCCTGTGCTGAAGCCCCAGCTGGAAGGTACCAAGGGGATTAAGTGCCCGTGAAGCTACAGCTGTGAGGCCAGGGGTAGCCCCTTATAGAGGATGGGGGCTAAGGAAGTAGTGCTGATGCACATCCAGTCAGGAGGGGCCCCGCGGAGAACATGGCCTAGCCACTCACCTTCTGAATGTCGTAGTGGAGGCCTCGGATGGCAAAACTGGGGTCGTAGTCATATTTCCGGATCCCCTCTGGGTACTGTCGGGGGGGAAGTGCGCCACGCCTGAGCCAGTGGCAATGCCAGACCTCTGGCTGGGCAGCTGCCTCAGGGGACCTCCGTGACTCAGCCTGAGGCTCCCCCGGGGCCTGGGCCGTCTGCCCGGCCAGGCTCACCTTGTAGTGCTCAATCAGGATGTCGCGGGCGGCACTGAAGATCTCGGGGTGCAGCGCATCTGCGTACTGGGCCAGCGTGTAGTCGTAGTCGAAGCCATAGACTTCGACATCACGCAGGCTGATCTCGTTGTTGGCATAGATGGCTGCTGGGTTCAGGAGACTGCAGACCTCGGGGGGCAGGAGGTCTGGAGGGAGGAGATGCAGGTATGATGAGATGAACACGGAAGAAGCAAATGGTCACCGAGCACTTTCCAGGTGCCCAGCTCTGGGAGGCTCATGAAACCACCCAAGATGGGCAATCTTAGCCCGAGGCTGCATATGGTCAAACTGAGGCTTAGAAATGCCACTTGCCCAGGGTCACGTGGTTGGGGTAAGGCAGAGCTGGCAATGGGACAAGACCACAGCTGGATCTCCCACCTCTGGGTCTTGGGTTACACCCCTGCCTGCAGCCCACCAGGTGAACTGAGCCCATGTCCCCTCCAGGCTCTCATAAGCCCCACTGGACCCATGGCTATGCTTGGGCCCTTTCCACCCTGCCTGAAGCTCAGGCTGGGACTGAGGAACATTATAGGAGTTGGGGGAGGGGGGAGTATGGGGTAGCTCTTCTGTCGCTCATTTTCCTGGGTCTGAGCACCTGCCACGGCCTGTGGAATGAGGCCCCTCTAATCGGATTTCAGCGGCCCGCCAGTCCACGTAATGACATTTGCTGCTTTTGGCCAGGGAACATTGCTAATTACGACAGGCAGGACGTGTGATGTTGGGCTGCAGGGCAGTACCCAGGTTGCTCCCTTCTGGGGATGTGGTCATGGCCACCCCAAGTCCCTGGCTGCTATGGTCAGGTTGAGTGGGACACCGTGCAGAGTAGGCTCTAGGGTCCTAGGGAGGCAGAGGAGGATGAGGGGGTCCCAGGCTTATCTGCCTCAGTTTCCCCATCTATACAGTAGGGGAGTTGAATGGGGAAAGGGCCTGGGCTTTGAGGTCACAGAGACCAAGCCAAATACCCCCTCTTACAACTGGCACCTCAGAAAAGTTACCTCACATTTTGTACCTCAGATTCCCTATTTTTCAAGGTGGAATCAAAATCGTGCCAACCTACAGAATTATGGAGAGGTCATGTTGAATGTGCTCTGTGCAGCATTCCTGCTCTGCACCCAGCAAACGGATTAAATGAACCACGGGCCTCTGAAGCCTGTCACCTCCCTGTCCTGGATCTCCCTGCATCACTCGAGGAGTAGGGGCTGTGGGAGAGGGGACCAGGTGGGATTAGGTGCACAGGACACCGCCCTGCAGGGGCTCCAGGTGGCCCCATTCCTGAGACCACTAGCTTGTGGCTAAGGCCCGCACCCACAGCCCAAGCCTCCACGGAATTCCTGTCTCAGCCACAAGAAGGCACAATCCTGAAGCAGAAACCCTCGGCCACACAGCTGCCTGTGCACAGAGGCAAACACCGATGAGCTCCCACGCTCTGAGCATTTGCCTTGGAGGCCCCTTTGGAACACGGGCTCCACCCTACCCCCTTTCCTTTGGAGCAAAGTGCAGGGTGTGGGTGGGGGAACAAGTGTGGCTGGTTCCTCTAGGGGCCCCAGGCCAACGTAAGCCTGGCACAGAGCAGCTGTTTCGCAGACTCGTGGGTGCAGACAGAACACTCCTCACTTGGATGCACGTGAGACGCAGCTGCCTTCAGCTCTCTAGGGAACTGCTTGTGAGATGCCCCTCTGATGTCACTAGGCCTCTGATGTCACTGGGCCTTGCTCTCCCCACGGTCCTGAGTTCCTGGGCACCAAGTCCAGTAGCCCCCCAGGGCTACTGGGGGGAGGGGAGGGATCTGCTTGGCAGCATAGCCCCTTGTTGCCGGCAGAGTTCTAGCCAAGACCAGGCTTCTGCCTCTGTCCTTGAAAATGTTCCCAGGATGGACAATCCTCTGAGGAACAAAGCAGGATGGGGAAGCAGCCCATGGGGTCTGCCCTCCTGACCTGATTTCTGGACGGAGGAAAGCACAGCTCTGGGGGCCACGAGGTCCACTCCTTTCCACGGGACTATGGTGGCGCACAGGGCCAGGTGAGGAGGATGTACTCCTCACCTGCACTGGCCTCCCAAGTTCACTGGGCTCACTGTGCAGACCTCACCCTCCTTTCCTCTTCTCAGTCCCCAGTTCCCACCCCTGCCCCAGGCTCCAGGGCCAACTCTTCCCCACGGCAGCTGTAAGACTCACTGTGGGTGCCTTCCTCCCAGCTGTTGCTGGGTGCACTTGCTGGGTGCCTTAGAGGCTCATCCTGTTCAAGCCTTACTCCAATCCTGTGAGGTGGTCCTACTTATGCATCCATCATCCAGAGGAAGAAATGGGCTCAGGAAGGTGAAGTCACTTGCTCTAAACCATCCAGCGGTAGGCAATGCAGTTGAGATTAAAATTCGGGTCACTCCACTTGCCTTAACCACTCTGCCCCTAGGCCTAGCCTTTCAGTGTCCCCATGCTGGCAGGGAGGCACTGGGCTGGGGCCTGGCTCCTGGGCAAAGTTTTGCCCACAGGCATTAGCCCAAGGCATACCTCAATGCCCAGAATGTCCCCCAGAAAACCCAGTCAAGAGTGATGAGTTAGGACTCAGGGGTGCCAGTCTGGCTCATCCTAGCATCTTGGAAATGATGCTTTCACATCAAGAGGAGCTTGGGTGGCTCTGTGATGATCTTAAGATCCAGGTGAGCCAGGTGTGACAAAGCCCAGCAGGCCTTCCTGTGTTCTCTCCCACACCTACAAGGCAGGCTCCTCAGGTTGCTCTACAGAAGGTCTTCTCCAGACCCAGAGCAAACACAAATCCTTAACAGCATCCCAGGCCTGTCCTGTCCACTGAAGGGGGGGGTGGGGGGTGGGAGGGGCGGGGTCCTGACAGAGGTCCAAGGGCTTCAGAACCACAATTCCTCACTATTCTGCCTTGGACTTCTCAGGTGAGTCCTGTCCAGCTCTCCACACAGCTAGAGTGGAGGCTCTAATCATCTGGAATCTTCCAGACAGGGCCACTTTGTCTTACCAGACAATGAAAGCCACATCACCCTTGGGGGCTCCTCTAGAAGCTCCCCTGCCCTTTCCAGGCCTCGTTCCTTCTGTGTCTCCACCACAGCCCTGTGTTGTGGGTTTGTGTTTTACACTGTAGACTCTGAGGGTCCAAGAGGGTTGAGGCCTGCTGAGCGCCACCCCGCGGGTCAGTGATAGGGTCAAGCCCAAACCACATATGCCTGCCGCAGAAGAGAGAAGAGCCCCAGGGTGGGTGTGGGGACCAATATCAGGCACTCTCAGATCTCTGGCTTCATCAGGGCATCCCAGCCTCTCATCCCATCCCTGTCTGGAAGATTCCAGATGATTAGAGCCTCCACTCTAGCTGTGTGGAGAGCTGGACAGGACTCACCTGAGAAGCCCAAGGCAGAATAGTGGTTCTTAAGGCCTTGGACCTCTGTCAGGACCCCCCCCCCTCCCCCCCCACCGCTTCAGTGGACAGGACAGGCCTGGGATGCTGTTAAGGATTTGTGTTTGCTCTGGGTCTGGAGAAGACCTTCTGTAGAGCAACCTGAGGAGCCTGCCTTGTAGGTGTGGGAGAGAACACAGGAAGCCTAGCCTCTCTGGGGAGAGGCTGCAGGTTCATCAGCCCATTTTGCAGTGTCTCGGCCAAGGATGAAGCCACCCTTGTGGACTCCAGGGCCCTGGGGTGGCTTGGTCTCGTTTCTCCAACCAATACCTTCCCCTCCTGGGCTGAGAGTGCCTCGGACCTCGGTGGCAATCCAGAGGTGTCTGCAAAGTCTAGTCCGCGTCCGCTTAGGTTGGGCAGCGCCGCCGGCCGGCTTTGTCCCTGGAGCTCCCGCCCCAACTAAGGGCCCCTAAGAGAACAAGGGGTAGGGGCATTTCCGCCGCAGCATCCCGGCAGACGGGGTCGCCAGGAAAGACGGTGGGGGCTCCGCATTCCGGAGGCCGCTTCGGGAACCCCGAGATCCTGCAGACCGAGCCAGGAAACAAACCTCCCGTCGGCCCGTCTGCCTCCGGACGTCGGGGCGGCCCTAGAGGGCCCCGGGACGACCAGCGGGAGCCTCTCCAGAAAAGCTGCTCGGCCTTCAGGCTCCGGGGCCCCGGCGAGCCTCACCAGGGTGCTTTCCCTGAAAAGCGGCGCCCGGGACGGCTCGGGACCGCTGGTCTATCCGTCGCCTGGGCGCGCGCCGGCCGCCGCGCGGATACACCCCCGGCGCCCATCCCACCTCGGCTCACCCACCGTGCACCAATCTCCGCATGTCCTGGTAACGAGCCCACAGGTGCGCGCTGAGCTCGGCGCCGCCGGCGGGCGCCGGGGCGGGCGCGGGGCGCGGGGCACCGGGGCAGTGGGCGCCGGGACCCGGGGGGCCGCAGCCAGGGCAGGAGGGCGAGGACGACGCGGCTCGCGGCCCGCCGTGGCCCCTGCACGGCAGCCAGCGCCGAGCGGCCGCCCGCAGCCCCGCACCCGCCATGCCCGCCGCGCGGCCCGCGCAGCCCTCGGCCCGTCGGCCAGTCCACCGCCCTCCGACTGCGCGCCCGCCACGGTGGCCGCGTGCTCCTCACGGCGGCCGGCCAATGGGCGCGGCGCGCGGAGCCCGGCCGGCCAATGGGCGCGCCCCTCGGCCTGGGGGGCGGGAGGTCCCGGGGCGGGGCGGGGCGGGACGGGTTCCCTAGCCCCCTCCCCCGTCTCCTCGAGGCTGAGGAGGACTCTGCGCCCCCCTTCGGTGGCCACCGCAGCGATGGCCGCTCTTTGGGCTCCCTTCCCGGGAGGTCGGAGGACCCAAGAACGGTCGTCTCCTTGAGGCTGCAGACGGCCGGGACACGGAGAGGGAAGGGTCGGAGCGCGGCGGCCCCACCTCGACCCCCGGTCCTCTGTCTCCCCCTCCGTTCCCGGGTCCTCTAGCCTGCCGCCCCCCGCGCCCGCCCCTGTCCTTCACGACCTCAGCTCCGCCACCGCTCCCAGCCAGTGATACGGCGAGGGTCCTGTTCCCTGCAGATCAGAGGCCGGCCAGTTTCACTCTAGCGAATAAAGAGCCTTCCCCACGCCGGGTGAGACCTCGGGACCCACAGCGCCGCTGAAGCAGCCTCTCCTCGCTCCCGCCCTCTACCGCACACAGATGACCCCTTTTAACCTAGGGCAGGACCCCTGAGCGGTACGCTGCAGAGTTGTGGGCCCGGGGTCACTGCGCCTGCCTGGTTCTGACCTCAGCAAACAGCCGCACTGACCTCACTCTCCGCTTCCCCGCGCGGGGCCCCCATTGAGATGCCGCGGTCTCTTCCAGCAATGTTTCCAGACTTTCCATCGAAATTCGGCATTCCTTCTTGGAACCACTCTCCACCTGTGTTTCTTCTACTCAGATCTGTTTCCTGAGCCCGCATGCGTACCAGGTGGTGCACTGCACCGGTGGGCCCTGTCGGTGGGGACCTGGCCGGCTAGACACTCTGTTTCCTTGGGGTGCTCCTCCCGGTTTAAGGGTGTGTGCCTATTTGAATACACATTGCATCTTGGCTGAGCACTTACATATGGTGGGCCAGATCCTGGGCCAGGTGATGGGGCAGGATGGAGGCGGAAGGGTAGGCACGTGTGAGCCCCAGGAAGCTAGGAGGGCGTTGAACACCTGTCCACAAGTAAGTCTCCTCAGGCGGGAGATGGGTGCCCCGCAGTGACAGGCTTCCAGAGCCACCAAAAGAAACGAGTGAGTGCCAAGCCAGTGTGTGCGGGAAGCTGGAGAAGGCAGGTTATCCGGGTAGCAGCACTGGCCTGGCTGCTCAGCTCGGCTCTGTGACCCTTGCCAGGGGCCCTGCTTGCTCTGTCCCTCTTCTCCAGCCTGTTTGTGTATACTTTGTGTTCACGTCACCAGAATTTTTCACTAAGTTTTCATTTGATTTTTTTAGTTTGTGTACTAGTTGTCTCCCTTTCCAAAGATAAGGACCCAGTTGTTTTTTTTAGCCTTAGGTAATAAAGTGACAGCTGTTTACAACAAAGCATGGAGACTTAGTGACTTAGCAAGAGTGAAGGCTCTGGAGTCTGAGCTCTGCTACTACCTGGCTCAAGCTTTTAACTTCTCAGTTTCCCATCTATAAAAGGAGAAGATGCAAATAGAGGCGAGTTTCCCTAGGATTTAGAGTGCATGTAAAGAACTGGCACTCAATAAATCGTTATCGCCATCATCATCATCCTGTTTTAACTAATGATAATCGATCAGCTACTATGCTCCAGGCATTGTGGTAAGTGCTTTGTTTGTTTTACCTCTAAATCCTCCCAGCATCAGAGAAAGGGTCCCATTTTGTGGAGCAAGGGATGTGGTTTGACAAAGCCCATGCTCCTGAGCCACTCTGCTCTTCTGTGATTATTGTGAATAAGGAGATGATGCATAAAAAGCACCTACACGTCCCTGTATAACGGTAAGTGCCCCGGATACAGGATGGCTTTGATTAATTTCAGGGTTGTTTGTCACAAGGTGATTACTTGGACTTTTGTTGTGATAAAGTTCAGCTTTCAACAATGCATATCAAATTCTGTTATTTTTAGTATTCTTGTCACCAGTCGCAACCCCGAAATAAATGCAAAGAATTGCATAATTGCACTCTATAGTACAATGCGGTATACGTTTAGCCCATCAGAGAGGGTCGTCACTTCTAGCAGGACTTTAAGAAAAAAGATGGCGGTGGCAAAGTAGGGGGTGCCGCCGCCAACTCCGAGCACTGGCTTGCACTGGGGAGGCTGGGGCGGAGCCGGGTGGACGCCACGTGGGAGGCCCCGCCCCCTTGGGCCACCCTGCCTCCAGAGCCTAGGCGCCTGCGCCAGCTCCCTCGGGCTGGGCTCCACCTTAAGGAGCACGCGCACTCTGCCGCAATCGGATTGGCGGGTCCTCGCGCCCCACCGCACTCTGATTGGTGGAGCCGCCCAGTCTCTGGGGCCGGGTGTCCGAGCTCAGCTTCTTCAGCTCCGCGGCTGCCTGGAGGTGGCGCAGGCAGGCCGCCGGACTCGTCTTCAGCAGGGAGCTCCAGTCCAGGAGCTTGGGCAGCTCTCGTCGCTCCTGGTTCCGCTGAACCCCTGTCCACGACCTGGGTCGGGCATGTTTTCCAGGGCCCAGGTGAAGCGGATCCTGCAGCGGGTGCCCGGGAAGCAGCGACTCGGCGTTTACAGGTTCCTGCCCTTCTTTTTTGTCCTGGGAGGAACGATGGAGTGGATCATGATTAAACTGCGCGTGGGCCAGGAGACCTTCTGTAAGTGGGGGTGCAGCAGCGTCCGTTTCATTTCAGGAAGGCAGGAGGCGGCAAGGGACCCGTTTCCCTGGGGGACAGTCAGGTTGCAGACTGCTCATTCCACTCTGAGCGCTGAGCTGCCTTTACCGTGGTCAGACGGGCAAGTACGGTTACATTCGCGGCCCCGGGCTCTCTTGTAAGCGGGGCGACAGAAGCACTTTGGTGTCCAACCTTGAGACCTTCCCTGCACTTTGAGGGGAGAGCACGTGACTCCACGCGGAACACCCTCCTCTCAAGCCAGCCCCTTCGTCCCTGCCCGCCGGTGACATTTGTTTGGTTGGTCCTAAGGAACACACTTGCTCACAGCACTGTAGAAGCGAGTGCGACCCTGAAGATTCATGGAAACACCTGCTAATTGGTCAGCCCTCTCTGGATTCTTCAGTCCAAACCCTGGAGAGAGCTGGTCCGCCTTGGCCTAGAGGATTGCCACAGTCTTTGCGGGACAGAGTCACTGACACCAGGGCCCAGCAAAGAATGCCTGTGAAAAGAATGCCTGGCATTGCTTTGCCAAGCCTTAGCGCTAGTTACCCTTCTGGAAAAACTTTCCCACCCCCTTGGCCATTTCTGCTTTATTCCTCTCCAGAAACACGTTATCACTTGCGAATTACCAACCCTCATTTAAAAACAAATTTTTTTGTGTTTATTTTTGAGAGAGAGCAGGTGCCAGAGTGAGGGAGGGGCAAAGAGAGAGAGAGGGAGACAGAGGATCTTAAGGGGGCTCTGCCCTGAGAACAGAGAGCCCGATGTGGGGCACAAACCCACCAAACGGGAGATCGCGACCTGAGCCGAAGTCAGATGCTTAACCGACTGAACCACCCAGGCGCCCCTATTTAAAAAAAAAAAAATTAAATAAAAAAATTAAAGATTTTTAAGCAATCTCTAGCCCCAACGTGGGTCTCCGCGAACCTGCAACCCTGAGATCAAGAGTTGCATGTTCCACCTACCCAGCCATCCAGGTGCTGGGCCAACCCTTATTTTAAAAACACTGTTACATTAGCGCTTCCTAAAGATACTTACCTTTTGTTCATCTATTCATCAGTATTTAATACACACCCATGAGAGTATGTAAGGAACAAGGCAATGTCCCCTCCTTCAGAAGAGCTCTAATGGCAGAGACCCATCATAAAGACTGTTACTATTAAGTGTGGTCAATACTGAGGGGACAGTGGCAGGGGGCAATGGCAGTCTTGGGGGAGTGTGGAGACCTCAGCTGGATCAGATGGTGCAGGGAAGGCTTCCAGGAGTTACCATGCCAGGTGGGACCTGAAGATTGACTGAGTAGGTCAGCCAGATGAGGGGAACGTTTGTGGAGGTGAAAGTCTGATGCTAGTGCCATGGTGTGAAAGATTACTGTTTGAGGGCCTGAAGGTGAGTGGAGTGAGGGATGAAGTGGTTAGAAATGTGCCTGGGCGGATGTGTCCAGAAGCACTGGAGAACCAAGAACGTACCCAAAGGATTGCAGGTTTTAAGCTGCGGAGGATTAACAAGAGAGTGGGTTCTTGTGGAGAGGAGGCAAGAACACAGGCTGTTGGTTGTTCAGGCCTGAGATGATGGCCTGGTCGGGTGGGTGTAGATGGGATGCCCAAGAGTGGAGTTGAGAGACACTCAGGAGATGGTACTGACAGGGCCTTGTGACTGAGTGGACTCAGGAGATGAGTGGTGGAGGCTTCTGGTAGGACAGCCGGGGCAGGGTGGGGTTAGGGAGGGGACACTGGCGGGGCAGTCCAGACTCCGTTTTTGGACGTGCCGAGGTGGAGATAGTTCTATAGATCTGAAGCTCAGCAGGCAGATCTGTCTCATGGGTCTGGGTTTATAGGTCATTTGAAACCAGATTGGAAGGAAAGTCAGAGGCAAATCCAACATTTTAAGGATGACTAGAAGTAGCCAGAGAGGCAAGGAGGAAACCCAGAGGCTCAGGAATCTGACTCTGTGAATGGGGGGTGTGGGGTGTGTGTGTGGGGGTCATCCTCCCCTCTCCCACCAGGAGAGACCTGAAAATATGGAGATTCGGGTCAGGAAAGGGGGGTGGAGACAGGCTACACATACCTGGCTCTTGAGAAGGTGGGAGAGCTTGGGATCAGAGCAGAGGCATGAGAGCAGCCCTTGGAAGTTAGCTGGAAGAATTCTTTACTGATGACTTAGCTGTGTGAAGAAGAGTCCATGGCCTTCTGGGGGTAAGTGAAGAAGGGTCAGGGTCATGACTGAGGAAACAGGATTGTCAGGCATCACAAGTGGACCCAGTTAAATGCATAAGTTGGTCCTACACCACAAAGCAGAGTGAGGCATGCAGGAGGAAGGCAATTGGATTAGTCTATAGTTGGGTTTTGAAGATGGGTCAAGAAGTTATTAAGAGGGGACTGCAGCTGGTTTGGGCAGGAAGAGAGAACAAGAGGGGGCTGAGGAGGTATTCAGGGGCCAAGGGCCTGGGGAAGAAGTTGATAGAGGTTCAAGGACGGAATGGCTAGAAAGGTGGTAGAGGTTGTGGTCAGAGCAGGATGAATACTTCAGAGAACACCGCAAGTAGATGGCAGAAGGTGGCCAGAGAAGTCAGGGAGGTGAAGGGGCTAGTGCTTCATCCCCATGGCAGGTGGTGTTGCCTGGAAGATCACACAGGGAGGTCAAGGAGCCTGAACGAGATGCCAGCATTTTCAGTGACTGAAGGGGAGTGGTGGCGCCAGGTGCCCATGAGAGAGCCAGGTGCCCATTGTGGCAAATGGCGTAAGCCCCAAAGGAAGAGGGTGAAGAATCTGCAGTGTCGAAGGGCAGCTGCTGAGAACAAGGGAACTCACCTCACCTCCCCACCCTGAGTTCCTGGTGTAGGTGAGGGAGTAGCAGAGAGCTGCAGGGCAAGACATGCCTTTGAGGCACTTCAGTTAAGGATGATTTCAGAGAAAGACATTTTTTCGGGGGGGGGGGGAAGGGGGGGGGTGGGTGGGCAGGGGAGGAAGTGAGGAAAGTCTTAAAAACATTGCTAAGAGGTATGCCAGGACAGGATCCTGTCTTTGAAGACACTCTTACCATGCTATTAAAATCCAGAACTGCATTAACATAGTCCTCATCTAACTCAAGTTTTGTTTTAAATGAGGTTTATTTTGGCATTGAGTTAAACAGTGAGATTCAGAAAGAGCTTGAGAGCTCTAGGCCACTGGTTAAATTAGTCAGATCTGAGTACTTTTAATTCCTGTTTCTTAAAAATCTAAGTGAAATTTTTATTTGACACAGATGATGTCTACCGTAGAAAAGCCTCAGAACGACAGTATCAGAGAAGGCTGGAAAATGCATCGGAGACTGTACTTCAGCCGTCAATAAAGTAAACATGAAATTTTACTACTGGTTTCAATTCCTTTGAAAATGTACTTTTCAGATCTCTTGTTCTTCCCAGAACTGCCTTTACAAAGAATTTTTATAGTTTTCCTGTCTCTGCTTGAATACTTCCCAAGTCACTGTTGGATGGCACTTATGGAAAATACTTTCCTCCTGAAACACTCTTGCCCATTAAATCCACTCGATGAAAATACTAGAAAAAAAATTAATGTTTATGTGAGAGAGAGAGAGAGAGAGAGAGAGAGCGCGCGAAAGAATGGCGGAGGGACAGAGAGAGGAAGACACAGAATCTGAAGGAGGTTCCAGGCTCTGAGCTGTCAGCACAGAGCCCAACGAGGGGCTTGAACCCACCAACTGCGAGATCATGACCAGAGCCAAAGTCAGAAGCTTAACTGACTGAGTCACCCAGGTGTCCCTCCATGAAAATATTTCTTAAACAATTCAAGGATCAAAAACAAAACAAAACAAAACAATTCAAGGATCAGTCAGGATGCTTTTTAGTGCAGCCTCAGTCTGAATTATTTGTGAAGTCTTGTTTTAGGCCACAAATAATTACTTGTTTGCAGAATTTAGATTTAAACATAGAGATAAAAGATCTCTACTGCAAGATTATTTAAACCAAGATAATTTTGCAGATTACATTCCTGCTAGCTACCAATCTGTCAACATTTGCTAGGGTGGTGGGAATTCCTGACCACACATTACTCATGTCAGGTGCTCTTATGAACAGAAATAACCCCTCCCCTTGCCTGTCCCCACTAATATACAAGGGCTGGACCTCCATAAGGACTCCAGAGGGGACAGGCTTCCCACCCCTCTGTGATGAAGATGTGCTTTCATCCAGCTGCTAAAGATAAAGACACTACTTCTTCCCTGAGAAAGTGAACCTTCACACTGCAAAGCAACCATAAAGTAACCACAGACTTCATCTGAATCGGAGGCTCAGAGGAGAGATTTTGTAATTTGACCCAGAGTAAGTTTGGGTCAGCTGGTAAGAAAAGCAGAAGCTGTATCCATTTTTTCCCTTTTAATCCCTGCTTGGTAACTACATCCAACATCTATCCAAACAAGAACATATCTGTATTAAAGAAGACTAAGTTTCAAAATAGTTTCTAATGACTGCTCATGAATATATAGAAGCAGATGCTTAAGGCCACAGTGTATTCTCAATAATCTCTGTCACAAACATCTCTTCCCGTTTTTCTAATTTAAATTAGTCCATTTATGTTAGAACCAATTCAGTATAAAGACCCACTGACTACTCCGATCTCCTTAAGGCACTATCCACACCAGCTGCAGCTCAGGGTCACTGCTCAGAGATGGCTTAAGCGTAAAGACCAGTGATGACCCACAGCACTGGGGAGAGGAAGGAGGTTCTTCTGTGCAGTGTCACCTAGAGAGTTCCTGGTGAACCTGACCTTATAGGCATTTTAGTGATTAGACTGCAGCATGAGGAATTAAATTGTAGGATTCTCTCAATTATATGGCCTTATTCCATACCCCACCCCAGTTCTAGAAGTTTAGTATTGGTAATTTAGAGAGAATCTGTAACTTACACACCTTTTACAACTGCCCATAAAACTGACAGTTAACTTCTGTGTCTGCTGTGGGCTCCTTCCCTGGCCCGCCCCCCCTGCCTGCACCCCAGAAAGAATCACAGCTGCAAATTCATGTTAACCTTCCTTAGCATTTTCTTTGTTCTTTTTTTTTTTTTTTTTTTTTTAACGTTTATTTACTTTTGAGACAGAGAGAGACAGAGCATGAACGGGGGAGGGTCAGAGAGAGAGGGAGACACAGAATCTGAAACAGGCTCCAGGCTCTGAGCTGTCAGCACAGAGCCCGACGCGGGGCTAGAACTCACGGACCGTGAGATCATGACCTGAGCCGAAGTCAGACGCTTAACCGACTGAGCCACCCAGGTGCCCCTGTTCTTCTTTTTAAAATATATATCAGAGTTCTGATTTACTGATGGACAACAGAACTTTGAAGATGATAAGAAATGTCTCATTTCCAGGCAAGGAGACTAGCTAAGCATCTGTTGCATTAAATTGAAGATACTCTCAGAGTATGTTGTTTGGATGCTACAAAGTAAGAACTAATCTTTGTTAACCTAAGTGAAAGCTTTTAAGCTTCACCTCAAAAAAATTTTAAGCCTCCTACTTCTCACACACTGGAACTGCTAAGGAAACTTAAATAATGTGAAAAGCAATGCTCTTATATGCTGATTACAGAATTGCTGTGCCCCCTAGTGTGAAGTACAAGGCAAAAAATTTAATAACTCAAATTTTAAAAACTGTAATACTTCTAGAATGACAAAAACGGAACTAGCATTTGTTGCTTGAAATCTACGTCCGGTGTGGTGTTGGGTAAAGAACGTGGCTTTGGAGCTTCACTTATTCATCTGAACTGATAGGGACAATATTTAAGTTAGGCACATAGTAAATCATAAAGGGGAGCTATCTTTGTCTAAAGGGTTTTATTCTGGAAGTCTTGCCTAAGTCTAAGATGTTATAACTTAAGCACATTAATCTCTCTTCCTTTCTTTTTGTAAGTCTGAATTTTTCACCCCAAGTTACTTCTCTTAAAAAACAACAACAACAACAACAAAACACATTTGGACCATGGTGTTTTCCAAAGCAATTCCTCTCCTAGATAAAGCCATACAGGGGCGCCTGGGTGGCTCTGTCAGTTAAGCGTCTGACTTCGGCTCAGGTCATGATCTCACAGTTCTTGAGTTTGAGCCCTGCATCGGGCTCTGTGACTCCCTCTCTCTCTGCCCCTCCCCTGCTTGTACTCTGTCTCTCTCTCAAAAATAAATAAAACGTTAAAAAAAAAAAAAAAAGTACAGTGTCAGCTCTTAGTCTTTACACATGTGCATTAAATTTAGAATTTCTTGCCACATTTATGTGCAACCCACAAGAAGTGAATACTATGTCTATTGTGGGGATAGAAATAGTCTGTTAATTTGCTCAGTTCTGAACATTCATTCAGCTGACCTAGCACACTTCCAAGCTAAAAAGGAACACAGTAACAGTACTTGTTTGCTCATGGTGTTCAGCAGGAAATGTCTGACTACATATCAATGATCATTCAAAATATGCCCATGAGCATAGATGCAGTACAGCCCCAAACATTTAGGAGAACAGAGCCACAGGGATTTGCAAAGTGATATTAGAGGAAAACAGTTGGTTGATTTTACCAACACTTTCTATTAAAAGTGTGGTCATGTCTTTAAGAGCTGTATTACAAGCATGTGTAAAGACATAACTGGGCCACTGGTCTCTTCTGGCCACAGGCAGCTATTTCAAATGGCTTACACTGCTTTATGATATAAGACACGCTTTCCTGACTTCCACCATCAGTAACTACAATTTAAACTTCGACCTGTATTTCCACCCATGGTGAGGACATGTCAGGAATTCCTTGACTGCCTGCCTGAGACGCTTGGCGTGGGGCATGTCAAGCTGCAGTGTGACTACATTCAGCTTGTGTTAATGCAGCCTAAGCCCTGAACCAGGGTCTGGTCACTGACTTGTGCCTCCACCTGAGGAGCTTTGTTCCCTTAAATTGGCAGCTGTGTCCCTGTCAGCATAAAATCTAGACTTGCAGCAATTAAATCTGCTTGACACTTACATCTGACACAAGCTTTAACAGAACAACCAAACCTGGTTAATCCAAATCACTTTGCAAACTCCATTTTTATTTGGATTAAAAAGCTTTAAATGAACAAACATATGATACATACATGTTATAAGACTAGTTCCCACTTAAACCTCCTTTGATACAGAAATTAGAATAAACCAAGTTTTAATTAGGTCTGAAAATGTTCAAGCTCAAAAGTCAACAACACCAGTTTGAGATTTCACACAGGGAAGCATCCCCTTTCAGTGCTTCCTCATAGGAAGAGAAGGGGGGGTTCAAAACAAGGCAATTCAGTGCCTTTTAAATCAGTTGGCTGACCTACTATTTTAAACCAATAGGTTTTTCCCCCATATAAACAAAACTCTTTTCCATATGAACTTACATTTTGAAAACATTTAGGCCATTATACTTTCTAAGCCATATCACTAGTTCCTAAAATTCATTGGGGAAAAAAAAAAAAAAAAAAAAGATGTATATAGTTTACTTGTACTTTTTTAAGTCAGGACTTTTTTTTTTTTTTTTTTTTTTTTGGCTTATCTTTTTTGGAAGATGGTTGACCTCAAATCTTATATCCTAAATATTAACTGATATTCTCCAAGTTAATATACAGAAAGACATGATTCTAAAATAAATACATAGATTTTCTTTTTTAAACTTAATTAGGGCCTGCCTACCGGCCCCCTGGCCCGGCTCTGCACTGCCTTCGGGAAGCCCCTGGCTGGATCTATGGTTTCTACAGCACCTCTGGACACTGGGAAGGAGCCGGGAGGAGGAGTGCCCTGGCTTCTAATGCCCCACCCTAGCCCACAGTGAAGAGTTTGTAGAGGCTTCCCAAAGAAGTCTCATCCAGACCTTAAAAGGGGAAATAAAATGGGTGAATGAAATAAATAAATAACTTAACCAAAATTAGATTTCAGGTTCTTTGGTGTAATTCAAGAATGTCTAGAAATAAAATAATCTGATTGTATTATACAGTCCATGATGATTCAATGGCCCAAATAACTAGGAACTGAAGATTTCTTTATCTGATTCAGTTTAACAATAAGGTACTGACATACTACTGCAATACATTTTTTAAAAGTCAGAATTATTTAAAATACTTGATGCAAACTGAGATCCAGTGGTTGACTATACGCAATTAAGTTACAAGGGCCTCCTGTATTTAAAGCACCTAGATACAAGAGGCTTTTCTTCCATTCTACACTCTTTTTGTCCTCATGATTTAGTAAGAATGGCAATTAAATATCCAGGTATTGATTTATACCAGATTAAAAGAAGAAAGTATCCTGTGAGGGTCACTCTCTCCATTTACAAACAGTAAGGGAAGCTCCACCAACATGGCAACCATCTTGTTACAAAAAAGCAGGTTTCAAAACCGTGGAGTTTTCTACCTGTCTGAGCATCATACACTACCTGAAAATATTTCTTCTAGGGTCACCTAGGAGAGACAGGGTCAAGCCCAAGTGTCTGGGATCCATAATGGTCTTTTTTAGTATTTTCTTAAATTATAATTATTTTCTCCTGAAATTCAAAAGCACAAGCTAAATTTAAAAAAACATTCTAGAAAGCCTTAAATTTCTGGTTGAGATTTGCAATGTTGAAAGTCAGAAGGAAAAAAATGCCACATCTGATGAGGAAATAAAGGTACGAAAACATATTTGCATATGTAGACAATCTACTCTTTTACAATTATGCTTCTGACACAGCTCATATACACTCCCTTCCCTATACTGGGTTAGGTGTTAGGTTTGAAAAATAAATCACCTCCATGCACACCTCAATGCTTTCTTCAAGGTAAACTTCAATTTTTTCAATGTAAGAGATTTAAAATTTTAAATCTAAGAAGTATAGGATTAAATTGTGAATTCATTATAAATAGATCAAAAGTACCCTTAAACTTACCTGCCAAGACTAAATACAATTCAGGGTTGTGCACATGTTCTGCAAAAATAACTGACACCATATATGACCAACAGCACAAGAAACAGTGCTCTGCCCCGCAGGTGTCTGGGCAATGTACCAGCTGCAGAAGGATGCACAGCACTGACTTCAGATTTCTGGAGCAAGCCTCTGAGTCCATAGAGCAAATGTGCCATGTCTGCCAAACACCTAGAACCTAAAAACCACCCTTCACTTCTGCTAAAGTGACTTGAGATACTGAGGCACATGAAGCAGACATCAGTGCACTCCCCTCTGTAAGATGTAAACTAGGACCAACTTCACATTTCATTGTCAAATTAAACTAATCTGTAAACTCTCATGGGTGCGTGTGTGTGCATGTGTGTGTACGTATTTTTTTTTCATTTTGTTTGTTCTTTTTTAAAAAACAAAACCAAAAACCAAAATCAAAAACCCCAAGCCAAGACAAAAACCTTTGATGGTTTCAGTTCCATGGCAACAAGTAAAAAGATAAAACTCCAAGTCTACATATACAACCAATTATGAAACTGGTTTTAAACGAAGGAAACATATGCAAAAAAATCTCTGTGTATTTGATAAAATCAACTTAATATAACAAAAACAAATTGAAATAGCTTATTAAAAGTGTCCTTATATAAAAATGGCCTTGTGATGTACAGTAAAATGCAATAAAAATCATCCTTTGTTCCTCCCCCCCCGCCCCCAGTAACTAAAATGGCTACTGTTCCACAAAACTCTTTATGCTTCTATAAAAGAAACGTAATTGACGTGATTAAAGATTTTCTAGATTGTATGCTTGGCGAATGTTGAGGGTATCTCGGAGCATCAAATCCCGAAGGCGCCAGAGGGCATCTGCCATGGTGGTATGGGCCCCTTTACTTTTCAGCCAGTGAGAGGGCAGGCGGCTCTCCTGTTCTTTTGACAAATGGACATCGCGTCTTCGAGCTGAAAATTAAAATACACACGGAGAAATATAAGTAGGAATAAGGAGAAATATAAGTAGGTAACAATTCCCCCTCAGCCCTAAGGCCTGACAGATTTACTAAAGCATATAACATTTAATATTTTTTAAAGATTTTTTTAAAGTTTAAAGTTTATTTATTTTGAGGTGCACGCATGCTCCAGTGGGGGAGGCTCAGAGAGAAAGAATCCCAGGCCGGCTCCGTATTGTCAGCGCAGAGCCCAGCGCAGGGCTTGAACCCACGAACTAACTGTGAGACTGTGGCCTGGATGGAAACCAGGAGTTGGATGCTTAACCAGCTGCGTCACCCAGGTACCCCTAACACTTATTATTTATTAAATATTATGAATTTTAACCCTGCAGTGTATTTCCAAGCAAATGCCTATTATTTTATTAGGCATCTTGGTTTTTAGAAAACCACGTGCTTAGGTATGAGACTACCTAGCTAAGGATGTCTTATTTTATGCTATGTATTTTAGAAATTATCTAATTTATAATAATGACTTCACAAAAGAGCTGCACAATATAACATAATTCTCTAAAAGGGAACACATGAGTTGCACAAACACCTAAAAGATCTGATCACTACTATTTTGTTGTAGGCAGTCCTGATAATCAATTTCTTTAGTGTTAACAAAAATTCCTAAAAAGGTAAATGTGAGGAAAGGGAAACCATACTTCTGAAAGAAATCAAATTAGGTTTAGAAATGAAGAATGAGTGGGAACTTCCACATTTCTTCCCAGAAGCCAGGCACGTTATTTTAGTGGGTACTGAAAACACAGGAAGTCCTCTGAGCTAAATGAAGACTCAACAGGTTATCTGAAACATGTTTTCCAATATTCTTTTCTTTTTTAAAATTGAACTTAATTTTTAATTTACCCAAGTGCATCTGTGCTGATGCTCAAATGCCTGAAAAACTGTTGAAAAAATTCAGAATATACTTTTATTTTTTATTTATTTATTTTTTTAACGTTTATTTATTTTTGAGACAGAGAGAGACAGAACATGAACGGGGAAGGGTCAGAGAGAGGGAGACACAGAATCTGAAACAGGCTCCAGGCTGAGCTGTCAGCACAAAGCCCGACGCGGGGCTCGAACTCACAGACCGTGAGATCATGACCTGAGCCGAAGTGGGCCGCTCAACCGACTGAGCCACCCAGGCGCCCCCAGAATATACTTAAAAAGACAGCAGTGATGCTTATGACAAAACAAAGTCTAGAAATTGAGCAAAAAAACCCCACCATCTTCGGTGTGTCATGTTCAAGATAAAATTTATTTTACTTATATACGAAAAGTAGATCTCTACCCCATGACATAACACGCCAATCACAGTGAGAGGACTTTGATGATGCACGGCTTTCACAAAGGCTTGTTGAGAAGGACTCTCCTTACCTGCCAGGGTTTGGTCCCACTTGCTAATGCTGTTGGACTCAGCACTGAGTCCTTCAATGTATTTCAGGTAGGCCTCTGAGTGGAGAAGCCGTTGTGTCTTCGGTGGGGGAGCCACAAACATGGGTGTTGTTGGCTGCTGTATGACAGGGGGGCCGGCTGGATGTGGGCCAGGATACGGAGGTGGCGCCTGCTGCCCTGGAGGCCCCAAAACTCCCACCTGAAAGAGCACAGGGCACATGGTGAGGGAAAAAATACTTGGCACATGCTCTGAGAAAGAGGATAACCTGAATTCTGTCAAGTCCTAGAAAATCCAGCTGGGAGGCTCACCTGCTGTCCGTATGGACTTCCGCCTGGCGCTGGAGTCCCTACCATAGGGGCCACTCCTTGGTTCATCACACCTATAATTCAGAACGCAATGGCACAGTTAGAGGTTCTGAGTTGAGATGGCTACTGAAAAACTACTGTCTGATAAGAAATGATGCCATTTATAATGCAAACCTATGGATCTCTGCCCTTGAATCTTTGTGGATAAGAACCCTAAGCACCCAGAACAGGATGCAGCATTCAAATAGAAAGTTCACATTCTTTGGTTTTCTAGCTATTTTAAGTACAAAGGTAGTACAACTTGTCAGATGTACATTAATTATTCATGGCTTAGAAATGATTTGAACCCTGCATAAAATTCTAGTATTTCCCTAGGTAAACTATAGTCAGAATACACCTCTATTTTCAAGGTATTGTTCTTCTGACAACACATTTTCCTGAAACTGGAGCCCATGTTTCATTTTGGCAGTGATGGTGCCGCAGTCAGGCTCAGCAGCAGGCGGTGTGCTAGGACAGCAGGGACACAGGGGAGAGGCTGTGCAAGTGCATGGTTAAATGAGCTCTGTGGTGGCTGGAGGCACATCCTTGCGGTCCACTCACAGGCCCCCAGCACCCCTGGTTCTAACTGGAGTCACTAATACTGGCAGACAGGTCACTTCCATCTGGTAGAGCAGTACTTGGAAAAGGATCATCTGGAAGTAAATCAGCCTCGTTGCTATCACTTCAAATGCAAAAATGACAAAGGGAAAGAGAAAAGATTTCGTGGTCTTACTACATTTGCACTCTGTTATGTTTATAAACTTTGTACTCTTTCTACATTTGTACTCTGTAAGTTTATAAACTTCCCAGTGATGATGCCTCACAAGCAACTTCTGTCCCACAGGTACTAGCTGATAAAGGTGAGATGTCCTAACTTTAGTGTCTGGGGCTGTTTTCATCTCAGGACTGTCCATTTATTATTCTCATAAAACACTGAAATAAGGAAGGGTTCCAGTTTGTTAAAAACTAACAAACTACAGTCAAACAAACCCCTGTTTAAACTTTTAAACAAGTCCTGCTGGCTGCAAAGAAGGGTCTAAAGGAGCTCACTTCACATACTAGATTTTCTAGATTCAAAATGTTGCTATTTTGGCCAGGCAGCACCAGTACACTATTCTAAGGTTCTGAATTGCTAAATGCCACTTCAGGAAGTATTAGACATTTGTTAAAGAGAACGTAGTAGTACAAATAAGCTTTCTGTTTACAAAGTGGGGATTTTTATATTCCAGATCACCACAGCAGAATCCTGATGATTATTTGTGACTGGGTTAAGAGGCTGTGGTGGGTAAGCTGCTGCTCCAACATACTAACCCCTGTGCACTGCCCCCCTCCGGGACACTCACCCTCCTCAGATCCCACAACATGGGGGGCCTCCCTGAGCTGCCTTTCTCCTTTTCTGCAGGGGAGCACAGACAACTCAGCAATCCCCTCTGCTTCCTGTTTTAAAATGCCATGCAAAGGGGCAGCCAGTGAGAGCATGGGCTGAGTCAGCAGAGGAGCTCCCAGAGTCCTCCTCTCCTCCAAGCCTAAGCAGGTGTGTGCTGCATGTGTGTGGGCACTAAGAGTTCTTCCCTGTCTCCCCGACTAAAAGTTAAGTGTGTGCCTCCTTCAAACGCACTTTAAACACCCGAAGAAGTGGGGAAAGGGACACAGATGTGCTCAACACCCACCAAAAGGTATCTGCTACTTAGAGGGTACTGGCCTCAGACGTGGCTCCCACTGAGTACCAAATGCACCCAGAAGTCAACTCCAACCTGGTCTGAGTCAGTCAGATAGGGTACCCTAAGTCAAGGTGAGAAGGTACAGAATTAAGGCCAATTCTACTTGCCACAGGGGCACACCCATCTTATGACTGACTTTTGCTGCAAGAGTAACTCCCACACAGGCCACTACTTCTAAAATGAAGTACCCACTGCCATAAACATTTCCTCTTCGGGTATATCTGAATCAAACACTTGTGTGGAGTTATGGCCATTCTCTAAGCAATACTCATAAGAGTGTGGCCGGAGGCTCTAGGCCAAGCCACCAGGTTCACTCACCCTGCCCACTGCTGGGTGTACCTCTGAAGCACTTCTGGAACTCTGTATAACCCAACACTGCTGGAGGCAAGTCTAACATTTCTACATTTTGTCCTCTGGGCCAGGCCTTTAGCTGGTATTTTGGATAATGGCCCCAGTGCTCTTCTAAGTTATCTTCAGGTCACATTCCCTCCAACTAGATTACGGCTGAAGGTCAGTTTTTTTGCATTTGATGGCAATCAATATGGGAACCTGAGATCTTCCTTTCACAATAAAGTAATATTTCAACTTACTATTTACAAAGTAAATCTGTAGCTAGTTCTGAACTCCATTTATATGCTTCTACATGAAATAAATTCTGAGCTTCTGCTGACAGATAAACCAGTGTCCACAGTTAGTATGGGAGGGCTATGCTGCTCTTTAAGGTCTTATGTCATACTTCTTAGGGGACTCATATACAGAAAGCGTGTTCATTGCAAATTCGTTCCCTCCCTCCTTTTTGTTCCTAGAATGACTGGCTGAAGGATTTATTCACCGTGATCAGTGACTCTGCAATCCCCTTAGAAGGGCTATTTGAGAAGCAGGAGATGGAGCAGGGATTCCATACAGAAGACCTTGTGAGAGAAGAACTGAATCAGAGGAAGAAGTGCCCTCAGGACCCAAAGTGCTTTCCTATGTGACTCAGAACTAGCCATTTGGGATATCGTTCACTGATCATCCATGTATCATTCACTGATAAAGAGGGCATGACCTTCCTAGGCTGTATTCGGTTTTCTGAGCACACGTCAAATTGTTTGAGTGGTATGAGAGTATGCCTTCTGCCCCCTGGTCTGCTGAGTCTGGTCTCTGCCATGTGTCCTCTGCTGCTGCTAGGGAGCCAGGTGCCCAAGGGCACAGGTGCTGAGCCGCCTGCTCAAATACACGGGACAGGCCCTGCTGCTGACATCCCTGGGATTCTCAGTGAGGAAAGGCCTGGCCACAGTGGGCAGCAGGTACCTCCGGGAACAACTGGCTGAGGGAGGAAAAAAGAATATGAAGATGAGATTAATGAGTGAAGGAGGATGAAGTTCTTACCCGGTGGTGGGATGCCCGGGAGGCCGGGCACACCTGGCGGAAGATGGTGGGGTGGAGGCCCCCCAGGGTGAAGTGGCTGCATGCTGCCCATGCTAACAAGGCCATCAACTGGGCCCTGCAAAGGTGGAAGGCCTGGCGGATAGCCACCCATCATGCCTTGAAGGACACAACAAATTTCAGACATGCATCATTAACATGCAACATGAGCGAAGTAATAACAAATCCCCCCCATGCACTACCAATGAATAAAGCGCCCTTAGTACTGTGTGAGATAACAGCAATTAGTGCAATTATTTTGTTGCAATAATGAACAAAATAAAAAGTTACAAATATGAAATCCAACACTTGTGGATGAATTAGTACTTAGTAGATTATTATTTGTAGTTATCTTCCCTGGGATAAATATGTTGCGTGTTTTTAATTAAATAATAATAAAGAGGAGTTCCAGTAACAGCCTTCCCAAGGTCATGTTATTGCAAGCTGTTCAAACAGAGTGACCAGTTCTGCAACTGCGGTTCTAATTCAACAGACTAAACCCCATCACCCCACTCTGCCCACACTCTTACGCCTATCATGGGTACACATGAGGGGACACTGGAATGGAGGGAAATGAGGCGCACAGCCCTGATCACAAAGCATGGTTCTCCAGCTTGGGGTGCGTGGGGGTGGAGGGGGGGAGTGGGCAAGAGCCTTTCAAGGCTTCCTCTTCCCTTCTGGCCCCACCACTACTTGGTAAAAATGGATCATGTTCAGGCTTGAGCTGGGGAACAGAGAAGAGCCATCACAATGGATGATGTTTCATCTTTAGATCTCTAAACATGTAAAACAAAGGTAAAACCTAAACCCTCCCAAGCCAAGCTAAGCTAATCCCAGGTCACTCGGTAGCAGGCACGCAGACCTCAGAAGGAATGGCTGGAGAATCAGGCTCTGCTGATGTGAGAAAATGCCAATTGTCATTACTGTCTCCAAGTTCACAAATGCCCTCACATAAACCTTCAGTTAACAGGGAACATTTTAAATGAGGTACAGACTTTCTGTGAACAGAGGCCTTTATTCCTTTATTTTCAAAGCGTATCTTCATAACACAAAATATTTTCTGCTGGCTAGGGAAGAGTTTCAGGAAACCAGTATTTTTGGCAAAAGGAGTGAAAGAAAGAAAATAATTTCAAAATGTCAAAAACTCACCTATCAAAAGAACTTTAAAGCCACACGACATTTTTTTTGAGCAAGAAAAACAACTTAACTCTTCTGGGATTTGAAATGATCACAATAAACAAAACATAAGGCTCCCCCCAGAATGCAATCACCTTTCGTCCCAGCTTCCCGCACGAAGGGAAGCTTGAGGGACGGGTGCCAAACCTCATTTTTACAAAACACTCTTTGTAGGAGGACCCTGGGAAACAGTGGAAAACTCCAGATTCTAAGGACTTTACTCTTTGACTTTCCCGTAAGGATTATTGAAAGGTATCTATTGATAAAAGTTTAGTCTTTTGAAGCTATAAAATTACTGAAAATTCTGAGATTGGTTCAGCCTGCTTCATTAGTCATATCTAAGCTGACTGAAAAACTTAAAATCACACACACCAATAAAGTGAATTCTAAATAGTACCTTTATACATGAAATAGGATTATGAGTTTCATGGTTTTTAAAATGAGAGTTCAGAGAGTAAAAACTACTTTTGAACAGATACCATCATCTTAAACAAAACTGCCAAACTGCCTTTTAACCACACCACCAGCTCCAGCTCTTATGGGTAAATAGGTGGGAATTTAAGGACATTAGGAGGCTTTGCTTTCAATTACAAAAGCCCATCTGAACGCAGCCTTCACGGGCTGTGGTTGAAGAAAAGTATTAAGAACTGAAAGCCATGACACTTGTCTTCATTAAACTGTACTTTGGCACTTATTATCCCAGTCACATGTGTTCAAATGAGCTTTAATGCTTGTAAGCAAAGCTGGTCTCAGACAGCAACAAGGCTAAGACTTAGGCCCTAAGCAATCTGTAAACCCAAGAAAAATCACCCTGTCAGCTGCAAAGTTCCCACTGTGGACCAAAGACTGGTGACCGTACAGGATGCTTGCTTGCCCTTCACTCCCATGGCCTGGAATCTGGGCAGCACATGCTTAATAATGTGAAGGGGTCCCCCCCTCCTTGCCCCTCAGAGCGCTATGATGGTATTCCCCAACAGGGAGCTAAAATGCTGCAGCTGCTGTGTTTTAATAGTTTTAGCTGTTTGAATTCATTTTGTTAATGTGTCCCTGGGCTTTTTAGTCAAGGGCACAGTGCTACAGTATCACATATCAAACGCAACAAAACAGGATGTCAACGAGGGAATTCTAACTTTCAAAAGTCCCCATGTTCAAGGCCTGATTTCTAAAACCCTCTGGAATCCCGTTAACCAAAATGGGCCATGGAATAGAGCAGGCGATTATGAGATTTGTTAGATCAACGTCAGTTACACTGAGAGTACTGAAAAGCCATGATTCAGATGTGCTCTGGCGAGTGCAACTGCTGAGTTGAGCGACAGTGCATTTGAGAACTTGCCATCACAAAAGGTAGGAGCGACAATGAAAAAGTTATCCTATGCTACTCTTCCTTCAAAAGCAAATACAAAAAAGCAAAAACAAAAACAGCATCCCAATGAGCCTGCCTTGAACAACACTGTCTTGGACTCCCTGCGAAAAGAAGTCAGACCGCTTGCTTCAGAAGACACTCAGGTGGCTTGTATGGACCTCACCAGGCTTAGGGAGATCACGAAGGAAGGACCCGAGAAGTGATCTACGGGCTTCTCGTTGGAGACACATCAGACAAGGCTATTCAATTCAAGAACAGCCAAATTTGCCATGGCTACCAGAACCAGAGACAACACACACAAGCAAACCACATTCATCATTTTCTTTTCTTTTTTTTAAAAATATGTGACTGGGATACTAACAGAAAATGCAGTTTAATGTAATTAAATAGAAAAGCATTACAGAGTGGGCACAATGAATTGAATAAGGACTTTGTACTCCACTTAGCAGTCATGCACATTAGTGACCAAGAAAGGATTTAGAATTCACTGTCAAAAATCCTTTTAAATGGTCAGTCTTTTAAGGATGGCTGCAGCAGAACAAGGCAAACTGAACCCTGGAATGAGACGGGAAAATCGGTATCACCTAAGAGCTTAGTTTCGTGTTTTCTCTCGGGAGCCCCTCCAGAACAGAATTCAGGGTCTGTTTAGGTTTTCTGCTATAGGGCTCTATATCCAGAGCAGTCTGGGGTGGAGAGTATCGCCAGACCATGCCCACAGCCAGGCTAGAGCTGCTCCCTACTAATTCCCAGGGCTGGGCCCAGGGCCCATTTCTGGGGCAGAGGGGAGGCATTGCCCATATGGGAAAGGCGACAGAAGGACGACATGGACGACTGGAAACTTTGACTCTGCCATGAGAAAAGCCTAGAGATTGTGGCCTACTCCTCATTGGAGAAAAAAAAAAATGAAGGAATTTCTTAAAGTGGAAAAAAATGGTCTTAGCTCCTGTTTTTACCTGCAACAGGTGTCAACTGCTGATTGAGCATCCCCATTGGTGTTGGTGGTGGCACCACCCCCATGAGAGCCCCCACAGGGGTGCCTGCTCGGGGAGAAGCACTCGGCTGCTGTTGCTGTGCTGCTCGCTCTCTCTCCTGCTGCTCAGCAACTTTAGCTGCCCGCTCTGTAAAGGCATTTCAGATTTTCAATTCTGTTTTTAACCCAGGAATTCAAAATACCATCCATTGCATTCAACAGGACTAGTAAAAACACAGGCAACAGTTCTGTCTCAACGGAAGGAACAGTAGATGACTAGTCTCAACACAGGAGGAGTCGGGCCGATTTCACTTGGTAACCTAGCGTCCAGCTTTCCTATCCCATCTTGAGAACTGGTCTGCAAAGATTTCAAGAATGTTAAGACTGCAACACACATTCAGAAAGCACAGGTTTTATTTAAACACGTCACCAGCGTAACCAACGTGGTTAATCTCACAAGGCACCCTGAAGATGAGAAGCGCTACCATTATTCTAGTATTAATAGCATTATAAATTATTTATAATTTCAACATGAAGCAATTCCATGGCCCATTATAATTTTTGGCACAATTGTTACTTACACTATTTTCCTGATTCCTTGCACCCAATTTTACTACGATTTGAGGACTCTTGTCATTAGTGTCATGGGGTTTAGCAGCTGAAGAAAATTAACTCTGTAAGGGAAAAGTAGCTTACTGCCTCCTTCACAAGGTTTTAGGGAAAATTAAACACTACTTTCTACATCCTAATGAAGCAAAGAGGTCATGTTTAATAAACCCCGAGGGGAAAAAATGCATGATACTCCAGGCTACAGTCATCAGAAGCAGGGAATATATATACACATATGAAACAATGGACAATGTACTGACAGAACCAGGTTTCCTGAGGCTGAGCAGTTCAATACTGACCATAGATCATCCTAAATCAGCTAAAGTTCCAAGAAATCACTCTTCTTTCATCCAAAATACAAGAGGAGCATTTGCTTGTGCCAGTTCTGGGTTGTGGAGCACCGCTTGCTGTACCCTTTTCTCCTTCGAGCTGCTCTGTCCTACCCCTCCATAGCCAGTAGCCCCAACAATCACATTCCCAGTCTTTTTGGGAGCTAGCAGGCTGGACCGTTACTAGAAAAGTCTAGAAATGTGCTCCCAAAGCTCTCACAATACAGGGATTATTTTGCTTCACTATTCATAAACGGTAAATCTTCCCCACTCCTCACATGGGCAAGCTGAGGTTGGGAGATAGGTAGTAACTTGTCCAAGGATACAGAGAGAACCAGCAACATGTAGCCCTGACTTATGATAGCACATTCCACTGCCACACATTAACCCTCCAACATGGAATTCAAAAGGCTACTGTTGGCTGATCTAAGGAGTGGAAAATAGCTCAAGATCACATGGCTTTAAAGAGAATCAAGAAGCAACAGCTCCAGTCCTCCATGAGCATAAGAATGTGAAAGTCAAGCAAGTCAGAGCTTCCTTGCTGTGAGAGTTGCCTGTATGGGCCTGTCATCACTCATTAACACTGTCCCAGTTTATAGATCCTCTGTACAATGAACGTGAGGGACAAAGGCCATTGGAACAACCCACTTCCTTGTGCTAGCAGTAAAAAAAAAACAAAAAACAAAACCACTGAATGACCTAGACCCCCACATTAAATTCTAGTATTTTCATTACACAAATGACACAGTAAAATGGGAGAGTAAAAAAATGAAGTTGAAAAAAGAAGAATTCAGGTCTGTGGATCGAATATTGGACTGGCTACCTGTTGGCTCCTTCTGGGAAGAGCCCAACGGGCTGCGTTGGAAAAGACTGTTAAATGAAACTAGCCCAACTCGAAACTTTGGGTTTTGAGTTCAAACCCACACTGGGTTTTGGTCCAAATACCACAAGTTCAGATTTTGTGTCTCAGGCAGACACTGCTGAGTCATACCCAGCTCATTCTCACTTGGTTTTCCCATTTCAGACTCCTATTTGAATTTAGGAGACTTTCCTGGAAGCCCTCCTTTCCCCCTCTCTCCAGCCCTGCTCCAGTGTTTGTACTTTTACATCCAGCACATTTGTCTCTCTTGTTCACGCTCTAAATAACCAGCCACATGTGACTGGCTTCATCTGCCCTAGACTGGGCTTTACATTCACATGAGCTTTGTTTCCAATATTCCTCCAATGGAGTGATATTTGGTCTTAACTGTCAGTAAGGTCTAATACCAAAGAAAAGTTTGAGGTTTTTATGGAATTGACTAGGGTTTCTTAAAGAGTGTTCTGCAAAATATTTGTTCTTTATGATTCTAGAAAGTATTATATGAATACTTGATCAAGTTTCAGAAAATGCCAGGTGACAAAACACAGGTGTTTATGGTAGGTCTTAAAGACTTTACTATGGGAATATGCACTATAAGTTTCCAAGAGTGGAAGTGTTTGGAATGCTTCTCAAACTGGTTTTGCCACAAAGGTTTTTCTGTCTGAGCATCTTGTAGGATTAGAATTCTGCAGAAGATGTTTGGGGAAGCCTGTCAGATAATTTTACAATTATCAATCAATTGATATAAATGAAAAGACTAAAATCTTTTTTTTAGAAAAATTTCTTAGGAAATACCATAAATTTTAATAAAGGAGGCAGGCTTAACAATTAATTTCTTTATTCTTGCTGGAAAATAGCAGATTTAGACCCAGCCAAGAAGAGTAATGGTTGATCACAGTGGTGAACCATAGAGACACAGCTCTAAGCTGGCAAAATGAACAATATATACAATTCCAAATGGAAAAAATATAGCTCCACGGCAAGAGTCCTGCCTAATCTAATGTTCACTACTCATTTCTTTATTAAAGGTATGTCTGACATTTAAAAAAAACAATACCTGCCCCCCCCCCCCCCCAGTATCTCTCAGGTATTCGTCCCTAAAGGCTAATTAAGAACCACCAAATCTTTAAATGATAGCTCATGGCCCCAAATAACTTAATTACAGAGTTAAAAGGAAAATGAAGGCAGGTGAACTTTATCAGGGACTCCAAGTGCCTTAAAAGTAGCTATGACTGCAGACATAGCACAGGCCAAGACTGGCCTAGGAAACCAAGCGCTTTCAGCCAAGCCTCAGCCTGGAGCTTAAATATGTGGCTTATCGAGAGCCATAATAGATCCTGATTTTGAATGTTCCCTTTTGGATGAATTTTAACCAAAATTCGACTTAACATTCTTATATAATCATTCCCCAGCTCAACACACGTATGCTTATAGGACTCAACAAAAGAAGAAAACCATGCAATTTTTAATAGCAAAATATTTGAGAAATTTTTTTAGGGGAAAAAAAAAACCCACCAGGACCAAAGGCCAAGTCAGGGGCAGTGCTTGCTCAGTCAGGACAAGGCTGGCATTTAAACTGTTGGCTGGGAGCCATTTGAGACAGTCCCCAACACACAGTTCATGTGCAAGAGGTAAGAACAAGAGAGTAAAACCTGTCTACGCACGTGCATTCCTGAAAACACCCCCTTGTTTAGAAAGCTGAGATAGTTGCACCTAGTCTCTATTTACCTTCATATTCTGCTTTCTTAGCTGTCTCAAGGTTTCTCCATTCTGTCCCCACCAGTCGGCTGAGCTCCCCAAAAGAGTAGTCTGGATGCTGGGCCTTAATCACAGCTCTCATCTCACTGCTGAACAGGATGTAGCCACTCATGTTGATTTTCCGTTTGGAGCCTTCCTTCTTTGCACTGCCTTTGGCAGACTTTGGGGTAGACTGTAAGACAGAAAGCTCTTATAGTGCATCAGAACACTCCATCTGGTCAACTGCTCAAGGTTTCTGGAAGCCAGGAACATGTGATTCAATAGTTATTATTATTTTGCAGACACGTTTAGTTTATAGCTGGTCATTTTCTTGGTCAAAACAGTTCTTCCTTGCCTCTTACCATTTAAGAAATAAATGAAAGTTTCTCTGAATTCCATGACTGTAATCTGTAATGGTGACCTCACAATTATGTCTTGGGAAAATTCTGAATGAGAACAAAATACCACCAGGGATCACCTCGACCCAGATAAGGGCCTGAAGGAGGAGAGACGAGAAAGATATGGGCAGGAAAGGCTAAAGTCACAGGGCGATGCTGCTCCTCACTGCTCACCTTCAACACAAGGTAGGCAGAGCTTTCTAACTTAACATGCCATTAAAAATAGCTATCTATGCAAAGTTTAAAACGGTATGAAATTTAAAATTCTTTGTGGCATGAAGAAAGAAAAAAAATTTGTTCCTTCCTGCATAATTCTAGGTTGAAGCTCACATATATGAGGGCTGGGTATCTCCTTCCTTCAGCTTGAGTGTGCTATGAACCAAAGCTGAGAGAAAGACAAGTAACAGGAACTTGTTACCATCACCTGTGGGGGTGTGTAGGGCATGAGATCCAGCTCACTGGCCAGTGGGGTCTGAAGCTGAGGCAGAGAAGGAGGTTCAATGACCTCACTATCTTCTTCCCCCATCTCTTCAATATCATCATCTCCACCTTCTAACTCAGCAAATTTAGCTTCTAGCAACTGGATCTTCTTTTCCAACAGAGGTGAGGGCTCCTTCTGAGGAACTATTGGTTTTCTAAAAGAAGTGAAATTAAAAAAAAAAGAAAACAATCACCAAATACCACTCCAGGATTGGTCAGAAAGCAATGCTCTGCCTTAATATTTAGAAAAGACTTCCTGCAATCTGCAATGTATGTTCTAAGTCAGCAAAGGAAAGAATTTAAATGGGTATTTATAAAGTCACCCCTATTTATAGACGTTTGTTTTTCAAAGAATTCTGCTGAAAATCCACCCAAAATCCACAAAACTGGATCCAAAGTTGAGATCTAGTTGCCTATATAATACAGTGAAGAGAATTTTCATACTGTGGAACTAGGCAAGATCTCTTAATAGATAGGCTATAAACCAGAACCAAGGATTTCTGCCTCCAAATTACAATTACTGGAGTCTATGCCAAGGGCAGTTATTACATCTCGACAATGAGGATTTTCCTTTAATTTTTAGCCGAATTAATATTTTCTATTTGAAATGTACACAGCTCTAGTTTAAGAATAAGAAAAAGGGGCGCCTGGGTGGCGCAGTCGGTTAAGCGTCCGACTTCAGCCAGGTCACGATCTCACGGTCCGTGAGTTCGAGCCCCGCGTCAGGCTCTGGGCTGACAGCTCGGAGCCTGGAGCCTCTTTCCGATTCTGTGTCTCCCTCTCTCTCTGCCCCTCCCCCGTTCATGCTCTGTCTCTCTCTGTCCCAAAAATAAAAAAAAATTAAAAAAAAAAAAAAAAAAAAAAAAAAAAAAAAAGAATAAGAAAAACAAACAAAAAACCACCATGGGCTATACTATTTGGGTATCAATTTTCCTATTGGGAGTTGAAGTTTTTTAAGCTTTACCTGAAGTAATAAATTTCATCATCTACCACTTTAGCAGACAGCGAAAACCTCTTCAGTCCTTTGAATTTCTTCATCTGCTTGTCACTCTCGTTGTAGCGGCTCTCACAAAGCAGAATGTCATTTTCTGGTATTTCAGTTGGTCTGCAGGAGAGGAAGTCCTTGAATGACAACACAGCGCACTTTCCTGAAAGGCAAATTGGAGGGGAATTAAAGGAGTAAATTGTGGTCATAGCTAACAATCATTTTAAAATTTTATTATTTTTGAATGAATATATTCGCATGACTCAAAAGTCAGAAGATTTAAAAGGTGTACACAGGCATAAAAATAGACACGCAGATCAACAGAATAGAATTACAAGTCTAGAAACAAACCCACACAGTTGGGTTTTTACAAGCAACTGATTTTTTTTTTTTAATGTTTATTTTTGAGAGAGAGAGAGGTGGGGAGGGGGAGTGCACGAGTATGAGCAGAAAAGGGGCAGAGAGAGAGGGAGACAGAGGATCCAAAGCAGGCTCTGCCCTGTCAGCTCAGGGCCTGATGTGGAGCTCGAGCTCACAAACCATGAAAGATCATGACCTAAGCTGAAGTTGGATGCTTAACCGACTGAGACACCTAGGCACCGCCTACAAGAAACTGATTTTTTACAAGGGTGCCAAGACAATTTTTTTTGTTGTTTTTAATGTTTATTTAGTTTTGAGAGGCTGCAGGCCCTAGGCTCTGATCTGTCAGCAGAGCCCGATGCGGGGCTCAAACCCATGAACCATGAGATCATGACCTGAGCCGAAGTTGGACGCTTAACTGACTGAGGCGCCCAGGTACCCCAAGGGTGCCAAGACAATTTGATGGGGAGAAGAGTCATGTTAACACTGGCACAAGTGAATTTCCACATGCAGAAGAGTGGACTCTGAACCTTACCTCACACCATATGCAAAATGTAACTTCAAAATGGATCAAAGACCCAAACATAAGAGCTCCAACTATAAAACTCTTAGAAGAAAATATAGGTATAAATCTTTATGACCTTCTATTAGGCAGATGTGACATCAAAATCACAAGCAAGCAAAGAAAATAAACCGGACTTCATCGAAATGAAAACCTTTTGTGCTTCAGAGCCCACTATCAAGAAAGTGAAAAGGCAACCCACAGAAGAAAATATGTGTAAATCGTGTCTCTGGTGTAAGTCTAATACCCAGAACATACAAAGAACTCCTACAGCTCAACAATAACCAGACAAATAACCTAATTAAAAAACAGGCAAAGGATCTGAACAGACCTTTCCCCATAAACCCACAAAAAAATGAAAATAACAAGTGTGGGCAAGGATGTGGAGAAATTGGAATCCTTACGCATTGCTGATGGGACTGTAAACGGCTACAACTTCTGTGGAAAACTGCATGGCAGTTTCTCAAAAAGTTAAACAGGGCTGCTGTATGATCCAGCAATTCTACTTCTAGATAAATATCCAAAAGAACTGAAAGCAAGAACTCAATTAGATACTCATACACCAATGTTCACAGCAGCATTATTCACAACAGCCAGAAGGTAAAAACTACCCAAATGTCCATCTACAGATGAGTGAATAAACAAAATGTTATGTATACATCAATGGAATATTATTCAGCCATAAAAGGGAATAAAATTCTGATAATGCTACACCATGGATGAACCTTGAAACATTATGCTAAGCAAAAAAAGCCAGACACAAAAAGGCAAACAGCACATCATTTCACTATTATGAGGTACCTAGAATAGACAAAAATCATAGAGACAGAAAGTAGAACAGATATTACCAAGGACTGGGAGCAGTGGGTAGTTACAGCTTGTCGGGTAGCAAGTTTCTACTTGGGAAGGTGACAAGTTCTAGAAATGAATAGTGACGGTTGCACAATATTGTCATGGGACTTAAGGTCAATGAATTGTACACTTAGAAATGATTAAAAAACTCCATTTTATGTTATGTATTTTACAATTAAAAAATGGTAGCATATCACTTACATTATTTTACAACTAAATTTTGTTGTAAAATAATGTATCTTGAGGATCACTGCTGGTGTTAACATATTTATTGAACTAATTCCCTATTGATGGACATTTAGGCTATTTCCAATTTTTTGCTCTCCCCCTGAAACAAATAATGCTGATATAAATAATTTAACACATATATCAATTTGTACATGTGTGAGTATATCCGAGGTACAAACTTCTAAAAGTATACAACCTGGGTCAAAGGTATGGGCACTGTAATTTTTATAGGTATAACCAAATTACCTTCCATAAAAGTTGTGCTAATTCATAAACCCACCACAAAGTAGGTAAATGCCACTTCCCTATGTTCTTGTCAACTAGTTAATACTGGAAATTTTGACAATCTGGTAGGTAATTAAAATAAAGAAAAAGAACATCTGGGTACGTTTATTTCTCTAAGGGCTGAGGTTGGGCATATTTTCATTTAAGAAACACTGGTAACTTCTGTCTATTCTTATCCTTTGCCCATTTTTCTGTTCAGTGTTGATCTTTTCTATTTTTTATTTTTATTTTGACAGAAAGAGAGAGTGGGCATGAGTGGGGGAGAAGGACGGGGGGGGGGGAGAGGGGGAGGGGGAGGGGGAGGGAGGGAGAGAGAGAGAGAGAGAGAGAGAGAGAGAGAGATTGATTGATTGATTCCCAAGCAGGCTCCATGCTCAGTGCAGATCTTGATGCGGGGCTTGATCCTATGACCCTGGGATCATGACCTGAGCTGAAAAGCTGAAATCAAGAGTTGGATGCTCGACAGACTGAGCCACCCAGGTGCCCCATGTTGATTTTTTCTAAAGGTTTTATAGAAGTTCTTCATATGTGAAGGAAATTTGATCTTTATGTATTACATACATTGCAAGTACTTTCCTAAAAGTTGTCATTTATCTTTGTTTCTGCCTGTTTTGGTTATGCGAACATTTTCAACTTTTACATAGTCCAATTTATCCCTGTTTTTCTGTATGGGTTCTAGGTTTATGTCAAAGGTTATCAAAATTTCTTTCCCATCATTTCTTTTGGTATCTTTGCTGTTTCACTTTATGTTCATTTAAACCTGTAATTCATCTGGATATTTATTCTGAAGTTGATGTGAGGGATGAATACAAGTTTATTTTTTCCAAATGTCTATGCTCTTTCCAAATACCACTTAACAGAAAAATCCATCTTTTCCCCCTTACCTGGGATGTCACCTTTATCATAAGTTAGTTTATATTTGATTCTACTGCTAAACTTTCTATTCTGTTCAAAGAATCTGTGTATTTATATCATATAAATAATTTTAATATCTGATCAGGACAGACCCTCACCCCCTATTATACTTTTCATATTTTCCTGATTTTTGCTTCTCTTTGAGATTTTTTTTTTAAGTTTATTTATTTGGGGGGTGGGGCAGAGAGAGAAAGAATTCCAAGCATGCTTTGCACCATCAGTGTGGAGCCGGAAATAGGGCTTGACCTGAGCCAAAATCAAGAGTCAATGCTTAACCAACTGAGCCACCCAGGCACCCCATTATTTTAAACATCAGTTTATTTAAGTCCCAAAGTCCTCACAAGAAAATTCCCATTGGTACATATACTGGAACCACATTAAAGATTAACTTAGGGAGAATGAACATCTCTATGATGTTGAGACTTCTCATTCAAGTACACGGTATGCTTTTCAATTTGTTCAAGCACTCCCTTTTAAATGCATTAAAAGCAGCATTTAAAAACTTTATACAGATGTGGCATGTATCTTGTTAAATTTATCCCAACGTGTTTTATCTTTTTATTATTATTCAATCTCTTAAGGCAGTTGCTTTGTTATCCATGTTATACTCAATCTTATCTTCCTTCTAATTTTTTTAAACTATTTTTTTTTCAAATGTTTATTTATTTTTGAGACAGAGAGAGATGGAGCATGAGTTGGGGAGGGGCAGAGAGAGAGGGAGACAGAATCCGAAGCAGGCTCCAGGCTCTGAGCTGTCAGCACAGAGCCGGAGGCAGGGCTCGAACCCACAGACCGTGAGATCATGACCCGAGCTGAAGTCGGACGCCTAACCAACTGAACCACCCAGGTGCCCCTAATTTAATATTTTTATGTTTATTTTTGAGAGAGAGAAAGACAGAGCGTGAGCAGGGGAGGGGAGGAGAAAGGAGACACAGATCCAAAGCAGGCTCCAGGCTCTGAGCTGTCAGTACAGATCCTGACGCGGGGTTCAAACTCATGGACTGTGAGATCATGACCTGAGCTGAAGTCAGACACTTAACCAAATGAGCCACCCAGGTATACCACATTTTTTCTTCTTCTAAATGTTAACTTATTTTGAAAGAGAGAGTGTGAAGGGGAGGGCAGAGAGAGACGGAGAGAGAGAGAATCCCAAGCAGGTTCTGGACTGTCAGTGCAGAGCCCCATGTGGGGCTCGATCTCACAACTGTGAGATCATGACCTGAACAGAAATCAAGAGTCAGATGCTTAACCAACTGAGCCACCTGTGAACCCCCCATCTTCTCCTATTATGGAGTAATTCCTAGTTGATCCTCCTGAATTATCACCTCACTGTAGATCTTGTTTCTTACTTTTAATTGTGCTGGCTAGTACCTCCACAACGCAGTTAAATAACAATGATAAGAACACCCTGATTTTGCTCTTGACTTTAACAGGAGTGTTCATAGCTAATAACTTATTAACCATTTACATGCAAAATAGCTAAAACATGGAAAAACAGGTCAGAAACATTTTAGAAGCTGAAAATAGCTATAATTATTATCACTGCCTCTGACTTACAGCACTTGACTTACACAATCCAAAGCCTTTTCAATTCAGAGGAGGCATAGTTACCATTTTCCATATTTCACAGAAGGAAAAAGAGAGATTTGGAAAAGGTAAGAATTGTGCTCATAGCTAAAGAGTAAAATTGACTGGTAGCCCTGGAATGGATGTGGTCTCTCTGTGCCCTGACCTGGGCTTCCTCCCAGGCCTTCAGAAGACATGGAAAAGATAAAAGCTTAGAAAGCTTCATTAAAAAAATTTTTTTTAAATGTTTTATTTTATATTTCAGAGAGAGAGAGAGAGAGAATGAGCAAGGGAGGGACAGAGAGAGATGGAGACACAGAATCCAAAGCAGGCTCCAGGCTCCAAGCTGCCAGCACAGAGCCCAACATGGGGCTCAAACTACTGAACCGCGAGATCATGACCTGAGCCGAAGTCGGACTCTCAACCGACTGAGCCACCCAGGTGCCCCAGGAAGCTTCATTTAACAAAGCATACAAAACTGATAAAAGCCTGCTGGATTCTGACTGGAACTATAATGAATTAGATAGATCGATATGGGAGAAAATGACTTCTTTTAATACTGAACTTTTGGGGCACCCAGGGTGGCTCAGTGGGTTAAGCGTTTGACTTTGGCTCAGGTCATGATACCATGGTTCGTGAGTTCAAGCCCTGCGTCGGGCTCTGTGCTGAAAGCTTGGAGCCTGCTTTGGATTCTGTGTCTCCCCCCTCTCTGCTCCTTCCCTGTTCATGCCTGGTCTCTCTCAAAAATAAATAAACATTATAAAAATAATTTATAATACTGAACTTACAGCTATACACATGATGAATCACTTCATTAATTTAGGTCTTTTTTGATTTCATTCAATCATTTCCTCAGAGGGGTGTGTGTGTAGAAGTCTTATACATCTTTTGTGAAATTTTTTAATTTTTTAATGTTTGAGAGTGAGAGAGCGCAAATGGGAGAGGGGCAGAAAGAGAGGGAGACTATATCCATAGTCTTATACAACTTTTTAAAATATTTATTCCTAGGTATGTAACATAAATGGTGTATTTTTAAACTTCAACTTTCTGTTCATTGACCACAAATAAAAGTATAGATAATCTTGGTATTTTCATTTATTAATTCTAAATGTTTGAGAGAGAGAGACTGCACATGAGTGGGAGAGGGGCAGAAAGGGAGAGAGAACCCGAAGCAGATCATGACCTGAGCCAAAAGCAAGAGTCGGATGTTTAATCAACTGAGCCACCCAGGCACCTCTCATTTATTAATTCTAATAGTTTATCTAAATACCTTTTCAATTTTCTATGTACCTAACAATCTCTTTGCAAAACCTGATTCTTTTAATTTTTCCTTTCTAATCTTTAAAAACCTTTTAATTTTCTTACCTTAGTAAGAACAGTTTTTCAATTAATGCAGCATTAAAAAAAACCTACTATAAAGAAAACAGAACTGGCAAATAAATTAGGAATTGACATGTTTCAGAAACCCAGGTTCCTGGAAATTTTATGATCCAAGTGCCTAGGCTGGAGGCACTTTCTGTCAGGTGTGGCCATGTTCATTCCTAAAAGCAACTTCTCTGTGGCTGTCTGATTACTATTTAAGTTACTGAAGGCAATGAACAAAAAGCATTAGTTAGCAAAACAGTACTGTCTCCTGAGTGAAATATGCCCATCAGGTCTACATTACAGAAGATGAGAAATGCACAAGCCGGGCTGAAATCCCATTTTGTGACCACTAGATCCATTTCCTTTTGGGGAATGCATCATCTCAAGATGAAGTAACCATACATCTCACTGCTTTCCTGGTATCCTGCCTAATAATACTAGCACCTCTTTTCACTCTCAAAAGCGTTCCAAACACCAGTACAGAAGTAGAAGTGAAAAGACCCAGGTTTTAGTTTTGGCCATGTATTGGACAGTAACTTCAATTTTCTGAGAATGACAGCATCTTTAGTATGGGGTCATGGTGAGAAATAAGTGAGAGCCTGGATATGTGGTTTATAAACTACAGAGTGCAACAAATTCTACTAAGCGTCTATAAAAAGGAATTACTCCAAATGATGTTTGGCTGTTTTCCAGAGTTCTAATAATGTCGATTCTGACAGCTTTTGTGGGCTTTTCTCCCATGTTTCTGTGAGGGAATGGCCCTCAAATCTTCCTACTTCACTATTTTCACTGACATCATTTGGAAAACTATTCCAAAAGATGGAGAGTAGCTGGTTTGTAAGTAAGCCGTCGTGTTAACTCTGGGCCGGAAGAAATGCAATAGCTGAAAATAATGACAGTATATGATGCACAGAACTACGTTTGAGCAGCAGAGTGTGGTGAACACTCAGGATGACTGAATGGAAACCTCAGCACGAGCCCTGCACATTTCTGGATCAGGGACAGTAACATTGCTAGGGTTGAGTCCAAGAGACTAGAAGTCTTTCAACTCCTTCCCCCGAATCCTACCTTATTCTTACACATTCCCCATCCTGCAGCTGCAGGGACTCCTCCAGTGTATATGCTGGCCCACACAGCTGCTCTGCTCACACCCAGACAGGACTTCCCATCTGCTCCAAACTCCATCTGAGCACTGTCTAGTAGACCTACTGTGAGTGTGCCCCCAGGCACCTCAGGGGGCTCATTCTCTACCACACCCTCCTGGTCTGCCCCAGCCACCTGGCTTTCTTACTGTTATCTCAACCATGCCCAGCTACTTTGCCTTAAGGGCTTTGCATTTCATGTTTGCTGTGCCTAAAATGAGTAAAATCTCAGACACAGGCACACTTCAGAGATATTGCAGGTTCAGCTCCAGATCACCTCAATAAAGCAAATATCATAATAAAGTGATTGAAATGATTTTCTGGTTTCCATTAAAAGTAATGTTTACATTATACTGTAGTCTATTAGGTGTGCAATAGCATTGAGTCTAAAAAAACAATATATATACTGTAATTAAAAACCACTTTATTGCCACAAAATGCTAACCATCATCTGAGCTTTCAGTGAGTTGTAATCTTTTTGTTTTTTTAAGTAAACTCTATGCCCAACATGGGGCTCAAACTCATGACCCCGAGATCAAAAATCACATGCTCTACCGACTGAGCCAGCCAGGTGTCCCCATCTTTTTGGGGATAGAGGGTCTTGCTTCAATGTTGATGGTTGCTGATTGCTCAGGATGGTGTTTGCTAAAGGCTGGGGTAGCGGTGGCAATTTCTTAAAATATGACAACAGTGAAGTTTGCAACATCAGCAGACTCTTCCTTTCACAAATGATTTCTCAGTAGCACGTGATGTGATTTGATAGCATTTTACCCACAAACTTCTTTCAAAATTGGGAGTTAATCCTCTCAAATCCTGCTGATGCATTATCAACTAAGTTTATGTGATATTCACAATCCTTTGTTGTCATTTCAACAACCTTCACAGCGTCTTCACCAGGAGATTCTGCCTCAAGAAGCCACATTCTTTGCTCCTCCATAACAAGCAATTCCTCGTCCATTAAAGTTTTATCATAAGACTGCAGCATCTCAAATATAATAGCAATCAAGTTTGAAATATTGTGAGAGTTACCAAAATGTGACACAGGAACGTGAAATGAGCAAATGCTGCTGGGAAAATGGCGCCAACAGACTTGCTCCACACAGGGTTGCTGCAAACCTTCATTCTGTAACAAACCTAGCATCTGGGAAGGGCAATAAAGCAAAGCGCACTAAAATGAAGCATGCCTGTATTTGGGTGGTTTTCTCCCTGACTGCCTTCAGGGCTCTATTCACGTCACCCATCAGAAATGCTTTTGGTGACCACATTACCTACAAGACCTCCCCTCAACATTTTGCTCTATCCTCTTCCTCTGCCTTATTCTCATTCACAGCTCTAATTACTATCTGATGTTCTATAGATTTAATTTTAATTTACTTACTGACTCTGGTCTGTTTACTGCTGTATACCTAGCACCTAGAGCAGTGCCTAACACAGGAGGAGTATTCAGTCAACTGTAGCAGAATCAATGTGATTAAATGAAAAGGCAGAAATACGTACCCAGAATACATGTCATGGGGCAGGTTTCTTCCAGATTACTCAGAAACACTTCTTTTTTGTAGAACATTTTTGTGGGCTCATGTTCTGTCTCTTCTGGGTGAATGAAGATAGGGCCATAAAAATATGCAGCTCCATCTCGGACCCATACCTTTTCAATTCTTGGGGGAAAAACGGAGAAATTCCATTAAAATGAATTGACAGGTTTCATTCTTGAAGGATTAATCTACCAAAAATTCTGCTAGCCAAAAACCTAATGATATTTACTATTTAAAAAAAATAAAAATTAGAGAGAGAATGAGCGCGAGTCAGGGAGGGGCAGGGGAAGAGGGCGAGAGAATCTTAAGCAGGCTCCACACCCAGTACGGAGCCCGACATGGGGTCCATCTCACGACTGTGAGATCATGACCTGAGCTGAAATCAAGAGTGGGATGCTTAACCCACTGAGCCACCCAGGCGCCTCGATGATATTTACTATTTTAGAGAAGTTTCACTGACTATTTTGATAAAAAGACAATTTCTTTGATGTTTCGCCCTCTTTGAGCACAGGAGAAGATACTCAGAAAGAGAAACAAACATTTGGCTACTTATCTAAGGGGAAAACAATTTTTTTTTTTTTAATGTTTATTTATTTTTGAGACAGAGAGAGACAGAGCATGAACGGGGGAGGGTCAGAGAGAGAGGGAGACACAGAATCTGAAACAGGCTCCAGGCTCTGAGCCGTCAGCACAGAGCCCGACGCGGGGCTTGAACTCACGGACCGTGAGATCATGACCTGAGCCGAAGTCGGACGCTTAACCGACTGAGCCACCCAGGTGCCCCAGGGGAAAACAATTTTAACACAATACTAAGGCATATCTCCCAGGTGTTTTCCCTGAGATGCTCATGGTGAAACAAAACTAAGCATCTGTCATTGGACTTGTCAGCCAAATACACACGCAAACCATCGATATTTGGGGTCAGCTCACATGAATGGCAGATATTCCTGTAAGGCAATGGTTGGTTCATGACTTTTGAGTGCCAAGAAATAAGAGCCCTTCACCCCTTGAGAATCTGACCAAAGCCAGATACTATCTCCCTAGAAAAAAATAAAAATTCACATGTGACTGCTATGTACTAGGAACTGTATCATTCCTCACAACCACCCCACCAGCTTGGTATTATGGTCTCCAATGTCTTGTGGTTCCTAACAAGAAGCAGTATCCTCATCTCAGTTACTGTTAACTCTACCTTCCAGTTCCTCAAGACAAGAGACAGAAGTTACCCTTGACTCCTTTCTCTCTCTCAGACCACACATCTCATTTATCAGAAATCCTATTAACTCAACCTTTTAAAACAGGGTCTGACTACTGGTCTGAGCCATCATCGTTTGCTGCCTGGATTACTGCAACAGCCAGCCTTCTAGCAGATCTCCTTGCTTCTCTTTGATCCTTTAAGTCTATTCTCAACAACCAGTAGGCAGAGCAATCTTGCTAAGAACTAATTCAGCTGTCACACTGATGCTTAAAAGAATCCAATGGTACTCTTTTTAATTCAGTGAAAGCCCAAGTGCCTACATCGGTCTCTGAGGTCCACAAGGGTTGCACTGTATGCCGTGGCCCTCATCTCCTATCTAACTCAACACGCTGCTTACTCCCCCTGTAACAAACTCTCCTGATTTGACAGGCCAGGAACGCTTCTCTCTCAGGTCTTTATCTTGCCTGTTCTCACTTCCCGGAAAGCTTTCCCCATGGATATTCACATAACTCACTCAGTTTCTTCGTTGACTCAACTATTAACTCTCAGTGAGGCCTATATACATCACCCTACTTAAACTTTTGCACTTCCTCACTGTGACCACGGCATTCCTGAGTGTTCTCATACTCTTATTTTTTCATGACCTAATGTACCTTACACTTTACTTTTTCATGATGTTTACTGTTTGTCTTCCCACTGGAACGAAGATCCCGGGCACTAAGAATGTTTGTTTTATTCACTAATGTAGCTTCAGAGCCTGGCAAATAGGTTTGTAATAAATGATTACTGAATGAGGAAAAAATGGAATGAGGAAACTGAAGCTCAGGGAAGTAAATCATTTGCCTAAGGACATGAAGCTAGCAGGGCTGGACTTACACCAGGATCTCTTGGAACCAACTACTACTCTTAACCACTATCCTCTACTGCCCAATTCTGTACCTGACTCCGTCACTGCTATTTTATGCCATGCAAACACTCTTCCATCCATTTACTTGTTCAACCAATATCTGAGCCCTTACTATGTTTCATGAACTGTATGCTTGAAGCAGGGAAGACAAAGGTGAGCAAAAAGACAGGGACCCTACTGTCAGGGCATTTGCAGTCTGGTATGGCAACCTGACAGTAAAATAACATGACAAGTGCTCTGAGAATACAAGGACACCTAATCCAGTCTGGAGGGTACAGGAGAAGCTTCCTTAAGGAAGTGTCATCTTAAATTGAAGCTAAAGAGAGTTCATCATGTGAGGTGGGCAGGGAGATTTCTGGGTTGAGAATTGAGTAAATGGTAAGAGAAGAAAAAAAAAGTTCACAAGAGGAATTTAAAGAAGCATGGCTAGAGACGAAAGCAGGGCAAGGGTGTTCAAGGAAGCTGGGGAAGTTAACAGGATTGCGGGGTGTGGGGGGGTTGATGATGACGTGTGTCTTCATCCTCAAGAGTGATGAATTTCCACTTGCTCCAAATCTCTCCGACCGAACTGCATCTTCGCTGCTTCAGTAACACTCACCTGCCCACACGTGGGCGCACCAGGCCATGGGACTTGATGAACACACAGTCACCAACCTTCAGCCACATGTCATTGTAACGGAGCTGCTCAAAGTAGTGGCAACCTGGCTCACCGTTTGACATTTCCACAGGGACATCTTCTTTCTCCTGTGGTAAAGGAAACTGGTTGAAGAGAGGCAGCTCATAATCAAGGAGTAGACAGAGAAGGTAAGAAAGGAAAATTGACTTTCCTTCATATTAACTTAGAAGAAAAAAATAACCATAAACATAAGTTTTGATGAAGATCAGAAACCAAAAGATTAGGGCACTGAAACCAAACTAAGTCTTCTCAAATAATGCATTTATTTTAAATTTCTAGTTAAGTTTCACAAAATGTTACTCCAAGATGCTTTTATTCCCCTAGTCCAGTGCAAAAGGAGCACCGGAGAGGACTTAGCAGCATTCAGGAGCAGCCTCACTCATGCGTTGCCATGGAGGATAAGGAGCAAATGCTGCATAAGCTTCCTCTTCACCACATTTACTGAGCTCTCAATGTCTTAGCATTAACAGCTGATAGATTTAAAATGATAATTTTGCTTTATTCTAGCATGGAAAGGAATAGTATAGCCTCTGTGATACAAACACATACTCTCAATTTTTAAATAAATTACAAGGTCTGTCACCTACTGGCTACTGTGACATTAGGCAAATTACTTGACCTCTTAGGCCTTAGTTTCCTCATCTGGAAAATGAAGACAGTGTGCCTATTACATGGGATTGTTAGGAAGCTTTAAGGATATTCTCCCCATTAACTACACAGAGCAATGCCTGACTTATGAAAAGCGCTTTAACAAACATTATTATTGTTTTATAGTGTTGGCAGAAAAAGGGAAAAAAAGAAAAACAAGTTCTGATCTGATGCAGATAGTGGGCACAGCACGAGGTGTTGTAAACATATTAATTTCAAAACATATAAAAGCTCCTCGAGGAAACCCCAGAACCCCCAAGTTTTCTACTGCACCTCCCTGAGAGTATCTGAAACTTCAAACAAAAATCTCTCTTTCAGAAGGTCCAAACGGTTTGCTTCTTTCTTTACAACTATAAATGTGCAATCTAAATGCTCCTCCTGGAAAACCCTTAAGAATGAGATGTGCTGGATGAGGAACACCTGCAGGAAAGGGAGCTATAAAGTGACCCTTGAGAGTAAGAATAACTTTTTCTTTCAGGAATGGTCTGTTCTGAAGTTCTTTTCTTTTCTTTTTTTTTTCTGTAACGTCATCTTCCCGCCCAATGTGGGGCTTGACCTCACAATCCCAAGACTGAGAGCTGCATGCTCTACCTGCTGAAGGTATTCTTTTAAAAAGTTCCAGGAATGACCTGTTTTGGCCAGGCAGCATTAAAATAGATAGGAGACAAGAACAGAAAAAAAAAAAAGAAAAAAAAAAAATGTGTGCACAGAGAGGATCCTGGGGACTTATGAATTTTAAGAAAAAATTGCTAACTTGGACGTAAATTAAAAAATTAACTAATTAATTTTAAAAAAAGAAAAAGAAGAAATCTATGTTATTCCCACACTGGCTTCCTTTGGTATTTCTTATTCTTTCGTAATTAACGTCTCTACAATTCCCAGACATATTGGTAAAGTGTAAAAAATATCATGTTCTTTCCCAGGCTCCCTTTCTCTTGTAAAACTGTTAGGACACTGAAATGGACTCAAGGAATTCAATATTTTCCAGTTTTTATGTTAACAATATAAAAGTTTTATCTTTCTTGATTATATAAAAGAAGTACATTCATTGGCAACAAGTCAACATTACAGCATGTAAAACTTAAAAACAATCTTCTGTGATCCAACTCCAGAGATAAGCACCTAGTTTAGCACACAGCAGTATTTCATGCTGTTTTCATTTTCTCATTCATGTATGTAAATATACATTTTTCTTTGTTTTGAATAATGATGGAACTGCATCCCATTCTGCTGCCTGTTAATCATGACATCCTCCTACCACAGGACTTGGAAAATTTTCCACGTGACATGTATAAACCTACTTCAATGCTTTCACTGGCCGTACAGCTGGCATGCTATGGATGTATGACAACTTACTCAATTCCTATTCATGGCATTTGAGTTTGGCCAAGGGTTTTGCTTTACAGGTAACACTGATGTCACTCCTTGTAGACAACCCTTTGGTGCGCCTGAGTACTGAGTTGGAACACATTCCCTGGCATCAAACTGTAGGGTCAAAGGGAATGCCATGGATGGGAGAGAAGTGTACTGCCCACACTCACATCAGGTGTGCCCAGTATTAGCAGTCTTTAGAACTCCTGACAATCTGCCAGGCATTTAAAAACATTTTACCTTTTTGGCTATCTTCCCTCTTACAAATCATCTATTTGGTCCTTTGCCTATTTTTCTAGTGTAGCTTTTTTCCTAGGTTTCCAAGAGCTCATTGTGTTAAAAATGGCAGTCCTTAGACTCTTTTATTAAACTAATGGATATTTTCCATTGTACACTGATAAAATGCCCCCCCCCCCTTTTATGGATACTGGATTTTATATCATGTATAGAATGGACCCATTCCAAGCTTATAAATACATACATACATACATAAAAGAATATAGGTAAATAATAGTAAATATGTTTATGTTAGCAACTAGTACTCTGTTTTTTGATCTTTTTGGAATATCAAGAGAGAATTCAGATGGGTTTTTTCCTTTCTTCTTTTTTTTCTTTTATTTTCAAATGGCTACCAGTTTTTCCAGTATCATTTGATTCCATCCTCTCCTGCTGATTTAAAATCCTACCTTTATATTCTAGATTTTAGTTGTGAAAAGCCTATTCCTTCCACTGACTGGTCCTGAGCTACTATCCCAATTTTTTAAAAATGTTGTTTTATAAAATACAATAGTACCTAGCAGGGCAAAGCACTTTACTTTTCTCCCTTTTTTTCCTGGTAACTAACATGTTGATCCCTTCATAAGAATGCCAGCATAATTCTGTCAGGTTCCAAAAACAAGTCTTTCATGTCCATAGACTGTTTCTCTTCCCATAGATTCCATATATTCCTTTTAAGGTTATTTCTTTTTTATTGTTGTTTGTTTAGAGAGAAAGAGAGAGAGAGAGAGAGAGAGACAGAGAGACAGAGAGACAGAGAGACAGAGTGGAGTGGGGAGGGGCAGAGAGAGAATCCCAAGCAGGCTTCACGCTGTCAGCACAGAGCCTGATATGGGGCTTGAATTCACAAACCGTGAGATCATGACCCGAGCCGAAATCAAGAGTCAGACACTTACCCAACTGAGCCACCCAGCAGCGCTCCCAAGATTATTTCTTAATGAATCTTGTGGTTAAGATGAATCAGATATTTTCTTCTACATGACTTTCCTAACAGCTGCTAAAGCGTATTCAACATTTTTATCTTACTCTCAAAAGTCTTGTGAATTACTGTTTTGTTTATATAAGAAAGCTATTGACTTGTATATGGACTTTGAAATTCCTATTTGTTGAATTCTTGGTTTTCAAAACTTTAGTTAATTTCTCCCCCATTATCTGCAAAAAAAAGTTTTGCCTCTATTGTCAATATTTTTAGTATTTTGTTTGTCTGCATTGGCTACTTTCAGAAAAATATAGATAATAGTAGTAGAGCAAGCACGCTTAGGTGTGAGAAACAAATGTAATTTTAAAAAATCACTTTGAGGAAATATCCATCTAAAGACTTAAGTAAATGAAGACAGTTACTATACTTTATCAAATAATTTCTCCTTAGATCTATTAATGCAATGAAATGTTTTACTGAATTTTCCTAATTTTGACCAATCCTTGCATTTGTAGAATGAACTTCCACCTACTTGGTCATATTGTTCTTAAATAACTACTTTGATTTCATTTATAAAAATATATTTTCTCCGAGTATTTTTTGCATTAATATTCATAAGTTAGACTGAACTATAGCTTTTCTGGTTTTATTTTGTCAGGCTTTGAAATCAAGATTATTCTGGTTTTGTAAAATAACTGGGAAGTTTTCTTTGTTTTCTATGCTCTGAAAGAATTTAAACCATAGTATAATTATAGGTCTCTTAAAGGGTTAAAAGAACTCACCTACAGAATTATCTGATCTGAGTACTCTGTGATTAGCTCTCAAGACATTAAAAAAAATTTCTTCTTGTTGTTGTCCACTTACGTGTTACACCTCTTCTTGATGCCACTTTAGTGATTTATATTGTCCTAGGAAATTATTCATTTTATTCAGGATTTCAATTTATTAACAAAATTTACAAGTCTTTAAATTTCTTCCACATTTATATGTATGAGCTTAATTCTCTTCTTTTTTTTATTAGGAGAGTTGGTCATTTATTTCACTGGACTTGTCAAATGATTAGCACTTGGATTCACTTCTTTCTTTATTATTTGAGAGAGGGAGGGAGAGGGAGAGAGGACGTGAGCACATGCATGCACGTAAGCCAGCAGGAGAGAGGGGAAGAGGGGGAGAAACCGAATCTCAAGCAGGCTCCATGCTTAGTGTGGAGCCTGACACGGGGCTCAATCCCATGACCCTGAGACCATGACACGAGCTGAAATCAAGTCAATCGACTGAGCCACCCAGGCGCTCCTATTTAATTTTTTTTTAAAGTAGGCTGCATGCCCAACGGGGGACTTAAACTCATGACCCTGAGATCAAGAGTCTCATGCTCTACTCATTGAACCAGTAGGTGCCCCTGGATTTACTTTTCAGCTCTACTGTTGTTTTCTAAGTATTAATTTCTGTCTCTTTTATAGTTCCCTTCTTTCTGTTTATGTAAGGTTTTATGTTGTTGCTCTTTTTCTAATTCTGATTTTGAATGCTTTATTCATTTATTTTCTGGAATAGGTATTTTGAAGTGTAAAATTCTTTTCTGTGTGGCTTTTAGCTACATACCTTTTCCAAGTTAAAACTGTCTTCAGTTCGACTATCCTCTGAGTTGTCTGTGTTCTTCTCATCATCCCCTTTATCTGCATTTGCAAATACAGAGGCCACTCGGACCACAGGCAAGGGCACATCCCGAGGGACAAACCTCACTGAACTGATGGGCATGGTCCACAGTTTAATTTTCTTAAAAGATTTGGTTTTGGCAGAATACCGTGATTCACAGACAAAAACATCCTCATCTCGAAAGTTTTCTGGGCATAATTTAAAGTATTCCTGGGAGATATAATAAAATTAATAAGTTAGGTGAATATTCTGAAAACCAGTCAACCATAAAAACCAAAACCACACATCAATCAAGCAAACAAACAAAAGCTAAACTGTTAAGACTTTTTGACAGTTAACCACAAATAGTAAATGGCTAGAGATGTAGGAGCAATTTCTTGCTACAAAATAGCCTTATTAAATACACACCCTTTAGCTTATTTAAAAAAAATTTTTTTTAATGTTTATTTTATTTTTGACAGAGAGAGACAGAGCATGAGTGGAGGAGGGGCAGAGAAAGAGGGAGACCCAGAATCCAAAGCAGGCTCCAGGCTCTGAGCTGTCAGCACAGAGCCTGATGTGGGGCTCGAACTCACAGACCGTGAGATCATGACCTAAGCTGAAGTTGGACGCTCAATCGACTGAGCCACCCAGGCGCCCCCACACCCTTTAGCTTATTTAGCTTACCAACAGCCCTTCTGAAAATATATTAACATTTCATAATACAGCTATAACGTTCTTGAAAGCTTTGGGGCAGGGGTCAATGTGCCTGTATCAGATAGATACACAAAAAGTATACTTTATTACCTAAAATAGCATACTGACAGTTTTCAGAAAATTATCTTTCAGAAAATGTCATCCTCAAAAATTAACCTCGCAGTATAAAAAAAACTTTAAGCTAACTGCATTCAACTATATGATGTAGGCAGCAAATGGTCTTCCATCATCATGATCAGATTACTTTCTTCCCAAATCTTTTACACACAGCCATACAGATACAGTTTAAAAAAAAAAAATCAAACGGTTTAAAACAGAGCTTCTAATTTGTAAATACTGATTTTTCCATGTTCGTAAATTTTATTTTCATGGAATGATTTGTACTTTGGGAACTAATGAGTTTCTTACCTTGACAAACATGACCACACATTTTCCTAGAATTTTACTAACAGGAACTTTATTGTAATAGTCACTCTTAAAAACTTCTTTTTCTAGAAATTTTCGTGTAGCCAGATGGAATGTTTCATTTGGCCGATAAAACCAACAGCCATACAACCATTTTTCACCTCAAAAACAAAAAGGGAGAGAGAGAGAGAGAGAGAGACAGAATTACCATTAACAGAAATCACACATTCTTTGCAAAACGAGCAAATTCTCCATCTATTCTCTTATGGCCCGAACCCAATGATGTGCTTTTTAAGCCACAGGTCCTTAAAATAATTATCTTAGAAGAAATGATACTTGAAAATAATGAAGTATAAGAAGGCCTAAAAAATGCTACTCTCCCTCTCACATGAAAAGATAGGTAATATACCAGATGAGGAGGGTGATGAGAGCTGCTCCACTCTGCCGGGGCCAGGACACGGCCAGGGATGCATGCTTAAGAAGGATACCACATACTAAAGGACGCAGTTAGCACTCAGGGCAAGGGATGCAAAGCTGAGGGAATTGGATTGCCTGGATCACATTTCTGCCTGCTTCTGGCTTCATTAACTCCTAAGGTAAAGGCAACTGTTCTAGGACACCTTTTTAAAATCAAATTCTAGGGGCGCCTGGGTGGCTCAGTCGGTTAAGCGTCTGACTTTGGCTCAGGTCACGATCTCGCGGTATGTGAGTTCGAGCCCCGCGTCGGGCTCTGTGCTGACAGCTCAGAGCCTGGAGCCTGTTTCAGATTCTGTGTCTCCCTCTCTCTCTGACCCTCCCCCGTTCATGCTCTGTCTCTCTCTGTCTCAAAAATAAATAAACGTTAAAAAAAAAAAAAAATTTAAAATCAAATTCTAAGCCAAGGCACATGTCTCTCTATAATTTATTCTTCACTTGTGATTTATACCAGACTGGTTTTGCCAGAAGCAAAACGTGAGCCTTTAGTTCCTGTGAGTCTCTGCCATCCTCCAGAGTTTGGCTGACTGGTTTTAATAAACACCAGTGGAGCAAATGAATCTCAGCTTCACTTCAAGAAGATGCATTTCTTTTGACTCAATTGTACCACTCACTGGCCCAAGAGTGCTAGATCCCATGTTTTCATATAGTGGGTGCTTACTTATATTTACTGATACACTATAGAACAACTATTGTCTGAGTGACAGTTTTCTTCCTTGAGACCCAAGGAAGAGTAAAATAGTTACATGTCACCAATCTGTCCTTTGATTTAAAATGAACTTACCAGCAGAATCTTCCCACAGTCTCTCAATACAGACTATGTGTGGCTGCAGGCTGGCCTCCGCGGGCTCCACGTAGACGTAATCTCCAACATGGTACATGCTGTTCTTAAAGCTGCAGTCCTGGCTGTATGTGCGGTGTAAGCCTGAGAGGCCTGCAGTGCCTGAGGAGTCTTCACTCTTTTCAGCTTCTTAGGTGAAAAAGAAAAAAAGGTTCCCATTCAAAGCATGTTGGAATCAGACATAGGATTCAAACAACACATACTACTACATTTCATTCTTTTCTAGACCTTCAAGGTCTAGTGCCTTTTTGAATTATAACCGCCATTAATTTAAGTAAGTCCATAAATAAAGGATCTACAGAATAAAAATAACCACCTTAATAATAAATGCTCGAGACAGTCATTCTGGATAATAATGAAAGGTATAAAGAAGAAAATAGGTAGAAGGTAAAGAAGGTAAAGAAGAAAATAGATTACATGTAAATCATGTAATCTGGAAATAATCTCATATGTACTTCCTCTTCATCTTAATGCCTCTGAAAAAATTTTCCCTAAGTTACTCTATGGGTATGTCACAATTAATGGAATCTTAGAACTGAGAAAATACGAACATGCATATTATGCAATATAATGTGAACTATACATGTCTACACTAAAGACAGAACTGTGCAGTTCCCCTGAGATTAATGCTTTTCAATAGGAATTATTTTTGTTAAATAATACTTTTTAATGGCTCCCATACAAGCCATCATTTACAAATACCACAGGGTTTTTGTTTTTTAAGATAAAACTGTGCCCACATCTTTGATTACTTCTTTATGGTAATTTTCTATAAATAGGACAGCTAGAAAGAAGCATTTTAAATGTTTTTAATATGCCTATTCCAAACCAACCCCCCAAATTCTGTACCAATTTAAGTCCCTCACTGTGTGGCTACAGGGTCTGTTTCTCCATTCTCATGCTCCAACATTTCTAATTTTTTAAGTTTTGACAATATTGGTGGAAAATGTTATCTAGTATTCGATTAGTCAAATATAACAAATATAACATATAACATATACAAGAAATTCTTTAACATATACAAGAAATTCACAAGGTACTTGAGATTATACACCAACAAGAACATGGTCAACTGTATGGAAAAGGACAGAGAGAGTACAAAACCCCCAAATTCTAGAGACAGGAAACAGGATGATAAAACAACTCAGCTGAAAATATGAAAAAGGATGATTTAGAGGGCAGAGTCCTGAGCCATAAAGGACTATTTCTAGGCCTTGAAACCTAATGGTTCTGCCTCGCTGGATTTCAAGATTGCTTGGAATTGAAGACCCTTTCCCTTCCATTTCTCCCTTTCTCAATGGGAATGTCTCTTAATTATTATTCTATGCATGTCCCATCAATGTATTGTAGGAGCAAAGGACTTGTTTTTGGTTTCATAGGTCCACAGAGGGAGAGGAACTGTGTCCCAGGATGGGTCACACCCAGAGCCTCACCTATATATACCAACTTAAATGATTTAATTAAAAAATTTTTTTTAACATTTATTTATTTTTGAGACAGAGAGAGACAGAGCATGAACAGGGAAGGGGCAGAGAGAGAGGGAGACACAGAATCTGAAACAGGCTCCAGGTTCTGAGCTGTCAGCACAGAGCCCGACACGGGGCTCGAACTCACGGACCGTGAGATCATGACCTGAGCTGAAGTCGGATGCTTAACCAACCAAGCCACCCAGGCACCCCTTAAATGATTTAAATAGTAAGATTGGAGGCTTTTGAGCTCATAAAGCTGATAATATTTAGATAAGATTTTGATACCCGCCAGCAGGGTGTTATTGCAACAAATAACTAAGAAATATGAAGCGACTTTGGAATTGGGCAGTAACAGAAACTGGGAGAATTTTGAACAGAGCAAAGGCCTCAGTTGCCTTGCATAGACTATGGTAGAGAAACGGACATTAAAGACTTGGCAGTAGAAGGCTCAGGTGGAAATGAAAATGTTACTGGAAAGGGGGTCCTTGTTACACAGTGGCAGAAAGCTTAGCAGAACTATGTCTGCAATTACTTGGATTCTGGCCTCCTGGGCTGATCTTTGGTTATCTTCCTCCTTCTTTGTTCATTTGTTGTTCTGCTACCTCTTGAGATTTCTTCCACTTCATCTTCTAATCCTTCTCTAAATGATTCCTTTCTGCTATCATTAAAAATATATATATTTATTTATGTATGTACGTATTTCTTTATTTTTAGGAGAGTGCAAGCAGGCGAGGGGCAGTGAGGGGGACAGAGGACCTGAAGCAGGCTCTGTGCTGACAGCAGTGAGCCTGATGTGGGGCTGGAACTCACGAACCGCAAGATCATCACCTGAGCCGAAGTCAGACGTTCAACTGACTGAGCCACCTGGGGGGCTCATTAAAAAAATTTTTAAACGAATCAATTTGACATATAACAATGTGTAAATTTAAGCTGTACAACCAGTTACTTCAATACACTTATATATTGTTGCCACTACAGTGACACTTACCACATTACTTAATCATAGTACAGTACTATTGGCTATATTCACTTTACTGTGCATTAGCTCTCCATGGCTATTTACCACTCCTTACAAGGTTGTACCCTTAAACACCCTCACTCTTATCGCCTCACCCCACTCTATTGTTTTTATTCAAAGGGGACCTTATTTAAAAAAAAATTTTTTTTTAAGTTTATTTATTTTTGAGAGAGAGAGAGAGAGAATGCAAGCAGGGGAGGGACAGAGAGAGGGAGAGAGAGAGCATCCAAAACAGGCTCTGCACTGTCAGTACAGAGTCTGATGTGGGGCTCGAACCCAAGAACCGTGAGATCATGACATGAGCTGAACTCAAGAGCCAGGTGCTCAGCCAACTGAGCCACCCAGGCGCCCCTCTGCTATCATTTTTTAAAAACAGTTGCATTGAGGGCGCCTGTGGCTCAGTCAGTTAAGCATCCGACTCTTGGTTTCAGCTCAGGTCATGATCTCAGGGCTTCTTCGTGAGTCTGAGCTCCATATCAGGCTCTGTGCTGGCAGTGTGGAGTCTGCTTGGGATTCTTTCTCTCTGCCCCTTCACCACTTGTGCTGTCTCTGTCTCTCTCAAAAGTAAATAAACTTAAAACAAAAAAAGTTTCATTGAGATATAATTTACACAACATATACATACAATTCCCCTACTTCAAGTGTGTAATTCAGTTTCTTGGTATGTTACTAATTTAAAAAAGTGTGATAATATACCACATAAAATTTGCCATTTTTTGACCATTCTTAAGCACGTATTTCAGTGGCATTAATTACATTCACAATGTTGTGCAGTCAGAACCACTTCTATTTACAAAACTTTTCATTTCAAACAGAAACTCTGTAACCATTAAGCACATTTCTCATCCCCACCAGACCCTGGTAACCTCTATACTACTTTCTGTCTCTATGAATTTGCTACTCTAGGTACCTTATGTAAGTGGAATCATACACTATTTGTCCTTTCATGTCTGGCCTATTTCAGTTAGCATAATGTTTTCAAGGTTCATCCGTGTTGTAGCATGTCGTTATCACCATTTCATTACATTTTATGGGGGAATAACACTCTATTGTATGTATATGTACCACATTCATCCGTTGTTAATGGACATTTGGGTTGTATCTGTCTTTTGCCTCTTGTGAATAATGCTGTTCTGGATATTGGTATACAATTATGTGCAGGAGTCCCTGCTTTCAGTTCTTTGGGTATACACCACGAGTGGAACTAATGGATCACATGGTAATTCAATAATTACCTTTGTAAGGAATTGCCAAACTGTTTTGCCATAATGGCGGTACCATTTTACATTCCCACCATCAATGTATAAGGGCGCCAATTTCTCCACATCCTCAACACTTGCTGGTTGTTGTTTGTTTGTTTGTTTTTTATAACAGCCATCCTAAAAAGAAGTGGTATCTCAATGTAGGTTTGATTTGCATTCCCCTAACGATTAATGATATTGAACATTCTTCATGTGATTACAGCCATCTGTACAATTTCTTTGGAGATAGATCTGTTTCCATACTTTGCCCAGTTTTGAATTGTTTTGTTACTGAATTTACATATCCTGGACATCAGACTCTTATCAGATGTATGATTTGTGAATATTTTCTCTCATTCTGTTGGTTTGCCGTATTTTCAATTTCCAAGAAATTTTCTGTTCTGTGACTATTCGCTTTTATGGCCTCCTGTTTTTATTTTATGGATGCAGTAGCTTGTCATCTCTCTGAAGGTCTAAATCTTTATCAGTTTTTTTTTAATGTTTATATATTATTTATTTATTATTTTTATTATTTTTAATATTTATTTATTTTTGAAAGAGATAGGGAGAGCACAAGCAGGGGAGAGGCAGAGAGGATCTGAAGCAGGCTCTGTGCTGACAGCTGAGAGCCCATGTGGGGCTCAAACTCATGAACCCCGAGATCATGACCCGACCTGAAGTCGGATGCTCAACTGACAGAGCCACCCAGGTGCCCCTAAATGTTTATTTTTGAGAGAGAGAGGGAGAGCATGAGCGGGGGAGGGCAGAGAGAGATGGGTACAGAGGATCTGAAGCAGGATCTGAGCTGACAGACAGCTGACAGCAGACAGCCGGGCATGGGGCTCAAACAAACTGTGAGATCATGACCTGAGCCGATGTGGGATGCTCAACCGAGCCACTCAGGCACCCGTTTTTGTTTTGTTTTTAAAAATTTTCTCCATCTGCCTTGTTTTTTTCCAAGGTCCTTTTTCTCTTTTTGTTTTGTTCTCTATCTTACATCTTAGAGGTTTGCCTTAAATATTTGATCCTATTTAAATTAAGTACCTGCTCCTATTTAAAAGCAAAATACTAAAAAAACTGACTAGAAGCTCTTTATGTACATAATTTTGCCCCACTGCCTGATCCATTTCTCAAGAGAAAAATCTCCTATTTCAAAACTAGAAGCCTGACTGCCAGCATTCTTGGAGCAAAAGAGTTACAAGGGGTCTCACTACTTAGTATAAACCCTCTTATGACCCCCCTCTTCAGAACTGTACCTCTAACCTTTCAGTATGCTGCTGTCTCTCAGACTAGACTCTTGAAGGCAAACAGTCACAGGAAAGGTTGGTAAGTGATCTGGTGGTTGAACTCAAATTTAGAGTTAACTAATCCACCTGTTTTCAGCACCTCCATTTGTAGAAGTACCTGGTGCTCTAATCCCTGCACCATTCTAGACAGGAATTGGCCTACTTAAGGTCTTCATCTGATGCCAGCACTGAAGTCAGTGTTAGCAACCTACTCGTACATTTTCTAGCTCCCAAATTCCCATTGCCACCATCTCCTTTTCAATGGTTTCCCTTTTTTTTTTTTTTTTTGAGGGAGGGGAATGTTTTACATTTATGTCTTTTGTTTTGCTTTAAAATCCATTTTCCATCATTTTAGAGGTGTTTTGGGATGTACTAGTAGTACGCATCTGTACAACCTGCCACATTTAGGTGACAAGTCCTTCATGTTGTTTTACTTTTGCTTACTTACCTTTGAGTACTTAGTTCTGGTAGTTAATACAAAAACACGGTGTGTGAGATCTTCTCGTTTCCCTCAATTTTCATCATTATTAAGAAAACTCCTCTTATGGCTTAAAGGCAGAGAAGAATGACTGACACACACAACCACTACACTACTTTCTGGTGATTGCTGTCTTTTTAATATTCATTAAGTAACTCAACATAGGATGATCTGAAGCAGACTACAGTTGTCTCACGGCTAGTAATAACTAGTTACAATAACCCTCTGGGTCCCCTTTCTTAGTCCTTCCAGTGTTAACTTCACATTCTATGGCAAACACCACTTCTTACCTACTTCCAGTTACACTGCTGGGAAATACAGTCCCTGAGTTGGTATATATAAAAAAGAAGTATTAACAGAGCTGGTCTTGGCAGCCTTAGAAAGTAGCTTTGGGCAGCAAGGCTCTGGCTCCTCTCATCAACAAAGGCCTGCAGGCTCCTGAGATAGGCACAGTGATGGGAAAGGAAAATCTCCTACATATAGATTTTTTTTTCTTTTCTAAGTTTTTTTTTTTTTTTTTTAATGCTTATTTTGTGTGTGTTTGTGTGGGGGAGAAGAGAGAGAGGAGAGGAGAGGAGAGGAGAGGAGAGGAGAGGAGAGGAGAGAGGAGAGGAGAGGAGAGGACAGGAGAGGAGAGGAGAGGACAGGAGAGGAGAGGAGAGGACAGGAGAGGAGAGGAGAGGAGAGGACAGGAGAGGAGAGGAGAGGAGAGGACAGGAGAGGAGAGGAGAGGAGAGGACAGGAGAGGAGAGGGAGAATCCTAAGCAGGCTCCATGCTCAGCATGGAGCCCAACGTAGGGCTTGAGGTAGGGCTCAAACTCACGTACTGTGAGATCATGATCTGAACAGAAATCAAGAGTCAGACACTTAACCAACTGAGCCACCCAGGTGCCCCTCCTGGGGCACCCCTCCTGTCTTTTTATATGGCTTTGCTTTTCTACCACATGTCTTCTTCACAGACTAAGTCACTGGAAATATTTCCTGGTAGCAAAGGATCAATCAAGGGTAGTGACCAATAATCTTTAAAATGTCAGTATTGGGGTGCCTGGGTCCATTAAGTGTCCGACTTTGGCTCAGGTCATGATCTTGCAGTTCGTGAGTTCGAGTCCCACAGCAGGCTCTATGCTGACTGCACAGAGCCTGGAACCTGTTTCAGATTCTGTGTCTTCCTCTCTCTGCCCCTCCCCTGCTCATGCTCATGCTCTGTCTCTCTCTCTCTCTCTCTCTCAAAACTAAATACATTTAAAAAAAAGAAAATGTCAGAACTATTTTTTCTCTAGAATGTACGAGGATTACATAATGGGTTCATGTATCATTACTAATCCACCATGAAGCAAGATAGGTGTCCTAAGTTCCTGCTCCTCTATTAGATCCAAGGCCCAAGAAGCAGTAAGTCCCATAACTAAGTGTGCATCAGAACCACCTACGGGGCTTGTTAAAACATAGACTCTGCCTTCAGAGTTTCTGAGTCTGTAGGTCTGGAGTGGGACCAGAGAACGTGTATTTCTAACAAGCTCTCAGGTGATGCTGATGTGATGCTGCTTGCCTTTAGGTCACATTTTGAGAACTGCCTCAGTAATTCAAGAAGCCACTGTTGCTAATTTTGTATCACCAGATAAAGTGTCAACAAAACTTAAAAAAAAAAAAAAAAAAAAATCCCAAGTATAAGAAATTTTGTCAGTAGAAACAATGTGAATCGTCCTAAATGTCATACCCATTACAGCACTGGCATTTTCTGTTTTCTCTTTCACTGATTTCCATTCTGATCTTTAGTATTTCTTTTTTTTTTTTTTTACGTTTATTTATTTTTGAGACAGAGAGAGACAAAGCATGAACGGGGGAGGGTCAGAGAGAGGGAGACGGGGGAGGGTCAGAGAGAGGGAGACACAGAATCTGAAACAGGCTCCAGGCTCTGAGCTGTCAGCAAAGAGCCCGACGCGAGGCTCGAACTCACAGACCGTGAGATCATGACCTGAGCCGAAGTCGGCCGCTTAACCGACTGAGCCACCCAGGCGCCCCTGATCTTTAGTATTTCTACTTCAAGTGTGATTGGCTTTTCTTTTGCTAACTTCCTGAGGTGCAAACGTAGACTTATTTTAGCTCTTTATTCCTTTCCTGGTATATGTATCTAAAGCTGTAAGTTTCCTTTCACAAACTCCTTTAGCTATATCCCATAAATTTTAATATACTGTGTTTTCATTTGGGTTCAGTTCAAGATTTTCCTAATTGTCCTTGCAATATCTTCTATGATCCACGGATTATTTAGAAGTGTACTGCTTCATTTTCAGATATTTGGGGATTTTCCAGCTTTCTTTCTTTGCTGATTTCTAGTCTAATCCCATTGTGTTCAGAAAACTGGGTATGATTTCAATCCTTTTAAATCTTCTGAAACTTGCTTCATGACCTAACATATGGTCCATCCTTGATAATGTTCCATGTGTGCTTGATAAGAATGTGCATTTTGCAGTCCTTGGGTGCAGGTTTCACATCTCAGTCAGGTCAAGCTGGTTGACAGTCCATCTTAGTCAGCTCAGGCTGCTATAAAAAACCTACCACAGCCAGGGTGGCTTAAACAGCATTGATTTCTCATAGTTCTGGGGGGTAAGAAATCCAAGATCAAGGTGCCACCAGACGTAGTTTCTGGTGAGAAGTCCGCTTTCTGGTTCATGGACAGTTGTCTTCTTGCTCTTCATCCCCTTATAATGGTAATGAGCCCATTGTGGTGGCTCCACCTCTATGACCACATTCAATTACCTCCTAAAGGCCTGACCTCCAAATACATCACACAGGAGATGAGGCTACAATATAAGAATTTTGGGGAGACAAACTTTCAGTCCATATTCAAGTCTTCTGTACTTTTTGCTAGTTGGTCTATCAATTGCTGAGAAAAGAGTATTGATTTTTGGTGTACTTGGTCTATCATTGCTGAGAAAGGAGTATTGAGACTTAATTGCTAAACAATTTCTCTTTTCCATTATGGTCAGTTTTGCTTTATGTATTTCCAGGCTCCATTGTTAGGTGTATATACATTTATAAATATTGTATGTTCCAATGTCCCCACCCTTTTAATATTATGAGATATCCCTCTTTGTTTTCAGCAATATTTCTTCTCTTAAAGTCTATCTGAGGGATGCCTGGGTGGCTCAGTCAGTTAAGCATCCGACTCCTGGCTTCACCTCAGGGCATGATCTCAGAGTTCATGAGTTCGAACCCTGGGTCGGGCTCTGTGCTGCCTGTGCAGAGCCTTCTTGGGATTGTCTCTCTCTCCCTCTTTCTCTGCTCGTTCTCTGTTAGTGCTCGCTCTCTTTCAAAATAAATAAATAAACTTAAAAAAAAAAGTCTATTGATGTTAATACAGCCATTCCAACTCACTACAGTTACTATCTGCACGGTGTATCTTTCCCCCTCCTTCTCCTTTCAACCTATTTGTGTTTTCGAATCTAAAATGAGTTTCTTACACACAGCACAGAGTTGGATCTCTTAAAATTCAGTCTGTATTTTGATTGGAGTGCTTAGTCTATTCGCAACATATAATAAAATTATTGCTATGACTGAATTCACATCTACCATTTGCTACTTTTTTTTTTTACATGTCTTACGTTTTTTGTTCCTCTTTTCCTTCCTTACTGCCTTCTTTTAAGCAAGTATTTCTGGTGTACCATTTTAATTCTATGTTGGATTTTTATTGCTATTTGTTTTTAGTGGCATTCCAGTATGCATCTTTCACTTATCACCATCTACTTCAGGTTAATACTGACTTGATTTTGTTAAATAGTGCAACTTTGCTCCAAAATAGCTCTATTCCTTTGTGCTACTACTGTTCACATACATTACTTCTATAAATGTTGTAAACCTAAAATTGATGATGCAACTATTTCTTTAAACAATCTAATGTTTTCTAAAGAAATTAAGAAAAGAGAAAAAATATATAGTGTTCTATATTTACCCACATATTTACCATTTCCACTACTCTTCAGTCCTTCTTGTGGATTTGAGTCAACCATCTGGTGGTATTTTCTTTTGGCCTGAAGCTCTTCCTTTAGGATTTCTTATAGGGAAGATCTGGCAGCAGTGAATTCTGTTTCTATTTATCTAGGAATGTCTTATTTCAGCTTCATTTTTGAAAGATGGTGTCACTGGATATACAATTGTTGGTTCAGTTTTTGTCCCTTTCAGCACTTTGAATATCGTGTCACTGCTTTCTGGTTTCCATGATTTCTTATGAACCATTATCATATTTCTGTTTTCTTGGACCTGAGAAGTTTTGCTACCTTCACAGTTTTCTCTTTCAGTAGTTTATGGTGTACCTAGATGTGGTCTCTCTGTGTTCTCTTAGTGTTCTTAGAGCTGTAGGTTAATATTCTCCATCAAATTTGAAGTTTTCAGCCATTATGTCTTCAGGTATTTCCTCCCGCTTTCTTTCTCTTCCGTCGAGACTCCCAATATAAGTATACTAGAATACATGGCATGAGGGTTTGCTCCTAAGTCTGCTTAGCTATGGGTCAGCCAATGATTTAGGTGAAGACTGTCCTCAAACACTTAAAACTTTTAAGGATTCACCTTCCAATGACTGATGTGCATGTGGCTTGGGGGACCCACTCAAAGCTGTAACCAATGTCCAAGGACCGCTTGCATTTTGCTTGCAAAATGGTTCTCCTAGCTCCTTTGCACAGGCATGGTTTCCCAGTCAGCCAAGAACGTGTGAGAGCTAGCTCACTCCTCTATGGCTGACTTCCAGGATAGTCCTCACCCTCAACTGTAATGTTGGCCCGTTTATCTCTGCATCGACCACTTTTAGCTGGCAAAGACATCCCCTGCCCATACACTCTCGCCATCCTGAATCAGTACATCTCCTCTGGCAGAAAAGTCGCTGGGTCTTGCAGATAGCCTTATGCTGGTAAATTATTCTTACCAACCAGGTTCCCTTCTCGTCTTTGCATATGCCACTGCTTATGAGAATTTGCTTCAAATCAACTTTGTTTTCTGGCCTAAGGAAAAAAAAGCCCTAAGGAGCAGATGTGATGTTGAAACTAATGTAACTCTCAGAAAATCACATAGTCTAGGTATCTATGTGAACTCAAATTTTACAAGATATGCACCTGAAACTAATGTAACGTTGTGTGTCAACTATGCTCAAAAAAAAAAATAAATAAATAAAAAGATAGCTATCTAATGAAAATAAATAAAAATAATGATAAAAACTTTACAAGAAATGATCAAATTTTTTTTCATTACAATAATGCTTCTTAATATTCTGAGTAAAAAAGCTATTTTACCAGGTTTAATATAAATCATTTTTCTTAAACAGAAGCTATTTGCTGCATTTCAGGTAAATTCATTTTGTAGTTTTCAAACATAATGACTTATATTCAACTTCCTTTCTTTTAGCCATGTAAGGATTAAGCACCTTGGTTCCTGACACACTTCTTTATGAGACCTTATATCATCTTCTCAAATCATGTAAATAGATGGTAAAAGCAAACAGTCTCTTCTTTTCTGAAGAAATGTGCTTTTTTTTTTTTTTTTTTTTTTTTAACATTATCTTCTCCCTGATGACCCGGTTAAGGTAGTAACAGCACGGGAACCATTTAAAGATTTACAGCAACTAAGGAAGCCTTAGGACACTACTGAGAGCAGCATTATTTAAAAAGCTACAGAGTGGGGGCACCTGGGTGGCTCAGTTGGTTAAGCGTCCAACTTCGGCTCAGGTCATGATCTCATAGTTCATGGGTTTGAGCCCCGCACCGGGCTCTGTGTGGACAGCTTGGGGCCTGGAACCTGCTTCTGATGCTGTCTCTCTCTCTCTCTCTCTCTGCCCCTCCCCCACTCATGCCTTGTCTCTCAAAAATGAATAAACGTTTAAAAAAAAAAAAAAAAGAAAAGCTACAGAGTGAAGTTGGGGGCATGGAGTTTTGGACCTGACCTAAGTTGGTCCATGTCTGGTACACCTTACAAAAGGACACCAGAAATGACTTACACAAAATTCCCTGCATCCTTTTTTCTTTTGCAAGCCCACTTATGGGCAACAAATAAATAAATAATAAAATAAAATAAAATAAAATAAAATAAAATAAAAGTAAAATAAAAGTGTAAATGTGTGTATGTATGTGTTTTGAGTGGAGGACACTGATTATACAGTGTCCACCTAGGTGGGGAAATCAAATTCAGGAAAAGTTTTATGAACTTTTGCTCTAGGTAAGGTAGTTATTACTTTAGATTTGAAAAGTGGAAAAAAAAAAAGTTCTTTATAAGAAATGGTCTTGCCCTATGTTGGATCAATAACACCCAGTCCTGTCAGACACAAATGGACCATGAGGTGGAAGTTCCATTTGTGTCTCACTAGGTGTGGTTTGGCCACACATGTGCACAGTAACACAGGCCAGTCCTGCCGGACAGACTTGGGCAGCTCAGACACAGCTGTGGGTGAGTGAGGTCCTCTCTCCAACACGATGGCTTCCAGGAATTAAGAACACATCTTTGAGTACCTTCAAATGCCAATGGGCAATCTGAATCTGGTACTTGCTCCTCTTCAAGGAGCACAGTTTGAAAATTATTTGCAATTGAAGGAGAAAAACTTGTAATGAAAGATACCTCTATGAAAATGGCTTCAAAATATGAAAAAAATCTAGCAACCACATCTTCCAAGAAATCCACGAACAGTCCAACTGTATTTTATAAACAGGCAAGCAAGCAAATAAACAAACCAGCACGTGAAACAAAACTAGTTAATGTGGGAATCGTTCCACAGAGAAACATTAATCCCTTCAAACCTTATTTGAGCCATTCTAAGCAACCTCACATACGCTGTTAAATCTGTTTTCTGCTTCACTGAAATATGACATAATATTCTTGAGGTGGCCCTATTTTTGGTCCACCAAAGTAGTCCAGGACCCGGAGGTTGGCTATATTCAACTTAGCAAAAAACCAATGATGGTTGCAAGGCCAGGTTTTCAAATCAGGGTGTCGGATGAACAGTGAACCCTTGGCAAAGACCATTTCCATTTCATTTACCTCAGTAATAATTCCTGACACTATTGTGTGAGCACAGAAGGGACTCTGGGGATCAAATCCATGCTTCCTGTAGAAGTTAGTGTGTGCCAGACATGGTGAGTGTAGCATATGGATTCTTCTGCAGGTTGCCCACCAACTGTGGTAGTAGGTTCAGGTGGAAGTAGGGCATACTGCTGCCCAGTCACAGATGTGCGTCCAGAAGTAGGCCATGCATGCCACGTCCTCGCGGGGAGGGGGAAGGCAGGCAGCGGCGGCAGAGCGAGGTGCCCCAGCCCTGCACCAGCCCCGTGCCAGTGCTGCGGCCAGCACAACTATTAGCGCCAGCTCCGGCAGGGTGAGGAGCAGCGCGCATGCATGGCTTGGTGGGCCACGGTGGTGACTCCAGTGAGAGCCCAGAAATGGCCAAATTCTTTTTTTTTTTTTTAATTTTTTATTACGTTTCTTTATTTTTGAGAGGCAGAGAGAAACAGAGCACCAGCGGGGGAGGGGCAGAGAGAGAGAGGGAGACACAGAATCCGAAGCCGGCTCCAGGCTCCCAGCTGTTGGCACAGAGCCTGAGGCGGGGCTTCAACCCACGAACCGTGAGATCATGACCTGAGCTGAAGTCGGACCCTCAACCGTCTGAGCCACCCAGGCGCCCCTAGAAATGGTCAAATTTCTAACAAGAGTTCTCACTGTCAAAATATTTCTAAATTCTAGCAAGTGACTCCAAGTAACATTTTTGGGTTGATAAATGAAAATAAAAATTTCCTCCTAGTATTGTGGTTCAACCAAAGTATCATCTACTAATCTGGCCTGAGTCTGCGGGAGGAAAGTCAGTCTACTAAATGGCAGGGTAGAGCCTTGATGCACTCACTGCTGAGAATGCTTTCTAGCTCCAGATGGGCTCCTTAGGTTTTATCTCCTCACAATACTAGACTGTTGAGCTCCCACACTTGTGAACGAACGGACTCCATTCCTGAAATACTAGGATAACAGCTGTGCCACATGAAACTTCCCATTTAACAGTCTGATGACCAAACTGATGATGATAAAATCATTTCTATCAATACATGATTTTGAAAGAGTCAACATTTACACACACAGGATTCATGCCCACAGCTCCCAGTGCGAACCACAACTAGAACACAGTATAACGTTTCCTCATATTTAACAAGATGAAAAGAAACCAACCTCTTTTTTCTTCTTCTCTCTTTAATTTGTCTTCCTCGATTTCTTTTGGTAATTTTTCCTTTTTCTCTTTCTCCACGTCGTTATGCAAGTGCTTCGTGGTGTAGCTGAGCGCTGGTGACAGGAGGATCTCCCCATTTTTGCAGAGCTCATCACGGATTTTAATAAAAAACTGCTGCAGCTCCACTGCATCCTCATATATTTCAGAGTCTGTCCTATAAGGGGATCAAGAGTATCCACTGACATACAAGCTGCTTCCTTTACACACCTCGATTACATGTTTAGTTACCAATAATGTTACAGGACATAAGGGTACTTTTGTACAGTAGGGCATCTCCTTGAAAAGTTTTACAACAGAATCTGAAGTGTTGTTTGACCTCGAGGAGGAGTCCCATGGCCACCAGTCTGCTTTTCCTTACGGTTTACTCCTTGTACAGCACATATAAAAGAAAAGGCCTCATATGGTTTTGGGGGAGAAATGTGGTACAAATATCAACTGATTTTGGCAACAGAAGGGGGCAGCCAGAATCAAGGACTACACCGAGCCTCCCCACCGTGTACAGCACTTGTATCTAATCCTTGGATTAATTTTTACTTTCTCTTAATTGAGGGACCAACACATTATATAAAGTGTTAACAGAAGACTTAAGCAGTGTCGGCTTTCTTCTTTTTGAATCTGTATCATCCTTGCCTCAGCTGGGAGGCCTCAGCAAAAATTTGACCCTAAACTGCAAAGTCATGAGGGCATTCACCCTACAACAGCGAAAGGCCTCAAAGTCTGTGTTCATGTTAGTTTCCCCAGCAGTAACTACACAATGCTGGGGAATCAGCAGAGACAACATAGTGAAAAAGAGAAAAATAATTATCTGTCATACTGAAAGCTTTTTAAAGACTCTTTCTTCATTTACAGAATGAGAGACCTGGGCAAAATCAACTTCAGAATTCAGACTGGAAGAACTTTTATTACTATCTCTATTCCACTGTGGTCTGAGGATCGCTTAAACAGAATTCTATTAACTAAGAATCCCAGGGGCTGAAAAATCATTCACAAAGGAAACCACAAAGTCTCAGCAGCATCTACAGAGACATTCTGGTCAGAGGGGTGTGGCAGGTGTAGCAAGCCCAGTGAGCTGCTTGTTGCCACTGACCACTAGAGCATCACATTTTAGTAAAGCCTCCAGAATGCTTCTCCTCATCAACAAAAGTGAACTGGCAAACAATCTAAAAACACTGCCAACAATACCCTAAATGAATGTTTCTGGAAAGGTTTTAAAACTCCTTTCAAATTACAGAAATGCTAACACTTGTAGGAAACCAATACAAAAAGTGGTCAAAGGAAGAAATTCCTATGATCTCTCGATGCCTGTTTTCTGAAGAGATGTCTGAAGACTGTTCACTTGACATTAAAATTCATTTTATAATAGCTTACAATTTTAAGTATAAAATTAAAGTGAAAATCCATTTTTGGTAATCCCTGTTACACTGAAAGGGGAGATTCCTAACTCCATCATGTCATGTTGTCTAGTAAGGAAAGTTCTGTACATAGCCATTAGACGTCTGACAGATCTTTCCTGTTTTATTTAAACAAAGTAATATGAACAATTAATTTATTAATCTAAGAGGCTCGGTATTCCCTGTACACACAAGAACAAAAACTCAAGCTGGCAAAACAAAGAGCTCTTATTCCCTTACTAGTATATAATCTTTATTTGTAACGTAGACATTCAGTAGAATGAAATAATTAAGAGTTTAGGAAGCTCTTACTGCTTCCATTGTCCTGGTCGTCCCAAGTCCCTGTAAGGTAGTCAGAGAACTTAATTCAGGAATACTGCCAGCATATTATTAGGAAAGCCAGCAGCTAACTGGCATGAGTCAGTGCTGTGCTGTTACCGAGTATTGCTGATGGACAAACCACTCTCCCGAGTGAACTTTTCTACACCTCACTTTTCAGACTCCTTCTATTTCAGGATGTAAAGTCCTAGGTGATACTGGCTGGTAGTGGTAGGTAGGGGTGAGTGTAAAGAAGCATGAACACTGCTGGATATCAACATGGAAATCTAGTGCATATGGACTTCATTAAATTCATGAAATTATGTTTCTGAGAGGTCTTTTTTTTTTAAATGTTTTTATTTTTGATAAATAGTGTGCATGGAGAAGGGGCAGAGAGAGAGGGAGACAGAGGATCTGAAGTGGACTCTGGGCTGACAGCAGAGAGCCCAACATGGGGCTCGAACTCACGAACTGTGAGATCATGACCTGAACTGAAGTCGGACACTTAACCAACTGAGCTACCCAAACGCCCCTAAGATGTCTATCTTCATTACTGGCAAAGTAGATAAAATGATGGTTTATCATTCAACTAAACGGATGCATCTCTACCTCAGCAGCATGGGGTTACCCTTAAGTACTATAAGCAGTCATAAGATGACCTTCATTCGCAAAGGTAAAAATGGCTTCCCATAAAAATGGTTTTGCAAAGCTCTGGGCCAAAGAGTGAAACTCCTCATTGTATCATATAAATAAATGCACCCTAGACTCTACCTCCCAGGCCTCAAAAGCAAATTATCAATCATGTCAGTAATGGGAGAATGAAAAGAGCTCATTTCCTAGAGATACAAATCTGTTTATTTCTTGAAATTGTCACGTCATCTATATAAGATACACAAAGCTGTTAATGATTTAAGAGACAAACGCACTTTTAGAAGACTCACAGAACTAACCCCAAGATGTAATGGGGATGGGGCAGGGGTGGAGGAGAGGGGTGACTTTAGATTTAAGAACTATTTAAAAAAACTGAGAACAAAAATGAAGTCTAAGCTCCATGAAAGCAGGATTCGTCTGTTTTGTCCATTGGTATATCCTATGTATCTAGAACAGACTTATAACTCGTAGCCACTCAATTAACATTTGTTGAATAAATGAAAATAATGAATGTAAATTCTGACTGCAAGATGTCTCCCCATCTTTCTCTTCATTTGTATCTCCAACGTTGAACAATAAGGACCATTTCCTACATGTGTCATCACTCAAGGGCCTCTCCAATCTGACCTCCACTTCACCCATCTCTTGAACATATTAGTTTCCTAACCCTATGCCTTTCCTCAGGCCACTTGCCTTATCTGCATCCCACCCATTCCCCCATTCTTCCCTGATGCCTCATGTCTTTTATAGAGCTCCAGTGCAGAGTTTCTACTCCACCGTCTTTACTACCTATCAAGTTGTTATATGTTGTCTCATGCCTGGAATTATTCTTCCCCAAGCATAGGACCGATCCCAACTGTCAGGCTTCAAGCTCTTAGAGCACAGAGCACAAGCCTTATCATCCATGGCTGGGCTCCATGACTGGTGTCTTAGTGACTGGCTCTGTGGTGGGGAATAAGATGAACCACTTACAAGTTGTGTGACTTTAGGCAACTTCTATAAGTTTAGGTACCACTTTTTCATATGCAAAGTGGGAAGATTATCATCTAGAATGGCTACAAGGGTTAGAGACTATCTACATAAAGTGTTCAGCACGCTTCTTTATAAAGAGCAGGTGCTTAATGGGAAGAGCATACCTTATTACTAATTTTTCTTTCAAAATCCAGAGCGAATGCAGGCTTCACCCGATTCCCCAGCTAGAATTACCTCACACCCAATGCCTAAAAGTCTCCTTTCAGCATGGTACACTATAAGCTCCAGAAAGGTTTGTATCTTTGGCTTTTTATATTTCCCCAAGTGACTCTAAGAGCAACCAGAAGACATGCCATAACCACTGAACTGAAATTGTTTTAATAGTCGATTTATACCAGTGTTATGTGACAAAGATATACTGTAGATCAAAATTAAAAGGGAATTCAAATTTGATGGAAAATTAAACTTGACTGCTTCTTTCAGTGCTTCTAATGCTACAAAAGGCACTTAAAAGTGAGAAATCTGAGATTAAAAAAAAAAAAAGAAGCCACCCTTTTAGGAACAGGAAATGGTGATCAAATTTAAATCAGTCTAACCTCAGATCAAGAACTTAGGGCTATCTGCATTTATTTAAAGCATGCTCGGATTGAACTCAAAGTTTAAAAGAAAATCACAATACGATTTCAATTTATAAGTACTTTATCCTTTAGAAACGTGTTCTGTGAAAGGCTATATTTTAAGAGTTTATGCTTTTCAACAGATCTTCAACTCCGCCCTCTACTCTTTCTCAAAGGTCCTTACCTAGATGATTTAGTAGCGTGACTTCTCTACGCTGTAGCATACACTTGCTCTCTACAAGTTGTGGCAAATTAGAATTCAAAACAGCACCCCACCAACTGGAATCATGTACCTAAGCTGAAATAGTATATCAAAGCAGAATTTTCTTCTGTTTTGTATTAAATATCACACCTTCTCAAAAATAAATAGCTTTGAAAACCTACCGATTCATCCTTCTTGCCCTTTCCAAGACTTCAAACATATGCTCTTGAAATAAATCAAGCCGCCGGTAGCGATTATTTTCAACATTCTTTCTAATTATGTCAAAAGTAAGAGGAGGTTTGTTTGGAAAGTTGGGATCCACAGCAGGAATTTCTGCTAAGGAATCACTGTAGCATCTTCCCTCATCATCCTGATGACTCATGACTGACACAAAAAGATTGTGGATAAGCTCTTGAATCAGCAAGGTCACATTTGGGACATGAGAGTCCTCATCTCCCTCCAGGTCTCTCCGAGTTTCAAGCAGGACTTTGTGCAGGACAAGAGCATCTTTGTAGATCAAAGACTCAGGCTCATTGTATGTGCACGCATTGTTAAACATCATGACGAAGTCCTCAACCATGGAGTCTATATCTTGGTATTTATTGGCCATCATGTGACTTCGAATTTTTTCCATGTCCATGGGCTTTTTAATGGTCAGGTAGTAGTCAGGCAGCTCAGATCTAGAGGGAAGCCTCAGAAATATGGCACTGAGGCGGCGACCCCTCTTATCAGTATAGTTCTTTACAGCTTCATAGACTTCATTTAGTTTCTGCTGCATTGGAGTCATGTATTTTGATTTTTTAGGAGAAATTCCACTCTTCCTACCTAAAGGAAGCGATTTAATGTTAAATGGGTAAAATGAAATAAATGAACCCAAATTTGTATACAGTTGGTAAAGCATAACCATAACAAAGGGACTACTCCAAACAATTCGTAAAACACAATTTAATGTATATCCTAGGGACAACAAAAAAACTGGAAAAAAATTTAAACTGTTTTCAGTAATCATTTTTTAGTGAGAGAGCAAGCACTACCATGTTGAGATAGTTGTGAATAAGGTAGAATAAAGCAAATGAATAGCTATGTGGCATTCTAATTCCATCACCTGTAGTACCCTTGAGAACTGAGATTTTTATCACAGTAGGAAAAAAGATACAGATGTTAAAACAGAGAACACTGCATAAAAACCCTACAGCCATAAAGCTCAGTTAAGAGCATCAGTATGAACTTATGATGTATTTTATCTTTATTTTTATTTAAAAAAAATTTTTTTAACATTTATTCATCTTTGAGAGACAGAGAGAGACAGAGCATGAGCGGGGAAGGGGCAGAGAGAGGGAGACACAGAATCTGAAGCAGGCTCCAGGCTCCGAGCTGTCAGCACAGAGCGCGACGCAGGGCTCAAACTACGAATGTGAGATCATGACCTGAGTTGAAGTCAGACGCTCAACCGACTGAACCACCCAGGCGCCCCTTGATGTATTTTATCTTTAAATATAAAACAAACACACACAAAATTTCTTATCTCTGTCCACTGAAAATCTTAGAAACAATGACCAATCCAGTATCAGTATAATCCCATGGGGTTTTGACTATAATTTTGAAATAGGGATTTCAAATACTGACACCAGTAACTCTTCAGCAAATGGCAGATGCACAGTTGGCATAAGATGAACCTCGTGTATCTTGAAACACGAGATAGTAAAGAATCTATCAATGCCTCCTTACTATGGTCATGTCAAAAGAACACGGCAGCCAGCCTGGGACAACAGGAGCATCAATAAAGGCAACTGCAATGGGTTAAAACCCAGCTACATGTCTAAATTTAGGAGTTCTTAATGATATATAAAACTGAACAAATGAGCTGGGTAAATGTTGGAGGATGTTGGTAAATCAATGCATTATTCTGAAAAGTAGTAAGCCAAGGGGGGAGGGGGGCATCTTTTATCCTTTCAAAACAAAAAACCAAACCAAACCAAACCAAACCAAACCAAACCAAACCAAACCAAACCAAACCAAGATGAACAAAAAACTACCACTGGGTAACCAAATTCTGGATGAGGCATAGTTTCTCTATACAGAAGTATTCCAGTTGGTAAATGAGCAAGGAATGATAAAATTCCACTATTGCTATTTTATACCTCTTTAATGAATTAAGGTAGTCAGCATCAATAGCTGTTAACACATGGGAGAAACAACCAGCTGTTACAGGGTCACCCAATGAAAGCCCATATACCACCTCTGAAGTTCGTTTCTGTACCAAAAGGAGGGGATGAAGATCAAATCTAATTTAAATCTGATCAAGCCTCTTGCTCCAATTGCCAATTTAAAGGAAATGTCAAGCACACTAAAACATGTTAAACTATAGCAAAGGAACGCAATTAGCAAAACCCAGACTACGGGAAGCTACAGTAAAATCCCAGTTTCTTCAACAAATAAACTGCAAGGCAAAAAAAAAAAAGAAAGATGAGAGGAGAATTTATGGATTAGAAGTATCAATCAAATGCACTATACGGACCTTATTTAGATTCTACCTCAACCAGACACTGCTTCAACCTGTGATGTAATGTATGTATAGAAAACCTATTACGAAGCATCCTTGCTGAACTGAAACTTAATCTAATCAAGCCTCTGGAGTAAATGTTTTTAAGAAATGAGAGGAATAAAGACGAAAAGTTAGCTGATATCACAAAGAAGTGAACTGATTAATCCAGAACATGAAAGTGTACAAGAAAGTGATCTAGGAGGGCACCTGGGTGGCTCAGTTGGTTAAGCACCTGACTTCAGCTCAGGTCATGATCTCATGGTGGGTTCGAGCCCCGTGTTGGGCTCTGTGCTGACAGCTCAGAGCCTGGAGCCTGCTTCGGGTTCTGTGTCTCTCACTCTCTCTGCTCCTCTCCCACTCATGCTCGGTCTCTCTCTTCCTCTCTCTCTCTCTCTCTCTCTCTCTCTCTCAAAAATAAATAAAAACATTAAAAAGATTAAAAAAAAAAGTGGTCTGGTTTTTGAAGAGTCAATGGCTTGACCATAAAAAAAAAAAAAGGGAGGGGTTTGCTCTAGGTTAGGCCAGAGGGCATAATGATTAAATAGAACATAAAGAACTTAACTAAATCCTGATTTGAAGAAACCAACTGTAAAAATACATTTTGAGACAATCAGCAAAATTTGGAAATTTGTCAGGTATTAGGTGAAACCAAGAAATGGTTTTGTTAGTTGCAATGATTTTATGGATATTTAACAAAATACCTGCAAATATTAGAGATATGTACTGAATTATGTAAAAATGAAGTGACATGCCTGAATTTCCTTTAAAATAATTTAGAACAAAAAACACAGAGAGAAAAGTGGATATAGGAGATAAGGCACAACCTTGATAAATGCTGAGTAACAGTACTACTCTTCATATCTGTAGATGTTTGAAATTTTTCATAATACAAAACAGAAATGAAAAGGAAATCAACATTAAAATTTCTTTTCCCTGAGCTTTAAAAAATATATGTATATTTAGTTACTGTTGAATTATCTACCATTTCCTAACTCAACTTATGGAATTATTTCCATTTTTTAAAAACCCTTCTTAAAAATTTTATTTATTTATTTATTTACTTGGGTTATTTGTTTATTCATTTATTTAGAGGGGGGAGGGGCAGAAAGAGAGGGAGAGAGATAATCCCAAGCAGACTCTGCTCTGTCAGCATAGAGCCCAATATGACGCTTGATCCGAGCTGTGAAATCACGACCTGAGCCAAAATCAAGAGTTAGACACTTATTTGACTGAGCCACCCAGGTGCCCCTTAAATTAATTTTTAAAAGTAATCTCTAAACCAATCTGGGGCTTGAACACATGCCCCCAAGATCAAGAGTTGCATGCTCCACTGAGCTAGTCAGATGCTCCCTAGAATGAATTCTATTTTTATAAGGCACTGTGTCCCTAAAAAGTAAAACAAAGGTTTTCATTTCTGCAAAACTTCTGCATGCTTTTACAATTCCATAAAAAGATAAATCCCTTAATATGAAGGAATCACCACTTAGCAGTAAGTCGTGCTCAAAACTATTATAATACTTCATTTATAGTAATTTCATATAAAAAAGCAAGGTCTGTTTGTTTTTCCCCTTTCAGCAAATATACTTCCAAAGAATATTTGACGACACCATTATCATAGGCTTGGTATTTATTTTACTTACATACTGTAAATAAGGCAGAAACCTCTTGTTTAGCCCAATGCTATTAACTGCTTTTGTTGTCTTTTCTCCCCTCAGTTTTTTTGTTTTGCTTTGAATTTCTTTAACATTTATTTAATTTTGGGGGAGAGGGAGAGAGGGAGAGAGAGAGAGAGAGAGAGAGAGAGAGAGAGAGAGACAGTGAGCGAGCATGGGGGAGGGGCAGAGAGAGAGGGAGACACAGAATCTGAAGCAGGCTCCAGGTTCTGAGCTGTCAGTACAGAGACCGATGCGGGGCTCAAACTCATGGAGAGTGAGATCATGACCTGAGTGGAAGTCAGATGCTTAACCGACTGAGCCACCCAGGAGCCCCTCCTTCCCTCACAGTTTTAATAAAATCACCATCCACAAACCAACTCAAAAGACAAGTGCAGTGGCTGAGCATCTAATACTTTGAATTCTATGTAGGATCTGCTGCTGGGATTCACTTTTAATTCCAGTAATCAGCAAACAAGCAAACATATAAAATACCAAATCTGCCACTACACTCTTGCAGGCATAATATGTGGGAAAAGTTATCTATTCTTACCATTTAAATTTTACAAAATGTCCCCAGCATTTAAGAAAGTTAACAAAACCTCTGACATTATATACTATTCCCCACATGCTTTTCACATTTTAACTACTTAAAATATAGAAGAGAGTGCTTGAGGGGAAGAGAAAAAACTCCATGCTGGAAGTGTCAGTCCAAACATATTCACCAATAAATTAAGTATTATCTCGGTGAATCAGTACTATCCTTGACAGACTAAACTGAAAAACAAAGTGTGAGGCTGCCTTACTCAGCTTGAGTTTGGGAGAAGCCACGTCATCATCATCAGGCAATGGGCCCAGCTCTTTCCTTTTATCCTTGAGTAACTTTTCCAGGATATGCGCATCGTTGTACACCTATATTCCATAAATATATTTAAAATTATTTTCTAAAAAATGTTCTATTGAAGTATAACATACATCTATAAAGAAGTTTTCAAGACACAGGTTAGCATAGATGAGAACTAAAGAAATAAAGCTTGAGATCACTACAGAGTAACAAAATCGCATCTTTGAGGGGTGGGCCTCAGCCTCAAATGGTTTGTTGTTTAAGCTTTCCAGGTGATTCTAATGTGCAGACATGCATGCTACAGTTTCAGAACTATTGCAGTAGAATCACTGCAAGTTTTTACAGAACTTCTGAAACATATTTACGTGTGTTGCTTTTTTCATAAATCTCTCTCCCACTGGACCCTCAAGGTAGCTGACTTAGCTCAATGGGAATTAAAACTGAAAAATATCTGATAGACAGTAATAGCTCAAATATTGTTAAATGGGATTTAATATCAGTCTGAATTCACAATGTAGACTCTGATCTGTGAAAAGCAACAATCCCTGCTTGGGATTGCTCTCTGAAGACTGAGCCAAGGGTGGTAATATGTAGCCAAGAACAAGGTTATTCACCTAATGGCCACACCCCAAGAGCTATATCCCCCTGACTCTCTCCACAGAGGCTCCCCTGACCGCCACCACAGCAGAGGGGCTGAAGGAATAAATGCTCTCTCTTCTTTGGCTACTTTTCTTAAGGGTGGCTTTTTTCTCAATCAGTAGCAGACAAGTGGCAAATTCGCCAATAATACTAAGGAGAGTGTAAACCCCTATGATAGGGTGTTTGATCACAAGTACCCTCAATGCCTAGTTTATTTTGTAAGAGCAAAAGAAAAGAAATACATGATTTTAAAGTTATTTTATTTCTGGGAGATTTAATGTAGAAAAAGGAAATTCGAAAAGTATATGCACTCTCACCCATGTTCAGTGCATTATTTACCATAACCAAGGTATGGAAGCAAACTAAGTGTCCATCAATAGATGAATGGATAAAGAAAACACACGTGCGTGCGCACGCATGCATGGGGAGGGAGAGGGAGAGGGAGTGGGGGAGAGTATTATTCAGCCATAAAAAAAAAAAATGAAATCTTGTCCTTTGTGACAATGTGGATGAACTCTGATGGCATTATGCTAGCTGAAATAAGTCAGACAGAGAAAGACAAACACCATATCATCCCACATATATGCAGATTCTAAACAAACAAACAAACCAAAAACCCAAGCTCATACAGAACAGATCAGTGGTTCGCAGAGAGAGGGGGTGGGGATACGTGGAATGGATGAAGGGGGTCAAAAGCACAAACTTCTAGTTAGAAAATAAGATATAGTGTACAGCATGGTGACTAGTTATTAAAACTGTAGTGCATATCTGAAAGCTGCTAAGAGAGTAGATCTAAAGTTTTCACCACAAGAAAAAAAATTTTGTAACTATGCATGATGACAGATGTTAATGAGGTTTACTATAATCACATGGCAATATATACAAATACAAAAGCATTATGTTGCACACTTGAAACTAATATAATGGTACAGGTCAATTAAATTTCAACAAAAAATAAAGAATATGAAATAAAAAAACAAAAGAATATATCATAGTTATACTGATAAAGAACTGAAAATCAAGATGCTTCATAACAAAATCAATGATTTAGAGGTACATTTATGAATATATCTTAATTCTTATATGACCATACCATTCTGTGGACTCTCCCCGGAGAAGTATGTTATTGAGGGTAGTAATAATGAGGAAAGATTTTAATGTCACTGGTTTTCATTTGAATGCTTATTTGAACACCAGGCACCATGCCACATGCTCTGTGTACATTCTCTCATTTAAATCCTATGATAACCCTGTTGGAAGTACTATTATTATCTCCACTGCACAGATGAGGAAAATGAAGCTCAGAGAAGATAAGTTACTTACATGGGCTTTGGAAGAGCAGAATTCAAATTTGGGATGTCAAACTACATAGCATAAGCTTTTAACCTATACAGTGTACTGTCTCCCATTTTAAACAATTAAGAAAAGACAAAGTATTAAGCTACTCATTGAGAAGAGTAACCTGAGTGAGGCATCTAGATCTGGTCTCTCAAGATGTATTACTCTACCAGCACCCAAAAGAAAATGTGCCTCCTGCAGGATTCCTACACATTTTTTACCTGGGAGCCCTCCTCGTTGTAATGCCTGGCATTCCGGAACATCAGCTTCATGTCTTCTATCATTCCCTCTTCCCCTGCGTATTTGTCATTGCGGATGTTATGTTCAATTATTTTCAAGTCCATTGGCTCCAATATGATTTTATAATAATCAGGATAGTCCTTTTTGGATGGTTTAACCATAAACAGATCACAAAGCCTTCTGCCTGAACCTGGCTCACGAGCTTCAAGAACAACATTGAATAAGATTTTCATTCGCTGCTTTCTTATGTTCTTTTTACTGTTGAGGCGGGAGGTAGAAAAGGGGAGAAATGAGAAGAGGTTCAGTTTTCTTTATACAGGGATGAACATGAGATGAAACAAACTAAACTTGTGGGAAGGTGCTTTATAATGATCATAATTTACTGATTACATATGCCACAAACACAGTAAACATGCTGGAAGCTATAAGCAAATATTAGGAGAATTTCCAAATAGTTAAAATTAAAACAGTGACTCTAGTAGGAGCAGCCAATGAACACCAGACAAACCTGTTTAAAATATTTATGAAATGCAATGCTTAAAAAAAAGCCTTCTCTAACATCCAAAGAAAATGAAACTCTATTATCAGTTGAAATATACTTTTTGTTTTTAAGAACACAGCAAAAGTGGAATAAAACTACTGATTCCCTGCTGTTACTAACAGTCTCACTTCAAAACACCAAAACCAGGGGAGCCTGGGTGGCTCAGTCGGTTAAGTGACCAACTGGCTCAGGTCATGATCTCACGGTTTGTGAGTTCGAGCCCTGTGTCGGGTTCTTGTGCTGACAGCTCAGAGCCTGGAGCCCCTCCCCTACTCATGCTGTCTCTGTCTCAGAAATACACAAACATTAAAAAAAAAAAAAATTTTTTTTTAAAAGACACCAAAACCAAACACACACACAGAGAATATCCCATCTCTTAAAACAACCACTCTGAGTACCTGCATATCCTGGTTACCAGAAAACAAAGGGAGGCTACCTGCAAGACTAGAGTCTCTACAATGCATACAGGTCTCTCTTGCATTTATCCTGTCTAGGTCAGTCCCTGCTCCCTCCAGCTCTGTCAGCATTACTCCAAAATCCCAATCTAGCTTAAGGAATAAATGCTCAGTGGTTCACCTGAGCTCTTGAGAAAATTTTCATCTTGAATGTGAGTCCTTGTCTTGTTCTCCAAATTCTCCCTGTGAGATGTGATGTGAAACTAAGCCACAAATATGTGTAGTGTGGAACAAAGTCAAGGGGCCACAGGTTAGAACCTGAGTTAAAAAGGAGACCAAGAGAACAGACAGTCTGTCTCTTAACTGTTGAGGAAACTGGCTCAGAGAGGCTAAATGACTTGCCCAAGGCGAGTGGTCCAGTGAATTATTAGAAGAGATGATTTTCCAGCATGATTTCCGGCCCACTATGTGTATGTTTTCAGGACACTGATAAATTCCACCAAAGCTCAGACCAGCAGTCTCAAGATGAATACTCAGGTAGGTAATAAAACGAAATGATTTATGACTTAATTTCTATTCAACAAATGCTTATAAGGTGCTATAATGTAGTACTTAGAGGTAAATATTTTTTATCTGTTTCCTGTCTTATAAATGGAAGGAAGTTCATTTCTGAAGAAAACTATGTGGCCAAATGGGTCTTCTGGTTCAGTGACTCACTCTACTGTGTCACGATGAAGCCAAAGGCCAGATATTTTCTCTCCCAAGTTCAAAATATGTCTTTTAAAAAAGAAAACCCAATACCGAATAATTAATAGACAAGAAAAGAAATATCCACCTTTAAGTCAAGCTTTTAAAATGTGTCAGAAACGAGGGGCGCCTGGGTAGCTCAGTCACCTTGGTTTGGCTCAGGTCATGTTCTCTTACAGTTTCGTGGATTCAAGCCCTGCATCGGGCTCTGCGCTGGCAGCATGGAGTCTGCTTGGGATTCTCTCTCTTTTTCTCTTTCTCTCTCTCTCTCTCTCTCTCTCTGCCCCACCCCCACTCATGCTATCTCTGTCTCTCTCAAAATAAATAAACTTAAATGTGTCAGAAATGGGAAAATAAAAATAAGTAATAAAATGTCAAAAATGCCTATCTTCCAAGCATCATGGAGCTAAGACAGTGTGGAAGTGGTTAGGAAGGGAAAAAGAACCTGTTTCCTTTGCCTTCACTCAGACTGCTCATTTCCCTTGGGTAATCCTGAATGGCCCTGGGGCCATTTCTGCTGTTTTCCCCTCTTAGTACTTTTGTGTCTCTGCATCAGGTAAATAATTGTTAGATATGTTAGAAGTTTCATCCAGTGGGAATTATTTCCCTGAAGAGACATCTGGGGAGAGCCAAGAGTCCTCTTAGTCCAGGACTCTAGCAAATGGATAATGGAAAGGGAACTTGGGACAGAGCTCCAAAACCACAGAGCTCCACATCTGGGCAGAGATTAGAACATAGATGACATTAACCTTCAGGAAGCCTCTAAAGAAAAATTTCAGAATCTCAATTTGATACCCAGGAAATCTATGTTAGAACTACTAAAGACACTTATGGTTTCTTTGGGTCTCACTTGTGTGTAAGGGGGTAGAACTTCAAAACGAAGACTCAGAAATCCCATTTTGGTTTTTCTGTTTGTTTTCCAGAATTGTTTTCTTTCTTTTTTAAAAAAATATAATTTATTATCAACTTGGCTAACACACAGTGTATACAGTGTGCTGTTGGTTTTGGGAGTAGATTCCCATGGTTCATCGCTTACATACAACACCCAGTGCTCATCCCAGCAAGTGCCCTCCTCAATGCCCATCACCCATTTTCCCCTCTCCCCAACTCCCATCATCCATCCCTCAGTCTGTTCTCTGTATTTCAGAGTCTCTTATGGTTTGCTTCCCTCCCTTTCTGCTTGTAACTATTTTTTCCATTCCCCTCCCCCACGGTCTTCTGTTAAGTTTCTCAAGATCCACATGAGTGACAACATACGGTATCTGTCTTTCTCTGACTGACTTAATTCACTTAGCATGATACTTTCAGTTCCATCCACAGAAATCCCAATTTGAACCCAAGCTTAAAAAATCTCTTCAATCATCAACTCAAAATGAAATCACTCCTCATTCCAGGAATACCATACATAACAATTCAAGGTGCCTTACTTAGTCCAGGTAAGCTCTCTTCCCTTCCTAGTTCTAGTACACTACTCCCAATTACCACTGGACTTTTCTATATGAAGCTACAAATACTCTGACAGTGGATCTAGGGCAGATTTTCATGAGCTTTTTGAAGAGGAGGGAAAGCTTTTAACTGGATTTTAGAAAAAGGGTCAACAAAGTAAAAGATGGGCGAGTGGGATAACTCTGACACTAGGCAGCCTTATATGAGACATATCCAAAACATGAAATCTGGGGCACCTGGGTAGCTCAGCTGGTTAGGCATCTCACTTTGACTCAGGTCATGATCTCACGGTTCATGAGTTCGAGCCCTGCTTCGGGCTCTGTGCTGACAGCTCAGTGCCTGGAGCCTACTTCGGATTCTGTGCCCCCCACCCCTGCCCCTCCCCTGCTTGTGTTCTCTCTCTCTCTCTCTCTCTCTCTCTCTCTCAAAAAAAACTCCAAAAAACCAAACATGTAAAAAAATATATAATTCAAAATGGGAAATCTGAGTTTATTTAAGACAGTGCTCTAATAACTGAAATGTACTGTTTTAGGACTTTTATTACCAATAGTATCCTTTTCCCATTTGTATCATTCACTCTTTAAGAGAGTGATGTGTAATTGGTTTCTATCCTCAAAGGCAAGCAAAACTTTTGTTATCAGGGCCACTTATAACCTTGTCTGAACAAACTCAGTTTTGTTACTTTGCTGACATTTTCCTGGATCCTTATATTGCCTTTGTGACTGAGAACTACTGGTTCATTAGTTTTAATCTGGCTGCCAGAAAAAACTCAAGAGCTAAATTTCATTCTCTCTATAGCAACTGTTTTAGCTTGGGTGGCTGGCGTATTTACTTTATCTCTTTGCAATATGGATGCTGAACTTTATTATATCCATGACTCTTGGAAGTAACTTCAAGTACTTTCTGAAAGCAGTAAACTCTACATTACAAAAAACAGATACCATATTCCCCTAACTGGTACTTTCTGTTCAGTTTTCTTTCTTTCTTTTCTTTTTTTTTTTTTTTAGCGTTTATTCATTTTTGAGAGATGGAAAGATGAATGCAAAGCAGAGATGGCGGAGGGAGAGGAGGAAACACAGAATCTGAAGCAGGCTCCAGGCTCTGAGCTGTCAGCACAGAGCCCGATGCAGGGCTTGACCTTACCAACTGCGAGATCATGACCTGAGCTGAAGTCGGACGCTCAACAGACTGAGCCACCTAGCTGCCCTTCTGTTCACTGTTTTCAATGTTACTTTGTTTTTCAGATTCTTCTTAGAATGCTTCCTTCCATGCGTCTTACCTGTCCTCCTCTCTCAGACCACCAACTGTAAATAGTTTGTTTACTCCTCCCCATTTTGGGAAAGGCACATAAATCTCGGACCTTGTAACTGGCATACTCATTCTTTTTTTAATCAGCACCTTTGAACATACTAAAGTAAACTATATCTCAAGGGAGTTCAAATCCAGGGCTGTTTATCATTGTGCACTTACAGGTGCCACACTTAAGGGGATGCCAATTCAGAAAACAGACACTGTTGTAATAAATATGCAGTTCTAGAATTTTATAAGGGATGGGCCATAAAGGGGTCTGTGCTAACAAAATCATTCTATTATAGCAATTTTCTAACAAATGAAAGTGTCTTGAGAAATGGGTGCTTTTTCTAATTTGCACAATGATTAGAAGCTAGAAAAGGCTCTGTTCTGAATCTGATTTTCCAGGGCTACCACTACCACATCCTCCTGACTCCCAACCAGTCTCAAACACTGTAATCACTGTCACTTTTTGCTTCTCTTAGTTTATCACCAAGTTTTAGAGGGCCTCCACAGCCCTTCTGGGTCTGATCTTGCCTTTCAATTTTTCATGCCACAGTGTTAGTCCTCACCCTCACACTCTGAGGCTGACCACTTTCTCAAATGTCCTTAACAATTACTCTTCCTCTGAAGCTGTTATTTTTTATATGTATTCATATTTGCATGTAAACACAAAATTCCCATTTATAGTTACAGTTAACACTTCTTCCATGTGCCAGGGACTGTGCTAATGAGCACTACATGTGCAACCTCATTCAATCCTCAAACTCTAAGAACCGGGGGTACACTTACAATCCCAACTTTGCCGATGGAAAACTGGAGGATTAGAGAAATCAAGCAAATACCTAACGTCATAAAGTGACCAACGAGAACTGAGACCAGGCTGCTTTTATGATGTGGCTCCCAGGGCACCTGGGTGGTCAGTTGGTTAGGCGACCGACTTCGGCTCAGGTCACGATCTTGCAGTCTGTGAGTTTGAGCCCTGTGTCAGGCTCTGTGCTGACAGCTCAGAGCCTGGAGCCTGCTTCAGATTCTGTGTCTCCCTCTCTTTCTCCCCCTCCCCCCTGCTCACACTCTATGTCTCTCTGTCTCTCAATAATAAATAAATGTTAAAACAAACAAAGAAAAATGTATGATGTTGCTCCCTTTCCTAAAAGTCAGCACTTACCAAGAGCCTCTCTACCCTCATAGGCGTCCAGGTCTACCAGCATTTAACAACCTGGTCCTAGAGTTTCAGCGGTGTCTGCTGTTAAGCTAAGTAAACCCAAAGGTTCTCTCCTTTACAAGGCTCACTACATTCACTGCATCTTAAGCCTTTAAGGAATAAAACCTTTTAATAAGTAAAACCTTTTAATAAATAATAAACCTTTTCCAATGAGTTTCCCAGACTACACACTGGACTAAACACAAAATGAAATCTACCGGGTCTTAATGTCATAGGAACTACTCCCAGGAAATAATCAGAGTTACAATCAGAGTACTAACTGCATCTAGGTCCAGTTCTAAGGGCTTCAAACACATTAACCACTCAGGTCCCCACAACAATCTTATGTAGGTATAGTTACCAATTCCCTTTTCAGATGAGGAAATTGAGGCGAGGTTCAGATCACAAAGCTAATTAGAATAACTAGGATTTGAACTTGGGAAGTTAAGTTCTAGAGCTCGGGAGTATGATACTACTCCATGATGTCCCACGTTTCTATTTCTACTACTACCCAGAGCTAGTGGCATACACTATGAACGATACAAAAGAAATACAACCCGTGGTCTTTTCCTTAAATTTGTGACCTAAGAAACCTTTTCTTAAGCACGATAGGGAAATCATATTTCCTAGAGCTACCTGGGCAATCATGCATGTAGTTCTATAGTACTACACAACAGTGTACCTTGTGCAATTATTTTCTTACATTGCTTCCACATAATTTCATTTGTTTTCAACCTGCCGCTTCTGGCCAGTAAGTTCCCGGCAGGTAGAGATGATGCCTAACCATTTTCCTTTATGGCCTGTAAGAGCAGAGTCTGGTGTTCTTAATAGCAATTGACACTCCATGAATGCCAGAAGGCTAAAGTAAAAATAAAAGCACCACACAATGATCACTGAGACTATAACATGGCAACTTGCAGGCTGTTTTCAAAATCATAAGTGACATGCAAAAGAATGGATGCTATCAAAGAAACAAAACATGGGCAAGATCAGAGACTGAGGAGATGTATTCATGCTCGAGAAGCACTAACCCAACGCACAGGCGCCAATACAGGCTGACATCACTTGGAATGTCAACATTGATTTTGATCCTTCCACCACCCCTCAATCTGTAAAAGACATCCTGAAAGGGAATCAGCATCCGCCAGCCTCTGGACCCTGGCGATGCCACCGTATTCCCAGCCTCAGCCTTCTGCTGCACAAGCACAACCACAACGACTGGTGAGGGGGATTGCTGCCCCTGGCAAAGCTGGCAACAAATTAAGGCTTCTGAACTACCTAGGCTAACTAATTCTGAATTGATTTTACCAACTATACTTCCAAACAATACTGCTTTCTTTATTCATAAAATAAACTGGCTCCCAAATAAAAACTGTCATTTCACATGCTTAAGTCTTCACTTTTCACCTTCTGACCATGCTACAGAAGTTATACTTTTAAAAATATGTTTATGCATAAAAAAGGACTGCACACCTGGAGAGCCTCCTGAGACCCAACATCTCACTGTCAAGAGTGTTCCTGGGAAAGCAGAAACAAACATTACATGTGAAGAGAAACAAAACAAGCAACATCGGAGGATCACGTATAAACCAAATAAGGTTGCGAAAAAAGAAGATTCTTCAATCCAAAGGATAAAAGACATTAAGAATACTTGGAACATTTTAACCTGGAAGACAGCAGGTAGGTTTTTGGGCAAAGGGGTGGGGGAGAAGAATGCACTCCCAGAATGAAGAAAACATACATTAATTGTTTTCATACTCTGTGATATTAAAAAAAAATAAGGCAAAGATCGAGTCATACACAATATTCAGGAGTCATCAAGTCGAATGGTACTTGGAAAACCTGGCCCTGACTTCTGTGGACAAGCTGAACTTATTAACCTATTAGGCAGCTATGTTTGCCTGAATTCTGGAAAAAGTCTATTTCTCATCAGCAAAACCTCTTAACATAACTAGCTACCTTCTAAAGGCTCATTATGTTTCTTCCTTTGCCACACAGTTCAGAGTATAGGACTTGCTTCTCTCAACTTCTTACTGGCTGCTCATGCCTAGATTTCAAAACCAGGTATGTTCTTTTACTGCCTGAGCTTTGATTTATGTTTGCTCTTCTCTTGTGTTTTTCACCTCATTATTCAAAACACTTCCTAGGAAACCTGCTCATGGAGACTTTTTGTCTGAAGTGGGATTTTTATGATTTCAACAACATAATTCTTAGTTTTGTTTTTAATGGGAGGTTTTAGAGTAATAACTTTTTTTTGATGTACTTGGGTTGTCCCACAAACTACAAGTGACAGAGAGAGATAGGTACTTTTAAGTTTCTGGCCTGGGCTAAGGCTTCTTCGGAACTGCTTTTTTAACACTCAACTAGTTTAAGATCTCTCTTTTCATTCAGTGTTGGCACTAATTGTACCATCACTTTTGCCTCCATTACCTTCTTTTGCCTTAGAAGTTTTTATCTTTGATGGGTGACTGATCTGGAAAACACAGGTGATGCTGTAGTAGAGTTATATAATTATACTCAAAGATGTTCTTGATTTGATGTCTCTGATCTGGTTTCACATTTTTCCTCCGTTGTCCCTGGTATAACAAGGAATTAAGAACTTGGAAGGATGAAATTCATAGGCCAGCAATGGAGGAGACTCACATCTCAGGGCACACCAATCAATTTAATTCCCATGGCATAGCACAGCAGTTATTTTCAAAGCTAAAACATTTTTCCCAAATGCTATTTCTAAGAGGAAAAGACAGGACAGCTTCTCTTTTGTAAACCACTTCTTTAATCCTCTGATCTTAGTGGATCTGTTAGTGCATGAACAGAACAGTGTCAACAGTTACTAGTAACTTCTTTATTCAACTTTGAACCTGTCCCCGCTATTAGTGATTAGCTTATTTCTTGTTTAAGGTGTCCTCCCTGGAGTGACTGCTGCTACAGAGATGGTGAAACAGTTAAGGCTGAGGGAGAATATGGTGTTCCACAAAGATCAAGCCAGAGAAACTCTGTGTGGGAGGCGTAGATAGAAGAGATGTTCTTGTATGACTTTTTATGGAGTCCAGCTTCAGAATCTCACAGTGAGGTGCCCTTCCATACAACCCGTGAGAGAAAGGAAGGGTTAGGGAAGTTCAGAGAGAGATTAGAAAGAGGAGAAAAGCAAACATCTAGCTTAGCATTTTATGATCTACAAGAAGTTATGACTTGGTAGTTTACAATCTGACATCCTTAAAATGGCAAATAAAGATCAGATTCATAAGGAAAAACAAGGATGTAAGAGTATCAATGACTTACTTCACTGCAGTGATAGTACTGAATGTTTTGCAATTCACCATGTAGAAATTACCTAAATCACATTTAAGTGGCACTCTTGAAATGCCACATTAAACAAAATAACCTGGACAGCAAAAAGAGGAACACATTCTTCCAAGCTACGTAAGTAGTCACCATTTTTCATCTTGATCATCTAACACCCGTACGGTACTTGCACCAACAAAAGTGCTAATCACACAATTTACAAATGAATTCTAACAGAAGATGTGTTATTAGATAATTAAAGCTTATAAGAAAATTCATACCTGATCACTTAAAAACACATTTTTCTGCATTTCTCAAAAACAAAATAATAGAAACGGAGGTGTCTCCAGCTGTGAGAAGAGTGTGTACCTTTTTCTTTTGGCGCTACCAGCGTCAGAGGTGGCCGAAGAGATCATGCTGTCTCCATCCTCAATGTCATCCCTCCTGGCAAGCTCCTTTTTCTTTGCCTGAAACAGAGCAGATCCCAGGAGTCAAGCTCACTTGTTGAACACTCCTAGAATATATGATTATTAATGAGCTAGACATAGCAGATTCTTTTAGAAAAACACAACCGCATGGAGGATGCACAAAATTAGAGTCCGTAAAGATTTTCAATAACCCAATCAACAAAAGCCTGCTTGACAGAAAAGTAGGTTAAAAAAACAGATCCAGAGGGTTGAGGAATCAACAATAGCTAAAATGCAAGACTACAAAGGGCACAGACATTAAAAGCACTGAAGCAAGTTGTAGGGGCATCCGGCCCCAGGGGTCATTTTAAGTAAAGCCAATTCAAAGACGGTTTCTGGTACCCTTAACTTCTTAAGCAATGGTGTGGCTAAGAAGAAAGTTTAATGTGAGAGGTGAAAGAAGATCTACTTTTCAACACATGCATTTTTAAAGACCTTCTGCAAAACAGCTGAAAGTCCAACCACCGCACTTAGAGAAGATATACAGAGTACTGAAAGAAAATACTTGAAATCCACAGCACTGATGCTAGTATTGACTATACAAAATGAAGATTCTATAGGTGGTCTAAAATTGCTTTTGTTGCTTCCTTGCTCTGAGATTCTCTTTCCAGAAAGAGTCTACCCAAAACCAACGGACACACTTTGTATTTCGTATCTATGCCTTTATCTTTCAAAACCCATAAGGGACCCATGACTCCAGATGCCCATCAGAAAGGATCTGATAAATTCATGGACACTGTACAATGATGAATTAGCTCTAAGGTGTCCTTTCTCCTAGGACTAATCCTACCTTAGCAAAGTCTAGGACAAAAGAAATAAAATCTAAATAACAGAATATTGTCTGTGATTGGAAGGAAACTTCCTGAGGACTGTAAAATTACTCCCCAGGCACAAATCCCCGCTCCTTCCACTCACAAAGGCAACTAAGTCTAAACTATTCTTTTACTCTACATGGTCCTGACAACTCTAAAAAAGTACCCAGCAGGACTTGTGGCTGAAATAAATGATGTGTCATTGCTGGGAGAAATCACACCTCTTAAAAGCGCAGCCTCGTACTTTGTGAAATCACCTCAGTCACACACGCTGCAGCCAAGCAAACCCAAGGCATCATACCTGCATGACTTGCTGCAATCTTAGGACCCGCTTGTAGATGGCTGAGTTGGGAACATTATAGCGCTTGGCATTTTCAAACATTAAATTCAGATCACACTCCAAATGATCTAAAGTTTCATATTCTTGGTTCTTGAGCTTTGTTCTGTGAAAGACAAACACATAGCTACACTTTGCCTTTACGAAAACGATGGAACATCCTTACTGAAAGTCTTAACAAGCAGTGACTGGCCTCTTCACTGGTGACGCTGATTAGAGGCCTGGTAGGGGCACTTTCAATACAGGAAGCAAAAGCACCATTGTAGTTAACACAACAGTCTACCTGAAAATCCAGAAGAATGAAACACTAGAAGAAGTAATAAGAGGACCTAGGTGTCAAGGTGGTCAATTACAAAGCACATATACTAGCAAAAATCCTAATGGAAAACCCATAGTGGCTAATATTCAAACCCCAAGAAGAGAAAAAAAAAATCAAGGTTTTAAGCTACCTTAATGAAGAACCATGGTGATCTAGCCACTTCTGAAAATAAAAGTCCGTTCCCATTCATAAGGGTGAAAGAAAAGAGAAAGTACTGGCAACACCATGAAAGAGCAACTCAGGGGATACATGTATGTACAACGAAGATATCTTAAGATGGTAAATGAGACGCACACACATCAGAGTCCATTCACCACCACCCTTCCAATACAAACATTTGTAACTCATTATGATGGCTTAAAATTGACATTTTTACTTATTTTACTTAAAAGTCTTAAGAATTCTTTTTTTTTTTTTTTTTAATTTTTTAACATTTAGTTATTTTTGAGAGAGAGAGCATGCAAGCAGGGGAGGGGCAGAGTGAGAGGGAGACACAGAATCTGAAGCGGGCTCCAGGTTCCGAGCTGTCAGCACAGAGCCCAACGCGGGGCTTGAATTCACAAGCTATGACACATCATGACTGGAGTCAAAGTCGCTCAACCGAGCCACCCAGGCACCCCAAAAGCCTTAAGAATTCTGATACGTCTCTCAGACACTATGGCTATTGCTAATACCAATTCTCATAAAGTCCCTTATACATTTTATATGAAGTTAAGAGTCAGTTTGCCCTAACTATATGCACTTAGGATAGACTTTGAAATCTTCTGATGGAAGCACCCACAAACTATGTGCAGATTCCATGTGGGCTTAAAAAGACACGAGTGTTAGAGGACATCTCTGGGATGAAGCAAACAACAACGATGCAGAAACTCAGTTCTCAGTACCAGCTTATGTAGCTAGCACCCAGAATTTAAATTACAGCCTCAGACATCATTATTCAGGCCAACTCCCGGGGTAATGTGCTGAGTATTCTCAATACCCACAAAGAACAGACATGGAACTCAAACTTGTAAGTGACAATCTACAGTAAATCTTCAGATATTCATCAGACTGATGTTAATCAAGCATAGTAGGGATGGGATGGGCCGAATGGGGAATAAAAGACGGGGCTGACAAGCCTCAGCACAGTGATAGGTGGCATATGGAGCCACACTGTCTAGTTCCTGACCACTCTTCCATTTCTGTTGCTTTTGATGACACTCAACTATCATACTTCTGCCAACAAATCTTCCTAGGACTAGGCTATATAATAGAGTAGCCACTAGCCACGTGTAGCTATTTAAATCAAAATAAAATTTAAAATCTAGCTCCTTAGTTGCACCTGCCACGTATCAAGTGCTCCACAGTCACGTGTGACTAGTGGTTGCCATAATGGACAGGGCAGAGAAAACAGCATTTCCACCATCACAGAAAGTTCTAGTCAGCAGTACTGCTGTCAATTTCCCTGTCGCTCCTATGGAGAGACAACGGAAGGTGGTCCAGCTCCTGTCAGGCACCACTGGCTTGTGGGTCCTTAGAAAGGAGGTAGATGAGTCACCCTAAAAGCTGACCCTGCAGAATTCTACTGTGCTCCCAGCTAGTTCTCAGCCACTTCTCCATTCCTCACACTCCCCTACCTGTGTGCCAGACAACTGTCAAAAAGTAAATTTAAAAAGGGGGAAGGCGCAGAATTATTGACTTAACAAAGCAAGGTTTAGACTAGAAAATTTTAACCAGAAGAAGGTTGTAGGCAGGTGACTGAGTTGGCTTGAAATATGTCTTCTTTTGAATTAATTAATTAGACTGAACAACAACAACAAAGACTGAGGGAGAAAAGAAACTAAGGACAAAAATTGCTGAGTTAAAAGAGAACCTCTCAACATCTAGAAGACTGTCACTACCTTTTCCAACATAAAGAGTATAAAAGACAATTTCCAAATGATTTTCTTCATGAATGGCAGCTTTAATTTCAATATTATTTTAAGAGGGCAAAATAAGCTGATTTTCTATTATCCTACCTGTGTACAAAACCTCCAAAGTTTGGATTAAGTAAAAACACCATAAATTTTACTGATCAAATAATGAACATGGAAATTACAAATGCAAAACCATGAAACACCTGTTGCTAGCCAAACTTATTTTCTAGGATCCAGCAAGTATAAGAATTTTAATTTCTATTATTTGGAAAGTGAGTTACCTGCCCTGGTAAATATCAGCTTAGTGTGATTTTACCCAATTATTTTTGTGTTGTTACCTCTATTTAGGTATACTATAAAACCTAACCCACACTGTGAGAGTTACAATATTACTTATTTCCTATTATTTTTAATAATGTGGTGGTTTCAGTATTCTGTCTGGCTGATTTCCCAATGATTATTTATTTGTTTGTTTATTTAAAAGTAGTCTCCATGCCCAATGTGGGGCTAGAACTCACAACCCTGAGATCAAGAGTTACCATGCTCTACCAACTGAGCCAGCCAGTCATCCCTCAATGGTAATTTTCTTTTTTTTTTAAGTTTATTTATTTTTGAGAGAGTGAGAGAGAGAGAATGCACACAAGCAGGGGAGGGGCAGAGAGAGAGGAAGAGAGAGGATCCCAAGCAGGCTCTGCACTATCAGCACAGAGCCCCACAAGGGGCCTGAACCCACAAACTGTGAGATCATGACCTGAGCCAAAATCAAGAGTTGGATGCTTAACCAACTGAGCCACCTAGGCTCTTCTGATTATTTTACCATTTTCTATACAGAAAAGGGAAACCAAGATGGGCCATCTTTCAGGTATTGTTTCAAATAATGAATTCTCTAAGAGCTAACTATACTTATTCTGGGGGCTCAACTGTAGATACAAAATTTAAATACAGTTAAACTGTTATAATTAAAATATCACTGAGAGGTATAAGCAGAAAGATTTTTGTGTTTTGCTCAGTTGTAAGAAAATGGACAGTTAAATTCTGAGCTACATGACTTTTGAGTTGCCTAGCTGGAATAACTTTGGTTCACTTGCCTTGACTCTATTGTAGTACAAAGAATACCATTTGAATGTAATCAAATTTATTTCTCACCCTTCACATAGGAGTAATATTCAAGCATACTCTAGACATGCAAACATTTTTACCTTTAATATCCTTATCCATTTTAGGAAGGAGATAGATATGCAGGGCTCAACCATAAGAAAATGGATTTCTACGGAATAGTGTAGAAGACATCTTACCTGATCTGTTGTAGGGATATGGGCATTTTAATTTGCTGATAATAATCAGGGTATTTTTTCTTTGAAGGCAAATGAAAAAAAGGTTCAGCTATAAGCTGCCCTTGGTTATTCCGACAGCTCCTAACTGTGTCATAAAGCTGATAAAAAGGATTTGAAACATCCATAAATGAAGTAATGCTCTCTGCTTCCGACTCTCCTTCTTCATAACGTGCAGCTAAATAAAAGACAAAAAAGGTATTTATTTATAAGGGGAAGAGAGAACCAACCTCTAAAGCTTCTAACCACCTTCCAGTTTAAGCTTATGTATGTTTGAGAATACTTACATTAAAAGAATAGCTTCCAGCCCTCATTAAAGATGTTAGTAATGCTTAATTGCATGTGTAGAGAAATGTTACACAGAAACAGAATAAAATGTTACATAGAATATGTTATACTGTTTTTTAAAAGTTACAAAATAGTTTCTTTAAAAAAAATTTTTTTTAATGTTTATTTATTTTGGAGAATGAGAGAGATAGAGCATGAGTGGGGGAGAGTCGGAAAGAGAGGGAGACACAGAGTCCGAAGCAGGCTCCAGGCTCTGAGCTGTCAGCACAGAGCCCAACGCGGGGCCCGAACTCACAAACGGTGAGATCATGACCTGAGCCGAAGTCAGACGCCCAAATGACTGAGCCACCCAGGTGCCCCAAAATAGTTTCTCTTTTTTAAATGTGACTCCTTTAGAGACTCCTTGCTGTATGTGTCTGGCCAAGAAAAGCAGCAACCAGCCATACACAGATCTCAGAACTAAAGCAACAGCATGCAGTTTATGGTCATAGAAATGTATACTGATGTTGGGTTGATATTGGTAGATCTGGTTTTGCTTTAACTCTGTGTGATTTTGCCCCACTCATCTATAGCATCCCTTAAGAATGAGGTCTTCCCTTACTGAGGGAAGTTTCAGACAGAAGCTTATCATAAAAACACCAAAACAAACAACATATAGTCATTTTTATAGAAAAACAAAATATATTCTTCATTTCCCTAAATTCTATAACAGCATATAAGGACCATAATTTAAGTTTTCCTTAATCAAAATCACTACTGTTCCCAGGTAAGAATGACAATCATTTATTAATTAAGTACTTAGTTACAGTGTTAAGAGATGGGTACACTACCAGTCTCAGGGGATTTGAGAGAGGATCTGGATCTAGTCATGGAGACAGAAGCAAAGAGAGGATCTGAAACTAGTTTTTTCTGACCCTACTACTGCTGACTTTCTCTGTAGAGAGCTTGCACATAGGTAGTTGATTTATATACCTAGATATGTTTTGTTGCTACTTCAACCCTATCTTTAAAAAATTACATTTTTTGGGGCGCCTGGGTGGCTCAGTCGGTTGAGCGTCCGACTTCAGCTCAGGTCATGATCTCATAGTCGGTGAGTTCGAGCCCCGTGTCGGGCTCTGTGTGGACAGCTCAGAGCCTGGAGCCTACTTCAGATTCTGTGTCTCCCTTTCTCTGCCCCAAACCCACTCGCATTCTGTCTCCGTCTCTCTCAAAAATAAACGTTAAGAAAAAAAAATTACATTTTCTTTTTGTGGCTGATTCCAGAAATTAAATAAATTTTTAGATAATGATCTTATATCTAGCACCTTATTATTCTTATTAATTCCAATAATTTATCTGTATAGTCTTTTCAGTAGAAAACTCAAAAAACAATCTTTCAACTGCAATCTTTATAAATCCTTCTTCTTTTCTGATTCTTACTCCTTCATTGTTGTCTGGCCTCTGATCAAAAGAGGTAACAACATTCTTACTTACAGTAAAGGGAATGCTGTAAGTATTTCCCTTGTGCTCTTTTTACCTTATTCTAATACTGAAGTGACCTAGCATTCCTGGAGCAAAACCAACTGTGTCATCATGCATTATCTTTTACAAATACTGCTAGATACAGTGTGTTTCTTTTTGTTTAGTTTGAATATCTAGGTTCTATCAGATTTAAAAAATAAACTGGAGAGCTCCTTTTTGGAGCTCCTTTTCTATTTTATGCAGGAGTTTGTATATAATTCTGTTCCTTGAATGTCTGGCCTGGTGTTTTTATGGGAAAAGATTTATAATAATTTTTTTAATGCTGATACAACTAATAAGCCTTTTTCTTCTTGAACCAGTTTTAGGTTTGTTTGTTTACTTACTTATTTATTTAATTTATGGGGGAGCGCACGTGGGGGAGGGGTAGAGAGATGGGCACAGAGGATCTGAGGCGGGCTCCACATTGACACACTGACAGCAGTGAGCCTGATGTGGGGCTCGAGCTCATGAACTGCGAGACCGCGACCTGTGCCAAAGTCGGACACTCAACTGACTGAAACACCCAGGTGCCCCAGGTATTTATCACTTTCTAGGAGTTTGCCCATTTCATCTAAATGTTCAAATTTGTTTGCATAAAGCAGTTCATACATTCTTTCTAATCTGTATGCTCCCTGTTTCCCCTAGTATTTATTTGTTCCTTCAGTTTCTTTCTTGATATTCTCACCACAGATTTGCCTATTTTATTAACAGTTATAACAGAAAAACTTTGACTTCACTGATCTTCTCTACTATAGGGTTTCTTTTCAAACAAATTCGTTTCTGCTCTTAGCTTTCTTACCTTTTTTTCTATGTCTCTGCTTTTATTCTCTTATTATTTACTTATGTTGGGTGCTTAGTTCATTGACTTTCAGTTGCTTTTCTAAACAGAAGCAATCAGCCCTGTAAGTTTCCCTCCAAAATAGCCCTTTAGTGTATCCCTACTGTTTCGACATATACTATGTTCATTATTGCTATTGTTCAATTTCAGGTAATTAAATTTCTATTATAATTTTTCTTTTTAAAAAAGAGAAACCCAAACATTTGGAAATTTTTCTCTTTCCTAAGTGTTTGGTTTTTTAAATTTTATCTTTTCAAGATTGGGTGCTTATGATAGGTGCATTATGGTCAGAAATTTGGTCTGTAAAATACCGAACTTTCAAATTGGTTGAAATTTGTTTCATGGCTAAGTACATGGGCAATTTTTATGACTATTCTATGTGAATCTGAGAAGAACATGTATTCTCTAACTGCAGAACATTTGCCTGTTTATATTGATCTTGTTGTCTTAGGCTGCTCTGGTTGTAATTTATGTCTGTCTTCAATCAGAAGTTCCTGCCAAAAAGAAACTATAGCTTACTAAAAATGTAAGGCAGTGGCCTGGAAATCTAAGATGGCGTGAATGTCTCTCTCGGGGTTTCCTGATGGCATCACTAGTACTCACTATTTATCATTTATAGGCTTGAAACCGGGATGTGCTAAGGCTAGCAAACGAACTGTTTGGCAAAAGTATTTACTTATTAGATACAAGCTATAACACAAAATAAACAAGCTTTTGATAAGTTTGCCAACCAAAGAGTGGAATCAAAATGCAACAAAATAGCATGTACTCCAAAACTGACAAACTCCCAGACAGACCAAAGTTACTGTAACTTTCCTTCACCAGAAGGATCAGCTGAGAAGGCATTAACTTGTCAAGACCTAACACCTACCAGCTAAAGCATCCTCCTCACTTTCTGAGCCATACTGAAGTGCCATGGTAATTGCTGACAAACGACCCCCTTGGACTGTTCTTTTATTTCTACAAAGAAAAACAAGCAATCAGAAGACAGGAAAAAAATGTTATAATAATTTGGTTACTTTACAGGAAATAGGAACTATTAACAAAGCATTCACATAAAAAAAAAAAAAAAGAATTTCTATTCAACTGTGTGCTCAATTTATCTTTATACTTTTTATATTCCCCATAATTAATCTAATCCAAGAAGACCAATTTTTTTCTCTCAGAGTGGTAGAAAGCCTAAAGCAGGCTACTTGCAATTGTGTTACTTAAATGTAGCACTACTCTTTATTTTATGAAAAATACAGATTCATTCATAATTACTGGTTAATTCTCTTCTAAGATGCTCATATTCTACAGTGAAAAGAAATCTTACTTTTGATACCAAATCTTTTAGTATTTTACCACACATTTATTTTATTGTAAATATTAAACATTACCAGACAAACAACTTCTGCTTATGCATTTTTCAGAGGTGAGATCAGGCCAACTATAGCACTTAACTTTTAAAAAGGCATTTGATAACAATTCTCATAATAACCCAATTATACCCAAAAGAAGTATTTCAAGATAGCCATCAGGCAAACACTAATATGCCTCGCCTCAAAAACATGGTCAGTTCTCAGATTAAACACACTCACTCTCTCACCGGTAATACTTGCTAGTGGGATTTCTCTCTTCACTAAGGCTGCCTTTACTGTGTGAAGGACCTGTCAGCCTGGCTGTGGCCAAATTTGATGGAGTCCTATCACAGATAAGATAAAAAAACCTTAGAAAATTGACAGCTGAAATCAGAATGCTGGGTAGACAAAAAGGAAACAAGCATTTTTTGGTTTGTTTCTAAATAGAAATGTTCAAGTATTTCTGAGCCTCCACAGCAGGCTTTGCTCCAAAGCCTGAAGACTGCAGAAGAGAATGGACCAGGGCTGGTCCTAGAGAGCTCAAGGTCCCTGCAGTAACAGAGGATCTGGTAATGAAACAAATGTCAGGGTCAGGAGAAAGCTTTGAAAGCAGCCACTCCAGCTTCCATTTCCAGTAGGAAGAAATGGAATCCAAGAAATAAGACTTGTTCAAAGTCCTGGAAGAGCCAGGATGATACTTTAGATCTCCTGACACCTGGCTATATGCTCTCGCTGCTGATATAAATATATACTATTATGTGTTACATACAAATACCATATTACACATGCACTTATTACATATGATGTGTTATATACATGTTATATATAGTATATATAAAAACAAATATATACATATATAGCAATAAAAGTAGATAGTGATGTTAAGCCTCAAAAATTGTTTCTTTTTATTTTTTATTTATTTTTAAAGAAGAATGTTTTTATTTTTTTTTATTTTTATTTTTTTTTAACGTTTATTTATTTTTGAGACAGAGAGAGAGACAGAGCATGAACGGGGGAGGGTCAGAGAGAGGGAGACACAGAATCCGAAACAGGCTCCAGGCTCCGAGCTGTCAGCACAGAGCCCGACGCGGGGCTTGAACTCACGGACCGTGAGATCATGACCTGAGCCGAAGTCGGCCGCTCAACTGACTGAGCCACCCAGGCGCCCCAAAAATTGTTTCTTTTTAAATAAAGCCTTTCAGCTGCAACGAAGGGGCTGGGTAAGAGTTAATCTCTCTTCTCTTCAGAATTACATTACTAACTGTAAACATAATCTTCGAATGCAACATACATTTTGTTTTACACTGCACTGATCCCACTAGCTAGAAAATTTGGCAAATAATAAAGGCACAAGGATTTTAAACATTTCAAAAACATACCTCATTCGAAGGCTTGACTTAGCCATTTCATGATGTTCAATTTCTGCCTTTTTCATATAAAATATTTTTTTTATAGAATTTGCATCCTGTCAACATAAAATTATTTGGTTTAGAAAAAAAGGACAGTTTAAAATGCCATCAATCATGCACTGGACACTTTACGGCACTCTTCCATTTGGAGTAGACTTCCATGTAATGCCCATAAAGCTGCATCCTCTAACCTTTCCGTAACTTTCAAAAACACAGTCATAATTCTATAGAAGTTAAAAAGCCTCCTACCTCTTTCACAATTAGTCAAGTAATGCACAAAAATCTAACAGTGAACAAGGAAAAATGAGTGAAAATGAACAACTCTACCTATGTCCACTGACCTAAAAATTGATATACTTCTAAGACTAAAGATTACACACACAAATTTAGGATGAATGTACTTACTGAAATCAATAGCATACAATAGATCAAATCTAGTTTCCCTTTTCTCTAAAATTTATTTTAGGGAAAATAATCAGACCAAAAAGTACAATCTTAACTGCATCAACAAACTATTGGTACTGTACTACTAAAGTGTCCTATTAAGGACTAAAAATTTAAGAACTTTATTGTTCGTTTCTCTGATTTTTCACTTGAAGTTTCTTAAAAGATGAAAGTTCACTAAAAGATGAAAGATAAATGAACTACCAAAAGCAACTATATATGAATCAGTATTCTGGAAGTCAATGATTTTATTCTCAAAAGGTTTTCTGAGAATCCTTTGCTAAATTCCCAATGACATATGATTAATTCAAGGCATTTCTAAAGCAACTGTGTTATAGGACTACAAAATTTCTAGGAAAGACTCACATCACAAAGCAGTGAAGTAGTCATTTTACATTGTGTATTATACTATAGAAGTCTCTTTCTATATTTATGAGGTTTAAAAGGAGACATTAAATCAATGTTTAAAGTGGCTCAAAAATGAACCTTACCTCTGGCATAAAGAGACATATAAATGAATGGAAGAGTACTGAGCTTCCAGAAATAAACCCATGCACTGATAGTCAACCTCTAGCCAACACAACTCAATGGGGAAAGAACAGTCTTTTCAATATAAGGTGGTGGGACAAATGAGTATCTCATGGGGAAGAATCAATGTAGATCCCCTACCTCACACCTACCTCAGGTATACACAAATTAATTCAAAATGGATACATTTAGATCTAAGAGCTGAATCTATAAAGTTCCTAGAAGAGAACAAAGGTGTAAATCTTTGTGGCTTTGGATTAAGTAATATATGACACTGAAAATTATAAGCAACCAACAGAAAAACAGACAAACTGCACTAAATAACATTAAAAACTCTGTGTCAAAGGACACTATCATGAAGGTGAAAACAATCCACAGAATGGGAGAAAATATTTGTAAATCATATATCTACTCTAATGTCCAGACTATGTAAAGAAATCTAACAATTCAACAATAAAAAGACAAGTAACCCAATAAAAAAATGGGCTAAGGGGGCGCCTGGGTGGCGCAGTCGGTTAAGCGTCCGACTTCAGCCAGGTCACGATCTCGCGGTCCGTGAGTTCGAGCCCCACGTCAGGCTCTGGGCTGATGGCTCGGAGCCTGGAGCCTGTTTCCGATTCTGTGTCTCCCTCTCTGCCCCTCCCCCGTTCATGCTCTGTCTCTCTCTGTCCCAAAAATAAAAAAAAATAAAAATAAAAATAAAAAAAAAATGGGCTAAGGATCTGAACAGAAATTTTTTCAAAGAAGATATATGAATGGCTGATATGCACATAAAAAGATGTTCAACATCACTAATCATCAGGGAAATGCTAATCAAAACACAATGAGATACTACTTCACACCCATGAGCATGGCTATCATAAAAACAAAAACAAAAACAAAAACGGCAAGGAAATGTTAGTGAGAAGGTGGAGAAATTTCAACTGCACATTGCTAGTGGGAATGTAAAATGGTGTATCTACTTTGGAAAACAATGTGGTGGTTCCTCAAAAAGTTAAATATAAAGTTAACCATGTGAACCGACAATTCCATTCCTAGGTATGTACCTAAGGAAAATGAAGATATTATGTCTACATAAAAGCTTACACAGCATTATTTATAATAGCCAAAACGTGGAAATAACCAAATGTCTAGCAACTGACAAGCGGGTAAACAATAAGCGGTATATAAATGTAATAGACGAGAACAAAGTACTGACACCTACTGCAGCATGAGCTCCGTGAGAGCACCGTAAAAGCACTGCGCTCAGGGCAAGAGGCCAGACACACAGGACCACATGCTGTATGACTCCACTGATATGAAATGTCCAGAACAGGCAAGCAAATTCAGAGACAGAGAGTGGACTGAGCTCCTAGGGCTGAGAGACGCGGGGCAGGGGAGGAATGGAGCGACTGCTACCCGATTGTGGTGATGGCTGCACAACTCTGTGAACACACTAAAAACTATTAAATTAACCTGGAGTGAAATGTATGGTATGTGAATTTTAACTCAATAAAGTCATTATATAAAAACTGTTGGCTCGGGTGCCTGGGTGGCTCAGTCAATTAAGTGTCCGACTTTGGCTCAGGTCATGATCTCATGGTTCATGAGTTCAAGTCCCGCATCGGACTCTGTGCTGACAGCTCAGAGCCTGGAGCCTGCTTCAGATTCTGTGTTTCCCTCTCCCTCTTTCTCTGCACCCCCCCCCCCACTCTGTCTTTCTCTCTCAAAATAAACATTAAAAAATTAAAAAGAAAAACAAAAAACTGTTGGCTCTACATTAAGGTATCACTCTTACCAATGAAAACAACAACAAAACACTAACCTTGAATACTTGAGAACCAGGCTCATTATAAGTTTTGGCATTTTTTGCTAGGAGATCTATATCTTTGGCCATTGCATGAATGCTCTTGTAGCTTCCATTCTAGAGTAAACAACAAAATACAACAGTTCCTCTTATTGAGAGTTAATCGGTATGACCTTTTAAAAAAAAGAACTCCACATATTTTTATTATTATTATTTTTTAATGTTTATTTATTTTTGAGAGCAAGAGAGACAGAGCATGAGTGGAAGAGGGGCAGAGAGAGAGGGAGATATAGAATCCGAAGCAGGCTCCAGGCTCGGAGCTGTCAGCACAGAGCTTGATGCGGGGCTCAAACTCACAGACTGCGAGATCATGACCTGAGCCAAAGTCGGCCACTTAACCAACTGAGCCACCCAGGCGCCCCCTAACTCCATACAATTGTCACCATATTCAAAGACTTCATTGGAAAATACACGTCAACAATATATAAAGTCATTCTCTCTTTTATAAACTATTACAATAGTCCATTTACACACAAGTTTTTGAGATAGATAACAAAACTAGAGCTATGTTAAGAATCATAAAAACATAACTTTTAAAAGATCAAATAAGACAAAAGTCATTTAATTTAGCAAACATGTAGTGCTTACTATGTGTTAAGCATTGTTCTAAGTGCTTTATGAATACTAATCCATTAAGGTGGACTTGAGAGTGTGAAGTAAGACTCCTCTAGTTGTACAGACTACTTCAGATGAAATAGCCTAGCACAGAGGTTAACATTTTGTGAGTACCTACTATGCACTAGGCTCCATGTTAGAGCTGTTACATCTTAAAGCTCACTCAGGTCCAAATAACCCAGGGAAACTTAGAACTGCCTTCAATTTACAAAGAAAAGGAAGAAGGGAGACAATCTAGGCTAAAGGTACACATGACTAATGAGAAAGACACAGAAATGAACAAACACATTCTAGAAAGACTGAGAAAACCAAATTAAGTAGAGTGGAAGGTTAGGGAGGGCAGAACCACAGCACAGGCTGCAAAGGTGAGGATAAATAAGGCAGAATCCAGGCAGCCAAAGGAGAGTAGCGGGTTATTTGCCATGTGAGAATACCCAACATCTGAGCATCCTCTTTTTTTTTTTTTTAAGATTTTATTTTTAAGTTATCTCTACACCCAACATGGGGCTCAAACTCACAACCCCAAGATCAAGAGTCACACGCTCTACTGAAGGAGCTGGCCAGGAGCCCCTGAGCACCCTACCCTCTTTATTTGGAGAAAATCCCAGCATAGGTGGTAGGGAGGGACCTGTCCTACACAACAGTGGGTAGAAGTAAGCAGATGGTAGCACTGCCAGCAGCCTGGCACCCAGGCAAGGGGAGATCACTCATGCTTGAGTCTTGAGGGACTAGAGTGAGGGCAAAGGAATAGAGAAAATGAATTCCTAACCCCCATGAAGGGCACGTAAAGCAGAGTGGAGCAGCGAGCAACCAGGGCCCACAGTGGTGAATGACATTAGGAACAGCAATGGCACCACAAAGACACTGTGCGTTGACCTCAGCTGTACCACAATGTCCCTGAGTTCCTCCCACTTCTCTAAGGCTACTTCTCCTGCCTATCTTCCTAACAATTCCATGAGCTACCCAGTATCCTTTCAATGGATACCACTTCTACTGGAGTTATTCAGAGTTGGTTACTATTGCACCAGTACAAGAAACTGGGACTCGCTGCAAAAGGCACTAGAAAACAAGTGACAAGGCTCTGGGCTGTGGAATCAAAAAGAAAAGAAAGAGGAAGGAAGCTAGGGTCAGGAAGCAACATGCAGAAAGGACTAGAGAGTCTTTCATCAGAGAGGTAAGAAAGACCATTACAGTAATTTGGACATAAATGGATGAGATCTTGATTAGGGTGATGGCAAAAGGAGGTGCTTCTATGGGGTTTCTAGAAGGAAGAACAGACAAGATAAGAAGTGAGGTCTTGGAGAGAAGACTGGGGCTAGGGCAGGGGTTTCCAAAGATCTGATTTGAACTTCAGGATTATAAAAACATCTTCCCCCCCAGATAGACATTAGGAACCGCAGAAATTTAGGTTCCAGGAGACTAAGTCATTACCAGCAGCAGCTAGGGAGCTGCCTTAAAAACCAGGTGATACATTAGGGAATCTGTATTTTAACATTCTGTGAAAATGTATTACAATACCAGTAATTACTACACTGTTATTCTTTACGGCTCTCCTAGAACTTGATTTAAAAAAAATTTTTTTTAATGTTTATTTATTTTTGAGAGAGAGCACGCGAGCGAGAGAGCCCAGCAGGGGAGGATCAGAGAAAGAGGGAGACACAGAATCCGAAGCAGGCTCCAGGCTCCGAGCTGTCAGCCCAGAGCCCAACATGGGGCTAGAACTCCCAAACTGCAAGATCATGACCTAAGCTGAAGTCGGACGCTTAACCAACTGAGCCACCTAGGCACCCCAAACTCTCCTAGAACTTTAAAGCCAATGAAGTTTCTCCCTTCTGGCAAACCACTTGCTTTCAGTCTCCTTTCTCAACGAGACTATGCAACACATTAAAATTTCCTTTTTGTTTTATCTACCAGGAGCCCCAAACCTTCCTTACTCTGGGAGGATCAGTAACTCACACAGTCCAAGGCCACATCCCATAGGTGCTCTGTGAGATGCTTCACATGCATGATCATTGCCCCCTCCAACTCTGCAAAGTGGGAACACTACACTCAGTGCACAACAGAGGAAAGCAGGAAAGTCGCCTGACCGAAGCAACACAGCCAGTAAGGAACAGAGCTAGGAAATTAACCCACGTCAGCACAACTCTAAAGACCAGATTTTTTGTAAAATTTAGCTCCTTCTCCCTACACTTTCCTTAACCTCTGATCATCAAGTTTTAAATTTCAGTCACTGATTCACTCAATAAATATCTATGGAGAGGTAGGAATAGTGCAGGGGTTAAGAGTACAGACTCTGGAGGCAGAATGTCTGGATTCAAATCCTAACCCTTCTCCTTACTAGCTGATGACTTACGCAAGTGACTTATCACCTCTGTGCTTCAGTTTTCTCATCTGTGAAACAGGAATAATAATAGAGTCCACCTCACGGAGTGGCTATAAAAATTAATCAGCTAATGCATATAAAGCACTTAGAACAGAGCAGACACCTACCAATGCCAGGTGAGTGTTCTGCTGCTATTGCTGGAGATACAGGGAGGAAGGCACTCGAAGAGAATGAAGTCTCTGTTTTCACTAACCTTACACTCTAAAATATGTTGCAGGTAACTTATTCTGAGATATCCTAAAACTATTTGGAAGCAGGTAAGAATAAACAACAAAGCTTTAATGCCAATGTATCTTTCACAACCAGAAACGTCTATGCCCAATGCTTTTTAATTACTGTCCTAATTATTGTCTTTTTAAAATATTGTCCTATTGTTACCATGCCAATGAAAATTCTGCTTTCCTCCCTATAGAAAAAATGCTAAAGAGACACCATGCTGCCTTTTCCAAAGCTATAACCAACTAATCCATTTACATTATATGCTAAAAATCCCTTACAGAGACATCTGCTTCTCCATTTTCTAAAAGCCTCTAAAAGAGACCACAAGCCAATCTTCCCTAAACTACATATAGTTACATATGGTAATCTGCATACCTGTATCCTCTGGGCAATGGTCTTGAGATCTATAGGCTCCTTAATTATTGCATAATAATCTGGATATTGCTGGAAGACAAAAACCCAGGCAGGCTAAATAAATAAGAAGTATCCAACTAATAAGAAAACAAAGAAGTGCACTGACAACGTATTGATCAACTGAACAGCTCTGTGAGGTGCAAGGTTACTGACAAAGCTGTACAGCATACTGTTATGTTTGAAGCAGACAGAATTTGATTTTAACCAGCTTCATGAAATACACAAGAGTATGCTGTAGGAGTTTATAGTTAGCATTTGGTAATTATCATTATCCAACTAACACACCATAATTTAATGTTTTAAAAAATTCTAAATTCACAGAATCACACAGTTTTAAATTTAAGGTTCTAACGTATCTATTCCTGGCAATGAAGTAGAGGAATGTTTCTGAATGTTCTCATAAACTCTTAAAACTGCAATCTAAATCACACAATATTATCCTATTTCATATAAAATTGTTAATGGTCTACAAGACATAAGGGTGCATGCTTGTTAGCTTCAGGTTTAAAGCTTTCACTTATTTTGGCCAAATTAATTTTCTACAAAATAAAACATATTTTAAGTAAAACTACATTAAAGAAACAGTAAAATCATAAGCACGTTCTGCTTTCTCAGCAAAGACTACGTCAACACAAGAAGTTAAGCGTGTTAGAGGAATGTCCCTGAAGCATCTCACAAAGCCCACAGTGTGTTCACTGCCTTGAGCCTTTCCTACATCTTTAGTTCCTTAGAGGAAACAACTGAAATTGACCAAAAGTCAAAAGTTGGTAGGTGAGAGAGGTGTCAGGGAAGGTGAGGCTGTGCTCTCCATGCTCTTCTGACCTGTTCAAATCCTTGCAGCCCGTACAATAACAAAAAGCCAAGAGGTTACAGCCTTCACTCAGTTGCTGGGCTGAGGGCATGATCTCAGGGATGCTACCTGTCATCTGAGTCCTCAGCGTATCCCTTCTTTTTTAACCCCTACTGTGTGTGGGGGGGGGGGGGGGGGGGGCGGGAGGGGTTGTTTTTGGGGGTTTTTTGGCTTGATCCAACCCCTTTTCTGTCCCCCTCTTAACCAATACTACTTCTGAGAAACAGTTCAGAAGACAAATTATGACAAGGCCACCCAGGCTGGGATAGCATGTAATCCCGGCTGTTGGGCCCACAATAGTCAGAATCTCCTCTCCCACTTAGCCAGTCCAGCCTAGGAAGGGCTCATAAAGGAAAGGTAAACACTGCTCCACCCTCCCAGCCTCAGTCCTTACTGTCTTTGAAACTGTCACTCTCTGAGGGGCCAATGGGAACCTGCTTTTTCCAACCAACTCCTGCTGCATGGTGTCCCTGGAAGCCGTCCCGGAATGGGGGAACAGAATATCAATGTTTTAGTGCTCCAAGTCACCTTTGGTGGCTTGACCACTAGTGATGATCTCCTGCTACTCAGGAGTAGATCTTGAGTAAAGGCTATACTCTTTTCTCATAGTTTTATTGTGATTAAAGATACAAAAGATTTACCATTTAACCTTCTAAGTGTGTGGTTCGGTGGCATTAAGTACATTCACATTATTGTGCAGTCATTGCCATCGTCCACCTCCCAAACTTTTCATCTTCCCAAACTGAAACTCCATACATACCCACTGAACAGCAGCTCCCCCCTTTCCCTTCCTGTCAGCCCCTAGAAACCACAATTCTACTTTCTCTCTCTATGAATTTGACTACTCCGAATACTTCCTACAAGAGGAGTCATGCAATATCGGTCCTTTTGTGACTCTCTTCTTTCACTTATGTGTTCCGGGTTCATTCTTACTGTAGTGTGTGTCAGAATTTCATTCTTTCTTAAACGCTGAATAACGCTCCATTGTGTGTATATGCCACATTTCATTTATCTATTCATCTGTCGAAGGACATATGGTTTGCTCCCATGTTTCAGCTACTGTGAATAATGCTGCTATGAACATGACTGTACAAATACCTCTTTGAGATCTTGCTTTCAGTTCCTTTAGGTATGCACCCAAAGTGGAATTGTGGGATCATGCGGTAATTCTAAGTTTAATTATTTGAGAAATCATCATACTGTTTTCCTTTTTTTTTTTTAAATTTAAAACATTTGAAAAAAAAATTTAAACATATGACCAATATCATCATTATGTTTTTGTAATCAGATCCACACTTAGGATAGATAGCAGTAGTCATATATGCTTTCTTTCTTTCTTTTTTTAACTTTTTTTTTAAAGTCTATACCCAACATGGGGCTTGAACACATAACCCTGAGATCAAGAATCACATGTTCTACCAACTGAGCCACCCAACTGCCTCTAGGCTTTATTTCTATGTGAGAACTGTCTTACAACTAGTCAAGACACACCTTTAAATAACCAGTCTTGTCGGTGACTGATGGGGAAAGCTGCAAGCCACTTATCAGTCAATAAGCACTTCTTACACACCTAGGACATGCTGGGTTCCAGCTACATGGCAGGGACACAAAAGAAAATATGATATAATCTTTGTTTTTCAATTCAAGAACCAGGGAAGAAGGTAGATAAATAGTAAATGATCACAAAGGAGTTATGTGCTACAGTGGAGTACCTCTGAAAGTATATTCTTGTCTAGAAATACAAGAATGCTGAGGCCATGGAAATTTTTGTAGTTCCACAGCTAAAGTGGAACTTTAGCTATGTTCATTGCCTTTTAGGTATGAAGCCACAACAGGCCCTCCCACTTTTAAAGTGTCTCACTACTCTAGAAAGTTCCTCCTCTTTAGGGTAGAAGAGTACTAGTCAGTCTCTCTCTTCTCCATCACCAGGAAATCCAGAGACATAAAAGAGGAAGAACTCATTTAGCTTCCTCTCATTCTGTCCCTGAGCAAAGAGAATGTTTCGTCTCTGTTATAAATAAAAGGTTTAGTTTAGGTACTTACTTTGTTATTTAAGAATTACCAATCTTGGAAACAACCCAAATGTCAATTGACAGATGAACGGATAAACAAAATGTGGTATATGCATACGGTAATATATTATTTAATGTTTATTTTAGAGAGAGAGAGACAGTGACAGAGAGTAGAGGAGGGACAGAGAGAGGGAGACACAGAACCCAAAGCAGGCTCTAGGCTCTGAGCTGTCAGCACAAATCCTGACACAGGGCTCGAACCCACGAACTGCGAGATCGTGACCTGGGCTGAAGTGGGACACGTAACCGACTGAGCAACCTAGGCACCCCCAGTGGAGTATTATTTAGCCTTAAAAAGGAAGGAAATTCTTCATGGATTCCATGAATGAACACTGGGAAGGAAATTCCATGGATGAACCCTGGAATACATAATGCTAAATGAAATAAGCCAGATATAAAAGGAGAGATATTGTGTGAGTCCTCTTATTATCAGGTACTTAGAGTGGTCAAATTCATAGAGAGAGAACAGAGAATGGTAGTTGCCAGGGCTGGGGGATGGGAGGACATGGGGAATTACTATTGAATGGATACGGAATTTCAGTTAAGGCAATAGACGTACAATATGAATGTACTTGACATCACTGAACCACACACTTAAAGAGGTTAAATGGTAAATCATGTGTATTTTATGACCATGAAAAACAAAAAACAAACAGTAAGAATTACCAATCAAAAACAAATATTTAAAAAAAACTACAACCTTTAGGCAAGTAAAATTATAGAACATGTCTTATGTGGTTGCTATTGAGGCCACAAGAAGGATCTCTCAGCAGCCTCCAATGCCTTCCGTTAACTTACCTTATTTGCTAAGAACTAAGTACAAAACCAAAAACAAAACAAAAATAAAAACACTTTAATTGATTCCCCTGTCTTTAATTACATCACTTACCACTTTAGAAGGCAGTTTCTGAAAAAGCTCACTAATGAGACGTCCTGATGGATTTGTGGCTACAACTATGGCTTCAAGAAGCTGCTCCAGGATCTCCTTCAAGTAACTTGGAGAAGACTGGGAGGAGGGGGTTAGCAGGAAGGAGAGAAAGGAGAAAGACTGTGAGAAAAATCCAAAAATAAATGCCAATATTAAACAGCTTCTAAATTTTAAAGCTAATTGAAAAAAACAACTTCTAAACAGTACTTATTTTAAATGTAAGTTTCAAGAATACCACAAAAGTGCTCTGATGTTGGACCCCCAGAATGATGTATGTGAAACTAATGAGGCTCCTTGTATTAGTTCAGTAACTAAATCTCTTAGATCAGGTCCTTTTACCAAACTCTAATGGTGCCATATGTGTGAAATGATGGAAATACATACCTTTTTAGGGTCTGAGCAACTGAGACAGAGAAAACATGCTCGGTGATACCTGACCATCTCTATATCTGCTGTTCATATCTACTGAAGTGTTGATATTCTGGTACAACGACATACGTTTTTTACCCATGGGGTGCATGGCCAGATCTAACAATAGAATTCAAGCTATCTCAAAAGTGAAGGACTGGGGCACCTGGGTGGCTCAGTCAGTTAAGTGTCTTAGTTCGACTCAGGTCATGATCTTGCACTCTGTGAGTTCGAGCCCCGTGTCGGGCTCTGTGCTGACAGCTCAGAGCCTGGAGCCTGCTTCGGATTCTGTGTCTCCTTCTCTCTCTGCTCCTCTAGCTCTCATGCTGTCGCTGTGTCTCTCTCTCTCTCAAAAATAAATAAACATTAAAAAAATTTTAAAAAGTAAGGACTATTATTAAGTCAACTAAAGTATCTCATTTCTGCTCTGCAGACTGGCTGACTTACTCCTCCTGCCTTAGCCATCATTTCAACATGAGAAAGTTTATGCCCCAAAGAGTACATGGCAGGGAAGGGTCTGAGTCTGAAGCTAGTTTTTATTGTGAGCAATGGCATGTATCAGTCAAGAGTTATATTAAATGTACTTCATGTCCAAACCATGTTTTGTACATATAAAAGAAAGATTAATGGTATTTCTGGTTTAAATCATAAAAGCACTGTTATTTGCATCCTCATCCATCCAACATGTCTTTTTTATTTAGTATAGTTTCAATTTTAAGGTCCAACGTTAACTCCACAGAGAGCAATAACATCTCTTGGGCCTTGTGCATCGTATCTGGAAATAGCAGACACACAACAAACATTTAACATATAAAAAACATGTGATTAGCTGTGAGTCCCTAACCATATAAGCTTAGAGAACCACCAGAACACCAATGATAGCAGACTAAAAATAACCCATGTTTAAGTCATTTACTTCCTGGCTGAAACACAGCACCACAGAGTTAGCTTCAAAGAGAGGAGAGTTCTATTCTGCAGCCAAGATTCCTCTCCTTCCAACCCAACTAGCTACTTTGGAAACATGCATTGCACGTGACAAAGGGAGTGGGGTGTGCAAATGCATTCATAAACCTATTTCCACAACTGGGAAAACTCCAAGGAAATCATTCTGAATTTAAAAATAAAAGCTTGAAAATTCCCTCTCTCTCCACAAGAGCTTAGAATAAGGAAGAAGCTTGGGAGGTATAAATATGAGTGTGCAAGATCCTTCCAATTTCTCACCAAAAGAAACATAGGCAAGTCCTAAATGTAGGCAATTTCATTTTTTGACTAGAACCTTGGAGGCCTATAAGACTCAGCCCTCTGTAGGTAATGTTCTACCCGAGAAAGCATGGGGTAAGCTGCTGTTCCTATATTAATATCAGAGAGTAAAATTCCAGGGAAACCCTAGTTAACTGCCTTCTACCTATTTTATTTTAATTTTTTTTAAACGTTTATTTATTTTTGAGACAGAGAGAGACAGAGCATGAACGGGGGAGGGTCAGAGAGAGAGAGGGAGGGAGACACAGAATCGGAAACAGGCTCCAGGCTCTGAGCTCTCAGCACAGAGCCTGACGCGGGGCTTGAACTCACGAACCTCAAGATCATGACCTGAGCCGAAGTCGGGCGCTTAACCGGCTGAGCCACCCAGGTGCCCCGCCTTCTACCTATTTTAATCATTTAACTGCGAGAAAGAAATTGACAAAGTGCCTAGGAAGTACATTTTGAGACTCTAAGTAGTTACATTTTTGAGAAATTCACCCTACCACTTCTTTTTTCTGTGTTGAGAGTTTCAGCAAAAGGCCTATTTAGATTAATTTAGGGAAGAAAGGGGAAGGCTCTGCTTTAGGTATCTCACTATTTAGCTACAGATGAGATGTCCTTCCTTTTACTATCCTTTTTCCTTTTTTAAACATGTGTGTTCACTCATCAAGTATTTAACAGTACCTACATGCCACACACAGTCTAGATGCCAGGAACAGGTGAATAAGGCAGTATCTTTTGTGGAGCTATCATTCTCCTTGGTAGAAGACAGAAAGTAAACATGTAAACAAATAAACAAGCTATTTCACATACATTGATACAAACTAAAGACCACAGAACAGAGTGATGTGATGATGGGAAAGGAGGGATGTGAGGCAAACAATTTAGATAGAGGGTCAAGAAAGTCCTCTCCTAGCTGACGTTGTTTTAATGGATGTTACAATCATGAAAAAAAAGGGAAGCCTGGGTGGCTCAGTCAGTTGAACGTCCGACTCCTGATCTCGGCTCAGGTCATATCTCACAATTTGTGAGTTCGAGCCCCATGTCGGGCTCCTCGCTGACAGTGCAGAGCCTGCTTGGGATTCTCTCTTTCGCTCTCTCTCTGTCCCTCCCCACCCCCCCAAAAAAGAAAAAAGAACCATGAAAAAGAGCAAGTCACAGAAAGAGCCAAAGGAAGCACGTTCTAGGCAGAAGAGCAACTGCAAAATTCCAGAGGCAGGAGCATACCCTGGCATGTTCTAGGAACAGCACCAGTCTAATCTACAAAAATATCCCTAAGGTGATTCTCCTGATTCTGCAACTTTTAATCACAACACTGCCCACCCTTATAAGATACCTCAATCTAGCAATACTGAACAATCCTTGATAATATGAAGGTTCTCCTTAAAACTGGGCAGGAAATATGCATTAATGTAAGAGCAACTCATGAAAATAACCACTCATGGCATACACTGTCCAGGATGTCCTAGTATCCCTTGCAATTGCAGTGGGGCTCTCTGGCTGTATGCCCCTTTGCCCTCCTAGTTACCAACACAACTCCACAGGAAGCCCAGCTGCCCAAGCAGCACAGAAGAAATCACAGGCAGGGCCCTTGTCTACCTCCCAGTGGTCCATCTCACCCATTCCAGCTGCACACTTACTCCTTCAGTCACTGTGCCTTGATTGTCTTGCCCATCGTCATCATCATCTTCATCATCTGCTTCTCCTTTCTGAACAAACTCATTTCTTGTTCGAAGGTACAAATCCCAGAGTTTGCAAGCAGCTTTATATTCAGGAGAATCTGGCTGTACATTAACAAAGAGAAGAGAAAAAAATAGCACTTTAGTTATTTTATTGTAAGTCAGTGATTACTTTTAAAGTATCCTAATCCAGAAGAGACTAGTATTCTAAGACATAACTTTGAAACTTAATTATAAATTTAGAAACCCTTGTGATTAAAGATACACGGGCCTTAATTCCTCCTTGGAACTAAGTGTATGTTTTAAAGGCATTCTAGAATCATATTATTTTATTGATTTATAACCTACTACCTCATTACAGAAAGACTTGAGGGATAATATAGATGATTTGCTAAATTAAGACAAATTATTAGTGATACACTATGAAAAACACTTTTAAATTTTATTAAATTTTTTTTTCATGTTTGTTTATTTTGAGAGAGAGAGAGCACAAGCAGGGGAGGGGCAGAGAGAGAGGGGGAGACAGAGAATCCCAAGCATGGGGCTTGATCTCACAAACCATGAGATGATGACCTGAGCTGAAATCAAGAGCTAGATGCTCAACCAACTGAGCCACCCAGGAGCCCCAAGAAAGACAATTTAAAAAATAAGACCCAATTTAAGGGATATAAGTAAAAAGGATAGAAGCTAATGATTTTTCTAATACTACTTCTATTTTTTAAAACTATTTATTATTTTATTTGAAGATTTATTTTCCTGAATAGGGATGAACTCAAACTGAAACTTTCCAGTAAAAGCAATGCTGGATGCAATCTTAAAACCAATCAATCAAATAAACAAAACTTCCAAAATGCATCCATGTGCTGCCAATAAGGAGTAAGCTATGTTCAAAAAAGCAAGAGTAGAGGGGCGCCTGGGTGGCTTAGTCGGTTAAATGTCAGACTTCAGCTCAGGTCATGATCTCACAATTTGTGGGTTCAAGCCCCACATGGGGCTCCGTGCTGACAGCTCGGAGCCTGGAGCCTACTTCCGATTCTGTGTCTCCCTCTCTCTCTGCCCCTGGCCTGCTCACACTCTGTCTCCCTCTCTCTCAAAAATAAATAAACATAAAAAAAAATTTTTTTAAAAGCAATAGTAGAATAAAAGCAGGAACTCAGATGAATAAGCAGAACACAGAAGCCAATGTTCACCTGAGGATATTTTTTATTTTGTTTTGTGTTTTTTTGTTTGTTTTTTTTTTTTTTTTGTATTTTAGAGAGAAAGAGAGAATCTCAAGTAGGCTCCATGCTCAGTGTGGAGCTCAACACAGGGCTTGATCCCATAACTCTGGGATCATGATCTGAGCCGAAATCAAGAGCCAAAATCAAGACTCAACCAACTAAGCCACCCAGGTGCCCCTCACCTGAGGACATCTGTAAGACAAGATAAAGCTAAGCTTTAGTTTTCAAGGCTCCCTGAGGCTACAAGAACAAGAGATATAGGTCAAGGCCCACCAAAAGCTGGGATTCCAAAGGCCACAGTTGCTGTGTAAGTGGGAATTCAAAACAATTCAGCCTCCACCTCAGCCTCCACACAGTTCAACCTGTTCCTATCTCAAACCATGGCATTGCAGGGAGAAAGAGAGGTACGGGAATGCTCTGCTCTGAGAACTCTTCATAAGCTAGTCCTAACAGAGACAGGCCAGTGCCTGGGATAAGCAACACGCTTCCCTGAATGAACTCAACTTCAATATAAGCCTCAAAGGATCTCTAGAGATCAAGTTCCAAGAAATATGAGCTCAAGGTTAAAATCCATGAAACACACAAGAGTGATGTCAGCAGAAATGACCACAAAATCAGACATGCAAGTATTTCAGATACTGGAACTATCTGCCACAGAATTAAAAATAAGTAGCTTGAACACGCTTAAAGAACCAAGGGGGTAGAAAATATAAGTACAGAAGACCCTGAAAAAGAAACTATTTCCAAAATATGAAAAATATAAAATTAAAATGTAAGAACTGAATAGATTAGTTTAAGAGGAGATTACAAAGTAAACTGGCAGAACTAAAGAAATTACCTAGAAAGTAATATAGGAGGGGCACCTGGGTGGCTCAGTCAGTTAAGCATCCGACTTCAGCGCAGGTCATGATCTTACAGTTTGTGGGTTCGAGCCCCGTGTCAGGCTTTGTGCTGACAGCTCAGAGCCTGGAGCCTGCTTTGGATTCTGTGTCTCCCTCTCTCTCTCTCTGCCCCTCCCCTTCAAAAATAAATGTTAAAAAAAAAAAAAAAAAAAAGCAACACAGGCACTATAAAGGGAACTATGAACTGTTAGGAGAGACAGAGACCTGAGGGAGGTCTAACAGAACCCCAATCAGAGTTCCATCAGGGGAGAGAGAGAGAGGAGTGGGGCAGGGGCAGTATACAAAGACATAACAGCTGCAAACTTGTCACAGTTGATGAAAAACACCAACTCCAAAGATTTAGGAAGCCCTACAACTTCCAAATTATACAAAGAAAAAGACATTCATATCTAGACATATCACCATGAAACTACAGAACACAAAAGACACAAGGAAGATACCAAAGACAGCCAGAAAGAAAAGATAGCTAACCTTTAAAGGAACTAAAATTATACTGACAGAGAACTTCCTGATGGCAATAAAAGAATAAAGAATAGGAGCACCTGGCTGGCTGAGTAGGAAAAGCATGTAACTCTTGATCTCGGGGTGATGAGTTCAAGCCCCACATTGGATGTAGAGATTACATAAGATAAATAAATAGACTTAAGAGGCGCCTGCGTGGCTCAGTCGGTTAAGCATCTGACTTCGGCTTAGGTCATGATCTCACAGCTTGTGAGTTTGGGCCCCGTGTCGGGCTCTGTGCTGACAGTTTGGAGCCTAGAGCCTGCTTCAGATTTTGCGTCTCCCTCTCTCTGACCTTCCCCCACTCATGCTCGCTCGTTTTCTCTCTCTCTCTCTCAAAAATAAACACTAAAATAACTTTTTTAAAAAGAATAAAGAATATAATGCAAATAAAAACAAATACCATATATAAAACAACATTACTTTATGGGATTAAAAATCTGTCAACAACAGCGGCACCTGGCTGGCTCAGTTGGTGGAGCATGGGACTCCTGATCTCGGAGTTGTGGGTTTTAGCCCCACATTTGGTACAAAGATTACTTAAAAATAAAATCTTAAAAAAAACCCTGCCACAACAGAACTAAAATACAAAACATCAGTAGCATAAATAGGGAGATCTGAGTTGAGTTATGCTAAAGTCTTTGTGTTGTTTAGAGGGAGGTTTAAGATGCTGATTAACTTTTGACTTTGATAAGTTAATTATGCATATTAAAACTTCTTAAGAATAGATTATCAACAGATCTTAGAATCCCCAAATCACAAGAAAAGAAGAGGGAATAATAACAAAATGAAACCAAAAGGCAGAAAGAAAAACAAAATAAGAAAAAAAAAATTTACAAAATGAAATAGAAAGTAGAAATTTAGATGACAGGAATACATCCAAACATAATGCTAATTACTAAAACTGTAAAGACATGAAATGTTCCAGTTAAAAGGCAAAGATTATCACCTGTATTAATAGAAATTCATGTATATGCTGTTTACAAGTGATATATCAGCATGAAAAGGTTGAAGGAAAAGAAGGCAAAAAAATAAACTAGGTAAACATAAAAATAAAAGCTGACATAACTACACTAATATCATATAAAACAGACTTCAACAAAAGACACTAGTAATGATACAACAGAACCCCCCCAAAACTTCAATTTGCTAGGACAATATAACAATTTTAAACTTGTATGCTCACATTTGCATATTAAAACTTAAATAATACACAAAAATACATAAAGCAGGAGGGCCAGGGTGGCTCAGTCAAGCATCTGACTCTTGACTTTGGCTGAGGTCATGATCTCATGGTTCCAGAGTTCGAGCCCCCTCATCAAACTCTGCTGATAGCGCAGAGCCTGCTTGGGATCCTCTGTTTCCCTCTCTCTCTGTCCCTCCCCTGCTTGCTCTCTCTCGAAATAAATAAAAAAGATTCTCTCTCTCTCTCCTGCCCCTCTCCCCTACTTTGCATGAGCGCTCCCTCTTAAAAAAAAAAAAAAAGAAAAAAAAAAAAAAACAACTAAGAAAGCAAGCAAAAAAAAAAAAAAAGGTGGTATAGCGATATAATAGCATATTATATAGTCATAAGAAGGAATGAAATACTGGGGCACCTGGGTGGCTTACTCAGTCAGTTGAGCCTCTGACTTTGGCTCAGGTCATATCTCGTGGTTCCTGAGTTCAAGCCCCACATCGAGCTCGCTGCTGTCAGCACAGAGCCTCCTTTGCGTCCTCTGTCCCCCGCCTCTATCTGCCCCTCCCCGACTTGTGCTCTCTCTCAAAAATAAATAAAACGCTAAAAAGAAAAGTTGGGAATGCAAGCTGGTGCAGCCACTCTGGAAAACAGTATGGAGGGTCCTCAAAAAACTAAAATTAGAACTACCCTCTGACCCAGCAATGGCACTACTAGGCATTTATCCAAGGGATACAGGTGTGCTGTTTCAAAGGGACACATGCACCCCTATGTTTATAGCAGCACTATCAACAATAGCCGAAGTATGGAAAGAGCCCAAATGTCCCTTGATGGATGAATGGATAAAGAAGATGTGGTATGTATGTACACACACACACACACACACACACACACACACACACAATGGAATATTACTCAGCAGTCAAAAAGAATGAAATCTTGCCATTTGCAACTACATGGATGGAACTGGAGGGTATTATGCTAAGTGAAATTAGTCAGAGAAAGACAAAAATCATATGACTTCACTCATATGAGGACTTTAAGAGACAAAACAGATGAACATAAGGGAAGGGAAACAAAAATAATATAAAAACAAGGAGGGGGACAAAACAGAAGAGACTCTTAAATATGGAGAACAAACTGAGGGTTACTGGAGGAGTTGTGGGAGGGGGGATGGGCTAAATGGGTAAGGGGCACAAAGGAATCTACTCCTGAAATCATTGTTGCACTATATGCTAACTAATTTGGATGTAAATTAAAAAAAATAAAAAATAAAACAAGTTAAAATAAAAATAAATAAATAAATAATTAAAAAAGAGAAAAAGAAATGAAAAGTAAAGAAAGAAGTACTAATATATGTTACAGCATGGATGAACTTTGAAGACACCTCCGTGAAAGCAGCTAGTAACCTAAGGCCATACAGTATTCGATTCCATTTACATGCAGTGTGCTGAACAGGAAAATCCACAAGGAAAGAAAGTAGATTAGTGGTTGCCAGAGGCAGGGAGGAAGGGAAATGGAGAACACCTGTTAATGGTATGGTTTTCATCTTGGAGTAGTGAAAATATTCTGGAGGTAGATAATGGTGATCTTTGCACAACTTTGTGAGTATACTAACCCTCCCAGAATTCTACACTTTTTTAAAAAGTGTGAATTGTATCTCAATTAAAGAAAAAAAAACCATAATATATATACACACAATATTAAGAATAAATCTAATAACATTTTGCAGAATCTTTATGAAGCTTTACTAAGATAAATTAAAGAAGACTTAAATAAATGAAGACATATCAAATTCAAAGACTGGAAAAGTCAGTATCACAATTATGTCAATTCCCCAAAATATGATATAAGGAGTCAATGCAATCCAATAAAACTTCCAACAATTTTTTTGTGCTTGACCTAACATACTAATAATATAGACATGTATGAGAAAAGGGCTGAGAAGGGGCGCCTGGGTGGCTCAGTCGGTTAAGCATCCGACTCTGGCTCAGGTCATGATCTTGCGGTCCGTGAGTTCGAGCCCCGCGTTGGGCTCTGTGCTGACAGCTCAGAGCCTGGAGCCTGTTTCGGATTCTGTGTCTCCCTCTCTCTCTGACCCTCCCCCGTTCATGCTCTGTCTCTCCCTGTCTCAAAAATAAATAAAAACGTTAAAAAAAAAAAAAGGGCTGAGAATAATCAAGAATGATCAATAACCAGTGCTTTCCTTACCTAATAAGGAATTATAAAGGCATAATAATTAAGGCAAGAATGTAATAGCCCAATAATAGATAAACTTGCCAGAACAAAAAGAACAAAATAAAAGGCCAGAAAGGGACCCATGAGTACATGGAAATGGTGTCAGCACTGACAGAGCAAACAAATATGGAGAGGTTGCCACTTCAAGGTGCTGCTTATCCCTGTTAGGAAAAAAAAAATAGGTCCTTACCTCACAGAAGACACCAAAAGCCAATGTGAGCTGCCTTAAAGGCTTACATGCGAAAAACAAACAAACTTTTAGGAGAAAATATATAAGAACTTTTTTGTTTGTTTGTTTCAAGGTTTTAGTTGAGTTCTAGTTAGTTAACATATACTGTAATATTTAAGAGAAGAATATCTTTGGGCGCCTGGGTGGCTCAGTCGTTAAGCATCTGACTTTGGCTCAGCTCATTATCCTACAGTTTGTGAATTAGAGTCCCACATTGGGTGAGCTCGTGCCCCACTTCAGGTGAGCTCATGCCCCACTTAGGGTAAAACACGAGCGGCGGGTAAGCTCCGCTTCTCTCGTTCTCTCTGCCCCTTGCTCACTTGTGCCCTCTCTCTTTCAAAAAAAAAAAAAAAGAGAGAGAAAGAGAGGAAGAGAGAGAGAGATTATCTCTATAATCTTTGAATAAGAGGGATTTTTGAAATAAGACACAAATAACAAACTACAAAGACTAATAAGTTTGATTATATTAACATAAAAATATTCTGTTCATCAAGACATCACAAAGAATGAAAATAGCTACATAGTGGGAAAAGATACTTGCAACAAATACAACAAAAGAGGATTAGTCTCTACAGTATATAAAAAATTTCTAAAAATATGAAAATGACAACTCCAGAGAAAAATGGGCAAAAGATTTGAACAGACTCAAAAGGAACAAAAATGGTTCATGTTATATGAATCTTCAGTCTATTTTATTTTCTTTAACATGTTTATTTTTGAGAGAGCACGAGTAGGGGAGGAGCAGAGAGAGGTGGGGACAGAAGATCCAAAGTGGGCTTTGCACTGACAGCAGTAAGCCCAATGTGGGGCTCGAACTCAGGAATTGTGAGATCATGACCTAAAATGAAGTCAGATGCCCAACCAACTGAGCCATGCAGGTGCCCCCAGTCTCTTTAGTAGCAAGAGAAACACAAACTCAAACCACTCAATGAGTAAACACTACTTACCTACCAGACTGATAAATATTAAAAAAGCCAAATTATTATCAAATAGGATACCTTCCAAATTTGATGGTTTCTTACCTTATAATAGGCCTTTGCATTGTTAAAAAGGAGCTGGAAGTCAGCAGTCAGCAGATTAACATCATCATACTCTTCCATTTTTAACTTTTGTTGGATTTTCATCAAATCAATGGGCTGAGAAACCACTTCATAATAGTCTGGTTGATTTCTGTTATAATTTTTTTAAAAAAAGTATTAGTCCAAAGCCTATGAAAAGTTATATTTCAAAACTATTTTTTGTCCAACATTCCAAGTGACAGAACATATTAGACTTATTCCATTAGAACTAAAAGGGAGTAACAAAAGGTGCATATGCAAGGCCTTTTTTAAGTATATGTTAGTGACATAAAAACCTAACAACGCTTGTGATGATCATTTTTATGCTAAATATTTAAGATTTAGGGCACTAACACTAAAACTATATGTATCTTCTGCAAATGAAAATAACTTACCTTTCATGTTCAATAGTGGCTGAAAACAGATTCAGGTTTCAAAACTCTTTAAAACTTATTTTCTGTATGACCTTCACTATCCTCCCTTCCAAGAAATAATTACCATCCTGGATTTTGTATTTACCATTCCTATGTGTTTTTCTTTTTTTAATAGTTTGGTCATGTTTATTTGTTCTTACGCCCTTTTATCTTTGGTAAGCTCTTTGTGCCAAGGACCACATCTTTCTTCTTTGTAAGTTTAGTAATTGATATTAGAGAAGTTTATACATAACAGGCACTTGATAGTACTTGGCAGAAAAAGCTCCATGGTCACCAAGCAAAGGTCATACAGGAAATTTCAAAAGTAGTGTTTTTTTTAAGTTTTTTTTTTTTTTTTTTTTTTTTTTTTTATATTGAGAGAGAGAGAGAAAGAATGTGAGCGCACACACATGTGCCGGGGAGGAAACGAGAGAGAGGACAGAGAACCCCAAGCAGGATGTCAATGCAGAGCCTGATGTGGGGGCTTGATCTCAGGAACTATGAGATCATGATCTGAACAGAGACCAAAAGTTGGACACTCAATAGACTGAGCTACCCCGACGTTTTCATGGTTTTTTTTTTTTTAATGTTTATTTATTTTGAGAGAAAGAGAGCATGAGTGGGGGAGGGGCAGAGAGAGAGAGGAAGGAAGAGAATCCCAAGCAGGCTCCATACTGTCAGAGCAGAGCTTGACACAAGGGTCAAACTCATGAACTGTGAGACCAAAACCTGAGCTGAAATTAAGAGTCAGATGCTTAAGTGACTCAGCCACCCAGGTGTCCCTCAAAGGCAGTTCTAATGATAATGTCTTAGGTTGGGTTTTGGGTTCATGGATGTTTATTCTTCTTCTTTCTGGCTTTTTTTCAAACGAAATTTCATGAGACAAGTATATAAGTGACTATTTCTCTCAATTCTCCTTCAGGGGTAGGTAGTTAACTCCATTCTAGATGTATAAGAAACCTGTTATTACATACAAAGAATGTCATGGTCATTAAGGCTTTACTCTCTCTTGGGACTGTGATTGACATATTATAGCCATATATGTAGGATATATTTAATTTTTAAAATCATCTTATTCTGACATAAAAATTGCAGTAACAGTACAAAGCGTGTTTCCCGGAACCACTAGAAAGCTGCTCAGATGAGGTCTTATCACCCCTAAATAGTTTAGTATTTCCTACAAACAAGGACCACTGCTCAACCAACAAAATCAGAAAACTGACTTTGATAGTATCACTATCTAATCCTCAGACCCCATTCATGTTCTGCAACTGTTCCAAAATCGTCTTTTATAGCAAAAGGATCAAGTCCAGAATCGCATGTTGCATTTAGTTCTATTTCTTTAGTCTCTTTCATTCTGAAACAGTTCCTCAGTCCTTCCTCAACTTTCAGGATCTTCATACTTTTGAAGATTACGGGCCATTTATTTTATAGGGTGTCCCTCAATTTGAGTTTGTCTGTTTTCCCAATGAATAAACGCAGGTTACACTTCTTTGGCAGGACTATGACAGACATGATATTGTGTTCGTCACACCTGATAAAATATTAGGTGGCACACAATTTCAACTTGTCTCAGTACTTAGGCGAGGCTGAATTTGATCACTTGATTTTAGTGGTGTCCACCAAGCTTCTCAATTGCTCCCTGTATTTTATAGAGCAGTACCTCCTGACTATATTAAGTCCATTCCTAATCAATTTACTCATTTATTTATATCCATATGGATTCCTGGATTCCTATTTGGAAGTCATTAAAATCCATTAACTATTCTGATGTTCAATCTGTTCAAGGTTGGGCCAGTTGGAATCCTTTCAAGATGGTTTCTATTCTCTATGTCCTTTTGACACCCATCACCCTTTGAACATCTGCTTACTTTCTGGCTGCCTAAGATATTACAGGCTCATCTTGTACTTTCCCTGCCATTAAAATCAGCCATTTCCCCAAAGAACTACTGGTGTGTTGCTGCTCCCAGGCTGTGTCAATGGACAAAGCTGTGGATAGACATAAGCTCACTTATACCTAAATTTCTATTACCAACATATGTTGGAAACCATGAATTCACACCAACGTTTCCAATTCCAATCCTACAACAGAGTTCATTCTAGTTTCCTTGCCATATTTGTACTCCCTTTCTTAGATAATGAGAAGCCCGGGTCATATTATTCACAATGTATCTACGACAATGATTCATCTCCTGTATGTAACCAATCTCCTCTTGCTGCTGTCTACCCGGACCCCACAAGGCTTCTCCTCACCTCACTAAGGCTATAGCCCCCTGCCTGGGCTAGGTCACAACCCCAGCAGATGTCCTCCCGACCCCATCCATGATAGGCCACTACCAACACCACTCTCCCAACATGGACATCCTCCCCTCTCCACTCAGGCCTCCAGACCCTGTGCCAGGAAGTCCTACTACATGACCCCCCTCTTTCCCATGCTCAAGCTGACACTCCGTGACGTGATACTGCTACTGTCCAAACCCTCTCCCCAACACCCCAACACCTGTCTTCCCTGTAGATGTCAAGCTTGCTCAGTCTCACCTAATGGCTTCTGGATTAAGTTCTTCAGGAAGAGAAATGAGGAGGAAGAACAAACTGAATTTTTTAAAACTTTTACCAATCATTTATGATTTTAGTGAACTATAAAATTAAGTATAAGGGAAATAAAAGGAGTACTCATTCTGCTATTCAGACAAAGTACAAGAACATAAAGGTCTTAGCGAGTAACAACAAAGGACCACCTAGGCCTAATATCGATGTCGTCAGTGGCATCAAGGGACTTTCCTAGGGTGAGCGTTAGGGCTTTGTTAACCTGACGTTCACAATGGCTCTCTCCACCTGGACCTGACAGGCCAGTCCACTGCTCCTTGCTGAGGCTGGACCTCAGCAGCCTTTCAGGCTTGGGAGATTATCTGTAGACAACTGAGCACCCAATGAGTACATGTGCCTAGAAAGAACACTCTCTCCCAGAAGCTCTGTGAGAGGGCTCCTCACAAACATTTTCAGACTTACCAGACAAAACAGAAATCAGGATCCCCAGATTTCACTCTCTGTGATAAGGTTAAGACAAGGTCCTCATCTTTCGAAAACGAAATAGTTCTACTAATTTTTCCCGCTTAAATCAACATACGGAAAAGAATAAAATAATAAACATTGTCCCTATTCATCTAGAGGTAAAAGCACAATCAGTATTCTTTCAGACTTCCAGGCACACACATACACAAACAGCACTGTGCAATACATACATGTTCTTGCATAGCAGCTTTTCTCTTTCAACAATAGGCGAGGGCACCCTGCTATGATATGGCAGAACAGTCAAACCGTAAGTGACATTTTTAACCAGAAAAGTGAAAAATACTAGGCTTGACAGGCAGAGCCTACTGGCTATCCCCAAATTCATTTTCCCTTATCCTCAGGATGGCAGCACTCTGAGCTGCTGTGTGGGTACTAAAGAGCATATTCCCCAGCCTTGCTGCACCCAAGTTCTGACCAATACAAGAGCCAAGGTGTACGATACCCTTAACAGACTTTCTTTTTCCTATGGGCTGAAAGACAGCTGTGCTGGTGAGCCATCTCAGGCTATACAGCTAAGAGCGATACCCCAACGACAGCAAAAGAAAGACGGTTCCTAGACCCTGAGAACTTGACAGAACAGAACTTTTACATGAGAAAAAGCAGTTTTTCTTGTTTCGGCCATTGTTAATTTGGGTATCTTAGCACAAGTAGCTTAATATACTAATCAAAACAAAGTCTCAAAAAGAGATTCACAATTGTGTAGCTCTGAGCATTACTGCTCCCCACAAACTCTTAAGAAAACATACCCATTCCAAAGAAGGTAGAGCTGTCCTCTGGTACAGCACTGGGGGAAGGCAATCAGTGCTCACAGGGTGCCACATCTTGGGAAGCAAGGAGACAGTGCTCTAGCACCCAAAGTCTGTATCCTCCACCCCTCAGGACTCACTAACCTGCTGGGGGTGGAAGGCAGCAGATGGGCAGTCCTTTTCAATGAGGGGCTTGTGTGCTCCAGTACGATGCTGTTCCTCTATACAACATACTGGTTAAGAGCACTGGCTCTAGAATCAGAAAGACTGGAGTCTGTACCCTGGTTATCTTTTAGTAGTTCTGAGAACTTGTGCAAGTTCTCACCTATAAACCATGATAATAATATTTTACAAGTTTGAACAATATGAAGAAAGTACTTGGCAATACATCTAATATATAGTACGAAATAAATATGGGCTTTTATTATATGCTAACTAAGTAACTTTTAAAAGATGACTATGATAAACCAAATGAAATCTGGAGAGTTACCTCATTTTAAAAAGAACCCTTCTTTTTTAGCCATGACTAATTTACATTCTTTAATTCAGGATGTTGTGCTGTGTTCTTTTTTAAAATTTTTTTTTTCAACGTTTTTTATTTATTTTTGGGACAGAGAGAGGCAGAGCATGAACGGGGGAGGGGCAGAGAGAGAGGGAGACACAGAATCGGAAGCAGGCTCCAGGCTCCGAGCCATCAGCCCAGAGCCTGACGCGGGGCTCGAACTCACGGACCGCGAGATCGTGACCTGGCTGAAGTCGGACGCTCAACCGACTGCGCCACCCAGGCGCCCCTGTTGTGCTGTGTTCTTAATGGCTCTGCTCTCTGAGGTGAAAAGTTTGCCTTCAACTTCAGCTTGGCATTAACAACCACGAATGAACCTAAATCTTTAGTTAACTCAATGTACTAGTTTCCTAGAGCTGCTGTAAAAAGCTACTACAAACTTAATGGCTTAAAACAACACAAATTTATTATTTTACAAAAGTCCAAAATGGGTCTTGCAGGGCTAAAAATCAAGATGTTGGTGTTCCTCCTGGAGGTTCTAGGGAAGAATCCATTCTTCACCTTTTCTAGCTTCTAGAGGCTGCCTGAATTTATTGGCTTGTAGCCCTCTTCCTCCATCTTCAAAAGTCAGGAGTGTAGCATCTTCAAATCTCTCTCTGACTCTGACTCTTCTGTCTCCCTCCTCTCTGTTTAAGGACTCTTGTGATTACACCGAGCCCATCTAGATAATCCAGGATAATGTCTCCAAGTCAGAGTCAGTTGGTTAACAATTTAATTTCTTTCTAGCATGTAATCTAACATATTTACAGGTTCTAGGGATTGAAACATGGACATATCTGGGGACCATCATTCTGTCTACCACACTTCTGTATGTTTTCAGAACAAATAACTTCAACTTCCTGAGTTAGAAGGGAATAGTGATGTTATCTTGATAGCAAGAGAAGAAGGAAGTTCTAGTCAGGGAGAACATAGCTTCTAAAGGGAGGTGTGTGCAATGTGCATACTAGGCCAGCAATTTTTTTTGTTTGTTTCACTGGACTACAGAAGTCAAGCCCAAGAGTATGGGGACAAAGCAAAAAAGCAAGATGAAAACAATGACTGTGCGCTCTCTGTATACTTTGAAAAATTTACTTCTTTTAATGATAACAGCTATAACTTTAATGTTACCTTAAATGCTATAAATAAATTTTAAAAATATGCTTCACTCTCAAGAACTAGAGAAAGAACATAAGCCCCAAACCAGCAGGAGGAAGGAAATGATATATAGAGATAAAAGAAAACAAAAAATAGAAAAACATAAAAATCAATTAAAGCTAAGAGTCAGTTTTTTGAAAGGATCAATATAATGGACAAACCCTTATCCAGATGAACTAAGAAAAAGAGAAGACTTAAAAAAAATCAGAAATGTCATTAAAACCAATGCCACAGAAATAAAAAGGATTATAAAAGAATACTATGAATAACTGTATGCCAATAAACTGGATAACTTAGAAGAAAGGGATAAATTCCTAGGAACATAAAACCTATCAAGACTGGATATGAAGAAACAGAAAATCTGAATAGACCTATGACTATTATGAAAATTGAACCAGTAACCAAAAATCTTCCGGCAAAACCACTGGGTATTTACCCAAAAAATACAAAAACGGTAATTCAATGGGATACATACACTCCTACGTTTACTGCAGCATTATTTTATAACAGCCAAATATGGAAGCAACCCAAGAGTCCACTGACAGATGAATGGATAAAGAAGACATGGTATATATGTACAATGGAATATTATTCAGCCATAAGAAAGAAATCTTGCCTGTCGTAACAACGCGGATAGAGCAGGAGACTATAATGCTAAGTCAAATTAAGTTAGAGAAAGACAAATACTATATGATTTCATTCATATGTGGAATTCAAGAGGTAAAACAAGCAAAGGAAAAAAAAGAGGCAAACCAAGAAAGAGACTCTTAACAAACTGAAGAACTGAAGGTTACCAGAATGGAGGTGTGTGGCTGGGGGTGGGCATACTAGGTGATGGGGATTAAAGAGTACACTTATCGTGATGAACACTGAGTAATGTACAGAACTGTTTAACCACTATATCGCACACCTGAAACTAATATTACACTGGATACTAACTATACTGGAATTTAAAATTTTAATTAAAAAAAAAAAACAAAAAAACAACTCCCAGAAAAGTCCTGGACCTAATGGCTTTATTGGTGAATTCTACCAAACATTTAAAGAACATTAATCCTTCTCAAACTTTTCCCAAAAAATTGGAGGAAAAATTCACTTATTTTGTGAGGCCAGCAATACCCTCATACCAAAGCCAAAAGACACTATAAGGAAAGTATAGACCAATGTCCCTTATGAACACTGATAAAAATTCCTCAACAAAATACTAGCAAAATGAAGTCAGCAGCATATTAAAAGGATAATACACCATAAACAAGTGGGATTTATTCCTGGAATTCAAGGATGATTCAACCTATGAAAATTGTTAAAAGTAACTCGTCACAGTAACAAATGAAGGAAAATAACCTCATGATCATCTCAATTGATGCAAAAAAAGAATCTGACAAAATTCATGATAAAAACTCTCAACAAATTAGGTATAGATGGAAAGTACCTCAACATAATAAAGACCATATATGAAAAGCACACAACTGCCATCATACTCAAAATCATGAAAGACTGAAAGCTCTTCCTCTAAGTTGAGGAAAAAAAACAAGGATGTTTGCTCTCACCACTTCTTTTCAGCACATTACTGGAAGTCCAAACCAAAACAATTAGGCAACAAAAAGAAAAGCTCTCCTAATTGAAGAGGAAGAAGTAAAATTATCTCTGTTCACAGGTAACATGATCTCACATGCAAAAAACTTAAAGATTAAAAAAAAAAAAAAAAAGTAGAATGAGTGAATTTGCAGTTTCATTATACAAAATTACCACATGCAAAAATCCATTGCATTTCTATACACTAAGACTGAACAATCCAAAAAGGAAATTAGGAAAACAATTCAACTTTAATACCATCAAAACAAAAAACAAAACAAAAAAACTTATGAATAAACCTAACCAACAAGTTGAAAAACTTGTACACTGAAAACTACACATTTCTGTAAGAAATTAAAGACATAAATAAATGGAAAGATATCCCATGTTCATGGATTAGTAAACTTAAGTACTGTTAAAATACCAATACTACCCAAAGCTATCTACAAATTCAACGCAATGCCTATCAAAATTCCCACAGCATTTTTTACAGAAACAGAAAAATCCATCCTGAAATTCACATGGTATCTCAAAGAGCCCCAAATAGCCAAAACTATCCTGAAAAGGAAGAACAAAGTTGGAAGACTGTATTAGGGTTTTTCAGAGAAACAAAACCAACAGGAGATACACACACACACACGTATGTTATAGGAATTGGCTCATGAGATTATAGAGGCCAAGAAGCCCAGGATCTGCCATCTGCCAGTCAGAGAACCAGAAAAGTCAGTGGTATGTATAATTCAGTATGAGTCTGAAGGCCCAAGAACCAGGAGCTCTGAGATCTAAAGGCAGGAGGAAATGGATGTCTCAGCTCAGAGAGCACTAATTCATCCTTCCTTCCCCCTTTTGTTCTATTCAAGGCCTCAGGGCATTGGATGATACCCAACTGTGCAGGTTAAGGCCATCTTCTTTACTCAGTCTACTTATTCAGATGCTAACCTCTTCCAGAGACATCCCTATAGACGCACTCAGAAATGCTTCCCCAGCTATGTGGCCATGCCTTAGACCAGCCAAGCTGACACACAGAATTAACCATCACAATGACTCACACTTTTGATTTCAAAACTTACTACAAAACTACAAGTGTAGCAAGGATATGGAGAAATTGGAACCTTTGTACATCGTTAGTGGGAATGTAAAATGGTACAGTGATGTGCAAAACAGTATGGTAGTTGCTCAAAAAATTAAAAATAGAATTACTATAAGATCCAGAGATGCCACTTCCGGGAATATATCCAAAAGAACTGAAAGCAGCATCAGAGGTATTTACACACCCATGTTCACTGCAGCATTATTCCCAATAGCCAAGAGGTGAAAGCAACCCAAGTGTTTATCAATGGATAAATGGACAAACAAAAGACAGTATATCCATACAATGGAGTATTATTCTGCCTTTAAAAAGAAGAAAATCCTATCACATGCTACAACATGGATGACCATTAAAAACATTATACTAAGTTAAAGAAGCCAGTCACAAAAGACAAATATTGTATGATTCCACTTACATAAAATCCCTAACATAGTTAAATTTAGAAAAACAAAGTGTAATGGTGGCTGTCAGGGGCTGGGGGCAGGAGGAGAGGCATTGGGAGTTCTCTAATGGGTACAGAGTTTGAATTTTGCATTATGAAAAAGTTTTGTAGATCTGTTGTACACCCATGTGAATAAAAAACACTCAATGAACTGCTGCTGTCCACTTAAAAATGTAAAATGCATAAATTTTACGTTGTGTATTTTACAATAAATTTTTTTTTAAATATGCTTCACTGCATCTTGACAACTAAAACTAAAATGGGGACTCCAGTTATCATTTAAGCCATTCCTTCTAAAAAAACTCAACTACCAAACACCATAAACATGGACCCAGGACCAAATCCCTCCCATTCACCTTCCAACTCACCTTCGCTTTGGTGCCCTAATGAAGAGCTCACAGAGTAGCCTGCCCTGCTCATCCTTATAGTCTCGAATGGTGTTGTAGAGTTCATGGCACACAGCAATCTACACATATGAAAAGATGAAAAAAATCACCAGAAATGTGAAAACAGAGCCAGTGTAGGCATAAGGACTATCCTTAATAAAAAGAGACCCCTAAAAGGCAAGCAGAGAAAATGGACAAATCCCCAAGTTCCCACATAGGATCCCAGGTCTGAAATGTGCTGACATGACAGTATCTCCTTATTTAAAATAATTTAACTTTGGCGCCTGGGTGGTTCAGTCAGCTGAGCATCCAACTTCAGCTCAGGTCATGATCTTACAGTTTGTAAGTTCAAGCCCCACATCAGGCTCACTGCTATCATCCCAGAACCTGCTTCAGATCCTCTATCCCTGTCTCTCTGCCCTTCTCCCCCCTCTCAAAAATTTAAAAAAAACATTAAAAAATTTTTTAATAATTTAACTTCATGGGGTGCCTGGGTGGCTCAGTCGGTTGAGCGTCCAACTCCTGATGTTGGCTCAGGTCATGATCCCACAGTGGTGGGACTGAGCCCCGTATTGGGCTCCACACTGAGCATGGAACCTGCTTGGGATTCTCTCTCTCACTCTCTCTCTCAAAATAAATAAACATTTTTAAAAATAAAATAAAATAACTTATTAAACATTTTGGTATCTTTCATCAGATTTATGCTATTGGTGATTATTCTTTTAAGCTAAATCAGTTTATATCACTTTCTTGCTTAAAATCATCCAAAAGAGGGGCTTCTTACTAATCAGAGAATAAAATCTAAATTTGTAATAATGACCACAGAGTAGGTAAGGTAACTACATACTGTGGCTGGGCAGACTCTGCCAGTCTCCTTCTCCCTCTTGACTATTGTTCTGTAATCACAACACAACAAACCCATTCCTGACCTAGTTCTTCTGCATTGGGTCCCTCCTCCCTGGAACACCCTTCCCCAGTATTCTGTGGGGCCAGTGCCTTCCAATCGCAAAGAAATGCCTCAAGGTTTGGACCCAAGAAGCCGAAATCAGCCAAACTCTTCTTCTTAACACTTAATATTAGTTGGGAGTACTTTATTATCTATTTGTTCATCTGTTTACATTCTGCTTCTGCTGCACTAGAATCTAAGCTCCATGTGAAAACTGGCTTGTCCTACACATGGCTATATCCCAACCATCAGAATAGTGAGTGCCTAGCACATGACAAGCACAAAGTTATTTGAATGAACGTATAATACAAATACCAACATTTTAAAATTTTTTGTCAAAAGGTACAAACTTCTGGTTATTATAAATAAGTACTAGGAATATAAAGTACAACATGGTAACTATAGTTAATACTCCTATACTGTATATTTTAAAGTTGCCACAAGAGTAGATCCTAAGAGTTCTCATCACAAGGAAAAAAACCATTTTTTTTGGTCATCTATATGATACGATAGACGTTAAACTAATTGTGGCAATCATTTCACAAAATATATGTCAAATCATTATAGTGTACACCCTGAACTTATATGGTGCTGTCTGTCAATTACATCTCAATAAAATTACAAAACAAATTTGTACATATTTCTATTTCATTGTCTGCCATTCTCTGGCCTGTTGAATTGCTAACCCATTTGGTTATTTTTAATTAGAATTAAGGTAAGTGCTTCAGCAGATTACACTCTTAGAAAAACATGTTTTCATCAAAACAGGAATCACTTTATGCAAATTTCCCATTCTAAATGTATTCAGAGAAATTACTTTTCTTGAGAGCTCTTGAATACTAATTTTTTAAGTGCATTATTGAATTATACCTGACATACAATATCATATGTACAACAATGATTCAATAAACCTACACATTATTCACTGCTCATTACAGTAAGTGTAGTTACTATCTGTCACCACATAATGTTATTACAACACTGCTGACTGTATTCTCTGTGCTGTGCTTTTCATCTCTGTGACTTTTTTTATTCTGTAACTGGAAGTTTATACCTCTTAATCCCCTTAAATAGGATAACCTATTTTACCCACCCACACCCACCCACCATTATTTCTTAACACTGAATTACACTATTACTGTTAAGATTGTTAGCTACATTAGGAAAGAGATTAGGAATATCTAGCCAGAGGAGAAAGAAGTGGTGAGGCCTGGATCTTAACTGCTTATCCTTAAAGGAAGAGCAGGAAAAGCAGGCAGAAGCTGCGGTGCCAGTTACTCACAGGATCTACAGTCGGAAGATTGGAAAGTCTCCTCCTTTTCCTGCTTGGGCCTGGTGTGGATACAGAATGGTGCCCGTCATCAAAGTCCCCGCTGACACTACTAGAAGGGGAGGTAGCTCGTCTTCTCTTGGAACCCATGGAATCCAACTTCTTCTATAAGAAATAATCAGCCATGTTCTTATACTTAAATTTAGACACTGCCACCAAGCCCTCAGCTAGCCACCTGCTACCAAGATTCGGGTTCACTTAGGAGGATATTTTAACTCTTGTAAAGAAACTTAACTGTCAAGTTTTTTCAGGGGAAATTCTGGACCTTGTTGGCTTTAGCCCCTTCACTTACCAGAATGCTACACTTTCAATTCAGATAGGACAAATTCAACAAAAGTAGATCCATTTATGTATCACCAATTTTGAATGACCCAATCACGTCTGGCTCCAAATTTACTCCTCACTGGATTTTAAAAACCTGCATGTAGTGCAGTGCAAGCCCCTAAGGCAGCCAGACAGGTCATGGGGACAGAAACCCCAAGGCAATCACCTCTGGAGTCAGCAGCTTCATCTGTTTTCCCCAGTGTGTCTTACAATTATGATCATTTTCCAGGTGGGCCATGATATGGAAAAAATAGAAATCAGTGCTTGAGGAAAATGAGCAGTGGCAGTGTAGAGGGCAGAGGACAATGAATCTTCTAGCATTTTAGATGAACTCTAAGAATAATGCACTGAAAATGAATTTTCTCCACTCATTAAAGAAGGCCACAACACATATTCCTGGAAAACACTTAATGTGACTTACCACACCTATGTCAAAGAAGTAAAACTGCTTTGAAACTTTTCTGTCAATCAGACTGATCTCCTTTTCAGTCAGTCATATGAGGTATTCTATGCTCATGAATCTTGAAATCATAGCTTTAAGTTTCAACAGATAATTTGGAACAGTACCTCAGAAGTGAACTTTTAGGTCCTACTTGGCCTTTCAGAAGCACATAAATATTTGCTCTTGGGTTTAGGTAGGCTGTCTAGTAACTAATATTAACACGACTTTACTAATGTATACATTTGATGGTAACACAAAAAATGCAACCGTTAAAATGATCTGCTACAGCTACAGGGAAAAGGTATATGCCTGAGAAGGTTCTATAATGCTTGTACAATTTAACAATAGTATGAAATAGTATACTATGATTTCAAAGATCTTTCTCTAAAGCTAAAAGAAAAACCTGATCCCAGTTTCACTCATCAACGTTCAACTTCAGTAAACTAAGACACAATCAGCTGAAAGAATGGGTTGCCAGTAGGTATGGAGAAAAAATTGGGCATCTTCAGGGAACAGAAAGGAGGGGCAAAACCAACCAAAAAAAAAAAAAAAATTCTGATTACCAACTAAGAAGCAAGAGGAGTCCCCTATGTCTTCCTCTGAAATACCGTCCACATGGTATTTAAAAACAGCCTACCATGACGATATTCCCTCCTCTAGGCTTTGGTTTGTTATGAGGTATATTAGTTTGCAATTGGCTACAAGTGGCTAAAAGGTTCAACGGGCTTATGCCAAGGACAGCCAGGTTTTGTTGATTTTCTTTTATTTATAATAGGCTGATCAACTGGCCTTAATTCATTAAGATGAAGAAACTAAGGACCAAACCTAATTAAACAAGCTATGACAAGGACACAAGTGAATTTGATGAAAACAAGGAGGGACTCTTTATGGAAAGGATAACAAAATTCAAGAAAAGTGGAAGGCAAAAGGCAGGGAAGGACAGAAAAGAGAAAAGGTGTAGATGATCAGTAATTTACCAGCTTTACCAGAGCACAACCAGCGCCTCGAAAAGCCAGTCTCCTCATTATGTCTGAAGGCCAAGTGAAGCCAGTGGGAGAAGGCAGGGCTTTAGAAGTGCTGATTCAGTGTTAATATATTCAAAACTGAAAGAGAAGAACAAAGCAGAGAAAGGGGAAATAAAAAAAAAAAAAGGTCAGAAGGAATAAAAATGAGTACGAATAGATAGAAAACATTAAAGTAGAACTGCTAAAGAAAGATAAGAGAACTGGAAAACATAGGCATATCAGTTCTCTTGAGCCAAACTGCTGCAAAGGCTCAGGCACTAACAGTACCTGACATTTCTTTCCATTTTAAAACCAAATGCTTTTCATATACTTAAAGAAGGCTCACTGAGATTCCACTTTACTCACATGGAATGACTGTCAATTCCAGGAATGAAGCATGCCTGCCCAAATGCCCCCTAGTCAATAAGAGCAGAGTTCAATCACAGAGCTGGAATGGAGAGTGAACACATGTGGAAGGCTCACATGTGACCCCAAGTGTTGGCAAGCTGGAACAAACCAAGAATGGCCCATGTGAGCAGAGTCTGGAAAACTCCTCCCCCCCTAAAAAAAAAAAAAAATTCAGAGAAAGACATTTCTTTCCAAAAGTCCTATCAGCATTGGAAAGACACCACACACAAGTTTAGAAAGATTAAAAACAAAACCTTCAATCATTTTGGCAGGTCATAATTATCTTCATAAATAATCCAGTGAAAAGCAAATGACCAAAAAAAAAGTAAATCATTGGTGTGTATACCAGTTTAGACCACACAATATCCAAAACTCCTTAAAGATGCAACTTAAGGGTAATTTTCAATTATTTTCTTATTCAACGGACACATTTTTAAACGTAGTTTGGAAGTTGGCAAGAGAGGCAATGTGACTTGGCAGGTGGGAGAGGTAACAGGACTTGAACTGAGAAGACCACAATGTGAGTTTCAAGTCCGCCACCTTAAATTATCTGTTTGATGTTGCTTGAGTCACAACCTCTCAGATCTGGTTCTTCACTTCTAAAATGAGAGCAGTCAGGTGTACATATCTCCTTTAGATTATTGGGACTGTGAAACGTACATGAAATCACTTTGAAACTTCAAAGCACAACAAAGAAGTTTCAACTGTAGGATTACATGCTCCCTGGGAACAGGAAGAACATTTTATTCATCTTTGTAGCACTGGCTTATAAAATAGTATTTGGCATAGCGTGAAAGATCAATTCATCTTTTTAATAAATGTGTTAAAAGTATACATAAGTGGGACATTTAGAAAAGTTTGTGCAATTTAAAAAGATTGTGAGCATCCCTTCAGCAATTCTTTTCCCATAAAGAGGAAAGACATCATGAAGCTCGGTTAGAAATTTTAAAATGGCACTGATTACAGTCACATGTCCAAAAGTCTGGCAACCAATAAATTACAGTGGACACTAAAGAATAACTTTATAATGTGCAACTGGGAAAATATTTACTCATTATAACCATATGGTGTATTCTGACAGTTTATAAACTTTTAGTACTCTCCTTTATTTCTCATGATACTCAGTATCGTAATGCATGATTAAAATAAGAATCTTGGAGAACAGGATTCAAAGGGGGAAAAAAAAACCTTACAATCCTTTCTAGAAAAAACCATCCTTAACACTGGCATTCAGTTTTCTGTATTTATTCTATGCTTTATTTACCTTTTTTAACAAAAGTGTTAAACCATATGTATTATTTTGCAACTTGTGTTTTAACTTGGGATTCTTCCGAGTCAACAATCTTCCACGTAATGTTTGATGGCTTGATAATAGCCTATCATATACACATATACCACAATTTACTAATCTTGGGGTTTGGGATAGAATATTAATATTTGAGGTATTTTGTAGACCCCCAAATCAAAGAAAACAATCAAGGCCCTTCCATTTATCCACACACATATTTGTTACTGTTTTAATTGGAAGTATTTCTTCAAAAGATACTTTCTAATCTTCCTTTGAATCTTAAAATACTACAATACGTTAGCAAGTAATAAAGCAAAACCATACTACTCTTCATGGGGAAAAAAATCACCTCAAAATCATTTTTGAGGAGTCCTAGTTCTTTGGAAAATAAGTTGATAAGAATGTTTTATTCCAACATGTTTCTCTAACTATAGCAATAATTTCTGTATCTGTTTATAATACCGTGTATTTGCCATTTTTCAGTATTTCTTCTACATTTTGCCAATCTTTCTTCATTAAATCACCAAACCTGCCCTATCACAACAAAACTACGCTTCTCTTAGAGTAAAATATTTTAAGAGGTGGACAATTAAAAACCAGAAAACGTACACAGTTTTAAAAGCTTATTTTTTGTGGTGTTACATATAAATAAGATACTTAAATATCTAGCCTTTACTATAAATACAAGTCCCACTGATACAACATTCAGTCTTAACACAGTCATCTGTAAAACGGAAAAAAAAAAAAATCACTAGTTGAGTTTGCGTCCGAACCGACAAGAAACAACTAAAAAAGGAGGCCCTGACCTGCGGAAGAAATGAAAGACTTTCCGGACCTGTCACTGGTACGGGGACTAAGGGAAACGTTGACAGCTTTGAAGCTGCCCGCGACGAGCGCTCGGCCAGCGGCTGGGGCGGGAAAGAAGCGGAGTTTCCGGGCCGCGGCGCGCCTTTGTCCCGGCCGGCAGGTGCGGCAAGGCGGCCGGGCCGTCCCGACGCCCGCCGCCGAGCCCCGCCCCGCGCGCCTGGCCCGACCGGCGCGTCCCCACGGCTGGGGCGGGGCCTCCGCTGCTGCTCCCGCCCGCCGGGGCCCACACAAAGGCCCGGCAGCCGGCCGAGTGGGAGCGGCCCCACCCGCCCCGGGCCCGGCCTTACCCAGCCGCTTCGCCGTCTGCAGCCCCGGCCGCGGTCGCCGACCGCCACGCCCCGCCCCGTGGCCGCCACGGCTGCTGCTATTGCTCCTCCGGCTGCGGCCGCTGCCGTCGCTCCAGCACCCGCCGCCCTCACCACCCTCACCCCTCCCGGTGCCGCCGCAAAACCAGTCCCGCGGCCGCCAAGCGAACCCGGCTCCGCACGACACTGCGTGCGCGCGCACGCGGGCGGACGGCGGCGCTGTTTACGGCGGTAGCGTCAGTGCGTGTTGCTCGCGCTTGTCCGCAGTTCACACGTGGCTGTGTCGGAGGCGCGTTGTAGCTTCTGCCGCTGCTTCCTTTCCCGCTACCAGGATGAAGCGACCGAGTGAGTGGGGTCGGGAAGCGGGTATGGAGGGGCTTCTGTCTCTGTTGGCCGATGCACCACCAGGGCGCTCCTCTGCGGGAATGGGAGAGCCTGCGGGTAGGCCGTCGCGCTGGTCCCTGGTAGTAGAACCAAGAGCGGGAAGGCCCCACGTTAACCGTGGGCCTGTTCTGTTGTACGAAACGAAGACAAAAGTGGAGACTAGGCAAGGAAACTGAGTCTGAACCATGTTTCGGGCCCGGCGTTTTCCCTTCCATGACCACGTTCAGTCTGGCCCTGGTGAGGTCCGAGAGCCGCCTCTGAAACCCACTGTTTGCTCCTAACTTGTAATTCATGGTGTTTGACCAGAAGTGGCTGCTGTTTGGGGTCTCATGTGCTCCTGTGCGCAACCCGTCTATATGAGAAGAGTGGGAGCAAGGAAGCTGGGCTCTGCTCCGGACCTGTTGAGTCTACTTTTCTAGGATTTTAGAGTGGTGTATGTTTATTATCCGCCACATATGATACTTAAATTAAGTTTGAGAGTTACTTAACTACTTAATAGGAAAAGGGATATGATTCTAGAGCACAGTCACTAAAAACGAAACAAATTGATCATTTGTGCCTAATCCTTTTGTGACCGGTTTCTTTGTAGAGTTAAAGAAAGCAAGTAAACGCATGACCTGCCATAAGCGGTATAAAATCCAAAAAAAGGTAAGTCCAGTGCTTAGGAGAACTGTATTAAGTATAATCCTAACGTGATTTCTGCTCCACCTCTCCTCCACTAGGAGGTCTGGATTAATAGGATTTCACCTCATGAAACTGAAGTTAAATAGACTGTCCATGGGTACAAGTTCTTAGGCATCAGGAATATGGCTGTGGGAAAGTGCAGTAATTTGGTGATAAGAAAGTCTGTAAACTCTGATCAGTATGTTAACCCTTGCAGAGAATCTTCTGGTGACATTTTTTTTTGCTACAGCTTTTCTAGGTTATTTAACAGGCATAACTAACTTTAGCCAGATTGGCTAGTAAATTTCATAAACTAATAAAAATTTTTATTATGATAGGTTCGAGAGCACCATCGAAAATTGAGGAAGGAGGCCAAAAAACAGGGTCGCAGAAAGCCTAGAAAAGACCCAGGAGTTCCAAACAGTGCTCCCTTTAAAGAGGCTCTTCTTCGGGAAGCTGAGCTAAGGAAACAGCGAGTAAGATATGTTAGCTGAAACTTTGAACAAGTGATGTGTGGGTATGTGTATTTTTTGAAAGTAAAGTAATACCAAGTTGCTTTGGCTCACCCTTTTCTCTTATGACTTGGATACAGCTTGAAGAACTAAAACAGCAGCAGAAACTCGAGAGGCAGAAAGAACAGGAAAAGAAAAGGAAACTTGAAACTAACCCTGGTGTTAAGGCATCTAACTTGGAACCTGTGAACGAGGTATGATCAAGTGTCTTTGTGAATGAGAGTTCTATTGTAGAAGCAAAAGTACAGACTTAGGGCAGGGGCTGTTGTACCTCCTGGGCAGAAAAAGACCATTCTCACTCTGTTTTACCTATAGAAGTAACAATTGCAGTGCTCCTAATTAGCCATGGAAAGTGGAGAAAGACGTTACAACTGAACTGCTAATTTTGTGTCTTTTTTCCTTTGTTTTTTTATCTTGTAGGAATTTGGGCAGCGTAAAGCTAAGAACAAAGCCAAGGCAGGCAAACAGAATCCAAAGAAGTTGTATTGTCAGGAACTTAAAAAGGTATTTTAGTCTAGGCTAGTGTGTAAAAATGGTAATGAGGTTGGAAAAGACTAGAGTCATTCTTTTTTCCTGTTACCAACCCTGAAAAGGTGGAAGTGGAATTCACTTGAGCTAGAAAAATTTTTCAGAAAGTTGGCTTATCCTATTTGTTTATTGTGGCTTATTCTATTTACAGCCTTTTCTGTTTAGCTAAAGGAAATATTCTTGTGTTTTAAATTTTTTGCACAGGAACAGTTTCCTATGAGCATGATTTACAAAAGTGGTACTTTGTGTTAAAGTAACATGATGATATAGCACATTTTAAAATAGAGTAAAACATGGGGTGCTTAGGTGACTCATTCAGTTAAGCATCCATGGTTGTTCCAGCTCAGGTCATGATCTCATGGTTCGTGCGATTGAGTCCCACATCCATGTTGTTAGCATGGAGCCTGCTTAGGATTTTCTCTCTCCCTCTCTCTCTGCCCCTCCCCCAACATGTGGGCACTTGCACTCTCAAAAATAAAACTTAATAGAGAAAAATACATTATAGCAAGCAGTGTGGAAAAAGTCTTTAAAATACTCTTGTTGGAAGTATTGTGTGACCTCCTAAGTGAAGGAGGTCAAGGGAGTGTCTTGGCATAGCTGCTCCCCAGAACTCCCATCCCCAATGCCCATTTTCCTAAGCTCACTCCCCTCTGTGAATAGAACATGACTGCTGCTCAGCAGTCTTGGCAGGGCCACAGGGGCCTATCAAACTACATAATTCACTATGGGAGGGTAATATGTTCAAGACAGTGGGGTATTTCCACTTTGATGAGAGACCAGAGGCTGCCAAGCAAACTTGTGTTTCACTTTCCTATGAGAAATGATATGTGAACATCCTTCATGCCAAAGTGAAGACAAAAGATCCAACTTTGAGTTGCAAAGTGGAAAACGCCAGTATACTTGTATGGAGGGTGTTGCCAGACAGAGTAAGGGATGCTCCTCTGATAGTTTCTGCCTTGACAGGTGATTGAAGCCTCAGATGTTGTGCTGGAGGTGTTGGATGCCAGAGATCCTCTCGGTTGCAGGTGTCCCCAGGTAGAAGAGGCCATTGTCCAGGGTGGACAGAAAAAGCTGGTACTTGTATTAAATAAATCAGGTGAGCAAAAGGGATGTTTTATGTTCCATATGCACTAGTGAGGTATGAGGAAAACATGTGAGCAGTCTGATTTTTACTGAGGACTGTTAAGATCCAACTCTGATCTCAGTAAAGCCAGTGTATATGGTCTTGTTGCCAAAGACAGTGCTGGGCAATGGGGTGGAGGTATTTTCTATGAGAGATCAATTGGTTTCAACTTTCTTTTTGACATTCATTACTTAGCACTTTGTCTTATTCAAGAGTGTAGGCTTCTGTACATAGCTTACTGTGCAGTATATTTCACATAGGAAGAGATGGCAGTATGACGGTATTTATGTGAAGTGCAGGTACGTACGGGTTTGAGCATCAGGGCCAGGAAAACCCAGAACAGAGACTTGGGAAGCAGAAAGTAATATTGGGATCCACAGTTACTGCTGGGGCCAGTAAACATGGCTGATATGTGAGAGTAAATTTTGGAAACATAGCCCTAGAGTTAGTAGGGTAATGATCTACAGGTTGACTTAATTCTGAAAGGGTGAGTAGTACAGAGGAGAATTGAAGAAATATAGAGGTATAGATACCAAAATCTGTTGAGATAAGGGCAGCATAGTGGGGAGCTTACCCTCTCCCCATCTTCCACTTAAATCTTTTTGAAAAAACTGAAGAGACAAACCAGAGTGAAATCCAGTTTATCAGATAGTGCATATTCCTATCAACAAAATTACCAAATTGGAGTATGTGTCTTATTCCTAATTCCTATTAGATTTGGTACCAAAGGAGAATTTGGAGAACTGGCTAAATTATTTGAAGAAGGAATTACCAACAGTGGTGTTCAGAGCCTCAACAAATCTGAAGGACAAGGGCAAGATAATCAAGGTACTCTTCACTGTTAGTGGTGGGAAGTATGGTTCTTTCAGATTTTGGATGGCTGAAATATGATGAGTGTACAAAATCTTGATTAAAAAATGAGAATTCATAAGATCCAACTCTGATTTCATCCAGAGATAATCTGAAAGATAATAGTGTGATTTTAATAGCTGGGTTCTGGAACCAGATTGCTTGGGTTTTATCTGGTGAGTTATCAGAAGTAAACTTGGAATTTTATTTAGCATTTGAAGTTAAAGAAGAGAGCTCCATTCAAAAATGAAGTCTGTGTTGGGAAAGAAGGCCTTTGGAAGCTTCTTAGAAGTTTTCAGGAGACTTACGGCAAAGCCATTCGGGTTGGAGTAATTGGTGAGTTTCAGTTCAACACATCTTACGTATTACCTCTTAAGTGCCGAGAATTTTTCCATGTTAACTGTGTGGGGTTGGTGCTTAATAAAGGGCTTGTTCAAACATTAGCTTCTTGCCCATTTCAGATGCACACAAAGAAACGTTAATTGCTGCCTATTTCAGTCTTTTGCCAGATGTGCACTGTAGGAAGTTGGCTTCTGAAAGCTCCCTAGTTTATTTGAATTAATCCTCCTACCCTTGATTTCTTGTGCAAGAAATGAAGATGCTAAGATTTGTCTTAGTGTTGAAATGAAGACACTCAGATCCAACTCTGATCTTGCTCTAAACATCAGGCAAACCTAAAATAAGGCAGTGGAAATTTGGTAATTACCAATATAATATATAATGCCTTTTGTTCTGTGGATTTCCCATTTGTAGGTTTCCCAAATGTGGGGAAAAGCAGCATCATCAATAGCTTGAAACAAGAACGGATATGTAATGTTGGTGTATCCATGGGGCTGACAAGGTAAAAGTGAGTTCTTACATAATTATAATATTTTATCATAGATGAGTCAATATTTTGTTTTCAATAGCTTAGGGAAGACCATTCTTTCTTTAGAGGTGTCACTGAAAGGAACAGGGTTAGGTTAGTGCTAGGTTTAGGGAAGAATGGATTAGAGTGGAATAGCTCACATCTAGTTTGAAAGACAAGCAAATAGATTGAGGGGAGGGGAAATCTTTATGGCAGAGGAAACAGCATGCATTTAGGTCAACATATAGGCTATAACGTAGTGTTTCTTTTTAGAAGTAGATGGAGCACCGTTAGGGTTTCAGATAAAACACGAAGCGAATGATGATAAACTGGATCTGACAGACTGTGTGCTGAGTTTGTTCAATCCAACCCTGAGCTTCGCGTTGTCTCTCATCCTTCAGGTAAACCAGTGCTCCCATCAGTTACCATCCCTCTTGTTCTAGGTGCATGCAGGTTGTCACCTTGGACAAACAGATCACAGTCATAGACAGTCCAAGCTGCATCGTGTCTCCGCTTAACTCTGCCAGCACACTTGCTCTGAGGAGTCCAGCGAGTATTGAAATGGTGAAACCAGTAGAGGCCGCTAGCGCCATCTTGTCCCAGGCTGATGCTCGACAGGTATAAGAACCTCTTCCCTTGAGCTCCCATTTTCTCTTTCATCATAAGCATTTAAGTGGGAGATTTTTCAAGGCTTTTTACACTGTATCAGATGAATGAAATTTTCAGTTTTCCTTTTTTTTTTTTCTTAAGGTAGTACTGAAATTTACTGTCCCAGACTTTAAGAATCCTCTGGAATTTTTTACATTGCTTGCTCAGAGAAGAGGACTGCACCAAAAAGGTGGAAGCCCAAATGTAGAAGGTGCAGCCAAACTGATGTGGTCTGAGTGGACAGGGTAAGACTCCTTTCTCTTGGCATTTTGAGGACCACATGGAATGAAGACCCCTGGTTTTTGACAAATCTTGTTTTTAATACTAGTGCCTCCTTAGGTTACTATTGCCATCCCCCTACATCCTGGACTCCTTCTCCACATTTTAATGAGGGCATCATGACAGACATGAAACAGGGCTTTAATCTGGAAGAATTGGAAAAGAACAATGCACACAGCATACACAGTAAGCAAGGCTTGTGTTTGCTCTCTTCGTTGGCTGACAGGGCAGTAAAAGGTCTCTGTGTACATGGACTATGTTCCTTCCCTAGGCATCAGGGGCCCTCGTTCAGCCAGGAGCATCCTTTTCCAGTCTTCAGGTCTAACAAATGGAATAATAGAAGAAAAGGACATTCCTGAAGAACTGCCAAGACAGAAACAGCAGGAGGAGGGGGAGGACCACAACGACCTTGACAGTGACCAGGAAAGTGTTGATGAAGAAGCTGATGTAAGTATGTGGCACACAAGTTGCTTAAGCTTGAGTGCATTTTTTAGCATTAATAATGTTTAACAAATGGGAAAGGGATGAAAGTAGAAATTAAACAGTTCGTGATAGACTACCAAAAAAAAAAAACCAAGAAAAAAACCTAAGATTTAGTATTTAAGGTTTGCAATCATTAGTCTTAATTTTGTGTGTCTCATTACAAGTACCTTCAGAGTCTTTCCAGATGTGCAGTTACTTAGATTAATGAGCAGACAAGGGTTACTAATCTTGCACTGCTTCTTTGTCCCACAGGAAGAGAGCTTAGCCATGGTCCCGGCGGAAGAGACGTGGGCACTGCCTGAAGAGTCTCAAGCAGGTGGGTTGGTGGAGGGATTTACCAATAACAAAGCGGCATGGTATGGAATTTTAACCTTAACTTTTCTTTTCTCCAATATAGATGAGTCAGCACAATCTTACATCTCAGATAAAATGGCTGAAGAGGAAGATGATGCTTATGACTTCAGTACAGACTATGTGTAACAACCTTGTCTTTTTAGAAGGTGTTTGTTGGGTTTTGTGGTTTTTTTTTTTTTACATTTTGAGCAGACTGCTGAGCTGTTCTATTGTGTGTGATGTATAGTTTGTTGCTGTATGCCATAAGCTGTGTAAATTTTGTAAATATATATCATGGTACACTCATTCTTTAAAAATGAGGCAATTATAAAGTGTCTGAATTCTATAGCAGCACCGCTCTCTTAACAACTGGGTAGAAGTATACTTAATCACCTGGAAGCAAACCATCAGACACCTATTGAAAAATGTAGGTTTCACTTTATTAACAGATCAGACCACAGGTTAATATTACAAAATTAAAACCAAGCAGTAGTGTTGAACTAGCCGTACCATCCCTGTCAGTCCTTCAGTATGGCAGTAAGCAAACATTTGGTAAGGCAGATGGAGACATTTATAGCCTATCTGGGAAGCTGACTGCTAAACAGGGTAGTTCATCCTCTTTACCCAGCTGAAATGTCCCTCTTTCCATGGGTTGCTGCAGATAGGCATTGAAGCCTTGCAACTGTTAATTCCCACACATACTGTCTTCCAGGATTTCCTGAGAAATGCTTATAGCATAAATTATGTTTTATTTTGTATTTGAGATCTCCATATGTCTTCGGATCAGGCTGAATTTGCCTGTGGGGTCTGGAATATACCATTTTTCCCAGACATCAGAATAGGAAGCAGTTCTTCCCCATGGCTTAAAGTGACCATTCCAATGAAGTAACTTGGCAGCCTTTACAAACTGGGGTGAATATCGTTTTCCAGCACTGGAACCTTACATTGAGAAAAAAAGAGCCAAATGATTGTACCTAGTACTAGTCAGAAATAAGAATGCTACATCAAACTCCAGAAAACTTAAAGGGAACTGGATATATCCCATCCCTGAGGAAAGACACTTAAATTCTTTATTAGTTAGGCCTTTGGTTAATTTTTTCAACTTACCGAGGTGGCGGACATTCCACATGGGGTCAATTGTAGAGTGCTGTTGATAAAATACGATCAACAGAGGTGGTGTTGTGGTGCTGCCAGCCAGTGTTCTGCTGTACAGTCCCTCTCTTGGGGGGACAAATGACAAATGTAAACTGTTAGTGGAGAATCCTTAAAAATTCCTCTTAAACAAGACTACCCGGGTTGAAATAAGCATCTTTACAGCATGGTCAGCTATATATACTTACTCTACGTTGAGTTTCATCCATTTTTCCAGCTGGTTGGTTATATTCTGTCTTTTCCATTCTGTCAAGTTTGCAACAAAAACTCCAGGATTAAATGAGCAGGTGCTGGCTTTCATGGAAAGTTTACGAATTCTTTCTTTTTTATAGTCAAGATAGCCAATGTAATTATACTAAAACACAAATGGGATATATAGTAGGTTTATTGCTTCAAACAGAATAGATGTAACTGATAGCCAGTTAAAAAAAAAACAAAACCTGCTTATTAAACTCAGATTATTAGCAAAGGGGCTCTGTGTAAAGCAATGAAAAGTGACATTTGGGGGATGCCTGGGTGGCTTGGTCAGTTAAGCATCCAACTCTTGATCTTGGTTCAGGTCATACGGAGCCTGCTTGGGATGCTCTCTCTCTCTCTCTCCCTGCCCTTCCTGCACACATGTGCCCATGCTCTCTCTTCCCCCTCTCCAATAAACATTTTTAACAAAACAGTGACATTTCGGATTCCAAATTAACAATAGGAACCTAGAATAAACCTACTAAGCCAGATGTTCAAGGAGAATCAGGTTGTTAAAATCATGAACCAATCCACAGAAAAGCGGCCTTGAATTTGGGGATGAACTGGGGAATGGGAAATGTAGCAAAAAGTAAAGGGCCCCTTGATTTTGCTGCCTCTCCCCATTACCCTGCAGTATAGAGAGTGGCGTGTCTATGTAAGATCTTGAATAAGTACTTTACCTGGTTCCCTGCTCCACGGATGACAACTTTGGTAGAGGCTGAGTCACAATCTTCTGAAAATGCAGCTGCATGCCCTGGCTTCAGTGGTGTATTGTAAAGGGTAAGAATATCCCCTGAAACAGACAAGGTGTAAGATTTAGATTTACTTTTTTTTTTCTTTTACGATTTACACTTTGAGTTGCCTCAAGATGCCCATTCCTCCCACTTAGGATGAACTTTTATAAGATACCATAAATAAAACAATTGCTACCGCCCACACTCTGGATAGAGAACAGCACTAATGGTGACAGTCTTTGGTACCTTGCACAATTACATCATCATCCATATATATGGCCTTCTTTGCACTGGGAACCAGAATTGGCAAGTAGAACCTTGCAAAGGTTAACTGGGAAAGGAAAAAGAAAGAGCCATTGGCACAGGATTCATCAGTGACTATGCCTTTATTAGAAACTCCCAGAGTGCTCTCAGTACCCATGCAGGAGAAGACCGCTAAAGGTCTCTCAGAACTGCCCAACCTTGATCCCCAGGGAACCATACCCAGTTACCCAAGTATTCCAATCACTTCCTAACACAGTGGACTCCTGAAGAACTTGGGGTTTAGGGGCACTGGCCCCCTGCACAAAAATCCACATACAACTTTTTAAGTCTCCCAAAACTTAATAGCCTACTGTTGACCTTACCTATAACAGTCCATACATCTGGTATACATACTATATGCTGTATTAGAATAACGTAAGCTAGGGAAAAATGTTAAAATCGTAAGAACAAACATTTATAGTACTGTATCGAAAAAAATCTGCATATAGGTGGACCCATGCAGTTCAAACCTGTGTTCGAGTCCACCAAACTCCCAAGTACAAATAAGGATGTATGGAACTCACTGGTTTTATGGATTCACCCTGGTCAGGATCCTCCTTGACTTTCCCTTCCAAAAGTTTAGTGTCAAAATCCACAATTTTGTACCTGATGCTTTTCAAGGTACTGCTGCTGAGCCAGGACCTGATGAAAATAAAGCACCGAATTTGTTTTAAATAACCATGTCCTTGGGGCGCCTGGGTGGCTCAGTCGGTTAAGCACCCAACTTTGGCTCAGGTCATGATCTTGCAGTTGATGGGTTCGAGCCCCGCATTGGGCTCCGTGCTCACAGCTCGGAGCCTGGCGCCTGCTTTGGATTCTGTGTGTGTGTCTCTCTCTCTCTGCCCCTCCCCTACTTGCACTCTCTCTCTCTCAAAAATAGATAAACATTAAAGAAAAATTTTTAAATAACCATGTCCCCAGGAACTCCTGGGTGGCTCAGTCAGTTAAGTGTCCAACTTCAGCTCCGGTCACAATCTCACGTCATGGTTCGTTAGGTGTGCTAACAGCTCAGAGCTTGGAGCCCACTTCAGATTCTGTGTCTCCCTCACTTTCTGCCCCTCCCACACATGTGCGTGCGCGTGCTCTCTTTCAAAAATAAACATTAAAAAAATTTTTTTTTTTTAATTTTTTTTTTTTAACGTTTATTTTTGAGACAGAGAGAGACAGAGCATGAACGGGGGAGGGTCAGAGAGAGAGGGAGACACAGAATCTGAAACAGGCTCCAGGCTCCGAGCTGACAGCACAGAGCCCGACGCAGGGCTTGAACTCACGGACCGTGAGATCATGACCTGAGCCGAAGTCGGCCGCTTAACCAACTGAGCCACCCAGGCGCCCCTAAAAAATTTTTTTAAATAAGTAACTATGTCCCCAAACTATAGCCTTCTCTGTCTTCCAATGAGGGCATAATGTAGTTTAAGAGAAACCCTGGGGACCATATAGATGTCTTCAAGCCTCTTCTATGAGCCTTGGTTTCCTCATCTAAGTGAAGGTATGCCCATCAAAGTCCCTGCCTGAACCAAGATTCTGTGGTGATGGACAGTGCTCCCACCAGGCTCACATTCAGGATCAGTGCTGGAGAGAAACCAGTTGAGAACATCCCATCATCACACGGACCAATCAACTCTTCTTTCTCCAAATACGTGGTGAAGAAAAGTCAAAATATGATGGCAGTGAAAGCTAATTGTCGACAAAACTGGTAGTCAGCCTGTTCTTCTAGACTCATTAATTCACTGTAATGACTAAGTAATTCCTCCACCAGTGTCTAAGGTACTAACTCTAAGAAAGTCTGTGTTCTGTAAATAACTGCACATTTTTCCTGTAGTCTCTGCTAGTTCAGTATTTCTACATTATTTTAGATGGTTTTGGAGTTTTTATTTACTTTTTTAAAGTTTATTTTTGAGACCGAGAGAGAGACAGAGCATGAGCAAGGGAGGGGCAGAGAGAGAGAGGGAGACCCAAAATCTAAAGCAGGCTCCAGGCTCTGAGCTGTTAGCACAGAGCCGGAGGCAGGGCTTGAACCCATGAGCCACGAGATTGTGACCTGAGCCAAAGTCAGACACTCAACAAACTGAGCCACCCAAGCGCCCCTTGGAGTCCTTAAAATATAGGAAAAATAATAACAACTTTCACAAACTAAACAGGAACTATGGAGAAAGTCACAAGGACAGAAATGTTTTAGAACAGTGACAACTGTTAGCCTATTAAATAAGATGTTTCTTTGAATATCATAAATCTGAATTCAGAGCATTTTCAAGATCTGGATGACTTTATCAGATTAGGATTCTTTGATTAATCACAATTACAGTAAGGAACGTTTACTGACTATTATGTTCTTAATGTTTTTTTATATATTCTCATTTTCAACACAATAATCCTCTAAGTTGGACATTTTCACCCCATACTTAGAGATGAGGAAATGGGCTCCCAGGGGTTAAGTAATTCTCCCCAATCACTGGGCCAGGATCTGGATTCTCATCTATATGCTCACTTCACCACACCACCTTGCCATCGTTCCCCTGACCCATCCCACTCTAGAACTAACTACTCAGGGTGTGTCCATGAGATAAGGAACTTGTAACAGAATGTAAATCAACATATTGCTTCCTTCACTGAGAAACTATTACTAAAAAAAACCCTTGATTTAATAATGTGTGTATGACAGAATTAATTTACATCTTGGTACAAATTCCTTATATTCTTTGTCCTACCACAGGGATGTGTTTATGATACAATCACATGGAAAAACCTCTCATGTGCAGTTTTTATGTGGTATGATCTCAATTGTATAGAAGAAGTATACACATATGGAAAAAAACATTCCTGGATTGGCAGCTGGCCTGTTCTAGAGCATCCTCTAGAAGCAGAATCATCAGGCAAGCAGAACTCACCGGAGATGGTCTGCTGTACCATTGAGCGTAACAATGTAAAACATCACATTGGAGCGAGTGTTGTGCTGAATGCTGTTTATGGCTGCAATGGCCCCCCCGAGCCTATCTTCAGATGCAGCGATGACCACAGGAATCTCCTCTTGTCTCCCGTCTACAGCTTGTCGGGGAACATTTGGGACAAAGTCTATGGGCTGAAACCCCACAATTCCTGAATCTGCAAAGAACACACACAAGGAAAGTATTGTGATACAAAACCTCATAAGCTTTTGATCTAGAGCCCAAGACATGATAAGAGGTAAGGTGAGGATTATACTTACTTCATTCTCCCCCCATTACAACATGAGGCAGATAGCCCAGAAACTCTGTGTTTTCCTATGTGTGACAAGGCTTTTGGAAAAGTAGAAACATTAAAAAAAATATTGGTGGACTGAATTCTGATACATTACTGGTGGGAATACAATAGAATCTTTCCAGAATGTCTTTTTAGCAATTTGTATCAAGAACCTTAAACAGGTACATGATCTCTGACCCAGTAATTCCCCTTGCCTCTCTTAAGTACAAATCTGAGAGGTAATCCAAAGTCACAAGTGTGTTTATAATTGTGAAAACCTAGAAACTGACTAAACCATTTTTTTCTTTTTTTAAAAAAAATTTTTTTTTTTTAACGTTTATTTATTTTTGAGACAGAGAGAGACAGAGCATGAGCAGGGGAGGGTCAGAGAGAGAGGGAGACACAGAATCTGAAACGGGCTCCAGGCTCTGAGCTGTCAGCACAGAGCCCGACGCGGGGCTTGAACTCACGGACCGTGAGATCATGACCTGAGCTGAAGTCGGCCGCTTAACCGACTGAGCCACCCAGGCGCCCCTAAACCATTTTTTTTCAAACCATGAACTGTGTCCCATAAATAGGCATGAAATCAATTTAGTGGGTCACAATCAGAATTTGAGTAGAAAAGCAATTCCTGAATTGGAATAGAGCACCAAATCAGAAAAGTATCAGACCACACACCACACACAGCAATTCTAAGTACTGTTTTGTAAACGTTCCTTTTTGCCTTTTACAATATATATTCATTCATTTACATTCATTGGACACTGAGCATCTAATATGTGCTAGGCATTGGGGTCATAGCCATAAGTAAAACACAAATCTCTACCACCACGAAGGGTAGATGGACAATAAGCAAATACACATGTATATTTGGGTGCTATCTATAACATGTTACAGTGGGAATGCCATCAAAAAAAGGCTGAGTCACATTGTTCCAAGACTATTTTTCCTGTGGAAAACAAACTATGTGGCATTAAAATTATATATGAAGAATATCTACCATCACGGTGACTTGCTTCAGATATAATCACATGGAAAAACAGGTCATTGCAGTTTATATATTACATCATCTCATGACAGAAAAAATACATACACAGAAAAAAAAGGCAGGAAGGTACTAAGCCAAAATTTTAGTAATAGCTGTATCTAGGCAATGAAATAATTTTCAATGAAAATTTATTGAGCACCTCCTGTGTACTAGCCATCATCCAACTACATAGGAGATAAAGCAGTGAACAAAGTATTCTCGTGGAGCCTGAATGCTGTTTTCCTTTTTCTAAATGTTCCCACCAAGAGCATACATTATGCATACATTATACATATCATACTTACTTGCTTAATGTATGTTGTATGTATATATGTAAATACATACTGTTATTTCAGAGCACTCTGTGAAGGTCAGGCAAAAGCTATTCGTCTTTTCTTGTTCTGGTCAACTAGGGTGGGTAGCAACCGCAAAATGATTTTTGACAAACATCCTGAAACCTCCCAATACTGTAGTAGAGCAATGGAATTATGCAATAAAGTGATTTTTTACATCAGTTAATAAGGCTTTCTGGTTTTGTTTTACTACTATGGTCCCAGTACTACTGTTCCACACGTTAAAGGAAAGAACAGATGAAGGAAAGGAGCCCAATGACACCAGTAAACAGGGCAGGCATCAAGTAGAAGCTTCACATACCTGTCCCCACCTTCTGAAGCCCTCCCCTGCTGCAATGAGCAGACAGTTCCCCTAAGGCCTCTGCTTTGGTGAAAAGGGGTCTGCGGTAAGATCAAACCCTTAGCAAATCTCCACAACAGGGAGGTGGGGGTGGGGCTATAAGAACAAAAGGAGCACCACTACCTTTTCCTAGCAGCTTTTGTAAGGACAAGAAGAAAACTTTATTTTCCTTTAGCCTAGTGTTATAACTTTTAGGATGTGGGACACAGGGAACCCCGGGTCCTCAACAGATGCCAAAACATTAGTAAGGGTTCCCATACCTGAAACCTCATTCCTTAGCAAACTGCTCAGGCCGAGAAAGTTATGGTGCAAAACCAGTAGGAAGAGAACAACAACCAGGACCAGGACGATGATGTTTACTGAAACAAAGAGGAAAAGCCTGCATTACATCTCTTTACCTTTTGAGCAGCTATAAAAACAAGAAAATTTGTAGAAAGAGCATACCTTTACGGAATGACATCTTTCTCTTCTGTCTTATATAAATATTAGTTTTTAACCCTACAAAACAAAAACAAGCCCCCAAAGTCAGCAGGTACATGAGAATGGCCATCGAAATGCCTCAGCATTTTATTTAGATAGAAACAAGAAATGCATACAAGTATTTTCTGCCAGAAGCTCATTCTGAATTAATAGTCTCCAAGAACCCAATTTGGGATCTGAATTTTATATAGTTGTCATGATAATAAAATACTTGCAAATAACCTGGGAGAAATAGATAGCCTTGTATGTTAAATGTCACCAGATGAAAAGCAAAATAAATTCTACCAAGAGGACTACCTGAGGTCTAACCACTATGGAAATGTTCTCCAGGTGAAATTTCTAGTTAAATTAGACATGGACTCTGTTGTCTATAGCCTGAGGTCGGCCTCACTGGCACAAAACGTCCCTGTTCTGAGTTGTATCCCATTCAGCTTTAACTGGAATTAAAGAGAAAAAATTTTCCAACTTCATTTAAAACAAAATTTCATTTAAAGAGAAATTCATTTAAAGAAACATAATTACAAAAATGCACAAAACCCAATTTTGCCGTCAAAATTTGAGACTGCTGTTCTCAAAAATTAAAAATCCCCTAAAAGAAAAATGAGCTTCTTTCCAGGGTTTCATTTCTGTTGGTAACTACTCATCTCTTCCTAAAGTGGTATCCAATACTGTCACTCTGCCTGTGGCTTGTGCTCCCCAGCTCATCTGATGCTTTCACTTAAAAAAAGATTAATAGCCTGGCTGGCTCTGTCAGAAGAGCATGGGGTTGTGAGTTCAAGCCCTGCAATGAGTGTAAAGATTACTTAAAAAATAAATAAAAAACAAAACTGTAAAATAATAATAATGATCATCCAATGAAAATGAGATTGTGTGTGGAACAAAATTAAATGATGAGATTTCTACAACAATCTCTGGGTAACATTTCCTTATAAAAACAGGTTTATGCAACCAGGATATTATAATCCTACCTTTGAGACATTTACCATTTTCTACTTCATCTTCCCCCTCATGGAAGCATCTAACATTTACATAAGGCTACTAACTTCACAATGCACCCTGAATTATAGCATATTTCTACATCAAAGTGTGGTGCCTGGGTGGCTCAATTGGTTAAGCATCTGACTTCAGCTCAGGTCATGATCTTACAGCTAGCTCATGGGGGTTCAAGCCCCATGTCGGGCTCTGTGCTGACAGCTCAGAGCCTGGATCCTGCTTTGGATTCTGTGTCTCCCTCTCTCTCTGCCCCTCCTCCACTTGTACTCTGTCTCTCAAAAATGAATAAAGATTAAAAAAAATTTTTTTTAATAAAAAAAATTTAAATAATTAAATAAAAGTAAGTTTGAATTAATTTCATCTTAAGTGTGTGCCTATCAGGCACTTGATTTCTCAAGACCTTTGAAAAAAAGAGAAAAAAAAGAAATCTATTGAAGGGTTGTTTTAAGAACTGAGAATCACAGATTAGACTACAAACTGGGGAGAAAATAATTCAGACTCCCAAAGAACAATCTAAAATACGTACACACACACTCTCTCCCTCTCTCCCATTTCTTTCTAGAGCAGTATATATAAAGTACATTATACCAGTGAACTTCTCTAAAGAATGCACGTCATTATATACACTGTGTGCTTTTCACATGGTGGGCTGAGCCTTACCTACAAAAACTGATTGACCAGGAGCCCCGCAGACAAAACTCTAACATCTGCCTGCTTGGAGTCAATTTCCACCACAAATAAAGAGAACCATCTCACTCGAATAAATCTCATTTAACTTAATGATATAAGGGACAGTGTTTTAGCTCAACAACGTCCAGTAAGTTACTTAGAGATAGTATGTGGATTGAGAGGTAATTAGCTAGACACAAGAAAACCACAATCCTGACAGGTACTTGATGTACTTAAATAAACCACCATGGCAGAAACCATTTGCTTCTAAAACTTCCACAGTTATCTCTCTGCCAAATGCTAATTATTATGAAGTATGTCTGATCCATATTTTCTTTCCTATTGCTACTCCTTGTAATGAAACTCACTGATGTGGTTAGAAAGAATTCTCAAAACCTCATGTAGACCCTGGATGTGTAATAGTGGCTATATTTTTTAAGAGTACACAGCTAAGAACAATTTGATCAGCAATATTCAATTTTTCACTAGGGAAGTTAATATTTTGTTTAGAAATTATAAAACCTTCACATTCCCAAATCACTCACAAAACACACACACACAACCAGGACAGGCGTATCCAAAAAATATGGCTGAAGAAACCTTAGGGAGAAAGAATACCATTTTCTTTTTAACTTGCTAGTTACCGGCATTAGCACCCATTCTTGGCAGATGTACCCACCTTTTCTGCTCTCCCTTTTGTTAATATGTAGTCCCAAGAAAGGTCATTCCACTTACGCTCTGTAAGCTAATCTCTACTTGTTTCCTTGGCGCAACATCAGCACACTCACTCTCTGCTGGATCACACCCATCAGCATACTATCATGCTCTTGTATCTTTCCAGTTAATTAATTAAAAAAAAAAAAAAAAAAAAGACACCACTCCCCTCACCCAGTTGATCCACGGACCCATTTTTCTGCTCCCCTCACTCTAAATGCTTGAAAAAATTTTACCTCTAGCTCTTCCTCATCCTCTTCTTTTAGCCTCCTCCAGGCCAGACTTCTGTCCCTACTGTTCCATTCAAACTCATCTTGTTGAGGTCACCAAAGCCCAAGGTAATTTTTTAAAATGTTTGTTTATTTTGAGAGAGAGAAAGAGAGAGGGAGGGGCAGAAAGAGAGAGAAAATCCCAAGCAAACTCCACATCCAGCGAGGAGCCCAATACGGAACTCAATCTCACAACTGTATCTCAGGCCAAGGTCATCTTTCTATACTGTTATCCATCCCCTCAGAGGCCATCAGGAAAGTTCACCACATCCCCTCCTCAATTATGAAATCCTCTCATTTATTATTTTTTTTAATGTTTATTTTTGAGAGAGAGAGAGACAGAGCATGAGCAGGGGAGGGGCAGAGAGCAAGGGAGACACAGAATCTGAAGCAGGGTACAGGCTCTGAGCTGTCAGCACAGAGCCCAAAACAGGGGCTCGAACTCAGGAACGGTGAGATCATGACCAGAGCCCAAGTCGCACACTTAACCAACTGAGCTATCCAGGTGCCCTTCATTTCTTTGTTTCTTTATATCTGTCTTCTGGGCCTAGAATGTGAGCCCTAATGAGAACAGAGACCCCAATGAAACAAAGTGTTTACTGATGCATCCTCACCATCAAAAACCTCCACTGGTAGTGGGCAGGTGATATTTGTTGAATGATCTTGTAAATAGGAGCACTGGTGGTTCTCAGCTCAGAAAGGGAACACAATCTTTGATAATGGTCATGAAAACACATTTCAACATAAGGAACGACATGGATTCCAGCAGAGATCTCTCTCAAATGGAACCTCACAAGCAATTTCCTTTTTTCATATCTTCATAGCTCAAATACTGTACTGCCTCTATAGCAACTGACACGTTGTAAAGTGCATTTAAAAAGGAGTAAAACGGGGGTGCCTGGTTGGCTCAGTTGCAGGAGCAAGCGACTCTTGACACCAGGCTGTGAGTCTGAGCCCCATTTTGGGTGTAGAGATTTCCTAAATAAATAAAATTTTTAAAAAGGAAGGGGGAGGGTGTAACAGAGGGATATGTCAATTTCTACATACAACAGAAAGTCTGTTAAGTCTCTGCCAGGATGAAAAGTGGAAAAGCACTAAAGATATACATCCACTTTCTCCTACCTCTTCATCTGGCTAACTCCTACTTGGCTTTCAGGACTCGAGGGAGCCTCTCCTCCCCTCCCCCTGCCCCCTTCAAGATGCAGCTGCCCTGAGCTCCCACATCTCCTGGCCCTCCCTATCCAAGAATAAAGCTGGCTGTCATTTATTTCTAGGGTTACACCATTGTCTCCCTTGACACACTCTGGGCTCTAGGAAGGTAAGGACCTGAGGTTGGTCACAGCCGTATCCTAGGCCCACTGCGTGGCAGAGAAAAAGGTACCGCGAAATGTGCTGAATGTATGAATGTGGGCGGCAGCCTGCCCGGGGAAAGCTGAGCATCCCACTGTCTGTGACCCTGACACGCAACACAGCATAGAGGCCAGAGAGCCACCTAGGATTCACAGGCCCAGGTTCCCCAGGGAGGTTTCTCTCCCAAGCGTGGGCACCCCATCTCGCTCAGGGGGTAACAAGGGAGGGCCTAAGTTTTTGAGATAGACACCAGCTTCGAAAGAGAGGCAAAGCGAACCCTTGGCCCCTATAGGGAGGGGCCGGTGCAGCCGGCAAGCGTGTTGGACGGCCAACCTGGGAGACTCTCCGAATGGAGGCCATCTCTCCATTTCGGTGCAAGGGACGGCGGAGGGGGGGGTCCCCTCTTTGAGAGGATGCCCTTTCTATTGGGCGATGTGGCCTGGGGTACTGCCCTCTAAATTCTAGGGGTCAACACGGCCCCCTTACGCTTAGGGGTGCTAAGGACGGTGTGACGCTCCGTAGGACCTCCCCACCCCCCACGCCCAGAGACCCCCGGTTAGGGCCGGGGCAAGCAGCTCATCTCGGACGCTCCCCGCGGCCGCCCTTACCTGCAGCCAGAGGAGGAGGAGCCACCGTCCGGGCCCCGGCCCGCCCCGCCAGCTCAGCGCCCGCGCGGCAGGCCCGGGGGCCCAGTCCGCCGCCGGGCCGCCCGCCTCCCCTGCACTCCGGACCAAGCCCGCCCTCCTGCTAGTTCTGCGGCCGCGGCGCAGCCCCGACACCTGAAACCCACCCGCCGCTCCGACCGCGGAATCGTGGCGCCGAACAGGCGCGCCGGGCAGCCCCACCGCCCGGGTCCTCGCAGAGAAAAGCCGGTCGCCATGGAGACGGGGCGCGCTCTGGCGGCCGTTAGGCCGCGGGGGCGCTGAGGAGGACAGTTTGGAGGGCCGGGGCCGCGGCTCCCGCCATTACACTACTGACGGCTAACCCCTCCCGGACGCGCGATGCCTCTGCTCGACCGCCACTGTCGCCACCTCAGCCCTCGCGGGCAGTGCGCCGGGCTACAGCCGGCTCCGAAAGCGCAGGTGGCCTAGCGATGGTGCGGGGCGGAGCCTCGGGCCGTTCGGGTCTGTAGGAGACATCCGCTTCCGGGGCCGCGGCCGTCTCATTGCCCGGCTCTGCGGGCCCGCGGTCCTGCACTTGGAACCCGACCCCGGCGCCTACGATCCCTGAGTCGCGCCTGCCTTCGCTCTGCTGCCAGCTTTCTCAGCTAGTCATGCTGGAGCATCTGAGCTCGCTGCCCACGCAAATGGTGAGGGCTCGACCCCAAGACCCCCCGCCCCGCACGCTTCTCTGGAGCTGGCAGCTCCGGCGGCCCTTGTCTCTTCCCTGAATTGTGCTTCCCGGGTCCCCGTCTCTCTTCGCCCGCGAGGAGCCCCCTGCCCATGCGCCGTTAGGATGCTTCAGTTCTCCGGAAAACCTAGAATTTCATTTCTTGTCCGGTCCTTGGGGAGGCCCCTGATGCCGGGGTTGCCCGGTGCCAAAGCTGTGAGGCCAGAGCAGGAACCACCTCTTCGGTGGTGGAACCAATTCCTGCTTTGCTCTCCTTCGCTTCTAGGATTACAAGGGGCAGAAGCTAGCTGAACAGATGTTTCAGGGAATTATTCTTTTTTCTGCAGTAAGTATTGTTTTTGCATAGTATTCTTTTTCTTCTCCCCCTCCCCCAGCCCCCCCCCCACCCCCCCAACCAGCTTGATTGTATTTAATGTACTTCGTTTGTCTCCAGATAGTTGGATTTATCTACGGGTACGTGGCTGAACAGTTCGGGTGGACTGTGTACATAGTTATGGCCGGATTTGCTTTTTCGTGTTTGGTAAGAAGATTGTGGGTATTTGGATGTTAGTGGCAAGTTTTCTAAATTGGGTTGGTTTGGTTGGAGCTGGTAGTGAGAACCAGCACCAGCTTTTCAAAACCTCCTCTTTTTGCCATCAGTGTTTCACCTTGCTATCTATCACTGGAAAAGTAGAATACCAAATAAGTGGCAGATAAAGTAAGCTGCATAAAAGGATACAGTTTATTTCTTAACAGCAGCTGCTCCAAGCAGTAATCTTAAGGTCAAAACTAGCAGGAATTTCTTAGGGTCTTCACAATGCGCTCTCCTCACTTTTTAGCTTCTAAAGCCTTATGTGTAAATGGTGAGGCTTGTTTGCAATTCTTAAATATCTTATCTGGGTGAATGAGTTTTCACTGGAATGTCAGTTTTGCTGTTGTTTTTTTACCTCTAGTAGCATAGAGGACTTATTTAGGAATATTACACGTAATGCTCTTTTAAACTTTTGATGTTTAATATTGACGGATTTCCTCTGTTCTGGCTCAGTTGACACTTCCTCCATGGCCCATTTATCGCCGGCATCCCCTCAAGTGGTTACCTGTTCAAGATTCAGGCTCCGAAGACAAGAAACCAGGGGAAAGAAAAGTTAAGAGGCATGCTAAAAATAATTAGGGTTTTCATGATTCAGCTTTACTGTTGCACCTGCTTTCGTTTTGTATGAGATGAGCTAAATTGTTTTTGTATCCAAAACATGAGTTGAAACCCATCGCTGCTCCTCCAGCACAGCTGTGTATAGATTTTGTTGTCTTTATATTTCATTTCTAACTCCGTTGGCTTTTGACTTATAATTATTTTAGGCCTTCTCTTCATAATCTTTATCTGAAATGAGAGCAGAAAACACAAGTATGCAAAGTTTCTTTCAGGTCTACAAAAATAATGAATAAATGCCTCATAAAAGTACAATTTGACTGTCAGAGTTTTATAATTCATTATGAGTGGTTAAATCGTTTTAAGGTTTTCAGTTAAAACTCAACACCAGTCTATGTCTAAAGAGTCTTCTGTCCATTGTTGTGAAAGCGAACCTACCAGTAAATGCCAGAGTTAGAAGTTTGTGGTTCTGAAAACATCACTGAGCACCATTTCTATTTTCTGTAGCTGTAAGTTCCTAATACATGTCTTTCTTGACAACAGTAAGTGCCTATGAAAAAATGTAGTGTAAATTTGTGGGACGGTCATAGTTTGGTACCACTAAAATAAGGGTGTTGTTAAGCAGAAAAATTTCAATCCATCCTTTACTTGAGGTGGAGCAAAGTGGAAACCTATAAAAACTAAATTCTTTTTAAATTTTCCAGAGGACTGAACAGAAAAATATTCTAAAGGTTTGTGTACAGAATGGAAGTGGGAGAGTTATTGTAGGTAATATTCTATTTCTCAGTACCAGGATACAGGACTTGATAAAATACGTGTTTAAAAAATGAGAACAATGACCTTAATAAACAAAAGTCAGGAAAGCTTAAAGAAAAAAAAAAGAGAGAGAAAATTAAGACCACATAAATAAGACTAAGCATATAAATAAGAGTAATTAATGTGATTTAAAAGTTAGGAGCTCCCAAATAGTGTTAAAAATCAAGTTACCTTGGGGTGCCTGGGTGAACGACTCTTGGTTTCAGCTCAGCTCATGATCTCACAGTTCATGGGTTTGAGCCCCAAGTTGGGCTGGCTCCGTCCTGACAGCATGGAGCCTGCTTGGGATTCTCTGCCCCTCCCGCATGCATAGGCTTTCTCCATCTCAAAATAAATAAACTTAAAAAAAATCAAGTTACCTCCTGTTTTCCAGATGACACCCAAAGGTTGAAAACAGGGAAAAGGATATCTTAGGTGGATGCAAGCAGAAAGGAGGGGTAATTAGAAAGTCATACTTAACATCAGAAATGTGGCAAGGAGGGACATCTGGAGCTGCCAAAATGTGCTGTTCTGAATCATTATACATTAAATAAGACATGAAATTGTATAAAGAAAGAATTTTACATACGTAAGAGTTTGGCAACGCTACCACTGGGTAGGAGACCCAATACTACCTTTCAGATTTTGGTAGATAAGTGGGCATATATTGAAAGGGAAGACTTTTGCACTTGTTCTCTATACTTGGAACATTTCCCCTCAGATACACAGGACTTGTTCTTTACTTTCATTCAGGTCTCTACTCGGATGGGACTATAAAGAAGCATCTCCTACTGCCCTGTCAAAATAAAGTGGTATGCCCCATCCTCTATGCACTGATCTATCTCACATTACATATTTTTCATTGTTGCCACCCCCCCTCCACAGAATGTAAGCTCCATGGGAGGGAACAGGGATCTTGTTTGCTCACTGCTGTTTGCCCAGTACTTCTAAGAGTTGGGGAGACATTGTAGGTGCTCAGTAAATAGTTAATGAATGATTCAGAGGTGCATTGCCATTAGTCACCTGGTCTACTTAAGTTTAATTAAAACTAAAATTAAAAATGGAGTCCTTCAAACTAGCTACATTTCAAGAGCTCAAAAGCCATATATGACCAGTGGCTACCTTATCACAGAATACAGATACAGAACATTTCCATCATCACAAAACTACTGATCAGGTCTTCTACAGGTTTGAATAATAGAGAAAGGCAAGTGATTGTGTTTGTGCATAACAATCTTTACTAAATGCCCATTGGACTGTTCCCTCTACTGGCTCATCTACTGAGCCACAAGGAAGAACAATCCCAAGAAGTAAAAGTTAATGCAGGTCATATTCAGTAACCACACTGCAATGACTCCCGCCCCGCCAGACAGAGAGCACGTGAGTGAGCACCAGCAGGGAAGGGGCAGCAGGAGAGGGAAGGAGAGAATCGTAAGCAGGCTCCACGCTCAATGCAGAGCCCGATGTGGGGTTCGATCTCACTACTGACTGAGATCATGAGTCGGACACTTAACCGACTGAGACACCCAGGTGCCCCGAATTTTTTTGGCTTTCTAAATACATGTATCCCTACTTTCCAAAAGGTTGTTTCACGCCACTTCACTTTTCTGCAAGTCTTACGTTACTACAGCAATGGCTTTTTTCATAAAAGCAAAAATCCTCTTCAGATTTCTTTCAACAAAAACAGGTACTACTGTAGGTCTTAAGTGTGAAGAACTTTCAGAGAGTGGGAGATACTCTGTTTTTCACCATTTCAGCTTACCAAAGGTTTCATAGGACTGCTTTTTGGGGGTAATGAGAAAATATGTATATGGAAATTAAGGAATATTTCTTAAGGAGAAAACCACAATTACTGACTATTTACAAACTGTCAAAAGTATATCAAAGTCTGAAATATGGTCAAAGGTATAATGAGAAGAAAATTCATACTGTTAAAGGTGTTTTATATTTAAGAAAGATAAAAAATGATTAAGCACTCAAAAACCACAGAGTAACCAAAAGATACTGGGATGAAAACCAAAATGAATGTTTAGACAAAATAAAACTATACAGAATGGGAATAATAACATATGGGGGAGAATTTTTTAATTCTAAGAAAATATGTACATATACAAATTAGAAAACTTAACTAAAACTGATGTTTCTCCAGAAAGATGTATTCATAAAACATGCAAGAAACGGTGAATAGTTCAGAAAGACCCACCCACAGTTTGCCAAGGATTTGCCTCAGACTGGGACTGGGATGAGACGGTTTTACTGTTGAGTTCTAACAAACCCTTCAAAGTGAAAATAAGAGATCTCAGAAACCAGGCTATGAGCACCTTAAGGACAGGGAGTAAGTGTTTTCCTCACCACCATATCCCCAGCTCCTGCCAGAGCACCTGACACAGAGTAAAAACTAAAAATCTGTTAAGTGGCTAGAAAGGGAACATTTCATTAGAGTATTTTATGTGTGTGTGTAATTTTCAAAGAAGGTAAGATAACACTTTATATTATAAAAAGTGAAAACGTTTCCGGAACAGCATTTATTTTTAAAGTCCCTTGAATACAAAAGTGAAAATTTACTAATCAAGACTTTTATTTTATAAAAACAACTTATTTCCCACATGGGAATTACTCCTCATTAAACAACTAATAAAATATGTGATATACAGTCATACATTTACAACATGGGAAGACAACCAATAATTTGACAGACAAAAAGACAAACTTCAGGAGGTAAGTATGTCCAACATAACTAAAAGGAGCTGGACTTCACTTACAAATTGCTTAACTGGAAAAGGAATTCGTGTTTTAGAAATGTTTTCACTGATGAAAAGTTACTCTAAAAAAAGCCAGCAGAAACATGGATTTACAAAGCCAAATTATTTTAGTTTCAATTCTTGCATATCCTAAATGAGGTTCATATTAAATGAAAATAAAAGGTTTATTAAACATCCATCAATATATAAAAAAGGAACTGCTCAATTACTAGATACTACATATTCTTTATATCTACTCCCAGAATCATGAATTGATTTTCTTAAAAAAATAATTTTTCAACTACTACCTAAGGTTATTAACAATGACAACTCGCATCACTAGACATATTATGTCACTTATTTATCCTATTACTTTTATCACTATAGTGCAATATAAAACTTCCAATCCAATATTTTATGGCCCTTACGTATCAAACTAATTAGTACCTTAGAAAAATAAAATTCTAAATATAAAGTTGGTGGTTTAAGGCTCAGTAAACAGTAACCAAACAAAAGTCTTATAACAGATTTTCCTCATCAAGAGTAAGATTAGCCACAGATTTTTTTCCTTTGTTTTGTGACATTGCTTCATTTTACTCTGTTCCATCCCATTTTTTCCCCAGTTAAAAAAAAAGATATAAGGATGTTGAATGGCCTCCAGCCATTATTATGGGTTTGTTTCTGTTCAAGCCAAAAACCTTTGAAAATAGGTCTTTAGTTCTGGCAGATTAGAATAAATTATCAAAAATTCACATTTTCTTCAAAAAATTTCAACTGGCGAGCTTTCACACTGTAAGTTGTGTATTTTTCACCCATGTGCTCCTGCAAACGTACCTAGTGGAGAAACAAAAAGAAAATCAGTATGTAGTAGAAAAAATATTTTTTGCAATTTTAGAAGAAAGGCTTTTCAAGAAAAAAGAGAAGGGCTTTTCTTTAAAAAAAATTTTTTTTTAATGTTTATTTTTGAGAGAGAGAGTGTGAGTGGTGGACGGGGAGAGAGAGGGAGACACAGAATCAGAAGCTGGCTCCAGGCTCCAAGCTGTCAGCACAGAGCCCAACACGGGCCTTGAACTCACAAACTGAGATCGTGACCTGAGCTGAAGTCAGCGGCCCAACCGACCAAGCCACCCAGGTGTCCCAAGAAGGACTTCTTAAGCATGATACCAGAGGTGGAAACCACATGGGAAAATGCTATCATTTAAAAAACATTTGAAACTTCAAGATGTCAAAAAATTGTCATGAGATGTTAAAGAACAAACAATACACTGGGGAAAATTTGCAACATACATACCAAAGAATTAATACCATTAATATAATATAGAGCCCTTGGGGGTGCCTAGGTGGCTCAGTCCGTTAAGCATCTGACTCTTGGTTTCACCTTAGCTCATGATCTCATAGTTTGTGGGATTGAGCCCTGTGTTGAGCTCTGCATTGACAGTGTGGAGCCTGCTTGGAATTCTCTCTCTCCCTCTCTCTCTGTCCCTCTCCCCCACTCTCTCTCAAGAAATCAAACTTTAAACAGCATAGAGTTTCCCTATTTAAAAAAAAAAATAGAGCTCTTAGAACCAGTAAAACACATAATATTAGAACATTAGAATTAGTAAAACAACAAAATCAATCTCATAGATAATTCAGCAAAGGCATTTACAAATTAATACAAATAGCCAATTAAAACAGAAATTTCAATCTAATAAAAAAAAATACATACAATGTGACACTCAATATATGCCTGGAATTAAAATAACACCTAACAATATGTTAAACAGATGTCACACACCTCCTATCCAGTGCACAGAGAAGGACACAATATCACTTTTGTGGTATTCCTGCCAAAAATACAGAATCTGAATCTATTTAACAGGAAACACATCAAATCCAAATGGAGGGTCATTTTATAAAACATGGCCAATACTCTTCAAAAATGTCCTAACTGTCCCAGATTAGATGAGACATAACAAATACAATCCCAATTGGTTCCACATCTGGCATGATGGCTTGAAGAGCTCTGAAGACCCCCTCCTCACTGAAACTGGTGAAAATTATTTTCTAAACTAACCATTTAAAGTCTCTGGAAGCGGTCCTGAGGGCATACAGCAAATAAAGACACTTTTTTTTTTTTTCTCAAGAAAATCTACCAAAACCCATTAAGAACAGTGAGAGTGGGTGGTATCTAAGCTAAGATCAAAGGCCTCCCTCCCCAGTCCCAGCTGAGTGAGACAAAAACTCTACACCAAACTGTAGCCAACAACACAGGGTTCCCTTTCCATCAGCTCCTAGTCCAAAGGCAATCTTCCTGGGAGGGGCAGGACATCATATCTCATCCTGCCCCCCCACATCTGTGGTTAAGGATAAATTTTGAGAGAGTGCAGCCAAGATGTGGGAATTTCCTTTTTATACCAGGTTAGACTTGTAGGATGGAGGCTGTACCTTGGGAGCAAGGCCAATGAAAATACTGGGGCCCCAGTCACCTTTGCCCCAGACCATAAAGTGAAAATCCCATGCTCAGGTGAAGCATGCCAAGAAGACCAGCCCTCCCCGCCACTGAGCTTCTAAAGTAGGGGTATCACTCATAGACAAGTATGCTATTGTCTTTGCTCCCAGCTGTGTTCCGAGATTTTTCCTGGGGTGAGAAGCAAGACCTAAAACAGCACCAAAACTTTTCCTTAATGGACTGACCTCATTTAGAACAGAGTGGAAAAACTCAAGCCTACAATTGCTCTCAAAAACTGGAAGTAGTGGTGAATGGCAACTAGGAGGAGACTGGTAGAGTCACTGGGTGTATAGGCTAAACTGTGGGCAGCCTACTTTGATGGAGACAACTATGAAGCTGAGAGGAACCCTCCCCCACCCCCACCCCGCCCCCCACCCTGGGGTCAAAACTAATTTCAAACACTGACCCTGGGAACTATCCCAAATTTTACTGGATCAGTTTGTGGAGCAATGTGTGCCCCAGGACATTGTTGGAAACAGGAGAGCCATCAATTAGCAACTAAAAAACCTTAACAGCTAAGGGAAGGACAGGGAGAGTCAAAAGAGTTCTGCAAAACCCACCATCATCCCAAGGTGGCTGTGGATACAACCAAGGCCTTGCCAGCTGAGAGGCAACATCAGATTTACATTGTGGAGACATGAAGAAGGGATAAAATAGACTTTACTAAAAAATTCAGCCAATCACTAAAGAAGCAAATAATAATAGCAACTCTCCTCCCTGGGGAGGCCAGTGCCCAGACTTGTACAATATACTTTCTGAAATGTCCAGTTTTCAATAGACGGTTATAAGACACATACACTGGGGGAAAAAAGAAGGCAAGAGAGGCACTACCTGGGAGAGTAACCAGATACTAGAGTTAACCAGCAAAGATATCATCAGAAACATGTTCACAGAACTAAAGAAAACTATGATTAAAGTAGTTGTAAGAAGAGCTAAGTGGAAATTCTGGAATGGAAAAGTATAATGACAAATGAAAAACTCAAGAGGGGCTCAACAGTTTATTTGAACTGGCAGAAAGAAAAGTAAGCGGGCTGGAGATAGATCAATATATAATTGATAATCAGTATATAATATCAATATATAATTCACATTATAGATTGATAGATCAATATATAATTCTTTGATTATACAATCAAAGAACAGGGAGAAAAGAAAATGAAGTGAATATCACTTCAGAGAAAAGTGGGACTTCACTCAACACACCAACACATGTATAATGGGACCATCAGAAGGAGAAGAGCGAGAAAGGAGCAGAAAAATTACTTAAAGAAATAATGGCTGGGCAATCCCTATCAAAATAACACCAGCAATCTTCACAGAGCTAGAACAAACAATCCTAAAACTTGTATGGAACCAGAAAAGACCCCAAATAGCCAAAGCCAAATCTTGAAAAAGAAAACCAAAGCTGCAGGCATGACAATCCCGGACTTCAAGCTATATTACAAAGCTGTAATCATCAAGACACAGTATGGTACTGGCACAAAAACAGACACTCAGATCAATGGGACAGAATAGAGTGTGGTAGGGTCCTTTCCCTCAGGAAAGAAAAAAACCTCAAGGTAACCTGGCTATATGCGTATGTGACAACATCCCTCACAATCTTGTAACATGAGACCACTTAATCAGACTACATGTTTGTGTGTTACCATATATGGGAGACAAGGAAGCAAAAAATATATAAAAAGCTACAGCATGTGGCATTCGGGGCTCAGTTCTTTGGGAACCCAACTGAGTGGTGCAGGCAGGAATAAAGTTGCTTCCTGGAAAGAAAAGCCTTGGTGTCACGACTCTGTGCGAGAATCCTGCTACATTACTTGGGGGCTTGTCCGGGATTCAGAGACGGTTCATTTCCTCCTCCTTTGCCACCAGGGATATGGACCTCGGAATGCCGGGAGAGGCAGCCTTGCCTGGTGCCAGCAGACCGCTTGATCTGCAGGAGACTAGCCCTCCCAGCATGCCGGGGCGAGGACCCCGTGTGCCCCAATGGAACTCGTGAGGCCCAGACACCAGCTCAGGGAGTGCCACCTGGCAGACTGGTAAGAACCTGGGTTCGTTTTGGCACACCTGCCCCCAAGAGGCAGAAGGGGAGCCTGATCACCTCCCAGAGTTGCCCTAGTAGTTCCACAAATTCCACAACTCTAAGGCACTGGGTAGCAGATTGTGGAGTCGCCATGTGACTGTGTGTGGGGACTTGTCTCTCATTCATTTCCTGGGTTAATGACTATGATAATTAGAGCCAACCGTCTCTGGTTATTCTACCTCAGAACAGGGACTTTAAGGAATATTCCCAAGCAGCTGCCGAAACTCCTTTTGTTTCAGGGAAATTCCCTGTCTTCTCCAGACTGACCCGGACTGCCCAATTCCACTGGTGGAAAACAAAACAAAACAAAACAAAACAAAACAAAACAAAACAAAACAAACCTGGAGTCTGCTCCTCTGTCTGAGCTGACAAGAGTTAAAACTGGGAATTCTCTTTCTCTGCCTTTTGCTGGCACCTCTCCTCTTCTGCCTTCCCTCCCCCACCTTCTTTTCTGTGCCACTTTGGGGGTGGCCGGCATAACTGGCTCCTCAATGCCTTAGGCACCATCAGCTCCTCCTCCCACCCTAGAGGTTGTGGAGTGAAGACCACCCACTTCAGATTTCCCCACTGGTGCCCCAGATACAAATAGACAAGGGGGAACAAATTGATTAACTTTTAAATGGACACAGATGGAACACATTTGGTATTTAAATGGATTTAAGTTTTTTGGTTTAAAATAGACATGTCTTTAGAGTTATCAGCATTAAACATATAAAACTGTTTTCTAAAGGTCAAGTAAGCTCTTTTATCTCTGTTGCAATTTGTCAGCAAAAAGGTGACTTAATATGATGGTTAATTTTGTCTGTCTCAAAGCTTTCACGGGTAATTGTTAAGATAGCTTTCAAAGTCTTTGGTAACCTAAAACGTTAAAGTTTGGCTTGCATGATAAATTGAGATTGAATTCATTGGATATCTAAAGAGATAAGAGGCTAAAGCACTAATTACTAGATGTAGGTTTGTGCTTCTGACTTGTTGCAGAGAAACTCTAGACATTTGGATCTATGGGAAAACATGCTTTATCCTTAATGGATTCATAATTTTGCCATCTAAAAACATTCAGATATAACATCAAGTTCACAATTGGTTACTACTTAGTTTTCACTGGAGACTAAGGTTTCTAAGAGGTAAAATTCTACTAAATGTAGTTAAAACTAATAAAAATAAGACAAGCAACTCTGTATCTAGAAAAGTAGGAGATATGAAAGAAAGATATAAGAAATGGAAATATATTTTTGTTGAAGGTAAAAGAAAGTAATTTTGTTCTAAATGGGACTGGTTATTTGGAGAAAAATGGCTTGGACAAAATATAAATGTAAAGAAAAATTGCAGAAAGTTCATGAAGGAAAATCTTTAAAAAGAAATTTTATGTGTGGTCAGGATGGACTAAGGTTAAAATAAATGGATTTTAAAAGTACATTGGGTTAAGATTAAATTCCTCCTCTTTTGACCCAAAGGCCGAGAAAATGATAGCAATACCCTTGGTGCCAGCCTCCAAATCCTCCACATTTCTGTTGTTCCTGTTCAGCAGAGGACTGGATGCCTCTGCCGTATGAGGGATGGGTGATATATGAAGGGCTTTTACTAAGGTACATGGGAGCCATTTTACTACACTTAGCCCACTGTATGCTAAAAATGGATATTCACACGGCTGAAACATATTTATGTGAGCATTGTTGAAAAAAGGGAATAGACCTTGACTTTGGCCCTTTAACCCCCTCCCTCAGTGGCCAATGATCAATATGGAAGTTACTGTTGGGCCAAAATAAAATTAGTGCATCCTACAACAACCAGGAAAGTCTTGCTTGGTCACAGTCCATACCCCAAGGTCCTGCAGGCAGGAAATGGAGGGGTAAGAAAAAAACAGGAAAGACCAGGTCAGCTCTTGGAGGTGGGGTCAAGCCTGGGTAAGAATGACTATTCTCAGCACCTCCTGAGACTGGCAGGGCTTTTGGCTGCCAGCTGCAGAGCCAGCCAAAATGCAGGACAGGAGATGAGGTTTCTCCTGGCCAGCTATAGGAAATTGAGATAAGGGACAACTTTCTTCCTTTTTCCTATAGATGGTTAATTCCCCAACCAAGGCCATTACTCCTTTGGAATGCATTATGATTCGTTTTCTTTTGTACAAAGGTTTGGCCCCAATACAAATTGGAAGAGGGAACCTGGCCCCCAAAGGGAAATATCAATGACAATACTATCCTACAATTGGACTTGTTTTGCAAATGTGAAGGGAAATGGGGAGAATTCCCCCATGTTGTTTTTGGGCCTTAAGAAAAAAAATCGAGATATGTGTAAGCAATATAAGGTGGATCCTAATTTTTTTTTTAATTTTTTTTAATGTTTATTTTATTATTTTTGAGACAGAGAGAGACAGAGCATGAACGGGGGAGGGGCAGAGAGAGAGGGAGACACAGAGTCCAAAGCAGGCTCCAGGCTCTGAGCCATCAGCCCAGAGCCCGACGTGGGGCTCGAACTCACGGACCTCGAGATCGTGACCTGAGGAAGTCGGATGCTTAACCGACTGAGCCACCCAGGTGCCCCAGGTGGATCCTAATTTAATGGCAACCCTTTCTGAAGTCCAGCAATCAGTGGGGGAAGTAATTAAGGGCCCCTTACCTGTATCTAAAACAGACCTAGAGAAGGAGGAAGGGAGTTCTTTCACCTCAACCTCCTTCTCCTTGGGTCCTCAATCTATTAAATATATATATATTTATATATATATGTATATATATATATACACATATATATATATATACATATATATATATTTATACACACACACATATATATATATACATACACACACAATTCTGCTCGCTGCTACTCACCTTATCCAGGCCCTCCTCATAATGTAACAGGCATGTTTGCCTTACAAGAAAGCTAGAATGCCAGAAGAAAAAACCTTTATATTACAAGATTTAAGACAGATAAAAGGAGATCTAGGTAAATTTTCTGATCAGATAAGTATATAAGGGCTTTTCAGAACATTATGTATGTTTTTGAGTTGAACTGGAAAGATATAATGCTTTTGTTAAATCAGACTCTTAGTGACACAGATTTTTGGAAAAAAAACTAAGGAAATCTAAGATTTAGCCCTTAAATTATGCTAAATTAGCCACTATTTTACAAACACAAAATGAGAGCCCGATGGCATTCCTGGAGAGGTTGAGGAAGGCTCTCATTAAATATATGGCTATCTCCCCTGACACCCCTAAGGCTGAGATGGTTTGAAAGGACAAATTTGTCACTCAATCAGCCCTAGATATTCAGAGAAAATGCAAAAATTGGCTGTTGGCCTTGAAGGGACCCTGGAGGAACTCTTACAAGTTGCCAATTGAGTATATTACAACCAAAATTAACAAAACAAAACACAAAACAAAACAAAAAACAGAAAAGGAGGCTTAAAAAAAAAAAACCTGAGGCCTTAGTTGTGGCCTTCCATACTACGTCAGATCAGACTTCCCGAGGTCCTGGCACCAAGTGCCATTTATATCGCCATTCAGAGCACTAAAATGATGAGAATGTCCTCAGAGGGGACAACCAAAATGAAAACCCCATAAGCCATGCCCCTTCTGTGGAGACAATCACTGGAGATCTGAAGGCCCTCGGGGACCTCTATCTGTGAGGGCTCAGATAACCAATGTCCCTGGGAGGGACTAACTGGAGTCTGGGGCTCTTCATGGTGGCTCCCCTAAACAAACTGTCTATCAGAAACCCAGAGCCTCGGGTAACTCAGGTAAATACAGAAAGAAAACTGGTTGATTTCCTTCTTAACACCAGAGCTACCTTTTCTGACCTCCTTTCCACTCCAGGCCAACTATCCAAACACAGCATGACGATTAGAGGTATCTCCGGAAAACTGCTAACTAAATTTTTCTCTCAGCCCCTGGGATGTATGTGGGGAAACCTAATTTTTTTTCTCATTCTTTCCTGATAATGCCAGAGAGTCTTACTCCCTTGCTAGAAAGGGACATTATAACTAAAATAGAGACTATGGTGCTACCAACTCCAGGACAGGTAAACAATATGTGAGTTGTTGGAAATTACTGGATATGGTAGACTGTAGATACCAGGGTTCAGAAAAATAGTTTGCCTGCTATATCAATTATTAAAGGAGACTCCCAAAAAAATAAATAAACTGGGGTCTGACTCCTAGATACCGTCTCCAGCCCTTGGTTACAACAGAGCAAAGCAATTACTATTACCAAGCTCACAGAAATAAAAGATCATTAAAACACAGGATCAGGCCTTTCATTTAGGGAGAGGCAAAACTTATCAAATGACCCAAAGGATGTTTACTGGGAAAAAAATTTTTCAAAGAGAGTTCTGAAAGTAGTATCAGCCTGTGAAGTATGTCTTAAAAACAATACTTTCAACCACAAACTTGCTCTCCCAGGCAATCAAGGAACTGGAGGCTATCCAGGAAAGACTAACAATTAGGTTTCACTCATATGCCAAGGTCAAAGGAATTCCAACATCTGTGGGTATGGATTGATACTTTCACTAATTGAGTAAAGGCCTTCTGCAAGACAAAAAAGGCATAAAAAGCAATAAAAGTTTTGCTTTATAAAATAATACCCACTTTTGGCTTACCTAAAATTTTGCAAATTAATAATGGTAAATGGCTGCTTTGACTCTTTCTCTAGCAGAACTCCTGGCTCTTAAAAAAGTTTTATACCTCAGGGCGCCTGGGTGGCTCAGTCTGTTGAGCATCCGGCTTCGGCTCAGGTCATGATCTCGCAGTCTGTGACTTCGAGCCCGGCATCAGGCTCTGTGCTGACAGCTCAGAGCCTGGAGCCTGCTTCGGATTCTGTGTCTCCCTCCCTCTGCCCCTCCCCCATTCATGCTCTGTCTCTCTCTGTCTCAGAAATAAATATACATTAAAAAAAAAAGTTTTATACCTCAAAATAAATCAGACTGTCTGCTTATACTCAGCAAAACTCTAAATAACACCTCACAAGTGGTATATGATTTAAAAAAAATTTTTTAATTAAATTAGGGCCAAACTCTTGGAAATAGAGCCACCATTGATTACTTATTACTCCTGCTCTTCCATCACCTGGGTCATGAGAGATTCCCTGACATATGTTGTTTACAAAGTCAGAGTCTCTCCTAGGTTGTTTGACAGGTTTGGAAACTGTAGACATTATCTTAAGATGCTACCTTGTTGGTCAGTATAATCTTTACTTTGCGTTCTTCTCTTTGTGTCTGCTAATAATTATGCCACCTCATGCCTGCCAGCCTTCCTGTAGAACCATACTGTGGGCTACTTGACCGACCCTGGGGTAGACTCTAACTGCTGTACCCCCACACTGTCTCTTATCAGCTTAAAAAAGCTAGAACGGTCATCATCCCTGTTTCCTAACAGCAGGTACAGGCCCTATTCTGGGGGAGAAATAAATAGGGAAAGGGTTAACATTAGGCAGGGAGAGATAGGGAAACTTCAAAAAGCAGACTACAGCTGCAAGTGGGAGGCTAAAGAAGTAGATGGGGTTCTCCCTTTATAAAATCCTTTTTGGGTGCCTTCCCCCCATTATCAAGGGCATAAGGGGGGATCTAAGTGAGATAGGCAATCTAACTCTAAGACAACAGATGCAGGCCCTTGGCTTTACCCTAACCACCTTACACCACTGGGTCAGGGAGCGATTACCTGTGAATCTGACCACAGATGCTCACCCCTTTAAACCAGGAGATGCAATATAGATAAAGGAGTGGAATGTCCAGCCCCTAAAACCCCTCTGCAGGGGCTCGTTCACTGTCGTTTTGTCCACCCCTACTGCAGTAAAGGTAGCTGAAGTGGGTCCTTGGATTCACCACAAGCAGAATGAAGCCAGCATCTCAAAACTGGGAGTGCATTCCTAATCCACCAATGCTATGCAAGCTGACCATATGAAAAAAGCAATCCGCAATTCCAGAGGCTCCAAGAGACTACAACCCTGCTTTAGTCACTCCAAAAGCTGACTAATGTAGGCACGGCAGAAGCTTGAGGAATCGATGGTCCGATGAAACAAAAGACTGTGCTTATTTTCTATGTTTTCGTACTGTGATGCACTGTCATGCCTTGTTTCTCACTATTATTGTGATTCGTGCTCTACTCTTTGCCATAGGATTGTCCAAGGCCACCCCAGCCAGCTGGAAATGTGAGAGGTTTCTGTTAACACTCACCTTCCTTTTGTGGATAGGATACTTCATTGGTACCAACATGGGGAAACAATGGCCATAAGAGACTAAAAAATTAGACTCCCACAACTTTATAGTAAAACAACATACCCCAGTCCTACTACCAGGGTTTGGCTCTCAAAAGCTCAATTACTGGGAAAAACTATCTTGCCTAGTGGGGAAAAAGTTCATCATCGTCTCTGTTAAAAACTTAACATGCCTAAGCCAAAGATTTTATAACTCAACTGCCCAGAAAACCCAATGGTGGGGGACCCCAGATCACCTTGAGCCAGATCAGATCCCCACCCCTTGTTTAACTTCTCTCACCTCTGAGAGGTCTGAGACAATATCAATGCAGCCATCAAATGGCAGGCCCCAGGTGGACTATACTAGATATGTGGAAAGACAGCCTATATAGTACTTCCCTCAGTCTGGTCAGGGTCATATGTGCTGAAAACTATTCATCCATCTTTCTTCCTGTTTCCACTTGACAGAGAGAAACATTTGAGAGTTCAAATGTATAGGGACAGGAGACTCAAAGGAAGAAGCGTGCCTTACAAACTGGCAATTAAAAAGATGATAAATGGCCTCCCAAGTGTATAATCCATTATTATAGCCCTGCCACCTGGCCAGAAGATGGGTCTTAGGGTTACCACACTCCCATTTACATGCAAATAAACCACATAATGAGACTATAAGCAGTTATAAAAATTGTAACCAATAAAACTGCCAGAGCTCTTACCTTACTAGCCAAGCAACAAACCAAAATGTGCCATGCTATCTATCAAAATCGCTTGGCCTTAGATTACCTACTTATTTCTGAGGGAAAAGTTTGTAAAAAGTTTAACCTAAGCAACTGCTGCCTACAGATAGATAACAAGAAAAAAAGTCATAGAAGAGATCACAAGTCAAATAAAAAAGACTGCTCATGTCCCTGTCCAGACCTGTAACAGTTAAAACCCCAGGGAGTTATTTGGAAGATGGTTTTCAACTTTCAGGGGATTCCAAAGTCTCATAAAAATTATCCTCCTAATTCTGGGAGGTTGCTTAATCCTCCTACCTTGCTTGGGTCCCCTGGTCTGCCTCCAGTCTCACTGAGGCCATAATTAAAAAAAAAAAAAAAAAAAAAAAAGGATGGCCACTCATATAATGATGTTATAAAAATATAAACCTCTAAATCAAGATGATGTTCTTTGACCCAAAATAGAGGGGTCCGAGCATCAAAGTGGGGAAGGTGGTAGGGTCCCCTCCCTAAGAAAAAAAATCTCAAGGCAACCTGACTATACGGCCTATATGACAACATCCCTCATGACCTTGTAACATGAGACCACTTAATCAGACTACATGTTTGTGTGTTACCGTATATGGGAGGCAAAGAAGTAAAAAATATATAAAAAAGTATGCCACGTGGCATTCAGGGCTCAGTTCTTTGGGTACGAACCCAACTGAGCAGTGCCAACAGGAATAAAGTTGCTTCCTGGAAAGAAAAGCCTCAGTGTCATGACTCTCTGCGTGAGAATCCTGCTACAAGAGAACCCAGAAATGGACCCACAAACATATGGCCAACTAAATCTTTGACAAAGCAGGAAAGAATATCCAATGGAATAAAGACAGTCTCTTCAGCAAATGGTGCTGGGAAAACTGGACAGCGACATGCAGAAAAATGAACTTGGACCACTTTCTTATACCACGAGAAAAATAAACTCCAAATGGATGAAAGACCTAAATGTAAGACAGGAAGACATCAAAATCCTCAAGGAGAAAGCAGGCAAAACCTCCTTGACCTCAACTACAGCAACTTCTTACTCAACACGTCTCTGGAGGCAAGGGAAACAAAAGCAAAAATGACCTATTGGGACCTCATCAAGATAAAAAGCTTCTGCACAGTGAAGGAAACAATCAGCAAAACTAAAAGGCAACCAACGGAATGGGAGAAGATATTTGCAAAGGACATATCAGATAAAGGGTTAGTATCCGAAATCTATAAAGAACTTATCAAACTCAACACCCAAATAACAAATAATCCAGTGAAGAAATGGGCAAAAGACATGAATAGACATTTCTCCAAAGAAGACATCCAGATGGCCAACTGACACATGAAAAAATGCTCAACATCACTCATCATCAGGGAAATACAAATCAAAATCACAATGAGATACCACCTCACACCTGTCAGAATGGTTAACATTAACAACTCAGGCAACAACAGATGTTGGCGAGGATGCGGAGAAAGAGGATCTCTTTTGCACTGCTGGTGGGAATGCAAACTGGTGCAGCCACTCTGGAAAACAGTACGGAGGTTCCTCAAAAAATTAAAACTAGAACTACCCTATGACCCAGCAATTGCATTACTACGTATTCATCCAGGGGGACACATGCAACCAATGTTTATAGCGGCACTATCAACAATAGCCAAAGTATGAAAAGAGCCCAAATGTCCATCAATGGATGAATGGATAAAGAAGATGTGGTATATACATACACAATGGAGTATTACTCAGCAATCAAAAAGAATGAAATCTTGCCATTTGCAACTACATGGATGGAACTGGAGGGTATTATGCTAAGTGAAATTAGAGAAAGACAAAAGTCATATGACGTCACTCATATGAGGACTTTAAGAGACAAAACAGATGAACATAAGGGAAGGGAAACAAAACTAATATAAAAACAGGGAGGGGGACAAAGCATAAGAGACTCATAAATATGGAGAACAAACAGAGGGTTACTGGAGGGTGTGTGGGAGGGGGGATGGGCTAAATGGGTAAGGGGCACTAAGGAATCTACTCCTAAAATCATTGTTGCACTATATGCTAACTAATTTGGATGTAAATTAAAAATACATATATAAAAAAATAAAAAAAGAATGAAATCTTGCCATTTGCAACTACGTGGATGGAACCAGAGGGTATTATGCTAAGTGAAATTAGTCAGAGAAAGACAAGTATCATATAACTTCACTCATATGAGGAATTTAAGGTATGAACAGATGAAAACAAGGGAAGAGAAGCAAAAATAATATAAAAACAGGGAGGGGGACAAAACATAAGAGACTCTTAAATATAGAGAACAGAGGGTTGCTGGAGCAGTTGTGGGAGGGGGGATGGGCTAAATGGGTAAGGGGCATTAAGGAATCTACTCCTGAAATCATGGTTGCACTATATGCTAACTTGGATATAAATTTAAACAAACAAACAAATAAATAATAAAATACGTCTAAAAAAAAAGGAAATAATGGCTGAAAACTTCCAAATGTATTGAAAAACACTGATCTACACATCCAGGAATCTCCATGAACTCCAAGCAGGATCAACTCAAAGAGATCTACAGACACATTAAAGCAAAAGTGCTAAAAGCCAAAGACAAGGAAACAATCATGAAAGTGGCAAGAGGAAAACTGTATCACTTATAAAGGAACTGAAATAACATTAACAGCTAACATAAACAACAGAGACCAAGGGGCAGTGGAATACTATATTCAAAGTGTTCAAAGAAAAAAAATTGTCAAGCAAGAAGAATCCCATAGCCAGTAAAGCTGTCTTTCAAAAATAAAAGGTGAAGTAAAGACATTTCCTGGTGAAGAATTTGTGGCTAGCAGACCACTTTACAAGAACTGTTAAAGGCAGGGTTGCCTGGGTGGCTCACTTGGTTAGACATCCAACTTCAGCTCAGGTCATGATCTCATGGTTCATGGGTTCAAGCCCTGCATCAGACTCTGGCTGACAGCTCGGAGCCTGGAGCCTGCTTTGAGTTCTGTGTCTCCCTCTCTCTCTGCCCCGCCCCCTCTTGCTTTGTCTCTGTCTCTCAAAAATGAATAAACATTAAAAAAAAAAAAAAAAAAAAAAAGAAAGAACTACTACTAAAGGTAGTTTATCAAGCTGAAATCAAAAAGACCCTAGACAACAATTTTAATTTACATGGAAACATAAAAGCACTACTTTGAGGGGAGGTTATGGAGAGGATGTGACCTCTGGTTCACTTGTGAACCTAATCCTGGCAACTAGAGGTTCCCATCCTCTCCTGTCCTTGGAATGTACATTCCATTTGCCTTCCCTACTCCCAAAGGCTGCCCAAGGGCATAGCCTTGAGATAGTGATGTGGTGTTGAGACCATCTGGACAGTATATGTGATTGAACTCAGTTAATATAACATATATATATATATATATATATATATATATATATATATATATATATGTGAACTTCTGAGATTTGGCAGGTAGGTGTGGACATCTACTCATCCTGTGGCTGCCCAAGACAAGCCTCATATGTAAGTTCCCTTCCTTATTAAAACTGCCACCTACCAATGTGGAGCGTTTGCCTCTTCCTTCCCCCTCTCTCTGCCCTCCTCCTACCAGGGGCCAATTTCAGATGACACCTCAGAGTAATTATGAAAATAAAACCTAATATATATGCATATTGTTTTTCCTTTCTTCTCAGAACTGATTTTAAAATAATTATACAATACAGGGTGCCTGGTTGGCTCAGTCGGTTAAGCGTCAGACTTTGGCTCAGGTCATGATCTTGCAGTTTGGGCGTTCCAGCCCAGCATCAGGCTCTATGCTGACAACTCAGAGCCTGAAACGTGCTTTGGATTCTGTGTCTCCCTCTCTCTCTGCCCCTCCTCCACTCATACTCTGTGTTTCTCTCAAAAATAAAAAAAACTAAAAATTTTTTAAAAAGTAATTACACAATATGTATGAAAGCGGGCAGAGGAGAAAGCACCAGGACTTCTTCTCACATGGACAAAAAACTGCCCTGACAAAATGCCTGATGTAACTATATTGGACCTCTGCAGTCTATTAAAGACTTGTAACTTCCAGGGGAAGGCTGGTAAATTGTGGTTAATTTCAGTCAATTTCAGTCCCTAGCACCCCCAAGCCTGGTAGCAGGCAGCTGGGTGGGCAGATGTTCCTGGAGCAGTCTGCACACAGCTTGTGGAGCCAGGGTAGGCAATAAGAACTTGTCCTCCAAGTCCTGGGGGTCTGTGTACTAACAGATGATTGCTTCTTCTGCTCACAGAGTTGCAAACACAGAAGCAGGCAACCACTGTTGCAGCCCTCAGTGACAGTTACAAACCTCTCCCCCTCCAGCTGATGCAACTCTCAGGGGATTTGAAGAGACAGATATATGTGTATAGTGGGAGTCCCAGAAGGGGAAGAAAGAGAAAGAGAGATTTGAAGAAATAATAGCCAAGATGTATGAAGTTTTAACAAAGACATGAATATAAACATCCGAAAGTTCAATGAACTCTAGGATGAAACAAACAGTTCTTACCCAGACACATTATAATCAAACTGTTGAAAGCTGAAGAGAAAGGGAGAATCTTGAAAGCAGCAATAAAGGAGCAACTTATCACATACAAGGGATCTCCAATATGATATCAGATTTCTCATCAGAAGCTTTGGAGGGCGGAAGACAGTAGTGCAGTATTTTCAAAGTGAAACAACAACACAACACAAAAACCCAACTGTCAACCAAGATTCTTTTATCTGGCAAAAATGTCCTTTAAAAGTGAGGGAGAAAAAAACAGTGCCATTTGCAACAACATCAATGAAACTTGAAGGCATTATTCTAAGTGAAATAAGTCAAACAGAGAAATACAAATACTGTATGATCTCACTTATATGCAGAATCTTAAAAAAATGAACTCTCTAGGGGCTCCTGGGTGGCTCCATTGAGTGTCCGACTTCAGCTCAGGTCGTGATCTCATAGTTTCTGAGTTCAAGCCCCGCACCAGGCTCTGTGTTGACAGCTCAGAGACTGGAGCCTGCTTCAGATTCTGTGTCTCCCCTTCTCTCTGCCCCTCTCCCGCTCGCACTCTGTCTCTTTCTGTCTCTCTCAAAAATAAACGTTAAAAAAAATTTTTTTTAATGAACTCTCTCTCTCAAACAAACAACAAAAAAATTAAGAATACCAATTACTCACTAAGTCTTTCAAAAAACAGAAGGTGAGGGAACACTCCCCAACTCATTCTATGAAGCCATTATTACCCCGATAACACAACCAAAGACATCACAGAAAACTAAAGACCAATATCTGGTAAGAATATGACAAAAGAATCTTCAACAAAATACTAGAAACATGACTCCAGTAACATAGAAGTAGTAGTATGACCAAGTGAGGTTTATCTCAGGAATGCAAGGATGGTTTAACATCCCCAAATCAATAATGTTACACACCCTATCAACAGAATTAAAAACAAAAACCATATGATCATTGAAATAAAAAGCATCTGACAAACCTAATACCTTTTCATGATTAAAAAAAAAAAAACAAAACACTCAACAAACCAGGAAAAGAAAGAACCTTCTTCAAGCTGATAAGTGGTATCTATAAAAACACACAGGCAACTAATGGTGAAAGACTGGATGCTTTCCCTCCTAGATCAGAAACAAGTCAAGGACCTCCACTTGTACCACTTCTACTCAATACTGTACTGGAGGTTTTAGCCAGGGCAATGAGGCAAGAAAAAGAAGTAAAAGACATCCAGACTATAAAGTAAAGCTAACTCTATTCACAGATGATGTGATATTATATAGAGAAGATTCCAAGGAGTGCACAAAAAAAAAAAAAAAAAAAGAGTATTAAACCCAATAAACAAGTTAAGCAAGGTTGCAGGACACAAGGTCAAGATTTCCAAAATCAAATTTATTTCTGTGCATTTGCAGTAAATAATCCCAAATAAATATAAGAAAATTCCATTAAGATCAAAAGAATAAAATACTCAGGAATAAATTTAACGAGAGGTATAAAACTTATGCTCTGAAAACTATAAAACATTGTTTAAAGAAATTTAGATCTAAAATTTAATAAACATAAAATCACCTCATGTTTATGAACTGGAAGTCTTAACTCTGTTAAGATGGTAATACTCTATATAAACTAATCTGCAGGTTCAATGCAATCCCTATAAGAATCCCAACTGGCTTCTTTGAAGAAATTGACAAGCAAATTCTAACATTCATAGAATTATAAGGGACCCAGAATAGCCAGAACAATTTTGTTTTTTGTTTTTTTCAATATATGAAATTTATTGTCAAATTGGTTTCCATACAACACCCAGTGCTCATCCCAAAAGGTGCCCTCCTCAATACCCATCACCCACCTCCCCTCCCTCCCACCCCCCATCAACCCTCAGTTTGTTCTCAGTTTCTAAGAGTCTCTTATGCTTTGGCTCTCTCCCACTCTAACCTCTTTTTTTTTTTCCTTCCCCTCCCCCATGGGTTTCTGTTAAGTTTCTCAGGATCCACATAAGAGTGAACACATATGGTGTCTGTCTTTCTCTGTATGGCTTATTTCACTTAGCATAACACTCTCCAGTTCCATCCACGTTGCTACAAAGGGCCATATTTCATTCTTTCTCATTGCCACGTAGAACGCCATTTTGTATATAAACCACAATTTCTTTATCCATTCATCAGTTGATGGACATTGAGGCTCTTTCCATAATTTGGCTATTGTTGAGAGTGCTGCTATAAACATTGGGGTACAAGTGCCCCTATGCATCAGCACTCCTGTATCCCCTGGGTAAATTCCTAGCAGTGCTGTTGCTGGGTCATAGGGTAGGTCTATTTTTAATTTTTTGAGGAACCTCCACACTGTTTTCCAGAGTGGCTGTACCAGTTTGCATTCCCACCAACAGTGCAGGAGGGTTCCCGTTTCTCCACATCCTCTCTAGCATCTATAGTCTCCTGATTTGTTCATTTTGGCCACTCTGACTTAGCCAGAACAATTTTGAAAAATAACCAAGTTGGAGGATTCATCTATCTTGATTTTAAAACTTACTACAAATCAACAGTTAACAAGACTGTATGGTACTGGCATAAGGACAGACACAGATTAAAGGAGCAGAATTGAGAGTCTAAAAATAAGCCCAAGTGTATATGGTCAACTTGTTTCTTTTTTGACCAGGGGGCAGAACAGTCTTTCCAAGAAATGGAGGTCAGACAACAAGATAGCCACATACATAAGAATGAAGATGGACCTTTACTGCATACAATATACAAAAATTAACTCAAAATACATCAAAGACCTAAATACACAGATTAAAACTACAAACCTTTTAGAAGAAAACATAGAGGTAAACCTACATGATCTTGGATTTGGCAAAGGATTCTTTGATGACACCAAAAACACAAGTAGCAAAAGAAAAATAGGGGCGCCTGGGTGGTTCAGTCAGTTGAGTATCCAGCTTCAACTCAGGTCATGATCTCGCGGTTTGTGAGTTTGAGCCCCACGGTGGGCTCTGTGCTGACAGCTCAGAGCCCGGAGCCTGTTTCAGATTCTGTGTCTCCCTCTCTCTCTGCCCCTTCCCTGTTCACGTACTATCTCTCTCCATCTCTCAAAAATAAATAAACATTAAGAAATAAAAATAAAAATAAATTGGACTTCATCAAAAATGAAAATTTTTGTGCTTCAAAGAACACTATCAAGAAAGTAAAAAGACATTCTCCCATTCCCACAGAATGGGAAAAATATACACAGATCATGTATTTGATAATATGACTTGTATCTAGAATATATAGACAATTCCTATAACTCATTAATTAAAATATAAATAACTCAATTTAAAAATAGGCAAAGAACCTAAGTAGACATACCTCCAAAGAAAATATACAAATGCAAAGTAATATATGAAAAGATGCTCAACATCAGTTGCAATCTGGGAAATGCAAACCAAACCACAATAAATACTACTTCACACTTGCTAGGATGGCTATAAACCAAAGGTCAGATAATAACAAGTGTTGACTAAGATGGGGAGAAATCAGAACCCTCTTACACTGGTGGTAGAAATATAAAATGATGCAGTTGCTTCAGAAAGCAGTCTGGAATTGGGGCGCATGGGTGGCTCAGTTAAGCATTCGACTTTAGCTCAAGTCATGATTTCACGGTCCATGTGTTCGAGCCCCACATCAGGCTTTGTGCTGACAGCTCAGAGCCTGGAGCCTGCTTCGAATTCTGTGTCTCTGTCTTTCTCCGCCCCTCCCCTGCTCATGCTCTCTCTCTCTCAAAAATAAATAAGCATTAAAAACAAAAAAACAAAAAGCACAGTCTGGAAGTTCCTCAAACATTTAAATGAACAGTTACCATGTGACCCAGCAATTCCACTCCTCATTATACATCCAAGGGAACTGAATCCACACTGAAGCCTGCACACCAATGTTTATATCAGATTTAGTCACAATAGGCAAAAGGTGGAAACAATCCAAATGTCCAACAACTTATAAAAAAATTAAACAAAATGTGGCATATCCACACAACAGAACACTATTCAGTTGGAATGAGGTACTGATAAATGTTCCTGTACACATGAACCTTGAAGACATTATGCTAAGTGAAAAAAAGTCACAAAAAACTATATATTTTATATGATTCTATTAAATGAAATGTCCAGAAAGGCAAATCTATACAGAGAGAAGGCAGATTTAGTGGTTCCTTAGGATTGGAAGGAAGAGAAGATAGAGGGTCAATAGCTAAAAGTACAAGGTTTCTTTTTAAGGAGACAAAAATATTTAAAATTGACTGTAGTGATATGTGTATTTGTGAATATATTAAAAACCACTGAAGTGCACATTGAAAATAATTTTTAACATTTACTTATTTTTGACAGAGAGAGAGAGAATGAAAGCAGAGAAGGGGCAGGGAGAGAGGGGGACAGAGGATCTGAAGCAGGCTCTGCACTGACAGCAGAGAGCCCAGTGTGGTGCTCAAACTCATGAACTGTGCGATCATAACCTGAGCCAAAGTCTGACGCTTAACCAACTGAGCTACCCAGGTGCCCCTGAAGTATATACTTTAGTGGGTGAGTTGCATGGTATGTGAATTATATCTTAATAAAGCTATTAAAAAAAGTAATCCTTTATTTAATCACAATTGAGTTGAATCAACTGAATCCTAGAACAGAATGATTTTTTTTTCTTTTGCTATAAAGGATATCAGTGACAACTCATGAAATTTAAATAACGTCTGTAGATTAGATAATGGTATTATATCAGTGTTAACTTTCTGAATCTGATCACTGTGCTGTAGTTATATAAGGACATATTCTTGTTCCTAGGAAATAAAATGAAGAATTCAGGGGTGGAGGGACATCATGTCCACAACATTCTCACAAATGGACAGAAAAATAATTGTACATATGGAGAAAAAGAATAATGAAGCAAAAGTGGTAGAATAGTAATGTTAGGGAATATAGATGAGTATTCAGGAATTCTTTATACTATTTTTGCAACTGCTAGTCTAAAATTATTTTAAAATAAAAAATTAAAACAACACAACAAAGTCATCTAGTATTAAATTGCTGGAGAAGTGACATTCAGTGGCTGTCCAGAGCAATGGCCCAGTTTGTTCATAACCCTGCAGAGAAGGCTCCAGTGCTGCTGTGACTTACTCGAAGCACTGACTGGCCACATTTTGGCACTATGCTGAGGTTGAACTAGTTCCTCCCACCAGTCTTTGCTGAGATCCCTACTGCTATTCAGAGCTTGAAAAAAAGTCAAGAGTGCTAAACTGACAGCTTCCAACAGCTCACAGTCAAGGAAGCTCTGCTGAATAGACTAGAGCGGTAGCCACTGAGGTGTGGACGTGTTGTGTTGTTTTTAATTTATTTAAATCCAAGTTAGTTAACATATAGGGTAATAATGATTTCAGGAATAGAATTTAGTGATTCATCACATATAACACCCAGTGCTCATCCCAACAAGTGCCCTCTTAATGCCCATCACCCATTTAGCCCATCCCCCGCAATACCCCACCAGCAACCCTTACTTTGTTCTCTATATTTGAGTCTTTTATGGTGTGCCTCCCTCTCTGTTTTTATATTATTTATGCTTCCCTTCCCCTATGTTCATCTGTTTTGTTTCTTAAATTCCACATGAGTGAAATGATATATTCCTTTCTCTGACTTACTTTGTTTAGCATAATACACTTTAGTTCCATCCACATTGTTGCAAACGGCAAGATTTCATTCTTTTTGATCACCAAGTAATATTCTATTGTATATACCACATCTTCTTTATCCATTCATCAGTCGACGGACATTTGGGCTCTTTCCATACTTTGGCTATTGTCGATAGCACTGCTATAAATATTGGGGTGCGTGTGCCCCTCTGAATCAGCATTTCTGTATCCTTTGGATAAATACCCAGCAGTGCAATTGCTGAGTTTAGGGTTGTTCTATTTTTAATTTTTTGAGGAATGTCCATACTGTTTTCCAGAGTGGTTGTACCACTCTGCATTCCCACCAGCAGTGCCAAAGGGTTCCTCTTTCTCCACATCCTCACCAATATCTTCACCAATATCTTGTTGTCTGAGTTGTTAATGTTAGCCACTCTGACCAGTGTGAGGTGGTATCTAATTGTGGTTTTGATTTGTATCTCCCTGATGATGAATGATATTGAGCATCTTTTCATGTGTCTGTTAGCCATCTGGATGTCTTCTTTGGAAAAAAGTCTATTTGTGTCTTTTGTTCATTTCTTCACTGGATTATCTTGTTCTTGGATGTTGAGCTTAAGATTTTGGATACTAACCCTTTATTTGATATGTCATTTGCAAATATCTTCTCCCATTCTGGTGGGTGCCTTTTAGTTTTGCCGATTATTTCCTTCGCTGTGCAGCTTTTTATCTTGATAAGGTCCCAATAGTTCATTTTTGCTTGTGTTTCCCTTGCCTCCAGGGACATGTCAAGTAAGAAGCTGCTACAGCCGAGGTCAAAGAAGTTGTTGCCTGTTTTCTCCTCTAGGATTTTGATAGCTTCCTGTCTTACGTTTAGGTCTTTCATCCATTTTCAGTTTATTTTTGTGTATGGTGTAAGAAAGTGGTCCAGGTTCATTCTTCTGCTAAGTCATTGTCCAGTTTTCCCAACACCATTTGCTAAAGAGACTGTCTTTTTTCCACTGGATATTCTTTACTGCTTTGTCCAAGATTAGTTGGCCATACAATCGTGGGTCCATTTCTGGGTTCTCTATTCTGTTCCCATTGACCTGTGTGTCTGTTTTTGTGCCAGTACCATACTGTCTTGATGATTACAGCTTTGTAATACAGCTTGAAGTCTGGAATTGTGATGCCTCCAGCTTTGGTTTTCTTTTTCAACATTACATTGGCTATTCAGAGTCTTTCCTGGTTCCATGCAAATTTTAGAATTGTTTGTTCTAGCTCTGTGAAGAATGCTGGTGTTATTTTGATAGGGATTGTGGTGTGGATGTGGTTTTATGTCAATGAGATCATAGGTAAGCATGGCATCGTTGGCTATAATGTTTGAAGACCAATCTTTAAAAAATTTTTTTTTGACATTTATTTATTTTTGAGACAGAGAGAGACAGAGCATGAACGGGGGAGGGTCAGAGAGAGAGAGACACAGAATCCGAAACAGGCTGTAGGCTCTGAGCTGTCAGCACAGAGCCCGATGCGGGGCTCGAACTCACAGACCACGAGATCATGACCTGAGCCGAAGTCGGCTGCCCAGCCGACTGAGCCACCCAGGCGCCCCATGAAGACCAATCTTTAACATCTGTTTATATTTGGTTTATTATTTGAGTGTTCTTGGACCATGTGTGTTCAGACTAGTGTCTGGATAAAATAAGATAATGCATCAAAAACAATATAAATAAATTGGTGGAGAAGCAACTGTATTTCTAGGAATTTAAGGCTTCATTGTCATTGCTATTATTATCACCAAACAACTAGAAATACAAATATTTAAAAATAAAGCTAGTCAAAAGAATGTTTGTTCAGGCACTTCTACTACTTTGAAAATTTTCTGTTTTTTAATTTTTTTAACATTTATTTATTTCTGAAAGACAGAGCATGTGTAGGGGAGGGGCAGAGAGGGAGACACAGAATCTGAAGCAGGCTCCAGGCTCCAAGCTGTCAGCACAGAGCCCAACACGGGGCTTGAACTCATGGACAGCAAGATCATGACCTGAGCCGAAGTCGGACGCTTAACCAACTAAGCCACCCAGGCGCCCCTACTCTGAAAGTTTTCTTATGCAGGTGTGATGTAATGCAGTTGACTCACTGGAGAATAATCTACATGACCCAAAGTGAGTGGTCATCTCAATCAGGAAATAGCCCTGCGACAGTAGGAAAAGAGCAAAGGCCTCAAAAGCACAGGATCGATCAAGTGATTGTTACCACAAGAAGCTGACTATGCTTCTAAGCTCAGTTGTACCATTATGTAAAAATTACATGTTACAAAACTGTGTACAGTATAATTCTATTTGGGCTTTAAAACAAAACAAAAAAAGCCTATGATACATATATGGATGTGATGGATGTGTATATACACAGCAAACTACAGACAAATGCATAGAGGATAAAAGGCAGTATAGAAACAGTGAGGGTAGAGAACCTAAGGAGGCTTCACGCTGTTAGCGCAGACCAGAGCCCGATGTGGAGCTCAATCACATAAACCGCGAGATTACCTGAGCCGAAATCAAGTTTCAGATGCTTAACTGACTGAGCCACCCAGATGCCTCAAAACTGGAATTTATTTAGAGCAAGATCCTATATCATTCTAATAAAAATCCCAGCTAGGGATTCCTACCCGCTAGGATGGCTGTAATCAAAATGATGACACTAACAAGAGTTGACAAGAATGTGGAGAAATTAGAACCCTCATACATTGCTGGTAGGAACGTAAAATGGTGCAGCTGCTTTGGAAAAGAGTTTGGCAGTTCTTCAAAACGTTAAACGCAGACTTTCCATATGATTTAGCAATTTCCACTTCTAGATGCATACCCAAGAAAAATGAAAACCTATGTCCACACAAAAAACTTGTACACAAATGTTCACAGCAGCATTACTCATAATAGCCAAAAAGTGGAAGCCTAAGTGTCCATCAGCTGATGAACAGATAATCAAAATGTGGGATAGCTACAGAATGGAATAAATAGCATTTGGCTATATAAAACAATGAAGTATCTGATATATGCTACAACATGGATGAATCTTGAAAACATTATGCTGAGAGAAGCCAATCACAAAAGACCACATGTTTTGTATGATTCCATTTAAATGAAATGTCCAGAACAGGCAAATCTACAGACACAGAAATATCAGTGGCTGCTTAGGGGTGGAGGGCTTGGGGACAATGGAGAGTGACGATACAGGCTCTCTTTTGGAGGTATTAAATGTTCTAACATCAGCTGTGGTAATGGCTGTACAATTCTGTGAACATACTAAAAACCACTGAATTGTATGCTTTAAATGCGTGAAATGGATAATTTCAAAAGTCTGTTAAAAAGAATTCCATCGCACAAGCAGTTGACACATTAGGCTGATGGGACACTCACCTCTCTCTCCACTTCATCCTCCTCTTCCAAAAGATCATACACCTGCTCCAAAAGTTGAATCCCCAGGCCCTGGATTACATCAGCTCTCAAGACTTCAACTATTCTTCTGATCTTTTCAGAACCTGGCATGATAGCTAAAAAGAAATAACAAAGATAGGGAAAAATAAACACTTCACTGCAACAAGAACATGTTTTTGTAAAAATCTTGTCATGTTAAGATTTTTTTCACTTTGACAAGAGCTTGGTTTAAGCACTTCATGTATTTTTAATGACTACAAATGTATACATGAACTTACACTTCATGTCTCGTTACCAATCTCTTAAACCTAAATCTACAGCTATCTAATTTGAAGAAAAGCCACATGAAAAACCCAAACATGCATTTTATTTATATTTATTTTTTAAAAACAATTTGCATGCAACTTTTCAGGAACACAACTATTGCATAAAACAAGATATGCCTTTTATGGAGTTATTGAAAGAAAATTAAAAAAAGCAAAAACATTTTGGGAGCATTAGCTTCTTGGTGTGACACATTTCTCCAATAAACATGCTTTCCAGTTTGCTGTAAAAGAATAAACTGATCACCAGAGGGTAGCTCTTTAAAATGGAGTTCCTCAGCTTCTTCTGCAACTTTCCCATGAAGTATCAGTGTATCTCGATACTTCCGATGAAGTTTAAATTCTGACACTGGATCTGGAACGAGGAGATCTTCATAGCTCTCCTTAGGGTCTAATTTTAGGGTCTGAGTCATCAGTTGGACCAAGTCACTCATTTCATTTGTATGACCTTTCCTGGGGGGAGCGGGGGGGGGAGAAAATAAGTCCCCTTGTGATTTCATTGGCTTTATGAGAATTTTTCATCAAAAAATTAGATGCAAAACAACCTTCAGGAAGTTCTTCTAAATAGGCAAGTAAGCTCTTACAGACAGACCCTTCTGTAAATAATAAGTATAAACCCAACAAAATTAAAACTCAAGTATGTGAAGACAATGGAGCATATACAAAACCTGTATGCAGGTTCTGTAGGGGCGTCAACACCTTTTAGCCTAAGGGCCATAGGCAGCTAAAGTACAAAAGAAAACCCACAGTCTTTCTGGCCTGCAGAGACAAAGGACAAAGTTCAATCATAGCCACTAGAGAGTGAAATTTTAGAAAGGAAAGAGCCAGAAAGAAGCTCCAGGTTCTATGTATAAATTCTGCCCAACTATTTGCAAGTAACTTAATTACATCCACATACAAAGTTCAAGAATATCAAGCAATACAAAAATACCAGCTCCCAATGAGATAAAATTGACAATGTCTGACATCCAGCCAAAAGTATCAAACCTGCAAAGAAGCAGGAAAATAGCACACCTTTATAAAGAGAAAAAAATCAGTTAATAGAAACAGACCCAAAAGTGACACAAGTGATAGAATTAGTTGATAAGGACACTTAAGTGGTTATTATAAATATATTCCGTATGTCCAAGGTAGAGGAAAGCATTAACATCTTAAGGAGAGGCATGGAAGATATAAAAAGACCCAAATAGAACTCCTAGAAATTAAAAGTACACTATGTTAAATACATGAGATAAGATTAGCAAACTAGACGCTGTAGAAGAAAACACTAGTGAACTCAAAGATATGGCAGTAGAATCTATGAAAAATGAAACAGAAAAAAGTCTAAAACACATGAACACCATCAGTGAGCTGTGGGACAACTTTAAACAATCTAATATATAGGTAATTAAAATCCTCAAGAAGGCAAAAATGGATCCAAAAAAATTTTGAAGAAGTAACAGCCAAAATTTTTATGGATCTGATGAAAATTATAAACCCATAGATCTTAAAAGACATTCTAGAAGAATTCTGAATGAAATCAGATGTGTTCATTAGAAGAGATTATTTTTAGCTCTAAGATGTACAAAAACCCATTTATAATGTTATCGATGACAGCACTGCAGGTCTGAACACCATGACAAACGTATATTTAGGATTAATTCAAACAGAAATTGTTTATGAAAGAAGACAGAAAAACAAGAACATACCGTTCTTTGGAATCCCCATCTGATTTATCAGTTGAACTTGTAGAAGAACTTAATTCATCCTCAGAGAGACAGTGGATGACTTTCCTTTCCTATTAATGTTTGGAAAAACACAATTCCACATGACAACACAACCAGAATGTAATGCATGCACCACTCTCAGATGCAATGTCTACATACAACACACACCTACATCCAATTTAACCGGACAATCTAATGATATAAAAATTGAAGTTACTTTCCCCAAATGATGTCCCAGTTCACCTATAAAGTACACAAGTGAACCATGAAGAACCTTAAAGGGAAATTTTACAAGGCCCTGGAAAGTCTCAGCTATGAATAAATTTTCTTTCCAGAGGCGAGTGGACAAACAGTTCTGGTACTCCAACTCCCACACAGAGGGCTGGTGCTCTAAAGAATTTTAAACTAGAAAAAATGCCACATAAATAAAAGCAACCTCAGTTTATATTGGAGACTCTTTGTTAAAATACTTTAAAGGAGTACTTGACTTAATTACACACAAACCTTAAAACTTTAGACAATGGAGAAGACTGTGTTAATTAGTGAAACAATTTATTCATAGAATATTGTTAAAGAAACAAATCTTCCTTACTTTCAAGAGCAAGAAGTTTCTGTTTTTAAAAATAATGATATGCTCCTAGAAATAATGTCAGAAAGTGCAGTACAGAAAAATGGATCATTTTTCCTGAAGTATCAATACACAAAAAAGTGAAAATGGGTTGGAAACCTGCAATTACCTATGTAGCCACTAGGTGCTGCCCCTACATCATCCCTAGGCGAGAAGGTGATGAACTCTGACACAAACAGGAAACTGAGCAAAGATAATAAGCAAGTGAGACTAAAATTTGGCCAGGTAGGTGGGTATATTGGTTACACAGCAGAATAAGCAAAAGGTTGCCTAATGGAAGCCGTTTAAAGTCTTGTTTTAAATACTACCTAAAGAAAGATAGTAACTAACCTACCAACTGCTTATAAGAGCACCTGTAAAACTCATTCCCTTAATGGTACAAAAATAACCTTCTTAATTATTATTCACCAGTTCTTTTCCTTATCAAGAGTGAAAAGGTGGGGTGCTTGGGTGGCTCAGTCAGTTAAGCATTAGACTCTTGATTTCAGCTCAGGTCACGATCTCACAGTTGTGAGATCAAGCCCTGTGTTGGGCTCCACATCCATGCTTAAAATTCTCTCTTCTTCTGCCTCTCCCTTGCTCTCGCTCTCCTCAAAAAAAAAAAAAAAAAAAAAAAAAAAAAGTGAAAAGGCAGAACTTAAGCCAGTTCTGTCCCAGAAATAAATGGAGCTGGCAGTTATGAGGCTTACTGTATTAGGCTTGCCAGATGATATAGACACGTCCCCCCTTTCCATAGGACTATGTAATATACCTGAGCCGCACAGCAGTCAGAAGACAACCATCGGCTAGGGGTGGGCTGGCCTTCCTCTGGTGGTTTCCCTGGTCCTGATGCACTCAGAGAAGCTCTCCTCACTGAAGGGCCTGAAAAAGTGACCACCCCAGCAGTTGTTTGTAGTGGGCTGGCCCCAAAAGAAGAGCGCTTTACACAGGATATATGAAAGATACCCCAGCAAGTGCCAGCCCAGAAGTACCTCAGACAGCATATTCATCATCACTCTGGTACCTGACATCTCAGCTCAAACCTCAGCTCTAGGTCTACCGGTGCTGTGACCCTGGGCAAGTTATTTAAGCCCTCCAAGCCTCAGTTTCCTCAGCTGCAAAATGGAGATAATGCTGCCTGCCTTTGACAGCTACTGTAAACATGAGATGAGACAATGCTCTTAAAACGTTTACCATAATGCTTGAGACATAGTCAGCATTCAATAAATGGAAACTGCTAGTCCTGTTTTTAGATGATAGCGATAAGAATGATCACAGCCCTCAGCCCAGGGAAGCACCATTCTCCCAGCTTCCTCTCTCTGTTCCTGAGAAGATACCACTCTTTGACCAGCAGAATCTGAACATGGAAACAAACTGAACACTCACTCCATTTCCTGTCTGAAATCTCCCAGGAGTTAATGCCACTCAAACCCCTCTTGCTCTCTTTTTAATATCCTTTTCCTCTGATAATACAAGTTCCAGACCCAACAGCCGCATATGTTGATTTTTTTAAAGATTTACCAAGAAATTTTAAAAATTCTCCCAAATCTGTTTCCCAGATGGATCACTGATGCTGAAAATACTTCACATCTCACAATCAGAACCAATGCTACATCCATAAGCCATACCAACAACTTCCAATAGATGAAGGAAAGAGAAAACTTTACCTGAGGGGAACACCTCTTCCTGTGACTGCTTTAGTCGCCTCCTCTCTCTTGCTGATAATGGTCGATCCTTTTAAAGAAAGTCCGTTACTTTCATTCCTTCTTACTATTTTTAGAACACCTGGAATGCGTGACATTATCATCCAGCACTATAGGACAGGCCTTCCACAGGCCTTTAAAGGAACGTGTTTGAAACCAGTCATATCCTGGTTACAACTACTAGCTAGAATGATCAGAACACTCATTTCTGGGAAGTACTCATTTTTGGAAGGGTAAATGGAAAATTTTGCATTTCCTACATTCAGAATCTACTTTGGTATCCTTAATTAAGTGGAAGCAACCATCCCTGGAACTATAGAATCTGTCCATTTCAATGAAAGCTTCTGCTGAGAATCACAAATTTGTCCCCTCCATTGTTTGGCAAAAGGCAGGGCTAAGATGTTTCAACAGAAAACTTCACAATATATATAGGATTTTTATAACGAAAAAGTTTTATAAGAAGGTTGAAACGAATCCAATATACACTCCAACAAACCTTGGATGATGGCACCTCCCTGCTGCTCGAACAGCTCACAGTAGACCCAATGACCACTTTACTTTGATTTTCAGCATCTTTTTGTGATAATGTGATATCCGTTTTTCCGATAGTGGGAAGAGAAGGCAAAAGTCGAGGAGGAGCCTCTTGGAACTTAAATAATTAAAAAGGGGAGGTGGGAATTATCAGTTTCATATACAACCATTTCCAAAGTTCCCCTACCAGTAAGTCTCCTATGTATTTGGCAGTGATTTGCTCTCAAAAACTTCAAAACATTGCATTTTATTGGAAGGAAACTCTGCCAAAAGTGAATTACCATCTGAGAAGCTTATAGACAGGGTGCTTGTGAAAGAAATGAGGTGTAGACATGATTCTATGCAGAAGATAAGGGAGAAACTATTCATCAGTATAACACAGGAGGGATCAGAGAAATACTCTTGTTAGCCTGTTCCTTTAACTCTCAAGAGGATTTGTCCATTTTTGATGGAAAAGATAAGAGCTTTACTCTGTTTCCAACTCACTGACATTTGAAAACTAATATTTAGCATCTTACCATTGCTACCCCTCTCCATATGTTCCCTGCATTTCTTATGTATCTTTTTGGCAACTGTTAGTCATTCTAAATAAAGTCTATTTCCCAAGCAACAGCACAGTGACTTACTTCAAAGAGATCTCCGCTGACCTGTGTCCTTTCCCCACTGTGTTCAGGGTGTTCTCTTTTCTTCTGTCGTCGTTGTCGAGAGAGGGAAGGCTCAGACCCGGAGCTGTGTGGCTGTAAACCTGGGTTGGTCCTGTCTGGTTTTTCTAGAACACATTCACCAGCAACTTGATCCTTAAGAATAATGAAATTAAACAAACAAAAAAGAAAACAGAATAATGAGATAGTCTTGAACTTCCAAGTGACCAAACTATTTTAAAATTATAAATGGAAATGAGTGTCTTTATCAAAATGAATGCTCATTTGCAGTGTGGACAGGCAAAGACAAAATGCTGACATTGGTTATCCACATTTTCTGGCTTTTTTTCCTCTTTTCCCAAATAAAAGTAAGTAATTATTTTAATTACATTACTCAGATTGTTATTAACCCAAACTACTGACGTTCGATTCATGTTTTAAAAAAATACTTCTTTTCATAACTTTTAATAAGATTTGTATTCGGAAAACTAGGAAACGTTTTAAGTGAAATCCAATTTAATATATACATACTTCCCAAGTAAATATCAGTTATTTGGATACACCCTAAAAAGCACCAAGAAAACAGCACTGGGTTTGGAGTCAAATGGAATCCTATCTGAGAAACTTAATACTCCTGAACCTCAGTTTCCTCCTCGATAAAGCGGTATAATGCCTCACACACACTGCCTGACTGAAGCAGGCTGGAGGAGATGGTGCATTCAAGTACTTAGGACTCTGTCTAGGACATACTAGATGCTCAAAAAACAGGAGCTATTCCTAGCAGTAGTGATGATAAGGTAAATTACCTTCTAAGTTATAAAGATCACAAAGGACTTAGTATTTTATTTGGATAGCTGGTTTTAGAAACAAATGCATACAAATTATTAAAATAAAATAGATTTTTACGTTTCTTTTTTCTCCATTTTTTTTTTTTTTTAAGAGAGAGACAGGGAGAGTATGCACAAGCAGGGAAGAGAAGCAGAGAAAGAGAGAGAGAGAAAGAGAGAGAGAGAGAGAAAGAGAGAGAGAGAGAGAGAGAGAGACAGAGAATCCTCAAATCCCCAGCAGGCTCCATGCTGAGTGTGGAGCCCAAAGCAGGGCTCAATCCCACAACCTTGGGATCATGACCCCAACTGAAATCAAGAATCCGATGCTCAACCAACTGAACCACCCAGGTGCCCTTTATGTTTACTTCTTAAACAATTTTTAACTATCAGAACATCTGACAGATGGACACTGGTAATTGAATCTCATTCAAGCAGCACATTTTTATCAAGAGCCCCTGTGTGGTACATTTTAGAAAGAAAAACAAAAAATGCAATGTTAATACAAGGTGAGGTTGCTTTTTTAAAAAAAATTTTTATGGTTATTTATTTATTTATTGAGAGACAGAGAGCAGGGGAAGGCAGAGAGAGAGAGAGAGAGAGAGAGAGAGAGAATGAATCCCAAGCAGGCTCCATGCTGTCAGCACAGAGCCCAACATGGGGCTTGAACTCACAAACCATGAGATCATGACCTGAGCCAAAATCAAGAGGCAGACACTTAACCAAGTCCCACCACCCAGGAGTCCCGCCCTGAGGTTGCTTTCTAAGAGTCATTATCATCTACCATTTAGGTTCTCTGCCAAACACAAACTAACAACTCCTGTAAGAAAATAATTTGTAAATTTATTATTTCGAGTCCATGTAACATTATACAAAAAATATAGCAAATGATTACATGTTTACAATATTATACAATAAGCTGGCTGAACAAGGAGACCCTGATAATAAATAGTGATATAATTCTGGACAGTGAAATAAATTTTTCTCTGCTGATAAGTACAGGATGTTCAAATAAAGTTTATACAGATACAAGAATGACAGAACAAATGACTTAAGCAATTCATTTCTCAATGAAATCCAATTGGTCCTAAAAAACTTCTACCTTTATCAATAAAAACAGTAACAACAACAACAACAACAAAAAAGAGGAAATGCTAGACATGAAGTTCTATCAGAGAAACAAAAAACCCGTGTGATATATGTAAAAAAAAGATAGTGATCAGGAACAAGACAAAGATGTCCACCTTCACTACTTCTACTCAATACCATACTGGAGGTTCTAGCCAGGGCAGTTAGGCAAGAAAAAGAAATAAAGGCAACCACATCTGAAAAGAAGAAATAAAACCATCTCCATTTTCAGATAATATGATATTATATTCAGAAAATCCTATAGTTCATTATAAAAAAATTATTAAAGGGGGTCTGGGTGGCTCAGTCCGTTAAGCATCCAACTCTTGATTTTGGCTCAGGTCATAATCTCACGGTTTGTGAGATCAAGCCTGGTATCGGGCTCTGTGCTGGCGGCACAGAGCCTGCTTAGGATTCTCTCTCTCCCTCTCTCTCTGCCCCTCACCTGCTTGCACTCTCTCTCAAAATAAACATTAAAAAAAAAATTATTAGGGGGCGCCTGGGTGGCGCAGTCGGTTAAGTGTCCGACTTCAGCCAGGTCACGATCTCGCGGTCCGTGAGTTCGAGCCCCGCGTCAGGCTCTGGGCTGATGGCTCGGAGCCTGGAGCCTGTTTCCGATTCTGTGTCTCCCTCTCTCTCTGCCCCTCCCCCATTCATGCTCTGTCTCTCTCTGTCCCAAAAATAAATTAAAAACGTTGAAAAAAAAAATTAAAAAAAAAAAAAATTATTAGAACCAATAGAGAATAGATGAGTTCAAGGTTGTAGGACATAGGGCCGATATGCAAAAATCAACTGTATTTCTATACACAAGCAAAGAACACTATGAAGATAAAATTAAGACAACTCCATTTATAGTAGTATCAAAAGGAATAAAATATTTAAAAATGAATTTAATAAAAGAAGTGCAAGGCTTGAATACTAAACAGCAAAAAGTCTGTTAAAGACCTAAATAAATAGAAAGACATCTCATGTTAATGGACTGTAAGACTTAAATATTAAGATAGCAATACTGTGGAAATGATCTACAGATTCAATGCCTATTGAAATCTCAGCCCATTTTGCAGAAATTAACAAGCTGGTCTTAAAATGGAAATGCAAAGGACCCCAAATAGCCAAAACAATACTAAGAAATAATAATAAAGTTGGGGGTGACTGGGTGCCCCAGTCAGTTAAGTGACTGACTTCAGCTCAGGTCATGGTCTCATGGTTCATGAGTTTGAGCCCTGTATTGGGTTATCTGCTCTCAGCACATAGCCTGCTTTGGATCCTCTGTCTCCCTCTGTCTCTGTCCCTCCCCTGCATATGTGCACACATGTGTGCACACTCTCTTTCCCGAAAATAAACATTTAAAAAAGAAAGTTGAAAGACTTCAACTTCTCTACAATAATTAAGACTGTGTTACTGACAGGGGGCAGACATACAGATCAACAGAACAGAACTAAGAGTCTAGAAATAAGCCATTACATTTATAGTCTATTGATTTTCAACAAGAATGCCCAGACAATTCAATGGAGAAAGAATAATCTTTTAATGAATGGTGCTAAGACAAGCTGATATTCATACGAAAGCATGAAGCTGGACCCCTTCTTCACACCATACACAAAAATTTAACTCAAATGGGTCACAGACTTAAATGTAAGAGCTAAAACTATACACTCTTAGAAGAAAACATAGGGATAGGTATCCATAACACCAAAAGCACAAGTGACAAAAGAAAAAATAGACAAAACCGGACTGCATCAAAATTACAAACTCTTGTGCTTCAAAGGATACCATCGAGAAAATGAAGAGAACTCACAGAAAGGGAAATAATATCTTCAAATCTTATACCTGGTAAGGGACTGACATCTAGAATAAAGAACTCTTACAATTCAACAATAAAAAGATGAATAAACCAATTAAAAAGTGGGCAAAGGATCTGAAACAGTACTTCTCCAAAGTAGGTATACAGAAGGCCAATAAGCACATGAAAAGATGCTGAACACAGTTAGTCATTAGGGAGATGCAAATCAAAACCACTGTTAAGATACCACTTCACACTCACTAAGATAAGCTAGGAAAAAAATAATACAAAACAGAAAATACCAAGAATTAGTGAGGATGTGGAGAAACTGCAACTCTTGTATATTGTTGGGAAGTAAAATGATGCAGTTGCTTTGGAAAATAGTTTTAGAGTTCCTCAAAAAGTTAAACGTAGAATTAGCATACGTAAGACCCTGCAATTCCACTCTTAGATACATACCCAAGAGAACTGAAAACGTACGTCCACACAAAAACTTATGTATAAGAATGTTCATAACAGAATCACCCATAGTAACCAAAAACTGAAAACAACCCAAATGTTCATCAACTGATGAATGAACAAATAAAACATGGTATATACATACAGCGAATTTATTTGGCAATTTAAAAAGGAATGAAATACTGGTATATGCTACAACATGAAGAAATCTTGAAAACATTATGCTAAGTAAAAGACGCCAGACACAAAAGTCCCTAAATTTATGATCCTATTTCTAGGCCTACCTCATTTCATTATACTCCACTTAATTGCGCTTCACAGATACTGTATTTTTTACAAACGGAAAGTCTGTGGTAGCTCTGCAATGACCAAGTCTACCGGCACCATTCTTTCCAACGGCCTTTTCTTGCTTTCTGACTCTGTCATGTTTTGGTAATTCTCACAATGTTTCAAATGTTCAATAGTACAATAGTTGTTATGGTGATCTGTGATCTGTGGTGTTACTATTGTAGTTGTTTTGGTGCACCACAAATTGTGCCCATAAAAGATGGAGAACTTAACTGATAAATGCGTGTGTTATGATTGCTCCACCTACTGGCCATTCCCCCACCTCTCTCCATCTTCTTGGGACTTCTAACTCCCTGAGACACAACGATATGAAAATTAGGCCAATTACTAACACTACAATGGCTTCTAAGTGTTCAAGGAAAAGGAAGGGTCAACCAATATATCAAAAACTTCACTGCTGTCTTAAAGAAATTGCCACAGTCACCCTTACCCTTCAGCACCTACGGCATTGGTCAGCACTCATCAGCATTGAGGTAGGACCCTCCACCAGCAAAAAGATTATGATTTCCTGAAAGCTCAGATGATGGTTAGACTATAATGTAAACATAACTCTTACATGCACCAGGAAACCAAAAATTTCATGTGACACCCGGTACTGCAATGTTTGCTTTATTGCAATGATCTGTAATTGAACCCGCAATATCTCTGAAGTATGCCTGTACATGAAATGCTCAGAATAAGCAAATCCATACAAATAATGGTTGCAGGGGCTAGAGAGTGACTATTAGTGGGTATAGGGTTTATTTTTGAGGCTATAAAAATGTTCTGGGGCAGTTGGGTGGCTCAGTCCATTAAGCCTCTGACTCTTGATTTCGGCTCAGGTCACAATCTCATGGTGGTGGGATTAAGCCCCTAGCTGGGCTCCATGCTGAGTGTGGGGCCTGCTTGGGACTCTCTCTCTCCCTCTGCCCCTCCTCCCCTGCTCCTGCTTGCATGCACGCTCTCGGTCTCTCAAAAGAGAAAATAAACATTACAAAAAATGTTTGGGAATTAGACAGTATGATTGTATAACTCTATAAACAGACTAAAAATCACTGAATTAGTACTGTGAAATTAGAAAAAAATGAAAGAAGTATACCTGAATATAATTTGAGAGCCAAGCAGAACACATAATTTTATCTACAAAATACTAAGAATCCCAGTGTCCAAAGAAAGCTTAAGACTTCTGTCTAATGACTTTAAGTGACAAGAGCATTACACGTGGGCTTTTCCACAAAAATAAAATTTTATTAGAAACATTTGAATATAAATGTATAAAATAGTTTTATATATCTATATAAAAATGATATCAAATATATTTAGCATAGTATAAAAACAGTTAATATACAACTTAAATATATTTTTAGAATATTTTACATATAAAAACGTAAAGTTCACCAAATGTTCTTTCTCTCTAATCCTCAGCTATTGCCATGCTTCATTTAACTCGGGCTTCTTTCCAAATTCAAGTAAAAGTTAACCTTTAAATTTACTCAGAACAGTCTCTTAGTATCAAAATCCTTTTGCTCATTTGCTTTTCTCCTTCTTTTCTTTCCCCTTTGGTTCCAATACATATATATATATTTTTTTATTCTTAAGAAATGAGATCAATCACTAACTTTTCAAGAGCAAGAAGAAATGTGATGTTACCTACTTGTTGGAACTACCCATCCATGTGGAGGCCTACGGAAGAGTGACAAAAAAATGGGACAAAACATACAAGTACCCTGCTTCCACCAAATACCCTATGCCAGGGCACAGAAGGGATCTAAGAAGCCCTGGGTCCTATCCTTTAGTTTGTGTAATGTTTATTTAAAAAGAAATTTTTTTTAATGTTTATTTATTTTTGAAGGAGAGAGAGACAGAGAGTGAGCAGGGGAGGGGCAGAGAGAAAGGGAGACACAGAATCCAGAGCAGGTTCCAGGCTCTGAGCTGTCCACATAGAGCCCAAAATGGGGCTCAAACTCACGAGCCACAAGATCATGACCTGAGCCAAAGTCAGATGCTTAACTGACTGAGCCACCCAAGCACCCCAGTTTGTGGAATGTTTAAACTGGTACACAGAGTAACTAACTTTCCCAAAACACCAACTAGAACAGGACAAACAACACGAGCCACACCTTCATAACTGCACTTTCCAGTCATCTCTCTGAAACCAACACCTCATGCATATCACTCACCTGGTCTTTTGGCTTTTGGTCTGTGTTTAGGGGTTGCAGAGGATTCAGTCGGTCATTCCTTCCCCCAGCAACATCACCAGAGGACCATGTGGGAATCAGGTTTCTGGGGTGAGTGCTGGGCTTTGTGCCATCCTGCAGCTTCTCCTTCACTTGAGAAATACCACATTTACCTTCTAGCTCATTCTCCCGAACTAAGCCATCTTTCAGTGAGTCCCTCCTTTCTGAAGGTAGGATGTCAATATTCACTCTACTGATCGTGGCTAGTGATTCTGCAGTATTGCTCACGTCCAGCTTGGAGGTGTGGACTTTCAGACTTGCTGGTGACTTCAAGGGGCCAGTGACCATGGGTTTCTCCTGGGACAAATATTTGTCTTCACCCTGAGTGAAAATAGGCTTCTAATTTATTACAGCACTCCTCACACCCCATAAAATTAACTCAAAAGGAATGGCAGGTTCCTCAGAAGTTAAACATAGAATCATCACACAACCTGGGAATCTCACTCCTAGGTAAATATCTCGAAGAACTGAAAAGTAAGACTCAAACAGGTTATTTGCTCACCAGTGTTTAGAGCAGCATTATTCACACTGGCCTAAAAGTGGAAACAACCTCAATGTCCATTAGCAGATGAATAAACAAAATATAATATACACATACAATGGAATATTATAAAGCCATTAAAAGGAGTGAAGTACTGACACATGCTATGACATGGGTGAACCTTGAAAACATGCTGAATGAAATAAGCAAGACACAAAAGGACAAATATTGTATGATTAACTTATCTAGAACAGGTAAACTCCTAGAGACGGAAAGTAGATTAGAGGTTACCAGGGCCTGGGAACGGGAGGAATGGGAGACTATTGCTTAATGAGCACAGAGTTTGCTTGGAGCAATGAAAGGGTTTTGGAAGATAGTGGTGATGGTTGCACAACATTGTGAGTGTAGTTAAGGCCACTAAATTGTATGCTTAAAAATGGTTCAAAATGTCAAATTCTATGTCATAGATATTTCACAATAAAAGAAAATTTAAAAATTTAAAAATAAATCAGCAACCTAGATACAAGCGCTAAAATTATAAAACTCCTAGAAAAAAACATAGCCATATGTCATCATGAACTTGGATTTGGCACAGGATTCTTAGATAGGACACCAAAAGTACAAGCAACATAAGAAAAAAAAAAAAAAAGATAAATTGGCTTTCATCAACATTAAAAACTTTTGTGTATAACTGGACATTATCAAGAAAGTAAAAAGCCAGGGCACCTGGGTGGCTCAGTCTGTTAAGTATCTGACTCTGGATTTTGGCTCAGGTCATGATCTCACAGTTTGTGAGTTCGAGCTCCGTGTCTGGCTCTACACTGCCAGTGTGGAGCCTGCTTGGAATTCTCCCCTCCCCTCCCCTCCCCTCCCCTCTCCCTCTCCCTCTCTCTCTCCCCCTCTCTCTGCCCCTCCCCTGCTCATGTTACTCTGTCTCTCTTTCAAAACAAATAAATAAACTTAAAAAAAAAAAAAAGCAAAAAAACCAAAGTATATAGCATGGGAAGAAATATTCGTAAATCATATCTCTGATAAGGAGCTAGTGTCCAGAAAATAGAAAGAACTCTTAGACCTCAACAACAAAACTACAAAAAACTCAATTAAAAAACGGGAAAAGGGCTTAACAGACATTTCTTGAGGGAAGAAATACAAATGGTCAAGAAGCTTATGGGAAGGGACTCTATGTCATTGGTCATCAGAGAAATGCAAACCCAGACTACACTCAGCATTTCACATCCACTAGGATGGCTAGAATGAGAAAAGTAGAAAATCACAGGAGCTGCTGAGGTTGTAGAGAAACCAGAACTCTTGTGGACTGCTGGTAGGAAAGTAAAATGGTGCAACCACTTTGGAGAACGGCATTGTGGTACCTCAGAAAGTAAACACAGAATTACCACACGACCCAGCAATTTCATTCCTATGCATATATGCAAAAGAACTGAGAACAGAGACTCAAAGACTTGTACCCAAATGTTCATACCAATAGCCAAAAGGTGGAAACAATTCAATACCCACCAGTGAATGACTGGATAAGCAAACTGTGGTGCACACATATAACGGAGTATCACTCAGACATAAAAACTGATGAAGTGCTGACACATGCTACCTCAAAAACATCATGCTGAGTGAAAGAAGCCAGACGCGAAAAGTCACTTATTATATGGTTCCATTTATATGAAATACTTGGAGTAGGCAAATCCACAGAGACAGAAAACACATTGGTGGTTTCCAGGGACTGGATGGAACAGGGAATGAGGATGATTACTTAATGGTCTGGGGTTTCCTTTTGGGGTGATGTGAAATGTTTTGGAACTAGATAAAGATGGTGGTTGCACAACATTGTGAATGTACTAAATGCAATTAATGGCTTACTTTAAAATGGTTAACTTGATGTTATGTAACTTGCTTTGAATACCTACTATTTTAATAGTTGCTAAAATACATACCCTTTAAAATGAAACATACCATTACATATGTCTTGGAGCCCTCAGAAGAGTGAGGCTGGAGGGGAAAGACTTTATGATTTGATTCAGCCTTTCCAGAAACCACTGCAGCAACAGGTTTCGATTTAGAGTCACCGTTTTTAATATTATTTTTGGAGGTCTTTCTTTATGAGGAAGAAAAGAAAAAATTATCATCAGTATAGTGAAGATTAAAGGTTTTTACATATATAGAGAAATGTGTGTATGTATTATAAGAACCATAGAACTAGTCCATTTAGAGAGAATATTCTTCCAAAAACCAGGCAGCAGCATTCTGCAAAACACCTGACCAGTACTTTTGTTTTTAATGTTTATTTATTTATTTTGAGAGAGAGAGAGAGAGAGAGAGAGAGAGAGAGAGAGAGAATCCTAAGCAAGCTCCATGCTGCCAGCATACAGCCTGATGCAGGGGCTCAATCTCATGAAACATGAGGTCATGACCTGAGCCAAAATCCAGAGTTGGATGCTTAACCAGACAGAGCCACCCAGGCACCCCTGGCCAGTACTCTTCAAAAACAATCAAGGTCATGAAAAACAAAGAAAGTGAGAAACTGTCACAGACACAAGGTGACTAAGGAGATAGGAGGACTAAATGTAGTATGATATCCTGGATTGGATCCTGGCAGAAAAAGGACATTAGTAGAAAAACTAGAGAAAGCCAAATAAAGTCTGGAGTTCAGTCAACAGTAAGCCACTGATGCCATTTATGGTATGTCAACGTTTACAACAGGAGAAACTGGGTGACGGGTATACATAAACTCTCTGTGCTCTCTCTGCAACTTGTCTGTAAATACAAGACTATTCCAAAATAAAAAATCTATGAGAAATTACCTTATGTACAGAAGAACCGGCATAATTTTCAAGTTTCATATGTTTGTGATTAAATCACAACTGCTTTGCCAAGTTTCAGAGTATGCTCAGCCTGGACTTGCAGAATAAAAGTGTAGAGGATTAATATCCCCAACTCTTTTAGTGTGACATTTCTACAACTGAGCTAACTAATAACCCTTTGGAGAATTCAATGGGAGGGTGAGACCAGTGCTGTGGAAGGCCAAAGGTCTGTTTGATGCCAAATTATAGACAATGTAAATAAAAAGATGGTCTTTCTTTATCCCCTGGGGCCTCTCTAGTATTGCTCTCCAATCTAACATGTCACAAGACACAGATCACGAAGCTCTTGTCCAGCCCTAACTCTTACATCCTGAAACAGCTGTTTAGTGAAGGTAACACCTGCCAAAGAAAGAAATTTTTCTCTTGAGAAATTTATATGAGTGAAGAGGGAAACTTACAAAAGCTCTCAAATTTGAGTGCTCATTCTTAAACATGACTATTATCTTACATGGCACATAATGTAAGAGGCTTCTTAGACAATCTCACTTTCATATGGTTTCTAAAATATATATTCTTTTGAAAGAATTGTAATTGATAGGTCTTGGAATCCTCTGAGGAATTTAAAGTCATTCTCTAAATGGTTCCCTATATTTCTGATTTTAGCAATTAAGTAAACCTCAACACAAGCCCTAATCACACAATTTTCCTTCATGTTTAAAAACAAAAAATCACCGGGGCACCTGGGTGGCTCAGCCCATGAAGCATCTGACTCTTGATTTCGGCTCAAGTCATGATCTCGAGGTTCATGAGTTCAAGCCCTCGTCGGGCTCTCTGCTGACAGTACAGATTCTCTCTCCCCCTCTCTCTCTGCCCTCACCGGCTCATTCGCATGCACTCTCTCACTCTCACTCTCTCAAAATAAATAAATAAACTTAAGAAAATAATAAATAAAAATTTAAAAATCACCATAAATTCTAACATACGAAAATTATACAAGCTACCTTCTTTTACTCCGTCTATCTAGCCACCTATTTGCAAGGGAAGTATCTTACGCCTTTGTGGCCTCCAAAAACAAAGAGATTTGGCGCTTTATGTAAGGCTGCCTCAGGATGCTCCTCACAGAGGGTCTTTCTTCAGGCCTTTTGCTCAGCATTGTTCTTATTAGTTCTGCTAGCTCTGGACTATAGTCTTTCGGCATCGGCGGCAGCTACAAAGAGAAATGATATCACAATTACTACTACGATCTTGTGAAGCAAAGTCTGAAAGAAAAGGTAGAGGTTTCCCAATATTATTGGAAATAATTACCCACAGGAGCATCCGACTTCAGCTCAAGTCACGAACTCGCGGTTTGTGAGTTTGAGCCCCACATACAGCTCTCTGCTGTCAGCGCAGAGCCACTTTGGATTCTCTGTCCCCACTTTCTCTCTGCCCCTCCCCTACTCATTCATTTTTTTTTCTCTCTCTCTCTCTCAAAACTAAACATTAAAAATAAATAAATAAAAATAAAAGTACCTGTGTGTGTATGTGCACGCCTAATAAAGACATGTATGTTTTCATACAGACAGGAAAATGCTAGGAAGGCTGCACACAAAAGTGTTAGTAATGGTTATCTCCAGAGGATAGATGAGAATCGAAGGAGAGGGGAATTTACTCCTCCTCTCTTGTCTGATTCTTCAAGTAGTGGAATTATGGGCAAATTTTACTTTCTTGTGTGTTTTCAATATTTAAAATTAATTATTATTATTAATAATGTAATATTATTCAATAAATATTATTCAATAAGTATTCAATATTTAAAATTAATTATTAATTAAAATTAATTATTCAATATTTAAAATATTTAAAATTGAGTCTTGGCATAATATTAAAATCAGTAAGTGGGTTATAGCTTTAAAACTTAAGGGTGTGCACAGATGCCTCACACTAGAGAGGACAACCAGACTTATGGAACAAACATAGAAAGTTGGCCACTCTGGTGTCTATATTACACACATTGCTTTCTGCAGTTCTTAACTGCTTACTTGTGATTGCGATAATCATCAAAGGAGCAACATGTGCAATGAGTAGACTCACTTTATTTTTATTTATTATTATTATTATTATTATTATTTTACATTGTTGCAAAGTGTCCTCCAATCACCAGCTACTGAGCAAGCTGGGAATAGAATGGGTACTTCTTGCCCAGAGTAGACTCATTTTAGGTGGGACTCATTTAACCCAAACTACTTATAAGATGCTACCAATATTCCCTCAGGGCACCTGCACATTCTGTGGTTACAAGGTAGAGGTTTTCAAAAAGCCAACTCTTCAGAACGATTAAGCCACCTTCACAAATTAATATTAAAAAATATTAATCCCGTTTCTTTTTTTTAAATACATATATTTGAGAGAGAGAGAGAGAGAGAGAGAGAGAGAGAGAGAGAGAGAGAGACAAAGTGAGTGGGGAAGGGGCAGAGAGAGAGGGCAACACAGAAGCCAAAGCAGGCTCCAGGCCCTGATCTGTCAGCACAGAGCCCGATGTGAGGCTTGAACCCATGAGCCATACGATCATGACCTGAGTCGAAGTCGGACACTCAACTGACTGAGCCACCCGGGCGCCCCTAGTCCTGTCTGTTTCTAGTTCAACCTTCCCCATAGAAGGGACATACCATTCTTACCTATCCAACTGACATCAATGATTACTCATTTCTGCCAATAGCTACTTACAAAGGTGCATTAAAGTAACTTTGCTCCAAATATTAAAACAATTAGTTCCAGAATATTCTTTACCTTTCCTTCAATAATCCGATAAACTAAAGAATTCATGTCTTTTGCATTGAAAGCATGCTTCAGGGTGGCCATTTCATAAACACAGCATCCCAGAGCCCAAACATCAGACTAGAAAAGAAAAACAGTAAACAGTTAAATGTCGGAATGCCTTACTTATATTTTTCCTCTTAAAAAAACAAAAACAAAACCAGACATTTTCCTTGAGCCAATTCACAGATAATTCTTCTATCTGATGGGTTCTGAAGTTACGAATACTGTCCTAGAGACAAGGTGAACTGGCATATGCAGCCCAATCCTACCTTATAGTTGTAGGGTTTGTTCGAAAACAGTTCAGGGCTCATGTAATAAGGTGTGCCGATGAGAGTGCTGGCCATGTCACAGTGGTTCTCTAACACCCGGGCAATTCCCAAATCACCCACTTTGATGATGTTTGTTCTTGTCAGGAAGACATTTTGAGTTTTCAGATCTCGGTGAAGGATGTGTTTTTCATGTAAATACTGAGGACAGAAATAAAACTTCATTAAATATTAATATACTGACCTACTTACTTATTCCTGTCTTCTTACATACCAGCAACAATTGCATGAGTTAAATAATCTCAGTTATCTACATAACAAAACACTATTGTTTTACAAAATCTCTAAACAAAAAGTCTGATTCACAACTTTCCAAAGCAAGGAATTAAGTTCCATGCATAGTGTGCCCAAAAATCTTCAAAATTGTTCCCGGTGCCTTGACAATGTTACCATTTAGCATTAAATGGTTCCAGTTAAAATACACTTACAAATTCCCACTGAAGGTAGAAAGACAACTTGTACAGAGTCAGATACACATTCCCTCACACTCATGAAATCTTCAGCTTAATAACATTTTCAAACATAACAAGATAACTCTTATTTAGAGAGAGTACCTTAGAATTTAAACAAAGTCAATCATTTCTGGACAAGTCTGCTCAGCTCCAGAGTAGTATTTCATAAACAGTCTCACTTTTGACTATGTGTATATTCAAACACAAACATATCTTGCATTTCTACTCACTCTGCCACAGCAGGGTTAAAGCCCAAATCCCCACAGTTTCGGCATATTAATTAACCCAACCACCTTGTGGTATGACATAGCTGACCAGCTGGCAACAGAAACGGTCATTCTTTGCTCTTTGTCGACTCAGGGCCCTTAAAATTGATTTTGCTATAAATATTAAGTGAATAGAGAACTGGCATCCCCCGCAAACCGAAATCCATGTCTACCTCAACATAGACATCATTTATTCAAAAACACTCGAATGCTATGGCGAGAGGGACTGGGTCCACCTCATAAATGGATTTTTTTTTTAAATACATTTTTTTTTTCATGAAGCATTTTCCTAAAATCCACCTGCCCTCTGCCTGTCACCTTGGAGCAAATGGAATGCTGGGAGTCTGGACAGTACCTGCAGAGCCATGGCGATCTGAACAAACCACTCCACCACCTGACTCTCAGGCAGAAGCCGCCCCTTCTGTTCTTTGAGCTTTCGGTACAGATCACCTCCTTCGCAGAAGCCCATGACGATGTACAGCAGACCGTCCCCTCCCTCCCATGACTCCTTGTAGGTGACAATGTTAGGGTGCTTCAACTGAGACAGGAGCTGAGCTTCCTGTTCAGCAGCGCGCCGCTCTCGGCTAGAGGCATTTCGGAGGTTCAGCTTTTTGATGACATACTACAGAGAAAACATATGATTTTATGGTGTGCATATAAGCATACAGTTTTATAGGTTTAAGAGTATTTAAGGGTTCTCCTGAATGTCCTCAAAACCAACCTCCCGGAGCCTATCAGATAACCTATTCATTTTGTTATTCACAAAGTGCAAAATTGGGAAAAAGATTTGCTATCACTTACTAATACTTTCAACAGGTTGGACTTAGAGCAGACTGGAGGGTCACAAAAAATGTATACTTCCCATCTGCATTTTATAATTTCATTAATGGATAAAAGAGGAGTCCATCTGAACATACAACTGGATCAATCGTAAAATCCGTGATAGAGATTCCTTAACCTCTAAGTTTCCCCTACAAAAGTATATAATATATGGCTTGAAAATACAGCTGCAGACAGAATGGGTCCTCAGATTGCATTAGATAATCAAAGGGATCCATGGCCTAATAAGGTTAAAAATCACTGATTCTCAACATTAAAAATTATTCCCATTAAAAAAAAAGTCAGGATCCTCTGACACCTAATACATTGCCCTTGACCAATTCATTATTCAACAAACACATATATAAATGTGCTTTGTAAAACATAAACTGCTGCTCACACGTGAGGGGCTGTTATTACAACCAATACCCCATTCTCCACTCAAAAAAAATCCAATGACCTCCCCCACCTCCCCTATTTCTGAATAAATCTCTTATGCCCGAACTTGTGTTCCAGGCAGAGCTACCAGCACCTGACACCAGGCAGAATAGTCTAGAGGGCCTTATACTTGAAGGAACATCTCCTTTCAGCTTGCCTGGGGCACTGTCCCTATCCTGGTGTCATTATTAATAGCACCTCCCTTTAGTTTCAGAACTGTCCCAGTTTGTATGATACATTATATGGTCACCCTACTTATAAACCACTTTAAAGAACTGGCTCATTATCCTGAGGGTCAGGGGATAAAGTGCTTTAAAGAAAGGAATGGCAACATTAGTGTTAAGTTTGAGAAGGATCAGGGAGATGGCAATGAAAGTGATGGGTTCAAGAGTAAGCCATGTGGCAGGGAGGACCAGTGGAGGCCATGGCCACAACTCAGCTAAAGATAATGATGTCCTGGAATGGGGGAAGCGGGGGGTACCACTGGATACAGAACAGGCCTGCTGGCTTAGTGGGCAGGTGAATGGTGGCGGTGGTGTGTGTCAAGAATGACTTCCGGGTATGGCCAGCTTGGGCAACTGGATGGCAAGTGGTACTACTCACTAAAATGGGGACCGTGAAAGGTTTGGCGGGAAGGTGATGAACTGAGTTTTAAGCGAGTCCAGTAGTCTCCAGGTCAGATGTATGGGGCCCTTCGTCCAAAGAGTAATCCTTGCCAGGCGCTGTATGAGATTCTAGGAATGAATGATCTCACGGAATTGTCAGAGTGGAGAGGGTGTGTAGATCAAGCACAACAATTAACACTATAAAGAACTACAGGCAGTTTGGGGCGCATATGACAGTACGGCCTGGCCTACTCTTGGTGGTATGGGGAGGTTTCGCTGAAGAAGGGACATCCGAAGTGAGTCTCCTTTAGACCTCTCCGCGCCTAGCCTTTGAACAGCGGCCTCGGCATACCACTGCCTGCCCTCCACCCCCTGCCGGGCCCCAACCCCCGCCGACCTGCCTGCCGTCCCGCCGGTGCCTCACGAGCGTCACCTCCCCGTAGCTGCCCCTGCCCACGACCCGCAGGTAGCAGTAGGCGGCCAGGGGCATGTTCCCGGCGCCGGCCCAAAGCTGGGATGCGGCGGCAGCGGCGGCCAGGGTAGCGGGCCGCGGCGGGAGACCCCGCTCATGCCCGAGAAGCCGCGGTACTGGAGGCTGCGGAGACGGCCGGGCCCCGAGGCGAGTACGGAAGCCGGGCCCACAGCGACGCCGCTGCCATAGCGATCCCAGCCAACGCAGCACCGCGCACGCTCCGCCGGTCCGGAAACATCCACCACAGAGCCGAAGCGCCAGGCAGCCAGAGCGGTTCCGCTATTCGGGAGGACCGCCATAGAGCCCAGGCTCAGGACGGCCAGAGCGACTCCTCTGGTCCTTGCGCGCGGACCTTCTGTTCCACCGCCGGGAACTTCCGGGTGCGAGCAAAAATAAAAGCAGGGAAGTTTCCACCTACGTGATCTAAGTGCTTTGAAAGTATTGGTCCTTCTTTCTACAAATAAATTATCGACCGCCTACCGTGTGCCAGGCCGATAAAGTCCCTGTCCTCCTGAGATTCCCATTCTAATCGAGGATGACAGACTAGATTCTACAACTAACATTTGTTACGTTTGCTTTATCACACAATGGTTCAGGTATGCATCTAGCAATACATCTTATTTTTATGCATTTCAAAAGAAATTGAGGAGACCAGTACATTTCCCCCTAAACACTTAAGCTTGTGCATTAAGAAATGCAAAGAACTCTCATAACCATCCAAACCACTGCACTGTGATTTGACCAAATTCTGGCATGGTTTTTAACAGCTTGAGGTAGTGTCTGTAGGAGGACCCTCCTTAAAAGGCCCGTGTGTGAAAGTTCAAAGCTGCCGAAAGAATTTATCCTTTGACACAGCGGACACCTCCCTTCCCTTTCCTAGAGCATTTACCTAAAAGAGTTTACAATTGTGAATCTTTCCTATGTCCCTGTTAGATAGATACATGGGTATCTCCTGTAACCAAGAGCACCTTTCTCAAGGACCTATAATCCACCCCTTTGAAGTGTAAGGTTTGCCTACATCCAAGAACCAGTTTTTGCCCAGTTGGAGGCAATATCGCCCCTGTTGAGAATGGGTAATGTTAACAGAAATTCAACCCAGCAAATTTGAAGATCGAATTGACTCTATTAAGCAATTCGTGAGTCAGGCAGCATCCTATATGGCAAGTAGAGAGATGCTCTAAGGAGTTGTTCAAAAGGGAAGGTTTTTACTCGAACTAAGGCAGGGCAAGCAAGTTATCTGAAAGAAAGGATTGTTTCAGGTCAGGACATATTTTTTTGTGAGGAAGGGAGTGGTGGGGTGTTTAATTATACAGATTATCTCACTTAGTGCTGATCAGGAAATTTCAGATTGAGTGTTAGAAGGTCACATTCTTGGGTTTGGTTGAAACTGTAATTAATTCTTGGTTTGCTCTTGGGGGCAGTGGAGGGGGCAAATGACTCCATCTGGGGCTTGTTGTCTCTTTTTTAATAATACTATTACCCCCAGAAAGTTAATTTATGATTTTCCCCAGTTAATCCCCACTTCCCCATTAGAGCCAAGTACATTAGCTCCTTTAATCCTTATATCAACCCTATGAGGCTGATACTTTTATCATCTTCATTTTACAGTTAAGGAAATTGAATCTCTGGGAAGTTAAGAAACTCATGCTAATGGAGAGAATAAAATGGAGTCAGCGTTGCTAAGAGGATTATTTAAAATTGGGGCACCTGGCTGGCTCAGTTGGAAGAGCATGCAGCTGTTGATCTTGGGGTCATAGGTTGGTGCCCCACACTGGGTGTAGATATTACTTAAATAAATTTTTAAAAATAACTTAAACATTTTTTAAATAAATAAATAAAGGAACCAGGAGGAAATAAAAAAGGAACCAGGAATAAAAAAAATGGAACCAGGAGGATGTTGAGGATGTGGAGCCTATACATGTCTTCTGTCTCAAAGTCTTGGAATTTTTGCTGAATTCAGCTAAAAGCAAGGCAGCTGCTACATGTGAAAATGGACATAAATGGACTTTCTGCCTAACGCTAGCCCTAGCAAGCAATCACATATATGTTACTGTAACTATAGCTATACACGCACAAGTTACATTTTGTTAAAAACAACTATGTATGTAAATCCTCTCTTCCTTCTTTAAAAACTCTTAATTCCTTTGTCTCTCCAGAGCATGCTTTCAATTTCAATCGAATCTCTGTCTCCTGGATTGCAATCCGTAAAACCCCAAATAAACACACATATTTTATTTTGTAGCTTGCAATTTTCTCTTTCATTGGTCTATACTCAAAACAGGCTGATGGCTTGCTCGCTCCTAAAACGCCTGTAGTTACTTGGTCATACCTGCCGTTGAGAAAGCTTCCTGAAAAATGACTCAGATTCCCTAGATGCCTTTCTTAGTCTTCTTCCATCCATCTTCCCCTTTGCCCCTCTGGTGAATCCTCTCCTTTCTTGGTTTCTAGAACTTTCCTGGTTCTCCTGTCTACTCTTGTTCTCTTTTGACTTCTCATGATCCCCTCAGGTTTGAGGCTCCCCCAGGGTTCTCTACTCTTCTCTCTGCCTTTTACCTTCTCCAACTTGCTCTTCATCAAACCTATCATTCACTCTACAGACATTTAGTACGAGCCTTCATGGTGCAAGACTAGTGCCCTGCCCTGGAGGCACGAAAGGAACAAGACAGACAAAGCCCTGCCCCTGTGGGACTTAGGGTTGAAGAGAGAGATACTTGCCAACTGAGGTCAGTGCCATACTGAAAGGTCACCAGGCCCAGGCTGCCCATCCAGGGGAGGTTGTCCCAAGCAATCATTGCTTGAACTGAAGTTTGAAGGAAAAAATTTTCAGGCAAAGGGAGCGCCATATGCTAAGGTCCAGTGGACTTATTTTGTGACTTCACCTCCTTGCTGCAGTGGGAACTCTCTGAGCATTGGGCCAGCCCTGCCTGCTTCAAGACTCCAAACCCAGCAGTTGACGTGGGGACGGCACACAGTAGATATGAGTGGATGAAATGGGGGCTGATGAATGAACAAGTGAAAAAGCACCCGCCTACACAGACTGGGAAAAAGTCTCTATGATTGAAGCTGAAAGACCCTGGGGGCCCATGGCTGGGTGAGATGGAGGGGTCAGCAGGGGCCAGACCACTCAGGACACAGAAGTGTATACGATGAGGACAGGTCTCAAGCAGATCCACATTTTTAAATGATGACTCTAGTTGCTGCCAGAGAGTAGACTGTAGGAGTAGAGTGGAAATGGGGGGGGGGGGGGGGCAGCCATGTAGGTGAGAGATGAGGGTGGCTTGGACTCGGTGGTGACTGGGGACTTGGAGAGAAGTAAATGGATTAGAAAGATAGAGAGTCTGAGGTGAGGGATGAGGGGTGGGGAGTCTAGGGAAGGAAGCCAGCCAGAATACCACCCAGCTCTCTGGCTTGGATGCCTGGATGGATGGTGGTGGCCTTCACTGGGGTGGACAACAAGAGAGGAAGACCAGGCTTGGTGGTGGAATACAGGAGGGGGAAAAAAAGTCATGAGTTCAGTTAGGATATATCAGGTGGAGGGGCTCTGAGCAAATCAGGCAGGCAGTTGGCTGTGTGGGTGGAGCTCAGAGCAGGTCTGAGGTGTCCTGTGTCCTATGTGTCATCCCTTTGCACCAGCAGCACAAACCCCCTCTCAAGCCCCTAGGCTCAATCCTCAGCAACCTCACCTGCTTTCTGTCCACCCATCTCCCACCTTCCACATCCACAGGGTGAGTCAACCTATCCTCTTCTTCTGTAACATGGGGAGAATCACAGCATCCATCATCCTCGGGACATGAGATAGGACAAAAATGCTGAGAAGCGGGCCAGGTGCTAGTCGCTGTTCTCCTTCCCTTCTGGCCACATAAATGTATTTCTCAAACCTTCTAGGGACCAAGCTTGGTGCTGGTCATCTCCCAACAGTCCAGTCTTGATCTCACCACACCCCTGTGTAGAATATCTTTGGGGTTTTCCAAAAAGACTGGCCACTTCCAGGCCAGGCTGGTCCCAAACCACTTCCCAGCCTCCTTCCCTGCCCTCTTCATCAGGTCCTGCTTCCATCGGGTACACAACTGCACCTCTCCCAAGCACACGTCACACCTACCCATCTATTTTCCCTCCCTCTCCTTTCTCCTTCCCCTGCCCAAGGGCTGCCCTGCTTCCCAGGCACCTCCTCTAGGAGCCTTCCCCGAAGCCTATGGGAGTGAGCTGCACCACTTCCAGATCACTCCAGCCCCTTCGTGCTCCTCTTAGGTTCTGACACTCGCTGGGCTTCCTTTGAGTCATCAGGCTCCTTTTCCCAACACATCAGCTCACTGAACACCGCGAGGCACTTGAGTTCATCACTGTGGCGTGCTGGTGCTTGGCGCTGTGCACAACCCACCATGGGGCTCGTTTGATACAGGTGCAGGAAGTCAACACAGCCTCCAATGCAGTTTCATGTTGATCCACCTCATCTCCCACAAAGGCCAGAAAACAGGCCAGAAGGTCATTCTGGCCTGGGGATGATAAGCCTTTTCCCAGAATCTGCTCTGTGAGACAAAGTCCGAGACAAGCAAACAGAGATCAAAGTGGCCTCTGGGCCCCCTCACCTTATCAGGGTCATAGCAGCCAGCACATCCCACCCAGGGCCATGGAGTGGATTGACCGGGGCCACATCTACCTTGCGTGCTGTGGCTTGTGGGAGACACCGAGGGTTTGGGCATAAAAATTAAGAAATTGAAGGTCCAGGGGCGCCTGGGTGGGTCAGTCGGTTGAACGTCCGGCTTGGGCTCAGGTCATGATCTCACAGTTCGTGGGTTCGAGCCCCACATCGGGCTCTGTGCTGACAGCTGCGCCTGGAGCCTATTTCAAATTCTGTGACTCCCTCTCTCTCTGCTCCTCCCCTGCTGCTCGTGCTCTGTCTCTCTCTCTCTCTCTCTCTCTCTCAAAAATAAGCAGTAAAAAAAAAATTAAAAAAAAAAAAAAAGAAATTGAAGGTCCAAAGCTGTCCCTGGGGTTTTCAACTCTACTTCTCCTTTCTTCCTAATAACGCAGAGGGCATTTCTGTCATTATGTGATAGTCTTGGGCTTTGGAGTCTGAAAGATCTGGGTTTGAATACCTGTCTTTTGCCTGCTGCAGGACCAATGTCCCGGGGGCAGGGCCACCATGAGGATAAAATAAGAGGATAAAAGGCTCAGATCAAAAGGCATACTCAGTCCTCCATCATGAACACATAGTATTTACCTTCATCTCCCCTCATCTGCCAGGTGGAGGAATGGTGAGGCTTCCTTCTGCTCCTCTTTCCAAATCTGGACGAGAAGGTCCAGAGGAATGAAGCAACTGTCCTAAAGCATGGGCCCCCCACTACACATCCCCAGGACTGCCCAGCTTGCCTCTGGCAGGACGGACGCTAGGGTTGGCGCTGTTGGAGACGTGGGTGTGGGCAGACAGCGTCTACACTACACCATCTGCCACCCGGGCCAGAGTGTGACTGTGCAAAGTTTGTTTAGTTAAAGAATTTTGAAAGTAACACCTAACACAGTTCAGAAGTCCACTTTTAACTGTGGCTTCTTGATGCGGGTCGCCGTGTCGCTGGTGTTGCCTGAGACAGACCCAGGATGAGATGAGCGCGGAGTCTTTGCCACTCACGGCAGCAGAGCGCAGCTCTGTAGGAAGGACATGGTCTGAGTCTGGTCGGGAGTTCACGCGGCCGGGGATCCCCCCAAGGAGAAAGACTTCACTGCCAAATGTTGATCCCTCCAAGTTATAATATTTGCCTTCGCCTTGTCTAATGTTTAATCCATGTTTATCCGGCACCTTATTGATTAACGGTCTGAGGGAAGTGACAGGGCAGCAGGAGCCTTGAGACCATGGACGGCACCATGGGGCTGCGGGTGCTACTGTGCGTGTGCCTGGCCTCGCTCCTCATCCTGCAGGCCATGCCCACTCAGGCTTCACCCCCAGGCAGGCCCAAAGTCAGCAAGGTATGTGGGTAAACCCTCAGGCCAGAAACAGGCCGCTGGGCCAGAGTGGGCCCGGGAGGGACACAAGACCCTTACCCTGGGGGCCAGGGCCACCCCACCCACCTCCACCACCACTGACTGGAGAGGTGATGTCCCAGCAGCCAAGGGGAGGTGAGGCCAAGGAGCGGAGGACACAAGTAGTGCCCCGCTCCCACCCCTTCGCAGATAGGCTATGGTCCCCCGCACATTCCCACTCACACTTGTCCCGGTTTTGTTTTACAGAGGCAACAGACTGTGGACACAGTGAGTGAGAGTCCCTGCAAAGGGGTCTGTGGTGGGGCCATACCGCAGCCTGTTTTCCCTCGTGCTTCAGGGGGCACCCTGGGCAGAGGGACTCCATTTCCCAGAAATGGGGCCTTTCACGCCCCACTGCGGGGTCTCTGGCAGAGAGGACAGAAGGGTCTTCCCAGGAAATCTGGTCTGTTCTCTGGGCACCCGGCACCTGTGCTGGGTGTCGAGCCCCTGCACAACACGGGAGGCCTCTCACTGGCTCAGGGCCCCCACCCCCCATCACAGCCACAGCCCCTCACATCTCACCCTAGAGTGTCGACGGCGTGACCATCCGGAGTTTGAAAGTCAACTGCAAAGTCACCTCTCGCTTCGCCCACTACGTTATCACCAGCCAAGTGGTCAACAATGCCGATGAAGCCAAGGAAGTGGCCTTCGATGTGGAAATCCCCAAGACGGCCTTCATCAGTGACTTTGCCATGTGCGTGCCCTGGCTGACTCCCACACCCGAGCTGTCCATTCACCAGCCCCAGCCCCAAACCATGGCTCAGGGTGGCCAGATGGTGCAGACCATCTCCTCTGTCCCAAAGGGCCACCAGGCCAGCTCTGGCACTGAGGGGATGAGCAATCCCCTTTAGGTCTGTTCTGGGCTCCCATCTTGGAGGGCGAAGTGGAGCCTCTGACGGTATGTCTTCCGCATAGGGCCCAGGGAACAAAAGCAGGCACCCGAGGCTTCCTGTTGGATTCTGTCGCTGTGGCTGTTCACCTCACTGCCGTGGGGCCTCTGAACAACTCTGCAGGCAGTGGGAGGAGGCAGGAGATGCCTCCCATGACAGGGCCTTCTCAGGATCTAGGCCAGGAGCACCTCCAAGCCGCAGGACTGAGTGGGTGGGGGCAGGGGCACCCCCCCCTGAGGGCTTCTTCCTCCCTACAGCACAGCAGATGGAAAAGCATTCATTGGGGACATAAAGGACAAAGTGACTGCGTGGAAGCAGTACCGGAAAGCGGCCGTCTCAGGAGAGAATGCTGGCCTTGTCAGGTGAGTGTGGCCTTGCTGCCCCAACCTCTGGTGCTGTCCTCCCCAGCCTTGGGCGAGAGCAGCCCCAGGCTGACGACGGGAAGTGAGCAAACTGCCCAAACGTAGATGCTGGCACAGGTGCACTGGACAAGGCTGGCGTTGACCCGCCCACCTTCCCAGACCAGCCTCTGAGAGAAGGGGCCCTGTCCTTGAGCCCTGACCCTGGCCAGCCAGCTAAGACAAGGGTGAAGGGCAAGGAAACCTGGGAGCAGCATGAATGTAAGAGAAATTGATTCTAGGGCCATGCTTTAGGTGACAAGAACCCACATGTCACTCACCATTTGTCTGTGTGTCGTGGCTGCTGGTGGTATGTGCAGGGCCTCGGGGAGAACGATGGAACAATTCACCATCCACCTCACCATCGGTCCCCGGAGCAAGGCCACCTTCCGGCTGACCTACGAGGAGGTGCTGAAGCGAAGACTTACACAGTACAACATTGACATCAAAGTCAAGCCCAAGCAGCTGGTGCACCATTTTGAGGTAGATCGTGGGTGGCTGTATGCAGGGGAGCCATATCTGGGGCAGGGCTCCCGACTCTCTGTCGCCATGGCTCTGAGGACTGGCTCCGGGCCCACCGTGTGCCATCCCAGGCCTGAGCACACAGGAAGGGGACTGACTCCTTGGGCGGGTTCTAGTGGGTTCTTCATGGGCAGGGAGCTACCTGAACCCTCCAGTCTCCTCTTCCTCTCTGAGCCTCAGCTTGCTCATCTGTTAAGTGGGGCTTCCCGTGTGTCCCAGAGTTGCCACAAGGATCACGACAGATATTAAATATCCAGGTAGTCGGTAGGCTAGGAAGTCCCGGGAAGACCGAGGGGCTGTGACTGTCACTGGCACCTCAGTGGCGGCCGAGTTGAGGGACCCAGGCATGCACACCTTCATTTGGCCGATATTTCTGAAGTGCGTACAACATGCCAGGCGCTGTGCTGAGGGCTGGGTGGGTGTGGCACACAGTAGGTGGCCAGGACACAGGTTGGCTCTTGGCTGAGACTTGATGGTGGCTTGAATGGGAGCCTGGCTGCTTCAATGATGCAGATCGACGTGGACATCTTTGAGCCCCAGGGGATCAGCAAGCTGGATGCCCAGGCGTCCTTCCTCCCCAAGGAACTGGCAAGCCAACTCATCAAGAAATCCTTCTCGGGAAAAAAGGTGTGTGGGCTGGCGGGGGGTGGTGGTGGGCCCCCGGGACTTCTCAGCCTGGTCCAACCCCTCACAAAGTGTCCAGGCTTGGCCCGGGAACCAGGCAGGGGCTGCAAGCCACCCTAGGGGTGAGGAAGGTAGGTGTTGTGTGGTTGGTATCCCAGAGAACTCGGCACTCCTGGTTCTCAGAGCGACTTAGCCAAATCCTGATGCTGAGGCTGGGGAAGGTGTCCCCTCAGCAGGGGCAAGCCCCTGGTTGCATGGTCTGGGGTGAGCTGCTGACTTGCTTGAGCCTCGGTTTCCTCTTTGCCCGTGTCGCATGCATGGGTAAAGCATTCAGGGAAGCACAGGGCACATGCGGAAATCCCAGATGCTGTTGTAGTTAGGGGTTCAAGCTCCAGGCCTCTAGGAAACAGAACTAATTTGGGAAGGCCTTTGGGCTACCCCGCCACTTACCCCTTGTCACTCACTTCCCGTTTGCAGGGATCCCCAAAGTCTCCTGCTTGCCCCTTCCCAGGTCCTGGAGGGGTGTGGCATCCGGGTCGGTGACACCCAGCTAGTGCCCTGCCTTCTAACTTGCCCTCAACTGGAGCCAGGAACAAGCCCTTTAGTCCCCGCCTACCTTTGGTAGTGACCCCACAATAATTCACATAAAGGGAATGTTTCTTACGGTTTTGGAGGGGTTCTTTTTTAAACAAAATATGATACCCCAGAGTGTTACCCAACATGCTTGCTTTTAGTAGGAGACCAAGAAGTGGGTCTGTGTCTTCCTAACAATCCATTTCAAGTTTTGTGGGGGCTTTTTGATAAGTATATCTTACTTCTATAACAAACAAAAAGTAAAAATTAAAAAGTATTTAAAGAAAAAGTGGAAAGTTACAAAAGTATAGAAAAGTATTGAGTGAAAACCATCCCTAATTTCCCTGAGCACCAACACAAAGTCAAACCAGACCTTAGCCTCTGCCCTGTGTCCTTCCTCCCAGCTTCTGCTCTTTGTCTACCTGGTGGCGGGGGGGTGGGGGGGTGGTGGTCCTGTTTTCCAGCACAGTATTATAGTCTTGCTTTTGTACTCCACAGTTTGCATTAACTAATGTCTCTCTACTGCTATTATCTTGTACCCAAAGTGGTGATGCTTATTGTAGAAAAGCCCAATGATTCAGAAGCGTATAAGCAAAGAAACAGATCTTCTCTCCTACCACCTTATAGGTGTGTGCTCCCAGCAGCTGGGTGGAGGGCCCACCACCAGATTCATTTCTATGTCCATGCGACACACACACACACACACACACCCCTTATGTTGTGTTTGCGAACACCCTGGCGGCTGCTGCACAAGCCAGTAATGCCTCACAACCTCTGTGGTTCCAGGGTCATGTGCTTTTCCGCCCTACTGTGGGTCAGCAGCAATCCTGCCCCACGTGCTCTACATCCTTGATGAATGGAGACTTCAAGGTGACCTATGATGTCAATCGAGACAAACTCTGTGACCTCCTGGTGAGCCTGAAACTTCTGGCCTGAGACTCAGAGGGCAGGCACGGATGCTTGTGACAGGGGCCTCACTTGTTCCTTTGTATTGTAGGTTGCCAATAACCACTTTGCCCACTTCTTTGCCCCCCAAAACCTGACGAACCTGAACAAGAACTTGGTTTTTGTGATTGACATTAGCACCTCTATGGAAGGCCAGAAAGTGAAGCAGGTAAACTGTGGCTTTAAACAGTTCACCCAGCAGAGCCTTCTTCAGCCTTGGCACGCACCCCTTGGTGTTGTTGCTGGGGTCTGGGTTTGGGATTCCTGCTCCCAGTCGGAGGTGGGCGATCTGACAGGAAATCCCCCCCCTCACCCCGCACCCCCCCACCCCGTGGTGGGCTCTGGCATCAGCCACTTCCTTGCTGTGCAGCTGTGGCAAGTGCATTCACTTCTCCTCAGTAGCAAAATGAGAATGATAGCAATGCCCACGAGGTCATGAATCCGGCCATGGGGGCGCTTGGAAGATGACAGCTGTCTGCTGAATGTGCCAGGGACAAGCGTGGCTGTCCACGACGAGGAGTCTCTCAGCAGGGCACAGCCCACTGAGTGCCCTGCCCATGGTGCAGTGAGACCATGGCTGAGTGTCAGAAACTGAGCCCCCCTGTGGTCCTCTTTCTTGATCCTGCCCCGTTTGAGCTCCTGGTCCTTTCCTCTTCCCATGCTACGTCCCTTGTCTTCTCCATCCCCTCATCCACCCCCAGGGGTCCATAGGACACTCGTCTTCTGGTGCCACCTGGTTGGCCTGTCCATCCCTCCCACCTGTCCGCTGTGTACCTCTGCCCTGTGGATCTCTCAAAGGGGCATCTGGAGTTGACAGGAGGCACTCTCTAGGGGCCATGTCCCTCTGATGACTGTCCTGTCCTTCCAGACCAAGGAGGCACTCCTTAAAATCCTGGGGGACATGCGGCCAGGGGACTATTTCGACCTGGTCCTCTTTGGGTCTGAAGTGCAGTCATGGAGGGGCTCATTGGTGCCGGCGTCTGCCGCCAATGTGCGAGCGGCTCAAGACTTTGTGCGGCGCTTCCACCTGGCTGGGGGTAAGGGCAGGGGTCTTGGGCCACCTTGGTGTCACTTCTGTCCCCTTGGAATGAGGTCATACACTGGCCTACTTTCCTTCTTTTGCAGCCACAAACCTGAATGGAGGTTTGCTCCGGGGAATTGAGATCTTGAACGGAGCTCATGGCAGCGTCCCAGAACTCAGCAACCATGCCTCAGTTCTCATCATGTTGACAGACGGGGAGCCCACAGAGGGTAAGCACCTCAAGGGCTGTGTTGGGAGGTGGCGATCTCTTTGCGACTGAAGGCGTTCAAGCTGAGCTTGGAAACCCAACCACTGGAGGTGCTACTGGGGGGCAGAAAGGCTCCAGGCAAAATCAAGCCCTGGTCTAAAGACAGAGCTCAGACTGTAATGTCTGCAGGAGAGAGAAGGCATACTTCTATGCTGAGCTGGGAAACTGGGGAAGTACCTACATGACCCAAGGTTGCACAGACCCCAGGACGATAGGCAGGATTCCTAGGTTGAATTTAACGAACTATGTATTCAGCGCCGACTGTGTGCCAAGCATAGCGCTAGGGACCAAGAAGAGATACCAAGAGAACAAGATTTGTCTCTGTGCTTAAGGAGCACAGGGTTCACTGGGGGAGGCTGACCCAGGAACAGAAGCTGTGCTGAGGGCCCTGAAAGAACAGGGTGCCAGGAGGCTGCAGGACTGCAGATAAGGGGCATCTGGCCCAGGCAGGGTCCCAGGAAGCCTTCTGGAGGAGGTGACCCATGAGCTTGGGCTGGAAGGAGGAGAGGAGGAGCAGGAAGGGATCCCTGGCAGAGGGAGAAGCTTGAAGGAAAAAAAAAAAGTTTGTGCGATGGCGGGGCCTGCCTAAGAACAACATGTGCAGAATAGGTGAAACTAGGTTTGGGAAGGTCAGTGTGGTCTCACGGGCCATGGCAATGACCCATGGGAGGGTTTAGAGCAGAATCTGGTCTGCTTATGATAGGTCCGTATAGTTGGGCAAGTCTTTGAGAGGCTGTTAGGATCTGTTATAGTCGTTGGGAGCCAGTGGGAGACATTGCCTCAAGAGGCTGGTGGGGACTGGAGATGGGGGGGTGGTCTGAGATAGGAGGCTTGTCCCCCAGGGAGTGTGCCCCAAAGGTCCATTGTGCCCTACATGCCTGTGTTTGGTATCCTGTCACTGCCTGGGTGTGTGGCTGCAGGGGTGACAGACCGTTCCCAAATCCTCAAGAACGTCCGCAACGCCATTGGGGGCAGGTTCCCACTCTACAACTTGGGCTTTGGCCACAACGTGGACTTGAACTTCCTGGAGGTCATGTCCATGGAGAACAACGGACGGGCTCAGAGAATTTACGAGGACCACGACGCCACCCAGCAGCTGCAGGTCTCCTCCTACCCCCTCTGCCCCCCAACATACCACCAATGGAATGCCATGGGGGAGCCCGGTCTTAGCAGCCTTTCGCCCATCCATCCAGAGAAGCAGATAAAATTCTGGAATGTGGTTGGAATCAGCTGCGTGACCTCAAACCAATTACTTAACCCCTATGAACCTGCAATTCCATCTATAAAATGGGGGTCCCAATACTCTACTTTGTGAGTGAGTCTCCCCATTGGGTGCCCCAGGTGACCCACCAGCTCTGAGGCTGTGCTCCCCCGCCCCACCCCTGCAGGGTTTCTACGACCAGGTAGCGAACCCCCTACTGGTGGATGTGGAGTTGCTCTATCCCCAGGACACCGTCTCAGCTCTGACCCAGCACCGCCATAAACAGTACTACGAAGGCTCGGAGATCATGGTGGCTGGGCGCATCGCTGACCACAAATCGAGCAGTTTCAAAGCTGATGTGCTGGCCCGTGGGGTAAACACTGGGGCTGCGGAGGGTGGAGAGGTCAGGCAGCACCCAGAGGCTCCAAATCCACACTCATTCTCCACCCGTCCCCGCTGTCCCCAGGCTTCTCTTTCCCCAGAGCAGTGCCCCCACCTCTGCACCATGCCACACATACCCCAGGCCAGAACATTCCTCCACGCAGGCATCCAGGGGATGGGCTGGGATGGAACCGACATAGCCTTGATTATTTGTAGTCCCTTGGCCCAAAACGGATCACCTGTTATTCCTTACATCGTTCTCCGCAAAGGCATGAGAGAGCAAGAGGCCAGCCTCTTCCGTTTCACTTGACAATCTTTTCCTGAACACCCAGATTGGCGCCACGGTGCAAGTGCATGTGTGTGTGTGCATGCTGTGGGGGTCACAGGTGTGTGAGACATGGACCCTGTCCTGCTGGGGGTGGCTTCAAGCCCTGCTGTGTGGTCAAGCATGCAGAACGGGGGCTTTGGGTGAGGAAAGCTGCGCCGGACCCCGGCTCCGCCCTGACCGGCTGGGTGACCTTGAGCGAATGGGTCCAGCTCTCCAGGCCTCAGTTTCTTTTTCTGTACCGTGGGGTGATACTGCCCTGGAGAGTTGTGTGGATTAAGTGAAATAATCTATGTAATATGCTTGCGCAGTGCCTGGGGCACGGGATTCCCTCAGGAAGTGAAGTCCCACTATCGTAGCTGGGGACAGAACAGCATTTGCAGGTGGGGCCGCGGTGGGCATTTGCAGGTGGGGCCGCGGTGGTCCTCCCATTCCTGGAGTCCCCAGGGCCGAGGCCCCACTGGCTCACTGACGGTGCTCAGCAAGCGTGTGAGGGATGAAGGGATGAGTGAGCGTTAGGACCGCAGCTCGGGGAAGGGCGGTGCTGAGAAAGAATCGCAGAGCCTGGATGTGTGTGTGTGTGGGGGGGGGGGGGTCCCGGGCCCTCCGGCACCAGCCTGCGGTTGTGCCCTTCATGGCGCCCGGCCCCTCTACCCGTGACCACCCTCAGGAGGGCCAAGAATTCAAGGCGACCTGCCTGGTGGATGAAGAGGAGATGAAGAAGCTGCTCCAGGAGCGGGGCCACGTGCTGGAGAACCACGTTGAACGGCTCTGGGCCTACCTCACCATCCAGGAGCTGCTGGCCAAGCGGTACGACCCCTGCGGCGGGGGTGGACACCAGGGCCTCTGGACCAGTGAGGTGAACGGAGAAGGGGTGCTTCCGGGCCTTCGAGGTTGGAAGTGGGTCAGGCTGACTGGCGTTCGGCTTCGCTCACTGAGTTCGAACCAACCAGTCAGTCGACAGCATGGGCGGGACCCGGTTTGCCTCCGCTGAGCTGCCGGGCAGGGGGAGGCTGCCCTTTACCGAGGGGGCCGCTGCGTCCAGACACGCTTGGGCAATCCTCACAGCCTGCGGGGGAATTTCCTCATTATCCCCATTTCGCAGAGGAGTGAGCAGAGGCTCAGAGAAGTTAGACCGCTCCCCAGAATCTCCCAGCTGTTAAATTCTCTGTGTATTTCTGAGGCCCGTCCCCCAACCCTGCCGAATCGCCAGGTTTTCCAGGTGGGAGGGCTTTAAATCACGAGGCCCTTGAAGGTGGCCACGGAACAGGGGCACTGCAGGTGCCTGATTCGTGTTTGCTGAATGAGTGAGTGAGTGACCAAATGAGCAAAAGGGCCGGGGAGTTCAAGTCCGTTGTCATCCAGGCCGTGGGGCTTGGAACCGGTGTGTGTCTCGTAGGATGAAGTTGGAGGGGAAGGAGAAGGCCACCGCGACGGCCAAGGCCCTGCAGATGTCGCTGGCCTACCAGTTTGTGACCCCACTGACCTCCATGACCATCAGAGGCATGACGGACGAGGATGGCCTGGAGCCCATCATTGACAAGCCCCCCGAGGGTAGGGGCGCTGCAAAGGGGGAGGCTGCGGGTCTGCGGAGGCTTCTGAGGGCCAAAAACTTCCTGGGTTTTGATTCTCCTCCCTTTCTCTCCCTTCCAGATTCTCTGCCCTTGGGTGAGTTTTTCAATCACGTTGGTTTCCAGGAGGGGCTCCTGGGGTCAGGCAAGCAGCTGGTGCCCCAGCCCCCAGGGGTGTATCCCCCTGCTCCGCATCCTCCAGCCTTTCACCACAAACCAGAAGTTGCCCCCTGCATGCCTGGGGAGCCCTTGTGCAGCCTCCTCCATCCGGGCCTCCATGTCTGCCTGTGTCTGCCCAGCAGCCAGGGTGGGGGTGCCCAGGGAGGCCTTCGAGCCCAGACCTGCCTGGCCTTTGGGCCTCGGATGCCCTTGGGGAACGAGGCGTGTGCCTTTCAGGTAGGGCGCTGAGGGTGATGCTGTCCTCTCTTGCTGTCCTCCACAGAGATGCTGGGACACAGAAAGAGTAAGTGGAGGCATCCCCCGGACATACATCTCTACCTCTCTCCTCCTTGTGCCATTGTCCCTCAGGCGGTACGTTCAGTCCTGAGCGAAGCTCCTATTTGCCTGAGGAGGAAACGACAGCCGGTCTGAGGCTTCCTCACTGACTCTCCCTGGAATCCTCAGAACTGCCTCCTGACTGTCCCTGGCCTCCCCTTATGCCAGCAGCTCCATCGGGCCCCCATGGAAGGAGGCAGACCGGGGGCCAGCACACCAGGAGGCATCAGGGGCTCGGGGTCGCTCCTGTGGCTTCAGGCCGGCCGCCTGGGTGGAGGGGTCTGGGGAAAGGAGCCAGCAGCCCCAGGGAAGTGGGGTGCCGTCCTCCTAACTGCCATTCATTCCCTGCCAGCGTTCATGCTGTCGGCCTTGCACCCTTCCCCGACTCAATCCAGCTCCAACATCCAGCAGTTGCCAAACCAAGTGACTGGTGGTGAGTCCTGGGGAGGGTCTGGGGGACACCCCTGACTTGCTCCTGGCCGGCCCTAGCCCACCTTCCGGATGCCCAATCTAACAGACTCCATGCTATGCCCCCAGTGGACACTGACCCCCACTTCCTCATCCACGTGCCCCAGAAAGAGGATACCCTGTGCTTCAATATTGATGAGGAGCCCGGTGTGGTCCTGAGCCTGGTGCAGGACCCTGACACAGGTATGGGTGACACCACTGATTCTGCCAGACAGCGTGGGGCCTGGACTCCTCGGCCCTCAGTGTACAGCTGCAGACAGGACAGTGGCAGTGGCCGCCACTTCCCACAGCCCGTGCCCCAGCATCATCTGGCGGGACTCAACCTGCCTCCTTCCCTCCCATCCACCTGCCCTAGATGGCACCTGCTTCGTGGACATGTGACCGGTGGGGGCACACAGGACCCTATGCTTAGAAGGGTCCACGCTTGATTTAATACTCTGCTGTAACTGTTTTGAAATTCTTAATGCTTTTTGAACAAAGGGTCCCTCACTTCCATTTTGTACCAAGTTCTGCAAGTTACATAGTGATCCTGCCCTGCGTTCAGCCTCTGAGGGGGCCTCTGAGTCCATCCCCCGGCAGTGCTCTGGGGTGGGAATGACTCCCTGTCTCTTGGCCACTCTCTCTCCCTCCCTCCCAGTCCAGTCAGGTCATCTGCAAGGGTTCATTGAGTACCTCCTGGGGGCCATGGGTGTAGTAAGTCCCTACTCTTGTGGAGTTTAGGGAAGGGAGACAAACAGGCAAGCAAATTCTCTGATGACAGCCTCAGAGCATGAGGCATGATGTGGTGGTAGTGAGGATGATGAGGGGGCTTTGGGGCTGCTCAGGTCATAGGAGGCCTCTGTGACCTGCTTCTGTGTCAGGGGTTAGAGCCACAGAGAAGGAGCAGGCCCAAGTCCTGCAAGGCATCTTTCATGGCCTGGATGTGAGGGCTCGGTGACAGGTAGTGTTGGGGGGGGGGGGGGCGCAGAGTGGTGCTGTGTGGCCTCCACCAATCCTGAAAACCCCTCAGGAGGTGAGCCCCTCAAAGCTGGTGTGGGATGGGTGGGGTGTGGGTGTCTCCCGGGGGGAGGTGCGGCATGAGCACAGGCAGGCTGGCGGGGGTCTGGCGAGAGCAGACCCCTCCCTGACCCGGACGGCCCCTCACCCCGCTGCAGGCTTCTCAGTGAATGGGCAGCTCATTGGCAACAAGGCCAGGAGCCCCGGGCAGCATGAGGGCACGTACTTCGGGCGGCTGGGGATCGCCAACCCCGCAACGGACTTTCATCTGGAAGTGACTCCCCAGAACATTACGCTGAACCCCGGCTTGGGCGGCCCTGTGTTCTCCTGGGGAGACCAGGCTTCACTGCGGCAGCATGAGTAACCAGGCTGGGGCTGGGGGCTGGGTGGGGAGGCAAGGGCAAGGGTGGTTAGGGACAGGCACGAAGCCCCAGAGCCAGCTCAGCTGCCTGAGCTTGCCGGGCCCTGGTCACCTGCGCCATGGCAGTGAATGACATCCATGTGGCTTCCCTGGGAGCTGGGCAGACATGTGGGACCCTGAGGACCACCCCACCCATTTCCCTCAGTTCCCAGACACGTGTTCCAGGCCCGAATGCCTGCGGGTCTGGGCTCCCAGGCTCCCTCGCCCTACAGTCCATCCCATCTCCACCAAGCAAAGCCGACTCACCTCCCCGGCCCAGGGCAAAGGCTACCCATTCCCTGAAACTCCAGAGTGCTCTTTCAGCACCTGTGTTAGCACGCCTTGCCTTGTGTTTGTTCCTTCCTTCACTCATTCACTCAGCAAACTCTGCTGAGCATCAGAGCCTGACGCCGGGCAGAGAGCTATAGAAAGAGGTGGGCAGAGTCCAGGTGGAGGACACGGATGATGAGTGGCGGTCAAAGAACACAGACTTTGATATTAGACAGGCTGGAGTTTAAGTCCTGGCTTTACCGCTTTCCAGCTGTGTGACCTTGGGCAAGTTACTTAACCTCTTTGAGCCTCACAGGATCACAGTGAGAACTGAATGATGCAGTTTGTAGGGAGGGCTTGGCACAGGGTCTAGCACACTGTAGGGGCCCCATACACAATAACAACATGTGAGAAGGTAACACCCACCATCTGGGAGTGAGGGTGAGGAGCTCATGAGAGCTGGGTCCAAGAGGATGAGGGTGACCGAATGGAGAAAGGTGTAATGTGGCTGCATCTGCCCTCACGGCCACCTGGCCCTGCAGGGTGGTAGTGACCATCAACAGGAAGAGGAACCTGGTGGTGTCTGTGGAGGACGGGGGCACTTTTGAGGTCGTCTTGCACCGGGTGTGGAAGGGGAGTGCCATTCACCAGGACTTCCTGGGCTTCTACGTGCTGGACAGTCACCGGATGTCGGCACGGACACACGGGCTGCTGGGTACGACCTGCTAGGCAGGCAGAGCTGTGGGGTGTGCTGTTGAAGCCAGCGGGCTCGCCATGGGTCAGACTTGCCTCTGGGCACCGAACACGCTTCCCTCCAACTTGGCCATCAAGACTCAAAGGTCCAAAGAGGGCTTGTCCTGGGGAAGGTCTTGTCCCTCAGAAAGGTGATCACACACAAGGTGAAACTCAGGCTTAAGTGGACCTGGGGGCGAGCAGGAGACGTCCGACTAGCAGGAGGGTCCAAACAGACCGGGCTCCCCAAGACCTCCTGGGTGTGATGGGTCACTGGCCACACCGCTTCCCCTGGTGGCCTTCCTGCAGACCCTGCTCTCTGTGGGCACCTCCCTCTCAACCCTCTCTCCCCAGCCATGTTCCTTCGGAGTTGGTCTAAAAGAGGCAGGAGGTACAACCACCTGCCAGTAGGTGCTTCTCTGGAGCAGGTGAACTAAAGGAGGCTTTCGGTGCCCAAATGTATCAGAAATAGTCATGCCCTTAAGAAAAAACACCCAGGCGACCCTAACCCTCCAGTGAGCACCTGCTGAGTGCAAGGCCCCTCAATGGTCACTGCTGCTTCCAATGTACCTTTCCAGGACAATTCTTCCACCCCTTTGATTTTAAAGTGTCTGACCCCCATCCGGGCTCCGACCCCACAAAGACAGATGCCACAATGGTGGTGAAGAGCCGGCAGCTGACTGTCACCAGGTGGGTGGGTGGCTCTCCCAGCATCTCTGCCCTTGGCATTCCTGTGGTTGGTCAGGGCCTTCCTTGTGGTGTCACACAGATGGAATGGGCTTCCTGGAGGGGGTGCAGCCCTGCTGAGTCCAAAAGTTAACCCCAGCTGATTTGTATCTCCCCAGGGGCTTGCAAAAAGACTACAGCAAGGACCCCCGGCATGGGGCTGAGGTGACCTGCTGGTTCGTCCACAACAATGGGGCTGGGCTGATCGATGGCGTTTACACTGACTATATTGTCCCTGACATCTTCTGAGCCCCCGGCCAACACACCTGTCCTTCCTTGGGCTCACGGCAGAGGAGCACAGCATCCTGACCCACTGCCCAGGACACATCTTGCTGTCCAAGCTGATCCACTGTGTCAAAGCACCCGTGACTTCCATTAAAGAGAAGCTATGTCCAGTCCAGGCCGCTGCTTTCTGGGAGGGAGGGCGATGGGGAGGCAATCCAAGATGCTGCCGCCAGGAAGGACTCAGGGGTCATAGCAGACCTGGAGGCCGGGAGGAAACCCATGCCAACTTTGCCCCCACCCCACCTTGTTTGCTGCAGCTGCCAGACCCTATGCTCTCTGAGCATCTGGAGTGTCCCCTGCACACAGCTATCCCTACAGGTCCAAGGCCCAAAGGACACTGTGGCAGCCTATATAGGCACTGTTCTAAGTGCCTTCATTGAATTAACTAAATGTATGCTCCCAACAGTCCTAGGGGGGATACCGTTTTACCCATTTATAGCTGAGGAAACTGAGGTTAGGTAACTTGTCCCAAGTCACTCATGAATGGCCCAACTGGGATTTGAACCCATACTGTCTGGTGCCATCATCTGTGTGCTTAAGCACCCCACTGTGAATACTCCTGTCAGGCTGGGCAGCTGATGGCCGCAGCCCACTGAGATTGGGTTCTAGATATTCCAGAGCATCGCTTAAAATGAACGGAAGAGGGGCGCCTGGGTGGCCAGTCGGTTGAGCGTCCGACTTCGGCTCAGGTCACGATCTCGCGGTTCGTGAGTTCGAGCCCCGCGTCGGGCTCTGGGCTGATGGCTCAGAGCCTGGAGCCTGCTTCGGACTCTGTGTCTCCCTCTCTCTCTGCCCCTCCCCCGTTCATGCTCTGTCTCTCTCTGTCCCAAAAATAAATAAACGTTAAAAAAAAAAAATGAACATAAGAAAGGCACAAACCATATATGGACTTGGGGTCCCTAGGTAGTCCTGCTGAGAGCTGGATGCTGGACCCCTGGGCACAGGGCCTCCCCTTCAGCTCGACTCTGCAGCTGTGGCTTTGCAACGCCTTACACTGGGGATAGTTCCCAAAGGCAGGGATAGCTAGTCCCCAGAAGCTGTGATTCCAGGGAGCCAGTGACGGCAGCCCGCTGGCTCCTCATGCTGACACCTGGAATGATCTTTTCAGGGCTCCTTCCCTTGGCTTCACCTTGGGGCCCAGTTAAAGTTCAATGTCACAGGGTGCAAGGAGATGAGCCTATACTATACCTTGGGGAGCTTCTGGCCCTCTGGGTGATGGGCATTTCTTTTCCAAAGATTTCTACTTTTTCTCTGCTGGCTTCTGTCCAGTTCCCACTGCAGTGGAGGCCCTTGAAGACCCAGAGCAATAACACAAATCTGGGGGTGCCTGGGTGGCTCAGTTGGTCAAGCATCTGGCTTCAGCTCAGATCATGGTCTCACAGCTTGTGGGTTCCAGCCCCATGTTGGGCTCTGTGCTGACAGTTTGGAGCCTGGAGCCTGCCTCGGATTCTGTGTCTCCCTCTCTCTGCCCCTCCTCCGCTCACGAGCTGTCGCTTTCTCCTTCAAAAACAAATAGACATTAAAAAAATTGTTTTAAAGTAACACAGATGCTGAGATCCAGGGCTGCCCCAGGCCCAGGGAACATAGAGCCCTCCCTCAGTGGCAGGTAGTGGGGGGTGGGGGCGGGTGGCCAACAGAGTTTCAGGGACCAACCGCCATCTGCAGCATCCTGGGCTTCTCAAGGGAGAGCCATGGGCTTCCAGATGACCAGCCGCCTGAAGCAAGGCCCTCCTGTAGAGTGGAAAAGGGGGAGCCCAAAGATCTCTTAGATTCTGTCTAATTCTCAAGTCTGCGTGGTGACTCTGGGTCCCTCCAAGACCCCAGCTGTCCCTCTGGTGCCTGTTGAGCAGCTTCCGAAGTCCTACTTCGAGCTGTCCCTCCCACAAAAGTCTAAGTAACTGGGGAGGAGGTGGTACCTAGAGGAAAGGCTGGGGAGGCTCCACAGGCAGCTGCAGGGCCACAAGGAGCCACCAGACACTGCTGTGAGGACAACAGTTCTGCCACAGCCCCCATCGCCTGGCAGTCAGTGACCATGGGCGCTGAGAATGACCACATGGACGAGATGTCCTGGGAGCCAGGAACCTTGGGGCCAGGCTGCAGCGCAGGTCTGAGAGGGGTCTTGGCTCTGCTCCTGGGGGTCAGCACTGAGCTCGGCACCAGCCGGCAGCGGGGGTGTGTAAGGATTCCAGAAGCCTGGGGAGCACAGGCACCCCAGCTGGCCTCCTCCACAGGTGGTGACCCTCTCAGTGGCTGCTTCATCTGGTCCAACGTCATCTTGCTGACTTGGCAACTGTCATTGCTTCTGTGGCTCATGCCACTTCCAGCCACTAGTCCAATTTTTCCTCATGGCTTCTGCTGCCTCATGGAGTCTTCTTTCTGCCTTCTCGCCCTTTCTCTGCTCCTGGCAGTCAACTCTCTCTGTATAACTCACAGTTGGGTGTGGAGCTTTCATCCAAGGCCATGGTATGTCATAAATTAGCTGCCTTGTGCCCAGGCAGCCTCGTCAACACCATTCAGTGGTGGCCCCGTGGGAGAGTCACGGGGTCACTTTGCTCAGAAGAGTATGTGTATGGCAGGCACATGGTGGCCACTCTGGAAGGTCTGGGAGCTGGCAGGGTCTTGGCATGACCCAGGGTGGGCCTGGGCTCTTCCTCTGAGGGTCCCATTGTCCTGGAGACCAGAGCTCCAGCCTCACTGGAGACTCTTAGGGGAATGACTCTCCAGGAGGCGAGGGCAGCTGAGTCCCTGGCCATCCCCCAGGAACACAGGGATGAATGTGACATGGCCTGGCCCTCCAGGAGCTCGGACTCTAGAGTCTAGAGGACTCTAGGGTGATTAGACCCAAACATACAAGCCTCAACAAAAGGTGAAATGGAGCAGACCCTCAGGGGCTGGGAGCCTAGAGCAGAGCTGTGTGGGGTCAGCTAGGGGACAAAACAGGAAGGCTTCTGGGATGGGACATCAGGCTGGCAGGGCGAGAGGTGCAAGTGCAGAGATGGGGAGAACATGCCAGTGGGAAGAGAGTAAGTTTGGAAAAGCAAGTTGGAGCTAGATCACAGCGAGTTCTGGCGCACAGGCCTGGGGTTTGTCCTTTCCCTGGGGCCGTGAGAACCCAAGAAGGGTAATGAACAAGGTATTTGGCCATGGAGGTCTGAGCCTCACTGTGGCCGGCCTGGCTTTGTGCCCTGGCTGCCTGGAGAAGGCTGGGAGGCTTCTGTCCAGGAGGTCAGACTCAAGGCCACGTCAGTGGTGCAGGTAACGGACAACAGGCAGCAGTGCTGAGATGCCATTGGCTATCTTTTTTTTTGTCTTTCCAAGATTTTATTTAAATTCAAGTTAGTTAACATGCAGTGTAGCATTGGTTTCAGAAGTAGAATTAAGTGATTCATCACTTACACATAACACCCAGTGCTTACCCCAGCAAGTGCCCTCCTTAATGCCCATCACCCATCTAGCCCGTCCCCCCACCCACCTCCGGCCCACAACCCTCAGTTTGTTTTCTGTAGTTAAGGGTCTCTTATGGTTTGCCTCCCTCTCCGTTTTTATCTTATAAAAATTTTCCTTCCCTCTTCCCCTATGGTCATCTGTTGTGTTTCTTAAATTCCACATATGAGTGAAATCATACAATATTTGTCTTTCTCTAATACATTCTAGTTCCATCCACGTTGTTGCAAATGGCAAGATTTCATTCTTTTTGATGGCTGACTAACTAACGTTGCCATTGACTTTCGTTGTGACTCCACACCATCACCCCTACTTGGGGAGCCCCGGACCCATGTGCCAACACACAGCTTGTGTTTTTTCCAGGAGCCTCCATGTCCCAACACTGTTGACAGTCCCCATGGCCCCCTTGGTACAGGCAGATCTAGGGCCTCTTACTCCACCCACGCCCCAGGTTCCCAGAGGAGGCCCCCCTCCCGCTCCTCCCATCCTACACTGCAGGTCACTGACCCCACTTGGAAAACACCAGCCTCACCATATAAGGAGCTCAGGCCAGACCTGCGTGCTCAGCGATGGCATCTGCTTGGTGGCCCTGCCTCATCTTGGCCCTGCTCTCTGGCTTGGCGGCCTCTGGCTTCCCAAGGAGCCCCTCCCGGCCACTGGGGGTAAGTCTGCCCCCTCTTCACCATCTGGGCTTGTCACATGGGCAGAGGCAACAGGATGGATGGTCCTCTATGTGGGGCAAGGAGGAGGCAGAAGGCTAGGCAGTGAGCTACAGAGGACAGAGCTAGGTGTTGGGCTCTTAAATCTCCCTGGGCCTCTGTTTCCCCACCTGTTAAATGGGCGATGCACCAGGAACCGCTCAGCTCACTGAGGGGCTGTGCAGGTCCATATCTGAGACAAGGGCAGAGGACTCCAGAAAGGGCTGAGCTGAGCCTTGTGGGGTACACCTCTAGTGGGGGTGCTCTCAGGGGAGGCCTCAGGGGCTTCGGGCCCGGAGCAAGGCAGAGTGGTCAGGGTATGTGAGGCAGGAAGAGAGCTGGTTTAGTTCTCCCAGCCCTGCTCCTCTGTGAAACCTGGAGACCTTCCCTCTCTGAACCTCAGTTTCCATAATCTACTCAGAGCCCTTCCTACTCTGAAGTAGCTCTGGGTAGGCCCTATGTCCAGAGGCCCCTCAAGGGGGGTGTGTGTGGGGGGGTCACTGCTGAACCCTGGCCTCAGCCCAGAGCCTGCTCCCAGGCCATGGTGGCCTTGGCCTTGGCTTGATCCCTGTGTTTGTCTTTGTTTTTGCAGAAACGGAGCCTCCCGGAAGGGGTGAGAACTTTCACCAGGGATGGGGTGGGGTGAGTCAGGGCAGGATGGAGCTGGCTGCCCAATAGTAGAAGGGGTGGGCCATAATGGCAGGTCCCTGACACTGGACAAACAGCCCACAGCCCCCTGCCCTGTCAAGACCCCCATGCGACTCAAAACCCCTGGGAGAGAGTGCCACAGAACCGTGCTCTCAGATCTCTCTGGATACGGCGCAGGACTGCTCTTCCACCAGCCCCTCCTTCCACAAACACTTACCCAGCACTCACTGGTACCAGGGCCTGTGCGCAGGGCTGAGGACACACATCCTCATGAAGCATCTTTATATCCTACCAGATGTCTCCCTCGGCCTTCCCTCAGTCCACCGTCTGCATTGGAGAGAAGGTGCTGGGGGCATGAAGGTCATCCCCACACACTCCCCTTGTTTGGGGACAGAACTGGGCAATTACCAAAGGAGAGGAGGAGGGCGGGGTGTGTGAGACTGTGATTTCTTTCCAAGTGGAGGTGAGCGGGAGGAGCTAGGGTGATCTAGGGCCAGAGACTTGGTGTGGCTGGAGCACAGATGATCAGAGAGGCAGGACCTGCCTGGGGGACCTCAGAGCCATGGGGAAAACCGTCCTGAGGGTGATGGGGAGTGGCAGATTTAGGTTTTTATAAGATCTCCCTGCTACAGCTGGCTACATGTTATGTAAACAGACCCAGGGTTAAGGATGTGGAACAGGGCCCTCTCCCTCTCCCCCTTTCCCCTCCCCCTCCGCTTGGCACCAACACAGGCAATACCACCCAGCATGAAGTTCCTTCTCATGGTGTAAAACCCCTCCCCCAGGGGCTTCTTGGTGCTGAGCTCTAAGGTGGGCTGAGCTAAGGGGCCTGTGAGGCCAGTGAACAGGGAGAGGCAAAGGTTGAATCAGACAAGCATCCCGCCCAACAAGGAGCCCCTGGTCTCCGAGGGGGAGAGAGGTGCTCAGAAAGGCCAGAGAATTCCAGAACCGGGGTAGACAACTGAACACGAAGGTGGAAGATGCTGCCCAGGCTCCAGACACGGTGACTGGGAAACTGGAGGGGCCACTTACCAGGCAGGGGCTCTGGGCTGTGCGGACGGAGCCTGGAAGGGGAGCAGCCAGGTTGAAGGTCTGGTTTCCCAGAGGCAGATCACCACCCCCTCCTGCAGGTCGTCAACGGCATCGAGGTCTACAGCACCAAGATCAGCTGCAAGGTCACCTCCCGCTTTGCTCACAATGTTGTCACCACGAGGGCTGTCAACCGTGCAGACACCGCCAAGGAGGTGTCCTTTGACGTGGAGCTGCCCAAGACGGCCTTCATCACCAACTTCACCTTGTGGGTGTCACCACGGCTGCTGGCTCCAGCGGGGGAGGGGAGTCTGGCTCAGCTTGAGCCCCCAACTCTCCTTTCTTACAGGACCATCGACGGTGTTACCTACCCTGGGAATGTCAAGGAGAAGGAAGTCGCCAAGAAGCAGTATGAAAAGGCTGTGTCCCAGGGCAAGACAGCCGGCTTGGTCAAGTAAGTATGGACCCCCTAGCACTTAGGGAAGAACATGTGGGCTACAAGGGCTCTCAGAGATGCAGACAACAACAGCAACGGCCATTATAATTATTAGTTATTATTTCATTATTATAGCAAAAGTTGCCCGTAATTTTTACATTACCCCACTTTGAAGTGGAGGTAAGCAAGGCTCAGAGAGGGTAGGGTCTCTCCTGAGGGGCTGAGATTGAAACTGAGGGCCCGAGGGCCCAAGAAGGTCTGCAGGGCAGTCATTGTCTGGCACCCGCATTCAGGGCCTCGGGGAGGAAGCTGGAGAAATTCACAGTCTCAGTCAACGTGGCAGCGGGCAGCAAAGTCACGTTTGAGCTAACCTACGAGGAGCTGCTGAAAAGGCACAAAGGCAAATACGAGATGTACCTTAAGGTCCAGCCCAAGCAACTGGTCAAGCACTTTGAGGTAATCAACCACCCCTGCAGCCTCTGCTGAACCTGCAAGGGTGCAGGGGCAGGGAAGGGCCCTGGGGCAGTGCCCAGAGCAGGTCAAGAATGCAGAAGTCGGCCCCACCATGGCTGAGGAGCATAGGAGCTGAAAGCCAAAGGGAAATGCTTCAGTGGTAGCATGGAGGCCAATATGGCGGGTGATGGAAGAGCCTTGGGGTCACGGACCCGTCCACAGCTCTTGAAGCCATTTTCTTGGTGGGAGACACCAGGCTTAGTCATCATGAGTTGTCTGGAAGTTGTCCCTGTGCCCTCACCCACCATCTCAGTCCCCTTGGCCTTGTCCTGGAGTTCGGCCTCTGCACTGTCACTGAGTGACCCCTCCTTACTCTTGCCTTTTCCAGATCGAGGCAGACATCTTCGAGCCCCAGGGCATCAGCACGTTGGATGCTGAGGCCTCATTCATCACCAATGACCTCCTGGGCAGCGCCCTCACCAAGTCCTTCTCAGGGAGGAAGGTGGTGTAGATGCCTCTCAGGCCTGGGAGGGGGGCAGGGGCAGGAACCCTGAAACCAACAGGACAAGTGTGAACCCTGGGGCTTGGCTGAAGCAAGTGTGTGTGTGAGAGGGGAAGGGGGAAATATCCACAGCCATTTCCTTTCTCCTGGGGCACCCCAGTCAGGAGTGAGGCTGCTGGAGGCAGGGGCTGCCAGCTGTCGATGATCTGCCAGAAGAACTGGGGTCTCATCTGTACTGCGGGGACAGAGTGACCATTTATAAGGCCAGATCCTGTTCTGCCTTGGGAAGTGGACAGGGCAGGTGACTGGCCATTTTACAGATAAGGACACTGAGGCCAGGGGGAGTCATTTAGGCCTACTGATGCCACGCTGAAGGGTGACAGACGAAAGGGATTCTCTTGGTGTAGGTGGTTGGCTCCAGTTCCCGAGGCCCCCAGCTATCCCAGGGGCCTTGTTTGTTGTGGGCAGTGAATGAATAAAGTTTACATGAATAGCAAACCTTAGTCATTCGGGACTTCCAAGTCAAAGCGAGAGGAGCACAGCTCAGAGGGCTCCTGGCTGTTGCAAGGCTGTGCTTTTGCCTTGGGCCCCCGCCCTCTCCCTGCCCCCTTCATTCCCATCCCCCTCTTCTTGCCACCAATACACGCAATACCACCCAACACAAAGTTCCTTCTCATGGTGCAAAACCCCTCCCTGAGTGGCTTCTCGGTGCTGAGCCCCAAAGTAGGCTGAGCCAAGGAGCCTGTGGGGCCCAGCGAACAGGGACAGGCAAAGGCTGAACCAGACAAGGAGCCCCTGGTCTCTGAGGGGGAGAGAGGTGCTCAGAAAGGCCAGAGCTTGCCAGATGGTGGCAGGACTGCCCAGGCGCCTATCTGTGGGCTCCTCCTGTGGGGGCTTGGCCTCACTCCCCAGGAGAGAGCACAGTCGACAGGCCCTGGCCACGCTGAGCGAGGCCCTCCATCACCTCTCCCAGGGCCGTGTGTCCTTCAAGCCCAGCATGGACCAACAGCGTTCGTGCCCAACCTGTACAGACTCCCTCCTCAACGGAGATTTCATCATCACCTACGACGTGAACAGAGAGTCTCCAGCCAACGTACAGGTACCTGCCAACTGGCTTTGCCGGGCTGGTTGATTCTCCATCACCCTGATGGGATGAGAACAGGTACGGGAGGGGCTGCAGTTGCCTCTCGTCCCCAGACCCTGGTGCTCGGCCCAAGGCCGGATTTCCTGCACAGCCTGGGTATGGAGGACGGTCCAGAGCCTTTGTGTGGCACCCCACAGTGGGTGGGAAAGAATGGCTTTTTCTGGAGCTGGTAAATGTCTGGCTTCTATTTGCAAGAGTTGCTAAAAGCACTTGCCTGCAGTCTCTCTCTCTCCCCTTTCCAGATAGTCAATGGCTACTTTGTGCACTTCTTTGCACCTCAAGGCCTTCCCGTGGTGCCTAAAAATGTGGTCTTCGTGATTGACATCAGTGGCTCCATGCACGGTCGGAAAATGGAGCAGGTGCGCTTCTCACTGCGACTGGGGGTGACGTGTGGCAGGGAGACACATTTATTTGTAAGTGGACAAAGCTGATATTCCCAGTGAAAGAGGAAGAAGGGAGACAGGATCAAAAAAAAAAAAGCATCTGCCCCCTTTGGCTGCAGAGTGCAGGCCCCAGTGCCAGCCACACGGGAGACAGCTGGCCGTCTGCTGCTCGTTCCCAGCTTCTTGTCTGCGTGCCCTTCTCTTTCCCAGACAAAGGATGCCCTCCTCAAGATCCTGGAGGATGTGAAAGAGGATGACTACCTGAATTTCATCCTGTTCAGTGGGGATGTGACCACCTGGAAAGATACCCTAGTTCAAGCCACTCCTGAGAACATCGAGGAGGCCAGGACATTTGTGAAGAACATTGATGATCAAGGAAGTATGAGCGGAGGGAAGAACAGACACATCCTGTCACTCCCCTTGGCCCGAGCAGTCTGCCTCTCCTGTGCCTTGGGACAGAGCCTCTGCTGGTCTAGGCCCTGCAGACCTCAGCTGGGGGTAGAGGTGGGATAGGGGGCAGCTCAGGCTTCTTATTAGGGTGTCTTCTTTGCAGTCTAGGGGAGCCCACTCTTCCTTTCTCTAATCCTTGATCCCGGAGCCCCACTGGTCCCGGCAAGATAACGCCACAGAGAACCCTTATCCTGGGCCGCTCCTTAGGGAAAATGACAAACGACGCCGACACTGCTCCCCTCTCCTCCCAGTGAGCATGCCTGGCAGCCCCTCTGATAGCTTTCCAAACTGCTTTTACAATCACCTTCCGGCAGCCCCGACAGGCTGGTCCTTTGGTCCCCAATGAAAGAGTAAGTCATTCATTCATCACTCGCCGATTCACTCGGTCAATACCTACTGAGTACCAGGGCGCCTTGGCTAACAGGGTCCTTGGGCCCAAGAGCGGGGCCTGCTGCCCTCTCCTCCTCCACCCCGGTACTGAGAACACCCTCCCACGGTTCTGTCTGTCTGTGTGCCAGTGACCAACATCAACGATGGGCTGTTGAGGGGCATCAGCATGCTGAACAAGGCCCGGGAAGAACACAGTGTCCCAGAGAGGAGCACCTCCATCGTCATCATGCTGACCGACGGGGACCCCAATGTCGGTGAGGCAGGCGGGTGTGGCTCTGAACCAAAGCCAGTGTGCTGTAGCCACTGGGCTGCAAGATCTTGGGCGGCTCTCCCCAGGGTCCCTCATGGTCTGTGAGCCCTGCAAGGGCACGTGTCCCCCTGCCAAAGACCGCCCCATCTCCCCCCCCCACCCCCCACCAGCTCTGCTGATGCAGGTGTCAGACAGCTCCAGACAGAGCTGATCCAGCTAGTTGCTGGGGCTGGGGCTGGGGCTGGGGTGTGAACACCCCTTTCTCCTGCAGGTGAAAGCAGACCTGAAAAAATCCAAGAAAATGTACGCAACGCCATTGGGGGCAAGTTCCCCTTGTATAACCTGGGTTTTGGCAACAATCTGAACTATAACTTCCTGGAGAGCATGGCTCTGGAGAACCATGGGCTGGCCCGACGCATTTATGAGGATTCCGATGCCAACTTGCAGTTGCAGGTATGCCTTGTCTTGCATACCTCCAGGAATGAGGAGCTCATTACTTCCTCAGACAGCTGTTCCATCGAATGACAATTTCACTCTCTAGGAAGAGCCTCTTGGGCTGACATCTACCTCTAGCTCCCTCTTATCCATCAGTGGTGGTTGATTTTGTCCTCAGGCTACACACAACAGACCTGCTTCCTCCACAGGATTGCCAGATCAAATACAGGGCACTTGGCCAAATATGAACAATTTTTTAGTGTAAGCACGAGCCCAAATATTGCAGAGCGCGCTGTGTTAGTTTGCCAGGACTGCTCTAACAAAGTACCACATGCTGGGGGTGGAGTGGGGGGCAGGCAGTGGGCTTCAACAACAGAAATTGTTGCCTCACGGTTCTGGGGGCCAGAAGCCCAATCAACCCCGTCTGCCGGGCCGTTTCCTTCTGAGGGCTGTGGGGGAAGGGTCTGTTCCGGGCCTCTCTCCTTGGCCTGTGGATGGCCACCTTCTCCCCGTCTCTTCCCATCATCTTCCCTGTGTGCCTGTCTGTCTCTGGGTCCAAATTGCCCCCTTTTCATAAGGACACCAGATATACTGTTTGGGACCCACCCCAGAGGCCTCATTTTAACTTGATCACCTCTGTAACCACCCTCATCCCCAAAACAGATATGTCTTGAGAGAGTGGGGGTAAAGACTTTAACATGTATTTTGGGGGCACACAATTCATCCCATAACAGACAAACTTAGACTAAAAATTAGTGTGCTATTTACCTGACATTCAAATTCAACTGCATGTCCTGTACTTTCATTTGCTAACTTCAGCAGCCCCATTCCTCCCCAGTGCAGGAGACAGTGCCTGAACCGGTGCAGAGGAAGCCCCACCCCATGCCTCCGTGCCTCTGCCTTCTCCCTCTTGATCTCTGTGCTCCTGCGCCTTGTCACCTCCTCTGGTCGGCCTCTCCTCCTTTCCTTTTCTCTTTCTTGCTTTCATTCCAGCAAACATTTCTCGAGCACTTTCTATATTCCCCAGAACTCTGTCCTTACCTTTCTATTCTTCCCAGGCTCTACCTGAAGGGGGGAGGGCAGGGAAGGCTCCCACAAACTGAAGGACACGATCAGGGCCACGAGGAAGTGAAGATCAGGACCTAAGATGGGCACAGCCTGGGGGACTCAATGCCTAGGGAGGCACCAGTGGGCACCTGTTCACCCTGTCCTCTCCAGATCTGCCCTGTGGCCTGAGATGACCAGGTCCCCCTTTTGGACTCCAGGGCTTCTATGAGGAGGTGGCCAACCCGCTGCTGACAGGTGTGGAGGTAGAGTACCCCGAGAACGCCATCCAGGACCTCACCCAGAGCGCTTACCAACACTTCTACGATGGCTCTGAGATTGTGGTGGCTGGGCGCCTGCTGGACGAGGACATGAACAACTTTAAGGCGGATGTAAAGGGCCACGGGGTGAGCTGAGCCAGGGCCGGAAGGTGTGCTGTGGATGGGGGATCGGCACCCATGGGGCTTGGCCCCCTGCCTGAGGGTCCAGCGGTGGCGACCCCAAGCTGGGTCCAGGCCTCCTGCCCTCCAGCCTCTGGCCTCCTCTCACCCCCACCTCAGGCCATCAATGATCTGACCTTCACAGAGGAGGTGGACATGAAGGAGATGGAAAAGGCCCTGAAGGAGCAGGATTACATTTTTGGGAACTACATAGAGCGGCTCTGGGCCTACCTCACCATTGAGCAGCTGCTGGAGAAACGGTGATCCTAGCGACCCCTCACACAGCCAGGCCCCACACCTGGGCCTCCCACACTGCCCCACCACCTACCTGCGCTTGCCCCTGTGCTGGCTTCGCTCTGGGGGAGCCCAAGAGGAGGAAGACTCAGCCACACCCCAGGGCCCTGCCACACGCCCTGCCAGCTGCCTTCCCCTCTTCTCAGCCCAGCCCCAAAGAATGTTTTCCCGGGGGCAGAGCCCAGCCTGACATCGGGGGCTCAAGCAGCATCCTGGGAGCACCTTGGGGACAGGGGCGGGCCTTGGCACCCTGTACCCCACACCCCTCATGGGCCCATAATGCGGTGAGGCTGAGCACAACTGAAGGCTTGGGTCCTTGCCCGCAGCCCCCAGAAGGCAGAGCTTGGGCCTATTTGAGAGTGCCACGTCAGCCTTCCCTGAGGTGGGATAAGCCTCCAACGCCCCTGGTGCAGGGTCTGGCACATGCTGAGTGCTCAGGGCATGGACATTATCATGAGTGATTGTTGGGATGCCATTTCGAGCCCCTTGTATCTTATAGTGGGGAAACTGAGGCCCAGCCTCAGACACAGCCTGTCCATCTGTCCCAGGGAGCTGGTGAACCAGTCTTTTTCTGAGAGCTAGTGGGTTCTACCCTGGGGAAAGGCGTTCCCAGGCTGCCTCTGGGGCTCTAGGCCTGGTTCTGGGAGTCACAGCAGAGGAGGCCAAGCAGGGAAAGGCTCTTTGACTGACACTCCCACCCCTCCCCACAGCAAGAATGCCCATGGTGAGGAGAAGGAGAACCTCACAGCCCAGGCCCTGGACCTGTCCCTCAAGTACCACTTTGTGACTCCACTGACCTCCATGGTGGTGACCAAGCCTGAGGACAATGAGGACCAGACAGCCATTGCTGACAAGCCTGGAGAAGGTGAGCATGGAGAGTGGAGGCCAGACTTCGAAAGCCTTCCAGGCCACTGGGGTCTTGGGTGCCCCGAAGAGGAGTGAGCCAGGCTGGTGAGACCCAGACTTGCTGAAGAGGGGCAGGTCCAGGGGGCATAGAGGGAGATGCGGCCAAGGGCTGAGGAGGGTGTTGTGGAGCGGGTGAATCCATCAGCATGGACAGTGGGTAGGGGGTGAATAGGAGCCTCTGGGTCTCCAAAGGGTTGTGAGTCATGGGACACCTCGACCAGGGTCACTTCAAGGAAAGGGACTTGGCTGCAGCATGGAAGGGCTCAGTCAGACAGGGAGAAGCACTTCCAGCTTGAAAGTTAGTCCCAGAGCATGTGCCTGGGAATTGTGAGAGGAAAAGGCCTTGAGGCCTTGGACCAGGCCTGCTCAACCAGACTCTAAGAGGGGACTCCTAAGTGCTCCTGTACTTGGGCGTGGGGAGCAGAGAGGTGGCATGGGGCGGCACAGGAGGCAAAGAGCTGGTCCGGGCCAGGCCTCTGGCCTCTAGGAGCCCCTGGCTTCAGGAGACACACAGTGGTGGGGGGGTCTGTTGTTGGCTGGGAAGCCCACAGCCTGGAGGTGGGACAGGCAGCCAGTTGATGGCATTGATGCCGACACCAGGAGTCTGTGGCTCCTAACACATTTCTCCTCCTCCTCCCACACAGGGCCTGCAGATACAGAAGGTGAGCTTCAGCCAGCAGTTGGGCAGGTGTCCCAGGAGGGGGACAAGAGAGAACCAAGGAGGCCCTTCCAAGTGCCCAGCCCAGGGAGGGGCCCTTAGGACATCTGCGATCAGGTCCCAGCTCTGCCACCAACTCACGAGCCATCTTGGTCCAGGCTCTGCCCTCTCTGAGCCTCATCAGGTCCTTGTCAGTTGTCTGGAGGTGGCTTCCCCTTACTAATGAGGGACAATCAGTATGAGAGCATTCTGTGACCTGCAAAAATTAGCAAATTCACACATCAGACGCTGACATGCCATTAATCCCGCAGCAACCCTCCAAAGGAGTCCTCTCATGGTTCCCATTTTATAGTGAGGAAACTGAGGCATGGAGAGGCTAAGTCTATTTGTTCGAGGACTTAGTCAGCAAGTGGCCAAGCTGGGACTTCAGCCTGGGCAGCCTGGCACCTGTGCCCACTCTGGGATTCATAGCGCTCTGTGTGTCTCTCATTATCAAATTGCATCCTTGCCCCCAATAAACCCAGGACCACCAGGCAGGGGCTCCCAGCCCCTTGCAGCCTGCCCCACCTCCACCGATAGACGGTTCAATCCTAGCAGTGCATCTGGACCAGGTCATTGTTCTTCCCTCAGCACAGCCCTGTCAGATGCAGTCACTGGTGTGCACACGTGTGTGCATGAGTATGTCGGGAGGGGGGTTACTACCAAGGACAACAGACAGTTTTGAGCTTCACCCCACCCCACCTGGGGAGTGGGAGTTCGGGGTGTGGGATGGTGTCTGCTGTGAACACTATTCATGACAGGGAGGCAGACGATCTCATGGTGTATATATCAGCCACATCACAGCGCCATGACCCCGGCATAAAAATGACATCCATATTACCACCAGCCCTAGAAAGGAACTCCCTGGGCACGCTCCCATTTCTGAAGCCTACATGAGGAGTCCCATCCCAACCCTCTTGTCTACCTGGGTTGGGGCTCTACTGGAGACTGGTAGCCCCAAGCCAGGTAGAAGGCATGGGATTGGGGGAGAGGGAGCCCTCAGACCCAGCTCACGACTGGCCGGTTGCTTCCTTTTTCAGTGGCCCGCTCCATGGCTTACCTGAGTGAGTATATGGCAGCAGCCGCAGCCCCCTTACCCCCACAGGGCGTCTCCCCAGAGACTGGCCCCATGCCACATTCTCCCCCAGAGTCCTTCCTGAACCCGCTCTCTCGAACAGGCAGATGGTTGGGATCCCGAGGAAATGGGAGGCGGTTTGAGAGTATGGGGAAGAGGGAACGGGAGGCGCACGAACCAGAATCCGGATGTGGGTCCTGGCGCCTCCGCAGGCCTGCTTGTTTAGCTCAGCCTCTCCCCCCACTGTGTCCACAGCCAGCTACCAGCCTCCTCAAACGCCCTACTACTACGGTGAGTTCCCCCGCCTCCTCCTGAAGTGAGAGCCGGGCCCCAGAGCCCAGAGCCTCCTACCTGTTAGGAGTCTATCAACAGGGGCCGAGGGGTGAGGGGAGGGCGCCCCGGCACAGTAAGTGAGAGGTCCCGGGAGCCAGCCCTTTCTCTGATGTGCTCTCAGTGGATGGGGACCCCCACTTCATCATCCAAGTCCCGCAGAGAGACGACGCCATCTGCTTCAACGTTGATGAAGACCCAGGCACAGTGCTGCGCCTCATTCAGGACCCCATCACAGGTGGGGGCTGTGGGCAGGAGCCGGGGCCAGGCCCTCACTCTGGCCATAATGCACCGTGTTTATGTGCAGCTTACACCTTGTGGGGCCACAGGCTCACCAAGCCCCCGGGACCCAGTGGTGTTGGAGAGACGGTTAGGGGTGAGGGGGGCCCAGGCGAAGCCTGTGTCTGGGAAATAGTTTTGCTCTGAACACCACTCCCTGGCCCAGGCAGGGGGCAGGTCTGCAACATGGGATCTCAGCTGCCAGAGGGACCCAGGAGTGTCTAGGAACAGGGAGGTTTGGCTCTGAAGTCCTTGTCTCGTCTTGGGGATCCCACGCTGTGTGGGGTCCCTTAGCAGGTCTGGCTGGAAGAGAAGGTGCATCCTAAAAACCAGCCTGGACTCAGAAAGGTCTCACTGGCCCCTCACTACCCCATCCCTCTGGCAGGCCTCACAGTTAACGGGCAGATCATCGGCGAGAAGGGAGGCAACTCTGACTCCAAGACCAGAAAGACTTACTTTGGCAAGCTGGGCATTGCCAGTGCTCACATGGACTTCCGGATGGAGGTGACACCGGAGAAGATCACCCTGTGGAGTGGAGCTGCACAGAGCACCTTCAGCTGGCTGGACACGGTCACAGTCACACAGGACGGGTACAGCCCCACTCCTGGGTCTCAGAGGTCTAAGGAGCCTCTCTGAGGGATGTGGACAAATCCCAGAATGGAAGACCCACGGGGGTTACAGGAGAGACTGGTGGCCTCAGAGTTCAGCCCTTTTGCCCAGGGAAGGGTGACCACGATGGCCCCAGCCAGAATTGGTAGCTGGACACTTCAGAGGACTGATCTTTATTTATTTATTTATTTATTTATTTATTTATTTATTTACTGAGAGAGAGAGAGAGAGAGAGGGAGAGAGGTGAGGCACAGAGACAGGGAGAGAGGGAATTCCAAGCAGGCTCTACACTGTCAGCACAAAGCCCGACTCTGAGCTGGATCTCACAAACTGTGAGATCATGACCTGAGCCGAAATCTAGAGTCAGACGTTTAACCACCTGAGCCAGCCAGGAGCCCCCACAGGACTGATCTTGAGGGAAGGGCTGTGTGGATGTAAGCATTAGGGGGACCTGCAATCTAGTAACACACTAACCCTCAGTTTCACCTTCTCTAGCTGAACTTGTTAGCTCTCCAACTGCTCAGCCTCTCCTAGGTCTTCAAGTCACCCAGAGCCCAGTGGACAGGGCAGGGGCGTTACTCCCAGTGAAGCTCAGAGAGGGGTGGAACCTACCCCAGGTCACACAGGAAGCCAGTGGCTGAGCTGAGGATTGATCCCATGTCTCCAGACTCCGAGGACAGCCCTGTCTTCTGCTTAGGGAGGAACGAGGATCCACTTTGGAGAGGGCATAGTCAACACGCATGAGGCATCTTCTCTCCACAATCAACACACATGAGGCCTCTGAGATCGTTTCCAGAGTCTGTGTGCTCTTGGGTGTCATGTATGGAGAAGGCCCTATCGAGATACCCTTGATTCAGATGCCCAGTACGATGGTCACCACTGAGCCCCGCTTGCTGACTTCCTTCCTCTTCTCTCCTAGGCTGTCTGTGACAATCAACAGGAAAAAGAACATGGTGGTCTCCTTTGGAGACGGGGTTACTTTTGTGGTCGTCCTGCACCAGGTGTGGAAGAAGCATCCTGTCCACCAAGACTTTCTGGGCTTCTATGTGGTGGATAGTCACCGGATGTCAGCACAAACACATGGGCTGCTGGGTATGGAATATTTAAACTTCAGATTGTTCAGGAGACATGGTAGAGGTGAAAAGCCACATGAAAGACTGTCCTCGTCACCCTGGACGAGCACACAACACCCAGTCAGCCTTCGCGTCAACCCTGCAAGACTAGAGGCTGTCTTACCTATGGTGATGGTGGAGGCTGACAGTGTGCAGGGGCTGACAGTGTGAATGTTTCTGTTCCCAGGACAATTCTTCCATCCCTTTGACTTTAAAGTGTCCGACATCCACCCAGGCTCTGACCCCACAAAGCCAGACGCCACAATGGTGGTGAAGGACCATCGGCTGACAGTCACCAGGTGACGGAACTCTGACATCCTCACCCTGCCCAGTAACAAGACAGGAGGAGAGAGCCCTCTCTGCCCAGACACATTGGCCTGGCAGGCTCTTGTCTCCTGTGGGGTACCTACCCTAGTTTCCCTCTGGGGTCCTGACCTCCCCCACCCCCCACTCTAGGCCCCTCCTAATCAGGAAAAGGCCAAACTTGGCCCCCTAGAGGGAGTTAATCATTTGATCTCTTTCTTGACCAAAGGGTTCCTGGACTCACAATTGGCAACTTCAAACCCTTCTCCAGCCTTAGGACCTTGAGTGTAGCAGCCGTCTTGCCTGCCCTGTGTATATCACAGTGTGTCTTTCCTTTTTCCCAGGGGATCCCAGAAAGACTACAGGAAGGATGCCAGTGTCGGCACCAAGGTTGCCTGCTGGTTTGTCCACAACAACGGGCAAGGGCTGATTGACGGTGTCCACAGCGACTACATTGTCCCCAACCTGTTCTGAGTAGACATGCCAGCTCCTGCTGAGACAGCTGGCCCAGCTCACCTGGCCTCTGGAACAGGGACACAGCCCAGGGTCTAAGGGAGGGTTGTGACAATAAAGCCCGAGGGGACACTGCCACCAGCCATGTCTGCATGCCTCTGTAAGCCCCTGTTCAAGGGATCAGGCAGTTGGGCCCCGAGGTAGCTCAAAGGAGGGGCTGGCTGCTAGGAAGGCAATTCCCTGGGGCTCTCCCCTGGTGTGAGTGAAAGACCGGGTTGGTTGGGGGTAGCGCTTTTGGGAGCCAAGTGTATGATGGTTTGGGAAGAAAAAAAACAAACTAGAATTGGCTCTAGTGTGAAGGGGCTGAGAAGTCAAGAAGGGCTGAGTGAATTTCAGAGTCCAGGAGGGTAATGAGAAAAGTCAGGGCTCATGGCTCAGCAGCCCCCATCAGGACCCACAGGCCTGAAGATCTTTCTATGATGCAGAAGCAGAGTGCTCCGGAGCAGACATAGCGTGCAGCTCATTATGGATGTCCTTCCTCCCTCCATCTTCCCATTGTCTAGATGTCCACCCCCACCCACCCACCCATCCTCTAGCCATCCAGCCATCTATCCATTCAGCAGATAAACCCAACATTCTGGGCCAGAGTCTGGGGGCACACAGCTTTGTGCCCATTTCCTTTTCGCGTGGGTGCCCCAAGCCTGTGGCAGCTAGGCTGGAAATCCCTAAGATCCTCCAATCACAGCTCATGGTGACCACCCACTCTGCCCTCACAGTAAGTCCTGGGTGGGGTCAGAGGTCGGGGATCAGATAGAGATTCCCAGAGGAGGGGCTCTGAGGGCCCTCAGCCTGGACAACCCTCTCCCACCCAGACAACTGCAACACCCCTTCTCGGGTCTCCCTGCTTCCACAGAAAGACTGTGTAGAGCAGAACCAACCATCACTTCCTGTCTAAAACCCTATTAATAACACCTCCCACCCACTGATCTTGGGAGAAAGGCCAATGTCCTACCTATGGCCTGTCCAGCCTCACCAACCCCACACACCAGGTGTCTCACCTCACTTTCAGGGTTCCAGACATAGACTGCTTCCAGTTCTGTGAACCTAACCCTTCATGTTCCAGATCCTTTGCCTCTGCACTTCTCACTGCCTGAGGGGCTACGGGCCTGCTGGGCAGAGGGTACCCATTGCTGGAAGCAGTGGGCAGCTTTGCTTGATGGCAGAGAAGGGAACACAACCTCCTGGACGAGGTTTGAGTTAGACTGGGAATGGCCACAAATGCCAGTGTGGGTGAGGGTGGGATCTGGTGATGGGTCACCAGGAAGTTCCCCCACCCCCCACTCCAGGGTCCCATCTGCTTGAGTCAGAACAGGGTTTCGCAGGGTCTGGAGGCCTGGCGGAGGGTACTGGGGAGGCCAGTCCAGGAGAAAACCTAAGCGGCCAGGCCCTGCTACCTACTGGGTCCCGGGTTGACTGAGGAACCATGTAACTTTAAACCAGTCAGTTTTCACATCTGTAAAATGGGGAGAAAGATCCTGCCAGATGGTGTAGACACATCATCATTACGGTTTCTGGCCCTCCTGAGGTGCCTGTCTTTGTCCTTCGCCTCCAGCTAGTCTCCTGGCCCAGCAAGCTGGGAGAAAGTCAGGAGGAGGTCCCCAAAACAAATTTTGCCCCTTCCCTCCAACAGTCGGGGAGGCCCTCCACGCAGGTAAAAGCCAGGGGGACCCTGTTTGCTCCCCAGTCCTAGATCATCCTGGCTACACCTGTCTTTGCTTACCCTCAGCTTTCAAGATAGAAGCTATGCTTCATGGCAGGGGGCACTCAGCCAGTGATGGCCTGGTCCTGCTTCTCTACTTCAGCATCTGCTTCCGTCTCACCCCATGGCACTGCACCTTCCCTGACTTGGTGCACAGTGTCCTCGCTCTAGGCCTGGTGTCCTTGCCCTCCTTTTTCACTGGGCTAACTTCTCTTTATTCTTCAAAATCCAACCCCAACCATGCCACTTCTAGGAACCCTTCCCTGACATTCCCCGGACTCTTGGTGGCACCTGGTTGTTCTTTGGGTGGTAGCTGTCACACGAGGTAATGTGTCTCCATGGTATCCAATGGACCTGCAGCACTCAGCCCCTGGCCTGGCCCAAGTGAGTGCTGGAAAGCACTCGGTGAACAAAACAGCGAAGGGCACCGAACTCCTTTCACCTGTTCACGGAGAACACCTCTGCAAGTACGGCTGGGCCAGAAAGTCACCCATGACCCCTCTGCTGCTGTACCAATTCCACAGCCCAGCCTAGCTGTTGGGGTCCTGGAGGGGTGAGTCGGGGTGGGCACTCATCTCGCATCCCGGTATGTCAGAGCTCTGGTCTGAGCCCCTCGGAGCAACCTTCACAAGGTGACTCAGCCTTGACCCCCACCTGCCCACCAGGCTCAATGGAGACGCAGCAGCTCAGCAGGGGTGTTCCTGTGAATTTGACAAACCCGCTGCTGGAACCCCCTCCCACTGGCCTCTCCCCTGACCCTTCTAGAAAGACTCACTCTGCAAACAACCTGTAAAGCTCTAGAGCTGAGAACAGAATGCTTTCCCTGGTGATCTAGTTTGCTTCCTCTCAGCAAGCAAACGAGCTCATTTATTGCTTTCCCCTGGCTGCTAGGAAGCTCTGCACAAAGCTTTGTGCCGCTCTAGCTTGCCTTACCCTGGTGCCTGTGATCTAACTCCTCCCCTGCTTGTTTCTTTTATTCTATTCTCATGGTTTTGCTTTTGTTCTCTTCATGGTTTTTATTTGTAAGCCAAAGACGTGTCATTTTTTAAGAAGTAGGTGGAGTAACTGTAGATGTTTAGGTGTGCTTCGCCTATGCAGGGGATTGAGTGCAATCTTGGGGGTGCCCACCCCCAGAGCATGGATGGGAGAGCAGACCCAGGGCCTGGAGCCCAGGCCTGGAGCACCCTCATGAGACTCAAGGCTCCTGGGGACAGACGCTTGCGTCCTCCGTGGGCCGGGGACCTCATCTCTGCCTCCCCCATCTCCAGTGCTGGCCTCTTGACCCGGTGGCGAGCGGACATCCTGAGCACAGGTGCAAAAACCAAACCGTGTCATGCAAATCCCATCACCGAGGGGCCCAAGAGCTTGCTGAGAAGTTGGAGAGTTGGCCTATAAAGAACTTCTACCCAGTTTGTGCCCACCCAGGGCCAGTTGTGTTTCTAATAAGAACTTCTACCCAGTTCACTCTTTTTCTTCTTTTTGTTTTTGTTTTTGTTTTTAGTCGAAACGGGGTTTCACAGACTCAGTGACCATTAAGCAGACTGAACCTTTGCTCCCAGAGAATGTTCTCCCGCCCTAGACCCCCAGCTGGGGGCTGCAGCAACATTTTAAATGGGTGATTTAATCTCTTTAAATCTTAGTTTCTCTGCTTGTAAAATGAAGAGGTTGGACTAAAAGTTCTTCATGGGCCTTACTGGCCACAGGCCTTAGAGGGGCTCACAGTGGAAGGTTCTAATGGGATTCTGAGGCCCTGGGATGTAGCCAGATGCAACCACAGATGTCCATTCCCTGGGCTCACAGCACCTTTATTTGGAATGAGTGGGAATATCCCTCCCCATCGCAGTCCGGGCCCCATGGGCGGTCTTCTGGCCACAGGGTGGCAGCTCTCTGCACACAGTGGGGTGGCCCAGGGTGTGGGCACAACCCCTCCCACATAACTACAGCTCCACGGACCAGCAGGAAATCTCTGTTCCTGGGGAACCCTCTTGGTAATCCAGCTTGAGCAATCTGGGATGGATACGTGGACAGACAGAAAGATAGGTGGTCAGCAAATCCCAGGTGTGGTGGGAAGAGAGGGAGATGGCTGGGGTTAGGAGTGTGGAGGGTAGAGAGGCTGGGAGCCTTAGAATTTCCTCCAGCACAGGACGACAAGGCCTGGTCACCCAAGTGGACCCAGCTGTGTGTGGTCTTCAGGGCCCAGGGCTCTGAGAGTTTGGGAGGAATTTCCTACTGTCCCCGACTCACCCTAGTGATCTCTGGGCTGGGGTGTTTTTTGCAGGTTTGAGCTGACTGTCCTCTGTGAGGTCACTGAGAGCTAGGTCAGAGATATCTAAAGTATCAACCTTTGCCCTCACTGTCTCTAGGTTCCAGGCAAGGACAGAGGAGTAGGGCCACCCGCCAAGCCCAGTTCCCAGCCTCTAGGCCTCCACACCCAGCCAGGCTCAGTGGCCTGCTTGCGCAGTCACCTGGTGGCAGAGTAGTCACGGCCCTGAACGCTCAGTGTTCGCCTGCTGTCATCTGCCGCTGCTGGGGGCCCCCAGAGCACTCCCTGGTAGAACTGGCCTGAAATACAAAAGGCGGGTCAGCAAGGAAAAAAGATGGAGGTTGGGACACATAGAGGTGAAGGGCACTGCCAGTTCGCAGGCAGAGGTGGCTTCTGAGGGTGCCCTGAGCCGTGGGCAACATACCAAGGGTCCCGCCAACGTGGCTAGAGAAGCGGTCGGTGTCCCGCAGAAGGAGCCGGAGTCCCTCCCCAGGACCGTCCCAGGGGAGCAGGCCGATGGTCACTTTGTCTGGGCTGCTGAGCAGCAGGAGCCCCGCCTTGTCCATGGTCATGTTGAGGCTGTGGGGAAACCCCGCATCCTGAGCAATCGAGGTGGGAGTGGCCTTGGGCAGGACGTCCCTTAAATGTTCTGGGCTTCGCTTTCCTCACTGGTAAACTGGGACCGTCTTAGCGGTATCTGGTGTATTATTTATAAGATAAACCAGATTCCTTTCCCTCCCTGGTTTTCTTAGATTAGTTTCTCATAAATTAGTTTTATATGATTTAGGCAATTGCCTGATACATTCATTCTATCCCCTTCGTTTTTATGGCTAGTGCCACTTCCTTCTGATGATTAGTGTTACTTATGTCTAGAAGAGCAAGTCCCTTTTCATCCTATCCTGTCCTTTTCTACTTAAGATAAGCTTTGAATGTCAGGCTCCTTAAAGCATGTTGAATAAGACCCTGCTGTTACTCTGAGGTTATTTGAAATGGAACTGCCCTAAATTTACACTGTCCTTGATTCAATGTACAAGATGTGGTCTGTTTTCCCTTAGGTGTATCTTCTGCAGCTCATGAAAGTATTTGGATTTTCTCTCACTGCAGGTGTTAGGAATTCTTCATTCTACCTTCTAGTGTGCACGTCCAGGGCACAGAAACTCTTGTCATTCTTTGTGCATTTATCAGATAATAGGAGACTTTAAGATCTCTTATGAAATTGGATGGTTTTCGGGTAAGCCCCTCAGATTTTCTAGGCACCCACTCATTTGTCAAGTGGAAACCGGTCTCTACAGTGTGGCGCAGTGAGAGGGCAGAGGACAAGACTCTCCGTGCTCAGTATAGGCTGGGGTGTTGCGCACTGCTCAAAGAGGGCCAGGGTCTTTGGCCCCACTCCCAGGCCCCTGGTAGCCTCCAGAGCTGGCAAGCTGCCTCTGGAAAGCTCTGTGGTGGGGCAGCCTCACCCAGAAGAGGTGGCCGTCCACCTCTATGCTAAGGATGACATTCGTAACCTCCCCCAGGGAACAGTGCTCTCCAGCTTCTCATTATTGTCGTCATTATCTCACCACACAGACAGCACGGCCCTCCCCTGTACCCAGTGGGCACCATACTGTCCAATGGGCACAGTACTCCTGGATCCCATCCCCTCATTGGACCTTCTCCTCAGCCCTCTGACTCAGGGCTGGATGATTGTCTCTAGTTACGAGTGAGGAAACAGAGCAGCTAGGCAGCCTGCCCAGGGTCACACAGGACTGGCAGTAGAGCTAGCTCCAAACCACACTGTGCCCCACGTCGGGTAGTGACCCGGGTGAGGTGTGAGGGCAGCTGGGTCCCAGCACAACCCCTCTGTGACCTCCAGAACGGGAGGGTATGGTGCAGGGCTCTCTGCGGGGGCAGCCCACCGCAGGAGACGCATGCTCCGCCACCCCATCCCCAGGCGCATGGGCCCAGATCACCTAGCAGCAGTCACCAGCCAACTAATGTGGCCAGAGAAGTACCCAGCGGGGGGCATACCCAGGTGTCACCGAGAACAGCGTCTCTTTCCACTTATAGGCAGAGTTTCTTCGATTTCGAGTCACTACCACGTGCTCAGGGGAGGCGCGGACCTGCAGCTGGGGGTTCTTGAAGGTCACCTTGATCCACGAGAACTGGGCCTTTTCTGTCTCATACTGGCCAGTCACCTCAACCCCTAAGAGGGCCGGGAGCACAGAGGTCAAGGCCATGGCCCCAGCTGGGCGCTGGCCTGGATGACAGGTCCACCCAAACCCCTTCTCACCGGCTCACCTTCTCAGTCCCCTTTTCCTAACACTTCCTCCCACAACCTCTCCCTCATCCCCTGATTTCATGTGGCTTTGGAAGGGCCCCCGAATCCTCAGCGATGGCCACCTTCAGACGAGCCCTTTGAGAGGGCAGATCCTGTCTGAAATCAGGGAATATTCATAAAGCCCCCATAGTGTGGCTGGCCTAATGAGGTGCTGTGGCCAAGAGCGAGATGGAAAACGAGTGATGCCCAGCCTCTGGGAGCAAGCAGACCACGGCCTGGTGAGATGAGCGGTAGACTGGGTGGATGTGGGAGGAATGGGGGAGCCGCAGAGACTCATTGGCTCTGGGTGGCTCTGCAGGTGTGTGTGAGCATCCCCGAGTGCTGTGTATCCTCACATCTGACCTGACACTCGGTTCAACCAGTAGGACCCTTCTGGGGTTGGGAGTGCAGGCCTGGTCAGCACACCTACCCCTTCCTCCCATTCACCTGCTCCACACCCTCCAGAGTCCTATCAGTACCTTCCAGGGCTCCGCTGCTGCTTTCCCCTTCCTCTGCCCAGTGGGCCCCCACTCGTCTGCCAAGGCCCAATCATTCCTGTATGACCCCGTGCAGCCTCCCCTGACCCTCGGACAGCTCTTGTCTCCTCCTCTGGGCTCACTTCCATGTCACTCTGGGCATTGACTACAGGCCTCTGAGCTTATGTGTGCCCAAGTCTGTCTCGCCACCCCTGAAGTATGGCAGTGCCTGGGGCAAGTCCACATCTGGTCTCCCTGGAGTGCCCAGGCCACCCGGACCTGCATATGTGGTGTTCAGGGGAAAGTCTGTGGGGTGGCCGTGTAAGTGCAAGTGTCAGCGCTCAGAGGCAGGCCACACCGTGATCTTGGGACAGGCCCACATGGGGTAAGGTGTGTCTCCATGGGCTGGTGTCCCATCATTGTCTCTGGGGTGGTTAAGTTGGGAGTGAGTGGTGTCTGGGTCTCTCTGGGTGGATGATTGGGTATGCACCTCTCACCTTGGTCAGGGTCTGAGAGCAGGTTCATTGGCCCCTGAGAGTGCTTGATGTCCACACAGAGATGATTCACACTCTGTCCGGGCAGTGTCAGGATGACAGGAGGTGCCTGGATGGGGGCTGGGACAGCAGGTGTAGTTCCTAGAGCAGGTAGAGCGGGCTGGGAGGTAAGGGCAGGGAGGGGGCCTGAGGGAGGCTGGCAACCTACCTGGGGGTGAGTCTGTCTTGGCTGGTTCTGAAAGAAGAAAAAGTCTGGATTTAGACAACCCCTTCCTGGGGAGTGGGGGAAGAGGTGAGAGATGGAGAAGCAGATGCCCGTGGCCAGGGCTCCCTCTCAACTTCAACACTGGGAAACCCACGTGATGTGTCCTCAGAGCTCCCCGAGTGTTTCCTCTCCTGGTGTCTCTGTGTCATAGTGTCAGAAGGTATTGCAGAAACTCTGGCCTTGATTCTTAAATCCACTTCATCAGGAGTGGAGGGGGCTGATGGTGCCAAAGCAGGCATTAGTGCAGGGGCAGCCAGAAACAGAAAGGAAGAAGGTAGTCAGGATTGAGAGTAATCTTCACATCCTCCAGCCATCGTTGCCACCCGCCACCCCCCCGGCCCCACAACCCCTGCCAAACATACATCCAACTTGGAAGAGCCTTTGTAATGAGATTTTCAAACAGGAGAGCACACTATTAGGGAAAATGCAGAGGACATGGGGTCTAGCCTGACTCTGCCATTTCTGAATCCAGATTTGGGATTGGAAATAGCTCAAGGGACCACTGTTAGCTTTGGAAATGGAGGAAGCCTTCCCTTTCTAGAAGGTTCCATCCTGAGCCAGCCTCCAGAGTGTAATGAATCTGATCCAGTGAAAATAAAGGACACATTACTTCAGGGCACCTGGGTGGCTCAGTCAGTTAAGTGTCTGACTTTGGCTTAGGCCATGGTCTCACAGTTCGTGGGTTTGAGCCCCGTGTCAGGCTCTGTGCTGGTGCTTTACCTCTCCAACTCTACAGGCAGGTTTAATGATCACCTTAAGGAAACTAGACTCTCAGAGGGTCAGAAAGTGGCTTACCTAACAACATGTCTGGTAGCAGCAAGTCCCTAACCCCATGGTAGGTTAGACGATGAGATGGAGAATGAACAGGTCCTTGTGGTCCGATTCTCCCTGGGTTACCAGGTGCTTTCCCAGAAGGTCCAGCTTTGGAAAAGTTGACACACACACAGTCTTCTCTAAAGTGGTGTCATGGTCCCCCCCCAGCCTGGTCTCTGGGACCCACCCCGGGAGAGGGATGTGGAGAGGGCGGATGGCTCCCTTCCCTGCACTCATCACTCTGGGAGCTTCTTCTCCCATGGCCAGAAGAAATTCAAAGTGGGAACAAAGGACCCTTCTTGAACCCCTCCGCCCCTGCCACTGGGATGTCAGCCCCCACCCCCAGTCCCCAATTCAAATTACTTGGTCCTCTATAGCCGCTTCTTTCGGTAAGGAAGGAGTCTGCATAGCTGCTCCCTAATCAGACATAACTGGACGTGAGTCCCAGCCCCGCCAGCCAGCCAGGTGAACCAGGAAAGTCACTCCCCCAACAACCAGGGCAGAGCCCAGTCTGTGGCCAGGGTCACGATTCTGTCAATCTCCCACCCCTCTCCCCTCTCCTCCTTTGCCACCTGTTAATCTGGACCTTCTGTCTCCCATGGTATGAAATCTGGAGAGAGGAAGACCTGGAAATCAGAGGGACCTGGGTTTGCTTGTTAGATGTACCTTTCTGGGGCCTGCAGTTGAACAGGGATTGTATCCCTAGTGCCCAGGGCAGGCCCCAAATGGCAGCCAGTATCTGAATGAACGAAGTGACTAAATGCACCCATTTGCTTAGGCAGATGACATCCCCTGCTGGCAGTGGGGTTGGGCTGGAGAGGCCCTGGCCAGCAACCTTGTGGGGCTGGTGCCTTAGGTCCTGTGTCAGCCAACTGTCCCCCAGCCCAGCCTTTGAGGCTCTTACCTAAGTGGAAGTGCTTGCGTTTGTTTTCTGGATAAAACAAAAAGAGAAAGAAAGAAATACACTGTTAGAGTGATTTCAATAAATTTGACATGCTTGTATTTAACCTTGCTTTCCAACCCCAGCACTAAACAGGTGCAGTGAACTCTGGGGTCAGGAGACCTGGCCTCAGCTTTCACATCAATGAAATGGGAGGAGTCTCCCAGGGCTCCTGGGAGATTAGGGGTGGCAGGGTCGGGGTCTTGGTTGGGATGCAGAGGAAAGGCTGCGGAGGGTGCTGGGTCAAAACTGTGCTGCCAAGGAGGCTGGGGTCCTGCTCTCACACCCACCGGTTTCCACGGGCTTCTCTGCAACTTCAGATCGTTCTTCGCCTTCGGGTTTGGTGACCACCATGGACGTGAGGGGTGTGACAAAGCTGTACTGGAGCGACAAGTTCAGAGCTCGGGTCTCAAGGGCCTGCTTCTCAGCATCAGATGCCAAAATCCTGTAGGTTGAGGACATCACAGGTTCAGCAGGTCCCTGGATGCCTTGTCAGATTCTTCCTCCCTTCCAGACCCTTCTGGGAAGGTTCCACTGGGAGAGTCTGGAGCTCACACGTGGTGCCACAACCCCCTCTCTCTGGACTTGGGAGACACCCTGTGCCCGCTGCTCCCCCCACCGCCCCCGCCGCCATGGGAAGCTTGTGAAGGTGCTCAGGCTATGTGTAGCTGTCCTGGTGGGCCCTCAAAGGTGTGGGCTACCCACATTTTCTCTAGCAGTTGCTGGATGGTCAGGTATGCCCAGAGTCTCTCCATGAAGCTGTGGAAGATGTACTTGGGGCTCTGGAACTCTTCCTCCTTCTCCGCCACTCTAATTTCCGTTTGGAAGGTGATGTTCTGCATGTGCTAGAAAGAGGGGCCCAGCCGGGGCAGGAGCTGTGAGGGCCTAGGTCTTCCAAGTGCTCCCACATGAAACCTGCTTGGAGCTGGGGCAGCCCCCATGCATCGGCTGCAAGGACTGCACCACCTTTGAGTAGAGTGGGGCGTGGGTAGGGAGTTTGGGGAATGAGAGTCTTGGTCACAGAGCCTCCCAAGATGAGAAGGAGGTGGAGATAAAAGGTAGTAAACCGTCCAAGTGCAACATGGCAGACACAGAGCTGGACGCTCAGGTCAGACGGATCCTTCCAGAGAAAGGGAAATGAGAATGGGATGTGAAGCCCAGGACAGTGTAGAAACAGCAGTAGGAAGGAAGTCCAAGTGTGGTGTGTGGACAGAAAGGGTCCCCAGATGCATTCCACACTCACCCCAAAGATAAAGACTCTGGGGACAAAGAGGGAAGAGCTTTCCCCAGCAGTCAGTGGCAGAGTTGAAAAGAGGACTCCGGTGTCATGGCCCTGATAGGGCTTGGGGTCCCGTCCACCCGCAACCAGCTATCCCGGCCCATGCTGATGCCCTCTGCTGGGGCTGGGCACTGTGGGATGGAGGCAGCAAGGCATATGCCGAGCTCCGAGTGACTGCTGCATCCTTCCCCAGGGAGGGGGCTTCTGGTCTGGGGCTGCCCTGCCCACAGCCTGGGAAGTGGCGGGAGGTGGGGGGACAGAGGAAACCCCACCTTTCTTGCCATTGCTCCCCACCGCAGTCGAAGAACTTCTCAGTGTGGATCAGATCCCGCTACCCCTGCTGGAACTACCTCCTCTGTCTCTCACCCAGAGCCAGGCCTCCCCACACTGTCACATGCAGGCCACCTGCACGAATTTTGTCCTATCCACACATAGAGCTATTTGCTTGATGGTTTTCCTTAAATGAACTTTAAATAGTCGAATACTATTTATTTGGCCCTGTCCCAAGCAATAATACCTGTGAAATCTTAGGTCTGGGGTTCAAGTTCTATTTTTCAGGAGACACATTAAAATAAATACACAACTACTAAAACAAACATGTTTGTGAACTACCCTGAGTCACCTTGGGTCCTACACTTTGGGAACGCCTGGGCCTTTAGGTTCATATTAGCAGCTAACATGAATGAAATATTTACACTGGGGCCAGACTGTAATCCCCACAGCAGTCTTACAAGGTGGGTAGGGTGACCTATTCTGATTTTTACACAGGAGGAAACTGAGGCACAGTGAGGTTAAGTGATTTGCCCCAGGACTCACCTCTGGGAGGTGGCAGAGCTGGGTCTGAACCCAGGCAGGCTGGCCATAGGTCACACACTGCCCATCCCACTACTCGGCCACTTCCTCTGAGGTGAGGCCCGGGACCCCCCCCATTCTCTTCTGACTCACCTACCTGCTGTTCTTCCCACACACACTGCCTGCTTGCCATGCAAGCCTAGAATGTTCCTCCATCACCCCACCGTCTGGCCTGTACCATCTTCTACTCATCCTTCAGTCTCAGCTGGGCCTCCTTCAGGCATCCCTCCCTGATTCCCAGACCAGGTTTGGGTTCCCAGGGCTGCTCCCCTGAGTTCCCGGGTTTGTTGTGTCAGGGACATCCCAGCCCGAATCTCCTTGCTGGTGTGAGGATTTATACGCACTGTCACTGTCGGGAGGACAGCGTCCCCAGGGCCTAGAGAAGGACCTGGTGCATGCAGAGCAGGTGCTGTTTCTCTCTGTGGAATGACAGGGCCTCCTGTGGCACAGAGGCAGGGGAAGACTGGGCAGAGACGGCACCATGTGGGGAGCCAGGCTCTTGACCTGGCTGCAGAGGGGCCCCAGGCAAGTTGCCTGCCCTGCCTGGATCTCAGCCTGCTCATCTGTGAAATGGGAGCAGCCCTCTCTGCCCCATTGCAACCTCAGAGGGCAGTGTGAGGACAGGAGGGAATGCCAGGCCTCTGGTTCTCTCAGGAACAGCAGGAGCACAGACGGACTGCTGAGTGTCATCTCTAAGTGGGAGACAGCACTTCGTGACTTGCTCTCTCAACTGCTGGAGCCCTGTGGGGCTGGGGTGTGAATGAAGCCCTTCTGACTCCCTGCTCCAGCGGCCTTTCCCCTGCAGAATGGCCGGCCACACTCACCAGATGCCCTCTGACTTTGGCTGAGAGCACATCAGGGCTCTGGTCCTGGAGCTTCCCAGCAACCACGATCTCGGAGCCTTTGAAGAGCAGCCGGAAGTTGTCCTGCGAAACCTCCTCCACAGCGTTGCTTGGGTACTCAAAGGTCACTGCTGTCAGCAGTGGGTTGGCCACTTCCTGGTAAAAATCCTGCAAGGTGGCGGGTGTCACGAGTGCGGGGCTGGGGTCTGCCTGCCTCTCTGTGCCATCCCTCACTCAGGGGCCACTGGGGACACTCTGGCACCTGGAGCTGCAGGGCAGAGTCCGAGTCCTCATAGATGCGCCGAGCCAGGCCGCCGTTGTCCAGTGCCAGCTTCTCTAGGAAGGCATAGCTGACATCGAAGCCAAAGCCCAGGCAGAAGAGGCTGTACTGGCCAGCTATGGCTTCCTGCACGTTCTTCTGGATCCTCGCAGGGTTGGTCTCTCCTGGGCCCAGCAGTTTGGGAAGGGGGTGGGGGGCATGAGAAAACAGAGATTTGTTCAATGGATACTTCTGGACTCTAGAGACCCCCCCCCCCCCCGCCTCAGGTTCCACAGCAAGCCAGGGGAAGGCCTCAGCAGATCCCTCTGGGCCGTGTGCCTTGGAGTTGCTGGTGGTGCCCTCACCCACAGTGGGGTCACCATCGGTGAGCAGGATGATGAGGGAGACACTGCCCGCGGGCAGCAGCTCCTGCCGGTTGGCGTTACTCAGCAGCTGCACGGCCATCAGCATTGCGTCGTTGATGTTGGTCCCTGGGGGGCACACACTCAGGATGGCTTCCAGCCCAGCGCCTCAGGCTGGGCTTGGTGCCCCAGAAGCCCCCACACCATAGCAAGGCTACAGAGGCACTCACCGCCTTGGGCCTGGATGCCAGCCACATATCTCCTGGCCTGGTTCACGTCCTCGGCTGAGGCTGGCACCAGCAATGGCTTCCACTGGGTTGCATCCCCGCTGAAGCTGATAAGGTTGAACTGGTCTCTGGGGCTGAGGTCATCCAGGATCTTGATTAAGGCTTCCCGGGTCTGAGCAGGAGGATCGGAGACAAGGTGGGTGTCTCAGTGGAGCCTCCCTGGGGCTGGCATCCTGTGTACTTGGGCTGGCATCCCCGGACTTGCATGGTGACTGCTCTAGAGCCAGGACCTGCCGATACTCCGACCAATCTCAACCCCTGGGTACCCCATACTCAGGAAGATGGAGGAGGGAGAATCTGCCTACTGGGCCAGAGGTGATGGTGTGAGGCATGTATGAGTTTCCAGAGTTGTGGTCTTAACCTGTGGGACCCACCTGTTGGATCTTCCTGCCCAACATGGAGCCGCTCTTGTCAATGACAAAGATCACATTCTTGGGTATTGTGGGTAGGCCCTCGGGGGCAAAGTAGTGTACAAAGTAGCCATTTTCAATCTGTGATCAGAGTGAAACAAACCCAGGTAATAAGAGCTGCAGCCCTGCCCTGCCCCCAACCAGCCTTCTCAGCTTAATACTTGGGTTCCTCTCTTCACGCAGCCCCATCTGTCTCTGTCCCACTGCTAAATTCCTCAAATCCTCACCATCTTCTAGGGCTCAGTCCAGCCCCTCTCTTGCCTTGCCTGCTCATGTGTGGCCTACTAGAACTCTACCCCCACTTTACCTCCTATTTGTTTTAGTATTTGAGGCAATTTATCCTAAAAGGTTTAGACATAATAAACCTGAGATCCGTTAAAAGAGTAAGGACTTGAAAAACAAGGTCCATAGTGGGGCACCTGGGTGGCTCAGTGGGTTGAGCTTCTGACTTCAGTTCAGGTCGTGACTCACGGTGTGTGAGTTTGAGCCCCACGTCATCGGGCTCTGTGCTGACAACTCAGAGCCTGGAGCCTTCTTTGGATTGTGTATCTCCCTCTCTCTCTGCCCCTCCCCCACCCACACTCTGTCTCTCTCAAAAAAAAAAGTTAAAAAAAGTTTTAAAAAACAAGGTCCATCAAAAGAGTAAAGGGAAAGCACAATGAAGCCAGAAACTTGCATGAAAGAAGCTACTGCCATTGGACATCAAACTGAACTGTGAGCCTCCTGTCAGCCAAGGCAATAAGGAAAATCCTGCAAGGCATCTCTTTAGCAGAGATGAAACTTCTGTGCCTCCAAAAGAAAATTGTTTCAGGGACAACATAACAAAATTGCTTGTTTTTGGTCTGTGCTGCCACTGGTTCACACTGATGAGTAGGGGCAGTTACTTTGCCTTTCCTTCTAGAACATGTAAGCTCAAGCCCTTGAGTATGGATGGATTTTCTGGTTGCCCCTATTCTCGCCTGGAGCCCACACACCTGAATAGAGCCCCCGGAGAGGGTCCGGTTCACATCGTAGCGGATGATGAAGTTACCATTCAGGACTGTGTCCTCCTGCCCTGGTGACTTTTGCTGGGAGAGTGTGGGCTTGAATCGGATGTGAGCCTGGGAAAGGACAGGCTGGGGTTGAGAAGAGCCCCATGGCCACACCCACCCCATCTGAAGCAAGAATTCCAGGATATGGCCTTGGGCCACAGTCCAGGGAATGTTCCCTGAGGCTGAGCTGTTGGAGAGAATGACTCCCCATAGGGGAGTGGGGGAGTGAACCTCTGCTCTTAGAGCTGCACCAGCAGGGGCCTGGCTCAGGATATGCATGATCCAGCTGGCGGGCCCCTTTCCATCCATGGGGCCCTCACTTAAGTTCCTCCCCACAGCCTTCTCCCCACCAAGGCGAAGGTGGTCTCCACACCAGCACCTACCACCCTTCTCTGGGCCTTGTCCTCCACCTCTGCCAAGTGGCAGCATGGACACAGACCTCAGAAGTCCCTCCAGCACAGAGATTCTGCCCAGTTGTCCCGCTCTCCGGACAGACTCATAAGGCTGGACGGACAACAGGCCCCTTGGTACCCTTGCCTGCTGACAATGGCAGGCCCACCTTGGTCTTGTTCCGTGAGATGGTGAGAGCATCTGCCAGTTCGTTGGTCATGAAGGTGCTCTCTGTCTCCAGAAAGCTGATGCCCTGAGGCTCAAAGATGTGAATGTCCATCTGGAGACAAGAAGCGGGTCACTGGGTTGGCAGGGAGCTGGGGCTGGGCCTCCGGGGAGGCAGAGGGGGAAGGAGGGGCTGCCCTCAGCAGAGCAGGTGTGTTCCTGGAGACCTCCCTGGAAAAGGCGGTGCCAGTACCTGGAGATGCTTGACCAGTTGCTGGGGCTGGATTTTCAGCAGCAGCTCATATACTTCCAGACGCCGTTTGAGCAGCTCCTCATACACTAGCTCGAAGGTGACCTTGGCAGAGGGAGCCACATTGACTGACACCTGGAACTGCTCCATCTTTCTTCCAGTGGCCCTGGGGGAGAGGGACGTCAGGTTTGTCCCTCCAGGCCGGGCGGGGGTATGGCCACTGGAGGCTGGAGAGGGTCTGAAGGGCTGGAGGCAGGGCAGCCTCTGCCCCCACCCCCCTGGGGTCCCTTCCCACCACCATCTTTGGCTCACTTGATGAGGCCAGCACTCTCCCCTCTGGCCACGGCCGTGCTGTACTGCTCCTGGGCTGCAGCCTTCTCCTTGATGTTCCCGGGGTAAGTCACACCGTCGATGATCCTGCGGCAGGAGGGGAAGATTTGTGGAGGGCCTGATAGGGGCAGCCCACTCCAATCCCACCTCCTCCAGGGAGCCTCCCTTGACTCGGTGTGCCTCTTAACAGAGTAACTCCTGTCTCTGCCTGAGGCCATCCCTGTTTATTATGTACTTACTGTATACAAGTCTCTGCAGGACCCCAGGTGGGGAGGAGAGCTCTGCATGCTATGCCACGCCTCCATCTACCCTGAAGCGTGCACAGTGTTGGCAAACATGTGTTTACCGAACACACAGGGGAAGGAGGCTGCAGAGGAGGCAGGACTGAGCTAAGTCCCAGCCTCTCTTCACCCTTGCAGTCTGGCCCCACATCCCAGCTTTCCCTCTCATCTCACAGCCTGCTCCCAGAAGAACTGGTCAGTCACCAGTGAGCTTTCTGGGGTGCCCCTGTGTCCAGCCCTGCATGCACCTGTGCGGGGAAGACTGGGAAGGGGAGAGATGCCGGGCTCCCAGGTCAGTGGGAAACGCAGCACTGAAAGCCTCTGGCCCCTCCCCCTGCCAGCACAGGGCAGGGGGCTCTTCAGGGAGGTTGGCCTCTGGGGAAGCAGGTGTTGGACAACGGGTAGACTGGACTCCCAGGGGTGTGGGTCCCACAATCCTATTTTTGGGGACTAGAAAGAGCTACCAGGGCTTCTCCTCTGGAATGAAAATGACTACTCCAGATCCTCCTTGGGAGGCGAGCAGGGATGTGTCGGGCAAACACAGCCCTGCTCCACCTGGGGGTGGCATGAAAGGGTGTGCAGGGGTCGGCGGGGGTAGCCAGGGCATTAGGACCCAGTGTTCCTCCTCCCCACCTTCCTGACATTCCTGGTCATAATTTAACCCTGGGCTAGGGATGGGGCTGCAGAGTGGGCCGCAGGGCTCCTCCTCCTGGACGCCCAGCTGGGGTGCCAAGGCCAGCAGGCTGCCAGGCTCCGGGCCCATCACATGCGCTGAGAGCCCCGGGCTGGCGCCGCTCCCTGGGCCCAGATTGTGTTGCTGCAGGGCATAGGGAAGCAGGGGGCAGGGTGCCCTCCTCCCCAAGCTGGCTGGGGGCCTCCTGCAGAGTGCACACTGCACACAGTGCTCACATAGCACAGGCCCCCGCTCCAGGGTTAGGAGAAGCAGTGGCCAAGAGAGAAGAAGGAGCCGAGCACAGGGACCCAGCCCCCACTATAGTTTTTCAGAGGTCTCAGGGTAGTTTGGGGACCCCGGCTGAGCCCGCTCTCTGTCCCACCCAGCGCCCTCCCTGAGTTGCTGGGATCAGCCTCTTTCTGGCCTGCCCTCAATCACTGCCTCTCTGGTGGGGACAAGGACAGATAGAGAGGGTTCTCATGTATTGGACAAACATTGCAAAACATTCGGGAAGGGTGAGGAGGACAAGGTGAGGATCAGCACTCAGCCACAGAGTCCACAGAAATCCCAGGGGGTCTCCCAATTCTTGGCCTCTGGTCCAGAGCAGAAACGCCCTCTGCAGTATCCCAGGTGGGAGGGAGGGGACTAGCCTGGCTTGGAACTTCCTATGACAAAGAGATCCCCCTCCTCAAGGCATTGCTCCATTGTGGGGCAGTCCCGGAGTTAGGAAGTCTTCTGTATTCTGAGCTGGACTCTGCCTTTGGGTGACTCCCTCCTGCCTGGGCCTGGGCCTCAGGATGCCCCAACTCTGTACTCCTCAGAGGCAAAGAAACCAAGATGCTGTGGTTTTCCACCTGTCAACTGGGCAGTATTTGGGGATGGCGCACAGAGGGATGGACGGTGGGGTGGATGGAAGGAGGGAGGGGTGGAGGGAGGGAGGTGTGGAGGACGGAAGTATGGAATACTTCTGAGAATGTACTGAAGTTCGTGGGTAAAGTCCCTGGTTCCCTGTATTGCCTACAGGCCGAGCACACACACCTAAGGCACACCTCACATCAGGAAGAGAGTCGCTCTTCTTGACTGGGTGCCATCGGGGAAGCTGGTATCATGGTGTTGGGTTGGGGAGGGAGACAAGGAGGGCAGGAAGGTACCTACATGGAGAAGTTGGTGATGAAGGCTCTCTTGGGCAGCTCCACCTGGAAGGTGGCCTCCTGTACAACATTGGCCTTGTTGACCACCCTGCTGGTGACGACTGTGTGGGCAAATCTGGATGAGACCCTGGAGTCCACGGTGAGGCTGTAGATGTCAATGTCATTCTGGACCAATGAAGGAGGAGGAATGGGATTGTCTCAATGCCAGTCCAGCTTGAGGCAGCACTCTTTAAAGAGTCCCGGACCAAGCCCTGGCCCCCATCCCTGACTGAGCCACTGACCAGGCCTCCAGCCAAACCCCATGATACATTCCACATGTGAACACCAGTCTCACATAAGAGGCAGCTATGTGCTTCGTTCCCCACCCTTCAGGGCCACGATGGTGGAGCTTGTGGCCCAGTGCGTCTGGGAAGCAACTCTCACTTACTCCTCAGGCAGGGGGCCCTAGATGGGTCAGGAAGCTTCACATTTGATCTTAGCTCTGTCCACTGAAAGGGTAATGAACAAGTCCTGTGATTTCTGGTGACCTCAGCCTCGTGGAAACTGGGAAAAACAGCTCTTGCCTGTCTCCCACCAGGTGCTCACAGGAGCTAGAACTTGGAGGTGATGAGGACCCAGTCTCTAATTGCTGGGAGCCTTCCTCTTTGCCCCCTTGACCCTGCAGCTGTGGACCCTCCCCAGACATATGCTCTCCTCCAGATCTGTGGTCCCCAGGGAAGGACATGTGCACACCAGCTGCCTGCACACGGTATGTTCCGCTGTGCACGCAGCTTAGCACAGAGACAGGTGACTGGCCCGGCAGCTTATGTATACACGGGAGTGTCTGCTGGGTGGCAGGCACTGTACTAAGTTCTTTATAAATGTTACAGGTTTGAATAGCTTTTCTTTTTAGTGTTTTATAGATGAGGAAACAGACACAGAGTACATAATTCCTGGGGCACCTGGGTGGCTCAATTGGGTAAGCTTCTGACTCTTGATTTCGGCTCAGGTCATCATCTTGCAGTTTGTGAGTTCGAGCCCCGCATTGGGCTCTCTGCTGTTGGCGTAGAGCCTGCTTCGGATCCTCTGTCCCTCTATCTCTCTGCCCCTACCCTGCTTGCATGCCTCTCTCTCTCTTTCAAAATAAATAAACAAACTTTAAATAAATAACTCCTTCATGGCCACTCAGCCAGGGAGAGGTAGACTTGGGCTCATGAAACCCATTTTTTAAAAAGTTTATTTACTTATTTTGAAAGAGAGAAAAAGTGCAAGTGGGGGAGGGTCAGAGAGAGAGGAGAGAGCAAAAATCCCAAGCAAGCTCCACACCAAAAGTGCAGAGCCCGATGCGGGGGTCAAACCCATGAACTGTGAGATCGTGACCTAAGCCGAAGCTGAATATTCAACTGCCCAACCAACTGAGCCACCCAGGTGCCCCTCGTGAAGCCCATTCCTACCCCTTTCCCCACGCCCCCCACTGCCGGCCTCTAACAGCAACTTATTGGGCTGCATTTTCTCCCCGTAAAATGGGACTAGATCTCCCTACTGTTAAGTAAGAGAGGAACCATACAGCCCGGGCTAGTGCCTGGTGGATGGTCAGCACCAACTCTTTGCACACACACTGATCCACGCTCCCTTGTCCACATAATGCTTGCACGTGCAGAGGCTCTCACCATTGCTAATCAGCTCACACCATTCACACTCAGGCCCCCACGGACACCCACTACCTTTTGGGGGGTGGAGGTGTGAAGGACAGCCAGCAGCGAGAGCAGGACCGTCGCGATGCTACAGGTGCGGCCAGGGGCTGAAGTCTTCATTTTGGCTCCCGTGCCTGGCAGGTTGCTTCTGAACTCGAGAAGAAGTGGGGAATGAATTAATAACATGCTTGCTGTCCCGCCCCTGTGGGGGCAGGTTCTGGGAAATTGGGATCTACAAGCCAAAAACTGCAGTTGCCTCAGATAAGTAAACTGTGAATATCCTGTGGACCTTGGCTGGGGACAGGAACATGTACCGAGGAAGAGCAAGCTCAGGTGGGAGTTGGGTACGGCACCCCTTCTGAAAGGTCCACGGTCACCCCAGGCCACTACCACCCCCCATACCAGCCATTGCACCAGCCAGCTCCCTAGGTCTGGGAGATACACCAGTGAACCAGCCTGCTTTCCAGAAGCCCAGTCTGGGGGAAATAGGGATGGCCCAGAACAGGAGGGCTAGGGGGTGGCTTCCAGGAGGCAGGGGGACCGGAGGCCAGCTTGATGCGATGGGGCAGTGAGGGCCCTAATGGCTCTGAGGAGCCACTGGAGTGTCTGAGTGGGGCAAGATATGCTGGGGCCAAGGCAGGATGGAGACACTTCATTTCTGGGGTGAGAGGGGCTGGGTCCAGGGGTCCCCTTCTCTCTCCTTGGGTCCCCGGCTGCTGTCAGCCCCCATTAACCTAGCCAGGCCTCTTGGCTCAACTCCAGTAAGGCTGCCAGAACAAGACCCGCACTTTGGCAATACAAACTGAGAACCATAAAGATGCCTGCACCTTGTGGCCCGGAAGTCTCCTTCCGGGTAATTTATTGATAGGAAATCGTGCAACACAAGTCCTGAAGGGGGTGATTCATTGTGGGGGTGTGTGCACTCAGATAGCCTGTGGAGGTCGGTCGTGCCAAGGGAGCCCATGATTCACAGCTTGCGTGAGAAAGCACAGGACACCCAGCCATCAGCACACCAAGGCAGTGCCACTGTCCTGAGCCCAGACCCGTAGGAATGCACCCGAGGGCCTGGGGTAGGATTACCAATAGCTTTTTTCAATTTTTCTTTAATAAACTTGAAATGCTGCTTTTATAACAAATAGCAATAAAATGAATAAATATTAAGGGATCCGGACGCAGCTGGTGCTCGCGTCCCTGGCGGCTCTGGGATAGCCCAGCTCCCGAGTCTGGCCATAGATAAGGTAAAGTCGCTTCAGGAAAGTGTGGCCAGGTCCCAAGCCCTGGGTTGAGGAAGGAGGGTGACTTGGTGACACTTGTCAGTGGGGGTGGGGAGGACGGGGAGTAGCCATTTTGGGGGTCCACACAAGGTTCTGAGGCAGTGACCGGCCCCCAAGGTCCCCTCCATCAGTGGCAGGAGCATCCAGGACTCTGGAGCTGTGTCTCTGGCTGCAAATCAATGTTCCCCTCCAGAAAGCATCTCTGTGCGCATCTATACTGCTTGCCCTTTGGCTCTGAATATGGTTGGGATCATCCAGGGCTTCACACCCGGTCAGCAATCTGAGCAAAGAGCCCCCCACCCCCACCCCCGAGGAGCACGGTGAGCAGGCCCAGGCCCTGCCCCACAGAAGGGCCACTCGGGGCACAGAGCACGGGCCCAGCCTGAAGACAGTTATATAAGGACACCATGCTGGCTGAGAACGTGGGGAAGGCTCCAAGCAGCCACCCCCACGTGCCCAGGGGACAGGCGGACTTCCGTGTAGGCAGCAGGCAGGACTGCCTATGGCTTTGCTGTCACAGGGGGACAGACTTCTGCAGTCCCCTGGATCTGACAGTTCCACACACACAGGGGACACTGAAGCCTGAGAACGGAAGAACCGCTCATGAGCCAAGGACCTGGAGTTCTCACAATGCAGGCGGAGCGGTGGGAATGGCGAGGGGGAGGCTCACCCCGAGTCTGAGAAAGGAGCAGCTCAGTAAGCAGACTACCACTGGCCAGAAAGGGGCCTCGACCTGGTTTTGTCTTTAAGGGGTGTGAGCTGGCAAGGAGGTGGTACAAATAAGGGCCCCAGAGGAAAGGGCTTTTGAGGTGACCTGGTCCTGCAGAGCCTTGGTGTCCTTGGAAGCATCTCAACATCCTCTGTGGAAGGCAGGGGGAGGGGTGAGCCTTGGGCCCCCACCTGCTTCACTCTGAGCAGTGTTACTGTGGCCTGTTTTATGCAACAGGCTCCAGCTCTAGTCCCTTTTCAGATGAGAGGGAAAACTGAGACTCAGAAAGGCAGAGACTGGTCTGAAGCCACACAGCTCAGCGCCAGTTCACCACGACCAAGACTTTCTGGCATGTGGCAGTGGCCGTAATGGCACCTGCCTTATCCTCTGGGACCTCCCAAAAGCCCACAAAGGGTACAGAACATGCCCCACCCCCTACCCCACCTGCCCCTCCCCTACACTGAGCGGCTATGGCTGGTGACCAGCTAACACCCTCCAAATGCCGGAGTCACTTGGGCATCCTCTTTATTGTTCCCCAGGTGCTGGTGCAGACTCCCTGGGCTGAGGGACCAGGGCTCTGAGGGATAGGCGGCAGTCCCAGAGGCAGCAGGTGAGAAGGTGTATTCTGGCATAAAAAAAGTTTTTGGGAAAGGCTCCTGCATCTAGGAGTTGACAGTGGCGAGAGGAATGGTGTGCACTTCTTAGCCAAAGACACTCTTGGCAGGTCCAGCTTTGGGCTTCTCAAAGACGGTCTCGGTGCCGGTCCGGGTGCCGCTGAACACCGACGGGGCGGTGGAACCAGCTAGTTCTGTGGGCAGGATGGGGAGGTGTGGGCAGGGGCATTTGTGGGGAGTGCCCCCCCCCCCCCAGCTCAGGAGCTCTGGACTCAGGAAAGGATGCTGGGAGCCCTCTCCCCATCCCCCCCTCCCACTGACACCTCCCTCCTCCACCCCCACTGCCCAGGAGGATACTCACCACACTCCCGCATGACCTGGTAGGTCTTGGACTTGATCTCCTGGTTCTTGGCCAGGTTCCCACGGGCCCCCTTCAGATCTTCCTCCTTCACGGGGGGGCGCTTCTTCTTGATGGGGGCCTCCTGAGCACCAGCCTTGGAGAGCCCAGAACCTCATCTTACAACCCGAGGCCTCAAGGGTGAAAGCCCTTTCCTACCTCAGTGCCTTGGCCCTGAGACCCCTCTTCTCTGGCCACTGAACTCAAGCCAATTTAAGGCTGCACTCCTCTTCCAGGAAGCTCTCCCAACCGTGCTCCACCCCCACCTCCACGTCTCTCTCTACTTCCCCCACAGACCAGGAGCATGGGGACCCTGGCTACTGTGGCCTGATACTGCCTGCCTGGCCAGGCTCAGGCCTGGGAACGAAGGGCAAAGGGGAAAGGGGCTGGTTTTGAGTGGAGTTTCCTTGGGTAAATTCCAAGATCTGCTCATTGGGTGGCAAGGGCCCCTCAGGGATTTCTCTCTCCCCCAAACTGCTGGCATTTACCTCATGCGTTTTGCGGTGGGAATCTGGTGGAAGAATCAGATGCCCGTGAAGTCGGTCCGAAGTCAGCACCCACCCATGGAGCAGGTAGCAAGGAGAACCTCCACTTAGCATGCCTTAGCACTGACCTACAAGTCCATCCCCCTCCAGACTAGGGATATTCAGACTCAGTGCTTATCCTACCATTCAACCCCAGGCGCCCAGGAGTCTGAGGCCTCATTCCTTCTTAAGCCCTGGGGACAGGTGCAGGGAATTCCTGGTCCCTGAGTCTGGGCTGGGATCCTGTGGCAACACAGTACACCCCCTGCACCGAGATATATCCTGCTGGGGAGATGCCTGGGGGAAGTTATGCACCCACAGATCCCGCCTGGCGTGCACGCGCATATGCACGCACACGCGCACACACACACACACACACACACACACACGGCTACAAACGAGTCCTATGGTCTTCTTCACACACAAAGGCAGACACAAATTGAAGTATCATACATGTTGTCTCTACCCTCCTGACAAGCCACAGAACACCACCAAACCCAAGATAAATGGGGGTTTGCCGGCAAGCTGGGGCCCAGCGCTGCCCCTCCTGAGCCCTGGCCTCCCAGGGGCTCACAGAGCTTCTCGTTACGCCTGCAGTTCAGCTCAGGACACAACTGTCAGAGGTGACAGTGTCCAGCTGTCCATCCCCACCCCCCCGGCACCAACCCGGCCTGTGCCGGACCCTCCTACCTGGGACATGGTGGGCGTTGTGCGAGAGCTGCTGCAAAGGCTCCCCTCTGGCAGGCAGAAGCCGGTGGAAGAGATCGGGGCAGCGCCAGCCCTCTGGGGCTTATATAGTCCACTTGCCTGCCCTGGAAAGCCACTCCCCTCCTCGATGGGCTTCCCGATGATTCAGGTCCGCACAGCCTGCAGCTTCAGAGTTTATTCTTAGAGATGATAGGGGCTCGCTGAGCACTGCTGCCCGGGGGCCACAGCCCTGGTGGAAAAGGACAGCTGGGGAGACCCGGGGCCCTCGAGAACAGGTGCTCTTATGTAGGTGGGAGGTGCCAGGCCTGGCAGTGCACAATGAGGATTTATGAGCGTGGGTCCTGGAATGTGTGTGGCAGCCTGAGCTGTCCACCTGGGAGAGTCCATCCCAATGCGGTGGGTGTCCCTGAGGGAAGAGAGGGCCCTGGGCTAGGCTGGACCGCTCTGAGCTTATTTTTCCCTCTCTTTTACCCTTCTATGGATTCCAGAGAAAAGAGACTTTCCATCCTGCACGGCAGCAGAGCAGAAGCTTCCTGTGTGTGACACTTGGGAGCACTTGCTCACAGTGAGCACAGCCCCCCATGGTTCACAGGTGAGCAGCTGAGGCTGTGAGAAGCTCGGGGAGCTGCTTCATCTGTGTTTTTGCCCTCTGCCTGGCTCCTAGTGCAAGGGTAGCAAAGGGACAAAAGGCGGGAGGTAAAGTGCCCAGAAAGGACCAGAAGAAAACCTGCTTTGTGGTAAGGGCACCGGTGAGTGTAGGCAGGGAAGGGCACAGAGCCTCTGACTGGGTGAGGTCACCCAAAGGTGCCTGGCCTGACATTTAGGTTGCTGAAAGCAGGTGGGCGAGATCCAAGCCCATTCCAGGCACTGAGCTGTGGAGAGAGGGACAGGCCCAAGGTCTCTCCTGAAGGCCATTTAGCTTTCTGCTAGCTCCTAATAGCCCATCCCTGAAGGGGAGACCCTCGGGGCGCAAGGCAGAATTCTCCACCTGAGATGGGTGTGGGGAGGGGATGTGGGTGGGAGGTCGGCCACATTCCAGCTCCTGGTCAGTGTGTGGTGGGGATTATTTTTATCCTTGGAGGCTCCAGGCAGACAGAACCCCACCAGGCACTGACACTTGGTTATCCGAATACCACTCCACTGCTGTCATGCCTCCAATCTCCCCCTCCAAGTCCCAGGAGGCCAATGAGAGGACTGCCAGGCTCCATCTGAGACCAGCGCTCAGGGGCACGGACCCAGGACTGCAAACGGGGCCGAAAGGCACCAAGGGTGGGCCCAGCCTGGGAAGGGTGCTTTGGCATTGCCCCCAATCCCGCCACCCCAGCTGGCTCTGCCCAGGGAGGCACCTGCCTCCCAGCCCCGTGGCCTTGCTCCTCACCCCTCAACCTCCCAGTACTGCTTGCTCCTCAGGAGGAGGTAAAGCAGCTTTTACTCGCCTTAGCAGGTAAGTGGAAAAGGCAAGAGTACTTTTAGCTTGTTCCCTTGGCAGATGCTGGCTCCGGTGTGTGTCACGAGGTGATGTAGGTTCATTCACACTTGGCTTCCTGGGGGAGAATCTTCTAACTCACTGGGGAAATCTTCTTGACCCCATTAAGCTGTTTCAACTCCAAAGAACACACAACCACAGCCACAAGTGATGGTTTTTTTTTTTAAAAAATGTATTAAGATGTGAAACTTTATTGTAAACCATTGTACAATGTTAAGTACATCATCTTCCCTTTCATTTCAAAAACGGGTTTCTGTGAGTCATCACTGATTAAACACCCCCACCAGAAGGGCAGTGGAAATAAGCCACGGTTTGCTCACGTTGGTCTGAGTTCTAAGAAACATCATGAAAAGAGAAATCAAATGAAACCAACCCACCCACCTAGCCAGGAGCTCAAGTAGCTGACAGCCATTGGACCAGAAGTCCCTCACCAAGAGCAAAGCCCTTCAGAGCTGCCAGTGCCGCACAGGGCAAAGCAGAGAGCTCTCCACTCCTGGCTGGAAGTGTGTGCAACATCTCAACGCCAACCCTACACCCTACAAGGTGGCTGCTTTGGCCAATGAGAAGTTCCTAGAGCTGTCTATGTTGGCCTGGCTGTGAAAAGGCCAGTGAGTTGTTGTCTGGAGGCCAGAGTGGGCTCCTGGGCAGCTGACAGATGGGGCCTCTGTGCTGCAGGCCACAGGACTACACTGCCTAGGATTTGAGCCTTATCTTTTCCCTTTAAAGGCATGATAGGACAATACTCGCCTAGGACTCCCTGTTGCCAGGAAGGGGCACCAGTTAAAGCTTGAGGCAGGAGGCCACCAGCATGCCTGTGGGTTAACTAATGGGCCACGGGCCCTTATCTCGAAGGTCTTCTGAGCAGACCAAGAAGCCACTGCGGCCCAGGATCTCACCAACATCCCCCTTTGCCACTGTCCACATGCCACTGACAACAAAAGGAAATAAGGCCAACAATGATTCCTTCCATTGAGATGTGACAGTTTTACCTCATCAGGTTATTTCCATCAGTTACAAGAAACTTGTTCATGACCTTGACTTATAAGCTTTCATCATGCATGGCTTGGCCAAGGTCCACTCTTGGACAGATCAGATGGATAGCACACAATGTCCAGTTGGTGTCTCATGGTTTCTCAAGCACAGTGACACTTGCCATGTGGCTGGGTAAAGAGCTGTACCTCGTAAGGCACCTTGGGGCAGGTGGAGAGGAGACTCATCCCAGGGAGGGAGGGAGGACAGCTCAGGGGAAGTTCTGACCATGGTCCTCTGCATCTGGTCTCTCCTGGGACAGTGTACCACAGAAAAACCCCCAGTGACTGCAGGAAACACTCCAGGGAATACAAACTCTGTGTGTGTGTGTGTGTGTGTGTGTGTGTGTGTGTGTGTGTGTGTGTTATACACCCATGCACACACACACACAGGAAGATAAGGCCAAACAGGCAAGGCCACACTGTCCAGTCCCACACACCACAAGGCCCTCTATGATTAGACACTCATCCCCTAGTCAGCCAGCTCTATGACTGTGGCTCAGAGACTAAAGCCCTTATTGAAAATCAGGATACAGGGAAAAACCACCACTCACTCTCCACCACTTTGTCCCCCAAACCCACTGCCCAGCAGGCACTGGGAAGGGCCTTTGGAAGAACAGATTGTCGAGGCTTACATAACCCCTACTTTCCATCTTTCATGGACTGTGTCTCTCCCACTCGCTGTGCCTGGAGCTCAAGGCTGAAAGCACATCTCTGATTCTGAGCTCAGTAAGGTGCAGGAAACAGCGATGGGCACAGGTTGTTCAGACAAAATGAAACAGGAGGGAAAAGTACAGGGAGCCAGCAATGCCACGAGGGGCTGATGTGCAGCAGGCACAACGTCAGTTCTGGTCTTCCCCAGCACCGATTCTCCAGGGCAGACACCTCACCGTGGCCAGGGACGGGAGGGGGTTAACAGCCTAAATGAGGGCAGAAGCGGATACAGCCTCTAGTCTTGCACGCAATCTTGCCTCCTGCGGCAGATGCCCACTTTTGCAGAGTCGCTGCTCACGGCAGTGACAGGTCCCAGTTCCTCTCAGCCCTCTGGGTCCAGACTCCCACGGGAAGAAGGGCTGAGAAGCCCACTCCCCCTGCCCTGCCCCTGGGTGGGATGTGAAAGGTGAGGCAGGCCCAGGGCTTAACAGTTTGGCTCCCACGCTACAATTCAGACCCAATCTACACAAGGGCAGCACTTTTGTATGTAGGTCTAAAAGGAAGGTTCTGGACCAGGTGGCCTCTCTGCACCTATCTCACTTCCAGCTCCCACCTTAGTGGTGTAGTTATCTATTCCTTAATTTCTGTGGCTGCCTCTGGGCTGTGACAAAACCCTGGCTGCTCCACCGTGCTGCTTCCACAGTAGGACAAGTGCCCAGGCCAACTCATTCCACTGTGGTCAGCAGACTCCTAAAGCTACGGGGGCCTGTGGCCATGCTGAGGAGTGGGGCCGCTCCCCAGGGAGGGCACATGGGCTTAGAAGCACCTCGCCTACCTGTGGAGGCAGATGGTAAGCTCTTGCACCTCAACCTGCCCCGTCCCCAGCTGCCCTGTATCTTTGAAGGACGTGAGAAACAGGATCACTGGGCAGGCAGGGGTTCCTCAGACTATTGTGCAAAACAAGGGGATGACAGTAAGACAACAGGCAGAGGGCAGCCTGGGAGGAAGTTCCTGGGGCTGGTCCAGCAGCTGGTTCTGAAGGCTGCACCAGTGGGAGGCAAGGAGGCCCAGACTGAATTTTAAACTACAGATTTGGAGGCTCTGAAGAGAGACAGGGAACACACAGGGCTGGCCTCGAGGTCTCAGTTTCTCTGGACACAGACCTCTTAGGCTCTTTTCTTGGTCACATTTAACTAAAACCTCTACCTGCCAGCAGAAAAACCAAGCCACTGGACAGAGCACTTCCTGTCCCACACGCACCAGGGCCCTAGCTCGACCTTCAGACCAGCTGCCTCCCAGTCAGGCCTGCCCTACACAGACTCACTGGGTTTGTTCCTTTCAGATAAGGCTTCATTTCCCTTCCTGCTGAGACCATTTACCTCATCTTATCGCAGATTGCCTACAAATATTCCAAATTAACAAAACTCTTGACTTTTTCTTCCCACCAGTTCACATCTCGTGGAAGGCAAACAAACCCATTTCTTTGGGGATTAAAAAGAGTTTTTAAATACAATAGTATGAAAATATAACTTAAAAATATAAAAGTCAACAGCGTACGGAAGACTTAAAAAAATCTATGTTTTGCCCATTAGTCCCATAGGAAATAAACACATACTCAAAAAACATTAACACTGTGACAGCTCATAAAACCGGCTTTAGAAATCAGTAGTTACAAAGCCATTTCGAGTAAGAAAGCATTGCAGTTCCAACTTGGTCAATGAGTGACTTTTAGCCCCAAACGTGTTATGTGTCCACGCGCCCAGAGCCTTGCGGAAAGGTTCTGCCCACAGCCTGTGTGTGTGCGTGTTTCCCTCCTCGATGCCACCCAGCCAGACACAGGACGGGGCTTCTGGGTCCCTCACAACACCGTCTGGGACAACGACAGACAGACAAAACGCCTTGCTTGCATATTTGGTCAGTGTTTGTAGTGCAACTGAGTGGGAGCCTCCGGCTGCCGCAAACCCCTCGGCGCCGGCCCGTCCTCCCTCTGTCGAGTCACAGTAGTCTGGGAGCGGGCGGAGACGGCAAGAGGGGCGGAGGTAGAAGAGGAAGGGCAGGGAGGAGGGAAGGAAGGACCCGGCAGCCGGCTGGGCCCCCAAACCTGACCCCAGCGCAGGAGTGTGTCACACGGGCAGCCCGAAGCGGTGCTTCTTCTTCTTCGCGGGCTTCAGGGGGGTCAGTCTGCGCAGGTCTTCCTCTACGTCAGACTCCTCCATCTCGTCATCGGCCGAGATCAGGATCTGAGGAGGGGGGCGGGGGAGGCACGGTCTGTGTCACCACCAGCGGTGCCTTCTTCCTCTGCCCTCCCTCCACCCCAGCACCAGGGTGCCGACCCCTGTAGGAGGCCTCTGGTCTCGTGTTTCTTGAGGAAAGGGTGATGGGGAGGCCCCTTTACAGAGTAAGACCACCCCAGACTTCACTTACTCTCAGGATATTCACGGGCTACTGAAACCAGCATCGAGTCGACATACCCGCCTCTCTGGAGTGCTCCCCACTTCTCCATCCAACCTCTGGCTGGAACGGAACCCCAGTCAGAGCAAACTCAGCAAGGACCCACAACCTAAGGTCATCCTGGCAAAAAAGCCCAATCTTGACCAGGGGCATCACAAGTCTTTGAAGTTGCCTTCAACAAAGCAAAAGCAAACAAAAGAGTCCTCTTTCTCAAGAGGAAAAGAAAACATCTGTGGAGCACATACGAGGCAGGTGGGTTTCAGAGCAGCTGCTTTAAGCCAACTTTGTAACTTGTGAAGACAAAAGGAGCCCTTCACTCTTCTGAATCCCTGGAATGACTCGGCCATGGAGCAAGGGCATCCAGGGCAAACTCACTCACTGCCAACCTGCCACACCACTTGCCTGGCTCCGCAGACCTCTGGGCATCACAGAAGGACAGGGACAGTTGCAGCTGTACAGGGGACCATGAGCTCATGCTCTCCCGGGGGTAGGATGGGGACATCACCTCTTCCTGGACCACTCCCTTGGTGGCTCCCAGATTAAACCTTCTCTCTGGCTCCCGACTGCCTGTACATGTGTGCCCCAATCACAAAGCACCTTGCCTGTCTCGCCGAGACCTTTGCCTGTACCTCATTTCTTGTCATCCCATCCTACCCTGAGGAACACAGGCCGCTCTGGCCATGATGGATTTCACATTGCCCAGATGCCATACCACATGAGCACGACTGCTCATGAGTCATTGCTTCTGCCTGTAGTGCTGTTTGTCATTCACCCAATGTTCACCAGGCTCTTACAACATGACAGGCCCCGGGTCGGATCCTAGGCACCCCTAGAGAAGACATGGGCTTACCCTCTGTCTTGCTCTTCTACCCAGCTTCCAAAACTCCCTCCAGGATGCCCCCAGGAGTTAAACAAACTGTTCCAGGGTCCTCACAGGGCTTTTGTTAACACCTCAATCTCAAAACGATCAGTCTTACAGAGAGCTCTTCAGACACGTTCACCTCATGCAGTCTGAAGGTCTCTCAGGGAAAATGTCACCTCAGCCATTTCTGTAGCCCCACCCTGGGGGCTGACAAGGCCCTTTGAGGAGGCAGCCTTGGCCTCACCCTGCAGCACACAGAAGTGCAGGCTGCCCAGGGAGTGTAACTTTGCCTCTATGCTCCTAGTTATGACCACCAGTCTCCTCCAAGTCCAAACCCTTGAATGTAGGAAACCTGAAAATATGGGAAGGTGAGGTGCCCTGGGAAGGTCTGGTTACCCCTACGTTTTAGACTTTTCTAGTGAGCTCAGCCAACACTTCTGCTGCTCTGTAGTGGTGGGCAGGGATTCAAACACCTGAATGCTTAAAGGTCAATGATCAGGCTCAGGAGAGTCTGTGCCAGCTTCCCTGGAAGGAAAGGCAGGGAAAGGCAGCCCCTCCCTTCCCTGTCTTCCTCCACTGGCGGAGGGATTGGGGAGGGACTGTCGGGGCCCTCACCACACTGGGTGCTCCACCTTCCTGCCCTGGGAAGGCCAGGGGCTGCAGGGATGGGTCCCTGCCAGATGGAGCTGTCAGCCTCTTCTCCCTCCCCCTGGCTAGTGCTGAGAGGACCAGATGCAAACAGAGACCAGAGACCTCCCTGGGTCGGGTGGTAGCACGGGGGCTCAGCCCTACCTCAGACTCTGACTCCTCGTGGGATGCAGCCCTTCGGTAGCGGACCTTACTCCCATTCCTCGAGTCCTGGTTGGCTCCCCTTTCTTCTAGTTTAGCTTTCGTCCTCCCCTTTCTCATGAGGAAATTGTCCACTACCCAGAACATCAAAGCCTGTGGGGGAGGGAACCTGAGCGTTACTCCGGGATAAGCCGTTTGTGAAAGCAGAGCAGACCCCATCGGCATGCCTCCTACCCGCTCCAGATTACGTCCAGGACAAGGGAAAGAAAACCCTCATCCAGTCCCCCTGCTCTCACAAGCTTTCAAAGAGACACCCACTCTCCACTTCCTTTGTTTCTACTTTCTTATCAGAGAACTGGTAAGAAAGCCCTGGCCCTCTTCACCCCGAGTGGTGGTGACTGATGGGGACAGCCTGCCTTGAGCCTTTGCCTTAGCCACTAACAAGGTCTCTGGGCTCCTGGTTGGGGCTCCTTCCACGGGCTGAGCGGCTGGCCTGCATAGTCGGCCACGTCTGTCAGCCCCAGGTGCCTGTAGCATTTCTTCTCACTGTTTCCTAAGTCTAGCCAGTGTGCTTGTGAGTTTTTCTTGGAGCTCTGTGTAAACGACAGGGATAGAAGCCTGGCATCCTGATCTAGAAATCCTTGTCATGCATGTGGTGGGCCTTGTTGGTGGGAGGTCCCCTGGCAGGGAGGGCAAGACAGTTCCCGGGACCCTCCATCTTGCACAGGGGGCCTGGAGCATGGGGTGTGCCTGTTGAGAAAGCAATCCTGCCATCTTCACGTCTGGAGTGGGGGTGGGGAGAGGGCAAATGCTCACACAGAGGGACATGGGGGCCAAAAGGGGCTTTCTCTGTCAGACTCTGAACTGTGAATGGGACACTGGAAGGCAGAGAGCACGTGGGGGTAGGAAAATGCAACATGGCACTGACATTGACAAAGAAGGGGACGATCAGCATGACGATGGCCAGTTTCAGGTCTGGGTTTTCAATGGGATTCAACAGGGCCACCTGTAAAGAGAAGCAGACTCCGTGAGGTAGGGAGACACCACAGGGAAGGCACCTGAGGGTGGGGGTGGCGGCACGGGTCAATCCATGAGGCCCTGAGCAGGGCGGCATAGCTTAGACCACAGTCCCCCAAACTCTGATGGGTAGAGCACCTCACGCCCAGGGCTGCACAGCCCGTCCCGAAGTGTGACTGCTAACAAGGCAGGCCAGGGAGAGCACTTGGAGCAGTTAGGGCTTTCACAGCTTGCCCAGGGCTGTGGACTCAGGAAACGTAGTGGGCTTACAACCACACACCAGGAGGCATGGAGGGTGGGGAGGCTTTGGGGAGATAGAGGGAGCGAGGTCAGTGGATGCTCATTACAGACACTAGCAATGAGGCGCCAGGCCACTTTCTTAAGAAGTCCTGCACCCCAACAACCTCCCGAAGGACAACAGCTCTGAAAAGCCTTGGTTTATTTTCTTAAAAAATAAAAAGCAGATACAAATAAAACCAAAGGAAAGCCAAGTTCTGAGCTACTTGTTTCCAAAGGCTCTTTGGCTGGTTTCATGTGGCCACATGGAGGAAATGGGCACCGGGGCCAGAGGGCAAAGCCAAGGGAACCCTGGGAACAACGTGCAACCAGGAGCTTCCTGTGCCACCAAAGGGCTCAATTAAACCACTGGCAAAGACGGGTGCGTGAGGACATGTGCAGATGTAGAGAACACCCTCCTGAGGGTTGCAGTCATGAGGCCTAAAGACCGCATCAGCCAGTAAGCAATCCGAGGGCAGGGACTCTTACTTCCATTATGTATCCCAAGGCTTAATCTAGAGCAGATGTTTGCATGATCCAAAGAGATGGAGGCTAAGTGGAAAAACAAGCTCCTGCTCTCGACAGGTGGCCCTATCACGTGGAATCCAGGCTGCATTCATGCAGGCAAGAAAGAAAGAAACAACAAATTTGGTTTTCTAATAAGGTTGGGAATGTGTGGGAGGTAGGGGAAAAAGTACCACCTTGCTTGGTGTCCCAAGGAGCTGGTAGAGAAGGGACAAGAGGCAAACCTTTTTCCACTGAAGTATGAGGAGGACGATGAAGACGACAGACTTCTCAAAAATCATGATCACGATGTAAAGAGCACACTGCCCAACCCAGGCTCCACACTGCAGAGGGTCTCCTGTGGGGACAGTGGGTGTGCAGTCACGTGGGGCCCGGACACCACACCTCTGTCCCGTACCCACCGCTGTGAGCCCTCACGCCCCCAGCTCACACCAGAATGCCAGCTCTAAAGCCACTTAATGAGCCCTGAAAGCACCAAGAATCACTTCAGCGCAAGTAGACAAATGTGAGTGTTTTAGACAAAATCAGAGAATTCCTAATTTGGAGATACCAGCGTGGCGTTTCTTTCAAGAGATTCTAAGATATAATTAAAAAAACTAAAGTTAGTAAGTGCTCCCTGCTGGGGCTCGGAGAGCTGGCTCTTTTTGTCCACTGGCAGAGCTGTGTGAAGCAAGACTGCTATTATTATCCGTTGTTGATTTTTCCAGTGACTGTGGTGCCACCCATCCTTTCCTCCATCTGTGGGCTGGCTGATGTTTGTGACTGTGATGGCAGCAGATAACCTCTTTGCTCATCTGCTACCCCCACCTACCCTCCCCGGCTGTCCCTGCCGCCCTCAGCCCTGAAGGCAGAATTCGGACTGGAGGGATTCTGATTCTGTCTACACAGGGCAGCCCAAGACAGCTTTGGCTGGGGACAAAGAAGAAAAGTGGGCAGCCCTCACAGCAAGGGGGCAGCAGTGAGGGGCTGTGCCTTGGGGCTGTGCCAAGGGTCCATCTGTGATCCCATCAGTCACCGTGTTTGAGAAATGGAGAAATCCCAACAGTCCAAGCTGGGGTACACGCAGGCCCTGGAGGGCCTCCAGAATGTTTCAACAGGGACTAGAAGGAAGGGTGGAGGACCAGTCCCAGGGAAGGATCTGTATCCTCAGGGACAGGCAGAACCCACAGGATGGGCCTCCCGGGGAGCCACACATGCCTCCCCAAAGTGGGAGATGCAGGGAGAGTGGGGTGGGGTCCCCCGGGGCCGGCTCTGGGAGCTCTGCTGCACTTGTATGACCACCGCTGACCAGAAGAGCAGGGTAGACGGTAGCTTTTCAGGGGAGGCAAAGGCCCTAATATAGGCAGTGAGAAGAGAACGTGACCCAGAGAGAAGGCGCCAGCTTCTCGTTGGAGTCTATGGTTTCCGTAGCCATCCCTGTCACAGGCCCCAGCCCTGCCAGAGCCTGCCAGTGGAAGAGCAAGTGAATGCCTTCACGCAGCTGTAATGGACACAACATCAGGCCATTCCCTTTTCTGGAAAGCCTCGGGAGAAGGGTACAGAAGGCATGCAGAAGAGCCAAAGGGCCTTCCTTTGAGCTCGTTCTGTCTACTTTCACTTTTGGGATTAGATGCAGCTGAGCCAAGAAACCACTTCAGAAGCACAATCCCTCCTAGCCAGACTTTTAATGGAGTTCTGTAATCCCCTCAGTAAACTACGTGACCTTACTGAGAAAAGTTCTCAGAAACAACCAATCAAAATATTTGTTAAAAATCATTAAGATTGGAGACAGACCACTAGCAGGCAGTATCTCTGAATGGGGACTGCCGTGTTTAAAGTCAACAGAACAAGGGGCCACACTTAATGTCAAGAGAAAACCCACTTGCTCTGTGTGTCTGCTCCCTCTGCCCTTCAGCTTGAGGTGACTGACAAAGGGGGACGTGTTTTCCTCCCTCCCCTCGTGTTGCCCCCTCAAAGCTTAGCTGCAGCTGCGGCTTGTTTCATTTACATGCTTTAATAAAAAACATGGTGGAAAAAAATGAAAAAAAACCTGTGCAAACCTGCTCCCACACGTCCCTTCCTCTGCTGTGTCCGGACCACATGCAGCCCCAGCTGGAATTGGCACATGTGCGGTTTGTTTTTCAGATTTGTTTCATTTGAGAGCCTTTCAGACGTTCCCCACTGTCTCATCGTTTAAAAACAGACACGTCAGGCATTCTCGATGTGTCCTGCTTTTTACCACAATGGACAGCCTCAGGTTCACACATGGGTGTTTTTTTGTTTTTTTTTTTAATTTTTTTTTTTAATGTTTATTTATTTCTGACAGAGAGAGAGAGACAGAGCATGAGCAGGGGAGAGGCAGAGAGAGAGGGAGACACAGAATCAAAAGCAGGCTCCAGGCTCTGAGCTGCCAGCACAGAGCCCGATGCGGGGCTCGAACTCACAGACCGCGAGATCATGACCTGAGCCAAAGTCGGACGCTCAACCGACTGAGCCACCCAGGTGCCCCCATGGGTGTTTTTTTATTGAATAAGTTCCTCAGGATAAATCGCAGGAATAGGGGACAAACGGACAGAACATGTTTGTCTCTCAAGGCTTCAGGAAGGGACCATTAGGACAGGGGCAGGCAGCAAAACCCACAAACCACTGGTGCCCCTGGGGCAGAGACCCCACTTTCAGAGCTTCCGCTTGGGGAGAAGCTGCCTGGTCATCTGACTGTAAGCACACCTGTCACCTGGATCTCGTCTCACCCCTCAGGGCCGCGTGGCTGATTCCTCAAGTCCCAGGTGTTTCTCAGCAAGTTCACCCTCTCCTCTAGGGACAAAGGAAGCACCTAGAAAACAAGCCCTTCTTCTTCGCTTAGCTGAGAAGAGAGCTCTGGGGCTTACATGGAACCATGGCCTCAAGCAGTGGGCTGGTCAACAGGTGCAGGAGACAGAATAACAGTCCCACAGAGAGACCACATCCTAGTCCCAGGAACCTGTGCGCGTGTCAGGTAACCTGGCAGAGGGGAGGTAGGTCGCTAACCAGCCGATTCTAAGAAAGGGAGAGCATCCTGCAGTATCCAGGTGGGCCCAGAGTGCTCACAAGGGCACTTCAAGCTGGAAGGAGGTGCTGGAAGGTCAGCGTGATACCGCGTGAGAGGACCGGTTGCGGGCCCCTCGGAGGGAGGAAGGGGCCACGACCAGGCAGTGCAGGCAGCCTCTAGGGGCGGGAAAAGGCAAGGACACGGGTGCCCCCCTAGAGACTCCAGAAGGAACCAGTCCTGCCGACACCTTGACTTTAGCCCAGGGAGGCGCACGTGGGATGTCTGAACTACGACTGTAAGCCACTAATTTCCCGGTAACTTTTTATAGCAGCGATAGAAACCGGTAACATGGACAGAAACAGAATGAGGTAACATCACATGCGCTGTCCTCCGTCAGCCTAGGGAGGGAGGACTCGGGATGGTCCTGGATAAGGGGCAGCTACATCTGGAGACACCCGGCTTGAAGACTTGGGTTCCTAAATGCAGTGGTGGGAAGACAGGACTGCACGGAAGCAAGCAGCTCAGACAGCTGCTGCCTCCCCGACGCACTGGGGATGGGTGCAGTGCCTGCTGTGACAGGGCCAGCCTGGCCTCCCCTCCCGCGAGTCATCAAGGGGCCATGGGTGCACCTCCCACAGCACTGGTCACCACAGTGCAGTCCAGAGCCCCGCCTTCCGGGACGGGTCTCAGTGGCAAGCAGTGAGCAGCACCGTCCTTGGAGTTGGTGGGAGAGGAGACCCCCCCCCCCCGCCCCCCGCCCCACCTCAGCTGTGCACTGGCTTGCTGTGTCACTTAACTTCTCTGGGCATGAGCCTATAAATGAGGATGGCACCGCTGTGGTCCGAGTGTGTCCTCTAAGCTGAGGAGTCATGACTCGGGGCTTCTCAGAAGCCTTCTCTTGAGCCACAGGAGCACACACTGTGTGTCAGACACTATCTTTAAGTCCATGACTCACCAGGCATTGAGTAACGGGGCTAAGAAAAGCCCTCCCCTGAGTTCATCTCCCCTCAATGGAGACAAACAATTACTTAAGATTTCTAGAAATACCCAAGGCATTCAGAGCCAGCTCCATGAATCGGCTCCTTTTACATGTTGGTGCCTTGTGAGTTTTCAGTCATCTAGGAGTGACCGGCCCTGAGGCCCAGACCCAGGAGCTCTGTGGAAGGTATGAACAGGAAACAGAGTGGAGGTGCAGAATTCCTTCCCTTCTGTTCTGTGTGTGCCCCTATGTGGCCAAGGCCCCGCTGATGCTGTTCCCACTGAGACCAGGAGCTCCTGCTCCCAGACAGTAGGGACCAGCTATGAAGGTGGTTCTGAATTCCCAGGGTGTGGCAAGGCCTGAAGGAGGCACCTGTCTCTGCAGCCCGGCTCAGGCCACAGCCAGCCGCTTCCCTGGGAGTACGAAGTTGAAGTCAAGGGCAATGTGTTTGTGCTGGGAGACAGCCTCAGGGGAACTTCCTGCCCAGGCCATTGTCCCTGGGGCCTGAGGAGAGGGGGGTGGGTCAAAGATGAGCCAGCAGCCAGAGGTCACCTGTTTTAAGCCACGTCTCTTTGAGGGAGGATGCACCTGGTGTCCCTGGTAGCCGTATGTGCCAGAAATCGGTGGGGGCCAGCCTACTGTCAGGAGACAGCAAGGCAACTTGGCCCCAGGGAGAGGAGAATCCTCCATCCTGCCCCTGCAGCCCCTGTAGTGAAATGGCCCAATGGCAGGACAAGCACAGACATGCGGCACAAAGAGGGCCAGCTCCCTACTGAGCACCTCCCAAACCAAGAGCTGTCCCTTCTCTAACGAGGTGGGCAGGCGGTGTGTACTCAGTGGGAAGCTCGGCACAGTGAGGTGGCCTTACAGCCAGCAGGTGTGGCCTCCAGTGCCCTCTGGTGGAAGAGGCCAATGCTGTGGCTCTCCCCGTGTCCAGGGTCTCTTGGCTCCTGTGGTCTAGTGGCAGTGATGTGCGTACCTACCCACCTCAGACGTGTGGCACTCAGATACCAGCAGGGGACCAGAACTGGCCCCACAAGCACACAGAGGAGACAGTCACCGGCTCCTGAACCCTTGAATCCACTGGCCTGGAGGGCTGTATGGGACAAGGAGCAGAGCCCCCTCTAGGAAGCACCCCCCACACTCCATACGACGTTACCAATGTCCGTGCTACGTTACCATATTCGCCAAAACGCAGAGACTCCCACTGCTGCCACTCCACCAAGACGCTGACAGCACGCACGCCCACGTAGATGAGCAGCATGCCTACGGTGGCGTCCAGGAGGAAGTTGATGAGGTACCTGGGAGGAGAGGACATAGCAGCACTGTCAGGAAGCAAGAGCCCCTGGTGGGCCAACTTTAAGCCTGATGCCCTGGTACTTTGGCCTGTTCTGGGGCCCGTGCAAGAGGCTGCGGGGCTCACTTCCAGGAACCCCAACGAAGCCTCCCCACGACAGTGTGCTGACACTCATCAGGGACAAAGAAACTTGGAAGACCTCAAACACTCCCAGCAAATAAAGACCTCTCATAAGACAGAGTGCCTGGAAACAGCAAGGGAGTCAGCAGGGAAACAGAACTTAATTCAGTAAAAGAAGTCTGTTCCATGACACTGTTCACATCCTGACGGTCCAGTCCACCCAAAGCCCTGAGACAGTGCTCCTGTTCCAGGTCAGGGCCATGTGGCCCTTGTTCATCCCCATATTTCAGATTCAGAGCCTACCATGGAGGCAAGTACAAGTACTTCTAAGGAGTAGAAGCTTTATTCCCATGGAAAAGGCACGATGACGGGAGAAGGAGAGGAGGAGGGTCGGAAGAGCACTCCCACCTTGATCATGTGTTCTTGTAAGGTCTGTTCCCATGTATCTGATACGCACCTCTTCCCTCACCAAGGAAAGGGCCTCCCTCGAGGGCCTGTACCCAGATCTTACTGATCATAGGCCCCAGTTCTCCACACAAAGCAGGAGACAGGCCATCACTGGGTCAGGTACAGCCCTCTGGGATGCCAAGTGGCTCGGAAAGCCTTCAAAGTAGTGCCAGATGCCACAGATCAACTGTGACACTTCCCACTTTCTGAGGCTTCAGACATTTTATGCAGACTCATAGCCCCCACCCTAAGATAAGGCCCAGGCTTTGGCGATACGCACAGCACACTGATACTGGAGGGGCGCCCTGGAGTGGCAAGAAAACCAGAGGGGAAGGTGGTTTCTCCCGTCTGCCCTTCCTCTTTAAAATCACAAGGGGTCACTCTCAGACCAGAGACCAAAGCACAGCAACTGCTTCCAAGGCAATTTCTCCAAGTTCACAGCTGGCCCTAAGCTAAACTGCTCTCGGACGCTTACATCTAATTGGTTTCAAGTGGTTCTCACATCTGAGGCTCACCCTGAAAATAACAAGAACACCTGATACATATATACACGTCAGTTCATTCATTCCCTCACCAAATATTTATGCCTACTGTGCGCCAGGCCCTGGGAACAAAGACAGAAAGCTCCATACCCTCTATCCAGCACAGATGAGACCGGCAGACAGCAGTGGGCCCCGAGCCAGACTGGCCAGCTTCAAATTCCACTCTGTCATTACTGAGCCGTGAGAACTTAACTTACATCCTCTCTGTGTGCCTCAGTTCCCCAAGCTGTAAAATGAGGATAACCAAAGTATCTAAATTGTAGGGCAGGATCAAATGAATTAACACATGTGAACAGTGCTTGCCACCTAGTAGATACTACACAAATGTGTTGTCTGAATCATAGCTCCTCAGAGTCACGAAAGCTTACCCCCTCCCCCCCCCACACCTGGCCAACAAAGCTGTCCAGAGGAAGGAGCAGAGCCCCCAGCACACGGGACCCATGCAGCCACAGGGAGCAGTTGTCTCCTTCTGTTTGAGCTTTCCCTGTGCTGGGGCCGGCTTCCTTTCCGGTCTGCAGACTCCCATGATGCCCCAGGGCCAGCCCAACCCAGCCCACCTGTAAAAAGTCACAGGACAGAGCAAGGATGGTAGGACCTGGAACAGATCCCAGGGCACATGCAATCTACTCCCCAAGCACCACCTGTTCTTGTCCCCACTGCTGGGGCTCTCATGCCTTTCCTAAGTTTTAACAACAACTTCCTCTAACTGAACTGTTAACTTCCTGAGAAGTGCCCCACTGGTTGGTTTCCAGTGGCGTTTATACTCATCAACTCCTGAAACCTTCATAGGAATCCTGGGGATCTGGCAGGACACACAGGACAGGGGAGCAAACTATGGCTCAGTCTGGCCTCTCAGGCAAGTGCCTTCACCATACCAAGCTCCATCTTGGGCCTTTTCTCCTCCAGGCTGAGCACTCAAGATCGGTCAACAGCCCTTTCTCCATCCTGGCTATGATTCAGTTTGTCAATGTCCCTCTTAAAGCTGTATCATCTTCTTTTTGCAGACGGGCAATGGAGGTGCTGCAAGGGAGAGTCCTGCACATGGCCGAGGCTACACCAGGAGTTAGGTTAGAGGCTCCTGTGCAAGCAGCTGGGTCTCAGTCTATCCTGGTCAACAACATCAAGATGATTAACAAGATCAGACAATGACTCAAGCCTGCTGGGGGACTCAAGAGTTGGAAGGACAAGGCCCTTTCCTAACCATCTCCCCTACAGAAGGGTCACCTTTCTACTCCTCTACTTTGTGACTACATACACCCAAACATCCAAACAGATCACAACCTGTCCAATTCTTAGAGAAAGATTCCGGGAGACTTCATAACTTCCTTCTGAAATCTAAATCTACACAGTCACCAAGGAAGGAGCCTTAAAAGAATCTTCCAGTCCAAATGTTCTTAAATACACACTAAACCTCTTGGCAAGGGACTCACCAGCCATCCGCCCTGCTCTCTCAGAGGCAGGGGCAGGACAGGGGTGGGGGTGGGGGTGGTGGTGGGGCGGGGAGGGGGCAGTGTGTTCCAGGCAGAGGGCAGCATGAGCAAAGGCACAGAAGCAGGAGGTAGCTGGTGGCGTTCAGGGCCACCAGCACAGCACTGGCTGGAGCAAGCCTGAGCCAGGAAGGTAGGAGATGGAGCCAGGATAGGGCAGGTGAGCCTCCTTTTCCACTCGATCTGCCAGGAGAGGCACAATTTGGGGATTCAGTCAGATTTCTTGGGGTGGGGGATTGTGTGGAAGGCACACACCGCAGGGATGTGCCGGAACAACCTGTGGTCTTCAGGTCAAAGAGGTCAATGATGGTCAACAATGGCTTTGACCCTGAGCGGGTGGCACCACAGAGGAGCCCTTGTGTGTCCAGTTCCAGCAGAGATACTCCTTCAGGGCACGATGCCATCCTGCCAGGGACTGCTCCCTGCCAGGAGGCATGAAAGTACCAGAACACCAAGCGCCAGAGTTCTGATGAGGCGAAAGCCAACGCGCAGGGCAACCGTAAGCAGGCAAAGCCCTAATGGTCAACTGACAGCTGTGTTTGAGCAACCACAGGGAGCACATAGAATATGGTCATTTGGGGGAACACAGAGCACAATGGGGGGTTGCTCCCTCCCCAAGCTAGAGGGAACATGACTGGTGGCAGAAAGCAAGACCAGCCTACAATTTCAGTGGACGGGTGGGTGATGTTTGTACTGGAATATCAGCCACTTACAGTGAACAAGGGTCCTCTTCAGTGAGATCTGCTAGGTACACATTTGCAAAGTGGATGAACAGCATTCCTATGGCTTGTTTGGAAGTGTCTAAAAACCTGCACAAAATAGGATCAGCACTTGTTATCACCCCAATAGGAGGGTAATATCCAATTTAGGGGAAATGAGAAGTCTGAAACAGGAAGAAAGCTAGCAGGGAGATCTCAACCTCACCATTACTAGTCACCTCTTCCCCCGGCATCAGCACTAACTCAGGCTTGGCATCTCGGCTACCTTTTGAACCCTTCAATAACACTAAAAGGCCACTGATGTATAACATCATAAATAATGTATAAATCCCTAAAAGGCCACTGATGTATAACACATGTTTAAACATATATTTAAATTAGGTGTGTTTACTTTTTCATTTTTTGTTATTTCAAAATGCTCGACCATAGCTTTGCGATGAAGTCCAAGGTGCCTCTGTTTTAAAGAGCTCCCATTCGGGGAGCCTGAGTGGCTCAGTCGGTTAAGCGTCCGACTTCAGCTCAGGTCACGATCTCACGGTCCGTGAGTTCGAGCCCCGCGTCGGGCTCTGGGCTGATGGCTCGGAGCCTGGAGCCTGCTTCCAGTTCTGTGTCTCCCTCTCTCTCTGCCCCTCCCCCGTTCATGCTCTGTCTCTCTCTGTTTCAAAAATAAATAAACGTTAAAAAAAATTTTTTTTAAAAATAAAGAGCTCCCATTCAACCTCACTCAGAGCTAAATGCTGTGCAAGACTAACAAGACGCCCAAATCCAGCACTGCAGCTCAAACTCTAACGACTTCTGGCTGCTGCCATTTATGCCCTGGGCCAGCCTGGGGTGGACAGATATTTTCTGTAAAGGGCCAGAGAGTAAATATTTTAGGCTTTGCAGGCCACTGTTTGCAGCAACTGGTCACCCCCCTGCCACTGCAGTGTGAGAGCAGCTGTAGAGCCTGCCATTCTTGCAACCCTTTATGAAAATGGACAGCGTGCCAGATTGGGCCTGTGGGCTGTAGTTTGTCAACCCTTGGGCTAGATGGCAGGGTGTTCGTTCTGGAGATACTATGTTGCCCCATCCATGAGGGGTCTTTAGTTTCTCCCCTGCCACGAACACCTCGAAACCACAGGTAGTCTTTGGATTGCAGTCAATCTCCTGGTCTCCCAGGCTGGGCATCCAGGGTTGGGCTAGGCCACTGAAGGGAGTGGTGAGGGGCACACAGGCACGGACCATCAGCCTTGGGGTCTTAGGGCTGAATGGACTTTGGAGATTATCCAGACCAACCCCGTGACTGAAGCTTGAAAATCATTTCCTGAAATAATGGCAAAGTAGAAGTCCCCCCTCCAAAGGACAATGTGTGCCCCACAGAGTGCCCCAGCTCCAGACCCTCCCCAGGTCCCCCAGCCCAAGCTAGATACCCAGATTCAAGAGAAACCGACCGGGGAAAATAAAAACAAGAATGATCAACATTCACAAATAATGCACTGCAGATCAATAAGGAGATGCTTAAAATGTTGTAAAGGGCCTTTATCACAGTGATTTATCTGACGTCTTCTCTGGAGGGGAAAATGGGTATTTTGTTAGCACACCTGCAAGCCTAACACAGCCCAAGAAAGTCAGCTTCTTGTGGACATGTTGTTTCGAAGAGCTGGCTGTCGCCTTATTTTCTGGAGTTTTGTCTTTGGAAGCCGTGTCTGAAGCTTTACGCTCCTTTTATGAAGGAAAAACTGCTACCACAGGGTCATCCTAGGACTAGGAAAGACTAGTTTTGGGGAGAGAAACATATACATAGTATATCTGAGTAATCTCCAAATATAGATAATGTTCTGCTCACACACACAGACTACAGAATCTGAGGATTTATCACAATCTAACACCAGGGAGACATAATTAAAGGGACTTGCAGCACACAGTGATATATCTGTCTGATCCTCCATTTTCTAAAACTGGCCAGCGGTGTGATGATAGACTAAAGGCAAAGCTCAATGTTATCTGGAGAAATAGAAGTCTTTCATATTACTCGTAGTTCCTAATGATTGATTCAACTAAGGGATCCTAACACTTTATGTTCTGGAGAACCGCTCACATTGCCCCCTGCCCTCCCTGCAAATAAACCCCAAATAGCCCATGGCATTCTAGGAAGGTGTTAATATTTAAATACGCACCATATCCTCCACGGCCGTCTCTCATGCTTTGGCTCTCTGAAGCGCTTGACTGGAAGAAAACACACACCATTCAGCGGCTTTCCACAGCGACAACGAAGCAAAATGCATTCAACAAGTGGGGTTATCAGTACACTCGGGGTTGACACTACTAAGTTAAGGTACTTGTTCTTTTAACATGTGCCAATGCACAATAAGCTGTGAAGGTCACTGAGGCCCCAGGCCCTGCACTGGCTGCTGACCAGTACAGACTCTTCAGAACTGGACACTTATGAAGAAAGACTCCTCACAATGTGTGGAAAACTGTGTTTTCTTCTCTTTTGTGATGAGGTTCCCTCAGGGCCTGGAAACCACAAAGTGGAATGCAGCTACCTCCAACTTCCAATTTGCTCTACATGATGACAAATCCATTCATCCACCCATCTAGTGGCTGGGCCACTAGCCAGGCACTGAGACAAAGGCGAAGGCAGCTGTCCAGCAGGAGGGCAGGCACGCAACCATATAGTGAGGCAAGTGCTAGAGAAGAGGTATGTCTGAGGCAGAGTGAGGGCATGAGGGAAGGATGACCACATCTGCCTGCCTGGGAGGGCCTTGGTCAGGAGACACTTCACTGGTGCGAGGCAGCCAACCCAGGTCCTGAAGGTTAGCAAAGTTGAGCGAATGGACCAGGGAGGGGACAGAGCACACACCATGAGCTCATAGGTGCAGGGACATAACACGGCAGACAAATGGAGCAGAAGCCACATGACGGAGGGTCTTGAATGCCAGGCTAAGGAACCTGGAATGAATTCATAGGGAAGGAAAAGCCAGGGCAGAGTGCTAAGCAGAGTCAAAGACATAGTTGGGATTGTGTTTTAGAAACATGGTTCCGAATCATGTAGATGGTGGGTTTCTGGGGCTGGAGAAAATGCTGGCTGAGCCCTAGCACCAGGCGGGGGTGCTCCTGGCTACAGAACAGCCAGCGGGGTGGGGCGCTCCTTCACCAGCAGGTCGACCTCAAAAGGCAAAGGACCGCCCACACTGGCACTTTCACCTCGGGTCTGCAGACTGTCTCCACGGGTCTATCCCCTGACACAAACACCAAAAGTGCTGCATGTGTGATGTCGCTTTTGTCACAAAAGTATCAAGGAAGAAACACAACAACGCAAGCCTATGGAGGGTCCTCGTTACTAAGGCAGTGGGTGAAAACCAACAGCAGAGCTCCGAGTTGCCAATGAGCATGCAGGAGGAGGACACAGGGAGGGAGAGCTTGGTGCCCGAATCAACCGACCCTGCTACTTTAAATGAAAACAGGCAGTCTGCAGTCTGCAACGCAAGGACTACCTGTACACAGAAACAAAACAGGTATGGTGTTCAGAGAGACATTTTGATAGACCAACAAGCAGGAGGAACTGTAAGGACGTCTGTCACTCTGCTGATACATCACAGATCCCCAAATGTCAACAACGTCAAAGAATCTGGAGGTGGGGCCAGGAGGTTCTGCTGGCCCAAAAGGTTCTCAAAGGCAGGGGTCTCCTCCCCACAAGTACCCAAGTCTCACTGAGGGCCTGGGTGCTGGGGGATGGAGACGCAGAGGAAACTGGGCCGGGAGAAAACAATCTGGAGGGAAAGCCCCCAGTCAGGACCAGGGCCACTTCATGGGCGTTTGTGCTTCTGCCTCAGGGGCCTCTGTCCTCATCAGTATAAAATAAACATGTCCCGAGGGGCAGCACCTTCTCATTCTGAGGAGACACATGCTCAAGTACCAGGATGGCTGCAACTCACTGGCAGTTAGTTTAGGGAAAAAATTACACCTTATATAATCATATAAAGTAACTACATATTACACAGGGTGTAATTATAACACATTGTAATAAATACAATCTCAGTAATTATGTAATAAACCTATTATTTATATTAATATGACACATAACATATGAACGGAGGTAAATGTGGTGTCATGGGAAAAATTGTATCCTCACTCCCTGAATTCACGCTGGGGGAGTTCCTAACCCCCAGTACCTCAGAATGTGGCTGTAGTTGGAGAGAAAGTCTTAAAAGAGGGAATTAAGGTAAAAGGAGGTAATACGGGTGGGTCCTATTCCAACACGACTGGTGTCCTTTTACAGAGCTTAGGACCCACACAGACTGAGGGGCGGTCCTGTGAGGTGCCATCTGCGAGCCAGGGAGAAAGGACTTGGAAGAATCTGATCCTGCCCACATCTTGACCTGGCACTTCCAGCCTCCAGACCTGTGAGAAGAGACATTTCTGGTGTCCAAGCCCTCCAGTCTGTGGTACTTTATGGCAGCCCTAGCACACTAACACGTGTGGCAACACAGTAGTTGGAGAACCCAGAGGAAGGCTATTTGAGTATTCACTAAATTACTATTTAGATTTTTCTGTAGGTTGAACATTCAAAAACAATTGTTTTATATTTATTTGAGAAAGAGAGAGAGAGAGAGAAAGAGAAGGAATGAACAGGGGAGGGGCAGAGAGAAAGGGAGACAGAGGATCTGAAGCAGGCTCCATGCTGACAGCACAGAGCCTGAAGCGGGGCTCAAACGAACCGTGAGATCATGAGCTGAGCTGAAGTCAGATGCTTGACTGACTGAGCCACCCAGGCGCCCCAACATTTTGAAATAAAAAGTTGAGAGGAAAACATACTGTAAAAGCATACACCAGGACAACCATTTCATCTGGCAATATCAATCAAAATTTTAAGTGCCCAGACCCCTTTAACCTGCAATGCACTGCCAGATGTGTGTTCTACAGGCACAACATGTGCCAAGATATACAGGGATCTTCACTGTAATATTGTCCTAACAAGTACCCGGAAAGACACCAACGTTTGCCAGTGTGTGGCTAGGTATATACGTCATGGTACTATGCAACATTAGGCTGTCACTGAAAACAACAAGGTAATCTGCATGGACTCATGTGGAAAGATTTCCAAATTATATTAATAAATTGCAGAAAAATATGCCTACCACCATTCTGTTCATACCCTTTTTATTTTTTTAGCCTTTAAAAAAGATTTTATTTTTATTTTAAGAGGGTAGCTTTTTTTTTCTTTTATTTTTGAGAGAGAGAGAGAGAGAGAGAGAGAGAGAGAGAGAGAGAGAATGAATCCCAAGTAGGCTCTATGCCATCAGCATAGAGCCTGATGTGGGGCTTGATCTCACAAAACCTAAGAACATGACCTGAGCCAAAATCAAGAGTCAGACGCTCAACTGACTGAGCCACTTAGGTATCCTAAAGATTTTAAGTAATCCTTACACCTAATGTGGGGCTTGAACTCAAAACCCGAGATCAAGAGTTGCATGCTCTACTGAGCCAGCCATGTGCCCATGTTTATATCCATTTTTTTTAATTAAAAAAATTTTCTTAATGTTTACTTATTTTTGAGAGAGACAAAGAAGGGGGGGAGGGGCAGAGAGAGAGGGAGACACAGAATCCGAAGCAGGCTCCAGGCTCTGAGCTGTCAGCACAGAGCCTGACATGGGGCTTGAACTCGTGAACTGCAAGACCATGACCTGAGCCAACGTTAGATGTTTAACCAACTGAGCCACCCAGGCACTCCTGTTCATATCCATTTTTAAAGGATATATATTTATGTTGGTGTTATGCATGTGTTTTTTCCCTAGAAGGGTACATGGCTATTAACAAGAGCTGCCTTTGGTGAAAGGAATTATAGATCAGGGGAGTAGACTTTCTACATCATTCTGAATGGTTTAAAACATTCTTCTAATCTCACGTTGTTTTTATTTCAATGAATTAAAAATAAACCCATCAGACACCTGTGCTAATACAGCAAAGCGGGACATGGGGAGATGTGGTGTGGGTCATGGGGGCCTATGGGACAAGAAGAGAGAAGAATGTGTGCGCGTGCTGATCATGCTCACAGGTAGGGGTGCAGCCTCATGTAGGAGCACCTCAGACAGAATTCAGAACCTACTCGTGATTCTCCAGAACAGAGCAGTGTGACTCCTGCCTTCTTCCTCTCCATCTGCCATCCCCTCCCCCCCAGAACATTTCAAAGTCTAAAATCTTTTTATTTTTTAATTAAAGGCAGAAGAAACATTAAAAGAACTCCTCCAGATCTAATGTGGCAGGAAAACTCTGGAAGCTGCTCTGCCACGCAGTCATGCTGTACTGTGGGGCCTGCGGTGTGACAGGCCCCATTCAGCAGCAGATGAAATAGACACAATTCTTGCACTTCTCGCATTCTCCGGGCAGGGAGAGGGGAGAGGATATGTGGAGAGTGGCAGGATGGCGACTTGACACCAAAGCGGGAAAGGACAGTGGGCTGGAAATGGGTTGGCAGACTGCAGATCAGGAGGTCTAGAAGGTGAGCCAACGTCCAAAGAAAGGCAGGGGTGAGTCATAGGTGTCTGCGGAAGAGCCCTCAGGTGGAGGGCTGGGGCCAGCGAGCGGCAAGAATGTGGGCATGAGGTCAGATAGCCCAGGCCTCGTGGCCAGGGTGACCTGGGGGTGGCCAAGGGCAGGGGGGGCTGTGGTCTACTGTTGCTGTGCTGAGAGTGGCCTGAGGGCACCAAGGCGGGAGCGGAGAGGCAGATTAGGCCACTACAATAACCCTGGGTGACTGGGTGCTCGGCCTGGGTGGTGGAGGAGAGCGCGACCAGAGGTGGGAGCCGCAGGGTACCTTCAGCAGTGAACCTACAGGATTTGCCGACAAGGTGGATGCGGGTATGGTGGGGGCTGACACAGTTCTGCCCATTTCTGGTTTTGTTTTGGTGGTGGTGGTTGGACGGGGAGAGGGGGGTGTTGGGGGGGGTTTGTGGGAACCTGGAAGACACGAGACTTCTGTGCACAAGAAATGAGCTGCCCCTGAGTCCCTCATGGACAGTGAGCCAGGCACCAGTCCCATGGAAACACGCCCGTTCCCTGCAGGAGCCTGGAAGCTGCTCCCTGGGAAGCCATGAACAACAAAGCTTGAGCAGAGAGTGGCTCAGGCAGAGCCACAGGACAGATGAGTTTTGCTCAATTATTGGTGGTGCTTCTATAGGATGCAGAGAACTGAGATGGGGCCAGAAACCAAAGCAAAGCACAATCCACCCTAACACTCACCGCACAGCCTGAGGCAAGAGGCTGGGAAGGACAGCACAACTCAAGGGTAGGTCAGGTCCTTGAAGGCGGGACACCAGAATCTCAGGCTGACAGCCTCAAAGAGCCCCCAGTAAGAAAAGGAAGGAGCAGAGTGGGGGGTGGAGCAGGGACAGGAGAGGGACTGTCGGGGTGTGCAGTACTCAGTGGTCCCTGAAACCTGGCACACAGACCCCATTCCACTCCTTTGACAACACTGTGCACCACCACCTCCAGGCTGTGGTGGGCCCCTAAGCAGGTGCTCTGCATTTACGCACACGTGTCCTGAAGACAGGCATGGGGTCCTGTCACCTCTGAAAAGGAGTAGTGGCCAAGAGCCAGACAGATATGGCTTGGAGTTCTGTCTTTGCTACTATACAGCCAACTGACTGTGTGTAAAAAAAAAAAGGGGGGGGGGGGCTGCCAGGTTGGTGTCAGGATTACATGAGAACAAACAGGGGGAAGATGCTGGCACAGACACATGCTCAGGAAAGCGATGTGCACTCAGGGGTCCCTGCCCTGGCCCTGCTTTCCCATTCCTCCTCTCGGTGTCTACTCTCCTCAGGCCTGGGGCTGAACCACCTCGTCTTAGTCTCTGGGTCCCTGAGAAGCATGTGACCTTGGGTCTGCCATCTGCAACATGACCTCTCTACAGGGGCCTAAATGCTAGGAGGGTCCCAGGGTTCCCCAACCCTGTTATCCTCCCTGGGCTGACTCCCCAGTGCTCTGAGTACTCTTCTGTGTCTCTCTTCTGCCTCTCCATGGTCTGTCCTCTCTCCACAGGCTCCCCTTCTAACCAGGATTTCCAAGGTGAGGGCTCTCCAGCCTCCTCCCCCGGCCAGCCCTCGCTCCCTGGCTTCACAGAATGGATGCATCCTCTGTTTGGGGACTCCTTACCTTCCTCTCCAACTCAACTGTCAATCGCCCCTGCCAATTGTGCAACTCAAGTCTTCTGGATGTGTCCTTTTCCCCATTTCTACCACCAAAGTAGTCGGGGCCTCATGACTGCTTTCCTGTGCTAAGCAGACTGCCTCCTAACAGGGCTCCCTGCCCCTGGCTCTCTGACCACCCCACCCACCTGTGCCTCCCTCCGCTACACTGAGCACCAACTGTGCCTGGGACATATCACTGGATAATACAGCTGGGTCCCTGCCCTCAGGCAACTTTCCATCCATAACAGTGCACATCACTGTTGACTTGCCTGAAACACCGCTCCCTTCTTTCCTAATCTTACACATTTTTTAATTTGGGAGAGAGCACGTGTGCCTGCACATGGGATAGGGGCAGAGGGAAGGCGGGAGAGGGAGGGGGAGAGAGAGGGTGGGATGGCGAGGGAGAGGGAGAGAGAATCTTAAGCAGACTCTCAGTGAGAGCCTGATAGGTGCCTAGATTGTAACCTAGGCCGAAATCCAAGAGTCAGATGTGCAAACTACTGAGCTGCCCAGGTGCCCCTCTTACCCATTTTTGAATTAAAATACATCTTTCGGAAGAGATGAACATATACAAACTTCAGAGCACATTCTTTTGGCTGATATTTGGATGGTATATCCTTTTTAATGTCTTTTTTTTTTCAACATTATATTTAAGGTGGGTCTACCGTAAACAGCATATAGGTGAGCTTTCCCCTATAAATCTGGCTCACAATTGTAGTGGGTTGAATAGTTGTCTCCAAAAAGGTGTCCAAATCCTGACCCCCCACCCATACCTGTGAATGTGACCTTATTTGGAAAAAGGGTCGTTACAGGTGATTAGGATATGGAACTTGAGATAAGATCATCCTGGATAAATGAGGTGGGCCCTAAATCTAATTACCAGTGTCACTGAGAGACAGTAGAAGGCAAGGGGAAAGGAGAAGTCCTTGTAAAGGCAAAGGCAGAGGCTGGAGCATTGCAGCCACACCCCCGAAGAGGAGGAGATGGGGAAGGATTCACCCCCAGACTCACTGGAGGGAGTGTGGCTCTGCCAACAGCTTGATTCTGGGCTTTGAGCTTCCAGAAAGGTTGTGTTAAGCGAAGAAGTTTGTGATTATTTGTATGGCACCTCTAGTAAATAAAGGCATTTTTTTTTCTCCTAAAAAAAAATCTGAAGAGTACAAACACACTCAGTGAGAAGTCTCCCTTCTGTCTGAAATCCTAGGCCATGTTTCCCTTCTCAGAGACAACCACTGTCACCCAGATCTTGCACAGCCTTCCAGAGACATGCCACATGAGACCAAAGATGGACAGATGTCTCTTTTCAGAGACAGACACCCACATAGTTTACACACTGTGGGACCTTGCTGCTCTCATTGAAATTTCACCTCCTGGACACGCAGCTCTGCCTCTTTTGTCAGAGGCTCTGTGGTCTGCCATGGCGTGGCCGTGCACCACGCAGTGAACGTCCTTGCCACGTACCGGCCATGCCTGTGTGGGTGAATGTCTAGTGGCGGACTCGCCGCGTCAAAGGTCGCGTACATGCAGCTGATTCTGTCACACCGCTGTCCAGGGGGTGTGGCAATTCCCACGACTGCCCGTTTCCCCACATCCCCGCCGGCAGGGAGCAGGAGCAAACCTTGCCAATCTGATCACCGGACAGGCTGCCTCCTCCGCGTGGCTTCAGTGTGTACTAACCGGGTCACATGGGTGCCCAGATGCCCGCAGGGCTTGCTGCTGCCCAGCACCTCCGGTGGGGCTGGCAAGGCCCCCACCTGGCCCCTTCTCTCACACGTGCTCTCGGCTCACGCCCTCCCTTGAGGGGGCAAGGCACAGTGATCACTCCTGTAGAAGTTCTGCATACCCCATTTCGCTCTCCCTTTCAGAGCCTTGCCGGTGGTGCTCCCATAGCCTTGCTGCATGACAGAGGACAGCTGAGTTTCACATACAGGTGTTTTCTTTCATGTCACAAGGAGGAAGACATAAGAGGTGGTGTTAAAAATCACAGGGCTTGACGGGGGCGCCCGGCTGGCTCAGTTGGTGGAGCATGTGACTCTTGATCTCGGGGGTTCTGAGTTTGAGCCCCATGTTGGGTATTGGAGATTGCTTAAAAATAAAACCTTTAAAAAAATCACGGTGTTTGGAAGGGGAACAATTACCATGTAGTCCTATCTAGAAACTGAGTCATAAAAAGCACAACTGTTTTGAAATTAAACCACACAATTAAGAGAGCCATTTGGTCAATGTCAGGCACAGCCTGAGAGAAGCAGAGTTGCCAGGAATGGAAGAGACAGTAAGAAGCTGCTTAGCTACCAGGTGGAGAGAAAGAAAGGTTTATGGTCGAATGGAGGTGGGGTTAACAGGGATTTTGCAGACTCAGTTACTGGGTAGTGGCAGTCCGTTGCACCTCTCCTGATCTGAGGACATTTCCCAAACCAGCACGTGGAGGGAAGACTGCCACCCCGCCCTGTGGATACAGCACAGGAAGAGACTCCTGAACCCGGCAGTGCTCTTGGCACAGCGCTACCCTCTGCTGTGAAAATCCACGGAGGCAATCCAACTACATACGGAATATAAATGTGTGGAATGTTCACGTTCTTGCGCCCAAAGCATAATCTTTTTTTTTTTTTTTTAATTTTTTTTTTTTAACGTTTATTTATTTTTGAGACACAGAGAGACAGAGCATGAACGGGGGAGGGTCACAGAGAGAGGGAGACACAAAATCTGAAACAGGCTCCAGGCTCTGAGCTGTCAGCACAGAGCCCGACGTGGGGCTCGAACTCACAAACCGCGAGATCATGACCTGAGCTGAAGTCAGCCGCTTAACCGACTGAGCCACCCAGGCGCCCCCCAAAGCATAATCTTAAAGCAGGGGGGTGATCACAGACCACACTGTGGCCACATTAGCTTCTATTTCAAAATGTGACACAACAGAAGACAACTTGGATGGCTCTGCCCCACATGCTACAGGGAATCACAGACGCATGCTCTTCCCTGGGGCCAGGAAACCACAGGTCCTTTCATGACATCATGGGTCTAGGGATGTGAGAAGGTTTCCCACCCCACGGGAAGCTCCAGAGACCATGAGCTCATGCCAGAAGTTGATGTGCTTTCTTGCTTTCTTCTTTCTTTTCTTGCTTTCTTCCAATGGGCTGGAGCCAAAAAAATCCCTCGCACTTTTGGAGCTTTCTGTCCACTGACACACTGCTGACCTGGACGTGATGGCCTCTTTTTTCAAGGTGTACCACAGGTCAGTGTCCCATCCAAGACAGGCTTCCATCGAGGGCAACAGACCGTTCACCACGGCGAATGGCAAACAGCTCCAGGCCCCACTCAACAGCAAGTCTGCAGCAAAACAGCTGCCATTAATGCCAGCAAGGGACTGGTTCACAAAGTAGGCAGTTTGGACTCTCAGTCAGAGTCAGAAGGGTCTTTGAGGGTCCAACACCTCCAGTGTAAAGAGCGGAGAAAATGGAGGGGAAGGGGTGATCCCTCCAGGATCACCGCATAGTTACTAGTGGACCTGGGATGAAGTACAAGCCACCTGAGCCAACTTCTTCCTCCAACTGGCCCTGGCTGGGCCAGAGACCTCAAGCCACACTTTGCTGGTTCTGTAAGCCCAGTACCCCAGTGCTCAGAAAGGAAAGAAACTGTTCTGGGTGGTGGTGAGCAAATCCACTCTCACTAGCAGAACCAGCAATCAAGGAAAATGTTTCTGCACTTTCCCTAGATTATAAACAGCCAAGCCCTATTCCAAACCTCCTAATGCCCGCAGTGGTAGGAAAACCCCAGAGGTACCAGTTCCTTTAGGGCAGGACAAAGTCCCAGAAAGTCACTGAGGCAGACTGCTGGTTGCCTCCCCAAAACCTACATACCCCCTTCCTCCCTTCCTTCCTAAGGCCTCAGCTACACAGCTGACAGACCACAATCCCAGCTGGGGGAATGACCTTGCAGCTGGCGGTGACCACAGGACTAAGTCCTAGCCTATGAGAGTGTTAAACACAGGGTGATTACTTTTCAAGGAGAAATGAAGGGCCCACTGATTCTTACAGCAAGGAACTAAAGGCAGCCAAGTTGGGGTTGCCTTGAAATCTAGTCCCTGTTTTATGAAAAATGTTGTCATTTTAAGCAAGTCACTTTTCTGGGTCTCAGTTTCCTCAACTGTCTACTTAAGAGGGTCAATGTGGGGAGAAAAGCACCTGCAGCTGTGGCCACCATCACTGGCTACTTATGACAGGTACTTTACACACCATTATTTCTAACCTTTATGACAACGCTGAAAGGTATCATTCTCATTTTACGGGTAAGGCCAAAAACGGCACAGGCAAGGTCTGTCTACATGCATGGCCCTCTGACTGCAAAGCCCATATCTCCACTGTCTCGAGGAAGCCTAATACAAGGCAACGAAGATTCTCACATGAATGAGCCATAAGGGTAGAAGGGGCATTGCCTTGGTGCCCAGGAGGCTTCCTGAGACCAGGGCCCATCTCCATCACCTCAACAGGGAGGCCTCCTGACCCCAGTCTTCTTCCCTTAAACCCGCCCTCACATGAGCTAGAGTGAACTGAGCATGACACCCCCTTGGTCAAGCCTTTCAGTGTGTGTCCCACCTCCCCTTCCTCAGGGAACACAACTCAGGCTATTTGGGCTCACAAACTGGGCCATCCCCAGGGCGTGGCACCTTCCTTGGTGCTGTCACTCACACAGTCACTTTGGCTTGGGAGGGCCCTCACATTTCTTCTCCCAGATAACGCTTAGGCATCCTTCCACATTTAGGTCTGGCAGCTCTCAGACTTTCCTGCTTTGCAGCGGAGCTAAGCATCCATCCGCATGGCTCCCCAGAGTCTCCTATGCGTACTACACATACCTCTGTACTGGCATTTCCCATGCAATATTGAGGATCTGTCTCTCCCACCAGACAATTAGATTAAGGAAGCAGGTAGGGACCTTGTCTTATTCATGCTTATAACCTCAGCACCTGGCCCTGTACCTGGAAGGAAGCAGACACTTAACTACTAACCAGAACAAACAGAGCAGAACATACTGGAAGAATGCTCAAGTCAAAAGAGGCAATAGCTTAGTGCGGGGGATGCAACCTTTGGTCCAAAATCTTGCTGCAACACTTACTGCGGGGCCAGGGAAAGTTGTTTAACCTCTCTGGGCCTTAATCTGCCCCTTTGTAAAATGGAAGAAGTTATAGTACCCACTTCTTACAGGTAAGAGTAAGACAATATATCAGAGTACTTAGAAAGTACTGTGCACATTTTAGCAGAGAGTAGCAGTGCCGTTACTGCTGGAGAAAGAGTCCATCCTCAGGCACAAAGCCCAGTGGCAGAGAGCAGGAAAGCACACATCAGAGTATAACCTGTGCATCCCCAGAGTCTTTCTCCTTCCTTTTCTGTTACAAATCACTGTAACAAGTTTGGAAACTTAAGAGAAGTTATCTAAAGTGTAACCATGGGATACAACCAAGCCCGCGTTGTTACAACATGTTAGTTCTGGTTCCAAAGCTCCTCCTGGCCTATATGTCCCAGGAGGGAGCAGTAGCCCCGTCAGGCTGTGCTCTGTTCCCTGGTCTGTCAGCCTCTATCAGCCCCAAAGGTTGATCACTCAGAATTCTCTAGGTGCGGTGGCTCTCTGAGGTGAGCACACAAGAACAGTGACAGGCATGACTCAGGCAGGGCGGCACGGCACGCTCCAGGCTGCAGCACGGGGGTGGGGGGTGGGGGGTGGGGGTGCAGGCACCAGTCTTGTCCTCCCGCCTCACAGGGCAGGACCCAGGGGAGGTGTAGAAATGCTTAAGGGCTGGCAAGACAGGGGCTCAAAACTAACTGCGAAGGTTCAAAAGACCACTGTCTGGACAGGGCTGGTTCCTGTCCTACCTTGCACTACTCTCAGCTGCTGAGAGGAGACGCGCTGGGAAATCAAGTCGGGGCACTGAAGAATTTCTTCTATCATCAGAGTCAGGAAAAAACTAGAACCGATGTGGCGCTGATTCAAGAAACACCACGAGACCCGACCCCTGTCACCAGAATGTGATCCAGGAGGAGGAGCAGGTCAGAGCCCATGCGGGCTGGATGATGGACACCCCAGAATTCAGCACCTTTCAGCACTCTTGCACACTCTAGCCTTCCTGGTCTATGTAACCACGGGCCCCTCGCTTGGGCCTGTCGGTCAAGACAGAGTGCTGCCGCCCCGGGTCCTTCTCAGTCCCCAAGCCACCTTCCTAACCCACCTGCCCTGCACCTTGCTTCCTTTCACCGTTACACTGGGAAGCAAATCAAAATACTACCACCATCCGTGTCAGACAGAAAGGTGGCTTCACACACTCAAAATCAAGACATTTTTAAGTTTTTTACAATGGGAGTCGATTTTTTGAAGTTTTAATTTAAATTCCATTAGTTAACAGCGTACTATTAGTTTCAGCATACAATATAGTGATTCCACACTTCCATACGTCACCCGGTGTTCATCACTAGTGCCCTCCTTAATCCCCATCACCTACTTAACCCATCCCCCCATCCACCTCCCTTCTGGTGACCATCAGTTTGTCCTCTATAGTTTCTTGGTTTGTCTCTCTCTCGTTCTTCTCCCTTTGCTTGTTTCTTAAATTCCACATGAGTGAAATTATATGGTATTTGTCTTTCTCTGACTTATTTTGCTTAGCATTATACTCTCTAGCACCATCCATGTTGTTGCAAATGGCAAGATTTCATTTTTTATAGCTGAGTAATATTCCACTGTGTGTGTGTGTGCGCACGCATGTGTGTGTGTGTGCGCGCACCGCTTCTTTTTTGTCCATTCATCCATTGATGGACTCTTGGGTTGTTTCCATAATTTGGCTTTGTGGATAATACTATCCACATCGGGGTGCATGTATCCTTCTGAATTAGTGTTTTTGTACTCTCTGGATAAATTCCTGATAGTGCAATTGCTGGGTTGTAGGGTAGCTCTATTTTTTACTTTGTGAGGAACCTCCACACTGTTTTCCACAGTGGCTGTACCAGTTTGCATTCCCACCAACAGTGCATGAGGGTTCCCCTTTCTCCACATCCTCACCAACACCTGTTGTTTCTAAAATCAAGACGTTTTAATGGTGGAACTTCAGGCACCAAAAAAGGTAGATGCAAAAGCTATCTTTGAAGAGAGACCTTTCTAGTGACCCTCAAAAATCACACCCCGTGGGTCAGTGCCATTGCCCTTTTGATCATAGGACTGATATTTACCCCAGGCAGAGAAAAGGCTGAGTTAGCTGGGCCCAGCCAGAGAGCAGAGACCAGGCTAGATTTGCCCAATACAATCAACAAGGGCCTTGTCTGAGCAGAAACAACCGCTAATGCCACTAGAGAGCTGAAGAACATGCAGGGTGGAGCCAGCGTGAGCCAGCGTGAGCCTGCGCTGGACTGTGCGGTTCCCACTTGACACCTGCCCCTTAGCCTTTTCCTGGGGCAAGGCCAGCAGAGGAAGCGAGCTTCAGAGGCCACCTGCAATGGCTCCTGGCCACAAAATGGCCCGCTCAGAGTGACTCTACGCTTTATGTAATAAGACACAATTAATCGTTCCATTTGTTTGTCCATCTGTCCATCTATCCTCCAAATGGCTGCCGGTAGAGGTCTCAATGTTAACAGAATTACGTCACCCTCTGCTCCACTTAAAACTTCCATGACACATAAATGTGTCAAAAGCCAAACTTTACACTGAAGATGGGTGCATTTTACTTTAGGTAAACGATATCTCAATAGAAAATTTAAAAACAACAAAACGAACACCAATCCTTCCCGTGCCTTTCCATAGCAGCTCCTTCTCCTGGCCAAGGGACCATATGACTTAGGGCTCTGCCTCTGGCCTCATCTTCTCCTTCCCTCCAACGCCTGCCACCAGGGCCTCCTCTCTATGCATCACACACACCAAGCTGCATCCTGCCTCAGCACCCCTGGCTCACACTGGACTTCTGTCTGGAACACTCTTCTCCCAGTTTGCCAACCAGCGGGTGGCTCCTCCTTTTCATTCTTGTCTTGGCTCCCAGGTCACCTCCTTGGAGGCCTCTCGCAACCACTACATGCCTGGGTGTGCACATCTTGCCTTGCCCCCCGCCCTCACTCTCACTTCCCTGTTCTATTTTCTTCGCCACTATTACCCCTCTCATCTCTTTACTATCTTTTTTTCTCCCCCTGGAAAGTAGGCTCTGCAAGACCAGGAGCTTTGGTTCTGTTTACCCCCATATTCCTAGCATCTAGAGAGTGCCGGGCTCTTAACAGGTAGCTAAACAATATTTGTTGAACAAAGGAATTGATTCAGTCTGTCGCTTCAGATGTATTTAGAGTACTGTCCAGGTATTTATTTTTAATTCAATAAGGTCTGTGAATCTGCCTGGCAGGTTCTCCCAGAAACTTAGCTTGCAAGCCCTTAGTCCTGCAACAGGACAAAATTGCTTAGCTCTTTGGTTTTGGACATGGTAATCTGCCCGCAAGACTCCCAAAGGACAGCCACCCAAAACCTCTCTTCCTCCTCCCCGACCACAGGGCAGGGAGAACCGGCCCGTCAAGGTCTCCCTCACCAAATTTGGCCTTAGATGCAAGAACCAGACAATCTGGGTTTGTAAACAGCTGAAGTGTTCATGAACATTTTTTAGTAAGGACTAGATGAAGCCAAGGTTCACAGTTAGCCAGCTTTAATCCTCCTACGCAGAGGTTCTGCCAAAGGCTGAGGAAGAAATAAGAAAAAACCCCAAACTGTGTAGCAAATAAATATGCTTAGCTCTAAACACGGGGCTTCCTTAGGACCGCAGCTTCCCCTGGGAGCAGGGCGGTGGCGCCATCTGCTGACAATGACGACACCTCAGCAGGGTGAGGGGCGCACTGTCACTGTGTGAGCATCCATCCCGCAGGGCTCTGTTTGATGGAAAGAAATATGAATAGCTGATAAACACAGGAGAAGATATGCAACCCCAATAAGGTGGGTTTTAAAAATGTGAATTAATAATTAACCCTCAGCCAGATTAGCAAACACAAAAACATCGGGTGAGGATATTAGAAAACAGGGGCTCTTAAATTGTTGGTGGAAAAGTAAATGTTAGGACCCCTGGGGATGTGTGGGGGAGTGGCTTTGTGATCTTGTCCCCCGAGGTCCCAGGTGAGAGGGAACGTTCGTTCTTGGTGCTGGGGTGGCCCCAGTGAACGGAGCCCTCTGGGAACTGGGGATGTGCTGGACGTGGCATGACTGCGGCCTTCAGCAGGAGCGGGAGACAAGTTACCTTGTCAGTGTAACTTCCTCGTTCACACTGATGGAAGCACCGAGAGTAAATGGGCTGTCCAAGAAGGACCCTACCCCGCAAGCCGCGAGCCGGCATCAGGGAATCCTGAGACATGCTGTACCTGCTCCCACCCTGTGCTGTCCCTGCACTGCCGACCCCATACTCCCTGGCTGCAAATGTAGGAATTTAATTTGATCTCACAGCAGATGGAGATGTGTGTGGTTTTTTTTCCCCCCATCGATCCATAGATCACTTGAAAAGTTGCAGTGGGTATTTTGGGAATATCTATTATGACTTCAACTATTTAAATGCTGTGACCCAGAAACTCCACTCCTAGGATTTTCTTCTTTAATTACACTCACACAAATGCCCAAAATCTACATAAAAGGGTGTACTACAGCACTGTCTATAAGCGTGGAGGATTTAAAAACCACCTAAATGTCCATCAATGGGGGAGGAGTTAAATGTAAGTTATCATGCACTGGAAGTTATGCTTAGAAAGTCAGCAGACAGGGTACCCCTGCAATGGGCAGATTTTATGGCATGTAAATTACACCTCAGCAAAACTGTTTAAAAAGTAAATTTATCTGTTTTGATTTGGAAAAATTCCCACGTTAAATGGGAAAAAAAGCAAGTCACCAAAGCAGTAATTGTGTCGTGTGAACCTACTTTCATTTTTTTTTAAGTAACTTATACAAACAGACATTTCAAAGCACACACATTAACTGTGAACCATGGTTAACTCTCTAGAGGATGGTATTATAGGGAACTTTCACATTTTATGCTGTGTATTTATTTCCATAATGTTTTAGTTATTTACAAAGAGCATGCATTATTTTCATAGTTAAAAAAAAGTCTTAAAAAAGGTTACTTGGGGAAAAAAACTAAAAACAAGAATTAAAAAATGACAAAATTACAATTTTGCACATTAGGTCATTAAAAGCCTTCCTCAAACCTAACTCATTAGCAAATCTCCTTCTAAGAGAAAGGCTTCCAGCAGGCAGAACTCCCTGGGGACAGAAAACACCTCAGCCTCTGCAACCTCATGGCTAATCAAACAGAAGACACAGGCCCCAGAGCCTGCATTTCTCACAGGTAACATGTGCAGCCCCTGGCCCAGGCCCACCACGAGTGTGTGACCCCCCTCTTCCATCACCACATTTCTCTGCCACCTTCCACTGGCCACTGATTTTGGCTCAGGTCATGATCTCACAGTTCACGAGTTCAAGCCCCACGTCGGGCTCTGTGCTGACAGCTCAGAGCCTGCTTGGGATTCTCTCTCTCGTCCCCTCCCCTGCTCATGCGCATGTTCTCTGTCTCTCTCTAAATAAACAAATAAATAAATATTAAAAAAAAAAAAAAAAAAAAAGGGAAATCACCTCCCTCATTTTGAGGACAAGAAACAATCTCAGAGGCATAAAGTCACCTGGGATGAAGTTGCACAGTTGTAACGTTACATGGTGGTCATGAGAGGCACCATGTCTCCTGTGAGAGTACCACACATTCACCCAGCAGAAGACTTTGTCTGGGACACACTGGGGCTTCACCTTTGAATTTTATTAGTGGAAGTGAATCAATAAGCACCCGCAGCAGAAAAATTAATAGAAGATTGGCTCTTCTCTTGATATCAGAGTTACAAAGCTACATTTAAGACCTTTTCCCTAGCTTCTCAACCCAGGGCAATTAGTACCCAGAGTCTTCTCTTTTCAAACAATCCAAGGTATATAACCAACTAGAACCTCAGCAGAAGAGAAGCAACAGACTTCATTTCGCCAGTCTCAAAGCCTCGGAATCAGGGGCCAGGGAAGAGAGCAGCTGAGGAAGCCTTCACCCTACAATAATAAGCTGACCTTATTATATAATAAGCTGGCCTAAGGAGGCCTGGGACCTTACTTGCTGAGATCATCAGGCCCCTAGCAGCTACAACATCTGAAGTACTCTTCGGTGGGCAGTGGGAATCCTATCCAAAGTGGTATGGTGGATGCTTCAGGTGCCTTGGGTTCTGCTCACAGCTATTTCTCCTCTTCTCCATGTAGAAGAACAGGTGGATGGGGTGAGAGGAACAAGTGAGCAGTGCATACACCAGTAAAGGAAGAGGAAGGATGTAAAGGGACCATGACTCAGGACCAGGAGCACTGGGCTGCCCTAAGAAAGGCAGATCTGAGTCAAATTAGCATTTCTCAACTCCCAGTGCTCACTCTGTCCACCTGTCTGCTGGGATCCCTCCAATTCTTCTTCCATGAGGACATTAACAAACTACCATCGTATGGCATGGTGGTCACAAGAGTCACTTTCAAATTTTTCTGCAATCGTCCCATTATGCAGACTGCAGAGTGAGTGGTCGCAGGGATGAAGGCTAGGCAGACAGCCTGGATGAAGAGCAAGTCAAAAGGGAGGTCTGCCTCCATTTTTTCCCTTGGGGGCAACAAAAACCACAGCTACAGGTAGTGAGGGAAAGCCACCGAGCCTCTTGGGTTTTAGAGAGGGGCTTGCTGGGTGCTGTTTTGGGACTGACTCACAACATATCCTCCTTGGTTCCAGCCTTCTTAGAAGTCTAGAATTAACATAAATCAATCTCAGAAAATCACAATACCCTGGCCTGGCTACTTAGCATTTTAAACAGGCCTGCCTATGCCAGCCCTCAATCAGGAAGGCCAGGCACAATTCACAAGACGCTGGGCAAAAAGGAGGCATAGGGCCCTACCTGTCCTCAGACTCTCCAACCCAGCAATAGTGCCAGGGAGCATGCTTCCCTTGGGCTTGCTGGTCCACCAAGACACCTGCAGAAGGCTTAAATAATAAGCACCTTTCCACATCTGACGCCATCCATGCAAGAGGAGCCAGAGGTTGCACTGCTCATGTGGGTGGGCAAGTACAGAACCCAGAGAAAGCAGAATACTCTGTCAGGAAATGACCAAAATAATCTGACACAAGTATCAGGAGAGTGACCATGCCTATATATACGCTAGGGGCAAGGGAAGAGTAGGTGGCTAGGAAGAGACTTACTGAGGGCTCAGGGCAGTGAGCATTCTATACAAAGAAAGACTCTATAGAACAAAGCTCTATACTGTACACAAGTCAGAACTTTGGCACTTCTTCTCTCTCACCATTGAAATATGAACTCCTTGAGCTGCTGGTATCTTTGAAAGAGGGGTGAAAAGGAAGATCCATCAACTGCGTTCTTATAAAAAAGGTACTGAGAAGACCGAACACGTGTAAAAAGTCACTGTACACACAGAATGAATAGGCTCCATTTCAATTACTAGTCCCTGTTTTCCTCCCACACATAACTCAAAGGCTCATTATACAAATTAGTCTGAAGTGTATCTTGTTCAACAATCTAGTATAGACTGTAGAAACTCTGATTTCCTACCAGTTAAAATATAAGCAGTGAGCAACCAAGTTGGCTTGGCAAATAGAATATGACAAGTTGCTTCTCTGAGGCTCTTAAGACTAAAGAAGCAGCCAGGGCGCCTGGGTAGCTCAGTTTGTTGAACGCCTGGCTCTTGATTTTGGCTCAGGCCATGATCTCACAGTTTGGTTAGTGAGATCGAGCCCCGTGTTGGACACTGTGCTGACAGTGCAGAGCCTGCTTGGGATTCCCTCTCTCTCTGCGCCTCCTCAGCTCTTTCTCTCTGAAAAGTAAACATGAACAAAAATTCAAAAGAAAGGCTAAAGCAGCAGCCAACTCTTGTCTTGGAGGAGCTGTCCACTGGCATCCTGGGCCTGTTCCAACCACGTCTGAGGGCTCAGCCCACTCACCAAGATAAAATCCAATCAACAAGCTCTCACTTATCTACCCAATATAGAGATATACCCGAATCGATCCTCTTTGGCCACTCAGCATACAAATCTGGAAGTATTAGTTACTGGTTCAAGTGATTTGTCTTCCTAAGTAGATCACAGTCTCTTGGAGAACAGGGATCAAGTCTCCTAAACTTTTCTCATGCCCACCTTCACTATATCAGTTTTGTACTGCTATGTGACATATTGTTCCACAACTTGGTGGCTTAAAACCAGAAGATTTATTGTCAGCTTAGCTGCGTAGTTCTGGCTCCATGATCTCTTGTAAGGCTGCAAACTTACAAAGCATGGGAAGCTTTGGCTGGGGCTGGAAGAGCCACTTCCGAGAAGGTTCACACACACATGGCTGTTGGCTGGACTCCCCAGCTCCTCACCAGAAGGGTCCTTCCAAAGGACTGTCTGAGTGTCCTCAAGACATGGCAGCTGGCTTTTCCCAGAGCAAGTGATCCAAGAGGGAGAACATCCAAGACAAAAGCTGCGGTTTTTAATAACTTAATCTCCAAAGTGATATACCATCACTTCTGCTATATTCTATTGGTCACATAGACTAACCCTGATGCAATGTGGGAGAGGACCACACAGGGCATGAGTATCAGGAGTGGGGATCACTGGGGTCTGTGGTGGAGGCTGGCTGCCACATGAGCCCTTCTACGTCTGCAGGAAATTTTTACTGAATGTGGAATGGATGAACCTTTCCAGGGGGACCTGGAAGCTGTTCCTTTGCTTTTCAATTCCATCTTTGCCAACACACTCATGCTCTTTGCTGTCCTGGCTGGCTAACACCTTCCAAAGAAGGAAAACCGAACAAGGCACTAGAAGGAATCACCAGTGTTTCTGTCCAACCTTACAAGAGCTTTCCCTTCCCCTTTGGTTGTTACTGAAAACAACCAAAAAGGTGTTTTCAGCCAAATTCAGCTTCTCGCTTACCCAAACAAGGGGACATCCTATCAGTGCGATGAAGTCTGCCGACAAGGGCAGTGTAGACCCAAATGTTCCTGTGGAGGGGTACCAAGAAGGGCCAAGGTCCTGGCACTTATGGCCTGCGACAGCCAAGCAGGGCAGACTATTTGACCACACAAAGGAGGCACTGGGATCATGATTTCCCACATGGCCTCTTGGAGCCCAAAGCCATACTGTTGCACTGCTTCTTAGTGTGGTGGTGGTAATTTTTTAAAATTAGCAAAGTGACTCAATTTCTCCCCAATTTACATAATTCCTACCATCAAACATAAGTCCTGAGATTACAACTAGAGTTGACAAAATTTGTAAAAGGGTCCAAGAGCTAAGTTGATAAGGCAGTATGTAAGGATTGGGGCCACTTGCTTTGGGTAAGGAAGGATCAAAGTGCCTTTACCCATTTTTTTTTTTTTTTTCCCTGCCTTCATTTATGAAAGCTATTTCTCCCTGGACAGAGAATCCTAGATTCACAGGGTTTTCCATTCAGCACTTTACAGATGTTGTTCCATTGTCTTCTGGCTTGAATAATTTGATGAAAAGTCTGTATCAGTTCTTATGTCTCTCTGTACAGAGTGTCTTTTTTTCTCTTGGTGCTCTCACAATTTTCTTTTTATCATTGTTCGTCAGCAATTTGATTACGATGTGGCTTAGTGTCATTTACTTTGTGTGGTTCATCTGCTTGGGGTTTATGAAGCTTCTTGGATCTATGTTTACAGTTTTCATCAACTTTGGAAAATGTTCAGCCATTAGTCTTCAAATATGTTTCCTGCCCTCTCTTCTGCCTCTTTTAGAAATCTAATTACAGGTTGGCCCTCTATTTTCCCATGGGTCACTGGGGCTCTGTTTGTTATTTGACTTCCTTTTGTGTTTCATTCTTAATTCATTTATATGGACTGACTTTTCTCCTGATTATAGGTCATAATTTTCTGCTTCTTCACCTGTCCCATAATTTTTTATTAGAAGCTATACATTATGATTGCCACATTGTTAGGTATTTGAATTTTGTGGTCTTCCTTTAATGAGTACCGAAGTTTGCTGGAGTAAGCAGTTAAGTCTGTAAAACAGTTTGATAATTCTGAGGCTTCTGCCCCTTCTCTCTCTTTTTAAGTTTATTTATCTTGAGAGAGAGAGATAGAGAGCATGCGTGAGGAGGGGTCAGTCAGAGAAGGAGAGAGAAAGAATTCCAAGCTGTGCTGACAGCACAGAGACCAATGCAGGCTCGAGCCCACAAACTGAGATCATGACCTGAGATGAAACTAAGAGACGCTCAACCAACTGAGCCACCCAGGCGCCCCTCTCTCCCTTCTCTTTTATATCAATTCAGAGGTATAATTTATATACCCATTACATCCATATTAAATACAGTTCAAGAATTTCGAGAAATGTATACACTGATGTGACCCTCACTACCAACATAGTAATTTCCATTACCCCCAAAAGTTATCTCATGTTCCTTTGTGGTCAGTCTCACCGTTACCACTCCAAGGCAACCACTAATCTGCTTGCTGCCACTAAAGATTCCGTTTCTGGAATTTCATACAAATGGACTCACATAGGACATATTCTCTTGAGCTGGAATCTTTTGCTCAGCATGTTCATCTATGTTGTTGCACGAATCAGTAGTTCATTCCTCTTTGTTGCTGACTGTATCCCCTCATTTGGATAGATCACAATTTGTTCATCCATTCACATGCTGATGAACATTTGGATCGTTTCCAGCTTGGGGCAATTATGAATAAAGTTGTTATGAATATTCACGTACAAGTCCTTTTGTGGCCCTGTTTTCTCTTAAGTAAACGTCTAGGGACAACATTGCTGGGTTATATGGCAGGTGTGATTTTCTTTGTAAGAAACTTTCAGTTTCCCAAAATGGTTGTGTCATTTTACATTTCTGCTATCAGTATACAAGAATGTCAAAGTTCATATTCTCTTCAACTTTTGGTATTGTCAATCTTTTAAATTTTAGCCATCCTTGCTGGGTATGCAGTGGTATCATTTAATGTGCACTTCCCTGATGAACATCTTTTCATGTGCTTATTGGCCACCTGTATATCTTCTTCAGAGAAATGCCTATTCCAATCCTTTGCCTATCATTAAACAACACTGTCTTTTAACTGAGTTGTTAGAATTCTTCACCTATGCTGGATGCAAGTCCTTTGTCAGATAGTTTTTCCCCAGTCTGCGTCTCACCTTTCCATTTTCTTTACAGTCTATTCTGAATGTCAGAAATGCTTAATTTAGATGAAGTCTGACTTATCTTCCATTTACTTTATTTTTTTTTTAAGTTCAAGCTTTTTGTGTCCTAAGATCTCTCTGCCTATCCCAAGGTCACAAAGACTTTTTCTCCGATGTTTCTTTCTAGAAGTGTCAGAGCTTTTGCTTCTACATCCAGATCTGTGATATATTTCTGCTCAATTTCTGTGTATGGTATCTGGTTTGTTTTTAAGCTCTGTGCCCTTTCCTGGGTTGGCAGTTAAGTTTGCAAGCAGCTTTCTCAAATAAGGCACAATCTATTGAGGTATCCACCCAGTGCCCCCGGTGTTCAGTAAGGTCTCTCACCTAACTGGGAAGAAAAACATCTCCCGGCCCTAGAAAGAGTTGAGCTTACATCTTCCCAGCAGCTATTCTTGGCTTTGCCTCATGAGTTTTACCCCATGCACGCACAAACCAATGTTCAGAAAGAGCCTTGAGGAGACCCCTGAGCAAATGTCTAGAGCTTTTCTTTTATGTAGTTTGTTTTTCTCCATATTGTTCCTGGAAATTCCAACTGCTCTGGCTTCCTCAATTCTGTCTTCTCAACTTGGCAAGGCTGCTCGGCTCTGCTTGGGTTTCTGCTTGGGATTTGGAAATTGCCTCCGGCAGAAAGACCACAGGGCTCACCTCATCATTTTCTTTCTCTCAGGGACCACTATCCTGAGCCGCCCGTTGCCCAATGTTTGCAAAGAGTTGTTTCACACATTTTGGTCTGTTTTCTGGTTGCTAACAGAAGATGGGCAAGTTCTATACCAGTGACTCCTTCATTGGCAAAAGTCTCTTTACCCACTTTTGTACAGGCTCAAATGTTAAATTTATCCACATGGGAGAGAGTCCTCGGACTTCAATGACAAGCCCTACGGGATTCCAATCTCAAAAGGAAAAGCCTATGGCTTTTTCCTGGCACACCTATCATGACTACAAAAATGATTGCAATGATGCTCTTGAAGGAAAACCAAGCAGATGAAAGACAATGGGAACCAAATGGTGGTAAAGAATTCCATGTGCAGAGAAGACAGGAAGTCTACAGAGGTTAGGAAAGCAGTGTCCCCATGTCATGAAATACACGTGAACACTGCACACAACAGGCGGGCAGAGCAGTGGAAAGTCCCAGCACTGGGGTGAAACTCACCGGTTTGAATTCCAGGATTCCAATTAGGAGCTGCCACAACCTTAGACAGTTCATTCAGCCTCTCTGTGCCTCAGTTTCCCCAGGTATACAATATAACAGGAGTACCTGCTTCGTGTGGCGAATGTGAGAAATAAATGAGTTAACATATATTTATGGTGCTTACAGGACTTGGCACATAATAAGCACTAAAAAACGTGACTCAGTATCGTCACCAGATCAAACACTGGCCAAAGCACCTTTGGCCAAAATACCTTCAGTGCCTGTGGTTCTGACCTCCCAAGCAGGGGAGGCTTTACAAGAAGAATGAAAACACATCTTACATTTACACAGTGTCAGAATACCTCCCCAAAATTTACTTATTAATTGCAAAGGGAAAATTTTTCACTTCAGGGGAGAGACCTGGAGGGACCACCTTCCTCAAATCATCACGAGAACTTCACCAGCGCTGGGGTAAACCCACATCAGGTGCCCCAGGTTCTGACGCACTGAGGAGGTCACAACATCACTTATGCAACATACCCCCCCTCCCCCAAACAACCCAAAGGTAACCATGAGAAAACATTAAACAAACCCAATCTGGGACATTTACAAAACCACTGGCCTGTACTTTTCAAAAACATCAAGGCCAAGGCGCCTGGGTGGCTCAGCTGGTTAAGCATTCAACTCTTGGTTTTGGCTCAGGTCATGCTCTCATGACTCATGGGTTTGAGTCCCTCATCGGGCTCTGTGCTGATAGTGTGGAGCCTGCTTTGCATTCTCTTTCTCCCTCTCTCTCTGCCCTTCCCCCGCTGACTCTCTCTCTCTCAAAAATAAACTTAAAAAAAAATTAATTAGTTTTTAAAAAGCATCAAGGCCAAGAAAGACAAAGAAAGGTGGAGAAACTATTCCAAGACCAATAGAGACTAAGTGTACTATGTCTCACTGCTGTCTTCCTGACCAGCTTCCAGGTGGGGAGCACCCAGTCAGAGCGCCCGCATGTGCCAGCCCCGAGCCTGGCCAGTAAGCCAGACAAGGCCCAAGGAAAGGCAGAGCCACACGGAGGTCATACCTGATTAGTACTGACTGACTGTCCTGCAACTTCAAAGGAGACTAGTATGGGCAAAGGTCATTAGGGGGAAGTTTCTTGGAAGCTGGGGAGGATGTGGCTAGGCCGGAAGGAAGGAGAAAAGCATTCAGGGGAAGGAACGTGAGTAAGGGGAAGAGGCAGGAACGGGTCTGGCAGGTTCAGGGGGCTGGGAGAAGAGCAGCCCTGGGGCATCTTGCTGCATCCCAGTGTCCAATAACATTGCTGTTCTTGGCTTAGGTTATAGGGCAGACCATGGTGGCTGCACTGCCTGCAGTACAGAGAGAGTTCAGAAAAGGAGGATGGGGGCACCAGGTCCAGGAGCCTAGCTGTCCTGCAGGATGCCAGGACACCACACCACTTTAGGTCAAGGCAAAGAAGGACCTGCCACATAAGAGTACCTATGGCACCTATGCTATGGTCAGCGTGAGTGAGGGCAGAGGAGCTCCCTGGTACAGCTCAATGCTTCACCAGCTATGAACACCTTCAGACAGCAATCGCCTGCTCCACCCCCGCCCCCGCATCACCTCTCCTCACCCTCGTGCCTCACGTGATCAGAGACCAAAATTCAGCTTAAGCCACGTCCACCCACATTGGCCCAGCCCAAGAATGTCCATTTTGGGGGGAACAAGATCACTATAAAAAAGCTGCACCCAGAATATTGTCCCATCCACAGCAGTGGCCCTTGAACTACGGTGGTCCATAGCAAGACTACAGTGTATTTGTCGGCTGTATTCACTGATGATTTTTACCTGTTAGGGCAGGGGGTATTAGTAAGTTGTTTACTTAAACACGCTGAAAAAAACCAAACCCATACGTAATCTGCTCAGTGGACTGAAAGGCAATTTAACGTTCTTGTTAATTCTCATTTCATGGAATTTTTTTTTTTTTTTTTTTTTTTTTTTTTTGCCAGCAACTAATGAGATTTCTCACAGAGAAATTTGGGGATAGAATTACAAACCAGGGCCCCCTCCGCTGTGTCTAAAGGACCCCCCAGACCCATCTCTTTCTTTCCTAGGCTTCTGGAGCCCAGTTGCCTGCAGAGCTCAGACAGAGGGTGGGAACAGCAGTGGAAACAGCAGACCTATAATCTTCAAGTCTGCTGCGTCAGAACGACCTGCAAATATTTTGGGCCCAAACGCATCACCCAAATAGAAACCCTGCCCTGGCACTCTCACGCCGCTTCGGCCAAAATGCTCACACTGTGCTTGGGTCTGGGCAAGAGAGGCGGTGTGCCCTGCTCCCGCAGGATTGTGTCTCAGGCTTGTCATTTAACTGGGACGATGCCAGTACCTCATTTCTCTACATCATTTTTCATGTTACTAAGTGAAGATGTCTTCTAAGAAAACAAAAAAGTCCATGAAGAACACTGATGAGCGTAAGAGGCTAGAGGAGCCCATGGACTAGAACAAAAGCTGGGGGCAGAAAAGCATTTTGAGAGAAGTGAGCATATGAAAAATATAAGGTTGGTCCTGCTTGTGTCCTGAACTACTGTGCATATAACTTAGCCCACGAAAGAGAAAACTAAAGAAAAAGCATGAAAGCTCCTGATACCTCTCACTGACTGAATATAGGAAAAGCCACAGATACTCAACACCAAGTCTTTCAAAGAAATTTTAGAGCCAAGAAAAAAACACCGGTCGAGTGCCCCAGCCAGCCGAGTGACCCTTCTTCCCCTACTCGCGTGCCACTCCACTGCCCCCACATGAAAGCCCGCCCCAGGTAAGGCCCAGCCTCACACAAAGCTGCTCGAGCTGGGCCTGCCTACAGCACGGCATGCCCTTTAGAATGAGGAGGACACTACATCAAACTAAATGTGGGAGGGATGTGTCAGATGCTATGCTAAGACAGGATTGCAGTAACTCCAGTTCGAAGTCTTTTCATCATAGATACAGAGGTGGTTTTAGTGGCTGACAATCCTGTGGCAGGTACAGGATTTCTAGAATGTACCTGACAATTGGCATTCTCATAAGACGTTCTTCAGCAGAACCCAAGCTCACCAAAGCCTGGGACCATGCTCACAGACCATGCCTCCCCCGCCCTGGCATCAGTCTTGTAGCCACACCAGGCAGCTGTCCAGAATGGAGGCCAGGAGCATCCCTGCTTCCTCTACACCTGGGTGGAATATGGTGGGCAGCCAACAAAGCTAGTTAACAATAAGGAACAGCTTCATTTATTAGCTAAAAGCAAGGTCTCTGGAGCTGGACAGCCTGTTCCTCAGGGGGACCCCATGAGATCCAAAAGGGACATGATCAGGGTGCATGGGTGGCTCAGTTGAGCATCTGACTCTTGATTTCAGCTCAGGTGATGATCCCAGCCCTCTCTCTCTCTCTCTCCAGCCCTCTCTCTCTCTCTCTCTCTCTCTCCAGAGGCACTTGGGTGGCTCAGTCAGTTGAGCATCTGACTTCGGCTCAGGTCATGATCTCACAGTTTGAGTTTGAGCCCCACATTGGGCTCTGTGCTGACAGCTCAGAGCCTGGAGCCTGCTTCAGGTTCTGTGTGTGTCTCTCTCTCTGCCCCTCCCCAGCTCATGCTCTCTCTCTCTGCTTCAAAAACAAATAAACATTAAAAAAAAAAAAAAAAAAAAGATTCTCTCTCACCTTCTGCCCCTCTCCCTCACTTATTCTCTCTCTAAAAAAACAAAAATAAAAAATACATGGGACATGATAAAGTTGCTTCAAAAGAAAGGCTCTCAGAAAAACAGTCCAAATGGAGCATGAGGTAAATGCAGAGGCTGACTTGCCATCCAATAATTTAACGCATCCTCCTTTTTAAGTGCAAGCTATAGGAAAAGACGCTGAACAAGGAAAGCCATCTAGAAGTCTCTGGAACACTCGGCCTCCTTCTCTGAGAGCCTCTGTCCCATGCTCTCCAGCCCCGAGGAGGACGGCCCTGCTCACAGCCTCCTCGGGACTTCAGCTCTCACCACCGCATGTCCCCTTCCCATTGCTTCCCTCCCTGGTGCTGTGCTCCAGCAGGGCTCCCCCAAGGACACTTCCCGAGCTGTAGGCAGAACCCCTCATCTCTCCCCTCAAGGCTTCATTGACTCCCTTCGCACTGTCCGGGACACAGCCCCCTCCAGCCAAGAGCCCCCGGAGGACGGGGTGTGGGTCCTAGCAGTCCCTTGTCGAGGCAACACCCAGCACCACGTGTGGCACCCAGGCCCTTAAGCCCTGTCGCTGCACTGTTCTCATCCTTCAGGAGCAACACACTGACTGAATCTGCTCTCCAGGGCTCCCCTGAGAGTTCACTGAGTGATCCACAAACTGAACACATGTAGTTCTTAACAGGGACAACTGTGCGCCCTCCCCGCCAGGACATACTGGGCAGTGCCTGGAGACATTTTTGTCTGTCTCAGCTTGAGGGAGGAGGGTGCTATTAGCATCTAGTGGGTAGAGGTCAGGGATGCTGCGAAACACCCAACAACACACATGACAGCCCCTGCAGTAAAGAATTACTTGGCCCCAAATGTCAACAGTGTCAAAGTGAAAAACTGTGGGTTTGATGGAGAACTTCCCAGGAGTGGGGTGCCTGAGACACTCAAAGGCTACTTCTATGCATACGTGAGGAAAAGGATAACTTATGGGTTATCCCTAACTCAAGGTTATCAACCACACTCCTTAGACCCCAAGGAAACACAGCAGGAGGGGGGCGCCTGGGTGGCTCAGTCGGTTAAGCGTCCGACTTCGGCTCAGGTCACGATCTCGCGGTCCGTGAGTTTAAGCCCTGCGTCAGGCTCTGGGCTAATGGCTCAGAGCCTGGAGCCTGTTTCCGATTCTGTGTCTCCCTCTCTCTCTGCCCCTCCCCCGTTCATGCTCTGTCTCAAAAATAAATAAACGTTAAAAAAAAAAAAAAAAAGAAAGAAACACAGCAGGAGGGCTGTGGATAGGCCTCCTCCTCACCAGTTCCTCAATGGACTCGGGTACCCCCTCCCCAGTGCTTCTGGGAGGCTCCGTCTCTGGGTACAAGTGCCATCCTCATGCAGCCACGGAGAACCTGCATGAAGGCCCAGGCTGAGAAAGCAAAACCTCAGATGTAACTCGTACGTGCACAAAATGATTGGTTAAGTGATTTCAAACGTATATTTTCATGCTATCAATAGCCATAGAACAGCCTGAAGTTCCAGATAACACTTTGGACACAAAAAAAGAATCATAAAGAAGGAAAATCAGAGTTGTTTAAACAGGAAAAAATGAGGCAAAGTAGCCAGGGTATAGGGTAATCAGAGGGCACGCCTGTGTGGAAAGAGAGGCAAGAAGGCAGGCTGGAGTAGAGGAAGCGGCTAAGGGGGTTTGGAGTCTGACCGATCTGGCTTACATTTCAGCTCTACAGCTACTAACCAGGACCTTGCTTGCTGTCCCCATTCCTTCCAGGGTGCTTGGGAGGTCCATGAAGTGCTGGGCACAAGAGCCAGCACAGTGGAGACTCAGTACAGAGCAAGCAGCAAGAAAGACACCGGCTCTAGCTGCCGGCGCCCCCCACCTGCCATCACAGGCCCTGGGGCGTGTAAGGCCAGGAACTCGGATACAGGTTAATCACCTGTAACCAGGCTGCCCCATTCTACCCACTGCCCTCTCCAGGCCCACATGAGACTCTGCAGGTGAAAACACAGGGTAGGGTTAGGTGAAGAAAGGAGAGCATTACCTGTACTATAGCCACCTGCTTCGGGTACATGCTAATCAAGTTTTCTACCATTGTGCAGTCTATGAAAAGAGGGCTGAAGGTAAAGATGTTGTGCAAACAAGACAGCAAGGGAAATGTTTAACCTAATTCAGAAAACAAGTTACTCAAGCACCTGTGAAACGTTCTTCAATGGGACTCATGAGTGCAAATACTGTACTAACAATGAGGATGACTTCGCTCCCTGCCCCTTACAAGTGCCTGATACTGATCCAGCTTCCTTACACACATTCTTTCTAATCCCCACAGTCCCAGAAAAATTATTATTCCCCTCTTACTGGGGAGCAAACAGAACCTTTGGGAAATATACATAGGTTGCTCAAGGGCACGGTGTGGCAGAAGCAGACGTGGAAGCCAGGTCAGACTGGTTCCAGAGCCAGGGATCCCACTATTTTTAACCACCTCTAAAATTCCTTCAAAGGGACTTCATCTTCATACAAATATTATACTAACTGCAAAGGATTTTGAACAGATCATTAAAGCAATAGAGGCTTGATAGGCCCCTATAGGGTAACGCTTGACAAACATTATTGAAAAGGCTAAAAAAAATGCATTTCCTTAACTTATCCTACAACTCAGACTGGCCTCTAATTCAGACAACTCTTGCCCTCTTGCCCCAATTTGGCTCCAAATTAATTAAGTTTTACTATAAATAAAGGAGTAGATCACCATTATGGATCCATGCTATACCAGATAAATCAGCATTTAGAAACCTTGAAAACTTTCTAAAAATGAAGACTCCTAACCGGCTACCACACTAATGTCAGCCGTCCTCCTTTCCCCTGTGGGCACAATACCAGCCTGGGAAAGAAAAAGGGAAGTTCTTCCTTAGCTTTGGCTGGCACTCGGGAGGCAGGAAGGAAATGGACATTTACTGAGTGTGCTGGGTGCCAGGCCCAGAGACAGGTGCCTTTTCTCCTGAGATCCAGTTCAGCCATCACTGTGTTTCATTATCTTACCAGGTGACCACGGAGTGAAAAGTTACTGCAGAATAGGACATTCATGCGATCTCAAAGTATTACCACCACCAGAGAGATAATTTATTCATTGTGAAGGGGAAAACGTACCTTTTCAAGGGAGAGATCAGGAAACCTCACCCCTCCACCAAGTAGTCAGCCTTATTATTACTAATCGCAAGACTGCCTGATGTTACACGCTTCCTGGTGCAATGTAGAATGAAGCACACAGCACTGCCTACAGAGTGTTCTTGCTGTAAAAAAGGTTACCTTAATGGAAAACCTCCTCCAGAAAAAACTCAGGAAACACAGGGGTCAGTGAAACAGCTCAAACACCACAAGGAAACACCCAGACAACTCCAGAACATGGAACACTGCACATGACGATTGGCCTGCACTGTTAAAATTAAAAAAAAAAAAGAGAAGGGGCGCCTGGGTGGCTTAGTTGGTTGAGTGTCCGACTTCAGCTCAGATCATGATCTCGCGGTTCGTGGGTTCGAGCCCCACGTCAGGCTCTGTGCTAACAGCTTGGAGCCTGGAGCCTGCTCTGGATTGTGTCTCCCCCTCTCTCTCTGCCCCTCCCCAACTTGCTCAGTCTCTCCTTCAAAAATAAATAAACATTAAAAAGAAAGGCAAGGCCATTAAAAACAAGTAACAACAAAAACCAGTGTGTGAGTGTGTAAGTGTGTGTGTGCGTGTGTGTGTGTTTAGGGGGAGATTTTTCTACTGTAAAAGTGACTTCAAAACACAACCAAATGCTATGTGTGGACCTTGACTGGCTCACAGGTTTTAAAAACTCCAGCTATGGGAGATTTGTGATGTGTGGGGTAGTGTGAACATGGACTGGATGTTAGATGATATTGTGGAGTTATCCATTTTCTTACGCATGATCGTGAAACTGTGATTATGTAGAAGACTGTCCTTATTCTCAGGAGACTCAACTGAAATTTTTCAGGGTAAAGTATGATCCTGGCTGCAACTCAGCTTCAAATGGCTTGGCCAAAAAAAAAAAAGAAAAAAAAAAGTACAAAGAGAGAAAACAGATGTGGCAAAACATGAACAATTTCTGAACTAGGCAGAGGGCAGATAGTGTATTATCACTGTATTATTTTTCATCTTTGCTGCATGTTTGACGTTTTGTATGATAAAAACTGGAATAGGGTAGGCAGAGGTGATTCCAGGAAGGGGTGGTCCCAGCAGGTCTGTGTGTACAGAACACATAAGGAGGCTGTTCACCACGTGAGAAAACACCAGGGACTCTTATATAAGATTAAGATTTCAAGGCTGGGCAGACTGGTTTGTGATGTTACTTTGGGTCTCAGGAACACTATCATTTCTCAATGCCAGCAGTATTTTTGTAAAACACGGCTACCCTCACCCAGCTGGCTAGTCCCCACATCTGTAACACGAAAATAGGCACAGGTAGATTTATCCAAGCTTTCAAAATGCTTGTTGTGTTAAAAACCAACTCTGTCTATACTTTGGTCCAGAACTTCAACTGTGCACGGTGAAAGAGGCTTGCGTTTGCTTTGCATCACACGTCCTGGGAGTAAACACTCCCAAATGCCAACACACACACTGGTCGACGCTGACCTTTGGCTGGCAGCTGGGCCGCTGCCCTGCAGTGGAACAGTGTGCTGAGTTTCCGGGACTGCTCAGCTCTGCTCTGCTGGGACTCTGGGCTGAGTGACTTCATTGAGCCACAGACTGGAGATAAAACCACCAAAACATGAGGAACTGCTCAGCAGGCAGGTCATGACAAGTCCCTCATTTATTTATTTTTTGACTTTTTTTTTTTTTTTTTTTAAATATAATTTATTGTCAAGTTGGCTAACATACAGTGTGTACAGTGTGCTCTTGGTTTCGGGGGTAGATTCCCGTGATTCATCGCTTACATGTAACACCCAGTGCTCATCCCCACAAGTGCCCTCCTCAATGCCCATCACCCATTTTCCCCTCTCCCGCCCCCCAACAAGTCCCTCATTTAAAGCATTTTTTTCTACTCAGACACCAAGGCTTCTCAGTGATGTCCCAGAGAACCAGAGCGGGAAGTCCCTTAATAAGCTTGCCTCTGAGTGTGTTCAGCTTTCCTCACATACAGAGGGTAGCTTAGGTGGAGCCTCTGGAAAGCTCACTACTTAGCAAGGTGTCGCTGACACTGAAACATGTCTGTGGATGCTGGCCCATAATAGTCAGTGTGTTTATGTAGCTCGAAGAAAGACTCCAGGCATCACTTGGCACTCAAACTCTCATCCACCTGGGCTGAGACCGTCTAAAAACCCCCACAACAGAGGTAAGCACTGCGATGGGAGATCCTTGTGGGGATCAAAATCCTCCCCTGAGGCATTAATATATACTATAATAATGTTATTAATTATTAATATAATAATATTATGTAGCAATAATTATAATAAATTAATCTATATTGTATATTGTTATATTATATATTATGTTACAATATGTTATATATATTATACATTGTTATATATAATAACATTATCATTAATATATATGTTAACATCTCAGGGGAGGATTTTGATTGTATATATATATCAGAAGCCATCCTCCAGGACAAAACCCTCCAGGTAAAAAACACAACAACCTGTAAATGGAGACCAAAAGTGATATTCTGGGTAGAAAAAGAAACAAAGACAGTGGTCTAAGGATCCACTGAAATCAGGGATGTGAAGTGATGAAAAGTCCCTCGGCCTGTCTGGCAGAGAAGGGGGTGCAGCTGATGGCACAGAGCTGGTCTGACAGGAAAATGGGACAGTACCTGCCCGCAGAGCTGGGGAACTGTCAGAGAAGAGAGGAAGTAAGCCCATGGCACAGGGGGACAAAAGCTCTCAGGAAGAAAAGACTATGACCCCAAAAGAGGGTAGGGACTGTTAAACTGCTCAGCAGAGATGACTGCTATTTAAAATATGCTTGACAATGGGGCGCCTGGGTGGCTCAGTCGGTTAAGCATCAGTATCTTGGTTTTGGCTCAGGTCATGTTCTCATGGTTCGTGGGTTCGAGCCCAATATTGGGCTCCATGCTGACAGAAGCCTGCTTGGGATTCTTTCTCTTTCTCTCTCTGCCCATCCCCTACTCGTGAGCTCGCCTGTACACTCTCTCAAATAAACTTAAAAAAAAAAAAATTTTAAATATGCTCAACAAAATAAACGGTGGAATTGATGATGAAGGATGGAGTGGCCTCATCTTCACACACCAAGACCTCCCGCAAGGGCTGCAAGGTGGACGCTCCTGTCATGGGAGCCTGGCACTCTAGCCAGCAGCTCTGCTGGACTGGGGAGCCGATGCCGTGTCTGGGAAGACAGAGCCCCCCAAAGCCAAACCACTCACAGACTTCCCTGAGAGACCCCCTCCCTTTTCCCAGAGGGAAAAGCCCCACAGTTCTCTGGACAGAACCAACAAGTCTAGGAGATGAGCAAGGGCAGACACAGTCCTCGCCCTTCTACCTCTTCTCCCCGACCCTCCTCCTCATCACAGTCCCACGACCCAGTGCCCATTTCCACACGCTCCCTCCACGTCTAGCCTTACGCTGAGCAAAAGGCCATGCTGTCGTCCGGTCTTTGCATACAGAAAGCGCCAACCGCAGTGGGGTTTGCACATGTGCTCGCACCGAAGATTAAGCAAAGCGAGTGTGTCCCTGAAGGCTTCAGGGCCAGTGCCATCACTCTGAACACAGGCAACCTGGCACACTTCTCAGCAGTGGGCAACTCTGCCCGTCATAATCACATTTCATTCTCTCAACCACAAGTATCAAGCCCTCAGGAATAAGTCGGGCCATCGGCATTAATCAAATCCACGGAAACAGCCAGAGCTAGGCTAGGAAATCTTAGGTCAGGGAACACAATGCAAAGTAAGCCTGTAGTTCCTTCAGAGAGAAAGGAGGGCCAGCTGGAGGAGACAGAAGTAGGAGGGGAGTGGAGACCCACGCACAATGTCTTGAAAACACACACATACAGTTCATGCACCCAAGTCAGCAGCTGATTTGGGCTAAGTCATCACAAATTATTCCTGGGGGAACAAGTCGGTATTTGTTCAACAGGGAAAATAGCAAGACAAGTAGAGACTAAAAAGGAAAGAAAAAGTGGCAAACATATACAGTCAGGCACTTGTTGTAAGACTTATCAAGGCCAGACAACCAGAAGAAAATGGCATCCAAGAAAAGCCTCTTCGGGTTTACCTGGAGCCTGGGATAATTCACTCAGATAAGCCCTGTGTTAGTTATAACAAGCAAAACTCTAAGTCTAGCAACTCCACGCTGTAAGATGCACACAGCTGCAGGACCCCTCCCTAACGCTAAGGAGCATACTCTCTGCAGAAACTTCCCACTCTGCCCATGTGAGCACAGTGGGGAAGTTTTGAGAACCAGTCATTTTGGAATTAATGCCTCTGTACAGATAGTTATAACCCTTCCTTCCCCAAAATGCAATCACAGGGGCACTCCTAGGCCTACAGCCAACCAAAGCCTCCTGTTACTGTAATAAAGGTAAGGATGTGCGCCAAGAAAACAATACAAATCCATGACACACAGCACACATGACAACAGGGTGGAACTTCTAGTTCTCCAGAAGGGCCATCTGGGGTTTTCTCCTCCATCAGCAAACCCTCAAGGAAGAACCAACAGGGACTTAGCACAGGGATTCGGAGACCTCCCCAGACCCTCTGAACCTCCTCCTCCATTCAGCAAGCCACTTGGTTGTCCCAAGTCTCATGGAAAGGAAGAAAAGTTGAAATACAAATAACAGAACTGCGCTGGGAAAGGGAACCACCAGGGGAGGCCTGAGAAGCAACTTAATTAGGAAAGCTTGGGACAGGAACGGAACAGGCGGACCTATTCAGGAAGGAGGGGAAAGAGGAGACGTGGGGAAGAAGGCAGTCAGAGTGGGTCCTGCTCCAACCAAAACAGAAAAAAAAAGCTGGGGGGAAAGGTGAGGGCGAAGGGGCAGGAGGGAGTAGTACTGGGGACGCAATGCATGGCCTTACAATCCAGACATTGCAAAGTAACAGGATTTAAAAGCGAACTGGAGATAGCAAAGCTTTGGGATGTGAAAGAGCAGGAAAAAGCCCAGCATCAGACTAGGGATTTAGAGATGCAGGTTAAAAGTGAGAAGGGGAGGCTAGGAAGAGACTCTAAAAGGGGGCACAAAGGACTGTTCCAACTGGGCGTTCACGGCCCCAGGCTGGAAAGTGGAGTAGCCTTAAGTCGCGGTAACAAGGTAGCGGGAATGGGGGGGGGGGGGGGGGGGCGGGGAGCTAGTTTTAGTTTTAGGCAGGTATCTCGGAAGAGAGGCATGAGCAAGCTGGAGGAAAGGAGGTGGGGTGAACCCTGGCTAGAGGCTGCAGCGATAAGGCGAGAGACTCAGGACCCTGGGTCGGGGCCAGAGCCTCCTCTAGTTTGGGAATGCCCAGCCCGGGCTCGCGGGCAGAAGGCACCCCAGGCCTTAACTCTGGAGGCGGGAGGGTCCCCGAGGCTGGGCAGGGCCTGCGGTGGTCGTACAGGGCCTCAGGAGAGTGGGGGTCCGGGACTCACGCATCAACGTGCTGAAGGCCACGACGCCGAGCAGCCCCTGCAGGAAGATGCCGAAACTGTGCATGAGTGCGCCGCTCTCGCAGCGGCCCGCACCGGACGCGACGGTGGACGGTGGCCCGCCCGGCAGCCCGCGGCTCGCGTTCCCGGCGGGGCCCTGCATGGCGGGCCTGGCGGAGGGGCGCGGGGTGCCGCGGCCAGCCCGCCAGCCCGGCCGGCCTCGCTGCGTGCGGGGGCCGCACCGCTGAGCCCCGGGCCGGGAGTCCGAGACAGGAGCCGGTACCTCCGCCCCGCGGCCCACTCGCCGCCGCGCGTAACCCGACGTCTGAGATCGCAGCGCCCGATTGGCTCGGCCGGGCGTGGGGGCGGGCCTCGGCCGCTCCAGCTCTCTCCCACCACGGGCGGGGCTCCCGCCAGGCGTGGGGGCGGGGTGGTGCGTCCGGGCCACAGGGAGAGCGGACCAGGTGAGCCGGGCAGCACCGACTGGAGGGAGCGAGTCCCGGGACCCTGAGCTCCAGGTCGGCAAGGCAGGAGCAGGGATCGTCTGCGACTAAATTCTTTTCCTTTCCAAGATTAAGCCATCGTAGCTTGCAGAATTTACTAAAAACACTCCTGGATTCCACCCTCAGTTTCCGATTCAGTAGCTCTGAGACCAAGCAGAATAATCTGCATTTTCAGCAAGCGGCCTAGATTATTCTGAAGGAGGCAGTGAGGCAAACAATCCAAGACTCTGCACACAGTAATATTCCTTCCAGTACAGACGTTCGACGTTCTTCTATTTTCCTTGTTAGTACGAAATTGTGGCCAAGAGCTTATCTTAGATTGATCAATCCGCCTGAGTCGACTTTTTTTTCTTCCCTGAGCATAATGTAAATGGTTATTTCAATCCAGTTGTGGTCGTTTAGAAATATACAAGGTTTATACTGAAAATAGGTCAACATATCCCCATCATGTCCATTTTGAACGTGCTTCATAAAGCCAAGTTGTTGGTAACTCTCAGAGTCTCTAATGCCTCCCTTCACGCATGCACGTTTACTCCCACCTTAACCCCTTGACTCCTTGGAAGGAGCTCTCTACCTCTATTAGGGCCTCTAGTCTCTATTGTCCCATCTATCCTCCCAACACCTCTGCCTTTTCTCCAGACACTTCTTGTTGATTCCCTCAAGTCCCCAGCCTTCCTGCTGCATTTGCTTAATGACCATGTACACATATTATTCCAATAGACATTGGGCTGTATTTGTGGAACAATAGATACTCCACCTAGGGAAACTTACCCTTAAAAGATAGTCACCAACGAATTCCAATTATATAAAAGGGCTAAATGCCACACAAAAGCTTTCATCACTAACAGGAATACTAACCTGATTATCCAGAGAACAGAAATGCTGTTGGCTCTTTAGAGCCCTTCTCTTACAATGCACTTCATAGCTCTGGGTCTTAAACGGCATTTCAGCTGTGTGTACTACTGTTCCCTTTTCTGCTGAATGAACTACTCCTCGTGCTTAAGGCCTGCCTGACCTCCCTCTCCGGTGGGCTTCCATACTACCTTGCATATACTGCTCCACTAGAGCTTTTCATACTGCTAATCAGATGGTTTTACATGTGTCTCTCACACAGCTGAGTGTGAGTTCCTGGAGGGCGGGAACTGGTTTACATTATTCACCCTTACATCCAACATAGCGCCTGGCACACAGAACATGGCAACACTTTTTTTAAATTAAACTGAATTTTAATTTATAAAATTTAAAACTCTCCACAAGTATTGACCATGGGAAAATACAGAAAATCAGGTTAAGAAAATAAATAGGTAAGGGAAAATTGCATTACTGCCTTTAAATCTAAGAAGGTCTCTTACGGGGATGCTCAACAGTTACAGTCCATGTTCAGAGGGAATCAAACAAGAGGATGTGTACTTAAAGCAGAAGAGACTGTGGGCTGAGTATAAGGAGACTGTTAATTGCTTGAAGATACAGGCAGCCTAAGGGAAGTTGCACATAAGAGCTGGAGAATGACGTTTTTGACAAAGCACTGCTCTGTCCTTCCAGGTGAGGGATCCTTAAGGCCCGTTGCTGCTGTACCAAGACAAATGTAGACAAACAAGAAGCATTCTTCCGAGATCAGGGGCAGATTCCCCAACGCCAGGAGCAAGGTCGCTGTGGGGAAATTCTGCTCTTCCTACCTTTCCTGACCTGCAATTAAAAAGTCCCTAAGTCCAGAGGGTAAAGGTCAGACAGCAGGAGAAGGGGGGAGAATTCTGGAAAGGCTCAGTTTATTAAAGTAGAAAGGAACTTTCTCCTCCTTCCAGAGATGATTCTGAGGCCCCACTGGAAAGAGTTTTGAAGGATTTACTCTGGCCAAGATGTCTTCTTTGCTGTCAAACGAAGTTAAACATAGCTTAAGACCTGTATTAATGTTCTTACAACCACTTAAAACTGCCATAATATGCCACAAGTTTATATACACTCTTAATTACAAAAAAAACCCACGCAAAATATTAATCCAAAATAGTTATTTTTTAATCCCTTGAAGTTATACCCATCAAACTTGATGGGAATTATTTTTAATAGGTATTCTTGTGCATATTTCTCCTTAATTATACTTTATCCTCAACTCATAACTTTTAAAATTAAGAGAAAAACAGCAAGCAGGAAGGATACAATGCAATATGCATTTTGTTTTGTTCCAAACAAGCAGCTTAAAAAAAAAAAAAAAAAAAAAAGGATAGCATACAATAAACAAAGTGCATCAGTTCCAACAAGTTAGTATTAGAAAGAGGCCTAAGGAGAGGGCTGGAACCAGCCAGAAGTCCCACCCTGGCAGGCCTCTGATTGTCTTTAGAGAATATTCAACCAAAACAAGGAAGAAAGGAAGAAGGGAAGAGGAAAAGAAATGAGCACTTTAAAATCTCAAAAGAAACATTTGAACTACACTTCCTTAGAGCCTTCTTGCAAAAGGAGATAAGGAACTGTCCAGTTTTAATTCTGTCTCAACTTTGTAGGGGCCCTTTAGTCATCTGCTTTGTGACTTGATTTTACCCCTAAAGCCTGTCCTCATCCTTCTTCAAGCACTATTTGCCCACCTCCGTTTGGCCAAGCTAAGCACGCAGTTAGGTTGACTAAACCACGTAGAAACCTCAGGACTGAGCTTCCACACACTGTGAGAACAGGCACCATCAGCAATGGTGGCATCATTTCACTAGTCAATATCATCCTTTGTCCCCAAAAATAGTCAGAGGCCCTTGCCTCCCATGGCTCAGGGTCCACACTTGACTGCTGGTGTTGAGGACTTGTCCGGCAAGGCTGTAGATTGTTTTCCTTTTAAAACAGTCCTTTGTGATAGGCCATAGCACCAGGACAGACCAGACCCAAACAGTGTGTTAAGTCAGAAAAGACCTAAGTAGGGAGGGAGTTTTAGGCCTGTTTCTCCATTCCCCCCTCTCCTAGTTTTGCTGGTTCTTGTGAAAAATCCAAGAGTTCTGAAACACCAGAAGCAAGAAAACCTCCAGTGCATTTAGTGCCCACCACCTTTTCTATACCTTTACCCCGAAGGCTGCCCTCAGAAATAAGGCTACTTATGTGGTCTGGAAAAAGTACAGAGGAAACCCCAAGTGGGAAAGCTTGGAACCAGATCCACATGGACTGGGCTTTGAGTTTAGAACTCTTCTGCAAAAACTCCAAGTCCACAGGTGGCTTACTTGGATAGATTCAAATTTCCAAAGTATGTACATTCTCACACAAGGGGTGAGAATCATAAAATTCACGAACAGAACGTTGTAAAGTGAATAAAGTCATGAAAGAATTATAACTGCATGAAAGGGGCTTTTTTTTTTTTTTTTTTTGGTTTCGCAGGAGGCTTTGTTCTACAGTTTCTGAGACAGCACCATGACCATAACCATGGTTACTTACAGTGGACCCAGGACCAAGACATTCAAATTTTAAAAGGGGGTCCCTGGTTCCCACTAAGATTTATACTTCACTTGTTAGTGATCTCTTCTCCTTTATTTTCATAAGGCCAAATGATAGCACAGAACACTTGAACTTATGCTTACACACACACACACACACCCCTAGAATACAGGACCAGTGTTCAAACCAAGTACATGTTTCCACTTTTGAGACTAAGCTCCTAACATCTCTCTCAGAGCCGCTGTGGGTATCAATCAAACTAGTGAATGGTGTCTTAAATACAAGTCTTTGGTGATAGGTGCCAAGTAAATATAAGTGTCTGTGAGTTTTCCCCATGTTCCCATCTAGATAATTCTTGCCTACTGTTAACAATTCCCTGATGTTGTGTGTGTCCCCTAGAACTAGTTTTTGGCTTGAGACAGGGGAATGGTTCTGAGTCCTACTCTACCTAAGGCCTCCTAAAGCTTGTAATCTGTATTCAGATGCCACATTAGTGACAGGATTAATACAAGAGTGAGTAAAATATATTCAAGTCCTCAGGAAGCTTTGGTCCAAGGCCCTCTCTCTCACAGTGAGAATAATTTTACTTCCAGGAGAAGAGGCATATAAAGGCCAAGTTCTGAATTGGTTTTCCACATCTGCCTCTATTGTAATTCAATAAACATTTACCAAGAAGCCCATCTCTTCCAGAGGTTGCTAGGTATCCTTCCCTGACCTCATGTATCTACAACATAGATGCTGAGAGCCACCTACATTGCTAAAGAAAGGCAGATAAGTAAAGCCCCATTAAATGCATCCCCTGCATTAGATACCTCAACTCTCCTTCAAATGAGAAGGATGAGGGCAGTTTACAAAGGAAAATAGCACAGTTCCCAGAAGCCCACAAAACATAGTCAAAATGTTACAGCAAATCTTCACGTGCAATGAAAGATTTCCCTAACACACTAACATGGGCTAATAGTGGTCAATCAACTTCAAGTTCCAGGGGGCTGATATAAGTCCATTCACCTGTTTCCAAGCTTGTTAATTCAGGATCAAAAAGTGGATCATGGAAAACTTTCTGACCTCAGGCAGCTGTGGGGCCAGCTGAAGGTGAAATTCAGACAAATGCAGCCCCTCACAATGTGCCTCTCATAAATTTAAGAGGTTGATACCTTTAAAAAACAAAGTTCATGTACCATGTACCTATGTGCAATATACAAACATCTTATCCCAACATGGTGAGTTATTATCAGGTTTAAAATCTGTGTTTCAGAATCACAGGAATCAGACTGTCAATGTTGTCCAGCCAAGCCCCAGCAGCTTTATAAGGGAAATGGAGTCTAAATTTTATACATTAGAAAAAAAAAAAAAAGCCCTGGACCAAATTCCCAAACAATTATCCTCTCTCATTTGATATCTGGGAGTGGGGCAGGGGTATATAATTCTCTTTAATGAGGTTGCCTGAGAAACTATATCTCACTATGAGGAACACAAGAAACATTAAGGGAAACCCAACTTCGAGTCAGCTTCTAAGACAAAGCTGAGCCTGAATAATCATGGTATAGACAGACAAGCCGGCTGAGCCCGGACTACATCCAGATCCAAGACTACTCAGGGCCATGAGTTTCACCTTTCCAGGGGCTTTGCCCCCCCTTCCATCTATGGTTTCTGGAGAAGGCAAAGAGAGACAATATAACATATTCATTGTTGAATTTGGTAAATTCCCTCTCATAGGAAGTAAATCTCATTTCCCTAAATAAAACAACATTGTTAATTAAGTCGATTTTTTTTCCATTGATCTTCTTTAAGGAACCCCCTTTGCCTTAGTGCCTTAACTGCTGAGCTCTCCAGAAATTTAATTGTGTAAGGTACACCTCTCTCCCCCAATTCTATCTACTTTATACTAATTATTCCCAAGCATCATATATATATATATATATATATATATATATAAAAGATGCTTGGGAACAATTAGTGTGTGTGTATATATATATATATATATATATATACACACACACACACACACACTATATATATATATATACACACACACATATATATATATATAGTATATACATATATATATACTATATAATTGTTATATATAACAATTAGTATATATATATAGTATATACATATATATATATACATATATATATACTATATATATATATATATAGTATATACATATATATATATACACATATATATGTATATACTATATATATATATATATATAGTATATATATATATATATAAAAGTTTCTCTTCCATGGGCACAGAATTAATTACATTTTTTAAACTTGGATCTCTGAGTAAGTTCCAACATATTAATTTTTATTTAAATGAAGCTTCTTTCCAGGTCTACATGGTGCTAACCTAAGCAAAGAGTGGATGCTTTAATATATGATTTGGTTGGAGGCTTGAGTTAAGGTGGTTCATAAATGATCCAATGAAGATAGGGGTGCAGACCACAGAATGTCTGCCAATGTCTATAAACTGGTGTGGATGGGGGAGAGGAAGAAAAGGGAAGTATCACAGTCCGTTTAAATCTGTAATAGTATTACCTTATATTTGTATAGCTGTTGAGAATTTACTCAGTTTTGTAGTTTTAAAACATTTTTATATCCTAAAGATGAGTGATTAGGTTATAAATTTGTGGGTGACTAGGATAATTAAAACACAAAACAGTCAGCAATGCAAACCACTTAAAGGAAGCAATCTACGTGTGTGTGTTTCCTCATTTGTCTCAGCTGGAATGGTACAGCAAATGCCATTACTTAATAGTAGCTAGCAGTGCTGTCTTAAGTGAAAATTCGCCTGTAGTTTCATGTCAACTTGAGCCGGGCCAAGAGAAACACCGAAAAGAAAACCAAGTTGTTGAACTGCTGAGTGGGAACCTTCAGCTTGTAGATTACATGCCATTTAAAGGTTTAACCAAAAAGACATGTAAATGTGACTAGGCAAAGAGGTTTCCAGAATCCTTAACCACCTCTCAATCTTTGTGCAGCCACTGAGGATATGAGGACACAGTTTTACAGAAACTCCGTGCTCTGCATCACCCCCTGAAACATTTTCTCTCTTGTACTTCTACTCTATCTGCCTGGAGACCCCAAGAAAGAAAGGGAGATGGGTTTACTGTAGGTCCAAGGAACACCTACTGATTTTTACCCAAAGTGAGGACTCTAGAAAGCAAACAGACAACTGTAGAGAAAAGTAAACATAGAATAAAAGCCACTGAAGTCCCTCTGAGAACTGACAGGAAGAGAGCAACTAAATAGAAATGCCCACAATCTCTGAGAGACCACCTAAAACCGGGAGCCCACGCTGGGTCCAGACAGGGAACAATGACAGTGGGGTTCTCAGATCAGGTCAGGAACTGTGTAAGTGCTCGCATGTGATTTTTAAGCAGTGTTTTTTTTCCCCCTCCAGCTTCTGTCATAGATTTAGTGTTCATGTTGCTTAAAAATGGCATCATACAAAAAACCTTATACATGGCTGTAAGCTCAATCATCAACAGAGGTAGTAAACAAAGGAACTCCTAAGAATAGCTTTTAAAATGGATCAAAGTGTGACTGTACATTCAAAACCCTAGAGCCACGTAATCATCCCCAAAATGAACTGTTTTAATTTAAAAAAGCTTAAAAACACAATGACAATGAAGCACTGATGTGCCTTAGGCACAGTCCCAAATCAGTGCTGACTTAAAGCTATGTCCTCTCTTTCCAAGAAAGGGAAAGCAGAGAACAAAGTTCACTCTACAATGGGAAGGAACAGAACAAAAAGAAAACAACCATAAGGATGCTTTCCAGCAGCCTAGATTATTCTTTGTTTTCAGGCCACACCACTGGAAATGCTTATTCTTCTTACAGGAGTCTTTTCTTCACAACCTTTATTTTTTTTAAAACTGCAATCTGCTGACCAACAGATGCCCACATTTCCACTGGCAGGAGAGCCACTTCTGTGCAGTGTTTGCTTCCTCAGTGTGGGTCCTCCTTCCCTGAAAGTGCAAAGAGAGCAAGCCGACGTCTGCAGGGCCCGGAGCCCCAGGACCGTGTCAGCGCCACTTGCAGAGTGGGGAGAAGGATTCGCTGCATTTGTGCTTCAAAGACACAGCTCACTTTGGTTGTCCTTCTCAGTTGGCAAACTGCTCATAGAAAGCAAACTTGATCCTCTCTATGTGATGGCAGAGTTTGATGGCAGGGCCCAATTTTAAGTCCATGCATTCTTGAACAGTGGGAAGGGTAAGGAGCAATAGGGCCTGCCCATCAATTTCCTGTTAAGGCATAAAATACAAATTATCTATGATGTGCACATGGATGGCAGCTCCATCAAGTCAGCCCCTGTTCACTTTGGCTTGTGTCAAAATCAGAGTCCCTGTGCTTTCCTTTATAATTCTTCCCCTTTAAACAAGTATCACACAGTTTCTCCTAAGTGCCCCTCACAGTCCTCCATACTAATGAGTCTTCAGAATTAATGACAAACTTTTACCAAGGATAAGAAACCATTCTACACTTTTTGCTCTGCAGAAATTCAATAAACAAACTAGTTTTGTAACTGGCAACTAGATGTGCCAAAGAAACATCTCTTTAGAGAACTCTTTCTAAAACTGAAAGAAAATATTAATTATAAATTTCAACATTTTCCTACTCTGTAACATTCATAAAAGGCTGATGAGCTCTTCAAACATGGTCAGTTTGGAATCTCCCCAATTATCCAAACAAAATTTAATTTAGTATTTATTTAAGGTCACAGACTATTCGTTTCAGAAAACTTGCCTCCAAACTGATCACCACTTTAGATTCTAACACATTATAGATGTTAATTATTTTTAAAAACAAGCAAGTCATTCTTTTGGAAAAGAGCACAATTAAGCATGGCATGCTTGATTTTAAGCCATTTAAACATTTGGGGGATGGAAACAAAGTCTTAGGAAAAATGGCAATGCAATGATAATCTGCTTCAACTGTGGAACAAGTCAGCTCAATAGCCTTTTATAATCATCTTTCGGGGCGCCTGGGTGGCTCAGTCGGTTGAGCGTCCGACTTCGGCTCAGGTCACGATCTCGCGGTCTGTGAGTTTGAGCCCCGCGTCGGGCTCTGTGCTGACAGCTCAGAGCCTGGAGCCTGTTTCGGATTCTGTGTCTCCCTCTCTCTGACCCTCCCCTGTTCATGCTCTGTCTCTCTCTGTCTCAAAAATAAATAAACGTTAAGAAAAAAAAATTAAAAAAAAAATAAATAAAAATAAATAAAATCATCTTTCTACTACTCGTAAAAGAGGAAATACATTTCTTTCCTTTTGGATAGAAATATTTTTCTTCTGACTTGTAAATAAATTGCTGTTACATCCATAGTCCTTTGCAAAAGAGACAAATTAATGAACATCAAAGGTCTCTAAAATTACCTGGTCTAGAAATATTCTTGCTAATGGAGCACAGTCGGTGGATCTGATGAACCGAACAACATCTGCCACACTCCACTTCAGGGGGTTACTGTCCAGATGAAGCCTTTCAGCAACTTCAATCCTTATTTCCTTCAGTCCCCATAACAAAAGCAAACCAAAAGATGTCAGAGCTATTTTATTCTAAAAAAAAAAAAAAGTCTCTCTATAGAAATCCATAACCCTTTGAGGCAAGATTTAAAGTGGTTTTAGGGCATGATTTCTCCCAGCAAAGATGGCCAAGGTCCATATACGTTAGGTATTCAGGAAATATTTGTCTTTGATAATAAGAAATACCAATGGGGAAGAATTTATCTCGAAGTTTCAGCACAAATAATTTGGACAATTTAACAGAGAAAAATGGTTTTTAAATCTCCCATTTGTTCCTTGGTCTATTTCAACTCAGTCTCTGGTAGGGTGCTGAAGCAAATGGGATGCTACTTGGGAAGAGAGAAGGCTTAACTAAATCATAAGGAGAAATCATTTACTGCTTCAGTTCATGCAATACATTTAAAATACAGTTTTATTTTTTTAATATATTTATTTTTTAATTAATTAATTTATTTATTTATTTATTTATTTATTGAGAGAGAGAGAGAGAGAGAGAGAGAGAGAGAGAGAATGAATATCCCAAGCAGGCTCCACACCGTCAGCATGTAGCCCAATGTAGGGCTTGAACTCATGAACTGTGAGATCATGACCTGAGCCGAAACCAAGAGTCAGACACTGAACCACCCAGGTGCACCTACAGCCCAGTTTTAAAACAGTAACTTAACTGCCATTCTTATAGTGTGTATGTTACGTAATATGCATGTATGTGTATGTTAAATACACCAAACAAAATAGTTTAACAAGAATCAAAAGGATAAATAACTTGTTTCTACAGGACCATATATATTATTAAAAAAAAAAGGGCAGTTTTCCCTAAACTAAATGACAGGCTACTACAGATAAATTAGCAATGAAACTTTTTTTGTTTTTTTTTTTACTTAAAATAAGCAGCCACTGAAATAAATGGAATGACAACATCATTAACAATCATTTCTCAGAGGGCAAGTCTAGAGAGAGAAAAAAATGACAGTGCATTTTAAAAATGGTACCTTTGGTGAAGGAGGTTTATTCTCATCATCAGAAAATGAAAAAGTGCGAAGCTCCCTTTTTCTCCGTTGTCTGTCTGGAGGCAGTGATGTAGATATCTCACTTTGGGTGGGAGAGGAAGAGCATGACTTTTTTTCGGACGTTTCTGACTCTTCCTGTAGCTCGTCCTGTTGCTCAGATGTACTGCCCTCACTTAGGGAATCATCATCTCCTTCATCTGGATCATCCTCATCTTCACCTCCACTTCCCTAGAGGAAATGGGAGAGAAAAGTCTCACTGAAATTCAAGACAAACCAGCTCTCAGGTCACAAAACCACCTTCTATTGAGCAGGGATCTGAGTTAGAGAGGCCTGCAGGTGTTCCTTCTGTGTCTGGACTACAGAGCAGTAAATCTCGGCTTCTAGACAAGACGGTACCTCACAGATCTCATACCTGGGGCGAGCCCGCTGGGGTGTTATCAACAGATGCAGAGGAGCGTTTCTTCTTATGGACAAAAACATTTTTCCGTCTCTTCCTTCTCTTACTGGCTTTTTTCAGGGCACATGCTAAGTTACTATGCCCACCAGGTGGCCTTCCGATTCTTTTATTTTTCTTCTTTCCATAATAGTGTGCTAAATGTGAATGACAAAGAAAAATGAGACAACTTCATGACTTCTGTACACCTCGCACTGCAAGAGATTCTACTAGCACAGCAGAAAACAGGTACAGTGTATTTGATTAAGGTTAAACTCCATCCTGTGGAGTAATCTCATCTGTCCAGATCTTAAATGTATAGTATAATTAGTACTAACAAATGCATAAACCTGAATTAACCTTCCCCCTATGAAGATACAGAATGTCTCCATCAACCTAGGAAGTCCCCAGGGTCCCTTCCCAGTCAGTCCCCCTCACCAGAAGCAACCACAACTGTATTCTAATTTCTGTTGGTATAGATTAGTTTTGCCTCATCTATGGAACCATTCAGTAGATACTTTAGGGACAAGGTTTCTTTCACTCAGCATAATGTTCCTGAGTTTCACCTATGCTGCAGTACGTATAAATAGTTCATTCTCTTCTATTGATGAACAGCATTCCATTGTATAGAATATACTAGTTTAACTATTCTCCTGTTGACAGGCATCTTGGCTGTTCCCAGGTTCTGGCTGTTATTATGTGCCAATGAACATTCTTGTACAGGCTTTTGGTGGGCATGTTTTCACTTTCCTGGAGTAAAACTGCTGGACCATACCATAGATGTATGGAACTGCCAGTTTTCTAAAAGGGTTACATAATTTGACATCCCAACCAGCAATGTATGAGTTGCTCTACACCTCTGCCAACTTGAAGGACTGTCAAATCTTTTTCATTTTAGCCAATCTAGTGGATGTGCAGTAATTTCTCATTATAGATTAGATCTGCATCTCCCCAGACGAATGGTATTGGCATGTTTTCATGTGCTTATTGGCCATGTGTGTATCTTTTTTGTGAAGTGCCTATACAAGCTTTTTATTCATTTTTAGAATGGTTTTCTCTTTTTGCTTTTTTATTGAGATATAATTCACGATATAAAATCCATCATTTTAAAGTGTACATATTCAGTGATTTTCAGTATATTCAGTATGTTGTGTGACAATCACCACTATCTAATTCCAGAACATTTTCTTTTTAATTTTTAAAAAATTGAGGTAAAAGTCGCATACAATTAACCTATGTTCAAATGCACAATTGGTGGCATTTAGCTTATTCACAATGTCGTACAACCACCAGCTTTCTGTTGCTGCCACACTTCTCTTACTACTGAGTTGTGGGAGTATTTGCTCTATTCTGGAGAGGAATTCTCTGAGAAGTTTTTAATTTTGGTGATTTCTTCCTTTATGTTAGTGCATCCTCTCTAAGAAATCTCTCCTTACCCCAGGATCTTGAGGCTATCTTATTTTCTTCTAGAAACTTTATAGTTTTAGCTTTTTACACTAGGTCTGTGATACACCTTGAATTAGTTTTCATATACAGTGAGGTAGGGGCCAAGGAGTTTTGTTCTTGTTTTTTGGATTTGGAAATCTAATTGTACCAGTACCATTTGTTGAGAGAATTTCCCTTCCCTGTTACGTTTTTCATCTTTGCTGAAAATCATGTAACCACATAAACTTGGGTCTATTTGTGGGCTCTCTGTTCTGTCCCATCACTGTGTGTAACTATTTAATCAATACCCCACTACTGATAACTAAACCTTTGTAGTAAAACTTGAAGTCAGAGTAAGTTCTCCAACTTTATTCTTCTTTTTCAGGATTGTTTTGGCTATTCTAGATCCTGTGCATTTTCATATAAATTTTAGAATACAAAGACAAGTCCAAAAATGAACCATATATATTCTAATTTTAAATATATATGTTACCTATTAAAGTAGTAACAAAATAGAATGTAATTTTTTGGGGGCGCCTGGGTGGCGCAGTCGGTTAAGCGTCCGACTTCAGCCAGGTCACGATCTCGCGGTCCGTGAGTTCGAGCCCCGCGTCAGGCTCTGGGCTGATGGCTCGGAGCCTGGAGCCTGTTTCCGATTCTGTGTCTCCCTCTCTCTCTGCCCCTCCCCCGTTCATGCTCTGTCTCTCTCTGTCCCAAAAATAAATAAAAAACGTTGAAAAAAAAAAAAAAAAAAAAGAATGTAATTTTTTGTAAAAAATGAATTCTAAAGTATATAAATCCATTTGGTATCACTCAAATTACTAACTGGGAAAAATTATAAACACTCTCTCCAAAGTCTAGGCTTATATCATTACGAAAAATAAATTTAGACAAAAAGCATAATAAAATCCACATATCTTCCATAAGCTCAAAGTGACATACATGTATTTAGAGAACAGATATATTTCACTTAGATACTAATACCTGCAATATGCTAAACTTAGTGCTGAATTTGACACAATAATAAGCCAAGACAATCCCTGCTTTTAAGTCCAACAAATATAAATAGAAACAACAAAGTTAGGCTCCTATATGACCTTGTGATTCAAACATTGATTAGCAAGCTCATCATGCTAAATGACCTCAGCTCAGCAGCATCAAACACAGTGTCTCAGAGCTCGCTGGAAAAGCAGACACATTTAGATCCCAGATACCCACAGACCTGATGAATCAGAACTTTCATTTTAACAAGATCCTCCGCTGATCTGCATGCATGATAAAGCTTAAGAGGCACAGGATTAGAGGTCCCTAAAAGAAATCTTCAAATTTAACAAGGTAAAATCTTCCTCTGTATTAAGTCTCCCAAGTGACATCAGGGCTTGCAAAATTTAAGGAAGGGTAGGATCAGAATTTTGTCTTTGGGCAACAATGCCATGACAAGGCTCCAAATTGGAAATTTCATCTTGTATGACTTTTTTTTTTTTTTTTTTTTTTTTTTTTGGGTACAGTTTCACATGGGAGAAGATAAGCAATGAGAGGGAACAGGTGTTGTTTTGACAGTTCTGAGTCAGGCCCGCAGCCACCTCCTCTCCTGTTATTGATGCCTCCCAACTACCCAGGCTTCTGTGCCGCTCCCGGCAGACTCGAGGCACGCTTTGGCTGCCCCCTGCCCGGAGCACTCTCACCCTACGGTCTACATAGCTGGCTCTCTTGCTTCCTTTGGCTTGTTACCTTGCATGAAGACCTCTCTAGCCATCTGTGAACAGCAACCCACCCTAGCCTTCCTCACACCCCTACTTCGCTTAAGTTGCTTCACTTTTCTCCACGGTACCTATCTCTATTTGTTCACTTGTTTATTATCTATCTCCCACATTAAAATGTAAACTCAATGAGGACAGGAATTTTCTTTTTCTTTACTGTAGCATCCCAATCTCAGTGCTAGAACAGTGGTGGCACACAGTAGACACATAATAAATACTCGCACACTGTATGAATGAATTACATATCCTATTCAATGCAACAGCTAATTTATATACATACTGTATGTGAAAGTTAGCAAACTTGGGCTTGTGGGCCAAATCTGGTTCATGGCCTCGAGCTTAAAATGGCTTTTCCATCTTTAAAAGTGTTTTTTAAAAAGTAAAAATAAAACTGAGAAGAATATGCAATAGAGATCATCTGACCAACAGCCTAAAATATTCATTATCTGGCCCTTTACAGAAACAGTTTGCATACCTCTGCTATAGGTGAAGGTCTGCAAAATAAAAACTTTCCAAGATATAAAGTATGGCCAGCTGTTATAGTTAACAAGTTTGAAAAACCTGACTCACTATATTTGGTCTTTGTAAGCACAGAGCAGTTCTCAGAACACTTGTCCAGAACCATCCGTGGGCCGAAGAGATTAGGACAGCACTCCAGTTTGATGCAGGTTTGCCGGCAGAACTCGGTCACCCGGTCCGCTGTCTTCACTACCTCAACAGTAGCCCGGTAACTCTTTCCTTTGTATCTGCCGTGGAAGATGCCAGACACAAAGTTTACTGGGCTGGTGATTACCCAGAAAAAAATCAAGTGCATTCAAAGACCTGAAAAATATCTTTGCTTTTCAGAAGAGTCTATGCCCTTTATAGTCTGAGGATTCTGAATATGAGTTTATGCATATTGTACTTAAATCAAATTTATCACTTTAGTAGCTCTAACAGCTAAGCACTGAATTTTTATAGTAGCAAATAAGACTCTTGTTTTCTAGTTCCTCAGTTTAAGGTTTTCACATAGGTGCTTCTACACTAACTACTAAAAGCAAAGTGACTTCTAGGAAGTCTTTCTTTACCCTTGGGCAGTGATCCTCAGAGCGTGGTCATGGACCAGGTTGACCTGCTAACTGTCCCCCATCCCTGCATGGCAAGACCAGGTCAGAAAACAAGAGCAAATGTTTTTAAACTTTCACAGTAATTTGCAAAAGTAATTTTATGGCTCTTAAATCTAAAAACAAATTATTTTTGCGTTCTATGTCCTTTCAATTTCCTATTCCTTACACCTCATTTTTACCGTATTTCATAACAGTGCTGGCCTACAACAGGATAGAAACTTAAAAAAGAAAACAAACCTGGTCCTTCACCACAAACAGTTGAAGAACTGTCTGAGGGAACATAACTACTCTAACATTATTCATGAAAGAAGGAATTCTATGGCCCATTAAAGACAAATAAGAATAAAGGGCAGAAAAGTCTACTCACTTGGCTTTTAGGACCTCCCCACATCCATGCCACACAGAGTCTTTGTCTAGCTGCAGCTCCCGAAGGACACGACTGGGTTTATAGGCTGCATTGATAAGTAAGGTGAGGACCTGTGCTCCGTTTTTAAAGCCGAAATACGGGTTGGGAATGAGAAAAGCAGACCATTAGAATCTTGCTATCCCCCAGAATGTCATTTAGGAGATACACACCCTCTTAGACCTTCAAAACATTATTATGGTCAGGAAGAAATAGGCACCATGAATTAAAAACTACTCTGGCACATGCTTCTAAATCCTTTGCCAGTCATGGTATACACAGAAGCTCGGCCTCCCCAGACCTTGCCCTGCCATCCCACGGACTAAAAATCCCAACAGTCTTTTTAGCTGTTGTGCGCAGCGCACGGCGGCTGGCTGGAAAGCTCAGGAGGTACAGCCGGTGAGCAGCTGTCTCATGGTCCCGTGAGCGCCACACAGCCTCTGACTCCCAGACGATGCCCCTGCTTATCCTTGCACAGCGCTCAGGTGGCCTCTGACAAAAGACCTGTCTATGCTGGCAGAGTGAACCTGCTGCTGTATATGGAGAAATGCTTAGGTGATATTCCCTCGGAAGCAAAAGTAATGATGTGTCTGGTTTGTGGAACAATACATAAAAAGAGTGAGCTGCTTCCAATAACCCCAGAGTTGCCACATTTATGGAGGGCGGACTCTTGTGTACACGAGTCTCTGAGGCTGCTGTGAAATCCCCAAGTTCTCTAGCCCGAGGCAAGAATCTCACCTCTCTGAGGACTAGAACACAGTTCCCAGGTCCTACACATTGAGGCAGCTCAGCGATTCTTCCTTTGTTCAGATATGGCCCTGAGAAGCAACGGTGGTTGAAGTATATCTTTGGACAGCAGTATTTTCCATTGATCATAACTGGGGAGTGAAGAGAAATGAATGTTTACAATGGTCATTTTCCACTCTGTCTTTCCAAAATTGGGTTACTGGGGGGGGGGGGGGGGGGGAGGGGAACAAGCTTATCCACCATTACATATTCTGAAGCTTAGGGTTGTCTGAGTGTGCCTTGAAATGCCTTATCCTTATGACAGCTCCATCGCGGAGCTTATCCCTCTGCCCAAATCAAGCACCGACCTGAATTATCTGCAGATTACCTTCAGGGTTAATTCAACACTGTTCCAGAGTCCCACATGGCTATCAATAAAGGAAGTGAAGGACTGACTTTAAGAACCCATGGTGATTCTTGATGATCAGCTATTCAATAATCTATTTTGGAAAAGTTTCTAGACAGTGATAGTGAATCTTTTCCAAAACTACAGTTTGTCCCCTTAAAACCCACCAAACTAGCATGTTGGCAATGTTCTTTCCATGAGGTGGATACCCTCCCATGTCTGGGACTCCTCAGAGGGCTGAAAGTGTACTATGAACACATCTCTAAGTTCTTTAAGTACCGTGGGGTCTAAGTGTGCCTAGAGACCCCTCTTCTCAACTATTTTTCTGTGTGAATGCTATACTTCAATGTAATGGTTTTTTATTCCTCATCATGTTTGTCAATTCCACTAATAAATAGGAGAGACTCAAAGACACTAGCAAATCTTCCTCTCCACATAAAACGGAGAGAAGCCCTGCTGATGGACACCGGTGGGGAAAGGGCACGCAAGCACTGCCCACTGCTGACAGGATCCTGAAGCACACAACGCTCCCTGCGGAACTAAGGATGCGGTCTTGGCACAGAGATCAGCAGGTCTGTGCCCCCTTCTCCACCTGAACTATGCCACCCACATCCCCCTCTTCAGGATTAAGGCCCGTACGCTCCCTGCTGCTGGCAGTGTTGGCAGCTTATGGCTTTCAGCTGTAAGGCATCCCAGAATTACCCTCTGTCTACCCTCTCACTAGGAGGCACCCTGCCCAAAGTCCCACTCTATGTGAGTGGGCAGGGAGCAGCAGCCCACTTCTAACCACTGACCAAAGAGGGAGTACAAAGGTGTGGCCACCACCCCTCAATTAGGGACAACTCCAAGTGGCCACACCAGCTAAAAGGCTCCCCCACAGGCTGGAAGAAACTTCTGTTACATCCACACTGCAACTCAACTTCTCCCTCTGCCCAATCCTGCTTCCTTTACCTTCCCGCACCCTGGAGCTGTTCCCAAAAAGCACTGCCCAGTGAAACTCCTGCATGCAAATACCAGTCTGACTGTTTCCAAGGTAACCAGAACAATGACAAAACGCAAACCAAAAAGAACATGGCTGAGGTCACTTGAGAAATATTAATGTCTTAATCCTAGAATTTTAGTAGGCATTAGAATAGCCAGTAGCGCATCAAAATTAAAGAGTTACCTTACCTTTTGATACCAAATCAAAACCACAATGAGATATTACCTCATTAGAGATACCTGTTAGAATGGCTATTATCAAAAAGACAAACAAAAAGTGTGGGGGCACCGGGCTGGCTCAGTCGGTAGAGCATGCGACGCTTGATCTTGGGGTTGTAAGTTCCAGCCCCACAAAGGGTATAGAAATCACTTAAAAATAAAATCTTAAAAAAATGAAAAGAAATAACAAGTGTTGACAAGGTGGTGGAGAAAAGAGAACACTGGTACACCATTAGAATGTAAATTGGTACAGCCACTAGGAAAAAGCGTATCAAGGTTCCTCAAAAAGTTAAAAATTGAACTATCATATGATCCAGCAATTCCACTTTGGTTGGAATTTAACTGAAAGAAACAAAAATACTAACTTGAAAGGACATCTGCACCTACTGCTGCCATGTTCAGTGCAGCACTATTTACCACAGTCAAGGCAATGGAAGCTACCTAAGTGTCCATGGATAGATGAATGGACACAGAGTGGAATATTATTCAGCCATTTAAAAAAAGGAAGTCCTGGAACATCTGGGTGGCTCAGTCGGTTAAGCGACCAACTCTTGATTTTGGCTCGGATCATGATCAAGCCCCACGTCAGGCTCTATGCTGACAGTGTGGAGCCTGCTTGAGATTCTCTCCCTCCCTCTACCCCTTCCCCGCTCATAAGCACGTGCACTCTCTCTCAAAATAATAATAATTAAAAATGCAAAAAAAAGGAAGTCCTGCCATTTGTGACACCATGAACAGACCCTGAGTTCACTCCCTAAGTGAAATAATTCAGAAAAAGACAAATATCATATGATGTCACTTGAATGTGGGATCTAAACAACAACAACAACAAAGCCATAACTCACAGATACAGAGAACAGTCTGGTGGTTTCCAGAGCAGGGGCAGGGAGTGGGCGAAATGGGTGAAGGTGGCCAAAAGGTACAACCCTCCCGTTATAAAATATAAATAAGTCCTGGGGAATGTAATGTGCAGCATGGTGAGTATAGTAATAATCCCATGTATTGTACATTTGCATGTTGCTAAGAGAGCAGATCTTAAAAGTTCTCATCACAAGAAAAAAAATGTATAATATGTGGTGGTAGGTATTAACTAGATTTTCTGTGGTGATCATTTTGTAATATATGTAAATATCATATCACTATGTTGCACTGCTAAAACTAATATAATGTTATATGTCACTTTTATCTCAATAAAAAAGTGGGTAATTTTTAAAAAGATATTCACTAATGCTATTCTGCTGGGTACTCAAAAGATACCATTATAGTCAAGTAAGAGTTACCCTAGCAAGCAACAGAAGGATGATTCAACATTAGGAAAAAAAATCTACCACTGAAATGCACCACATTAATAAGCTTAGACAGAAAAATCATATGATCATCCAATGCTAAGGAAAAATTATTTTGTAAATGTGAGCATGTGTTGATGACCAAGGTTCCTAGAAAACCAGAAATAGAAAGGAACTTCTTTAGCAATTACATGCCAGTCACCTATTTAATAGGGAAAGATTAAATACCTTCCCTTTAATATTATGAATAGGGGTACCCGGGTGGCTCAGTCGGTTAAGCGTCCGACTTCAGCTTAGGTCATGATCTCATGGGTCACAAGTTCAAGCCCCATGTTGGGCTCTGTGTGGACAGCTCAGAGCCTGGAGCCTGCTTTGGATTCTGTGTCTCTGTCTCTCTCTGCCCCTCCCCCACTCATGCTCGGTCTCTCTCTCTTTCAAAAATAAACAAACATTAAAAAAAAAAATCAAAAACAGTACTATGAATAAAACAATAGTGCCACTATCACCAGGCGTGTTAAACACAGGGAAAAGCCAGGGTGCCTGGGTGGCTCAGCTGGTTAAGCGTCCGACTTTAGCTCAGGTCATGATCTCACGGTTTGTGAGTTCAAGCCCGGCCCCAGGCTCTGTGCTGACAGCTCTGAGCCTGCAGCCTACTTTGGATTCTGTGTCTCCTTCTCTCTCTGTCCCTCCCCCACTTGTACTCTGTCTCTCTCTGTCTCTCAAAAATAAATAAGTATAAAAAAAATTAAAAAAAAAAAAACACAGGGAAAAGCCTCATAAGGAGCTATCAGAAAATAAAAGTAAGCAAGTATAGCAAACTGGTTATTATACTAAAGTTAATTACTTTTTTATGTGTAAGTGACATAATGAGAAGGCAGTGGGTGGAAGAGACAAAAGTGTGTGTTTTGAACCAAGAAAGATCCAAGTTGTATTTTTGACCCATCTATATTCATAAAGCTGTGTGGCCTCTCTGAGCTTTGATTTCTTTTCTTTTCTAAGCATTTACTAAATACCATCCAAATGCATAATCTGTGCTAGAATACACACAGCCAAGATGCTAAGCATACAACAAGCAAAGGTGGAGCCAAGAACAATTCCAAGGAGAGACCCCCTGACAACAGGCTTTGGCCTCCAGCAATGATTCTTGTTTCATTTATCAGGCATTGCCTCTGGGACAATCTGTTTTTCCAGCGCTGTTTTTTAATTGTGAAATATATACACACAACCTGTATCACAAAAAAGGTTTAAAGAGCAATAAACATCCACCTCCCAACCACACAGCTTAAGAAAGTGCACTGCCTGGGGGCGCCTGGGTGGCTCAGGTCGGTTAAGCGTCCCACTTCGGCTCAGGTCACGATCTCACAGTTCGTGAGTTCGAGCCCCGCGTCGGGCTCTGTGATGACAGCTCAGAGCCTGGAGCCTGCTTCACGTTCCGTGTCTCCCTCTCTCTCTGCCCCTTCCCTGCTCATGCTCTGTCTCCCTCTGTTTCAAAAATAAATAAACATTAAAAAAAAAAAAATTAAAAAAAAAAAAAAAAGTGCACTGCCTGGAAAGCCTCTGGTTCTTTATCTAAACCCAGGAACGAGAATATTGACCTCCAGCGACCTTGGCACCCAAGTGATCAGCAGAGAATAGTTATAAATGGACAGAAATATCATCCTAGAGATAGTTATTAAACTAGATACATCTTGGACAATTGTAAGTCTTTAAAGTCACAATTAAGAGAACCCTCGAGGTATCTGGATGGTTCAGTCGGTTAAGTGTCTGACTTTGGCTCAGGTCGTGATCTCACAGTTTGTGGGTTCGAGCACCGCCATCAGGGCTCTGTGCTGACAGCTCAGAGCCTGGAGCCTGCTTCAGATTCTGTCTCCGTCTCTCTCTGCCCCTCCCCCACTCGCACTCTTTCTCTCAAAAATAAACAAGCAGAAAACATAAAATAAAAAAAAGAGAACCCTCTATGGGGGCGCCTGGGTGGCTCAGTCGGTTAAGTGTCTGACTTCGGCTCAGGTCATGATCTCACGGTTTGTGAGGTCATCATGCTCTGCACTGACGGTGCAGAGCCTGCCTGTGATCCCCTCTCTCTGCCCCTCTCCCACTTTCTCTCAAAATAAATAAATAAACTTAAAAAAAAAAAAAAGGGCCCCCTCTATGAAGCTACATTCTGGGGGCACCTAGCTGGCTCAGTCAGTAAAGCATGCAACTCTTGATCGCAGGGTTGTGAGTTCAAGCACCAGGCTGGGTGTAGCAATTACTTAAAAATAAAACCTTGGGGTGCCTGAGTGGCTCAGTTGGTCAAGCGCTTACTCTTGATTTCAGCTCAGGTCATGATCCCACAGTGGTGAGATCGAGCCCCGAGTTGGGCTCAGTGTGGAGCATGGAGCCTGCTTGGGATTCTCTCTCTCTGCCTCTCCCCTGCTCGTGCTTTCTCTCTCTCTCAAAATAAATAAAATTAAGAAATAAATTAATTAAAATCTTTAAAAAAAAAGTATGAAGCTACATCCTATAAATCAAATGTATTGTTTAAGATATAGCCCATTAAAAGAAAATAAAGGTCCTCCTTTCCATAAGACTGCATACACTTATACCTGAGTCTGTGGAGTTCAGCTCCTGATTCTTCAGGCCCTCATGGACAGTCCTGGAGGATGGTATTCTGAGTCAAGATAACACAACAAAATAGTGAGATAATCCTTATGGTCAGTAAAGTTTGAGGGTTAGTTTCCTTCAAATCTAAGAAGAAAGCAAATGTGGCAGATTGCAAAATGTGTAACAGAAGGTGCTTCCCTGCTCATATTTTTTTTTTTTAACAATTGTTTTTAAAACTATGTACATGGTTTAATGAGCCAACAGACAGTCTGCAGACAGTGCTGTAATACTTCATATTTAAATCAACTTTTTTTCATTCATGTGAACAACAAATTATAGAATTCCTTCTGGAATTCTCAAACCATAAGTAAATTGTTCATTTTTTTCAATAGTCAAAGAACAACCACATTTATTACAAGGGTCTGTTTTCTTCTTTTATTAGCTTCAAAATTAAAGACAAATTATGTTTTACAAATCAGAGAATTATTCTATATGCACCAATCAATGAAAAAGGCTGATTTATCTTTTTGGGAATGCTTTCTGACTAAAACTCTGGATCCGTCTTGGCAACTAAGTCAAGGAGAAGTCCGGGACCGGATTTTTGACACTGCTATCTCACTTCTCTGCCTGGGACTGAAGTCTGTGGCCTTTCTCTCCACTTCTGCTGTCCGTTTTATTACTCACACCGCCACAGAAATAGCCATAACTTACAGAGAATCTGCTCTTGATTGAATTGTGTCCCCTTAAAATTCACTTGTTGTGTCTCTTAGCCCCACTGTGACTGTGTCTGGAGATAGAACGCTTATGAGGTAAATAAAGGCAGGACTCTGATCTAGGAGGGCTGGCTCTCCCTTCCAGCTGGTGCCACCATGTGAGGATGCATGGGAAGCTGACAGTCTGTAGGGAGAGCCAAGCCAGGAATGGAATCAGGCTGGCACTTTGATCTCGGACTTCCCAGCCTGCACAACTAGGAGAAAATAAATTTCTGTTGTTTGAGCCATCCAGTCCATGGTATTCTGTTATGGCAGCTTGAGCAAACTAATATAGACTTGAAAACCCAGCATCTGGAAACACGCATGTATGTGTATTTTTAAGGCACCACTAATTAAATAAATGCCTCCCAAAAGCTGTGTATGAAGGTATGCTACAAAGGGTTCCCCAATGGGACACCAAGTCACCCCTTTGAGTGCACCTTTTCTTATAGAGCTGCTGTCTTCCACCTCAAGGTTTTTTTCACTGTGACAAGTCATATCCTAATTTATAATTTCTGTTCTTCCGTAACAAATAACAGCACAGAGATTCTATTTCCTCTCTTATTCAAATGCCTTCAGGCTTTAAAAGCCAAAGAAGACCCAATGGGGGGAACATCTTGAGAAGGTATTTTACCCTTTTGTATACAATGCCATTTTAGAGAACATATATGCTGTAAGGAAAAATATGTAACCTAACAAAAGCTGAATTAAAGAATTATGCTTCCACCTGAGAAAATAACACATGAGATATACTCTCTGAAATAGTGATTTCTTTTTCTAGATACTCTAATTTTCAAATGTCAATTATTTAAACATACTATTATACTATTCTATTACTTACTGTTTTTCTGGTTGAACCACTGCAATTTTCCTCTGTTTCTGGACTGTAAGAAGAAAACAAAACTATAAATGTCAAGAAAAACAAACAGACAAAAGAATAGTGTCTATATGTATTAAGCTAACATTAGCACATTTAAAAACCTGGTCATTGTGTATATTTAACTAGTAAGTACTATGAATTAAGTGCTGATATGTCTGAATATCTAGACTGAGGCACATTTTCTGGGTACGAAGAGTCTTTACACAAAGACCAAAAATAATATTTTCAAGGCTCACAAGTCAGTTGACTCCTATGAATATTTTCTACACAGGAAAAGATATTCAAAAGAAAAACTGATTTCAGCAAGGATGCCAGGACCATTCAATGGGACAAGTACAGCCTTTCCAACAAATAGTGCTGGGAAAACTGACTACCCACAGTAATGAAGTTGGACTCTTACCTTACACCATATACAAAAATTAACTCAAAATGGATCAAAGACCTAAACATAAAGGCTAAAACTATAAAACTCTTAGAAGACAACATAGGGAAAATCTTTCATGACATCAGATTTGGCAATGATTTTCTAGACATGACACCAAAAGCGCAGGTGACAAAAGAAAAAATAAATTGGACTACATTAAGAGTTAAAACTCCTGTGCGTCGAGAGAGAGAGAAAAGGCAACCCACAGAATGGGGAGAAAATATTTGCAAGTCACATATCTGATAACGAAGGTATTAATATCTAGAATATGTAACAAAATCCTACAACTCAACAACACAACAACAAAAAACAATTAAAAAATGGGCAGAAGACTTGAACAGACATTCCTCCGAAGAAGATATACCAATGTCCAATAAGCACACGAAAAGATACTCAACATTGCTGATGATCGGGGAAGTACAACTCAAGACCACAGTAAGATACCACCCTACATCTACCAGCATGGCTATTATAAAACACAAATAAAAAACCCAGAAAGTAACAAGGGTTGGGGTAGTGAGAAGAAAGGAGAATCCCCGTACACTGTTGGTGGGGATGTAAGATGGTGCAGCCACTTCAGCCAACAGTCTAACAGTTCCTCAGAGTGTTAAACACAGAGTTATACTCGAGAAATGAAAACATGTGTCCACATAAAAACCTGTACACAAATGTTCACAGCTGCATTTTTCATAATGACTTAGGAACGGAAAACAACCCAAATGGCCACTGACTGATGCCTGGATAAAGAAAATGCGGCATATCACTACAATGGAATAGTATTAAAACATATGAAGGAACGCAGTACTGAGAACACACTGCCACATGGATGAACTCTGAAAACATCATGCTGAGCAAAGGAAGCCAGTCATAAAAGATCATACATCATTTGGCTCCACAGGAAATGTCCAGAATAGGCAAATCTATATAGTAGAAAACAGTAGAGAAGTAACTACCTAGGGCTGGGGGGGACAAAGAGGTGACTGCCAAGGGGTACAGGGTTTCCTTCTGAGATGATGAAAATATTGTCAAATTTACTGCGGTGATAGTTGTACAACTCCATGAACGTACTAAAAACCACTAAATAACAGGATCAAATTTTATGTTACGTAAATGCTATCCCAATAGAGCTGTTTTTAAAATGGTGGTGGGTGCCTGGGTGGCTCAGTCAGTTAAGTGTCCGGCTCTTGATTTCGGCTCAGGTCATGATCTCTCGGTTCGTGGGTTTGAGCCCCGCGGAGGGTTCTGCATTGACAGTGCAGAGTCTGCTTGGGATTCTGTCTCCCTTTCTCTCTGCCCCTTCCCTGCTTGGGCACGCTCACTCGCTCTCAAAAATAAACAAACTTTATGGGATGGGATGTCACTTTTAAGATTAGGTTACAAAAACACCCTGGCTTCTACCTTCCTCAACCTTGCTCTGTTCCCTGGCTGGTTCTGATGGAAGCCAACTGCCCTGCTGCGGGCTCCCCGACGAAGAGGTCCACATGGCAAGAAACTGAGGGAAGACTCCCACCAACAGCCAGCGAGGACCTGAGGCCCTCAGTCCAAAAGCCACGAGGAAGTGAGTCTTGTTAACAACCATCTGAGTACACTTGGTGGCAGAGCCTCCCTGCCTTGAGCCCTAAGATGACTGGGGTCCTGGCTGATACCCTGACTGCAGGCTCATAAGGGGCCTGGATCCAAAGCACCCAGCTATGTTGTGCCCACATTCTTGACCCACAGAAACTGTTCAGGCAATCCAGGCAGGTTGCAATAAGTGATTTCCCTATGTAGTAATAAACAATCAGAACACCACTCTGCTTTTCTCTGAAATGTCCACATTCATCCTAATTGATGGCAGCCACACGACAGATTAGTTAACAATCAACCCCTTGGCCCAGAAATAGACCACTACCTCGTGCTCGGCGAGGGGCGCTGAGGGGATGGCCATTGGTTTCACACCAGCCCAAAGGAAATATATCCATGGATTCCACACTCACAATACATTCAGGTATGGGCTTCTGAGAACCTGTTTAGATTAAAAAAAAAATTTTAGACCATTAAATAGCCTTCTTCATAAAGTACTTCCTGGACAATGTTCTACTGTTGCAATAATGCAGACACAAAGTCTTTCGATAAGTTCCTTTTACACAGAATTCATACTTGTTCATGTGTAACAAACATTAAGAAAAAAGGGTAAACCATCCCCTACGCATAACTGTATAAAAATGAAAGTGGGGAGCAAATACACAGAATGACCCCTAGTTACGGAACGGCAAATAGGCAACTGGAACTAACAGTAGAAACACTCGGCTGAATGACAAATACAGTCAGTTCCACGCAATAACTGGGAAACAAAAGGCAGCAGGGGCAGCTCCACACACTAAGAACATTGGTTCTGGTACTCATAGACTGTGGGTGCCAATCAGGAAGTGAGGCTGCCCAGCAGGGACTACACAGAAGTCTGTATTCAATACCATCCTTGACATCTGCATTAAATATCAAGTCTACAAACCAGAAACAGTAGGTACCAAGTCTGACTGTTTGGTAGCCGAACAAAAAAAGAAACCCAGGCCATATTCAGTAATTGCAGCTGAGTGCTCACGTAACGCTCTCCAGCCACAAACCCATTCAATCACTGAATATTACTTTCAGTATGTCTTTTCTATTTTACATACACTTTGGTTCTATTGGTTAGGGCAAACAAAATATTCTCTCTTAAATAAGCTACGTGTGAATGCTCATGCTCATATATTCTGGTGACATTAAAACACATGCCACTTGCCTTATACTTTCCCTTCAAGAAAACAGGACTCTGCAGTGAAGGCTTTTTATTTACATTCATTTCCTAAAATTTGAAACTCAAGGACTTGAAACTCAAGTTTTTAGCTAAGAATCTTGCATTACAAATTACAAGTCTCTGGGGCGCCTGGGTGGCTCAGTCCGACTTCAGCGTCCGAGTTAAGCGTCCGACTTCAGCTCAGGTCATGATCTTGCAGTCCATGAGTTCGAGCCCCACGTCCGAGCCTGGAGCCTGCTTCAGATTCTGTGTCTCCCTCTCTCTCTGCCCCTCCCCCACTCATGCTCTGTCTCTCTCACTCTCAAAAATGAATAAATGTTAAAGAAAAATTTAAAAAAAACCAGAACAACAAATTACAAGTCTCTGAGCAAGGCCCCTATTTAGCTAATTGACTAAGTCTAACAAGTCACATCACAGGGGTAAACAGGAAGGCTCAGAAGAGTGGGCCACAGGAAGGCTTCTCAGGAGTGTGGCACTTACCCTCCAGCTGGAGCCATACGTAGGAGCCTCTCACTGCAGTAATGGTGGCAACGCACACTTCTTCGGGGAGAAGAGGGTTCACTGCCTCAAGCTTCATATTCTCCTTAAATTCATGCTCAGTAATTGACTAGAAAATATTTGAATCAAATCCAAACACATACTCAGTATTAACTCGTGCTGATCCGAGAGATTTATTATTCCAAGTAATATTTAACCCTAGAGTAACACTTAAAGCTACAAATGTATTTTGCTTTGTTTCTTAAAGAAGCAAAGGAAAACTGTCTGTCTCTCTTGGTGTTATAAGCAGTATGGTCTTTAAGGTCAGGTATACCCATATTACTGCTACCTGTATGACCTCACTCAAGCTGTGGAACCTCTTTTTGCCTGAGTTTTGTCATCTGTCAGATGACCTTGAGAACATTACCTCACTGGGTTATTATGAGTTTTTAATAAATAAAGTACCTAAGGCTCTGTGCCCTGAACCAATTGGCTCTCACCCATGGCTGGTTTGCTTCCCTTCCACAAAGGGCTCTAACACACGATAGATAAGCTGCCTGGTTCCTACTTCCGTGTAGATCATGAAAGTCAGTCAGGATAAATGACACTTATGAACAGAAGGAAAATACGTGTTTTTAAAATCTGCAGCTTCTGGGTCAAAACGGAGAACTGAATTTCCGTATTTGATTATTCTCTCTTCCTTCTGACAGCACTAAAACTAAAGTGGGGTTTTTGTTTTGTTTTTTTACATAAACCTACTAGTATGGATGTAACGGGAGACAACAGCAATGTTTTATAAGCTAAAATTTAGAACAGTATCTAGAACTAATTTGTTGAAAACATTTAAGAAGCACTTAGGTCATGTCTCCACACCCCAGGGAAACTATCCCATTTCTTCCTGTATATGAGATGAGATTTATCTTTCAGAGATGATAGGACACAAGACTCCAGGGCAGAAGGACACAGGAACCACTGAGGGCATGTATGCAGCACCCAAAACAGGGGTTTGCACGTGGGATGCTGAGAGGTCCAGCCCTCGCCTCTACCCTCCAGGCAGGGATTGGAAAAGACTTCTTATGGTAATATGACAAGCCCGGGAAGAAACACGTGAAGATACGTTAGGAGTCTCCAACAAATGGCCAGCCAGACCCCACCCTAAAGAGAACTTTAGGGTTGACAATCCCCACCAACATGCTCAGAACTTCCAATCAGCTTTATCTATTTTTAGTCCCCCATTCTCAAATAGGAGCAAACCACCAAGCATTATCAGACATCTAAAAATATGAAAGCTAGAGACCAAAATAGACAAAACAAGCAACATGGAGAAAACTTCTTATGCAAGAAGAAAATTTCTCAAAAGGCAGGGGTAATTAACATCCTCTGAGTGATAAGAAAAACTATCACATCCTTAAAACAAGAATAGCACACTGCTAAAAATAAATATTCAGAGAACAGAAATAGTTCTGGAAAATTAAAAAATGTGATATTAAAAATTAAAAACTCTAAAGAAGGACTGAAATAAAGTTTAGGAAATCTTTCATCAAGCAAAGCAAAAAGACTTAAGAAACAGAAAACAGGAGAAAAAGGTAAGAAAAGTAGAGGTCTGATCGAGAGGGCCAACATACAAATAAAAGAAATTCCAGAAAAAGAGGAGAGAGAAAATGAAAGGAAGGAAATCAAAGAAGAGATTCAAGAGAACTTCCCAGCACAGAGGAACAAGTGTCTATAGAGAATGTGCTCACTGAGAACCCAGCAAGTGAATGAAGACAGGCCATGCCATGGCTTAGCTATGAAACATGGTGACAAAGAGAATCTATAACCCCTCAGGGAGGAGTAAAAGGCAGGTCATCTATAAAAGATCAAGAATAAAGATAGATGTCAACTTCTCAACTGCTACGCTGGAAGGTAGAAAACAACTAAATGATGTTTTCAAAATTCTCAGGTAAAGTAACTTCTAACCTAAAATTCCACATTGAGCCAAACTATCAATCAAGTTAATAGAACGAAGACCTTTTCAAACATGCGAAGTCTATAAAAATTTACCTCTCTTGCATTCCTTTTCAGGAAGCTACTAGGAGATGGGCTCCATCAAAACAAGGGAATAAACCAAGAAAGAGGAAGGAGGCCATTAGATGTAGAAAACAGGAATCTCAAATCTTAAGAAAGGGGAAAGACAAATCCCTGGGTGGCACTGAAGGACAGTTCCCAGGATTAAAATTTTATGGCAAGTCTAGTGAGCAACCTGTCTAAAGAAAGAGAGAATGGAGGTTGCTAAGAAGGATGTCTCTCAGAAAAATCTTAGAAATGACAAAGTTCCAGGGCCCCGGGGTGGCTCAGTCAGTTAAGCGTCTGACTTCAGCTCAGGTCATGATCTCAGAGTTCACGAGTTTGAGCCCCATGTTGGGCTCTGTGCTGGCAGCTCAGAACCTGGAGTCTACTTTGGATTCTGTGTCTCCCTCTCTCTCTCTCAAAAATAAACAAACATTAAAACAAAATTAAAAAAAAAAAAAAAAAGAAATGACAAAGTTCCTACATCAGGGTATCTAAGTGGTCATGGACATGAGGAAAAGAGAACATGCCTAGGGAACATCTTGCATTTTAACCCTTCTATCCTAAAATACAAAGAAATAACTTTAAACAGCAAAAATATACACAGGTCTAGTTGGACCAAAGAGACTTCTGGGAAAGGCTACAGGGTGGCAACGCGAGCATCTGGCTCTAAACATGGAACTAGGACCCAGGCACAAATGCTTGCATTCTTCACAGTCCTCTTGGTCAGGGCCCACTCCTGAGGCGGAGGGAGCCAAAGCAACCTGTGCTAATGGCAGAACCTGAGACGCTGGCAGAAGTGGTTGGTTGCAGAGCCTTTTCTTGGTGCTCCTGGGTTCCTACTGGTGAGACAGCTGCCATCCTCCACCACACACCCACATATAACTATAGCCGCTACTGAGAACAATACGTGGGAGTAACCAGGAAACTGCTGCCAAAACAGGTGGGCAAGACAAGTGTGAAAGGATGGGGGGGGGGGGGGGGGAGGGGAACGGAAAAGTAATGACAAATTGAGAACTTTGCATTCATATTGTTTCAAAGTATCAAGAGTTCTCACTGTACTAAAAAATCCTAGGGTGTATGTGATGTATATACACATGTGTGTACAGCATATATGTTAGGTACATGTCAGGAAAAGACTCAAGGGAACACGAGATGACAACCCATATGCAAAGGGAAGGCCTTACCAAAAGATTAGCACATGAATGCAGATTTATACATCTTAAGTTAAAACAGACTGTTTCATCAAAAGATGACTCCCTGATTTAGATGACTTTCAATGACAGAGTCAGGTAAGGGAATTTCTGCATATATAATTAATGTTTCCTCCACCCCTCAAATAAACTGTAAGTTTCATAGAATTGGGGGGGGGGGGGGAATGACAGATTTCCCGATGTGACCGACTTAGGAGAAGCTACTGGAAGGTGTGGGAAGAACTACAATAGAAACGGAAAAAATTAAGCCATGAAAAAACAAGGCAATTATTAACTTGAGGATAAATAAAAAAGAGAAAACCATAAAATACTGCAGTGCTTGGCTGTGAATAATACCTGAATACATATCATAGTGTAAATAATCAATTCAGATTTAATCAAAAATTATAGGAAGAAAGAGGTGGGTTAAGACTGAGGAAAAATGTAATATAAAATAGCTAAGTGTTCACTTACCATAACATAGACATGTCTAAAATCAATGACTCATAAGACGGCAGCATACTATTTTGAAAATTATTTAAGTATAAGCATCAGAACAACAGTGAGAACAATAGGAGCGAATCTTCCCAGGAAGGGAGACCACGGAGAGGGATGGGACAGGGACCTACCGCTTTATGCTGTGAGCTTTTTACTGCTATTTAGCGTTGTAAACCATACGCATATAATATTTTCATACAAGTATTTTTAAATAAGTTTAACCATTTCTTTGCACTTAACACTTTTTCATATTTTGAAGCAACCAAAAATAATTATGAACTAAAAAAATTCATGATTTTAGCTAATAAAAAACCTGATAAACTTTAAAAATTCATTAACTTCCACAGTCGATGAATTTTCCTTGCACCACTGTATTACAATCAATGAGATGCTTATTTGAGCTGAGCGAGGGGACTGAGTACGAAGCATACGAGCGTGAAAAGCACAGCAGTCCCCAGCGGACCCGGAGCGTGGCAGCGAGGGGACCAGGGTTCTCACCGGGGGGAAGCACCTCTGGGGAGCAGCTTCGGCACCACACTGTTTGAGGTAGTCAGCCCAATCAAAGTCCTGGCCCGGGTAGCCTAGGTAAGAATATGAGAACAAAAATTCACACCACACATGCCTGCCTGGCTTTTCCATTCCCCCAGATATCCACCCACAACTTCTCATTGGCTAATTTGAGGACTTTGTTCTTTTTAAGGAGGAGGAAAAACACCCTATAAATCAGAAGCGTTTTTCATGTTTTAAAACAGATCAACTTTGGTCAAACTATAGCAATACAATAAAATCCTTTGAATAAATTAAAAAAATTGTTTTTCATGTTTATTTATTTTCTTGAGACAGACAGACACAGACAGAGAGAGAGAGACAGAGAGAGAGAGATGTGCAGAGAGGGGCAGAAAGAGAGGGAGAGAGAAGAGCCCTATGCAGAGTTCCATCTCATGAACCATGAGACCATGACACGAGCCGAAATCAAGGGCAGAAGGCTTAACACAGATTGAGCCACTCAGGCGTCCCACTTTGAATAAATTTTTAAACTTTCAAGCTTCAAACTAGGCATTTATTTTCCACAATATTTTATATGATTAGCTGCTAGCAGTTTACCAAAAGAATTTAAAACAGTTATGACTGGATTTGATTTGTACTAATAAATCCAGTCTTACTATCTCCATTCTATTCCAACTTAGGCTCTAAAGGACGGGACAGCAAATAATCTTTCTTCCCTCATGAAGCTCTGTCCTTACACATCTTAGCCACTCCTGACATAAAAGTCTCAGCACTGTTTCCAGATTCATGTTGTACAGAAGCGCAACGCCATCTTGTAACCTGAATCATGAAGTCATTTCCGAAGAAAAAAGTTGAGCTTAACTGTCTGCTTAAGTCCACCATGGTTCTTGGTAGAAGCCTCTCAGATCTGATGCCCTGGCAACACTATCTGCCCAGCTGCCCCACCGTTTTGGACCAGCTCTCCGCCGTGCAGAGCTGAGCAACAGCGGGCTACCACACCACACCACACCACACCAGCTGATAGCCACACGGCCCCTGCAGTCCCTCCCCCGCCCAACTCAGACTGTTACCATGTCCCCCCTACTCCACTTCTGCCTCCACCTCTATTCCTCACAGTAAACCAGCTGCCATTTCCAGTGACATAATCCACTACTTTCCTCCTACTTACAGAGATAGATGATTGTCTGTAACAAAGCTGAAAGCTCCAGTATCGTTAATAATTGTTTTTTCCTTTTCACACAAAGGCAGCGGTAAGATAAAGAACTTGGGATGTCCAGAGTCTTCCAGCAAAGCAAGAACTTCCTCCTGTAGTCATGTCCCCCTCTGCCACCACCACCAGGCAGGTGTGCCCACTGTGTGTTCACTGATGAGAGAACCTGGGAGGCTCCATTACTGTTTCTCCTACTTGCTCCTTGAAGGAACCATCATACTCACTTTTGCCTCCCCAGTGACAGACACGCCCAATACCTGGCTCATAACAAACATTCCATAAATGTTTTTTGGATGAATGAAGGCTGAATAAACAGCACAAGTTCTGAGTTTATGACTCTTGTTAACACATAAGAGCAATTCCAGCCCAGTGTTCCAGCACTCACTGTTTAAGAAGCGAAGTTGTATTTGCCCAAAGCCTACTAATAAAGGATACACAGACTTCCAATCAAGTAATCTGATTGCTGATATAAAAAGCAGATAAACATTTAACATGTCCAGATATTCTATGCTATAATTATTAAAAATTTCAGTCAAGGTCAACGAAATCATATTTAAGAGCATTGATTAAAGGATCAAAGATATTTTGCAAAGTTGCAAACACCAGGAAAATGAGTTGCTGGTTTCCTACCTACAGCCTCTCTGAGTCCTACTCTTAATCATAAACCTCCCTCTCAAGTCTGAAGAGCTGCACTCCAAGCGGATGCCCAGAAACCTGAAAGTCATCTGATATCTGCCTCCTACCTCCGAGTTCTGGTTCTGAGGTCTCTCCTCCCCTACCAACTCCCAACCCTGCTGACACTCTCTGTGTGTCCTACTCTCACACTCCTCTGTGCCCTCATGACACACATAGGAGGGGCCAACCAAGAACGTGCATGGGACCCCAGGTGTTATGAAGATATATTTGTCAAGGTAGGAGGACAGAACGTAACTCGACTTAATCATTTTAGCTTAACTTATAACTTGCAAATATTTAAATATATGGAATCGAGGCCTTCACTTATACTTGTTTTGGGGCCCAAAAAATGTTGAGGACAAGCTGGGGCATGAAGAGAGAGAGAGACAGAGAGAGAGACACACACACACACAGAGAGAGAGAGAAAGGGAGATAAATGCCGTTTCAAAAAGAAGCCCCTGATGGACAATTCAGAAAACAACAACTACATACCGGGAGGGGGGCTGATGTGTAAACCATTCTTCAGACTCCACTGCACGGGGAAAAGACCGGGACTGTCAGCATGACACACAAAACATCGCCGTGCGTGATTCTCTGGTCGCAAATCATCCATTTCTACCAGGAAGTACTTCTCATCAAAAACCTGCACATACAATTGAACAGACAACGCAGACAAATGGTTTTATGTGTATGTATACACACACATATGTGTGTATGTCATTCCTCGGCATAGACAAACATGTTACAAAACTTCATAGACACAGTGGGTATAGCAACACTAAGCACTCAATAAATGTTACCTCTGTGTCAGGCACTGGTTTGTTTTTGTTTTTTTTTGTTTACTCATTTTTGAGTGAAAGAGCGCGAGCAGGGAAGGGGCAGAGAGAGGGGGAGACCCAGAATCCAAAGCAGGCTCTAGGCTCTGAACTGTCAGCACAGAGCCCAACACGGGGCTTGAACTCACGAATTGTGAAATCATGATCTGAGCCGACTAAGCCACCCAGGTGCCACCAGGCACTGTTTTAATTAAATGCTTTCCACACATCAATTCTGTTTTAATCTTCCTTACAACTTAATAAGGTAGGGACCATTATCAACCTCATTTTGCAGATAAGGAAGCTGGATTTAAAAAGAAGTTAAATAACTTGCCCCATTTTGCCCAGCAAAGAAGCAGCAGAACCTGGGCTCAAATCTAAGTACTTGGGCTCCAAACACAATTTAGGTTTAGTGAGGAGTCGGCCACACTTGTATATTAAATTTTTGGATCCTAGCTGAGTTTCAAATGCCTAAAAAGGTTTTATTAACCTTCTCTGGCTCCTGGCCACCCAACAGCCCTTTAGACTTCAGATAGGGCCTTCTGACCCCACTGTAGGTTGAGAATCCCTCCCTGTTCAAAAATAATCTTCTCCTAAAGCAAAACAATTTAAATCTCGACCAATCAGATGATTCAGCATCCAAGCAACTTCTGCTCCAGTCATGCCAGTCTTCTGGTTCTACTCTGGGTAAATGGGCTTCTGCTCCAGTGCCGAACTAACCCCTTCTCTTGGGCCTCAGTTCTAGTAATTGAGTAACCAGGGCCTGACAACCTGCCCAGCTCCTGTGGTTACTCTCAACCAGAGCCTTACGTTAGTCAGCCTTCCAAAAGATTGAAGTCTGAGTCTGGACTCCATGCTGGAGCAATCCTGGGCAGATCTCATGACATGAACCACCTGCTTCCCCAACATCCCCTCACCCAGTGAGCCCTGCACCTGGGTGGATACCGACGCTGATGCCTGTGCCCGTACTTCTCAGACACTGCAAGCTGCCTGCCAGGTTAAGTCCCCTCTAGTGTTCAGTAAGGCCTGCTCCCAAGACCACACACCCTACTACTCTGGCACTCGAGCTTTGGTTGGTTGGGGTGAGCAGGCCCAGAAGAAGGAACGGGCCGCAGAGACCTGGACAGTACAAATACAAAATGTGCACAGAAGTCATTCTAGCCTCACAGCTTAGGAGAAACATGGCTCAGATCAGCAGAGCCTGAAGATCAAAACACTACCACTTTCCTAAACCAGTCACCCTGACAGGAATTCTTACCAAGAGAGCTGCCCCCATTTTACCTTAACAACCGTAGCAGGAGAGATCCCAAAAGGAGACCAGGGGTCCACAGCTTCCAATTTCATATTTACAGAGAATGAATGAGTGCTAATCACTTGTTTGTCCTGAAATGCAAACACCAAGAGGGAATACAACTATAGTATTTTCACATTAATTTTATACTCATATATAGCAGAATATTACTCTTAATTAAAATAACATAACTGTCCAACTTCTGGTAAAGAATTTAATCCTGTAATTTTCTTTCCTTGAATAAATTATTCAGAAAAAAAATTATTCAGAAAAAATTATTCAAAAAAAAAAGTATTGGAAGTACTCCTACTCTCTCTATTTGGCACACAAAGGCCATCTGGAGGAAAACAAGTTTATTTTATAACAACTGGGGCTATGTAGTTACAAGTGGAAAAGACAAGACTCAAACACTTTAAGAGAACTCTGGGAGAAAACCTAGACTACCTTTAGAAGAGAAACAGGATGCCCATCACTCAAACCTCTTTCCTCAAACTTCAAACCTCTTTCCTCCTCCAACTATCACAGCGTGTTCACTGACCCGGGGTTACTGTGCCCTAGCCCACTGTGAGAGGTAAGTACTATCCATCATGTTTTTGTTCTTACCTTAAATAAGTACGATGGCAATGGCTCTTCCTCCTCCTCTTTCACTTTGGCCAGGATCTCCTGCCACTCAGCTTCATTCTTTAGATGCTGGATGGCTTTAGTAAAACAAGACAGGATGTTTTAAATGAGGAGAACTTACTTTATAACTGTTTTGAAAGCATTCGTGTAAACAAAAAAGTCACTTTCCACGGGGAAAAGAAAGGGCTCCAGCCCACTTATACCATCTTCATTCAAAAGAACCTGCATCTTAACTTCAGTACTCTGTCTCCCCTATTCAGAGCGTGGGTAGCAAGTCTGGTGAAAATACCTACAGGGAGATTATAAGGATTGCTGTAGGCCACAAAATAACAGAAGGTCCAAACTTGCTTTAAACAGTCATTCCCGTTTTGATCTCACTGTTATTTCTTTTAATCACGTTAATCCACTTTGAACCAAGACCTAGACTACTCCTATATGTATCTAAATGCTACCTAGAGAATTTTTCTTCAATTTTGGTGAGGCAGGAGTCCATGAGTACATCAATATGTGTGGCAAGTTACTAATAAACCAAAAAAACAAAACAAAACAAAACAAAACCAAAAAACAAAAAAATAGGCACGAAACTGCATACACATTTTTTTGAAATATCTCTATTACACAAAGGCTTTTGTAATATGTAGAGTAATGCGTTTTTCAGTCTTATCAACATTAATAAAAACATACTATGACCATAACGTAACAGTTAAAGTTAAAAAGTCCTATTACTCTTCACCTAATGGGGGCTGAAGCTCATATCCCTGTTGAGCAGCCCAACCAACGTGATGAAGAAATGGATCCAAGTAATACAACCAAAAGTCAAAACTGTCAGAACTTTCCAGTCCTTCATAGCGCAGCTTCAGCCTTCCTCCGATGTTCTCTACTACCGTAACGATCCAAGTGCTCAACAAGTCCCGGAAAGCTTGACACTCTAGCCTGGAGCCCGGGGCAATGAGATCTAAAGGGTTCCTCCCATTACGGAGCTGTAGGTACAAGATGTAAAATGATTAAGAGAAGTTAACACAGTATTCTAAAAAGTCAAGTTTTAAATTATCTCAGATTAGCCTTTATATTTTTATCCACTCAAAGTCATGTCACTGAATGGCCTAATATCATACAAGTCTCTACAGTATTATTTCTAGATGATATGAAAATGTTTATCTTATAGAAAATCTTACTTACAATGCAATGAAACTATTCTAAGATCTCTAAGACTATGGTATATAGTCTCATCTAATAAGAATTTTTAAAATATCGTCGTTACTGAGTCTTATTACTAAGTCTTACTTAGCACTTAGTCTTACTCTGACACTGGGTTTTCTGCACCCAAGTCAGTATCTACCTGTGTCTGTCTATCTTATATTTTTTGAACAATGGGAGCACTGTATACTCTTTTTTAATTTGTGTTTGTTACTGAATACACCACAGCTTTCTTTCTATTATAGTACATATAAATCCTCTTCATTGTGTTAGACCATTTTATTGATATTCTGTGTTATAAGTGAGCAGTAATTTACCCACTTATCTACTGATGGCATTTCAGTTGTTTCTGATTTTTCACTCATTTCACAACAATGTTCCTATGAACACAGTGTTTTGATTATGCTGATGGAAAGAAAAAGTTTAATTATCACTCTCTAGAAATACATTAAAAGCTACAATAAAGAATAGAAAAGAATGCTGATTCCATTATCACTTAGTCATTTCTTAATATTCAAACTTACTTTTTCCCCCTAATAAGAACTGCTCTGTGACGCTGCTCACATATTCATATGTATGCAAAAGAACATACGAACAAATGGAGAAACACATTCACAGCTAAGTATTAGAATGTCAGAATCATGGTCGATGTAGAGCTGGGTATCTATTAATTCATTGTTCATGATTTCATTCCATCATTAGAATTTTACTGTTTACTTAGTATGTGCCAGGCTCTGGCTAAGCATAATGAAATGAGTCTGAGTATAAAATATAAAGATCAGCCGGGAGAGTATTTACCAATCGAGTTTTAAAGGGGGAATGTGAATGGATCACAGAATTAGACATAAGAGTCAAACCTATGAAACACTTAGGAGGAAACATAGGAGTAAATCTTTGTGACCTTGCATTAAACAAAGCCTTCTTAGGTATGACACCAAAAGCATAAGCAACAGCAACAAAACAGATAAATTGGGCTACATCAAAATAAACTTTTGTGCTATAAACAATATCGTCAAACAAGTGAAAAGACGATCCACAAAACATCTGGAAATATATCTGGTCTGGATTTGTTATCAGATACAAGGAGCTCTTACAATTCTGTAATAAAAAACAAACAAACAAAAAACCCAATTTAAAAACAGGCAAAGACATTTCCTCCAAAAAGATATACAAATGGCCAACAGTATAGAAAAAGATGCTCAACATCATTAGTCATTAGGAAAATGTGCGTCCAAAATTGGATACCGCTTCACACTCACTAGCATAGCTATAACCAAAAGAGAGTAACTAGTGTCGGCAAAGATGTAGAGAAACTGGAACATTCATACATTGCATTTCACATTTGCCACAAAGCATGTAAGTGGTAGGACAGAAAGCGACAAAATAGAACTTAGAAATGTCATAACCAATAAACTGATTTCACAAAGACAAGAAACCTATATTATGTTCACTAACAAGCTCAAAACCTACTCTAATTTAAAAGGACTGTTGGAAGAAGGTAGGTGGTAAGGATACGATAGGTCCAGCGTCTTCTGAGTGAAAGAAAAGGGGGTCTCAATCCACCTGGGGTGGAAGTTACAAATTCCTGAAGTAGAATCAACACCTGCTCAGTTACAGAGAGCCCAAAAAGGCCACATTTTCCAACTTCATAAAAGAATCTGGAAAGCTAGATTTTTATGTGTCAGCAACTAATTTGGAATATTCTAGGCACTAAGGCACCAGTTGGCAACTTCTGAGGATACGTTTAAACCCAGCAGTACCCATTGTCTATGTCTGTAGTAATGATGCTTATTTGCTTTAGAGTGCTAAACGAGCAACCAATTTTAAGATTCCTTGGACAAGAAATATCACTGAAGATGAAAAGAGTTTTCCTCACTGGTTCTGCAAGCAGTAATACTCACGCCCTCTAGCAGGGGAACAGGAGGGCTACACGCTCCCACCAGGGTCTGCCGCAGAAACTCATCCCAATCAGACACTTTGTCTCTGATGCCTAGATGAGGGAATAAATGAGTGATTACTCATAATGTCAGCTACAGAACACAGAGAAACAAAACCTAATACAGAGAAGTTAAACCAGTGAAAATGGGTTTAGAGGTGCATTTGTACTTTTAATATCTAAGTCCAACATGTTACTTCTTTCAGAGCTTAAAAAAATCCCCAGCTAGATAAAGCTCCTTCCTAATTAGTTTAATAAAAGGGATACACAAAACAAAAGAGAATACAGTAACAGCGGCCTAATTTTATCCAAAAGCTAACTACTTTATTTTTTTTTTATTTATTTTGAGAGAGAGAGCGAGAGAGAGAGAGAGAGCGAGCGTGCACATGTGAGAGACCGTGGGAGAGGGGCAACGAGAGAGAGGGAAAGAGAATCCCAAGCAGGCTCCGCACTCTGAGCACAGAGTCTGATGCAGGGCTCGAACACACAAATTGTGAGATCGTGACCTGAGCCAAAATCAAGAGTCAGACGCTTAACTGACTGAGCCACCCAGGTGCCCCACCACTTTATTTTTTATCATGGGAATTCTCAAATATATATAGAAGTAGAGAAAATAGTATAATGAATCTCCATGTACCTTAGCTTCAACAACTGTCACTTCATGGTCAACTTTTCCATCCAGACCAGGAGTTGTTAGCAAACAACAACCTTTGGGCTAACTTTGGTCCACTGTCTATTTTTGTAAATAAGGTTTTATTGGAACACATCCATGCACATTTGTTTACACACTGTTTGTGGCTGCTTTCACACCACAAAGGTGGTGTTAGGTATCTGTTACAAGGATCACATGGACTGTAAAACCTAAAATATTTACTGTCTGGTCCTTTACAGATGTTCTGCCAACCAACCACAGATTATTTAGAACCCAATTCCTGATATAACTGTATCATATAATATCATGTAATTTCATCCAATATAATCTCAGTGGTTTTGGTTTCTGTTTTTGTTTTTTGTAGACGGCGAGCATGAACTGGGGAGAGGGGCAGAGGGAGAGAGAGAAAGAAAATCTTAAACAGGCTCCACACTTAGTCCAGAGCCCGATGCAGGGCTCCATCCCATGATCCTGGGATCACGACCTGAACTAAAATCAAGAGTCAGATGCTCAGGGTGCTTGGGTGGCTCAATCACGTAAGCGTCCAACTCTTGATGTTGGCTCAGATCACGATTTTATGGTAGTGGAATCGAGCCCCCTTGCTGGCTCTGCTCTGGGTGTGGAGCCTGCTTAGAATTCTGTCTCTGCCCCTTCCCCACTCTCTCTCACCTGTGCACACACACACACACGCACTCTTTCTCTCAAAATAAATAAACAAAAACGGTCGGATGCTCAACCAACTGAGCTACCCAGGCGCCCCTCAGTATGTATTTCTAAAAAAATAACTTTTTATGTAAGCACAATATGACGCCTTTAAAAATTAATAATTCTTCAATATCAAATATCTAGTCCATGTTTAAATGCCCCCAAATGTCTCACAGTTTTTTCCAATTTGCTTGATCAAATCAGGATCCCAATGAGATGTACACACTGCAAATGGTTGATTTATTGCTTAAGTCTCTTTTAAGGTGTATGTTCTTTCTCCCCTCCAACTCCCCATTCTCTTTCTAGCAGCATATTTGTTGAAAAACAGCCTTTTGTCTGTTTAGCATTTTTCTGAGTCTGCTTTTACTGGTAGCCTCCATGTGGGAGGTAACCGGTTGTTCCAATGACCTCTGTATTCTGTATAAATCAGTGTTTACAGCTACAGGCTTGATCAAATTCAGATTTGACTCTTTTGAGGGGGAGTCAAGAACAGCTCAAAAGCGGAGTCGTAATCTTCCACCACTACCATCAGGAAGCAGACTCAGTCTGGTTGTCTCTCCTTTTGTGGTGTTAGCAGCTTTTAATGGTCACTACACAGATACATGATTCGTTAGGGCTAAAAGTGGTGATTTTCCCATCATCCCTTTTTTTGTTTACTAACCAAAAATATTCTATGAAGAAAAATTTCTCTTCTTCAACTACTTCATTACCTTGCGTTATAGTTCACAAAGAAAAAAAGCAGGATATATGTTTGATTCTCTATCTTTCCCTGTATTTACCAGCTTTCAAAATCGTCAGTGGCGTCCCCATCATCCTCCAAAGGCGATCAAGGAGAGTTCTGTTTAAAAGTCACACTAGGAAATTATAGATTAAAGCACATCCGATATGCTTCAGGTCATCGCAGCTGTTCTCCTACTGATGCTCACACTGTCCTGTCTTTAACCAGAAGGAGTCTCTTTTGATATGACCCTAGTAAACAGGCACTGACATCTTTCTCACTTTTGGTATGAACGGTGTCCCAGGCTCAGCTGGCACCTTTCCTGCCCCGGTACAAGAACCAGCTCCTTCTCCAAGGAGCTCGAATTTGTCTGGGTGAAAATGGTATTCAGAGATCATACTTAGGGTGCTGAGTGCTCGTTTTTAAAAAAATATTCTTTATACTAAGTTTGTGTTTCTAGTTTTTTTCAGTATCTAGAACGAATAAAGATCCTTTTTAAAAGACATAAATCAGATTAGGAGTTCATATGGATACTGCCAATACAAATTCATGAAGACATTGTTTCTACTTCATATACCTAAGCTCTCCTTTCTATCCTGCTGAAAACCCTAGTTCTTAATTATACATTTCATAATGACTTTATTCCACAATACCCAAATATTATTTCAAAATAGTATCAACTTTGCGACCAACAATGATTACTAAAAACAGCTTACTTTTATTGTTGTTGTTATGCTATACCCCTATTAGGGATGTACCTTTACTTTAAATTAGTGTATTTGAAAGCCAACGAAATAGTTGTCTGAGAGGTCACTTCACAACCTCCATACACAGTTACATTTCTCTGCTGCTTTTGTTTTTGTGATTTTTTTTGTTTGTTTGTTTAGAAATTTCTTTAGAATGTTTTATAGTTCTATAAAATACTTACATAATTCAAAAATCAAATCTACAAAATAGACGCATTCAGAAAATCTAGCTTCTATCCCTTTCCCCACTTCATTCCATTCCCTTGTTTCCCCACAGGTAACTTTTTAAAATGATTTATCCTTTTATTTAAAAAAAAATGAACTTCACATATACATATTCATATGTTCTCCCCCTCCTTCATTTCTTACACATTTTCTCTTTCCATAAAATAAGACATCCTGGAGAATGCTCCTGCCTGTATGCAGATGGTCCCCATTTCTTTTTACCAGGCACTGCAGCTTTTTTCATTATAAAGTATCCTTTTGTCTCCTGTAATGCTTTCTAATCTGCATACTACCTTTGTAAAATACCAAGAATGACACTCCTACTTTCTTTTTTATTTGATTTATCTTTGTCCATCCTTGTATTTTAACCCTTTCAGAATCTTTCCATTTATGTATATCTCCTATAAACAGCACAAAAGTAGGCTTTGCCTTGTGGACCAACCTGAACTTTTTTTTTACTTTTAGAAGAGTAAGCCCATTGACATTTATGGATATTATCAATAGGTATGGCTTCAATTCTGTCATATTGTTAAATATCATATAGATTATTGGTGTGTGTGTGTATGTATATATAATAGTCTTTCACTATGTTATCTATTTTATTTGAACATATACTTTTTCTTTTTTTCTTTTTAAAATTTATATTTTGGCATTTAGAAAGGTTTGTATTTTTATTCTCCTCGTTCCCTTTATACTAATACCTTTGTATAACACTTTAGTTCTATTTTTGGACTATTTCCTATTCTTTTATAAACAGCAGTAACATTAGCCAAAACTTCTTTTTTCTCTTCTTCCTCACCATCTCATTTCAGGCAATAGCCTTTTATTCTCAATTAACATTTAAAAGGTAATTAGCTAAAAAAATAAAAGGCAATTAAATTACTCTGCAATAAAGCTGGTTTTTAAAAAAAGAAAAAAAGGCAGTGAGTGAGCTTTACCACTAGGCACATGCCCTCCCTACTCTGCTGTCCCACATTTTTATAGTGACACTGTATCTACATTGTCATAGTATGTAGCTATTATATATTACACTGTCTCCTTCATACCCTTCATTTAGTTCCAAGTTCTATAGCTACATATATATTTAATGTTTCATTAACAGTTCTTATGCTGATGTTTCTTCATTCATTGGGTTTTCTAAAGTTCAGTCTCCAGTGGATGTCTTAGGAAGGGCTCAAAGGAACCTGAATCTTCATATCTTCATAGCAATATGCATATGGCCTTTACACCTAAAGCTCAGTGTGACGAGATGTAAAACTCTTGTCTCATAGATTCTTTTACTGAATTTCTTAACTATGTTACCCTACTATTTTTTATCAAAAAGCTCAATTGTCAAGGGGCATCTGGGTGGCTCAGTTGGTTAAGCACCTGACTTCACCCAGGTCATGATCTCGCAGTTCATGGGTTCGAGCCCCACATCAGACTCTGTGCTGGCAGCTCAGAGCCTGGACCCTGCTTTGGATTCTGTGTCTCCCTTTCTCTGCCCCTCACCCACTCACGCTCTCTCTCTCTCTCTCTCTCTCAAAAATAAACATTAAAAAAAGTTGAAAAAAAAAAAAAAAGAAAAGCACTATTGTCAATTAGTCTGAAATAATCTTGTTTTCCTTCCTTTTTAAGAAATTTAGACTTTTTGCCTAGGATTATTTTTTACTTTGAAGTCCAAGTGTCATTAGAACACATCTTGATGTAGCTGTTCTCACTGGATTTTCCCCTGTACATAGTGAGCCCTTTCTAGATGTATTTCAAGTCCTATTTTATTTCAGTAAGGTTTTCTTGAATTATAGTTTATAGTATTTTATTGTTTCTCTGTTGCCGTTTTCTTTAGGGACTTTACCCCGTCTTTTTTCTTTTCTCATATCTTTTTTATTTTGCAATTTTTCTTCCTTTTCATCTGCTATTTCTCTTCAGATATTATCCATGGTAAATGTGCTCCTGTGTTCATTTTAATAAACTTAGTCTTCATTTCTAATATATTTTTTTATATTTCTAGTTCTTGCCTAACTTTTACTTTTTCTCTTTTCAAATCTTCCTTTTCTCCAATCATCTCATTTCTGAATTTTTACAAATTTTATTTATACTTTTTCTCACTGCTTCTATCATTGTTACTACTTCCTCTTAGCTTGTTTTGAAATGCTTTTATGTGACACAGTGTTCATCTCTTTTGTGGTTATGCTTCTCCAGAAGTATTTTATTCCATCCTTCTCTCTTATTATAATAACCTTGTATTCAACTAAAATCATGTAAATGAGATGAATTTTCCTAGACTCAAGATGAGATGGTAGGCTAGGTAGCTTCATGTCTCTAGAGCTTCCTTACATTGTTTTTTTTTTTTTCCCACAAAACACTTAAAAATATGGCAGATAGAAGCCCACAGAACCCCAAGAACCCTAACACCTAAATATTCATTTCAAAATTTTTTTTAATGTTTATTTATTTTTGAAAGAGAAACAGCATGAGTGGGGGAGGAGCAGAGAGACAGGGAGACAGAATCCGAAGCAGGCTCCAGGCTCTGAGCTGTCAGCACAGAGCCTGATGCGGGGCTCGAACTCACCAACTGCAAGATCATAACCTGAGCCAAAGTTGGATGCTTAAATGACTGAGCCACCCAGGCACCCCCTAAATATTCATTTCAAAATACCATTATTCACCAAAAGAAACCAGGACTTCTTGGAGAAATGACTGATTTCAGTGCTGAGACAGAGAAAAGCTTCTTGAATAAAATATAAATTACTCAAAGAATGATGGGAACATAACAAAGGACACATTAGTGGCAGCTTAAAGGGGTGCCCACTTGCCAAATCTAGGACAATGTGAGCATCAAGATAAATAATGACAGTAAAGGAACATAATCCATTGAGTAAAATAAGAATCATGAGTCTACACTGACATACATGTGTACGTAAATACACATACACATATATAAGTATATGCATGTAAGTGGAGGAAAAGGAAAGCTCTTTCTATTGCAGAAAGCCAATTATGAAATGTAGACAGAATTAGAAAATACTATTTGGTGATATTAGAGTAATAATTGTTTCAGATAAAAATGATCCATCAATGCTAAAAATAGCGGGTAACAGTTTGAAGAGCAGTGAGATATTTATATCACCTCAAAGTATCTTCCTACAAGATACTTATTAATTAAAAGCTGTACAAGTAATTTTATGGTGGAAAAACCTGACATACATCAAATTAGTCAAGTGATGAAAGTTACTGTATCACCAGCTATAGAACAAACCAACAACAGGTGTCTCATCCTAATAATGACTGATGCCCTAAAGGACACAGTGTCACTTCTGCAGTTTTCCTACCAAAAGTGCATAATCTGAGTCTAAGGAAACATCAGACAAACCCAAACTGCGGGACAGTCCAAAAGACTAACTGGCTTGTACTCTTCAAAAACATTAACACCAAGAAAGACAAAGAAAGGTTAAGAAAACTAAAAAGACGTGACAATCAAATACAATGTGTGATCCTGGACTGAATCCTGGACTAGGAAAAGAAACAAGGCATAATCAACATTATTGGGAAAATTGTCCCATAACTTTCAAAAATGTCAGTCACAAAAAACAAAGTCTGAGAAACATCCAGATTAAAGGAATCTTATGAGACATGACACCTGAATACAATACATGATCTGGGATTTCCTTTTACTATCAAAACATTACGTGTAAAAACTGAGTAAGATCTACAAATTATAGTATTAAATCAAAGTTAATTTCTTTATTTTGTTATTTTACTGTGCCAATGGATGTCCTTGTTTTTTCTTAAATTCTTTTTAATTTATTTATTATTATTTTTTTTTATTTTAGAAAGAGAGTGCATGCCAAGTGGGAGAGGGGCAGAGGAGGAGAGAAAGAAAATTTCAAACAGACTCCATGCCCAATGCAGGGCCGGAGGCAGGGCTCGATCCCACAATCCTGGGATTTCCTAAGCCGAAATTGAGAGTTGGACACTCAACCGACTGAGCCACCCAGACGCCCCGTCCTTATTTTTGTAAGAACGTTAAAGTAAGAGTAAAAGGGCATCATGTCTGTAACTGACTTTCAAATGGTTCATTAAAAAATCATGCATGTGTGTGTATGAGAGTGAGAGGGAAGGAGGGAGAAGGAAGGACACCGTAAGTTTGGTAAAATGTCAACATTTAGGGAAACCTGGCAAAAAGTCTCTAAGAATTTTCTATACTATTTTTGCAACTTTTCTGTAAATCTGAAATTATATCAAAATAAGTAAAGAAAAACATATAAGCTCTGGTATTTTCTTGAAGAGTGAAGCCTTTCCTCCCTTTCTCCACCTTTACATGACCCTCCTCCTCCTGCTTAATTTGGATTCTTCCCTTTCTCCACCTTTACATGACCCTCTGTCCTGCTTAATTTGGATTCTACTCCCAGTAAGACTCTTTCCTGGAGAGGAACTTCAGTTCCTCATTTTAAGTTAAGACTCATTTTAAGAGTTCATAGGTCCCAGATATAACCTAGGGCTGAGAAGAGAGAAGACAATAAACTCAGAAGATATCGAGCATCAATAGCATAGCAATCTGGCCCAACGTACTTAAAGACAAACAGACCTACAAGTCCCACCAAACTCAGAGAGCCTCACGGTCTTACAAGATGATAAGCAACTGATGCTCCCAATGAGTACCATAAAAACCCAAGGCTTTATGAAGCCCAGAAAATAATTTTTAAAAATAGGGAAATGTGCATTATTCCTTATAAATATTTTCATTCAAAATGCTAACCCGAAAAAGTTAGAGAAAGCTATGTGCGTGCAGAATGGAAACCTCAAGGGTGTAGCCACGGCCATACCATATCATGTCTTGATAACATGTATTTTATTACCTTCCGGGGCTTCCAGGGTCTTCTTGTTCTGCTTACACCACCCAATGGGGTAGAGGCCGGCCTTCCTGATGTCACACCAGAAGTCCGCCCTCCGGTCCTCGCCATAGCCATCGTAGCGGAGCAGCAGCAACTGCTCACAGGTGGTGATGATGGTGGCAACCCAGTAGGTTTCAGGGTCTGTTTTCACAGCCACCTCCAGCTTCATCCCAGGAGCAAAGCCATTTTGCAAGCGTGTGTCCACCTGAACAGGGAAATTTTATTAACCACCAAATAAGTATCTCAAATGAGTATTTCTTTTGCCATTCTTTTCTTTTAAGTTTTTTTATTTCGAGGGTGGGGAGGGGCAGAGAGAGGGAGATAGAGAAAGAATCCTAAGCAGGCTCCTCACTGACAGCATGGATCCAGATGCGGGGCTCGATCCCACAAACTGTGAGATCATGACCTGAGCCAAAATCAAGAGTTGGCCGCTTACCCAACTGAGCTAACCCAGGCGCCCCTCCGACAGCCTTTTTTAAGACTTACAATTCTGAAGCACTAAACGCAATAAAACCTTCTCAAGGGAAACCTGAGAAATTCCAATGCTACCTCACAGGAGTGATCCAAACAAAACAAGGAACAGCAATGCTGCTCTGTTCTAGCCGACTCCAAAGGAATTTTAATAGAACTCAATATTTTCACAAAAGCAGTCTACTATGATTACAGAAAATGTTTTCTATTAAGTACATAAATCACTAAATGTTCACTATTTTAATAGCCTTCAACACATTATGTTTTCAAGAGTGATTTCTAGATCATTCCAAAAAGATTTATGATGCTAGAAAAGGGGAAAGACAAAATAAGCTATAATGATAATAAATTAGTATAACATGTACCATATGTAGAGACCCATACCTCCCAGTTTCCCTCAAATAGTCTACGTTTATACCTGTCTTCCTTGAATGATAATTAACAGCGGCCCGTTTCTCTCTCAAAGTGTCCTGATTTCAATGATAAATTATATGATCACAAAGGCATGGGTGAGCAATTCTGGAACTACTTCATGTGTATACTAAGATTAAAGTATGTACATATATTGTGAGAAATGAGAGCCAGGTTTCTCACTGTGGGAGAAAGAAGTACAAACAAGGAAAGGGGAGAATAGAATGAAACTCGTGTTGGACTGGAATCAGCAGTATCAGAACGAGGTCACAATGACAGAAAATAGTACAGATGTGTATGTATGTGTGTGCAAATACATCTCCTACCTCTGTGAACTGACAGGGACTGGAAATAATGATACTCATTAGCAATAAGCAAATTCAGTGTACAAATCTTGATTTATAAATGCCATTCTCCAATGAAAAGAACAAGGGCTCCACAGAGAAATAAGTGACACCAATTTGGGGGTACAGAAAACATAGGAAGAGCCTGGAATATCTTGTGATACCAGAAAGTAAAGAAATTCTTCAAAAATGATGAGGGCATTTGTAAAGGACATGGGAGCCAACCAGAAGGATCCCCCAATGGTCACATTAGGAATCATTTGAGCAATAAAGTAAATAATCAGACTAATGGATTATAACCCATAGATTTAAATAATATCCGTGAGTCCACAGTGTAAAAAATAATTAACAGAGAAGAGGGGATAGATCCTTAGAATAGAAGACCAATTAATATAGAAAAAAATGATAGCAATAGAAAATCACCATTAGAAAAAACACAGAAATAAACACTGCAGGCAAGAATCATGCATCAGTGCAAAAATGACTATGATATTCACAGAATCTCAAAGGTTCTCCTATAAGATTCTTACCAATTATAAAGGGGAAAACAGTAACATCACAGTGAAGAACTACGGCAGACACCACCTTAACTAACTGATCAAAGTTAACATTACCAGTTCTAAAACATCAAAATCATACACCCTTGATGTCATACAACGAGAAAAGCACAGTATCGTTCTATGAAATTCTTCCCAAATCTGCATAAGCTCAAGCTAATCATGAATTATCCAAATTGAGGAATATTCCACAAGATAACTGATACATTATATGCTCTTCAAAATGTCTAGGCCATGAGAGACAAAGAAGGAACGAGGAACTCTTAAGCACCGGAGGAGACTATGAAGACCTGACAAATAAATGCAACCCAGCAATCACAAACACTGGGCAGTTGAGGGGAGTCCTGGAAAGACAGCCAGGGAGGGAAAGTCCTACGTCCTGTACAAACCCCCCTGCCCTTCCCATCAACTGCCCTGTTGTACTCCTCACTGTATTAGAATTATGCAGTATGAATGCTGTCCTGTGTGTGCTTTTCTCCAGCCCAACACTGCTTATAGATTTGCTCATGCTACATTTAACAGTCTATTTTTCACCCCTGTATAGTATTCCATTATACAAATATGCCACAATGTATCCATTCTAATGCTACAAACAGTAGGCCCTGTGAGAAGTTTGCAGCTTTGTAAGACTATAAACAGAATATCTTTGTGTCTCTGGGGCAAACATACATGGAATGCTATAACAGATATGGTCAAACCATTTCCAAAGTGGCTGCACCAGTTTACTTTCCCAGTAGTATAAAAAAAATCCTTTTGCTGCAACACTCTAGGCAACGTTTGTGTATTTTCAGTCCTTTTCATTTTAACCATTTTGGAAGGTGTGTTATGTATCTCATTGTGATTTTATTTTATTTTTTAATGTTTATTTATTCATTTTGAGAGAGAGAGTGAGAGAGCAGGGAGAGAGGAGAGAGAATCCTAAGCAGGCTCCTTGCTGTCAGCGCAGGGCCCGACCCATCTCACCAATTGTAAGACCAGGATCTGAGCCAAAATCCAGAGTGGGACCGATGGAGCTACCTGTGCACCCCTCTCACTGTGATTTTAATTTGGACTTTTTCGTTATTAATGAAGATGGAAACCTTTATATTTTTTAGCCATTTACTCTTCTTCTTTTGGGAAATGGCTAAGATTCTTGCCTATTTTTGGTCAAGTCTGCATTTTGGATATCAGTTCTTTGTCAGTTACTTGTGTTGCAAACATTACCTCAATTTCTTTATGGTTCTGATTGATGAACAGAAGTTCTTAATTTTAATGTACTCTGATTTATCAATGTTTTTTCTTTAAAAAGTTAGTGCTTTTTCTGTATTTTTAAACAAAATTTCCCTATCCCTAGAAGTCATAAAGATGTATTTTCCATAAGCCTTTCATATTTAGAACTAATATCCACTTTGAATTATTCTCCATGTATGGTATTAGGTAGGAATCAGGTTTTATTTGTTTGAAGATGCATACACAATTGACCTTTCCTCACCACTGGAAACTGCCACCTTTGTTTTAAGTCAAGTGTCCCCACAAAAGTGGATCTACTTCTGATTTTTTGTTTTTCCTTTGAGTTGTACTGCAGTGCTATAATTCAGTTCACTACCTAGTACAGCAAGTCTTCTTGTTTTGTCTTATTCCTTAGCTGCATCTGGTTATCCTGGCTCCTTCGCATTTCCACATGAACTTTAGAATCAGACCGTCAATTCCTATCTGAATTTTCTTTTGGTATTTGACATGGGTTGCAATAAATCTACAGATCTACTATAGATTTATTTATTATTGGGAGAACTGTCATCTTTACAACAATGAGTCTTCCATTACATAAACAAGGCATATTCCTTTATTTTAACTTACATCAATAATGGTTTGAAGTTACTCTGCAAATTTGTTACATTTATTAGTCATTTGATGTATTTATGGTATTGTAAATTACATCTTTCAGTCCCACTTTTCTTTGTTGCTAGTATACAGAAATGTAATAATTTTTCATGCTACCCTGTATCTAATAATCTTATTAAAGTTACTCATTAATCCTATATCTGTAAATTATTTTATTCATCTGTATATAATGACATTTTTCCTTTCTTCCTAATCCTTATACATTTTAGTTGTTTTGCTTACCTTACTGTATTAGCCAGAACCTCCAATACACTAGCAAACAGAAGTCATGTTAGCCAACATTTTTATCTTGTTGCATATGTAAAAGAAAGTATGCATCATATTACCATTAACAAAGTTTGCTGTAGATTTTTTATAGATATCCTTTAGCAAATTAAAGATTTCTTTAATTTTCTCATCTACAGTTTGCTAAGAGTTTTTGTCATGACTGGGTATGGAATTTTACCAATTATTTTTCTCTTTATATTGAGGTGATAATGTATTTTTTTCTCCTTTATTCTGCTACTATGGTGAATTATGCTCTTCAAAGGTATCTTCCTCACTTTCTCGCCTTTCTCCTGAGATTCCAATTGCACATGCATTAGACTTTTTTTTATACTGTCCGTAGCTCTTGGATGTTCTGGTCTGGTTTTTTCCCCACTCTTTTCCTCTTTGCATTTCAGTTTGGGAAATTTATATTGACTTATCTTCAAGTATACTCTTTCCTCATCTGTTTGAGGATGACCAATGAGCTTGTCAAAGGCATTTAACATCTCTTATTACCATGTTTTTCATTTCTATAATTTCCACTTCACTGTGTCTAATAGTGTCGATTGCTAAGTGTTTTTTGTTGTTGTTGTTGTTTTTTTACAGTTTATTTACTTATTTTCAGAGAGAGAGAGAGAGAGTGCATGACTAGCAGAGGGGTAGAGAGAGAGGGAGAGAGAGAATCCCAAGCAGGCTCTGTGCTCTCAGTACGAGTATGATGCAGGGCTCGGTCCCATGAACCATGAGATCCTGACCTGAGCTGAAATCAAGAGTCAGATGCTTAACTGAGACACCCAGGCGCCCCTGATTTCCTTTTCTGTTCACACATGTTGTCCACCTATTCTGCCACAGCCTTTAAGCTATTACTCTTAGTTATTTAAAATTCTCTGATAGTTCCAGTATCTGGGCCTTATGAGTCTGGTTCTGTGGAATGCTTTGTCTGTTGACAGTTTGCTGTTTTTCTCTTGGTTCTTCTTGTGTCCCATAATTTTTCACTGAAAGCCAGACATCCTGTACAGAATAACTGAGGTTGAGCAGACAGTATTTATGCCTGGACATGGGGATGTTTCTTTTTAGGCCTTAAATTTGAGGGAGAAGGTTAAATCAATGCAGTGAGGAGTGCAATTGGGTTTGGGTTTTGTTGTTTGGTTTTCACAGTACACCAGAGGCTCCAAACTACATTAGCATTTTCTACTGAGGGTATAGGCTCATTTGCCAGAGGGCTTTCTCCCTTCAATATTTGCTGCTCCACCCTGAGATTTAGGCCCTCTCTTTGTGACTACATCTCAAAGACCATCTATCTCCACACTCTTGCCCTCTTCTACAAACAGACCTCTGTTGCCCAACATTTTCTAACTTGGTCATTGAAGACAAGCAGGAAGGGACACTCTCTGAGATTCAGCCTCAGTCTCAGGTTCTGTGTCCTGGGTGTTGGGAGTGCAAACTTCTCAGTGATCTTACTCCTCTCCCAACTGTAGGGGACCTTTAATGCTCTAGCATGTATTCCTACCCCTCTCCAGGACAGAGGGCTTTTATTTCTTCTGTTCTTTCCCCAGGCTGCAAAGAATCTTCACCTGCACCCGGTCGGGGGGGGGGGGGGGGGGGGGGGGGGGCGGAGAGGCAGTTAAAAGGTTTGCATTCCTTCCCCTAGAAGCTTAAAGCTTTTGTTCCAGAAGATTCAGGTAAAGCTTAGTGTCTTTCCCATAGTTTGTGCTGTTTCCTTGACCAGATATGAGGAAAACTGTTTTACTATCTTAGAATTGTCATCCTTGCAAATGTGGTTTACTTCTAATTTCTTCTTCAGCCCCACCTTCCCCCCCCCCCCTTCCAAATTGGGTACTATAAAACTTGCCAGTGGCTCACAAGTCCTGGAGATCTGAGTTCCAGCAGCTTTGGCTGTGATCAGCTAGCCACAGGCACTTCTTCTCGGCCTCTTCCTATACCTGTGCTTGGTTTTTACCACATGTGGCAGTCTTTCACCATATACTGATTCAAGCTTACAAATATTGTCTACATTTGATGATCAGAGAGTATACATCTATTTTTCATTCTCCTTGTTGCTTTGACATTCAAAGAGGAGAGGTGGAACCTGTTTCTTTAAAATGATATTTTTTGGGGTGCTTGGGTGGCTCCGTTGGTTAAGTGTCTAACTTTGGCTCAGGTCATAATATTCGAGCCCCGCGTCGGGCTCTGTGCTGACAGCTCGGAGCCTGGAGCCTGCTCCGGATTCTGTGTCTCCCTCTCACTCTGCCTCTCCCCTGCTCACACTCTGTCTCTCTCTCTCAAAAATAAACATGAATGAATAATGAATGAATGAATGAATGAATGAATGACTTTTTTAGGGGCACCTGGGTTCCTCAGTCCATTATAGCATGTGACTTTGGCTCAGGTCATGATCTCGCGGTCGAGCCCTGCATCAGGTTCTGCACTGATGGTACAGAGCCTGCTTGGGATTCTCTGTCTCTCCCTCTGTCTCTCTGCCCCTTCCCCATTTGCTCTCTTTCTCTCAAACTAAATGAATAAACTTTTTTTTAAATGTTAAAATGACATTTTTTTAGATCCAGAATTTTGCTCAGGAAATTTATCCCCCATTTTCATTTTAGTATAAATATGTACAAATACCTATCAGATTAGTAATAACATTAAAAACAAGAACTCAAAGGCATTACATGATCATGAATAAACTTCCCTTGTTAAAAAATATACTGAAAACAGGGCGCCTGGGTGGCGCAGTCGGTTAAGCGTCCGACTTCAGCCAGGTCACGATCTCGCGGTCCGTGAGTTCGAGCCCCGCGTCAGGCTCTGGGCTGATGGCTCGGAGCCTGGAACCTGTTTCCGATTCTGTGTCTCCCTCTCTCTCTGCCCCTCCCCCGTTCATGCTCTGTCTCTCTCTGTCCCAAAAATAAATAAAAAAGGTTGAAAAAAAAAAAATTAAAAAAAAAAAAAAAATATACTGAAAACAATTATAAAATATTAGTCAATGTAATATAAAATGAAATCCTTACTTAAAATATGTAGTTCTCACTACTTCAATTTAAGAAAGGCATAAGTGAACTAAAAAATAGGGCAACTATTATGACTGAGTTTTTACACAAACTGAAAATAGCAAGACTCTCTGGCATATACAACACCTACAATACAGTTTAACCTCACAAAATCAGACAATTCTGAGTGAGCATTTGTGTCTTCCTAAATCCTAGAACAAAGGAACTATGCCCTGCTGAACACTGCTATGGACTAAACTGTGTGTCCCCCAAAATCCACATGTTCAAATCCTAACTCCCTATGTGACTGTATTTTAAGACAGTACCCTGTTGAGGATTTTTGCAACCATGTTCATCAGGGAAATTGGTCTTAGTTCTCCTTTTTAGTGGGGTCTCTGTCTGGTTTTGGAATCAAGGTAATGTTGGCTTCATAGAAAGAGTTTGGAAGTTTTCCTTCCATTTCTATTTTTTGGAACAGCTTCAAGAGAATAGGTGTTAACTCCTCCTTAAATGTTTGGTAGAATTCCCCTGGAAAGCCATCTGGCCCTGGACTCTTGTTTTGTGGCAGATTTTTGATTACTAATTCGATTTCCTTACTGGTTATGGTCGATTTCCTTACTGTTCAAATTTTCTATTTCTTCCTGTTTCAGTTTTGGTAGTGTATATGTTTCTAGGAATTTTTTCATTTCTTCCAGATTGCCCATTTTATTGGCATATTATTGCTCATAATATTCTCTTATTATTGTTTTTATTTCTGCTGTGTTGGTTGTGATCTCTCCTCTTTCATTCTTGATTTTATTTACTTGGGTCCTTTCCTTTTTCTTTTTGATCAAACTGGCTAGTGGTTCATCAATTTTTTTTTTTTTTAATTTTTTTTTTTCAACGTTTTTTATTTTTGGGACAGAGAGAGACAGAGCATGAACGGGGGAGGGGCAGAGAGAGAGGGAGACACAGAATCGGAAACAGGCTCCAGGCTCCGAGCCATCAGCCCAGAGCCCGACGCGGGGCTCGAACTCACGGACCACGAGATCGTGACCTGGCTGAAGTCGGACGCTTAACCGACTGCGCCATCCAGGCGCCCCATCATCAATTTTGTTAATTCTTTCAAAGAACCAGCTTTTGGTTTCATTAATCTGTTCTACTGTTTTTTTTTATTTTGATAGCATTAATTTCTGCTCTAATCTTTATTATTTCCTGCCTTCTGCTGGTTTTGGGTTTTATTTGCTGTTCTTTTTCCAGCTCCTTAAGGTGTAAGGTTAGGTTGTGTATCTGAGATCTTTCTTCCTTCTTTAGGAAGGCCTGGATTGCTATGTACTTTCCTCTTATGACTGCCTTTGCTGCATCCCAGAGGTTTTGGGTTGTGGTGTTATCATTTTCACTGATCTTGAAAAAGAAAACCAGAGCAGGAGGCATCACAATCCCGGACTTCAAGCTATACTACAAAGCTGTAATCATCAAGACAGTATGGTACTGGCACAAGAACAGACACTCAGATCAATGGAACAGAATAGAGCACCCAGAAATGGAACCCACAAAGGTATGGCCAACTAATCTTTGACAAAGCAGGAAAGAATATCCAACGGAATAAAGACAATCTCTTCAGCAAGTGGTGCTGGGAAAACTGGACAGGAACATGAAGAAAAATGAACCTGGACCACTTTCTTACACCATACACAAAAATAAACTCAAAATGGATGAAAGACCTCAATGTAAGACAGGAAGCCATCAAAATCCTCGAGGAGAAAGCAGGCAAAAACCTCTTTGATCTTGGCTGCAGCAACTTCTTACTCAACACGTCTCCAGAGGCAAGGGAAGCAAAAGCAAAAATGACCTATTGGGACCTCATCAAAATAAAAAGCTTCTGCACAGCAAAGGAAGCAATCAGCAAAACTAAAAGGCAACCAACGGAATGGGAGAAGACATTTGCAAATGACATATCAGATAAAGGGTTAGTATCCAAAATCTATAAAGAACTTATCAAACTCAACACCCCCCAAAAAAAAAAAAAAATCCGGTGAAGAAATGGGCAAAAGACATGAATAGACACTTCTCCAAAGAAGACATCCAGATGGCCAAACGGACACATGAAAAAATGCTCCACATCACTCATCATCAGGGCAATACAAATCAAAACCTTACACCTGTCAGAATGGCTAACATTAACAACTCAGGCAACAACAGATGTTGGCGAGGATGCGGAGAAAGAGGATCTCTTTTGCATTGTTGGTGGCAATGCAAGCTGGTGCAGCCACTCTGGAAAACAGTATGGAGGTTCCTCAAAAAACTAAAAATAGAACTACCCTACGACCTAGCAATTGCACTACTAGGCATTTATCCAAGGGATACAGGTGTTGTTTCGAAGGGACACATGCACCCCCATGTTTATAGCAGCACTATCAACAATAGCCAAAGTATGGAAAGAGCCCAATGTTCACCGATGGATGAATGGATAAAGAAGAGGTGGCACACACACACACAATGGAGTATTACTCGGCAATCAAAAAGAATGAAATCTTGCCATTTGCAACTATGTGAATGGAACTGGATGGTATTATGCTGAGTGAAATTAGTCAGAGAGAGACAAAAATCATATGACTTCACTCATATGAGGACTTTAAGAGACAAAACAGATGAACATAAGCAAAGGGAAACAAAACTAATATAAAAACATGGAGGGGTACCAAACATAAGAGACTCATAAATATGGAGAACAAACTGAGGGTTGCTGGAGGGGTTGTGGGAGGGGGAATGGGCTAAATAGGGAAGGGGCACTAAGGAATCTACTCCTGAAATCATTGTTGCACTATATGCTAACTAATTTGGATGTGAATTAAAAAAATAAATAAAACAAGAAAAAAAAAAAAAAGACAGCACCCTTATGGAGGTAGTCTTTTCCTGCTTTTTCCTCTAGGGTTTTGATGGTTTCCTGTCTTACATTCAGGTCCTTTATCCATTTTGAGTTTATTTTTGTGAATGGTGTGAGAAAGTGGTCTAGTTTCAACCTTCTGCATGTTGCTCTCCAGTTCTCCCAGCACCATTTGTTAAAGAGACTGTCTTTTTTCCATTGGATATTCTTTCTTGCTTTGTCAAAGATTAGTTGGCCATACTTTTGTGGGTCTAGTTATGGGGTTTCTATTCTATTCCATTGGTCTATGTGTCTGTTTTTGTGCCAATACCATGCTGTCTTGATGATTAAAGCTTTGTAGTAGAGGCTAAAGTCTGGGATTGTGATGCCTCCTGCTTCGGTCTTCTTCAAAAGTACTTTGGCTATTCGGGGCCTTTTGTGGTTCCATATGAATTTTAGGTTTGCTTGTTCTAGTTTCGAGAAGAATGCTGGTGCAATTTTGATTGGGATTGCACTGAATGTGTAGATAGCTTTGGGTAGTATTGACATTTTGACAATATTTATTCTTCCAATCCATGAGCACCCTTATGGAGGTAGTAAAGGGTAAATGAGGTCCTAAGAGTGGAGCCCCGATTCAAGGAGAGTCTGCTCTCTCACTCTCTGCCATGTGAGGACACAGTGACCAGGCTGTCAGCAAACCAGGAAGAGAGCCCTCACCAGAGCCTAACCCTGCTGGCAGCCTGATCTCAGACTTCTAGTCTCCAGAACTGTGAGACAATAAACTTCTGTTGTTCAAGCCACCCAGTCTATGGCAGCCTGAACAGACTAAGACAAACGTGAAATCAACAGATCAATAATTCTGTGTTTTAAGAGGGAATGTAAGTGAAAAGGCTCAAAAACTAGGTCTGAATATAAATTATTAATAAAACTTGGACTGTTTTCTTCCACTCTAAAGGCATCATATGGGGCAAGTATGTGGTCAATGGATTAAGCATTAAATTGAGCTATTAAGACATAAAACTATACTGCCCCAGCCACGAATATAACCCACTGATGATATTACTTACGTTTCTGCTCAACGTGAGAGAAAGCAATGACATTACTGAACTTATTTTCAATGTGCAAACCAACAGTCATAACACACAGTGTAAGAAAATAAACCATTTTCTTCAATTTATGAGGGGTTTTATTGACAAAAAAAAAAAAAAAAGGAATATTCATGACGAGTGAAAAAGACAAGTGTTGCGTTGAGTGATAGAAAATAAACAAAACCAAAAAAAGACTTTAAAGTATGTCCAGGGGCACCTGGCTGGTTTGGTCAGTAGAGCACTCTGATCAGTGTGACTCTTGATCTCAGAGTTGTCAGTTCGAGCCCCAAGTTGGATGTAGAGGTTACTTTAAAATAATAAAATAAAGTATGTCCAGTTTTTTAAATGAGGGTGGCAAGAGGAGGAAAAAAGGAAAAAGCACCCAAATCCTTTCAAGTGTCCCAACTTAAAACAACTCTAAACCCTCTAATGATGGTACCGTGAGTCAAAGGAACAAGGTGCAGTCAGTAAAACAAATACAGGTAGTGCTTACATGTTTAAAAGATCCGTAGGGTACTGCAGCGGACCCTGTCTCTTCTAGGTAATCTTCCCAGCTTAACTCCACTTCTTCCACACCAGATCCAGCATCTGGAATTAAAATCAGAACAAAAGAAAACTCAAAACTGTGAAAACATAAACTTAGTAACCCTAACTTACACAATTTACTTCACATCAAATTAACTGATTTGATTTTACACACAAAATAATCAGACGTTCAGGTTTTTAAAAAATTTTTTTAATGTTTGTTTTTGAGAGACAGACACACAGAGTGTGAGCAGGGGAGGGGCAGAGAGAGAGGGAGACACAGAATCCGAAGCAGGCTCCAGGCTCTGACATGTCAGCACAGAGCCTGACGCGGGGCTCAAACTCATGAACCACGAGACCGTGACCTGAGCTGGAGTCTGACGCTCAACCGACCGAGCCACCCAAGCACCCCTCACATGTTCATTGTAAATGGCAGGTTCCCTTTGTGTACTGATGATCAATGAATCTCAACGACATGGAAGGGTGACATGCTGTCTCCTGCTGGGCTCCATCAGGGAGGGATTCACCCAGATGGGCCATATAAAAGCTGGTGAGAGTATAACTATTATAATCACTTTGGACTATAATTTGGTATCTAATGCCAACTACCTGAGATACTTAATAGGCATTTCTTTTTTTTTTTTAATTCTTTAAATGTTTGTTTATATTTGAGAGAGAGAGAGAGAGAGAGAGAGAGAGAGAGAGAGAGAATGCACGAGCAGGGGAGGGGCAGAGAGAGGCCAGGACAGAATCTGAAGCAGGCTCCGGGCTCCAAGCTGTCAGCACACAGTCTGACGTGGGGCTTGGCCTCAGGAGCTGTGAGATCGTGACCTGAGCCGAAGTCGGACGCTCAGCTGACTGAGCCACCCGGGTGCCTTAATAGGCATTTCAAACTTAAATTTTCAACCTGAATCCTTCTTAGTACTCTCCAATTGCGTAAAAGATACCACCACCAGTCCGTATTTTGGCTCAATCCAAAAATGTGGGGTTATCCTTTTTTTCCGACTTCTCTTTCACATCTATAGATACATCAAAATCATCAGAAAACTCTGTAGGTACCACCTTTAAAATACACTCCAAATCAAATCACTTCCCACCATTTCTACTGCTCTCTCTCTAGCCCAAGACCTAATCACTATATCCTTTCACCTTTTAATCAAAATTACAACGAAATCTAAACTCTTTGGAAGACTGTGAAGGCCCAATCTGGTGTGAGCCCTGGCTACCTTCCCTGCCACTTCATCCCCAACCAGCCCCTTGTGTGCTCACTGCACTCAAGTGACCCTGGGATTCTTACTATTCTTCTCTAAACATGCTCTTTCCTCATTGATTTCCTCAGCTCAAAGACTCCTTCCCCAGTGTCATTCACCGCTTCATTACATTCAAGCCTCTCCTCAAACGTCCTGTTTCCAGAAAGGCCTCCCATCACTACTTCTCTAAAGCAGACACCCCAGACTGTGCTTCCGTTATCTTACAGGCATTCATTCAGAAGTACTTGCCAGTATGCCATATACCTTTGTATCCTCCCCGTTAGAAAACAAACTCTACCAAGACAAGACTTCATTTTGGTCACTCCTGTATCTCTGTCACAGCAGACTCAATAAATTTTTGTTGAGTGAGCAAAGATTCAAATATTCCAAAATCCAGTAATTCCAATTTACATAATAAACTCTCTAAGAGCAGGATTTTGTTTCCTGACGTATCCTCACTGCCCAAAACGATGAGGGGCACTAGCAGGTTCACAACAGACAGCTGCTGAATGAGTACACCCTAGGGGAGTCCATGGTAGGAGGCAAGTACAAGGATGCTCACCACAGCACTGTCTGTGACAGCAACAGACAGAAGAAGAGATAAATTATGGCAATTCTACAGTGGAGTAGTACTATATCGCAGCTGAAATGAATGAACCAGTATTGACACAGATAAATCTCAAAAAAAAAAAACCCACATCAAATAAAAATAGCAAGTACAGAATGAAAAGCACAAGATACAGTTTAGGCTTCAAAGCAAACTTTGCAGTATAAATGTTTATAAATGCATGCATATTAATAAGAGTACAGAAACAAAGGTGGGAAGGATATACATCAACTACCTTTGGGAGATGGAGAGGAGAAAACAGGAAGAGAAGTACAAAAGAGGCTTAAACTCTATTAGGCTTTATTTCTTAAAAAAAAATGGAAAGACATGAAAACATGTTCAACATCATTAGGGAAGTGCAAATCAAAATCACAATGAGATACCACTTCATACCCACTAGAATGATTATTATCCCAAAAAAGCAGAAAGTAAGTGTTGCCAAGGATGTGAGAAATTGGAATCTTTGTGCATTGCTGGTCTGCGGATGTAAAATGGTGCAGCCACTGTGGAAAACTATACGGTGGTTCCTCAAACAATTAAAAATACAATCACCCTGTGACCTAGCCATTCCACTTCTGGATATATACCCCAAAGAATTGAAAGCAAGGACTCAAACAGATAGTTGTACACAAATGTTCATAGCAATAATATTCACAATAGTCAAAAGGTGGAAGCAACTCAAGTGTCCATAAACGGATGAACAGATAAACAAAATGAGGTGTATACATACATACACTGGAGTATTATTCAGCCTTAAAAAGGAAGGACATCCTGGCACATATGACAACATGAATGAACCGGAGGACGCGACGCTGAATGAAGTAAGCCACTTGCAAAAGGACAGATACTGTATGATTCCACTTACATGCCAATAGCTAGAGTACTCAAATCCACAGAGACACAAACAAGAATGTAATTCCCAAGGACTGGGGGGAAAGGGAAATGGGAAGTTATCATCATGTAATAGGTACAGAGTTGCAGTCTGAGAAGATGAAAAAGTGCTGGATTGGGCGCCTGGGTGAGTTAGTTAAGTGTCCAACTCTGGATTTCGGCTCAGGTCATGATCTCACGGTTTGTGGGTTTGAGCCCCACACTGGGCTCTACGCTGACAGCGCAGAGCCTGCTTGGGATTCTCTCTCCCACTCTCAGCTGCTCCCCTGCTCACATGTACACACACTCTCTCTTTCTCTCCAAATAAATAAATAAACTTAAAAAAAAGTGCTGGAGATCACTGCGGTGATGCACAACAGTCTGAATGGACTTCATGCCACTGAACTCTTTACCTAAAAATGGCTCACAAGTAAACTTTGTGTTAAGGACATTTTATAACAATTTAACAAATGGAAACAAATACTGGACAACGTTAACATTAATTCTTCACAGTAGGTACCACAGGTGTTTGTTATATTGTTTTCCACTCATTTTTATCAATGTGTGTTTGTTATATTGTTTTCCATGTTTGAAAATTTTCACCAGAAATTTAACAAGCCAACAAAGACTACATGGGCAGCATCCTGGAAAGTATGGGTCAATAGAAACTCAATTTCCATTATTAAAACATAACAAGGCTGACGATTCATGGTCCTCAGCCAGGAACCTACTCCCTCAAACAGCGTGCTAATTTACAAATAAAAAATAAACAACAAGGGGCGCCTGGGTGGCGCAGTCGGTTGAGCGTCCGACTTCAGCCAGGTCACGATCTCGCGGTCCGTGAGTTCGAGCCCGCATCAGGCTCTGGGCTGATGGCTCGGAGCCTGGAGCCTGTTTCCGATTCTGTGTCTCCCTCTCTCTCTGCCCCTCCCCCGTTCATGCTCTGTCTCTCTCTGTCCCCAAAATAAATAAAAAAAAAAAAACGTTGAAAAAAAAATTAAAAAAAAAAAAAGATAAACAACAAAAGGGGCAACTGGATGCCTCAGATGGCTGGGTGTCTGATTCCTGATTTCAGGTCAGGTTGTGATCTCATAGTTTGTGGGTTTGAGTCTAGTGCTGGGCTCTGCACTGAGCGCTCAGGGCCCACTTACGATTCTCTCTCTCCCTTGCCCAGCTCACGTTCTCTCTCCCAAGATAAATAAATAAACATTAAAAAAATAATGAAAAAATACTAAAAATAATGAATTAAAGAACTAAAACCTCTAATAATTAAAAACTACTAACAAGCCAAGAAGAAACAAACTAATAATCTGATCAAAAAATGAGCAAAATAGGGGAGTCTGGGTGGCTCAGTTGGCTAAGCAACCGACTCTTGATATCAGCTCAGGTCACGATCTCGCAGTTGTGGGATTGAGCACCCATCGGGATTGGTTGGGATTATCTCTCTCTGCCCCTCCCCTGCTTGTGTGCATGCACACACTCTCTCTCAAAATAAATAATTATTTTATTTATCTCAAAATAAATAATTTTTCTTTAAAAAAAAGAAAAATGAGCAAAATACATGAAAAGAAATGCAAATAGTCCTTAAACATATGGAAAGATGTGTAAATTTACTCATTTTAAAAGATAAGCAAATTAAAACTACACTGAGGTATCAGATTGGAAAAAAATTCCAAAGTTTGACAACATACTCCTCTCTATAGTGAGGCTGTAGTTAAGCAGGTAAACCATAATGTCACAACCCTAGTGAAAGAGAACTTGGCAATATCTAGCAAAATACATATGTATTTGCCTTTTGAGCCAACAATTCCACTTCTAGGAATCTACCCCAAAGATAGATATGCTGGCAAAAATACAAAAAGACGTATGTGCAAAACTATTCATTGTAGCCCTATTTGTAATACCAAGACTGGGATCAACCCAAGTGTCCACCAGCAGGGAACTGGCTGAATTAAATATGGTAGATACATCTATACAGCTGGAAAAAGGAAGGAGAAAGATTACTACATACTGATGTGGGATAATCTCTAGTATAGAAGAGATATGAATATCAATATATATGTACGTATACACATTCTTGTTTATAATTTTTAAATGAGTAATAAAGTAATAAAAACCAGTTATGTATATGAAGAATAAAAAGGATGAATAGTATCAGAATGCCATTATATGTAACTATGTAGACATTTTTACAATTTAGAAACATATTTAAATCAAAAGAAAAAAATTCCAGGGGCACCTGGGTGGTTCAGTCAGTTAGGCTTTGGACTCTGGATTTTCACTCAGGTCATGATTTCATGGATCCTGGCATTGAGCTCCACTAGGTTCTGTGCTCACAGCACGAAGCCTCCTTGAGATTCTCTCTCACCCTCTCTGCAACCTTCCCCACTCGCACACATTCTCGTTCTCTCTCAAAATAAGCAAACAAAAAAAAAAAAAAGAAAAGAAAAAAAAAGAAAAAAATTCCAAATGAAAATGAACTGAAACAAATATGCTTAACTGTTAGTGGCAAAACCAACAGGATTACTTTACGCCATATTAAAATACAATATTTGACTGCAAACCCCGGGGGAATATATTTAACGGCAAAAACCATAAAGAAACTTTAAACCTCACACTGTTATCTTACGAATACTTGGAATATTGGTACTGTTGAAAAAATTATAGAAATATTATAGGGTAGGGATGCCTGGTGGCTCAGTCAGTTAAGCATCAGACTCTTGATTTCAGCTCAGGTCATGATCTCATGGTTCATGAGTTCAAGCCCCATGTTGGGTTCCCTAGAGCCTGCTTGTGATTCTCTCTCTCTCTCTCTCTCTCTCTCTCTCTCTCTCTCTCTCTCCCTCTCCCTCTCCCTCTCTCTCTCTCTCTCTCTCTCCCTCTCTCTCTGCCCCTCCCCCTGCACACACATGCTCTCTCTCAAAATAAATAAATATTTTTTAAAAAACAATATAAGGGGGGCCTGGATGGCTCAGTCAGTTAAGCATCCAACTTCAGCTCAGGTCATGATCTCGCCATTCAGGAGTTCAAGTCCCACATTAGGTTCTGTGCTGTCAGCTCGGAGCCTGGAGCCCACTTCAGATTCTGTGTCCCCCTCTCTCTCTAACCCTCCCCTGCTCGCGCTCTGTCTCTCTCTCTTTCAATAATAAATATTAAACATTAAAAAAAAACAATAAAAAATATGGTAGAGTAAAAATAAGTGATGATATGAACATCATTATGAAACAACACATTTCCAAAAGAAAAGAGACGCAAGCATAAAATCAAAGAAGTAGTTTTAAATTACTGAAATTTTAAATTAAAATTATAAATACAGGGGCGCCTGGGTGGCTCAGTCAGTCAAGCGTTGGACTCTTGATTTCAGCTTAGGTCATGATCTCGCAGTTCCAGAGTCAGAGCCCCACATCTGGCTCTGTGCTGATGGTACAGAGCCTACTTAGGATTCTTTCTCTCTCCCTCTGTCTCTACCACTCCTCCACTCATGTTGACTCTCAAAAAATACACATTAAAAAATAAATAAGTAAGTAAAATTATAAATATAAAATGAAGCCACCTTTTCTAAACATGTGTAGTTTCTACCTATGTCTATGGATAAGGCTTGTAAGAAATGACAACCTAGTATCAATGAGCTACCCCAGTACTCAGACTGTGATCTCCAAATATCGTATCCACTGCCCTAAAGAAAAAATCGTTCCCCAGAGAAATGGTAGGTTGTAAGTCTGGGGTAGAAAATGTGCAAGAAGTACCTGGGAATGTTACTACACCAGAAAGCAAGGACTAGAATTATCACAGATACATTGATATCACACCAAAAAACACAGGAAATAATCTGAAAGAACTCTCATTGCTCTAGAATGTGGCAGTTTGATCATCAAATGAATGACAGCAATAGAATCAAGCTCATCATTTATGTGTGTGTGTGCGCGCGCGCGTGCATGCGTGTGTGTGCGCTTTAAATGCATGAATTAACAATAACATTTAAAACAAGATAAATCAACTTCCTAAATGGCACAGTGAGTACCTCAGTGAACCTACTCTCCCAGAAAAATATCAAGATCACTGACTAAACAATGAAAAGCAACCATTTCAAAGTTATGAAATTAACTGAAGGCACACAACAAACTGAAAAGTACTATTCCAGACAAGCTACTGGACCTGGTTAGAACAGCAGGGTTGTGGCTTTTTAACCTGGGACTATTCCCATTCCTCATCCCTCCTTAGCTCAAAACAGAAACTTTGGAATTGAAAATACAATAACCGTAAGTAAACTCCATGGTAAGCTCCTTAGCAGAATAAGGAGGATACAGGAAAGAACGACTAAAATTAAAAACAGAGCAAAAGAAAACACTCAATCTAAACATCAGAAAGGAAACACTGAAAAAATGAAAAGAGTTTCAAGGAGTTGTGGAACAGCAACAAAAAAATCTAACACTAGGGCCAGCAGAGTACTAGAAAAAGAAAAGGAAGACAGGGTTGAAAAAGTATTTGAAGAAATAATGGCTGAAATTTTTCCAATTTTGGCAAAAAAAAAATGTCCAATAAGTCTATAGATTCAAGAAACTAAGAAAACCCCAAACAAGATAAATCCAAGGAAATATGTGCAAAGATACAGCAAAAGTCAAACTTCTGAAAGCTAAAAGACAAAAAAATCTTGAAAGCAGCAAGGGAAATAATACCTCTCTTAAGATGAATGGGGGAGAGGGGATTCCAATGACAGATTTCTCACCAGAAATCATGGAATGCATGAATGCCAGAATACATACTACTTTTCAAGAGATGAAAAAAAAAAAGTATTTTCTACCCAAAATTCTATTTCCAGCAAAAATATCCTTCAGTAATGAACAGGGAAGTAAAGACACTTGTCATAGTAAGGTAAAATATTTTTTCACCAGATCAATCCCCCCCACACACAAAATCCCCCACAATCCCCCCCCACACACAAAAAAAATGGCTTAAGAAAATTCTATAAACAGAAATGGAATGACAGAAGAAGGAATCTTAGAAAATTAGGAAGGAATAAGGGACAATTTCAAGAGTAAAAATATTGGAAAATATAAAACAGTTTCCTTCTCTTCCTGACTTCAAATTATGTTTGACAGTTGAGGCAAAAATTTTAACAGTGCCTGATGTGGTTCTCAAGTATGTGGAGGAAATATTTAAGACAATTATAAAGGTAAAGAGATATAAAAGTGAGTAAAGTTTCCACACTTTGCTCAAATTAATTAAATGATGACACTAGCAAAGTATGAGAAGTTATGTATATATAGTGTTCCACCTAGAGCAGCCACTAAAAAGCCACAGAAACAGATACATTAAAAAACACTACATACAAATCAAAATGGAATTCTAAAAAAGTTCAAGTAACCCACAAGAAGGCAGGAAGAGAGAGGAAAAAAAAAGAAAACAAAAAACCAAAAACCAAAAACCAATGAACAAAAACAGCAGACTTGAGTCCTAATAATTACATTAAATGTAAATGGTCTAAATACATCAACATAAGACTAAAACTCTTTTAAATGACTATATGTTTTACAGGAAATTTTGAATATAATGACATAGGTAGAAAGTGAAAGGATGGAAAAGATATACCATGTAAACATTAATCAAAAGAAAACAAGAATAGGTCAGGATACCTGGGTGGCTCAGCCAGTTGAGTGTCCAACTCTTGATTTCAGCTGAGGTCATAAACTCACCATTCATAAGTTTGAGCCCTGTGTCAGGCTCTGCACTGACAGTGTGGAGCCTGCTTGGGATTCATCCTCTCTCTCTCTCTCTCTCTCCCTCTCTCTCTCTCTCTGCCTCTTTCTCTGCCCCTCCCCTGCTCACACTCACTCTCTCTCAAAATAAATAAATAAACAAACAAACAAAAAGAAAAAAGGAATAGGTAAATCCATAGAAACAGAAATTAAGTTAATGGTTGCCAAAGACTGGATGGAGCAAGAAATGACTGCTAACAATTTCTCTTTGGGGGGAGATGAAATATTCTGGAATTAGCAGTAATGGTCACACAACCTTGTGAATATAATAAAAATCATTGAATCGTGTACTCTAAACAGGTATATGAATTCATGATATGTGAATCACATCTCAAAAAACAAAAACAGAGGTGCCTGGGTGGTTCAGTTGAGCATCCTACTTTTGATTTTGGCTTAGGTCATGAACCCATGGTCATGGGATCAAGCTCCGTGGCAGGCTCTTGCACCGAATGTGGAGCCTGTTTAAGATTCTCTCTCTCTCCCTCTGCCCCTCTCCCCTGCCCGCACTGTCTCTCTCTCTCTCCAAAATTAAGAAAATTTAAAAAACCTCAATAAAGTTTTTTAAAAACCTCAACAGTGAAAAAAGAATGTCATTATTAATTTAAAAAGCAAACAACATAATAAATGAGCCAAAGACATGAAGACACTTTTACTAAAGAGGATATAAGGATGACAAACAAGCACATGTTCAACATCACTAGCCATTAGGGAAAGGTAAATTAAGACCAGGATAAGGTGTCATTACACACCTCATCAGAAATGACTTAAAAAACAGCGACAATACCCAGTGGCAGAGGGGATGTGCAGAAACTAGATCTCTCATCCATTGCTGATAAAAATGTACAGCTACTCTGGAAAGTAGTTTGGCCATTTCTTTATTAAACATATGACCCAGCAATTGTGGTCCTGGGCATTTATTCCAGAAAGATAAAATCTTACGTATATGATTGCTCACAGCAGCTTTATTTGTAATGGCCAAAAACTGGATGCAACCAAAATATACTACAACAGATGAACAGTTAACCAAACTGTAGTACATGGAATACTACTGAGCAATGAAAGGGAACAAACTTCTGATACACACAAGAATTTGGACAGCTCTCAAGAGCATTATCTTGAGCGAAAAAAGCTAACCTCAAAAAGTCACACACCTGGGGCACCTGGGTGGCTCAGCTGGTTAAGTGTCTGACTTCGGCTCAGGTCATGATCTCACGGTTCGTGAGTTCAAGCCCCGAATCAGACTCTCTGCTGACAGCACAGAGCCTGCTTCAGATCCTCTGTCCCCCTCTCTACCCTTCCCCTGCACCCATGCGCACACTTGTACACGTACGTGTACACACACACACACACTCTCTCTCTCTCTCTCTAAAAAATAAACATTAAAAAAAAAGTCACATACTATGTGATTCTATTTATATAACATTTTTGGAATGACACAGAGATGGAGAACAGATTAACAGCTCCCTGGGGTTAGAGGAGGCTGGGGGAAAGTAAGGGGGAGACGTAACTATGAAGGGGTAGCAAGGAAGAGCTCTTTGTGGTGATGGAACAGTTCTGTATCTTGACTGAGGTGGTAGTTACAGGAATCTGCATGTAATAAAATGACAGAGAACTACACACACTTTCTACCTTGTCAGTTTCCTGGCTTTTATGTTGTAATATACTTACAGGAGATGTAACTAGTGGTAAACACAGGACCTGTCAGTACCATCTTTATAACTTCCCATGAATCTACAGTTATTTCAAAATATTTCAAAAGTTACTATCAAAATTTAAAAAAAAACTTGAAGATGTTTGTTCATAAAAGTCATTTGCTTTTCCAGCAAACGTTATGAGTACCCCCTAGTGCCAGGTTCTCTGCTAGGTACAGAGAAAGATGACTCACGCCTTCAAAGGGCTTTCTGTTCAGTGGTAGAAAGACAAGTCGGACAATACAGTACAGGTAAGTAATACAACTGTGCACTGTGCACTATGAAAAATGATTTCTGTTCAGCAAAGCCAGTACCTGCATCAAGCTGCTGCTCCCCGTTCATTTCCACAGAACATGGGCTGTCTTCTCCCCACGCAAAGGACAGGCCTTATGGTTCCGCTATGGTCTGAAAATTACTTGCAGGTCTCAAGCATCTGTTCAGTGGGCATCCAAGGGTCCAAATGAAAGTGCTGAAAGATAAAAAAGAACACATAAACAGCTTGAAGCCCCAGTGTGTTTACTCATTCCTGAGACCTGGCACCCCAGTCCGTTGAGAGTGCACATGAAACAAAAAACACCTTGGCAGAAGAGATGGGATTATAGAAAAAACTGACACCTAATTTTGAAGAATGTATGTGTGGGTGTGAGTGTGTGTGCATACATGTGTATGTGTAGAGACAGCACTATCGAGATCTTGATATCTAAAAATTGCAACAAATTAACACGTATATGAATTAGTACTCTTTAAACTCAGATTGTAATCCTTAGCACCTTGACTCCTACCCACAAAAACTCTAATTCCTAATGAATTCCTGAAGGAAAAACGGTAGCTTTCAATGTTCTATCTTACCCAATGAATAAGATCAAGGATATATTACTTTATCTAGCTTTCCATTCCATTTATCGAGAATATTATGCAGAACCAAAACTTATCAACTACCTTAGTCTACAATTACACTTACAAAGGGAACCCCTCCAAAATAAGCCCTGAACCAATTTATTCCTTTTAAATTTTTTTTAATGTTTATTTATTTCTGAGACAGAGAGAGACAGAGCATGAGGGGGGAAGGGCAGAGAGAGAGGGAGACACAGAATCAGAAGCAGGCTCCAGGCTCTGAGCTGTCAGCACAGAGCCCAACGCGGGGCTCGAACTCACAAACTGTGAGATCATGACCTGAGCCGAAGTCGGTCGCTCAACTGACTGAGCCACCCAGGTGCCCCTTATTTATTCTTTTTTTAAAAACACAATTTTATTGGGGGCACCAGGGTGGCTCAGTCGGTTAAACATCTGACTCTCGGTATCAGCTCAGGTCATGATCTCATGGTCTCATGAGTTCAAGCCCCACGTCAGGCTCTGTGCTGACAATGAGGAGCCTGCTTGGGATTCTCTCTCTCTCCCTCTCTCTCTGCCCCCCCCCCACTCACGCTGTCTCTGTCTCTCTCAAAATAAACTATAAACAAATATATTAACAAAACAACTTTATTGGGATATAATTCACATACCAAAATTTCCCACTTTAAGTGTATAATTCCACAGCTTTAATAAGTTTACAGAGTTGTGTAACTACCACTATATCCAGTTTCAGAATATCTCTGTTACCATGAAAAAAACTCCATTCCCACTTGCAGCTCCTCCCCATTCTGTCTAGGCACAGAACAGGTACCTGACCTGCCCAGGGCCCAACAACTAGGAAGTAGCAGAACCAGGTTTCAAACCAAGCAAAATGCCTATAGTCCATGTCCTCGAACACTGTATTTTACTGCCTCTCAATGGGAAACAGCTGAGAGTTTCTTTAACCATGGAAAGGAAATGATCAAATCTGTGTTTCACAAAAGATCACTCTGGACCCAAATAGAGAAACCAGAGGGAGTGATAGCAAAGACAACATACAAGTATAAAACTACGTGGCAAAGGACTCCATAATTAATGGGAAGTCTGGGTGGCTCAGTCAGTTGAGTGTCTGACTCTTGATTTTGGCTCAGGTCATGATCTCAGGGTAGCGGGATCAAGCCCCAAGTTGGGCTCCATGCCCAGCATGGAGCCTGCTTGGGATTCTCTCTCTCTCTCTCTCTCTCTCCCTAAAATAAAAAAAAAATTTTTTTTTTTTTAACATTTATTTATTTTTGAGACAGAGAGAGACAGAGCATGAACGGGGGAGGGGCAGAGAGAGAGAGGGAGACACAGAATCGGAAGCAGGCTCCAGGCTCTGAGCCATCAGCCCAGAGCCCGACGCGGGGCTCGAACTCACAGACCGCGAGATCGTGACCCGGGCTGAAGTCGGACGCTTAACCTACTGAGCCACCCAGGCGCCCCCCCAAAAAAATTTTTTTTAAAGAAGACACCATAAAAAAAAAAAAAAAAAAAAAAGAAGACCATAAATAAAGTTCAAAAGTAAAGGAGTTTACCTTAAAAGTTCTCATTACAAGAAACAATTTTTTGTAACTATGTATGGTGATTGATACTAACTAGACTGAGTTTGGTGATCACTTTGCAATGTATACAAACATCAAATCATTATGTTGTACACCTGAAACAGAATGTTATTTGTCAATTATACTTTACTACAAATAAATAAATAAACAAACAAGACAAATGATATGGGTGAAAATATAATGGGTTAATTTCCATATATAAACTCCTATAATTCAACAACATCAAAAAAGAAAATATGGGCAAAATGCATAACTGATCCACATTTAATGTTTTTATTTATTTTTGAGACAGAGAGAGACAGAGCATGAGCAGGAGAGGAGCAGAGAGAGAGGGAGACACAGAATCTGAAACGGGCTCCAGGCTCTGAGCTGTCAGCACAGAGCCCGATGCGGGGCTTGAACTCACCGACTGTGAGATCACGACCTGAGGAAAGTCGGACGCCCAACCGACTGAGCCACCCAGGCGCCCCATAATTGATCTACATTTAAAAACATCAGAGTTAAAGCTTATAAAAATGTGCTCAATCTTATTAGTAGTGATGAAAATAATTTTTAATTATATACTATTTTTTCACCTTTCAGATTGGTAAAATTTTTAAAACTAAAAAGAATTGTTGGCAAGGAAGGTGGATGAATGGGAGAAATTGGGAGTACAGATTGGTACCTCTTTTTTTTTGAAAAGAAATTTAGGGGCGCCTGGGTGGCGCAGTCGGTTAAGCGTCCGACTTCAGCCAGGTCACGATCTCGCGGTCCGTGAGTTCGAGCCCCGCGTCAGGCTCTGGGCTGATGGCTCGGAGCCTGGAGCCTGTTTCCGATTCTGTGTCTCCCTCTCTCTCTGCCCCTCCCCCGTTCATGCTCTGTCTCTCTCTGTCCCAAAAATAAAAATAAAAATAAAAAAAAAAAAAAAAAAAAAAAACGTTGAAAAGAAATTTAATGAAACATAATTTAACCTACAAAGATTTATAAGACACAAACTCTCTGAGCAGTAATTCTAGTATTAGGAATCTTTCAGAGTGCCTGGGTGGCTCAGTCAGTTAAGTGTCCTACTCTTGATTTGTGCTCAGGTCGTGATCTCGCAGTTTGTGAGTTCGAGCCCTGCACTGGGCTCTGCGCTGACAGTGCAGAACCTGCTTGGGATTCTGTCTCTCCATTTCTCTCTGCCCCTCCCTGGCTCTCTCTCTCTCTTTCAAAATAAATAAATAAACCTAAAAAAAATAAAAGAATCTTGGGAATGCAAGCTGGTGCATCCACTCTGGAAAACAGTATGGAGTTTCCTCAAAAAGCTAAAAATAGAACTACCCTACGACCCAGCAATTGCACTACTAGGTATTTATCCAAGGGATACAGGCCTGCTGTTTCGAAGGGACACATGCACCCCAACGTTTATAGCAGCACTATCAACAATAGCCAAAGTATGGAAAGAGCCCAAATGTCCATCGATGGATGAATGGATGAAGAAGATGTGGTGTATATACACACACACACACACACACACACACACACACACACACACACACACGATGGAGTATTATTTGGCAATCAAAAAGAATGAAATCTTGCCATTTGCAACTACGTGGATGGAACTGGAGGGTATTACGCTAAATGAATTTAGTCTGTCAGAGAAAGACAAATAGCATATGACTTCACTCATATGAGGACTTTAAGAGACAAACAGATGAATATAAGGAAAGGCAAACAAAAATAATATAAAAACAGCGGGGCGGGGGCGCCTGGGTGGCTCAGTCAGTTAAGTGTCTGACTTCAGCTCAGGTCATGATCTCACACTCTGTGAGTTCAAGCCCCGCGTCGGGCTCTGTGCTGACAGCTCAGAGCCTGGAGCCTGCTTCAGATTCTGGGTCTCCCTCTCTCTCTGCCCCTCCCCTGCTCATGCTCTGTCTCTCTCTGTCTCAAAAATAAAAACATTTAAAAAATTAAAAAAAAAAACAGGGAGGGGAAAAAAACATAAGAGATTCATAAATATGTAGAACAAACAGAGGGTTATGGGGGGGGTGGTGTGGGAGGGGGGATGGACTAAATGGGTAAGGGGCACTAAAGAATCTACTTCTGAAATCACTGTTGCACTATATGCTAATTTAGATGTAAATTTTTAAAAATAAAATTAAAATTAAAAGGGGCGCCTGGGTGGCTCAGTCGGTTAAGCGTCCAACTTCGGCTCAGGTCATGATCTCACAGTTCGTGAGTTCGAGCCCCACGTCAGGCTCTGTGCTGACAGCTCAGAGCCTGGAGCCTGCTTCACATTCTGTGTCTCCCTCTCTCTCTGCCCCTTCCCTGCTCATGCTGTGTCTCTCTCTGTCTCAAAAATAAATAAACATTTAAAAAAAATTTTTTTTTTAAATTAAAATTAAAAAAATAAAATAAAAGAACCTTTCATACAAAACACATGTGTTGAAGGCTTCATAACCAGTGATGTTTGCCACAGTACTATCTTGAACAGTGGGAAACCAGATAACCTGTATATCTACCAAATGGGAATGGGATGACCAATACACTATGATACACCTATACTAGGATATACTCTACAATCATTAGAAGAATTTAGGTAGATCCATAAAAGCACATGGGAATGTTATCTATGCTGCTGAGTGGAAAAACCACGTGAAGGGCATTATATTAACTTTTTAAAACCCTGTGTCCATTGTTTACTTGACTACGTGACTTTTAACAAATGACCTAACTCATTTGTGCCAACGGCATCACTTGTAAAAGAGGGAGAATAGTGCTGTACCTACTTCAGAGGACTGCTATGAGGATAAGTAAGACAATCGATGAAGAGCACTTAGCATAAAGCTGGCCACATGTAAATGCTGAGTTAATATTAACTTTATACAATGTTGACTGATTTGAGTTCCTATGGCACTTAGTGCATCATCTCTACACAGAACACCCGATCACTACATCATGGGTTTGACATAGCAAAGTCAGTGCTACGTAAATATCTGTTGGTTCACTAGGTTTTGAAGATGGCATCCACTACTTATATTCATAAACTCTTGAAATATACCAGAATATTTTGTGCAAAGAGCCACCTAGTACAAAATGATAATATATGAGGAAATATTGAATACATAATATATTCAAATATATAATATAGAATAATCAAAGCCAAAGGCAAGAGAAAATGAAAACCACAAGTCTTATGAAGCTGAAAGCTAAGGCTATGATATTTGTTTTCAAACTTACAACATCACTAAGATTTTAACCAATGAACAATCAGTTCATCATCTTAATAGGATTATGAGAAATAAACTGCTGAAGCTTTTTGCTGTAGAACATCTGTTAAATCTCTTTCTTTATTGCTAGTATGCTCTCTTTCTATGCAATGAAGGGGGAAAAAAACAGTAAAATATCCAGGAGCTTAGAATATAGAAATTTTGTAAAAAAATTTTTTTAACATTTATTTATTTTTGAAAGAGAGAGAGACAGAGTGTGAGCGGGGGGCAGGCAGAGAGAAAGGGAGACACAGAATCAGAAGCAAGCTCCAGGCTCTGAGCTGTCAACACAGAGCCTGACATGGGGCTCAAACTCATGAGCAGTGAGATCATGACCTGAGCTGAAGTCAGATGCTCAACCGACTGAGCCACACAGGTGCCCCTAGAATATGGAAATTTAACTCACTTTTCATTATTTCCTTTTGTTTCATTTATTTCCTATTCATATTAAATTGTTTTACTGTCTTTGTTTATTTTATCACTAATTTTGGTGATAATTTCTCTTGTGGTGACCAGAACACATTAGAGTTATTCATTTAAATAAGTTGTCATGAACTAACTGATCTGAACCTTGCTCATCTTATTTAGAATATTTCAGTGAGGGGCGCTTATATTACCCTATGCCTCTACTACCAGGCTTCACGTTGATGCACTTTGTTTTGAAGGCTAAGATTAAACACTGAGTAAGAGCATTTATTACATGGGAAAAGTTACAATGATGCAACAGATTTCTGTAGGATGGATCCTCAGCCAAATGATTTAACAAATCCAACATAAATAACTCTTAAAGCACTTAGGAAGAAGGATAGGAACTCAGTGTGATTCCAGAGATATGTATCCAGTACATATAGTAGCTGCAAACAAAACAAAACAAAACTTTAATTCAGTAAGTATTTATGAGGTAGTTAAAAGGAAAATTCCCATTGAAATGTTTGAATTTTCACTCCTATCCCTCAACTTAACAGATGGAAGTCCAGTAACAATTTCAACTATGCTGTTAAATATGGTAAATGCAAACAATTCAGCAAATTAGATGCTCCATTTTGGGCATATTTGCAAAGTAAATGCCCTTACAGCAAATGCTAGTGGTAGAGTCACTGTGTTTTTTTGTTCCCCAACAGATATAGATCCCTGCTGGCTTTTTACTCTCTCCAATAGTCCATCATCACTCCCTGACCTTGCATACATCTTATCTGACAGGCTAGCTAAATTAAATGTTTTGCTTCCATCTGTCAAATGTCAATGTAATTTGATTATTAAGCATAGAAATCTTCCATTGTTTCATTAAGTTGTTTATTGCCGTTGTTTTTAACCCACTGCTCCGTGTCTAACTAGGGAGATTAAAAAATAAATTAAGTCTAATAAAGTCAATCTTAGCCACTCACATCATCTAAATTAAATCTGACCCTAATTGAACTTTTCCATGATTATGTAAACCCAACACAGCGCATGTCTATCTCAATTGAACAAATCAGTACTAATGAATTTATAAAACCAAAAGAACTTCTAAACAATACCCAGAACTCAAGAATACCCTAAATTTTTAAGGTGTTCAACGTCACTAATCATGAGGAAAATGCCAATCAAAACCACAATGAAGTATCACCTCACACCTGTTACAAAGCTATTATCAAAAAGACAAGAAAACAAACGTTGACAAGGATGTGGGAAAAGGGAATCCTTGTGCACTGTTGGTGGGAACGTAAATTGATGCAGCCACTGTGGAAAACCGTATGGGGGTTCCTCAGATAATTACAACTAGAAATAACGTATGATCTAGCAATTCCCCTTTTGGGTATTCAAAGGAAACAAAAACACTAACTCAAAAAGATATCTACACTCCCATATCCACTGCAGCATTATTTATGATAGCTAAGACATGGAAGCAACTTACGTGTCCACTGATAGATGAATGGATTTTTAAAAATGTGGTATACACACACATATACACACACAATGGGATATTACTCAGCCATAAAAAAGAAACTCCTGCCATTTGCAACATAGATGGACCCTGAGAGCAGTATGCTAAGTGAAATAAGTCAAACAGAGAAAGACAAATGCCATATGATCTCACACATGGAATAAAAACAAAACACCCAAACCCAAACTCATAGATACAAAGAACAGATTGGTGACTGTCACACAAAATGGGTGAAGGTGATCAAAAGGCACAAATTTTCAGTTAAGAAATATGTAAGTCCTAAAGATATCAAGTGCAGCATGATGACTCACTGTCAACAACACCGTATCGTAGATTTCAAAAGACAGTAAATCTTAAAGGTTCTCATCCTAAGACAAAAAGTTTGTATATGTGGTGACAAGTATTACTGAAACTTACTGTGGTCAGCGTTTTGCAATATATTCATATATTAAATCATTATGTTGTACACCCTGGACTAACACAATGTTATATCTCAATTATATTTCAATTTAAAAAGCTAAATTATGAGGCGATATTTTAAAAGTGTGGTTTTAGACTAACAATGAGAAATTTTTAAGTAAAATATGGCATAAGCATACAATGTAATACTACATGGCCATTAAAAATTGTGTTAGAGAAGCGGCACCTGGGTGGCTCAGTCAGATAAGCATCGGACTCTTGATTTCACTTCAGGTCATGATCTCATGGTTCATGAGACTGAACGCCCCGTCGGGCTTTGTGCTGACAAAGCGGAGCCTGCTTGGGATTCTCTCTCTCTCTGCCCTTTTGTCTCTCTCTCTAAATAAATAAAGAAACATTTTTTAAAAGTTGTGTTAGGGGGTGCCTGGGTGGCTCAGTCAATCGAGCATCCAACTTCAGCTCAAGTCATGATCTCACGGTTCACAGGTTCAAGCTGTGCCATCAGGCTCTGGGCTGACAACTCAGAGCCTGGAGCCTCCTTCGGGTTCTGTGTCTCCCTCTCTCTCTCTGCCCCTCCCCTGCTTGTGTTCAGTCTCTGTCTCTCAAAAATGAACAAATGTTTAAAAAAAATTTTTTAAGAAGTTGTGTTAGAGAAATGTTTTTCTTTCCAATAAAAATCCCAAAAGGGTATTTTATTTTAAAATGCTAATTTAAAATGCATCTGAAGGAGAAAATGTACAACCCAGCTACATTTTTGTAAAAGATGTATATGATGAGATAGTTCTATCAAAATATTCAAATAGTATGATATTAGTACAAGAAAAGACAAATACATCAGTAAAATAGGAATTAAAGAATTGGCTATCCATTCTGAGAGGCAAAAAACTGGATCCTTACTTCATGCTGCCACATAAATAAATTCCAGGCAAATTAAAAGAGCAAAACATGAAAAACAAGACTCCAAACAAATTTAAAAAATGGGAATATGGTTATAAACCCTGGGACAGCATAGACATCCTCAAGCATTGAGGCCATAAAATGGAACATTTAAAAATATTTAAAACTTCTGACTGGCAGAAAGACAGCATCAACAACTTTAAAAACCAAGCCCTAAGGGGATCTGGGTAGCTCAGTAGGTTGGGCGTCCAACCTCAGCTCAGGTCATGATCTACAATTCGATTCGTGTGTTCAAGTCTCATATAGGGTTTGCTGCTGCCAGTGCAGAGTCAGCTTCCAATCCCGTCCCCCTCTCTCTTTGACCCTCCCCAACTCACACACACGCTCTCTCTCTCTCTCTCTCAAAAATAAACATTAAAAAAAAATAATAAATACATTATATAAAAACCAAGTCATAGACTAGAAGAAAATATTTCCAGCATATATTAGACATAAAGGATTAACAGTCATAATCACAGAAAACATCTATAAATTAATAAAGAAAAAAAGGCCAAACCTAACGGAGAACAAAAGTCAGGTACGAAGAGGAATTTTAGAGAAGAAATGCAAATGATCAATAAGCATACAAAAACATGTTCAATGTCAAAGGCTAAAATGAGGTTTTTTTCATTCAGAATGACAAAAATAAAAGATTAATAACATCCAATACAGGTGAAATTATGGAGAAATGGATGTTGTCACTACTAGTTGAAGAGCACAAATGGGTATAACACTTTTAGAGAGAAATTTTATTGCATCAAAAAATTTAACTTGCATTCTGTACAAACCAAGCAATTCCATTTCCAATATCTATTTCAGAAAAATATCCAAAGAGAGGGTGCCTGGGTAGCTCAGTCGGTTAAGCAACTGACTCCAGCTTGGGTCACAATCTCGTGGTTCCTGAGTTCAAGCCACGCATCGGACTCTGCGCTGACAGCTGAGAGCCTGGAGCCTGCTTTGGATTCTGTCTCCTTCTCTGTCTCTGCCTCCCCTCCTCCGTCATGCTCTGTCTTTCCCTATCCCTCTCTCTCTCTCTTAAAAATAAATAAGCATTAAAAAAATTTAATACCCAAAGAAGATAAAGAAATAAGTAGCATAACATTTTTTTTAAGTTTATTTATTTTGAGAGAGCGTGAACAGGGAAGGGGCAGAGAGAAAGGAAGAGAAAGAATACCAAGCAGGCTCTGCACTGTCAGTGCAGAGCCCAATGCAGGGCTTGATCTCACAAACCCTGAGATCATGACCTGAGCCGAAATCAACAGTCAGACACTTAACCAACTGAACCACCCAGACTCCCTGAAGCATAACATTTTCAAAGAAAGAGGGGCACCAGGGTGGCTCAGTCACTTAAGCGTCCGACTTCAGCTCAGGTCATGACCTCACGATTCAACTCATGAGTTTGAGCCCTGCGTCAGGCTCTCTGCTGTCAGTGCAGAGCCCACTTCAGATCCTCTGTCCCACTCTCTCTCTCTTTCTCTCTGCCCCTCTCCCACAAATAAACATTAAAAAGTTTTTTTAAAAAGGCATGAAGTACTGATACATGCTATAATTTGGATAACTTTGAAAATATACCAAGTGAAAGAAGTCAAACACAAAAGGCCACATATTATATGCTTCCAGTTATATAAAATGGCCAGAACAGGCAAGTCCATAGGGACAGAAGGTAGAGTAGTGAGGGTGCCAAGAGCTAGAGGGAAAGACTACCACTATGCAGAGTTTCTTCTGGGGGCTACTGAAACACTATGAAATTAGATTGTCACAGCAGCCCTACAACTGAATAAAAACCATTATTCAGCTGTGTTGTACACAGCTAGTACACAACTAGTATGACATCGTATATCAACTATACTTCAATAATAAAAAAAAACCACTCTGGGGGTGCCTGGGTGGCTCAGTCGGTTAAGCAGCCGACTTCGGCTCAGGTCATGATCTTGCGGTCCGTGAGCTCGAGCCCCACATCAGGCTCTGTGCTGACAGCTCAGAGCCTGGAGCCTGTTTCGGATTCTGTGTCTCCCTCTCTCTGACCCTCCCCTGTTCATGCTCTGTCTCTCTCTGTCTCAAAAATAAATAAACGTTAAGAAAAAAAAACCACTCTGCACTACTGTACACTTTAAATGAGTGAATTTCATGGTATGTGAAGTGTATCTTGATCGAGTCGCAAAAAAATAAAGTCATCTGTATTAAGAACACAACTGTGGGGGCGCCTGGGTGGCTCAGTCGGTTAAGCGTCCGACTTCAGCCCGGGTCACAATCTCGTGGTCAGTGAGTTCGAGCCCCGCGTCGGGCTCTGCGCTGATGGCTCAGAGCCTGGAGCCCGCTTCCAATTCTGTCTCCCTCTCTCTCTGCCCCTCCCCCGTTCATGCTCTGTCTCTCTCTGTCTCAAAAATAAATAAACGTTAAAAAAAAAAAAAAAAAAAGAACACAACTGTGGGGGCGCCTGGATAGCTCAGTCAGTCGAGCGTCTGACTCCTGATCTCAGCTCAGGATCAGGTGAGACCAGGTCATGATCTCCTGTCTGGTGGGTTCGGGCCCCACATCAGGCTCTGCTCTGACAGTATGGAGCCTGCTTGGCATTCTGTCTCTCCCCCTCTCTGCCCGTTCCCCTCTTGCATGCACTTTCTCTCAAAATAAACCTAAAAGAAGAACACACCTGTGCTTTAAAATAACATTATTTCCATTTTCAAATACAGAAGCTGAGGGCAAGGAATCTGGGTACCATCTGGATATCCAACAGAAAGAACAAGGAGAATTTAGCTGTCACTGGTTTGTTTTAGTTAAGGTAATGCTGTGCTTTAACCAATAAATTCCAAATTACAGTTGCTTAATCCAACAGATATTTCTCACTCAGTGAAAGCCCAAGCAGGTGTTCCTGAAGAGTAGGCAACTGTCCTCTATGTGGTAATTCATCGAGCCAAGCGCCTTCTGACCCAGAGCGCTGCATCTTCAACACAGGTTCCCCAAATCATTCAGCATAGGGATCATTCACGTAGGTTTTCTTGATCCAGGGCTTCTACCCACATTCTATTGTTAAAATTCGGTCACATGACCCCATCTAACTACAAGGGAAGCTGGGAAATATAATGCAGTACTTCCCACTATTAAATATGAGTGTTTAGAATTAGTACTACCATTTTTTAGAACTGATATTAACAGATACTACCAGTGATTTTGTTCAAAGAAGCCTCTATGAGTCAACAGCAGTGATACTAATGAACTGCAATGTTACTGCAATTAGTCAATCAATATTTGCTGAGCACATACTATCTGCCACATACTGTGTTAGGCAAACAAATGGCGGGGGAGGGGGGTGCTGCCCTCACAGTTCTCACAATCTAGTGTGGGGAGACAGGTAATAAAGTATATAGTATGCTGAATGAAAATAAATGTTAGGGGCAAAAATGAGGCAAGGAAGGAGGACACAGAGTTACTACTTTCGAAAGAGTACCAAGGCCTTAGTGATGAGGTGACATTAGCCAACACCCAAGGGTACCTGGGGAAGTACATTCCAGACAGAAAGCGCAAAGATCCTGAAGTGGGAGCTTGTGTAGCACTTTCAAGGCCACTGCTGTTGGAGCAGAAGGATCAAGGCAAAGATGCTAGGAGATGAGCTCAGAAAGGTACCAGGGACCAGATTATACACAAACGTGTAAGCTGCTGTGAAGATCTGGGTTTTGAGGAAGACACTGGAGGGCTCTGAGCAGAGGAGGGACATAATCTGACCTCTCTTTCAAAAGGATCACTGTGCAACTGTGTTGAGAATAGACTGTGAAGTGAGCAAGGAGCCCAGGAAGATCAATAAAAAAGATCCTGGAACAATCCCAGCGAGCGTGTTAGTGGCTAGATCCACTAGAGCATCGGTGAAAAGGTTGAGGAGGGTAGAAGGAAAACTGGATGTGTGGTGTGAGAGAAAGAGCAGCATCTGGGCTGACTCCCAAGTTTTCGGCCTAAGCCACAGAAAGGATGAAATTGCCATTTAGGGGAAAGGTTTAGAGGAGGAGTGGTTTGAGAATGAAAAATCAGGGGTTCCGATGGAAAATCGGTCAGTATGATTAATTTCTTCATCATTAAAGCTTCTTTCTTTGAGTTTCCAGGAAAATTTTTTTCAATCAACAAAAGTGTAATTATTAACACTCCTTATATGAACAGTGGTTCCAACTTATGAGCTCTTTTCATATGCCATAATTCATTCAAGCTTAATAAAAACTCTTTAAAATATCTAGAATGGCTTCAATCTTTATTTCGCACCTTGGAAACCTTCTTGTCAGCTTCAGTCCCCACTCTCACACTTCACCTTTCTTTCCGTTAGGTTTACTGATCGATCATCCATGAAGGCATTTCATCACACCAATTCAGTAACTTGCGCTGTTTTAGTGTTTAAAATCCTAATTTCAACACCCATAAATTTTCCATTAAAAGCACCTCAATGTCAACTTTTCTAACCCTTCTTTAATACATGTCTTTCAAAAATTTCAAGCATAAATATTTTTTTAAAACTGATTCATACTATAATGATGTTGGAAATCTCATGTCAACCAATTTATAAATCCCTAGTTCCAGCTATAAGTAGGACCACTTCACAGCCCTGTTCCCTCAGCAATGGCTAACAGTGACAATATTTGTACTCTGCACCACATATCAAGATTATGAAATCATAGTTCTGACATGATCTTTCATTATACCAAGATATGACAGTAGCATTTAAAAAATCATTTTTTGGGGTGCCTGGGTGGCTTGGTCGGTTAAGCTTCCGACTTCAGCTCAGGTCATGATCTCACGGTCTGTGAGTTCGAGCCCCGCGTCGGGCTCTGTGCTGACAGCTCAGAGCCTGGAGCCTGTTTCAGATTCTGTGTTTCCCTCTCTCTCTGCTCCTCCCCCGTTCATGCTCTGTCTCTCTCTGTCTCAAAAATAAAATAAAACGTTAAAAAAAATTTAAAAAAATAAAAAATAAAAAAAAAAATAAAAATCATTTTTTTAACTTTATTTTTTATTTTTTAAAATTTACATCTAAATTAGTTAGTATATAATGAAGCAATGATTCCAGTAGATTCCTTAATGCCCCTTACCCATTTAACCCATACCCCCTCCCACAACCCCTCCAGCAACCCTCAGTTTGTTCTCCATATTTATGAGTCTCTTTTGTTTTGTCCCCGTTTTTATATTATTTTTGTTTCCTTTCCCTTATGTTCATCGGCTTTGTCTCTTAAAGTCCTCATATGAGTGAAGTCATATGATTTTTGTCTTTCTCTGACTAATTTCACTTAGCATAATCCCCTCCAGTTCCATCCACGTAGTTGCAAATGGCAAGATTTCATTCTTTTTGATTGCTGAGTAATACTCCATAAAAATCATTTCTTTATCCTTATCCTATAAGCTGGAGAAATGGTAGATGTTCTAGAGTACAAATATTGTCACATTCTTCATGGATGACGACTTTATTTATAGAAGCCAGTTACATGAGCACATGTTGAAATAGTCAATAGGTCTCTGTTCTGATTAAATAAGGAGGTATTTAGTTCACCAACATAAACACTGCCAAAAATGTACCAATTTCAATATTATAAAATGATTACATGAATAGACTATATTCAGTTATGAAAAGGCTTGAAACTGTTGTGTAATTTCATAGTGGCTGTTTCTCAGCCTTCTCACGTCAAATGACAGATCATTCTAACCCTACAAATGGTTGTTAACCATTTTTCTAAAAAAAAAAGAAGTCCTATATGAGTACTTACTGTGTATGTGCCTAGTACTTTTTGTGTGTTATATAGTAAATAAAACACTGCTGATAATATATGGTATGCATAAGTGTTAACTATTTTCAAATTCTATCTTATTTAATCCTAACCACTCTACGTAGCCTATACATGGTAACCCCATTTTACAGATGAGGAAACTGAGGCTCAGAGAAAAGAAATAACCTGTCAGTTCTTTTAGTAAGCAAACAGCAGGGCAGGATGTGAACCCCAGTCTGACTCCGGAGCCTGAACCCCTCTAGACTTCCAGGCTTTCCTCAGAGATCAGGCAGTGAGGGCGACTGTGAGGTGTGTCTCCTGTACCATAATGTGATGGCTCCACATAACTTACACTCTAGTTCTTTTGTTTGTTACTTGTTCAACTACAAAGCTCTATATTGTTCTGGTAGAATGGGGAATAGCCAGGAGTCTGGATGGCACCTAAGTGTTACTATTTATGAACTTCTTCTGAAATGTTATTCTAGCAGGTCCTTAAACTAGTTCCTATGAAAGAATAAAAGCCTAATTAAAATAAAATCTCTGAATTACTGAATACTTATGAAAAGGAAAACAGAAGGCCCTTATTCTTTAAAAGACATGATAAACTAATCTTGAAGTGTTTCCAGAGAAAAGGATTTAAAAGAATTTATGTAATTTATGACACTTTTTTGCTTCGAGTGTTAAGATTAAAGTTTGTTCATAAATAGGTTAAAATTCCAGTTTACCTCTGTATGCGCCAAGAAACTACATTCTTCATAGCTCTGCACAAAGTTAAGCTCAGTCCACATCTACCTCTCCAATTCTGTAAATCACACTCCGATTAGCCTTGTTAAGTCCTTCCCTCTCTCTTCCCCTAGCCCTGAATCCTGCATCCGTTTAGCATGGCAAAGCCCCGTTCCACGTAATGGACTGCACTCAGTCAGTCCACTCCTTGCTGTCAGAAAACTGCGTTCTGGGCCTTCTGTATGGCCATATGACCTGGTCCTGGCTACAAAAGAAGAGAAAGTATGCTGGGGAGCTTCTGGGAAATATACTCTCACTCTCAATGAGAGAAGCAAGATAGTTTTAAAATATGGATTACGCATTCTACTTCTCTTGGGGCTCTTTCAGTGCTAGATGTGGGTATAACACCAGCATGTAAACTCCACGAGGACATGCATCGTTTCATTCAACTGATATTACTGAATGCCTATCAGATGCCAGGCTCTGTGCTGGGCAGCAGAGTAATGAACAAATGAGACTAATAATGTCCCTGCTCCTAAAACATAGCTAGCACTCAATTAATATCTGTTGAATTAATGAACTGCAAATTAAAATGATCAATTACTGGGGCGCCTGGGTGGCGCAGTCGGTTAAGCCTCCGACTTCAGCCAGGTCACGATCTCGCGGTCCGTGAGTTCGAGCCCCGCGTCAGGCTCTGGGCCGATGGCTCGGAGCCTGGAGCCTGTTTCCGATTCTGTGTCTCCCTCTCTCTCTGCCCCTCCCCCGTTCATGTTCTGTCTCTCTCTGTCCCAAAAATAAATAAAAAACGTTGAAAAAAAAAAAATTTAAAAAAAAAATAAATAAATAAAATGATCAATTACTGAACCCCAACTTTGGCAGAACCATTTTTAAATTGTAAAACTTGTAAGTGTAACTGAAACTAATATTCAGATAATTGTATATATTGCACCTCTAGACCAAGCAGTTTTTGCTATATGGCCAAGTAAACACATACACACTTCTTTTTCTTGATACCAAAGAATATGTATGCAAAAGTACTGGCAGGCAATCATACTTATTATAAGCAATTTTCGATGTCTCATCAAAAAATGTATGTGTGCAGGGGCACCTGGGTGGCTCAGTCAGTTAGGCATCGACTCTTGGTTTCAGCTCAGGTCATGAGCTCACAACTGGGGAGGATTCTGACCCCACATCGGGCTCTGCACTGACAGTGTGGAGCCTGCTTGGGATTCTCTCTTCCTCCCTCTCTCTCTCTCTCTGCCCCTCCCCCGCTCCCTCTCTCTGTCTCTCTCAAAATAAATAAACTTAAAATATGTGTGTGTGTGTGTGTGTGTGTGTGTGTGCGCGCGCATGCGTGCGCACGCATGCTAACTGAAAGAGAAAGTGCCCCTTTAGTATTAATTTTGCTATACCTCTAAGGAATATGTTTAAAGAGAAGTAGTCAATGAAAATTTAAATCAAAATTCAAAATCTGATTAAAAACAAAACTATCGGGGCGCCTGGGTGGCGCAGTCGGTTAAGCGTCTGACTTCAGCCAGGTCACGATCTCGCGGTCCGTGAGTTCGAGCCCCGCGTCAGGCTCTGGGCTGATGGCTCGGAGCCTGGAGCCTGTTTCCGATTCTGTGTCTCCCTCTCTCTCTGCCCCTCCCCCGTTCATGCTCTGTCTCTCTCTGTCCCAAAAATAAATACAAAACGTTGAAAAAAAAAAAATTAAAAAAAAAAAAAAAAAAAAAAAAAAAAACAAAACTATCGTGAAAGGTAAAAAGGGAAAGTCAGAGCTAGGAACAAAATAATGAATATTTTTTAACTATTCATGAATTTTGATATCCTTATTCCCCTATTCTCCCTCCAATTACCATGACCAAGAAGAACAAGTCATATGACTGTAATTTGGATATCTGGTAAAGGTGGCCTAAAACTCCCAGACAGTTAATCAAATTTACATTAAGCTAGAAGGGAGTCTGGCAGTGGGACAGAATAATACTTAAAAGGGATTGATCATCAAGAGACCAGAGATACTAATATAGTTTAACTGTAGAGCTCAGCTACAGGCCAAATAAACAGAAACCAGAAATAAAGGCCTCCAAATGTTTTTGAAGTTCTTAGCTCAAGGTTAAGGAATTGACCACAAACCAAAAAGATCCAGAAGTTCAAATCAGGCCTAGAAAGTTACTTAATTGTCTTCACCTTCCAAATAGCTACCCATGTGCTCATCTCATTATAGGTAGCCCCCAGCGAGGGGAAGAGGGAGGGTCTGAAAACTCCCTGATAACTACGTTAGAAATCAGAAAGGCAGGTCAATGAGAGGAAACAGCAAGTACACATACACACTCCAGGAAAAAAAAGCCTGTATCAGATGAGGCCAAAACAAACCTCAGTGTGACAGTCCACATTGCTCTCTCCCTCTAAATTCCTAGTGGCCTTAGATGTGTTATTTTATTGCAAATTCTCTGGTACATGAACTGTTGGAAGTAACATAAAAGCCAATTCTATTTCGTTAAAAGCAGACTATTCTCTTGAAGAGAATGAGAATCAACAGAAGCTAAATAATGAGTACAACTAAATTTGTTCTACCCAAAGTTCAGGACAGTAAGTATCTTTAAAAACATCACTCAGCAAAACCAGTGGAGGTGCTCAGAAGGGAATCCAGGTCTCTTTGACTCTGTGCCTTTGTCTTCGCCGGTTGGGCAAATGCTTCTCTGGACAATGGACAACAAGACTCCTAGCTGGGGAGTGGCAAGTAGCGAGAATGGACTAGACAAACCTTTTTAAACTGGAACACGTTACATATGTAAAATACAGTGCAAAAAAAGCTACGTAGACATAAGGGGGAAAAAAGCCTAAATTATGCGTATTAGGAAACTAATTAAACTCATACATAAAACCAAAACCCCCACCAGGCAGAACAACAGTCTACCTGTTACGCTAGAGATCAGCAGGGTGCTTGTAGCCTGTGGTTTGTTCAGCATTAGAACTTAGTTGCAGCTTGTTACTTGCTTTTGTAGAGTTCAATACCCACATCTATTAATCTATTAAATTTCCTCTGAGAACTAGAAGTGCTTATGTTAAATACACAGAAATTTTTGCTTAAGTCTCTGCCCCTTTTAAACAAGAAATGATGCTTCCCCTTCCCCTTTTCTATTCTTTCTCTAAAAACAGTATTTTTCCTACCATTAAATTATTATTTAAGTAAACTTAAATACAGTACTACAAAGACTAACATTTTTCCAAGATTAGCACTTACCAATTCCACTTTCTAGTGTGTAGTACAAAAATATCTATGTAATTTTCAATTCTTACTAATACTGACTATGCTACACTAAGTTTCATATTGTATAGGAAAAAATAGGTTTTATAAAATATAAAACTTCTTTCAGCCTTAGATAAAACTATAACTGAAACAGAGACAGATGCCTGAAGTCATCAAAGTAAGCTGAAAAGAATTCAAACCTTTGTTATTTGCAAACTAACACAGGATGGGCTTGAGGCAAATGGCTATTGATATCTATTTCAGAGGGGCAAATATTCCAGCACCATATATGAAAACTGTTCTGATTTATATTCCAAAGTGCGGAATGGAGTGGGCGGGTGGGTGGGGGAGGCAGAACAAGGTTATTGTTTTAATTGTTGTATTTAAACTGTTGAGAAAATAAATGAGCTAGTTGCTTAAAACACCCAGGAAAAACATCATCATCACAACTCAAAAGCACACACTCAAAATCATTAATGTGTTTTCTTCAATATTTTCTTACAAGACGTGAGATTACAAATGTGGTACTATTCTCTATTAAAGTATAAAAGAAAACTCAATTCACTTGTCTAAACTCACATTAAATCCGCCCAAAATGATAATCTGAAGATGACTACAAAGTCAGCCACATCAGGTTTGCAACTTCACGGCCTCCAGCCAGACGATGAGACAGGACACTCAGTCAATCCTTGCTGACTAGGAAACCCAAAGCTTGAGGAGGCTTAATGCCAAATCTAACTATCAAAAAGTCATAAGCTTACTTCAAATTCCTCTCAAAACAATGTTTTAAGAAAAAAAAAATACCAATAAGCCATTCAAACAGCACAGTACTACTCTTACCCGAATCTTAAACAAAATGTCAAATTCAGACTGCCAGTTAGACTTCAAAAAGCCACTTTAATGAAAAAGTCTTGTCAAGACAGTTTTCCCAACTGTAACAAACACTATGGATTTTGGGCATTAAACAGAGACATCTGTAAAGCAAATGATTAAAACTACCAAAACAGACATGACTGCCCCAGGGCTGTCCGGCCAACTTTGCAATTTCAGAGGGATACTGATGGAGAGGGGTGAAGGCTGAAGAAGAAATTTTTTCTACTTTACTCAAATGACGAGTGATTAAGTTCAATACGTAAACATTTTCCTTTTGCTCATTCCTCCCCCGAATAATTAGGTACTTTATGCTCACATCACTCTCTCCTTTTCAGACATTTGCTTCGTGCCATCAGAAACTATACAACACACTGCACGTGGACATGAACTCAACTGCCTGGGAGATGTTTAAAAAACCTTTGTTTCACTAACCACAGAGACTGGTGAATCTAAAAGCTGGAAGAAACTTTAATAGGTAGCACCTAGTCCAATGGTCCTCATAGTTTTGTGGTTACCTATCCACCATTCTCATGCCCCAACATTTCCACAAATAATTCCTCTCCATTAACCTAGGGTGCTTCTCTAGCATGTTCCTTGAGGAGGAACCTATCTACGCATCCTTGAGTGGAAGAAGTTATCTATTCTATGTCAAACACCACTGATGACACAGTAACAAAAAACTCCCATAAGTGCCTTCTGGGACAATCTATACCACTTCTGAGTTGCTTCACCACAAAGTTTTTCCATTCAACTGCCCCAAGTCCCAAAGGCTTCCTTCTACCCATAGGTATTTCCCACTCACAATGAGTCTGTACCTTTGCTCACACAAAAGCCCTTCACACCGTTGAGAGAACTAACAGTTATTCCAAAGACAGGTCCTAAGTTCCCTCACCATCCTGAACTTCCTCTGAAATACATTTCAGTTTATCTGTATTCCAACAGGACACAAAAGAATAAATTAAAGCCTGAAAATGGTTATGATTTCATTTTATTTCTTAAAGAATTCTCTTTTTTAATGTTTATTTATTTTTGAGAGAGAGGGAGGGAAGGAGAGAGACAGAATCTGAAGCAGGCTCCCCACTGTTAGTGCAGAACCCAACGTAGGACTCAAACTCACAAACGGTGAGATCATGACCTGAACTAAAGTTGGCCGCTTAACCAACTGAGCCACCCAGGCGTTGCTATGATTTCACTTTAAATAACCTACTACTTATGTGACCAGGCAAAATATTTCAAAGCTAAGTTTGCTCAGTTTATCAGACTTTGATCCTGAGATCATGGTAATCAGGCTTAATGGAACAAAGAACGGTTCCTTTCTCAATGTGTTCCTTTAAAGTCAACCAATCACAGAACTAAATACATTTTTTTTTTCCAAAAAAAGATATATAATAGCCAATAGGTACATGAAATGGTGCTCAATATCATGAATCTTCAGGGAAATGAAAATCAAAACCAAAATGAGATATCACCCCATACATGTTAGAACAGCTATTATCAAAAAGACAGAAAGTACTGATGAGAATGTGGAGAAAAGGGAACCCTCATGCACTGTTGGTGGGAATGTAAACTGGTGCTGCCACTATGTAAAACAGTATGGAGGTTCCTCAGAAAATTAAAAATAACACTACCATATGAGCCAGCAATTCCATTTCTAAGTATCTGAAAGAAACAAAATCACTACCTGAAAAGATATCTGCACCACCAAGTTCACTGCGGCATTATTTAGAATAGCCAAGACATGGAAGCAACCTATGCGACCAACAATAGATTAATGAATAAAGAAAAGATACTGTACTTACACAACAGAACACTCTTCAGCCACAAAAAAAGAAGGAAATCCTGCCATTTGCAACAACATGGATGGACCTCGAGAGCACTATGCTAAATGAAGTAAGTCTGAGAAAGACAAATGCTGTATGATCTCACTTATATGTGGAATCTAAAAAACCAAATGGGGCGCCTAAGTGGCTCAGCTGGTTAAGTGTGCAACTTTGGCTCAGGTCATGATCTCACGGTTCGTGGGTTCGAATCCCACGTCGGGCTCTGTGCTGACAGCTCAGAGCCTAGAGCCTGCTTCAGATTCTGTGTCTCCCTCTCTCTGTGTCCCTCCCCTGCTTACACACTCTCTCTCTCAAAAATAAACATTAAAAAAGTGTTTTGAAAGATGTAAAATTAAAATAAAATAAAATCTAAATAAAAAAACCAAACTCATAGATTCAGAGGATAGATTGGTGGTTGCCAGAGATGAGGGAGGCAGGGTGTGAATGGGTAAACATGCTCAAAAGGTACAAACGCCCAGTTAATGGGCAAATAAGTCCTGGGGATGTAACATACAGCATGGTGGCTATAGTTAACAATATCGCATCATATATTTGAAGGCTGTTAAGAAAGTAGACCTTAAAAGTTACTGTCGTAAGAAAAAAAATGTGAGGTGACTGATGTTAACTAAACTTATTGTAGTCCTAATTTTGCAATATATACATATATCAAATCACTATATTGTACTCCTTGGACTAATACAATGTTATATGACAACTGTATCTCAATAAAACTGGATGGGGTGCCTGGGTGGCTCAGTCGGTTGAGCATCCGACTTTGGCTCAGGTCATGATCTCATGGCTCGTGAGTTTGAGCCCCATGTCGGGCTCTGTGCTGACAGCTTGGAGCCTGGAGTCTGCTTCGGATTCTGTGTCCCTCTCTCACTGTGACCCTTCCTCGTTCATGCTCTGTCTCTCTCTCAAGAATAAAACATTAAAAAATTTTTTTTTAATTGGAGAAAAAAGGAATGCTGATGTTGATACCCATGGTTACTCTTAAAGTCAGGGACTTGGTTATTTTCTCTCTCTAGCCCAGTTCCAAATAGATACTCAATATATGTGTGCAAGAAAGAAAAAAAAGGAATAAGAACGAACTCTCAAGCTAAAAAGTAGGTGTGAGAAAGTAAAATTTATAATGCAGGTCAAGATAATGCAGAATAATAAACAGGTACAAGCAAATAGGCTGGTGGCCTCTGTAGAGACTTAGAAGAAATACTGAGGAAATTAAGTTTCAAGAATGAAATCTAGCCACTGGTATTCAGGAGTTCAAGGCACCAACTTAATCATTATATAACTAGGGGAAATGGCAAGGATCTGGTTATTGGAAACCGTACTCAACAGTAAGGCTGCAGTAGTGAGTTATTGCCATACTTAAGCAATTCATTTATGTATCTCCTTTGGGGTGAAGATTAGTCCCAGAGTCTGGGTAGAAGCTAGCTCTCTTGGCAGGATCTCAGTTGGCATCCTGAGGTTGTAACTGTAGAAGCAGAGAGCTAAATGGAAATGACAAAGGCCACAGAAGGAAAAAAAGCCAATTCTCAAGATCTAAGGTGGTTACAGCTCAGTTTGTGATTTTTAAATTTTCAGATTCCCAAGTCTGAACACTGCCTTTCAAAAAAAAAAAAAAAAAAGAAAAAATGCCAATCATTTTGCAAAACCAGGGTACCTTTTAGGAGAAACTAAGAGAAATCATAGGTATATCTGAATACCCTACAACGTGAAGGGGAAAAGAACTAAACACACATTCCAGAATTCACTTCTCCCCCTTAAAAATGACCACAGCACCTTTGGACCCTTCTAGAGGGGCCCACCTGCACCTGAGGCCCACTCCTGCCTCAGTCTCTATGGTGCCATGCCTAGCCGCTGTAAGCGCTCAGTCTGTGGTCTACTCAGTGAAATTAATGGGGATAGTTCTGCCATCTATTAGGTGGGATTCCAGTCTCAACTCTCAATACTTCTTATAGTCATCCTTTAACTTAAAAAGTGCCAAGAAACTAAAATAATTATTGAAAAGCATCTCAACTCTGAAAATTAAGCCCCACCCAACATGGGACTCGAAGTCATGACCCCAAGATCAAGAGTTACATGTTCTTCCAACTGAGTTAGCTAGCCGGGCACCCCATTTTGGCAGTATTTTTTATTTGTGGCAAATCTGTTACATCTGATACATTACATAACATATTAAAGTCCACTTTAATACAAATTACTTTGAAACCTGGACTATTGTATATGTGACACAGACTAGCTGTTCTGCTGCACTGCTTTAATACCTGCTACATTCACAGCAGCTCCTTACCAAACACGTGATAACTTTAGGTGCTGGCACTAAACTTCTACACCTTCAAGGGCTAATTAGTACACAAACCTTCTCCACTCTTGCCCCCCTCCATTCACTGAGCTCTGCCCCTTTTATCCAAAGTACAGTGTATCTACTTACAGCATGCTACAAAGTTATTGTGACATCATTAGATTAGTGTTTAAAACAGATACACTGACAGCCAAAAGAAGAAAAACATCATCCCATTTAGGAAGAATTGTGAAAATGGAGTTAATGGCTAAGATACAAAAAGTGAAAAAAGTAATAATAGTAAAAGTACATTTACATGTATGAATTTACATCAATTTTGTAACTTTTCTTATTTATAGTTAAGATCAAGGAAAGAACAGAAAACCATTTCATAACAATAAAGCAGCATAAGAGACAGCAACATCATAAATCAAACCTGTAAAAAAAAAAAAAAGAAGCAAGCAATTACTATATGCTCATTACAAAATACTATGCTGGAAAAAAAATTGGTTGAGATTGTAATTTGCTTTTATAAAGCAATAATTCACCATACACACAGTCTTTGCCTACAAATGAAGAAGCCAAGAAGGATACTCTTATACAGAGTTTCCAACAGAAGGGTCTGTTCATAAGACATTTATGCAGAGAGAAGAGAAAAACCTTCAACTTGCTTATCAGTTGCAACTGTTTGTCTACCAATTCAACTGGGTAATGGTGCATTAGAAAAAATACCTACCACAAACGACTTGCTAAGAGTCACTGCATTTTGTAATTAAAGAGATCATACACAACTATACCACTGGGTAACAGAATAGAAGAGAAGGAGATGTTTCTTTTAACAAAAGTAATCCAACTAATAAATGATGAGGGAATAACAGAGCCTCTAATAAAATCAATTAATGGATCTAAGTGTTGACCATCAGTAACAGCTCACATCAATCACAAAACAAAAGACAACCCGAAACATTACGTATCCCCTGATGGAAGAATACAACACCAACTATGAAAAAGTCTTGGGGGGGGGGGGGTGGTGGGAAATCAAACCAGAATTGGATGGATGGCGCTTCTAGATCCAAGAGAGAGGTCAGAGGAACAGGACAAACATCACCATTTACTTCAACTTTTACTATTTACCTCAACTTTTACTTCACACCATACATAAAAACTCAAAATGAATCATAAACCTAAATGTAAGAGCTAAAATTACAAAAGAAAAAAAAAGAGAGAGCTAAAATTATAAAACACCTAAAAAAAAATAGGAGAAAATCTTTTGACCTGGATTGGTGAACATTTTTTGTTTTTTATTTTTAAAGAGAATTTTATTTTAAGTAGGCTCCACACCCAATGTGGGGCTTGAACTCACGACCCCAAGATCCAGAGGAGTATGCTCTACTGACTGAGTCAGCCAGGTGCCCCCAAAGATTTTTTTTTAGATATGACCCCCAAAAGGCAGAAATAATAAAGAAAATATAACAAACTGGGATTGCATCAAAGTTTAAAACATTTTGCTATTCAAAGATTTCATTAAGAAAAAGAAAAGAGGGGCGCCTGGGTGGCTCAGTCGGTTAAGCGGCCGACTTCGGCTCAGGTCATGATCTCGCGGTCCGTGAGTTCAGGCCCCGCGTCGGGCTCTGTGCTGACAGCTCAGAGCCTGGAGCCTGTTTCAGATTCTGTGTCTCCCTCTCTCTGACCGTCCCCTGTTCATGCTCTGTCTCTCCCTGTCTCAAAAATAAATAAAACGTTAAAAAAAATTTTTTTTTTAAAAAGGAAAAGAAAAGATATGGGGCACCTGAGTGGTTCAGTTGATTTGGCACCTGCCTCTTGATGTCAGCTCAAGTCATGATCTCACTCACGGTTCATTGCGTTTGAGCCCCGCGTCAGGCTCCTTACTGGCAGTGTGGAGCCTGCTTGGGATTTTCTCACCTCACTCTCCCCCTCTCTGCCCCTCCCCCACTCACTCTCTCTCAAAATGAATAAAGTTAAAAAATAATAATAATAGAATAAAATATTAACCATTAAAAAAGTCACAAACTGGGGGGAAAATTTGCAAAACATTTATCTGCCAATAAATGATTTGTATATAAAAGCTCTCTTACAACTCAATAAACAATCCAATTTTTTTAAACAGGCAAAAAATGTGAATAGAGACTTTAACAAAGAAGATGTATGAATGGCAAAGAAACATAGGAAAAGACACTTCATTAGTCATTAAGGAAAATTAAAACCTCAACGAAATATTATTACATACCAACGATAATGGCTAAAATGAACGACTAGCAATACCAAGAGTTAACAAGGATGTAAAGAGACTGCAGCTCTCACACAATGCTGGTGCCTTGAGCTCACAGTTCGTGAGTTCAAGCCCCACATCGGGCTCCACACTGACAGTGCGTGGAGCCTGCTTCTGATTCTCTTTCTCCCTCTCTCTCTGCTCCTTCCCTGCTGGCACTTGCTCTCTCAAAATAAGTAAAACTTAAAAAACAAAACAAAACCATAACCATAAAAAACATTTACACAAGTGCTCACTGCTATGAACTGGAAACAGCCCAAATGGCCACCTATTAGTGAAGACACACACAACAGAATAATCCTCAGCAATAAAATGAATTACTGATACTTGCAGTAACAGGGATAAATTTCGAAAACATCATACTAAATGAAATATGCCAGACATAAAAGACTACATACTGTATGATTCTATTTATATGAAATCTGTACAAAAAGCAAAACTGTAGAGAAAAATGCCATCAGTGGTTGCCTGAGGCCAGGGCATAAGCAGGGGTTATTGGTAATGGTCACAAGATCATTTGGGGAGGTGATGGAACTATTCTAAAACTAAATTGTGGTGATAGTTGTGTGACTGTATCAATTTATTACACTCAATTTAATTAATAATATCAACATGGGGAAAGGGGTTCTATAACACCTAAACAAGTGCGTATATATATATGTACGTGTATGTGTATGTATGTATGTATGTACGTATGTATTTATCAACGTTCCAGAAACCTCAATTTTTCCAAATCCTCTGGTCATCCTGAGCAGAGAATCTCTCACTTTCAAACATTTTGAATCCAATAGAAAGTGGCTGGCAGCTCACATTCCCTATGCTCTCACCAATGAGTCGCTCTTCATTTCTAACACAGAAACCACACTACTGTTCTAGCTAAGGAAGGAAATGAGTGGAGAAAAGATCACCACCTGTTTTAAGCTTTGTTTTCTGTGTCACTGTCCAGTTTATTCTTTGAAAGTTTCAAATATTAATTGCACTGTATACGGTGTTATTTCTGAATTATAACAAAGGCAAGAAAATTATTATTTCAAATTAACTCCACATTCAGTAGTTAGGAAGTATTCTCTCCTGTTTAATTGCATACAGTAAGTGCTCATTTAAGTGAAATGCCCTGCACAGAATAAGTGGGGCAAAAACCGATGCCTGTCCTGAGGGCCCTAAACCCCACAGTCCAAGACCGCTGCCTGCGACCCAAAGCCCTATAGCCATGGGGCTGATGAGCCCACAACTCTGGACCTAGTCAGCACCAGCTTGCTAAGCCTGGAGCAAAAATTCTCAAAACAGCCTCCTCTTTTCCCCAAGATGCAGGTTATTAAGCACAAAAACAATAAGAAAATAAAATAAGTCAAGTTTAATTTAATCAGAATTATTATTTATACATAGATTTCCAGTAGCTGGTTGTTTGTGTGTTTTGAGTCTTTGCCCAAAATATTTTACAAAAATATATTACATTTTCATTCCAAAAACAGAGCTATTCTTTTTATATCTTAGTTTCAAAAGAGAAAAACCTCTATAGGTTCTGCATAACAGCCAATACCACAAATCAAATTGCAATCTTCATACAGAAAAGAACTTAAAATAGTGACAATACCAACTGGATATTAATACTATTAAAAAGATTAACTGATTTTTACATGTGATAAAGGATGTTATAGTTTTAAAAAGTCATAAGTTTAGAGATAAATACTGAATTACTTACGAAGTAATGTAATACTCAAGATTTGCCGCAAAATGATGCAGTGAAGGAGGCAAAACTGTGTGTACCTGTCAGAGAGGAAAGTATAGATAAAATGAGCCAGCCACATGTTGCTAACTGTGGAAACCCAGTAATGGGATTTTCTGATTCTGTGTATTGAATACTGCCATAATAAAAAGTAAACCATGAAGTAAAATTACACTGATAAATCAGCCTTCTCAGAAGTTACAACAAAGAAGCAGCAGCATGACCATTAATTGTTTTAAACACAGAAATAAAAAGGATGCATAGTAAGTGACATTGTGATATTCACGGTGCTATTACTCTACTGGAGAGACTGCTGCATTTTGAGGAGTGAGACGGGTGGTTCCCAAGACTAACATCCAAAACACAGTTTGTATTTTAGAGGTCTTTCTGGAAAATCAGTGCTATTTAACAAGTATGTATTGACTAAAAGATCATCGCTGTTACCCGGCTATTTCCAATTTCTGACCATTCTTTTATTCAAACATGTATTCTTTCAACAATGAATTTGTTGAAGCTAGAAAAGTAAGAGGAAAAAAACTGGTCTATCATTGGAAACTCATCTTCTGAAGTTATAAACATGGGATTTTAACTAAAAAAGAAGCAACTGCTAGGTCACATTTAGTTAATGGAACAGAAATTTATGGTTCCTCCTGTTTTATGTTCTCACAGCATGGACATTTTCCTTCATAGTACTCAGGGGCATTTCTTTCTACTTCTTTTTAATGAATTGCTTTTAATGACTTAGGTAGTTTTATCCTGATTTTCACTTTCTTTAACTCTTTATGTTTATTTTTGAGAGAGAGAGAGAGAGAGAGAGCGAGTGCATGCGTGCATAGGGGAAGGGCAGAGAGAGAGGGAGACAGAGGATCTGAATCGGGTTCTGTGAGATCATGAACTGAGCCTGAGTTGGAGGTTTAAATGACGGAGCCACCAAGGCGCCCCCTGATTTTCATTTTTACTTATGGTAGGTAATCAAGTGGCAAATTCCTGAGATTTTGAGACAAACTTCTTTATCTCTCACGTACATGGATCTTAAGCCACTCAAGCCTTGAGTAGCATAATCATTCACTTGTACCACCTTGAACCTCCAACTTGACCTCAGCCACTACATGCATCTGCTAAGCTGAAGTGATCCATCCCTGATACCAAAATGGGTCAAAGGGAGGGACAAAAGGGGTCGCAACTATCTCAGTTTCTTGACAAGGTACTCACAGTGCAAAAGTATTCATCTTTTGCTGAGGCAAAAGGACAGTTAAGTCAGATGTGCTGTGACTTAACAAAATGCAGTATTAGTACAGAGTAATACCTTTTTTCAGTGCAAATTCAGATTTTTTTGTGTGTTTCTGTTTTTAAATTCTTCGGAGTGGGGTTAAAAGTAGTCAGATCACTTTCCTTATCAAATAGAAAAAACATACTGAATATGGTCCCTATACTTTGAGGGCTTGGACGTCAGTTGAGAAAAACCTAAAAGCACAAAAGAGGGCAAATGAGGACTACTAAATGCTCAGGAGAGACTGTACGTACGACGGGAGTAAAGTACAGGGAGGCTGTGGTTTAAAAGCCAGGTCCAGGATGAGAATGTAATTTTGAAAAACAGGGAAGATGAACACCGTTCCAGGCAAAGGGTAAGAGCAAAGGCACAGAGATGGGAAGTGCAATGTGTGTCTCAGACACAGCAACTTGACCAGTTTGGTTTGGGTTGAGGACTTCAAGACAAGAAAGAGGGTAAGACTGGAAAGTTAGGTTGGACTCCAATCTGAAGGAAATACGGGCACACTCAAGGTTTGTGAACAGGGCTAAGTGACCTGAAAGTAAGTGGTAGCATGCACCCAGAGAGACAGGCAGTGATGCTCAGGACAGAGAGGAAGAGCCTGGAAGCTGGTTCAGGGGGTGCTTCCTTAGTAATTCTAAAAAGACCAGAAATATGAGAAAAGGAAGTGACAAGAAAAAAATACCTCATTTTTTTTAATGTTTATTTATTTTCGAGAGAAAGAGAGAGACAGAGTATGAGCAAGGGTGGGGCAGAGAGAGGGAGACACAGAATCTGAAGAAGGCTCCAGGTTCTGAGCTGTCAGCACACAGCCCAATGCAGGGCTCGAACTAACTGACAGCAAGACCATGACCTGAGCTGAAGTCGGATGCTTACCCAACTGAGACACCAGAAATACTTCATTTTCGTAACACATCTACAATTCACAAAGGACTTTTGCTTAAATGATCTCATTTTACCCTCAGAACAATTTGTAGTGGAACATGTGTCATTTCACATATAAGAATCATTGCTCGGGGCATTTCCTTTGGTGACTGTCACTCCATGTTTCTGTGACTACTTATCTCTTAGCCACTAGACTGTAAGCTCGATGAGGGTACTGCAGGGACCATGTAGATTTCTGTTTGCCCCGGTATGCCTGTAGCCTTGCAAAGGGCTCCACTCGGTGCCTGCCTCCAGTAGATCTTCATTACATATGTGATAGATGAGGTAGCAAGTGAAGAGCATATTTCTTTTTCTACTCTTGTTCCAACGGCATGAAAATGCTTTTTCAACCAAAAATGTTTTTTATTTTGTTCTGCTTTTTTTTTTTTAATGTTTTATTTATTTTTGAGAGAGAGGGAGAGAGGGAGCATGAGAGGCGGAGGGGCAGAGAGAGAAGGAGACACAGAATCCAAAGCAGGCTCCAGGCTCTGAGCTGACAGCACAGAGACCGACGTGGGGCTCAAACTCACAAACCGTGAGTTCATGACCGGAGCCAAAGTCGATGCTTAACTGACTGAGCCACCCAGGTGCCCCTGTTCTGCTTTGTTTTAAATGACTGTTCTGACAATAAAAAGGCTTTGACAATTACAATACTTTTTCCCTTAAGTACCTCTTACAATACCTCTTTTTCCCTTCAGAAGGGAAAAGAAAAAACTGCACAAAAGTAAAGCAGGTTCTCCCACCTTCACAGAAGTTACCAGAAAGTCACTCTGAGTGATATATTACTAAGAATACAAAAAAGGTTAACATTTGGTATTTTTTCAAAAATTTTCTATTTTCTTGCAGAATGGACTGGATACTAAGAAAAATAACTATGTACATGAGCACTGACAGAGCTGAGGTGAGAAACCCTGGCCTAGAACATTTGTGGCAGAAAGCAAGAAAATGCTCCAGAGAATAATGGAAAGTGTGCTTGAGAGGGCTCCCACCGGCCAAATCTGGGATGATTTACACATCAATATAAGCAATGAGGATAGCAAGATTATACTTCACTGAAAAGAACAGAAAAAATGAGTCCATATTGATATAAATTTATGATAAATTAATTGAAAGACTGATGAGGAATGGGATAGTTTCAAAATACCCACAAAATACTAATTATAAAAATACTAATTGCCAATAAGATATGAGACACAGCATCATTTCTGTGATATTCCTGCCAAAAATTCATAACCTGAGTTTATTTTTTTTTAATGTTTATTTATTTTTGAGAGAGACTGCAAGCAGGGGAGGGGCAGAGAGAGAGAGGAAGACAGAGAATCCCAAGCAGGCTCCGTGCTGCCAGCATGGACATGGGGCTTGAACCCACAAACCATGAGATCATGACCTGAGCTGAAATCAAGAGTTGGATGCTTAACCAACTGAGCCACCCAGGTGCTTCTCTGTTTTTTTTTTTGTTGTTGTTGTTTATTTACCTTGAGAGAGACAGAGACAGTGTGAGCGGGGGAAGGGCAGAGACAGAGGGAGAGAGAGAGAAAATCCCAAGCAGGCTCTGCACTGCCCGACACAGGGCTTGAATTCACGGAAACCATGACCAACCATGAAATCATGACCTATGCCTAAACCAACAAGAGACGGATGCTTAACTGACTGAGCCAACCAGGCACCCCATATATGTATATATGAAGATTATATTTATTACTTTCAGTTTGGAGAGATACTAATTATTTTTAAAATACTTAACAATTTTTGAAACAGTAAAAAGCAGAGAAAAGTTTATGTACAGTACAGAAATCTTCCCTACCTCTCCAACCTTCAGCAGTAGGTTGTAGGTTTGGCATATGTAGATAAATATATGTGGTTTAAAAAAAAAATACACACACATATTCTCTCCAACAGAGGAAAGAATTCTTCCTACAAAGGATTCTCTTTGTATGAAGAGTACTCAGTGAGTCTCACATCTGGTTACTAGGGAAGTAATGTGAAATAGTGTTGCATAATAAAAAACAGGCTTTACACATAGTAATTCCGACTTCAAACTCCAGTTCATCACATACAAATTCATGACCTTGGAAGATTTTTCACTGTCTGGGTCTCAATGTTCCAGGCTATAAAGTGGGAATGCCACCTTTTCGTAGAGTGGCTCTGAGGAGGAAATGAGATGGCATGTTTGAGAGTGCCTTCCCGGTTAATAGCACTCAAAACTAGTTAGTTCTCTCCTGCTCCAAGCAACTGATTCACAGCTGTGTCTAACTGGTAAGCTGGCATCTTGGTAAACCTGAGAAGTACGCTTACTAACACCAAACAACTTTTCAGGCTAAAGGGATACAAAAGATCCCTTTGTTACAATACTCTTGCTTTAAAGATAGGAAATAAGACCCTGGACTCCTGCTATGCAGAGACGAACCACCTCCCATCACAGAGAAACCAGCACTGGCTTGGAGCTCTGATCACTTGCACATGCTCTCATTTCATCTTCACAAAACTCAGACGCAAGCATTATCATAATTGAACAGGCGAGGAAACCAAGGCTCAAGCAAGACTGAGAAACTTATTTAGAATCCTGACTCCAAAATTCACGAATTTCCCACTATATGCCATCTCTGTTGTTTCCAAACATGACTAAGAAAGACACAACATGCGGGGATGCCTGGGTGGCTCAGTCGATTAAGCATCCAACTTCAGCTCAGGTCATGATCTCCCGGTTTGTGAGTTCGAGCCCCACGTCGGGTTCTGTGCTGACAGCTCAGAGCCTGGAGCCTGCTTCTGATTCTGTGTCTCCCTCTCTCTCTGCCCCTTCCCCACTAATGCTCTATCTCTGTCTCAGAAATAAATAAACGTAAAAAAAAAAAATTAAAAAAAAAAAAAAAGAAAAAGAAAGACACCACATGTATAGGTTTAAAAGCTTTTCTGGGGGCACCTGGGCGGCTCAGTTGGTTAAGTGTCTGACTCTCGATTTAAGCTCAGATCATGATCTCATGGTTGTGAGGTTGAGCCCTGCATCTTGCTTCACACTGAGTGGGGGGCCTACTTGGTATTCATTCTCCCTCCCTCCCTCTCTCTCTCTCTCTCTCTCCCTCCCTCAGCCCCTCCCCCACCTATCCTCTCAATCTCTAAACAAACAAAAAACAAACAAATAAAAGCTTTTCTGTGCCCTAGACACTCAAGCTATTAGTCCTTTACTCCCATGTTCCCAAAATGTTATCACTATAAAACAGAAATTACTTAACCCCTAAATCTATCAATATTCTCAGCAATTTACAATATTCACTCTCCTATCGTAGACTTGTTTACTGAAAATCAGCAACAGTGCTAATAAATAAGGTAAATTTCTTAAAATGTCTTCCTACCTTTGTATGTTCTCTTATTCCCACCTTTTTTTTTTTTTAAGTTTATTTATTTATTTTGAAAGAGAGAAAGCAGTAAGAGGCACAGAGAGAGTGAGAGAAAGAATCCCAAGCAGGCTCTACACTGTCTGCACGGAGCCCGTCATGGGGCTCAAATTCACAAACCATGAGATCATGACCTGAGCCGAAATCAAGAGTCGAATGCTTAACCAACTGAGCCACCCAGGTGCCTCTATTCCCACCTTTTTAGAAGTTTATTTATTTCTTTTAGTAAGCTCTACACCCAATGTGGGATTCAAATTCACAACCCAGAGATCAAGAGTCACATTCCTTCTCCAATGGAGCCACTCAGGCGTCCCTACAGCAAGGTTCTTAAGCTGGAGTCCTAGGGTCTACAAAGAGAACTCAGGGGTCCGAGAATATGAACAAGAGGAAGTTGTGACACCTGTTTTCATTAACCTCCAACTAAAGTTAAGATTGCCCTCAGGGGCACCAAAGATTGCCTTCAAACATGAGTGTAGGCAACAAATCACAGCAACATTCACAGTAACTGTAACTCTGTCACCACTGAAAGAACAGATATTTTCATATCATGTTACAGGTGTTACAGATCTATGTAACTAACTGCCTTTGTGATCGTATATATTTCATTTGTTTAAAACCTGAGAACAGGTCTATACACTTCACTAGCTTACCAAAGGGGTTCATGAATATCAAAAAGCTTAAGAACCCTTGGTTTTGAACAACAAAGTTGATAACTGATGAGAATTTGAGAGAATACAGGAAAAAAAGTTTGGTGCCGGATAATATAATCCTCCATTCTATGAGTAAATTTGGCTTTTAAACACAACATGAGTTTCATTCAACAAATATTTTCTGGTTTCTATACTGTGCTCTGTTGTGTAGCCACTATAGACATAAACATTATCCCTTTGCTTCAACTAGTGGAAGAGAAAACAGAAGCAAGTAACAAGGTAGAATAACTTAAATACTAAAAGAGAAGGACAATAGAAACCTTTGAGCTCAAACAATGGATTCTCTCATTGTGGTCAAGCAAACAAGCAGGGCACATCTGGGAAAGGGAGAAGAATCAGAAAACTATTCTAGCTCTCAGTTGCTCCTACAGCCTGGAGTGCAGGGGGAGAAGGCAAAGGGAGACAGATATCAAGAGGGAACAGCTAGGCAGTGAATGCACACTGCTTCCTGTCTGTCCAGCCAGGGGAAAACAGCTCATGGGTCCTGATTCAACCCTGTGTTGAGCTGGGCTGGTAGGCCCTTTCTATTCCTTTTTTTTTTTTTTTTTTTTTTTTTTAGTGTTTATTTATTTTTGAGAGAGAGAGGGAGAGACAGAGTATGAGCAGAGGAGTGGCATAGAGAGAGGGAGACACAGAATCCAAAGCAGGCTCCAGGCTCTGAGCTGTCAGCACAGAGACCGATGCGGGGCTCGAACTCACAGACCGCGAGATCGTGACCTGAGCCACCCAGGCGCCCCTGGCCCTTTCTATTCCTAAGATGCTTTAGGGAAAGGAAATTATACAGGAATTTGCTTAATTTTCTTTACACAAAGTAAATAGGAAAAATACACATGGGGGCACATGGAGCCATGTTTCAAAGTAAGGTGACATTCCCTTAATTTGTCAAACAAAATATAGTATGTCTGCCTAATGACATTTTATTTATAGCATAGTATTTGTTTTACAGTAGCTGACTCTGAAAGTGGCAAAAGGGCCTCTGTCAATATATATAGAACCTAACTCATAAAACAAGATGTTTAAATACAGAATGTGCTCAAAGTTTCCCCTACTGAAATTTAATCCCATAATATTTTCTATATCCTATCAACAAAGGACACCAAGTAAAAGATAAAACTATCCTAGGCAAAGACCACTAACCTTATAACATCCATTTCATATCTTTAGAACTGTCTCCCAGTATTTACCAACACAATTAGAAACCAACATGTTTACAAGGTTTTTTTTTTTAATGTTTATGTATTTTTGAGAGAGAGAGAGAGAGCGCACAAGCAGGGGAGGGACAGAGAGAAAGAGAGGGAGACACAGAATCGGCAGCCTCCGGGGTCTGAGCTGTCAGCACACAGCCTGATGCAGGGCTCAAGCTCGTGAACCGCAAGATCATGACCTGAGTTGAGCCAAAGTCGGACGCTTAACCAAGTGAGCCACCCAGGTGCCCCTGTTTACAATGTTTTCTTGACCATTCTCACAATTTACCTGTGACCACTACTGAGCATCTCCTTTGTTCCTGGCACTACCCCAGGGATAGCCAAGCAAGTTACAAAGCTCAGTCTTGTCCTGCCCTAAAGGATTTTACAATTAGGGACAGAACCACTGGGAGAATCTTTGAAATGCAAGGCATTAGAAAAAGCTGCACAGAGAAAAGAGCATTAACTGTGAGCCAAGATAGCTGCAAACAGCTTATCAAAATCAAAGCATGAGCTTCACCTTGAAGGATGGAAAAAACCTTGGAAAGCCAGAGGAAAGGGTAGAAGACATTCCCAACAGAGCAAGCAGCATGCAAAAGCCAGAAAAGTAACATGAGGCTGGCATCAGCTGGCAGGGGTGGGAGGCGTGGGGTGGGGGGGTATATGCTTGCATGTAAGGTGGCGGGAGAAATCAGTCTCCTGGTATACAGAATAACAAGGCCACAAAGAAGAGTGTATGTAACATGCGAAAGCTGTATACTCCAAAAAGGTACTGACGAGGAAGGACTTGAGGAGTACCAGATTTTAATCTGTCACCTGACATACACACAATTATAGGACACTTAGGACTAGAGGCAGACCAGCAGGAAGGTACTGACTAGCCCAGGTATGAGCTCTTGGCGCAGAGAAGCAGGCCTCAGAATGGCAAGGAAAAGACAGCTTGAGAGACATTTCAAAGTAGGAGATAAGAGAAAAATCAAAGAGGATTCCCAGTCGTATCACGGCAAAGGCCAAACAGCGAAGAAGAACTGAGATTTGGGAGTGGGGCATGGGCAAGGACTCTGGTGTGCTCCACTGGGACACTATCCAGACGAAGCATCCCAGAAGCAGTTGATGGCAGGAGACAGAGTGTGAGGCTGAGCTGCAGGTGGACGAGTCCATCGGCACAGCACAGGTGGCTGGATATCAAAATCTCCAGGAGTGACCACAGAATGAAGAAAAGGAGGTGAAATAAGGGCAGGGAGGGGTGAGAAATTAACACTTTGTCAGCCACTGGATGACTCACTTTGTATACACTACACAGAGAAACCAAGAGGTAAGAAGAAAACTTCTTGTCCCCAAGAGTGAGCCACCGACAAAGCCAAGTAGAAAGAAGTTCAAGGGAGAACGAAGACTGAGAAAAGGGCGCTGGTCTTGCCAAAGTGAAGACCTCTGGCAACCTCCCCTCCAGGAGGCTCTCCAAGGGCTGCCACAGGCAGGGGCTGTGATGCAGGTGGCTGAGGAGAGAGTGGGTAAATACAAAGTGAATTCAATGAAGGGCAGGTAAGTGTAAATTCAGATATCTGGGCAGCAAGTGAACAAGACTTAATTGCCACTGAAAAAGGACAGCATGCTGTGCAGTTCTCACAATGCTTTGTTTATCTTAGTGACCAGGAAAACACTGACCAATAAGCGCAAAGGTCAAGAGTTAGGGCCCACACTTCTTATTATTCGAGGTGCTCAAACTAAAGGAAAGTGACAACCACATTTTCATTTTTGCAAGTTCAAGCCCATGACCGACAAATAGAGTTCAGCTATCAATATAATAAATTAACATATACTTATTAGAACATATTCCACCTGCTTTACTGTTGGAAAACAGTCTCTCAAAATGGAGTGCTGGGCTGCCTGGGTGGCTCAGTCGGTTAAGCATCCAACTTTGGCTCAAGTCATGATCTCACGGTTCATGAGTTCAAGTCCCACATCAGGCTCTGTGCTGGCAGCTCAGAGCCTGGAGTCTGCTTCTGATTCTGTGTCTCCCTCTCTCTCTGCCCCTCCCCCACTCACACTCTGTCTCTCTCTGTCTCTCAAAAATAAATAAGTGTGACAAAAAAATTTTTTTAAATGGAGTGCTAAAGAGACTAATACAAAAACACAGAGACTGTTATGCTATTAAGAAATTAAATATTTTATACTAACTTTCCCAAAACTGAAATCATGTTATTATAAATAAAACATCCAAGGGGCACCTGGGTGGCGCAGTCGGTTAAGCGTCCGACTTCAGCCAGGTCACGATCTCACGGTCCGTGAGTTCGAGCCCCGCGTTGGGCTCTGGGCTGATGGCTCGGAGCCTGGAGCCTGTTTCCGATTCTGTGTCTCCCTCTCTCTCTGTCCCTCCCCCGTTCATGCTCTGTCTCTCTCTGTCCCAAAAATAAAATAAACGTTGAAAAAAAAAATTAAAAAAAAAAAAAAAAACCATCCAAAAGACTAATCAAAACCATCCAGAAACTTGCTGGGATGCCTGGCTGGTTCAGTCGGTGGAGCATGCAACTCTTGATCTCGGGATTGTAAATTTGAGCCCCATGTTGAGTATAGAGACTACTTAAAAATATTAAAAAAAAAAATCTAGACACTTGCTCTAGGATTTGATTATAATGTTAGCAAAAACACCCACCGGTTCGATGGAAAATCTTTCTCCATCTGCTCTCAGTACGGAGTCTTAAGTGGATATAGTCTGACCCCTTCACAAAAAGTGCTAAGTTATAACTCATGCGTTACTGTGTATTCAAAATAATAAATTCATTTCTTCAATCCTTTACATACAGAGTAAATCCTTCTAACAGAGGGAATCATAAGTAACAGTTAAACCAAGAATGGGCAGAATATGGCATCATGAGTACAACTCTCGATGACATTCGTGGCTGAGTTGTTCAGAGCCAGCCAGAGGCAAGCATTCTGCTAAGTTCACCTTTCTATCCACCACTGTTTCAAAATTTCATAATACTGAACACAATGCAAGAACTATGCCACCAGATAAACAAATTCCAGATAACAGGTTCCTTGCAGATTCTGGAGCTAACTGGAACTATAACAGACATTCACCATCCTTAATGAGTCATGAACTCAGGATGCAAACCTCACCGGTTACAAAACATGATCTGATACCATCTTACCTTACATAAAAGAAGAGATGTTTTCTTAAAGACGTGTTAACGATTTTCAACAAAAGAATGGGTAAAAAATGATGAACTGATGACCATTTCCCTCTGCCTTTTATCAGAAACATTTTTACAAATTTCTGTTGCAGAAAAATACATTTTGGGGCGCCTGGGTGGCTCAGTCAGTTAAGCATCCGACTTCAGCTCAGGTCACGATCTCACGGTCCATGAGTTCGAGCCCCGCGTCGGGCTCTGGGCTGACAGCTCAGAGCCTGGAGCCTGTTTCAGATTCTGTGTCTCCCTCTCTCTGACCCTCCCCCGTTCATGCTCTGTCTCTGTCTCAAAAATAAATAAACATTAAAAAAAAAAATTAAAAAAAATCATAATCTTTACACTTAAACTTTTTCCAAATGGATTTCCTCATCTTCTATCATTTCCTCTTAGATATTTTACTGCACATTCTAAAGCCCCAATTCAGGAAAGAATACAGACCACTTTGCAGAAAGTTTTTAGAACCACACTACCCAATGAATCATTTAACAATAAATAAAAAAAATCCACCTAAGAGTTGTCACGGGCAACAGGTATTCCCTGGTAAAAAGTTCTGAAGAAAAACAGCACATCTAGTCCTACCTTGTAACTGTACAGCCATTTACAACATTCTTTATTTGCAAATCACAAAATCAGATGTCCTAGGCCTGACAGGGGTGTCCTAGGCTCTCTTGGGACTGGACTCTTGAGAGCAGACACGCCTTCACTGAGTGTTGATGGAGTGAATAAATCAACAGACACAGCTGGCATCAACTTCAATACAGCAGAGAGAAATCATGAAGTGGAAGGGCCCCCAAAACGAAAACGTAACACAACCTCATCTTGGGGGGCCTGGCTGGCTCACCTCGTAGAACGTGAGACTCCTGATTTTGGGGTGGGGAGTTCCAACCCCACACTGGGTATGGAGTTTACTTAAAAAAAAAAAAATTTTTTTTTAAATAAAGCAACCTCACCTCAATAATCATTTAAAATGCCAAAATCATCTTGGAGTCATATAAAAACCAAGAGACCTCCATCTACTCATTTTCTAGTCAATTGTTAACTACTGGCATGTCTAATGACTGTGTAATGATATCTCACTGTGTTTTTTCTTCTTTGTGCGCAATCTGTTTTTTTTTTCTTCGCATTTCACTGTGTTTTAATATCTATTCCCTCAATTAAAGCCACAAGTATGGCTGTAAACAAAAAGAGAGAGACAGACAGACAGGCAGAAACAAATATCAGCAAAGATATAGAGAAACTACAACTCTCACATATTGCTAGTGGGAATGTAAAATGACACAGCCACCTTGGAAAAAGTCTGGCAATTTCTAAAAAAGTTATGACTTGGCAATTCTACTCCTAGATACCTATCCAAGAAAATATTACACACAAAACTTGTACATAACAGCATTATTTATAACACCAAAAAGTGGAAACAACCAGAATGTCTATCAATTGATGAATGGACACATAAAATATATCCATACAGTAGAATACTGTCTAGCAATAAAAAGAGATAAAACACTGATACATGCTACAACATGGATGGACCTCAAAAACTTCATGCTAAATTAAAGAAGCCAATAACAAAAATTCATGTCTATCATTTATACAAAATGTCAAGAATAGGCAAATCTAGGTGCACCTGGGTGGCACAGTCGGTGAAACCTCCGACTTCGGCTCAGGTCATGATGTCACAGTCTGTGAGTTCAAGCCCTACGTCAGGCTCTGTGCTGACAGCTCAAGCCTGGAGCGTGCTTCAGATTCTGTGTTCCTTCTCTCTCTGCCCTTCCCCCACTTGTGCTCTGTCTCTCTCAGTCTCTCAAAAATAAACAAATGTAAAAAAAAAAAAAAAAAGAATAGGCAAATCTAAAGAGACAAAAAGTAGAGATCGCCTCGGGCTGAGGAAGGAGGGGGACAGGGACAGGAGGTAACCACTAATGTGTACAAAGTTTCTTTCTGGAATAATGAAAATGTTGTAAAATTGGATTACGATGATAGTGGCACACCGTAAATATACGAAAAACCAATGAATTGTGTAAGCAGGTGAACTTTATGATATGTAAATCATATCTCAATAAAACTATTTTTAAAATAAGAGAAAAAATAAAGTCTACAATTGTCTTTTAATTTTCTGCCTCAGATGGTAAGGTATGCAGTAGGGAAGATTTATTTCATCAAAACCAATATAAGTTTTTCTCTTAGACTACTGTCTTTTTTAGTATCATACTTTAGCAGCAAAAGAAAATTTAGAGCATTCTAAGATACAGAACATAGTCATTAATAAATTAAAGGACAATGGAAGAGGGGCGCCTGGGTGGCTCAGTCGGTTAAGCATCTGACTTCAGCTCAGGTCATGATCTCACAGTCCGTGAGTTCAAGCCCTGCGTCGGGCTCTGTGCTGACAGCTCAGAGCCCGGAGCCTGCTTCAGATTCTGTGTCTCCCTTTCTCTCTGCCCCTCCCCTGCTCATGCTCTCTCTCTGTCTCAAAAATAAATAAAAACATTAAAAAAAATTTTTTTTAAAGGACAATCAAAGAAAAAGTACTAGAACTCTTTTTTTTTTTTTTTTGGCTTAGTAATTTAGAATTTACTTTTGTAAAAGCAAGTTGACAAATATTAAAATGTTAGCTGACTCAGTGCATTTCTGTTCATTCAAAGATCAAACTCAGTTACTGCTTTTCTACAACTAGCCACAGGAGTTACAAGGGCACTCCTAAACTTGTAATGTAAACTGAGAAAAATCTGCTTAAAACATAATGCCAAGAGGCGCACCTGGGTGCCTTAGTTAAGCATCTGACTCCTGATTTCAGCTCAGGTCATGATCTCACACTTTGTGAGATCAAGCCCTGCACTGAGCTCTGCAGTGCAGAGTCCGCTTGCTATTCTCTCTCTTCCTCTCTCTGAGCCACCCCCCCAGCTCCCTCCCCTACACATACACACACACACACACACACACACACACACACACACACACACGCCTGTTCTCTCTCTCTCTCCCTCTCTCAAAATAAATAAACTTTTTAAAAAATGATTTAAAAAAACAATGCCAAGAAGAAGAAAATATAAAATCCAAGTGTTTTATGCCTAAATTCATTACAATGCCTCTAAAATAACAAAGCATTAATGTGGGATTATCTGTAAATGGGAGTACATCATATTACTATCTCTTCATTTGTGTATGTTTAAAACGTCCCATAATAGGAGCACGTGGGTGGCTCAGTCAGCTAAGCAGCCGACTTTAGCTCAGGTCATCTCATGGTTCATGGGTTCAAGCCCCACATTGGGCTCCGCGCTGACAGTGCAGAGCCTGCTTGGGATTCTTTCTCTCCCTCTTTCTCTACCCCTCCCCCATTCGCTCTCTTTCTCTCTCAAAATAAATGAATAAACTTAAAAAACATAAAATGAAATAAAATGTCCCATAATAAAAAAAAGTCCCAAAATAAAAAGTTAAATAAATAAAAGCAAATGCCTCTAAGAAGTCAAAAGTAAGTGTCTCTGGGTCACAGATATTTTCCTGGCTCAAGTGCACTCTCTTGCCACTTGGAGATTTAATTTAAATGAATTGACGACAGGTTCTAAAGGTGTTTTCATAAGACATCAACTCCTTGGGAACACATGAGGACACAGGAAAGCAGGACTGCCCTGCCACCTGCTCTGGGTCACAGCCTCCCAGCCCCTGCATTGTCGGCCCAGCACCTTCCTACAGAGTTTCCAATAACCACGGTTCCAAACCAGACCAACTTCAGGGTAGGAATAAAACCATTTGAAGGGAGAAAGTAGGGGAAGCATGCAGAAGAAGAAAATAAGTGTTTTTTGCTTAAATTCAAATAGAACATTTTTCTCACAGAATTTTGATGCGGTAATAGTTCTAACATGGTGTTTCAAATTCAGAAAAGGACATTCAGAAGACTAAACAGGCAAACACACCAGAGGCCAGAGTCACTCCCACCCCTCAGTACAGTCCTTCCTCGCAAGGATTCCATCTCTATAGCATTCAATAAAATGCTACGGTTGTCAGTAGAGATGCAAATATTAAGCCTTCATTTATTTGGTGACACAAAGGACACAAGGATCTAAGCTGCTCTGCCAGTTAATTTTTTTGCTATAGAAATTATTCTGGTGTGCAGGAAAATAAAAATAACAGAAGCATATTTTCAGTTTGTTTGGATGAAGAAAATAATTTTTAAATCCTATTACAAAGTTAGGGACTGAACTAGATACAATTTTAAGAAATCGATTACATGCTTACAAGTGAATCCATGAATATGATGAGACGGATCCAAACCAGCACATGAAAGATTCATTAATTTATGTTTACAAGTAGCACAGGATCATCCTTAAATAAAAGTAATCAGCATTACAGAAATCAAAAATAATCTGATGAATGAAATAAGCTGGTACTTGAACATAAATTATTTAACTCACCAAAAAAAAAACATGATAAATTACGCTCTGAAGAGACCTTTTTAACATTAATAGCCCTCAGAATTTCAGCTTTTAAGGAGAAAAAAGGATGTGAATTTCATAAAAAAACAAAATCATGGTAGAGTTCCAAATCTATAAATATAACCATTGCACAGGATTTCATTTTGTTGGGGGGGCAGGGAGGGGAGGAGTTAGTTCCTTGATCTACCAATGACAAACTTCACATCTAAGAAACATACACTCAACCTAAATCCCTGGGCCAGTCTTAATTGGGGCCTACGGTAGTGAGGAAAAGGGCAAAGGGAACAGGGGTCCCACCAATTCCTAACATTTCCACTATTTTCTCCCTCCACATCATGAGAGATTAAAAATGCTATCATCTAGGGGTGCCTGGGTAGCTCAGTTGGTTAAAAACATCTGACTCTTGATCTCGGCTCAGGTCATGATCTCAGAGTTCGTGGGTTCAAGCCCCACGTAGAGCTCTGCACTGACAGTGCGGAGCTTGCTTGGGATCCTCTCTCTCCCTCTCTCTCTACCCCTCCCCTGCTCACTCGCTCATTCTCTCTCAAAAATAAACTTTAAGAAATGCTATCATCCTAATAAAAATAAGCTTATTATTGATAGATCAATGTCATAAATATTGATGAGTACTGAACATGAATATGGTTAGCAATCAAATACATTTAGACTTTGTTGCCCTTGTTATAAAGTCAGAAGAGAAAGGAAGGGAGAAGAGCAAGAAAATGCTGGTGATTGGTCTTGGGGGATGGGGAACGAGGGACAATTTCGGCAGCAGAGAAAGGAGCACTTGGTCAGAGGTACCATAAATACAAGCCTGTCACATCCTAGGCCTGTAAATGACAGCAAGACTCTGAGTAACCAGTCTGTAATCAGATTAGGAGAGGCCAGTATGATCCTTTAGGTGACAAAGATCTAATCTGGGACACAATTGGGCCTAAATACAGATTTACTGAACGAACTCACGGAAATGAGCACTTAATCATGCTAAGAGATCATGGCCACAGTAAAGATATGTTTCCTGTCGTGTTCCATTTCTAGAAGCTGAGTTCAGTTTTGCGGTTCAACACATGGATGTGACTAGGCTAAGCTGGGATTTCTTAGCTTTCTATGTTTCACTCATGATCTCAAATCTTACCCTGTGCTATTAATTTGGCATCACAGCCCAAACTACTCAATTTAGTTTGTCCTACAGCTAAGTTTATCTCCCCAAATGAATTACATAAATACCCCCTGTGCTGGACAGTTTGTGCCAGTACTTAGTCCCAAGCCTACCCTTCTAGACTGTCCCCGAATCAGCGGGCCTGAAATCTACATTTCCAGGCCCCTGTAGCTGGGTTCCCCCATGAGGCTCTGCCAGCAGCCCCAAGAGGAGGACAGGTTCCTACTTGGTGATAGTGAACTCCAGCAGCATCAAATCAAAATGGGGGTGTGTGGGCTCTTAGTAATACCACCTTCCCCATTTGCTCCTCCAGCCCTTCTATCTAGTTCCTAGAGATACACCCCTTTTTGACTGAAGCACCTGGAGTGGTTTCCAACTAGACACTGACAGTCCACTAAATTCAGAATTTATATAATTCACAGACCAGGGTGAACCTATGCTATTTCTGTGCTAAGAAATATTCATTTGTTCATTCACTCATTCAACAAATTTTTACTGCACACCTACCATAGGCCAGACCCTGTTATAGGTGCTAGACACACAGGAGTAAACAACACAGACAAAAATCCCTGTCCTCAAAGAGCTTACATTCTAGTGGAAGGGAGAGATAATACATAAAACATAAATACAACACACAGTGTTAGATAATCAATGCTTAGGAGAAAAAAAAAGTAAACTAAGCAGGGCAGGGATATGAAGCGGAGGAGGGCTGAAATTTTAGATACACAGGTCACGGAGGTGATTTTTGGGAAAAGAGCCCAAGGAAGTGAGGGAGCCAGTCGTGCACATATCTACAGGAAGAGCATTCCAGGCAGAGGAACAACACGTGCAAAGGCCCTAAGGAGGGAGCCTTCTTGCCTGCTAGAGAAAAGCAGGAGTCCTACGTGGCCAGAACAGATAAAGGGAGGAAGTCTGAGAGGTGGGGGGGTAGGCCACGAAGCCTTGTAGGATACAATAAAGACATTAGCTATAGTAGTAGATTCTGAGCAGAGGAGTGACATCACATGACTTAGCTGTCAACAGAATCCCTCTGTGTCAAGGGCAGACTTGGAAGCAGCAAGGGCAGAAAGCAGGGGACCAGTTAGGAGACTACTGAAACAGTCCAAAGGAGACTGGATGATAGCTAGGACCAAGGTGGTGACAATGAGGACGCTGAGCAAATTCTGAATAGATTGTGAACTCCTACCTGATCCTTAAAAAGTCAGGGGCTGGTCCGTGAATCTTGCTGGAATTCACACAATAGAAATTCCTATAGGACTCCTACCCAGTGAGAATATAATAGCTTTAGCCAAAGAAAATTAAATTGTAAATTAACATTCTGCAATAGTCAACACAGGGAAAAACTATGTATAACATGATACGGTTATAATATTTTTATACAAATGTAAAGAAGCAATATAGAAATACAGAATTTATAGTACCTATAAATTTAGCTGACCAGATTAAAGTATTACCTTATTAGCTAATTTCTTTTAATTTTTTTTTAATATTTATTTTTGAGAGAGAGAGAGAGAGAGAGAGAGAGAGGAAGGGATAGAAAGAAAGAAAGGGAGACACAGAATCTGAAGCTGGCTCCAGGTTCCAAGCTGTCCCACCAGAGCCCAATGTGGGGCTTGAACTCCCAAACCGCGAGATCATGACCTGAGCCAAATTTGGACGCTTAACTGACTGAGCCACCTAGGTGCCCCATTATTAACTATAGTTCTAAGAGAAAAATAATCATATGTAAATTTTCTAGAAAGCAATGAGAAATTTTTCTTTCTTTTTTTTTTAGAGAGAGCACCAGCACGCACATGAGCCAGAGACAGGCAGAGAGAGAGAGAGAGAGAGAGAGAGAGAGAGAGAGAGAAGGCTCCACGCTCAGTGGGGAGCCCAATGTGGGGTTCAATCCCATGACCCTGGGATCATGACCTGAGCCAAAGTCAAGAATCAGACGCTCAAGGATTCAGCCAACCAAGCGCCTGCAGTGAAGAATTTTAAAACTAGAAGAAATCTGAAAGTCCCATTCCCTTAATTTTTGGATGAAGGCAATAAAGCCTAGATATAAATGAAGCTTGGTCTTTCTTCACGCACCAAAACATAGTTTAACAGTGGATGGCAATATTTCTGAAATATATTTTTACTTTCTTGTATGTTTAAGAGTGAGGGTCCTGAACACATTCTCAGTTTTCCTTGGTAACTCCAGCCTCTCAAAAGAACCCTTATGTCCAGCCCCAAAGTAATGCTGGGCTTTTGCGAACTGCTGCCACCACTATCTCCACTCATAGTCCTCCCTGCTGAAAGGGTCTGCTTTGAACATGAGACTGGAAACTAGTTCAGACCCATTCATAAACAGAAGTGAGACGAGGTAAGAACCAAAGAAGAGAAGTCAGCTTTGGCACACAAGCTTTATAACAATTATTGCCAACACTTAGAAATGGATTTTGCTTGTTAAAGGTGTTGGGCTGTGTTGTGGGAACGAAGCTTGCCCCCAAATGGATGGCTGGAGCAGCGACGTATGTGCAGTCCTTTAGAGAAAGTTCTGCCCCAAAATGTAATTCATCACTCCTAAGAAAGCATAAAGTTTAAAATTATTTAAAGAAAAATTAACTTTTGACCATTAGTACTACAAATATCACCACATATAAAAGCAAATTGCTGGGACCCCTGGGTGGCTCAGTCAGTTAAGCATCGGACTCTTGATTTCAGTTCAGGTCATGATTTCACGGTTTGTGTGTTCAAGCCCCCCATCAGACTGAGACTGCCTGAGGTTCTCTCTCTTTCTCTCTCTCTGCTCTTCCCCACTCGTTCCGTTTCTCTCTCAAAATAAACAAACTTTAAAAACTTAAAAACAGAAAAAAAACCAAATTGCCAAGGTAATATTTACTTCTCAAACAAGCACTTAAAAGTATAAATAGCAGGGCACCTGGGTGGCTTGGTCCATTAAGCATCCGACCATGATTTCACTGTACGTGGGATGGAGCCCCAAGTCGGACTCTGTGCCGACAGTGCAGAGCCTGCTTGGGATTCTCTCTCTCCCTCTCTGCCCCTTCCCCATGCACATGCATGCTCTCTTACTCTTCTCTCTCTCTCTCTCTCTCAAAAATAAATAAATAAATAAATAAGCAAACAAACAAACACCCAGAAAGTATAAATAGGAAAAGTAACAAGCTTTAACAAACAGGCACTTCTTTTCATCTACAACCTACCCCACCAAAATTCTCTAGTCAGCTGACATAAACTTACATTTGTGGTCCCCTTATTACCATTCTACCGAAACTAGTTTATTTTAAAAATTAATAATAAAAAAAAAGTTTAAGATTAACCTGTATTGGAAAGGGAAGATTCACAAAATGAGAACCATAAATCGAAACAGTTAAAATGATTCACATATAAGCACTCAACATAATAAGCTCCCTCAGCAATTAAAGAGCAAATACGGGAGCTCAACAGATAACATAAAGTACAAAGTTTGGGGCCCACTAAGGACATAATATAACTCTTGCCAAGCTGCAAGCTCACAGCCAGAGGATGAGTGTTCCCTCCACCCCCATATCCTGACTACTACACACTCCTCCAATTCCAGGTGGGTCCCTGTAGGCCTAAGTTCCAGATGTGAACAGCCCAGGAAACATTAGAGCTAGCTCTTTGCTTCCTCTACTGCTTTCAAAGAGAAAGAGCTAGAAGGAATCTCACCAGGGTTAAAGCTTTTAGGAGGAAACAGCGCTAAAGATAAAGGCTTGGAAAGGGATTTTTAAAGGAAAAGTTCAGGGTTATTTTCTTCTTTACACTGAGCACTTCCTCCATTACAAAACCAAATAATTTAGTTTATCAGGAAGTCTTACACTAACAATACAATATATGAATAAGTATTCACTGATCACTCATTCCCTGACCTTTCCTCCCACAAAAATGATTTCCCAAAACAATACCCTGTAAGACATCAGCCCCTCCGACACCCCTGCCAAAATACATTCCACGGCAGGCACTCTGTACCTCTTTTGACAGCACTTAAACACCAGCTATTCCGTGGCATGTCTTACCACAGAACCGTAAGCTTCTCCAGGGCAGGGAGCTCACTCCACTTGGCATTCCTGAAACTCCTGACACTAATGCTTCACACTTCATAGCTATTTAGCCATGGTATCATGGTTACCTCTGATTCAGTACTGAGGGGGAAACATACAACTTTCTACGGCAGCAATAACACTCCTGCCACCAGGGAGGAGCACTGCCACCGTCACAAAAGAAAGAAATCCACCTACCTCTGCCTCAGGTACCTCAGACTTGTCCTAGGGTGCGCACTAGCCAATCGGGAGCACCTTTTTCAACAAGAATGAATGGAAGAATCTCAGAGCTCGTTAAAGCAGAGTCCCTGTATAAATGTATCAGGCATTGTCCACAAGTAATTGGCTTGCCCTTCAAATTCTTCAAGTGAAAACATGTCTTCAAGCCACCTGTTCTTTAAGCACTCGATGGTCCAACTCACCAGGCTCTCCTGTGGTCTTACAAAGCCTTTCACAAGATAAAGAATCTGACTAACCTACTGATTTCTGTACTTCTCATATCCCTTCTTGTAGGCACCTTTAAAACTTGCTTTCCGACATAGTATCTGATACTGTGTGACACTTTCTTCGCCACAACCCAAGTCTACAAGTCACAGCCTTCTGCCTGCCTCCATAGGTCAGAACTATTCACTAGAACATAAAGTAAGTGGCAGAAAGAAGGCCACAGCAGAGCAAACACACTTGGCTCAGGAACATCCAGGGGCACCCTCGGTGGCTGACCATCACTACAGCCAAGAGCAATGACGCTCACAGACCACTAGCACATGCCCACCTGCCCGCCACTGGCTCAGCGTGCACGTCCTCTGAACACAGGACACAGTCACGGGTTAGGACTGTACGAATGCAGAGAGAAAGAATACACTACCAAGAACTGTCACACATGTTTTGAGGAAAGTATTTTAGAAGCAACAGCAGTACACAGAGGAGACACTGATGGGGGTATGAATATGTGCTCTGAGTAGTGTTCTGAAGTGTCATAACTAAGAACTCGGACTACTGGGATATACTGAGTTGAACAGGGTTCAACTACAGAATGCATCAACATTCCAAATTCAGTTTCTTCAGAAATTACTGTACTGGAACCAAAGCATCATGTTTAAAGTTCCTTGCCAAGTAGCTCAAATAAAAATCAACTGGTTTTTATTTTTTAATTTAGGTACATATCTGCCAAACGAGCAAGGAACACAAATACACTTCCAGAAAGTGATATAATTTGTTAGCCAATCCATGGTGCTGCAATTGTCTCAAAACCAAAAACCAAAACAAATTATCTAAATTTGTAACAAGCAGCATGCACTCAGGGCTTGGACTCTAAAGGCCTGGTCCACACGTCAGCAGCCTATGGACATCTACGGACATCTACAGACGCTTCAGGAACTCAGTCTGCAGCACCTCTCCTGCAGCAGGGAAAGGGGGGAGAGTGGCAGAGCAGGCAGAAGGCCTCTACATGACTCTGCCTCCTACTACGCTTACTCCACTGCACCCACTTCCTCTTTTCTCTGGATTTGGGGGACAGGGACGGGTTGGAGAACATTTTTCTACAGATACACTAACTCAGAAAAAAACTTTAAATATTACAAAGCTCATCTTAATCCAAGCACATTCAGTTATCATTAATCCATGGTACTGTTTGTAGCATTAAAAAACTGGAAATAACACAAAATGTATACAAATAGGGAACTGGCTGAATAAATTAACATGCATCCTGGGAGCACCTGGCTGGCTCAGTAGGTAGAGCATGCGACTCTTCAGCTTGGGGTCATGAGTTCAAATCCCATGTTGGGCATGAAGCCTGCTTTATTTTTTCTTAAAGAAACATTTTTTCTAACGTTTATTTATTTTTCAGAGAGAAAACGTGTGAAAGCAGAGGAGGAACAGAGAGAGAGGGAGACAGAGGATCTGAAGCGGGCTCTGTGCTGACACTGGAACAGCCTGACATGGGGCTCGAACTCATGAACTGTGAGATCATGACCTGAGCTGAAGTCAGTTGCTTAACCGACTGAACCACCCAGGCGCCCATGAAGCCTACTTTAAAAGAAAAAGAGGAAGAAAAAGAACAAGGTGCATCCAATATAACAGACTCCTAGATAATCATTAAAAGAATGAGGCAGGGGGCGCCTGGGTGGCTCAGTCGGTTAAGTGTTGGACTTCGACTCAGGTCATGATCTCACAGTTCGTGGGTTCAAGCCCCACATCAGACTCTGTGCTGGCGGCTCAGAGCCTGGAGCCTGCTTCAGATTCTGTGTCTCCATCTCTCTCTGCCCCTCCCCCACTTGTGCTCTGTCTCTCAAAGGTGATTAATGTTAAAAAATAATAATAATATAAAAAAAAGAATGAGGCAGGGCTTTGTGTACTTTGATATACCTCAGATATTTTAAATGAAGGGTACCGGTGCGACTGGGTGGCTCAGTCGGTAAAGCACTAACTCTTGGCTGTGGCTCAGGTCATGCCTGCCGTTAGCACAGAGCCTGCTTAGGATTCTATCTCCCTCTCTCTTTCTCCCTCCTGCTTGCTCTCCATCTCTCTCAAAACAAATAGAAATAAACTTAAAAAAAATAAAAATAAATGAAAAGAGCCCTACCAATTGTTTTTTTTTTTTTTTAAGTGGGTAGGGAAATATATGTTTTTATACAAATAGAATTTTTCTGGAAAGAAAAAAGAAAGTAGGAGTAACAGTGGCCTACAGAAGGGACTGAGGGTCTCAGTAAAGGAGTACCCTTTTTCACAATTTGAAAATATTTTACTAGGTACACGTATCCCTGTTAAAATTAACAAGTCCTTAAGTCTGTGATCATGATAAAATTAAAGCAATGGAAGAAAAAGTGTTGCTATTAAAAGCAATCTCAGGGCACCCAGCTGGCTCAGTTGGTAGAGCATGTGAGTCTGATCTCAGGGTTGTGAGTTCAAACCCCATGTTGGATGTAGAGATTACTCAATGATAAAATCTTAAAAAATAAAAATAATAATATGCAATCTCTTCTTTCTTATCCATCTCTAATTCTTTGCAGAAAAATTTGAATTTATTTAAACAAGTGTGGCGTGGATATACAGAGGTCCACTCTACCTTCCTCCTCCAAAGCCATAGCCAATTTCTTGCCATAATGTTAAAAAAAAAATTTTTTTTTTCACTTGCTTCTCAAACCAAGATGCAAAAATCTCCTAAATGTCTGGCTCTAATGTAACCAAAGTTTAAAGGATTCAAATACATTAGTAAGTCCATAACTAAAGTCAGTTACATTTCATATGTTAATATTGTGTTCTAATCAGATTTTATGAGGAAACAGTTTCACCGAAGATCTTCTTATCTCTAAACTTACAAAGAACTTTAGAATTTCTGAAGAGTCCAAATTTCCTACTCACCCCAGCAAAAGTCACTTCAGTAAAAAAACTAGAGGGTTTCTCCCTATAGCTTCAAAATTTCCAAAGCTTCTCCAAAGCAGGACTGGGGAGAGGGACTGCAGATAAAGCTTCAGTAAGCATGTCCAACTCTCCTCCACCTCTGCAGATGCCTTCCCTGGCCTCAGGGACCCCAGACCACCGATTCAGTTAACAACAGTGAGAGGACAGCGGATCCGATCAGTCTGATCCCGAAGCTCAGCATGGGGCTCACACACCTGCCAGTAACAGGCTCTCATCAGTCAGTCACACCTGGGCAAACGAAGTGGCAGGTGGCACAACCTCACCCCCACACAGAACCAGACTGCTGACCACCTCTACAACTACTACCAGAAAAAGTAAAGCAAATGACTGTAACTAATGCCCTCCAACTGGATTTTTACTAATGGAAATATATTTGTTGAAGACCTATAGATGTGCAATTACCTTGGAAAAAATACTAAGTTGAAATAATGACAATGAAGTTAAGGAAAGAAATTTTGCTAACCTAAAACGTTAACCAAAATAGATACTCTAAGCAGCAAAATGCTGAGTTCTCATGAAAAAAATTCTAAACATCCAGAATTAAACTATATAACACCGTACAAAAATCTCTGGACTCTGGGGGAAAAAATGACTTCCTAGATCATCTACAGGTTGATTGTTTATTCACACCTCCATTTAACATAGATGTATTTGCCATGCACTATCTCAGTAGCAGGCACGCCATGCTGGTTAAGACAGACCCAATTCCTCCTCCTGCACTGCTGGTGGGGATGCCAAATGGTGCAGCCAGTGTGGAAAACAGTATGAAGGTTCCTCAAAAAGTTACAAATAGAACTACCCTATGATCCAGCAATTGTACTACTGGGTATTTACCCCCAAAATACAAAAACATTAACTGAAATGGATACATGCACCCCTGTGTTTATTGCAGCATTATTTACAAAAGCCACATTAAGAGAAGCAGCTCAAGTGTTCACTGACTGATGAATGGGTAAAGAAGATGTGGTATGTACATACAATGGAATATTACTCAGCCCTAAAAAAGAATGGAATCTTGCCATTTAGAACATGGATGGAGCTAGAGAGTATTATGCTAAGTGAAATAAGCCAGTCAGAGAAAGACAAATACCATAGGATTTCACTCATATGTGGAATTTAAGAAACAAAACAAACAAGAAAGGGGAAAGAGAGAGAGAGAAAGGGAGAGAGGCAAATCAAGAAACAGACTCTTAACTACAGAGAACTGATAGTCACCAGAGGGGATGGGGTAGGGGATGAGGGAAATAGGTGATGGAGATTAAAGAGGGCACTTGCTGTGATGAGCACCAGGTGTTGTATGGAAGTGTTGAATCACTGTGTTGTGCCCTTGAAATTAATATAGCATTCTGTTAACTACACTGGAATTGAAATTAAAAACCTAATTAAAAAAAAAAAAAGACCCAGTTCCTGTCTTCATGAAGTTTACAATAGTATATACAAGAACAATGCATCAGGGCATTGTCTAGTTCTCCCACAAGGAGCAATAAGGAAAAACATCACTGGAGTAGATTTTAATATTCTCTACAGTGTGCCTTCAAAGCATATACAATAAATTAAATTTTTTAATTTAAATACAAAAGTGAGCTGAAAATAAGATAATTTCATATAGTGATAAATGCCATAAAGAAAACCAAACAGCCATATGAAAGTAGTACCTGGAGTGAAGGTAAGGATATTGAAGCAAGTTTCACCCCTGAGCTGAAGCCCCTATCATCCTATGATGAAAAGGAACTAACTATAATAAACTTGGTGTGCTTGGAGGGACAGAAAAAACATGGGAAAGCAGTGGAAACATGGCAGAGACGGGTAGGGGACAAATCACAAAAGGCATTACAGGCCACAAAAGGAGTTTGGATTTTACTGTAATGACTACGGAAAGTCACTGGCAGGCTCTAAACCTGGGAGTGACAAGATGGAATCTGACTAAACATGATAGCTTCTTGTTTTGCACACAATGCATTTTCGTGGGGAAAGAAATGTTACAGACGATGGTACTGCAATGCTGCCTGTGTGCCTCCATCAGGCGTAGTTACCCACCGCCTGCTCTCTGCTAGGCTGTGCGAGGTACTGATGGGGAGGAAAACACGGTCTCTGACCTTGAGCTCACGTTCTGGTAGAGATGAGAAACACTGAATACATAATTACAACTGTAATATTTGTAAGAGTAGAATACTAGCACATGAGCACCCAGGGTAGTTAATGTGGCCAAGAGCAGTCTAGGAAGGGAGACCTCACACACGACTGGAGTCTTACAGGGCAAGCAGGGATTTCCTCAGTGCATTCCACTCTGCACAACACCCAAGCCACTGGTGGGACAGAAGAAAATGTAGGGGCTGTAAAGGCTCTTTCTTTTAAAGAATATTATATAGAATTTTTATGGTGGGATGGTGGGGGGGGGGTGTTAACACATAAAACTTGCAACTGTAAGTTCACAGCTATTGCTTAAATAAAATCTTATTAAAAACTTCAAAAGCACAAACTTCCAATTATAAAATAAATTAAGTCCTGGGATGTAACGTACAGCACAGCGATTATAGTTAATAATACTGTATTGCATATATGCTAAGAGAGTAAATCTTAAAAGTCCTCATCACACACACAAAAAAAAGCTTTGTAATTGTGTGTGGTGAAGAATGTTAACTAGACTTGCTGTGGTCATCATCCCCTAATATATACAAATATTGAATCATTGTGTTGCACACCTGAAACCAATACAATGCTGTATGTCAACTGTATCTCAATTTTAAAGTTAATTATCTTTTAAAAAGAACTTCAATTATGTGGTGTTCCCGCCACACAAAAATGCAAGTCTACATGTCACTTCAACAAGTGGATCTGTGCTGTGTGTGTGTCTGTGTGTCTGTGTGTTACTCGTCATGAGCTGAGATTAAAAACTTGTTTTATTTTATTTTTTTTAATTTACTTATTTTGAGAGATGAGGCAGAGAGAGAGGGAGAGAGAGAGTCCCCAGCAGGCTCCATGCTGTCAGCGCAGAGACCAATGCAGGGCTTGATCCCACGAACTGCGAGATCATGACCTGAGCCAAAATCAAGAGTCAGACACTCAACCAACAGCACCACCCAGGTGCCCCTAAAAATTTTTATTAATACCAACTTTTCTCGCAGCCATTTTTATACTCTCCCCATCTCAAACAAAAACAGGCTTTCATCAAAATTTTCAAAGAAAAAATCCAAATACTCTCCACTTAGATTCAAAAATGATTAACTATTTCCCAATTAGCTTTATCTGTGTATATGTACCTACATGTATGTATACTTCCTGAGCTATCTGGAAGTATTGGAGACATCATGACACCTCACCTCTAAACGCTTCAGCTGCTGTCCCCCAGGAATAAGGGCATTCTCCTATATAATCACGATGTCATTAGCACACCTAAAAAAAAGAAAAAGGAAAAATAATCAACAATTCCTTAATATCATCTACTATCAGGTACCTAGTTTTAAAAATATTTAAGTATGGGGGTGCCTGGGTAGCTCAGTTGGTTAAGCATCCAACTTTGGCTCAGGTCATGATCTCATGGCTTGTGAGTTCAAGCCCCGTGTTGGGCTCTGTGCTGACAGCTCAGAGGCTGGAGCCTGCTTTGGATTCCGTGTCTCCCTCTCTCTCTCTGCCCCTCCCTCACTCATGCTCTGTCTCTCTCAAGAATAAACATTAAAAAAATAATTTAAAAAATTAAAAAAATAAAAATATTTAAGTATGAAGAAAGGGCTTTGTTGAAAACCTTACTGAAGTATTTTAATAAACTGATTAGATTTATTACTTGTATTTCATTATTTTTCATTTTTAAATGTAATAATATTTTATAAAATTTAAGTTAAAAATCAAATATTCAAAAGTCAATTTTTTAATATTAAAAGTGATTATGGTAATTGAATACGGCAAAAAGCATGAAAGTGGTACACGCAAGATTGACATTTCTGAAGTGCTGTGTTAGTGGAAGGACACTCTAGACAGAGGGACATCCATGGAAAAGGATTTGCAGAAGAGCAGGGTCTCGGTGCAGCTGGGAGCAGGGGGAAGCATGTGAGAGAGAGGGAGATGAGTGGGACAGGTCACACAAGAGGAGCTCTTCGAAGATTCTGCATGCTTTCCGGAGGAGTTTGGACTTCATCCCTACTGGCAGTGAGAGTTCTCCATGATAAAATCAAATTTGTTTAGAGAGCTCTATCTGGCCACAGTGTCAGATTAACTGGAGAGCAGGGAAGATGGGGGGACCATTTGGAGTCAATAGAACAATGTTTACATTTTTCACTGCAAATACTTAACATTTTAGTAACACTGTGGGTTGAATAAACCTGCTATACTGGTCAAGGGACAAAACAAAAACAGTAAAATTAAACTAAGTTTATCTTGAATGTTCATGTTATAGAAATGCAGCTTTAAAGACAGAGAAGTACAGTCAGAAGAGACATGTAAATTTTGAAAGAAGCCGTTGGGCACTTCTGAAGGTTTCAGCATTTAAGGAGCTGGCTCTTTTAATACCCAGTTTCACTTTCCAAAGTGGCTTTCCGTTTTCTTGGCAGATTCATCACTGGCACTAATTTTATGTTTATCAGTCACAATTAAAAATTTCCAAAGGAAAACCAATGGGAAAGAGGTGGGTGCAAAACATAAAGCGATTTTCAAATACACAGAGTGCCCTCAGGGCAGTACTAGAAGTAACTGCAGAAGCTCCCTGTACAGAGTCCAGGCGCCGGATGCCAAATCTGCCCAGAGGAGGAGGAGGAGAGGGGGGGGGAAGGGGGAGGAGGGGGGAGGGAAAGGAGGGAGGAGGAGGGGGAAGGATGGAGAGGGGAGGGGGAGGAGGGAGTAGGAGGGGGGAGGATGGAGGAGGGGGAGGAAGAAGAGGAGGGGGAGGAAGGAGAGGAGTGGAGAGGAGGTGGGAGGGGGAGGAAGGAGAGGAGTGGGGAGGAGGTGGGAGGGGGAGGAAGGAGAGGAGTGGGGAGGAGGTGGGAGGGGGAGGAAGGAGAGGAGTGGGGAGGAGGTGGGAGGGGGAGGAAGGAGAGGAGTGGGGAGGAGGTGGGAGGGGGAGGAGGAGGGCAGCCCTGGGAGGCTGGCTAAGCAACAGGGCAGGATGGGATGCTAGCCCTTTACTCCCTTCCCCCAGGAGACCTCTAGTTTTATTTAGGTTACATATCAGGCTTCCTAGAAAGATTTCATTTGAACAAAGGGTTCCATAGCTTTAAAAACGTTTGAAAGCTAACAAGTCTGAATTGCATGAACGTTCTTAAGTCAGAGGCTGGTAACTGAAGAAGACTGAGTTCCACAGGAGAGCTGCCGCACGATGAAACAAACACCATTACTACCATCGCTGAGGAGGAACATAGAGAAGGAGATCTCGGCAGACAGGCCTACTGGAAGAGTAGCAGCTTTGGAGTAGAATAAGGAATTGTTTTGGACCTGTGCCTTTTGAGGGACCAGTGGGGCATTCAAATTGGAAAGGTCCAGACAGTAAAGGACATGTGGATACAAAGCTTAACAGAAAGGTTTAAGAGGGCTAGGTGGTCTAAACGTGGATGAATCCACCAAGAGAGCTGTAAACAGAGAAACAAGGGTGGGTCTGAAAAGGTCATGGAAGGCAAAAAGAAAAGGGTCTTCCTCAAGACAGGACCCTGTGGGGCCATCCACACACAGGGCCACTTTAGGAGGAGACCCTGAATTTGCAATAGCCTGTGTCCGATAACAGAGAGGGCACAGGCTAGACTGGTTAGAAATGGTTTTCTACAAAGCAGAGGCTACAGAAGGGCAAGGGGGTAAGAGTAAGGGTACTGGCTAGGAAGCAAGTGAAAGACTGGACAATGGGTCCAGATCTGAAGGGGCTGGAACTCAGAGAAAAAGGAGATCACAATGAGATGGGGGCGTATGGAAGCCTCCTGAGGAGGCTATAGAAAAATACCACACCAGAATCTAAGATTTCACTAGTAGAGGTATTCTGGAAAGAGCTCCTTTTAGACATGTTAATAGGAAGCCAAGATGAGGGTAAAGACTGGGCGGGGACATTGGGACAAGGTCTTCAGAACCCTGTAGTGCCTTAAGGCCCTGGGTCTGGCAGCAGGAGTCATGCAACCCTCCTCAAGCACTCATTGCAAAAAAGGGAGATCCACCCTACAAGGGAAGGCCACAAGAGCCCACCCAACACTCCTTTCCCTTGTCATGCCCACTACTGGCAACTGGATCTGACAACTGAGTCATTTAAAGCTGCTCTCAGTTCACCCTGGAGACCCTACGTGCCCCTTAAGGAAAAAGCACCCTCCCACCCCTGTAACATCTAGGAGCAGATCTGTTTCCCAATTTATGTACAATGTTATTTGTATTAATAATAAAAACTATGTACATTTTAAATGTAAATATAACTCATCATTGAAGACTGGGAAACCAGCTTTAAAAGGGAAACAAAATGGGGGGCGCCTGGGTGGCTCAGTTGGTTGGGCGTCCGACTTCGGCTCAGGTCATGATCTCGCGGTCCGTGGGTTTGAGCCCCGCATCAGGCTCTGTGCGGACAGCTCAGGGCCTGGAGCCTGTTTCGGATTCTGTGTCTCCCTCTTTCTCTGACCCTTCCCTGTTCATGCTCTCTCTCTCTCTCTGTCTCAAAAATAAATAAATGTTAAAAAAATTTTTTTAAAAAAGGAAACAAAATGGAAATAATAAACATTAATTACATTGAGAAGTTGAGGGGTTCAAATATCATAAATGACCATAATCACAACAACAAAACACTCAAAGTTTTTCAAATTTCTACCTTTAGTTACCAGACTACCTACTCCTGCCCATTTTGCTCAATAATAAAAATGAAAACAAATAAAAAGGAAACTATACTCCTGGAAAGAACACCTATCTACTAATTTTTTTTTTAAAAAAGGAAAGGATGGGGCGCCTGGCTGGCTGGGTTGGTAGAGCATATGACTCGATCTCAGGGTTGTGAGTTCAGGCCCCGTGTTGGGCAGGAAGCTCACTTAACAAAGAAAAAAAAAAAAAAAAAAGAATGTCTAACAGTTTACTCACAAACACCAATGTTTATTTTAAAAAATTAACAAAATGACTCTGGTGTATAAATTGGGCTTTTCAAAATATCTAACTGACAATTCAGGAGCACCAATGACCCACAATAGGGAGAGAATGGTGTAAAAGAGGTGCTCACTAGTGTCCTAGGGACGGTATCTGTCAAAGAAACTGACACATTCAGAAAAACCTTACTAACTCTAGGAAGCAACTAACCACTCTGATTTCCTTAAGAACTGAGCAGTAAGTTAAGGCACCAAAAAAAAAAAAAAAAAAAGAAAAGAAAAGAGAGAAAGAAAAGAAAAGAAATCAGGCTTCATGCCATTGTCAATTTTTCAAGGGTTTCAAGAAAGATAATCAAAAGCAGCCTTGTCAAGAAGGCAGTCATAGGAGCGGTGATCAAGAAATGCCCCAAAGTATCTGCCCTTTTCCAGTAACAGAGTATTCAGTAGACTCACCCAGGTTTACTACACTAATACAGGCATTTAAACATTAAGAGTTAAAACAACAATGAAAGAAAAAATGTACAGCTCTTTAGCCATTCTGAAAGTGCTAACTGTTCAACGTGTAATCCTTAATTCTGTCAAACCTGCTTTCCCTCTATGACTGGATATCTGTATTTCACAAATGCAAAGTTAAAGTAATACAATAAATTTAAAATATAAAGCATTATTTATGTAGTAATATTATTAAGTAGATTATTGAGCCTCTTTAAAAACTCACTAGTTTTCCATGAATACAGAAATGAGATGTTAAATATGGCAAAACCTCAACTAACCGGAACAGCTGGTCAATGAGTCACTGACTAATCATGCCTCTCAGATAGCTGAAGGCCTATTTACAACTTTGAATACGCAAACTTTTTTGGTTAACTGTTCTGGATAGATGTTTTGACCCAGACCTACATTGTGAACACGTGATTACGCGGTAAGATGTAATCCTAAGACACACAAGGCTCTCTGTTCCACCCAAGTGAGACCCTAGACTGTAGCAACCCCTGCTTCTACACTTTCCCGCCTTCTACACCGTTGGCACAGTCTGCTTCCATCCGTCTCTGGCATCCCAATAACCAAGTATGTCAGGACCTGGTTCTCCCAGCTCTGCCGGCAACCTACAGAGTTCTTCCACGCAAGATAAACGAGTCCTAGTGTAGAAATCTAGAGGTTTCTGTGACCTCTATTTTACATGCTGTGAAAATACATTTTTAAAAATGTACTTCCTCAAAAAGAAATTCTGATGCACATGCTACAGTACCTATGGATGACCCTCAAGGACACTATGCGGAAACAAGCCATTCACGAGAGGACAAAAACAGTATGATTCCACATATATGAAGTGGCCAGAGTAGCCAAGTTCATAAGAGGGAAAATAGAATCGTGTTTGCTAGGGCCTGGCAGGGAAAGGGAAATGGGTTACTGTCAGTGGGCTCGGAATTTCAGTTTGGGAAACGTTCTAGAAATGGATAGTGGTGACAACTGCCTGCACAACATCGTGAATGTATTTAACGCCACTGAATTGTACACTTCAAAATTGTTCTCTCTCTCTCTCTCTAAAAAAAATTTTTTTAAAAAAAGGGAGCACCTGAGTGGCTCAGTACGTTTAAGTGTCCAACTTTGGTTCAGGTCATGATCTCATGGTTTGTGGGTTTAAGCCCCGTGTCGAGCTCTGTGCTGACAGCTCAGAGCCTGGAGCCTGCTTCAGATTCTGTGTCTCCCTCTGTCTCTGCCCCTCCCCCACTCGCACTCTCTCTCAAAAATAAACATTAAAAAAAAAGTAAACAAATAAAATGGTGAATTTGGGAGCACCTCGGTGGCTCATTAGCTTGAGCGTCTGATGTCAGCCCAGGTCATGATCTCATGGTTAGTAAGTTCAAGGCCCACATCAGGCTCACTACTGACAGCACAGAGCCCACTTTGGGTCCTCTGTTCCCCTCCCTCTCTGCCCCTCCCTCACTTGTGCACATGTTCTCTCAAAAATAAACGTTAAAAAAAAAATAAAATGGTAAATTTTATGTTATGTATATTTTACAAGCAAAATAATTAAAAATTTTAAATATAATGAAGATTTACTTCCTCACTGTGTTCACTATGTTCTAGACAGGTGACATGCTAAGTGATTCTGTGTCTTCTTCATTCAATTACCCCAAGGAAGTTGTTTATTTACACACAAGCAAAAATGGGCCAAAATGGTACCTTAAAATTATGATTCCAAATTACCATATATTGTTTTTCACATGGAGAAAGCATGCTTTACAGGAAATGACCCATTAGAAAGACCACTAGTAAAAATTCAGAGCCAGAAAGCACTCTAATGTGGGCAACAAATAGATGGGAAAAGAATGCAAAACTAGCGGTAGCTCATAGGTAGCCTTACCACTGAGGAGATGCTACACAGCGACCACCTCAAATGTTTTTTTAAAACTCTGCAGGAGGGGGACACCCGAGTGGCTCAGTCAGTTGAGTCGGACTTCAGTTTAGATCATAATCCCACGGTTTGTGGGTTCAAGCCCCACATTGGGCTCTCAGCCATCAGCACAGAGCCCACTTCAGATCCTGTCTCCCTCTCTCTATCCCTCCCCAGCTCGCGCTCTCTCTCCTTCTCTCAAAATTAAAAAAAATGTAAAAGGAAAAAACTATCCAGGGTAACAGAGTGCCTGGATGGCTCAGTGGGTTAAGCACCCAACTCTTGATTTCAGCTCAGGTCATGATCTTACAGTTCATAGGATGGAGCCTCGCGTCAGACTCTGCACTGACAGTGTGGAGCCTGCTTGGGATTCTGTCTCTCCCTCTCTTTCTCTCTCTCTGCCCCTCTCATACGTGCTCTCGCTCTCTCTCATAAATAAATAAATGGAAAAAAAAAAAAAAAACTATTCAGGGGCACCTGCGTGGTTCAGTTGGTTGAGCCTCCCCAACTCTTGATCTTGGCTCAGCTCTTTGATCTCAGCTCCTTCCCTGCTTGTGCAGTCTTTCTCTGTCTCTCAAAATAAATAAATAAACTTTTAAAAAATTAAAACAAAACTATTCAGTGTAAAAAAAATAATTTGGAATCCAAATCAAAATATTTGTTGGTTAACACTGTCAACTGAACGTCAGCATCAGAAACTCTTGAGGTATTTTAGTAGTTGCTAAAGTTCTCTGCCCGTCCGTCTCATGTTGTCACTCCAAGTACGTTAACTATCTTGCACTTGCAACTGCTGACAAACCACCTTCCATCTCTCATCTAAGACCCTCTCCAAACGTCATCTCAGACTAAAACCAACTTTCCCAGACCAAACAGATACTCTGAACTGCCCTATGCCAAATCGGTTTAGCAACTAACCTTTCTCGAGATTAAGCAAAAGTGTCAAAAAGAAACCTACACACAACACGGTTAGAAATGCCACCTCATAGCCTCTCCCTGCACAGCCAAATGCCTGACTCTGATGGTACCAAACTTTCAAACCACAAAGTTCAGTACTTAGTATCTTTTAGCACAACATAAAGACTACATCTTTTGTTTTTTAATTACACTCTTGAGTGATCACCTAAAGACTAAGAGAGCTCAATAAGGTTAAAAACATTCTCTTGGATAAGAGACTAGAAATTAATTATATACAAATCTTCAGGTGCCTCTGAATTACAGGCAAAGGTTTACATCCAAACTTGTTAAAACTTCTGCAGTGAAGTCATAATTTTTCTATTAATAACTTGTCTTTGTTCTTATTCTCTCTCCCACTTTTGTAAAATTTAAAAATGAACTGCCAACAACCTGACCACATCCTTTTTATTTTAAATCATTTCCAATGGGGCTAGTACCACTTGAAGAAACAGAATCCTATCAAAATCCCACTCCCTGAAGTATAATGGTTCAAAATCTCCCCATAACCAAAATCCCCAGAGACCTTCGCCCAATTTAACAACTATGTATGGGGAGAAATATTGTTTCAATTGCAAAGCATCCCAGTTAGGTAACAAATGCTACTTACAGAAAGATAACTGCCCGCCCTAACAAAGCTACACCATTTACTGATCATGTGCTTTTTATGTACAAAAATATTTGGCATTCAAAATACCTGCCGACAGGGGCGCCTGGGTGGCTCAGTCGGTTAAGCGGCCAACTTCGGCTCAGGTCATGATCTCGCGGTCCGTGAGTTCGAGCCCCGCGTCGGGCTCTGTGCTGACAGCTGGGAGCCTGGAGCCTGTTTCAGAGTCTGTGTCTCCCTCTCTCTGACCCTCCCCCGTTCATGCTCTGTCTCTCTCTGTCTCAAAAATAAATAAACGTTAAAAAAAATTTAAAAAAAAACAAAAAAAAAACAAAAAAAACAAAATACCTGCCTACATAATGGTCTGCTTTTTGGATCATATTCATTTATTTAACATGAGCATAACATGAAGTCTTAATAAAAAGGCCAATGAAGTTTTGAGAGTTCACCTGTTCTACAGACTTTAAAGTCAAACGATGTCTGTATCCATACCCTCGTTCTGTAGCTAAGCCCAGTCTATCACCACTGTGAAAGCAAAAGTACCCTACAGAAGCAGCAAGTTACGGACAGGAAAACCATTTTTAAAGAGAAAAATTAAAATTCAAAGGAACAAACATTAAAAGGGGAAATGACCTTTCCTATGTATTTTGTTTCTCATTTTGCATCTTTAGTTGCAACTCTCAAAATTTAACAAGGTTTAAGTTAAACAGTTGATCATGTAAAAGCTAAGAAATCTCTAAAAAAAAAAAAAAAAAAAAAAGGCATACACACAACCAGTGGATCAATTACTAAGTGATGAATTACTGTCTTAACTAATGATGCTATGAATCTTGGAGTAGAGTAACCAAACCTAGCTTAGCTGTTGGCTAGTTAACTGACTGGCTGGCTTAGTCACAGAAAACAATTATTCAGCGAAATCCATTTCACAAAAGAAAATCTTTTTCTTTTAAGTTTATTTTTTTGAGAGAGTGCTCGCGCAGGCACAAGTGGGAGAGGGGAAGACAGGGAGGGAGAGGGAGAATCCCAAGCAGGCTCCTCATTATCAGCATAGAGCCACATGCGGGGCTTAAACTCACAAACCTCAGGATCATCACCTGAGCCAAAGTCAGATGCTTAACTGACTGAGCCACCCAGAAATCCCCAAGAAAATCTTTGAACTTAGTGGACTATGCCCCATACATCACTACCACAGGCCTTAGGCAGTTCCCAACTTTGTATCACAAAGACATCCTTGCAATAAAAAACACAGGCCACTGTGAAGAATCGACAAGAATTCACTTACAACTTCTAACTCCTCTCCTTCAGAAGCAGAAACAAGAAAATGTACAGGAATATATTAAAAGGCATTTGGGAAGAGTAAGCAAATTGCTGAAGTACTTGCTTCAGTGAAAAAACAAAACAAAACAAAAACTTCCTAGATGGCTAATACAAAAAGGTATCCTAATCATGTTGAAATAAAAAAAATAATCACACTTGACATAATTTTTAGTTACCTTTTGTTTTTGCTTTCATCACTAAAGTTTTAATGACTGGATAAGCCAGGCGAATATCCTGCATATATAAATCAAGTTAATTGCTGTCATTTAAAAGGTTGTTAAAGCTTTATGCCCACATTCTTTAATTCACTGAACTTTAAAAAATCAATTTTCATTCAATTTTCTCAGCAAATTGTAGGCTTTAAGGAACTGATTCATCTACTAACACCTTAAACACTTACTTGTTGGGAAAGTTCATGATCCATCCTCCAAGCCTACTATCTAGAAATACCTCAGTATTCCAAAAATGGGAAGTAACACACTGATACTGGGCCTGTGACCACAAGGATGCCCAACAACCACAGATCCAAATCTGCAAAGCCCTGCTTCAGCTGAAAAGTGGCCTTCTAACTAAGAAGTTTCCTGGGTCAGAATTTTTTGTTATTCTAGGTAGTAACAACCATTAAGAATTTTTATAAAAGCATTTAGGGTCATGGCAAAAATGACCATAACTCCAGATTTACACACCTGCTGTCCTTTAGCTTAGTATCACCCTCACCCTCAAAAGGGTTCTGTTATGAAGCAAAACGCACTAGTGATGCCAGAAGTCAGAACTGTGGTGTCCCCTTAGGGAGAGGGTACATTCCTCTCTTACTCATGAGAGGAATGTAAAGGGAGCCCATTGGGAGGCTGAAAATTCTGTGAATCTTGATCTGAGTGTGGTTATCAGGGCATATGCATATGCATTTAAGGTCTTACTGTAAATCAGACCTCAATTTAAAAAAATTAAATAGAATTTTTAGAACACGCTGAATAAATATGTAAATGTCTGTGTTCAAATAATAAGTGATATAAAATAATCCTAGGTGTAGCAACTAAGATGTTTTTTCCAAATGTATTTTGATAAAGATGTATATTTATTGTGAGCACTTTTATGTAAAACCGGTCAAAACACAGACCATGATTTTTTTAATCTCTCATTTTAAGAAGTTGCCAAATTTGAGACCTGAAAGCATGCAGAAAGATGACCTATTCATCCTCTGATTCTGCGAATAAGGAAAACCAAATCTTGAGGGTAAGAACCATACAGAGATAAGGCAGCTAGTCAATGACAACAGTAGTAACAGAACTGTTTCCTGATCTTGAGCCACTCCCGTTTCCACCAGGCCGTTACTTTTGTGACACTGTAAACAAATATGAACTCTGGATCTACCTGTGGCCTAGAAGGATTCAACATAGCCTTCAAAATAGCAGACCAACAGGCCCCAAAGTGTATACACAAAGACACGCTCATCTTCCTCTCAAGACAGTTGGCAAAGGATTGATCATATTTTCAGGCAAGCATTTTTCTTGTGATGCAATCAAGTGTGACATCTTTAAAATGTGGTTCAAGAGGAAAAGGTATATGCAGGGATTGGCAAAATCCATCCTATTTCCTTTCAAATCTCTTTGATGGTTACTTGGTTCAGAATACTATGTCACTAGGTAGGACTCATGAAAACATCACTTGGGGCCGTTCAGGAGCACGGCTTGGAGTGACCCGCTGGGAAAAACCCTCACTGAACAAAAATCTTGTCTCTGCCTTGGGTGTCCTACCCAGCTCCCTGCACATACCAACACTTGCAGGTGACCTGTGCCTTACAGCTTAGTTTTAGAGCCCAGCGAAGAGCTGACATCTTGCTAAAAACTTAACATACATCCTTTCCGCGGGAATTTATTTCTGTTCTCACAAGGCGTTTCTGCTCCCCACAGAGCAGGCCTTGCTTCTCAGGACTCTCTGCTCGCCTCTCCACAGCCTCTTCTTCACGGTTTAAAACGAGACTTTAAGAACAGAAATCGAAACGGTCACGGCCCTCCCGAGCGAGCGGGTCCGGCTGGGGTCGGGCGGCGGGTGCCCGGCGAGCCCACTGCCAGCTCGCGCGCGGCGCCAGGGAGGCCCGACGCACTCCACCACGCCGGCCCGAAGCAACCGGTTGCGGGGGCCGCTAGACGCTCCGCAACAGCGCAGCGGCCACCTCGGCCCTCGGAAGTTCGGACCGCCGCGAGGGCAGCACGTCCCCGGCCTCAGCTGCGGGTTCGCGCCCCGGCCCCGGAGCGAGCCCGGGGGGCGGGTCCGCGGGGGCTCGGCGGGCGGGAGCGCGGGACGCGCGGGGAGGGGCGCGCGGCGGGCCCAGAGCGCCGGGGAACTTGGGCGCCCGCCGGTGCCGCCGCCCGGCCACTTTCCTTTCACGCCCCCGGGGCTGCCGCGCGCCGCGCCGCCCTCCCGGGGCCGCCGGCCGCCGCGGCCGCTCGCCGCCGCGGCGAGGCGCCCAGGCGCGCTCCTGCAACCCGGCCGGCCGGCGCGCGGGGCCGCGGGGGCGCGCGAGGCCGCGCGCGGGCGCCGCGCTGCCCCCCCCCCCCCGCCCCGCCCCCGCCCCCAACGTGCCGCCGCCGCCCGTTGGCGCCTCAGCCGGCGCGCCCGCCGCCCGCCGGCTGAGGCGGTTTTTCGTTGGCAAAGTTGCGCGGCCCCCTCGAGGGGGGCGCCGCGCGGTCCCCCGCCCCAGCTCCGCCGCCGCCCCTTCAGGCCGCCGCGCGGGAAGGCCCAGCTGGCGGCCCCGCTTTTTTACCTGCCGGGAGTTTTCGCGCGCGCCCTCGCTCGATCGCTGGCTTTTCCCTCCTCTCGCGCCCGTTTTCTTTCTTTCTTTCCTTCTTTTCGCTTCCCCGCGCGGGCGCTTTTTCCGCTCGCGCCGCCCGCGCTCGCCCGCTCGCGCCCTCCTTCCTGCTGGGCTCGGCGGAGCGGGGCGGCCGGCAGCTCTCCCCGCCCCCCTCCACCCGCGCTCCGGCGGAGGCGGCGGCGGCGGCGGCGGCGCTCCGCGCTCCGACTCATTCCAATATGGCACGGGTGCAGGGCGCATGCGCCCGCGCCCCCCCCCCCCCCCCCACCACCATTCCGCGCTCCTCCCGGCAGCCCGCGCCCCTCGCGCCGTGCGCGTGGCGCCCCCGGGCCGGGCCTCCCCGAGCCGGCCCGCAAGTCTTCCAACCCGGCTGGGGCCGCGCGGGATGCGAGGCGTTAGGGGAGTGAGGGGCCGGGGTCGGGCGCCGCCGGCTACCCCCGCCCCTCGTGCCCCGAGCCACAACTTGCCACGGACATCCCCGAGGCCGTGGCGTGGGGCACGCGGCGGAGCCTCCGGCCCCCGACGGCGCGGCGACCCCGTGCGGTCGGGCCCCGAAAGGGAGACGCGCCCCGGGGACCAAGCACCCACCCTATCCCTTCTCCGACCCACGAGGGAAAGGCCCTCGAGTCTCACCTCCGGCTGTGCAGGGAGCCCAGTGGTGTCCGCGGGTCGGTCCTGGCGCCCGGGCCGGACGAAGCGCGCCGCTGTCGTCCGCACGTGACCGCCTCCGGCAAGATGGCATTAGCGGAGGAACGGACGGAGCCGCCACCGATCCCAGATGTGCGCGCGTGTCGCAGCGGGAGAGGGCTGCGTCCACCCGCCTGGCCCACGTCGGGAATCTGGTGCGTCCTTCCGAGACCTGGAAGGGCACCCAAGTGCCCCTTGTCTACGAAGTCGGCCCCGGGCCCCCAGGCGCACTGGGTTTCTCCAGGCTTCCGCAGGAGGCGCCCTGTAAATCCGAGTTTTCCAGCCGCTCGGGGCCCCAGCGAGGGGGCACAAGACGGCTGCCGAATTCGGGCAGGAGAGCTGGGGGCCCGGGGTTGGAACAGAAGCTTAAAGGTGGCTGCAAGCCGGCCCCGCAACCCGAGGTGCCCACAGGCTGTTATGTTCTCCGAGCTCGCCCCTTCCCCAGTGAGCGCAGATGCCCGTGGGACAACCATACCCCTCCCCTTCTGCTGTGGAAAGTTCCCTCCGGAAGGAGTCTACATGCCGCAGAGACCCAGGAGTGTCCGGACTCCTGAGCCCAGGGAGAAGGTCTCGGACAGGGCGCTGATGTCTTCTACCTTTCAGGAAGGAGGAGGCGCCCCCACTGCAAGAACGAGGTTTGAGGTGCCAAACCCGGGCTCAGGCCACTTCCCGCTGACCTCACTACCGTGCTGGGAAATATTACCCCACTTTACAAACTTGCCCAAAGTCCCGCTGCTGGCTGGATTTGAATCCAGATTTTTTTTAACCACCACTTGAAAGACAGCTGACAACCAGAGAAAGAAAAATGTACAAATAAAGTATCCATAATACTAGGGAAAGCATAAAACCTTCCATCTATATACATGTCTTTACATAGTTGCAAGCAACCACACATTTTCTTTTGTGTGTGTTACCGCCACTTAACATTTTCTTTTGTTCTTGGTTCATTCTTAAAGTGTGCAGGTATCCTCATCCATTCACTCAGTCTCCTAATATGGTATATTTGGATTCTTTACCATTGTTTGCTAATATGTCCTCTCATTCTGCACTTGGGACAAATTCCTGGCAGTTGAGTAAGCAGGTACAAGGCAGAGGGGTTTTGGTCCACAGTGCCCCAGAACTTTTGCAAAGAGTTGCAAGGCTCATGCTACTACTGCCTCCCAGGAACGAGCAGTAAGAGGCATAATACACATGTCTAAGCAGTTGGTACCACCCTTTTTTTCTCCTGCTTTACTAGTGTCTGTCAGTAGTTCAAGGTTACTTTAGCCTTTCTTAGATGACTTTAAAAATGTTATTTTTCTCATCATTTACTATTCATTCTCCTTTCTGTGAATGATTGTTCATATCCATTCATCAGCTGGCAGACTTGAGCCTCTTCTAACTTTGAATAAGCATTTTTTATATTATCAATATTATTCCTGTATCATCAGTGATGCAAGTATTTCCCAGTCTGTTTTTTTTTTTTTTGTCTTATTTTAATGTTCAATCTGTCATTCTTGTCCTTTTTTATTTTATTGCTTGAATGCTAACAAATTGAGCTTTCTTCCATCCATCTGATGGTCCATTTTCTGCTAGTTTTCTAAAATCTCATTTTATATTTAATTCTTTGACGACTATCCATCCCAAGTTTATTTTGCTGTGTGAAGTAAAATATGGACTCAACTCCCCACCAGCATCACCAGGTTTTATTGCTTATGCAGTCAGCACTTATTAAATATTTCCCCCCTGCCCTTTGTTTAGTAAAATCTGATTGGGTCAATCTGTTTCTGAATTCTTCATTTCTTTTCACAGACCTCACTTTGAGCAGATACCATATGGATCTAACTATTGGTTCTTTAGAATAGGTTCTAACATCTAACAGGGCGGGCTATATTGCCCTTCATAGAATTTTCTGTTATGTAGAATATCACTTGGTAACCATACTGGTGTCTGTGTCCATATACATTCTAGTTAACATATAGGGATTAAGAATGCTGGTTTTGAAGACGGTACCATCCAGATCCAACACTTGCAGCCCTGTGACCTTGACAAATTACTTATCCCATCTAGGCCTAGGGGATATATAAAATGGGGATAAAAGTAATCCCTGCTTCACAAGCTCAATGCCAGGCACATAGTAAATGCTCAGTAAATGTCAGCTGTTGTTACTGATATTTTTAGTTCTAAAAAACCTGAGGTTTTTGCATGGAGTTGCATTAAACCTATGAATTAATTTAAACAGATTAAATATCCTATAAAGTTTCATCTTCCCAACCAGGACATGTGCTATCTTTCGATTTATTTGAAAAATTTAAAACTCAGAAACGAGGTTCTTTGTTGACTCCTGCCTCCTCCCACTTCATGACCTCTGAGGAAGAAGAAGAGAGGAGAGCCACAAAGAAGACTTAAAACCTACCACTGGAGAGTCTCCCTTGTGCCCGGCTGGTGTGGGTATGGGTGTGGGCGCACATGCACAAAATCTCCTTTAACCCTTCACCATCCCTCAGGGTAGATCATGGTGTTCCCTGTGGACAAAGAGCAAACCGGGAACTTCCAGGTCACTCTTAGTGAGAGGCAGAGCTAGGCCACTAACCAGGGACACCAGCTCTTCAACCACTCTGCTGCTTGGAATTTCAGGTGGGAATCATGCACAGAAGGGGCAGCCCCCAGCAGAGCTGGGAGAAAACTAACTTCTGGTCATGGCACACCCTGGCCTAAAAACCTCCCAGGGATTTCCATTGCACTTTGAATAAGTCCAAAAGACTGACTTTGGCCTATGAGCCTGGCCCTGCCCACCCTCCAACCTTACCAGTCACCACTCATCTGCCTTGCTTGCTGAGGTTCAGCTGTGCTCATCTCCTTTCCACCCCATAAGTATGCCAAGCTCCTTCCCACCACAGGGCCCTTGCACACACCGTTTCCAATGTCTGGTACACTCTTTTCTCCTCCTGCACCCACCTTCACATAGCTGGTACCCTCCCATTGTTCCAGTATCTGTTTAACAAGGTGGTCTCCTCAGAGAAGACTTCCCTACCTATCCCACATAAACAGGTTCTCTCTCTCTTCTCACCCTCCCTCCCTCCTAGTTTTTTCTTTACAATTGGTATTTATAATTTCCCTCTGTATTTGTCATTTGTTTGGCTTCTGTCACCTTGTCTAATCCCATAGACAGATCTCAGTCCCCCTGAGGGCAGAGATGAATCTAGCCCTTTCCCTGACAGGCAGTGGGTGGCTGAGAGGCTTACTCCCACATCAGCCAGCAGCATCTAAGACCAGAGGTTGGCACACCCATGAGGCATCTTGGCCATTCCTAACACTGTCTCTACTTCAAACTGGCTCTGTGGGGTAGAGGTTATTCCTCCCATTCCCACTGACCAAGGACTGAGTGCTTCTCTGCTCTCTGTGGGTGTGTATCCACCCAGGGCCTTGTTTTGAATGAGAACATGAGGGCCAGGTCTGGACCCTGGGAACCAACAGAGTCCTCAACCGGGGCTTGGGGCTGTATTCAACCCCAGAAAAACTTAATTAAGTTCCAAAGCCTGCCAGGCCCTCCTGTCAGGAATCAGCAGTCCTCCATTGCTACTGGGCAGCCAGTACCCTTTAATCAGCCCAAGTGAGACAAGTCACATAATGACTCCCTGTGGCTAATTACCCAGGTGATCAAGTGATTACCACCACCAAGTAACTGCTCACATCATGCCACTCTCCACGGAGGCCTGGTCCACTTGCTGGGCCTGCTGCCCTGGGGGCACAGGCTACTGCCATATGTTCCCCCAACACCTGCCCTGATCCGCCTCCATGTTTTAGCTCCTGCAAACACCCCCACCAGGGTTCCTCTCTCCTAGCCTGTGTTGGCATGGAAAAAGCAGTGTGCTTGGAGGCAGACAGCTCAGGGTCAAGTCCAGATTTAGTAGTCACTGCTTCTTTATGGGACTTTCTTTACGGGAGCTTTCACCTCTCTGGACCTCAGTTTCCTTATCTCTGTAAAATGGGGATGAAGCCACCCGTCTGCCTGGGTCCTGAGAATCCAAGGACATAATGTTTGTAAATGTTCTTTGCAAACCATAAAGCACAACAGAATTGTGAGAAATAATTGGCCTAGCCCCAAAGCCACCTCCTCCAGGAGGCCTCTCAAGATCTCTCCATTTCTTTCTCTGTCTGCCTAAGTCACTTAGCTTGTTTCTCCCCAGTTGCCTATCCTGGGAAAGGCACAGGCCTCAGGACTCCATTTTCCATCCTTGAGCACTACAAGCCCAAGGCTATGTTACACTCATTCCCAGGGGGCCCTCTCTGCCTCCACACCCCTCTTTTCTCAATTGATGGGGGAAAATAAATTAATGAGCACAATGTTCTCAATTTTATATTATTGGGTCCTGCATTTTGTTAAGCCTTTTTGCACCTTCAACTTCTTATCTATTAATGAGAGCTCACAGATACCAAAGGGCTGGGGGTGGGGGTGGGGGGTGGGCATCAAGGACACTTAGCAATGCAAAGGCAACAGGGCTGGAGTTTCTCTTTGGGGTGGCAAAATGTTCTAAAATTCGATACAGTGATGGCTGCACAACTTCATCATACACTAAAAAAACGCAAAATTGTACACCTTAAAAGGGCGAATTTTATGGTATGTGAGTAGGACCTCAATCAAAAAATTGTATGAGAGGAGCACCTGGCTGGCTCAGTTGGTAGAACATCTGACTCTTGATCTCAGGGTCATAAGTTCAAGCCCCACAGTGGACAGAAAGCTTACTTTAAAAAAAATTATGAGGGGCACCTGGGTGGCTCAGTCAGTTGAGGATCTGATTTCGGCTCAGGTCATGATCTCGTGGTTCCTGGGTGCCAGCCCTGCATCGGGCTCTGTGCCGACAGCAAGGAGCATGGAGCCTGCTTCAAATTCTATGTCTCCCTCTCTCACTGCCCCTCTCCCCACTCTCTTTCTCAAAAATAAATAAACAGTAAAAAGATTTTAATGTATGAGAAAAGTCTACGAGACAGTCTATAGTGACTGTCACAGCGGACATAAACTGGTAACTCTTGGGTCAGATGTGACCTATGTGGTACATTGCTTGCACAGCACAGTGAGGTTGTTCACAATATTCTTTTTTTTTTTTTTTTTTTTTAGGTATACTTTGCATATAATAAAATGTACCCATTTTATAGGTGTACAGTTCTCTGAGTGCTGACAGAAGTGACCACCAGCACAATTAAGATACAACTTTCTGAGGGCACCTGGGTGGCTCAGTTGGTTAAGTGTCTGACTTCAGCTCAGGTCATGATCTCATGATTCATGGGTTTGAGCCCCACATCAGGCTCTGTGCTGACAGCTCAGAGCCTGGAGCCTGCTTCGGATTCTGTGTCTCCCTCTCTCTCTCTGCCCCTCTCCTGCTCATGCTCTGTCTCTCTCCCTCTCAAAAATAAATAAACGTCTAAAAAAATTTTTTTTAAAGATACAACATTCTATCACCCCACAAAATTCCTCTCATCCCATTCCAGGGTTTCCCCCACCCACAGGCAACTACTGATCTGATTTCTATCTCTGTAGATAAGTTTTGTCTGCTTTTTAAAAATTCATCATAGAATAGTACTCTTTTGTGTCTGTTTTTGAAATTCACCCACAGTTGTTGGATGCATCAGAAGATGATTTTTTTTTAAGTAGGCTCCACACCCAACATGGGGCTTACACTCACGACCCTGAGATCAAGAGTCAAATGCTCTACCAACTGAGCCAGCAGGCACCCTGATGATTCCCTTTTTTTTTTTTTTTTTTTCATTCTAACATTCCACCACTCCTTTATTTCAGGTTAAATAATATTATTTCAATCATACAGAATGCCCAAGGAATGGAAGTTCAGCAGCTGTTTATTCTATTGGTCTTCAAAATATTGTGTCCACATCAGTGACATTTTCAGTACATACTTTCCAGTATGTTTATTTATGTTTTTTAATGTTTATTTTATTTTTGAGAGAGAGAACATGAGCAGGGGAGGGACAGAGAGAGAGAGGGAGACACAGGATCTGAAGCAGGCTCCAGGCTCTGAGCTGTCCGCACAGAGCCCAATGCAGGGCTTGAACTCATGAACCTGAGATGATGATCTGAGTCAAAGTCAGATGCTTGACTGACTGAGCCACCTAGGCACCCCTTTATCTATGTTTAAATCATATCATTTTATGCATGTATACTATTCTGGTAAAACATCACATCTATTATAAAACATATGCAAATATATATTTTCAAAGGGAGTTGAGAAAATATCAAATATTATGTTAAATGATTGTATAATGATATTAAAGAAAATCATATTAATGATATCATTAAAGAAAGGAATGGGATTGAAAATGCTTTTTTACATTGCTGAAGTATATGAAGACATACAATAAATTACACATATTTAATTACACAACATGATTAGTTTTGACATGCAACCATACCTATGAAACCATCAGTACAATACAGAAAACAAATATTTTCATCATCCCCAGAAGTGTCTTCACATCCCTTTGCAATCTATCCCTCCCTTCGTCACCACCTCAGGCAGTCACTCATCTGCTTTTTTAAACTACAGATTCGTTTTGGGGCACCTGGGTAGCTCAGTTGATTAAGCCTCCAACTTCGACTCAGGTCATGATCTCCCAGTTTGGTGGGGTCAAGCCCTGCCTCAGGCTCTGTGCTGACAGCTTAGAGCCTGGAGCCTGCTTTGGATTCTGTGTCTCCCTCACTCTCTGCCCTTCCCGGGCTCACACTCTGTCTGTCTGTCTCTCTCTCTCTCAAGAATAAATAAACATTAAAAAAAATTGTAACGTTTGCATTTTTTAGAATCCTATATAAATGGAATTATATAATAGCTTGTGTGTGTATGTGTGTGTGTGTGTGTGTGTGTGTGTGTGTGTGTGTCTGAGAGAAGATAGGTACTATCTTCTCTCGTATAGCATGATATTGAGATCCTTTTATGCTATTGTACTTAATAGTTGCTGATTCTTTTTTCTTGCTGAGTAGTATTCCTCGTATGGATATACCACCACTTTGCTTATCCATTCCTTTGTTGATGGGCATTTGGGTTCTTTCCAGTGTAGGGTTGTTATGAACATATAATTATTAATTAGTAATATAACATATTTATGAAAATATATATAATAAAATGTAATGTGAAATAATAAGTGAATCTGTATATGTAATGTGAAATATGTAAATGAAAATATAATGTAATTTTATAATAATTTATATACTATAATTGTATTATGTAATAATATAACATGTATTAAATATATTCTATATATATAAATGCCTTATTTACAGTCATACATATCAAGTATATACACACACACTTATATATGCAAATATATAAACACACACTTTTATTTAACTTGTATGTCCTTAATGGGCCTTTTAGTCCCCATGCCTTGTGGTCCTCTACCCATTTGCTGTGGATAGCACATTGAAAAGAAACAGTCACTCAGGCTTCACCCCAGAAAGGCAAATCCTAAGACCTAAGGGTCAGGTTGGGGCTGAGGGGCTGGCATTTGAAGCCAGGACACCAAGTCTCCCTGTGCTGGCCAAGGATTCCTATCTCTGGCTGCTTGCACCCCATAGCCAGGAAGGAGTAGGGAGCAGAGCCAACTTAGCCACAGAACATTCTCCAGATCTGTCATGGCCCTCTTGGAGGGTCAAAAGTAGGACATTTGTGAAGATAACTTGCTATTGGGCCCTTGGAAAGGAGTCGGCAGCTCAAGCCCACCAGGAGAAGAGAAGGTAAAGGGAGATGTGACCACAGACCCTCCTATTCTCTACTGGAGCCACTTGCTGGGCTTGCGCAAACATAGCCTGAATCCCTCTGATGCTCAGGTCCTCTCTCCATACCCTGCCTGCTTGAACTGGAGACCACAGTCTCCACCTGTCCTAGCCCTGTGTCTCATCCCCCACCCTTTCCCATGCTGCCATTTTTCCTTTTTTTATTTTATTTTATTTTTTATTTTTTTACATTTATTTATTTTTGAGAAACAAAGTGAGACAAAGCGTGAGTGGGGGAGGGGCAGAGAGAGAAGGAGACACAGAATCTGAAGCAGACTCCAGGCTCTGAGCAAGCAGTCAGCACAGAGCCTGATGTGGGGCTCGAACCCACAAACTGTGAGATCATGACCTGAGCTGAAGCCGGACGCTCAATTGACTGAGCCACCCAGGCGCCCCCCTTTTTTTATTGAGCTACAGCTTATATACAATAACTGTTAGCATACTGGTGTTAATCTATAAAATGTTAACAAGGACATTTAATAGGTTTGTTTGATGCCTCTTATAGTAACAGGGCAGCTTAATCTCCCTGATGCACAAAAGCCTCACAGTAACCTGGCCAGGCTCACCAGCCAAAAGCATGGTGCTGCCTCTAGGCCCCCAACTTGGTCCCTGCCTGTCAGCACTGGGTAGATTTGGGAGGAAAGAGATTTCTGCATAATATAGACATAATCCAGGAAAATGCCAATGGACCTTGCTTTACCCAACGGCTTTGTACAAAATGAAGTGTGATCAATTGAATCCTAATTTTCTCATTACTTACTACGCAATTCCTGAGGTGTGTGATCTTCATTCGTGCTGGGTCTTGCTCCTGAGGCCTCCAATTTCCATTCTCCACTGTCTTCATCCAGTCAGGTCTGGAGTACAAAACCTGGGGCAGTCACTTCACTTCCTGATATCAATTACTTTATCCTTAAAATTTGGCTGGTAGCACCCGGGCTGTTGAAAGCCGAGCACTGCACTCAGTGATGTCTTCAGCTCTGAGATTCGGGGTTTGAGCTGTGAACACACTTGTGACCATTTAAGAGAAGGACTTTGCTAGCATGTTTCCAGGCAGCAGAGCCAGACTAAAGCACTCATCCATCCCTCCTCTCGTTGATGCCTGCTGTGTGCCTGTGCAGGCTGAGCTGATGCTCACAGACAGGACTGTAACATGCCCTGCACCCAGAGGTGTTCCCAGCTGGGTGAAGCTCTCCCTAGGGTTGGTTCCATGACAGAGGAGCATAGAAAAAGCCTCTCTCCAAGGGAGGAGGCCTGATTTCCTCTCCCGAGAAGGAAGCAGGAAATCTCAGTTGTAACCCAGCTCTGCTTATTACTGTAGGGGCACAATCCCTTCTTTCTCAGGGCCTTCTCTTCCTCTGTGCAGGGGGGTGGGGTGGGTGGGCAGGTTGAAGAGAGGCTTTACAGACCTTCTCAGTGCCTTTGTGCTGGGTCATGTAATAGATCCAATATGGTGCCAGGGGAAGAAGGGCTGCTAGGGACAGGCAGCCTTGGGCACAGGCTGTCTTCAAACAGCAAAGTCTATCTGCCCTTTGTCACAGGACCCCAGAAACCAGAGGATTCCACGAGACCATGTACCTAAAGGTTTTTGTGTGGTGCTTGATTTTTAGTTGGTGCTCACCAAATGTGAGTTCTCTGCTCCCTCCCAGAGGGTGTAGCCCTCACCTGCCCACATCAGCCAGACCCCTCTATTGCAGCAGGATTCTGGGTCCCTGGAGGAGGTCTGCCACTTCTAACAGCCAGGTTCATCTCCAGATGGGGCCAGGGAGTGGGCTCTTTGAGGCACCTGAGGGTTTGGAGCAGAAGGACTTCCAAGGATGAGAAACTGAAATTTGCATACATTGCTATTGGCAGTTTCTTACAAAGTTCAACATAGACTTACCCTGTGATCCAGTTTCCTCACTCATAGGTGAAGAAATAAAACCACAGAAATAAAAACACGTCCACACATAGACTTTCACAAGAACATTCACGGCACTTTTATTCATGATAGATAAAAACTGGAAACAACCCAATTGCCCACCAACAGAAGAAAAGATACCCAAATTGTGGTACACTCATACAATGGAACACTACCCAGTAATAAAATGGGATGAATGAATGTTACACGTGACAGCAAGGATAAATCTAAAACACATTATACTGAGCAAAAGGAGACAGACTCAGGGCGCCTGGGTGGCTCAGTCGGTTAAGCAGCCGACTTTGTTCGGCTCAGGTCATGATCTCACGGTTGGTGGGTTGGAGCCTCACTTCGGGCTCTGTGCTGACAGCTCAGAGCCTGGAGCCTGCTTCAGATTCTGTGTCTCCCTCTCTCTCTGCCCCTCCCCAGTTCGCACTCTGTCTCTCTCAAAAATAAAATAAAAAACGTTAATAATAATAATAATAAAAGAAGACAGACCCAAAAATGAACATACTGTATGAGTACATTTACTTGGTGTTCTAGGACATCAAGACCAATCTCTGATGCTAGAGGTCAGAATAGTGGTTTCTTCTGGGGCAGGATATACCCCAGAAGAAGGGACCCCAGTCCCTACCCCAGTCCCTGACTGGGAAGGGACACAAGTGAATTTTCTGGAATGACGAATCTTGCTCAGGGTCACAATTACACAGGTGTCCATCTATATAAATGCCGTCAAGTTGCACAGTTATGATCAGTGCACTTTACCGAATGTAAGTTATTCTTCAATAGGAAAAATTAGCCTCCAGGGTGTGCCCTTGGGAAGGGGCAGCTTTGGGGGAAAGCAGGTGGTGGCTTGTGCCTGCACACTAGTGCCCTCTCTGTCCACCCCATCCTGCAGAACCCTGGCTGGGAACTCATCCTCCTCGCTCGGGTATCAGTCACAACTGAATGTCTAGCCCACTGGCTGGGGAAGGAGCTCAGAAACACGTATGGAGGGTTTACAGCACGGAGACTCTTACCACTGGCCAGCAGATCACAGCCTGATAGTCTATCTCCTGCCCTCAAGTGAGCTGGACCACCTTTTGCCGCTGGATCCCAGGGCTTTTCTGAGGCCCTTGGATTGCATGGTTGGGGTGGATCATGAGGGCCAGCGAAAGCCAACTTTGCCGGGAGGTGGTGCTCAGCACAACCCTTTCCTGAGGGCCCGCCCTGGTGTAGGAGACAACAGGGCTTGCCGCTAACAGACCTCAGCAACTGCACCCAAAATGGAGTGACCTGTCTCTGTTGTTGTTGTTGTTGTTTCCTGCCTTGTTTCTCCCCAAGCTCAACCTGTCCCTTCCTCCCTCCACTCATGCACCAGCCTTCCTCAGACTGCCTCCTACCTGCTGCCTTCTGAGCACTGGTTCTGCAGGAGAAACGATCCCCAGGGACCCACACCTACACCTGTGCCAAGACATGGTTGTCCTCACGTGGAAACAGACCACACACACACACACACACACACACACACATCCCAGGAGGACCCACAGCAACAGGCATGGACTTACAGGTGTGCACAGGGGCTTGCAGACATGGCCCCACTAACAACCAGCACCAGGATAGCAGTCACCATGGATTGGGCATCAATCTACTAAATCCAGGGCAATTTCAGCCGAGCAATCGCTTGTGGCCCGTGTCGTATGTGTGCAGCACCGTGCTGGGTGGTCTGTCCCCATGCCAGCTCAGCCAGTCCTCACCACGGCCCTGTGAGGTAGGCAGTAGCCTGCCCCTTTACAGACTGTAAAGCAGAAGCTCAGAGAACAATCACTTGCCTGTGAACCATCTACTCAGACATTCTCCAACATGGCCTCCAAATTGCCTCAGTCAGGCAGAAGGCCCATCCTGCCATCCCCCCTGGTCACCCCCTCGCATGCGGAGCCTTCTTTGGTCAAAGGGAAGTGAGTTGGGACCTCCTAAGAACAGGCTTTTCCATCACAACTGGGGTTCCATCCCAACTCTATTTCCCCGGAGCCCTTGGTGGCTAGCCAGAAATCTCCAGTGCTCTTTGTGGGAGGGCATGGGAGAGGGATGGGGAGCTCTAGGAGGAAGTGCAGAAACACTTGACACAGGTCCAGGACACTTGAGCCTCTCCCAGCACCTAGAATCCACATGGAGCTCTCAGGAACTGGGCCCAAACTTCCAGCTGCCCAAAGCCTCTCAACCTCCTGTCCCAGGTGCCCCTTCACCCCATTTTCTGGAGGCAGAAAGTAAAGCCAGAGATAATGAGATTACTCATCCAGAGGCAGAGGTCCAGGAAAGGTTGACCTTTTCCAAGTGGGTCACTTTTAGGCCCAGGCAAGGACCATGCCAGGCGCATCTTCAGCCAGCCCTGCTGTCAGATGTCAGGGAGAACCTGGGGCCAGGGTGTAGTCTAGGTCCAGCCTGGAGGAGAGGGCCCTTCCAGCAGCTGACCCCAGTCTCCAGGGTCTCCCAGGCTCAGGGAAGGAGCCGAGGTCAGGGGCTGGCAGGCTGTGCTTCCTGAGAGGCCTTATCAGACAGCTCCTGCCTCAGTAGACACAAAGACCTTTGGGACCAGGTGCCTCCCACCTCTGTAATCTGGGCATGTCCCATGGGGTTGGGCAGAGGTCAGGCCTTAGGGCGATCTCCCCCTGCCCCTCCACGTGAGCTGAGTGTGAACCTCCTTGGTTTGGTAATTCAGATAAGAGGGCAGGATAGGCTACAGGTCCCATGGAGATTCTCAGATGGGCCAGGGAGGGGGGAGGCTAATAGAAATGAGTATCACCTGGCTCCCCTCCCTGAGAAGAGCACCGTCAATGGGAAGACCAGCTGGGCCCCAAATCATGGCAGCTCTGGATCAAGGGCAGGGGGTGGGCCTCAGGAGAGGGAGAAAAGTGGGAGTTGGGTGGGGTGAAGGCACCAGGTCTCCACCAACGGAGGGGGGATGGAAATTTAGTGGGGTTAGACTAAGAAATTGTGAGAGGCCTGGGGAGGTCAGGGACAGAGAATGAGAAACGCACAGACAAAATCTGGAGGTGGGGACGTGGGCAGGTGCAGGGAACGGTGAGCGGTGCCCCTGGCTGGAGTGCAGGAGATAAGACCAGAAATGGTTTGGGGGGGTTGATCACAAAGGCCTTGATGCTGGGACGGTAATGATAATGACGCTGACAGTACCAAGGGCTCATTCCCACTGTGATCTTCCTACTGCAGCCGCCAGAGGCAGGGACTGGCATTAGCCCTATTGACAGCTGTGAACCCTGAGGTCAGAGAGGGCCACTCCAGGAACGATTGGTGGAGGCCCTGGCTTTCAGTCCCTGAGCTCCCCCGACAGGCTGCAGGCATGTACTGCACTCTGTGGATACAGCCAGGAATTTCTGCAAGGAAGAGACAAGGTCAGGCATGCATTTTAGAAAGCAATATATGTCTGTGTGACAAGTGACACCATAAACAAAGTTATAATGCAAGTGGAAGGCTGGAGAAAATACCTGCCATATGTGTAACAAAGGATTAAAATCCCTAATGCATAGTGCTACAAATCAATAAGAAAAAGGTAAACACATAGTGGGGAATGGACCAAGGATATGAACAGACTCTTGGGGTGCCTGGGTGGCTCAGTCAGTTAAGCATCTGACTCTTGGTTTCAGCTCAGGTGATGATCTCCCGGTTTCTGAGTTCGAGCCCCGCAACTGGCTTCGTGCTGACAGTAGGGAGCCTGGTTGGGTTTCTCTGTCTCCCTCTCTCTCTGCCCCTCCCCCACTTGCGCGCATGCTCTCTCTCTCTCTCTCTCTCTCTCTCTCTTAAAGATAAAAAAATAAAACTTAAAAAATTTTAAACAGACTCTTTATAGAAGAGGAAATAAAAGTGATCACTAAATTAGAAAAGACGAGTCAGCAAAATGAAAAGGCAACCTAGAGGGGCACCTGGGTGGCTCAGTTTGTTGAGCATCTGACTCTTGATTTGGGCTCAGGTTCATGGTTCATGGGATTGAGCTCCGGGTCAGGTTCTGTGCTGACAGTGCAGAGCCTGCTTGGAATTCTCTCTCTCTGCCTCTGCCCCTCCCCTGCTCACACTCTCTGTCTCTCTCTCAAAATAAATAAATAAACATTAAAAAAAAAAAAAAACTTAAAAAGAAGAGACAACCTACAGAATGGGAGAAAATGTTTGCAAACCTTGTATCTGACAAGGGGTTAATATCCAAAATATAGAAGGAACTTGGACACCTCAAAAGCAAAAACAAAAATAAATTACTTGATTAAGAAATGGGCAAAGGAACTGAATAAACATTTTTCCAGAGAAGACACACAGATGACAAATAGCCAACAGGTATATGCAAAAGTGCTCACCATCACTAATCAAAACCACAATGAGATATCACCTCGCACCTATTAGGATGGCTATTATTTAACAACAACAACAACAACAACAAAAAGGTAAGTGTTGGTTAGCACATGGAGGAAAGAGAACCTTGGTACATTGTTGCTGGGAATGCAAAATATGGAAAACAGTATGGAGGTTCCTCATACAATTAAAAGTAGAACTACCGTGTGACCCAGCAACACCACTTGTGCTTATTTATCCACAGAAATTGAAATCGGGATCTTAAAGAGACATCTATACTCCAGGTTTGATGCAGCATTATTCACAATAGCCAAGACATGGAAGCAACCTAAGTGCCCATCAATGGATAAATGGATACAGAAAATGTACACACATATACAGGAATATTATACAGCTCTAAAAAAGAAAGAAATTCTGCCAGTGGAGACATGGATGGACCTGGAGAGCGTTATGCCAAGCGAATTAAGCCAGACACAAAAAACAAATACTGTATGATCTCACTTATATGTGAAATCTAAAATAGTCAAACTCACAGAAGCAAGGAGACTGGTTACCAGGGTCTGGGGGGAGGGCTATATTGGGAGTCATTGATCAAGGTGTACAAAGTTTCAGTTATGCAAGATGAATGGGTTCTGGAGATCTAGTGTGCAATATGGTGACTGTAGGTAACAATACCATACTGTGTACTTGAACTTTGGAAGAAAGTGGATCCTAAGTTCTCAGCATATGCACACAAAAAAGGCAACTACGTGAAGTGATGGATATATTGATTATCTTGATTATCACAATGCATATGCATTTTTCCTTTTTTTTTTTTTTTTTTTTTTTTAGGGAGAGAGAAAGAGCGTCCAGGGGAGGGGCAGAGAGAGAATCCCAAGCAGGCTCTGCCCTGTCAGCACAGAGCCCGATGTGGGGCTCAGTCTCACGACTATGAGGTCATGACCTGAGCAGAAATCAAGAGTCGGATGTTTAACCGACTGAGCCACCCAGGCGCCCTGTGTATTACATTTTTAAAATGAGGATGTGTTCATGTATTTTTTATATAATAAAAACTAAGTAATTACTTTTAGAAGTTAAAATAATTTTTTTTGAAAGCTGAAAATAAGGAAGAAAAAGAAAAAACTGAAGCTGAGGAGACCCATGAAGAAGCTATTGGCAAAAGGGTGGTGAAGACTGAGCCTGGGTATCCTTGTCTGTGGGCCCTGAAGCTGCTGAGAGGACCCTTGCACTAATGGGGGTGCATTCTGCAGTCTGAAGGGTTTATTCTCCAGATACTTGGCTGGAGGGCAAGGTTCCTCTCTGCCCTTGTTTGTACTGCCAGTAGAGTTACCCTCCCAGGCCTGCCTGATGCTCATGGTTTTAACACACCAGGGACCAGTCTGGGCTGTAGAGAAAGATCTGGTTTCAGGGCTACCTCCCCATCGGACCCCAGCCCTTGACAGGGCCCTGAACTCCAACCCAACAGCCAAGCTGGGGTCTCCATTCCAATCAACCTCATGAGCCCTTTATGGACCACAACACAACAACAGCTCCACGAACAGGCCCCCAACCCACCCTGGATCTCCAGTGGTCCCTGGCAGTATCGGGACAGCCAGGATCAGCCTCCAACTGCCTGGGCTGTCACTAGGGATCTGATGCCCAGCTGCTCCAGGGCTTGAGGGCTTCTCCCTCTCTGTCACAGGGCAGAGGTGGGGCTGCCTGAGCCAGGAACTACTCATCCCCTGCCCTGGTCAGAGAGCTCCAAGCTTGGTTGAAGGAGCTAGGCCAAGCAAAGGGCTCAAAGCTGGTCCTTGATCTCCGTGGCTGCAGGCACGGCCTCATGAGGTCAGCAATCTGCCATTGGTTCTCTTAATCAGCACCCACTTCCCCCTAGCACCAAGTGGGCCTAAATGAGAAGTGGTCAGAGCATGGAGAAGCTTCTGGCCCAGGGGAGTGGAGGGGGAGCATCCTCATGGAGCATGTGCCCCAGAGGCAGTGCTCCTTGGCCTCGCTGTTGGCCAGGTCCAGATGAGGGCAAGAGGCCTCAGGCTGGGAGAGGTGCCCCATTCCTGCCATAGCTACTAAGGGCCCTGTGGCATGCAGACACATACTCATGTCAGGAGGGTTACAGGAGGGTGTGTGATCGAAACCGTGTGGTGGCTCAAACAGAGGCTCTGCCGTTACCCTGCCTGGGCTGGAATCTGGGTACCACCCTTGCTCAGGCAAATGAAAACTTCTCTGAGCCTCAGTTTCCTCATCTGCAAAAGCAGGGTAATTCTAACAGCACTGACACAGGGAGTTACCGTGTGGCTGCCTGGCTCATGGTCAGCTCCCAGGAAATGTCTACCCCGACCGAAATGTCAGGATGCAGTCAGGTGAATCCTTCCCTGCCTCTGTTTCCTTAATGTACCCAGAGGAGGCTGGAGGGCCTGTTCTAATTGCTCCTCACCTGCTGATGTTCTAAGAAGAGGAGACTGGGCAGTCTCAGGAACGGACACCCCCACCCCAGAAGTGAAAGTCTAAAGGCTCAGGGCGGTTTTGTGGGGTCTCGGGCCCCAGGTGGACTTCTGGCCAGCATCCCAGGCTCCCCTGGAGCCTAAGAGAGTCCCTGTAGCATAGGGCATCTGCATCCAGGGGCCCGCAGCGCCATTGTTTCCCTTCAGCCCGGCTCACCTGCTCACTAGCCTTCTGGAGGAAACACATGGGAAGGTTCTGCCCTCTAGTGGCCACTGGTGGCCGGACCTCTCCCCAGCTCCTGGGCCTCATAGGAGCCCACTTCCCCCTCTGCCTTCTCTAGTGCCTATTTGCCGCACAGGAACAAGCCCATTTCATAGAGATGGAAACTGAGCTGGTCCCTAGAGCCAGCACCCAGGAATCTTCATCTCTGAGCTCCTTTGAGCCCTGAGAGCCCTGCTTCCAGATATGAGCCCCCTAGCCCGAGGCCCTGAATGGTCCTAGGGTGACAGGGTCTGAGTCCGCTATGAGGGATGCCTGCCTGTGCCCAGCATGAGGGCACTCACAGATGGTCAACACAAGCACTCCAGGGGGGTAGGAGAGCCTTAGCTCTGGAATGGGGAATGTGTCTTGCCCAGGCTGGCGTGTGGTCTTCCCTGACTGTAGCCTCTGTCATCAGGCTGTGACCAGTGCCTGTAGCGGGGGGAAGTATCACTGGAGTTGAGAACTTAGCCTAGAGCTTGACACAAAATGTGCTTTGCCTCTGGACACCCCCATCTCCGCCCCAAGAGAAAGGGGGCAAGGGACATGGGGAGGAGGGGAATCTAAGGGGAAGTCCCACCTCTCCAGGGAGGCAAGAGTGTGTGCCTGGGCAGACAAGCAAGGCTCTTCTTGCCTTTACTGAGCCATGGGCTGAGGCTGGGACCTCAGCTTCAGGAGACCCCCAGCCCCTCCATGCCAGGCCCCGCATCCTTCTACCCTTCGTTTCTAGAGTCTGAAACTGAAGAGTTAGTGGATCTTGCCAGGCACAAGATTCAACACGAACAAGGGTGGGTGGGCCTGTCCATCCCTGGGGGCAGCTGGCACCATGGATAGGAGGTGACCGGGACAGCCCAAGCCCCCTGGACAGAAGGACTCTGTGCACATGTGGTTCGGTATAATCTCATTTGGGTCCCACAGGAGACCCCGCAGCTCTGGGGAAGGGCCTGTTCCAGGAAGCCTCTAGGTTCTGCCAAGGACATCAGAGTGCCCCCCGCCCCTGACTTCCTGTTCCCAATTAGCACTAATTGAACAAGAGGGAGGACTCACAGACTGTGCAGCAAAAACAGTCACGTCTGCAGGGTCCCAGGAGGCAGGCCCCACTAGGGGCCAGGTGAGCGAGGCTTTGGGGGATGGGGCCCTAGGGTCCCTGTCTCTCTGAGCGGGGATCAAATGACAAGGCCACATCTGCCAGGGACCCCAATGGTCCCTCTGGAAGGTGGGAGCTTCTCCAGGACTAGGACAGAAGCTGGGGGATGGGGGGGCCTGACAAACAGCCCCCTCTCAGCCTCGCATTTGAGGCCTTCACACCAGCTACTCACCCCAACCTGTTCTCTCATTTCCTCTCCTCCCAGTCCTCACACATCCATGCATCCAGCCACTCATTCATTCATGCATTAAGTGTTCGTTGAGCCCCTCCTATGGCCAGGCCCTGCAACCACAAAAATGACATGTAGCTATGCAGGGCCTTCGAGGCCAGCTGAGGGTCAGGACCTCATCCTAAGGGCACTGGATGGTCAGAGGCCGACCAGTGATAAGGTGGGCCTCAGGGTAGGAAGGTTCTGGTGCTTAACTCCTCCACTGGAACAGCCCTCTCCTTCCTCTACCACTCACCCCCACCCAGGCCTGAACCCAGGTTGGCATGGACCACATTAGCAACCCATTGGGCTGGCTCCATTTTGTTCTTGGTGGGAAGAAAAAGCCAGGCTGGCAGCATGGTGTGCTTGTTATGGGAAGGATCAGCCCCATATCCTCCTCCGTGCGGCTGTGGTTGGCACTCTCTGGGTGAGGCTGCTGTTCCCTTGATCATTCAGACTGGACACAGGGGATGTGCCATCCGTGAGCAGGCCTGTGGGTGCAAGCCCTGGCAGGAAGGCCCAGGCCGGGGGGTCGGGAGGAGCAGGGGGCTCCAAGTCCAAGGTGCTGTGTGGTGGGGCTGGAACACCTATGCCTGAGCCCAGACCCCAGAGTGTGTGCCCTGAGCCGGCCAGCCCCCTTTGTGCCACACCGCAAGGCTCAGGCCCTCAGTCCTGAGCTGGGGTGATGGGAAGAATGCAGGTGTGTCCAGCCTGGCCCCCATCCCCCAGAACATCCCCGCCAGGGAGACAGAGATTTCGCTCTGCTCCCCTCCCTTCCCCACCTTAGAGATCAACCAGTCCCGGGCAATTTGGTGTTGCCATGACAACCACACACCTTCTTTTCTACTTAGCAGATTGAATCTGAGTTGCAGATTAAATCCTAGTGAGTTGTCTGTTTTGAAAGCATGTGGCTGCTTGGAGAGATCTATGCATCTTCAATTTCCCAAGTGCCTCTGACATCCACTCCTTGTTTCCTGATGGCTGAAGCAGGGGAGATGTGCCGAGCACTGCTTCCTGTGCCCCTGGGGTGGTCCTGGCCCAGTGGCAGACCCCCTGAGATCTGGCTTCCCACCTGCTCAATCACACGGACAGCATCTGGTGTGTAGCCTCTGAGGTAAGCTGGACTGTGGCAGACAGTGGCCCCAGACGATGGGTTTCTGGCAAGAGCTCTGGACTCAGGAGGCTCTCTCTGTCCCCGTCAGGGATGTGTGCTGCTTTTAGGGACTCGGAAAGCCACGGCTGGAGTTGCCTTTATGTGAACAACTGGACGAGTGGGCCTGCGGGCCCCCAGAATGACCTTAACCTCCACGCTTTCCACAGAGCTGACCTTAGCCACTCTGCCCAGCAAAGGTGGGGAGTGGGTCAGAGATCAGGCCCCCGATGAGGGAGACCTGGGGGGTGGAAAAGAATGGCCCTGTCTGGGATGAGGAGGGCACTGGTGGCCCTGGGAGGCATGCAGGGCGGTTGGGTGGGGGCATCACGTGCACGGATGGGTCCTTCTCTCTAGAGGGCTTGAGCTGTCAGTGGTTACCTCCTACCCTGGGTTCCAGCTGCCCCCAGGGCTGGGAAGGCCCACCTTGTTCATGCTGAATCACTGGCCCCTGTTATAGAGCCACGACTCTTCACGGTTTCAGCCTGGCAGTTGGATGCGGCCTGGTTTTGCGTATCTAAGGGAAGGTGGCCATAGGGTGGTCAGAGAAAGGAGTGGCCTAGCCTGTGGTCAAGTCTGCCTGGGGATAAGGACGGAAGGTACAGGGCAACGTCCCGGGAAGGGCCGTTCGGGATGAGCAGCGGGACCTGCCTCTGCCCTCCGCACTCAGCCCTCCGCAGGGCTACACGTTAAACCCTCTGCGAGGTTCCACTGACAGAGCCACCACCCTGCTGGGCTGTGGCAGCTCGAGGCTGTCTTCTGGTCTAGGCCCCCAGGTCCACCTGATCCTACTACCTCTAGGCTGTCTGGCAATGTCCCTCAACTTGTCTTAGCCTCAGTATTTTCCCTCCAGGGAAGAAGGGCCCATGGGTGGGATAGTGAGGGCATGGGGCAACGTCTCTGGGGAGAACATGGAATCTACCAGACTGCAGGGCTTAGTCACATTGATAAGAGCTTCATGGTGTTTGCTCAGAGTTTTCTGATTTGGTAGGGGAGAGCATAAAACACACACACACAAAGAAGCAGCAAATGGAAAAAAAAGAGATAATTAATAGCTTGAGGAAAAACAATGGATTCTAGCAAAAGGAAATAGTGTACTACTTGGTTTAGCAGAGAACAATGTTTACATAGTTTTAGACACATAAACACTGAATATCAATTTGCCCCAGATTGTGACGTTGGGAGGATGGGAGGGAAGTGTATGGAGAAGTGGCTGTCAGAGCTCCTACTATGAAGCCCCATACTATGGAGGCCATATTCTAAAGGGGGAAAATCAAGAAATAGCAACATAGGGGGTCCCTGGGTGGCTCAGTCAATTAAACGTCCAACTTTGGCTGAGGTCATGATCTCACGGTTTGTGAATTCAAGCCCCGCACTGGGCTTTCTGCTATCAGTGCAGAGCCTGCTTTGGATCCTCTGTGCTCCTCTCTCTGCCCCTCCCCCACTCGTGCTCCCCCCACCCCCCACCTTCTCTCTCAATAGCAATATGAGCAAAATGAGAAATAAGAAGGGAAACAGAAGAAGAAATGGCCAGCAGAACTGAAAGGAGAGGGGACCTTGGGGTGGGGGCAGAACCTGCCAGTGTGGGGCTATCAGCCTTGTAGTATTGTTCCACATTTAAAACTTTGGACATGTATTATTTTTGATCAAAAGAAAAATTGAAGGGGTGCCTGGGTGGCTCAGTCAGTTAAGTGTCCGACTTCGGCTCAGGTCATGATCTCGTGGTTCATGAATTCGAGCCCCGCGTCAGGCTCTGTGCTGACAGCTCAGAGCCTGGAGCCCGCTTCAGATTCTGTGTCTTCCTCTCTCTCTCTGCCCCTCCCCACTCCTTGCACTCTCTCAAAAATAAATAAACATTAAAAAAAAAAAGAAAAATTGAAAATAAAAACAGGGTTTAGATAGAGAGCAGGCTGAGGCCCGAGAGGGAGTAACCACCCAGGGTCGCAGAGTCAGGAGACAGCATGGTGCTCAGGTCTGTGGCCAAAGGCACGAGAGCTTGGGGTGACCTTGTCAACACCAGGGACTCAATCTATGGACCGGGCAGCTCACCAAGCACCCACAAAGGCTGCAAAAATGGGCCACGAGCCTAAGGGGATGCATGCCATGCCTCTGGGTGGGGAGACAAGGTCCAAAGCCACTAGCCCATGGAGGGCACATCATCCCAGGGGTAGAGCGGGAGCAGCAAGCAGAGATGCCTTCCCAGACTGCTCTGCCTCCTTTCTGCTTACCGGTGGCTTTTGTCCCTAAGTCGTCCATGTAGCCAGGCTGATTAGTCATCTGAAACAAAGGAGAGCTGGGGCATCAGTGACTTCCCTGACACCTTTTGGGAAGCAATGCCTTCTGACAGACGCACACTGCCCGCAACGAGCCTGCCGCACCCTTCTGTCTGCGGCTGAGGATCCAGTGGAGGCTGAAGTCTCGGGTCCCGGTCGCTGGCTGCGGTCACCAGGGACGGCAAGGCCCGCTGCTCCTCCAGGGTTTTCCTGGCCTCGGCAGTTGTTGGTTGAATGACCGAGTGACAGGCTGTCGTGACACCACAGTTAATGTTCACCATTGCTGGGTGCCTGGCATCATGTGTAGTCCTTTCCAGACATGGAACCCAAGTGAAAGGAGGGATTCAGCCCACTGGCCAGCAGGTCCTGAGTCAGGGGCTCTCTAGCCGGTCAGTCATAACCTTGGCTTGGCCCCGGCAGTCTTCTCTCCGTCCCAGGCTTCTGGGCCCAGATTAGTGCCAAGACAGTGACCTGCTCTGCTACAGCAAGTGGCTATCAGGGCTAATCCGCAGGCAAAATGCAGAAGAAGGCCCGATACTTAGAGGTCTCCACATCAGGATAGTCACTGTCATACAGTTTATAACAGCAAAAAACTGCAGGCAGCCTTAAATTGTACACCAGGAGGTGAGGAAGAGCATTGCAGATGGCAACATAAGCAGGGCAAGGTGAGTGCACCACATGCGAAGTGAAGAGACCACGGACAGGATGTTGTCTTTTTAACTGTCTACAGGGCTGCCCTGGCATAATTTATAATTTATAATATAATATTACAAAATATATAACATACATAACAGTATCAGGAGATAAAATCATTTAAATTTTTTTTTTAATTTGAGAGAGAGAGAGAGGGAGAGAGAGCGTGAGCAGGAGAGGGATAGAGACAGAGAGAGAGAATCCCAAGCAGGCCCCACACTGTCAGCACAGCGCCTGATGTGGGACTCGAACCCACGACTGTGAGATTGTGACCTGAGCCAAAATCAAGAGTCGGACGCTTAACTGACTGAGCCACCCAGGTGCCCGTAAAATCATTTGCTATCAGGAAAAAGTGCATGCAGACATCTGACTCTGGTCTACTTCCCTGCTTCAGTCTTGGAGCACACAGGCACACTTGCTCTCCGGCTCACCACGCGAGCCCCCGAGAAATGCTGCACGGGGACTTTTCCTTGGCTCCCATGATGGCCCCAGAACAACAGGGCAGGGATTAGAACCTTCTGGAGATGGAGAAGAGGTCAAGTTAACCCCCAGGATCTTACGAAGAGACAAAGGCGGGGCTGGAGTTAGAATGTGATTCTCAGGCTCTCTGGTTCTGTTGGTCATCTGGATCAGCAGCCGGTCCCAGGGCCAAAACATCTCCCAGGCTGCGAAGGCAACGGGAGCCCTGGCAGAGGTTGGAGGAATGGCCCACAGAGGCTGATGGGAATGGGGGGCCTGGGGCAGTGGGCTGTGTGAGTCACAACCAGGCACACCCAGGTCACAGTTCTTTAAGGAGGAGCAAGAGGAGCAAGAGGAGCAAAAGGAAGGCCTGATGGACCCCTGCCACTCAGATATGACCCAGATACTGAATGTCAACAGCCTTACTCCTTCCCCAAGGATCAGACACGTCTGGTGCCTTCGTGCTGTCTACAAGTCCTAACTGTGGCCAGAACACCTGTCCCTTCTTAGGAAACCCACCTTAACAGTAGTACTCAAGACAGCACCTGATGGGTACCCCCAACAATTGGCCTTTCTCTTTCTCCCGGGCTGCTTCTGGAAGGAGAAAGCCAGCTGATCTGCACCTGGCACCCTCCTCCCAGTCCAGCCAGGGAACCACAAGGAACAAACATGGAGTTTACAGAGGTTAAATCAGATGGGCTGATTGCAGAGATAGTGCTTGTTTTTTGTGGTCTTTTTTTAGGGTGAGGAGGAAGAATTCAACAGGTTTTAGATCAGCCATGATGAGTGGGTTCAAGGTGAGGGCACTGGCAAACTGGTGAGTGAGGCCGTGTAGGGGTGCCACGGCCTGGGCCTAAAGCTGAGGCTGTGGGAGCCAGAGCCACGGCCGCCCACCCACATGGCAGGACCAACTCAGGCCTTTCCGTCTTCTTTGGGAGCTGCCGACAGCGGCTGGCCCTCCTGGGACAAAGCCACGTTCTCCTCTATCGCCAAGGGCCCTTTTTCTTTCTGCTTTAATCTAAGGCTGCAGGGAAATCTAAACAACAAGCTGAGGCAATTTCTGAAATGGCTGAAAATCATTTAACAAGCTTCTGAAGCATCCCCTTTTGTTCTGGGGAGCCGCTCAGGCTGGGCTTCCCCGGAAGCTGTGGCTTTGCCTCTCTGGGCCTGGCTACCAGAGTTCACCGAGATTCAGGGGCCCTAGGGCCTGGTTCTGCACAGTCTCCCTGACCCACATCTCACCCTTGTAAACCCCTCCAGGCAAGCTGGGCTGAGAAGGGGCTTTCATTTCCTCTTCAGTTGTAGCTTTGCCTTCAAGGAAAGGAGAAAGAAAGGTTTCTATTTAAGGAAGAAAGGACTCAACCACAGGCACATAGCTTCTGTGGACTGGGGTTCGATGGGGAAGAGGAAGCAGGTAGGGGTGAAACAAATGCTCCCAGGGCCACAGTTCCTCACAAACGCTGTTTGGCAGACTTATTCCACTCACAGGGCAAACACTGGGCTGGTGCTAGGCACCCTCTGCAGCCTCTCCTTTATTTCTTGCCACACCCTATGAGGCAAGTGGTCTTATGCCCATTTTTAGATGAGTAAACAGAGACTCAAAGGGAAACTGCCTTGCTCAAGGTCACACAGTTTGAAGTGGGGCTGGGTCTGCCTCCAGGCCCCTCTCTGGGACCCCCACCAAAAACCACCTTCCTCATTCTAGAAGTAGAAGGTAAACAGGGCTGTCGGAAGAAAGGGAAAGGCATGGGATGGGGACAGAGCAGCTTGGAAGTTCAGAAGCACAGGCAACTGAGCCTGACCGGGGCAAACGCCCAGTAGCCAGGGAGGAGAGGAGAGGTGTGAGGGTTGGAGGCTGGACAGGTGTGGACAGCAGCTGGGTTCCCCAGGGCGCCCTTCCCATCAGCCAGGGCAGGAGCCGAGGAAAGGGACGGGGACTGTGTTTATAATACCGTGCATTCTGGGTCAATGCCTTTCGTGAGTGACAGAGCCAAGGAAAAGCAGTGAACTCCGCGGGTGTAATGCCTGTGCTTCTCTCTCCTCTGCTAGCTCATCCAGAAATAGGCCTTTGAGTTGGGTCCACAGGGCGGGAGAGTGGAGCCTGGGTGGGCACGGATGTGGGTGGGGTGTCCAGAGAGTGAACCCGGCCAAGGGATGGAGAGCAGAAAAGAAAAGACAGGACCACGAGGTGTTTAGGAAGACTTGCTGTGGGCTGTTTCCCACAGCTCTCAGAGCTGCCTCTGTTCTTACACGCCCCTTGGGCCCTGCGGGGTGCCTAGTGACAGATGACAGAGAGCAAGATCTCCTGGTAAGGAAGTGGCCTGGGAGTCCCAAAGCCAGCCACCCTCCCACTCCTTGGTGGCGTCACCTGTGGTCAAGGACGTTCATAGACAGGGGGCCGTGGGCTTCAGAGAGCTTTCTTTGTAATGTAACATCATTTTTTGGCCAGATTTATTTCTTCCAGATATTTCTTATTCAAGCTAATGCTAATGGCTGTGCAAAGCAGTGACCTTGCATTCTTTAAGACAAAACGAAGGCTGAGGCAGGGGAGGAGTTGCAGGGGAAAACGAGCCCTAGAAGGTCAGAGCTTTCAGACATCAAACCCTGTGGATTTCAGGATTTATTCTGTTTTGTTTTCTAACAAAAAGAATTTTTCTGTCAAGCAAACTCTTAAACTAATCCTCAAATTGCAAAACGAATAAAATCAGCGCTGCCCCTGCTGGAACAGGAGCAGGACAGCACCTGCACCTGCTCAGGCCCAGGCCTTACCTCCACAGATCACACTGGGCCCGCATCAGGGAGGAAGGGCTGGGGTCCAGGGCAGGGCTCAGGAAGCAGGCACACAGGGTCGACCCCAGTTCTGCCACCTTCTTCTTTTTTTTAATTTTTTAAAAAATGTTTATCTTTGAGACAGAGTGTGAGCAGGGGAGGGGCAGAGAGAGAGAGAGGGAGACACAGAATCCAAAGCAGGCTGACATGGGGCTCAAACCCACAAACCATGAGATCATGACCTGAGCCGAAGTCAGTCACTTAACTGAGCCACCCAGGCTCCCCTTGTCACCTTCTTCCTAGCTGGGTGGCCAAGGAGCAAATCAAGCCACATCTCTGTGCCTCAGCTTTCTCACCTGTAACACACAGACGACAGATGGGGCAGCTTGAAGGTCTAACTGCTAACACATACCAAGTGTGTGGTCACCCAGTACCTGGCACGCGCTCAGTGCTCCATAATTGGCCGAGTGGGGGAGACTTGTTCAAGGTCACCCAGTGAATGAGGAAAGGGCAGCCAGGCTGGCGTATAATTGACGGCATGTGTTCACCACCAAGTGCCATTTAAAAAACAAAACCCTGGGGCGCCTGGGTGGCTCAGTCAGTTGAGCATCCGATTTTGGCTCAGGTCATGATCTCACAGCTTGTGAGTTTGAGCCCCGCGTTGGGCTCTGTGCTGACAGCTCTGAGCCTGGAGCCTGCTTCAGATTCTGTGTCTCCCTCTCTCTGCCCCTTCCCTGTTCACGCTCTATCTGTGTCTCTCTCAAAAATAAGTAAACATTAAAACAAAAACAAAACAAAACCCTGCTTGTGTGCTTCCGAAGGCAGACATGGATGCAAGTGGGTTTCCTCAGTGACCCCGCGGATGGAAGAAACACTGCAGGCAGGACGCCTCTGGGGTCCTGCCGCCCAGAGCCTGGCTCTCAGCCCTGTGTTTGCAGGTTTGCTGCAGGAGAGCCGAGGAGGCGAGGACAAGTCGCCAGTGTGCCTGGGCATCATGCCATCAGCCCCGCTGGGGAGCCAGGGCGCCACATGATTTTACTCATGGATACAAAAGAAAAAATGGAAAGGAGCTCTGTCCCTTCTATTGACCCCCCACAGCCTGACATCTGCACACCTGCCAGAGCATTCTTTTGTCATTGGAGAGATGCCACTCAAGGATCTCATGAGCTACAGAAGAAAGGAATCTTGAGCTGTGGTTCAGAACATTAAAAATGCGCTCTGTTCATCTGGTTTGTTCATAAAATTGTTGTGTTAATGCCCTAGGGGAAACGGAAAGCTATTTTAGCAACATTCCCTAGTTTGGTTGGGATTACGTTTGGAGGAAAACATTCCCATGTCTGTCATGGCTACAGTCTCGCTTTTCCTGTTTTCATGGTTCCCCCTGCATGGCCACGGGAGGCTCTGATGAGGGCTGGACAAGAATGTGCTCCGAGACCAGGGAGGCTGGAGTTAACCAGCGCTGAGGGGTTCACGCACCTGTCGAAAGGATGGAGGCTCCCGTGTCACCGGAATTGTGTCATAGTTCTCCTGGGGACAGGGTGGAAATGAAAAGGCCATCTGGGAGAGGCCCTCTGGTACCCTGTATGCCATTCTGCCCTTGTGTCACCTTTTGTGATTTACAAAAGCGAGTGCAAAGAAGTGAGCGTGGGGTAGGTGAGCCGGGAACAAACCAGCGCTGCCCTCAGTGAGTCACGCTTTCCTTCCAGACCGCCTCCTCCCTCGCCAGACATGGCCGTGTGGAAGCCACACACTATTACTTCCACATAATTGAAAAGGGTGTCAGGGTCTCCCAGACACGAACCAGAAACATGCTGCTCAGCTGTCATGTCCAATGTGACTAATGCAGTCGTGTCTTAATCAGTCCCTGCTCACTGCCTGCTCTAACGGAATCAGAGCCCTGCTCCAAGGCCCCACTTTGTGACAGGGTGGTGCAGAAGAGAGGCAAGGACCAAGAGGTGTCAGTTTTCCGGGCCCCTTTCCCACCTGGCACTGTGAACCAGGCGGCCTCTGCCAAATGCACTTGTCAGGCCAGGGCAACATTGAGACAGTGTAGCCAACGGGGTCATAACTTTGGGACACATTTACATTTTGGAGGGAGGGAGGAAACGAGACAAATCAACGGTGATTGCGGAGATTCCTTTGCAAGTCGGCTGTTCTATCACAGGCCCTCAGGCAGCTCCTGCAGCTGAAGGAGCAGCCCTGGATTAAGTGTGCCACCCTGCCCAGCCCCTACCCAGCAAGAGCTGACTGAACCGGGGCTCAGCTGCCCCAAGAGCGGCCCATCCCCTGGCTCACTGTGCCCTTGCCCCACAGCCTCTGCCCGCTATGGACAACCTGGGCCGGATCCTTTTTTCCTGCAGGGGCTTGGCATCGGGAACAGAAGTTACAGCTGAGAGGACTGGGGGCTGGAGACAAAAAGTGGTGAGAAAGAAGGTCTCATCAATGACAGTGCTGCTCAGCCTGAGGCAGCATCTGGTTCTGAAGACTCCTCTTGGCACCGCCCGCCAGCCCGACCGCCCTGCCCACCATCTGGGGCCCCAGGAGAGGTAAGAATCACCCCAGGAGGAAGTCAGGAGAAGCAGAGAGGGCCAGGAGCTCGCTGGTGCCTCACCTCCAGCCTCATGGTGAGGGGGCTTCACAGCCCCCCTTCCCGAGTTCCCAGGGCCTGTTGTCAGCAACCAGGGGCCCTCAACTCCTCAGGAACCTGACACAGCAACAAAACAGCATGCCAACTGGCCAACTATGGCTCTTGTGCACCTGTGCACCCTTTATGTTCAGTGGGGGGCACAGGGTACTGCACTAGGTCTCACAAGCCGTGGGGAGGGTCTCCAGAGGGTGCTGGGGCCTGCAGAGGCTAGCACGGAGTTCTGGGTGCACAGACTCTGGTGAGGACTTAACTCATGAGGGGAAAGACCTAACTCCCTGCATCGCACTTCCAAGCCCCTTCCACCTATGCCGCATTGCCCAGGAGTGATGGAGAAGTTCCTGGGCAAGGAATTGACTGCACTTTGGGACAGGGGCACCCAGCCACTTCTGTTCATTAAGAAGAATTTATAAGACCTTCTTAATTAGGCCCCTAAAGGAGGCTGAATGACACTAAGAGCCCAGTTTTCCAATTTTACTATGTTGTACCCAGATGACTCTGGTTAAAAAGCAATGACATTGACTAACAGGACTGATCGTGCCATGGTAAGTGGGGTCAGATGATGATGCAAATCAGTACGCATCTTCCTTTCCCTCAAATTCTTCAAATAAAGCACCTTTTTTCTTCTTTCTTTGAAAGTTAACTAGCAAATGAAATATTTACATTAAGGGCTACTTCACCCAGGTACAGCAAGTAAGAGCAAAATAAAACAAGAGCATCTGATGGGCTCAAAAGTCAAATTTCCAAATTAAATACATACATGGTCAAGCACCTGATGGAGGAAGATGTGAAGGTGAGAGGGTACCCAGGACTCCCCCAAATCACGGTCTAAAATCACACACTTGCCCTACCTGCCTGACAGGAGTCCTGATCCGTCAAAGGATGGCTGCTTAATTTTTAAAAAATGACCAAGACAAGGACCAGGCCAGACAGAGAAGACAGGAGACAGAAAAGCCCAGCAAATGATGGGAAACGGTGCTTGGGGCAGGAAGGGGAGAAGAGGAGCGTGCTGCTAGGCCTTTCTGTCCCAGACACAGAAGATCCCCCTGCAGAGGCTGGGTAACTGCCCCTCTTTCAGAGTTAGGGCCCACATGCCAGTCACAGCATCACTGCAGGAGAAAAAGTTCCCAGGAGGAATAAAGGTGGTTCACATACTCCAGCTATCTGCCCACCATCCTTCTGAATTTTTTTCTTCTGTGGAAGGAAAAGATGTGAATAAAAGAATGGATTTGTTTTAAAATCAGGGGACTGACAGGAAACTAGCAACACAATCGAATTCCACAGGAAACAGGCAGGAGGGTGTGCCCCCTGCTGGATGCAGGCTGGCGCGTGGCCACACGGCACTTCCAGAGCCAGGAGTGAGCGTTAAGTAGCGTGGCAGCAGCATCCCCTCACCAAGGGACCCAAATGGCCGAATCTGAAGTCACCAACACATGCACACGGCCAGAGCAGCACAGAAGGAATACTGTTATTCTCACCATCAAAGGCTTCTTCGTTTCATAAAAGGACGTGCTTTAGACGTGCTTGTTGCCACAGCACATATACTAAAAGGATGTGCTTTAGAGACTGGTTTCCATGGAGAAGCAGCCTCACTGTATTTTAAGTGGTACTTAAAGCCAAATGTGTAGTTTCCCCCAGAAACTCTGCTCAGGTACAGTGAGGGAGCTCGGCACACATGTCCACAAACATGGTGTGGCGTTAGGGCACTGGCAAGGGAAAGCCCTCAAGCCAGCGCTCGGGCCCAACTACATTTCCAGGAGGTGGCCAGGGGGTAGAGGCAGAGGTCAGCAGAGTCTAGAGGGCCTGCTGCCAACGTGCTGACAGCCCAGGAGGCAGGTGCTCATAGTGAGAACACACCTGCTTGCCCAAAACTCAGCCGTGGGACTACTTTTCCTATAAACAGGGAGGTAGGACATGGGAAGGAGCCCTGGACCGCTGGCCTAGCTGGCCATCTTTCAAGAGGAGCTGGCCCTGGGGCACCAGGATGGATGGCTCAGTAGGGTAAGCGACCGACTCTTGGTTTCAGCTCAGGTTGTGATCTCACAGTTTTGTGAGTTTGAGCACTGCATCAGGTTCTGTGTGGACAGTTGGAGCCTGCTTGGGATTCTCTGTCTCCCTCTCTCTCTGCTCCTCCCCAGCTTGCGCTTTCTCTGTCTTCCCTCAGAATAAATAAAAAAATAAAAAACAACAACAGAGGAGCTGGCCCTGACCGCAGCAGCCCTGTGCTGACAGCAGTTCCAGGTGGACCGTGCGGGGTGAGGGATGAGAGACCAGAGCACCAGCCTCCACACCGGGGAGCACAGCAGAAACCTGGCTGGGCCCATTCCCGAGAGCTGGGGAGTTGGCAATATTGTTAGGCAATAGCAGCTCTTCCTGGAGCAGAGAATGAACATTGTGAACGTGTGCACAACTGGTCCCGAACCCTGATGCGGGTGAGGACGATGGGGTGTGCTAACCTTAGTTTGCCAAAAAGGCTGATTCCAGTGCCCTGCCCCCAGACATGATGGTTCCAAAGGTCTGGAGTGGGTCCTGGGAAGCTGTATTTCTAACTTGCAACCAGGCAATCCTGAGGCAGGTAGTTTAAGGGCCACTTTTGGAGTCTGGGGTCAAATGGGCATGCGGTGGGTAACAGGGTTCCAGGGGAGAGGGTGGTGGCCAAGGGCAGCAGAGGAGGAACTTGCGAGCCCTAAAGGTCGATTTCTGTACACTCAAGAGGTAAATAAAAGTACACAGAGGGAGGGAGGGCTGCTTCAGTGCGTGCCGCCCACCCCACCCCACGGGACAATCAGTTCTAAGCTAGCCCGACCATGCCTTACATGAGCATAGTCAAGGCCACGCTTTGGGAGGGTCTCTGACTGGGCAATGATACCTTGCATTTAGCTACTTTTCCAATTAGCACAAAGCATTCTCCCTTTGAACAGATAAAAAGTCCAAGTGGCTTGGTGCTAGTCTCCATGTGCTGTGGGTCTTGGTCCTTGGCCCCTGGGTGTGTATTAAAGGGGTGCATTTTAGCCAAACCACCACCTGATACAAGTTGCCCTGTTTCTGGGTATAAATGGAAAGTGTGGGACATCAGCACCACTATGACCATCACCATTATCACTATTACCATCCAGGATACGGTTTGTGTCAATGATACCCAAAAGGAATTAATATATCAGGGAAAGAAGAAAAATGCTTTGCCACCTGAGAACGATGCCTGATGATGTTGCCTGCTGGCTGCAGGGTGCGGGATGCAGGGCTCAGACCATCATCTGGGGGACCAGATCCCCAGGCCTGCCACTCTTGTCCGGAAGCTGGCATTCAGGGTTACTGAGCAGTGCTGGAAGCAATGGGCCAGAGGGAGGGGCTTGCCACACAGAAAGCACCCCATTTTATTCTGAAGGAAAAAAATACCCCACTTCTGCTTCAACTGCCATCTGTGCAATTTCCGCGAGAGCAGCGCTCCCTTCAGGGGCCAAGGCCGCTCACACCGGGTCACCGCTCCCTCAGAGCAGGTAGCCAAGCCGGGGGTCTTGAGCCAGCCTGCACTGAATCTGGAAAGGCACATGGTCTGGGGTGCACAGCAGCCAAGATGAGGTGTGTGACTCCTCCTAGCTAACTCCGGGAAATGTGACCCAAAAGACTCTGCGTTTTCATTTCTTGGGTTTCTCATTGAGGAACGTTGTTCCCTCTCTAAAAACCCAGACCACAGTGCTGACATGGGGAAAGCCACAACTCCAGGGCCATCTCTGTTCTAATTTGGTGCATAACATCAGGTCTCCTTCCTTCTCTTACGGAGTAAGTTCCATGTTCCTGTGAAGGGTCAAGTGGCCACATCTGTTTCCGGGCCAGGATGTTAACTATAACGTCCAGGAGATAGTTTGCTGGTGTATGTGGCGCCTTAGGTCAATCACAGCAGAAAGGAATACATTAATCAAAGGGAAAAATACTGATTAGAACAGACTGGTGACAAAAATAATGTTATCGATTTTAAAAGAGCTTTTTGGTCTTCCCTTAGAAGCGGAGCTCCTCCTTCCCGTTGGGAGGTTCGAACGGACAGCGTTCAGTCCGGCAGCTCTCCGACGTGTCACCTGCCTGGGTCAGTCCTACTCCACCGCAGACCCCCAGCAGGGCTCTTCTGCACCTGCACAAAACTACCCCGAGGCTGGTCCAGGTGCCACAGGTGTCCACGCCTCTGCGGTCACAAGGTTTTGTCAGCCAGTCTGGACACACCTAACTGAGTCCTAACAAAGTGGATCAGCCTGGTCTCTGTGAGGAACGCTGTCCCAACAGTCATTCCCAAGCAAAGGGCCCCCACGGCAATGTGAGCCAGCCTGGCTGGCCAGCCCTGCTCACAGCAGAGCAACACCTGTGGGAAGAAAGCATGGTCATCACCCCTCCATCCGTATGGCCTTCCTCTGGGGTAAGCCAGGGAAAGCGGAGGCCCTAATATTCCAGCTTCAGGTCAGAAAGGGGTGACAATCGCACACCGAGGGGCTTCTCTGTTCCCACTGATAACACTGTTTGGCCACGTCTATCATAAGATGCTGTCCTAGAGGCTTAGGGGAAGGGGTGGCAAATACAGTAGAACCTTGGATTGTGAGTAACTTGTTCTGCAAGTGTTCTGCAAGATGAGTAAACACTTCTAATACATTTTAACTTGATAAATGAGCGATGTCTTGCAAAACGAGTAGTATGTGACGCTGAATGTCACATGATCACAACTGAGTCAATGGTTCCTAAAATTTGCTTTGATATATGAGTGCTTTGGATTACAAGCATGTTTCTGGAATGAATTATGCTCACAAACCAAGGTTTCACGGCACTTGCCCAGCTGATTCAGGAAGAGGAGGAAGGGGGAGCCGAGAGTAAGGGACAGTGGGCAGCTTGCAAAATCATGTAGTGTGAAGGCTGCCGGGAGTCTCACCTCAGAAATACCAGTAATCCCACCACTGAGGGCGAATGCTCCGAGGAGGGCCGGTGATAGGCACAAGCCCGCCAGGGGCCTATGAGGGCTCTTTCGGTAGTAGCGGTGGATGAAGCAAAGGCTCTGTGTGATCCGAATGCCCATGTTAAAGCAGTTGGCCAAGATGAAACCCACACTGCCACACCACTGGGTCAGGAGGTAGGATAACACCAGGAATGAAGATGATAGGGCCAGCATTGTGAAATTGTACCTGCAGAGAGGGAGACAAGCAAAGCAGGGCAGTGGGTACGTTCTCCCAAGATAAGATTGCTCCAAAATAAGTGGCTGTGAACATGAGATCACAGAAAGCACCTCTGAGTTGCCATGACCCAGCTAGTTTTCATAACCATGAATGCTATATGGGTAGCATGGAAATGTCATTGTCCCGCCGCCCCCCAGCCCCCCACCGAATAGAAGAGTGAGAAAATGAGTAATTCAAGATGTTTATGGTTTTTAAGGATAAGTGATTTGACACTTTGTGGTCAAAACACATAAAAATCCTGTTCAGCCCAGGTCTTCAATGTGAGGCACAAAGAATATGACAGGGTAATCATTACATATGAATGCAAACTCTGAGACAGGCACTGTGAGGGGTGCGGGGATACGTTGGTGAGTGACACACGTGGCCCTGCTCTGAGGCTTCGATGCATTTTACAGACAAGGAAACCAGGCACAGAGAGGCTGAATAATCTGCTTAAGGAGTGACCTGACTCTGGGCCCTAAACTTGGGGAAATGCATACTGCTTCCCTTGGGAAATGCAGAAGCCCTGTAACCTTGGCCAGGAGACTTTACCCACAACAGGTGACCAGCCTCCAAAGTGACATGCACACAGGGAGCAAGGCCTGAACCACTGCAGTGTCCCCATCCTTCCATCTGCTCTTCATGTCACCAGAGCTCTCTGGATTCCTGACTGGATGGACTATGCTGCCCTTCTACTTCTCTGGCTTCAAGCAGCATGAGCTTAGTTACCTTTAGGTCTCAGCAAGGGCAACTGAGTCTTAGCAAAGAGAAAACAGCTGCTGTAGTCTTCCAAAAGGCTGTACAGTCATGAACAAAATTCTCCAGCATCTGGTTTCTGCCTAGCGAGCAACAGGCATTCTAGGTACATAGTTTTTGAGGGAACCAAACCATTAGGTCCCCCAGCTATGTCTGCTGGGTTAGGAAACCTCATAGGTCACCCAGGTTCAGCACGCAAGGGGTGGTAAGAAAGCCACTATGCCAAATGCCCAGGTACTAGTCCTCAGGCTGACCAAGCCCAAGGTGCTATGGAGATATACTTTATCAGAGGAGGTGATAAGAATACCACACACACACACACACACACACACACACACAATCCTCCAACAAGGGAGGTATACTTTTCACTGACACCTGATCAATGATCAGAATTGCCAACTTCATAACAAGCCACTGAGGGTGGGGACCATCACAGACCAGTTACGTGACCTCTTTTACAAAAAGAAGTAGAGCTATATAATCTTTTTTTTTCTCCCCCAGAAAATATCTCAGACAGCTCTACTACACTAATCCTTGGATTTGAGGCAAGAGATTCCAAAACTTTCAAAGTCATTCTCACCCAACTCTAAGTAAAATGTCAATAATGGGTGAAACCAGTAGCTAATTCATACTAATTCAAGCAGCAAGGAATTCAACAGTGTGGCTTCTGTGGTGTGGCCATTTGGGAAGAGCTGATAATGATAAGGGTCCAGTGTTTTTCACTGTCAGAAGATGGCTCTACAGCTGTTGAAATTTCCAGAACTCACAAATCTATAGCCTTAAAGGCATAATCCACTTCAGGAAAATAAGGGAAATTTAAAGATGCAATTAAAATACCACTTTTTAAATCAATTCAAAATTAGTGACAATAATGACTATTCTATAAGGTTTGGTTAATGTAAACAGTAAATTCTTTATGAATGCTGATTTTTTTCATGGCCCCAAGAAAATACTAGGCTTAAAATCATGCTTATCAAGACATAGATGGTCAAAGATGTGGGCTGTGGCAACAACTGCAGTGTCCCCCAGCGGGTGCTGGTTGAGCACATCAAGGCACAGCCATCAATGTGGCCTCCGCAGCCATGAAAAGGATGGTGCCAGTCTCATGAGCCAACATGAGAAAATGGCACTCGTCCTTCACTCAACAATTATGGAGACCAGCTCCACGCTGGACATTCAAAGGCCAACAAATCAGTCTTGGGCCTTTGTGTCCCTGTCCCCTGTGCCTGAGAGGCTCTGCCCCATCTTTGTACAGCAGACTCTGCTTGGTCACCCAGCCTCAGCCTGAATGCCACCTCCTCAGAGGGGCCTCCCAATCCAAAAGAGCCTCACTCTCTCTGCATAACCCTGTTGTAGTTATCTGAGCTGCACAGTATTTCCTTATTTATTTACGTGTTTGCTGTCTGCCTCCCCCACCGTCAGCTTCAGGAGAACAGGGATCTCGTCTGTCTCTTCATTGCTGTATTCCTGGAGCTTAACACGATGCCTATTAGAAAGCAAATGCTCAAAAAGCATTTGTCAAATGAAAAGAAATGGAGAGCTCCTTAACAAAACAGAACAAAAATTCTTCAACAGGGAAGATGAAAAGGCCATCAATCAGAGTCTATATATATTATGAGGTTATTAACAAAAAAACTTGGAATTCAAAGGATTTTCTAATATTCCAGGTCCAACCAAATGCCCTATTTTAATTTAGAAAAACACTGATTAAAGTTTTAAGTAAAAGCCCATGACTTTATCAATACAGTATTTTTTTTTCAATTCAGAATCTAAAATGCCCAATGTAAATCAATCATAACATTTAACTAAACTGCCCAAACCCACTATAAAAATCCTTACTGGAGTTGTATGTCTGGTTAAAGAGATAAAAAATGCTGTGGTCTGTGATGAGGCCAGGTGCCATGTGCTCACACGAGGGCTGGGGGCTGGGCCGCAGGCCCAGACAGAACCTGGCTGCTGGGTTTAATACACACAGGGGGAACACATTTCACTCTTTGGGGAAGTGCGTTGCTACAGATGAAAACTGCATTAGAAGGCGCTTTGGTTCTGTGTTTTCTCCATGCTGACTACTAATACCATGGAAATAATTTTCCAGATGTTTATATATCATCAAAATCGCATTACAGCGAATTTAGAAAGTTGTTTCTTTTGGTTCATTGCAATGTAAGAGGAAAGAAAGCAGCCAGCCACTGTCTATATTCCCTCATGATTTGATTGTAAGATACATTTTACCATTTTAAGCAGGCTTAGTGCTGACTCTCCCCCTTAACACTAATGCTGAAATTATTACAACAAAATTCCTTCCAAAGAGATAGATTCCTTGTCCAAAGCTCTTTGTACTGTGGCCCAGTGCCTCATTTAGTATATTTTACATTATATCTAAAAATTATTTCACGTTTGAAACACCTTTCAAATAACAACACAGTATTTCAAAATTAAACTTAAATAGACCTTTTCATCCATGGGGAAAAAAAGGGTGGGGAGGATGACTCCAAGTAGTTTTATAGCTACACATTTAACTATCTGAAGTAAAAACCCTATCTGGACCAGTATCTGAGAACTGCAGGTTGTGACTTAAAAGTAGGCTGAGAAATCAGTTTACTGGGTCATGACATGGCAGTTTGAAAAATGCAATCTAACAGAATTAAGAATCATCAGTGTGTCTGCACATAACTGGGGTATTTGCTGCTTCGTGAGGGCTTCATTCAGTCATGTCCACCTAATATGTACAGGGTCACAGTGCTCAATGTAGTTTTTACCGATAAACTGGTCTGGGCCAGTGGTTCCTCAGACCGTAGCTGCCCATCAGAAATCTCCTAGAGCTATGTGATGAAAGATTCCTTGGCCCCAGCCCCTTACAGGCTAATTCAGTTGGTCTAGGAGGGGCTGGAACTCCTAGGGGACTCTGGTGGGTCTGGGCTAAGATGCTGCTCTGGGCTCCAGTTCTCGACTGTGCGGTAGCAAAGTCACCAAGCTTCCTTGTGAAACAGCCCCAGGCTGGAAGCATAAAGAGGCTGCTCTGAATGAGAGGAAGGTTCTCCAACTCTCTGAGTTACCCTTTCTTGTCCCACCTCCACCCCTGGGCCTGAGGGCTACTGATGGCACTCAAGGCCTTAGAAAGGCAGTACAAGGCCTCCCACAAGGGATCCAGGCCTCAGGGGACAAGAGGATCACCAGGACCACTTGCCTCATTATCTGCACCCGTCCCTCTACGGTCTTTCCCTTTTCCTCCTCTCCTTTTCCCCTATCAGTTTTACCCCTCTCCTCAACCTCATCCTGTAGTGATGCCTTAAGATACTGCCATGCTACTTCTGGCATTTGGGACACAAGAGATGAATGATGCTGGGTGAGGGTCAGAAGCTCTAAGCTAGGAGGTGGTGTCAGAATCACTGAGGAGCTTTTAAAAAACACATATGTCGGGAGGTGGCTGGTTTCGCAAGCGTGCTAGGAGAGTGGTGGAAGAAGGAATCTGCACATCAAACAAGCTCCAGGGGGCATTCTGACTGACGGCCAGTGCTAAGAACCAGTCTGAGGCACCAGAGCAGAGGTCCTGATCTGGGGTCAATGGATGGGAAAAAATTGTGGCAAACATATATGCGTACTTGGGCCTTTCTCTGAGGAAAGGTGTCACAGATCCCTGAGTTTCTCCAAGGCCTACAAATCAGAGTCTCAGGTGGAGGACTCTGGATCCTGCAGAAGCTCCGTGGTAACCCACAGGGGCACTGGGCAAGGCGGTGGAGGAGTGGAGCTGGTCCTGTGCCTGTCTCTGCAAACCTGGACTAACACAGCCCCACGGGGCCCAGATTTCTTCCTCCTCCAAAGGGAGGCGAAGGGGGGTTGCTGCCCCGGCCGTGCGTGGGGAAGACTAACCGGATGGTGCGTGCGCAGACACCAGAGAGCCCGGACATGGCACTAGTGCTGTAGGTGCTGCCTCTGCGAGAGCTTTCCGTGAATCCACGCTCAGGACGAAAAGAGAGAAGACTGGCAACTCGGGGGAAGGCCGTGATTAAAGGCGGGTCTTTCAGGTTACCTACCTGTCGACCTCCTCTTTGCTCATGGCAGCAAATGTGAAACACTCGGTCACTCCGTTGATGGCAAGCAGGAGGACGTAGAGACAGTAGGAACGCAGCAAAACAGGACCTATGAGGAAACAACCCACGGAGACTCCAGAGCCCAAACAGAAGGCCCACACGTACCAGAACTGGCTCAGGAGCCCTGCTGGTACCATCAATGGGCAGACATGTGCTCAAGACTATGGTCTTAACTATCTGGAAGGCCTCCCAGTATTCCATGGCACCGATTAAAAGAAACGGCTAAAAACAAAAGAGCAATTGAGATTAAGCCTACAAATCTCTCTTAACAACTAAATTCTCATCTGGCCGGGAAGCAAGTCTTCTCACTTTGTAAATCTGCACGAAGAGGTCTGCTGGTTTGAGCACTCAAGGCCACTAGTGGCCCTGCATGTATGAGAACCTCGGCTGAACAGGTCCTGGACGAAAGACACTGGGGAGAAGCCCAGGGCTCAGGAGCGGCAGAAAACTAGAGACAGAACCCCTCTGCAAATCTGCAGGGAGAATCAGAGTAACCATCATGTTATTTTCTTCTAAAACATAGTGATGTAGTTCTATAGCTAACTAACAAGCTTTGGAAAAATCTGCTAACAAAAGACTGGGAGCCTTAAAAATGGAATTGATCCCCTCTTTTAGGAGGGCCATTACCAAGAGGCAGCCAAGCAACTTTTTTTTTTTAATATTCCTGTTTATTTTTGAGAGAGCACGCATGAGTGGGGGAGGGGCAGAGAGAAAGAGGGGACACAGAATCTGAAGAGGCTCCAGGCTCTGAGCTGGCAGCACAGAGCAACGTGGGGCTCGAACCCACCAGCCAGAGATTATGACCTGAGCCAAAGTCAGATGCTCAACGGACTAAGCCACCCAGGCGCCCCACAGCCAAGCAACTTCTAATAAAACCTATGACCCAGCAATTCCACCCATAAATATCCATCCAACAAAAATAAATGTATGTGTTCACAAAACACCTTGTACAAAAATGTCCATAGCGGTTTTACTCATAATAGCCCAAACTGATCATCAACAAGAGAAAGAATAAACTGTGGGCCAGCCATATAAAGGAATACTTCTCAGAGAAGTGATCAAAGAGAAAAAAACTACTGATCCGTGTAAAAACATGGATGAATCCCAAAAACTGTATATTGAGGGAAAAAAAACCAAACATTAAAGTGTCCATACTTTATGATTTCATTTGCTTTTTAAAAAAACTTATTTATTTTTTAAATGTTTATTTATTTATTTTTGAGGGGGAGAGAGAGAGAGTGAGTAGAGGGGGCAGAAAGAGAAGGGGACAGAAGAACCAAAGTGGGCTCTGTGCTGACAGCAGAGAGCCCGATGCGGGGCTCAAACTACGAACCAAGAGATCGTGATCTGAGCTGACGTTGGACGCTTAACCAACTGAGCCACGCAGGTGCCCCATGTGATTTCATTTATATGAAGTCCCTTTTAAAAGCAACACTGGGGCGCCTGGGTGGCTCAGCTGATTGAGCTTCTGACCAGCTCAGGTCACGATCTCACGGTTCGTGGGTTCAAGCCTCGCACTGGGTTCTGTGCTGACAGCAAGAGCCTGCGTCAGATTCCATCTCCCTCTCTCTCTGCCCCTCCCCTGCTTTCTCTCTCTCAAAAATAAACATTAAAAAAAAAAAAAAAGCAATACTAATCTGTAGTGATAGAAATCAGAACAGTGGTTGCCTCTGAGGTAGAGGGAGGCAGATGACTAGAAAGGGTCCTGAGAGAACTCTCTGGGGTGATGAAAGTGTTGAACCTATCAACCAGGATGTTGGTTACATGGGTGTATATATTTGTCAAAACTCATCAAATTGTACTCTTAAGAGTACAGAATCTTACTTTATGTAAATTAGGCCTCAATAACTTAGTCACTAAAAGAATTCCAGTGTTCATATTTTCTGGCAAAGGAAAGGCATTCAGATCCACAGCATGAGTCCAAAGAGTCAGGAGCAGAGCAAGGAGATGAGGGAAGGAAAGCCAGCAGGGGCCAAGGTTGGGGATATACTACCAGAAGCCACCATTGGTGTTAGAGAGAGAGCTGAAGGTTCGGTCAATGTGAGAGGCAGCTACCACAAGGAGAAAAATGCTAGAAGACCCTGCTAGGACAGTGGCACTGATGGAACCCTGGGCCAGGCAAGAAATAACAACAGTGCTGATTCACCAAACAGCACATTTTTTTCAGAGACTGAGAATCCAGACTATTCTTAAGACTCTCCTATTTCTGAAGAGGATACCAAAGGAGTATCTTTTTGAATCTAAAATTGTTATTTTTTTTAACGGTGTTGTATTAGTTTCAGGTGTACAATATAGTGATTCAATAATTCTACACATTACTCAGTGCTCATCATGTTGAATCTAAAATTATTAATGACTGACATAAAACATTAGAAACAGAATTTATTACCTTAGAAATCAACTAACACTGACCCTTGTAACTGATAAATCTATCAATGCTGAAAACTGGGACCAGCCTCTTACTTGAGCAAAAGGGCTACACAATCACAGCAGTCTGTTTCTGTACCTTCTATGACTAATTACTCCACCAGGTGAACACTGTATTGATGGGACAGCCTTCTCCTCATGAAAATGTCCTGTGATTTCATTACAATACAAGCTGTTTCTTGGTGATTACCTTTTTTAAGGAGGCCCTGCTACTGTGAAATAGTCAAGTCCCCAATCTCTGCACACTGACTCATACTAATGGCTTCCTAATGAGGCCTCCCTGCCTGTCTGATGGAATCCCAGGGTCTCACAGCACAAGCCCACAGGGAGCTGCAAACCACCTCATTGGGTTCACAGCAGGTGTTTCTCCAAACTTAATGACCTTGGCTCTTGTGTAGAAACTTGGCCCCTCCTCCCCTAATACCCTAAGTTTGGGACCATTATAGTGGAGACCAAAACATGCCAGGGAACTTGTAAAATGGCATCTGACAAAGCCCTTTACATTGAGATGGGGCAGCAGAAAGAAGACTTCAGGGTTCTTGTCTAGTGCCTTGAGGAACTGAAAACATCTTTACCCAACCCAAGATGAAACACTGCAAGTGGATTGCCAGCCTGTGGCGTAGCACATTTTGAAATTGGTGAAGTCCCCAGGGCCTAACAAGTGCTGTGAGGTGCTCAGTGGCCTGGGCACCGCTGTTTCAAAGTTAGACACGTTCGATAATTTTGTCCTTCAAAGACCAAGAGTCACTGGATTAAATATACCATTTTACTTGCCGAGATCAATTTTATTCTCTGCAAATGGCTCTGAGTTATCCTTCAGAGGCTCTCATGCATCAGGCCGTGAGATTTATGTGGCATTTACTACCTTCACATGTGTTTAGTATCAAGCGGAGACTCATTAGAGCCTGCTCTCTGCCTTCCTCCCTCATCCGAGAGGGTGCACAGGGAAGTGCCCCGCAAGACACATCTTAAGCCTGGGAGGAGAGCCAAAGATTCATAATGACTTCTCCAAGTGAATTTGGGGGACTGGCTGATGTGGTGCCAAACCCCCCTAATGGTACCCAGATGTTTCTGACCTTGTATGAGGGGAACGGCCTCAGAATCCCAGCCACTGACAATGTCCCCTATACCGACAAGTATCAACCCATATGCATGCAAGTTTTTGAATTTCATAAGACTCTTCTATTTCTGTTTAGAAATTAGAATCAATCTGACAAAACTCTTGCACGTACCTGATCCAGAGCTAAGCATGACCCCTCCGTAGATATCCAAAGCCAGCTGAGAATAGGCAAAGCCAAAAACGGTGATGGTCAGGCCGGCCAGCAGGGCCAGCTTGAGCAGGGACTCCAACACGGTGGCGGCCACAGCCATGTCCTCCTGGGACAGGGGGAGAGGGAAGGAAGTTGGATGAATCATGAGCTAAAGAAAAACTTCACATCTGGCCTTATCTCTCTTTGCTGTCTTACAGATCACTTGTTCACTTGCTGAGAGGCGTCACTGCTTTTCTGCAGCCTATGCTGTTTCCATGTCAATTAGCACGAAGGAAATGAAGGAAAAAAAGACAATCTGTGCCTTCTTAGGTAGTTCAGGGGAGGTCTGGTTTTTAACTCATTCAGGATAAGTTATTTCAAAGGTTGTTTAGGAAACATTAGCTTTCCTCTCTGATATTTATTCTTTTTTTTTTTTTTTAACGTTTATTTATTTTTGAGAGAAAGAGAGGGAGAGACAGAGTGTGAGCTGAGAAGGGGCAGAGAGAGAGGGAGACACAGCATCCGAAGCAGGCTCCAGGCTGTCTGCACAGAGCCCGACGCGGGGCTCGAACCCACGAACTGTGAGATCATGACCTGAGCCGAAGTCTGGCACTTAACCAACTGAGCCACCCAGGCGCCCCTGGTATTTATTCTTAAATGGACAGCAAGTTTTTACATTGCTAGCCGGCTGGCTTTGTCAGTGTGCTTCTCCTGACAAACGTCTCCAAATTCTGACATTCCTGTCAAAGTATGCTTAGGAAAATATTCCTAAATCGACTGAGAACCAGTCGACTGTGCATAAACTGTATTTTTCAAAATGTCTTCTAAGACATGTAAGAGGGTGACTTAGCTTCCTTTTAATTCTAAGAGAAGTCAGACATTTTCGATGGTTTTAGAAAAAGGGAAGTTTCGACAACCAAATACGCCTGGATTAAAATCTCTTCTGTTATTTATCAATAGGAGTATATAGAAGAGTGTAGCTCTGGGCACTTCACGGTCTTTAAGAAGCTTATTAAGCAACTGGTGTGGTGAGTGACACCAAATGACTACATCCTTTTCTCCCCACGCCCTACACGAGCCTTGTCCCAGACTCTGCATCCTTCGGCTCGCCTGTGGTTCTTGAGAATGTGAGGATGGAGGAGGCAACCTCGATTCTTCCAGCTACACCTAGACCAGGGGAGGGGTATGCGCCGCACTGGGGACGGCTGCAGAGAGTTCTGAGAAGGCTGGATCAAGAGTGAGCTTACAAAGAAGGACTAAGAATGAGAAGGGAGGGGCCAGCCAGGGCAAAGGGAGAAGGCTTCAAAAGAAGTGAGCTCAGAGTCCTACCATCATTTGGAAGGCGATGGAAGAATGAAATCTAGAAGGAAATTTCAGATCAAACAGAAGGGAAACTGGCTGCTGCACATTTCAGTCTGTTTACCCTGAAATTGGAGCATTCACCAGAGAGACAGTGACCTAAGAACCAAGACTACCTGCTTCTGAAGTGTGGCGTCCTTTCCTCTCTCTAGCACCTTGGCGAAAAATATGTAAAAACTCTCCTCTATTGGCTGGAAAATTAATCTGGCCACAAGGGAGCCAAGATTATTCACTATATCGTATACACCTACAAGAAAAAAAGGAAGAAACAATAATCCTACTAGTTTTCTGATTTGAGTTTTCATGGCACCATTAACATTCTTTCTAATTTAATTAAAAAACATTTTTTTTAAATGTTTTATTTATTCTTGAGAGAGAGAGAGACAAAGCATGAGTGAAGGAGGGGCAGAGCCAGAGAGGGACACAGAATCCGAAGCAGACTCCAGGCTCTAATCTGTCAGCACAGAGCTCAATGTGGGGCTTGAACTCACAAGCCGTGAGATCATGACCTGAGACAAAGTCAGACGCTCAACCGACTGAGCCACCCAGGTGCCCCACTAATTTAATTTTTTTAATGGAACTTTTTTGAGGTAATTATAGATTCACAGGTAGTTTTAAGAAATCACAGATCCATTACTCAGTTTCATGAATAGTAACATTTTGTGAGAGCAGGGCACAGTATTGCAGCTGGGATACTGACACTGACACAGTCAAGACAGAACATTTCCAGCACCAGCACTTTTTTTTAATAGAAATCATTAATGCCAAGTTGATTTAAAAATTTTTTTCTTTCCACTACTTCAGGATTATAGTCAAAAATAAATACAAAGAAAGTATTGAGACTTATCTAGCCGCACGATCACAGGGCAACTCTGTGACTGTGATGGCAAGCTCCCTTTTCTGTCAGTGCCCCCAAACCCCAGACGGACACCAGAGCTCTGCAGGAACCAGGGGATCTCAACAGAGAACCTGCCACCCGAGTCACAAGAGAGGGGGCGGTCAGTACACTCTATATATTTACAGAGACCAGCAATTTTCAATCTTTAGGAATCATTTTTTTCCAATCTTCATCTTCTATAGTCATCAGGTATATTTTTCATTAACTGTATCAAACCGCAGAGAAAACTATTACTAATTATCTACTAATGGTGTTCACTACAGAATTTCATCTTACCCTGATCGCCAAAATTTAACACGTTCAAAAAGGTCATTACATATCGCTCGCCTACAAATAGAAAACCAAAATAATTAGCATTTCAAGGGCACATTATTTTCTTGTTTCCTTTTCTCTTATCGACTATCAACTTTCCAGCTGGCAAATAGTCTCAAAGGAGAAAAATTATATAGTCAGTTAAAGACATGTTCTTAATATTGATTTCAAACAAGATTCTATCCATAATCTCAAAATAGTAATAACGGCAAGTGATGGGGGATTTATTGACAGCAAATCTCCAAACCAGTTAAATTGAAACAAAAACAAAATCAATAAGACCAGTCTGATAACTTAAAAAAAGGGAGGAAGGTAAGATTACTATATGTTAATAATAAAAATGACTGTTCCAAATTTTAAGTGTAGGTTCTGTGAAATGAGAGGTCCATGATTATGTGCACAGGCTCATCAGGTTTCCTCCTTGTGTGGCCCACTGTGGATGGATGGAGCTCTGAGCAGTGCCCACAGCCGTAAAGGGCAAATTCTCACTTCCTAGAAACTTGCTCAAAAAGGAAAGCGATATTCAGAGACTAGAAGCAGTGAGGATCTTCTCTCAAGTCTCCCTTTGGTCCTCCCTGCACCCTCTCAGACTCAGCCCACATGACCACAGGACATCACTAGCTCCTATCTGTGTCTCTGCACTGCCTTGATCCATCCTCATTGCTAACAGTCCCAGCTTCTGCAAATACAGATCTTAAGGTGACCCCTGCTTTCACACCTTTAAATGGCTCTTGATGTTTACAAAAAGTCCAGGCTCCGTAATTCTGCACCTGAGGCCTTTTGTAAATCGACCCCAGGCTATCTTTTCAGCTTTCCTTCACCAACCTCATCCCCACCTACCATCACATAGTCATCCTCTGCTTTGCCCCATCAGGCTTTAGCCCCTCCAGCTGCTCTGCTTCAGGCTGGGCCCCTCCTGCTCCCAGCCTCCACTCTAAGCATGCTGGCCACCTAGACTGGCTTTTCCACAGGAACCTCTATGTGTTCTGGTACAAGCGGCTTCTCCTTCCCAACTCTGTAAGCTCCCTGGGGAAGGAACCACATCTCCCTCACATTGCTGTCCCTTGTTTCCTAGAAGAGCTCCAGGAAATGCGAGGGCACTCGAAAGAGCTAATGTTTCCAAGTATAGCTCTCGCAGCCCTGGTTCAAAGCTAACCACACAACTGTTTGTGTCTCTGGTGAGAGAATGAGCTCCTTGAGGCTGTGGCCTGTAACTCATTCATCTGTGTATTCTCAGCACCTGGCACACAGTGTTCAGGAAATGTGGGGGCAGAAGTTAACAGCACCTATATTTTTGCTATTACAATGAATGATTTCAACTGTTTTTTAGAGTTGTAGTTTGTAGATAAAAAGAACCTCGTGGGGGTGGTCCTTGTCCAGCCACTTCCTCGTTTCACAGCCATGGAGATGAAAGCCCTGAGAGGTTCCTAACAGCCCTGGGCAGTCAGGCCAGGGTGGCCCCATCGTGGAAGCCATCGGTACCACATTCAGGCCTGGCTAACTCACACCTGTTGCCACAAACCTAGCCACTACAATCTAGACAATCAGGCCATCGCTTGACTGGATCCACTTCTTAACTCATTTCAGCTGCTCTTAAAACTCTGGGAGGAAAACAAAGTGCATAAAAGCAAATGCCCTTTCCAAACTCCTTCCAATGATTTTCCCATTCTAACAACGTGAACTATCACAATATACAATTTCACTACAGATACCTTTATCAATAAAATTTGTTGAACACTGATCACAAGCAGGCCCAGCAGGGTTCTGGGGAGACAGTGGTAAACAGCACATCCTGCTCCCAAGCAACATAGAGGTAAGGCACCTTCACTCAGCTCTCCAAAGGCTTCTGACCTTACTTTCCCCAGAAGTCCTATGAGTGAGTTTCACTTTTGTAATGGCAATGTTACAGACTCAGGCTAGAAATAAGCACTGTCAAAGCTCAAGAGCCCTCAGAGCCCTCCTGGTTCTATGCCTTAACTCACAGACGGGGAAAGTGGCTCAGGGGAGTTACTTCCCTTTGGAACCATAATTAATGAAAAATAAAGACAGGGGAAAAAAGGAAAATAACGAGATAATAATAATGATGGTTATATTAGAATGCTAGAATTATAGGGAACTTTCTATTTTCTAAAATTTTTGTAATGAATTATATTATTTTTATAATTAAAATATAATTTTTTGAAAAGATTTAAAAACATGTTCAGTAACAAATATGTAGGTGTACGACATATGACATTTATGTGGAGAGAAGCCACTGCCTTTACTGGCTTCCAGCTGCCTCCAGCCTCACTCTCTGAGCTACAGCTGGGCATAAATAAACCAATACACACATGGAGAAAGACTAGCTGTATGTGCAGCTCTGTGCCAACCCTCTGCCTGCATTGCTCTGTCACTGTTAAACTGGAAAGCTTTAAGAAACTGGAAGCCTGGCCACACTATCACATAAGGGTGACTCTGCTTAAAAAAATAAAATGATGAAAACTCGGTTCTTAAAAAAAAAAAGTTCAAAAAAAGAAATGTCTAAAAAGTTAGGACAGGATAATGAGATTATGGATAATTTTCTTTATTTTCCAAGTTTTGTGTAATTCATAAAGAACTTGCATAATACATTTCTTTAAATGATAAAACATGGGGTTTAGGAATTAGATGTGGATTCAAATTAAATCGTTCCTCATTACTGTAGGACCCTGTAGAAATTAGATAATGGCACTGACCCTCGGTATGTAAATGTCAGTGTCCTCCTTATTTAAAAAGCTCCAATTTCTGAGGTTCCTCAGGTCAGGGAGCTCTATAAAGCAAATGGTCCAGGTCTAGGTAATCAGCAGTTCCGTGAAATTCCCTCACCTATATATACTATGGTATCCAGACTGCTCAGGGTGACCTTTCACTTACCTTCTGTCAAGATCTGCTTCAAGAAAGACTGTTTGAAAAAACTCCAAGTCAGTTTAGCCTCTTTCCAATTTACAAAAGCCTAGAAAACAAAACAAAAACAAAATCTCCCAGGCATTGCAAGTCTAAGGGTACAATAATGCTACACGAGAGGGAAACTCATTTTGGTGCCTAAATCCCAATTTGGAGAGTGTCCATTAATTTTTCATTTAATGCTAAGCACACAGAAGGCAACCAACAAATCCTGGCAAATCCTAGCAAAGAGCTTCCACTGCTAAACATGAAGACAAAGTCCTAGGTGGAAAGAGCCTCTCTGTAAAGGGCCTACAAAGATTCATTCACTGAGACCCCTAAGGAACTGTGCTATCCCCTTGTTGCACAGATGGTAAGCTGACCGTATCTAACACACAGCTCACAGTCGTTTATCTCCTTGAGATAGGTCTGAAGCATTCCAAGCTGCAGAACAAATTCTGCTCCACACACCCCACATCTTAATGCTGTATTTTGCCATCCAGGGTCGCTTTATACTAAGTATATGAGCTTTGCTTGTGTATTTCAAAAGGGAGCCGGGCTTCCCAGGTCAGTCAAACCACTCAAAATGGTTATGATACAGGGGAGGAAAAAACAAACCCAAAACTTTTGATATGGCTCTTCCAAAACTCCCAGGGAGGCACCAAACTGCCCATTTCCTAAGGATAGGAAGGTAAGGAGAAAGTAAATGCTTAGGAAGGGCAGAGTTTAACCTGTAAGACACAGGCAGTCTCAAGGCCAGACTGCTGACCACAGACTGGAAGAGTGGAGCAGCTAGCTGGATGTGACTTTTGTCTTTCTATCTCCCCCAGTTCCCTCTGGAGGCCCCTCCTCTCTCATGTAGGCATCCTGAGATCCCATAATGTTCAGTCTAGGTGTTAGGTTCTTAATCTCAGGGTACCTGCATTTTGAAAAATTCTTATTAACTCAAAGTGATGACTTTGAAAGGGAGGATTTCAGGGGGGCTCTTTGGGAGGAAAGGGGTGAATCACAAAGGCCAAGTCCACTCCACCTCTCCAAAAGATCAGTTACAGCTATGGAAGTTGGCCCAAGGGCAGATGTGGAACCTGTCCCGATCACATGAACCCCTGATCTTGGCCCCAAAACCATCTGTGTAGAGCACGGCTGTCCAGTGGAAATATAATGCAGGCTATATATATCATTTTAAATTTTACAGCAGCCACAGTGAACAGTAAAAGGGAAATAAAATTATTTTAGTATATTTTATTTAGCCCAAAATATTATCATTTAGACATATAAAAAAATATTAGAGGCATTTCATATTATCTTTTTCATACTAAGTCTTTGAAATCCAGTGCTTATGGTGTGCTTACGGCCCGTCTCAATGTCCAGGGTAGCTGGTGGCTACCATTCAGGACAGAGGAAGTCTAGAGCATCCCTTAAAAACGAAGGTCATTTTCAGGCTTCAAATATCTTCACTCCTTGTTTTCAGAGCGTTTCTTCTAGACACTGTGAGGACAAGCCTGAATCTCCCAAGCCATGCTGTCCTCAGAGCATCACTGGACCTGGAGCAGATGCCATGGGGAGCACTAACCCAGGAGTAAATCTTCCCCAGTGTCAAGGAAATTGGGCATCTCCTTTCCCAAGAGCAAAAAGCGCCAGAGTACCTACCACCACTAGGGGGCACTGTGAGCCACATCATCACCAGCACTGATCCCTCCCTTAGCTCCAGGGGAGCCATGGGCAGCTCGCCTGCACCCCAATGCCAAGTGGTCCTTTTTGGCTGGGTGGGGGGTGGGGGGTGCTGCACAGCAGTGCCTGAGCTCTTTTCAAAGGAAATGAACAGTTACAGCTGCCCATGGGGCTTTTGTGAAGCCTACTTGCCAGGAGGTTGTAAATGGGGTTGGGAAGATGACTGAACTCTAAAAGATTGTTTACCAGGGGCACCTGGGTGGCTCAGTTGGTTAAGTGTCCAACTTCGGCTCAGGTCATGATCTCACAGTTCCTGGGTTCAAACCCCACGTCGGGCTTGCTGCTGACAGCTCAGAGGCTGGAGCATGCTTCTGATTCTGTGTGTGTCTCTCTCTCTGCTCCTCTCCTACTCATGCTCTGTCTCTCTCTCTCTCTCAAAAATAAACATTAAAAAAAAAAAAAAGATTGTTTACCAGAGTGAAATCTTGACACTGTATTTGACCTGAAAGCTCACACGTGAGCATTCCATTCTCCTAATGCCTTCAATTTAAATGGACCCACAGTTTAGAAGTAATGGTCACACTGCTTACTATCTCCAAAATGCTCATTCAGGACATAGAGACAGGAAGTCTGATCAGAGACTGGATTTCTTCTCAGTGGTCTCTGCTGAGAAGAAGTGGGAGAAAAGAAGCAGCACATTCTTTGGGCTTTTACTATTTTGTTTAGGATGGATATGTCACTTGGCAGGAGGTCAAAGAGGCCTATTTCACAAGAGCTAGGTTGGTACTGCTTAGCTGGTCTACGTGGCTGTGCATTTCTCTGGAATCCCCTGACCAACAAGCCATTCCATTGCCTCCTGTACTGATGGAGAAATAGAGGCGTGGATGGCAAAAGGTAATGGGCAGAACCACAGGGGAATGTCTGCAATCTGAACTTGGGGGCTCACAATGCTTTAATGAGTCACTCTTCCCCTTTCCAAACTCTCCTGCCTTAGGACGGTCCAGAAGCCACGTGCCTCCCACACTGACAACAGTCACCAGGGAGTCTGCAGCCACGGTCTAGTCTCCATATCACCTCCACATCCCACATAGTACCCCTTCCTCTCCCTCTTGCTCTGGGCCTATGGCCTCTGCCCCAGCTGTGTTCACGCTCATATGTCCTCTGACTGTCCTCATCACTTCTCATCTGGACTGCCTCCTCATGAGCTTCTTCACTTCCAGCCTCTTCTCTAGCTCATCCTGCTGGGAGGGTTCAGGCTTTGGAGTCAAGCTCACAGACTGAGGCTCAAACTGCAGGTCCCAACTTCTTAGTGCTAAGCCTCAGTTTTCTCATATGCAAAATGGGATAAGGAGTCTATCTCCTGGTATGAGGACTGAATGAGAGAAAACAAGACACTTGATAAATCTGAAACAGATGGTAAGTTCCTCGACACAGGCACCTGGATCACAGCTCTGTTCACAAACCTTTCATTAGGCTCCGCTGCCCCTGAATCAAGCCCACGCTCCACAGCACCAAGGCCACCTCTATCTGGCCTTAGCCCAGCAGGCCATAAACTCCTTCCACCTTGTTTCCTCTCCCCTCCCCCACTGTTCAGCCAACCTAAGTACCCCAGTCATCTCTGCAATCCCAGTGCCAACACAGTGATGGGCAGATAATGGGGCCCAAGCAAACGTCTTCTTCCCGCAGCCACAAGTGAGCATTTCTACCACACATGCCCATTCACCTCTGTCCACCCATGTGTCAAGGCCCAGTTCAAAAGTAGCTTCCTCCAAGAAGCCTTCCTCAATGCTGCTGCATGAATTCATCAGTCCCTTCCCTATGCTTCTATTTTGTCAACACTACACACACACACTGTCTTGCAATGGTTAGTTGAGTACACATCTTACCTCCCCATCACAATGCAAGTTCTGAGGGCAGGGACCCCACTCAGGGCACCTGGTACAGTGCTTAACACAGAATACTGCTTCTGACATGCTTGCTGTGTTAAATGCCTCAGCTTTACTTAAATATTAGCAGATCTCTCATATGAAATTACTCAGAAGTGGGGCGCCTGGGTGGCTCAGTCGGTTGAGCGGCTGACTTCGGCTCAGGTCATGATCTTGTGGTCCGTGAGTTCGAGCCCCGCGTTGGGCTCTGTGCTGACAGCTCAGAGCCTGGAGCCTGCTTCCGATTCTGTGTCTCCCTCTCTCTCTGACCCTCCCCCATTCATGCTCTGTCTCTCTCTGTCTCAAAAATAAAATAAATGTTAAAAAAAAAAATTAAAAAAAAAAATCACTCAGAAGTGTCAAAAAATAGAAAAGATCTAAAAGCAGCCATTATTTGAAGTATCACTTATTTATTTTAAGGCTAAGTAAGTCTCTTTTGCAGAAGATGGAATTCTACAAGTACAGGAAATAAATCTCCCATTTTGGTCAAATTGATTTTGAATGGAATTGACCAGCTCTCTATGTGGGAACCCCCAGTGCAGAAAACTGCTCCCAAGGGTCAAGGTAGGTACATGCTGCTGGTGGTAAAGCCATCCACTGCATTCAGATGCAGCTCATTTCTTTTCTCTTAAAAAAAACAAAAAACAAAAAACAACTTGAATAATGAATTGTTCCACCTAGAACTTCCCAATTTTTAAGTCAACAAATAACTACTTTGGGCAATAAGCCAATTTCTTCTGGAAGACTACACAGCAGGGAGATTAAAAACACAGACTAAGATTAGTTCACAGATACAAGTTAGAGAGAAGTGGGTCCAAATTCAGATGTGGGATTTTGGTTTGGTCAGTTAACTACTCTGAACCTCAGTTTTCTCATCTGTGAAATGGAGACAATATCTCATAAGGTTATTACTATGAGGTTTAAGCACATGAGTCCATGTAAAGTGCTTAGCAGAGTGCCACTCACAGAGTAAGCATGCAGTCAGTGGTAGTTATTATAAACAGTTCTTTGTTGAAGTTCAAATACTTTCACAATTCCTTAAGTCTTCAAAGGGGCCTCACAGGTTGTGCAGACTAATTATCTCACCTTAAAAATAAGGCCCCTGAGGGGAGCCTGGGTGGCTCAGTCAGCTGAGTGTCAGACTTCGGCTCAGGTCATGATCTCATGATTCGTGGGTTTGAGCCCTACATCGGGCTCTGTGCTGACAGCTCAGAGCCTGGAGCCTGCTTAGGATTCTGTGTCTCCCTCTCTCTCTGCCCCTCCCCCACTCATGCTCACTCATGCGCTCTCTCTCCCTCTCTCTCTCTCAAAAATAAATAAATCATTAAAAAAAGAAAATAAGGACCCTGAGGTCTGGAGAGAGTGATGCAGGCTTCATATCAGCATCCCATAGCTGCCTCCCAAAAGCACAGGAAGCTCCCTGAGGCCCAGCAATCACTTTACATATCTGTATCCCAGACAGCACTTGGCAGAGGGCTGTGCTCTGTCAGCAAGAATGGCCCACTGTGTGTAACAGGTACACATACCTTCTCATGGTCAAGACTTCTGTCCCAGAAATATGAGCCTGGGTGCCTTCAGGACGGAGTGCCAGATCAAACCACTGGGTTCCTGCCCCGATGCCACCAGCGTCTGCTTTGCTAGGATGTGCCGGTGGAGCTATCCCTACTGAGAGCAGCAGTGGCATGGGGGGCGGGGGCATGGTATCAGCTGTCACTTATGGACACCCACCTGTGCCAGCCATGGTGTTAAGTATTCAGATGCCCCATCTCATCCCGTTCCTACAAGCACCTTAGGAGAAAGGTACTTTTAGTATCCCCATTTGACAGACGAGTAAACTACAGCTCAGAGTTGTACGCCTACCACAGAATTAAATACACACTGAGGCTCTTTTCATTACCCTCTCCTTGCCTGTGTTAATAGTCCAAATGCTCTTTTCCAAAATACTGCCAGGCCCAGGGGCTGGCCCGGTATGAAAAGCTGCTCTGTGGGCAGGTGGCAGAAGCTCTACGCAGGAGAAGCGATCCCGAGTCCTTATCCTCCAAGTCTGCAGATGAGGCAGCATGGTATCTCAAAACTGCCATGCTGATTTAGGCTAAAGGTGAGCTCTGTGTGATTGGAATGGAGAACTCTTATCTAACAAATGAGAACATATCTGTCTTTGTTACATAACATCTGGTCTTTCTTGAAAAGCTGTCTAACAGGATTCCATAAGTTCTGAGACTTATATCTCAAATACTTTCCTACTTTCTCAAGTAATCACAAAAGAGGAATAAGGAGAAGTCCAGCTGAAGCCTCACCTCCACTACGTGCACCACATGTGGGCGGCAAACAAGTATGGGAAAAGGGAAAGTGAGTCGGCCCAGTTCACAAAGCATCTGAGCAGAGGCAACGTGGCATAACATCACGTGTACCACGCCGGGGCCACAGGCAGCAGTGACCCCACCAGAGTCAGGAAATAGAAGTCAAATGGACTGAGAGCTGGAGAGTTCAGAAGAAAAAGGTTATTCCTCGCTCCCACACATCAGCAGCTAGAATCCTTAGTGGTCTACATGGGAAAGTGGGTCACCGGAGAGACTGGCCTGACACTAGGTAATGGAGCTCTGGAGGGGTCACCCTGCATTGTCAGCAGGCTGGACCATTTGTGCTGGAAGGCAGTCCTGAGAAAAACCAAGACACAGCAAAACAGAGAGTGGCCCGCGGTGGTTACAGCCTGTGCTCTGTGGCGATTCAAGCCACTCCAGGCTCCTGCCCTCACTCTGACCCTCACCTCGGGCAGATATTTAGTCTCTAAGCCTCAGTTCCTTAACCCTAAAATTGCAATAATAATGTCAGGCAAACAGAGTTGGTATAAGCATTAAATAAGGCACGAAAGCACCCAGCATAGGAGCTAGCAAAGTGGTTCTCGAGGGGGGCAGTTTTATCCCCCAGGGGACATTTGTGTCTAGAGACATTTTTGGTTATTACAGCTGAGAGGTGGTAGCTACTGGCAACTACTGGGTTAAGATCAAGAATGCTGCTAAACATCCTACAATCTACAAGACAGCCCCCACAACAAAGAATTATCTAGCCCAAAATGTCAACAATGTCAAGGCTGAGAAACCTTGGCCTAGCACTTAGTGAGCACTCAATAAATATAAGCTATGGAACTATCCTTGCTATTATAGCAATAAACAGGAAAGTAATAGTTTCTTCCTTTCAAGGATAATGAGGATCTGTGATTAAAATGATAAGAGAATGTATTACTTACTCTACTTCTTGTAATACTGGGTAACATATCTGTCATTCTGGAGACAGGAAGAGTCTGTTGCTTGGTTGATTCTGAGGAGCCCAATAACTTTGTGAAATAAATAACATAGCAGAGCACCAGAACTGCAGTATAGAAAAGCTGAAAAAAGAAAATAATGGATTTAAATTGCACAGTTTTAATATAGGCAGAATTAAGATATAACTATGAATTTGACCTCAAAGGCCAATCAAGAAATGGCTTGTGGTGCCTGGGTGGCTCAGTTGGTTAAGCATCCGACTCTTGATTTTGGCTCAGGTCATGATCTCACGGTTCGTGAGTATGAGCCCTGAATCAGGCTCTGTGCTGATGGCGCAGAGCCGGTTGGGATTCTCTCTCTCTCCCTCTCTCTGCCCTTCCCGCTCTCTCTCTCTCTCTCTCTCATCAATCAATCAATCAATCAATCAGTCAATCTTAAAAAAAAGAGAAATAGAACCGTCTTTATTAACTGTACCTTCTAGTGAGCAATGCCCCACCCTCTGGAAAAGAGCACTACTCACTAAAAGCCAGCTCTGCTGGGGCATCTCTGGGAAAAGTGCTCCAAACCCTTGACCTGACTAGGAGAACAGTGCTTCCAGGCAGGCAGAACATAATTTCCATGACAGACATCCCATAGTGTCACCACCACAGCAATGTCACATATGTGCTCAAAATGTTTGTAGTTGGCCAAAGGAACGAGTCTCCCGCCTAGACAACACACCGTGAGGACCCATATGTGCTGTGCTAATATCCGGGGACTTGCCATCATCTAGGATGGGGGCTTTTCCATAAACCCAGGAAGCCTGTCACACTGTGATTTCAAAGCAGAAAAAAGCTGTTGGCTCCCTCCTCTCAGTCCACTGTGTGGGCAAGGCAAGAGCTACTACAGGACAGGGGAGGGAGTCAGGGGGGTGATAGGAGGGCCCACCTTCCCTCCACTCACCCAGGACAAAAGGGTGGCTTTTGGCCAGGAGCGGCAGCCTGGGGTTTTGTTTGCAGGTTGGGAGGAGTATCCAAACAGCCCCTTTCACAAGCTCTCTTCTTCCTTCTCTCCCCCCTGGGAACAGCAATGTGCACTAGCTCAGGAAGGAACAGGACCTCCAGGCCCCGCTTTCAATCTGGTAACGTCAGGTCTGCTCCTGTGGCAAAGGCACAGAGCAAGGAGAAAGGGGAGTCTTGTCTAGTGGGTTCAGGCTCCTCAGCTCTCCACCCTTATCCATGCCTGAGGACAGAGCCCGCCATCCACCATCCTTCTTTCATGCCTCAAGCCCTCTGAGACACAGCAGCTCTGCTGTGAGCCATAGCACCAGATGCAACATCTTCTGTGACAAGAGGACCCGTTCCCTACCTCCCTTCATCTTCCCACAGAGCAGCGCCTGGGGGCAGTAACAACCTGTGAGTAGTCTTCATGCACTGAATCCCAACTACATGATCCTTCCCTCTTTTTATTGGGAAAAATTCACATAACATGACGTTGACTATTTTAACCATTTTAAAACATACAATTCAGTGGCTTTTCGTACATTCACAGTGCTGTACAACCATCACCACTATTTCATTCCAGAACATTTCCATCACTCCAAAAGGAAATTCTGTGCCCATTAAGCAGTCACTTTCTACTCCTCTGTCCCTGGCAATCAAATTCTGCTTTGTCTCTATGGACTTGCCTATTCTGGACATTTTATATTAATGGAATCATACAATAGGTGGCCTTTTGTGTCTGGCTTTGTTCATTTGGTATAATGTTTTCAAAGTTCATGGTGTCGTGGCACATTATCATTTTTATGGCTGAGTAATATTCCATGGCATAGATATGCCACATTTTGTTTATCCTTTCATCAGTTGATGAACATCTGGTTCTTTCCTCCTTTTGGCTATGGTGAATAGTATTGCTGTGTACAAGTTGTTTGAACTCATGCTTTCATTCTTTTGGGTATATACCTAGGAGTGGAATTGCTGGGCATACATCAGTTCTACATTTAACTTTTTTTTTTAATGTTTATTTTTGACAGAGACAGAGAGAGAGAGCACAAGCAGGGGAGGGGCAGAGAGACAGGGGGACAGAGGATCTGAAGTGGGCTCTGTGCTGACAGCAGAGGGCTCGATGCGGGAGATCATGACCTGAGCCAAAGTCCAACACTTAACCAACTGAACCACCCAGGCACCCCTACGTTTGAACCTTCTGAGGAACTGCCAAACTGTTTTCCACAGTGGCTGCACCATTTTATAGTCCCACCAGCAATGTATGAGGGTTCCAATTTCTCCATATCCTCAGTAACACTTGCTATTTTCTGGGTTTTATTTTTATTTTTTTTGATAACAGCCATCCTAATTAGTATAAAGTTATCTCATTATTTTTAATTCACATTTGCCTAATGACTGATGATATTAAGCATCTTTTCATGTGCTTATTGGCTATTTATTTGCATATCTTCTTTGGAAAAATGTTTATTCAGGTCCTTTACCCCCTTTTATTATTTATTTATTTTATTATTTTTTTAATATGAAATTTATTGTCAAATTGGTTCCCATACAACACCCAGTGCTGATCCCAACAGGTGCCCTCCTCAATGTCCATCACCCACTTCCCCCTCCCTCCCACCTCCAATCAACCCTCAGTTTATTCTCAGTTTTTAAGAGTCTCTTATGGTTTGCCTCCTTCCCTCTCTGTAACTTTTTTTCCCCTTCCCCTCCCCCATGGTCTTCTGTTAAGTTTCTCAGGATCCACATAAGAGTGAAAACATATGTTATCTGTCTTTCTCTGTCTGACTTATGTCACTTAGCATAACACTCTCCAGTTCCCTCCACGTTGCTACAAAAGGCCATGTTTCATTCTTTCTCATTGCCAAGTAGTATTCCATTCCTTTACCCACTTTTAGGGTAGTCTGTCTTTTTGTTGTTGAGTTGTAAGAATTCTTTATATATTCTAAAGATGGGGTATTTGATATATGATGGGGTAAGGAGCTGTTTAAGGAGGAACCTGGAAGTGCATTGGACAAAGGAGAATCCCAGAGCCCTGGGCAGGGATCGCCTGCTGATATGAGGCGCTGATGGCCCTCAGGCCTCTCATACAGACACTGACAGAGAATGTACCAGAGAAGAGCTCTCTGAAGTCTTATAATAAGAAAGCAAATAAACTTAGAATGAGCCTTGCTGACCTATGATGTATCCTGAGTGGGAGCTAGGACCATCAGAAAGTCATAATGCAAGCACCTTTCCCAAGAAGGGCCAACCAATAACTGGGCGTCTCCATGGCCTCCTGTTCTATTAGGAAGAATATATCAAAAACATGATGAATGCAGAGTACTGTAATCCCAGATCTAATAAAACATGGCAAAAATAATCACAAATAACTTCTCTAAAATATACAGCTGTTTGCAAACTACTTTTGGGAGGTAATTGTCATTCTTATAATATTATTTTTATATCTACTTTTACTGTGTTCACAAATACATTTGCGGTTTTTGCTTAGGACACAGGAAAGACTTTCACTAAAACTGTGACTAAGAATTTTAATTTACCTTCCTATACATTAAGAAAAATTACAAACTGCTTTGTCCTATAAGATGTTCTGATATCTATCTGATCTTGGGTTTTGTTTTTAAAATGAGCACTATACTCTAGTCGTACTTTTATTCAAGCTACAGATATGAACTAGAACTAGAAACTGGGATGGCAACGAGGCCAGAGCTGCTGAAAGTGAGAGTGCGCCTGCTAACACTCAATTCATGCGCTCTGCATTGTGTGAGATTTCAATGCAAGCTTCAAACAGGCTTGGCAGAGTTTCTTCCTATCCTGAGAACAACTGATTAAAATCCAGGGAAAAAAAACGCACATGCAATTTGGTTCCCACCCCACTCCCTCACTGCTTTTCTCCCTCCTCCATGAGACAGTAAGACAATCAAAGGTGAGTTTGGTACAGGCTCGCCCACAGAACATCTAAAGGAGTTGTTATGTTTGACAACGAGGCCGAGTGCTGGGGCTTCACGGGGCCCCTGGGGATATCAGTAGCATCAGCACGTGGTGTAGAATGGACAGCCAAAAGAAAAGAACTGTCATGACCATCTTACTAGAGCTTCCAGCCTGCCTCACATGCATGAATACTGCAAATGTAAACCACACAGTAACGGGAACAAGAAGAAAAAAATCAGGGGCACGTGGGTAGCTCAGTCAGTTAAACTTTTGACTTTAGCTCAGGTCATGATCTCGCGGTCAGAGTTCGAGCTCCGCCTCAGGCTCTGTGCTGACAGCTCAGAGCCTGGAGCCTGCTTTGGATTCTGTCTCTCCCTCTCTCTCTCTGCCCATCTCCCACTTGTGCTCACTCACCCTTCCTCCCTCCCTCCCTTTCTTTCTTTCTTTCTTTCTTTCTTTCTTTCTCTCTCTCTCTCAGAAATAATAAATGAATAAACTTAAAAAAAAAAAGAAGAAAATCAAATGGAGAAACATAGATTATACAAAAGTGAAAAGCCATAACCCTTACCTGGGCCAAAGAGAAAATGTATAGCCCCCAGTGAGGCGACCAGAGCACAAGAAAAGCTGTCAGGACACTCTTGAAGATGACCGACAGGCTCTCAGCAATCACCTGCAAATATGTAGTAAAGGGTGCACTTTACATTATTAAAAACTAAAGATGCACAGGAATGACAAATAGAAACCTGGGATAGTGGTTACCCCAGCAATGGGGGTGGGGCATGTGGTTAGACATAGCATGACAATGTTCTAGTGGTAGAACATTCTACCAGTTCTAGGCTGGGTGGTAAGTTCATAGATTTTCAGTATTATCATGCTTTAAGATTTACACATACAGCAGGGTGCCTGGGGGGCTCAGTTGATTAAGTGTCTGACTCTTGATTTCAGCTCAGGTCATGATCTCACGGTTTGTGAGTTCAAGCCCCGCATAGGGCTCTTTGCTTGGGATTCTCTCTCTCTCCCTCTCTGTGTCCCTCCCCAACTCACATTGTCCCTATTCTCTCAAAAATAAATAAACTTAAAAAAAAGATTTACACATACAGCATATATTCTTTTGTACATATTAAACAACAGATTTTAAAAGACGAAAACTTAATATTAGCACACAATTAAAAATAGAATCACTAGGAAAATCTGAAAAACCTTCAGTCCTCTTAAATTCTTATCTAAGCTAATAACTTCCCTATTAGCAAACCTGTTTTTGCATTAATAGTATAGCAGATGTAAACTTAAGCCCAGCCCATCTGCTAAATTTCAAGGGAATGAATTAAACTGATCATGTTACCTTTTTCCAAATTTCTTTTTAAATGCAAATCTGAAAAAAATCATCGCTCCTAGAAAATCTTTTTAAGAAACCACTCTTTCCCTTCTTCGAATTTCCCACTAGAGCAGAAGGCATGCTGACCTTGAGCTTGACAAACATCTGTGCTTGTGCCAAGACCCAGAAGGGCTCTCCCAGAAGCTCCACCACAGCCGAAAGACCGAACAACACCACTCCACTTCCATAGTGGGGGACGGCATTAGGATCAGGCACTTCCAGCAACTGTAACCACACCCAGCCCAGGAGCAAGGACCAAAACATACCCAGGGGGACCCTAGAAAAAGAAAAAAAAATGTTTTTTTAATATGCTAAAAATAAAAAATATATATATTAAAATAGTAACATTGAACAGAAAAGAAATAGAATTTTAAAAATAGCTACCACTTATTAAGGCACTTACTACATGCCAGGCACTCAGATCTACCCCTTTTACACAGACCCCTCACAATGATCCTGCTATTACCCCATTGAAATGATGGGGAAACTAAGGCTGACAAGCACTGGGGAATTTGGCCAAGGTCATGGACAATTAGCCAAGGGCAGAAGCAGGGCCCAATCCCCATCTAACTCGTAAGTATATGCTCCTATCCACAGTGTGACACTGACGAGATAAACAAAACTCCTGGCAAGTATGTGCCTGTTGTTTGCACACAAATGACTAAAATATAGTATACAGTCAGTTCTTGCACCCAAATAAGCAACAGTCCAGTGCACAGTGTCCCCTAGCATGTGCACCACAGAGCACTTAAATATGACTAGGTAGCCAACAGTCATCCTCTAATAAAATGAATACCTACCAGCCTCGTGACAGTCATTTCCATGAGGCAAGAAGGAGTTACGGAAGGCAGCACTGAGAAAAAACCTCAAATGCCAGCCCTCCCTGCAGGAATCTAACTGCAGAAAGGCCATTACAAGTTTTAGCTGATGTACTTGATCTTCAAGAATATTCTCAAGGGCTGAGAATTGAAATCAACATTACAAAATTGAAGAAAGATATAATGAAAGCCCTAAAAGGCTTTCAAAGAATGCTAAGTGGTTGTTAAAAGCTCAGAAAAGACCACAGGGAGGGGGAAAGATTAGGACTAAAGAAGACGGCACAGGCCCACTGGGGCCCAGAGTGGGCATCAGGAAGGGCAGAAACAACCTCCCAAGAGGGTAGAAACCTGGCCCTGAAGCCCCCACCCACAGCCTCCTCCTGGCTCCTGGCCATCCAGAGAGGAAACAGCCAAGATGTTGGATGCCTTCTCCTTCCTGTCCCATGCCCAGGCCCCAGAAACCCAGGCTGGAGACAATTCAGCTTTGGGCAAGTGTTGCTGTTTAACTTACAACACTTACGACGCTTGCTTTTGCACGTTCTCCTGCCAAAGCACAACTCACGTTAGCCACAAGAGGTTGAAGGTCTGGTTCCAGTCTCGCTGGGCACCCCCACTCAGACATGCTCTACGGAAGGCCTCTCTGGCCAGGAAGACGGTGGTCGAGTAAAGCAGTGTTAGCCTTTAAAGGAAAAGCAGAAATCAATAATGGGGGTGCCTGGGTGGCTCAGTAGGTTAACCTTCCGACTTCAGCTTGGGTTATGATTTCGTGGTTTGTGTGTTTGAGCCCTGAATTGGGCTCTGTGCTGACAGCTCAGAGCCTGGAGCCTGCTTAGGTTTCTCAGTCCCCCCGCCCCCCACTCACTCTGCCCCTCCCCCGCTCGCTCTTGCGCGCTCTCTCAAAAATAAACAAACATTAACAAAAAATAATCAATAGTGACTCTAATTATTTTTCATAGAGAGAATTTCTGAGATTTTGCCAGCGACAGAAAGAAAAAGTCTTGGTCATAAATCACTGGTGGTGATGTGAAGGGCAGTGAGTTTTTACAGGGTCCGCGTACTAGTCTGATCCATTTGAACAACAGAGTTAGGAACCAAATTAAGGACACCTGAGTGTGTGCCTATAGAGCATTATATCCGGGATAGAAAGTGCCACAGTGGCCCCCAAAGCCTAAGGCCTCATGGCTGTAGGCAGAGGTATGGCTCTGACAATAGGAGAAAAGGACAAGATATGACCACACAGAGCAAGGGGACCTCTTGGTCACCCTGAGACTGGTGACCAATGAGAGCTCTTATGAGAGAAGCTGAGGCTCTGAGTGGCAGCAAAAGCTGGCCAAAAGCATCTCAGGACAGGCAATAGGCAATAGGCAATAGGCAATAGGCAATAGGCTGGTGGCCATTACAGAGGCCGCTGCAGCCCAGGTCAGCAAGGCTTGTCTGCCATCTTTCCCGGGTGGGCAATATTTAGGTGGACCCTCTTGCACCTGCATGAGTAAGAGCTGAGATTTTCCCTCATCAACAGGCCATGTGTGATGAAGTCAGAATGGAGACAGCCGTGGAGACAGACCTTAGCTGGGCTAAGGTCTCTCTGAGGATGTCCAAGGACCATGCTGCTATGCAGTGCTTCTGTCCAACATTGGGAAGGAGGAGACTGAACTGTATGTTAAGCAGAGGGCAGGCCAGATAAAGGTTGTCAAAGCAGAGACCTGAGAATCTGGGGAAGACCAGATGGCAAGAGGCCCAAACTGCTTTCAAATCTGAACACCTAAGAGATTTGGTCCTCTTCCTTCCTGCTTGCTTGCTTGCTTGATTTATTTTTAAGATTTTTTTTTTAAGTTTATTTATTTTGAAAGAGAGAGAGAGAGAGAGAACCAGTGGGTGAGGGGCCGAGAAAGGGTGGGGGGGACAGAGAAAGCAGGCTCCGTGCTGACAGCAGTGAGTGAGCCTGATGTGGGGCTCGAACCCACGAACCATGAGGTCATGACCCAAGCTGAAGTCAGATGCTCAACCAATAAGCCACCCAGGTGCCCCTAGGATTTTATTTTTAAGTAATCTCTACACCCAATATGGGACTTAAATTTACAACCCTGAGATCACAGAGTCACACACTTGACCCACTGAGCCAATCAGGTGCCCCCCTTCCCACTTTTAAAACAGTATTTCTCAAAATATGATCCCTGCTTCAAAATCACTTAAGGAACTTGTCAAAATCCTGATTTCTGGACCCCTTCTCAGCCCCACCTAGTGCAAAACTCCCCCAGATGATTCCTTTGCCATCAAAGTTTGAGAACCTTCTCTAAGCTCTGAAAACGGAGCCCAGAGCATACATTTGGTGGGTATTCGATGTAAAATGCTGTCTGGAACATATGGTCTTGTTTATGAGGACATGAAGATACACCTGAGAAGCTGAGCTAACCTGAGCATTCACATCACTTCATAGACTTTTGTGTCATTTGTGAATACAGAATATGCGTGGGTGCCCTTGAACAGAAAAGAGAGTAGAAGGAACAAATGGAGTCTAAAAGACAAAGCAAGCAGCTTTCTAAGAGCTGCCAAGGGACTCATGACAAGGATGCACACTGTCACCCTAACCACCATTTTCCAATTATAAAAGTCACTGAGGAGGGAAGGCAGGCTGCTCCAGCCTTGCAATTATGAAGCACATCCTCACCAGCCGCGGGATTCCTGCTTCCTGTGCTGTCAGCAGGACAAGAACACAGGATTATACCTGAGACAGGGTTTGCAGTGAATTACTCCCACTCCTTTCCTGGGTTCTAAGAGCAGACAAACCGGAACAGCTGGCAGAGAAATGTGCATTTGGAGGCTGCTAATGGAAAACACTCCATGGGTCCATTAAAAGTAGCATTGCCTGCTCATTCCCCCATCCCAGCATGCTCTTCCTCAGCCCACTGCTAGAACACTCCACTTCCAGTAAAGGCCCCTGCTTCCAAAATCTGAGGGTGACACACAGGTGCCCTGACTGGGGACGTGAGCTGTGGGCAATGCCAGGGTACTCCCTTCTTACCTCACGTTCACTATGCCAACGATTTCCTTTGACAGGAAGCGAAGAATAAATGCATTCAAGACAAAGGTGATCAATCGAAACAACACCTACAGAGAAAGAAGAAAAATACATGAGAATAAATTATGTTGGGAATATTTATTTTGTTGAAATGAAAACAATGTGGCTGCTCTTTCTAATAACACACTGATGTACAGCAGCTCTGCCATAGAGACCCTCCTGAAGACATACCACCTGTCTGTTTCTGCTGAAATTTCATTCCTGGAGGGGTCCCCTGGCACTTCTGTGCAATGGTAGAACAGCACACAAAGGCACTTGGAAATCTCTCTAATTTACTGATAAGAGGGAGGGCCTGACAAGTCAGTGAATTCCTTTGGGCTCAAAGTCAGGCACTTCAGGAGACAGAGAATTCTAGTCAGTGCTTCACATTGGCCCTCCCTCCAGCTTGTTGAGAAATAGCACACACTTAGCAAGTGGGAGCCTGCAGGGAATGGCAGAATCTCCAGGAATCACAGGGTCTAATCTCTCTTCTCTGCCTAGCAATATCTGGGGATTCTGATAATGACATTCAATCTCTTTCCAGCTATTACCATTTGAAAGGGATATATCCCAAGACTTCAAACCTGTCAATTCAAACCTGAGCAAAGAATTCTTCCATGAGACAGAGAACAACAGGGTGCTAAGTGGGGATGCTAAAGGGGGATGCTGAGCGGGGTGCAAACCTCAGCCCCCGTCTGCATCCAGGAAGCATGACAGGTGTACTCCACAGTGTGCTCCAGAGCAAATGACAAATCTCTCATAGTTATCTGTGAACAGGTGCAATTTGAAAGACTCAATCAAAATATGCCAGTGGACCACAACAGTCTAAAAATCTCCAGGGAAAGGTATGACCAAAAAGGGAGAGTACAGTTTAACACTGTCCCTGAAGTGTCACAGAGCAGCAAGGTCTCCAAAGCCAAGATATCACAATATGGAGTCAAAGGCGGCCTTTTGAGAGTCTGATGAAAAGTTCTCCTTAGAAACATGCAGATACATACCTACTTACCAAATTTTTTACTCAAATTTAGACATTTGAAGCCAATTCATGGAGCCCTGAATGGAAAAACCACTCAGCTGAGAGTCTCAAATCACCATTTAGCTGTTAAGCCCTTCGTCTCCTAACTCTTATAAGCTTCAATTTCCTCCTGTCAAATGAGGTTACCTATCTTACAGGGTTGGTAACAACCATCAAATAAGACCTTAGAGGTGAAAGCATTTTTGACAATGAAAGTGAAAGGCATGGGGGCCGCTGGGTGGCTCAGTCAGTTAAGCGTCTCTTGATTTTGGCTCAGGTCATGATCTCACAGTTCATGGGGTTGAGCACTGCCTGGGGCTCCCCGCTGACAGTGTGGAGCCTGCTTGGGATTCTGTCTGTCCTTCTCTCCTCACCCCTTGCCCACTCATGAGCTCTCTCCCTTACAAAATAAATAAATTTTAAAAAAAGATGAAAGGAATTAACACTTTCACTATGGCCAGCTCAAATTCTTTCAGGATACAATGTAATTGCAAAGCTACCTCAAGTGTCTGCATTGTAATTTGAGAATACATCCAAGACCAGATTAAAACACTTAGGAAGCCTAGATTATGGCTGTTTTTAAAAAAATGACGTACATACAGTTAGTGTCAAATTTAATGTCAAAGTTACCATGGTCTAAACCTAACTGGTTTGAAGAAAGGGCCAAGTTAATGAAGCTCTAATGTTGTTCATGCGACCCAGTATTTGCTCCATGTAAGTGGCCCTTAGCAACACAGTCTTCATTTAACTTTGTAACGGACTTTACAGTTTTAAAAAAGCTTTCACATCTGTTATTTGACCCTTAAAAGCAATTGGATAAACGCACAGGAAGCAAGTTAAGACTCAGAGCAAAGTGATTTGCCCAATGTCACATAATAATCATATGACCCAGCTTGACTTTATGGTAGGCCACCTGACTCCCAGTCCATTGTGTTTTCTGCTAAGACTGGTTTTCCTTCCTTCCTTCCTTCTTTCTTTTTTAATGTTTATTGATTTTGAGAGAAAGTCTGTATGCGCACGAGCAGGGAAGGGGCAGAGAGCGAGAATCCCAAGCAGGCTTCATGCTGTCAGCACAAAGCCCGACACGGGGCTCGACCTCACAACCTCGAGGTCACGATCTGAGTCACTATCAAGAGTTGGACACTTAACTGACTGAGCAACCAAGGTGCCCCAAGACTTGTTTTCTTTTTATGAAGCCAATCTGGGCCGTAAGGTATCATCAAAGCCTGAACAATCAGCACTGCGGATAAAGCAATGAACTCAGTTTTTTATGTCGTGGATAGAAGAAAAAACTTGGTACCTTCAAGGTTTAGTTAATTTAGGGTTAGGTGAATGTTTATTAAGCACATGACTTGTGCAAGGAACTCTTCTACATGCTTTATGTAAATTGTTTCATTCCATTCCTATAATGACCATTTAAGAAAATCCTTATTACTATAATAAAAATACCTAACATTCACTAAGTACTTATAATGCGCCAGGCACTTAACAGGCATGTCATCTAATCTTGCTAATGACCCCATGAGGTTGCACTAATGTTCTCATTTAAGATGAGGAAACTGATATTCAAAGTAAAGCGATTTTCACAAGGGCAGGGAACTACCAAGTGACAAGGACCAAACCTGAGCTCACATGTGCCTGGTTCTCTCTCTTAACATCCAAGTGAAATGCTGCCTCTAAAATATAGGGGAAGGGTGGATTCAGGACTCTTCTGAATAAGGGCTGAACTGAGCCACTTAGAATGACTAACTCCTAGTGTTAAAAGAATCTTTAGACACCATTTGGACCAACTGGTATGTACCTTAACTGACAGATGATGAAAATTAGGGCCAGGAAGGGGAAGTGACTTATCTAAGGTCACATAGCCAGAAGGAAAATGCAGCTAACATTTACTAAGTGCCCACCAAGAGCCAGGTACAGCATTAAATACAATTATCTGAATGACTTCAGTCAAGCCTCATAGAAACTTTATGAGCTAGGTGCTATTATTACCCCAATTTTCCCGATGAGGAGCTGAGGCTTAGCAAGAGAAATCCTTTGTCTTGGTTCATGCAGAAAGCACGTAGTAGAACCAGGTTTCCTATCTAGGGCTGCCTAAGCCCAGGTATCTTTTTCTTAGCTATGCCATACTGTCTCTATGAACTCAGTCAGAGTCAGAGAGCTTGAAGAAGATGTTTGAGGGTCAGCGGTGGGGGAAGGAGAGAGTGAACTCCTTGCCTTAAAAATATCCAATTCTAGAGCACCAAAGGCGCCCCTGCCACCTGACCTAACCCTGTCCTACTACCATATGGGAAATATAACGCTCAGAAGGAAAACGACTTGTTTGTAGTCTCCCAGCCAGGCCTCTGAACTCCTGCCCAGGTGCCGGTTCTCCGCCGCCACCGTCTCCTGTTGAACCCTCAGTAGTGGGGGTCCACGACGGGACTGGGTGTGCCCCGAAGCGCGCTCTCAAGGGCCCCAGGGCCGCCTCCCCGCGCCTCCGGACTGCGGGTTGGTCTGCGGCCGGTCGGGCAGAATACCTGCAGGAGCAGACCGGAGGAGGCCAGCCGGGCCGCCTGGCCCAGCACCTCTCGGCTGCCCATCTCCTCGGCGCCCCGCCTCGGTCACCAGGAAACGCCGCCGCCGCCAGCCGGCCTAGTCGCGGGGAGATAGCGTAATGGGGCGGCTCGCTCTCTGATTGGTGATTTGGGGGCGGCGGGGACTAAGCAAGAAACGTTCTGGCCCTTTAAGTGAGCGGCTTGAGTGACGTCAGTGTTCCTGCGCCGCATCTCTTTTCCCTTTTGTGTGAGCTTAGGCGTTTTCTGTGCCTATCCCTCCCCGTCCCAAATAAGTTAGGAGAAGCTGTTAAAGTAGCCCAAAGCCTCTTCCCTGAGGCTCTCAGCCTGCTAACCAAGAAACACTGATTTCTCCGGCCTTGTTAATAAGATTCTTCCCTTTTGGCCTTGATTACAAAGTTGCGCCACAGCCCCCTAAATGAGGCAGGGCAGGAATTGTCCCTGTTTTACAAAGAAAGGACTGAGGACCAGAAGTTAAGTGCAGCATTTTTTCACGTGTGTGCTCTTGTGTAATCCTTCCTAAACTTGTGAGAATTGGGTCCTGTTGTCAGAGGAGTAAGGGGAGACAGTGGAGATGTAAGACGACTTGTTCAAGACTGCACAACTTTTGCCTCAGTGGAGCGGACCCTGGGCTCCTGATCCTAAACTTGCAGCGTTTGCTCGCATGTTCCAGCTGTGAGGACAGAGCAGAGGAATGGCTGGGAATTGCTTTGTAAAACGTAAAGCACCCAACACACAGCATCAGCTGCTCTGTCCTTGTTCTTATTATCTACTATGCATCCCTAGGGAGGGCACTTTCCCAGTCTCTTTTAGGCTTTCCGTGATTTGACCCCAGCCTACCTTCTGAACCACCTTTCAGACCATCACCACCATTCCCCAGCATTCTCCAGGCCTAGCCATCGGAGCCCTTACCATTCCTCAAACAGGCCCTCTCTCATTGGCCTTTATTCCTGTTGCCCTCTGCCCAAGGCACCTTCTCTGATGGCATTCCCCCTGCAACCACTCTCCAAGACCCCATTGTCCAGGATTTCCCGAGTAATACAGTCAGCACCTGCTATGGACTGGATGTTGTTGCCCTCCCCAAATTCATCTGTTTAAGCCCTAATTCCCAACGTGATGGTATTTGGAGGTGGGGTGTTTGGGAGGTAATTAGGTCATGAGTGGGGTACCCTCATGAACAGAGTTAGTGCCCTTTTAAGAAGAGACGAGAGAGAGGAATAGGAATGCTGTCTCTCTGCCATGTGAGGATACAGCAAGAAGGCAGCCATCTAAAACCAGCCAGCACTTTATCCTGGACTTTCCAGCCTCCAGAACTGCAATAAATAAATTCCTGTTGTTTAAGCCACCTAGTCCATGGTATTTTGTGATAGCAGTCTAAGCAGACTACGACAGCACCTGGAAAGCACTTTGTGAACTTTATAGCTTCTAGCGCAGTCTGCTTTGCAGTGAAGAGGCTAGAATGTGTGTCTCTGTCTAAACAGCCCATGAGCTGAATTCAAGAAGGCAAGAGTGAAGCCCACCTGACTTTGCCTCCTGCAGCAGTGCTGGAGAAGGCTCCTAGGAGTTCCATAAATGCCTCCTGCCCTGTTATAGCTGCTATTGCTGCTGGAAGCAGACTATGGGACTCAAGGCCTATGCCTTCTCCTCCACCACTCCATCTTGCCAGGTTCATCAAGCTCTGTCTTATGGTAGAGGTTCAGAATGTATTTGACTATGAGACAGACCTAGCCCTGAATCTTCATTCTGCTACTCACTAACGTGGTGACTTCAGTATGCTCACCAATTTTTTTAAATTTCTAATGTTTATTTACTTTTGAGAGAAAGACAGAGAGACACAGAGAGAGACAGACAGAGAATGAGCAGGGGAGGGGCAGAGAGAGGAAGACACAGAATCCAAAGCAGGCTCCAGGCTCTGAGCTGTCAGCACAGAGACTGACACGGGGCTTGAACTCATGAACCGTGAGGTCATGACCTGAGCTAAAGTCAGACCCTTAACCAACTGAGCCACCCAGGTGCCCCAGTATGCTCACCTATTAAATAAGAGAGATTATCTATCCATCTGTTCTGCGAAGGTAATCAATCACAAAACAGACAAAAGTCTAGCCCTTAAGGAACTTAAATTCTATTGGAAGGGATACCGAAAAATTCCTAATAATAAAATTTCAGGGTGCCTGAGTGGCTTAGTTGTTCAAGCGTCTGACTCTTGATTTCGGCTCAGGTCATGATCTCAAGGTTTGTGAGTTTGGGCCCTACATGGGGCTCAGTGCAGAGCCTGCTTGGGATTCTCTCCTCTCTCTATGTTGCTCCCCTGCTTGCAGTCTCTTTCTCTCAAAATAAATAGACATTTAAAAACATAAATAAAAATAAAATTTCACATAGTGATAAGTGTTATGAAAAAAATGAAATAAATAAGGTAATAGAGGTTTTTGGAGGGGGAGAGAGGATGCTGTTCTGGAAGGCAGAGTAAATCAACACATGGGAGAGGAGTGTACCTAGAGAGGAGGGAAAAAAATGCTAGGAGGCTGGGGTATTTGGCCCAATGGCTGAGATGCCCAAGGGCTTGACCTGGGCAGGCTGTCCACCGCCATGGACCTTGGGCTGGCAGGCAAGGTAGGCTCCTGCTCCCTTTATCCCCAGCCAAGCAGCCACCTCCTCCATAGCTCATCCCTGAAGCAGAACCAACCAAGAGCTCTTCATGTCCACATACTCCTAACCCTGGGCAACCTGCTGGGCTGGTCTAGGAGGGACAAGGAGGTCATTTTGCTGGGGGCAAAGAAGCCAAAAGGGAAATGCTCCAAGTGAAGTCCGGAGGGCAAAGCCTCCGTATCCGGAGTCCAGGATACGGACCCCAAGGGATCCTGGGCATGGAGTTGGAGGCCTTTTCTCTCATTCTGGAAGTCAGGACTTAGTGAGGAGAGACTGAGCACACACTTTGTGCCCAGAGCCATACTGGGTGCTGGGGTGGGTGGGGGAAAGGACTGTGCTCAGTGTCAATGAGCACTGACCACTGGCTCCATGTCAGGCACTCACGTATGCACTGTACATGCGTGTTTCAACTCCTTTATCCCCTCAACAACTCATGGGGTGGGTATTACAATGGAGGACAATGGAGCACAGAGACATTAGTGACTCACCCGAGGTCATTCAGCTAGGGAGCAGTCAAGCTGCTATTTGAACCCAGATGCTTTCTGACTCTGAATGCTTGAAGATGTTCCTGCCCTGAAAAACTTCTGGTCTCAGGGGCACCCGGGTGGCTCAGTCGGTTGAGCATCTGACTTCAGCTCAGGTCATGATCTCATGGTTTGTGAGTTCGGGCCCTGCGTTGGGCTGTGCACTGACAGCTCAGAGCCTGGAGCCTGCTTCAGAGACTCTGCTTCGGGTTCTGTGTCTTCCTCTTTCTCTCTGCCCCTCCCCCACTTGTGCTTTCTCTCTCTCAAAAATAAATGAATAAACTTGAAAAAAAAAAAAAAGCTGCAAGTCCCAAAGGAGACGTAACAGTCTGCATATCTAAACCACAGGGAACTTATGTGGCATTGAGGGGATGGACTCTGGGAGGGCTGCAGTGGTTGAGCGGCAGTGGGCTTGGAGGCTTCCCTCACCTCCATGCTGAGCCTCTCCAAAGGACTTTCCTCTCCTAACAGCATTGGCACCAACAGGGCATGGCATACCCCACGGTTTTTGTGTGGAGGGCTAAGCTCACGGATGGTGAACGGCTATCTGCTGGCTGTTGACTGTTTTATCCAGCCTGTGAACTAAAAATCGTTTTTACACGTTCAAACTGTTGGGGGGAAAATCAAAAGAAGAATATTTTATGACACATGAAAATGATATAAAATTCAAATTCCAGTGTCCGCAAATAAAGTGTTACTGGAACGTAGCCACATCTACCCATTTGTCTGCATACTATCTACAGCTACTGTCTTGCTACAAGAGCAGACGAGTGTGACCTGAAAAGCTGAAAATATTTGCTATTTTACAGAAAAAGTTTGCCAATCCTGGTGATCACCGTCAAGCCTCAGTGCCTGACACACATTAGACATTTTGCTATTGAATGAGTGAATGCATGGATAAATGAATGATGAAACTCTAGGAAAAGCAGGAAGACAAGAAGGGTTCTTTCTCAGGGGTCACCTGGTTTGAGGAACCAGTGAGGACACCAGACTATAATCAGTGGTCACTGAAGGATCTGTTTCCCCAGGCTTTCCCCCCTCCATCCTGCCCTCTGTGCCAGGTGGCCTCCCTGCCAAGGAAAGCTGACCCAAACAGGCTATTTTATTACAAAGCTAGAGGGAGTGCCAGGGTTGACGCCAAGCCAGCTAGGCTCCCCAGGCAGCAGGCAGGGAGGGGGGCTGCCAGGTGGTGGTGAGGCAGGGGGGAAGCTAGGGCAAGTGGTGCCCCTGGCCTCTGCAGAGTGGAGACAGAGCTGGGCACGGTCCCATACACCAGCCGCTAGGTGGCAGGTGTCTTGGGTGAGGGCCCTGCTCTACCAAGGTTTCTTGCTTGCCTGGAGGACCTCCCCCAGGGCCCCTCCCCACAGGAAAACCTCAAGGCTCTGCCCCTCATTCAGAAGTCCCGGACATGAGAACGTGGCTGTGCGACTAATAGTCCATATTTGTTGACCCCATGCCGGCACTGTGCCAGGCACTTCGCTTTCATGATCTCATTTTACTCCCACAGCAGCCCCACGAGGTAGGCACCATTATTATCCCCATTTTACAGACCAGGAAACTGAGGCTCAGTGAAATTAAGGGACTTGCCGAAGGGCTAGTAAATAGTGGTGCTGGAATTTGACCCTGGCAGTATGGTTCTCAGACTCCAAACCAGGACTAAACTAGAGTGTTTATTGATAATGCTGATTCCTCAGCAGTTCCGATTCAAGAAGGCTGGGGTGGGCCTGGGAATATATGCATTAACCAGCACCCTAGATGGTTCTGATACAGTGCACCAGGCTCCGAGAAGCACTGCTTAAGGGCAGTTCTTCAGGCACCCAGGAAAATCTCCTTCGATGAGCTGAGAGAGTCTGTCTGCTTAAAGCAGGCAAAGTAAGTCCTGAGATCTGCCCCCAGGCTTGTCCAGGCTGCAGGGGTTTGCTGTCAGGATTCAGCTCTGGGTCAGTGGGCAGGGCAGCAGGGGCTGGAGGCAGTGCCTAGGTGAGGGTCTTGGAGAAATTCCAGGCCGGAAAGGGTGTACAGTGCAGCACTGGGGGCCCAGGGTTTGCCCATGGGTTGAGGGTGAGCAGCCCCAGGCCCCTGGTTTTGCTGGCTCCTCTGGTCATTGACTTGTGCAGAGATAAGAGGGTAACCTGCCATGCTCAGTGTGGTTCACTTCAAAACAGCCTCTATTTAAGAGTCACCGCCTCCCCTGTGCTGTTCGTTGGGAGGGGGCATGAGGGTGAATGAGCCATAACCACTGTCCTCTCAGAACCCCAGTGTCCCTCTCCAGGAAAACACAAGAGTGATACCAGGCCCACTGAGGTGGAAAAAACGGGCCGGGAGAATTCAGGGGGAGGGGTCAGATCTTTCTGGCTGGGGCATCAGGGAAGCTTTCTGGCCGGGGCTGTTTTTGAGCTGTGCCTGAAAGGGCAAGAGGGCTTGGTCAAACAGAGGGACGTGCTGAGCCCAGAGAGCAGTAGCAGTGAGGGCTCATAGGAGGCAACTGGCACAGCCCGTTGGAGGATTTAGGAATAGACTCTGACCGCCCTGGAGTGCAGACTTCTATTACTGGTCTGGGGCCTAGTGCTGGACTGAGGGCTCTGTGAAGAACAAGTTCAAGGGTGTGGACACATATGTGTGAAAGAATACAAGTTCAGGTACATGTGTCCATATGCATGCGGGGAAGGCGAGTGTGCACGTGCATGGGTGAGCAGGTGATTTGCCAGGGTCTGCCTTCAGATATGAGTCTGTGTAAGGACGCATGTAGACATGCACGTGATGGCTACATGCTTGCGAGTTCACATGTACATATGGATATGGTCACGTGCAGTGCAGACGCCGTGCGAGGATCTGAAGGTGTGGATGCATGCAGGTAGACAAATACGCGTGCTGCTCTGGGAGTCAGCCTTCAGGCTGATTCTGGGTCCTTAGACCCTGTGAGTGTAGTAATGGTTAATGTTGTAGAGTCAGGCCCCCACTTGCCATGCGTCACTTTAATTCATCCTCTCATCAATCTTATGAGGTGGGCTTACAATAGTTATATAATAATCTCAGTTGTTATTATCCCCATTTTACAGAGGAAGAAGCGGAGGCTCAGGAGAGTAAAGTGATTTGCTTAGGGTTAATCAGCCACCAGGTAGCAGAGCCAAGGCTAAGCCCAGGCTGTGGGACCCCAGAGGCCCACCCCTTACCATTTCCTCCAAGCAGCTGCTAAGCAATTCCTGAAGTTCCTGGGGAGGAGATGCCCTGGCGTTTAGCTGGCCTGGATGTGGCGCAGACACCCAGAGCTACTCATGGGCTAAATAGGAAGGCGCTGTCCCTGGGGCCTGGCTCTTGGGACCCATGCCTACACGTGTACAAAGGTCACACAGAGGTGAAATGGAGCAGCCCTTGTTTATCCAAAACCCCAAAGAATTTGGGCTGGAGCCAGCGAGAGGCCCCTAGCCTGAGCAATGCTGTGTGTCCTGCTCTTTAGAACAGCAGCCCAGCATAGAGAGTTGTCCCAGACTCCACTGTGCTAGTTTCTTGAAGGCCTGAAGGCCTGCTGTGAAGCACCTGCCCCTGAACAAGGCCAGGATCCCGGACTGAGGACCAGTGGTGGAGCTGGGAAGCAGGGCAGGCCCTCCCTGGGCCCCACCAGCCCGTTAGCTGCTGCAGCACCAAGCACCAACTTGCATTCCTGTCTTTCTTCCTGCAGTCGGCCTGCCGGCCCGTGTTACAAAACAAAACAAACAGCAACACACAAAAGGGTCTCTCCAAATCATTGTCCCTACCATTTGGAGGTGGGCTGATCTGAGGTCAAATGCCTTTGGGGCAACTCATCTCACTTCTCTGAGCCTCCCTTCCTCATCTGTATAATGCGGGTAATAATAGCCCCTGCCCCGTGGGTTACAGTGAGAACTGAATGAGGTCATGCATGGAGAGGCCGCCACACCGCCAGGCACATGGAATGAGCATGCCTCATCAACAGGAGCCATCAGTGACATTTTCACCGGATTTGCTATGACGGGGCTGACATCATTTCTCCCTGTGACCTTGACAAAGCATTGAATCTTTCTGGACCTCCATCCCCCACCCCCATAGAGATTATTTTTACTTTTTTTTTTTTTGGTTAGCCTTATTTAAACATTTTTAAATATAATTTATTTTCATAATTCCGTGACAGAAAATTCACCCTTTCTAAAATGTACAATCTAGCGGGTGTTAGTGTATTCACACAGTTGTACAACTGTTGCCTCTGATCTCATCCAGAGCATTTCCATCACTCCAAAAAGGAACCCCAGACTCACTAGCAGACATTCCCCTTCACCACTTCTTCACAGCTCCTGCATGCCAAGAATCTACTTTGTATCACTTTGGATTTGCCTACTCTGGATAATTCATATAAATGGAATCATACAGAATGCGGTCTTTTACATCTGGATTCTTTCACTTAACATAATGTTTGTGAGAATCATCCGTGTTGTGCAATGTGTCAGGACATCCTTCCTTTTTATTGGTTGAATAATAAATACTCCATTGTATGGGTAGACCACATTTTGTTTATCTGCTCAACTGCTGATGGGCTTTTGCGTTGTTTTCACTTTCTGGCTATCATGGATACTGCTGCTTTGAACATTTATATAAAGATTTTTGTGTGGATACCTGTTTTCAATTCTCGGGTGGGTACATAGGTGTGGGGTTGTGCCAACCCTATGTTAACCTGTTTGGCACAGTGGCTTGCACTATTTTACATCCCCACCAGTAGCATGGGAGGGCTCCGATTTCTCCACACCCTCACCATTGCTTACTGTTGTCCATGTTCTGATCATAGGCATGCTAGTGGGTGTCAGGCGGTAACTTGTTGTTTTGATTTACATTTCCCTAATGACTAATGATGTTGAGCATCTTTTCATGTGCTTGTTGACCATTTGCGTGTCTTTTTTTTTTTTTTTTTTTGAGACGTGTCTGTTCAAATCCTTTGCCAATTTTAAAGTTCTTTTTATTTTAGCCAGTGGTTACTGAGCACCTGCTCAGTGCTGACATAACTTAGGGACTCCGCTTGGGGCATGAAAGCTTGCCCTGCTCTGCCTCCCAGGAGTATCGCATTGGAGCATGTGTGTGAAGGAAGGGACACCGCTCCAAAAAGGGGAGGAGGCACAGACTTGACAAGGGCTTCGGGTTTCAGAGGTTCTGTTTGTGCAATGCACCCTCCCAGGGCCTCCCCTGCCCATTGGCTGCCCTGCCACACCTGACACCGGTGTGATCAGTACCATGCAGCCAGAAGCTGACCGGAGTGGCAGGTACCCCCTGAGTATGCTCCCTTAGGGATTCTTGATTTAAACCTACTACTACCCAGCCATGGCCAGCCACATAGCTCCTGGTCATCTCCAGGCAGCTCTGCAGGGTAGGTGCTGGCGACAGCGGGGCTGCTGAGGCCTGAGCCATAAGAAGACAGAAGGACCCTGCTCTGTCCCCAATGCTGTGTGCCTTATGCGTGTTTCTTGGCCTCCCCGAGCCTCAGTTTTCTTATCTGTGAAACAGGAGGATACTAGCACAATCTCTCAAGGTGGTTATAAAGCTGAAATGAAATGATGCATGTAAAGGCCTTTACACAGGTTGGGGCAGAGGAAATGTTCACTAAATATAACTCATGTTCTTTATTTTGTCATCTGAAAACTGTGAGGGACAAGACGATCTCTAAAGGCTTGACTCCCTTAGAGAAAAGAGAGGTTGGTAAGGAGTTAGGGACACCCCCAGGTCAGATGGAAAAAGCAAAGAGGGGTGCCAAGTTACCCCAGCCACAGTTGCCTCTCTGGGAAGCAGGTGCCCTGAGTTCAGAGTTACCCAAAAGGGATTTCAGAGTTGGGGCCCCAGCTTGGGCAGAAACACCACCCCAGGAAGCCCTCCGGCCTCTGTGGCTCTCTGGTCTCCATCCTGGCTTTGCCTCAGCCCTCCTGGCCCACATCATGGCAGCTGAGCCTTCTCACTAATCTGCCGAGCTCATGGCCAAGGGGAAATATGTTTCCAGATAGGGTGAAAATAGATCCTTCTCCAAATATGCGCATCATGACTAAGAAAAATAAATGGAACCAAGAGGGAAAAGAGAGGAGGGAGAAGCCACCAGATGAGGCCAGGCCCATGCAATTCTAGAAGGACAAGCTGCCAGACAGGTGGGGGTTGGGCTTGTGCAACAGTATGTGATTGTGTATGAGTGTGTGCATGTGTATGTGGCTGAATGAGTTTGTACTTGACTGTGTGAGTAAGCATGTGTGACAGTAAATGTGAGTGTGTGTGTGTGTGCAGGTGTGAGAGGGTATATGTAAATGTGTGAGGAAGCATCTGTATGTGTGTGTGTGAGTGTGAACGTGTCTGAGTAAGCATGCACAGAGTACATATGTGGGTGAATGTTCACCTGTGTTGTGTCGTGTACATGTGTGAACAGGTATACGTAAGTATGCATATGCAGGTGTAAGAGTTGTGCATACAGATTGTGTGAGTGCCTGTGTGAGTGCATGAGCTTGTGCGTGTGTGTGAATAATGTGTGCGTGCATGTGCTCCTGTGTGTGGGTGCCTCAAGTCACGCGCTGTGGAAAGCAGCCCCGAGGAAAGGGAGAATTCTTTGGGCTTAGTCACCCAGAGCTCAGACATAGCCAATCCAAGAACGTATTTCAATATAGACCTGGTTGCATTTGTCATAGGGACTTCCTGTTACCCAGTGGCAGAGGAGGCTTCCTTGAGTTGCAGATTGGCAGACACCCCTTGGAGGCATAAAATGTTGGAACCCGAAAAGATCTCTGAGCTCCTTTTACCAAAGACTTCATGGTACACGTGGGGTGGCTACGGCCCAAGGGCACACAGCTGGGGCAGAGCTAGGCTGGGAACTCAGGCCTTCTCGTCTCTGTCCAGTGTTCTTCTTGTACCTCCTACAAGATTCACCTTTTGCCTCCCTGTCATCGCTCATCCGTGCGTTCAGCAAATGTTTACCAAGTACCTATTAAGTGCTACACACCAAACTGGGAGCTAAGATACAGACAAGGACCCTGCCTCAAGGAGCATTCCTCCCAGTGTGGAGAGGTAGACCACAAACCAGTAGGCAAGTTGATAAGATAATTCCAGATCTCTGTAAGTGCCTTGAAGTCAGGAAGGCAGGGTGGTACGATACGAGGCCTACTTCAGTGGGGTGGTCAGGGAGGGCCTCTGCAGAGTGACATTAGTGCTGAGACCAGGGCAGGGAGCCAGCTACTCACAGCAGAGTCTTAAGTGACCTCGGCCTCACAGAGGTGGGTAAAACTGTCAGAAGTGCCTCGGCTACTCCCCTAGCCCAAGTCTGATGGGAAGTGATGGGGACCAGAGGAATGCTCCCTCAGACAAGGCCAAAGCTGAGAAGCCAGTGGGCCTTGGGACCCAGGAAATACCACCGGAGCCATAGAGGACAGTCACCGTCTATTCATGCCCCAAAGCTCTTGTCCAGCCATTGTGAAAATAATAGTAACCACGGATGTTCAATAACAGCTACTATCAATATTAGTTAAAAGCACTTAGCATGTGCCAGGCACATACTGGGCATTTCAGGTGCATTATTGCATTTCACTTCCTCAGCATACCTTAGGAAATAGACATTGGTGACACCCTCATTTTACAGAAGAAAGTGAGGCCCCATCGAAGTAACTTGCACAAGGTCATACCACTAGGAAGGGGTAGAGCCACCATTTGCACCCAGGAGTTTTGTGATCCCCGAGGCCAGAGCCGCTGAGCACACACCTCAGCCCCTCCTGCCTGCCTGACCTTCACCTTGCATGGACCCTCCTCACTTCCCTGACCCCCTAGAATCACCCTGGCTGCCTCGGAGCTCCTTCTGACTCAGGCCTCGTGGCCTGCCATGTAGCCATGAGTTATGCCAACATCAGCTTCACTTCTACTCTGTGCCTGGAGCATTGGGACTTTTACATATGTGATTGCAGTCTTCACAAGAACTCTTCAAGGTCAGGATTATGTATCTCATCTTACAGCTGAGGAGATAAAGGAATGGCTCACAGGCAACTGTAGTCGGGGCGGGGGTGGGAGGGTAACCTGACCCCAGAGCCTGATAGCCCCCATGCCTTCCCACAGGGTGCTGGCGAGGAGTTCAGCCTGCTTTGCTTCGTTTAAGCCTCAAAATCAGCCTCCCACCACCTGCCTTGACCTATACAAGGTTCAAATCCATGCCTCAGCCATGCATTGAATGACAGAAAGTCCCTGACCTTTGCGGTTACTCTTAAACACTCGAAGCCCCTTATGCTGAAATGGCAAATGCCAAGTGCTCTCAACGTCTGTACCTCAGGGCTGTGCGGGAATAAATGTAAAGTAGCACAGCCTCATCTTAGTGTCGGGACCTTGGGCAAGTGACCCTTTGAAGGTTCTATTTCCCCATCTGTAAAATGGGCTTATATCATAATACCTACCTCACAGGTTTGGAGTCAGGTAAAACCAAGGTGACATAAAGATGCCTGGCTCACAGTAGGTGTTCAGTAAAGATTTGTGGGTCCACTGGCTGATGGAGCATTGGCCTCAAGACCCTGAGGGGCTGTTGCTATTTGTAGTTTAGATGGTGGGATGGAGATTTCAACTTTCTGGGTTTCCAGGGCCTTGCTCATCAGAAGGCCTCACTCTTCAGCTCTCTCCCCAGGTCCCTAGTGTAAAGGCCCAGCAGGCCCCCTCTGGACACTGTAGGAGTGATGCACAGGCCGCAGCCTCTCCAGTCCCAGACAAGCTGGGCAGATGAAGCAGCAGTTTTCCAGAAGACTGTGTGCCCTAGAGCTGCAGCCAAGGGACGGAAGTATGTGCAAAATGGGGAAGTTGCTGCTGCAAACACCCCGGTTGAGAAACACGATGGGGAAAATCCAACAGGCTGCTGAGCTCTGGGGAGGGGATCTCCAGGGCTAGCACATGCACACCACCACCTCATCCTTTGTCCCTTTACCCTGGGGTTAGTGGTGGCTGCCTGCTGATGCTTCTCTCTGGGCTGCCTTTCCAGTCCCTGTATAACGTCTCCACTTTTCCACGACTTGCGCAATGGATTCCCTACATTTAATTCCGTCTATTTGAAATACCTAGACTGGCTTCTCTTTTGCTGCCAGACCCTAGAAGTCCAGAGAGGTGAGGCTACTTGCCCAGCATGAAGGGGCTTGCCTGTGGCAGCCCACTCTCTGCTTCCTCAGCCTCCTCTCCTTTCCTCACCCCACCTCTGTGCCAGCTTTTCTGCTTTATGGGTCTGCCTGGGAATACATTGAACTTAAGGAACCAATCAATTGATTCTCACTAAAGTATTACTGATTGATATACATGTCATCCAGAAGAAGCTAAAACCTCATTGGGTCTGTCCAGGGGGTCTGAGTCCATGAAGGAGATGTAGCCACAAGCTGGAGACATTGCCTAAGGGGTCTCTCTTCCTGTCTCTGTCCATTTTCCCCCACAGGACCCCCACAGGCTAAACCAAGCCACACAGATGTTTGGGGAGTGCAGCCTGAAGAGATTGGGCCCCTTCCATGGACAAAGATCAGAGCTGGGAAAGGCAAACAGGTCCAGGATGTGCACATTCCTCTTTTGTGCACTGTCACAGGGGTCAGAAAATGATGGTCCCTGAGGACCTTTGCTCTCTGAAAGTCCACAGATCTGTGACTCTTAGAGCAAGGGCATGACATCCCTGGGTTCTGGTCCCAGTTCTGATTCTATGTGGCCTTTTGATCCTTTCTCTCTTTGACCTTAGCATGCCCATCTGCTCAATGGGGAGGTTGGTCAGACAGGTCCAGGAGGGCCCTGGAAGAAGACCCTGGTCCACATCTACAACCAGGCCACGATTCTCCAGGAGCCTCCCTCAGGAATCTGCTGACCTCACCATCCCTTCTCACCTAATGTCCTATTCATCCTGCTGTCCCAGGCTGGAGCCTACCTGGTCCTATGCCCACTTTTCCCTGTAGTCCTAGCTGCATAAGCCTGAGAGCCCATTAGCCCCAGTCTAGACCTCCCACCCACAGGGCCAGGAGTGATTCCAGCCATCAGGGCTCTGCCTTCTGCCTGGCTGAGGGGTTACTTCCCCTTAGAGGAATAGGGGGCACCACTTGGCCTAGACAGAGGTCCTCTTGAGTCCCCTACCCCACTGCCCTCCCACTGTCTGGGGCTCTTCCTTTCTTCCTTTCCAGAAATGAACCGGAAACTGGGCCACTTTCTAGAAAGACTCCAAGAGAGGAGTTGGAGCAGAGGAAGCTGGTCTCCCTCCCATGAAAACTGAGGTCAGACCCTTCTAAGGTTTCTGCAGGCTCAGCTCACAACCCAAGCAGGTTAAAATATACCCACTTCCCACGTCATAAAACACTTTTGAATCACTTTATAAGAGTTGAGGTGTGCTACATTTGACAAGTTGTCCTAATATTACACTTTGCAGACATTTAGTGAAACATGTAGGAATTTCAAGCTTCCTGTCACTGAGCTCATATCCTGTGCCATGTGATCTCAATCTACTCAAAATATCATACTACTATTAACCCCATTTTATAGGGGAGAAAACAGGGTGAGAAAGGCCCAGAACCTAAGACCACACATCCAGTGAGCACTGGGCCACTGTCTGGGTCTGCCTCTCTCTGCAGCCTGGACCTCCGTCATCCTGGGTTCCTGGCTCTGCCCTGGGGACCCCGGGGGCAGGGGATTCAGGCCTGTGGGGCTTACATTTCATTAGAACTCAGAGCCAGTGCACGGCTTGGCTGGCTGGACCAGAGCCCTCCTCCTGGCCCAGTTAGGTGCTTGGCACCCGCACCTCAGGGCTCCTCCCAGGGTGAGCTCTAGGGCATATGGTTTACCTGCAGGAGCCTGGAGGTAGGAAAGCAAACACCATAAATCATCAGGAAGCCCGTGTAAATATTTTATAGCTGGGACAGTAAATAATGCAGCTCCCTGGACACACTCAACCCAGTTCATCTGTCCCACATCCAGCACTCTGTCTGGGCCCGTCTCTTGCCTTGTATTTTTTAAACAAATGCTGAAGCCCAGTGCTGGGCACTTTCCTATGCATCATCTTCACTGCCTAGCCTTTGCTCAGACTGCTCCCTCTGCCTGGAACACCTTTGTCCCTAAGCCTGGCTATTCCTCCTCCTCCCTAAGGAATCACCTCCTCCAGGAAGCCTTCTTTGATTTTCTGGTCAGGGGTTCTTCTGACTCTCACAGTGCTTTCCCCATCTGGGCTCTGCTAGACTTCCCCCATCTGGGCTCTGCTCACTCTGTGAGGTCTTTTCCTGGTGATTTGCCTGCTCTCTCTCTGTCAGCTCTAAGAGAGCAATCACATCCCTTGAGTTGAATGCAAGTCTTGGCATACAGTAAGTGCTCAACGAATAATGTTGAAAGATGGAATGTTATCTCGGTCAGTCCTTAAATAAGTCTGTGAGGCAGGTGTTGCTGTGTTATTACTATAATCCTATGTCACACACAACAAAACTGAGGCCCCAGTGGCAGAGCTGGGACTGACTTCCCACCTGTCTGGCCCTCCCTGAGTCTGATCCTTTCTCAATAACCCATCTGGGAATACACCCCTTTCCCCTGCAGACCTTAAACTCCTTGAATCAGGGACCCTCTGTTTCTGCTTAGGGAGGCTCTTGACCCCTGCCACAGGCTCTGATGTTCAGTGGGTGTTAATCTATGTGTATGAAAGACTACAAAAGGCAAGTCATGGTCAGGACCTTGTCTTCAACCTGGGCGGGAAGGCACAATGCGGGCCTGGGGAGCAGGAGGCCAGGCAAGGGGACCTGTGCTTCTTGGGCCCCAAGGCAGCCCTGGAAAGAGGTTTGTTCAGGGAGGGTCCCTGATGCAGCAGCTGTGGAAGGTGCTCAGATGCAGCAGCCCAGATGCCTTGGGTCTCTAGGCACTGCACCACTTTGGGGTCAAGTCCCTAACCAGGCCATCACTGCCTCACAGGAACCTGAGACGTGAAGACAGATGATCCTGTCTACCCTCTTCCCATCTTGTGTCAGGCGCTGAGAACGAGGACAAAGAAATCAGGGCACAGGCAGTGCAAGGTGGGACAGCACAAGGATAGCTTTGCACAGAAGCCCTGGCCTGACCCTGGCCTCAATCCTCAGCAGAAAGTGGGTGGCAGAAGGGTGGGTAGATGGGTTTCTACTTGTATGTCAATTCTGGCTGGTTGCTGATGGCTCCCTGAAGCTGTTGTTAAGAAGGATTCTAGGGGCACCTGGGTGGCTCAGTCAGTTAAGAGTACAACTTCGGCTTAGGACATGATCTCGTGGTTTGTGGGTTTGAGCCCTATGTCAGGCTCTGTGCTGACAGTACAGAGCCTGGAGCCTGCTTCAGATTCTGTGTCTCCCTCTGTCTCTCCCCATGCCCTGCTTGCATTCTGTCTCCCTCTCAAAAATAAGTAAACATTTAAAAAAATTATATATATATATATAAAATAATGCATATAATAATATATAATATTGCATATTATATATATACACATATATATGTATATATATGTATATACACTCACGTATATATATACATGAAGGAGTTTGAGCTGTATCTCTCCAGGCTCAGCAAGAAGTGCTGCGATCAATTACCAATACCTGCCATAAGCAGAGTGGGGCACACTAACCCACCTCAGAATTTGCTCCCTCATTTGACTTCTCAGCTCTCTGAACAGAAGAGGACAAAATAAAGGGTGGTGGGTTCCTTGTTGATTGCTAACAAGGTCAGTGCAGAAGTCATTACCCTTTGTGGAGATGGAAATACGAACACATGGCCTCTTTACCAGTGTATCTGTAAGAGCCAGGAAGGGAATAGGGAGAAGAGAATGGGAAAGAATAACAGAGAGCAAGTGAGAAGTCAGATGCTCATAAGGATTTCCTGGCAATGTGACTGAGACCCTGAGACCAGGGACAAGGGCAGGCCTGGCTCTGCCCTCACCAGTAAGCAGGAACCAAGAGTTTTCCAAGGCAAATTCCAGAGATAATCCAGACAAAGGCCCAGGTGTCGGGGCCTTGTGTTGCAGGGGGCAGGCCCAAGCTTCCCATGCCTGTTAGACCCGGGTGTCCCCACTGGGCCCATCTTGTTTGAGGGGCACACAGGGTCAGGTGGGGCTCTGTGTGAGCCCCTGCCCTCACACAGTTTTCCAAGTTGTGGGGGAAGAATCTAGTAGGATCAGAGCAGGCAGGGATGGGCAGGATGTCCCCTCTGGGCTGAGAAAGTCTGGGTGGGCCCCCGGGGAGGGGTGGCAGGGTCGAGAGGGCCAACTGTGAGGCTGCCAGACCATATGTGCTACCCTTGTTCCCCCAACTCCCACTGCCCCTTGGGCATTTACCCTGTGAGGCCATGCAGGCAGGATCCGCACAGATATTCACAGTTGGGGAAGAAGCCTCTGGAAGAGGAGCTCTGTCCTTCCCCTGCCAGCTGCCAATGCCTCCACACCTGTCTCTTGTCTGGCTCCACCCGGGCCAGGTACCAACTGTCACACCCTTGCTCCTGTGGCTTTAGGGGAAGCCTGGCCTAATGACTATGAACTCTGGCCTGGAATGCAGAACATGGGGTGTGAGGCTCAGTTTTGCTGTGTCTTGAGCATGTCATTCAGCCTCCCTGGCCTTCAGTATTCCCTCCTGTGAAATGGGGTTCCCGATGGTACCCACTCACATCATAAAGGCTTTGTGGGAGGCTTGTCAGTTAAAGAACATCAAGTGTTATCTCAGGGCCTGGTAGGTTGTGAGCACTTGATAGGTGGGGGCTGGAATTATTATAATTATTATTCTAATCTGAGACCAAGTTAATGTTTTCCACACCGTCTGCAGAGTCCAGATTCTACCCAGACTCCCAGGGGACCACTTCCAAGACTGGTAGACACGCAGGATGGTGGCAGGTCCTGGTGCTGGGGATCTGGGATGCTCTGAACCTGAAGGCCTAGGACAGAGAAAGATGGGGCAGGCAGGGGCTCCCTGTAGTCCGTGGCCCCTGAGCTGGCCGAGTTCTGTGCGGTGCATAGTCGGCCATCCCAGGCCACTTACAATTCTCTTTCGGCACTAACAAGGTTAGTAGCAGGGTCAGCGCAGGAGCTCTGGGGCACTGAGCAGGAGCAGCTATTGTCAAGTTTTATTATGATGCCCAGACAGTGCTCTTGAGCAGCCCTTACCAGCTGGCCATTGCCTAGTACGGATAAAGGTTGAGTTCTTTGGGGAGAAGGCCCTTCCAAAAAGGTTGACCTCTGCAGGGTGCAAAGGTTTTGGGAGCCCACGTCTCCCCAGAACCACCTCTGCTCTGAGGAGCCTGGAGCAGCTGGGAAAGCTGATGGGGAGCACCCAGGGCACTTTTAGACACAGTGTGAAGCCATAGTATGGAGCAGCCTAGGGAGCCAGGGACCCACAGTGGACTCTCCATCTTCATCCCCTTCCCTTCGGTCTCCCCCACCTCCTCCTCCCCTTAGCCACCCAGGCCTTGGTCTTATGCGGGAAGATGCTGGCATGACTCCCACTGGGGTGGCTAGGAGTAAGGGTGCCTCAAGGGCAGACCCTGAGCTGGGGAAGTCAAGAAATGCGTGGTGGACAAACGCTTCTGGGCCGTGTCTCTGGGCACGGGGATGCCACTACAGGAAAGCCAGTCTTTACTATGTGTCCACAATGTATTTGGCTCTCACAGGGTGGTGTCATATGGGTGGTGGCATAGGGAGTGACCAGGAGAAGAGGACATGGCCCTCAAGGGAGTGACCCTGCAGGCATATAGGCCCAAGATGGTCACATGCCAGAACCGTGGCACCAGGGAGTACGAGACCCAAGGACAAAAGTTCCAGGATCAACGGTGAAGGAAAGAAGTGTGTTTAAGGTGGCCCAGGAGCCCCCTCCACACACTCATACCGTTACCATTGAGCTGCTGGTCAGATTCCCAGTAGCCCTTGGTGAGGGCTGAGCCACCGAGCTCAAAGGTCAGAAGGGCAAAGACTGGTGAAGGTTCCTTGGATTCACACCCACTGGTGCCTTCTCAGGTAGCCAAACCTTATGCTCAAGGAGCAGGCTGTCATCAGCCTCAGGCACTGCCTTGGGGGAGGGAAGCTGGGAACTTGAGCAAGTAGAATTCTGTCTCCCCACCCCGACTGGGCCAGGGCCATTAAGAGCATGGGGCAGGGCACTCCAGTCCCTGCCCCTTGGGCCCCAAGAACGCCTGGCAGCATGAATATGAATAATAAAGGCCATGCCTTCATTTATCCATTCACTTAAAGGTGCTTTTTGCAGCCATTCCTGCTTCTAGGCTTTTGCTTTCGTTGTGTCCTCTACCTAGAAAGCTCTAGTCTCCTGGGGCGCCTGGGTGGCTCAGTCGGTTGAGCGTCCGACTTCGGCTCAGGTCACGATCTCACGATCCAGGAGTTCGAGCCCCGCGTCGGGCTCTGGGCTGATGGCTCAGAGCCTGGAGCCTGCTTCCGATTCTGTGTCTCCCTCTCTCTCTGCCCCTCCCCCATTCATGCTCTGTCTCTCTCTGTCTCAAAAATAAATAAACGTTTAAAAAAAAAAAAATTAAAAAAAAAAAAAAGAAAGAAAGCTCTAGTCTCCTGATATTCTCCCTTCATTCCTGTCTGGGAAACCCCTTCCCCAAGCCTTCATTCCCCATTGTCTTCAGCACAGGCCCACCTGCAGGCTTAGGCCTTTGCATGGCACCCAAGGCACTGAGAATGTAACCACCGTCCCACCCCCGCGCCCCACAACTGACCCTTGGGTTACCTTGCACAAGCCCCAAAGGCCCACCTCACTGTTTACTGGAACTGGGCTTAGATGTAGTGAGTTCATTAGCTCTGAGTCTTTGCTCCAGCTCCTCCTTCTGCCTGGGGTGCCTTCTCTGTCTTCTCACCCCCACTTCCCTTGTCCTCCTGGCCTGGGCCAGGGGCACCTTTGCAGTAGAGCCTTCCCTGCTTCCTCAGCACCCCCGTACAAAACCTATCACACAGTAGGTTCCTGTGAAATGATGGCAGGAAGGAAAGAACAATGAATTATGTTCTATTCTCAGCTCTGTTGGAGCCTGTTGCTGGTAACCTAGGAAAGTCACTTTGCTTGTTGGAAGCTTGGTCTCCCATGACACAGTGTTAAATCAGAGTTGGATGAAATGGCTTGCATTAAGTTTCTAAGAACCTTACATTTAATGCAGAGGCTTCAGGCTATGGAAGCTTCCCTGCCCATCCCCCTATACACCCCGATAATAACAAAATTAAGTCATATAGCAGAAGTCTCAGTGATCTATGGAGAATGCATCTGATCCAGGCACTGTGCCAGACCCTTGTCTGGTCCACACTCCCTGAGCTCTGAGGGGTACAAAGGGCCCCATTTATAGATAAGGGAGTTGAAGCAAGGTGCCTTGCCCAAGGTCACACAGCTCAGGGGCTGAGCTCCCTGCAAGAAGGCCAGCCCCCATCATCCCAAAGGGGCTCCTGACCTCCTACCAGGGCCCCCTATGTTTAGCCACTGCCGTCCAACATAATAGCTGTAAGGATAGGCCCTTTTGCTAACTCTTGTTCCTGATCTCAGGAGGCTCGGGCTCAGGGACTGGGCTGCCTTGTGAGCTGGGAATCTCATAGGCATGTAAAAGGGAATAGGGGTTTCTGGAGGGTAGTCACCCATGCATTTGGCAGCAGGGATACTCCAGCCCCTCATCCCTGCCAGCCAGAGGAAAACAGGTGCCTGGCCTCCCAAATCATGCTAGACCCCATGCCCTCCTCTGGTGGGGATACTTCTAAGTCAATCTGGGCCCAGCCCAGTCTTGTAAATATCTGCCCCCTTTCCATTTCCTGAGAAGCTGTCCTGGCCATGCCCCTGTCAGAACCAACTGCTGGGTGGCAGAGCCTGCCCCCCACCTCAGCATCCATCCTTTGTGTAGAGAAGGGACCAGAGACCCTCTGCAGGACAGGTGGACAAACCAGGCCCTGGGCTCCTGTCTCAGTCTCCTCCAGTAACTTGTGTGGCCTAGGGCAAGGATTCACCCGAGCCTCGGTTTCCTCACCTGTGGGATGGGATCAGCACGCCTGCTCTACCCAGGTGTAGGCAATTAGACAGCAATTAGTGGGCTCTCGGTGGAGGTGGGGGAGCCTCTCAGCCAAGGGGTAAAGAGAAGAGTGTGGCTGGGCAGAACTGAAGGACATGATTCCTACACCCCTCCAAACTGTACTCCCATCTGTGCCCTAGGCAGACCCTCATGCATACCTGGGAAGGAGGGAGAGATGAGATGGGGAAGGCAGGAATCCTCCTCCCCCTTCCCTCACTTGGTCAGTTAATCCTTGTGGTCACAGAGAACTAGGTCTCTCATGGTCATTCCGTAGTGTTTCAGAGAAGCTGAACTACCTGCCCAAGGTCACCCAGCCAGAGAAGGTTGAACCGCGGAGAAGTCTGGCTGCCTGGGTCTCAGGCTTAACCACCAGGGGCCCCTGCCTCTAAAGCCACCAGCTCTTCCTCCTGAAAGCCTGGAAGCTGTAGCCTCACACAGATCTGGGGACCTGGCCCTGCCACCTGACTTGCCAAGTGGCCTCGGGCAGTAGCCTCACCTATCTGAGTCTCCGTTTCCTCACCTATAAACTGGGGCTACCCTGACTTTGCAGGTTGCCCTGAGCATTAAACAAGAGGCTGTTTTGAACTGCTCAGCCCCTGGCAGGACCCAGTATCATCCTAGTGGCAAACTGATATGAACCATGCTGTCGCTCCCTCATACAGCTGGAGCCATCAAGGCCTGGAGGGGCAGGGGCCTGCCGGGATCCTGCAGCTAGCCAGAGTCAGAGGCATGGCAGGCCAAGCCCCCAGCCTTGTGGTCCTTGCCCAGGCATCTCCCCACGTGTGTCCGCTGGGGGCCCACGTTAGCCTCAGCTGTGCTCCAGGTCCACCCCTGGTTAGTCCTCCAGAAGTTTACCTTGTGCCTACCTCCCATCAGACAAGACACAGGATGCCAGGCCTGCCCTCAGCTACTAGGGTTCCCTCTGAGCTGGGACTCAGCTAGGGGACTACAATCAGTGGGGGAGGATGCTGAGGTCCAGGTAACCCAAGACCTGGTGGCTCTGGTGAAAGCAGACTCAGGAGATAATTGGGATAGGAGCAATCAGCTGAGGCTCTATAGAGCAGGTGGGACAGGGCTCCGGGAGTCATCCTGAGACCCCCTGGTTGTCCCCTGCCCTTACTTCTCCCTGTACTCTATTCTCTCTTCCTCGGAGACCTGAGGGAGGAGGCTCAGGCTTGGCAGCTGGACAGGGATGAGTGAAGAAGAAATCCTGGGTGGTGGTGTTCTCCAGGGATAGAAGGCACACTGTGCCTTGATGGCTGAGGTCTGCCTAACTGGGTACAAGTGGTTAGGGAAAGCTTCCTGGAGGAGGACCTGCCTGAAGATGGAGGAGGAGGTAGCTGGGCCTGGAGCACCAAGCAAAGGGAATTGTACAGGCAAATGCCCGAGGTGAGAAATTGCAGGGTGTTGTCCGGTGGGAACTGAAAGAACTTCCTCTCACTGGAGTTCAGGGGCTAAGCCATGCTGGGCCTGGTGGTCATGTGTGGACTTTGTCCTTTGTCCTGAGAGATCCTTCAGGATGGGGAGTGCATACTCCTTGACATGTTAGGAGGATTGTGTGGATGCTGTGAGGAGAAAAAATTGTGGGGGTGGGGCGGTGGGGTCCTGAGTAGACAACACTGCAGATGGCCAGGCAAGAGACACCAGTGGCCCTGGCCAGGATGGCGACAGTGGAGACAGATGAATGTGAGAAGTCAGAATGGGAGACTGAGGTGCTGAGGGGACAAACACCTGTAGCAGTTTCCACAGTGACCTGGGGCAGGGCTGGGGTGGCAACCACTGTGTGTGGGGGAAACTGAGCATGGGAGAGGCCAAAAGGCTGCCTAGAGCAGGCTCACTTCAATCCATCCCAGCCTCTGGGAATCCTTTCTTCCCTCCCCATCTTTTGGAACAAACTTTCTGCCTCAGGGAAGAAAAGTTTATGTTATTGATTTTTTTACTTTGTAACATGGCTGTGCCAGGCACACACACACACACACACACACACACACACACACACACACAGCACCCCCAACCACCTGCCTTCTTGAAAGCCTGAGAAAAAGTGTGGAAGCTTCCTTGGGGCCTTCCTCTCTAGATTCCAGTGGCTTCATGAGGAAGGAGGTATGGAAGGAGGGGGTTTGAGGAACAGGAGGAAAAACTGGGCATTTCTGCCACACACCCCCCTTCCAACCACCCCACCCCCACCCACCCACATATACACCATCAGACCTTAGGTACACACACAAGAACCCAAAGTCAGGTGCCACAGAACACTCCCACTGCAGCCCCTAAAGCCCAGCATTCAAACCCCCTCACAATTTCCCCAATTCCTGCTTTATCTTCCCTCCTGGCTTGCCCTGGAAAGGAGTGGTGCGGGCACACTCACAGGCCCAGGGGAGCTACCTTCCCACCCCAGAGGACACACCAGCATGGCTGCTTTGTAACATGATGGAACTAGAGCAGACATCAGCGTGAACTTCTCAGGCTTCCAGGTTGTGAAACCTGAGGCCAAGTTGAAAGTCTAGTTCATCTTCTTTGCAAGGTCCCCAAGCATGATCCTAGATCTCCCCCCCACCTGGCAGCTCCTGTGATTCTGGGCCTGGTACCTGGAGCTGAGGCCTCCGTTCCAGTGCCCACCTTGGGGAAGCCTGCTGCAGCTATACTCAGCTGGCCTGAGTCCTCCCCCCACTGTCCTAGAGTGGGGGTGTAAATGTCCCCACATGAAATCTGCCTGAGGGCTTAGATTCTGTACCCCAGCCTTGACCCAAATGCCATCCTCTACCCAGAAATTTCAGCCTTCTTCCTCCCCTTCCTCCACTGCCCTGGGATGAGGGCCCAGTTGTTCACAGGCCCCAAGGGGCTGGCCTGGGAACTGGTTGTGTTTCTTGCCCTAAGGGCTCACCATTCCTGCTGCCCAGGCCTGCCCAGCAGCCTGGCTGCCTGCCTAGCTGCTGTGGCCAAGGTGGCCACAGCCTGTGCCCACAGAAGCCTGTGGGCAGAGGCAGGGCTCAGGCGTGTGAAGGCGGTGGGGGTGGGCAGTAGTCTGAGGGTGAGACTCTAATCCCCCAGGAGGTTAACTTCTGTCTCTGCCCACTGCAGGCAGAAGTATGTCTCGGCCAAGGGAGCTCACAGTCTGGGGAGATGGGCTTGGATAGCCCAGTAGCAGTCTGTTTCTAGTCCTGGGCACAGGCTGGGTCTTCTGCTCCTAACATTTCTTTCTTTTTTTAATTAAAAAAATGTTTTTTTAAGTTTATTTTTGAGAGAGAGACAGAGAGCATGAGAGGGGTGGGGGCATTGAGAGAGGGAGACATAGAATCCGAAGAAAGCTCTAGGCTCTGAGCTGTCAGCACAAAGCCCACAGCAGGGCTCAAACTCACGAAATCTGAGATCATGACCTGAGCCAAAGTCAGATGCTTAATCAACTGAGCCACCTAGGCACCCCTGCTCCCAACATTTCAATCCATCCTCAGAGCAGCCCTAAGGGGTAAGGGAGCCCCAAGGGGGCTACTCAAGGTCACACAGCCAGTTAGTGTGGAGCTGCATGTTAGTTCTTCCTACTCTGGAGCCTCTGCCCCATGTGGTTGGTGCCTCAGGAGAGACCCTGGACGGGGTGGGTGGGGTGAGTAGAGTTGAGGGGAGAGCTCATAGAAAGCAGAGGACCTCCTTGGTTAGGGGCAGGCATCTGGGAGGCTCCCTGGAGGAGGACTTTTTTTGTAGGGGGCCTGGTTAGATGGTTAAGAACTTGACAGGATGACATTCCAGTGGCAAAGCACAGCTTGAGCAGAGGCAGGGGTTTTGATGAACCGTGGGAGGGGGGGGGGAGGGGGCAGGTGAGTGGGTTGGCTAGGGTGTCCTGGTGCCCCAGGGCCTCTTATACCGCTTGAGGACCTGGGATGGAGGGTGCTGGCTATGGGAGTGTGTGGGCACTTTGCTCAGGCTCTGCTGGTCCAACTGGCCCAACCACTTCTTTTCAGGCCCTGCTCACAGTCCTGCTGAAAGCTGTTGGCAAACTCTGGGTGACATCTGGGTCAGGAACCTAGGATCCCCCAGTCCTGATCTCGGGGCAAAATTATTAAGGGGTCCTGAGCCCCATAGTGCTCTGTCATCTCCTCTCGAAAGCCTGCCCTGATTTTGGCCTCCAACAGAACAATTTCTAAGATGCAATCACAGCGTGGAGGGTAGGTCTGTCAGGGGAGATTAAGTTATTGGAGGAATTATGGGAGATTTCTACTTTCCTCTGAAAGCTAGTCTTTATTTTCCTTGTTTGCTCTGTTTTTCATCAGCAACCGCTAATGTGTAACATTACTTTTCTAGGTTTCTGTGACTCTCTCCCTATCTCTCATCCCCCATCCACCCCTGTCCTCCGATCTTCTTACAGGTTCCCAGCTAGCTAGCAGGATGCTGGACCACCTTCACTCCCAGGACCTCTGTTGCGCCATCCATGAAATGGGCGTGTTCAGGTCTCCCCGACTTTCCGGGACTGAGCCGGCAGCGGGGAAGGGCTAGGAGAAGAAGGCGCCGCCCGGCGCCGGGGCCCAGGTGTCAGCGCCAGTCCAACCTCCAGGTGGCTGCGCAACCCGGAATAGAGCAGTCTCTTTTATACCAGGCCCACGTCACAGGGATGGGCGGGGCCTCCGGCCGGCCTCGGAAAGGCTTCCCTGGGGCGGGGCGGGGCCGGGTCCCCGGCCAGTGGGTACCCGAGCGCGGAGACGTGCCTGCGGGGGCGCGTGTGGCTGTCGGGGTGGGGATGGGATGTTTGTGCCGCACGGGGGACGCCAGTGTGCCTGCGGTTCTTCTCTACCCTCCCTACATAGAGTGCTGCCTTCCCGCGCTGGGCCTGCCTCCAGTTCCCCACGGGCTAAAGGGCTCAGTGAGCTACCCGTGCTGGGGGGGGTGGGGGTGTGTGTGGAGTGAAACTGAGGCATGGCCAGGCCAGGGAGCTGGCAAGCCCTGTGGGTGACTGGGCTGCTCAGACTCCCAGGTGTCAGAGCCTAGTGTGAGACCCAGCAGAGCAGAGCAGAGGGTGCTGTTGCGTGTGCGGGATGGGAGAGGTGGAGGTGGTGGAGAAGGCTCCCTTGGGTCTCTGTGTCAAGAAAAAGCCTTCCTTCTGTTTCTGCCTCTGACAGCACCGACGTCTATCCAGCCCCCCTCCACACCCCTTTGGGTGTGGAGCCAGAAGTGGGGACTCAGGCAGGCAGGAGCTGTGCCCTGGTCAACGTGGGACTGGGGCAGGCCAGGTGCTGCATACCGGTAATAGCTCCAGAAAAAACCCTGTGTCCCGTGCTCTCAGAAAACACCTGCCCCTTGCCTACTCCCAAGTATTTCCCAAGTTTCACCTGAACACAAATATACTGACTACAGAACTTGGGGACTATTAGCTGGGCCTCATCAACTCTTTATTTGCTAGTTAACACCAACACAGACTGAGTCTCATGCCTAGTGGCCGGTGAGCCTGGTCTCCCCCATCCTCCCAACCACCCACCAGGCCAGTATTACCTTTATCATCTCCATTCCACAGATGAGGAAGCTGAGGCACAATTAAGTCACAGGTCCAGGGTGTGAGGAGGATGTGAACCTGACCCCTCTAGGACTTGGCTTGGCACTCTACTACCATGTGGCGCTGCTCCCAAACCCACTGCCCTTGCTTGCCTCCTACCCAGTGCCTGAGGCTGAAATCCCTGCTCATGAGCATCTTGGTGGCCTGAGATTTAGCCACAGGTTGGACCATGTCCCATGTGCCCTTCCAACCTTCATCCCCCAACTGCTCTGCCATCCCCAGAAATCACCCAGGTGCAACACCCTTGCTGGCCCGGGCCTCCTGCTCCAGAAACATGAGTGACTCTACCTTGGCCAGGCCAGCACTCTGGGTGTGATGAGGATGGTGCTGGCAGCCAAAGCTTCAGGGATGGGGATGATGATACAGAGAAGCAGAAACAGAGAGCGAGAGGCAGAGAGGCCAGGACAAGGACCAACTCTTGGCAGGGATCAAGGGTGGGGGGGACCCCATTCTGCCCTCAGGTAGGTGGGCCCCAGGGACAGAAGAAGGTTTAGGCCTTTTCTAGGTTGCTTGGCTGAGTCCTGGATTCCCTGCAGAGGGGCCTGGGGGCCCCCAGGGTTCATGGTCTATGGGTGGGGTAGGGGCTGCACTGGTCATGCTAGCCCTCCTCTGGACAAACCCTCTAGGGAATCCACAGAGAACTAGCCCTGGGCGGATGCTGGGGGTAGGAGACTGGATGCTGTCCACCACTATCTGTGATGGGCCTGTTTCCTTGGCTGCAAACCCGGAGGAGGAAGAAGAGAAAGTACCACTTCCTGGTGGCTGCCATGGGCCCAGCCCTGCTTGGGGATTTACACCCTATGTCATGAGAGGCCATCAAGGGCTCTTCCAAGGCTGACAGCCTGTGACTCAGCAAAGTGATGATACCTGTGCCCCTGGCCAGTGTGAGCTGAGCCCTCACCAGGTGTCCACCCTGGCTGAGGTTTCCCGCACATCATCTCACCTAACCCTTACTCAGCCCCTGACATGAGTCTGTCATCAGCCCCTTTTTCAGGTGAGGACTCAGGATCAGAGAGGTGTGGTCGCCTGCCTCAGGTCATACAGTTAGCATGTGATACAGCCAAGGCTAGCTTCCAGGCCTCAGTAGGCCCTTTGAAGGCCTGGAGCAGGCAGGTTATGAGGGCACAGAGGCAAGCTCTCATGGACCCTGCCCTGGCCCACCCAGTGTGGCACCCAGGAACAGTTCCACCATGCACAGTGGCTCCAGCTGACTTTGGTCTGGACTCCCTGTACCCCACCCAAGCTTATTCTCTCTGGGACCCCTGGTCGCAGTGTTTGTCTCTGCATCCTTCCTCTGCCCTTGTCACAGTGTGGCCTGCACAGCCTTAGCCTCTCTGCCGCTTTTGGGTTATCACACTTCCCCTTGAAGTCTCCAGAAGAGAAAGATTGGCTGAGGCCAGTGTGTGCTCACAGCCCCTGAGCCCACGTGTCTGCATAATCCTCAGGGCCCAGAAAGTACTTCCTGGTGTCTAATTTCAATCTTGCTCCCACAATACCAGCCCTGCTCTAAAGCCCTGGTTCTCAACAATGTGTGATTTTGCCTGCTCCCCTGCCCCTCTCCCTGCCCCAGGGACATTTGGCAGTGTCTGGAGACATTTTTATCTGTCACAACTTGAGGGAGAGGAGTGCTATTGGCATCTAGTGGGTAGAGGGCAGGCATGCTGCTAAACATCCTGCAAGGCACAGGACAGTCCTCATAACAAAGAATTATCTGGCCCAAAGGGCAATAGTGCTGAGATTGAGAACTCCGGACATAAAACATGGGCTTTGGAGCTAGGCAGACTTTGGTTCGAATCCTGCTTCTACCATTCACTAGCTCTGTACCCCTGGCCAAGTGGCCTTGCTTCTCTTTGAGACTCAGTTTGCTCTTCATTCAAAGTGACACTAACAGTAACCCTTACCTTATAGGGTCTGAGAACTGAATGAATTGAACATATCCAATACTGGGCACGGGGTCTGGCACTGGGAAAGCTCCATTAGTGATAGCCATTATTCTTCCTTTCCATTTTCTAAGGTGAACCTCAGGGTGTGGGAGCAAAGTTCCTGTGGCTGGATCTGGAGATCCCCGAGGGTCAACCCTCCTTTGCCCTCTCTCCAGCAGTCCTTGGTACAGGGTGGACCTATTGTTGATGCTGAGGGAGAGAATACTTAGCCGAGGTAGACCTGGAGGGAGGAGCCAGAAAGGAAACTTGATCCCGGGTCGACAAAAGTCACCTGAAGCTCACCTTCCCTCCAGCCCAGCTCCAGGGAAGCCATGGGGTGGGGTGGGGGTGAGAGAATGAGGACACAAAACACACTAATGAATACGTTCCCTTAGCTCAGGGAAGTACCATGGATTCACAGCTGGGCATCAGGGAGGAGTGTCATGTGAGTGGACACAACCAAGACAGGTAGAGACATGGGGGTGGGTGGGAAATGGCATTCGGGGCCCAGAGAATAGAATGTTCAAAGGTCCTGTTGTGAGGGGTAAGGCATAAGGTTTATTTTCCAAATGATATCCAGTGTGGTCAGAGGGGTCCAGCTTGGTGGAAAAAGCCTACCCCAATGGGGCAATAGGATTACAAACATGGACATAAACCAGTTCTCAAAATAGGCCCTCCCTTCCAGGTATAGGATACCTGTGTCCCTGTTTGCTCTGTGGTAAAAAGAGTGATTGTAGTTTTTCTCTTTCCAGTCTAAACCCACCCCCGTTAAAACAGAGTTTTGGGATCCACATCTCTGCCAGGGCTCTCCATCCCTGGAGGTCTCACTAAACACCTCCTCCTCCCAATCTAACCACAGCCCCAAGACCCACCTGGTCTGTCCTGTTCTCCCCATACATCTTTCACAACCCAGGGTCCTCCAACCTGCACAATGTGGCAGCCTCTGTCCCTATCCATTCTCCCAGGAGGCCACTCCAGTGTAACAGCTCCCACCACCTGCTCCTTGAGAAAACCAAAGTCTCTGCCATGAACCCCTTGGATCAACTCAGGCCTCCTCAGGAATTGCCCCTCATTTCCAATCATTAGGCTTCAGCAGGGAAGAGCTGTCTAGGTGTTCCCCTGGAAGGTCTGGGACCTGGAACCCTCTTCTTTGCCTCTGGAAAATGACATTTCTTTGGAGTATGGAGTCATCAGCTCTTTCCTTTCTGAGTTTTGAAGGCAAGGGAATGGACTCCTTGGGTCCCTCACCATCCCCAGACTTTAGGCCCAGAGGGTACCCAGTGAATGAATGAGTTATGCCTGACAACCAAGTTTCAAGTGTGGAAGGAAGCTCAGGTGCCTATTAGGGGCGGTGGGGAGCTATGGACAGTGGGGGCAGGAGAGCAGAAAGCTGAGGGGTCAGGATAGGGGCTGCTCCTGGAATCTCTCGACCAGCAGTGATGGACCAGCTAGAGCCTCCTACCCTGGAGCTTTCTCAGCCACTCTCAGGGCCAGGGACGGGACGAGCCGGCCTGGCAGCAGGCACCGGGCCCAGCCGCGTCTGCACTCCCACCAACAAAAAAGGGGGGGGGTGGGGAAGAGAGAGAGAGAGAGAGAGAGAGAGAGAGAGAGAGAGACCGGGCGCGGCGGGCCAGTTGGCCGGTGGGGAGTCCCGGGCGTGGGCGCTGGGAGCTGGGGAAGCCCCGCCGGCACCTCCCAGGCTACGGTGTGAGAGGGGTGGAGAATGGGGTGGGGGGGTTGGGAGAGCGTCCTCCTCCCGCGGGCCTCAGCGTCCTCCTCTGTAAAGTGGCGCCCCTTCTGAGGGCTGGTGCGCGCGCCAAGGGTTGGCAGGGGCCGAGGTGCGCCGGGACCGGCCGAGAGTGACCGGCACCGGGAGGAGGAGGCCGGGACCCCCTCCTCTCCGCGGCGGGGGCGGGGCCTTAGGGGGCTGGCCCTTGTGAAGGCGGGCCCTGAGCGGGGGCGGGGCCGTGGCAGGCACCTGGGTGAGGTCGCGCCGCCCCGCCCCCTTGCACTTCCGTGTGCAGCGGCTCGAGAGAGGGAGGCTGCGGCACCGGGATCCCCGGAGCGACCCTCGGCATCCGCACGCAGCGCTGAGGCCCGGACGGGACTCAGCGGCCTCCGGGCCCGTCCCGGTCGGGCCCGCATCGACACCCCGTCCTCGCGCGCGCCCCGGAACGGAGCAGGGAGCTGGACCCCAGACGTCGAGACCCCTGGCGCCTGGAGGTGCGCGGGAGGTGAGTGAGGGCCGGGACCGGACGAGGGAGCCGGGCTACCCTTAGGGCGCGCCGCCCCTCCCTTCCCCCTCTCCAATCCGGTTCTCGTTTCCAAAACTGTGAAACTGAGCCGCGGCCAGCGAAAGTCCCCGCCGCGCTCCGAGACCCGCCGGTGCCTCCGTCCCCGGTCCGTCGGTCTGTCCCTCCGTTCAGCGGTACGGGCCGAGGCCCTCTCGTTGGTCTGCTCCCGGCCCCTCTACCCGCCAGTATGTCCCTAGACCCTCCGAGCGTCCGCCCGTCCCCGTCGATTCCCTGGGGCCCTCGGTCGGTCCATCTGTCCCCACCCCCTCATGTGTTCCCGCGTCCGCGTCTTCCTAATCTTGATCTGTCTGTCCTTAGACCTCCGCGTGCCCCACCCCCACCGCACCTCCCGCCGCCCCTGGATCCTGTCCTCCCAGAGCCGCGCCCCCAACCCACGCTCGTCGCCCCCTGCCGGTCCCGCCGCCTCTCCTTTTCTACCGCGGAGCAGAAGCCAGGCCGCCCGCCTTGCCTCGCCGCCCGCCCCTGGGTCCCTGCCCGGCCCAGCCGGAGCGGCGCCTCCTTCTCGCTCGCTCTCTCCTTTCAGTCTGGGTGTCTCTCTCGGTCTTTCTCCATCTGTCTCCGGCTGGGCGTGGCTCCAGTCTCCACCATCCCCCTTACCGCCCCACCCCTCCGCCCCTCTGAGCCCCCTCGCCTAGAGGCCCCTTCCAGGTCCCGTCGGTCCTAGCCCCTCCGCAATTCAGACGCCACCCCTCCCCCCGTGGGTCCCGGCCAGGTGAGGGGAGAGAGTGGAGGAGATTCGGGGTGAAGAGGCTGGAGGTGGGCACCGTCAGAACTGTCCTACTTCTCTCTCATTTCCTCCCGTGAGAAGGGAGAGCCCCACTGAGCCCCCCACTCACACCTGGTCAGAAGGATTTGCTGTGCTTAAGGGCATCCCCTTCTCCTCTGGTCCCTACGCTGTACGGTTGGACTTGACTCCTTGTAATGAGTTGCCTATATCTGGACATGTAGGTACATTGTGTGTCTGTGTCTGCCTGTGTGTTCTTTGTCACTGTGTCTGGAACTTGCCTCTGTGGTCTTTTCCCACCTGTGTGCCTTCCCTATGTACATGTGTGTATGTCTGTGTCCTGAGGCTCTGTGTGCCCTTCGCAACTCTGTGTGCACTATGTCTTGGTGTGTTCTTTATCACCAGACTCCCTTCAATGTGTTGGGGTGTGTGTGTGTCTTTGTGTACCTATGTGTCCCTTGTGTGCCTGGACAGTCCTTTGTTGTACTCTGGGCGTGCCATGGTGACCCACTGGCCAAATACATTTGAACTGTTAGTTTTGGGAGCCTTGTGTTAGAGTGTTACCCCACCCGGCTCATGTGTGTGTCTGAGTGTGGGTACGTGTGTAACACTCATTCTTCCTCTCCCTCTGCTACTGAGCCTCTGTGACCAGGCTGACCTGGTCACCAAGGGAGGGGACTGGTCCCTTGAGTTTCCTTGTTCCTGCTGTGGACTGAGTTGGGGTGCGGTGGACAGGCCGGTAGAGGGCAGTCCTGTGTGTGTGTGTGTGTGTGTGTGTGTGTGTGTGTGTGATGTAGAGGTGTTTGGACAGCTATACCTAGCTATAGGCTGGTATAAGGGATCTGGTGTGTTCAGAACTGTGGCTGGGCGAGACTGGTGAGTGTGTGACTGGTGGGAGACTCACAGTCTGACTGTATGAAACTGCCAGTCTGTGTGCTAGGGAGTCCCTATGATTGTAGGGAACTGAGAGTGTGGTGCCTGTGCCCCGAGGTGACAGTGCTGGGCCGGAAGGTGAGAGCCCCAGTGTGTGTGAGCATGTGGGAGGCTGTGAGGGTGTGGATGTGCACGGGGCACCTCAAGGCCAGCCCTGGTTCCTGGGGAGTTGGGGAAGGCCTCTATCTCTTGCCTTCCTCTGCCCCCCAAGTTGAAGGATACCCGAGGGCAAGTCTTTGGGTTTGCAGTGCTGTGACCAAGACCTAGGGCTCAAATACTCACTGTGCCTCTTACGGGCGCAAGACTGGGGCTAGGCCTCTCTAAGGCTGAGTCCCCTTATCTGCAGAACGGAGAAAGTTGCTGTGAGGACTTGAGGTCCTGTGGCAACAGTCCTCTAACACAGGCTTGCTTGTCAGAGCTCAGCACATGCTAAGTCTTATTTGGAGACCACTCTCCCCTGCCTACTCTATGGTCTCCATTTTCCTGAGATCTGGGCTAATAAAAGCCCAGATAGTCCCCCACCCAGTTTCTTTTCTGTGATGTGTCTGGTGCCCCCTCCCGTGCCCTTTACCAGACTGCTTTCAGAAGGGCTGAGGGCTGGCAGAGACCCCAGCAGCCTTATTCAGCCCACTTGACACCTGCCCAGTCTCAGCAACACTGATGGGGAAGAAGGGGCTCGGGGGGGTGATTTGGAGCTTGACTGCAGGATGCTGACACCATTTAGCTGCCACAGCTAATTGGAGTTTAAATTAAAATTAGAAATAAAGTACAGACAAGCCTGAGGATGCCTCAGTCCCTAGGGAGCGGTGATGGGGGTCTTCAGTGGGAGGAGGAGCTCACATCTTGGGGAGAGGAATCTTTCGTGGAGGCCCAGGCCTTTCAATTTTTTTTTTTTTAAGTTTATTTATTTTTCACAGAGAGAGAGAGAGAGAGCATGAACGGGGGAGGGTCAGAGAGAGGGAGAAACAGAATCCGAAGCAGGCTCCAGGCTCTGGCCCTCAGCACAGAGCCCGACATGGGGCTCGAACTCACAGACTGCGAGATCATGACCTGAGCCAAAGTCGGACGTTCAACCAACTGAGCCACCCAGGTGCCCCGAGGCCCAGGCCTTTCAGCCAGGAGACCTGGGACAGCTTGCTGCCTTTGCCATTCCTTCCTTCTAGGATCTCTCTGGGCCTCGGTTTTTTTCAGCTGTATAATGGGCACAATATTAATGTGAGAATCACCTGAGCTAAAAGGTGTAAAACAAAGAATAAAAAAGTGTCACGAGGTACCTGGGTGGCTCAGTTGGTTGAGCATCCAACTTCTGATATCAGTTCAGGTCGTGATCTCCTTGTTCAGAATCGAGCCCCTCATAGGGCTCCGTGCTCAGCATGGAGCCTGCTTAAGATTCTCTCTCCCTCTCTCTCTGCCCCCTCCTTCAAAATAAATAAATAAACATTTTTTTAAAAATGTCACTATTCGTGGGGCGCCTGGGTGGCGCAGTCGGTTAAGCGTCGGACTTCAGCCAGGTCACGATCTCACGGTCCGTGAGTTCGAGCCCCGCGTCGGGCTCTGGGCTGATGGCTCGGAGCCTGGAGCCTGTTTCCGATTCTGTGTCTCCCTCTCTCTCTGTCCCTCCCCCGTTCATGCTCTGTCTCTCTCTGTCCCAAAAATAAAATAAACGTTGAAAAAAAAAATAAAAAAAAAAAAAAAATGTCACTATTCGTTTGGTACTCCCAAGGTGAGTCTAGCACAGGAGCTATATCATGCCGCATCACTGGGGCCTCAGAACCGCCTGGAGAGATGTAGTCTCCTCATTTTAAAGATAAGATAAACTGAGGCTCAGGGAAATTACCCCAGGCCACAGAGCAGTGGCTTCCCCAATTGCCACTAGGTCTCCTAAGTCATAGGGCAACCTCTTGCAGACAGGAAGATTAGGACAACCTCGGGCGGATAGTGGGAGCTTTCTTGCTGCGTCTGTAGTCTGGAAATGCTCTGAGGGCTGAGACAAAGCGATCCAACCCCTAGCGTGGAGAGGACATGGGGCCGGTGCCCTGGAGAAGTTGGGCCCAACACTTCACTTCACAGAAGAGAAAACTGAGTCCAAAGAGGCTGAGGTCTCAGAGCCAGATGGGGCTGAGCCGGGCCTGCGTTGGCTGTTCTGGGGCTGACTGATGGGGAAAGCCTGTTTGGCAGTGCCTCCCAGCTCAGCTGTTGCCTCTTGTTCCTGCAGGTCGGCCTGGAACTGGCCCAGGTGAGGGCAGCGGACCTACTTCTGGTGGTGGTAGTGTGGCGGTGGCCTCAGCGGGAGCCAGGACTGAGGGCAAGGGGGAGCCAGGAGCCCCAGGTAAGACTGGATCTTCCTAGACAGATGGACATATGGACAGTGTGCCGGGGTGGCCTTCCTCTTTGGGCTCCTCCCTGTCTGCTGGGGCTGGGGCTGGGGCTGGGTCGGGTAGGGGAAGGGTCACACAGAGTCCCTGGGTTGAGTGAGGGGCCTGGGTGCCCAGAGCGGGCAGCAGTTGGCCTTGCCTATGAGGGCTCCCTGCCTGACTCTGGCTTTTGGCCCAGGGAAGACTGTGGCCTTGGAGCTCAGAGGCCTGGGGCCCACTGGCCATCTGGGGTGAGGAGGGGTGACATTTTGCTAGTCAGTTAGAAAGAAGGCGGGGTATGTGCCAAGGGTTCAGGGTGGATGTATCAGCTTTTCTATGGCCTCTTGTCTCTGCCTCAGGCTGTTCTCATCATCTCACAGGGAAACTGAGGCTTGCCCTGGGCCCCACAGTGGGTTGGACACCAAACTGAGAATGGAATGAGGTCTCTCCTGAGTTCTTTTCCACATCCCAGTTCCCTCATTTGCCCATCCTCTCTGGGGTGAAGGAGAGATACACAATTCTCCTCCCCAGCCTCCAGATTCTGGGTGAGTTAGGCAGTCTCTAAGTAATACTGGGGAAGGCTGCACTCTCTCAGGCTCCTTATAAAGCTAAAGATTCCTTCTTTTGGGGCCAGACCTCCTTCCTTCTGCCCTCATTATAATGAAAACAACCCTGAGAGTTACCTATCGAATGTCCAAAGTTCAGTGGATAAGATTCTGGGGTGTGATTGGGGGAGGGGGTTGCTGAGGGCACTTGGAACCTAGGGAGTGACAGTGGGGAGGGGTGGCAAAGGTGGTCTTTCCTCAGGGAGACCTCCCTGATCAACCCCTGCTCCTGCCCCTACTGCCCTACTCCCGCCTCTACTGGTATCTACAGATTTTCGGGGGGCAGCAGGGGTGGGGGATGGTGGTGAATAGATCAGTGGGGGCTGGGCTCTCAGAGCTTAACTTGGAGGGGAAGGAGGGCAGGAGGGCAGGGCCCTGGCTCCTGGGATGGGAGTGGGGGCTAAACAAGGGGAGGGTCATCATTGGGTCTGCTGTTTATTCAACTTACCATCAAACCTGGTGAGGGGAGGAGGTGACGTGTCCTTGGCGGGCTGGAGGCCTCTGCTACCTGAGGTCAGGGACCCACCAACTCCCAGCACTGAGCCCCATTCCCTAAGAAATTCAACCAATTAGTCTTGGAGCCCGCCCACTTTCAAAGCTCAAACCTCACCTCCCAGCTGGCGCAGACACAGGTATGCTCACACAGGGATATAGAAACTGAGCTGCCCTCTGCGCCCAGGCCTGCACACCCTCAAGTGCCCACACACGCACTACACATGCGCACACACATCCACAGGCATGCTCAAACACGCACTCGGGTGCTCGGCCAGTCACCCTTGCATTCAGAAGCCTGCCCACACATACCACACTGCCCATCCTGGGTCAGGAAATGGGGTCCTTGGTCAGGGTCACAACCCAGCTTGCGTCTGGCACTGAGGGTGAGGTTTGAGGTGTGGTTGTGACCACAGGTGCTCCAGGGGGCTGGGCCACACCAGGAGGTGGGCTCTGCCTGCCCAGGCATTCACCAGCCATCCTGCTCACCTGGGCCAGAACCCACCCCCCCCCCCCCCCCCCCCCCCCCCCCCCCGCCCCGGCTGACCAGGACTCTGTAGGGGGTGGGGGAGGGATGATGGGGGACGACTTCAGCTGTGCTGGCACCGTTTGTGGCTGCTGCCGCAGAGGAGGAAGTGGGCTGCCTGTGGTCATGGGGCTAAGGTGCTCGAAGGTGGGTGGGGGTCCAATCAGTTCCTCTGTCCCCGCAGTGTCAGTGCCCACAGCGGAGTTGCTGGGCTCTGGCGACTGGGAGGCAAGCAGGGTACTTCTCCCAGGGCGATCTGTACACTTTCCAAGGCCTGGGCCCAGGGAGAGATCTGTCCATCCGAGGTGTTTCCGGAGGCTCACTTCCCTTGGGCTGCCCAGGAAGTGGTTTCAGAGTGGGACTGACCAGCCGTCCGGCTGTGGCCTGCCCCGCCCCGGCCTTGCCTGTGAGGGGAGCAGTGCCTGACCAGTGGGTTAGGCTGACTGACCAGGCTTCCCACTGCCAGGGCTGACCAGGCCTTGACAGAGGCCCGAGGAGAGGGCTCGGGGAGCTGAGGCTATGAAGTTCCCTGCAACCCCCATCACCCCAGCTCCTCCTTTCCTCTGAGCTCAGAGGCTCAGAGCGCTAACTCTGGCAGGCAGAGCTGCGTCGCGTGAACTGGCGTCGGCTGGGTTACGTCTCAGGGATTAGCCGGCTCCAAGCTGTACGAATGAACTTGGACAAGTGGCTTTGATGCCTGGTGCCTCATCTTTCTTCTCTGACAGATGAGACAATGATAGCATCCATCTTCCTGCGGTTGTGCCGGAAGCTACAGATAATGTATGCAAAGTAGCTAGCAACTTGCCTGGCACTTTATTAGTGTTTAAGGGGTAGAAACTGGAGTTATGTAAAGCACTTAGCACTCAGTTTGTGGTAACAATCCCCCAAAACAGCAAGTGGTACTGATGGTGGGGTTATTATTGTCTGAAGGCCTGGGCACTGGCCCAGTGTCACAGGGCCAGGTGGCTGCACAACGCGGCTGAGAAGCCAGGTCTCAGGCTCTGTTCTGCCTCCCGGTGGCAATGCTGCAGGGTGGGGAGGGTACGTTCTATGTCCTCTGAGGAGAGGAGCTGCAGGGCAGAGCAGCTGTGCCCACTCAGCAGCCCAGCCCCCTCACTCCCTTTCAAAGGGAGGAAAATAGATCTCATGACAAATGGATGCAGGGAAGAGAAAGGCAGCTGCCTGCTGCCCCCTCAGCCTCCCCTGGGCCCCTTCCCTGACTCTGGTCCCCTGCGGGACGTTGGGCCTGGAGAAACTGACGCTGGGGATGGGGGGGTGGATGGTGAGCCCTCCTGCCAGACTGCCTGCCCTTTGGACCCCTGGAGTCAGCCTGTGGACTGGGAAGGGGGTAGACATCTGGGGATAGAAACCCCCCCTACACACATGTCCATACATACATCCTTGACACGTGGCAGCTGGTGACAGGGACATGCCTGTGCTAGGGACAGGGAGGGGAAGCCCTTTGCTCTCCAGGGCCCAGAGGCTGGGGGCCTCGGGTGTTGGTGTGGTAATGATAGTGGTATTGTAGGCGGGGGCCAGAAGACTGGAGGGCTGGAGATTGGCAGGGGCCTGGGCTAGGAGTTTTGAGTGAGGGCATATCCTGAAGGTTTAGGAGCAAGACCTCTGCAAGCACCAGACAGACCTGGGTTCGAATTCTCACGTGATATTTACTGGCTGTGTAGTCTTGAGCCAGGGACTAGACTGCTTTGAGCCTCAGCTGCCTCATCTGTGAAATGGGAAGGTCAAGGAGTTGTCCATTTGAGACCTGAATGATAAGGAGCCAGTGTGTGTTTCAGAGGAGGGGCAGGAAGACAGAATAGCAAGTGCGGAGACTCCTAAGCGGGAAGGAACTTGGCTGTTCAGGGAACTGAAAGGGGTCACTGTGGCCTGGGGCAGAGGAGTGAGGGGAAGGCAGTGGCCGAGGAGGTCAGGGAGGGTGGGTTAGGCCTGGGGGAGGCGCCTAGGCTTATTGGGAAGGAAAAGGTAACCATTAGGGACTTGGGCAGGGAGTGACGAGATCTGCCTTAGTTGCTAGGGCAGAAGGACTGTGGGGCCAGAGCAGAGGATGGAGAGCAAGCAGGTGCAGAGCCTGGGGAAGGTGATGGGGTGCTAGGATGGGGACAGCGGTGGACAGAAGAGATGACTTCAGGGTAGAATGCAGCACAGAACTGATGGTGATGCTGTGTGGGGAGGAGGGTGAACCCCCCACCTCCTCTGGTGTCATGGGGCCAGTGCTGGCCCTGCTAGGAGATGAGGGGACACTTGCATGGAGGACATGAGGAAGCCTGGCTCAAGTGCATTTGAGTGTCTCTAGAGCATGGTGAGCTTGGGGAGGCAGGTGGGCCCACAGGCAGGCCTGGAGTTTGTGGGACCTGAGCTGAAAGCAGAGACGTGAGAGTCAAGAGGTAGCGTGCAAGCCTGGGCTGGGGAGGACGGGGTTCGGCGGGTCTTTGGTGGGAAAGTTCAAGAGGCCCTCGGTATGGGGTTGGGATGGCTGTCCCTCAAAGGTCCCTGCCAAGGTGCCCAGGAGGGCAGGCTTGCGGTGGCTGAGCCACTGTTTTCACAACAGCCCCGGAAGCTTTGGATCATGTCACTGGCTTGTTGGGTAAACAGGCACAGTGGAGCGGCTAGATCAGATGCTTGCTTGGTGTGGGCTGCAGGGGCTGGGAGTCCGGACCAGGGTGGAGGGAGACAGGAGGATTGCAGGGCCTTCTAGTACTAGGGCTGGAGAAAGCTTGTGGGTCTGAATCATCAGTACAGGGAGACCGAGGCCCTGAGAGAGAGAGCAGCTAGCCCAGGGTCTGCCAAAGGTCTGAGGCTGCCTTTGCCAAGCCTGGTCTTTTCCCAGAGCAGCAGTCCAGAGCAGGGCATTACAGGGGTGGGAGGCTTGAGAGAGCCCCTTTACCACTGATCCTGGTGACAGGACGGCTGGAAATGGGCAGGGGGGCAGGTGTGGAGAGGACAGGTGTGAGGGTGGAGGTGGTGATAAGGATGATGGTGCCAGGTCTTGCACTCAGCACAGCCTCCTAGGCAGGGCAAGATCATTCCCTTTTACAGACGAGGATGCCAGGGCACCTTTACCAGGCTCACAGGGCACCAAGGAACAGATCAGGTCTGAACTAGACCTGTCCAACTCACACCCAGGCCCCCATTCCTAAGTTCCTGTGTTCACTGCCCGCCATGGGATGGCACGCCATGGCCCTGCCTCTCTCCCGGCTTCTCCCGATCCCCAGATGGGGAGGCGTCATCCGAGCCCTGCTCCCCTTGTGGTGATGGGTGGCAAAAGCCTTAGGCGCCCATTTCACCTTCTCCCAAACACAGAGATTAATGTCAACTATGGGGAGAACCATGGGAATCTGGAAGGAGGCCTCTGGGGGTGCAGAGGGACAAGGTGGAGGAAGTAGACTCGGGGCCCACCTCTTCGGAGGCTGGAGGAGGAACCATTCCCACCCCCAGGCACACGGACATGCCCTCACCCCACAGGAGGCCAGGTGGCCAGTTCCAGAGTTAGAACTGGAGGGTCCCTCTCTGCCTCCCCACAAGGCTGCCCCATCGGCTTTGTGGCTTTGGGTGAATTGCTCTCTTTTTGTTGAGTTCTGCTCAGTGAGTCTGAGCTCACTGGAGGTCATGTGTGAGGTACCTGGCGTGGCCGCCCCACCTGACAGGTGTGAACCTTCCCCTCCTTCCGTGTGCCAGGCCTCGGACTGCCACCTGTGACCCCCGGTCTCGTCCTCAGCCTCCGCTGTCCCCTCAGACGTGTGGGCGGGGAGGCCTGCCCAGTGATGTATGCGACTGGCCCACTTCTTCCTCTGTGCACTTTGGACTTTGCTCTGGGCCAGGAGGGACTTTCTCTGCCTCCTTCCGTGGAGAGGCCCAGCCTGCCTGACACCCAGCTGCTGTTTCCCTCCTTAGCCGTTGTGCCCCAGGGGCTGTGGTCGAAAAGGCTACATTTGGACATTCCTGGTGCCAGACCCTAGCCAGACGTGTGTGGGTGCTTCCAGACTTGTGTGTTTATCCCTGTGTCTGCCTGGAATATCTCTGTCCATTGTGCTGGTGATACCGTGTGTGCACACAGATCTCTCTGTGCTTATGAGTGCATGAGGGTATCGATGTCTGTCAACAGGTGACAGCGGTTGTGGGGGGTGGTGTTTCTCAGTGTGTGTCACTGAGTCATCCTAGGAGTGTGTATGTGCCTGTGGTTACAACCATCTGTGTGTGTGTCTAACTGCAAGCAGGGTTCCCCATGTGTAACTGTGTGTTTGGGTTGGTGGGTGTGCCCGTGTGTGCACACATGTGCGGTTATTCTGGGAAAGACCCTCATGTACCCCCCACCCCAGCTCTTCACAGAGGCCCCCTTGTCCTCAGTCCTGCCATGAAGGGGCCTTTGTTTCTCCCTCAGGGGGTACCTGGAACTCTCCCTCTGACTGAGTCCAGGGCTTCCCCAATCCTAGGACTAGCTGAGTGACTCAAGGCCTGGGCCTGGCATGGACTATGCCCCCAAGAAGGTCCTATCCTCACCCCTCCCCTTACCATGTGCTGGCAGGAGTGAGTGTGAGCCAGTGACAGCCAGGGTCCCAAGTCTTGCCTCTCAGACCCTTCCAGATCCTCTGACTGGCTGGGCCAGCTGCACCCCTGCACATCTCTCAGATTGAAGCCTGGTCCCCATTCTACCCCAGCCCCTCTCGCTCCCTTCCACTCACTACCTGAGCAGCGGTCATATCCTCCTCTGTAATTACATATTTATGTGACTGTCCCCTACCTTCCTAGCTGTGAGTTCCATGGCCCAGTATGTCTTGTCACTGTGGTGCCTGCTGGCTGGGCCTGAGGAGGGCTGGACTGGGCCTTTGGGACTTAGAGCCCCCACCCCATCGTGTGCAGAATTATGTCACCACCTGTACATACTTTCCTGGGAAGAGGGTCCACATCTTTCATTGGTTCTCAGGGTATGACCACCCCTTTGCAATTGCAGAGGCTTCATTCATGCTGCTCAGGCCTCACCTGTGATTCCCACTGGATCCCTGTGGACTGGGTCAGCCTGGCAGAATGATTTTTGAATGTCCCCAGGACATTCATATGTGTGGCCAGAGCTGAGAAGCCCAAGACAGGGATTGAGACAGTGCCCAGAGAACAGACCCAGGTCCTCAGCATGCACTTCTCAGACAACTGCACAGGGTACCTGTAGTGAGTACATGAGGCAGGGGAGAAGCTGGCTTCCTGATTCCCCAGGGTTGGCCTTTAGAACTGTCTGCAAGGATATGTAGGAATTCAGGACATTCTGGCTGAGGGAATAGCATATGTAAAAGAGGGGGCTTAAAAGCGAGACAGGAGTTCACAGAGTAGCCAGAGGTGAGACCTGAGGTGAAGCAAGCCAGGGCCAGGCTGAGGTCTGGGGTTTCTCCAAGGGCAGTGGGAGCCCAGGAGGTTTCATGGGTTGGTGGTGACTGGTAGGGGTCGCTGGGGAAAGGGAGGAGAGTCCACTGCAGTGGTTGGTCTGTGAGGGGCGGGGCAAGAAGGAGCACGCGTGGGGGTTGAGGGTTGGGAGCAAGTGTCTGGACTTGCTCTGGGACTTGGCCATGATCTGAGACCATAGCTGGTCCTCCTCCAAGACAAAGCTGGTCATATGGAGGCTGGGGCACAGGCCCTGGTGGAAGGGCCTTAGAGGGGACCTTGCCTAGCCCTTCCCCTCCCCCACCTCCTGCTCTTCTTGCTGAGCCCATTTCCTGGGTTGTGAAACCCCTGTGGCCTCTCTGACTTGCTTCCGTCTGGGAAGGCCATCTGGGGAGGCCATCCTCCCTGCCAAGCCCGGCTGCCTTGCCCTGTTGCTGCTCTGCCAGAGTCAGCCCTGCTCCATACTACTGATCACACTGCCTTTCACTGGCCTACCCTCCCACTCCCTGGGCCTCATGTGTCCTCCCTCCTTCATTCATCCTTTTAGGCCCAAGTGGGCTAGACCTTGAACTACTCCCCAGGCCGGGTCTGTATCCCGAGGAAAGCCTGGGCCGACACTGCCTCCACTTTGCAGCCACCTCCACCCAGCCTTGACTGGCAGCGGGTGGTGCCTTCCATGGGCAGGCGACAGGGGCTGGCCCCAAGATTGGGCAGCTATGTGTGGGAAAGGGTTGCATGGGAGGAGGGCGTCTTCTTCCCCAGCAGGTGCCCCAGCTCTGTTTGCTTGCCTTTCTCGACCTCAGCCTGCCCCCTCTTATTTCTCTGGCAGATTTTCTGAGGGAGCCTCCATCTATGTTTGCACACACTCCCTAAGAGCCTGGCCAAGTGTCTCTTCTTGGGGCCCCACTTTGCTCCTGGGTCCAGTGGGCATGTCCCTGTGGCCTATGAGACAGAATCCAGTGCCAGGGAAGGACCGGAGTAGAGGGGCCAGGTCGGGTCTGGGGACCTGGAGACTCTCATTGCAGGACCTCATTCTTGGTTTCCCCCTCCCTGCAAAGAGGAGATGGGCGGGTCAGTGTCTAAAGGTCCATCTCTTAGATATGTTTTGACTTAATGGGTTTTATTTTTCACCTTTAACAAAACTGTTATTGAACAAATTACACATGATTGCTGTGGAAGAGTTAGAAAGTACACTTCTATTCCGGTTGGCACACCTCAGGCCATGTCTCCCACATCACCCCCATTGCTGGAACACACTCATGGGCGTACACGTGGATGTGCAGCATGCACACTTGTCCTCTGTACCCCAGGAGTCCTCACCAGTGTGGTCACTCTGCTCACCTCAAGGTTGGCCTTGTCCACTGCCCTGGACGGCCTGGGAGTACATTGCCCTGGAGGAGGTGACCTGCCTGCTCTGGTCCTGCCCAGCACCACCTTTCCTTACCTCTGGGTGGCTGGTCTAGGGTGGGGTGGGGAGCCGAGTCAGTGGGCCCTCATGCCTTGGGACTGGAATCTAGTATGGCCTAGGCTTCCCCAGGTTTTGAGCACCAGAGGCTGGCCCAAGGGGCTGGGATGGGCGGGAAGGTAGAATTCAGGGGTCTGTACCACCCTCATACAGAAAAGGAAGAGGTCCTCAAGGTCAGGTCTAGGACCGGCCCAGAGGGGGTTGGGCAGATAGACTCTGATTAAGCACAGGGCACCACTCTCCTGGTGCCCTTACCCCTCTCCTCGTTTCCTCTGTCCTCAGTGTCTGTGTGTAGTGCTTGGCACATTTATCTGTCTGTACCTTTGCTCCCTCTTTCCCTTTGTCTCTTCTTCCTGACATGGTATACGGGAAAGAACATCGGCTGCAAGATGCAGGCCTGGATTCAAATCCTTCTACCACTTACTGGCTGTGTGACCTTGGGCAGGGCATTTAACCTCTCCAAATCTGTTTCTTCATCAGTAAAATACCCACTTCCAGAACCAGCACGGACACGAAGTGAGCTAATGCCATTACAAGGTTAATCTGGTGTGTGTTGGCCTTAGGGAAGGATGATCCTTCTTATAAGTGAGGGTGCTGAGATTCACCCCCAGATCCTCTGACTCTGTGTCCGGTGCTCCCCCAACTTCATAGGGCTGCCTCTGCTATGGGCTGAAGAAATTAGAGAGTAGAGATTAACAGCCCACTGCTAGCTGGGAAAGGCCTGGCTGGCCTCAGCCAGCTCTGAGGGGCAGGTCCCCATGGAGGTCTGTGTGGGATCAGCCCTTGCCACTTCCATGGCCTGGCAGAGCGGCAGTGAGGCTGAGCCAGTGGCCTTCCTTTGGGGCCTATGGGCCTGGGCCTATTTGCATGGGGGCTATAAATAATCGGCACACCTTGCTTTTGTGCTGTTACTTCAGTCCCTGGTTTCCCCACCAGTGTTCAGACTGCAAGGTAGATGGGCAGTGCTGGCTTCACTGTGCAGGGCCCAAGACCTCTCTCAGGGTCACGTGGTAATAGAAGAAGATCCTGGTTCATGGTGTCTGTCTCCCTCCTGGGGTCTGGGCCGTGCAGTGGGGTGGAGGGCCCATGCCCTAGTGTTAGTCTACGAAATTGGGGCTTGGGTGACCCAACCCTGGGGTTGCTGCTGAGTAGCCCCATGGGTCCCCCTCCTCATGGCACTGCGGCCTGGCTGTACAGGTTTGGGGCCAGGGCTGGGGCTTGCTGTGGTTACGGTTTCCCTCCAGTGGCTTCTAACTGAGCAGCAGCTGCTCTGAGTGTGATCATTGGGTGCTGGAGCGCAGGCCTGATTGGCGGCCTGCGAGGCTGGGCTCTGCCTCACATTCCTGGGGCTTCTCTGATTCCATCTCCTCCATGCAGCCCCCTGGGGTGGTCCCCATGGACAGAGGTGGGTGAGGTCATGGAGCTGGGACCATCTGGACTGGGCCCCAAGGGGAGGCGGTGGGGAGGCATCTTGACCGCTTGCCTCAAATGCCCAGATCATTTTGCCACCAAGGCTACCCTGACCCCCTCTCTCGCAGGAACCCAGGCCCCTGCAGCGTGACTACTGCTCCTTTGTCCCTGCCTGTGTGACCACTCAGCCCTCATCCTCTGAGACACTCAGAAAGCCCGTCAGTGCCCCACCCTGGGTCCCAGGGTTATCCTGTTGGGAAGCACACGGCCCAGCGTGTCTGCTGGGGTCGGGCCTGGGAGTTGTGGATGCAAACTTGTGGCAAACGTGTGCTGTGCAGGGGCCCTGCCGATCATCTGGACCCCCCAGGGAGAACTCGGCTGGGTGCTCCACACCTTGGGTCCCCAGGCCAGCAGGGTGGCCTCACGAAGGGCACGATGTCCTTTTTGCCCGACAGTTTGGGACATTCACCCAGACTCACACACACACACACACACACACACACACACACACACACACAGAGCCAGCCTGGCCCATGCAGCCTGCTCTCTTTCCCATTCACATTAGCTCAGTGCCCACTTTGTGCCACCCACTCACACCTTCAGACACTCCAGCTCACACACTCACACACGCTTGAGTTCAGGGAGGAGCCAGCAGCCCCCCACGGCCGGCTCCTCCTCCCTGCCTACCAAGAGGTCATAGTGGCTGGTTTGGCTGGTCTTATGCTGAAGGCTTTGGGACCTGAGCTCAGATGTGAGCTTACACACCCATTCTGGCTCCTTCTGAGTAGGAGCCAGGCCTGGGCAGGGGACGTGGTGGGGTCTGCCTCGCCTGGCGCGCCTCCCCTCTCCCCTGGCTGCTGGCCTCAGAAGACCGGCGGGGCCCCTGGGCTGGGCTTCAGGCTGAGGTCAGTGTTTCCTGTGAGCTCATCTGGGCTGGGAGCTCTCGGCAGACCCGGCTGCTGCTCTGGCTGCTTTGTGGAGGAGCTGGGGGAGCTATCCCGGGGGCAGGGCAGCTCTGGCATATTCACATGTATGTGGGGGGGGGGGGCGTCTAGGGGCACGTGTCTGAGATTGCCGCCACGCTGGCTTACATTCAATATGGAGTGAGTACATACGTATGTGCATGTACATGAGTGAGTGTTCGTTCAACCATGTTTATGGAGCAGCCTCGTGTGTGGGGCCCAGAGCCAGTGTCCACGTAGGTGTATGAGGGTACACCCAGGGGCTTGCACATGTGGCCCTCCTCCAGGAATAACAACCCAAAAGACCCTCAGGGTCACCTCCTTTAGTGACCCTTGATTTGAGGAAGAGCAAGGAATAGGGCGAGATGTGGGGGTGACCTGTGTGGTTTAAAAAACAAATTCAGTGTTACGTTCAACATTAAAATAGTTTTATATTTGGGAAAAATTAGTTGGAAAGCGCAGGCAACCTCTGTAGGATGAGGGGCACCTGACCCAGAGGGGCTGGCGTTCAAAAGGTCAGGGGTGAGGGCGGGGCCTTTCCCTGCCCTGGTCCCTGAATGAAGTGGGTGCTTAATTAGTGGAATCTCAGCTTTAGTTTCTGGCTCAGCCTCAGGGTTTCCGTTTTTCCATCTGAACGGTGGGGGTGGTCATCTTGGCCCTATTTGTCCTCCTGGGTAGTTATGAATAAAAAACAAACTTCGAAAACCAAGAAGATCTGCAAGGGAACAGGGTGCAGGGAGGCGGGGGTACCGTCCTGCCCATCTTGGCTGGCACTGACGTGCTGGAGCCCAGCATATACCGAGTGCTCAGCACATAGTATGTGCACAGGAATTGGGTATTACAGGGGGCCTTAAATGAGTCCCCAAATAAATGACTCGTGGTCACAGACTCAATGCCTCCAGGGTCCCGGTAGGTTTTGGAAAGGAGTAAAAAGGGGGCCCCTGGCCTGGAGTAGACTGGCAGGGGTGCCAGCCAGCTGTTGCCCAGTGTGCTTGAGGTCACATCTTCATTTTACCAGGGATGCCACAAATCCAGACTTCCAGAAAACTTCTCAGTTTTGACAACGGCAACTAGAACTAGCGCCCTGTAAGCACTAACTCAATGGGCCAAACTCAATGCGGAGAGAGTCCCCCGGAGGCACCCGAGCAGCGCCTCCTGGGACTGTCCCTTGCTGCCCAGCCTCACCCATTCTGTCCGTACAGCCATACTGCAGGCCCCAGCATGGCACCGTTCCTGCGTATCGCCTTCACCTCCTATGAGCTCGGCTCCCTGCAGGCTGCGGATGAGGCCAGCCAGCCCTTCTGTGCCGTGAAGATGAAGGAGGCACTTAGCACAGGTAGGACTGAGAATCCAGGCTCGGTGGGAGGCCCTGCAGGGCCCATGCCTTGTTCCCCTAGAACTTCCGAGGGATCCTTCTCTTCCTCATCCTCACCTCCCGGCCCAGCCCAGCTGTGGGTGTAGGACCGTGGAGACCACCGAGCGCCCGTAGGGTCTCTAGCACTGGCTGTGTAGAGCCTTCTCCAGGGTGATCGTGGGGTGGAGGTGGGGGGGAGGGGGGATTCTGGCTCCTCCCCCATTGGTGGGTTCACCCAACAATTTCCTCATGCTCATCTGTGCCAGCCCCTGTGCTGGGCACTGAGGACACTGCCATGCTCCAGGGCTGACTTAGCCCTGCCCTCATGGGGCTCACAGTCAGGTGTGGGAGCCAGACAATGAGTCCCGTGACAGGGAAGCCCACAGGAGGCACTGTCCCAGGCTGGGCTCAGCAAGGTCCTCCTGGAAGAGGCAAACATCTCACACCATTCCTTCTTGCTTCTGTCCTCACTTGCTGAGCCCCTGGCTCATCCCTTAGGTCCCAGCTGAGCTGTCCCTTCTTCCAGGAGGCATTCCCTGACCCTTAGGCTGGGGCATGCCACCTGACCATGACCCAGAGCAGGTCTAAAGCCCTGGCCTTGCCATCTTCAATCTCATCACAGCTGTGATTTAACATTTACTTGAGGAATTAATGGGCTTATGTCTCTGCCCTGGACCGGGCTCTAGGGAGACAGGCACTGTTTTTCACTTTTCTTTCTGTCGTGTGCTTCACCTCCAAATGCCAAGGCTGGCATGACGGGCCTCCACATGTGTTCACTGAGTGCATGAAGGGAGGTGACAGCTAAGTGGGGCTGAGGAAGAGGGTCACAGGAAGAGGGAAGAGCAGGGGCTGGGATGGGACCTAGCAGGGCTTCCTAGAGGAGCTGCAGGCAGCTGTGTGCTCTAGGGTGTGTTAGGAATGACATGAGGCTGGGGAGGTGAGCAGAGCACAGTTGTGAAGGCGGGGGAGTGGAAATATCAGAGGGAGAGCCAGGAGGATTCTCTCTGGCTGAAGGCTATGGGAAGTCTGGGGGTGGGGTGGTGGGACAGAGGGACCCCAGCCGGACCTTGCCTGCCTGGCCATGTTGCAGAGCGCGGGAAGACACTGGTGCAGAAGAAGCCCACCATGTACCCCGAGTGGAAGTCGACGTTCGATGCCCACATCTACGAGGGCCGCGTCATCCAGATCGTGCTGATGCGGGCAGCCGAAGAGCCGATGTCTGAGGTGACAGTGGGTGTGTCGGTACTGGCCGAGCGCTGCAAGAAGAACAACGGCAAGGCCGAGTTCTGGGTGAGGACGTGAGGGCTGCAGCGTGTGCACGCACGTGTGTGGGCCCCTGGGTGAGCCTGGCTGCGGGGTGCAGGTCCTGTCTGGCCACTGGAGCAGCTCTGCGATCGGTGCTGGCTCTGTGATTTACCAGATCCCAGACCTTCTGAGCCCAGTTCTGAATCTGTAAAAGGAGAAGCTAGCAAAAGACCCCACCTCAGGGTCATTTGTTCAGGTGACATGAGTCACTGGATGCCAAGGGCTTATTGTAGCGCTGGGCACATAGTAGGTGCTCAAGGGAGCCATCCTTGCCATTGCGACTACTCTTTTCCCTTTTAATTTTGTGAAAGCACGATATGCACAAGGTAAAACATTTCAGAATGTATGTAAGGGTATGTCCTGGCCCCACCACCAGGCACCGCACCCACTTCTCAGAGGCCCCCATTGTTCCAAGTTCTGTTTGGAGCCTTCACAGATATTCCAGGCCCAGGCAGGCATTAGGGAACATATGTCTCCTCAACGAGGAGGAGGTGGGAGAAAGGGAAGGCTTATGGCCATCACTCACCTGCTGAAACCTGGACTTTGCACACGCATATGGCCATGTGGCCCTCATGGCCACGGATGTCAGCGCTGGCAGAGCACCTCTTGCCCCCTGGGGTTACATGTGGGCTCCTGCATCCAAGATGTCCCCACTGGAAAGACACTATGACTGTGAGGGACTCTGGTGAGCCTCCAGTGAGGTATGAAGGGGCCAGGAGAGAAGTTGACCTAGGGCTGTACGAACACTTGGCTGGTCAGGTAGAGATACTTGCTGTGCTGTCTGTCTACTCCACCAAGAAACGATATCAGTCACCAGGCATGGGTGTTGGCAGAGGTGAAGGTCCTGCCAGAAGCAGCCAGTCTATGTGAGGAGGCTGGGCATGCAGAGACTCGGACACAGAGAACCAGTGTGGGTGTCTCAACACGCATGTGTCTGTGTCTCTGTGTGTGCAGGGACTTGGGGGTGTGGGGGGGCATTCTAAGATCCTCGTTAAGGGGGCAGCCAGGAGTGGGGGTGGGGAGTTTCCCTTCCCACTCTGTTCCTGGGCCATGTGGCCGGGCTGGGTGTGGGCTGGATCTTTTCACTTCCCCAAATGTAATAATACCTCTGGGTAGAGGGTGGGGGCGGGGCTCAGGGGCGGGGCCGTGCCCACACTGGGCAGACAGGTGTCTGGCTAGGCTGCCAGGACTCCCTTGGCCTTGGGGGACCAACCATGGGGGCGGGTTCTGAGTCCAGCATGGCTGGAGCCCGCCCTCATTGACCCCCCACCCCCACCCCTTCCCTACCCTCACCCCTGCAGCTGGACCTGCAACCCCAGGCCAAGGTGTTGATGTCTGTGCAGTATTTCCTGGAAGACATAGGTAAGACCCTCCCTATCTGGGCTGGGGGTGTAGGTTCAGAGGCCAGAGCCAGGACAGAACCTTAGGGAAGCAGTCCCTGTGGGCAGTCTGTCCAGGGCCACCCTGGGAGGGACTACAGGAATGTTACCCTTTCCGGGGCTGGGGCTGACTTCACTACTCCACGGCCGCCAGATTGCAAACAGTCTATGCGGGGTGAAGACGAGGCCAAGTTTCCAACAATGAACCGCCGTGGAGCCATCAAGCAGGCCAAGATCCACTACATCAAGAACCATGAGTTTATTGCCACCTTCTTCAGACAGCCCACCTTCTGTTCTGTATGCAAAGACTTTGTTTGGTGAGGGCTGGCTGTGCCTCCTGAGAGTGGGGTCTGGGGAGGGAGGGCCCCACACCCAGAACTCACCCTGCCTGGGGATTTGCCTTTCAGGGGTCTCAACAAGCAAGGCTACAAATGCAGGCGTAAGTGTCTCCACTGCCCGGTCTGTTTGCACACGTGTGTCTGCCAGTACCTGCGTGCATTCTCAGGAAAGCCCATGTCTCTGTGCAGGGATCACATGTCTAGACTCTGTGTGCTTGCATGCGTGCATGTGAGATTTTCCACGTCATTGTCTATGTACGAGAACCACACTCAATGGGTGCATGAGTGGGCTTGCTCTGGCTCATGAAAGCCAGTTCTCTGTGTCTTTTCCCAGGCTTTGGTGCAGTATTTACATAGAAATCAGCCAATGCTACTTATCACGGCTCTTTTCCCCTGCAGAGGCTATTAGACCTTTTATAGTATACCCTTGGCTGCACATGTGCTTCTGTTTAGACATGTGTGTATATGGGTACACACATATAAGATACCTCCACAGTGGTGCTGGTTCTGAACACAAGCTCTGGGGGCACCTGGATGGCTCAGTCAGCTAATCGTTCAACTTCGGCTCAGGTCATGATCTCATGGTTCATGGGTTTGAGCCCCACATTAGGCTCTGTGCTGACAGCTCAGAGCCTGGAGCCTGCTTCAGATTCTGTGTCTCCCTCTCTCTCTGCCCCTCCCCCACTCATGCTCTGCCTCTATCTCAAAAATAAATAAACATTAAAAAAAAAATTGAGCACAAGCTCTGGAGCCAGATGGCCTGGGTTTGAATCCTAACTCTGCCACTTCCTATTTGTAGGGCCTTAGAGTGACTTAACCTTTCTGTGCCTCAGTAAAATGGGGATAATAGCCTTTATGAAGATCAAATGGGATAAAATATATAAAGCTGCAGTTTAGGTGACTAGTACATAGTCAGCATTTTATATAGAGAGCGTATTGTCATTATGCAGCAGTGTGTATATTCTGGTGTCTTTGTGGTGGTGGTGGTGGTGGTGGTGGTGGTGGTGGTGGTGGTGGTGGTGGTGTGTGTGCGCATGTGTGTGCATGTGCATGAGAGAGCTTAGGACCCGTTTGCTGTCCCAAGCATAGCAGAGAGACAGGGGGCTCTCTGCCTGCAGTCCTCTCACTGCAATACTCTGTGCCCTCATTGCTGCCCCCACTGCCCACTAGGACCCCTTGAACCTTCCCTAATCTCTGAGATCCTCCAATTGGCCCGCCCTCCCTGCTCCTCCCCTTTCCAGGCCCCTCCTGCAAGGGCAGGCAGGAGGAGAGAAAAAGCAAGCTGTGGGCCCCAGGCGTCTGTGGGGTGAGGGTGTGGGCGATCAGGGAAAACAGTGGCTTTGTATAGAGGGCTGGACTGGGCCAGAGGGCGCCAGCTCACAGCTCTGCCCCTCCTGGTGCCTTCCCATCCCCCTCCTGGCCTGTGCCTCCTCAAGAATGCAACGCTGCCATCCACAAGAAATGCATCGACAAGATCATCGGCCGGTGCACCGGCACCGCAGCCAACAGCCGGGACACCATAGTGAGGCTGGGCCCAGGGCGGGGGACCTGGGGGGGCTTGGCCAGCTGGGAGGGATTTGGGTTCTCCCCACCCCTTCCCTGTGGAGCTTGTCCTTCTCCCCATTTTTCTTGGTTGCCTCCTTGGACTTCCAGATTGCCCAGTTTCTGTACCTTCCCCCTTGCCCCCCCTACCCCATGGCCCAGTGGAGCCCTTTTGAGCATCTTGCCATGCACGGGGTTGAGGAGAACTAGGGGTTGAGGAAGGAGCTAGAGCTGGCATGTGACCCTCAACCTGTGACACTCTCCTTCCCAGTTCCAGAAAGAACGTTTCAACATCGACATGCCGCACAGATTCAAGGTTTACAACTACATGAGCCCCACCTTCTGTGACCACTGTGGCAGCCTGCTGTGGGGGCTGGTGAAGCAGGGACTAAAATGTGAAGGTGCGTGCCACCCAGCTCCGGGGACTAGGGCTGGGCAGGAGGGCACTCCCAGCTGGTGCCTACCCACCCAGACCTCCTAAACTCCCACTAACTAATGCTGCCTTTGCCCCGCTGCTGGGGAAGGCCTCGATGTCCCCTCCCCACTGGCTTCCCCATTTACCTGCTGTGTGACCAGGAGTCCCCACTGCTCTGAGCTCAGTGTCCTCAAGTGGAAGATAGGGGTAAGAGTAGAGTAGGGCCCAAGGAATCACTGAGGGACAAGCAGGCGGAAGGTGTTGAGCAAACACGTTTCACAGACCCCTTCCCTGGACCCAGGCTTTAGTGAGGCAGAAACAGGGGGCCCCCTGAGAGGAAAAGTGGCTTGTCTAGGTTGCCCTAGACATTCTTTGAAGGGTTTAGAGTTAGGTCTCCTATCTTGTGCCTTTTTTTTTTTTTCTTTTTCTTCTTTAAATAATGAAAGATTTAAAGCACTCACGATGGCTTCAGATGCATTTTTTTTTAAAGACCAGAAACCCAGCAGACTCCACCAAAGCCCTGCTTCCTCCTGCTCACTCCTCCCCTCCTCCCCTCCTCTCTGCACTTGGCTGAGCCTGGGGGGACGGGGACAGTTCTCCCAGAGCCTGCCAGCAGCCTGTCAGGCCCTGCCTGAGCGGGGGCCCTGATGGCCCTGTGTCTGCTTCACCCCAGACTGTGGCATGAATGTGCACCATAAGTGCCAGAAGAAGGTGGCCAACCTCTGTGGCATTAACCAGAAGCTCTTGGCTGAGGCGTTGAACCAAGTGAGCCAGGTAGGCAGACACGGTGGGAACCCTGGACACAAGGTGGCAGGATTGGGGGTGGGCCGTCAGGGCTCATGCTACTATTAGAGAACCCTGGGGTGTGGAGTGGGTGGGCAGCATTTGTATTCATGACCCCACTTCTGGAAGATGTAGTCTAAGAATTAGCAGAAGGCGGTGGGCTTGTTCTCATATAAGAAATTATTCAAGTGGTTGTGTACTTGGTGAGCCCGGAGGACCACAAGGTTGGAATGCTTGGAACTAAGAGCCCTTATTGTGTGTATGTTTTATGTGTTGTGTATGTTGTGTGTTTGGGTGTGGGTGGAGCTTGAGAAATGCCATAACACTTTAAGGTAAAATTCTAGAATCAATTACCAGTGAAGGCAACACAAATAATCCATTGAGTAAGTGGTGGGAGGATTCAATGTACAAAATTTTCTTTCTATTCAGTGCCTTCCAGGCCATCAAGGTATCCCTGTGCTACAGGGTGTGTGTGTGTGTGTGTGTGCGTGTGTGTGTGTGTGCGTGCGTGTGTGCGCGCGCGCGCGCTCCCTGGAGTCCTGGGCTTTGCCCCTGCTGTCCCCCATTGGTTTTGAGAGTGGAGTCATGGATGGTTGGGGTTCTCCTTCTTGGCTGAGAGTTCTGATCCTGGTATGACTGACTGGATGTCTCCCTAACCTCTACCCTCTCCTCCAGAGACCCTTCCGGAAGTCAGAAACAGAGCCCGTTGGGATCTACCAGAATTTTGAGAAGAAGCCAGAAATCTCTGGAGAAATTGTCGCAGGTGAAGCTGGGCCCATTTCCCCCCGGAAAGTTCCCACTCCCCACTAGGACCCAAGATGGGACCCAACCTCCCTCTACTGTTGAGACCTGAAGGGAGACACCACCCGTGGAGAGGGAGTCCCTTCCTCTTTGAGGCCCCTTACCCCACCCCACCACTTGGCCCCAGGGGAGGGGACTCAGCAGACAGACACCTGAGTCTAAAGTGCCATCTCTTGGGCAGACAATGGGACCTACGGCAAGATCTGGGAGGGCAGCACCAGGTGCAACATTGAGAACTTCACCTTCCACAAGGTCCTGGGCAAAGGCAGCTTTGGGAAGGTAAGGGGCTGTTTGGCCCTGGGGCAACTCAATGGACCTGGGCCCAGGAACCCAGGAGCCCAGGGGCACCTGCATCCCACCCTACCTGGCTTCTTCCTGATGGGGTGCGGTTGTGGTGTCCTAGCTTTTGGCCTGGCCTTCCCCCCGCTCGACATCCTGCCCACCCATCAGGTGCTGCTTGCAGAGCTGAAGGGCAGGAAGGAGTTCTTTGCGGTCAAGGCCCTCAAGAAGGACGTGGTTCTGATCGATGATGATGTGGAGTGCACCATGGTGGAGAGGCGGGTGCTGGCACTCGCCTGGGAGAATCCCTTTCTCACCCACCTCTTCTGTACATTCCAGACCAAGGTACCCAGCCCTCCCACTGTCATTGTGTCTGGAGCCACAGCCCCCCTTGGCCTCCCAGCGGGGCCATGTCTCCCCTGCTTGTGTCCTCCAGGGCAGAGTTGTCCCCTAATTCCTTCTGCCCTTGGTAGCCCTCAGTAGAGTTGCTTCAGCCCTTTTCTGTGCCTCTGCTCACCGCTCTTTCCACCCCAGGACCACTTGTTCTTCGTGATGGAGTTCCTCAACGGGGGGGACCTGATGTACCACATCCAGGACAAAGGCCGCTTCGAGCTCTACCGTGCTACGTATGTGAGGGACCTGTGGGGGGAGGAGCCCTGCTGGTCTGCCCTCTTTTCCTTCTTCCCTGTCCCTGGAAAAGCCAGCCTGGGCTAGAGCTGGGCTTGGAGAGATTTGGGGTGCCTGGGGCTATCCCCACCATATGGGAAGCCATGGGTGGTGAGTGAGCTCTGGCTGACAGCACAGCACAGGCGTACTGGGGTCCTGTCCCCTGCTCCTTGAGCCTCAGCTTGGGCAGCCTTGCAGATGGTAATGCTGTACAACACAGGACCCTGGTGTACAACACAGGACCCCAGACTAGTATGTACCCCTTCCCAAACTCTGTGGTGTGTGTGTGTGTGTGTGTGTGTGTGTGTGTGTGTGTGTATGTCTGTATAAATGTATACACTCATGACAGAACTGTCTCATTTGGAGCTTTTCCTTAATAATTTTCTTTTTGGTTACCAGGCCCCCTCCCCCTCTTGCCTGATACAAGATGTGCTTAATCAGACCCAGATGGCCCATGGGGTTTTTTGCAGCATTTCCTGACCCTGGGGATAGGGGTGAGGGCCCAGGAAGAAGCAGGGGTTGGTCACGGAAATCCCAGAACACTTCGTCTCTCTCTGTCATCCAGGTTTTATGCAGCCGAGATCATCTGTGGACTACAGTTTCTACACAACAAAGGGATCATTTACAGGTATGAGGAGGGGCGTGGTTGGGAGCCTTTCAGGAGGGAAAGCTCCACCCCACAATGCTCTGAGTGAGGCCCAGCCCAGCCATGGCCCTATCTCTGCTTAGAGTCCGTTGTTAGTTGGGTGTTTGCCTAAACCTCCTACTCCATTGCTGGGATTCCTGTGGCCCCTCTGCTGAGGCTGGCCCAGCTCCAGGCACTGGGGACTCATTGCCCATACTTGGTTCCACTGGTGGGAGTACGCACTGCCTGGTAGTGTCTCCCTTCCTTGGAGCAATCGATCTTGCTCCGAGGCCCCATCTGAGCAGTCTAAGCTTCCATCAGTAGGGACTGGTTCCATCAATTCTCACCTAATAAATGACAGTCCCGTCCTGCAGTGGATTAGTAAGGACCCATCAGAAAGGCTGACTGAACTCTGTGCACTGATGTGGGACGGGGCTAAGCTACGTTGCCAGGTGGGTTACTAATCCGTGGGACAGTGTGCCTTGAATATTAGGATTCAGGATTTAGAAGGTGGGGGCGAGCGGCACATGGTGATGTGCTTGTCCGTGCCTGGGATTGCTCTGGGTATCGAGGTTAGGGAAAATGGACTTTGTGCTGTTTGCCCTTCTCTGGTACTTGTTACCGTGTGCGTAAATTACCTCCTCCAACCACAGACTGTGTAGAGCAGATGTGGTCCCTGCCCTCATGGAGTCAGACCAAACTGAGCTCGGGGCCGCCTCCACCGCTGACCAGCTAGGTGACCCTGGGCAAGTGACATCACCGCTCTGAGCCTCGATTCGGGCTTTAGGAAGTAGGATGGTGTATATCCAGCATGTAGCACACCAGCAGGTGTTTTGCAGGGAACACCCGTTTTTAGCACGTCTTTCTCCTTCTGCATCCTTGCCTCTTTGTCATTCCCTTGTGCCCTTGGGGAGATTCCTAGGCTTACAGGGTTGGAAATGGGGCCATGGGGGCTGAGGGGAGAGGAGGGGGATTGGTCCCTGATGACTCCCTTTCCCACACCATCCTCTCAGGGACCTCAAGCTGGACAACGTGATGCTGGACCAGGATGGCCACATCAAGATCGCCGACTTTGGGATGTGCAAGGAGAACATCTTCGGGGAGAAACAGGCCAGCACCTTCTGTGGCACCCCTGACTATATCGCCCCCGAGGTGAGTGGGCACCGTCCTAGCCACCAGCCCAGTGAGATACCTTGTCTCAGTGGGGGTGGGGACTGTGATGTCCGAGCCACAGCTAGGAGGGTGAAGAGGCCTGGTGGGTGCTGCGCATGCCCTGGGGCACCTCTCAGCTCCTGCACCCCTTCTCCTGCCCCAGATTCTACAGGGCCTGAAGTACTCATTCTCCGTGGATTGGTGGTCCTTTGGAGTCCTTCTCTATGAGATGCTCATTGGTCAGTCCCCCTTCCATGGTGACGATGAGGACGAACTGTTTGAGTCCATCCGCGTGGACACACCACATTATCCCCGCTGGATCACCAAGGAGTCCAAGGATATCCTGGAGAAGGTGGGAGGCCCCGGGCTGGGTTGGCTGGGGCAGGGGTCAGTACACATTCAGATCGTGGGATGGCCAGAAGCCCCTCATCTCTGGAATGGTAGCCTCACTGATGCTCTGGTCCTAACACACTGGGGGGTATCGCTCGCTCTCCGTGTTCCCGGGAGCTCCTGAGTCCACTGCGCCGAGTCAGCCTGGTATGGTGATTATGAGCTTAGGGTCATAAGCTGAAGCTCAGCTGAGTCTGTCTCCTTGTCTGCAAAATGGAGGCTACAGGGGAAACTGCCTCACAGAGTTTTTGGGAAAAAAACCATAAACGTGTGGTGCTCAGGTCTATGCCAGGCAGACAATAAACACCCAATGAACTCTACTGCTTTTAAGCACGGTCCCACCAGCAGGAAGTCCTGGCAGCCCTACTCCATGGACTGTCATCTCTGAGGGGCCCAGCGGTGCAGCGGGGCCAGAGAGGACCCTCTTGGCTCCAGGGACCCTGGGTTGTGCTGCTGGGTTGGACTAGACCCGCCTGGGCACCCCTGGGCCTGCTCGGGGGGTTTGTGGAGGCTCTGGCCTCCCTGCAGCCCTCAGGTGCTAACCAGGGCCCCTACTGGGTTGCAGCTGCTTGAAAGGGATACAACCAAGAGGCTGGGAGTGACAGGGAACATCAAAATCCACCCCTTCTTCAAGACCATTAACTGGACTCTTCTGGAGAAACGAGCCGTGGAACCGCCCTTCAAGCCCAAAGTGGTACGTGATCCCACTCCCATGGGGGCCCCTACTGGATGTTGCCCTCCGCTGCCTTCCTGTTGGGCATCTCCTTTGCTCTGCTTCTCTCTTGCTTCATTTACATGCCTTCCTCCTCTCCATTCTGCCAGCAAACCTGCTTTCCCGGCCTCACGTGCACATTCGGTCACAGCCTCTACCCTTGTGTTCTTACCCTCTCTCTCCCTCACTCAGTCAGTCAAGAAACAGTGGGAACTGCAGATCCAGACATTCTTTAGGGCCCCCTGTATGCAGGCGACTAGGCTGTGGGAATCAGAGTTAAGACCTCGCTCCCTCCCTCCCATCTGTCTTCCAAGAAATACTGGAAATGCTGGGAGCCTGCTGGCTGCCTGTTGAGTGCCTGATGGGTACCGTGCTGAGCTGCACTCCCAGGCCCAGAGCCAGAGAAACTCCAGCCCCTGGGGGAGATTATCACTTGCACACTGATGATCATTTGTGATAGGAAACGACAGCACGAGAGCTGTCACAAGGCCACACATGACCAGTTGTCACTGGGCGGGGGTGGGAGGGTCTGTCAGCAGGAGCCCAGATGTAGAGAACAGAGTGGGTCTGAGAAGAAGTGGGGTATGGGCAGGGTGGGGAGACTAGGCCAGGCAGAGGGCAGCTGCGAGGCATTCCAGACAGAGGAGGAATGTTCACACAAAGGCCCAGAATCTACAGAGGCCACCTAGGAGCCAGCAGGAGAGCAGAGGCAGATTGGGGCCAGAATTCTTAGGTAAGAAGTTAGACTCTGTAGCCCTTCTCTGACCATAGCTCTTCCCTCTCGCTTCCTTTGTCTCTGTCAGGACACACTGCCCCCAGGCAGGCAGCCTGTGTAATGTGCCCCACATTTGTGTTTTGTCACCAGAGAGCATCGCCCTTGCTCCAGGGGTCTCAAACTCGGGGGCCCCTGGGCTGGGCACCGTATCACCAGGCCAGGCCAGCTGTAGGAAGGCCACACAGCCTGCTTTCGGTCTCTCGCTTTTGCTAGAAAGAGGGGCCAATTTATTTCTCTGCACTAGAAAACACAGGGCAGGTGTGTAGGTCAGCAGGGCCGTCAGTGGGAAATTATGGGGCCTCTGGCGAGCTGTCCGAGGGGCTTCAGTACCAAGAGTGGACCTCCCGGGAAATGGGGCCAAGGCTGTTTGCTCTGCCAGTTTTCAAAAGCCAGAAATCTGGGTTTTTATGTCAAATTGTCCAATTTTAAAATAATTGGCTAGGGGCGCCTGGGTGGCTCAGTCTGTTAAGCGTCCAACTTTAGTTCAGGTCATGATCTCACAGTTCGTGGGTTTGAGCCCCGCATCGGGCTCTGTGCTAACAGTTCGGAGCCTGGAGTCTGCTTTGGATTTTGTGTTTGCTCCTCTCCCACTCATGCTCTGTCTCTCTCTCTCAAAAATAAATAAACATTATATATATATATATAATTCTTTTAAAAAATAAAAAATAAAATAATTGACTCAAATCCCATTAAAAACCCAGTACCAGTCAAAATGATTGTACCTACCTGCTCAGTTTGGCCTGAAGGCCACCAGCCTGAGATCTAGTATCATTCCATTGTATCGCCAGAAGCAGAGTTGGCAAACTTTTCCTGGAACAGGCTGGTGCTAAATATTTCAGGCTTTGCAGGCCAGTCTCAAAGCAGCCATAGAAGATTTATCAACGAATGGGTATAGTCTTATACTAATAAAACTTTATTTACAGGCACTGAAATTTGGATTTCATTTAAATTTTGCATATCATGAAATATTAATCTCCTTTTGATTTTTTTTTACTAAACATTAAAAATGTGAAAGCCATTCTTTTTTTTTTTTTTTGAAGCCATTCTTAAAGCTTTTGGTGGGTGGGGTTCGCTCACGGGCTGTGGTTTGCTAGAACCCTGTTCAGGATGATGCCCACCTCTCCTTATCCAGGCCCAGAGTTCCTTGATGGCTTCCTTTATCCCCCCTGGTGAGATAGCACCCACTATCCAGCTGGGATCCTCTCAGGCTCTTGGGAGAGACTCCCTTTTCTGTTCTTTTTTTTTTTTTTTTTTTTTTTTTTTTTAATTTTTAATGTTTATTTATCACAGAGAGAGAGAGAGAGAGCACATGCGAGCATGAGTGGAGAAGGGGCAGAGAGAGAGGGAGACACAGAATCCGAAGCAGGCTCCAGGCTCTGAGCTGTCAGCGCAGAGCCCGACACGGGGCTCGAACTCACAGACCGCGAGTTCATGACCTGAGTCAAAGTCAGATGCTCAACCTACTGAGCCACCCAGGCGCCCCGCCCTTTTCTGTTCTTAATAAGGCTGGCTCAGGGCACCTGGGTGACTTAGTCAGTTAAGCATCTGACTTCAGCTTAGGTCATGATCTCACAGTTCACAAGTTTGAGCCCTGCATTGGGCTCTGTGCTGACAGCTCAGAGCCTGGAGCCTGCTTTGGATTCTGTGTCTCCCTGTCTCTCTGCCCCTCCCCTACTCATGTTCTGTCTCTCTCAAAAATAAATAAACATTAAAAAAAAAAAACAAGTAAAATAAACATTAAAGAAAAAAAAAGGCCAGCTCTGGTCTGGCCCAGCACTATGGGGATTCTGAGGTGTTTGGGACGCAGTCTTGGGAACTCAGGAACCTTTGGAGGGCCACCCCTTGGGTCCCACTCACTTGCCCCTGCATTCTGCCCACAGAAGTCCCCTGGAGACTACAGCAACTTTGACCAGGAGTTCCTGAACGAGAAGGCACGCCTCTCCTACACCGACAAGAACCTCATCGACTCCATGGATCAAACTGCATTTGCTGGCTTCTCCTTCGTGAACCCCAAATTTGAGAGACTCCTGGAAAAGTGAGACTTCCAGACATGCCCCCCAACCCTCCCCAGCTGGGGAGCCTGCGTCAGCCAGCACGGCCTGCCCATCCAGCCCGAGGCAGAGCAGACTGGGCGTCCCCCTTCATCGGTACCTGCCCGCCCCCCCCACCAACAATGAGCAACAGTGTGATTGTCTGATTTCTGCTGCTGCCACCCCCTTACCTCCAGGAGGGGCCTCAGCTCCTGTCTGGCTGGGCTCTTATGGTACTTCTGTGAACTATGTGTGAATTTGCTTTTCCTCTGCCATCAGAGGGAAATTGCAAATCCTGTGTTTCATTACTTGAATGTAGTTATCTATTGAAAAAATATATTATACACACACACACACACACATATATATATATAATAGGCTGTATATATTGCTCAGTATAGAAGAAACATATGAGGGACTGGCGATCTATTGATTTTTTAAAATATATATGTATATATATACACATATATACACAGATACATATATGTGACCACAAAAAACAAAAAAGAGCACAAGCTGTTTGAACCACCAGGTTCTTTTATCTGTGTGTCTGAATAAACACCAAATGGTACTGACCTGGCTGTCGGGACACATTTGTCCCAGGAACGCTGGTGGCCGCTGCTCCCACTTCTGGAAGCTCTATCCCGGAAGCTAACTGAGCTGTTAGCTGCAAACACAGACGCCTGGGTTTTCATGCAAATGTGTTTGTATTTATGGGTTTCCTGTGCCTCTAAGGCCCTGGGCCTAAAGCAGAAACCTTTTTCTGGGTGGCTAAAGGGAGTCCTGAATGTGTCTGTGGGGCGATGGGAGGAGGTGGGACCCACCACAGACTGTGTTAGGAGAGTGAGGGCCAGTCTGGAAGAGCAGAGAGACATGAGCAAAGTCTTGGAGGCTGGCCCGGACTGGAGAGGACAGAGAAGAGGAAGGAAATAGGGCTGAGGCTTCAGGCTCCTCTAGATTCAAATCCCAGCGTAGCCAAAAGACATGGGCCTATCACTTAATCATCTTAAAGCTCAGCTTCCTCAACTGTAAAATGGGGACAAGGCGAGGTGATAACTAGATGGAACTCTGTATCTCATCGCTATTTTTCCCTGTCCCTGCCACAGAGAAGTCTGTGTTAGAGTTCTAGAATCTACTTCTCAAGAGTCCCTGCCTGCCTGGGGAAGGGGAGGGGAGCAGGATGGGAGAAGAAGGATGAGAACATGCTGAGCAGCTGCATCGGGGTTGAGCACCATGCTCCAGTGTGCCTGCGGTGTAGTGAGGACACTGGCTCCGAGAGACAAAGGTGGCGACCAGTGACCCCTGAGCATGGGCAGATCTCCCTTACCGCCACCTCGGTGTTTCCCTCCCTCTGGCTTCCCATTTCTTCCTCTCAGCCTCTTCCCCTACTCCTCCCCCCTTCTCTACCACCCCCTCTCTCTGGGCCACAGGCCTGAGGCAGGGCCTGCCCTCCAGCCCCCCTGGTCCAGCCCCTGGCCCTTCATCCCTGGAGGTGGGCAAAATGCCCCAGTGCCTGATTGGTTGGCCCTGACAGCCAGGCAGCTGACTTCCAGCAAGTTCATTTTTCTGGGCTGAGGTACAAGTTTCCAAGGCTGGAGAGAGGTGGGATGAGGTGGGGCTGGTGCTGGCCAGGGGAGGGGGCTGCGGGGATGGGGGCAGCAAACTCTCCCCAGAGAGACTAAAGGCCCCCTCCCCTCTCCATCCACCAGCCGTACTCTCTGGAAAGCAGTTGTTGAATCCCCCCTCTGCTGAACAGCAGTGAAAAGCCCTGAAGTGGGACTCACGGTCAGGTGGAAGAGACAGCGTGGCATGGGCTGTGCTGGGGGATCCTGACCCCTACCTCTGCTGCAATACACACAAGGCCCCGAGAGACCCCGTGGGGCTGTGCAGAGTGAGTTTAGAACGAAAGTACAGTTGGTGTTTGAACTCCAAGCCTCTCTCCATTGTTCTGCAGCTCCAAGGCAGAGCCTTGCACCGAGAGCCCCAGCTTCCTCCTGTGTGGAGTGGGGATGAGTGGTTTATCAGTCAGAGGCAGCAGAGGGTGATGGGAAGAACGTGATGCTGAGAGTCAGGAGCCTGGAGTTTGAGTTTCACTCTGCCATCCACGAGGTTTTTCACTGAGCTTCAGTTCCCTCATCTGTAAAATGGGACAATCTTGCCGCTTTGAGGAGCTCTTGGCTTTAGGGAGCCCCTTAAGGACTGATGCTTGTACCCCACGGGGCCAGGCAGAGCCCAGGAAAGGGCAGGGGCTGGGCCTGTGGAGCCCACCTCAAGCAGCCTGGGAAGGGGAAGCAATGGCCAGGGTGCTGCCAAACTCCCTGGGAGGCTGTGCGGCTCCAGGCCTGTTGTCAGAGCTGGGTAGGTGCCAGGCCTGACCCGGCAGCCTCAGGAAATGCCTCTTGTGGCTGGGCCCAGAACCACATTTACACTGAAACCTGGGGGTCCAGAAGCAGGCAGGCTGTTCCCCTCCACCTACCAAGTAGGTGTGCAAACGGAGCAGTGAGCTCAGCCCCCCTCACCCCCTGCAGGGGTCAGATGGAGTGCTGTGCCCTGCCCAAAATGTGTGCCAGGCCTCGAACTCAGTGCTAGGCAGGCATGGTAACGGATGCAGGAGGGCCTGGGGGGCAGGAGCATGGGCTCTGCTGTCAGATGGCTCCGGGTTCGACTCCTGCTTGTCCCTAGTTGGTGACCTCAGGGAGTGACAACCTCCTGGAGCTTCAACCTCCTTTTCTGTGAAGTGGGGATAACCATGCTGCTGCTTGTGGGTGAGGAGGAGGTCTCTAAGAGCTCCCCACGGACTCAGGACACAAAAATAGGCTTAGTCAACAGCAGTCATGTGATTCCATTCCCTCAATCAGGACAGAGGACCTACCAGCTGCACGTGCAGTTTGAATTCCTGGGCCTCTGACTGGACAGTGGGGGGCAACTTGGCAGTTTCGATTAAAACTTCAGACGCCCCCGCCCCATGTCCCAGCCATCCCCCTTCTCAGGCAGAGCTGCTCAGAGGAACCTCACCCACAGGCCCCAGGAGACTGGCCCAGGATGCCTGCCATCTCATGGATTAATTGGGAAGGAAGCAGAAAGCCCAGCAGTTGGGGAGCTGGTTGAATACTTTCCTAACATAAAAAGTGGTGCAAGGCCAGGAGACCAAAATGAGCAAGTTAGAAAGATTCAGAGTGACTCCACCCAGTAGTTCTATGTGCCAGCTTATGAAGGCACCCATAGGTTCTGGGAGCACAGGGCGGGGCTACAGAGAGGGCTGAATGAATGAATGGACTGCCCAGACCAAAGTCCCTTTAAGGCTCTCAAATTCAGCGTGCAGCACGTACTGATGAGACATGGCCACTATGCCAAGTTCTAAGCAGCAGGTCTCAGCGCTGACAGCACGTTGGAACCCCATGCTCAGGGTGCCTGTGTCTAATAAAAAATGGTGATCTCTGGAGAAGGACCAGGCATCAGCATTTTTAAAGCTCCCTGGAGGGTCCAACCTGCATCAGGATTGGGAGCCAGTTAGGTGGGAGCCATGAATCTGCATTTTGCCCAGTCATCCAAGGGAAGTCAGGAAACGCTGCTCTGGAGCACCTGGGTGGCTCAGTTGGTTTAAGAGTCTGACTTCGATCTCACAGCTCTTGAGTTCAGGCCTGCACCAGTCTTTCTGCTCAGAGCCCACTTCGGATCATCTGTTTCCCCACCCCCACCCCCCTCTCTGCCCTCTCCGGCTCTCTCTCTCTCTCAAAAAATAAGTAAACATTAAAAAAAATAATAAAAAGGAAACGCTGAAAAAAAAAAAAAAAGAGGTTAGAGTGGGAGAGAACCAAAGCATAAGAGACTATTAAAAACTGAGAACAAACTGAGGGCTGATGGGGGGTGGGAGGGAGGGGAGGGTGGGTGATGGGTATTGAGGAGGGCACCTTTTGGGATGAGCACTGGGTGTTGTATGGAAACCAATTTGACAATAAAATTCATATATTTAAAAAAAAAAAAAAAAAAAAAAAAGGAAACGCTGCTCTGAACAGGCCACACCCTGGAAGGTGAAGTCACCAGCCTTTACCGCTGGGACCCTGAGTCCAGGAGCTCCGTGGCCAGAAAGCCTGAAGCTGACTGTGCTACTGCGCCCTCTGGTGGCTGGTTTTGCTGCAGGCTCAGGCCAGGGAGGACCCGCTTTGTGGCAGATACTGTTGAGTTCTTAATCCCCATCGTGTCAGTAGTCCCTGGGGAAATATTCCAGCAAGGAGATGCTGGAGGACCATTTTTAAGAGATTCAGGGATGCGAAGGTTATACATCTAGACGTCTGTCCTGACCTGTAAGAGGATCCTGGGGCTAGTCCATATCTCTAACCCATTCTCTGGCATTCATCCCAACATTACAGTCACATTTCCTTAATTTATTCCTTATTAAAGTGTGCATAGCTGATATGAGCTGGGAGCTCCCTGTTCTCCTCAAGTTTTAATAGCAGGAAACGAGGTGTGTCGAGTTTGCCAAGGTGGGAGGGGCTAGTGAGTCCAGGACCTCCCACTGATGCTCTTGGCCTCATTCCAGCAGGCTGGGGGTTTGTACTCTGGAGCCCACCGTGCACCTGCCTTCTCTTTGGCCCCTCTAAGCTGGATGGGACCTCTGGCTCCCTCTTGCGGCCTGACTGTGCCCAGCAGGTGACCTCAGACTACCCTGTGTGTGGTTAGAGGCTGGAAAAGCTCCTGTTGGCTCCTCTGAGTCCTGACTACCTTCCCAGGCACCTTCTTATCTCCTTGGTTCTGGCGAAGGGGAGATGCACGCAACTGGAAAATGGAACCTGGTAGCAGAGAAGGGGAAGGGGGGCAAAGGAAGACCCTCAAAGGTGGATTCTAGGCCCAAGTCCGTACGGCTCAGGTGAGGCCAGACCTGTGAGGTTTGGGGCACTCCCTGGGTCTTTCATGTGATTGAATGCAACCCTCTATAGTCTCAGTGATTTAAACCTTTGAAACTTTGAAACTTCGAATACAACCCTCTGTAGTCTCAGTGATTTAAACCTTTGAAACTTTGAAACTTTGAGCCTGGGTGGCTCAGTCGGTTAAGCGTCCGACTTCAGCTCATGTCATGATCTCACACTCCATGAGTTCAAGCCCCGTGTCGGGCTCTGTGCTGACAGCTCAGAGCTTGGAGCCTTCTTCAGATTCTGTGTCTCCCTCTCTCTCTGCCGCTCCCCTGCTCATGCTCTCTCTGTGTCTCAAAAATAAATAAAAACATAAAAAAAAATAAAAAATAAACCTTTGAAACTTTAACACCAGTCCCCAGATCAGGCTTTTTCAGCGGCCTTAGAAGACCCCCAATTTATTCTCTTTCCCTGCTGAGAAATACATACTCTGAAAGCCCTGCCATTTACTGCTCAGCCCACATTAAGCACCATACAAAGCTCCAAGTCTTCTGGGGGAAGATATTTTTCCTTTTTATTCTTCTGAGACGGGAGTTTAGCTTTCTGCTGATTTCACCTGTGTTGGTGGAGGGACGATTTCTGTGGGTGGCATGGCAGTTTGGGGCTCTGTTACCAAATTCATGCATTCTGACACAGAATGGGTGCCTGCTCTGTGCCAGGAGCTCAACAGGGAGCCTTTGGAGCTGTCACTCAACAGGGCTGATCTAGCACTTACTGTGTGTGTTTTTAAAACCTCGTGAAGGGGACACCCTGGGTCTAGCACTGTGCTTGATGCTTTCCCTACAGCATCGAAGGGAATTAATCCTCACAACAGTCCCATGAGAAGAAAACTGGTAGTCTTCCCATTTTATAAATCAGCAAACTGAGGCTCTGAGAGGTCAAGGACAACTTGCCCTGGGGCTCTGGGCTGGGGTCTCTGTTGTGATGTTTTCTGCAGAGACAAGAAATCTCCCACAGTCTCCAGGGCTTGCTCAGGAGCTATTAGGGAGAGCACGTGAGTCCCTTGCCCTGGTCCCCAAAGGCTCCAGGAAGAGGGAAGGTGGGCCTGGTGACAGGCAGAGACAATGGAGGGCAGCTAGGATGGGGCATGGGCAAGCTACCATGGAGCTGAAAGGACCCTCAGAGAGGGTGAATCTTCAGTGGGGATCTCTGTGGATTCACGATGGAAAACTGAGCTTAAAGAAGGAAAGGGGCGGGGGCACCTGGGTGGCTTGGTCCGTTGAGCCACTGACTTTGGCTCATGTCATGATCTTGCGATTTGTGAGTTTGAGCCCTGCATGGGGCTCGCTACTGTCAGCATGGAGCCCAGTGCAGAACCTCTGTCCCCCTCTCTCTGCCCCTCCCCTGCTCACGCTGCCTCTCAAAAATAAACATTTCAAAAACAAAAAAACAAAAAAAACAAAAAAAAAAAAAAAAAAGGAAAGGGGCTGGGCTGGGTCACACAGGGAGGCAGAAGCTGGGACAAAGGCAGACCCTCAGGGGGAACAGCCACTTGTGTCCCCAGCCTTCCCCTTCCCGTAGGGCAGCAGCGTGCCTCCTCCTTTCTGTCCACTGCAGGCTCACACCGAGCCTGGCACACAGTGGGCAGTCAGGAAACGCTGATGAATGAACACGAGTGAGCATGAAGCATCCACTGAGCACTTGCTATACCCCCAGCACTGTCCTGCCCCTCCTTCTCTGTCCCCTGCCCCTGCTCTGGGATGGGGAGAGGCCAAGGGTAAGTAGGGACAAGCAGGGGAGGCTGCCAGTCCTGCCTGGTGGCCTTAGCAGTGGCAGGTGACCAGAACCCAGCGACCTCAGAAGGTGATGTCCACCATCTGGTGGGTGGCAGAGGTCCAAAGCCCATTTAAGAGCAAGGCAGCTGCGGCTGGTCACAGTCCAGTAGAAACCTGCCATCAATAATATTGGCAAATCCTCTGAAGCAACTTCCTGGGTTTTAAATCATGAGTTCATAAACAATTAAGCATACTTTGAATCAAATAAGTTAAAAATAATGCATTTCATAAAAGGCTTGCTTTGAATTAAAAATGGATCTCGTTAAGCTTAAATGTTTTTGAGTGCTCCGTTTGAAAACAATGTATTTTTTAAAGCTATTCCTCTAAATGTGCCAGTGGTTTTATTTTTCTTTAATGTTTATTTGTTTATTTTGAGCGGGGGAGGGGCAGAGGGAGGAAGAGAGAATCCCAAGCAGGCTCTGCCCTGTCAGCACAGAGCCCTCTGCAGGGCTTGATATCACAAACCATGAGGTCATGACCTGAGCCAAAGTCGAGAGTCGGACACTTAAGTGACTGAGCCACCCAGGTGCCCTGAAAACAATGTATGTTTAAAAAAGAAAAAAAGATTGTCTTTAAATCCTCATGCAGGTTTGTCAATAGCTGGATATCAAACGCCCCTGTTTTTGTCGGGCTCGTATTCATACTCAGCCTAATGTGTGCCAGAAGGTGGCAGTGCTTATGGCCAACCCATAGGATGCAGGTGTGGAGCCAGATAGAGGTCTACACCTGCCTGACCCATCCCCAGCTGTTACTCGGCCTCTCTGAGCCTCAGTTTCCTCACCTGTAGCTTGTTGATAACAGCACCTTCTTTTTTTTCTTTTTTAAAATGTTTTTATTTATTTTTGAGACAGAGAGCATGAGCAGTGGAGGAGCAGAGAGAGGCGGAGACACAGAATCCGAAGCAGGCTCCAGGCTCTGAGCTGTCAGCACAGAGCCCGACACGGGGCTCGAAGCCACAGACCGTGAGATCATGACCTGGGCTGAAGTCGGACGCTTAACCGACGGAGCCACGCAGGCACCCCGACAGCACCTTCTTTATAAGGTTGTGAAGCTACTGCATGGAAGCCTTCTTGCAGCTTGGCACCCGGTAAGCACTCAGGGAATCTGAGACTATTGTTCTTATGAACTCCGTGAATGTTTTACTTCATGCATGCTTGCCTCATAACAAGGCTGTCAGTACAAGCCCAGACTAGTAGCATCCGGGAAACCTGTAGAAAGGGAAAGGACGTAGTTTCCCTGGGTCGGGAGTGAAGAGCAGTGGATTGTGAGTCGGGAGCGGATTCCAGACCTGGCAGCAACGTCCTTCACTGCTGCCCTCGCTGGGGGCTCGGGACATGAGCCAGCACGACAGCAGGAAAATGAGGGACTAAGGCTGATATGAACGGTGAGTGGGTCTCATGTGGATTTAAGTTATGAAAAAGAAAAATTGAATGTCAAATACCCCCACTCTTGGCACAAATTAAAACCAAGTGATATGAAAGGCAGTAATTACCACTGTCATGAAATTCTATTGAAAGTTATGGCTGCGGCAGAAAGAACCCCTGCCCCCTCCTGTGTGGGTCTTACACCCCACGCTGAAATCTCTCCTCAAGCCTCATGAGCCTCCCCAGCATGTTGCAGAGGCAGAGCTGGAGAACCCCCCTGCCCCCCACACCGAGGCCCCGAAATGCATCTCCTGCTGGTAGCATCTGGGCTGCGGGGATAGGCAGGTTGCACTGATGTTTCTTGAGTAGCTATGAAGGTCAGATCCTGCACGGGTGGCTTTTCTAGTACATTTCTGGTCATGACTCCCAGATGAAAGCCGATTCATTCTGTGAGCATTTAGTATGCACTGACTGTTTGTCAGGGCCTCTGCAGGATGGGAGGAAACCGGTGCAAACAAGGAACAGGCCTCATGGTCTCCTGGGGGAGGCAGGTGTGTGAGCAGACAATTGCAGGAGGATGGGGTGAGGTGCCTGGTGGACTGTGGGTACGGAGAGGGTGTGCTGGCTTTTCCTGGGAGAGCAGCGGGGACTGAGAAAAGCCTTCTGGAAGAGGAGACATCTAATCTGGAGATCTAAAGCATGAGTAGGTCCTTGCAACCCCTACCATCTGCTAATTGCTGACGTTCGAAGCAGTGGGTCCCTGTTAGCAAGGGTGGGCTGTAAATTGGCCCCCTTCTCCTGGAAGGCAATTGGTACTCTTTGGGGAGGCTGAGGACCCAGAGTTTGCACTGCTGGAGAAAGTCTTGGTGGGGACATTGAGAGCCACAGGTGCAGGAATGTTTGTTGCCTCGTTGTTTGTAAAATACAAAGTTGGAAACAACTGAATGTCCTCAACAGGAGACTAGATCCAGAACTGCAGGTGGATTCCTGCGGCAGAATCCTGGTTCCTCTGCTTTCTCTGTGGGAGAAAGCTGCCGGCTTCAGGGCTTCGACGCTGATAAAATCTCAAATCCACAGTTGAGGGCAGATCACATTGCGGAAGGGTAAGTGCAAAGTGATGAAATAGTACTGCGTGGAGCTCAGACTGCAGTTCAGTGTGAAGTTCAAATTCACAGATCAGGGGTGGGAATGTGGGGCCAGGACACTGGCCACCTCTTGGGGGTGAGGGAGATGCATGGGGTCTGGAGGGTACCTGAAGGGCTCAACCTCCATCTGTAATGTTTTGCCTCTTAAGACAGATCTGAAGCATGTAAGGAAAACCTTTAGAGGCTCATGGAACTCCATGGAGGGTCTGTAGCTGCTGTTTTAATCTCTGTGCCTATCTTTACGTTCAGAATGTATGGTGAGTTTTAAAGGTGTTTTTTAAAGAACTGCCAGGCATTCTGTCTCTTGACCTGACTGCTGGTTACACAGGTATCTCTTTTTTTAACGACTTGTTACACTGTGTATCTGTTCTATGTGCTTTTCTTTATGGAGGTGACATTTCAGTTTTTAAAAGTTAGGGGCGCCTGGGTGACTCAGTCGGTTGGGCGGCCGACTACAGCTTAGGTCATGATCTCACAGTCTGTGAATTCGAGCCCCGCGTCAGGCTCTGTCCTGAGAGCTCAGAGCCTGGAGCCTGCTTCGGATTCTGTGTCTCCCTCTCTCTCTGCCCCTTCCCTGCTTGCTCTCAGTCTGTCTGTCTCTCTCTCTCTCTCTCAAAAGTAATAAACAATAAAAAAAAATTTTTTTTTAAGTTAAAAAGAATGAGCAGGAGCGCCTGGGTGGCTCAGTCGGTTGAGCGTCCGACTTCGGCTCAGGTCACGATCTCGCGGTCCGTGAGTTCGAGCCCCGCGTTGGGCTCTGTGCTGACAGCTCAGAGCCTGGAGCCTGTTTCGGATTCTGTGTCTCCCTCTCTCTGACCCTCCCCCGTTCGTGCTCTGTCTCTCTCTGTCTCAAAAATAAATAAACGTTAAAAAAAAATTTTTTTTAAAGAATGAGCAGGTGAGAGGCTGGGGGCAGAGAAGCAGCCTCAGGCAGGGGTGAGTGCAGAGGCCTGGGAGCTGGGCAGAGCCCTTTATATACAGGTCCCCCAGGGATAAGTGGTCCCCTGAGTGGCAGTCCTGCTCCCAGCCCTGCCTATCTGTGGTTGGGCCCCCCTCTCCCCACCTGGCACCTAAGGGCTAGGCCTGATTCAGCCCCGAGCCTGCATGAGGCTGGCTAGAAATGGAGCTCTCAGGGAGGGACACCAGCTGGAGGTGAGAGGAGGGCTTCAGTGAAGTCTTTCAACCAGTACCTGCTGGGCATGCGGCCTGAAGGTGGGGGTTACTAGGAGCTTGGCATTTCTTGGAGGCGGTGGGGGGTGGTGGCAGGAGAGGGCAGAGCCCTGGGGGGAGGTACAGAGGAGCACCTCACGTGGTTCCACTGGCAGCTGTCTTTAGGAGCTGGGAGGCTTTTTCCTGGGCTTTCAGAAGGTTGGGAAACACACGGCATGTGCAAGGGTGATGGCAAAGCTGCATTACTCTGGGGGAGAGACAATAAGCTTCAAGTAGAAAAGGTTGGGTTCTTAAACTCTCTGGTGCTCTCTCTGCACCTGCATGAGATGGGAAGTCAGACCCAGGCAAGGGGCTTGGACTACACGAGGAAGCAGGGTGCCTGACTTGGGTGGGAGTGCAGAGTGATTGGTCCTACAAGTGATCCTATTAAGAAAACTCTCAGGGGTGCTCAATTGGTTGAACTTCCAACTCCGACTTCGGCTCAGGTCATGATCTCATGGTTCGTGGGTTTGAGCTGTGTCGGGCTCTGGGCTGACAGCTCAGAGCCTGGAGCCTGCTTCAAATTCTGTGTCCCTCTCTCTCTGTCCCTCCCCTGCTTGTACTCGGTCTCTCTGTCTCTGTCTCTCAAAAATAAACATTATTATTATTATTTTTTTTTTTTCAACGTTTTTTATTTATTTTTGGGACAGAGAGAGACAGAGCATGAACGGGGGAGGGGCAGAGAGAGAGGGAGACACAGAATCGGAAACAGGCTCCAGGCTCCGAGCCATCGGCCCAGAGCCTGACGCGGGGCTCGAACTCACGGACCGCGAGATCGTGACCTGGCTGAAGTTGGACGCTTAACCGACTGCGCCACCCAGGCGCCCCTATTATTATTTTTTTTAAAACTCTAAGGCATATAGGAAAGGATAGAGAAGGATTTTGCCCCAGACTAAGAAATAAAACATTGGAGGTAAAACTGCCCCCTTTGTACCTCCCTCCCCAGCACACACCCCTGTCATTTTCTCTATTCTTCCAGAGGGGCCAGAAGCCACTTTTAGTATGTGGAGCATTTCTCTGCACCACAGGCCTATAGGCGTCCCTGAACATAGTCTAGGGAGTTGTTTTGCCTGTGTTTAAGCTTCATACAAACAGTATCTGTGTCCTGAGGACCCTGCTGCCCCTGGATATCCCCCGGGCATGCTTTCAAAATTGATTTTTGCTAAGTGTTGCAGCTCACGTGACATTCTTTTCTGTTTGTGAGAACTTTGAAATTCTCATGCCATACAATTCACCCATTTAAAGCACAAAGTTCAGTGGCTTTCAGTGTGTTCGTGGAGTTGTGGAACTATGGCCACCATCAATGTGAGGACAGCTTCATCACCTAGAAAGGAACCCCACACCCTTTAGCCGCCACCCCCCAGTTCTCCCCTATCCAACCCTAGACAACCACTAATTGACTTTCTGACTATAGACTTGCCTTTCAGGACATTTCATATAAATAGAATCATGCAATATGTAGTCTTCTGTGACTGGTTAAAGCATTGCTTTCCATGCATGGATATTCCATCACACAATTTATTTATCTAAATAAAGCATGTAGAATCCTGCTTTCAGCCAAGATGGAGTAAAAGGGACTGTATTTACCTTCCTGACTCAAAAAAAACTAAAAAAAAAAAAAAAATCAATGAAACAACAGTTCTCAAGATGCTGGACATCAGGCAATGAAGGGCAGTGCTTCTTGAGAGATGGGGACAAAGGAGGTGAGCCCTCCGATTGCCTTGGCTTTACTGCCTGGAGACGGTCTCCAGGCCGAGGACAGGGAGGGAAACACAGGTGGTGCCCAGTGGGCTCCTCAAGTCGAGGAGAAGCAGCTAGAAGTTCAGGGAAGCCAAGGTGGCTAGAATTCAGTGTAGCCTACTGGAGATGAGAGAGAGAGAAAGCAGGCTGGAGAGATGCCCAGGATCCTCTCTGAGCACTCAGCTGAGTGCCCATTGGTACGAATGTGCAAGGAAAAGACCCAAGGCTGGGGAAAGAGCCCTCTGTGTGGATCAGAGGGAACAATCCTCAGAACCCACATAGGGGTGGGAACAGGATCTGTTCCCAGAAGCCAGACTGCAGAAGCTCATGATTTAGGGGTTACTGTATAAAATACCAAGAAAGTACATCCTAGAAAAAAGCCTGATAATTTTTATGAGAATTCAGAAAATATCCAGTTCTCAGTAAGGTAAAATTCACAATGTCTGATACCCAATCAGAAATAACCAGACATGAAAAGAAATAGTAGAAATATCAATCAATTAAAACTGACCCAAAGCCGGGGTGCCTCAGTGGCTTAGTTAAGCGTCTGACTCCTGATTTCAGCTCAGGTCATGATCTCACAGTTTGTGAGTTCGAGCCCCATGTCAGGCTTTGCACTGATGATGTGGACCTTATTTATGATTCTTTTTCTCCCTCTCTCTGCACCCCATCCCTGCTTGCACGATCTCTCTCAAAGTAAGTAAATAAACTTAAAGGACCCAGGGGCGCCTGGGCGGGTCAGTTGGTCAAGCGTCTGACTTCAGCTCAGGTCATGATCTCACAATTTGTGGGTTTGAGCCCCACATTGGGCTCTGTACTGACAGCTCAGAGCCTAGAGCCTGCTTCGGATTTCTGTGTCTGCCTCTCTCCCTGTTCCCCACTCACACTCTATCTCTCAAAAATAAACATTAAAAAAAAAAAACTGACCCAGAACCAACACAATGTTAGAATAATCAGACAAAGACATTAAAGTTATTATAACTGTATTCCATGTATTTAAAAAGTTATGTAGAGGATGACTAGGCAGGAGCACATAGGGTTTTTAGGACAGTGATATTATTCTGTGTGTTACTATCACGGTGGACACATGCCATTATATGTTTGTGCAAAACCCACAGAAAATATAACCTGAAGAGTGAACCCTAATGTAAACTGTGGATTTGGGGTGATAATGATGTGTCAGTGTAAGTTCATCAACTGTATCAAATGCACCACTCTGGTGGGGATGTTGATAGGGAGGGAGGCTGCGCATATGTGGAGATGGGGGGGGGGTATATGGGAAATCTCTGCACCTCCCACTCAGGTTTGCTAGAAGATTATAGCCCATTAAACAAAAACAAAAATAAAAAAACCCTCAGAGATATGGAGGATAGAAAAACCCAAATCCTACTTCTAGAGACGAAAAACCTGCTGGTTGGGATTAACAGCAGATTAGACATTGCAGATAAAGCAGTTAGTAAACTTGAAGACACAGGACTAGAAAGTATCCAAAAATGAAGCCCAGAGGAAAAAAATAATTAAAAAAAAAAAAAAAACAGAGCACCACTGAGTTGTGGTACAATTTTAAGCAATCTAATCTACACATAAGGGAAATCTCAGGAGGAGGAGGGGATAATGGTGCAAAAGAAAAAAATACTGGAAGAAATGATGGCAGAAAATTTCCAAATTTGATGAAAACTATAAACCCACAGAGCCAAGAAGTTCAATGGACCCCAAACACACTAGGCAGAAGGAAAACTACACCAAAACACGTCACAATGAATTACATAAATAATTGATAAAAACCAAAAACCAGTGGTAAAAAGATCTTTGAAGTAGCCAGAGAAAAACATCATGTTACAGAGGAACCAAAAAACACAAGGATTCTCTTTGGAAACCATGTGAGTGAGGTGACAATGAGGACAAATCTTTAAAATATCAAAGGCGGGGGGGAAACCGTGTCAACCTGAAATTCTATGGCCTGCAAGGGTGTCATAAAGAGTCTTCAGGGGTACCTGGTCGGCTCACTCAGAGCATGTGACTCTTGATCCGGGGGTTGTGAGTTCAAGCCCCACATTGGGGAGCAGAGTTTACTTAAAAAAAAAAAAAGTTTTTCAGATAGCCAAAGCCAAAGTAATTAATCTCCAACATGTATAGAAAATGTTAAAGGAAGACTTTCAAGCAGAAGAAAAAGTATTCCAGATGGAAATATAGATCCACACTGAGGAACAAAGAACACCAGCGACAGTGACTGTGTGGGTGGCTGGCATAGTAATGAAGCTTCGGCGAACTGTCATCTGGAGGTGCAAAGGCAGGCAAAGCCATCCCAGAGGTCACATGATTTAACATTCCTTTATAAAAGTAAAAGTCATTCCCGCTATAGGAGTGGACGCGCTCCTGTGTTTCTATGGTGACGAAATGCAGGAAAACTTCGGCAATGTGTCTGCACATGGAACTCTTCCAACCACCATCACAAAGTTTTCTCAGGCTGATGCACTATTTTGCTACTCTTAATTACCCACTTTGTTGGACAGCCATTCATGTGACATCTGTCCTGTGCAAAAGCAGTGTCCCTGGCTATGTAGAGAAAATAAAGATGAACCAAGAAATTACCCAGGTTTTAAGGATTTCACAACTCAGAACACATTGCCTTGATAGAAGGTAATAAATCGAATTCCCTTATGAAAGGAAGAAATACAGAGAAGAGAGGAAGAGATTTCTCCTAGCCAGAGATCTCAGGAAGGCCATTTTCTAGGTTACCCTCTAAAGCATGAGAATTTAGAAATATTTAGTTCAGAAAGCCTGCAACTTATTATTTGTCATTGGTTGACAACTTATTAAAATATTAAATTTCTGGGGCACCTGCGTGGCTCAGTCGGTTAAACATTTGACTTCAGCTCAGGTCATGATCTCACGGTTTGTGAGTTCAAGCCCCGCGTTGGGCTCTGTGCTGGCAGCTCAGAGCCTGGAGCCTGCTTTGGATTCTGTGTGTCTCTCTCTCTGCCCCTCTCCCCTGTTTCTCTCTCTCTGTCTCAAAAATAAATATTAAAAAAAAAAAAAACAAGAAAGAAAGTGGATTCTGACTGTACTTAAGAGTCCAGACATGGAAACCAAGTTGACAATAATTTCATATTAAAAAAAAAAAGGAAGAAAATACAGACCTTGCTAAAGCCAAAAACAAAACAAAACAAAACCAAAACAGAGTCCAGGCAAATCAAGGGTACTTGGTGGCTCAGTTGGTTAAGCATCTGACTTTTGGTTTGGCTCAGGTCATGATCTAATGGTTCGTGAGTTTGAGACCCATGTTGAGCTGTCAGCACAGAGCCTGGAGCCTGCTTCAGGTTCTGTGTCTCCCTCTTTCTCTGCCCCTCCTCTGTTCACACTCAGGCTCTCTGTCAGTCTCAAAAATAAATATTAAAAAAAATTTTTAAATATTAAATTTTGGGTTAAAATATTAAAGTTTCTCCTTCTGCTTCATCCTGCCCTCCCCCACCTTCTGTTATCCTACTGTGTTTGAGTTGGGAGGAGAGAGAGAGGACGGACGTGAGCACAGACAGTGAGGCAGTGGAGTGGGGAAGATAGTTTTTGCCCCCACGATGTCTAGATTAACTATCTCCAGAGGCTGGTGAGAGGGTGAGTGGCCTTGGAGATCACCACCGCACTTCCGGCTTGTGCACAGACTTCCCAAGCGTGTGGGCGATATGAACAGAGAGTCCGATGATATTTTGGTTTGGGAAGTTTAGGAACCTCTGGAAAGTCTGACTAGTTTGAATTTGATTTAATTTCAGACTTCAAGTACTCTCTGCGTTTATTTTCTCTTGGTTTAGCAAACCCCTTTTTGAGCCTTGTAGTCTGCATTCTTTGCTAAGGAAAGCCACAGGAAGGCATTGCCTGGGGCCTAGGACCTGGTACTTGCGGAAGGAAATCTCCTATCTCTTCATTAACCAGCTTTGGGAAGTCACAGGCCTGGAGGCCGTGGACTGGGGCTGGCTCACCTTTGGATTCCTCTTTGCACAGAACCTGGGCAATGGAAAGCATTCAGTAAAACACTGGAGAAGGAAAGAAAGAAGTTCCTCTTCCTGCAAAAGTAAAATCAGAAGTATTCAAGGCCATATCATTCCACCCCTTCCGCGAGGCCTCCAGTCAAGCTAGATGTTTGCTGTTGCCCAGATAGCCCGTGCCTTCCTCCTGGAAGGCCCTCGCCCACCCCCGATGCACACACAGCCCACTCTGTCAGAATCCAGTCTGTTTCCTGGATGCCACCTCCTCCCAGAAGCCTCTTCTGATTGTACCCTCCACCCCCACCAATCTCTCGCTTCTTCCTGTTTGGTCCCTGTTCTCTTCCTGGGCCAGACTGACTTGTGTTTTCCCCAGCCCTAAGTGTTTAGGCACCAGCCCAGACTGGGGAGGGGTAGGAGGCAGAAGAGGAAGTGGGAGAGAACCGAGAGAAGCTGGAACTGGGCCTGCACTGGGGCCTGGACAGTGAGGGGGAGACAGTTTGAGGGGAAGCCGAGTGGGGGCAGAAGGCCACTCAGGGCCTCGGCCAGTGTCTGGGCTTCATCTGGTGGGAGTCATGGGAAGGGGGCTGTTGAACAGGAGAGTATTTGTACCAGGTTCTAGAAGGTTCCTTGGGCTGCCACACTGAGAATGAGCTGAGGGGATGGAAAGAGGTCAAGAGGTGGCTGGAGGCCATTGATTGTCACCTGAGCAGGGAGAGGTGATGGAGGTCTGGACTAGGATGAATGGGGCAGGAAGTGGCACACTGGGGGTCGTGTAGGCAGTAAAATCAATAGGACCTGGGGCGTTAGTGGGGAAGAGCCCTGTGCAGTCTCGTGGGAGCTGCCTGAAAGCTTCCTCTTTGTGCCAGCATGAATCTTGCAGTTTCGGTGCTGTTTGACTGCCAGGAGGCACTGCGGCAGCCCGGGGTCTCTGGTCCATGAGTCCGTTCCTCATGGTGGCGGTCCAGTCTCCTCTTTCCAGGATATGCAACCCTGGCCTCTGCTGACGGCCAGACTGGCTAGCGGCTGAAACTGTGTCCCTGAGATCAGCTAACGTGCGATTCCCCCCCACTTCTACCCTGGTGGACCCCAGCTTGGCTCCAAATACTCTCTTGTAGAGAGAAAGCTTCTCATCCGGTTCTGAATTGGGTAGTGGTTCCTTGTCTTTTGAGCATGGAGGAGGAGAGGTGGAAACCCCCTGAATTCAGGGTGTGGCACATGGACAGGAAGTTTCTGTTAAAACCCTGGTCAGCTGCCCTCTACCCACCCCTCCGAGAACATATGTGACAAGCGTTATTTACTGAATGCTCAGATCTGAAGTCACCAACAGGAGCATCAAGACGGGCCGTGTGTAAGTTGTGTACCAGTAAACTCCCCTTTGGTGAGTGATGGAGACTCAGGCAGAAGCAGGAGGCAAGCTGTGAACTTGGTGGATTTGGAGGCTCTTACATACTGAACTATGTCCCCCCTAACTTCATAGGTTGAAGCCCTAACCCCAATGTGACTGCATCTGGGGATGGAGCCTCTAAGGAGGCACCTAAAGGTTAAATGAGGTCATGAGCAGGGGGGCCCTGACCCAGTGGGACTGGTGCCCTTATGAGAAGAGACCCCAGATCGCACGCTGTGTCCACACGTCTGTGGAGGGCAGGCCACGTCTACCAGCCAGGACATGGGCTCTCACCAGAAGCTGGCTGGTACCTCAATCTGGGACCTCCCAGCCTCCAGAACAGTGACAACTTAGTTTCTGTTGTTGAAGCCACCTCGCCTGTGGGATTTTATTATGGTGGCTTGAGCCGACTAACATAGAGGCTTCCGCAGCTCCTGGGCCCCTCCCTGCCCCTCACATTGTCCTTCCCAGTTCCCAAAGGGGCTGGGAGCAGGATAGTCCCAGTGTCAGGCCCAGGTCATAGGGGCAGCAGCAGGACCCCCAACCCTGAGGACAGCCCTGGAAAGTTCCCAGCCTTTTCCCGCCTTGCCAGCTGGACCAAAGGCTCGTTCTTCCCACAGGTGTACCTGGCCTCAAGTACGTCAGCACCAAACAGGCAGAACACAGACCCTGTGTTCCCAACCTGGGCCTCTTTGTGGCATCCACTTCAGGGGAAACTTTCTTCCTCTTGCACTAGGGGCCATGTCTGGGTGACCCCCTTTCTCTGGAGTGGACAGTGGGAGCAGTATCCCTGCTGGGGGGGCCCCACTGAGCTGCCACTTGGGGCAGGGGAAGGAGCCCTATGGTTGTCCCCTCCTCTTCCCACTTTCTGCACTTACGTACTGTCTGTGATCCATACTTCAAATCCACATATCCCTAACACCCAGATCCCTGAGGGTCAGTGATTTCTGGAACCCTGCCCAGGGCATTTGCCTGGTGTCCCCTTGATGTCTTGTTACCTCTTCCCCTTCCCAGAGGGGGACAGAGAGAGCATAGGGAAGGCCCAGGTGGGCCATATTCGGGGGGGGGGGGGGGCGGTGACTGGAACGTGCCTCCAAAATGCTTTAGTTGTAAAAGTAATATCCTCCCAAGCCCCGGATCCTGGAGCCCGGGAAGCAGGGATAGACTGTTTGAGGTGGTGGCTTTCCTTGTGAGGGGGACCCAGGTCCCTACCTCCAACACACCATCTGGGAGGAAATCTTTGATGGGATTGGGCAGCACAGTTATGACCCCAGCTCTGCAGCAAGAGGCATCTGTGTGGCTCTCAGCCCCTCGGAAGCAGAGGAACTTCACTGAGGGAAGGATCATTTGGCCCCCCCACCCCCTAACTGCAGGTGACGTATCTCACAGTCCTGCCTCCCCATCCTCCTCACAGAAAAAAAAAAAAAGGGGAAAACCCTTAGGTCCTATGAATGAGAAAGACATGAACACTGGTAAAATCTGAGTAAGTCTGTGGTCACTTGAGACATTGTGAAAGTGTCCATTATCTGGTTTGGTAATGTGCTAATACGTAAGATGCCATCATTGGGAGGAAGCTGGGCGACGGGTCAAGAGACCGCTATGCTTTTCTTTGTAACTTCTTGTGAATCTATAATTCAAAAGAAAAAGGATTTTTAAAATGACAGACCCACAGAATAGGGTAAAATATTTGCAGATCATAAATCTAATAAGGGACTTGTATCCTGAATATATACAGACAACTCAAGTATCCATTAACTGATGAGTGGATACATAAAATATGGTATATCCATACAGTGCCACGAAAAACTAACAGGTGTTGGAAACCAGCCTGGGCTGCAGCAGGTGGAACGCTGTGTGTCCTGAATACGCGTCTGTGGTCACACACAACCCAGTGCCCACTCTACCGGTAGAGCTGATGCCCTTGCCTGGGACTCGCTCTGAATTGCAGCTGTCTTCAGCTCCCTGGCACAGCTAATGGTACTCCTGCATCCCTTACTGCGTCCTCACAGCAGCCTTATTAGGAGGTGCTGCCGTTATTCCCATTTCACAGATGAGGAAACTGAGGCTTGGGGAGATGATCCCCCAGTGGCAGAGTGGAGAGTGGCGCAGGTGGGAACAGAATGCAGGTCTCTTACACCAGAGGGTTTTGGTCTGCGGAGATTTCTGAGGCTGCCGCCTCCCTGCCTGCCCCTTTGTCAGGCTCGCAAGTTGCAGCCTCCTTTGAGCAGCTTGGGGACTGTAAATGACCCCATACACCCCCCGTAGCCATGTCACGTGCATGACTGTGTGGTGTGAAGAAATGTGATCTCCAGCTTCCCCTCTTTGCCAGCTGGGCCGGGAGGGCCTTTCATTGGTACCAGGCAGGAGTCTGTCCTGGCATGGCCAGGTAGTACCAGGCATGGCCACGAGATGGCACACCCACCTCCAGCTCTGTCTGGATTTCCTCGTGCTTCTAAGGCATCGCGGTACCAGGCATGGCCACCAGGTGGCACACCTACCGCACCTCTCAGTCTCGGGGCTGCTGCCTGCAGACCTTGGTTTTTGTTCTATGGTTTTGCTGTTTTTATCTTGGATTATACAAAAAGGGGCAATCACACTTGTGTCAGGACCCAGTGCTGTGGCTGACAGTTATCCTCCCCCCACCTCCCTTTCCCATGCAGTAAGAGAGGTCTAGACTGCTTCCCAGGGCCCCCACATGTGGGCCTTCTGTAGTGCCTGCTCCCTCCTCGCCCCCCAGCTGAGCTCAGGCTGGTAGGGGGAGAATTAATCCTCTGGTCACAGGATGAGAGAACCAGCAGTGGGGCAGGCCTGGCACACAGGTCTGCGGAGCCCATTAAGCGTGAAAACAGAAGCTCCTGGACCCGCTGTCACATGGAATCCCAGGCTCCAGAGGCAAGGCCTGGGAACCTGCATCTTCATAAACTCTGCACACGGGATTGAGAACTTCTGGTCTGTGGTGCCGGGTCGCAGCTGGGCCTCCTCGTTTGCCTCACCACCTGCTGCTCTGATGCCAACCTGAGGGGGTCACCTTCCCCAGGAGAGGGGCTGCCCTGTTTCTCTCTGCTTCTCTGAGGCTACTCGTTAAGAGGACCTGAGGAGCTGGGACAATAAACAAATGCGCCTCCCTACCCAGGGAGACCTCTGACCACAGGGCTGTGAGGAAGGTGAGGCGGCCCTGAGGGGCCCTCCAGACTAGGAGGAGGCTCCCTCACCTCCACGGGGCCCGCTGGCTGAGGGTGAGGTGAGATTGCGTTGTGGCCTCTGGGCTGGAAGGCAGGCTGCAGTTTAATATTGTCTGGCAGTGTCTGGGGGCAGGAGCAGTTCTGGCGGTTGAGGGCAGATGCTGGGCCCAGGGGAGGTGACTGACCAAGACCCAGATGCCTTCCCTCGCCCTCTACCAGCACTGGCTGCATTCACGTCAAATAAACACTTCAGGGATAATTCATTTTTTCTCAAAACATAAATTTATTATCCTCTCACTACATCTTTGAGCACCTTTGCCAGAATCTCGGGAATGTGTAGAACCCTTTGCACACTTTACCCTTACTAGGCCTTGGCGACAAGGTCCCTCACAGCTTGTGCAATGGCATCCCTGTCGATGCCAAACATCTTCAGCAGCTCAGCTGGCTTCCCACTTCTTGGTACCTCGCCAACGGCGAGGCGGGAGACAGTGATGCCAGGCTCACCCACTAAGGCGGAGGACACTGCCTCACCTATGCCACCTGGGTAAAGGAAAGGAGGTGAGTCAGGTGATGTGGGCCTCAGGGTGAGCAGTGGGCACCTCCTCCCCGGCCCTCTGCTAATCTGAGTTTATTCCTTTACCCAAGGATGACAGAGACCGCACACATACACCTTCCTCCGGGCCTGCGGCCAGAGCAGACATCACCAATCACTCACGATACTTATGTTTTGTCATAGGCCCAAATGCAGCCTCTGTATCGTTTTTAACACCATCCTCTGGGCAGCGGTTATAAACGAATGAGCATCTGGACTTGACCCCAGAGACTAGGCCCATCTCTTCCCCTGGCGTGAAGCCTGTCCTGGAGGACACATGGAGTGTGCTAGTGAGGGGCTGCTGTGCACAGGACCGTACAAGACAGAGATTCTGTGTTGCTTTCCCAGTGCGATCCTGTACAACAGCCTTAACGCCCAACTATGTCAGGGACACAGGCCACCTTTTCTACTCTTAGAGGCAAGGTCAAGATCCTCACGGGCTCCCTGGGAGGCAGGGGCTCCAAGGAGCCACACCAGCAGCTGCGTTTGCTGGGTCCCTGGCCAAGCCTGGGGCCCGTTAAGAGGTCAAGTACTAGCTGCTCCGCAGGACGGCTCTGGGTTTCCTGGGGCGGGGGATGGAGAGACGTCCAGCCCTCTGACTGTGGTCCTGTGGCCCTGGCCCTCCCCTGACTCGTCTGCCCCTGCCTCTCTAGCTCGGGCTCGTCACCTTCGTAGTAATGGTCCTCCACGGTGAGGATCCTCCCCTTGGTAGCTCGGGCGCTGCTGAGAATGAGATTCCTGTCCAGGGGCTTGATGGTGAAGGGGTCCAACACACGAATGTTGATCTTCTCTGTGAGGGGAGAAAACACAAGGGCGCGGTTTGAGCAAATGTGCTGGATGCTGTGGGTGTGTCCTCTGATAGGTGGGGGCAGGCGGAGGTGTCTGAAGAGTCGCTGCACAGTTACAGGCCTGCATCCTCCGTCCCTCTGTTCCCTCCACCTGGCTAGTGTTTGCCAACCCTCAGTGGCTTGCCCTCTATCTCTGCTGATCTGTGATGCCCACATCCTCTGGCATCCCGCACTCCCTGGTTTAGGAGCATCTGGTCTCGGGGAACAGAAGCGCCCCTCTCTTCCCTCGTATCCTGGGTCAGGAGATCTCAGCCTTTGCACCACCAAAGAGTGTGGAGTGGCACAGCAGGGACCTGCACAGTTTTGCTTCATCCTCCCAGGTGCCTTTGAAGATACAGGGAAAGCCAGAGGACAGCTCCAGGTGTCTGACGCGAGACAGGGCCAGGGCTCACGGGGTGCAGTGGCTGCAGGCCCAGGTGCCAGGTCAGGCGGGGACCCAGCAGAATGGCCTCAGAAGGACAAGTCTGACTGTCCCGTGCCTGCTTCAAGTCTTCCCCCTGGGTCTCCATCCCTGACAGGGCTGGGCTGCCCCTGGCTTCTCTCCAGCAACTTGGAGCTCTGTACACACTGTTCCTTCTGCCTGGGCCTCTCTGCTTATCAGTTCCTACCCACATCTGAGGTCATTTTCCTAAGGACACCCATGTCTGCCTTCTCCTTCCTGCTCAGCACAGCTACGACGAGGCGTCTGTTGCGATTCTGCGGTGTGGGTGGGGGCTAATTCCCCTACTGTATCAGTAGCTAACATCTGTGAGCCTGCAGTGATAACAATGCTAGGTCACATTTATTAAATCCTCAGGATAGCCCCACCGGGAAGGAAACAGTATCTCTATTTTATGGGTGGGGAAACTGAGGCATGGTGATGCTTAATAACCAGTGCCCCCACTAAGTGGCAATTCAGGCCTATTGGCAGGCTCTAGACCTCTGCTCTGACCACCGTGCTGAGGCACCTCAAGTCCTGCCCCGTGGCCCTGGGCCTATGGCCACTGCAGCCCCAGCGTTTATCATCATGCTGGCCACATAGTCACAAGTGCTCAAAAGGTGGCTTTTATCACTACCATTTAATTCGAGGAGACTCATTCTCACCCCCAAGACCTAGTACACCATCAGCACCTGATCTGGGACCTGCTGGGTCCCTCCCTGCTCACCTTTCTTCAGTAGGTCGGCAGCAGCCAAGGCCTCGTGCAGGGTCACCCCGGCCCCAATCACAGTCACCTGGTCATCCTTGCTCTTCAGGACCACCTGGGGAGGACATGGATGCCAATGAGGCTCAGGGATTGGTGGCCTGGGATGAGCCCTGGCTTCGGGCATGCTTTGGGGATCTCACCAGGGCCATGTATGGCACTGACCTTGGCTTGTTTGATTTGGAAATCCTCATTGCTGTTATAGATGATGGCATTTTCTGGGCGACTGGTCCGGATGAAGCAGATACCCTGGAACAGAGCAGAATGACAAAGGATTATAGGATGCGGCGCGGCCAACCTCAGGGAGTGGATTCCTTCTAGAAAGGCCAGCCTTCCTCATTTGCAAATCTCCACCATGCTGTCCCCCCATGGGTGTGTGACAAGCCACCTCATGCTGGCTGCCCCTCCAGTAGGAAAAGGGACTGTCATTCCTCAACAGGGTGGACCTCTCCAGACACTCCTCCTGAGCGAGAGCAGCCCAGCAGCTTGGCCAGCCCCAGGCCCCAGACAGAAAATGGCTGTTCTTTCAGGTAGGCTGGTCTCTAAGTCGGGCTTTCCCCCAGAAGGCATCTGGCAGAGGAAGGGGACCCATGGGGGCACCCCAGTCTACGGCACTGTGGCTCTTGGTCCAAACCATATTACTCAGCCCATTCTTTCGGTGTTGGAGAGCCCAGCTTGGCGGAGCAGACAGGCGTCAACGGCCCGATGGTGCAGGAGCTGCAGATTCTCAGTGGGGAGAGTATAGGGATGGGTTAGCAATGTCTGCTATGCGGCAGGAAGGGGCATGTGTATTGTGTTTTTCCTGATCTAACCTCTACAAACTACAAACACCAGTGGCAAGCTCAGGAGACACCACTGTGGGGCAGTCAATGACCAGACCAGCTCTTGGCTGGCATGCTGACACCAACCCGCCCATACTGGTCAAGAATAGCCACGTGACCGACCAGGCCCTGTGGGTGGCTCAGTCGGTTAAGTGTCTGACTTTGGCTCAGGTCGTGATCTCGTGGTTCGGTTTGTGGGTTTAAGCCCTGCATCAGGCTCTCTGCTGTCAGCATGGAGCCCGCTTCAGATCCTCTGTCCCACTTGCTCTCAAAAATAAACAAACATTTAAAAAAAAAAAAAAAGAATAGCCATGTGACCAACCTTTGTATTGGCTGCTAATTCCACTGCCTTTTCCGTAGACACACCATCACTTGGGTAAAAGACGGTTGCAGTGGGGATTGACCGAAACATGGCCAGATCTTCCAGAGCCATCTGAGAGGGCCCGTCTTCCCCTGGGGTGTGGGAAAGGATACAACTGAAATAAGCCCCCCACCCATGGAATGGAATCCTGTATCCCCAACCTCCTGATCTGAAAGTCTGGGGAAGTTACAGGTGCAAGCGTCCTGGCCCCGTTCAACTCACCGATGGACACACCACAGTGGGAGCCACAGAAATTGATGTTGCTCTCCGAGATGGCCGCCATGCGAATCTGGTCGAAGGCCCGTGTGAAGAAGGCCCCGAAAGCGCTGCAGAAGGGCACTGTCCGGTTGCGTGTGGCACAGCCCACGGCGACACTCACCTGGGAAGCAGGTAGGGGGGTGGTCAGTGTCGGCCCCAAAGAGGGGGGAGAGGGTGGCCGGAGAGCCCAGAACGTCTCACCCCTCTTGAGGGTCGGAGGATTCAGTCATCCTAGTAAGTGAATTCCCTTCTCCCCATGCAAGAGATCCCTGGGTACCCACGGATTCCACAGTCTGTCTCTGAACATCAAACTCCTTTGACTTGGAATAGCCATGTCAAAAATTCTCTTAAAATTACTTTCCTGGGGATTTTTTTTCTAGCAAATAAGCAAGACCTTGCAGAGGGTAGGCTAATAAACTTAGACACAGATGTTCTTTCCTGGGGTTCTGCAAAACCCCAGGCCCCATCTTCCTGGCCAACCCCCAGCCCTCTACAGACACCAGTCCTCCCCAACCCTCTTTATGCCTGAGGAAGTTCCAGACCCAAATCCCTGCTTAGAAGCACCGAATGCAGGCAGTGGTTCCAAACTGGCTGCCTCCTGATGTGAGTCCTCCTTCCCCAGCCCCTGGGCCCACGCCAGCCCACACACCCTGCCAGTTTAGTCTGGACCCTCCAGCTGCCCAGACTAGAAGCCTCAGAGACAGAACTTCAGCGGGAGAAAGAATTTTGGATAGGGTAGGGACAGACGGCCTTCAGACAGAGGAAGCTCCCAGTCGCTGGGGGCTTGTAGGCCAGGCTGGGCAGTTTGGCCAGAGGACCAGGGCTGTTGGACCCATTATGTTCCAGCCTGTGACTGTGCCTGTCCTACCACCTGGAAGGCCCTTTACCCCAAGAGACAGGCCTCGCACACCTTTCACCAGCACGCGTGGCCTCAACACCGCATTTCCTGCGCGCGATCTCAGCCTCACTCAGCTCCTGTCTGTACCCTCATCCGGGATATGTGCACCCGACGATCACGGGCACATCCCTCTCCCTTGCCACTATAGTACTCGAGGTCAATGCCGGGTCCTGGCGGTTCCTGTGGTCTCCCTGGGATGGCCTCCAGCAGGCACCTAACACTGCCAACATAGCTGCCCCAGGGGAACAGGAGGACCTCAGCCCCAAGGCTGTGGCTGGCCCTGTGCCCGCCTGCCTACCCCAGCACCCACCATGTTCTGCTCAGCAATGTAGCACTCAATGAATCGGTCTGGGTGCTCCTTTTTGAAGATCTCTGAGAAGGTGGAATTCTTGGTATCCCCATCCAGGGCGATGATGCGGTCGTTGACGCGGCCCAGCTTCGCCAGGGCCTGTCCATAGGCCTTGCGGGTAGCTATCTGTGGGGGATAGAGCATGAGGGCTCTGAGCACCGGGATGGCCTGAAGCCTGGCTTGGCCTCAGCGGAGGGGCTGCAGCTTTTAGGGAGGAAAAGGAGAACAATAGGGGCAGAAAAAGGAGGCCCGGCAACACCCAGTCCCATGGAAATTTAAGTTCTGTAAGGTTGCCAATGAGAACTTCTACAGGTCTTGGAAGTGCCTGCAGCCTCTTGTCCTGAGCCCAGCTGTGAGCCCTCCAAGCTGCAGATGTTCTAACAGATCCCCCCACTCCTGTGACAGAGGTCCATGAATCTACCCCACTCCACACAGGAATACACAGAGGGCCTGGGAGTCATAAAGCCTGGTAATGGTTCACACAGGGGAGGGCCCTGGAGCAGGATAGGCCTGCTGAGGCTCTGCTAGGCCACACACCAGAGGGTGGGGGGTGGGGGTGGGGGGGGGGGGAAGAGTCCTGAGCTCAGACCTAGGGACTCAGGGTGAAGGGCCAGGGATGGAGAGACACTCAGGTGCTGTGGGCTTTGATCCCAGCACTGCCAGTAGGTTGCTGTGTGACTGGGCAAGTCTCTTGTCCTCTCTGAGCCTGTGCAGGTAAATAGTTCCAGAGCTGGCAGTCCCCACGGAGGAGATGGCAGGACCAACACCTCAGGGTTCCTCCTCACCAGCAAATCCCTCTTCTCTCCCTTTCTGAGCCTCCCAGAGACACATCTCAGCCCCAGGCTCTGGAAACCAGAGAACAACGACCACGCCAGCCAGGCCAGAAAAGCAAGGCCCAACTCTGTACCTTGTCGCCAACTTTGTAGCTGGGTGGGCTGGGCATGCGGATGTTGGTGATGTCCACTAAGGGGGCATCCTCTTGTGGGGGAGTCACAAGGATCTTCTTCGTGCTCTGGATCTGGCTGCAGATTTCCTGGACAATCTGATCGGCCATGTTTTTGGGGAGGGGCTTCCCGTGCCAAGCCTCCTTGTCCTCTATGCCTGTGGGTGCAACAGAGGAGGGCAGAGGGCCCAGTAAGACAGTAGTTCCCGTGGGCCAGGAAACTGCTCCACCAGTTGAGGGCAGGCCAGAAGGCCTCCCTGGAGGGGAAAATACAGGGCAGGAAGGATGCTGCCCCAGTGAGGCAGAGCCCTGTACTGGGAGCTACGGGGGTCAGGAAAAGAGGGTCGTGGTGACCAGGAGTCCACATGCCTGGTGCCCACCAAGTAGCCGGCAGTTCTCCAGGAGCCCACAGCCAATGGGGGAGGGGAGCATGCATGGGCTGCTGTACTGCCTCCCTACCTGCAGGGAGGGATCTGTTGTAGAAACCTACTCAGTTTGTTGAATGGGTTGGTCAGGAGGAATGCTGCCCATGAGAGAGGCAAAGCTGAGGCCCAGAGCAGAGGGAGCACGGTCAAGGTCACCCAACACACTGGTGTGCAGCAGAATGGCACCCAGGCGCGTTCCTCACCATGCTGCCTTGCTGTGTGAGGACCAGCAAGGCTTAAGAGCCCCCTCCTCTGAGGTCACTGCGGCCCAGGCAGAGCCAAGGACTGACCCTCCCACATAGCATGCAGCACCCCCACAGACCACCGCTGCCCCAGAAGCTTTGCGGTTTCCAGATCCCACTTGATGGTAACACCTGAGGCATCAGTGCCAGGCAGCAGGACTGGGGTGGGGAGGATACCCAGGGGTCTTCTCCTTGATGTCCACCCTCTACCAGAAGGCTCCAGACCCACGCACCTTCTCCCACACAGCAGTACTTGTCCTCATTTCCTGAGTCCACGTGGGCAGGTGGGCTGCCACAGTGCGTGGCACAGGGAAGCTGGCCCGAGGTCTACAGTTAGGCCCCATGTCCCTGGGCAAGTTCCCTGACCACTTCTAGCCATGTTTTCCCATGTCTACCATGGGCCAGGGCTGCCTCAGCCTGAGGGGTCTGGAGCCCCAGGAGCCTGAGTGCTGGGGAGGAGGCTTACACCTGCATCATGCTCTCAGGCCCAGCCAGGAACATCTTCCAGACCCTTCTAGGCCCTCTGCTCATACAGGACTCTGGACGCACTTTACCCGGTCTTCCCAGGTTCTCTGGGCCCTCTGTGCCAGCCCTTCCACTCAGGGCAGACGGCGAGAGCTGCCAAGGATGCCGTGCAAATGACAACCAGGAAAGGTGTGGGGGACTGTGTCACTCGTGAGTCCTCCTGCAGGCCCTCCTCTCCTCCTGCCCAACCTGGGCTTCAATCCTGGCTCAGCCACGCTGACCACTGAGTCACTTCTCAGAGCACAGCATCGCCTGCCTCCCCTTCCCCAGACAGGTGCATGCGGTGTAAGGTGGCAAAGGGTCAGTACTACCCCAGACACAGGACCTCAGAGACCACCCCCACCTGTGGAAAGCCCTACTGCCTCCGCTGGCCACAGGGCCTGGTCCCAGGGGTGGGGTGAGCGAGGCAGGGTGTGCAGACAGACCTGAGATCCCCCGGCCCTTGAAGGTCTTAGCGATGATGGCCGTCGGCTGGTGCTTGGCCTGGCCAAAGGCCTTGCACAGCTCCTCCACGCTGTGTCCATCCACGATGACGGTGTGCCAGCTGGGGACAGAGGAAGGAGAGTGAGCAGTGAGGGACGGGGCCCACCCCCCGAGGGGCTGCCCTCACTCTGCTGCACAGCCATAGGCTGGGAAACACTGAAGAGTGTCAGGGGCGCCTGGGTGGCTCAGTCGATTGGGTATCCAACCCTTGATTTCAGCTCAGGTCATGACCTCGTGGTTAGGGAGTTCGAGCTCCACATCAGGCTCTGCACCAACCTCCAGGGGCCTGCTACCGATTGTCTCCTTTTCTCTCTCTGCCCCTCCTCCACTTGCTCTTTCTCAAAAATAAACATTAAAAAAAGAAAAAAAAAAGACTTTGGACTTTCTTTCCCACTTTTGGTTTCATTTTCTCTTTTTCTTTCTCCTTTGTACACATTCTTTTACTTCCTCTTATTTGCCTCTGAATAGATTTTCTTTCTCTTTCCTAAGTATTGCAAAGCTTGGTCCATTTATTTTCTCTTTTATTTCTGATCTACTGGTTTCCCTGAAATCTACTCATTTCCTGAAAGCTGCATTGGGGACAATGCACTGGGTCTGGAATGTGTCTGCTGTTGGCCTTTTATTCAGGGAACACATCTCATCACTCCATAAATGCTGGATGTGGTGCTGGAAACACAAAGTGAGCCAGGCTGACAAAGATAGAAGGGAAGGAGCCTGGACAGGCCGAACTTTCTCTCTTAGGCCCTCCTTTCTGGGACTCCAGTAGCAATCAACAGCAATAAAATTAGTAGCAATAAGATAGCAGCTAACGTGTCCTGAGTGTGCACTCTGTGGGCACTCACCGAGCACCGCACATATGAACCCCCTGCAGCCTCACCACAATCCCGTGGGCTGGGTACTGTTGTTTCCCCCATTTTTTTTTTTTAATGTAAAGATGTTTTTTTTTAGTGTTTATTATTTCTGAGAGATGGGGCAGGGGGGAGGCAGAGAGAGGTGGGGACACAGAATCTGAAACCGCTCCAGGCTCTGAGCTGTCAGCACAGAGCCCGACGCACGGCTCCAACTCACAGATCACGAGATCATGACCTGAGCTGAAGTCAGACACTTAACCGACTGAGCCACCCAGGTACTCTGTTTCCTCCATTTTATAGACACATGAACTGAGGCACCGAGGATGGAACAAGCCTGCCTGCCCAAGTTCACAATGCAAGTTGTTGACACAACCAGGACTTGTGGACACAGGTTATGGACACAGACCCAGGGACACTGCCAGGGTTATGCTGCAAGTCCCCAGCCAACACAGCCTGGGGAGGCTCTAGAGACACCGGTGGCCCAGTGTCCTCCTCTGTCAGGTCAGTCACCAGAGAGAACAACCTGTGGCTGCTATGTAACCACAGACTGCAATCCCACCTTTGACCTCTGCCAGGTAGACTCCTCTACAAGAGCGGCCCTGAAGGCCCTTGGCCCCTGGAACCGTGCACAGCCCCAGCCCAGGGCCTCCTCAGCAGAGGATGAGTGCGGGGGCCTGGGTTCCCTAGAGCCTCAACCAAGCACAGCTTTTATTTGGGTCAGGGGAGGGACACTGAGGTGAGAGCCCCCCCTTGGCTAACACCCACCCAGATGATCTCCCTGCTTGGGAGTACGTGACCCCAAATTCCCAACCATTCATGGCCCCTTGAGGAAATCTGAAAACCCCGTGTTTCCCACTTCACCAGGAGAGGGGGCCTGCTTCTGCCCTTCAGGCTGGCTAGGGCCACGCACAGGTAGTAGCCACCGGACGGATGCTCAAACCCCTCGAGAACTATCATGTCCCACAGCCTCGCCAATAAAGGAACTCACTCACACTGGGCCTCAGCCCACAACTCCAGCTGGAGGCCTGGGTTGCTAGTTTAAGTCTGAAATTTTGAGTCGAACGCTGAAAAACAGACACCTTCTTTAGATGGGGCTTGGCTCGCAGCTGACTCAGCCCCTGAACCTGAAAAGCTTCCAGCTGGGATGGCTCCTTTGCCGTGAGCGTGCTCAGGCCACAGCCCTCCCTGTACTTACCCAAAGGCCTCGCAACGCTTCTGGTAGACGTCCACCTGGTGCTGCAGCGGGGTGGGGTCGCTCTGGCCCAGGCGGTTGATGTCAAGAATGGCAATCAGGTTGTCCAGCTTGTAGATGCTGGCGAAGGCCATGGCCTCCCACACAGAGCCCTCCGACAGCTCCCCGTCTCCCATCATGCAATAGACGCGGTAGCTGCAGAAAGGAAGTGGGTCAGAGGCTAACCCCTCATCCGGGGCCCCGTGCTCCCAGCCCATCCCTCCTGGAGAGCTGTCCCCAGAGAAGGGCACAGCAGCCGCACAAGACATCCGACAGTGCCATCCGTCAGGTCCCTGCTGCCCAGCTGGGGCCACACCCAGGGCTCTGCTGAGTAAATGAACAGTTGGTGGGGTTACTCTCACTGGGGACACGGGACTTGAGACACCTGCATGGGGTGGGTCTACTTCTCTCCACCTGCCCAGGAACTAGTAATGTTGGGGAGCCCTGGGGACTCGATCCCAGGGGCAGGATGGGGAGGCCGAGACATGGCACCAGGAGCATCCCAGGGCAATTTGTCAGGTGAGAGAAGGGTCACTAACAGGGGCATCTGAGGACCGGGATCACGGTGGGAACAGTGCTCCTAGGATGGGCTCTCCCTGAGGCTCCAAGGCTGCTTCTCACCCCAAGACTCACGCTAGGCCCAGCCCTTTCTCTGTCCTGGGGGCCTTGTCCTGAGTCCACAAGGCAACCATGATGGCTTCAAAGGCAGTGCTACCTGATAAAAAGAGCACTGAACTTGGGGGCAAGTTACCTAGTGAACAGAGCCTTCCTTAGATCCCAGGGAGGGTGGAGCCAAGGGGATGAGGCTAGAGGAAGGGACACCAGTTCAGAGACTCTGAGATGTGGGGGGATGGAGGTGGCTGAGGGACAGCGGCCACAGGCGTTAGATCCAATGACCTCATCATCCACGGGCCTGTGTGTGGCACCTAGAGGTTCCCTGTACTGAGTAGCCCTGTCCTTGAGGTAAGCGTACTTGCTGTTCCCAAATCACACGGACAAGAAAACAGGCTCAAAAATCGAGGGTCTTGTCTAAAGATCACGCAGCTGGGGACCTTAGCCCACACTTCATTCCTTGCTGTCTAGGAACACACACAGAGGAAGCAGTGACAGGACATGGAGATCCTTCCCTTTCCTGGCCTGGGGTCCAGCTGTGTGGCCCCAGGGAGTGAGGCTCAGAGGGGACACAGCTGCCTGCTGCTGCAGCAGGCAAGCCCTGGAGTGGGCCGCAGTTGAACTGTTCTAGCTTCAGGGCCTCCGACTTCCAGGCCAAGGCAGGGGAGCTGGAAAAGAGGCGGGGACAGCCGGGGTGTGCTGTCAGCATGACTCAGCACTTCTGCAGGCCGCCAGGTCAGGGAGGGCTCCAGCATCCTCCCTCTGCCTGTGCCTTCCCTTCTGTGGCCTCCAGCAGGCCAGGCCGCTGGGTCCTGGGCCAAGAGCAGGAGTTTCAGGGCCCACACTCGAAGAGGCCTGTCTGAAGCTGTGTTCTGTCCCCACGCTGGTCTCCTGTCCCCTCTGCAGGCTGCAAGGGGGCCCAGAGATGCTGCAGGGGTTGCATCTGGTACAGAAGCTCCAGAAAGTGAGGAGCCTGATGGAGACTGGTAGGGAACCTGACTTCCCCAGGAGACTGCACGGAAGCACACTGGCTGCCTTCCCAAGGCCAAGCCCACTTCTAGGGAAGTCACACTGGGGCCAAGGGTGGAGCGTAGCCTCAGGCTCAGATCAGGAGGGCGTGCTAAGGTCCTGAGGAGACACTTGGCAGCCCATGAGCAGGAAAGGGGCCCCACAGAAGCTGGGGCTAACCCTGAGGCTCTGTACTGAAGTTGTTAGATTTGGAGAGGGGGCTGCAAATGCCCACGGTCATGAACTACCCTGAAGAGAAGGAACCCTAAAGAGAGGCCTACCTTTGCTGCAGAAGTTATCTGAAGAGCACCTCAAATGTCCAACAGGACTGCCTAACAGGTTTATATCCATAAAAGAGAACACTACGCAATCATTAAAACTAGCTCTCAGGGCGCCTGGGTGGTTCAGTTGTTGGTTAAGCATCCGACTTCGGCTCAGGTCATGATCTCATGGCTTGTGGGTTCGAGCCCCGCGTCAGGCTCTGCGCTGACAGCTCAGAGCCTGGAGCCCACTTTGGATTCTGTGTCTCCTTTCCCTCTGCCTCTTCCCCGCTTGTGTTCTGTCTCTCTGTCTCTCAAAAATAATATAAACATTAAAAAAAAAAGCAAAAAACTAGCTCTTGACAGTTAAGGGAGAAATATTCACGATGCTTAGATTTTTCTAAAAAGCAGAATGTAAAATTGTATACATACTAAGATTACAAATTTCTAAGTTTCTTCTCTCAATAACATGGAGGAAATATGGTACATTAAATGAGATTCAAATGGGAGGTAGCTGAGACTAGGAAAATGGTTCATTTCTTTTTAATGCTGTTCCATATTTTTCACATGAGCTGTAACTGTACTCGACAACTCAAACAAAATTATTTAAAAGAGAAATGAAAGTGAGCCAACTTGACGTATGTTTCTTGGTTGAATGACAGGAGAGACGTGACCCGAGGCCAGATCTATTCGATCAGGCCGCTACCTCCCGGAGCCGGGTAATTCCCTTGACATCCCCGCCCGCTCCCGACAAGGTACAGTCTAAGGGCCTGAGCCTTAGCCAGCCCTGGCTGCTGAGAACCCAGCTAAACCCCTTCTCCCTACACTGGCTTGTTCCATTATGTTAGGGTCAGGAAATGACCCTTCACAGGGAATTATTTCAAGCATCTGTAGGGAATAATTAACTCACATCTCTGGTTCTGGGCCAAATAAAATACTCTTAAACATACATCCCATTCTTTGTGCCTTTCACCTCATGGTGAATCACTTCTGGTGGAGCTGAGCTTGGCCCCAAGAGGGTCTGAAAGCCCCCAGCCTCAGCTCACCTCCTGGAGAGTGGTCTCAGGAGCCCCTTCCCCTGCACATAGTGTCACATCCTATGAGGCTCTCTGTAGCCCTTCTCTTCACTGGATCCACAGTGACCACCATACCCTCTTGACTGCCCTGGCTGTGGTCCTTGTCCTGCCAGTGGACTGCAGGGCACTGGGGAAGGGACTCCTCCAGGAATCCTACTCACGGGCTCCCAGAATCTGCTTCCCTCGGGCTCCTCAGAGCAGCCTGGGGCCTCTTAATACACTCTGGATGCTGGTCCTGGGTGCAAATCCTGCCGCCACCACTAGGAAAGTATTTTACCTCAGTTTTCCCATCTGTGAGAGGGGTAAGTGTAGTCATGTCACCACCCAGCCCACAGGGGGCTTATCAAGGTGAAACCCTAGAAAGCACTGCACAGGGTCCCAGTCAATAAAGGAATGAAGGAACCATCTGATGCAGCCAACACTTCTCCCCTCCTACCAATAAAGACACCGGTCTGCAGGCCCAATCTGGCCACACTACATAGCCTTGTGACTGAGATCTGGCGCAAGGGGGTTCTCCTCCACACGTCCCTGGGCTGAAGGGGCAAACCTCTCTGCCCACCCTCTGCAGGTCAATCTCCCCAGTGTTTGTTTCTTCTTTGGCTGACAGGTGGGGCTCAGGGATGCCCAGAACCCTGCAGAACACATAATCTCCTTCCCCACGATGAAGGCATGTGGCTCGAGCCTGGGCATGTGGCCAGACACCGGAGGGGTGGGGCCTTCTGAGACTTCAGGGTCCAGATGCTGGTCTTGGGGAATGCCACAGGAATTCACCAGCCCAATGACTCTCGGTGCACTCCTGGCCCTGCCGTCACTAGGAAGGGACACTGAGCATGTCTCTGCTCCTATGAGCCTATTTCCTCATCTAGAAATGGGGCCGGTCATGGTCCCACATGCATGGTTACTCAGCTTCTATTCCCCACCCCAAGAGGAGGTACCTGGGTGCAACGGTAAGGCGGGCCACTGAGGACCCCTCCCAAAACTACTGAGGGTAGCATTTGGGGAGTGCGAGTGTTACCTGGCTTTGTCGAAGTATTTGCCCGTGTAGGCCATCCCACAAGCGGCCCCAAGGCCCTGGCCCAGGGAGCCAGTGGCCACATCGGTGAAAGCTTGTTTCTGTCATAGCAGAGAGCCACAGTTACTCACAGGGGAAACAGCAGGCAATAGCATTTCCCAACTACCCTCCCAGAACCCGGTTTTGGGCCCGCCCTCCCCCACCGCTGATCCAGGTGCAGGGCAGGCAGCCTCCACCCAGGGTGTGACCTCTCACTCTCCTGTAACGGTAACTGTGCCAGCCCTGCCCACAAGGTTGCTGTGTGACCTCAGGCTCCCACATCACCCACCTTACTACACAGTGTCCGGGAGGAGTCTATGACAAGACTGATGAAACATTTGACCCTTGTGGGTGCCCGGCTCGGTGGGAGGGGCAGGGGTGAGTTTTCATGGTGACCCACGAATTCCGAACATTCGCAGGAGCCAGCACCTCAAGGAGTAAGCTGGGACCCTTCCCTGGGGTGTCACCAGCATCCTGCTGTGACACCCTCACTGACTTCCCGGTGGACCTGTCTGCACAGCCAGGGAAGCCCAGCGGGGCAAGGAGGCTGGATGTGTGGTGCCTGAGGAGAGGTCGTCTCTGCAGCTGATCCCTGGGCTGGGGCCTCAAAACGCCTTGCTTGTCTTTAAGGACCAGCTTGGGGTGAAGACTGTGCCCTGGAAACCCCCACTACATCCTTCCGTCTTCACCTCAACGCCCTCTTCCCCCTTTCCACACCATTGGTTTCTCGGTGAGCACCCTGCCCCCTTTTCCCACAGCCCTTGAAAAATAGGAAGTGGAGACAGAGGCCTGTGCTGCTCGAGGTGGGGGCTGCTTACCGGAACAGGGTGCCCGTCCAAGTCAGAGGTGATCTTCCTCAGGTTCAGCAGCTCCTCCTCAGGCAGGAAGCCGGCCTCAGCCCATACAGCATACAGGATGGGAGCCGCGTGGCCCTGCCAGGGGATCAACGGTGGAGGGGGCATCAGCTGGGGAGCTGAGACTTGGGGGCTGTTCCTGCCACACACTGAAAGCGGGGCCTGGCCGATCCCGCTGGCCCTTCCAGGGCAGTAGCAAGTGAAGGCCACATTCCCCCTTCATCCCACTCCAGCTCAAAGCTCCCACAGCCAAGGCCGAGTGGGCTCCGGGACAGGTGCAGGGGGAGCACAGCTGTGGGGCCGGTCGATGCCAAATCCCCAGCAGACAGCCGGCAGCCCTAATCCCTGGTTTCTGGCATGTGAGCAGACTTGGACAGCCTTCTAAGCTCTCATGCCTACCCTGGGAGCCCAGAGGCCACAGGGCCAGAGCTGGGTACAGGTGGATTTCAGGGGTCTGTGGAATAGTTTGTGGCTGTGATTCTCATGAGTGAGTGGCAGGACAGGGCGGCTCATCCCAAACCCTGCTGTGGTGCGCCACTCCTCAGGGAGCACACAGTGGCCCTGGAGTGCTGGCCCAGCACAGAAAGATGTGTGCACAAAGCCACAAAGCTGTACCCCAGACATAGACTTGAGTCCTACCTGTTGACACGAAACAGGGGAGAACACCTGGCAGATCATTCTCACGGTCCCCTATCAACAGCTGTTTATTTCTTAACATGGATTTAGTGTGCCAGCTGGGTCAGCACAGACAAAGACACCAAGAGACAGGCTGGGCCGAGCCGGTGGACAAGGAGCGTGGGTGGAGAGGGTGGGCCAGGGCCAGGCTTACACTAGGGGGTAGGTCCCCTTGGAGATCACTCGCTGCTGGCACCTTCTCACCATTCCAGGGCCCGTGAGACACCTGGCCCAGGAGAAGGCTGGCAGGCTGGGCTCCTACCTTGGAGAGTATAAAGCGGTCGTTGTGAGGGTTCCGGGGGTCCAGGGGCTTGTAGCGCATGGTGTGGAAAAAGAGGACAGCCATGATCTCCGCGGCACTGCAGCATGACGTGGGGTGGCTGTGGGCCAGGAGAGAGACAGACGCATGCATCATGGCCCTGGGCCTCTGACCTACAGCACTCACCTCAGGCCCACATATGGGGTCCTGGGGGGTGCATGTGCTAAGGAGTCACAGGCCTGGCTAATCAGAGCCACGTGCTCCTATTCCTGGGAGGGCTGCACGGGGTCTCAAGGATGCTGTATTGGTGGCACGGGGTCTCACCCTCCTGGGGCCCAAGAGTCCAGATCCCCAGAGACACAGCAACTGAATATTTCTGGGGCCAGACTAGAATAAGAAAGAAGGGGCCCTGGAGACTGGGCCCAGAATAGACCCGGTGCAAGGCAGTGTCGAGGCTGGAAACTAGAGCCTAGTTCTTACCTCACGGCTCCTAACAGCAGTTGGGAGAGCTCAGCAACCGGGAAGCAGTGACCCCTTTATGTCCGACCCGTGAGCTATATCCCGGAGGCACTGCTCAGGACGGTGCCCACTTGTGAGGGATACCCTGCCCTTCCAGGCTGCCAAGCGTGCTGGCTCTCTCAGGCCATGGGCAGGGGGGTGAGGTAGTAAGGCTCATAGAATGAATACAAATCTCCCAGCAGCCTCAGTCCATGGGGTCAGCAGTCGGAAAAGTGGGGCTTCGGGCTCTCCGAGACATCACTGGTTACCTGGAAGCTTTTCAACGGGCATTTTAAAAGCTGGTATAGCCATTAAAAGCCAAGCCTTTGTGCAGAATTTAAAAGCAAAACATATAATCTCATCTTCCACAAAGGCTAAGATCATGAAAAAATGAAAACCCTTTCTATGACAAGGGTTGCAGGGGGTGCTGACACAAGAGACTGCCCTTCCGGCCCTGGAGTGGTGGGGTCAAGGGGTCTCCCCTTTCTTTAGCCTCTTGCTCTATGAAATACAGTTACTTGAGAGAGCAAATAACAACCTGTGTTAACAACAGAAAGTGCAAAGGTTCTACCTTAGCTGAGAGTTGTTCAGGTCTCTTTGGGCCCCACACAATTAGCCCAGCACTGGGGCTAGAGACTGGGGGACATGCTGTAATTCCTGGCTGGTCCTGAAGAAGCCTCCCTTGTCCACAGTTTTGTCAATATGTTAGCCTCAGAGCCCAGTGCCTCCCAGCCACCCACTCCATGCAGCTTAGCATAGCCCTCTGATGCTGCTCGGAGGTCCACGTGGAAACATGCCCAATGCCAAACCCAAGGGGGCATGCAACATCTGGAGTTCACGCGCACCTCCCTCCTCCCCTGCCAGTCTGCTCCCCCCACTGGGTTAGGGGGTGAGTCACTCCCAGCGCAGACACATTAGTAGAGAAACCCAGAACTGCCCATGCTGGTTTAGTACCACATTCCCGGCACACAATCATCTTATACTTAGCCATCTCTATGAACTCCTGGTCATGGGGAAAAGACACTAGGCCTGAAAGAGGGAGGTGAGGAGATGTAAATAGGAAACCTTGCTCTGCCGGCAGGAACCCCGCTCCCTCATTCCTGTGCTGACCTTCAGCTGGAGGATATCCCCATCAACACCAGTTAGGCTGATGTCAGGCCTCCCGAGCCTCCCAGGGTGGCCCAGTCTCTGAGGACCCCATGTTTCGGAAGTTATGACCCCATGATGAGAAGTTGGGGAAGGAGGCGGGTGGAGAGTGGGCCAACCTCTCAGAGAAGAAGGAAGGAAGGCAGGTGCAACAGCTCAACCCGCCCCGCCCACCATGTGAACCCAGGTGACATTCCCCACAGGGGCTTCATGCCCAGGCCTGGGCAGAGGAGACGCGGAGGGAGGCAGAAGGTCAGCTGTGAAGACACACCAGAAGCTGAAGAGTGTTGATTTTAACCCTTCCTTGCTAGGTCCATGGTGAGTGAGCCTACAGTGTTATTCCCTCCAAAGCCTGCATCCAAGCCTCACTGCTGGCCTGGTACCCACAGAGTAAAGAAAGAACAAGTGCTTCACCTCCCCAAGGCTCAGGTCCTTCACTTGTGAATGGGGATGCTGTGGTGGGAGGCGGGGTGGGTGCCGGGAGGCCTGGTAACATAATGCATCTGTCACCACTGGCCACACCATCTGCTGGAGGACCTGATGCCAAACCTCTCAGTGCTACTCCAACTCTTCACGTGCTGGCTGGGACCATGACGCCTTGCTGACCATGCGGCAGGCAGGAGGAAAGAAACAAGCCAAAGATTGAGATGTGGCTGTAAACTGTAGAGTGCTGAGCACACAGGAGATGGTTACTTGTAAGCTCAACCTACTACAGGGACTTCAGGGACCAAAGTGTATGGAGTCTGTGGCTTCAGAGCCTGAGTTTTCCCAGCAACCCCCGCCTGCCTGGGGGCAGACTTCTGGGGGTGGAGGCCCCACCCCTGGTGTTGTGACACACGCATGGATACAAACTGGCTAGAGACGGGTGGGGGGCGGGACTGGCTAGAGACGGGTGGGGGGCTGTAGGGTACTCTACATCCTACTCCCTGTGACGCATGGGGACTACAAGTTTGTCCAAAGTAAACGGTCCACTCTCAGTCTCGATTTGTTCAACCTATGAAGGGGGCACTGGCTGCTTAGAGTAAGGCTTGATAAGTGTCTCAATGGTCCCACTTAGCAGAAGACACATTCTTCCAGGTGTTCCCCCTCTTCCCTTTAGCATGCACTCCATATCTTCACCAGTTTCTCTGCAGGAAAAGTGCAGAGAAGGTCCCTCACCCCTCTGACTAGGCTACTCTCCATTATCAATATGGCTTCGAGTCTCCATAAAAATGACGCTTCTCCACCCATACTCAAGCTGGGCCAAATCACAAGGAGTCACAAGGCTTCTCAGCAAAAGAACAAACCAGGGATGCCAAACAGCCTCACCAAGGGAGACCCCAACGTGTAAAAGTACAAAGGAAGTCATCTACTGTGAGGAGGAAGTAAGTACCCAATGAAGAAAGTAAAAATCACAAGTGTTGAAAACCCATAGTCAAGAAACAACTTAGAAGGTTAGAAAAATGGAGTGAGCTCAGACAGTAGAAAGATAATAAAAAATAGAAATTCATGAAACAGGAAGCAAATATACAATAAGAAAAAAAAAAAATCAAAGCCAAGAGATAGCTCTTAACAAAAGAGTACAAATTTAGAAAACTTCTTATAAGGCAAGATCCAGAAAAAGAGAAGGCCAGTGTCAGAAGCGGAAGGACAGGCATACCAGATGATACAATACTCTAAACAACATGATGCAAATAAGTTTCAAAACAGGAAAATGTTTAAGAAAAAAATAACTTATCAAAACTGACTCAAGAAGAAATAGAAAACCCAAGTAATCTTTGAATTGTTACAAAGAAACCAATTAGCAGCTGCAGATGCACATTCACTAAGGCCCAGCAACTCCACTAGTAGGAACGTTCCCCCAGCAAAATGTGTCCTCTAGGAAACACAGGAGTTGTCCCTGCATCGTTTACAATGGCCACTCCTGGAGGCCACCCATGTGTGCATCAACAAAATAGACTCATCATATTATGCTCAGGTAAGGGAATACATTGCAGCACAGGGACAATGAGCAAATGACACAGACCCAACACCCACATGTGAGCAAAGTGCACTACAGAAGGATCTGCAGACCAGAGAAGACCATCCTACTTACAGAGATATACAAATATTTTAAAACAATAAGGAAAATAATGGGCTGAAAATGCAAAATTCAGGGTGTAGCTCTTTCTGGAGGAGGAGGGACACCCAGGAATGTTAAAGCACTGTAATGTCCTAGGTTCTTAAGCCTGGTGGTAGGCGCATACAGTGTATTATTTATAACATGTGCATTATTTATATATCTTTAAAAAAAAGTTTATTTATTTGGGGGAGGGGAGGAGCAGAGAGAGAGGAGATAGAATCCCAATGTGGGGTTCCAGGTCATGAACTTTGAGATCATGACCTGAGCTGAAATCAAGAGTCAGACACCCAACTGACTGAGCCACCCAAGTGCCCCAGCATTATTTATATTCTTGTTTAGGCATATATTTATTTAAACAAAAATACTCAGGAGGGAATCCCAGGGTGCAAGGTGGAAGTGAACCTTGAAAGCAGTCCTAACCTCTTTCTGTTCCCAGACGGTCCTAGGTGGCTCCTGCCTGGAAAGACTGCCTCCAGACTTTCCCAGCTTTATCCCATGCCACCTCCTCTGAGAAGCCCTACCTGACCACATTATCTAAAAATACCTCTTCTGGCCGGCTGAGTGGCTCAGTCTGTTAAGCGTCCAACTCTTGATTTTCGGCTCATGATCTCATGGTCAAGAGATCAAGCCCTGTGTTGGGCTCCGTGCTGAGCATGGAGCCTGCTTAAGATTCTTTCTTTCTCTCTCTTTCTCTCTAAATAAATAAATAAACAAATAAATAAATTAAATAAAAAGACCTCTTCTTCCCCGCATTGACACTTGCCACCACCTGACATCACATGCCTATTTTCTGCCTGTCTATCCTACTGCAACACAAGCTCCGGGCAGGCAGGGACTTTGAGCCTTTTCACTGTCGTATCCTCAGGCCTGAACAGCTACTGGCATACAATGCACAAATGAATAAATGATGTATCCTGGCCCTCAGCCTCTAAGGATGTGACCTCTCTGAGCCTCGGTAAACATGGAGATAGTAACAGAACCTCACGGAATGAGGTAGTGTATGTGTAAAGAGCTGGGCACAGTGCACAGAAAAATGGCAGTTGTTCGATATTTGCACTTAACATATCAGAGATGAAGTTAACCTCTTCCTCATTTTGAGTATGGAACCACTAAGGCTCACAGAAGGGAAGTGCCTTGCCCAAGGTCACAGAGTCTACCAACAGAAGAGCTAGGACAAAAGCAAATGCTATGAGAAAATCAGGGCGCCTGGGTGGCTCAGCTGGTTAAACATCCGATGTCAGCTCAGGTCGTAATTTTGTGGTTTGTGGGTTCAAGCCCCGTATCAGGCTCTGCGCCGACAGCTCAGAGCCTGGAGCCTGCTTCGGATTCTGTGTCTCCCTCTCTCTCTGCTCCTCCCTGACTCATGCTCTGTCTCTCTCTCAATAATAAATAAATGTTAAAAAAAAAAATTAAATACTAAGAGAAACTGCTAAACAGATAAAATGTGGTATATCCCTGCACAATGGAACATTCAGCAACAAAAATAACTAAGTGCTGCAGCCACATGCTACAATATGCAGGACCTTCCAGACATTATGCTAAGTGAAAAAAACCAGACCCTAAAGATCTCATTATGTATGATTCCACGGATATGAAATGCCCAGAAGAATTAAATTTACAGAAACTAGATTAGTGGTCGCCTGGGAGCTGGGAGTGTGTGCAAATGAGCAAGAGGGGCATTTTAGGAATGATGAAGTGTCCTAAAACTTATGATCAATCACGGTTAATTTACTAAGTTTACTAAAAGCCACGACCTGTACACTTAAAATGTTATGATTTGCATATAATACCCAATAGAGCTGTTGCAGATTGTTTTTAAGTTTATTTATTTATTTTGAGAGAGACAGTGAACAGGGGAGGGGCAGAGAGGCGGTGGGGGTGGGGGCAGAGAGAGTACCAAGCAGGCTCCTCACTGTCAGCGCAGAGCCTGCTGTGGGGCTCGAACTCACCAACCGTGAGACCGTGACCAGAATGGAAGTCGGACACTTAACCAACTGAGCCACCCAGGTGCCCCCAGATTTGTTTTTCAAAGGAGGAAAAGGGGTGGGGAGCCCGCAGTGGAGGAAGTTCTCGAATGTCCGCGTTTTCCTGTCCCGTCGTACAGCCCTCAGAGATCCATTCAGGCCACAAGTGCAACTTCTGAACAAGAAGCCCAAACCGTGCAGGCCCAGCCAGCCGGGCCCACCTGCCGCTGGAGTCATTCACCTAGACCCCCACAAACAGCCTGAGCAGACTCTGCCTTACTGGTCAGTGCAAGAGCACAGAGACCTCCGGGCAGGCCCCCACCCTCAGGGCACTCCAGGCATCCGGGGCAAACAGCTGTGGAAGTTCCAGATGCTGTGACCCAGGCTCTAGTGACCACAGAGCTGCCTAAGGAAGTAAAGCCCAGGGACCAGGGCTGTGACAGGGGCCACAATGCGTTCAGAGCTGACGGGAAACCATGGAACATCTCAGTCAGACCTTAAGCTGGTTCTTGGTTTCAAGAAACACTGACCACCAGCACTGCTGAGTTCCAAGGTCACTTAGGCGAAGAACTGAGTCACTCTAGGCTGGTGTTTTCACACTGTGTTGGGAAATGCTGCTGCTGGGGAAATCTCAACGGGCTGTGTGTGCTCTTGCCTCAGTCAGCATCAGGATAGGGTGGAAATCAGCCCCAAGGAAAAGGAGGCCCAGGCAGCAGCTTTCTGCCCAGAGAGACAGGGCATACATGGGGCCAGAGACTCAAAAGGGCCTAGGCCATGAAGGGGCCCTCTGAGCACTCAGCCAAAGCATCCTCGAATGCCAAAGCTGGGTATGTCCTTCCTGTCACTTCAAAGTTACAGGGACTACCAGAAAGTGGAGCTCATAACAGCAGATGGCAGGACCCCAGAGCTTGCTCAGTCCGTTCCCCCAGGCTACTCGTGAGGGATCCAGTTTGAAAACCACCTAAGGACTTCTCCTTTCAAGATGGGGAAACTTCCCTGGGATGGGAAGGGCCTTTCTTTCTTTTTTTTCTTTTTTTTTACATTTTTATTTATTTTTGAGAGACAGAGAGAGACGGAGCACAAGTGGCAGAGGGGCAGAGAGAGACTGAAACACAGAATCTGAAGCAGGCTCCAGGCTCTGAGCCGGACATGGGACTCGAACTCACAAACTGGGAGATCATGACCTGAGCTGAAGTCGGACGCTGCAGATGCTCAGAACAGGGCCTGGGTTAGGTTCCTGTCATCTTCTGCTCACCAGCCAGGTCTGGCCAGACATTATATTCCCAGGTATCCCTTCCAACACTGTGGGTCAGAACCCAAGGGACTCGCTACAGGCACAAATCATGCCCCCTCTCCCCCCACCCCACACTTCAGGCCTAATTCTAAAGGTGTCCTCCAACAGCACTCAGCACTATTTGGATAATGCCACAGCCCAGAGCCCCGGTCAATGAGAGCTACAAAATCTTCATCACCAGCCTCAGCAGCCAGGCCACTTCTGACAAGGCCACCGGGTTTCACTTTTTTAAGGCCTAGATGAGCTGGCTCCCTGCCACAGTTCCCTCAGCATGTGCAGGGATAGGACCCCGGAGAAGCCTGGCCATTGTTGAAGCTGCCTCCACAAAGAGCCCTCTGTGAGGCTCTGTCCCTCAGCGCCTCTGACACAGAGGCCAGTGTCCTTACTCCCTGGGGCCTGGGGAGCTGACATGGGGTCAGCGATGGCAGAGGAATGGGAAAGCTCCTGAGAATCCAGAACCCTCCTGAACCCAGAACGTGTGAGCGCAGCCCCTGTGGGGGGCCATGAAAAGACCTGGCCCAAGCACTGTTTCTCCCCCAGGGCGTAAGCTCCCCAGAAAAGGGGTGTCCCGAAGGGATGGTCACTTTGGCTGTGGCTGCTGCCCAGACTGGGCCAGGGCCTCACTCCCTGTGGGGAGTGGGTAGGGCCTCAAGGTGAACATCCAGAGTCCTCTGTTGCCATCTTTTGTGCACACACAGAGCTCAGCACACACCCTCGAACACCCCTCGTGACAGGGGTTGTGTAGCAGTGTTACTTCCTTCTGAAAAAGAAGTTTTCTCTAAGTCTCTCCTGCGTCTTTACACACTCACAAACAACACAGGAATCATGTCTTCTATGCTCTTTTTTTCCTTTTGGCAACTGGACACTTTTTGAGATCAGTGAGTTTCTCCAAAAGGCATTACAATGTAAACTTGAGTGTCTCTCAGGGCCACACACTGTATCTTCTTCCTGTAGGTTTTTAACCACGTAACAGAGACCCAGGAGAGCCACTGATCCCACCCCCAACAGCTGTAATGTTATCTTATTTCTCTCAAAATGCTTTCAGACTGAGTGACATCTGCCATCACTGCACCCGGTCTTCCCTTTTCCAAGTTCCCCCTGGGAGGCCCCTTCCATTATAATGTTACTTCATTTCTCCAAGTGCCTTCAGACTGACTTGACTGATACCTGCCATTACTGCATCTGGCCTTCTCCTTTCCCCAACTTCCGTTCTCTAGCCTGGCACTCCCTGCCAGCCCCGTGAGTCTTCCTATCAACCCTAGCCCCTCACTGGGAGCACAGAATAGCTAGCCACCAATGAGCAGCTTGGGCAGCTCACTTAACACCCTAAACTCAGTTTCCTCATCTGTAAAGTGTGCAGGTAACAGCATCTATCTCATACGGTTATTCTCAAAACGCATGAGACAACATTAGCAATAAAGGATGCTTTGTGTCATGCCAGGGATACCCATTTGGGGGCAGGACCCTGCAATTGTCTGCAGGTCATATCTAGCCTTGCAAGATGCTCAGATATGTAACACCACTTAGTCGGGTAACTGCTGTCTCTGCAGCTAGATCCCCAAGAGCCTGGCTAGACAGGTCCTAGCACACAGTAGGGATCAATAAGGCCCTGCAGGGTGAATGACCCCACTGAAATGGTCAAGGGAAGGAGATCTAGTAGTACCCAGCAAGCAACACAAGGTGTGCAGACCTACTGTGTGTCAGGCAGGGGAGGGGCACTGCAAGGTGTCTGGCAGGGGAGAGGCACTGCGAGTAAGGCAAATCCTTGCCTAGGCAAGGGACGTCACACAGAATGGGCAAGTCTGACATAAACCCGATAGAAATAACAGTTCTAAAGCATGCATGGGGGGGGGGGGGGGCAGGAGAAGCTGCCCGCCAGGGGAGGTCTAATCCCTTCTGAGAACTGGAGGTCTTGAAGGCATAAAAAGTGAGTGAGTACCCATCCTGAAAGTCAGAAGAGATTTACTTATTAATGTACCCTGTATGACACTGGCCAGAAGCCAGAATTTTGGGGTTGTTCTAAACACACAGCTTGACTGGAGAGATTCCTGGAAAATCACCCCTACCCAACCCTCAAGATCACTTCATCAATCCAGCACAGGGCAGTCTCTGCAGCCTCATGCCAGGCCCCAAGAGAGGTGCTGGAATCCCTGAAACCACCCAGTTTCAGTGGGAGCTACCACTGTTCCCATTTTACAGAGTGAGAAAGCCTGTGGAGTAACTAACTCACTGGCCCACCCTCTCAACGGACCTCACCGACTGCCTCCAGCAGCACAGCGCCCTGTCATTATGTCCCTGCTACCTTCGGAGGTGGCTCCCTGGGATCAGCAGCAGCTTTCAGCACCTTCTCAGCCAGAAAGCCTGGCGGGAAAGGATGTTGGGGGATGGGCCTCCCGCCCCTGCCCCTGGCGGCTGGCCATGCCCTGGGACCTTGTCCTCTATCCTCGGTTCTCTCAGCCTTCCAAATCCCCGCTCCCATTCCTCCCGCCTCCGGCCCGCAGGTCACGTCTTAGACCTCCCTTGCACGCCGCGTGCCGAGGTTCTGCATCCACACGGCCACTTCCTCCCCACTCTGCATCTCAGCAGACCCCTGCTCCAGAATCAGACCCAAAAGCAAGGGTGGCAGGAACGTGAAGAGGCGAAGGGGAGAGGTCGTGAGGCAGAGAGAGGGCCCAGCCCCACTCAACCTGCAAAATGAAGGGTTAAAACAGACGCTCTCGCGTAGGGCAGCTTGCATTTCAATTGCAGCCCTCGCCGTGTGTCACCTTGAGCAACTGACTCAAACTCGGAGCCTCGGTTTCCCCATCCGCAAGGTGGAACGTTGGCGGTGGCGCCCACAGAGGGCCGCGCGTGCAGAGCGCATGGCACAGGGCCGGGCTCTCGGCCACAGTGCAACAATAGTGGCCCTCTCGGCTCCGGATTCCCAAGCGCAGTCCGCGCGCCGCGGAGCAGCAAGGGAGCCGGCGCCCGGCGAGGGGCAGGGCGGGCCCGAGACGCAGCGGGAGCCGCGGCCCACCGGATGGAAGCAGGCCAGAGAGCGCGCGCCGCGGCGGGAGGCGCCTCCGGCCCGGGCCCTGCAAGGCGCGCGCCTCTGCTACCTGACCGCGACCCGGCCGCCTCCCTCGAGGAGGCTTAGTGCAGAGCGACACGGAGCTGGCGCGCCCCCAGTTACCGTGGCCTTCGGAACGGCGCCCTCCCCCGCCACGCGTCTGGCACTCACCCCGAGCCGGCCGCCGTGGTGGCCTGGATGGAGCTTATGCGCAGACGGTTGGCCGTGTCCTTCAGGGCCTGCAGCTTCTGCTGATCAGGTTTATGGTAGCCCTCCATGGCGCGGCCGGGCGGGCAAGCGGATGGGGAGGACGAGGACGCGGTCGCGGAGACGCACGGGTTGCACTACCGCTCCGGCGATGACTGGCAGGGCCTAGGCCTGGCGCCGCGAGGGGCGAGTTAAGACTCCCCGGACCCGCCCACGAGGGCGGGGCGCCGGCATCACCCCAGGCCGCTGCGCCGCGGAGCCCTCCTCGTCCCGCCCCCGCCCCGCCCCCTGGCCGCAAGAGCGGCCAGTGGCCTAGCCTTCCCGCGCGGTTCCGGGAAACCTAGGACCATGTCGTCCTGGGCGCCTAGGGACCCAGCCCCAGTCTATCCACCTGCCTAACCTCCCTCTCCCCCTGTTCGGACCCAGACATTTGCTGGGCAGCTTGGGGCTGCCAGGCTCCTGAAACAGAACTGCCCTGCCAGAATTAACTATACAGACAAGTAACAATAACTCCAGGTTCTAGGCTTAGCTCAGTTTGCCTGACTCACATCTTCACTGCAGAATGTTCTGTCTCCTTCCTCCACACAGCTCTGGGTGGAATTGAGAGGGGAGGTTTCATTGGTAACCTGACTTTAACTGAGAAATTACAAGTGGCAGGCCTTTCACAAATTATTAGGGCCTAAGGGCTGCAAGATCAAAGGGAGGTATCACCAGGGTATATCATGGTCAGAGGCCTGGCAGGGTCTGAATAAAGAGGACATGACTTTTGGGGTGCCTGGGTGGCTGAGTCAGTTAAGCATCTGACTTTGGCTCAGGTCATTGTCTCGAGTTTCATGAGTTGGAGCCCCGGGTCAGGCTCTGTGCTGACAGCTTAGAGCCTAGAACCTGCTTTGGATTCTCTGTCTCTGTCTCTGTCTTTCTCTGCCCCTCCCCCCACTTGCACTATGTTTCAAAATATATCAATAAACATTAACCATTTTTTTAAAAAGAGGACATGGCTTTGAAACCATTTGAGAGCTCTGTGTCTTCCAACTCTATTTCCTTTAGAGCAGTGGTTTCCTATTCCAAACCTCAATTTCCCCATCTGCCCGGTGGGACTAATCCTTGCCACTCTGCACCCACCCTGGTCTCTGATGATGGCAGGAGACTCAACCAGGCTCTGGAGACCCAGTAGTGATGGAGCCCCCCTCCCCACCATGGGGCTCTAGGGTCCCCTGGGGGCAGCTTCTCATCCTGGGTCCAGGTGAATGAGATCTGTTTCATCCTGGCTTCAATCGTATTTCAGGGGCTCCTGGCTTTCTTTCCCCAGGGTCCACTTCGGGACCAGAATCCTGAGTTGACTGGAGGTGTTTGTCCAAGTGGATACTCCTGTCCCCAGGTCCTGAGTCATTATTCAGCCACATGCACCTCATAAATCACATGGCAATCGGGAGGGAGACGTTGGGTCCTGCTGGTCATGGCTTTATGCCTGGTGTCAAGCTGCCATTTTGCTCCTCTACTCCCTTCCCATCACCCCCATCCTCTTTCAGCCTCCTGGTTATGCTCCCTGGGGCTGCTAGAGAGAACTTCTGCTGCCTCCCAGCTAAGCTTCCCTTGCTCTCCCTCCACCCGTAGAACACATTTCCTTGTGGTGTGCATGCTCTGCTACTCCCACCTCTCTCCCTTGTCCTCTGATGGTGCCCCACACCCACACCATTCCAGCCACACTACCCTTTTTGCTTTCCTTAAAAAACACTAAGCCCACTCCACCTAGAGGTTTTTGCATGTGTTATTCCCCAAGTCAGTAATGCCATTCCTGAACGCTTCGCGTGGCCTGGATCCAGAGCAGCCCTCCTTCCCATCTGTGGTGTCCCCTGCCACCTCCTGGAGAGCTTTATCCCAGGGACTACGACTGTGTCTCATATACAGTAGGTGCTCAGTAAATGCCTTGGGAATGAAAGTATAACGTTGCATGATTTGTCCAAGGTCACACAGCCAGCAACTGCTAGAGCTGCACCCAGGGACAGAGTGTCCCTGGGAGACATCAGGGCGGGCAGGGAATCTGGCTTTTTAGGAGTTGGGACACAAAGGGACACTGCTGGAGGATAGGAGGTGGCACAGCTGTCCTGCTGCCAGCATCAGGTGTCAGCAAAAGGCCACAACGACCTGAAAGCAGAGTCATGCATAGGAGGCTGAGCCATCCCCAGGACCCACACAGCACTTGGGGAGAAGGGCACACTTAGGGCAACCTGGGCAATGCAAGTCCCCATGTAAGTTTCCACAGCCGGCTTCCCAGGGACCTCCAGGATCACTGGAAGGGGCTTGAGAGGGAAACTGGGGTGCTGAGGGGTAACATACAGCCTAACACTGTTATTGGGGGTAGATTTTGGTCACCACGACAGTGCTGATGGATTGTAATGGCTGCCTGGAGCTGAATGTTGACCACAGAATTCTGAGCTACATTTCAGAAGGAAATGCCAGGACCCATCAGCAATGCTGAGCAGAGGCGACTGGTATGGGAGACTGGGAGTGGGAGGCATGCTTTTCCCACTTCTGCTGGGTACTGCGGGGAGCCGGGCCGGGCGAGCGGGAGCAGAGATGGCTGGAACCATGGGACTGCCACATGGTCACACACACACACACATTCACACACACACACGTACACTCACTCATGCCATTTCCCTCTCTTGTCTGCCCTGGAGAGTGCAGGCGGCATCACCACAGCACCTTCGTAGCCCCCTGTAAAGCCTGTGTGCTTTAACTAAGGCACAGGGCAGAGCCAAGGCCCAGCTTCTTCTGCTGCTTGGCCCATGGCATCCAGCCAGCCCTTCCAGCACAAAGGCTCCCACAATGCTCACGCCCTTAGACAGCAAGCTCCGTACCTGGGAGATGATCCTGAGGGAAACCCCGGCTGCAAACAGGTCTGGGCAGCAGAGGACAGGGACTGGCAGAGGCCTGAGTGGTCATTTTACCAGATCAGCATGAAGACCAAACTTCAGAAATGGGTTTACTCATTTACTCAGAGTTTATTGACTTGGGGACCACAATCAGGAGGGCCTGTGGGGGAAATGCAGCTCTTTAATGGCCCCTACGACCAGACTTGGCAGTCCTTTCAGTGGCTAGATCATTAGAATTGCCTGAAGCAGTTACTCAGCATGCGGCTCCCTGGGCACCACATCTAACCTTCTGAATCAAGAGTCTCTGAGGTGGGGCCTGCGCTTCTAAGAAGATTCTCAGGCAATTCTGTTTGGGGGTTCTAAGAGCTCTGCAGAGAAAAACATCGAGAAGACTATTAGGACTTGTGTTCTGGAGCTGAACAGACCTGGGGTCAATACTTTGCTGGGTGCCCTCTAGGGCTGAATATGATACAGCCGGTTAGGCATTGAAATTTCAGCATCTGGTGGGAAGATGTCGTGATATGTTGGTAACAGGGTGAAAGCAAGATGTATAACAGCAGGTTGAGTGTGATTCTACTTCTGTCAAAGATAAAAAAAAAAAAACACAAAACGGGGTGCCTGGGTAGCTCAGTAGGTTGAACATCTGACTTCGGCTCAGGTCATGCTGTCTCAGAGCCCGTTTCGGATCCTCTGTTCCCCCTCTGCCCTCCCCTGCTTGCACTCTTTCTCTCAAAAAAAAAAAAAAAAAAAAAAAAAAGCTAAAAGCATGTGTGTGCATGCTGCCCCTGTATGTGCGTGTTTGTAAGTTTGTGTGGACGAGGAGAGCTGGCAGAGATAGGCAGGTGGACTCTCAGATTTCTCTTTTGTTGGAATTTAGTACAGTGAACACGGATGACTTTTCTAGTCCAAAAAAAGCAAAACAAAATTCTGTCTTGAAAAAATGTTGTTGAGGTCAGGAGATGCCTTTTTATGAAGACACTTTTTCTCCTGATTTTCCATGATTATGTAAAGCTGCCCCTGTGTTTCATAAGCCAGGCTGCGGCCCTGGCTGTTTTGGGGTTGGGAGCACACCCCCAGGCGGTGGGTGCTCGGGGCAGAGCTGCCCTGATGTGCTCCTGCACATCCACTGAGTAGGCACTGATGAGGCGTGAACAGTCCCAAGCAGCTGCATTCCTGAGTGACAGTGCTGGGCATCGCTTTGGCAGCTCTAGGCCCATGTGTATGCTCCTGCGGCACGCCTGGGCTGGGCACTGGCATTGGGCTTGCATCGGAGCCAGCATCCGAGTCCGGGGCCTCCAGACACTTTCCTGGACTCCTATCCAGGGCTGCGGCCTGCAGGGAACTGGAATAATTCCTATGTGAGTGTGTGTCTAGCCTCATGGCCACCGAGGTCGAGTAGAGGGCCCACCGCGGGCATTCTCTATAGGCTTGTACATTGATTACGTTTTCATAAACCCATCTTTCCTCTCAATGCCCCAAATTTCATTCTGGAGGCATGTTTGGGAAAATGCCTTTTTTGATAATGTTGCCCCCAGGAAGGTGAGATCACATAAGCTTCAACTCATGAAAACTCTGTTTTTTGTTTTTTGGTTTTTTTTAGTTGACTTTTGTTTTTGCTTTTGTTTTTATTTTTAAAAACAGGTTTTTGGGTGCCTGGGTGACTCAGTCGGTTAAGAGTCTGACTTCCACTCAGGTCATGATCTTGCGGTTCATGAGTTCAAGCCCCACGTCAGGCTCTGTGCTGACAGCTCAAAGCCTGGAGCCTGCTTCAGATTCTGTGTCTCCCTCTCTCTCTGCCCCTCCCCTGCTCATGCTCTGTCTGTCTCTCTCTCTCTCAAAAATAAATAAACACTAAACATTTTTTTTAAATAAATAAAAATAAAAGTAAAACATGCTTTGGGCAAAAACCTAGAAGGTATAGGGGCATATGGTTGGCTCAGTTGGTACAGTATGTGACTCTCAGTCTTAAAGTTGTGAGTTCAAGCCCCATCTTGGGCATGGAGTCTACTTAAAATAAATACATAAAATAAATTAATTAGTTTAAAAAAACACCTAGAAGGTACAGAAAAATTTTAAAGTAAAATAAAATCATGCATAATTCCATCCAAAGAAGGTTAAAAGTCGTTTGTTCATTTGACGAATATTGATTCATTAGGATTGTTATAAAGAAAATAAAGCAGGGTCAAAGGTCAAGGTCTTGGAGAAGGGCTGGAGAGGGGGAGCAGGACACATCTGGACCCCAGGTATCAGGTGCGGCTGAAAACTAGAGTCATTGCTCAATATGTGCTTGCTATTACGGGTTCTTTTTAAAAATTATTATTTTTAACACATTGTCAGGATCATATACAATTTGCCATTTTTCTCCTACATTTTCTCATCAGCATTCTAAAATTTTTCCGAGACTTCATTTTTACTAGCTGTGTATCGTCCTGTCATAGAGTGATGTCCTCATTTACTAGCCGCCCCTTAGTGATGGATATTTGGAGTGTGTCCATTTTTCACCATTCTATATTACCCTGCAGTGAACATTTTGGTGCCTATAACCTTTGTCCTCCTGGCAGGTTATCTCCAGAACCCAGAGTTCTAAATAGGAAAGTACTGGGTCAGAGGGTGGCAACCCTTCTAGAGCTCTTGATACATATTTGGCAAAGAACTCTCTAGAAAGTGGTTCTGTGACTCAGTCACCTTTGTCTCTCACTGGAGATGTCCCAGCATGCACTCAGGGTAGAAAGTGGAAGAGGGAATCTGAAACCTGCATGGCCTTGGGTGGATCCCTGCCCTTCTGAACGGGACCTCAATTTCTTCATATCTAGGAAATGGGTTCATGTTTGCAACACAGAGGCTGAGTTTCCCCTTTGTGCCAGGCCCAGAGTGCTGGCTCAGAGCCTTCCTGGGCTACTCTCTGCCTGCAGGAAGCCAGTTCAAGTGAGTTTAGCAGGGCTGCAAGGCTGCTGTCTTTTTCACAGGCTTGGGAGCTATTCTTGGCGGTGTTATGCTGGCAGTAAGAGGGGTTGGACTCCAGTGGCCAGCACACCAAGGGAAGATCAATGAGAAGAGAGAATCCTCTTTGATTGAATAGAATTTTGTACATGGCTTTCTCCTGGACATCTGCAGACCCTGGGGCCCTAGGCACATGGGGAGGAGGTGCGGATGGGAAAGGGAACCTGGAGACAGGAGATGACGCACCAGCTCCTTGACTTCCTGGGACCCAGACACACGTGGCTCCTTCCTTTCTCATGTAATGCTTCTTTTTAAAAACTATGGCTTCACTGAGATATAATTAACACATCACAAAATTCACCCTTTTAAAGTGTACAATTCTGTGATTTTTGGAATTGTGCAATCATAGAATTCTAGAATTGTACGATCGTTACCATGATCCAATTTTAGGACATTTTCATCACCCCAAAAAGAAACTCACACCTATTACTGGTTGCTCCTTATTTACCCCTCCCTGCCAGGCCAGGGCTACCTCAAAGCTACTTTCTGTATCCATGAATTTGCCTATTCTAGACGTGTCAGATAAATGGAATCCTACAATACATGTTTTGGGGGACGGACTCCTTTCACTTCATATGTTCAGGGCTCATCCATGTTGTATGTAGCATGAATCAGTGCATTATTCCTTTTTTTTAAATTGAGGAATCATTTTCCATTGTATGGACAGACCACATTTTGTTCATGCATTTATGGGTTGATGGACATTTGGGTTGCTTCCATTTTTTTGCTGTTATGAATAATGCTGCTTTAAATGGTGATGTAAAACTGTGTGGATAGATATTTTCTTTTTTTAAGTTTACTTATTTATTTTTTGGAGAGAGAGAAAGAGAGAGGGGAGGGGCAGAGAGAGAGGGAGGGAGACAGAGAATCCCAAGCAGGCTCCACGCTGCCAGGGCAGAGCCCAATGCTGGACTTGAACTCACAAACCTGTGAGATCATGACTTGAGCTGAAACCAAGAGTCAGATGCTTAACCTACTGAGCCACCCAGGCACCCTTGGACATAGGTTTTCAATTCTCTTGGGCATACACCTAGGCGTGGATTATACAGCAATTCTGTGCTTACTTGTGTTACACAAGTAAACTTGAAGAACTAATTGGCTTTATTTGACAAATCACAAATTGGGCAGCATCCCACCTAGCAAGCAGAAAGGAACAGAAAAGGCTTTTACAGGCAGAAGGGGGAAGAGACAGGAAGTCATAAACAAAACAAAGGCTTATTTTAGGCAAGGTCATCCTTCTTGGTGGAAGAGAGTGAAGGGGTCTTTTACACACATCACCTCACTAATGCTTGTCAGGAGTTTCCAGACTGATCTGGTTTAAAATTCCACTCCTGATGGGGCGCCTGGGTGGTTCAGTCGGTTAGGCATCCGACTTCAGCTCAGGTCATGACCTCGCGGTCCGTGAGTTCAAGATCCGTGTTGGGCTCTGTGCTGACAGCTCAGAGCCTGGAGCCTGTTTCAGATTCTGTGTCTCCCTCTCTCTCTGACCCTCCCCTGTTCATGATCTGTCTCTCTCTGTCTCAAAAATAAATAAACATTAAAAAGTAAATAAATAAATAAAATTCCACTCCTGAGAGATGCTGAATCTGCAATTAAGTTAGGTTTGCTTATGTGGGCGTTAGCACATATGACTCCTTTTTGGGTCTATTGTGTCTTTTTTATCTTTTTTTTTTTTTTAATAACTGTTTATTAAGTTTTGAGAGAGAGAGCATGAGTGGGGGAGGGACAGAGAGGGGCGGTGCAGAGAATCCAAAGTTGGCTCTGTGCTGACAGCAACGAGCCCAATGTGGGGCTTGAACTCACAAACTCCCATGAGATCATGACCTGAGCTGAAGTTGGATGCTCAACTCACTGAGCCATCCAGGCACCCCTATTGTGTCTTTTTAAATTTTATTTTATTATTATTTTTTTTAATGCTTACTTATTTTTGACAGAGAGAGAGAGCATGAGTGGGGGGAGAGGCAGAGAGAGAGGGAGACACAGAATCCGAAGCAGGTTCCAGGCACTGAGCTGTCAGCACAGAGCCTGACGTGGGGCTCAGACTCACAGACTGCGAGATCATGACCTGAGCTGAAGTCGGATGCTCAACCAACTGAGACACCCAGGTGCCCCATATTGTGTCTTTTTTTAAACAACTGTTTGAAGAACCACCAAAGGTTTTCCAAAACGGTTACATAATTTTTACAATTTTACCAGCAGTGGATGAAGGTTCCAATTTCCTCATATCCTTGTCAACGTTTGTTATCATAGGTCTTTTTTATTTTATTAAAAAAAATTGTTTTTAATGTTTACTTATTTTTGAGAGAGTTCTAGCAGGGGAGGGGCAGAGAGAGGGGGAGACACAGAATCTGAAGCAGGCTGCAGGCTGCAGGCTCCAGGCTCTGAGCTGTCAACACAGAGCCTGAAACAGGGCTCAAACCTATGAACTGTGAGATCATGACCTGAGCGGGAAGTTGGATACCCAACCGACTGAGCCACCCAGGTGCCCCACCCCAGGTCTTTTTTATTTTAACCATCTTGTAGATGCAAAATGGTATCTCATGGTAGTCATTCATTGCTTTAAAAAAACCCACATTATATAAGTAACACATGTTCCTTGTAGAAAATTAGGAAATTTAACAAAAATACTGTGATGGTCTATTTTTAGGTGTCATTTTGGCTAGGTTATAGTCTCCCAGTTGTTCAAACAATAACTAGATATTGCTAGAAAAGTATTTTTAGGTGTGATTGAAGTCTGTGATCAATTGACTTTCAGTAAAGGAGACTGTTCTAGATGTAATCTGGGTCGATCTGATTCATTCAGTTGAAAGGCTAAAGAAAAAAAGTGGGGCACCTGGCTGGCTTAGTTGGTAGAGCATGAGACTCTTGATTTCGGGTTTGTGAGTTCAAGCACCATGCTGGGTGTAGAGATTACTCAAAAACAAAATCTTAAGGGGAAACTGGTACTCAATTGGTTGAGCGTCCAACTCTTGATTTCAGCTCAGGTCATGACCTAACGGTTTCGTGAGTTCGAGCTCCCCATCGGGCTCTGCACTGACAGAGCAGAGCCTGCTTAGGATTCTCTCTCCCTCTCTCTCTGCCCCTCCCCCATGTGCCCTGTCTTTGTCTCTCTCAAAATAATAAATAAACCTTAAAAAAAGAAAAAAAGAGAAAATCTTATTTAAAAAAAGTTACTGTCCTTGAAGCAGCAGTGCCTAAAAGCCCAGCTGCCCTTCCTTAGGCCTGCCCTGCATGTCCACGATTTGCCTGGCCAGTGCCCACGATGGATAAGTCAATCCCTTTCAACAAAGCTCTTAATATAGACCTCCTTTGAGTTCTGTTTCTCTGAACCTCGACTGATACACACACAGAAGGATCCCTTAATCCCCCAAAATCACACCATCCAGAGATCATCACGGTCAACATTTTGTGTATTTCCTTCCAGTCTCCCCCCCCCCACCCCCTTTTTCTACCCAGGTTGCAGGGCGTCTGGCAGTCTCAGTCAGTAGAACATTTGACCATTGATTTTGGGGTCATGACGTCAGGCCCCATGTTGGGCACAGAAATTACTGAATAAAAACAATTTCTTTTTTAATTAAATAAGAGGGTGTCTGGGTGGCTCAGTCAGTTAAGCATCCGACTCTTGATCTCAGCTCAGGTCTTGATCTCAGTATTATGAGTTCAAGCCCCGCATTAGGATCTGCACTAGGCGTGGAGCCTGCTTGGAAAAAATAAAAATAAAAAAATTAAAATTAAAATGAAGAGGCGCTTGGGTGGCTCAGTTGGTTGAGCATCCAACTTCGGCTCGGGTCGTGATCTCATGGTTCATGAGTTTGAGCCCTGCGTCAGGCTCAGTCCTGACAGCTCAGAGCCTGGAATCTGCTTCAGATTCTGTGTCTCCCTCTTTCTCTGCCTCTCCCCGGATTGTCGCCAGCTCAGAGGAAGTCAGCTATTGTCCCCTTTGGGTGGATGCTTGCATTGCTCCTGGGTTCACACTATAACAGGAATACTTGTGCTCTCACTCTAGCCAGCACTGTGCTTCTGGAAGAAGGTTTTTTTTTCTGGCTGCTCCTGCAGACCAGGGCTAACCCGGGGGGTTGACCCTTGGAGTCGCCCCGGAAGGCCTGGGGCTGTAGAGACCTGGCACTGATGGAAGGCGAGCACCAGTGTGGAGCCCAGCCAAGCGCCACCAGGACCGCGTTCCTTGTGCACAAAGGAAAGGTGCCTCGTCATTGTAGTGTGAACAGTGCAGCCTGGGCGCCTCCCTGGGTGGGGAGCAGGGAGCTGCCTCAACAGTCTCCGTCAGCTCCTTCCCAGGGGCGCCGTGCCAGGCCCGGCTAGGGCAGCACTGTTGACACTCAGGGCACGTTTAGGGCAGCTGGGCCCTGCCTTGCGTGGTCTGCAGGACTGAGTGGGGAGAACCTCAGTTTCGTCCTTCTCTCCGCTAGCTCCTGAGTAAGCCAGGCTGGTGGAGGTGGCTAGACTGTTCCCGTGGATATTGAAGATGAATGTGTTTGTTTAAGTGTGGAGAGATTAAGTGGATTTTGTCCCGGGTAGGGGGGGTTGTTGAGGAATAGCTGAAGTGAATGGTTACTTAGGGCAGGACTAAAGCTCTCCGGAGAAAGGCACGGAGAGGGATTGTTTCCTGTTTTGAGCCACAGCTCCTCCTGGGAAACATGAAGCCGTTAGCGGGGCCTCCCTCAGAGGGCGGAGTGGGAGGATTAGTGAGGAGATAAAGTCCCAAGCCCTCCAAACACAGGGCCTTCTACTATCTCTCCCCACAATTAGCAACGGCACCCAGGCACCCAGTCTGCTGTCCTGTTCTGGTGACTTAGGTGAGGCCTCCGGAAAGCATCTGCTCTGTGCTTCTGTGCAAAACAGAAGCACAGCTGCAGCCAGTCACCCAGTCAGGACAGAGAAGAGCTGCTGCCATCACTGGCCTGTGATTCATTCACCATTCATTCCATGTCTGACTCCGTGTCTACTCATTCATTCCACGTACCGAGGCCTGTGTGCCGGTGCTGTGCTAGATGCTCGGGGAAGGAAGGTGATCCTGTCTCTGTACTTGGCTCTGAGGATGTCACAGGTTAGCAGGGGCCATGTGTGCATCTGTCTTGTGATCTGGACAAAGAATTGCCTGCTGAGGCTGCAGATCAAGGAAGGCTCCAAGGAAGAGGTGACCATGGACAGCATGTTTTGAAAGAATAGTATTCCCTGCAAAAAAAAAAAAAAAAAAAAAAAAAAAATTGTACCTGTGCCAAGCTGGTATGGGTGAGGGCAATTGAGACAATTGTTAACAAACAAAGTTCAACTAAGTAAATTTGGAGATCTAATTGGCTTTATTCAAGGAGTCAGGAATCAGACAGCGTCCTATCTAGCAAGTAGAAAGGAGCTCAGAAGAGCTGTACAAAGTGGAAGGCTTTTGCAGGCAGAAGGGGGCAGGGACAAGGAAGTCCCAAACAAAAGAAAGGATTATTTCAGGAAAGGTACTTTCCTTTGCGGGAACCAGAAGGCCAGGGGTCTATCATGAAGGTGACCTCACCAGTGCTGGTCAGGAAATTCCAGGCTGCTTTAAAATTCCACTCCCAGAAAAGGCTGAGTTGAGCAATCAGGTTAGGTACTAAGTTTTGGTTTGCTGACGTGAAGCTTAGTACAAATTACTCCATTTGGGGCCATTTTTTTTTTTTTTAATAACTCCCCCATTTTGATCAGAATCTCAGCCTGAGGGAGATGGGATCCACACTTACGGCATCAGAGCCAGCTACTCTTAGCTACTGCTCTGCCAATTCTTACAGCTTTTCCTGACCCTCTGGGAGACATTCGCAGGTCAGGCAGGGTTTGTTTGTTTTTGCTGAATCTTTGTAGTATTCATAGGCCACAATTCAGGCTCACAATTTTTTAGTCGGTTATTTTGTTTAGTCCTTTCTTGACATTCCAGTTTTAGGGAGGTCATTGCCTTGGTGGTTAGCAGCTGTAAACGTGCATTTAAAGCTTTGGCAAGAATACAATGCGCCAGGGAGATAACTATGACTATTATAAATAGATAAGTCCCAACGTCTAGAGTGTACTTAGGAGCTGAGACTCAAAGCAATCGAAGTAACGTAAGTCAACCCCCCTTGAAGGGTCACTTTTTTTGTTTTTAATGCTTATTTCTTTATTTTGTGAGGGTGGGAGAGAGAGAGAGAGCATGCGCGTGTACACACACACACACACACACACACACAGACACACACACAGAGGAGCACACGCACGTGAGGGAGGGGGCAGGGAGAGGGGGAGGCAGAGAATCCCAAGCAGGCTCCGTGCTGCCAGAGCCCAATGTGGGGCTGAGATCATGACCTGAGCTGAAATCAAGGGTAGGATGCTTGACCAACGGAGCCACCCAGGCTCCTTCCAGGAGTCACCTTTTTAAACTGAGCGGTTTGCTAAGTGATCCTATGTAATTGAGTTTCAACTTCCCCAAAAGTGTTAATCCACGTGCCACAGGTGGTGTCGGCCCCAGCGTGGACACCTCCTTGCTCAACTAAAAGATAATCAAGGGCTATCATGTAATCAAGAACAACTTTGGCCAGACAGTCTAAGCATTTCTGTTGGCCAGCAGATTCTGCAGTATTTTCAAGAATGAAGGAGAGGTTCCTGGGGCTCCTGGGTGGCTCAGTCAGTTGGGTGCCTGACTTTGGCTCAGGTCATGATCTCATGGGAATAAATAAACAAACAAACAAAAAAGGAGATGTTCCTGATTTACATTTGAGATGTTCCTCATTTACATTTACTCCTAAGTAGGGAAGCAGGGCCCCTGCCAAAGGAAGCCAAAGCTGAATCATGAATGCCTCCTGGTAATTCCATTTGACTTTCTGGGTCAGGACTGGAAAGGTAACTGCCACGGAGACGTGTGTAATTTTAAGGGTTGGTAGACAACACAGGCAGTTTTGGTTACCCTTCCTTGTGTCTTTTTTTTTTTTTTTTTTTTTTTTTTATTTATTTTTGAGAGAGAGAGAGAGAGACAGAGCACGAGCGGGGGAGGGGTAGAGAGAGCCGGAGATCCAGAATTCAAAGCAGACTCCAGGCTCTGAGCTGTCAGCACAGACCCTGACATGAGGCTCAAACCCACCAGCCATGAAATCATGATCTGAGCAGAAGTCTGACGCTCAACCTACTGAGCCACCGAGGAGCTCCCCTTGTGTCCTTATTTTGCGTAGAGCTTGGACACAATGCTCCCCAAGTTTAGGGCTGTTAACCAGACATAGGGAAACAGACCAGGGGGTCTCTAGCATCATGGACAGATCAGAGTTTTTGATGACAAATCCAGCAGTCTGAAAGGTTACCTGCCCTTAGCAACAACCTGGAAAGATACAGGTCTGTATAGGACCAGGTGTCTGGTGGGGCCTCCTTCAGCTGTAAGAAGTGTACCCAGGTGAGGGGCACCTGGCTGGCTCAGTTGGTGGTGTGCAACTCTTGATCTCGAGGTTGTGAGTTCCAGCCCCATGTTGTGTGTAGAGATTACTTAAAAAAAAAAAAAAAAAACCTTAAAAAAAAAATGGAAGTGTACCAAGACTCAAGTCCCTGAAGTTTGGCAGCCATCTGGGTGGTGAGGAGGACCTGATGTAATTCCTTCTAAGGAGATCTAAGGGCAGTCTTTGTTTTTAGTGATTCCAAATTGGAAGGATGGGAGAAAATTGGAAATATTAGGTTGCTGAGTTGGAGCCAGATAGAGGAAACTAGAAGAATTCAGGACTCCGTCCAGTTACAGGCATGTCCTAACAACTGTAATCATGCTCTTCGGTTCTCGTGTTATTAACTCTTGTTCTCCTTGGATCCAGGTTGTCTATCCCTTCTGGAAATTCTTACCAGTTCAGTTTTATGATCTTCAAGTTACCAGGAACCTGTACCCTAGAGCATGCTTCATGAGTCTCCCAGAAGATGGGGCACTTTTACAGGCACAAGCATCAGAGTAAAATACCAGCTCTTTGCAAATGACAAAGACTTAGAAATGTCCATCGTTAAAGATCTGATGAGAATTCATTATCATGGAGTTGAAAAGGAAATTTGGTCATTTCTGTGAAACACAATATTTTTAAATAACTGAAATTATGATGATAACATTAATGCCAGTACATATCAGACTTTAGGAATTGCATACAATTTTTGGAACACTGACAACATACACCTACACAAATATGACATTTGACCAGTTAGGAAACCTGGGTAGAAAAAAAGTATTATATTTAGCGCTGATAACTCTAGAAACTTGCCTGTTTCAGGGGTGCCTGGGTGGCTCACTGGGTTGAGCGTCCGACTTTGGCTCAGGTCATGATCTCACTGTTTGTAAGTAAGTTTGAGGCCCGTATCAGGCTCTGAGCTAATAGCTCAGAGCCTGGAGCCTGCTTAGGATTTTGTGTCTTCTTCTCTCTCTACCCCTCCCCTGCTTTTGCTCTGTCTCTCTCAAAAATAAATACACATTAAAGAATAATTTTAAAAAAATAGACATGCTTGTTTTAATTAAACCAACGAACTTAAACTAGCTTTAATACCAAATAGTTTCCCAGATCATGTGAACCAGAAATTCATTTGGATTAAGTTTCTTATATTTCTCAGAGTTTAACTTATTTCAGCACTTAATTTTCTTTAAGCCAATTAAACTAGAGCTCGTTTACAAATTAATTTTGTCAATACCACCTGGAGGTGTAAAATTCCACACATCTCCCACACATTTATGTGGGACACACATGAACGTGCATGGAGAAGACTACGTGGGACATTTACATCTCAAAGGCACAAGGACTAGGCTTTTGAGATAAATAGGGGAGGTTTGGGATTGGTAAAAAGGATTGGTGGTGGACTCTGAACTGTTTCTGGGGCCACACCTCTGGTCTTGTAACCCTGACTAGATTGGAAACACAAGAGCTGCTGTTTTTATCTCCTCAACGAATTGTGTTACTGTCTAAATGGTATCAAAGGACTGACACACCCACCCACCTGTGTTGGGATGTCTTTATTCCCCCCGGGGGTACATTTAGCTTAGGGGAAAAGATCTAACTAAAAAAGTTCTTATCGGACTCTGAATATCAGCCCCCAACCTGGATAACCTCTGACCACAGAGCTACTTACACATTTCTTCACATATCTTGTCAGTGTTTAGCTGGGACAAACTGTCACAGGGAGAAACTTAACATGTCTGACTCCATGTTGCTTCCATTTCCCTTGCTGCTGTGACACAGAGCTTGGAAACTTCTGCTTAGCCCTGCACATAGGCATGTTAGTCATCAAAGAAATTTTGTTTATAGCTGAGATTTGCAAAAAAGTGTTTTCCCCGAAATCAGCCTCATTCAAGGAGATAAGGGAGTACAGAAATGACTATGCAATGTTTAATATCTACAGGAGTGACATGATCGGATTCCTACACACAAAGATCAAACGAACAGGTGCAAAGAAATTACAGGACTTTCCTTGGATGTCTACAGATGCCAGTCACCTTTGACTCCAGCACCTTCCTTCTCCCTCCTTTTGCTAACTTAAAAAGAAGCTCAAAATTCATGCCCAGAGGAAATGGTTCTTTGGGACAGTAGTCTGCCATCTCCTGGTTTTGCTGGCTTTCCCTACCCCAACTGGCTTGTTGTTCATCGAGCGTAACCAGGTTGGACTCAGTTACAAAATGTCAAGTATTTCTGACAGTATTAAACAACCCCATGGACCTGAGAGGCATCCTTAAAGAGGGTGCAGAAGATATCATCTTCATAAGATCTAGAGTCACCCCCAAAGATCAATAACCAGTGGCCTAGATTTGGAAATGAAGGGACAACATGACCATGGCCCTTAGATTGGCCTTTGACTGAGGAGTGAAAGATGCCTGAGAGGCTCACCTGTAGTGGTTGGTGGTATTATTTCAAAAGATAAATAAACGTTTAATAGTCTCTGGAGTGGAAAGACCATTTGGATGGAGGATTACTAGACTGAGCACTGAGAGGAGGATAGAGGGAAGCAGTAGGAGTTATGTCACCTTGAACCAGCAGCTCCAAACTGTGGGCTAGGGGCTGTGCATGGATGGAGAACTGTGCGTGACGTGAACAGTTCCTATGCGGATCTTTGGACAGAACTAAGGGTTGAGGGTCTTCCATCAGAAACCTGGGAGTTTGGTCTGAAAGGCTAGGGGCTTGGCTCCAGGTGGAACTGTCTGCCAGCTCAAGCTGACCAGCCCTGTATTGGAAAGCCAGTTAGATCAGGTCCTCAATGCAAAGAGGGCAGAGCTCAGGACCAAGAAGAACTTACCCATGGCCCTCGGAAATGGCAAGAAAGAGGATCAAAATGGGGTTCCCATGGGTACCACACCTGTGTTTCTGATCCCCAAATGCTGGTGGAAGTTCACGCCAGAATCCACTGGTGCCACCAACTCTGCTAAAAAACAAAATTCGATGGAGTGCATTTGAGATCTAATGGATTATGACTGGGGCAGCATCTCCTGTAGCATGGAGAAGGAGCAAGGAGGAGCTTACAAAGTAGAAGGCTTTTGTAGGCAGAAGTGGGCAGGGACAAGGAAGTCACAAACAAAACAAAGGATTATTTCAGGCAAGGTTACCTTCCTCTGGGGGAAGGGCCAAAGTCTATCATAATTACTTTACTAGTGTTGATTAGGAAATTCTAGACTGATTGGTTTGAAATTCCACTCCAGGCAAAACCCATCAGTCCTGAAACCAATATTACGCTGTATGCTAACTAACTAGAATTTATTTATTTATTTATTTATTTATTTATTTATTAATATAATTTATTGTCAAATTGGCTTCCATACAACACCCAGTGCTCATCCCAACAAGTGCCCTCCTCAATGCCCATCACCCATTTCCCCCTCTATCCCACCTTCCACCAACCCTCAGTTTGTTCTCAGTATTTAAGAATCTCTTATGGTTTGCTTCCCTCTCTGTAACTATTTTTCTTTTCCCCTACCCTTCCCCCATGGCCTTCTGTTAAGTTTCTCAAGATCCACATATGAGTGAAAACATATCTGTCTTCCTCTGACTGACTTACTTTACTTAGCGTAATACCCTCCAGTTCCATCCACATTGCTGAAAATGACCTGATTTTATTCTTTCTCATTGCCACGTAGTATTCCATTGAATATATAAACCACATCTTCTTTATCCATTCATCAGTTGATGAATGGACATTCAGTCTCTTTCCATAATTTGGCTATTACTAACTAGAATTTAAACAAAAATTTGAAACAACAACAACAACAACAACAACAACAACAACAAAATATAATTCCACTCCCAGGGAGTGGTTGAATCTGCAAGTAGGTTAGGAATTAATTTGCTGACTTGGGGCTTAGCACAAGTAGCTCCATTTTGTGCCCTTTTTTTTTTTTTTTAAACAGTAAACCCATGGGGCACCTGGGTGGCTCAGTCGGTTAAGCGGGGCCGACTTCGGCTCAGGTCATGATCTCGCGGTCCGTGAGTTCGAGCCCCGCATCGGGCTCTGTGCTGACAGCTCAGAGCCTGGAGCCTGCTTCAGATTCTGTGTCTCCCTCTCTCTGACCCTCCCCCGTTCATGCTCTGTCTCTCTCTGTCTCAAAAATAAATAAATGTTAAAAAAAATTAAAAAACAAAACAAAACAGTAAACCCATTTCAAATTCTAAAACACTGAATTGGAAAGCAGCAATGGCTGTGGAGGGGCAAAGCAGGCTGGGTCTACACCTGCCTCCTGCCCTGGGCCTCAGTTACCCTGCTTAGGCAGTGTCTCGACAGGATGCCTCTGGGCCTGCCCTGTCCCCTTCAGGCCTAGGGCTGAGGAAGACCTATGATAGCCACATGTGTGGAGGTGACTGGGAGTAATCACAACAGGTGAGGCAGTCCTTTAACGGATAAGTGGCCCCTGTCAGGGGGAGCAACACCACTGCCATTTCAAAATGCTCTTTGCAATTGTCTAGGAACCTCCATGGCTTTCTCCACAAACCACAAACCCAGAGGGAGGTGGCATGCCCAGCTGGGTTCAACTCTGGCCTCTGCTGCCCTCTATCTGGGTGAACTTGGGCTGATTCTCTTTGGCAAATGACTCAATCACCAGTTCCCTCATCAGACAAATGAAGTAACGACCTGTGTCTCCCAGGTGGTCCTGAGGGTGAAATTCACTCGATTCCACCAATTGTAACACGCATCCCTACCGTGGGCCGTGGTGTGGGTGCAGAGGGGCTCCAGCAGTCGGGTTCGCAGGGAGTCACGGTGTAACGGGAGCGGCACACGCATGCGTGGGTGTGGGTGCCTCTGCTCGAGCATGCACACCTGGTGTCAAGCACAGTGTCTGGGGCTGAAGGGCCGACGCCCCCACCCGCGAGGGGCAGATGAGGACTAACAAGTAGTGTCTGGCGTGTCGCCTCCTCCCGCCTTTCCCACGGCCTTCCTCTGCCCTCTCCCTGAGACACAGCCTGGGGAGGTGGTGGTTGGTCGAGAGAGCAGCAGCCATGGCACCGGTCCATCATTTCAGGACCCCAGGGCCCTCCAGGAGTCCTAATTAATGACCTCGCTCTCTCCAAGGTCTGAAGAACCGAAAGGGCTCCTCAGTTTCCTTTCTGGGAGAGGCACAGCGAGTCTGGGCGCAGAGAGCAGAGAGCCAGGCTGCGGTGACGGAGGGGTGGAGGAGGCTGGCTCCCAGGTGTGCGGGGCCCTGGCCAGGCCCTTTGTGGTTGTGGGAGAGGGGCCATCATTTTTTTTTTTTTAAATTTTTTAAAAATGTTGATCGTTTGATTTGATTTTTTAAATATTTATTTATTTTTGGGAGAACACAAGCAGGGGAGGGGCAGAGAGAGGGAGACAGAAAATCTGAAGTGGGCTCCATGCTGACAGGCTGACAGCAGTGAGTCCGATGTGGGACTCGAACCCATGAACCGTGAGATCGTGACCTGAACCGAATTCGGATACTCAACCGACTGAGCCATCCAGGTGCCCCAATGCTCATTTACTTTTGAGAGAGAGAGAGAGAGAGAGAGAGAGCAAGCGAGACTGCATGAGTGCTGGAGGGGCAGAGAGAGGAGGAGACACAGAATCTGAGGCAGGCTTCAGGCTCTGAGCTGTCAGCACAGAGCCTGATGTGGGGCTCAAACTCATGAACTGCAAGATCATGACCTGAGCCAAAGTTGGAGGCTTAACCCATTGAGCTACCGAGGTGCCCAGAGAGCAGCCATCTTTTGAGTGGGCTGGGGACAAGTGTCAGAGTGAAGCAGGGCTTCTCTACAAATTTGGGGAATGTGTGTCGTTGTGCTCAAACATTTACATACTTAATATGGAGCATTTCATTATAATACTTAAAAATTTCTCCTTTAAATTAAAAAAAATTTTAAATGTTTATTTTTGAGAGTGAGAGCGTGCATGTGTGTAAGCAGGGTAGGGGAAGACAGAGAGGGAGAGGGAGAGAAAATCTGCCCAGTCAACACAGAGCCTGAGGTATGGCTTGAACCTGCAAACCATGAGATCATGATCTGGGCCAAGATCAAGAGCTGGACACTTAACCGACTGAGCCACCCAGGCACCCCTAAAATTTCTCCTTTATATCACAATTAGGATATTATTTTATTAAAAAAATATTTATTTATTTTTGAGAGAGAGAGAGCGCATAAGCAGGGGAAGGGCAGAGAGAGGGACAGGCAATCCAAAGCAGGCTCTACACTGACAGCAGAGTCCAACGTGGGGCTCGAAATCATGAAAGTGTGAGATCAGGACCTGAGCCAAAGTCAGATGCTCAACTGACGGAGCCACCCAGGTGCCCCAGGATATTATTTTAAAATTGTGTGTGCAGGCATAGGTTTATTCTATGTGAATTCCAGGTCAGGATAATAAAGGAGGAATCACAAAATATTTGTTTAAAAAGGGGGCGAGGTGCCTGCTGGGGTAGAGCCCCTGGACGTTCATGTTCAACGGGGGCGACAGCCCACACACCATTACTAGACTCCCCTTCCCCACCCAGAGAGCCTGGTGGAGGGTGGGGGTCCGACCTCAGTCGGGAAAGCTTCTCAGTGCCAGTGGGACAAAGAGGGTGTCCAGCTCTGTTCGGGCAGAGACCCCTGCCCGTGAGAGGCCTGGCAAGGACAATCTCTGGGAGCGGGGACATGTCAGGGAAAGAACAAAGTGGGGCTTGGGTAGCAATGTGTGCAGGGGTTCAGGTTTGCACCTGTTTCAGAAACCAGGGCACCGCTGCCAAATCTTCGAGAGACTTCACAGAAAATGGGGGGCGGGGGTTTGGCTAAGGGAGCCACCCAGGCCTTGCCAGGGCTGAGGCAGCACCAGACTCGTTTTTCTGGAGTGACAGGGACCTGGTAAGAAAACAGTTCCTGTGGACTGTGGCTGTCTTCTGGGCTCCACATTCTGGGGCCCTTTTCAGACTGATGGACTGACATCAGTCTAAGCACAACCAGTGCCTCTGGCCAAAAACCCCCCCCAAAAACCAAACACACAAACACGTCATTAGAGACAACTAAGAAACCTAAAACCCATCTGCTACAGCTCTTATTCAGAACCCACTGACCTTAGTTTTTCAAGAAATTCCAATGAGCCTAGTTACCTGGTTTCCTAGGCGCTGACAGATACAAACCAGCAGGTGAGCAGACCACTCTAGCTTTTAACAAACACTGGTAGAGGTGGTAACGAGACCTAAGAAACTACAAAAAGCAATCCAGGATGATTGATCATGGAGACAGCAGAGTCAAGAAAGGAATTCTAGACCAGCTCTCCGGCCTGCTTGGCTTCAGGTCTGTGACCTCATTCTGGCTTAATAAGCGACCTTTGGCACATAACCCCAGCCGCTCTCAGGTTCGACTTCCTCTCCCTAAAATGGTTCACCGTGAAGATCCAAGAAAATAAGGAACAGCAATCCGTAAGTATTGAAGGAGCATGCGGCTGTACATGACTGGGCTGTGTGTGTGTGTGTGTGTGTGCGCGCGTGTGTATAAACAGCCATAAAGCACAGGCTAGCTTATCCTCTGCCTTAAGAAAGTAGGCACGAATAACAAACATTTTATGGAGAATTTTGCTTGGAAACTAAATTGTTGACAATTTAAACTAAATTTCGTTTGGATTTTACTAAAATGTTAACAGTTGTTAGGGAGATGGGTGATTAACCAGTTTTTTCCTCTTTAAACTTTTCTCTATTTCCTATAATGATTATATTCTAGTTTCCTCCCTCTTTCTTCCCTTACCATCCTGGATGCCGGGCACATTATAGCTCGATACTCATGAATGGAGTGAATGTGAGAACTGACCCCAGATTGTAGAGTCTCCCACAGAACAGTGTTTTTGTCTGTGATTAGAAGCGTAACCTAGATGAACCTGGGTGGCTCAATTGAGTGGTCGACTCCTGATTTCAGCTCAGGTCCTGATCCCAGGGTCATGGGATAGAGCCCTGAGTTGGGATCCATGCAGAGCGTGTAGCCTGCTTAAGATCCTCTCTCAGTGCGCCTGGGTGGCTCAGTAGGTTAAGTGTTTTAACTCTTGATTTAGGCTCACATCATAATCTCACAGTTCATGAGATCGAGCCCCATGTTGGGCTCTGTACTGATGGCATGGACCTTCCTTGGGATTCTCTCTCTCCCTCTCTCCCTCTCCCTCTGCCCCTCTCCCTGGATTGTGCTTGTTCTCTCTAAAAAAAAAAAAAAAAAAAAAAGCATACCCTCTATCATGATGAGCACTAGTTGTTGTCATTGAATTCTCCTGAAACCAATATTGCACAGTATGTTAACTAACTAGAGTTTAAATAAAATTTTGAAAAAAGAAAAAGAAAAAGCATACTCTGTATCTGGGGAAACCACAGCAGAGTAAATGAAGTTCTTTAGCTGTCTACTCACAGAAGTTACACACTTAATGTTTAGCTACCAGGGAAGGAGGCCCTCATCCACAGACACCAGGACTCAGGGTCTTCAGGCCCAGGAGCCCGTGTGGCCTGTGGCCCAGCTGGCCGGGCCCAGGATGGAAACACACAGCCAAAGGCTTTCTCTGGCAGCTTTGCTCTCTCACCTTAACCCATCTCACCAGTGCGAGGCTCTGGCAAACAGTAGCAACTCATTTAGAAGTTCCATTTCTATAAATTAAATAAAAACACAATTAAAATGTAGTAGGTGCTAAAACTTGGTTTTGAACTTTTATTAAAAAAATATATTTGCAAACATATAAAATTTAGGATGAAAAATGCTCATTTGAAAACATGTAATAACTTAATATTTGCAAACATACACAGATGGTATAAAATCCATACCATTAAAAATGTTAATGATGCAGTATTGCGCTCATGGAACAAAATCTTGCTGTAATTCCAGAGCTTCTCACCCCCGCGTCTCAGGGAGCGGAGAATCTGGTACACGGAAAGTCATGAGAGCCACATGGCCAAAGCAGTAATACAGAATAAAAAACCATTTAGAACACATATTTTAAAAACACATTTCTTAAGGATCACACAGGTAAAAGGGAAACACGCTTCTGCATTTTCCCCAAAGTGAACGATATTGCATCTTAGCATTTTAAATGATGTCAAATACAAAACCGAGTGAAACATTGCACACATCTCTCCTGCTGAATTTGCTGGAAAACAGGCTCCTTGAGGCCCCGGCCCACTCAGGGAAATGTTGTCAGGCACAGCTTTTAAAAAGCCCGTGCAAGGTGCTTTACTTGGTTTAGATCTTAACATTTTATACACCTGAAAACACAGGGCACTCTTGGTTCCAGAAGGTACTCTGAACACAACCGAAGAAAACCAAAGCTAGGTAAGAAAGAAACGTGTGCTCAGCAGCAAATATGCAGCAAGAATGCGGGACACCCGTCCCCGTGAATCCTTGTCCTCACTCACGTGGACCAGACGCCCCGTGCCTGTGCCCCCTCTCATTCCTGTTTCTACCTTTTGCCCAGTTACTGTGTGATGGCTGATTTTGTTTTTTAAGCAGTTAGGCACCTTCAATTTCATGTTGCATTATTAGTAATACAATGGCAGTTATGGCCTCTTCTACCCAAATGAGAAAACTTCAAGCTACATTCTTGGGGGGGTGGGGGGGAAGAATAAAGCTGCATGGTTTAAACATATTTACCTAGTACAGGATTTGATAGGGTTTATAGTTCTTACAAGGAAACACAGGCAGGAAAAGAACAGATGCTTGACATGCAAAATTGGGCCGGACACATTCTAAACAAGGTGTGTGCAGCCTTCAGCAGAGAAGGACCCAAGTCAACTTGGGCTCTTTGCAAGACACCACTCTGTGAAGCCTGCTGAAAAGCCTTGGAAGGTGAGCTGTGGACACTCCCATGTAGACAGTATGAGAGGCGTCTCCTGACACTGACAGTCACTTGGAAACTTAGGATTCAAAGTCCCACCTTAGGAACTCTGGAGAGACGCACGACGAGGAGGGGTTTCTGCCTTAAAGGAACAAGGCTGTCTGGGAGGTGCAGGAGTCCATTCAGGACACCACGTGACTACAACACAAGAGCAGGGCCACCCACTGGCCTGGGGCGGGGGGGGGGGGGGGTGGCGCACAGATGGACATGGTGGCATAAATGCAGAACTAGCAAGAAGCATCTGTGTTTTGATGTCCATTCTGATTGAACTAAGGTTTGAAGTGAAGGTTCCAGTGAAGTCACCGCAGCAACGTAAACATGCAACCTAAGCCAGCATGAGGTTCTGGATAGTAAGTGTGACCGAGGAGTAAGGCAACTGAGCTGTGACTTCCGGGCCAGGGTCATACAACTGCAACTGTTCAGGCTTGGCCTGACTTTTCTGGGGACTCATTCTGGCCTAAACTTCCTGGTAATCGTGACAGTGAACTTCTGGCTTCTGAATTTTAAGTTAATCATACATGAATCTTAGAGTTGAAACAGGCTTACCCTTTTCAGGTCTCCATGACTTGGGCACTTAAAAGTTTATCTTCCCACTAAAGAAACCTTATCATAGATTCTCTTTTCTGTCTAACATATTCCTTGCTTGGAATTAAAGGGTGAACGTTAACAGATCTGACTGCAGACCCTCTTTAAGATAGTCGCTCTTAACTCCCACATAATATTATACATACTCAAGGCATTTCAAGTCAAATGCCTATCACAACAAGAATCCCTTGATTCTTCCACGTGCCAAAGCCCACTGAAGCTACACTGGGGGTGTAGTCAAACCTCTTCTCTGAGAAAACCTGTTTCTGGAGTCACATGGGCTCCCCCAACACCATCTCCTGCTGTAACACTCTGTATCTTACTTCGATGTTCTCCTTCCTGGGTGACGTACGAGCAATTCATTTTTGGTTGCTGAATTTACACACTACTTTTGAAAACAAACTATTCCCAATGGAGTATGAGAATGTATGAGCTTCCCTGACTTTTGAACAATTCACAAATAACCAGGTAGACAGGAAGAGAAGACACTAAGTTGACAAGCAGAAAAGTTGCCCAGGAAGCATGTTTAGACCAACAAAAGCCAATTAAAGTATTCTTTATGCTAAAAAAGAACTAAGACCAAACTAAAACAAGTATGTCATTCACAAGTAGTTTTCTAAAATCTCAGCTAGGAAAAAAAAAAAAAAAATCTATGGATTTATGATTGAGTTACCATTAAAGCTTAAATGATTGTTCCGAGGAACCATCACATCCATCAGCATTATTCATAGCTAATCCTTATGCTAGCTGGTTGAGCCAATTGGGTTTTTACCCCATCATTAAATAGTGCTCAGAAAAGTAAGCAGTGCATCTTAATTGGTTAAATACTACAAAATGATCTGTATCATAGAAACGAAGACACTTTCATTCAAAGAGTATCTTAAAATTACTATTGCTGAAATAAATCAAAATCTACATTAAAATATTACTAATCACCATTACATGCCATAAAAGAATAAATATAAATCATGGCAGGTCAATAGCAGCATAACAAAGCATCTTTACACATCTTCACACTCTGGGCTGCACAAGTACTCACAGCCTAGGAATACATTGGTAAAGTTCTGAATTTCACACTTTGTTTTTACCTCCATATTCTACAATAAAGTAAGGGCAGTGTGAATAAAAGCTCCCTTTTCTGCATAGCTTTAAAACTACTCTCAGTAGACTCGAGGAATGGAACCAGAATGGCTTTGTCAGATTGGTCCACTGGTCCTTTTGTCAAAGTGTTAAGGAAAACAATCAACAATGATTTCTGCGTTTAGACAGAAAAGGAAAATAAGGCTACACTTCACACAAAACTTAACACTGTCCAAACCACTCAAGAGTTTAACGTAAAGTGAAGGTTTCTGATCGCGTTCGGTCTTTACCAGCCCCAGCCTTTGCTTCCAAGGTGTGACATGCTACTCCCATATTGTCACAGGGCCTGGCGGGGCCCTCTTCTCATGGTATCACTGCCCTGGGAGCCGCTGCATGGCAGCACGGGGGACACTTAGAAACAAAGCACAACTGAGAAATTTCAGAACTTTTGAGGCCCAGACGGGGCATTCATATAAAATATACTTCACTTGGAACAAATCAGTCTTAATTCGCCAACTTAAACTCTGATCCTTAAAACTCAAAGCTACTTTGCACAGAGCAGACTTCTGCTCTTTTCAGAACTTGACTATGAGCCTCAGACTCGAGTTTCTAGGGTGGGGAGGAGCAGGGGAAGGGGCGCGGCTGGGCTGAATTCTGCTGCAAGGCTGGTGACCCCTCCTAAGACCTTGAAAGTGAAAGCAAGCTGAAAATCAGACTCCTAATTTCACATCCTTTCTTAGAGCTGATGAAAACACCCACACAACTTTAACACAATGGTCTTTTTTTGTTTTTGTTTTTTTTTTTTTTGTCAAAACAAAGGTCTGCTGGTGATGCTTCACAGTGAAACCTCCATTATCACTGAGAACGTCACTTGGAAAACATTCTTAAGGAATGAGTCTCTTTCTCATAGGCTCAATTTCAGGATTCTCACAACTTAAAGTTCTGTTTAGAAGTTTCCATGATGAGGCCTATTTGTTTCTGAGGTCGACATTCTACCTTCGGATTTCTTCTGCTCCAGTCATAAGTTGTGGTTGTCTTTGTTCTTGGTCAGAACCTGCAAGTAGACTTCGTGAAGTGTACTGAGGAAGCTGGAATCATTCTGGAAGAGATGGTAATGTTTCATTTACCTCAGTAGAACTTACTTCCTTGACAAAAGTTTAGGAAAAAACCTGTATAATGCTTTGTAGAACTAATCACCCAAAGAATCTCACCACCCAGAGACAAGTGCAAACCATACTTCAGAATTCACTCAGTCACTTTTCCACTAGGAGTGTATGTTCAGAAAGAGAGAAACGTTACTCCTGGCTAGGCTTGAATTTACTTTATGAACTGATTTTCTAAGAAGAACTTACATTTTTTTTTTTAATTAAAGAATGAAAGTTTAAAGACTCCATTGATGTCCTACATACCTTTATTAGATGTATTAATGTATCCTGGAGCTGAGACTTGCTGAGAATAATGGAAGGCTTTCTCTGATTTTCTGATGTTCCAACAGTCAGGGGAGAGGGGGCGCCTGTTTTCCTCTCAAGGTCTGCGGACCTTGTAACTGTCTGCTGGAAAACACTTGGGGACAGCAGGACTGAGGACACTGCCATGGTTGTTGCAGTGACCAGCGTGGGGCCTGCGACCTGCAGGGGAGCAATGGTCATGAACAAAGCTTGTTAAAGGACGAAGGGCCTGTTTATTGGGATGCCAAGTCTGATCATCATAGAAAGGAAATAGGACCACAGCCAGATATGAACAGTAAGAACAATCCTATGGTAATTAAAAATGTAAAGTTTTATATGGGGAGCACAGGAATGATTGGAAGAGGGCAAGAGGGAACTTCCTGGGGTGATGGAAATGTTACATGTCTTGACTGGGTGGTTACCCAAGGAATACATGTGTGTTAAAACTCATAAAACATCTGCACTTTATCTGTATTTTACTTCAAAAAAAAATGGGGGGGAATAAAAAAATCCAGTTATATGAAGCATTAGTTTCTTCTGTAGTGTTTAATACATTTATTATACCACTACAGGTATCAAAGATACAACCTGTTGGGGCACTTGGGTGGCTCAGCTGGTTAAGCATCCAACTTCAGCTCAGGTCATGATCTCACAGTTCGTGGATTTGAGCCCCGCGTCGGGCTCTGTGCTGACAGCTCAGAGCCTGGATCCTGTTTCAGATTCTGTGTCTCCCTCTCTCTCTGCCCCTCCCCTGCTCACAGTCTGTCTTGCTCTCTCTCTCTACACTAAGCCAGTAATAATCAGCATTTTTAATAATTCCCACATTTGATACAATCAGCAGACATCTACATTCCTTTCTTCTGTCACCCCTCCCATTCATAAACTGCCACAGTTTGGTGCCACGCCAGGCTGAGCGCCCCTGCTGATCCCCACGCAGCAGGATGAGATATAGGGAAGACCAGTTCATACCACCAGTCAGGAGCTGGCTGCAGTTGAAGTTCTAAGACTTGAGGAGGGTGCAAAGGCTCAAAGGCAAATGGGAATATAGAAGTTTAGGAACTGAAAAAAATAAGTGTGCACTTTGAGGTTGGTAGGTAATGGAGGGTGGGGAAAACATTTAAAAAGTGAAGCAGGAGAGAACAAGCAGAGGACAGAGTGCACAGGCCCGGGAGGCGCTGTCGTTATGGCTGCGGGAAGCAATGAGCGCCCAGAGCACAACAGCGACTCGTAACCAGGGCATCACAGCTCTTCCGGGGCAAAGAGCACCTCCTCCTCACGGAAACCAGGCTGACGTGCACTCAGCTGACACACACAGAGCGCCCAGCCCAGCCGGTGGCTGATCCTGCCCCGCGTACGGTCAGGGAAGACATCAGTACAGAGATGGTGACTGGAGGCCCAGGGTGACTGGGTGACTGGAAGCCCACAGGGGCCGTGGCAATGAACTCGGCTGGGGTGGCAGGGGAGCCTGGCCTAGGAGGGGCATCTAAGAGGGCTCTAGGCTTGAAAGGTACAACGTTCTATGGCACACACAGAAGAACTTAAATATAATGTGTTCTTCAGAGAAAGGGGGTCCTTACCGGGATGGTACTGGGTAACACCTTAGGCTGGACAAAGACTTCAGGATCCTGGTTTTGCTGCATAGACTGCAATGTTTAAAAAGAAAAGATGAACAGACCTAACAAGTTTCCATGAAGATTTCCCAGCGACCGGGGATAAACCCACATTAGCAATAAGGAATAGTTCAGACATTAACTAGCTCCTAGATTCCTGAGGGAAGAGGCTGACGGCAACATTTAACAACGTAACCAATGTGTCATCTGTGAGGCCAGGGCTCTGGGACAGCCTCCCAACCGCTCGGGTTCCCTAAGAGAGGGGCTGTGTGCAGAGCTGTCAAGAGGTCTCTAAGGAAAGCAGAAACCTATATCTAAGAGCTGGGGACAGCCCAAGCACATTTTTGCTGTTGAGTCTGTAGAGACGCCATGTTCTGGCAGCATGCGACCTTGCTAAGGCCGTGTGGACTCTGCACAGGGCGGCACTAAACAGTCCTCATGCAGAGTCACCTTCCTTCCATGTGCTTGCTACATTTTGTCCTCCTTCGCTGGGAGACAAAGAACTTCTTGCTGTAGAGCAAATGCATTAGAATTCAGTGAAGCCCCAGGCCTTAAATGAAATGGAAATGGAAATATACACGTATGTAAGTGTCCCCTGTGAGGAGGCTCACTGGAGAGCTGGGAGCTGTCCCCAAGGCCAAAACATGGAGGGGGCAGAACAGTGGTGGCACGGGTGTGTCAGGGGGTGACACCCATCTGCTATAACATTCTCTCTGCTTATACTACAGAGAACCTCAACAGAAATGGCCCAAAATGAAAACTGAACAATATAACCAAGATACTGAACTCCCTTTCTTTCTGTGCAAGATTTTAAAGGACTGGAACAGAACAGTCCACTAAGAAATCACACACGATTATTATGATGGGCTCATCTGTATAATACTATTCGGTATGATGTTAAGACTGTGGATTCTTATCAAAGGGCACAGGACTGAAGTTTTGGGAGGCAAGCAACACTGCTCTCAAGCAGAAGACTCTGCCCCTCTTGAGAAGCTGTGTGATCTCGTACGCATCACCGCAGTTGGAGCTGACTCTCATCTGCACACTCACCAGCCTCATCCCTCTCTGAGTGGCAAGCCTCTTCTTCACACCCCACCCCCAATCGACCACCAGGCCCCACTGCCCACACCTGTTAACAAACCTGCTGGTCCACACTCTCGAAGTCAGGCCGTACCAGTTCAAGCCTGGGTAACTGTCTGGCCTCCTTCGGGTGGCCCTACTTCCAGCTTCTCCTTTCCCAGCTCACCACCTCCCCTTAAAGCCCTAGAAAGGCCCCCTGGGGCTGTGAGAACAAGCCTCGGACTGCTTCACGGAGTTTACAAAGTCCTGCTCCTCAGCCAGTACCTACGCCCCCAAGGTCCTCCCAGAGGAGGCCCGGCCACACTACAGGTCTTTAAGTTCAGCAAATGCCTCTCATCTCCAGGCCTCTGCACACACTATTTTCCTTACCTCAAACACTTTCTCTACGTCTAGGAAAGAGCTGACTAACTCCTACTGAGTCTTCAGATCTCAGCTGAATATGAGCTTCATTGGGAAGTTTTACTTGATCCCGTATCTCCAAATCTGGGATGTGATTATGGCCCGAGGTGGGCACTCAGTGAGTACCAAGGGAGTTGGGGATGGGACAATGCTGGGGATAATCTGGATCTATGGTCCTGAGTCAAATGCAGACTCCTGGAATTGTCACGCAGAAACAAACAAAACCCCCTACAACGCATGCCCTGACAGGAAAATACCGATATTGTTTTTTAAGCTTGTATCAGTTGAGATATCTGGGGAAGTGGAACTGAGTCACAACACCGTGTACCAACGGTCTAGCTGTTCATTACTGGGCTTTCCACCTCCTGTCTTCCGGCCCTGGATGTACGGAACAGTCGTCTCTTTGAAGCGACTGTCTCACGGGCGTCAACATCAAGGCCTCTGCAGCCCCATCCTACCCAGTTAGAGCCCCCCACCCTCCTGCCGGTACCTGAAGGGGAGCAAGCACCATGTTGCTGAGGGATGCTGAGGCTCGCGCGGCTGCAGTCTTAGGGGGAGGCTCTATGAAGCTCTCAGGTGTGGCCAGCTGGCCGGCTGCTGAACAAAAGCCGGATGTCATGGCACTTTTCCCAAGTGACTGCGTCTGTATTTGGTCATGCTGTGGGGTCAACCTGAGTTTCTGGAGAAGATCAACACTTGGGAGCGAGGTACCAGCTGTGTTTGTCACACTCAGTGGGGCCCTGAAGGGGCTCTGGGTGGCAGTCAGATTGGCGTGGCTCAGCTCAGGGACTGGCTGGCTCAGGAGTGGAGACCTCTGTCTTGGCGTGGTCTTCACTGCCTGTATCATGGTGGCGTTTCGGGGTAAGCTGGGGGGAACCTGTGCCGTAGGAGCTTCTGCTGGTAGAGTCGGACTGAGCACAGGGCGCAACGGGACGGCATAGACGGGGGCCTGTTTTTCACTGGACTGTGTGATGGAGGCGGGAGTGATCAGCACCGGGGTGGGGACTTCAGGTTGGACTGAGTGGTGGGCGGCAGGATGGACACCCAGGTTGTCCGACTGAGGGGCTCCTCCTGACTGCTCAAAGGGAAATGGTAAGAATGAGCTGGGCTCTTTCTGGGAGGCATCTCCTGGCAGCTTCTCCACTTCTTCTGAATCCAGACCCACACTTGGCTGTTCTTTTGGCAAAGAGGTTCCAAATAATTCTTCCACTGTCAGATGTTTGTGTCCAGATGGAGCAGACTGAAAAACAAATCAAACTGCCCAATGAAAGAAATCTCTTGCAAACCAGTGTAACCAGACTTCTTTCCCATTAACCAAAACATTTTGCAGAAGCAACGATAGATGGAGTCTGAAAATAAGGAAATGGAACAAACTGAAGATGTGCTAGGGACTAAGGCCAAAATGCATCTTGTCTCCCCAAGCTGGTGGGCAGAAATCTGCATTCGTACTAAGATCCAAGTTTTAGGGACTCCCAGGATAGTGTTAGAATTCACCTTGTTTTCTTGGCAAAGTGATATAACGTAAAGGAGAAATATTACAAAGTTAATAGTGCTTGGTTGCCCTGTATCAGTAACACAAGCAAGGAAATAATACTCAAGAGGACAGAGGGACCAAACGCTGAGTAAGTAATCCTATCTTTATTTTCATAGTTCTTGATAAAAAGCTAGGCACTGCACCTTGAGGACTAGGTCTTAAGTACCAGAAAATAAACTGAACTGTTTTTTAAAATAGCAGGCCGTTCCCCCTTTCTACTACAAGATCACAGATTCCTTCAGAAGAAGCAGACATGTGAACATCTGAGAATGTTCACTTTGCATCTGCTGTAGTGGTCTGGCTTACTGATACCACTGCAATGATGTGGAGGGGGAATATTTACGCTTTCCACTCCTGAGCTTTCCTACACCTTCCCTTCATGTGCTATGGTCATATTCGTTTGCCCTTTATTTTCAGAGTGCCTGCAGGGTGCCAGGACCTGCGCTGACCTGTGCCCCCAGGACACAGTAGGGAGTAACAAACAAAGTCTGACCCTGACAGGGCTTGTGTTCCAGTGGGGAACTAACCTAAGTACTTTGAAAACACATACAGCCTCGACATATGATTTTATTCCATAAGCGTGTACACTACTTAGCTGCTCAGATATATATTCACGTGGAAAAAGACGGTTCACTGAAACACACGGTTTTTGGTTCCTCAGAAGGCCGATAAAGGCCCGACACCACACGGCCCCTGAAGCAGAAGGATGAGTGCACTATGGTGTGACCACATTTCTACAGGAAAAAAGCACTGGTTTTCCCAAGCAAGTGTTCGCTGCATCCGTGTGACAAGTAGTTACAGGTTTCCCTGCTCTCTGAAGGGGGAGGTAAAAAAAAAAAAAAAAAAAATGCAAAAGATTGTATACAGTTTAATTTCCTTATGTTTTTACTTCTGAAAAAGTTGCAGAGTTTAGGATCTGAAATCAAAGACACCCAGATTTAATTCCCAGCTTAGCTGGGAAAATTATAGTCTATTTAGTTACCTCATCTGAAAAATGGGGGCAATAATGGCAATTACTTCTCGCAGAGCTGATGTGAAAGTTAATTTCTCAATATGATACCTGGTGCCCAACAAGCATTCGATAAATGGAACTTGGCTATTATCATTATATGAACACCAGACAGTCTTACTAGCAATCATAATAAACCTGTTTTTGTATATGTTTTAAGAAACATCAAATACTATGTTAGAATATTAAAAATTCATCAAATCCTTCTGGAATATCATACCCCGTGATGCAAAATAACACTACCACCTGATGGGCTATCAAGGCTGTAGTATTATAAATCTGTCATGCCCTGATGCAATGACTCATTAGAGACACAGTTGTTGGGGCTCCTGGGTGGCTCAGTCAGTTAAGCGTCTGACTTCGGCTCAGGTCATGATCTCACAGTTCATGAGTTCAAGCCCTGCAATCAGGCTCTGTGCTAACAGCTCAGAGCCTGGAGCCTGTTTAGGATTCTGTGTCTCCTTCTCTCTCTGCCCCTCCCTGCTTGTGCTCTGTCTCTGTCTCTGTCTCTCTCTCTCTCTCAAAAATAAACGTTAAATATAAAAAAAGACATAGTTGTTTATTTAAAACTCACTGGTATCATTTCAAATCCATTCAAGGTAATTCAAAAACAGACAGCAAATGCCCATTTGGGACACACTTCTCGTCCTCTCTGTCCAGGCCACATAACTAGTAGTAGGGGTGCATAGGTTCCATTTCCCCAGATGGGCACTAGGATTTATTCACTTTTAGATCTCTGGCATCATAAATGTCCACTGATGAGCACAGACATAATTCCACTCCTCCCCACCGATTTCTGACAGTGATGGCAAAATATACATAACCAAAGTTACCATTTTAGCCATATTTAAGTGTAAAACTCAGCAGCATTCAGTACATTCACAATGCTGTATAACTACCACCATTATCTACTTCCTCACTCACAGCCCCTGATAATCTCTATTCTACTTTCTGTTCCTATGAATTTGCCTACTCTACGTACCTCGTAGAGGTACGTAGCCTTTTGTGACTGGCTGACTTCGCTCTTGGCACAGTGTCCCCAAAATTCATCTATGCTGTACCATGTGTCAGAATTTCCTTCCTTTTAAAAACACTGACAAATACTCTATTTGTATGCATATACCACATCTTGTCTACCCATTCATCTGAGCATTGACACTTGGGCTGTTTTCACCTTTTGGCTATTGTGAATAATGCTGCTACAAACACTGGTGTAAAGTATGTTTAATCCTTGTTTTCAATTCTTTTGGGTATACACCCAGGAATAGAATTGAGGACCTTCCAAACTGTTTTCCAAAGCTGTTGCACCATTTTAAATTTCTACCAATGATGCAAAATGGTTCTAACTTCTCCACGTTCTTGCCAACACATCGGCCACTTGTAGATTTGAAAAAATGACTATGTAAGTCATTTGCCCATTTTTGAGTTGGGTTAATTCTCTTTTTATACACATTACGTTTAGAACAAAATGGTCAAGACTGCTTGGCAAAAAGTACTGGAAAACTACACTAATTTTTATTCATTAATACAAATTATGTCAATCTTAACCACCACATCCTGTTTTATATGTATGTATATACACACAAAACAACGTGTGGATGTACATACTTTGAGAAATACAGACCACATTGGGGCTATTCTACTTTGCAAAAACTTGAGTCTTTCCCAGGTAAGAATACAAATATTTTACATTATAAGAAAAGGAGCAATCAAACAACACGACATAGAGATAACTCAACATGAAATACACCTTTGGCTTCAAAAATGGCATGATTCAGGTAGCAATTTTTACCTGTCTAGTGGAACATAAATGGACTTTTGAACAATTAAAATTACCTGCATGTACATATTGAATGTTTTTACACTTATGCTTAAAAAAAAAAGTATTTCTAATAGTTTAAAATTGACTTCACATTAAAAAATGAAACTGGGGCACCTGGGTGGCTCAGTTGGAGGAGTGTCCAACTTAGGCTCAGATCATGATCTTGCTGCTCATGAGTTCGAAACCTGTGTCGGGCTCTGTGCTGACAGCTCAGAGCCTGGGGCCTGCTCTCTCTCTGCTCTTCTCCCACTTGCACTCTCTCTTAAAAATAAATAAACATTAAAAAAAGAATTTTAAAAAGAAAAAGAAAAAAAAAAAAAGAAGAAACCATATTGGAGAGCCCTGAACCCTGACTGCAAAAGTAGCAGAAAGCTTCGAGATTTCTCCATGCAGCCTCCCTACAACTTCTGCCAGGTCAGAAACATTCTCAGACTGTCTCTGGAATAGGATGTGTGGTAATTCATTAGGGTTTCAGAGGAATCTCTGTAAGAAGAGATAAACGAAGTTACGACAGCAGGAAGACTGACCTCAGACAGGACATGTACTGTGTGTGTGTGTTGGGGGGGGTGGGGGGTCCCTGTGCTGCACACCTGACACGCATCACTCATCAGTGAGGGCAGTGCTAGTAGCACTGCCACTTTGTAGGTGACACCCAAGTACGACAGACCCAGACTCCAACCCAGTGCTAACAGTAAGTCCATGCTCTTGACCCTTATGCCCCTGCACTGAGATGTCAAATAAGTATAGTCTAGGACACCTACTCAACTGGATAACGATAAGGACTTCCGGAAAACAGAGATACACCTAAGAGATGGCTACAGGTCAAACCGTGCCCAACTTTTGGAAATATGTACCCGGCTGCTGAATCAGTCACAAGAGACACGCGAACGAAGCATGCTTCTCCACACAAAAGCTTTACGGTCTCTGCATTTGAGAGGACCCTTCTACCTTCTGCCCAGGACAAGAAAAACTGGCTGCACTGCTCTGGTACTTGGACTTACTTATTCATGGATTCATCTCGCCTCATCCACAGAAAAGGGGAATTTTCTTCTTGCCTCATGTCTGAATATGCTTCAAGTCTGGACTCCATGTTTTGCAATGCTTCCCTTACATCAAGGGTTAGTCTCACCATTTCACCCTGTGAAATGGGATTCTGGGAGGAAGAGTACGTGCACCGCCAAATTCCAATATACTGAATTAGGCTTTTCTATTCCTTCCTCACCCCACAGCTCTTGTCACTTAGGGAATTTCCTAGTTCTGTCTGGACCTATGGTGTCCATGTCAGATTTCCGACCTGGTCAGTGTACTGGGCACACCAGAAGCTATGTATTATTTAGGAACCAAAAAGCAATATAAAACATACCAGGGAAATAGTCCCAAGGGACTTGTGAATTGTGAAACTGAAATGGAACCGAATATTATCGGGACTTGACAGCATTTGCTCCTCATCACCAGGTGGCAGTGTTACTAAACACGTGTACAATCTGTGTGGAGGGTTGATTATGGATTTAAGCTAATTTTAGTCAATCACATGGCTTCTGACAATATCCAGATCACTTTGACCTATAAACTGGGATCTCAGAAGACTGTGAGAAGGAGGGAATAGCGGCAGCACTATTCTCACGGGAGGGTACAATTCTCTGTGTGCCCAGCGGAACCCTGTGCGCCCACAGATCCAACACCGGAGCTTTTGCTGACAGGCTGAGCAGCTACAGCTCGTCATACTCCCCTTCATCTTTCCTTTCTTTCTTTTTTAAGTTTATTTATTTTGAGAGAAAAAGAGAGTGTGTGAGTGTGTGTGAACAGGGAAGGGACAGAGAGAAAGAGAGGAAAAGGGGGTGGGGAAGAGAGAGAGAAAGAGAGAGAGAGAGAGAGAGAGAGAGAGAGAGAGAGAGAGAGAGACAGAGAACGAACAAGCCCCACGCAGGCTCTGAGCCATCAGGGCAGAGCCCGATGCCGGGTTTCAACTCATGAACCGTGAGATCATGACCTGAGCCGAAATCAAGAGTCGGATGCTTAACTGGTGGAGCCACCCAGGTGCCCCTCACACTCTTCCTTCATCTTTCAATGGACAGTGTTTTATGGTTCTTAAGGCATTCTTTGGGGTCCATTTCTCACTCCCCCTGTTATTAACTTGGTTTGAAAGTTTATTACAAAGAGTCTCTGTATAATACAATGGAAGCTATGCATAAAAATAAATGTCTTTAAACTTAATGATTAAGGGGCGCCTGGGTGACTCAGTCGGTTAAGCGTCCGATTTCGGCTCAGGTCATGATCTCGCGGTTCGTGAGTTCGAGCCCCGCGTTGGGCTCTGTGCTGACAGCTCAGAGCCTGGAGCCTGTTTCAGATTCTGTGCCTCCCGCTCTCTCTCTGACCCTCCCCCGTTCATGCTCTGTCTCTCTCTGTCTCAAAAATAAATAAACGTTAAAAAAAATAAAATAAACTTAATGATTAAGATTTTTTTCTCCTTTTCATTGCAGTTGCCCTATTTGCGGCAAATGAACTCATTTTTTATTGCTTTTAAGGTGATGGAAATTTTTATCTCTTGATCTTGGTGGTAGTTACAATGTTTAAGTTACATTTATAAAATGTTACAAGGTTGACACTTTAGATTTGAATATGTATACTATGTATTAATTATATCCCAGTAAGAAACTGCTCAAATCCTAGAGCAGCTAGAGTTTTACAAAATTAATGTGAGTCTCAGGGTGTCTGGCTGGCTCAGTCAATAGGGCATGTGACTCTTGGTCTCGGGGTTGTGAGTTCACGTCCCACATTGGATGTGGAGCCTACTTAAAATAAAATTAAAAAAAAAAATTAGCCTGGGTCTCAGTATTCACACACATACAATACTGGTATTAATGCTACCTTCATCTCATGATTATATAATTTATGTTGCCATGTGAAGAGCTATTCTCTGTACAATAAAAATGCTGACACCAGGTGCTACTGGACTTAAGAAACAAAGCTTAAGAGCATTTTGATTGTTTGCAATTGCCTGGAAATCTCTTCGTAGTTCTCATTTCCTCCCCGCCCTTCTCCTGGCCATGGTAATACGTGCTGCTCCAACCCACTGCAAAATCTATCCAGCCAAGAAGAGTGTGGCCTGCCACCTGCTGTACTCTTGAGATGTGAGAGTACTCTGCTGCGGTGCTGAGGCCAGACTCTGGATATTGGGCAGGGCTCTGGGAAGCTTTGTTTACCTTTTCAGAAAGCAGGCACTGACTTCCTGAGCCTGGTTTGAATTATAATACTGATCAGTAATAGGAAACCTCTTTTATCCTAAGGTCTGTGCTCTAAATGGTTCTCTGGGTCCTGGGTCTGTTTCTTCATTTGGTTCTGACAAGAACTCTGGGAATTGGCAGTGCAAGAACCCTTAAGCCCATCATTCAGAAAGCAAAGGGGAAGTGACTGCCTCCACTGAACACCCAGGGCGGATAAGCCGGACCAGAAGGAACACAGGCAGGCTGTTCCTTCTCTCCCTCAACACATGTTTTGCAAAAATTGCATTTTATATAGCACAGTTTTTAATATATGTTTGACCTTCAGGACTCTAAATGCAAACACAGTAGAAATGAAGCATGGGAATATAGTATTAAAAAACTGGCTTAAATCATCATCTAAATATCTAAAAACATTACGGATATATTGCTGATGGGAATGTAAAATGGTACAGCCTTTCTGGAAAACACTATGGCAGTTTCTTAATAAACTAAAACATGAAATTACCAAATGACCCAACATCTGCACTCCTGAGCATTTATCCGAGACAAATGGAAATTTCTGCACAAAAACCTGTACAGAAATGTTCACAGAAGTTTTATTTGCAACAGCTAAAAACTGAAAACTACCCAGATGTCCTTCAACAGGCAAACTGCCAGAAATGGTTAAACACATTTTGGTACTTCTACTTGACTGGGTGGAAGAGTAAAAAGGAACAAACTACTGAAAAACCTAATAATTTCAATGAAATCATGCTAAATGAAGAAAGAAAATCCCAAAGGTTTCTATATCATTCCATTTACATAACATCCTTGAAATGACATTATAGAAATGGGGACAGCTTCGTGGCTACCAGGGTTAAGGATGGGAGGAGAGGGAAAGGAAGTATGACAGGGGAGTCAGTGTGAGAATACAAGCACAACACAAAGGATCCTTGTGTTGATGTAAGTCTTCGGTATCTTGACTGTGGTGTTGGATATACAAAGCTACGTATGACATAAAATTGCACAGAAATACAGATATGCACATAAACACAGAAGTGAATATGAATAAAACTGAGGAAATGTGAACCAGATGGGTAGATTTTACCGGTATCCTAGTTGTGATATTGTACTTTATTTTGCAAGCTGTCATCAGTGGGGGAATGGGTAAAGGGTAAATACAGAAATGGGATCTTTCTGTATTTATTTATTTTTTAAAGTTTATTTTGAGAGAGAGAGCGTACGTGTGCACATGCGTGCACGCAGGAGGGGTAGAGGCAGAGAGAGAGGGAAAGAGAACCCCAATCTGACAGTGCGGAGCCCCATGCAGGGCTCAAACTCATGAACCATGAGATCATGACCTGAGATGTCTTGATTTAGACTTGGACGCTTAGCTTACTGAGCCACCCAGGTGCCCCTCTGTATTATTTCTTGTAACTGCATGTGAATCTGTAATTATCTCAAAATAAGAAGTTTAATTAAAAAGCTATGGGTTTTACTTGGTATTTGGTCATTTATCAAGCCATTGGTTATAAAGAAAACTAATTTAGTCAAAAAATATTTACAATGCTAAGTGCGGGGGATATGGCAACAAACAAGGCAGACAGAAGTGCCTGCCCCCACGAGAGCTTACATTCAGATGGGGAGGAGACATAGTGCACACAGTAAGAAAACAGCAAACCAGGTTAGCTGGTGAAGCCTTAGGGAGAAAATAAGGCATGGGAGGACAGGGGTAAGGGTTCTTTAAAACAGGGTGACCAGAGAAGGCCTCACCTGTATGGAGAATGCTTGAGATTTGAAGGAAGAAAGGGAGCAAGCCCTATATGGGAGGAAAGTACTCCAGGCGAAGGCAACAAGTGCAAAGGCCTGTCCTGAGGCAGGAGCAAGCGTGGCACATTTGTGGAAAGGCAGAAGGGCCAATGAGACCAGGGCCAAGCAAGCAAGGCAGGAAGTAAGAGATGAGGCAGGGGTCAGGAGGCCATGGACCAGTGACAAGGCCCTGGCTTTTAATGGAGGGCGATGGGACACTACTGGGCGGTTTTGAGCAGAGTGATGTCATGCTCTAACTTCTGGTTTATCAGGATTACTCTGGCTGCTGGGTGAAGAGCAGGGAAGGGAGTGGCAATGGCAAAAGCTCTATAACCAGAGTGGAGGCTCCTGCAAAATCCAGACGGAAACACAGGGCAAATGACAGGAGTTACCATGTTGTTGCCTGTATGTATCCACCTCGATAGGTAAACAACAAATATTTTTTGTACCTCACTGATATCCTTACAAAATATTACTCTGTGTTTTGTACCCTGGGCAAAGCTAGGGCTTTAATTGTACAAACCTTATCTTGTGACCCAGATGGCGTCTCTTCTAGAGTCTCGGTGCTTCCCAGATTGGAGAGCTGAGTGCTTGGCTGTAACCCAGGGCTGGAGATATTGGAGTCGCCCATCTGATTCTGAAATTAAAAGGAAAAGTATATCATGTGAACAGTTTGCTGACTACTATTTGGCTCATAAGACATCTGAGGTTATCAGCAATGCTATTTTAAAAACAAGCAAAAATTCCCCCAAATGTTTTGCTTTGGACCCTCAGGTAAGTAACTTAAAAAACAAAATTTCTAGACAGTTGAGCACTTGGTTTTAGATAATAGTGACAATTGTTTTTATATCCCTTGAAGTGCATATATTACTGCTAAGTAGTGTTGCACTGTATGATCACATTACTGTCTTGTGGAACACTCACCCATAGGAGGTCATTTGTGCTATTTCCAGTTTTTGGTAATTACGTATAGAGCTTTTATATTCATAAAACCTCATGCACGGGTTTTTGTGTGGACAAAAGCATCATTTCTCTAGAGTAAATACCTAGCGGTGGTATACCTAGGTCATATGGTAAAATGCATTTTTCTTCTAAATTTTTGTAGTTTTAAATTTAGATTTAGGATCCATTTTGAGTTGATTTTTGTATAGGGTGTTACATTTATGTTATGGATTTTTTTTTCTTTTTTTGTATGTGGATGGCCAATTGTTCCCAACACTATTGGTTGAAATCATTGTATACTCTTAAAACTTAAACTAAAAAGATCTCTAAGCATCACCATCAAGATGACAGTCATTAAATGTTTTAAAATTCCTGTTAACTTATATGTAACACCAAAAGTGAAAATACTTTTGGTCTTAAAGAGAATCCTAAAAACAGATCATTAGGTGGGCACAGAGAATCCTAAAAACAGATCATTAGGTGGGCACAGAATTATGAATTCTTAGGAACTGAAGTTATTATATTTGGGCTATGTGATCGATTACCCATGTCACAATGGACACCAGAAACAGTTTAGAACACTCAGGAGACCAGATTTAAAAACGAAGCCCCAAACTTCAGTCCAGGGACACATTAATTTTGATAGCAGAGAATAAGTACATGTACTTAGCACAGCGTTAGGTACTCCAATGTTAAATGAATGGCTAAAATGCATTTATTCTATTCAAATGACGTAATCCTCATAACACTTTTTATTCAGTGTTATCCATTTAGACAGAGGTGAAATAGCCTGGGACAGCCTATGAAATATCTTTTTAAAAACATCTATTACTGAAATACAGTTGACACACAATGTTATATTGGTTTCAGGTGCACAACATAGTGATTAGACAATTCTACCTATCACACAGGGTTCACCCAGGCAAGTGTGGTCACCATGCAAAGTTATTACAACATTACTGATTATATTCCCTGTGCTGTATTTTTCATCCCCATCACTCACTCATTTTATAACTGGAAGTCTGCACCTCTTAACCCCATTCAACTGCCTGTGAAATATCTTATTTTCTACCCCTTTGTGCAACACCACCATCAGTATGTACTAACACATTATGGAGAATGCTTGGAATTAAACTGCATCACAGAAAAGCTCAAAACAATGTTCATAACAAGTTCCTAAGAGCAGAGGGTATACAATGTTCAGAAACATTTTCAAAATTGGGAGTTTTCACATAAAAATCCCAGCTTGTTATTTTCGGAGAGAAGCTGGACACCTTTGCAACAACTGGCTGGAGCTGAGCTGCACATGACTCTCTGATGCAGGGCCAGGTTCTGTTTGCATCAGGGCTACCCTGGCCCACCCACTACATGTGCTTCCATGGCCCATGTGGTTTTTGGGGCAGTTTAGTCTCCTCTACTTAACTCAACATGAACTACAAGATGGGCTGTGCTTTAAAAGGTCTCAGACATTTTTTTTTATACACGTGCAGGGCTGTTCTCGGAAGGTTTAATCTGAGTTTGTAGAGGACACTTGCTATTTGTACAGATTTGGGGAAATGGACAATCAAACTTTCTGGAGGGTAATTTTATTATAATATTTAGTATAAACCTTAAAAATGACAAAATCCTTCGATCTACCAATTGTATTTCAAATAGTTTATCTTAAGAGAAAATGCTGAACACGAAGACTTAGCCACAGGATATATTTCTGAGTTCTTAAGAGAATCAGAAAAGAACAGCATATTGTTTACGTAAAGCACGGGAGAAAAACATGCAGCTATGAATACCACTCTTCTCTTTTTCAAAAAGTTTTCATTCTACCGAAAGAAATCTCACAGGGACTCCCCTGTGAGATGAATAAATAGCTACTGTCATCAAGGTATTGTTCTTTGAAAAAAAAACCTGGTTACAAAAGAGTTAATAAAAGCGACTTTTAAAACTAGTTAATAATAAAACTAGTGTAGAGAAGCATACCACACACTCTGGGACACATTTACACATATTTTTGGAAGGATACAAAGTATTATCAGTGATTATTTCTAGGAGGTGGGATTATGTTTTTTTCTTTTACTCTAATCTTTAAATATGAAATACAAACAACCTCTCAACCAAAATCCAGGATTATATCCTGTGGCTACAAGCAACTCAGTAAGGGGCCGCTGTAAAGGATTGTGGCTTTAGCTATCTTTCTTACCTTTATTATTATTACTTTTTAATGTTTTGTTTATTGTTTAGAGAGAGAGTATGACAGGGGAGGGGCAGAGAGAGAGGGGGACAGAGGATCTAAAGCGGGCTCCATGCTGATAGCAGTGAGCCTGACTCGGGGCTCAAACTCATGAACCGTGAGATCGTGACCTGAACCAAAGTTGGACGCTCAACCGACTCAGCCACCTGGGGGCCTGTTTCTTACCTTTAAAAAAGGTAAGTTGGTTAAAACAAACTATAGGACTTTAGGAGCAAATGTTTACTATAGAGTTGTAATTTCCCAACAGTCTTTACTATAAATCCTTCACCGCAAAGCGTGGAATTTCATTCACGGTGGGTGGGGGAGATTTAGGATTGGGGTTACATGCCATCACTGAGGCATGGCTTGCACCTCTGCCCTAGACTGTCAATCTAAGTCTCTACTACAGACAAACAAAGGGCCATCTGGAGCTGCGCGTCAGCTGAGAGCGCCCATGCAAACACTTGGCTATGAATTCACGGGTCACTGCGAATTCCAACTCCCATTTGGTTGGACAACAGGCAAGTGTAGACACGAAAAAAACCTGCTCTTTCAGGAAGCTCCACCTATTTACAGATAGTTTTCAAAACCAGAAAGAATGCATTATAAAAAGGAAGTACCAAAGATTTACAAAATTCCCAAAGGTTTATTAGTTTTAATCTAGCCATAGACATCACTTTACTTATTCCATAGCATGGGGGAATTTTCTTTACAACGGTAATTACCGTGCTCTCCATATTCTTACCTTTTGCAATGTGTCACATTTTCAGATTGCCTGCTTGACCTAGAGTTCCTTTATAGCTTTGTGGACAAAACCAAGGCTCTGTTCCTTCTTTCATTTTGTGGCTACTTGCTTCTTAGGCTGAGGAGTAAGCCAGGCCACCTCCCAGAGCACCAGCTCTGGTGCACAGCACCTACGCTTTCTGTCCCGTGTGGCACCGTGATCTAGTCATCACTAGGAATGCGTGACAGAGCCCTGGATTTATTAGCTACCTGTTCTCAGAACACAAAAAGGCCTCTATAAAAACAGAACAAGGCATCTATATAGATAGCCAGATCTCATTAAGGATATGAGAGGGAATTTGGGGGAATATAAGGTGACCTAAAAGAACAAGTATTCTCGGAATTTATTCTCATCCAGTTAGGATCCTAAGTGTTCATGCATCCACTACAGAGATGACTGCTTTTCCTATATTAATTTTCAGAGTTGCATAAATTCCTCTTAATTCTCTATGAGACACTGAGGAATGTGATGCAACTTGAACTTCTCAGGGGCTCTAATGTACACTTCTCCACCTCAGAAGTGAGATTTCCTTTGGTGTTTGAATAGGACTTTTCAACCTTCCAGAGCACTGTTAGAGGAAACTACCTTCCAGAGCACTGTTTCAAAGTCTGCTCCCTAAACTCTAGATTCTTGAGATGCTGAAGTGGAATATGAGAAAAATGGTCCCATAGTTCGATCAACCTGGGAATCGGTGCTGCTGTACTTATTGTAGGGCCCCTCAGAGTCTTGAGCATTGCAAAGCCCAAAGCCCCAGGAGGATGGGGAGGAGGAGCCATGTTAACAACATTTCCTTAACTCACTTGACCAACTGGAACCTTTCCTAAGGGTCACCTGTTAACTATGTAGAGTCTAGTGTTAGAGCAGAATTGTTTGGGAAACACACCATAGAGAGTGCTTTTCACACCTGTCCCTGGAACTTTTGGTGAGGTGAGGATTACACAAAAAACAAAAGAAAAGTACTTAATCACATATGAGTAAAGAGTAAGGTGACAATTACAATTCCACTGAAACAAAGCGCAGCAGTGGAAACCTTCAGTCTGCCTCCTATGAAGTGTGAAGCTCTCAGGGGCCCATGTCAAGTGAAAAGTCAGGGCAGTTCCAAAGCCATGCAGTTTGAAGACCACTAATGAAATGCCCACTGCGTGACGCATAGTGGACGGTTCGTAAGTGTGTAGTGAATAAGTTAACAAATGCACTACAACTTCCATTTTATTCAATTTCAGGGAGAAAACGCCATCCTTTCACTTTTAAACTAATATACAGAAAAGAAAAAAAATCTAGAAAAGCTTCACACGTGGGTAGAATTCCAAATAATGCTTAATGAAGGCTGTGAACCTACCACCAACTGCAGACCATAAATATACCCTTTGTATTAGCAGGTGCAAATGATCAGGCTACACATATTCCTAAGCCCTAGCAGAGGCCGCAGGGGTGAAGAACAGGCAAGAAGCTTTTGAAGAACTACCTGCTGCAGGCTAACTTTTGCACCCTGAAACCATTTTTCAGTAATTTTATGGGAATAGAAAAAGAGCATTCTAAACTTTCACACCAAGTCAAGGGCTTGGACGTAAGCAAATTTCTTTCCCTTTTAGGCTAAAAACTGTAAGACATGTATTCTTTCTGGACTAATTATCTCTGCTGGCCTAGGGGTGACTTCCCCAGCACATGCCCCCACGCCCCCTCCCCCTACTCCCCACCTGCCTCCTTCTCCCCTCTTGGTCCTCCCAGATCCGTCTCACCCTCTCATATTCATCCTTGGCTCTGCTTAGCATCTCCAGAATGTCGATGGGCCTGTGGTCACTGCAGCCGTTAGCCTGGCTGGGACTCTGTTTGTCCCGAGCAGCTTGCTGGGACCGCCGTGTCTCCTCTTCTACCACACTAGAGGAGGAGAACCAGATTTTAGAAAGACTTCTTTAGGCACAATCTGACCCACGAACTCTCCTGGTGTTTGTCTTCTGAGGATGCGGGAAGAATTTCATAGGGTACGCTTCCTCCGAATACAATTGCAGGGCCTCGGTCTGTATTGGGAGTACATAACTAACTGCTTTACCAGCTCATGTGCAACAATGCCAACTGATGTGTCTCACTGTTAGAAGGGCAGAGTACAGAATTCTTTTCTAGAGATGGAAGGAGCAGATATGTTAAAAATGACCAAATTATTTCTCTTTTTTGAAGTCTCAAATTCAAACTACCAGGTGAAGTACATTTTCAAAAGCATGTAGTCAGCAAGACACGGGCAGGGTGCATAGCTGAGCAACCACTGTGGCAAGTCTGTACTGACACTGGACTGGGGGAGGTGGGGAGAAGGAGAGAGAAGGAGAGAGAGAGAGGGAGGGAGAGGGAGGGAGAGGAGCTTCTTAAAAAAAAAAAAAAAGATTTCAGCAAATCTTCAAAGGTTTCCCTTATTCTCTCCTTAGAAATCACCAAGTGGGTGGTGAGGTCAGGGTGATCATGGCAGTGCTATTCATTCTGATTGGTGCTCAGGCTAATTCTGCACTTGAAAATAAAGCAAGAAAAGTTGAGGGTTAAGAATGCCAGAGAGGGCTGGGGTCTTTTTCTTTTTAAGATTCATTTAGGTTTTAATCCCAGCTCTAATGAACAGGATTACCTGCCACAGGATATTATGGGCACAGCATAACTTGATTATTGTATAAGCTGAAAACTTTCTGGATGGTGATAAGGACGGGCAATAAAACAATTCAGTAGCAGAAGATCTGTTTCTTGGTTGGTTTTTTTTTTTTTTTTTTTTTTAATTTTTTTAACGTTTATTTATTTTTGAGACAGAGAGAGACAGAGTGTGAACGGGGGAGGGTCAGAGAGAGGGAGACACAGAATCTGAAACAGGCTCCAGGCTCTGAGCTATCAGCACAGAGCCCGATGCGGGGCTCCAACTCATGGACCACGAGATCATGACCTGAGCCAAAGTCAGCCGCTTAACCGACTGAGCCACCCAGGTGCCCCCTTGGGTTTTTTTGAACAACAGGAATAGGACAAGAATAGGCCACTTTAGTGTCAGTTCACTGCTTTAAAACAACCTGCCTAGGAGCTCCCATTCATGTGCGTGGGATGGTTCTTTTATTTGAAAACACTGGGTTAAACAGTATTAAGCACTTTTTTTTTTTTCAACAGCAGACTCATTCTGAGTTTTTAACGTACTAAAGTATATTTGATTCTCCAAGAAGGGTGGGCTTATACATTTCCCCAAATTTACTTGACCAGAATCTTCTCCTAAGGCAAGATTTCTGTTTAGAAGATCTTGCTTTGCAGTAATGGTGTTATTTCTCTATCTAGATGCTTATAGCTCTGAATAGGATGATTATTTCTGAAATAAATGTACAGTCACAGACTTTACAGTAGAATGAAAGAAGACTGGTATGTGATATGAAGATCAGACCAATTAGCATCCATATTGTCTCATTTATATCCATACCAGTCAAGAAAGACTATATGGCCCCAACTGTGAGGCCTGTTGCAAAGGAGAAAAAGACTGGAGAGATATACGTTGGTTATTTCTTGATGGTAGATCACAAGCAATTTCCCGTTCCTTTTTTGTCCGTTTCTTCATTTTCCATAATTAACAGGCACTCCTTTAATAACGAGGGGGAAAAAAAGAGTGCTATTTCAAGAGACTTGTATTTGTACTCAGTTACAAGCTGCACCAGCTTGAATTCACCTTCATTGAAGACTCCGGTCACACAGCCTGTTTCTCCTCCCTCTTGACAGGCTGCCTGGTTTGTCCATCCTGGTATTCCCCTCATCCCTGCTCCAGACTGTATCTGGATCTGTAATTTTGGTTCAGTTTTTTTTTTTTTTTTTTAAATAAAGTAAGCTTTATGCCCAACATGGGGTTTGCAATTCAAGACTCTGAGATCAAGAACTGCATGCTTCACTGATTGAGCCAGCCAGGCACCCCCCAAAAGAACATTTCTTTCTTTCTTTTTTTTAATTTTAAAAAAATGTTTGATTTTTGAGAGAGACAGAGTACAAGCGGGGGAGGGGCAGAGAGAGAGGGAGAGACTCAGAATCCAAAGCAGGCTCCAGGCTCTGAGCTGTCAGCACAGAACCCGATGCGGGGCTTGAACTCGTGAACTGTGAGATCATGACCTGAGCTGAAGTTGGACGCTCAACCCACTGAGCCACTCATGTGCCCCAAAAACATTTCTAATAGTCACCACTATTAGACCAGTGGAACAGGCCTCTTTACAATGTTCACTTCTGCTTTCAACAGCATGTCCAGGTGGCAAGAAGGGACAGGAAAGATGCCAGGACTCTATCAGGCCTCTTCCAATCCAAACTCTCTGAGGAGCACCCTCTTCTCAAATATGCCCTCAAGACTACCCATAAATCAGGAATAAGGCTCACTTCCATGAGTTCTCCAAATTTCAGTCTTCGTAGGCAACCGTTCAAACAAGTATTTATTGTTAGGAAGAGTTTCTGGCAGGGTGGATTTCCTCTTTAGGAGAGTCAGCATTTCCCAAGTTTAGTGGATTTTCAACCCTGCCACTGACCAGAGAGGATTTCTAAATTCGGATACAGTACAGGTTTAGAGGTGTGCATGCTCTACCGCAGAGCTTCTCAGTTTTTATAAACATCTTTTGGAATAAGTCAACTTCTTTACTTGGAGAATTTTTATTATATTGCAGCTGTTGAAACAGTGATTTAACAGAATGGGCACCGACAGGCACATTTATTGAGACACAAACACAATATGCCAATACACACCTGTATTTCTGGTGGGCAGAGATAATATTATGAATTATGTAGCAAACAGAGGCTGTACACAGGCAAAGTCAGAGCAAAGAAAGATAAAGCAGTCTTTTCTTTATCTTTGGTGACCACGACACCATTTATCACAAAGTTCATGTTAACATATAAGGTGTTCTCTTCGGCCATAAATAGGCCAGGCACTTGAAAACTCATTACTAACAGTTTCATGAGGGCACTCTCTAATCACTTTCAATAACTCCCCTGCTTCTAGTAAAACCAGCTGGAAGCGTAAGCAAATGTGCTTCTTTTGGGCATTTCTTGTGAAAGAAACTCAAATGCTCCTTTTCCCTTTTGCTTTCTGTTTCTACTTCCTCATCCTACTTTTGGTTTCAGTACAATATTTTCAGATAGGCCTTCAGTCTTCTGCCTCATTTACCACCTGAAGTCTTGTATGAGGGGTACCACTGGCCCTGACAGTTTAGACAAAAGCTCAAAATGGTTTCCTGTGAGTAGCTATTAAAGCTAAAAGAAACATATTTCTTACTTGGGGTCCAAAAGTTCTCAACCTGCAGGAGAAAGTCTATATACTAACATATTCCAAAGTTTAGATATTTCAGAAAAATATTCTGGATTTCAGGATAACCAAGAATCAATACATCTGTGTCTTCTAAGTAATTTGAAGTAAACTGCCTTTGCTGTCACTTTCAAAAATACAAAAAGTAGTCATCAAATAAGTAAATGGCTTTGTAAAAAAAGTAGTTTTAATTCATTTCCAGGGAAAGGTGTTGTAAAAATAAAGTGTGCTCAGTTGCTATGTGTCCAACTTCGCAAAGCTCAGATGATGACCTTGAGGTTAGTGAGTTGGAGCCTCACGTCAGGCTCTCTGCTGTCAGTGCAGAGCCAGAGAGCCCGCTTCGGATCCTCTGTCCCCCTCTCTCTCTGCCCCTCCCCCTGCTCTCTCTCTCTCTCTCTCTTTCAAAAATAAGTAAAACATTAAAAGAAAGGGAGGAAGGGGGCGCCTGGGTGGCTCAGTCGGTTGAGCGTCTGACTTTGGCTCAGGTCATGATCTCGTGGTCTGTGAGTTCGAGCCCTGCGTCAGGCTCTGTGCTGACAGCTCAGAGCCTGGAGCCTGCTTCTGCTTCTGTGTCTCCCCCTCTCTCTGCGCCTCCCCTGCTCATGCTCTGTCTCTCTTTGTCTTAAAAATAAATAAACACATTAAAAAAATAAATAAATTAAAAAAAAAAAAGAAAGGAAGGAAGGAAAGGAAAGGAAGGAAGGAAGTGTGTTTCTAGAGAGGCAACATGTTTTCCAACATGACTGATGCAAGTTCATTTGGAACAATGTCTTCAGGGGTGTATGCCCACAGTAATAAACACAGCCTATCCTGTGAGCTCACGGCCAGAGCCATCAAAGCAGAAGGCGGACAGACATCCAATCAGGACATGACAGTGGTCTTCGATTAAAACTTTGCTTTAGCCATATGGGCTTCTTTTAAAATGCAAATATGCCTGGAATTGAGGTTTGGGGCTTATCTATTTACACTTTTATAGAAATTAGTGTGAAATTGGACTGTTTCTTAAAAAATTAAGACAGTTTTCTTCCAAAGATGTAGATAAAAATCTTGCAGGAGAACGAAAGGAATTCCGATGATGGGGTGGGGGTTCACACCTCTGGGGAGATTTAGGCAAAAACCGAAAAGGAAACACAGGTGAGCCAGAATACACTGGTGGCCGCAGCACCGCAGGCCTCTCCAGCGCCACGGTGTCTCGGGCTCCCAGAACCCAGACCAGCAGCACCAGCAGCACAGAGAAGCCAGATGAGGGGTGGCTCCTGCGGGCTAGCTTGAGAAAAGACAGTAAGCCACCCTTTAGAACTCTCATTCAATGAAATTGCTTTCCAATTCCAAGATTCTGACATACAAAGCATCTCCTGGAACACAGCCCATCAGTGAACTGGGGGACCACTACACCTAGCGTCGGCGCCACAGCGGAGTTCACGTCAAGGAGGCGTGGGCAGGAGTTCTCTACTGGCTGCGGAGCGCCGCACCACTCCTCTCGCCAGAGCCTAGCGCCACCTGCCTGTGCCCTGGGCGTGATAGCGTCCTTTGGGGTCAGCCCTAAGCACATGCTTAACAATAAGGGTTTGGTTAAATTAAGATTTGTCTTCAGGACTGGATAAAATTACAAATGCCACAGAGGACTCTTTAGCGTAAACTGGAAAAAGGCTGTTGAACTGAAAAGTAGGAGGTACAGGGTGATCTGTTTTTGTAAAAAAACCACCACACACACCGACCTAATGTACAAATAAAGACGGGAAGGAAACAGACTAAAACACTAACAATGGGAGTAGTAGGGTTACAGATAATTCTAGTTTTAAGCTTTTCTGCCTCTTCCAATTTTTGGACAATAAGCAGGAAATCAGGGGAGAAACAAATTAGTAGACTCAGTAGCAAACAGAAGCGAGGGGGAAAGTGATTTTTCATCTCTCATATATCATTAATTAGATCTATGTTGTAAAAGAAATACTTACTCGGCCATGAGTTTGGCTATGCGGTGACAGTCATTCTTATCGTAAAACCAGATGCTGTATATTGACACTTGAAAAACAAAGGAGAAAAAAAGATAATGGGAAATGCGGTTTCAACATTTGAGTATATGTAAATACTATATTATTACCACGGAATGTCAGAGAATTTACCACCAACAGAATTTACCATCAAACCCTCAAATTGTTAAGAGTTCCTCTAAAGAAAAAAAAAGCCTCTCCCTTAAACTGCTTAATAAAATTATTAATAAAATTAAGATAGGTAAAATATTCAGATGAAAATTGCGAAAGAAAGTTTTCAGACATGATTTCCAGATCTCATTGAGCCTAAGGTGCCACTAAGTGTAAGAGGTACCATTATTTTCTGTGTTACCAAGAAAGGAAAGTGCTGTTAAACTAAGAGTCAACATTGCGAGATGCATTTCAAATTGACAGTGAAATGTGAAAAAAAGTGTCTTAATTATCGAAAACCAAGTTCACCCACCAGCAGAACCAAACAACAGAACCTCCATCAATCTTTCGAAGCCTGAAATATGGAATCAGTAATTACAATAAAAACAAACACCAGCTCCAGATCCAGCCTATGATCAACATCGTTCACGCAGGAAATGGAAATGCTGGGGCTGAGCTCAGCCTATCACACTTCTTTTCCTTTTTCATTCCCAGCACGTGTGGTGTGATCAACACTAAGAAAACCTTCAAAAACTATTTGGTGAATAGACAAATGAACTTTATAATTAAAGGTTAACAATACATAAAAACCACTGTAAACACTTTTTGGATAAGGTGGGACAGAAATACTGAATTATAAGTCAAAACAAACATATGAATAGCTATGGCTCATTGCTACCACGTGCGCCCACCATGATACTCACAACTTGGCCCAGGCTGCACCTTCCTTCATACTTAAAATGACTGGTACAGGCAGTGCAGATATCATTATGTCTTTTTTTAAAAATTAAACTTTTTTTTTTTTTTAAGACAGGAAGTAGAATTTATTGGTGGGCATGAATAAGGAGGGAGCAGTGCTGAGGTTCTCATGAGTGCAGAGCCTGTCATTTGTCTAAGAGGCCATGAGTAGGGATGTATTTGACCCCACAGCCATCTGGGATGAGCTGCTTTTCAGCCATCATGTCTCCAAATTTGTCCACATTAAACTTAGCCCTATTTCTTGGAAATGAAGATCTTCTGGTGGCCAGAGGACCTGAACTTGGCTCTGCGTAGGGCCTCAATCACACGCTTCTGGAAGGACATGATGACATGGCCACTGTGGACCCTAACCATGTGCCCTGGGGTTTTCCAAAGGCACTCCACATACCTGTCTGGAGCCCGTCAACCCCAGCACAGGACAACATCTTGTTGATACAGATGATGGGGATGGGGTGGAGTTGCACTTGGATATGAAAACCATCTTTGCCATAGCTTTTCACCATGTACTTGCTGGCAAAAATACAGGCAGTCTCCAGGGCTTCAGAGGAGAGCTGCTCATATTCATCTGACGTCATGTGCCACATAGTGGGAACCCATTCACTTTTGCCTTCTTCTGCCCCAGGTCAAAGATGTGGATATTGGCATCAGGGACACTTCTGCCGAAGTGAGACTTTGGGTATGTTTTGTTCTTACAATACTGGTAACACCATGGCGACACCAGGATTTTCAGTGGCGCTCCAAAGGAAAAGGGCTAAATTAAACTTTTAATTTTGAAATAATTGTAGCTTCACACACACTTGGAAAAAATAAACAGAGACTGTATGTGCCCTTTGTTTCTTCCATTGGTAACGTTTGGTAAAACTATAGTATGATTTCACAGCCAGGCTTCTGACATTGATACAGTCAAGTTACAGAACATTGCTGTGGCCACAAAGATCCCTGGTGGACTTTTATAGCCACACCCTCTTCCCTTGGTCCCTCTCCCCCATCTCTGACTCCTGGCAGACACACTAATCTGTTCTCTGTTTCTTTAATGTTGTCATTTCAAGAATGTTACAGAATATAAAGGGAATCATATAACATGCAGCTTTTTGAGATTGAGTTTTCTAACCCAACATAATTCTCTGGATATTCATCCAAGTTGTTGCTTGCACCAATTGTTCATCCCCACCCCCACTCTCTTTTTCGGCTGTGTAGTATTTCATGGTGTGGCCATACCTGTTCAAATGTTCATCCACTGATGGACACATGGTGTGTTTCCAGTTTTGAGTTAACAAATAAGCAGCTATGAATGTCCATGCACAGGTTTTCGTGTGAATGTAAGTCTTCATCTCTGGGTTAAATGCCCCAAAGCACAGTTACTGAGTCACAGAAGTTGCATGTCCAGTTTAAAGAAGAAACTCTGTTCTCTAGAGTGTTGGTACTATTTTATATTCCTACCAGCAACATATGAGCAATCCAGTTTCTCTGCATCCTTGCCAGCATCTGTTCTTCTATTTTTAACTTCATCCATTCTGACAGGTATATAGTGGCATCTCACTGTGGTTTTAGTTTACATCTCCCTAGAAGCTAATAATGATGCTGAACATCTTTTCATGTGCTTCTCTGTCATCCATATTTTCTGTTTAGTCAAATGTCTGTTCATGTCTTTTGCCCCTTCTAATTGGACGTTTTTTACTGTTGAATTTTATGAGTTCTTTAGATATTCAAGATACTAGGCCTTTGTTGGATATGTGGTTTGAAGATATTTTCTATCTGGAGCTTGTTTTTCATTCTTAGTAAGGTCCTTCCAGAGCAAAGATTTTTAATTTTGACAAGGCCCAACTTACCAATTTTTCCTTTTATGGATCATGCTTTTGGTGTCAAGGATTCTTTCCTGATGGACCCGCAGTAACAAAATTTTCTATGATTTTTCCTAAAAGGTTTATAGTTTTACATTTCAGTAGGTAATCACTTTTTTAAAATGTTTTATTTATTCTTGAGAAAGATTTGGGGGGGGGGGGGGAGGGTCAGGAGCAGAGAGAAAGAGAGACACAGAATCTGAAGCAGGTTCCAGGCTCTAAGCTGTCAGCACAGAGCCTGATGCAGGCTTGTACCCAAGAACCATGACATCATGGCCTGAGCCGAAGTCAGACGCTTAACCAACTAAGCCACCCAGGTGCTCCATCAGTTGGTAATTGATTTTGAGTTAATTTTTGCATAAACCTTAGGTTAAGGTTTTCTTTTGGTCTAAATGTTCTATCCAGCATTATTTGTTGAAAATGCTCTCCTCTCTTTATTGAGGAGTATTTTGTACCTTTGTCAAATATCAGTTGGGTATATTTGTGTGGGTCTATTTCCAGATTTATTTTATCCTATTTATGTGTTTATTCCTCCACCAGTACCACACTGTCTTGATTCTTGTGCTATATAGTAGGCCTTAATAATTCCCCCCACTTTATGCTTTTCCAAATTGTTTTATCTTCTACGGCCTATGCTTTTCCATAGAAGTTTTAGAATAAGTTTGTTTATGCCTACAAAAAACATTGTTGGGATTTTGATAGAAGAAAGTGCTTTAAACCTACAGAGCAATTTGGGAATAGGTGAATTTGTACTATGTGGAGTACTTCAATGCACAAGTACAGTCTATCTCTCCATTTATTTAGATCTTCTTTGATTTCTTTCATCAGTAATTTTCAGCACACAGATCCTATACTTGTTTTGTTAAATTTATGCCCAAGTATTTAACTTTCTTTGTAAGGGCTATAAATGGTGGCTTGTTTTTAAGGTTATCTTTTTAAGTAATCTCTACACCCACTGTGGGACTCTAACTCATGACCCCGAGATCAAGAGTCACATGCTCTGCCGACCGAGCCAGCCAGCGCCCCTAAATGGTAGTTTTTAATTGTGACTGAGTTTTGAATGTTGATCTTGTATTCTCATATCTTACCAAGCTCACTAATTAGTTCTAGGAATTTGTACTTAGTCTGTTATCTGCGAATAACATTTTTATTATTTTTCTCCCCTTTCTCTTCCAATATGTAGGCCTATTTTTCTTTCTTGCCTTATTGCAGTGGTTAGAACTTTCAGTGCTATGTTGCACAGCAGTGTTGACAGTGGACATCCTTGCCTTGTTCTCAATCTTAAAGGGAAAACATTCAGCCTTTCACTGTAAGTATAATGCTGGCTGTAAGTCTGTTGCAGATGCTCTTTATCAAGATCACATAATTTACTTCTATTCCCAACTTAAGAGTTTTTATCATGCATGGACATGGGTTTTTTCCCTGCATCAAAAACACTAAATATGATCATGTGATATTTCTATTTCATCTTTAGTCTTTTGATATGGTGGATTAAACAGATGTTCAATGTATTTTTTTAAAATGTTTATTTTTGAGAGAGTGTGTGTGTGTGTGTGTGTGCACAAGTGGGGAAGGGGCAGAGAAAGAGAGAGAGAGAGAATCCCAAGCAGACTCTACACTTGGTGCGGAGCCTGACAGGAGGCTCGATCTCATGACTGTGAGATCATGACCTGGGCTGAGACCCAGAGTCAGGTGCTAAACTGATGGAGCCACCCAGGTGCCCCTTATTTTCAATACTGAACCAGCTTTGCAGATCTGGAATAAAACCTTTTTCTCTATATTGTTGAGTTTGCTAATATTTGGCTGAGGATTTTTTTAAACTTACTTCTCTAAAAATTTTTTTGTTTTTTAATATTTATTTTTGAGAGAGACACAGAGTGCAAGCAGGGAAGGGGCAGAGGGAGAGGGAAACACAGAATCTGAAGCAGGCTCCAGGCTCTGAGCTGTCGACACAGAGCCCAACGCAGGGCTTGAACTCACAAACTGTGAGATCATGACCTGAGCCAAAGTTACATGCTCAACGAACTGAGCCACCCAGGTGCCCCCTTTTTAACCTACTTCTTGAGAGATACTGGTTTGTGGTTTTCTTTTATTGTACTGTCTGCCTAGTTTGGGTATCAGAGTAATACTGGCTTTATAAAATCAGTTGAAAATTGTTCCCTCCTTGTCTGTTTTCTGGAAGAAACTATGTAAAATTAGTGTTAACTCCTCTTTGAATTCTCCAGTAAAACCATCTAGGCCTGGACATTTTTTTCTTTTGAATTATGAATTCAATTTCTTCAATGGCTATAGGACTATTCATGTTATCTATTTTGTCTTGGTTGAATTTTGTAGTTTGGGTTTTCAAGGAACTGGTCCATTTCTTCCAAGTTATCAAGTTTATGACTATAAAACTGTTCACAGGGGGTGTCTGGGTGGCTCAGTCGGTTGAGCGTCTGACTTTGGCTCAGGTCATGATCTCACAGTTTGTGAGTTCAAGCCCCGTGTCGGGCTCTGTGCTGACAGCTTGGAGCCTGGAGCCTGCTTTGGATTCTGTCTCTGTCTCTCTCTGCCCCTCCCCCACTTGTGCTGTCTATCAAAAATAAATTTTAAAAAATGTAAAAAAAAACATTAAAGAAAAATAAAGTACTTAAATGTTCACAGCATTAGCTTATTACCCTTTTAATGTCTGGAGAATCTATAGTGATACCTACTATTCCATTCCTGATACTGGTACATTGTGTTTTATTTTTCTTAGTATTGCTAAAAAGGTTTGTGAATTTTATTGACCTTTTTTTAATTTGTGGTGCCTGGGTGGCTCAGTCAGTTAAACGTCCAACTCTTGGTTTCAGCTCAAGTCATGATCTTATTGCTTCGTGGGTTTGAGCCCCACACGGAGCTCTGTAATGACAGTGAGGAGCCTGCTTGAGATTTTCTCTCTCCCTCCCTCTCTTTGCCCCTCCCCCACTTGTGTTGTCTCTGTTTCTCTCAAAATAAACTTAAAAGTTTTCTAAAAACCCAGCTTATTGTTTCACTAATTTTTCTCTTTTCATATTTTCAATGTCATTGATTTCTTCTGCTCTTATCTTCATTCTTTCCTTACTTCTGTATGTTTTGAGCTTAATTTGCTCTTCTTTTTATAATTTCTTGAAGTAAGAATTTAGTCGGCTCTCAGCCAAGTATCTTGAAGGTGTGGGAGGAGTTCCCCATGGCTAGGCCACCTGGTGTGCCTGTCCTGGAAGGGAGCCTCTGACTTTCACAGATGAAGACTGCTTCCCAGACTCGGCCAGTGATGTGACTCCTCCTCCACCCTTCCCTCCCCTTCGTGGGAGGGAGGGAAAGCACTCCCCCTGGTGGCCACTCATTGTCAGCAGGGCTCCTCTAATCCTTTCTGCCAGTTTTTCTGGGCTCACCTGATATTGTTGGCAGGACTACCACTTGATCCAGGAGGGGAATGAGCCTACCTGACCTGTCCTGTGTTGCTAGGTTGGAGGTCAGCAAATACCAGGCCTGGGTTCCCACCTTCTGTAAGGGTTACACCTTCTGTAACCCTGTTACAACAGGGTTGTAAGACCCTGTTGCTGTGCTGTTTTGCCAGTTCTGAGTCTTCCCCTTTCCACCTTTCAGAGTTCTACTGATTGTCTCTTGTGTTATTTCTGGGTTTTATAGTTGTACTTAACAGGGAGAAGCAAGGAGAGACAAGTAAGTCTAGGCCATCTTGTTTGGATCAGAAGTCTCACTGTGCACTTTTATGGATGGAAACTGAGGTTCATGGAAAGGCTAAATAGCTTATTACAAATCAGAAGAAAACAGTCTTGGCACTGTGGCTAGAACTCAGGTACTCTCACTCTTAGGCCAGTGGTCTTGACACCACACAGCCATTGCCTCATTACATGAAAGAACACATTTTTTTTATAAAACAAAAACTTAATGAGCTTTAATTATGCTTATAGACTAAACTAACACATAAAATAGAGTATAAATAAGTTAAAAAACATACAATAAAAGGATGACAGAATATAGAATTATAGTCACCATGCTGTATATTACATCCCCATAACTTACTCATTTCATAACTGGAAATTTGTACCTTTTGATCTCCCCTCCCCCCACCTCAGGCAACCATCGATCTGTTCTTTATATCCATGAGCTTTTAAGTTTATTTATTTTGAAAGAGAGAGAGAGACAGAGTGAGCACAGACAGGCAGAGAGATAGAGGGAGAGGAAGAATCCCAAGCAGCCTCTGCGCTATCAGCACAGAACCTGATGAGGGGCTCGAACTCACAAACTGTGAGATCATTACCTGAGCCGAAATTAAGAGTTGGACACTTAACCATCTAAGCCACCCAGGCATCCTGTTTTTTTTTTTTTCTTCCTTAAAGATTCCACACATTAGTGAGATCATATAATATTTATCTTTTTCTATCTGATCTACTTCATTTTAGCATGATGTCCTCAAGGTCCATCTATATTGTTGCAAAACGTAAGGTTTCAATTTTTTAATGGCTGAATAATATTCCATTGTGTATATATACATTTTCTTCTTCCATTCATCCATTGATGGACTCCTAGGTTATATCCACATTCTGGCTATTGTAAATAACGCTACAATAAACACAGAAGTGCATATATCTTTTCAAATTAGTGTTTACATTTTTTTTGGATAAATACTCAGAAGTGGAATTGCCAGATCATATGGTAGTTTCATTTTTAATTTTTTGAGAAATCTCTATACTGTTTTCCGTAGTAGATGCACCAATTTACAGTCCTAGCAACAGTGCATGAAGGTTTGCTTTTCTCCACATCCTCTCCAACACCTGTTGTTTCTTATATATTTTTTTAAAGTTTTATTTATTTATTTTGAGAGAGAGAGAGTTTGAGCATGGAAGGGGCAGAGACAGAAGACAGAGAATCCCAAGCAGGGTCTGTGCTGTCAGTGCACAGCCAGATGCCGGGCTTGATATCACAAACCATGATATCATGATCTGAGCTGAAATCAAGAGTCAGATGCTCAACTGACTGAGCCACCCAGGTGTCCCTGTTATTTCTTGTATTTTTGACAAGAGCCATTCTAACATGTGTGGAGTAACCTCATTGTGGTTTTAATTTGCATTTCCCTGATATCAGTGATGTGGCGCATCTTTTCATGTACCTGTTGGCCATCTGTATGTCTTCTTTGGAAAAATGTCTGTTCAAATCTTCTGCCCACTTTTTAATCAGATTGTTCTTTTGCTATTGAGATGCATGAGTCCTTTATATAATTTGGATATTAGCCCCATATCAGATATATGACTTGCAAACATTTTTCTCTTGTTTGGTAGGATGCCTTTTTATTTTGTTGAAGGTTTCCTCTGCTCTGCAAAAGCTTTTAGTTTGATATAGTCTCACTTGTTTATTTTTGCTTTTTCTGCCTTTGCTTTTGGTGTCAAATCCAAAAAATCATTGCCAAAACTGATGTCTAGGAGCTTACCACCTATGTTTTCCTCTAGGGGTTTCACAGTATCAGGTCTTACATTCAAGTCTTTAATCTATTTCGAATTTATTTTTTGTGTATGGTGTAAGATAAGATAGTAGCAGGTAGCTGTCCACTTTCCCCAACACCATTTACTGAACAGACTGTCTTTTCCCCATGGTATATTCTTGGTTCCCTTGTTGGAAATTAGCTCGACCATATATGTGTGGGTTTACTGCTGGGTACTCTCTTCTGTTTCACTGATCTATGTGTCTATTTTTGTGCTAGTACCATACTGTTTTGCATACAACAGCTCTGTAGTTTATCTTGAAATCTGGGTCTGTGATACCTCTGGATTTTTTCTTCATCCTCAAGTTTGGCTATCTGAGGTCTTTTGTGGTTCCATACAAATTTTAGGATCGTTTATTCTATTTCTGTGAAAAACGTCATGGCAATTTTGATACGAAATACACTCAATCTGTAGATTGCTTAAGGCAGTATAGACATTTTAACAATATTACTCCTTCTAATCCAGGAGCATGAAATATTTTCCCAATTCTTTGTGTTTTCTTCGACTTCCTTCATTAATGTCTTATAGTTTTCAGTGTACAAAAGCTTTTTAATGGCAAATTTTTATTCATGCTGAATTAACGTCATTATATTCTACAAAAACATTCATGGCCAATCACAACTTTAAAGTTCCTTTTTTGACAGAAATAAAAGTTTAATTGGATTTTTTTCAGTTGTCCTTGCAAAGGGAGTGAAAACATTGATACAGTGAGTGAATGGCTTCATTTTATGAATGAAATCATCAACGTCAATTTTTTTCCTAACCTGTTCTCTGGTAGAGAAACCCTTCAATTTCACTAAAACCGTCCTTGACTGTTGGGCTCCATGTCTGGCTATGTGTCCTGCAGGTGACTGTGCACACTAACTACCACACTACCAGGTTGGCTTTTGTTTTCTGAGCCTTCATGCAGCCTGATGTGAAGAGTTTTCCATGTTTGGAATCCAGGTTCACAGCCCCTCTTCTGTTCACAGAACTATAAAACACCACCAACGCTTCAAGCAGAATCAATGTCTAATGAATAACAAGTAATCTTGGAATATTTTACATGTAAGTAAACAGATTAAATTTAGCTTTGACATCCCTTTGACAAGGAACACAGAGGAAGCTCTGTTATAGACAAGATATAAGCAGTATCTTCCGCAGTATCTTTGGTTATGTTCCTATTCCTCGCGGCTAAGGATTGCTCCTACATAGAGTAATCAGACGGGGCTTTGAAAAGACTCCATATATGGCAAGCACATGCAACCATCTTTCTTTAAATATGCCTCTTCCAACCTTGGCTAAAGAACACACGAAACACAAGAGTCCAAATACAAGATTCCAGTTTCCCTCTGATGGACACACCCATGTAACTTAGACTGATCAGAAAGTTTGTGATATGCAATACATTAGGCTCAGAACATTCTTTGGGCTGAACAGGGGCATTTAATAATGTTTTCATAGGGGGCTGAAAGCCCAACTCTTAAGAAAGAATTCCATATGGATAATCAAAATAAACCCAGCAGAACTATCAACTTACGTTGACAAAACTTTACTTATATCCTCTCTTCTTCCCTTGAAGAAATACTCTAGAATTTAGAAATAAGACATACGCCTTCCACTCTTGTACATTATCAAGTAAACTGCCAAAAGAGACCCAAACACTTTCAAAGGCATGTTTGCAGAAGAAATAAAGATAAGGAAGCCATAACGATAGCTTAATGGGTACGGGATAAGAGTCACACTCGATTCTGCCAAAAGTGGACCTGTAGAGGTTCAGACACGCATCCAAGAATCAGCTCTGTCTGCCAACATATCAAATGCACAGTGCATGCAACTGGCAAGAAAGCCCTGAGAGCTGCCCCTGAGCCTGTCACTGTCACCGGTGAGGAAAGACAGACAAGTTACCAGATAGCTCAGATCACGGAGGACCTGTCTCCAAGCCAAAGCCAAGTATTCTTCCCTCAAGAGAACTTCCACTCCAAGGCCCAACACATACCATGAACAATTCATTTGCTGAAACATTCCGACATAATTTTCCTTGATTAACTACAGCAATTTAAGGATTTGACAATATAGTATTATTTTGCTGTGGCAAATAATGATGGCATCCTGATTTATAAGTGCCTTTTCTCAAGACAAAAGCAAACTATCTACCTATTGGACCCCCCACCATATTTGCAGCTGTTAACGGCTGTCCCAAGTAAGTCATGCAGTACAGGCAAGTCACCAAAGAGTTAGGGAGTGTGGTAGGATATTTAATTACTTTTAAGTTGTACTTCCATGAAAAACATCAAAATGCAGAAAAGAATATCGAAAATTAAGTGTTTCCTTTGCTTTTTAAATGACAGCATCTTTCTTTTAAAATCGTGAAAAACAAGACTGACAAAAGATTAAAGCCATTAGATTAGTTAATACTGAGAAATTTTAAAGATTTTTTTAATGTTTATTTTTGAGAGACAGAGAGCGAGTGAGTGGGGGCGGGGCAGAGAGAGAGGAAGACACAGAATCCAAAGCAGGCTCCAGGCTCTGAGCTGTCAGCACAGAGCCCGACGCGGGGCTCGAACTCACGAACCGCGGGATCATGACCTGAGCTGAAGTCAGATGCTTAATTGATTGAACCACCAGGTGCCCCAATATTGAGAAATCTGAAAAAGCTGAGGAGCAAGAGTTTTCCATTTTCCCAGAGAGCGCAGTTTGCAGATCCAGCAGCCCGTTATGATTTGATGTTACATCTCATTCTGCTTCTCATCTGGAATGGTATACGGCATGTACAAGATCAAGAGAATCCAAATTAATTTGGAGGCTTTGTAAAATCCCTTGAGACTTCTTGAGATGCTGTGAAATGTCACAAGAACAGAGCTGGGAATCACTCTCGTGCACATGCTGTCTTTTTGATTCATTTATTATTTAGATCTGACCTACTTTCTAAAAGGATCTGAGGAGGTTGGAGATTTTCTCAGTATGGTGCCAAACACAAAAGGGGTTTGATAAAAGCTTTTTGGCAATGGTGTTAAGAGTTATAAAATTTCTAAAGATGATACTGACAAAGATCCTCTACACAGGAAGGAAGAACAAGAAAATGTGTTTTGAATATGGCCAAAAACATTTACTCTAAACATAAGGAAGATCCTTCAGATTATAAAAGTAATGTAAGAATGGAATAGATTATGTAAACAGTGGCCTGCCCCAGCTAGTGAAACAGCAAATGCCCCTGCCTTGAAAGATCATTTCCTTTAGGACAATAAGCCTAGCCTGGTGGCTCCACATCGACATTAAAGGAAAGAGAGAAGAGAAAGGCTCCGAGGTGGAAAGTAGAACACAGGAAAAAGGGTGTGGGGCCGCAGCCTGGCTGGCCTAGGATTTTGACAGGAACTGTGGTAGGTGGCAAACAGGCAGGCAGGAAAATGCTATGAATCCATACATGCAGCTGGTAAATGGGATTCAGCAGCTTACCTGTTATGGCCAAAGAACACACATCTTAAAACACCAATGAACACAAACATAGAAGAGAGAGTGTACTTTCTAAAATTTAAATTGCAGGGGCGCCTAGGTGGCTCGGTTGAGCGTCGGACTTTGGCTCAGGTGGGATCTTGTGGTTCGTGAGTTTGAGCCCCATGTGGGCTCTGTGCTGACAGCTCAGAGCCTGGAGCCTGCTTCGGATTCTGTGTCTTTGGATTCCGTGTCTTCCTCTCTCTCTCTGCCCCTCCTCTGTCCGTGTGCGCTCGCTCTCTCTCTCTCTCTCTCAGAATAAATGAATACACTTTTAAAAAATTAAAAAAAAAATTTAAATTGCAGTGTCTAGGGGCACCTAGGTGGCTCAGTTGGTTAAGTGTCTTGACTTCGGCTCAGGTCATAATCTCGTGGTCCGGGAGTTCGAGCCCCACGTCGGGCTCTGTGCTGACAGCTCAGAGCCTGGAGCCTGCTTCAGATCTGTGTCTCCCCCTCTCTCTCTGCTCCTCCCCTGCTCACGCTCTGTCTCTATCTCTCAAAAATAAATAAATGATAAAAAAAAATTGCAGTGTCTATTTAGTGAACACTGATTAAAGACATAGGTCAGGAAATTTTAAAATGTTATTCTGCAACGCTCTTTGGTTTAGTATTTTCACATTTAGTGCCCCTCTCTAAAGTAAATCAAGCCTGAAACCATTTACTGGCAATATCACTTACATAGTCCCTTTAAACACTGTATTCTTAGTATGGGATTCAGATACATGAAATGACCACTAACTTTTTTGGGAAATTAAGAAAATAAACCCAAAGAATATTACAACTGATCGTTTCCAGTTACAGACTTCCTATTCCTAAATAATGGCAGCTCTAAGTAAATAAAACAAAATGGGGAGTCACACCAGGGCTTGACGCCTGCTGTTAGAGTTTCCTGCCACACAGTACTTGCTGCTCCCAAGGCAGAAATTCCCCTGGGGGTGGGGGTGGGTCGCTGCAAGTGATTATGGGTATGCCAAATGTTGGACCTGTCCGACCCCTAGTGGTCTATTCACCCCAGTGTCCCACACAGAAATGATCACTTTTATGTATCAGAAGGGACAACAAAGCTTGGGAAGCATGGTCCCTGGCCTCCAAGGAGCTGAGTTCCTGTTTTCTGTGCTCCCAAAAATCCACATTTAGGGCTTTGGGAAACAGTTCAAATAGTAGGTGAGAAAAGAGGGAACTTCTTTTCTCTCCTTTTCCTAACTTCTCTGCTATATATGTATTTTTCTGCCGATTTACTAACAGATCATCCAAACCAGGGTTGTAAGGCAAATGCCCATGATAGTCTAAGAGACACAGGGTGTGGTGGGATCCGTGAGGCTGTGGTGGGATCAGTGAGGCTGTGGGGGGCATGCCCTACCCAGAGTTCCTGACTATCAGTGCTTACAGGGATGCAGGTGCTGTATGGCCATACAGCCACTTTGTCATAAGAAGGAAAGGTAGAAATCCAGGTGTCTGTGTAAAGTGTCATTTTTAAATGGTAGCAAATGCTTATTCCATGCCTTTCTGTTTAAAAAAAAAGATGCCGAGCATCCCTGGAAGTAGTGACTTTGTAAGTAGCTCAGATCTGCCTGGACCCTCCAGGGGACTGAACCTCAGTCTTGAGGTTTATTCTGCCTACTCCAGAGTGGCTTCAAATCTTCTAGTGGTTACTCTGCTTCAAATTTTTTGTTTTTAACTTTTGAGAGAGAGAGAGAGAGAGAGAGGGAGAGAGAGGGAGAGAGAGAGAGAGAGAGAGAGAGAGAGAGAGAGAGAGAGAGAAAGACAGCACGACCAGGGGAGGGGCAGAGAGCAAGGGAGCCACAGAATTCAAAGCAAGCTCCAGGTTCTGAGCTGTCAGCAGAGAGCCCAACGCAGGGCTAGAACTCACGAGCTGTGAGATCATGACCCGACCCGACCTGAAGTCAGACGCCCAACCGACTGAGCCACCCAGGCACCCCTGTTTCAATTTTTACCTCCACAATGAACTTCACTTTGTAAACAAGAGGTGAAAACCTGTATACATACATATAAAGAACACATTTCTGCCACTTAGCTATAAGTAACTGTTGCTTTTCTTTGCGAGTTTTCAGAAGAGAAACTATTAATTATCTAAAAGAGATAAATGGTGCATGCATGGTTACCTTTTAAAATATTTATAATTATGGTAATACCACAATAAAAAACAAAGATAAAATTGCATTTTACCTGACAACTCTACTTTAGGGGGGGAAAAGCCAGTACTTAGTGAGATACACTAAATGAATCTGCTTTGGAAATTCTGAAATGTTCACGGACTTACAAAGTTAACCAGAAGGTACTTGGCCGAGGCCCTACTAGAGACTCCACTGGAACACTACAGGCTCTATTAGAACACCAAACAGTGGCTGCAACAGAGAGAGCAACAGAGACGTTTGAAATGTCTGACCTGACAGCGTCACCAGGTCAGCCTTGGGGTCTCAGTTACACTCTATGTTTTCATGGTGTTTCTACCTCCTCGATCTACTAACGTGGCAACAGCAAGGCTCTTTCCTTATCTTTGTCCAGAAGGCCAGATTAATGCACTTGCCACAGGTCCTTTCTCCTCCACTGATTACGGAATCACACCAACCACAGCACTGCTGCTGCAGATGGTGAATACCGCCTGCCTTTCTTCAGGCTGCTCGAGAAGCACTGTGCTGCATTCAAAGATCACAGGGAATGGACTGTGGAGCTTTTGGAATTGTTTATAAATTCCTCTTTCAGTCTGGAGGTAGAAGTCACATTTTTTGACCTGACAAATTGTAAACTTCTCTTGCAAGGACATTTCCTGCACTGTGCTTGGAGTCTGAAGATCTGTGCAAATGCCAGGAGCCACCTACCATCTCTACTGTTCTGAGTCTTGCCCTTGAACTGAGAAAGGGCAAGCAGAGACAAAAAAAAAAAAAAAAGTACACATTACAGTGTTTCTTCTACTAAAACTTTCCATTTGGCAGCTGTATTTTCAACACTATGGAAATGAATCTCCCTGCCTTTTCTAGTGATCTAATTTTAATTAAAAATGCTCTCTATCAAGAGACTGATGCCCGATATAAAGGAAAAGTTGTAAGTGAAGCGGAAACAAAGAGGTACTTCTCACAGGCTTTTGGAGGTAAGTTCTTAAAAATATTAAATAGCAATAACGTTTTTATTTTCACTTGCTTGTTACAGTGATTTGTTGTCGTTACGCAGGTTACAGGGCAACATACTTTGCTCATTTTTCCAAAAGTGCTTTTGGATTATAGAAAACATTTAAAAAAATGAAAAGTGTCATTCAGTGGGAGATCCATGCCCTGAGGTGTTGGATGCAGGAAACGTGAATAATTGTCCTTGTTTATCTTTCAGTAAAAAAAAAAAAAATGCAAAGTCTAACATACACATAAAGTAAAATAATCTTTTTTTTTTTTTTTTTTTTTTTGGCTAAAACCACCATCATACATTGGTCTAAGGAAGGAATAAAGTTAGGTCTGAGAAGACAAAATCTAGACTGTGTATTTCTTCTAATTAATGGATCAGTGTTGCTGCTAAAAATGACCAGGAAAAAACCCTAAACATGTAAATTCCTCCACAGTCTCTGATGGATCAGATTTTCACTAGTACTAGCCTAATCATTAAAGTTTATAGCTGATATTTCTAATCACAGATTTTAAATCATTAATTTTTACCATTAATTAACAGAGCTGTTTTAGGAGTAATAGTCATAGCACTGGGATTGATATAGTAACATATTTCATTAAGAATCCTGACCCTTTCAGAAAGGTAGAGTTCTAACACAATTTAATGACTTCTTGCTTATAATTTTTCTAAGAAAATGCAACAGAACCTAAGGATTAAAAAAAATAACTAAAATTCTTTAAAAGTACCTTATAGTTTTAATCGAAATGGTATATATAGCACTTGGTAAAGTGCTTGGTAAATGACAGATGTTCATTAAGTATCGCTGTATTAAGGTGTACATCTGAGTTAAATAATCAGCTTGTTTGTTTAAAAACAGAGTAAAAGACAATACCGAAATAGTTTTTGCAAAAGGAAATCACTGAATGCCAGAATTGACTTTATAGAGCTTATTGGGACCACAAACCTTTACTTTAATGTTTTCAATGAACCAGGTTACGATGGAGACTGTCTTGCTGTAACAAAGAGAAAAACCAATTTTGCTTACTTTTACTTTTTTGTTGATTCATATAATACCAAATTTTGGATTAAAAAAAAATTGCTCAGAACCCTGTTTACAGAAAATAGTCTTGGGGCATTCCAAAATTAAATTTCCACGGAAGTGGAAATCAAAGGACTCCTGACACTGGTCTTAGGGAAAGCGTTTTCTAGAAGAAACAGAGTAGTAAGCTAAGTTGCGTGTAGCAGGGGCTTGCCAAATGCTTGCTGAAGGAATAGTGGGTAATAGAATCATGATCTCCTCACTGTAGAAGAGTGGACTGTCGAGATAAGTGTCCTGTGAGAAGATCAGAAATGTACAGATCCTATATCTGCTTTTTCAGAGGCCAGTCTCTAAATGGAGAGTAACTGTCCTCGTACCACTTACTGAATACGACATTCTTCTTAGCATTTTATTTAGATGTGATGGGAAAGATTTTAAACTACTGACCCAACATTTTATTGTTTCTGAGTGTATTCAGATCTCTTTATTCCTGAATAAGTTTTGTTATGCTATGCTTCTTTTAAGAAACCATACAATCTAAGTCTTAAACATATAGGCAGAAAGTTTTTCATAGCGATTTCTTGTTTTTAAAAAAAAGTGTTCCCTACATTTAGTTGCAATATGTAAAAAATATATTGATTATTCCTAATATTGCCCGATCTGTCCCCATCCCCACTCTTTTTGTTGTTGTTGGATCAATCAGGTTATGGGGGAGAGTTTTTGCTGTTGATTTCGTTCTATCCTTCTAGTAAAATTTCTTTGTTCTGCAGTTAATTGCTACTCATCTGTATTTTCCTCCAACTTAACCCAGATTTCTCTTTTTTCTTAACTTCTTGGGCTGGGAGGCCTACATATGGTTATTTTTATAAACTTCTAATATGTATTTGAAAAAAATGCAAATTCTCGAATTGCTGGATGCAGGCAGGGTTCTTTATATGCCCGGTAGATCAAGTTTAACTGTACTGTTTCAGTAACTCACAACCATCTGCTTTATCTGTCAATTACTGAGGTGGCCTGTTAAAATCTCCCCCTATGATTATGGATTTTTAACATTTGATATGTATTTCTGGCATATACTAGGTATACGTATGGGATATGGGATATCCCATATGGGGTGGTTTTATCTTCTAGGTAATTCATTCCTCTTCTCATTATGTGGCAACTTTAGCCCCTAATGTTTTTCACCTGAAGTCTATCAGGTATGATTAGCACAGCTGCAGCAGCTCTGTTCGGTTAACAGTTGCCTGATAGATTGCATTCCATCCCCTTACTTTCAATCTTTCTAGGTTTTGAGTTTTAAGTTTTTTGAAAACAGCCTTACTCACAAATTCTGTATCTTCATCCTGTCCTACAATCTTTTTGAACTGGCAAGTTTAGTTCACTTAACATTTTGTTCTAGTTACTGATTTATTTATGTCATTTTATGTTGGGCTATTTCCCGTGGTGTTCATTCACTTTTTCCCCATCCTGGTTTGCACTGGTTTAAAAGACATCCTGTTTGTTTTGCAGTGGTTACCCTGAATCATTTGAACACAAACAGCTTGATTTAAGTCTATGGTTAATCAATTTATCTAATCTTACTTGAGTCGTGGGATGCTTTAGGTTTGAAGAGCTTTTACCTTAAGCTATTAGTGTCTAGTATTTTTGCTTCACCTTTTTAAAAAATATTTATTTATTTTGAGAGAGAGAGAGAGAGAGAGAGAGAGAGAGAAAACATGCAAGCAGGGTAGGGGCAGAATGAGACAGAGGAGAGAATCCCAAGTAGGCTTCCTGCTGTCTGCACAGAGCCCAAGGTGGGCTTGATCTCATGACTGCAAGATCATGACCTGAGCCAAAAATGAAGAGTCGGGTGATTAACCAACTGAGCCTCCCCAGCATCCTGCTTCACCTGTTTAGCACCTCTGCTCACATCAGTCATTTCACTGTTTTATACAGTCCATGCTTACTTTGACTCACCTCCTTTTCTTTGCTCATTATAGTTTGTAAACTTCATTTCTTACTTCTGTACTCAATTTTATTTCTGAACCAAATTAAATACAATTCAGAATTCAGTTGCACTAGGAGCATTTCAAACGCTCAACAGCCATGTGCGGCTAGTGGCTACTGTACCAGGCAGCACTGCTTTAGAAGCACCTTCAGAAAGGGACTGCTGGAGGCAAAAGTTCCGTTTTTGTTGAAAAATGTCTTTATTTTGTTCTCCTGAACTACTGAAGTGTGGGCTGTTTTTTCCTCAGTACTCTGAAAACATTATTCCTTTGTCTTCCGAACTCAGGAGCTGCAACTAAATATGCTGTCAGTCTAATTGGTGCTCTTTGTAAGTAATTAGTCTCAAGTAGCCTTTGGTTGCTTCTTTTTGTGTATTTCTACTTACTATGCTTGGTGCCTTATTTTACTGCCTGAATCTGAGGTTCATGTCTTTCAAGGATTCTAGAAAATTCTTAGTTGTAATCTCTTCAGATACTGTCTCTCTTAAACCTATTTTATATTCTGAAATTCTTCTCTGTTACATGCTAGACTTCCCAAGCCTATGCTCTTTGTCCCATTTTCCATTTCTTTTCATTTTTTGGATGAATTCTGGAGAATTCCCTCAGATGTCCTTTTCTATTCTTCAATTCTCTTTTCTGTTGTTACAAATTAACTGCTGAGTCCAGGCAGAGTTTATTTCAATAATTAAAATTTTAAGTTCTAGGAATTCGACTTGGTTATTTTTCAAAGCTACCTGTCACTTTATTTTATACATGTGACATTTACATCCATTAACGTCTCTGATCATTTCATTAACTAAAGTTCCTGGGAAGGTTTGGCTAATCCTGTTTGTTGTGTTCTACCTTTCACTGATTGTGAATTATCTCCCTGTAGATAATTCACACTCCTTGTGAATTATCTCCTTGTAGATAATTACTCCTTGTTAGTAATTTTAGACCATGAGGCTTATCAATGAGGTCCCCGGGCAATCTGGTTGTCCCTCTAGAAGAATTTTGCATTTGCTTTTACCAGGTGTCCTAGGGTACTCACCAGCTGAGGATCAATTTTTATGTTAGTTTTTGGCCTGGGTAAGAAATTATACCAAATGAATGGTATAACCTGAACCCCAAATCCTGTATGAGAGAAGGCTCATGGCCACAATTTTCAGGGGGAGACATTTTCCCTCTAACCACAGCCCATACTGAGATAGATAAACTTGCCTTGTCCTCCTCTTTGGTTGGTGGGCTATCTTTCTGATTCATTAATATGTAGCGCATTAGGGGACCTAGCTGTATGTATATAAAGGTGTCTCAGCTCCACCTCTCCACCTGTAAGAGTTCATGGCCTTGTCTCCTGGCCCTGTGTCACCGTAATGGGGTCCTTACTGAAGGAGAGCTCCATACATAAGAAGCTCTAACAGCTGGCAGCCAGTGTCAGTTTATAAGCTCCTCACTTCAGCCCTCAGCTCTCACTCTGATGCTGGCCACTGAAATGTCCCCTATTCTCTTTTTGCCTAAGCTATGCATTTAATATTTTATACAGCAGTTCTAAATGTTTGTAGGAGGAAGGTTTTCTGTCATGATACTGCTGGACAGGAGTTGAAGGAGATTTACTTTGATGTGCCTCTGCCATGGAACTCCTGGAAGTTCAGAGTCTCCAAAGAATGGTTTTATAATACAGTTGGTAACATGGATTCTCTTTACAAATGAGAACAGAAGATCAGCAGATCAGTAGTAACGCATATTTACACAGCAAAAAAACTATGTTTCTTCAACCAATCAAAAAAAAAAATTAAAACTATCATCAATGTTTTGGGGGCATCTGGGTGGCTCAGTCGGTTAAGCGTCTGACTTCGGTTCAGGTCATGATCTCACACTTTGTGAGTTCAAGCCCTGCGTTGGGCTCTGTGCTGACAGCTCAGAGCCTGGAGCCTGCTTTGGATTCTGTGTCTCCCTCTCTTTGTCCCTCCCCTGCTCACGCTCTGTCATTCTCTTTCTCAAAAATATATAAACATTAAAAAAAACTAAAAAAAAAAAAACTATCATTAGTGTTTTTTAGGAAGAGGTGTCCACAAATAAAACACCTACCTCAATCCCAAGTTTTAGACAGGAGGGTGCTTTGCGTTCCAGTATACTGATCAAAATGAACACTGTGACCCACTGACCAGAACTGCTTCTGTTGAGAGCTTTAAAAAATTTGTACGTTCTAATATTTCTCATTTTTAACATGTATAGATTTTCAACTTATCATACCTCAGGCTGTCTGGTAATGGTCCCTATAACATCCGAAAATAATATCTGTAAAGACAAACAGAGTCTCCAGCTTGTCCTGGTGCTGGTTAAAGGGATGTGAAGAAGGACACTACGGGCCTGCGTTATAAGAGAACCTGGATAATATTAAAATCCCTACAACTCTTCCACTTTTTAAAAAGATCACTTGGCTTGGGTCCAAGATGGAGACACAGTCTATAATATTTTATATTTATAAGTGCCTGACAAAATACCTTCATGTATATGATGCTCTTTTAAGATAAGCAGGCCAGATCAGTGGTTTACATGATTTATTCAAGGTTACAGCCCGAAAATGGCAAAGCCTAGAATAGAATTCTTTTCCGAAAATTAAATTTCATGCCAAAAGAGTGTTACCATGGCAAAGCCACCCTCAGGGATATCTTCTGCAGCCTTTGTATCTAGGAATCACTTATATAAATTTTAAAAAAGAATGACTAGGGGCGCCTGGGTGGCTCAGTCGGTTAAGCGGCCGACTTCGGCTCAGGTCATGATCTCACGGTCCGTGAGTTCGAGCCCCGCGTCGGGCTCTGTGCTGACAGCTCAGAGCCTGGAGCCTGTTTCAGATTCTGTGTCTCCCTTTCTCTCTGACCCTCCCCTGCTCATGCTCTGTCTCTCTCTGTCTCAAAAATAAATAAACGTTAAAAAAATAAAAAAAAAAAAAAAAGAATGACTAAATGAGAGGCATAAAAATCGAATCTAAATTCAGATATGGCACAACAAAAGGGTGTGTTTGGAGCATGGGTTCATGCTTTACATCTCTTCTGTCCATTATGGTAGCCGCTAGCCACATATGATTACTTACATGCAAATTGGTTAAATTAAATAAACTAAAAAGGAAAAGAAAATGTCTTGGTAGCACCAGCCACACTTTGAATGCTCAATAGTAGTCACAGGTAGCTGGTGGCTGCTCTATGGGATAGGGCCAATACAGAGCATTTCCATTATTCCCATTATTAGAGTTCTAGTTGACAGCCTTGCTCTAGAACATGGATTGATGAAGTTAAGTAATTTTATTGTTGCAGCCATCCAGAAAGAACACGGGCTTTGATGATCTGAATTCTGCCTATGTCACTTACAAACTTGCGACTCTTGAGCAAGTTTCTTAACTTCTCTGAGACTCTTGTGTCCTCACTATAAGTCAGAAATAAGGTGTTAGGAACGACACCTTTGCTTAATCAATTATAGAATCTGCAGTCTTCCCAACCCTCGCCACAGCCTCACAGGGGTCTCATGACTGCCAAAAGGCCCTTTGATGAGTATAGAATATACTACTTCCAGAATATTCAACAGAATCACCAACCTAAGCCCTTGGCTAGTGTAGGCATTTTCTCTGCAAGATTTTGCCTTTTCCTTGTGGGGGTGGGGGTGGGGTGTTGTATAAATCAAGACTAAAAAATAAAATAAAACAAAACAATTTATTTAGAACTGGGAAAAATGAGAGCTCAGTTTTCTAGTAACTCCAAAAACTGACATGAGTGAAAGAAGCTGGATCTGAAGGTATAACGAGTGAAACGGGTCAGTGTTTTAGTGATTATTTCCCACAAGACAATGCCAGAAGAGCAGCCACAGAATCAGGTATAATTACCTGTATACACAATCAGACACTAATTAACTTTTTGTTTAAAGAACAAATCCCTTAACAACTCAATAGCTTGCAGCCTTGACAAGACTATTTTCCACATTTGAGACTAGGTAGACAAAACATAGACCCAAGAGAGGCCATCACACTCCCAGAATCACTTCACCCTGCCTTGTCACTTCTCCCTGATACAGCCGTTCCTTTAAATACCTTCCCCGAGCTCCTCTTGTAGACTGTTTCTAATACACCCACAGTGTTGTACTTGACCTTTTCAGGCCTTTGTCTAGTCTGAAAACAAGCTGATGTGCTCTTGCATTTCTAATTAGCAATACCAGAAACCATACAGCCCTTAGAAAATAATTCAGTGCCTCAACTAACTGGGGAGTTGGACAACTTTGGTTAAGTGAGTTTTCTGTTCAACTAAGGAAACCTTTGTTTCAACTTCTTGTTGAAAATCTTTCTAGAATAAAATGCATTAGTGTACCTTTCTGCTTGAGAATATTCTAATTAACGTAATAAACACTCCTGATGATTTAAATTCTTACCATCACAACAAATTAATCTAGGATACTATAGTGGGGTTAAAGTTACAGCACATGGTAACATGGTTATGGTGACGTCAGGTTGTACTCCAGGTATCTGCTAGATGTGCACAAAAAAAGTCTGATCTACCTTTCCAGATAACCGAGGCTCTGATTAGTGAAATTCTGGTTAATCGTGATTTAATTCTATTTGTGCTATGTTGCACTTTCAACTCCACAGGAACCTTTGCTTGTGAAAGAAATACTATGATTCACATTAGGCTTATGCTAAATAGTTATGAAATCCATGGGTCTCTGATAATTTTCCAGACTACTTTCAAACTTTTGTTAGAAGCAATAGCTAGATTAAGTTTCCAGGTAGTAAGGAGCAGAATTAAGCCAATTTCCCTTAAAAAAAAAACAACAACTGGATCTGTGTTTCGCTGCAGAATCTCCCTTTAATAGAAAGTTCAGCACAAAGAAAGCTGCCATCTGAAGTAATTCTGCTGTTAACATTAGTTCCAGCATGTCCCCAGAAATTAAATCTCAGAGAGGAACTTTCTGGACAAATAGTTCACTGAAAAATCAAGAGACTCTATTTCACTCAGATACATAAAGTGAGCTGTGGAGAAGAGTTTGGGGCTTCTGTCTCTGAAACAACATCCTTTCTCACTCAGGGAATTAAAAGCTGCCTAATTTCCAGAGCTACTTCTATTTTACACTGAAGACATTCCTTCAATACTAGTTACCTCCCAGTCAAGTGAAATCCAAAGAGTAACTTGTCCTTTTTAAGTGAGAAGTAACATCTCTCTGGCAATCTCCTTGGATGATAGTGACAGTCGCTCTGCTACCACAACCAGGTCTGATCTGCCTACACTCAGTGCCAAACAAACTGCCTTTCTTCTGCCCTCAAACACTCATATCTTCAACACCCATACTGAAATACAGGAATTGAGGTTACTTTTTAGTATCTTACTTCTTGAAAGAGCTTTGTGGACTGTATGCAACCATTCTGAGGAGTCTGTAAAATGCCTGAAAGGTCTCTAGAAGTCGCTCTACAACTGAGTAGCTGCCACTTGCATCTGAGTCACAGCTGACTTAACTGCTTTCCTGCCGTACGTAGGTTACTGTATCATTAACAGTGAGTACAACAGCTTGTGGCCCAGAATTTGGACCCAGCAGACACTCAATAAACAGACTGAAAAATAGCACTCCCAGGGCAAAAGATAGTACTTGCTTCAGGGATAGAAATATCAGTATCAGTCCCCACCCTGTATCTCTCAAACTAAGTTCTATTTCTGTTGTTCAGGGGCATGGACAGCCAATAATTGAATGTCACAACCAAAACAAAGGGTGAAACTTACTTTCATAAAACAAACAATAGGAATATAATGTAATGCTATTATATGGAATAGTTTATTTAACTAAAACAATATAAATGTTACTGTATACAAAAGTGTATACTGTTTCAATTTTAGAAGCTCAATTTAAAAGGCTTGATCTTACTAAGAGACTCATTTATAACCATAAGAGCATAGATTATGTTTTTTATTATTAACTTGCAAATCCAAAAATAGTGTGATAGAAACTAAAGTCACTCAATTTTAATTGTAAACATATGAACCATAATAAGACAGATATACTTACAGCTTGCATTTCTATACAGAAGAAATGGTTCATGGAGCTGAAATTCCAAATCTTTATTCACTGGTTCAACCAGATTGTGCATATTCAGTCGATTCACAATGGTAAAACCATGGTAAGGTGAGGCTGACCTTAGATTTGACAAAAAACAAAACAAAACAAAACAAAACAACAAAAAAAAACCAAACAACCCTGTAGTCACTGTTTAATTCACAGAAATGTTATCTACTTCTTTATTTCCATTTCAAAGAATAACTACATTATTGCATTACACAATATTGTTAGCACTTAAAATTGTAAACAAAAAATTTAAGACAGATCATATCCCTCCTCTTCTCAGAAGTTTCCAAGGGCTTAGTCCCTCAGACTGAAGGCCGGTGGCCTTGCTAAGACCACCAGGGCCTTGGCTGGTATGTGTCCTCCTCGCCTTCCTCTCCTCTGCCTCTTGTTCTCTTGCTCCAGCCACACCGAGCTCTTCACTTTCCCTACAGGAGAGCACTTCTACCTAAAGACCCTTGCCTGGAACACTCGTCCCGAATCTAGTTATCTCACCCCCTGCAAGCTTCTCCTCAAATATCACTTTCTCAGTGACACTTACCTAAGAACTACTCTTTCTCAGGTTCCCAGCCTGCTCTCAAGTTCAATACCTCCAGCCCACCTCTTTTTTCCCATACCACTTATTATTTTTTATATTTACTGTCTTTCTCCACTAGAATGTAAACTCCACACAAATAGGGTTCTTGTCTTGTTTTTTTGCAGTTGTATCCCAAGATAGATAGCCAGTAGATGTTGAATAAACATTTGCTCAACAAAAATATCACTTATTTTAAATACGGTACAGACTTGGTTTTATTATAGAGTATAGTATTTAGTATTTAGTATTTAGTATAGTATATAGTATTTAGTATAGTCTACTTTAGGTAGACTTGTCAACCATAACAATCATGATTGTTTCTTACACCAAACAGGTCTTTCCACAGTTCTCCTGAGTTAGACAGAAAATGCCTCGAATCCTATAATAACAAATGTCCTTGGTTCTCCTATCAGGGTGAGTCAGTACATGACCCTTTAGACACTCCTCACATGTATACAACATTTCACAGTTTCTCATTCATTTCTCTGTGTACATGGGAGAGATTTTAGAATACTACTCTACAGATTAGGAAATAAACTCAGAATGATTAAGGCTTTTGTCCAAAGTCACACAAATAATGTGACTAGAATTCAGCTTTAGGTTTTCTGACCCCAAATCCAGGCTTCTTCTAGACTAAGGTCTCTGCAAAGTGATATTCTGACACTGTGGCATACCTTAATCCAAGGCACATAAAATATTCTCACATTTCCCAAATAGTTTCATTGGTTTCCTTTTGTTAGGATCAACACTGTAAGCCTCTATGAATATTATTAAACCAAATCATTTATTATACTAAACTTCATATTTTCTACAAACAGTGGATCTGTACTATTCTGTAACAGTAAGGCCAGGAAAGTACTTTCCAAATATCATAGATACTGAGGCTCTAACTACAAATGAGTTTCTAGAGATTTACATAGGTAATAAAGAATAATGAAGTAGGTGAAGGATAAAGGCCTTTTTTTTTTTTTTTTTTTTTTTTTTTTTTTTTTTTTTAAAGGAGAAAGATGAAGGGCAGGGAACAAAGTGGCAAAGAATAAAGAGCTGCTATAGTTAATATGTAATATCAAAGCACTTACATACAAAGGAAAAAAAAAAAGATCAGTGTATTTGGACAAGATCTCAAAGCCATACACCAGAATTTAGAGAATATTTGACAAATTCTTGTTAATTACCATCAATGGAGAAAGGCAATCCTTAAAAGATAACTCCTAATACAAAAAGGTGGGGAGGACCAGATGTCAGTAATAATTCCTGCTGAATCCCTCTGCTTTAGAAACCATGGGAAGGAACCTGCCCCAGTCAGAACAAGACCTAAGGGAGATCCAGAAAAATAAGGACTCATGACTATCCTTTCCTGTCAGTTACAGTTAGGACACAAAAGTTGCCTAATAAAACAAAAGCTGTAGTTTGTAAACCAATCCTATTTTACATAATGACCTCTCAGAAAAGTTGAAAATATAAAATGTGCAATTGAGTAATCCAGGCTTTCTAAATGACTCTCAAGCTAAAATTACACATTACTAGCTCTGAATCATAGGAAGGCTCAAAGAAGGGACATAACTTGGTTAGAATCTCACAGCTACAAATGGATGAATAGGGACAAGCAGGAAGGTTCCAAAGACAAATGTACAACAACGCTGAACTTTATAGGACACTATTCACCATTAGATTAAAAATAGACATGTATCATTTTTTTAAAAAGCTTACCTTCGATATACAAATAAGGTCCCTTCTATATCAGTCTTCTCCTATAATAGACAATGAGTCAATTAGTTTTTTCCCCCATACTTCAACCCCAAATGGTCCTAATGGAGAAGAAATAAGTCATGTTTAAAATGAGCTTATTTATTTTAAAATTACTCACTTTGGAACAGGTCAAGTAACTCTTTTACTCCACAAACTACTGTTACCAGTTTCTTTCTTATCCTTTCTATGCTATTAATGCATACTAATGTATACACAATGTTCAATACAGCAACATGTCTATTATCTGCAACATTTTTCTTTTTAAAATTAAAAAAAAATTTTTAATGTTTATTTATTTTTGAGAGAGAGAGAGAGAGCGAGCAAGCAAATGGGGGAGAAGCAGAGAGAGAGGGAGACACAGAATCAGAAGCAGGCTCCAGGCTCTGAGCTGTCAGCACAGAGCCTGACTCGGGGCTCAAACTCATAGACCATGAGATCATGACCTGAACTGAAGCCACTGGACGCTTAACAGGTGCCCCAAAACATTGATGATAGTTTTAATTTTATCTTTGGTTCATTGAAGCAACATAGTTTGTGAGAAGTTACAACTCATTGTAAAATAACAAAGAAAAAGTTTTGCTTATGTTCTATGTGCCATTATCCAAATGAATGAATAACGGCAGCTTATTTTTCAATTCAGATTATGGCTTGCATTTCATATGTAAAGCAGGACTCCACAATTAAAATTCCACAACACTGAAAATCCGTGAAAAACTAGAAATAAAAGCTTGTTAGTCATAAGTTCCTGCCCCCAAGTCTTCACCATTTGTCTGCAATTCACAGCTCACAAATTTATATGCAGACCAAATAAAGTAAAATGATTCAGAACAATTCAAACTAAGGCAATGTCTAAAACAGCTACACTTAAAAAAAAATTCTGTAATTTTGTTCTTTTTGACTTTCCATATCTCCTTCTCTTCCAGGAGGTAAAGGAAAGAAGATAAAGTAAAGCAAGAGGATTCTGAACACTTTCTTCATCTGAATTAAGTGTTTATAAATGTCAAATCATTCTTACAAAATTATTGATTAAATATAACCTATGTTTCTGTTTTATACCTTAAAGAATATATTACGATAATATTTCAGAGCTTTGTTAGTATAAGCATTTCATTTCTTACTGAAATGTGAACATTAGTCATTTATGAACTCAATCCAACAAATATTTACAGATTATTTGACAAATGTAAAGCCTAAAGCTGAATGAGCAAATTACTGAGGGTCAATTACTAGAAAACTGGAAATTATATTACTTTTAAACAGGGGTTCACAAGTCAGAGAACAGATTGAATGTAACTTTTCAGACCCCCTCCCGTGCAAAAAAAGCCAAAAAGTACTTAGTCTGAAGGGAGCATTCAGAGGTGACATCACCAGCAGCACAGCTGGAACAAAACACATTTACAGGGTCTCTTTTCCAAAGGTTTCAAGGGAATCCAATTAACATGGAAGCCCTTTTCCTAAGTGCCTTGAAATCTTTTCCAAAACTCTGGAAACAGAGTGCAGTTAGATAAAAGCCGGATTCATCCCCACCACCTCCCTTCCAAGAATTGAAACTAATTGGATTTCAAGCTTTAAATCCAAATGACCTCTATGAAGGGGGCTCTTATTTACGTGCTTGTTGGGGGAGAGCACGGGTGTTTATAGATTATGTATATGTACTTTACCTAATAACCCTCACAGCTTCAAACGCAATCTTTCAGGTATCTTTCTGACCCCACCGTTCTCATTCTCCAACACATCTGCAAAGAAGGCAGATCGCCCATGTCCCCGGACCCGACCCCATGGGACTGATCCTCCTGCAATCCTCCCCTCTATCGGCTTTTCCCTCGGGACGTCTTGGGCCTACTTCTCTCGCTCCTCTCTCCCAATCCTCGAAGCCCCTGACACCTTTCAGGGACCGGCCTGTCTCTTCTCCAGTCCCTGGCCTCTCCTCTGCCGCCCTGGCCTCCGGAATCGTCCCCAACCCAGGACAGTCCGCGCGGTCCCTTTAAGAGGCGGTGGCCGGGCGGGCGACCTCAGCGGCCTGGCCGCACTCACCCACTGGTTGGCCTTGGGGCAGAAGGTGTACAGAGCGACCTGGCCCGTGAGGTCTGCGATGCTGGTGATGTAGGGGTCGTGCTGCTTCAGGGCCGCAAGGCTCATCTCCTGCCCAGCTCGGCTCAGAGACTCCATCTTGAATTCCGGAGCCGAGCCCCTCCAGCGGGGGCGGAGTCGCGGGCAGGATGGTGCCATCCAGGCAAGGTTCCCCCAGCTGCGTCAGCACCCTCAGCTTCCGCCTCTCCTCCGGGCCTCGCGGCGGGGCGGTACAACAGCTATTATGCTCCGCTGCGTCCACGGCCCGGGCGCCGGGTTCCGGGACCGTCGGGCTCCTAGGGTCCGGCGTGGCTTTGGCGGCCGAGCTTGCCGGCGGGGGCGCAGGCGTATCCTGTACTCGGGTTAAAATGTCCTGTCGGCGGGATCGAGGCTGCGCTCGAGCTTTCTTCGGGCTCCTGCCGGACGAGGCAGCAGGCCGACGCGGGGGCAGCCTGCGCTTGAGGAGGCGCAGGCCGGGCCGCGGAACGAAAAGCCGGCTGTGCCTGTGCGGCACTCCACAGGTCGTGGGGGGAAAGCACCGAGAAGCTGGGAGCAGGGAGGGCGGTACCCTGAAAGTCGCCCCAGGTCTCGGATCTCACTGGATCACTATCGCCAGCAATTTGGTGTTTTTCTGTAGGAAAATTTTGAGAAAAGCCAAACTAAGCCTCCTGTAACTACACAGGAATGTCTTGTGCAGTTCACTTTTGCTCATTTTCCTCGTCTTGGTCTCATGTAACTCCTTCCATCCGGTCTTGGGAGGAGAGCACGAAGGCCTGGGTTTGTCCTATATCGATTAAAGCTTTAAAAAGATAAAGATAATACATTATTTTAGCAAATATCTGTTGGGCATTTTAACACATTTTGAAGAGCCAGGTACTAGCTAAAGAGTAAAACATAACGGAGAGTATACGGAGCTCTGTTCACACCACTCAACTTGTTTAAAAAAATTTTTTTTCTTACATTGAACAGATACCCCAATGGAATTGAATTTTTGAAAGGAAAAAAAACCCAAAAAAACAAAAAAACCCCGGGGTGCATGGGTGGCTCAGTTAAGCCTCGACTCTTGATTTCAGCTCAGGTCATGATCTCATGTTTCCTGAAACGGCGGTGGGGCCCTGGGCTGACAGCATGGAGCCTGCTTGGGACTCACGCTCGCTCTCTCTCTCTCTCTCTCTCTCCCTCCCTCCTCTCTCTCTCTTCCCCCCTTACCCCACTCACACTCGTACTCAAAATAAATAAACTTAAAAATAAAAAGCCCTGTAATATTTGTATTGTTTATGATTTTACATTTGTGAATGGGAAGAGACTTCATGTCTTACATTCTTTGCAGTATCACGTGAGAAGCGTGTACAAAGGCAGACAGGAAGCGTGTCAGTCATTCACTGTTCCTTAAGCAAGTATCTGGAACTTTTAGGTGTGAGCTGGTGTCACAGGAGGGTCAGAGAGAGGCTGGTCTTTGTCTCACGGAGTCGAATGAATCTCGTGGAAACAGCGAAGCGATAGCTTGAGGGGAAGTATAACGCTCTAAAGAGTTAGATGTGTCCCGGCTGGGTAGCTGCTGAAGAATTTTGTTCCTGACTTCTTATTGGGACATTATCAGAAAGTTTGTGAGACTGCATGCATGGCACCTAGCCCAGGTAGGTCTGGAATACCTTCATCCTTTTTTTTTTTTTTTTTTTTTCTTCCAAACCTGGCCTTTTCTTCAGCCTCCCACTTGTAGCTGCAGTCTGCCTCCCTGAAGGTCCTTTATCTCTCTCTGCCTAATGTTAACCCTTTCCCTTTTCACTGGTAGCCCCTCGGGAGCTTTAAAGACTGTTTAAGACAACTTCCTGGCTCCGGGAGAAACAAGTAGGACAATGTAAGGAAACTGGGACCAGGCTAGAGATGTTGCTCTTGAAACCCAGAGGATTTCACTCCATCTGGTCAGGAAAGTCTAGGAAGGCTTCATGGAGGAGATGATGTTTGCATTAGTGCTCCAGGGTGAGTAGGAGTTCACCAGAGAAGAAAGGCAAGGGCTCCCTTTCATTTTACAGTCTAATGGTGAGCTAGGGAAGGTGTGATCATCCTCATTTGACGGGTGATTTAATTGAAGCTGGATGGAGAAATCACTGGCTCAGTTCCACACTAGTCTGGGGGCATCTGGTATTAGAATCCAGAGACTCCTGCCTTCCCCCAGGGCTCCCTTCCTATACACCATGGCTACCTTTCTTCATCATTGAGAATGAGTCTTACTCCCACCTACTTTCAATAAAATAATTAAAAATCTGTGCCCTAATTTAAAAAATATATGTATTTTTTGAATAGATAATGCAAGCCCTTGGAATAAAATTCAAAGACACACCTGAAACTTAAGTGATTTTTTCCTCTTAAAAAATTATTACTTTATTGAGGTATAGTTGACACATAGCATTGTATTAGTTTCAAGTGTATGGTATGCTAATTTGATATTTGTATACAGTGCAAAATGATTACCACAATAGTCCAGCTAACATCTGTCACCATAACTAGTTACAAATTTTTTTTTCTTGTGGTAAGAACTTTCAAGATCCCCTCTCCTAGCTACTTTCAAATATGTAACATAGTATTATTAACTATAGTCATCATGCTGTACATTACATCCCCATGACTTATTCATTAATTTTTTTCTTACATAGATTTACCAATATTCAGATGGAAAATTGCTTCAAAAATGCATGTTTGCATGGCCCAAAACGTGTTAATGTTGACTGTAATGCTCTGTACAGTTCTCAAGATATATTAAGGGCAATGTGAATACTTAGGAATTGAAACTCTTCCCCCTTTGCTTTGATGCATGGTTTTGCCTTGTGTTTGTGAGCCAAACCTTAAGATCTTTCTTGTGTCTTAGACTACAGGCTAAGGGCAGCGAGTGCATCTTTGTTGGGTCTCTAGTATTTAGTATTTATGCCCCTGGCATAGAGTAGATTCTCCATAAATATTCATGAGTGAATGCCATCTTCAAACCCAACGCCTATAAGGCCATGGAGGAGACTACTTGGAGAAGGGAGAGGTGGCTGGGCAGGTCAGAGATGGGAAAGTGTCTTTCTCTTCCCTGGAAGACCTGTCACTTTTGTGCTCCATGCATGTCAATTATTTTTTTTTATTTTTTTGGTAATTTTTATAATTTACATCCAAATTAGTTAGCATATAGTGCAACAATGATTTCAGGAGTGGATTCCTTAGTGCACCTTACCAATTTAGCCCATCCCCTCCCCCCCCACAACCCATCCAGCAACCCTCAGTTTGTTCTCCATATTTATGAGTCTCTTCTGTTTTGTCCCCCTCCCTGTTTTCATATTATTTTTGTTTCCCTTCCCTTATGTTCATCTGTTTTGTCTCTTAAAGTCCTCATATGAGTGAAGTCATATGATTTTTGTCTTTCTCTAATTTCACTTAGCATAATGCCCTCCAGTTCCATCCACGTAGTTGCAAATGGCAAGATTTCATTCTTTTTGATTGCCGAGTAATACTCCATTGTGTATACATACCACATCTTCTTTATCCATTCATCCATTGAGGGACATTTGGTCTCTTTCCATACTTTGGCTATTGTTGATAGGGCTGCTATAAACATGGGGGTGCACGTGTCCCTTCGAAACAGCACACCTATGTCCCGTGGATAAATGCCTAGTAGTGCCACTGCTGGGTCATAGGGTGGTTCTATTTTTAGTTTTTTGAGGAAACTCCATACTGTTTTCCAGAGTGGCTGCACCAGCTTGCATTCCCAAGTATTGACATTTGAACAATATTTGTTCTTCCTACCCAGGTGCATGGAATATTTTTCCATTTTTTGTGTCTTCTTCAATTTCTTTCATAAGCTTTCTATAGTTTTCAGTGTATAGATTTTTCACCTGTTTGGTTAGATTTAATCCTAGGTATTTTATGGTTTTTGCTATAATTGTAAATGGGATCGATTCCTTGATTTCTTTTTCTGTTGCTTCATTGTTGGCATATAGGAATGCAGCCGATTTCTCTGAATCTCTGATTCTCTTTTGCTGAATTCATGAATCAGTTCTAGCAGTTTTTTGGTGGAATCTTTTGGGTTTCCCATAGCTTTATGAAAGTATCCTAAAAGGTACTAGATGCTTTCTAGAATTGCATTTCTGATATGTGAACTAGTTTAGTCTGTCAGTTCTGGAGCAGACATACTAATGATTTCAACCAGGGAGAAAGAAATCTCCATATGGGGTAATGTAACTGGAATAAAAGCACATGGGATTAGCATACCATTTAGTTAATCTGTTTATTGTGTTTAACATGGTGTTCCTGATAATGTTCTTTGGGAGAAAGTTCTACATCCTTTGCCGTTACTTAACCCAATGGAACGTTTCAAATTAACCATAGCATAGCAGTGGTATAAACACTAGCAGTATATTCAAAACTGATACATACTGCTTCTCCATGGAACAGCAAAGTGCTTCATAGGTATACTCACTCACAAATTCTCAAGATTGGTATATGGATGTAGATAATTGTTACGCATTTGTAAATGAAGGCATCCAAAGGTACAAGATGAGCTGATTTCCCTGAGGCAGAGATTGTACACTCTTCACCAGCAGTCATTTTTATCCTTTTCCGTTGCCTTCCCCACACAGATAGGTTTCATTTCCCAAACTCTTTTAGCTTAGGTACAGCTCTCTGATCCAATTCTGGCCAGTGGAATGTTGGCAGAAGTGATGTGTGGCTTCTCCAGGCCACAGGTTTAAGGAGCATGTTCCCCCTTGACTTGCTTTTCCCCTTTCTGTTGTCTGGGTGCAGGCAACTGTGGGGCCATGAAGAATGGCAGAGACCTAAGATGAAAGGGGTTGGGACCCTGAATCACCACAAAGAGGAGAGCTGCTTGCTGTCCAGGGTATCCTTCTCAGACTGTTAGATGATTGAGTAGACTGTGTTGGGTTTGGGAGATTATGTACTTTGGGAGATTATGTACTTTTTTGTTACCTCGGTCCAGCCTATCCCAACTAATTGTACTGCTCCAGATTGTTCAGAAAGTCAGCAATAAAACTTCAGGCTTCTGAAGTGGAATTAAAATTAAGCATATGATTTACCAGAAGATTGCTTAGTGCTTTGACAATAAGTCAAGACTTTAAGAGAACTCCAGCCAGAGCTCTGCATTAGCAATCAGTTATAAGCACAAATTTGCAGAGTCACAAAGTGGCTAAAGACCAAAAATATTCTTGCCTATACCATTAGGCAATTGATTTTGCAATTGCATCATGAAATAACCTACTAAAGCCAAATTGGGAGGCTGGCGTTTAAAATGTACTTCTGCATGACAGTTGCCACAGATGCTCTCAGACTTCTTTTAATTCTGTCTTTCTTTCTCCCTTGGGCGTATTAAAATGCAAGTACCGTTGACACTTGAATAACATGAGTTTGAACTGTGTGGGTCCGCATATGGGAAGGTTTTTTTTTTTTTGATAAATATAGTAACAGTACTATAAATATATTTTCTTGGGGCACCTGGGTAGCTTGGTAAGTTGAGCATCTGACTTTGGCTCAGGTCATGATATCCTGATTCATGAATTCGAGCCCCGTGTTGGGCTCTATTCTGACAGCTCAGAGACTGGATCCTGCTCCACATTCTGTGTCTCCCTCTCTCTGTCCCTCCCCCACTCACACTCTGTCTTTCTTTCTCTCTCTCTCTCAAAAATAAACAAACGTGAAAAAATTGAAAAAGTATGTCTTCTCTTCCTTATGATTTTCTTAATGACATTTTTTTTCTAGCGTATTTTACTGTAAGAATATAGCATATAATACATATAACATACAAAAACTGTTCATGTTACTGGTAAAGCTTTGTCAACAGTAGCAGTTAAGTTTTTGGGGAGTCGAAAGTTTTACCTGGGTTTTCAACTGTGTGGGGGTTTGCCGCTCCAACCTATGTGTTGTTCAAGAATCAACTGTATTTCTTTTTCCCCCCACTTCTAAAGCACCTTTATCTTCTTGTATTATTATTTTCTTACTGAAGTGTAGTTGACACCCAGTGTTACATTTGTTTCAGCATACAACATAGTGACTTGACAAGTGTATCCGCTATGCCGTGCTCCCCATTGCGTAGCTGCCATCTGTCACCACACAACACTGTTACTATGCTGTATTCTCTATGCTGTACCTTTTACTCCTGTGATTTATTCATTCCATAGCTGGAAGCCTGTATCTCCCACTCCCCTTCACCCATTTTGCCCATCCTTTCACTCCCTTCCCTCTGGCAACCATCCGTCTTCTTCTCTGTAGTTAAGGGTCTGTTTCTGCTTTTTGTTGATTTATTCATTTGTGTTATTTTTTTAGGTTTCACATATAAGTGAAATCATATAGTATTTGTCTTTCTCTCTCTCTGACTTCTTTCACTTAGCAAAATACTCTCTTGGTCCATCCATGTTGTTGCAAATGGCGATCTCTCATTCTTTTTTTATGGCTGAATCTATATATATATGATTCATATATATATTCAATCAGTTATATTGAATATATTGAATATGAATATATATTCATATATATGATATGTGTGATATGTGATATATATCTATATCTATCTCACATCTTCTTTTATTTGTTCATCTAAAGGATCAACTGTATTTCTTAAGCCAACACAGTAAGAAAGAGTTTAAAGGCATCAATCTGCTGTGTTAACTCTGTAACCTGAAATCTTCCTTGTTGACTCTACAGATTAATACGAAATGTACTAAGTACGGACAACAGAACTTAGAGGCTTTTTTTGTTCACGAGTTCTTTTCTATCTTTCCAGTTTTAGTTCTGGTTTGCTTCTAGTCTTATATAACCATTATTCATTTACTAATATTTATTTATCTGGTGAAATTGCCATCATAATCACTTTTACATATGCATTTAATTCATTTAATGAGTCTTAGCTCCCTTCAACACAAAATTTGTTCAGTGGCTAAAGCATATTAATAAATTGTTGAACTCTTATGGATTGAATGTGCACAGAGATACACTTAAGAATGAATATGTATTGGGGTGCCTGGGTGGCTCAGTCAATTAAGTGCCCAAATTCATCTCAGGTCATGGTCTCGAGGTTTGTGACTTTGAGCCCCATCTCGGGCTCTGTGCTGACAGCTCGGAGCTTGGAGCTTAGAGCCTGCTTCGGATTCTGTGTCTCCCTCTCTCTGCCCCCCCCCCCCCCCAATAAATAAACATTAAAAAAACCCACAATGAATATGTATCTTCACTGTACCCTCCCACTTTGAGGTAAAATCACAGCGTTACATTTTTTTTTTAATGTTTATTTATTTTTGAGAGAGAGAGAGACTGAGACAGAGCACTAGTGGGGGAAAGGCAGAGAGAGAGAGAGAGAGAGTGAGAGAGAGAGAGAGAGAGAGAGAATCCGAAGCAGGCTTCAGGCTCTGAGCTGTCAGCATAGAGCCTGATGAGGGGCTCGAACCCACTGACTGACCCACCCAGGAACCCCACACAGTATTACATTCTTAAAGGGTTCAATGCTTTGTTTTTTCTGCTTACATATTGTCTTAATTTGGGTATCCAATATGTGATCCAACATGTGAGCTTGAGGCAAAACTGACACAAGATTCGTGGGAGGCTTTCTTGTGTAAATCAATTATTACATGATTTGTGGAATAACAAATATGGTTCAGATATAGTTTATGTTATTTTGGTAAACTTGATTACATTTATCCTGAAGGCACAAATATTAGTTAATCCTATCTTTCCCCACTCAATTGCACTCATAACATAAAATAATGTTAAACATAAAATAATGTACACTAAAAAGCACTCTGAATTATGGAAATGCTGTAATTTAATGGAGATTAGCTGTCACAATATGAAAAACCATTCACTCATCTGTATGTTGCCTGCAGCCTTGAATTTAAGGACTATTCCCTGTTCTGGACCTTGAAGGAGATATCAATATTCATTATCTGAGGAGAAGAGCATAAATTAGCCTTAGCTATCCAATAAACATTAACCCAAAAGATAATAGAAAAACCCATTTCTCTTGTGCAATAAAATTGTTGCCATTACTGTGATAAAGGAGGTTGAACTAGGTCAGGAGCAGTCCTTTTTACATTGCTCAAGAACACTAGAAGGATTAAAAATTTATGGATTACCTCCTAGAAACAATGATCTGGTACAGAAATGTAATAAAACACCCACTCTCCTGTGTCTTCCTAAGCTGCTCCGTGCCGTTTCACTTTCTGATTGTATTAGCATGACAACTTTCCAAAGCTCTAGAAACTGTCTTTTGGCAAAGATGAAGATTTTCAAACTAAAAGAATTTTTATTGAAAATCCCGAGGCAGATGGTGTAAAAAGGTAATGTTAAAATGTGAACCAAATAGAATCATTTTGTGTATATTCGGTATATTTGTAATTTTGTTTTACTTAGGTCGCTGATAAATACAAGCAAAAGAACAAAAGTGAAGTAAAAGGATATGGCATTAAAATATTATACTATATTAATGGTCCTTTGGATAAAATTGTGTGAAAAACACGATATAGTTATTTTTATGTGAAATCTTCCTGTACCAAAAGCTGGCAAAATTATTTCTTTAAAGAGCTATAGTTTTGAAAAATTATTCATTAATGTTTCTTTAATCTTTCAGACTCCTCTAAGTCTTTGTACTTTTTAAGAGCATTTTTAGAGCACACATATTTGTATATTTAATGCTGGAAAATAATCTAGGTGGGACTATTTGGATATAAATGTACTTAGTTTTAAGGGATTTGGGGAGATGGGGCTTTTTATTTGTAAATGTCTAAAAGTCATGCATTTCCTAAGTATTGATGGATGCTTTCATATAGGAGGGTTTTTGTTTTCTTTTCCAGTGACTCCTTTCCTATCTTTGCTTTCCACTGATGGCCTTTTATTCTTCAATAATGAAACATAGGAAAACATACACAGTTCCAAACTTTCCATTTATATGTTTTTGAGCTAAATTGCCTTGAGGTTAAGTAAAGGTAATGGAAATATGATTACTCAGGTGAAACATTACCATATGGGCATTTTCTGCTCTTTACAGATGCCTACATTTAAAGTAATCTACTAGAAACTGAGGCTTGGGAGGGAAAAATTCCCACCCATAGCTTATACTAATAGCATATATGCGAATAAAACTCTCGAACTCGTTAGTCCACGAATCCCTGAGGATTGGAGTACATCATCTGTAGGGAAGCAGCCAAGAGATCTGTTGAAAGGCACATCATACCAAAGAAATGAACCGTGTAACTTGCAATTGCTAGAAATACATCAGCTGAACCAAACTGACAGGTAATCTTAATGTCATATTTTGGTGCGTCTTCTCAGAATAAGCCAGGAGTTTTTCTTGGCCCTACAAAGAATTTGACTGATCTTTGAAGTTTTAATAGCATAGATCTTTCTGATCTGAGCTAGAAAGTTCTTTTTAAAAAGTAACAGGGGCTAGGGGCTCCTGGGTGGCTCAGTTGGTTAAGCATACGACTTCGGCTCAGGTCATGATCTCTTGGTTTGTGAGTTAGAGCCCCATGTCGGGCTCTGTGCTGACAGCTCAGAGCCTAGAGCCTGCTTCAGATTCTGTGTCTCCCTCTCTCTCTGCCCCTCCCCTGCTAATGGTCTGTCTCTCTCTGTCTATCAATAATAAATAATAAATGTTAAAAAAAAGTAACAGGGGCTATAAAAAAGGAGCAGTCTTTGGATTTTGTCCTTCAAACTAGAGACTGGTAGTGCAAAATAGGTTTCAGAGGCAAAGTCAATGAGTTTATGTCATTCTTATTCAGTCTGGCAGAGGGTAAATGCTTTAACATTGTGAAACAAAAAAGAACTGACCTTTTATGAAAATGTAGGTTAGGCCCACATCCACCAGACCCACGCATTTCATAGAACTGAGCTGAGCAAAATGAGCTGCTGATTGCACAATCTCATAGTGTGGCTGTGCCTTAGGGTCACCTGTCCTCCAAGATGCAGATGGGGAGAAAAGGGCATTTTAAAAGCTGAGAGAAAAACACAGACATGGCTTTCTTTTGATCTTCTACCCAGCTTTTGAATCTACTTTTATTTAAAACCATCATCATCACTTATATGTATATTAAATACTTTATTTTTTTAAGTTTGTTTTTGAGAGAGAGAGAGAGAGAGAGAGCACCAGCCCATGTGCATGCGTGTGGGGGAGGGGCAGAGAGAGAGGGGGACAGAGGATCCAAAGCAGGCTCTATGCTGACAGCAGCGAGCCCAATGCGGGGCTCAAACTCAAGAACCATGAGATCGTGACCTGAGCCGGACACACTCAGGCACCCCAAAACGCTTTACTTTTAACTCTAAACCAAAATCATAGCAACAACCTTTGAGGATTCAGTAACATCTTTTTCAATAAATATTAGGCAGTTCAATTTTGCATAGAATTAATTGACCAAACAATCTTTTTTTATTTTTTTTAAATTTTTTTTTTCAACGTTTTTTATTTATTTTTGGGACAGAGAGAGACAGAGCATGAACGGGGGAGGGGCAGAGAGAGAGGGAGACACAGAATCGGAAACAGGCTCCAGGCTCCGAGCCATCAGCCCAGAGCCCGACGCGGGGCTCGAACTCACAGACCGCGAGATCGTGACCTGGCTGAAGTCGGACGCTTAACCGACTGCGCCACCCAGGCGCCCCAATTGACCAAACAATCTTGAGCTAACAGTTCCAGGATAAGAAAATTGGTCAATTACATCTGAACTCTGCCATGATGACAAAGCAGCACTCTTCCGGTACTTTGATCTTTTAATACGTTCCCTGCTGTAGGGGAGGAAAAGCTTTCCTCAACCATATTAGGGTCCTTAATAGGCTGAGTCTGAAGTTCAAACTGACAAAGATAGCAGGAGAGGAACATACACATTGATTTAATTCAAGTTTTACGTGACCCAAGACTTCCTTCATCATGAGGAAATGAAAATCCAAAGAAATGGTCAAGCTTGAGTGTTTTTTTTTTTTAAGTTTATTTATTTATTTTGAAAGCTACAGAGACAGAGCAAGTGGGGGAGGGGTAGAGAGAGAGAAGGAGAGAGAGAATCCCAAGCAGGCTCTGCACTGCCAGCACAGAGCCCTATGCGGGGCTTGAACTCATGAACCGTGGGATCATGACTTGAGCCGAAACCAAGAGTTGGACACCCAATTGACTAAGCCACCAGGGCACCCCAAGCCTCAGTGTTTTTATGCTGGGTTTGATAAGAACGGGAAGTTGCAGAAAGACATGATAGGGCAAAGAGTATGAGCTAAGTGTAAACTGAGGGGAATTCAGCAAGGTCTGTTTGTTTAAATTCCATTCTGTGTCCCTGTGTCTTCTGAAATAAGAAAGCTTCTTTCCTCTGGGTCTAAGGAGGGCGTCTCTCATGTGAGGGTGTTATGACCTGTTTCAGGAGAAGGTCAGAGAGTCCTTACTTCTTTCTCAAGTTCCTGGAGCCTGAAATATTCAATGTGCCAAGATGCCATATTTTGGGGTAATGTGTCCTGAACCCCATCACTGCTGTGGAAATATTCATCTCTTTCATTGAACGTGCATACCTATTACCTCTTTTAATCCTCAACACAAGACAGGGCAAGGATGTTTATCCTTGTGTTATTTTGGGGAGAATGGGTGTTCCGGTAAACTAAGTGACGGAGCCAGTACCCACAACCACGGGGCCCATCCCACAAGGTTGCTCTGCCTCGCTGTCCATGGACTCATCTGGGTTCTCGGCTCCTTGGCATCCAAGAAAATCAGGTAGCAAAACTGATAAACAAATGCTGATGTACCAACGGCGGTCCAGTGGACCACTGCCAGGTAATGTGCATTTCGCCTGAGCTATCCTGCTAGAGCTTTTCTGGTGGCTGTTTCAGAAAGTATTAAAGATGGTTTTATGCTAGAAGGATAATGGAACTGGGCTGTGAAACAAGACAGGAGAAACACATAAAAATTCTAGCGTCCATAAAATCTTGTTAGATAGCATAAAAACTTTGGGAACTATTTTTGGAAGGCGCTCATGGTGGACTTGACTCTTAATTTTTCTGTCTTGAAGCAGGGCACAGGCTTGCTTCCTTGTCTGTTGCTCCTTCATTGCTGAACAGCTCAGTACATTCACTCTGACAGGACGGGATGTTGGGGCATCTGTCCCTGGCTTCCCTTCCTTCTCTGCAGGTGGGATACCATGATGTTACGGTGCTCCTGCTGTAATAGAGTCAACTCTGGGTCTCAGGGGCTGATGATCTGATCTGTGGAATGTCCAGGGTATTCACTTTTTAAAACCTTTTTAAAAATTGAGATATAATTTGCATATAGCATCCTATTAGTTACAGATTACAGCATAAGGATTTGATATTTGTATGCATTGTGAAATGATTACCACCGTCACCACACAGTTATAAACATTTTTGTCTTGTGGTAAGAGCTCTTCAGATCACGGGCGCCTGGGTAGCTCAGTCGGCTGAGTGTCTGACATCAGCTTAGGCCATATCTTGTCGTTCTTGAGTTTGATTTCTGTGTCGGGCTCTGTGCTGACAGCTCAGAGCCTGGAGCCTGCTTTGGATTCTGTGTCTCCCTCTTTCTCTGCCCCTCCCCTGCTCATGCTCTGTCTCTGTCTCAAACATAAATAAAAACATTAAAAATTTAAAAAAAAAAATTAAAAAGAAATAAAAAAAAGACCTCTTCAGATCGACTCTCTTAGCAACTTTGAAACACCCAATACAGTATTATTAACTAGAGTTACCATGCGGTACTTTACATCCCCATGACTTAAGTATTTATTTATTTTTAAAAAATGTTTGTTTATTTTGAGAGAGAGAGAGCAAGCCAAAGCATGAGTTGGGGAGAAGAGAGAGAGAGAGAGAGAGAGAGAGAGAGAGAGAGAGAGAGAATCCCAGGCAGGTTCCATGCTGTCATCTTGGAGCCTGAAATGAGGCCCCGACTCACAATCCATGAGATCATGACCTGAGATGAAACCAGGGTCAGATGCTTAAGTGAATGAGCCACTCAGGTGCCCCTGACTTATTTATTTTATAATTGGAGATTTGTACCTTTTGACCACCTTCACTCATTTCACTCACCCTTTATCCCCTGCCTCAGGCAACCAGCAATCTGTTCTCTGTATCTGTGAGGCTTTTTGTTTTGTTTTTTAAGATTTTAAGATTTTGTTTTTAAGATTTTAAGATTTAAGAGGTCATAGAGTATTTCTCTTTCTCAGTCTGACTTCCCTCACTTAGCATAATGCCCTTAAGGTCTATCCACGTTGTCAGCAATGGCAGGATTTCCTTCTTTTTTTGTGTGGCTGATTAATATTCCATTGTATGTATATACCACATCTTCTTTGCCCATTCATCCATCAATAAATACTTAGGTTGCTTCCTTTTCTCTTTCTTAGCATTTCTCTGCTTATCAGAATTTCCATCAGGTAATTAGGAGCTGAGAAGGGAAGTTAGGGGAGGGAGGGAAATGAGCAACACAGAGCAGTATATGGTTAAGTGCCAAGAAAATAGTACTGACAGCCAGGGCTGAGTCCCAGATGAAGGACGTGCAGAGAAGCCATCATGGAGGACACAGAACTGGAATTGAACCTTGGTGATGGGTAAAATTAGGATAGGCTGAGAGGAGAGAAGACACCAACGTTCTCCCCCACCCTTTTGTTTTGTTACGGAGAAAACCATATGGATTCTCTTTGGGGTTACATTCTTGAGTAATATTTCTTGGAATATTCTTGGAAAGAATGTTCTCCATGTCTCCTATTTGCTGTGATGTGCTGAAGCAGTATCTCACCAATGGCTTTAAGACACCCGATGTCTGAGCGTTCTAAAGCAGAAAGTCAAAAAAGAACCCCAGTCTTGGCTCTGCCACCTGATGGCTGGCTCCTCAGGAGAAGTCATTTGACTTCTCTGGATCTGTTTTCTCATCTAAGAAAAAAAAGAGGGGGGGGCACCTGGGTGGCTCGGTCAGTTGAACATCAGACTTCGGCTGAGGTCATGACCTCACAGCCTGTGAGTTTGAGCCCCTCGTGGGGCTCTGTGCTGACAGATCAGAGCCTGGAGCCTACTTTGGATTCTGTGTCTTTGGCTCTCTCTGCCCCTCCCCCGCTCACGCTCTGTCTGTTTCTCTCTCTCTCAAAAATAAAATAAACATTAAAAAAATTTTAAAAAATAGGGTTAATAATACCTACCTCCTAGGCTTGTAGAAATTTGCCTGTATTGAGAAAACGTGGGCAAATTAACTGACATGGTACTTTCCGCATGGTAAGGGCTCAATCAATCACAATGTTCTTTTCTTTTCTCACAGTCCATAAATTAGCTTTGTCATTTTATAAGTAGGGGACAATCAGCATAGCCCCTGGCAACATGTGAAGAATGTGGTACTTCTGCTGAAATGCGTGTCTCTGGAATGTGGGTCAACCTTCTTGGAAACCCAAGCCTGCCCTCTCACTGGTGGCCACCCAAAGACCCTCATCCCTGTCTGGGAAATGGATGGTGGCACCACGGTTCACACTTCCTGGTAGATTGCCATCCACAACTCTAGAGAGTCTTGGAACACACGCTAGCTGTCAAGAGGATTGAAGTACAGCAGAGTTTAGGACTGAAAAGTGCTGAGGCCAGGCATATATGTTAAAAAGTGAGGACATTCGTTAGCCAAGGACAAGTGCATACTGCTAGGTAATCAGGAGTTTCTCAGTGAGCTAGTCCAGCACAGAGCTACAGTAATTTTTCTTACATATATTTTCCTGGTGGCCGTCCAAAATCTTATAGTAGTATAATCAGATGGAGCAGACATACTGGTTAAACCTGCTCTTTATCAGCAGAAAGAGAGGGAGAAATAGCCTATGTGCTCTGTTTAATTGATTGAAACTTCTTACTGGAAAAGCAGCCACTGTGAGGGGGAGAACCTGGTTTTGGTGCCTCTTGTAAGACTAGGAATTAAAGAAAGGGGGAGGTTGCATTATCACAGCCCTCGGTTCTCCCGGCAAGCTGAATAATATCCCTTTAAAAGCCAAACATAATTTCAGAATGAATCAGGTACACACCTATGAGTCTTGTGTCCTGATGCTCCAAGGTTTCTGTTGAATTAACAATAGTAAAAGCAATAACACAAACGGCAAAGTTTTCCATTCAGAGAAATGGATCTAAGGCAAAAACTCCCCCGAGCCCCACAAAGTACAATCACCTGTTTTAACCTGTGCTACAGCCACAGGGAGGGCGGGGCTTCCGTGGCTCTGTGGGATTGCTTCTGCTGGGCACCCCGTCTGCAGCACAGCAAGGTCACCACCTTCTCGTCTGCAGGGGCTTCTGTTCCCTCTTACCTGCTCAGACACCCAGCAAGTCCGTAGAGGAGGGTTGGATTTGTCTTGAAGAAAGTGTTTTTTCTCTGGGAGATGAGGTGTTAGGAACAGGGCATCAGGAGAAGCTCTTAGAGGTAAGAAAATGTTATTTTTTTAAAAAAGATTTTTATTTTTTTAAAGTACTCTCTACATCCAACATGGGGCTCGAAATCACAACCCCAAGATGGAGCGTTCCATTCTCCACCGACTGAACCAGCCAGGTGCCTAGAAAATGATGATATTATTACTACCCTCTTTTCCTCGCCTTATCATTAAACAGTGAAAAAAGGGATCACTTTTAAAAATATTTGAAAATAGGCTTCTAATGTTTTAGGCAGATGACCAAACTCTTGTTCAGAATGGCTTTTGGACCAGAGAGTTGGATAGTCACCTGGTAGAAAAGAGAGATTAGAGGTAGTTTTAACAATGTGAAGAAAAAAATCAATACAATCTTTTATTGTTATTTAATGACAGTGGTATATGCAGACTCCATTTCGATGGGGACCACACTCAGTGGGGAGCCCAATGTGGGGCTCGATCCCACGACTCTGGCGATCATGAGCCAAAATCAAGAGTTGGATGCTCAACCGACTGAGCCACCCAGGTGCCCCTGAATAGAGGATTTGAAAGGTCATAGAAGAAAGAATTTTCTTTAGGGAGCGTTTTTGCCATTCAAAAGACAAATTTCTCTACTCCTGAGCTTCCTTATATTTCTGAAGTTAATAATTAATTGCTGTTATGAGGAATCGTCTATCCCATGTACCCCTCTGCTCCATATTCAAAGCCTAGAGTTTGATTTGGTTTGGTTTTGTCCTCAGTGTATTTAAAGACCGAACATCAACGCGCCACTGTGTAATCTGGACCAAATCTTAATTTGAATATCTTATTAGTTGAAAACCTTTTTCAGTGGTAATTGAAATTTAATTCTATCCTTTTTAAAACATTTGAAACAAAATATTTCAGGGTTTTAAGGTTGCCTGTGATAGTTGAGTTTGTACTGAGATATCCCTAAACAACCAGTCAGGCTGAGAAGATGTGCACATATGCTAAACATTAGAATGAATTAAAAGCACGTAGTGGCATTGATGAAAATGTTATAGATAGACCTGGGTGTAGCAAAACTGGGAGGTGGTTTTTATCCAGGGGCCTGTGGATGGCCCTTCGAAGTTCTGTGAATGTCCTGGGATTAAAAGCAAGATTTTGTGTGTGCTTTTGTCTCAGGAGAGGATTGATGGCTTTCCTGAAATTCTCCAAAAGTGCCATGTCCCCCAACCTCCCCAGAAGGTTAGGAACCACAAACATTTGAAAATGCTCAGTACATTGGACTCAATTTAAAGCACTGATAAAAAGGAATTTCTTTTTCTACTTGAAAGTCTTGGAATGTTAGGCATAGGATCCTACAACTTAACATTTTTTTAAGAATTTCAAACCCCAATGCCATGGTTATAGAAATTATTTCACCAAAAGAGAAACCGGATCTTAAAAAGGGACAGCTGTCTTCAGATGTGATACAGTCTTAACAATTCAAATGAAAAATTTCCTGAGAACTGGTGAATCCGTCAGGAGGCTGGAAGCCGGGTGCCCTGGGCGGAAAATGTCTCCTGAGCGCCACTGGGAGGCGCTGTGGCACAGGGAGAGAAAGGAACCCCGGCCTACTAGTCTTCAGCTTCCAACTCCCGTGAGACCTTGGAGAGGTCATTTAATTTCTCTCCGGGTCTGTTTTGTTATCTGAAGAATGCCATCTGGTCTCTATGTTTCAACGAGACTAAGGTATGACAGACAACAAAGCCCTTTTTAAAAAGTGCACTACAGCCATTAAAAGAAATACATTGGTAAAGGTTGCAAAGATATATTACTAAAAAGTTGAGACACAATTCACACGCCATATTATTCATTCTATTAAAAAGTATACAACGCAGTGGTTTTCAGTTTATTCCCAAAGATGTGCGGTCACCAGCACTATTTAATCCCATAACATTTTCATCACCCCGCAAAAGGAAGCTCACATCCGTTAGTGGTTACTCTCCTCCCCCACCTTCTGGTAACTACTAATCTACCTTCTGAATCTATGGGTTTGCCTGCTCTGGACATTTTTGGCATTCCATATATAATATCCATATTCTGGACATCCCATAAATGGAATCCTATAATATGTGGACTTTGGTGACTGGCTTCTTTTACTTACAATGTTTTAAAAGTTTCCTCCATGGTGCGATCCTCATATTGATTTATCAGGAGCACTTGACATGATGACCATTTTTCTTTTTCTTTTGACTTCTGGAGCAACTTCCTTCTTATGTTCCTTTGGCCACATCTTTCACTCTCCTTAAATGTTTCTTTCTCATTATCTTTCAGTCTCTCTTAACGTGGGTAAGCCCCAGGGCTCAGGCATCAGACCTTTCTCTTCTTTATGCCTCCTCCCCAGGGACTTCATCCAGTCTCGTGGGTTTACATCCCATACATGCCATCAACTCCTAAGCTGGTATCCCAGCCTGGACTTTCCTCTGAATTCCAGCGCTGTATCCTCATCTCTCCCTGGGTCTCTAGCATACATCGCAAAAGCAATGTGTCACCACACCGCCTGCCTTCCAATGTGTTCCTCCCACTGCCTTCGCTCTAGTTGCTCAGACCCAAAATTTGATAGGCCTGTGCTTGACTTTATTTTTCTCACCTCCACACTGCATCTATGAGCAAATCCTGCTGGCCTTTCCTTCAAAACTCATCCAGAATCCAGCTCCTTCTCATGACCTTCATAGCTAAGCCCTCCTGGTCCAAGCCCTCTTGGCCTCCTGTTGGATAATTGCAGTAAACTCCTGACTGGTGTCCCTGCTACCTCCCTCATAGTATATTATTAGAAGCTCAAGGGATCACTTTATTTTATTTTTTTAAAGCGTTTTTCTTAATGTTATATTTATTTTTGTGAGAGCGAGTGAGCATGCACGCGTGAACGGGGGAGGGGCACAGAGAGAGGGAGACACAGAATCCGAAGCAGCTCCAGGCTCTGAGCTGTCAGCACACGGCCTGATGTGGGGCTCGAACTCACCAGCCATGAGATCATGACCTGACTGAAAGTCGGATGATTAACCGACTGAGTCACCCAGGCGCCCCACCAGGGATCATTTTAAAGCACAAGTCAGATCATATGTGTCTTCTGTTCAAAATTGTTCAGTGGATCCCTATGCTAGTTAGAATAAAAGCCAAATGTTTTACAGTGTCTTACAAGCCCTACATGATGAACCTTCCCCTTACCCCATCACACTAACCACCTGCTACTCTCCACCTTGATTTCTTGGATTCAGCTGCACTGGATTCCTCGCCATTCTTCATATATAACAAAATGTTTTCATCTCAAGTCTTCTGCACTTTCTGTTTTCTGCCTAGAATGCTCTTCCTCCAGATGTCTCAGTTCCTCATCTGTTAGTTCTGTGTTTACATGTCACCTAATGAATGAAGCCCACTCTGACCACACTATTTAAAATAGCAACTTGCACCCAACTCTCTCTCCACATTCCCTATGCCAATTTCTCTGCTTTTATTTTTTCTAAAACACTTGCCTGCTGGCACATACATATACATGTAAGCATATGCAGCCACTCATGCACACATTTTCCACCTATGTACATGTATAGCACACACATGCACACATTTTTGCACATGTGCATATGTGTATGCATACACATACACCTAATTGTTTATGTGTCCGTTTGCCTATCTTCCCCATCAGAATGTAAGCTTTGTGGATACAGCAACTTAATTTTCTTCCTTTCTTTTTTTATATTAAATATAATTTATTGTCAAATTGGTTTCCATACAACACCCAGTGCTCATTCCAACAGGTGCCCTCCTCCATGCCCATCACCCACTTTCCCCTCTCCCCCACCCCCTATCAACCCTCAGTTTGTTCTCAGTATTTAAGAGTCTCTTATGGTTTGCCTCCCTCCTTCTCTACCTTTTTTCCCCCTCTTCCCCTCCCCCATGGTCTTCTGTTAAGTTTCTCAGGATCCACGTAAGAGTGAAAACATACGGTATCTGTCTTTCTCTGTATGACTTATTTCACTTAGCATAATACCCTCCAGTTCCATCCATGCTGCTACAAAAGGCCATATTTCATTCTTTCTCATTGCCAAGTAGTATTCCATTGTATATACAAACCACAACTTTGTTATCCATTCATCAGTTGATGGACATTTAGGCTCTTTCCATAATTTGGCTACTGTTACAGCAACTTAATTTTATTCCTTGTTGTATTCCCAGTGCCTAGAATAGTGCTTGGCATATTGTAGGCTCTCAAAATATTTTCATTGAGCAGAATGAATAAACTGTCTATATACTTCATCTTCCTCGCAGAGACATGTGGCAAAAACAGAAACTTCAAAGCATGATTTTGGTTGCCTTCTGCTTGATGTGAAGTGGTAGGGGTCCTCTTTTTCCTTGCCAAACTTAGGGTGGTCAGGGATGACAGAGTCCTTCTGAGCTTTGGGCCAACAGTGATTCCTACTGGACCTTCAAGTAGCACATATCCCCCCTTTGATCTCCTGCAGTCCTTGGGGAGTCAATATTTATGCCCATCCATGAGCCTGGCAGAGAGCCTTCCTGCCCTCAAGATGTGCGATGCTTGGCTTTTGGGTAGAGATGCCAAACAAAGACAGGAAGATTAGTTTTTGGGCTAGGGATTTCTTCCAAAAGCCTAATGTGATAGAAGTGCCATCACAAAGGCTAACACACATAGAGAGCTTGAGAACTGGTTTGAACAATTCTGCTGGCTGCAAGTAGAGATGATAAGAAATTCTAAATGTAGTCTCAAACAATTAGACTTTCAGAATTAGAAGGGCATTTCTGGTCCTCACTCCTTCACTCCTTCCCCTCCTGTTCCTTCCTTCCTTCCTTCCTTCCTTCCTTCCTTCCTTCCTTCCTTCCTTCCTCAAATGGAACACCAAGGGCTAAAGAAATGAAGCAAATACCCAGGGTCACACAGTTAATGGCAGAGTCAGAGCCAAATTCAGGTTTCATGATTCTCAATCTTTGTAATACATAATGCTGCCTTCCCAGTAAACAAAGAAATAGTCAGGAAAATGGTCAATTAAATTATCTTGGAGAAGGTGAACCTTAGCTCTCAAGAAGCTCAGTGCCAGTAGACAAGTAGCTGGAGTATCTCACCCAAGAGATGGAGAAATGAGCATTTCTTGGTCTATAACCACTCTAAGGTTTCCAGCTTATCTCTCTAATTTTGTAAATTTCTTCCCAGGCAATTTAATTTTAGCTCAAATCATTATTTAGTCATTTGCTTGCATAGAGCATATATTTTTCTATGGGCAAGAGGGAACAGAGAGGGTCCCAAGGAAAATGCATTATTTAAAAAATTACTACAAAAAATGTAATGTACATAACACAATAAAAATAATAACAGCCAACATTTGTTAAGCATATTATGTATAACAGATGGTATTATTCCTCTTCATACATTATCATATCTAATCTTCATAACCTATGAGGTAGGTATACCATCATCTCCATATTACGGAGGCAATCGTTGAGTCTAGAAGAGGTTAGGTAACTGGGATTGAGTTTTTCAGTCTTAAAATATACCACTAATATTGTATCAATGGGCAGTTCTTTTGCCATTCACATACCCTTTGCCTCTCTATGGCTTAGAGGTGTGGGAGTGTATCAGTCTATACAAAGTTTCTGTTTTGCTTTTTTTCCCCATACTAGTGGTTTCTGGTAGTAGGACAATATATTGTAGTTATGTAGATTTGGACATACAAATAATTATAGATAATACATGGAATATATATATATATATATATATATATATATATATATATATATAAAATTTGGAACACTCATTCTCAATCAGGGCACACAGATTCTCCAAAAGAGCTCCTTTGAATCTAGGATTGGACTCTGGTAACTACATTCTAAACCGTTATGCTATAGAAGATAAAGCTAGAATATATTTTGTGTGTTTTCTTTATTTTTATAACACTTATAGTAGAAGAACTTTGGCATTACAGTTGTCTTACCTAAATCAAAATATCATTTAGTTTTATTTATTTATTTTTAAAAATTTATTCGGAGATAAAGATAGAGAGTGTGAGTGGGGGAAGGGCAGAGAGAGAGGGAGAGAGAGAGAATCCCAACAGGCTTTGCACTGTCATTGTGGAGCCTGACATGGGGCTCAAACCCGTGAACTGCGAGATCATGACCGGAGCTGGAGTCAAATGCTTAACTAACTGAGCCACCCAGGTGCCCCAAAATATCATATAATAAAATGACATTTTACAAAGCTATAAAACTCATAGCAGGAAACATAGTTGTAAATCTATGATGGTGGAACAGGCAATTGTTTCTTTTCTTTTCTTTTCTTTTTTCTTTTTTAATTTATTTATTGTTTAAATTACATACAAGTTAGTTAGCACATAGTGCAACAATGATTTCAGGACTAGATTGCTTAATGCCCCTTACCCATTTAGACCATACCTCCTCACACAACCCCTCCAGCAACCCTCTGTTTGTTTTCTATATTTAAGAGTCTTTTATGTTTTGTCTCCCTCCCTGTTTTTATATTATTTTTGCTTCTCTTCTCTTATATTCATCTGTTTTGTATCTTAAAGTCTTCATATGAGTGAAGTCATATGACACTTCTCTTTCTCTGACTGACTAATTTCACTTAGCATAACACCCTCCAGTTCCATCCACGTAGCTACAAATGGCAAGATTTCACTCTTTTTGATTGCTGAGTAATACTCCATTGTATATATATCCCACATCTTCTTTATTTATTCATCTGTCAATGGAGATTTGGGCTCTTTCCATACTTTGGCTATTGTCAATAGTGCTGCTACAAACATTGGGGTGCATGTGCCCCTTTGAAACAGAACACCTGTATCCCTTGGATAAATTCCTAGTAGTGAAATTTCTGGGTCATAGGGTCATTCTATTTTTAATTTTCTGAGGGACATCCATACTGTTTTCCAGCATGGCTGCACCAATTTGCATTCCCACCAGCAGTGCAAAAGAGATCTCTTTCCCTGCATCCTCGCCAGCATCTGTTGTTGCCTAAGTTGTTAATGTTAGCCATTCTGACAGGTGTGAGGGGGTATCTCATTGTGGTTTTGATTTATATTTACCTGATGATGAGTGATGTTGAGCATTTTTTCATGTGTCGGTTGGCCATCTGGATGTCTTCTTTGGAGAAGTGTCTATTAATGTCTTTTGCCCATTTCTTCACTGGATTATTTGTTTTTTGGGTGTTGAGCTTGATAAATTCTTTATAGATTTTGTATCCTAACCTTTTATCTGAGATGTCGTTTGCAAATATCTTCTCCCATTCTGTTGGTTGCCTTTTAGTTTTGCTGATTGTTTCCTTCACTGTGATGAGGTCCCAATAATTCATTTTTGCTTTCGTTTCCCTTGCCTTCCCTCATGTTGAGTAAGAAGTTGCTGCAGCCAAGCTGCTCTGGAAAACAGTGTGGAGGTTCCTCAAAAAATTAAAAATAGATCTACCCTATGACCCAGCAATAGCACTGTTAAGAATTTACCCAAGGGATACAGGAATGCTGATGCATAGGGGCACTTGGACCCCAATGTTTATAGCAGCACTTTCAACAATAGCCAAATTATGGAAAGAGCCTAAATGTACATCAACTGATGAATGGATAACAAAGTTGTGGTTTATATATACAACGGAATACTACTTGGCAATGAGAAAGAATGAAATATGGCCTTTTGTAGCAATGTGGATGGAACTGGAGAGTGTTATGCTAAGTGAAATAAGTCATACAGAGAAAGACAGATACCATATGTTTTCACTCTTACATGGATCCTGAGAAACTTAACAGAAGACCATGGGGGAGGGGAAGAGGGGGAAAAAAGGTAGAGAAGGAGGGAGGCAAACCATAAGAGACTCTTAAATACTGAGAACAAACTGAGGGTTGATAGGGGGTGGGGGAGAGGGGAAAGTGGGTGATGGGCATGGAGGAGGGCACCTGTTGGAATGAGCACTGGGTGTTGTATGGAAACCAATTTGACAATAAATTTCATATTAAAAAAAAAAAGAAGTTGCTGCAGCCAAGTTCAAAGAGGCTTTTGCCTGCTTTCTCCTCGAGGATTTTAATGGTTTCCTATCTTACATTTCGGTCTTTCATCCATTTTGAGTTTATTTTTCTTGTGGTGTAAGAAAGCGGTCCAGGTTCATTCTTCTGCATGTCGCTGTCCAGTTTTCCCAGCACCACTTGCTGAAGAGGCTGTCTTTATTCCATTGGATATTCTTTCCTGCTTTGTCAAAGATTAGTTGACCATATGTTTGTGGGTCCATTTCTGGGTTTTCTATTCTGTCCCATTGATCTGAGTGTCTGTTTTTGTGCCAGTACCATACTGTCTTGATGATTACAGCTTTGCAACATGTCTTGAAGTCCGGGAGTGTGATGCCTCTGGCTTTGATTGCTTTGGCTATTTGGGGTCTTTTCTGGTTCCATACAAATTTTAGGATTGTTTGTTCTAGCTCTGTGAAGAATGCTGGTGTTATTTTGATAAGGGATTGGGACAATGGTTTCTTAAATATGATACCCAAAGCATAAGTAACCAAAGAAAAATAGATTAAATGAATTTAAAATTTATTTATTTATTTATTTATTTATTTATTTATTTATTTATTTTGAAAGAGAGAGAGAGAGAGAGAGAGAGAGAGAGTGTGAGAGAGAATATCCCAGGCAGACTTGCACCATCAGCACAGAGTCTATGTGGGGCTCAAAGTCACAGTGAGATCATGACCTGAGCAGAAACCAAGAGTTGGACGCTTAACCAACTGAGCCACTCAGGTGCCCCCGATAAAATGAACTTTTTAAAAATTAAAAACTTCTATGCATCTAAGGACACTACTGAGAAAGTAAGAAGACAATCCACAGAATGAGAGAAAACATTTGCAAATCTTGTATCTGATAAGGGTCTAGTATCTAAGATGTATAAGGAACTCTTACAACTCAATAATAAAAAACAATCCAATTTATTTATTCATTTTTATTTTTTATTTTTTAATTTATTTTTTATTTATTTTTTTAACATTTATTTATTTTTGAGACAGAGAGAGACAGAGCATGAACAGGGGAGGGGCAGAGAGAGAGGAAGACACAGAATCCGAAGCAGGCTCCAGGCTCCGAGCTGTCAGCACAGAGCCTGACGCGGGGCTCGAACTCATGGACCGTGAGATCATGACCTGAGCCGAAGTCGGACGCTTAACCGACAAAGCCACCCAGGAGCCCCTATTTATTCATTTTTAAATGTTTATTTATTTTGAGAGAGAGAGAGCATGAGCAGAGGAGGAGCAGAGAGAGAGGGTGAGAGAATCCCAAGCTTTGCACTGTCAGCACAGAGCCTGAAGCGAGGCTTGATCCCACGAATGGTGAGATCGTGGCCTGAGCTGAAATCAAAAGTTGGACGCTTAATTGAGTGAGCCATCCAGGTGCCCCCAAATAATCCAATTTGAAAATAAGCAAAGGTTCAGGGACGCTTGTGCTGTCCCTGTCAGCACAGAGCCTGCTTGGGATTCCCTCTCCCTCTTTCTCTGTCTCTCCCCTGCCCATGCTCTCTCTCTCTCTCAAAATAAATAAACATTAAAAAAATAAGCAAAGGATCAGAATAGACATTTCTCCAAAGTAGATATACAAATGGCTAATGAAAGCAGGAAAAGATGCTCATCATCTTTAGTCATTAAGAAAATAAGTCAAAAACACAATGAGATACCACTTCATACCCACCAGGATGACTATGGTAGTAACAATAACAGAACAATGGAAAATGACAAGTGCTGGTGAGGACACGGAGAAATTGGAAACTTTACCCCCTGCTGGTGGGAACGTAAGATCAGGCAGCCACTTTGGGAAACACAGACTGGGAGCTTCTCAAAATGAGAGCTACCACTTGACCCAGCAATTCTGTTCCTAGGTGCATGCCAAAGAGAGCTGAAAACACATGTTTTCATACGAAAATGATCACACGAGTGAACTTGTACATGAATGCTCATAGCCACATTATTAATAGCCAAAGGGAGGAAACAACCCAAATGTCCATCAACTGATCAGTGGATAAACAAAGTGTGGTGAATGCATATGACATATTATTCAGCCAAAGAAGGAATGACACACATGTGGCAAATGGATGAGCCTGGACAACATGATGTTAAATGAGAGAAGCCAGACACTGAGGGCCACATAGCGTCTGAGTCCACTTACATGAATTGTCCGGAATAGGCAAGTCCGTAGAGACTGGATGTAGGTTGGTGGTTTCCAGGGGCTGGGAGGAAGGGGGAGTCGGGAATAACTGCTAACAGATAAGGGGTTTCTTTTTTGCGTAACGGAAAAGCTAGCTGGTTGCATCATGATGATGGATGTACAACTTCGTGAGTATATCACTGAAGCACACATTGTAAAATGATTACAATGGTGGATTTTAGGTTGTGTGAATTTTATCTCAATAAGAAATGACATTTTGCAGGCTTTAAGTGATACGTGTATTTGAATCATCTTATTTAAATTAGGTTTCTGTGCTCTTTCTTGCAAGCAAACTTTGCTTTTTAAAATATTCCGTCGTGTTGATTTTGAGGCCCTGCCAAGTTGGGGTGAGGGCACGGGCTTTTTGAATTGTATCAGGACCTGTATTATGGTTGTTTTGCCTCCACTCCCCCCCAGTTCATTTTACAGTAGCACTTTCAGAAGTGGGGTGGGGGAGACATACTCATCACTCAAGCTGGGTCTACCTAATGGCAAAACATTTGATGAACAGAATCTAAGAATCACGCTGGAGAAAGCGGAAGTCAGGATTGCAGTTGCCTTTGGTGGGGAGAGGGGATGATTATGACTCGGAAGGAAACATGAGGGAGGTTTCTGCAGTTCTGGGGATGTTCACGTTTTTGATTGGGACGCCGTTTACACGAGTGTGTTCAATCTGTGAAAATTCATCCGGCGGTGTGCTTCTGATGTGAGCACCATTCTGTGTATGTGTTATATTTGAATAGCAAGTAAGCAATTCAGTTCGACCTCCAGATATGTGTGTATGACATCAACAAACTGGTGTGGTTAAATGGGGACCACAGCTCACTGAAGTGGCCTGTTGCTTTGGAGATGACTCCCAGCCACGGCCATTTCATAAGATCTGTTTCCACGGGCTGGATCTGGTAGGTACCTTCTGAGGTCTGCATCAGGGCCCTGTGTCCAAGGCAGTGAGTGTGTCCTCATCATCTCCTAACGATTGCTTTCAAGAGCAAGGTCATGGCTAACCTGTGGCTCCTTGCACTGGGCCTGCTGGACCAGGTGCTGCTCTGAGGCAGGCAGGCACAGCCCCCTCCCTGCTAGGTCATCCATGTCAGACACCCAGAAGCTACCTACCATGTCCTTGCTCTTTTCATGTGGACCCAGAAACGTCCTTGTGGGTGCCACTACAAACTGACCTGACAGGCCTTCTAGGGGGCTCAGGCCCACAATCCCATATTCAAACTACTTGGTGCCAGATGTCTTTCAGCATCTGGATTTTAAAATGGCGATGCGTTACATGTACCGTATATTATATAATATGGCCAGCACAGCCTGAGGCAGCTCTCTGTAATCAGACAATGATGAATATTTACAATGAAGTATGATAAAGATTACAAATGGTCTCATGTCAGTTCAGGCCAGGGCGTGCTGTCAAATGAGTTTGCATCAAACTTCAAAAAGTTTTTTTGGTTTTCAGAGTTCTGGGATTTGGAATTGCTCAGGAGAGACCATGGATCTGTATCAGTCAATTTTACTCTGGAGTGAATGAGTCTCAGTTCTTTCTTGACAGAGGTTTTCATGGGCTGAGGTGCTATGTGGGAAAGGTAGGCGGGAAGTGTGATGGGTGGGGAGGAATTTCACGGTGTGCCTGGGCTGTGCCTCTGGGTCAGTAAATGCAGGTGGAAAAGCAACCAGCAGATAACCTTGGTGAGGTGGGGCAGGGATGCATGGCACAATCCTGTTTGGGATTCTACTCTCCTCCATGACACCTGCTAAACTGTCAATGCTTGTTAACATTTCATTGATTCCCGCAGCACAGTGGGGCCTTCCTGGGGCCCTCAACCAGAGCCACAAGTATAACAAAATTTCTGGAGACTAATATTTATCTAAATGAAGTTAATTATAGGCATGATAAAGCTCACTTAGACATGTGTTTTGAAGAGATTAGAATTGAATTCCCTGAACGAGAAGCAGGGGAAGCCTTTCCGGGAAAATTGATTTGCCATCATTTCTGCTAGTCATTCAACAGGATATAACTTCACTGTGGAAATGGCTTCTAAATGTCTCTTCTTAGGACTGTTTATGGGGGCAGGAAGGGAAAAACAGACAAATCTCACCTCACATTGGGAAGGTGTCTCCCACGACCCCAGACATGTTAATCTTGGTGTGAACTGCTGAAAAGGAGCAGTAAAGAGAGCGATGGTGAGGGATTGTTCATATGTGTCTACAGGCTGGAAGATGGTAGCCAATGGTGAGGGTGGTTTGTAAGCTGATTCTAATTGTGATACATTTCACTAAAATGTAACAGTTTTAGGGTTATAGGACAACTTCAGAGATCTCTTCCTGTCACTCTCTTGCCACCTCTGTCATCTGCCCATCAGTATATTTCATTTTGATCCACTTAATAGACATTTGTCTAATAAGTGCTTTTTGTGGTCCTGGAGATGCCACAAGTGTGTAGTAGGTGCTAGGAAAATAAAGCTGTTAGGACCTGGTCTTTGCCCTCTAAAGCCTATTGCCTGGCAAGGCAGACAAATACATTCGATAGTCGTGTATGTGCAGTGGGGTAAGTTGAGTCCCGTGATAGAAGCATTTGTAGAGTGTCACGTGGCCCCGAGGAGGGGGATCTAAATCAACCTGTGCTAGTGGTGCTCAGAGAAAACTTCTTCTAGGAAAGGAAACTTTGCATGAACCTTTTCCTTGATGCTTACCAGTAGAAAAAGGTTAAGTAAAATGCACAGATTGTGAATAGTTCACTGAATTTTCACAGATGCATGCATCCATGTAACTACCACCCAATTAAGATACAAGTCATTTTCCTCACCATAGAAATTTTCTTTGTGCTTCCTTCCAGCCTGTACCCCACCCCCATCCACCTCTGCAGAGGCAATCAGATGAATTGTCTTTGGTCTAGGCATTGACAATAGAAAGGGGAGGAGGAAGGGAAATTCTATGGGGGGGGGGCAGTGTGCAAAGGCATGGACATGTGAGGAATTGTGACATATGGAAGGGACCTTCAGTCCTCTGGCATCGTATCAGCCGGGTGAGGGCATGTCATCTCTGTTGGGTGGAAGTTTGACAGAGATGAAGCTAGGATCCAGTTCATCAAGGGATGGGGAGCGAAGCAGTGTGATTTTCATCTTATTAAACAAAGGGGCATTGAAGGGTTTGGGGCAGGGTAGTGGTGGTGGTACTAAGACCAGTGTACTTTTTTTTTCCTAATTACAAAAGTAATTTTTTTCCTTTTTTTTTTTTTTTTTTTTTTTTTTTTTGAGAGAGTGCATGAACAGGGGCAGGGGTGGGGCAGAGGGAGAGGGAGAGAAAATCCTAAACAGGCTTCACACTCAGATCAGAGCCCAGCTCGGGGCTCAATCCCACAACTGTGAGATTATGACCTGAGCCAAATCAAGAGTTGGACGCTTAATGGACTGAGCCATCCAGGCGACCCTCCAATTTTTTTTTATTGTGGTAAAATCAATACAACATAAAATTTACCATCTTAACCATTTTTAAGTGTACCGTTCAGTGGTATTAAGTACATTTATATTATTGTGCAACTGTCACCACCATCCATTTCCAGAACTCTTTTTATATTGTAAAGCTGAAACTCTACCCATTAAAAAATAACTCCCCATTTCTCTCTACCCTCAGTCCCTGGAAACTATCATCCTACTTTCCACCTATGAATTTGATTATTTATTTATTTATTTATTATTTATTTATTTATTATTAATGATTATTTTTTACTTTATTTTTAAAATATAACTTATTGTCAAATTAGTTTCTATACAATACCCAGTGCTCATCCCAACAAATGCCCTCCTCCATGCCCATCACCCACTTTCCCCTCTCCCCCACCCCCCATCAGCCCTCAGTTTGTTCTCAGTCCTTAAGAGTCTCTTATGGTTTGCCTCCCTCCCTCTCTGTAGCTTGTGTTTTTTTCCCTTCCCCTCCGCCATTGTCTTCTGTTAAGTTCCTCAAGATCCACATGTGAGTGAAAACAGATGGTATCTGTCTTTCTCTGCCTGACTTATTTCACTCAGCATAATATCCTCCAGTTCCATCCATGTTGCTGCAAATGGCCCGATTTCATTTTTTCTCATTGCCAAGTAGTATTCCATTGTATGTATAAACCACATCTTCTTTATCCATTCATCAGTTGATTGACTGATTGATTATTAATTATTATTATTTTTTTAAAAAATGTTTATTTTTAAGAGAGAGAGAGAGACAGAGCATGAGTGGGGGAGTGGCAGAAAGAGAGAGAGACACACAGAATCCAAAGCAGGCTCCAGGCTCTGAGCTATTAGCACAGAGCCCAATGTGGGGGTCAAACTCACAAACTATGAGGCCATGACCAGAGCTGAAGTTGGATGGTTAACCAAGTGAGCCACCTAGGTGCCCTACTTTATTTATTTTTTAATGTTTATTTATTTATTTTGAGAGAGAGAGAGACAGTGAAAGCATGTGAAAGCAGGGGAGGGGCAGAGAGAGTGGGAGAGCGAGAATCCCAAGCAGGCTCTGCACTTTCAGCACAGAGCCCCACAACATGGGGCTTGAACTCATGAATCATGAGCTGAAATCAAGAGTTGGACACATAATAGACTGAGCCACCCAGGTGTCCTCCCCCTTTTTTTATGGTAGTCATCCTAATGGGTATGAGGTGATATCTCATTGTAGTTTTGATTTGTATTTCCCTGATAATTGAGATCTTAATTTTATTTTTAATTTAATTTTAATTGTATTTACTTATTTTTGAGAGAGAGAGAGCCAGCACAAGTGGGGGAGGGACAGAGAGAAAGAGGGAGAGAGAGAGAATTGCAAGCAGGCTTCGTGCTACCAGCACAGAGCCTGATGCAGGGCTCGAACCCACGAAACCATGAGATCCTGACCTGAGCTGAAACCAAGAGTTGGATGCTTAGCCAACTGAGCCACCCAGGCACCTTAAGACCTTAATTTTAAAGAGATCACTCTGGCAGCAGTGAGGTTGGAAGAATGGATGAAAAATATAGTGGAGGAAGAGAGACCCTGATAGACATGGCTATCCAGAAGTAATGGAGGCTTGAGTCAGGATGGTGGGTGGTGAAAATGGAGAAAAGGAAGTGGGATGGGAGGGGAATTGAGGAGATGAACTCCCCATGACTTGGTGATTAGACGGAGGTTGAAGGAAAGAGAAGGATTTACAAACCAAGGTGCCTACAAAGCAGAACTGGCATGATATTTTCTTCAGCAACACCAGATTTTGTACCCCTCCCCCAATATTTCAAGACTTTGCATATTCAAAGTTACCAGCTAGCTGGTGGAGAACACCTAGAACTCAGAACCCAGGCTGCCAGATCAGGTGGGGAGGCGTTTTTTCTACCATATTTTGAGGGCCCCTTAAATGTCTCAGAAATGGGCCAATTGTTATGCTTACGCGAATCAGTCTTGGGCTCCTTTCCTCAAGGAGTGACTAGTATTTTCAGTTTATGACTTTTTAAAAACAGCTTTATAAAGGTATGATTCACACGCTCTGTAATTCATCCCTTTAAAGTGTGTAATTCAGTGCTTTTAGTATATTCATAGGTTGTGTAAGTACCACCATAGTCAATATTAGAATATTTTTATCAGCCAAAAAAGAAACCCAGTACTCATTAGCATTACTACCCAATACTGCGCCTCCCCTCCCCCCAACACTAGGCAACCACTAATCTGTTTCTACAGATTTGCCTATTCTGGACCATTTACAGGAGTGGAATTATACAATATGTAGTCTTTTATAATAGGCTTCTTTCTTTTAGTGTGTTTTCAAGGTTTCTCCATGCTGTAGTATGTATTAGTACCTTACTTCTTTTTATTATTGAATAATATTCCCTCATATGGATATGTCAGATTTTGTTTGTCCATTCATCAGTTGATGGACATTGGGGTTGTTTCCACTTTTTGGCTAGTAGGGGCAATGCTGCCACAAACAGCCAGGTACAAATCAATCTATGATTTTAAATGGGAATAGCCACCTCATTGGATTGTTGCAAAAATAAAGTGAGACAGGTCATGCCTAGCACCAAGTACAGTGCTTGATATACAAGTGCAAGATAAATGGTGGTTCCATGTGATAAGGATGGTGATAATGAAGACAGATAATGAAGATCTCCTAAATCTCTTTTAGGAGAGAGAGGTGTTTTTTAAAATTGAAATATAATTGGCATATAACATTGTATTAGTTTCAGGTGTACAGCATAATGATTTGATATTTGTATACATTATGAAATGGTCACCACAATAAGTTTAATTGGCATCCATCACCACACAGAGTTACGGACCAGTTTTTTCTTGTGATGAGAACTTTTAAGACCTACTCTTTTAGCAGGGTTTGACCATGTAATACAGTGTTCTTAACTGTAGTCACCATGCTGGACATTCCTAGAGGTGATTATTGATGGATGCCAAGCATTTCTTTCTTTCCTTTTGTCCTATTCCCCAGCTTATGTCCATCTTTCCCTTTTAAGTTTCTCCTTTAAAAAAATTTTTTTTAGTGTTTATTTATTTTTTGAGAGAGAGCAAGAGTGAGCAGGGGAGGGGCAGAGAGGAAGGAAGACACAGACTCCGAAGCAGGCTTCAGGCTCTGAGTTGTCAGCACAGAGCTCAATGTGGGGCTTGAACACACTAACCGTGAGATCATGACCTGAGCTGAGGTCGGATGCTTAGCCGACTGAGCCACCCAGGCGCCCCTTAAGTTTCTCCTTCTTTTCTTTTGTTGTTCTTTCTTCTTCCTCTTCAAGTTATAGTTTAACATTATTGACGATTCCCTTATGTATTGCTTAGTACCTGGTAGTCTGAGCACAGGGCTGTGGGCTTTGTTACACTTTGGGAATGACCTTGACAAAGTCTTGGGTGCAAGTAGGGAAATGCATGGGAAATTATTGCTGTGAAAGTCTAAAGGGATTTTTATGGAACTGAGAGGCTCTATTTAGGTGGCCAGACCTACTGCAAGGTTTTCAGAATTATCCAAGTTTTATAATTCCTTTTTTATATGCAAAAGCTTGGAGATTTTTGTCCTCAATTGAAGGAGTGCTTGGGTGTTTCTATGCTTCCTATGCCAGGTAATTATTTTTCATAGGCATTTACCTTGATATTAAATAGATTATTTTTATCAATCCAAAGAAAATGGCAAATTACCATGGAAACAACCTGCATTTCAAAGTTCAAGTGGTTGAAACATTTTGAGGGCAAAGTTCTATTTTGTTGATAGATTGTTAAATTCATTCCTCTGTAAAATATAGTACTCTGTCCTTTTATGTGAAGAGAGACAAATATCTAATTAAATAAATATTACTTGGCATCAAACAATTGATCAAATATTTCAGTGAAGACAGTTTTAGGCTCAGCGTTGGTGGTGGACGGTGTCTGCATTTGAAACTCCCTTTCATATTAATGCAATATGTCATTGATCTCTCTCTTTGCTACATACAGAGGAACAGAGATGATTCTTTTCTGTAGGACCTCAAAGGCAGAAGCTGAACTGACATGGCAGAGGAAAGGAACTCATATTCATTAGGCTTTTTTGAAAGCATGTTATGTGGGTATACTTTTTCTGACTAAATTGATGGTTTATTTGCTTTTGAAGTATGAAAGAGACCAACAGTTACCTGAAAGAAACCCTAACCCCGGGAGCAAGGCTGGCCTGCCTTTGGGAGTTCTTAGTACTTTGTGGACTGCTTGGTTTTGTGAACTGCTTCTCCAAAGAAAACACTGAATGCAAATTTGTTTTAAAAATTAAGTTGTTTTGGGGAGTGTGGGTGGCTCAGTCAGTTAAACGTCTGACTTTGGCTCAGGTTATCATCTCCCAGTTTCTGGGTTCGAGCCCCACGTCAGGCTCTGTCAGCTCTCTGTGCTGACAGCTCAGAGCCTAGAGCCTGCTTCAGATTCTATGTCTCCCTCTCTCTCTGCCACTCCCTGGCTTATGCTCTCTCTCTCTCTCTCAAAAGTAAATAAACATTAAAAAAATTAAAAATTAAGTTGTTTTTCATGCTCCAAGAAGTGAACTTGTATGAGTAAACACTCTGGACCTACTGTCATTGTGTCAACATGACACAATGGAGCAGTAGACGATGAAAGCATGCCTTTCAGGTCCTTCTGACCTTCTGGAAAAGATCTAGATGAGTAATATACTATCTCAGAAGAGCTAAAAGGTAATAAGAAAATGATAAAAGATAAAAACCACAGAATTCAAGAGACGACTAGAATTCAAAGGAGAAAAATAATTTTAGAAAAGGAGGCCAAACCAGGAGGAATGCTACAGCAGACATAATAGAAGGTTTAAAGAATTATAATTTAAAAACCAAAAAGAAAAGAAGAAAGAAAAAGGACTTGAGAGAAGTGACAAATACAGATGGTAAATAAGGTCTGAAATATGGATAATAGGAGCCACTGGAGAAGAGCCAAGAAATGGAATGGAACATGTGTTAGAACTGAAAATCAAGATAAGTTTCCTGAAATATTTTCTGGAATGTTTTGTACTACAGATTGGAAGAGCACACCCTGTGCCGAAGAATACTGACCCAGATCTACCAGTAGCAGCACTTATTCTAGAACAATTACTGGACTTTAAAGAACAATAAAATTCTTCTTGGGGCAGTTAGGCACAAGTAGCATGTGACTCGTGAAGGAAAGAAAATCAGATTATTACCAGAGTTTTGACAGCAAAGCTTTATTCCAGAAGAAAATGGAATAATATATTTAAGATACTCAAGGAAAGAAAATGTGAGTGAAGTGGTTCTGAAAATTAAATGTTTATTTATTTATTTTGAGAGCGAGAAAGAGAGAGAAAGAGAGAGTCAGAGGGGGAATCCCAAGCAGGATCCTCACTCTCAGAGCAGAGCCTGATGCAAGGTTCAATCCCATGAACCGTAACATCATGACCTGAGCTGAAATCAAGAGCCAGCCGCCTAACTGACTGAGTCACCCAGGAGCCCGGAATGAAAGGTTTTATATCCAGTAAGATTGACACAAACTTGATCAACAAGCAGGAACTCGGGGAATACTGTTTTCATGCGCCCTCATTAGAGTATCTGCTGGAGATCAAGTCCACTGCATAGGTTGGGGAGACACTGACACAAGACTGATGGTGAGATACACGTTTACTTGTAGAGCTAAGGCTTGATGAGGGTTAAAAGAGGGAGATTATAATATGTAAAGGTAATATGATCTATCAACATAGATCTAGTAAAACATGGAAAAAGAGGAGAGAATGAGGTCTAAGAAAAATTTTTTAAACTATTTTCTCTAATCATAACTGGGAGTGACATTATTTTTATGATTCTGAGACTCTACAGTTATGATAGGCTAGAGTAAATAATGGGATATTTTGTTCGATCATCCTCTGGGTCCTTGAGAAGTAGGGTTCTTAGTATAGAAGAAAGGAAATACAATCCCCCAGGAGCAAGGAGCAGCTCTAGTACCCAGAGGATGGTCTTGAAATTCTATGTTTCATTAAAAGAAACTAGGGCTTCTTGGAGAAATGGCTGATTCTAGGTCTGGAGTAGGAAATGTACAGATGAACCGGAGCATCTCGGCCTACCATGTGGCAGAGAGGCTTTCAAAGACTACCAGAGTATGGACAAAAGGCTCAGCAGCCATTTTGAAAGAGGCTTCCACAGGTCAAAGGTGAAACAATTTGAACCTCAATGAGGATAATGCTTAAATATGTGTAAACCCATTGATTCATAATAATATCCAAAAAGAACACTAATTGGCCACCTTCTGAAGATGACATTACCAATTTATTGTGGTGAAAACTGTGAATAAAAACAAAGAATTGACCGTTTATCTTACCTGTCCTTTATCAACTGTGCAACTAAGTAACCAAATGGTAGATGAGAGGAAACATCTTTTTGTAAAATCATTCCATCCCACCAATGAAAAAAATGTGATAAAATTAAAATACCACCATCCCATCTATCTCAAATGAATAAGCAAACCTGGGCACTGAGCACAAACAGCTGCCAGCAGTAAAAAGAGAGAAAAGCAGACACTTTGTACCTCCTGATGAAAGAACACACCACTGCTTCGTCTTGTCAAAAGGATGGACTCTGAGCACATCCATCCTCTGGGTCCAGAGGCCAATTTGCAAGGAATACAGGGGATAGAGGAACGCGCTGAACCGCACCACGAGTACGCAGCCATTGGCGCCCAGATTGGAGGAAACTCCACAGATGAAACAGTGTAGGTCTTTCAACAGATATGGTGTAAGGAGGAGAATGGGACAGAGTGGGGTATACTGAGTTAAAAAGGGGAGCAGGAGCACTTGGGTGGCTCAGTCGGTTAAGCGTCCAACTCTTGATTTTGGCTCTGGTCATGATCTTGCAGTTTGTGAGATAGAGCCCCTGCTTGGGATTCTCTCTCCCTCCTCTCTCTGCCCCTCCCCTGCTCACACACACACACTCTCTCTCTCACTCAAAGTAAATAAATAAACTTAAAAAAAAAAAACTTAAAAAAATAAAAAAGGGAGCAAACTAAACTACTGTGCACACTTGGGTGATAAAACCATAATGTAGCACAAGAAGGTGATTAGAACTTTAGAGGCAGAGATGGAGGCCGTGATTAGGGGCACATGGAAGGTAGTTCACCAAGGGTTCTATTGTTAATACATTACTACACTGGCTTTATCACATATGTGGCTGTCTATCCACCCCTCCTTCCATCCATCAGTCCATCTCATTTTTTGGATGCATTTCAAAGCACATTTTAGACATTTGTAAACTTCTCTTTCAGTACTTCAGTACTTCAATATCCTTAACTAGAGTTCAATATTTACTTACAGTGTTTTTTGATGTAAAATTTACATAAAATGAAATTCACAAATTTGAGTTTTGAGAAAGGCACCTACACCCCTGTAACTCAAACTCCTATCAAGATGTACATTTCATGGGGGATCAAGATGTACAAAATTCTAGTTGTAAGTAAGTCATGGGGATGCAAAGTACAGCATAAGTAAGATCATCGATGATATTGTAACAATGTTGTATGGTGACAAATGGTAACTGTCCATTTATCACAGTACATTTATCACGGTGAGCATGGCATAATGTATGGAATTATTGAATCACTATATTGTGCACCTGAAACTAATATAACATTGTATGTCAAGTATGCTTCAATAATAAAAAAATTTTAAAGATATACATTATCATCGTCCCCCAAAATTCCCCTCATGTTCCTTCCAGTTCTCTAAATATGAATGTATTTTTTCTCAAGTGATCAAATTCAAGAATGAAATTGATTTTCTTTAGAGTGAAATGAAAAAAAAATGGCATGTTTTACTTCCTCTTTCAATCCCCTGACATTGCCAATTTTTGTAGATCTACTCCAGGAACCTCACTTTGGATGGTTAGTAATCGTAGTACTGAAAGGCAGCATGGAATGGTGGTTAAGGTTCTGGAACCAGACTGCCTGAAATCCCAGCTCTTTCCCTTATAAGTGTGACATTGCTTACTTAACTCTTCTGCCTCAGTTTCCTCCTTTAACAGATGGGGATAGTAATATCTTCGTCAAAGTCTGGTAGTGAGGATTAAGTGAGGTAATATATGTAAAGCACTTACAACAGTACCTGGCACATAGTAAACAAGATATAAGTGCTTGCTATTTATGTTATTAAATTACCATTTGCTTTGTGTGTTATTTCTTTCGAGAACTATTTGAGGATTGCTTTCAGATTTAAAATTACATTACCAAAAATTATATTAACAACAACTCTCCAGACTTAACTAGATTTGAAGGTTGATTGGAGACATCCAATGCCTTAACTCTGGGTCATCCATGTAATTTGGAACAATTTGCTCTAGAATCCTCTAGAGACCATCCGTCTTGTATGGATTCTATGTGGTTTTTGGGGAAGCCATGTACCTTCTCTCTTTAGTTTCCTCTTCTATGAGATGTAAGGAATATTATAGATTCACACAGGAGATTCATCAGACTCATCATAGGAACTGCTTGGTTATAAATTAGATTAGTCATGTGAAACCTGTGGAAGTCTCAGGGAAATCAATACTCTATAAATGCCTCTGGTTGTTGGTATTTATCATTCTCCAAGTGAGCCAGTCCTTTTTATGACACAGGCTTACCACGGGGTCAGTCTGCAGAAGATCCATTATCAGTATCTCCTTTTTCTTTCTTCCTTGAGTCATCCTCCTCTCCCCAAATGCCCCCTGGCTCCACCACCACCTTCCAGCCACTTTTCCTGTACAACATGGTCAGCAGCCATGACGACCTCTCCAGCCTACCCAGGACTCTTACAGAGGCTGGATCTATCTTTTCTCTGTGAGAGAGTAGGAAGACTTGTATCATTTTTCCCCCAAAATACTTAGCTTTGCAGCTATGGAATTTAGTGTAGTCATTTGGAATTCTCTTAGATTTTTACCTTGTGAATTTTTACTCCTATGCGATCAAAACCTCTGAGGTTTACTGACAGAATGTGCAGCAGATACTTTATTCCATCGTGATGGATTTTTTGGATGATGTTAAAAAAACTCATTTTCTGCCTTTCAAGGCTCCTTAATTTTTCCTTTCTTTCAGTTAAGAAACACATCACAACTGTCAATATCTATTGTCTTATTAATAAATCAGATTAAATTTTGACTTTTATTTTATATTTCATATGGTCTTTGCTTAGGTCATGTTAAAAATTTCAAAGATTCAGTAGAATCTTATATATCCTATTGCATTAAAAAATTTTAAATATCCAATATATGAATTAATGCCTAATAACAAAATATGAATTCATAGTAATTATAGCAAACTGGAAGGGAACATGCCATTAAAGAAGGGACTCTAAAAACACAGCTGGGATGGCCCTCAGTCTACAGAGGTTCAAGTATGTCATTTCTGCAGAAGGGTTAGACTTTTCCCTTCCTTTCTGTTGTTCCTCTTCAAATAGTCTGTCTTATGTCTCTACTGTGTTCCTTATTACTATTTCTACCTATGAGTTACTCCAGGCTGTAGTCTCATGGCTGGCCACACTTATATGAGAGAAAAGCAGTTGGATTGTCAATTATGCCTCTTTATCTTCCGCTCACATGGGCTCCCACACCACAGATGCACATGTTTCTTGCAACTGAGAGTACCTTATCCTCAAAGATAGACAGAAAACTCATCTGACCCACACCCACTAGCTCTCATCTGGTCTGTGAATTCCTGGGCACTTATGTTCTCATGGTCACCTCTAGAATAACTTATTGTTCTTTGTAACTAAAGATTTCACTCAGGTCTCACTGTTGTTCAGATGTTCTTCTTTCTCTCCTTGACGCTTGCCTAGACATGGAACACAATGTTTTTCTTTGCGAATCCCAAAAATCCCTTCTGCATAAGGCACAGATTTATAACTGCATGGCAAATAATTTAAAAAAGTAGTTATCAGAGACTCCTGTCCTTCATCAATGGATCTCCATGGGTGTCACCTCCCTGTTGTCCCACTGCTCTATCTTGTCTGCCACTTCTCTTTTCTTGCATCTCCACTCAGGCTCATCACCAAGTTTCTCTTTATGTCTTGGGCAGAAGAGTTTAGTTATCTCTTGGTCTCCCAGTTTTCTTCTAAGTCATGACCGAGGCCTCACTTTGGGGCACCTAAATCAATGTGTACTGGTACATAAAAGTCCAGGGCTCTGGACAGAGTTATGCCACTTCCATTGGGTCAGAAGTGATTACAGTCAAACGTAGTAGGAGTGTTTGTTTTTTCCCTCTACCACTTACTATGTCACCTAGAAGTTGATTAAGATCATGTTGGAATTTTGCTAGGAATTAATCTGTTCTTAGCTGATTCTCTTTCTTCAATTCTAAAGTAAAGCACTACAGAAGGCCTTGATTCTAACTTATGGCAATCAGAATGGGTGAGATGAAAACACTAGATTGACTTCATGTAGTTATTGCTTTTTGTTATACAGTGTGTCTGTGTTGATATTTCTGCATATAACTTAATCACTTCTTTATATAATTGAGAGGTGATGGCTTGACTTGATAATACAAATTTATTAAAATTGAGTTTGGTTGCTGGTTCTGGAACAAGATGGAGTGGATGCACTTTTCCCTGGTCCTTTTCTTTAAATACAACTACACACACTGTGAATTATTGAACAGACAGTGATAAAGGGACTCTGAAGGCTAGAAAGTAGAAGCACACTGGTAGAAAAATTTAGGATATGAGGAAGAACGTGGTGAGTTTCCTGAGTTCTCGTTTTGTCTCTATCATACCCCTGGCCCAGTTCTAGAGAGGCCTGCAATCTGGAACCAACAATATGGTGAAAGACGTAGACTCACCTATTCAAGAAGTGAGTGAACTCCAAATAAGACAAAAAAGGAAATGCACACCAACTTCCTTTTTAAAAAAATGTTTATTTATTTTTGACAGGGTTGGGGAAGGGGCAGATAGAAGGGGAGACAGAGGATCCAAAGTGGGCTCTGCACTGACAGCACAGAGCCTGATGCAGGGCTTGAACTCACGAACTATGAGATCATGACCTGAGCTGAAGTGGGATGCCCAGCAAACTGACCCACCCAGGCACCCCTCTACCCAGCTTCTGAAATCTACCAACTTTTGAAAACTAGAAGAGAAAAAAGATCTTTATTTTTATTTATTTTTTTGTAGAGAGAGAGAAAGCATAAGTGGGAGAGGGGCAGAGAGAGAGAGAGAGAGAGAGAGAGAGAGAGAGAGAATCCTAAAGTAGGCTCCATGCTCAGTGTGGAGCCTGATGGTGGTCTTGATCCCACAACCCTGGGATCATGACCTGAGCTGAAATCAAGAGTTGGACGCTCAACCAACTGAGCCACCCAGGCTCTCCTAGAAAGATCTTTAAAGCAGCCAAAGAGAATTGACATAGTTATCTGTAAAAGAACACCAACTTAAATAACAGCAGATTTCTCCTCTGAAACCAAGGGGTCCAGGGGGAAGTGACGCAGCATTTCTCGAATGCTGAGAGAAAGGAATTGCCAGCCCCAAATCCTGTATTGAGACAGATTACCCTTCAAGAATGAAGGGGAAATAAAGACATTCTCAATCAAAGAAAAAGTAAGAGAATTTGTTGCTAGCAGACCTATCATTAAAGAACGGATAAAGAAAACTCTAGACAGACACACACATACACACACTAACAGAAGAAGGCTGGGACCTTCAGAAAGGATAGAAGAACAACAGAATAAGTAAAAACACACGTGAACATAATAGAATACACTGTAACACCATCTGAAGTGGTGCCCAACATATGTAGAGGAGATAATATTTTAAAATGGGGGTAGCAAAGCAACCTAAATGGAAACAAGTTTTCTACACTTCATTTTTCACTTGAAAATGTCAGCACAAGGAGGCTGTGATAAGTTCCACATATCTGTATAGCAACGCCTACAGTAACCAACACAAAGCTATAAAACAGTATATTAGAAAATATCATAAAACAAATAAAAATGGAACTCTAAATAAATGTACCCAAAGAATTAAATATATATCCCAAAGAACTGAAAGCAAGGACTCAGATACTCACACACCAGTGCTCATAGCATCAGTCATAGTAGCCAAAAAGTGGGAACAGCCCAGATGTCCACCAATAGACCAGGTGTCCATTGTGTATACACACAATGGAACATTAATCACCCTTAAAAAGGAAGGAAATTCTGACACGTACTACCAAATGGATGAACCACGAAGACATTATGCTGAGTGAAATAAGCCAGACACAAAAGAACAAATACTGTATGATTCACCTCCTAGGCGGTACTTAGAATGGTCAGATTCATAGAGAGGAGAACAAGTGCCTCCCAGCGGATGGCAGGCAGGGTCATTAGGAATTGCAGCTTCATGGTTAGAGAGTTTTTGTTAGGCATGAGGAAAGGGTTTTGGAAGTAGATAGTAGTAGTGGTTGCACAAGATTGTGAACGTACTTAATGGTCCTGAATCCTACACTTAAAATGATTAAATGGCTAATTCTATGTTGTTTACACATTTTACTACAAAGAAAGGAATGTGGTTAAGAACATGCAGCTCCTGGAACCTACCGGCAAGGACTGGTAAGAGGGAAGAGACAGGTGGCTTATCGCTATCCCCTAGGGGAGAGAAGCTGTGCTCCAGCTAGGTCTGCTGAACAGCCCGTGTTTGGTGGAGTCTTAAGCTATGAAGACAAGGCATGGCAAGAAAAGCTACCTTCTGAAAGGTGAGGATCTTTACGAAGAACCTCAGTTCTCAGCCACAAAGTCAGCTGAACTTGGTGTAAGCCGGTGAGTGGGGACAGATTTGCATCATGTATTTTCCCTCTGGTGTTTTTCACAATACACATCCGATGATCAGCTGTGGAATGTTAAAGTAGATGTGCTGATCTGGAGAAGAGAGAGAGCTCAGGGTTTTCAGCCAGGGTTACTGGAAACCCTCATGGTGACCTTGTCTGACTTCACTCCTTTTGTTCTCATCCATTCATTACGTCTATGTCCCTGAGCCACCTGCCATCTCAGGACAGTGAAATTCTTAGGCTTCACTGCACCGTAGGGTCAGTGTGTCCCAGTCTATGTGACTGGGGATGCTGGAGAAGTGGGCTAACATGTGGAGCGAGAGTTCCTTCCCAAGACCGAGATTCCCAGGGCCCCTTGGGTTGCACAAAGAAGCTTGTTTGGATGGGGTTTTGGCTGAGTTATCTCTGAAGTTTGGCTGTTGAAAGATTCATTTGGCCTTAGCCTAATAAAACAACCAAGAGAACATTAATATATTACAGGAAAGGTAAATACCCTGTCTTTAAGAACAAGATCCTACATATAAGCATTTGGGGCACATTTTGCATATGGTTATGCCGACCTATTAAATATACCAATTAAGTTCATTGACACTACTTTCTGTTTTAATATATCCAGGTGTGTTGAATTCCATGCAATTTATATCTGAGGAATCATCTGATACTGTGCATTGCTAGCTGGCAGATCATTTATTCATTAAGCATTGAATCAATTAGTATGCATGAGGTCCTTTGCTATATATTTTTTAAAATTTTAATTAATTAAAAATTGTTTAATGCTTATTTATTTTTGAGAAAGAGAGAGAGAGAGAGAGAGAGAGACAGTGTGTGAGTGGGGGAGGGTCAGAGAGAGACACACACACACACAGAATACAAAGCAGACTCTTGGCTCAGAGCTGTCAGCACAGAACCTGACATGGGGCTTGAACTCACAAACCCTGAGATCATGACCTGAGCCGAAGTTGGCCTCTTAACTGACTGAGCCACCCAGGAGCCCCTAATTTTAATTTTTTTTAATTTATTATTTCCTCTGCTATATTTTGGATCTGGATGTAAAGCCCTCTCCCTATCATCCTCACTGCCATCAGTATGCCAGAAGCAGGGGACTAACTCCCACAGCCGTAGCAGGATGCCTCACACCGCACAAAGCTGCTGGGGTCTAGCAAAGGCTGGGGTTGCTCTGCTGACTTCTCAGGAATTTAGAGGACAAGGTGACCAAGTGTTGGTATTTGGTGTATGGTGTTCTTTTTCCTATTAATTGTTATCAATAAGGGGTTTGTTAATTTTGCATTTTCTCCTAAACATCCCTTGAGAGAAGATGGGCTTAACCTCCCCCCAGAAAGTGGAACCTGAGATACAGGCATGATTGGCCTGCTCAAATCATGTAGAAAGTCATTGCAGTATTGGGACCCCAGGTGTCAGGAATGGAAAGCGTCTCATCCACCCTCCCTGGTCCTCACTGTCTCCTCTCCTTTGAGAATTTCCTTCACCTCCTGGGTCAGTCCTGATCTCTCCCACCTCTTCCCTACAGAAGCCACTCTCCAGGCTGTTCTCTCTCACACCTTATATTGGGTTCTATTTCTACAATTAGACTGTAGGCTCCTGGAGCCCCTCAAGCAGAGTACAGCATGCAGGGGGCTTCTATGGTGATGCTTTTGCATCTTTCTGTCATCTCTACTAACCCTTCAAAAGGTATCTGTGTTTTCTGTGTCTCATCTTATACCAGAGAGTGACATTCCCAAAACACATTTTGTCCATATTACAGTTACAATTGGCTGTTCTTGGGGCAAAGGCTCCTGTTTATGTTTCCTTATCTGAAGAGACAGTTCTCTTTTTGTGGGGTCTTAAAATACCTAAGGGAAAGACACAGAGTTAAGATATAGCTGGAGGGGGTGCCTGGGTGTTTCAGTCAGTTAAGTGCTCAACTTTGGCCCAGGTCATGATCTCATGGTTCATGGGTTTGTGTCCCGCATCGGGTTCTGCACTGACAGTGTGGAGCCTGCTTGGGATTCTCTCTCCCTCTCTCTCCCTCTCTCCCTGCCCCTCCCCCACTCACTCATGCTCTCTTAAAATAAAGAAATAAACTTAAATATGTTATAAAAAAAGATATAACTGGAAAACATGGTTTCATTTCTTTTAAAATAATTATTACAAAAATTATGATGCATAACTAAATGTGTGTATATGTACACACACACAAACATGTAAGTTATGAAGTTGAATAATAAAATAATACCAACAAGGCTGATACTCAATAAAACAAAACCAATACTTTTGAAACTACCTCTGAATTTCTTCTTAATTTCACTTCTCTGTTTCCCTATCCTCACCTCAGTGAACCACTAGCTGGAATTTGGTGTTTATCATTTTCTTACTTTTCTTTATAATCTTGATACGTGGCTATACACCACAAAACAATATATTGTTTACTTTTACATTTCTGGACTTCAGATAATTTCTATCATGCAGTATATTTTTTGGTATTTGATTTTTTTTTTACGCCTAGCATATTTTTCAGATTTAAATGTTACTGTGTGCAGCTGTAGTTCATTGATTGTCCCTGCAGTGTAACATTCCATTGTGTGAATATTCTGCAGAGTTTTGACCATTCTCCTGTTGGTTGACTCTTTGGTCGTTTCCAGGTTTTTACTGAGAATGCTGCTGGAACATTCTGATCCATGTCTCTTGGTACAGATGTGCAAGAGTTTTTCTAAGATATCTGACAGTTCTGCTTTGATTTACTCTCAGATCTAATTCTTGACCTTCTGCTGTTCTGCTTTATCCTGCAGGAGGCTGACTCCTTATGTTTCAGACTTTGTGTCAGCTGGGTTGGGCAGATGGGAGGTACTGGGTGGTGGGGGAGATTGGAGGGCACAAGGAAGAGAGAAACCAGGTATTTCTCTTCTCTTTCTGTCTTGAGTGGTGTTTCTGGGGCAGTGGCTTGAGCTTCTGGACAGGCCACTGTGGTTCTAGCTTCTGTTAGGCAACTGTGGTCCACATGTTTCTATAACATTGCTTCCTCCCTTTGTCCCTCTTGCCTGGGACTCATCAAACTTTTCCTATAAAGATAGTAAATATTTTAGCTTTGAAATCCATACAGTCTCTGTTGGAACTACTCAATTCTGTAAATGGGTATGGCTGTGTTCTAATAAAACTTTATTTCCAAAAACCGGACCACACATATACAGACTGATAATTGTTCTATCAATTCCTGAGGCTCAGTTTACTTTTCTGGAATTTTATTCTTCCTTTTTTTTCTTTTTCTGGTTGTTGCTTTGTTTTGTTTTTCTGCATATCCCTTTGAAGGAGTTAATGTTTTCTGTTTATGTTACAAAATTAGCCTTGGGTAAATATCATCCATTCCCTGAATTTCTTTCTTTTTTCCTCATCTATTTTTTAAATTTTAACTCCAGTATATGAACACACAGTGTTATATTAGTTTCAGGTGTACAATAGAGTGATTCAACAGTTCCGTATATTAGTTAGTGCTCATCAAGGTAATGCACTCTTAATCCCTTTCACTATTTCACCCATCCCCCCACCCACCTCCCCTCTGGTAGCCATCTGTTTGTTCTCTATAGTTAAGAGTCTGTTTTTTTGGTTTCTCTTTCTCTTTTACTTTCTTTTCCCTTTGTTCATTTGTTTTGTTTCTTAAATTCCACCTAAGAGTGAAATCATATGGTATTTTTCTTTCTCTGATTAACTTATTTCATTTAGCATTATACTCTTTAGCTCTATCCATGTTGTTGCTAATAGCAAGATTTCATTCTTTTTTAAGGGCTGAGTAATATTCCATTGTATAGATATACCACATCTTCTTTGTCCATTCATTCATCGATGGACATGGGCTGCTTATGTAATTTGGTTATTGTAAATAATGCTGCAATAAACATAGGGGTGCAGGTATCCCTCTGAATTACTGTTTTTGTATTTTTTGGGTGAATACCCAGTAGCACAATTACTGGATCATAGGGCAGTTCTATTTTTTTTTGAGGAACCTCCATATTTTCCACAGTGGCTGCACCAGTTTTCATTCCCACCAACAGTGCATGAGTGCTCCTTTCTCTCCACATCCTTGTCAATACTTGTTTCTTGAATTTTTGATTTTAGCCATTCTGAGAGATGTGAGGTGAGATCTCATTGTGTTTTTGATCTGCATTTCCCTGATGATCAGTGACATTGAGCATCTCTTATTCTTTTCATTTTTAAGATTAGATAATTTTTATTGATCTGTCTTCAAGTTTGCTAACACTTTCTTCTATCAAGCCCATCTAGTGAAATTCAGTTACTGTTCTTCTCAATTCTTGAATTTCCATTTAGTTTTAAAAATTGTTTTCTTGCTGACATTCTCTGTCCGCTCACTCAGTGGGACCATATGTTCTGTTAACTCCTGGAACATACTTACAGCTGCTTAAAGTTGTCTGCTAAATCCAACATCTATGCTACTTCAGGGTCACATTTTCCTGTTCCTTTGCATGTCTAATAGTTTTGAATTGTATACTGGAAATTGTTCCTGATATATTTTAGAGAACCTGGATTTTGTTATCTTTATCTGAAGGGTAATGATTTTTATTCTAGCAGGCAGTTCAACTACTTGCAGGTCACCTTGAATTTATGCAGAATTAGTTTTATGCTTTGTTAGGATGGATCTGTGCAAAGCCCATATCTGTGGCAAGCCCACCCACACCCCCTCAAACTTGGCATGACTCAAACTCCAAAACTATGTCTCCCCCGCAGACCTTGTCAAGGCTGCTGAGCGATCTTTTTCTTATTACTGTTTATATATTCTGGGTACAAATCCTTTGTTCCTCAGATGTGTTGCAGATACAGCCTCTCAGATTATGGCTTGCCTTTTCATTTCCTTTATGATATCTTGGTGGGTAGATTACCAATTAACTAGTTAAATTAGTTATTAATTTTAATGCAGTAAAAATGTTCAAATTTTTAAAAAATGTTAGCACTTTCCTCATCTTCTTTAAAAAATCTTTTTCTATCCCAATGTCATAAAGATAATTATTTTCTGAAAATGTGTTTGCCCTTCCCAGTTAAGTCTTTAAGGAATTGATTTTTATACCTGGTGTAAGATAGAAATCCAATTTAATTTTTCTGTGTAGATAACCCATTGTCTTAGCACCATTATAGCCCATTTTCCCCCTATGTGATCTACAATGTCACTTTTGAGATATAGTACATTTCTATACATGCATGTCAGGTTGTCCTTATTCTGTTCTACTGCTTACTTTGTCTATCTGTGTACCAATAAACATGACCTTAATTACTATAATTTTCCAAGTCTTGACACCTGGTGAGGAAGTCTTCTCATATTATTTTCTTTCAGCGGTGTTTGGCTATGTTTTGACCTTTGCATTTCCATATATATACTTTAGAATCAGCTTGTCGTATTCCTATTTATTGGGGACCTATCATGTTTTCAACTAAAGAAAAGTGGTTTAAGAATATGTAATATGGCCTTCATTTATAACTAGCTTACATGCAAATTGCAGAGAGGATGAATATACATGAAATTGTGAATAGTGTAAGGCAGTATGGAAAGTGCAGGATTGCATGAAATGTATCAGTAGATAGGAGGAACCTTGAACAGAGTCAGATGATGAAGGTGGAAGAGATTAGAGACATCTCAGACGAAGTGATAGGCCTTGAAAGGAGAGATGAAGGGGAGAAGGGGAGGCATATTCAGAGGTGATAGAAATAAAACTTACCTGAATGTTAATGTATCCGTTTACAAAGTACTTTCACATATACATATAGTATCTCACTCGGTCCTCAAAGAATACTATCAGGCAGGACAGGTAATATTCTTATTTTAGGGGACATATGGGGAACGTGATTTGCCTGAGAATTCAGTTTGCAAATGCAAGGCCGGACTTCAAACCAGATCTTCTGCTTCTAGGCCAGAGTTCTCTCCATGTTGTATCCCCTTGTCACTCCATTTATAAGAATGGTTTCTCAAGAAAGCCAGGAGACCTGGAATTGGGGGTCTGTGTTATGCATGTGTCTTCTCCCTTACTTAGAACATGTCAGGAAGCAGGACATGTTTGATCTGAGACCCTGTGTAAGGCTTTTAGCCTACCTGGGGCCCTGTGGAGGAGATTGGGGAGAGGGAACACAGTAAGAGGGGCAGATAAGAATCACACAGTCTCAAAAAGATCTTGCATACCTCTTAGGAAATTAAATTTAATATAGGATCAGTTACATTAACACAGTGGCTCTATTATAACAGGCTTGTTGTTTTTCCTTAAAAAGAATGTCACAAAGTAATTACATATTTTTATCAGGCAAAATTTGGGGTTACTATAATTTGCTCTGAGCTTATATCTGGCACCATATCATTTTGAATGCAGAAGTTTCCAATGCAAAAGAGCTGAAGCTGGCAAGGTTTCTACAGATGTCCCCCAGTTTTTGAAAGTTCACATTATGTCATTTCACTCTTATGAAAGACCTACATCAGTACCTGTTTTCACCAACCAAAGAAACCAAAGAGGATTTTCACTTTTATGAAAAAAGGCAGAAAGCAAAAATAGCGTTCAGCGTTGGGTTGCAGCAAGCCCTTAGAAAGGCAATGTGCACCCGTGCAGTGAGCGGCCCGCCGAGCTCCTCCTTCTCAGGGAACCACACTCAGCATCTCAGCATCAGGCTACCGGAGCTTTGAACCGTGTCTGTGAGCATCTGTGCTTTATCTTGATTTATTTTGTGCATCTCTTAGCAAGATGTGTCCCAAGGTATCAGAAAAATCGAAGAGAGGTTATCTTTTTGGGTCTGGGAATGCTCAAAATTTTTCCATATAAATTAATGATCATTGCTTCTTTTTTTCCCCTGACATGTTGGCTTATAAGAGGTTTCATAAAAATGCTCTACTTTCAGATAGCGGGGGAAACATGTACTCATTTCCAGCAATTTCCCTTCATCTTTCCCCAAACCATCAATTTTCAAGTCCCATCTGGTATTCAGAGCCCTCTTGAAGACTTTCCTTCACTTCTAAGTCACACTAGTGCTCAAGAATGAATGTGAACTGATTCATGCTGGGTAAACTGGTTTATGATAAGTTATTTTGAGATCTTTCAGGAGCACCTTCATCTAGCTGAAGCAAAGCTACAAGCTGAAGAGATAAAGGTGTGCAGTGATGGGCTTTCTAGCAGTCACCACTGTTGGGAGAGCGGTGGGTGGCACAATCAGAGAGAAAATGTTTGTGTTAGTCCATTAATTGTATCTGAAGTCACACCAAATTAGCAAGTATTTATTGAGTGCCTACGAAATGCAAGTCAGCAGACTTTTACCGAATACTACAAAATGTCTCATTATGGAAAATGTGGCTTGATCTCAGGAGATTTAGGGTCTATTGGAGATGATGTAATTTGGGAATTCTTAATTTGGGGTTCAGATATTTCATGAGCTATCTGAAGTTTATGCAGTATTTTATGCATATGTGTGTATGTGTGCACTTATTTTGCACACTCACACACACACGCATTTTTAGGGACCATTCATCAGAATCTCAAAAGGGGCCTATAGCTCCCCACAAATGGTTAAAAATAACCAGCATTGTTCTCTATTCTGTCCACATATGGATCCAGGACTATGGTAGGAGTCGACTCATTGCCTTCTCAAACAGGGGTGTCACGGTCAGGATTTGGAATGACAGTCCAAGGGGCCCTCCAGCTTTGCCATTGCTGCAGGTTAGGTCAGGAGGCTGCGGACTCTGTGACTGAGATTACCATTCAGGACATTTAATAGGGGGTGATTTGGGGATTAACACATGTAAAAGGGAAGGGGAGAAAGCAGGACTGGGTAGAGGGAGAAGCTGAGCTTTGACGGTGGCTCAGAGGACACCGCAGGGGGTACATGGGGAGCTCTGAAGCTGGTGCCCTTCACTGGGGCTTAGCCTTTACCCCTTACTCTGATCGGCCATTGGCTGTGGACTTTGACAATAAGGAAGTATGGCCTGAGCTCATGCATGAGCAGGGGAAGGGGCAGAGAGAGGGAGAGAGAGAGAATCCCAAGCAGGCTCCACGCTGTCAGCAGGAGCCTGTCACGGGGTTTGATCTCACGAACCATGAGATCATGACCTGAGTCGAAATCAAAAGCCAGATGCTTAGCTGACTGAGCCACCCAGGCAACCCTGGAGAGCATGTGTCTTAACAAGTCCTCCAGCGGACTAGCCAATTGTCCATCTGGTCCGGCTGGCATAATAGTCATCTCTGTAGAGAATCAGCGTGGTATTCTGTGGGGTTTGCAGCCAGACAATCAGGTCTTTTCAGAGGGTGGGAGAGTTATGTAACTCTGGGGCAAGGCTATGAATGTATGCTGTATACAAGTCCATACTTGTATACTATAAGTGCATACTATTGTTTGTTCTAAGTGAGTGTGAGCTGTTTTTGACTTCTTTTCTGAGACAGCTAGAAGAGAATGCAGTGTCCAAGTTGGACCACATACCCGAGGCCCTTTTCATCTGCTCTACCAAAGATAGCACATCTGGCCCAATAGTGGGGATACTACTTGGCTGAATTTGCAATAGTCTACTTCCATCCTCCAGGATTTGTGTGATTTTTTTGAAGGAGCCAGTCAGGTGGATTAAATGAAGACATGATGGGGACCACCCTTTCTGCATCCTGTAGCCCTTTAAGGGTGGCATCCATTTTTGCCATTTCCCCTGGATATAATTTATTTGGATTTACTATCTTGGCTTGTTTGTAAGCCAAGGGTTGGGAATCAGTTTTGGACGTTTAACCCCCCCCCCCCCCCCCCCCCCCGCCACCACCAACTGTAACAGCTCTTACCCCGCTGATGTGGATCAGAGAACTGATTGCTATGTGGATTGCAGACACAGAGGGCTTTCTGTGAATGGGGCCAGGGCCAGAACTCCAGTTGTTACCTAAGTCCATTAGGACCCCACTGTAATGGGGAGCCTTGGTGTTGTTTTTGGTCTCTGGAAATTAATGTAAAAAATTTGGCCCTTGTGTCCACCAGTCCTTTTGGGTGGTCCCCTTTCCTCAGTGTGTAGTTATATGAGTAATGGCTTCAGGACTATTTGGGAAGGAAATGGAGGGAAACATTTCCAGGAATACTTAGTGTGGTCTTACAGGATCCTTCCATTTGGGGGTCTGGCTTCTTCTTCAGGGAATTATTCCTGTGTCTAAAAACTGGCTTAGCAGCATCATTTACTATTGTCAAATTATGGAAGCATCCCAAGTGTCCATTGACTCATTAATGGATAAAGAAGAAGTGGACAATGGAATATACAATGGAATATTACTCAGCCATCAAAAAGAATGAAATCTTGCCATTTGCAATGATGTGGATGGAGCCAGAGAGTATTATGCTAAGTGGAATAAGTCAGGCAGAGAAAGAAAACTATCATATAATTTCACTCATATGTGAAATTTAAGAAACAAAACTAATGCACAAAGGGGAAAAAAAGAGAGAGAGAGTGGGAAACCAAGAAACACTCTTAACTGTAGAGAACAAACTGATGGTTACAAGATGAGAGGTGGGTGGGGGGATGGGTTAAGTAGGTAATGGGGATTAAGGAGTGCAGTCGTGATGAGCACTGCCCAGTGCTTGTATGGAAGTGTTGAATCACTATATTGTATACCAGATATTAATATTACACTGTATGTTAACTAACTGGAATTTAAATAAAAACTTAAAATAACACAAAATTAAAAAAAAACTGGCTTAGGTTCAGAAACTAGGCAAAGGACCTTAACATTTTTGGGGAACAATGACCCTCAACCTCCTCATTGTGTAGACTTGATTTGTTTTGATTTTACAGTCTGAGCAATACTCTTGTTGGCATCCCATTTATTTGTCCTCAGGGAATCTTGTGTTCTAGAATCACCTCCACAACTCGGTGTCCTGGGCCTGTGGGCTGCCCTCACAACCCCACCACTCACTGTATGCTTGTGTCCACCTGCCTTCTGGCAGATAAACATTGCTGCCCAGCCTTTTTTTTGCAGCAGCAAGGTGGGGTTCCAGGGTTGGGTCCCATGATCCTCATCCTCACTGCTATCAATAAATTCAGTATTGCAATGACATCTCTACTGTGGTCCCTGTGCCAAGAAGGCAGCCACAGTTGAACTTCTTTGCTCTGGTAAGTGGTATGTCCTCTGGTGGGTTTTCTGCCCTTGCATGGTATATCCACTGTGGTACCCTCCCCCCCCCCCAACCAGCTGTTTCATCCTTATTCTGTTATCTGCCACCGTAGTTCTGGAATTTCTACTTCACTTAGTGTGGCCCTTTGCCTTTTCTATGCTTCTAGGAATCATCCTAGTAAAGCACGTGCACCGTCTCCCGGGATCCTTGCCAGGGTGTTATATCACGTATCCCGGGAGAGCACTCCCAAAGTGATAAGCCCTCCATTATTGAACCTTATGTTCTGCCTTCCTTGGTGGAGCATTCTCAGGATCCAGGCCATGTGTACCCTCCTCACTCCTGTGGCCACAAATGTCCCACGTCTCCCTTGTGGTGTGGTCTCCTGTGGCCCCGCCAGCGTGCCTCCACTTAAGGTCATAGCCATCCAATTTCATTATCCTTATTGTTACTATGTTGCCTATATTTCTCCAATTCCTGGTACAGTACACCAGCCAGTGCTGTTCTTTCCACCAGTGTACCACCACAGTCCACCACAGTTAAGAATTTTAACAATTACGTTGCTACTTTGTGCCACCTAGTGCCACACAGTCCCACCAGTGATGGGATCCTCACTGTCAACTGTGTGATCCAGCTCCCAAATCCTGACCTACTGTCAGCTTTCTCAGACTACACCTGGTGCCAGTTGGAGATTAGCATACTTGTTAGGAATTGCTCTTAGGATCCTGTGGACCCTGTGGAAGTGAAGGGAAATTGAGCTGAGATGCAGTCTGGGTAGCAGCCTCAGCCGACCCTGGAGGGAGTTCAGAAGCTGGGGTGGCATGACCCTTTAAGATTGTCTCAAGTTGGGGCAAGAGGGCTGAGTCTTTAAACCCCCATATCAAAGAATCATTGGATTCAGGATACTTTGGTAAGGGGCCTTGACCTTGGCAATGTGGCTGTCATGAGCTGAGGTGATTTGTGTAGAGGCTGACAGCTGAGGGCTTTTTGCTGGTGGCCCACCTAGGAGCTGGGAGAGACTTTTATCCCAAAAGCAATATCTGTGTGGAGCGTCACAGCTTCCAGTATAGTCAGTAGTTAGGATTTAAAAAATCTTGAATGTGACATCCCCTGATCTCATCTGCCTTTGTTGATGAAATAGATGTGATTATCTTAGTAGTAAAGAGTAAGCCATAAATTTAAAGACTAAATGCTCTTTAGGGTGAGGCAAGCTCGTAGGGAAGTGAGAACAACAGGGTTTGACTTTGTGACCTTGAGCAAACTCCTTCATCTTTGAGCCTCCTTTCTCTGGACTAGAACGCCAATCCCTGCTTACTTTCTGTTGGTTGAGAATCTTATTAGCCATGAGACAGTATATTTGAATGAGGTACCTCTGATTTTAAAGCTTCAGCCAACCGAATACGGTTTCCTGTGCACTGTTACAAGTGATAAGTGAATGGAAGGATCCCTCTTTTCCAAAAGAGTTTCCCTACACAAAAAGCTCATGTCACTGGAAGTCTTTTCAGGGTTCTACAGTCTTGGGAAAGGAGGCATACTAGGTTGTTGTCACTCATTCACACCTTAGGACATGGAGGAGCCTCCAGATGTGAAGAGAGGGGTAGGGGCCCCAGGAGGGAGCAAGGTGTGTGTTGAAAATATGCTGCCCAGCTCTGGCTGTCTACCGATGTTTGCCTCACTGGCTAGGCTAGCTAGGCTGGGCTGGCTGCTGCTCACTGGATTGCTCTGCTGGGAGCTTGGAGCTCTCCTACGGCAACATAGGAGCATGCCTATTTTTCTAGTTAGATTCCAAGTCATCGAGTGTTTCACTCAAGTCCTACTGAGTTGCACAGAAATCCGAGTTCCTCCGTGGTCTCCGGATCCTAAGTGCTGCCAGCCGTGTGAGCAAGGAACTGTGCAGGTACCGGCACCGTCCGCAGTCTACTGAGTAGAAATCGAGTGGCTAAAGAGAACTGATAAAAGGCAGTTTCCACATCTACCTCATTCATCATTTCTAGTGTTTTAGATTATAGCGAGTGCCCTCCATTCAATCACTCCTCATCTCCTGGCAGGAGGTAATAATGACACCTATTCTGGGCAGAGTGGATAATGATAAAATCCTCTGTGCCCACAAAGTGGCTTTCACCACGTTGCTCTGTGCTCACAGAGCTCAGCTAAAATGCAGCCTATGTTCGATCCAGTCTGCAGAGAAGCAGGCTCAGAGATGGCACGAGACATGCAAAGAAATGTCTGTGGGGAGGGAGCAGGAGGAGGCAGGCATCCACGTGCAGGTCTGACAACTGAGGAAGGAGGCAGGGAAGGAAGCAGGGCTGTGTGAGGAGTCTTGGAAGGACCTCATCACCATGCTTGGTCATGGACTGGGGCTGAGGGTCAACTGCACTCGCATAGCAGGAGATCTGAGCTGTGTGTTTCCATGGCCACTGGCGTCCACTCCTTGCCCTGCACAAATCTCTCCTCTTTACAGCTCAGGGAGCAGCTTCTTCATAGTCCCTGCCCATCTCTCTTCCTGAGGGCAGGGGAGGGGGGCTAGGAGAGGTTAATGGGATGAACAATCCATTGCGGTTGGTCCCAGGGTCTCGGGGGCTCCCCTCCCCCTCCCTCTCCATGCATTCCAAGTTCCCCTCACCCTCAGCCATCACTTTGGCAGGTCACAGTGACTTATTGGTATTGGGTCCCAAACCTCCGTCTCCAGGGTTTGAGCCCTTGGTAATCGTACCCTTCTCAGGTTGGAGTTGCTATGCCTATCTGTTTATCTGTTTACAGTTACAAGGGGATGAGGGAGTACCAGCAGGCACTGCCCTGGGGCCCCTGAGGAAAGGGCTACCAGCCCCTCCAGATCCTTTGCATATTCTCACCTCAGGCTACTTGCCTGCATGTATGACTGGGACCCTGTGGGGGAAGACCTCTTTGCTGGCATTCAAGGCCAACTCTGAATGTGGCTGCTATGCAGCTGCTGTCCATTTTCAGCTCGTATCCACAAACAGCTTATGTCCAACATTGAAAAAAATTGACATATAATTCACATCCCATGTGGATTTGTAAGTTGTTCGTAAGCCACACTTGGGCCTTCTCCTGCTCTTTCTTCTTTCTCTCCTGGGCCATAGGTGCAAGCCTGGAGGGGGTCCCGGCACAGTTGTGGTGGGTGGTCTGGGGTCTAGGCTACCTGCTCATGTGGCTGGCTTGTGCTCTCTGGTCCTGCTCAGGCTCAGTCACGATGTGCCATTTCTGTCTCCTGATGGACTGTTGCTGGGCATGTCCCACTTCAGGGCTTGGCAGGTCCTGCTAACCAGCTCGTTATGGACAGCTGTATGCTCTCTCAATTACCTCAGGGCCAAGCATTGTGTCTCTATCGGGGCCCCATCAGGGACTGTTTTCTGAAAGGCATAAAAACACTCCATCGCAGATGGCATGGCCTTGTTCCAGAATCCCAGGGGCCTGCGTTGTGATTCTCCTGCTGGGGCTTGCCAGAGGCTCCACAGTGCATCTTGTTTTCTACCGCTAACACCCCTAACATGACAGGGTCTTACAGAGACTAAGGCCCATGTAGCAGGACAGGTCTGCTATATATGCTGCATAGACCTTTGCTGCTTTGGGCTCCATCCAAAGCTGGCAGCCTTCCATGTTACCTGGTGTGGGCTAGAGCAGGATTCCTGGGTGTGGGATGTGTTGCTTCCAGAACCCAGAGACGTCTACCTGGCACTGTATTTCTTCTTTGTGGTACGGACTGCAAGATACAGCAAGCTGCATGTTTGGTTTGGAAGGGATATTCTGGCATGCCCCTGACTGTTGGACCTCTAAAAACTTCAATGAGGTGGCAGGTCCCTGATGCTTCGTAGGGTTTATCTCCCACCCCCTGCCACACATGTGCTTTATCAAGACATCAGCCATACTAGCTAGCTATCTTTTGCTTGTCCTGTCTTTAATGGAATGGATCTGTGTGGTGTTCTGTGCAATGTCCTGGAAGCTGGACTATATCATGACAGAGGGCAGGAGAATTATCATAACCCTAAGGCAATATTGCTAATGAAATTATCATTGGTCCCGTGTGAATGCAGAATGAAAAAGAATGCATTTGCAAATCAAGTATATATCCTGTACTTGAGGCCTTATTCATCTACTCTAGCATTAATACTATGCCCAGCACAGCAGCTACAATTGGGACTACTATTCGGCTGAGCTTGTAGTCTGTAGGCATCTCTAGGATCTATTCGGTTTCTGCAGGGGCCAGACTGGTAAAATGGAAACATGGTAAGTCTTATATTCTGTTGATTTTTAATGATGGCACTAATCTCCGTCTCCCCCAAGTAATATTGTTTTTGATTTACTCTCTTGGCTTGTGGGGGTTCAGTTTCAGAGTTTCCCCTTGGTCTTTTCCACTATGATAGCTCTTAGCCCACAGGCCAAGGATCCAATGTGGGGGTTCCTCCAACTGCCAAGTGTATCAATTCAAATTATACATTCAGAGACTGGGGGAATGATTACTGGGTGAATCTATGGACCCATTGGACCCACTGTGAGTCAGACTATAACCAGGACTCTATTTATTACCTGGTGCCCCCAGGAGAGGGGTGTTACAATGATGCTTTGGGTCTCTAGGTATCAATATTAACTCAGATTCTGTGTCAAATAGTTCTCAAAAAGTCTGGGAGTTTCCTTATCTCCACTCAGTAATAACATGAGTAACTGGCCATAGGTCCTTTGGAGAACTGGGGAATCATTATAGTATGCACCTGCTAAGCCATTATGAGTCTGATTGCTCTGTGCACCTCACCTCTTTTAGGCAGTGGGTTCCAGATCTAGAACTTGCCTTGAGTCTTGGAACTGAGAAGGGAAAGTGACTTTTTTTTTTAATATTTATTTTTTAGAGAGAGAGAGAGAGAAAGAGAGAGAGAGAGAGAGAGAGAGAGAGGAAGCGTGAGCTGAGGAGGAGAAGAGAGAGAGGGAGACACAGAATCTGAAGCAGGCTCCAGGCTCTGAGTTGTCAGCACAGAGCCTGATGTGGGGCTCAAACCCACAAACTGTGAGAGCATGACTTGAGCCAAAGTCAGAGGCTTAACCGACTAAGCCACCCAGGTGCCCCAGGGAAAGTGACTTTTAAAGAGGTAACCACTTTCAGCCTCTTGTTCCTACATTTTTGCTTTTTTTTTTTCTTATATATGTTGAATTAAGTAATACTCTTGCTTATCTATTTTACCCCTATGAACTCTGTGCCCTATTAACCATCTCCAAATGCTATGTGTGCCAGGCCCCCTTGACTGCCTCCCAGGCCTCTGTTACTTTGGGCCCCATCTTCCCATGGATATTAGTGAAACCAGCTCTGTGATTGCTGTTTCTATCATGAGCTTGGCTGAAGAGGAGAGCTGCCACTCAACTTCTTAGTGATGCCAGGTGGATGGGGACTCCTCAAGCCAAAGATGCCTGATGGAGGAGTCTGCATCTTGCTGGGATGAGCCTGCCTTACTTCCCCTGCTGTGCTCAGTCATCGGTGGGGAGCAGCCAGCAGAAGCCTTGCACAAATGTGGTGGCAAATCTAGAGCAGGAGCAGCTGGGGCCATCAGTTGCTTATGCTCTCTGCAGCAGGGGACATGAGCTGGGTTTTCCAGGGGGCAGTGCAGCCTCACTCAGGGACACATCAGGAGTGGAGAAGACCTCTAGCTCATAACATGGTAAAAGGAAGGAACAATTGTACAAAAGTCACTAGGCACAGTTTCTGTTTGTTTTTTTTTTTAAAAAAAAACAGGGGCAGAGGGGTGGGGACAGAGGATCTGAAGCAGGCTCTGTGCTGACAGCACAGAGCCCAATGCGGGGCTCAAACTCACAAACGTGAGATCATGACCTGAGTCAAAGGTAGACGCTTAACCAACTGAGACACCCAGGCGTCCCCAATTCTGTTTTTTTTCTCCCCCTAAAATACTTCAGGAAACTTCACCTTCAAATACTAATTCTTCTCTGTGCCCAACACTGTCTAACTTCAGAACATCTTCATCACCCCAAAAAGAAACTCTGTACCCATCAGCAGTCACTCCACACTCTTCCCTCTCACCTGGTTCCCAGCAACCACAAATCTACTTTCTGTCTCTATGGATCTGTCCATTCTGAATATTTTATGTAAATGGAATCATACAATATATGGCCTTTTGTGTCTGGCTTCTTTCCCTGAGCATATTTTCAAGATTCATCTATGTCGTTGTATCAGCACTTCATTTCTTTTAATGGTTACATGATAGTCTTTTGTATGGATGTACCAGTTTGGTTTATCCATTTACAGGTTGGTAGACAATGTGGGTTGTTTCCACTTTTTGGCAATCATGAGTAACTCTGTTCTGAATATTTGGGTACATGTTTTTGTGTGAATGGATGTTTCAGTTCTCTTGGGTATAAGTGGATGGCTGGGTTGGAGATAACTCTATGTTTAATTTTCTGAAGAACTGCCAAGCTGTTTTCCAAAGTTTTTATAGGCATTTTGGAAGACACAAAAGAGAAGATAATCCCTCATTCCAAAAAGCCTACAATTTACAGTAGACGGGGAGAGGAGATTAACATTCATACGTTGAAAGTATAATTATAATATAGCTTATGAAAAAGAACCAAACCACATAACTCTAAATTAACAGTGGATCTACAGTCATGTACCCTTAGAGCCGGAAGAGAGGAGAAGGGCAGGGAATGATGAATGTGTGCTAAAATAGTTAGAGCTATGCCCCCAAAGTCTATATTTCTACATCCTCTTCAACAAGACAGGATGGGATTATGGAGATAAAGGAGTGGCAACTGCTTAACCCTCTGGAAAGCCTGCCCTGTGTCAGAGAGGTCCTCTGCTTTCTTTGTTTACGGTATGTTACATTTTAAGATAAGAATCTGGTATGGTGGACATAGTTTGAAACTATGTTTTAGATATTTTCTCTAAAAGTGAACATAAATTTGAGTAGAACTATTCCCATTCTCTGATCTGGTCTCCCTTGTGACATTTGTTGTCTGTCTTGTTGGGGTTACGGTTACGATCCGTGGCCAGCAGCAGCGGGAAAGCAACCAGTTCCCAGAGGAAATGAACCCTGAACTCTGCACTCAGGGCCACAGAAAGAAGCATCTTGGGGGCATTTTCTATTTCGGGCTAAAACAATATTGCAGCATGAGTAATCTTCCACACTTCTTCCTTCAGGCGACTTCTTAATGGATGGAGTCAACTACTTTCCATTTTCCATCCATTTGTCTTGCAGAGACCATATGTGTGATAGGATGGAAGTTATTCCCACTCAATTATTCTGAGATACTTCCTAAGTAAAACTGACATCACCTTTGGTCCGTCTCACTTCGATGTTTGTGGGCAATCTTCTACTCTCTGAACTTGGTAATTCTGCTCTCAGCGACCAGAGCTGGCCACCCTTCTTGGAGAAATCAGCCACCCACACAGCCCTTGAAGACCGCTCACCGCACACTCACCTGAAATTGCTCACCCAGTTTGTCCTTCACAGAGAGATTTGTTTTGAGCTTTAAACACCCTCCTTTCTGAGTTTCCTCACCTTATTACAAGGCTGACATTCATTCTGAATGTTAAGTAAGGAAATCTAGGGAGCGGGAGAGAAGGAAGATTTTCTGTTTGTGCGCCACAGAGCATGTTCTGTTTCCCATTTTGAAGGAGTTGAGACTTGATAATGGACCAGTTCCTTCCACTTGTTCAAATTCTCATTTTTTAGTATTACAATTCCCCCCCGCCCCTCAATTGCATGGTGAATCTGTCTTTATTTTCTCCATGACTAAACACTGCATTTTCCAGCACTTAACAAGTCATTGTTCTGAAAAATTGGTTTCAGATCAGACCCTGCTTCCTAATGAGGCAATGACTTAGTTGGTAATACATTTTTTTCCCTGGACTATAAACAGCAGCAGACATAAAAAAAAGCACAAAAGATGGATGAGAAATAACATTATGCAATTGCCCCTCTCCAGAAGGGTCTGTGAGTAAGAAAAGATTATGGAAGGCTCAGATCTTTGATTGAAATTCTATTATTCAGCAAATGCTAATTAAACAATTACTGTATGATTAGCCCTGGACATTGTTTGCTGAAGACCCAAGGAAAGGAGAGTTGCTACAATCCAATCTGGGAGGCCAGATTTTAATCTTGTTATTTCTGTGCTTCTTTCCTATTTCCTATCATATTAACGCTGAACTCTTCTCTTTCTTGGACATCTTCTGTAATCTGTGATTCACCTGCTCTTATAACTTTACCTCCCATTTTCTTTCCCAAAAGGAGCTCCTAACATCTGTCTAGTCTTAAAATTTTTTTAAAAAAATATTTATTTTTGAGAGAGAGAGACAGACAGACAGACAGACAAGACAGAGTGTGAGCGGAGGAGGGTCAGAGAGAGAGGGAGACACAGAATCCAAAGCAGGCTCCGGGCTCTGAGCTGTCAGCACAGAGCCTGACACAGGGCCCAAACCCACAAACCATGAGATCATGACCTGAGTTGAAGTTGGATGCTTAACCAACTGAGCTGCCCAGGCGCCCCTGTCTAGTCTTCTGATGGGCCATTTTCATTGGCTTTCGCTCGTTCCTTTCCATCTCCCTTATTCCAAACCCCAAACTTTCCATATTTCAGAGTCTGATTCAGGTTCTACTTCTTTGGAGGCTTCCCCAGTCACTATAGCATCTACTGATCATTTTACTCTATTTTCTCAACACTATAGCATGGATCTATGGGAAATACTTTGGTGCTCGCTTATAAATTATTTTGCATTGTTCAATAGTTCCAAGTGCCCAATGAAAATTTCTTTGAGTTGAGAAATTATCTTATGTTGTTTTCCTCTCTCAGAACACTTAACATTCATCTATCACATCCACAATATTTTTTCTGTATCAGGCCTAGTTCAAGGTACTGAAGATACAGTAAGATGAGACAAAGTTCGTGCCCACATGGATCTTGCACTCTAGTGGGGAAGACAGACAATAAATAGACCAAATAGGTGATCTAACACCAGGTAGTGGTAATGATGAGCACAGTGTTGAAGACATGTAAGTTCTGAATAAATTACTCATGTGGAGAACAAATGTGGACCCATGGGAGAATAGCATATAAACAATCTGGTGCAAATTCTTTGTATTTGTGAAGGATCTGTGGTATCATCTTGGGCATTTAACTTTGCTCAGTTTCTTCATCTCTAACATATCTATCATATTACTGTCCTCCAAACCTAGCTATTGGGGAGCTGAATCAGGTCATGTCTATAGGTTGTACTGATTCTTGAAGATAGCCACCATGCTCATGTTCTACAACATGCACACACATAACCACACTGAACATAATATTACTATCCCCTTCCACACTTCAGTGATCATACTTAGTCACCTGCATAATTCACTGGTCTACCAGGTGTTGAAAACCCTGCCTCTGATAACTGTTGTCCATTTTGATTCATATTGAATTGAAAGGACTTTAGAATCCACCTCGTTCACTCCCTCACATTGTAGGTGGGGAAATTGAGCCCAAAATGTATACGTGTCATGCTCCCAAAACCATCTAGTAATTTAATGACAGAATCAGGACTAAGAAACTGAGCTTCAGTTACTTTCATCCTGCCTCCACCCTACTGTGATTTCATCATCTAATCTGAAACAGATCTTCCTTGACCCATACAGGCTGCAAGGCCAGTGTTAGGGACTATTGTATTTTCTGATGTGAGACTATTTTTCCACCAAATAGTGTGCTCTGAAAGCCCACCATATTCAAGGGTCTATTCCTACTGTGTACTGTACTCCCTAGCACATGGATGTATCCAGCAAATGTTGGATGAATGAAGGTATTAGTGAATAATTTAAGTACGTCTTACTTTTGCGAGAAATATATTTCTAAAAAGTGATATGCAAAATGAACTTCAGCAAATAGAATATGACTTTATTCTTGATTTCCATTTGGAGAAGAAAGATGACTATCCTTATTTTTTTTTAAACTGTTTATTTATTTTTGAGAGAAAGAGCATGAGCAGAAGAGGGGTAGAGAGAGAAAGGGGGACACAGGGTCCTAAGAGGGCTCCCTGCTGACAGCAGTGAGCTCAATGAGGGGCTTGAACGCACGAACTGAACTGTGAGATCATAACCTGAGCCGAAGTTGGATGCTCAACTGACTGAGCCACCCAGGCACCCGAATATTGAATTTTCTTAAAGCTAGCCCCACCTTTGGTGTGCACACATATGTGTGCATGTGTGTGTATGTGTGTGTGTGTGTGTGTGTGTGTGTGTGTGTGTGTGTTGGCATATTGAAAACCCAAGCTCCGGTTGGAGTGGCCGAGAGTGAGGAAGAGGGAAGAAGTAGAAGTCACATCTCAGAATAGGTGTTGTCAGTGTAAAAGGCTGACAAGGGAGAGAGAGGGCTAGGAGGTAGTCTGAGTCACACTGGAGAGAGCCTTGCATGCCAGAACGGGGAGAGAGGAGACTGCATTGATTTTGGTAAGTCTTTGAAGATTTTTAACAGTGTATAATAACTTCAATCTGCCCTCCACTGGTCTTTCTGGCCTCATTTTGTGCCCATCCCTACTCACAGGCACATACCCACCAAAATAATGATCTACCTGCAGGTTACCAAACTCTCCCTGTTCTAATGGCACCTGTATCTTCCTTTTCTCTCCCATCCCTTTATTTACAATGAACTCTAACTTGTTCTTGAGGTTTCTCCTATCATTTCTTCTAGAAGTCTTTCCTGTCCCCTACTAATGAAGTTGGGCACAGGTCCTGTGTGTCTCTGGCCCCCATGGTTACCTTGTCATTCCACCTACCACTCTGAACTATAATACTTGCTGAATTTTCTGTGTTCATGTCCAGTGTCCATGTCCGTGTCCATGTCCAGTAAGCTCCTTTAAGGGGGACTGTGACATGCTTGCCACTGTATTCCCATTGCCTGGCACATATGGCGTAAGTATTTGATGCATGAATGAAAGAGAATGAGCAAATCAATGCATGGATGGAAACGTATTTATTGATGACTCTAAGGACATTCCTGGCAAGGCAAATGAAGAAAAGAGAGAAGTTAGACAGTTTCTATGGTAATCTGGGTAAAAAAGAATGAGTCTTAAACTAGTAGCAGAAAGAGTACAAAATGGGGACATAAATTTCAGAGGAGATCTACCAACTGATTGAGTGTACAAAGTAAGGAACCAGAAATGGTTTAAATGCCCTTGAGGTTTGGAGCTTATAAGAATAGTGGCACCCTGAGTGGAACGATAGAAACCAGAAGAAGAAAGGGCTGGTTTGGGGTGGTAGTGGTGGAAAGATATGAGTTTGGTTGTAGACATGCTACTTGGGATACTACAGAATACCAGAGCCGTGCATGTTCGTATTACTTACTAAGGCTAATTTTATAGCTAATTTTCCCGATTCATGAAAATGTATCAGAATTAAGCTACTCATGAATGAATGGCAGATCTGGCCTCTTTATCCTCATCATTAATCCTTGGATTGTGTGAAAGACCCCACCTTTCCTTTTCAGTTTGGATTTCTAGGTTACTTGGGAAAATCACCTGGTTTTCACACTTCCATCCAGGCAAGGTCCTGTACACCCAGGAAATTAATGTCTTGAGCTTGACTCAAAGTAGTTGGAATTAAGCCCATTTACATGAGAGTCCTGTCAAGTTTCATGACAATGGCAACTCTCCTAGGACAGTCCCTATGACCAGTGATAGTTCCTCCCTTCCTGCAACTTGGGTCAGACATGGGCTGAGACTCCGCATAGGTGGAATGCACTAGTCACAGCACTGCCACTGCCAGGTCAGATGGCAAATGAAATGTCCTCTCTGGTAGGATTCCTCTCAGGATTGGCATTTAGCAAAAAAGAATGCCACTGAGGAAGTTTGTCTTTGGCTTTTTTTGTCACTGTTTTTCTCCATGTCCTTTCGTAATAGATCTTTCCTGCTTTGATAGTCTTCCTAGTGTCTGGAAGCTTCTCTAAACTTCCGGTCTCTTGAAAAGAATAAGGTCATACCATTCAAACTTAGGTGTTAACGTTGGACTATAACATTTTATCTCCCTTCTCTGTGACATTCCTATCTTAATAGGGGTCAGATTCTTAGTAATGTCTGATGATGTTGGAAAGTTGGTTGGTCTAATGGTATGGCCCCCGAAGGTATAGAGGGGTCCTGGGTTCTGGTCCTAGTACTGTTATTGACAGACTCTGTAGCCTGGACCAATTGAATGGATAGAGCCTCAGTTTCTTTATTTACAAAATGAGGCAGTTAAACATCATCAGTGGTTTTCAGCCATAGCAACCGTATCAGTGTTTCCTTTTGTTGGTAGCTCCCCTTTTACTATTCTGAAATGAAATCCAGAGATGAGTTACTTATACACATAATTTAAAAATCAATACAGTGCCTTTACTGTAACAGAGAAAGACATAAAAGGAAAGTATTTCTATAAAACAATATGAATTTCAATATGTAAATGCTCAGGCCCACCCACACCAGAAGACATATTAGTTAGATGTTTGCAGCTATATGTAGAATCATAAATGTGACAGTTGAACATGCTATAGCTAGGAGTGTGTGGTCCTGGCCCTCGTATGTCATTTTTATTGGCTATCAAATACACCTAGTGGTATTGCTGTCAGTGATGTGATTTTCTGAAATGGTGAACATTTCTTGGTAAAGTTCCAAACAAAATAAACTATGATCTTCCCTTCTTGGTTGCTTTTCTTAAAAAAAAAAAAAAATTGGTGTATATTTAAAAGGGGAAAAAATACCATGTACTTATATGTAGAAAGGAATTTTGTTCCAGGCTCAGATAATTAAATACATATTTTTTACTTATGTAATTGACTGGCTGGACATTGGGAAGTCAAATGGGGAAGTGAGACAATGCTCTGCAGAGGGAGGGACTTTTCCACATCGCAGGCTGTTGAATGTCCCTCACCACCACCACCCACCAAACGCTAGTAGGTTCCCTCCAAATTATTAGGAGAATAACAAAAACACCCACCACAATTTCCAAAACAAACTCTAGTGGGGAGAGGCATGAGTGGATGCAGTGGGCAGTGCTGACTCCCCTAAGAATTACTGAACCGGATGAGATTCTAAGTCTGTGTCGGGTTGACCAGGGCCAGGCCCAGTTATTGTGGGACACAAAACTTATTCATTACTGGGGAGGGGGAGCCCCTTCTTTAAACAAAGACTCAAAATTACAAATACAAAATTAGGTAGAAACATGGATTTATTTACAATGAGAAAAAAATGATAACAAAGTATAGGCATTTTTCATGCTGGTAAGTACCACAATCATCTCAAACCTCTAGTATTTTTTAAATTAATAACTGCCTGACATGCCTCTATAATACTTTTTTCCCTACATTTTTGGCACTATACCCTGAATATCATTTGCTGTAGACGCAAGGAAGGACGGTTCAATCTTTCCTTTAACATAATTGATCATATTTTGTTTCTATTAGTGACCATTTAGAAAAGCTTCTTTTGGCTTCACAGATTTTTGTTTGGTTATCATGTAAATTTTTAGGGTTGTTATCAAATTTGGGAAAACTTCTCATTTCTTTTATATCTAAGCTGTAAGAGAAACACATTTTTTTTGTACAGTACCAATCATAAGCACTGTTTAAACTGACAAATACTCATTAACCAGTTTGTCACTGATATTCTGTTAGTAGCTTAATATTCATTTATACTATCTTCATTAAAGTCAGCATTTCATGTCAAGTCAGCAAGAAATTTAAGGGCAAGGATTCCAATAAATTCTATTTCCTGTGATTCTCTCCAAAAAGGAAAAAATAGTGGTGTTTTTATATTTGCATTGGTCTTATTATCAAGTATATTTCTTTTAGAAGAGGGCTTCCCTTTTGACTTGGCATTGGTGAAAACTTTACCCTTCATTCACAACTTTACATGTTCAGCGATGGGAAGAATTTTCCATAGACAGGCATCTAGTGATGCACATTTATTTATTTTTATTTTTATGTTTAACTTTATTTATTTATTTTGAGAGAGAGCAAGGGAGGGGCAGAGAGAGAGGGAGAGAGAGAATCCCAAGCAGGCTATGTGCTGCAAGCACAGAGCCTGATGTTGCGGGACTCGAACCTATGAACCGTGAAATGATGACCAGGGCTGAGATCAAGAGTCAGATGCTTAACTGACTGAGCTACCCAGGTGCCCCTAGTGATGTGTATTTTGAACCATGTTTCCCCTCTATCTTTCATATGTTTCTGGTGCCGTAGCACATGTTCATATCATGCCATGGCCTTAGCTCTGCTCCTTCATGCCATGATAGATACCAGGTATGTCAGCAGAGTGGATGATAACATTCCCAGAAGTCTTTCCTAGCTTGGAGGTGAAAGCAAAAATTTACCTCTCTTCAGAAATTATTCTGAGCCACACAAATATTTCCCAGCAACACAAAACTAAATGTATCTACAATTCAGCTTTCCCCTATCCAGATTCCCAAAATGACTCATTGTCTACTCTAATGGTACTCATCTCTGGAAGAAGTGTGATAGAAAGGAAGTCAGAGCATAAAGAGAAAATTCGTAACAACTATGGTTGAAATATTTTACTTCTGCACATGGTCTGTGAAAAAATATATTTTTTAATATTAAAAAATTATAATTTTATTAAAAAATTTTTAAATGAGAGAGAGAGAGAGAGAGAACACGAGCAGGGGAGGGGCAGAGAGAGGGAGGCACAGAATCCAAAGCAGGCTCCAGGCTCTAAGCTGTCAGTAGACATCCCTGTACAGGGCTCCAATTCAGGAACCGTGAGATCATGACCTGAGCCAAAGTCAGATGCTTAACTGACTGAGCCACCCAGGCACCCCTATTTAAATTTTTTTTTAAGTTTATTTATTTATTTTGAGAGAGACAGAGATAGCACGAGTGGGGGAGGGGCAAAGAGCTAGGGAGAGAGAGAGAGAATCCCAAGCAGTCTCCACGCTAATAGTGCAGAGCCTGACGTGGGGCTTGACTCATGGAACCATGAGATCATGACCTGAGCTGAAACCAGGAATTGGATGCTTAACTGACTGAACCACCCAGGTGCCTCCTTTTTTTTCTTTTTTCTTTAAAATTAAAAAAAAATATTTTAAGTTTTAATATATTTCACATGAATGTATATTTGTGTGTGTTGGAAATGTACAGGTATATATACCTTGACACATTGCTTATAGCCACTCCCAGGGATTTGAAAAAGGCCTGTGCAAACAAGCTTCATTAGCTTCTTGACAATCTGACTCTGCCCAACTCCCTCTGATTCTTTGAATTAATCAGTAATTTTGAGGATGAGAGGAGCTGGGCAGTCTCACTTTCTATAACACATAGCATTTCCTCTATTTGTGATTAGACAGGATTTTCTTCTCTAATTACATAGCCTGTTGCATTTTTTTTTCCTGTGACGTTGCCAAATTCTGGGTGATAAACCACTTAAATTTTTTGAAACTAATTCTGACTGCTGGCGAAAGAATAAATTAACATGTTTAACAATTCAAGGAAGACAAATAGCAAAAACCAGTGGTCCCACGGCTTCTCCTAGTCCCAGAGGCAACCACCTTTATGTTTTTAAGCCATTTTTTCAAGTTTTCTTTATATTAGAAAAGCAATATTTATATGTCATGATGTCTTGGGTCATCGTTTTTGTCTTGGGTCATTGTTTTAGACGTTATTTATTGTCCTCATTCTAACAGATGCAAAGTTTAGCTTCGGTTTCACGGTTTCTTTCCTGCAAACATCCCCCTTCCCCCACCCCCAAGCCTTCCACCCTTCCTTCTCAATCAGCATTGTCCTTCCCAGGACTGCAGAGCAGGGTGGTTTTCCTGTACCTTCTTCTTTTTGCCACAATCCTGATGGGTCCTTTTTCCTTATATCATCCTCTGTTCCAGCCCCCAATTCCTGGCTCTCCGATCTTTCTTTTTTCTTGGTATATGCCTTTATTTTGGTGAAATACATTTGCCAGTAGCTTCTTGAAAAAGAGTATAGATGAGACAAAAATCTTTAGAAACTACAAACATTACAAGTGCATATTTTCCACTTCTGTGGAATTCTGGATAAAAAATAATTTCCTTGCACATCAGAATTCTGAAGGCATCGTTCCAGTGCTTTTCAGCTCCAGCATTGCTATTGATAAGTCTGATACCACTGAATTTCCACTCCTTTGTAGGTAACCAGTTTCTTCTCGCTGGATGTTTTAGTATCTTTTGTTTAACCGTACTACTCTGAAAATGTATGATAATTTGCCTTGCCTGTGTCAGTTTTCAGTCATTGTGTTGGACACTTGGTCTATGGGCCCTTTTAGTCTGGAAGATTGTGCCCTTTAGGTCTTGGAAATTTCCCTGCTTTTTTTGTTTCTTTGTTTGTTGATATATATTTTTTTGGTTGATAATTTCCTTCCTACTCCTTTGTTGTTGTTATTATTATTCTCTGTCTGGAGTTATTATTCAGAAATTGGACCTCCTGGGGGTACCTGGCTGGCTCATTTGGATGACCATGTGACTCTTGATCTCAGGATTGTGAGTTAGAGCCCAACGTTGGATGTGAAGATTACTTAAATAAACAAAACAAAACAAAAAGAAATTGGACCTCTTGGATTGTTCCTACTTTCCTTTTTTTTTCATTATTAGTCCATTTCTTGGCCTTTTTTGTTTTACTTCTAATTTTAGGGAGATTTTCCTAGACTTCAAAATTTTTATGTATTTTTAACATAAAAAGGTTTTTTTTCATTCTTTTTTTAAATTTAATTTTTAATTTTTTTAAATTTACATCCAAATTAGTTAGCATATAGTGCAACAATGATTTCAGGGGTTGATTCCTTAGTGCCCCTTACCCATTTAGCCCACCCCCCCCCACAACCCCTCCAGTAACCCTCAGTTTGTTCTCCATATTTATGAGTCTCTTCTGTTTTGTTCCCCTCCCTGTTTTTACATTATTTTTGTTTCCCTTCCCAATGTTCATCTGTTTTGTCTCTTAAAGTCCTCATATGAGTGAAGTCATATGATTTTCGTCTTTCTCTGACTGACTAATTTCACTTGGCATAATACCCTCCAGTTCCATCCACATAGTTGCAAATGGCAAGATTTCATTCTTTTTGATTGCCAAGTAATACTCCGTTGTATATATATACCACATCTTCTTTATCCATTCATCCATTGAGGGACATTTGGGCTCTTTCCATACTTTGGCTATTGTTGATAGGGCTGCTATAAACATGGGGGTGCATGTGTCCCTTTGAAACAGCACACCTGTATCCCTTGGATAAATGCCTAGTAGTGCCATTGCTGGGTCATAGGGTGTTCTATTTTTAGTTTTTTGAGGAACCTCCATACTATTTTCCAGAGTGGCTGCATCAGCGTGCATTCCCATTTTTCATTCTTGAAGTATGACTTTAAAGCTTTTATATATAGTATTATTATTTCAAGGATGAAATATTTTTTCTTGTTTCTCTGAGATTCTTAATGAGTTTTTTTTCTGCTCCCTGGATTGTAGCTGTTTTCTCCGAGTTTTTGTTTGCTTTATTTTCTCCTATCATATTAGAAATATTTCTAATATTTCTCAAATGTCTGATGACCCTAGGCTGTCTATTCATATTTAAGGATGAGGTCTAAAGAGCTGTTTGTGTATCTCAAAATATATCTAGAATCCTACCACTTCTCACCATTGGCACCTGTACCATCTTGTTCCAAACCACCATCATGTCTTGCCTGGATCGTTGCAAGTGTCTCCTAATTGGTCTCCCTGCTTCCATACCAATGCCTTATAGACTATTCCCAACAGAGGCTGGAGTGATCTTTTAAAAATGTAAGTCATATTATGTCACTTCTTCTCCAAATGCTCTAATTGATGGCTCTCTGTCTTATTCCAAATAAAAATCAAAGTCCTTATGATGATATATTAGTTTTCTATGCTGTGTAACAAGTTGCCATAAATTTAGTGGCTTAAAATAACACACATATATTATTTCACAGCCTCTGTGGTTCAGAAGTCCAGGCCTGACTTAGCTGGTTCCTCTGCTTTGGGTCTTACCAGGCTGCAGTCAAGGTATTGGCCAGGGTTATGTTCTCATCTAGAGGCTTGACTAGGGAAGCACCTGTTTTCTAACTTGCGCAGTTGTTCCTTGCAGTGGTAGGATTCATAGCAGCTTGCCTCCTCAAGCCAGGAAGGAGAGAGAGAGAGAGACAGAGACAGAGACAGAAACAGAGAGAGACAGAGACTAAGGTGAGTCTTTTAGCAAGACAGCCTCACATAATGCAACATAACTGTGAGAGAGACATTCTCTCATCTTTGCTGTAATCTTTTGGTTAGAATCAAGTCACAGATCTTGTCCACACTCAGAAGTAGGGAGTTACAAGAGGTGAAGGTGGGGTGCCAACTTGAGTCTGTGCTGCAAATGCTCTATATGGCCTGGCTCTCTGTCCCCTCTCTGACCTTATTTCCTGCAGTTGTCGTTCTTATTTACTCTGTGATAGCCACAGGAATGTTGGGGCTTTTGAATTTTCTCTTCCTTCTGCCTAGAACCTCTCTACTCCCAAGTATCCATCTGTATGACCCACTTTCTCACCTCCTTCATGTCTGTGTTCAGGTGTCACCTTCTCAGCAGATCCTTCTCTGATCACCTTATTTAGAAGTACTGGCATTTCCAAGTCCCCTTTCCTGCTTTAGTTTTCTCCATACAGTATGTCATTTACTTATTTGTTGTGTTTACTATCTGTTTTTCCATACTAGAATGGAGGCTCTATGAAGATAGAGATTTCTGTTTTGTTTACTATGGAATTCCTTGTACCTAAAACATAGTAGTCACTTCATAAATATTTATTAAATGAATGAATGTGATGTGCAAGTCTGATGGGCTCAACCCATCAGGGACAAATGGATGGGTGGTTGGCTGGCTTTTTTGGGGGGACTCTCAAATATCAGCATCTGTAGGTCTTTGTTCATGGATCACCCAACTTCTCCAAGAAAGGATCACCCAATACCTGCCCAAGAATTGTGAGAATCCTGGCTGCCATTATTTTGTAGCTATGCAGGGGGAGGGGCTGAGGTTCTTATATTCATTTGCAAGTTATTTCTTTACCTCCCGATTTTTAGTTCTGCTCCTTCCAAAAACCCTCTCCTCTCTAAGCCGAATATCCTCTAGACTGTAGGAAGGGGAATCAATTGAATATACGAGGTGGTGGTTAGGATCTTGGGGTTTATCTGCTGCCTGTGGCTCACCTCTGCTTTCTATCTGGTGCTTAACATTTCCTGAATTCTTCTAGAATTCATGCGGGTGAATTAGCTTCTCTTTCACTAGCATCATTTTTTCGTATGCCCTCAGGTTTGACCTTTTTCTGTTCTGTTAAGTCATTCAACCTTCCTCCATCCACTTTCTGACTTTATATGGAGTTTCTCTTTCGTTTCTTTTCTTCCTTGTTTTGGAGAGTTTTGAGAGAAGAAGGCCATCTTGATCCTGAAAAATCCCCGAATACATTTTCATCCAGATGTTTAACATCTCCTTGGGGATAGGCTTAACATCTAAAAATATTGATGGCAAATGGAAACTCTTATCAGACGCTGCTTGATTTTGTACTAAAGGTGAACACTAGGAAAAGGATCCCAGATAAAACAAGTGTGAAACGGGATTGGAGGAGGAGGTGAGAAGTCCCATCTACAGTCAACACTTCAGGTCACTGATACCTTTTGATCCTGTAATTGTCATTCTAGAACTCTGCCTTAAAGGTATAATCAGAAACTCGAGCAAAAATAGAGGTACCATCATGTTCATCACATGGTAGTCATATGATCAAACTCGGAAAAACCACAACAAAATAAAATATGGCACATTCATTGGAATGCTATGCAGACATTAAAAGAGGTCTTCTTGAAGGTACTTTAAAAAGTAAAAACAATCAGATTTTTAGGACTGTTTAATAACATGAGAAAGAACTCACAATATATTAAAGGATAAAAATAAGTTGAGTGTATACTATTTTTATTGTAAGAAATTTTAAAAGGCACAACTCAATTAGAAGCCATTCAATTTATTTTAAGCCATTTATAAAGGTTCTTAAGGTGCACAAAATGAGTGTTATATGCACCAGAAAGTACCAAGTTATGGTTTATAAATGAGCTCTAAAGAAAGCACCTGTTTCCTTCCTTAGGTACCTATTGTTTCTATTGGTAGGTATGAAAGGGAATGAAACAGTTACTCTCTTTCAGTTACCCCCATTACCTTTCCTTCAGACCATTTGGTAAACTTATAAGCCTCCACTTTCCAGCTTTCCGAAATAATCTTTGTATGTACTTTAAAAGAATGGCCTTTCCCAATAGTCTGCCAAGCTTTTAAAAAAAGAACTATTCTTGACCAAGTTTGGAAAAACGCGTAAGTGCTCACTGCACATAAAATCAGTGCGTTCATTTCATAGGGAAATTCTCCAGGAGGACAAATTTAGGTATGCAGATAACATGTACTCTAATGTTAATTGTTAACACTAGAGGAGTTTAGTGGAGGGAAACATTGTTGGCTTAATGATGATGCCAGTTCCTGGGCCTAAACGCTACATGAAGTAGATGTTGGGAAATGTCATGGTTTAAGAAATAATCACAATGAACTTCTGAGCTCAGTCAGCATTCATCCATCCAATTCACAGGCATAGTGACTAGGAAAGTTCTAGAAAGGACTTTTAGCCCTTGGGGGAAGCAAGAGCTTGAATGGCAAGCAGAAGTTACATTGGGGTGGGGCGCCTGGATGGCTCAGTTTGTTAAATGACCGACTTTGGCTCAGGTCATGATCTCATGGGTGGTGGGTTTTGGCTCAGGTCATGATCTCATGGTTGGTGGGTTCGAACCCTCCACCGGGCTCACTGCTGTCAGCATGGAGCCCACTTTGGATCCTTTGTCCCCCTCTCTCTGCCCCTCCCAGCTCATGCTCTTTCTCTCTCTCAAAATAAAATAAAACATTAAAAAAAGAGAAGTTACATTAGGGTACGTTTTTTTGTCCCTGTCTGCTTTCCTTTCTCCCCACCCCCCTTCCTGCCTCCACCTCCGTTAGGAATGGGGAGAAGTGCTATCTGTTTGCTTTGCTGTTCTAGCTGCAGGGGAGCTTTTCAAACACCCACAGGCTGGCACTGACTACACAGTTGTGAATGTCCACCCTCCATCTCTCATATACATTTACAGAGAACTTTACTGTGCAAGGCATTAGGTGAGACATCAAGCTCCAAGGAGCTTATGCTCAGGCTCACGATTCTAGGTAGTTCAGTGGGTATATTCCGTGTAGAGTGGAGGTTGGCAGGAAGAGAGATCATTATGGGTAGGTGCCTCAGGGAATAGCTTCTGCTCTGTGCACTTGGCTTTTTGGAATAGGGGGATTTCCTCTTTTGTTAGCTTGAATTGTATTGTTACATACGCTTATGGAGCTGTGCCTACTGGACCTACGCTCAGCAAACAGATTTCCCTGCCCAAGGAAAATGCAGGTTGACTCCTGCAAACTTAAAGAGGCAAAACCTCCCTGCGTCTGTCAGAACAGGAAGATTTTGTTTGGTAGAATTGCTAGACACGGGCAGGTGAAAAAATTAGGAAGCTGCACTAATAAACGATAGGTTGAGAGTCTCATTTTTTTTTTTTTTTAGCTATTTGAAACACTTGAAGTGATTTTATTGAGGAAATTTTATTGATCAGAGTAAAATACCTGCCTCAGTCATATTAGAGCTTCCCTATTCCAAACCTTCTCATTCTCTGACTTGCCTTTGGAGGATCTGGCATCTCTCTCACATCCTTGGATCCATGTGGCAGAGGTGGTGGTGTTTCAGGTTACCTGAAAGGGGAGGGTTGGGATGGCCATAGCATTTCCATAGTTCCATGGTTGAATCTTGCTCACTGGTCTCTAAATGTAAAGCTGATCATCCTAGAATGTTACTGCAGTATTCACACTTGTAGAGATGAATTCGGTATTAACTCGGTCGGTGTTGAAACTTCCCAAGGAGATTTAGTTACTGCAAGGCACTTAAAACAACACTAAGCACACAGTAAGAGGTTAATGTATAGTGATTCCTCAATGGAGAAGTCTTTTGGAAGCAATGCTGTTATGTTTTAAAAGAATTCACATATTTTGGGTAAAGCAATGGTTTTTTGGAACAACTTGTTTGTGCAGCTTCATAGGACCAAAAAGCTACAGCTGCCAATAAAGAGAGGCTACTGTACCCTACAAGGAGAAAGAAGGGAAATTTATATACACTTGAGATTCCAACTTAACCCTGTGAAGTTTATTCTGTCCACCGGAGGCTCATTGCTTTCTCTCGGCTTTTGGATCTTGCAGCCTCTCTATACAATTTATGACTCCATTCATCCGCACAACAGCTATAGCCACGTTTTGGTACCTGCTTTGTGCCAGGCACTATCCTAGGTGCTAGTTGAGCAGAACAGACAGTGATTCCTGTCCTCCTGGATGTTACCAAGGAGGGGGAAAGACAGACAATAGACAAGTAACAAGAATAAACTGTTCATTGAGGATTCTCAATTTATTTGGATATAGACTTGAAACAGCTTTATTTTTTTCCCAGTGACTGCTTTCAACCTTGTTCACCAATTTTCCATTTCTTAAGTGAATGTTTGGCATATTCTACAGCTTTCTAGTCAAGTTGAGTGGTTAAAATACGGTCCAGGCCAACTCAGGATTCAACCTGACTTCTGATTCAGAGTAAAGTCTTCCCCCCATGACACGCTGCACTTCTGTTTACCCCAATTGGGAAGAAGTTCTCAGAGATTCTTGGCTTGTCTCTTTTCCTGAGAAAACCTATAAGGGCAAAGTTAGTGGGATGAAATATCTCTCTACTGCAGCTGGTCTCAAGGCTGCAATTGTATCCTTCCTCTGTACCCATTCTAAATTACCCTCGCACTTGGCTAGCACAGCTGCTAGCTTACCTCATGTGGGGAGGGCTGAACCCTTGGTCATTCCTGAAATATCTGGGATCCAAGTCTGCTATGTTATTCATGTATCATCAAATTGGGCAGGGGAATATCAAGAGATGTGCAAATGGGCCACCTGGGTGTCAAGCACACTCTTCCCTGTCCCTCTTGTCTACTTGTGGTCCTACCCCCTGCTGAGGAGCAAGATTGATGACCTCTGCTGGTATGGTGACACCTTTCCTTTCCTGCTGGTCTTTTAGACAAGGAGCTCAAAGTGACTAGGTGGCAGCTGCAGCTAAAATGTCCCCTGGTAGAGGTGTTACTTCTATGGGAAACAAGATCTCTAGACCCACAAAGTCTGAAGTTGCAGGCAAAGGAACACAAGTTCCCTCACTGGGGGTGATAGCAAGTGGGGACACTCTTACTTTTACCCCTTGGCTCTAGACCCATGCATTCTTCCTCTTGGGGACACAGCACAATATAATGGTCATTGCTCTAGGTGTAAACCTGTTTATACCCTGTGGGTATCATTTCTAAGCTGCCACCTCAAATGAACCTTCAACATGTTATTCTACTACACTGCCACAGTGGCAGCTTCTAGAGAGATGAGTAATATGGTAGGACCAGTGGATACCATGGTTCTGTGCCACACAGCTTTACCAATTTTGTTGTAAAATGAGTCCCTTGGTCTAATGTACTGTTGTACAGGGTCTTGTGTTGGTAGACTGGATGCTCTGCAAGCCCTTGGATAATGGTGCTGGCCAAGGCCTTGAGGGCATGAAAAACAAAGGTAAACTCTCAAATCCCAGCAGATGAAATGGTGCCCCTTCCAGGAAGAAGGAAGGGGCCTAATGCAATCAACTTGCCACCAGGTAGCTGGTTAGTCTCAGGAAGGATGCGTCATCAGGCACTCAGATATTTGGCAGCAGCAGTGGCAAGATCAGCATGGATGAATGAGAGCCCAGGCTGTTGGACCCCTGTGTATCCTGCATCCATGAATCATCGCTACTCCATTTATGAGCCTGTGGCATCAGCTGTATGGTAGCTAATGACAAAGGATGGCTGATGTCAACTGGCTCCATCATTTCCTTCCATGCCCTTGACCAACCAGTCAAGCCATTCACTTCTGCCCATAAGTCTATGTACATTCCTACTTCAGGCTACTTCTCTTTCCACAAAAGTGGATGACCAGGTGCAATGTACATGGCTGCTGTCTTTCACAGTCACCCCAGAGTGCAGCAGTGGCCTATTTTTGGCTTATACTTACATATTGAGTCACTCTGTCTATGAAACATTCTGACTTTTTGCTCTTCTGTCAGCTGTTCCACCAGGACCTCCCAGGTGGCCATAGGTGGGGGTTAAAGGAGACATACAATTGTAGTGGAGGACATGGGAGTCTGGGTTACCTGCTTCATGCGTTTTTTTGTGCCTTCTGTCCCTCCTCATATTCAATCCTCAATGTACTACTTCAGTCTAAAGAGGTATCATTGTTGGGCCCAAACTAGCTTATGACTTAGTGGGACTGACAGAAACAAATTCACGGTGGGCAACCTTGGCCATATAGTCACCTGATGTCCCATCACCAGACACTCCCTGTCTCTCACCTCCCAGCAGCACACCAGAAGTTTAAAAAATGGTATATAGTTCTCTGCTGTAGACATCACAGCCTGACTCCAGAACCCTTGGGCTTTATGTTGTGATTCTCCTATGGGAGTTTACCATAAACTGCTCATGGCATTTGCCCCCCATCTTCCTCCCTCAATATGCCTCTAGAATCACAGGTTCTGCCAGGTTGGATGGTCCAAGTTACAAGCCTGAATGTGTCGTTGCTTGGACTTGCTACAGAGTCTTTTCCTACTCTAGACCACTTAAAACGTGCAGTCCTCCAATGCCCCTGAGTACATGAGTCTGGACAGTATTTCCAGATGCGAGATGTGCTGCTTCCAGAACCCAGGGGCAGATGTGATAAAGGAAGGTGCCCAAATACATCCAGGCAGGAGGTTTTGGCAGGGCAGTACAAGAATAGAAAGGAGAGGCAAGAGTGTCAAGAGGATTTGTAAGGAGGTGATTATAAAGATGGAACAAAGAACATAGGAGGGCAGTGGAGGGAGAGAGAGGTTGATGGATGTGAGAAGGTGTGTTGTGGCTTAAAGTGGTGTTAAGAACTACTGTGGTTGGGTTACTGGAGCAAGTAGACCAAAAGAATAGGAGGTTGGAGTTTGACTTGGAAAAGCAGAAGGTGTGTGTGTGTGTGTGTGTGTGTGTGTGTGTGCGTGTGCGTGCGTGTGCATGTGTGTGTGTGATGACAATATGATAGTAGGTAGGTGCAATGGAGCGGAGAAAGATTCACTCGAAGCCAGAAAATGGAGAGGCCAATTCCCTCCTCTGTTTTGGTCGTTGTTAGTGTCACTGTGGCATGTGTTTTTACAACCACACTTCAAGTTCTTATGTTTGGCACCTGACACAGTGCTGGCCCATTGTAGGGACTCAATACGTACACAAGAAGAACAGCTTTAAGACCTCATGTTACACATACAAGGAAAAATGTGAGGTTCCCTCCAGACCAAAGACCTAGGGCTGTTTAAACCAAGCATACAGTGCTGAGTTTACCTGTTAGCGGATGTGGGGTTGCGATGATGTTTGATATTGCATTTGGCGCAGTGCCTGGTGAACAGGAGACAGGACCAGAACACAGAATCAGTACAGAGGTTCTGTTAGGTATTATTTCCAAACCTATTTCCTTCCTTGTGTACAATTGTCTGGTTCATTATTTAAAAATTTTTTTGTTAATTTATTTTTTATTTGAGAGAGAGAGAGAGAGAGAGAGAGAGAGACAGAGCATGAGTGGGGGAGAGGGGCAGAGGGAGGAAGAGAGAGACTCTCAAGCAGGCTCCATGCTCAGCACCAAACCCGATGTGGGGCTTGATCCCACAAGCCTGGGATTGTGACCTGAGCCCAAATCAATAGTCAGATGCTCAACCAACTGAGCCACCCAGGCACCCCTGTCTGGTTCATTATTTTTAATGTCAAGGAGAGCCTGCTTAGGTATTTTTTTCCCTTATGTTACAAACTTGTGTTACTTTTTCTTTTTTCTAAAGAAAATTGAGGATGACTTTAATTCTAGGGACACTAAGAAGCTTCTTCAGCTGTGGTGTGTTTCTGTTGGAGGGGGGCAGATTTTCCTTAAAGTTGTTGGCTAATGCTGAAAATTCCTTTCACTAATGTGGTGTCTTTCTTCCATTAAAGAAAAGGCTTAAAATGCAAACTCCTGGGTGAAAGATAAAATAATACCTTAAATACATATTCAGGTGCACACGACTGAGGCTAGAGTCTTTTCTGAGCCAAAGGGGAGGAGGGTCAGAAGACAATGATGGTGCAGGAGTGGAGAGAAATTGCTCTCAGGAGACAGAAAGGGGCAGGCAGGGTGCAGGAGGTGAGCTTTTTGTCCCATGCTGGTTCTGCCGCCTGTGAGCCTCTGGGTTGCCGGGTTTAGTGGGGGAATATCTGAAGTCATGCTAGTGTTCTCAGTAACATTTCGAGACTGGCAGAAATATTTATCTCCTTAATGTGGGCTGTGCTCTCTTTCTATCCCTCTTCTAGGATTTCATCTGGCTCGTCAAACTTACATTTCCTCACAAGTGTGGAAATTCTACGTCCGTCTAGTTTTCTTCTCTGTGTCCCAATCCAGTCTTTCAACTACTTCCTATCGCCCATGTATGCAGAAAGGAATCAGTTTACACAGGGACTAAGCAGTGATCAAATTAAAATGCCCCAATGTTTAGGGGTGCCTGGGTGGCTCAGTCAGTTGAGCGTCCGACTTCGTCTCAGGTTATGATCTCACAGCTCGTGAGTTTGAGCCCCGCGTCGGGCTCTGTGCTGACAGCTCCGAGCCTGGAGCCTGCTTTGGATTCTGTTCCTCTTTCTCTGCCCCAACCCACTCGCATTCTGTCTCTGTCTCTGTCTCTCTCAAAAATAAGTAAACATTAAAAAAAAGGCCTCGATGTTTAGAAAAGCTGAATTCTGAGCTTTAAAACAAGTAGAATCTTTTTAGAAACTTTCCAAGCTGAAGTCAACTGAGATTCTGAAGATCTGAGTCTTATTTCTAGTTAGACCATTAAATAGCTGTATGACCTTGGATAAGCAATTTTACCTTTTTGGGGGCCTCAGTTTCCTCACCAAACAGGAGAAAGACTCCATGAATGCAACTAATGTATGTAAAAATGCTTGGTGAGCTCTAAAAAAAGTCATAAGGTTGCTAGATGGCATTTCTTTTTTTTTCATTTTTATTTTTTTTTAATGTTTATTTATTTTTGAGACAGAGAGAGACAGAGCATGAGCAGGGGAGGTGCAGAGAAAGAGGGAGACACAGAATCCGAAACAGGCTCCAGGCTCTGAGCTGTCAGCATAGAGCCCGACGCGGGGCTCGAACTCACGAACCGTGAGATCATGTCCTGAGCCGAAGTCAGACGCTTAACCGACCGAGCCACCCAGGTGCCCCAGCTAGATGGCATTTCTAATGTTGCCATCTGACTCTTGGTAAATATCTCACAGTTCACAATTGCTCGGGGAATTTGGTCTGGCTTTGGTGTCTTTGTTCACTTGGTTTTTGCACCTGTTTTAGGTGGTTGAAGGCAATATTAGAATCACTGATGAGAGCTGTGTGTGTGTGTGTGTGTGTGTGTGTGTGTTTCTGGCCAAACTATTCTTCTGAAAGCTAATTCCCAGGCTTGAAAGTTAGGCTGAGTCTGATTTCCACTCCACTTTTCTCTCCCAGAAGTGGTGTTGATGTTTCTGGCTTTTTACTTCTCTTCTCCTTTGAGACCTCTTCAGTTTGAGAACTCATTTAATGCTCCCTTCTCCAGCTGGGAGTGTCCCCGAGTTCCGTTTTTCCTCCAAGATCTGTAAGGAGACTGCTTGCCCATTCCTGAATATTTTTTTCCTTGTATTTTCAGGATCGAGCACACTACTTGACTTCCATTCTGTAGTTGTCTTTTCTTTTTTTTTTTTTTGGTCTACTTTCTGAACATCACTGCTGCATCAAGAATCCCCTCTGCCTTTAGTAAGATCATGAATGTTGGGCACTGTGGTTCTTCCAGTGCATGTTATTTATAACCCAACTCCTCTACTGTAGCTCAGGCACCCTTGATGCTTTGAAGACTTAAGAGTTACCCTTTCCCCTTTCCTTCCATTTTTCACCCAATGGCTCTGGCTTGACCAAGGAGTCTGGCAGCAGGCATAGGATCAGACCAAACTGTGTTTTTGATGGCTTGAATTTATCTACTAACCTTGGAGTCACAGAAGTGAATTTTCATCCCCATCTGCCTTCTATTTTCTGTGGGACATCAGGGGGTTTGGTTCACATCTCTGAGTCTGCTGATTCCTTATCTGTACAATGGGTATAATAATTTCTTGCCTGCTTCAGTTATGAGGAGGAAATGAAATAAGCTTTGTGATCTGTAAAGTACTCTATACATGTAAGTGACCTTTGTCATGATTATTCTTTTAAAAATTTTATTTATTTTTAGAGAGAGAGAGGGAGACAGAGAGAGCAGGGGAGGACAGGGAGAGAGGAGAGAGAATCCTAACCAGGCTCTGCACTGTCAGGGAGAGCCCGATGCAGGGCTTGACATAACAAACTGCGTGATCATGACCTGAGACCAAACCAAGAGTCTGATGCTTAACTGACTGAGCCACCCGGGTGTCCCCTTTGTCATGATTATCATCTTTGTGACTGATTTTCTAGGAGTTTACCATCCATAGTATCAGTGCTGGGGCTCTGAGACTTGCTGGCTCGCTGGCAGCAGGAAGGGGTACGTGGGAATGGTGGAGAGTGGGCACAGTGACAGAATGGGGCTGCGGTACCTGAGGTTCCAAAGGATGTGAGTGAGTGTGTTCATGAATATGACTCGGACACGAGGTCCCATCTGTAGTCCCAAGATAAGGGCATCCTTAGCAACACCTTTTCTAATCTTCCTCCTCCTGAGAGGAGCTGGTGGTCAGCTTCTCTTCCTATAGCACTGCCTACCCATGCCACTTAGCTGATTATGTCCTGGTAATCTGTGCTATTTCCTTTTTCAGTTTCTATATTCTTTCTCTCCTACCAAATTACAACTGTTTCAAAGCCTGGAGCCATGTGTGTGCATGTCTGTCATCCCATAGCGATAGCACATCACAGTGATTTATACACGGTAGGCACCCAAAATGTGTGGTATTTATGTGAAGCTGGGCCATGTTTTTCTTTGTTGAAGATTGGAGGGAAGAAAGTCTTCTGTTATTCTAGAAAATGTTTTATTTTTAACAAAGTCATAAATGAACATACATTAAAAAGTTGAAAAGTGGTACAGGCTTATAAAAACAGTAGTCCCTGCCAACCACACATTCTAATCTGTTCCCCAGAAATAACCACTTCTTAACTGCTTAACTGTTTTCCCTTCTCGGGCATTATCCTCCATATTTATAAGTATTTTATGTGTATACACTATCTCATGGTTTGTCAGTTTTGTACATTATCTACCAACTTTGAAAACTGGTAGGTGAAAACTTTTATCCCTCTTTCACTCCCCTCTTCTTATCCCATAATCCAATAGTTATATCTCAAATTTTGGTTAACTCTATTGTCAGTGTTCCAGTAATCTATTGCTGCGTGACAAATAATCATAAAACTCAGTAGCTTAAAACAACTACAGTAATTTTACTTTCTCCCACAGCTCTGGTCGGGAATTGGGAAGGGTTGACTTGCTGGTTCTTGCTCCATGTGTCTCATACAATCGCGGTCAGCCAGTGGATGGAGGTAGAATAGCAGGAGCTGGCCAAAATGTCCTATCATTGGAATCATGCGATATGTAACCTTTTTAGATTGGCTTCTGTCACTTAGTAATATGCATGTAAGCTTCCCCCACATCTTTTCATGGCTTGACAGCTCCTTTATTTTTAGTGCTGAATAATATTCCATTGTGTGGGTGGCCCACGGTTTATCCATTCACCTACTGAAGGGCATCTTGGTTGCTTCCAAGTTTTGGTGATTATAAATAAAGCTGCTATAAATATCTGTGTGCAGGTTTTTGTGTGAACATAAAATTTTCAGTTCTTTTGGGTAAATACAATGGAGTGTGATTGTTGGAATGTATAGTTGGAGTATGTTTCATTTTGAAAGAAGCCGCCAAATGAACTCCCAAAGTGGCTGTACTATTTTGCATTCTTACCAGCAACAAATAAATGAAAATTCCTATTGTTCCACATCCTTGCCTGTATTTGGTGTCATCAGTGTTCCAGATTTTGGCCATCATAATAGGTATGTAGTGGTATCTTCACTGTTGTTTTTATTTGCATTTCCCTGATGGCATATGAGAGAGAGCATTTTTTAATATGTCTTTGTCATCTGTATATCTCCTTTGATGAGGTGTCTGTTAAGGTCTTTGGCCCACTTATTTTATTTTTCATTTATTTTTTGGGGTAGAGTTTGGCCTACTTTTTAATCAGGTTCTTTGTTTTCTTGTTTTTGAGTTTTAAGAGTTCTTTCTATATTTTAGATAACAATCTTTCATGAGATGTATCTTTGGCAAATATTTTCTCCCAGGTCATGGCTTATCTTCTCATTCACCTGATAGTGTCTCTCACAGAGCAGAATTTTAAAATTTTGATGGAGTCCAGTTCATCAATTATTTATTTCATAGCTCATGCATTTGGTGTTGAATCAAAAAATTAATTGCCATGCCCAAGTTAATCTAAGTTTTTCCTATGTTATCTTCTGGGATTTTTATATTTTTTGCATTTTTACATTTAGGTCTCTGATCCACTTTGAGTTACGTTTTGTGAAGGGTATAAGGTCCGTGTGTAGCTTCATTTTTTTTTACATGGGGATGTCCTGTTGTTCCAGCACCATTTGTTGAAGAAACTATCTTTGTTCCCTTGGATTGCGTTTGTTCCTTTGTCAAAGATCAGTTAACTATATTTATATGGGTCTATTTTTGGGCTCTTTATTTTGTTCCATTGATCTATTTGCTTGTTCTTTCACCAATACCATACTTTCCTGATTATTGTAGCTTTTTAGTAAGTCTTGATTTCAGATAGTGTCGGACTTCTGACTTTGCTTTTCTCCTTCAATATTGTCTGTTCTGGGTCTTTTGGTTTTCTGTATAAATTTTAGAATGTTTTGGCATTCACAAATAGCTTGCAGGAATTTTGATTGAGATTTCACTGAATCTACAGATCAAGTTGGGAAGAATGGACATCCTGACAATATTGAGTCTTCCTATCATGAATATGAAACATTTTTACATTTATTTAGTTCTTTGATTTTATTCATTAGAGTTTCGTAGTTTTTTTCACATAGATCTTGTACATATTTTGTTAGAGTTATAGCATAGCTAACTATTTTATTTTGAAGGGTATAACATAAATGGTGTTCTATTTTCAAATGCAAATTCCACTTATTTATTGCTGCTTTATAGGAAAGTGATTAAATTTTGTATATTAATTTGTATCTGAAATCTTGCTATAATTGCTTATTCCAGTAGTTTTTTTTTCTGATTCTTTTGGATTTTCTACATAGACGGTAATGTCACCTGTGAACAAAGACAGTGTTATTTCTTCCTTCCCAATCTTTATACCTTTTATTTCTTTTTCTTGTCTTATTGTATTAGCTAAGACTTCCAGTACAGTGTTGAAAAGAAGTGATAAGAGGAGACATCCTTGCCTTGTTCCTGATCTTAGTGGGAAAGCTTCTAGTTTCTCGCCATTAAGTATGTTAGCTGCTGGTTTTTTTGTAGGAGTTCTTTATCAAGTAGAGGAAGTTCTCCTCTATTTCTAGTTTACTGAGAGCCTTTTATTTTTTTTTTTTTATTTTTTTTTTATTGTCAATTTATTGTCAAATTGGTTTCATTACAACACCCAGTGCTTATCCCAACAGGTGCCCTCTTCAATGCCCATCACCCACTTTCCCCTCCCTACCACCCCCCATCAACCCTCAGTTTATTCTTTTTTTTTTTTTTTTTTTTTTTGCAGTTTATTTTATTTTATTTTTTTATTTTATTTTATTTTTTAATATATGAAATTTACTGTCAAATTGGTTTCCATACAACACCCAGTGCTCATCCCAAAAGGTGCCCTCCTCAGTACCCATCACCCACCCTGCCCTCCCTCCCACCCTGCCCTCCCTCCCACCCCCCATCAACCCTCAGTTTGTTCTCAGTTTTTAACAGTCTACTGAGAGCCTTTTAAAAAATCATGAATGGGTGTTGGATTTTGCCAAATGCCTTTTTATCAAGTGATATTTATCTTTTAGTCTGTTAATGTAATGGATTACATTAATTGATTTTCAAACATTGAACCAGCCTTGCATTCATGGGATAAATTCCACTTGGTTATAGAGTATAATTCTCATATATATTGTTGAATTCAGTTTACTAATATTTTGTTTAGGATTTTTGCTTATATTTTCATGAGAGATATTGATCTGTGGTCTTCTTTTCTTCTAATGTCTTTGTCTGGTTTTGGTATTAGGATAATGCTGGCATCGTAGAATACGTTAGGAAGGATTCCCTATGCTTCTATCCTCTAAAAGAGACTGTGGAGAATTGATATAACTTCTTCCTTAAATGTTTGGTGGAATTCACCAGTGAACCCATCTGGGGCTGGTTCTTTCTATTTTTGAAGATTTTTAATTATTGATTCAGTTTTTAAAATAGATATAAGCCTATTCAGACAGCTTACTTCTTCTTTCAAGGGTTTTGGCAGATTGTGTCTTTCAAGAAAGTGGCCTATTTCATCTTGGTTATCAAATCTGTGGGCACAGAGTTGTTCATATTATTCTTTTATTATCTTTTTAATATTCATGGGATCTGTAGTAATGTCCCTGGTTTCATTCTAATGTTAGCTATTTGTGTCCTCTCTCTTTTTCTTAATTAGCCAGAATAGAGGCTTATCAATTTTACTGATCTTTTCTAAGAAGTAGCTCTTGATTTTGATTTTGTTGATTTTCTTTATTGGCTTCTTCTTTTCCATTTCATTGATTCCTGCTCTTCTTTTTATTGTTTACTTCTGCTTAATTTGAATTTACTTTTGGTTTTTCTTTTTTAAGTAATTCTACACAAGACACAGGACTCAAACTCATGACCCTGAGATCAACAGTTGCATGCTCTACAAACTGAGCCAGCCAGGTGCCCCTAAATTTCTCCCCTCTTTTTCTAGTTTCCTAAGGTGGAAGTTTAGGTGACTGACTTTAGATCTTTCTTCTTTTCTAATATATACATTCAGTGCTATGAATTTCCCTCAAGTACTGTTTTCACTTTACCCGACAAATTTGGTAAGTTGTGTTTTTACTTTCATTTAGTTAAAATATTTAAAAATTTAATTCATGTGTAATTTAGAAGTATGTTGTTTACTCTTCAAGTATTTTGGGATATTCCATCTATTTTTCTGCTATTTATTTCTGGTTTAATTCCATTGTGGCTTGAGAGCAGACTTTGTGTAATTTCTTTATGCTTAAATTTGAGGTGTGTTTTATGGCCCAGAATGTGGTTTACCTTGGTAAATGGTCCATGTGGCCTTGAGAAGAATGTGTGTTCTGATGTTGTTAGATGAAGTAGACTGTAGATGTCCATTGTATTAGTTGATTGATGGTGTTGAGTCCAGTTTTGTCCTTACTGATTTTTGACCTGCTGGACCTTTCCATTTCTGAGAGAGGGATGTTGAACTCCAACTATAGTAAGTGGATTTATATATTTATACTTGCAGTTCTACCAATTTTTGCCTCATGTATTTTGATGCTCTGTTGTTAGGCACATACATATTAAGGCACATATTCATTAAGGCACATACACATTAAGGATTATCATTATATAATGCTCTTCTTTAACCCTGATATCTTTCCTTGCTCTGAAGTCTTCTCTGTCTGGAATTACTCTAGATTAAAAAAATTTTTTTTTAATGTGTATTTTTTTCTGAGACAGAGAGAGACAGAGCATGAGTGGGGGAGGGGCAGAGGGAAAGAGAGACACAGAATCCGAAGCGGGCTCCAGGCTCTGAGCTGTCAGTACAGAGCCCGACGCGGGACCCGAACTCACAAACTGTGAGATCATGACCTGAGCTGAAGTCGGTTGCTCAACCGACTGAGCCACCCAGGCACCCCTAGATTTTTTTTGATAAGTATAAGTATGGTGTATTTTTTTCCCATACATTTACTTTTTTTTTTTTTTTTAATGAAGAAGGTTCTTAAGCCCCAGGGGATGTGAGAGCTCTAAGAACTAGGAGTACACCTGGCTCCCTAAATTAATGAGTGGAGAAAAGCCTCCTGGTAACCAGAATGTCTGCACTCAACTGTTAGATGAGTGAGAAATAAACTTTTTTTTTAATATGAAATTTATTGTCACATTGGTTTCCATACAACACCCAGTGCTCATCCCAACAGGTGCCCTCCCCAATACCCATCACCCACCCTCCCCGCCCTGCCACCCCGCCCCCCCCCCCCCCATCAACCCTCAGCTTGTTCTCAGTTTTTAAGAGTCTCTTACGGTTTGGCTCCCTCCCTCTCTAACTTTTTTTTTCTTCCCCTCCCCCATGGTCTTCTGTTAAGTTTCTCAGGATCCATATAAGAGTGAAAACATATGGTATCTGTCTTTCTCTGTATGACTTATTTAACTTAGCATAACACTCTCCAGTTCCATCCATGTTGCCACAAAATGCCATATTTCATTCTTTCTCATTGCCACGTAGTATTCCTTTGTGTATATAAATCACAATTTCTTTACCCATAGAATAGAGATTCTAGAATTGGACCCACAAAAGTATGGCCAACTAATCTTTGACAAAGCAGGAAAGAATATCCAATGGAAAAAAAGATAGTCTCTTTAACAAATGATGCTGGGAGAACTGGACAGCAACATGCAGAAGGATGAAACTAGACCACTTTCTTACACCATTCACAAAAATAAACTCAAAATGAATAAAGGACCTGAATGTGAGACAGGAAACCATCAAAACCCTAGAGGAGAAAGCAGGAAAAAACCTCTCTGACCTCAGCCGCAGCAGTTTCTTACTTGACACATCGCCAAAGGCAAGGGAATTAAAAGCAAAAATGAACTATTGGGACCTCATGAAGATAAAAATCTTCTGCACTGCCAAGGAAACAATCAACACAACTAAAAGACAACCAATGGAATGGGAAGATATTTGCAAATTGACATATCGGACAAAGGGCTAGTGTCCAAAATCTATAAAGAGCTCACCAAACTCCACACCGGAAAAACAAATAATCCAGTGAAGAAATGGGCAGAGAACATGAATAGACACTTCTCTAAAGAAGACATCCAGATGGCCAACAAGCACATGAAAAGATGCTCAACGTCGCTCCTCATCAGGGAAATACAAATCAAAACCACACTCAGATATCACCTCACGCCAGTCAGAGTGGCTAAAATGAACAAATCAGGAGACTATAGATGCTGGTGAGGAGGTGGAGAAACAGGAACCCTCTTGCACTCTTGGTGGGAATGCAAACTGGTGCAGCCACTCTGGAAAACAGTGTGGAGGTTCCTCAAAAAATTAAAAATAGACCTACCCTATGACCCAGCAATAGCACTTCTAGGAATTTACCCAAGGGATACAGGAGTGCTGATGCATAGGGGCACTTGGACCCCAATGTTTATAGCAGCACTTTCAACAATAGCCAAATTATGGAAAGAGCCTAAATGTCCATCAACTGATGAATGGATAGAGAAATAAACTTTTAATTCATTATGTCACCGACATTTTGAAGTTTATTACTAGTTAGCATTACCTAAATAATGAATTTATCATTCATTGCTAATATTGCTTATTTACCTATTTTCCTTTGTGTGTGTTTGTTGATCAACCATGTCAGAGATTTGTCTATTTTATTAATATTTTTTTAAAAAATCTGTGTTTGGTACTATTCTCTACCATTTCCTTGTTTCCTACTTCATTAATCTCATTAATTAATTACTGCCACCAATATTTCTTTCCGTCCATTTGGGTTTAGTCTTTTGTTCTTTTCATAAGTTCTTAAAGTGCTTGGGAAGATCATAATTCTTAACATTTGTTATATTTTAATATATACATTCAGACCTATAAATCATCCTTTAAGTATGAATTTAGTTGCATTTTATGAGTAATTATAATTATTTAATAATGTTCATTGATTTTTAAAGCCATGAATTATTCATATATGTGTTTTATTATATTCTAATATATGAGCTTTGGAGGCCCAGTTTCATTATTGCTTTATGTTTGTACTATTTTATTTATTTTATTTTATTTTATTTTATTTTATGTTATTTTATTTTTAATGTTTATTTATTTTTGAGACAGAGAGAGACAGAGCATGAGCGGGGGAGGGGCAGAGAGAGAGGGAGACACAGAATCGAAGCAGGCTCCAGGCTCTGAGCCATCAGCCCAGAGCCCGACTCGGGGCTCGAATTCACGGACCGCGAGATCGTGACCTGAGCTAAAGTCGGACGCTTAACCGACTGAGCCACCCAGGCGCCCCATGTTTGTACTATTTTATATTATGAGAAAGTCCATCTGTTTACTTTTTTCCCTCTAGGGTATTCATTGTTTTTTTATTATTTTATTTTATTGAGGTATAATTGACGTACAATATTATATTACTTTTAGGTCTACGACATGGTGATTTGATATTTGTATGCATTGCAAATGATCACTGCAGTAAGTCTGGACACCATCTGTCACCATGCAAAGTTAATACAATATTAGTGACTCTATTTACCATGATGTAAATTACATCCCCATGATGTATTTATTTTATAACTGGAAGGTTTTTTTGATCCCCTTCACCCATTTCCCACTCCTCCAACCTCCCTCTGCTCTGTCAACTACCAATCTGTTTTTTGTATCTGTGAATCTGGATTTTGTTTGTTTTTTATATTTGACATATAAGTGGAATTATGCAGTATTTGTCTTTCTGATTTATTTTACTTAGCATAATACCCTCAAGGTACATCCATGTTGTCACAAATGGCAAGATTTCATTCCTTTTTATGGTCAAGTCGTATTTCATTGCATATGTATACTACACATTCTGTATCCATTCATCCATTGATAGACGCTTGGGTTGCTTCTATATCTTGGCTATTGTGAATAATGCAGCAATGAATTTAGAAGTTCATATGCATATTTTCAAATTAGTGTTTTTTCCTTCAAAAAGATAGATACCCAGTAATGGAATTGCTGGATCACATAGTGATTCTGTTTATAATTTTTTGAGGAACTTCCATATTGTTTTCCACAGTGGATGCTCCAATTTACATCCCCACCAACAGTGCACAAAAGGGTTGCTTTTTCTCCACATCCTTGTCAACACTTGTTATTTATTGTCTTTTTGATAGTAGTCATTCTAACATGTGTGATTTGATGTCTCAGTGTGGTTTTGATTTGCATTTCCATGATGAGTAATGATGTTGAACATCTTTTCATGTGTCTGTTGGCCATCTGTATGTCTTTTTTGCAAAAAGGTCTATTCAGATTCTCTGCCCATTTTTTTAAATTGGATTATTTATTTGCCTTTTTTGTTATTGACTTGTATGAGTTCTTTATTTTGAATATTAACCTTTTGTCAGATAAGTGATTTGCAAATATCTTCTTTTCAGTAGGTTGCCTTTCATTTTATTGCTGGCTTCCTTTGCTGTGAAGAAGCTTTTTAGTTCGATGTAGTCTCATTTACTTATTTTTGCTCTTTTGCCCTTGCCTTTGGAGTCAGATAAAAAAAAAAAAAACATTGCTAAGACAGATGCCAAGGAGCTTAACTACCTATGTTTTCTTCTAGGAGTTTTATGATTTTGGGCCTTACATTCAAGTCTTTATTCCATTTCAAATTAATTTTTGTATATGGTGAAATAGTGGCCCAGTTTCATTCTTCTGCATGTAGCTTTCCAGTTTTCTCAGTACCATTTATTGAGGAGATTGTTTATTTCTCTGTTGTATATTCTTGCCTCCATTGTTATAAATTAATTGATCATATATGTGTGGGTTTTTCTGGGCTCTCTATTCTGTTCCATTGATTCTGTTTTTATGCTAATACCATAATGTTTTGATTACTACAGTTTTGTAACATAGTTTGAGACCAGGGAGCATGATAGCTCTAGCTTTGTTGTTCTTTCTCAAGATTCTTTGGCTATTCAGAGTCTTCTGTGGTTCCAAACAGATTTTAGAATTATTTTTTCTAGTTATGTGAGAAGTGCAATTGGAACTTTGATAGGGATTGCAGTGAATCTGTAGATTACTTTTGGGTAGTATGGACATTTAAACAATATATTAAGTCTTCCAATTCTTGACCATGGAATATATTCCTATTTGTGTTTTCTTTAATTTCTCTCATCAATGTCTTCCAGTTTTCAGTGTACAAGTGTTTCATCTCCTTGGCTATATTTATCCCCAAATATTTTATTCTTTTTGATGTGATTGTAAATTGGATTGTTTTTTTTTAATTTCTCTTTCTGATAGTTCATTAACAAATAGAAATGCAACAGATTTTTGTATATTAATTTTGTATCCTTAACTTTATTTTATTTATTTATTTATTTATCTACTACCTTTACTACATATTTGCCTTTTCCATTGAGATTTTTACTTTTGTATGTTTTCTTGTTATTAATTAGTGCCATTTCTTTTCAGTCTGAAGAAGTCTCTTTAACATTTCTTATAAAGCTGGATTAGTGGTGGTGTACTCCTTTAGCTGTTGTTTGTCTAGAAAACTCTTTATCTGTCTTTCAATTCTGAATGATTACCTTGTTGGGCAGAATATTCTTGGCTGGACTTTTTTTCCTTTCAAAACTTTGAATATGTCATGCTACTCCCTTCTGGCCTGCAGAGTCTCTGCTGAGAAATCTGCTGATAGCTTTATGGGGTTTCCCTTGTACATAACACTTTGCTTTCTCTTGCTCCTTTTAAGATTCTCTCTTGATCCTTAACTTTTGACATTTTAACTATAATTGTGTCTTGATATGGATCTCTTTGGTTTCATCTTACTTGGAACTCTCTGAGCTTTCTAGACCTGGATGTCTTTTTCTTTCCTGTGGTAAGGACATTTTCAGCCATTATTTCTTCTTTATTTGTGTCTTTATTTCTTCTTCACTCCTGATGGGTAACTTCATAGAGTATGGAATTCTAGGTTGGTGGTTTTTCTCTCTCAACACTTTAAATATTTCACACCACTCTTTTCTTGTTTGCATGATTTCTGAGAAGCCAGATGTAATTAAATGTAATTCTTTTCTTCTCTGTAGGTGAGGTATTTTTTTCATTTGGCTTTTTTCAGGATTTTTTCTTTAGCTTTGATTTTTTGTAGTTTGAATATGATATGCTTTCATGTAAGTTGTTTGTTTGTTTTTGAACTTAACATGCTTGTTATTCTCTGAACTTCCTGGATTTGTGGGTTGACAACTGACATTAATTTGGGGGTAATTCTCAGGCATTATTGTTTCTAATATTTTTTCTGTTCCTTTATCACTTCTTCTTCTGGTATTACCCCTACGTGTACATTTTACATTTTGTAGTTAATTCACAATTCTTGGATACTCTGTTTTCTTTTTTTATTTTTTTTTCCCTTTGCTTTTCAGTTTTGGCAGTTTCTCAAGCTCAGAAATTCTTTCCTTAGCTGTTTCTACTCTACTAATAAGCCCATCAAAGGCATTCTTCATTTCTGTTAAAGTGTTTTTTTTTCCGTCTAGTATTTCTTTTTGCTTTTTTTCTTAGAACTTATATCTCTCTGCTTACATTGCCCATCTGTTCTTGCATGCTGCCTATTTTATTCATTAGAGCCCTTAGCATATTAATAATAGTGGTTTTACTGTGATAATTCCAATATCCCTGCCATACCCAAGTCTGGTTTGATGCTTGCTCTATCTCTTGAAACTGTTCTTTTTGCCTTTTAGTATGTCTTATAATTTTTTCTTGATAGCTGGACATGATGAACTATGTAAAAGGAACTTCAGTAAATAGACCTTTAGTAATGTGGTGGTGAGATGTGGGGAAGGGAAGTATTTTATACTCTTATGATTAGGTCTCAGTCTTTTAGTGAGCCTGTGCCTCTAGACTGTGAACTTCCTAAGTGCTTCTCTCTTCACTCCCTTAGGTGGGACAGGATGGCTGTCCTGTGAGCCACAGTTGGATATTTTTCTTATCCCAGGTAGTTAGGTTTTTATAAAATTCCAGAAAGTTAGGCTTTTGGTAGAAATGTTTCTCTTCTGGGAAGACCTTTTTAAGAGCAGAATTCTCTGGTCTATTTCAGAATGGTTCCCTTTTCCCTCCCACTTCCAGAAGCACAAGGGGATTTTTCTCTGATATTCACTGAAGGACCTGGTAGAGCTCCTGGAGATAAAGTTTACATAAGTGTGGAGTTCCTAGGATGCCTATGTTGCCCTGGAGTTCTTATATCTTAGATTTGTCCACACTGAGACTCCAGCAACCTGTCAGTACAGTTCAGAGTTTCCTACCGCAGTACCTGCTTCCCAAGGAGGTTCTTTTTGTGGATTTCTGCTCCATAAAAACAGCATTGCATGAAAGTTGTGGTTAATTCATATCTTTGCCAACACTTGTTGTTGACAGTCTTTTTAACCTTTGTTGAATTGTAGGAATTCTTCATTTTGGATACAAGCTCTTTTTCAGTTATGCTTTGTCAGTATTTTTTCCCAATTCATGGCTTGCCTATTAATTTTTCTAATGACTTTGTTTTTGTGAACAAAAGTTTTTAATTTAATGAAGCCTAATCTGTCACTTTTTTCTTTTTATGAATATTGCTTTCTATGTCCTAAGAAATCTCTGCCTAACTCCAGTTTGCAAAGATATAATCTTTTTTTTTATTTCTAAAATCTTTACAATTTTATATAAACTTTTTATATTTTGGTTTCTTATCCATATTGAATCATTCTTTTTTTTTTTTTTTTTTTTGTATAGTATGAGGTTGGGGATTAAGGTTCTTTTAAAAATCTTACATAGATATATAGTTCTAGTACCATGTGTTGAAAAGAACTTTCCTTTCCAATTGAATTGCTTTGGCAATTTTGTTTTGAGAGAGAGACAGAGACAGAAAGAGAGAGAACATGAGCAGGGGAGGGGCAGGGAGAGAGAGAGAGAGAGAGAGAGAGAGAGAGAGAGAGAGAGAGAGAGAATCCCAAGCAGGCCTCATGCTGAGCATGAAGCCCGACACTCAGTGTGCAGCCAGATGTGGGGCTCAAGCTCATGACTGTGAGGTCATGACCTGAGCAGAAAGCAAGAGTCAGACATTTAACCAACTGAACCACCCAGGCGCCCAACTTTGGCAAATTTATCAAAAGTCAGTTGACTATATAAGCATGGGTCAGTTTCTGCACTTTCTTCCCCCTTTTCCATGGACCTATTTATCTATTCTTACGTCAATATCTTATTGTCTTGATTTCTCTAGCTTTATGATAGGTCTTGAAGTCAGGTAGAATAAGTCCTCCAAATTGTGAGTTTTTAAAAACTATTTTTGTTTTGAGCAATCCGCAGCCCTGACACTTCCATATAAATTTTGGAATCAGCTTGTCAATTTCAAAATAATAACGATAATAATTATTATTCGGATTGTATTGCACTGAATAGGTAGATCAATCTGGGGAGAATTGACATAATTCAGTTTATCTTGGTAATGTTTTTTAGCCTCTTATAGACAACATATAGTTGAATCATGCTTTCTTATCTAGTCTAAAAAACCTATTTCTTTTAATCATTGTATTTACTTAATCCACATTTAAAGTAATTATTGATATGTTTGGATATACATCTCTTATTTCATTTGTTTTCTATTTGTCTGATATGGTTTTTGTCCCTCAGTTTCTACTTTCTTTCCATTTTTAAGAGTTGACTTAATAGGTTTTAATATGCCATTTTAATTCCTTTAAGTTATATGTCTGTATATTTTTAGTAGTTGCTCTAGGGATTATGATGCACAATTTAAATTTATCTCAGTCAGCTTACAATTAATACTGTACTACTTTACTTCATAAAATATAGGAAACTTGTGGGGCATCTGGGTAGCTCAGTCAGTTAAGCTTCCGACTTCAGCTCAGGTCATGATCTCATGGTTTGTGAGCCTGAGCCCCATGTCGGGCTCTGCACTGATAGTGCGGAGTGTGCTTGTGATTCTTTCTCTCTCTCTCTCTCTCTCTCTCTCTCTCTCTGCCCTCCCCTGCTTGCATGTGCTCTCTCTCTCTCTGAAAATAAAGAAATAAACTTTAAAAAATACAGGAAACCTGTGAGAGTATAGACCACTTATCTCTCTCTCTTTTTTTTTGCTATTAGTTTCATGTATTTTCACTTATGTGTACTATAAGCCCTACAATATAGTTTTATAATATAGATTTTAAATACTTCTATATCTTTAAAACAAAGTGAAGAAGAGAGAAAGTATAGTAATCTGCCTTTACCTGCATATTTGCAGTTTCTGATAGCTGGTAATTTAGGGTCCATCTAGTGCCTGAGAAACTCCTCCTTAGCCCAAATAACTTTATTTTGCATTTCTTTTAGTGAAGTTGCAATTCTCTGTTTTCATTTATCTGAAAATGACTTAATTTCACCTTCCTTTTTGAAGTAAATAGAAATCTGACTTGAATGGGTTTTTTTCTTTTAACACTTTAAAGACACTCTTTCATGGTTTCTGTACCTAGTTTTTCTTTTTTTTTTTTTTAATGTTTACTTTTGAAACAGAGAGAGAGAGAGAGAGAGAGCGAGCATGAGCTGGGGAGGGGTAGAGAGAGAGGGAGACACAGAATCTGAAGTAGGTTCCAGGCTCTGAGCTGTCAGCACAGAGCCCGATGTGGGGCTCAAACCCATGAACCAGGAGATCATGACCTAAGATGAAGTCAAAAGTTTAACCGACTGAGCCATCCAGGCGCCCTCTTAATTTTTCTGATCAGAGGTCTTCTGTCACTTATTTTGTTGTTCTTCAGTCTATATGTAATATGTTGTTTTTCTTTGGCAGATTTTGAGGTTTTATTTTTGGCTCTCTACAGTTTGATCAAAATGTACATAGGTGTGGTTTTTCTTGGTATTTATCTTGCTTGCAACTTTCTGAGCTTCAGCCATTGTTTCTTCAAACATTATTATTTAAAATTTTTTTTTAAGTGTTTATTAATTTTGAGAGAGAGAGAAAGAGAGAACATGAGCTGGGGAGGAGCAGAGAGGGAGAGAGGGAGAGAGAGAATCCCAAGCAGGCTCCATGCTGTCAGCACAGAGCCTGACACAGGGTTTAGTCTCACAAACCATCAGATCATGACCTGAGCCAAAACCAAGAGCCAGACACTTAACTGACTGAACCACCAGGCACCCCTTCAAATGTTATTTATGTCCTATTCTTTCTTCAGTGTTTGGCAGTTATGTTAGATTATTTCATGTGCAACCATGAGACTCTGAGCTTCTGTTTTTCTTTAATCTTTTATGTCTCTCTATTTTGGATTGAATGAGTTACTGGCAATCAGTCTTACAGTTCATGGACTCTTTCTTCTGCATCTCCAATTTTTTTCTTAAGCCCATCTAGTGAATTTTAAAATTTTTCATATTTCAGTTCTAGACTTTTTATTTTTTACAGTTTCAATTTCTTTGCTGAGAGCCTGCTTCATTTCATTCATTATATCTATGTTTTTATGTAAGTCACTGGATATATTTATAATGAAATATACTAATTCCAACATCTGTGTTTCGAATTAGTTTCTATGAATTCCTTTTTCATCCCCTTGATTATGCATCACATAGTTTTGTTTTGTTTTTTGTTTTTTTAATTTTTTTTTAATGTTTATTTATTTTTGAGACAGAGAGAGACAGAGCATGAACAGGGGAGGAGCAGAGAGAGAGGGAAACACAGAATCGGAAGCAGGCTCCAGGCTCTGAGCCATCAGCCCAGAGCCCGACGTGGGGCTCAAACTCACGGACCGTGAGATTGTGACCTGAGCTGAAGTCGGACGCTTAACCAACTGAGCCACCCAGGCGCCCCTTGTTGTTGTTGTTTTTAATTTAATACCTTTTGATTGTATGTAGGACATTGTGAACGGTAATTTTTTCAGACTCTGGATTCAGTTTTGTCATCCAAAAAGTGTCGATTTTGTTCTTGAAATACGTTAACTTACTGGGACTTGGGCTCCAAAACTCTGTCTCCCCTGAGGTGGGCAATGGCTGAAATTTCCCCTAACTTCTTATCGCTCAGGTTTTTCTTTGGTCTCCCAGAGTCTCCCTCATGAAACGATAGTACAGTAGTCAACAGAGGATTTGTGTAGAATGTAGACTCAGATTTTGGGGATCCCACCCTCTGTGGAGCCCTCTTTTCTGGGATTTCCCTTATATCTTTCCAACCTCTCTGGTAGCCTGAAGTCTGTCTCTAACATGTCAAGGCAGCAAGACCACAGCTTTGTGCCAGCCCACGCTGCACAGATAAGGGACTGCCCTCAGGCAAAAAGCCACAAACATGAAGTCTCACCCAGTGCAGCTCCCATCTTTCAAGGGTTAACTTCCCTCCAGTTTCTGTCTCCTTTAGGTCAATATCCAATCCTTTCAGAGTTAAAATTTTTTTATCTTGATTTTATAATTGTCATTTGTAAGCAGGACATTTTGATCAAGCTGCTCTACTGGACCCAGACTGGAATCAGCCATAGCTCCCTACAGCTGGTACCCTGATTCCTATGACTTTCTGTGTTTTGAGGGGTGTTGAATTAGTTTGCTTCCTGTTGGGATCTCTCCCTGAAGGTATTCAATTTTTACCTTATTCTTCTCTAAGTCATTAACCTTTCTTCATGTGTTTACTCTTCTCATGTACTGTGATTCAGGATTACAAACGTCTTTACATTTCATCCATGATGGATTTTTTTCCTTATTATTGTTAGAATTAACTTCTGGAAAGGAAATGGGGGTGGAAGTGACTTTATTCTGTGCTCTTGAAACCTAAAGTCTCTTGAGTTATTCTTAAGCATATTTAGGTTGTAAATTTTGGGGCTAGGATAGTGTCTCTTGCATTTTCTCAATACCATGGACTTATAAGAGATGCATTCACAAAATGCATGTTGAAATCCAGGTGCTTTGCGCACACAAAGCTCTCTGAAAAGTGTCCGTGTTTCTGGCTGTTTTGGCTCAGTTGCTGTCTAAGAAACAAACTTCAATATTCCTGTCTTCTCTGAACCACTGCTCTTGGCCTCCACTTACCCAGTTTTCTTCCAGGGCTATAGCTATACCCTGTGCCTTCTTAGTGATGTGTAGATCATATTGATAGAAAAGTGAAAATCTTTTCACAGGCAAAGCCGACAGGATGAATGCTGTCCATGGTTTCAGGAAAAGTATTGTCCCCCAAGCCTTTAAAAATGGTGTGTGTGTGTGTGTGTGTGTTGGAGGGGGGGTAGTCTAAAGTTCAGTGTTAGAAAAATGTTTATTCCCATGGTTTTCTCCTAAGGTCTTCCTGAGAAAAATAATGTAAAAGAATCACGTCACATTTCCAGTGGCAGATCCGATCTGCCAGAGCCCTATTCATCTTGAAGATGAATCTAGGAATCTGGGTTCATGGCCACGCTATGCATTCTGTCTCAGAGTAACATCAGTGGGTCCTCCTCCTTAGCCACTAGCTTTCTCGTGGACTGATAAACTCCTCGGTGCCTAGAAACAGTGCAGCACACAGACATGCTCAGCCGCCCTGGAAATGTCTGTGTTTCTGTATAAAATCTCTGTCAATCCAAGGATGAAGGGTGTATGTGGGAACCTCCATTTTTAATTAGCCTTTAGGGCACAGCCTGCTCTCCCTGCACTGTCACAACAAAGGGAGATTTGTTTCTTTGGGAAATAGTATTAAGATGCAGAATTGAAATTGTATACATGTCATGTATGAAATGGCTTTTATCTACTTTTTCATCAGTGACAACTGATCTCCGGTTCTGGCTCAGCCATTTACCAGTTGTATAACCTTGGGAAAACTCAGGTCTTAGCTGAATTAATCTAGTTTCCTCCTTTATAAACTGTGGTGATCATGTTTTCCCTGACCACCTACCTCAGACACTTTGTGAGGCTTACAGGATAGCTTGAGCATGGAAAAATGTTATTAAAAATATAAAAATAAATTATTGAGGGGCACCTGGATGGCTCAGTCAGTTGTGTCCAACTTCAGCTCAGGTCATGTTCTCACAGTTCGTGGGTTCGAGCCCCGTGTTGGGCTCTATGCTGATAGCTGGGAGCCTGGATCCTGCTTTGGATTCTGTGTCTCCCTCTCTCTCTGCCCCTCACCTGCTTGTGCTCTCTCTTTCTCAAAAATGAATAAATAAACATTAAAAAATAAGTTATTGATATGACAGCTTAGAGAAGTTTTTCTTATGAGGAGGGATAAGTTAAATTTTTTTTTTTTTAACATTTATTCACCTTTGAGAGACAAAGAGAGACAGAACGTGAGTGGAGGAGGGGCAGAGAGAGGGAGACACAGGATCCGAAGCAGACTCCAGGCTCCGAGCTGTCAGCACAGAGCCTGACACGGGGGTTGAACCATGAACCATGTGATCATGACCTGAGCCAAAGTCGGATGTTTAACCAACGGAGTCACCCAGGCACCCAGAGGAGGGATAAGTTAAAAAGGGAAACCTTGGTTGCCTTCTGAGAGAGTCAAATTCTGGAAGTAAAACCAGAATAGGACAATGGGGCACTGAGCCTGCAGAAGGCAGGCTGCCACTGTCACTGCCACACATCCCCTCCTTTCCTCAGCCCTCCCTGCCCCCAGGTGGAGACAGTAATCGACACTGGGCAGGACACCCCTCCTCCGTGCTGCTAGGCTGCCTCTGCTGCTGGGCCTTGTCAGAGGGCTGACAATCAGCTCCCTGCTGCTTTCTCATCTTTTAAAATCCAATTAAACATCTCTGGCCACAGCGTGACAATTGTCTGGGCTCCACACAGGAGAACTTCACCTGAGGTGGCATTAGGAAGCCAACAGAGAAAAGAAAAACTTCTTTATCCTGGAAAGATCAGGCCCACAGTTCCTGAAAGGGTAGAACTATCGTGAGGTCTGGACCCATGTTCAGACTGAGAAGTTGCCTGACTCAATTCCAAATTTCAAGATGTCAAAGGTCAGGGGCACCTGGATGGCTCAGTCGGTTAAGTGTCTGGCTCTTGGTTTCCACTCAGGTCGTGATCTCCCAGTTCATGGGTTCAAGCCCCGCGTCGGGCTCTGTGCTGCTAGCACAGAGCCTACTTGGGATCCTCTCTCCCTCTCTCTCTACCCCTCCCCATCTGTCTCTCTCAAAATAAATAAATAAACTTAAAAAAAGATATCAAAGGTCAAGTAGCAGAGTTAACCTCATCCACATGGGTCCCTGTACCCAGAAGCGATCGGCTGCTTTCAGCATCAGCCATGGCATAAGGTATGTGTGAGAAATAGCAGGCTTGAGCAGGATGTCCCAGCAGGGAGGGATGCTGGAACCTTCGGATAGGCCAGGTCACAGGAGACTGTGAAGCTAGGAGTCAGTCGTACTGGACTGTAGGGCCTGGCCTCTAACAGGGTGGGAGGATTCTGCAATGGGCAAAGGTGTCCTACCCTGTGGAGTGCCATCTTGTAACATCTTGCCATTACCGATGCTTCCTGACTTTATCCAGCCCAGCTACTCACAGTGCATTGGCACGGTTTTTGCTGAATACCATGGTGGCTTCCCCCAGACACATAGGAGGATGGATGCTGCATCTGGAAGGGTCAAAGCTTCTTGTTCCTGGGGCGCCTGGGTGGCTCTGTCCATTAAGCATCCGACTTTGGCTCAGGTCATGATCTCACGGTTTGTGGGTTCAAGCCCCGCGTTGGGCTCTGTGCTGACAGCTCGGAGCCTGGAGCCTGCTTCAGATTCTGTGTCTCCCTCTCTCTCTCTGTTTCTCCCCTACTTGTGCTCTGTCTCGATCTCTCTCTAAAGGTCTGGAGCCTGCTTCAAAAGCTTCTTGTTCTGAAAGATGTGCTTTGTGGTCACCAGCCCAACCAAACTGGGAATCCGGACTCCGGTCCTCAATCTGCTACTAACCAACTGGACATGGGAGGAAGCTGTTCTTTTCTTGCGGCCTTGGCTTCCTTATTAATAAAATGACAGGGAAAGGGGGAGCTGGACCAGTGATCTCTGAAGCTCCTCTGGGCTTCGCTGTTGTGAGGAATAGTTTCAGCCGATGCCATGTTGCATGTCCAGAGAACTATTCTGTGGGGCCGAGTTTCTGAGGAGGTTTTAAAGATAAAGTAAGTGATTTTCATAGAATGAGAGCACTGATGTAATGTAGCCACCTTTAGCAGATGGGCATTCACCTCGTGGGGCGTTTTTCAGAAAGGGAAAGTGATTTGCCAGCAGCTACAATGCGTCAACAATGCTGCCCGGGTTCCATATCTCCCCCCATCCATGTCCCTCCCCGCTCTCGGCTGCGGAGCTCATGATGCGATGGGAGGGTCACCACACTTGCCCTAGTTGTGGAGACGGAGGGTAAAGGATGAATAAACCGTGGAGCGGTTGGGGAAGACTAAATGGCAGAAGAGAGCCTAGGCTGGAAACTGTCAGAGGAGGGAGATTTAACAAGGCAGGGAGAAGGGAGTGAGGCTTTCTGAGGAAACCAGAAGGCAAGGCTGGCTGGTGTGCCTGGGGCCGGGTGGGGGCAGTCAGGAGCAGGCCTGGTGAGAGCAGGAAGCCCAGGAAATGAGGAAGGGCTTGCACCCCCCATTGCCCCCAGGCGATGCCAATGCTCCTACACCTGCTGGGCCTTGAGACCCAAAGTGTGGCCTGGGACCTAGGAGCTTGCTCGTTGCCTGGGGGCTTGTTTGAAGCACAGCATCTCAGGCCCATCCCAGCCCTACTGAACCCAAATATTCATTTTAACACGACCCTAGAGAGATTCCTATGTACCTTAACGTTTGATATTTTATTATTTTTTAATTTTTCTTTTTAAATTATATTTTTAATTATAAATATAATTTAAAATAATATAAAATAATTATATATATTAATTATAATTTAATTTTTGAGAGAGAGAGAGAGAAAGAATGCAAATGGGGGAGGGGCAGAGAGGCTCTGAGCTGTCAGCACAGAGCCCAATGTGGGGCTCGAACCCACGAACCATGAGATCATGACCTGAGCCGAAGTCAGACACTTAACCGATTGAGCCACCCAGGCACCCTATGCACCTTAATGTTTGAAAAGTACTGTCATTTAGGACAATGGTTCTCAGTCATATTGATGACTGGGCCCCACCTCAGACCGCCCCCACCCCCCCCACCCCCCCCCCGCCCAAGCCAGAATTTTCTGGGGACGGGACTTGGAAGGCAAGAAAGAAATGTTGGATTGGAGAATAGCACAGTGAAGGATTTAAGAAGGATCAGTTAGGCAGCAGTGTGAAGAATGAACTCAGGAAGCAGGCATCAGTGACAGCAAACCAAACACGCAAAACGAAGGGGAAGACAACTTCACCAGGTTGAGTCTTGGTGGTTGAGAAAATGGTTCTGCTCGAAGTTGCTGTGGAGAGTTGGTTTGGAGAGGATAATGAGCGCTTAGTTTGGTTTAAGACATTTCTGCTTAGATTGGATGCTGACTACGCCTGGCAGCATTAGGTGGTGTGGCATTGGAGCATAAGTTAAAGGGCAGGACTGGACAGCATGGATTTGTAACCCACGATCACAGAGAGGGGAGCCTGAGTCACACAAATGGTCCAAGGTGACCGGATAACAAAATAAAGCCTTTGTTGTGCACATGTTGGGATGGTAGGCTTGGGAGGAATTTTAGGCCAGATTTCTTTTTTTTTTTTTTAATTTTTTAATGTTTATTTATTTTTGAAAGAGAGAGAGACAGAGACAGAGAGAGAGAGAGAGAGAGCAGGAGCGGGGGAGGGACAGAGAAAGAGGGAGACACAGAATCTGAAGCAGGCTCCAGACTCTGAGCTGTCAGCACAGAGCCCAGCATGGGGCTTAAACCCACAAACCACGAGATCATGACCTGAGCTGAAGTCCAATGCTTTACTGACTAAGCCACCCAGGTGCCCTGAGGCCAGACTTCTATGTGTGAACCAAGTGTCCTGACCTCAGTGATAGGGCAAGGAATATCTTTCCAGCTTGACCTCAGCAACCCCCCTGCTAGGCTCAGGGAAGGACACTGCCTGGGGCCACCTTGCAGGGCCCATGGAGTTAGAGCCTAGCCTGTGTGAAGTTCCCCTGCCAACTCTGTGACTCAGCTACACACTTCCACAGTGATATTTTCAGAGTACAATTATGTGTAGCAGAACCTCTTTTCCATGGCTGACAGAGTTGCCCATCTGTGGAGTCGTTAAGCTCTGTGCTCTGAAAGCAGGGAGGAGGTACACAGCGGGAGCAGATCGGGACATGCTCAGATGCTGGAGGCCTGGGATTCGCGCCCTGCACCGGGGCTCCGGAGCCCTGGCCTCCCTCTCCCGGAGGGACTACGGGGAGCTGAGCAGGAGCACACAGGTCGTCTTGGCAGTAGGGTGCGAACCAGACTGCAAACACACACCGAGACAAAAGAAGCAGGCTCGGACCCTGGAGATAGGGCTCGACTCTAGGTCAGCTCTGCTCCCGTACCGCAATACCACCGGTAGGTAGGCTTGCCCATTTCTTCCTCAGTAAAATGAGGAGTTTTCTGTTCCTCACTGGGCTGCAGTGAGCAGACACAACAGTGCAGGCGAGCAATATAACAAACACACTGGCAGAGAAGGAGGACGAGGACCAAAGGCAATGGGGCTGCCCATTTCCATGATCGTTTGGGAGGTTTTCTATCTTTCCAAGGGCACCAAAAAGTAAGAACCAGCCCAGTGTGGTTCTGGCCCTGTGCTGGTCTACTCATTCTTCCTCCTTCAGCCCGAGACTCCCCAAGTTAGCCCTTAAAGTGGTCTCCACACCTCCACTCCATACCTGGTTCTGTGAGCACACTTGGCCTTTGCTAACTGTGAAGCTAGCAAAATGGCCTGTAGTGACCCGATCGCTGTCTTTAGGGTATGCTTCCCCAAGTGGGGTGGGCATCCCACTTCCTGAGAATGATACACTCAACTTCTTCTCCTTCTCTCTCCCTTACCTGAGCAGTAAAGGGCTCGCTGTGATGTTTCCAGCGATAGTGGCTTCTCGGTGTTGGACTAAAGCTTCAGGCCGTAATGATGGGATTTCTGGCACCAGTGCGGTGGGTGGAAATGTGCAGGATTAGATTCTTCTGGTATCCTTGAAACTGTAGTGCACTGGCTTCTATCAAGCTGTTGGGCTGGCCTGGTGTTAGAATATTTCCCAGCCCTCAAAGACATCATAAATTGTACGATTCACATCATCAGGGCTCTGGGATTCCCTGAAATGGGCCCAACTACGTGAGTTTGCCAGGATTTTGTGGGAGCACGGAGGAGAATGAGCTGGTGTGCTCCTCACATGAGAAGTACCATTGCGACACAGGGGTATTCGCATTTATCACACTGGCAGAATCTCCCCGGAACCAGAGAAAGCTTCAGCCAGAAGAAATCTCACGAAAGCCAGTTCATCTGCATGGCGCGGTGTTTTTTCAAGCATCAGTGTGAATCAGAATCACTTGGAGGACTTGTTAAAACACGGAGCACCGGGCCCCACGTCAGACTCTGATTCAGTAGGTCTGGGGTGGGCTGAAGAGTTTGCATTTCTAACAAGTTTTTGGGCGCAGCCACTGCGGCGGCGGCTGCTGCTGCTGTTTCGCGAAGTGCATCGGGGAAGCCGTGGGTCCCATGCTTTGTATTTCCCACACCAGTCTCCCGTGGCCCACTGCCACCTTGTGTGAGGTAGGTCCTTCCCAGATGGAGCAGCAAGTTCAGGAGGTCTGTGGTTGCTGAAGGTCACCCCACTGGCGCCGAGCAGAGCTGGGATTCCGAGCCTGTCACTCTTCTTGCCCTTTCTCTCGTTCTAACGCGTACCATTGCCAAGTTGTAGGAGGTCAGCGAAGTGTGGTCGGAATGAGAACCTCAACCTTCCAACTCCTTCTGTAGGATTCTTTTCATTCCCTTTGCCTTCAGCAGTCTACAGTGAGCTATAATAATTGGGGTATTCTGGGGGCGCCTGGGTGGCGCAGTCGGTTGAGCGTCCGACTTCAGCCAGGTCACGATCTCGCGGTCCGTGAGTTCGAGCCCCGCGTCAGGCTCTGGGCTGATGGCTCGGAGCCTGGAGCCTGTTTCCGATTCTGTGTCTCCCTCTCTCTCTGCCCCTCCCCCGTTCATGCTCTGTCTCTCTCTGTCCCAAAAATAAATAAAAAACGTTGAAAAAAAAAATTTAAAAAAAAAAATAATTGGGGTATTCTGGAGATTTAGGGAGAAATATTTGGAGAGGGAAAGTGAAAGGGCTGGGGGGTGGGTGGGGAGGGGAAGAACCTTCCAAGAAGGAAGGTCTCTAAGGGATGAGAGGAGCCCAGTCAGGCAGGGTCTGGGAAAGGAAGCCAAGGAGAGGCCTTGGGAAGGGAAGGGAAGGGAAGGGAAGGGAGGGGAGGGGAGGGGAGGGGAGGGGAGGGGATGGGACGGCAAGGGAAGGCAAGGGAAGGCAAGGGAAGGCAAGGGAAGGGAAGGAGAGCAAGCTGTGGGTAGAAAGTTAAGAAACCGAAAGGCCTTTCATACCACTTACACATTGAGCTTCATGGGAAAAGATGTCCAATGTTCTGTCTGTTAGCTCCTTGGTTTTACTCTGCCACATCAAAGGTCTGGTCTGTTTCTGATGTGGTGTGTTTGCAAAAACCCTCCCATCTGCCCTGGCATTCTTTGTTATTTACCATTAGACTAGTGTCAGTATTTGAAAAAGTATGGAGCGCTTGCTATGTTTCCCTTTCAGCCCATGTGTTTCTTGTATTTATCAAAATGGAACACTAACAAATATTTATTTGGTTTTATAAGACATGTTGACAATAAAGACTACCATGTGTGACTCCCTGCCGTGGTGGTTATTTTGCTCGATACGTGATTGACTAAGATGTCTTCAGTGTATTATAAACACACATTAAAAATAGCAACCTAAAAAAAAAAGATAAAACTGGCAAAGGGAAAGGTCCATATTTTTGGATGTGATACAGTGCCAACCTGGTTATTAGAACATGAAGCAGATAATCCTTAGTGAGTTATCTAAGTTTGTATAATGAGTCTTCTTCAAATAAGTATTTTTGGCTCCTGCAATGTTCCTCTTCATTTATAAAAGTTTCTCAAATTGGAACCTTTTAAAAAGGGGCATATTTTTTTCCTGTGCGTATGTTCTAATAACCTAGGATATTTAAAGATCTGGCCAATTTTTAAAAAAATGTTTATTTATTTATTTTGAGAGAGAGCGAGAGAGAGAGAGAGCACGCACAGGAGCAGGGGAGGGGCAGAGAAAGAGAATCCCAAGCAGGCTCTGTGCTCTCAGTGGGGCTCGAGCCCACGGACCATGGGATCATGACCTGAGCTGAAATCAAGAGTTGGACACTTAACCTACTGAGCCACCCAGGCATCCATAAAAGATCTGGCTATTTTATCAATTTTCAAAAGCAAGGTCCAATTTCAATTTTTAAAGGAATTAAAATTTTTAAAAATTTATTTATTTTTGAGAGACAGAGCACAAGCAGGGGAGGGACAGAGAGAGAGGGAGAGACAGAATCTGAAGCAGGCTCCAGGCTCAGAGATGTCAGCACAGAGCCTGACACGGGGCTGGAAATCACAAACTGCGAGATCAAGACCTGAGCTGAAGTCAGATGCTTAACTGACTGAGCCACCCAGGTGCCCTTTAAAGAAATTTAAAAAAAAAATTATTTTAGAGAGAGGGAGGGAGAGTGTGCACGGGCGGGGGAGAGGGAGAAAATCCCAAGCAGGTTCCATGTTGCCAGCACAGAGCCTGACAGGGGACTCCATCCCACAACCCTGGGATCACGACATCAGCTGAAATCAAGAGTCGGTTTCTCAACCGACTGAGTCACCCAGGCACCCCCAATTCCAAATTTTAGCAACTGTTTATGACTGTGATCATGAAACTAAGCAGAGGTTACTGCGTTTTTATATTGCCTTTTTGTCAAACAAAAAGAAATTATTCCTAAATTGGCTGAGTACTCTCCACTTTGTTAATTGTAGGGGACTTAAGGGGGTGCAAATCACTCAAGATTTGTGCTGCTTGTTTCTAAAGGTTTTATGGGTAAAATTGATAACCCGAAGATTCTTAATATTTTTATTGTTTGATACTCAAGATTCACCAAAAGCATTGATTTGAAAGTTGAAGAGACTTGTCAGTACCAAGGATTCATGACTTAGATCTTTTTCTTAAAGTAAGAAACGTAAATAGGTCAACTGTATACATCTTGCCAGGTCTGACAGTTACTGGTGCCATTTAAATTTCAGTTTTTGTTTTGTGAATGGAATACTTAAACAACTGCTCTGAAGAAACAGAAAGGAAACTATAATGTTCGAACTATAAAATTTCTGACGTTTATTGACTCTGAATCTCCCAACTTCCTGTCCTCATAAATTTGCTCTTGTGGTTGATTAGACGCAGACTTGTGTTATTTTTCCATCACAGTGTGTGAACAGACCAGTTTTATTTCCAGTGGTTAGCTAATGCTTTTAACCGGGAGGTGGCTGTGCAGTGCTGTTGACTAAACCCAATGTTGGGTGTGTGTGTGTGTGTGTGTGTGCGCGTTCACTTCCACATTCAGCACGGGCCTTGGGGCTGCACTTCAGTATGTGTATGTAAATACCTATTTTACTATTATCTCCATCCTTCTACTTTATCTGGTTTGGGGTTATGAATAGGGACTGTTAAATCTTACATACTAAAGCATGTATGAGTAATTAAAATTAAGCAAAAATACATAGATTATTAAAAAAAACCCCAATTGTGTTCTGTTATTTTGGGACTATATTGAATGACAGGATGCTGTTAAGGAAAAGGACAGCCACTATGGTGGATTGATATTAATGGGGTAAGTCAAGGCATAAAGGTAAGAACTAAGACCAAGTAGAGGAACGGCGGACTCCTGATAGTATACTTAAATGGTGTCCTCCCTCCCTCCCTTCCTTTCTCTCTCTGTAACTGCATGTACTTGAATTCATATAAGGCATATGATTCAACTTGATGGTATGTGTCCGAGGCTCTACAACAATGTTTTAAATCTTTGCAATAAATCAATAAGACGGGTGATATTACCCCAGGAGGGTAAATGGCTTCCCCAAATAACATAGCTAGTGGTCAGCAAGGCCAGGATTTGAGCCCCTTATCAATCTGACTCCAAAATCTAGGCTGTCCAATACATCATATTAGAATGGCAAGAACCTTTAGAGATCATGTTTTATAACCCAATTTACTTCACAGATGGGAAACTTAAGACTTGCCCCCTTCACTGCTTCCTTCAGTCAGTGTGGATAATGGGGTGTTGACTGTGTACATTAGACTCCTCCAGGATTTCCCAACTGGGGAAATGGAGAGGATTTAGTGCATCAGAGAATTGTAGATAAGATTTAAGAATTGGGTCAAGGGGGATGGGAATGAACCAGTTAGAGGAACAGGAATTACTTAGTTTGATGTGAAACGTAAATCCTGCTCTTCAAGTGAAGAGTTAGTTGATGAAGGATAAAGACCAGCTGGCCTCTACTTTCCATCTGGCGAAAGCAAGAAGTAAGGCCTTTAAATCATGCGGGGTGGAGGCTAAGTCTGTTATAATCAAGAAGTCCTGATAGTGGGTGGAGGAGTGGTGTTGGAAGGAGGGTGGCTAGGTAGGCTAGACTGATGAGCTGTTTTTGGTACGGTTTTTCTGTTTTCCTTGCCCAGGCTTAGAATAACATTGCCTCTCTCGATAACTACACTTAAGAAGGAACATCAGAGGGGCGCCTGGGTGGCTCAATCAGTTAAACGTCCGACTGTCGATTTCGGCTCAGGTTATGATCTCGGTTCCTGAGATGGAGCCCCGCGTTGTCAGTGCAGAGCCTGCCTGAGAGTCTCTCTCTCTCTCTCTCTCTCTCTCTCTCTCTCTCTCTCTCTCTGTCTCCCCCTCCCCTGCTCACTCTCTCTCTCAAAATAAACTTAAAGAAAAAGAGAAAAAAGTAACATCAGAGCTTCCTGCACCAAGGAATGTTTCCACCTTCTGATCTATCTTTAGAGCTATTTTCATGAAGCACAACTGATATTCCTTCTCTGCTCCCAAATGGCCCCACAGTAGCTGTTTGTAAAGAGTGGTCTATGGATGCCTAGAGGTAAGGTTGTAGGGTTACCTTACAAATATGGGATACCCCATTCAGTTTGAATTTTAAATAAACAAAAAATAATTTCTTGGTATCAATATGTCCTGCAAAACATTTGAGGATCTTGTATCTTGTCTAGTAATTCCAGCGGCAGGAGCTTAAGACCCTTGCAAGGGGTCTTTGAGGTCAGATCTATTTTCATAGTAACGCTAAGACTTATTTGCCTCTTCTGTGTGTTGATATTTGCACCGATGGTACAAATCCAGCAGTAGTTAAAACTGCTGGTGTTTTAATACGAATCAAGGCAGTGACATCAATGTATACCGGTGGACATTGCATTATGCACAGTGTCTATATTTGCCTATTTTACTTAAGAATCTCCTCAATGAAGCAGGTACAAATTGTTAGTTTTATTAAATCTTAACCCTTCTGTAGATGTCTTCTTAATATTCTGGGTGACAAATTAGGACAGATCCATAAAACCTACTGCTGCATACAATAGTCGTCTTAGGTTGTGAAGGTTTGAGGTGGGAGCAGAGCGGGTTGCTTTTTCACGGAACACCATTTTTACTGACAAATTTTGGTTATTTATACCTAAGTTTTTGGCAGATGTTTTCTTGAAAATGAATGAAGTGAGCCAGTCACCTCAAAGAAAAAACTTGACAGTGTTTGTGCCAATTATAAAATTTGAGCTTTCAAGTGAAAACTAGAACTTTGAAAAACTTCTGTCTACCACTGAGAGCTTGACAGCTTCCCAATATTTAAAGACTTTCTGATGAGATTGGTGGTGATAACAATGAATGTGGGGTTTTTTATACTGTATAATGAAATGTGTCAACATTTGGAAAGTCTCTGGAGCTCAGTAGAGCCAATATTTTCCAAATGACCAATGCATGATGTTACCAAATTATGCACGAGTAACAAGATCCATTCAAAGTACAACATAAACTGATAGATTTTAACAGTATGAGAAGTTTCACTGATCTGGTTTCAAATTCCACATTTCAACTAACCTTTAAAAGTCAAGTTTAATGTCATAGCCAAGAGGAATATCTATAATTATCTGAAAGGGCTATTAAAACAGTTCTCCCTTTTCCAACCAGAGACCTGTATGAGGCTGGATATTTTTCATATACTTCAACCCAACATCCTATCCCTACAGATTGAATGTATGAGAATCTAGGTGTCTTTTCAGCCAGACAGGGAAGAGATTTGCAGGAATGTAAAACAATACTATGCTTCCCACTATTTGGTTTTGGGAAATACAGTTACTTTTCTTTTCAAAAATGTTAACATGTTAAAGTGTGAAAAAATGGTAACGTTATTTAAAAGGGAACCATAAGTGATTTTTAAGTGTTCTCCATTTGAATTTTGAATATGGTAAATACCAACAGACAAAATTGACACAGCAAAAGCTCTTTAGGGCCTACCGTAATTTTTAAGAGTGTAATGTGGTCCCGAGACCAAAGATCTTGAGAACCGCTGGGCTACAGGACGACACTTGGACTGGTGAGCCAGATATTAGGGACATTCTGCCATCCCACTCTGTCCTGTCTTTGCAACCTCACTTATCATCACCATCTCCGAAGTACCCCCAGGAACCAGCCTAACCACCTTACTGATTTGTGCACATGTTCTGGACTCTTCTGCCTGGCCTTTTTGGTTCCTTTACCGGGAACACACGTCCTGACCTTCATCTGGTGGTTGTTGTGTCCCAGCTCTCATCTTAGCATGAAGGCCTCAGGATGGAGAGACTCCTTGAGACCCAACTTCAGTTTGTTTAAAGGTGTATTCTGCATCTAGTCTTTAGAATCTGTTTGTTTATTTTCCTTAATTAGAATTCCTAGAGTGCCAAGGACCTAATTTTCCCGTCCGTTCATATATACGGAGGGGAAATATATATACAATACTATCTATCTGTTATACTGTCTAAGGGCCAAGTGTCCTGCCATAAACATATTGGATTTTTGTAAATATTAGCTGACAATTTCTAGTGCTATCTGTGGGCTTTTATGATCCAGGACAGACGAATCAGTGTATTTAGTGCCTGCTGTGAGCAGAACACTTGGCAGTGGAGGGAGGGGGTTAAGGAGGTGATCCTTGCTTAAGGACCTGCGCCGTGGTTGGAGACACAGGATTTATAGCCAAGAAGTAATTAAACAGGACACGAGAAGGTATGTAACCAAAGGGATAACCGGGTGCTGTTAGGCCGTTAGGGACAGGGAGGTGGAGGCAGAGGTGGGTGCATCTGTGTTTGCAGTGGCTGGAGAAATCAAAGAGGGCTTCTGGGAGGAGGCAGGGACTTCCTGGGGACTTGTTAAGTACGGAAAGTTTAGCTAGAGGTCAGCAAGGCAGGATTTCAGGTCAGCGAATAAACAGGAGCCAGAGCAGAGAGTCAGAAATGAGCACAGCATGCCCACGGCCTAATGAGACTGCTGACCATGGTGAAGGTGAACGGTGTGAGGTGATAAGGTTGAAAGCTGGTCAGAGGATTTTAGCTTGGCCATAGAAGGAAGGAGGAACCAGATTTTTTTTTTTTTTTTTTTTTTTTTTTTTTTTGGTTAAGGAAGTGACATGGAGTTTTTTGAGCACAGGATGGATTATTGTGGAGGTGGGGCATCTAGTTAGTGATCCAGGGGTGTGAGGTGGGGAGGCTCTGGACTGGGGTACCAGCAAAGTTTTTTGAAAGAAAGCACATGCAGGGAACCACTTCCAGAATGTCCGCTGGGTGCCTTTAAATGGGAGTGTTTTATGTATAAGGGCATGGGGATTAAAGCCCCACAATAGTATGTTTGTGACATAATTGGGTCTTAGCACGTGTGGGTGATCTGGAGCTGAAATTTTTTTATTCTAGCCTTTCCTGGGGTCTTACTGTCTCAGAGACCAAATAATCGTGTGGTTTTGGGCAAGCGCTTTAACTCCTCAGTGTCTTGGTCCTGTCATCTGTAAAATGAGGGTGTCAGTGGGCCCTATCTCCTAGGCTTGTTATGAGAATTACATAAATTCATATGTGTAAAGTAGCTATACCAGTGTCTGGGATAGGAGGCCTTTCCAAAATACTAGCCGCTATTTATTTATTCAGTAATTCACATTAGTATGGGAATATAAATATTTAAATTACCTGTGGGCCAAAGCATTCAGAGCTGTGCTGAATAAAGCCCCCCTCCCGCCCCCCCCCCCCCAAAAAAAAAAACCCAACAAAACTCACTGGAGACATTGGCAAGATGGGGCTCAGAAGCTGGGATGGGATAATGTTAAAAATGCAAATTCCATAAACTCCTTGATATCTAAAGTGTAAAACCTGGAGACCCAAGTCACAATATAATCACGTCACTTCTCAGCTTAAACACCACTGGCTCCCACTGCAGAGAAGATAAATCTGGTTTTCTTAACAAGCCAGCAAGCCTTCTTCGACTGGCTTTGCTTCCTCCCAGCCTCCTTCCTCCCCCAGCCTCCGAGGACTGCGCTTCAATCCACTGCACTCCTGCTTATTTTCAAACACATCCCATCCTGGGCTTCAGGCTCCCCTGCCTTCACTCTTCCCCCAAAGCTCATTCCTCTTACCCCACTTGTGCCCAATAAAATTAGTCACCTGTTTTTTAATAGGCTTTATTTTTTTAGAGCAGTTCTAGGTTTACAGAAGAATTGCAGAGAAAGTACAGAGTTCCCATACACTGCCTCCCCCAACTGTTTCTCCTATTAGTAACATCTTGGATGAGTGTGGTACATTTGTTACCATTGAGAGCCAATGTTGATACATTATTATTCACTAAAGTCCATCATTTACATTAGCGTTTTCTCTTTGTGTTGTACATTCTATGGGTTCTGACAAAGGCATAATGTCCTACATTCATTACAGTAGCATACAGAATAGCTTCAATGCCCTAAAATTGCCCTGTGCTCCATCAGCTCACCCCTCCCCCTTCCCCCTCATCAGTTTTTGAGAATCAGAATGCCATCTCTTCAGTGAAAAATGAAAACGTCTCAAATTACTCCATTATAATGAATCTCTTTGATGCTTGGGTAGCATTTTCTTCATACCTGTTATAGCTCCTATGTTCCGCGTGGTGTTACAGATGTACACGCACTTTTCTTCCTTCACTAGATTGTATCTCCATGAGGGAGAGGATGTAGTGTGGATTTGTCCCGACAACACCTAGCCTGGACCTTGTTCTTTAAAAAAAAATTTTTTTAAACATTTATTCATTTTTGAGAGACAGGGACAGACTGCAAGCAGTGGAGGAGCAGAGAGAGACACAGAATCTGAAGCAGGCTCCGAGCTGTCAGCACAGAGCCCTATGTGGGGCTCGAACCCCCGAACCATGAGATCATGACCTGAGCCAAAGTTGGAGGCTTAACCAACTGAGTCACCCAGGCGCCCCAGCCTATAGCTTGTTCTTAACAGGTGCCTTGTGAGTGCTGGCTGCACTGAATCATGAGGAAAGGTCAGGGTGGGATTTTGCAGAGTTAGGTCTCTAGAGGCAAGGCTTTAGGCCTAGAAGTCTCAAAGTGACAGATTAACGTGTGAATTTTATATTTGTGTCAGCACTCGGGGGTCTGTGGCTGGAAAGTTCTTTGAAGGCAACTGTCTTCTGTCCCTTCAGATTTGGGCTCAGAAGCAGCCTTCCATGAGGTGACCCAGGCCGGCTTTATCTTGCTACTAGGCCACAGGGCTCTTCCCCTGTCTCTATACATCTCCCAAAAGAAAAACAAAACAAAACAAAACAACAACAGCACAAGAGGAAAAAAGAACAAGGGGCCTGATTGTTTTTATCCTTCCAGTCCCCATGCCTGTCTCAGGAAGGCCTCTGGAAAGCCTTCTGTTTGGTCCCCACTTTCCCTCCCCAGGGGGCCCCCAACAGTTGAAGATGCCCAGCATGCTTTCTTTGGCCAAGGAGCACCTTCCCATAAACGCTTCTTATTTCTCAAGTCACGCTGAGATTTTTGCTTTATTTTTGCTTTAAAGACACTGTTCTCAAACGTTCTAAAACGCCGTAGGAACATGCAGATCGGAACAAAAGCAAATAAATCGAATCTTGTGAAGTAAAGCAGAAGCCCTTCTTCCAAACAGCCAGCACAACGCTAAATGAGAACTATCAGTCATCCACTAGATACAGTATTTCCCCCTCTAGACAGGAGCTGCCGTTTGCAGAAACCCCCCACCCCACACGCTAGACAGTGCAGGTACCAGGAAACGAACTACTTTTCTCAGCTACCACACGGGAGTCAGCGGTTTTAGCGCACTACCTACTCCTTTAAGCAACACTCGCAGTTCGAAAGACCTTGGCCTTTACTTCCTAGTACCTACCCGCACACACTCATGGGGGGAGGAGGGAGAGAGAGAAAGAGAAAGCTCTCCCCCCCCGCCCCCAACCCCCGCCAGCATCTTTGAGCCAACAGCGGCGCCAGACCCAGCGCCGGGCAGAGGTTGGAGGGGGCACGCTCTGGAAACCCGGTTAGATCTCAAGGTGCCGTTACCTCGGGGCAGTGAATGATCTCCAGACAGCAGGGCTCCACCATCCCCCCGCAACCAGAAAGAGCCAGAGGAAAGGGGGAGGGACGCCTGCCCTGCCGCAGAGCGTGGAGAGAGCCTGGCAGAGCCCCCTCCGCACGGAGCAACGACCGCCCGCTTGCACCTGTGCTCCCAGGGGGCGGGGCCTCCTCCAGGTGTGCGGAGGGGAAGGACGCCGGGAGCTAAGGCGGGCGCGGCAGCCTAAGCGTCGCACTCCCCAGCGCCCTCCTCCCTGTCACCCCGAAGAAATGCAGGGGAGGTGCGGTTAATCCGCACCCCGCGTCCGCGGGCTCCGCAGGCCCCGCCCGCCTCGGTCGGGGGAGAGCGGGGAGCACACCGCGGCGCGCAGGGGGTTAAGCGGCAGCCGGCGGCCAGAGCGCGCTTAACCCTTGGGCGCCCGCGGGTCCTCCGAGCCAGGCGGGGTGGCGGCACCCCGAGTCCCACGCGGCGGCCACCCCGGGCGCGCGGGCAGAGCGGGGACAGCCCCGGGCCGGGCCCGGCCCCTGGGGCGCGGCACGGCCCGTGGGAGGCTCGGCGGGCGGGGGGGAGGGAGGGGACGGCGGCGGCGGGCGCGCAGCGTCGCCAGGGCGAAGCCGGCGTGCGGCGCGGCGCGGCGGGCGCGGAGCGAGCGAGCGAGCGAGCGCCTCCGTCCCCGGATGTGAGCTCCGGGCGCCCGCGGTCCCGAGCCAGCGGCGGCGCGGGCGGCGGCGGCGGCGGCGGGCACCGGGCACCGCGGCGGGCGGGCGGGCATGGGGGGCGCTCCGAGCGGCCCCGGCGGCCGGGCCGGCATCTGCGCGGCGTCCCTCCGCTAGAGGAGGGGACCAAGCCAATTCTCCTTTGCAGCAAAAAATTACATGTATATATTATTAAGATAATATATACATCTGATCTTATTTTTTAAAAAAAAGTTTATTTTGCTCCATTTTTGAAAAAGAGGGAGCGTGGGTGGCGAGCGGTTTTTACAAATTATTCTTATTTTCTGCTATCTGTCCCCGTTCCTCCCCACCCCCTGCTGAAGCCACAATAAGGGCAGGGACCGCGGCTCCAACCTATTGGTAACCCCTTTACCCGTCCCTCCCCCCCGCCCCGACGCCCAGCACCGTGCCCTGCACACAGTAGGCGCTCAATAAATGTTCGTGGATGATGATGATGATGATGATGAAAAACATGCACCATCAACGGCAGCAGCAAGCGGACCACGCGAACGGTGAGCAGCTAGAGCCTGGGCACCCGCTGCCAAATCTAATCCTTGTCATGGTCCTCCTCTTCCCACCCCCTCTTCCTTCCCACCCCCTCCCGTCTCTGATGCGCTGGGTGGGTTGAGGGGGCTGGAGAGGATGCTTCTAGCTCGGTGTCATCTACATGGAAAGGGGAGATGCGTGACAGCCACTCCGTTCTCCCCTTCAGGCCTTGAATGTCAGAGTTAATTCTGCATTTGTGGGGTGGGGGCGGCCGTGGAGTCCTCGGAGTACTGTGCCGCCGGAGGGGTGGCGAACCGAGGTGATTCGGGTTCAGTGTCCTCGGGCTCAACTTTCCTCCAACGCTCCCGAGCGATGGAAGGGGGGTGGCTGTTAGACCTCAGCCCGAGCCCCCTTTCCAGCCTCTTCTCGCCTTCCGTTCCTTCCCCGCCCCCTGGTCTCCAGTGGCATCCGGAAAATTCTAGGATTGCCCGGTTTCCCTCTTTGCGACGGTGGGTGAAGCACACCCCGCCCCTGGAGAAGGAGGCCGGGTCTCGGAATCTCGGCCAGGGGGTCGGGTGGAGCGTATTCCCGCTCCCAGCGTCTGTGTGCACACGTCGGTAACCTAGCAATGCCCGGGGAGTCGCTGCCGCTGTGGGGCTCCCCTCCCCAGCCCGGCCTGGGCACCACGTGCAGCCAGCCGCCACGCCAGCCCGGCTGGGTCCACGGAGGCTGGACCTGCTTCTGGCCAGCCCTCCTACCTCCTCCTTGGAGGCCAGGGCGCCCCCCACGACCTCAGTGGGCTCACAGCCTTCCCGAGTGAGCGCTTCCCATGGGAAGGCTCGGAACAACTCCTCCCCTGCTAGGGACTGTCTGCTGCACGCCCCCCTCCACCGTGGTGCCCCCCTTCTCAGGCTGCTGGGCAGGCAGACCTGTGCTTCCTTTGACTCTGTCTTGTTCTTTGATTAGCAAGAATTGGTTTTGCAAACGCCCATCTCTCTACCTTGCCACCACTCTCACTTTGACTTCTGTGTCAGTAAAGAGGTTGTGACTCAAGGTAGGCACGTGCCTGGGAGACCTGCCTGGGTAGTGGTCTGACCCCAAATCAGAGGGGCCCTTGCACGTGGAGTCCTCTGGAGGGTCTGCGTGTCCGCGGCTGTCAGCCTGCACTGAGATGATTTCCTGCTTGGGCCTCGAGGGCCCCTGGCATAATCCAGTCTGTCTTTCCTAGGTGTAGGGGTGCAAGCTGCCTGCCTTGACTGTTTCTCTGGATGCTGGCTTGGCTGCTGCGGCTGCAATTTAAAATGCAAAAAAGGCCTAAAGATGTTTTCTGTTTTCGGAAGCCTGTGGAGGAAATGAGTCCCAAGCATCATGAATTTTCATTTGCAGGAAGTGTCAGTGCATAATCTAGATATTTGTTACGGGGCTTTTGGTATTGCCCTGGTGCCAGTGGAGGATTTTTTTTCCCCCTGTGCTGAAAAAAAAAAAATGCATTTGTGGCTGTGGAAAGATGTTAGAGTAACACCCTGAAAATGATTAAGACTATTGAGTTATTGGGACTGCCCCCCCCCCCTTTTCTTTTTGGTAATGGTGGTAGTTACTTTGGAGAAAAGCTGTTGTACGTATCTGTTAACTCATTAGAGATACATGGGTTTTAAAAGTCAGAGAGAGTGGAATAAGTGTGGGATGACTTCAGTCTGAAGCAAGGCACGAGCGGAGGCCTTGTGAAGACCTGGAGAGAGGCATTCGCCCCATTGCAGCAGTGGGTCCTGTGCCACCGATACTCTGCACAGAGCGCGTGGATTTCTCTTCCTGCTCCTGAAAAATAGGACATGAGGTTCAAAATGGAGACATGGGGACGATCCCCCTCCCCTCTTACTGATGAGAGACAACCTTTGCTTTTTTCTCACACTAGGTTCTCACCGGTTTTTTTGTTTGTTTTTTAATTTTTCTTTTTCTCTTTCTTCCCAGAGGCAAACTATGCAAGAGGCACCAGACTCCCTCTTTCTGGTGAAGGACCAACTTCTCAGCCGAATAGCTCCAAGCAAACTGTCCTGTCTTGGCAAGCTGCAATCGATGCTGCTAGACAGGCCAAGGCTGCCCAAACTATGAGCACCTCCGCACCCCCACCTGTAGGATCTCTCTCCCAAAGAAAACGTCAGCAATACGCCAAGAGCAAAAAACAGGGTAACTCGTCCAACAGCCGACCTGCCCGTGCCCTTTTCTGTTTATCACTCAATAACCCCATCCGAAGAGCCTGCATTAGTATAGTGGAATGGAAGTATCCTTTTTTGGGGGAAGTCTTTCTCATTTTCTCTTTTACCATCTGTTCTTCAAAAGGATTTGCGTTCTGAAATGGCACTTACAAAGTTGTAGCAGTCTGGAATGGGAGCAACAGAAAAGCTGTACGGAAAGGGTTTCGTCGTGTGTACCTTCCTGTCTCCTCAGGGTGCGAGGGGCTGCTCTGAGGGTATATTTAGCTGTGTGTGTGCGTGTGTGTGTGAGTGTTCATTAAATACGAAATGGACCTTTGGTCACTTGACGCGAGATGTTTGGTTTAAACCCACCATTGTTTTTGGGGGCAGTGACATACACTGAACCTATTGCAGATAAGGTATGCAAATTTAAAATGAAAAGACTGCATGAGACTCTGCTGGAAAGAAATACATTTTGGACCTTGAGTGGCACCTTCTCATTCTGGTGTTTGGGATTTGTTTCTGCCACTCCGGCTAATGCTAAGGTTGCTTCTAGCTCTGACATCTGGTGGTTCTGACTGTTCAGGTAGCTACAAATATGAACGCTTGCTTCATAGGGAGGGAGCAGCATGCTCATCAATGCTATGACTTCCCGGAATTTCCTTTTGACAGGTTCCAAAAAAGCATGTGAAACGTGAGCACGAGGAAGCGTATGGAGGGAGAGGCTGGGGTGCGCCTCTTCTTCCTGAGCCCTTGTGAGTTAGAGAGCAGTCTGTCAGTGGGGGAATTTGCAGTTGCTGCCTTTATGAAACATTCTGTCTGGGTCCTTGGACTGGAGTTACATTTCTGGGTGTCTCCTTTGTATTTTTAAAACTGAACTCCAGATGCCCCAGGATGGTTGTTACGTCCCAGATCTTGGATAACCAGGGTCCTCGGCCTGCTCATCCCTTTCCCCAAATCTGGAGGCCAATCCCCAGTTCCTGCCACCCTTCAGAAAAGGTTGACTGAGGCCTTCTTTCTGAGCAAATGGCTTTCTAATTAGTCAGATGATTCATTGGTCTGGGTAAAACAAAGCATTTCCTTTTCCCAGAAGTGTATTTGGGGCTGACAGGAGCCTCAGAGTAGCTTCTGACCATAGGAAAGAGTGTGAATGTGGGGCTTCGCCCACCACGCCCAGAGTGGACGGGCTAAAAAGGGAGGGTGTTGGCCAGCAGCTGGAAGGTGGCTCTGAAACCCCCTTATAATCTGAGTACCTAGCTAGGCAGCGATTTGCATGCCTTCTGTCTTAGCTGGCTATTTTCTGTGCTTACGGCCGCAAGTTAAAATGAGGTAACTTTGTTTAGAAAGGTTTTGGAGAGGGCAGCCAAATGCAAGGGTAGGATTTGAGGGGTTTTCGTGTGTTTTTCTTTTTAGAACAGATGTCTCTTCTCTAGAGGGAGTTACGGTGTCTCTCGCATAGCTGGGGTTGCGTGCATGTGTTTTCTCTTTAAGTTCTTTTCTGGTCTGAGAATGAACACCAGTGTCAGCTGGGAGGCAGCTAGGTGCATAGGGGGTGCCTCAGTGGCATCGCTAGAGTTGGAGGCATGTTTATACTCTGGCAGAAAGGTCTCCTCCTCCTGAGGTTGGCTTGACATGACTCTGAGTAAGCGGAGACCTGTCTGGGGTCATTAATTTCACGTGGAGTGAAGTAGGAGGCCTGACGCCATTTCTCTTCGTGCACAGTAATTTGTATATAGGGATTTATGTGTACGGAGTGAATTCCTGGATCATGCTGCTGATTCCCTTTCCCGCATTGCCAGACACATGTGTACAGGAACTAGGGGATGTGGCTGCCAATGCAGGGAGAAGCCTGCCTGCAAATGGGACAGCCTGGAGAACAGATCTTTAAACAACGTGTGATCTGTTTGTCTTTCCAAGTGACGGTTTCCTTCTAGTTCAGGGAGCAGGTTGTAGAAATCCTCCTAAAGCCAGTGAAGCCAGGCCCAGTCAGACAAGGTGTCTGACAGCTTCGTTTGTTTTTACACCCAGGCGAGGAAGGGTGTCCTGCATCTTAGGGGAACGAGGAGAGTTTGCCTTATCAGAAGGAATTTTTGGGAGCGGACCCATCTATTCTCTGTTGCTCTGTTCTGTGTGGCTTGTAAAGTCTTGTGGCAGTGAGATAGTATCCACCAACACCTGGAAACTGAAACCTGACCACCATAAAGAAAAAGCATTACGTCTGGCCTTCCTGAACAGCATTGGTATCTCTCAGATTGTCTGGTCCGTCATTTAGGTGTTGGGAACTAAAACGGAAGGGTAGGGTATGGGGGACGGAAAGGCCATGGGTATGTTTCTATGTAGAATAACAGTGGGGCAGTTGGCTTTTAAAATTTCAGCAGGAACTGCGAAAAGGAAAAACCGAAAAGGAGATTCTGAAGTCTTTTGAAGGGGAACTGTCTCAAAGTTAGATTCCCTAGATAAGAGATTTTGTAATACTAGATGAGTTGAAAGAGTAAATATGAATGAAAGCTAATTGGCTTTAAAAATAAACCCATCAAAATTAGTAAGAGAATAATGTCGTTCATGCCCTTATTTCAGTGAGTGTTGAAGCTCTTCAGAGGGCTGAGTTCTCATGAGACTCGGGGTATCCCCAGAGAGGTAAGGTGCCTTTGTTTTCCCGGCAGTATTGGATGTCCCAGAAGGATATCGGGATGCACGGAGAAGGGCCTGTTCATATCCTCAAAGCTTGAATATTTCAAGGTGTTTAGTTAAACCAGTGGCTTTGCCTTTTGTGGGTGAGGTTATGGGAGAAGCACTGTTATAAAATCAAGCCCCCCGCCCCCCGCCCAGGTTGTAGATTATGTTGGTGTTCAGAAACCTTGTATTCGGAAAGGCTGAAAACCAAAAGAAGATAAATAGTCATTTTGGCAGGAGTCGAATCTTGCACTGCCAGTTTTGACAATGTCTCTTAATAACACCAGAATGTTTAAGCAAGTGTCTGTTGAAAGCTGATTTCAAAGTGATTCTTCCAGACAGACCCCCGAGATTTAGAATTGTTCAGTTGTACTTTGCAAGTGTCTGGTGCTGATTTCTTATGGCTTTTTATTTAATTTGTTTATAAATTGAATGCAGTAACAGCTCATTATAAACTGAGCTCCAGTCCAGCTGTAATCTGAAACAGTGATAGGCATTGATTAGTAAAGGAAGCAGAGGGGGAGCTGGAGCCTGGCTTGCCGGTTACAGTGTCTGAGGTATTGGAACATGCCATGAGACAGTCACAGGTAGAATGCAGAAAGTCCTGGTGACTTGGCCTGCCCCAGTCCAGACAGGAGATCGACCCAGCCAAGAATAGCCCCCGAGAAAATGGCTTTAACACATGGAGGCAAGGATTTGTGGGAGAGATTTGTCTCATGAGGACTACTCTTTGTGTCTACAACAGCCAGGAATTTAGTGTTCTAAGGCCTTTGTCACTTTTAAAACTCTAAGAAGCAGAAACGTGGTTCAGAGGCTGCCCTAATTGGATGTGTGTTTAGGTTTCAATATAAAATGCACGGCAAAGAATGAACGCAATGTGATCCTTGCAGAAGAAGGAAAGGACACGGAAAAGTCATTCGATAGCGAGATTTGCCAGAGGACCATGGATGATTACATCTACTGGGGACCAAGCAGGTCTCGACAGTTCGTCGAGAAGGGATTTGTGTGTATAATTTTCATTTCAAAAGTGATTCAAGAGTGGTATGATCGGGAATGTGATGAGAGAGATGGTTTACGTTTGCATAAGACATATATACCTTAACAAAATTTTTCAGACCATTTGACATATTTATATTATTGGCTATTTTTGCCAATTGTGTGGCCTTAGCTATTTACATCCCATTCCCTGAAGATGATTCTAATTCAACAAATCATAACTTGGTAAGTGTCCTTAGAGTTCCTGCTTGTCCTGATGTGTGGTTATCATTTGCCTCTGTACTTAAACTGGCAGCTAGCTTTCTGGGTGGCTGAAGTTTACAGCTATGCATGGGATGTTTCCTGGAGCTTTCCAACAGGGGGTTTGTTTGTTTGCTTTTCTCTCTGACCTGTATTCTCAAATTTATACTGAATGAAAGTGTATAAAGTCCTGAATCTTGTATAAAGAGATGTGGAACTTTTTCACGGAAGGTTCCGGTTTGTAGCAGATTTTAAAATAACTTTTCTTTCCACATAGACTTTTGCTGTCTACCATTATTTTCATGATAATAAGAGCTGCTTTTTTTTTTTTAATCAAGTGTTATTGGGGAGTGACGGGCATTTTGTTTGGTCAGTTTTTCTGGTAAGTAGAGAATTACCGTGGACTTTGCCCGTGAACTATTCATTTTTAGAGCAGCAGCGTACAAGAAAACGAATACAGCTATGTGGGACCTAATTTGGAGAATACAGTGTAGTATTCTACTAGGAGCGGCCTATGAAATGCCCCAAGATAAGATGATTCTTTGGTTAAATAAATCGGGATACTTTCACATAACTTTATTGCCCTCTTAAAGATTTATAGCGCACATTAGCTCAGTAAGAGCTCCGGGAAGGTCTGTAGTTAAAAAACCAGTTTCATTTTGTTTAACTCAGCGAGTCCCTAAAAGTAATTGGTCATGGATTCTTCAAACAGTTTTTTGGCAGAACATATCACCAAACCAGTGTTTCATGGAACTTCCTTTGGGAAAGGTTGGTATAGTTAAAAAAACAAAAACAGAAAGAAAGAAAGAAGAAAGAAAAAAAGCCCTAAAGAGCACCAGAGTTGGGACTAGGAGCGTGATTGTCCCACGGAGCTGGCAGCTTGCTGTGTTCTGGGGCACTTCCCCAAATCCTCTCTGCGTGGCCATTCAGCCACTTGTCTAGGGGGTTGGGTGAGAAGATCCCTGGGATCGTGTTTACCTCTGATATTCCGTAATCTTTTCTCAATGATTCAGAAGGCCCATCAGGATTTTTTCTCCAGCTGTAGCATCCTCCTTGGCAGAGGCTGCCCAGAGAGGCAGGTGGGGCAGGGGCCAGCGCTGGGTCACAGGGAGCTCCCTCTATTGTTTTGCTTTCTCCTCTCTTAAGATTCATTTTGTTCTGATTTTTCTCACGTTGAAGCTGTATCTTAGTAGGGCTGGCTGTTTGTAACTGAGTGTTGTAAAGGCAAAACTAGTGTGGGGAGGGCTCTGCTGGGTTCTGAAGATCCTGAAATTATGCTCTTGTGATTTTTAGCCTCAATGGTTTATATACAGGATTTCACGTCACACGTAAGATATTGTGGCGTATGTCCCATAATAAACGTGATGTCTGTTCACGGTCAGGCTTTTATGGTCTGATTTCTAGAGAATGCAATAAACTTGTGGACACTGCTCCCGAAGATACAACTCAACAGGACTGGATGCATGTATACACCCTTACCATCACTGTGTATTTATACTATGGTGATTTGAGTGCTTTGGGATATTTTAAACAGCTTCTGATTTGGTTGTAGGCATGTGACATTAGATGATCATTTGAAAGGAAAAGAAGTGGCAAAAAGCCCCCATCAATGGGGATGGATCATCATAGTCTAGGCCACAGATGGTGTCAGCCTTGTTACCAAATTTAACAACGTGGATGGTGACCCAGTTTGTTGCTTTTTGTAGCTCAAGAGAACATGATTAAACAAACTTAGAAAATAAATACCTTTCAGAAAGGCAGATTAATTCAGATCAATGGAATAATTAATGTAGCTGCGTGTGTAAGCCAATTAATATTCTGATTTTTCCCAGGGAAATTCAGGGCACTGATATCTGCTGTAAGACCAGTTGGATTTCTCAGCTAACGAGTAAGGGAATAAACTATAAGAAATGGGTAAATCTGTTTTCTTCTCCCTTGCAGTCCCTCCCTAGCGGATCCTTTCTCGACAGTTCTTAAGCAGTGGTATTTTTAGGGGCGGGGGGAGAGGCGGGGTATTAGTTTGGCAGACCTTTCTAAAAACCAACATGTATTCCTTTGACCTCTTACTGCTCTGAAACTCATAGCATTCGAGTTTCTGTCTTGTTTCACTTGGATGGTCACATGGCCAGATGAGTTTATTCTCTGCTTGACTCTTTAAATATTTCCTTTCTCACTGTGGGAAGGGAAGATCTTTGTGGATTTCCCCCTGACTCTTTGCAAGGTCCCATGCCATGTCGGTGCTCCTGCCAGGGAGCTGTTTTTTTTTTTTTTTGTTTTGTTTTGTTTTGTTTTTTAATACATTTGACCCAATTTGTACCAAAGTGATTGCTCTATTTTTGGGATCGGTTTAGAGGCAGCTGAACGAAGCTTATTTTTCATCTGTAGTAAATACCTTTCAGTTAACGTGAATGGCAAAGCAAAGGGCAGAGACCGATACGGGTTGCAGAACTGCACGTGTCAGGGTGCTGGTGAATTGCTTTGCTTCGTAGCTCTGTGGGGAATGTGTATGTTGAACTCTTAGAGCCAGCTTGGTACAAGCTGTTTCTGCCTGTTACAGGTCATTTGTAGTGACGTGATTACTTCTGTTGGGTAGGAAAGGTGGCCATCCTCACTGGTCTGATAGGTATTTTGTCTGGGTTGCATGCAACTTAGCCAGCTTTGGAGATCTAGAAACTACCTTGGGGGCAGCAAGTTTTCCCAGGGTTAGATTTTTTTTTTTTAAAAAATATAAACAATCTCAAGTTTCTATGCAGCTTTCATTTGTGGACTTGCAGGGACTGGTGGAGGCTGGAGCCATGGAAACGGTACAACTGAGTTCCCACAGTGAGACCCTTCTTGGCTCAGTGGGTAGCGCGAACTCCTCGCTTCCACTTATTGAAAGTGTATATCATTTGTTTAATTTCTTCTTAGCCCGGGTGGGGGGGCGGAGGGGAGAGCTCTGCTTCATGGGGTGTCAGAGCGAGGCTGCTCAGAGTATTGGACTGCAGTGTGTTGAAGGATGCTCTATCTAGTTTCCCAAACTTCAGTTTTTCATATGCAAACTGATGCAGTTGAAGTTTTCTGCCTGTGCAGCGGGGTCCCCAGCCCCAGGCGGTGCCCAGCTCTCTGTAGTGCTGAGCTGCCCCAAATTAGAGCTGTCCCAAATGGGGGTGCTTGTCTGCCAATTAGGACCTTCCCTCATGTCTGCTAATGATGCCACCCACGGAGGGCAGGGCCTCTGGCCCAGGCCTCTCTATCCCTTTATCAGGCACAGTGGCGGATAAAGGGTGTTCAATAAGTTGCTTGTTCTACTCAACAGGCAGTTTTACCAAGGCTTTGCCCCTTTCCCGCCCCCTTTCTCATCTTGTTGTTGAGTTGAGGCCCCTTTGTTTTTCTTTAGCCAGTTGATATTTTGCATCTACAGAACCCCTCGTGTCTTCCTCTCCTCCCCATCCACACCCGGGTTGCTGCGGCCAGGTCCTCCTGGGCCATCTGAGCTTTTTGAGTTCCTCTTTGTAGCTGAACCCTCCCTCCCCCAGCATTTGTCCACCTACAGTTCCTAAACACTCCTCTTGTGAGCTTGCCTGCCTCCTGGGCTTTTCTCCATCTGCAGTGCCTCTTCTCCCTTGGCCCCTCCTCCTCCTCCTCCTTCTTCTGCTGCTTCTGCTTCTTCTTCTTCTGCTTCTCCTGCTTCTCCTCCTTCTCCTTCTTCCTTCTCCCTTCTCCTCCTTCTTCTTCCTTCTTTTTTTAAAATTTTTGAGAGAGAGAGGGAGAGCACAAGTAGGGGAGGGACAGAGAGGGAGGGAGACACAGAATCGGAAGCAGGCTCCAGGCTCTGAGCTGTCAGCACAGAGCCCGACACAGGGCTTGAACTCACGAACCGGGAGATCATGACCTTAGCCGAAGTCAGATGCTTAACCAACTGAACCACCCAGGCGCCACCCCCCCCAAGTTTTTTTAATGTTTATTTATTTTTGAGAGAGAGTACAAGTGGGGGAGGGTCAGAGAGAGAGGGAGACACAGAATCTGAAGCAGGCTCCAGGCTCTGAGCTGTCAGCACAGAGCCTGATGCTGGGCTCGAACTTGTGAATTGTGAGATCATGACCCGAACCAAAGATGCTTAACCAACTGAGCCACCTAGGTGCCCCCCCTCCACCCCTGCCAGCCCCTTCTTCACATGTCACCGCCCTTGTAGCTTTTCAGGAATAATCTCAAACTACTCACTTCCACGAAGGGTTTTCTGACCCTGATCCAAAGTAACACTTTTTTTTTCATTAACAATTTTTTTAATGTTTGTTTATTTATTTATTTATTTATTTATTTATTTGAGAGAAAGACAGACTGTGAGTGGGAGAGGGGTAAAGAGAGAGGGGGGCACAGAACCTAAAACAGACGCCAGGCTCTGAGCTGTCAGCACAGAGCCTGAGGTGGGGCTTGAACTCATGAGTGGTGAGATCATGACCTGTGCTGAAGTCAGAGGCTTAACCTGCTGAGCCACCCTGGTGTCCCCAAAGTAACACTCTTATTTGAACCTGTCTGGTGGAAACTCGCATATAAAATACCCTATATTTTAGCTCTTTATATTCTCATCTTTATGTTATCAAGCATTTTCAGAATATAATTCATAAAGAGTATAGCTCAGTGGTCAAGGATTTGACTGAAGAACACAACTCATAGTGAATCATTCTGGAATCCCCCACAGTGCCTGGCCCTCTGGTACAAAGTAGCTGTTGAGTAAACACGTGTTGTTGATGTGATTGCCAGGAGAAGCACCAAACCCATTCTTTCCTCTGAGCTTTATTCAGGATTTCCTGTGTGGCAGGTCCCTCTGTGGACTCCTTGGAGGAGGTCCTTGGCTGGGAGTGGGTGGGAAGTTATAAGCTCGTATTCTTAAAAAGGTTAGAGTCTTGTGACTCTGCTTCTCGAGCACCTCTGGCTGATGGAGCCCTGGGAGCTGGGTTTCAGAGCTGAGCTGTCTAGAACGTTTTGTGCTCAGAGTAGCGGAGTGGTGGGTCTCTGAGCAGCAGTGCTGGCTGTGGGCTCTTGGCAGTGGGACCATTGTGAGATGCCTTACAATGGCCAGGAATGTCGTGGGACGGTGTCCTTTGATTGTGTTCTCTCTTCCGTGGCTGAGATCCCAATGCACGGTGTTTCCTGGGCTGAAAAAGTGAGCACATTGGGTCTGTGTGGTCATATAGTTTAGCATCTCACTGTTTTTGCACATAGTGGGAACTTCCAAAACAGTTTCATAACTTGGTTCCTTGGGGTTAGCCTGTAAGGTGGGTTTTAGTTCGGAATGTTATCCACACCAGGTCTTTGCTCCGCAAAGAGTTCTGTTTGAACTGTGTGCTCTTATTTCTGCACAGCTAGATTCTGTCTGTTCTGAGACAGCTCCTGTGCTGCCTTCTCAGCTCAGCCTCCTCTGAGCCTCATTCGCTCCTGCCTCCCACCCCACCTGCCAGAGTGTAAGTACTTGCTTTCTCTTTGCCCTCCCATAAGCACAGTAAATCCTCCTCTTTACAGACATTAGGTCCTTTTTATAACAATCCCTCCTCACTTTATAACTGTTATGGGGAGTGGTTTCTGTGTTGTGGTTCTGCACATGCGTTGTGGGGTCTGATGGCCTGGTTCTTTGGCTGATTAGCTGAGTTACTTTGGATGAAATCAGCATATGAGTTCCTAGAGACGGAGGCTGGAGTCTGATCGGTCTCTATGGTGTTGCAAACGTAACCCCGTGCCCGGCGCACAGTAGGCGCATCAGGAAATGTATGTGGAATGAGCCAATAAAAACACGAATGGCCATACAAGGGCTTCATGGTAAGTCCTTACGGATCAGTCGTTAATTTTCAACAATTGGCTAATGATTAATGTTTGCCCGAGAGGCTGACTTTCGTTGTCCAGTGTTAATGAGAATCCCAGGAAACACCTGTCAGAGTTTGCCTTTAATTTCAGGATGGTGTCTTTCTTGGCAAATTTAACTCTTTACATCTGAGGCAGGAGAGAAGGAAGACAGACAGACACTTGTTGATACGTTTTGAATCGTAAGCTGGCTTCTGTGTTCAGTGTTGTACGTGTGCCCAGTGTGTGCACTGTGTGCACGCGGGTGGAGCGTGAGCATCACAGTTCATAGAAAGACGGGTGGAGGGAAAGCAGCAAAATGACCAGAGGAGATAGACTTGTGTGGTAACACTGTATCCAACACTGGTTTCCTAGTCATAAAATGTGAACTGGTTTATGTGCTACACAAATCATCATATGTCTTTTCTAGTCTTACCTTGTGACAAAGAACACGTTATGTGGCTCCATCTTTTACTGAACGGACTTTGGTTGGGTATTGACAGGTTTTCAGAGACCAAGTCCAGCTCTTAAAGAGTTCAAGTTTGCTACTAGTCAAGTTTCTTAAGAAGGATTCCAAAGGGTCCTCAGTCCTTTGGCTGGTTTGTTACAAAAGCAAATCTCATTGTTTTATAGTCCCACCTTAAGCACCGGAATTTCCTTGCTCAGACCCTTTAAAAATGAGCTTGGCTTAGAGTGAAGATATTTGGATATATTGATGTGTTAGCCAGCACTTGTTGGATTACGGGTTGCAGAGACACAACTCAAATTGGCTTAGTTGGAAAAAAAAAAGTGTGTGTGTGTGTGTGTGTGTGTGTGTGTGTGTGTGTATGTCATTTATGAACTTAGCTAACTAAAAAATCCAAGGGGTAGAAGTCCTATCAGAGGCAGCTGGAAAAAGGGGCTTAAAAGAGGGTATTGGGGCACCTGGGTTGGTTGGTTCAGCATCTGACTCTCAACTTCAGCTCAGGTCATGATCTCATGGTCATAAGATTGAACCCTGTATTGGGCTCCATGCTGAGCGTGGAGCCTGCTTGGGATTCTCTCTCTCCCTCTCTTTCTGCACCTCCCCTGCTCATGCTCTCTCCTTCTCTCTCTCTCTCTCTCCCTTTCTCTAAATAAATACATATAAAAAAGAGGCTGTCAGGATGCCAGCCTGCACCCCGGCCCTCGGGTGTCTGTGGCACGGTCTGGCTGGCCTGCAGTGGGTCTGTCTCACACACCATCTCAAGTGTGCATCCCTCTTAGCCCGTCTGGGGGAGGGTCTGTGGGGAGATGCATTCTTTCCTTAACCTCAGCTCAAGTTCAGTATTTTAAAAATGATTGTGTGAGAAACAAGAGACCCCTGTGGCAGATTTGTGGATAGTTTCTTTTTTTAACCTTCCCCATCAGTATTTAATTTTTAACTGTCTGCAAAATGTGAGAAGTTCTGAAATCAGAGGGGACAATTTGCCCAGCAGTAGAGATACTTATGTCTCATTAGATATTGGTGGTGGTGGTGGGGCTCTAGAACAGACCCCCAACAGCTCCTCCCCTAATAAAGTTCCTAAAGAAATTATAGATGTTCTGAAATTCTAGTGGTTGAGCTATAGGGAAGGACATCAGGGGGCATTACTGTTGCTCAGATGATGTGCCAAGGGAAGGACTGGCGGTGGGTGTCCTTGTCCTGGGGGTGGGAGATTGGCAGGTCACCCAGGAATAGACGGTAGCATCCCTGCTTCTTCCTCCTACTGTGCTCAGACGCCTGGGGCTCTCTGCCAGCAACAGCACAGGCTATGTCTCCCAAGTCCTGTTCTGCCCATATGATCAGAGTAGGGAAAGAGGCAGAAGGTGTCTTCTCTTTTTAATTCAAGTGGGATTGGAGTTCTTGCTGCTACGGTTGTTGTGGACAGTAAAACGGTGTGGCTGCGGAGCACAGCCAGCCGTGGCTGGTGGGGCGGGGGACACAGTGAGCAAAGCTGAAGATGGGGCTGAAGGGGGAATTGCCTGAGGTGACTAGTCCTATGTGTGTGTGTGTGGTGGGGCGGCGGGCAGAGATGTGGGTGGGTAGAAGGATGGATGGGTGGTTTTGACACACACCTTGAAGGATGAAGCCTTCTGGTGATTTTTGCTAAGCAGGGCCCCAGACATTGCCCAGTGCAGGGGAAAATGACTTTCTTCTCCTGAGCCTCCAAGCAATTCTTTCTGCCAATTTTTTATCCTGCTCCCTATTGGCTGAGTGGTAATTCTAGAAATCAGAGGACATCTGTTGAAATTATTGAAAGAGTGACCTTGAGGGGCAGGCTGGAGGGAAATGGGAGGCTGACCTGAGGGAGGGAAGGCAGGTTGCAGGCTGCTCAGGGGTAACGTGGCTGGCAGGTGGACCCAGCCTGGGAAGGAGGGACATGGCAGCCTGGGGCCTCCAAGCCGGTGAGGTGAGAGGCTCCCACCTTTCCCTGCCTCCTTTTTCTGTGTCCATGGGGAAGTCTAGCACAACATGCTCACAGATAATTTTGTAGAGCTGGAAGGACTCTTATTTATAAGACAGGGAGTTGAGGCACCATTATTCAAAGGATATTTTATTGAGACTTGCTATGTGGGCAGACCAGGCTTTTCTGTCCTTGACTTATAGCCCAAGATGCTCTGGCTTGCTGTGCCCAGGAAAACCCACAACCTGGGGTCAGAGAACAACCCTCTTTGTTTTCCACATTTTGTGTTCTCACAACAGATCATCATTCAACATTTGCACGAATGCATTCTTCTGGACACTGGAAACAATATAAAGTGACAGTCTCTTTTTACCTGTCCAGCTCGTTCTAATCAGTCATCAGTTTGGTGTGGCCCTTTTAGAATTGTTTTTCACTGTGTACGTATATGTGTATAACCTGTGCATTTTGCACAGCAGGTGTCTGTATAGTTTGGGTATTTTATTTTTTATTTTTTTAACATTCTTTTTTTTAAAGTTTATTTATTTTGAGAGAGACAGAGACAGCGCAAGTGGGGGAGGGGCAGAGAGAAATAGAGAGAGGGAGAGACAGAATCCCAAGCAGCCTCCGCACTGTCAGCATGGAGCCTGACGTGGGGCTCAAACTTGTGTACTGTGACATCATGACCTGAGTTGAAACCAAGAGTCAGACGCTCAACTGACTGAGCCACCCAGGCACCCCCATACATACTCATGTATTTTAAAGTTTACACAAGTGGGAACAGAATGCATGCATTATATAGCTTCTTTTTTTCTGCTTAACATATCATACAGATCTTTCCATATCTGTACATGGAGAGCTAACAACTTGCATTGGGGTAAAATATGCCTTGTACGAATGTGCCGTGGTTTACTTGTTCTCTTTCTGCTGAGCATTTAGGCTAGTTTCTAAAGTTTTGCTATTTCACACAGTACTGCACTGAATATCCTTGAACGTGCTTCTTTGTGCATACAAGGAAACATCTCTGGGATAAGTACTTAGAAATCAACTCTCTGGGTGGGAGGATAGTGCATTTTTAATTTCTGCACTTACTGGCACATCACTGTCCACTAAGCCTGTATCCATTCAGACTCCTACCCCCCCATCTCCTGGAAATGATCTGCTGTCACTCACCTCTGATGACTGACCTCGTTTGTTTTCATCTCAGGCTATGGGAAGAGAAATTTTGGGAATAGGGTTCAGCCTTCCTCCTGGATGTTTGGCAGGCATCCAGAGCCTCTGGTTAGAGCAGAAAGTCCACAGACCCCGAGCACTAGATTCCTAATCTCTTTTGAACCACAGATCCAGATGAAAGGCCCCAATGCTTATCATTCTTCTCCTCACTTTGGGTAGTACTTTGCCATACGCTTGATTATTGTAGTTGTTTCTGGTGAAATATTCATTCTAGGTAGCTAATAGGTAAATAAGTTTCTTAGTTTTGGAGTATTTGCTACAGTTTCAAGGTGAACACTGCCTTTACAGTTCCTTTCATTTGGGGAGGAAAAATATCTAAGCTGGTATGTTTCTAATGTCCCATGTTCTTTGGTTATTAATTATTTTATTTTCGTGCATAGGACAATCTCACTGTTATTATGGTATTTATGATAGGGTTTATGCCCCCCTTCTTCTAAAAGCTCTGAGATAGCTTAGGAAACAGGAGTGGGTGAAGGAAGGGGCAATGTGGAATGAAAACATGGATTGCTAACACCCGGGCACCGATTTGGCCTTCAGGATTTCCAGCAGTGATGGCCAAAGGAGGCACATCCTAACTTACAATGCTTTTATCCTCTCAACAATGGGAAGCGGCTGCATTCATTCAGAGATGCACTTTTTAGGAGCCGAATCCAAGGAGGAATCTGCAGCGTGGGTCCTTGTACAAAGTGCATTGTCAGGCGTGGTGAGCCGTATCGTCGCTGTGCTTTTGTTAGAGTCAGAAACGCCCTGCGAGCAGATGGTCTCTGGCTTCGTAGTTTCCAAAGGGTTCGCGCGCAACCTTGAACTGTGGCATAATGAAGGAACTTCTGTGTTCTGTGAGAGCTTCGCTTTTTGATTATATAAATCATGATAGAAGTAAAGATGGGAAGATGAAAAAGAGTAGTTTAACACAGCTATCATTAAATCATGCATAAAGTACTTTTTTGAGCGTTTATTATGTGTAACATGGAGTCCATTAAACACATTCGCTTACTGTCCTAACTTGTGTAAGTCAGAATATAAAAGGACGCTGTGAATTTATGCAGAGAACCCCTCCAAAACTCTCATTCTTGAAGAGATGTGGTTTTATTATTTTACTCTAATGTGGACTAAGGCAGTGACCAATAGATTTTTTAAAAAGACATCCTTGAATGTCCTTCTGTAAATAGATAACAATGGAGTATAATGACTTTATATTTAAATGACTCCTTTTGAATTGTACAAAAACAGCCAGTAATTACCCCCTTTAGAACTTTCTCTCACGATATTGCAAAAATGAACTTCTCTTTGGGCTTTCACAAATTCTGAATTATTGAACTATAAATTAATGTTGAATCAATCTTTTCAGAGGCTTTATCAGGAGGGAAAGAAATGAGAACATCTACAGTTCTGAATTCGAATTCGAATTCAAGAAGTAGTGACACCCAGCAAGAATTTGGTAAAAGAGGGGTGGTGAAGAGGTCTTTCTCTAGAACAACACGTGGAGTGGAACTAGTGTGGTCAGGGACGAGAAGGCGCTGGCCAGCTGCAGAAGCTCACCTCGTCATGGAAATCATGTGGCGCAGCGGGAGGTGAGATGGCCGATTCTCATTTACCCGGAGTGGTGCTGGATGTGAACCACAGACCGGCTGAGCCTGGGATCAGAAAGGGCCCTGGAGCCCTTCGGATGGATGTGTTCCTTTTCATACTCAGCAGTTGACTTGCCCAGGGTCCCATAGTAAGGAAGGAACCAACTGAGGACCCAAGCCAGTCTCCTGTCCCCTGGTCTGTTTCTTCCCACGCCCTCCCACAGCTGTGAATCCGGGTTGAAGCCAGGCACTTCCCCTCTGACAGAGCAGTGTCTGAGAATACCAGGGGCAGTCGGGACAGCTAGGACATCAGATGACCAAAGAATGTCTGTTCGCAGTATGCTGGGCATTCAGTTGACTTTTAATTCTCTCCTCAATTTTTTTCTTTATCTTACCAAAGAGAGTTTTGATCACTCCTCCTTGCCCTGTTTTACTTTAGAAATTATTCTCTTACTTTCTTCACGCATCCCAACATGCGGCAATCATTTGACCATAGACAGCCCCATTATCTTATGGAGTCAGGGCACTGGCAGGGGGAGGGCAGCAGAGCATCGGCAGAGCTGGAGGATAGATGCAGTGGTCTCTCCTCTGTTACCTTGATCGGGTGCGGGTAGCATACACTGCCTTTTTTTTTTTTTAATTTTTTTTAATGTTTATTTATTTTTGAGAGAGCATGAGTCAGGGAGGGGCAGAGAGAGAGGGAGACACAGAATCTGAAGCAGGCTCCAGGCTCTGAGCTGACAGCAGAGAGCCTGACGTGGGGCTCAAACCCACGAACCTCGAGATCATGACCTGAGCTCAAGTCGGACACTTAACCAACTGAGCCACCTAGGCACCCCGCATACACTGCCTTTTGATAGTAACTGGAGGCATGGAGATAATTGTCTTTCTTACTGGCTCATGGTTGACATCTGAGCTAGGTGGACTTTATATCTATAATTGCCCTAATTCTCATTTAATCCTTGCCATAAACTCCCAAGGAATTCTCATTTTATGTGAGGAGAAAAGGCTGAGTGGGTCAATTGTTTATACCAGGCCATAAGGCCTAGGAATGGGCAGGGCCAGGATTTGCACCAGGCTTTCTGACCCCAGGCTCCTCCACTGGGCTGTGAGGGGAAGCTGAGGCTCATGACTGATGTCCTCTTAATGCTGAGCAGGGGAGGGTGAGGCCAAGGGGAGAAGCAGCATCAGAATATCCAGGTGGGTCCTCGGGGAAGTTTTCACATTCATGGTGTTGGTTGGGGTTTGGAGCCTAGGTGTGGGGGCTGGCATAGAAGCTGTTTTCATGCCTCCTCATTCCTACCACCCGGAGACATTTCCAGGTGGGGGTTGTGGCTGGAGAGGATCTGGATGGAGGTTTTTACCAACCCTACAGCCCTCTGCCAACCTTCTGAATTATCCAGTTAAAGAGGGAGTGAGTAGAGAGGTTGAAATTGGGTATTAAATAGATTTTATTGCATTTTAATTCTTGAAAAGTTGTTTCCTACAAATGGAAAGTGCAGGAACTTTTGCGGTGTGGGTAGGAGGTTTGTGCTGAGCCCTGGCCGGTTGTAGGATGAAACAGTTAGGGTTATGGGTCCTGGAGTCAAACTGGGTTCAGTCCCCAGCTTTGCTGTGCACTGTCTGTGATCAGCAAGCTGCTTTTTCTTGCCAAGTCTGTTCCTTTTTTGGAAAAGAGGAAATACAGCAGTTAAGGGGGTTAGCCCAGTCCCTGGCTCCTGGAAAACACGGAGTCATTGGGGGTTGTCACTACTATTGTGAGCCACGGCAACGTGTCCTTAAGCTTCAGCACAGTGGTGTGAGGTAGGGGTGGCTGTCCTCAGCCTTAGAGACCAGGGAAGAAACTGGGGCCTAGGAAGACCGGCCCACTAACTCCCAACCTGATGAGGGAGTGGCAGAATGGGATTGGGCGAGCCACACCAGAGATGCTTCCTGACGATGTACTGTGTTGGGGGTTTGCTCTCCAAAGCCATTCTATGGAAGATGTATTCACCAGACTGACCCAGTCTAAGAAGGTAGTGGGCCTGGCAGGTGTTGGGGTGGCCCTGGTGAGGAAGTGCCTGAAAGTTATCCTCTCCGTTGTAGGAGGAAGAGCTAGGCCAGGACCGTAGCCTGCCTTTGCTCAGACAACAATAGAGGGTTTCTCTTTCCCTGGGAACACCAAGGAAAGAAAGGATTTAATGGTCAGGATCTGATTCTGCCACAGCTGGGAAGGCTGAAGGCTGCCTCTACACAGTGAGTCATCTTGAGGCAGGGTAGAAGAATCCAGAGCTCAACACCCTCCCACGAGGCTTGGGGGTGTCTGCACAGACTACTTTCTCAGCTAACTAGGAATCCGCTTACCAGCTGTGTCTTGTTCCTGCTCGGCCCAGGTGGGAGACCCCTGACCATCTCTTGATTAAATGATACTTAGAGGGGGAAAGGAAACAAAAGCTCCAAGGAGCAAAACGGGTGTGGAGAGTTCTGGCCTGACTGCCGTGGCTCCCACAGGAAAACGGGGTGATGTCTGGAGCTGGAGTATCAACCACCACTAGCGCCCCGGGGGAGCGCCCATCAGGGCGTCTAATTTCATTCTCCGGCTGCCTTGTGTGTATTGCTCGTTGGGGCAGGGAGGGCAGGAGATCCGGCCCTGGAAGTGGCAGAGGTGGGACGCAGACATCTCCAGCCTTTTCCCAAGCCGTGTTCTTGGACCTCAGGAGTCCCTGCTCCACCCTCCAGTGGGAGACTGAGGCCTACAGGTGGGCCGGAACTTGCCAGAACTAAGGCTTCCTAGAACCCAGGCTGTCCCTGGCTTTTTGCCATGTGGTTCCTGGCCTCAGTTTCCTCACCTGTGAGATGGGAGTGGTGAGGCGACACATGCATCACGTTGTTGAGAGGATGAAAAGTGGTTTTTGTAAGGGAACCATCTGAAACTCGGGAGCCGCACCATTAACTTCCTTCTACCTCAGGCCTCACTTATTCAGGTGTTTGGGGCACGTCCTTGTCTGACTGCTCCCCTTCCTGTCTTCAGCCTGTGTTCTGTCTTTAGGAGAGCAGAGACTGGAGGAAACAGAGCTGGATTTGGGCCCCGGGTTTGCTGCTCACTAGCTTTGTGACTGAACACATTCTCTTCCCTTCCTTGGCCTTGGTTTCCTCATCTGTAGGATGAGCATGGAGTCTTTGTGAGGAGTCAAGAAAATAACATGTGGGTGAGCTGCACTTTATCAAAAGACGCTGTTTACTTTGTCAGGAATGCTCTCGAGGATCGTCTCTTCCTTCCCAGGGAATTTTGGGGGTCAGCAATGTCTGAGCGTTGGGGGGACCTTCAAATTCCCCTGCTGGAGTGCTGTGGGGTGTTTTAAATCGCAGTTACAAGCTGGGCCTGCTAAGTCCCTGTGTTCTCTTGTGAGTATTGCATTTCTCGGCCCTAGCTTTTTTCCCCCATGCGGCCCAGGGCAGGGGGGCGGGAGGAGGGGCATGCCCTTGCCTGTTCTTCAGGAAGGGTCTGGTCACTGCTTCTAGCTCCGGGCTTGCTGGCAGCGGAGGGAGAGAGGCGTGGGGGCCTGGTCGTGGCAGCGGAGCTCGTGGCTGCTGCTGAGCTTGCCCACGTGCTGAGGTCAGCGTTTTCAGCAGCAGGGAGCTCTGCGTTCGGTCTCCAGCAATCAGAAGCTGGGAGAGCAAGTGTGGCTTGTGGGTTCTGGGGTTGGTATTCGTGGCCACACTGACGTTTCAGATGAGACCGTGGGGCCTGTGCCTTGAACCTTGCCCCCTTTGATTTCTGGCACCCAGCCCAGCATTTTACACCTGTTTTGTCTGTCTTCACAACCAGTCAGGCGGCAGCGATCGGCACTTCCGTGGTGCACGTGAGGCAAATGAAGCTCAGATTAACTGAACGACTCTCTGATGAGGTAATGAGCCCCCGAGATTATCAACAGGTTGTGTGGCCGCTCTGCACTGTTTCAGGACTGTGCCCTGCCGGGTGTACGAGGCATGTCACGGAAAGGACGTTGGACTTGGAGGCAAGTGACGTGGCCTTGAATTTATGCTCTGTACCCTCACTTCTGTGCGACCCTGCTTTCCTCCCTAGTCGTGAAGTAGGGACCAGTGGGATGTGTGTGCGAGTGTTTTATCGTCTAGAAAGCAGTGTGCACATATCAGGCATTATCCTTCTTGTCTGCTGAGTGACTCCAAGGACAGGATCCGGCTTCACCTTTCCTCGGATGCCGTTAGAAAGCGGTGCCAGGCTGAGTCCCAGTGATGCCAGTGCCACACGTGGGCCCCACACAGGAGAAAAGTCACCCCCTCCAGCACAGCCACAGTGAGGGTGCTGGGGTGCTGGAGAGAGGCTGACGTGCAGACAGAGACAAAACCAGTCATACCCAAGCTTGAGGCAACCCACCCCCACCCCTCACGATTTTCAGAAACCAGCTGTCATTTGAAGTCCTGACTATTCCTCGAGTTCCTTGAGAGCTGTGGAATTCACCGTGCTTGGGCAATGCAAACTACAAGTGATTTTGCCTATTAAAGGATAGGCTTGTGACCCAGCCAGCCCTGTAGGCAAGCAAATGCTATTTCTTGGTTCTAAGTGTGAACAGAGCATAGTTAGTATCACCTCCTCACTCCGTTCCTAGATCTGTCTTCCTTTTGTCTGTGATGAAAAGCAGAAATGCTGAGTATAGTCCCAGCCTGCAGCTGGGTGGTTATCGAGGCTAGAGGTTCTGCTGCGTGGGCCCTGATTCGTTCCGGTGCATTTTGCAGGTGGGGGCGCTAAAGCTGCGGCACTGAGATCAGCTGGTGTGTTCCTTGTAGAAGTTCAAGACTACCCCCTGGGCTGGAAGCAACCCGGTCCTCTGAGCCACAAACTTGCTTGCGTTTGATCTTGTGCTGTTCTCTTACTTCTAGCAAGAGTGTGAACTTCTTGTGGGCAGGGACCCAGCCTTCCCTTTGTCTTAAATACTCCACCTCCTGGCATGGGCGGTTTGGTAAATGATTGAGTATTTAATGAAGCAAAACTGTGTCTACATCAGGCACCCTGAGGTTGCTTTAATTGCTTTGACTATTTTCTTAACATAAGCCTGATGGTGTCTCCTTCCAAGCTGGGAGCAGAATGAGGGAACATGCACGTGTGTCCGATTGACCCCCCTTTGGTCTACTGCTTAATGAAAATAGCAGAACTTAAGCATCCAAAACGCAGTGTCCCCTTCAAAGTGGTTATTCTCGGGGCTGCACCCTCTTCCCAGTGATGCTGGGATGCTTGTCTCCAGAACTACTTTCAGAGTCAGTTTCTACTTTTCATTTTGCTTTGCTTCTGGCTAAAATTGGGGTGATCAAGGTTGATCACTGACCTTATTCATGGCCTTTTCTTAAAGGTTGTTTGTAGGAAAATCACATCTACCCTCAAAGAACCACATTTTCTTATCTTCAAGGATCTTGAGAGGAATGTCATGGGCTTCAAAGACGGTCTGACAATGGCATTCTGGGAATGTTCTGAGGAATGGCAATGTTACCAAAATTAGGTGTCCAGCTTCCCAAGCTTACTACTCTGAAGGGGGTGGCACTTATTTACATGATTCTGGTGAGCTTATTAAACAGAACGCCCTCAACGCTTCCCAGTCCCACTTCTTAAGTCTGCAGTCTCTCCATCTCCTGGGCTTTCTTTGCATGCCAAGAATTCTTCCACCTAGGCTGTGCTCTTTAGCCCCTGGCCCCAGGAAAATGGTCAAGTGAGATGTTTCACCACCCCCCCCCCCCAATAGCCTGGATCTGAAAGCCCTCCTCCTGTCCCTGGCAAGGCACATTTTCACGTTCCTCCAGAGTCCAGAGACTCTGTCGTGGGGTTGTGGGGAGTGATGATACATGCTTGACCCTTGCCAGGGCTTCAGGGTCCTTGGGAACAGATGTAATCGTACCGTTCACAGCTGTCATTTGGATGCTTTAGACAGGCAGACAGAATTCTGTCCCCAGGAGGGCTCCTTGGGCTTGACTAAGAAGAATACGTAAGTTTCTGCCTTTCTTTCTTCTTGCCTTTAAAAAAATGTACTTTTGATGCCAGTTAAGTTAAACCTTTTAATCTTAGCAACAGCAAAGAACTCCACCTTTGCCGCATGTGAAGCTGTGGGAGACAACAAAGCCGGCTTTAAAAATAGTCTCCTTGTTTGTAAGTGGAGCATCTTTGACTTAAGTCAGTGTTCTGTAGCTGGGTTCCCATGATCACCACTGGTCACTGGCCTGTGGCCCTGGCACCTGAGGGCAATAAATAATAGAACTGGTCTCCAATTCTGGGATGATGGCATGTACATTCTTTATAATTCACATACCATACAATTCACCATTTTAAATTCTGCAATTCAGGGGATTTTACTGTGTCCACGTGGTGCAACCACCATCAAAATGAATTTTAGAACATTCATCAGCCCATAAAGGAACCCCCTATTCATTAGCTGTCACTTTCTATTTTCCTCCAACTCTCACTTCCCTAGACAACCACGAATCTACTCTCTGTATGGATTTTCCTAGTCCAGACATTTTATGTAAATTACATAATACGATCTATGAAAACTTAGCATGTTTTCAGGATTCGTCCATACTCTAGTACGTATCAGTACTTCATTCATTTTTATGGCTGAATAATATTCCACTGTAGGGATCAGTTACATTTCATTTATCCCTTCATCACTGGTGGACATTTGGGTTGTTTACATTTTTGGGCTATTATGAAGAATGCTGCTGTGAACATTTGCGTACAGGTGTTTGTGTGAACTTCTGCTTTTAATTCTCTCGGGTATATTCCTAGGAGTGGAATGTTCTGGGTCATACAGTAACTTTAATATCATTTTGAGGGACTGTCAAACTTTTCCAAAGCAGCTGTACCATTTTATACTCCCACCAGCAGTACATGAGGGTTCCTGTTTCTCCTTGCTAATACTTGTTATCATCTGTCTTTTGGGTTTTAGCCTTTCTAGTGGATGTGAAGTAGTAGATCCTTGTGGATTTGCATTTCCCTAGTGACTAATGATATTAAGCACCTTTTCATGTGCTTATTAATCATTTGTATACATTCTTCGGATAAATGTCTGTTTAGACCCTTTGCCCATTAAAAAAATAGGCAATCTTGTTATTGTAGAGAATGCTTATTTTTTAAAATTACATTTGATCTGGAATCTATAACCATTCATTTAATGGTAAAATATCAAAATTCAGATAACCGAAGTCATGCCATTAGGCAAAAACTGGCAAATCTTAGAAGCCTTTAGACAGATCTTCTCTCCCACTTAGGAGAAAGAGCTCATCCTAACAATCTCTGATCTGTGTTCTGTTTTGAATGAAACACATATCTAGGACATACTTTGGTAGGTAGAAACAAAACTTAAAATTCCAGGGTCTTAGGATTTACATGGTATTTGTCCAATTAGAATCTCTTTTAATTACACATATTCCCAGTTAACCTACATTTATAAAAAGCCACAAAAAATCAGAGAACATAAATTCTGAACGTAAGACTTGAGAAGGAAGTAAGAATTTTTATTATTTTTTAATTCTGAAGACTTACCCTGTAACTCCGTGGTGAAGATGAACATCTTTCAAAGACTATGACTTTGAAATCGTACTGGACATTTCCTTCATTTACTAGCAGTATGATCTTGAGCCTCAGACTCCTTATCTATAAAATCTACTTTGTAATAAAGATAAGTCTTTTAAATAAAGTTTCTGGCACCTAGTAGTTGCTCATTTAATGGTAACTATTAACATGCATGCTTTTTGTTCATGAATTACACTTTTATGCATATATAGGTAGGTTATTAATTTTTTTAGGTTCTTCTATATTTTATCATATTATTTAGAAATAGCATGCACTATTATTCTTGAGTTGTATGCGAGTTCTTTGGATATTCTGGATACCGGTCCCTTATCAGATATAGGATTTGCAAGCATTCATTTCCTTTCTGTGGGTTGTGTCTTCGTTTACTTGATGGTGTCATTTGAGCACAAAAGTTCTTAATTTTGATGAAGTGGCATGCACATTCTTAGAATCTTTGAACTGAGAGCATCTTTGAGGTTGCCTGTTCCAGCCCCTTTGTCCTAGTGATGGGAGGCTGTGTGGCTCTGAGAGAAGGGGTCTTCCTCAAGGTCACAGGCCAAGTTTCATCTCCTGATTTTCACCTCTGTGCATCCTCTATTTCTACCCCTACTGTTTCTGAAAGTAGGAAGTTTAGGTCAAGTGTGTTAGATGTGTGAGGCAAGAGAGTGGGTAGTTCTTCTCGCCCTTGAAGCACATGGACTCCAAACTTTGCTTATAGCTTGGACTGACCCTAAGGTGCATTTGTGTGCCCCCTCCCACAGCTTTATTGAAATATAATTGACACAGTTCATTTATTTTTGTCCTGTCAGAAATTTGGTCCTGTCTCTCAGACAGTGCGCAGCATGAGAGAATTGCTTAGAGCAGTGGCATCTTGAACATGTCGGTCATGTGTGGCAATAAGAATGTACATTCATTAAAATAAAAATTAAAATTAAGTTCTTCAGTCATGCAAGCTGCATTTTCCGTTGTTCAGAATCCACATATGGCTACCATATTAGATAACGTACACAGGGAGAATTTCTATCATTGCAGCAGGTACTGTAGGGCAGCACTGGTCTGGAGACACCTGTATCCCCTGCCCACTGGCATTCTGTCCAGGCCCCCGACCCAGCTTGGCATCCTGGACTTGCAGCCTTGATCTGTCTTCTGTGTGTTCCTCGTCCACCTGCCACTCAGACTTCCTATTTCTGTGGTTGCTTCTGGGCTTCTTGGTGAGCCCCCTGTTCAGATCAGATGGTTGTGGGCCCTGCTGGCAGAGACCCTTCTTTTCTGTAGTTTCTGGACTTGGTTGCCAGGAAAGAGACTGGGGCCTTCCCTCACCTCAGCGAGTAGATGTGACTTGCAGAAACAGAGCTGAAAGGTGCTTAAAGGAGTATGTGCCTCCTTGGAAAGGCTAACTCCTTAAAAAAATTTTTTTTTAATGTTTACTTTTGAGAGAGAGAGAGAGAGAGAAGGAGGGAGGGGCAGAGAGAGAGAGAGAGACAGAATCCAAGGTAGGCTCCAGGCTCTGAGCTGTCAGCACAGAGGAAAGGCTAACTCCTAAGAATGAATGAATGAATGAATTGATCTACTCTTGAGCAAGGGGAAGAGGATGAAGAACTTTTGGCTGCATTGGTTGGTGGCCTTTCAGATGCATATGTCTCTGGAGAGGTAGTTGATCTCAAGAATTTTCAAGATTGCAAGGTGATGTGGAGGTGGGAGGCAGGACGGGTTGGAACCCTGGTGTCCTGAGACAGTAACAAGGCAGATTCTGGCTTAGTCCTGCTTAGTGCTCTTGTGGGAGTACGTGTAACCTTGAGGACCATCTGAGCTGCTGATCCCAAGGTCACTAGGGTTGCACAAATAATCTCAAAGGAAGTGCTATCTGTGAAAGGCTGGAACACCTTACAGTTGTACCAAACTGGAATATTTGACCAGAAGTGAGCATAGGAAATACCTCAGAGAAGAAAGGGATTCACCCAGGCTCACAACAAGTTAGTGGGGCAAAGCGGAGATTAGAATCCAGGTCCTGTGGCACCTTGCCTCATGCATGTTCTATGTGCCTTATTGTATGTCTTCATGGACACAAGTGACAGGTACTTCACGTGCAAAGAAACCAAACAACAATTTTGAGGCATTGCCTGGGCTTAGACAAGAATTCATCTAACCCATTATGCACTAGGTCTTGCCGTAAGCCCTCCTTGGCCACTCTCATCACTAGAAAGTATTTAGAAATTTTTCAGTTAAGGTGGTGTCACCCAGGTTCTTATTCCTTCTCTCCAGCCAGTCTCTAGGGTCTGTTATCTGCAGGAACATCTGTCATTGATCTTAAAGTGTTGGAAACAGACTTGTTATGGAGATCAGCCTTGTCCCCCAGACTGAAGAGTCTTGAGGGTAAGAGCCACATGATCCCTGTTACCACTTGGGGACAGGCCCAGCATGTTCATTTAGTGAGTATCTGTGGACTTGTCTTTCAGGAAAACTCCCCTTTTGATGGGTTTTGATGGGAGGTATGAGGCCCCTTCTCCTAATGATCCTGAATCTTTGTCCACTCTGATTTGGAAATAGTGACCGGAAGAAATGGGATCATTTTTCTGTCTGTTGCAGGAAGAGTTGCCCATTTTGCCTTTAACTTTATAAGAGCTGAAGAACTTTTACATTTGTGCTGAGAAAGTAAGGGTTACTTTTTGCTGAATTGGGCAGTGGGTGGACCTATCCCAACAGGACATCCTGGGAAGGAGTCCCAGAGCAATGAGGGGCAGGCAGGGAATTGTGGAAGGAATTCCATGCCATAAACAGAATATCTCACTTAATAGTGGAACTTTTCTGCCTTCTCCTCCAGAGGTGGAAGACTGTTCTTTCCAAAGACAAGCTTAATGACTACTGTGCCAGCATGCACACTGCAAGATAAATTTATGCACCAGCTTAGCACTAGACGTGCAATTTATAAAAGATCTGACGAAAATCTTAAAAACAGGTTGAAGTGTCTTAGGCTCAGGCTAGTGCCCTTGCAGTTGAGTTATTAGGGACAGGGCTCTAGGGACAAGATCATGGGACAGAGATGTGACCCAGGCTTGAGCACCTGTCTGCCTGGCCTTTGGAGCCCCTTTTTGGGTTCATTGAAATGAATTTCTTTGTGCAGCTTTTACCAGGACCGGAGCTTCTCTGGTTGGAGCAGAGTAAGTTTTCAGGCTGAATTACTTGGACCATTGCCTGTGTTTTCTTTTTCACATAGCCTGCGGGTATCTGGCCTTCTCAGCCAAGGAAAATGGAAATGGTTCTAAACACTCACTTGAGCCATGAATTTCAACCGTGTATTAATTTGCTGCTTATTCCTTGCTTTTTGTGTCTTGTGAGAAGCAATGAGAGGACACGAGGGCAGGCCTCAAGGGTCCTTTGGAGGTGCTGCAGCAACTTGGAGCTGGGGGGAGAGGCCAGGGACAGAGGAACTGTGCCCTCCCTCCGTGTTCCCCACAGAGCAGCACCCCGCCCGCCTGTGTGTGCGTGCACCTGTGTGTGTGTGAGTGTGAGGTTGCGTTTAAGATTTCATTTGGAGAGGAAAGTTTCCGAAACTCCTTATGTAGGCAGTCCAGGGAAGATTGCTCTGTGCCTTACCCTCACTTCAGTCTGCGGGGACCCCGGGCTGAAAACTTAGGGCTCAGCTCTTGTTCCTTCCTCTTCCATGAGCTGCGGGATAGATTCTGTACTGAGGTCTCGATTTTTGCCTCTTACTCATGGCTAGTGCTTTGCTTTTCAGGGGCCACAGAAGAAGAAAGCTGGTATCCTCATTGAGCACAAGCTCTGTAAGAAGTGATTTCTATGTATTACAGACATCTTAAAGTATTCAGCATTACCCCCATTTTTTTATACATATAAAAGGGTGAGATCAGGGTATGAATTCATTCCTGTCTTCTTTTAAAACTGTTTTCCTATGGAGGAGAAGATCCAGGGATGCAGAGTAGGTAGTAGGCCATATAACACATGGCGGTTTGTGGTGGGGATAGGAACACAGTGGGAATAAACTAGAACTGATGGGTAAGTGGTCAGGATAGGGCTTTGCCCTATATTTGTTTTTTGTTGTTATTGTTGTTTTCTGGTTTTTGTTATTTTCTGCTTTGACTGTCAGTTTTGCTCTGTAAAGCCTGGAGGTGACCTATTTAATGCCTGTATTTGGAGTCCTCAGAATGTCTGAGGATCAGCCTAACTCACTGAACGTTAACAAAGGGAGTGAGATGTCAGTCCCTGACCACAAGGCGCTCACAGTTCTGGAGGGAGTAGATGACCCTTTAGTAAGCTTTAGCATGTGTTAGGACTCCTTTGGTCATTAGTAATAAGCCCAAACCCAGCACAGACTGGGTTAAATCCAGGAGGAATTTATTGGCTCATATAACTGACCAGTCCAGAGATAAATCTGGAGTTAGTTCATGAGCCCAAATGATGTCCTCAGGATCTAGTTCTCTCTTCCCATCCTGCCTCCACTTCCTGTGTGTTGACACCATTCTTTGAGATGCCTCCCCCTATGATTGCAGAATGGCTGTCCGTATTTCCTAGGTCTGCATATGTCCACATTCCTTCCAGTAAGAGAGAGTGTCAGGGTCTTTGTCCCAGCCATGTCAGTCTTGTTTCATCCCGTTGTCTCAGGCTGCATCATGTGCACATCCTGAATCTGTCACATGGCCAGGGGCATGTGTAACACTGAATGGCTTGAGCCCTGGTCCTGTGCTTCACCTCTGAACCCAGTGGAGCCAACTCTACCCTAAAACCCTGGGCTAAGAATGGAGAGAGAGTGCTGATTGTTGGGGAAAGGTATCAGGCTTTGAACTCTGGTCTGTGCCATTGACGAGGCAGGACGAATTTGGGGCTGTATTCCCACCTGACATACCCTTGAGTCAGAATTGATTCTGTAGTACAGCATCTTGTTACCCTGTGGTTTTAGCTGGGTCATATATTTAGGCACCAAATCTTGTCTCTGCTGAGAACATTGCTCTAGCCCAGGATGGAGTGGGAAACTTATTTCAGGTGAGCATTGGGGCCTTGGCTCCAATATTAGATAACTTACAATCTCCTAACTTAGATGGTAATGAATATTTGAAATTCTCCAACACATAAGGGTGAATAAGCACAGTTGGTGCAGTGGCATTTCCCCCCACCCCCACCCCCAATTAGCCACATTGTTCAGATAAACATGTTTTAATCTCTCTGGGGTTTATATAGCAGAGTGGGGCTTGGTGCAGACTTTAGATTTTGGAGAAAGATCCCAGTATACATCTTGACTTCGTAACTGAAGATTCCTCATTTGTAAAATGATAACTCATAGATGTGTGAGAAGTGAAGTGATGGGAATAAAAACACAGTGCCTGGTGGGGCACCTGGGTGGCTTAGTCAGCTGAGTGTCTGATTTCAGCTCAGGTTGTGATCTCGTGGTTCATGGGTTCAAGCCCTGCATCAGGCTCTGTGCTGATAGCCCAAAACCTGGAGCCTGCTTTGGATTCTGTGTCTCCCTCTCTCTCTGCCCCTCCCCTGCTCACACTCTCTTTCTCTCTCTCAAAAATAGATAAAAAATAATTAAAAAGCCCCACAGTACCTGGGACATGGTAAATAGTCCCTAAGAAGTGGCTGTTATTTCCTAATTTTTCAAATGAGCAGGGGTGTACTGCCAGATAATGTCTTTGAAGTTTAGTGTTTCCATCCTGTAAACCTATGAACATCTTCCCACCCCCATTCAGAGTTTGGGGTGAGATGCTAGGAAGCCCTCAAAGCCCTCACAGAGTATAGCGCCTTACAGTTCACAGTGTACTTCTGTGTTCTTTCTCACTTGATCCTGTGAATAGCCTCTCATGAAACAAAGCAGGAATCACCGTTTCTTTATATCTCGGGAAACTTAGTCCTTCGAGAGGTTGAATGACTTCTCCGAGGGCGTAGTGGCTGCAAAGTTGTGCGGCAAGCCCTGTGGCCAGCATCTTCTCAGACACCCCATATCCATGGCATTCTGCTTCTCCAGGGAGTGTTTGTCTTTCTAATATAATTCATTGAATTTGTTGAATATCTACCATGGTTTCAGATGGATCTCACTGGAGAGCCACATTGTATAGTTCCTTGACATAAACCTTGGGTTCATTCATTTATTGAAAAATGTCTTTTTGTTTTTGTCTTTGTTCATTGGCCTGATTTATCAGGGTTGTATCACAAACCTCTCCTGTCTTTAGAGCAAATTAGCTCAGTTTGTGTTGTATGAAGTAACACAAATCAAGTGTATCACATTTCAAAGTTACAGTTGGAAGATTCCTAATTAGAACCTGAAAAGCTTGCCTTAACTGAGGTCCAAGTCATTTATCTTGGTGAAGGTAAGGATTTCTCAGGGAGGTTGGACTCCTGTGAAAGATAGCTAAACCCTAAATTCTTAATCCATTAACACTTAGCTCATTTCTTCCTAGCCATGCCTCTCAAAGCATTATTACTATTTAATAACAAAGTAACAAAGCATTATTACTATTTAAACTATTGGATAATCATTACGATGGCATTAACTATTTGAGAGAAGTTGAGTGTGTGCCTAGTAGCCGATAGACTATTGTTAGAGGCTTATCCAAAAGACACAATAGTATTAATAATGTTCTATTTCAAGACCTTTGAAAATGTAGGCCAGATTAGTCAACTGCATTGAGCACAATCAGTGTCTGTTACTGTCTCATTTTGTGAGCAAAATGGTCACAAGAATCAGCAAAAGCAGGGTCATCTGAGGCAGGTTTATCTGTTGTTAGGGGGTTTTAGGGTGAGTCATATCTAGTTGACTGAGGGTTGAGACTAAAACCAGATTGATGGTCTCTTGTTACACCGGGAATGAGTGTTCTGTGAAGACCCACAAAGCCTTGACTCACATTGCTAGTCTAAAGTGCACGGATGCCTCTGGGAAGACATCTGCAGTAGAATACACCAGCATCTGAGACCAAAGCACAGATTAATAACAGATGTCTTGAGATATGCCTAAAATGATGAGGTGCATAAAATGCACAAATCTGAAGTGCACAATTCAGTAAATTTATATATATATATATATATATATATATATATGTATACACTCATGTAACACCACCCAGATCAAGGTGTAGAACATTTCCATCACTCCAGAGTGTTCCTTCCTGCCCTTGCTGACCCCTTCTTCCCCAATTCCCCCTCCTCCCCTAGGAAGTAACTATTTTGACTTCTACCAGCATCAGTTAAGGTTTGACTATTCATGAGCTTCATTCTAAATGGAATCATCCAGTATGTACTGTTGTATGTCTGGCTTCTTTCAATGTCAAAAGGAGAGGTATTGGCAGTTAAGTTTGGCTTGAGAACTCACCTAAGTAAAAAGGGTTTGAGAAACCTTTGATTTATACTGGTGGGCAGCACACATTCTGAGATAAGAGATGCCCTGGAAACATGATGAAATGAAATCGTATAAAAGCCAAGGAAAGTCTACATTGCCTGAGAAAGGACTTCCATGAAATTGGAAGCTTCTGGTACTGCGTATTTTTTCTTTACCTGGCGGAGAGGGTGTTCCTTCCCTGCCACCTCCCTACTCCCACATCTTCCACATAGACACTGGACAGTCCTGGTTGCTTATGTATAACATCATGTGTAGTAGATGACGTTTGAATGCATGATGGGGTTAATTAATATGTTAGCTGTATCAACTGTCTCTTCCTACCTTGGAATGATTCCCTCATATTAAATGTGAATAGTTGGAAAAAACCTTGTAGAAAGAGACCTTATTTCTTTTTTTTTTTTTAATTTAGCACTTGTATTCCTTGTCTTATTAGTCCTGTCTCTTCTTTGACATTTGTCATTTCCTGATTTTTTTCTTTGTGTCTGAGTAAATCCTGAAGAATCAGTGTCTGTAGTCCTTTACCTTGGAGAAGCTAGAGTTTTAGCTATATTTGGAAGTATTTTTCAATAGTGCTAGGTGTAATCTAAGCAACAACCGTTTTTCTTTTCCCTTTCCAAATGTCTTAGAACATTCTGGAAGTGTTCTCAAATATACATAGTCAGACCATACTAAATAATACTAATAACTACACAGGAAGACTCAAGTTTGAATTACAGAATATTTGAAGATGGGGCACCTGGGTGGCTCAGTTGGTTAAGCATCTGACTCTATTTTTTTAAATTTTTAAAAAATGTTTGTTTATTTTTGAAGGAGAGAGAGAAAGAGTGTGGGGGGGGGGGGGCAGAGAGAGAGGGAGACACAGAATCTGAAGCAGGGTGCAGGCTCTGAGCTGTCAGCACAAAGCCTGACGTGGGGCTCGAACTCACGAACCCATGAAACTACGAGATCATGACCTGAGCTGAAGTTGGACGCTCAACCGACTGAGCCACTCAGGCATCCCTAGCGTCTGACTCTTAATTTTGACTCAGGTCATGATCTTATGGTTCATGGGATTGAGTGCTGCATTGGGCTCTGCACTGACAGCATGGAGCCTCCTTGGTATTCTCTCTCTCCCTCTCTCTGTCCCTCCCTCACTTGCATATACATGCTCTCTCTCAAACTAAAACAAAAGAATATTTGAAGAAATCTAGTTTTATTACTTTAAAGTTTATTTATTTATATTGCTAGAGTGAAAGCAAGAGAGGTGGGGAGGGACACAGAGAGGGAGAGAAAGTTCCAAGTTGCTGTCAGAATTCTGCACTCTCAGTGCAGACCCCCCTGCGGAGCTTCAGCTTAGAAACTATGAGATCATGACCTGAGCTGAGATCAAGGGTCGATGAATGGCTTAACCAACTGAGCCACCCAGGTGCCCCTAGTTTTATTACTTTTAATTTTGAAGTTAAATTTTTTGATGTTTTAAAAAAGAATATGGTCCATACTTTCTCATCCTAACAAATGTCACAAAGATATTGTTTTCTTTAGAAGCTTGATAATTTAGTTCGTGCACTTAAAAGGTCTGTGGTCCCATGTAAAATTTTTTTTCCCTATGGTTTGAGGGTAGGGGTCAAAGTTCATTGCCCTTTCCCCCATTGGATATCTAGTTCTTCCAGCAACATCGGTTGGAAACACTTTCCTGTCTCCATTGAATTGCTTTGATATCTTTGTTGAAAATCAATGGACTGGGGCGCCTGGGTGGCGCAGTCGGTTAAGCGTCCGACTTCAGCCAGGTCACGATCTCGCGGTCCGTGAGTTCGAGCCCCGCGTCAGGCTCTGGGCTGATGGCGCGTCAGGCTCTGGGCTGATGGCTCGGAGCCTGGAGCCTGTTTCCGATTCTGTGTCTCCCTCTCTCTCTGCCCCTCCCCCGTTCATGCTCTGTCTCTCTCTGTCCCAAAAATAAATAAAAAACGTTGAAAAAAAATTAAAAAAAAAAAGAAAATCAATGGACAATATTAAATACAGCCTATTTCTAGACTTTTTCTCTTTCATTGATCTATTTACCTTTTATGTGATTACTACACTGTTTTGATTACCAAAGCTTTGTTGTTGTAAGTCTTAAGATGAGATAGTGTAAGTTGTCAGATTTTTGCTCGCCATGCTTCCTCCAAGATTGTATTGGCTATTATAGATACTTTTCATTTTAATATAGATTTTAGAATCAACCTGCCAATTTCTGCAAAACAGCCTTATGGGATTTTGATTAAGAGGACAGTGAATGTATAGGTCAATTTGGGGAGAAGAACATTTTAACAATATTAAGTCTTTTAATCACTGAATACAGTGTATCTCTTTATTTCGATCTCCTCTAATTTCTTTCAGCAATTTATCAGTGTAGAGGCCTCATCATATTTTATTACATTTATCCCTAAAACTTAATGTTTTTTGATGCTATTGTAAATGGAATTAGGAAAACTCTTCCAGGTATTTACTGCTATTATATTGATCTTTACATATTGGCCTTGTATGCCACCTTGTCCAAGTTACTTATTCCAGTTTTTTTTTGAAGATTCTTGAGGATTTTATATGAATATAAACATTCTGTGAATAAAGACTTCTTTCTTTCCAATGTTTAAGTTGTATGTATATATGTATTTTCTTACCTTATTGCATTGGCTAGGATCTTCAGTGTTGAAATGGAAGTGGTGAAAGTGGACATTCTTGTCTTATTCTTGAACTCACAGGGAAAGTGTTTAGTTTCTCATCATTGAGTACCATGTTAATTGTAGGTTTTGCATAGATGTCCTTATTGGTTGAGAAAATTTCCTTCTGTTTCTAGTTTGAGAGTTTTTGTTACAAAGGTTGTTGAATTTCATCAAACACTTTTTCTGCATGTATTGAGGCTATCATATGGCTTTTCTTTTATTCCATTAATGTGGTAAATTCTATTGAATTTTGAATGTGAAACCAAATGTTATTCTTAGGATAAACCCCACTTGGTCCTGCTATATTATCCCTTTTATATAATGCTGCATTTAATTTTCTAATGTTTTCTTAAGGATTTTCGCATGCCTTTTCTTGAGGGGTATTGGGTATGTAATTTTTTGTAATGCCTCTGGTTTTGGTATCAGGGTTGTGCTGGCCTCACAAAACGAATAGTCTGGAACGAGTTACTTTGTCATGACCAGCAGCAAAGTTCCTGTTTTCTTTTAAGTGCATAAAGTAATAGCTGTTAGGTAAAAGAGGTGAAATTGTTTTCCTGACCAGCTAAGAATTTCTGCTTGTTAACATATGAAACATCTATGGAAGAGTATATTTGTTTGTATGAAGTAATGCATCAAAGATGCTGGAGAATATTTTATCTTGAGTGGGATAAATTCCTACTCTCCCATACTCTAAATTGCATTTGTATTTTATTAGTGAAATATCATTCACTGAAGGAATGAATTATCTGATTGTTATTCCTTTATAATTTATGGTATATTCAATTAATAAGGTTTTATTGTATGTCAATATTTGGGTCTTTTTTTCCCCCCTCTCTCTCTATCCTCTTTTGGTTGTATTTCTCCCAAATAAAAGTTTATATTCATAAGTCAGCTAGTGTTTTTACCTGTTGAGTTATTTTGCATAAAGTTGGTCACATGTGCTCAGATGAAATAAACTTTTCCATCTGTACTGGGGGCATTGTAGGTTGCCACTGCTGCTAAGGTCTCTGTTTTGGGGAGTCTTCTGTTCAAAAGGAAGGATTATAAATTCAGTCCAACTCAGTGTAGAATGGAGTTAGATGAAATCTTTTTTTTTTTATGAAAATAGTTTTGGTAAAGTAGAAATCTTGTGTTAAGTAAGCAGTGAATGAGAGAGAATTGGGAGCAACCATCCTCGTTCCCATAATGATGGTGCACCCAGGAAAAGTACAGGGAAAACGGGAATCATGGAAGAGTTCTAGGTATCATGATGCTTCAGGAAGCATGCAAACTCTGCACCTCTGTCTTCAGATGATGTGTTTAGACATCCTACATGACATGTTCAGCAGTATTTACTGTGCTTCTCTCTAGCGCCTCAAATCTAGAGACCGGCACCTCTGGGGGAGTCATGTCCCCATGTGATTTAGAAGGATCTTCTCCCCTATTTCCTTCCCAAGAGTCCAGGGAAGATGAGTTCTAACTCCCCTATCAGCAGGGACCCACAACATTTCCTAGAGCATCTGGTGACCTCTGATCGACAGATGTCCACTGTCCCTGGTTCCTGGATGGTAGGCTGAGTCGCATGATGCCTGTGGAGGGGTGCGCACATTCTCGGATGCCACAGGCCTGACCTTGGTGCTGTCCCCTGTTGGAGATTCACTTGTTCCTCTGGGGGATCCTTACCCCACAGGGTATTGGGATTGGAGACCATTCCTGTGTTTGCGAAGGATATTTCCCTAGCATGAAATGTCCCTCCTTGCTCTCATTCCTGAAGGCTTATTTCAAGTCCAGCCTCCTTCAGGAAGCCTTCCCCAACTTCTCAAGCCCCCGTTTTCCTTCTCTTTAGGATTTATTCTGTGTGTGTGTTTGCTTAACATAGTCTTAAGGATAATTCATGTTGAACTGAATTAAGAAGACAAGGTTTACATCAACAGATACAGACTAGATCTGATTTTTTAAAAAGCAACACAGAGTAGAGGCATTTTATTTTTTTACTTTACGGTCTCAGGTAGGTTTTAGTTATTTGGAAATAGTGAAAAAAATTTCTGTACTACATAATGGGAAATGAAATGTTTGCAAGACCCAGAAAATTTAGGTTGTACAGAGTATCATAGCATATAATTTATACTAAAAGAAACAAAGTTAAATTGTCTCAGGTCTTGATGTCTCTGGCTCAATCTCCTGGATCTTGCCTTATTTCCTTTAGTCTCAGACTATATGGTGAGATTTTTCTATAGAGGTCCCTTCTTGTCATTAATGAATCTTTCCACTATACCCACTCCATCTGAATTTTTGTTATTTATCCCTTTTGATTTCTGTACCTTAGGTCTCTTCTTATTGAGGCTCCTCTGCCAGTTGCTTTTAGGGTAGTGGTGTCAGAGACATCCCAGGACCAGATCCCAGGCTGTGTCCTCTTGAGCAAGCCAGTCTCACTGGGTCTTCCTTCTGTCCCTTTTTAAAAGAAGAACTACAAATCTTACCTTGCAAGGTGAGATGAAATGTTTGCAAAACCCAGAAAATTTAGGTTGTACAGAGTATCATAGCATATAGTTTATACTAAAAGAAACAAAGTTAAATTATCTCAGGTCTTGATGTCTCTGGCTGGGTTTAACATGACGGTTTTAACATGAGAGGATGCATGTCCCATGCCTGGTGCCTGACAGGGGCTCTGATGGCAGCTAAGTGGGTCTCTATTTGCTCTATACCAGGGCTCCATTGGTCCTTGCACATCACAGACACTCAGTAAGTGCTCTCCCAATTGACACTACAAGTGGGGTGACCTTAATAGTTGATAGCCAAAGGGAGGTGAGGGTCATTAAGCTCAGGTTGGCTAAAATGTTGCAAAGGCATGTTTCATGCTGGTTACCCAACTGCAGGTGTGAAGCTTACAAAATAGTCAGATGGTGACAAAAGCCGTTGGTATAACACCTAGGAAGTAGTTAGGACCACAGGAAGATGGTGGATGCTTTACTCTTTGTCTTGTGTAGTGATGGGGGTGATAAGTAATTAAGGGAGAGAGAGAACAAGGGGAGGACAGAGGATACTTTCTAAGGAGGCAGGATTTCAACTACAATAATTGTCATTTATGGAGTCCCTGCTCTGTTCCAGGCACTGTCCCCAATAATCACAACCATATCATAGGGCTGAGGAGTAAACTGAGGCTTCAAGAGGCTGAACTGAGGTGGGGGAGTACAATTTGGAGATAAGTGGAAAGTGGGAATTCAGGGTAAGGGAAAAGAATGAAGAGATAGATAAGGACCAATTTTAAGTGCTTTTCGGTAACACCAGAATTTTATCACCTGTCTTTTCAGGGTAAGTGGCACTGGCTAGAGTTTGAGATTATGCTATTGTTGAATTGACTTTTGCATGTGTGTTGCTTTCATGGTTTTGATCGCTATTTTTGAAAAGCCTTTACATTTATTGGATTTTCTTAATTTTGAGGCAGATCACTTTTATAGCCAGGAGGAATTGGAGAGATAGATGGTGGGTGTCCTGAACAGAGGCAGCAAACTTAGATTCGGGTCCCTTTCCCGCATGACCTGGCTGTGTGACTTTGTGTGTGACATGCCACATCATTGGAGTGGAGGTACTGATGCGCAGTGTCAGGCTCAGGAGTCTGGCCCTGTGGCCTTTTCTCTGGGGCCATTGAGTGAACTCCTAGCTTTGTGAGGATGGTTTTGTTCGGGGGCATTGACGACCACCACGCAGCTGGTCAGCGAGGACAGCTGAGATGGAGCCTGAGAACTTGGCACTCGGACCCGGGCTCTTTACTGGGTCAAACTTCTTTGATGTCTTAGCCATACCCCTCTTGAGACATCTCTGTATGAGTTGCGAATGTATCTGCACTCCCCATCATGTTTTTCTTTTCGTCTTGGCTTCAAAGAAGCCCAGAGCTAAATTTATTGCTTGATTATAGTTGCTGGGTTGGCCAGGGTTTTAAATATGTATTTTTTTAACTTTATGTGATTTTTCTTTTTTATTTTGATCATCTTGTTTCTGTGTCCTTTCTTGCATATCACCTTAAATCACTTTGAGAAGTAGGTCAGTTATACATTGAAAAATCATTTCTGGGGGAGAAGGGCCATTAGACAAATGGAAAACATATTTGGGTGACTTTGGTCAATGTTTGGGATAGATCTTGTGTTTAAACTCCTTTTTATGTTATTCACTATCAAATGGTCTAAACAGCACATCCTACTGTCCTCTCATGTGAGGTAAACATCAGAGGGAAGTTGTTCTTCACAAACATTGTTTTCCTGATGAAAGTACTCTGACCTTGTAGGCAGACCTGGGAGTCCCTGAGGTTGTGGGGACCACACCCCTGGCTCTTCCTGGTCAGGGCTTGCCGTTGCTCACCTGGGGTCCCAAGGCCACTGCGTGGATGTGGGGTGGGTGTGGGGTGGTATATGGGGGGTGGGGCTTTGGGCTAATCTTTTAATATGGAAGGAAAAGACATTGGGCATAGTTACTAAGTGTACTGCCCCTGCCCTTCTTTCTCTAGCTTGGCTTTTAGAAGTAGCTTTTATTTACTCGACAAACAATTACTTGACATCAACTCTAGGCTGGGTTCTGGGCACTGAAGTGGGTGCTGTATTTTTCAGCACTTAGTGATGACAGCAGAGTCATTAATAGTCACAAGCATGATGGAATCCTCACAGAGGCCACACATTTTGGAGGAATACTCTTTAAAAATTTTTTTATGTTTATTTATTTTAGAGAGAGAGAGAACACACTAGCACGAGCAGGGGAGAGGCAGAGAGAGAGGGAGACACAGAATCTGAAGCAGGCTCCAGGCTCTGCACTGTCAGCACAGAGCCTGACATGGGGCTTGAACTCATAAACCTTGAGGTCATGACCTGAGCCAAAGTCAGACGCTTAACTGACTGAGCCATCCAGGTGCCCCAGGAATACTTTTTTTTTTTTTTTTTTTTAAATGTAGTTTATTGTCAACTTGGCTAACATACAGTGTGCTCTTGGTTTTGGGGGGTAGATTCCCATGATTTATCACTTACATACAACACCCAGTGCTCATCCCAACAAGTGTCCTCCTCAATGCCCGTCACCCATTTCCCCCTCTTCCCCACACCTCATCAACCCTCAGTTTGTTCTGTGTATTTAAGAATCTCTTACAGTTTGCCTCCCTCCCTCTATGTTTGTAACTATTTTTTCCCCTTCCCTTCCCCCATGGTCTTCTGTTAAGTTTCTCAAGATCCACATATGAGTGAAACCATATGACATCTGTCCTTTTCTGACTGACTTATTTCACTCAGCATAATACCCTCAAGTTCTATCCACATTGCTGCAAATGGCAGGATTTCATTCTTTCTCATTGCCAAGTAGTACTCCATTGTATACATAAACCACATCTTCTTTATCCATTCACCAGTTGATGGACATTTAGGCTCTTTCCATAATGTGGCTATTGTTGAAAGCACTGCTATAAACATTGGGGTACATGTGACCCTATGCATCAGCACTCCTGTATCCTTTGGATAAATGCCCCAGGAATACTCTTGAAAAGACTCCTGGTGGCAGATGTGTGCAGCTCTAGTAGAGGAACTGAGGCCGCGGTAGACACTGAGGACATCGGTTACCCTGGGGCAACGGACTGAGGAGAACTCCCCTTTCCAGGCTGTGTTCATTGTGTGTCAGGTTCTATTTGGACACCTCTTCACTGTGATGCCGGGTATCTGGGTTTACCAAGAAAGTGCCTCAGATCCCTCAGCCTTTGGTGTGTGGCCCTCAGAGATGCCAGAGGTATTTCCAGAAATGACATGGGGTGGGAGGGCAGAGTATGTAGGCTGGCTGGGCTTATTGCCCGCTCCCCCCACTCCCCCTCGGCCACCCCCCCCCCCCCCCCCGCCCGCCGTGGCTCTTCCTTTCCGTAATTCAACTGATTGCTTTTCTTTCCAAATTGCTGGCTTAAGCTTTATCTTATCTAATTTTATCTCCTCCAGCGTGGCACTTCCAGAGCATCACTAGGGCCTGTGCTCATTCTGTCCCTTGCACTTCTGTGCTCCCTCCTATCCCGAGGGGATAGGGACTGGATTTGCATAATCTCTACATTTTCTGGCACCGGGAGGTGGCTGCAGTTTGGGAGTGCTTTTCAACCTCTGGAACCTCTCCTTTCTGTGTCCCCCTTGTCATTGTGTTTCACTGACATCTTTTGCTTCCTCCAGCACCTGCTTCCTCTTTCCCCATCACTCTCAGCCCCCTTGTTTCTTTTGACCTGTGTCCCTCCCACCACCCGCCCCCCTGTCCTGCCCTTTTGCTTGCTGGCTGCCTTTCCTTACCTTCTGTCACATTTACATGCTCACTATTTCTTTTTACTCCAAGCATCTGTTCATCTAAATCGTGAACTGCAGTTGGTATAATTAAATATGTAATATGTTTATTTTAATATCAATATGTCTCTTCATGCACATATTAGTAAGAGCCTTGGCTGTCAGCAGCGAGCTGGATGGCTGTTTGCAAACGGCTACTGCTGGCAGCTCCCCCTCTGGACGCTTACTACGACCCTCATTGGTTCTGTGTGTGTGTGTGTGTGTGTGTGTGTGTGTGTGTGTGTGTGTCTCTGTCTCTTCGCTCTGTGTGCATCTCTGTGTTTTTGTCTTTCTCTCAGACACACATAACTCAAATAGGCCAGCATATTTCCCTCCCCATACATCTCTGTTTGGAAGCACACACAGACTGGGTGAGTGAGGAGGAACCAAAAGGGTTCAGTCAAGATGCTGCATGCAAGAACCAGGAGAGAACTAGAATTTCATGCCCGCGTCTTTATTACCCTCTGCGAGGCCCGCTAATACGGCAGCACCGTGATCGCGGGGAACATGGAGCCTGGGCACCATCCCCAGAGTATATTGCTGATGGAAAGGAAGGAGGGCAGGAGCAATCCTAGCCTAGTCTCCCTGGCCTGTGGTCCCAAGTGATCCCCTTCCCCACAAATGGGTGGTAGGGAAACCAGCCCATCTGTGAGGCATCTGAGTGCAGCGACAGAAAATAGCAGATGCTGCGTTAGAATAGATTATGTGGTATTTGACTGTCACTTCTGTTTAAAGGTAAATAAAAATCTATCCTTGGCTTAGAATTCTTGCCTCCCGGCCTGTGGGTGAATACGGACTGACAGGCATTACCTCCCATGTAGAAAAGGCTTGCATGCAGGGCTATAAATTAAGGCTCTGCATTGGCTCTATCTTCTTAATGTTTTCTGCGGAGTGGAATTAGAACATGTTGTTTCTTCTGAGGTTATAAAAAGCAAACAAGGATCCCCTTCCTCCCAGGCTAGCGGAAAGTAAATGAATACTTGAAATCATGTTTTATCAGCCATAAAAGTTAGATAAAAGCTGGGGCAGATGTACGAGAAGATTGTGATGTATCTGGGACCATGGATTTCTATTCCTTTTCTGGAAGAGAAAAACTGCATTTAGACGTAGATAATTTGGTTAAATTCTGTAGGCCATAGAGCACAAAGAATACTGGATTAAGTCTCTAGGGTTTTAGGTTTTAGTGCAGTGAGAAGCAAGTTCCTTCACCTCCCTGGGCTCTGGTTTCCTTGGCTCTTCAAGGGGAATACAGATTGCTGCCTCACAGGTGGCAGTGACAATTAAGGGAGAAATTTATGCCAAGCAGAGACTATGCATTCGATAAATATTAGTAATTGATAAGCCTTTTGATAAGCCTATGGAAGGCCTGGGGAGTCCTTTTTCTTGCCTTTGTTTTTTGGTTTTATTTTGTTATGATATTTGTAACACATGCTGTTGGTGCTTCTGTGGACACTGGCGCTTTTAAGGTCTTAACTATACTGTTGTCATGAAATTTTGAAAGGATTCATGGCTTCAAAAGAGGCTGCAAGGTTTTGAATTTCCTTTTTTCTTTGCAAAAGATTTTGAAGCTTAAGTCATGTAATTAATAACAGGGAAGGTTAAGAGTCAAAGATTTTTCTCTTACTCTGGTCATTTTTTTAAGCCAAACTTGGCTTGGGTTGAAGCAAATCTGTGTCTTCTTGACCATTCACTTTTTTTTTTTAACTGAGAAAATAGATTCTATCTCTAATGAAGTAATTGCAAACAGTCCTGTTAACATATGGTACTGATTTTTCACAGAAGCATTGTTGAAATGCATGGGAACTACCAGGTTAAAAGTCATAAAAATAGCCAACACTCCATACAGTCCAGATGGTATCTCCTGACTCGAGGGTCCAAGTGGCATGAGAAATGTCTGGTGAAGGGGTCAGCAAACCATGGCTCTTGGGCCATACCCAGCCTGCTGTCTGTTTTTGCGTGGCCTGTGAACTAGGATGGTATTTCACATTAAAAAACAGTTAAGGGATTCCTGGGTGGCTCAGTCAGTTGAGCATCTGACTTTGGCCCAGGTCATGATCTCACGGTTTGTGGGTTCAAGCCCCGTGTTGGGCTCACTGCTGTCAGTGCAGAGCCCCCTTCAGATCTCTTGTCCCCTGCTCTCTCTACCCCTCCTCCGCTCCTGCCCTCTCTCTCAAAAATAAATGAAACATCACAAAAAAAATTTTTTAAATGGTTAAAAAAGAATCCAAAGAATAATAGTGTTTCGTGACATGTAGAAATTATATAAAATTCACATTTGTGTCCATAAGTAAGCTTTTATTGGAGCACAGCCACACCCATGTGTTTACATATTGTTGAGGGCTGTTTCTGTACTATAATGGCAAAATTGAGTAGTTGCCTAAAAGACTTACTTACTGGCTGGAATTTTACAGAAAGAGATTGCCAATCCTGGGTCTAGATGGTGAGGGATTTTAGTTCTAATACGTACGCACTAATTGATATATGGCTTTTTTTTTTTTTTGAAGTTTACCTTCTAACTGTGGGTTTTTTTTTTTAACTTTTACTTTTTTTGATAAAGAAAAAGAAGATCAAACATGGCCCATTAATGCCACTACTCAGATTACCTTTTTCAACATTTTTGTTGGTAAAACAAACTTTTGCTCATGGCAAATTATTTTTCAAATGGATTAATAAAGGTATAAAATAAAAGTCTTTCTCCACATTTTCCCTACCCCAATTCTTCCACCCAAAGGAAACACTGTTAATAATTTAACATTCCAAGTATTTGGGGGACGGTGCTATTCCAGAAGACCTATGTATGTCTTCTTTTTAAGAAAGCTTCTCAGGGTGCCTGGGTGGCACAGTCATTTGAGAGTCCAACTCTTGATTTTGGCTCAGGTCATGATCCCAGGGTTGTGGGACTGAGCCCTGCATTGGGCTCTGTGCTGAGTATGGAGCCTGCTTGAGATCCTCTCTCTCTCCTTCCCTCTCTGCCCCTCCTTAACTCGCACGTGCACTTGCATGCTCTCTCTCTCAAAAAAATAAAATAAAACTCATAGCATGCTTAATTTAGTGTAAAATACTTCCTAGTCAAGTATTTGACCTTTTATTATGAAGTTTCAAATGTTACATCATAGGACAAGAAAGTGCAATGAACCCCATGAACCCATCATTCAGCTCCCCTCTAACATTTCAAACACTGGTCAAATCTTGTTTCATTTACAGAATTCACTTCCCATATTATTTTGAAGTAAATCCCAGGTACCTCATTTCATCTGTAAATATGTATTTCTATACATATCTCTAACATATAATGACTCTTTTAAAAAATATAACCATTAACCATTAACATGAATAAAAACCCCCAAACAAACAGTAATACCTAAATGTAGGTTTGAACACTGGGTATTAGTTTTTTGTTTTTTTTTTTTTCACTCTGCTCTCCATTATCTTTTAAATAATTTATTCTTTGTTTGAATGAGGATCTGGATAAGATTCACACAGTGTGATTGATGGCTGTCCTTTATGTAAATTTTAACTTGTACATTCCTTCTAGGCCCCCCCCCCCCCTTTTTTTTCCTGCTTGGCACTTACTGTCCAAAGAAAGGAAGTTATGTCATAGGTCCTGTGTCTCATCCCCATGGTTTTAACATGTCCCTCTGTCCTCTGATTTGGTAGTTGGATCTAATGGCTCGATCACATTCAAGATTCATCTTGTTTCTTTTTATTTTTAGCTAGGCTACTTCATAGATGGTGTTAAATCCTTCCAATAGGAGGCACTTGATATCTGGTTATCTCTTTCATGATGTTAGCACTGGTCGGTGTTTACTGTGCACATCCAGTCATTCCTTATGGGTCGTAAAATGGTGCACTACTCTAATTCTGCTCCTCCTTTGCCATTTATCAGCAGAAATATTTGATTTTTCTTATATTTACCAGTTCTGAAAGTATTTGGTGTCTTAGCATCCTTTAACAATTACTGGTTTGTTTTTTGTTTTTGTTTGCTTATGTAATTAAAAAACACTATGAATTTAAACATTTAATGTCTTCCATTGAAGTTTTTTATGCTCAAAGTATCCCTGTTTTGGCCAGTGTTTGCTTTTTCAAGTTGGTCCCTGAGTCCTTTTGACGTGAGCCCAGGAGTCTCTGAGAGCTTTCTTTGTATGTGGTGTGACAAGATGTTTTGTATTCATCCTGTACATGTCTTGCCCCAGATCTAGAATTGGCCATTTCTCCAAGGAGTCAGTCCTGTTTCTTTTTAGTGGGGAAATTGTATTTCAAGACCACAGTTGAGGTTCAAAAGGGACACATCCATAAGCAGGTTTTATAGTAAAAAACACCCATAGAAAGTACATGATGTACAACACTTATGGAACCAACACCTCAGTTGAGAAGTAGAACGTGGCAGAAGCTCAGAAGTACTCTAGTGGGCCCTCAGGGACCATTCTCTCTTTCTTCCCCTCAGTGTAACCACTGTGTTGATTTTTATGCTCTTCTTTTTAATTTATTGTTTATGTGCACATCACTAAGCAAATAAAGCTTGGTTCTGTCTGCTTTTGCATTTTTATACAAATGGATCATGCTGCATGAATTCTTTGATATCTCCTCCCATTCAACAGTATAAGATTTACTTGGTTTTATTTTCTTTGCAGTATGATATTCCGTTGGGTGAACGAATAGACCACACTTTATCCATTCTACTACTGATGTACATTTGAGTTGTCTCCAATTTTGAGAAAATATTTGAAAACGCTAAGACTATCCTCTTTTCTGTTTTCTGGTGTGCATGTGCAATCATTTCTGAAAGGTCTGTACATAGAAGTGCAATTGTGGGGCCCCAAGGTGTGTGTATCTTTTCCCCCCAGAGAGTTGGACTGACTGTTGCTCTCACTGGCAGAGCCTGAGTGTTCCTGTTGCCTCACGTCCTTGCCCACATCTGGAATGGTCAGACTTTTAACATTTTTGCCGGTCTGTTGATTTCACATGGTATCTCATGGTGACTTATGTTCCCTATTTCCCTGATTACCAGTGAGGTTAAACATCTTTTTATATGTTCAGTCAACTATTTGGATTTCTCCCTTTGTGAAGTCTCTGTTCACTGAGTTGTTTTTTCTTATTGATTTATAGGCATTTTATATGTATTGGATACAGATTCTCATTGGCCCATTCTGTGGCTTTTCACTTTATGGCACCTTTTGATTAACACAAGTTCTTGTGCCTTTTAGGTCTTGTTTTAGGGAGTCTCCCTGAGCCCTGAGGTAGGTTAGGACGTATAATACAGATGCCAAATATTCTGTTTCATGGGAGAGTCTGCACTTGTGTTAAGTATGCGTCCCTGAGGGACCGGGAGGCAAACAAATGCTTAAGTGTGCTATCAGACGAGCACAGAGAAGCCTCTTCTGATGGCTGCAGTGTTCTTTTTGACGACTAACTTGAGTGTGCTTGGGTTCCTGAGTAATCCTCCCCAAAGAAGGAACTCTTACTGGTCTTTCAGATCTTTGATTTTATTCAAATTGAAATGCATTTCCCCCCTCATGTTTTAGTGATTCTTCGAGTATAGCTATTTTTCCTCAGATATCTCCTGAGCACCTGTGTTGCTGGGAATAGTAGATGCTGTGAGGGAAGGTGGAGGGTTGATGATGAGCTTACTCAAACAGATTACCATTACACAGAGGAGTTTAGGTAGTACACTATTTTTGTAATGGGCTTTGACCATGAATTGCGTTTTACTTTCTTCAGGACATCGTTTACATCCAAGCAGCTGGGCCAGTCACAAAATACCACATATTGCATAATTCCCTTGTAGGAAAGTCCAGAATAGGGAAATGTATAGAGACAGTATATGAGTGGTTGCTTAGGGCTGGGGTGGGAGGCTGGGGAGATGGGGGTTGGAGGTGGGGACGGGGCCGTGACCTCTAAAGGGTACAAGGCTTCTTTTTGAAGTGATGAAAATGTTCTAAAACTGACTGTGGCAGGGGTTGCACAGAGCTGTGAATATACTAAAAACCATTGAATTGTACACTTTAAGCGGGTGAATTGTACGGTATATGAATTACCTCAATGAAGTTGGTAAAAAATGTGAAAAATAAACTTAATGCAGCTGTTTTTCCTCACCTGGCTCTGTGAGGTTTTCCATGTGAGTTCCATGGTTACCTAAAAGAATGGATGGTACAGAATTCCCAGGCCTGAAGGAAGGGTCCTAAAACGGATGCCAGTTTGATGTCCATAAAATAGCCAGCTTCCTTGCCAACAGATAGGAAAGTAACTGTGTGATTCCTTTCTTCACTCCATGAGCCAGTGCTGTTCATATGCTTTTTATTTTTTTACCTCATTTTATTTTTTAATTCAAGTATAATGAACATACAGTATTATATTAGTTTCAGGTATGCAATATAATGATTCAACAATTGAATACATTACTCAGGTCTCATCCCAGTAAGTGTACTCTTAATCCCTTCTCTTATTTCACCCATCCGCCCCCCCCTCCCCGCCACCTTCCCCTCTGGAAACCACAAGTTCTCCATCGCTAGAGTCTGGTGTTTTTGTTTTTGTCTTTGTCTTTGTTTTTGTTTGTTTGTTTGTTCTGTTTGGAGGCCCTTTAAAGAAGGGGTCAACAGTATTCTTGTTGCAGGGCAAAAAACCCAAACCAAACTCTCCCCACAAACCACCTCCCCATCTCAAGCTCATTTAACTCAAAGCTCTGTAACTTCTCTGAATTTATCACTAGTAAGGATTTTAAATGCTACCATCCCTCACCCCCTATTTCTCAGTAAACCTTTTCTGATGCCCAGGGTGAGGACAGGGGTAAAGGACTTCTGTGCCTAGAGTTGAGTTGGCAGTCCTCATTCCCCAAATGTGCAGGATTCAGGGCTCTCTCTTTGGGTAGGTAAAGTGTATACACCCAGGAATCCATGTGTATTTATTGAGTTCCTAATGCCTGTCTGTCCTTATGTAAGAACTCTGCGGTTACCTGGGGAATATAGTGCCTGCCTGAGACAAACCTGTGAATAATAACTATACTAATAATAGCTAACATTTATTGATTGTTTATTATGTGCTAGGCTTGCACATTTTCAAGTTGTTATAAAAGCAGGGGAAAAGTCTGATAGGTTCTCCCAACTGAGATGATGGAGGCACCCATCATTTCACAGGTGAGGAGGCGGGGATTTAGAGAGCTTAGGTAGCTTGCCCGAGGTCACATGGTTGAGAAGTGGTTGATTCACACCCATATCTGTCAGTACTTTCTCTTCTCAGGGGAGAGGAGGCAAGGGATTGGTAATGTTTTTATTATACAAATAATACAAATTAAAGGACAAGGAAAAGCACAAAGTAGAAAAAAAAAGTCACCCATAACTCTACCACGTGGGCATGCCCATCTTTACCATTTCTGTGTATTTTCCTTCTAATCTGTTTTTATGCTTTCTGATTTATTTTTATATCCACCCAACCTCTGTCAGCCCATTGTCGAAGGCTGTTGCTAATTCATTAAAGGACCTTGGGACGAACAAGTCATAAATCAGTCTGTTTCATGGGCTGGGGACCGGTGGGCAGGGGAAGACCCTGACCTGACAAATTCATATCATGCTGCAGCCAGAAAAGGTCTTACTTGTCCCAGAGTGTCCCCCCCCAGTCTTTCTCTACTCCCCCGACTGTTGGACTGTGTCTCCTGTGAGACATTTGAAGACAAATGTCTACAAAGGGGCACATTCCGCAGCCTGTACAATTACCTTAGGGAGAAGGGCAGGGCTAACAGTAGCTGCTTTGAGATTGCCGAGGTGCGTGAGGTGGGGGTGCAGGACAGGATCTGTCTGGAGACTTCCTGAGACAGATGGGACTGTGGCTGGCTCTCGGCCAGTTAAAAACCTGCAAATCTGGGAGAGAAAGTTCCATGTACTATGAAAAGGTCGTGAGAACCTCCAGTCCTGGGAGGATCTACGCGAGGGAAAAAAATCAGATGGGACTTAACCCGATGAGTCACCGGTCATTTGCCTGGTGATTAGTGGGGGTCACCTGCAGTTGTGCCCGTTTCCAGTGCAAGGCGGCGGGGTGGGGGGGGGGGCAGAGAGGGCAGGTTAGAGCTTCCTTTCTGAATTAATAGCTGTGAGGGTTGGAGTAGCTGATGGAGCCGTTTGAGGGTAGCAGGGTGTAATTATGGTGAAAGGCTCAGATGTGCCCACGTATCACCGTTGTCATCTCAGCAGTTGTGCTTTCGAATGTGTGACCTGGCAGAATGCTTAGCCTCTCATTTGTAGAATATGGGCCCCGCCCCCCCCCCCCCCCCCCAGCACCTGCCTCACGGGCTCCCAGGTTCATGGGAGGGCAAAGTGACATAAGGCACAAAAAGCGGGTAGCCCAGTGCCTGGCACAGTATAAGAGCTCAATAAAGATGAGCTAATGGTTCATAATTCCAGAGAAGGGGGAGAGATGGATATTAAGGTTGGAAAATGTGGATTTCTCCCCTTTGTATTGATGAAGAAAGCCATGCCATGAGACCGTAGGCAACTCACTTTAATGTTTTCGGCCTCAGTTTCCTCAACAATAAGATGATGGGTGGTTCTAAATGATCTTAGATTCTACCAATGATTATAACTCCATGAGTCTGTAGTACTTTTTTGCTTTTGTTTTCACCCTTCATAGTTACAAATTATTTTTTTTCTGGTGTTAAGTTTTAAGATCTTCTCTCTTAGCAACTTTTTTTTTTTTTCAACGTTTTTTATTTATTTTTGGGACAGAGAGAGACAGAGCATGAACGGGGGAGGGGCAGAGAGAGAGGGAGACACAGAATCGGAAACAGGCTCCAGGCTCTGAGCCATCAGCCCAGAGCCCGACGCGGGGCTCGAACTCACGGACCGCGAGATCGTGACCTGGCTGAAGTTGGACGCTTAACCGACTGTGCCATCCAGGCGCCCCTCTCTTAGCAACTTTCAGATAAGGGATACCATTTTATTAACTTTAGTTGTCATGCTATACATTATATCCCTAGGACTTGTTTTTTTTTAATAACTGGAAATTGTTGCCTTTTGACCTTCCCTGGATTTTCCCACCCCCACCCCATGTACAACTGTGTAGTTTTAAACTATATCTTGTTGAATACAAAGTATTTCTCAGAGTGTTTCCTTGTTTGAGCCTCCCCATGCCATTGATGGGGTGATGGCTGTTCTGGCCATTTTCTGCAGACATTGCTTTACCAAGAACTCAGAGTTTCTCTCCAACATTTATTTTCTAGAAAGTTAAGGCTGGGTTCCCTTTAAAATGAACACGTGAAATATGGATGCACCTTGACTGGGCTTTTGGCCTCATCTTGAAACTGAGACGGAGAGGGGTTCTTGGAGAGGCTGGGTGAGGATTTCGGGAGAAGTGATTCCTAGGGGAGCTTCAGGCTTGGATTATCATAGTAGAGCAGTAGTTTGTAGGCTTTTGACCGCTCAGAGGCCATGCTGGTGTGCTTTAGAGATGAAAACAAAGTATCTTGGGGTCCAAGGATAAACATAGAGACTTGTAAGACTGACCTCAAAAATCCTTGGTTATCATCAGGTAAAAATTCAATTTGTTTGGAGCAATTAGCCAAACCTGGACACTTTATTCTTATTCTAAAAGCAGTTGGGATTCGGGGCACAGGATGAAGCAGCACTGGGGCAAAGGGCAGGGAGGAGGCACCCTGGCAACAGTGGAAAGGCCAGATTGTTTCTATTGTGTGAGGTGATGGAATTCTTTTTCCGCATGCCCTCTTTGGTTTGTCGCTCTCCATTTCACATGCCCGCTTGTAAAGCAATTACAGGAGCAGTGTGAATCAGTACACAGGCCTTCAGCTTACAAGGGCTGCAGTGTGGAAGGATGGGGAAAAGACAGATTCCTTCTTAGAGGAGTGACCGTGGCCACAAGGGGTCATGACTACTGCATCCTGGGCTGCTTTGGTTGGTCCTGCCAGCTCCTGAATTGGTTGCATTTCCTGTCTGTGCGAAGACAGTGGCTGCAGTGGTGGCCGAGAGCTTGTCATTTAGATGTTACCACTGCTCAACCATGAAAGGTCAGCTGTGGGCTGCTCCCTTCAGTGCTGTGAGGGAGATGTGGATGCTGGGGGAACTGGCCACTGGATTTGGAGTCTGGCTGATTTGAGGAGCCCCCAGAGGAGTGCTTGGACCCTCACCTCAATGGGTCAGAATTTGAGGTGAGGGTTCCCCAAACCAAACCGTATGTACCTCATGTGTAGGCACTGAGTATGTAGCCATTTAGTGGTCAGGGTGCAGATTAATCTCCATCCTTGGTTTTGTTATTTTAGAAACCCTTTGGCTTAGGCTTCTGGTGACTGACTGCTCATGACCATGAGTTAGCCTTTGAAAGGCCATGAGAGCCAGGATTTGGCCGGCAGGCATGAGAAACCAATTCCAAAGTGTTCATGCTGCTCTTAGGATGGGGCGTTTCTTCATTTATTTTTGCCCCTTGTCTTCTGCTCCAAGCCAACCCCTCCCATGTCTGTAATGTTGGTGGTTTTACACATAGGGCTCACCTTGCTAGCCCAGCCTCATCAGCATCACCGTTACTAAGTATAGTGCATTGTACAAAGCCGTGGCCAAGGAAACGCGTAGAAAACAGCCAGCAAGTAGCTGACACTTTTGAGTTAAGTTTCTTTATGTTTACGATGCGGATGATAATACTAGTATACAACATGGTTATGAAGAAACATGTGCCAAAGCTATTCAAATGATAAAACATTTACAAACATAAGATGGCATTTGTCCCATATGTAAAGTGGGACTTCCTGTGGAAAAGTTGTTTGTAGTAAAATCACAGTATTACATACTGTACTTATATAGTACTTAAACATTTGCCCAAAGGGCTTCTATTTTGTTATTCTTTTTTAGTCCCATCAACAATTTTGTGCAAAGAAGAGGCAGGAATTGTTACTCTTCCCCCACCATTTTTTTTTTAAGTTGATTTATTTATTTGAAGAGAGAGTGCGAGGGCACATGTGAACGGGGGAGGGGCAGAGACAGAGGGAAAGAGAGAATCCCAAGTAGGCTCCACGCTGTCAGTGCTCAGCCTGATGCGGGGCTCAAACCCACGAACCGCGAGATCATGAGCTGAACCAAAATTAAGAGTCAGACCCTCAACCGACTGAGCCACCCAGGCGCCCCGCCTCCCCCACCATTTTACTAATGAGGGAAGCTGAGATGCCCCAATGTTGAGTACTTATCCAGGGTAATTTACTTAATAAACACCAAGATCAGTAGGACGACTGGGCGTCGTGAGTCTGGCCTAGCCCAGCACTATCTTCATCACTGTGTGCTGAGTACAAAGCGCTCGGGCTCCTGGAGCCTGGCCCTGACCGCTCGCCGGCTTCTACCGGCCGGTCCTCATTTGCCGGCTGAGTAGCTCCTGACTGAGGCGGCCCGGTAGCCAGGTGCTCTGCTGGGTGCTAGAAATGCCATCAACAAGGGAGATGTGGCGCTCTCTCTCTCAGAACCTAGTTTAGTAGTAGGGGAGGCAGACTTTGACAGTTACTGGGAGTCAGTCTTCTCTCTTCGTCCTGTGAACATGCCAGGGCCAGGGGTAGAGAGAGACCTGGTTCCTTCCACCTTGGGTTTTGTTTCACTTTCTCCTTATGGGGAGTCCCGAGAGGGCTCCTTAGCTGGGTGCCTCAGTGGGGGTTCTGACTGCCTCTCCTCGAGGCTTTGTGTGCTTGGGGGTTGGAGATCATGGAGGTTGTGTTAGTGTGGGCTTGGGAGGGCTTCGAAGATGAAAAGACACAGGGGGGTTCCTCCAAAGAGGCATATCTGGGTTTTTTTTTTTTAATCATAAGTTTTAGGTCTGTAGCTTTATAATTTGATGTCTGTGTTCACTACAGACTGATCACCACTGCAAGTCTAGTTATCATCCATCACCATGCATCTTAAAGATGATGGCAGTGGGGGCGCCTGGGGGGCTCAATCGGTTGGGTGTCTGACTTCGGCTCAGGTCGTGATCTCACTGTGAGTTCGAGCCCCGCGTCGGGCTCTTTGCTGACAGCTCGGAGCCTGGAGCCTGTTTTGGATTCTGTGTCTCCCTCTCTCTGTGCCCCTCCCCCACTCATGCTCTGTCTGTCTGTCTCTCTCAAAAATAAATAAACATTAAAAAAATTTTAAAGATGATGACAGTGGTCCCTAAAGGGGGTAGTGTCTGTCCTTCTGGCTGTCATGACCCATGGTGGGACCTTGGCAGCTTTCACTGAGACCCCTCATCCTACTTGTGAAATTTTCATACTGGTCTGCTTGCTCTGAGTAGAGCTGGAAATGACAATAAAGTTCTGCCTTTGTCTCTCTAACATCCTCTCCTTACCAGAGCTTTCCCCTAAGGGAGTAGTAAAATGGGACCACTTCCTTGGCACTTCTGGGCAGCCTTTCCAGCATGAGTAAGAGGTGGAGTTTCAGAAAAGAGGAGCATCAGGCTGAGGGAAATTATCCCAGATTTCACAGCTAGGTGGGTGGAAGGGAGGTCTGGGCTCATCAAACACAGAAAGTTTTTTCCCTTCAATCAGAGAATAGAGGTAATTTGCAGATTTCTCTGTGGTTTGGTGTCCTGCTTCCTGTCTAGGTCCTTTGATTCATTCTGCCTCGGGGCTGGTCTTTGCTCTTCCTTCTTGTACGTTCTCTCCTGAAAGGTGGTTTGGCAGAATCATTAGAAGGAATCATGTTAAATACACTAGCTTTGTGGCTTAGTTGATGATGCACAAAGTAACTGAAGAAGAATCTACACCTTGGCTGTGTTCCTTCACAGATTGTATGTATCCTTCCAGCGAGCTGGATTTGTTCCGGAGTGCTGAAACGGAATTTTCTCCATTGTAAGCAATGAAGCTTTTCTTTATTTTTGAAAATCCATTTTGGAAGGAAATTCTCTGAAATGTATTACATATTACACATACTGCCTTCCTAAGCAGACCACTCGGAACCTACCATGATGTTATGTCTATCACACAGGGTCGCCTGTTAGGAACATCCAAGGTTCTGCTCTGCTGGAGGAAAGATGCCTTCTGCTCATATGCCCCTACAGTAAATGGCTCCACTCTCATACTTTGCTGAATCTTGTACCTTTCCCCCCCACCCCTGAGGTGTTAGGTGTTTCCTTTACTTGCAATTTCTCTCCCCTTCTAATCTGTGTGTTCAGAAACAAGAGAGCAATTGGGGCGCCTGGGTGGCTCAGTTGGTTAGGCTTCCGACTTTGGCTCAGGTCATGATCTCACTGTCTGTGGGTTCGAGCCCCGCATTGGGCTCTGTGCTGACAGCTCAGAGCCTGGAGCCTGCTTTGGATTCTGTGTCTCCCTCTCTCTCTACCCCTGCCCTACTCCCGCTCTGTTCTCTGTCTCTCAAAAATGAATAAACGTTAAAACAAGAGAGCAATTCATTTTGAAATACACAAGCAACATTTGCCATGTAGTGGGTTCTTACTATAGGCACTGCAATTGTGCTTTACGTGAATGTTTCCAGCTGTAGGAGATGGATAATACCATCCTCATTTTACAGAAGAAGGAACTGGGCAGCCAAGAAGGCAACCACATATCCTTGCCTGAAATACAGGAAATTAATTCAACAGGCATCCATTGGAGGCCTCTGTTGTACTTGTGGAGCATCATTAATTAAAAATAATTGGTGGTGGGGGGTGTTGAACAGTAATAGTAAAAGACTTTGAATAATAGAATATTCTTAAATAAATAGTCTGGTTATTTACAGGGCTTCATAAATCTTTGTGCTGTTTGAGAACACTTACAGGGCTTTGAGAATGCTAGAAACAGTCCGTAAATTAAACTAAAATGCAAACGCAGGCTCCTTATTGCTGCTTGGAGTTCAGCTCTGCAGACCAGAGGACAGCTGAGTACAGTAGTCATTGTTTTGTTTGTCACATGTACTGATGTCACAATACTTTGTGTTCATTTTTGCAGCCCAATTGCTCCAAACTTGGATGTGTTTTCATTTAAATCCACTTAGCATCGCTTCTGTCTGATGGAAATGGCAACTACATATTTGAATATACATGTGCATAGGTCCTTGAAACCCTGTGAACTCAACTGTAGAGTGAACTCAACTGTAGGTGATTTGTCAGTGGACTTAGGCTCCAGTTTTACCCTGATTGTCAACCTTTTGTGGGTCCCTGAGCAGAAATGATTAGTTTCACCAGGCCACTAGCTCCTTAAATTTAAAATGAGGAGGTAAGGACATCTGACAGAATTTCTAGTCTGGAACGTTCTATGGAGATTCTGTATTCTATCTCAAATGATCGTGACTAGAGATACAGTCTACAGGTGCTTGATCTAAAGAGGGCTATAATAAGCGGTGGTGTTTAAATGTGAACCACTAGCTTAGAAAATTATTTACAAGTACTTTTAAGGCTATGCTACTTTCCCTTAGAGTCTTGTGTATTTAGAAAAATTTCTTCCTGTTCTCCACTGACTTTTCCAGTGTTTTCTTTGTAGGTAGCACAGAAATGGTTTGTAGATCTCTTTCTGACAAATTTATCATATATTCTAAATTGGTAGATTTTCTGTTAATGATGGTTTTATACTGTCTGTTCACGTTGGCCTTTTAACTTAGAGTAAATTAGAATGGGAGAAAAGTTGTCATCCCTTCAACTACTCAAAGGATTGTTTTTTTCCTGAGCAGTTCTGCATGTCTGTATGTGATGGAAATAGCATAAAGGGCATTAGAGTGGAGATGTCAGATGGGTACACCGAAGGGTGACAGCAGCCGGGTCATCATCTGAAACACCTGCCGAGCTGCTGGGAGGAGAGGTGGCAAGTGGTGTTGACCCGGATGGCCCCTTAGGAGAAAGAGTCAGCTCTCCCTGGCCCCAGGGAAGGGCCTCCTGGAGGAGACAGGGTGGAGGGGCAGAGCCTGGGATGGCCTTTCAGGGCTGCTGGCGAGACCAGGTGGCAGCAGCGGAGTGGCTGGCCTTCAAGGTCCCTTTCTGCACCTGGGGCTTTTGTCCTGAGCTGGTGTGCTACAGCACCTGACCAGGCAGCACAGAGAAGTGGGCCAGACCTCCTCTGTGTTTCTAATGTTCCCTGATGACCAAGATGTGCAAGGGCGCCGAGTGATGTGTGATTGACCCTGGAGCCATGGCGCAGGGCTGAGAGCTGATGCCTGTTGCCCCCCGCCCCCAGTCCGGGTCTCCCCCTCAGCAGTCTCCATGACACCAGGGTTGGGTCAGTCCCCTAGTCTGCATTCCTTGAGTCTCCGTGAGCCATCAGGTTTTCCTCTATAATCGGGTCAGGCAACCATGTGACCTGCTCACTGCCAATTTCTTTTTTGAAAAGATGTGTATTTCATGGATCATTGTGAAGATTCTCCGTGGATAGGCAACATGGTTTTAGAAGGTTGGATAATTTTTCATTGGCTCTTTGAGATTAGTGGTCTTTTGTTTTTCCTTGTGGTCAGTCATTGCAGACTTTTGAAGAGTTGCTCTCTTGTTGTCTTTATTTTATTGCTTCTTGTCTGAGTAGAACCACTGGAGAAGGACCCAGACCCGTATGAGTCCAACCTGCCTGAGAGGTGGTGTGAGAGAATGCTCGAGGGGAAAATACAGATTTTTGAGTTAGAGATTTTAGTAAGGGAAGGGGAGGGGGAGAGGGAGAGACCAAGGCCTCAAAGTGTTTTTTACTTAAATGAACAATTATATCCTTGACTTAGGGATAGAAATTTGTTTGGAAATTTGTTTTGTCAGCTCCCTCTGAAATAAATAAAATTACAGTGATGATATCATTCCTGTTTAAGATGTTTGAATAGGTATTAAGGCAAAGTGATTAGGGCCTAATTGGTTGCCAAATTTTCTTTAAAGCTATGTTGTTTTGGGGGGGACTTCTATGCCAAAAAACATCTTAAACTGATGAACATATAGTTCTCCTTCCTTATTTTGGCCAGTGTTTAATTAGATGACTGTTTCCATAGTTGAGGAATACATTTGCATTGGGTCTAAGCCCCAGGGTGCCAGAGTTCCATCCCAGAAACAAATGTTCTCCCTTAGTTTAGTGCTGAAGTACACTTAAATAGCACAGGAGCAGTGCTTTTCCTTGGCCAAGGTCGCATGGCGACTTTCCAGGGGGTTGATTGGTTTCAGAATTGGGCAGGTTTAAGGTCAAGTACCCCGAAGGAGCTGTGACTCTGTCAAGCTCCCCATAAATGCAGCCCTCTGAGGAAGGGTCCAGAGTCCCAAGCCTCTGTTACCCCAGGGGGGTAGTGGGCACAGAAGCGCGTTGCTGCCCAGTACGACCTGACCTCTTCCTCATACCCACTCCACCGTGGCCACCGTGCATGAATCGCCAGCTCCCACGTTTATGCACTTGTTCATGCGAGGTGCTTGCAAATGGACCGTGAGGTATTTACTATCTGCCACCTACTGTGGTAGATTCTGGGAAGAATAAACCATAATTTTCCTAAAGCCACACTTTGAGGCTTACGGTGATAACCTTCTGAGGACCTTTGCCGACCCCGGTCAGGTACCTTTGCTGGGTCTCTCCTTACCCACGGCGTGTAGGCTGGGCCCCTTCGTGAACATTTCGTTTACTCCCGGCAGGCTGGTCCTCCCCACCCCCCGACCCACCCCTGCATGTTGGCTGGGCTGCTGCTTCTCACTGTGTGGCAGCTGATAGAGCAGCCCTGCACGTGGCTTCCGTGGTGGCTGCGTGAATTCTCCCTGACACCCTGCCTGCCTTATCTGGAATAGTTGTTCTCCTCCAGGGGCTACAGGTGGAGTGCTGGGAATTGTCTTCAGTCATCTTTTCTGCACACCTGAGGGTGTGGAAGCAGGATGTGGGGTCTTGGCTGGCAAGGGGAAGCAAGGACACAGGCAAGGGCTCTTGCCAGGGGTCCGGTTCCCGCTCATTCTTCTGGTATCCCCTTACTGACCTGCCAGAGCCCACTCTTCCATCCAGGAGTCGTCCCACTCCCCAGGGCATCTCAGTACCCTGGAAGATGGCAATTTCTTCTCTTTTGCCCACATCCCTCAGTGTTGTGTGTGAGGTTCTATGCCTGACAGTTTTATTTCACTTTGCACATAGTGGGCTTACCTCTTCCACCTGTGCCTCTCCAGCCTGGAACCCCCACCCGAGAAGCATCAGGGGTTTTGTTGGTTGTCCTTCTTTGCCTCCCCAAGGAGTAGGGTGGGGTCAGGGGCTCTGCCACACTGCTCCTTCCGCCAGATTCTTTTCCTGTTCTTGACAGATAAGTGTAAGGTTTATTTCCTTTTCTTGTTTGGTTGCACCTGGTGTGCGTGTTTATATGTGTATATACACATGGATATGGACGTTTTTCTTAATTGTGTATATTTTAATAGTTTGACTTTGTAGTATAAAGATACCATGTTACCACTTCACTCTCTTCTGAATTCGGAACTGCCATGATACACTTGAAAAGGATTTACTATTCGTATGAGTTTTCTTCCTTCCTAAACTATAAAGCTGTTCAGGTCAGGTCAGGAACTATATTTTATTCTTCTGTGTGTACCTCTACCTGCTGAGTGCTTAATAAACACAGGGCAGATGATTCCATGCTGAACCTATAGGAGAGTGGCTAATTTCAAGTCCTGTTAACAAGTCCCAGGCACACTAAACAATTACTTGCAGAAACAAATCAAGCTTCCTGCACACACATTAAAACGGGGAGACGAAGGACCAGTATAAGGCAACAATTTTCACTTAGGAAACAAAGTTTAATGTTTTATGTTAACATATTCTAGTTGACATGGTGATTCAGAGTGGTGATTCAGAATGGCCTTGGTACCAATTAGTGGAGCGGGTTAGTAAAGTTTTTAATACATTCCTAGTTTCTGTGACTTGACTAATTAGGCTGGGCTTATGTTCAACACGATCCCTGCCTCTCCGTTATCAAGTTACACAAAAATGTGGTGATGCCGTTGCTACAGCAGCTTGTCTGTGTGCTTCACCAGCTGGCTGCAGAGTCCCCAGGGGTACCACGGCTCTCCTGTTCCCCCTTGCATTTTGAGAACAAGTTCCTCCCGTTCACCAAGGGTGCGCACCGGTAGTGGTTAAGTGGAGATACTACTAACATGGCTGCTGCTGCTACCATTGCCCCACTCCTGCCGCTAATGGGGGCTGGGAGTGATGGATGAGCACTCTTACATCGGGCCCTATTCCGAGGAGTCTGTGCATATTGTCCCATTCATGCATTATAGAATCCAGTGAGGCAGTTGCCATGATTAGTCCTAGTTTATGGGCGGGTCAGCGAGTTTAAGTGACATGCTGAGATCACACAGCTTGAAAGAGTGGGGTGAACGAGGGAGATAACAAGACTTTTTTCCTTTAAGGCTACATTCAGCAAACTGAAAAGTAATCAGAGCCTACTCACAGGAGAAAGACCCTCCCCCAGGATGGGGCACAGGCTAAACGTTACTGTTTTGTTTGTGAGTATAACCCAGGGGTCTGGGGCTGGGGGGAGCAGTCAAGGAGGATCGTCAGCTGAAAGTTACCTATGGTTCAGTTAGAGAGTAGTGCGGGTACCAGAATTATGATCCAAAGTACAGCTCTGAATTGTTACCCACACAGTAATGACAAAACACACACACAGACCAGAGAGGAAGAGACACTACTGAGTCCAAAATTCTTCTATGTGTTCATATGTATGTGTGAGCATCTTCAGACTATTCACAACCTAGAGACCCTAAGGACTTGATCATGTATCTCTAAAACAGAGTAATTCATGAGTGTGTGTGATTTCCAGCATTTCTACAAGGAATACTGTATAATTATAAAAGAATAGTTCTGCTAAAAAATTGTAATGAGAAGTATTCTTAAAGCGATTGAAACAGTGTAACACTAGATTAGGATCTTTTTCCAGCTATATCACAAGTCACGAGAGCACACAACACACATAAGCTGTATGATTCTGTAATACTTAACTCTGTGCGGTCAACATATTTTATCCCCTGGCACTTAGCCACTGCATTGGAAGAGGAGGTAAAAATTAGGACTGCTAAAATTGTGTTCAAAGTTTCTTCTACAGACCATGACAAGCCTTTGTGATAGCTCTCCATACGCCATACAACTTTTTGTTACCTACAAACTGGTGTCAAAGTAGAAAATTATGGCACAAAACACAGTAGTATAAATACTTTTTCAGAGTGTCTTAAGCTATGTGTGTGTATGTATGTTTTTAAAACTGGAACTTGCAGTATCACAGCATAGAAAAAAAGATACATAATCTAATAAAAACTGTTTACAAAAAAGGACAGAAATTGTGAGCTAGTAAACCACTTTTTACAAGGACTAGATTCACTGCTCTTACCAATCACATGCCATTCCTTTAAGTCCTACTGTATTTAGCCTCACCCCAGCCTAGCACGTGGGGGGATTTTTCCTACTCCCCAGGCACTATGATGTGTATGGGCCTTTCCACCAAACGTCACTTCTCTGTGAACTTGCCCTGATGAGTTCACGAGACTCCTTGCCTGGTTCCACGACCTTTCAGCCCACAACAGAACGGCGATTGGATTGAACGTGCACTTAGAATTCTTTCCTGTTTCCTGGGTCTGTTGCAAATGCATTCATCAGCCCTCCTCAGTTACACTGGAGTGTCCTCAAGGTTAAGATTAGTGCTTCTGTGTTCCTTCTCTCACCGAATGAGGTTCTAACACTTTGGTGGCTGACATTTTCTTCCTTTGTTGCCACTCAGGGTCCAGCTCACGGTCTTACACCTAGGAAGCAATCAAATATTTCATTGATTAGTGATTCCTAAAGTGATGAAGTTTCTAGGACCCTGCATTCTGTTGAGTTAGAGCACTGTTTGCATTCTGGTTCTGAATGGGAAAGCGTTCTGTTGGGAAGGGGAGGCAGTAGACTCCCTGTGACTCTCATTGATTTAATCACACACCAGGACTCCTCTTTTAAATTTGCATTAATCGTATTGGCAAGTATATAGGATTATGTGAAGTTTTAAAGAACATACATTGAAATGCAATCAAGGTGAAAAATGACAATGGCTCTGGAGCACAATTTGGTTTCCTGTAGCCTGTGACTCGCTGTGTCTGGGGAGTGTATCTGACACACCCAAACGATGGGGTAGAAACTGAGAAAGACTTATCAAGCATTTAGTGTCAGGGACGTGTGAGATGAGTCAATACCGGAATCTCCAGCTATGTTTTTTATGGCCCCATATTTTACAAAACCATGGAAGATATTGAACATTTGGACAAGGATCTCAGTCACAGTGATAGAACAGGATGCAGGGTTGGGGCTCTGCTGATGGAGTTCATTTGGAAAGTGGCGGCAGAGGGTGGATCTCCTGCCCTTTCCCCTACTGCTTTCTGGATGCTTTTTCAATTTTCTGTTGAGGTACTTCCCAGGGAATAGAGAAATAAGTGGACAAAAGGCAAGTATAAAAGAGGGATTTATGACTTTCTGTACCTAAAGCTCAGAGCCCTTTCATTTAATGCTATATTGACTCATCTCTTTTTTCTCTTTAAATCATTCTCAATGATGCTCCATTTCTCACTTCCCCCTCTTTCTTATCAGTTGCAGGCGATCTATTGGGAAGGTAGAATCTTTAAACCGTGTGTGGCTCTTAGCAGTCAGAGTGCCTGCCTGCATTTTATCAAGGGTTCCTTTCTTGCCTGTGGGAATTCTGTCTTACCTGGATAGTCCCTGCCCAGATTCTTCTTTTATTTGTCTTTAAAAATTGCCTACAGTAAACACTTTTTATTTTTGATGTACGGTTCCGTGAGCTTGAACACATACATAAATCCTCACACCCACCAACTGCATCACAACGCAGAACAGCTCGATCACCTCCCCAAACTTTTTCATCCTGCCTTATTGTAGTTCTGTTCTCCCTTCATCCCTAACCCTTGGCAACCACTGATCTGTACTCCATTCCTATAGAATGTCATAAAAATAGATCGCTCAGTATAACGCCTTTGAGATTCGTATGTGTTCACTACTGTGCATCAGTAGTTAGTTCTTTTTTATTGCTGACGAGGATTACGTTGATGGATTGCCACAGTTGGCTTATCCATTTAGCTGTAGAAAGAAATTTGGGTTATTTCCATTTTGGGGAGATTATGAATGGAGCTGCTGTAAACATACAGATTTTTATGCAGATGTAAGTGTTCATATATGTAGTGTAAACACCCAGGAGTGGAATGGCTGGATCATCTGGTAAGGGTCTGTTTAATGTTATGAGAAACTGTCAAGCTGTTTTCCAGAGTGGCTGTACCATGTTGCATATGCTCACCAGAAACATATGAAAGTTCTGATTGTTTCACATCCTTGCCAACACTTAATAGTGTCTGTATTTTTTTTTTTTTTTACTTCATTCTAAATGAAGTAAAAGAACATTCTAATAGGTGTATAGTGGTCTCCCATTTTGGTTTTAATTTTCCTGTCGCTAATGGGTAAGATATATGTAAATGTATCTGTTGTTCCTGATCATAGGGGAAAACATTCAGTCTTCCAGCACTAAGTATGATGTTAGCTATGGGTTTCTGTGATGACCTTTATCAGGTTGAGAAAGTTCCCTCCTATTCCTCATTTGTTGAGGGTTTTTATCATGAGAGGTGGTATGGGTTTTGTCAAATTGCTTGTATGCTTCTATTAAGGTGGTCATGTGGTTTCTGTCCTTTATTTCATTAAGGTGTTGTATTGCATTGACTATTTTTTTTTCAATATGGTAAGCCAGCCTTGCATTCTTGGGATAAATCTCACTTGGTTATAGTGTATGATCATTTTTATATATTTATATGCTGAATGCTGTTGCTAGTATTTTGTTAAGGATGTTTATGTATATATTAAGGGATGTTGGTATATTATTTTCTTGTGATGTCTTTGTCTGGTTTGGTATTCGGGTACTGGCCCCATGGTATTCCCATGAGTGTGTGTGCGTGTGTGTCTGTGTGTTTCTGTGTAGGGTTGGTGTTAATCCTTCTTTAAACATTTGGTGGAATTTACCAGTTGGGCCAGTTGGTTGAGCCAGATGGGGCTTGGCTTTCCTTTGTGGGAAGTTCTTTGATTACTGATCCCATTTCTTTGCTTATCATAGACCTGTTCAGATTTTCCATTTCTTCTTGAGTAAGTTTTAGGAATTTGGTATTTTCCTAAGAACTTGTCCACTTCGTGTAGATCGTCTAATTTGTGGGTAGCATTTCCTTCACAATAAGGGCTCCTGCAAATGAATTCTTAGTTTTTTATTCTTCTGAGAATGTCATTTCTCCTTTATTTCTAAGCATGCTTATTGCTGGATATGAAGTTTAGGTTGACAGTTTGTTTTGCTCACCACTTTATAGTCTTTAAAATTTTTTTATATGTTTATTTTTGAGAGAGAGAGAGAGAGACAGAGCAAGAGTGTGGGAGGGGTGAGAGAGAGGGAGACACAGAATCCAAAGCAGCCTCCAGGCTCTGAGCTGTCAGCACAGTTGTGGGGCTCAAACCCACAAACTGTGAGATCATGACCTGAGCTGAAGTCCGATGCTTAAACAGCTGAGCCACTCAGGCGCCCCTCACTCACCACTTTATAAATGTTGTTCCCCTTCATCCTGACCTCTATGGTTTCTTCTGAGGAATCCATAGTCATTGAAGCAATTATTCCCTATATCTTCGATGTTGTTTTTCTGTGGCTGTTGTAGAGATTTGTTTCTGTGCCGATATTTTCAGCAATATGTGGATAAATGTGGATTTCTTTGAGATTGTCCAGTTTGGGGTTTGTGAGTTTCTTGAAATGGTCGATTAGGTCTTCTGCCAAATATGGGAGTTTCCAGCCAGTATTTCTTCAAATATTTTTCCTACATAACACCCTTCTCTTCTGGGATGCCAACAACATGAGTGTTGGATCTTTCGGTATTGTCCTGCAGGTCTCTGAGACTCTATTTACTTTTACAATACCTTTTCTTTGTGTTTTACATTGGATACTCTCTATTAACCCCTCTCCAACTTCACTCACTATTTCCTCTATCACTTCTATTTTGCTACTGAATCTATTCATTGACATTTTAACTTATGTATTTTTCAATGCTAAAACTTCCATTTGGTTCTTTGTTTTTTTGTTTTGTTTGGCTGAAATTTTCTATCTTTTCGTTCATTTTAATAGGGTTCAGACTTACTTCTTGGAGCATGGTTGTAACAGCTATTTTAAATTATTTCTTAGATAATTCCAGTACCTGTGTTATCTCAAGGGTGGTGTCTGTCGATTGTTGTTATTCTTGCAAATTGAGAGTTTCCTGGATTTTCATATGCTTGAGTAATTTTAGATTAAATTCTGGATATTTTGGATATTATGTTTCTCTGAGTTTGTTTATATCTTATGGAGATTGCTTGTTTATTTTTTTCCTTTAAGCAGATGATTGGCCCGGTTGCAGGTTCTGGCTTGCCTTCTATGTTTCCAACACCAGTTTGGCTTTTAGAAACTTTGCCATGTCATTTGGGTCTGGCATGTGTGTGTGTGTGATCCATTGTCCAGTGTGGGACCTGGGCAGTGATCTCTTTCAGAGTGCAAATCTCAAAGCCATTGCCATGCGGTTTTGGATCAGATCTGCAATGAACAGTTTGGAGATGAGCCCAAATGTAATAGACCACTTTGTGGTGCCACTCTCTTCAACTTCCTTCCCTCTGCAGTCCCTCTGACAATCTCTGATTCACTGAAGTCCTCTTTTGCTGTCCTCCAGCCAGAAATCCAGGACTTTGGTTCCCTTGCTATGCTGGGTGCTTCCTGTGACCGTCCAGAGCTAAGCAGTGGAAGACCAGAGAGGAGCAGCGGTGATGAGGATTCACCTTCTTGTTCTTAGAACTACACTCCTCTTCTTAGAATCATTCTTTTTTTCTCAGAGTTTTAGATGCTCACCTCTGCCCTTTGCTCTGTGGCACTGTGTGATTGCCTGGAGTGGAGGTGAAAGGGATCAGAAAAAGCAAAAACAATTCAGGGGATTTCTCTGAACATAAGGAGTTCCTTTTTTTTGCTCCCTAGTCTAGAAAAGTGAGTGTTTCTCTTCCAGTCTTTGTGTCCATACCTAGTGAGCACTTCTGGGCCTTTGAATCCAGGCTGGGTGATACCAGAGGGAAGAAAACAACAATGGAAAACTCACTGCTGGTTTGTGGTGCTGTGAGTTCTCGTTTCCTTCCCCAGCCTATCTGCTACCTTATGCTTTTCAGAGTCTTCAGGTACTCCATGTTTCCTGTCCAGCTTTTACGTTTGCATTCAGAGAGAGACACAAGGTGAGTGTTCTTACTCCATCTTCCTGGAACCAGAGCCCCCATATTAGACTAAACATCGTTTTTATGAACGAAACCCTGCAGATGGTGGGATTTACTAAGTCTGGTTTTCTGAGACCCAGGGATGTGTTCCTAACGTGTATCTTAGAATTCTCAAATAATGCTTATGATTAAATAAGTTTGCATTTCCTTTCATTTAAAGGAGAGTTTGGCATACTGTTTCTATGAAGGGCCAAACAGTAAACCTTTGTCCTGTGGCCACATAATCTTTGTCACACCTTCTTAACTTGTTCTGTTGCAGTGCAAAAGCAATCATAAACAATACATAAACTAATGAGGATGGCTGTGTTCCAGTAAAACTTTATTGACTCTGGGGGCACTTGGGTGGCCCAGCTCATTGAGTGTCTGACTCTTGATCACTGCGCAGGTATTGATCTTGGGGTTGTGAGTTCAAGCCCTGTTTTGGGCTCGGTGCTGACCATGAAGCCTACTTTAAAAAGCCCCAAACTTTATTGACTGTGAAATTTAAATTTCTTATATTTTTCATGTGTCGTGGAATATATTATTATTATTATTATTTTAATTTTTTAAATGTTTTTATTTTTTTTTGAGAGAGAGTGAGTATGAGCAGGGAAGGGCCAGAGAGAGAGGGAGACACAGAACCTGAAGCCACTCCAGGCTCTGAGCTATCAGCATAGAGTCCAATGCGGGGCTCAAACTCACAAACTCTGAGATCATGACCTGAGCCGAAGTCGGAGGCTTAACCGGCTGAGCCACCCAGGCGCACCATTATTTATTATTTTTTAAAAACCATTTTGTAGTTGGCGGGCCAGTTTTAGCCTGTGGGACTAAGATTGCTGACCCTGGGCTTTTGTCATGGATGGCTGTAGGGCCTTGACCAACAATCTTTCTTGATCATAAGGCTTATTTTCTACTTGTTATGGAGAAACAAAGGCACAAAAGCATCAGAGATTCCAGAAATCCTATGGAGGGTTTGTAGATGAAGGCTGTAAACTTATATTTCTTAGATTGTGTAGAAAGAGAAGGCTGTTTACATGTTTTATCTGAGTTTATCCCCATATTACTCTGTAAACACTTTCATCCTTATTGTATGGATAGAAAGACTGAGGCACAGAGACAGCTACTAGCATGTCCCAAATCATGACTAAATGGGAGTTTGTATCCAGGCCTGTCCAGCGCCAGAGCTGTTGCTCTTTGCACTCTAGAACAGTGCAGATCTCTGTTCTCCATTTTGACTTGTCTCTGTGCCAAAAAAAGCCCTTGTCAGTAACGTATAGGTCATCGAAAGACCTGGTGTGCAAGACCCCTGTGCTCTGGTCTGGACCCATTCATGAATTATTGCATGAATCAGGGCAAGTCTCTTCAATTCTCTGGGTCCTAGTTTTTCTGCTTCTATAATAGAGGTTGGACTGGCCAGTGTCTATTCCTCTGTCATTGTGGGTTTGTGGGTTTTGGCAGTAGAGGAAGAGACGATGGTGCCCTTCATCTCTGGAGGGGCTGGGGAGAGTTGTAGAGAACAAGCCTGGTCTGGGGACGACACTGAGATGACTGTTGATGTAGAGCTCTCTAGCTTCAAAGGGAATCGAGTACACATATCCCTTCTTTTTGACCTTCACTGTTTCACCAGTGTACTCCTAGATTATGCCTTGACTTATTGTTGGCCACATAAGTTCCATTTTCTTTGACCTCTTATCAGTGAAAGTCCACAATAATGCTAAAGAAACCAGGGCCCTTGGAGCCACACCTACTGAGATTGTTTGTAAGAATCAAGGCAATGTTGGCACATATGCCCCTCGACAAGAAGAGCCTTGCATTGTTGTTGGTCTTTTTGCATGATTTCCTAAAATACCTGGCAAAGAATGCTGTGTCTCTGTTTACTGCCAGCAATTACAAAGGGGTTTTGACCGAGTACCACCTCAAAGTCCTGCAAGGGTCTACTGACCACTCACTGTTATGTCTACTTAAGCATTCTTTTTGTTCTTAGTCTTTTTCTTGTATAATTGATGTTCTTTAAAATTGTTAATGTGTAACAGGGCTTATGTTTCAGTTTGTTTTTGGTTCTGTTTTCTGCAAGCTCCTTTTCTTATTTTGGAGTTGCTACCAGTGTGCGCAGTAATTAGACAAAGAAGAAACATTGAGTGGAACACCCCATTGCCCAGCTGACAACATTGCTTGAATGCTGGTGGTTCTATCCCTACACAATTTTTTCCTATGTGTTAGTGCTATCTGACAAAATGCCATGATTCCTAGTGCCAAAGGTTCACTTAATGTATATACCTCAAAACCCATGCATTTGTGCTTTTTTTTTTTTTTTTTTTTTTTTTTTTAGTGGTTCTTGAAATAAAATAGCCCATCCTCTGCAAGTCCATCTATATGGTTCCTTGGGCATTCCGTCTTTGCTCAGATTGTTGAAGGATGGTGGTTTGTCTCATGGTTTTTATATTGGAGTCTAACGCATGTTCTAACATGATAGAGGCAATGCATTATTGTGTAGCCATGGTTTTCTCCAGAAAACAATTAGGAATTGTATTTCAGATCTTAAATAAAATTGGTTTCTAAATTTAAAAAAAACAATCCCCAAAACATGGGCCTTGATGCAATACTGGTTTACCCTGTTTGATATCTGGTCTGCCAGTAAAGTACATTTTGAAGATTTTATGGGATAGTATGGAAGTGCTCATTGCTTTCTTTGTTCATTCTAGTATTAAAAAAAAATCACTTTGACATCGCATGTCTTAATTGTATAGTTGATTTAATGTTCTTTCGAACCCAGATATGATCTAGCCACTTTGATTTGACCACTGCTTCATTTACCCAAGGCTGAATGGAAGACCATGGGAAACTCTAGTGGGAGTCTGGAAGAGAAAGTCAAGGATATAGCATGACTGCTGAGCCTATTGTAGAATTTGCCTGTTTAGAGATGGAGGAGATCATGTTCTTCTCGTTTTTTATTTGAGTTGATACTAAAGAATATCTTAAAAATATTTTGTGAGTTCAACTCAAGATATAGTGAAAAGCCACAGACCTATGCTTCCAATGAAATAAATCACCATCACCTTTCACTCCCATGTGCCCTTCCTCATCCCTTCTCTCTATGCAGAGGAGACCATGATCCAGAATTGCTGCCTATCCTTCTTTGCTTTTCTTTATAGTTCTACCGCTTAAGTTTTAATTCCTCAGCAGCATATCTTTAGTTTTGCACATTTTGGAAGGTTAGGTATATGGAATGATATTGAATATATTTTGTAACTGGCAGTTTTCTCTCAATTATATTTCAGAAGCTTATCTGTAATTCACTCGTCTTCCTTATATATTGGAATATACCACCATCTATTTATACATTTACTGTTGGATGTTTGGAAGGTTTCCATTTTTTTCTAGTTCAAATGATGCTACTGTGAGTGGTCTTCTGGATGTCTCTTGGTGCCCATGTGCAAGGGATAGTATGGGGTTGTGAGGTCATAGGGTGTGTGTATCTTCGTCTTCACTGGATGATACCCAGTTGTTTTCCAAGGGGTTGTACAAATTTATATTTCCCTCTGATAATGTCTGAGGGCAGTTTGCTTTCATATCCTTGTGAACACTTGATATCACATTTTTTAATTTTTCCAATCTAATGGTTCCAAAATGATGCATCATTGTGGTTTATCATTGTGCATTTTTCTGAGATTGTCTTTTTATAGAACCATTTAGCTATCTTCTTTCACGAAGCGTCTGTAGACAGTCTCATGACCATTTTCCAATCGGATCATCTTTTCCTTATTCCCACTAGTCCTTTTGTTTTAAAATTTTTTAACATTTGCTCATTTTTTAAATATAATTTATTGTCAAATTGGTTTCCATACAACACATCACATTCCATACAATACCGCACAACAGTGCTCATCCCAAGTACCCTCCTCAATGCCTATCACCCACTTTCCCCCCTCCCCCACCCCCATCATCCTTCAGTTTGTTCTCAGTATTTAAGAATCTCTTATGGTTTGCCTTTATCCCTCTCTGTAACTCTTTTCCCCCTTTCCCCTCCCCCGTGATCTTCTGTTAAGTTTCTCAAGATCCACATATGAGTGAAAATATATGGTATCTGTCTTTCTCTGCCTGACTTATTTCACTTAGCATAGTACCCTCCAGTTCCATCCACATTGCTGCAAATAGCCAGATTTATTAATTTTTGAGAGACAGAGAGAGACAGAGCACGAGTGGGGGAGGGGCGAGAGAGGGAGACACAGAATTTGAAGCAGGCTCCAGGCTCTGAGCTGTCAGCACAGAGCCCAACGGAGGGTTTGAACTCCCGGACCGCGTGATCATGACCTGAGCTGAAGTCGGATGTTTAACCGACTGAGCCACCCAGGCACCTGTCCCCCACTAGTCCTTTATATGTCCTGGATATTAATTTTTTTAATCCATTACATGTTATACACATATTTTTCCCAGTTTGTGGCTCACCCTTTTGATTTCTTTGTGAGGTCTCTTGATGAACAGAGTTCTTAATATTCATGGAGCTGACTTTATCCATTTTTTCCTTTGTGAATTTCTTTTTTTTATTATTTGACAAGTCCTACTGGAGCACTTTCTATGTGCTAGACACTTTTCTAAGCACCTTACACATATTTACTCAGTTAACCCTCATGATGACGTTAGAGGTAAGTACTGTTATCTCATTGTATAGGTAGGGAACTGAGGTACAGAATGGTCAAGTGACTTGCCTGGGTCACCCAGCTAGTAGGTTGTGGAGCCAGGATTTGGACGCAGGCAGTTTGAGAAACTCTTGTTTAAGAAATCCCTTCCAGGGCACCTGGATGGCTTACTCAGTTAAGTGTCTGACTTCAGCTCAGGTCATGATCTCAGTTCGTGGCTTCAAGCCCCGCATCAGGCTCTGTGCTGACAGCTCAGAGCCTGCAGCCTGCTTTGGATTCTGTGTCTCCCTCTCTCTCTCTGTCCCTCCCCTGCTTGCACTCTTTTTTTCTCTCAAAAATAAACAAATTAAAAAAAAAAGAAATCCTTTCCTACCACAATCTCCTGCAGACGATTCTCTTACATTGTTCCCTGAAACTTAGGAATACAGTCCATTTTTTTTCCCATGTGGATAATCATTTGTTCCAGCCCAGACCCACTCCTCTACAACACAAGCTCCACCACAAATCACATTTCCTTGTGTGCCCAGATCTGTTCGTGGGTTCTCAGTTTAGCTTCAGTGGTGGATTCGTGCATCCGTACCACACTGTGTTAATTACCGTGATTTCTCTGAGAAGTCATCCTTCCGCTGTGTTCTAATCCGTCAAGGGTGTCTTGGAAAGTTTCTCACTCTTTGTGCGCAAAACGGCAGGGGAGTTTCTCACTGTAACACTATATTCACATACTGGGCTTTTGGAAATGATTCGTCATTGCTCTTGTGTTTGCTTGTTTGCTGAAAGTTAAGCGGCCTCAATTTCATTTGATTCGCTCAGTCTCCGTTGATCCTCAGGCAGACATCTCCTCCAGTGCGTATCATGGCGGCCTCTGGAAGGCTTTGAGATCTTGTGAGATGGAGGGGAAGGGGAAGGCAAGCAAGGGCAGTGCGGTGGGTTAACGCTCTCTTCTGTTTAAGTGCACTTACACTGGCAGTTTCAGAGTGCATGCTGAGGAACTTCAAGAGGCATGTAGAGCCTGCTGTAGTAGGATTCCCGTAGTTGAAAACCGAGATATTACATCTTACGATTAAGCTGCCTTATCTGACAAGAAAGAGGGGATGGCGTCCAACTGGTCTGAAGTGGCCAATGTACAGTTTGGTGCTTATGTTGTCTTGATTCTGTTGAAGGAATTGAGCTCGAATGCCTAGCATCTGCATGGGGAATGTTTCTGCCCCCCAAGTAGTTTATCAGAGTGCTAGAAATAGAACGTGTGTTACCTATTCAGGCACCCCCTGCTCTTTCCTGGGGCCCTTCTCTCTGCGGGAAGGATTACTGACACTGCAAATGGCAGTCACCCTTCAGGTAACACCGGTGCTCTATGTCCTAGCCCTTCCCAACCTGCCTGGCCAAAGTGAAGCAGGCTCTGTGAAAATGATGATTGCTCTTTCTTTCTGACAGAGGGGCTGAGAATTTCCACTTCTCTAAGGAAAGTCTGACAGTGTGAAGGCTTCCGGGCCTTCAGGTCATAGCAAGGTCTTACCAGGGACCAGAGAAATTGGTCCTCTGCCAGTTTCCCCTTCATGCCTTACTCACGACCCTTCCACTCTGCTCCGGCCACCATGGCTTCCCTGCTGCTCAGAGGGCCAGGCACACTTTCACCTCAGGCTTTGACCCTTTCCTTCCTTCTGCCTGGAATGAGCTTCTCCAGATCAGTTCACTCCTACTTGCCCGGGGCTCTGCCCGGATGCCATCTTCTCAGAGAGGGCTTCCCTGGCCACTTTTAAAACACCATCTATACCCCCACCCCTGTGTTTTGCCTTCTCTGCCTCATTGCCCATGTGGCCCCTGACATGCTGTATCGGCTGCTCCCATGGCCCCTGACCACACACTGGGAGGTTAGCTTGTGGAGGATAGGGACTTTTCCGCTGCTGTATCTTCAGTGCCTAGAACAGTGCCCGCCATGCAGAGACCGCTTGATTGCTATTAGCTGTGAACGAAGCTGCTTGCTGGAGAGAGGTGGGCAGAGGGGACTTCCGGAGCAGACTTGTATCCCACCACCGGCCTTCAGGCCCCTTCCCGAGTTCTCCGGAAGCATCTTGCTTGCCTCCATCAGAAACATGCACCGTTTAGAAACATGCACCTCTTTCCACGGGTGTTGCTTTCATTACATGCTAAGCTCCTTGAGGTCAGAATTGGATATTTTTCCCCTTCCTTTAGGGCTGAGGCCCGAGCCTTGCACGCTACCTTGATCATGGTAGGCTCTCTGTCAATAGGGTCTTCATAGTGGCTGTCTACCCCAGGGAGAAGAGCAGTAAATTAGGCAACACTGTAATTTCTTATGCAAACTTCTGGCTGAAGTAGCATTTCCACTCAATTCCTGGAGGTACTTTCCTTGAGTATTGTGTAAGCAAATCCCATTGACTACAATCTTGATGAGAGAAGGGCCCGTCTGTCTTATTCACTGTGGCATCTGTAATGCCTCACACAATGCCTGACACATGGTACCCATGCTTGGTAAATGTTTACTAAGAATGCATTGCAGAAGTTACCTTTTGCTGACATGAAATTTATTAACAATGTCAAAACTCCTCTTTAAAATCACCAAAATTATTTACACTCTCCATACAGGATTTATAGGGAACAACAGTTTCTTTATTTTTTAAAAAATTAAAAAAAAAAAGTTTATGTTTGAGAGAGAGAGAGAGAACACAAGCAGGGGAGGGACAGAGAGAGATAAAGAGATGCAGAATCTGAAGTAGACTCCAGGCTCTGAGCCGTCAGCAGAGAGCCTGACGTGGAGCTTGAACTCATGAACCACAAGATTGTGATCTGAGCCAAAGTCAGATGCTTAACCGACTGAGCCACCCAGGTGCCCCAGGAACAACAATTTCTTATTGTGAAAGAGCCTCTGTTGCCCCCCTGACCTCCTGTGATGTTGAACAAGAAGGCCTAGACAGACGTGCACCCCCTTCTCTATTTAGGGTGTTCTCAAATGTTCAGAGTCTCCTCTGAGTAATCTGTTGCTTTTACTTCCTTTAATGGTGCCCTTGTGACGTTGAACAACTCACCTACCTTCCAAAATAGAGCTATATTCCTGCTCCCTCCTCACCAGAGAGTTTAGGCCTCAAGTGTTTGATTAATGAGGAATGAGAACCTACAGTTTCAGGATTAAAGAACTCAAGGGCAGACAGCACCACCACTGATGGAAAACTATTCATAAAAAACCAATAAAGTCAAATATCTATAGTTCAGAACACCCTCACCTAATAATAGCTGCTTGTGATAAAGAGCAGCCGGTGAGCTAACCTGCATGTAGTCACAGACACATCTTATATCCGTTGCCTGGGGTGTGGCTGGATCGTGCTTAGGCAGAAGCAAGTGCCAGAACTTTGGCCAATTTTGCCAGTCAGGGTTGTACCAGGAATTCCTAGAGAATGAGGAGTTGCAGTGTCTGGTTTCTTTCTGACTGGAAGGGGGCTGGCCTGGGCAGAGCACTGGGCTAGGAGTCAGAGGACCTAGCCTTGTGGCCAGTGGAAGTGATTTAACCCACTCAAGCCTCAGTGTCCTCCCTGAACACAGGCAGAAACATCATGGGGCGATGTTTGCATCGAGTGTGGGAATGTGAATCTTTGTCTACATTTGTGGCCAGTGAAGTTCTGTGACAGTAAGGTGGTAGGGTGGTGTCGTATACTTTCGTGCCAAGACCCCAAACTCGAACACCTGCAACTAGTCGTCCTCCTGTGCACCCGCCCCAGGCAGCTAAGTCTTTTATTTATTGATTTTTGCATTTTTCTCTTTTTGTATTGACACAATGTTACATTCGTTTCAGGTGTACAGCATAGCGATTCCACCTCCCTATACGCTATGCTGTGCTCCCCACAGTGTAGCTGCTGTCTGTCATCACACAACACTATGACACTACCACTGACTGTATTCCCCATGCTGTGCCTTTATTTCCATGACTTATTCATTCCATAACTGGAAACCTGTGTCTCCCACTCTCCTTCACCTCCCTCCTCTCTGGCAGCCATCAGTTCTCTGTATTTGTGGGTCTGTTTCTGCTTTTTGTTTGTTTTAGATCCATATGTAAGTGAAATTCTATGGCATTTGTCTTTCTCTGTCTGACTTACTTCACTTAGCATGACACCATCCAGGTCCATCCAGTGTTTTCACAAAGGGCAAGACCTAATCATTTTTTTATGACTGAGTAATATTCCAGTGTGTGCGTGCGTGTGTGTGTGTGTACACACACACAGCATCTTTATCTGTCCATCTTTATCTGATGGACACTTTAGGTTGCTTCTGTATCTTGGCTGTTGCAAACAATACTGCAGTAAACATAGGGGTGCAAATATCTTTTTGAACTAGTGGTTTCATTTTCTTTGGGTAAATACCCAGTAGAGCCGTTACTGGATCATATGGTAATTCTATTTCTGAGTTTTTGAGGACCCTCCATCCATACTGTTTTCCACAGTGGCTGCATCTGTTTGCATTCCCACCAGCAGTGCATGGTGGTCTTTAAAAGGACCACTGACCCCAAGTGAGAACTTAATGCCACTGCTACTGATAGTATGTTTAATCTGGTCCATTATCTCTCATTTCTTGATGCCAATTCCATATATTCTCCTCTCTCCTTAAACCTCCCATACTTCCTTCCCCTCCTCACTCCGTGCTGAAGGCCTTACCACCCATTTTCTTGAGAAAATTGAAGGTATCAGGAAATGTCTGGTACCTGCAGCCATCTGCCTGCATCGTCCGCAGATGCTGCTGCTTCCCCGTTGCTATGGAGGAACCGTCCACGCCCCTGGCCAAGGCCAGGACTGCCGCTCGCACTCTGGATCATGTCCAGCCTTGCCTGCTCAAGTACACGGCACTGCGTCTCTCCTGCTTTGCCACTTTATTCCTCCGTGCGAGACCTTTGCCACCACTGCACAAACATGCGATCTGCCCTCCATGTAGGTGCAAATCCTTTACCGATCCCTTTTCAGTCCTCTGCTCCTACACCATTTTCCTCTTTTCCTCGATAGCTAAACTTTTCAAATTACTTTCCATATTCCCTGTTGCATATTTCTCTTCTCCTGTTCCTTTTTGGACTACACTTTGCCTACCACCAGTCCACACTGCTCCCCTCAACATCATGACTGCTGTTTTTGTTGCTAAACCCAGGGGCCAGTTTTCAGCCCTCACCATGCTCAATTCATTTGCCACCTGTAACACCCTTCCTCCCTGCTGCCCTGCATTCTTATGGCTTCCAGGACACCGCACTCTCTGGGTTTCCCCTGCCTCACCTGTTACTCCCTCTCTGTCTGCTTTCCTGATTGTTCCTGGACCCCTTCATGTTGGAGTGCTCTGGGATGGGACATGGTAGGTGGACCTCCCCTTATTTGTGGCAGCCCTTGCTCCCTCAGGGATCTTTTTTTTTAAGAGAGGGAGGGGGATGGAGGGAGGGGCAAAGGGAGGGAGGGAGAGAGAGAGAGAGAGAGAGTGAGAATCTTAAGCAGGCTCAACACTCAGCACAGAGCCTGATGGGGGGCTTGATCCCACAACCCTGGGATCATGATCCAAGCTGGAATCAAGTCAGATGCTCAACTGACTGAGCCACCCAGGTGCCCACCCTCCCTCAGGGATCTTACATAGTCTGTGGTTTCAGCAATATCCAGAAGCTGATGTCCTGCATGCCTCCAGCTCAGGCCTGGCTTCTGCATTCCAAATTTGTCCCCCTGCCTGCCCTTGAAGGGCCATGTCCCATCCTCTTCACCCTTTGTTTTCTCTAAAACACTTGTCACCAACTTGGTGGCTGTCATCTCTGTGCCCACCACTAGAATGGATGCTCTGCAAGGGAAGATTTTTGATCGACTGCTGTAGTGACAGCACCTAAGACTGTTAGGTCTCAACATTCAGTGCAGACTGTGATAAGCCACCATCCTCATGCACAGTCTCCACTCTCCCTGCATCCAGTGAGGCTTTAGCTCCACATTGAGGGTCTGGGTCTTGGAAATATTCATAATAAATCCATCTGGCATGATGATATCATTGTTTCCATATAGCCCTCTTTAACTGAACTCAGACATTTTAGTATGCACTGTTAAGTATATTCCTTACGAGTGATTTAAGGAGGCCATTTAGAGTAGTGGAAAGATCTTTGACTTTACAGCCAGATACTTCTGAGTTTAAATTCTTGTTCTGCCACTAAATAGCAGAGCCTTCGTCAAAACATAGCAACACTAGGCATTAGTTTTCTCATTTGTGAAGTGAAATGATACTCGTTTCATAAGTCAGTTGGGAGGAATTGCTGACTGTATGGAATGCATCTGACATAATTTGGTTAGTGACAGCCATTATGGTTACTGTCCTTAGCTGCATAGATGATAGTTAGGGTTACTTGCAATTCTAAAACTTTCAAAATAAAAGTTTTTCTGTTTTTCTTTTTAAATGTTGGCAGTTGCTCTTTGGTCAAAAAACATAATTATTTAATAAAACATTGTTTCTGTGGTAAAAATTAGGCTTGATTTACATTGCTTCAACTTACAGAGTCTTTTTCAGGAATTTATTCTGCTACAGAGTTCAAGGTCTGCCTTTCAGTAAAATTTACTTAACCAGAGTGCTTAGGAATGGAATGTTCTGGAGGAATTGAATCTCCTAATTAATGAGAAAGGAACTCATTTTGTGGGGGAGGCTCTTCCTAAAATGCCTTTATATGTACACTGAGCATAATTCCAAGTGTACAGAGAATGCTCAATAAATACTTGGTTAATTGTCTTGAACTTAAAGACATTAATTTCTATACTGATTGTCCTTGAGCAGTGAGCTATAGAAAGTATAAGCGATGGTCCTAAAAACAAGCTTAACATAGGCTTAAAAATATCTTAAAGGAGGTATTTGGTTTTGATCCCTAAATGTCAACAGTAGCCACTTTCAGGATAACTATTTACTGATTGTACCTATTTGGATAAGAAGGGTTGCAGGTGACTCCAGTTCAAAGGGAGCTGAGTGAAGTTGAGGCCATGCACGCCAACATACCCCTTCATGGGTATACACGTGCACACACGGACTCTCACACCGTTAAATGGTAACTCGAGAACAAAATATCAAGTGCAAGATACAGTCCAGTGCATGTCACTGAGCAATGTGTGGTAGGTACCAAGTGAACAGGATAGATTTAAGGAACGTGATTTCAAAGAAGGTGTGATTAGCAAAGGCTAACTGTGATCAGAGATGGCTTCCTGGGAAAAGTGAGATTAGAGCTGGGCATTGAATTGCGTCTCCTGCTGCAGTTTGCCAGGGTGGCCCAGACAGGGCCAAGTGGGTGGTGCTCAGCTCAGGCCAGTCCACAGCCACCCCTGGAGGACTGGGGCGAGTCTGGTGATCTCCACACAGCTTTTCGTGTGAGCACAGCTTATGATTTGCTAAGTCATAGCCTCATTTGCCACTTGTGATTTTGGGTACTTTGTGGACTTTGGGTCAAGATGGGGCCTCTCAAGCTGGGAGAGGAAGGGAGGGGAGATTTAAGAACAAGTTTATTGTGGGAAAGTGTTTTGTTTTTTAATGTTTATTCATTTTTGAGAAAGAAAGGCAGAGTATGAGTGGGGTAGGGGCAGAGAGAAAGAGAGAGGGAGACACAGAATCTGAAGCAGGTTCCAGGCTCTGAGCTGTCAGCACAGGGCTCAAACTCATGAACCATGAGATCATGACCTGAGCCGAAGTCGGACGCTTAGCCCACTGAACTACCCAGGCACCCCTGTGGGAAAGTGTTTGAACCATTAGTTTCCTGTGTGTGTCTGGCTCTTGCTTTGGAGATGGATCCATGAGGGCCACCTTTGGGTGTGGGCTTCTCTCTGGTGATGTGGTGGATGATTCTGGGGAAGAAGGCAAAGGAGATTCAGGCTTTAGATAGAAGAAAACATGTGGAACCTTTCACAGATGCTTTCCCCATCCGCTGAAATCCAAGCACATAGTTTATGCCTGTGGCAGGGATGGGAGCAGTGGGGTTGCTGGAGAGAGTTGTATATAAATCGATTCACTTGCTCAGAGCTCTGGATTGTTTACCAGGAAATCATGACTGTGGATAGTTGGTTGTACTGACTAGAGGTGTGTGGCCAAGAGCCCACACTCTTACACAGGCTTCTCTGTGAGTCATGAGGGGCTCTCTATCGGCAAAGAGGCCAGGATGCAGGTGGGGAGGCTGGAAAAAGAGGGGCTATGATTGTCATAGGGGGACAGCCACACGTCTCCAGAGAAACCACACTGCAGATGTGTGCTTAGCTTAAACACGAACGCTAAATGAGAAAACAATATTGTCTTTTTAGGACCTCCCCAATTTAAATGTCTCTCTCTATAAGACCATGGGCTTTATGGCACAGGCTTACCTGAGAGCATAACCCGTGTGACAATGATCGTGAATTCCGAGCTGTTTTACTTTCACTGGGCAGTACGGATCATAGCTGGTCCTGGGTCTGCTTGATAAACACTCTCTAAATAATAGGTGGGGGTGGGGGGGTGGGGAACATATGACCCTGGATGACTGCGGCTAATAAAATTCCCTGGAAATGCCTCAGGCATCACCCTGGCTTTACAAATGAGAAAGCTACTTCTCAGCCTGTGGACTGATGTGTTTCATATCTGTTTGCTATCGAGACCTAAATTTATATAGCGACCCCTGACCTATCAGTAACCTTGACTTGAATGTTTCAAAGGCACCTCAAGCTCAACACATCCAGTGGAATTCAGATCACCCCCACTCAGCCTGGCCTCCCTCAGCCTTCCCTGTCCCAGCAGATGGGATCCTCTTGCCCCAGGTGCTGAGCCCACAGGTCTGAGGGTCTCTCGGACCCTTCTCATCCCTGATCCTACAATCACATTACCAGCCGTCTTGTCCTCTCTGCCTCTGGGTTTATTCTGACCCTCTCCATGTCTCTCCCGCCACCTCCCTAACCTAAACTGCCATCATCTTCTGCATTTCCGTTCCCTTCCGCACACAATGGCCAGGTGGCCTTTTCAAAACAAACCTGAGCATATTACTCCTTTACCCAGGCACCCGTTCATAGACCCTTCTGCTGTGAATTGAGTATGGGCTTCACATCGGGGTCTGTGAGGCTCTGTGTGATCTCTGCCTTCCTCCCTCATGCCTGTCTCCTCCCTCCTTTGCCTGTGATGTTTCAGCCACATCAGCATCACTTGGGGATCTTTCAGATAATAAGCTCTGAGGGCCACAGAGCTTTCAAACCTGTTCCTCCCACCTGGAAACTCCTTTGTATCTACTAGTTCCTAGCTTACATGTCCCTTCCTTTTGTCCTTCACTAATTCTTCTACCTACAAAGGCCTGCCATAGTTTTCTCTCTCATTGTACCCAGTTTCTTTTCTTGATAGCATATCTATAATTGTTTATTTGTTAATTTGGTTATTTCCTAGACCAATAGGAAAGGCCTATGTTTGTTTTGCTCACCATATAAATCCCCCTCTGTCTTCAGCTCATCTCCTATTACTCTGTCTTTCCTTCATCCCACGCCAGCTACACTTGTCTCCTTGCCATTCCTCAAATATACCTGGTTTGCTTATGCCCCGGAGCCTTTGTACTTGCTGGGCTGTCTGTCCAGAAAGTTTTGTTTTGTTTTGTTTGCTTGTTTTTTACTCCGTTATCTACATGGCTGACTCTTGTTTTCTTTAGATCTTAACTCACAGTCACCTGTTTGGTGAAGACTTCTCTGGCCCCTATGTCTAAAATTGCACCTGCCCCCAACACTTCACACTGACTTTCTCTGCTTTATTTTTCTCCCTTGTACTTAACACCAACTACCATATGGCACATCTTTCTTATTTATCTTACTTTTTGTGTGTGTCTCCCCCACTGGAGCGAATACCCCATGAGTTTCTGTTCTTTCTGTTCTGTTTTCTCTTCTTCCAGTGCTGTATGCCCAGTATCTTGAATGTTGGTTGAATGAATGAACACTTGCATGAATAATGTATGCTTAGTGAATGGCACAGAGTGGGCACTCGACACACTTTTTTATTGTGGTGAAATATACATAACATGTACCATTTTAACCATTTTTGAGTGTACAGTTCAGTGGCATTAAATATGTTCACATTGTTGTGCAACCATCCCCACCATCTGCTCTTTATTTTCTGAACTGAACGTATCCAAGAATAAGTGAGTAACTGAATGAATGAATAGCAGGTTTACAATAAAGGTCTCTTGACTTGGGGCCCAGTGTTCTTCCCACTGCATCGTGCTAGGAGGAGGGAGGGTGAGAAGAGGCATCTGAGTGGCCTCTCAGATGGCCTGGCAGCTGCAGCAAAGATGCTCAAGGATGTGGCACATGTTTTGTGTGGTCTTGGTTGTAAACGATGAGGGTCCCCTCTCTCCACCATGCATACCCATGTGCCTTCTCTTCTGCATCTGAGGATTTGACTCTAATGTTTTGAGCTTGTGGGATGGTGTGAAAAGAGATGTTCATTTGCCTTTGAACCTTTCTTACTGGACCCACGCAATGGGGTGACCCTACCTGTCCCCCTTGGTGCTGTTCTCATTAACCCGTTAGGAGATTATTCCATTGATGGCAAGGCAGTGTTGATTTTAAATTCTAAAGGAAACCAGATTACAGGGAACACAAAATGTTAAGTGTGAGTCAAAATCATCGAGTATGAAAATCTCCCTGATGGATAGAAAGGGAGGGGTTATTTCAAGCCCATAATAGTTTCTTCCCACAACCTTGTTGAATTCTGTAGAACCCACATTTTTGTGCACTTTGCCATTTTAAGCATTTCCTGCTGAAATCCACATGGCAGGTTCCTGTTCCTCTCTGTCACACATCCTGCCCTGGATCTCTCAGTGATGTTGCAATGGTGTCGTTTCTTCATGTCCCCGCTCAGGTCTGAAGACAGAAGCATGGGGCAGGCACATCTGAGGGTGTGGGGTCTTCTCTGTTGAATTCCCCACTGCATCTACCATGTGCTAGATGCTGTGTTGGCTTGGGGGAGCTCAGGGAGCACCTGAGCATAGGCTAGGCCCCCAAGGAACTTATAGCACCATCCTGCAGGTACAGCTGTCCCTACCCAACTACTTGATGGTGTTACAAATGCCAACCTGTTCCGTGCACGAGAAGGTTGTGAAAGCTCTGAGGAGAGAAGTTTGCTGTGTGGGATTGGGGTGCAGGTGGAGGTCAGGGGAGAGTTCACAAAGGTATCTGTGGAGGCATGAGGTCTGTAATGTGGCAGAGCGGGGAGCAGGAGGCAGAAGAGTCAGAATGTGGGGTAGGATTATGGTTTGGGTCAGCTTCCTGTTTTGTCTTGTCAGTGACAGACAGGAAATGGATCTAGTTGGATTATCTTCATTTCTGTTTTCAAGCTCTCGTCATTTGTTGTTTGACCTGTTTCCTGCCTTCACTAGACATCCTCGTACCTCTCAGGGAATTCCTGAATTTCCACAGTCTTGCAGGGCCCAGGGTCAGTCATCATTTTGTTGGCACCGGATGGCATTCAGTGTTACCTAAACTCATGGGATTACCCAACCCGGTAGAAATATAGTGGTGTCCTTTTAGGTTATTACATGTTACTCCATGAGAGAAAGATGCCTACCAATTGGTTTAATCTACTTTCATAGATTAAAAAAATTTTTTTAATATTTTTATTTTATTTTTGAGAGAGAGAGAGAGAGAGCGAGCGAGCAGGGGAGAGGCGGAGAGAGGGAGATACAGAATCCAAAGCAGGCTCCAGGCTCTGAGCTGTCAGCACAGAGCCCGATGCGGGACTCAAACTCATAGACCGTGAGATCATGACCTGAGCTAAAGTTGGAAGCTTAACCAACTGAGCTACTCAGGCACCCCTACTTTGATAGATTTTTAACTAGTTATGTCCATGAATATCACCAGTCCATTCTCTTCATTTGTGTTAAAGGGTGCTAGGCACTTCTAGTCACTCATGTGACAAGACCTGGTGTTAGATTTTTAATCGAGGTATTGATACTACTTTACCCCCACAGCAGAGTGCACACCTTTATCTCCTGATCAGCAGAAGTCCTTAAGAGAACCTTCAAATGTTGCTGGAAAGGGGAAGAATATGTCTTAACTGGCAATGTTTTTCTTGTTCTCAAAATTAAGTGTATAAATAGCTAAATGGATGAAAAAGTTTGTTGTTTTTCCAAAGCTATCTGTCAGGTTTTAGTTGAGAGGACATTTTTGTGTCTCATGGGCAACTTCCTTGCCACCCACTGAAACATGATGAAGCTGATTGATGGTCCTTATGGAACCTTTCCTTTATTCTGCTGGATGTCTTGGTTTCGGGCCAGATACATGCCGGTGGAGAGATACGCTACTGTCTTTCAGATGGAAAATATTATTTTTTGTTTCCATCATTGTGGCCCAAGGAGTTGGATGCCACTGACACTTGTTACACTGTAAGAATGACCAGAGGGTCCTAAATTTTGACCTGCAGGTCCCTCTGCTTTCTTAAAATGATGACCAATGAGCATTTTCCGGTGAGTGTATTCTCTTAAATGTTAAATGGATTCAAATAAAACGTGGTCTGTGGATGTGATGATTCTTAGTGAACTCTTCACTGTGCAGAAATACTAAAGGCAACATTGTACTCAGAGAATCCTTGCTTTCTGTAATGATTTCCTATAAGAATGTAAGGATCTCCATTCTCCATCAGACTAATGGTTTTCCCCGTCCAGCACTCTGATGCCAAAAGTGGGATTATGGGGGGGGGAGGGTCATTCCAGTGGGAGGGCTTGGTGCCCCTTCTTGCCATCACTTTAACAGCCTGGCTGTGTGGTTCAAATATGGAGAACTTCCATTAATAACCTATCATGGAGCCATTACTCCTATTATTCTTGGATTTGCCTAAATTGCGTTCACAGCAGTTTTTATTTTTGGCCTGTACCATCTGGTGGAACATGGCAGCCAGTCCGAGCACAAGCCGATGGGAATGTACTTGTGTCACCAGTGAAGGAGGAAAGTCTGTCTTCCATTCAGTGTTCACGCTTCTTCATGTGATTCAGTCAGTAGAACTGACAGACGCACTGTTTGCCTGTGTGTGTGGGATCTTTTTCAGGGCACGTTACTTCAACTCATGTGGCCAGTGTAGTTCTTACGGCCAGTTCCTCTGCTTCCTCTTGCCGTGGGGCTCTCAGAGCTGCACGGCCTCTACTTGGTAACCCCGGTCTCAGAATGGTGGGACACAGACATCAGAGGGCCCACCATTTCCTGGCTGTGCGGCCTGTGTGCTTTACAGGACCTGATGCTCAGCCTCTGCCTCTGTAAGATGGGATTGATGCGTACCTTCTTGTGGACTTGGACTCCATTGAGACTCCCTCAGTTGCAAGTGACAGAAACCCAGTTCAAAGCATGCAGAATGGAGGGGTTGCAAGCTCATGTAGCCAGAAAGCCAGGCGTGCGGCTGGATCCCAGCTCTGGTGGATGGTGTCGGTGAGGGGCTGTCTCTTTATCTCTCAGCAGTGTTAGTCTCTGCTTGGCTTTCTCTTCTCCTGTGATGGCAAGATGGCCATTGGTAGCCTCCAATTCATATCTTACCAACCTGGCAACACAGCCAAAAGGGCATTTTTTTTTCCACTAGAAAAATTAGAGAAATCCCCTGGTGGTCTCTGAGTTCTTGGCTTGGAGCACTGTCTGTTCCTGTCCTTTTCACCGTGGCCAGGGGCACAGAGTTTCCTGGCCCTGCAGTGGCCAGAGGATGGAGCCCCTGGTCCCCAAACCACAGGAGGAAGAGGCTCCCCATAGAGAAGGAGGTTCCCACCAGGAGAGTTGGGGTGGGAGTGGGGGGAGTGGGCGGCCACAGCAGTGGCTACCCCAGTGGCGGGAGGTCTGAGGCAATGCAGACACAGAAGCTTGTGCAGTGCCCAGTAGATCGAATCCCCCATGGATGCAACCCTTCTCCCCGTTCTTCCTTTTACTTCTGAGGAAATGCAGCTGCTTTCTATTGATTCTAAAGCACATTTTTAAACATAGTAAGGTGATCCTATCTTTAAGACTTTTATAAACCTTGAATTTTACTTATGCTGAACCTTGAAATGTTTTGAGGAGATCTATTTTGAAGATGGGGGCATGGCAGAGGGAAATGTTATTTAATCTGTTTTTGTTATTCAGTAAAAAATTACTCATGGAGAATCTGCCATAGTAATCTCAGACACTTAGAAGTTCTGAGAGGATGGAAAAGAACAAGGAAAAGTCCCTTTCTTGGGGTGTCTGCAGCCCAGCCGATGTGGGCAGTCGGTCAAGTGTTCAGATAGCATGTGGTAGAAGGTAGAATACAGGTGAGGCTGTTAGGGAGGAGAGGAAGCCCTGGGGAGCACAGAATGGAGCAGGACCCCATCTAGCCGGAAGAACACAGGAGAGCTGATGGGGCGATGGTGTCTGAGCCGAGCCTTGAACGTGGGGTGTGGCTTTGTAGGCATGGGCTGCAAGGAGCAAGAGGGGGTGGCCCAGAAGGAGAGGTAAGGGAGAGGGAGATAACCCATTCATTCTTGGGGCTCACTTTACACCAGGCTCTGTGCTTGACACTGGGCATTCAAAGACCAATCATCGATCTTTGCTCTAGTAGTGGGAGAATATCACAAAGAGTCACAGATGCCCAGGTAGAAGTCTGTATGGGGTCTGGCGAGGGCATGGGGGAGGGGATTGTCCATTCTCATTCCTGATGGGGAAGAGCATACTCAAAGACATAGAGGTGGGATGGTGAAAGATGACTCCATGAAATGACCAGCTCTGTGTTTCTGGAGCTGGAGGTTCACCAGGAGGAGATAAGGTGGAGCCAGGCAGTAGAGGGCCCTGAATGCCCGATTCACAAGTTTGGTCGTGATTCTTGAGACACTAGCTCTCCAGGGTAGGTTTCAGGGGCATGTGACCTACGCAGCTGCATCAGGCCCCACGCTTTGCTGATGTTCTGCTGTAGTCTTGAAATCCTTAGTGCTTTTCAAACAAAGAGCCATGCATTTTCATTTTTGCACTGGGCTCTGCAAATTACATAGCCTGCAGGGGGTGATGTGATAGCAGTCTGAGCTGTGCTTTAGGACACGTCCAGCTGGAGTGAGGGAGAGCCGGAGCAGAGGAGAAGTAGTAATTGGGAAGCTGTCTGCATAGCTTTGAGAAAGGGATATTAATGGCCCAGGTGAGGGCAGGTAAAGGGAGGATGGAGAGGGAAAGGGCGCATCTGACACCTGTCACCAGGCCTGAGAAGCAGACTGAGTGTGAAGGCAGGGGGAGGGAGGAGCCAGAGTTAGCCTCGGCTCTGGACTTGGGGTCTTCTTGTGCTCAGCGCTACCCTCTGAGCCAGGGGACTTTTGGTGGATAAGGCTGGTTTTCCAAACCAAAATTTAGAAGACTGTCCTAATATTTTTACTCTCGACAGTAAGCGAAAGCTGACATTGGCAGCCTCCTTCAATGAATGTAAAATAACCAGAAAAGACATTCTGAGGCATTCTGGAATCCAACAGATGGACCAAGCAATCATGTTAAAAACAGTAAATCACAACTTGAACTTCAGTTAATCATAATCACATTTCTCTTTTCTTATTTAATTTTGAAGCATCTTCCTAAGTAGTTTCCTTTTTTGGTTTCTTTTACTTAAAAGACCTTGTTATTATAGGGCACCCCAGTTAAGGATGCCTGATACATGACATCCAAACCAAAAAACCTTATTTGGGAAATGACATCCTTTCTGAGGTTTCGGAAGTGGTTATTTTGTCTCCTGCAAAGATTCATGGAGGAATTTATTTCCTCTGGTTAACTTAGCACAGAAATTAAAAAAAACACAACTGTGTATTTACCTAGTGATCTTTAAAAGACACCCTTCAGGGAAACCAAGGTTGCCCTGAACTTAGGGTGACAGCATGCAGGGCTTTGAGAATCCGGGTGGAAAGGGCATGTGGTTTTGACCTATGGGGTCTGGTCTTTTGGCTCCAGACCATTTCCTGTCTGGTGCAGACACAGACAAGGCACTTCTGTTGCAAGGACATGAGGTCAAGGCATTGCCATTCAGGCCCCAGATGCTGTGCTAGGGCGTCTTGGAATCGAGGAGGCAGCTCAGGGCCAGAGGCACCCAGGAGAGGCTTGTGAAAAGATGGAGGGGCATCACTGTGGTCGTGTGGACAGGTGGGCATGCCGTCTATGTTTTTATCAAAAATGGGCTCCAGCGAGTACAAAGACCCTCCCCCCACCCCACCCTACATCTCTTCCTGCCCTCGTGGTGTTGCACTACACCTGGCCATCCACAATGGCTTTCTCTGACTTGTGCATCTTTTCTACAGAAGGAGTAATTTGGGGCCATCCAGATGTGTCATTCTCTAAAACTGGAGATTATGTCTGCTGCTCTTTTTTAAGGGGATTGTGGAAGAACACCTGATGTCTTGAGGGAGACCCATGAAGTTGTCAAGGTGAAAACAAAGTGTTCCTTTGCTTTTCCCTTTTGCAATGATTGTGATGTATTTGATTTCATTTGGATGCTCCTGTTGCACTGATGGTGAGTGTTGCTCCATCAGGGCTCAGCCCTTGTTAGTTATTAGGAGCATCTCCTGGAACAGTGAATAGAGAAAGTGCTTGTAGACACTTGGTCAGCTCCTTGGAGCTCCTTGCTCTCTGCACAGTAGGCACTGGTGGTTGACTGAATCAATAAACGTGCTGTTGAATTAATCCTATTTTCCCTGTCTGAAGAAAGGGACATTCACCATCTGTAGAGTGTGAATTTTGAATTCTAGGTGCAGGGACAGCTTTGTGCTAAAGCATCCTTGGAGCCTCACTTGGCTCTTTTTGGCACCAAGAGCTGTGAAGGCAGAGGACGTTTCTATTTTGCTCAGCATTTATTCCCCAGTGCCTAGCACAAGGCTTGACACATAGCAGATACTTAATAAATATTTGAGTGAATCGATAAATAAATAGATATGCCTGTTTTTCTTACATATTAGAAGCTCATCTCTAAGAGTCATGTGTCAATGTCTCCAAGTTCCTTGAGACCTGAAGACCTCCCCCACCCCTGTCCCCTCCCTGCAACACTCAACACAGTGATTGGCACATAGTGGTCATTTGATATTTGTTGAGGTAATGAGATAAGTGGCAGTAGGCAAAGGAAAATGCCCTGACTGGGAGTTAGTATGTCTGGACTCCGGGCTGCCTAGTCTGGAGACCTTGCTTAAGTAGGCTGGTATCCTGCTCTGTAAAATGGGGTTCAGCTACCAGTTGCTGCTCTGCTTATCTCGGGGCTATTTTGCAGTTCAGAAGAACTAATGGTTGCCCTGGTCATCCACAATGGCTTTCTCTAACTTGTGCAAAAGTTAAGTCTGGTAGCCATGGGAAACTTGTCACCAAAACACGATGGAATCCAGTTATAGTGGATGTGTGGCTGATGCGGGTGCACCTGCTTCCCAGGCCTTTCTGAGAACTGGTAGCTTTATGTTATGTCAATAAATAGATAAATAAGTGAGATATGCTGTCAGTGTAGAAAATTTGGAAATCATAGAAAAGCAGAAATATGAAAACAATAATTACCCTAAAGAAGTAGGCCAAAGATAATCACTATTAACCTTGTGGAATATTTCAGAGCCTTTCCTCGGCAGGTATACACACACATCATACACACACACGACATGATTCCGGTCATCTAACAGATCTAACAGTTATCTTTGTATCACCTTGTTTTCTGAAGTAAATGCTGTCTTAGTTCGGGCTGCTAGGACATATATCAGAGCCAGGGTGGCTTAAACAACATTTATTTCTCCTAGTTCTGGAGGCTGGGAAGTTCAAGATCAAGATGCCAGCAGATTGGGTGTCTGGTGAGAGCCTGCATCCTGCTGTGTAGGCAGATGCCTTCTTGATGTGTTTCGTCTTGTGGGGGAGGGGGAGGGGGAGAGAGAGAGACAGAGACAGAGACAGAGACAGATTGAGATTGAGATCATCTCTTCGTATTTTCTTGTAAGGGCACTAACCCCATTCACAAGAGCCTCACCCTCATGACCTAATCACCGCCCAAAGGCCCATCTGTAAATACTATCGCAGTGGGTATCAGGGCTTCAATGTTGGAATTTCTGGAGGACACAAACATACAGTCCATAGCAGCTGCCAATAGCAAGAAAAGGAAGAGCCTTGTCTTACCATTTCTTCAGTAACTTGCTCAGGGCCCAGTCTGGTGCAAGACAGAGTCGGAACTTGCTAAATACTTAATGGACTTCTAGAACTTCAGGGCTGGGAAGATTCCTTGCTATATAATTGAACATCCTCATTTTAAATACATGGAGAAACTAAGGCTCAGGAAGAAAAACAGGCCCAGGACCCCAGGGCTGGACGGTAGCAGAGCTGAGCCTCCAGACCTTGCCTGCTTTCTTCTGGCCCGCTCACCTCCACTCCCTGCTAATGATTCTGGCCCTCTCACCTCCACTCCCTACTAATGATTCTGACCTGCTCACCTCTACTCCCTGCTAATGAGTTGAAGTGCAGATGCCAGGAAGTCTATTGGGCGTAGAAGTCAGTGCTTGGCTAGTTTCGCCTGCGTCTCCAGGTTTGTGGGTCCTACTCTGTCTCAGGGTAGCTCTGGGTGTCTCAGAGCAGCTGTCTCCAGTAGAGCCTTCTGACTGTTCTCACAACATTATGCTGACTTGTGTGTCGGTCAACATCTGGAGCTCCCTCTTGGTTATCACTGTCTGTGTTGTGTGCAGACTCCCCATGCTTGACTTAACACGTGAGTCTTGGTGGGAATACGTTCTCCTGTGCTTTTCCCTTAAATATCCTAACATTTTTTCTTGCCTCTTATCTCTCAAGCCCAGTGGGAAGGGTCCTGCTTTCTATAGGCATCCCTTCCCTCATTCTATCACAGGCATGCGATTCTGTCCCCTCCCTTTCTGGAGCTGTATGACTGAGCCATCTTTCATTCACCAGCAAACCTTTCATGTTTGAGGTCCCCAGTGAGGGCAGCCTGTGGAAGATTCTGCATCTGGGAGCCCCCTAGCTTTCAGGATCTGAGTCTGAAGAGAGAGGGGACATGCATACAGGAAAATTATAGTTCAATTTATAAAGTGGCCAGGGAGCCAAGAGAAGGGTAGAGAAAGTGCTCTGGGTCCTCAGTGGCAGGAGGCCTTCCTCATGTTTACCAGAGGTAGGGAGATGGGCAGGCAAGGCTTTTACTTTTTCATTTTTATTTTTTTTAAGTTTATTTTTGAGAGAGAGTACAAGCAGGGAAGGGGCAGAGAGCGAAAGAGAGAGAAGGCATCCCAGGTAGGCTCTGTGCTGTCGGCACAGAGCCAGCTGTGGGGCTCAGACTTAAGGACTGAGATCACGACCTGAGCTGAAATCAAGAGTTGGATGCTTAACCAACTGAGTCACCTAGGTGTCCGAGGCAGGCAAGGCTTTTAAAGAAGGGACATTTGAGCTTGACTTGGAAAGTATGGTCAGGGCTTGAGCACTTGGAGGCTGCAGGGAAAGAATTCCAGCCAGAGAAAAGAGTATGAGGTGGGTAGTATCAGGGGTGAGTCCCCAGCTGGGGGCAGCCAAGACGGAACTCCAGGAATCCTAGGCTCTGGTACTCAGTAGAAGCAAGTTGCAGTCTGTGGCTTGGGGACGCCTGGTCTCTCACTCTGTTCCTGTTCCAGTGCTGTTGGTGCAAATATCCTGGCAAGTTAGTGCAACTAGCTTTCCTTTGGGACAGAGCTCTTGCCCCGGGGGTCCGTGGACTCCTTAGGAGCCTTCCAGTGGGTGTCGGCATCTGGGAACTGACTGAAATTACATGCATAATTTTGTATCTGTACTTTTTACCCCTCCAGTTGTTAGAGGTCTCTGTTACCCTTGAAAGGACATGCACCTTATGGTCTAGGAGGAAGGTTGGTGTATGAATGGATGTTGACAACTTAAACACTCAAATCCTGTAAAGTCAATTGGGGAAAGTTCTCATGCCTTCACCCATCTCATGCACGGTCCACCCATCTCTGGGTGCATCCCGAGATGGGGACTGCATCCCGACAAGCAGGTCTGGGTCTTGTTCTTCTGTCTACCCCCACCCTGCTACCTGGCCTGGAACATGGCCTTGGACATGTATTTGTGATATTTGTTCAGGAAATAAACATCGATGTGGATACCAGTGCACATGTGTGCTGACCTACAATAGAGTAGACTTTTTAGGCCAGTTGGCCACCTATAGGATCCTGAGGCTGGCCCTGTGGGGAGCAGACATTTCCATGTCAGTCTCCCTGTCTGGTCCCTCCCTCCTCAGCTCAGGGACAGGCCTTGGCACATCCTGCTGGTCAGCCGAGGGCTGGGTCCGTCTGCCCAGCACTTGACAAATGCAGTTTGAGCTCTCTTCTGCCAGAAGGGCTCTTAAGCCCCATGATCCACAGGTGTATGGCTAGACCCAAAGGTACTTCCTCACCTGTTGCAGGGTGAGGGCCATGCTTGGGAACCTCATCTCCCCCTCCTTGACTTGAGAATGGCTGGTGCCAGCACCAGTCCAAGCTTGTCTTTGGCAGTGTGAGGAATCCCATGGCTGCATACCACCAGTTGGGACTCTCCTCAGGGGCTTTCTGCTTGGTGACTGCACGGTTTCTAATCAGGAGCTCTGCCAGGTGGATGGTAGGGCCGCTGGCAGCTGCCTTGGCATTCTGTTAAGTAGGTGTGCAAGTTGTAGCCCATTGGGGAGCTCCAGGGAGTGGGATCGGCAGGGTCATTTGCCCATCTGGCTTAGACTGTGTTACAGCACCATGGGGGAGATGGAAGCAGAAGAGTGGCCTCCTTCATGGTTTGTCAGAGTCCTCTTTTTCCTGTTTAGGAAAGCACAAGGAGAGCATTTGATTTCTACCGTGAAGGGTCTTGGCTTCACCTAGAAAGACCTCGACTGTGGCGTGTAGTTCTTCAGAGTGATAAGCCAAGTCCGACCAGTCCCAATCCGAGAGGGATCTGGAAACCCGTGCTGCCCCTCCCATGCACCCTCCCCTTTCTGCCCCATTCTCATCCATTCAGCAGCTCACTGATTGTCTACCATGTGCTGAGAGGGAGACTGCGAACAGATCCACACTGATCCTGCCTTCAGGGAGCTTTTTATAATGCAAGGTAGCACCTAAGGTTCTAAGAAATTTTGGGATGCGTGCTGGGGTGGGATGGGGAGGTGGTTGGATTGATGGTCCTGCTTCTTCACAGATGCTCATATTTTCTTTCTCTTATCCAAAACCTGCAGAATCTTTACCACTAAAGAATGTTTCCATCTGTAACATCTGATTGCATTTATAGTACTTTTGTTGTGTCCATCATCTGCCTGTTCTTCCATCTGTCTGCCACCCTCGGACAGGCCCTTGGACAGGAATGCAGGAAGAAAGAAGTCTTGGCCCCAGCTGTCAGGGAGCTCATCTCTGATTGCCTTCTCATTGTTCAAATTGCACCGTGGGTTTTGTTCCCCAGCTTAACTGTAAACTCCTTGAAGGTCAAAGACGATCTCTTCTTAGATATTCTTGGCAGAGGGGAAGGTTTGTTGGTCAGTGGATTGCTGGAACTGTAGTCCTGTTGTATTTGCTTAATGAAAGGGTGAACATAATGTCTACAAAGCCTGCCTGCCTTTCTGCTCGCCAGGGTGAGAGGCTCTTCGTTCTGATTTGGAAATCCAGTGTGGTGGGAGGGACTTGGGGAAAAAATATAATGTCTTAATAGGCAAAGATCCCCAAGGTGTATTTGTGCTCGAGGCTCTCCTGAAGAATGAAAAGCTTCATTCATGCCTTTTCTTTATGCTTCCGCTTCTTAAAAAAAAAAAAAAAAAAAAAAAAACAAAAAAAAAAACACAGAGGAAAAAACACAGAAGAAAAAGAAGGGGATGTGTCAATTTAAGCTGCCTAATTCATTTTTAATGTGGGTCAGAATTGTCATCTTCACGCGCCTTTGTCTCTTCACACCTAGGCTGCTGCTGACATGCTTGCCTCATCAACAAAGCTTAATTAACAGAGCCGGGAAGGTGACACACAGGGCTGACAATGCCGAGCACGACTTTCTGCCTGCCCAGAGAGCCTGTGGGGTGGCGTCCCTCCCGAGCCTGTCGTCTGCCGTCTGAGGCGGATTTGCACTTGGGGAGCCAGGGTTCTGGGAGTCAGGCTGGGGCATGCATCAACAGTGTGGAGCATAGATTTGCTTCTTAGCAGATGTGGCTGGCCCACTTACGGTCCTAATGCCAGAAGAGTTGTCATTGTCTTAAAAAAAAAAAAAAAAAGGATTTGACTTAAAAAAAAAAAAAAAATCAGACTCCGGGATAAGGCCAGGTTTGAATCTTAAAGCAGGTTGACCTATTTTCATCACAGCATTATCAAAGCCTGCTTTGTGATTCTACCTTTGAATGTGCTTTTATTGGTGTCACATGAACTGAACACCTGATTCGAGGAGGAGAGCATGCAAAGACCTTGTCTGGGGGAACTCTGTTTCCCGTGGGTCTGGGGGCTGAGCCTTAGCCTGCTCGAGCAGGTCCCCACTTAGGGGAGGGCTGCCCAGGCGAGGACGGCAGATGTCTAGGCTAGCCTGCAGGGTGGCACCTTCCACAGAGGGCGTCTATACTTTCCTGTGTGACCTTGACAGCTGCCTGGGGAGGGAAGCCTAGCAGGCCATATTCTCCTTGCTCCACAGAAGAGGAAACAAGCTTACACAGGCAGGTGGTTGGAGAGCCTAGGTGAGAACATTCAAAGTCACTGAGACCTGTGCTTGCGCTGACCCAGAGGCCCCGTGCTAACCCAGAGGCCCTGCCTCTGAGAGCTTCCTCTTCTTTCCAGATCCTTTGTTCTCTTTCTCATTTGGTTTAAGTAGTTCCAGCTGTGGTTTGGGAACAAAGGAACCCCCAGACTGCATGTAGGATCTGTGTGTAATAGGCCAGAAAGCTCACTCTTCCGGAAAACTTTGGAAAGTGAACTCCCCTGAGCTACCTTGTCACATGGTGAACCCCTTGGTGAGATGAGGGAAAGGTCTCAGTTCCTGGCAGAACAGGAACAATACTGTGGCCAGTGCATTAGCCAGAGGAATTCATGCGGAGGAAAGAGAGAGGAGGGTTTTCCCACTGACTTTTGCCTGGCCTCTGTTCTGAGTTTTCTTCCCCCTTGGAGGACAAGATGGCTCCTCGTCCCAAGGGTCATACTCTGTGGTTTTATCAGTAGCCTCCTTTTCCACTACTTTGCTTTTCTTGATTGCCTCAGAGGCGATTCCTCACTCAATTTATGTGACATGCTACAGTGTCTCCAGTGTTAAGAATGGGTGTCATAAAAAAATACCAAAGCAAACTTAATCCACTTAAGTTTTTTTTTCCAGTCATTGTACTCAACAAAAAATATTCACAAGGACCAGAGACTATTAGTATTATAAAAAGCAACAGTAATAAACCCTTCATGTTTTTGTAAAGAGCTTAAAAATTTTAGACCGTCTTTACTTCTGTTGTCTTGTCATTTCTGGAAACCATTTGGATTAGATAAGCGGATATTTAAATGTTTCCATCTTACAGATGAGAGAATTAAGATCTGGATCAGGAACTTGCCCAAAGTTACTGGCCAGTTTAGTGAACACCTGAACTGAACACCTGAACCCAGATCCTTTAGTTCAGAATAAGACGGGCATTGTCTTTAACTTCACGAAGCTAATGATGTACTTGGGAAAGACAGTAAACAAATACAGAGACAAGTATTAAGACAGGTATAAGGGGAATATGTTGAGGGACCTACACTGGTCTAGGGAGTCAGGTTGAGCTTTCCTGAGATAGCAGTGGGTAAACGAGACTTGGATGGTGAGTTGACTTTCGTTAGATGAAGAGGTAGGAAGACTGTTCAGGGCATGGCATGTTCAGGGAAGCAGCTAGAGCTTCACGTGGCTGGGCAAACAGGAGCAAGGGGTTGAGGACTATAGGATCACATCATGGGGGGGCCTTACAAGCCAGGCCAAGAGCTTTGATTTGGTCCTGAGGACTGTGAGGAGCTACTGAAGGGTTTTAAGCAGAGGAGTGCCATGTGTCACAGAAAGACTGACCTGGTGATCGGGGGGATATGTGTTGATGGTGGGGCAAGAATGCACTGGGCAGTCTGGTCATGCAGCTGCTGGAATTGCTCAGGGAGAAATAAGGTTATATGGACTGTGGTGGGCATAGCATGGGTGGACAGAAGGGGACAGATTGAGGAACGACTGGGGAGTGAACTGAACAGAGTTTGAAACTGTTTGTGGCAGAAGAGGAGGAGAAGTAAAGACGTATTCTGAGGATTTTGGCTTGGATATGGGTAGGGCTGTTTTCTGGGTTCGGGAACCCTGGGGAAAAGGCCAGCTTGGGGAATCAAGAGGTAGGCATCATGGACTCTGTCTGGGCCATGCTGAGTTTGAGATGCCTGAAAATATCCAAGAGGAGACACCCATAGGAACTTAGACAAGTTGGCTGGGGCTTGGAAGAGAAAACTAGACTGGTAGTGTGAATTTTGGATCCACTGACACAAAGTAAGTAGTTGAAATGGATTAGGCCACCAAATGCTGTGTCTTCTCATCTTTACCACACTTGTTGAGAGGATGTTTCACTTAGGGCCTGGGCTAGGATCCAGAGCTTTAAGGGCATTGTTACCACGTCTGGAGTCAGTTTAATAAAGGCTGCTCCTCGGGTCCCAATAAAGGCCCTCTAATGCCAAAAGAAAATCCAGTAGGCAAGCGGAACCAATGAATGAACTTGGTATTCTGAGTGTTGTTAATTTCATAACTTATGGGTGGTTGAAGGGAAGGCTGGTACGTGGTTTCTGGTGACACTTTTTCATGGCTGTGTGTATTCCACCAATTTTAAATCAGTAGGTCCTGTGGTGCACTACACAATTAAATAATTCTGAAAGACCTTCATAGTGTTTGCAAATTGTGGATTCTTTGGATAAGTACCAAGAGGCTGCCTTCTTCGGCAACAGAATACACACATTTTTATGACTCCTGTTATCGAGGCACTCTATTGTGGGTGTCAACAAGAACTCCGGACTTGCTGGGGCAAGAGCTTCATGGCCTGTCCTTTAACAACTCTCAAAAGGTTGCTCTCCCTATGTTTCCAAGGGACCCCCTCTGGGGGCCACTCTGTAGACTAGAGGAAGAAGCACTCATTCACTGACTCATTCATCAGTGCTGGCTGTGCACCGTGCACCGTCTGTTCGGAATGTAAACATGACTCAGACCTCGCCCTGCTTACAGCCTGGGGCTGGTAGCCTAATAGCTGGGTAGATGTTACACCGATAATTGCAGCCAAGGATGAGCTCTGCTTTATTTGAGTTCTGTATGAGGTGGGGGGTGGTTTAGAGGAGGGAGATGCTCCTTCTGCACAGAGAAAGGGCTTCACCGAGGTTGTGACAAGAACTTGAATTTGCGGAGATGACTAACAGCCCTGTTCCACTGTCTCTTTGGCAGTCAGAGAACTCTCGCCCAGAGGGCACACAGAGGTCAGCCCCTGGAGCCCCAGTTTACCCACAAGCAGGAAAAGGCCCATGTGAGGACCAGAGCCACATGCCTGGCCAGCATTTTTTTTTTTTTTTTTTTTTTTTACCATTTAGTTTTTGAGGTTTGAATTCTTAACCAGATTTCTTCTGACTGTAAACTTATTTAATGCTCCTGAGAAATCATTCGTAAAATTGGAAATTTTAAGTTACTTATGACTTGAGTAACTAGATACAGTTAGATGTACATACTATATATAAAAAACTAAAACAAATTCTGATATCCTTTGTTGATGTGGGAATATCTCTTCTAGTAGAGAATGACAGAAAAGATCTTGATTAATATTTTGTCGTGTTCACAGTTTTTGGAGAGCATCTTTCATTTCTCAGCCACTTCATGTACATTTCCATTTTGCATGGTGTCACTGCTAGAATTACCGAAGCTTCTGAATGGTGACAGATGTGTGATTCTTCAGTCCTACAGATCTGTAGGGTTTTCCCTCACGCCGAAATCAGTGTCTTTTTTTTTTTTCAATTTAATTACACCTTTAATGAATATTTTATCAAACGAACTCCATGTCTTGTATTTCATTATTAATGTCGTTTATGAGGCTCTGTCCTCACTAGCATAATTTAGAAGCAAAAAGATTACCGAAGGAGGGATGATACTTTAGGGACGATGGGTGGGAGTTGGGGAAAGACCATCCATGCGCCTTTCTCAGCGTCAACAAACATGGGCATTTACAGGTGCTGCGGGAGGAGCTGGCTTGGTTGCATGTGCCTTTCACCTGGGGGGACAAATTGAGTGTGTGCATTCTGTGAGATGAAGTTGTCCTAAATGCGTACTGTTCCTGCAGCATTTTGGCTGCAGCACAGCTGTGAGGTGGCAGAGACAGAGCAGGGCAGTGGAGGCAGGACAGATGTGTGTGTGGGTCAAGGTCGGTCTCGTCCTTACTGGGTCACTTGAGTCAAGTGCCCTTCCCCTGACTCACAGTCATTTTGACCTGCCCACTGTCCAGAGAGTCCCCTGGTTCACTGATGACCCTGGCAGCCAGCTTCTCATTTTCCTTTCTGTCAGTCTGGACTAAATTATATGGATGCCCATTCAGCCCACTCTGGTCTCTCATTTCCAGGGAACTTCTTCTTCTCCCCTTAGTTGGTCACCCCCTCCCCCACCCCCCTGTACCTTGGGTCTGTAGTCACAGGTAAGTTCCAGCCCCTAAGCCTCTCCCTCGGCACCTACCTTGCCCCTCCTCCCAGCTTGCCTGCCCAGCAGTGCCCTGGGACCTGTTCTCCATCCTCCCTAATCTTTGCAGAACTTCGCTTTCTTCCTTGGCTCAGATCCAGACATTTCAAATCATTGTCCTAAATGCCCTTCCTGTTTGTCCCTTCCCGGGAAGTTCCCAGCCCTGGATGAATCCAGCCAGCTCTTCTGGGTTTGGCTGCCTGACCACCGCCCCCTTGTTCATGATTGCTGGGCCACACTAGCCTGAGTTGACCTCCTTCCCACTTCAGAGCATCCTCACACACTGTTCCAGCTCCCTGAGTTGTTCTTCCCTGTCTTCATCCACTTCTTCTTGTCCAAACTCTTCATTTGCATCACAGGGGGCCTTCTCTGGCTGCCTGGCTGAGATAGGTTCTCTCCTACCAGGTGCTCACTCAGCACACTGTGCTGGGCTGTTCTGCACTCAGGGTCATCACTTGTTTGTGTGTTCAAGACCTGGCCCAGGCTTCCCAGGGCAGTCCTAACTTCAGATCTTTGTTTCTTCATGCCCATGAAAGATCCCAGAAATCCTATTACCGTGGCATCTGAATGCCATCTCTCAGACTATCTCTGTGACTCCGAAGCAGCTCAAATCTCTTGGCAGCATGAGAGTCCTGATTTTTGGTTTCTCAAATCCCTGTGGTCTTCAGCGATAATCCCTATTGTCTGGAGGTGTGGTAGGTTATTAGTGAGGGGTGTAGGCTCTGGACCAAAGTGCTTGAGCTAAATCCTGACCTCACCACTTCTAGCTAGAGGGCCTTGGGTCAGGTACCTGCCTGGAGCCTGAATTTCTGCATGTGGGAAATAACAGTACCCACCCCCTGGTAGTGAGAGGATTAAAATGCACTGATTCAGGTGTGGGGCACATAGAGGGTGTCAGGGTGCAGGTGAGCATCCAGGAAGTGTTGGCTTTGTGAGCTGTTCTTTGCCATGGTGGGGGATGTAAGGCTCTACTGCCTCGTGCTCCACGTGCTTCTCTTACACATAGGCCTCAGTAAACATTTGTAGGTAGAGACCAGCACCTGGAGAAGGCACTGTATTCTGGCTTTTGAGCCCACAGTGTAAACAACTCATTTCCCACATCCCTGGCCCCCACCACTCCGGGTGGCACCTCGCTCTCGATGCTTGCCTCCCTCTCCCACACACGGAACAAGTTCCTCTTTGTGCATTTCCTCCTCTCATTCTGTCCACCTGGGATACTCTCTCTAGATCTTTCCTTGAACCCAACATCGTGTCCTACCATCCCCTTTATTACCAACTTCACAAACCCTGAGTGCGTGTCTGCTGACCGTTGACCTTGTCGCTTTCTAATTCTCAACTTAGAAACTACCGAAGGCAGGAGTGATGTTTCCTCTTTTCTGGGAACTGCACTAAGCATAGAAAGAACTCCACTCTTCTCAGGCATTCAGGCAAAGCTCACTGACTGAAGGCAGTAACCAGCTGACCTAGTGCTGGTGTTCATGTATGGTATCTGCATATCAGGTGTACCTGGGATGCTGGTTAAATCCCTTGTCGCTCAGCATATTTTGTCATCAACTTTTGGCAAAACCGGGTGACAGGACCTTGTCCTCCCCGCCTTTTCTTTCCCTGCCTTTCCGGGAACATGTGATACCTCTCTACACTACGGTGTCCTTGTTCTCATTCAGCAGTTCAGTAGGACTGAGTGCATGCCTACTGTGTGACAGGCAGGGACTCATTTGGGCACCAAGGAGCAGCAGCGAACCAAACAGGCAGGGCTCCCGTTCTTGTGGAGCTATGTTCTGGTGGGAAGAGACAGACGATAGACACCCCCACCCCAACCCCTCCCTAGATGGTGCTTACATTCTGGCCAGGGAGATGAAAGAAGGGGGTAAGGATACTACTGCAGGTTTTGGTGGCCAGGAGAGGCTTCTGTGATGAAGTGATATGTGAGCAGGGATTGAATGGGGTGAGGAAGCAAACTTTACAGATATCCTTACAGATATCCAGGAAACAGTATTTGGGACAGAAGGGACAGCACGTACCAAGGCTCTGAGGAGAGGGGTGTGCAAGTGCTGTCTTGGGAGGATCACGAGGAGGTACCTTCAGGTAGAGTGGAAAGGCTGAACCGGGGAGAGTGGAAGGGGCTGAGACACAGCAAGGGGAGACTAGACAGCACAGGCTCCCAAAGGGCCTTGGATTTTATTCTCAACTAGATGGGGAGCCATTTGAGGGTTTTGAGGAGCAGAGAGACACAATTTATGTAGTATCACCTTCGATTCTCAAGAGCTTGAGGAAATTGAACTAACAAAGTCATAGGAGGAGGGAAGTTACTTGCATTTTAGCAGAAGGGCACCTTCCTAATTACGGGGAAGGCCCAAAACAAAAAGGCTATAGTGTAGGTGGGATTAAGTGACTCTAATGCTTCCTGCTTGCTCTCTCCCAGCATGTATAGAAGTGGTAAACACTTTGGAGGAAATATACCCCAAGCCCAGTGTGGTTTCTTCTTGGTTTGTTTTTGGCACCACAAAACTTGTCTTTTACTGGTGAAACCAGAGAACCTTAAATACTTCTCGTGGACATCAACTTTTTTCTTTCAAATTTTAAAATGGTATTGTGGATGTGCAAATTTTAAAAGTTATACACAGTTTGGAAGACACAAACATATGCAAGAATTCAATGGGAGATGTTCTGAGATGTGAATTCAAACCCAGAGAACCATCAAGCAGGCTTCTGTAAAACCCCTTGGCCACTGCACCTGTTGCGGCGATGACAGGGGGCTGCTTGTAGCTCTGCCCAAGGGCTTTGTTCCCTTCTCTCTGAGGATTGTAAAAGTCCCAGGGCCATCCTGTTGGTGTTGAAATCATGAGCTAGTGAGGGAAGAGAGAGGGAGGGATGGGTGGGGCCCGGGGTGGTGTCTGTCCTTCACCCTTGAGGTGGGACAAGGGCCGTGTGCCAAGGCTATACCAAGCAGCTGGAATTTCTTTCTTCTCAGCCCAGTCTCCCTGCCCCCACCCTCCACAACCTGGCAGGTAGACAGAAGGTGGTGCCTCACCTGCCCCTGGACTGAGAAGTGGCCTTGCGTCCTGCTTGCACAGCCGGGTCACCAGCAGAGACGGCTGAAGTCCCAGGCACCTTTGTAAGAGCTTCAGTCAGAAATGATGATGTTTGAATCCATTCTTCAGGGAGCTGCTGCTTTTCTTAGATGGTGTAAAAAAGGAAAGATGGAAGGTAGAATCTTTGAAGTCAAAGGAACGGGAATTAAGTTCAGCGACAGAACCCACCAGGCCATCAAGCACAGTCTGTGTGACTAAGGAGGGTGTGAGGGAGGGAGCAGTCCCCTGCACGCACGTGTGTGTGTGTGTGTGCTCACACACATGCATGTTTAAAGGCAGAAGAAATTGGATTCCCATGGACAGAAAGGCCCTCACTTCCGAGTATGCAGTCTGGTTCATATTAGTAACCAAACTTAGAGAACAGCTTTAGGCTGTGTGTTGTGTCACTTGAAAGCATTTGAAATAATCTAGCTGGTCTAGAAGGCAGCTGTCTCAGTCTTACTTGAGGATGGGGACAAAGTCACTGGAATGCTCTTGGTTTCCTGATACTCCAGACAAGAAGCTAGAGCCCAGCTTCCTCAGGCCATGTACTTTCATTAGTTAATTCAACTGCTTCAGCAAATATTTCTTGAGCACCTACAGGTGGCAGCCACTGTTCCTGGTCCTGGGGCCATTGGATGAACAGGCTCCATGTGGAGCTTACGCTCTCTTGGGCGGGGAACAGCCACGCAACAGGTGAGCAGAGAAGGTGACCTCACAGAGCACCCACCTTATGAAGAAGAGAAAGTGAGGCGGTGTGGTAGGCCTGCTGGATGGCTCTGGGGCAGAGTTTCCAAGGCAGGAGGGAAATACAGACTTTGATGCAGAAAGAAGTGTTTTTAAGGAGCAAAAAAGAGGCCAGTTGATGCCTCCTGGCGCAGAGGAGAACAGTGGTTTCCGTGAATCCGTCCTTCTCTCATGTTCCTGGGCAACTCCACAGACCTGCATGTAAATGGCAGGCACAGTCATGGGCACCAGGATCCTTTTTTTCTGAGCTGTCTTTCTTCCCTTTTGCCCAAGATGTAAAGATTTCTGAGCAGAGCATGAGTGTCTTGAGACTTGGCCATTCTGCCATTTTCCCCCCAGTCACCCAAGTAAGAAAATTCCATCTTCCCAAATCCCCCCATTGATCTAGAATTGTACACTGGCGGCAGTGTTCTCCCTTGCAGCTTTATTATTCCTCTGTGGCTTTCCTACCAATTGTCTTTTCTCCATGCGGTCTGTCCCCTGGTTGTCTCTCTTTGTGAAGCTAATTGTTGAGCCATTAAAACGGTTCGTTAGTTCCAACACAACCACTGCACACAGCTGTTTGATGGGGAGTTTCACCTTGGTGTTTCAGTCCATCTTAGAGTTGGTAGTTGTGATGGTCAGCTCCTCCTCGGACAGTGTGCTGCTGCCCACAGAAGAATGCAAAGGTCCAGCCATGTGAGGACACTGGGCATTTGGAGGGAGTTGAGCTGAGTCCTAAGAATACTTGCATTTGGAAGAGAAAGATAACTCCAGAGAGTAAGCCAGGGGTGAAGGCAATAGCACCTTCCCTCCAATCCCACTCTGGGTCCCTCACCCACATAGAAGCCCCAGATCACAGTGGAGGCCCCTAGGGACCAGGAAGGGCCATCCATCCATTTGTTCTCCATCTCCAGCTGGTCCCTGAAGCTACTGGCATCCAGGGCTACTTCCCTGATGCTCCCTGACCCAGCTCACCAGAGCCCACTGACTGGGGCCAGAGCCACAGTCATCCCGGGCCCTTGCCTGCCTGCCTACCATCACCCATTCTGTACTGGCCCCAGCTCCTAGTGACATCTGCCTGACTGGACTGTGCTTGTCTAGAATGCAGCTGAACCTGTAGAAGGTGCCAGTTGAGAATTCATGGAAAAAAATGTTTTCATGGTTCTTGCCTTCAAGGAGTTTACAGTCTAGTGTGCACAACAACATGAGTAATAAAGGCACATTGTGACTGTGCCCAGAGGGTCTTTCGGACAGAGGGGTCAAGCAGGAGGGGATGCAGGTCTGTGTGGTGGAATGGGTTATGAGGTGGTGGCTTCTGTTGTCACAAAGAACTCAGGCTGGTGTCAGGGTGGACATTCTTGACCTCCTGGGGTTTATTTTCAGTTGTAGAATTATGGCTTCACTGAAGACACCAGGCTTAGCCACTTGCAACTTTAAGTGCCACAAGGAGAAGGAGAAAGAGGTGGAGAGCAAAGGACCGTGCACTGCAGAAATGCTCCTTCTGGCCAGTGCCCAGGCAGGCCTCACGACTCTGGGGAAGGCAAGCTGGACCAGGGTCCTGGGTTCCAGTCCCAGATGCCCACAAGCTTGCTCTGTGACCTGGACCTCTGCCTTCAGTGACCCCTGCTCTGTCACTTTACAGTAATATATTCGCATGCACGTGGCAGAGGTTATGGGCACCTCTGCATGTGGGCCATTGAGTTTGAGGACCAGTAACTCCAGGGTTGGGAGATAATCCACTGGGAGGCAGGAACCCTGAGGGGAGTGGTCTTTGTCATTTACTGTGTCATTTTGGGGAAAATTGAGCAGAATGATGCCCACCTGTGAATAAGCACCAGGGAGTGGTAGAAGGCGCTTAAACCCAGATCCATTGGAATCTGGAGGCCTGATTTGGTCCTTGTCTCAGGCTAGTGGAAGGCTCTGCTCCACTTGGATTATTTGGACTCCCCCCACTTTTTCAAGGAGAGTCCTCACTACCGGCTTTTGCCAAAAAAGTTGCTGTCATTCTGGGTTTCATTTTTTTTTTTTTTTAACTCCTTCCCATCTCTCCAGTAAAAACACCAGAAATCTAGGACCTGTTCTGATGCTGGTGATGAGCCAAGGAAGCAGGTAACCCAGCGGGCTCATGTAGAAGGTGCTCGGGCCCCCGTTTCTGCCCCCTGCCCACCCCATGGGAGATGGGACACCAGCATCTTCCCACGGAGGCCTGAGAGTAAGGCCATAACTCTGGGGAAAATACTCCATGATTATTATCCTTCCACAGCATGGCCTTTTCCAGGCAATTTGATTTTCATCATCGCCCACCATTTAAGAATACATTTTTCTAGGGAGCTGTCGTGTCTTCAGAGGGAAACTCTGAAACTGGTCCTCAGAGCTCCGTCCCCCTTCGCTTCACTCCCTGGTCCACAGTCCTGGTCCACTGGAAAGTGGAAGACTAGTGGAAATAGAATGTTTCCATATTAAACATTCACAAGTCATAATCCATAAGTAATTAGTAAGCTTTATTAATAAGTCTTCACAGGCTCAGACAGTAGATTTCAGAGATTGTTTTTGGAGAGCCTTCTGTGGAAGGGGGTTTGAGGAAAAGCTGGTGGTCCTGTTGTACACAGCTTGGGACTATTTCCCTTTGATTTCTTCTTACAGCTACTTCTACACAAAGCAGAAAGAAAGGCTTCCTTCAGAAGAATTACAGAGGCGACCCCTGGGGCCAGCCGCGGTGAGAGGAATTGAACTTCTAGTTAATTAGCGAAGGCCCAGCATCCCCAGTGGAGAGGGATGTGCCCGGCCTGGGCGCTGAGAGACCGGTCTCTGCACACAAAGCCCTGCAGCTGACAGCCATGTCATCTTGGGGGACCTTTCTGGGCCCCAGGACAGCTGAGAAACCTGATGCCATTTGAAAATGTTCTCGAGGGCTCTAGCAGATTAGCCAGTCATGGAAGTACATACATTTTAGCTGGCCAAATTTGGATGTGGTATCAGTGTGCCTTTAAAAAAAAATACCACAGTTCCTGCTAAACAGGAACGTGTACATAAATTGGATTTTAAGTAGTTTTCCAATGAAAAGGATCTTCTACTTTTTTTTTTTAAATATTTAGGTTCACCTGAAGGGGCAGCTCTGTCTGCATTTTCTCTCTGCATGCTAGCTTTACATGTGTTAAGGTAAAAAGCATATTCATTGCAGAACATATAGGAAATGTAAACAAAGGCATGGTAAAAAATAATATCTTCAAAAAATATGGGCTCATTTAAAACAGACTCTTGAAACGGAACACTATACTGTGAGTGCCTTTTGGCATGTCGTGTGATCTAGATCTGTCCTTGCTGGCTGCTTAATTTCATTAAAATGGTTGTTCCATTTAACACATGTTCTGTTTTGGACATCAAGGTGGGCTTCCTCTTTTCGCTACCATAAACCACATTGCAGCAAATATGTCTGTGGCAAAGTCACCATGTACCTCCACAATTATTTCCTTTGAATCAAATTTTAGATAGGAAACTGCTGTAACAAAGAATATACAGATTACATAATTCTTCGGTCTTTGGTAGGAGTTGCAAAGCATTTGCTTTGTTGTTGATTTCTAAAAGGGAGTAAAAACGGAGAAATTTTGATGTTAAAGTAATTAAGTAATTGAGTGTTCAAGAGCCTGGACTCTCAGGTCAGATACAAGTTGCTTCACATCACCAAGCCTGTTTCCTCACTTATATTTAAAAACAATTTTTTTAATGTTTGTTTATTCCTGAGAGAGTGAGAGAGGCAGAGCACAAGCAGGGGAGGGGCATGACCTGAGCCGAAGTCAGATGCTTAACCCACTGAGCCACCCAGTGCCCTCTGCTTTGTCGCTTATAAAATGGGCATCCTAATATCCTTCAACCGCATGCAAGCATTAATTAAATCATGTAAGTAAAACACTAGGCTGCAGATGAACTCTCTGTGTGGAAGTTCTGGTTTCTTCCTGAGCCTGCTCTAGATCACCAGAATGGCCTGGACTGCTAGCCAGCCTCCTCTCCAGCCCACCCTGGCTTCCCGGCCGCTACTGTAGACACAGGCAAGCCCACTGCCATTTTGCTGCTCTGTGTCTGTCCTGATTCTGAAAGCCTGTCTTCAGACATTTATATGTTCAGACAAACTAATCAGGCTGAAATTTCTCATGCTTATTTGCAGCTAGATGAAGCAATCCATTTAGCTGCTTTGGAATTACCCAGGCATGGCAGAAATTGGTTTCTCAGCCTTGAGAAATTCTGCAGATACTGAGGTACTGACAGGCACCAGGGCCAGCTTGATGAAATCAGAAACTAAGGGGCCTGTGGTGGCTTTTGGTCAGGACCTCTGTCCTTAGCGACACAGGACAATCCACCTGAGACGTAGCATACTTATCAGCGTTCTTTTGGTCCTCTTGTATCTGAACGTTATTCCTTCTCTCCTCCTCTGAGGAGCTCTGAGCTTCTCCCTGAGAAAGCCTTTGCTTCCAGGTTCGTCATTGGTTGATAGAGAGGAGATATTTGCTGGTTCTTTTTCTCCTTTTGCTGACTGAGGGCCCCAGAGGCCCTTAAATAGTTGCTTTGTGTTAAAACCACTATTTGGGCCAACAGGAGAGCTTGAGCTGAGTTTGGGATTCCAGAGTGTGTAACACCCCCTTTTGTCAGTCTTCATAGTCCGTGGGATAAGAATACCGCAGGGATACTGGCTTACCAAAAGGACTGGGCCCAGAGATGTGCAGCTAGTAAATGGAAGACCTGGGATTTGAATCCTTGCAGAATATAGTTTTATTGTGGGTGCTTTGTTAAAAAAGTTTTTAATGTTTGTTTATTTTTTGAGAGAGAGACAGAATGTGTGCAGGAGAGAGGGAGAGAGAGAGAGAGAGAGAGAGAGAGAGAGAGAGAGACATTGAATCCGAAACAGGCTCTGGGCTCTAGGCTTTGCATTTTCAGCACAGAGCCCGACACGGGGCTTGAACTCACAAACTGTGAGATCATGACCTGAGCCGAAGTTGGACACCTAACTGGCAGGCGCCCCCATCGTGGGTGCTTTTAACCACTGCACAGTACCACCTTTCATCAGACACCTATTTATCAGAATGTGTTTTGTATCTGTCTACACCATGGGATTTATCACTCATTCACCATTTACACAACTGTTGCATGGGAGCATGCAAAAAAAAAAAAAAAAAAAAAAAGATGCGGTCCCTATTCTTACAGTAGTTACAGTAGAAGCAACAAAATGGCTATAAATTAGTACATGAAAATACCTCACCGGTTTGATATATAACTCTAAACCCCAAAATCCCTGAAGAATTTTGTTCTCAGTGATCAAAATCGATGACCCTTCCTTACTACACACATCATTTATGCCCCACCCCCACCCCAGCCATCACTTAGAATCTGTTGATTCTTTTGTTTCTTGGTGGTCCCAGCACATGGATTGATCTGCTCTGTGATTCCACAGTACCCTGTAAGTTCATAAGGAGGGAAACCATCTCTGGCTCACATCGCAGAGTGTTCTTCTGTCTCCCCTTTTAAAGGTCACACCCTCTTGTCATGAATATAAAAACTCTGGCCCAGCGGCAGAGATCCGGATACAGCCTTCCAGGGTTTGTGCATGCTCACTACCACTGCCCTATCCTCCATGAGGATCATTAATGTGCAAAGAGGGCTGTGTTCCTTCTCTGTACATCCCATCAGCAAAGATTTGATCAAGCTTTGCTTCCTGTCCTATGCATTAGGGTTTTAAGTCTTAGACTATGAAATTCCATTCTAACACTAAATATGCTCCTTTCATCTACACTCACTGCTGTGAGCCTGTCCACTTTACCAAGATGTGGCCCTCTCTGGGGTGCGCCCCCTGGTTAAGAACCACAGGGTTAATAGCAGGGGAGAAGGCAGGAGACTGATTAAAACAAATGCCAGGATTCTAAAAATCCTGGGATTTTGGAAATCCTGGGATTCTAAAAATAGCTGGTATGATTTTGAAGAAAGGAATAGAGCCCTGCAAACTTATAGTCATCCCTGCGAATACTGTTTCTAGCTCAATCACTGATTTTCCTGACTTCACACAGAAAGCATGAAATTATGTGGCTAATAATAATGAGGACGATGAAGATGAGGGTAGCTACTATGCAGTGTGTGCTAAGCATTGTGGGAGGAGCTTCTTGCACTCATTTAATCCCTATGGTGACCCCTTGTTATAGGTAATTCACCCTTGTTTAAGATCAGAGGGCCCTGGCTCTATCCCAGCCCTCACCTCCCGCAGCTGGTAATAGGGGTTTTACCCCATATTACCTGAGCTCAAAGCCCTGCCCTCCCAACCATGACAGCCTGCTGCAGCTTTCAAAGCACATGCATAGAGTACTGCTACCATCCTCTACCCCTGCTGGATCGCAAAGGTTTTACCAGCTGATTTGTACTGTATTGTTTTGGCTGTTGCAAACCCTTCTGGAATGAGGGTTGGGTGTAGTCTCATTCACTAGATGTGCAGTTTTGTGGTCAGAGTGGATGGCTTTTATTGTCAAAGTAGCAGTTAATAGAAGGTAATACCAGCCTAGAGTTCCTGTTTAGGTGGGTGATGCTTGGAGCCTGGTGCAAGAGCTGAGGCGGAATTCTGAGTTTTACCTGTTATTAAGGGGCTTTGTGACTTGGAGAAGCCCCCTTGCCATCCGTCACTAATTGGTCATGGTTCCCTTTCCTTCCCTTTTCCTTCTTTCCTTTCTTGCCTTTTTTTGGAGCTAAGCCTCACAACGTTACCAGTTAATCAGAGCTGAAATGTAAGCTAGAGCCTGTTTTCTGTTTCTTGAATTTGATGGTCCCTATAGTTCCTTCCATTCCTGGAACTCATCTGATGTCAGACTGGTGCAGCTTTCACAAGCTTTTTCTCCCTAGCTGACCCACTTGTCCCTCTCAGACAGTGTGGTGCAGCCGAGGCACGGGTGAACTCCTGGAGCCCTGAAGGTGGGGAGGACTGAAGGGGAGGCACAGACTTACACACAATGGAACTGTGCTCCGTACCATGATTTTGCACCTGGGGTTTTCTGAGAGGCCAGAGCTGCCATGTGGAGCAGATGTACTCTCACCTGAAAACTTGTTCCAGTGCCCCCTCCTTACATTGGAACTAAAGCTTATGCTTGCTCTGAAGGGCAGTAGAACAGAGTGATTGGCAGCTTTCGCGGTGGTTGTAACGCTGCTGGGGGTTGAATTCCAGCCCCGATATTAACCATAAGACCTTGGATGGCTTCCTTAGCCTCTCTGTGCCTCCGGTTCCTCATCTGTAAAACCAGAGGCAATAACAGACCCACCCCACGGGGTTCCCAGGAGCCTTGGATGACTTTCTCCATTTAAAGTTCTCAGAACAGCCCCTGGGGCGTAGTATGTGCTAGTTGACATGTTGTTGCATCGTTTAATTCTCTAAATCAAATGAAAATGCTCCATAAATTGCAAAATACCATTCAAATCCTCTTAGCGACAAAAGGTGAAGAAATGGGACGGTGTCGCCTAAGCTATAGCTGGTAATCCCAACTCATGCAGTAGCAATAAAATTGGCCAGTCGGAGATGATGGAGAGCCCACAGACATGAACGAACTCCTCGGAGCAGTGATGCCCTAACTTATCCATGTATTAACATCCCCGGGGAACTCAAAATACACAGCCTGTGGTTTTTTTCCAGACCAGTGGAATCAGGACAATGCAGGGCATGGGGAAAGGTGGACCCAGGAAGTTGTGATTTTACAAAAAGCTCTCCAGGTGCATTCCGGTGCAGCTGGTCTGTGGACCAGTGTTTAGGAACTCCTGGCATGGATGGTCTAATGGGATTCATTGGTTATATTTAACAGGTTACAGGATCTGGCAGAGGGTCTGACAGCAGGTGTCTACCATTAAATACGTTTTCATTAGGTAACATGGGAGAGGCGACACAGGTTTGTCTGAAAGAAATTCTCGACCTCTAAAGACACCTGAAGCCTGGGGCTGAGAGTCTGGCTCTGTTTCTTTTTAAGGTCAGTTTTTACTGGCTGACTGGTCCCCTTGCCATGGGGTAAAGTGACAGGGGAGACTGCTAACTGGGTGAGGAGTGGGGATGAGTGTAATTGAAAAGGGATTTGGAGGCAGGCAGTTTTGGATCCTGGTTTGTAGTAGGGACACCAGACTCCCGCGTCTGAATGCGAACATGGAATCACTCTGTGGGATTTTGCAAAAGTGGAAGCTGCAGGTGAAGGGAGTGGTGCAGGAGATTTAGTGAGCAGGCACTTGGGCAACTGGCCGGCAGATGGGGAACAGAGCTTAAAAAGAGTCATGGCAGACTCCTTAGTCCAGAAGCAGGGAACAAACTGGGGGACATGTGCTAAATAGAAAGAGGGACCAGCATACTATTGAAGAGGAAGAAGAAGATTACACATGGAGGGCTTTTTGAAAGTCACTGAACACTTCATCACCCCCCCCCCCCCACACACACACACACATACTCTGTACTTATTGTAGCTAAAAAGTCTTTAAAAGCTTTTTAGGAAATCATAAAAGTTAAGTGAGATGCCCGGATGGGCCAGTGATAGTCTTTGGACCAGTGTCTGGCAGCCAGTCTGGTTATGTTGGTCTTGGCTACAAGTAGGGATAAATAGCCTTGCTTTGCAGAGCTGCTACAGAGATGGATGGAATGGTAGCTACGAATGATGGCTTCATCATTGTAAAGTACCATTCACCCATACGGAAACATCATCTATGATATGTACATAGCATGGCCCTTGGTATTGGCAGGAGAGAGCAAGCTCTACTTCTGGATGGAGATGGGGATATTCACTACCAGGAGGTAGAGCCTCAGATCTAAAGATCTAGAAACATTCACCATCATGTACTTCATGGTCTAAAACATAGGAGTTTAGACTTTCCTAGGATCTCTTGCAGGGCAAAGTGTGGAGCTCACTCCTGGTGGTTACAGCTGTAATGGTATGTCTACTGGTTTCTCACTGTGTATAGCTGTTAGATTGCTGGTTATGCCCAGTTGCCAAGCTCTGCTGTGACTCCGTTCCTTTCTCTCCTATGCTATTGCTATACATAAGCAAGATTGACATCGTTGAAGAGGTAACTCTGAATCCACCTGATTGAAAGAGAACCCAAAACATAATAGATGATTTGGATTTTGATACTATGTTGTTAGCAATAAATGACATATGATACCCCACATAGTGGTTGTCAAGATAAGAACCACAATGTCTGATGTTCCTTCCAGACATCAACAGCTACCATGTACTTGAGACCACCATGGAGGGCTCCCAAGTATCTGGCACTGTGGGAGTTCTTGGGGAGACAGAGTGGGTATCACTTTCTGATCCTCAAAGTGCTTCAGTCTTGCCAGGAACACAGTAAATGATCTTGTTCCCAAATGAATGGTGGGCTCCTAGGTTCTATAGGATTTGTTCAGAGAGAGAAGGGATTCAAATTAATTTAAGTCATCTAATTGATCAAGACACTAAAGGATAGGGAGCTAGCTAGCTGGCTGTTGATAATGCAAATTAGAATAATAACTTCCATGTAGAGCATCTGGCATTTTTAACATTTTCTACATGGATCATGAACTCAGATGCCTTCGGGGGACAGGCAGGTAACAAAATTTGGGGAAGCAAACAAAATTTGGGGAGGATTATGACACCTTAAAACATGACAGCCCAGAGTTTAGGACAGAAGCATAGCACGCTGCTTCTGATTTTCAAAGAAAGTTTACAAATATCCTACTTAATGTTCACGGCATCTTATGAGGCAGGACTATTCTCATTTTCCAAAGATAAGAAAAACGTTGATGACAATGAAAGGCAGAGATAGGTGTGGTATGGAGTCTGCAGTGTCTATCTCCAGAGCTGTGTGGTATTTCCCCTGGAGGCTTACAACCGCCCCCCCCCCCCCCGACCAAGCCATTGTAGAAGAAGGTACTGTACTCTTCTAAATGGTCCCCCTCTCCCCAGAGCTGCCCCAATCATTCTCTGAGCATGGCTCTGGGGAGATGGCTCCTGGGCCTGTTTGTTTCTACTCTTTCCCTGTTTCTTAAATGGACCCAGGAGGAAAAGGCTGGGAGACAGCAGCAAGGCTACACAGAAGTCAGAGAAAGCCGTCAACCAAGTCAGTGTTAAGGTCCTTTTGGACCTAATAACAGGCCCCTAGTGCTGAAATCAGCTTTGCTACCACATCTAATTGGCTGATTTGAGATTTCCCAACTGTCTCTTTTTATCTTTTACCCATCTTTGTTATTTTTCACTAAAAGAAAAAGTAAAAGAAATAGAGAGGTCGATTTGGGGTTATTTGAACCCAAAGTGAAGAATCCCCTGCACCAGGGCTAGGATCCCCTGAAAGAGGGAAGAGCTGTCAGTTACAATTATTGTGAGCAGTCTCTCTGGCTCCCGAGACCTTTGGTTACAGCTACCGTGACAGCATGAATTACCTTCAGTTGTGAAGTACATTTAACAGCATTATTGCCCACACACTCTGGTGGCAGGCAGGAGGGAAGACTCGGGAATGACAGATGCCTGGAGTCTGGGTGTGCGGCACAGCATCAGGCCAGGGACCATGGACTTTCTGTGCCATCACCAGAGCTTACGTATGGTTTGGGGTTTGGTTTCCACAAGTGCTTGAGGAAGGAACAGTCACCTACTTTATTTAGGTCTCATTTACATACAATAAAATGTATACCTTAAAGTATACAGATTGAGTCTTGATAAATGTCTACACTTCTCTAACCACCACCCCAGTGAAGATGTAAACCATTTCTGTTACTGCACAAAGATCCCTATACCCTCTCTCGTCATCAGTCCCCACCCCTAATTCTTGACCCAAGGCAAACACTGATCTGCTTTTTACTATTATAGATTAGATTTGTCTTTCCTAGAGTTTCATAGAAATTACTCTTGTATGTGTATCAAAGTTTTGTCCTTTTTATTGCTGGGTGACTGACATTCCATTGTGAGGATACACCACAATTTGTTTATCCACTTACCTGCTGTTGGACATTTGGGTCCAAACATTGGAAACATTGTTTTGGCTATTACAAATAAATAGCCAACTTTTGGCTATTACAAATAAAGCTGCTGTGACTATTTTTATACTAACCTTTGTGTGGACATAAATTTGTATTACTCTCAGGAAAAATAGCAAAGACTGGCATTGCTGGATCATATGGTATGGCAGGCAGGAATTTGGCCCCCATAATTTTTTCCCCCTGGTGGTGCACCTGTGAATGCTACCTTATGTGGCAGAAGGGACTTTGCAGATAGAATTAAAGGGGCTCATCAGTGGACTTTAAGATAGGGAGATTATCCTGGGCCAAATGGATGGACCCAGTATGATCCCATGGAAGCATCAGAATAGGAGGGCAGAGAGGCAAGTAGAGCTCTTTAGGAGGAGAGGTCAAAGAGTGGGAACAACCCAGCTGCCATTGCTGACATTGAATGTGGAGAAAGGAGGCCATGAGCCAGGTGATGCAAACAGCTTTTAGGAGATGGGAGTGACCCCTGACTGACAGCCATCAAGGAAAGGGGAACCTCCATCTTGTAGCTGTGTATAGCTGAATACCATCAACAACCCAAATCGAATGAGTCTGGAAGCAAATCCTCGATAAGAACCCAGGCTGGCGGACACTCTGATTTTTGGCATTAAGGGACCCAGAGCAGAGAAACCAGCCATACTTACAGACTTTCTGACATGGCAGAAGTGAGATAATCTGTGTTGTTTTAAGCCACTAAGTTTGTGGTAATTTCTTACATCAACAGAAACCTAGTGTATATGCTAAGTGTATGTTTATAAGAAACTGTCAAACCCTTCCAAATGGGTTATACAATTTTATATCCCCATCAACAATAATTGTGAGTTGTAGCTGCTCCATATCCTTGACAACACTTGTTATTGTCAGGCTGTCTTTCATCGTAGCCTTTTAGGTGGGAGTGTAGTCATAGATCATTATGGCTTTAATTTCTATTTCATTTGTAGATTATCTGTTGTGATGTTCATATCTTCTGTGCATTCTTTATCCAGCTGTCATCTTACTGAGTTGTGAGAGCTTTTCATATATTCTGTATTTAAGTTCTTAGAAAAAAAAAGTTCCTAGATATGTCTTGTGACTATTGGTTCATAGTTTGTGGCTTGCTTTTTCATGTCCTTAATGGTGTCTCTGGAAGGACATTTTTTATTTTGTTGAGGTCAATTGCATTTTTTCTTTGGTTCATTCCTTCTAAGTCCTAAGAAAAATTTTACTTATCCATTATGTAGACATTTTTCTCCCACTTCTTCTTCTAGAAGTTTTTAGTTTTAACTTTTACAAATGTCTATGATCTGTTTTGAGGTAAGAGTTGAAGTTCACTTTTTTACATGAAGATCGAGCTCAGTGCCATTTGTTGAGAAAGGTGTTCTTTCCCTGTTTAATTCCCTTGGCCCCTTTGTCAAATCAGTTGACTGTATATATGTGGGCTTATGTCCAGACTTTTTATTTTCCACCGATAGGTCTATCCTTCTGCAAATACTGCTCTGTCCTGATTACTGTAGCTTTATATCAGGTCTGGAAAACAGGTAGTGTCAATTATCCAGCTTTCTACCAGGTCTTGTGTATTTCTATCCAGATTTAGTAATCAGCTCATTAACTTCTACAAAAAGCCTTGTTGGGATTTTGATCAGGATTGCATTGAATCTGTATATCAACGTAGGGAGAATTGAGGTGGGAACAGAAAAAGATTAAAGAAACTAATGGTTGAAAACTTTGGAAATTTGACAATAACCCACATATCCAAGAAGCTCTGTGAATCCAAAGGTAGGAAAAGCTCACATTATAATCAATGCCCAAAAATTTACATAAAGAGAAAATCTTAAAAAGACCTATTATGTAAACAAATTCAGAGAAAATTTCTTATCAGAAACAACGCAAGCCAAAGATAATGCAGTAACACCTTTAAAGTGTTACAAACTGTCAATCTAGAATTCTATATCCAGTGAAAATATCTTCCCAAGTGATGGTAAAATAGATTATCAGACAAACAAAAAGGGAAGTCTTCATATGGGAGGAAAATGACATCAAGTGGAAACTTGGATCCACACAAAGGAATGAAGAGTCCTGGAAATGGTAAATATGTATTAAATATAAAAGACCTTTTACCTAGGAAAGATCTATAAAGTAAGTATAGCTGATATGGCAGGAGTAGGGATAAAGTAGAATGGTAGAGGATATTCAGTTGTACCAAAAAAGGGAAGAAAATAAAAGGGAGAAGGAATGGATAATATATAGAAAAACAGAAAATAGTAAGAAGACTTCAAATGAAAACCAGAACATATAAATGGTCCACACGCTTCAGTTAAAGGACAGCTGGATTGGGAGTGCATTTGGACTTGAGAGGCTGTCCGTCTGTCACTGGCACAGCCCACTCTTTTGGCTGTTCACCTTCTGACCAGTGTGCAGCCTTATCACACTTGAACTCCTGCACAATATAAGGATTGCTTCTATGGAGGAAGATAACTTTGCTCCAGGTGAAGAAATTCTCCCCCATTTGCCTAAATGAGGAAACACAGTCCCAGGAGGCATAGCATTCTTCTCTGGCTATGTTAATTACTCCCTACAGTCCTACCAAATATTGTCACGCAAAGACTACATTGTACTACAGGTTAACTTGCAAAAACTTGTACGTAAAGTCCAAATGGGAAGGAGAAAGAAGAAAATGATTAACATAATACAAATAAAAATACACATATGACAGGCAAATAGAAAATATGCAAAACTGCTATAGTCCACATTTCATGTCTAAAATTAGTCGTGTGACCACAATTGCCCTGTTTGCAGCCACAATTTCATCTGGTTGGGATTTTTTTTTACCTGGTGGAGTGACCTTAACCTACCTTCCTGAAGGTCTGAGTCCTCATTTTCCTGCCCGGTTTTGATTACTGGAGTTTCCTATTAATCTTTATTGTAGAACATGGAAGAACTAAGAAGTGCCCCAGAAAACCATCTGGTTTCCAGACTGCTTCCTTGGCATCCATTGTATAAAAGCAACCTAGTTTCCCCTTGCTGACCAGAATCAGCTTCTACAGTCAATAGATTAACATCCTCCCCCTCTTTGTTCTCCTTGTTGGTCCAGTGGCATGAGGGGACTAAACTGTCCAGGTGGTTATCTCATGTTCTGATCCTGTGAAACCATGGTTGTGTACCTTGCGGAACCAGTCCTCTCTTGGGGGACTAGGGTCTCCACACCAGCAGATCCAAGTTGCTGAGATGAGAATCAGACACTCTGTGAGTTGGTTATTAGATGTAATGGTAAGGGGAGCCTCCTTCACTTCCACCCCTTAAATTCCAGATCCCTGCATTCTGGCTATTGGAGAGATTGTGCCATGTGTCAGGTTCTGATTCTGAGCACATGATGCCTCTTGTAAAAGAGAATCCCAGCCTTTCAGGGTATTCTGTTCCAGCTGGTACCATAACTGAGTCTTTAGGAAGCCATCCCATCTTTCAGTTGGCCAGCCATCTCCAGGCGACAGGCCACTCATGGACTACTCTTCTTGACCCTGGACTGACACCAGGATTCCTACGGTTTCTAGATTTCTGTTACAGCTGGCTTATTGATGCTCACATTTGCATAAGTAGTTTGCTTTCTTCCATGAGTGGATGTACAGCCTTAGGTAAATCCTCCCCTCTCTCTGGATCTTTGAATCTCCATCCGAAGAGTGGGAGGTTTGGACATGATCCTCCTTTTCAAACCTTGCACTTCTAATGTGTTTTTCTCTGGTGACCTTGCAGGGTTGCTGTGAGGTCAGTAGGGATAGTGAGGGTAAGAGTGAACTGTTAACATGCATCCACCACCAAGGCATGATGCATTCTCATCGTTGTCAGTATCCACGTCCAGACCTTGACTTCCATCTGTCTGGAGCTGAAGAAAGGGCATTGCCTTCCACTATCATGTCCTATCTCTACCTGAGGACTCTAGGATCAGTGCTCATATTTGTGGACATGGACTGGGACCTATTGGTGGCACTGAGGGAGGAGCAACCTTGTGGAGAGAAGGTCAGAACAGGAAGGGGTGGAGTCTGAGGGCAATCTCGTGGGGAGAAGGTCAGAACAGGAAGGGGTGGAATTTGAGGTTTCCAGTCCATGTCTTCCTGCCTCCCTCTCCTTGTTATCCCTGCACAGAGGTGCATGCCCACGGATGCACATCCCCTCTGTCTCTCTCGCCCCACCCCCCCTTTTCCAAACAGGTACATATGCTCTGGAGTCAACCACACTTAGTGAGGAGACAGCCACTCCAGTCTCTTCCTCCTGCCTGCTCCCTGGCCTGATGCTGCATTTGGCAGTGGCAGCAGGCCTACGAGGAAATACACTATGTTGTCCCTGGGTTTTTTTTTTTTTTTTTTTTTTTTTTTTGAGATGAAGACCTAAAAATAATCTACTCTATAATTGGTTATCCAGTCAACCATGCAAATAAGCACTGTGCCCGAGCCTATAGGAAACGAGGCAGGAGGCCCTGAACTCCAACAAATCATGCCAGCTCTGCCTTTCCTGGTTTTAAAAACGTGCTTGGGATCTGAGCCTTGAGGGTCTAGAGCCGAGGATGTGCTGGGTGGGTTTCTATGGAGGCAGGCACGCGGCACGATTTTGTGTCTACCTGGCAGGTTGAGGGCAAACGGGGAAGGATTTGGTGTCCTGGGGAGTTTTGGGCGTGGTATTACTGAATATAGTTGGGACTATTTGACTTCCTGTGTCTTAAGCGTCTATCCCCGCCTCGGGCCTTGCTTCTGTGTGATGTCTACCCCCCGCACCACTTCCTGCACAGCTGGACTGGCCCATCCTCCCTTCTGCATATCTAAATCCTGACTGGCCCTCCAGGCCCCACACTTAGTGGTGCTGTCAGGACTAGCCCTGCGTTGCCTCCCGGCACTCTGTGTGTAGCAGAAACAGTCCCCTCCCCAGAAACAGTCCCCTCCCCATCTCTGTATGCAGTGCGCATGCGGGCCAAGCTCTCTGGGTGCTCTGTTGTCTCCCCCCGATTCTCCCCGAGGCCCTCTGGTCTCAGTGGGGGGGCAGGGAGAGCTAGATCAGAGTTTGGGCTAAGAGCACAGGCTTTGGAGTGACATACCTGCTGCTGCTCTGTGACCTTGGCTAAGCTGCTCTGCCCTTGGAAGCCTCAGTTTCTTCACATACAAAACACTGAGAGGAATATTTCTAGTTTCAGAGTGAGGGCTACTAAACTGATAACTGAGAGTACTTAGCATGTGGCTGGCTCAGAGTCCAGGCTCAATAAATGCTAGGTGGTGGTGGTGGTATAATTTCCTGGTGGAGGGAAGGGATGTGTGGGGAGTCGGCAGCTTAGCCTGAGGGCACAGTCAGTCGTGACTACCTAGCAAGGACTGCAGATGGTTAGCTTACTGGACTGTTCTATGCCAGCTCCATCTGCTAGGTGGTGCTGGAATATTGGCACAGCAGAAGCAAAGGGGGTACTTGCACAAGAGCCCCCTGTGTGCTGGGAGAGGCAGGATGGAGGCTGTCTGCACGTGGCTGGGGAGCACTTGGCCCAGAAATGGAACAGAAGCATCGTAAGGAGAGCGCTTTCTGTCATTTTCCCCTTTTGCCCCAGCACCCAGGACAGGGCCAGGTGCAGAGAAGGTGCTTGGTCCTTCTCCGAAGAAGGAACCGCCTCAGGCTCTAAGCCACAGCTCTGGCGGTGCCTCTGACCTGGGTAACCCTGACCGGCTCCTGTGGCCTCCCAGTCCCCCGAGGTCCCCCGGTGCAGGAGGGGTTGGGCCTTGCGGCTGCCCGGGCTGCATTTCGGAGTCATCCTGCGGCTGCCCTCCACACAGTGTCTTACCTCAGCTGTGCTTTTGGAGAACTGGATGGAGAGGTGAGAGCGTGAAAGGTCCCACGGGCTGACTGGCAGTGAGGGCGCCAGGTCCTGGCAGTGCTGCAGGGAGTGTGTTGGCTGTCCTTAGATGGCCTGGCCAGCAGCAGCACTCAGCTTGTGGACAGCCTTGATTTGTGCTGACGCTGAAGGACTTCCCTGGCAGCCAGATTTGCTGCTGTTGCTACTCTACAGAGTCAAGAGCGAGTTCTGACAACAGGAGCCACACCTTGCTGTCTCTCTGCTGGCCAGAAGCCTCTAGCGTCTGGTTGGCCACAGGAGAAAACTTCTGAGCAGGGCGGTCAAGGCCCTTGGGTTGCTTTGGCCCCATTGGCGTTTCTCGTGTTACCTTTTTCCCACCCCTAGTCCCAAGGCCCCCCAAACCATGCTGCGGTCACCTCTTCTGTTTGCTGGTCCCCAAACACACCCAGACCCTGAGTTTTTCACATAGGCATTCACTGCACCTGTCTCGCCACTGTGCACACCATTGCACTATGGGCTTTTGCCCTTCCCTGCTCAGATGCCTTCTTCCATAAGGGAGCCTCTTCCCCTTGTTCAGAATGAATTCTTTCCTCCCACCAGAGTACCTAGAGTATAACCCAGAGCACCTAGAGTGTACCTGGGTCCATCTCGCACCTTTCACATCTGTGAGGTGCTGTGCTCTAGTGGTTCAAATGTTGGCCTTGCTGTTGAACAGGCTGGGATCTGAATTCTACCTCCGCCATTCACTAGCCATGTGACCTTGGGTAAGTCATTGAACTGTTTGGCCCATGGTATCATTATTGGTGAGGTGGGGTGAGCAACTGTGTAGTTACAGGGGTTTGTCACATAATGTATTTGTAGCTCTTTGCAGGTGGCGAATAATAGGTCCTCATAAGTTAGCTGCTACCACGTCTCTCCTGTTTCACTGGCCAACTCCACCTCCTTCTGTGTGGAAACAGGACGTGTGAAGTATTAGCGTGACAGCAGGTCCAGCCAGGATGCAGAAGGCCTGCTCTGTGGCTCCAGTTTCCACTACCTTCCCACCCCCACAGCCCCTGCACCTTGTACAGGGCTGTTTGTGACCCAGTCTCGATAGAAAGAGGGTGAATTGGATTTTGAATTTGCTCATGCTTTATCTCCCTTGGCCCTCAGAAAATTAATGTGCAGAATTGGAATTAACTGTGGGAAATTCTCCATTCTCTCCCTCATTGTTTCTCAGTGAAGATCATAGTGTCAGGTCATTCCCTTGACTCAATTAACTTGGCAAACCTTTTGAAGCGTTGGTAATGTGCCTGGACATGAGGTGCTGGAAATGATAACCAGCGTTCTTAGATGGGTGTGCATTTTCCAAGTACTTTCAGTGGTACCTCAGTGCTGGATGTGGCTAAGGGGCCATTGTTTCTGCTACCGTCCTCATTTTACAGAGGATTTGGGGCTCAAGACTTCATCTTCTGGCTCTAATTTGGTATCCTTTCCCTGCTCCACTGGACCTTCTCTTTGTTCATTGGAGGGTCCTCCAGAGCTTACCTGGCCCACCAGTCTACAACGGAGGGCTCCTTTTGATCCATCTCTCTTCTAAAAATTTTTTTAAATGCTTATTTATTTTTGAGGTAGAGTGAGAGACAGAGTGCAGGTGGGGGAGGGGCAGACAGGAGACACAGAATCTGAAGTGGGCTCCAGGCTCTGAGCTGTCAGCACAGAGCCCGATGCAGGGCTCAAACTCACGTACCGTGAGATCATGATCTGAGCTGAAGTCAGACGCTTAACTGACTGAGCCACCCAGGCACCCCTGATCCATCTGTCTTTCAAGTGTGACGAACACTGGGCAGGTGCAGAGGAGGGAGAAGTGGTCCTTCTCTACCAGAAATTTATAAACTCCCTGAAGGGATAGAGCACATGTATCTTTACTGAACAAATAGTTGTTGTGTGCTTTATGCCTGGCACTGTGCTAAGAGTTGGTAATATGGTGGCAAACTGGACAGAAAAAAATGTATCTTAGACTTCTGGCTGTACAAACAGGCAATTTAACAGGGAAAGAGATAAATAATCAAAATAGATTGTTATAAGTGCTATCAAGAAAATTTATGAAAAATTAAATAGTAGAAATAGAACACAATAAAATGAGAACACAGCAAGCAGATTATAGGACCATCATGTATCCATTCTGGAAAGGCCCTGATCCTGCCTCTCTCTCTTTAAAGCAGAGAAATCCAGTGGGGGTGGGGGGGTGGGGCGAGGCAGGCTCCTAGTGAGCAGGCTTTCCATGGGCAGTGGATACATAGGGGTCTGGGGAAGGGGAGTGCCTTTTTTGAAAAGGGTATTGAGATCTTTAATTTCTACCATTTGAACCTGGTTCTGATCCCTCTTTAAAGCAGAAGAAAGCACAAAGGAACAACATTTGTACTTTTGTGGTATGGGAACATTTCTTCCAACTGAGATCTCCCCCTGAGCATTTGTGGTCATACATTTGTGTAAGAACTTGGTTTGCATCCTGCATTTTTGGGATAAGCAGGTATACGAGGACTTGCACAGCAGAGAGGACTAATTCAGGGCGGCTTCTGAAAGATTCCACTGCTGCTGAAACTTTAACATCAGGTGGGGATTGGGAGCAGCAGGAAAGAGGGAGGTGGGCGCAGGTGCAGGCTCTTGAGGCCCGAGAAAGAAGGAATGCTCCATCCCACAGGGCTAGCTGTGACTCTGCCACGGGAGGAAGTCCCCAGGACACCAAGGAAGGATCAAGAAGGGTGCTTTGATCCTTTGAGGAAGAGAATATACAGTTGCACACACAGCCTCGGCCTCCAGTTTGAAACTCCATTTTGTCTTCTGCACCGAACCCTCCCTTGGCCCAATAAGTATGTGACAGCTTGGAAGATATACTTTTATTACAAATGAAAACAGTCTTACCTTCAACACCGAGATAGAAGCCTGTGAGTGCAAGTGAAGGAAAAGAACAAAAGACATCAGGGATGGGAATTTACAGAAGTCAATATGCATGGGGCTGGGGTGTGGCTCCTGGGACTTCTCTCTTCACAGCCCCTCCTTGAGGCTGAATGTCGGTGGCCCTGTGTTTTGACTACATATCTCCTTCATGTTGTCTTTTCAACATTTCTGTCTCCGGACTAAGCCAGAGAGAGCTCCCAAAGGGATGACAAGTGTGTCCAGAGCCAGCCTTGCTTCTTTTCCCAGCTCTGGCCATACCGGGGACCGGGGGGAGGACCGGGGGCGGGGAGGGCTGGCGGAGATCAGGAAAGCCAAGTGTGCACTGTTCACAAGCTGCCTCAGAAGAGGAGCTAGGGTGAACACAACAGGGTGATAGCACAATTCAGTGTACTTATGTGGCAAAAATAAAGGAGTGGACATAAGCAAAGGTTTTCCAGGTAGGGCACAGACAGCAATAACTATAAAAGGAAAAAATATATAGTAGGACTTCATCAAAATGGAAAACTTGTGCTCATCAAAAGATTGCTATAAAGAAAATGAATAAGCAAAGCAAGCCACCATTTGGGAGAAGATAAGTGCAAAACACATACCTGATGAAGGACTTGTATTCAGGATATATAGTGCCTTCATATAACTTAATGATAATAAAAAAGTTCAATTTAGAAAATGGGCAGGAGATATAACAGTTCTTTTTTTAAATTGTTTAATGTTTATTTATTTTTGAGACATAGAGACAGATTGTGAGCAGAGGAGGGACAGAGAGAGAGGGAGACACAGAATCCCGAGCAGGCTCCAGGCTCTGAGCTGTCAACACAGAGCCCAACCCAAGGCTCAAACCCATGAACAGCAAGACCATGACCTGAGCCAAAGTTGGATGCTTAATTGACTGAGCCATCCAGGCGCCCCTAATAGTTATTTTTAATACAAATGGTCAAGGGCTAAAGAAAAGAACTTCAACACCATAGTCATGAGTCAGATATGAGTTAAAAGCATAGTGGTGTGCCACTGCACACCCAGCAGAGCAACTAAAATGAAAAAAAGATGATAACACCAAATGTTGGTGAGGCTGTACAACAACCAGGAACTCTGACACCTTGTTGGGAGGACTGTACCATGGTACAAACTCTTTGGAAAAGCCTCGGGTGGTTCTTTAGAAGGCTTCTGACACAGCAATTTTATTCCTGGATATTTACCCAGGAGAATTGAAAACATGTCTCCAAAAAGATTTAAACACAAATGGTTATGGCAGCTTTATCTATAACAGAAGAAAATCCCAGCAAATCAGTGGGAGAATGACTGGGCTGTGGTGTGTTCGTATGACAGAATACTACGCGGCAATAAAAAGGCACGAACGAGCTAGCGATACGTGTAGCATCACTATACGTGAAAGAAACCTTTCATCAAAGAGCAAATGCTGTACGGTCCATTTATACAAGTCCTTGGACAGGCAAAACTAATCCATGGTGAGAGTCAGAATAGTGGTTGCCTCTGGAGAATGTAGGGCGTGGTGTGGGTACAAGAGGATCAGCAGGAGTTTTCGACGAGATGGTAATATTCTGTATCTTGATGGAGAGGCATACATTCGTCAAAACTCACAAATAACACACTTATGATTAATGCATTTCTCAATGTGTAAATTTTACTTGAAAAGACCTGTAAATATCAGTTGGTTAAGTGTCTGACTCTGGATTTCAGCTCAGGTCATGATCTCATGGTTTGTGAGTTTGTGCCCCACATCTGGCTCTGTGCCGATGGCAGGGAGCCTGCTTGGGATTCTCTCTCTTTCCTTCTCTGCCCCTCCCCTGCTCGTACTCTCTCTCTCTCTCAAAATAAATAATTAAACTTAAAATTTTTTTTTCTAAAAAAAATAAAAACTCAGTAAATATCAAATTCGGTAATAGTATGGGTGCTCAAGGGTTTAGGGATGCAGTAGAGGTCAGCACCCTGTTCTGAAGTGTATCTGAAACTGAGGTGCACTGATGGGTGGATCGAGGGGTGACTAGACAAAGCACACATAGAAAAATCTTAATTGTAGAGTTTAGGTAGTGGATATGTGAGTATTCACTGTAAAATTCTTCCAGCTTTTCTGTGTGTTTGAAAATGTTTTTAATGTTAGGATAAATATGCTCGAGTGCAGTAATAGGAGTGAAAAATAATTGTGATTTATTGCTCTTGTTACACAGACTGTTTTGCTGATCTTCTTCAGAATTCCATTAAAATCCACCACAGGAGCCTCTGCAATGTAGCTGACTTATCAAATGCGAAAGAGTCCTTCCGTCCTCTTGGACTCATTTGTATCACCTGGATACCTTTGAGCTACTTTTCCCCCTGCCGCTCTGATTCTCCCCCTACTACCAATGTCATCATCCCAAAGGTGTGTTTCCCTAAGTGCTGAGTGGCTGGAGTAGCTTTGGAAATGTTGCTTTCACTGTCTGTTCATTTGGAGAACAAAAAACCCAAACAACTAGAAGAAGATTGGGACATAGCAATGGGGAAAGACTAAATAATTCACTAAATAATAATTCACTAAAGGGGCGCCTGGGTGGTTCAGTCGGTTAAGAGTCTGGCTTCGGCTCAGGTCATGATCCCACGGTCTGTGGGTTCGAGCCCCATGTCGGGCTTTGTGCTGACAGCTCCAAGCCTGGAGCCTGCTTCGGATTCTGTGTCTCCTTCTCTCTTTGCCCCTCCCACACTCACGCTCTGTCTCTGTCTCTGTCTCTCAATAATAAACATTAAAAAAAATTTTTTTTAAATAATTCACTAAATAATTGAAAATTGAATTGAAATCTACACAGTGACCAAAACAAAGTTGTAGCTTTTTAGTAAAGATTTAAAGAAAGGATCAACTAGGACATGTCTTTCCCTCTGATGTCTGTCACCCATCTACCATGCAATGGCAGATGTTGGGTACAAGAGCTGAAGTGGCTGTTCTCTCTAACTTTCAGGGCATTAGGCAAAAATATCAGAGATGTTCAAGTTAGCAATATCAGTCAGGCCTTTTTGTGGGAAGGGGAAGTTTTTAAACCACCGTAGATAATCAGAGAGTGAACTGAGGACAGAGATTAGATCAACATTCATTTCTTTTTTGTTTTTCTGGAATGAAGTCAGAGCAACATTGTTCTCATTTTTATTTGCAATGAACCTGATTTTTGAACTGATCTATGTCATAGTAAGCACAAGAAAGGCAAACCAGAAGGAAGGAGATTCAGGACATTGGCTGGTTAGTTCTTGCACAATAAAAGAGAACAACAGAAAGTAAACTGATGGCTGGTCAAGTGAACTCTGGCCCCTTCCTTCCCTGGCCCCTTCCCCTTCTGTCATGCTGAGATTTTCCCACCCAGGTTTCTCGGGGGGTTGGGGTGGGGGCGCGTTACTAGCCCTCTCCCTGCCAGCCCAAGCCACCTGCAGTTACCATCTGCACGGTGTGTTCTCCAGGCCTTTATCTCTCATTACGTGGCACTTCACTCGGGAAGGACTCCAGTGGAGGCACTCTGCTGTATCCCACAAGCCCTTGAGTGGTATTCCAGTTACTTCAATTATACAACACAGCCCTCAATCCTGGAGCTGAGGCCTTGATGGGAGCAGTCGTTGGAAACAGAATTTCTATGAGGGACAGTGAGTTCCCCAGGTAATAGGCCTGAGACTGGATTTGTCTAGTGGTGCCAGTGAGAATGTGTGGTGCATGCTAGCAGTGGATGATGCCCTGTGGATACATTGAGAACCTCTAAGAAACCCAGAGCATTTTGGTGACAGTGAAAATCATGTCGTGGAATTGGGGCATAAGAAAGCTGATTAATTGCTGTGTGTTTATAAAGGAATGGAGAAGGAAGGGAGGAAAGAGGCTGTCGGTCTGCAAAGGCATGTCACAGGGGCTCGTGTGTTCCTTCCTTTGTTCGCAGCCCTGGGTAAGGAGGGTTCAACTTGTCCCTGAGTCCCTGGCCGCCAACAGAACCGAGCACTGTGGACCATAGTGAGTACAGAGTATGAAGAGGCAAAGACCACATTTCATTCATGTCTGGGTCTGGACATCTTGGCATTGAGAGCGTGCCCTGGAAGGAACCCCGAAGGGCAGTGAGGCCAGCTGGGTCCAAGCATTGATACTGATGTTGGGGAGACAGACCTCAAGGTCTACCCTCCCTTACAGAGCCACCCGGTAATAAATGAGATGATGGCCAGGTCCCTGCTGTGTCTCCTGCGCTTTCCTCTTAGAGGTTTAGGTGCACTGCTTTGCCAGTTTCAAGCACCCCCACATACACCTCTTATCTCTGGCACTTGTCCTGAAGCCCAATGTTTTATTTTCCTCGTTGCTCTTTAGCTCTAGCCTTCAGCTGCATGAGGGCCATGGCAGCTCTGTTCACCTTCTGGGAAGGTGATTTGGGAGCTCTCTCCTGTACTCCCTGTCTCAGCCAGGTCTGTGCCCTGTTTTCTAACACAGTCCATTTTAGGAGGGCAGGGCACATTTATTCATTGACTGTGCAACAAGTGTTAAGTGCCATGTTGAGTCCAGTGTAGACAAAAGGAATTTGCTAAAACTATAGATAATTTTAAACCACCTGCGTTGCTATTTGACCTTCAAATCTGTTTATGAGTTTCTTCGTATCTATTGAATCTATGAGATTCTTCAAATCTATTGTAATAAGTCATATGGTGGGGCAGCTGATCTGCTAGTGACATGCTGTTGGGGGAGGGGTGGGCTAGTTGTGTATGCAAGGGTTCAGGACACCTGAGGCTGAGAACTTGGGGTCACATGGAGTCACCTGCTCTAGCCCCTGCCTTCAGAGTAGGTGGGGGAGCCAAGTGAGAAAATTCACAGCATGGGTGGGGAGTTAAGGGAAAGGAAGTTTTGTTTCTAGTCCTGCTGCTTTGGGTTTTTCTAGGTTATTGTTATTATTTTTTATATACAATTTATTGTCAAGTTGGCTAACATACAGTATATACAGTGTGTTCTTGGTTTTGGGGGTAGATTCCTATGATTTATCGCTTATATACAACACCCAGTGCTCATACCAACAAGTGTCCTCCTCAATGCCCATCACCCCTTAGAAGTTGGAAACTGACCAATGAGATACCCAGAATTAGTAGGATTCTAGAGCAGAAGGGTCTGGCGCCCACTGTATTCTTCCTTATTAAAAGTGGGGCTTGCCAGAGATGTTTCCAAGTCTGGACTCTCGCTGCTTGGAGTGGTGGGCTTGGGTTGGTCAGTACTGCCCCATGCCTGCTCCCTCATGGTCAGACGAGTGCAGAGAAGGTGGTGGCTGATGGCCAAGTTCTAGAAATGCCATCCCTAAAGTTATTTCCTGGTCTGGAAATAGCTTAGAACTGTGACCTGAGTATTTAGGGACAACGTAAAGTAAGGTCTCGATTGATTTTGACAATCAGACGGAGGGGAGAAGAGGGGCAGCGTGGCAGATGATAGAGGCAATCTGCCTGGAAGGTGGAGAAAGAGATGAGAGGGAAACGGCTGAATGGTGAACCGGAGTGCCTGAAGGAGGCTCTTGGGAAAAGTCTTCAAGGAGGGAGGGCCTGAAACCTGACCTGAGGGCCTGAGCCAGTTCCTCTAATTTTTTTTTTTTCCCTCAAACATGGATGAAGTGACTAGCAGGTGTTGTCATGCAGGGGAAAGTTTCATTGTGGCTACTGTCTGGGTTGGTGACCTTGGAGAAGTCTGTTCCCTGCATTCCTCAGTTTACCCATGTCTATTTCATTGGTTGAAGAATCACACATCCCGCAGGAGACGGTTTGATGTTTGCAATCACTGCTTTACCTGGGCTGGTGCATCGCTCCCCTTCCCCCAACCACTGTCCCTCTCCCGTTTCTTCACATGGTCCTGGGCAGACTTAACTTCCCGGTCACTTTCAGTTGTTACCCTTTGGTGTCTTAACCTCAGGGCTCCCCCAGCCCACGGCTGCCTCCCCCGCCAGCCTCCCTACCTCCCCTGCCCCACATCCACTCCAAGTCCTCCATTTATGAGGAAGGGGAGAAGGACAAGCACCTTTTCCCTTAACTGGGCATGATGGAGGGTTGCTTCCCGCTCAGACCTGCAGCCTCTGTAGCTACAATGGGCTGGGTGGCAGACCCTCCCTCTGGCCGGTCTCCAGGTGCAGGTGCCCCCATGGGGTTGGTATGGCGTTCCATTCGTTGTTCTGTGAAAGGTCTGCTGAGACTTCCCCACCTCAGGGGCGCTGACCTAGGGTGTGTGGCTCTCGCTCCTCCCTCGCCCCTGCTGCACAGCCTCTGTCACTATGGTGGCTGACCTCTTGTGGTGACCAGCCCCCTTGGGTGAGGCCCCAGAGCTGGCTCATGCCTAGTAAGAACCCCGTGGGGTTTGCTTGGCTTATGGGAGGCTCACGGGCCCTTGCCAGGCCAGGAGCTGGCGTGATGACTGCCCTGCCACTTTGCTTTTTCCTGTTCAGGGAAAGGGGGGAGGCAGCAGTTTAGGACTGTGGCTGAGGCCGAGGGTCCCCTGGGGGGATAAGATGCTAATTTTTCCTTCTTGCAGGCATGACCATCTTTATGATTCTTCTGAGTCCACATCACATGGGTTTAGGAAGGGGAGGCATCCCCGACACTGTAATCCCCACAAGGCTGACAGCCTGATGCCTCTGTGTCCCCCTCATCGAGCCTCTTCACACTGTAGCCATGGGGGTGGCAGGTGGGTGGAGGGCTGGCTCGGTAAGCCCTGGGAGGGGAACATCCAGTCCTATTTGTTGGTTACTTAGAAAATGAGCCACTTTATACTTCTTTTTAGTGGGGAGCCCTGTCCCCTAACACCTGAGTAATAAGAAATCTCTCACCCAGCTTTAAAAAAGTACAAAGTGAAGAATTTTATCCTTACCTCCACTTCCTGTTATACTTTATCTGTACACATGTGCAAGTATCAAATGCAGAACCCATGCCCTTTATTTATTTATCTTTATTTTTTTAAGTTTATTTATTTTGAGAGACCGTGGAGGAGGGGCAGAGAGAGAGGGAGAGAGAGAACCTCAGGCAGGCTCTGTGCTGTCAGCTCAGAGACCAATGCGAGGCTCAAACTCACCAACTGTGAGATCATGACCTGAGCTGAAACCAGGAGTCAGATCTTTAACCAGCTGAGCCACCCAGGCGCCCCACACCCGTGCCCTTTATTTAGGACATTTATCTTTTGGTGGCTTTGGTGTTCTCTCTGTGATGGTGTTATTTGTCAAGTCTGAGGATAATTTCTTGTAGAAGGAAGGATGTTGAGTCTTATTTAAGGCTATTACAATCTCCCCAAACCTTAGAGAGTTAACGTGCTCTGTTCCGGGTCTGCTGTATGCTTAACATCGGTGCTGACAGACCAAATTATAGTGCTCCTTAACCCGATTCTAAAGGATGAATGCCATGGCACTTAAAGTATTTTGCAGAAACTATTATTTTAGCTAATTTTCACAGTGGCTATGGTTTTTTTATAGTCTCGTAGGAACTTTGGTTAAATACAGAGTAAAAACTGAAAGCTTCTTTGGGAATAATGGGGAATCAAGTCCTTCAAGGCCTTTCAAAAAGTAATCCCTAAGTAGCGGTTTCTTTAGTGCTTGGGATTCTGAATTGTAGTGTGTACCTCTAAACAAAGCTGAGCACCGTATGTGACTGTGCATGTGTGTGTTTTGAAAAGCCTCAGTGGTCACTGTAATTTTAGTGCCTGTATATTTTCACAGGAAGCAGCAAGGAGGGACTATCAGAACCCGTTTTTAAAAACGTTTGTATGCGTAGATTTTTGCTAGTATCCCACACCTGCCTTAGCTAGTAAGCGGAATATGTTACACTATTCATCTTAGAAGAAGGATCAGAGCTAGATAATCACTAGTGGCTTCTTTTTCTTTCTTTGGCAGAGAAGTGAAAGCTAAGAGCATTCTATCTCATGGGCACTAAGGGTCCAGCATGGGTCACCAAACTTTTTCTGTAATGAGCCACACAGTGAATATTTTAGGCTATGTGGCCCATGCAAAAGTGGCCACAGACAGTACACAAACAAACAAACGTGCTGTGCTAGAACTATAGTTTCAAGTTGGTCTGTGGGCTGGGATTTGCCAACCACTAGTCTAGTGAGAGGTACAAGTTTTGAGGTGTCACTGATAGTCTAATGTGGTTCCAAAAGGTGGCACTCCCTGCCTGGTTGCCTTCATGTGGACACAAGTCCACTTCAGTGATCACTGACTAGAATGGAAGGTCAGGCTGTTCTGTTCTTCAGTCTCCCCCAATGCAAGTGAGCCCATCTGCGGAAATGTATGTAGACTCTTGAGAGAAAACCTTATTTCTTTTCTTTACCTCACACACAGCAGATGCTCAGGAACTAGGTATCGAACTTAGAACAAAATCTAGAATGCAAGAATTCTTGACAATTTAATGGAAGTCACAGTGAAGGTCAGGAGGCAGCAGTCGGCACTGGGGTGATTTGGGGAAATTCTAACCCATCGTGAATTTGCACCAGCGGCTGCCATCCCCCTCTGCCACGTAGGACGCATAGGTCTTGCTCAAGTGCGTATGTGTTCTTTCTCATGCTGGTTCACAGTGCATCAATCCTGTCCTTTGTCTCACGCCAGCAAGTAATGCTGACACTACCACCACACGTGCACGCGAGCACTTCCCCCTACTTGAGCAAGAGGTGGTGACCTAGCACTCAACCTTGGGAGGTTGGCGAACCGAAGCCTAGCTACACGGGTGGTGGCGGTGCTCTGCCTGGGCATCACAGGTTATCATAAGAGCAATATATTTGTTTCATGTATTTGTTTCATTATATATACTTCAATATGATATATTTATTTCTGGTGACTGACAACACGTCTGCACTCTGTGATGCCGTTTCGAGAGACCAACTCATGGTGAGCATAGTCACATGCCAGACCTCAGATGGGAGCTGAGGACAAAGTGAACCCTGGCCTCCTCCTGCACCCGCTCTTATATCTGACCTCGAAGTTGGTTATTCTAAGGAGTCCGTTATAAGGAGGAGCCTGGGTGGCTCAGTTGGTTAAGACTGTCTTGATTTCGGCTCAGGTCATGATCTCGCGGTTGGTGGGATCAAGCCCTGTGTAGAGTGAGCCCACCTGGGATTCTCTCTCTCTCCCTCTCCCTCTCTCTGCCCCTCCCCCTCTCTCTGCCCCTCCCCTGCTTCTCTCTCAAAATAAATAAACTGAAAAAAATAAAAGCATATAAATACATCTTAAAGATTGTTATAACCTAGAATATACGATGGATGTTTACTTGTCAATCTTCCAGAGTATGGCAAAGGCTTTTATTGAGTATTATGCGTGTACTGGTAAGAGTGTCCATCTTCTTTCTTGCATAAACTACACCTATAATGTGCCTACAATTTCTAGCCTTATTTAAAAATAGAGTAAGAACTTAGATCTTTGAGAAGACAGCTAGAGCAATGCTAAAAGCTTATGCTTTCCCTTATCTTGTCTGCCATGTCACTCTTGCCCGATTCAACAACAGACCATCAGCAGCATCCTTTCCCAGTACTTCTGGAGGACTTAGCCTGGTTTTTCATAGAAGCAGCAACTCTGTTTACACTCCTGTATCATCACTCTGAGCTGTATTCACTTAAGTTAGGTAGTCCACCTGATATAAACTTGGGAGCAAACATAACAAATTCTTGGTAAGCATGCAACGCAATGGTTGGGAACAAAAACATATACGCTGTCTAGAAATTGACCTAGGAGCCAAGTGAGTTCAGTATGGCATGGGCATTCGGTGTTATTTTACCCAGAAGGGTCAAAGAATGTCCGTTCACCAGTTGGCACTGGTTAAGAGGAAATCAATCCAGAGAGCTTTTATTGTAGGAGAAAAGAGGTCACCACCTGCACTGCTAGCCTCCATTCCCAGTCTCCTAATAACAACCATTTCTTGTGTGCCTACTGTGTGCTGGACACTGCACAGGATCTTGGTTATTCCTTTGACAATGCATTCGCTGGCCAGGAAACCAAGGCTCAGGGGGGTGAAGTGCTCGCACCAGGTTAGATAGCTGAACCAAATGGGAACTTTCAACCCCAGCGGTCTGACTCCAAATTCACTGTGCCGCCCTGCTGAGGACTGGGACCCAGGAGTCATCCAGGTAGATTTTGCTTTCTTTGTCCTGGCTTATGGATGTCTGGTTGTAAAAGTCAGTAGCAGACTTACGGAGTGCAGGTGATAGAGCCACTCAGCTTTCAGACCCCATCTATTTACCTTTTCTTGGCCGTCATGGGGGCTCATCTTATCTTGTATCTTTCTCTCTGTCTCTCTCTCTGTCTCTCTCTCTCTCTCTCTCTCTCTCTCTCTCTCTCTGGACTCTTCTCTGTCTGGGCTATTTAAAAAAAAAAAAGGCAAAACTGGATGTTACAGTTGAACTCTTTGTTCTGGATTTGGATTTTTTTTTTAAAGTTTGGCATTTGAGCAGAATCACAAGCTGTAGAAAGTAGCAATTTCCAGACATTTGAGATCTGATTCACCAGCATTACTGTAATTAAAGGAAAACCTGTATTTGTTTGCTCCATTTTATCCTAACTCTCTAGGATGTTTTATAAATAATGGACCTAGATATTTAGAAAATAGCATCCATTTAGCTGTTTAAGCTCTTGTGGTTCACTATGTTCAGATGTCTCAAAGTGATCCTAGTGATTTGAGTTTGCCCGGACTCGAACTTCATCCAGCAGTGACTCTGGGTGGTGAACTGTACTGACCTGTTGAGGCAGCTTTAAAATAGAGTACAGAAATTAAGCAGTGTGGTAGTTCTCTTAGGAGACATGTTTATGAGGTACAGGGCTCGGTGTAATGATTTCAGCTGGTCACAGAGTGTTAACGAATTTTGAATTGAGGCAGTTATGATTAAGCCTGTTGCCTTTTCTAACACTAATCATTATTAAAATGATGATTGATCTTAGTGATTATGAAACCATTAAAAAGGCCTCTGCCTATGCCCGAATTAACAGGATAGATACAGTTTTCAGCTTTCAGAAAGCCAAACTGAACTTCAGTGGCTGTGATTTCAAGGTGCTTTGTTTATTTGTGATCTTTCCTGTGTTTTCTGAGACTCCAATACTATGTTTGATCATAGGGCACGATGGCAGTGGTGGTGGCGGTGGGGTTGGTGCACCCGCTTCAGCCTCAGCATGGTGGCAACATAAGGTGAAGCGATTGCTCAACTTTCCAGAACCCTGCCCTTGATTCCTTGATTGGAAAGAGGTCCTCTGCACGCCTCATCTCTTTCTATGTGACAGAAATACTTTGAGAAATTCACAACCACCAGGGTGACAGCAGCTACTTTACTGAGTGCCAACCATGTGCCAGGCACTTCCCACTATCAGTGTTCACCCTGAATTACCTGACATTGCTGGTGTCCCCACTAAGAGGGTGAGGATTCTGCTGCTTGAGAATCTCGGTGCTTTCCCTGGAGCTAAGAACCGGGATTTGAGCGTGCTCTTCATTACCCACAGCCTTGTGCTTCCTCATAAGAGTCTTCTTTGGCGAGGTCACTTCCCCATGTGACTCATCTCATCCAGTAAATGAAGACACAAAAACACACTGCCCAACTGCAGAGGGGCTTTGATCTGAGCTGGTCCCCTTTTCTGTACAGCAGCTGGATAAGAGGAGCCTCTTCTCTCTGGTGTTTCCTCATAAGTCAAATGTCCCTTGCCTTAACAGCTTTGTTCCAAAGCAGCCCCATGACTGCCTGAGGACACGGGTGACACCCAGCTTCTGTTGACCCTCCTTGACCTACAGACTCCACTCTAGGGCGGGGACCTATGGCCCAGGTCTTCAGATGCCCCATGCTTCCTGTCCTGCTTCTTTCTGACCTGTTCCCCCAGGCTTAGGGCCCAGGGGGCTGTCATCCTCCTCCTGTCCCATTCAGGTCTCTTTTATGAGCCATTCCCCAGGTGGGTCTTTATCCCTATTGGTGTCCACTGGTGGGTCCAGATTATTGGCCTCTAGAGCTGGTATTTTTCAGTTTTTTTTTTTAACCTTGGCCAACAGCAATAGATACATTTTACATTGTAGCTCCCAAACACATATGTGTCTGTCATCTGAAACATCAAGTTTGATGAAAACATACTTACTCTTAGTAAATTCTGCTATTTTCTATGCATTCTGGTTTTTTCATTCTATTTTCATTTTTCAAAAATTGCTGGTTGTAAATCCCAAAATTAATTTCCTATACATTTCATTTAAAAAGTCTTCTCTCTATTACAGTACAAATCCCACGAAGACAGGCAAATGTTATTTTACTTCCCATAATTGGTGCTCAATTTGTATTGTCAGTGGATTCTTCTCTCTGTGCAAATCCTCTGGTGAAATATTTTTCTGTGCTGAGAAACAATTCATTCAAAGGAGAAGGTGACTTGTGTCACTGGTCTGATTTCCTCCTTTCCCATTAACATTTAGAAATCTCAGAGACATACTAATAAAGCTGTCTTCACAGTGTACATCTGTGTAATGGTCTTACTCCTGCTTTTTTTTTTTTAAACGTTTATTTATTTTTTTGAGACAGAGAGAGACAGAGCATGAACAGGGGAGGGGCAGAGAGAGAGGGAGACACAGAATCTGAAACAGGCTCCAGGCTCTGAGCTGTCAGCAGAGAGCCTGATGCGGGGCTCGAACTCACGGACCATGAGATCATGACCTGAGCCGAAGTCGGACGCTTAACCGACCAAGCCACCCAGGCGCCCCACTCCTGCTTCTTTTCGTTTTCTTTGTTAATTTTTCTTTCTCAGCTTACTCTTTTATCTTAAATATTTAGAATTTCAGCTGATTTTAAAGTAAAAGATCTTGGCATGCCTGGGTGACTCAGTCAGTTAAGCATCCAACTTCGGCTCAGGTCATGATCTCATGGTTTGTGGGTTCAAGCCCTGTGTTGGGCTCTGTGCTGATAGCTCAGAGCCTGGAGTCTGCTTCAGAACCTCTGTCTCCCTCTCTGTCTGCCCCTCTCCTACTTGTGCTCTCTCTCTGTGTGTGTCTCTCTCTCTCTTAAAAATGAATAAACATTAAAAAATTAAAAAAAAAATAAAGTAGAAAGATCTTCAGCGAGAAAGACTGATGAATCAGGGATACCTCATAGTAGAGAGGAAATCCCCCGTGATCTCACTCTCAGAGCCTCTTCACTCTTGGCTGTCTACACTGTAGACCAGCTTATTAAGAGATTTTTTTTCAGACATCAAGGGGATCCTATTCATGTTATTCCTGTGCTAATGTATTGTGGACATCCTACCTTGCCTTGCCATATAGATTTGCTGCCTTTCAAAAAAAAAAAAATAGCCACATAGCATTCCTTTCTTACCTGCTTCAAATTTTCATATTCTTGCTGCTTAGAGTTCTTTTTTTGGAGTTTGGCAGGTATTAAACAAAAATTTACTTTTAAAAGAACAGCGGAATTGTGAGCTAGGTCTGGAGAAATAGCTCTCACCACCTTACCAAATAGACTCCTCTAGTATCTGCTTCTGGAGCCACCCATCTTCCTGGGGATGGACTTGCTTGTAGAAAGCCCAAGTGGGTCGTGAGCTTGGTGGGGTGGTGCAGAGCCTTTCCTCCAGCCTCTAGGAGGTGTGAGGTGATGAGGGAGACATTTGACTGGCAGGACCAGATCAATGCCAGTGACACTTCCAGCGTGGAGTGGGTCTGCAGAGAATCCATTCTGCTTAGTCATTGACTGTGTATTGATTTCCACTTCAAGGCCACGGTTGGGTGGTGCCTGGTTTTTAACCCACCCATGTCTTTTAAATTAACTTAATTTTACTCTCTAATTCTAAAATAATGGTGAATTATAGGCATGGGGTTATTAATCTTCTGGGTGAATGGATTACATACTTTATCTCAATTATAGACTCCATGCTTTATGTATTTTTAAACTTTGATTCATAAATTTATTCTGAAAGAAATGATCTATGTTCTCTGCACATTCACTGGGAAATAGCTGACCGTGAATTAGGGTTGTTCATCGCCAAATGTGGTTTTTATGGTGGAAGGTAACAGCTGAGGAGCTGAGTGCTGCCTGTTCCCCACTGCCCCACAGACATCTGCTGTTTTGCCTTCACAGTGAAGGGAGGGGGGTAACATGGATGTAGGAAGGTGTAGGAGCAGGTGTAGATGAGGCAGCTTTCTCCCTCAAGGTGGAGCCCGTGCTAACCAGAGCAAGCCCACCTGGAAGAGATGTCTACACTGTGCATGTGTGGACCTGCAGGGTTCGCTGGGAGTTAGACCACTGTCCCAGGGCTAACTTAGTAAGTAGTTAGCACTTGCTCTATGCCAAGCCCTGTGCCTTTCCTGGGTGGCGGCCAGGGCTGTGCAGGGGCACGTTACATAGACACAACAATGAAAAGAGCCAACGTCCATGGAGTGTGCTACATGCAGACTCTGGTTCTTGTGTTTTACACGTGTTGCCTCATGTACACTCAATGAGCACCCTGGGCAGTGTCTGCCCTCACTCCATTTTATGATGAAGAAGCTGTGTTGAGGAGGAAGGTAGAGTCACTTTATAATGTGTAAGTGGCAGAGCCAGAACTTGCACCGGGGCTCTTTGCCTCCCCTGTAGGAGATGAAAGTACTTCCGGGTGATTGTACACTTCTTACGTGGGAGCAGCCTCACCCCAGGTACCAACACCAACCAATTAGCCGGGACCTCCAAGGCACATTCTTATGGTGTCTTGGTTGCCTGGGTGACCCTAAGATGAGAACGTCCTGGTGTGACTTAGGCAGAACAGCACAGAAGAGCAGGGAAGACTGGGCAGGTGCAGGATGGTCAGGACTCCTCACATCAGAGGGCACGATTGCTGCTGCTGTGGCCCATGGCCAGAAGTAACTCGGTGTCTGTGACCCTTGCGTGTGGATGGGAGTGGTGATCCCTTCTCTGCCTGTCTTACCCCATAGCTTGGAGGGTCAGCTGAGGTAAGACACTGGAAGGTGTTTCCTCAGTTCCAGGCGTGGCATCACATGTGCATGTTGACAGGGACACGAGCGAGCATCAGGGGAACAAGACAAGATTCTGTCTGTAACTCAGATGTCAGGGAATTTAACTACATGCAGAATTGAAAAGCTTGTCCTTAGCTGTGTTAATGGAGAAAAGAAATGACTGTCTTCTTGTCAAATGAAAATGTTTGGTTTTAAGCTTACTCAGTTCCTGCCATTTTGAAATGTTTGCTCATTTCTTTGTTCATAGCCAAGGAGATGGATGTGTTGGAGCACTGGCTCATGCCATGCAAACTAACCAATGCTAAGAATGTGGCTTTTCTAGAATGATGGGAGTTTGGCAGCTGTGACATGACCCAGGCCCCTTACATCCCAGGGAGGCAGCAGGTTGCTTTGATGAGCCCTACACAGGGCACATATTCTTCCTGCCATCCTCCTTGACCCAAGCTGTCAGAATGGGATATAAAGGCCAACACAGGTTGGAAAGAAAGCAAAACTATATCTCCAAGTAGGAGAGGGTGAAAGGGATTCTAGCCTGGGTGGTAGAGCTGCTGTCACTGCACCCTGATGGTGAGACAGGGTGTTGGCCCAGGGACTCAGCAATGCAGCCTTGGGATTATGATGACTCTTCTCTTTCTTCTTTGTGGTGGATGCCATCACAGTGTCTATTGAGGCTCAGTCTTCTTCTTGGGATGGTGGGAGAACCTGCAGAAGTAAATACAGTGGTTCTTGCCCATAGGTACTGACAATCTACAAACAGTACAAGATAACACATCAGTGGGTTCTCCTTCCCAACTAGACCAGGACCTGGAAACAGGGCAGTGCCCTGCCCTTCTCTGTTCTATTTCGTGGCCTCAAGAGTATATGAAGCTTCCTAGCCTTCCCTGACATGGTGAACAGGATTGAGGTAAACAGAAGTGCTTTGGGTCACAGAGAAGAGCAGTCACAAAGACCAGAGGTTCTAGTGAGTATGGCGTATGTGCAGGATGTTATGGGAACTGATGGATTAGAGCAGAGGAGGAGGAAGGGGGTGGGGTAGAGTGGGGGCCCTGTACCCTGTGGGGTAACAGATACCAGATGGTTGTTGGTAGGTAGACCACAGACAGATTGTAGAGGTCCTTGAGGATGCCATATGGAGGAATTTAGGTGTGACACAGTCCTATACTTAAAAAAAAAATTTTAATGTTTATTTTTGAGAGAGAGAATGATGGAGCACAAGCAGGGGAGGGGCAGAGAGAGAGGGAGACAGAGGATCTGAAGCAGACTCCAGACTCTGAGCTATCAGCAGAGAGCCAGATGTAGGGCTTGAACTCATGAACTGTGAGATCATGACCTGAGCCAAAGTTAGCCACTTAACTGATGGAGCCAGTCAGGCACTCCTGGATGTGACATAGTCCTATACTTTTAAAGAAGCTTTCCCAAATGCTCTAGACACAATTAGTGGCTCCATGCCCTCTGTTTCTACACAGGAGATCCCCAGTACTCTACTTTGGCTTTGACTGTCATGTGCTATGTCTTGAAATTTAAAAAAAAATTTTTAATGTTTGTTTATTTTTGAGAGAGAGATAGAGCAAGGGAGGGAGGGACAGAGAGAGAGGGAGACACAGAATCTGAAGCAGGCTCCAGGCTCTGAGCTGTCAGCACAGAGCCCAATGCGGGGCTTGAACTCACGAACCATGAAATCATGACCTGAGCTGAAGTCGGATGCTTAACCAACTGAGCCACCCAGGTGCCCCTGTCTTGAAATTTTTATACATGCCTATGATGTCCTTCTTTAGGACACAAACGTCTTAGCCATCTTTGACTCTGCAGTGCTCAGGAATGTGCCTGGTATAGAGTAGATACCCTATGAATGTTGAATTGAATTGAAATAGGGTGCTAGAACTGCCAAGCATGGTAGGGTGGAGGTGGGCAGAACCTTGGCGTTGGAGCTGGGTGAGGAAGCGCATGCCTGCCAACTACAGAATGCACCCACTACCAAGGGGACTTACAGTTCAGGTCCCAGGATGGGCAGGATGGGAAGCAAGGCAAGTCTGAGGCATCAAGTTAATAGGAAGGAATGTGTGGAGTGCAGGAAACCAGTTGGAATTGAAGACAGCAACAGAGAATGGATGGGTTTTAAAGGAGTAAATTTGGAAGACCCAACTTAGATGAAGTTCCAGAGGCAACGGCTTGCAGGGCTTATGGGTCCTATATATAGAAAATCATCCCTAAGCCTGTGGGTCAAAGGGACTCCTCAAAGGAGTTAAATCTCTTGAGAAATGAGTGCCTGAAGTTTCTCTTAGATGCTTTAACTTTTAGGGAAGCAAAGTGACCCTGTAGGATCACTATGTAGTTAGCTAGGGTATTTTTGTTTGTAATTGACCAAAAACCCAACCCAAACTTGCTCAGTGAATTGGCTTTAATAACTGTGAAAAGCCCAAGGCCGGAGAGGAGAATTTTGGCTTCAGGTTCAACTTGATTCAGGGGCTCTCACAAAGGCATCAGAGCCAGGTGCTTGGCCTCTGAGATTCTCTTTCTGTTTGACTCTCTCCCCATTTTTTTGGCTTGGCTTTTCTTGTTGCTGGTGGTTCATTCTGTGTCCTGGTAACTCCAGGCCTCCCGCCTCTCAGAGCCAAGTCTGTGCCAATGACAGAACGTTTTGCCTGGCTGCTGAAGTGAAAATCCCAGGTGTTGCTCTCATTGGACCTGGTTGGTGTGTGCGGTCACATGCCTGTCCCTGAACCAGTAGCCTGGGCCACATGCCAACTCCTGTAGCTCCTGGACTGAGAGTAGAAAAGGAGCACTTCTCAGAGGAAGGACAGGGTGCTGTTATTACCCCAGCAGTTTCCTGGGTGGTAGGAGCCATGTGTAGTTAGGTGTGGCCTCAAAGCAGCAACTGGCACTGCTCTGCCAGTGAGTGAGGAAGCCGCTTCCAGAGAGAATGCCCGGTCAGCCTCCTCCACCCCAGGTGTGATGCTGCTTTCCTCCCACAAACAAGATTTTTTGAGGCTGGTCTCCATGGCGGGGTCAGCTAGGCCATCCAGCTGGCTTCCTCCGTTTGTTCTCACCGGGCAAGGGTCCTCCCTGTCTGGCTGCTCATGGGTTCACTGGATCTTCAGAGAGTTTCTAGAGCCTTCTGTGAGGATGGCACCTCCCAGCCACTGAGAGAGCTGCCTCGTGTCTGTCTTCATTTTGGAGGGCCTTTGATTGTGGGGTGTGGGGCAATTTGTGGAACTTTTTCCCACCTTCCACTTAATCTGATTGTCACCATAGCCTGGGTGGGGGGAGTGAGGACAGTTGCTCCTATTCTACAGATGAGGAAGCAGAGAAGCCCAGGGGTAGATGACTCAACCAGGGTGACTCAGCTGTAGAGACTGGGATTGGACTCAGGGGACACAAACGTCATCTAAAATTTGTACTTTTAAACCAAAGGTGAAGAAAAATGAAGGCAACCGGTCTATTGCAGCCAGTTTCTTCTTGTAAACAGGGCATTAAACTACCTCCGTTGGAGGCCAGAGGTACATACTTCATTAATACCTGCAGAGGAGAACATTACCTCTGTTTACATCTAAGTGGCCCCGAGCCGAGGCCTGCCTGCTGACCGCTGTCCCGCGGCTCACCCACTGCCCTTTTACTAGAGGTGGAATTGCTTACGGAAACTGTAACCACCTTCCCACAGGCTCCCCACTGTCCCATCCTGCCATGTTCATGGCAGCTTGCGGGAGCGTCCCTTGGCAAGCCTGGCCTGGATGTGCTGCAGTGACCTCAGTGACCCAGCCCCTGGACAGCACAGCTGCTGCCTTTGGTTGGCCAATTTCCCCGGGGATATCTGGGCCTTGCAGAACCTCGCTGTGAAGCCAAGGTCCAGATTTTGCTCCTTAGGTGGTAGAGAACTGTAGTTTTAGAGCTGGAAGAGACCGTCTGGTTCAGTCTGCTGGTTCTCCTGGTGAGAGAGAGCCCTGTAGCCTGGCCCACGAGACCTCGTGTCCCCACCCTCGCCTGTCCCTCACCCCTGTGCTCTTGTCACCCTTGAATGATTAGCCTTTGCATGTGCTCCTTACTCTGACTGGAAAAGCCCAGCCTGGCCTATTAGAGCAGGAAAAACTGCGGTTATGGAGAAGAGCTTTTCCCTAACTTTTAGTTACGGACGTTTCTCCTGGAATAGGGCAAAACCAAGGGGGCCCTGAGATTATTGCTATGGACTGCATGTTGCTGCCCCCTTCCCTCTGCCCCTCCTCCAAATTCATATGAAATTCTAACTCCCAATGTGATGGTATTAGGAGGTGGGGCCTTTGGAGGGGGGTGGTTAGGTTGTGAGGGCGGAGCCCCCATGAATGGGATTAGTGCCCTTATAAGAAGAGGTAGAGGGGCACCTGAGTGGTTCAGTTGGTTAAGCATCCAACTTCAGCTCAGGTCATGATTTCACCATTCATGAGTTCTAGCCCTGCACTGGGCTCTGTGCTGATAGCTCAGAGCCCGGAGCCTGCTTCAGATTCTGTGTCTCCCTCTCTCTCTGCCCTCTCCTGTTCACACTCTGTCTCTCTCCTAAAAATAAATAAACATTTTTAAAAAATAAAGAAGGGGTAGAGAGAGATCTCTTTCCACATACACACACAGAGGAAAGGCCAGATGAGGACATAACAGAAAGTCAGCCTTCTGCAAGGTAGGGAGAGAGCTCTCATCAGGCACCAGATTAGCTGGCGCCTTGGTCCCTGACTTCCAGTCTCCAGAACTGTGAGGGATCTCTGCTGCTTTTTTAATGTTTGTTTATTTTTGAGAGAGACCAAGACAGCGCACGAGTCAGGAAAGAACAGAGAGAGAGGGAGATACAAAATCCAAAGCAGGCTCCAGGCTCCGAGTTGTTGATAAACCCAGAGCCCAACGAGGGTCTCGAGCTGCGAGATCATGACCTGAGCTGAAGTTGGTCACTTATCTGACTGAGGGACACCCCATGAGGGACCTCTGCTGTTTAAAGCCCCCCTGGTATATGATATGTTGTTATGGTAGCCTGAGCAGACTAAAACAATTATGGAACTTCTTCGGGAGGGATGGTGAATAATGTTTGGTCAAAACCTCTCATTTTGCTCATTTATTCATTTATAAATATTGAGTATTTTTATGGCAAGCCTTGGGAATACAATGATGCATGAAATAGAAATAGTCTCTGATCTTATAGAAATTCATTTATTGGAGGGACAAACATTAAAGAGATAACATTAAAATTTTGGTTGTGAATAGGGCCATGAAGATGTATAATGGGCCATGAGGACATCTAACAGTGGGCCCTCAGTTTGTGGAGGTCAGCAAAGGTTTCTCTGAGAGAGTGTTATTTCAGCTGAGCCTTGGAGTACAAGTAGAGCTTAGCCTGATGAAAAAGTGAGATGGGGGAACCATTCTAGAAAGAGGGAACAGGGCGTGGGCCTGAAGTGGTGGCTGAGCCAGGGGTGGCAGAAAACAGATGCTGTGGCTGCGAGCCCTGTGTTCTTTCCGCTGCCCCAGGCTGGGCTTGTTCTAGTCCTGTATTGGTTGTGTACTCACTCTGGAGAGGGGAGTTTCCATACGTGAGGGTGCGCATCCCAGAAGGGGAAGCAGGGTGGCCCCTCGCATGGAGGGCTGGGTTCTCGTGGAAGAGAAGAAAGCTGGAAGAGGAAGCTAGGGAAGGAAGGTTGAGGAATTTACCTGGAGGTGCAGGTCAGGATTGAAAGGGAGGGCCAGATGAGACATCAGGATCAGTTGTTGATTCAGCAGTGTGACCATTTCTTCCAAGCTTGTTCTAGAAAGGGTTAATGGCAACTTAGAGACATAGCTTCATTGTTTCCCTTTTTGGTACATATGCTAGGATCACAAAACCTCATGTTTTCCTAGCCCCCTTTAAGTCTGGTTTTCTTGCTCTATTCCTTCTCTTCTTTTTCTTCTCTACTTCCTGTTGAGTACCTTATGTATGATACTCTAGTATGGTGCTGGGTGCTGAGATTACAAAGTCAGTAAGAGATGACCCCTGCCAATAGAGAGCCTGGGACCCACAGAGTGAGAGGAGTGGTGTGCAAAGGAGCAGCAGCTACTATCAGGGTGTCAGCCAAGAGAGCCTTGCCAAAGATTTGGGACCATGTGGATGGATGACCCAAGCAAAGAGTTGACCCTCACCTGCCTCATCAAGCCCTTGTTATCTTCGGATAGCAGGTTGGGAACTCTGTGAAGATACACATCAGGCTTTCTGAGGAGGGCCCAGGTGCCCAGGGATGGGTGAGTGAGTGGATGGATGGATGGATGGGTGGGTGGATGTTCATACTACAGTACTAGTGAAAGGGTCCCTGAGAGCAGGAAAGGAGAGACCCAGGTGTAATTAAGGATCCTGGCATCTCCCACCCATTGCTAGTTGACAGTTTTAGTTTCTCAAAGTCCTGTGTATGGTTTACTGGTGTAGAGACCCTTCTGCAGGGTGAAGCTTCAGTGTTCAAAGAAGATCTATCAGGTTTCTGAATTAGATTTGGAACCTTTATTTCTGGTGGCTTGTGGTCTCATGGGTGACTTTCATCCATACATAGGGTAGTGTCTGGTTAAGAGGAATTGGTGGTGCTTAGTTTTTTTTTAATTTTTTAAATGTTTGGTTTTTTTTGAGAGACAGAGGGCGAGTAGGGGAGGGGCAGAGAGAGAGGGAGACACAGAATCCGAAGCAGGCTCCAGGCTCTGAGCTGTCAGCACAGAGCAGGACGTGGGGCTCAAACTCACAAACTGTGAGATCATGACCTGAGCCGAAGTTGGACACTTAACCTACTGAGTCACCCAGGCACCCCTAAATTTTTTTAATTAAAATTTTTTTTTTAATTTTAGAAAGAGGCACAAATAGAGGGTCAGAGAGAAAGTGAGAGAGAGAATCTTAAGCAGGCTCCACGCTCAGTGCAGAGCCTGACATGGGGCTTGATCCCAAGACCCTGGGATCATGACCTGAGCTGAAATGAAAAGTCCAACACTCAACTGACTGAGCCACGCAGGCACCCCACTGGTGTTTTTTTTTAAAGGAGATTGGGCTGCTTTTGCCCACCCAGGATCCCATGCCAGCGAGAAGAATCCTGCTGGTGGCTGGGTGGCATGTGGCCCTGCCTGGCAAATGAGGGGAGACTGGGATGCAGAAATCATTTTATCTTTCTGTTTAGCCTGAGGCTGTTAGCTTTTATGAAGCAGCCCTGCCCCCAGGATACCTCCTTTCATGTCTAGTTCTGGAGGGTTCCTGCTTGCCTTTTCCTCAGTCATCCCATTCCTCTGTGCTTCCCTCTGTCTGGGCCACAGACTCCCTATCTTCTCTATGCAACATCTGATTGGGTCCCTTCCACTGAGTGTATATTCCCACCTTGCCCAGTTAGGAACCTGACCTTCCTGGTGGACTTCCTTTTCAAATTACCAGCTCAACCTTCTTTTCTCAAATGAACAATTCTTTTGTGATGTAAATAATTACCTCTCCTTCCCATGATTGCTGTTTTGCAAAAGTTTTTTTTATATTGCATTTGCTTACTGTGGAGGTGTATTTGTTTTATAGGAGTCCTTTTAAATGGCTGGGGATGAGAACGACACTGGCTTCTAACAAACTGGTCTAGTATGCTCTCCAGGCTGTGATGGTTCAGTTGGCATCATGGTAGAGTCTCTGTAATAAAGAATCACATTAAAGCAAAGTTATATTTCCTACAATCAATTCCATCAAGTAATGCACTAAGGATTTTTGGAAAGAGAAACCTAATTCTTTAAAAGGAGAGAGAGGAGGACAAGAGAAGAGGATATAAAAGAACCCTAAACAATTCAGTTATACTAATGACCCTTGTATTATTATAGCAATATTACTTACAAATAAAAGCCAAAGAGGAAAAACAAGCTGTGTTTGCTCGATGTACTCTCTGTTCCCTGCCTTGTTTTTCTGCTCTAAAGTATAGCACTGTGTTGACGTAGGGATGTAACTGCTATGAATATTGATGGCAGCAAAAGCCTTTTTTCTCTGTCTGGCCTAGTAAATAAAGCAGAAGGGATAAAAAGGGAAGAGGAATTGTAAAACCAGCGTGCTGTTTTTAGCTTATCTTGTTCGCGTAGAATTCTAAGTCTTGAAAACATATTGACAATCTACATTTGGTGGTCAGGGTCTAATTTGAGTACAGTGAATTGGTATTTTCAGGGATTTTTGCTTCTGGTTCAAGTAACAGAATTGCTTTCTCCTTTTAGCTCTCATAGCTCTCACTGCCCCCATTGAAGCCTTCCGGGATCTCTCCTCCCTAGCCAGGAGCAAAGTTGGTCCTAGTGTGAGGCTTACAGGGAATATGGAGAGTAAAGAAGGGAGTTGCTGGAGGTTTGGAGGCTCACGTGTGTCTGGAGGGCACGACTGTGTGGAAGGAGAAGGGTCCTGGTCAAGGAGGGTTCTGGCGGTCTGGTGAAGGGTATTGGGTACGTGGGATGAGCTAGGCTGAGGATGGGACCAGTTGAGAGTTCTGGGGGCAGCATGGGCATGGAGGTTGGGGTGAGTGAGGTTCTATACATTGAAAACACACTGACTCTGACTAACTCACATCACAAAAGAGTTTATTAGACCTCTCTGATGGTGTTCAAGGATAAAAGGGAGCTCTGGAGGACAGGTTAAGGACAACAGAGACACGGGAGGGAAGAACTGATGAACTGGCTTTTTGCAAGACCAGTGGGAAGTCAGGAATGAGGGTGAAGGCTGGAGTCCAGCAGTGGTTGGACGGTGGCTCTGGTGGTAAAGAGGGAGGATGTGGGGCAAAACGTGGGGAAGGTCAGGCCAGGTGACAGAAGGGTAGCACTTTGGTAGCAGGGCGGCTTAGCCTACCTAGTAGTGGTCACATACAGCAAAGCAAAGTCCTGGTGAAGGAGGAGTGAACTAGTTAGTCCCTTGGCCTTGTCAGAGTGCTCAAGATGTACAACTGCTCTTTCAGTTACCTGTCTTGGGACATTCTCAGTGTTTATGTTTGAAACCTTCCCTTACCCACCAGACTAAACCTTTAGGGGACCGTGGTGGAGACATTTTTCTAATCCTGGCTCCTGGTATGGGGTCTGTTATGTAGAATAGGTGCTCACTGAATGTTTCCTGAGCCAAATTTATTTGACCTCTTGCACTGGGCATCTTAATAAGTGAATTCCATGACTTCCATTTTCCTAAGGTATTGCTTACTTTCCTCAGGTCCCACAGGGTAGAATTAATATTTGTGGAGGACTTTATGGCCCACGTGGAAGAGTTTTAATTGCTGATGATTTTTCATTGAGTTATTAAGTAGCCTCTTGCCAGGGAATGCCTCTTATAAAATTAATTGCACACATCCCAGTGGGTTGGTATTTCTATTAAAGCTGAAGCTGCATAAAGAAAACCTTTATAAAAGAGGAAAGGAGTCAACATTTTTAGACCTGCTGATGGATGTGTTCTCTGGACTCACAGAGTTGCATGAATTGGAATGGGAAGGATTCTAAGAGTCACCTAGCCTGAGGGCTGAATCTCAGAGATCTGGGCAGCCAGATGGGAATGGCTGCTGGGGCTGGTAGGAGGGAAGGACACAGAGGCTGAACCCAGGCTCCCTGGGACGGTGTATGGCGACCACTTGGCAGTGTCAGCTGGGAGAGGCCACATGCCAGTATGCAGGCAGGGGATTTGCCATCCTGAATATGCTCCCCTTCTGTGCTGGTGAGGAAGCTTAGGTCCAGAGGAGAGGAGGCACTTGCCAAGGTCACCTTGCTGCTCTGAGACAAAGAGGACCCTGGATTAGAAATCAAGTGTAAACCCAAGAGGAAGAGAGAGGGTCAAAGCAGATGCACCTTCCCTTCGTCCAAAGGACATTCTGTTCAAAGCCACTGTTGAGATCTTTGTTGTACCCTTGTGCTTTTCTGGGCCTAATTTGGCAATCTCAGGAGGAAAACATGCTGCATTTTGCAAATGTGTGCAAATAACAAACATGCCCGTTATGTCCTAGGCAGACTCATTGCACACGCATCAGGGCAGGTGGCAAAATGCAGTCATGCAGCCTGGAATGAAAAGTGTTTTACACTTAGCTGCTTATGAGAAATTCAGTGTTAGAATTAAAACGCTTTCCTGGCACAGGTGCTGTGTTAATGGTGCCATTTCTCATAATAAAACTTTGCTTGGAGAAAATGCTTATATCTCAGAGATGTTGAATCTAATTCCTGTCTCTTTTTCTTCTTCTCTCCACGCCCCCCCCCCCTTTTTGTTTCTCTTTACAGGAAAAAGTAGAATATGCCTTCCTGATTATTTTTACTGTCGAGACATTTTTGAAGATTATAGCATATGGATTATTGCTACATCCTAATGCTTATGTTAGGAATGGATGGAATTTACTGGATTTTGTTATAGTAATAGTAGGGTAAGTCCCTTTTATTTTGGGGAAAATGTTTGGAAGATGGGAGGCATGGAGCAATGAAAAACACAGTCTTTTGAGGGAACATGGTTACTCCTCTCTGCCAGCAATTGTGGCCGGAACCTGCTGGGAGTGTTTTGGAGTGATGCTAGTGATGGGTGATGCTGCTATCTGCCTCTGGGAAGAGACCAGTTTGAATCCCCTCACTGTTTTTACTTCCCTTCCAGTAGTGTATTAAAGAAGGAAGTTGAAGCTCTTGATTTAAGAGGGTTTCATTTTACAAGGCCTTGGGTCTTCACAAACAGGCCAGCCGTGCTAGTGGTTAGACTCAAATGAGTAGAACTCTTACACTTAGCACTCTGTTAGTTTAAAAAAAACACAAAACACTAAAACAGTAATAAATCCTTCATAGAAGTGAGATACTCTGCTATTTAACATCCCTTGAGCAAAGCTATTAATTTTTTTTTGCTGACTGGTGGGAAAAACTTTGGCATGCTACCATCCATTTGAAATAACAAAACAAGTGTCTGAATAATATCAGGTATCTGGCATGAAATGAAATAAGCTGGAAAATGCAGAGAAAGTAGGCATTATTCTGAAATCCTGTCACAGGAAGAGACACACCAACAGTTTTAGTTAAAGGAGGGTATTAAAAAACAGTGGCCTGTGTTGTGTTATTCTGATCCTTCCACACCTGGAAATTTTGCCAGCAAGAGGAAAAACTGAATCTGTGTCAGAGGAGTGCTAGGCCTTTGGACCAAATACCCAGATAGGAAAAGAAGATCTATCCCTTCATAGAGTCTTCATTATCTAGCAGTAAAGTGGGTTGCTCCTAAAATTATATTTGGTCCTACAGAGAGATCGTTAAATGACCTCTCTGTTTTCATCTCCATAACTTTGTTCAACTGCCTTTTGAAATTGAGCAAAGTAATTTTTCTTATGGGTTGTTTTTTTAAATCATGAATACTTTGGCTTTTCATGGGAGACAGCTGGATGTTAGAGTGGGATAAATTTTAAGCCTGCTCTTTCAAACCTAGGAAGTTCAAATGGGATCCAAAATGGTGGCCCAGTGGGATAATTAGACTTAAGGGAAAAAAAAGTCAGCTTTTGCAAAAACCACCACAGTACATGGTGCCTACAGTATTACCACAAAGGTAGTGCAGCTAAAGTGAACAGGTAGTAGGTATGTCCGTACCTTCCTGTATTTGGTGAACTCTAATAAGGAATGGCAAGCAGGAGCCTTGCAAGTCTCTTGGTTCTGGAACAATCTCACTGTGCCTCTTCTGACCCAGGACTTTCTGTTCAGCTACAGGATGGAGATGCTTAGCTCCGTTTCTTTTATCCCTACCCTACAGTTTCCTCAGCTTTCTACCTGGAGATATTTTTCAGACTATAGAAGAGCACAAAGACATGGAACTGAACAGAGATGGTGGTCTCATTGCATTGAGGAGACAGAGACAAGAATCCAGTAAGGCCAGTGGGGCTGAAATTTGACAGGTGTAGCATGGGAGGAGAAGGGAAAGGGCTTTTCAGGGAAAGAGCTCCATAAATATGCTTTGGAGTCCTCTTGAGCTTTGCCTGAAGTGTAATCTACACTTACAGGGAGTGAGAATCCATGAGGCCAGTCAAATAATGCTATTAGGGAGAAAAAGAAAAGCTGGAGACTATAAGCTGAATAATAACTAGAGCTCACACAGGTCTGGGAGATGTTCAAGTTATGACCAGCAAGAATGGAAGGACCTCAATAGACACCCTGGACTGTCATTAGAGAGCCCAGAATGGCCATTAGTAGCAGGGGTTGGGAAAATATGGCCACCAGGACAAATTCAGCCTGCCACAAATTTTTGTAAATAAAGTTTTATTGTAACATAGTCACACGTGTTTGTTTACACAGTTGAATTGAGTAGTTTAGGTCCACAAAGCCTGAACTATTTACTCTCTGGCCCCTTACAGAACAGTTTTGCCAACCCCTGCTATAGAGTAATGGTCACCTGAATTCCTTTCTAATAATGGTTGAGAAGAAGCCTGAAAAGGAGCCAACTGAGGTGCAAAACAAACTGCCTGCGAAAACAAAACTCAAAACTCTTTAAAAGAAGATGACAAAATATAGATACTTAGCTATTGTCCAGCATTCTGTCAAATATTATAGCCGTATTAAGACATATGACCCATAAGGAGGAAATTCCATCTGTAGAAACAGACCTACAAATGACAAAGATGGTGGAATTAATAGAGAATTTCTTTACAAGACTTTAAAAATACCTATTATGAATATGTATATGGACCTAAAGGAATACATGGCCACAATGTGAAATGATGGGACAATATTAGAAAGAACCACATGGGACTTTGAGAGCTGAAAATTTCCCCTGGATTGGCTTAATAACAAATTAGATACAATAGAAGAAAAATATCAAGGAGCTTGAAGACCTAGCAATAACACAAAGAATGTTGACAGAGAAAAACTGAACATGCCCTGGATGACCTGTGGGGCAATATCAGGTGGTCTAACATATGTATATTTGGGGTCTCAAAGGAGAGGAGATAGAGGAGAGACAGAAAAAATTTTTAAATGACTCCAAATTTTCTAAATGTGATGAAAAACATAAACTCACAAATTCAAGAAGCTCAACAAAGCTCGAGCAAAGTAAACATGAAGAAAGCTACATCAAAGTATGTCATAATCATAATGAAATTGCTCAAAACCAAGGATAAAGAGAAAATCTGAAAAAGTAATCAGAGAAAAAGACATCCCTAGACTTCTCATCAGCACCATACAAGCTGGAAGACAATAGAGAGAGATCTTTAAAGTACTAGAGAAAATGTCAACCTAGAATTCTTATTCAGTAAAGATATCTTTCCAAATTGAAGTAAAAACAGACTTTTTCAGACAAACCAAAGCTGAGAATTCACCACCAATAAACCCTCATCTCAACAATTACTAAAGGAATTTCTTCACACTGAAGGAAAATGAAACCAGGTAGAAATTATGGATCTATTAAAAAGAAATGGAGAATGCCAGAAAGGGTAAATTCATGGGTAAATAAAAAAAATTTTTTTCTCATTTTAAAATCTCTTTAAAAGTACTTGATTATTTAAGGCACAAGTAGTAACAATGTATTGAGGAGTTTGCAGCTTCTATGAAAGTAAAATATGTGACAACAATAGCACAAAGGACAGAAAGAAGGAAAAAGCCAAGTACTTTTGAAAAGAGCTTATACAGTTGGTGGTAAATATGATAAAATATTATCTGAAAGTAGACTGTATTAAGTTCAAGATGTATATTGTAAACCCTAGAGCACAGGCTGACAAAATTTAGACTGTAAGCCAAATATGGTTTATTGCCTTTTTTATTTTTCACGTTGACAAAGTATTTTCCTGTGTGCTTTGGAAGATTGTTTTATTGGAAGACAGTCAGACTCACTCATATCTATTTGGCTATTTGGTGTTAGGATGGCAAAGTTGAATAGTTGTGACAGGGATCCTGTGGCCTGAAAATCCTAAAATAGTTGCTATCTGACACTCCATAGATTTTTGCTGACACTTGCCCTAGTGCAGCTACTAGAAAAATAAAAAGATATAGTTAATAAGCCTATGTTGGATATTAAATGGAATTTTTAAAAGTTCAATTAATTCAAAAAAGTCAGGTATGAATTAAAGAGGAACAATGGGCAGGGCAAACAGAAAACAAACAGCAAGATAGTAGATTTAAATCCAGCTAAATCCTTATAAGAGTCCAGAGTTTATCAGATTTTATATGTAAAAAACCAGACCCAACTCTATAGTGTCTACAAGAACCCTAACTTATAAAGACACAAATAATTTGAAATTCGAAGGCCAGAAAAATATATGCCATGTGAAAATTAATCAGAATAAAGGTAGAGTGGCAATATTAGTCCAACAAAGTAGACTTGAGAACAAGGAATATTATCCAGGAAAAAGACATTTCATAGTGATGAAAGAATTCTTTCATGAAGATGTAATAATCCTAAGTGTGTGTGTGTGTGTGTGTGTGTGTGTGTGTGTGTGTGTGTGTATGCCTAATAACAAGGCTTCAAAATACACTAAGCAAAAACTGAAAAGAACTTAAGGTGGAATGGACAAATCTGTACATTTTAATACTTCTCTCTTGAAGGGTGTTGATAGAACATCTAGACAGAAAATCACTAGGTATATAGGGATATGTGAACAGTGCCATCAACAAACTTGACTTAATTGGCATTTTTAGAACACACTACTCTAGACCAGAATGCACATTCTTTTCACATGTATATACATGGAACATTGACCAAGAAATATTATGGGCCATAAAATAAGTCTTAACGAATTTAAGAACAGCAAAATCATACAAAATTATGTGCTCTAAATGAATTTAGCAGTGTTTCTGGGTAGAGGTTAGTATTTAAAAAGTATTTTAAAAACTTATATGCTAGTCATGAACCAATAGAAAGTGAAATTTTAAAGACATTATTTACTATAGCATCAAAAAGCATGAAATATTTAGGGAAAAATAGCACATTGCAAATGACTAAACTTTGCTGAGAGAAATGAAAGAATACCTAAATAAATGGAATGTTGTGTTCATGGATTGGAAGACTCAATTATTGTTAGGATATCAGTTCTTCTCAAACTTTGCTATAGACTGAATCTAAATCCCAGAAAGATTTCTGTAGATTGACATATTTATTCTAAAACTGATACAGTAATTAGAGAGGCCCTAAACTAGACAAAGAAATGTTTAAGGACTAAGCTGGAACCTGATCTTTAGGCTTGCTATAAAACTCCGGTAGCCAAGACTGATGTTGGCATAAGAAGTAGTTATAAAGATCAATGGAATAGACTAGGGAATCTAGAAATAGACCCATATGTATGTGAGCAATTGATTTTAGACAAAGCTGCCTTGATAATTCAATGAGTTGAATTATAAATTGTAGTTAGTTTTCAACAAATGGCAATGGAACAACTATTTATCCACATGAAAAAAAGAAGAATATTTATTCCTACCTAATAACCTACACAAATATTACCTTAAAATGGATCATAAGCCTATATGTGAAAGTTAAAAATATAGAATGTAAAAATGTAAAATGTAAAAATATAGATTTTTATGACTTAGGGAGGGCAGATTTCTTAGGAACCAAAAAGTACTAGCCAAAAAAGAAATAATTAAAATTTTGGAGCTTATCAAAATTTATAATTTTTCTTGAAAAGATTGTGTGAGGAAAATTAAAAATTAAGCACAGAGTGGGAAAAATATTCACAATACAGATATATGACAAAGGACTTGCATTCAGAATATATAAAGATCTCTTATAACCCATTAGTAGGAAGACAACCCAGTATATAAATGGGCAAAAGATTTGAACAGATCTCCACAAAAGAAGATGTGTAAATGGTCAACAAGCACCTGAAAAGGTGTTCTACATCATTAGAATTAGAGAAGTACAAATTAAAACCACAATGACGCACTACGTACCTACCAGCATTACTAAATATAAAAAGACTGACAATACCAAATGTTAGCCAAGATACGGAGCAACTGGAACTCTCATACACTGCTTGTAGAAATGGAAAATGGTTCAGTCACTTTGGAAAAGTTTGCTAGTTTCCTCTAATGTTAATCATACACTAACCACACGACCATATTACCAGTATTACTCTTAGGTACTTACCCAAATAAATGAAAACACATGTTCCCAGAGACTTTATTCATAACGGAGAAAAACTGGAAACAAGACAAATATCTCTTAACAGGTGAATGGATACATTCATTGTAGTACATTTATGTACTACATATGTATCACATTATGTACTACATTATGTACATTTATGTACTACATTATGTACATTTATGTACTACAATGGAATATTACCGAACAATGAAAAGAAATGAACTGTGGAGAAATGTAACAACTTGGATAAATCTCAAAAATATGGTGAGCAAAAGAAGTTAAAAGAACATATACTGTATGATTTCATTTGTATAAGGTTCTAGAAAAGGGAAAAGACAACCCAAAGTGATAAGCAGCCAATCAGTGGATATCTAAGTTTGAGCTGAGAGGGAGGTGATTGCACAGAGGCATCAAAGAACTGTTGGGGATGGTGGAATTGTCCTGTATCTTGACTGTGGTGTTTGTACTTGGACCTCTGTGTTTGTCAAGAATCCTCTCACTGTATACTTTAAACAAGTGCATTTTATATATAAATTGATCTGCAATAAAATTAAAAAGTAAGAACTCATCTGGGAAATTAAAGTAGGAATGGACTCATTGGTCTTTCTTAATAAATGCAAAGAACTTTAGAACATCAGATTATTTTTCATCTAAAATATGCACTAAATTGTAGTCAAAGAGCAGAAGAAAAGTCAAAAAAAGAAAACTTACTATGTCTTCATGTGCATCAAATTTCTACTCCCTTAAGTTTCCAACTACAGGATGTATCTCAATCCAGTGGATTTTCCATTCCAAGCCAACTGTGACCTATTGCTTTTGTCAAGATTCCCACTAACAGAGACATTAAGAAAGTAATTGATACTTCTAAAATGTTAACTGTAATGATGTGACCACAAGAGTACTCAATGGGTCTACTGGAGCTGATAGTGTATAGAAAAGTTTATTCCACCCACCTAAAGCTTCAGTCAACATATATTTCAAGCATTCAGGCTCATCACTTAAGCTTTGTGAAGAAGGACATGGGGGCTCATTCTGTTGCTACTAGGTATCTCCTTGCCTTTTTCTCCTGTGTTGGGATAAACTTAATAACAGTCTAGGATCAAATACTTTGTCTTCATGTCCTGAGCTCTCTAGGCATGCGGTACTTTTTTTGTTGGGGGTGGAGGGCGTAAGTGGTAAAGGGAGTAGAATCACAGAGTATTAGAATGGGAAAGGCAGGGCTCTGGTTCATTTAATTCCAGTTTTTTCATTTTACAGAGGGGGAAACTGAGGCCCAGAGAAGGAGAGGAGCTTTCCTAGTGCCTGCTAACTCTTAGGAATGGAAGCCAGCCCCAACCCCTTATACTCTTGGCTGTCAGGAAAAGGCAGCCAGCTTCCCTCTCTGACTCAGGTTCCTCTGTAATGGGAGAGAGACACCATTCACCTGTTATGAAGGGCATTGCTGAAGAACGAGGGGTAAAAGGACCATGATGTATGTCCTGTAAAACACTGATATTTGAAAGTGATCTTCAGTCACCACCTGCATAAATTACTTTCCTAACCCTTTGGGATGAAAATTCCTGCGGCTGACACATTTCAGAAGAGTTTGAGGTTTTCTTTCTTCTGTTTTCTTTGTTTTTGCAAAGCTATGAACTTGTTTTGGAGGGGAGACTTTTAACTTGAGCCTTGCTGCAGGGGTTTAGAGTAATAAAAAAAACCAAAACCCTATACTAATGAGAGAAGCCAGTTATAAGTTTGGTCTATTTCCCTAGTCATAACTAGGGAGAGCCCATCTGAAGGTTTGAAAAGGTAGAGACTTGATTTATTCCCCCCTAGCGCCACCTCCCTCTCCCCCTGCCTGGGTCACTGCTAATTGCCATAGTGTTGTTAAAACAAATGGCTGGTCTTTAAATGCCCCAGAGCGATATGACTGTGCCCAATCAGGACTGTAATCAGACCACCCTGTATTTTATGGACTTAGTGTCTTGGCAATCCAGAGGCATGCCAGTGAGGGCAGAGTTTCTACTTTGGCTGCTAATTAAACTTTAGAAACCTTTTCTCTGTTGTTGGGCCAATCATCCCCACAATCTGATTGGCCAGAGTTGATTCTATTTGAAATGGGCAAATTTATATTTATTCTGAAAAACAAGCAATAATTCCAAAGAATAAATGTTTATTTGAAAGAGCAAAAGTAACTGTCAAGTGAGCAGATTGTCTGAAAATAGCTTTATCCTAAAAACCTTTGGAGAGTAGGAAAAAATGTGTCGTGGCTGCCAGATACAATATTATGCACATTTCAAAAGAGAAGATGACGATATTAATACCTTACCTTGGTTTACTGCTTCTGGCCTTTGCACATCTCCTCAGCATCTGTGATTTACATCATTCCTTGAACATCCCTCCCTGGGAGGGTGGAGGTGCGTGTGGGTATGTCGGTGGCTGTACCAGAAATGGTATAACACATTGGTTAAGATTCAGTATTTTGAAGTCAATATTCACCCATTGATTTACTCATCAGATAAGTTTTGAGTGGCTTCTGTGTTAAGAACCGTTCTAGGCACTAGGCTTGAACAGACTAAATGAGCAAATGAACAACACAGATTAAAAGTCCCTGCCCTCATGGGACCCACATCCTAGTGGGGCTGACACACCTGGATTTCATACAATAGTTCTACCCTAGTAGTGTGACCTTGGGCAAATTACTTGTTCTCATCAAGTTTGTTTCCTCACTTGTGAAATAATAAGAATTACTACTGCATAGCACTTTGTGAGGATTGAGATAATGATGTATAAAGTGCTTGCACCTAGTGAATGTGTATAAATGGTAGCCGCCATGTTTGTTTCCTTGTTACTTCTGTTTGGGCAATTCCACTTGTCATCATTGGATCCATGGTGAGCCCCTCTTCTGTGGGGTCTGACTTGGTCAGGGATGCTCTGTTGGCAGGAAAACAGATGACTCAGTCCTTGTTGCCAGTCTTGTTACATGTAGGGGTTGCTTTCGGGATTCAAATGCTTGCCTTTGCCTTGCTTCCCCTTTATTTAGTCAGCAGCCCCACAGAATTAGCCCTTGTTCAGAAATAACTACTATCATCATCCTGTTTTGCTTCCCTGGGTGACAGACTCTAACAATTCTTCCTTTCTTCCTTTTTTCAGATTGTTTAGTGTAATTCTGGAACAATTAACCAAAGAAACAGAAGGCGGTAACCACTCCAGTGGCAAGTCAGGAGGCTTCGATGTCAAAGCCCTCCGAGCCTTTCGAGTGTTACGACCACTTCGACTAGTGTCAGGAGTACCCAGTAAGCACGTCTTGTTTCCTAAAGCCAGGCGTTTGTTGACTTGTTTTTCTTCTGGGTGGGGCTCAGGATTCTGGAGCTGAGTGTTGCGAGGTGAGTTGCTGTGTGCCAGCCAGGGGGTTCGCAGATGACCACGGAGGCCTTCACAGTTCACAACACACTTTTGCTTGTGTGGTCATTTTGGACCCCAGTGATAGCCCCAAGAAAGGGCCAGTGGCAACTGTTGTCTTCCTGATATTGCGGGAGAATCTTCTCTCGCACAGATATGGAGTGAGTGGTGACACGGGGCCTTGAGGTCAGGCTTCCTGCTTCCAGTCTGGTTTTCCTCTTCGGACACCTTGCTGCTGCAGCCTCCTCCTGCTCCCAGGTCTGCCCCCTCTGAAAATGGTGGTTTGTGCAGAGGAGGGTGACAGAGGGCTCACAACCAACTGCCTTTCTTCAAAGCGAGCAGCAGCAGGAGGCTGGACTCCCAAAGAGTCTACTCTGCTCTCCACTATTAAGAGTTGTGCCCATCTGGCTCTTGGGAGGGGAGAGGTGGATGCTTCTGGGTCTTCCCTGGGGTTCTGTAGGACTGGCTTGCAGGTTGTTGTGAGGACTGAAAGGGATAATATGGGGAGAGTCCCCAGTTCAAGGTCTGGAGCACAGAGGTGGCCCTCTGTGGTGAGAGATGCTATTTTCTCCACTAGGGTGTGTACCCCTCCATGCCAAGTCCTAGTCTGCTTTTTGCTCTGGACGTCTAGGCCAGGTTGAATGCCACCTGAGTTGGAACGGATGTCTGGTCGGTGCTCTGTCCAGGAGCTGCAGGCTGCTTCTGCTTCTCTGAGGAACACGGAGCATGCCGCTTCGCTGGGCTCTGCCCCTGCGAGGATGCCCCTGCTGGGGACGTGAGGGTAGATGTCCTAGCACCTCTCCAGGGACTGTGGTGGTGAGGTGGCTGCCTGCTCCGGCTGGAGGAAGGATCTGAGATGACAGGGTGTGTCTGTTTTTCACGACTCATAAAGCCATCAAAAGAGCACAGATCATGTTTTTGCCTTTCCAGAAGTTCTTCATGAAATTTTTATTAAACCTGTTGGCACTCAGGACACACCAAAAATTCTCTGGAAAAAAAAAAGATTTCCAAATTTAACATTTGAAAATGTAGGAAGTGGTGTTTTATGTGTACTTGTTTTTCCAGATGGTTCATTTATTTTCATTGAAAAAGATCAGCACAAGTCAAAACCACAGAACTGTCTGGAAGCAATTGAGAAAAATAGAAATACCTTGGAAATGACTGGTTCTCTTATGTGTAACACGATGAAATGAAAAGTTCAGTGAGCAAACATGTTCTTTCAGATTTAGTCGTTATAGCGTAATCTGATCTCAGAGTAACCACGACAACCTTTTCCCCCTCAAAGAGCACATGACAGGGCAGCTTGCTTACAATGTGTGTTGTAAGGACAAGCAGGTGCTGTGGCTTTGCACGTGCACGACTGGCCAGTGAAGCTCTCCGAACTCCTACATCATTGTTGTGGCTTCCTTGCCTAATGAGGTTTTCACTAAATGACTTGTGCTCCCAGATGCTCTTGAGAACAGTTTTAAACTATATTTCTTTCTTTTCCTCTTTGTAATGTGATGGAGTTCTGCATCACACTGTCCCAGAGGTGGACGGGGAGAAATGGGGACCTAAGTCTTGTGTGAGGACTTTTCAGCCCATATTTATTCACTGTGCTAGTGGAGGACATCCATGTCTCACATCAGCCCCCACTGGGCTTTGGGGAGATGGGTCAGAGGCTCTGGGTCCTGATGTTTCCCATGCTGGTTGGCAACTGGGACCTAGTGATTTTTTAAGAACTCTGAATTTTTTAGAAATGCCAGGGAAGGTGTGACTGTTTACACTTACCTGGGAATTGTCTTGTTCCTTCTATAGAGAATTCAGACTGTTCTATAAGACATGATTTTGTGTTTGTTCGTGAATATATATTTATTTGTTGGGAGGTAAATGTGTATTTCAAAAGGGAGTGCCTCAGGCATTCATGGGGTTCTTAACCATCCATGCTCTGATAATATTTGTCAGAATCCTGGACCATCAAATGGGAAAGAACCCTACAGATCATTTGATCTCTGTGCATCATCTTTTAGACAAAGAAGCCGAGGGCTGTGGAGGGGTAGCAACTTGTGCAGATTCTCATAGCCAGTGGGTGGCCAAAAGGGAGCAGACACACTTTCTTCCTGTTCCTGGCTTAGTGTTCTTCACATTCCATCCCACTCTCTCCTTAACTGGAGTCCCATGAGCTCTACTGTACACACTGATTATGTACAAAGGAGTCCAATGTCAGGAAAGTCTACATGTTCACATGAAGATAAACCTCATTATCTCATAAATTTGGCCAATCTGAAATACAGTAGTTACAATGAACAAACATGTTCATGAAACATACAGCTCACTACCATAGAATTCAGAAGCACTAACTGCCAGATGATTTTGAATGGACCATCCATGTCTTAAAAAAAAAAAAAATTCCTCCAAACAAAAAAACAAACCCCTGTCCAAGTAGATAAGAGCAGATACTTCTTTTTATCTATTTCTGATAGAAGGTGAAAACATTAAAAATTTATTAATCATTTGTTTTTCTAAAACCATTTGAACATTTAACTATCTGAAGATAATACCTAGGATTTAGGTTGTAATATGGGTCTTGGAAAGATAGTCTCTTCTTGAGTGAAATCTCGGTTTACCCTCCCCATCTCATCCCTCACGTCTCTCCGTGGACTTCCAATCATGGTTAACTTTTGTTATTATCGCTAATGAATATTCTTCTCTTCACTTGGTGTGTTCTGATTTCTGTCTGACTTGCTTCTAGTGTCTTGGCATCTTACACTCTTTTGTTCTTTGAATATGTGTAGGGAGCTGTGCTCCTGGGCAGGGGTTGGGGTGGGGTGGGGGGGAAGAACCAAGATGCTAAACACAGGAATTAGGAAGCCTGGCTGCAGTGTGGGTTCTGGTTTCCTGCCCAGCACTCACCCTCAGTCTCCAGCTTCTGCCCACCCCTCCTGACCTGAGTACTGCTCCACAAACCCTCCTTCCACAGTCTGTCTTGTCGTGTGTTGTGGCTCTGAGCATTGCTGTATACAGGGCTTCCGGGTACTCCTGTTGCCCCATCTCTCAGGTCCATGTAGCAGTGGCAGCACACTACCCTCTTAAGGTTAGGCCCGCCATCAAACATCCTGGGTCTAAGGGGGCTCTTGCCCCTCTCACTCCCTCCCTCAATCCAGGAGAGCCTCCTTTTTGACATTCTTGTTTTTGTTCAGGCGCACAGGTCTGCCTCAAGTCCCTGCCTCCATGGGCACCTTCTCCTCCTCTCAAACTGGGCTGCTAGATTCATCCTGATCCTCAGGCTGTCCTGCCTGGAGAGCCCAGCACTCCCCAATGACTTCTCTGCTGGCCTCGCCTCCCACTGCCTTGTTCCTCTTTCTCAAGAGTCTGCCTTTGCCAATGGAGAAAAGTCTGGCCCTGTAACCCAAGTTTAAAACCCAGAGCTACCTAGCTGCAATCTGCTTTTTCTTTCCTGATCTTCTCTCCACTGTTTGACCACCAACCAAGACTCACTGGCCTGGCCCACGTTGCCTGGCTCACCTGCCATGCTTCTGATGCTCTTCCCTCTGTCTGGAGCAGCCCCTCTCCCAGGCCCACCTGTGGAAATCCATCCTCTTCCACCCTTGGGCCCTAGCAAGAGAGGCACTGCTACCCAGTCCTCTGTCTTATCCCCATTCAGAAGTGATGTCTTTCTTTTTTTTTCTTAAGTTTATTTATTTACTTTAAAAGAGAGAGAGTGTGAGCAGGGGAGGAGCAGAGAGAGAGGGAGAGAGAGAGTCCCAAGCAGGGTCCATGCTGTCTGTGCAGAGCCCTATGCAGGGCTCAATCTCATGAACTGTGGGGCCAAGACCTGAGCAGAAATCAGGAGGTGGATACTTAACCAACTGAGCCACCCAGGTGCCCCTAATGTTAATTTAATGTTAAATATCTCTTTGAATTTTATTACTGTGTGTCATATATGGAGCAGGATATATATATATATATATATATATATATATATATATATATATACACACACACATATACATACATATATATATATATGTATATATATGTATGTATATATATATAAAACCATCCATCCATCCATCTCCTTAAAGAATCTCCCTGGCTCACAAACTTCTTTCTCTCTCTTGCAGGTTTACAAGTTGTCCTGAACTCCATTATAAAAGCCATGGTTCCCCTCCTTCACATAGCCCTTTTGGTATTATTTGTAATCATAATCTATGCTATTATAGGATTGGAACTTTTTATTGGAAAAATGCACAAAACATGTTTTTTTGCTGACTCAGGTGAGTAATGAAAAATGGTAGCTAGCCTAGCTTTAAAAAATTTAATTTTCCTCCCAATAACTTACATGGTTTGGGGAAAATCTAAAACAAAATGGGGGGGGGGGGGAGCCAAATATACCAGTAAATGTACTGAGCCAGTTCTTAGTGTGAATTGTGTTCAGAATAAATGAGGATTTAATCTCCTTTTCTATCCTGATTTCTTATGTAATGTGTCCTGGCAAACCAGATGAGGTACCCCCAAAACTAGAACATGAGAGGCATCACTAGCATTGTTGTCTGTAGGCTTAAGAAAGGTTCTATAGAGTCAGGACAGAGGAGGGAGCAATGGATTCTGAGTACCTAAATGTCATATGCCACAGAAGAGGGAGTCTTTGAAGTGGACCTTGAGGGTCAAGTGGGAGTCTGAGACAGCACCGGTGGGAGGCAGGTGTTCTAGGCTCTGACAAGGGCACTCAGCTTCTACCAGCTCTGGGCTTCCTGGTGTTGGTGTCTTGAGTGGTGAAGCCTGTGTGCTCTGTTTGCAGATGTCATAGCTGAAGAGGACCCAGCGCCGTGTGCGTTCTCAGGGAATGGACGCCAATGTGCCGCCAATGGCACGGAGTGTAGGAGTGGCTGGGTTGGCCCAAATGGGGGCATCACCAACTTCGATAACTTTGCCTTCGCCATGCTCACCGTGTTTCAGTGCATCACCATGGAGGGCTGGACAGATGTGCTCTACTGGGTAAGCGGCTGGAGGATAGTGTGTGGAATGTTCTTTCTTTGGATAAGAGTGCTTCATTTGTTAGCACCGTTGGAGACTTAGCTGAAAACGAAACCCTGGAAGTCAGTTCTTTGGGAAGGAAAGCAGACCCTCTCCTCACTCAGCGAGACTCATTCTCTTTCCTCCTCAGGTCTTTCCATTCCAGAAACCTGCTGTGTAGTATTGGCTGCCTCACTCCCCAGTGCTGTTTGGTGTGCCTGCGAGTCCTTGTTTTGAGGTCACTCCCAAGATCAAGGCTATTGTGATTTAAACTCTTAGAGAGCCAGGGGCTATTGTCCAAGTTAAGAGGCCCCTGGACTTCCACAGGCTTGGTCTTTTTTTACGTAAAGGTAGGCTGCTCTACCAGATCCTAACAAAAGATAGGGAATATAACTTGGATCCCTTTCATGCTTCCCATGAACTTAGTGCAGCCTTAAGGCCAAAATGGATTTTCCTTATTTTATACTGTTTCCCTCTTGCCTTTTCAACATTACCATAAATTAGCCCAGCACAGCCCCTACCTCTCTCTTCCTTTCTCTTTGGAGCTATAGAACTCTGGCAGAGAGGGTTGGAAAGGCACGTCAAACTTCCAGGGCTGGTGGACCCATCCAACCTGCCATGAAAACAGACTGATGCCCTTTCTCTGGCTAAGGTCTTGCTCTCTGTTCCTGACAGAGCCGGAAGGCTTTGCTATAAATGAAGAGCAACAGTATTTTAACTGCTATTTCTCAGAGCTGAGTTTATTTATTTAGTAGAATTTGAAAAAGCTCACAGAAGTTTAGAAATTATTTTCCATGGCACAGATTGCTGGGAAAAACCAGCTGATGTGCAGATTTTGAGCCTAAACCCAAGTTCAAATGAGATTAATCAGGATTCCAATAATTATTGGTTAAAAGGCAGTTAGTAATAAAGTACTTTCTTGAATGGGCAGTCTTTAGTTAGAAGGCCTACAGATTGAGAATTAGCTTTGGCAGTATCTACATTGTAGATACTCTGTAGGGCTTCATATTCCTTTGTAACTTCAGAGAACACAGCACACAATGGTTTTAAATAGGTTTTGCTTCCCTTCACCAATGAACACCATGCTTACAGGATTGTAGAAATCTCTATATATTCAATGTTATGCAAGGAAGGTATATTTTTATCTTCTCCAAAGCGTGAGTCCAGTTTAGTAAAAAGTTTTAAGCATCACTAACATGTTGTATCTTGTTTCTCTTTTCCCTTCCTTTTTCTTATTGTCCTAGGAAAGAAAGAATATGCATGTGTGTGTGTGTGCACGTGTGTGTGTGGGCATGCATGTCTATATATTCATAAGATAATGTCTTTCATGAAGAGGAAAAAGGAGGGAAATTATATTGGATGAGCCAAGATCATGGCCAAGGCAAGGGGACCTTCAAATTAGGTAAAGGGTTCATTGTCAGTGTTAACTTCTGAGTTGCAAATCCTAGTTAGATTAGTTGAGATCTCAATCCTGGTTTTGCCTTGAAGTTTCTGATAAATAGAAAACGCTTCATCCAAATAGCCCAAACTCTGATCCTCCCCATCCCTGCAAATGGTACAGGAAACAACATCTTGATTTTAAAAAAAAAATCTGTGACTGTTCTCAGCTCTGTTGTCCTCTCTGTTGTCAGAGTGAATTGTCCAATGTGCCTGATCCAATGTGCCTTGACTAATGCACAATTTCATACCGTATTTTACATTTTTGCACATGGACTCTTGACAGTTTTCCTGTCGTCTAGCAAGTGAAAACTCTTTAATGTGTGATTAAAGGAGAGAAAACTCCATACACCCAAAAACAAAAGTATCCATTGCTTTTGGAGTGCCTAGGATTGCATAATTATTATCTCTATCATTAACATGACAGAGTTAATAATTTGACAATATAATAATTATATTCTCTGTGAATTACAGGGCATCTTTATTCTGATGGAGGAGCTCAAGTAATTTGCCAACATTATCCCAGTCTGTATCCCTTTGTAGAAAGTCTGGATTTTGAAGACCAAGCAGTGGTATACAGAGAGGCCACTGAACATACAGGACCCAGGGTCCTATAGCAAGTGGTTGTGGTTCTTGATCCAGGGGTTTGTAGATCCAGGGGTCTGTAAGGGGCCAGATAGTAAGTATATTTGGCCTCGTGGACCATCATATCCCTGTCATAACCACTCAATTCTGCCTTCTGCCTATGCCACACAGAAGCAGCCGTAGATAACATGTAAATGAATGGGTGTGGCTCTGTTCCATTAAAATTTTATTTGTGGACACTGAACTTTGAGTTTTATATAACATTCATGAGTCATGAGACAGTCTTTTGATTTTTACCCCCCAACTATTTAAAAATGAAAAAGCTATTTTTAGCTCAAGCATTGTGCAAAAGCACGTGGTGGGCTGGGTTTGGCCCACGCGTCATAGTTTGGTGACCCTGCTCTAGACTGGAACCCAACACTCTTTCCTTGGTATTCCCTACTGTCAGAGGTTTGTGAACCATTGTAGAACACTAGGGGGCAGCTAAGTCATCTCCCATACAGTTCACTAAGGTCTCTGAAACACATCAGGTTTAATTATTCATTGATTATATTTATTAACTCATCAGAGAGATAAGCAAGAGCCAAGGCACCAAGCCTTCTTAATATTGAATGGACCACAGTCAGGTGGAAAATACACAGCTGTGTTCCAGCACAGAACATCCTTGACCAGCACGGTGCCTGGCATAGAGCAGGTGCTCAACAAATGCTAGTTTCTCTTGCCTCTCATTGTACACTCCCATCACCTCAGTGTGGAAAGGCCATGTTTAAATATCGGTTTTTATGAACAACTAGGGTGGAAAGGGAACATCTCGAGAGATAACTAGGGAGATTAGATTATAAATATTGATTGCAAGAAAATTTCTCAATCCTTCAGGTGTTTGTATATAGTGGGCACAATCTTTGCCAGGGATTATTTTGCATCTTGTCAAGTTTATATTCAGGCAGTGTTCTCAAGCTCATTGATGCCTTAATTCTCAAGAATTTCTGGAAAAGGGCTGGCAGGGTCTTGAGAAATTTACAGGTGGGTCCAATATACAGGAAAACATACTTAGAGAACTGTTTGGATGTGTGGGAGTGGGATCATCAATTTCTGGTAGAAAAAAAGTTCTTGTGGAGCTCTTTTATAAAGTGAGTTCCGTAAGCATAATTAAGCTGCCATCTGATCCACACGTATTTGTTGTCTACGGAGGCAGCAGGGTGTAGGTCAAGGGAAGAGCATGAAGGCTGGGTAGGGCTGGGTGTATAGCCTTGGGTAGGTCACCAGAACTCTCTGGGCTTTAGTTTTCTTATCTGCAAGATGCACAGTTAGAATACATTCTTCAAAGACATGTCTTTAAAGGTAGGAAATTGAAATAGTGTTGGTTTCAGGAAAGAGCTACTCATGTATTAATCATTTACGGCCTCCTGCCTTAGTGCCGGGCTCTTTCCTCAATGAACACACCTCTGGAGGTGCTGGCTGCCAGACTCGAATGGGAAGTCCACATGGTCACGCTGACAGTCTACTTCCTTCAAGATGCCTGGGAAATTCCTCCCTCATTGGCCAAGGGCTTGCCTTTCTGTGCCTCTCTCTTATTCCCTACTCAGAGGAGCCCCAACCGGTATACCAAGTTCCCAGTAGTGTTTTCAACAGTTAGAAAAAAACCAAAAAGCCTTAGGTTGGTCTTTAATTTAAGACATGAATGTACATTTCAGCCTTTGAAATGAGGGGGGAAAAGGAAACTAAATAGAATGTTATTTTCTAGGCACCAGGTGATACTACCTGATGGCTTTGATACAAATCTTTCAAAAATGAATCTAAATTGAAATGCTTCAGCTCATGCTGAGTTTTTCATTGTTGATAAAGACCACACAGACAAAATCCCAAGCAGAGTCTTTATTTTCATTTGGATATTTTTCAGAATAGCTTATCAGTTCTGACTTGTCCTATGTATATGATAGGGTCTGAGGAATACTAGCCTCTGAAAAGAGACTTGGGTTGAGAAGGTTTTGTTTGGAGAAAGACTGGCCTTTAGATACTAAGTTTCATTTCTCTTCCCACCTTCTGGAGATTTAGACAGTTTTCTGTGGCCTTTGCTGTGGCCTTCTCCCCAGCCCACAGCTGTCACTCCAGTTGATATTTCTGATCCAAGCAAATGTGACTCTGTCCCACACCTACACCTAAGAAATTAAAAGCTTCCTTAATTAAAAAAAAAAAAGTGCCCTCCCAAGTGGAGCAGACTGCCGTTCCTAGCATTCCCTAGAACAGCAGACTGGGGCCTGAACGAGGACTGGTAGAGCATTTGACTTGGCCACTGACTTTGCCAGCACTATGCGGGACTGAGGTCTCCTGTTGGGAGTCCTGGACTTTGCACATCCTTCCCTCACCCCATGGGCATGCCCTCCCCTGTCATCTGCACTGCTCCTGCAGAGAGGAAACAGGCCCAGAGAGGTCTCCATGGAAGGCCCTGACTCCAGGCTGGGCTCTGGCCACTACACTGGACAGCCTGGTTCTTCTCTTCCACACACTGAGTTTTTAAATAAGTTTAGTGGTGGTGTTGCTTTGGAAGAATTACCCTGTGCCTTCCTGTTGAAATTAGTTTATCCAGCTTAATTAGATCAACAATTGCAGCCACGGCCCTGGTTCATTCATTACTCTAATTGCCAGTGTAAGATGTGCAGAGTGATACGAGTTCTATTAAGCACATCAATTTTCATGTGGCCAAACAGGTGTTTCATAAGGGATTTAATGTCCTCTCCCTAGACTTCGGCAACAGATGTTAGGTCATTTTTTTTTTTTTTTTTTATGTTCTCTTTTCCTGTTTGGCTTCTGCGTGAGGCAAACATAGTGAAATGCTTGCGCCTCATTCTGTAAAGCTAAAATCTGGAGCCAAATAATGTGGAAGAAAGCACATGCTTAAAAGCCTAAGGGGCTTTCACCTGTGAGGCAAGAACGGTCACTCTTCCCGACTACATATAAGTTCTACTGGCCAAAGATTCTGGGTGTTCCAGCAAAGTCAGGCAGAGGGGTCATTCATTCTGTCCCTGGACTGGTCCTTAACACCTCCTTCCTCAGAGAAGTGTTTGCCTAATGTAACACTGACCTGTGCTGCTGGCAAGTTCCATCTAGCCGTGAACCTTGAAGCACCTCTTTGCTCCTGCATGAAGGCTGCTCATGACCAAACCTCCCCTGTGACAGTCTGCCCTGGGGGCCAAGACTTACTGTGATGCTTGAGCTTGTTCCAGTAGTAGCAGCACAGGGTTCCTTTGGACCAGCTTTCTCTCACCTGGTGTCAGTCAGCTCACAGCTGGAGCCAGCTCTCCCAGGTGGCTCATCTAGGTCAAGGCTAGATGGGGGCGGGGGGGGGGGGGGGGGGGGGAGATAAGGGATTCTTTCCTTCTCCTGGGTCTGTCCTCAGGTGCAGTTGGGAAACATCTCATTCCCAAAAGCACTCTTGAATGTGTGTCAGCTAGTTGACTTCTGAGTACTTTGTTTGCATTAATTTGGCCCTGCTTGCACTCACTGATGGCAGATAATCTAGATTTCAGATGGGTTAGGTTTCTTTGGATTAGTTAGCTTCCAATGGAAATGTATTATTTTAGGTGTTTTTTTAAAGAACTTACCGAATTAAATGTTGCAAGTTTGTCTCTATTAAGACTTTTCCACCATTACAAAATTTAAAAGCAAGACGTTCCAACAACTTGGGTAGGGTAGAAAATACTTTCCAGATAAGCACCAGCTTTGTCCTCTACCAAGATCTATTTTGAAAGTCCATGATCAAGACTGTTTCCAGTGAGAAAGAGCCAGATTCCAGCTGATTTCCCTGCCTGTGTCAAAGTGTGCTGTTATTTGCCCCCAAACTTTGATGACTCTTTGTGTGTGTGCGCGTGTGTGTGCGTGTGTGTGGGGAATATATAGCGAATGTGACTTGGCTACTGTTGTCTCTGATTCAAATCTAAGTAAATGTTTAATTCAATGCATAGAATGCTGTCTCTAATGTGACCCTCACTCTTTATTAGATTCTCTTATTAACCTGCTCCTATGAGACTATCTTATTTCTTGCAGATGAATGATGCTATGGGATTTGAATTGCCCTGGGTGTATTTTGTCAGTCTCGTCATCTTTGGGTCATTTTTCGTACTAAATCTTGTACTTGGTGTATTGAGCGGGTAAGCTACACCTCTTTCATCTTGAAAGCAGAGTCCTAAGGATGGTTGCCAAGACCACACAGGTTTTGCTAGATGGGGGCGGCCGGGTAGGTGCCAAACACATTCTGTGTCCTCTGAGATGCCTTCTCTTCTGCTGAGGCTTCCCAAACCAAGATGCTTCCTGGAACCTCACCAGCCTTTATGAAAGAAAGCTATGGAATGGTTATTGACCAGAAATTAATCAGCATTGTTGCTTGGGATTTAAATAGATTCCATTGCCTGCCCTTTGTCTGTCCTAAAATGAGATACACTTATAATTGCTTTATTGGTCTGGATCCAAATATGCAGATTAATTGGTACAAAACAGTAGCTAAATGAACTGGTCCTGGCTGACTTTTGGTGGGCCATATTTGTAGATTTCAGCAGCACAACTTGTCCTTACCTGAAAACACAAGATAGAGCGAGTCTTCACTCAAAGCCCTGAGTGGTCTGGTCTGGCAGCTCTTCCTGGGGCTCCGCTCTTTAGTAAATGGATAACTGATAACTGATCTCCTTACATTTTACAGGTAAATGATGCAATAGGATGGGAATGGCCATGGGTGTATTTTGTTAGTCTGATCATCCTTGGCTCATTTTTCGTCCTTAACCTGGTTCTTGGTGTCCTTAGTGGGTAAGCAGTCAGATCCATGTTGCACACTCTGCTGGTGCCACGTGTGGGGCAGCTCTACATGTCCCCCCAGCTGCTCCCCGCAGCTTCTCTGCATGTGTGTGGACTCTGACGTGCCTTCTGTGTGTTGCTTTTGGATTGAACTGTGATTCTCTCTGCCTGTATCTTGTCTGTGAGGTTCTGTGTTTCTGATGCTTGCCAAACATTATTAATTTAATGAAAACAGTTCCCTGAAGCCAGGTGCATTAGTACGTCCATGTGCAGACGTGGATTGCAAGTGAGTAAAAGGAGTCCCAGCCTTGGTCTCCCCCAGGAAAGGCCCTTTGTCTTTCGTGGCTTTATTCCCATTTAGTACATAACCTGGCATTTTTGAGTCACCCATGGTGTGTCTTGAATATTTCCAGGGTGTTTCAGATTTTATTGAGTAGGAGGAATAAACCTAGATTTGCACATAAACCCTGAACAATTTCAAAAAATCTTACATCCTTCAAGTCATTTATTTGCTTCGTTGTCTGCTACTGTCATTATGAGAACTATCCCTCTAATTCATGATTGGTCTTAACTTGTGGAATCTTTAATGCAGAGTAATGACCAGCTTTTACAAATACACTTCCTATGGGGCTTATAGTCCCTACCACTCAGTCACCATTTTTGAAATTTCAGTTTGCTGCCCCCACTTAGTGGATGACTTCCCATGGAGAGGAGTCTCTGTAGAGAGTGGAGGTTGGCTCTGGAAGGGGATCCTGGTATTCCTGGGCTCTGCCCTGCCCATACTTGGAGATGCTGTCCGAAGCCCCTCGGGTGACTCTGTATCCTCCCCACCCGCAGACACCCAGAAAGGGGAGCACCCCTAGAAGGGAGAAGGGGCTGTCTGGGCTCTCCCAGAAGCTGCTTCTGAACATAACCGCTGCTGGGGGCCGGAGGTGCCCATCTCCCCCTGAAAGAGCCTTTGTTACCCACTGCACTCACACATCCTCAGGAAATACTTGAGGTGGTACACTTGATCCCACGTGAGTGTATCCTCACCTGTTTTATCTTCTTCTTCCCAAGCCTGTGTCTTGGGTGGGGGGCGGGGGGTACGATGCCTTTGTGGAATGCTGAGTCCCTGAGGAATCCTGTGTTGCATCTCTCTGAACACTGCCTTTTCCAGAGCAGGGCTCACAGCTTGTCCTTCACCTCTGCTTCCTTTCCTCATCTACCCTCTAAACTGCCCTGCCTGTCTTCAGGGGATAATATATGTGGTCAGTTTTACACCATGGATGCACGCTGTGGCGGGAGGACCCCCTCAAGAGATGGCCCGGTGAGGGGAGTGGGGACTGGGTTGAGTTGAGGGTATGACAGCATCATCCACTCCCAGCAAAGCTTCCTTCTGTCTACCGATGAATGGCCCTGCAAGCCCTTGTTTTAAAGTTTGAACACTTTAAAAGTGCTTTCATCCTGATGAGTCTCTGTGGACTCAGGTTAGCATTGGGCTTAGAAGGGTGGAATTTATCCCTGGAGAAACAGCACAGCTCTGGTTTTGCGTCAGGAACAGCCCACACAGGGTTAACAGCAACTCCGTGCTGCAGTCCTTGGCGCCCCACGTCTCCCAAGTTCAACCAAACTGACTGAGGCCATGGAAACGACTAATTTTAACAGTGCCAGTGACATGCCTTATCTCTGAGCTTCCCGGAGCAGGAGCCATCGCCCAGCTGTGATGAAGCAGCTCAAAACGGCGGGGGGGGGGGGGGGGGGGGGAGGAAAAGATGGGAGGAGGCGCTCCTTATTATAATGGTGGGCATTAAATGTTGACCCCTATGGAGGATAAAAACAGTACACGCTCATGGAACAACCAGGTTACTGGGGTATATTCTAGGGAAAACAATAAGTAATTTTAAAACATTTTTGTATCGAAGCAAAACTACATCCCTTCTGAAGGAGAATGCAATGGCATGTGAATTTTTAAAATCCAAGACTTCCCAGTGATTTCCACAGTCCCTTCATGCTGTGCCCCAGCTCCTAAGGGCCGCACGCTGAGGGGTCTCCAGCATGAGGCCACTCTGGAAGGTAGTGTGGAGAGGTACCCGGTGTAAAGTGAGAACCGAGGCTGCAGGGCAGAGCCTTTAGTCATGCTTGCGAGTTTGCCTAGCATTTCCTGCTGAGCCAGAGGCTAGGCAAACCAGGTGTCTAAGACACAGAGGCTCTGGGCTCAGGCTTCCGTTGTCTGGTGGGCAGACTGTCGTCAAGCAGTGCAGGATGGCAGAGCTGGAGCAGGGGTGTAGACCAAGGGGCTGTGAAGACTGCATGTCTGTGAACTGGCTCTTGAAAGGCGATAAGGCGTCTGCGGGGGAAGACCGATGATGACGGACATGCTCCCACCTCCCCAACAATTCCCCACTCCTCTGCCCAGCGACTCCCCCTTGACTGGTCCCCAAAGCAACAAAATCAAAAATCAAAAAATCAAAAGAAGTCATTCGTATGCATTTTCTTGTGAAATTTTTAAAAATTTGCTTCAACCTTAGAGTTCTTCACGATTTTTTTTTTTTTTTAGGGAACGCTAATGGGATCACAAAACCAGAGGGATGTAAATATTAAAAGCAAGATGACTTCCATTGCATAGCCCCTTAGGGACCACCAGACCAGCACACATGTAATCCTTAAAGCACTGAATTAAAAGCCTCCCGTTTTAGAAACTTAAAACCATGCTATTGCCTTCTGGTGAAGGATCGCTAAATGATGCTTGTGTGTCTTTAAGTCTGTTAACTACTTGGAAATACTTGTTTCTGCTACTTGGCTTTTTCTTTTTTCATGTGGCCATGCCATCCTATTGTGTTCGTGAACTGATTTTAATCTGCACACCCGATCTGGTGTTGGTACATTTGTAAAGCATTCTAAGCTTTGGAAAAATCTTTGGTTTTACAACAGCTCCTTTTCTCAAGGTGAGTATGAAGTTTATGAACTGTACACCCTGTGTAACCAAGCGTGAACACAGATGAAGACTTTGCTCTCTGACGACAGTGTTCTATGGGGGGTTGGGGCAGGGGAGCCAGGAATGTCTCTAGCTCATGTTGCAATTTTACATGAAGTTGTCACTGCGGAGATGGTCCCGTTATGACCAGGGATTGGAAAGAATGTCTCATGTAAGTCTAGAAGTCAGGCAGATTATGTCTCTTCTCATGATGGTTTTTTTGTTTTTTTGTTTTTTTGTTTGTTTTAGAAGATTGGTGATTTTTTTTTTTTTACTTTTAAAATTGTTCATTTAACTTCTTGTCCTTTTTGAGGTTTTTGTCAGTAAACAGGCAAAATAAGAGGACTATTGGTGTTCCAGTGCTTTGTTTCTTTAGAATCCCTGCCAGATTCTCAGGGGGAAGAATGGTGGTCCCGGGCTGTGGGTTCACCTCTTCCCCTGCAAGACCCACCTGATGCCAGGCATACCTGTGGTACGGCCCCCAAGGTGTGGTTCAGGCCCCCAAGAAGAGATTGGTAGATGAGAAGACCTGGGTTCTGGTCCTGCCATTGTCACACACCAACTCTGGGGACTTTACTTGTAACCCTGAGCTTCCATCTCTTTGTCCCTCAAATATGGATGGTCCCATCCTGCAGCTTTCCCTATAGGGTGACTGGTTTTATATCTGGTAATGAATGTGGAAGTTAAGGATTTTACTCATTGAATGTGTCTTCATCCTAAATCCATGGACCTAAATTCTAGTCCCCTTTCTGGGTAAAGTGGGAATAGACACAGGACTCTTTGGAAATTAAAGTGTACCATTTTCTGGATTTCCCATAAAGTGACCAAGAGAAATGAGCTTTGTATACACATTAATTCTGTACTCTGTGCCCCCTCAAACGGAAGCCTTGGAGGTTCTTTGTCAGCTAATTTTGCAGTTCCAAATGGTTGTGACTCAAGTTCTCCCTGACAGTGATTTTTTTTTTTTTCACAAATTTGGGGGCATGGTATTTCTGTAGCATCGTAGTTAATCAGACTGGCTTTAGAGTTAGATGGCCAAGACTTGATTCTTTGCTCTACCTTTTACCGACTGTGAGATTTGGGGCAAATTACTTATCTATTTGAGCCTCACTTTCCTGGTCTGTGCAATGGAGTTAATAATACCAACCACATTTTGTTGCTCGAGGATTCAGTGAGCTAGAGCGTAGCATACTTGCTCTTTGTTACTGTGGTGGCTTGAGTGAGAGTATATAAAATGTGATTTGATGCAAGAAAAATCTAATCAACCCAGCCCTTTTAAACTAATAATAATTGACTGAGATTGGCTTGCTTCAGTGGAAAGTCAAAGTTCTAGAATATTTTTAAGTGTTTTATTGCATACACACGTGTATATATAATGACGTAAGCCAATGATTACTGAAGGATATTATTACATAAACCACCTCCTGGGTCTGCTTTAAGGAACAGATTAAAATCATTTTTAACTCGTCTATGAATTCAAAGCTTTGGTTTTGTCAACATCTTAGGGAAAATATTTGAAACACTTTCTTAAACAGGCTTTGTCTGTTAGAATATTCTTTGTAAATTAGGTTTCGTGACCTAAGATTGAATGTAAACCCAGCCCACATCTGTACATTCAAAGTCCTTTATCTCTAAATTAATCTGTGTTCTTTGTGTCCCAGTAAGTTTCAGTTTACCAGATCACAGGTATCTTTTTAAATCACTGATCCAATTTTATATTACTAGAGGCCTGTTTATCTTAACTTCAGAAGTTTTGAGGGAACATGGATGAGGATGAGGTGAAACATTGTAGAAAAGCAAGGGCCATTTTCTTTCTTATATATTAAATATAATATATTGTCAAATTGGTTTCCATACAACACCCAGTGCTCATCCCAATAGGTGCCCTCTTCACTGCCCATCACCCACTTTCCCCTCTCCGTTTTCTTTTTTTTTTTAAATATATGAAATTTATTGTCAAATTGGTTTCCATACAACACCCAGTGCTCATCCCAACAGGTGCCCTCCTCCATATCCATCACCCACCCTCCCCTCCCTCCCACCCCCCAGTTTGTTCTCAGTTTTTAAGAGTCTCTTATGCTTTGGCTCTCTCCCACTCTAACCTCTTTTTTTTTTTTCCTTCCCCTCCCCCATGGTCTTCTGTTAAGTTTCTCAGGATCCACATAAGAGTGAACACATATGCTATCTTTCTCTGTATGGCTTATTTCACTTAGCATCACACTCTCCAGTTCCATCCACGTTGCAACAAAGAGCCATATTTCATTCTTTCTCATTGCCATGTAGTACTCCATTGTGTATATAAACCACAATTTCTTTATCCATTCATCAGTTGATGGACATTTAGGCTCTTTCCATAATTTGGCTATTGTTGAGAGTGCTGCTATAAACATTTCCCCTCTCCATTTTCAAACCAATGGATCATTCTGAGTTTTACCATTGAGGTCTTTCCATCCCGTTCTAGTTCCATCGAATCGCAGGGTCTACACAAAGACTCAGGCATGGCTATTTTACTAAGAAATAGCAGTATAAAGAGAATGGGGAGGGAGAGGTAGTGGTAGTGGTGGAGTATGAACTGTGTTATATCAAGATTTTGCGGAATAGGATCAGGTTGGGGCACCATCATTTGCACCCTAGTCCATTTGAATTCATACTGTCATGAGCCATGGTAGGTCAGAGATTGCCTCTGATTTCCTCCCCTTGAATGTTGGCTCAGGAGACAAAACATAGCAGGGAGATGATAGTTGTATCACTTGTGAATATTTTCTAAGTGGAGACATAACCTCTGGGAATAGGCACAAATATATAAATTATTCATGACTGGGATTAGATTTTGCTCTCATTCAACACTTCACCAGCATCTGCTGATTGAAAATGAACACTAGAATTTCTTCTATACATACTCCTCTGGTATATCTCGTCTTAGAAGAGTAGTTGGGTTGCTTATAGCCTTGAAGGGGTGTTGTTAGGTAATGGGATAACTGGGCTGCCAGTATGATTGGGTGCCACTATATCACAGACCCAAGTTGTACTGAGTTCAAGGATTAATTTCATATCTTGACTGGCAGACTGAGAAGGCACATAGAAGTCCAATCTAGAAATGAAAAAGAGGGTACAGGGTTTTCGGTAGATCATACGATTTAAAAAAAAAAAATAGATTTTTCTTTGTGTAATTAGCGATGATGAGGATCATGCTGCCAGAACTCCAGACAGAGGCATCTTTAATGATCACTTGTAGCAAAATAATGCTCATATAATTTAGCTGGGTTTGTCTTTGGTTTGAGTAGGCTAATATGTGAAAGATGTGTCCACACAGTTGGAGGATGTTTCTTTTCTTGAACATGGAAGTAACCTGAGTGAGGTCAAAGGTTGAGGGAAAGATCCATGGCGCTTTAGTAACTTCACCTGGTTTGGCTTTGGTAGAACAAGGGATTAAACCCCACTTTGGCTTTGAATGGAAGAATGCTAAATTTCCTTTTACTGATGAAGAACCAAGCTCAACATTAATATATACGTTTAAACACTGAACTTTCTTGTTGCAGAGTTAAAAGGCTGTCGGGGGTAGCTGGCAGCAGCATCCTGGTGCTGTTGGTACCATGGTACCTGAAGTGCACAGGCTGGTAGCCACACCTGACATTAACAAGTGAGTGGTAGCCTCTCTGGCGCTGGCTCGCAGCTACTGTTTCCATAGAAATGGCTGTTGGGATCGGTGGAAACGAGGTAAGTGAAAGTTTTCGCTGATCCTTGTTTCCATCAAGCTGACGTCTGTTTCCCTGGCAACAGCGGTGGACAGCAGCCAGGCACTAGCAACAGATTCAGTAGAGCTCTCTCGCTTGTCAGCTGTGGCTATCATCTGTTCCTGACTGAGTTCCTTTTTTCATAAGGCATAGCAAAGGCCTCTGAGGACCAGGGGGGCACCTCTGGCCACGTGTGCCCTCCTGGGCACCCATTTTGCCGTTGGAGAGCTCTGTGTGAAGCAGCAGCTGCTCCCGCCGCTGTCTTCCCTCCACCACCCTCTGGGTGGTTGATGTACAGCCCAGGAGAAGGGGAGACGTAGTTGCAGGCATCGGTATTGCAGGGCAGGGCTATTTAGTCTGTTGATTCCAAGTCCTGGGGGGAGAGAATTCATTACAGTCCTTTCGTACACAGACCCAGCTCTTCATAAACTTGCCGGTAACTTAATGGTCAAAATTAAAGCCATAATTTTCCTGTGCTCCCCTTTCGATTGGAGGCATTAATAATTGCTATCCCTTTTACAATGAGAGGGATGTTTATGAATTTAATCATTTGACTTCTTGGGAGAAACATATTGATGATTGCTCCTAAGAAGCTACCGTCAAACTTATGTCTTTTTTTTTTTTTTTCATTCCGTGTCATATTCTTGGGCAGGCTGGTAAAACTGCTTACAGAGATCAAGTGTTGGTAGAGCTGGGCAGCTCAGCATGCAAAGACCAGTATGTTCATAGTACAGGGAGCTCTTCTTTATTAAAGTTCAGCCGTTGTTCCTTTCTTGGAGTTTCATTTTAATATTTCAGCAGATGTATCCTGCCTCACGAGTCCGCTTTCCCAGGTCGCACAAAGTGGAGGGGAGCAGTGATTATTGCCCTGGCATGGGAGATGAGAGCACGTGGGTAGAGGGATGGAGCGAGTTATTGAGCAGTGTCTGGTTTTAAACCCTTAAAGGTGTCATTAAAAAGTTTTCCCTCTGAAACAAAACAAGACTAATATTCAGAGCTGTATCTCTGAGAATCGAATGAAGATATGGATCCACAGTGTTATAAGAATTTAGACTGTCTAGAAGAGCACAGAAAAATTGTGGGTTTCCTGTCTCTGGAGGGCTTTCTGAATGACTGTGTGCCTCACCAGTCTGGACTAGGAAAATATGCCTGGAGGCAGTATTGAGGGCTGACCCTGTACTGCTTGGTTGGGTTCAACATAACAGACTAATAAGAAGCAGAAAATCCTGCTAGATACTTTTCTTCTCTTTCTGAGATTTGTTAAGAAAAAAAAATGACTTATTTAATGCATACCTCTGGTAGGAGATGTATTTGCCAAGCACCTACTAGGCACTGGGTTTCTAACAATGAGACAAAGCAGAGTTTTTGTCTTTATGAAGCTTCTTTTATCTAATGGAGGAGACAAAGATTATAGTTATAAACTTCTGTAAATTCTTTGAAAGAAAGGTAGGTAGTGCTGTGAGTATTGAAAGGGTAGAGCTGACATCTAGGGGCTGAGGCAGAGAAGAATGAATGAGTCGCCATCATATCCAGGCAAGATGGGGAAGGAGGCTGGGGGAGGGCATTCCAGACAAAGGAAAAGTTATGCAAGGCCCTGCAGTAGGAAGGAGCAGAGGATGTTGGAGTAACTGAGCAAACCAGGGTGGTAGGCACCCAGGGAACAGGGAGAGGAGGGTGGAGAAAAGAAGACTGATCAGCAAGACCCGGATCAGTAAACGTCGTTCTAGGTCATGTCACAGATTTTGGTCGTTAGTTGAAGGGTAAAGGAACCACTGATGAATTTTAAGCAGGAAGTATGTGACTATATGGGTTTTATGAAAATTATTCTGTGTTATGATGTCTTCACCTTACCTTCAAATGCATCAAAAAAATAAGATGACTTTGTGGATGGGTACAAGGATGATAAGGTGATAGGCGATAGGTGATAGAGAAAATGTAGGAAATGTTAATTGTGAAATTTAGGTGGTAGGCATACGGATGTTCCCTGCATAATTCTTTCTACTTCTATGAAAATTTGAAAATTTTCATGATAAAATGGAAAAATTTGCATAGAGAAATCACTCTGGCTGCCACAGTATGAATGGATATGAGGAGACCAATTTCAGACTGTTAAAATCTGCTTCCAGCCACAACATAGTAACAGTTCCAGAGTGGACCTTTTACCATAAACGGCTGTAAAACTGGCCAAGATATATGAAGCAGTTTTTTTCCCCTGACAATAGAAATAGGCAGCACAGGCTTAGGATCCCTAAGAGAAGGGAAACACATGAAGTAAAGCCCCACAATTGTCCTGGCCTTCTGCCTGGAGACATTTTCAGAATTGTGGCATGGGGAGGCAGAGCCCAGCAGAGAACAGCAGTCTATTTGCTGAAGAGGCAAAGAGCAGAGTGCAGGCTGCCGAGACAGCTGGAGTTTTCAGGGCAGAGTACTGGAGAGGGGTGCAGAGAAGGGGCTCCAGAAATCTAACCAGGGATTCTCTTAAATCCTTGATTATAAACTAAGCTGCTGTGTGCCAGGCGAGACTATCGAGGCATGGTGGAGAACAGCTGTTTAGAAAGCTGTGAACTGCTGGAAACCTCCGATGCTGGGAAACAGAGTTCTGACCAGTTGGACGGGACTGACCTTGATGAATACATTGGACATTCAGTTGAGACTTCAGATAAGCTAGGCCTTGAAAGGGGGGCTACTTTACTACTACAGTAAGAGCTACTCTAGACCTGCCTTAACAGAGCTTAAAAACAAGCCTCAAAAGGTTCAGGTTAAGTGGCCAATTAATTAAATGCCTGCCAAAACAAAAGTCAACACCTATTACGGGAAGACACCAAAATCCAGATGTTCTCCCAAATGTTTCTCCACATCATTAACGATCACAGGATATGAAAAGATGCAGGGAAACATCCATAATCAAGGGGGGCGGGGAGTCAGTGGAAACAAATTGAGAGATGACAGCAGTGCTGCAGTTAGGAGTCAAAGACTTTGAAATTGCTACTATAAACCTGTGTAAAGAATGGAAGGAAAGGATGGATATATTAAAGAAACAGATGGCAAATCTTAGCAGAGAAATCGAGGCAATACAATATCTGGAATAAAATAGCAGATGGAACACTGGAAGAGAAAAAAAGATCAATGAAGTCTTAGGACAATAATAATCTGATATATGTGGAACTTGAGTCCCAGAAGTAAAGGAGAGATTGGAGAGGAAAACAATTTTTAAAGAAACAATGGCTGAAATGTTGCAATTTTTTTTGAAAACTATAAATTCGAAGTCCAGGATGCTTTATTAACCCTAGGCAGTAGAAACATGAGGAGAAGCACATCTAGACACATCAAATTCAAATTGCTGAGAATAAAAACTAGAGTATTTGAAAAGAAGCCAGAAAGGAAAGGCAATTATATGCAGGGGGATAGTAATATCATACAGTGATTTATTTTCAAAATAATGTAAGCCATAGAACAATGGAATGGCATCTTGCAAGAGCTGAAAAAAAAAAAAAAAACAGAATTCTGTATTCAGCAAAACATTCTTCAAAAAGGTTAAGATGAATTAAAGAAACCTTCAGAGAGGATTGGTCACTAGCAAATCTGTACTACAGGAAGTGTTAAAGGAAGTTCCTCAGGCTAAAGAAAATAATACCAGATTAAAAATATATATACATAAAAAAAAGGAATACCAAAAATGGTAAACATGAATAGAGAATTTTCCTCATTTCTAAATTTCTTTAAAAGATGATGAAAATAATAACAGTTCTATGGGGACTATAATTGTAAAAAAAAAACCCTATATGACAACAATAGCACAAAAGATAGAATTAAATGGAACTTTACTATTGTAATGTTCTTACATTATATGTGAAGCAATATACTATAAATTCATGCTGGACTGTAGTAAGTTAAGGATGCATATGTGAATCTCTAGAGCAATGGTTTAAAAAATAAAGTGTTATCTTAAAAGCCAGAAGAAGAGATAAAATGGAATCATAAAAAGTAGTCATATTTAGGTGTTCAAAATAAGGCAGGAAAGGAACAAAGAACACATGGGATGAACAAAAAACCAATAGCAAGATGGTAGACATAAATCCAGCCACATCAGTAATTGCATTGAATGCAAATGGACACATTTTAATTAAAAGACAAATTGTTAGACTGCATAAAAATGCAAGATGCTATAAATTTAAAGACACAGATTAAAAACAAAAAAAAATGTGGTAACTATATTAATACCACGTAAAAAGAATGTCAATAAAAGGAGTAGTTCCAGAGATAGAGGTGTCTCATAAAGGGATCAATTCATCAAGAAGACATGAGGATTCCAAATGTGTTGCCACCTAATAAGCCTTAAAATACATGAAGGAAAAGCTGTAAAAATTAAGTGGAGAAATTGATAAAACCACAAACATCGATGAAAGTTCTTATAGTCCCCTTTTGATAATTGATAGAGCAAGGAGATCAAAAACACTAAAAATAGATAATATCTAAACACTATCAACCAAATTGAGATAATTGATAATTATAGAACACTATATCCAGTAACTACAGAATACACATTCTGTTCAAAAGCACAGGGGACATTAACCAAGGTAGACCACATATGGACAGTAAAAGTATCACTCAATCTCACAAGATTGAAATCTTAGAATGTTTTTTTTCTAACAGCAATAAATGTGAAGTAGAAGTCAATCACAAGCTGTCTAGACAGTTCTCCAAATATTTGGAAATTAAATAACTCTAACTTACAATTCAAGGAGAAGTATTACAATAAATATTATAAAATATTTTAACCTAAATAACGAAAATACAACATGCCAGAATTTACCTTGTCCACCTAAAGGAGTGCTAGGAGGGAAAGTTATAGCTTCAAGCCTTATATTACTAAAGAAGAAAGGTTTAAATTCAATGAGCTACATTATTATCTAGAAAAAGAAGAGCAAAAATTTGTCCAACGTAAGTGGAAAATAAATAATGAATAACAGAAGTCAATAAAATAGGAAACACAATACACAATGGAATACTACCTGGCAATGAAAAAGAATGAAATATGGCCTTTTGTAGCCATGGAACTGGAGAGTGTTATGCTAAGTGAAATAAGTCATACAGAGAAAGACAGATACCATATGTTTTCACTCTTACGTGGATCCTGAGAAACTTAACAGAAGACCATGGGGGAGGGGAAGGGAAAAACAAAAAAAGAGAGGGAGGGAGCCAAACCATAAGAGACTCTTAAAAACTGAGAATAAACTGAGGGTTCATGGGGGTGGGAGGGAGGAGAAAGTGGGTGATGGGCATTGAGGAGGGCACCTGTTGGGATGACCACTGGGTGTTGTATGGAAACCATTTGACAATAAATTTCATATTAAAACATTAATTAAAAAAAACAAAGACAGGGGCGCCTGGGTGGCTCAGTCGGTTAAGCGTCCGACTTCGGCTCAGGTCATGATCTCGCGGTTTGTGAGTTCAAGCCCTGCATCGGGCTCTGTGCTGACGGCTCGGAGCCTGGAGCCTGCTTCCGATTCTGTGTCTCCCTCTCTCTCTTCCCCTCCCCTGCTCACACTCTGTCTCTCTCTCTCTCTCTCCTTCAAAAATAAATAAACATTAAAAAAAAATAAAAAAAATAAAAAGACAAAAGTGGACTCTCTGAAAAACTTACTAAAATCAATAAATCCCTAGCAAGGCTAATCAAAACAGAAAAAGCAAATTATAAATTATCAGTATTATAAATAAAAGAGGGACATCAACACAGACATTAAAACAATAGCAAGAGAATAGGGTAAAACATAGGAGAAATGGGCACATTCTTTGAAAAACATAGCTTATCAGAACTGATTTGAAATAAAAAACCAAGGAGCCCTATATTTGCTTTTTAAATGGAATTCAAAATCACAAACCTTCTCTCTCAAAGATAACTAGAGGACTTGATCCCAAAAGTGAATTTTGTTAAACAACTTAGAAAGAAATAATGCTACTCCTAGGAAAAACTTTTGTAGATAACTGATTGAGTGAACATTTTCCAAATCATTTGATGAGGACAGAGTAACCTCAATACCAAAACTAAAGAGACCTAATAATAACATCTTTCACTAATAGGACATAAAAATTCTCAAATATTAGCAAATTTAATCTAGCAATAGGAAAGTAACAATACTTCAAGACCAAGTGGGGTTTATACGAAAAATACAAAGTTGGTTCACTGTTGGAAACAATGTAATTTAACATATGAACCAAATGAAGGAGAAAAGTTACATGATAATCTTAGTAAATATAGAAAATGACACTGCCAGTGTTCTATAACCATAATAAAAACTGGGCAAACTGGGAATATATGGTAACTTCCTCAATCTGAAAAAGGTCATCTACAAAAAAACAAAAAAACTAAAACTAAAACCTCACAAAACTATAACTATCTTTAATGGTGAAAGACTGAATGCTTTTTTCGCTAAGATTAGAAACAAGGTAATCATTCCTCTCTTACTGCTTTTATTCAACATTGTACTGGAAGTACTGGCTAGTGCATTAAGGCAAGAAAAAGAAAAGGCAGAATGATTAGAAAGCAAAAACTCATTTCTATTCACAAAGTGACCAAAGACCTGTTAGAATTAATAAGTGAATGTAGCAAGGTCACAGGATACAAGGTCAGTATACAAAAATTAATTTTATTCCTGTATAGAAGCTGCAAGCATGTGGAAACTGAAATTTGAAAACATATTTATAATAGCATCAACAAATTAGAATACTTAGGAATAAAAATAAAGAAAGATATGGAAGATCCATACACTGAAGATTACAAAACACTGATTAATAAAATTAAAACTGGTCTAAATAAATGACGATGTCTTATCATTGATTGGAAGACACAATATTGTTAATATGTCCATTTTCCTCCAATTTTCTGTGTATTCAATGGCATCTCATTCATAAAAATTAATAGTTTTCTTTTTAGAAACTGACAAGCTGATTCCAAAATTCACATATAATTGCAGATTACCAAATAATAACCAAAACAATCTTGACAAAGAACAAAGTTGAAGGACTTACACTGCCTGGTTTTAAGACTTACCAAAATGCAAAGTAAATATAGTGTCATTTTGGTATAAAGATAGATATGTAGAATAATTGAATGGAATAGAAAATCCAGAAATATATAGGGTCAATTGGTTTTTTACAAAGGTGCTAAATAATGCAGTGGACAAAAGATGATTTTTTTTAAGTTAAAAAAAAAAAAAAGACACCATGACCGTTAGGTCACACCAGACACAAACACTGACTTGAAATGGACCATAGATCTAATTAAACAGCTAAAAATATAAATTTTCAGATGATTTTTTTGTCTTAAGAAATAAGAAATTGAGAGAGTTTCCACACACTGGGGGAAATATTTTCTCTCTGGATGGGTAGGTAGATAGATAGATAGATAATCTGAAAGAGCTGTAGCTAGAATATGCAAAGAACTCTTAACAGCTACAAATATAACCCAATTAAAGATTGGCAAAAGACTTGAACAAATACTTTGTAAAAGAATATACAAAACAGCCAATGTGCATGTAAAGATTTCAATATCATCAGCCACCTGGGAAGTGCAAGCTAAACTGCAATGAAATACCACTACATATGTAGTAGAATAGCTAAAATAAAAAAGACAATACCAAGTGTTGACAAGAGTATAGAGCATCGTATATACTCATACATTGTTCATAGAAACATAAAATGGTACAACTACTTTGGAAAAGTTTGTCAGTTTCTCATAAAGTTAAAACAAAAACTTAACTGTATTGACCCAGAAGTCCCATCTGTGCAGGTAAAGACCCAAAAGAAATGAAAACCTCTGCCCACAAAATGACTCGTCTGTGAACATTCTTAGAGCTTGGTTCCTAGGAGTTCCAAACTGGAAAAACCCAACTCAATAGGCAAATACACAAATTATGGTGTAATCAGAAATTGGCATACTATTCAGTGGGACAAAGGAGTGAAAATACTAATACGATGTTATTGATGAAGCTCAAAAACATTTTGCTGAGGGAAGAAAGCCAGATGCAAAAGAGAGCATGTGGTGTGATTCTATTTATATGAAGTTCTAGAATAAGCAAAATTAATCCATAATACAGAAATTAGATCATTGGTTTTCTGGAGTAGGAGGAAGGATGGTTGACTAGGAGTGGGAATGAGATAACTGGGTGGTGGTATACACATTCTGTGTCTTGATTGGGGTGTTTGTACAGTAGATGTTAATGTTAGCTAAACCACAAACTTAAAACACGTGGATTTTTATTCATAGCTTATATTTTTATAAAATTGATTTAAAAATACCTTAGAGTAGAATTAAGAGATTCTTTGTTTCTGAGGAAGATGCAGTAACGAGCACCGGATTAACCTTCCTACCTGAAACAACAACAAAACTAAAAACAGAAAATATGTGAACACTGGACATCAGGCAGCGAAGGACAGGGACTGATCCCTGAGAAACAGGAAGGAAAGTGAATGAGCACCGTGACTGCCCCAGCTCACTGGCTTGAAAGAGTTTTGGGGCCATGGCATGAGGAGGAGGGACACAGGTGGAGCCCTGTGATTTCTCGCAGTTGGGGAGACAAAGCTAAGAGTCTGCAGAAACCACGGTGGCTAGAGTATGCAGGACAGAGAATTGGAGAGGAGGACCTGCATAGAATGAGAACCCTGGAGATGAGCAGAAGGCCCCCCTCCACATGCAGCAGAGTTTACTTTTTAGTATCTGTCTGCAAGGAAACTACCTAAGACTAAAGGAAGAACACTGGATTGGATTACAAAGCATGATGTTCAGTGCTCACAGAGCCTGGAACACAGCCTGTTCCCACCAGCCAAATTGGAATAACTCATAATTCATGGGACATTGGGCAGAGTACTCAAAGGATTTGCCTAGTTAGTGAGGAGTAACTAGACCTAGATGGGGAAGGACTCCAGACTAATCTAGCGAAACAGTAAAGCAAGACATGAAGGATCAGTGTGATCCAAGTAACTGTATCTCAGAACAAAGCACTAGAATATTTATAGGAATACAGAATATCTAACACCCAACAAGATAGAACTTACAATGGCTGGTGTTCAATCAAAGGTTACTAGGCATGCAAAGAAGCAGGAAAACATGACCCATAATAAGATTTAATCAATCAGTTGAAACCAACCCAGAACTCACACAGATGCTAGAATTAGCAAAAAGAACATTAAAAAGTCATTATAACTGTACTCCGTATGTTCAAAATGTTAAATAGAGACATGGAAGGTACAAAAATATATAACATTAAAAAAAATCAAGATCCTAAGAATAAGTCTAATGAAAGATGTACAACACCTCCACACAAAACTTTACTGAAGGAAATAAAAGAAGACCTCAATAAATGGAGGGATATATGATCATGGGTGGAAAAGCTCAAATTTATTAAGATGGCAAAAGACAGGTAGTATTAAGAGAAGTTTCTTTCCTTCATAAAGAGAAGAAAGGAAGAGAGGATGGGTCAGATGTAAGTTTGGTTTGATGGTGGGAAGCTGGGAATATTCTTGTGTAATTTCTAGTTTCTCTGAAGCAGAAAGCAGGTTCAACTGCTGACGGTAAGGGGTAGCTGGTAGAGTTGGATGTTTGAAGAGCATGGTGAAGACTCAAATGAGTCATTGCGGGGAACTGAGAGAGAGTGATAGGTTGTGTTGAGGTCTTATGTGAAGCTGGTGATGAGGGACCTGCACTGATGTCAGCCTGTCCTACCCATCCCTTCTCCAGCTAGGGAAGAAAGAGGCATTCGAGCTCATCTAGAGAGAGTTTGCTATCTGTGTATAGTAAAGAGATGGTAGAAAGTTTAGGTTACTGTCAAGAACTTCACCGAATGGATCACTGATGGATCATGAAATCTAAGTTAGATTAGGAGGAAAGGAGAGGCGTAACAGATGGGGAGAAAATGGAAAGGTCAATGGATTGGGCATTTCAGAGAGGTAAAAAAAAAAAAAAAAGTGCCTATCATGGGAGCAAAGAAGTCAGCTGTTAGGAGAGGAGGTTATGGTCAGAAAGCAGAAAGCAGGAACTTATGATGAAGTTAGGGATGATAAACATTTGAGGTGTGGCAGGGATTGGGTAGCTGAAGCAGCATGGAGGAGATGGCCTTTAGAGATTAATATGTCAAGGAATTGCAAAGCTAGGGGTTGGCAGGGTCAACCAAGGGCTACCAGAGTCCCCCAGGAGGATGGCAGAATGGAGAGGAAGGCTGGCAGCCAGGAGCCAAAGTCTTCAGTTCAGGAGGTTGGCCAAAGACAACCCTAAGGAAGGGGAGAAGGCCACGTGCCCACCGGTACTGTCCCTGAAGAGATGGAATTTTTGTGTAATTGACTTTTACAGCAGAATGAAGAAGTATTGGTCTAAATGTTAAGAGGAACAGAAAAGCAAGCGACTCCACCTTGAGGAGGGATCTGGAAGGACTGCAAGGGAAGCAAAACAGAAAGCTCAAGGGTGACCCAGGTTTCTATCTAAACAAGGAGGACAGTGTCCCTTTGAAAAGGTGGGGGTCATAAGAGCAGGAATTCCAGAGGGCACAGGGAAGGCTTGAAGAGGGAGGGAAGGCCAAGTTAGTGGCAAGGAGGTTCAGAGGAATGTGGGAACAACTGTGCACTGGGCGATAGGGATAGGGTGTTGGACATGTGCTTTCCTCTTTGGGCAGGCATTTGCTGGTCAGCAGCAGAGGGAGCAGAGGCTTGGTGGTGAGGTCTCCTGATGGGGGAGGGTTCTCAGTCTGGGGCAATATCAACCCTTGTGGTTTGGGCTCACCCAGCCTGAGGTGTGCGCCAGAAGCTTTGGTCTCTCCAGAGAGCAAACAGGGTGCTGGTCATTCCAGCGGTGTGGACAGTCCAGCTGAGGGTCGAGGTCTCAGTGCTGCCCAGCTGCAGTGGCTCCTTGGCCAAGGAGATGACCAGTCACTGTGGTTATTGCTTCCCACAGGTCATCATAGTGGGCAGAGCACAGGTGCACGGACCTGGCTGTCATCCTGGTTACATGCTTCTTGCAGATGTGATGTTCACCAGTGGGCTTCTCTTCTCCATGTTGGGGTTTTCTCACTCCTGAATCTGGATGGCCCCATCCATCACTTCTCTTGCAGAGCTGTCCTAAGAGCCAAGGAGAGAAATGGATGGGAAGAGACCTGTAAACTGAACACACCTTCCCAAACACGAGGTGTGCTCAGCATCAGCCAGATTGCAGCCTCCTTGAAGGAGACTGTTTCTGTGTGTTTGAAAAGCCTTCTTATTTGCACTCTGGACGCCTACTTGCTGGCTCCTCTCTCCAGGGTGCCGTAGCTTTTCAGGACCCGAGTGGCACTTGAAGTGCTAACCTAATTTCTCTAAGTCTGATTATCAGAAGAGTCGGGTTTGGATTCAGGGATAAAATATTAATCTGTTCAGAACTAGATCATTCCCTTTAAATTCTGCTTTAAAATAAATCTTGGTCTAAGTTAAGTTCTCTGCTTGCACCTTTGGAGCCTCCAAGCGTTTGCAGATTTTTGGCTTCTAAGTCTGGGAGGCTTTTGCTGTATCTGAAGGAGTCTTAATTCAGTGGGTGATGGCACTGTGCCTGCCAGGAGGTGTGCTGTTCCCAGAGCCCCACCTGACCTTGAATCCTATGCCATTCCTGATGAGCCGGCTTACAGAGACGTAACTGAGGAACTCCAGGGTCCAGCATGGAGGCCAACTGGATGCTTTTCCTGTCCCGCCATCAGTCATATGCATGTTAGCATCTGCTCTGTACCTAGCAGCGTGCCCTAGGCATATAATGGAGGGCTGGAACGTCAGAGAGGGCTCTCCCGGGGAAGCCAGGCTCAAGGTGGTCATCTGTAAGGAAAGACATTGAAGGAAGGACATTTGTAAGGATATAAAGAAAGAAGGGCATGTTCCAGATCCCGGCAAGTGGCGAGGAGAGCAGGGCCTGGTGCACACGTGTGTCCAGAGCCAGGGAGGCTGCCGGAGTGCTCTGTGCTGGCTCGTGTGCAGTGGGGCACAAAATGGGTACGGAGCTGGGAAAGCCCAATGGGAGAGGCAGGGTTTTCTCTTTAACAGACGGGAGCTGGTGAGGTGTTTGAGAACAAGATGATGGAGTGGAGCCAGACCTGAAAGGCAAAGCTGGGGCCCTGCAAGGTGGCATGGAGTGAGGAGAGTCCTGGCTGGGGGGCTCTGACCGTGAGGTAGGTGTGAGGTGATGGGTGGGTGTGGTGGTGGAGATAAACAGGAAGGGCTTGATCAGAAGGCGGTTGCGGGGCCTCTGAGATGAGGAGGAGAGGTCTGTGGATTTGGTCATCAACTCTGGGGTATGGATTGTGGGAGAGGGTTTTTCTTTATTCCTTGTAATTGTTCACTGAGCCACTAAAACATGTGCCAAGCACTGTGGCTAGGTGCTTTATATAGTTTATTTCTTTTTTTAATGTTTATTTATTTTGAGAGAGAGAGAGTGAGCATGAGCAGGGGAGGGGATAGAGAGGGGGAGAGAGAGAATCCCAGGCAGGCCCTGCACTGTTAGCACAGAGCCTGACACAGGGCTCAGACTCATGAACCATGAGATTATGACCTAAGCCGAAATCAAAAGCTGGACACTCAACTGACTGAGCCGCCCAGGCACCCGTATATAGTTAATTTCATTTAATCTTTTCTAGTACTTTAGTGACGTGCTCTTGCTTCAGGTTTACAGATGAAGAAAGCAGGGCTCAGAGAGGTCTTACCTTTCTGAAAGTCACACAGCTAGTAAGTAAGGAATTCCTGGTAAGCCAGGAATTAAGTCTCAAGCTTCTTGTCTCAGGAGCCCAAGCTGCTTTTCTCATCAGGTGGACCCTCTTTCTGTGCCAGGTGAGGGGGCACCGTGGGACCCTGTCTACCCAGGCTGGGTCTGTGCTGATATTTCCTGAGTGGCTGTATTCTTTATGTTCCGTCAGCATCTTTCTCCCCCCAAATTTATCACCCGAAGCAAAGTGGAAGAGTGGAAGACGGAGGCTTCAGAGACATTGGTTTCTTTTTCTTCTTAAAAGTGCTCATGAACAAGTCTCACTGTAGCTCAAGTGGTCCTTTTGGATCCTTTACTGGGGATGGATCTCTCTGAATCCCTTATAATAATCTCTGAGTGTCCCTTATAATATGCTGCTCATTCCCTTGTTCTCAACTAAGTGTGATGGTCCACAGAGGGCGCCTCCCGCCCATGCCGCCCTCCAGCAAGGAACCCCTCCTGGGAGGGAGAGGCTCGCTCTCCTTTGTGTGCTGCTCACCAGCCGGTTTGCCTTGGAGGTGGCCATGGGTGGGATGGGGCAGAAATTCCCACAGGCATTGCTTTGAGGACATCCCAACAGATGGGTTTGGTTCCAGCTTCTTCTCTGGGCCAGCGTTGCTTACCTGTGGTCAGACCCCACTGGCAGACAGGCGGGAACCCAACGGCACTTCAGGTGGTAAAGCCAGGCCCGTAACACAGCAAACTGTGTTGGTGCCTAAGTAGGACATGCCCTGGGGTCGCTGCTACCTGCAAACGTGTTTATGTTTTAATGGTTCTGCCACCCTCCTGAGTCAGATTTCAGGAACACATTTTCCTTATTTTTCTTTAAAAACTGGAATCTGACAAGTCTAGCAAGAAGTTTCTCAAGTGACTTGTTAAGTGGCAGTATTTGAAGCCTGTCATGGAAGATAGGACGTTGGCTTGGCTCATCTGATTGGGAATGATGTATTTCATTCAGAGAAAGTGATAAGAGACGAGAGAACCCATGTTTTTGAAGAATGCCTCTTAAAACACGTTTTCTGCAAAACAGATTGAAACAAGAAATCTGTAACTTTCAGCATGCAACGTGCATGGGAAATTTTCTGCCGGAAGCACTAGAATGTCTTTGGTAGCCATGGAAACTAACTCTTCAAAGAGAAAGCAGTTCTTCTGTGCTCTGACAAGGAGATGCAGTGAAAAAAAGAAAGTGTATTTCATTCTAAGATGCCAGATACACTTTATTTCCCTGGAGGACTTTTTAAGACTTTACAGGACTCTGACTGTCTTCATTTCTATTTGTTTTTTAACGGGTGCAATTTTAGGTGATAGAATGTTACATGGGCATTTGTGATCAGATACATCCAATGCATAGCCCACAATCCATGTCTTTGATGTGATGGTTATTAATGTAAGACCTGAGTCTATAAAACTGTTTATTAAAATTTAGCCTCTTCATACTGAGCAGTGGCCAACGATTTTGACAAGGAATTGATATACAAGGATAAGAAAGACACGGCCCCTTCTTCACAGAGCTTATGGTCTAATGTGTAAAAGAAAATATTAAATAATAACTGCAGTGCTGTGAAATAAATTCTACACAAGTGAGCCTCTTATCCAGGAGACTCTAAGGACGTAAGAGAAATGTCCTTCCAGGCTGATCCAGCGAGTGGGTGAGCATCGGGAAGAGCAGTCAAGGTTAACATAGGGAACAGCACACACACAGCTGTAAGATCTCTGTGCCTCGGAGGAAAGGAGTGAATTTCAGGATGGCTGGAGCACAGAGTTTAAGGAACAGAGTTTAGAGAGGGCCAGGAGAGAGAACAAGCCAGACAGATCATGCATTAGTTCATTCCCTCCCTGTCCCTGTCCCTCGTTCAGTGCCATACGTACCCAGTCCCCGAGGTTTGGTATGTGTAGGTCTGCTCAGCTGCTCTTCACAGCAGATAACCTTGTCATTAAAAGCTAAGGGGAAAAAAAAGTTAGGAAACGCCTGCTTTGAAAATGGTTCATCTTCTCAAACGATGGACGTTTTCTATTTGAAGCATTTTCGTAGACTTTTATGTCAATAAAAGCAGTCAAGGACATGAAAAGGGGAGCATTGGTTTGAGAAAAAATCTCTTAAGACACCCAAACCTTTGTGAACAGAAAAATTAGGAGGCACTGACACCCTTTACAGAGAGAGTCGCCATGGGGATTATTTTCAGGAGTGAGTTCCCAAAGAATGGTCATAATGTGGTTTGATGGAAAAGCGATTGTTAAAATACTTTCCTCCAACATATTCTCTGTGTAAACAAAATTCCTCCATTTCCTCTTGTCCCTCTTACCAGCCTGTGGGTCCCCCGCTTCTTGGAGGCCTATGCCTCACTTGCCATTGAAGGACACGGTTGCAGGTTACGTTCCCCCTGCCCCTGCCTTGCCCTGTGTCCTCTGCAAAGGAACAGGTCTTAAGGATGGCATCCCAAAGCCCACCTCTGGCATTCTGGCCACTCCTCTCATGCAAAGAGAGCCTCGGCTAATGCCGGGCCTTTTGTGGTTGAGGGAAACTGGAACAAAGCCAATGATTTTGATGAACTTTGAGCTTGAACCCCTGCCGCTCATTTAAATTTTTTTATGGTGAGGCTCCATAGCTTAGGGGTTAGAGCACTAGTCTTGTAAATTATTTTATGGTGAAACACCACACATTGTTGATTCTTTTTTTTTTTTTTTTACATGACACCTCAATTCCTCGAACAGAAACTGAATTTACATGCTTTCCAAAGAATTAGATTTAAACATAAAAATATTTTTTGAACCAAACTACTTTTTCATTCTGTTCCACTTCCTTTATGTCTGTGTAGGGGAAATGATTTAGGTCTAAGGAAGACTGGCCTCCACTGATAAAAACTTGCTTGCTTCTTCAGCTCCCCCCTACTCTGCCTTTTTAAGAATGCTGCTTGTGCGTATGTGTGAATTTCCGAGTCCTCTCTTTTCACTGGAAATCTGAGTCCCAGTGGCTCTGTTGGCTTTGCTCACCGGAGGTTTTTACACTTGTTTGTGCTGGTTCTCTCTCTCTCTCTCTGTGCACAAATTTCAGTGTTTGTCTAAATTTTATTTGTGTTGGTCTGGTTAAACAAATACCGTTACAACCCAAGAAAAAACCCTATCTCTAAATCAACATGATTTCCAGTGGCCCACTTATTTTATGGGGCATTTGAGAAATAACAAATTCCAGAACAAATTGTGCAGTGGCTGTCACGTGTGACCTGAGCTGCCATACAAATGCAATGGCTTGCTTCAGGCTAAGTGCTGTCTCTCCAGTGGTGTTGACCGAGCCAGGGCTCCCAGAGCGCAGGTTGTCAGGGCCTGTAAATCCTGGCAATGTCAGGGTTTGGGAGCTCTCTGCAGTGTGGGGCATGTGCATAGGGACTCTTGGGGTGGGGGTGACTGGCTGGCAGATTGTCTCCCTGAGCAGAGAAGGACAACATGTGGGGGGAAGTGTACTATCATCTTTGCTAAGCCTCAGTTGGGGCTCTGGAGGAAAATCAGAATGCTGGGGGTAAGTGGTGCATTCTGTCTTGACCCACCCCTCCTGATCCTAACCAATGAATGTCCAGTCTACACAACTCCTATGCCAGGAGGCAGTGGGATCAGGATGCCTGTGGAAAGAGCACTTACTTTGGAGCCCCTGGTTATCCTGTTTACTGAGCATATGATCCAGGGGCAGTAACGCTACCTTGTTGAACTGCAACTTTGGCTTTTGTGAGATGGGCGTGGTAATCCTTGTCCCACACTGAGGTAGTGAGGAGCCCATGGGACAGCATGTAAAGACACTTTAAAGACCCCAAATAGAAATCCAAATACACAAGAGGTTTGTTTCTGTTATTACTACAAAGGGGCCATGACCCGAACAGGCTGTCCTACAGGAAACTGAGGCAGCACCCCCAGGTGTGCGGGCTCAGATTGTTGGTTGACAGGTGGGACCCTGGGCTGGTGCAGTTACAGGTACAGGACCGTGGATTCAAGTTGTGCCTGTCTCAGAGCCTTCTACTTGTTCTTTTCCTTCTCTTCCCCACCTGCAGGGCTTTGCTGGAGCCTCATGTGAGTGTCCCGGGGGGTGTGGCTGCACCATCACTCTGCAGCCAGAACCCCACTCACCCCTTGCTCTGACTCCCTCAGCCCTCAGGCTTCTTGGTAATGATGCCAACAGACTTCTTGGCCGCCAGGACTAAGAGAGAGCACCAGGCTGCTGCCATGGGAGGAGAGCAGAAAATGAGGAAGGGGTCACTTCTCAGCAGTGAGGGGTCCTGCTTTCCCTTTGAGCCACAGAGGAGGCCAGGAGGGTCTAGCATCAGCCATGGTTGGACACAGTACGGGGCGGTGTGTTGCAAGTGCTGGCCTGGGTGAGAAGAGGGCATGTCATGTGGGGTTGGGGAAACACAGCGGCAGGATCTGTACCACACCTGGGGACTCCAGCTTTCCTGCTTTGGTGCTGGTCCTCGACCAAAGTCTCCATCTCCATGCACCCCCTCCAGAAGTTGCTGCTCTCCATGCTGCACATTTCGTCTTTGGTGCACTTCGACTATTAGAGGTTTCTGCCTTATATTGCACTGAAATCACTCTTCTTCCACTTCGGCCCACTCCCTGGAGCACACAGGGGGCCTGCTTCCTCTATTCCATGGCAGCCTTCTGGAGATCGAGGACCAGGAATGGGGCTCTTCTGTGGTGTCTCATCTCTATCTACCTTCCTGTTCATATTTCCTCTGCCCCCTGCCCACCTGCCTACCTGCCTTTGTTTCCTGAACGCATGGGCGTGGAATGTTCCCATGGCAGGAAGTGGGGGCATCACCTGGCCCTGGAGGAAGGTTCATGTTAGCAAAGATGACACTGGCTGGGGCAGACCCAGGGGACCAGCATGAGGGAGGAGAGGTAAAGATGACCACAGTGTGGGGATGGCTGGGGGTTAGCAATGACAGCCCTCACAGGTGCTTTTCCAAATAGTCCATGAAAGTTGGGAATTTTATCAGAACATGTTACTTTTGATTCACATTGTTATTGCTGTCGAACCTACCCCATCACTCAGTGTTTACTGATTACCTCTGGCCTCAGCACCATTTTCTTATCTTGATCTCATCTTTACATAGAACTCCTATAAAACAAAGCTGATAAGGACTCTTCTTCTATCAGATTTCTGTTGGTTCCTCATTGCTTTCAGGAAGGTAATCCTAATCCTCCCAAAATAGTTTGGGATTTAAGCACCCCCCCCCCCAGACTGACCCATAGCTGTTTCTTTGTCCTTATCCATTCATACTGCTACCCTCTTCTTTCTCTGCCTCCCATGTGGCCCACGTGGAGGTCCTTGGAAGGGCCGATTCAGGAGCTAAGTGGGCTTGTCTGACCAACCTGAGCCTCTGTTTCCTCGGTTTCTGTGTAATGAGGGTAATAACAGCCCCGCCATCACCACTGACCGTCTGCCATGAGGATGGGCTTAAGGCATTGGCCTGGGCTCTGTCAGGGATACCTCGCTGAGGAGGCTGGCTGGGATTGGACACACACACACCTCCGTGTCTTGGTGTTCACTGAGTAGAGTGCTCTGATGATTCAGAGGGCAGAACTCTTTGAATGGGTAGCCAGGTAAATCTGGGTCTTGATAGGTAAGCTGGAATTCAAAGATGGGAAAAGGCTTCTTAGGTGGATGGAGTTCTGTGGACAGAGGCTCAGAGGGTTAAGGAATTGAGAAGAGTGTAGGCAAAATACAGAGGTATGTTGTTAAGGTGGGGAAATGGAGCTGAAATAGTCTATGGGAAAAGGCTGAAAGGGGCCAAGTGCCAGGCCAAGGCACTTGACCTTGGAGTGTTGAGGGCAGTGTTGAGGAACCCTGAGGCTTCCTGAGCAGGACACCATCAGGGTGAAGCCAGGGTCCTGAAGTCAAGGGGAAGGTGAACCCCCACGAAACGCTCTGGCTACAACTCGTTCCAGCTGCCTTGGTCGGTGAGGTGTGTGTAGACTGGCCAGCATAAGATGCTTGGTGGTCATGATGTCCAGCTGGCAGGGAGATTCCTCACTGAGAAATTGCTCCTTACAAAGGACATAGACCTGGAGGGAAGATTCTCCAGCAGTGTGGAGACAGAAATTCCACCCCATGAGGCCTGTAAATGGGAAGGGAAAATGACAGGCTGATGGTGAAAGCTGCTGCAGATGGTATGTCTGGGCGTGGACACACTCATTTCATGCTTCTGGGAGATTCCAGGAATCATGGGCTTTCTATCCTGATGCATTCTGGCCTCTTCAGGAGTAGGGCTCATTTCATGTGCTTTGTACCTGCATGACTACTGGAAGGGGGACATCATGAAAGAGACAGAGATGCGGAATGGAAAACATAACAAATGTACAACATTGTCCATTCCCGAAGCATCCTACAATGTAGCTGGTGAGCGGAAATGAAAATATAACATAAATTTGCATTTGGTTACTATGGTTACATTTTTCCAAACACTTGAAAATTTTTTCTCTTTGGAAATAATTTCAAACTACAGAAAAGTTACAAGAATAACATAGTGAACAGTCCATGTACCCTTCACTTGATGCTTATTAATATTGTATCTCATTTGCTTTTGCCTTTTTTTTGCACTTTGAAGAAAAATTTGAGCATAGTTGACATACAATGTTACGTTAGTTTCAAGTGTACAGCGTAGTGATTTGACAAGTTTATACATTATGCTGTACTCGCCCCAAGTGTAGCTACCATCTGTCACCATACATGCTAGTACGGTATCATTGACTGTATTCCCTGTGCTGTACCTTATATTTCCGCAACATATTCATTCCATAACTAGAAGCCTGTATCTCCCGCTGCCCTTCACCCGTGTTGCCCATCCCCCTTTGTCCTCTCCTCTGGCAACCATCTTGTTTTTTCATTTATCTGTCTATAAGACGTGTGGACTGATTATTTTTCTTAAAATGTAATACTTTATTCCTATTTCATCATTTTCTATCCTAGATTTAGCCAGTGAGAGATACTTCTCTGGCTCCTGTGCCCTTATCGTGTTTTTGTTTTGCTTTTAATTTAAAAAAAATTTTTTTTTAGCATGTCCTTATTTGTTTCATCCTGTACCTCCTCCACCCTAGCCCTGGAATCAGCCATTTTACCAAGACTCTTGGTTTCTTTTTTTTTTTTTTAATTTTTTTAACGTTTATTTATTTTTGAGAAATAGAGACAGAGAATGAGCAGGGGAGGAACAGAGAGAGAGGGGGAGACACAGAATCTGAAGCAGGCTCCAGGCTCTGAGCTGTCAGCACAGAGCCCGACGCAGGGCTTGAACCCACGAACCATGAGATCATGGCCTGAGCCGAAGTCAGTTGCTTAACCTACTGAGCCACCCAGGCGCCCCAACTCTTGGTTTCTTTTAATAGACATGTATTAGAGACCCAAGTCTGGGGGCCACGTGTGCTCATAACAACTGGACTGCCTTTGTTTCCATATTCTTTCAACAGAGCTGGGAAATGTATGCATTTACATGCACATACACATACTTACATTCATACATATACATCTTGTAGAAATCACAAATTCACATTAACACCTCTAATTCCAGTCCATCCCCAGAGGGTTCTTTCCAGTCTTCCTTTCTTCCATGTTTCTGTGTCCCTCCTTCCACAGTGAGGACCCTGGCTCCCAGGAACATGGACACATTTACTCAGTTGTTAAGTCCTGTAATAAATCCAAAATGATTCCAGCATTGTTTTGTCCATAGCACTACAAAACACAAAACTCCTGCGAAGAGTTTAGCATTTACTTGGGGTTCTTCCCTCACTCAATCCTGCCCAAGGCTGAGAGCATACAGTCAAGGGATCCTAAGCTACCCGAGCTAGTTTTGTCTTTCTTTTCTTTATCGTTGTGGTATTTGTTTGAAATACAACCAGATTCATTTGTCTCAATTCACTTCCACTTTAGGGTTATTTCCCCACCACCCCATCCTTTTTGATTTAATTGAAAAATTGTGATGTGTAGAACATTAATGTGGTTCCAAAAGTGAAAACTATAGAGAAAGGTATACTTAACAGTATCCCTCCTGCTTTGTCCCCTCCCTTCTATTTGTCCCCATTCTGCAGTTTCTGCTTTATCCTTTGGATACACCCTGAGGTAATATGCATGTTTCCTTATTTCCCCCTTTTTCATACATAAAGGGTAGAATACCAGGTGCCTTTTTGTTGAAGCCTTTCTTATATCTTTTTTTTTCCTTTTGATCGAATGCACCATAAATAGAATTCTGATTTGGAACAAGTAGGCTTCTGTCACATGTTGAGCTGTTAGATTTCTAGGCACTTGTAAAAAGTCCGATGGTTTTGGGGCACCAGGGTGACTTAGACAGTTAAGCGTCCAACTTTGGCTCAGGTCATGATCTCACAGTTCATTTCGTGTCTTTGAGCCCCCCGTCAGGCTCTGCACTGACCGCTCAAAGCCTGGAGCCTGCTTTGGATTCTGTCTCTGTCTCTGTCTCTCTCTTTTTCTCAAAAATAAGTAAACATTTAAGAAAAGTCAGATTGTTTCTACCAATAACTTTGTTAAATCAACTTTTGTAGTAGTGATTATTACTTAGTCCCTTAGTAATGGCTTCTAAAATGATGAATTCTCATGTAAAATGGAAAACTTTGTTTCTTCATCTACTGAGGCTGATACAAAATTCGGTGGACTTGGGTGGGAATTTTCTAGAATGGAAGGATTGTTGAGATGGGAATGGGTTATTTTCAACTGAGCAGAGAGGGGTACAGGGTTGATGAGGTACTGGCTGGCCCATTGGGGTCACTCTGAGGCTAGGATTTCATGCGTTGTTCTCTGCTTCTCTTAGTTCTGCTGGGATCATGTAGTTTAGAGCCCACTCAGAGATGTTTGCAGTTTTCCTCCCTTTGGTATTTGAGAAAGCTCCTCTGATTGCCTTTTTAATGCCCAGATTCAGCAGCTAAATATTATATCTTTGAACTTCACATTTGCCCAATGCTTTGTGATTTCCACAGTATTGTCTTAATCTCCGTGAAACAGTAGAACAAGTATTGTGTCTATACTGCAGCTGAGAAAACCCAAGCTCTGAAGAGACAAGTGATAGAGCTGGGACTAGAACCCAGGTCTTCAGACTGAGAGCCCAGTGTGGTCTAGGTCCATCACAAAGACCCCTCCTCCCACCCTTCTTCCTTCAGCCTGTCTCAGAGCCCACAGGAGGAGATTTATGCTTGCAAATCTCAGTTCTGTCCAAATCAGCAAATGTTACATGTCTGTTGAGTATTAGACCATTCAGAACTGTCTAAAAGCAGTTCAGAGGGTTTACATCAACAACTTTATTACCTGAACTTGTGTAATAGAGACTATTACTTAAAATAAATGGGCCATAAGCCTGGCAATGGTTTTTATTCTCAGAAATTTTACTCATAGTAGGATTTTATCTATGCATGTGTTCCTGTGTCTCAACAACCAAGAATGCACAACAGCAATAGAGCTTGTTAGAGAGTTATTTTTTTTGTATTTCTAATGCAAAAAAATACTTCATAAAATATGATATTAAAGCAAAATCCTCTTTTATAAAGCCCTTAAATTTTTCTGGTAACTCTTTTGCTATCTTTGTAATCTTTTTCAAGAACTCAGATAGGATATGACTCTAGGAATAAGAATACCCTGTTTGTAGGGGCGCCTGGGTGGCGCAGTCGGTTAAGCGTCCGACTTCAGCCAGGTCACGATCTTGCAGTCCGTGAGTTTGAGCCCCGCGTCAGGCTCTGGGCTGATGGCTCGGAGCCTGGAGCCTGTTTCCGATTCTGTGTCTCCCTCTCTCTCTGCCCCTCCCCCGTTCATGCTCTGTCTCTCTGTCCCAAAAATAAATAAAAAACGTTGAAAAAATTAAAAAAAAAAAAAAAAAGAATACCCTGTTTGTATTATAACCGTGTAAATTTCACACTTCAAGTTCAGAATCAAAACACAAAGATTTGTGCTTACTTTTGGCAGACTATACAAATGAGGCCCACCCGGTTGTTCTTTACAATGTATTTAAGAAAAGGGACATGTTGACATGTAAGCCTCCAGGGCCCCCACTTCATTCTCTAGGGATGGACATTATGGATTGGGTGTGACTTCTTCAAAATTCATATTGACTTGGTGAACCTCCCCAAAACTGAGTTATGCATGTCTTGTGTCTCAGGAGGCCTGGGAGGCCTAGAAGCCCCAAATCGTTCTGAGGGTCTGGTTTGCATGAACAGCAAGACGCCACCTGTGATGGCCCTTCCTACGTGAGACAGGAAGGGATTCTCCCTTGCAGGAAAGGCCCCTGGGTGGAGTGCAGAAAGCATCTGAGTCTTAATCAGCTTTGGTTCACCCTGCGAACCCTCTGAGGTCAGCTCCCCTGCATGCCCAGCATGCCCCATAGCCCTGCCCTCTCCTCATTTTTTAGAGGGGGAAGGTGGGGATGGATTAGCCGTGACAGAGCCAAGGACAGGTTCTGGGGCATTCAGGAGGTGAGTGACTGGGAAGAAATGAGGTCATCCTTTTTTACTAGGCAGAGGGTAGTGCCTTGGTAAGGACTCCAGTTTTTAACTTGAAGCATCAGTGTCGCTGAGCATTCAAGTACCTGTTAGTCCCTTTTATAGCCCAGGGTGGAGGGCGAGAGGGAAGAGAGACAAGAGGGGTTGGCTTTATGAAGGCAGGTCATTTCCCCCTTTGTCGGTTGTCTGGGTTGGGGTGAAGAGGTCCCTGACAGGGAGACGTGGGGGCTTCGGGCTGGCAGGACGGCAGACGGAAGGCGGAGGTAACCTCCATCAGAATCCAGGGCCGTGTACGCAGAAACTGTGCTGAATCTCGTCCGCTTTTTTAACAGCTTTTTAATCGTGCTTACGAAATCCATAACTCGTGTAACTTGGCTCCTGTAAGCATTCGCGGTTGGAAATGCAGATGGTTCCTTGTACATGAAAATTGGGTAATCATCCACCTGACTCCCAGGCTTGCCTGAACACATGTGGGATTCTATGTGTATGTGTGGATGTAGGACTGCAGACGCGAAAGGTGGAGTAAACAACGAGCAGTTGGGAACATTTACACGTCTGCCAAAGCCTTTCCAGGGCAGGTGTTCCCATAAATGGGCAACAAATTGTACTGCCTCTTCATCTCCTGCAGGGAAGACTTTTGGGGAAAGATCATGGCAAGAAGTGAGGGTTATGAACAACAATAGCATTTCACCAGTGCTCTGTTTCCTGCGTGGGAAGGGAGAACGGGGCCATGAGGGTGAGCCCCCTCCTGGCTCTTAGTTTGGACACAAGGGTCAGGAATGCTACCTTTGGCTGAAAATATTGAAGAAACCCTAAACTTGGTGCGTACCCTCTTTGACCACAGCTTAGCCCTCCTGGGTCCTTTCTCTTTGAAGTGTGACGCCAGCTTCCACTGGCATCTGGGGACATTCTGGGGGAGGTGGGGGACCTCTGAGTTCAAGCTAATGGCGGGGGGTGTCAGGAGACCCGCCATGACAGCACATGGTGATTTTGGCCTGGGCTCCTTGGGATTGTTCATTTTCTGAGACAGCGCATGTGTGTTGATGTGGTCTCTGCAGCTCTGACACCCACAGTCTTGCTTAGGAAGACACCGTCCTGTGTCCTGTCCACATGTGTGGCCTCTGTTGCTGTGCTTGTGTGGCTGTTACTCAGTGCTGTGTGTCCTGCCACAAGACTGTTGTGCAGCAGGACAGATGGCTCACGGTGCAGGTCCCTAGGGACGTCCTGACATGTGCTTGTTCTCTCCGCCTCCCTCAGAGAATTCTCAAAGGAAAGAGAGAAGGCTAAAGCCCGGGGAGATTTCCAGAAACTCCGGGAGAAGCAGCAGCTAGAGGAGGATCTAAAGGGCTACTTGGATTGGATCACCCAAGCAGAGGACATCGATCCTGAGAACGAGGAAGAAGGAGGAGAGGAAAGCAAACGCAACAGTATGTAGCACCTTCCTACTCCTGACCAGAGAGAGCTTGTGTGTGACTCACACCCCCACCAGGCAGAGAGACGTCTCTCCCCCTGGCCCGGCCTGTGGTCACGTACCCTGTCGGCTGCCCATCAGAGAGGACGGTGTGCTCATACCGCCTCTAAGATTCTGCCAGAGGCTCGGGTTTTAGAGTTGTACCTGGTCATGCGATTTTAAGGCAGAGGAGGGTCAGCCACACTCACCCACGGGGAATTCGGGAAGTCCCTTCTGTGTGGGCAGCAGCCATGGGAAGACACACGTTGACCCTGCAGCACAGGACACAAAGCCACGGCTCCTTCCTTCCCTTCAGAGGGACTGTGTTACTGGACAAGAACTTGAAGAGCAGGGTCCCTCTCCAGCCTCGTGTGGCCGGAAGTGGCCCCCACCTGAGCTCTACATGGGGGCAGGGTGGGAGCGCAGATGCTTAGCCCATCAGGGGCTGGGAAGAAAGCAGCTGACCCATCTGGGCAGCGTTAGGTGGCGTGGGAGTCAGCGTAGCCGCTTGGAGCCCGCTCGCCTGGTCGTCTACCCTGGTACCAGGCACCACGGGCACTTTCTGCAGCAGGAAGGCCCGACGCCCAGCAAAGCCTGGCGTTAATTGCCATTGTCACCCAAGGTGTCTCTTTCACCACCTGCTTTCCTCATGGATGTGCCCTTATGCTTCCTGGGCCATCTGTGCCTCAGGTAAAAGCAGAGATTGATAGGGGCGCCTGGGTGGCGCAGTCGGTTAAGCGTCCGACTTCAGCCAGGTCACGATCTCGCGGTCCGTGAGTTCGAGCCCCGCGTCAGGCTCTGGGCTGATGGCTCGGAGCCTGGAGCCTGTTTCCGATTCTGTGTCTCCCTCTCTCTCTGCCCCTCCCCCGTTCATGCTCTGTCTCTCTCTGTCCCAAAAATAAATAAATAAATAAAATAAATAAATAAAAAAAAAGCAGAGATTGACATTCAGCAGTGGATTTGACTGAGACGCTTGGACTTTTTTTGAAGTCTAGAATAGTTGATGGTAAAGACCAAGAACATGTCTCAAAGGTATGCATCCCTCAAGAGGCCTGGGAACCAAGGGGGAAGGAGATGGCTGAGCGAGCCCCCTTGGGCAGGGGTCCTGAGACGGCGTGCAGTCACGCCTTCACTCAGCAAGGCGGGTGCTGGGTGTGGGGTCATCAGCAGTTTTCTTCTTCTGGGGGAGGGCAGGCCTGTGCTTGCCGAGGTGCGGCACCAGGGGACAGAGGTGTGGATTGCGAGGGGTGGTAAGCTGGGTGCAGGGTGCCGAGGGGGACGATGGCTGGCTGCAGGGCTCCAGCACGGAGCTGTGAGGCATTGGCCCTGAGCCTGGAAGGATGGACGGGTCTGAGGTCTGCCAGTGTCAGGAGAAACATCCTGAGCCACGGCAGAGGTATAAGAAGGACACTGAGGTTGTTTGTTCCTTTGGCCGGAGCACAGAGGGTATGCGGGGTAGGCAGGGGGAGGCTGGGTGAGGGAGGGCTTGTGCTGCCTCTGTGCATATGGAGGCTAAGTGGCCCACGGCTGACTGAGGTGGCCTTCGGCTGCTTCCAGCTGGGGACTCTGGGTCCCTGCTTCCATGGGGAGTGAGGCCTTCCTGCTGTCACAGTTGCAGATGATGGACTTAGTCCTGTGTGCTCCTGGGGGGCCGGTGGGGTGCAGGCCACTCCTCTCCCCTCCCTGCTGCTTCCCAGCGTCATTGGTGCTGCTCCCTCGAGGAGGAGGCTAGGGACTCAGTGGCTGAGCATCAGGAGGCTGCCGGAGGATTTCTAGAGCTGACTTTGTGTGCTGACTCTGAGATGGGAGTTCACAAGGGACTTTCGTCCCAGTTCCAAACTTGGTGCTGTCCTTTAGGTGACCGGGTATAAGAAGGGTGTCTGTGTGTCTTCAAGGCATTTGAGCCTGAACTCGTGGTTTCCTCGCAGCCTCTGCACCTCCCGTGTGGCCGGCAATGAGTCACACTTGCAGGCTGGGGGATGCCTGCCTCACGTTTCCCCTCTTCCTTTCCAGACTCCATCTTTGGTGCTGACCTGGGAAGGTCTGCCAGCCCTTCCCTCCCTGTCCTGATGTGATATGTCATGTGTCAGCTGACACAAGTATTGTGCCTTCTCCTGAGTGAGAGCCTTCCTCGGCCAGTTTAGCTGTGCCCGATGGGGGGTGGGGGGCCGCGTGAGCTTGTCATCTCTTCGTTGCCCCAGCTTCCTCACCCCTGTTAGCACTGCTAGCAGCAGCTGCGGTGGGACCACGCTTGTGGCCCGTGGCTGGAGGAGTGGGTGTTTTCACCGGACTCAAGGCGATGGCTTCTGCTAGTCCTGAGAGCTCACCCTGTCGTAGCCCAGTCCTTCCTGTGTCCTGCCAGTGTGTGTAAAGGACCTGGCCACGTGATGACAAAATCAGTTCCTCTGCCTTTGGAAACCTAGCTGAGGAGGGAAGACAGAGGGGGCGGTGCCTCAGCTTAAAACAGAACGGGCAAGCTGGCAATGTGATCAGGGGCCAGCAGTCTTCTGTGGGAGCCCCGTAAGGCACAGTGAAACAGCCCTGGGAGGAATGCAAGGGAGGCTCCTGAGAAGAGGTGGTGTTCCTGCTGAGCTCAAGGGAGGAACAGCCTGTGGCTTCAAAAAGTGGCAGAGAGGAGGGTACTTCTTAGGCTAGGGAAATCGCACAAACAAGGTACAGACGGTTATAAATGTTCCAAACCCTTAAGTGCATTGCTTAGTAGTATAATCAAGGAAAGAAATAACCCAGTTTCCTGTGGAGTGAGGCTCTGATTTCCCGAGTCACCAGATGCCCAGAGCCTTGATGATTAGGGTCTGAAATAAATACAGGGGCGCCTGGGTGACTCAGTCGGTTAAGTGTCTGACTTCGGCTCAGGTCATGATCTCATGAGTTCAAGCCCCGCATCAGGCTCTGTGCTGATAGCTCAGATCCTGGAGCCTGCTTCAGATTCTGTGTCTCTCTCCCCCTCTGCCCTCCCCTGCTTGCGCTCTCGAGCTCTCTCTCTGTCTCTCTCAAAAATAAACATACATTAAAGAAAAAAAAGACATAAATCCCAGGTTTTGGGAGCCATGTAGGGATTTAACTGACTTAAGACAAGAGCCCCAAGTCTCCTCCCAGCAAGGAAGTGGGCCTCTCTGAATACATTCCCAGCAGCCCAGAACTTTTGGAGAAGGAAAGCTTCTGAGGTTTCTCAGGGACACCCCGTAGTGGCCATCCATTTTCTTCTTGTCACAGCCAGAAACCACAGGGGAAGGGGGTTTCCATGAGACCTGCATCATCCCCCTCGTCAGCCGACGATGGTTGATTTACCACCTGCACACGCCAGGTCTGGTCTCTGTCACCTGTTGGCAGGCAGTGCAGGTGGGCATTGCCGGTGCCAGCGTGCTCCCTGGGTGTGTAAGATCCATGCCCGCATAGTGAGCACCCCAGCCCTGCTCCTGCATTTTCTTTGGGAAAGGGGTTGGGACATTCCCTAGGGATCCTTGCCTTATTCACACTGCCTTGGGACATGTATGCCACTGACTGCCCTTTTTCATCTGGGTCCTGGATGGGATCGGGACAGATTCCTTGCAGACATGGGGGGGATTAAGTGACAGTGTGACAGGAAACCCTTGCTAAGCCTCACCCTGTACAAGCAAAGGGGGTATCAGAAGCCATTAATAAGAGGTCATGAGACTTTGGAGGTAGAGGCTAGACAGCATGTAGATGCCCCTTCTCTGGAATGGGTATGACTGAGAATTTGGACTTGAGTGCTAGGCACACTACCCAGTGTCTCCAAGCCCCCATTTTCCTGTCTGCGAGAAGGGGGTAAAGATATTTGCCCATGGAATCCTCTTGCACCATTGGTAGGAATGCAAATTGGTGCAGCTGCTCTGGAAAACAGCGTGGAGGTTCCTCAAAAAATTAAAAATAGATCTACCCTATGACCCAGCAATAGCACTGCTAGGAATTTACCCAAGGGATACAGGAGTGCTGATGAATAGGGGCACTTGTACCCTAGTGTTTATAGCAGTGCTTTCAACAATAGCCAAATTATGGAAAGAGCCTAAATGTCCATCCACTGATGAATGGATAAAGAAATTGTGGTTTATATACACAATGGAATACTACTTGGCAATGAGAAAGAATGAAATCTTGCCATTTACAGCAATGTGGATAGAACTGGAAGGTATTATGCTGAATGAAATAAGTCAGTCAGAGAAAGACATATAATGTTTTCACTCATATGTGGAACTTGAGAAACCTAACAGAAGACCATGGGGGAAGGTAAGGGGGAAAAATAGTTACAAACAGAGAGGGAAGGAGGCAAACCATAAGAGATTCTTAAATACAGAGAACAAACTGGGGGTTGATGGGGGTTGGGGGAGAGAGGAAAGTGGGTGATGGGCATGGAGGAGGGCACTTGTTGGAATGAGCAATGGGTGTTGTATGTAAGACAATTGGACAATATATTACGTTTAAAAAAAGGTGTTTGCCCATGGGATTGTCATGAGGATTAGATGGTCAATAACTAGTAAGGGTCACTATTGCCATAAGTGTACTTACTACTACTGTTGTCATCAGACTACAGTAAAACTTGACCTACACAGAATTATTCTTGCAGATTCTACAGGACCTCTGAACAACCTCAGGCTAAGGACCCCTTTTAGGAACACATCCCTGTACTTTCCTGTTCAGAGACTATACGGTTCTAAAGTATTGATGGGAGGCAAACCTGTTGACTCAGTCACGTTTGAGATATGGAAGCATGGCTTTCTGGTTCAACAACCATTTGTGGTTGGTTGATGCTTGCTGTTGGAGAGCAGATGTCAAATCAAGTGCTTAGAGCTGCGTACACATTATCTTTTCTCTCTAATCTAAATGTCACTGTCTGCGTCTGTGGTACCCAACTCTGGCTGTACATGACAGTCACCTGGGGAGTGCAGACACATCCTGATGCCATCACTCCACGCCCACAAAGACTAGTTTGTCTGCGGCGGGACCCAGGCATGATTTTATCTGCTGGTCCCTGGAGGTTCCCATGGGAAGCCAGGGTTGGGGGCTCTGCAATGCTATCACACTGAATGTCACACTGTTCTAGGCTTTCACTTGAAAGAAGGCAGGAGAAGCAGTCGGTCCATAACTGGACTCCCTGGTGGCTGTGGTGACTGGTAATTCTAGCTTTGTGCATTCATGGAATATCTAAAACGTCCATTCTATAAATTTGCTATTAGGAAGCTGGTGTTACATGGTTAATTGAATAGACAAAATTCCCTTGGAAGTTAGTTCCTAAGCATTTGGGATATTTTCAAGGATAATTTATTTAACTTTTTGCTGAGCTTCAAGTTTCTTAAGAAACCCTGCCAAATCTCAAAGTGATTTTTTAGACGTATGCAGCTGCTTCTGAGTTAACAATGGCGTTTTTCTAGGGCCATTAAAATCTGGAAGCCTAAATTCTATTTTAAACTCTTCTCATTGTCCGTGATTAGTCTTTTTTTTTTAAAAGAAGAAAACAAAAAGACATTAAAAATAATGAAATCATTTTGAAGGGAGCTCATTCTAAAATTCTGGCCAGAAAAGCAGGGCATTTTCACTGTGGGAACTATTAATGATCAATAGTCTCTGTAAGTGGGAATGCATGATGCCCACAAGGAGCTCTCTTCTTCCTCAGAGGTCCTAGAGGCTGCCCCTGCCCCTCCCATCGGGACTCTGCCCCTGCCCAGCAGGTGTCTGCATGGAAGGTTGCCACAGCAGTTGCCTCCCCTGTGCCACTTGGATGTCTTTTGCTCTCTTGTTTGATTTGGGGGTTGGGCAGGAAACCAGGAAGGGCATAGCTGTTTGCAAGCACACAGCATGGAAATGTGTGGGTCCTGTTTCAAAGCCTGTGTCTTCAAAATATGACTTAGAAAACTGCTTTCATCACAATTAAACTACTTCAGGGCGCAAGTTCAAAATGGAAAATGTTCATTTAAAAGCTTTGTAAAGCAAACAGCTGCAGTTAGAAGTACGTATGATAAACCTGCTTCAGGAGGGTTGCCCTCTCCATAGAGGTTGTTGGAAGTGCCTTTGACCAGGAGAGCCGACTGGGGTGGGCCCAGCGCTGGGGTCTTCTGGGAGACCCCCCTCCACTTAGGGTACTGTGGGGGGCAGATGGCTGCCCCGGGTAGGTCTCACAGGAGCTGGCGGAGACAGACACAGGGATGGTCGCCCCAGTGTGGACATGAGGAATAGCCAAGTGTAGAGTCCAAGTCAGGGTTGTGTTTGTTTTTAATGTTTTAATTACAAAAGTAATATATGCTCATTGCCAAGAATCAAAGTGTAGAAAGTATGAGGGAACCAGGCTGGGCAGTTGGGGGCCTGTGCTTCCCTCACCTGGGCCTGTAAGAACATACAGGTTTTCACAGCCCACACTCAGGTCCCCATCAGCTCACGTGGCTCAGCTCGCCTTTTGTACTGAACCATGAGTCATAAACATCTTTCTGTGTTTTTTAAAACCACATTTTAGCTGTTTTCAATAAATTGTCATTATAAAGCTGCTACAATGAACTGTATACTCTCTAGCACCTGGACCTCTATAGCAGGTGTCAGAGGCGTGTCTTTATGCATCCTTTGTGTGATTGTCTGACAAATGTCTTCCTCTAACACGATGAGACTGTGAGCTCCTTGGGGGTAGGTACAGGGTCTGTTCCTGTTCTCCACGGTGTGGCTGGAACCTGGCGTGGTCCTTGTCACACATATGAGCTCCCAATGATTGTTTGTTTGATGAAAGAACACAGAATAATAACATCTCACATGTATCAAGTGCTTCCTAAATGTCAGACACTGTTCTCAGGCCATGGGTGTACTCATCCATTATTCCTCACAGCACCGTGGGAGGCAAGAACTTGACAGATGAGGAAGTTGAAGCACAAAGAGGTTAAGTAGCTTCCCAGGGTCGCATGCTTGTCAAGTGGCCAAGCTGGGATTTGAACTCAGGTTCTGCTCGTTTTCACATGAGCCACCGTGAATCCACACAAATGCATGCACATGGATGTTCACATTCTTGTGGGAGAGAGTACCAGAAAGGGATTTGCTGGGTCCCAGACGATGCCCATTTTAGAAATGTGTCATGCCCGGTGGTCCTCATGCACATCACCATGTTATGGGTGCCCATTTCTCCATGTCCTTACCCACTCAGGATTCCTTCTGCTTCCCCCCGCTGCCCCTGCAGCCCTCTTCCTTGAGCGTGTGGCCTCTACCCTGAAGACTAGCCTACCTGCAGTCATAGCATATCCCAGAGCCCGAAAGAGCTGGAAACCCTACATTCATTTTTCTTGTGACCTAGTGGCCACAGGGGAGTTATACTCATAATGGTTGACCACGCCTTGCCAACACTTATATTTACTGTGTTTACTGTTTACCGTTTACTAACATAAGCAAAGACTTACCAAATCCGGTAACCTGTCCTTGGTCTTCCAGCCAGGAAGTGGTGGGGCTGAGGTTAGATCTGGCCTGTCCAAGTCCAGAGCCCATTATCAAACCCCCATGTGTCCTGACCCACAGGGCGATACGGGCTGGACCTGCCCACCCAGGACCCCTAACTGCTGCCAAGTGCCCTCTCCTAGTGCCCTTCTTAGCAGGGAAGCCAAACCCTAGGAAGCTTAGTCTCTGATGGGCTAGTTGGTTGTTTATTTAGGACAGGTTCCTAGGGTCAGGCATTTGGTATCCTAGCTATGGAAAACGCACTTCCCCTCTACTGGTCAGACCCCGAACGATAGATGTCCACGTGAGGAAGACAGTTCGGGATTCACGGATGTGGCCGCCTCTCGGGTCCTCTGGGCCCCGTTTCCCTTGCTCCTGCTGCTCTCTGCTGCCCTCTACTGAATTGTAATGACATTGCCTGTGTTCCACCTGAAGGAGTCACGGTGGCCGACCTGCTAAAAGAGGATAAGAAGAAAAGGAAGTTTTGCGGCTTTCGTCAACGCAGGGCTAAAGATCACGGTAAATGGCTGAGGTTGAACTTCCCCTCAGGAGACTCCTGTCCTGAGGCTTCTGGTGCTTTCTCCTTGCACATAGGCCTGGTGTGAAGTGCATGTGCCCGTGTGGTGTGTTTATAAGATGCCTATGTTTGAACTGCTTGATTTCTTTGAACCTCGGTCATGTTGTTTTCTTCTTGCCTTTACCCCAAATGTGTGGTTTGGCCAAGACAGCATTGCAGCTTCCTTTCTGTTTGAACTATACCTTTTAAAGAAGCAGTCGAACCCCTTTGGAACATTTAATTCAGCACGAATGTTCTTAGACTGGAAGACAGACTTCTTAAACACGTTTCCCCAGTGAGGCTTTTTCATCTAAACTGTTTAGAAATTCCAATGATGTTATTTGATTGATTTTTATTTTCCAGGTTACATTTTTCAAACAGCCTGCTGGTTTTCCACCCTCTGGTTGGTTTGTCCAGGACATGCTAAAACTAGCAGTTCCAGTTTCCAGAATGAAGTTAAAAATCTATTCCTAGGATGCAAAGATTTGGGGGCACTTGCCTTTGTCATTGGAATGAGGAGAGGGCTCGTGTGGGGCACAGTTAATTTTCAAGCTATGCTTTAAAAAAGGAATGCTAGGCTGGGTGTTGTATGTAAGTGATGAACCACGGGAATCTACCCCCAAAACTGAGAGCACACCTTACATACCGTATGTAAGCCAATTTGACAATAAATTATATTTTAAAAATAATAATAAATTTTAAAAATCTTAAAAAAAAAGTGAAAAAAAAAAAGAATGCTAGGGGCGCCTGGGTGGTGCTCGACTCTTGGTTTCGGCTCAGGTCATGATCTCACGGTTTGTGGGTTCAAGCCCCACATCGGGCTCTGTGCCGATGGTGCAGAGCCTGCCTGGGATTCTCTCTCTCTCTCTGCCCCTCCCCTGCTCGTGCTGTCTTTCTCTCTCAAAATAAATTAATTAATTTTTAAAAAAGAATGCTAAACATAGACCCTTATTGTAAACCCTGGGGTCAGAGGCAGGAACGTCCGCACGTAGGGCAGTTAGGCAGACAACTCATGTCGTGTCCTACCTGCCAGGTCACCACTATAGTCTTAAAGTGTCGTGAAGCTTTGCCTGTGCATACCACATGGTCCGCCTAGTTACTGCCACTGAGATGGGCCTTGGTCAGACTCTGGAGGAAGAGTCTATTTGACTGTAAATAGTGACACAAAGCCAACTGCCAAGGCAGCAGAGGGGACACATTACATTGTGGCCGTAGCCTCTCCCATCATGGGAATGCTGAGCTTGTAGATTGTAGGACCCAGACTTGAACAAGACACGGGCGGACTGACTAAAGGCTTTTTAGCATCTACGGTCATCAGAAGACTTGAAAGTGGACAGGAGTGGAGAGTGTCAGACATAAGGTCCTTGCGCTCCGGAGAGCACACTGTGGCCCTGAGAGGAGAAAGAGCCTTGTGTGGGGGTAGGCCAGTTAGGGACAGAGCTGGGGCTGGCTCACATACGGTTAGTGTTTGCAGAGGTTTGCAAAGAAGACCCGGCCTTGATGCAGCTCCTGGAGGCCTCTGCAGAAGAGTGGGCTTCAATTAAGTGGGAAATATTGTCACCGACATAAGAAAACTGAGGACCACAGCCCTGGGCACATCACCATGAGAAGATGAGTGTTCTGTCCCCAGAAGAGAAGAGACCTCTCGTGGGGTATGCAGGTACCCAGCCTCCTGACGGGGGCTCAGGTCTTGGGATTTTTCCAGGATGTTTTGTTAGCTTTCTGAGGTATACAGGGAGAGGAATAAGCCTCGTATTTTTAGGAAACGTTGTATTTTGAGTGGGGGAGGTCTTTTATCGACCAAAACTCCCCCACGATCCTAAAAAAGACCCCTGATGATGCTGTTGGGGTGAGGGCCCTTGTGTGGATGCCGTGCTCCCCCTGTCATCAGTCATACAGAAATAATTATCGTCAGGGCATCATTCCTGCTTTAGACACAGAAACCTTGGTCTGGCCTTGACCCACATTCCCCAAGAAGAGTCTGGCTTCTTTACAGCAATCAGAGTCTGTTACCCTGTGACAGCTAAGCGTGTCCCTACTAGCAAGCACAGGCAAATTCCTTCAGGGGACGTCATGGCACTGCTCGTGCTTGTCATGAAAATAAGATAAAAAAAACCACAAGATCTTGACTTTGGATCCCCTATCCCTGAAGAAGGCAGCCATGACTGCCACCACTCCATTGTCCAACCTCATGCTTCCACCCTTTGAAAGGAAAGAGTGAGAAGCTTTAGGTTGCTTAGGCTTGGAGGCCAATGCTGAAAGGCATCCGTGAGTGTACAAGAGAACCTGTCCTGTGGAGAACAGAGGACCATGGCTCCAAGAAGCCCAGGACATCTGTGAAGGACACGTGGTGTGCCAGGCTTGTGGAGAAGGCTGGGGAGCTCTGGGCTCAGCTGGCATGGGTCCTGGGTCTCCTGTGGCTGGCTGAGGCCTCTCAGGGGCTGCTCCCTGCCCCAGGGGCTCTGCCTGGAGGTGGCTTGTGATTACTTCTCCCGGTCAGGCTGCCGGACTCCTGGTGGCCCTTCTGAGAAGTGGTGGGCAGGTGCTTCACAATACTGCTCATTCCCTGCTGTCCTCACCAAGCTGAGGGAGTGCAAAGGAAACTCCCTCAGTGCGGGCGGTAAAACCAGACAGCCTGTGGGTGTTTTGTCTCTTCAGCAGTTCAAGCAGGTCAGAGGTAAATGGGTCTTAGAGATGATATCACTCAACAACTCATTTTATAGATTAGCTAAGCCCAGGGAGGAAAAGGGAAGGGACTTGTCCCCACGTTACCAGTGACAAAGACCCAGCTTTTCTGACATTTTTGTGTGTGCATCTTTTGACCTAAGTAGGCTCCATCACTGAAGGAAGTATGTTGGAGATTTTGCTATACCTGCTAATGGGGAACATAGCTGTGGGGCTGCCTGCTTGAACCCACACACAGCCTCATTCACCGTGTGTGTGTGTGTGTGTGTGTGTGTGTGTGTTGGATTCTCTCTGAATTCACAAGTCAGGCAGATTTGGTTGAGAACTATGTTCTTGGCAGTGAGTGTAAACAGAGGAGCATTTACATGTTGGTGGAAATGCTAGCTAGTTGTGCTGGGCTGAACAGCGGTGTCCTTCCCTGGCTTATTTTGTGCGGCATTGCCCATAGTGGCATCTAGATCTTAGAAGCAGGGCAGGTTCACAGAGACTACTCCTAGCAGGGCCCCACCTGGGAAGGTCAGGTCGGCTTTCGTCCGCAGAGCTGGGCCCACTGGGCTGCTGTCTGGCATCGCCTCCTCACCAGCAGCGGTCCTCAGGGCCTTTTCTCAGTCCACCCACATGCAAGCCTCAGCGCCTGCCCTGGAGGTCTCCTCCTGATCCTGGAGCCCGGAATAGCTTACAGAGCATTGGCCCTGAGCTCCCCTAGATCTCCAGCGGGCAGACTGCAGCACAAGTCAGCGTCCTGTTCTAGACGGGCTCACCCGGATGCCTGGTTTCACCCGGATTCTGGAAATAGCTTAAAAAAAATTTTTAATGTTTGTTTATTTTTTGGGAGTGGGGGAGGGGCAGAGAGAGAGGGAGACACAGAATCTGAAGCAGGCTCCAGGCTCCGAGCTGTCAGCACGGAGCCCGACACAGGGCCCGAACTCACGAACCGCGAGATCATGACCTGAGCCGAAGTCGGATGCTTAATCGATGGAACCACCCAGGCGCCCCTGGAAATAGTTTTAAAACTTATATTTAAAAAAGTGAAAACTTGCTCAGCAGAGCTCTCAAATTCCCTGGAATGTGTGAGGGGAAAGGATTTACAACTTCTCTGCATGCAGATGGCCCCCTTGGCCTACTTCTTCCGGCAGATCACATGGTGGGATCTGAGGGGTGTCTCCGCCTGCATCCCTAACGAGGCCAAGCCACTTGTCAGCAATGACTTAAATCTGTACTGAAGGGGACAGTGTGGTCACCCTGAACGGGGCGGCCATTTAGGGTAAAGGCATGTCTTCCAGTGGTTTTCCCATGGATTTGCTTACGTGGATTTTCATTAAGTCCCAGTAGTCACCATAGTCGCTTGATCCTTGTTCTCTCTCTCCTTGCTGGGGTGGTCTCCTGGAGGTGGCCTGGCTGTAGGCCAGGTTTCTAGGGGTTAACTGAGGTCATCGGGAGAACAAACCAAGGCTACTGGATAATAGGCTTACTTGGCTTTTGGAACTTTTAGTGTGTGGCATTTTAAGGATAAACCAATATATACCAACATATACCAGTATGTTTAAGTATATGAAATGTAATTTTAAGGATACACCAGCATACATATCAACATACATCAATAACGCACACGTGTCCCGGCATATTGAAGCCCATACCGTAAGCACAGGGGGTGTGGCCGGGTGAGAAGCAGGAGGGCTTTCTCACGCAGGCCTGTGTGTCCCAAGGCAGATTGGTCAGGTCTCTTATCTGTGAAACTACAGAGCTGCTTCATGTAAGCTCCAAGGCCCCTTCCAGTTCTAACAGCCTGTGATCCTCCTGTCTTGATTTTAAAAACATAGATGAAGTCCCACTGGGGCTGAGTGAAGTAAAACTCGGACCAATTTTTTAACATTAAAAACAATGAGTGCCTCGTACAAGTGGAGGGTGAAATGCTTTTGCCCACTGGGCCTGCGGTCTCTGTACTTTGGGGAAAGGAAATGCTACCCTGTGATAGGGAGGGAGGGGCTGGGGCACGTAGAAAGGCTGCCGGGCCCCATCAGAGCCTGGTTCCTCTGCTCAGATGCAGGGACTGGATCACAGTCCATTTCTGGGATCAAACGAGTCACTGATTATAGCATAGTCACCGTCCTCTTCCTTTGCCTCCCCTTTGCCGCCTCCTCAGCCCTGGTTGATGTCATTCTGGCTTAAGTTATTTATTATGGGTCTGTGGCTCTCTAGATGTCAAACAATAATGATAGAAAAGTTGCTATGTCTACATCAGGCTAAGCTAGGCAGAAAAGCTGCAAACCAAGAGTGATAGCCAAAACTGACTGAGGAGCCTGGAAGATTGTTCAGACTGGATGTCTCTGTGCCATACTGGAAGTGGTCAGGGCAAAGGGACCCTGGATTTGGGCCATGAGGGGAGTGTTGCTTTGTTTCCAGGGGACTCCGGGAGAGCCTTCTTGAGACGATAGTTACCATGTATGAGCCTCACCGATTGCCCAACACTCTGGACCCACATAGGATGACCCAGGACTGTGAGAAAAACACACAGTGTGTTTTATCTCACTTAATTCTGCCAACAGCCTTGTGAGGTGGGTACTTTCCATTTCACAGATGGGAACATAGAGCCTTGGAGACTTCGACCATATCGGTGCAGTTAAATTTAGATCTGGTTGACCGGAGAGCCTGCTCTTAGCCACCGTCCCACCCCACCTGAAGGATGGAGTCTGCCTGGAGGGCAGGGAAACTTCTCTCCATCTGTGCAGCCAGCCCTGACACTGTGCCACATAATTAACCTCTCTTCATTTCTGTCTAGGGAGTTTGCCTTTATTTCTTATCTTTCTCCCCACTTGGTTCCCATGTCCAGAGAGTAACTAGTACATTTCATTCACTGGTAACTGGCACAGAGCCAGAAATGCAAAATGCCCCCCTGCATTTACCAAAGCCAATACGTAATTTATCTGTTTCCATCGGAGTGTTTAAAAAATGAAGCTCCAGGAATGCAATGCAGCAACTGTATTGACAGCATCATGGGACGTGTCCCTAGAAGAGTGAGAAGCCACAAAGATTTAGCCTGTTCAGAAGTTTGCTCTTTTGGAAATAGTAATAACAGTTACAGTATGATTAATAGTAGAACCGTGAAGTGTTAACCTGTTAGAGATGGAAGTCACCCTCAAGAGTGTGGAGAGTTAGTAACACCACTTCCCAGATGGGACATTAAAGCCTGCAGAGAGGTGGGACTCTGTCCAGCTAACTGGGGCCTGTGGACGACGCCCCGCCCCATGCCCCGTGTCATCCTGCTGTCAACTTCTGTCCCCTTAGTTAGTAGTGACAGTTACTACCAAGAAAAAGCATTGCACAGAGACAACTCATGGTCACGTTTGTGGGAGTCTCCCACTGTGATGTTCTTTGTCACTGAAGACAAGGGTGACCTATGGGAGGAACACATTAACAATGAACTTCATTGCACTTTACAGTGTTTTCGTCTTTTTCCTCAAGTCAGAGCACAGATCAGTCATGGAGAAGAAAATTGCAGGAACAGCTCGTGTGTGTGTGTTTATGGAGCCTTTGTTAAAGGTTTATCTGTGGTTGGATTATGTGGGGTTTTTTATTTTTGTCTTTTTTTTTTTTGAGTGGAGTAGTAAAAAAGTGAATGAAAGCTTGTAGTTGGTTTCTTTTGAATTAATTGAGAAAGAAAAATGTTTATTCTGAGAGAGTATCTGTAGTGCGATGTCGGTCTGTAATTTTTGCTCATTTTGCTTTCAATACTTTTGCCTAAATGCTCCTGGACATGGCTATGGGACTTAGGTGCCCACAGAGGGAAAAGGATTCCCTTTGGCAGGAAAGATGTGTCTCGGCTCTCTGGGAGACCAGCCCTTGTCCGAGCAGGGCCCACAGACACGCGGCCACACCATGGCACTTGCTGACCCGGCTCCTTTGCCCTCTGCGCCTGGGCCGGCCTAAGAGCCTCCGCCAGGGCCCTGCGGCACCACTGCCCGTTTTTGCAGGTCAAACCGGAGGCATCCTTGCTAAGAAAAGCCATGTCGGCAGAGCCCACAGGGGGACGGCCTTCCCGTTGCTACCATCAGGTCTATAAAAGACGGTCACTACAGTTCAAAATTAGGCATCAGGGTAAAGAAGCGCACGTGGTTGGGCGGTTCTCCCACATTTCCATCTTCAGTGAACCCCTCTCCTAACCCAGGGCAGAATTCATCATTCCTTCCTATGTGTTTCCAGGACTCCTTGCACGGAACCCTGAGGCGGCTCTCTTCTGAGTTAATTGGCATCCATTGGTTTTCCAAGGCAGGTGCAGCGCTGTGTCCCTCTTTATGCCCTGCATCTCCTTCCTGGCCCAGCTCCAACACATGCCTGTGATGCTATAGGGTTGAGTCAGGTGGATGAGAAATAATGCCCATGTGCCAGATGGTGGGTCCCTGGACCTCCCAGCATCCCTCGGTGCCTTTCTCCCTTCCCTCTACTTCCTCTGCTCAGGATCCAGCTGTAGAGGAGTGACACGTGTCCAGAGACCCCGGTGACCCTGAGACCACGGTCAGCTTTGCCCTCTGGTCACTGGTTGGGAGCAAACCTTCTACCCGTCAGACTGTATGCTTTCTGTGTGCTCTGGTTCTGGCCGCTTTGGTAAGAGCCTTCTGCGTATTGGCTGCACTGGTTCGGTGGAATGTAGACATCAGACAAATTAGTCAATAATGAGTAGCGTTCTGAAATTTTTAAAAAGATTTTGTGCTTGGTACCCTCATGTACTCCTGCATCCGATACATCTGCTCCTTCAGTATATTTAAAATAAGAATTCACATATGAAGTGTTGGTCTAGATTTTCTAGAGAGCGGCAGTTGAGGCAAACAGAGATGTCACTGTGACTGAGTTGTTTTGGTGGCCTCACGCAGTGCATTCCTGGAAGTCAAGAGAATACGCTGGTGTGAGGCCCAGAGTTCCTCCCCTAGGCTGAATTTCCTCCCGATGGGAAGGAGGGGTACCCTATGGGCTTTCTTTGCAGAACGGCAGATCAGGTCCTGGGAGCAAAGGGTCCCTGCCTTGGAGGTGCCTGACCTCTCACCCTCCCCCACCCTCCTCCCAGGCTCCCAGAGGGCCTGCCTCTGCATCCAGCCAACTCCAGGGCACGTAGAGCCACCAACGTGCCCGTCTAAAGCGTTGTCTTCTCCCCGCAGCCAGCATGCCAACCAGCGAGACAGAGTCTGTGAACACGGAGAACGTAAGTGGTGGAGGCGAGAACCAAGGCGGCTGTGGGAGTCTCTGGTGAGTGTGGAGGCCGCTGGCCCTCCTGCCCCCTCCTGTCTTCTTGGAGGAGCACGTGTGGGGGAAGGCACCCCAGATTTCAGTGGAGCCCCAGGGCCATAGCCTCAGGTGCACGAGGGGTGGGTGGGCTCACCCTGGACCCCTTGGTCCCCCCTCCCATCCCAGGCCCCCAGGCCCCCGGCGTTTCACATGCCTCTTCCCCCAGAGCAGCCCGTCCTGCTGAGGCAGAGCCTGCTGCGGGGCGTGCCAGGTAACCCGGCAATTCCACTGTTCCACTAGGTGCTGGTGGAAACGAAGAGGCACGGCCAAGGCTGGGCCCTCTGGGTGTCGGCGGTGGGGGTAACAGGCCTGATTCTCCTCCCTGTCTGCTGTTGGCATCCGTGCCTTGATGAAGCGCTTGTATGGCAGAGCGGCTGACAGAATGCGCTGCATATTTAAGTTTTCCTTCACTGGCGGGTTCTCTGCGGCCTCGTACACGGGGCTGGATACTGAGAGCCCACTATCCTTTGCTCACGGCACCTGTTTTTGGAGCCCTGCACCACCCTCTCCTAATAGTGGAGGGCGCCACCACATTCACCCCTGTTGGCTTCTGTCTAGATAACCTGGTCCCTGGTGGGGACCAGCAGTGTGCAATGTGCAGAGTACTGCCGACTCTGGGGAGCACATGCGATTTTATTTCATTTGCTTTCTGCTGGTACCCTTTAGGTCTTATCTCTGTAAAGTAGAGGCGGTGTTTTTAAGAAAATTTGATCTTCTTGCAGAGATTCGTAAAAATAATGTGTTTTGGGCAGCATGCTCAGCAATTTAAGAAGTGCGTTTGCCTCCATTGTCTGGCTCCACCCTCTCTACAACATTGTAAAGTAGGCGGGGGGATGGGTTCGTTATCCTCATTTTACAGATGAGAACACTGAGGCTCAAAAAGTTGTGCTGCTTGCCCGAACCCATGCAGTTAGTGGATAGCAGAGCCAGGACTCCTAATCCAGTGCTTCTCTTGCTGTAGTAGCAGCACAGTGTGGCTGAGTTGCAAGCAGGGGAGTGGGTGGGGGGACTTCAGTCTGGGGAAGTGGGGTCAGGGGAGAAGGACCCCTCCCCCCGGCATCAATGGCCTGTGACAGGGCTGCACAGGGCAGCCGGCTAAGAGTCTTCTGCCTGGGCCCCGGTGGGTGTCAGCCTGGCCTGCATGGCCCCGGCAGACCTCGCCTCCTGCTCTGCTCTCACCCCTGCTGGCTCACTGGGGAAGCTGGGGATGCTGAGCCCAGGCTTCTGTGCATGGCTTTTCCATCTCTTAGCTGAAGTGATGGGGAGAAAATGCTCAAACCTTCCTAATCGAAATCGTATTCTTTCTTTCTTTCTTTCTTTCAGCCAAGCCATCTCAAAATCCAAGCTCAGGTCAGTATCTTCTGTTTTTTCTTAAGTCTGTGTGCTGGTGTTTTACTTTCTAACTTCTCAACTATACATGGAGTTGCTCTAGACTTGGTTTTTACTCTGTGGGCTAGAACGTTCATATTGAAGATCGGTCTGTCCAGTAAGTATCAAACACCTGCCCTGGAGAGCAGCAGAGTAGGTGCTGAAGATCTTGCCCCAAGACAAACTGACAGGACATAACAACGAACAATTTCTTGTCACCAATCAACCCTTCATACTCCTGCCCAGAGTCTGTCCTTAAAGAGGGATTCTTCTTGTCTCTTTTCTGCTTACAAGTTTTTTATGGAGGGGGGTTCAAGAGGTCTTCTGAGGTGCTAGTGATGTTGTGTTCCTTGCTCTGGATGCAGGTTACATGTTTTGTTGGTAATAACACATTGAACCATATACGTATGATTTGTATACTTTTCCATATAAATGCTATTTTTCAATTAAAAACAACATTTTACTACAAAAATTGACTTGAAGTGGACATATGAATATAAAACCTAAAACTGTAAACATTCTGAAAGAAAACACAGGAGAAAAATCTTTGTGACCCTGGGTCAGGCACAGGTTTCTTAGAGACGAAACCCAAAACACTGGCCATATGAGAAGACAAGCTCCAGACCGGAAGAAAAAACATTTGCAAAACATTTGATAAAGGACTAGTATCCAGTATATGAGAAGAATAATACATAAATATGGTGTGAATAATTGGAAAACTATAAAAAAGAGTTAGTATATTTTAACAAGTATATCACCAAAGAGAGGTGGATGACAAAGAAGCACATGACATGATCATTGGTCACGAGGAAAATGCAAATTAAAATCACGGTGAGACATCACTATACACCTATTAGAAAATTTTTTACACCTACAGATCAAATTTTAAAATCTGACAATACCAAGTGCTGACAAGGATGCAGATCGGTGGGGATTCCCATATGTTCCTACAGGTTGAAAGACACGGCCCTTTTGAAAAGTTGACAGCTGCTTGGAAAGTTAAACATCTATTTACTGTATGACCCAGCAATTCCACTTCCGAGGTATTTATATAAAATGAAGATCAATGCCTGCATGAAAAATGTTTACATAAGAGTTTACAGCAACTTTATATGTAATCGCTATAAACTGTAAATAACTCCAGCGTCCGTCAGATGGCGAATGGGTAGACAAATCGTAGTTCGCACATATGACAGAATAACGCTCAGCAATAAGAAGGAAAAAACTGCCGATAGATACAACACAAACGAATCTGGAACGTATTTTTGCTACGTGAAAGAAGCAAGTCTCAAAAAGCTCTATATTGTGTGATTCTATTTATTGGACGTTCTGGATGAGACAAAACAATAGGGACAAAAAACTAGTTTTCAGGGGCTGAGGTGAGGAGGGTGGGTTAACTGTCACAAAGGGCCGTGAGGGAAGTTCTTTGGGTGATGGAAATCTTCTACCTCTTGACTGTGGTGGTGGTTACAAACCCTCTTCCTAAATGTTAATAGTTACCACATATCTATCGTATCTCAATAAACTGGACTTAAAAAAGAACAATTAAAGGCCCCTCCCTGACTCCCTGTTGCCAGAGGGCGTATTCATTCCTTCATAATTTGGGCCCCAGCTCGCTCTCTGGCCTGATCCTCGGACACTGCCCCCTTATTCCCCACTCTGTGGTGGTAACTGGACTGCTCTCAGTTTTCAACATGCGGTTTCTTCCCACCTCAGTCCCCTTCACCTGGGGTGGAGTGCCCTCCCGTCTGCCCCCTGGTGAGCCCTTACTCTGTTATCCAGAGCCCGCCCAAATCTCAGCTTTTCAGAGAAGCCTTTCCTGCCTCACGCAGAGAACATTTGCTGCTCCTGTCTCTCCGCCTGTACTCGGGACCCTGAGAGAAGCGCTTAGTGGGGATTTATAATTGTTATTTGCCCCAACCTTGCGTGCTTTTCAAGGTCAGAGGCCGCAGGACGAGGCACCTTCTTCACCTCCATATACCCAGTGTCTGGAGCCCCATGAGGGGCAAATTGAGAAATGCTGCAGGACTTCAGGCGATGGGAGAGTGAAGCCTCCAAGACCTCATGATGAGATGCTTGTGACTTGTCACTACAGCATAAATAGAACCACCAACTCTGGTTCTTTTTTGGATCACCTTGCTTGTGTGGACTGAATTATGTATCTCAGGAGAAACCCAGCCTCAAGGGGACAGTCTTTAGTGGGATTTTTCTACACTGGTCATCATGTTTCCAGCCACTGTTACCATGGAAACCGCATAGCAGGAGCAAGAACAAAATGCACTTTGCTTGTGCCAGGCCTTGTTGAAGAGTCAGCGTGGTTCTTTCTTTGCTCGGTCCCTGGGTTACGGTGTTTTTAGCATAGCAACGCCGCTGAGTCAGCCAGCGCTGCAGCTTGGACCCAGCCTGGAGATTCCTCTGACTCAGGCCCCCAGAGGAGGTGCCCACAGCCCCCGTCAGTGAACACAGCCTGCACAGGGCTGACATCGCCACTTGGCTGGCCTTTTTTCTGGGACCCACCTCACCAGTCCATCCTGTGGCAGGGAATGTTTTCCACGGGGAGAAGAGGCTAAGGGAGGGGATCCTTTCCCTAACGACACACTAGAACTGAAAGTCAGTAGAGGACATGCTACTTGTCTGTCTGGCTCAGTTCATCTTATTTGTATGAAAACATGATTCAATATTGGCTCTTCTCCTAAAGGTATATTTTGAGCATTGCTAGTTAGCAAGGGCACCTGATGACTCAGGATGAAGACTCATGTCCTACTCAGCTTCGACAAGTCTGCCAGGCTCCAGAGGAACCTCCCAGATTTAAGAAAGGACCTAAAGTTTCCCTAAAAGGAAAACTGGGTTTGGAGCACTTTGCTGCCTGAGAAATTCTGTACGACGGTTAAGATGCTGCAAGAGATGTGTATGATCAGCCAGACGGCTCTCTGCACCCATAGTGTGAACAGACCCGTGTACCATATGGTGGGAACTGCATATGTGTGTGCGGCTCGGTTTTGCATCTGCATATGAATCTATGAATATCTACATTCTTCTCACTAGTTTGAGGACTGCTTAGGGCAGATTACGGAGTTATCTAAAACCATAGGAAGGAAACTGATAGCGTGATCAGGTCAAGATACTATTTTAAAAGTTGTATTTTAAGACCAACACAATTACTATGATGAGTTCTGCTAATTTCTGTGTCCTTTGTTCTCATCTTTCCTTCCTGCACCCCGTGACCTGGATGTCCTGAGTTAAAGACAGCTTATGTCTCCATAACGTTTTTTAAATTTTTTTTTTTAACGTTTATTTATTTTTGAGACAGAGAGAGGCAGAGCATGAACAGAGGACGGGCAGAGAGAGAGGGAGACACAGAATCCGAAACAGGCTCCAGGCTCTGATCTGTCAGCACAGAGCCCGACACGGGGCTCGAACTCATGGACTGTGAGATCATGACCTGAGCCGAAGTCGGACGCTTAACCGACCAAGCCACCCAGGCGCCCCTCCATAACGTTTGTTGGACGTTCAGATGCTTTGTCTGCCATTCGGGGAGTAACTTTTGCTTCTCTTGCAGCCGCCGCTGGCGCCGCTGGAACCGATTCAATCGCAGGAGATGTAGGGCTGCTGTGAAGTCTGTCACGTTTTACTGGCTGGTTATTGTCCTGGTGTTTCTCAACACCTTAACCATTTCCTCCGAGCACTACAACCAGCCTGATTGGTTGACGCAGATTCAAGGTACGAGCAGAGGCTGTTCTCTTTTTATTCTGACTCTGAATTAGGGACTCCTGAGGTTGTCTGCATAGTCTTATCAATGTGCCATGTCAGGACATTCCTGGAGGGCACTAGCTTGGAAGACAGTGGAACCATCCAGAGAGAGGCTGCACCCAGAGCGGCGGGGGCGTAGTCCTTGTCACGTGGTCAGTGAAGCACCTTGGGGCTGATTGACGCCCGAGCCTCTCATTGTCTTAACCCTGTGGCAACCTAGGATCAAGGAGTCTTGCAGTTGAGAGGGACCTCGTCTCCCTTTTCCCTGACCCTACCAGAAGCTTTATTTTCCTGTATGGTATTCTTGGCAAGTGGTTGTTGCCACTTGATAGACAACTGCTTCTTCTATCATTGGCACGTAAGAAAGGCCAGATTGCCCCTCCGTGACTGATGGAGACGAGAAATATAATATGCTGGTCTAAATGCAGAATCCTAGGCTTTTAGGGCTAGAAAGCATCAGAGATTGTGTGGGAAACTGCTCCTCCCCATTTTATAGTCTGGGAAACTGAGCCCAGAGAAGTCAAGGGGCTGCTCCAGAGTCCCATGTCTAGGTGGTAGCAGAAGCAGGACTTGAACCCAGGAGACAGACCGTAAATATTGACGCTACATTTCTGTAACAGGTGCCACAGCAAAGACAGGGCAAAGTGCTGGGGCATTTCCAGCAGAGACTGGTGGGGTGGGAGGAGGGAAAACGAGTCTGAGCCAGTCCCACGATGAGACCCCGAGCACGTGCGCCCCTCTGTCTTTCCAGATATTGCTAACAAAGTCCTCCTGGCTCTGTTCACCTGCGAGATGCTGGTAAAAATGTACAGCTTGGGTCTCCAGGCGTATTTCGTCTCTCTTTTTAATCGGTTTGACTGCTTCGTGGTGTGTGGTGGAATTACTGAAACCATCCTGGTGGAGCTGGAAATCATGTCTCCCCTGGGGATCTCTGTGTTTCGGTGTGTGCGCCTCTTAAGGATTTTCAAGGTGACCAGGTAAGGATGTGTGTATCTCGCTGCAGGTGTTTTCTGGCCGGGGGCTGGCGACCAGCCACATCCCGGTCCAGCGATGTCTGCGGTGTCCTGCGGGCGTTCTGGGCTCACACCCCCATCTCGACTTCTAGGCACTGGACTTCCCTGAGCAACTTGGTGGCCTCCTTGTTAAACTCCATGAAGTCCATTGCTTCGCTGTTGCTTCTGCTTTTTCTCTTCATCATCATCTTTTCCTTGCTTGGGATGCAGCTGTTTGGTGGCAAGTTTAATTTTGACGAAACGCAGACCAAGCGGAGCACCTTTGACAATTTCCCTCAAGCCCTCCTGACGGTATTCCAGGTGAGCCCTCGCGAGGAGCCCGTGTGAGCCGCCAGCTTGTCAGTTCACAACTCAGGAAGACGGGATGATTCTGCTGTGGTTAGCGACCTCTGCCCCAGTAATGCTCTGACAAATCTGGCACCATGAAAGCCATTTGTTTCGCACTTGACTCCGGCTGTCTGTGTGGTGTGATTCAGTGTTTTTTTGTAGGACCACTGGATATGGTACAGGACAACAAACCAAAAACTTCTGTTTGATTTTGTGAGGTTTGCGAGGTTTCTGTGATACAGGCTCTAAAATCCTCTTCCTGTTCTGTGCTAATTTTTGCTGGCAGGCCAGCTTTGGGACCCTGGTTCTAACGGATTTGTGCAGAGAGGTGAATTCTGAAGTCCTAATGCTCTGGTGTGCAGTCAGAGGAATCGGGGTGATAAAAGAGTTGTGACAGCCTTCAGCCCCTTTTGCTCTCCCGCCCGTGATGTAATGAGGACACGCAGGCCCTGAGCATGTCTGTGCCGTTGGGTCCTGGGCAGGCACCGTGGCTGAGAAGGAGGGACGGTGTCAGAGGTGCTCAGGTGGCTAGGCACTCAAAGCAGCAGTGTCTGCTCCCACCTGGCTTTAAGCTGGGTGTTCTAAACCTCCCCCCTCCCACCTTCGCATGTGGTGACCTGAAGCCCTTCCTCGAACGAGTGGCATATAAATTTAAAAGACCCCTCTGCCCCTGTTGCTTTCACACACGATGCCAGTGAGCTCCAGCTTTGGGGGAGCCCATCTGGGGAGGCTGGAAGGCATGGTGGGAGGGGCCTAGACACTGAGGCCACCCTGCCGGCTCTTTCAGTGCTCAGCTCTGTGACCTTGGGAAGTCACTATCCATTCTGAAAAAAAACAAGAGACTAGAGGGAATGATCTGTAGGATTCATTCCCACTTGGTCATTTTGAGGTGGATGGAATTCTTGTCGCCGCCAGAGGCCATACTTTTTTTGAACTATACTTTAATTATTTGAATTATCCTTAATTTTTAGCCGCTGATTAGTTATTCTTTATTCTGTTTTTATTTCAGAGAAACAGAGAAACCCTATGGTGGTGGTGGGTTTTGGTAGTACCTGTGTATAGCACAAAATTCAAATGTTTATAAAAGGGTTTAAAGTAACAAATGAGTCTCCTTCCCACGCAGCCCGCAATTTCTCCTCGTAGGAGCAACCACCACTGGATGGTGTCTGTGTATTCTTTGAGATATATTTGCTCATAGATGTGAGTCAGTGAACCTAGCGACCCACCTACCTGCCCACGAATACAGTATGATGTAAACAGTGGCTCATGTTACCTGCCATTTTCCATTTTCTTACCATTTGAAGTGTCCCTAAGAACCTTCCTTATTGGTCCGTAAGAGTTTGCCTCCTTTCTGATTCTGCGTCAGTCCTGTGGTGTGGTGTGCCTGTCCCCTAATTCATGTAACCAGTCCCTAGCTTGGTGACTATTTCAAGTCAACCAGTCCCTAGCTTGGTGACTATTTGTGTCTGGCCTCGGCTCAGTGGGCGACGTCGAACTCACACCCTGGGCACATGTGTGAGCATAGATGTGGATAAATTTCCCAGAAATGGAATTGCTGGTCTGAAGGGTGTGAATCCGTTTTCAACTCTGATATCTTGCCTACTGTGCTCCTCACAGTACTGTCGGTCTGTCCTGGGATGGGGGCTGGAGACTGCCTGACGCCTCACTACTTTTTAGCATGGTGGGTGTTCAAACTTTTTGATGGTTGTCTGATAGGTGAAAATAGTGTCTTCCTACTTCTCTTATCAGGAGTGAAACTGAATGCCTTTTCATGGGACACAGAGCCATTTATAGTTCCTTTTCTGGGAATTGCTTTATCTTTTGAAATCATTTGCCCATGTTTCTGTTGGGTTGTCAGCCATGACAGTTCTATTTTTTAAAGTATCTGGTGCAGCTAGATGATACAAGAGCACATGTGCTCCCTCCCTCTTTCTTTCTCTTGCTGGAAGATAGTATGTTTTTATTAATTTTTTAAATATTTATTTATTTTTGAAGGAAAGAGAGACAGAGAGTGAGCAGGGGAGGGGCAGAGAGAGAGGGAGACACAGAATCTGAAGCAGGCTCCAGGCTCTGAGCTGTCAGCACAGAGCCTGATGCAGGGCTCGGGCTCATGAGCTGTGAGATCATGACCTGAGCCAAAGTCAGACGCTTAACTGCCGGAACCCCCCAGGCACCCCTGGAAGATAGTATGTTCTTAAAATGCTATTTAGGTTTATCCGATTCTACCTCCTGATAGATCGAGTTATCAAATATCATCAGTAGAGAAGGTTAAATTGGAAATTTATGGCAGCTCTTAGTACCTACTCATGAGGTAGTTTGTAAACTTACGTGAGATATTTGCAGTTCACTGCTTCTACAAGTTCAGGGATCCAACTCTCCATTTCCACAGTATGTTAACTACGTGGAATAGTAGGCAGCTGTTAAAAGGACGGAAGGGCACTGACTGACACAGAGGGTCTCCAGAGTATATTGCTGAATGAAAAAAAAAAAAGCAAATGCAGAAAATTCATATAGTATGACAGACACTCTTTATGTTTAATATATCTGAGAACACACCAACTACCTCTTTCCTCTGGACGTGTATCTATATGTTACATGCAAAAAGGTTCTAGAGAGAGATGCACCGTGTTCTCGGGGGGTGGGGGCAAAACTAGGGTGTCACCAAAGACTACATAAGTCTTATATGTGGTGTTACTTTATTTCCATGTGAAGAATTAACGTATGTGTTTGTGTAATTGAAAACAATGTTTTGAAAACTCTACGGGGAAACCGGTGGCTTTGCTGAGCGCAAACTGGACAGTGAAAGGCAGCTGAAACCAGAATCGGGTGGCCCCCAGGGAGCTCTGGCGGACCGTCGGGAGTTGCGGTCCAGCGCATGCGGGCTGACCGCAGTTTGGTTCTCTTAGATTCTGACAGGTGAAGATTGGAACGCTGTGATGTATGATGGCATCATGGCCTATGGCGGCCCGTCGTCCTCGGGAATGATCGTCTGCATCTACTTCATCATCCTCTTCATTTGTGGTAACTGTATCCTTTAAGCCGAGCAGGGCTTTGTCGTCATCATCTCCTTTTGTTCCTCCCTGTCTGAGTTTTCCTGAGGTGGTCGTGGTGGCGGGTGGCGGTGGCAGTTGGGCTGGGGAGATGCACGCCCTTACCTTGTTAGCTCGACACCTGCTCTCCTTCAGGGCTGCTGGGACAGTGTAATGGGGTCAGAGGTCCAGTGAGGCTTTGAGGACTGATCAAGCTGGGGAAGGGAGCATGGGCCAGTGTGTGGCCTGTACCAGTTGTCACCCAGCTTGGTGACACAGCTCCTGGACAGGTCCCAAGGGAAGGCTCAGGGCAGAGCCAGTTGTCCTCCGTGCCGTCACACCTGGGAAGTTAGGGGTAAATCTGTGTCTCTTAAAAACGCTTCCTAACCAGTGGGCACCCATCAGCAGTGGCTTGACCTAAGCTCCCCGGGCCCAATCTAGCTTTGGTGATCTGTACCTCTCTGGGGATCAGGTGTCCATTGGCTAGTGGCTGTATTAGGCTGTGAGCTCTTTTCTAACTCCTTTTATTCCTTTTTCCTGCCAAGAGGCACTCTCTAATTCTAGACTTCTGAAGGTTTGGATCTCTCTTTCCCTCCATCAGAGCCTTTAGGACCCTGTAACTTTCGGCAGTGTCTTCTTTCTCTCTCTGACCTCCCTGACCGGCACAAGACCTGGTGTATGGAGTCCTCAATAAGGGCTTGGTGGGAGAGTGGCTGTAACATGAATACCACCTCTTGGTCTTCACCTTTTTAAAAAAGTTTTTTAATGTTTATTTATTTTTGAGAGAGAGAGACAGAGCATGAGTGGGAGGAGGGACAGAGAGAGAGGAGACACAGAATCGGAAGCAGGCTCCAGGCTCTGAGCTTTCAGCACAGAGCGTGATGTGGGGCTTGAACTCATGAATCATGAGATCATGACCTGAGCTGAAGTCAGATGCTTAACTGACGTAGCCACTCAGGTGCCCCGGTCTTCACCTTTTTATTTTAAAGAATCCTAAAGGGATTCTTCTCGTAAGAAGTCCCAAGCTGTTTTCCCCTTAATCTCCTCTGGTTCATTAGTGAGTTTTCTTCCATGCAGTAGCCCTGGTGCAAACTTTTCAGGACAATACTTCGTGCTTCAAGTTATTCTATGGAAATCCCCACCTTCAGTACATAGAAGCCCATAGAATCCTTCAGGCAGCTAGAACACCCCTCCTACCCAGAGGTGAGCTCTCCTGCCAGATGTTATCTTTGTTGCTCCTGCTGCACGTGGGTGCCTACTACTGGTTTGGGGTGGGGGCTTCTCCATCCCCCCAACTCAACAATGAACTTCTTTTTTAAACACATTTGTTTATTCATTTTGAGAGAGAGAATGAGAGCACAAGCGGAGGAGGGGCAGAGAGAGAAGGAGAGAGAGAGAGAATCCCTGTAGGCTCCGCCCTATTAACGCAGAGCCTGATGCAGGGTTCGATCTCATGATCTGAACTGTGAGATCAAGACCTGAGCCGGAATCAAGAGTTGGACGCTTAACCGACTGACCCGCTCAGGCTCCCCGGCAATAAACTTCTTGGTTCAGGCATCTTTTCTTCTTTGTATTCACATCTCTTGTGGCTTATAGCGGAGGGCCTTACACATAGTCAGCCCTTGGTAAATGCTTGTTAAATGAATCAGTGTTTTCTTATTGTGCTCTCCTTGCAATGAACTCTTGGGCCAGAGCAATATATCCGCTTTGGGTCTGCAGAGAAGTATTCCCTGGCCACACTCATTCCGGTTACATGCTGTGTTTTCTTTGTAATACCTGTATCACTATCTGAAACGCCAAAGTAGTTTATGTTCTGTCTCCCCCAACTAGAATAGATGCTACGTGGCAGTAGGGACCCTGGTCTGTCATGCCCCCAGCACCCGGCACAGTCGTCAGTGTGAGAGAGGTGCTGGGTGGATCTTTTTGAATGAATTCCAGAGCATACCACCATTTAGAAGGGTCTGGGTAATGCTTCTAAATACAGATGATAGGTGTGAGCTCTTAGAAACCATCTGTTGCAAACTTGTAAAATGTTCCTATGGTTTGTTACTCTGGATGTGCTTTCTGCTACCCAAAAGAGTTTGGTGTCACTGCAAGCTTTACAGTAATGTAAGGATACATTACTTCTTCATTGAGATCATTGCTAGGAATCCTCAACCCAGTTAGTCCTACACTGATCCCTGCCAGAGTCACAATTCCCCCTCATCTATCAGAGGAGTGCTCATGTTACCAAGCCATCACCCATTCCAGGACAGATTGCTTCCCCAGGCTCATTACACTCTGCTTAAAAAATAGTCTAACATATCAAACGCGTTTTTGAAAGTTTTAATGTAATTCATTCATGTATCTATCCTCTTTAAAGACTTGAATAGATTAGTGCAGCGTGATATCCCCAGAAGGTATCTCCTTGTCAGCCCCTTGCTAGGTTACTTTTGTGTTACGCACCTGAGATTGCAGATTGCATAGGCCCTGTGGGACATGGGTGCCCCCTCCTGTCTCTGAGTTCCTGGGCTCCCACAGTCTTCTACCCAGATGACCATCCATCAGCCAGGGAGAAGCATGGTCAGAGAAGGAGCTGTCTTGGCTTATTTCCCTCTGATCCCTGTGCTTCTCAAAAAAGTATTGAACTGCTAGTGAATAAGAAATAGGCATCTTCTAGGAAATTTGGGAACCTTATTCAGAATTTTTTTTTTCACTATCATCCAAGGAAGACATACATACAACATTAGAGTAAGAGCCCAAAACCTGATAATGTGTTAACTCACTTCATTTTTTAGTATTTTAAAAAATACAATTCACCCACAATAGTCAAAGATATAGCTACGGTGGGACTATTCAAAAGAATAGCCTGGCACCATCTGACAACACATCAGCATTTGCGGAATGAATGAATGAATGAATGAATGAATGAGGTATCTGCAAACTCTGAAGATCATCTCAAAAGAGAAAGACTCAAGACTGTATTGTGCAGTCATCATCTTGTGGAATCATCATTTGAGTCACATGTAGCCTTTAGAAGGGTCTATTTTGGAAAGCACGCCCTGGATATAGGTTATGGGTGTGTGTGTTTTAAAAGAAACAATATGCATAAAGCAAAATGCATAAAAATACCATGTTTATGTTATGGATTGTTTTATGCAGCATGTGTTATAGCTACAGATACCTGGTGTACAGAGACATACACATATGTGCCACATATGCACACGGATGAAAGGAAATGTTGAAATTTGTAGGTTTTCATGGGTTTTAGTGAACCTTAATTTTGCTTCTTTCTAGACTGTCTTCTACAAGTTTCTAGGTCTTGTTTTTGTTGTTTTTGTGTTTTAAACAGGGTTCTGGTCCTCTGGTCTTACCATGTAAATACAGCAACTAGGGGACAGTCACCTGTTACCAACCTCCCAGAACACAGAGGGATGTGAGGTTGCCATTATCGGTGACACGTAGCTGCCTTTAGAAATTACGTTGTTCCCTTAAAATGTTCACACTAGATATCCTACTGAATGTCTTCTTGGCCATCGCTGTAGACAATCTGGCTGATGCTGAAAGTTTGAATACTGCCCAGAAAGAGGAAGCTGAAGAGAAGGAAAGGAAGAAGATTGCCAGGTAACTCCATTTTCACCCAAGGATAGAATCTTGGGCAGAACCCAGGCCCTCAGCTCTCATTTCCTCAGAGCTGAGAGTAGGAGTCACACGTCCCCATGCTTAAAGAATCTCTGTGGTTAATTTTGGTGGCATAAAATAAATGATGCATTCAATGCTGATGAGCTCTTGGATGAGAATTTTAATAAGATGATCCATGTAATAAACGCAGTGCACTGAGGTGAACGGGGAGCTCTGAGGATGGGTTGTGCTGTGGTCTCACTGTTAGGGTTGTTTCCAATTAAATTCCGTCCTTCATCAGGCCACTGTTGATTCAGAATCTGGATTAGCATTTTTATACATAGCAATATGGTTACTTGGGTTCTCATGTTTTCTTCTGTGTAGAAAAGAGAGCCTGGAGAATAAAAAGAACAACAAACCAGAGGCCAACCAGATAGCCAACAGTGACAATAAGGTATATGTCCTAAAACAGTTCTCCCCTTTTTGTTTCACTATGGGTCTGTTGATATCGTCATAAATGTACCATTTACACTGGGAAGGTATCATGCATGATATTTTGGTGTGAGGGTATGACACACATTATAGATGCTGGCTTCCCAGGGGGATTCTCAGTGAATTTAGGCAGCTAGCTGGTTATTAATCAATATTTCACCAAATAACTGGTATGGTCAATATTTGACTGGTGAGACTACTTATTTTTTCTTTATTGGAATTGTGTCACCAGACCTGACCTGTTATATCTTCTCAGTGGGGATTAAAATCAAGGATGTTAACAGATGTCTACCTCCAGAAGGGATCTTAGGATCCGGTTCTGGGTACTCAGGGCTGTAGTGTCAAACTTCATCCCACTCATGACAGCTCTGGATTTTTTATTCCTTTGTTTGTTCCGCGAGTCAATAAATACTTACTGAGTGGTTAATGTGTGGCAGATACTGGAAATCAGGAATGAATAAGACCAGTGAGGTCCCTCTGTGCATGGAGCTCACATTCTAGCAGGGAGACAGGACCTCGCAGTTACCACACAGTGTGTAGGACAGTGTTGAGTGGGGAGGCGCGTGTATGGTGGTGCTGGCTAACCATGGCTGGATGGAGGTTATACCCGTTTTCTCCTCATTTGCCCTCAGAGCTGTGTCTTAAGCAGAATCATCAACAGGGACACTTGCTGTCCCTATGCACGCACGCACTTCTGTGCAATGTGCACTTTGGAGAGAGTTTCTCTCCCTGCACTGAATGGCAGGGTCGAGTCTGTGCTTTGGTCCTCTGCGGTGCATTGAAGTCAGAGTCTCCCCTCCTCCCAAGCCCTCTCTGTCATCGTAGGTTACAATTGATGACTATCGAGAAGAGGATGAAGACAAGGACCCCTACCCACCTTGTGATGTGCCAGGTATGGTGGCAGAGGCCGGTGACAGGCTCTCGGTTCAGGGGTGATACGGCTTTGCTACCACTCAGTGATCAGAGGCTCAGTCTCTGGCTGGCTAGCCCAGCTGGGGTGCATGGTGAGCAGTGAGGCTGCCGAGGCTGTGGGCCTCATCCTTGTGGCTATGGAGCAGTCAACCCTGCTGCTTTCCTCGGTCACCCAGGTAGCTTGCATAACTCAAATTCCAGGTGGTGGGGAGAGAAAGTGTGAGTGGATCAGGGCAGGCCCCACCTCTGGTGGGAAACCTCTCTAGGAGGCAACCAGCCATTACTACTGTTATTATTACTGCTCACCTGACCCTTTCACATTTGCTGGTGCCTTACCTTTATTGGCTGATGTAGCAGGGACTCTGGGGGCCGGGGTGCCAGTGGGGTGGAGGACACTGATCATGTGTGGCTTGAAGCCCCACACACAGTTTTCCAGGCAGAAGCTAAGCAAAGCTACTGGGGAAACAGCCGGATGCTGGGAGTACTGCACTGATACCTTTCACCTTTGCTCAGACCTGGACTTGCCGGGCCCTCCTTCCCAGAACTGCCTGCACTCACAGACGGGCACACTTCTCAGCCCCCCACAGGCATTCAGGCCACATTCTGAAGGGTTTTGACCAATGTAAGGCGATAGATGTGAAAGTTGACTCTTCACGTGAAATTGAGAATAATTGAAACCCAATGCAACCATTATTTCATGCCTACAAAAAAAAAGTGTCTCATTTAAAGTAGGGGAAGAGGAAGAGGAGGAGGAAGAGGATGAACCCGAGGTTCCAGCTGGCCCCCGTCCTCGTAGAATCTCAGAGTTGAACATGAAGGAGAAAATCGCCCCCATCCCTGAAGGGAGTGCATTCTTCATTCTGAGCAAGACCAACCCGTAAATACCTGCTTTCTGATTTCATTGTTGCCGTGTCTCACCTGTCCCCCTACAGATTGCTTGAGGGGGGCTGGAGGTGGGGAGAAGGAGGGTGGGTCACAGCCCCTTTCTGTGCCTGTGCCTCCGAGCCCCTGAGTCCTCGCTGACCCCTCTCTTGTTCCAGCTTGCCTTTGCCCTCTGCCCATCTCTCCCTGGCCACCTCGTTCCTGGATGAAGGTGCTATTATAGGTATATGACCAGGTCCTGGGAGGATGCCATCCCAGATTCTCCTCCTCCTTAGTCCCTGTACTGGTCAGAGCCCACAGCTCAGGTGTCCACGGGTTGCTACCTGTGAGGCGTTTCCCATCCAGAGGACCCTTTCTTCATGAGTGGGTCTTCTGTTAAGATGCTTTGGGGATGAGAATTTTGCGACCAAGTTCTCCACAGCGTCTTCATCCTGAGATCCAGATTAGTTGATCACTTTTCCCTATTGAGTTCGATGGCAACAAAGTGATATCGCTCGATGATATTTTATAGGTGGTAGCTATTCAGCTCCATGCTATCCTGCTTAAAGTAGCATTTCTCGTGGTAAAACGATAAGGTGCTCACTGGGAGCCCGGCACTGCAAGTGCGGTAAGAAGACAATGTTTATTAGTAGCCGGTTTCTAGGTTTTCAATCATCTGAGATAGATGGCATCCCTGGGGGAATGAATGGCTCCTGGAAGGGTTTCTAGAATTGCAGAAGCAGTCCTTGGCTGTCAGAGAAGAACCCTATGGAATTCACAGTCCCCAGGGAGACACAGGTGGGAAGAGAGGCTGCTGCCCTTAGTGAATTGAGGATCTGATGGTAGTTTTTACAGTGTGTCACTGTAGAGAATTTGGGTGTCTCTTTTTAAAAAAAGGTACTCACCTGACGTTACTGATGCCTACAGCTCACTGGGTCTACATATATTGAAGGAATGGATTTATTTCCCTCCCCAGAGCTGTGAACACTCCTGCCCTCCCTGCCTTGGAAGGTTCTCCCCAGACTCACCTGCTAACAGCTTGCAAGCCCTCCAAGGGCACATCCCAGCATGAAGCAGCCCCACAAGGGAGGATTTGAAGAAAGGGGTCAGTTTCTCATAAAGTTGACTCCAGTTTTGAAAGTGAAAAAGGACAGGGCACCTGGGTGGCTCAGTCAGTTAAGTATCCGACTTTGGTTCAGGTCATGATCTCACGGCTCGTGAGTTCAAGCCCCACGTTGGACTCTGTGCTGACAGTTTAGAGCCTGGGGCCTGCTTCCAATTCTGTGTCTCCCTTCTCTCTGCCCCTCCCCTGCTCACGCCCTGTTTCTTTCTCAAAAATAAATATTAAAAAAAAATACAAAGGAAAATAATTTTAAGGGGAAGATATATGTATTCTATAGGTCAAAAATAAAGTCTTTTAAATTCTAAAGTCAGGTGTTGAGGTTAAATTCTAAAGTCAGGTGTTGAGTCTGGCGCTAACTAGCCTGTGGGACATCAGGCAACGGCAGGACACTGAGGACCATGACATGGTATGTAAGATTCCCGCACGATTCTTGCACGGTGCAGCTTTCTCTTCACTTTCTTGGGAGTGCTTGTGGGTCAACTCCAGAGTTTAAAAACAAAAACCCACTTAGGACAGAATCTCCACATAACAGGAGATTTTACCAAACCCATGAATACTGTAGTCATTTTCATACAGCCAGGTGACAGCATTAGAAAGGGGTTGCTCTCCTTCCTTTTTAATTTGTATTTATTTTTTCATTTTCAAGCTTATTTATTTTGAAAGAGAGAGAGAGAGTGGGAAGGGGCAGAGGGAGAGAGGGAGAGAGAGAATTCCAAGCAGGCTCCACATGGACAGCATAGAGCCCGACGTGGGGCTTGAACTTATGACTTGAGCCGAAACCAAGAGTCGGATGCTCAACTGACTGAGCCACCCAAGGGCCCCTTAATTTTTATTTTTAACTGAAGTACAGTTGACATACAGCATCATATTGGTTTCAGGCACACAACATAGCGATTTGACCGGTCTGTGTGTTACACAGCATTCGCCACGAAAAGCATGGTCATCATACAACGTCATTGCAATAGTATTGATGATATTCCCTATGCTGTACTTTTCATCCCTGTGACTTGTTTCTTTTATAACTGGAAGTCTGTACCTCTGGACCCCCTTTACCCATTGCTCTCATTCTTGTGAGCTGCGGCAGTGAGCTCTGAGCTCAGATTCCTTCCAAAGGTAGGCAAAGGAAGCCACTGGGCTTCATGTCATGGTGGGAAAGCGTCATAGTCGACCTGGATTGGAAATCTCCCTCAGTCCTTACTAGCCTTAAGACCTCTCACATGCTTAAGCCTCAGTTTCCCCACTTGTAGCAGGACTATAATCCCCACTTTTAAGGACGTGATGAATGCTGTGTATGGAGCCCCTCCTCCCCCCACAGAGCTGTGGCACTGTGGGTCCTCAGGGTCTGCCTTCCACGACTTTTGAAGGGCTGAGGGTCAGGTGGCTCTGGTTGGCCGGGTTGGGGCACGGACAGCTGTCCTCTGCCTGACTTGTCACCTCAGAGCAGCGCCAGCATGCAGGAGGCACTGGCCGTGCCGAGGGCTGTGTCCATGCAGTGGTTTCCCCCACAGGATCCGCGTGGGCTGCCACAAGCTCATCAACCATCACATCTTCACCAACCTCATCCTCGTCTTCATCATGCTGAGTAGCGCTGCCCTTGCCGCTGAGGACCCCATCCGCAGCCACTCCTTCCGGAACACTGTAAGCCACTGAGCAGGGCCAGGCGGGCGGGTCTCCCTCTGGGATCAGCACCTGTCTCTCTAGCAGGGACTGTCATGCAGGCAGGGCTAAACGTTAGAGGAGGCCTCTCGTTCCCCCAGAGGTATTTCAGGTTTGTGAGTGCCAGAAGAGTTTTGTCTTATCAGGACAGACCTTTTTTGAATCCTGTCCTCTAAACTTCATCTTAAACACTCTGCAGCAACTTATAGTGTATTCAGGAGCCCTGCTTCTCCTCCTGTTTGTCCTTTACTGCCAACATTTTGGTCCCTCTTTTCCCCTCCCTGGTCACATTCACATCCGTGACTGTTTTGAGATTTCTGCCCAGGTGGAAGCATCCAGCAGGAAGGAAAATTAAAAATGGAGCCAGGTACGTCATGTGCCCAGAAGCTCTTCCTTAGGGCTGGCGGGAAGGCGTGGAGCTGGCCTGGGCTGAAATTCACGAAGCTACTTGGTTTCGCTACTCAGCGGAGGGGTTGGGTGGAGTTGGGGGGATACAAGTGAGGGAGCCGACGGCGTGTGGAGCCAAGTGGTTCAGTGGAGAGGAAGGCTGATGTTTTGATAGGGCAGGAGGTGGTTTTACAAAGAAAACAAAGAGACAGCTAAGTTGTCTGTTATCGGTCTGTTTCGTGCTTTAGGGAGAGCACATCTGTGCTGCGCAGAGACCGGTACCTCAGGAAGTTCTTGCCCAGGTGGGTCCCCTCTTAGCAGTCAGCTCATTCGGCACCAAGAACAATCCCAAGGCGACACAGCTTCAGAAGACCAGTAGACTGTTGTCTGCTCTGGCCTGGAGACTGTAGTGCAGTCTCAGATGGTTGTCAGGAAGCCCAGGAGAGGGAGGCCCACGAGTGTGTGAAGCCGTCCGGCATTGCTGCCCCTTGTGGTTCATGCCTCTCTGTGTCCATCCGATTTTTAGAAATTTGAGGAGTAAGGCAAATTACCAGTACCCCAGGATTTTGGTTGTGACAGGCCTTGTGCTGTATCTTTTCGGTTCCAGTCCCGTTGGTTTGAAGCCTGGCAGGCCCAATGTATCAGGCTGATAAAACACGGGCACTCTGATATGCAGATTTTAAAAAGACTTTCCTCCCAAGGCACATGTTGGTGTTGATGTAAAGACGAAGGCTGTGCATCTGTCTGAATCTGCCCTCACAGATCAGGACTCTTGTTAGAGATTCTGACACTGTCTCTACATAAGCGTTCAAATGGAACAAAGACCTCGGTGTCCTCAGGCCCCATCATAGAAATGAGGCACAGCGGGTAGAAGCTGTTTGGGAAAAAAATATTGTTATTGAGAGACGAGGTCAGGAGCTAGTCTAGAACACAGATTGGCAGAGTTAATTTACACGTGGCCCCGTGTTCTTATTTTTATTGTAATTGCTTCCCCATGAGTTTATGTCCCTGCTGCTTTTTCCAAGAATGTAATTATTGTTTTTAAACAGATGTACATATTTGTATGTGTATTGCTTTTAAAATACTACAGTGTTTATTTTATTGTGGTAAGAATGCTTAATGTGAGATCTACTCTCTTGATAAATTAAGTGTACGAGACGGCCTTCTTAACGGTAGGGACTATGTTGTACGGCAGATCTCCAGAACTTACTCATCTTGCATGACTGAAACTCTATCTCCGTTGGCCATCTCCCCATTTCTCCCTCCCCCAGCCCCTGACAACCTCCATTCTACCTTCTGTCTAAGGGGTTGACTACTTTAGATACCCCATGTAAGTGGATTCATGCGGTGGCTTTTCCGTGGTTGTTGTGTTAACTTAGCTAAGTTATTAGTGGAAGAGGAGTGAATGGAGAAAGAATAACCTGAATCTAAGAGCTTTGACCTCTGGCACTGGGTTGAGTTGCTGACGTGTGGGCAGCGGTGTCTGTCTTGGCTACACGTGTGTTTTTGACATGAACAGTCCTGCTGTGACCTCGGATGAAGGAAGGGGCAGAGGCTGGCCGTATACTGGAAATACCTTTCGTTGCCTGGCTAGAATCACAAATACACAACAGGCTTCCAGCAAAATCTATAAATCTCAGAACGGAAGTGGTTTGAATAATGAATGCCCTCTGGAGAACTTCCGTGGAGAAGAGCTGGCCTTTGCTGTAGGTCCGTCTCCTTACTGTGATGGAGAGTAAAGGGCTCCCCTGGGCTGGATCCCACACTCAAGTAACAGGGTCCGGGGCTCACTCCCTGCCCAGCCACACCGTGACTGGCTGTGCGACCTGAGCAGCCTGCCCGCTGACACTCCCACAGTATCCTCATCTGTTACATGAAGAGAGTTGGTCTGGGGGTCTCTCCACGGTCCCTTCAGCTCTGATCTTGGCCTCTGCAACTGGCAGAGTCTTGGCTGCCATCTTTGTGGCTGAGGGTTCCCCGTGAGCAGCCTCCGTTGAGCGGTCAGACTCTTGGTTGCTGGCCCCCCTGCCCCACCCACCTACCCACCCCCATGGCTCTGAGAAGCAGCAGGGACCCCCAAAGGGTTCCCTGAGCAGGACTCAGTTGGAGGGTAGATGATATTTTTAGGAATACTGATAAAAGCAGCCTGGACCGATTATTCAAAGGCCAGGTCAGTCTGTTCTTTGAGTGGGCCCAGCTAGGTAAAAAACAAAAACCCAGTGTTTGGAGAGAGCAGTGTTAGATGCAGAGCAGGACCATAAGTAGAACTCTTCTCTGAGGACTTATTCAGCCCTGCACACAGGTGACGGAGGGGCACTTCCACCCTGTTTTCACGGGCTAGAATCGGAAGGGGCATGTGGAAACTTCTGGCCCTGTTGGATGCCACTTAACATCTTTATTTACATTTTTCCACCAAAATGAAGCTCAGCTATATGGTGAAATATGACACCATATTTCATTCTTCTAAGAATTCCCTTTAAAAATCTGAAATGTGTATAAGGCTCCGGTTTATCTGGTGTCACAAGTTTGTCCATGTTGTGCTCTGATGAGCAGAGGTTATTAAAAGCGCTTTTAGAAATGAGCTTCTGTCTGTCCATGACACGAGACAGGGAGGAGAGTCCGCATGAGTGGTGACAGGAGGTAAGTGTCCCCAGATGCTCTTTCTCGGTCACAAAGAAGAGCTGTCACTGGGCCGGGTGGGGCATTTATAAGCGTCTCTGCACCTGCCTCCAGAGCGGCAGGCTTATCTCAGGGGTGCGGGTGTCTGACTGCATGTGGGGGTTCTGCCCATGGGCGCGCACGCTGTTGGAGTTCATCCGGATGCCTTTTTCTCATTTCCAACGTGTTGTACCTTGCAGATACTGGGTTACTTTGACTATGCTTTCACAGCCATCTTTACAGTTGAAATCCTGTTAAAGGTAACGGCTTTTTCATTGATCCTCACGTACTCTAAAGCAGCTGTAGCAATAATAGTTGCAATTCTTTGTTTACTTTCCAGATGCTAGGTTACGCAGATTATGTCTTCACTGGTACTTTTGCATTTGAGATCGTTTTGAAGGTAACAGGTCCCACAGCAGTGTGTCGAAGGGGCCTGCTCCTGTGTGACACACGGCAAAGAAGCGTGAAGTGCTTTTGACTATTTTTTTTATTTTTTGCCTTCTGTGATCAAGCTACACTTTTTTTTGTAAACCAAAGGATTTTTTTTTTTGTTCCTGTAACCATTCAACATGTTTTTGCTGTTTCTTTTTAACCTTTAAATGCATGTAGGAACTTCTTTGGCTTCATAATAATGACTGGAAATTATTTTGCTCCTTTTAAAATATATCCTCTGAAATGTGTCATCTGACAACAGACACATCACTATGTGTGAACCTTCTTCCACCTTTCCTGACCTCAAAGTCAGAGGAAAAGCATTTATCCTATGAAGGGAATGTCTCTCCTTTCATTTCTTTGATGGAATGGTTTTCAGTGGCCTAAAATAGTAACACACTATTTTCTTGCAATGGGATTTGCAAGATAACCTATTTGTGTTAAGATATTTGATACGCTTTAATGGATGGGCTTACATTTACACAAACAAAAGGAGCACCCTTTGGACAGGGCGCCCTAAATGTACTGCCCATGCATGAGCTCACAGTTGCCATTGCTGCATGGTTTGTGTACAGATTGCGAAGGCCACCCGGGCCCGGCTCATTCCCCGCGCGTGCCGAGGTCTGGAGACCCGCAGCAGAGAGCCAGGAACACCTCTGACGTGCTAAGTGGCATGGGTCACTGCAGGACCGGGACAGTGTGGCCCGTGACAACTGTCAGAGCAACTGTGTCCCAATGGGGAGACAAGCTGAGGAATTTTCACCACAATTTCCTTTAAACCAATTTTGGGTTTTTACGTGTGCATCTCAGGAAAAAGAAATGTATTTCATGTTCGACTACTGTAGAACTTGGGCTCTTTACAAAATATTTTATGAAATGAAACCTCGATGAACTTTGCCAGGGAATGGGGTACTTAGAGTTCCTTTTATTTTCAATTAATAAAAACATTAGCACAAAACCAACCAGCCTCTGTTTAAACCTTTGTTAAAAACTCTAAAAATTCACATTCACTTTCCTGCCTTTAAGCCGGTGAATGTGGCCGACAGTTGTCTCCTAAGTGGGTGCGGGGGTTAGCTGAATCTAACAGGGCTTCCGTCATAAGGAGTACGCACGCAATGCACAGGGGGTGGGGTCAAGCATACTCACCCTGCCTCTACTTCATCCTGAGCTGTCTTTTTTTTTTTCCTTATAATTTGCCGCCTTCTCTTCAAACTGAATGGGGAACATGATCCACTTAATCTGTTAGCTCAGCTCATCGAGGTTTTATTCTACTTCCCACATGTCTAAGTTGTTAAATGATTATCATCATTCGTGGGCTTTGGGGCCAATGAGATACAGGGTTATTTAAAAGAAACAAAAAAACCATTGTTGCTTTTAAATTTCTGCATATTTGCCTCAGTGACTTATGTATTCTGAGTTTTCTTCATTTAAAACCTGTGTGAGAGGGTGGGAAACAAGCTTAGAAACCGGAAGGACTCAGACAATGGAGGCTCGCCGAGAAGCATCTAGCATCTGAAGCGGTGGTTCCTGCTGGCCGTGGGAACACTGGCAAGGCTATATGGCTATTCGGTTGAACCACAGCAAACTGCCATTTGTGTAGGTCAAGAATGGTGGTGTGTTGGCGATTTTATATGGTTCAGTGTAACTGTTTCATGACTCTGGCCCTCCTGTTCTATACTCCCCTGAGCCTCCTTCATCTTTTTTTTTTTTAATGTTTATTTATTTTTGAGAGGGGGGGTGGGGAAGAAGAGAGAGAGGGAGACACAGAATCCGAAGCAGGCTCCAGGCTCTGAGCTGTCAGCACAAGCCCGACCTGGAGCTCGAACTCAGCAACAGCAAGATCATGGCCTGAGCCGAAGTTGGATGCCCAACTGACTGAGCCACCCAGACGCCCTCCCCCCTCCTTTTTTTTTTTTTAGCACACAATGAACCCTGTGTACTTTGCTGTTTTTGCTCTGGGAACGTCCTCACTAAACTCCTTTGTGCATCACCAGTAGGCACCTTTCTGGGGCACCTGAGGTGGTGCTCTGGGTGCACATGACATTGACTGCAAAGCAGGGCAACTGCCCTGGGGAGACGCCTGTGACAGCTTCCTGGCCACACCTTGCATGTGCTGGAGTCACTGGGCTTGGAAGCACCGTTTTTTTTTTTAAACATTATGTTTGAGAGACAAAGAACGTGAGTGGGGAAGGGACAGAGAGAGAGGGAGACACAGAATCCAAAGCAGGCTCCAGGCTCTGATCCATCAGCACAGAGCCCGACACAGGGCTCGAACCCACGAACCCTGAGATCGTGACCTGAGCTAAAGTCAAATGCTTAACCGACTGAGCGCCCCCACCCAGGTGCCCCTGAAGCACCGTGTAAACTGGATGTCTTGCTGGAGGACCATTAGCAGCAGGCAGGGGCCTAAACAGCGTGAGTCTCTGTGAACAGAGCCTATGAGCTTTGGGCTCCAGCACTTTCGCTAGCCGCACTGTGAAGGCACGCTGGGGTCAGTGATGTAGGCTCTTCTGGGGCCTCAGGGGCCAGAGCCAGCATTTTGTGGGGCAGCCAAGTTACCTGATGAGCAGGGCCATGCGGACACTCCTGGGACAGGCTCTTTGGACCTGCCCACGTTGGATTTCTACTTGCAGTTTACTATCACTGATATGAAGTCTAGACAGGTCTCCTCTGAAATGTGTCTGAAATCTGCTGCCCCATTTCCATTATTGAACCAATATCTGGTTGCTCAGCCCTGCTGGTTTATATGTCTGGCTTCCTAATGCATGCTTGTTAATAAAGTACTTTCCTGGAGGTTTTGTAAAGAGCCCAGGTTTCTTTTCTTCTGGAGAGAAAGAAAAAAAAACACAGTAAATCACTCATGATTCTGTTTATAGATGGCGACTTTTGGAGCTTTCCTCCACAAAGGGGCTTTCTGCAGGAACTACTTCAATCTGCTGGATATGCTGGTTGTCGGGGTATCCCTGGTATCATTCGGGATCCAGTAAGTATTCTGGGGTGGGTGTGAGTGTGTGAGCACAGGACTCTTGGGCAGGATGGTTTCTGGGAGGGATTTTAACATAATTCATAAAGGCTAGGCATCACTTTAACAAGTGCATTCAGTTACCCCGGAAAGCCCGATTTGTGTGCATGCCAGAGGGCATTGGCACTGTTCGTGTTTCTTGTGTTTCTCCTTCTCTCCATGCCCCCTGCCAGGTTGGGCATATTACTGTCTGTGATATTTGCTTTCAACAGAGAAGTCTGAACTGGGAGAGAGGGAAGCCCGGTTCTAGTTCAGCTTCCTCCCGGGCATCGTGTAGTCCTTCTCTCAAAGTACTACAGTTCTCATACAAGAGGGGGCCTCTGGGGGAACTTACAGATTGGATATTGAAGGCTTCCTCCCTTGATCTCCAGGATATAGCAGCTGCCATGACCCCTTTCTTTTGTCTTCTACAAGTTTCAGCTAGAAGGGGGCCGAGGCTACAACTCAGGGCCCCAGGGCCTTTCCATGGCCTTTACCAATGTCTGGTGGGGAATAGCCCCAGCTGCAAGCTGCCTGCCTGCTGTACCTCGGGGGTCTGGGGCAGAAGTTCCCATAGGAATGTCCCGCCGTGGCCTTGCTTTCCTGCTGACTTACAAGTACCTGTGCTCAGGTGCTGGCCATCAGTACCCCCTATGAGGAAACGTGCTCACCTACTACCTCCGAGCTCAAGTTAAATGGGGAGGCTGCATCCCCCTCAGAAGACCGAGGACCCCTGCCTGAGATGGCCCTCTGTGCTGGTCCTCACCTCCCACCACTGCCCAGGGGGAGGGAGGCAGCAGTCGCAGCTAGAGAGAGGGTGTTCTCACAGCATCTTTGCAGGCCCCATAAATGCCAGGCTGTGTCTGCCCTCTGCCTCCCGAGCATGTGCTCCAGCCGCCTGTGGGGCTGCGTGAGCCGTGTTCTCCCGTCTGCCCTGGAGCACCCCCCGCCTTTGTCCCGCTGACCCCTGGACTCACATGGCTACCATGTCCCCAGCTCCCGGAGGATGTGCTCTCCTGGCAGCTTGTCCTGCATCCCCTCCGTTGTCAGCCCCACCACACAGGTGGTGATTGTGTCCCACCCAACAGCGAACTCCGCAGAGGCCAGAGAAGCCCCGCCCAGGGCACCACAGCAGCTCTCCCACCTCTGAGAGCAAACCCGACCAAACAGACCTGCAGCCTGAAAGCCAAGGACTGCCTAGCATTTACACTGAGCAAAAAGGACAAAGGAAATTGCTAAATTGTGCCTCTGCTGCCTTAGCTCCGCGCCCCAGTCAGGGCCTCTGCGAGTCCCATGGGCCTGGCCCAAGAGGGGCCGTGAGTGTGGGCTGGATGGAGAAAGACCTATGTGTGTGTGAGTGTGAGTGTCTGTGTGTGTGTGTGTGTGTGTGTGTGTGTGAGAGAGAGAGAGAGAGAGAGGGAGGGAGGGTGCTGGGGGGAGGGGCACTGGGGGGAGGTGAGCTCAGCCCCATCCGGGCCATGGTCCTACAGTGAAGGCCACGTGAAATAATTCCAAAGTATTTTATCTGATTGTAATACACTCTGCCTTCCTTCTTTGCTCTTTTCCTTAGATCCAGTGCCATCTCTGTTGTGAAGATTCTGAGGGTCTTAAGGGTCCTGAGGCCGCTCAGGGCGATCAACAGAGCGAAAGGACTTAAGGTTTGGATTTCTGCCCTCCGGCCCAGGCTGCTTTGGTTGGGGCCAGAGCTGGGCTGAGGCTTGATGGGTTTTACACGGCTGTACATTTGGAAAGGACATTTCTTTTTTTTTTTTTTATTCTGAACATTTTATTATTATTTTTTAATGTTTTTATTTTTGGGAGAGAGAGCATGCATGTGCACGCACACGGGGGTGGGGGGGGCAGAGAGAGAGAAGGAGACAGAGGATCTGATGCTGACCACAGATGGCTCGATGTGGAGCTCGAACACAAGAACCACAAGCTCATGACCTGAGCCAAAGTTGGTCGCTTAACCGACTGAGCCACCCAGGTGCCCCTGGAAAGGCCATTTCTAACCAGTGACGCTACCTCTGACAAGTGCTGAAAGCATTTTACAAATATTTTCTTTCTCTTTGCTAATTTATTTTTCTTTATGAGATTACTGTTCTATTACTTTTTAAAAATTATTAGTATTTTCTTGGGTTGGGGTGCCTGGCTGGCTCAATCAGAGGAGCACGCAATGCTTGATCTCAGGGTCGTGCGCTTGAGTGCCACGTTGGGGTACAGATTGCTAAAAGAAATAAACTGAAAAAATTAAATTAAACAAATAATATGATCTTGGGTTTATTTTGGTCTTTAAATCTATTCTCATGCAGGTTGTATAAAAGGCCAGAGGTTTTGCATTTTCCTGAGTCCTTTTATGGGGGGCAGGGGTCCCTGTGGACCTGTGTGCCAGGCAGTGCCGCACCTGGTAGTGTTTCTTCTGACTAAACCACTTTGGAGGAAACCAGGGAGGGGCTGGTCTGTAGGGTGCTCCTCCCAGGTGGCCCCACTGCACAGGGGGTAACTCCCCACAGATAACTACCTGAAAAACAAGTGCAAGGGAGGCACAAATTTGGAAAATCATATAAAAATGCACATAAACGTAGAAAATCCTGATGGGTATTAGCTCGCCCTGTGGCTGAAACAACAAAAGCAGATGACATCCCTCTGCCTTCCCCGGGTCCTCTCTCCCCAGCACGTGGTCCAGTGTGTCTTCGTGGCCATCCGGACCATTGGCAACATCATGATCGTCACCACCCTTCTCCAGTTCATGTTCGCCTGCATCGGGGTCCAGTTGTTCAAGGTACGTGGATGTGCCTTCTGGCCTGAAGCCCAGCTGATCTCTTTGTGGGGAGCCTGCATTTGACTGCCTATCTCTTCTGTATGCAGGGGAAGTTCTATCGCTGCACGGACGAAGCCAAAAGTAACCCCGAAGAGTGCAGGTGAGTGTCCTGAACGTGAGAGTAGGGAACGAGGAAGCACAAATAAGACACTTGGAGGGTCTGCTTTTGCTCACTTTTCAGAAGTTTTCATCATGGATTGTGAGAGGCTTATATGCTCAGCTCATGGCTGGAGAGAGGATGGGTGGGGGGGGGGGGGTGGTGGTAGTTTTGAAGTGACATTCACATATCATAAAAGTAATCATTTTAAACTGTGCAATTCAGTGACATTTAGTACAGTCACACTGTGGGACAAGCATGGCCTACTCGTTCTAGTTCCAAACCTTTATCACCCCCAAAAGAATGGATAGATGGCTTTTGATGTTTGGTATAGAATCTCTAAAATCAGGGGGAGGGCATGCACTGAAACCTAAAATAACAATTCCAAAATTCCCCAGAGAGCCCCCCCACCTTCCAGCCACATGGATAAATCCCCCTCCCCCAACTGGAACTCGAAGCTCAACTCCCTGGCATTCAGGAGCTGGCTAGCCTCTACCGACATGTTTTCCAGGCTGCCTTTCTCCCCTTGCTCTTGGCACCCACATTCGGGGCATGTTTTTATTCACAAGAACAGGCAGAGGAGAGACAAAGTGAGAAATACTCGTGCCTCTTATCCCAACATGTCCGGAAGAATATGAAGGCAGACACGAAACCATTGCCTCAGGTTGTAAGACTGCGTAGAGTTCTGTGTGTCCCCATCCCTTTGGGACGGCACCGACTGAGGACTTGCTTGCACTGCTTACATTCCATTTGGGGTTTCTTTTCAGCAGAAGGTGCGGTCAGAGTATATCAGCCTCAGTGTGACTGATTGTGCACCTCCGGGGGCATCATCCATGCAGGCTGCAGGGGGGGGGGGGGGGGGGGGGCGCCCCCCCCTGGAGTTTATGCGGCAAGGCAGCAGGGTGAAGACCCCTTCTCTTCTCTCACTAAGCCTCTGCTTCCCCATCTGTGGAATAAAGACATTGGCCCCTTTCCAGAAATGAAATTCGATGACAAATATTGTGTATCAGAAATTATAGAATTATTTTGGAAAGAAAACTGGGAATATCGTTAATACAAAGAGAAAGAGTGTGATTATAGCCAAAAGGCTGAGAGGAGGGTGTACCCGGGCTTGCTTCCCGGAGCTTGCAGAATTCTCCAGGCCAGAGCCTCTGAGTCTTCAGTGTATGCGTTGAGCCCATCGCATATGAGAGGCGTTTACTGTTGGGTAGTTTTCATTTGTTATCAGCCATATGCTGGATATCTGCCTAGTTGCTCTAGAGAATACTCATTAAACTAGTAGGTCCTCAGTGATTATTGGAACTGTAGACTAGAGTAAACGCAGGACAAGAAGAGGAAAAACTCAGGCTGTGCTCGGCCCAGAGGTGGGGCCTGGCTGGCAGACAGTGCAATGGTGCCTGGACGTGGCCTTGGAGCAGCTGTGACTGATCTCAGGTCAAGCCAGAACAACCCACACTTCTTTTCCTCCTTAGGGGGCTTTTCATCCTCTACAAGGATGGGGACGTTGATAACCCTGTGGTCCGTGAGAGGATCTGGCAAAATAGTGATTTCAACTTTGACAACGTCCTTTCTGCTATGATGGCGCTGTTCACGGTCTCCACGTTTGAGGGCTGGCCTGCGTAAGTATAGAGAACACCTCGATAATGTCCCAAGCCATCCATTCAGTCGTTCAGTCATTCGTTCCCAGTTCTAATGTGCGCCAGACATGGGTGGCTGCCAAAGTGCCATGTCTTTCACTGACCCGCTCACTCGCTCATTCATAAAATGTGCTTTTGGTACCAGCTTCGTGCAGCGTGCTGTGTTAAGCCCTGTGGGAGAAACAGTGGTCTCAACATGTTCCTCTCTTCAAGGCCCGAAGCTAGTCAGAGTATCAGGCAGTCAAACCAGGCAGGAGCTTCTGCCATGTCAGAGATGTGCAGAATAGGGTTCTGAAGGATGGCTAGGATTTTGATGAGTAAAGTTAAAAAAAAAAAAATCCAGAAGCAGGGAAGAAGGTAGAATACAAAAGGGAAGTCTCTTACACCTTTGTTCCCTGTGCTCTGATACCCACCCCAGCCCCAGCTCCTGCCACCTAGATGTATGTACATACGCAGAGTCCCGAATGTCAAGTTCTCACGCCCAGAGGAACTGCAGAAGGTGGACAAGTTCACTCTGTCAGGCTGGCAGAACTCTCTGGATGCATGGGAGAGTCAGAAGTTTTACAGGAGAGCCTGTGGGAGGAAGAGGGCAGTTGGGTGGGGTTTGTTCATTAGGGAACTGGTCCTGGGGAGAAAAGAGGCAGGAGTGAGCCCCTTTACTCTGTGGAGGCACTGGCTGCACTCTTGGGTTTTCAGCAGTGTGTTTTAGCAAATCAGGATGGCAGGTGAGGGAAAGTGAGCAGATTTGGGACCTGGGGCTCAGAGGAGCTGGGCTCATCTGCTGGCTTTGCCCCCAAGGAGTATGACTTTGGTCACCTAGATCGCTCTGTGAGCTTCCCAATGGGGATGACTGTAATGTCTGCCTTTGCAGATGGCTGTGAAAGTGTGTAGCACAGCCCAGCGTGGGGTGGGTGCCCTGACAGTGCTGAATCTGCATCAGAGTGGGGGTAATTTTAACTTGGGGATCTTACGGTAATTTCCTTTCTTCCTACTGAGAGTTCTGCTTAGCATATATTTAATTTCTGTGTATATTTCAGTTTGGGGAACTTCTCAGTTCTTTGGAAATCCCGGGTTGCTCGCTTATTGTCCTTGTTGGCGTGTGTACAGTTTTCAGTTCTGCCAGTGTCTTACACGTGGTGTCCTTCCTCTCTCCCATCTGTCAGTAAAAAGGAGCATTGTTGAATATCCATGAAATCTTTTTCATGTCCTCAAAACATCAGTCAACAAATGTATCTCAGGTGTCCCCTCCTCTGGGCGCTGGGCCGGCTGGGCCTAATGCCAAGGAGGGTGCCTCGGGGACCTGTGTGTCCAGGGGCTATGGGTGGGCTCCGAGGGAAGGGTCTGACAGGCAGGGGGTGGGCCCACAGAGGTCGTCAGAAGAGGTGCATGTCTGGGCAGGCGGCAGGGCTCACCCAGTGCTTCTGTTCTCCAGGTTGCTGTATAAAGCCATCGACTCCAACGGAGAGAATGTTGGCCCCATCTACAACTACCGCGTGGAGATCTCCATCTTCTTCATCATCTACATCATCATTGTGGCTTTCTTCATGATGAACATCTTTGTGGGCTTCGTCATCGTCACATTTCAGGAGCAGGGAGAGAAAGAGTATAAGAACTGTGAGCTGGACAAAAATCAGGTTAAAGTCACACACTGTTTGGGCTTCTGTCCCTTAAGCAAGAGAGGAGTGGCTTGTGTGTTGCCAGCTTCTTCTGTGCACACAGAAGGCGTGCATCCGCTGGCTGTCCCGGGGACTCGGGGCCTGTTCACAGCACCCTCTCAGCCACTTTGAGTCCTTGCTGGGGAGAGCGCGTTTCTCAGATACAGATCAGACCTTGTAATTGTGAAATCAACCCCACCCTATGGAGAAGTCAAAGAATGCTTAGGCCACCTTCTGCAGGCATGACCCATGAGTGATGGCTCGTAAGCTTGGTGGGGGATGTGGCCAGGGGCCGGAAAGCACCCACTGCTCCTCCCACAGCCCTTACGGGGGGGGGGGGGGAGGGGGCGGCGTGGATTGTGTCTTATCTCCTCAACCTCAGCACCATTGATATTTTAGGCTAGATAATTTTCAGTTGAGCATTGTGTGCTTTGTAGGATGTTTAACAGAATCCCTGGACTATACCCACTCAATTCCAGTAGCAACCCGCTGCCCTGAGTTTTGACAACCAGAAGACCTCTCCAGACATTGCCAAATGTCCCATGGTTGAGAACCATTGACTTAGGAGGAAGTAACCTATCACACTGCAGGAAAAGTCACTAACTTTAAACCTGTGTCTAATATTGCACTGGTGTCATTCTCCCGTTATCCACTGCCTTGTTTGAACAAATCTGATAGCAGCAGGGGCCTTTGGCTCTGATTGAGTGATGATATGAGAGAGCCAGGAGACCTGCTCCTCTCTGGGCTTGCTGTAGATTGAGGACACCCAGGAGTTGCTTTTAGAGGTCCCTTCCAGCGCTAAAAGATGGTGAGGTGGAGATTCTGCTCTGGGAGTTTCCCCTGGGCCCTGGTTTGCTAGCACTCCCATTTGATGATGACATAGGAGCAGGGAACATCTGCCAGCCTGGGTTCCTGAGAGGAAGTGGCTGTGGTAAGGCTGGCTGTCTCCGGCCGCAGCTGTGCCCTCTGGGGCAATGAGGACAGGGCCGGCTTGGTTTGTAGGAAGATGTTGCTTTGAGTTGTCAGGGCGTCCCTTCAGATCCCATAAGGGGTGATCAGAAGGAAGCCTGGTCCTGCTCCTCATCATCCCCCACTCCTCCCACCTCCCAGCCCCTGGAAGGAGAATGTCAGGGCGAGGCCCAGGCTGGCTGAGGTGGCAGAACCAGAGCTACAATTGTGTCAGCACTTGAGGTCCAGAAGAGGTTCGAATTGGGGGTCCCTGGAGTCAGTGTGAGGGGTCACAGCAGGGCCAGATTCTGGACAGAGGGAGCCTATCTGAAGTCAGAACCCAGGGTCAAAGCAGGAGAATGGAGTTGGTCTGGGTCTAAGAGCAAGTGGGGCCTTACACTGAGCCCACGGGGCTGGAGGTCCCTCTGGGCTGAAAAGGGTGGACCAGTCTCAGCCCCAGAGTGAGTGAGAAGGACAGTGCTCTGGCCATCATTTCTGACCACATCCTGGGGGCTCTGAGATGAACATGACAAGCTCCCGAGTGTCAGAAGGTCCCAGGCAGACACACCATTAGACACGTGTGGTTAATACGGTCTGGCTCCCAAGAGGTGTCTCATGTGGATCCTGTCTTGGGGAGTGAGTCCAGCCTCTCTGGCTCCACAGGATTTCTGTGCCTCTTGTTACCTGGCTTCCTTTGCTAGAGGTGCCAGAACTGCAGGCATAATGCACCAGCAGAGAGGAAAGGTAGGGATGAGGCCTGGGTTAGGCTCTGCTCCTCTGCTTGTGTACCAAAGAACCTCCAGCAAGGCATTTCACGGCTCTGGCCTTCCGTCTTAATAAGGAAAATGGAAGCAGACTCGGTGCTCTGCTAACCCACCCCCCAGGTTGCTGTGAGGGGTTGATGAGGTGACGGAGCTAGAGGCCCTTGGCCAGTGACCAAGGCACCCGTGGGAGTGGCTATTGTGGTTTCCCCCTGGTCCACAGTCCCCCTCGGTGGGTGCGTGTCCGTCCTTTCAAAGCGGGCGGAAGTATATCCGACTCCCATGGGTGTGCTCAGGACCCCTCCTTGCTCTTTTTTTGCCGTTGCAGCGTCAGTGTGTCGAATACGCCTTGAAAGCACGTCCCTTGCGGAGATACATCCCCAAAAACCCCTACCAGTACAAGTTCTGGTACGTGGTGAACTCCTCGCCTTTCGAATACATGATGTTTGTCCTCATCATGCTCAACACACTCTGCTTGGCCATGCAGGTAAAAATGGAGACAGCCGTGGGGGTCACGTCTGGGCCTTCTGCACAGCCCCCTGCCCCAAATTCTCAGGGGGGCATGCCACCCCGTCACAAGAGAATGGGTTTGATTTTCTGATGAATCTAGGCTGTAGTTTGGCCAGAGTCCCATTCTGGCTAACAGCTGTCACGGCAGGCATCTAGGATGGCCCTCTTGTTTAAGAGACCACCTCTACAGCATGACCATAGGTAACATTTCCCTGGAGCCTGGACCTGGCATTCAATTCTGTAAACATTTACTATGGGCCTCCTGCGGCCAGGGAGCATCTGAGGACTAAAGCTTGGTCTGTGTGGAGTTGGACAGACAGGCATTCCAGTCCTGCCTTACTCCTTACCAGATGGGCAATCTTGGCAAGGTTATTTAAATCCTCCGAGCCTTGCTTTCTTCATTGGCAAAATAGGAAATCTATCATATCTATGCCAGAGGCATATCTATGCACTGGAAAATTCACATCAGGCACTGGCACTGGGCCTGTCACAAAGTAAACACCCAGTGTTGAAAAACAAAACATAAGTCACATTTCTGTCCTCAAGGAGCTCTCAGTATGAGAGTGGGGAATCTTCCAGTTCATGGGGAAGAGCTTGACCTGCATTATAGCCACTTCTTACTATACTGGGGGCAAGGCATGTAACTCCCTTCAGTTGGCCAAGTTGGTATTAACAGTGAGCAGGTCTGGCAGTTATACTGTTGAGTAGATAATTCCCTAGCACAGAAGCCAAGGTCTAGATCCAGTTTCCACACAACTTGAGCAAATCAAACCAACTCCCAGTGCTGTTTAGAAAATGGGTCTAAAAGCCACCAGAGGGACATTTTCTGGCATGTTTTTGTAAATTTAAGAAGTCTTTATGAACGAGAAGGACCACATGCCAATGTAGGGAAGAAGTGTGAGGTCAAGATAATATGGCCTTTTATTGAACGTGGACCTAATAATGGCATCAAAATGATCTCCAACCAAATCCTACCTTTAGTCGTAGACATTTGGGTGGGTTCTGCCTTGTGCCTGGGTCAAGGCCCTGAACATAAACCCAGCCAGGAGGAAGGGTGGGTTCCCTTCATCCTGAGCAGAGGACATGGATGTATTTCCCCTTCATCTTCCAATCATCCTCATTCTGTCAAGGCTCCCCTGTGCTTTGTGGTGAGTTAATCACGTGCGCTAGAACCAGTGAAGGTTGCCTCCATGTCCAAGCAGAGGGTGGATGCCTACAGGGACCAGGGGGCTGGGGAACCTCCTTTTGTGAGGCTGGCTGGGCTGGGTCTTCTGAGAACCATGCCTCTGTCATCGTCCACAGCACCACGAGCAGTCCAAGATATTTAATGACGCCATGGACATTCTGAACATGGTCTTCACTGGGGTGTTCACCGTCGAGATGGTTTTGAAAGTCATTGCATTTAAACCTAAGGTGAGTAGCTGGACCCACCTTCCGAAGACTGTTGTTGAATCACCCCAGAGAAGCACACACTTCCTGTTCATTGTGTGTTACTGAGTTACGCTGAATTGCTCTGGCCGATAACTGGGTTATCACCTGAGAACGTTAGAATCTGATTAGGGCATCTGGGTACATATTGGAAAGCAAAACTACAAAACAAAACCTCATAAAAACAATTCTGAGAAAAAGAAGAAAGGGGTACAGAATTGGGAATTTGCAGGATGGAAATTGTTTGAAACTAGGTTTTCAGTCTCTAGAATAACACGTCATGCTTTCTCAGGGAAACTTGCCTCATCGCTTGAGCACTGGAGACACTGTTTTAAACAGAACCCATTAGAAAGAATTCAGCCTTGATTTTACTCTTAGGTTTCCAGGAGAAAGTCTTTGGTTTTATTTGTTCTTGGTCTACAGCTTCTTTTTCACCTTTTATGGAAAGTTCTACCAGTTGGAGATCTCCTCCTGCCGTGCCACCTTTCGTTTATTTGACTTAGAAAAATGTCACTTGACTTTAAGACCAAACAAGACATGAAGTTTGTTAAACTCTGTTGGGCTAGTCAGCATATCCTCTCGCATTAGGGGAGGGTGTGAATCCAGTCCCCTAGTTGTCAGTATCTGTGGTTGAAGAGGCTGATGGAACGGTGTCAAAGTGCACACACGACTTTGGGTCCAAACCCATACTCCCCGTTTGCTAACGCGAGTGAGTTCCTTCACTGCTCTGCGCTTCAGTTTCCTTGCCTGAAAAATGAGGGCACTGCTGGTTCTGTGTCACAAGGCAGCTGTGAGGGATAAAGAATCACTATCTGTGCCATGCTTAGAGAAGTACCTGGCATGTGGTAACATGCTGTGGACATGCCGGTACTGTTACTCTGACCGCCACCACCATCATCGTCAAGTAACGATGCCCCCTTGTTCTAAAACCATAGACAGAGGAGCAGACCCCAGCGGGGCCGGGGGACATTTGACCCTCAGCTTCTTTGCTAGAAAAGCCCCAAACCATTAGAATGAAATGGTGACAGAATTCAGTGACCCGGTTATTTGTTCATCTGTGTGTAAGGTATCCGATGACACTGATTTTACTGAGACTTCGATTACAAAGTGATGGTTTTCACATACTCCATATTTACATGGAATTCTAATCCAAAACTGTTCCTTTCTTTAATTTGAATTAATTTCTATGCAATCTTTATCAGATCTTTGTGGACCAAAAAGAAAGGACACTTGTAAGTGATCACTTGGGGTGATTGCAGTGGGGTCAAATTTGGCACTTTATGCATGGCCAGATGTTATTTACTGTGACTTGTCCATATCTACATACATAAGCATTTCCTCCTTTTCCAAATTCATCTTAATTTCCTTTGAGATTTTTGGTTTGCTTCCCTGTCACCTTTACTTCTTTGAACAATATTTGTCTGGACTGTTGAAAAAGGTTGCCAAATAAGAACATCAAAAGGACTTGAGAAGATGCAACACGGAACATATCTCTGGAACATTCTAGATGCCCTTACCGTGTCTTCCCCTGCCTGGTGATTAAGCTCTGAAGTTTTTGAGAGCTTATTCTGGGCTGAAGAGAAGGCACACTCGCCCATGGCATGTATGTGTGAGAGAGCACACGCGTGCGTGCGTGTGTGTGTGTGTGTGTGTGTGTGTGTGTGTGCGAACATGTGCCTGCTAGCCGGCCGGCACACCAAGGGGCTTGTACACCCCTCTGCCCAGTAACCTGCTGAGACCAGACCTGGGAGGAGGGTTTGGTGGCATGTGATAAGAGTGGTTGATATCAAGAGGGAAACGAGTAGCTAATTTTTAATCAGTGCTGATTAATCAGGGTTTTAAAATGAGTGATTTCCGCTAGAAATTGTGCTGCTTTGTTGTTTTGCCCAGCAAGATATTTCCATAGCATAAAATAGCAATAGGAGCATCTCTTTGCTTGCAGAGCACGGTGTCTGCATTCACTGAAACCAGGAGAGACAGATTTTATGTTGAGGAGCAGGAAAGAATCAATTCACCAGGAAACAAAGCTCTTCTTAAAACGCTCCCGGACTTTTCCTTGTTTTTCTCTTCTGGGTTGACAAAGCAAACCCAGGTGAGGAGGCTTTCACCAAGAAGTCAGTGAGGCCCCTCCTCCCTCTCGGAGGGGCAGTAGGGCTGAGGAACCCAGTTGTAGAGGCTGCTGAGGAAGAATCTTCCAGGAGATGGACACGTGGGACAAAGGGTTGGGAACCCTAGCCCCTGGGTCTCGTCTCAGAAAAGCCCTTGTCTCTGTTTGGAATTTGTTGCAGGGCCCCTCGGGGCAACATTCTCCATAGTGAGGGGAACACCTTCTAGGAAAACTTGTCAGCATCTGTCAGGAGAGATGGGCTTGCAGCCCTTCTGGGATACAAATCCAGAGAGTGAAGTTGGACAAAATCCTCCCTGATGGATGGACGAGGAAGCACTGTCAGGAGGATCGGTTAAAAGGAGCTGGGAAACCTGACCATGGGGACTTCTGTATTCAAGAGGCTAATGGAGAGGTGGGGCATCCCAGGAGCACACATTTAGGGAGAAGTCCGGGATCTGCACGTCAGATCACCCCACCTCCACAAGCGGGGAGGGCCGAGGTAGGGAACCCATAGCTGGGAGCTGCCCTGGCCGGCGAGGCAGGCTTACTGCGTGGGAAGAGGTATTCTGAGTGTTGGTTAGGCCAGAGTGGAGGGTGGTAAGGAGCCGAAGAGCCCAAGAATTAGGGAAAAGCAAGCAAGCTGTTGAGTGTATTGTCTGCTCCCCAAGGGAAAACCCACCATCGGTGTTGATCTTGCACGCTCTAGACTGCACTTTTGACTTGGAGGTGACTGTGCCATCCTCAGGTTGTAAATGGAAGAGAGGTCATGACTTAAGTAAGAGATAAGCCACTTCCCTGGCCTTTCCCTCCAGTACTCTGAGGGGAAGCCACTGGAATTCTCTGGTGAATTCTCTGGCTCCAGGGAGGGAGATTGAAAAGAAGGGCCTTTTCCAAAGTACTGGTTCCTGCAGGAAGTAAGGAGCACTTCCATTTTCCTGAGGCCCCTCTTTGTGCTTCCTCATGTCACCTGTCTTTGTTCAGCATGTGCCCGAGGCCAGGTTAGCTGCCTTGGCTGTGGGCTTTTCTCCAAACAGCCACACTTTGTTCCCAGGTCTGCATTTTGATCTTGGTTCTACCTCGAAAATGTCTAATTTATACTCCTGGCCACTTGGGCTTGGGAAAAGTAAAGGGTAGTTGGGTTTGGGGGAATAATAGAGTGTTTTGGTGACATTCTCATACGTCCATGCAGAGCTGCAACACCATGGAGGCTGGTATCTTCTGCCACCAGCCCCCCGGGATGGCATTCCCTGACCCAGGGTCCCTGACAGGAATAAAGGCTCCTATCAAAGCCTTAGCAATCTTTTTCAAGGACATCCTCCACTTCCTGGAAAGAAAATTTGATACTGTTGTTACAGCTCTTCAGTGACCACATCTACTCTAGGTGATTTATTCTAATGCCAAATAACACTTGAGACCAAATATCCCTCTCCCTAGCCAGGACTTTGGGCCAGACTTCATGGGCTCAGACTGTGCCTGTTGCCTGGGTCAGGGGTGTGTACCATCCGCCCAGGAGTCCTCTAGGACGTGGGCACAATTTTGTGAGTGTAAGGGATCTTCTGAAGAGGGTTGACAAGATTGCCAAAACGTTCCAGGACCCCCAATGTTAAGCCCCTATTGCATTGGTTTAAGGTGATTTTCAGAACGGGCCAGTTGGTGAATAGTGTGTAGGCCAATGGGAATGATCCAAAGGTAAGTACTGATAATTCTAGAAAAGCAAGGGAGGAGCTCTTTAGGAATAAAGTCCAAAATAGGTATGCAGGTGGTGGCCTTGGCCTCAGGCAAACAGCCTGCTATAACAGGGGTCGAGGGGGAGCAGTGTGCAGGGTGCAGAAGTGAGCAGGGGCTGGTTGTGTGCCCAGACAGGAGAGGAGGAGGAACTCGGGATTTTCAGCTGCTCTGTGGACGCTGGAGGCCTGAGTGTTACGGTGTCCTGTCTCAGTGAGGCATCAGCCCCTCTCTAGAGGAGGTGGGAATGACCAGCATCCTCCCCTTAACTTTGGAGTTGCTGTTAAATCCAGGAAGGGAAGGACGGGCTCTGGCCCTCAGAGTAGAGTCTGTGGCAAGGCTGCCAGTCAGATGCCTGTTGCCCGTGAATAAGGGAACCCGGCACTTGGATGATCGGGGCACCCGCGCGGCAGCAACTCAGCACCCCGACCCAGCTGCCTTGTGTGTTAGGAGGCCTTCCCCCTGAAGGAAGCCGTGTGCTCATTCCGGTCCAGGTGCGAGCTCTGTCTCCTGGCCAGCCAGCAGGACTGGCGTGCTCAGCGGGCCTAGTCTGGTCCTCACAGGGGCTGGCCTTGGCCCCATCTGGCAGCCAAGAATCATGGATCATTGGGAAGAAAAGCCAGAAGGCGCTAAACGTGGCGTTCGTGAAGACTTGTCCCATTTAGACATGTGCACAGGTTGTCAGAATTGGTGCAGGCAGAATCCCTTTGTTTACCTGTTGGAGGCCAGAGAAGGGGGTCTGGGAGGATGGCAGCCAACAAGGTAACATGTGACAGAGGACGGGAGGAGAGAGGGGAGCAGTGGGTGAGAAGTCATGGCAGTTGGGTGGGAAAATCTTACATTATTCAAGATGAAACTTTTAAAAGCTCAAACCATCAGTCAGTATCATAGCTTCCCCGTAAATGCACTTAGAGTGATCAACGGTAACCAGAATAAGCATCCCTACTCCAGTTATCAGGATGGCCAACATGTCCACATTTTCTATCTGTCACCAAAGGCTGGGCTCTGCAGTGGCTTCCTTGGGGCCTGTATTGATCATGAGTTCATGGAACCTGACACTTCAAAGTACCTTCTGTTCTGGTTTTCTTCATCTGCACTAAGTGTACCCAGTTGTAAGCATGCTTGACTGCTTTTTATGTAATTCAGACCTGAAATTTTTTATTTCCAAAACATGTTCTGATTTCTTGAAAAGACATCATTGATTTGCAGACAGAATGTCAGGAGGCAGCAGGCATAAAATGTGTGAGCCCACAAGAGGGAATATGTAAAATGTATGCCGTAGATAGGGAGATAGATAGATGGATTGATAAGTCACAGTCCTAGGGACATTGTGCCATCATGATCGCTGTAGGATATGGAGATCCGAAGGATGATAGGATGCTAGGTCAGTGGAAGAAAGACCCTGCAGTATGTTGAGCAGCAGGCTCAAGGTTCCAGGGTAGATAGTGGGGTCAGTAGAGGAGGGGATGTAAGAGTCAGCACAGAGGGTTTTCAGTGGGGTAAACCTGAAAAGACCCAAAATTCAGTGATGAGGATGTGAGAGAGAGAGAGGCAGAAGTGGACGTCAGGAGGATCTGAAAAGGTGCCTTCGAGGGGCTGGCATTTGGTCCGACCTTGAGGGAGGAAGTGGGTTTGGGTAGACAGAGTTAGGGCTGGGATTGTAGAGCCATCAGGATCAGGGGAAGAACCTGTTGGTGGTTCTGAGGGCTGGCAAGGAGTCCTCCTGCCTGGAGGGTGGAGAGGGAAAGGAGGAGAGCTAGGGACCAAGGTGGATTCTCTTAAAGTCAATGGGACGCTTAGCACATCATAACCCTTGATGGTCCGTTTCCTTTGTGAGACCTCCAGTGGGCTCCCTACACGGTCTCCTGCCCCCCCGGCCCAGAGTGAGTTCCCCTGGCACAGCTCTGTGCCCTGGACTGTGTGCATCACTGTGCCTCTGTCCTCGTGTGCCCAAGAGTTCTGGGAGAACAGAGCACACCTTCTGTAACTCTTGCATGCATGAGGAACAGAAACGGTTGCTGCTTTAAGGGCACAGAATGGAGAACGTGTGAAATGCCTGGTCACAGTGCTCTTTCACTGGGAAAGAGAAGGACGTGGTGTGGCTGGGTACCCCATGGAAGGAGCAGGGGGAGGGCCTGCTGACTCCCCTTTGTAAGGGCTGAAATCCCAGAAAGTGTGAAGTCGTGATCCCAGGCACAAGGGCAGGATTTCCGGGTGCTGCCCCTCTGCCCCTGCCCTGCAGATGCTCTGCTTGACCTGGTGCTGCTCAGGGCCATGGGTCTGCACCGTGAGTGTGTGCATGTGTTTGAGTGTGTGTGTGTGCCCTCTCTCACACATGCAGGTGCCCCCTATCCTGTGTCCCTTTCTACCAGTGGATGGTATTGTTGCCTCCCTCTGGCTCTCCCACCCCACCTGGTTGCCATGGGTGCTGCGGGGCCTCGGATATATCCCCGTATGATCCGTGTGGCGTTTCGTTCCTACGTGCTCATAAAAGTCTGCCCCCTGCCTGCTCTGTCCAGGGGTATTTTAGTGACGCCTGGAACACGTTTGACTCCCTCATCGTAATCGGCAGCATTATAGACGTGGCCCTCAGCGAAGCCGACGTGAGTATGCGCCCGCCGTGGCCGCCCGCCTCGTGTTCTTTCTCTGTCTGTGCACATTCCGCTCCCTGTCCCGCACTGGCATCACCTGGACAAGTCACAGGTCCCAACTTCACTTGATCTAAAACCAGGCATTTCTAATGAGAGCCGTGGACAAGAGGCTTGTGAGGGTAGAGCTTTATCCCAGGCCTTTCCAGACACAGATCACCTTTTGGAGGGCTGACTCCTGCAGCATTTCCCAAGTCACTGGTAGGCAGGGCGAGATGGGCGTCTCTAATTGTTTTTATTCGCTGTGTCAGCAGCAACACCCAAAGTGATGTACCTGTAACGTGTGTTTGTTTTAGGGTGATTTTTCAAGTAGCCGGGTGGCATAATGCTAGAATGTTCCCCTTTTATAACACTGTCCTTTTCTTCTTTTTTCCTGTTGTGCTTCCTCTCTGTGGCTTCTGAATGCTTGCCCTAACAGCACTATTTCACTGATGCATGGAACACTTTTGATGCCTTAATTGTTGTTGGTAGCGTCGTTGATATTGCTATAACTGAAGTGAATGTAAGTAGCAAATTTTGTGTCCTGTAACGTGATTGTTTTTGTTAAGTCTAACACTCGGGTGCCTAGAAACGCTATCCGTGGGCCTTCCTACACTTTAGAAATTCAGACGTATGCTTGTTTTAAAAGACGAACATTTTGTAGTCGCCCCCTTCCCTCACCCCACCCCTCTCCCCCAAAAGAGAGTGGAGAAGTAAATGTAGAATTGCCATTTTGGAACTAAAACATTATTTTTTTTTTAAAAAGTTCTTGTTAAGTTCTTAAGGGCTTGGAGTTAATGTATGTGAGTATGTGAACTTGATCACTCACTAGCTGTGTGACCTTGGCTGGTCACCTGACTGCTTTGAGCCTCAGTTTTTCTAGCTGCAAAACGGAGTTCATAACGTGTGCCCTTGTACCCACAGCAGTTCTGTGAAGGCACAGGAGGGAAACTTCACAGCCACACCATGAACCCGTGGCAGCTGCTGCTGTGTCCTCACCTGTACCTTGTGTACCTGCTGAGTCTGGCTGGTGGCGCTGGGAAATACCCACTGTCCTAGCTCCCCAAACGATGATGTAGGTCGAAGGCTGCCCTGGACCGAGGGAAGGGGGGCCTCGTGTGTATTGGGAGAGGGTGTCCATTCTCCATTGCTGCACTTGATCAAACCCTTTAGTAAGGAAACAAGTGCAGTAGCAGTGTGGTAGGTGGAGTGACCCCCACCCTTCAGGACGCATCCTAAGAACCCTCCTTCACGGGGAGCACTGCCTCCTGCCAGCTCCTCTTGCATCTAGCCCGTGCCTAAACCAGAAAGATGTGAAGCAGAAACGGCCCTGCTCGCCTGGTCTGTCCCCAGTTCGTCAGCGAGTCTGAGTGGGTGTCCGACGTGTGTACCCCTGTTGTGTAGAGCCCGTTGTGGGGATGAGTGGAGCATGGGGTAGGACTGCTGTGTGGTGTTGGCTTTCTGCTCCGTGTGGCCAGCCCAGCCCTCCTCCCCAACCCCTGGCCGGGAAGAGGCCTCCTCGCTCTGCCTGGCTGACATTTGCAGGGTTGTACAGCCCATCCTGGTGTCCAGACAGCCTATATCAAACAGGGACGGTGCAGTCCCTTTTAATGCCACTGCTTCGGGGCCAAGCTAATCCTGGAGCACAGAACAGTGGGACAGCTGCTGGCCTGGCACTCCTCAGGCCTGACAGTCAGTCCTGGTCCTGGTTCAAAACTGACTCGTTGGACCCGGGGCCTCAGTTCCCCCCATGGATCAACTGGGGTGAGTGCTATGTGCCCTTCCAACTTCATAGGTATGTTGGGGTGAAATTTTGTGAAAATATCTGCTATAAAACCTAACATATTAGGGAGATACAAAGCTATTATTCCAAGTGTAGATTTTCCGTGGACAGATAGGTAAAATGGACTATAAGACAGGTCCACGAGGGTGTGATTTAAGCCTCATGACACCCAAATCCACGCCACGACAAGGCAGCAAAGTGGTATTTTATGAGACTTAGGAAGATACACCCTCCCTAACCTCCATAAGCCCAGACTTATGTAAATTCCACTTTATATGAAATATTCCATAACTCAGCTATAAAGTTGTCATTCATAACGTGTAAGTTATGCTCGGTTATAAAATAATCTAATGCTAATGGCAGAACAGCAGGACCCTAACTGGGCTGCCAGGGGCTCTCTCCTGAATTTATGACCAGACATATGCCTGCTTAACCGTCTCCCGATGTAAACCGCTTACAGCCTTCATCAAAGTATGCTTACGTGGAAGTTCTGGAACAGACCCTTACGTAAGTCAGAGATGGCCTATAATGGGGATGAAAATTGAATAAGCTACAGTTTCAGCAGGTCTCCTGGAGTGCTCTGTGCTCAAAGTGATGTGCAGGCAGTGGGCATAACTACTTAGTTTCTGGGTACCAGGATGTGGCCAAGGTTTGTTGGCCGAGCCAACAAGCCAGCTCTCCAGTGCCTCAACCACCTGCTGGCTGGCAGGGTGTGGCACTGGTGGCCTCGGTCGACAGCACGTGCCCAGCTTCCTGGCTGCCCTTCCGTATGCTGGGGGCAGGCGTGCACCACGCCCATCCCCTCTAGCCCAGCCTTGCTCATCGGTGTCTCACACGTGTCCTCCCTCGTGTTGTATCGGACAGTCAGGAAAGCTGCAGGGGTACAAGAACCCACACTGGATTTCCTAGTTAGCACTTGACTTTGGGGTGTCTGCACAAAGCAACCTTTCACTGGGCCCATTTCTGGCACTCAGTTGGACTTTCAAAATCACACTGGTGAACAGTCTCCTACTGTTTTCTAGTCGGTGACTTTCCCTGCGGTCAGATCTAGCCTGAGACAAAACCTCCCTCAGCTGGTGACCAAGCCGGTTGTCCACTCTGGTAGAAGTAGAACCCCTAGGGGAGATCGGCAGCTCTGTGCTGGGCTGCATTGCACAACGATTGCTCAAGGCCGCCTTCTCATTCAGTCTCTCCCTGCACATGTCCTGGGCACGTAGAATTCACGGGTCATGGACACAAAGATAAAAGAGACCAGATGTCCTCAACCCCTGATGGTATAACTGGGTGGAGCTGGGAATTCCTACATCGCCCTCTCCTGCGCATGCCTAGTTTCCTGGTAGAGCAACTCACATCATACCCCTTGCTGGCCTCATCCCCCAAGACCCTGGGCCAGACCAGCTTGAACGCTCTTGGTCCACGTTGGCTGTTTTTAGCTGCAATAAGTCATCATTTTTTGCGATATTTAACCTGCTGTGCTCTCTCCCCCAATCTCTGTCGATCTTCCTTTTCTGTTACCTAATTGATTTTCATGTTGGTTTTATTTTTAGAAAATTGTAGCGGCAAGTATATATAAACATATATACGGTGATGTCGTTAAAGCAAAAGCACTCTAAAGACTGTATACTTGTTTTTGGCTTCCCCCACCTGTGGTTTTCACTGAGTTTCACGGGGTGTGCTATGTATGGCTCAGGGTCATCTAAATTGTTTCCCTTCCCCTGTGTCCAGTCTCCAGCTGGGGTCTGGGCCAGGGCCATCTTGGTCAGTCACGCTTGGCTCTGTGACTGCCACCGTAGTCCTCGAGAATGATTGATCTGGCCCGCAAATGAGAAACCTAGCCTGTGCTTACACTGTTTGCAAAAACATTTTGGATGGCCCTTTCTGTTGTCCTGCTTGATGCTTACCCAGCCCTCTCCTGCTGCCCCCGCCCCACATACCCTACCCTGCTATGACCATGGTCTGATGGCTCTCAAAGACTTGTCTTTATCACATCTGGTCGTAACATCACCAAGCTGCTAAAATGTCAGATGGCGACTGGTAGGCTCGCTTTTGCTCCCCCTCAGATGCCTGTTGGTGCCTTGAATGAGGAAATGACAGAGCACCCCATTCTCCTTAACCCGGGCAGTGGCTGTTGCCAGCACGGAGTCTTTTCCCACTGTTGTTATTGCTGGAGAGGCAAAATATTTGTGCAGAAACCATGACTGCCTTGTTCTCACTTACTGAAGAGCATGTGAAAAGTCAGTAGGGAGCGTACTCCCAGGGACCCAACAGTTGTCCCTGACCTGTCAGGTACCCAGTTTGGACCAGGTGACCAACAGCTGTGCTCAGCTTCTGGTTGTTCAGCCCTCCATTCCAGAAGCCAGCCCTTTTCCAGGGGCCAGGTCACTGATTTCTCACAGAGTCAGCATTCCCATATACAGAAGCTGCCTCTCCCAGCAGTGTTATGTGCCCAGTCAGAAGTAGCCAGAGGGAAGTTCCCCATCCCATCCCCTGCAAAGAGTGGGATGCCTTGAGTTAACTGGTTCTGGGATGCCGGTTTGCTTCCTGTCTGAATTGGAAAACCACGTCATCTCAGCCTTACCAGGAAAAGATGGGAATTAATACAGCAAGTGCAGACTGATCTTTGGTTGCACTTGGGAAACTCAGGGCTTGTTTGGTTCCTATAGTTGCTGGGGGCTGGCCCTGGCCCTGCATCTCAAGAGCCTTTCACTGGCCTTCCTATGTGAAGAGGCCAGAGGGAATGTCAGGAGAGCTCCCAGGGATCTACAGAGATTTCTGGGCCCCTGCATATGGTTTGGCCACCTGGGGCTGAGGGCAGTCTCTCCGTGGGGCTCCCAGATGAGGACACTGGCACCTCATGGTTAGAAGGAGCTGCCCAGGCCCACTAGCCCAAGGCCAGGGGTGGCACCGCAGTCCCCTCTGTGAGGACCGGCCATGCAGCCCCGGCGATTGATTTTGGAAAACTCCCCAGGGAGTGAGCTCTTTTCCAGTTTCAGCCTCTGAGAGCATCCTGTCATTGATTCTGGAATCGCACAGAGAGTCAGCTCACCCACGTTCCCACCGCACACTTCACAGCCTGCTGTTTCCAAGTCCCCCACCCCCACCCCCGGGGGAAAGATGGGGATGCATTCTAACCTGTTTACATTGTTAGAGTACTGAACCCTCATCAACTCCAGTAGAACCCACTGCTCAGCTGTAACGGCCTAAGTGGGCTTTTCTAGGGGCCCCACTCAGTGTGGCCAATCCACACCTTAAAGGAATTTGCTGGTGTGAGTGACCATCTGAAGAGTGCCCAGCTTTACCCCGGCCTAGGACTGCCGTTCCCCTCTAGCAGGGCCTTAGAATCACCTGGCAGCTTTTCTTTCTTTATTTTTTTAGTGTATTTATTTATTTTTGAGACAGAGAGAGACAGAGCATGAACAGGGGAGGGGCAGAGAGAGAGGGAGACACAGAATCCAAAGCAGACGCCAGGCCCTGAGCTGTCAGCACAAAGCCTGACGTGGGGCTCGAACTCACGGAGTGTGAGATCATGACCTGAGCTGAAGTCGGATGCCCAACCTACTGAGCCACCCAGGCACTCACCTGGGAGCTTTTAAAACTCCTAAAGCCCCGGCACACCCCAGCCCAATTAGAGAAGAATCTTTGGAGAGGAACCCAGGCAGTAGATTCTGTCAAAGACCCCCAGGCAGTTAGAATGTGCAGCCCAGGGTGAGAGCTGGCCCGCCCTTTGCATCTGGCTGACGTTGGTAGTTTGGGCAAAGCCATCTTTAGGGTCCTTCCAATCCGTAAGATATTTTGGCAACTTGCACCGTCCCCCGGTGCGGCCAGCAGCGTCCTCCCCTGCACCTGTGCCCCCTGGCCGGCGTGGCGCTGAGCGCAGGAGAAGGTGTCGCAGGCTGCGCTGGGGGTGCACGTGGATTGCTGTGCTGTTTGTTGTCTCTGTCCTTGCTGCATGTTGTGCTGACCTGTCCCTCCACAAATGCTGTCTTGTCCTCCTCTTTGTTTTCCTTTTTTTAAAAGGATATCCAGGGTTTCGAGTTCCTAGTCTAAGATTTGCCATACTTCAAAGATATCAGTTGGAAAAGAGATGTCCCCCTCAAAAGTCAGTTTGGCTGCTGACTTCCCACATTGTGAGGGAGAGGGGGCGGTGAGAGGTTCCATCCGACTTGGAACGGGATGTGGAGGACAGGCAGAAGGGGCTGTGGCCAGGTCATAGCCAGAGAGTGTCTTCCCCGACCAACAGACCTCTTATTCTTGCAGGTCGGACATCTCCAAAGTATAACTGTAGAGTGCTCTGTCTTGTGCACCCTCTGGCCCCCTTGAGCACAGGCAGGCAGGGGTGTGCACGCTCACACACACCCTTATTCTCATGCCCTTGCACTCTGGCTGCATGGGCGCGACCCAAGCCTCGTGCTGACAGCCCTGAGGGAGATGGGGTTGGGAGACAGAGGTTTGGAAAACTAATTCCTTCATTTGTTAAAGTCAGAAGTTAAAAACCATCATCTGTCCCTTTAAGGGGATGTTCTTTGTCTTGAGGTGAGAGAAAAGAAGAGAAAAATAGAAACAGTGACAGGGGCTTGGACTGTGCCATTGGAGAGTTTGCATTCTGAGCATCCCGGGTGAACCAGGAACCCCCTTTCCACCCTTTCAGAACCTGTCAGTCCTGGGCTTATTGTCACACTGCTGAATTTCAGTAGTGATGTGACATGCCCAACTCTTGTTTTCTGTGATTTTTGTATTTGGTCTCAGGAGGCAGCTGTTAATAAGAGTGAGATTCCAGAACGGAGCCCTTACTTTCCCTGTATCCCCAGGGAGGAGAACCCCTCCCTCGGATTTGTGTGCACATCTATGTGTGTGCATATGTACCTTAGCTGTGCAGACACACCATGCAGAAGGATCCCTAGAAACCCTGGGGAACACTCAGCAGCCCGGGCCCCCAACCAGAAGAGGCTCATTCCTTTGCCAGTTACCAGGTAGACCAGCTGCTTCCGTGGAGCTGGCCCTCCTAAAGGGAACAGAGAGGCTGTTCCTATCTCTTGCTCAGTCTTCTGTTTGATTTCACGGTGCCTCCCGACGTCTGGAAGAGCTTGCTTATGACCTCTTTCTACTCTCCTAAACACTTATTGAACATCTAATGAGTAAGTGCCTCATGCAGGGCACCAAGTGGAGTGAAGCAAGGTCCCTCCCTCAAGGGGCCCCCAACCTGAAGGAGAGGCAGGTGTCCACTGGGTGGCGAGCCCTGTGGTTCAGCCCCCTGGGGCCTGAGTGAGCGCCCAGCCAGACCTCAGATGAGGTGGAAGTATGGAAGCTCAGGGCGGGCTGGTCCCATGCTGCTGCTTCCCAGGAGTCACACGGTGCTGAGCGCCGTCCTCTCTGCCAGCAGTCTGGGCTGTAGGCTGGGCATTAAAGCCCCTCTCCCACCCACACTGACTTGGTTTGCTCACCTCCACCACAAGGGCCTGTAGGACACCTTGCCCAGGCACGTGGCCCAGGAGGTGTGTGGGCCAGTCTCCCTGCCCCGTTCAGTAGCCTCATTCTGTTCCTCGGGGCTAGGAGTGGCCTGAAGAGCAGTTCGTTCCCTGGACCCACAACCCAGCCTCAGCCAAGAGAACTAGCCTGCCCGTGAGATGCAGGGTCCCATCGTGCATTTCTGTCTTTGGGAGCAACTGAGGTCCTGTAGTGTTCTCTTTCACTGGATGCCCTCCCACCTTGGAGCATTGTGTCCCAGGATGTGAATTAGAAAGTAGCGTGTCTGAGCCTGTGTCCGAGGCTGCCCACCCTCAAGTCCGGGTCCAGGCAGAGCCCCTGGCATCTTCTCAGGGAGGGAGCAGCTGCCTTGTCCTGGGACATTAACCACACATTGTTATAAAGGGGGGAGGGGCCCATCCTTCTGAACCACTGCTTCCTTTCCATTCATTAATACATTTTCAATCTTTGATTTCTTAAAGCCAACTGAAAGTGACAATGTCCCTGTCCCCACCGCTACACCCGGGGTAAGATCAGTGATGAGTCCCCCCGGGGCTGGGCCTTTTCCTTGACCATGCTGAGTTTTCCACTAGTGTTTCTGTATTCTCCATGATTGTCCTTCCAGAACAGTGTCTGCAGTGGTTTGCATTCATCATCAGTGTCCAGTACTCTTGGCCAGCCCGGCGTTCTCCTCTTAACACACTAGACCACGTGGGCATGCATGTGCTGTGTGGACGCGGTTTTCCAAGCCCTGTGTTGTTAGCATGTAACTCTTCCTTTCATATCATGCTTTTTAAGGTGAAAAGGCCCTAGAAACACATCTTCAACTCTTACCTCTGTCACCTTTGTTTGCATCTGTTGCTGTTTTTCTGAAAGTGTTGCATGTTCTACTTTGCATTGGGTTTGACCTCTCCATGATAACCCTTCAGAACTCTGAAGAGAGCAATAGAATCTCCATCACCTTTTTCCGTCTTTTCCGAGTGATGCGGTTGGTGAAGCTTCTCAGCAGGGGGGAAGGCATCCGGACACTGCTGTGGACTTTTATAAAGTCCTTTCAGGTAAGAGCTCCACAAGGGGCTTATCTGTTGCTCCTGAAGACCACATGTGAACCAGTGAGCATCCTCTGTCATGGAGGACCCGGACTCCCTTCGGCATGGCCACTGGGATCCCCTGAGTCAATAGAGGGAGTGGAATGCGGAAGGCACCTGACCCAGCCGGACTCAGTGAATCAAACAGGATCACTTGCTAAGAGGAAACCAAAGGCAGTAAGGACCCACAGCTGAGGACAGGTGTAACCTTTCTAAGACTAGTAGAGATGGGGAGCCTCGAAGCCCCTCAGTCCTCCCTGGGATACCCAGTGGTGAATGGTGACATCTGAGAGAGAGCAGGTCCCAGCTGACCCCTGCAAACCTAACAGCCTCCTGCCAGGACAGCTTCTTGGGCTGCCATGGTCCTATCTGTTGGCCGGTCTACACACGAATCAGAGACCCCTTCACCCGGGCCGGCACACCATCACGGAGCAATGTGTTACCCAGTGCCTGGAAGGATCAGAGCGTTGAGGACATTTGGGCATAAGCCAAGCCTCCCTTGTCATCTGTGACTCTCCAGGCTGGTGCAGGCTGGTTCTAGTCTATTCCTCAACCAGGACCCAGCTTCTCCAGTACTGTCTAGTATTCCATCCCAGACGTTCTAGTCTTCTAGATGGAATTAACTGAGGACAGGGTACAGATTCTCATCAAAAAGATTCATCTATGTAGGGCATTTGTAGCTATGTGCAAATCATGAATCTTTCTTTGTTTGACTATCTTTAATTTGGAAGTAATAAACATTCACATTGAGAAGTAACACCGGTTAACATCCCACATAGCATTTTTCTGCAGTGGGTGGGATTTTAACACATAAAGGGAAGGGATGGCATCTGGGGAAGGGGGTAGATCTAAAAACTCAAAGAAGGAAAATTCCAAATCCTGGCAGGGGAAATGAGGTTGTAGGAAGAACCAGGCACGAAGCTCTGAGAGAGAGCAAGTGGGGCCTCACGGGAGCCTTGGTCCCCGTAAGAGACAAAATCCCAGATGTTTGTTATTAATATAAAGTACCAAAGTCTGAGAACGAACTGCTGTAAAAAATGGAATAGTTTTACGTAATCGTGTCATCCTCGCTTTTCAAGAAATTATTAAAGTTTTCCTTTTTAAAGATTTGGTCGCTGTAGATAAGTTCATTTCACAGGGTGGTAGTTCACAAAAACTGAGAAACGGTGCCAACGGAATTCTGAAAGACTCCGTCATCTAGGAAGAAAATGCGTGTAGGTGTGGTGAGGAAAGCCTGGAACTAACTCTGTGGGGCTCTGATCAGCAGTTGGCAGTCACAGATCCAGAGCTGGCACAGGTCAGGGAGCTTATAGCCGCTGGCTTTCTGGTGGCCTTTTTTGAGTAAAAGGGAAAGCGGATGCTTTAAGCATGTGCGCTTGGCATTGAGTTCAACAACCCGGCCTCTGCCTGGAGGCGTGCCACGTGCACAGACATCTCCTGTCACACAACATGATGTAGAAAAGCAGGTGAAGGCCATGGATTGAAGGACCCGACACATATATGTATATTTAATGTTCAGTCCTAAGGAGAACCCAGGTTTGGCTACCACCCGGCTAGCTCCTTTTCTTCCCTGACCCAACCCCCAACTCTGGTTCCTTCAGGAGGTGTTCATTTTAGGAAAGCTATCTTGCTTCCTATAGCAGCATCTGGAAAGGGGTTCTTCTCCTCTGCCCCAGCAGTGTCATTCCTAAGACCTCCCCTTAAGGAAATACTTCAGCAGACACAGGAGATTTTGCATAAAGATGTTCCTCTGCGATGTGATCTACAGTAGCCCCTCGCTCCCACCCCAAACATGCCCACAAAAGAAAGTGGAAGCAATCCAAACATCCAGTGTTCTGGAATGGTTTGATCACTTATGGTAATTTCACAAAGGAATCTAATGACGGACGTAAACATTGTTGTGAGGGTGATGTGTCTGCATTGACACTGTTTCGGATCAGGGCACACTGTTAATGATGGTGGAAAGCACTTCTGCCTGTAGCTTCATAACACTAGGCGTACAGATGGATGGTGCCCTCAGGACTGAAATCATTGTGCTGGGCTGTGCTTTAAAAAGTCCTTGTTCACTGTTGGCGTCCTTTCAACACAACCTGGAAAAGAGAAGCATGTGGCCCTGTGTTGGGTCTTCATTCTGCACCTGAGCAGTCACGAGGGTTGGAGGGGGACACCAGAAGCTGGTACTGAGCCAAAGGCTTCCTCTCTTCCAGGCACTGCCCTATGTCGCCCTCCTCATAGCCATGCTATTCTTCATCTACGCAGTTATTGGCATGCAGGTAAGCACCAGCCACTTTCCTCCAGCTTCCCCTTCTCTGGGTAGCCCCAGATCTGTGGCAAGATTGCCTTGGCCAGGCAGAATAGAAAGACACGGTTGTGATTTTCCAGCCAAACGCCTTGGCTACTGAAGACATATGGAGATGAGAAGGACGTGGCTCTGTAGGAGAGCACTCCACAGGAAAGCACCTGTGCCAGGGAGAGCCAGGCTCAGGAGCCAGCAGAAGTAGGGATATGCCAAGGAAGGCTGGGTTTAGTGGTACTCCTCACCCCCCAATCTGAGTCCTGGGAGACTCAACTGATTGAGAAAACCCACAGTTGGTTTAGCAACAGGAAATGCGGCACTTAAAAAAAAGCTGTAGTTATTCTAGTTTCTGTACTGATGTAACTAAGAAGATATTAGTGATACAGAAGGCTGTTTATAGTCCAGAAAGTTTGGTTTTATCACAACCAAGTGAGACTTTTACTTGAGACCAGCGGCTCCCAGATGCTGGGGCTGGGGCTGAACTGGAACCATTAGTTGGCATCAGTAGCACCCCCTTTAAAAAAGAAGCATGAAACCAGGCCTTTCTGTGACCATGGCTGAGGTGCCACAGGATTGTTCCCTGCTTCTCCTGGAGTGGAGGAAAGGGATTGGGGCTTCATTCCCTGCTGAGCCCCAGTGGAGTAGGTGCAGCCTCCAGGAGGAGAGGGGGATGGAGCACAGCCTGCTGGACCCCCTGGGGGGTTTCTCTGCCACGTTCTCTGCTGGCTTGGATGCTGTCTTTCAGATAAGAGGGATGTGAGTGTCAAAGAGGTGGGGGACTCCAGAGCAGAGAGGTGGCTGTGCTTACTTATCTGAAGGCATAGGAATACTGGCAGTTCTCTAGGGATCTTATTGGGAGTTATGAACATAGAGTCGACACACTTGAGCACCTGCAGCTCAGCATGGGATGCTGTGTGCCCTGAAGGGTCTTCGATGACCTGATGTCCTCCCACAGAACGAGAGCGGTCTCAGGAAACTGCACACTGCATATTGCACGTTCCGTCACCGGTTCACTCGGGAGGCTTTGCCGGGCATCACACTCTTCTAAACTGGCCTGCTCCTCCAAGTTCCACAGCTGACTTCCCCTGGCCCTTCAAGTAGAGGCCGCCCTCCTTTCTGCAGCTCACCGGCCCCACGCTTGTCTGCAGCCCAATCTTTTGTCTGTGTACACTCATGTTCTTTTCATTTCCTGGAGCTCCGGGGCCGTGTTGCCTCTGCTCCTTCGCAGGCCATGCTTCCTCTGCCTGAACACTGAGTCCTCCTTGTCACCTGACCAGCCTCTACTTTTACTTCAGTTCTGGGCCTAAATGTCACTGCTCCAGAGGCCTCAGATACATTATGTGCTTCCTTGTCCATCTGGATCATCCCAACTGTCCTCGGGGTGGGGGCTGTCTGTCTGATTTCCTGGTAGTTACTCCCTGATGTGAGGGTGTGCCTGACTTCAGCACCATGCCACCAGTGGTTAGCACCCTGCCTGGCATGTTTGTTGAGTGAATGAAGTGCCCAAGCACCATGAGAAAGCCCTAGTGGGTGTTGATCAAACTCGTGTTAGTTCTAAATTCACATGTGGAATCTGCTTTTTGGGTAGTTTTTTGCGGGGGAGGGGTAATTGTGGGGTTTTTTTGTTTGTTTGTTTGACAAAATCTTTATTTCCCTAAAAATTTTTCCACCTAGATGTTTGGGAAGGTTGCTATGAGAGATAACAACCAGATCAACAGGAACAACAATTTCCAGACCTTTCCCCAGGCGGTGCTGCTGCTCTTCAGGTGACTTCATCCCACGAGGCACATCTCTCTCTCAGCTCCAGGCTCCAGTGTGACACAGGACATGTGTTTTGCGGGACCTTTCCTGGTTGATCATGGTGGCTTTTTGTATTTGTTTTGAATTCTTGAACAGAGATGCTGGCATGTCAGTCACAGAGGAACTTTTCTGGATGGTGAAAATTGCTGTGGTCATTCAGACCATGGCTGGCTTAAGAGTTATCCCTTTGTAAGTTAGTAGGTCTTCTACTGCCACCAGGAAAATGGTAGGTTATATGCTGACACATGGGAGCATGTGTCTAAACACAACCATGAAATTTAGCAGGAACAGAGAGACCTTTACACAGCCAGTGGGGAACATGTACACTTTCAGATTTTATAGGATTGTTTTTAACCCCAGTGAACTTTGTGAACAAGGTGCTTTGAGGTGAGAGAACTTTCTAGAAGTTATACACGTACTTTCTAATGATTCTAGTGATTGAATAGCAAGTCATTTGCCAGTTGGGTGGTTTCCAGTTCTTTGTTTCCAACAAAATTGAATGGGTATCTACTCAAGTCAGGTGTTAAGTCATTAAAACATAGTTAATAATTATTTAAAGATTGGAACATGAGCATTTAAAGAAGAGAAGACACAAAAACATCTGTTTATGCAAAAAGAATTGATGTGCATGTATCCAATGATTTTTTTACTTTTTAATGTTTATTTTTGAGAGAGAGACAGAGCACGAGCCGGAGAGGGGCAGACACAGAATCTGAAGCAGACTCCAGGCTCTGAGCTGTCAGCACAGAGCCTGACAGGGGGCTCGAACCCAGGAACCATGAGGTCATGACCTGAGCCAAAATCAGATGCTTAACCAACTGAGCCACCCAGGCACCCTTCAAATGATTGTTTTAAATCAAAGGGAGCTGTAGCAGGGCCTCTGTGGACTCAGAAATGTTGCATTTGAAAATAAGTAGGAATTTTGGGGCGCCTGGGTGGCTCAGTCGGTTAAGCGTCCGACTTCGGCTCAGGTCACGATCTCGCGGTCCGTGAGTTCGAGCCCCGCGTCGGGCTCTGTGCTGACAGCTCAGAGCCTGGAGCCTGTTTCAGATTCTGTGTCTCCCTCTCTCTCTGCCCCTCCCCCGTTCATGCTCTGTCTCTCTCTGTCTCAAAAATAAATAAACGTTAAAAAAAAAATTTAAAAAAAAAAGAAAAAAAAAAGAAAAGAAGTAGGAATTTCAATTTAGGAATTTCACTAATCTGAAGTGCCCTCTCCCCCAAATTACTTAGATTTTGCTCTACTTAAAACTTTTGTTTTTAAAAAAACTCTTAAAAATTTCGTAAAGGTCTAAGCTTCAAATCCCTTCTTCTTCTGCTAAAGCCCTTTCTCTTGTTAATCTAAACAAGGTGTGCCACAGGGGAAGCCTGGCAGGAGATCATGCTGGCCTGCCTCCCGGGGAAGCTCTGTGACCCCGAGTCGGATTACAGCCCCGGGGAGGAGTACACATGTGGAAGCAACTTCGCCATTGTTTATTTCATCAGTTTTTACATGCTCTGCGCATTTCTGGTGGGTGATCACGAGAGCTCCCTTTCTCAGTTGACAGGTGCTTGTATAGCATTTGGGATTCAGATCATGAATATTGCCCCCATCAAATTGCTGTGGGGTATTTTTAAAAATTTTTTTTAATGTTATATTTATTTTGAAAGAGTGAGAGTACGAGTGGGGGAGGGACAGAGAGAGAGAGGGGGGCGGTGAGGGGAGACACAGAATCTGAAGCAGGCTGTAGGCTCTGAGCTGTCAGTTCAAAGCCCAACATGGGACTTGAACCCATGGGCCTCGGAGATTACGACCTGAGCCGAAGTCAGCCCTTTAACCAACAGAGCCACCCAGGCACCCCTGCTATGGGCATTGTATGTTGATGAGCACTCTAGGCTTCATTTGGCAGTTGGAGGTTTTGCAGGACCATCACCTTGGTTGTAAACAGGGGCTTGAGGCTCACTAACAGGCTTGGGACACTCACCAAGCTTCTTAGGGCTGCTGGTGTCTTTATAAAAAGTTTCAAAGCCACCGCAGGTAGCAGTGACCTAACAGTGCGAATTATTTGGCGGCAATGAATGTGCTTCAAAAAGGCAGGATAATACAGCCCCCTGCCTCCCCCTGGGACTATACCCAAGTCATTTTGGAAAGCTGGAAGCCTGCCTTTTTCTTAAACATTTTCCAGAAAGAAAGTTTTTACTGCCTCTCGTAGAAAAATGGGTTCCAAATGTTTCATGACCCTTACAATTAGGAGGCCCTTACTAAGGTCTAGTCCTAGCCATTCCACTATGACAGCTGCAGCTCTTTGCCTCTGATTTGCTTTTTCAGATCATCAACCTGTTTGTAGCTGTCATCATGGACAACTTTGATTATCTGACCCGGGACTGGTCTATTCTGGGGCCTCACCATTTGGATGAATTCAAAAGAATATGGTCAGAATATGACCCTGAGGCAAAGTAAGTTGAAAAGGGTTCCGTGTGACTTGTGTGGGCTGTTTCTGGAACGTTGGCCATGATTTCTGTGGAAGGTGGGATGGGCTGAGAGCTCAGGCCAGCCAACGCTTCCCTGGACCTCCTGCTGTACTTTGTCTCCAGGGGAAGGATCAAGCACCTTGATGTGGTCACTCTGCTCCGCAGAATCCAGCCTCCCCTGGGGTTTGGGAAATTATGCCCACACAGAGTAGCCTGTAAGGTAAGTGTCCTGTCTGCGTGTCTGATGGCCTCTCTGCAGGGACTCCCTGCTTCATTCAACAAACGTTAAGTAACATTCTGCCAGCCTTACATCAGGTGTGCTGGGGCTGCAGAGATAAATAATATGTGGTTCCTGTCCTGAGGAGCTATCACATTTGTAACTCTTAAGACACCCTGTCAGCAACAGGAAGACTAGGAAGGGAGTTAAGTAATTTGTCACCGGGTGGGTGGAGGGGAAGGTGACATTTGTGTCAGGTCCAGAAGGAGAGAAGTGGGAGTTTGTGGGAGCAGGAAGGGCATTGCAGAAAGGGAACACAGAGAGCTCAGATGCAGAGGCAGGAGAACGGTCACCATGTTGGCAAACAGAGAGTCACTGGTGTGCCTAGAACATAAGAGGAAATGGCAGAGGACTGCAGGCACAAGCCGAGCGCAGCTCCAAGGAGCCTTCCGTGCCACGCCGAGTCCTGTGAAAGAAGCACGGGTGGACTTTCACGGTGGAAAATGGCCTCTTGGCGACGGGAGAGTGAACCGAGGCAGGGGACCTCCCTGAGAGCTGCTGGAGTCTCCATGTGAAGTGACAGGAGCCAGAGCGAGGGCAGTGGAGGTGGGGTAGAGGAGGGTACGGCCAACCGAAGCTCTCCTTGGGAAGTAGAATGGAGAAGACTTGGTGCCCTGAACATTTACTCGCTTGAGTGACCATGAACGTGGTGGCGTGCCCCTCTGCTGCCAGAGCACCTGTCCCCATGGGCCGTGCATCAGCAGTGGCCTCCTGGGGATGGGTCCAGATCCCCCACCCCATCCCTGTAGTTTTCACACCATACCAAGCTGTCTGTGAGCCCCAGCTGAGATTTGTTCTCTTTCCTTAGAGCTCACAGGGAACCCTTTGAGTCAGTGTAGCAGTAGCAACAGAAGAGAATTCTCCTTTCTGAAGGAGACGGAAACTGCGACTCTGCCCCTAGAAATCCAGCCAGTCCACACGACAGCTGGGCCCTCTCCCTGCAGGTCTGAGGTGCTTCTGGGATCGGGGGTTTTACTGCTCCAGGGTTGCGGGGCCAGCTCTAGACAGAACCCACTGTAACAGAGTGGGGTCTACACTGCATCTTAGGCTTTCAAAAAATCTTTGGAGAAAAACTCTTTGTTCCCTGCCCTGAAAGTCCAGAAACCCTCGTTGGCAAGTCCTTGGGATCTTTGCCACTGTCTTTGCTTCTCTGTAGCCTGGACTCCGGATGTAGGTACGGAGAATAAGCCACCGAAGTTGACTTTTTTTCTTAAATTTTCCAGTACCAGCCTCTTTTCTGCTTTCCAAGAACAAGATGGGTTCCAGCTCATGGCTGTCGTTTTGTGTTTACGTTTCCAGACCTTTTTACATAAAGGATCTAAGTATCCTTGAGGCACAAAGTGGTCCATTTTGCCGATTCAGGAACTTTCTGGGAAAAGCAAATGTACATGCTAGCCATCCTGGCTGCCAGTGCTAGTTTTGGAGACAGACATGGTTGGTCGCAGGGCTAGAAATTTAGGTGGGATGAGTCACGTGAACACAAGATTCCAGGCTGCTAATAGGGAAGAGAAAAAGTGTTAAAAATCTCTTAGGATGGCTTGCCAGCCAAAAATAAGAAGTTTGGAACTATTAACAATTACAAGTAGCACTTAACTCAGCTCTGACCATGTGCCAGGCGTCCCCCGAAATCTTAGCGTCCGTGATCTCCCTTAATCCCAGCTAGGCGTGCCGCCTGCATTTGCAGGGGAGATAACTGGGGCCCAGAGAGGGTGTCACTCACTTAAGTCCCCTCCCCAGCTCTCAGGGCTGGTGTTCGAGGGACCAGGAGCGGGAAGAGGAGCAGGAGGTGGGGGTCCTGCCCTGGAAGACCAGACAGAGCCACCGCGCGGACTCACAGGAAGCACTACATGACAGCCCCACGGGGCAGGGTTCCCTGAAGGACACTCCCTGTGCTAGGAACAGTGAGGACCCAAGTCCCAAGCCCTGTGCCTGGCTGGTTGTACCTGGTGTTTTATTTCACCCCTCACGACAGCCTTAAGGACGTGCCCTGAAGGGAGGCCCGACCCCAGGATGCAGGGATGGCTGCTTAGCAGAAGGGGAGAGAAGAAGACTTGAACAGTGAGGTGATTAAACAGTGGAGCTTAAAAACAAGCAAAGCACACCATTTAGTGCCAGCATTTGCATTTCACAATAAAGCTTTGATCTGTGTCAGCTCTAGGGTCCCCACAGATGGTGGGTACTCCCCCAGCGAGTTGTTGAATTGAACTGCGTGTCAACTGGAAAGAAGGTGAGGGATAAACTGAGAATAAACACCGTCAAGGGACGTGGTCATCCTCCATCATTTGCCTTCTGTTGAGAAACTTCTTTCTGTTTACAGAGACTAGTTGCCATGAACATGCCTCTCAACAGTGATGGGACAGTCATGTTTAATGCAACTCTGTTTGCTTTGGTTCGGACGGCTCTTAAAATCAAGACGGAAGGTGAGCATCTCCGGGACGGGACAGGTGGTACATGAGGGAAGGATGCCATACCCCACGTTGGGTTCTCCCGTCTAGGCCTTTCCTTGTCCTGTCTGGGCCTTCGCCTGGGGAAGGGGTGGTGAGTGCTGAGCCAGCTGGCTGTCCCTGCCTTCCCCATCCCTTCCCACCTGCCTTTATGCTTCACTTTGTCCCCGAGAGTTTTGAGGTGACCCCTGCCTCTGCCACTGCTTGCTACAGAGCAGGAGAAATGGGAAGTTAGGGCAGAGACAGGACCGTCACAAATACATTCACTCCAGCTGTCCCTTCCTATTGTGTGATCTTCAGAGAGGGACTCCACCGTGCTGAGCTGTAGCTCCTTTCTCTATTGAAAAGAAATACACCTCCATCAGAAGTCCTGAGGATGAGATGAGAGGAGGCCTGCGGGAGGCCCTCTGCAGGGCGGGCACATAGCTGGCACCTGGGGACTGTTCAAAGGAGCCTCTCCCCAGCTGAGACCAAACCAGAGTGGTCTTCATGGCCACACCCAGCCCTGGAGCATGGCTATTGGGGTCGGCTCGGTGATGACTCCAGAGATGGGACAGAAAGCAGGTTGAGGAGTGACCAGGAGGTGGGAGGCTGGAGGCTCTGAAGGACCCAGTTGTTGACACCCTGGACCAGAAGGAAGAGTGGCCAGCAAGGCACGCCTACAGTCTGCAGACGGCTGTTTTCTGGCAGCCCCAGAGTGCTAGGCGAACCTCTCCACAAAGCCAGTCTCTCCAAGCTCCCAGGTACCCCTTGCAGGGTGCACACCCATAGCTGGCCCCAGCCAGTGTCTCCGAGCGATGCGGAAGGCAGGGTGGTCTTAGGTACTGACAGGTTAGTGGAGGAGACAGGCATCAGCCCATATAATGAAAGGCCAGGATTCTGTGGTGCTGACAAGTACATGCAGTAGGAATTGCAAGAGTCTCATTTGGGGGAAATTTAGTCTGATCTTCAAGGATGGAGGCAGGGTTTGGAACAGGCAGCTGAGAAGGAGAAGACATTGTAGCTGGAGGCGGTGGGAAGGAAAGGGTGGGTCTTGGCTGTGGGAGGGTAGGACAGATCAGACTGCATAGACCTTGAATTCCGAAATAAAACGTGGTTGTTCCCACTGTGGAGTGCCTGCCCGGTGCAAGGCTTGCCCACCATTTGCCTGTGACCCCCACTTGGAGAGCCCTGGGGAGAGGCGAGCCCCGCCCCATCCGAGGGCTGTGCCCCAGACCAGGCTGGGAGGGAGGCAGCCTCGGTGGGATCAGACAGGAGAGCTGGCTAAGAGACACAAGGCTTGTTTTCCCCTCTTGCTTTCTGGATTCAGGGAACCTGGAACAAGCTAATGAAGAGCTCCGAGCTGTGATAAAGAAAATCTGGAAGAAAACCAGCATGAAACTGCTTGACCAAGTTGTCCCTCCAGCTGGTGGTCAGTGCAATCTCTTTCCTAAGTAGTTCTTGGCCAACGCATTGGTTTTAATGAAAGTATCTCCAGCAAGCCCACAGGGTGTTTGCAGAATGCTTTATGTATCCGCTAGAGCATTCAGGCCCACAGCTAAAGAAGGCTCTTTGGCCTTTTGGTGTCATGATTTGGGGTAACAGGAGGACCATTCCAGAAAAGGAGAGGCTTCAGTGGGAAGGAAACCCAAGACTCAGATGGCTGGAGCAGGGGTTTTCTCGTTGGTGGAGGGATTACCGTTGGGGAATGAGATTACAGTCACAAAACGGAAAGCTTATATTTTCTCAACCAAAATGAAATATTTAAAACTAGTTTCCACTTATCTTTCAACATACTGTTGAAAAGGTTTCAGAAGAAATAGATAGCTTTCAGAAAATGATATTTTTGAAATGTTCTTCTCCAGACTGAATTTACCATCGTAATTACCCAGAATGTCCCTTCAACTGGAGTTTAGAGACAGAACTAACAGGCATGCTTATTTCCTTTTGTTATTTGTCATAAAATAACTGACTAAACTTTTTCAGATGTATATATATATATGACACACATATATATAATATATATGCTGTTTTTCCATTTTTTGTTTAAGTACACCGGACTTAGACGTGGAGGTGGTTGTGTTGTGACTATTTTATTTTCACGTTTTAAAGGTGCAGCATCCGTGGGCTTAGTGCCACCACGCCCACATTCTAGCCATCCCCAGCCCTGGGCCCATTGTGAGCACCATTGTGCTTTACGACCAACTGAACTTTTCTAGCGTCACCTCTCCTGCAGCTTGCCAGGTTGGTCCTGGCTCAGGCCTAGAAGCCGGCCCAGGACCCTGGCCCAGGACACGGCCAAGGCCTCTCTCTCTGACATGACAATTCTGGCTCTTGGGTGGCAGAGAGAGAGAGAGAGACAGCAGCATGGTGGCCCACTCTGGCCCTCTGCATGAAGCGAGAGCAGTGTGAGCTTTTGCCACCGGACGGAGTCCCCCGTAGCTGGTGGAGCCACCTGCTCAGAGCAGGGGACGATGGCCCCAAAGAAATGAGAAAGGCAAAAAAACCAACAAGCAAAACCCCCCAAACACCAAACAACAACAACAACAACAACAACAACACCCCCCCACACTCCCACGTAGAGAACGCTGGCTCCCCACAGGAGAACGGATACTGCACATTTAAAACGACTCTTTGGTTTTCGTTCTTTTCCTCGCAGCTGCTGCACCCAGTGCTCGCATGGCTTAGATAAATTGCTTTCTTAAAATTGTTGTAACGATGTGCTTGAGCTTTTTCTGCAGCCTCCATTCCTTTCAAGTCTCAGTCTTTCAGAATATTCTGAAGCAATTCTGTTTTAGGGTGGTGGCATGGAATCAGGGTTATCTCTTGGCAGCCGTATTCCCCTACGATGTTTCTGAAACACAGATGCATGCTTCAGAATAGCGGCTGCGCCCCTCCGAGTAAACCCTCCTCCCAGGCCCGGCAGGCCCTCCCCGCCTCACCTCACCTCTGTTCACACGCCGCCTTCTTCACAAACCAGTCTCACCCCGACATCTTGGCGAGCGTGTTCACATCACTGTGAAGCTTTATGTCTCTTAATTATACCAGAAAGAGAAGGTCTAGAGTTTGGCTCACCCTGTAAGCGCCCTTCCTCCGAAAAACAGGTCAACTTTTAGCCCTGCTAGACTGCCAACAGAGGCTAAATATCCCTCCGCTTTCTTGGCTCAATAACTGGGCCTGGCCTTTTCTCTCTATTTCTTAGAAAAGATCGGGGTTCAGGATGACAGGTGTTACCCTCTTCCTGAATGGCAGCAGGGGGCTTGGTGGAACCCAAGAAGAAGGCAGTGGGGCCTTGGCAAGAGGTAGAATGCCGTGGGAGCTCCCATCATTGATATGCTCCTGGGGTGGTGCTCACCCAGGCCCAATCTCAGATAAGTGCTACTGCGCTGAAGAGGTTCACGAGGCGGTGCCTCTCAGGCATCGGGGGACAAACTCTGAATGAAGTCAGGGCAGGGTTTAGTGCCTGCGTTCGCCACTTGGCTCTTTGTTTTTTCTTTTCTCTTCCAGTAGATCAGGGGTTCCCAGACTCGCCCACATCTTGGCACACTTGGAAAATGGGAATATCGGGCCAGCCCTCTGGGCCAGCAGACGGGTAGATTCCCAGGGCCAAGGGGCTCAGGCTGTAACCCGGTCGGAGCAGCAGACCCCGCCAGGCTGGCTGCTCCCGGCGCCTGGGACCGGCCCATGCGAGGTGCTCGGGGAGCCCCTTACAGGACTGGTGACAGCAGGGCTTTGTAGCCCAGGGGGTGTGAGGTGGCCCCCAGGCCATCACAAGCTTGAGAAGGAGGTGACATCCAGGGGCCAGCCTTGGAGGAACAGTGCAGGGGCCTGTGGCTGCAGGCACAGCCCGTCCGTTCTCTCTACCATCTGGGCTAAGTGGTCTCCTTGCCCATCTCTGCATCTTGCTCATGTTCTCTCTCTGCTCTGCTCTTTAGTCTTCTGCCATTTCATGGCTCTTTGCCCTTTCTTTAGAAGTCCCCTCTCCTCCCAGAGGCTGTCCTTGCCTTTGGGCCTCTACTCCTTGACCTGGATCTCCGGCTCCTTTGCCCCGAAGAGTGCAAAAAGCTGACCCCATCTCTTTCTCTCCAGGCCTGAGCCCGGATGGCCTCACTGCATCCGTTCCTTCTGTCCCTTCCTTTTCTAACCTGCTGTAGCTTTGACTTTTTCTGTTCTTGAGAGCTCATCCTCAGCCCAGCCTCAATTAGCTTAGCATCTCAGTGGAGAAGACCAAGACCGGTGGAGAAGACCAATGGCCGCTCAGGCAGAACCATGGTCTGTGCTGAGCCCCCTGTTGCCCCTGGTTCTGGGCCAGGAGAGCCAAGACCTTCCCTCAGGAGCCCCCTGGGCCATTTCGGCTCAAGGGAGAAGAGGGTTAGGCCTGTATTTTTGGGAATCGTCCCACTATGGAATGAGGTGGGCCTTCTGCAGACCCAGTGTATTTTTTCTGGGAGCCCATGGAGAAGACGTGACACCATGGGCTGCAGGGGACAGCTGTAGTACGGTAGGCAGAGTCTTCCTGGGCTCCCGGGGTTGTCTGCTGGCAGCCGTGAGCCGCCCGCGGCACGCAGCTCGGTACAGAGACTTATACTCTGGGGGAGGCAGCCCCAAAGAAGCCCCTCTATGTGGCCAGAGCTGGGCCGTCCCTGAGGGGGTAACAAGGAGGAGAGCTCAGGGTTGGGAGGACTGCTGCCCTGGGCTCACATCCCGCTGCACTGGCCAAGACAAGTCCTTCAGCCCCACCCCGCCTGTCGGAGGGACCAACAGGTCCCCCATCTCAGAGCTGTCGTGAAAAGGCCATGAGACCCACGTAGAGTTCCTCTGGGAGCGTGGGTGCCCCAGAGTAACAGCAGCTAGAACCAGTATTCCAGATGCATCCTGGGCAAAATGCGGAGTGGCTTAGGAGCAAAGCAGGGCTGAAGTCCTGAGACCTGGACTGTCTGTTCACCTCTTGGCCTCCTTGCCCATGAACAGTACATCATTAGGCCATTTGGACCAGCCTGAGACTGATGTAGGACATGTTTTTACAAGCTACCCAAAGCCTTGGTCACTTTGGTGACCCCTGCACCAGTCCAGGACTTCTTGGCTGAGGTTTGGGAGGAAAGCAGCACACTTCTCAAGGCAGGCCTCCCCAAGGCATCTTCTTATTCAGTAGCGCTGAGTGGCTTCTGGCAGGACACTAGTGGTGTCCAGACGGGGACACGTCCCACATGGGCACAAATGAACCCCACCCAGATGCATTAGTGAATACAGAGGGTCCCAGTGGCCCCTAACCCATCGTGTTCCACCATCATTGCAGTGGATGCCATTGTCAGCAGGCTGCCAGCTCACTGTCCTCCAGCCCAGGCAGGAGGCCAAGTGCTTCGGGGCTTCATCTCCTGTGGTGTTCACAGCTCCACAAGTCCCTTGCCCCAGATCAACATGCGACTCTTGTGAGGGGAAGGTGGCCTGGGTGCAAGTTCAGCTGTCCTAAAGCCTGAGGGCCGGCAGCCCATCCTCCTCTCAGCCTCTACAAGCCCTGGGGCCCTAAGCTTCTTGCCTAGGAGCCACTGCAGATCTGGGGGCGTGCACCCCAGGGAGAGCGAGGCTGGCCGACATCCCCGGGCACACCTGCACCACCATCGTGGTTTACCGTGAGACAGCCAGCACCTCTATTCTGCCTCATGCATCACCTTTAAAATGCTCAGCAGAGTTCCAGCCCCCAGCGGTACGTGCTGGAATTGTTTCCCATTAAAGCAGAAATAAGCTCAACTCCAAGGTTAGTTGGAGCTGTCGCTCGCTGTGCCGAAAACAAGCAGCTCTGGGTTACAAACGCAGAAATGGCATATGGAGGCTATTGGAACAGAGTCACGGGGGCACGTGAAAATCTGGGTTTGCAGCCACTTTCCTGAACCTTCCTCCTCTTCCAAGCTTGTCTGTCACTTTCTGAGGTCTCTGTCTTTATCTCCAGGCATCGGGATTTGGGTGCTTAATTGCCCTCGGTGTTCATGGTAATTACACATGCAAATCCCTATGCACAGGGGTGAAAATAGGACCCAGGAAGCCTCTTTTTGGTTTGTAATTTTTATTTTAAGTAAATAACCAAGACAGCACTTCATAGTGTTACTAATACGCTGCTCTAATAAACTCATGACAAACATATTGTTTTCTGCAACTTTTGAGTATCAGTTCGTGTGACTGACTCTAATTTTGAGCCTTAACTGCTTTGCAAAACCTTGCTTTTTGCTAGATTTAGTCTCCCGTGTCTAAGCCCAGAGCTCAGTGCCTTGCGCACAGTCCCACCCCACCCCAGCCCCGGCCCCGAGCGAGAGAGTTTAGGCTCCTGGTGCAAATGTGCTGATTCGGGAGAGCTCTGTCTGGTCTCTCCGTTTAGATGATGAGGTAACCGTGGGGAAGTTCTATGCCACTTTCCTGATACAGGACTACTTTAGGAAATTCAAGAAACGGAAAGAACAAGGCCTGGTGGGAAAATACCCTGCGAAGAACACCACCATTGCCCTACAGGTGAATTGTCCTTTTGTTACCTTTTCTTTTCACTAACGATTTTACAAGCTTATTTGAAATACTAGAGAGCTGACTATTCATGGTTGAGCAGTGCCACAAGGATTTTGTTTAAACTGAGATACCGCACACCCCCCAAAATGTGGACTAGTCATTTCTGGGCTCCGAGGTAAGTGCCTCCCTCTCCTTGCTTCTTCTCTGTTGTGCCCGCACCTGCCGTGGCCCTTGTGGCAGGGCCCCCAGGACAGCGGCAGAGGCATAGCCCTGGCGGGCGGGGGGCCGGCGCTCGCCTTGCACCCTGTCTCCTCCAGGCTTCTCCAAAGGCATTAACCTTAGGCAGGCACCCACCTCCCCACCCCTGGCCCTCGGCTCAGGCCCTAGCTGCCCCGGAAACAGCTCTCCATCTGAACGCAAGTGCTTTGTTTTGTTTCTGTTTGTTTCTTACCCCACTGCTTGTTGGTTTTCGGTCCATTTCAGTAACATCCATCACCTCCTGATGTGTGTGTACGTGCATATGTGTGTGCGCGCACGTGTGTTGCGGTGTGTCTGTCTCTCTGCGCTGTGCAAACACTGCTCTGTGCCCAGGCCAGCCTCTGGTCCCTCCCCCTATGCCAGCCCCGGCCTGCCCCAGGCTCCCAGAGTGTAGACCCTCTGGTTCTGGCCAGGGTCCATGCATTTGAGGATGTAGAATCCTGGGTAATCCCAGAGCTCTGGCATGGGAAGCAGGTATGTGGAGGAAGGGGGTCACCGTGAAGCCTGCAGGAAGAGGGGCGAGGCAGGAAAGCTTGTGAGTGAGTGCTGGCGATGGAGAAAGGCAGGGGGAAGAGAGAATGACAAGGCATGAAGAACCGGCATGAGGGAACTGTTGGCAAGCTGTCAGAAACACCTGTCCAAACTAATCAAAAGCCCCATCATCTCTGCTCCCCGAGTGCTTGAAGTCCATCATGAATAAGATCAAGGATGTTTTTTTCCTGCTAATTTGTTTACTTTAAAATTACCTTTATGTCCCTCTTATCACATGTCTCAGGTTGGGCCGTGTAGTTATTAACAGGGTTCAGTGTGGAACAGTCCTTCTATCAGTCCCTTCCGGGGAGAAGCGCCCAGCGTTGTTTGGTGTCCAGAGTGCCGGTGAGGTGCGGTGAGGGCTGGTCTGTGGCCTCGCTGAGAGAGAGAATGGGAGCATGAATGGCCGTGAGTGAAGGAATGTGGTGCACATGCAGATGCTGGGTTAGCAGATGACCTTGTGTGACAGTGACCTGAGGATTCATGAGGAAGCCTCTGTTCTGCCCAGACAGCTGCAGAGCTAGGGGAAGCAACTAAAGACAGTTTCTGGTCTTTTGTTTCTCTCATCGCCTGTCCTAAAGGTGGCTCAGTGAATCAGAGGCCGGGTCCAATGTCCCACTGCCGTCTCAGGCTGTGGAGTTTGCGAGTAAAACTCTCTCTTCTGGCCCTGCCAGTCCTCAAAAGTGATCACAGTTAACAAGTAGCCTTAGACAAAGCAAACGGAAAAGACGTGTTTACAGATTTGAACGGGCCTCTGGTCCATCCGTGGGCTCTTGAGAGCAGCGTGGCCAGGTTGGGTGCAAGGAGGAGGTGTGATGAACGAGTTTCTGAAGGAGCTTCCTTGAACAGCCTTGGGCCTGGAGACCTAGACTGGCCGGATTTCAGAGTGTCATGGTTCCCTCCGCCTGTAGGAAACTGCTTGCTATTCTCAGATTCTAGTTGGTGGGGTTGGTAGGACCTGATGACTTCTCTGGAGGGGGAAACATACTCTTTCATGGATGGTTATGCCATAATTTCCAGTAACCGTAATGTCCATGTTATGAGATGCTTCTGTTTTCTGGGGAAGGCATGTATGATGGTCACCTGGATACAGAGTTATCCCTTTCCTGAATCCCCAAGACTTTCCAACCAGATGGCTTCAGTTCCTGCTCTAGTGGCTGGATATAGTGTCTTGATGTTTTAAAACCTGAAAAACAACACATGGCCGAGTAATTAATTATCACATTTCATGGATGGGCTTCCCTGAGTCTTTTAAGTTGCAGGTTCAAATGATGCTAAAACTACATTTGTAAGTCGTGGGTAAAAGACAATTACGTTATGTGTTGCGATAATGTTTTTCTCCCAAACATTTTTCATTTTGTTGTTTGTAGAAAGTGTTTCATTTCCTTGGCGAAATCCAAACGTTTCCTGTTAGATGATAATACCAGCACATCTACACCTGGTTGGAGTTGAGGCTATGACTGTAATTTACGTTGAGTACACAGCCTAGAAAATTAAATTGTGTTCGTGATCTTGACAGATAAATTCTCAAAGTGCTTTGGATTCTGAAGCAAACATGAAAAATAGAAAATTTGTGTCTCCTTGAAGGATAATTCTAATTACATCTTTGGCCTCCTCTGCCCCAGAAGTGGCTTTAAATGTGATTTGTCACTCTACATTTAGTAAGCGCAAGGAGACTCTTCCTCTCTGTGTGATGAAATATCATGTGATGCCATGGAGCTAGGGCCACAGGGTCGAATGACAGCAGCACCCACAGTGTCACTAGGTCCAGCACACGGACGTGGGCATGGCCTGCTGAGAAGCAGGATGAGCTGCTTCTCGCTGCGCCCGGGCGTCACACGCTGATGGACGGATTGCTCGTGGCAGGTGGAGTGTGAGCGCAGGAGGAGGACTTAGGCATGTGCGTGCTTGTGCTGCGTAGAGTGCAGTCTGTCTGAGCGGGATCACCACTGGTCCACACACTCTGCTCCCCGTGGAATGGTTCTCAAGGGCACACAGATGCACTGTGGTTTTCAACCCCATGGGCTCCGTCTGGTCTCCCTCTGTCCAGACCCTCTGCGGTGTCCCCTTCTACATGAGGGAGAATGGCTTGAGCTCCTGGATCCGTGTGTGGGGAGGAGCTTGGCACCCGGTGTCCTCTGGCCTCTGTGGTCTGAATGAGTGTGCAGTTTCCATCTGTCCATCCATCTTCATTAAAGCCAGCCTTCTCTCCCACCCTCTGTGGGAAGAGAGCGGGTGGGAGAGAAGCTGCATCAGGCTGCCTTTTTGTTTCCCCCCACACACCTCCACCCACCATGTGCCATATTCACTTGAGTTTGACCCCACATCTGCTGTTCATCCATTATTGCTGCATCCGACTGACCCGCAAGTTTCCGCCAAGAGCAAGTAAACAAAGGAACGCAGCTCTGCAGCCTTGAAAGCGCTCAGTCCCCTCCCCTCAAATAGTAAAGCCCCACCAGACCTTCCAGATGAAGACTTCCATGCAAGATACAGACATGAATTAGTCCAGTGTCTCATGGATAAGAAAAAAAAAAATCCCAAAGTGGGAAAAGTTTTGTTCATTTCTTTTTCTTTCGACATTCAAGGATTTCCTTTGTGCAAAAGACACTCTGGTGAGATCCAAGGAGACTTATCCCCCGGGCATCCCAGATGGGAACCTGCCCATCGTTAATGACAGGGAGACTTAAGCGGGATGGTCTCTTCCTCACCTGGTTGGAAGTTGGGTTGAGGGAGGACACCATTATTCCCAGCTTGTAAAGAACGAAGTCGTTAGGGTTTATGTGAAAGCCCGTGGCCCAGCTGACAGATGGGGATGCAGGTGGTCGAGCGGACGCGGGGGTGGCACACGGGAACCCAGTGACTCTTAGTCCCTGGTGTGCCCTGACGTGGTCACCTTGGGGAGGCTCGGTGCAGAAAGAGAGGGGAACTCACGCCACAGACACTTAACCTGTGCAGTGTCAGACTCCTGTTACCTAGGCACCTTAGTTGAAAACATAGTGAGGTATTTTTCTTTTTTTAAAAGCATGAGTCCATTTAAAGCCATAAAAAAAGGCGCTTTTTTTTTCTTTTTTAATCTAAGAAGAGAACAGATGCTAACAGATGAGATTTCACTGGCTGATTCGTTTGTTTCAGATGCTTGAACGGATGCTTTAGAATTTTCTGCCTGAGCTACAGCACCAAGCTCGTTAGTCGGAAGGCGTTTGTGGCTAAGGCCTTGAAAGGGAAAAGTCTCAAGTGGGCTTATTTCTACTGAAACAGCATTTCGGGAGAAATGCAGAAAAAAAGCAAACCCAAGGCCCCAGGGAGACCCCTTCCAAGCAAAGCACTCCTCCAGAAGGCGGAAGCGGGGCCGTGGCTCATCCGCAGAGCCATGGCCTCCTGTCGCGGACGCTGCTCACGGTGGCTCTTTTTCATGAAAGGGAACGTGCAAGGCTTAACAGTTTTCCCCTCCAAGCAGAGACTCAGAGAAAGGGAAAGAGAGAGAGAAAGAGAGAGAGAGAGAGAGAGAGAGAGCAAAGGAGGGGGGCAGCCGCCCCACAGAGAATGAAATGAACACAACTTCCTGATGCTGGCCAGTAAAAAATAACATGATAAAAAGATTAAGCAGACCTGCCTAAGGTGGGCAGCTGACTTTGTTCCAAAGTTCTGCGTCCCTAGTTTGTCCGAACTCCCAAAGACTGGCAGGCCCCTTGGCGCCGAGCTGACAGAGTTCCTTTTATATGCCAGTCCGCCATGACCTACTGACCCTCCGGCCCCCACTCTCTGCAGTGACCCCGTCCAGAATGCGTGAGAAGTGGGCAGGCCAGGAAGCTCAGACACACCATTTAAACTAACACATACACCCGCATGCCCAAACCAGTCCAGGTAACACCTCAGGTTCCATCTTAACGTGTCCACGGGAAACACCACCACACCCAAACCTCATCCAACATTGTCCGTCTTTAATTCGTGCTCAAAGCCAGTCTGGGGATGCCTCTTTGGAAGCAGTGTGGTCTAGTTTCAAGGACACTGGGAGTCAGGGAACCTGGGTTCTAGTCCCAGCTCCAGCGTTCACTTGCTGCGTGACCTTGGGCAAGACACTTAACCTCTCTGTGCCTCAGTTTCCCCATCTGTAAAATGGGGGTAATAATGTCGACCTACCTCACAGGGCTGTTGTGAGGAATAGCTAAGTGATTGTAAAGCACTTTGAACGTATAATTGCTTATTATTAAGACTACAACAATAATAATATCCTATGCCTGTTTACTACCAGAACTTTAAGAAATTCTTGTTTTTCTTTGATCTCTTTTCTGTTCTGTACTGTAGTTATCCACTGAGAAAGAGAGTTCTCCCCTTTCAAAGATCTCTGGGAAGTGTATACAGATGTACACAGAGGTACCTGTACAGGTCGTGTTTTCACATCTTACAAATGGTAGACTTTTGCTGAGAAGTTGCTTCATGAGGGAGTCCTGTGTGAAATTCTCAGCCAATCACAAGCAGTGCTTAAGGAGGTCTGTACATCTAGTGCTGAGCCCAAGACCCCCAGAGGAGCCAACCTGAGTTTTGAAATCAATATTCAAAAGTAACTGTAGTGTGAAAACTAGAAGTTTCTGAAGCACCTGGAGAAAAGAAGGCTTAGAAGCCCCTTTTGCCTGCCCTGGTCAGTGCAGACGAGGCTGTGTGCGTGTGTGCGCGTGCATGAGGGTGCATGGGGAAGGTGGTGGACAGGGCCGGCAGAACGTGGGGAAGCCCTGTTCCTGGCTGTGCTCGTGCAGGAGCAGCTCAAGTGGGCAAGTGGTGTCACCGACAGGAAGAACAGTATCAGTGGAAGGCCTACAGGCCCATCCTGGGCACAGCTGTCAGGGTCCCTCCCAGCCCTGAGGGCTGTTCCAGTGTTGTCTTTTGTACTGTGACCTTTGCCCTTGGGTCACAGTGGCTTATGTTACCAGTGGTCTGGCCTGCCTGCACTTAAGTGGATTCCCTGGCCTCACTCATGGAAACAGGTCCGGCCCCTGATTCTGCTCCTGTTGTGTAGACTGCTGTAAGTCTGGGAGCTCATGGTGGGTTTTATGGATTCTCACAGCAGAGTCTGCAGGGCCAAAGAGCAGGTCTGACTTCACGCAGCGCCCAGGGCAATGATGTGGGGTGGGGTTGAAAGCCGGCCAGCACACCGCGGGATGGTTGCACCCCTTGCGAAGATGTTGAAGCCTGTCTGTACATGCCACTTCACAGCGGTGGCCCCCCTGCCAACATCTAGCCCCTCTCCACATCCCTCTGTGGTCTAGGCGGTAAAAGGCTAATGCCTGCTGTAGCAGGGATTTCTGGGATTGTGCTCTGGTCAGAAGGTCTCCTCTGCCCCGATCAGGGAGTGCTTGGGATGTACCGTTTATTAAGAATCTGGTGTGTCGTCCCTGAAAAGGAGGCTAGTCAGCCCTGGGAGCACAGGTGTGGGGCTAATTCCCCATCAGATAAATGACCCCCTGTTTCTGACCCACCAGAACGTCAAGCTTATTAAACAATCAAGGGGCCCTGTCTCAGAGGTCCAGTGTGACCAGCCAACTGCTAAATGGAGTCTCCATAGGGTAAAGTCTCAGCAGGACGGCCCCCAAGCAGTGTGCATGGCAGGCGTTTCCACACACCTCTCTGCAGTCTTTCCAAATAAGGAAAAACTAGAAAGCAGTGAACTTTCTAGATGGGATTAGGGAATGGTTTAAATGAAACAAGAGTCTCTGGCCCCACATGGGCCTGGCTGTGTTGCTCAGTGACGGCACTGACTATGGCTGCTAGCCAAGGGCAGTTCATGGAAACAGCCAGAAGTCAGGAGGTATACCTCCGACTTCAACTCAAAAGGGAAACAAGGCTTCCCTAAAACTTGGCGTCCAGTCAGACTACAGACACCTCTGTCCTTCCTCCTTAAACCTTGCCAGAAGAGTGTAGCTTTGAGTGTAGAAACGTTGCAGGAGACAACTCAAGTTATCTGAGAATCTTCCCCCACTCAGCAAACATGGTACCCAACACCAGAATCCATGGTGCTAAACTCTTAAGCTCCTGGATGGAAGACAGGATGCAGGCCAGTATCCATCACATCTGCGAGACTGGGCACCAGGCTGTTCGTAAATTGATTACACTATGGCGGGACCCAACTATAAATTCATAGGATTATTGGGTACTGCCTTCTGTTCTCTTTCTGAAAGGCAGGAGTTCTTTTCCCTCTGACAATAATAGTAATTATTTTCGAAAGACTTTGAGAAGATAGAATTACTGAACAGAAGTTACAGCAGGTGATACTATGTAGTAGCAAAAGGTCTTAATTATCATGGTGTGCTATTGAATAATACCAATCTGACACCCTTCATTAGCCCTCGTATGTCATGATTCAGTTTTTCACGGGAAGGAGCTTACTGTCAACTACTAACAGTTCCTAGGTTGGGAACCGTGCAAATTCGTTCTCTGTGGCATACCTCACATCTAAGAGAGGTGACTATTTGGGGTAATGGAAGGGTACGTCATTCTAAGGCCATGGTGAAGGCAATCCCCATTAAGAAGTGCCAAAGGCTAGCTCAAGAGAAGCCATGGTAAGGACATTTCTTCCAAAAGCAGAGAAAGGTCAGCAGAACCACAGGAATCGTAGGTGAGGTGAGGGGCCAGGGCCTGAAGAAAGGTTTGCGTGGCCTGTCTGGGGATGAGCTATCAGCCGTTCTCAAACTTCCGGGTCTCTTTTATATTCTTAAAAATTATTGAGGGCCCTTGTATATCAGTACTTACGTTAAAAAATAAAACAGAAAATTTCAAAATACAGAATATACCTGCACAAAGGTACCAGAAAGGTGACATCTTCACATGTCGTATAGCCTTTGAATAACCCCATTGTGCTCTGAGGAAATGCGTGTATAAGGCAAAGAATGTCCTGGTAGTGTGAACATTACAGTCACCTCGTCAGTCCCTGGAGATGTCCCCAGGCCACACTTTGAGAACTGCTGCTCTAGGGAAATGATCCTACATACCCCTCCCCACAAAGGGAAAGGGTACTAGAGCCTTTTTAGGATCTCCCTAGTGAGAGAGCCTCCTGCATATTGCACTGCCCCTACCTTGAACTTTTTTGTCCCTCCCAGGTGCCACCCTAGGCCCAACCCACTGACTAGACATAAAGCTACCTGTGAGCCCTGTGTCCAGCTAAGTTCAGAAGGAGCATCATAGGTCATACCCCCGTGCCTGTGCTGATCTGGAGGAATGGGGGTCTGTGTGATAGACAGTGTTTTCAAAGATCGGTACTCCTCAGAGCGGCACAGCTGAGACCAGGACGTGTGCTAAGTACAGGGTCAGTTTTCTTGACACCTTATGATCACTGGTCCACTTCCCTGTTGACCTCAGTGATACAAGAGTTCTGCCAAGTTAGATGGAAGAAGGTTAACCTTGACTGAGGTCATGTGTGGGGTCACAGGGCTAAGTGAGCACACAACTGAGACTCCATCCCAGCCCTTGCTCCTGGAGACTCAATGGCTTTGTCTTGGTGGTGGTCGGGGTGGGGCAGTCCTGGGGACCAGAGTCCCAGCTGAGCCTTCGTCAGTCAGGCAGGCCACTCAACCAAATGGGGATAATCCTGCCTTCCTGGGATATAGTGGGATAAAGTATGTGAGATCATTATGGCAGGTACAAAGATGCTAACAGAATAGAAATCATGATCTGAGGCTTCTGCTGAACTTTAAGTAATACTCCGTTATCAAGAAACTGGCAGGAATTGCTCTGATTCTGGTGTCAGACTACAACCAAGAATCAAGGTTGCTCAGATAGGTCTGTCAGATCACTTGCAGGGAGACGTCATAGATCTCTTTCGATAATTTTTTTTAAAAAAAAGATTCCTTTATCTTTCAAAGTGGTGGTAACAAACTTGATGTGTACTGCTGAGTGCGATGCCAGGAGTCACTTAGGCAGTGACATTACAGTTGACCTTTCAGCCAGGATCAGGATCCCTGTGGGTGGCCCATGGAGTGCCGCGCTCTTGATTCTAACCCTTTACATATGACTCAAGGACAGTGCATAATGGACGCAAAGGCCACACTGTCACATTTTCCCTGGAGGAAAAGGATGACAAAAGAAAGGGTGTGCCCGTGTGTGCTATGTGTGCCTGTGTGTTTGCGGGGGCAGTGGAGGACAGCTTGCAGATGAGCTGGTTTATTCTATAAGAATTCAGTCTCCAGTTCTTTCTTCTGATGGAGCTAGTCTGAAACAATGCCCTCTGATGCGACAGGGGCTGAATCCTGCTAAAGGGTTAATCAGAACTTGCCTTTAATGAGACGGGTGTGTAGGGCCGGCCCTGGCCAAGCGAAGCCTGTGATGGAGAACAGGCTATAGCAGACAGGAGGGGTCTTTGGCTGGAGTCTGAAAGCCTGGCACTGGCGTCCGAAGATGAATGGCCCGGCCTGGTCCCGACTGGAGACACACATCTCTTATCTCCACTGTTACAGTGTATGTTCGGGGGAGTGTTCTGGCGTCTGTCTCTGCTTTCTCTGGTGCTGAGAGCCGGCGGCTCCTGGTGTGTCTGACAGAGCTAGCTTAGGAAGGCAGCCAGCACGGCATCTCATGCACCCAGGTAGGGAGAACTCACCCTAACTGGGTGAGAGAAAGGAAGGTAAATGAATATTCATATCTGATGTTAAAATACCATAGTTTTATGCTATTGCTTCAGAAATATTTAGAGAGATTTTATAGTTTGTTTTTGTTTGTTTGTTTGTTTGTTTGGGTGACCTAATCATTCTATAGAGTAAATATCTATAAAATTCCAATTAAATGGTGTCTAAAATTTAAAGCAGCAGTCTACGGGCAAAGCGCCAATGTTTCTTTTTTTAAAAGATATTTATGATACCATCTAGCATTTAAAAATCAACCAGAAACTAGGCTTGATTCTGTTTAATATTTTATATGATTGGACATCTTAAATCAAAAATGTTTCTATTTTATAGCAATTCTGTGTTTATTCAAAACCATAATTCTACTGTGATGTTAATGGAATGACTATACAGCTTTCATTGTGTTGGTTTAAGTGCTAAATGACCACGTTTCAAATTAAAGTAGTATTTTGCTGATTGAGGTAGACACCGATATGAAAAATGAAAGAACAGATCATTTTACTGGTTGTAAAGTGTTTATTTAAAAAAAAAATGTTTTGGGGTTTTTTTTAGCGGTATGAAAAAAAGTAATTTTTTCAAGAGTTTAAGATAGTTTTCTGGGATTGGAATTTGTGCCTATGGAAACTTTGGAGCAGCCTAAGCTACCTGTTAGCTTGATATGTGTGCTAGAAAAATTTCATTACCATGTTTTGTGATATGTAATAAATTCAGGGTGCTGTGCTTAAGCTTCATTTCAGTTCAAGTTTGGGAACATCTGTTTCCTTCATTCCCAGACCTAGCAGACACCCCACCTCCCATAGCCCTCCGCCCCGTCCTTCCCCAGATCCCGTGTGAAAGAGTCAAGTCAGGCCCTGACTCACAGAAGATGTGTTTCTTCCTGTGTGGAGCAAGCAAAACATAACCATGATCTCTAAACCTCTGCTTTTGTGTCGAGGAAGGGTGATGCTTTCTATCCTCCTTTGATGTCTCTTTAATAAATATGTTGTCATTATTTGTCCTTGGAAGTGGCCTCTTGAGCCGCCTCTCAGTTTTCTCCATGATTTATGTTGCAAACAAATTCTCTGTCCTGTGTCTGTTCACCACTCTCCTGATCTTGTGTACCATTGAAGACATGCTGGAGACCGTTTTTGTTTTTATGATGCAATTATGTTATATGTGTATTTCAGTGAAATGTCAACCCGTCAACAGAGGATGATGTTAAAAATTATCCAAATAAATAGTTTTCTATTTCTTTTAATCAGACCCAGTCCAATCAGTTGAATGACAGTGAATAGGATTATCTGTTGTTTTTCAACTTCAGGAGTGTTCCTAGCCCATGGTGCCTCGTGACATGCGTTCATATACATAATTTACCCGGGGCTACTGACTTAGTGCTTTGTCACCTATGTTTATTTTGTGGACAAGGCAGTGGGTGTCTCAAACCTGGTCTTTGACTTGGGAACCTCAGATCTGTGATCGCCCTTTCCTCTCAGTGATCCAAAACCAGACGACGAAACCCTGACTTAGCTCACCTTCCCTTGATGACCGTGCTCTGGAAGACACTGAACGATTGAGCCACAGGCTGTTCGATAGTGCTAGGCTTGACCTTCCTGCACATGCCTGCAGCTCCATGTGAAAGAGCTTTACCCCACTTGACATTAGAGTTGCCTTCTTGATGTTTCCAAGAGAATGGCAAGTGGGTCTACCTCCAAGCCAGATGATTCCCCTGGCTCAGATGTGCTGGACCTGGGGATCTGAGAGAGGGAAAGCATGTGTGTGTGCATATATGTGAGTGTGTTCATGTCTGCGTATGTGCGTGCATCTCATGCCTGTGGTCGGAGGGACAGGAGAGTGAGAGGCAGCCTCACTGACCATGCCGCAGACTGTTCCAGGTTTGGCCCCACGACATGTGTGTCTTTCCCCTACAAGACCACAGCATTCCTAGCCAAGAACCTGAGAGCTCTGAATCTGGCAGCTCTTTCATGCCTACAATTCACAAAATGGAAAGACCCCCTCCTCCTCTATCCAAGAAATGGATCAAACCAGACCTAGCCTGGTATACCATTTTGAACAGCATCAACTCATGTGGATGAGACTGTTTCCACAGGAGCCTCTTAGGAAGTTCCTATAGGACTTTACATCCTAAATTACTGTCACCACTGGCATCTGGAGAAGACCAGTTCTGAGCGTTCCCACACCAGGGGGGTCAGCCCTGTGGGATCTGGCCAGATGTGGCCACCACCCCCTCCACCCCCTCCCCTCCCCACTCACACTGCTGGGGCTCATGAAGGAAGGGCCGGGAGGTAGGCCCCTCCCCCCGATGACCTACCTCTAGGCCCAGGGCTCCCCTGCTGACCACCCTGATGTGGAGTTTTAACTACAGATGCGGCCCCATACAGCTGGGGTTCGTGCTCCGGTGTGGCTGCTGAGTTGCAGAAGGACTGCCAGCAAATGAGGGGGTCCTGCCCAGATATAGGACAGGTGGGCTTAGGCCTGCTGGCAGGCAGGAAGTAAGTCTTTCTTTGGAGAGGGATAAAGTAGCTGTACTGTCCCTATTAGTCTTTAAAGTCAGCATACTATTTTTCCTCAAATTGATGGTCAAAATATAATTTTCTCAGAGCCAGCAACTCCACTTTCCCCATATATAGTGTAAGCACCTGTAATGTTCTCCTAACAAAGTGGAGAACAACAGAAGGGCTCCTCCCAGGGCCTGTCCCAGTGGAACCCAGTGGAACCGGGGCCCAATATAAGGTAGGCCAACTGCAAGAGTCTCAGGAAAAGGAGTATGTCTGTGAGGGCCCAGGAGGGGTCACCTGGTGGGTCCTGCACAGCCTCCAGAGGCTGGTGAGCCCCTTTCAATGTGTTGTGGTCTTCAAGAGGATGATCCAACTGTTGGCAAGTTCTTGGCCTGACCCCAGGCTACAGGCCAGGGCACCACGGATGGCCATGGAGGCTGGCGCTGCACAGCGGCCCAGGTCTGTGTGCGTGTCAACCCATCTTGTCATGGTCCTGAGTGTGCTGGTGATTGTAGTGTGTGGTGTCACTCCCTTGTTCCCATGGCTTTCTAGCAGAACCGGTGGCCCTGATGGCTACTTGGTCGGCTTGCCCCCTTGTACTTGGACTTAGATCTCCTTATCCTGGACACAGCCAGTGAGTCCTTGTAGAATGGCCTGATTGTGTTCCTTGCCCCCTCTGGGGCTCTGGGAGAGGACTCTGCAGGCCATCCTTCTGTCATTTAGACATGAACATGTGCTCTTGACCACGGCAGACATTGCTCCCTACAAGTGCAGGTAATTGAGAAGGAGGTTACTGGGTTGAAGACCTCAAGCATCCCAGCCTAGGACCGTCTTGAATTCCTGACCACATCCTTCGACCCTGGGGCTTCAGGGACCCTTCAGTCACATTCACGCAAGCAGTCAGTTCCCCAGGTTGCCTTTGGAGAAACTTCCCTTTCCACCGCTGAATCAGGCAGGAGCAGAGCCAGGATCCAGGCCGGGCCCAGCGCATCCATGTTGTCTAATCCGTTTTGCCATTTGTGTTGATCTAGGCAGGATTAAGGACACTGCATGACATTGGGCCAGAAATCCGGCGTGCTATATCATGTGATTTGCAAGATGACGAGCCGGAGGAAACAAAACGAGAAGAAGAAGAAGATGTATTCAAAGTAATTATTCCACGCCTAGCTACACACTGGCCACTTGGAAATAGTGGGGCAGGACTCCAGTTTGGGCAGTTGGTGATCCACAAAAGAGCCTGGAGAATGCAAAGCAGCCCCTGGGCCTAGAGGGGCTTATGGACTGTGCTCTCCCCACAGCAGACCTTCGGCACCTCCTCTAGGGCCAGGCCTGCTCCATTCCTGAACTCACCCCTCTGTCCCACACTAGCAGCTTCAGAGGAGCCTGGCCACGGCTGCTTGGCCAGTGTGGCTGAGCATCCTGAGTCCCACTAGCAGCTGCCTACCTGCACCACCCCCTTCTTCCCTGGGCCAGTTCTTTGACCTGCCAGCCGGCCCCCAGCCCCTCAGCCCAAGAGTATGCCTTCTGCCCAACCTCAGCCAGCCAGCCGTGCTGGGTATAAGTCACCTCAACTTGGAGCGACTGCAAGAGCACACTCGTGTGATAGCCAAGAGCTTGCTCCCCAGCTCAGGAATCGGTAACCTTCCTCATTTCAGGGGGGACCAGCTGCCACGCAGACACATTCACCCTGATCTGTGAGAAACTCAGATTGTTTTACAGGGATCCTACGGAGCTTACCTAGAATTTGTTTTTCGTGTAGAAAAAGTTACCTAACATAGCTAGCCTGCATCAAATACTTGTTAAATTACCTGGTGTTGTCTCCCATTATTTTGCAGAGAAATGGTGCCCTGCTTGGAAACCATGTCAATCATGTTAATAGTGATAGGAGAGATTCCCTTCAGCAGACCAATACCACCCACCGTCCCCTGCATGTCCAAAGGCCTTCAATTCCACCTGCAAGTGATACTGAGAAACCGCTGTTTCCTCCAGCAGGAAATTCGGTGTGTCATAACCATCATAACCATAATTCCATAGGAAAGCAAGCTCCCAGCTCAACAAATGCCAATCTCAATAATGCCAATATGTCCAAAGCTGCCCCTGGAAAGCGGCCCAGCATTGGGAACCTTGAGCATATGTCTGAAAATGGGCATCACTCCTCCCACAAGCGTGACCGTGAGGCTCAAAGAAGGTCCAGTATTAAAAGGTAACCTTTAAAATGTGTTTGCACTTGGTAATGTAGTGTCTGCCCAAGGCAATTTTTTCTCCCCTGTGCTCTGGCACACACAGGAGGTTCCCGGGAGGCATTTGCACTAGAACCTGGGAGTACTGTGAGCTCACAGCCTCGTCAGGCACTAGCCAGTGATGCACCCGGAAGATAAAGGGCCACCAGCCATCCAAGTGGGATGCCCCCCGAAACAGCAGCAGTTACAGGCTCTACCTTCCCCAGTGATGCCAACATACTTTGGGGCAGGGGTTGGCAAACTTTGTCTGTAAAGGGCTACATAGTAAGCATTTTAGGTTTGGGGCACCATACAATCTCCATCGCAGCCACTGAGCTCTGTTGTTGTAGACAGAAAGCAGTCATAGACCATGTGTAAACGCATGGGTGCAGCCATAGCCTGATAAAACTTTATTTACAGACACTGCAATGTGAACTTCATATAGTCACATGTGATGAAATATTTTTATTCCTTTGGGGTTTTTTTTTGTTTTTGTTTGTTTGTTTGTTTGTTTGTTTGTTTTTTGCAATCCTCTAAAAGTAAGAACCGTTCGTAGCTCAATGACAGTATATGGCCTATAAACCATAGTTTGCTGACCTCTGTGCTAGGAACTAGCCTGATATCTGCATTTTAAATTTTGTTGGAAGTATTTAACTTTTATCTTCTCCCTCCCTCCCTCCCATGTTATGCTTGTCCTGGATAGAACCCGCTATTATGAAACTTACATTAGGTATGTGCTCATTGCGTTTGTGTGTTAAATACTCTGTGTCATAAGTGTGACCTACTGGCCTCTCAACACTGAGAGATGAAACTTCCCTAGAGGCAACTGCTTGGGCCTGTGGACTCCTGGGGCAGAGGTAGCTGCTGCTTTCTAAGCAAATGAGCTTTGAGGTCCATATGTGTGTAGACTACACAGTCTGTTACAGCCAAGGATGTGCTGGTATTGATGCGCCAGTGTGCCCACGGGCCTCATGATAGCATAGGGAGAGCCCACTGTGCACTTCCAGCTGCCTGGCCCCGGGAGGCCGGCCAATGCCTGCTGCTCTCTGAGTTCAAGCCTCTTGTGGGGACTTGATAAGAAAGTGACCCCAACCTCCTGAAGACCAGGGACCAGATCTTCTCTGTCTGTCCTGGAGCCCCCAACATCTGTGCTGTGTACCCTGCTACACATTTGCTAAAGCGGGTTGAATTGTGAGTGGGATGATCATTTTCCTGGGAACGGGGGGCTTGGTCTCTTGCTTTCATTGTATCAAGAGAAACCAGCTGCTCAGGAGCAACTTGAGAGCATGAACTTGGAGGGAACACAGTCCTCTCTTTGGAGGGAGTTGATATAACAGAGCCTGGCTGGTTTTCCTGAGGACCGAGGCCAGGACAGTGGCTTTCAGGGAGACAGCATGACAGTCTTGCCATGTGGGCAAGGCAGGCTTTGAAAACATGCGAGGTGTCACACGTGTGAGTCCCCCTGGGACACTGAGTTGCAAACCCCTGCGACTTTTCCTGGGGTGGACGCAGTGGGAAATTGGTTAGGGGGCCTCTTTGTTCCAGACCCTGAAGTCACACAGGCCAGGGCAGGAAGGATCAGAGCCTTTTCCCTGGGACTGCCGATCCCTGCAGGCTTCTATGTCCATTTCCTTGTTCTCTTCCCCCAAATTACACTGACTCCTTTGGCGCCGTGGCCCCTGGGCATAGTGGTTTGGCGCCGGCATCGTGCAGGGGTACCAAGAGAGAGATGTGCTCACACGCGGAGCCTGAGCAGTCCAGTCCCGGGTGCACTGGGGAGAAGTCAGGGGCATGTGGGGGGCGGGGGGAGCTGGCCTCCCACCGCGGCCTGGCTACGGGAGGTGTCTGCCGCCTGCCTGGGCGCTCAGGCCCTGTCTCGCAACCGCAGGTCTGACTCAGGAGATGAGCAGTTCCCAACTATTTGCCGGGAAGATCCAGAGGTACACGGCTACTTCAGCGACCCCCACTGCTTGGACGAGCAGGAGTATTTCAGTGGTGAGGAGGGTTCTGAGGATGCCGGCTCACCGGCCGGGAGCAGGTGAGCAGCTCTGCGGCTCGGGCTGATGGTAGGAGGCCTGGCTGTCTCCCGCCCCTCGTGCCCTGAAGCCAGGGCCCACGTGCACTACACCTGGCCTGCCCTGGGAAGTGAGGCAGAGCACAGACTCTGGGCGAGAGGGAAAGCGGGAGCAGGAGAAATAGGGCCAGAAAGGCAGGGTGGAGGCTGCTCTCAGACCAGCTGCTACCAGGGCCCTGAGTCTTCCGTGAGGCCGAGGACTGCCTTGCTCTCAGCCAGTCCAGGGTGTTCAAGAAAGGTGGGTCTGTCTGAGCTGACAGGCAGGACTTGCTAACTAGGATCTCGGGCACCCCTTACCGTCTCTTTTGGCCGTTTTGACCACCAGGCAGAACTACAGCTACTACAACAGATACCCAGGCAGCAACTGGGACTTCGAGCGGCCTCGAGGCTACCATCACCCCCAAGGCTTCTTGGAAGATGACGACTCACCCATTTGCTATGACTCTCGGAGATCTCCAAGGAGACGCCTACTACCTCCCACCCCAACATGTGAGGCCAGATTTTTTGTTTTGGGTGAAGCCTTCCAAGGAACAGTGTGCCCCTCCCCCAACCCCAGCCCCCCGGGGAAGTGTGACAAATGTGGTCCTGCTTTGCTAGGGACTGTCAGCCCTCCAACCTCCCCTGGTTGGAGACCCTACCGGCTTTCCTTTCTGTCTCATCCGTATCTCACGTGATAGAGCTCGGACAACTTTAGTGCTGTTCTTGACTCTCTGAGAACAGAGGAAGGCAGTATGTGACCTAAATGTCCATAGTATGTGGCATCTGGTAAGGGGCTTTTTGTGCATGTTATCATTGCCTTTGAGCCCGAGGCCCATCCTGTGAGGTAGGTAAGATGTGTGCCATGTCGTTGTCAGGCCCTCTCCTGACAGAGGAGGGTGGAAGGGATCAGCCCTGTGCAGAGCTGGACCTGAGCCCAGGCCTATCCCACCCAGCCCCACGCCTCTGAAGGCCACCTGGGGACTCTTGATGTCCATCTCTTCTCAGTCCCCACCAGGGAGTGCCCCCCTCACCTCCCCATCCCCCTGTCTTTCATCTTTGCCATGGGTCAGCCAATGCCATTGTTCACGGGGCAGGTTTTGGCCTTGGTGGTGACTTCTAGGGTCAGCACCCCCATCCTGGGGCTGGAGGAATCCCATCCTGCTGAGAAGACGTGGGGGCTGGCTGCTCCCCACCTGTTTTGCCTATGCAGGTGGCCTAAGCAGTGCTGCAGGAGATCTGGGTCACCCCAAGTGAGGAACGTGGGCTGGGGTAAGAAATGTAGCAGTGGCCCCTGCTGCTCCCGGCCGGGGAGTTTGATTTTGCATATGTGGGCATTTTGGTGATTGGTTAAAAAATATCCATTCCTGGTGTTTCTGAGGAATGAAGCATATTTGTGAGTAGGACTCTAATCAGGAACCAAAAATAGCCAAGACACGTTGGCTCTGAGTCTGCTAACTCCGCGTGCAATAACAAGTGTGTCTGGGTGGTGCCTGGGGCCCTCTGCCTCTCTCCAGCTGTCACTGACCTGCTGGGGAGTGTAATCAGACCCATTTACATGGTTAATATTTAATTCTGCAGCCCCAAACACATGCTGCTAAACAGAGCAATCCCGAGCTCCATAAATACTGGGTGACACATGCAGGTGAGGCCAGGTAGAGCCCCTGGCCCACCAGAGGACCATTGCCCTCCCTGGACCTCCCTGTGTCCCCTGTGGTGGCCACATTAATGCCCACCATTCAGAGGCTCTGCCCTGGTGAAGCTGAGTGGGCTAGAGCAGATGCCCTTTGTATTCGTAAGGGCAAATAAATAAAATGTATTTTATTTGCTTTACTGCCCATCAGTTCAGACGTTGGGCAGGGAGGAGAACATGGAAGTCTTCAGCCTATGTTCTCAGCCGCAGTGGGATTGCTTCCTCTGTCAGAGGTGGTTGTGCACAGCAGATGAGATGACAGGTATATGCGGACCGATTTTCAAAACTGAAAGGCACTCCCCAAATGAGAGGGATGGTGGCTTCCTCTCCTGGCTCCGAGCCTCTGGCCCTTGCCATCTGATTCTAGAACGGTCCTAGAGGGTGTGCAGCCAGGGGAGGCCCATCCCCTGTGTGGTGCATGGAGGACAGCAGCTGTCATGCAACTCAGCGAGGAGGAGGGGGCCCGGCATGCCCACAGGGCAGAGTCAGCCAAGGGCTCAGCCCAGTCTTCATGCACTTTTAGATTAGAGCTCACAGAACCTAACAGAACGTGGAGCTGGTTCCTGCAGCTCCACATGTGGTCCCAGGAGGCCTGGGAGGCTCGCCTCTGCAGTTTTCCAGTACAGGAATTAGGGGTGTGCAGCGTTTTGCTGGAGCATGACAAATGCCCTGGGATCTTAGAAAGCGGAAGTTAAAGAGACCTCGCTCCTGCCTTGCAAACTATCAGGCCCCCAAGCAGTGAGCCAGCACACTTGGAGGGTGGAGCTATTTCCAGAGGCAGCCTCTGGCCTGTGCTTGGGGGCCCAGGATTCAGACTGACCTCCTGGATCCCTTGTCATCGCTCAACCCCATGCAGGAGCCTTTCTTTAAAGTGGGCATTAATAGGACAACCATGTTCTTTATCCTTAGAGGTGTTCTTTTCTGTTTTTGTCTTCAGTGCTAGAGAAGCTGGGTCTTTCCCAACAAAAGAATTTGCTTCGTATCTGGCTGAGCTGGTAGCAGGTCACCCCCCCCCCCCCCCCTCTTAAAGCAGATAGAAGCACGGGAGCGCCAGCGAGAGGCCACGTCCCCCAGAGACACTTAGGATGTCTGCAGGGTGAGAAGGGGGTCAGTCAGCAAGCAGCCGTAGGATTCTAGAATGACCTTGTTGTTCTTGGCCTGAAACAATGTATCCACAGGGCCGGGGCTTCGAATCAGAACAGCCGCACTCCGCACTCCGGAGCCTTTAGCTCTGCCCCGTGAGAACAGGCACTGCATTCACAAGAAACCAGCTTGAACTTGTTAAAAACGTCCCTCGGCTGGGCAGCTTCTTCATCCTCCCTCCCAAAGTTCTGAGGCCTCCCTACCTGATGCTTTTCCTCAGACCTGTCTCTTGCTTCCTCTTGGGCTCTCTGCTGAATGTCCAGCGGGCCACCCTCAACCCCAGGGCCCCGGGGTCCCGACAGAGCGCTCGATTCACAAGTGCTGCTGTGCTTCACTTCTCAGCCCACCGGAGATCCTCCTTCAACTTCGAGTGTCTGCGCCGGCAGAGCAGCCAGGAAGAGGCCCCGCCGCCCCCCGCCTTCCCCCACCGCACAGCCCTGCCCCTGCACCTGATGCAGCAGCAGGTGAGCTGGCCCACCTGGCCTGGACATCACAGGCCCGATGGGCACCCTGCATGGGACCCACCCTCAGGACACCCCCTTCTCTCTGACTGCCAGCAGCAGGAGGGTCAGAGAGAACCTTCACGTGCACTAGGGTTCAATCCTGTAGCAACCCTGTCAAGTAGGTACGATCGTGAACCCATTTCACAGATGAGCAAATGTCAGGGACAGGGTAGGTGGCTTGCCTGAGCTCACACAGGGGGTGTGTGACCAAGTTGGCATTTGAATCCAAGGCTGCCAGCTTCCGAAGCTGGGCTCTCGGCCTTGGTGCACGCTGCCTTCTGTCCTGGGTGCTGGAGATGGGATCTGGTACAACCCCTGACCCAGGGAGTGGCGACCGTTTGCCTGATCCTGAACAATTAGTGCGGCCCTTTATTTGTTCTGAGACATTGTTCTTTCATTAAAACACGTCTCTAGAGCCCTCTGCGGGCAGGGCCCTGTGGCCCCAAGGGGGCGGGGTGAGCCCCCGGCCCGGACTACGAGGGGCATGTGGTTCAGGGAGGAGGACCGTCCACAGTTAGGTGGTTGGACAGGAGGGGGCCCAGGGTCTGAAGGGAGGGTGGGGGTGCAGCCCACTCACCAGGGCTTTGCCTCAAGGACAAGAATATGGTACTTTTTCTTCCTGAAAAGAGCGCATCGGAGATGCCGTCCACCATGTATGTGTGTCGCGGGGGGAGGCATGCAGGGAGCACCCAGTCCGTACATGTGCAGAGAGCCAGCTCGCCCTACATGAGCACACGAACACTAGCTTCCACTACAGGTCTCTGCCAACTTTTTACTCTTCTGCCTTCGGTTTTTATATTAATTTTTAATCATGTCCTACTTTATTGTGAAAGGACAGAGTTTGGGCAGGCCCAGCCATCAAATGCCATGAACCAAGTAGGCACAGAAGTCTACATGAGCACATGTGTGAAAATGCCCTTCCCTCTGCCGTCCCGTCCCAATGAGGGCCTGGTCCGTGTCTGCCCTGCCTCCCTCGGGTGGCCATGGCTTCCAGTGGGCCACAGGACTGTGCTGTTCACAAGACCGGGCATCCGGGGCCCTCTGTGCAGAGGGAGCATCAGGATGCATCTGCTGTGGTGCAGCTGCAGGTGGGAGGAGCAGACCCTGTGCCAGCTGCTGTGAGGACTTGCATTAGAGAAAGGGAGCTGTGCTCCTTCCCAGGGCTGGGAACTGCTCGTTTGCCCCGAATGGACTTCATATTTAAACGTAGAGTGATCTGGCTGGTATGTTCACATGCCACAGGGCCAGTGTCTTCCCTAATTCTCCACTGCTCAGCAGCAATTTCGTGAATTAGTGGCTGATTCCTACTTGGGAACGGTCATAGGCAGCGCATTTGGGGAAACACAAAATGGTCTGCTAGAAAGCCGGATTTTACTGCCCATGTCCTTTTAAAGTCATTGTCCGAGGCTGCCTTTGCCCAGCTTTTGTGCCTCCTGCTTGGTCTGCGTGCGGCCTGCGGCCTGCACCTGAGGACCTCTGGCCTTCCCACCTCCCCTCTCCCCTCAGATCATGGCAGTTGCGGGCCTGGATTCCAGTAAAGCCCAGAAGTACTCGCCGAGCCACTCAACCCGGTCATGGGCCACCCCTCCGGCGACTCCTCCGTACCGGGACTGGACACCGTGCTATGCACCCCTGATCCAGGTGGAGAGGCCAGATGCCCTGGACCAGGTCAACGGCAGCCTGCCGTCCCTGCACCGAAGCTCCTGGTACACGGACGAGCCGGGCATCTCGTACCGAACTTTCACACCAGCCAGCCTGACTGTCCCCAGCAGCTTCCGCAACAAAAACAGTGACAAGCAGAGGAGCGCAGACAGCTTGGTGGAAGCAGTGAGTATGGCCCCCAGAGCGTGCCACAGATGGGCAGGCTCCGCCCGGCGGAGGGGGGACCCGCTGGAGCAGCGGTGGTTGTGAGGGTGGGAGGCCCCAGAGCCCAGCTGTGTCGCTTTTTGTCCGATATTGCCCACTGCTCCAAAGCAAAGATGGGACGGACAGCACCAATATACAAATACCACCACTGCCAGTTCTCATGAAGGAGCTGTACCTAGGATTGCACGTGCTGTACCTGCAAATATTGCCAGCTTCTCCTGAAATCTTTTTCCGCAATGGGGCTTGTTCTTGTTGGGCCATATGTAGTGTTTGAAGTCTGTGATGTTTTCAAAGCCATTGACATTGAGCTATCACGTGTGAGGTCTAACGAACATAAAATCATGTCCTGCAGTTAGGGCTTGAGGTGGCTCCTTTGTCATTCCCCGCCCCACCCCCACCCCCAAAGCCTTGTAACACATTCACGCGATGCATTTGTCCCATACAGGTCCTGATATCCGAAGGTTTAGGACGGTATGCAAGGGACCCAAAATTTGTATCGGCCACAAAACACGAAATCGCCGATGCCTGTGACCTAACCATCGACGAGATGGAGAGTGCAGCCAGCAACCTGCTCAACGGGACTGTACATCCCCGGGCCAACGGGGGTGTGGGCCCCGTGTCACACCGGCAGGACTATGAGCTCCAGGACTTCGGGCCAGGCTACAGCGATGAAGAGCCCGACCCTGGAAGGGATGAGGAAGACCTGGCAGATGAAATGATATGCATCACCACCCTGTAGCCCCCAGGGAGGGGCAGACTGGCTCTGGCCTCAGGTGGGGCGCCAGAGGGCCAGGGAAAAAGTGCCTCGTAGTTAGGAAAGTTTAGGCACTAGTGTGGAGTCCATATTCAATTAGACTTTTGTACAAGTGATGTCATGCCTCAAGGAAGCCATAAACCTGGTAGGGAACAGCCGCGCACGTGTGCCCGGCTCCAGCTGTCGGAAGCAGCAGGTCCAGCCCTCTTGGGGAGGACCGGCGAGGAGGTCGGACAAGCCCAGCCCACTTGTCCAGAGTGCCCCCCCAGGCGCTCACCCGCGCCCACCCACCTGCTGGCATGGTGGGGAAGGTTAAAGGTGATGACGATCACCACACCTGTGTCATTACCTCAGCCATCGGTCTAGCATATCAGACATTCACTGGGCCCAGCATATCCATTTTTAAACCCTCTTCCCCCAGATACACTGCTTCCTGGTTTCTGTTTAGCTGTTCTGAAATACAGTGTGTAAATCAGGACCTACCTACCAGCCGTCATCCTGAGAGGGGAGCAGGACCTTATCCACGAGGTTTTCTGTTATGTGACCCCAGTTTACAAGAGAGAGCGTCACTCAGTTGGTTTCTGACTGTCAGGTTAAGGGCAACTGTAAACTGGAATAATCATGCACTCGCAACCAGGTAAACTTAGATACGCTAGTTTGTTTAAAAATTATAGATTTACTGTACATGACTTGTAATATACTATAATTTGTATTTGTAAAGAGATGGTCTATATTTTGTAATTATTGTACCGTATTTGAACTGCAGCAATATCTATGGGTCCTAATAATGGTAGTTCCCCACCGAAATCTAGAAATTATTAGCATTTTTACTTGGGCTGTACAGAAGTAGAAGAAATAGAGCCAATTCTCCTTTATTCAGTGAAAAATCTTTTGGGGATGACATTTTAAGTTCGAAAGAACTTGACACTACAGAGATTTTTCTAAAATATTTTGAGTTACTATAAATCTACCTTAACCCAAGATACACCAGATGACGATTTACAGTCTTGGCTTTGGGCAAGAGTGCTAGGATTTGATAGTGGACCTCTGGTCCACCGTGGGTTGCAACTTTTATTCTACTGACCCTTCGACAAGTTCATTACAGTAGGTCGAGCTGGTTACTCTGACCTTGTGGCGTTCACAGTGGTGGTTTCCTCAGCTGCCCCCACAAGGCATTTTTGAAGTTCCTCTGCCCTTCCTTGCTCCCTGGGGATGGCTACTGTGCTTGTCTTAAATAAGGAGTTGGGGCGGGGGGGGGGGGGGGGGGGTAATGGGGAGGGGGGAGGCAAAGCGATGATCTGTGGGATGAGAACGTCAGAGGTGTCCACAAATCATATTGTTGCCTTTTTACAAAACATTGCTGTACTGTGTGTTCTCTCCGAGGGCTTTTATATGCAACTGAATGAGGGCTGAAGTTTTCATTAGAACGTACTCACACCCCGATTGTACTTCCTGATGAAAACCCACTTTTGGACCATTAGACCCACCCAGGCTTCCTTTTCTTTTCAAAGAATTACGCCGTTTGTCAACTTTCCTTGGCAGGGATTCCCTGCAGTCAAAAATACAGGTAGCAGTTTTTGGTTCAAAATTTTTAAATATCACCTACATGACCTGTTAATGTTTTGGGTTTTTGTTTCGTTTTGTTTTATAAATAACAACACTTTGTTATGAAGACCTTACAAACCTCTTCTTAAGACATTCTTACTCCAGATCCAGGCAAAAACACTTCCAGGTTTGTAAATGACTATTTCCTGACATAATTTTTTTTATTAAAATGCAAAATGTTCTTCAGAACAAAACTGTGTAAGAATTTTGTGTTAGGGAGCTCTCCTTGCAAAGACCTGGAGCTGGGCAGGCACTCTGGCGAGGGCGGTTCTGTAACTGCATAACTTTGTGTTACCCTCATGGCTCCCTCCTTAATGCAGAAGGTAACACCAGCTGCCGAGAGCAGTTTCTCCTTAAAGGGCTAACCCACTGTCCCCATCGTCTCCGCTGGGCATTACTACGACTTAGCAGCAGCCCAAACTGCCCTCCCAGGATGGGGTTTTTTGGTGCAGGCCACAATCTTTTCCAGTCAGTAAAAACTAGCATTTTTATAAGCTGTACTGCTCTTAACAGGTCTGCTTTAAGCCTGGTTCAATCTCCTATCAACCATTAAGTTGTTCTTTGTAAAAAAAAAAAAAAAAAAAAAAAAAACAAAACTGAAGTTGTAGAGGATGTATTTTTTTCCTTTGCTTTAGAAAGTTTTAAGATTAAATGTCTCTCCTTTTTGGGCCCCCTCCCACCCCCTAAAAAATAGTACATTTGGTTTCTCATGTTTTTCTTAATATCACAAATATGTCAGCTTGGATTTAACTACCAATGAGCAGGATCCTCATTAAGCATTCTCTCTGGTTTCTATCCTGGCAGCCTGGCCAGACGGGGCTTTCTAGCTCTGGGAGTCTGCCCAAGCCTGGGAAGCCTCTTGGTACACAGGGCACACAGCATGGGCTTTACCTACCTCACTGCTGACCCCACGCTTATGAAAGGAACCAGGGCAGTTTATTTCACATTATTTTTTATGGTCTTTAGTGTCTTTGCCAACTGCCTGTTATCCTACAAAGGTTTCCGCTGATATGATGGGTGTTGGTTTGTTCTGAACACTGGTCAGCAACAGACCTATCGTCTGGCACAGAGCTCCAGCTCCTACCAGACTCAAAAACAGACACCAGCTGGGCTCTCATTGTTGACAAAGTTTTTATTTCTCCAAAATAGTATTCTTTCCTTCCTGGGGGCTTCAGAGGGCAGAATAGGAGAATGGGGAGCAGGCCTGGGGCCCTTGCCTCCAACATGGGAGCACCAGCGAGAGTGGCCTTGCAGACACCCTGTGGGGATGGTGGCAGGAGAGAGGGAATGGGAGACAGCCTGGGTCTCAGAACAGGGCTGGTGGAGAAGGCATGTGTTTCCCTCTAGGTTTTAAGGGAAAAGGATGTAGATATTAGATCTGATGTTAAGTTGGTAGAAACAGGAAACAGCCTTTGTGGGGAGGAAAAGAGTTTGGCTGGAGAGGAGAAGCTATCTGATTTTATGGAAATGAGGATTCCTACAGTTGCCCCGGAAGCAGAGAGGCTGCACGTCTGGAAGCCAGGATCCGGCTTCCAGGACCTGCCATTCCTGGTCATGCTGCTGGTGAGCTGCTCCAGTTTCCGTGCCGTCTGTCCTCCGTTCTACCAGGAAGAACCTTCTGCTGACGCGGCAGCTTGAACGCAGTCTTCTTCAAAGGGGTCCATGCCCGGAGCCCATTCAGGTATATACACAGCTTCCTGTTACACTTTTTCAACCGTTTTTTGAAAAGTACATTCTTCTGTTTAGGTATCATGGGTGCTTTGCCAAGGGGCTTCAAAAAGATTCTCTCAGGGCTGAGTGCTGGCCTGGTCTCTGGGGGCCCCCAAGGGATGCCTGACTGTAGCTCAGCCTCCCTAACCCGATAGGCACTTTTCTCCCCTCTCTGGCTTCCCCAGCCAACAGCCCTCTTTCTGAGGCTGAAGGTTCCCTCATGGCAATGGAACCTTGAGATGGCCTATTATGACACGGGCCACTATTCCACTCCGCCAGACGGCTGCACGCTCCCCTGTCCTGGCTGGAGCGAGGAGCCACTTCAAAGCACACTATTCCATCTTGTGGCTGAACCCCGACAACACAGTGTTTCGCCTTGACTTCTGTGGGGCCTGGATACAGAACACTCGCGGTCCACTCTATTTCTGCATCTGGCTACACTGTATGATCATATGGGATGAGGCTCGGTGACCGAGAGTGGGAGAGGGGCCTAGATGTAATCCAGCCGTGCAAGATCACGTACCTCCTCTCACCTCTGCTTATCTTACAATACAGACACAGGAGGCAAAGCAGCCACTGCTCCAGAGACTGAGACCACCACAGAATAGAATGGCTGTGTCACCTGGCTTACCCGCACTAGACAAGGTCAGCACAGTCACAGGCAGGCCTGGACCCCTCCACCTACCCAACTTGTCACTCATTGGCCCTCAGAGCAGTGAGATTGGCAGCTGCCCTCCTCTGATCTTCCTTCACCCCTGCAGGCGGCTCCCAGGCCCTGAGGCTGACAGTTGTGGACCACGGATGCGGGGGCACACGGGGACTTCCCTAGAAGAAATCAATCTCTTGGCAGATTTAGAACCTCCCTTGGGACAGAAAATGCAGCAAGATACAGGTAAGAGTAAACCAGAGCCACTTAAAATTTTTAAAGGAAGGAGAGGTGTCATGGTTTTCTTCTCTCCATCTTTCTGGAAGGTCTGTCTCACAAACACAAGTTGTGGCTGTCTGGCCTCCATGACACCTCGATCCACTCTGACCCTGGGGGGAAGCCTGTAACGCCCCCATTTTCTTCCCCTCCCTGTTCTGTGTCTAGCACAGCAGCTTTCCATGGAACAATCCTTTTCTCCCCTGCTGTGGGAAGTGGCCTTGGAGATCTTTAGAAAGATCCATCCAAAACACATTTATTTCCATTACCCTGTGAGAGCAGTCTGGCTAAGGCATCTCCATTCAAAAAGAAGTTACTGGATTACATTATTGGATTATAGGAAGTTTAAAGATCAAAGAACTATTTTAAATGCTTCTTGTATCTGCTCTCCGCCCCCCTCCCCCCCCACCCAACTCAAATCTTTGCCAACTTATTTTTTCTTTCACTCAGTTGTACTTTTACAGGATCGGGTACCTAGTTTGACTTGACAACTTTTTCCATCAGCCTCAGCTCCATCCCAGTCAGGTCCTGTGGATGTCCGCAGAATACGAATTAGCCGGCTTTGTCCGCTGTGAGTCACTTCCCCAGGCTGATGGGAAAGGGTCCTCTTGGGCCAGCTGCTTTGGCATGGAGCAGTGGTCTGGTCTGTGGGGTCTGCTCTGGATTTCTAGGTTTCCCTGGTAACAGGAAAATCTTTTAAAATGCTAAATCATGAAACCTATGGTAGAGAAGAGACTCTCCAGAAGCTTCTTTAGATCAAGGTCCAGAAATCTTCCCATTGGGCTGTGTTTAGTAAGAACCAGAGCACTGGCGAGGTGGGCCCTCAGAGTGGCCCAACTGGGAGTGAGATCGGGAAGCACGGGGGAAGACTGTGTTTCTCCCAGCAGGCAGCTTGCCCTCCAAACAGGGACACCGGAGGCTTACGCACAGGCCTCAGCTACAGCGTGCAGCCTGAGGCGGGGGATGCCCCCACCCTGAGAACGCAGTGTGGTCTAGCCACCACCTAGCTTCTGGGCACAGCACCCTGCTCTTAGAGCGACTCGCCTTAAGAGGGAGGCCTGAGAGGGAACCACTTCCCTCAAGTCTGACCAGAACCTGGACTATTAAGACAAGGCCATGGCAGAAGTTAACCATCATCTTCCTTTGGCCTGTCCCTTGGTCCCCTCTGCTGCCCCTTCAGGAGGCAGGGGGAGGGGCCCACAGGAAAATGCTGGGGAAAAGAAACCTGCTTTGCCGCCCTGATACTGGTCTCCCATCCTAAGAGATTAACCCATTCTCAGCCACTGAATCCTAACATTCTAGACAGTTTCAGGAAAGGACACTGAAGGCAGGGACTCTGCTGACCCTCTTGGCTTGTCAGGAGGCTTCTCAGGCAGTGACTGCCTCAGCGCTGGGTGGCCAGACTTCCGGGCTTATAGACAGGGACGTCCTTGTCCTGGAGTGCAGGCTGCCCCTTGATGATGTCAGCTGCTTTCTCTGCGATCATGATGGTGGGGGCGTTAAGGTTGCCGCTGACCACACTGGGCATGATGGAGGCATCAACCACCCTGAGGTTTTCCACTCCAAGCACCCTGGTCTGTGGGTCCACCACGGCAGTGGGGTCAGAGGGCTGGCCCATCTTACAGGTGCACGAGGGGTGGTAGGCGCTGTCCGCTTTCGCCCGCACGAAGGCATCTATCTCTTTATCTGACTGCACGTGGCTTCCTGGCTGGAGCTCTTTCCCTCGGAATGGTTCTAGGGCTTTCTGAGCAAAAATTTCTCTGGTCAGCTTCACACATTGTCGGAAGTCCTTAATGTCGGCTTCTGTTGATGAGAAGAAATAGGTGAGGTGATTCCTTTTACCATGCTGGCTCTGCCAACGGATTCTGAGCACAGAGAGGCTCAGTAAGCTGCCCCAGGGGACACAGTTCAGGGACATGGAGCCACCAGATTGCCTGTCACCTACTCAGAGTCAGTTAGACTGCAACCAAGCAGCATCCCACGAAGGCAAACAGCACCCTAGGTGGACACAGCCTGCCCCGGGGGCCCTAGGTTTAACTTGGAGGTGAGACTGTACACCCTGCCTCCGGCAGTGTGGCTGTGAGCACACTACGGGTCATTATCGAGCAAGACCTGCCCAATGGGGAGTGCTCGGTTTTGCTGCATGCAAAGAGGCAGGCCCAGGAATGTAATCTGCTTCTGGACGAAACTCAGAGTAACGAGCAACAGTCTCCGTGAGCCCCAGTGTACACAGCCAGATCTCCTTGCACCTTCTGGTAGATTGTTCTGAAAGCTACAAATCTCTCCTGCTGTGTAAAAGGACATCCCAGGGTTACTTCAAGGGCCCCAGGGCACTACCTAGCAGCATGTGCCAAGTTTATAGCCTAGAATTGGGGCGGGGGTGATGTGTCTCAGAAAATGTGGTCCAGGAGTAGGATTCAGAGACAAATGTAAACCCCATGAAGGCATTCATTCATTCATTCATTCATTGAACAAATGACTCGGCAAGCCCAGGCCCGGGGGAAACAGAGGGGTTGGAGAATTACCTGTTGACAAGTAGTTGGGTTGAATCACCGGGTGGTCCCGGGGGTTGGCACTTCTCAGTTTGAGCCAGCCCACACTCGTGCCCCGCATGGTCCCCACATGCACCTAGAAGAACCAGAGGAAGCTGTGACCTCCTTCAACCTTCTGAGTCAGTAGCTTAGGCCCTGGGGTTTCCTGTGGGCTGAGACTCCACATCCAAAGGCAATTAAGAGCAGACACATTTTAGTATTTGTTTGCATCTTACCCCCTTCCCCGCTTCCACAAGTGATCACCTTGCTGAATCACTGCTGCTTCCTGGCTTTATACCTGATGTCTTAAACTTCCAGGGGCTAGAAATCCCAGGGCCGTTGGCCTCATTTGTCTATTTCTGGCAGTCTAGATCCCTAGAGCATCTGCCCTCAGCTGGGCGCAGGTCTCCGCTTTCCACGTACCACACACACTGCCTCATGAAGACTCCAGACTCCTCCTCTCCCCTCCGACCCACTGAGCAGCTGGGGGGCAGTGCACAGGCTCCTGGGCCTCACCCCACCCCCACCCGAGGGCCCTGCTGCAGTGAGCAGAGCGCTGCTTGATGACAAGATGAAGCTGTCTGCTCACCTGGTAAGCTTCCTGCTGGGTGGGGACCCGTCCGTGGTCGATCACTTGGGATGGCAGGAAATGGAACTGGATGTCCGGGTGAGGGACCCCAGGCTGGCTCCGGATGAATCCGCCTGTTTCCAGATGGGCTGTGGCTCCATCCCCTGAGGATCAGAAGAGTGGATCAGGGCATGGCAGGCTGCCCCCCACCCTCACCCCTCCTGGCCTCTGTTCTGTTGCCTGGACCCATGTGCTCAACTCTGGCATCTCTCCCTCAGGTGGGCTCACCCAACACCACAGGTTTTAACATCAGCTACATGCCAAGGGCCTTTCGGCTTTGCCACGCCCCCCTCCCCCCCCCCCCCCCCCCCCCCCGGCGTCCTCCACCACAGACCCAACTGTGAGGCCTGATGTGGCCCGGTATCCTGAACTTTCCCACCCCAGGCTCTACCCCTGACAGGCTGTTCTTTCATACAAGGCCTAAGTCAGACATTCGAGCTGTCCCTGCCTCCTCCTCTTCTTCTTCGTCGCCCACCATCTGACCCTCAGAAAGCCTCACTGACTTCAGCTCCAAAATCTACTGGGATCCATCTACTTGGCAATACCCCCCCACCCCCTCCCTCAGCCCAGGCTGAGACCCCCTCCTCACTGGCAGCTCCAGTGGACTCCTTGCTGGTGTCCCGGCCTACCCTCATGATGGAGTCTCTTCCATCGCACCCCTGCTTTCTCAACATGCTGCAGTCTCTCTGGCCCAACAGACTTGTTCTTCGAACACCAGATGCCTAGACCTAGGGCCTTTGTACATACTCTCCCTAGCTCTCAGATATACTGTGTCACCATTCTCTACTTTATTAACACCCTGATCTTAAAACTTAAGCATGTTTACGTGGTTTCTTTCCACCGACCCCACCAAAGTGTAAGCTCCTCAAGGGAACCTGCCTTATTGGCACAGCACACAGTACGTGGCAGGTGTAGGAGAAACACATGCTGAATACGATTTCAAAGCACCACTTCCTACCCCGGGGACTGCTCTGGGACTCCGAAAACAAACTGAAACTGCTGAGAAATGGATGCTGAGGGTGCTTTTTCTCCAGGCTCCTTGGACCCCAGAGGGTGTCCAGCATGAGGCCATCCCTGGCTATCTGTAAGGAAGAGTGGCACCCAGGTTCGGGAGTCTCACCCTGGACAGGCCCTGGGCCACCTCATCTGGTCCTCACAACAGCCTTCCAGGCAGGACTATGTATCCCCATCATGCAGATAGGAAAGCTGAGGCAAATGGTATAGCTAAGTTCTGAACAAGTGACTTGAAGCCAGAGCCCTTGCTCAGCACCTTAGGGAGGAGGCTGTGCTGCCCACAGACCAGTTCTACTATGGTCCCAGACCAGGACACCCACCTGTGAACTTCCAGAGCCACTCTAGACCAATCCGGACTTTCCTCAAGGGCTTCTGTGCTGAATGGAGAGTGATGGGGAGGGTACATGCCTGCTGGACATATATCTCCAGGTGGTCTTGCAGGTTCTGGCCAACTCCTGAAATGGGAGGGAATGGTTAGGAAAGATGGCTTCCAAGAGGGGCTTATTAGCTGTACCTGGCCTCTCGACTTCCCCTGGTTTTGAAAACTTCCCCTAAACCTATCCACATACCTGCTGAGCCAGCTCCTGCTTATTCCTCAGGTTTCTGCTTAAAGGTCGCCTCCTGGGACGCCATCCCTACGCTCATTGCCAAGTCTAGTCCTCTCATGCTGCCCAAGCCACCTGCCCTTATCACTCACTCCCGGGGCAGTCCCTGTAACCATCCCGATGCCTTCCTGCCATGCAGCACCCTCCCTGAGGGTAGGGCCCAGGCATTCAGCAGGCACCACTAAGCTGTTGTCAGATGGACCGACGGCCCCACCTGCACCTCCAGAGAAGGAGGGAATCAGGGCTTGTCATGCTGGGCAGACACTGTCACAGGCCAGCACTTTCACAAACCTCTTCTGATAAAGCCTCAATACACAAAGGGTCATTTTGGGGGCAGTTTGGGTTATAAGAGAGACAAGAAGCCCTAATGGGCATTAAAGACAGTTTGTAAGATAAATTTTAGGCTTGGAATAATTGTCTTAACATGAAAAGCATGCTCTGAAACACCGAGTTGGCTTCTTTAATGTCAGGGCTGCTGCTGAGTCCTGAGGACAGAAAACACATAGGCCTGGACCCCTCTCACCCTTGGGCTGCCCTGGTGACATATCCGAGCCTGGCTCAGTGGGCTTTTCGGGTGGAAGCTCGCTGCTGGAGGGGCATCACTTCTGAGTGGGACAGTAGGGCCAGGAAAGGGGAAAAACAACACAAAGACTGGGGTGCCTGGGATAGGGCTGTCCAGTGAGGCTCGTGGGAAGAATGTGGCCGTTCTGAGGAAAGCTGACTGCTGCCCCCTCCCCAGCTCCACGCTAATGCACTTCAATAAGCTGTTTTATTAGCAGAGGCCCCCTCTGAGGAGCAGCAGCAAAGGGAGCTCACCGGGAAGGTGGCACACCACCGGGATACCCAGTTTCCTGAGGTCGTCTGCGTTGCCAACACCCGAGAGCATGAGCAGCTGTGGAGAGTTGATGGCGCCCCCGCTCAGAATCACCTCCTTGCTGGCGTAAGCCTGGAAGAGGCAGAGGCACGCAGGTCACGCTTCCTGAAAAGCGAGACAAAACCCCGAGAGCGTGGCCTTGGTGTGATGTCCCCGAGTGGTGGGTGGGGATTCCGTTCCCAGGCCCCAGAGTAAGGAAGGGGATGCTCAGCGGGCCGCTCTATGAAGGGCGCTCCACACATGCAGCTCCCGGGTGCGACACTAAAGCGTGCTTCACATGCTGATACGTTCTGCAACAGTCACGCTGTAACGATGGTCTTAAAAACGGGACTGTAGAGCCCCAGACACTCCAACAAGCAGCTTCAATAAAGCAAGCAGTGAGTCAGATCTTCACATAGAGGCAGAATGATCCTGACACACTGCTAAGTGGAGAACAGCATAGTGCTGGGGGCACCCGGGTGGCTCAGCCAGTTAGGCATCTGGCTCTTGATTTTGGCTCAGTTCATGGGATCAAGCCCTGCATTGGGTTCTGTGCTGACATAATGGAGCCTTCTTGGCATTCTCTCTCTCTCTCTCTCTCTCTCTGCCCCTTCCCCTGCTTGCACATTTTCTCTCAAAAATAAATGAATACATATTTTTAAAAAGTGTAGTGTTGAAATATGGATTATGATCACATTTGTGGTTTTTAAAGCCTTAGTACAAACCTATCAATTTCTCAAAAGGTATGGAAGGTTCTAGGAGCCTGCCCTGAGGTGGGGAGGGGCAGACAGAGGCTCACAGGAGCCACCATGGGCTCTCTGCAGGTGGCTGGACTGAGGGCTTCCTCACCTCTGAGACCCTGGGGATAAGAGACCAACTGCTACCCACACTAAGCATGACCACTAGGGTGACTGCTCATTCCCTTCCATCTCGACTGCGCCAGCCTGGAAGTAACTCACTCACCCGGTGGCTCTGGCCATTCTTGATGTACTCCACACCCACCGCACGTGTGCCTTCAAACAGTACCCTGTTCACAAACGTCTGGGCCTCGGCGGTGAGGTTGGGGCGGCTCAGTGCTGGGTGCAGGTACGCACAGGCTGTGCTCCAGCGCTTGCCTGGCAGACAGAGCAAGGCGATCAGGCACAGCCCCTGCCCCTTTGCCTGATGTGGGGGTGGGAGGGTGGGGCTGGGGCTGAAGAAAGATGGAATGTGCCTTTCCCCTGGCAGGACAAGCTCCTCCTGCAAAGTAGGGCTAAAACCGAGTCTCTGCAGGACTGAAATCCACATCCATCTGGGGTGGAAAAACACCCTCCACTCCCAACAGGATGACCAGGAGCACCTAATACAAGGGGGTAAGAACTCTATAGAGGCAGGCAAGGGCCCTGGGTCAACCCAGGCCCTGCCTCTGTCCTGCTGTGTGCAAGGCACTTCAGTGCTCTTTGCCTCAGTTTCCTCATCTGTAAGTCTCTTTGGTCAAAGAGCTGACTCTCCACAACAGAGGCCAGAGGCCTAAAGGATGCCCGAGAGTCTGTCTCCAAGTCATTTCTCACTGGCTACGAATTGTATTCTGTGGCCTGTAGGAGGCGTGAGACCTCCGTCATCTCAGCCTCTTACTAGCCCGTTTATTCTCACTGACCATGATGGGGGCAGGGGGATGGGGCTGTGATGGGCAAAAGGAGGAACCAGGGAGATGGGGGACGGGAGCCTTGTGCTACCTTGGTGGATGGTCATGTCCATCCATCCGAAGCCTTCTTGCTGGAAGCCGTTCATGTCCTCAGTGAGGGGGTAGCCAGCCTGCTGCGCCGCCTCCAGGAAGGCGCGGTGCAGCGCGTGGTTGGTCTTGCCCCGGGACACGTGTAGTGGCCCGTCGCCGCCGCGGTACCTGTTGGCACCCAGTTCGTGGCTCTGCGCCTTGCGGAAGTAGGGCAGGCAGTGCTCGTAGTCCCAGCCGGCCGCGCCTTCCCGCTGCCAGCGGTTGTAGTCCTCTGCGTGCCCGCGGATGTAGACCATGGCGTTGAGCGATGACGAGCCTCCCCAGACCCGGCCGCGCGGCCAGTACAGCATGCGGCCGTCGAGGCCTGGCTGCGGTTCCGTGTGGTAGCACCAGTTGTACCTGTCATCGCACAGGTTGGCCACGAGGGCCGCAGGCATGTGGATCTTCCACGAGAGCCGCTTGCTCCCAGCAAGCACGTCCTTGGGCCCGGCCTCCAGCAGCAGCACACGCCTGTCCGCGTCCTCGGTGAGCCGCCCGGCCAGCACACAGCCCGCCGAGCCCGCACCCACCACCACGTGACTGTACTCGTCCCCAGTCCCGGGGCCCGCGCTGGCCAGAGCACGGACGCTGGGGGGCCGCTGCCGCCCCAGGGCTCCCCATGCTCTCAGATGCCTTCTCCTCCAGCCTCGCAGGACACTCCACATGCTTCCAGCTGAAGTCCTCGTACATCCACCAAAAGGAGTGTGATGACTCACTGTTCCTAAAACAGGAAAAGAAGCTTTAAAATTTTTAACTTGACATGCACTTGCAGAATCAGCCCAAAGCTGGAGCAGCTGCATCAGCGCCGCAAAAGTCCCCCACAGGCTCACCAAGTGCCCACCTCAGGCTGGGTGAGGCAGGCCTGGCAGGCAAGTCCCTGTGCTGGGGAACTAGAAGGAGGGAGCAGAGGTTGACACAGGAGATCAGTACTGTGAGATCCCTGCCAGGGCTGACAAACACAGGGCTGGGAGCACAGGAGAGAGGCTCCTCTCTAAACTTGAGAAGAGGGGTGGTCCCCAGAAAGGCCTCTCTGTGACATGTGTGCCTGAACCTGGACCTGGCAGGTGTCTGTCTATCTGCTGGAATGCAGGGGAGGTAAGGGCTTTCTAGGCTTGCACTCATTGTTCGCCCACCTAAGGCAGTTGCTGAGACCCTACCAGGCACCATTTCATCTCTAGCAGTACCCAGAGAACAAGAATCTGCCCTCAAGACTGATGGGCTGGGCTAGGGAGACAGACAAGACTTCAGTAACTGAAGGAAGGGCAGAGTGAGGGGCTGGAGGCTGCAAAGCTCAAAGCCTCTGACCTGAGGGCCATGGGTGTCCTAGACGGCTTTCAGCAGATGATGGGGTCAGAGCTACAATCTTCAAAGTTCACTCTGTGGAGTGCTGGAGTTCAAATAACCAAATGCCAATAGTTTCTGGAGGGGCCTTTCCCAACAATGTGCAAATTAATCCCAACACACTTAGTGCACAGAGGTGAAAAAGAACCAGGATATCCCACTCTACTGACACAAGAACACCTGAGAGAGCCCCACCCGAGACCTGCCCAAGACTGACGCCACAAGAGAGCTAAAGAGCCTCAAAAAAACCCTCTTCCCCCCCTCCGCCCATGAGCCTGCCCCAAGTAACAACAGCAGCCTACCACTGGAGGCGGGCTAAGAGGTAAGAGTGTAGAGAAAGAGCCAGACCCCCGTTTACTCAGGCACAGGAGAAAGAAGCCCCAGGGCCTCCTGAAAGCCAGAACACCGAAGAGACTTCTAGCACTCCAGGCCCCATACTAGTAGGGGGTAGCAGTGCCCACCATTCAACTCCCAGCCGTGGCTCAACACTCCACACTGATGACCTGGTAGAATGAAGGCATGTTCTTTTCTAGGCATTAATACTATTTACCTAGGTCACTACTGTCCTGTTACACATAAGGTCCAGCATTTAACACAAATTTGAGAGACACAGATTAGGAGCAGGGGAAGACAGTGAAGGAGGAGGACCCTGAGCTCACCTCCTCCCACAGACACAGGAGGGCAACAAGTACACAGAATGCAGCTCACTCTGAAAACCACCTGAAGACTGGCAGACCAGCTATTCCACAGCTAATGACGTAAAGAGAAGGTCCTATCAAGAAGGGTGGGAGGGTCAGAGACATGGTCGGGAACCAAACCCCAGGCACACAGGCCACAAGTGGGGAGAATACCATCCCAGAGGAGGTCTGCTCCCTCCCTGAGTAGGTCCTCCCTGAGGAGCAAGGGGATCAAACCCCACACTGGGCATCCCCACCCTGGGGATGTGCCCCGGAAAGATGAGCCCCTATAATGTCTGGCTTTAAAAATCAGTAGGCTTAACTGTGGGAGAGCTGGAGGGCTATAGGAAACCAAGAGTCTGCTCTTAAAGGGCCAGTGCGCTACATCACTCTGTCTGAGACCCAACAGGAGAGCAGCAGTTTGAAAAGCACCTGGCTTAAATGTGAAGAAGATTTATTGACTAATTTTACCACGTTTGCTGAAAGGGCAGGGATCTGTAGGAGATTTCTCCAGAGATGGAAGTGCTGGTGACGCCATTTTTCTTGCCCTCCTTCAGCCTAGGTGGCTGGCTGCTTACAGGAGCCAGTTCTGATACTTCATCCACCTTGCTGGCATCACTCATCCCCCACCAGCATTCCCCTGTGGACCCACACCACCCAACCCACATGCCCCAGCAGGTGTCCCTCCAAAGTGGCTCCTGCCCCAGCACACCTGGAAGGCAGCCTCGGCCAGGACTGGCACCATTCCAAAGTGACACCTGCCCTGGGGAAGCAGACAGCCGGCACCACACACCAGCATGCCTGCAGCGGCTACAGCCAAGCCATTCAGCCAGCCACACCAGGGACCAGTCCTGCCCATCATTACACCACACAAGTTGTGGCCCAGTCGCAACAGGAGGGAGCAAGCAGCCCGCACAGGGACACTCCTTGAGTGCCTGGTTCTGGTGACTGCACTTCCGCACAAGGCCATTACTTTTAAGACCAGGAGACATACCTACCCTACCTAATGCACAGAAACAAACACAGAGTCAAACAGAATGAGGACACAGAGGAATATGTTCCAAACAGAAGATGATGACAGGGCCTCAGAAAAAGAACTAAGCAAAGTGGAGATCGGCAATCTACCTGCTGAAGAATCTAAAGTAATGGTGATAAGGATGCTCACTTGACTTGTGAGAAGAGTAGAGGAGCTCAGAGAGAACATCAACAAGGAGACAGAAAATATAAAAAGGAACAAATCAGAGTGGACTAAAAGTAACTGAACAATAGAGGAAATCAACAGCAGATTAGAGGATGCAGAGGAACAGCTTGGCAATCTGGAACACAGGGTAGGGGAAAGCACCCAAGGTGAACAGCAAAAAGAAAAAGAATTTTTAATGAGGACAGATGAAGGGACCTCTGAGACAACATCAAGTGTACTAACACTAACCTCTTCACATTAAAGAGATCCCAGAAAGAGAAGAGAAAAGAGAGAGAGAGAGAGAGAGAGAGAGAGAGAGAGAGAGAGAGAGAATGGGGAAGAAAACTTATTTTAAGAAATAAGAGCTGAAAATTTCCTTAGCCTGGGGATGAAAACAGACATCCAGGTTCAGGAAGCACAAAAATCCCCTAACACAATGGACCCAGGAGGTCTACACCAAGGCACATGATAATTAAAATGGCAGAAATTACAGAGAATCTTAAAAGCAGGAAGAGAAAAGCAAATAGCTACATAGAAGGAAAACCTCATTAGGGCTATCACCAGATTTTCAGCAGAAACTTTGCAAGAAGAAGAGAGGGATATAATATATTCAAAGTGCTGAAAGGAAAAAGCTTATAACCAAGAATACTTTATCTGGCAAAGTTATTGTTTAGAATTAAAGGGGAGATAGTTTTTCAGACAAACAAAAGTTGAAAATGTTCATCACCACTAAACCAACCTTACAAGAAATGTTAAAGGGATCTCTTTAAGAGGAAAAGAAAAGATCATAGTTAGAAGAAAATTATGAAAGGAAACATAAAAAGTAAAGTAAATTTCACTGGTAAATTCACCAGTAAATTTCACTGGCAAAAGCAAACATAGTAATAACATAATCACTTAAAAAGCTAGTATGAAGGTAAAAGACAAAAGTAGTAAAATCAATTATACCTACAAAAATTGGTTAAGGGATACACAAAAAGATATAAAAATATGATGTCATATACATTAAAACATGGAGGAGGAGAGTAAAAATGTAGTACTTTCAGAATATGTTCAAACTTAAATGACTGACTTAATATAGAGTGTTACATACAGAGGATGTCATATATGAGTCTTATAGTAACCACAAACCAAAAATGTGTAATAAGTACGCAAAAATAAAGACAAAGGAACCAAAGCGCAACACTAAAAAAAGTCACCAAATCAGAATGGAAGAGAGCAAGAAAGGAGTATAGAACAACTACAAAAAACAACCAGAAAACAATTTACAATATGGTAATAAGTATATACCTATCAATAATTACTTTAAATGTAAATGGATAAATGCTTCAATCAAAAGACACAGGATGACTGAATTAATACAAAAATAAGACCCATCTATATGCTGTCTATAAAAGACTTGCTTCAGACCTAAAGATACATAGACACAAGCAGATTCAAAGTGAAGAAGTGGAAAAAGATATTGGAAGCAAAAAAAACCAAAACAAAACAAAAAAAACAAAAAAAACCCCTCAGGTCATGATCTCACAGTCTGTGGGTTCAAGCCCTGCATCGGGCTCTGTGCCAAAAGTACAGAGATTGCTTGGGATTCTGTCTCCCTCTCTCTCTTCGCCCCTTGCCCCCTCACACCCTCTCTCTTTCTAAAATAAATAAACATTAAAATAAAGACTGTAACAAGAGATACATAATGATAAAGTGATCAATACAAGAGAATATAACAATTGTAAATATCTGCGCACCCAACATAGGAGGACCTAAACATATGAAACAAATATGAGCAGACTTACAGGGAGAAATTGATAGTAATACAATAATAGTAGAGGAGTTTAAAATCCCACTTCAAGACTAGATAGATCATCCATGCAAAAAAAATCAATAAGGAAACAGTAGTTTAGAATGGAAATTAAGACCAGATAGACTTAACAGATATATACAGAACATTCCATCCCAAAACAACAGAATATACATTCTTTTAAAGTGCACATGTAATGTTCTCCAAAATAGCTCTCATGTTAGGCCAAAATACAAGTTTCAATAAATTTTAAAAGCATGAAATCGTATCAAGCATCTTTTCCAACCACGATGGTATGAAACTAGAAATCAATTACTAGAAAAAAACGCAAACACACAGAAACTAAACAACATGCTACTAAACAACCAATAGGTCAATGAAGAAATAAAGGAGGAAATTTAAAAATATCTAGAGACAAATGAAAATGGAAACACAATGGTTCAAAATCTTTGGGACTTAGCAAAAGTAGTTCTAAGAGAGAAATTTATAATGATACAGTCAAGAAACAAACAAACAAAAATCTCAATCTAACTAGAAAAAGAAGAAAGCCCAAAGTCAGCAGAAGGAAGGAATTAATATCAGAGCAGAAATACATAGACTAAAAAAACACTATAGAAAAGATCAATGAAACTAAGAGCTGGTTCTTTGAAAAGATAAGCAAAATTGATAAACCTCTAGCCAGATTCATCAAGGAAAAAAAAGAAAACTCACGAAAAAGAGAAATTACAACCAACACCACAGAAATACAAAGGATTATGAGACAACTATGAAAAATTATACATCAACAAACTGAAAAACCTAGAAGTGGATAAATTTCTAGAAACATACAATTTTCCAAGACTGAATCAGGAATAAATAAAAAAATTGGAACAGACCAGGGGCACCTGGGTGGCTCAGTTGGTTAAGCGTCCTACTTCGGCTCAGGTTGTGATCTCTCAGTTTCTGAGTTCAAGCCCCGTGTTGGGCTCTGTGCTGACAGCTCAGAGCCTGGAGCTTGCTTCAGATTCTGTGTCTCCCAGTCTCTTGGCCCCTCCCATGCTCATGCTCTGTCTCTCTCTGTCTCTCATTAATAAATGTTAAAAATTTTTTAATAAAAAAAAAATTGGAACAGACCTACTAGTAGTAATGAAATTGAATCAGTAATGACAAAGATCTCAACAAACAAAAGTCCAGGACCAGATAGCTTCACAGGTGAACTGTATCAAACATTTGAATTAGCATTAATACCTATCCTTCTCAAACTATTCCAAAAAATAGAAGAGACAGGAATGCTTCCAAATTCATTCTATGAGGCCAGCATTACCCTGATACCAAAACCACACAAAGATACTACAAGAAAATTATAGACCAATATCCCTGATAAACAATGATGCAAAATTTCTCAACAAAATATTAGCAAACCCAATTATAAAACAATATATTAAAAGGATCATTCACCACAATCAATGGGATTTATTTCAGGGATGCAAGGGTGATTCAATATTTGCAAATCAATCAACCTGATACACCATATTAACAAATTGAAGAATAAAAATCATGCAATCCTCTCAATAAATACAGAAAAAAAAAATCACAAAATTCAACATCTATTCATGATAAAAACTATCAACAAAACGGGCAGAGAAGAAACATGTCTCAAAATAATAATGGCCATATATGACACACCCACAGCTAATTTCATAGTCAATGGTGAAAAGCTAAAAGCTTTCCCTCTAACATCAGGAATAAGACAAGGATGTCCACTCTCACCACATTCATTCAACATAGTACCATAAGCCCTAGCCACAGCAATCAGACAAGAAAAAGAAATAAAAGGCATCCAAATTAGTAAAGAAAAAGTAAAACTGTCACTCTTGGCAGATGGCATGATACTATAGATTAAAAAACAAAAACAAAAACACCTAAAGATTAAAAAAAAAAAAAAACTACTGGAACTAATAAATGAATTCAGTAAAGTTGCAGGATACAAAATTAATATACAGAACTCTGTTGAGTTTCTATACACTAATAATAAACTGGCAGAAAGAGAAAGAAAATAATCCCATTTACAATTGTATCAAAAAGAATAAAATACCTAAGAATAAATTTAACCAAGGAGATCAAAGACCTGTATTCTGAACTATAAGATATCAACGAATGAAATTGGAGATGACACAAATAAATGGAAAGATAGGTCTGAAGAATTAATATCATTAAAATGTCCATACTTGGGGCGCCTGGGTGGCTCAGTCGGTTAAGCATCCGACTTCAGCTCAGGTCACGATCTCACAGTCTGTGGGTTCGAGCCCCGCGTTGGGCTCTGGGCTGATGGCTCAGAGCCTGGAGCCTGTTTCTGATTCTGTGTCTCCCTCTCTCTCTGCCCCTCCCCCGTTCATGCTCTGTCTCTCTCTGTCTCAAAAATAAATAAACGTTAAAAAAAAATTAAAAAAAAAATAATAATGTCCATACTTCACCAAGCAATCTACAGATTCAGTGCAATCCCTATCAAAGTAACAATTGATTTTTCACAGAACTAGAACAAGTAGTCCTCAGATTTGTATGGAACCACAAAAGACCCTGAATAGCCAAAACATTCTTCAGAAAGAAGAACAAGGCTGGAGATATAATGCTCCCAGATTTCAAACTACACTACAAAGCCATAGTAATCAAAACAGTATGATACTGTCACAAAAACAGACACATAGATCAATGGAACAGAACAGAGAGCCCAGAAATAAACCTGTACTTACATGGTCAAATAATCTATCACAAAGAAGGCAAGAATACACAATAGGAAAAAGTCTCTTTTTGTTGGGCAAATGGGACAGCTATGTGCAAAAGAATGAAATTGGGCCACTTTCTTACACCATACACAAAAATAAACTCAAAATGGATTAAGGACCTAAATGTAACATCTAAAACCATAAGAATCAGAGAAGTAAACATAGATAGTAAATTCTGACATCTGCTTTAGCATTATTTTTCTGGATTGGTCTCTCCAGGCAAAGCAAACAAAAGAGAAAAGAAAAAAGAAAAACCTGGGATTACATCAAGTTAAAAAACTTTTGCACAGCAAAGGAAACCATCAACAAAATGAAAACACAAGATGTTTGAGAGAAGAATGAATGGATGGGAGAAAATATCTACAAAATGATTTATCTGATAAGGGGTAAATATCCAAAAAAGATAAAGAACTTGCACAACTCAACACCAGAAAAACAAATAATCTAATTTAAAAATGGGCAGAGGACCTGAATAGACCTATTTTTCCAAAGAAGACATACAGATGGTCAACAGACACATGAAAAGATGTTCAGCATTACAAATCATTACAGAAATATAAATCAAAACCACAATGAGAAATCGCCTCACACCAGCCAGAATGGCTAGTATCAAAAGGACAAGAAAAAACAAGTGTTGGCAAGGATGTGGAGAAAAGGGAACTCTCCTGTATTATTGGTAGGAATGTAAATTGGTGCAGCCACTATGGAAAATGTAGTTTCCTCAAATTATTAAAAACAGAAATACTATATGATCCAGTAATTCCACTTCTGGGTATTTACCCAGAGAAAACAAAAACACTAATTTAAAAAGATATATGCATCTCTGTTTATTGAGCATTATTCACAATAGTCAAGATATGAAAGCAACGTATGTGTCCTTGGATAGATGAATGAATAAAGAAAATGCGGTGTATTACACAATGGAATATTACTCAGCTATAAAAAATGAAATATTGCCATTGGCAACAACATGGAGGGATCTAGACGGTATAATGCTGAGTGAAATAAGTCACAGAAAGATAGATACCATATAATTTCATTAATATGTATAATTTAAGAAACAAATGAACAAAGAAAAAATGAGACAAAAAACCAAACTCCCCTTATTTTTTTATCTTTTCAGAATATAATTGACTGTCAAAAGCAAAGGTAGTAAAATATATAATAGGGTTTATAATATATGTAGCATTAAAATATATATAACAATAAAAGCACAAAGTATGGGATGGGGGAAATAGAAGTATACTTTTGTAAGGTTTTTATACCCTACATGAAGTGGTACAATATTATTTGAAGGTATACTGTGATAAGTGAAAGGTATATATCGTAAACCCTATCATAATCACTAAAAAGTAAATAAGAATTGCAGCTAATAAATCAATAGTGGAGATAAAATAATCTAAAATAATCAAGAGGTAAAAGAAACTTAAAAGAGATAGGACAAATAAAGAGCAAATAGTAAAATGTTAGATTTAAATCAAACCATATCAATAATTACATTAACTGTAAATAGTATAAACACTCTAATAAAAATGCAGAAATTGTCAGGTGGAATTTTTTAAAAGACTCAAGTATGTGCTGCCTACAGAAAAAAAAACACACCACTTTAAATACAAGGACACAGGTAATAAAAAAATGGAAAAATAGACGCACCACATAAACTGTATATAAAAACAGTCTACAAAAAAACAATTAGACTGAATATATTAATTTTAGACAATGTAGACTTCAGTACAAAGAATATTACCAAGGTTAGGAAGACATTTCAAGATGATAAAAGGGCTAATTTATCAAAGACAAAACAATTCTAAATGTGTATGTGCCTAATAGAGCTTCAAAATCATGAAGCCAAAATGACAGAACTGAAAGGAGAAATGAATAAATAAATACACAGTTACACCTGGAGACTTCAACACTCCCCCTCTCAGTAACAGATAAAACAACTAGGCAAAAAATCAGAATATAGAAAACTTGAACAACATTATGAACTACATTGACCTAATTAACACTTATTATTAAACACCCAAACAACAGCAGAATACATGTTCTTTGCAAATATACCTAAGAGAGACCTTGTTCTGGGCTATAATAAGAATCTCAACAAATGCAAAAGGACTGAAATGACACAAAGTATGTTGTCTGTCCACAAAATGATTTAGAAATTACATAGAGAGAGATAGATATCTATATGTATATCACCATAAGAAATTAAGCAACACTCTTCTATAAAACCCATGAGTCAAAAAAGAGATCACAAGAGAAATTAGCACATGTTTGAACTGAATGAAAATGAAAACACAAGAGACCAAAATGTGTGGAATTCAGGTAAAGCAGTGCTTTGAGGAAATATATGGCATTATAATGCTTATATTAGAAAAGCCAGATCTCAAATTGATGGTATATACTTTTTTACCTCTAAAAAAAGAAAAAAATCAGAAAAAACAATCCCAGAGTCATCATAAATAATAAACATTAACAGTAGAAATAAACAAAATTGAAAACAAATTTTAAAAAAGTTTTAAGTTTACTTATTTAGAGAGAAAGAGAGAGAGACAAGAGACAGAGAAAGAGCAAGCAGAGGATGGGAGAGAGAGAATCCAAAGCAGGCTCCACGCTGTCAGCACAGAGCCTAATGCAGGGCTCAAACTCAGAGACTGTGAGATCATGACCTGAGCTGAAACCAAGAGTCAGATGCTTAACTGATTGACCCACCCAGGTGCCCCGTTTTTAAAAATTTTTTTAAGTTCATTTATTTAGAAAACAAATTTAAAAGTAGAAAAAATAAAACCAAAATTTGGTTCTTTAAAACAATAAAATTAATAAACCTCTACCCAAAAAAAGAGAGGTAACACAAATTACCAACACCAGCAAATGACAGAGGGGTATCGCTACATATTCTACAGACAATAAAAAACAGTATTCTGAAATTTTTATGCCAACAAATGTGATCATTAAGACAGTATGGATAAATTTCTTGAAAGATTATCCAAGCTCACTCAAGAACTATATAACCTACATACCTATTAAAGAGATCGAATTCATTATTTAAATTTTTCCCACAAAGAAAACTGTAGACTTCATTGGTAAAATCTAACAAACATCAAAGATATAATAATACTGATTCTACAGAAAACAGAAGAGTAGAGAACACTCCCCGATTCATTTTATAAAGCCAGCAGAATCCTGTTACTGAAGACATCACAAGAAGACTACACACCAATATCCTTCATGAACAAAGATGCAAAAATCTTTAACAAATTTTTAGCAAATCAAATCCAGCAACATACATTATAACCAATTACAGTTTATCCCAGGAATGCAAAGTTGGTTCAACAGCAGAAAAATCAACGTGTTTCATCATATTAAGAAACTAAAAAAGAAAAACCATATGATTGTCTTAATGCAGAAAGCATTTAGCAATATTCCACATTCCATCCATAAAAATCTGTGTACCCAAGGAATTAAAGAGAACTTCCCAGTAAAGAGCATCTATGAAATACCTACACCTAACTATATATTCAATAGTGAAAGGCTAAAAACTTTTCCCCTGAGGTCAGGAACAAGGCAAGGATATTCACTCTCACCACATTTATTCAATACTGTGCAAAGGTTCTAACCAGAATTTTAAGGCTAATTAATTCATTAATATAAAAGTGGAAGACAGGGGTACCTGGGTGGCTCAGTCAGGGTTAAGCGTTTGACTTCAGCTCAGGTCATGATCTCATGGTCGTGGTTTCAGGCCCCGCATCAGGCTCTGTGCTGACAGCTCAAAGCCTGGAGCCTGCTTTGGATTCTGTGTCTCCTCTCTCTGACCCTCCCCTGCCTATACTCTGTCTCTGTCTCTCAAAAAAATAGAATATTTAAAAACAGTTTTTTAAAAGTGTTTTTTAAAAGTGGAAGGCACACAGATTAGAGAGAAAGAATTATAAATGTCTTTATTTGCAGATAACATGATCATCTACATAGAAATTCCCAAGGAATTTATGAAGGGTACTGAGAATTAATAAGTGAATTTAACAAGGATATAGGATACAAGGTCAACATACAAAAGTCAATTGTATTTTTATATAGTATAAACAATTGGAAATTTAAATGTAAATGTAAGTAAAAAAAATGAATTTATTTTTGATGTTTGACTGCTGGCAGGTTTAAGCTCCATTCCCTCCTTCTTGCCGTGTATCTGGGCAAGTCAATAAGATAGCCCTGGCATTTCTGCCCTCACTGTCAGTTGGGGCAGGGGGACAGGGGAGTTCAAATCATAAAAATCCAACCTATACACAGGTATCTTCATCTTGCTCCTGTTCCCCAACCATAATAAAAACCGGAGCCACTCACCCTTCCCTTCACTCAAGCTACCCCAGAACAACTCGTGTGCCTGCACTGCTCTCCCCAGAAAACCCCATTCTGTGAAAAACAAGCCCTGTCGTAGCCTCTTGGTATATGTGTGGTGTCATCAGTCTCAACATTCAAACAAATTTTGGGTGGTGGTAGGGCTGATCCCATCTTCTGTGGGGCAACCACAAAACAAAACAGTATCATTTACAAGAGCATCAGGAAATGTGAAATGCTTAGGAGTACATTTAACAAAATATGTGCAAGACTTATACAATGAAAACTACAAAAACCCGCTGATAGAAATTAAAGAAAACCTAAATAAATAGAAAGAGATACCATGAACAGGAAGACATAACACTGTTATGATGTCAATACTCTCTAAATTGATTTATAGATATAATGCAATGGCAATCAGATCTCAGCAGGATTTTTTTTATAGAAATTGACATGCTGACTTCAAAATGTATATGGAAATACAAAGAACATAGAAAGTTGTAGTAGAGTCGTACAAAGAAACTCTTCACAATAGTGAAAATGAAGGAACACAGAACTTCACATCAACACAAATGAATCCTAGAAATATATTCAAATATAAAAGCAAACTTATGGATGGTATGACCTAAATAAGACCTTTATGTAAATAGTTTCAAAACATGTAATCCATGTATGTACCTAACATCAGAGCCCCAAAATATATGAAGCAAGCATTAACAGATTTGAAGGGATTATCATATAATTCAACAGTAATTAGTGGAGACTTCTATACTCAAATTTCAATAATGGATAGAATAACCATTATAGATCAATAGGCAATAGATAATTTAACACTACAAACCAACTGGACCCAGTAGACATATACAGAATACTCCATCCAACAGCAGAATATAGATTTTTCTCAAGTGTACATGGAACATTCTTCCAGGACAGACATATGTTAGCCTATAAATCTTAATAAATTTTAAAAGATTGAAATCAAAGTATCTTTTCTAATCATAATGAAATGAAAGTAGAGATCAATATCAAAAGGAAAACTAGAAAATTCACAAAAATGTGGAAATTAAACAACACACTCTTAAACAGCCAACTTGTCAAAGAAGAAATCACAAGGAAAATTAGAGACAAATGAAAATGAAAACAACATAACAAAACTTAGGAGATGGAGCAAAAGCAGTGCTAAGTGGGAAATTTTTAGTTGCAAATGCATACATTTAAAAAGAAGAAACATCTCAAAAAAAAAAAATAACCTAACTTTAAATCTTAAGATACTACAAAAGAAGAGCAAACTAAGCCCAAAGCTAGCAGAAGGAAGGAAATAATAGATTAGAACAGAGATTAATGAAATAAAGAACAGAAAAATAGAGAAAATCAAGCCAAAAGTTATTCTTCAAAAAAAAAAAATTGATGAACCTTTGAGTAGAATGGCTAAGAAAAAGAGAGAAGACTCAAATTAGTAAAATCAGAAATGAAAGTGGGGACATCACTACTGATTTTACAGAAATAAAAAGGATTATAAGCCCTATGAATAACTGTATATCAACAAATTATATATCCTAGATGAAATTCCCAAAAAATTCCCAGAAATAGACCATCCATCAAAACTGAATTATGAAGAAATAGAAAATATGAATAAACCTGTAACTAGTAAGGAGATAGAATCAATAATCAAAACCCTCCAAACAAAGAAAAGCCCTGGACAAGATGGGTTCACTCATGAATTCTACCAAATGTTTAAAAAAGTTAACATCAATACTTCTCAAATTATTCCAAAAAATGAAGGGGAGAGAAAATTTCCTAATTCATTGTATGAGGCTGGCATTACCTAGAAACCAAAGTCAGACAGACACTAACAAGAAAACTACCAACCAATATATCTTATGAATATCAATGCAAAAGTTATCAACAAAATATAAGCAAACTCAATTCATTATATTAAAGAAGATTATGCACCAAATGGAATTTGTTCCAGGAATTCAAGGATGGTTCAACATACAAAAATCAATCAATATAATACACCACACTAACAGAATGAATAAAAACTATATAATAATCTCAACTGATGCAGAAAAAAACATTTTAGAAAATTAAACATTTTCATGATAGAAACCATTCCATTTATAATAGCATCAAAAAGAATAAAACACTTAGAAATAAATTTATCCACAGAGTTTAAACACACTACAAAACATGGCTGAACAAAATTAAAGAAGACATAAAGAAAAGGAAAAAACCCCACGTTCATGGACTTAATATTGTTAGTGATAATACTACTCAAAGCAATGTAATAGATTCAATGTAATATATAGATTCAATGTAATCTCTATCAAAAGCCCAACAGTGTTTTTTTTTTTGCGAAAACAGAGAAACTTAACCTAAAATTCATGGCATCTCAAGAGACCCCAAATATCCAAAATAGTCTTAGAAAAGAAGAAAGTTGCAGGAATCACACTTCCTGATTTCAATGCTTACTACAAAGCTACAGTAATCAAAACAGTGTGGTGGTGGCATAAGAATAGACATGTACACCAACAGAATAGAGAGCCTAGAAATAAACCCTTGTATAAGTGGTTAACTGGGGGTGTCTGGGTCTGTTAAGCGTCTGACTTTGGCTCAGGTCATGATCTCATGATTCGTGAGTGTGAGCCCCATGTTGGGTTCTGTGATGACAGCTCAGAGCCTAGAGCCTGCTTCAGATTCTATGTCTCCCTCTCTCTGTCCCTCGCCCGCTCACACTGTCTCTCTCTCAAAAGTAAACAAACATTAAAAAAAAAAAAAATGGTTGGGAATGCAAGCTGGTGCAGCCACTCTGGAAAACAGTATGGAGGTTCCTCAAAAAACTAAAAATAGAACTACCCTACGACCGAGCAATTGCACTAGTAGGCATTTATCCAAGGGATACAGGTGTGCTGTTTCGAAGGGACATATGCACCCCCATCTTTATAGCAGTACTATCAACAATAGCCAAAGTATGGAAAGAGCCCAAATGTCCATCGATGGGTGAATGGATAAGGAAGATGTGGTATATATATACAATGGAGTATTACTCAGCAATCAAAAAAAATTAAATCTTGCCATTTGCAACTACGTGGATGGAACTGGACAGCATTATGCTAAGTGAAGTTAGTCAGAGAAAGACAAAAATCATATGATTTCACTCATATGAGGACTTTAAGAGTCAAAACAGATGAACATAAGGGAAGGGAAACAAAAATAATATAAAAACAGGGAGGGGGACAAAACAGAAGAGACTCATAAAAATGGAGAACAAACTGAGGGTTACTGGAGGGGTTGTAGGAGGGGGGATGGGCTAAATGGGGAAGGGGCACTAAGGAATCTACTCCTGAAATCACTGTTGCACTATATGCTAACTAATTTGGATGTAAATTTAAAAAAATAAAAATAAAATTTAAAAAATAAATAAATTTTCCACATTCATACCTAGTTAATAAAATAAATTAGATAATTACAGCTAATTCACAGTTTCTCGTGCACTATTTTACTCAAATGAAATTAGATACCAAATTTAAAATAAATCAGACAATTTTTGTCTAATATTCAAACATATCACTTAAATAAGTAACATGGTTTTTAGAGCTAACTTAGAATATTTAAAATGTCTATAGTTTAATCATTTTCTGTTTTTTTCATTGATTTATGTCATTCTGGTTGTGTCATAAGAAACAATAAAAGGAAATAATAGAAAATTACTATTTTAAAATATTACAATTCTACATAAAATATGAACCTAGAGATTATTGAAAGTAATATATGTAGTTTTGTCATTTATCTTCAGAAATGTAATGTGTTCTATTTAATATCCAGATAATAATATCTTCCTTCATAGATTAAAAAAAAATGTGGTTAACTGATTTTTGACAGTGTGCCAAGACTATTCCATGCAGAAAGTTTGGTCTTGCATTAAGTTGGACCCTTACCTTATGCCACGTATTAAAATTAAAATAGATAAAAAACCTAAATATAAGAACTAAAATTACAAAACCCTTAGATTAAAACATAGGGGAACATCTTCATGACACTGGATTTGGTAATGATTTCTTGTATAAACACCAAAAGCACAGGCAACAACACAATAGATAAATTGGACTTCATCAACATTAAAAACTCTGTGCACCAAAGGACTCCATCAAGAGAGTAGAATGATAACCCACAGAATGGGAGAAAATATTTGCCAATGATATATCTGAAAAGGGATTAACATCTAGAATATATTTTTTTAAAAACTCCTACTATTCAATTATAGGAAAAAACAAACAACCCTATAAAAAAAGATTGAGCAAACGACTGAAATAGAAATTTCTCCAAAAATATACAAATGGCCAATAACCATATGAAAAGATGCTCAACATCACTAAAACAACTTAAAGCCACAATAGGATACCACCTCACACACATTAGGATGTCTAAAATAAAATTTAAAAAAAAAAAAGGAAAGCAACAAGTGTTGACAAGGATGTGGAGAAATTGGAGCCCTCGTGCACCATCAGCTGCAATGTAAAATGGCACAGTTACTGCAAAAAAAACAAAACAAAACAAAAAAGCACACAAAAAGATAGCTTGGTGGTTCCTCAAAAAGTTAAACATAGAATTACCTTATGATCTGGCAATTCCACTCCTAGGTATATACCCAAAACAACTGAAAGCAAGGTCTCAGATATCTGTACCCCAATACTTTTAGCAGAATTATTCAAAATAGCAAAAAGGTAAAAACAACATAAATGTCTATCGATAGATGACTGAATGAGCAAGATGTGGTATATACATACAATGGAATATTATTCAGCCACAAAAAGGAACATTCTAATACATGCTACAACAAGGATGAATCTTAAAAACTATGTGAAGTGAAATAAGTCTGCCACAAAAGGACAACTGTTGTATGGTTCCACTTATATGAGATCAATTCATAGAGACAGAAAGTAGATTAGAGGTGACCAGGGGCTAGGGAGAGAGGAAATGCGGAGTTACAGGCACACCTCCAGGACACTGCAGGTGTGGTTCCAGATCATTGGAAGATCATCCAGATCATAAAGCAAGTATCACAATAAAGTGAGTCAAATGAAGTTTTTAGGTTCCCAGTGCATATAAAAGTTATGTTTACACTATAGTGCAGTCTATTAAGTATGCAATAGTATTATGCCAAAAATAATGTATATACCTTAATTTAAGAATATCTTACTACTGAAAAATGCTAACCATGGGGCGCGTGGGCGGCTCAGTCGATGATGCGTCCAACCCTTGATTTCAGCTCAGGTCATGATTTCACAGTTCGGTTCGTGGGATTGAGCCCCATATCAGGCTCTGTGCTGACAGCATGAAGCCTGTTTGGGATTCTTCTCTCCCTCTCTCTCTGCCCGTCTCCTGCTTGTGCTCTCTCAAAATAAATAAATATTTTTTAAAAATAGAATAAAAAATGCTAACCATCATCTGAGCTTTCAGCAAGCCAATCTTTTTGCTGATGGAGGATCCTGCTGTGTTGACAGCAGCTGACTGATCAGGGCAGTGGCTGCAGATGGCTGGGGCTGCTGTGGCAATTTCTTTAAGACAATGGTGAAGTTTGCTGCATTGAGTGATTTTTGCTTTCACAAATGATTTCTCTGTAGGATGCGATGCACAGAACTTCTTTCAAAATTGGAGTCAATCTTCTCAAATCCTGCTGCTACTTTTATCACCTAAATTCATGTGCTATTATAATGTGTTTTCATTTCAAAAATCTTCACAGCATCTTCACCTGGAATGATTCCAACCCAAGAAACTACGCTCTTGGTTTATCCCTGAGAAGCAATCCCTCATCCATTCAAGTGTTTTCATGGGATAGCAGCAATCTGGTCCTATCTTCAGGCTCCACTTCTGATTCTAGTTCTCTTGCTGTTTCCACTACATCTGCAGTAACTTCCTCCACTGAAGTCTTAAACCTCTCAAAGACCTTCATGAGGGCTGGAATCAACTTCTTCCAAATTCCTGTTCATGTTGATATTTTGACCCTTCCATTAAGTCATGAATGTTCATAATGGCATCTAGACAGTGAATCCTTTCCAGAAGGTTTTCAATTGACTTTGCCCAGATCCATCAGAGGAATCACTGTCTATAGCAGCTATAGCCTTATGAAATGTGTTTCTTAAATAATAAAACTTGACATTTGAAATTACTCCTTGACCCATGGATTGAAGAATGGATGTTATGTTAGCAGACAGGAAAATAACACTGATCTTGTTGTACATCTCCATTAGAACTCTCGGGTGACCAGGTGCTTTGTCAATGAGCAGTAATATTTTGAATCTTTTTTCCTGAGCAATAGGTCTCAATAGTGGGCTTAAAATATTTAGTAAACCATGTTATAAACTGATGTGCTGTCATCCAGGCTTTGTTGTTCATTTATAGAGTACAGACAGAATAGGTTTAGCATAATTCTTTTTTTCTTTTTTATTTACTTTGAGAGAGACAGTGTGAGTAGGGGAGGGACACAGAGAGAGGAGAGAGAGAATCCCAAGTAGGTTCTAGGCTGCCTGCCAGTGCAGAGCCCAATGTGGGGCTTGAACACACAAAATTGTGAGCTCATGACCTGAGCCAAAACTAAGAGTTGGACGCTTAACCATGGGAGCTGCTCAGATGGCCCAGATTTAGCGTAATTCTTCAGGGCCCTAGTACTTTTGGAATGGTAAATGAACATTAGCTTCGCCTTAAAGTCACCAGCTACATTCACCCTAAAAAGAGGCAACTTGTCCTTTGAAGCTTAGAAGCCAGGCATTGACTTCTCCTCTCCAGCTATGAAAGTCCCAGACAGCGTCTTCTTTCAGTGTAAGACTATTACATCTACACTGAAAATCTGGTTAGCATAGCCACCTTCATCAATTAGCTTAGCTAGACCTTCCAAAGAATTTGCTGCAGCTTCTACATCAGCACTTGCTGCTTCACCTTGTATTTTTATGTTAGGGAGACGGCTTCCTTCCTTAAACCTCGTGACCAAATCTCTGCTAGCTTCCAACTGTTCTGCAGCTTCACCTCTCTCAGCCTTCACAGAATTGAAGAGAGTTACAGCCTTACTCGGATTAGGCTTCAGCTTAAGGGAATGTTGTGGCTGGTTCGATCTTCTTTAAAAAAAAAAAAAAAAAAAAAAAATTTTTTTTTTTTTTTTACATTTATTTTTGAGAGAGAAAAAGAGAGAGAGAGCACAAGTGGGGGAGGGCAGAGAGAAAGGAGACACAGAATTCAAAGCAGACTCCGGGCTCTGAGCTGTCAGCACAGAGCCCAATGCGGGGCTCAAACTCACAAACCGCGAGATCATGACCTGAGCCGAAGTCGGACACTTAACCTACTGAGCCACCCAGGCGCCCCATGGTTCGGTCTTCTATCCAGACCACTCAAACTTTCTCCATATCAGCAATAAGGCTGTTCTGCTTTCTTATCTTTGGTGTGTTCACTGAAGTACCACTTTAAAAAAAAAAAAAGTCTTTTAATTTTATTTTAGAGAGAGAGGGCAAACATGAGAAGGGGAGAGGGGCAGAGGGAGGAAGAGAGAGAAAGAGAGAGAATCCCAAGCAGTCTCTGTGCTGTGAGTGTGGAGCCCAAAGAAGGGCTCGATGCCACGACCCTGGGATCATGACCTGAGTCAAAATCAAGAGTCAGATGCTCAACGAACCGAGTCACCCAGGTGTCCCTAAAGGTAGCACTTTTAATTTCCTTCAAGGACTTTCTTTGCATTTACAGCTTGGCTAAATGTTTAACTCAAGAGGCCTACTTTTGGGCCTGTCTCAGCTTTCAACATGCCTCCTTCACTAAGCTTAATCATTTCTAGCTTCTGATTTAAATTGAGAGATGAGACTCTTCCTTTCATTTGAACACTTGGAGGCCACTGTAGGCTTGTTAATTGGCCTTGGTTCAATATTGTTTCGTCTCAGGGAATAGGAAGAAGCAAGGAGAGGGAGAGAGACAGGGAAGGGCAGATCAGTGGAGCAGACAGGACACATAAGATTTACAAATCAAGTTCACCATCTTCTGCAGGGATGGTTCGTGGCACTCCAGAACAATTACAACAGCAACATCAAAGATCACTGATCACACATCACCATAGCATGATAATAAAGTTTGAAATACTGCAAGAATTACCAAAATGTGACACAGACATGAGGTGGGCAAATTCTGTTGAAAAAATGGTGCCAACAGACTTGCTTGATGCAGGGTTGTCACAAACTTGCATTTGTGAAAAACCCAGATCTACACAGCACCTTAAAGCAAAGTGCAATAAATCAAGGCATGCCTGTACTCTTTAGCGGGTACAGAACTTCTGTGTGGGGTGAGGAATGTTTTGGAAATGGATAGCAGTGATAGTTGTACAACATTGTGAACGTACTTAATGCCACTGAATTGTACACTTAAAAATGGTTAAAGTGGTGATTTTTATGTATATTTTGCCATAATAAAAAAAAAACTGTAAAAAACTCTCCCCTATCACATGCAATACAATTCTGGAGGCTGAGTGACTCAAACCTAGGACTGAGGAAAGTATAAAGAAATCCAGGATACTGTCTCTGAGCGGGGTGTACCCAGGTGTTTCCACTTGCACCTGCCATGTTTTGATCTTTAACCTCGGGGACAGACACAGTATGTTGGTGTAGCTCCACTGAACCTCTGAAATAATTAATAGTCAAAGTCGACGGGATTAGGAAGCAACGTGGCAGCTTTACCAGGAGGCACCAAGCTTATTGTGGAGAAGTGAAGACAGGTCCCTTATTCTTGGGGGGATGCCCGGTCACTTACTCTCCTTGACCCCAGTCACTCCAAACCTCACCTCCTACCACAGCTCTGGCTCCAATACCCCCCTCCACATGCTCCACCATGGAGGGACCTTTAATTGCTCTCTAAGTTCTGGGCCTGGCCTTCAACTAGGCACACATCTCTCCAGCCTCTGGGCAGGGTAGACTAAACTGGGGCTTATCTGTCTGGTCCCCACCTCTGCTGAAGTTGGGCAAGTCCCTCAGGCGCCTCTGCCTCCCTCCCCCACTGCAACCCAGGATCTGCTGAATAATGGAGACAGGAGAGCACAGGGCACTTGCCCCTCTCACTTCCCCTTCTCAGGATGCATGTGGTTCAGCTCTCCACCCCAGACCATGGCCAGGGGTGGGGCTGGGCTTTCCTCTTCTCTCCAGGCAGGCTTAGTGCCCGTTGCCCCAGGCAGGCTCCTACCTCAGAGCAACATTTCCCTGCTCCTGAGATGCATCCAACAGGGGCTGGCTCCCCCCTCCCCTCAGGAGGCAGGCCTTGGGCTGGGGGAAGCAGAGGAGTCAATCAGGCTCCTGGCTCACAGTGTTGGAAGGTGACTGGCCCTACAACATGCTGACCGTGTGCAAGGGAGTAAGGGGGTGGAGGGAGTGGGGTTGAAGAGGGAGGGCCCACTACCCAAAGGGAACTCCTTGAGGCCGGGGACCCCCTAACCCCTAGTGCAGTGTCCTCTCAGGCTTCCAGACTGGGTGGGTGGACAGACCAACAGGAGCTCCCTGGCATGGACAGTCTGGGAAGTGAGGGCTGGAGTGGGGGTGGAGGTAAGGAGCCAGAGAAAGCCAGGATAGCATGTGATCGTTTGAGGGTGTGTGTGTGTTTGGGGGATGGGTGGGGAGTCCCATCATGGGTGGGGTAGCATCCAAGGCTTCCTTCTGAGTCTGGATGCCTCTACCCCTGACCTGCTCTGTTTCGTGGGACCGACCTCAGCTCTGTCTAGGGCCCTGTCTGGCCACTCCTGTGGCTCTGAGCAGCAGAGGAAGGGGCAAGCAGACTTCCACCCTTCTTGGCTCCCGGTCCAGGGGAGAAGACCCTCATGCCACACTCGTCTTCCTGGGACAGTCGCACCAAGCCACCCCTTCCATCCAGCCGGGCAGCTTGGAGCTGGGCACCTGGTCCCTGTGGCACTTCTGTCTGGGAAGCAAGGCTTTGGTCAATTCAGGCCCCCACCCCCAATGCCAGAGATGGACACAGCAGATGGGTCAGGCACAGAGATGACATTCAATGAGGGGCAACAAATGTAGGGGCCACCTCACCCTATTAAGTATCGCTATCCAATGAGGTTCTCAACCTTCTAGGCTGGGCTTTGTGTGGGTAAAATGAATAGTGCTCTGAATCTGCCTTTGTCTGACCATGAAGCTCCATTAAGCCATGGAACCAGAGTTATAATTATACTAATAATAATAGGGGTGCTTCACATGGGTCACCATGCACATTGAATCCCCCAGAGACATGGATGGGGATGGAGCATGGGGAGGGGGTCTTCTCCTCCATCATCATCATCATCATCATCAATCTCATGTTACAGAAATGGACAGAAGCCTGAGGGATGGAGTCCCTGGCCTGTTTCAAGCTGCAGGCCAGGACCCATCCCACCACAGGCCTGAGCAACAAAACCACATCACAGGAGACAAAAAGTCATGGTCAGCACATGGAAAGGGTGCAAGGCACCATGTGTCCACACCAGGGCTCTGGTGGCCAAGAAGTGGTGAAGGATCAGCTTTCCTGCAGCTTGGCAAAGCCTTCCCAATGGCACAACCATCTAACTGCCCAGCCCTGTGGCAGGCTGAGGTAAGTGCAGGGTCATGGTCTAGGGTAGGAATCTTGGTCAGAGATGAGACCTGGCTAAGAGGTGAAGGTCTAGTAAATAACCCTGGGGTGCTGCCTCCTCCCATGGGACCCTCACTGCCACCTCTAACCCAGGCCATCCATGCTCCCCAAGATGGTGGAATTAGCTTCCTCTGGGCCTCCTGGCTCCTCTTGTCCCAACAGCTCTGCCTAGTCTGCCCCCTGCCTACTCTATCACCTTCCACCCCACCATGAGCCTTGCTGTCTGGGTTCCAGGTGCATGACCACCCTCCCTTCCTCACACCCAGGGCCTGTGCATGTGCTAAGCCTCTTTCCAAATATGTGGCCCCACATCCTTTCACCTGGGCCACTCTTTGCCTTCCCTCAGGCCCCACTCAGCCATTAATTCCTCTGGGAAACCTTCCTGGGCCACTGGCCACATCCACGTGGGACTTCTTGTACCACACTTACTGGGATCTCAACAAACTAAGAGTGAGATGAGCTGTCCAAGGCCCATCCCCTGAGACAAGGGCTCTGCGGCCTCACCCCCTGCAACACTGGCCTGGGGCTGGCATTCTGGAATGCTGGCTGGCCGGACACCTAAGGAGGATGGGCCTACCTGCAGCTTACAATGCCCTGAGCCTGGGCAGTATGAAACACGGCCACTGAACTCATGCATCTGTACCAGAGTGGACAGAGAGGCTCATGGAATGTTCTGTGTCCTGACATGGTGGTGCTCTCCCGGGGGATATACAGATCAAAATTCACCACTGGTACACTTTACTCTATGTATGCTGTAGCTTAATTTTGTAAAAATTATAACAAGAAGACACTTCCTCCAAAAGTCAAGTTCTTCTTCCTAGAAATGTCATCTGCCACATATTGGTGCACAATCAACAAATAAATCAGAAATTCTCCTCTCACTTCTTCAAATGGCTCATCATTTGCTGCTTTAGACAGGACCCCAGGCTGCCTGGACAGAACCCACCTGCCCTGGGAACCCCCTGGTACAGCAGCTGTGGCAGGACATAGGGCAGGGCAGAGGTTGGGATGTGCCTCAAGCTGCCAGGAAAGCCTCCCGATGGGAGCCTCCGTGCCTGAGGCCACACCAAAGGCCGGGCTTTTATCCCCAGCTCTGCCAGGACCTGCTACATGACCTAGGCCCAGGGTTTCCTGCTGTTCCTTAGTAAACACTTGCTGTGTGACTAGTATATAAAAATATATTCACGGGGCACCTGGGTGGCTCAGTCGGTTGGGCGTCTGAATTCTGCTCAGGTCATGATCTCACAGTTCATGAGTTCAAGCCCTACATCGGGCTCTGTGCTGACAACTCTGTGCTTCGGATTCTGTGTCTCCCTCTCTCTCTGCTCCTCCCCTGCTCACTCTCTGTCTCTCTGTCTCTCTCTCTCTCAAAAATAAATTTAGAAAAAAAAATATAATTCACTTCATGGGGCGCCTGGGTGGCTCAGTCAGTTGAACGTCCAACTTTGGCTCAGGTCATAATCTCACAGTTCGTGGGTGCGAGCCCCACACCTGGCTCTGTGCTGGCAGCTCGGAGCCTGGAGCCTGGAGCCTGCTTCGGATTCTGTGTCTCCTTTTCTCTCTCTGCCCCTCCCCAGCTCGTGCTCTCTCTTTCTCTCTCTCAAAAATAAACAAACTCAAAAACGATTTTTTTTTTTTATAAATAAAAATACGTTCACTTCAGGAGAGGAGACAGACGTGGAAACAGGCACAGAGGGATAGTGACTTCTCTTACAAGAGCTGGGGCCAGTATTGCTGAATCTGTCCACCCCACAGACACCCGCCTGGATCAGGTTCCATCATCTCCCCCTGGGACCCTCCTAATGGTTCCTAGTGGCGTCTGTGCCACCAGGACCCCCACTCCACACCACCTTACAATCTGCTCCCCACACGGCAGCTGAAGGTCAGCTTGGGCCTCACCAAAGTAACTCCACACAAAGGAAACAAGACGACGAACAACTCCTTTGGGTCCAGAGAGGGGTCTGAAGGGAAGAACACAACACTGCTTACCGTAGAGGCCGCTTTGAGGCAATTGAGGCGTGGAATGTGGAAAGGGTCACAGTAACCCCCTGGCTGAATACTGACAGACTCATAAGGTGACCCACCTCGAGATATCTATAGGCCCTAATTAACCAATGGGCTATTTACAATCAGGAAGTTACCAAAAAAAAGGGAGAATTCCATATGTCGCCATACCTCCTCTCTTCCCCCTTTAAAAAGAGCCCCCACCCACCGCCTCCTGGCAGACAGTCTCTCCTCTGCTGTCCTGCCCTGCCGCTCCCTTGTGGTGTGTTCAATAAACTTCTATCTCCTTTGTTCTGCCTCAGGTGAAGGCCAAGCCACCGGCTTCTGATCATCACCCCAGATTTGGGGGGCCCTCAACCAATCAGGAGAGACACCGCACCCACAAAATACCCTTGCCAAAAAATTCAAACCCGAATCTGCTCAGATCCACCAATTCGGAGGAAAGTCACAGGAGCATAGGAAAGGACACCCAGAGGGCCCATCAACAGAACCCAGGTTAAGGGAAGCTCCATAGATTTCTTTGACAAGAGATTCAAGTGAAAAATAAGACAGAAAGTGATGGAAGGAAATCTATGGAATAACGTGTGGATCTTCCTTAGACCCTGGAAATGTGAACACTGGCTGGATTTTTGAGGAGGTTAAGAAGGGCGTCACTGCTTGTCAGATGTGACAATGGCCCTGTGGTTATGTTGTTTAAAATGACTCTCTCAGAAATACATAGTAAGAAATGGAAGAAATAGGATTTGGGATTTGCTTTAAAACAACCCAGGGTGTCATGAGGGGGTGGACAAAATAGGATCACAGCTGCTTTGTGACGGACACGTGGGGCTCAGCAAAGACTCCTGGCTAATTTTGCTGCAAATTTTCCATAAAGAAAAGGGTGTTGTTGTTGTCGTCTGTTTTAAATCTCAAATATCCCCACCAAAGGAGTGAGGGAAAGAAAGGAGGGTAGGCCGGAGAACCGCCCCCAGGCAGGGGGCCAGGTCTAGGCTGGAGGGTCCCCAACCATTCCACTGCAAATGCGTACACATTCTGTGCTCTGTGCACAGTTTTCAAGTCTCAATTAAAAAACACCCACCTCGGGCACCTGGGACTTCAGCACAAGTCATGATCTCACTGTGAGTTCAAGCCTCGGGTGGGCGGGCTCTGCGATGACAGCCAGAACCCATTTGGATCCTGTGTCTCCCTGTCTCTCCGCCCCTCCCCCTGCTCACTTGCAAGCATGCTCTCTCCCTCTCTCAAAAATAAATAAAACATTAAAAAAAAAAAAACCCACCTCACACCCAGATATGGCAGGATACAGGGCCACCAGTGCCAGCATACACACTGTTGTGGATTGTCTGTGAAAGAGAAGAAAGTCAGAGCTGAGAAACTTCTACAGCAATGTCACACAGTTACTATGTCTGCTGGGTGTCGTCCTTACAATAATGGCTTTAAAAAGTGAAGGGGGGCGTGGCTCAGTCAGCTCAGGTCATGATCCCACCCTTCGTGAGTTTGAGCCCCGCGTCCAGCTCTGTGCTGACAGCTCGGAGCCTAGAACCTGTGTCCCCCCCTCTCTCTGCCCCTCCCCTGCTGGCACTCTGTCCCTCTGTCTCTCAAAACTGGATAAAAGTTAAAAAAGATTTTTTTTAAGAAAATAAAATAAAAAGTAAAGGGAGCTGGTGGTCAAGATCCTTGGGTTGCAGCCCCAATGCCATCACCACTCATGGTTTATTTAGCACCTCTGGGCCTCAGTTTCCTCATCCATAAAATGGGAACAGAGCCACCTCTTCTGTAGGTTTGATAGAACAAAAGGAACTCAGAGCCAAAAACACCCTTCAAAGAATGAAAAGTGTTAAGCCAAACCACGTGGAGATTTTGTCACACTCCCAGTGTGGCCTGGGCCCTGTCCCTGCCCTACTCCCTGCATAGCCTCACTCACCCGGTTTCCACCTCCATCAAGTGCAACCACGGCCAAACACAGTATTACTGATAATAGATTAACTAAAGTATCATTGATCAAAAAAATAGATCACCAACCCTCCTGTGTGTGCCTGACACCTCCAGGAACCCTCCCTCCAGTCCTTTGGGGCCCACTTCATCACCCCATGTACAGCTGGGGCTCTGGGAGAACAGCGGTCCCTGCCCCCTTTGTGTTCAGACTTGCTTTCAGGTCCCAGCATGGCAACACACGCAAACACTAATGCAAGTGCACGTGGGCTGCGACTTCACAGGGTTTTGTCCCAGAACAGGCAGAAGTCATATTAACGTGGAGTTCACCGCCTGGCCCCATCTGCGTTCTTTCCTGGGCTGGCCCCTCCACACCACGGCAGCAGAGCAGACAACAGCAGTCCTGTGGCCCTGCTGGGAACAGTGGGTGTGGGGCCTCAGTGAGGCTTCACGTCCCTGGCTCAAAGCAGGCATTACACTTGACCCTGCGAAGCCCAACGAGCCGGAGGAGAACACGGGTGGGAGGAGTACCGAGGACACAGGTGCTCCCACTAGACCCAAGCCCCAGCTCGGGTGGGCCGCTGAGGCCCTGGGAAGCAGCCAGAACCGGCTTGCTCTTCATGAGACAATGAGTCCACTGTTACTGGCCGGGACCTTGATTAATATTTGCAAAAGGAGCAAAGTGGAAAATTCCACCTGGGCAGAGGCAGGGCCCAGGGGAAATGTCAACAACCTCGATGGCCTTGTTCTCCCCGGGATGGACCAGGCAGAGAAACAAAGGCCTGATAAAGGATACAGAACCTGAGAGTGTCAAGGCACTTGGATCCAAAGGAATTTCCTTATTTGGGTCAGAGAGGCATTAATTTTTTTGTCATCCTGACTTTCCTGCCCCTAAACTGACACGACACCTTGAAATCCTTCAACTCTCTTTCTCTCTCTGTAGTCTCCCAATAGCCCTGCCAGACCAGCAGAGCTGATGCTGGCCCCATGTTACAGATAGGGAAACTGAGACTCCAACACAATGAGAGCTTCGCCCGAGGCCAGCAGCTGGTGAGTAGCACATCCAGGCAAACCCTGGTGTCTCAACTGCCAGCGGTGGCACAGAGCCTGTTCCAGGGAGTCTGGGGTCAGGTGTCACAGGGACTAGACAGGGTGGACTTCTGGGCTCCAGCAGAGGCCCCGACCTTCACTCCACCAGAGGAGGAAGAGGAGGAAGAGGAAGAAGCCCAAAGCAGCTCTCCCGGGTAGGCAGGTGTAAGCACCACCATGGGGGGAAGGTGTGCATAAATGATTCATTCAAGCATTTAACAGTGCCTCCTAAATACCAGGATGCCAAGGCCACTGTGGATGCGAAGGTGCACTGCGTGGTGGCCCTTTGAGAAACCCAGACCTGGCAGAATTCAGGACTGAAGGGGGAATGTCCAAGTATCTCCAAAGGCTGCTTCCCTCACAGGCTCAAGTCACCTCACTGAGCCACTTCACAGTCTCATCTGCCCCATTTTACAGAAAAGGAAACTGAGGCCTTGAGAAGGGCAGTGACATGCCACAGGTCACAGAGAGAGAGGAAGCTAAGACAGCTGGATACTTAGTGGCCCTGCCTCCAGTTTATAAAGCCACAATGTTATTGGGCTTAGGTATTCAAACCAATGGTGTCCCTTCCAACGGGCCCCTCGAAGGCTGTATGCTTATCAACAAGGACCTCTCATGAAGAACACTTTTTGGAATGACCTTCCGAGCCAGCATGGACCCCCGCCCCCCATCCACCCCCCAAGCAGGCACAGCTTGCTTGCCTACAGAGAACACCAGCGGTGGCTACAAGTCCTTCCCCTCCATGCCCATCCCGCAGTCCTGTCTACAGAGCTGGTCATGGGCATCATCACCATCCCAGAGCCCCAGAGGGCCAGGGCGCTGTCAAGCGCTGTGCCCTCACCCCACGCTGCTCAGGGTCCCTCCTTCCACCCCTGCTACCACATGCTCAGTGACATCCACACCACACTCACCTCCCCCTTCACTCATCAGCTCTTGCCCCTGGAGAAAGAACCTTCGACCCTCCTTTTCTTAAAACCACCCCCACCCCACTCCCATCTCTGAATGCATTTCCTCCCATGTCCATTTCATCCCCTCTTGTCAAAGCCACCCCTGACTGCGAGTGACGTACCCTGACCTCTCTGCCCCATTTGATCCCCCTGGGCTGCTCCCTCATCCCGGGTTTTTTTCACCCCCTATAAATGTCCTACTCACAAATCCTATCTCCAGGCCTCAGCTCCGCATCCCTGCTCCTCCCCAAACCTCTCGCACTCATGGTCCCAACACACAGCTGTAAAGCCAGCATAGCTTGGAGCCTGGCCCACAACGGGGACTCACCTGTTCATTGAGGGGAATGCATATTGGTTAGCAGCCACCTTCTCGCTGGTCTCAGAGGGGCTGGCCCCCCATTGCCCTGCACAGTCACCCAAATGGCCTTTCTAAAGCTTAAACTGATCACTGCCTAAACCTCGGCTGTTGTTGTTCTTTGGCACCCGGGGACAAAGTTCACGATCTCCACCAGGCCAAGGGTCCTGTCTCCAACCGCAATTTCACAGCAGGGCAGGCACACATGCCCTTGAACACGCACTCACCACATTCATCCCCACAGAGCGCCCATCAGCCAGTACCTGTGTGTCATTCACCTTTGCACCCCAGGACTGGCACCCTGCAGGTGTTTGCTGAGAAGACAGACAACTATCAGAGCTGTAAAAGGTCTCAAGGACCACATAGCTCAAAGCAACTCAGAGGTTGAGTAAGGGGCCCAGAGTGACCCAGCCCCAGGCAGTGATGAGGCAACAATCTCCCGTCAGTCAATTCTCCAGGGTCAGGAACCAGACCAATCCTCTGGAAACGTCACCTGGAGCCCCACATGTACGCATGCCAGAGCTCTAGCTGACCTTGAGACTGAGCTCCAGTCCATGTAGCCCGAAATCTGTACCCGGCAAGTGAGCCAGGCCTGGCACATAGTAGGACCTCAGCAAAACCAGCTGCTTGATAAAGTCAACCTCTCACCAGCTGACAATTCCCTCCATAAGTTTCAGGGCCGTCTCTAGGCCTTCATCTCTTCATCTGTAGGACGGCCGCTAACATGGCCTGAAAGTTTCAGTGGCCTGGAGTTGGTCAACCTAATTTGGTCCTTTGCAAACAGGGGACTGCAGCAGCCCAGATCTAAGCTCTGAGATCCACTGTTAGCCCAACTAATTTTTGTTAACCTGTTCCCAAATCACTGTGTCTCAAAGGATGGTTCCAGCCAGCCGCAGGCGGCAGAATTACCAAAAGAGGGCTTGTAAAAGCAGAGCCCAGTGGGTGCCCAGGGGTCAGAACCAGTGTCTGAGGGCCGGCCGGGGATTTGCATTTAAGGCGGCGCGTGATTCTTGCGAACAGCGAAAGCCTAACAGCGTCCAACACTTCCGCCTTCGGAGACCCAAGTGTTACCTTCAGACCTCGTTTTGTTTGGCAGTAAACACACCAGGTTTCCATTACTCTAACAACACACAACTTAGTTTCTCAGAAGTACTAGCTGCCGCGAAGAACTCAGCGAGGTTCGGCTGCCCGCGTCCCACCCTTTTGTCTCGGGGGGGGGGCGCCGGTGCGGAAGGTGGGGCTCCTGCCTCGGCGTCCAGCCCGGGTCCTCCCGACTCACCCACTCCTGGCCCGAGGCCGCCCGGGGCTCCGGTCTGCGGCCAGGGCCGTGTGGATCGGGACGCACCCCATGCTACTCACCCTCGGCAGCTGGGGCCCAGGACGGAGCCGGGGGGGGGGGGGGGGGGGCGGCTGCGGCGGAGCGGCGGCGGCGGCGGCGTCAGGGCCCTCGCCCCGCTACCCTGTAACTGGCGGCTCCGGCGCACCGCGCGCTCTCCGCGGCCTGGAGGGGAACGACGGGCGGGCGGTTCGGACCGGGTCTGCGGGCTGGCCCGAGCGCGCGTGTGCAATCCTGCACTTGGCTCACTGCTCCCACGTGTGCACGGGGCCCGGAGCGCGCCGGTACCGCCGGTGCTCTGCCCACCAGGCGCCCCGAGGCTCTGGGACGCGGCCCATCCCCGTGAGCCCCGGCAGGCGGGCCCCGGCGCTCCTACGTTGCCACCCAGAGAGGGGTCCGCCCTCGGCGCGGGCGGCGGGGCCGGGGCGGCGCTGCGGGAGGCGGGGCCCCGAGGGATGGCCCCGGGCGCCGAGATAAGAGTGCGGCGGGCCGGGGGCTGACGGGGGTTCCGCGATGTCGCTAGCGCTGCTGAGTCTGGCCGCGCTGTGCTGGGGATTGGTTTCCACGGAGCCGGTAAGCCTCCGCCCGCGCCCCTTTCCCGCGTTCCCTCCCTGGAGCCCCGACCCTGACGGCGTCCGACGCCCCATCTCATGCTTGTTATCCGAGGGCTGCGTGGAAGGGTCACACATGCGCCCTCTGGGTCAGCCCGACACGCCGTCCTGGGCTTCAGGCTCGAGTCAGGGGCGTCGGAATCAGAGGGCCCCGGGCTCAAATGCCAGCCGGTGTTCTGGATTCGGTCATTTATGCTCACTGAGGCTCGGTGTCTTCATCTGTAGAAGGAAGACTCACTTGGGTCTAGTGAGGAACAGCGACAGGGCTTGCAAGGCAGCAGCAAAGAGCCTGGCACATGGTAGGCACTCAATATTGTTAATTGTTACGCTTGCAATCGAGGTCTGCCCACTTTTGGGTACAAAAACTGCTTCTCGGGGCGCCTGGGTGGCTCAGTCGGTGAAGCATCCGGCTTCGGCTCAGGTCATGGTCTCGGGATTCGTGGGTTCGAGCTCCGCGTCCTGCTCTGTGATGCTAGCTCAGAGCCTGGAGCCTGCTTCAGATTCTGTCAGTCTGTCTGTCTCTCTCTCTTTCTCTCTCTGCCCCTCCCATACTTATAGAGAATATTCTCTCTCTCTCTCTCTCAAAAATAAATAAATAAACGTTAAAAAACAAAACAAAACAAAAACGCTGCTTCTCCATTACTGCTTGCCCTTTTTTGCCATGTTGATTGATGCTGTGCTAGGGTACCATGACCCGGAGCTAGTAATCTGTTGAACTCTGGTTGGTTTCCTTTTCTCCCCAGTGCCTCGAAGGATTGAGGGAATCTTTTGGGTCACTAGTGAAGAAAAATCTTGTGAAACAGCATTTGAAACTATATCCCTGCTCTCTTAGCATAGAGCATAAAACATGGTGGTTACCTGTTCATGATTATGGAAAGATGAACCCCGATCATGTGCCCTGGTGCCTCCAGCTACTCTCCTTGTTGCTTTGCTTCTTCCTAAAATTTGTCTCACCAGCCCTTTGACAAGAACTCAGCTCCCACTATGGTGTCTTATTTGTTTAAAAAAATGTCTGATATTACTTGCAGTTCAGCTTTAAAAAGACAAAGATGAGGGACTAACAATTTCACCCAAACCCATATTACTCAAACCATTAAAAGTCTTACCTTCTGTCTTACAAGATGTCTGGAAATGTACAGGCTGAGAGGGATCAGACTCCAGAGCTGGTCGACTTTTATTGTATAGGGTCTTATCACTGGAACTTGCTGCTGCCTGAAAGTTAAATATTTTAGATCCAGTATTTTCTTCCAAAACAAAAGTACTGATTATTTGTTTCTTAAAATGACATGAGCCATTAACCCTAAAGGATTTAGTACTGGCCTTTTTGGGCACTAATGATCAAGAGTTTTTAAAAACTCTTTTCAAAAGATAACATGATGAAATCACAACTGCTTTTTGATTTTCTGAATAGCTAGCTCAGGTGAGTCCTTTTGTATCAGAGGAGGAATATTTTAAAGACACTGGGACAGCACCTTGGATTGCATTCATAACTTTCTTCCATTTATCTTCTTGGCACAGCTAGTCCTTAACCTGGAGAGAATCAATAGGTTCTCTGGATGGTCCTCAAAATCTACACTTGAACATTAGAGTGGGAAGGGGTCTTCATGATGGTCCAGATCACCCCTGCTTATAGCAGGGAAAGGGGGTGAGACGCAGAGAGGAGTGGAGACCCAACTCTAGTTTTTAAGTGTGGTGATGAGCAGGCTTGAGGATCTAAGTATATTGATAGCTAATCTAAGGTATATCGTAGCCTACGATGGGCCAGCTTAGTCTCCCCTAAATTGAAGTGGAACCAGCCCAACTTTTCTCTGAAAGTTTGCCACTTGTATATACATTTTAAGAAAAATATGGTGTTTTGTCTAATTTGGCAAATGAAGGCTTATGGTTTGCTGACATTCAACACAATACTTTGTTTCTTTCTCTCTTGCAGACCATTCAGTGTGGCTCTGAACCTGGTAGGTGTGCTAGGGAATGGGTATTTGGGGCTTTATACTGACAGAACAGTGGACTTTTAGAGGGCCCAAATCCAGGCAGTGGGTCATTGGAGACCAGGGAGAAGGTGAAACATTGCTTTGTTAGCCAACGTGGATGAAGCATCTACCCAGCAAGGCAGAGCTCCCAGTGTTTCAGGTGGGCTGGCTTCCTGGCCAGTAAGAGGGGCACAGGCAGGGCCAGAACCCCCGTTCATGGTGGAAAGTGAAGCCTGCCGCTCTGGGAGATCAAGTGCTGTGATAAGGAGGTCACTTACAGTGGAGAACAGGAAGCAGCTGTCTTAGAGAAGGAGGAGTGTTTGAGATGGTAGCCTTTGAAGAATGGGTGGGCTCCCACCCAAGAATTGTGGATGGAAAAAGGTGAGCGGGAGGAGGGTTGGGGCCACCAGGATTAGGAAGTGGGAGTTGTGTGGGCCAGCTGGCTGGAGTCCAGGCTGATACATGAGGGACAAGCATGTCAGATTTGCTAAATACATCCTTAAGTGCACAGGCGCATGGGGTGGTCCCAAGTGCCCTGTGGGGTGGGGCCGGAAGGTTACCAATCTCCTTGGCCATAAATCAGCCAGCACTAAGAGACGTGTGCTGCCTTAGCAGGAAGAAGAGATGAATAGGGAGCGAAGGATGGATCGGGGTGGGCCACTCAGAGGAGATGGCGTTGGGTAGGGCCAGGGAGGAAAGCGTCTTAGGCAGTTTTGCCTCTTCCCAGGACCGTCTCCAGAGTGGATGGTCCAACACACTCTGACCCCAGGAGACTTGAGGGACCTCCGAGTGGAACCTGTTAGAAGCAGAGTTGCAATGGAGGACTATTCAATTTTGATGAATGTGAGCTGGGTACTCCGGGCAGATGGTAAGTCTGCATCAAGCAATAAAGTATCTACTAAAGCAGAAAAGTGCAGATTGTGTGACCCATTAATTCCACCGCTGGCAGGAACCAAACAGAATACTGTAAATACATAAGGGCACCAAAAGCCACATACTGTGGTCCCCCCTTATCTGCGGTTTTACTTTCCATGGTTTCAGTTACTCACGGTCAACCAGAGGCTGGAAGCAGACGGTCCTCCTTCTGACGTATCTTCAGAAGGTCCATAGTAGCTTAATGCTATGTCAGCACCAACCACATTCACCTCACTTCACCTCATCACATAGAAGATGGATGAGCACAGCACAATATTTTCAGATAGAGATCACATTCACATAACTTTTATTACAGTCTGTTGTTATAATTGTTCTATTTTATTATCAACTATTGTTAATCTCTTGCTGTGCCTGATTTATAAATTAAACTTTATCATAGGTATGTGTGTATAGGAAAAAAAAATGTAGATAGGGTTCAGTACTCTCCACAGTTTTAGGCATCCACTGGGGGTCTTGGAACATATCCCCTGTGAGTAAGGGGGTGGGGTGCTGCTGTACTAGATTATTCTTGGTAGCATTATTCGTAACGGCCAAAAAATGGAATGCATCAAATGCCTGACAGTAGAATCGGAATCAGAACCAACCCGATGCAGCAATGAGTATGATGATCTGTCACTAAACACAGTATGGATGAATGAATCTCACAAACATAAGACACCAGATTCCAGAGTCCACATCCACATCCACATCTGAATGCAAGACTAAGTGGTTGGAAGCCACAGTAGTGGTTCTTCTTGGGTAGGGAGCAACTGACAGCACGAAGGGCATTCCTGGTGTGTTTCTCAGCCTGGGTACTGGCCACGTGAGTGTGACAACCCATCATGTGGTCTACTTACGATCTGTGTACTCTTTGGTTTGTTATATCTTGTGGAAGAAAACAGAGTAAGTGCAGAGATGATTTCCCTCCCCCCCCCCACCCCGGCCCCCAAGGACCACCAAGTTTAGGAAAAGTGCTGGCTCAGGTACATTTCTGTTTCCCAAATGGCACCATGAAAGTCCTGGCATTTCCCCCAAGGCAGCTTGCAAGTTCTTCCAATGAACCAATCCTGGGGGCCTAAAGTCCATGTCTCTGCTTTCCACCCGCTCAATTCAGTTCAATTCCATCAAGTCAGGAATTCAGGAGTGCCAGGCACAGAGAGGTGAGGCGGCCACAGTTCCCACCCAGTAGGGCTCTCAGAGGACGGGGGGAGGCAAGCAGAGGGGCACAGGCTCAGTGTCAGGGGGTCCCAGAAGGAGCTGTGCTCCATCTGAATAGGGTGGAGGGAGTGGGGAGTTGGCGAGAGTCCTCAGGGAGCACTGTAACTAGGTGGTGCAGTGAGGCAGTGGCCCTACACCGAGTACAGAGTGAGCATTTGCATTTGTTAGCTGTTATTACAGGAGAGCTTGGCCTTGAAGGAGTGGTCAGCCTTCCAGGCAGGGAATAGGGGGAGGGAGGGGCAGTCAGAACAGCATGGTTTGGTGATGACACTCTGAGGGGCCTGTTCCTCTTAAAAGACACCCACGGTAGTGCAGAGCCAGAGTCCCCTTTGCAGGATCCTGTGAAATTGAGGGTTACCGGTGAGGAGGAAAGAGCTTGGGTTTTGGAGTTAAATCCATATCTGCCACTGATGAGCTTTGTAAGCTTAGGCAGTGCTCCCTGAAATCCCCAAGCCTCACTCACCCTATCTGTAAACAGAGGACAGCAAAGGTGCCTACCTTACAGGACTGTTGTGAATATGAACTGGGATAAGACATATAAACCCTCCAGCATCAAGCTGGCCGCATGGTAGGTGCTAAATAAACAGCTGCCTTCTTGCCTGTCTCTACAGCCAGCATCCGCTTGTTGAAGGCCACCAAGATCTGCGTGACAGGCAAGAGTAACCTCCAGTCCTACAGCTGCGTGAGGTGCAATTACACAGAAGCCTTCCAGACTCAGACCAGACCCTCTGGCGGCAGAGTGAGCGCGCTGAGGCACTTCGGCTAATTGTCGTTAAAGCTCGCCCCTTTGCTTGGGGGGCAGACGTGACGTGCAGTACACACAGGCTGCTGAGCGGCCACAGCTTGGAGCCTGGAGTAGGATGACTGGGTTCAAATCCTATTTTTGGCCACATCTGGGCTGTGTGCCGTGGGCAAGTCAGCATCTCTGGGCCTCAGTTTCCCCATCCGCAAAGTGAGGGGAGCTGAACTTAAATTATATCCTGGCTCTAAAATTTACACTTCTCTGATTCTGTGACTTACACTGGCAAATGGTGTGAGCTCTGTTCCCGTAGTAGACATCAGCTGGAGACAGAAGTTTCAGCAGTAGGTAAAGGAATGCAATTATAAATGGAAAGGGCAGCACACAAAGGCACTACATCTCTGCGTTGCAGTGCTTTGGGAATTCAGGGGTTCTTTGCTTTGCCTTGCAGTGGACGTTTTCCTACGTAGGTTTTCCTGTGGAGCTGAACACAGTCTACTTCATTGGGGCCCACAATATCCCCAATGCAAATATGAATGAAGACAGCCCCTCCATGTCTGTGAATTTCACCTCACCAGGTAACTCCCTCACTCCTCTGTCATCCTCTGTCTTGCGGGGATGCTTGCTGTCTGGTGTGTGGTTTGGCACAGAGAGGCTGGGGTGCCTCGACAAGGCATTTGGCTTCGCCGAGTCTGGTTTCCTCGTGAGACACAGTAGTGACTATGCCTCACTCACAGAGTGGGGGAGAGGAGGAAGTCAGATAAAAAGTAGGGAAAAGCCTGTTCCTGTGTGTCAGGCACCAGCTGAGCACCTGACGTGCATCCTGTCACCAAAGCTTCCAACAGCCCTGAGGTTGTTGGATAGGTGAAGACATTGAGAGCTTAAGTGACTTGCCCTGGGTTACACACACAGGAAGAATGAAGCTGACGTCCCAACCCTGGGCCTTCTTGATCAGTGACTTTAACCATCTGCCACTAATGCAGAATGTTGTGGGTACAATGTGGGCTCCAGTGTCGGCTGGCTTCCTCACTGGCTGTGGTGTTTGAGGAGTGGCTGGGTCTCTGAGGACACATGGACCCCAGTCGGCCCCCGGGGCTGTCAGTGAAATGCAGGTGGCACTGGGTTGAGCGCTGGGTTATTTCCCCTATGCTACAGCACACAACCAGCCCTCCAGTATCACACCTTCAGGGTCACACACGGGGCTGCCGCGAGGATGAGACAGGATCGTGTGTCATGTGTAGAGGGGCCAGCATGGTGCCCGGCTACAGCGGTTCCCATGCCACCCTCACCTGGGATGGTCACCTGTTCTGTACTCCACTCCTGTCTGCTGCCTCTGGCAAGGTGTCCAAGCCAAATGGGGTAATTTCTGATTCCTTGCTGTTCTTTGAGAGTGTGGTCCAGGGTGTTCTTTTTGCCCCACAACTTACTACATAGTAGTTTCCAGCTTTCTTGATGCGACCAAAACCCATTTTAAAAAACATAAATGTCTTATTTTGGAGTAATTTTAGCTTTACAGAAAAGTTGCAAAGATAATACAAAGAACTGTGTGGATGTCCAAAGGATCCCCATATAGCTCTCACACAGTTTCCCCGATTATTCATTCACCTTTGATGTCACCGTGGTACATTTATCAAAGCTAAGAAACCAACATGGGTACATCCCTATTAACTAAACTCCAGACTTTATTTGGATGTCACCTGCTTTTCCATGAATGCCCTCTTTCTGTGCGAGTCCCATTTAGTCCTCGTGTCCCTCGGTCTCCTCTGGTAACAGGTTTGAGTCTTCCTTTGTTCTTCAGGACCTTGACAATCTAGGGTGCCAGCCAGGCATCCTGCAGAATGTCCCCTAGTCTGGGTTTGTCTGATATTTGTCTCCTGATTAGATTGGGGGTGTGAGTTTTTGGAGAGACAGTGCAGAGGTCGAGTGTCCTTGTCCTCGCTTCCTATCAGGGGTGGGTGACATACACACCACGTCACTGGTCATGTTCACCATCGTCACTTGGTTAAGTGGTACCTGCCAGGCATCTCCCTTGTAAATCTACTGATTTTCCATTTCTCTACTATGACTTTTTTAAAAAAGCAAATGACTAAATGTCCCCCTATTCTGGGGTAGGGGTGTGGGGTGGATTGAGTTCCACTTCCTGGAAGAGGCAGTATTTACATATATTATCAAACATTTTCAAAGGTTCAAGTCTTCTCCCGGGGATCATAGATACTATTCTGATAAAGTTTGTATTTAAATTAGACTCTGGTTATCACGTCGTGGGTAGTCTTCTGTTTAACCACCAAATGCCAAATGTTAGCGTCCCATTTAAATTTGCTATCTTACCTCACATCTTGAGTATTCTAGCAGTTTGTTACAACTGTGGTAAGCATGTGTGCATGTGTGCTTGCTGGCGAGGGAGTGAAGCAGAGATCCCTTTTTCTAACGTAAAAACTTCCATTCAAATCTCCAGGCTGCCTAGACCACATAATGAAATACCAAAAAAAGTGCATCAAGGCAGGTAAGTAAATACATGTTTGCTTTTGTCATTAGAGGAACCTGGAGCCAGCACAACCCAATCCATCTTCCATGAAGAAACTGAGGCCCAGAGCAGGGGAGTTCTGTGTCCAAGTTGCACGGAGAGGGCTGATCCCTGGCCAGCACTCCTGGCCAGCACTGTACCGACTCAGTCAAGCAGCCTGTCCAGAGAAGGACCCATTCTGAGTAGGTTTAGGTAGTGAGCCAACAGTCACAGAAAAACACCCGCTGTACAAACTGCACTTAAAGTGGTGCTGATTGGAGGCCCTTCCTGACTGGAGGGGAATCTGTAAGTCCTTCCACTGACCTCTGGCCCTGGGGGCCCAATGAACCTTCCATTTGGATTAGCAAACATTCGAGGTGGGAGTGTGAGCTAAAGTAATGACCTCAAAGCATATTCTCAACTTGTGTCTTCACTGGAGTTCACCTCTCACAGGCTAAACTATTAGAACCTGCCTCTACCCTTGGAGTTTTGAAATAAGTATCTTGAGGATAATCAGTCCTAAGTGTCCGATTTCCAAGGATTTTACAAGGGTGCTTGTAAATTTCTGGGTAATACAGTCTTATGATGCTAATGAGGCTAGTGGCACGAGGGAACTAATCCCCATCTTTTAGGCACCCCCAACCCAGCGGGCATCCCTGTGCACCCCGTCAGACTGAACTGTACACAGACTCCTTCGTGGAAGGCAGACTTGGAGCTTTATGCTTCCTTTCTTGCCTCCTGCCAAAAGAGATCTGGACTGTGGAGGGCACAGTGGGTGTGGGGAGCTCTGAGGGCCTTCCATCAGTCCTAGACCACCCCCCACGCCCCCCCCCCCCCCGCCAAAGACGGTTCTGAGCTAGGGCCTGCATGCTCTCCCCCGTGGGGAAAACACCACACACTCCCATGTCTCCTGTTCCTGGAAATTAACCTGGTACTGATTTGCAAGTCCCAAAAATCAAACAACTGACTTTGTCTCACTGAGTAGGCCTGTCAGGGGGTATCCACTCGCTCTATAACCTTAAACATATCTTCTGGCCTGGGGCTCCTCCTCCCCATCCTGGAAAGGAAAAAATGCTGACCTCAACCCTTAACTCAAAATGGATGTTGAGAATTGAAGGGGGTAGTAGAACCCCATCTGTGCCTCCCACACCACCCCCCGCCCCCAGCCCAGGGAAGCTATCTCAGCAAAGTGGTGATATGGGGCCCCTAAACTTTCTTGGGTAGCAGGTACTTTGCGATGCTGGGAGCAAGGACTAGTAAAAGGTACACTGTGCAGAGAGCCCTTGGATGCACGCATGCCAGAGAACTTAGATTTGTTTTGGCCAAGCCCTTTGGGAGACTTAAATGGGGGGCAGTTTGCAACACCGTCCATGTGATTCTCTCTGGACTCAGGAAGTCTGTGGGATCCCAACGTCACTGCCTGTAAGAAGAACAAGACGGTGGTGGAAGTGAATTTTACAACCAGCCCCCTTGGAAACAAATACATGGCTCTCATCCAAAATCGCATCGTAATCGGGTTTTCTAACGTGCTGGAGGTACCTCTTCCCTTCGTTTCCTAACACCACCCCAGCCTTGCTCACCTTGCTGACGAGGAAAATGCAGGTCCCCTAGGATTCTCTGGACAGGCTCTCCATTGTAACGGCATAGGCGGGTGGGTCCCTGATCCAGGTGTACGGGGCTGTTTTGACTCATTTAACAAATGAACACAAGTCCCTGGGAACATCCCTCCAACTGTCCCTGGGAATCTAAAACCAACCAGAGGTAGACATATCCAAAGTAGGAAATGAATCCTTATTCACGCAGAGTCTGAGGAGTTGAGTCAGTTTGGGAAGAGCAGTCTTTTCACTGGCAATCTTGGTTCTCCCTCCCCTGGCTCATGATTCTCCATTCTGTCTCATTCACTCTGCCCCAGAACAAACCCCCAACGCGAACTTCTGTGGTGATCCCGGTGACTGGGGAGAGTGAAGGTGCTATGGTCCAGGTAAGGCTCACCGAGCCGTCCGCAAGGGCAGGGGCGCTGGGGGACTGGCTGCTGCTGCACAGGCCACCGGTCACGGGCGCTGATGAGCTCCTGCCCCCGGTTCGCTTCTGCCGGCTGCCTGCACTAAGCAACAAGTGGGGAACCCTTGCCTCATTCGTTATGGAGGCAAAGGTGGAAGCAAACCTTCGGGCCATGATCCCTTTTGCTTTTATTAGTGGCTATTGACTTTCCGTTTTAGTCATAGAGCCTCAGAGAACTTCCGAGACAGGAGTACCATTTAATTTTCCCAAGTTTCGGTTTTAACTGCAAAATGAAGCAACAAAACATTTAAAATCAGAAGGTTTGGGTTTTGAGCAGTGTATAAACTTTGAAGGGCAGCTCCTGTCCTCTCGGCGTGAGTCTAGTCGGCTGGAAAACAGGAAGCTGGCCCAGGCAGGTGCTCTCCGGTCTCTTTCAGCTCCGAGTTTATGAGGTGGGGACATGGAGGGTCATAGAGGGACACAGCCACACCCAAGGCATAAGGAGCTTTTGTTTTTCATTCCCTGGAACATAAAGGTAGCACTCAGGCATGCCAGAGGGAGCAGATACCTGTCTGCATATTGTGACTGCACCCCTTTTCCAGGGAACCAGACTTTCCTAGTCCCGGAGGATATATCTGTCAATAGGAGCTCTACTGCTCTGGGGTTTTTTTGTTGTTTGTTTTTTTTTGTTTTTTTTTTTTTTTTTTTTAGAGGAAATATTTGTATATGTATTAGGCTGTGACCTAACCCTTTTAGATAAGGAAGCCAACATGTTAGCAACATGTACAAAGTTTACATTCACAATTTAGGAGTCAGGTGTTTGGTCTCAGGTTGCTGGTTTGGATTTTAGGGCTTTGTTATGGAAGTGTGACCAAGGCAAAAAATGTTTTGTTTTGTTTTTCACCCTATTACAATGCTGGGGTGGGGGTGCGGTTCAAACCAGGAGAGAAAGGGGGGAGACATTTTGGTGGGAGTAGGCATTATGCTGAGCTTCTGCTCTGAAGCATGATGCGAGCTTCCCAAGCCTCTTGTTTTTCCCTCAGCTGACTCCATATTTCCATACTTGTGGCAATGACTGCATCCGACGCAAAGGAACAGTTGTGCTTTGCCCACAGACTGGCATCTCCTTCCCACTGGATGGTCGTAAGTGCCCAGCTATTTGTGCAGGGTGATCAGAGAGGTGCAGGGTGATCAGAGAGGTTCAGGGCCTGAGAGGCCCAGCAGCACTACCCCATTCAATAAGGGCCAGGGTGGGCATGCACCTGCAGGAGGGTGCAGGAGCCCCTGCTGTGTACACGGTGGGGGGCTGGGGTGCAGAGGAAGATGTCCACGCCGCCGTGCCAGAGGCCCTGACAGCTGATCGGGAATGGAGGCTTCATTTGCAAATCCACCACGAGATCCTTTATGAAACAGGATGCACACAAGAAGGGGGAAAAATAAACAGTGCAGAATGGATGTTCATTGTGCTACAAGGACCTGCTGAAAAGTCAGTGGCGCTAAAGGACTGAGTCCATGAGGGAATGTGCATTTCACCGCACTGTGATTTTCTTACCAGCCTCAGTGGCCTGGCCTGTTACTGTAATTTGATATGATCACTCAGCCACAAATTAGCAATATTGACCCCCAAAGACACACCTCACTGATGCCTGAGAGCAGCATATTTGGGGAAAATGTCCTTCTGGATTTAGAGATGGTAGTTCTCTTATTACAGACAAATGTTCCCAGAACTAGCCCGGGCTGGAGTCAAAAGTTGCAAAGTGTTACTCTCAGAAACTCAGCCCAACAAACTGACAACCTAGGTGCCTAACAGTCCTGACTTCTGTGTGGGCACAGTGCCTATGGATTCCTGAGCTTACCTGACAGATATTCCTGTGGGAGGTGGCATTACCCACCGTGTTTGTCAGTCTAACAAAACAGCCTTGAAAAATGGCATCTGTGTGTCCCATGTATTAAGTAATCACACTGAGAATAACATCAATTCATCAAAGAACAAAAAACCTGAATGCAAACTCTGGTTACCAGGGTGAAAATGCCTGTATGTAAGTGCAGTAAGAAGCCAAAATGATTTTGGCAGAACTTTCTTAACCTCCTGGGTCCCATATCCCTTTTGAGAATCTAACAAATGGCCTGGACACTCTATGGAAAAATGCACCAATCTGCAGACCCCCTAGAGATCTACTGACCCTTGGTGTTAATAGGAATCTAAACTTTGGGGTGCCTGGGTGGCTCAGTCGGTTAAGTGTCCAACTTCGGCTCAGGTCACGATCTCGTGGTTCACGAGTTCGAGCCCCGCGTTGGGCTCTGTGCTGACAGCTCGGAGCCTGGAGTCTGCTTCCGATTCTGTGTCTCCCTCTCTCTCTGACCCTCGCCCCATTCATGCTCTGTCTCTGTCTCAAAAATAAATAAATGTTAAAAAAAAAAAAAAAAGCTAAACTTCTACAGAGTATAGAGTAAAAATCTTGTTTACAAATAGGAGATAAATTTGGCTTTGTTGCTGAAAGTAAATCAACTTTGTTTTCTCCAGGCAGAAGCATGATGGGTGGCTGGTGGCCTTTCCTCCTCCCAGCCCTGCTGGGGGCCACAGCATTGCTGGCGGCTGGGATCTATGTAATATGGAGGCACAGTAAGTGTTATGATTAGTTCTTTAAAGAAACCTGAATGAGGAAATAACACTGAATTTTTTAAAAGATTCCTCCAGAAGCAGTTACATTTTGGCATCAAGGCAAGAGCACTGATGTAATGCCCTAGAACTCTCCAAAAATACTGATAATGATGACTTAGTCACAACCACCAAGGCAAAGCAGGGATGGGGACCTCTTGATCCGGTGACTACCACCGGTTTCATTTTTACCATTGGGGCACCTACAAGCACTACAATGGGCACAAGGCAGCGAATAGCGAATTGCATTTTTGCCTGTAACAGGTACTCCAAGCTTGTTCCTACTTTTTAAAAAGTTGTCCCATAGCATAAGAACAATACTCACTTGAATTCGTGTACCTCCGGGTCCTTGCCAACTCTTTAAACATCAAGAACTTAAATACAGAAGTCAGAGTATTTATACAGATACACAGCGAGAAGGAAGCCCACTGCTTCTCCTTTTACCGTATGAGTCCTTTGTGATGTTGTGGACAGAACAAGATTAATCTCATAACCTAAGTAAGAAAGCCATGTGGAACCCTGACCTTGGGAATACTTCTATTCAGGGGATATGATCTGGCCTGTATTAGTTATAGTACTTTCATATGTAGTTTCTGTTCTGTAGCACGTACAGAATTCCAGTCAAGTTCCAGCTGAAATGGGGTACCAGTTAACCTAACACAACCACACAAAGACTACCACTTGCAGGCATCAGATGGATCAATTACTGAGTTGACTTAATTCAAAATGTGATGTGAAGGGCACAGGTCAGGTAGCTCTGTTTATATAGGACACTATGTAATACTGGTTAGAACCACCCACCTAAAACAAAGTACCTCCAACCTAAACAGTTTCTGTGACTTCATTTGAAAAGATATGGGTTAAGAAGACTGACTTAGTGATGGGGACTTGAAAATACATCATTTAGAGCATCTTTAAGGTTGTGTTGAGCATCAGTGTGTTTCAGCTGGTATGTTCAAAAGGAACGTCGGGGGGTATTTTCCTTGCTGGCAGAAACAACGTCCCTGGTGCTCAGCCAATATTCCCTCGCTGGGGTTCATTTACTAGTGGTGGTTCAGATTAGATGACGGCCTGCTGTGTGCCATTCCTAGCTAACAAATGCTCTCTTCCCCCCACAGAAAGGATCAAGAAGGCCTCCTTCCCTACTGCCACCCTCCTGGCCCCCATTAAGGTTCTTGTGGTTTACCCATCTGAAATATGCTTCCATCACACAGTGTGTCACTTCACTGAATTTCTTCAAAACCACTGCAGAAGCGAGGTTATTCTTGAAGAGTGGCAGAAAAAGAAAATAGCGGAGATGGGTCCAGTGCAGTGGCTTACCACTCAGAAGAAAGCAGTGGATAAAATCGTTTTCCTACTTTCCAATGACATCAACACCATGTGTGATAGTACCTGTGACAAGAGTGAGGGCAGCCCCCATGAGAACTCCCAAGACCTGTTCCCCCTTGCCTTTAACCTCTTCTGCAGCGATCTGAGAAACCAGACTCCCCTTCGCAAATACATGGTGGTCTATTTTAGAGAGGCAGATACCAAAGACGAGTACAGTGCGCTCAGTGTCTGCCCCAAGTACCGCCTCATGAAGGACGCTCCTGCTTTCTGTACAGAACTTCTCCGTGTCGAGCAGCACATGTCAGCGGGAAAGAGGCTGACAGCCTGTTCCATGTAGGCCACCCAGGAGAAGTGAGGAGCCCTGAAGCCTTCCTACTCCTCCACATTATAGGGGGAAAGCATCTCAGGATTCTAAAGTTTCTGTATGGACTACGTGCAGGGAGGATTTTACATACACCTGCTTTATTTAGCAATAGGAATATAGGGAGGATTCATAACTAAATACATATGCCTTAGCTTAATCAAAACTTTCATGCCAATAAAACTGTTATAAATACTACTGTAGCATTAACTAAAGGACAGAAACTAAATTTATAATTATAAAGCTAAATCAAAATCAAGGAGAGTAATAATGCAAAATTATAACCATTTTGATAATGCAGTGATAAAGCATCTTCCAGCCAAACATCCAGTCTTGAACAGTCCATGCACTGCACTCTAGGTAAAACTTTACTTCTGTAACCTTCTAAACTTAATGAGTATCAAATTTAAGAAGCCTTCGCTAATTCACTCAAGTAACTTCATAGGTGAAAAACCCTCTATTACATATAAAAACTATTAAAAAAAGACAGAATAGGGAATAACGAGCTGAACTCATCTCTGCTGGCCAGATAACACAGCATACAGGTAACTGCTCATACTATCTGGCACTTGTATAGGACCTCTCTGAACTAATTCATGACCTGTCTGATTCTTGTACAGGTGACTTTTAACATGGACACCAATATACATTACTTGCAGACCTCCTATCAACTTTTGCCCAAAGTTACCTATTAGAGGTTACGTCAAGAGTTCAGTTTCTTGGTTATTATGTTAACTTTTCATGTTCAAAACATAAATTGTTCCTGCTCTTTAGAAAGTTAGCCCTCTTGAAGTAGTCTTTTATAAATCAGTTATAATGGTTTAAATTACCATAGAGCTCCATGACATAGAAATGTATGGTATTTTAAGTCTTCCAACTTCTTTCTCTAAAAGCATCTTTTTAAAGCAGAGGTTACCAAGGGGCTATATATATTATTTATATTTATATTATGCCTATTTTTCTAAGATTGCTGGTCTTTCACACATGCAATCCTGTATCTGCTCTAGAACGTGGCTCAGTTTCAGGTGGATGACTGTTAAAATATATTCGTGAAGTGTCAAAACTATCCTTAAAGGGCCATGCCACCCCTTCTAATACATGTCTTATGGATAAAATAAAAACCAAAATAAGGAAGCACAGAGTGAAAACTCACCATGTTCAGTTCCCCAAGCAGATACTTAGTAATGGCTGAGACAATATGTTTAATGTGGTTAAGCTCACTTGTCATGATCTGTTTTCATGGTGCTTAATAAAGTGCTGGTAAAAGAAGACGGACATGGCTTATGTCTAAACTTGGATCAGAAACCAACTTCCTCTGAATCAACATCTACCAGTTATAAGAACAATATGTTATTATGTAAAAAAAAGATTATGAACAAAACTAACATTTTGCTTTTGGAATTAGGTAGCCACTAATAAATTGTGTTGAAACAGCCCAGATACATAACTAAGATCAAAATTGTATATTTTGTTAAAAAAAAATAAAGAACACATAATTTTCAAATTGAAGGCACACATCTTCAATAGTACCAACATGTTAAAGTTGTTTTGTTATACTGGTGGACTCTTCCCTGTTCCTGACCTACTGAGCAGGTATGTAAGATGCTTCCATTTATGCAAATGATCTGGTACCAGCATTTCTCCACATCCTAAGACTTCTAACCACCCTTATTCTCTTTTTCTATATTCCACTCTTCCTTCCATCTCTTATCCATCCCTACTTCTGTCTCTCTGTCCCCCTTCATCTCCAGTTCTGGATGAGCAGATGGTGGGAACAGGTACCCAGCAGGGGGTGGCAGGGATCCGGCACTCTCCCAGGCCCCCAGGTCTCTGAGCCTCTAGTGCTGTGCTTGCTGACTGACTCCCATCTCCAGACAATGCCTTCTCTTCCTGGGGCCGGGAAGGCTTCACCAAGGCCTGGACCACTGGTGCTACTAGCTGTCTGTACTGAGATTTTGCTTCAGATTGCTCACAGATTAAGGTCAAATAATCGTACTGGGCACAAAGAGCTCCAAAACCTTTCTCTTCATTCCTCAGGTATAGGAAAACTGGGGGGCTCAATGACTAAGTTAGTAGTAATTACAACAGAAGTTAACAACTTGAAATTATACCTGAATTATTTCTATTTGGCTTTAGGAAGGAAATGAATTTTCCTTCTCAGTTTTTGTTGTTTTGGTCAGATAATGACGGTTTTCTTTCCCCAAGCCCACCTGGAAGCATGTTGGGTAACAAAAGCCGGCCCACCCAGCTTTAAATCTTTGCCTCTGGAAATCCAAACCTCTACTGGTCACTATCTTTTTTGTAATCCGACAGAAAAAAAGAAAAAACCTTTTTTTTCTTCTTATTTGGAATTCCAAGAGCACAGAGGAGTCACAACATGTGTGCCTGCTGTAACACATGAGGGAAATGGCATGACTGGACAGTTCTCAGGATTCAGGTACACGAGTCATATACCCACTCCTATGGCTGCATGTGATTGTCTGAGGACACTGAGGTCAACTTAAATCAAGGCATACATATGAGAGCCATACAACAGCAACATTTCCCGTCATCAGGGAGCTCCTGCCACCCTGAGAAAGGGGCAGGAGAGTTTGCCACTGAAGACTAAGTTCGCATTTATCCTTAAATGTCCTGACTACAAAAGCAGCTTATAATTTCACACCAAAGTCCTGCTGTCAACATAAAAGTTAAAATTCATTTATTTTCCATGAAACTTAAGCATCTGAGTCAATAAATTAAAATACATATATTCTTTAAGAGTCTTTATACCAGGATGCTTATTTTTTGGTCTTCAACACTGACTTCCTGCCCACTTTCACCACACAAAAGCAGCTCGCTCTCGTAACATGCGGACACCAAAGCGCTGCCATTCTCTCTGATAGATCCACAGCTCCTGTGTCGTGTCCAAACAAGCCAGCACGGCCCCTCCTTTCCATGCAATCAGCCGGGGATCCATGTCCTAGAGCAGTGACACAGCAAAAGCAGACAAGACATATACTTAATAATTTCCTTGTATTTGGGAGTAGGAAAAAAACCTGCTGAATCAATACTTAAAACAGCCGGATTTTCAACCTGCATTAAAGACTCATTCATGCAGGACCCATGAACTACAGACATCTCTCTGTTCCAACTGACAGGAAAACTTTTTAGTGTTTATTATGGAAGATGCTACCACTCACTATTATTCCACCAATAGGCCCCATATGCAGAAACAGACATAAGGAAATTACTTATTCTGAAGTTAGAGGGGAGTAAATGTATCCCGTAATCCCTCCCTCAGGATTAAAATTAAATAAGAACATTTCCAGGAACTGTTTGTGAGATATAATGAAATACAGATACAATCTCTTTCTAAATTCCTGGGCTTATGTTTCTTTCCAAGATAGTTCAGGCCAAAAGGATCCTTAATGATGCCCTGGTCCGGGGACCAGCAGCAGATCTTTAACATGAAAGCTAAAACTGAAGTTTTTCTGGCCAAGACCCGCCAGTCTTCTCCTTGCCCACCCAGTCCTTTTCCAAAGGCATGGCTTCTGGAAGCCAGCCATGCTGGTCTGGAGAGCACAGTGGGGTCTAACACCCAGGAATCCAGGTGCCCACCCAGAGCTACTTGCACCAAATCTGTGACCTACTGAAAGAAATCTTTCCACTTGCCCATACCCTCAAGAGCTGCCCAGATGCAAGCTCATGCCTTCCAGGATTTTATTACAATTAGAATCAGTGCTGGTTTCATTCGCATACAATCCAACTGCACCATGGACAACAGACCTTGGGCCTTGTGATCACGTCCACATTCTCAATAATTCGCCTGAATGAAGGTGGCATTTTGTTGAGAATTCTGTGCTGCAGAAATTCTTGAGCTTTATGAAACATCAAACCACCTCCTACCACCAGGATGGAACTGTACATCTTCTTTTTGGTATCATCAGATGCTGAAAAGACAATGATATTCCTTCCACTCTTTCTTCCATATCCACCACTGGGCCAAGCCACCACCATCTCGTTTGGACAATTGAGGCTCCTCAAAGCTCTCTCCCCAACCCACCCTCAACAATGCAGCCAGAAGAACCTTGCAAAACACCAAAGTGAACATGCTGCTGCACCCCCCACCCTGCGACTTGCAGGATTAGGACCAAAATTTCTACGGGGGCCTACAAAGTCTACTGTGGCGTGACTCACTGCTTCTCCAGCCCTATCCTGGCATCTCACCTCCCAGGCACGCTGGCCTCCACACAGGCCTCTTCCTTTGCCTGGAATGCCACCTGGTGACCTTCTGACCTAGACCGTTCTCAAATGGCTCTTCCCTAAGAAAAGATTCCCTGCCTCCCACCATCTATACCTCCTCCTACCAGTAAAAATCCCTTATTAAGTCCCTCAATCAGAAGCTCTCAGAGTCAGCTCAATTTTCCCTTTTGTTCAACTTTGCAGCACCAGTCAGAGTTGTAATTTCACACTTGTGTGACAATTTAACTTCTTTGGTTTCCTCCACTAGGCTACATGCTCAACAAGGCTGGGAACCACTTCCTAACACCAGACAATGCAGGCACAAAGCATGTGCCCAACAGTTTTTCAATGCATATGCTACGCAGCACAACCACACCCTAGCCTGAACCAATTCACCTAACTGCTATCTTACAACGTGCTTACAACAGCAGTCTATGCTGTGAAGAATGGCTTTATCCAGGCCCAGGGCCTTCCCTTCAAACAGCGAGATGGCAGTCTTCCTGGACATCAGTGCTGTGAGAGCCTCCTCAGATTCATTGCCGGCCATCAAACAGTCTCCCTGGGAGGATCCCAAATCCACCTCCTGGGCATGGAGTCTTTCTGGAAGATCAGAGGACTGGCCACGAAGATCACCTTCAAATCCAATGGGTTTGGATGCAGACTTTCGGTCAGCAGTAGCTTTTGCAGACTTTAAATCAAACAAAAGGACAATCAAATGGATGGTATAACAGAATAGCGCTGATGTTCTCCAGCTAGACCCCACCCCTCCCTACTACACTACTTTATACTACTATAAAACAAAGGTCCACCACTGTGGTGCGGAGGGAATACACACTAGCACGTGGCCAAGCACCTGCACCCACTCCCAGATCACCTGGGAGTGAGACGTGGTGTACAAAAGATGAGGGTGTGCTGACAATTCCAAAGCAGCCATTGGCAAGAAGGGCAAGTCTCACACCTATTACTAGTTGGATTTGCAAATTGAAATGACAGTGTACACGGACATTTCCCCCTTGAACTGAGTTTTTAAGTGGAGAATTTCAGTAGAATTCTTGTGCCTGTGCCTCCTGCCTAATCCTCATTTTCAGACCTTATCCAACCACCTCATGCTCACCATTGGGACAGGGACAAAGACTAGAAAAGGTTTATAAGCCCTCCTCTCTCCATCCTGAGCTGCTGTTTCACTGGGAGAGAAGAGCTTTCATTTGTGCCCCTGTATCAGACATCCTATTACTTGGATCATCAGCTCTGGACAAAAGAATTCAGCTTTTTGCCTAGGCCACATACCTTTTACATTATAATTTTAAAAATAGGTGAGATTTTACTAAAAATACTCACTACTGGATAAACATTCAAAAGTAGATAGCTTTCACACCAAAAATAAATATCTTTATTAAGTTAACTTTTAAATTTGTGGACTGGTATTCTGAAAATTGGCTTCATGTCTGCTGAATGAAGAAATCTGTCATCTGACTTGAAATTTAGACTTCATCACGTCTCCAGTTCTAAAAACAGTATTAGCTTCAGTATGTAGTCAGACTGCAGTGACTGCACCGACCCACTAATCACGGGCAAACTTCCGCAGGGACCAAGCTGTCTCCTCTCACACCAGAATTTCTGCAGACCTGTTCTTGCTTGCTCTGCGTGGCCAGCAGATAATGCTCATCATGAGGATCCTCAGGGTCACCCTGGGATCTGTGCTGCAAAGTTGTCATCTTCTGTCCAACAATTCCAAAAGTTGCTGGGTAAAACAAAGCCATTGGAGCCTGTGCAAGTAAGGAAAAGAATGATCAATCACGGACACGTGGCTTTCTGAAAAAAACTGATCTATTAAGTTCTGTTCTTCCCAAAACAAAATTGGCAGATCAGATCCTAGAAGGCAGACTCAATAAGCATTCTCTTTTGGGAGTAGCATTATTTCTTTATTGCACAAGAGGCCAGAAAACTTAACAGAAATCATCCAACTGAATGAGTGATGTGACGCCACAAAGAGAAATGTCAAAACGTGTAATGCAAGTGGCAAATAAACTACTTTATAATTTCCTAATAAGAACAGTCCTTCTCTCTCTAAATAATAACAAATCACATAGCAGCTAATTAAAAAGATGGTCCTCATCATCTATTCTAATCTGTACTCTATCAGTGGCTTAAAAGCTGGTTTAGCAGGGGCGCCTGGGTGGCTCAATCGGTTGAGTGTCTGACTTTGGCCCAGGTCATGATCTCACCGTTCGTGGGTTCAAGCCCCACACCAGGCTTTGCATTGACAGCGTGTAGCCTGCTTTGGATTCTCTGTCTCCCTCTCTCTCTCTCTGCCCCTCTCCCTCTCTCTCTCTCTCTGCCCCTCCCTCCCTCACCCTCTCTCTCTCAAAAATAAACACTAAACAGGGGCGCCTGGGTGGCTCAGTCAGTTGGGCATCAGACTTCGGCTCAGGTCATGATCTCACGGTTTGTGAGTTCAAGCCCCGTGTCGGGCTCTGTGCTGACAGGTCAGAGCCTGGAGCCTGCTTCGAACTCTGTGTCTCCTTCTCTCTCTGCTCCTCCCCTGCTCATGTTCTCTCTCCCTCTCAAAAATAAAGACTAAAAAAAAAAAAAAATTATTTTTAAAAATAAACACTAAACATAATGTTTAAAAAAAAAAAAAAGCTGGCTTAGCAGCTAATCTATACCAGTTGACATTCTAACCTCACGAGGTTTCACACAAGTGCATATTCTCTCAGTGTGAGTGAACCAGGTCAGCTTTCTTTCTACCCACAGAAATATACACCCATATGTTACCTGGAGTTTTTCATCTCCTAATCGAAACTGGTAAAGTAGGGCAGGGGAATCCGGATGTCGAATCTGAAACTCATGATCCTGAAGCCCAGAGATGTCCTGATTCCAGGAAAAGATGCTGTCAGTGAGCCAGTAAAAGTGCATGTAAACTCCTCAAATTATAGTTAAGCCTCTCCACAATCCAAATCTCACTTATAACAAGACTGCCCTGCAACTTTGTACCATTCCACCTGGAACTTAGTAAAATAAGAGTCAAAATGTACTTTGCTTCCCTTTTAACAATTCCAAAATTTCTACCATCTGCATTTTTTTTCATTATTGAGACATATGAATACAATTACCCAAATCAATAAGCAAATTTTCTCAATAACTGAGAAATGCTACCAGTCTTAGGTTCCTCAAAATCCCATTATTCAGAATTAGATAGTCTGAAAAATGTTAGGGAAAAAAAAGTCTGACACAGATGCATAAAAAGGTAGGAATCCACATACAACAATGTTTGCAACATTAAGTGCTTCAAATGATGCCATTTTATTAAATGTCTGCACCTATATATTTATTACACGTAAAGGTGTATCTTCAACCTTTATCGGAATGATCAAAGATCCTAAAAAGAAAGGAAGTTCTTACATACTCTTTCTTAAAAAAGCCAGCTGTATTTTCTAGAGCCTGAGACACATCCTGATGGCTCTGACCTTACCAAAACACCCTCACTCCTTAAGAGCTTCCACTTCAAGGCTCTGTCAACTTGGGTTGAAAGCGTGGCATAACATTGTTACATTTTTTTTTTTAATATTTATTTTTGAGAGAGAGAGAGAGAGAAAGAGAGAGAGAGAGAGAGAGACAGAGCACAAGCAGGGGAGTGGCAGAGACAGAGAGGGAGACACAGAATCCGAAACAGGCTCCAGGCTCTGAGATGTCAGCACAGAGCCCAATGCAGGGCTCAAACTCGGGAACGGTGAGATCATGACCTAGGCTGAAGTCAGATGCTCAACTGACTGAGCCACCCAGGCGCCCCAACATTGTTACATTTTTAACTGCCTTTTAAATATCTTACAATTTTTCCTGGAAATAAAAATAATCAGCAATTTTGATTTTGCTCCCACCTGATCTAAATGACAAAAAGTTTCTTTAAGGTGCTGTAGAAGAAGACAATCCATTTTATTTGTTAGCTGGCATTCTCGGTAAGGGAACCCAGCTCGCTGCATCAGCCAGTAGAAACACCTTGACACGTCAGAGCCCCCATACGCCAGACAGAGCCTAGAGTTAAAAGAAAAGGCAGGTGGGTAATCTGTCAGTCAAGAAAGTGCAAAGGGCATTTCAAAAAATCCATCATGCAGAGAAACATGACAAGTCTCAAAAGATGTCTAATGCATGAATAGACTGAAAGGACAGGATGGACGAATGGGATGGAGAAATGGACTCCAGCACACAACCAGGGGTGGGCACCTAGGAGCAGTCATGCTATTTGCAAAAAGTCCAAGAAACAGAATACACATGACTAAATGCAGCTCATTCCTAAGTCACTATGTTTACCATACACTAGCTGTTTGCCTGTCTTGTATTCACCAGCATATCAAGTTCACAGGCAGTGACATCATAGGACAAACTCATGGGAAGAAAGTTTAGAGTGTACTACCCACTAACTGAATGGTTCTACAATTCAGAAAGAACACTGCTATGTTATTTTAGCAGTAGGAGACCTAGGTCCAGTATTTTCTCCACACTTTAAGAACCAACGGCATCAGCCAATACAAACAGTAGATGAGTCACAATAACTCACACTGGGTTTTCGAATGCACCATGACTTGGGGTGGGAAGCAATAGAGATTAACCTTCCTCATGGACTGGTTAGGCCCACTTTCCAATGTTTGTCTACCCTGTGACTCAAACTATCTATGTGAGGGATAAGAACTACAGCATCCTGAAGAAGCCATCCTGGGAGCACAAGATGTTGCAGAGAACCTGTATGTGCACTGCCTGTGTTGGGCTTGTCTAGGGAAGGACAAGCAGCAAACTTGTGCCTGATATCTCTCATATCAGTGATGACATCACAAAGGGAACGGACAAGAAAGCTACTCATCACTCACTGAACAATTACGACAAAAGCAAATACTCAAATGCTAGCTAGAGAATTCAGACCTGAAAACCTATTTTCCCCTACACGTCTTGTCTAAATAAAACTTTGCTATGAGCATAATTGGTATTTTCACTCCAGACCATAGCAAGACACAGAGCTAACACTACACCAAGCAGGGATCTTCAGGAGCTGCTGATGTGAACTCACAGCAGAGAATTCCAACAGGAAAGGTAAAATCAGTGCTTTGTAGCCTTGCTAGAATTTGTATTTCCACAACTGTGAATATAATTCCTTATAAAAATTTCATTTCTAAGGGGCCCCTGGGTGGCTCAGTCTGTTAAGTGTCCGACTTCCGCTCAGATCGTGATCTCGCGGTTTGTGAGTTCGAGCCCCGCATCTGGCTCTGTGCTGACAGCTCAGAGCCTGGAGCCTGCTTCCCATTCTGTGTCTCCCTCTCTCTCTGTCCCTCCCCCACTTGTGCTCTGTCTCTATCAAAAATGAATAAATGTAAAAAAAAAAAAAAAAAAATTAAAAAAAAAATTTCATTTCTAACTTGTGACGCTTTATAGCTGAACAGGCTCTGAGGGGAGAAGGAGCAGAGAAAGCCACCTTCCAAGGTCCTTACCGAGTATTCCGATGAGAGACCCCATCCTCCACACAACACACACTTGTCTTCTGATCTCCAACATCTACGATACAAGTGCTGCTTAAACCACTTCCAAAGGTGGCACACACAGACTCCTGATGGACCACAATCCCTGAGACACAAAGGCAGAGGAGCCATCAGCTAGGCAGCAGTAAAGATCGTAAGACAGACATTCAGTTAAAGTCTGGAAACCCCTGAGCAATCGTCCAAGCACAGCAGATCCTCTCAGAATAAACATTTCAAGAAAGCAGTGAATTAGATTAACTTTGTCAATAAAAACAGAAAACCAATCTCATTTCAGGTAGATTTCTCTGGAATATAGGACATACCTGAAAAACCCATCTTCATTAAGATCATATTCACTAGTTCTTTCACATGCTGTTTATTATAGATATCAGGAATCAGCAAGATACATCTATAATACTAAAAAGAAAAGCAAAGGGGAAAAAAAAAAGATAAAACAGTTAATGCTAAAGTCCAGTCAAAATAAATGTCACTACATTTGTCTTCAGAGAGGATTCTCTCTAAAGGATGGCAACAATGATTAGGGGCACGAAACAAAACCTCAACCCCCCCCTGCTATCTTTGGGGTTTAATGAAAACACTAATTTTGAAGTTGTGTGAGGATTTTTTTTTTCCCTTTAAATTATTAAAAACTTGTCAAATGGTATCACAACCCCAGATTTCAAAATACACTACAAAGCTATAATAATCAGGACCGTATGATACCAGCACAAAAATACACATATAGATCAATGAACAGAATAGAACCCAGAAATAAACCCACACATATATGGTCAATTTGACACAGGAGGCAAGGATATACAATGGGAAAATATCTCTTCAACAAATAGTGCTGGAAAAACTGGACAGTTACATGCAAAAGAATGAAACTGGACCACTTTCTTAAACCATTCACGAAAATACATTAGAAATGAATTAAAAATGGAGATGTGAGACCTGAAATGATAAAACTCCTAGAAGAAAACACAGGCAGCAAATTCTTTGACATCAGCCTTAGCAACATTTTTCTGGTTTCCTGAGGCAAGGGAAGCAAAAGTAAAACTAAACTATTGGAGCTATAGTAAAATAAGTTTGGACAATGAAGAAAGCCATCAACAAAACGAAAAGGCAACCTTACCTGATTGGAGAAGGTATTTGCAAATGATATATCTGGTAAGTGATTAACAGCCAAAATATATAAAGAACTTCTACAACCCAACACCAGAAGAACAAATAATCCAATTAGAAAATGGGCCTTGGACCTCAATAGACACATTTTTCCAAAGACATAGAGATGGCCAACAGACACACGAAAGGATGCTCAACATCACTAATCATTAGGCAAATGCAAATCAAAACCACAGTGAGGTATCACCTCACAACTGTCAGAATGGCTAGTATCAAACAGACAAGAAATAACGGGTGTTGGCAAGGATGTGAAGAAAAAGGAACACTGTTGGTAGGAATGTAAATTGGTACAGCTGCTACGGAAAACAGAATGGAGATTCCAAAAAAATTAGAAATGGAAATAACGCACAATCCACAGTAGTAGTAACTCCACTACTATTACCCAAAGAAAATGAAAACAGTAATTTTAAAAAATATATGCATTCCTTTCAGTGAAGCATTATTTACTACAGCCAAGATATGGAAGCAACCTAAGTGTCCACTAATAGATAAATGGATAAAGAAGATTGGTATATACATATAATAGAATATTACTCAGCTATATAAAAGAATGAGATCTTGCTATCTGCAATAACATGGATGGACCTAGAGGGTATTATGCTAAGTACAGGAAGTCAAAGAAAGATAAATACCATACAATTTCACTTACATGTGGAATCTAACATACAAAACAAATGAAAAACCAAAAAAAGCAGAAACAGACCCATAAATACAGAGAACAAATTAGTAGTTGCCAGATGCAAGGAAGGTGGGGATGGAAAAAATGCGTGAAAGAAAGTGGGAGATAGAGGTTTCCAGTTATAGAATGAATAAATCATGGGGATGAAAAATCCAGCATAGGGAATATAGTCCTCGGTATTGTAACAGCACAGTATGGGGACAGACAGTAGCTACACTTGGGGTAAGCGCAGCATTATGTATAGTGTTGCCAAATCACTGTGCTGTACCTGAAATTAATGTGTCATTGTATGTCAACTATACTTCGATTAAAAAAGAAAACCAAAACAAAAACAAATTTTGTGAAATTAAAAATAAGACAAACATATGTCCCAAAAAAGGCCCAGAGAGAAGGCATAAACATGAGCAAGTTTGCTGGTTGCAGAGCAATAGAGACAGACACCAAAGAAACAGTAAGAAAAAGAGAAGGCACCGGAACTGAAGTCAGCCAAGAAGGAAGATACCCTCCACACCTTAAGGCTGAGAATGCTCCAAGGACAATAGATTACAAACAACTCAGGTATACGTACTTAAACACAAGTAAGACAAGACTCTCAAAGGCAATCCAAGTAACTGGGAATTTTAGCTCACCTTTAAATCTTTGAGTGGAATTTCCAAGTATTTTTGTATTGCGTGAGACCATATTACTTCAATATCTGCCAGAACAGCCGTAAGGGAGCCCCCAGGTCCTGGGTGAATATTTAACTGACCTCTTCTGATAGGCCAGTGAATATTATAACAGTCCAATGGATTAACATACAAGGCCTAGAAAAGACAGGGAGATGAATACATTGTTAAACTTTTCTTGGGCATTTTCTGAATTCACGTTTAAACATCTAAGATCATGGGCATTGAAGAGGGCATCTTTTGGGATGAGCACTGGGTGTTGTATGGACACCAATTTGACAATAAATTTCATAAAAAAAAAAAAAATCTAAGACCAGAGTTATGATTAACATTTGCTCACTATTCTAATTAACTTTTTTTAATGTTTATTTTTGTTGTTGTTGTTGAGAGAGAGACAAGAATGAGCAGGGGAGGGAAAGAGAGAGAAGGAGACATGGAATCCGAAGCAGGCTCTGGGCTCCGAGCTGTCAGCACAGAGGCCAACGCGGGGTTTGAACTCACGAACCTGAGCTGAAGTCAGACGCTTAACCGACTGAGCTACTACCCAGGCGCCCCCATTTGCTCACTATTCTAAATGTTGAGAGTGGAGTACCTAACATCACAGGAGCCTGTGTGAGTATCTGGGCCTGCAAGGAAGATGGAAGATGGTGAATTCTAGGAAACAACTAGAACTGGATGGTGCTGCAAAGTTCCCTACCTCTTCTCCCACCAAAAACTCAGGGTGATGAGACGTGTTTGTCCACTTATTTCCAGAACAGTGATCTAAAATTGCAGGTCGCATCTGCTTGTTGTAGGAGCGTGCCTGAAATAAAAGAACATCAGAAAACTCTCTGAATTTTTGCAAGAAAAAAGGAGAGGGGGAAGGAAAATGTAGTATGAGTCCTCTTTTCTCCTCTCTCACATACCAGATATAGTAGATTACAAAATGTAATCACAAGCCCTAAATATCTGGCAAAATACTGACTGGTCACAGGAAGATTCTCTTGGCCTTTTCTACAATTGTGATTTTTTACCCATGGTTTTAAAACCTAGACTGTGATTCATAACCAGTCCAAAATCACTACTATACTCTGCTTAAAACTGAATACACATTTATGTATCATACCAACTCACATCCACTCCTAACAGTATTTTTTATCATATTAAAATGACAAATGTAGGAAGAACATAGCTTCCCATGTTCTTACAGATCCTGGAATTATACACTTAAGACCATCAGGTAAACTATAAATGTTTATGAACTTGCCATAAGAAAACCATCTTTTCAATTATTCAGCATGCCCAAGCATTTGTGACACTGATTTGGATATTCTGTAGGTGGTTATGAACGGTTTTTTCTTCCTCTTTTAAGGAAATCCTATCTTTAATTTGCATAATGAAACTGAGAGAGTACACGATTGGCATTATGACACAATAGCAGTTAAAGAATAAATCTGAAGAAAGAGTTAAGGGTGAACCTGTTCAGGGGACACAGGAATCCGTCTTGTACCGTTTGACATCTTTTTAGACCATATTGCTTGATCCACCATTTTAAGGCCATTTTGTCTTTGTTCATTACTTTCTGGTTTCTGGGGGGAAAAGTGAGAGATGAGCAGTACAAAGGATTCAGTGAAAAGAGAAAGCAATTTGGCAAACTACTAATTTAATCCACCAAGAAGAAATGCTCCCTCATCAACAAGTAGCAGTATTTCCTTAATCTTTGTCATACGTATCAATCTTAAGAACTCAAAGTAATCATTTTACTATTTATAAATTAAAAAGTCAGAAAGGAACCCTCACCCATAAACCCAACTATTTGCAAAAATCTATAACCTCAAGGAAGTCTGAATGACAAAATTTTTCATAGCACTGATCAGGATAGCTAGCTACTTTGTATTTATAAAGTATTTCAGAGACTTTTCCGTACATGTACATAATTCTCATTATTCTCGATTTTGTAACAATGCTACATTCACTCATGTGTTATTTTGTTTAATCAGCAGGTATTCAAGTTGCTGTGACATTATAAGGAATAGATCTGTAAACATCTCTGTGAAAAAGTTATTGTTTTCTATCAACTTTTACCCCTGACATTTATGCCCTACAAAAGAATTGTAAGATCCAAAAATATAAGTGAATTTAGACTCTTATACTCTCAAGTTACATTTAGGCTTAGAAATGGGACTTACACAGTCTTCCAGTCATGCTAAAAAAAAAAAAAATCCTAAAGTTTACTATTTGAAGTATAGAAACTGCAAATTCCTAAAACTACCTTCGATCTAAAACTTAAACATGGATTACGATGCAAAATATATATTTTAACATCTACCATGAAATACTTTCTCATAATTACTATCTGCAAGATAAGATAAAGTAAATGCTACCTACAAGGATATATGTAGTTTTGCCTTCAGATTACAATTTGACCTAAGATTGTAGTAACTGATTATAACAATTCAATTTACTTATAGATTGAAAATACAAGCTCAATATACACTGTAAGTATCTGGAAGAGAAAAATTTGGCAGTCAGTTAATAGAGACCTTAAGGCATTATTTTAAGTGAGCGACATCACCTTTATCAATACCCAATTCATATTGATAGGTGAAAAAATTTTTAATTTACTTTTGTTATAATTATTTCTATACAATCTAACACCACTAGCTCAGATTAAAAATACTACTTGTAACCCTGAATGATGTTATTATTTTAAAACGCATTAAAGCTATGAAGATGGAGATGTTTATTCAAGTATACTGTGTATACTTGAATGTGTAAGCTCTCCCAAAGAAACCACCTTGGGCTTTCTCTCCAGGTCCTCCATTTCTGACTTACATTTAGTCCTTCCCTTAGGAGCCAGTTGTCCTTGTATAGTGGCTGCCCTTGTTGTTTGTGCCTTCGTGCAATTACATGAGGAATGCTAGCAGGAAGTGTGTCTGTAGCTCGCCCAATCCTTAAGGTTGTTGAACCTGGGTGTATGACAACAATGAAGTTGCTCTGGATTTGCTGCAAATGCAAAACACAGGAGTGTGACCTTGGTAAATAATATGCAGGTAACAAGTTAAATAACATGTAGGTAACAGGCAAGACTAAGAAGTTAAGTTTCCTATGACTATCAGACTCAAAGGTATCAAAATAATTCACTGAAGGTAGCTCTTTGAGAGGCATCCAATTATTGCTCTCTGCCTGAATGCAAACTCTTTTAGTATTTCTGTGCTCCCAGGATCTGACCACAGTACACAGGTCAGTATTTGTTTAAATGAACAAAACCATAATTATCTAATGCAAGTTAACCTATAATTACTGGGCATTTCTGTGCTAGGTACTGGGGGTACAATGGTGACCAAGACAAAATCCTGACCACCAGAGAACTTTCAGATTACTAGGGGTCACAGGCAAGGAATACACGTGGGAAATACCATGACTAGTGAAGTACTACTAGCTAAAGCTGAGTCACTTAAAGATGCTTAGATTCTAAGCCTCCACTACACATTTTCTGATTCAGAATTTCCAGGGAGAGCCACCATTCCTGCACGACTCCTTAGGTAGTAAGGAGCTGCCCTTGAGCTATAGATGTGTCTTCTTGCATGTATCCATTTAAAACATTTCCATAGTTTGCCCGTAAGATACAGTCAGGAACCTCTGAGATCAAGACCCTGTCTACTTCCCTAACCTTACTTGAGGACCACTTCCTTTCTCTTTAATCTTCCTAATCTAGATCTCTCTTGATTTCTTGGGGCACCTGGGTGGTTCATCTGGTTAAGCATCGGACTTCGGCTCAGGTCATGATGTCACAGCTCATGAGTTCAGGTCCCTCATCGGGCTTTGTGCTGACAGCATAGAGCCTGGAGCCTGCTTCAGATTCTGTGTCTCCCTCTCTCTCTCTACCCCTCCCTCCACTCATACCATCTCTCTCTGTCAAAAGTAAGTAAACATTTAAAAATTTTTTTTTTAATTTTAGCTATCTCTTGATTTAACTCACCACTCTGACTTCCAGATCTTCACACAGGCAGCTCCCTTTGCCTGCCACGTCCTTTCTCCCTGGTAAATCCTACTTTCCCCTTCAGTTCTGAAGTTAAATGTCATCAGATTAGGTTTGCTTGTCCCCTTACAATATAACCTTATGGTACCCTTTTTCTTGACACTTGTCATTCTTGTAATTTTTTACTGTCTGCCCTCCCAACAGACAAAAACCTTCATGTAAAAAGGGATCACTTCTGTCTTGTTCACTATCTATGCCCAGTGCACAGCACACAGGATCCTAGGAGATATTGAAAGCAGCACTTTCACATGGCTGGCGTGATGTTAAACAGTACTTCCCAAGCTTTTTTGTGCTATGGCAGACATTTGTCCAGCAGACTGGAGTGAAAAGATGAAACTGCTTGCCATTGGAGATACCTGTACCTCATTAATGGCACACAGGCTGCAGCATATTGATCAGAAAGCTCTGGGGTAGTAATGGCAGTCTTCCAAAGCATGGACAAATATTTTTTAACAACTACATATTTATTTTAACATTTCAGGAAAAAACTAGCCAGTACATCCCACACATCACTTCCTGAATATTATTACTTAAATAAGACCAAGTAAAAGAAGTTATTAAGCAAATAATGGATATGAAAAAACCATAGAGAACATGGAAAAACTAAAGGGTGTTCTACAACTGACTGGATTAAGGAAATGTTGCTATAGTGGTTAAGGGCCCAGGATCTGGATTCACAGATTTGTCTTCAAATTCATACTGCACCACTTCCTTGCTCTGGATGAGGTTCCTACCTCACAGAGCTATTGTGAGGCTTAAGCGAATTAATCCTGCAGCCCAGGGTCTGTCTAACCTTCCAAAGTTCTGCACTGCCTTCAGGAGAGACCAGACTCTTTCTTTATGCCTCTCATGATAGGCTCCGCTACAATCTCCTGTCCCACCTCTCGCTCCCTCTTCTTCCTCACTTCCAGACACCCTGATCACCAACACTTGATCTCCTCTCCTGACCCAGGTCTCTTCCACACTGTTCTCCTTCCGAGATTTCCCCTAACTCCTAATCACTCTTTGGGTCTTAGTCCAAACGTCATTTCCTTTAAAACCTTCTCAGACCATCAGGGCCAGAGGAGGCACCTGCTGTGTGTGCCCAACACTTCCCTATGGCCTTCTGTACTAGCCCATCTGACACCATATACCCTGATACCTGCTGCCCAACTGTGAGCTCTACCCTCCTGCCTCCCAGTCACAGAATGCTAAAGAATCATACATGGTGGGAATGTGCAAGGCCCATACAGACCATCCAGCCTGCCCCCTCAACTAGAAGGGCGGAGAAACAGGCCAGGGCAACAGTAACTATCACCCTGGGGGATTCCCATGAGCCAGCACGGTGCTATACATCCTACAGCTGCCTGAACAGTTGGGTGTTATCCTTAACCCAGCCACCAATTAGGAAGCTGCCTCACAGATGTCCAACATGAAATTCTGACCACGTAAATGCCTTATTTCTGCTGTGAATTTACCCATTTCCCTACGGGAATGTTGGTATTTTTTTCATTCATCAGTAGGAATACACACACACAGGTCCTTTGCCGGCCATGCTACGACAAATAATTTTTTTCTGGTTGGTATGACTTCATCTTGTTCTGATTTTGACACACAAACTCTTCTTGTCCATTCAGACGATCGTTTGCCTTTTCCTTGCTTTATGCTGGAATCGGCCTCCACTCCCAAAGATAGCCTTCACACAGGAAAACGCCTGCACCGCCATGTGTCCTTGCCCGGCGCTAAACTCCACCTGCGCTCACTGACACTCCACAGCTGCTTGGAAAGCAGGCAAGGGCCCAGGGCCCATACCGCGGCCGACCGGAGAGACAACCACCACCCGCGCCAGCCACGAGGGTGGGGGCCGGAAACCTTGCCTCGCCGCCTGCCTTTTCACCCCCGCCCAACCGGAAGGCCTTCTTCGAGACCCGCCCCCAGCGCCGCGCCGCACCTCCTGCAGCGACTCCGGCACCAGCGCGGGCACGATGGGTCGTTTCACGCCGCGCTGCTCCTTCTCCTTCTCTCCGCCCTTCTCCTTCCCGTTCTCAGCGTCCCCCTTCTCCGCCTGGGTCATCGCGGCCGCTGACAAACCCCGACCTCCAGCCTCAGGGACGCACCGCGCCCGCCGGAGCCGGCTGGGCCCCCGCGCACGCGCAGCCTCCCAGCCTGGTGCCCGGCAACCAAGATGGCGACGGACAGCAGCCCCAGAGGCTTCCGGGAAAGCGGAGGGGCGGCGCTGTCCAGAGGAGGACGGGGCGGGAGTGGGGCGTGGATGGGTGGGTGTTGCTGTGATTTGTCCTGGCGGTGGGATGCCCGAAGCCTCCTTGTTTTTCCTTTCGAGCGCTACACCCGGCATTGCGTTTTGCTCTCACAATAGGAAGCCTCTATTCTTGGCTTCCTAGACCCTAACTGCTCCTAGTTCTCCTCATACTGCGCTGGTTAGGTTCAGAACAGCTTCTGATGTTAAGGTTTTCTTGAGTTAGGACGCCTCTCTCCACACCCCTGGGATGACTTTATCCGGTTTCATGGCTTTGCATATGAATATAACTCCCAGGTTCATGATTCCAGTCTGGAAGTGACCCTGAGATCCAGACTGATAACCAACAGCCTGTTTGGTATCTCCACGTGTATGTCCACAAGGCATAGCAAACTTACATGCGCCCAAACTGGAACTCTTGATACCCGCGCCATCCCCTCCGCCCCCAGCCTACTCCCATTTTCACCATCTCAGTAAATACCACTTTGATTCTGCAGTTGTCCAATCTATCAGTAAATCCTGCAGTCTCTAAAATACATCTTGAATGAATCCACTTCTCCATCCCTACGGTTACCTAGTCCAAAACTACTATCCTCTCATCTGGACTGCAACAGCTTCTTAACCCAACTCCCTGTTTCCATCTTGTCCTCCTGCAATGTGTTCTTAATGCACTTGCCCAAATGTCAACTTCTACTAAATTATGAAGTAATCAATACCATGTACGCAGCATTCCACTTAATACCACCTGTGAGTTATCTTGGACAAAAATTAAACCCACGCTTTACTCTCATGGTTTCCCCTTGTTCATGGAACAGAATCTAAACAAACTCACCATAGCCTAGAAGGCCATTCTTAACCCAGTTTCTGCTACCTCTAAGTTCATCTCATCTCTTTCCTTCTGTTGGCATTTCCGGTTACCCTTGCTTTCTTTCAGCTTCTCACACGTGCCAAGCCCTTCCCTTCATTGGACCATTGATCTCTTGTTGTTCCCTTTGCCTTGGGTGCTCTTCCTCAGCTGGCTCATTCTCATCCTGTCTCAACTCAAATGTCACCTCAGAGAAGACTCCCCCAGTTACCTTGTCATCTTATTTCCTTCGAAGCAGGAATTAAATCTGTACTTAGCTTGCTTGATATCTGATGAAGTCAGGACTATAGGATAACCCTAAAGAAGAGTACTGCAGAGCAGTGCTGGGCAGGGGCAGGGCGGCAGGGATCACCAATCACATGCACAGAGAAGCCTGTCACTTCCTGAGACTCTGCCCTGGTCTCCTCCCCACTACAGCCTTAGGTGGAGATTTGACAGAATGACCCTGCCGTTCACCAGCCATACAATCTGGACATCATAAAACTTTGCTGACCCTTTGCATGTTATCTGTATAATGCAATGTCATCTACCTAACCCAGTGTGTCAGAATTAACAATATGTAAAAGATAAAATGTCTCACAGGCTTGAGTGGTCAATAAACTAACTGTCTTTATTATTCTTCTCCTTAAAATTGTGTCATAACTGTCCCTTTCCTTATGTTTGAAGACCAGTGTCTCATGCCACTACATCCTCATTTCCTGACAAACAGGGTTAAATAAATGCTTCTAAATAAAATATAAAAATGCTTTTACCTGAAATTTTGTTTCAAAGACTGCTGGGGGCACCTGGGTGGCTCAGCTCAGTCGGTTAAGCAGCCGACTTCAGCTCAGGTCATGATCTTGCGGTCTGTGAGTTCTAGCCCCACGTCGGGCTCTGTGCTGACAGCTCAGAGCCTGGAGCCTGCTTCAGATTCTGTGTCTCCCTCTCTCTGACCCTCCCCTGTTGATGCTCTGTCCCTCCCTGTCTCAAAAATAAATAAACGTTAAAAAAAAAAAAAATTCAAAGACTGCTGAACACAAAGCAGAATTATCTGTATTATTCGTTTTTCCAACAAATATTGCAGGGCCTATCACATTTAATCACTATTCAAAGCACTGGGGTAAAAAAGACAAAAATCCCTAACCTCATAGAGCTTCCATTCTAGTGAAAGAATATGAGAGTTACTAGCATTCATGGGGGTGAAAGCCAACAGGCAGTATCTTAAGCAATGGTTTAGAATTCAAATTTGTGAAGACAGCACAGAAGCCTATGATATTAAACCCACCTAGCCAATCTTCATTTTGTATGTAGCTCAGGTTTGTTGGTTATGACTTTATAAATACCCTAATTATATTCGGTAGCAAATCAGATATTTTGTATTAAAGATTCACAGGACAAATATGTTTTGAGATAAAATTGTATGCATACTATTGAAATAAATACAATGTGATTTATAAATGAGAACAAATTAACAGTGAATAGTATTTCAGAAGTTAAAAAGGTGACACTAGTTGTACTGAATACACAACCTTTTATTTTTCTTCAAATTTGGAGTTTTTTAATTATACAAAGATGACAAGTCAAGTTTTGTAACCTAAAAATATTTACTTATTAAAACTATATTAATACTTTCATAAACTATACAAAAAAGAATGAGACAAACATGTGCATTTATAGAACTGCATGTCAGTCATGCCAGATCCCTGGGGAGGGAATTCCCAGCACGACCTCATCTGTCTGTGAGGACACAGAGCAATTCTCGTTTAGACATACACATTCATTTGCTTGTCCAGCACGGTCAGTCCTCTACCTCTTGATGGTTTCCTTCTGCTATGAATGTGCATGTCCAGTTGTCTGCTTCTTAGAGCAGACATTTACCTAAAAGAAAGCATTATAATAAGTTAATAGTTATTAATTTGGATCTGCACAAAAAAGTCCAACTATCTTTTTTTTTTTTTAACCTGTTTTCAAAAGACACTTTGATAATAAAATTCAACAAATTTTTCAAGGGTTGAGATATTTTTCCATACAAGATGTCTGAATAATTACAAAATGTTGGGCAACTTCTGTTTTCCTAAAGAAAACTTCCCTAGGAAGGTATTTTCAAAACGAAATCTCTGCACAGTAATTTCAGATTTCACGTTACCTTCCTCATCCACCAGCCATTGGAGGAGGACTAGGGCCACGCAGATGATTAATTCGACCCATTCTTCTGGGAGGGTTTCCTGGTGGCCTAAAAGAAAAATTTCTACTGTTTAGTAGACATCAAGTGGTTCCTTTCAAACACTCAAACAGACCCTCTTCTCTATTTAAAATAGGAATTACCAACTAGGTCAGGAGTTGAGAAAATTCAAACCCCTACAGGGACCAGACACTTAATGCACATGAGGAAGTGGGTCAAGCAAGGACTGTGATGGCCTGAACAGTGTCTCCTGTAAATAAATGCCCAACTGAAACTCCGCTCCATGGAAGTGCTGCTTGATCTTCTCTGGTTTTTCTTAGCAGTGGAAATCCAGATTCTACAGTGAAAATCTCTAGATTTAATGTTGGTCATCAGTTTCAGCCTCTAATTTAGACTTTGCCCAGAGGATATTTGATATACATTTTAGCTTTATCAAATTGACTCTGGTTATGAAATCAGAAGCAACTTGATTTAATTTACGGTAATGCATTAATCTTGTGAAATAGAATTTAAACCTTTTATTTCCATGAGCCAAACTATATCTATCTATCCATAATATCTAATTTAATTAAAATTACAGACTGGTAAAAATATCTATTATCAACTTAGAGAGCTCTACCCTCTTCCATCATCATATCTGGAATCAGAGGAGTTTCCGTAGCCTCTTCTCTTTTTCACATCTTGCTGAAGCAGAGTCTTGAAACTGAAACAAGGGGCAGAAAACAAGAGAAATACCGCTTTCAACATAAAATGTATTTCCATGGTTTCAATTATATCTGTGAGAAGATAACTAAAACCAACTTAGTTCCAACCCCACATTTTTCAAAGCCAGCTGGACAGCACCATCTAGCACGAGCACATGTCTGCATTTGTGCCATGTTCCGGGCAAAAGCTACCATTCCTGTCCTTCACATGCGCTAATAACTCTCCTTGACGGAGTCTAGGAGTGACTCTGAAACGAGAGCCATGCCCAACTTCCTCCCTCCACTCTACGTCAGCTGTCAAGTCCCAGAGTCTGTTTTCACAGCATTGCACATTCATTTCCCCTGCACTTCCCCAGCCAACAGCCTACTTGATGGTACCTTGCTGAGGGAGGAGCCCAAGGTAGTATGCTAGAGACACAGGGCTTCTGGGAATCCATTTGGATGGAATTTTATTGGTAGAGGGAGATGAATTTAAGTTAAAACAATGTTGTTTTTTTTTTAAGTTGGTTTATTTATTTGCTTCCTTGTTGATTGATTGATTGATTGATTCATTCATTCATTCAGAGAGACCATGAGCAGGGGAAGGGCAGAGAGGAAGGCGAGAGAATCTCAAGCAACCTCTGTGCTGTTAGCACGGAGCCCAGTGCAGGGCTGGAAATCACGAACCATGAGGTCATGACCTGAGCCGAAACCAAGAGACAGCACTTAAGGGGCGGAGCCACCCAGAGGCCCCTAAACTAATACTTTAAATAAACAACAGAGTAGGTGAAGCTTGTAAGAGACTTTAGTGAAGTTTTGCAGTAGGCAAATTAAGGACCCTCTGTCCCATTGTATTTTTCTATGGAACCATCTCTTCCATTTTTTCTTTAACCCCTTCAAACTTATGCTACATGCAGCCATCAGATTATTTTTCTACACCACAGCTACAATCCAATTAAATGTAAAGATCGCAGTCTGCTATTCAAACTTCTTTGCCGTCTTTACTGTGTTTTTTCCACCTTCCACAATCACATCCAACCCAATACCCATTGTAATATGAATTAGAGTCAATAAAGGAAGGGGCGATCTCTCATATCTCTGCATCCCTGCAGTTCTCTGCTATGTGACATTCAAACGTATATTCAAACTTAGCATGAGTAAGACTTGTTGGTAATTGATGAATAATTTTTACAAAACAGCATGGGAAAGACCAGAAAAATGCATTTAACTAAGAATTGCTTGGACTTACAATAAAGTTTAAGTTTTTGTCTCCTGTATTGATTTTAACAATTGAAAAAACAACTTTACTCCTTGGGATATTTTTTTATCAAGATCTAATTCCCCTTGTTTGTTTATTGTACAATATGGAATAAAAGCTGCATACATCCATTACAGCTGGAATAGTAGAAAGTGAGGCACTGTCATTTGGCATTAGAATACGGAGGCCTGGCTCCAGAGCTGCAGACTGAAATCGTTACCACTAAGGCTAAGACACAGTCAAGCTTTACTAACTCCACTATCAGATTCATACTCGTAAGATGTTTGGGGGCAGCTTCATCACCAAAGAAGTCTTCATTTCCCTTAGAAGAGCTAATGATAATAATAAAAAACTTACAACTAAAAACTGCTTCAGGAAAGCTCAGCTTGTTTAAGACACTCCACATAATGTATCCAATGTATTTCTGTTAACTGAAATATCAGGGCTGTTAAGAACATTATTAATTATTACACTTACAACAAAACCACGAACTCAGCTATTCCCCAAAAGAAATCTGTTATCAAAGATAACCTCCATGGGGACTGACTCCGGCTGTCCAACACTTGTCCTACAGACAAGAAAAAAGAAACTTCAGTTAGTGCTACAAATCCCTGACACAAGATATATTACAATTAATCACTTAGGAAACATGAGACTCAGTTTTCGACTTGTTCACTGTTCAGATGGTCAGCACAAGGAAAGGTCTGTTCTATGTGCATCCTTCTAAGGAAGGGTTCAGGGAAGTAAAGCTCAATGATCTAGGGGTCATACTTTTAATACGTCAAATGCCTTCCTATGTTCTTAATTTTGGTGAGTGACACTTCAAGTATTTTTTCTCTTTTTCAATTGCGGTAAAATAGGCTTTAAAATTTTCCATTTTAACCATTTTTAAGTGTACAGCTCTATGGCATTAAGTACATTCACACTGTTGTACAACGTTCACCATCATCCATCTCCAGACCTTTTTTACCTTCCCCAACTGAAACTCTGTACCCATTCAACACTAACTCCCCTTTTCTCCCTTCTCTTAGTCCCTGGCAACCACCATTCTACTTTGTCTCTATGAATTTGACTGCTCTAGGAACCTCATTATGAGGAATCATACAGTATTCTGACTTTGGTGGTAGGCTTTGGTCTTCAAGTTTCATCCATGTTGTAAATGTGTCAAAATCTCCTTCTTTTTTAAGGCTGATTCATATCGCATCGTATGTATGTACCACATTTCGCTCATGTGTGCGTACATCCTTGGGTTGCTTCCACCTACTGGCTGTTGTGACAATGCTAGCATGAATGAATACTGGTGCATGAATCTCTTTATTCAAGTATTTTGAGGAAACAAATGGAATGAGTGAATATAAAAAATGTTTACACTACTCCCATCTTCCTAAATGTGTTCAAAATATTTCTTTTCACCTGCAAAGTCTCTGTCCTGGATAAAAAAAAAAAAAAAAAATTATACACACTCTTACAATTGTTTAGAATCAGTTATGTTAAAATTTTCAGACATCAAAGAATTTGTGTGCTCTAAGTATGAAACAGAATTTGCCTTGTTCATTAAAATAACCACATTTTTCTGTAACGGGATGCTGTTGATTCTAATTATAGACTCCAGTCTTACCTTAAGCACAAACAAACCTATTTTTCAAACCACTTTAAATAATGGAAGCTACAACATGAAAAGTTAGTTCTCTAAGGTTTTTAGCCTTGCAAATCAAGAGGTCAGAATATTTTGGGAGAAGAACTACTTGCCAACCTCTCCTCTCCCATTTGCTCAAGGGCTTCCCCATACTCATTTTCACCCCCTCAATCAGGGTCTACAATTCCTCTTTCTTTGACAGTCCTTCAGGGATTCACTTGGACCTGAGCTCTCAAGGGAGCTATTGAGAAAAAAGGGATACACTTCAAGACAGAGCGTGGCTGCCTCTTACTAGCTCTGCTTCGTTGGCTGGTGGGACATTTTCCTTCTCTGAGAAGAAGTATTCCCAGGCTAGTAATATAGGATTATTGAAAAACAAGTCATTTGACAGTAAGAAAAATGTTTTGCTGACTGTCAAGTGCTGATAAATTCAGTCCTTCTAAAAGAGATCTAACTAGAACACACCAATTCTCTTTGCGATTCTAAGGAACGCTTTGCAATGTTCTACCTCACGTTTGGTACTTTCTCTCCTAGTTTCTGAAGGCAGAAACCTCCCCTCCCAACATATGCAGAAGGAAATAACTTGCTTGGATGAAGCTGGCATTTCTCAACTATAAAAGTGAGATAAAAGAACTTAAAGGGAACTTTGTGTTATTTATGTGGATCCAATAGGACAATGCATACACAGAAAGACCCACTACAAAGAATTACTCAATAATGCATAAATAGAAACTGCCAGCCTTACCCACAAAGGATATAACACAAAGTCTGCAAGTGCCCAAAATAAGATGAAACTTTAATGCTTTTGTTTAGTGTCCATACACCTACTTGTTTCAAAGATTAAAAAAGAAAAAAAATTAAGTTTATTTATTTTAGAGGGGTGCCTGGGTGGCTCAGTCGGTTAAATGTCCGGCATCCGACTTGGGCTCAGGTCATGGTCTCCCAACTTGTGAGTTTGAGCCCCGCATCCGGCACTGTCTGACAGCTGGGAGCCTGGAGCCTGCTTCAGATTCTGTGTCTCCCTCTCTCTCTGCTCCTCTCCTGCTCTCACTCTGTCTCTCTCTCCTTCAAAAGTAAATAAACACTAAAGCTTATTTATTCTGAGAGAGAGAGAGAGAGAGGATCCCAAGCAGGTGCTGTGCTTGGGGGGGGGGGGGGGGGAGGGCTAGGGGGTGGGGGGTTTTAACTCAGGAACTGTGAGATCATGCCCAGAGCCCAAATCAAGAGTGGGATGCTCAACAGACTGAGCCATCCAGGTGCCCCTCAAAGATTTTTAATTGGGAGAAGAGGAGGCAGAGATTTTGAAGAGCAAAGAAATGCAAAGTGCACCCAGCCAGACTTCTCCCCATCACACCTTAATCATCTCTGAAGACGGATGATTCAAATAGAACAAGGACCTCCCTAGATCCTACTGGTTAAGATTGCACTAAGGCATTGATTCCACCTGAGTCAAACAGGTGGGCGGGCACTTTTGGCAGCGGTCTGACCCAGTGATCTTGTGTCCTTCCTTTCCAGACACTTTCTTTGTGGAGTCTCTGAATTAAGCCTCTTCTCTGATTCTCTACTCCAGGAACAGTTACCTTTGTTCCTACAGGGGGCGGGGCTTCTCCCTGTGCCCCTTGGAATTAGGGCAAAACAACTGAGTGTGTGACTAGCTACCTACTCCTGGCGGGTGGGGGCGGGGGGGGGAGCCTATCCAATTTTTAAGTTTATTTATTTATTTTGAGAAAGAGAGAGCAAGCAGGGGAGGTGCAGAGAGAGAGAATCCTAAGCTGGCTCTGCGCTGTCAGCCTAGAGCTCGAGATGGGCTCGATCTCTCAGTTCGTGAGCAGTGAGATGGAAATCAAGAATCGGACCTTAAACGACTGTGCCACCCAGGTGCCCCCTTATCCTATATATCCAGTTCTCTTTACAGGTTTTAGAGAAAGACCGGCTAGTAGATACCAGCAAGGACCCTGACGACAGTCGCCTCCCTTCGTCTGTGATGCTGAGCAACCTAGTGGACCTTGCTGCGCGTCAGTCCTCACCCCTAAACGGGACAATAAACTACTACGTGAATAGGGCTGCCACAGAGGCTGAATGGGTTGATCGGGAAGAGCGCTATCACTGCGCCCCAAACACAGGCACTGCGCAGACGGTGTCAACCCTGTTGTCATGCCTCGTTAAACACGCGGGCGCCTGAGGGGAAAGACCACGTTCGCGAGACCCACAGTCAGAAGCTGGGCGAGGGCGCCGGGCAGCCGGCACCGTCGTCGTCACCACCGGGAGACCTCGGCCCCCGCCCGCGGGCTCAGGGACGCTCGGCTGACGCGGCGCAGGCCCGGGCGACTCCGGGAAAGCCGGGCCGGCGGGCGAGGATGGAAGAAACCCGGGTCGGCCCTCGCAGGCCAGCGGTCGCCCTCGCGTACCCTGCGACTCACCATTCGAGATGTAAACCATCTTTGCCCCTTGTTCCCCGCCTCCGTAGCGACTGAGGGGCTTGGCCCCTCTCGGCCCCGGTATCTCCCTCCGCGACCCGCCCTTGGACGTCATAGCACACGGGTGCACACATCGGCGACGGAGGAGGGAGGTGGACGGAGCCCATTGGCTGCTGGAAGGGGGACGCCCATGACTGGCGGCTTTTTTTTTTTTTTTTTTTTTTTTTTTTTTTTTTTTTTTGCTTCGTCACGCCGGCAACTTCCGGTAGAGCGAGGGCTGCCGGGCAGGTAAGCGGAAATGATGTTTGGGATTTTAACCCGTAAACGCGCGCTTTCCTGTCTCCTTTTGGGTTTGAGCCCGAGGAGCCCGTTTGCCCCGCACGGTGAAGAAAAGCTATATTCTACTTGCTTGATGGGCCCGTGGGTCCAGGTTCGGGAATGCGAAGCTGCTCTATGTGCGATGGCTTGAAGAAACTGCTGGCAGGAGGGGGTTCCTCAGAATATTCCAGAAGTGTTGGTATTTGAGGGTGTGGAGGGAAGTGCCTTCGGGCTGAGGCGGTGATCAAACCGTAGGGAGCTCCATTGTCGTGTTTTCGGAATGCACAGACAGGCACCCTCTACATGTATTCATTCTTTTTAAAACCAGTGTTTCTGCTTTTGGTTCGCCAGAAGTGAATGGAATTGTTAGCTCTTTTGAGACAACCGTGAAAAAAGAAATAGTGTAGCGCGAGACCTTTCTGTTCTTGTTTCTTATTGATGGCGACTGCACGCAAGCATTGTGAACGCGACAGATGTGTAAGAAGTTATTAGGTGGTCACTGATTAAATATGGACCATGTACTATGTGCCTTGATGGTGGTTTTACTCTGCGCCAGCCAGTGGGCGACTTTCTGTTCCTTGAACGTGGCAATCGCATTCCTGTCTCAAGGACTTTGGTACTTCCCTGGCTTTCTAGATGGAGTCCTGATGGCTGTGCTGACCTCCTCCCCCCCTTCCCCCCCCCCCCCCCCCCCCCAGCCCGCAGTGCTGAAGCCATGTGTCATCTGGAAAAAGGTTATCATCTCATTTTAAATGAAGCAGAAAATTACATTTTGGAGAAAATTGTATCTTGCATTTAATAGTCTGGGTTAAGATTTTAAGTATGTTCTAATATCTAGAACAAATATTTAATGTTGAATTTTTTGGGAGCATCCCTCCCCCCCAAAGTGCATAACAGAACAAGACAACATCCTTTACTTCTTTTGTGATTTTTGCAGCACAATCATGGATTATTTTTGCAAAAAATACTGGAAAGGGTCATTAATTGTACCAAGGACTTTTTTAACCCGCTATTATCATCTCACGCGCTCTACTCTCCTTGCGCCTTACCTGAAATCCCAGCTTTCACCTTTGTCAGCCTTAAGCAGTTTTTCCACACTGCAGCAAGAATGATTTTAGAATGAAAATCCTCATTCCTAGTGATTTCCTATTGCTCTTAAAATGAAATACAGTTCCTTTTCATGGTCCTCAGGCCCATCAGGACCTGTTCACTTGATTCTGTCTTTCAAACTGTTATCTTCTACAATCCCCCACCGATGTTATCGCTACCAACATTGTACTTTTAGTTTCTTGAGCACCCCAAGTTCTCTTATGCCTCCAAGGCTCTGCACATGCTTTCCCTTCTACCTGGAGCGGTCTTCTGGCGCCTTGCACATCAGCTGCCTTTATCCCTTAGATCTCAGTTTGTATCACCACTTCTGAGTGCCTTTCCCTGGCCACTCATCTCCATGATTATTCATAGTGCTTAACACAATGCAAAATTATTTTATTACCTGAAAATTGATCTTTGTCTCTCTCAAGAAACATAAGCTCTAAGAGGTCACAAGCCCTACCTGCCTTGTTCCCTTTTATCTCTTCAAGGTCTGTCCTAGTCCTTGGTGGATAGTAGGTACACAGATATTTGTTAGTTGGCTGGGGGGGATATCTTTCTGAAAACTTCCCCAGTCACCAAAGGAGGAAGGGAACTAACATGGGGATCCCCTGAGGACCGGACTCTGCTGAGTTATCTCTTCCTTTCTCTTTTTCTGTCTTGATCATTTCTAAATGAGATATAATGCAGTGATTTCCTAATGAACTATCTCTAGCCTGTCACTCCATTTCATGGTATACATAGCTGCCAGTTTAATCCAACCTAGCCTCTTTCCTGCTCACTACTTTCACTTTCTCCCCTCCCTACCACCTAACAAATAATACCCAGCCTCCCTGGTCTGGCACTGAGGGATTCCCTGATATATCTCACATTTATCTCCCTGACTTCTAATTCCCTGATAGACCCCTTGTTTTGTCCTGTTGCTTCTACTCATCTGTTTCCTCTGAATGGAAATGTTTCCCACCTCTTAAAATCTAATCTATCCTTCAAAGCCAGGTATGTTGCTATCAAGTGAAATAATGAATGTGAAAGGACTTTGCAAATTGGAAAAAAGAGTGTAATTAGTAGCATGGTGGTTGGGGGGCAAAGAAAACATTCCCTTTGTTTCCCTAACCTTCAGTGTCTAGAACTGCATGTTAACTAGTAGCCACATGTGACTGTTGAGCAGTTGAAATGTGGTTAGTTTGAATTGATACGTGCTCTGCATACAAAATACACACTAGGTTACAAGGACTTAAAATAAAAAAACAAAAGGATGTGAAGTATCTCAATTTTTTATATTGATTACACATTGAAATTATAATATTTTGAATATTGGACTACATAAAATATTTTATTAAAAATACGTTTAACAATTTCTTTTTACTTTTTTAATGTGACTGCCAGAAAATTTTATATTATATACTTGGCTTATATTTATAGTTCATGTTACATTTCTGTTGGATACTGCTGGTCCAGAATGAAGACATTGGCCTGGCACAGAAAAGGCACTGAGTAAATATTTGTTGAATGGATGAATGAATGAATGGTCTTAATAATGACTAATATTTTAGTATATGTGCTGCCAACATCAGCACAATAGTGAATAGTGACATATAGTAAACTACACAGAGTTTACTATATGTCAGGCACTGTTCTAAACACTTTCTATTTCTTAGTTTATTTAATCCTTACAACAAAAAGAATAATAGCTAACATTTATATAGCACTCACCCTGTGCCATGCAATATCCTAAGTGCTTTTCATGTATTAGTTCATTTAAACTTCAACCTTACTAAGTGGGTTCTACTATTATTCCCATTTATAGATGGGGAAACTGAGTCATAAATAGCTCAAATGACTTGCCCACAGTCACACAGCTAGTTATGAAGCAGAGCAGAGATTAAGACCAAGTCTGGCTCTATAGTTTGTGCTTTTGACTCCTGTACTATACTGCCTCTCCACACAATAACAGTTATTAAAACAGTAGTCCTCAGCAGAGAATGGGAAGTGGTTTGTGAAGATTGTATCTCAGTTTTCTCAGTTGCAAAATAGCTTCCCCCAGTTTTTTCTTTTCTAGACATCCTGTGCATTAAATTCCCCTAAGCAGCCAAGTTAATTACCTTCCCGTCTCTACATCAATCCCTTGGCCAGAGGGATGGGCTATTCTGAAAGACAGCTACCTCGAGCTGGAGTCAATCTCACCTAAACCTCATGGTTTGAGAGCTGAAGAGGGGTAGTGTTTACCACAAGATAGTGAAGGGATATGGGTTACATCAAAACAATAACATGCCCTCAATTCTGCCTTTAGGGAATGTGGAAAACACTTGGCATTTATATTCTTTATTAACCTTTTCTGTGTTTGTTCTTACAGTTACTGCCTTGTATTCTTTATTGCATTTGGGCTCAGAGATCTTAGCCCTTTAATTATCTCATTTTTTTGACTCATCATTAAAAGCAGATTTTTAATATTTTTAGACTTGTATTCTTTGGTACAAAAAGATTATTGCTTTCCAAGCCTTATCTCTAGATCCCTGAAAATGGAGTGAAGAAATAGAAATGTACATTCTATTACTATGTTTATAAGTCTTAACGCCGATTTTTATATTTGGAAAAATTAAAAGTATAGATATGTACCCACTGATTTTAAGGAACATATGATTTATTATTTTTTTAAAGTTTATTTTGAGAGAGAGAAAAAGAAAGCATGCATGCGTGCAAGTGAAGAGGAAGGGGCAGAGAGAAAGGAAGAGAGAGAATCCCAAGCAGGCTCTGCACTGTCAGTGTAGAGCCCAACGTGGGGCTCAAACTCACAAATTGTGAGATTGTGACCTGAGCCGAAATCAAGAGTCTGACGCTCAACTGACTGAGCCACCCATCACCCCATGATTTATTATTCTTATTCACTAAATGGTTCAGAGCAGAGCATTTAATAGTCTTTAGATATATTTTTGTTTTAATGTGATACCTGAGCATAATATAAGAAATCAAAAGATACATATGGATATGCCATGAAGAATAAGTCTCCTTTCTTCCCCCATAACTCAAGATGCTAAATTTTGATCCTCTAACTTCGTGAGGCTGTCGTAAGCACTGCTTGGCAAATTCCTCTTGGGCAATAGTAACCTTCATGACAGACTCACCTCTCTTTAAGTTCTATCTTCTCTTGGATCTTTATCAAGCAATTTCTCACTCGTTAGCTCTCTGATATTTTGAAAAAAATTATTTCTCATTGTTTTGGTCAAATTCTTTTTAGTTGTCCTCTGAAGGAAAGTTAGTACAAACTACTTAATCCTCCGTAGCAGAAGTGGAAGTTGATGCATTTATTTAACAAAATCAGAGTGAGGAGTTACTGTTAAGTCTCTGCCTTTGAATTTAAAAATTCTGTTATGTATGTATAAATAAATTTTCTACAGCTGCTTTCCTAATAAAGTCAAAACACATTATTACTTGTGAGCAGAAAGAATCATTTTACACAGCAAATTAAAATGTGTGGGTGATTAAAAAATTATTTTGCCAATAAACATTCTGCTTTTAATCTTTCTACTACCAAAGAGATGAATAAAACCTTACTTGGGCTTGACATTCTTGGTTCCTTCAATGATGGGTTCGTTGAAAATGGGTTTATAGTCTCTTAGGGGCAAGTTCTTTATGACCCAGTGATGGGTGTTCCTTTAAAAGACTGCTAACCAGGTTCAAAAGGATACCATGAAGGAGATCACTGTCACCTCAACTCGCTGGCTAAACAGGCTATTGCTGATGCCTCCCCAATCACTTCATTTTTCCTTACTAATTGTATAACACGGCAGCTTGGTTAACATCACCCAAAGTCAAATATGGTTCTTAACTTCACGAAATCATCTTTCACAATTATCAGTCATTCCTCTCTTTTGCTTTGAAACCCTAACTTGTTTTTGATGGGAAGTATGAAACAGAGACTCTGAAAATGGAATCTGGCAACTGAAGAAGTGTTGCTTGATATTATTTTCTCGTTTCATCTTGAACGCATTTAGCTACTCCTTAGTGGCACCCAGTCTTTCACGTTCAGACTGAGACATTTCACAAGTGCGTTGGAGACCATATGCCCAGAAAAGTGGAGAAGCAAGTGGAAATGGATGGAGTCACCTTGGGTTGCTGACCTGTTTGATCTCTCTGGTTCCTGTGCTGGCTGGCATGAGGATGGAGCAGATGTAGAGGCTGCCAACGGGGCTGGCACACGAGACAGAAGGGCTGGTGCTCAGGCTTACCGCTGCAGCAGAGAGGGCAGCATCAACACATCACACAGGGACTTAGTAGGCTGAGCAGGTACAGGTGAGTTCAACCTTGGGACTGTTGCTGCTGAAGAAAACCACCCAGAGGACTCTAGTCATTTCATTGGAGTCACTATTTTTAGAAATGTAAAATTCCAAAGGAAGCATGCCAAATTACCCTTCCCATCATAAGCTTTGAAAATGTTCATATCCCTGACCCAGTGTTTCCATTTCTAGAATTCCTAAAGAAACAATGAGAGTTCGAACGAATTTATGTGCAAGGATATTTACCCCGTGTTATTTGGAATGAAGAAAATGGTCACCATATAACTGGCTAAATTTTAGAATATAATAGCATATTATACTTGAATGGGAAACCATAAGTGGAAAAAAACAAAGCAGTATGTATAGTATATCAGTGCAAAAAAAAGATGCATGTATATGGAAATACACTAAACGTGGATTATGAGAGCTATAATTTTTTCTTTTTGCTTTTCTATAGTTCTTGAATTTTCTATGATAAATTTGTGTTCCTTTTGTTATTAGAAATATAAATAATATCAAATAGCAATAAAAATCAGTCAAGATATCTATAATTTTTAAAAGTTACATTTGTTAGAAACTGAGGGTTCATCTTTAGTTTCATGTAATGGTTTGAGCAATTGTTAAAAAATTGCCCCAAAATATTTCTTTCTAGCAGAAGTGATAGAAAATTAAAAACTAAAGGATTTGCACAGGTAGTTGTTAACATTTGGATACAACTTAAAGGCCATTGTACCTAATAAAGTTATGTTTGCTGTGCCCACTTGCTCTAATACACAAAGTTATTGTATAATAACACATGATACATATGAAAGTATACACATGCAATAGATCCCCAGCAATTAATTTCCAAAGGACCACAAAGGACCAAAGAATTTTCAAAGGGCCCATAAGAACTGGGTTCAGAGAGCACCAACTGCGATTACAGGGGACCATAGATAAAAAGTTTCCTGGTCCTCTTTGCATCCCGTCCCATCCCTGGAGGAGTCTGAAACCACAGTAAGCCAGCTCCAGAAGGTGAAGGAGAAAGTTGGGCTGGAGGCAAGAAGAGGGAACCACCTAGTCATAGACACTTCCTGCCTTCAACAGGCCTCACGAGTTAGTCAATGTTTTTTGGTTTTCCCTAAGTAGGAATAGAGTCTGGTAAGAATCAAGTAAACATAGTTTAAAATTCCTTGCTAGTCAGCTCAGAATAATCCCAAAAGCTGATCAAAATGCAGACTCACATGTTCATATTTTGTGAATGATCCATTGGCAACGTTACCGAACAAAAACATTCATTTTAAACATGACTTTTCAGAGTCCTGTCATACAATTCAATTAAAAAAAATTGTTTGAAGCATTAAAATAGGGCTATGGACCTTAATAGATCTTTAGCCCTTCTTTGGGGTAGCTGATTGTTGACAGTAAAATCATCTTACCAGTGTTTTGACCATGATGAAAAGAAATAAACCATGAATCAAGAAAATTTATGGAATTTGATATGAAGGCAAGTAACTTTGAAGCAAGAAATTAAATCCTCAAAAACAAAAGAACAAAAACTCAAAAGGTTGTATGGGTGTTTGATCTAACATCCTTTCCTTTAATAGAATTTAGATGCTACAAAAAATACACTGCAGCAACTTTCTTACTTTTGGGGGAATAAATTAGAATCCAACTCAATGATTTTTGCTTCCTAACTTGAAGGCACTCTCTGGAAATAGCATGCAGGGAGTCGACCCTGAAAATAAGTTCTTTTCAATATGTATACAGTAAAATGCAAGATTTAAGCTGCCTTCTAAAACAGAGTGGAGATGAACTGCAGAGACCCGGGGTTATGCCTGTGTTCCACAAAGGCCGGAGAAATCCTGGAATATCTGTCCGTATAGTGCCCGCCAAATGTGCCCTGGCACATGCTCTATGGGCAATTTGTTTTCTTTAGTTCTCTCTCAAGCAGTATTTCAGCTTTCGGGATAAAGAAATTGCTTTTGAAATTTAAGACTCGTCATGATGGAAATGGTTTTCTTCGATCCTCCGCACGATGTGAGGCCTATTTCAGAGCTTGTCTGGTTTTATGCTCTAAGGCAGGAAGAAAAAAAAAGACCGTATTCTCTTTTCTATCTTTTTAATGAGCTATAGATTTCCAGAGAGATCCTCCCCCAAAATTCTGGACACTACTTTTTGCTGTAGATCTTAAAGATTTACTAAATTGTTCAATCGCCTGTAGTATGAATTCAGTTTAACTTGATAAAACATTTATTAAGCTCTTATAAGTCTTCATGCTAAGCAATGATGATAATAGCAAGGTAATAATAATAGATAGTAATAATAGCTAATAGCTAATTATTTACTTAGTGCTTATTACATGCCAGGTACTGTTCTAAGCACTTTGCATACGTAAATATCATATTGAGTAAGCTAGAACTATGGGTTCTGATAATGATTTTATTTTTGTCTCCACTACTCCTTTACATTTTGTTCGGGGGGGTGGGGTGCTAAATGAAAATTTGGGCAAGTCACATGACTTCTCTGGTCTCTCATAGGCCAGACTATCTAATAAGAAAAATGTCCATTCTTAAGTAATGGTAAAACTCCTGATCTTGATTGAAAATTAAGGCTTTTCCCTTCCCTAGGTGAGGCTTGCTATGGGCAGGAGGTATCTATGACTAAATGGTTCCCTCTTCTTGGCCACTAGCCCAGGTTTTCCCTCCACCTCCTAGAGCTGGCTTACTGTGGTTTCAGACTCCTCCAGACATGGGAGGGGAGGGAAAGAGAACCAGAAAACTTCTTACCTTTCGCCCTTCATAATCTTGAGTTGGTGCTCTCTGAACCCAACTTTTGTGGGTCCTTTGGAAATTCTCTCAATTTATATGGAGTGTATCACGAACAGCTCCCTTGATAGACCAGAAGCATCTCTACTGTTCTTGGATTGCTCACAGATCATTCTTCTGTTTCTGGTCATCCACATTTTACCTTCAGCCTTTTCTGCTGATGTCCCTGTACCTGCCAGGCTGCTGGGTCAACACAATCCCAGGTCCCTCCCACATCCTTTGCCTGACAAATTTTGGGAGAGCCCAACAAGTCCAACATAATAGCAGCAGTGTCTTCAGTCTTGCCTTTAAGTCAGTGATCCAGACCATTCCTCACCTTTTAGGTTTTCCAGGCAGGAAGCAGACACCAGCCTTGTGTGTCTTTGTCATATGGGATATTACTTTGATGCAGCAGTAACTTCTAGTACATTACCTGGCAAGCTATCCCAGAGGTTACAGAATAGAATCACTCATAGACAAAAATAGGATGCTCAAATGGCATGATTCATTCAATCAATTTAAAATACACAATGAAGAACAAAGAGAAACAGATGGGTAGGTTTACCACACCTTAGGGTAGTATACAAGCAGAGTTGAAGGGCTACACTATCTGAATCCTTTGTTTCTCATTGTTTGTATGTCCTCTCTCATCCCTGACCCCTTGCCACATCAGTTTCCCCATTGACAGTGTGGTTATAAGAACCAGATCTGAAAATGAGCAAAGGGGCTCAGCATATAGAAGATGCTTAGAGCCAACATGCTTACTCTGTCAGAGACCCAGTTAACCTGTTGAGCAGCAATGGTTTGTTTTGTTTTGCTTTGCTTTGCTCTGTTTTGTGTCAGGAATGGGTTTTATGTGCATATCTTGGGAAGAGCACAGTGGGACCATAAAGGGTATCACAGGTGGATGAGTGATTTAGAGATTAAGTAGTTGTCAGTCTGGAGGTGGCACGGTCCATTACCTACCTTATGACTTTGTCTTTCCATCCTTTTCTATCCATAAGACACACTCTCATTTATTCCATTGAAAAAATGGTATGATCTATTATTCTCGTTATTTTTAACACATCTTAGATGTTACTAACAGACTATCTTTTAACATCCACACTATTTGTTCTTCTTGTCTTCTATCACAGAGTTGCATAGTTTAAATGTAATAAGCACACATAAAATTCCTTCTAAAACTTAGGAGTACATATTCCTCTTTATAGTGGCTTCCTTAAAGCCTCCCTCTCATGACTAAGATGAAAGTAGTGAAGCTCTCTACCCATTCTCCTTGGGGTGGGAATCATACAATAATTATCTCCAGAGAAATTTACTTAAAAATTTTTTTCTTCAATCTCTGCCCTTGAACCCTTTCATATTCCATGTGGAGAGGGCTTAGCAGTTCAGAAACTAGTTTTCAGACACATTCAGGGTGGTATGGCTGGCAGCTGGCTGTAGACAAGGAGCTGGTTTTCAAATGACTACCTTGAAAAGATTCATCTCAGGGTGCCTGGTGGCTCAGTTGGTTAAGAGACTGGATCTTGATTTTGGCTCAGTCATGACCTCATTGTTCATGAGTTTAAGCCCCATATTGGGCTCTGCACTGACAGAGGAGCCTGCTTGGGATTCTCTCTCTCTGCCCCTCCCCTGCTCATGCTCACTCGCTCTCTCTCTCTCTCTCTCTCAAAAAAAAAAAAAAAAAAAAAAAAAGCACCTTTAATAAAAAAGAAAAGATATGAGGTGCCTGGGTGGTGCAGTCAGTTAAGCGTCTGGCTATTGCTTTCAGCTCAGGTCATGATGTCATTATTTGCGAGATAGATCCCCACATCAGGCTCTGTGCTGACAGTGCAAAGCGTGCTTGGGATTCTCTCTCTCCCTTTCTCTGACCCTCCCCTGCTCACTAGCTCTCTCTCTCAAAAATAAATAAACATTAAAAAGAATTTTTTTAAAAAGATACATCTTGCTCTAGTTCTTTTTTCAAAATGTTGTATCTATTTTATCCAGACCCTGCAGTCAAGATTTCCATTTTAACATCCTGTTACACGTGTATGACTTCAGTGAATCCTCCCAGTGACTCTATAAAGTTGGAATGATTGTCATCCCCATTTCATAGAAGAGGAAACTGAGGCCTAGAGAGATTTAGTAATTTGTGCACAGCTAGTAAGTGGTAGAGCTGAGATTGGAACTCAGGCAGTCTGGCTGCAGAGTCTGTGACTAAGGAACTTCCCTTCTCCTCAAGGAAAAGGGGGATTGATGAAAGCACAACTCACTAATGTAAGACTGAGGAAGGTCGAGCGCCATAAGAGAATCACACACTAAGTACCCCTGGGATGTGGAAGAGGGAGAGTACATGTTACCTGGTGGGAAGCAGAAAAGGATTCCTGAGGGTCACCTGGGGGACTCAGTCGGTTGAGTGTGGAACTCTTGATTTCAGCTCAGATCATGAGCCCAGGGTTGTGGGATCAAACCCTGTGATGGGTTCCACGATGGGTGTGGAGTTTGCTTAGGATTCTTTCTCTTTCTCTGTCTGCCCCTCTCCCTTGCTCTCTCTCCCTCTCTAAAGTAAAACAAAGTAAAAAAGAAAAGGATTCCTGAGAAGTGACGGTTGAAGTATAACATAGAGAGTATCCTGGGGCGCCTGGGTGGTCATTCGGTTGAGCCTCAGACTTCAGCTCAGGTCATGATCTCGCAGTCTGTGAGTTCGAGCCTCACATCGGCCTCTGTGCTGATGGCTAGGAGCCTGGAGCCTGCTTCGGATTCTGTGTCTCCCTCTCTCTCTGCCACTCCCCTGCTCATGCTCTGTCTCTTTCTGTATCTCAAAAATAAATAAAAATGTTTTAACAAATTGAAATAAAAAAAAAAAAAGAGGATCCTGAGAGGAGCAGTAGGAGCTAGAAATGAAATGAAGGATGCATGAAATTGCATCTACCACTCAGAAGTCCTTCCACTTTAACCAGATCTCCAAGTGATCACATGTCTTAAACCTAGTAAGACTTATATGATGAGATTAATTTGAATTGACTCTTTTTTCAAAGTTTTTATTTAAACTCCAGTTAGTTAACCTACAATGTAATATTAGTTTCACGCGTACAATACAGCGATCCAGAACTTCCATACAACACCCAGTGCTCATCACAAGTGCCCTCCTTAATTGAATTGGCTTTTTTTAAGCATCTGATTCCCAAGTTTTCTCTTATGAAAGACAAGTGCTTTGTCATTGACGTAGCTTTGCCGGCTACCTGCTGAAGCCTAGCTGGTAGACTGTCACATTACAAATGTTCTAATTGGCATCAAATCTTACATAAGGTATTCTCCTGTCTCTTTTGAACGCTTTGTAGATGGGAGAAATGTTATATGTTAAACCATTTTTCTTCTTCAGAACCAACTGTCTAGCTGCACTGTACATTGATTAAGCTCAAGTTTATTGATTATTGTTCATTGTCGTCTCCCATTGTCAACAAGATTTTGAAGCAGACTAAGGCAGGAATGACACATGTGGGTGACTGTGAAAGCCAGGAAAATGGGCACTGCGGCAAATGGAGAGTCACTTTCCTCTCTTAAGGGTACAGAAGCTTTTCCACTCCAGTCAGCTGACACCATGGGGGTGCAGGTCCAGTGTAACCAGGGCTTCTGATGGTTTCAAGAAAAGCTTGAAATATGGGTAATTGCCTGAAATTTCCCTGTTTTAAAGTGTTAAAATGTTGGTAACTAATTCATACTAAAAAAGAAAAAAAATCAGTGCTGGCTAAATAAAACATGCCTATGGGCCAAATACAACCCAAGGATCACCTGTTTACAATATTTGCTTTAAGATATACCCACTAGAAATTGCTAAAATTCCTCACAGGCCCAGGCTTGAAGAAACATAACATTACAAATAACAACTATGCACCAAGCCTTTTATTGTCGAAAATTTCAAACTCTGAAAAGCAGAATAATGTAATGACCCTTTGTACCCATTATCCAGTTTGGACAATTATCAGCTCATAGTTAGTCTTGCTTCATCCATACTTCCATCTACTTTCCCTATTTTCCTCAGATTATTTTGAAGCAATTCCTAGACATCATTCATATAGCTTTATTTGTAAATATTTTGGCATGCATCTGTAAAAGACAAGGACTCTTAAAAATATATATGACTGCAATGTCATTTTCCCACCAACCAAATATTAACAATAATTTCTCAACATCATGAAATATCCAATGTTCAAAAATCCCCTAATTGTCACTTTTTTTTTTTTTTTTTTTTTTAGTTTTCATTTTTCAAATCAGGATTGAAATATACTGGGTGGGGGGGTTGGTTGATATCTCTTGATAAATCTCTTTTAATGTATACATGAACACAACATTTTAATTAAAAAAACTTAATAAAGAAGAGAAAACAACAAAACTTATACCCATGGGAGAAAAATCTGTTCTGGTGATTTGATGAATGATGTGGTAAGTTTTCTGGGAACTAGTAAAGTACCAAATACAATGGAGACCCCCACCATCACTTTATTACCACAGTACTTTTTAAGAAGTATTTTTAACTTAAAAAAAATCATAAAAATAGTACACGAGAAAGACATCAGTAAAAACAGTGGAGTAAGAGTCTCCAAAGATTATCTTTTCCATAAAAGCAGTGAGAAAACTGGCAAAAATGGGCAGAATCACCTTTTCAGAACCATGTAAATGAACCAAAAGCTTGCAACAATTGGGAGAACATTTTTTCATTTTTTGTTTGGAGAGCATTTGATCAAGAAAAATGGCTGAATCTTGGTAATAGCAATCTTTCTGGCATGTTAACTTGTCCTATCCCCATTCCCCTCTCCAGGGCTGCAGTAGTCTTGAGAGCCCTCAGCCTGACCACCACCAGAGGGGCAGAATGGGCTTGGTGCATCACTAAAGCCTCATTAATAGGAAATTGTCATTATTTGACCTGTCTGGAGATTCCCTTTCAGACACCAATTGCAAGGCTGCCAGAACTCACAAAGTGTAGAAAAGACTTTTCCCAGGGACATTTGTTTGAAAACAATTAAAAGCAATGGATTAACTTTGTGACCACCTGAGGCAGCAAGTAACAGTTGGGACAAACAATAGGCTACCCAAAAACTTAAAAGGAAAAACTGGGTAATGAGATGACCATAGGGACTTTGAAAAGCTCTAACATGTTCTTGGGAATCTAAAAGGTCACCTGTACGAATAGGATCGTGCTCATGCCTAGGGATAACTGCATGCTCAAGAAAGACCCCAGAAGGCCCTAAGTGCTCAACCCTGGCTGGCCTTGAGACTCCGTACAAGCAGGAAGTAAAGGGCAAGGTAGAATCCCCAATTGCCGGACTGAACATTGAAGGCGTGCTCGAACAAACAGAGTCCTTCAGCACGGTGAGGAACCTATTGGTTCCAAACATTGAAAGAAATCTCTAACCGCTAAGCCAACTGAGCAGGGACTTCAATGACTACACATGACAAAGAATACAGCCTTTATAGAATTTCTTCTGAAAAGTTACTAAACAAACTACAAACAACAACAACATATGAGAGGAAGGAGAAGAGCCTTATTTGTGGGGTTGCCACTTTATGTTATTTGAAATGTCTAGTTTTCAACAAAAAAATTGGTGACTTATGGCCATGTTTAACCTGCAAGCTCTATAGAATAAAAATTCACAGGCCAACACATCCAGACAATTTATTTTATATCTGAACAATTAGAGATACAAAGTGTTTTGTGGGCAGTTGGAATCTGCTTAATGCCATGGGATCCGATGACTATTTGGCAGATTCATTATTAGGGTTATGATAAAATCAAATTCAAATCAGCACATTTATTGTACATCTATTATGTGTGAGACAGTATGTTCTAGTTCAAAACTGATTTTGCTGAGGCTAAAAAGGAAAGAGAGTAAAAGGAAAATTAGGAATGTCATATCTTGAAATGTATTGTATCACAAATGATAGGTTTAGAAGTTTTATTTATTTATTTATTTATTTATTTATTTATTTATTTATTTATTTAAAATAGGTTTCATGCCCAGCCCAGAGCCCAACATGGGCCTTAAACTCATGACACTGAGATCAAGAGTCAGATGCTTAAAGGACTGAGCCACCCAGGTGCCCCAAAATTCATGTTTAAGTCCTAACCCCCAGTACCTCAGAATGTGACCCTATTTGGAGATACGGTCTTTACAGAGTGAATCAAGTTACAGAGTGAATCAATGATAGGTCATTAGAGTAGGGTCTAATTTAATATGACTGGTGCCCATACATAAAGGGGGGATCTGGGCACAGAGATATACAGAGAAGGAAGATGATATGGAGATATATATGAAGAACATGGCCATCACAAGCTAATGAGGAAGGCATAGAACAGATCCTTCTCTCAAAGGAAACCAGCCCCGCTGATGCTCTAATTTTGGACTTTTTGCTTCCAGAACTGTGAGACAGTAAATTTCTGTTGTTTAAGACACCCTTCCCCCTGTCCCCCCCCCCACCCCCCCGCCATTCGTGATACTTTGTTGTGGCACCACTGGCAGACTAACTCATTACTTACCAGATATTTTTTGAAGCCACCCAACTCTTCAACAAAAGCTCTAGAAGACTATAGAAATGGGAGTATTTTGGGTTCCTGGGTGGCTCAGTAAGTTAAGCATCTGACTGGCTCAGGTCATGATCTCATGGTTTGTGAGTTTGAGCCCCACATCGTGTGAGTTCAAGCCCCATTTTGGGTGAAAACGAGCCCTGCTTTGGGTGATCCCTGCCTCTCTGTCTCTGTCTCTCTGTCTCTTTCTCCCTCTCCCTCCCTCGCTCATTTGCACCCCCTCTCTCTCAAAAACAAAATAGGAATATTTTGTGACAATTTTCGTTTTGCTATTTTTAAAGTTGACAAGAGAGGCGCCTGGGTGGCTCAGTCGGTTGAGCGTCCAACTTCGGCTCAGGTCATGATCTCATGATTCGTGAGTTCGAGCCCCATGTCGATGTCAAAGGAGCCTCCTTTGATTTGTGTCTCCCTCTCTCTTGACCCCTCCCTCACTCACACTCTGTCTCTCAAAAATGAATAAACGTAAAAAAAAATAAAGTTCACAAGAATTTGCAGATTATTTCTATGTCATGCATCTTTTCTTAACGGAGATCTACTTTGATTCAAAGAGAAAATAAATACTGCACTTGCCTCATTTCTTTCCGTTATTTAAAAACAGTCCTATGACATAGTGCTGTCCGCTAAGTTTTCACTTGCATGTGTCTTGCTCAAAGGGAAACTCACTTTTGATGTTGTTCTACTTACGGCTCATCAAAGGTTTCAGGGCATCTGTATATCATGGTTCTCGGCAGAATTCACCTGCAATGTAGCTGAGGTCTGAAAGCCATCTTCCTCATAGTGCCTTGCAGACTGATTTGTAGGTTGCTGAATGTAGCTAAATTGAAAACTGCTCTATTTGAAAGGAAATGGATGTCGTCAATCCTTCCAGAATACCAAAAGCTACAGAACAGATTGTCACAAAATATAATGACTGCCTAGACAACCACCTGTAAGAATGACAGCAAGTATAGCCTGCTGAATTTTAATCATCCACTTGGCGTATTTGCTATGGAATCACTTAATTTTGATAGCCACTTTTTTCATTTCACAGCCTAATAACTTGCATGGAGAAAGAGAGGCCTTCCAGCCTTGTGGAATCTCTCCATGATACTTTTATTAAATTGTGGCCCATTTTGTACTGTATTCCTCAGAGAACAGACAGACAGACAGGAAGAAATTAGCCAGTTCCAGATGGTTATATGACTCACTTGGTTGGCTGTGGCAATGAGCTTTTGAGTCTCCCATTTCCAGGTTCTGAATTGGGTCTCCAAAACTTTTTTGGTGTACCTGTCTCCTGAATTCCTAAATTAGCCCAGCGGCACATGCATTTGGGGAGAATGGGGGTGGGTGGGTTTGTCACATCCTTTCAAATGTTATCAAGATTATTATCAAAGCTGCAGAGGTAACTTCACTTGTAGGATGACATGACATTTTTATGTAGTGACTAAGAGTATCCAATCTTAGGTTGAAATGCCCAGGCTGAGGCCATGGAATGTGAATGCTGTTTGCTGTGCGGATGAGTGATGTGGGGGTACAGATACACGTTGACATCTCTTGGGAAGACTGGGGACAGGACTAGGAGGCAGATAGGGGAGTTTTCCCATATTATCCTATATGTTTCAATTTGTTTTTATTTTTTTTTTTTGAAAATGAGAGTATTTGTGTTATTTGAAAATGAATATTTGAAAATGAGAGTTTTATCAATGGAGATAAAAATATAAATCATGAACTAAAATGAAAACAAAACCAAACTACTTGGGTAATTAACACCAAACATTTTGAAGATGCTTTTGGGAAAACTAGTGGGTGTGGACTAATGAACAGAAACAAAATTTTCTCATTTTCTCTTTCCTGATTCTCATGTTATGCTTGAAAAGTTTTTTTTTTTTTAATACTTATGTATATTTGAGAGAGAGAGAGAGAGAGAGAGAAAATAAGCAGGGAGGGGCAGAGAGAGCCGGAGACAGAATCTGAAGCAGGCTCCAGGCTCTGGGCTGTCAGCACAGAGCCCAAAATGGGGCTCGAACTCACGAACGGTGAGATCATGACCTGAGCCAAAGTTGGATGCTTAACCAACTGAGCCACCCAGGCGCCCCTCATGTTACACTTTTTGAAATGCTGTCCCCACAATCCATAAAAAAAAATAACAGTAGTCTGCACTAACTGAACACTGAATATGTTGGACATGGTGATGTCTTCACCTTCAGTCCTCACCAGAATCCTAAGGAGGAGAAAGGGTGAATGTCAGAGAGTTAACCACACAGGTATTATCCAGCTACAGCATCAAATGCATTATTGTTAGGAATATGCCATAAATACCAAACTCCACAAACCATCATTTGGACATAGTGTCCATTCATTGGATTCACTATCCATTTGAGGGACTGTTTAAACAGAAGTAGACATAATTTTTTACCCCCTTTTCATCATTCTGTTGCTGCTAGAACATAAATCTCTGATGGTCACATTGTGATATCTTTCAATACACCTGTAGAAATAGCTGATGTTTTGGAGTCTTGGCTTGAAGATCATGCCAGGCTAGAAGAAAAAAAAAATGTCAAGATGTATTCAGAAGTGAATTTAGTAATATATGATATTCTGAAATAGACTGAGCTATCCCACATAGTAAATTCTTCAGATAACTGATAGTCAAGCATCAGAGCCTTTAAAGATTTATTCTTTCTATTATAAGTCTTTTGAAATTATTTATAATGCCTTGTGGCAAACAGTATACTACTTGTAATTTAATCTTGATAACACAAGCTTATCATTATGAACACCCATTATTGTTCTGTGCCAGAATGTGAAATAATGTAATTATTTTAGAAAGCTCTTTTAATGAATACCTATAATTGGATTTGGTCCTTTTCAAAATAGTTATCTTGTGAGCTTTTGTACTATTCTGATAATGCTGTTACTGTGTGCAACATGTTTGAAACTCTTCCTTCCGAATGTCCTACTTAGCTTTAGTCATATTGCTTCTGATTTCCTTAGTGGGGGAATGATCTCATCTGTTGAAGATAAATTTGATTTGGGAAGTACATTGTAGTCACTTGGAATCAAGTCTAAGTTACCATCTGAGGTCAGAAACACTGATTATAAGGAATGCAGTTGGTTACTTGCCTTAGGTATTTGTATTTTTACTTGCTTCTACCTTTGATATCTTCATTTGAGATCTCTCTTTTTATTAAAAAAAAAAAGTAGATGCATTTCTTCACATTCTGGAACAGAAGAATGATGCATGACTATAATGATAAACTAGGGGTGAGCCTTTAGGAAATAAATGAATAGAGGGTTTTTAGGAGGTTTTTCTGTGTGTTGGGACTTAAACTGTCCCTCCGAAAAGACCTCCAATAAAGACTCATACAAGTTTTCCCCAACATTTTATGATGAACGTTTTTAAATGTATAGAAAAGCCTAAAGACTGTTTGGTGAACACTCGTATATCTACTCCCTAGTTTCAACTGTTCACATTTTATTATACTTACTTTATCTCTCCATCAATCCATGCCTGTACCCATTTATCAGTATTTCATTTTTTTTTTTATTCATTTCAAACTTCCAACTTTGTTCTTTCTTTTCAAGGTTTCTTTGGATATTCTAGGCCCTTTCCATTTCTATGTACATTTTAGATTCAGTTTTTCAATTTCTACAAAAAAAAAAAAATTGCTGGAAGTATAATTGAAATCGTGTTAAATCTATAGATCAATGTGGGGAGAATTCACATGCTAATAATACTGAATCATCTAATCTGTTGAACATGGTATCATTTTCATTAAGTTCTCTCAGAATAGGTCATGGTTTTCAGTATGGAGATCTTACACATCTTTTGTTAAATTGATCACTATGCGTCTATTTCTTTAAAAATAGCATTGGTAATGGAATTGTTTTAAAGTTTTATTTTTCAGTTACATATAAAAATGCAATTAATTTTTGTACATTAATTTTGGATGCTGCAATCTTGCTAAATTCACTTATTCATTGTAGTTGTTTTGTAGATTCCTTAGAATTTCCTAATTTACATATAGGGGAAGAAACCTTCCTTCTACTCTCTTAGGTTCCATGCTGGACCTAAGAATTGAACTACATAAGACAGATTAATAGGAAAAAAATGCACATTTTGTTTGATACGTTGACATGTTTACAAGTGTCTTTGGAAGGAAAATGAAGACCTGAGGAAGCCATTAGGACCCAAAGCTTATATACCTTTTTAAACAAAAAGAATAAATTGTGGGGATGTGAAAAGACAGAGGGACTTGGTCAAGGGACAGTAAGTTGTGGGACAGTGACTAAGGAATATTTAGGGGAAGCTATTGGGAGATAAGGTTTATTTTAGTAGGTTTTTAGTACTGACCCATCCCAGTGTCTGGTGATAGGAATGTTTTCTTTCTGGTGCAGTGAGGTCTCACCGGAAATTTTATAACCTGCTTTTAGGTAGAAAGGGGGAGGTCAAAGAACCCTTCCTGCATCTGTTGTTTCTCAAATGCCTTCAGCTCAAAATAGTCAAGATGCCAAAGTGGCACATTCTGAGGTGGCACATTCTGAACTCCTTCATAAACAAGCCTGTTCTGTAGAGATAATTTTCCTTTTCAATCTGTGCCTTTTCATTTCTTTTTCCCTGCCTTATTGCACTGGCTATGACCGCTGGTACATTGGTGAATAGTTGTGGTGAGAGGCGGCATCCTTACTTTGTTCACAATCTTAGCATTCAATATTTCACCATTAAGAATGATCTTTGCTGTAGTTTTTTCTTACATATACCTTATTAGATTGAGAAAGTGAACTTCTATTCCCAATTTTCTGAGCTGTTAAAAAAATCATGAATTTTGTCGAGTGCTTTTTCCACATACATTGAAATGATTATATGGATTTTCTCTCTTATTATCTTAATATTCTGAATTACATTGATTAATTTTTGTATGTTAAGACAACCTTGCATCTTGAGCCAAACCACCTTTGATCATGATATATTATTATTTTATATATTTCCGTATTCAAATATTTCATACAATTCACAAGTCTATTATGAAAAGAGATTTCAAAATAGAGCAAGCAAACCTAGCTAATTGTCTCTTAAGATAGGGTCAGGAGGCCATAGGGGAGGAGGGGATTTTGCCCATCCTCCGCAGAGGAACCGTGAACTTGCCAGCTGCAAGCCCTCAGCCTGGATTTACCTCCCTCCTCACCATGACCCCTGAATCTTAGGCATTCTGTTGGGTTGGCTTCTTTCACACTTAACTTGGAAAAGAGCTAATGTGATTCCACAACTTTCAGTCCTTCATTTGCATATTAACCCAACCAATCCCAGTTAACTGAGTTTCAATCCCTATTTCCCATAGGCGACTTCTTACCTCTATAACTCTACTTCTTCTTTGTCTTCCTTGGAGCAGGAGTCAGGTTTCTACCTGAATCCCTGTCTCCTGAATTGCAATTCTAATTGCCCAAATAAATGCCTGTTTGCTTAAATTTTCAGTGAATTCTTTCTCGGTTGACACAGTCTTCAACTTCTGAGCACAGATTTGTCTGTTTTTATAAAAATTAAAAGTTCAGTTGAGTAGCCTGTACTTGACAAAATTTACTGAGGAAGGTTTTTATTTTTTATTTTTAAAATTTTTCTTTTTTAATGTTTATTTATGTTTGAAAGGGAGAGACAGACCGAGCACAAGTGGGGGAGGGGCAGAGAGAGAGGGAGACAGAATCCGAAGGAGGCTCCAGGCTCTGAGCTGTCAGCACAAAGCCTGACATGGGGGCTCAAATCCAGGAACCTGAGATAGTGACCTGAGTCAAAGTCGATTGTTTAACTGACTGAGCCTCCCAGGCACCCTACTGAGGAAGGTTTTTAAAAAAACTATCCCGGAGTACTTAAAGGTGGAACCTGAGGAGGACCGTGAGGGAGTGTGATATAATAACAAATAAATACTTGATCAAAATGCTCAGTTGCTGGCACACAGCTCCTAAAACTTATAGAATCTCAGGAATGACAAGAGTGTCTTTTGTATGCTAATGAAATGATTGGTGACTGGGGGCTCTTAGATCCTACTGGGATGAGAGCTGGTCATCACCCCCAGAAATACTAGGCATGATGTGAAGATTGGAGCTTTTAGTCCCATTCCCTGATCTCTGGGGAGATGACAGGGGCTAAATAATTGAGCACAATTACTGATGGCCAATGATAGCCAACAATTGATTAATTAGTTGTGCCTATGTATTAGAACCTCCATAAACTCCCTAAAATATGGGGTTCAGTGAATCCGCCTGCGTGCTGGGAGGGTGGCATGCCCCAACTCCATGGGACAGGAGCTCCTGTGCTCCAGACCCTTCTAGACCTGGTCATATGTACCCCTTTATCTAGCTGTTCATAGATAATATATTAAAAAGGCTGTATCCTTCATAATATCCTTTATAATGAGCTGGTAATAGTAAGAAAAGTGTTTCCTGAGTTCTGTGAGACGTTCTGGTGAGTCACCGAAACTGAGAAGAGGTTGTGGGAACCCCTGAATGTGTTGCCAGTTGGTTGGAAGTGAAAACACAGGACTTGTGACTGGCATCTGAAGTGGGGGCAGTCTTGCAGGACTGAGCCCTTTACCTGTGGGGTCTGATGCTGTCTCCAGGTAGATAGTGTTAGAATTGAATTGGATGCAGAGAGCTGGAGAAGTGTTGAAAAGACACCATGCATTTGGTGTTAGAACTGCTGTGAATAACCACAGTCTGGAGGTGACAAAGGGTCTTGGGTTCCTCCTACCTTTCCCTTCATTTTATAAATAAGTAAATAAACAAACAAATAGAGTGTGTGCCCTTGAGCAGGGGAGGGTGAAAGGGAGAGAGAGACAGAGAGAGAGAGAATATCTTTTTTTTTTTTTTTTTTTTTATGAGAGAGAGAATCTTAAGCAGGCATGGAGCCTGATGTGGGGCTCGATCTCATGACCATGAGATAATGACCTGAGCTGGGATGCTTAACTGAGCCACGCAGGGGTTCCCCTTTCTTCTCATTTTAATTCTCATCCCCCAAGGCTTTATTCTTTTCCCCACAACTGTGTTTGGTCCATTTTCATCAGGATCTAGACCTCAGCTAGTTGCTGTAACCATACAAAGAACTCTTGAAGTCAATGTATAAATGTATAATTTCCCCTTCTAGCTTCTTTATAAGTCGTTTGGTCTCAGCTTTAATTTCCCTTCCTTCCTCAGAATGTTAGCAAGCTATTACCCATGTCAGGGTCATTTGCACTTAGCATGTTATGAAGCACTGCAGAAAGTTTTCCAGTGTCAATGGAATGAGCTACAAAGAGATGGAAATCCAGGTAGTGATATGGGTGAAGAAGTAAACATTTGGGAGACAGAGAAGCCTTTCCAGCTTCCCTAGTATGAGACTAAATAGGCTGTTTCCTAGCCCGCCTATTCTTAAAGCACCCTGGCCAGCTGTGAGGCTGCTTGATTTAACTGCTTTAGGCATTCCAGTCCTTGAATGGCTGTATTTGGGCTTCTCCTGGGCCTAAAACAAATGTCATTTCTGTGGGAGAAGTGTTTTGGACAGAACAGGGCTTACTAATGTCTTCCCTCTTTGCCTTATTTAGGTCACAAAGATTTTAAAACTTTTTTTTTTTAATGTTTATTTCTGAGACAGAGCATGAGTGTGGGAGGGGCAGAGAGAGAGGAGACACAGAATCAGAAGCAGGCTCTAGACTCTGAGCTGTCAGCACAGAGCCCGACGTGGGACTTGAACTCACAAACTGTGAAATCATGACCTGAGCCGCAGTCAGACGCTTAACCAACTGAGCCACCCAGGCGCCCCAGATCACAAAGATTTTAAAAGGAGATAAGGCTACATTTGTTATAGGCAGTGGAGGGAACGAACAAGAACTTTTAAATTGGACCTGGTGGCCCCGCCCACCCCAAGGTGCAGTGTCTATAACCTTCATGGAAATAGTTACCCAAAATACAAATTTTGTCAGGTTCCTGCTTGGGTGCTGCCCCTCTTTCTCCCACTAGGTGTCACCACACTACACAACAAATGAGAGGAAATGACTGGTAGACTGTGACTGGCTTCCAGACTTTATAGAGAAATGTCTGCATTTAGGTTAGCAGCGCAGTGAGCGTAATTCGTTTATTTAATAAACTGTATCTTTAAGATATGAAAATCACATAAAATCAGGCCAGAGAGTAAGTTACCTCATTCATTCACTCTCTTAAAATGCCACCAGTCCTGGAAACCCAAGCAGAGGGGAGTTTACAGTCACTTACTCTATCTGTAAAAAACCTGGCTGGCTTAAATCAGCTGATGACTCTGCGAGGCTAGGTGGATCTCACCCCTCAGGATATTAAGCCTCTTTGTTGAGAGGTTGGATTACTGCTAGATCTTTTTATCACCAGAGCTGAGCTCTTGCGGCTGCTGGGGATTAGACACGATCCTTCTCCATCCACAGTGCTTTAACATCCTTCCTCCTCCTGGCACCTCCTTTGTGGTCACTCTTCTGTGAAGGCAAAGATAAGATGCCAGAGATAAGGAAGGAGTGAACAAGGCAGCCTCCGCAGCATTTCATTTCCAACACCCCAGTTGCCAAGCCATCCTGCTCGTGGTATAAAAGATCCTTCCTATTCCCTGAACATCCAGCCTCCGCAGGCCAGGCCCGTGAATATCAGTTTGATCTCAAATCTAATTTAGGGTATCGGGATGCTCAATGGAAAGCAAAACACAGCTAATTCTGTGTATCTCACAGGATGAGTGATAAACACTTGTGAATGTATCTAAATTGAATGAAGCTTAGCTCCACTAGGCTGACCCCTTCCATCTCCAAGACAGGGCTCCCTGGGTACCATTATCCAACTTCCCATGGGTGATAATTTGACATCCAGGGGTCAAAAGCTGGTAGGCCGGTGATTACTCTGTGTTCTGCTCTTGGACAAGGACAAGATGCCGCTGACATATCTGGCCTTCCTTTCGGTGCAAAGTTTAAAGTGTCATTTCAGCTGGGTCATCCGAGATTGCTGTAAAAATGTCCTGAAAGTATGCAAGCTCTTAGAAGGAGTACTGGGATTCAGCCACCATTATTAGCACCCAGCAGCATTCATAAGGTAACTCTCTGTATCTAACGTGGGACGGGAGGGGGTCTCAAACACGTTTTACACTAAGTGGAACACCTCCTCCTCTGTACTTCTAAATGAAATCTCAGGCAGAGCCCAGGTTGCATGTAGAGTTGTGCACAACTCCAGGGGGTGCCGTGTGCATTGTTGTCTGCATAACCGTAGCTGGTGCCTGAGCAGTACCCCAACACGTGAAGCAGATAAAAGCAGTATATTGTTGATATAAAAATTGTACGTTTCACTTTTGAACCTTCATTTTGTAGCCCATCAGTGGGAAATGGCCTTTTGATGAACATAAAAATTTGAAATCATGAGCTATGGTTGAAAATTTTATCAGCATCTGCATCTCAGGTCATGCAGATGAACAGGTGAATTTTTAAAGACGCTTGAATCAAACAGATTCACATGCTCATAAATAAGAATGACAGGGATCACATATTTTGAAATTTGGGTGATCTTTGTCGAGGGGAAGATGAGAATATCTATCCAAAACACGTAGTGTTTAACCCAGCAATTCCACTTCTAGGATGTTATCAGATGTACTCGCAAACATGAAAAATGATCTATAGACAGAATTATTCATGGCTGCATTATAGGTAACAGCAAAAGATTGGAAGCAACCTAAATATCCAATAAAGGATGTATCACACAATGGAAAATTTGGCAGCCCTCACAGGCAACGAGGAAGCTGTATGTATGGGGTGGTCTCCCAGGGTCCCAGGAGAGGAGCAAGGTGCAGAAATGTGTGGGTAATATGTTACCTCGAATATCTGTGAGTGTGTGTGTGTGTGTGTGTGTGTGTGTGTGTGTGTATTTATCTGCTTGTATATGCATGAGAAATTTCTGGAAAGATATCCAAGAAACTAATAGCATTGTTTTTTTCCAGGGCAAAATGCTCACTGCATGGACAGAGGTAGAAGACACTTATTGCATACCTTTTGTGCCTTCTGAATTTTGAACTACATGAATGTATTCCCTAATTCAATAATAGTAATATTTAAATGGCGAGATCTCCCTTGCACCACCCCACCTTCCCAAAAGAGAAAACCTCAGCCAAGATGTATGATAATCACTGTAGCAGTCTAACATACAGTATTCTCACAGAGTGGTCAACCCATTGCTGATTCACTTGGGTGGCACAGCTTCATGATTAACATGACAGTATAATTTAGTGCTGGGGTTAAATTTTGCCTCTGTTACTTATTAGTTGTGTGACCTAGGGCAGATCTATGTAACTTCTCTGTGCCTCAGTTCTCTGTTTAATAGATGATGATAAATCCTACTTTGAAGGGTTATTGAGAGGAATTGATGAGTTAGGCTCTGTTAAGTGTTGAAAGAAATGTTTAAAAAGAACAAAAGAGAACAAAGAACCCCAGTGTGCCTGGCATTAGTTGTGATGTGGCTGGATGTGGCAATATGATTGATAAGGCAGAGGATAGAAGTGTAGCCCTTGACACCTAGCAGCTACTTAACAAACATTCATTCCCTCCTCACCACACTTAATTGGGCTGCCAGGGGCTTTATAGACTCTCTGAGCAGACTGAGTAGTAATTTTCTACTGGACATATTTGTGATCTCTTCATTTTAGTCTGCAGATGGACCCTTTGAGCTGTCTTAGACTGGGTCAGGTGCTTTTAAAGTGGAGAAACTATTTTGCTCTATTATTTTCATGTCAGTTTCTCAGGTCTATCTAAGTAAACATTTCCATATTTTTTTTGTCCAAGTTTTATATGGATTAAATTGTTGCAGTGGAAATGTGCCATGCTGTGAAATGGAAAATCTGTGGCTATGAATTTAGGCATACGTTGAAAGAAAGGTACAAGGCAATTATATGAATAATTCTTAGGGAAATGAAAACAAACCCAAAAATAAATAGCCAACATTTTTAGAATGTTAGGGGTCATGCCAAATCTTTACAAGCTTTATCCTCAACCCCTTTGAGTTACTATGATGAGTCCCAGTGTACGCTTGAGGAAACCGAGGCAACTTGTCCAAGGTTACAAGGAAGTGAATGGCAGAGATAGGATTTCAATCCTGTCTGGATAGTTTCAGCTTCCAAGTTTTGCATATATTCCTTTCCCTCAGAGCCAACTCCTCATGAAATAAAATTCATAAGCCTTAAACAGAAATTGCTGATTGATTTTAGGATGTATTTTTCTAAGTAAGGAAGGAACTCTCATATGTATATTATTTTTTATAATTTTTTTAAATGTTTATTTATTTTTGAGAGAGAGAGAGACAGAGCATGAGCAGGGGGAAGGCAGAGAGGGAGACACAGAATCCGAAGCAGGCTCCAGGCTCTGAGCTGTCAGCACAGAGCCCAACATGGGGCTCAAACTCACAAACCGTGAGGTCATGACCTGAGCTGAAGTCAGACTCTCAACCGACTGAGCCACCCAAGTACCCCATTTTTTATAATTCTTACATTCACTCTGTGAGTTAGGGATTGTTCTCATCGTTCAGGTAAGGAAACCAAGACTCAGAGAGGTTAGGTTACTTGCCCTTGGTTACACAGCAAGTAGAGCAGAAGGTGTTTAAACCAAAGTCTGTCTACTTCCATAGCCCTCAGACTTCTGTTCTTAAGAACTTCAAGTCATCTTCAGTCTTGTCCTGTTTTCTCTCAACCCCTCTGCTGGGGCACACGTTCAAAGAATGTTTTATACAAGATCCCTGAAATTGGTCTCACAGAGTTCTGTTTCTCCTTGTCTAACAGCCATGTGACTCAAAGTAAAAAAACTTCACATTGAGATAAGTTTCTGTCTTGCTGTATCTAGATTCCATTTATTCTCTATCTGATATAATATTTCTCTTTAGAATATACATTTGTGGCATGATTCTTAAAACAATGCAATAGTTTCTGTAGTTCTTCAGAGTCTACGTTGTCAACTCTCTGAATTAGGCGGAACACAGAATTCCTTTAAGATTAGGAGTATCTGACAGGGTTTGTTTGGATTTCCTTGACATAGCTGTTTACAGCCAGATTCTCCTTGTCTGAACACACAGAACCTGAGAGGACTGACAAGCGACAAGGGAGACACTCTGAGGCACAGAAGATGCTCCGGGGAGAAAAGTCCCTGAAGGGCTGGAGGGAGGCAGGAATGGTGGCTGGCGCCCTGGGCTCTGGTCTGAGCTTCGCCACCTCAGCCCTGGGACTCCAGATCCGTAGGAGGTTAGGTCAGGTGGTCTGTAAGGTAGATATGAAACCAGGAAGCTGGGTTATCACCTCTGGCAGAAGGGGGAGGAATTCTTCCCATATGATAACACGTTTGCCATGTGCCAAACAATTCGCTGAGCACAGTTCAGGGACAACTGATAGAATCCTCATAACAGCCCCATGAGGGGAGTGCCGCTAGTCCCCTTATTTCACAGATGAACAACCTCAGACTCTGAGAGTTTCGGTCACTTCACCCAATGTCCCACGGCCAGTAAGAGGCAGAGTGAGGATTCAGACCCAGTCCAGCTGGCACAGGGACTTGTACCTTAACCACCTAGCACTAGGGCCCTGAAGCTAATGGAATGACCTAGCATTCTACTGCCCAGAGAGAACCCATTCTCCACGCAAATGCATTCACACACATACAGTAGACAAAACTGCATCCTACTGTATGTGCTATTTGTAATTGTTCTTTCTCTTAGCAATGTACTCAAAAATGACCATCTTTAAGGTAAATCCCTCCCTCCCCTCCTGCAGGGTTCTTCCTGTACAAATAGGCAGATTGTGGGGTGGGACACTGAGAAGGGCACCAGGCCAGCGTGGGGCTCACTGCTAACGATACATCCCAGAGCCTTCCAGTGACCCCCAAACAGCCAGATCCTATTCAGCAAATGGAGAAAAAAAGAAATTTCTTGGCTTTGTTTTGTAGCTTCCATTAGCTTAACTGTCATCAAGAACAATGCTGAGTCAGGGCCTGAATTATCTTTTTCTCTGCTGAGGTTCTTGCCTTTGGCTTGCTGCCATTCTCTGCGTGCTACAAGGGATGAAGACAGGTCTCCACCTCATCCATCTCTCAAGAAAGCTGATAGGTATTATATATAATTTAATGGAGAGCAACATAACATGTGAGTTAGAAGGATGCATTCCAGTCCTCGTTCCAACACTGCCTGCCGAGCTGTGTGTCCTTGAGCATGTCATTTAATTCAGAACCTTGGTTTCTTCAAGCATCCAGTACAGATCCCAAGACTGCCTCCCTCCTAGGGCCATCCGTCATCAGGGTGGGATGAGATAGGGTGGAGGATGCTCGGCACAGTGCCAGTACTCCAGCCTCGCGCTTGCCTGGGGAGATTCCACTTCTGTGCCCTTCAGGGTCACCTGGGATCATGTTGCCGTTCCCAAGCCACTTGGTAAGGATCGCGCTGTCCAGACAAATCTCACCACACAAGCCCTGGGGACATCTGGGTCTTGCGACCTATTGGGCTCCCTGAGGACAAGGGCATTGCTCTCCCTTTCTCAAATGTTCGAAGTTATCTGGGAGAAACCTGTCCTCTTCTTCACAGGAATTTGGCCAGAGAAACAGGGTGTAGGGACCCTTCTCAAGGGATGTATCAGTATCTTTTTTTTTTTTTTCTTCCCCTCTTTCCCACTTGCTTTGTCCCTCCAAGTCTGGGGAATTTTGATCTAACCTGGAGCAGGGGAGGGGGAGCGCTGTTGGACAGGATAAGCCATTCCCTACCGTATATTCTTGCAAGTCTTTTGACTAACTTAAGGAGATGCTCTTGAAACTCAAAAGCCAAACATTGATCCCTATTTTGTTGTGTTCTACTGTATCAAAAGGGCCCTGTAGCAGCAGGGCTTTATTTTATGGAGAATGCTAAGCAACTCACTACTTTTGGTTGCCTGCCTAATACCTGTACAGGTTGGCTTTACAATCTTCGTGTGAGCACTGCCCTGAAGAGTCTGTGAGCTCCTCAGTCTCTGGCACCCAGCATAGTGTCTGGTACACAGTAGGCACTTCATACATGCCTGTTGAATGACAGCATATCTAAAACAAGAGATATACTGCTTCTGTTTGTGAAATGTGATTTTTAAGGTCCTCAATGGGTGTTTTTGTGCACAAAAGAGATTATTCGTAACGTTGATTTTTAAATTAATCTTTCGTATATTGAAGTTAGAATTAAAAAAAACTTCGTATTTCATAGGCTTTTAAGTTTATATTGTAAATCTTATTATTTTGCTTGTAAACCCAGAAAGTCACTTTTAAGGGATCTTTGATTAATGCTTGGTCCTATTTACAAACTTGGTTAATTTCCTTTTAAACTGCTTTTATAAATTTAATATATTAAATTTCCTTTTAAGTACTGTAACTGTCTGACTTAACAAAACCTTCCTGAATACTCACATAACTCTCATAAATCTAATACATCAAACTTATAAATATGGTAAGCCTTCAGTTCTATTAAATTATTCAGTTCCATAATAAACTTACTATGATTTGAACTTAAAACCACAAGTCTAAATCAAGTCCACATTTAAAATTAGAATCATGAGGCGCCTGGGTGGCTCAGTCGGTTGAGCGTCTGACTTCGGCTCAGGTCATGATCTCGCGGTCCGTGGGTTCGAGCCCTGCGTCGGGCTCTGTGCTGACAGCTCAGAGCCTGGAGCCTGTTTCAGATTCTGTGTCTCCCTCTTTCTCTGACCCTCCCCTGTTCATGCTCTCTCTCTCTCTCTGTCTCAAAAATAAATAAAATGTTAAAAAAAAAATAAAATTAGAATCACAAGGATGACCTCTTGCCTCATTAGACCAAATTCTTTTAAACATTATAAACACATAAAAGGCCAAAAATGCACAGATTTCTTAATCTGAAAATATTAATACTATACATTTGAAATTTTTAAATATTTCTATAGTTATTTTTAAGTCATCACAGAGTTGAAAGATATTGTTGATGCACCAAGAAAATCACCGTGCCATCCTGAACAACTTTCCTTGTCTTTTATTTTTCTCCTCTATACATCTGTTCTTCAACCAACCTGACCACATCTCAATGAAGACCTTGTCATCCAGTGCCTCGGTGACCCTGGCCAAAGCTACTTAGAGTTCCTGTTCTCTTTACCTAGGAAGAATGGAGTTAGCTTAGATTACCACTAAGGTCTTAACCATAAAATTGGAATTCATATTTTTCTATTTATTCACAAGTATGGTTTTCCATTTAGGCTAACAGGAATGCACAAAACTACTAAAAATTGGATCATGGGGCGCCTGGGTGGCACAGTCGGTTGAATGTCCACTTTAGCTCAGGTCATGATCTCAAGGTTCGTGAGTTTGAGCCCCACGTCAGGCTCTGTGCTGACAGCTCAGAGCCTAGAGCCTGCTTCAGATTCTGTGTCTCCCTCTCTCTCTGCCCCTCCCCCGCTCACACTCTGTCTGTATCTCTCTCAAAAATAAGTAAACATTAGAAAAATTTTTTAATTGGATCATAGACTGCCCATGAAAAGCCCCCATCGCAGAGAATGCTCTCTATTGTACATATTATGTTTGTAGTCTGCTCCTGTTCAATGTCACTCATTGGTTGTATGGACCCGAAGGATTTGGGGGCCTTTTGATCCCGGAGCACAAATGGTCAAGAAGTCACATCTGGGAACACCCAGGAAGAGTTTTAAAATCAGGAGGACGCATTTGTAAAATATATGTTCCAATTTATTTTGAAAATCATGTCCCTGGTAGATGGGTCATGTCATTGCTACAACTTCTGGGGACTGGACTGAATTAGCATCATTGTGCCTGCCATTTGATGCCTGGTTTCTGCAACAGCATACTGAATAATAAATGAATGGGAGGCAGTATGCATAACAGTAAAGGTTGGGGTGTGAATTACAAGACCAGTGCTCTAACCCCTGAGCTATAGGGCCTTGCATGGGGGGTGTGAATTAGACCTCCTTTTGTTTAAATCCGAGATCCAGTCCTTAAAATCATGTGAGTTTGAGGGTCAATTTTATACAAATAAATTTCATAACTTGCATGAAATGGACAAGTTCTTAGATACAAACTACTGAAACTGACTGAAGAAGACATTTTAAAAATTAAATAGACCTTTAATAAGTAAGAAATTGAATTAGTAATTAAAAATCTTTACACACACAAAAAAGTCCTGGGCCAGATGGTTTCACTGGTGAATTTTATTAAATGTTATTGTTTACAGAAGAAATAATCCCAATATCGCACAAATTCTTCCAAAAAATTCTCCCAACTCACTCTGTGAGACCAGTATCATACAGATGCGGTGGCTAGAAAAAGACATCGTAAGAAAGGAAAACTAAAGATCAATACCCCACATAAATACAGACATGAAAGTCCTCAACAAAATATTAGCAGAATCCAACAATATACCAAAAAGATTATACAGCATGATCAAGTAGGATTTATCCAGAAACGCAAGGTTGGTTTAACAACTAAAAATCAACCAAGATATGGGAATGCAGGCTGGCGCAGCCACTCTGGAAAACAGTATGGAGGTTCTTCAAAAAACTAGAACTACCCTACAACCCAGCAATTGCACTACTAGGCATTTATCCATGGGATACAGGTGTGCTGTTTCGAAGGGACACATGCACCCCCATGTTTATAGCAGCCCTATCAACAATAGCCAAAGTATGGAAAGAGCCCAAATGTCCATCGATGGATGAATGGATAAAGAAGATGTGGTGTGTATGTATATGTATATATATATATATAACATCTGTAAATCAAAACAGTTTTACTTCTTCCTTTCTATATATATATATACATACATACACACACACACACACACACACACACACACACACACAATGGAGTATTACTCAGCAATCAAAAAGAATGAAATCTTGCCATTTGCAGCTACGTGGGTGGAACTGGAGGGTATTATGCTAAGTGAAATTAGTCAGTCAGAGAAAGACAAAAATCAAATGACTCCACTTATATGAGGACTTTAAGAGACAAAACAGATGAGCATAAGGGAAGGGAAACAAAAATAACATAAAAACAGGGAGGGGGACAAAACAGAAGAGACTCATAAATTCGGAGAACAAACTGAGGGTTACTGGAGGGGTTGTGGGAGGGGGGATGGGGTAAATGGGTAGGGGCACTAAGGAATCTACTCCTGAAATCATTGTTGCACTATATGCTAACAAATTTGGATGTAAATTTTAAAAAATAAAATTAAAAATAAAATAAAAACCAACCAAGATAATACACCAAAAACCACACGATCATCTCAGTAGACACAGAAAAAGCATTTGCCAATATTCAGTACACATTTGTGATTTAAAAACAAAAACTTGGAATATAAGGGAACTTCTTCAAGCTGGTAAAGGGCATCTGTGAAAAATCTCACTTAATGGTGAAAGACTGAATACTTTCCTCCTAACATGAAGACCAAAGCACTGTTATCTATTGTCACCTTTTTTTATTCAACAATATATTGGAGATTCTAGCCAGTGAAATCAGGCAAGAAAAATAAAAGGCATACAGATTAGAAAGGAAGAAGTAAAACTGTTTTGATTTACAGATGTTATGACCCTGTGTATAGAATATTCTGAAGCACCTACACATACACCACACACACACACTCACACACAGAACTAATAAACAAGTTCAGCAAGATTGTAGGATACAGGATCAATATACAGAAATCAATTGTATTTGTGTATATAAGCAATGTGCAATCCAAAAATGAAATTAAGAATATAATTCCAGGGGTGCATGTGTGGATCATTCAGTTGAATGGCCTACTCTTAATTTGGGCTCAGGTCATGATCCCAGGATTGTGGGATCAAGTGTCATGTTGGGCTCCGGGCTGAGCATGGAGACTGCTTAAGATTCTCTCTGCCCCTCTCTCCCACTGTCTCACGTGCTCTTTTTCTAAAAAAATTATACACACACACACACACACACACACACACACACACGCATATATGTAATCCATTCACAATAGCATCAAAAATAGTAAAATACATAGGAATAAATGTTTAAAAAGAAATCCAAGAGTTGTATGCTGAAAATAATAAAATTTTGCTGAGGAAAAATTAAAGAAGATTTAAGTAAATAGATATTTCATGTCCATGGATTGGAAGACACAATACTGTTAAGATGTTGGTTATCTCCAAATTGATTTGTAGATTCAGTGCAATTCTTGTCAAAATTCCAGCATACTTTTTTGGGGTAAAATTGACAAAGGGATCCTAAACTTTATATGGAAATACTTAGACTAGCCAAAGCAATTTTGGAAAAGAAGAATAAAATTGAAGGATTTTCATCTCCCAGTTTCAAAACTTACTACTAAGCTGCACTTATATACACTCTGATATTGTCACAAGGATAGATCTGTAAATCAAAGGAATAGAATTAAGAGCCCAGAAATATATTTCTATATCTATAGTCAATTGATTTTGTTTTTAACAAATGCCAAGGTAATTTATTGGGGAATGGATAGTCTGTTCAACAAAAAGTGCTGGGATAAGTAGATAAGCTTAGACTTTCACCTCATACCATACACAAAAATTAATTTAAAATGGGTTACAGACTTAAATGGAAGAGTTAAAATAATAAAATTCTTAGGAAAAAAAAACCGACAAGAGGATCTTCAAGACCATGAATTAGGCAAAGATTTCTTAGGTACAATACAAGGAAAGCATAGTCAGTAAAATGAAAAGTTGATAACTTAGGTCTCATCAAAATTCAAAACTTTTGCCCTTCAGAAGACACCATTAAGAAAATGAAAAGACAGGACTCAGACTGGGAGAAAATATTGGCAAAACACATATCCAATTAAGGACTTGTATTAAGAATTTACAAACATATAAACACAATTGAATTATAAGATAAATAACCAAATCAAAAAAAAAAGGGCAAAAGATATAAGCATGGAAATTACACTCCCCCCCCCCCCCCAAGTGAATGGTCAAGAGGTACATGAAAAGATGCTCGGGGTGCCTGGGTGGCTCAGTCAGTGAAGGATCTGACTCTTGATTTTGGCTCAGGGCATGATCTTACAGTTAGTGAGTTCAAGCCCAGTGCACCTCTCTCTCTCTCTCTCTCTCTCAGGATAGATAAATAAACTTAAAAAACAAACAAACAAACAGATGCCCAACATGATTAGTCAATAGGGAAATGCAAATCAAAACCACAATGGGATCCCATTTCACACTCGCTAGAATGGCTGTAAGAAGTAAGACAGATGGTAACAAATGTTAGTGAAGATGTGGAGAAACAGGAACTCTCACACACTGCGGATGGGAATGTAAAATGGTACAGCTACTTTGGAAGCAATTTGGAAGTGTTTTTTTGTTTTTGTTTTTGTTTTTTTAGTTTATTTATTTTGAGAGAGAGAGCATGAGCAGGGTAGGGGCAGAGAGAGAGGGAGAGAGAATCCCAAGCAGGCTCCATGCTGTCAGCTCAGAGCCTAGATCTCACCAACCTTGAGATCATGACCTGAGCCAAAATCCAGAATTGGACACTTAAGTGACTGAGCCACCTGGAGCCCTGTAGCAGTTTCGAAAAGGTAAACATAAAACCATTATGCAATTCCACTCGTAGGTAGAGAGAAATAAAAGAAAAAATGAAAACATAAGTCCACATAAAGACTTACACACAATTGTTCATAACTGTTATTCATAATAGCCCCAAACTGGAGAAACCAAAATGTCCATTAGCTGGAGAGTGGATAGACAAAATATGGTATATATTCAATGTATTGCACACACACACACACACACACACACACACACACACACAATGGAATATCATGAACTACTTACACATGCTAATTGTGAGTGAACCTCAAAAAACATTATGCTAAGTGAAAGAAGCCAGAAGCACATATGGTATGATTTCATTTATATGGAATGCTCAGAAATACAGAAACAGAAAGTAGATTAGCAGATGCCTGTGGCTTAGGATATGAACAAGGATTAACTACCAATGGGCAGGAGGGATCTTACTGGGGAGATGAAAATGACCTGGAGCATTATGGTCATGTTTGTGCTATTTAGTAAAGTTAACTAAAAAGTATAGAATTGTACACTTGAATGGAGAGAATTTTATGACATGTGAAATATACCTCAATAAAGCTGTTTAAGAAAAAGCATGTGACTGGACAGGTAACTAACTTCTCTATGCTTTAGCTTGTCATCTGTAAAATGAAGATAATGAGAGTATTTACCTCATAGGTCATTGGACAGACCCAGTGAGAAAATATATATGTAATGTTTAAAGTCAGAGTGCCTGGCATATAGTAAACACTCATTTAAATACCAGTTTCTATGATTTTTTTAAAGATTAGAACCAACGTATGAAAGATAAGAAGTTTGTTTCTTTTATAGATGATACTGGTATGTTAATAACCACTCGAGGGGTGCCTGGGTGGCTCAGTTGGTTAAGTGTCTGACTTTGGTTCAGGTCATGATTTCACCGTTTGAGTTTGAGCCCCGCGTTGGGCTCTGTGCTGACAGAGCCCAGATCTGTGAATATCTCTCTCTCTCTCTTTCTCTCTCTCTCTCTCTCTCTCTCTCTCTCTCTCTCTCTCTCCCCCCCCTTCTCTCTGCCCCTCCCCGCCACACACACACTCTTTCTCTTTGTCTCAAAATAAATAAACTTAAAAAAATAAACTGCTAAAAACCACTTAAAAAGACATGTAGGACCTTAAATTCCTAAGTGAAAGAAGCTGATCTGGAAAGACTACATATTGTATAATTCCAACCAAATGACACTCTGGAAAAGGCAGAACTATGGAGACAGTAGAAAGATCAGTGGTTGCCGGGGGTGGAGGGTGGAGAAAAGGGGATGAATCAGTGGACCACAGAGGATTGTTTAGGGCACTGAAAATACTCTGTATGAGATCATAATGATGGATACATGTCATACATTTATCCAAATCTATGGAATATATAACACCAAGAGTGAACCATATGTGAACTATGGATTTTGGGTGAGAATGATGTCAGTGTAGGTTCATCACTTGTAACAAATGTACCGCCCTGCTGGGGGATGCTGATAGTAGGGAGGCTGAGCATGTGTAGGGCAAGGGTATGTGGGAACTCTATACCTGACCCTCAGTTCACCCTGCTGTGAACCTAAAACTATTCTTAAAGAGTGAAGTCTTATTATTAAAAAAACAACCCCCCAAAACCTACTTACCTTTTTTCCAACACTAACTCTCTATCTGTAGCACAGAAAAACTGATAGGTGAGGAAAAAAACACTTGTGGGAAGCAAAATTTGGTTTAACAGATCAAATAGGCAAAAAATTCACTTTAAGGAATAACGAAACTAGAAGGCTTCATCATTTCCATTGATGAAATTCCAACTTAGGTAAAGTGAAAGATTTTGGTACCTAGAGTAAACTTCAGTCAAGACACAGTAAGTGTTTTTGTTTTTGTCTAAAACATTTAGGTATGGAAAATATTCATACAGTTCCTGAGTCAGAAACCACATAGTAAAGTCATTCTAGAAGTCTAGCTTCTATCCCCCTTTCCTGTACCTTGTCCCCTTCTTCCCTCTCTAGGTAATCACTTTTTAGGTTTTTTTTGTTTTGTTTTGTTTTTTGGATTATCCTTCAATTGTTTATTTTTTGAAAATATAAGCACACATGTATGTTTTATTTTTTTCTTCCTCCTTTCTCACCAAAAGATACCATGCTGTAAACCTTGTTCCCTGCTCCTTCTCCCCCTTAACAATATATATCCTAGTGATTATGCCATGGGGGGGACATGGCACCCATTCCTTTGCCATGGTAGTCCATGCTGTAGATGTCCCATGGTTTATTCAGCCAGTTTCTTGGTTGTGACCATTGGGATTGTTTCCAGTCTTTGCTATAATACATAATGCTGCAATGCATAGCCTTGAAGTTGCAGTAAATTTAAGGTGTAAACTATGAACATCCCTTGGCATCTGAATAAGTTTGTCCTTTGGCAGACCAAACCAGCTATGGCTTATGTAACGGATCCAGTACTGTTTGTGAAGAAATTCCACTTGGGGTACATGTTGGTTTGAATCACTTTGATATTGTTCATTTTTCTAAGCTCCTAAACTATTTTGGGAAAGAGTCCTTGATAGCAACTATCATTTCTTATTAACTGTCATAAGCAAATATTGACTTGTTTAATACCTACAACCAAATTGCTTGACCATCTTTAATTAATATTTCCGGGAATTTCCATTTTATTGTACTAGTTATCAACTCTGTGAACCATCTTTCACTTGTTAAAGTGTGGAAATCTGGAATCTAACTAAATTGATAAGTCAAATATCAGGTATTTGGAGTTGGACAGAGCCTTAGATATATTTTGCAAAGACTTTTAAATATCTTGAGTCTTTTACAAACATTTATATATTTTCAAAAATTGTTTTTAAAGTTTATTTATTTATTTTGAGAGAGAGAGAGAAAGGGAGAGAGAGATTCCCAAGCAGGCTCTGCGTTGTCAGCACAGAACCTGATGAGGGGCTTGATCTCACGAACCATGAGACTGTGACTTGGGCCGAAATCAAGAGTTGGATGCTTAACTGACTGGGCCACCCAGGTGCCCCACGAATATTTATATTTTTAACTTTTATTGATTATTTAAAAAATAAGTTATCTGTAATCATCAGAGAAACATTACGAAGTTCAGACAAACAAAATGAAAAAAAAAAATCTACCTATAATCCCAACCTTTGAGATACCAATATTAGCATTTGGATATCCTCATAGACTTTTTCAGTGAGATAAACAGCCTCCCTCCCCTAATATACATGCATATGTATTTTCTTCATTTCTTATTCTATATGTAGTCCAAGGAAATTTCAGCTTTTCTACTTAATGGGTTTATTCCATGAACTTTGCTGTTTGCTTTGCATAACATATAGATGTTTTTTTCTGTTTGTCCATCAGAGTTAGCCATTTACATCTCTCTGCAGAGTTTACCTTAGAAACAGAAAATCAAGTTTTTTTTAATTTATAAATAAGTTAAAAGTCTGCAAGATTTGTTTCCGTGGTGTTCCAAGTCCTTGAACTACCCTCTGTGTGTTTGCCCAGGGCAGTTTACCGAGTCCTAGAGGGACGTAGTATATGAGACTAGGTGGAGACTTGTCCTTGGAGAAATTGGTTATGCAGAAATGAAAGTCAGGCAGATTCTCCCTGATTATTATTCTGCTATTCAAAATATTTGTTGGAAAAAAAATAATTCTCGCAAGTGCTTTCTGTGATCATGATAACTTATATCTTATTCTATCTACTGACATTGCATATCTAAAACCTTAACTATCTTGATGTTTCAGCACCATGTACCCAAAATAATTTCTGATAATGAACTGAATTTAAAATTTTCTATGTGGATGTATTTTGACATTTTGTTGTGTATCTGGGGTAAAGGTGGAGCATTTTTCCCTGCCAGGGTCATTGAAATCAAAGGTCACATGGAAATAACTTAATATTGTGTTTGTGGGTTCAAGTCCCATGTCGGGCTCTGCTCTGACAGTGCAGAGATCAGACTGCTTGGGATTCTCTCTGTTTTCCTCTCTGCCCCCTCATCCCTTCACAATCTCTCTCTCTCTCTCAAAAATAAAAAAATAAACATTAAAAAAGAAGAAGAAGTGGAGAGTAGACAAGGAAAGAGGGAAGAAGAAGAATCAAACAGAGGAAGGAAACATCAAAAGACAGATAGGAAGGGCAGAGGGTAGGGACACACAACCTAAACACCATGCCCAAAGCAAAAGAGAAACACACCTGCAGAGCAGAAGAAATTGTGAAAGTCGGTTAGAGAGCTGTTTGACAGTACTTACCAAATATTTGCGTTTCTAACTTTTTGACCCAGCAGTAGTACTTCTGGGTATCCATACTCCAGAAATACTCATGCATACAAGGATGTTTATTAGAGCGTATTTACAATAGCAAAAAACTGTAACAGCAAAAAACGATAGACAACACGTGGCACAGTGGGAACATGTTTAAATAGAAAAAAGAACATTTACTCAGTGAAATTCTAGGCAGTCTTTGAAAAGAATAAGGGAGAGTTATGTATAATGATGTGAAAAGATAGGCACGTCGATCAAGCAAAAATCATGTGTTGCAAAACATCATGTGCTGTGGGATTCCAATTTTGTAAAAACAAAAAAATGTGTGTGTGAGAGTATACAGTGAAACACAGTCTAGATGTATACGTGCTCAACTGTTGATAGTTTGAGATTGGAAAGTTTGGATGTTGCAATGGTATTTATTAGTCTCCAGAGGATGAAAATGAGAGAGTAAGTCAGGTGTCTGTGTGTATTGCGAAGAAATTTTGCAGCTGGGATAGAGTTGTTCTCTGACTTCCAGCAGGAGTCCAGACAGACTCAGCTGACGGCTGAGCCAAACCTGTGTCTCTCTGTTTCCCATTTCAGATAGCCCAGACCTATGTAATTCTGATTTGGGGTATTAACAGACGATTTTCATTACAGTTGTGGGGTTTGGGGGTGAGGCTCTCTGAAGGAAAGGAGATTTCCTCATCTATCATTTGAGGATAATAATAATCCTTACCTTAAAGGATTATGTTGAGTGTTAAATGTAGTGATATATTTTAAAAAATGCCTAGCTCAGTGCCCAAGACATGGTCAGGAGTCATTCATAAATGGAAGCCACTACTGCTATTAATATTTTAGAAAGATTCAGGATCAAACCCCCATTTTTCTAGGCCTTCATTTTCTTTATTTATGCTTCCTACTCTTGTAGCACTGAAAGAAATTTGATAAATGGAATTGGAAGTAGACAAAATAAGATTTCATGCTAAGCCATCACAGCTTATGTTCTATGTCTGTATGAAGAAGAATCTTTTGTTCATTTTGACTTCTCTCTCACCAGGGCTCAATCACTTATCTGATAATTTGTATTAGTCATTAAGGCAGCCCCCCCAAAAGTATTTGTTCTTTTCCTGAGTATAGACTTTTAATTTTAAAGTGTCTTTTATAATTCTTGGACATTTTTTATTATTTTTAAATGAAGCAACTTTCGACACATTAAATGTGTTCCAAGAGATGACCTCAGACCATGTTCTTGTGTCTGCTCTCTTGGGTAGAATTAATGCACTTCCACCTTCTTAAAATGTTTCTTTAATGGCTTCGTAATTACAAGTGATGTGTTTGCAATGTGTTGCTGTACCAAAGCAGAGTAACTCTGACTTGCAGTTTTTATGAATTTTGCTCGTTCCTTAATGCTGCCTTCCCCAGCACGTAGGAAGAAAAAGGTCAGGTCACACCAACAGCCAGTTCAGCTGTAGAAGTTATGAAGGCCAGGCAGCATCTATACATGGTTATTGTGCATCTCAGGAAAGAGGATGTTGTGTTCTCGGCCATATGTATTTAATAATTTAATGTGATAATTGAGAAAACTATGTACTTAGAAAAAAAATTTAAAAATGCAAATAGTATATTTGTACTTTTGATTTGTTTTCAACAAAGGACCAAGGAGTCCCGTTAAGTATGACAATTATTCAGTACCATTTCTCCAATATTATGAACATCAGATGCATTATCATTGGGTCAATACCTTTAACAGGTACTGGTTCTCCCCCCGTTAAATCCTACTCCCACCCCCTACTTACCCCACACCCCCCCATCTTCTCCCATCACCCCAGCCCCTGCCACACATCCATGGTGGGCATCACTAATCATTTAGTAATTGTTTTCCCACTGAGCTGAGCATGACCTCAGAATCCCTGTAAATACGGAGCTCCTAGGAACCACTTCTAGTCAACTGCTACAAAGGAGGAAACCCGTCAAACCTCCAAGATTTATCATCTAGTCACAACATATTTAGCTAGTTTAGTCCATTCAGCCCCCAAAGCAGTTAGTTCATTTTTAAAAATATAGCCAAATTATTTTGGACATAATGTAAGTAAAAATAGTTAATTTGGGGCAAAGACATTAACTTTTCAAAGCAGTGTTTCATGAAATACAACACTGTTTCATGAAATACAACACTGGTAAAGTTTGAACAACTAACTCTATAATTAAATACAATGTATGGGTGGCATTACATGAAGTAAAGTTAATTGTGAAATAGCTGATGTTTAGGCAGGATCTTATCAGCAAGTGCAAATGTGTCCAGAACTTCTCCTGCTTTGAAACAGATTTCTCCCTGACCTTCGTTTTTTGCTGTCCTCTTGGTATATAGTATAGTTGTTCTTTTCCACCCCATGAAAATTCATCACCATGTCTCAGCCTGGTGGCAGATGGGAGATCTGTGGCCCAGCATCTTTTTTGGAGATCTTCCCTGTCTATTCACTACTGCTGAGTAGTTTTACAATGTGGGTTCATTTAGTATGGAAGGGGGAATAAATCCGACCCACATGCCATGCACCAATCACAGGCATAAAAATACCTTACATCCATCTCTAGTGTGTGGTGTATGGTACACACTGGATAGCTAGTTTGTGCAAGCACACCCTGAATGCTCCTGTTAATGACTGTCTTGAGAATGTAGAGATCATGTCCTCCTTCTATATTCCCATCAAGTGGAATGTGCAGAAGAATGTGCTGTTCGGTGTTCAAGGTCAGGGGCTCTGGGGTGGCGGAGCGTCTCCTTTGTAACAGAGTGTCCTGATGGCAGGCAGTGATCTCCTTGGAACACTGGCTGTACCCTGGGAAGGGCTACAGATAGTTGCTAGGCTAGTTGCTATGATATAAGAACTTGCTGCACGTAGATTCCAGCAATGGATGCTTTGTCCAGTTGGCTGCTCCTGGACTCCCTGTACAGTAGTAATTTCCCCCAACAAACCTATGTCTCAATCACTGTCTCTGGGTCTCTTATTTGGCCTCACCATCATCCACCTAAGCTTCAGAGTCTGCTGAGGTGCAGCTGCACATATGGTCAAGGTAAATGGCACTTGGGAGCTACGGAATGTGTTTCTTTCAGCACTCTGTTGACTTTGTACTAGAATTTACAGTCTCCTAGACTGGACACCCAGGGATTAAGAATCCCTTCTGTCCCCTTTTTGCTATGCCCTCTCAATTTCCTTTGATAGGGACAGAAACAGAATTGGGGAGGGCGGGGGTGCAGCTGTTCACACCCCCAAGCACAGTCTCGAAGACTTTAGACTATGGGGAAAAGACACACAAAGGAATAGTATGAAATAAACACAATGCAGAGAGATGTTCAAAAGAGGGGTTCCATTTTTAGGTACTTCTTTACCAACAACCAGGGCTTGTCCCAGTCCCTGTGGGACCCCACAGGGGTGTAGTCACCTTAGTCTGATCCCCCAGCTATGCATGCCTCTGATTGACCTCTGTGTGTGACGGTGCATGACCTGCCTATTCATGAACTTGAGACCTGCTGTGGGTGTCCATGTGGCCCAGCACATCAGGGTCCAAGTGCACCCAGCATGCTGTCTCTGCCTTCTGCAAGATCTGCCAATTCCTCTCTTCTTTCCTGCCCCCTAAGGTGCCTTGGCAGCCTGAGGCTTAAAGCAGGCACCCCCACTTGCAGGTTCCAGGACAGCTCAATTCCTCAGGAAATGAAGGTCATGTGTGACTAATTCATTCTCTTTTATTTGGAAAATTAGAGAAGTTTTTAGTAAATTCCACACAACAGGACGAAACTGGTAAATAAGTAATGGTTCATGATTCACACTAGTCAATGATTACTAATGCCTCATTTGCATGTGGAACTAATATTCCATATGATTGGTCCAATCATTTAAGCCTGAGCCAACAGGAGGAAGCATGTTGATTTAATCAGAAGTTTGGGTTGCAGTGGGAAAAACTACTGGGTTGGTATTCGTATTTTCATGCTCTCATGACCAGTGCTAGAGGCATGGAACAAGAGAAAAGTTTTCCTTTTTGGGAGTAAAAAAATGCAGTAACAGACTTGTTCTGAATATCAGGTGCCATGAGGATTATACTACCATTCAACAAGTATTTATTAGAATCCTGCCGTGTATATACCACGGTGCCCAAAACATCTGTGCCCAAAGCACCGGCCATTCTAGTGATTGTTAGGAATGCAGGAAAGAAAACAAAAGTTTAACTCCACTTTAATATGGAGTTGGTTTCTAAATCCCAACCACAGACTATGATCAGTGCTCTGAAATCCCCTGGTTGCTGAGCATTTGTCAGCATTTGTCAGTGACCCCCTTTAACCAAAAGGTTTTCCCTCTGAGCCTTCAGTGCATCATCAATAAGGATTAACAATTATTATTAAGTTCATCATCAATATTATGTTAACAAGCAAAATATTTTGTTATATAATATATCAGGATTCTAAAGCTCATTTTTTTTGTCAATATAAGAATATCTAGATTAATATTCGTTCCTTACTGTATTGTGGTGGACCTTCATAAATATCACGAAAGTAGAATCTGACAGCTTAGGAAGTGTGTCAGATAAACTCCAGCTTGAGTGGGATGCCAGTAATGTCCTTAATGATAATGTTATCATTTCCCTTCTTTTGGTGGTAGTATTGAAGAAGGTACTTTTAGTTCATAGATAGACCATATACCCATCAAGGTAGGCAACATTATGTTACAGTAACTGTAGGAATAATTTCCTACTTGCCCTTCTGAGTTCTTGGCTGAGACCCCTGTAATAAAAGACAAATTCAAAAGAGAAAAATGAACAAGTTTATTGACATATATATGTCGTGCATGCATGGGAGATACCCAGGGGAAATGCGTAACTCTCTGAGGTGGCTTAGAATTTGACATTAAATACCATCTTAATAGGGAAAGGGGAAGGGGGTGGGCCTCTTAGGGGAGAGTAAATGATTTTTAGGAAAGATGAATGGGCCCTTAAAAGAGTAAATGAGAGATATGATAGTTTGTGACTAAGTTTGTCAGGTTGTGGCATTGACCCCTAGTCTCCTCTCCTCTGGTAAGTCAATCTTTCCTGGTTGATGAAACTCCCAGGGAGGGGATTTGTGATAATTGGGTTCCTTTTGGAAGATCTGCCTTTAAGCAGGTAAGGGGAGATCACAGAAAACCTCTCCTTGCACATACTGTTTTCAGATGCCTACAGTTTTAAATAATCAATATGCAAAACAGGAATATTCTGTGGTGGGATGTCCTCAGTTCCTACGGTCATGTATTGGGGTGACATGTTCTGCCACTCTTCATAACAAGTAACCCCGAATATCCCTGGCTTAGCATAATGAAAGAGTATTCCTCACTCATGCAAGTCTACTGTAAATCAGAGCAGCTCTCCAAAGCAGCTGCCCTCAGTGTGTTGATTCATCAATCATCATTCCAGGAAGTGTCAGTCTCCTGCCACATCTATGCTAACATGCTTTGTGGCAATCATTGTGGTAGGGGAAGAAAGGCCTGGAGAACGGGGCAATGCCAATTAAATACTCTCACACTGAAATGAATGTGCCACTTCCAGGCTTATGAAAGGATTGAGGGTCACTTGGCCATGTTCAACTTCAGAGGAGTAACAACCTGAAAGCAGCAGATATCCAGATATTGATGGAAAGGATGCTTGTCAGTTAGAAAATCCAGGAGAGGGGGCTCTGGGTGGCTCGGTTGGTTAAGCGTCCAACTTTGGCTCAGGTTATGATTTCATGGCTCGTGAGTTCGAGCCCCGCGTTGGGCTCTGCGCTCACAGCTGGGAGCCTGGACCCTGCTTCAGATTCTGTCTCCGTCTCTCTGCCCCACCCCTGCTCATGCACAGTCTCTCTCTCAAATATAAAGAAACATTAAATTTGTTAAAAAGAAAAACAAAATCCAGGAGAATTTTTGTCTCTCCTTTGATTAGTGAACTGGAAAAGCAAATAAATGTGTTCCTGAATGAAATTTTCTTCAGTGTGATTTTGATGGAATAAATGTGGGAGATGCTTCTTGATTATTGAAATGACTGTGCCACAGAAATCAAAAGTAACTACTGAGAATCTGTATATGTTGGTGTCTTCAGAAATATGAACTTATTAAATGCCTTAAGGGAGACTATGTGTGGACTTCCTCTTAGAGGACTCATGTGCTGTGGTTGGCAGAGTGATGCCCCCTCAAAAATGTCCAGGCCCTAATCTCTGGAACCTGTGAATCTGTTGTGTGTATAACAGGGCAAGGAGGGCTTCAGACTGCGGATAGAAGTCATCAGCTGACTTTCAGATAAAGAGATTATCCTGGGGAACCCTGGGTGGCTCAGTTGGTTAAGCCGTTAAGCATCTGACTCTTTTTTTTTTTTAAATTTTTTTTTTTTTTCAACGTTTTTTTTTTATTTTTATTTTTGGGACAGAGAGAGACAGAGCATGAAGGGGGGAGGGGCAGAGAGAGAGGGAGACACAGAATCGGAAACAGGCTCCAGGCTCCGAGCCATCAGCCCAGAGCCTGACGCGGGGCTCGAACTCATGGACCGCGAGATCGTGACCTGGCTGAAGTCGGACGCTCAACCGACTGCGCCACCCAGGCGCCCCAAGCATCTGACTCTTGATTTCAGCTCAAGTCATGAATCTCATGGTTTGTGGGATCGAGCCCCATATTGGGCTCTGCACTGACAGTGTGGAGCCTACTTGGGATTCTCTCTTTCTCCCTCTGCCTCTGTCCTTGCCTTGCTCATGCATGTGCTTTCTCTGTCTCTCAAATATAAATATAAACTTAAAGAAAAGAGATTATCCTGGATTACTTGAATGGACCCAATATAATCACAAGGGTCATTTAAAGTGGAAGAGGGAGATCAGCACCAGAGAGATGGCAGCATGAAAAGACTTAGGCTGATGTGGCTGGTTTTGAAGATGGAGGAAGGGGGCCACAAGCCAAGGAACGTGGGTAGGCTCTAGAAGCCGGCAAAAGGCAAGGAAGTGGATTTTCCCCTTACAGCCTCCAGAAGGAATGCAGCCCTTCTGACATCTTGATTTAGCCCAATGAGACCCCACCGTCAGACTTCTGACCTCTAGAACTATCAGATAATACACCTGTGTTGTTTTAAGCCACTGAATCTGTGGTAGTTTGTGGTAGCAGCAGTAGGAAACTAATAGTGTCCCAACTTCTCCAGAAGAAGGATTGAGGCAGAGAGCTGGCATTTCCTGGAAAGCAATGCATGAAAATGAAGGAATTTTATTCTCTTCTTGTCAATATCCCTCCAAGCGGCCTCAAACATTCCTGGAGGAAGGAGAGAAAGCCGGAAAAGCACATTTTCTGGGAAAATTGTAAAGATAAATCTTTTCTTTTTTTTTTATTTTTTAAAATGTTTATTTAGTTTTGAGAGAGAAAGAGAGAGCGTGAGCAGGGGAGGGGCAGAGAGAGAGGGGGACACAGAATCCAAAGCAGGCTCCAGGCTCTGAGCTGTCAGCACAGAGCCCAACACAGGGCTCAAACTCAGGAACAGCGAGATCATGACCTGAGCCGAAGTTGGACACCCAACCGACTGAGCCACCCAGGCACCTCAAAATGAATCTTTTCTGTTCTACTCTGAGCAGGTTCATTGATCTGTTGAGAAATGAATGCAGAGTGACAGGAGAAGGGGAAAATGAAAGCACCAATTTTGTAAGAATTCCACGTGGCATTGGAAGAACTAAGCTTGGGGCTAAAATTCAGCAGGTGTTCGAGAGAGTGACTGATAAGCAGCTTTGAGGGCTGGGGTCGACGTGCTAGGAAATGACTTTGTGTGTGATGCCTTATGTGGTGAGGCAAATAAAAGATTAGGGTTTGGGATAATGTGCACAACCCATGTATCTTGAATCTAAGGTGCAGCCAAGGGGGAGAGGAGAGTTCGTAGTTTCCAAAGAAGACTGTGTGCCCAGAATATCCCACGAACCATCTTTGCATTAATGCATGACATATAGTTTATATATGTGAATATATATACATGACTGCCCATAACTATATATAATAATATACACAATAATTAATACATTACCCTCCCTTGAAAGGATTTCCCTCTCTTGAAAGGATCCCCAAAAATAGAATGTAAAAGTCCAGCAAAGTTGTTACTTAGAATATGCATATATAGTGAGACAAGAATTTGGCTCTGAATAAAAAACTGTTGAAGTCTATTTGTTGAGTGGCCCCAAAGATCACCAATGCTAGACACCCAGCTAGTTGGTTGTAACATTTATCTTTTACCAAGTCCTGATATACAAGCATCCTTTTCTATTCTGTTTGCTAAAACAGAACAGAATTCTGCACTGAAGAGAATTACGAAGTACTTCTAGTTTGTATCCTAATTAACAGGAGCCATATAACTCAAGAAAGTTATATTTTGGTCATTAGTAACTGCTTTCCAATAATGATGGCAAAAGATAGCTAATAGTTCTATTATTTATTTATTTTCACTCCTACTTTGTTCCAAAAAGGATTTAAGGTGGGTTGCAAATATACATGCACTACACAAGATGAAACAAAGATTAGCAAAGTGAGGAAGTTAGGGCAAAGGTGGGAAAAATAAGAAAATGGGAATACAAAATGTGCTCCATGAGACTCTGAGTCTTTGCCAGGGAAATTTGGGCCCCCAATCTGGCTTCCTAGCAACCAGCTCAAAAAGCGGGAAACAATCAGTCCCATGAGTCACACGTCAGTTGGTCAGAAGCAGCTCAATAATTCCTGGAACTTAGACCAGAGAGAAATTTCTCCCACCAGGCTGCACAGACAGGACCCCTGTGGAATTCAGTGAGCAGAATCCTCAGCAACATCCTCCCAGAAGAAATGACAAATTCTTCCGGCCTGTGTCTTATCACTTGTATCTGCCTGCGACATCATACCCTAGAAGAATTCAGCAAAAACTCCCTACAGGGATCAAAGGGAGGTATTTCACGTTCTCTATGCATTGCTGGTTTAACCAAGGCATAGATTAAGAGTATCTAGAGGAGTATATGGGCAAGCAGTCCTCCATAAACACTGTCTCTTCTCAGCTGAGCCCCTTCAGAAGTTTAATGTGTGTGTGTGCACGTTCTTTCCTGTGCTTTAGTGCAAGGGTAAGCAGTCATAGGCATTTGGAGAGAGCGTCAAGGTTTGGGAAAGGGCTTCAATCTCCCTTTTTGTGTTTGGGAGCTTTAAAAGGAGAAGCACCCAGGAGGAAGGGTGCATGGGCATGTGTGATGGGCAAAGGGTTGGAGGTGGAATGGTGGTAGTTGGGTCTCATGTTTCCCCAGGTGGGGACAGTCATCTTCCAACAGCAAGAACATCTGGCTCTTCGCGGTGGCCTCGAAGGGTGCCTGGGTCCACGAGTCTGCAGGCAGAGCAAGTTCCCAAGGTGTGCCAAAGATCGTGATGGGTGCCTCACGAGCCCAGCTGGCTGGTGCCCCTCAGCCATTGGTGAGGGGCTGGAGGTCCTCATCTCAGCCTCCCTCCTACATGCAGGCCTCCTTCAAGGCCCTGGGTGTTCACCTGGTGCCCTGGCATGTGCTCCACAAGGACCACTAAGGCTGTCCTCCAGTGGCCCAGCACCGGCTCCTTAAAACCTCCTGAGGCCTTTATGGGGTTTTGGGATCTCCTCCAGGCTCCAGCAGTAGGCCACTCACATCCTTCCAGCGGCATTGTCCTTGTGCATGTTTGGCAGGAAGAGGAAATAGCCGACATGTGTTCTTCCAAGAACTCTCCAATTCCCTCTCCACGCCTCAGGCACCGCCGTCCTTCTAAAACATAAATCTCACCATGTCGCCTCCCTGATGAAAAGCCATGCCCCTCAGGAGCAAGCTGCAGGTCTGAGTGTGCTGATCCGACCCTCAGCTGCTCTCCAGCCTCAACCCTCCCCAAGCTTCACCACTGCTGCTCTGCAGCTGCCCACGCTTTTCAGCTCCTTGAGCTTCTCATATTCTCCTTCTTCCTCCAGGCCCAGGTGTGTGCTATTCCTTCCTCCTGGAAAACTGTTTTTTAGCCTTGCATCCATTAGAATGCCTCTACCTGCTTCTATTGCAGGTTACAGCTCAGAAATTCATCTCTCTGGGGAGTGGTCCTGGAGGTGCTGGATGTTCCATAACATCCTTTGCTTTGTCCGACTATAGTGTTGTATTAACTAGGAAAATGCCAGCTGCAGAGACAAACCTCCAAATCTCAGTGGCTTCATGCAATAGAATTTTCTCTCTCCCGCATCTAGCCATCCAGGGCAGGTGTTCCTGGCTGTTAGGCAGTTCTCTCCCGGGTGATTCAAGACCCCAAGCTCTTTCCATCTTATGGCTCTGCCATCTTCCGGAGGCTCTGAGTCCTCAGCGTCCAGCCAGGGCAGAAGGAGAAAGGGGGGCTCGAGAGCACATCTTCCCCTTAATGCCTTGATGCGAAGGCTCCCCGAGTCCCGTCCGCCCCATTCCGTTGGCATGAACATGGTGCTGCCTGGTTCCTGGGGGCAGCTGCTGTTCAGTGACGGTTGTAATACAGAGGGAGGGGCATGGCTTTTGGTGGGCACACACAAGCTCCTGAGGCACTTGTTTTATGGCCCACGGCTCCACTAGACTCTGAGCTCAGCGAGGGGAAAGAAGGTGATAGGCTTGCCCGCCGTTATGCCCTTGGCCGGCACCGTGCCTGCCACTTGGGTGCAGGGAGTGTCTGAGGGGTAGGAACAGTAAGTCAGTGCTCGGCTGGAGGAGGGACTGGGTCACGTCGACAAGCGTCCTCTCGACGCTTCTCCCCCACACTGTGCGAGGGCCGGGGGCTTGAGGAGAGCCAGCAAGCAGTCAGGCCTCCCTCGCTGCCGCTGCCAGGCCAGCCCCTCTGAAGGCACCGCTTCCTTTCACAGAAAGGCGCTCATTGTGAGCAGAGAGGTTCCTAATCACAGGTGCCGGTAGAGGCACGAGCCTCCGCTCGGATGATGAAGCTTTCTGATTAAAGACTTGTTATTGCTACTTTATGGGGCAGAGAGAAAATGTGCTGCCTTTCGTACTGGCGCTGCAGCTCCGCGGCACATCTGGCACCTGCCTCCGAGTCCAAGGAGAGGGGTGGTGAATGCATTTCTGTCCTCTTTCTAAGCCATCCATGTCTTTAGAGTGTCTCTTCAGTAGTCATTTTTTGTGTGTATGTTGGTGTGAGTGCATGATGGTAAGACGGCAATCACCTATCAGATTGTCTGGATAGAAAAGAAGGAATGAATAGACATGATGTCTAATTGATTTGTGAAATTGGGGAAATAGAATTCACTATCTCAAGCAGTGTGGTTCTACTTCTGAAAATCCTCAGGTGGGAGACTAATGCCTTGGCTCGTGAAGCTGGGGCCTTCTGCTTTACGATTCGTGGCCCCAAAAAGTGACCTGAGGTAACGACCAGTGGAAACTCTGGATGCCCCATCCCCACAGTCCCATATGGGGAGGAAGTCTGGTCCTGCTCTCCCTGAGGCTCCCTTCTTCTAGTAAGTCTGGGAATCCCAGGGCTGACTCAGTTCAGGGGGATCAGTGTTCATTGCCTTTGGTGTCACTGCATTCAACTGAAAGTCCAGGGGTCCCGATGATAGAGTACAGGACCTGTTACCCAATTGGCATATTGAATACTTCAAGCAGGTGAGCCACTCTGAGCTCTTCCCCTTTGCCCTTCATCCTGGAACCTTCATGTGAGAGGCGTACCCGGGGAAAAGGAGTGTCCTTGTCTCCGAAGGCCAAGGGATGCCAAGACGAATCCGAACAAACCCCCGGTTTACTGCACTTTATACTCCTTAAGCTATCATATTCCTTCACAACTGTCCACTTTTCATAAACTTGACATAAAAGTACAGTCTCACTGATGCTTAGGGGTTTCATTTCCTTGTGAAGGCATTTGTGTCATGTAAAACTTACACCAGATACATTTGTGTGCTTTTCTCCTGCTAACCTGCCTTTGCCAGTTTACTTTTCAGACCCAGCAGGGGGCCCTCAGAGGGTCAAGGGAAACCTCTTCCCCCTGCACCGGGCAGCTCCTATCCATTGCAGGGGGTCTGGGGGGAGCGGGAGGGGGGTGGTCGAGCCGCATGGTGCTGTGTCTGGTCTTGCCAGTTTTCTCAGGGTTTGGGAAAGGAGGAAGCCTCTCCTCTCCTGGCCGGTGGTCCACTCAGCAGTGGGCGCTGCAGGCCAAGGAGCCGGGAGTGAGGTTCCAACTCTCCAGGGAGACTCATGAGGGAGCGTAAGGCAAGCCCACAGCTGCAAACACCGCCTCCCTCCAGGGGGATATGGATGACATTCCTCAGGCACTCCTGGCTGCCCAAGAACAAAGGAAAACACAGAAAACAAATGGTTAACCTGCTAGAGTCCCCATCAGTTTACAAGATACCTGGGTAATATTATAAGAAAAAGGCAGTCTTATCAATAGCCTCATCTCCAGGAACTCCCTACTATCTTCATGATCATGCTTTGCTAGAGGGAAAAAAGACCCTAGCTGGACAATAACTAAGCCTCCAGTAATCTGTAAATCGTCTTTAGCATATGGAAATCCTTTTAAGAAACTTCCTCTTGACTTTACCTCCTCCAACTCCACAGTATATAACCAGACACCCTTCACAGCCTCAGTGTAGCTCTTTCTGCCCACCGCCCGAAACCCCATCAAGGCCATCCTGTTCGGTACAGTGAGGTCTCTGTCTCCAGGAGGGTCAGGGCAGTGCAGAACAGCCTTGCTTGAGGCCCACTCTGCTCAAGCCCCCTGGACCTGGTTCTGTGGACCCTGAGGTCAAGCTGATGGTAATCTCCCTGTCCCTGCCTGGCCCTCAGGCCAGTGCTTACTATGTGCTAACTGCTAAATGCAGGCATTGTTTTAAGTCTTTTATATGGATTAGTTCACTTAATCACACATAGGCTATAAAGCAGGCCTAATGTCATCTTCATTTTATGTAGGAGGAAATTAAGGCACAGAGAAAGTAATCGCCCCAAATTATGCAGTGTCTGGTTCGAACCTGTAGCACACACCCTGGTTTCTTAGATACTCTGTGGTGCTTCATTTACAACAAAAGTTGATTCTTAGAACACGAATGGACTCCAAAGCCACTGGACCTGCTGCTGTTGATGAGGGAGCATGGGGCATGTTGATGACAACATACAGGCTAAGAGCACCCCCTCCCCCCGCCCCCCCCCCCCCCAAGCCGCCTAGGTGGGACTTGTGTGATATTCCTTGGACACTCCCAGCTACCTGAAAACAGGAAGGGACAAAAAAACATATGAGGGTCTCCACCAGTCTACCAGAAAAAGGGAATCCCATCAGGTCCAGGAACTCCCTAAAGTCTTAATGTTAATGCTTTGGTAGAGGGAAAAACACCCTTAGTTTGACAATAGCTAGGCCTCCAGTAAGTCTTTAGCATGGGAAAGTCTCTTTGGAAACTGCCTCTTGACTTTATCTCCCCGGAGTCCATGAAAGTCACCACCATCCCCCACTTACGGTGCAGCTCTTCCTGCCCATGGGCCCTGTCCCAGTGCTTTAATAAAATCACCTTTTTGCACCAAAGACGTCTTCAAGAATTCTTTCTTGGCCGTTGGCTCTGGACCCCAAGAACCCCCCATCACCGCAAAACTTCATCACTATCATTATGAAAAATGTAAACGATGAAGAAGTTGAAAAAATAAGGAGTAAATCCCCCCAACCCCTACTTAATCATCCCTCACCAGACGTGACCACTGACAACAGCTTGCTATGTATCTTTGCAAACCTTTTCCCCAGCCTTTGACAAACACTCCCATAGGTTTCTACAAAACTGGAATCATTTCTCAAAACAAAGAGTGGAAACTGGTAGTGTGTTTTGCAGACAAGTTTTTTGCAAGTAAATTCAATCTACCGCACCTCTCTGTGTTTGTAATTTCACTTTAGTGGAAGTAGCAATCCTGCTGTGGACTGGATGTTTGTGTACTGCCCCCAAGTCTATATATTGAAACCCTAATCCCCAAGGTGATGGTGTTAGGAGGTGGGGCCTTTGGGAGGTGATTAGGTCACGAAGGCGGGTCCTCATGAATGAGATTAGTGCCTTTATGAAAGAGACCCCAGAGAGATTCCTCACCCCTTCCACTATGTGAAGACACAGTGAGATGAACCAGGAAGCAGAATCTCACCAGACACTAGTTGGCTGGCATCTTGATCTTGGGACTTCCAAACTTTCCTGAACTATGGGAGTAAAAGTGTACTGTTTAACCCACCCAGCCTGTGGTATTTTTGTTACAGAAGCCTGAAGGACCTGAAACAATCTCCCTCCATCTCTACAGCCTCTTAAGACCCTGTGTGTTTCCTTTGTTATATTGGATTGGCTGGTGTTTGGCTTTGAAATGAATGTACCAACAAATTGATTCCATCCGACACCCTGGGGATGGCTCATTAGCATATGAAAAGCCCTAATCTGAATCAACCCCTTAGGCCTGGTTAATAAGTGTAGGAAGATTAGAAGTAATGTTTGGTGAAATTAATGGTGGTTAGGGTCTGCCGCTTGGGCTACACAATTGGGGGAGTTCAGTGCAAAACAAAAATACAGGGCCCCTTGTTCAAAAAACAGGAAAAAGTGCCATTAAAGATACTGAGACATAATGCTTTTTCTTTCTTCCAGGGTTTCTTTCTTGACCTGTAATGTAGTTTTAAAAATTTCTTATTTAGCTCCATATTCCCTCAACAACAGGGCAAAAGGGATACATGTGGAGGAGTGCAGACCCACATAGGCACCAAGGTGGGGGTGAGGGGTCTTCCTTTGGGATCCTGTTTGTTCACAGGGCCCACTGATTTCCAGTTTCCTGCCAATCTCTGTCTCAGGACACTGTGCCCAGCTGGGAGCCAGGCATGTGCTCTTTCCGTGGGCCCACTGCCTGGCTCACCCTGGGTAGGTGGCACCCAAGAGTATTGCAACTTCTGGCCAGCCAGGACATTGCTAATTATCTGATTGAGCTGGACGCGGAGCTTGTGTCTGTGGCGCTGCCAACTTGGGATTTGGACGGTCATGCCATGTTTCAACCAGAAACACTGCAGGCCACCTAAGCCGACCCCAACAATCTCCACACTCATGTCCTGGTCCCCAGTGGGGGCAAAGTGTGGCAACAGTCATGGAGTGGGACAAGGCCTGGAGGAGGAGGCCGTGTCAGGAGGAGGACAGAGAACCTGTCCTTGGGAGGCAGCAGGAGGCCAGACAGTGGTTCGAGCCTCTGCATCTGCTGCATTGTCCCAGTACAGTTCGCTTACAAAATACAAATTCAAAGATAAAAGTATTGGGAATTCAATAGGTGACTGTAGACCGTTAAGCCCAAGTGTGAGCTCTCCTCTGTGCCTGCCCTGTTGGCTTGCCTGTGAAGCTGGCCCTAAGGGCACACAATGGCTCAGGAGTGAGGGCCAGATTCCTGGCAGGATAAGATGTGGGAAGTGGGAGGCCCAACCCCGGCAGCAGCACAGGGCTTCTGGGGTCCTATTGCAAAGCCTGTAGATCTTTTCCTAAGTGTACTGGGTGTCTGTCTCTTCCGGCAAGGTGCTAGCCCCCATACCAGAGCAGAGAGGGGGCCCTCCTTGCCTGCCAACAGGCTGAGGACTTTTCCTGCTCCGTAATAAAATGTCTGCTCATGCGCAGAATTTGGTCTAGATTTGCTCTCACAGCAAGTTGGTAGCAGTGGGGTATACAGCACACCGACCTGCTTTAAGCACCCAGAGTTGCTGATATTCCCAAAAGGAACAGAGGCCAGTTTGCTGCATCGTTCTAGTCCTTCTCCCAATTGATGGTTACTTTATGTACTTTCTCGCTTACTTAGGTGTTGTCAGTCTGTCCTTTGTATTGTAACTGTCCTGAAGGCAGTGGCTTTGGTTCTTCCTCATTGTCTGCTTGGGGTTCAGCAAAATGTCTGGCCCTGACTATGTCTCTGTACAGTGTTGAGGATCCTCTAGTGTGAAGCCAGGTAGTCACATGCTCCATTTGTCATGGAAAGAAAGGAGGGGAAGCAGGTTTCACAGATGTCCTTAAGGACCATCCAACCTGCCAGTTGTCTGTTTGGTTATGTCTGTGAGTTCACAGCTAGTGTTGTCTTTAAGTTGTACTAAACTTTTAATATTCCAGGCAGAGATCAAAAGAACTGCTGCTTCACTGTATAGAATTCTACTCCTTTCATTCTTTTTTCGGACTTGAATTTGTCTGAGATGGAACAACAAGGCTGACAAAGTTCTCTGTGCAGTGATGGGGTACAGTGGCAGAATCCGAGATACAATGTCAAATAGACATCATATTGTGTCCTTTCCATTAAAAACAGCAACAACAACGTATTGGGTACATGGTTAGCTTTTTTGAATTCAGAACCCTTCCATAAAGTAGGAATAATGACATTCTTTTTGTGGGGAGATTAAATAAGGTCATGTACATTAAGCTATCGGTCCAGGTCCTGGCACAGAATAGGCAATCTGTATGCAGAGCAGCTCATACCATCTTTGGCTCAAGAAAAACTGTAATGTGGCATTTGACTTGTATTTTCCATTAGTTACTCTCTTGCTCGCATTACTGATATTAACACCACAGATGTAGAGCAGGACAATAAGCTATAATGTTAGCAGCCTAAAACGAGATGTTTTTCTCCCTTATCCTACAAGTCTGGATTAGGTGGACTGAGTACTCTGCTCCACATCACCATCATCCTTACTCTGAGACCCAGGCTGGTAGAACTTGGCTGGTTGCTATGGCAGAGGGAGCTCTGGAGGGTCTCAAATCAGCACCCAGTGCCGATGACATGCCTCATTTCTGCTCACAGCTCATTAGCCAAAACTGGTCGTGTGTTTCTACTCAATTGCAGGAGACCAAGAAGTATAATCTCACCATGTGCTCAGAAGGGGGAGAACCAGAATATTCAGTGAGCAGTGTTAAGACAAGTGTGTAATAAAAACCACTGTTTATCAAGTGCTTCTGCCGAGGATTGAATGTTTGTGTCCCACCCCCAACACCCGATTCATGTGTAGAAACCTAATCTAATAATGGTATTAAGAGGTGGGGACTTTGGGGAGGCAATTAAATCCTTAGGTATTAGGGTAGAGCCCTCATGAATGGGATTAGTGCGCTTATCAAAGAGACTCCAGAGAGCTCTCTTAGCCCTTCTGCCATGCGAGGTCACAGTGAGAAGATGGCCATCTAAGGAGCACGAAGCAGGTTCTCATTAGACATTGGATCTGCTGGTACCTTTATCTTGAACTTACCAGGCCCCAGGACTGTGAGGAATAAAAATGTTTGTCCCTTAAGCCAACCAGTTGGTGTTCTGTTACAGCAGCCAGAACTAAGACAGCCTCCTCTGTGCCAGGCACTGTACTATGTACTTTACACATACACAACCACAGATTCCCCAAGAGCCCCTGGGTTTATTGCCTGTTAGAGGAGAGTTTTTCTTTTGCTTCATTTCTTTTTTTTTTTAATTAAAAATTTTTTTCCCTAATATGTATTTACTTTTGGGAGAGAGACAGAGCACGAGCAGGGGAGAGACACAGAGAGAGGGAGACACAAAATCTGAAGCAGGCTCCAGGCTCTGCGCTGTCAGGACAGAGCCTGATGTGGGGCTCGAACTCACACCGTGGGATCATGACTTGAGCTGAAGCCAGACACACAACCAACTGAGTCCCCCAGGTACCCCGCTTCATTTCTCGTGCTCTGTATCAATCCGGGGTACCTGAGGGAGCAAAGCTCCCTTTGCCCAGCGGTCTCCGCTGACGTAGGGTGGAGCTTCCTTGCTGTGTCTGGCTCAGGGAGCTTACATCTCAAGGGTAACTTGTCTCCAGTAATGTCCTTTCCCTGTGAGATGTTCCACCGAGAGCTAAAATACTAGAAGGCTGGAAACTGAGACCATTTGCTTCCTGCTCACTGGAACTTAAGACCCTAGAAGGGTTACCCTCTGCCCTTGAGAGCAGCTTTTTGGATTTTAATTCTCACTTGTGCTTTCGGAACACTTCATGGTTGACAGAGCTTTCTCGCTAGCATCCAGGAGTTGAGAGAAGGAGGCAATATCAGGAGTGGCACAAGCTTTGTTCAGGCGACTGAATAAGTCAGCCAGGCCCTAAGAGGCAGGCACTAGTGACTGGATGGTGTTCCGCCCCTCCCTCCTTGCACACGTAACACCTGAAGGCCTCTTCTGGTGGGGTATTTTAAATGCAGCTAAGGAAGCTTCCAAGGGAAAATTCCTCCTCTTAAGGTTTACTGTGTTCCCTCATCTATGGTCATTCTGGCTCCTTAGGATGTAATACAATTGTGATCTGCTTTGCAGAAAAAAGATTATTCTATTTAAGTGTCAAATTTACAAAAGAATTAAATTAGGAATTGATTTTAAGAAGACTCACCACAAGCTTTCTTTAAACAGAAAGGTACCTTGGAGGCATTTCAAATGATTTAATTTGCACACAACCCTTCAGGAAGATCTAAGGTGTAGAGAGGAAGGTAGACAAGTGTGATTTGTGTGGGCATAAATGCGTGTGCTGCTTCTAAACCCTGTACATATTTCTGTGATTCCATCTATCGTACTCTGTACGTCGTGAGCATTTGTTTTCGTGTCTGTTATTACCATTATAATGTGAGTCTGTTGCTGGCAGGGAGCACACCTTAATCATCTGTATATCTCCAATACCCCGTAGGGTGGTTGACAGTGGGATTCATGTCTTATTTTCTTTCTATCCTTGGCACCTGGCTTAGGGACTAGCATTTGGGGGCATTGAGAAAATATTTGTTGAATTGAAATAGCTAACTATAGGTTTCCTTCTTTGGAAATAGTGCAGATTGTTTGCACTTATCAAAATCCTCTTGTTAGTATGGCCCATTACAACTATTACTGTATTTAATGTTCCCAGCCATTGGCCACCTGTAGGAACTCTGGCTTCCCACTGATGAGTTCATTTTTTGAATGCCTCTCATATGCCAGGCACCGAGCTAGTAGCTGGAGATACAGTGAGCAAGTCAGATGGGGGTTTCTGAACTTGTGGTGCTCATGGTCAAGGCCAGGCAGAGGAAAAAGAAGTGACAACAGTGTGGTGAGTACCTCTAGGGTGGAACATAGGACAAAAGAGCAGAAGTGGTGTCTAAGCTAAGATTTGAAGGGCAAGGAGGCATGAGTCAGACGATACAGATGGGAAAGAGGTTCTAGGCACAAGGAACCAAAATGAGGTAGAGCCAGAGCCTAGAGAGAAAGGCACAGAGAGGGGAGAGGCAGCAACGGAGGTTGGCCAGGACGGGTTGGGAGAAGCCATGTTCCCTGGGTGGTAGAGTTTGGAATGGATACTGAGGAGGGGAGGGGAAGGATGAAAGGTGGCTCTGAGCACAGCATGGAGGATGATTTGGGGAGACCAACACCTAGATCAGTTTGGACTTTTAATGTCCAAGGGAGTATTTTCTTGTGGAAAGAAATGAAGACCAACCAAATGAGAAGGAGCAAAGGCTATTTATTCAGAGCTTGCTATAAAGGGAGTCAGACACTGTCACTTGCTTTTGGGCAGAGACTCAATGGCAGGCAGAGTGGGAAAAAGGGGGAGGCTTTAGATGTGTCCTGAGCAGCCATAATTGGCATGGGGAGCTGTAGGCAGACCAACCAGAATTAAGGCATTCTATGTGTTTAGTTAGGGGTACATATTTGGTTTATTCCAGTTGGTCCCATGTTGGAAGCAGGGACAACAATTAGGAAAGCTGTCAGTGATTCATCAAGTCCTGACCATTTTGGGTTGACTGTTATAAAAGTTATTTGGCTTCTTGGATTATTACTAGAGATAGCAGTCGGACCTCCTAAAAGTCTCGCAGGCTGGTCTCTTGGACTGGTTATTTCAAAGAAGGGGTTCATTTTGTGGGCAGCTTGCTGCAGGTTGTGGGTCACCATTCTATTTTTGTGAAAACATGTATTTTTATAGAGTCTGAACATCATCCGTATATAGAGTGTCTTGTTATCTTCAGGGAGAACTATTTACAGTTGCAGGTACTTAAATTAGAGCTGCAAACAAGAGCAATCACTTTCTTTAATGTGTATTAAATTCCCCTAAACATTTATCCCTAATTATACCATTAGCCAATTAAATGGTCTTAAACACATTATAGCACATGTATAGATTTGTTTAATATATCTGACTTCTTTCAAGCTCTGCAAATGCCTGGTTGGCAAGATTGATAACCATCACAGGCAACAGGCTTCTTAAACATTGAAGCATTTCTTGCAAATATAATAAATCAAAATTCTTAAGTATCACAAACCTTATTATTTTAAATATTCTAAAAACTTATACCAACCTGGTCAAATTTGAGTACATCTTTTGGAAGTTTTTTTAAAAGTCCCACATCTGCAATAAATCACATAGGTTCACCAATATGCTCTATCAACCGTTGCTGGTTTTAAAAAAAACAAAGGTACACAGATTGTCCTGAGAATTACAGATCTTAGTCCTCTTAGTTAACAGTATTAAATTATAAGTTTAAGGTACTTCTTTCGAAACCACCTCAGTTTGTAAAGTCACTTACCCAAGTTAGTTAAGAGGAGCAACTTTACTACCCACCGTAGGCAGGCTGGGGGTGCTAGGTCAAACAAATTAGGATCAAAATGTTGTTGCTTCTCAATCACCGGAACCTGGTGCTACCTACCGTCTACCATGGCACTGGGGAACACACTGGGCCCTTTCTTATAGTCAGTTTCTGACTTCCCTTGGTGGAGGCCTTCCATGACCGTACCTTGCACTGGGATTTATTGCAACCCACTGCATTCCATTTCCTTTGGGGGGCTTTCACCATTGTTCGTTATTCCCCTTCGTTTCCTTTAACTCATTACCTGTATAGTGGCTACTTGGTCACCATGTGACTGGATTAAATTATACTCTCAACCGTCCCATTGGATCTGAATTCCTTGTATGTTTTCTCAGCAGCCTCTCCGGGGAGTCAGGTTAGGAGGCTGTCCTGGTCAGAGGTAGGTGGGTGACCTGGATGTGAGGATGGAGGCAATCTCAGAAGTACTTAGGCTGAGAAAAAGTAAGATTTAATGACAGATTAGATATTGGGGAAGAGGGTATTGAGGGGAAGGGAAGGAACCAGAGATGCTACACAGATTTCTGGTTTGAGCAACTTGGTAGAAATATGTTTTACATAAAAATCTCTGACCACTTCTTAAAAATTAACTCCTTATGTTAAGACTTATATAATTACCTAAACATGTGGTGATTTGTAAACAGGCAGAAGCTAGAGGCAGTGAGATGGGCAGAGACACCCACACTGGAAGTCAGGAAACCAGATTCTTTTCCCAGCGTGGCCACTGGCTTTCTGGTTGCCTGCTGGACAGATCCTGTCTCCTCCCCAGGCCTCCCTTCTCTTGAATAAACACATACATTACAAGTCTGAGTCCTATTAGCTTCAAAACACATACATTTGCCAAATGAAAGAGTTGGATTAGGCAAAGTTTCATAAGCTTCTTTGATAATTTGATGAACACCGAGGACCCTCTCCCTAGGAAAATGCATGAAGCGTTCACGCACCCTTTCATGGAGTTTACACCTTCTTCTTATGCTCAACACTCATGGATTAAATGGTCTCCAAAGCTCTTTTTCATGCTCTTAAATTCTCTGATTTTATGATTCTGCGAACAAAGGCATGCCTCTTCAGCATTTTAAATCACCTTATCTCTTCCAAAGAAACAAGGATAAAGATGGTGCTGCCTTTCTTAGCTGCTGTGTTCTTTCTTTCCCCCTTTGAATTACCCGATCATCTATTTAGAGTGGAGTCCCTGGGGCAAAGGCTGTCTCTGTCTTTGTATTTGTTCCAGCAGATAGAATGCAGTTGGATGCTCAACAATGCCTAATTATAATAATATGGTTTGTGGTATAATGTCATCTTTAAGCCTTGATAAATTTAGCACAGATTCTTAATATCTTAAAAACCTGTACAAAATAGATTGACAACATGTAAGGGAATTTATAAGCCAACTTGTGTTTCCATGTTACAATGTAGGGTTAATGAAATATCCCCAGGAGTTTATCTCTAAGAACCCATGTCTCACAGAGTATCAGAATATATGAGAATATATATACACACACACACACACACAGAGAATATATATTCATGAATTATATATTGAATATATTTTCATGAATTATTTGAAGTTATCAAGATTGATCATTAGACTTACTATTCTTTAAGACTCTTTGATAGTCAAGGTTAGCTTTCTATATACTACCTGGAACCCTAATGGAAAGATTTGGCTTCGATAGTGATATTTTCTTTCTTTTCTTTTTTTTTTTTTTATTTTTAAAAATGTTTATTTTTGAGAGAGAGAGAGAGAGAGAGAGAGAGAGAGAGAGAGAGAGAGACAGCGACAGCATGAGTGGGGGAGGGGCAGAGAGAGAGAGGGAGACACAGAATCTGAAGCAGGCTCCAGGCTCTGAGCTGTCAGCACAGAGCTCAATGTGGGGCTTGAACTCAGAAGCGGTGAGATCATGTCCTGAGCTGAAGTTGGATGCTTAACTGAATGAGCCACCTAGGTGCCCCAGATAATGATATTTTCTAATTGGCTGAGGATTTACCCCTTGAAATACTAAATCTTTTCTTTTCCTCTAGCCATTTTACAGAGATATCTTTGTGAAATGTGCTATATACTTAAGTGCCTTCTTAAACATATTATCTGGAACATAGCCCCCCAGTAGCATTGATTATTATATCATGTGACAGTCTTTAATAATCTGTTGGCTTAGGTAATCTTATTACCTGTTGAAATATATGCAGAATTGTTTGCCCTGGACTACATATTTTTAGTTATTTTTTTTAATGTATATTTGTTTATTTTTGAGAGAGAGTGTGTGAGCAGGGAAGGGGCAGAGAGAGGAAGAGAGAGAAAATCCCAAGCAGGCTCTGCACTGTTAGCACAGAGCCTGAGGCTGGATCTCAGGAACTGTGAGATCACGACCTGAGCCAAAACCGAGGGTCAGACGCTTAACCTACTGACCACCTGGGCACTGCTAGATTTTTAGTTTTGTTAGTTACACGGGCACTACTTCAGAGAGACAAGTTCTGTAAGGTTTGTTAAGAAAAGTGCTGGTCCCCAGCCTGCCTTGCCCGCATCAGCCCTCTGGCACAGGGAAGCACTTTTAAATGTTTTAGCTGACTTAAAAATTTCCTTCCATATCTGTAAATAACATGGTTGTGTGCTACTTGTTTATTTTTCTCTTTTCAGCTCTATTGATTTTCCACTATGGAAGATGAGGACTTAACTCTTGCTTTTTCTCCCATCCCTACCACACATGCTCACTTTCCATCCTCCAAAGATAATTCATCATAATTTCAGCTAAATCAACATTCAGTGTTTACATTATTTTGACTCTATATGCTATTCACAGCTCAACCATGGAGAAAACAATAATTACTTTTCCTTTCCTGCACAATTTTGTTTTCTTTCAAGTCAATAATTGTCTTTTTTAAAAATTTGCTTCAGTTTTCTGTGTATTTATTTCTGATTCAACCCATTGTCTAAATTAGTGCTTCTCAAACTGTGTTGAAGGACTAGCTTTTTTTTCCCCCACTTTCTAATCTGTTACAGATAGATACTTTTATGATATTAAAAAAAAGTACATTTCTGGGACAGTTTGTGTATAGCACCAGTCCATCAACAGTACTTTAACACTGAAAGATCTCCTATTATTATATATATAAACACATTGAGCATTCTGTCAGTTTTGTCTTTTTTTTAATGTTTGTTTTTTTATTTTGAGAGTGAGAGAGTGCACAAGCATTCTGTCAGTTTTGTCTTTTTTTTTTTTTTAAGTTTGTTTTTTTTATTTTGAGAAAGAGAGCACAAGCAGGGGAGGGGCAGAGAGAGGGGGAGAGAGAAAATCCCAAGCAGGCTCCGCACTGTTAGTGCAGAGCCTGACACAGGGCTCAACCCCACGAAACATGAGATCATGACCTGAGTAGAAATCAAGAGTTGGATGCTCAACCGACTGAGCCACCCAGGTGCCCCAGTTCTGTCTTCTTGAAGAAGCCTCTTCAGAGCCTTCGGACCTGCCCATCTGGACTGATTGACTGCCTTCTGTTTACCAGGTATTCAGCTGTTCCAAGGGTCCGAGTTCTCCCCCTTAAGCTTCAGGTTTCCCTTTGCCTCTCTTTTATTCTGGTTCCCATGCCTTCCTCATACTTGATTTACTCCTTCGTTTTTATGGAGCATATCCTCCAATAGCTTCCTGGAAAAGGGTGTATGAAAAATAAAATTTTCTGAGAGTTCAAATGTCAAAAACTGGGGAAGTTTTCATTTTACTCTCCAGACCACTTATTTGGCTGAGTATGGAATTCTCGGTTGGATCTCATTTTTCCTCAGCTTTCTTGTCTTCCAGCTCTCAGTGTTGTTGTAGAGAGGCCTAAAACCATGCTGCTTGCAGAACCCTTTTAGACGCCCTGTTTTGATTTGTGGAAGCTTGGAAGATGCTTCACATGATCTGGGTTTACTTGTGTTCATTATGACGGGCACTTGGTGAACTGTTTTAGTTCTAGGAAATGTTCTTGAATGATTCCTTCATTTTCTCTTCCTGGAAATTCTATTATTTGGATGGTGGACCTGCTAGAAAGCTCTGTCATGTGCGGATTCTGCATGTAAACAGACTTCGTTCTCTCCTTTCCCCACTGCTGACTTAGGAATCAGCATTCTCCTGGCTGCTGATGACCTGGCCTCCTCTGGCTTCCCAAATGACGTGTGATTGCCTCCTCTTCCATTCTCCAAATCCCGTAGTAATTTTTTTTTTAATGATAATTTTAGTAGGGTCTCAGATGGAAGCAAAATTAGACAGGTGTGTTCACTTGGCCATCTTTAACCCAGTACCCGATGTCTGCTTTCTAAATACTGGTATCTGTTCTGCATTGTGCTCCGGCTGCCCACTGTGCTTTCCCTTCAGCCCAGGAACGTATTTGTTGAGGATGTAGCTGTTGGCTTTCAAAGGCCTCGGAACCAGCCCCACTCGAATCACTTACCAGCTGTGTGACTTTGGCCAAATCACTTCACCTTCAGAAATTCACTTTCTTCATCTGTCTGATGGGATGAATAATACGATCTACCCCATGTGATTGTAGTGAGAACTGGAGATCTGGACACAGCACCCAGAACAAGGTCGCCACTCCATAAATGGCAGCCGGTATTGCGACTGCCGCTAAGGCTTGACCCTTCTCCCTTCCTCCTCTCTATTACAAATAGTCTGTGAACTAGAAAATTGAACTGCCATTCATGTTAGACTGAAATAAGACTCCCAAGGGGGGCTCTCCTAAGGTATAAGGGAAAATGTGATTTCATGGACTTGGTGGCATCTAGTTTGGCTGCCTAGAGACTCAGATATTGGCTTTAACTATTCTCCCCAGATCAGCCAGGATCCTCTCTCCCAAATGCAAATCTCCTGAGCCTTCATGATGTATGGCAACTCTGTGCAAGGTGGCCGGATGTCTTCCCCCTCCCCAACTTGTGGCTCACAGGTGCTACATCCTTTTCCCCCAAGTTCCACTTGTCAGCCCTGTAGCCCCCACAGCCAATCCTGCCCTTCCTGCAAGAATTAGATCAGCTTTCACCCTTTTCTTGGAGCTTTTCCTGGACACCCCCCTGTTTGCTGTTTCTCCGACCCCACTTGGGATTAGTGAGTTTTCTGTGCCTCATCATATCCATCACACCTCCATCACTTTTGTGACTCTCACAAAATTGTAAGTGCCACGTGAATAGACAATGTGACTTTCTTATTATCTCATTCTTGACATCCAACATGGTGCTGGTGCATCTTAAGTGTGTACAATTTTTGAAGTAAAATAATATTTGTTGAGCAAATGAAGGAGTGAAAAGATCTCATATAATAGTTGGGCTTGCATCTACTTAAAAGAATGAAATCCTTGAATCAAGGAACTTAAAAATGTAATTCTCTCTGCAAGGCTTCAGAGTTTAAAACCTCCCCCCAAATAACAGTCTTCACTTGGCATTGCCCTTAAAAGCCCTGAGTCGTGAAATCTTTTGGGTAGTGAACTTGTGATTCAGGTGCTCTGAATGCTCTGATCCTCCTCTTCATGCTCAGTAGCTGCCCGATGCAGCCAGCATGAGAGCAGTCACCCTGTTACAATTGTCCAAAGCAGACACAGGCAGCTTTGTAACCTCCCTAATCGGCCCAGCAGTAATATTTCAGTCACATTTCTGGGTGCTCATTGCCCTTCCTAAAATACAAATGATCTGCATGCTGCTTCTAGCCAAATTAAGACGGGGCAAGCTTTACATGTCTAATGAAGGAACAGCTCAAAAGATTAGGAACAAAGCATTTCGGTCACACCAACATGCACCACAGACATGTGAGGGCAGGGAGTTCTCTGTTCATCCACCAATAGGTTCTGTCAGCCCCGGCTTTTATCCTGGTTGCTCCTGAAGGAATCTGGATTAACATAATGAGGGTGCTTATGAACTGGCTCATTATCATTTTAGAAAACTTCGGGGCCGAATAAAATACCAGACTTTATGTTCAAGCTGTACTACCGACAGACATTTATTTAATGAACTATTTTCCGCTTACAGATGGAGGTTGAAGAAGTACTCACATGTTCTAAATGTCAGCCTACATCTTTAGACTTGGAGGGCGGAAGAAAAGATAAAACATGGCACTCTGAACTTCGTTATGTTATCCCAAACACGGGCATCCAGCTTCTGGTAGCATATCATTATTTCTCTCTTGGCCTCTCTGATGGAGAAGTAGCCAAGACAGGGATTCTGCATATGGAGGCAGCTCCTGAAGCAATTCACCAATCAGAGTGTCTGGTTAGGACTGTAATTTCAGATGTAAATAATAACAAGTAAGTCTCTGGATTTCAGGTGAGAACTGCACTCTTCGAAGATGGCTTCTGTCTGTGGCTGTAGTTAGGAAGTTGGACACTTTTGAATTGCATCAATTTTATATCCTTGGTAAGATTTTCATCTCTCAATATGCGTTCCTGTTTTAGCAGAAGAAAGCGAAGACCCATCCATAGCAGTCTTTTAGGAAGGTCAGAGGAAATCGGCACAGCAAGATGAAAATTGCAAAATTGACATTGAGGAACAAGTGATCGTGTTAAACAGCCTTATCGTTATTAAATGGAATAAAAAGTCATTAAATGCATATGAACCCAAAGCAAAATTGATCAGAAGAGTTAATCACCCTCATCAAGTTACATTTCTGGAAGTGCCCTCTGGGTGTAAGTTATCACTGCTTTTGGACACTAGCTGTTCATGTCTTCAAGGGCAGCGCACTCAGAGCTTGGGAGCAGCCCTGGTCTTCGGTTGGGGCTCAGGAGGAGGACAGGGAGAAGGATCCTTGGCCATATGGATTCCATTTTTGCTGCGCAAGACGTCAGTGGTTCCACTGACTCCAACCAATTTGGACCCATAGATATATTAAAAAATAATCTGTATTTAAAGGGCATTTATTCTCATCTGCGGAGATGTGACATGTCTTTGTATTCCAGGTAAATTAGATTTAGTTGTTTAGTGCTTTGAGCCACGTGCAGTCAGGGAGCTTTATTGAATATTATTGAATAACGACGTTGATTGATTCACAATCCCTTGGCCGCAGGAAAGGCACAAGAGAGAGCTAATGATGGCCAGCCAAGTGTGTCCATCCCACTCACTGCCGCCCCGGGCAAGAACCAGCGGACTGTGGATCCTACTGTCCTCGAGCCATCCAAAGTCCCCAGACTTGTCCTGATGTTGCTTTGCTTTTGCTCGTCACATAAACTGGACCTACAGAGAAGCATTATGTCTTATACGTTTAAAATACAGTCCTCTACTGTTGCAGAAAACTGAGGAAATAGTTACTGTTTATCCATTGCCCATTCTGTCCAGGCACGTCCTAGTCATTTTGTCCAATTGAAACCAAATTTTCACATCCTCAAGATAGATTTTATTATTCCCATTTTACAGATGAGGAAGCTTGTGCTCAAAGAGGTGAAGTGACTTGCCCACAATCTAGTAAGTGGTGCAGCAAGGGTTTAAGCCCAGATCTGTGTGATTTCAAGGACATTCTCTTTCTACACTGAATCAACAAAAGATTGATTCACCACCCGGGTGTGAGTGTGCAGTGTGTCTATATTTATATCTACATAAAATTGGGGCCATACTTTATGTATGGAGAAAGTCTAGACTTCTCAAAAAGTCAAGCATAGAATTAGGATATGACCCAGCAATTCCACTCCTGGGTATAGACCTCAAAGAACTGAAAATAGGAACTCAGATACTTGTATACCAATGTTCATTGTAACATTATTCACAGAGGCCAAAAAGTAGAAACAACCCAAATGGTCACTGATGGATGAATGGATAAACAAAATATGGTTATACATGCAATGTAATACTATCCAGCTTTAAAAAAGGGGTGAAGTTCTGGCACATACTACTACCGGATGAAGCTTAAAGACATTATGCTAAGTGCAAGAAGCCAGTCACAAAAGGAAAATACTGTATGATTCCACTTTTATGAGTTATCCAGAACAGACAAATTCATAGAGACAGAAGTAGAATGAGGTTACCAGGAGAGGGAGACTAGGGATTGGGTTCCAATCCCTAGGGATTGGACTACTGGATTGGGTTCCAGTATTTACATTCTGAGTCTTGAAAAAGTTTTAGAAATAGCGGTGGTAGTTATTGTACTTAACATTGTAAATGTACTTAATGACACTGAATTGTTTACTTAAAAATGGTTACAATGGTAAACTTCACGTTGTGTATATGTTTATTACAATTTAAAAAAGGGGGGCGCTTGGGTAGCTCAGTCGGTTGAGCATCCGACTTCAGCTCAGGTCATGATCTTTCAGTCAGTGAGTTCAAGCCCTGCCTCAGGCTGTGTGCTGACGGCTCAGAGCCTGGAGCCTGCTTCAGATTCTGTGCCTCCCTCTCTCTCTGCTCCTCCCCCGCTCATGCTGTATCTCTCTCTGTCTCTCAAAAATGAATAAACGTTAAAAAAATAATAAAAAATAAAAAACCCTGGCATGATGGAAGAGTCAAGCAGGTGTTGGTGTGAATCTCAGAATGGCCTCTTACCTGTGTGAATTGGGCAAGTGACTTGGTGCCTCTGCATCTGTTTTCTCGTTTTTTTAAAGTTTATTTATTTATTTTGAGAGAGGGGGGAGAGAAAGAGAGAGAGAGCACACAAGCTGGGGAGGGGCAGAGAGAGAGGGAGAAAGAGAGTCTCAAGCAAGCTCCACACCCAGCTAGGAGCTTGAGCCCATGTGGGGCTCAGTCTCACCACTGTGAGACCATGACCTGAGCAGAAATCAAGAATCAGCCGCTTAACCAACTCAGCCACCCAGGCGCCTGTTTTCTTATTTTAACAGTAGAGATAATAATGCCTAGTTTAGTAGACAGGTAGAATTATCTAGCCCATGCTTAGCACAAAGTGTGAGATTCGAATGGTGTGGAGGTGCCAGTTGAGGTAGTGAATTACCATCACTGTTAACTCTGGAGTTCCACACCTGAAGCCAAAGCACATGGATGGTGAACATTTCCCAGCACCCACACCGAGGAATGGGTAAATGAGAACTGAGGTTTTGTTCTTGTTTTAGAAGGACTTTTAAAGACAGAATGCCAATAAAGAACCAGGTGTTTGAGAAATGTGGCTGTGTTAAGTTAAATGAGCCTTTTTTGGGACGCCAGATGGGAACATAAAGCTGTTTGAAACCCCAACGGTCTTTCCTGGTTGATTTTCACATGCCTGAGAAATGGCTGACCACAGCACAGAGAGGCTGCCTGCGAGTTCTTGCTGCCAACTCCACTGCCGCTGTTCAGGAAAGGAAGAGATGTTAGAGCAAAAACTCATCACCCTTGAAAAGAGGAGGCTTGTGGCAAAAGCCTCTGAGGAGGCCCTTAATTACGGCCTTGCTGAGGTGCCATGCTAATTACAGGGCTCTGGGACAATGCCCTTCTGTAGAGTCGAGTCCCCTGTGGCCTCTTGCATCAGGAAATTGAGCTCCATAGTGACAGAAGAGAAGATACCTACCAAGATCCACAGAGAGCTTTTAAATACATCTAGTAGACTGTTTAATTTCTGTGTTCCATGAAGTGGATGATCAATCCCCCCCCCTTTCTATACATATGAAATGTGCTTTCAATGCACGTTAACATTTTCTCGAATAAGTTTACGCCAAATTCTTACGGATATTGACTGTAGCTCCTTAATAAAGCACAGCTGTAGACCTGGAAGGTTGTCCTTTGAACATTTGGAAACCACTCTGCAGGCTCCTTCCTTTGCTTGAGACACATATGGCCCCTGGAAAATAATGCGCCTTTGTATTTAACCCTTCAAGTCTTAAAGGAACTGTTTTGTGGAGTTGAGCTTTGATTTATTTAGCGGCTCCCTAATCATCTGCAAGAGTGAATACAACCTCCTAAAAGTCCCCTTAGCTCCCTCCATGTTCCCATGTGCCATGTGGTAGCACTGTCTTCAGGGAGGCTACATATCCCTCTCTGTTTCTTTCTGTTCACTAGAAGTGAATAGGTGTTTAGATGGTACTAAGCATCTCACACAGGTCAGATACATAATACCTACTCGTGATATGAAATTAACTAGATATTCTGCATAAAAACACAGGCTAATCAGTGTAGTACAACTTCCCTTTGATAACTATTGTCACATTTTGGTGTATAACCGTCTAGACTTTTTTCAATACATGAAGGTCAATTTTCATCTTTTACAGAAATGAGATTATACTGTACACACAGTGCTTTAAAAACATTTTTTTTAATGTTTATTTATTTTTGAAGGAGAGAAAGAGTATGAGCAGGGGAAGGGCAGAGAGAAAAGGAGACACAGAATCTGAAGCAGACTCCAGGCTCTGAGTTGTCAGCCCAGAGCCAGACTCGGGGCTCAAGCTCCTGAGCCATGAGATCATGACCTGAGCCGAAACTGGACGCTTAACTGACTGAGCCACCCAGGTGCCCCCACAGTGCTTTTAAACCTGCCTTTATCAAATACCAATATATTATGAACATCCATCCATATAGTATCATCCTAAATGGCTACTTAGGTTTTTTCACGTGGATAGCATGAATTTTATTTAACTAGTTTTCGATTGTTGGATGTGTAGGTTGTTAATCCCCTGTACAAGCTAGAATTCAGCTCAGCTTCATTTACAGAAAACTCCAAATGGTAGAGGCTTAACCAAGGTGGATGTTTATTTCCTCTTAATGTAAAATAGTACAGAGGTGGGCTGGCATGGCAGACATCCAGAGACTCACACTTCTTTCACGTTTTCACCTCTTATCATTTTTCTGGATAGCTTCCATCCTCACGGTCACTCCTTGGCCCAAAATGATTGCAGGAGCTCTGGACATCACCCCCAAGTCCTAGGTAGTGCAGCGGAGAAAGGAAGGAAGGCTCCAAAGGGCTCCTCCCCAGCCTTTAAATAGCCTCCCCAGAAGTCCCACCTAACACTTCCACTTTCTTGTCATTGGGCAGATTCAGCTGCTGGCGAGACTGTGAAGGGGAGTCAAAAGAGTTCCGTGAAAAGACAAAAAAAAGGAAGAAAAGAAAGGGAAGAATGGCTATCCTGTATAACTAGTGGCTTCTGCAACACCAGTTTTTGCCCTTACTATCAATGGTGTCACGTATGCACTCTAGCTAATGTTTTTACACATCCATGAGTAGTTCCTTAGAATTTATGCTGAGGAAATAATTGTGCCAGGGTAAGAGGCATATTAAAAATATTTTCTAATTTTTTGTTGTTGCAAAAGTGATGGATGCTTGTTGAAGAAAAAGAACACTGAAATGGTAGAAACATCACCTGTTTTAATACACGTTGCCATTCTGAAATGTTGTGCCAATCCAATTTAATTAGCTTACAAAGGGATCGATTTCCCTATATTCTTACCGCTTTCCTCTTGCCCTGTTGTCTTATCAACCAATCTAATAAGTAAAAAAAAAGTATTAATCTGTACTTTTTGATTACTCACCAATTGCCTGCTGAGATCCTTTGCCCATTTTCACTTGTGATACTCATTTAAAAAATAACATAAAGGGGTCCCTTATATATTTAATATTTACTTGATGGTTATCATGTGTTCTAATATTTTTTCCAAATTGTCGCTTTTCTTTAGCTTCATTTACGGTGTTCTTGCCGTGTAAAAAAATGTAAACTTTATACTCAAATCTGTTTATCTTTTCTTATAAAGTTTTTCCTTTGATGTAGGTGCTAACACTCAAATAAAATGTTTTTTATTTTCTTGGGGAAAATTAAAAAGTTCTGTGTTGGATTTGGAATTAAGGTCTAAGTGCTGAGAGCCAGGTGTAGTAAGATAGGCAGTTGGTGAAGAGGTCATCTTCCTCCGTTTCCTAGCACAGAGCCTTGTATCGATTACTCAGGGGACAAAAACCGAGGGTGTCTCAACAATAAAGCAATATAGATGAGCCTCACATTCTGCAGCGGTTAGATTTCTGAGGCCTGAAATGGAAGGGACATACTTGTTTTACTAGAATGCTATTTTTCCTTTAACCTACATTATGCCTCCTTTTAGGGAACTCTTCCACAAACTAGACACCTAATTATTTATTATTTTAAGTTGAGCCTCCTTGTGCCTGGGAAGGGTATGAGATGGTGGGAAAGACATGAGTCTTGAAGTCAAACAACCTGAGTTGAAATCTCACCAGCATTTATTACTTGTGGACCCTCAGGCAGGTCACCTGACCTGCATGGGCCTCAGGTTAGCAGGAGGACGAGAGGGAATAATTAATGTGAAAGCACCACCATCATTAGTTCATAATGATGGAGACCATCAGCCGAGGTTTCCCTATTCTGCCCAGAAACAAAAACTTAGATGTATTGGTGCTTGATATTCTCTTTGGTACTAAGAATTCCTTTACAATGCAGATAATAACCTCTTACTTTTTCTGCTTAGTGGTTCACATTTTTAAATATTAGGGTAGCCGAAATATAATAGGGCCTCCCTGGCCTTCCTTGCTCTGTGAGGCCCCTTTTGTATGTCCTAGAATACCCTTTCTCCTCTCTCTGCCCCCCAATCAACACCAGTTAATGGCAGATGATGGTGGGGTGGGAGAGATCGGTAACAGGTGTCACCTGAGGCCACAAAGCTAGCAAGTCTTTTGAGCCAGAGATCAGCCCCACATCTGATCCCTCCTTTGGCTTTTAAGAATTCAAGTGGTTCGCATCTCTTAGACCCAGTAGGATCTTGATATCCTGAGGGAGGGGACAGCCAGGAGTTTTTGTTTATGCTCTGAACCTGGGGAAACTGAGGCACAGGGACAGAAAGAACTAGCATAAAATGCGCAGTGCTTGGCGGATCTGGAGGCAGGGCTGCAGCTTCGTGCCCTCTCCCCGCTCCTTGCCCCTTGCTGCTTGCTGATGACCTGACTGCGTGAGCGAGCGGCTCCCGGATTTGCAAGTCAGAGGTCAAGACGTCCATTAGATGCAACCTTGAGAAGAGCCATTTCACATCCAAGGGGAATAATGTGCCTGATGAATAGGAACATTAGTGATTTTCACTTGCTATGCGCTAATTTCTCTTGAGAAAGGTGAGCGGATTTTTTAAAGCCACAAGCTGGCAGATTTCACTCTGTGCTATTTCTGAGGTCTTGGCAGCAGAACTGACTCCTCATCCTGGATCTCTGAGAACTCCAGAGAATCTGGTGCAGGGTGTTCCCGTGAAGTAAGATGTTGATGAGCATCAACAGAATCTGGGTGAGTGGAGTGGCACGAGGACACGTGGTCAGCTGCTCAGGCCCCAGAGTCCACACAAGCTTCCAGCAAATGTGCGACAGCCAAAGGAGTCAGGAAAACCATCTGTGGGGTTCTTACTGCCGAGATGGGCATGGGGGGATGGGGGGTGGAAGTGAGGCCTGCTGGGAGTGGGTGACCCGCCACGAGCCAGCCAGGTTCCCCCAGCTGTGGAGAGTATTGTTCATAAATATCAATTACCAATTTCCCATCTGGGCCTGGCAGGTTCCATGAATTTACAAGCAAAATAGCTTTAATAATTTCGTGTCTGGAATTCACTCCTCTGGAGCTTTTGTTTACTCCCTAGGAAGTTCATATAATGCACATTTGTGTGATAAGTGGGTGGGTTGACCCAAAAATTTATTGGTAAATTTAGAATCGCAAAAAATGACTCTGGCACTAACACAGTTTGCTCTGGCTCTTGCATCTTTTTGGAATGCCCAGGCAGTGTAGTTGTTTCAAGCTGTCCTGACCCTAAGCCCCTCATCTCTAGCCTCTGCTGCCTGGGGGCATAGAGGGTAAAAAGCTCTTGGAAACAGTCCAGAGGTCATATTCGCTCTCTGTGTTTCAGAGAGGGGCCTTCTGAACCCCTCTCCCCTTGCACCCCTGTGCCTCATATCTTAGCGAAAGTGCCAGCCTCCCAGCGATGGTGGCTAACTGAGGAGCAGCAGTCCTGGCCCGTGCTTGCAGTTCTGACAGTTCAAGGGTGTGTCTGATGAATTAGTGCGGCCAGGTTGGCCTGCTCAGAGAGGAAGCCGTACAGCCGTGAAGAGACGGGGGCGGGGGGAGGACAGGAGAATGGCATGTTGTATGTTTCAAGCATGGGTCCTCCTACTGGGCCCCTGGGCCTCATCCGAGTCCTTTGGAGAGGGCTGCAGGCACATGCTCAGCAGCGGTTTTCATTAGGGTAGTGGCTTGTGGCAGTATGAGCCCCTTCAGGGCCCAGGAGACTCAGGAAAGCACAGAGTGGGACAGAGGCTGCCAGAGAGAGCTGCTTTGCTGTGGTGAAAACTCCAGTGAACCTGGCTCTGCCTTGGCACCTGCAGGAGTATCACTCTGGGATGGTCTCAATGAGCACTCAGGGCCTGGACACTTTCCCACGGATGGTGGGCAGCGGCAACAACAGGGATGAATCTTTGCGGAGAGTTGACGTCACCTGGGGGCTCAAGTAGAACCCCAAAGGGCTGTTCGTGATTCAGACAAGACACCTTAGGATGTCTCAGAAGTCACTGGGTAAGACTTTGTGTGGGACAAGACCCAGTGAATTTGGGGCCCTTTTTTTTTTTCTTTAAATTTTTTTTAACGTTTTTTTATTCTTATTTTTGAGACAGAGAGAGACAGAGCATGAACGGGGGAGGGTCAGAGAGAGAGGGAGACACAGAATCTGAAGCAGCCTCCAGGCTCTGAGCTGTCAGCACAGAGCCCGACTCGGGGCTCGAACTCACTGACCGTGAGAACATGACCTGAGCCGAAGTCGGCCGCTTAACCGACTGAGCCACCCAGGCGCCCTTTTAATATGACTTGCACGGTGCCTGGGGAAGCCCAGGCTATTTTGAAGTCTCTTCCTTCCTCAAGAAGGAGAGCAACCAGTGAGCGTGGGGTGTGATGTCAGTCAATGGTAACAGTCTCTGGCTCTGAATCCCCATCCACAGTCCTCTTTGGAACTCAGTACCCTCAAGCCCTGTCCTTTTCTTCCTTTCCCAGGTTTCTGGAGCTTTCTTCAAGTTGTCATTAAAGTTTTCTGCCTGCCTGTTCTGCCACTCCCTCTTTCTCACTGCTGTTCCCCTGTCCTTCTACACTGGCTTCTTTTATTTTTTAAATTAAAAAAATTTTTTTGTTTTAATTTTTGTTTATTTTTGAGAGAGAGAGAGAGAGAGAGAGCGAGCGAGTGAGCGGTGGGAGGAGCAGAGAGGGAGGGAGACTCAGAATCCGAAGCAGGCTCCAGGCTCCAAGCTGTCAGCACAGAGTCCCACACGTGGTTCAAACCCATGAACCGGGAGATCATGACCTGAGCTGAAGTCGGACGCTTAAGCGACTGAGCCATGCGGGCACCCCTACACTGGCTTCTTGATGTTGCCATTGAGGCTTTACCTAATTGCTTTTTCCTGTTGCACTGACTCCGGTTTCTCACATCCATGTTGGTGCTTCTTCCACCACCGTAGACCTTGACGCTAAACCCATCCCTGCCAAAGTAGGGAGCCCTCTAGTGCCATCAGAGTTAAACTTATCCTCGGTTCTTCAAAATAGCATCTTTTGCTCCCCAATCTTCTGACAGCCTCCCCATGCAACGGACTTAAGAGAAAGTGACTGCCAAGGGTGGTTGAGTGGCACGTGCACGGCTTTGCAGGGTGCCTCATGGGAAAGTTCTCTGCCTGCTCATAGTAAGAGAGGGTCATCTCACATTCCCTCTGCTGCTGGAGAATTCTGTACTCAGGCCCCTCTGCTTATTGTTCATTTTTCACATGCATTTTTAACTTTCGCAATCCTAAGCCTTTGGCATTTCTCCTTCCAGACTGGAATTACATGAAACAATCTAGTACTCCGCTTCAAAAGATTTTCCTTATGAAATCTCTGGCAGTTGCTTCTGTTTGTTTAAACTTAGAAAAAATCAATGATTTCAAATTGCAAATTCGGTTAAAATCTACTTTGCGATAATGTTGTAGGATAATATTGCCAGAGTTTGGAAGCAGAAAGCAAATGAGGCAGGAAAACAAGCTAATCAAGAGGATGATAGAACAGGATCTCTGATTAGTGAAGCACAATTACACGGAATAAATACGATATCGATTTTTGTGTAAAAATCACCCACAGAAGGCAAGAAAAAGGAGGCTGTTTGTCATCTTTCCTTTTTTTATTTCCACTTTTTGAGACATTTTCAAGTTCTGTATTAGTTGGGTTTTTCTTTTTTAAATACAATTCTGATTTCGATGATTGATATTGCTTTAAGTGCCTCTAGTATTCCCTCTTTGGAAATATGTTTCATCTGAACCCCCATCGCTCTGTGTCAGTTCTATTCTTTAGCCATGCCTCACTACATGGTGTTATTGGTATTTGTGTCCATGACTTCACTCCCTTGCTAGATTGTGAATTTATTGAGAGTAGACATATACTTGCATGTGCTTTAGCAACAGTGAATTCTCTAGTGGCATGAGTAGGTGGGGTTCTTATTTTAAGAATATGATTTTTAAAATCGAGTTATAAAATAATTTTATAATGAGAATTTTTCTCATGGAATGCATGTTTTGGTGACTCTGAGATGGAGAATTCATACTCCATTTATATCTTTAATAATTTGTAGGAGGAAAAGATAGATGTTTCATCTGCAAACCAATTTTTTTTAGTTATATGTGTTTATGATTCCCAGGGATTATGTAAAATTTAAAGAGATACAGAAACACACACACACACACACACACACACACACACACACACACAGACCTTTGAAAGGAGTGGGGATCCTACTCTGCCCCTGTGGGAGGAGAACAGATGTGTCTCCAATTACAACACTGAGTAGAAGGTCTGCTATTCCCAGAGGGCTGGGGAATCTCAGCTCTCAGGGGATGAGTTTGGTTACAGGGGTCTGCTGGTGCTTACAGGCAGGAACCGCCTGGGAAAAGGGAGGGCTGTCTGTGGCCTGGGTTGACCAGCAAGCCCTCCCAGCTGCCCTCCACATAAGAGCCCAAGGGGATGTGAAGCTGGTTCCTACTTCCTTTTTCTACTTATTTTTTGGTATGTGATGAATTTAATTTGTCCGAGGACTCTTCACCTGGGTTTTAGCTTAGCCCTTTTGAACTCAAGGCTTCCTTGGAAATTGTATTCTGTATGTGACCTTACAGAAAGCATCTTGGATATTCTTTTTTTTTTTTTAGTGTTTCTATTTTTTTTTTTTTTTTTTTTTTTTTGAGACAGAGACAGAGCATGAGCAGGGGAGGGGCAGAGAGAGGGGGAGACACAGAATCCGAAGCAGGCCCCAGACTCTGAGCTGTCAGCACAGAGCCTGACACGGGGCTCGAACTCACAGAGTGTGAGATCATGACATGAGCTGAAGTCAGACGCTCAACCGACTGAGCCACCAAGGCGCCCCGCATCTTGGATATTCTTTTGGCAACTTCATGGAAGAATATTGCTAGAGGAGAATGCCTAACGTAATGGCAGTTGTACACTCCCTTTTGTTAATTTCTTACATAGGCAAATGTGTAGAGGTCAGATGCTCAGGGCCTGGAGCCAATCAGTTTTGGATTAGCTCTTCACCACACAATAGCTATGCAAAGGCCAGTTTACCATGAAGCTAAAAATTCAAGTCTGGGATGCTTCCCTTTCCAGAGGAGCCCTAGCTATGTGGCCAACATAGTCAGTTCAGACTACTGTCTCTTTCCACTCTGACTGCCCCTGGTCTCCCTTTAGCTCTGTAGGATGGTGCTAGAATGGCCAAGGGCATTTTGGGGATCTGGTTAAGGGGAAGTTGAGTGGGGAATACACCATCTTAACTGCAGTTTGGAGAGTCCTTTTGGAATGTGCCAATAAAACAAGTGAGAAATCACAGACTTCTGACTTGAGCACACGTGAATGGTACTTTTTTGGTGGCCATCTTGAAACTTACAGAGGAACTGAAAGAAAATTCATACAAATATGAAAATGTGAAAAAGAAGTGACAAAGATGAACAATAAAATCAACAGACACTGAGAAGAAAATTATAACAAAAAATTTCAGATCCTGTCAAATGAACTCATTCACAGAAAGGTAAATCCTATTCCATTCATTTAGGAAAAAAGAAATACGGACTAGAAATAATGAAGAAGGACTTGGAATTTTGATAATTCAGTTAATGAAGAGGAGTGAATCATAGAAGCATACTGGGAAAATATGTAAATCATTTGCTGATTTAACACAGAACAAAGAGAACATAAAATTCATTCATGCATTATTATAGTGAGGACATCTGTCAACAGCAAACAGGTTAATGAGTGTTGTTAACTTAGTGGTGTTGATTCAAGATTGGCCATTGAAAAGGAAACTTGAAGTGCCCTGAAATCTTTATGGCTCAGATATGAAAGAGACTTGAAAGAGCTTTTACCTAAATTTGATGACAACCCTAAGGAATTACCTGCTATCATCTATAATGAGTCATGAAGCTGAAAGGTATTTCCTCAACTATCAATAATAAAAGCAAACTTTGATCAACCACAATACAGGAAAGATATATTATCTTTGTTTTCTTTTTATAGAAAAAATATACGGTCAAGAAATTTAGGAAAAAATATAGAGGTATGGCGGGCAGATGATAAAAATTACTGCTATTTTTCCAGATTTCATGATATTTGTAATACTTTTGCACTTGTAATTTGTTGCAATTTCTTTCCTCATCCTAAATAAATATCCTCTTACATGCCTAAATTTATTTTGGAGTTTTGTGTTCCTTTCCTTAAAGCAGGAATCCTCACACTGTGTAAGTTTCAGGTTCTATAAAATCTGTGTATTTAGCACAGAATCTGAGATGTGGCAAACATCAGTCCTTATTAGTATCATCCATCCATCCATTCAGTGGACTTGGTTAGGCACCTGAGTATTCAGGCACCATGTATTCAACAGGGAATAAGATAGACAAAGTCTCTGCTCTTAAAAAACCAAGGTTCTCGTTTATTCTAATTCTTACTGTTTACTCCACTCATTATTGGGTCTCTTTGTTCTCCTCCTAAAAGGACTGTTGGCTCCTTACCTTTTTCACATGAGATGGATTAAACGTAATTTGTTTTGAAAATTATGTGCCACCCTTTAGATATGTGGTCCTTCCAGCGATGTTGCAAAACCAGAGTTGGAGACTGGCAGTTCAATGTCCTGTCTAATCCTACGGTAGGGTGGGGTGGGCATTCACAGTTTGTGACTTGGTGTTCTGAGTGGCTCGTGATAGAGACGGAGCAGCTCAGCAGGGAGCTCATCAGAGCATCTTGAAAGAGGCCTATCCAGTGGCTGTCACTCCCAGCTTCCCTCAGAACCTCAGGGTAGAAGAGACTTCTTGGAACTAGGACATAGCGCTCACTCGCTTCTCTATGGGGCTACCTATTTTTTGCAGGGTTTTCTGGGGTAACTCATCATTTTGGAACTACTGTTTTCTTCACTAATAGCTTTCTAAAGCTGGAGAGAGGTCAGGAAAGGAGGCAGCATGCAAATTCTGAGGACCAGAGGGTTGGTTTTCCACTTGGACTCTTTGAGTCCAAGCATCTGCTGAAATTTATTTATAGGTTTACAGAAAGGGTCTTAGTTATTCTATAGCAGAAGCCCAGTGTACTGGCTTTGGTCCAGTTTTGGAAAGCTGAAATGTTTGACTCTTTTTGTTTTATTTTAGGCGTGTACTATACTGGTGGAATCAAATGAGGAAGCAGCGAGTTGTGAGCATAATGTGGGGATTCTTTTTTTTTTTTTTTTTTAAATATGGATGACGGTCAGAGGTCTGATAATCATTTGGTCATTTAGTGTCAGTTGCAGTGAATTCTTAAGATCCGAGATCAAGAGAATCTATTTATTCTCTTCTTGTGCTGAGATTCTGTTTTTCACACCTAAAATCCCACTAATAGACTGAATTTTGGATATCTCATCTTGAACAGCTCTGATACAGACTGAGTCCCTTCAGGGTAGGAACTTCATCTGCTAAGTCCTAGGAACCGGCAGGGTGCCTGGTACTTAATAGGTCCTCAATAAATATTTCTAAGTGGGGGAATGAAGGATGAATGAACAAAGGGCCATACATATAAGTTAACAGCATTTCTATGATGGGGGAAGGAGGCCTCCTCTACCCAAATAAGCTCATGTGGTATTCATTTAAAGCATGCTAAGAAAGACTCTGTTAAATACAAAGTTTACTTCACAAATAAATGTTGTGTTTTGAGAATAAACCACTTCCTGTATTGATAGGGAATAAACTGCTTTGCAGCTCTTGCTACATTTCTCCAAATGGGAAACATTCAAATATGTGTCAAGATAACTGAGCTGTTTGCTTTGAGTCAGTTATAGGTCCATGACTTGGCTCATGGAATTTAAGTCAGAGAACTTGGGCTCTAAACCCAGCTCTGATGCACACCAGCTCCCTGGTCTTGGCTAAGCTACCTAAGCTCTCTGAGAGTTTTCTCATCTATATAATGGGAATAATAAGAATGACTTCATAGGGTTGTCAGAAAGATTGAATAAGATAATGCTTGGCACAAAATAAACATCCAGTAAAAATTTCTCCCCTTCCACCTCCTTCCTATTCCTTCCTCTTCCTCATCCTTTCTCTCCTGCTAACTAAGCTGGGCATTGGCAACTTGTCCCGCTCACTTTCTCGGCTGGTCTCCCCTGGAAGCAAGTTACAGCATGGGGAAGCTTTCCAGGGGCCACTGTGCAGCCCCATCTGGCAGTAACATTTTTGTGTAGCTTTTGAATGTTCAGAGAGGAAGCACATAGAGATTTTGTATCCCTAGATTTTACAAAAGAGTTCAGCACTTATATTTTTGCTCATTTACTTAGTGACCATCCCCCTCCTACACCCACCCTACCCGCCAAGTTGGATCTCACCAGCTTTCCAAATCCTCTGGGATTGCTCTCAGCTCCTTTTTCTTCTCAGAAGGCAAGCCTGCTTTTATTTTCCTTTTCAGGGATTTTACTGGGTGAGAAATTTACATTGAAGGCCGTTTCCTTAGGGCTTGGGCCTTGAAGGTGACTGACTTTTTAAAAAAAGCTATCAGTGACATAGAGAAGCCAAGCCAAACCTGCCCTTCTGGAGAGAGCCCACAACTCTCTAAGGCTGCCCTTTCTCCTGGGTCCACCCACCATGACAAGCCAAGGTCAAGCTCAGCCATGGCAGCGGCTGGATTTTGCTCATTTGGTACATTATTTATGTAACATGCGGGTTGCGAGGGAGTGTGGATGTAGATGATTCATAGGCCCAAGCAGTTGGAAACAGATTGCAGATGCCCAGCTCCTTCACTTGGGTGTCCCCCACCCCCTGCCCCCCAAGCTGCTTCGTGTGCTACTTCCTGCCTGCCCTGCGGTGGCTCCTCAGGCTAAATGCAGTCCCTGCTCGCCCCCTCCGCACCCCGCCCCCCCCAGCCCTAAGGAGCAGGGGGCACAGTGGCCCTGGAGGCCCTAAACCTGCAACAGATTCCGGGGACACACCTACTTCCTTAGAATGTAATTCTCATTAAAAAAAAAAAACCCTAGACCATAAAATAGCATACGGAATTCTGAAAAAGTTATGATGACTACTTCAATGCCTATTTTTTGAAATACCAAGTTCTTTAAAAAAAAAAGTTTCATTTTCATGGTCCTGCCCCTCCTTTTCTAGCACGCCTGGCAGCACGCTTTGCTTGCGTCTTGGGCAGCATGGTGACGGTAGGCATGCTGCTCTCTGGCTAACTTGCAAGGGAACCTCTTCTTCACTTTGTAAGAGTTCTGTCCCACCTGGGAGACCTGCCCTCAGGTGACATCCCAGCACTGTCTCATGCACTGGGAGGCTCAGACTGTGGAGCTGGACAGGCTTAGTAAGACCAGTCATTCGTTCTGTGTATCAGCCATCAATTGTGAAGATAATGCCTCAGAACAAAAAAGAAAACCTCCATGGCGCACAAAGCTTTTATCAGTCCCACTTCTGGGGTCATCAGCTAGGCAGCTCTGTTGATCTTAACAATCTTCCTTATATATCTAGGGGGTCATGGACAGCTGACTGAGGATGGCCTAGGCCAGGGTAATGGGATGTCTTGACTGTGTGCCACTTACCTCCCAGCCTCCAGAAGGTTAGCCTGGGCTTGCTCTCATGGCAGTGTTAGACCAAGAGCGAGAAGAGGCTCATGGCAGTGGTAGAGCAAGAGTGAGAAGAGGCTCAGTCAGACAGACACTGTTTAAGCATCACATTTGCTAACATCTCATTTGGCCAAAGCAAGGCACATGGGTGAACCCGGAGTTGGAGTAGATGGAACACTACAGTTATATGGCTAAGAGCTTAGAGACAGAAAGAGGTGAAGAATTTGGGTCATTTTTGCAAACTACTATGCTGTGTGGCCTTGGGAAAGTGAATTGGCCTCTCTGAGCCTGACTTTCCCCTTCTTTTGAAATAGAACATTCATGATCCCTAGCCATCAAAACTGTGTGAGGATCAAAGGAGAGCATTGGGTTGAATGGGTGTGATTCATAGCTATTTAAGCTTACAGAAGTGCTATGTAAGCTTTCAGGCTAAAGAGTGTACATACATACTCCTGTGGCTGGTTTCTCCATTAGCAGGTTAGGTACTACATTAGTTAAAGGGTTCTCCAGACAAATAGAACCAAGAGAGGGTATATATACAGAGAGAGTGAAATTTATTTTAAAGGAACTATTTCATGTGATTGTAGAGGCTTGGCAGGTCCAAAATCTGCAGGGGAGGTAGACCGGAGACTCAGGGGAGAGTTGCAGTCTAGTCCAAAGGCAATTGGCTGCCAGAATTCCTTCTTGCTCAGTGGAAGTCAGTCTTAGTTCTATTAAGGCCTTCAACTGATTGGATGAGGCCTCACCCACATCATGAAAGTCAAGTTGCTTTACTCAAAGCCCACAGATTTAAATGTTAATCTTATCCAAAAACCACCCTCACAGAAACATCTAGAATAATGTTAGAAAATACCAGGGCATTGGGTCACCTGGGTGGCTCAATTGGTTAAGCATCCAACGCTTGGTTTCAGCTCAGGTTATGATCTCAAAGTTTGTGGGATCGAGCCCTATGTTGGGCTCTGTGCTGTCAGCACAGAGCCTACTTGGGATTCGCTCTCTCCCTCTCTCTCTCTCTGCCCCTCCCCTACTTGTGCTTGCTCTCTCTCTCTCTCTTTCTCTCAAAAATAAATGAAAGAAAAGAAGGAAGAAGAAAACAGAAAGGAAAGAAAAAGAAAGAGAAAGAAAGAAGGAAAGAAAAAGAAAAAGAAAGAATGAACGAAAGAAAGAACAAACAAATGAACAAACAACCTGGGTGCCATGGCCTGGTCAAGTTGACACCTAAAAATAACTATCACAGGTATACTCTGGGCCGGGGTCTAAATTAATTGTGAATTCAATGAATATTTACTGAGTGCCTATTGTGTGCCTGGAACACATTCCAGTTGTGTTACCCATTGGAACATAGCAGTTAATAAGCTGCTAATCCTGCTTTCAAAGAAGCCACAGTCTCACAAGCGGTAACTAAGCAGGCAAGACGACGAACCTGCCAAATGCTGTGGAGAGCTACCATTGGTGGGGTGTGCTTGCACACCGGAGGAAGCTTTGGGCGTGCATTATCTCATCCAACCCCCTCAGCAGCCTGGTAGACAGGCCTTGTCATCCCTATTGCGCCAATGAGGCAGATGAGGCTTGGAGGGATTGGGGAAGCTATGTGGAGGTCACTTAGCTAGTAAGTGTGGAGCCCAGATCGAGTTCCTCCCTTCCTGATGCCCACACCCAGGCCTGTCGCTGGCTTCAACTTCTCACTCCTGCCCTCGTGCTGTGGCTTCTCCCAGAGCGCGGAGGCCGAGCAGGAAGGTGTGAGCCCGAGGTCTGCCTAGAAGGCGGGCACCAGGAGAAGCTGGGGCAGGGACTGGGGGGCAGGGCTCAGCTGGTCTTCTGGAGCCACGGGAGCCCTCCCACCCCTGGCCCCTGCCGGCTGGTTTGTGTTGCCTCTTCCTGAGCCTCTGGGATGTGGGCGGCAAACAGGCCACCAGTACTACCCTTCAAGTCCATCTTGGGAAACAACCCTCTCAGTATCCTCATCTTTAAAGGGACACATGAGCATGTGTCTGTGTGTAGGTAGAGAGAGGGAAGATTTGAGCTCTTTCCAGGAAAGCCACCTCTTCATCCATTCTGCTCAGGGACATGCTCTGGGTGAGTGTGTGTACAGACATACATATGTAATATTTTCAGACTTTCTCTACATCCAAACTGCTCGCAGCAGGGTGCAGATGGAACTATATGCTAATGGTCGTGGGAGAAGCCTGCGCCCCACGTGAGGACTGCTCCTATGGATGTTGAAAGCAAGCTCTCCTCTAAGGGGCTTTTCTCCCTAGCAGTGAGCGGGCCGTACGTGACTGTGCACACATTAGCCATCGGCTTGGTGTGTGCGGGCCAAAAGCCTGACCTGGCCCACAGATGAAGAACCTGTGGAGGCGAGGGAGGAGGGGGTGCTTTATGTAAGTGGTTTTTAGACGGATGGAAGACTCGTTTTAATTGCATAAGAAGTAATCTTTCTTAAGTAGAGCTGTGGGTCCTTTTGCAAACCTGGGCTAGACAAGACTTTGCTGCTGCTGCTGTTGTTTTCAATGCACCTTTATTTCCATGAGAATTGCCCATTGGTGTGTTGAGCTGTATCTGGGCCATTTGCTGCTTCTACAGAGGCTCGGCGATTCTCCGCATACCCCCTACTCGGTGCAAGTTCGCCCCAGTGCTGATGATGTCATCTAAAGGGTCTTGAGCTAGGTCGTAACTGAAATGGTTTTGAGAATGGAGCGGTGGGTGCTCACAACACAAGCCAGTGGGCTGTTTGAACAACAGTGATTTGAGCAGTGATTTTCAAGTCACGGTCCCACGGATGACCCAGCTTCAGAGAACCTACTGAGCTCGATATCTTTGCAGCAGTAGAGCCCACCATTGGCAGAATTTCCACATTCCCTCAGAGGAAGCACTCAGAGACCCAGAGGACCCTGGGTTCCAGCACCTCCATCTTTAGAGCTCATGTTGGGGAACGAACCTTGGTGTCCTCGGTGTAGGGACCTGAAAGGAGAGGCTGGCTTCCTGGACACACCTTGGGCTGAACGAGTCTGAGTACGACAAGAAACACGCCAGCTTGGATCATGGGGTTCCTATGCAGCTGTACTCAAGGTGAAAGCATGTATCCTGGCCGCTTGTATTATCAGCAGCAAGTGAGTAAAACCTGATGTTCTTCAGCAGGAAGCGGCTTATGCAAGCTCACTGCTCTGTGGGATGAGCTTTTCCCAAGAAAGGACACGAAGGCTTGAGGTAGCTTATAGGGAGACCCTTTGCCTGAGGTAGTTGCATGCCGGGTGGAAGGAAGTTCACCTCAGGTGTGGATTTTTGTAGGCACCGTGTCATTTCGTTAATCTCTGCATAGCCAGTGCACTGAAATCCACTGAGAGGCACACAATAAAAGTTTGGTGGATGGATGAATGACTCTATTGAGACTAGTCAGAAAGGAGGCAGCCTCAGCCAAAATAATCCTTACCAACTGTAAACGAGCATGTGAAACCAAGTTCTTGTGCAGGTTAATGGGGTCAGCTATCTCAGGGAACAAGGAGCGGGGAGCAGGGCTTCCTGGCCTCTGTCGCTGGCCCCTCTGCACTGCCAGTCCCAGAGATTCGAAGAAGTAGGGGTGTCCTTCTCTGGCCTGTCCGTCTGCACCGGGAGATTTCTTCCTTGGAACTTTTGCCTTCCCCGTAAATCTCGCACTGGTTTTCATCTCTGTGTCTCTGCATGTCTTGTCACCACAGCCCACACCTAGTGGCCCCTCACCTGTGTACGCATCTGTATGGGCAGGCTGGGGTGGAGGGGGCCCTCAGGCTCTGGAGCCAGCCTACTTGGACTTCCATGCTGGGGGAGCCACTGCCACTTATATCTTGTGGCCCGTGCAGGTTGTCCAAGTCACCCAATAATTCAGGACCCCCATTTTGCGTCTGGAAAACAGAAATGACGGTAACGGTACCCAAGCCAGAGGATTGTCTTGAGATTGAATTGGCAAATACACAGAACAGAACCTAGAACAGGGCAACCTAGTTCCTATCAGCCAACCACTGTCTCTCTTGTGATTCCCTGTCTCCTATACCTCTGTTAGAGTTGCTTTCTCCTCTCTCTACCGCCACCACTTTGTTCTCCGCTCTTTCCAACTGACCACCGTGGCTGGTCCACTTCCTTTTCCAACAACTCCCAGGGCCCCTCCAACACCCACCCAATTACACTCAAAATCTCCTTAGCAGAATTCAAGGCTTTCCATTTTCCAGGCCACCAGTGTGGCCAATATACTTCCCCGACATTTCCTGACCCACGTCTGATGTTTCTGCCTAAACACACCCTATCTTTGTTCCTAGGCAGCCTCTGTGCTCTCTCTCACCTCCTTGCTCTGGCTGGACCTTCCTGTCCCCCCTGTCCTGTCTTACATCTGCTCAGACCTCTGCACAGCAGGAGGGAGAAGCAGCATTCCGGAGCTGGCCCTCCTTGATCTGCAGGTTTCAGATACTCTTAGTTTGGTTTTGGAGGTCAGATCCTGCACTCACATCAGAAAGGCAGTACATCCTCCGAGATCACCATCCTATTCAGAGGTACCTCTTGTACATTGTAGCAAACTGAAGCCTGTCATCTTTCAAGATTATCAAAGGTTAATGCTCCCCCATCACCCAAAGTACCCTGATTTCCTTGCCTCCTTGTGACATTGGTTTTATTATACTGAATTTGGTTACTTCCAGGACCAGCATCGGTCATCTCGAGGGATTTTAATTTAGAAAATATGAAGGAGACTACTTATGCTATAGAGAGGGTCACTGCATCTTATTGTCCCTGAATATGTATAGCTTTTAAAATCACCACTTGATGATTCATTTGTAGCAGCAAATGCTTATCATATAATGTTGGCTGAAAAAAAACCAGAATGCAAAAGTGCATTTACAATATGTGTATGAATCACATGGGTCAGGACTGGAAGAGGCTGTGGGCAAGTGACAATAGTTTGATTTGTTGGGGAAATGGGATTGAAGACAACTTTTTCTTCTTTCTACTATCGCTGTGTTAATGTTTCTGCTATTATGTAAAATAAAAATAGCAACTAACGTTAATAGCTACCATTTGTTATTGTATTAATAATGCAGTAATACGTGTAGGCTCGATCTGGGCCACTGAGTTCTGCATTATCTCATTTAATCCTCCCGGAATGTCTGTGAGGTGGGGATGTTTATCTCTGGCACATGGGCAAGAGGTGAAGGGGCCTCCCAGTGACACAACTGCTGAGGACGCAGACAAGCAGCCTTCCACACCATGACGTCTCTCACTTTCAACCTTCTGATTAAAACAAAACCAAATAACTTTTCACGAGTCAATTTTAGAACAGTTAGAGAAGGAAGAATATTACAAAGAGAAAAAGTCACCTTGAAATAACAAGTCGTCTGTAATGTCAACCCTGGTATAGCTACCATATACCTCTTGGTCATACCTTCGAGGACACTTCTCTTGCAGCTGCCACTGTGATCCTCCTGCAGATCTCTCACAGGGAACTTTTAGTATGTTTTCCTCATTTGGGAAGTGCAGAAGGAGGAGAAATACTTGTTCTTGAGGCTAGAGTCTAGAAAAACCATAAAACCATGGTTGGGTGGCAGAATTTCCTTTCCTAAAATCTAAGAGAAGAATGACTGAGGAATTGGAGCTTTGAATGGAATGAGTTGACTCCACAGGATGGAATGAGGCAGGGTAAAGGGTGACTGTGTTCTCTCATACTTGCAAGGTCTGGGGAGCAGATACATTCAGGCCCTGGTGAAAATCTTTTTTAACTAAAAATTGAGCTTATGTACAGCTTATGTATATCAGGAATGAAGACTGGAGACAATTTCATTCTAAAACTCATAAGGGGAGCCTGCATAGCTCAGTCAGTTAAGCGTCTGACTCTTCATTTTGGATCAGGTTATGATCTCATGGTTCACGGGTTCGAGCTGCACATCAGGCTCTGCACTGACAGTGTGGAGGTTGTTTGGGATTCTTTATCTCCCTCTCTCTCTCTGCCCCTCTCCCGCTTTCTCTCTCTCTCTCTCTCTCTCTCTCTCAAAATAAATAAACTTAAAAAAAACCCCTCCATATTATAAGCAATTAAGTAGCTCCCAAGGACTCATGGTTTTTCTACATCGTTAGTACTATCAGGAGATAATCCAGGCTTTCCTAATATTTTCATTGGATTAAAACAGTTAATATCTTCCATACTGTTGTAGTTTATGCAAAAAGAATTTCTTTATTGGCCTAGCAATGATTGCCATCTTCATTTAGTTCTGTCATACTGACAAATTCATAAAGGGTTTGTATGATGATATCACAACTGAGCTATTAGAGATTTTTCTTTTATTCATTCATTTATTCATTTACTTATTAATTCATCTAGTAAATATTTGTTGGAAAACAACTATATGAAAATCCTTCCTTGTGCATTTGTTATAAAATTATAGTCAAGGGCATTGCCTAGTGTGTATATTGATGTTGTATGCAGGAAATCCACATGAAAACCTTTAAGAATTAAGTTCCAGGGGCGCCTGGGTGGTTCAGTCGGTTAAACATTGGACATGGGCTCAGGTCATGATCTCAATAGTTTGTGAGTTCGAGCCCCACATCGGGCTCTGTGCTGACAGCTCACAGGCTGGAGGCTGCTTCGGATTCTGTGTCTTCCTCTCTATGTCCTTCCCCCATTTGTGCGTGCTCTCTCTCTCTCTCAAAAATAAATAAACATTAAAAAAGGATTCTAAGAATTAAGTTCTAGGGGGTGCCTGGGTGGCTCAGTTGGTTGAGTGTCCGACTTTTTTTTTTTTTTAATAATTTTAGTTCTTGCATTTAAAAAAATGTTTATTTATTTTTGAGAGAGAGAGCACAGGGGTAGGGCAGAGATAGAGGGAGACAGAAAATCTGAAGCAGGCTCTGCACTGACAGTAGGGAGACCGATGTAGGGCTCAGAGTCACGAACTGTGAGATCATGACCTGAGCTGAAGTCTGACGCTCAATTGACTGAGCCACCCACATTCCCCGAGTGTTCAATTCTTGATTTAGGCTCAGGTCATGATACGGGCCGTGGGATTAAGCCCCACATTGAGCTCCACACTGAGACTACTTAAAATTCTCTTTCTCCCTGTGTCCCTCTCTCCAGCTTGTGCTTTCTCTCTCAAATAAAAAAAAAAAAAATAAAAAAAAAAAGGGAATTAAGTTCCAGAAAAGCTCTTAAGCTCCCTGAGTTATACCAAGCTTTCTCCTTTCTGGTAGTAGCCTGTTTCTGTGTTTCCTATTTTGCCCCGGCTGCCAGGGAGTTCAGAGATACTCATGGTGCTCAGCCACAAGCATTGTATTAACCTCATGGGTGGTATATTTATCCCTTTCTCTTTCCATGACTCTGATTTTCTGCTTTATTAACCTTAGTATATATCTATTCCTTTGACAGTCCACCTCAATTCCTTTTGGAAAAAGATGGGGAGTGGGGCATAAATTCAAGGCAGTACTGGACATCCTCATTAAATGCCTATCAGTTGGAACTAGGTAAAAGTGATTGTTGTACACTCAAAAGTCACTGATTTCATGTTAGGTGAATTTTACCTCAATAGAAAAATTGAAAAAGCCATCATATCAGTGACTTTGATGATGATAATGCTGATGATGATGACTAGGCATTAGTTGAAGGCAGTGTTTTCCATGACGGCTAATGGGAACAATGGGAAAGTCATCCAGTGAATCTGCCTCATTGCTTTCGAAGAGCAATAATTAACATTGGCATGTGTACAAGGCAGATGCACAGCTGGTGTTGAGAACGAGAACTCTCCCATCTCCATCCCTTCTCCAAACATCTTAAAAAAATAATAAACCAGCTTTGTTATTTTAAAAGTACATAAATATAAATGTTCTTTGAAGGGAAATCACAGATAATAATACTTCCATAAAATTCACCTATATTTTTAATAGCCAGAAGGAACCATTATTAACATTTTGTTTGTGCCTTCTAGACTTCTGTATTGATTAATTGATGCATTCAATCATCCATCCATCTTCCTTTTCCAAAGTGTGGTCCCTAGGACACCAGTCTCATGATTAAGTAAGTCTAGAAAATAGGTCATCAAAGCAACCCCTCTTGGAGATTTGTGAAGCACATTAGCATACCTGAAGCTTTGAGAAATTTAGTGGCAATGGACTTCATTTCACTGTGATTCATGTAGAGTTTTTCAAAGGAACTCGAGTATGGAATCTTTATTTTCTGTAGCCCAAGGAATGAATGAAATGTTTTATAGAAGCCAAGGGAGCTAAGCAATACTTGATCTTAAGTCCTAGTTCATATTTAGTCTATGTGGTCATGCTAGAGAGACTGCCTGAATTGGTTCTATGAAGTAAATTTCTCTCCATGTCAGGTCCATGCTCCTGAAACATAATTTTTCATGGCTGCATGGAATTCTATTGTATGGTCATTCCATGGCTTGCAGAATCGATACCTCATTGCTGGGATTTGGATTTTCCCCTTTTGGCACTCATAATGAACATTATTATTGCTAACTAAGGCCCATCCCTAAAACATCCCCTCATATGAAGTTTGGTTTTCCTGGGGAGTAGTATCTGCACAGATTCTCCATGAGTGTTTTTGTTTGTTTGTTGTTTGTCTTTACTTCTAGTTTAGGAGACTTGTTAGTCAAGAACACTTTGGAAAGAGAGAAAGGTATAAAACAGTAGGAGACGAAGGATAGGAGGAGAGGATAGTTTTGCTGCTAAACTGGATTTTTAAAACTTTTTAAAAATATATTTTTTTACTCTTGTGTCTCTATGGCCAGAATTCTGGCCTGGCTCCTGCCCACTCCAGGAAGGACCTAACCCTTAGAGATCCTAATAAGATTTCTTTAAAAATAAGTGGAAAAAGCAAGTAGACATCAAGAAAAATTATTAGTAAGTAACTAAAAAATCATGATACAAGTAACTGCAATTTGGGTGAAAAGTGAGCAACCCAGATCTCATGGTCACTCACAGTGTGAGCTCTTAAAACTGTCTTTGTATGATTATCATTCATGAATCCATTGTGGGTCCTCGGTCTGTTTTTTAATTTCTTCTTCTTCTTCTTTTTTTTCTTCTTCTTCTTCTTTCTCATCTACTCTCAACTGCCCTGGGGAGCCAAGGAAAAGTCCACACAGTAGGGACATTTAGTTCGGTCCTCAAAGGTGAGTGAGCATTTGCCACATCACAGAGAGTGGGCATACAAAGCCCTCAAGGTGGCTGACCTCCGATGTAGGTCACCGTCAGCCTTTCCATCACCACAAGGGAAATTGCTTATAATGAGAAGAAATAGCACTTGGAGACAAAAATAGAGAAGAATTCATTGACAACCAGTTTTCCCCATGAAACTATCTGAGAATTGGAGAAATATTTCTCCTTTCTCTTCTGGTAGCTGGGACGGCAAATAGCCCTAACAGAGATCTGCAAATAACGGCAATAAAAACTAAAATCCGGGCACAAGACTGAGGGGAGATGTCAGCTTTAAGAAGGGAAAGAGAAGGGACTAGAAGTGGAGCAGAGCAAAGAAATGTAGGTTTAAGCCCATGAGGCACAGGTGGGATTTTTATATTAAGCAAGCGAAAGACCACAGGGGGGAAAGCAGGCCGACTTTATTTTTTTTTTATGACAGAATCAATAGAATCTAATCAAGTTTTGAATGCAATCAGAGTAAGATGAGAAATACCAAGTAGGCTCCTGGAGGCAGTAACCAGGACATAATCGTGTCCAGAAGGGACTACCAGAGTGATGTTCCACATTTCTCTCCAAGCCCTGCTGGGGAAACTCTGAAATTAAGGAAGGGTGACATGGATTTAGGTTCATGTCCCTGGAGTTTTGATGCCCTGTTTTATGTTGGATCTTTCTTCTCTGTAGAGCTCCACTGGGACCAGGCTTTCAGCTAAGAAAGTAAAGAAGGATGTCCTTTTGGAGGAGGGTAGTGATGACTATCACAGATCACTTTGCGAGATGCGCAAAGTCAGATTACAGACCCTTGGCTGGAAGGTAACGAGAACCGGGGGCTCTGAGCCTCTTCATAATCTCCACGCACACCCTGCCCAAGTCACCCCATATACCAACAATCCAAGCAAAGACAGACTGCACACCCTGCGAAGGCAGCGTCAGGCTCCCCGCAAACAGCTGTACCAGAGCAGTCTATTTAAAACAAGAACACTGATCATCATCAGGTACTGCTCTTAGCACCCAGGCAACCCTCTTAAGTGCCACCCCCCGTAGAGCAATTCTGAAACCACCATTGTAAGGTGGTTATGATTTGCATTCATTGGTTATATGAGGAACAGGGGAAAAAATGCAAAACTGCTTACTGACACTGGCTCTCGCAGCCACTTTAATCACACAGGATCTGGCTTATGATGATTTGGTGCCAGGTCTTGGGAGACGGGGCTGGGGTAGAAGCCAGTCTCATCCCTGAGGAGCCCTCTCAGAGTCTTAGAAGACGACAGACTCATAGTTGATGACGTAACCCAACCAAATTGGACTATGATCGGGAACCTTGGCTGGGGGCTGTGGAAGTCCTAAGAGGCTGTTACCACTGTTGGTTGGGGCATGGGGCAGGGGAGGGAAGTGAGGAGGAGTGGTCATGATTTCTACAATGACTTTAGCCCCAACAGTGGTCTCAGGCCACACAACCCCCTGAGAGAGGTGTTATTACTTCAGGCACATAGCGATTGCTCTAGACACATTTGTGAACATTCAGATGAATGAAGAAATGAATGGTCCTAGTAAAGAAACTGGGCCTCAGAGAAGAAAGAACTTACCTGAGATCACACAGCTCATCAGTAGCCAAGCTAGAATATCAGACCTAAGAACCTCATTCTCTTTCTGTCACACATGGCGTTTGCTGGATGCTGGTGTGGAAAGACCTAGAAAACCCAGACAGCCACAAGGGGAACTTGATAGGAACCAACCAAGTTGGATTTGCAAAAGAGATCATGTGAGCTAGGGAGCACACTGCTGATGTGTATTAATATTTGTCTCTAAAAACAAAACAAAAAAAAACACACAAAAAAAAAACTGTGGTACTCTTCACTCTCAACGGGTGGCTCTGGTGCCATAATCTGAATTAGCCTTTTAAAAATATCCCCCTTCCAGCCCACCTTTGTTTGGATATTTGATATAGAAACAGCTAATGAAGTCCATTTGCCATATGGGTTAAGTGAACTTTTTTAAGTAGGTGTTTTACATCCCTGCAGCTCCAGGAGCTGTTGTCATAGTAACATTTCCCTCTCGACTTGCAGAAGGCACAGTCCATGGAGCCAGTGGCAATGTAGGTCACGAGTGAAAAGGGGTTTGGTGGCTTTGCCTCCATTTGGCATAGCTGGAGATTGTTCATGCTGGGGGCTCCGGAGGGGCTCACATTCCCCAGAATGTTCTGTAGTAGGACTGAGAAGAGACGCAGGCATGGAGGGTGGTGGTGGAAATAGGCACTGAAGTGGTGAACCAGGCTAGTAGGACCTGTGCCCCCGTGTGGAGACTCAGAAGGTCTGAGAGCCCGGGATGACCTGGGACAGGTCACAGCGGAGGGGGGACCCTGTGGGGCTCTGGGGGCTCTCTTTCCCAGCTGCTTGGTGGGAATTGGTACCCTCTGCAGTCCAGAATCCTTTCAGAGTTGGTTTATGAAGGCTTGTGTCAATTACCCACATAGAAGTTGTGGCTGCAGGAGACCTCAGCTTTATATGCAGCTTGGAAATGTGTTCTAAGAACTTTTATTTACTCAACTATTCATGTAGCAAACATTTACCCGGCCCCTCTTGTGCACCAGGTACAGCGCTGGGCAATGCTGGCTTCATGGGTGAGCAGCCCTTGAACTTGAACAGGGAGAGCCCCCTGCTCTTAGTTCAATGGCACTTAGTTTAATGCTCTGCTGTTGCTGTCTTGAAATTCTTAATCATTTGTGAACCAGGGCCCACCAAAAGTGAACGTGTTGGAAGACCAACACAGGCTTTCGAGAAAGGAGGACAAGTTTCCCCCTCAAGGTGATAAAGATTAGGAGGATATCTACCTGCCAAGTCAAGTGCTTTGGGTGCAAACCTTTCTCTCTTTTATTTTGAGTTTTCTCTTTTAACGTTTTAGTTTGACATAATTTCAGTCTTACAGAAAAGTTGAAAGAATAGTACAAAGTATTCCTATATACCCATCATCCAGATGTTACATTTTATCATGTGTATCTTATCTGTGTATCCATCCATCCATCTACCCATTGTCAAAAGGAAATTCAGAGGGCCTTACTAGATGTGAATATTTTGATTTGGAAAAAAAGTGTTCATGAACGTGGAGATGTCAGATCCGAAAGTGGTAGGTAGCACAGCAGCATGACATTATGGGATGGCTTACATAGTGACAACAAGAAAGTTGTTTAGGGGTGCCTGGGTGGCTCAGTGGGTTAAGCAGCTGACTCAGGTTTCACGGTTCACGGTTCATGAGACTGAGCCCCATATTTGGCTCTGTGCTGACAGTGCAGAGCTTGCTTGGGATTCTTTCTCTTCCTCTCTCTCTGTCCCTCCCCCACTTGCCTGAGCTCTCTCTCAAAATAATAAACTAAGAAAGAAAGAAAGAAAGAAAGAAAGAAAGAAAGAAAGAAAGAAAAGAAGTTGTTTAAACTTTAGAATGATTGGCTATTTCAATGAAGTTTTCCAGATAAAAGGGATTGGTTAAAGTTATTATATCATTTTAGGAAGATGACTTAAGTTTTGCTTATGATTATGAGAGGTACTGACAACAGATAACCTAAGTTAAGTTTTGCTTATGTTAATGAAATAAGCTAGGATAGGCATTGCCTATGTGCCTTAACTGCTTTTGTCTGCTAGGGGGTTGGCAAACCTGGTCTCTCTTTTATTTTAACACTAGCCAGCCAGCCAGCCAGCCATTCATCTAATCTGTCTATCCAACTACTGTTTGATCTTAAGTTGTAGGTGGGATAAAATGTCCCTTTACTGCTGAATACTAAAGCATCTATTTCCTTTAAAAAATTATCTTACATAATCATAGTATCAATTATCAAAATCAGGAAATTAACATTTATACAGTATTATTGTCTATGCACAAATCTTATTCAGATTTCACCCCTTGTCCCAATAATGTTCTTCCTAACAAAGGGAAATCAGGTACCACATGTTGTATTTGCTTGTCCAGGTTCTTCAGTCTCCTTTGATATCTTTCTTTGTTTTCCCAGACATTGCTATTTGGAAGGAGTGCAGGTTAGTGATTTTTTAAAAATGAGGTGTATCAAGATGTAGTTTTTGTACATTAAAACTCACCCTTTTGAGAGGGACATTTCTCAAGCCAGTTATCTTATAGAAGGGCCCTAACATTCATTGGGTCTGTCTGAGGTTTCCCCATGCTTGGATTCAGACTGTGATTCTTCTTCTTCTTCTTCTTCTTCTTCTTCTTCTTCTTCTTCTTCTTTTTAGTGTTTATTTATTTTTGAGAGAGAGAGAGAGAGTGAGCAGGGGAGGGACAGAGAGAGAGGGAGACAGAAGATCCAAAGCGGGCTCTGTGCTGATAACAGAGAGCCAGATGCGGGGCTTGAACTCACACACGGTGAGGTCGTGAACTGAGCCAAAGTCGAACACTTAACCAGCTGAGCCACCCCGGTGCTCCCAGACTGATTTTTTACCAAAATTCCACAGGAGGGATGTGATGCATTTTTCTGAATTCAGAATAATGCATTCAGAAAAATGTATCACATCAAGAAGCACTTGGTGTTGGTTCCCCCACTACAATTGATGATGTTGGAGACTGTGTAAATATTCTGCTACTCCTCAAATTTTCACCCACCCAATGCATTTTCATCCATTGATGGTTCTTGCCTGAAAATGATTAATGTGGTGGTTGTCAAATGGTGATTTTCCTAATTCCATCATTCCTTTTACATTTGTTGGTTGTCTTTCTACTGTAAGGAAGACAACATTTCCCCCAAACAATTAATATATTAATTGAGTGTGGGATTGTTCATTCTTATTTTATGCAATGGGTTAAACCCTTCTCTTATTATTTATTGTGTTGCTCATATTGTCTCAAATTTGGCCCCTTCAAGCTGGGCCATATTTTGACATATCCCCCATCATTCTTTCAGCACTTACTGACTTCTGGCCCAAGATGTTCCAAGTTCATTTTGTATTTTCTCTGCCACAGCCTTGGAGCCAGCCATTTCTCCAGGGAAGGGTGCAGTTTTCTGAAGGTGCACATGTTGCCTGAATCATTTCAATCTTGAGATTCTTTCCCAATTCATGTGGTAGAAACAGAAAGGGGAGACTTTTAATGTAAAATTTTATTCAGGATACTTGTCTGGCTCTTTTCCTCCCTTGATTGAATTTGAAGCAACTTACCAACACTTTTATACCAAAAAAATTATGGAATAAGAATTTTTTGAAGGGAAAAAAATGGTAGAAAGAGGAGGAAAACAGATATGCCAGCAACAAAAGTTGCTGGGCTTGCCCAGAATAACTTGGTATTCAACATTTTGGCAGCCAAATTAAAGAAGGAACTGCATGGGGAGAAGATGCCCAGTGCTCAGAGAACACCCTCAGAGACTCTGACCTGCTGGCAAAGGCAGGCATGGCAGCAAGGGGTCCGGCTGGCACTGTGCTGTGGGAATAAAGAGCCTTTTAGGGTGGTATTCTGGCCAGATAGACTTGGAATATGCTGTGGAGAGGAAGCGGCAAGGCCAGGATATGTATTTTTTTAACCTTTACTTATTTTCAAGAGAGAGAGAGAGACAGAGTGCAAGCGGGGGAGAAACAGAGAGAGAGGGAAACACAGAATCTGAAGCAGGCTCCAGGCTCTGAGCTGTCAGCACAGAGCCCAATGCAAGGCTTGAACCCATGAACTGTGAGATCATGACCTGATCTGAAGTTGGACACTTAACCAACTGAGCCACCCAGGCGGCCCCGCTTTTTTTTCTTGAAAGCACTTTGGGGTGTGTTCTAGCTCTTAGACCAGAACTCAGTGAAACCTCACAGCTAGGAGAGAATTGGTATTTAAGGGCGCCACAATAACTCCTTCACTCATACACTGTCTCAGTGATGTTCTAGCAAATATTTGTTAGGAGACGTGCAGCTGTCAGGCCCAGGGGAGGCAGAGACAGCTAAGATCTAGACACTGCCCACTAGGTCCAATAGGCAAGGAGGCTTGACCATGAGTGATAGTATAGCAGATTAAACACTGGCCATCTTCTGAGGGTTACTATAGGGATGGAGAGGCAGGCAACTGCAAGGCATCTCTTATAGCTCCTTATGAAGGAGCTGCTATGTTGTTAACAAATGGAACTTCAGAACACAAGGGAAGGGAAGGGAAGCAAAAATAATATAAAAACAGGGAAGGGGACAAAACATAAGAGACTCTTAAATATGGAGAACAAACAGAGGGTTATGGGAAAGGGTGTAGGAGGGGGGATAGGCTAAATGGGTAAGGGACATTAAAGAATCTACTCCTGAAATCATTGCTGTACTATATGCTAACTAATTTGGATGTAAATTTAAAAAAAAAAAAAAAAAAGGAACTTCAGATCTGCAAAAGGACCTTAAAGGGAATTCTGGCCAGTGGCCCATTAGGTGTTTACATTTATTCTGCCATTGGATCTTGTGGGAGATCCCACAAGATCTACTTCTTGATAGAAGTAGGAGTTTAGTACAATATGCAAATGGAGGGAGTTGTCCTATGTGAATAGGCATTCTATAGTTTCTTCGCTTATTCATTCATTTACTCAATGACTATATACTGAGTCCCTATTATGTTCTTGGCACTGTGATGGATGCTGGGGGTATGGTGGTAAGCAAAAAAAAAAAAAAACAAAAACAAAACAAAACAAAAAAAAAAAGCACTGCCCTCCTAGTGCTTGAGATCTAAGGGGAGAGGTGAAAATTAATTAGATTAATCAAAATACACATGTATTACTAAAAATTTCTCCAAGTGCTTAGATTAGGCGGGGTCAAGAGGAATTTCAGCTTTATCTGTAATGTCTTAACTTTACTATGGAAACTGAAACACTTACAAAAATAGGACACTGTCACAAACCCCCAAGTACCCGTCACCCACACATTCCCTCCCTAAGGATTATTTTTAAGTACGTTCCAGACATTGTCTTCCATTCATATATATTTCAGTAAGTATCTCAAACAGATAAAGACCCTTTGAGAAAAATAGAACTATGATGCCATGATCACACCTGAAAGTACTAACAGTAATTCCTTAGAAGGATCATGTATCCAACCATTGTTCACATTTCCTTGTCTTGTGATTACAATTTGTTCAAATCTGGACCTAAAGAAGGTTCATACGCTGCAATTGGTTAATAGTCTCTTAATGTGTTTTTGTGCATTTTTGCTGGTATATCTCTGGGATAGATTGCTTGACGTGACTTTGTTGGGTCAAAGGATAAGGGCATGTGTAATTTTGCTAGTGTTATAAAGTTGCCCTCTACAGAGATGTAGGGGCTTGTGCTCCTCACTGGGGAGAGTGCCCTTTTCCCCACAGCCTCACCAGCAGACTATCTTCTCAAACTTTGGGATTTTTGCCAATCTGATAAATGGGAAGTGGTATCTCATCGTCGTCTTCATTTCTTTAAATGAAGTTTCAAAAGAAATTGGGTTCAGGGTGAATTCTGCATTTGCGGAGGAAAGAAGCAATTTGCATAGAAACAATAATATTGCCAACAACCGTTCGGCACATATGTTATGTTATTTTATTTTACTTAATCCTCAATCCTCCAAGGAAGAAAAGTCATATTGCCCATTATGGGGAGGACACTGAGGCACAGAAAGAGTGAGTACCCTTGTCTAGTGTCCCACGGCAAGGAAGTGGAGACCAGATTTGGGCCATGGTTGTCTGGGTTGTCTGCTCAGGAACTGCTTCTGAGCTGCTCTGCTCACCTGCAGGACAGCACAGCCCCAGGTATGAGCTTCACCCAGGATCCAGTCCTTCTTTCTTACTTGGAGCCACCTTACGGAGCTGCTGTCAACAGCAATCATCTGTCCTGGTGGCTTCAAGGGCAGGGAGAGGGATATCACAGGCCATTCCTTGATGGTAGCAGCTGGGGCCATGGTGGCCTGGGCCGGATGGTGGTCAGGAGGGCTCAGGCCAAGGAGGATGCAGCCTGGATGATGGAAAATGGGGAGCCACCCTGTAACTGTTCCATTGCGCACTTCGGAGCCCCATTAATACAATATTAGTACGTGTGTCTTTCCTCCCCTCCAGTTTTTTAAAGAAGACACGAAAATAAGAATGGATTCTAGAAAAGAGGAATCAACTCAGAAACTCAAACCTAGAAAATTCAGACTTCTAAGTGAGTGTCTTTCTGTCCAGTGCCTTTTGATTATTGAAATACTGCTTGGGGCACCTGGGTGGCTCAGTCGGTTGGGCGTCCGACTTCAGCTCAGGTCACGATCTCGCAGTCTGTGAGTTCGAGCCCCGCGTTGGGCTCTGGGGTGATGGCTCAGAGCCTGGAGCCTGCTTCCGATTCTGTGTCTCCCTCTCTCTCTGCCCCTCCCCCATTCATGCTCTGTCTCTGTCTCAAAAATAAATAAACGTTAAAAAAAAAAAAATTGAAATACTGCTTTACACACTTAACTATCCACATAAGATACTCAGCTTTAGCCTTACATCGTACTCCAGTGAGTGAGTGGGGGCGGAAGCGGGGACTGGTTCTGGCCATTCTTCAGAGGGAGGCTGGGTCTCAGGTCTTCTCAGGGGCTCTGCCAGCTGAGGCGGAAGCCCCGACAAGATGACAAGATGCAGCCCCTGTGGCCAGTGCCTGCCAGGATCCTCTACGAGATGGATTTTGGTCAGGGTTGGGAAATTAGAGGAAAAAAGCTCTGTGCTCGCTGCTTTCAGCACCTTGAGGGTGCTAAAGGGATTTCTTCAGTTTCTTTGTCTTCTGTCTTCAGTCGGCACCAGGCTGGGTCTAGGGGGATACAGTGGGGACGGACCTGAGGAGGGGGTGAAGGAGGCATAGGACTAGGTCGCTGCAATGAAAGTCATACCCCAAGCCCCCTGCTGTTATCACACGTGTGTGCGTGCAAGCACACTGGCCCGCCTAGCGCATACATGCAGGACTGGCCTCAGGAAAGGTTGGGTTTGGGCTCTGGCGATGTTGCTTCATGGCCCTGGGGTTCGGGACAAGGCCCTTACCCTGCTAAGTCCCAGTCCGCTCCTCTGGAAAACAGGCCTTCTGCCCCTGGGACGGGGGTGGGGAGTGCCGTGAGATGAAGTGAGGAGGGCCAGAGGGCATGGTTGGGACAGCGCCTGGTGCAGAGTAGGTGCTCAGGAAATGCCCACAGAATCTGACCCCTCTTGGAGGTCCAGCATTCATTCTTCTCCCTGTGTCTGGGAGGTGTGGGTGGGGAGAGACCTCCCCTTGCCTTGCTCTGAGCAGGGGCCAGGCTGGCTCTGGAACCCAGCCTTCTGACCCCCGCACCAGGCCCTCATTGCCGCACTCGCCAGGCCAGACCTGGAGCCTCAAACACACATGGGCTTCTGCACGCGCGTGTGTGTGTTGTGTGTGTGTGTGTGTGTGTGTGTGTGTGTGCGCGCGCGCATGTGCGTGCTCACACCTCACTCCCACCTCTCCTCCAGCTGCTGGGCCCCCACTCCAACACACAGACCTTTTAGAAGCAGAACAAAGAACTGTCCTGCACCTTTGTCTTTGAAATGTGTTTTGAATCGTTTGCTTGTCTTTACCAGGTGGGGTTTTGGGGTTTTGTCCACCTCTCACTTTCTACCTATCAATCGTGAATGCCTGCAAAAATTCATTTCAGGGTTGTAAAGAGAGAGGGCAGTTTAGTAGGGAACCCTCAATCTGCCCATGCTCCCCCCACCCCAACAAATACTCCACACAGTGACCCTCCCTCCCCCAGATGGACAAAGCAGGCCCTTCCCTCTCTAAGAGCTCTGGGAGAAAGAGCTGGAGAATTACTCCGGGCTCTGGCAGGACTTCAAATTCTTTTGTTTTCGTTTTTTACTTTTTTTCCAGTCAAAGCTCAATAATTCTTGAGATCCAAATTTAGAAGCCTGTATGGAGAGCCCTGAGAAATCAGTAGTAAGACAGCCAGGCTTTCTAACTTTTTTCCCCCAAGCAATCTAATAAAGCTATTGCACAATCATTTCCCAAGGTCAATTTTCTGCTTTTAATAGTTTTAATGAGCTGTTTAATAGGCTCCTCACCCAAGCTTGCACATGTTTGGGTGCAAGGAGGAAAGGAGGGGATGAAGAAAGGGGAATGAGGAGAATGTAGGAGAGGGGGTTCCAGCCTGCTAGCTCGGGTACAGGAAGGGGACCAGTGAGGGGAGGGTGTTAGTGTCCGTCCAGGAGGTCCCAGGGATGTTCAGGGAGCACCGTTCCACCCTTGTGCTCAGATCTAAATAACTCTGGGACCTGAGGGTCAGTCACCGCTTCTGCCTGCAAGCGGGACCCCTGAGTGGTCCCCAATCTTAGAAATCTGCAGGGAGGTGAGGGAGATGGCGGAGTTAGAGGGTGGGGATGAAGACAGAGGGAGAGAGAAGAGAGAGGAGCCTCCAGTGTTCAGTGAATGCATGAGTTTGGTGAAGGGGCTGAGAACAAAGTAGCAGAGGGAAGATAAAGAAGGCTCGGTTTGGGGAGAATGAGGCTCCCAGCACAATTGAGACCCGTGTGTGAGGCAGCCTGATGCTAGCGGTTCACGTGATCATCAGGTGACGCTAGTGATGCCCAGTGCTGTCCACCCTAGTCACTGTGGACTACGCCTGAGGCCACGCACGTTGCAGGTCTTAGCTCCTTCGATGCTCATGCTACCACAGAGGTGGGTTCTATTGCACCCAGGACACAGTTGAGGAAAACACTGATCATGGAGGAGAAGGTCATCCACTTAGTAAGGCTGATTTGCATCCAGACAGTCTGACTCCAGAACCCCAGAATATTACATCCATCACTGTTCTTTTGTACACCACCTGAGGGCCATGTGAAAATTTCAGAAAAAATCCAGACACCTGCAGAAGAAAATAAAAATACCCATAAGCCGGCTTCACAGTTGCAGCCACATGAGAGTTTTGGTGCATGTGACAGACACTTCAGACGGTCCAGCAAAAGCCATTCTGTCTTCTTCTGCAGTGATGGAATGATAGTCAGGCCTCATCTGCTCAGGTGGGCAGTCTGTCCCAGCCTCCCTGGAAGGTGATACAGTTATCACCTGTGGAACGTGGGAAGAGATAATGTGGGCCGTCCATGGGCTTGGGGTGACAGCAGGGGTGAACCCTCCTCACTCATTCCCCTTCCTGTTGGCTGGCATCCACACGCGTGGCCACCCAGCGTCCACCGTGTTTGTGACGGCAGTGCTGGGGGGGGGGGCACAGGGGAGTACAGAATGCAGAGGGGTGTCCACTTGCTGTGCAGCTCTCCTCACCGTGACACTGTTAAAAGAGAGAGAAATACCATTCTCTGTTTCTCAGGTCATTGTTTTGTTGCATCTGTTTGTTACAGCAGCTTTCCCTGACTATGATGGTATATTTCCTTCTAATTTTCTTCCTGTGGAATATGTTTAGTCATTTTTCACATGCTGGCTCTCTTAGTTATTTGTCCTTTTCCTCATATTGTATGATCCTCCTTAGGGACCCATGGGTCCAGACTCACCATTGAATTCCAGTACGATATAATTAAAAATGGCAGTCAAGCTACAAACCACCCATTGTATACCTCTGATTTGAGAAGTCCTTCAACCTCAGGCACCTGCTGGCAGAATGCAGTTCCCACAGGATCATCAAATATATCTGAGGTTCTTAAGATTCTAGGGTAATGCAGCCATCTTTCTACTATGTATAAGCCTGAATCTCTGCCCTTGTGTCTTGTGCCAAGACACGCAAGCCCTGGGCACCCTTGTTTCCTCACATTCAGTCTTCCATCAGTGCTACATCCTAATTAGGGCTCAGTATTTCTATTTATAGGTTAGGGTACCGAGGCTCAGGGAGAATCTGGTTTTCTGGCCCTACACCTGGTCCAGAATCCATGCCTGGCCAAGGACGGACTGTGAGGGCCTGACCTTGTACCCAGCTCCTTTGATTCCAATACTAGGACCTTTGGAAAAATATTTTAAAACATGTTTTTTCTTACACTTATAAAAGTGATTTGTGTTCTGTGTATACACTATCTCAACACAGAAGTCAGAATAAGGCTTTTAAAACATAAGTCATGAAAAGACAACCCAGTTTTTTTTTTTTTTAATGGGCAAGGATTTGAAAGACATTTCTTCATTTACATACTTTTTAAAATAAAATAAAAGATCAGATTATCCTCTGGGCACCTGGGTGCCTCAGTCAGTGGACTATCTGACTCTCAGTTTCAGCTCAGGTCAGGATCTCACGGTTTGTGTGTTCGAGCCCCGCGTTGGGCTTGGTGTTGACAGCATGGAGCCTGCTTGGGATTCTCTCTCTCCCTCTCTCTCTGCCCCTTCCCCCTTGTGTTCTCTTGCTCCGTCTCTCTCTTAAATTAAATAAACTTAAAAAAAAATCAGATTATCCTCTTTCACACTGTTTGAAGATCCACTTTTTCCCACTTAACACGCCACGGACATCTTGATGTGCCTGTCTTCTTCATCTCCTGAGGGAGAGGTCACTTTCCTGGTGCTCATTCGCTCTCTCGGTACTTGGTGAGCACCTATTATAATGACAGTGGGCAGGATAGGTCAAAACCAGTGGTGTGCCGTGGGTCCACGGGGAATGGGAGGGGATGAGGAAAGGCCAGTCCTGACATTGGGGAAAGCTTAGAATCTGGCTGGGGAACACCAAGGAGAGGGACTTCAGGACCCTCTCCAGGAAGCAGGGTGGCCGGGTGGTCAGGAGGCTGCAGAGGCCTCAGGGGCCCTTTGTGATCAAACTCTTACTGCTCGGATTGCAGCTGCTGGCTCTCAGTCTGCCTCCACCGGGAGCCGTCTTGCTGGTGACAGTACATACCTCCGAATCTGGGAAGAACGAGCAGTGGGGTGGTTTCATTCTTGTGCTTTGTGCATAATGTGAATGTAATTAATCATGTCTGTGGTGGTTTATAATTTAGTATTTTTTTCATCTTTGGCAGGCTAATTAAATTCATTTGAGCTTTATAAGTAGTTATTTTAGTATTTTTCTTTGTACCCCCACTGGTAGAGTACGGAAAACTTACAATAAATATGTCTCAAGGTGGCCACTGCTGTTTTCAAAATGAATCTTAAAGGCTATTCAAGTGAAAAGTATTTTTGTGTTACTACAACTTAAATTAGCCACACACAAAAAATTGGAGAACTGCTTCCTGTATCTCTCTTCTTAAAAACTTCACAGTGCTTTTAGCAGGTGAACATAGGAGAAAGATAGGAAAAGCAAGATAAAAACAGAGAGGAAAGCAAACCATAAAAGTTTCTCTTTTTTTAAATATTTTTATTTATTTTTGAGAGAGAGAAACAGAGCGTGAGTGGGGGAGGGTCAGAGAGAAACGGAGACACAGAACCCGAAGCAGACTTCAGGATCTAAGCTGTCAGCACAGAGCCCGACGCGGGGCCCACGAACCACGAGATTATGACCTGTGCTGAAGTCGGGTGCTCAACTGACTGAGCCACCCAGGCGCCCCAAACCATAAGGGACTCTTAACTATAGAGAACAAAGTGAGGGTTGCTGGAGGAGTGTGGGGTTGGGGGATGGACTAAATGGGTGATGGGCATTAGGGAGGGGGATGAGCACTAGGTGTTCTATGTAAGTGATGAATCACTGGGTTCTACCCCTGAAACCAGTAATGCACTGTATGTTAACTGACTTGAATTTCAATACATACATACATACATACCCAAAACTTTATAGTGCTGTAAAGATTTAAAATGGGAATTGCTAGGAGCAAAGGGAAGCTGTTTGGCAAGGTCCTTACCCAAGATAGGTGGGAACATGGAGGTGGTACCGGCTTCCAGGATACTGCTCTGCTTGGACTTCTGGCTTCCAATTTGGAAAAGAAACCACACACACTCTTCTCTGTCTCTCAGACAAAAGCCCATTTCCAGATACACTGTGCAGAGCTCATTTTAATGGTGTAGTGATTAAGTTAGAAATATCCAGTGCTTTTTCCTTGTATGAATGCCCTACTCACCGAGTTCACAAATTCTCTCTCAAAGTCATAGAAAAAGTGTTTAAGATAAGGATTTTAAAATTCTATTAATAATTAAGGAAATGCAAAGGAAGGCAGCAACAAGATGCCATTTTTCTCTCACCAAACTAAAAAATTCCTACCGATGATGAATACTCTGACATAGGCAGTGGAGCTGGTAAAAGTTTGCGTAGGTACAATCTTTGTGGGAATAATTTCACGGTAACATGATCTGTATTTTGGACATATATATATATATATATATATATTTTTTTTTTATTTATTTATTTATTTATTTTTTTTGCATAATCTTTGAACCAGAAATCCCACCCCTAGTCAGCATCTTAAGAAAGTACAGGGTTTAGGGGTGCCTGGGTGGCTCAGTTGGTTAAGCCTCTGACTTCGGTTCAGGTCATGATCTTGTGGTTTACGGGTTCGAGCCCTGCGTCGGGCTCTGTGCTGACAGCTCTGAGACTGGAGCCTGCTTTGGATTCTGTGTCTCCCTCTCTGTCTGCCCCTCCCCCCTCACGTTCTGTCTCTCCTTCAAAAATAAGTAATCATCAGGGCGCTTGGGTGGCTCAGTTGGTTAAGTGTCCAACTTCGGCTCAGGTCATGATCTTGCAGTCTGTGAGTTCGAGCCCCACGTTGGGCTCTGTGCTGACAGCTCAGAGCCTGGAGCCTGTTTCAGGTTCTGTGTCTCCCTCTTTCTCTGACCTTCCCCCATTCATGCTCTGTCTCTCTCTGTCTCAAAAATAAATAAACGTTAAAATAAATAAATAAATAAATAAACAAACAAACATTAAAATTTTTTTTTAAAAAGTACAGGGTTTAAGCAAAATATAGATAAGAGGATTATCATTCATCTTCTTATTTATTTGCCAAAAATTTTTAGAAAGACAGTTTTTAATAATTCTTCTTTTCTATGTTATCTTGTGTGTAATAATTCACTTCAGCCCCCAAAGGAGCCAGGTTGGAAATGGCGGATAAGCGCCTTTGAGAACCCAGAGTCCGGCCCTGGGACCCATTATGTGAAGTTGGACAAGATGGACTAGTCTCCTACATTTGATTTCTTCACTGCTGTCATTTGCTCTGGAAAGTATTGTGTTTGTTCTTTTGCTCATTTTCTGGTTCCCTATTCTAGAAAAGTCAGCTCCTCAAGGGTAGAGACCGTCCAGGGCTGTTGACCACTGTGATTGTGGAGCTCGGACTGTCAACTCCCTGACGGTGCTGGGCCTCAGTTTCCTCAGACACAAATAAGGGGAGTAACAAGTAGGTATCTACCCTGTGTTTTAGCAATTTAATGCATGTAGAGTGCTCAGAACAGTGTCCTTAAATGCTCCGTGAACAGTGAATAAGGATTGAATTTTGTAGTCTCCAAAATTACTGAGAAAAACCTGGTAGGGAATCTGGTTAATGGAGAGAAAAGAAAGAGCGATGAAAGCATCTCTAAGGAGATGATCATTTCTGTAGACTTGGACACTGAATCCTGGTTGTTGTCTGGCTCTCCCCCACCCTGGCTTAATCCCACTTTGCTGGGAGCTGCAGAGGTGGGTGGCTTCCTGTCTCCCACGGTCCACAGTGACTCAGGTCTTCCAGGAACCTGTGTTCATTGATACTCAACTTCATGTAGAATTAGTACTTAGGGTAAAGGCTTTGTGAAGTCATTGTGTCCAGTGTGGACCAGCCTTGCTTAGAAGGATCCCCTCCCCGCCCAGGAATCCATGTGGGGGGCCTCAATGAGGAATGTCACCATTTGAAGCAAAATCTGGCTTTTTCACTTGGCTTCTATGATTCAAGCAGTCAGGTGCTTCCTGACTAAACCCATTGGGTTAGACCTTGGCATCGATCCCCAGGGGAGAAAGGAGAGGAGGGGTGCTTGGAAGCTCATTTGACCGCTCATGGAGGCGGAGGAGTTTGGTGCTGAATGGGAACTGAGAGTCTCATTAGCCCTCCGTTAGCAGAGTGGGACGCTGAGGACAAAGCAGTGGCTTATCCAGGGGTGTTCAGTCGGCTTGGGGCAGAGCGGTCGCTTGACTCCAAGTCTTCAAAACCGGAGCCAGTTCTCTCCCCACCAAGCCCAGCTTCCAAGAAACAAGGACAGAGGAAGCACCCTGCCGGCACAGTAAGGGCTCAAGCCAGAGAGGAGCTGCTGGGCTTGGGGATGTTGTCGGGGCAAGTACTCAGCACCTGGCCTCACACACCTGTATCACTAATGCTGGATAACGTGCTGGGAACCCAGTTCCCCAAAAGACCTGCTTTCATCACACCCTGGGCTATGCTCCATTTTATCAGCGTTTTAAAATTTGGATTTCTGGTTTTATCTAAAAATAAGACGAATTTAATTTGATTTTAGGCTCAGGTGGTGTCAAAAGGTCAGACCAGAATTCAGTATGGCTTATCATGTCAGAATGGATTCATGTTAACTATTATTCCATTTTCTTTTGTGTGGGAAAAAAACCATGCCTATATGAATTCATTCATGTGTTCCTTCAACAAATATTTTTTAAACTTTAAAATGTTCCCTTTTCCGCCCCCAGCTTTTCTGTTCTCTCTCTCTCAACCATTCTCATTGATGCATCTGTCTGTTCTTCTTTTTTTTTTTTTTTCATTCAGTAAAATTAGTTGAGAACCTCCTTTGTGCCAGGCACCGTGCCCAGTCCTGGTGATGCAGGGCTGAAGTAAACACTCAGAAATAGGCTTTTCCTTCAAGGAGCCTAAGGGAGAAAGACAGACATTAAAACATTCAAACAATTTCAAAATATCAAGTGTCATGAAGGAAATGAATATTGCTTTTTTTTTCTTAATTATTTAAATGTTTATTTATCTTTGTGAGAGAGAGAGAGAGAGAGAGAGAGAGTGAGCGAGCAGGGGAGGGACAGAATGAGGGAGACACAGAATCAGAAGCAGGCTCCAGGCTCTGAGCTGTCAGCACAGAGCCCAATGTGGGGTTCAAACCCATGAACTGGGAGATCATGACCTGAGCCAAAGTCAGAGACTTAACCAACTGAGCCACCCAGGCGCCCTGAAAATATTTCTAAGTATCTTTGAGACAAGTCTTCCTAGATGACCCTCCATAAACTCACATCAGTCAGTCAAAAATAAAACTCATTTTTTTCCCTCAGTAAGATTTTCCTTCCTAACTTCTAGGTCTTTATTAACAATGTTAGCACATAAGAGTGATTCTTAATGTTTTGAGATAGGGACCACTTTAAGAACACACTAAAGGCTATGGGTGCTCACCGTTTCCTGCATACGGTCTCAGGGGACTTCATGGGTCCTGGATAAGGATTCCTGTCCTGGGGGAATAAAGAGACATGGGGAATAGGGCCCAGCTCAGCCAGAGCCTCTATTCCCTGGGGGTGAACACTGATGGGAGATATTTATGCTGACTTGCCTTAACAGCATTTAAGATTCCTTGAACTCTTGATATTGAAAAAGTTTTTATATATCTCACAGATTTCTCAAGCCCTTCATATTAAAAAAAAATTAAGTTTATTTATTTTGAGAGAGAGAGAGAGCACAAACAGGATAGGGGCAGAGAGAGAGAGGGAAAGAGAGGGAATCCCAAGCAGGTTCCACACTGTTATCCCAGAGCCTGATGTGGGGCACGAACTCATGAACCTCAAGACCATGACTTGAGCTGAAATCAAGAGTCAAATGCTTAACCTACTGAGCCACCCAGACGCCCCTCAAGCCCTTCATATTTAAAAATAATTTTCATGTATCCCATAGATTATTTACTCATCAAAAACAGAAAAAAGTAACTTGATGATGGAGGAATCTGGTAGTTAGCACTTTAACCACGTAATCAAACTTGCCATGGCCAAAACCAAGACAAAACCAAGATATCAGGTACCTCCTGATGGCACGCATTGAGAAGAACACAGCACCAGTCATGCCATACTCTTGCCAAAAAGTTTTACCCAAATCTGTTCGGAATAACTCAGCAAATACAAATTGAAGGATATTATGTAAAACAACTAGTTTGAATTCTCTTAAAATATTGATGTCATGAAAAGCAATGCAAAGCAAAGATGGGGAACTATTTCAGACTAGAGAGGCAGATAAGTAACTGCTGTACCAATTAGACTTTGGATCAAAACAAAAACAAAAAGCCAACCCTGACAGAAAGGACACTGAGGGAGATAGTCACAGTTTTTGATGCGTAGTATTTAATGGTATCACATATAGAAACTTAATTTGCAAACCTCAAGCACTAGAAAGATATGAGCTTTTAGTACAATTTGTATGGCGTTTCCACTGACCTTATGAAGGACAGACACAAAATAGCTCTATAGAATATTAATTAATTCTTTCTTCCATTCATTCAACATGTATTTATTGATCGGAGATGCAGAGGAGTAAAATGACTTGCCCAAGGTCACCAATTCAATTAATAAGCAGAATCAGGTCTTCTTGTTCTCTAGAGAGCATGAGGCAATGCTCAGGGAAGATCACAGGTCTTGTTCCTGGGGATGGTGGGAGGCAAAGTGATGGTGGTGATGATGGGAGTGGCAACAGCGGTGTTAGTGGTTGGCCACGGTGGTTGGTGGAGTGATAATGGTGGTAATAGCAGCAGCGATGGCGGTGTTGTTGCTGGCAGTAGCAGTGACGGGTTTGTGGCGGTGGTGGTGGCGGTAATGGCGGTGGTGGCGGTGCTGGTGGTGGCGATGATGCGCTCTTGTTAGCGGAGGTGGTACTAGAGGCAATATGGAGAAAGGCGGTAGGTATAGGACGAACCTGAACGTCATCAATAAGATCAAAAGGTAAAGTTTAGGAAATGCAAAAGCAGGTATTGTCACTTTACCAGAATTTATCTTCCTTTACCCATTTTTTCTTTCTTTATCTCCTGCATTCTTGGTATCACAGGTATCTGACTTCATTTAGGGGTTCTCTTTACTTTGGATCTGCTTATTATGTCTAGAATAAAAATATATATATTATTAGGATGGCAGACCATAGATCTTCGCTTTGCTTTATAAATCATGACAGTGTTCTGTTGTTATGCAACAAATGGCTGCATTCTATAAAGCGTGGTCTTTTCAGAACAAAGCTCTTAAATCTCCAGGACTTCCTTTCAACTTGTGTTTTGTTGCACATAACCTAACAAGCTGTAATTGTAGGGCGCCCAGAATGGAGAGGCTGACAACTGCCATGACAATGACCCATGGGGTGTGTTGAGCACCCTTTACTGTTCCCTCCTCAGCACCGTTAATGCCTGTGGGATGTATCCTGCCCTTCCTCTCCTGCTGGCATTAATACCAGAAAAGGCTCAATCCAAATGGGTATCAAGTTGGTGTATTTTTGGAGACACTGGTAGGTCAGTTATCATTTGTTATCGTTGTCAGACCAACTGCTAGTATTGTGTTTGCATTTAGTCTCTAGTTGCTATCTTATTCAGTGTTGTTTTCTTTTTTTTTCAGAGCTGAGTGGGTGAGTACATTGATGGCATGCTGATCAGATTTCCAGGCTGCCGTGGGGCTGTGAGTAGAGCTAATAGACTAGATGAAAGAATATTGAGCCAAAGCAATGTTTTTAGGCTGGTCCATGACAGAGACCAACATGAAGTCCAGTACTTGGGTCCAAATGACATCTTGCAGGAAGAATGGCAGGTAAGAGACACAGCCTAGGCATCTGGGAAAGCATCATGTGTTGTAGCCAACGGCAGCCTCGAGGTGAGGTGGCCGCCAAGAAAGTGAAGTTAGGGGTGTGAGAATGGAAAGGAAACAGCTCTGTCTTGGGCCGCTGTCCCTGGGCGGCCCATGTGGGGCTTTCTTTGCCACACCTGACTAACAGGGATTGTATTGAGGATGGTGGGGCTGAGGTCAGGGCTCGAAAGGTCATATGAATCTAGGCAGAGGGAACCTAGAGCTCTGGTGAGCTGTTATTGGTTCCATTACAACTTCTAGAAAGCTCGACTCGCAGTGGTTGGGTGATAAAAACGTGATTGTCTCATAGAACAAGATGTCTGGATGTAGGCCAACCTTACGGTGAGCAGCAGTGACTTACTGCTATCTTCTAAGGCCTAGGCTCCTTCTAGATTTCTTGTCCTTCAGCTTGTCACCTCAAGGAACCAAGGTGATTGCTGTAGATCCAAGCGTCACACTTCACCCAACCACATTCATGGCATGGAGGAGTGGGAAGAGGCAGAGCCAGTGGGCTCTTGCAAGCATACTACTGTTCTATCAGGAACAAAAAAAACTGTTTCAGAAGTTTCTCTGTGGGCTTCCCTTGTATCACTAGGCAGGTTGTGTCAGATGCCCGTCCCTTTGGTCCTTCAGTTTCAAAGACTGACTAAATCTCATCGTTGGGGCTGGGGAAGGGATGTTTTTCATTGATGCACATCTTTCTGCCCATCTTGGAAGAAAACAAAGTCAGCATCCTCTTAGTTCAAAAGGAGGAGGTATGAGAAATGGCTGTCGCTGGGCCACCAAATGTATCTGACACCGGGCAGAGCTTACTTTTCAAATATGAGGAGATGCTTCTCCTTGGTGTGTGGAAAGGGGTTTGTTTATGAGGCTCTGAACACAGAGTTTGGGCAGATGTTGTGCCAACTGGTGGACTTTGTGAGGAAACCAATTTTTAGTCCTACTCGAGTCAAGATTTCCCGATAGCCATAGGTATCCAGAAATGAAGGTGTTGCTTTGGCTGAGGTAGGAAGCAAAATCAGCCTCTACCTGGTAGGGACACAATAAAGGGGATTCTTGTACCAGTTGGGAAGGGCGAGGGGAGAGGGCGGACATTTACACTGACCTGTGAGTTTGCTTCCAACCCGGAGAACCTCTGAACCAAGTAATTAGTTTTCCCCCTTTGAATGTTTGTTGGATAATTATGCTAATTGGAGATAATGTTTCTACTAAGTGAGGTATAATTTCAAGTTCAGTGGTATTTTTATCTTTAGCATTATTGCATTAGATACAAAGTTTGCCTTGGACCTGGGCCTGTACTTTGAAATCATTACTTTTAGGAGGACAAAGCAAGTGGGACACATTTTTCTTTGAATTGTGTTATGGATAATGGGCACCCTGGCCCACTAACTGGCATCATAAGTACCAGTGCCCATGGCCCCACAAACCTTGTTGGACTTGGCACACTGAGGCTGAGTATCACCTCGGCAGAGCCACCTTCTTACACTTCTTCGATATTCTGTGCCCAATGGGATAGCAACAACCACATACTGAGTAGGGTATCGAGGAGAAAAGGATGAACCCAACCAATTAAAAGGACTTATTAAATTCATTTCCAAATGAGATACTTCTACTGGTTTCCAGTATTCATGGCAAACACTATCTCTTGTCGAAAGTTGCTCAATTCCCTTGCTGCTCCTTAGTAAAAAGAAGGAATGCGCTTGATATAGTCACCCTTTGGGCATCCTCTTTACTCTCCTCTTTGCAACCTGTTCTGCCACTGCCTAGTGTAGTCTTAACTATCCAGTATATGTGTTATGGACCCTGCTCCCCTCTCATGATCATTGCTGGTGAGACCATGAGTGTTCATCTGATCCATCAGGTTCCTCAGGGAATTTGGAATTGGGACACAGAGTAGCTAATCGGTTTTGTTAGATGTCTGGTCATAGAAACAGTATGGGTCACCACCTCCTACTCTGAGGTGAGAGAAGCAGAAAGGAAAGGTACAGAGAGAGACCATGTAGCCAAAGAGAGGCTGAGGCCTCCCTTGCCTGCTGCATCAACCGTACTAGCTGACCCCAGCCCAGCTTCCCTCAAAGCCCTGGGGATGTATTCTGTGCCCCACTCCAGAATCCATTCTATACCTCCTTTGCTATTTTGTTTAAGCCAGTTTGCACAGATACTTGTCATTTATAGCAAACTGAGAGAGATCCCATCCTCAGAAGGGCCCAACAGAAAGCCAATAGGAATTTTTTTAAATGTTTATTTATTTATTTTTGAGAGAGAGAGAGAGAGAGAGAGAGAGAGAGAGAGAGAGAGAGAGAGAGAATCCCAAGCAGGCTCTGCGCTTTCAACTCAGAGCCCAACACGGGGCACAAACTCACAAACCATGAGATCATGACCTGAGCCGAGATCAAGAATTGGACACTCAACCAACTGAGCCACCCAGGCGCCCCCCTAATATGAATATTTAAAAGAACTTTGTTACTTTTTCCAAATATAAAATTATAAATACTTGTTATAAAAAAACAGAAAAGTTTTATCTTCAAATGTGGAAATTCCTACAATACTCCCCGCAAGAGATAATTGCTCTTGATATTTTGGAGGCAGAGGAAGGAGCATGAGCAGACACAAACCAGCAGGCCCCAATCTTGTTGGGCCCTGACAGGACACATTGTTTCAAGCACTTCACCTGCTTGAAATGCATCAAGTCCTTACCACAAGGCCAGTGGGGAGGACTAGCGGGGAGGACTAATCCTACCTTCGTGCTAAAGATGAGGAAACTTAGTCATGGAGAGGTTGAGCTGGGGGAGCAGAATCTGAACCTGGGCAGTTGGGCTCAAGAGCCTGGGCCCTCAACCACCAGACCATATAGCTTCTCATTTTATTATTGTTGCTACTTATTTATGTTGTCCATTGCTGCATAACAAATTACCATAAACTTTGGGACTTAAAACAACGAGCACTGATCATCTGGCAGGTTCTGTGGGTCAGGAATCCAGGTGTGACTTGCTGGGCTGGTTGCTCAGGGTCTTTCAAGCCCATAATGAAGGTGTTGTGCAGGGGCTCCCCTGAGACTGGGCTGAGGGTGGACCCACTTCCAAGCTCATGGGGTTGTTGGCAGTCCTTGTGAGCCCTTGGACTGAGGAGGACCTCGGATCCTTACTGGCTGTTAGCCAGAGGCTGCCCTCAGTTCCTCACTGCGTGGGCCTCTTCATGACAGCTGGCTCATCAAAGTCAGCAAGAGAGAGAGTCTGCCCATCTGGAAATTACTATCTGGTGGAACCTAATCACAGAGGGACACCCCATTGCTCTTGCCATATTCTACTCATTGCAAGCAAGTCCCCGTGCTAGGCTGCATTTAGGGGGCTAGCCTGTATCCAATGATACAGGAGCATCCTCGCTTCTTTAACTTTTATATTTTTCATAGTTTTCTGGTAATGGTTGGATTGGAGCACTTGGCTCAGGGTAAGGCCAGAATGGCACCTTGAACTGGAGATGGCCAGCCTTATAGCAGGACAGGGCGGGCCTGATCCCGACTCCCTGATGTGGGAGGAGTAGCTAAACCAGAGCTAGAGAAGGGCAGGTCTGCTCACCTCCTCTTGGTCCTATCCTTCTGCTTTCCTGCCTGGGGACAAGAAGCCCAGGGAAGGGCCCCTGAGAGATGGGACAAGCACCTGCCACACCCGGTAGCAGGCAGCTCAAGATCTAGGAGGCCTTGGGTCTTTCTCCCACTCCCCTGCCCTTTAAGAACCATGGTGCAAGGGATGGCCAGCCATCCTGGGGAGGCATGAGCCCGGGACGAGTCAGGGGTGGAGACAGAGATGGGAAGTGTTTGTTGCGAGGAGGAGGACAGGTAAGGTTCTCCCTGGCCTGTTATCCTACAGAGAATCTTGCACTTGGTGTTTGTATGGCACCAGACCATACATTTGGGCGTCTTTTTATGTCCAAACATGGGGATCTGATTCATGCTTTTCTGTGGCTGCTTAGTAGTCCACTGTATGGGTGGCCTGATGAAACCTGATCTCCAGATCATTGGAGGCTCACCCAACTCCGTTTGAAATGTGTCATTTCTGGGGGGCCCTAAGGGCAAACCCATGTGTGCCATGTCATTGTCGAAGTGTGTGCTCTAAATATAAGCCTCCTCAAAATAGTCTTTCTGAGTTTGGTGCATGCGTATTCTCCAAGGACTCTCACAACCAAATGGGGCCTCCGAGGCCTTCCATCAACAAGGATGGCTCCCATCTCTGTGGAGGTCCTGGGGCCATTGAAGGGAACACAGCCAAGTCTCTGTCACTCCTCTGAGGGTTGAGGAACTCTGCATTTGAAAAAGCCAGCGTGCGAAACCCTGGCTGGCATCCTGGTATTAGCTCATCTTTCACCAGGTGAAAGGAGGTGTTATTTCCATTCAAGCAGCTTCACCTTTTGCCCCCCTACACTTGCTTCCGTTTCACGTTCAGCTTGCTCTTTCACTGCGCACACTACGATTAGTGATGTCTGCTTCACGAGCGCCGCTCCAATAACAGGCTGCAGATAGTCTTCCATTTCCCTTTTGCTTTATTCAGGGTTCTAATAAATAACCTGTTCCCTCACTTATCTTTTTGTCTCTACAAAATCCAAAGCCATCTAACATCACTTCTGTAGCTCAGCTCCCTTTCACGGCTCTCCTGTTTATTTCAAGTGGCTCAGGGTTTAACTTCATTATTAGCAATAGTCAGTCATTATTTACTGAGGTTTTAGTGTGCACCCAGGCCCTGTGCTACATTCTTTGTAGGAGAAAGCTCCATGAAGCTTCACTACAGACAGCCCTTACACACTAAGGAGTGTAAACACTCCTAGTTTACAGAGGAGGAGACCAAGGTGGAGAGAGGGCCTCATTCAAGGTCACCTTGCCAGAAAGTGGCCAGATCTGAAGCTACACCTGCTAAGAAAACCAAACTCTGAAGCCCTCTTCCATGCAGAATTATTGCCCTAACTCCTCTGCAGGTTCACAGTGGGCCCTGCTAAGACCAAGGTTATTCAGCTTCTCAGGAGGACAAGGAGAAATTGGAGAGCCTCCAGGGAAGGTCCTGGAAAGTGATTAAGAGGACGAGAATAACACTGGTGAGAAGGCTCAGAGGAATAAGAGTAATTTAATCTGGAGAAATAAATTCTAGGGGCTAATTAATGGCATTCCACCGATGTCTTCATGAGAATCAATTAAAATATTTTAAAACAGGAGCTAATCTGCTAGTTTTATTATACAATGGTAAAGGAATGGTTTAACTATTATTTTATTTAATGAATTCAGCAAATATGTAATAAGCAGCCACCATGGCTCAGATACATAGTAAACAAGGTCCCTCCTCTGGTAGGACTTAACATTTTGTTGTCAAGGATGGGGAGGGAGGGAGGGAGGAAGGACGGACTGTAAGCTAGGAAACCATAGAGAAACAGGATCATGCTAGTCAATGATAAATGCTGTGAAGACACCAAGACAGGAGGACAGAAAACAAGTGTAGCAGGTGGGCTTCTCCACTTTGGGAGGTGGGGTGGCATTTGCACTGAGACTGGATGTGAACCTATGGGAATGGAATGGTCTGGATGGAAGGGACCTTGGGGCAGGAACTTTGGCAGATACAAGGGGCAGAAAGCAGGAGGGTAAGGCTGGTGGCGGAGAGTGGTGGGCGATGGGCTGGGACATCCAATGGGCAGAGGAGTCCTATGTGAAGGAATGGACCATAGGAGGTCAGGGTAAGAGGTATCGGTGAGGGCCACCATGGTGGTTTGGACTCAGGGGGAAGTGGGGCAGGTGGAGAGAAATGGATCTTTGCATCTCTCTTGTGTTTGTTGACAGGTAATCATGGCAGATGAGATGTGGGGGTGGGGGCAGAGACGACAGGAAGAGAAGACTCGAGCATGGCCATCAGAGTTTTGGAATGAAAAATTAGCTATTTGTTTTGTTTTCATTTTACTGGGAGAAGGAAGTTTTGAGGGTACCTTTCTTGGAAGTTTTAAGCTGATAGTCTTAGGCCATCAATTCTAGGTAATATTTTGGATCTTGGTATACTTTGTAGGGAGAAGGTCCAAACCTCTCCTCTGTTTCTTGGAAGGGAAAGCCTCCCCCTTCCCAGGTCCCAGCAATGAGAATGTTGAGTCCAATACAAGGCAAGCCCTCCATACCCCACCCCATTTTGCAAGCAGGGAAACTGAGCCTTCGAGAACAGTTTGCAGAAGGTCACATCACATCCAGCTCTTGGCAGAGTCTCGAGTCTCCTGACTCCTCAGCCAGGGCTCTCTCCACCATATGAGCTGTCTCATGGCACAGGGAAGGGAGGCAGAGGTTTGAACAAACAATTCCATCCCTCCTAGCCTGGACAAAAATGAGAATCCTTGCTCTTAGAGGTCAGTTCTCAGAAGCTGAGTGGCCTTGGCTCCAGCCATGTCAGTGCCTTCTCTCTGGTCAACCGAATATAAGTTTAAACAGGCCTGTTTTTAAGAAGCGACCTCAATATTCAAGTGTCTATGAAATGCATAAGATCCAGGTGTGACTGCAACTGAAATTGAGCAGCAGTGAGGTATGTGTGTCAAGCTATTTTGGGGTGCAAATACCAAGGTTTGGGGCCCGTGGGTGGAAGGTAATATCCTCTGAGAAGTGTTCCCTCAATGCTTTTTGGTAAGCCCTGAATTATAGTCTATCAGAAAGGATCTTGAATAGAAACTTTCATGATGGTTATACTGCTATGTACCTTTCAAAAGCAGAAGTTAGAGTGTTAGAATAACCCAAGGTGAAATGAAATCCATTTGGGCTTTCCATACTTGAGGCACACTTTTATGGGTCAGTCTCTGAAGGTCAGCTAAAAAAAACAAAACAAAACAAAACAGAAAGGATAAAAGAAGTTCCTTGAAAAAGCTTGTGTTAGGAAGACAAAACCATAATGTCTCTCATTCTGTTGATAAAATAGAGACTTCCTCCCAGAAATTTTCCAATGGGGGCAAAAAAAGTACTTTATAATGATGTTTTATGTAGCCTGGTGAGCAAATGCACAAAATGATAAAAGCATTACAATTATAATGCCTCCTACCCAGAAGCTTAATGCAACATGGTGGGAATTTAGATGTATCTGCAGTCACATTTCTTGTGGAATCCTAACTGCCTCAAGACCTGAAGCCAACTTTTCTTGTATGGTATACTTTTACCCAAACCTAAACTGATCAGATTTCCAGGACAGAGAGATATCTTCTCAACCAAACTCATTCCACCAGAATTTTTAGATGTACTTTTTTGCATTGAGGGAGGTAGTTTGTCTCAAAGAAATACACATTATTTGGGAAATGCTGTGATGGGCAAGCCATGCCTTACATTATCAGGTTGGTTCACTGACTGAGTGCTTGGCCAAGATCTGAGCGAATGAGCCATACACCAGATAAGTTTTGATGTGTTAAGCAAGGGAAGAAAAACCCTGAGATTGGAGGGCTACCTGGGTGGGGAAGCTTCCACAGTGGGGAATTCTGGGGTGGCTATTCCCAGTATTGGAAACCAAGCTAGCCACCTGGTGTAGCCTTACTGGGACTGGTCAGAGCTTTGTCTTTGCAAACAGCTTAGTTTCCTTTGAAAGGACATGGAAGCTTGGAGCTAGACGGTTTGCTTAAAGCTTCAGGCATGGTGTTTACCACCCTAGGAGTGTGGATTAGGGTCTGATGTGCGCAAATGGGAAGATTCATTTCTCCCACTAGGTGGCAGTCTATGGGGGGCATGGGCTTGCAAAGCACCTAGAATTCAGTTACCTCCCAAAATGGGGCCACTTCCTCCCAGGAAAAGATTGCTATCCTCATTCAAGTCCTGGAGAGGAGCTAGTCTATCTCCATTTCTCCATTTTTTCATTTTTAGCTTAGCTAGCCAAGTTGTTGAACTGTGATGACTATGTCAGCAAAATACATTCTGGGAGTGAAATGTTTACTACACAAAGGCAAATTCACCTCTTAAAAGGGATGGTTTCTCTCAGTCTTAGAGCTTGTACAGTTCATTTTCAGTGCCCTAGCCACAAAACATTGGGAAAATATACCCAGGACCTTTAGATGACTAATTATCAGTCACACCTAGAAAACTCTAGGTATCGCTGGTGTTGCAATAAGAAATAATGAGAAGAGGGATGCCTGTGTGGCTTAGTTGGTTAAACGTCTGACTTTGGCTCAGGTCACGATCTCATGGCATGAGTTTGGGCCCCGTGTCAGGCTTACTGCTGTCAGTGCAGAACCTGCTTTGGATCCTCTGTCCCTTTCTCTCTCTGCCTCTCCCTGACTTATTCTGTCTCTCTCTCTCTCTCTCTCTCTCTCTCTCTCACTTGAACATAAATAAACATTAAAAAAAAGAAGAAGAAATAATGAGAAGAGAACAGGAATCTAATGCTTGTTGAATGCTTTTTCTGGACAATAAGTGAACTGTGGCTCATAGAGCTTAACCGCTCACTCAGTCTAAAAACAGATGGAATTAGGGTTTGAACTCAGGTCCATCTAGCTATAAAACCAACCCCATTTCTGCTATCCCATGCTTGATAAGAGCAAATGGCAGCAAGCCAGTAGCTATGGTGGGGACAGGACAGGAAGATGTTCCAGAGGATTTATAAGTAATACAGTCCTGACCAATCAGAGCATTGCATCACCCCCCTCCCCCAGGCACAATAGTTGGTTCAGAAATGGGCATTTGAGCCAAGCAGTGCCCTTGGGGAAGGCTCTTTTCTGCTAGATTTGAAGCTGTGATAGAGCACAAGCTTCTGAGGGCTACTACATGAGGAGTAAGTGGTCATAGAGATCAGAGTCATGAGACAGGGAGCCTGAGACTGTGTGACCATCTGGCACCACCCAAGCTCTGGGTCTAATCACATTTGATCTTCCCAGGATGTTTCAGTTGCCCAGCCAATAGGTTATGTCCCTCTTTTGATTATGTCATTTGGGGTAGGGGTGTTGTCACTTTCACCAAAAGAATATTGACTTATGTAGGCAGTAAATATGAGAGAGGACGGAATGAAAATAAAACAAAAGCAGCTATGGGTTCAGTGGTGTGCTCACTATCCTGTGTTCTTCTGGCAGTTGACTTTCTACATCGTTGATCTTTATCCACTCGATTTCAGAACGAACTAATGAATAAAAGGTAATAGGGGCCAGAGAGACGTGGGGAGAGTAGACTAAGATTCAGCTAAAACACAAGAGCAACTTGTAAAAGGTCTTAGGATTACAACACCACCTCAGCTAGAGCTACACGCTGTTTTCTATATCATGTTTGAAAATGTGATGTGTCGGAACAAATGGTTGCAACTTTAACTTACATAATGAATATATATTATGATGCAGGATGTACAAATAAATGCAATACCTGTAAATTATTTGACAATCAGCCGTGGTCCAGCTTGAATTTTTCCCAAATGCCGAGGCTCAATTATCATCACAGGAGTGATTGTACCATTATAGTTAGGCTTGAGTTGGAAGCTTTACTAATTGTGAAAGAAGGAAAAAAAGAACAGTCTTCATAAGGCAGACAATAATATGAACATTTCAATAAGTATTTTCCGTATTGAGTTTTCCTTGGTCCATTTTCAAATTCATAGTAATCATTATACTTCCTTACTCAGCCAAATTCAGAATGGTTGAATGAATGAATAGCAAATTTGCATAATTTAGGATTGAAAACTCAACTCAAATTGGTTGAACTATAAGAGAGTAATAGCCTTAAAAAACCGAGAAATCCAGAAGACCAGATGTGAGGTCAGTGTTGACTGAGATAGTAGAATGAAGTCCTTCATGACCCATTTCCCCCAATTCCTCAGATTTTCCTCATGGAGCAGGATCTCCATCTGTAGGCTTCACACAGCAGGTCTGGCAGGCCAGCTTCCCTTGGGTGGCAGCAAACCAGCTACAGAACACTTCACCAAAGAAGATGTATAGATGGCCAACAAGCATATGGCAAGATGCTCCACATCATAAGTCATCAGGGAAATGTGAATTAGGACAACAATGAGATACAGCTACATACCTATTAGGATGGCTAAAGTCTGGAACACTGAGAACACCAAATCCTGGAGAGGATGTGGAACAAGAGGAACTCTCATTCATTGCTGCTAAGAATCCAAAATGGTACAAGCCACTTTGTTGACGGTGTCTTACAAAACTAAACATACTCTTACTGTACAATCCAGCAATTACGCTCCTTGGTATTTACCCAAAGAAGTTGAAAACTTGTGTTCACACGAAAACTTGCACACAGATGTTTATAGGAGCTTTATTCATAATTACCAAAACTTGGAAACAACCAAGATGTCCATCAGTAGGTGAATGGATAAACAAACTGTGGTACATTCAGACAGTGGGAATGTTATTTGGCTCTAAAAAGAAGTGCTATCAAGCCATGAAAAGATATGGAGGAAACTTAAATGCATATTACTAAGTGAAAGAAGCCAATCTAAAAGCTGTATGATTTTACCTATATGAAATTCTGGAAACAATGAAAAGATCAGTGGTTGCTGGGGGTCAGTGGGGATGGAGAGATGATAGGAGAGATACAGAGGATTTTTAGGGCAGTGAATCTGTTCTATATGATACAGTACTCTGTGTGATATAATGGTAGATACATGCCATTATACATTTGTCCAAATCCATAGGATGTACAACACCCAGAGTGACCTCTAATGTAAACTATGGACTTTGTGTGGTGATGATGTGTCAAGATAGGTTCACTGTTTGTAACAAATGTACTACTCTGGTGCGGGATGTTGATAGTGGGGGAGGCTGAGCATGTATGGGGCAAGGGGTATATGGGAAATCTCTGTATCTTTATCTCAGTTTTGCTGAGAGCCTAAAAATGTTCCTTAAAAAAACTATAGTCCCAGGCTTTAACAACGTTGTGATGCACTCTCTAGGCTGAGAGAGAGGGTCTCTCAGCTTTGGCAGAAGAAGCTTTGGCTTCTGCACTAGCTTTGGCAGAAGAAGAGGAATCTTTTTTTTGATAGAAGGACTCAGCAATGCCTCTTACTGCCTTTGTGTTTCACTGGCCAGTCCTTGGAGCCAGAGGGTCAGGAGTACTGGTTGGCTTAAGCCAGTGTGAGCCCACACACCGATGGGGTTTCTGCCTCGTCTAAATCACATGGCTGGGCTCAGAGGAGGGTGGTTTCCCAAAGGAAAAATGGGGAGACTATTCCCAGGAAGTGGCTGAATGAATGATGGGTCACCGATAACAGAAGGCTTCTATAAATGGGAAGTTTATCTTCTGTATATCCTCATTTCTCTAAGTTCAATAGCTTTGAAGAGTATTTGTTTAATTTTTGGTACATTGAGTTGGTCTCTAAGGGATGTAGACAATCCACAATAAATATTATTGAAAGAAAGACTATTGGTAAAATAGCACTAGTTGTAAGATCGAATCTCCATGTTTCAGTGGCTTAACGCAGCAGAAGTGAGTTCTTGCTCTTTTAAAGGTGCTGGATAGGAAGGTGATCTCTCACACTCTGATTCAGAGACTGAGGTTTTTTCTGTCTCGTGCCTCAGTCAAAGGCCTCAGAATTTTTTACTTCCAGACCTTAGATGGGAAAAAGAGCAGAACATAGCCTTTAGGAGATTTTCATACATGTTACTTCTATTCACATTCTATTGTGCAGAACTCAGTCACAAGGCTGTGCCTTAACACAGGGGAGACTAGGAAATGTAATCCAGCTGAGTGTTGGGGTGGAAAGGTAGAAGCAAGGCAAAGAAGGCAGGCAATGAAAGAAATCCCATTCACCTGGTGCATTTACTGGTCCAGAAACTCATCTAAGTGAAAACGTATTCCTAGAACAGAGGGTGAGAATCGTTGCAGATTATATGGCACAGGCATGTGAATGCTATTTTAAAACTTTTAAAAGTTGGTCTATATGGGGCTGACATGTACATGTGGCAATGTCATGTAGTTCAGCTTGAGAATAATTTGACATAAAATCTAGGACATGAGGAAGCATAGACATACTGGGACCATGTCCCATTGAATGTTCTGGGATCTTAATTTTTGAGACAATTTCTTTTGAGATACAATTTGTATACGATAAAATGCTGACATTTTAGGTGTAGAGTTTGATGGGTTTCATTAAATCCATTACATCTTTGATGAGGAAAATGTACAGGGAAGTAGGCTTATATTACCACTCTACAAAAGGGAATATGGAGGGAATTTCTGGAAACATCTATAAAACGATTTTTCTTTCTTTGAGTTAATTAATAGTGAAAAAGGAATTTTGTCTAAAACAATTGGATTATTGCTTCAGTTTGCTTAACCAGGATAGAAGTGACTTCAGCCTCTGAGTAGCAAAAATATGAATATAAGTAACAGGTTCCTGATAAACCACATAAGCCACATATGATAAACCACAGAGCTCGGGCTTTAGCCTCAAATTGATCAGGGGTTGGGTTCTGGCTCAGCCACTTTCAACCTATGTTGACCTTGGGTATTTTATTTTATTTTTTATTTTTAAGTTTATTTGTTTATTTTGAGAGAGAGTGACAGAACACACAAGTTGGGGAGGGACAGAGAGAGAGAGAGAGAGAGAGAGAGAGAGAGAGAATCCCAAGCAGGCCCTGCACTGACAGTGTATAGCCAGATGTGGGGCTCAAACTCATGAACCGTGAGGTCACGACCTGAGCTGAGGTCAAGAGTTGGTGGCTTAACCAACTGAGCCACCCAGGTGCCCCAACCTTGGGTATTTTAAACCTCACTTTCTCCTCTGTGAAATAGGACTAGAAATAACACCTTCTTAATAGGGTTGGTTTGAAGATTAAAAGAAATAATGTGTAAAAATATTTGGTACAATATCCAGAACATAGTAAGTGCTCAGTTTGCATTAGCTACTGTTATTAATTATTTATCACTCATGAGAAGCTACCCATTCATGAAGACTCTCTGGTTTTCTACAGTATATGCCACTGTCAGGCTCCTGATGAAGTCATGTTCAATTTGACTTCTGCATCTTTTTTTTTTATTCACCATCCCATTATTTTTTATAAGATATTCTGAATTCCCCGTGGAAGCAAGAACCATAGTAACAAGCTTTCAGCTTCATTTTGTTCTGAGATGATCATTAATGGAGTTATTTTGATACTTTTTTTTTTTTTTTACAAGACAGCCTTAAGCTGTAACTACAAATGCCTTTTCAAAAGTCCCTGATTTATTTTTCTGTTCAGCTGAACTCTTGTGTCTTTGTCTTCATATGTTTTTGATGAATGGATGATGTTGTCTTCAGATGTTCTCAACCATCCTGGGGTGCATTAAAATCACCCGATGGCTCTCATCAAGTGGAAGACAGGAAGGAGAAATCCAAGCAAAAGACAGGCTCTGCTTCCTGGGACATGCATGCACCTGCTAAGGGACTAGTGTTAGGAAATTCACAAAGTCAGCCTCTGATCATAAAGATTCTTCCTTAAGGAGAAAAAGAAAAGAGCAAAAGCAAAAAAAATACATTTACTTCAAAGAACTCCTGTCTGATTGAGTGGAGAAAAAGTAGCCTCATTGCTTTGATCCTTTCACTGAGAGAAACAACATGAAAAGAAAAGAGAAAACAAGGCTCAAAATATGGGCTTTTGTTGAGAGCATCATTAGGAGTGTTTATTGGCTATAGCAAACACACATCGCAGCTCTGGAACATTCTGTAGGGCTTCGCCAGCTTCTGCCTGGAAGACCAGGTGGTTGATTTTGGGCCACATTCCTTTTTTCAAGTGAGGGAGCAGGGACTGTAAGTCTCAAACCCCCTTGACCTTTGGTGTGTTCAGTCTTTAGAAATAAACTTGGATTTTTTTTTAAGGCTTTGGTTTGTTTACCTTTGGTAAACACTGTCTGATTCTTTTTTCCCCTTGAAGAGAAAAGCTCTTCACAAAGCTGATGAAAAGGCTTTTTGCACATCAGCTTCTTCAAAACAACATTGTGATGAGTTAAGTGCAAACAAATCAGGATCAGATGAATTGCATTTTCCCTTTAAAATAGAGTTGAACAGATTTAAGGTGGTGAGGGAAGTGTTTTTCAAAAGTGCTCTTCAAAACCAGAATACTGAGTGGCAGTCAATAAACTCAAGAGTATGGACAGAATTTGCCTTCCTACTCTTCTGGAACATTATTTTTCAAACGATGTGCATGGCCTCAGTCCTTTACAGGTGAGCCGCCAAATTTTGATGAACGCGTGGAGTTAATTTGTTCTAATGAGGAGGAAATTCCCAGCATAGTGACCGAGCAGATAGAATGTAAAGCCGAGTGCACGGCCGCTGCCTGCTACGAGGAACTAAAAAGTACTATTTAATAGTAACTGGCATCAAAGAAAGGTGTAATATGGGTAGTGTGTGAGATTTGTGCTTCACGAGCATATAAGAGTGTGGTCAGAGCAGGAAACAATTCCACACAAACAGCTCTGCTGTAAATTCCATGAAGGCTGAGTCGAGCTCAAGGTTTCCCGTAGAACTGGGTGCCCACTGCCTAGCATGGGGTGACCATAACAACAAATCATGGCCAGTCAAGGGGACACATAAAATTAGCCATCCCAGTGGCTTCTGTCACAATGCCTGCTTTCCAACGAGGCCAGAAAAGCAAAAGGCTGGGGCGCCTGGGTGGCTCAGTCGGTTAAACGTCCAACTTCGGCTCAGGTCATGATCTCACGGTCTGTGGGTTTGAGCCCCGCGTCGGGCTCTGTGCTGACCGCCTGGAGCCTGTTTCGGATTCTGTGTCTCCCTCTCTCTCTGACTCTCCCCCGTTCATGCTCTGTCTCTCTCTGTCTCAAAAATAAATAAACGTTAAAAAAAAATTAAAAAAAAAAAAAGCAAAAGGCTAAGAACCTTTGTTTTGAGCAGAACCGATCCCTCTCTTTTCTACAGTCTCCTCCTGTGATGCACGCATTTTCTTGTTTTGCCTCCTTCCTGGCCTGGAAGCCCATTGAGGCCAGAGTGCGTGTCTCACCAGGGTTTTCTCCTCTCCGGAGTCACTGGTCCCTGACACCAGTGCTAAATGCTTCTGAACCCAGGAGAGAATCCAGCCTGTCATCATCTTCATCACCTTCTCTGTCATCGTTTTCTTCTCCTTCACTGATTTCATTTTGTGTCAGGATAGTGCTGTGCTGATTTCTAAGTACTTTCATATGCATTGTGGTCCTATTGCTGGCACACATGTGCACCGTCTGATGTGGCTGGGATCCAGGCACTGGTCTGCATTGGTCCTTCTTTTCTAGCACCGGCCGCTGGTTCTCCAGGTACATCTTTAGGCACGGGTAGCTTTAGGCATAGGGAGGAAACAGGTCTCAGGAAACAAAACCTAATGCTTATCAGTTATATTGCTTAGCAAAAAGAAATAATTCGAACAATATCTAATCAAAAAGAGACTAGAGCTACATTGTGTCTTCTTGGAATATTCCTTTGGCACAAATGCAGCACTTCCAATTTGGTTCTTTATCCCCTAGCCCTTGACAAAGTAGCCCCATTGGGTGCCAAAGAGAAGTATAAACACAGATGTAAACCTGGGCTCTGGCATTGACTTGCATAGGTTGGCCCTCCAAGTTATGCACAATATGCTAGTATTGATGGCCACTTTTTTAGTCATCAACATGAAAACCCCAAATTAGAAACTCCCCTTTAGAAAGCTCACAGCAACCCATAAATTCATCCTGTTAACCCAGTAAATACAGGTTTAGAGTTAAACTAAACTCAGGCTGGGGCACCTGAGTGGCTCAGTCAGTTGAGCGTCCGACATCGGCTCAGGTCACGATCTCGCGGTCCGTGAGCTCGAGCCCCGCGTCGGGCTCTGTGCCGACAGCTCAGAGCCTGGAGCCTGTTTCGGATTCTGCGTCTCCCCCTCTCTCTGCCCCTCCCCCACTCGCGCTCTGTCTCTCTCTCTCTCTGTGTCAAAAATAAAAACATTAAAAAAAATTAAACTAAACTCAGGCTTATAAGGAAAAGGTTTTGATTATAATACAGTGACCTTTAAGCATTTCTAGGACGATTTTATACTTTTATATGGAGTTCACTAACTTACAGTTTACCAAATGGGGAATGAATGTTTCAACAGGAGCATGAAGGGCCTTTGAAGGAATTCACAGTCTCTTTTCCATTTTTTTTTCTTCTGTACAATCAGGATAGGCCTGGTTATGTTGCACTAAGAAACAACCCCCAAATCACAGTGGCATTTCTCCAGTGCTGGTTGGGAGTGGCCTTCTGCTCACTGTGGTCACTTGAGGACTCCCACTGATGGAGGGTTAACCTTGACATGTGCCTCCAGCACCTCCCTGGCTGTGGAAGAGGGTGTAATGACCCGTGTGGGGCTCTCTCAACTTCAGCTTAGAAATGACACACATCATTTGTGCACAGAAGCCATTCGCCACAGAAGGTTAAAGAGCCACTCTGTTTTCAAAGCAGTACAGTCCTATCATGTGCTCACAGAGGGGAGAACCAGAATCTTTGTGCCCCACCTTCGTGCCCACTACCTTTCTCTTCATCATCGCTCCCTCATTACAGAAGCAGCACCCGCAGGAAGACATGCTGCCTCTGATGTACCTGTTAGGTTGTCTGGTTTTGTTATCTAAAAATGCCCTTGCCAGGGGCGCCTGGGTGGCTCAGTCGGTTGAGCGTCTGACTCCGGCTCAGGTCGTGATCTCGCGGTCTGTGAGTTCAAGCCCTGCGTTGGGCTCTGTGCTGACAGAGCTCAGAGCCTGGAGCCTGCTTCAGATTCAGTGTCTCCCTCTCTCTCTGACCCTCCCCCATTTGTGTGTGTGTGTGTGTGTGTGTGTGTGCGCGCGCGCGCGCGCTCTCTCTCTCTCTCTCTCAAAAATAAACATTAAAACAAAATGTTGACAATTTCCTGTTGGCTATTTCCTGTTTGCTTTACAGAATTACAGATCAAAACAAAGACCTCTTGGGGCGCCTGGGTGGCTCAGTCGGTTAAGTGTTGACTTAGGCTCAGGTCATGATCTACCGGTCCGTGTGTTTGAGCCCCGCGTGTTGACAGCTGTGTTGACAGCTCAGAGCCTGGAGCCTGTTTCAGATTCTGTGTCTCCCTCTCTCTCTGCTCCTCCCCCATTCATGCTCTGTCTCTCTCTGTATCAAAAAAATAAATAAACATTAAAAAATTTTTTTTTAAAAATGCCCCTGCCATTTTAGAGAGTAAATGGGTAATGCAAAATAAGAAGTTCAGTTTATTACTTTTGGGGGGAAAAAAGGAAGATGTGCATAGCTGAGCAAAGATTGAACAAAAAATGCAAATTTTATGTTTAAAGGTAATTAGTAAAAATGATACCATCTTACTTCCTGGAATGAAACCTTCTCAAATGAGTGTGATTGCAGGAAGGCTGGCTTTGGAATTTTAGTCCTATAATAGAGCAAATAGGGCTCTCCAACCCATAAGGAGTACGTGAACCATTTGGGAGGGGTATTTGGTAATTGTTACTTTTTTGGTAACTGTAGTTATGGAAAAAGAAAAACTCCATGAGTGTGTCATATTTTCACTTTTTTAATTTTATTTTTTAAATGGCAGTGGAAATCAAGGATAATTATGCATGCGGTTTGTATTTAAGTAAAGCATGTGAGTGGAAATATCACTTAATTTTCCTCTCAGAAATCAGTTTTCAATCTTGGTGTTGGAATGTGCCATTAAAAGTACCTCACGCTATGATAATTAAATATGTTACTCAGAGATGCTAAATGATATCCCCTGAGGGTCTCACCATTTGCAAGTGTCTCTGCTTTATATACTGGGGCTTGAAAATGAGCAACTATTTTATAAATTGAGGATTTAAAATAAAATTGGACATACTCATGCTCTCAAGATATTATATTCTAGTACATGACCAAGGAAAAATCCATAACTATGGATATAGTACCTAAAGACTAGAAATGTTTACCTTTTCCAGTAGATTATGTGAGATGGGCTACTCTTTAGTTTTGTTTTGGCCATTGTATTTAAACAAATTTAAAAGTCTCTTTTGTGACAGGGAGTATAAATGTAGATGGAAAACACACCTATTGCCTTTGACGTCTATGTGTAACAAGTAAAGTGGATTCATTGTAGGGAAGTCAGAAAGTGCTGAAGAACATTGGGGACCAAACTAAACCAACCCTAACACAACTAAAACTCTAGTCATAATCCCGACCTAGGAGCAAGAATTTAACATAGTACTTTTCTTGCTAGTCTTTCTTTAAGTGTGTGTGCGTGTGTGTGCGTGCACATGGGTGCTTAACTCAGTTGGGATCATGTGTAATTTCATTTTCTGCATCTTTTCATTTAACATTGGAATATTTGGGGGTAGTGGCGGTAAGGAATGTACCAGATCCCCTAACATTTTTCTCAGAATTATGCACTCTTCACCCAAATTCCAGAACAGTGTTCTGCTTGGGATAAAGGCAACAATCCTTACACACAAGGAAGTATCTGGTGTGATGCTTTCAGAAGCAGGTGTGAGAGAACCTGGCTCAAACTGGCTTGAATGGCAAAGAAACTTACTATCTCACATTATAAGAAGTCCAGGGGTAATTCAAGCTTCAGGGTTGCTTGATTTAGTGACATACGAATATGGTCGAGGACCAAGATTCTTCTCATCTGTCCTCTTTGCTGTCCACCCAGTTGGCTTCGTCCCATGGTTGACAGTAGCAATTAGGTCAACAGGCTTCCTTATTTATGCCCAGAGGGAGAGAAAGGCCTCTCCCTGTCATGGGATGATATTCTCCCCATCCTTTGGGGGTCTGATTGGTCTGATTCAGGTTACATTTTTACTCTGGCCCCATGGCAGTGCCTAAATCTGGGATCTGGGAGGATTGAGTTAGACCTGTTGGAACCCATCCCTGGAGCTGAGAGTGGTGTCCTCTCCTCCTGCATTACATAAGCTGTATGCAAGAGGTTGAATACCTAAACAAAACTGGAATTCTATTGAGAAAGTTGGGTTAGATGCTGGAGAGGTATCCAACATTGTTCAGCAAAAGGGCCCCTTTACAGTGTTATTCCTGCCTACTCAAACCTTCTAATCTCACTTTGTGCTATGTTTTCCCACCTCTTTGTTGATTCCAATTTCTGTTAAGGTGGTCATAGTCTCCACCTCAGGGCCTTTGCACAAGCTGTCTTTCTTCTTGGGATGCTCTTCCTCCTCTCCTGGTTTTTTTTTTTTTTTATTATTATTATTAAATCCTACTTACCCTCCAAGTGTCAGCTCAGTTCTTACTTACTTCTACTAAGTGAAATCCCTTCTTTCCTTTCTAGCACATGCTATTGTCAGTCTTTAGTGAATAGGATCTTTTTTTGATTAACATGTGACCCCCCCCCCCCAACTCTGGACTCCCTCTGGGCAGAGATTACTTCATCATTATTTTTATTTTCTGGGCCTCCCAGTGCTTGAAATGTGTAAGGTGCTAAATAAATAATTTCTAAATACAAAAGAGTGATTGAAGCTCATTTTACTTTTTTTTAATGTTTATTTATTTGAGATAGGGAGAGAGCAAGCATGAGTGGGGGAGGGGCAGAGAGAGAGGGAACCCCCAAGCAGGCTCTGCGCTATCAGCGAAGAGTCCAACGTCGGGCTTGATCTCACGAACTGTAAGATCATGAGCTGAGCCGAAATCGAGAGTCTGAAGCTTAACAACTGAGCTCCCCGTGTGCCCCTGAAGCTCATTTTAAACAGAGGTTAGGTGTCAGTGTATCAGCATGAAACATAATCTTCAAAATGTAACATAAGTGTTTATCCTGTTTATTTCAAGTATTTTCTTGCAGACTAATAGAGAGGATGTTTTCCAGTTGGCACCACTGGAGGTGCTCAGCATGTGTAGGCAGGGGAAGGAGAGGATGTAGGAAGTGCTGGCAACACCATGTGGTTAAGTGAAACTTACCGCACTGTTATGGCTGCTCTCACGGGGACAAAAGATAACCCCACCCACCCCCTTTTCTCTTTCTTACTTTGTCACCTGATGAAGGTAGATCTTCTCTCTCTGTCTAATCTAAATCTAAATCTAATCTTTCTCTCTAATCTGAATCTAAAACCATGGATATAGATTTTGATGGGAAATGAGAATATAGTCCAGATGCGGGATTTCTTGTGGGTACTACTTTTTCTGTTTCATTGAATGCAAAAGTACAGGTGTTGGGTTAAGAAATTAAAGAGTTTATATGCTTTGAGGGGCACCTGGGTGGCTCAGTCGGTTAAGCATCTGACTTCCGCTCAGGTCAGGATCTCATGGTTTGTGAGTTTGAGCCCCACGTCAGGCTCTGTGCTGACAGTGTGGAGCCTACTTTGGATTCTCTGTCTCCCTGTCTCTGCCCCTCCCCTGCTTGCACTCTTTCTCTCTCTCTCAAAAATAAATAAACATTTAAAATAAAGGGTTTATTAACTTTGAACCTTTAATATATGTGAAGAGTATTGTTTATTAAAATACTAGCAACTCACTGGGTTTCAAAGAATTAATATCAAACTTCTATCAATAAAAAAATACTAATACAAATGGTCATGGGGATAATATATAGAAGAAATTCATTTTGTATAGAAAAGCCATTCATCAATAGTTTCCTATATACTTAAATAGTCTTTGTTTATATTATTTTAATGTCTGCCTACTATCTCATGTCTGGACATACCATATCAAACGTCAGTTGTTAGGACATTTCATTTCCCTCTCCCATCACTAACTATAATAAGAAATGCTCAGGTGACCATCTCACACAGAAATCTCAGCATAGGTCCACATCCCAGGTTTCGTTCTCCAGATTCCCAGAAATAGCATTACTGGGATCTCCACTTTTAACGTCCACTTTGAAAGCCTTCTGTGGATCCAATATTCTACAAGTGTGCTGGCTTACCGCAGTCCTTAAAGCAGAGGAGATGAGGTGTCTCGCTCAGGATATGGCACTGACTCAATGGCGATCCTCTGTACATGTGCCAGAGGCGGGGGCATCGGGACCTACCCGGATATGTGGATTGTCAGAGAAATGGCTGCGTTCAGAAAGACAAGGGGAAATTTCTCGCCCAGACTCAAGTCTGTGAGAACCCTGAGGGAAACCCAGGTGAAGTCTGCGTTGGCAGCTCACCTTTAAATATTGGACGTGGAATGTGATCAATCAGCAAGCCACGAGGGAGGAAGTATAAATAAAACATGTCCCTTGCAAAGAGGGCAAAGCTGCAATTTGCCAAGTGCATTGTAATTGCTTCTGGTTAATTATCTCCGTGGTGAGCTGGGAGCAGCAAAGGCACACATTTACATCCACATCGTGGATAAAAATAATGCCACTTCTTGGATAATTCTGATTTTGTCGTTGAGATGTGGACAGTGCGTACCCAGTTCCGTAGGACAGTGAGAGACGGTGGCTTCATACAGCTCCACTTTCTGGGCTGTCAATTTTTATCATCGCTGTAATTACTTATGATCATTTTAGTGATATAATTATCAATAATAAGCACTGATAATTACAATAAGACTTACTAAATTGTAGTTGCTGGGCTGTACACTTCATAGGCATTGGCTCACTAAATGTTCCCAACAACCCTAGGAGGGAGGATTGTTTTCTTAATTTTCAGACGTGGGAACTGAGGCTTAGAGAGGCTAAGTGACTTGCTTAAGGTCACAGAGCTGACATTAAATCCCAGCTGTTAATGCTGGGATCCAGAGAATTTTCTCACAACCACTGTAGCAGACATCTCGGTGCCCCACCTAGATCTCCGGAGACCCTTTGACCCATCCCCCCATGCTAGAGTTGTTGCTGTTAACAGCTCACGCCTGAAACCATATGGGGAGTAGTGCCTTTCGAGACTAGAGCCACTTTGCCTGGAAGTACCTGGCAGTAACAACGCCCAGCCTGGAACGGCCTATAGCTGATAACTAGCTGGAGCAGAACATAAAAGACCAGCAACCTTGTTTTAGGGTGGTGCAAGTTCCATGATACAGTGTTGCTCTAGAGCTCTCTGCAGAATCAGGCTGTGGCTAGACATTACTATCACCTGAACTACATTCTTGCTTGACTTCTTCTCCTTCCTATCCTACTTCTCTCCCTACCATGCAGCTTCTCCTGAGATCATTCCCTTAATAAATGCCTTTTAAACAAATCCCTCTCAGGTTTTTGCTTCTAGGGAATCTGACCAGAGACAACCACTATGCTAAGTGTACTGATTGGCTGAATGAATTCTTCCCAGGGAAGCAGTATCACCATGCCTTGTCTGCATGACCCTGTGTAAGTCCCTTATATCATAGGGCCTCATGTCCCTTCTCTGAAAGGTGAGCTGAATAGACTGGATGGTTGCCAGAACCTCGTCTAATCCTGAGAGCCACCAATATTTCCACCTTCTAAAAATTCATTTGTTTGTAGGTAGCTGTATGGCTCTGCCCACGGAGGGACATTTGGTTTGGCAGTTTGCCCCTGGTGGGATGACTCCCAGAGAGCATGAGCTTACTTTTCTCTGTCTCTCTCCATCCCCACTGCAGGGGACTCCTGAAGAGAGTGGAGCTCACTCCGTCTTTGTGTGCATGACCCTGAAGGCTGGATTATTCCATTAAAACTGAAATGTCTTTAGGAGGAAATGTATTCCTAAGGTTAGGCAACAAGGTCAGCATCCCCCAGGACAGGCAAGTTACTGACTGGGGTGGGGGCAGGTTCCAACATTCCATGCCTGGAATGGGTAACATGAGCACAGTGGATGGATCAGTGGATTCATCAAGATGGAGGTCATGGGTTACTTTGACAAGAGTAGATTCAATGGATGACTTAAATAGAGAACAACAGGAGGTAAGGAAGCAGAATAGGTCAGACAGGAGGGGGACAGGACACCCATGGAAGAAGGAAGGCAGTGTACATGGTCCAGCTCACAAGGTTGGTGGACCAGAAGTGGGAATGACAGGGTCCCACTTTTCTCAATGCTCTTCTGAACAGTCATAAGTTGAGGGTGAGAAAAGGTAGAAATTGGGAAGGGACTTAGCAATATTTGCTTCGTTGTGGCCTCAAATGTCCAACTGGGGTTGACATTGGTATATGTCAAGGTTGAGTGTTATATAGACTCTTGATGAGCATCTGGGTGTATGTTGGGGGGGCGGGTGTGTGTTCAGAACTGGAAACACAGCTCAGGTATTAGTTATATGCTGATGCTTCCCAGTCTACCTGTAACCCAAACACATCTCCTAAGACCAGAGGTGTATATTCTAGTACCTTTTGGATGCCTCCACATCTTACAGGCATCCCAGACTCAAAATCTCCAAAATTGAACTCATCGTTTCCCCCTTAAAACCCAGTATAAAAAAATAAAGAGAAAGGAGAAGTTCTGAACACAGTCTCAAGGGTTAGGAAGCAGATTTCCTAGGTAAATTGCTAGGCACTGCAAAGAAATAGAGTTGTGTAGTTAAAGTGAGACCTGTTTACATGGTGTATTCCCCTATAGCCAAATTCAGCAGCTCAGGTGCAGAGCTGGGTGGTTTGGGTTTAACTAGGATTGGGCTTTTGCTGAAGTGTTTTGATAAATGGGGTAGAGAGGTAAGAAGGTGGTAATAGAGTGAATTAGCATAGCGATGGGCTATGGTATCTAAGCTGGGAAGTAAAGGCGGAAAGGACATGATGAATAATAGAAAGCAAAAAGGTTAATGGACTTCAGCTCCTGTTAGATTCAAAGAATGTGGGTATCATTGAATAAGTGCACTGGAGACTCAAGAAGTGGTGTTCAGCAAGTAGGATGGATGCAGCTGACATAGAGGGGGTGCTGATGTTGGAAATGATAAGGTCTAGGGTGTGCTGAAAGATGGTGACTGAGGTGGGGTGGAGGAAAAGGTCGGTGAAAGTAAAGATCAAGGGACAGTGCAAGGGTGCTCGAGGATCATCTATATAGGTGTTGAAGTCCCTGAGGATGATGAATAGAGTAGAGGTGGAGAGGAAGACAGTGAGCAAGGTAATAAAATCTCTAATGAAGAGTCATAATTGTCTAAAAACGTCAAAAGATTCTAAAAAAAAAAAGGTGTCTAAAAAGGGAGGGAGAGGATGGTCTAGGATTCACAGGAGTTGCGATTTTGGAGAGAGCAAGGAGGAGAAGTGGTCTGGATGTGACAATGAGGAACAAAGAAGATAGTGGCCCCACCTTTGGGAAATAAAGCAGGTCCCACCTGAGAGACCTGAGGAAAAGATGTGCTTCCAGAAGCAGACAGTGCTCATAGATTCCCTTAGCTCCCAGTGCACTCAGTGCCATCAGCAGGGAGAGAGTAGTCAAACAGGGTGCCATGCTACAAGATTTCCACCAGAAAATCACTTGTCAGGCTGTTGTGGAAATGGAAGACTGATTCTCTGCATCAATTCTGATCTCTTTGAAGTCTGCCTTCCTGTACTGCAGAGGCTGGAAAGGTAAAGATGGAATTTCCCAGACTCCCTTGCGGCTAGGTTTCCAGATGCGCTCCAACTTCAGCCAAGCACACATGCTCAGGGGAAATCCGGGAGGTAGAAATGAGGTAGAGGCCATGTTTCCACAGCATCTGATGACGGCAACGGTGATGGAGCTGGGGAGGGTCAAGTCTCGAATGATACTGTAAACCATCTGATACCCTGAAATAAATCCTTCCTGCTTATGATGGCTAGAGAATACCCTATATTCTACAACTGAACTCTGATGGGGATATGGGCCCCAGTGAGACAGTGGAAATGAAGATTCCCTATAAACATGAAGTAGTTTCCACAAGATAAACCACTGGGAATAAGGGAATAAGAACTTTCCAAGAGCAGGTCTTCTTTAGAACCCACTGTGTGCCAGGCATCATTTTGAGACCTCACGTAGCCCTGCAGAGCAGACACGATCATCCTATTGTGTAAATGAGGAAATTACAGCAGAAAGAAGCTGCATCTTTGTTAAGATCACAGAGCTGGGAAGTAGCAGAACTGGGTTTGTTAAGTTGTCATTATACCATGCTGCCTCATTTGGTAGAGACTGCCCTATCCCAGATACAAGTACCTGAAAAAGTTCCAGTGTACACAAAAGTCATTTTTGTGATAAGAACTATCTCTGGCGGGGTGGGGGGGCATTCTTACCTCTCTTAAAAACTTTAGTAAACTGGAGTAACTTTATTATATGAAAGGCTAGACATGCTTCTTTATCGCCATCCTACTAACTCACAAAGAATCCTAAATGGTAAGGATTTGAAGATGAGATAAGAAGGGCTGTTGGAATCCTGAGCTCCCAAGAATAGGGATGAAAAGAGAGGACTGTTTTAGTAAAAGAAAGAAGGGCCCAGGAGCCATCAAAGGTGCTGACCTCGGCTCTGTGGGAGGGGTGATGTGACAGATGCTCAGTTAAGATTTAAGCCCAAGGCAGAAGAAGAACAAAGAGTTGTGGGCTAAGTGAAGAAGTGAGAAATGGCAGGGGAAAAGAGCCAGCACCCCTAGGAAGGTGCTCTGCACAAGAGGCCACCACCCCAGCTGGGGAGCAAGGAGAGTCCCACGGCGGGTGGGGTCCACTGCAGAGCCGAGGGAAGGGGAGGAGAGGAGCCAATGGAGAACAGCCCATCAGAAAGGAAAGCAAAATAATGAAGCAGAGGAGAGAATGACCAAGAAAGGCACTTGAGATGTGGTGAAGCTTTAATTGGTCCTTTTCAGCATTTTTCTGTCAGAGAAAAATGGGACTCTGACTGGTCTGATTCAGCCATCCTGGACCTGATTGTCATTCCCTTAATCCTAAATACAGCCTCCTAGGGCCGCATGCCTTCCTTGAAGGCAACACTTCCATGTCACCCAGCTCTTGATTTTCTGATTCGTTAGCTGCTAATAGCACAGAGGCATGGACCCAGGATATATTAGGCTGGACCAGGCATGCCCTTTTGGGAGAATTACCCAACTTCTCTGAACCTGTTTCCCATCAGTCAAATGAGAAAGATAATCATACACGTTAGTTTACGTGAGAGAGTGTGTGAGAAGGGCCCAGCAGAGGACTTGGTAGACAGGAAGTTCTCAATCAATGCTTTTGTTGTCATTATTTAGCGCCCTCTACTTTCTCTCTACACTCGTAGCTGGTGAAATAGAAAATATTAAGATTAAAGGACCTGGATTATTACTTGGTTCTACACTTACTTGCTATGTGATTTGGGAAAGTCTCCAGATCGCTTTTGGCCTCAATTTTCTTACCTCTGGAAGAGCACAGATGAAAAAGTTGAATGAGGTCTGTCCTTGACAGGGTCTTGTAATTTGTATTCCCACAGAATACTCTTGGAAAGTCAGAGTTAGTTCTTCCCTTCTGCACAGGTGGAGGTGGTCTTCATCTTGGGCTCTGCACCGAGCTAGTGTGACTCCACAAATCATTCCACCAGGCCTTCTTTGTGCCAGACACGGGGTCAGATGCTGAGGGTAGGAGTGGGCAAGCCAAGTCACTGCCCTTGACGTACTCACGTCTGGTGGAAGAAGTAGGAAGAAATACAAGGCTGATTCCAACCCACGGTGGCGTGGGCAATGACAGCCGATGCACAAGATAGAGACAGTGCAGAAGATGGATAGATGTGCTTGCTGCAGGGGTGGGAGAGGGCTTCTCGGAGAAAATGAGAAAGAGCCCTTTCACTGTTTGTAACACTAATACATGTTCAGTAGAAAAAATATAGAACAAATAGAAAAGCATACAGAGGGAAAAAAATCCCGTTTGGGTGCACGTGTGTGCTTCCTATCCGATATATGGTGTGTGTGGGGACATATCCAAACTTGAGATTGAAGTTCACATACTATGTTGTCACTTGCTTCTCAATTTTAGCAAAATGCCCTAAAAATGAATAGGAGTTGGTTTAAAGGCAAGCAGGAAAGGGAGGAAAGGGGGCAGTAGTCTTCCAAGCAGCAGGGACAGCATGGGAGGTAGTAGCAGCAGCTTTGTACTTGAAAGTTGGTGCATTTCTTTCCCACATACCGCACAGTAGTGATGGGAAAGGACACATTTATCTCCATGTGTCTGAGTTTCTGGGTATAGGGCATCGAGGACCAGGAACTGGTTCTCTATGTACTCAGCACTAGAGAAGAACTCAGTGCAGAAACCAAATAAGCCAGAACCTTCAAGTGGCTCCGTAGCCCTTTCCAAGCAGGATGAGATGAAGGAGTTCAGAGGAGCAAAGGATGCGTGGCGCTCCAAGGCCTGCCATGGCCACATCATGTTGTGAGGAAAGAGGGCGCAAGAGGCTCCCTCTGCTTCAGGTCATTAGACTCAGGCTATGGGTGTCCCTGGGAACTCTGCAATTTCAGGCACAACCATTTGGACAGGGGGTATGGCCTGAGCTGTGGCCTTCCAGATGTGGGCTGGGCCTAAGGGAGACCAGCTCAGCCCCGATGTGTCTTGATGCAAAACTCTCCAAAAGACGTGTTCCAAAATGTTAGGTGTTCGGTGTTGGGTCACCAGGGCTTGGGCTGTCTCCACAGCCATGACAAGCTGATCATTCCAGTTCTCCAAAGGGCTGAATATCCATTCTGCTCCTAAAAACCCCAGTGAGCCTGTGGCTGATGAGCGAATGTCTGGGGCTACCTCACGTCCTATCTATCGCATCATTACTCTAAATCCCTGCTCCTAGGATAATCCATGTCTGATTCTTCCTTGAAATCTGAACGACTCGATTACAGTTGCCTTTCCTGACCTGTTAGTGATGGGCTGGGCTGGCTCATGCCAGCTTGTTAAGATCTGATTATTAGATTTTTGGAAACTCTATGAGGAAGTCACTAAGCACAGTCATTATTAAACATTAAATTATATATATTTGCCATTAAATAATACGAAAAAGAAAGGTAATAAATATCAAAACTCGTTTCTACCCAGGTATTTTATACATTTTACTCTTATCTACGCCCTTGAGTCTGTTTATATCTATTTATATTTATATTTTACCTATATAATGGTGCGCTGTGGCACGCCTCTTTCCGATTTCACGTTCAGTGACCTCATGTTGGTAGCTTGAAATCAGGCATGGGCCGGAGTATTCACACCTCAGAAATCAGCAAATGTTACAAATCATGGCTTCCCCCCTTGAGAGCTGGTAGTTAAACATTTACCAGCACACCACTGCCCATGGGCACAGGAGGAAAGTGGGCTTCCTGAAGTTACATTATCAGAGAATACATAAGCCGTGCTCAGTTCCACTGGCAAGACAGCATGACCTGCGGGCTGGAAGCTGTTCTGTATTTGTCCCCCATTTATTAATACAATTTGCTCACAGCAAAGGTTTCCCAGCCTCTTTCTAAGAGGCAGATATACTTGATTCACCCACAGGACTGTTATCATTACTGCATTCCTGTTTGGCTCTTTACAATTTAATTAGCACGGAGCAGCCAGGATACGTAAGTCTTCTCTATCTCCTCGCTCGCCTGAGGCACTGTCTAAGCAGAAACTAGAGAAGTCCTCAGTGCTTGGGGCACTTGCTGCTATGCACAGATGGCTTGTGGACCAAAGCGGGCTTCGTGGGGGAAACAATTCCACGCTCCTCTCCCCCCTACTGAGATGACAGTGCCTAGACCCCTCCTCTGTCTTGCCAGCTGTGAACTGGAGGGGTGCCAGCCATTCTGCCTGCTGGCCTCCTCTTCCCAGAGGGGTAGGATGCAATTACTTGGGATGTCATGGAGAATATTAACTAACTGGACTGTTGCAATCTCCCATATCCACATCTGGGCTGTCAGAGTGTGTAGAAATAGTAATGGGCAGCCTTAAAGTAAGACCCCGGTTATCACTGCAGACCAGTATGTTCCCCTGAGCAACAAACGGGGAAGCCTCACAATGCTGCGGTGTGTCCAGTCACCCTGGAGCTGGTTAATGTTGGCCGAGGAAGGGCACAGACATGGCTTGGAGTAAGGCAACAGACACGTGGCAGATGTGCAGGGATTGTTCAGGTGCAGTGGAAAGCAATTTGCTTTTATTTCTGAAATAAACCCACAGAAGCCAAGTGACCTTGAGGCTTGGGAGCACTTTTTGCAAACAGAATCTGCAGTGAAAAAGTCCTGGCCCGAGGGGGAGGAGTCTCAGTATGCAGATGAGGTCCAGGGGATGGGTGTAGAGGCCAGCAGTTAGGGTTCCCCTCCCAGCTCTGTCCTCACCATCTCAGTCAGGCTCAACTTCATCATCTCAACCAGGGAGGAGTACTACTGTGTACCCGCATAGGGCTGTTCTGTGGATTAAATGCAGAATGTAAAAAGCTTAGCAGGGGGCCTGGTACCTTGGGGCCAGGGGCAGGGATGGGAGAAGGACATTTCACACTAAATTCTTTTGTATTGGCTGACGTTTTTAGATTATTTGTTTATATCACCTATTTTTTTAAGGTGAAAAAAAATAATGCTACACAAGCAAAGTTGTAATGAATTGGAAAAAGGATGAGAAAGGTCCACAAATCTCCCTCCTCTCAAAGGGTCATTTTACCTCATCTGTAAAATGGGGTAATAATAGCACCAACATCACAGGGTGTTTGTGAAGAAGAGGGCTCAGCCCAGTGCCTGGCATGGGGTTGTTGCTCTGTAAATTTGCCTGCCCTCATTTGTGGAAAGCCCATGAACCAAGAACCTGCATGTAGCCTGCTGTTCTAGCCTTAGGTCCTCTTTCCTCATAGCCAGTATTAGGGGGATCTGTAGGGAGGGGGGCCCAGTCTTCAGCAGGGGATCCCTGCAACTGGTCTTGGCAGGAACCTCAGGGCTCAGTGAGCCTCAGCCTCCTTGGCAGGATGGCTGAAGTCCCCAGGTCACCAGTTTCTGGAAGGTGGTCACTGGCAGGGTCCAGAGGTGCTGCTGGCTTGACCTGACTCTGGTTACCTGCAGGCGTGGATGTAGGGTTTAGGAAGACAAAGGGATCTCTGGGATCCTTTTTGTTTGGCAAGGATGAGAAGTCTGGCAGGAAAGTTAGGAGACACAGACTAAATGTGGGAGGGAAGGCTTGGGTAGTTGAAAAGGTTTCCATTGCAAGTTAGATCAAACTCACCGCAGCCTCCTTGAGGTAACTGAGAAATCCAGGGGCATGTGGGTTTCAGGCTCAGTTGGACCCAGGTGTTCAAACAATGTTTCTGTTTCTCAGTTCTGTTCTCCTTGCTGGCTTCCTTCTCAGAAAAGATGACTGCCCAGGGCTCTCGGTCTGTACCCTGGAAGGTTCAAGCCCAGTGGGGAAGGAGAGACCACTTCTCTGTCAGCCACCGTGGAAGTCCCACCACATCTCTTTGACTTGACCAGCTCCCAAGCCCATTCCTGAACCAGTCATCCTTGCCAGGGAATTTGATCAGAAGTTAACTGAACTCTATGCAAAACACAGGGACTGTGGTGGGAGAGAGTTCACCAGAGGGAAATTGAAGCACCATGAGCAAGAGGATAAAGAAGGGGAAACACAGCAGCATCCACTGCACAGGGCACCCCAGGAAGTCAGGTGTTAGTGGTTCAGTATCAAGTCCCAGAGCCTCCTGGGCTTTCCATCTGTGGGGCTCTTTGACCAGCAGTTTTGGACTGGCTTCTGGCTGCAGGGTCATCTCCGGGTCGTATAAGCCCCACCCTCCTCCACCCTGCCAAGGCAGTTAGGAACATCACCCTCCTGCAGATTTCTCAGGAATAGCCTCACTATTCCCCTTCATGTGTCAGTGGGGGCTGTGCCAGTTTCCCTGAGGAACACATGGAGATGACAGAGCCTCAGAGGGGAATTCTGCATGGTGGTCCTGGAAGACTGGACCCCTCCCAGGTACTATGTCTCCCCTCCTCAGTTAAGATCCCTGTGCCCAGACTAGACAGAGGAACAGAGGAGCCTCTGCCTTCCATGGGCCATGCTGGCTTGGCCCTGAGTAGCAGTGGTGATGAGAGGTGGCTGAAGGCCAGAAGGCCCTCCCTGAATGTTCCAGACCAGATATGATCAGAGCCTTCAAATGGTGTTGGTGGAGGGAGAGAGGTGCTGAGAGGAAGCCTCTGGGATGGCTAAGATTGAATTTACCACATTTCTCACCATCTTGGTGAGTGGGAACTTGGAGTTAGATTTAATTTGATTGAACAAAACAAAGGCATATGATATTTACTTCAGAGCATTTGAGAGGAATGAAAACCAAAACAACCTGAGCAGTATTTATGGAGCACCTCTGTGAGGCATGGCACTGGGTCGGGTTGCTTTTAGATAACAGGTCCTGCTAAAGGATCTTTAGAGATGGTGATGCCATTTCTTTTGTGAACATTTTCCCTTGTGTCTCAAACCTTGTGGAAAGGGGGTTGTCCTGACTTCTAGCTGAAATCTCCCCCTTTTCTCTTAGCCGTCCCCAGTGGGGATGGAGATCAACTCTTCACTCTTGTTCATCCTGTCTGTATGCCTCTGTCCTTCTCTTCTAGGCTATAGAAGCAGGGTCCTATTATGGGTTGGATGGTATTCCTTATATCACACCTTCCTACCAATAAAAAAAAGATACGTAGCAGTCCTAACCCCCAGTACTTCAGAATGTGGCCTTATTTGGAGATAAGGTCTTTCCAGAGGTAACAAGTTAAAATGAGGTCATTAGGGGGGGCCCTAGTTCAATATGACTGATGTCTTTATAACAAGGGAAATTTGGGGGCGCCTGCGTGGCTCAGTCAGTTGAGCATCCGACTTCGGCTCAGGTCATGATCTTGTAGTTCATGAGTTCGAGCCCTGCGTCGGGCTCTGTGCTGACAGCTCAGAGCCTGGAGCCTGCTTTAGATTCTGTGTCTCCCTCTCTCTGCCCCTTCCCTGCTCATGCTCTGTCTCTCTCTGTCTCTCAATGAATAAAGTTAAATAAAAATTAAAAAATTTTTTTTAATTAAAAAAAAGGGAAATTTGGATACAGAGACAGACATGCCCTCAGGGAACACCTTGTGAAGAGACAGGGTGAAGATGGCCATTTACAAGCCAAGGAAAGAGGCCTGGAACAATCCCTTCCCCCACAGCCCTGTCAACCCCTTGATCTTGGACTTCTAGGCTCCGGAATTGTGAGACAATGTTTGTTGTTTAAAGTTTTTTTTTTTAACGTTTATTTATTTTTCAGACAGAGAGAAACAGAGCATGAACGGAGGGAGGGTCAGAGAGAGGGAGACACAGAATCTGAAACAGGCTCCAGGCGGTCAGCACAGAGCCTGACGCGGGGCTCGAACTCGCGACCACAAGATCATGACCTGAGCCGAAGTCAGACGCCCAACCAACTGAGCCACCCAGGCACCCCGACAATGTTTGTTGTTTAACTTATAGGTACTTGGGTGCGCAGTGCTTTGTTAGATTCATAGTACTTTGTTGTGGCAGCACTAGCAGACTGATATAGATTCCTGTGTCCTTTCAAATCTTTACTCAAAGAGCACCTTTCTGACTCTGATCTCCTCTGGTTGTAAGAGATGAAAGCCTAAATAAAATTAACATAAGCAGAAAGGGAATCAAGCGATGCCTGTAATTGAAAAGCTCAATTACTCCCAGGGTTTCCAGCTTCAGGCATGGTTGGATCAAGTGATGCTTCTCCAGCTGTCTCTCTTTACATCCCTTGGACAGGCTGTTTTCATGATGGCTGCTGGCAGCGCAAGTCTTGTATCCTATTAACTTAGTAATGACAGTGGAAAATGCTGGTAGAAGAATCCAGAGGAGAGAAGTTGATTGGCCCTGCTTGGGCCAGGTGCCCATGATGGGACATTCTGGTTAGCTCCATATGGAGTGGGTTCTCTCAGGAAGAGAAGTTCTATTACCTGATGAAGGGGGATGATTTACTGGCCAGGGAAAACCAGCACATGTCCCACTACAGTGCTCTGCGATGGTGTTCTAGCTAACCATGTGGGCCCTGGAACCAGGTGGTCTGGGCACAAACTTTGGTGCCACCACTTACCAGCTGGGCAAAGTTCCTTGGCCTTAAACAAAAATGAGAGCAGTAGCTGCCTTGGAGGGTACGGGGAACGTTGGCTCTGCAGGTCCAGGTAGAGCCCTCAACAGCATGTGATACACAGAAATCTTTCCTCATACCTGCGTTTTCTTCTCCAGTTTCTCTAGAACGTCTTGTGGAGCCCAGTGTTAGTTTGGGTTCTCCAAGAAACAGATGCCACGGTAGGATTAAGTGTGCAGGGATTCTATTAGGGGAAACATCTGTGGGAGAAAACAGGAAGGGGGACTCCTGGGTGGCTCAGTCGGTTGAGCATCGGACTTTGGCTCAGGTCGTGATCTCATGGTTTGTGAGTTCGAGCCCCACGTTGGGCTCTGTGCTGACAGCTCAGAGCCTGGAGCCTGCTTCAGATTCTGTCTCCCTCTATCTCTGCCCCTCCCCCACTCACACTCTGTCTCTCTCTCCTTCAAAAATAAATAAACATTTTTAAAAATTAAAAACAAAAAAGAAAAGAAAATAGGAAGCGAGAGGGGGGAGCCTAGGGAGCCCTCAGACCATGAGCCAGTCTGACCCAGAGACCGAGAGGAAGAGGAGGGTGTAGTGGCCACCTTCTAAACCAGGAAGGTCTAGCCAGACCACCTCCATGCTGTAGCAGAGTCCTCCAGATAAAGCAGGCCGTCAAAGGAGTCCCCAGTGTTTCCCTGGCAAGGTCTGCCTGCCAGGCTGAGTGAGGCTGGGAGCACAGCCTGCGGGAGGCATGAGGCTTATGCTCACAACCGCATAGACCCCTCTGGGTCTTGAGTTTTCTCACCCCTGCCTCCTCGCCTGCTGTAACCCAGGGACCCACACAGACATTCATCTGTGTTTGTGATGAGCAAGCGGGTGCAGGTTGTAGCCCTGATGTGGTGGCCGTCAGAGCTTTTAAGCTGGTTTCCTTACAGGGAGGAGGGCTCCAAAGTATTCTTCTCAAAGTCCTCTCTTTGGAGAAATTAATGACATGGCTACAAGTGAGTGTCCGCACTTCCTCTTTGAGCAGAAACTCCTTTCATGTGTAAACTGCCCCCCATGCCTTTCCTACTTGGTCAGCCCCACCATCTGAGAATCAGTCCCCTGCCATTGCTCCCTTGCCAATAACACCACCAAAGCTACAAGTGAGAAATCAAAGAACATTTTTAATGAGGAAAGCCCTTTACATCCCTTTTTTCTGCAAATCCACTACAATAATTTTGAGACAGTTAGTGACATTTTAAGCCCTTCTAGATATTCTGATGTTAGAGGGAGGCTGTTCTTGCAACAGGTCTGAAATCGTAAAATCTCTTTACATTTCACCTGTGACCTTTCCTTTCGTATAATGTCAACAATATATAAAACAAATGTTTGAAGCTTCCAAGACAGGTTTTGGTGCTTGGGTAACCAGTGTTCTTGCCATTATTCACGTTCATTATTCAGTAAGTCTCTTTGGAGTACCTTTTTTATAAGGTTAATTTGCATATGCATGTCTCTTTTGTACTTCATGCTATCCCAGCATGGCACACTCACTTTAAAAACAAAATCCTTTCACATTATGATAATATTAAGAGGGATTTCTTGTTTTTTTAATTTTTTTAATGTTTATTTTTGATAGCGCGTGAATGCGCGCAAGCCAGCAGGAGCGGGGGAGGGGCAGAGAGAGAGGGAGACACAGAATCCGAGTCGTCTCCAGGCTCTGAGCTGTCAGCACAGAGCCCCATGCGGGTCTCTAACGCACAGAGGGTTCAAACTCACAGCCTGCAAGATCTTGACCTGAGCTGAAGCCAGACGCTTAAGCGACTGAGCCACCCAGGCGCCCCAAGAGGGATTTCTTAAATTAAGTATCCTGACTTCCTTGGGGGAGCATAGAAAGGGTGGCTGACATTTGAAAAACAAGTTAGTCCAGAACAAAGCAAGGTTTGCTTCTGCATGGATGAGTATTAGATGCCTCTTGGCAGTCTCCTTTGGAACCTACATCTAAGCATTTCTAAGCACCTACTAGTGCCAGAATTTTGTCTGCCTTATCTTGTTTAATCCTCACAGCATCCCTGCCAATTAGGGGTTGTCATTCCCATTTTACAGTTGAGGAAAGTAAGGCTCAGAGAGATGGGTTCCCTTGCCCACTGTCACTGTTAGTAAGGGGGCAAGGCAGGGTACAGTCCTGCTCTCAGCAAGGTCCGAATGCTGAAAACAGAAGCTGTCTCTTCTTCACTGCTCTATGCTTCACAGCTGAGGTGGTGAGGGAGAAAAGGAGTCCTGGCCAAGACCACCTGAACCAGAATGGGAGAGGGCACGGGGAGGCATCTGTTTTTAAAAAACCCTCCTCATCCCAGATGATCCCCATGTGCAGCTGGGGTTGCTGGAGAATGACTGCTTTGGGAGATGCAAACCCCACGCCACGGGCAGCACTTGGCTGGAGCGAGGAGGTTTAGTTTGAAACAGTTGTGTCTTCCCCACGTGGACTTGGATACAGTTGTGCGCTCAGGCAGGGAGAGAAAACAGAGGCTTATGGTTGAAAAGGAGTAAGTTGAGTTTGGGCTCAAGAAACAAGCAAGATGTGCTTGCTGCCAGGAAGGGAGGGTTAGTAGACATTGTTTCATTCCCCAAATCCACCCACCCTTTTGGTAAGGGCACACAGATTGGGTTTGGGGGAGCCAGCCACCACCACCCCCCATTACGCCAAACACGCAGTCACGTGACCCAGGCCCAGCCAGTCAGGACACCGTATCCCCCAGCTCAGTGATTGGTTCAGGATGGACACACGACTCAAACTAACCAGTCAGGTCCCCCTCAGCCAAGCTGGAGACTTTTGCCCGGACTTCGAAAGCGATGCGCTCTTTCTTTTTTTCCCCCCGAGACTTGGATCTGTAAGAGCTTAGAGCCGTTGGGAGGCATCTTTGTTTCATATGGGAAGAGCTTATCTGAGAATGGAGTCAACACGGAGAAGACAGGGCTAAGAGATAGAGGGAGGCCAAATCCTGCATTGTTGGAGATTTGGACCCATTTGAAGCCATGCTTATACACTTGGTAGTTGTGGGAAAAAAAATAATCTCCCTTTGTGCTTAAGACGGTTCCGATTGCTTTTTTTTTTTTTTTTTTGTCACTTATATCTGAAGAGTTCCAACTCACCCGGGATATCAGACATGAGGCTCACATAAATCTAAATAAAGGAAATGTGCTTCTCTGGTAGCAATTACATCTAGTCCTTCATTCCATAAATATTTACTGACCTTCTGCCATGTGTCATTCACTGTCCTACATGCTGCAGGAGATTGAGGGGCGGCTCGCAAGGGACAGATGGCTTGATTGAAAGAGGATTTGAAGCAGAAGACAAGGGTAAAACAAGGTGGGAAGGGAAGGTGCCCCAGGAGATGCAGATCATACGCTAGAAGGATCCAGTGGGGGAACACTCACGCCAAGGGAAGACTTCTCTCTTGTAATCGCAGGGCCATATCTTCCTGCCCTGTGAATCCCAGATGCTCAGCTCAGCACCTGGCACAGTATGAGTGCTCAGTAAATCTCAAAAAGATGCGTGGCTTTGTGGAGGGTGTAACGTTAAGAGATAGGATAGCTGAACCCTTGAGCGAGGCCTCAAGGCAGAAAGGCCAGAAATCACAGAACCCCCTCAGCACCCCCAATTCGTGTTGACTCAATGCTCTGGGGGCAGAGAGGATGCTTTACTGTTTAAAGGGTAGAGGAGCAGGCTCTGTTCCAAATGTATGTTCAACAGTCAACTGATTTCTATCTTCAGGCTGTACGGGGACCTCCTAGGATTAGTCTTTGTCCTTGAGTTTCATGACAAATAGTCCTTTTTAAACAAACAGAAATGTCATTATTGATTCTTTTTTTTATTATAATTTCTCTGGGCTTACAAAATTTTCACGGAGTACATAAAAGTATAAAGAAGAAACAAAGTCATGATTCCGCCAGTAAGAAACAAGCACTGCTAACACACGCACACACACAGAGATGGAATCGTACTGATTTAATCCACTTTCACATTATGTCACATCTTTTCTTGTCAACAAACAGGGCTGTATGTTACTGTTTTAATGGCCACTGAGTATGCCATTATAGGGATGAACCAAAATTAATTGAACCAATTTTCTGCTGTTGGACATTTAGGTTGATTCCAGGCATATGCTATTATAAAAACACTGAGTGAATGAACATCCTCATAGCTAAAATATTGTACATTTTAAATCACTTCCTTTGGATAAATTCCTAGAAGTGGAATTGCTAGGTCAAATGAAACGCACGCTTTTAAAGCTCTGTGACCCACACAGCTCTGTGCCAGTCTGACTTCTGGAATTTAATCTCAAGAAGGCCAACTCCTCTACACTCCCTCCAATACTGGGTGTTACCATTTTTATTTCTCTTTTGCACACCCGAAGGACAGGAAGGTGTAGCCTTGCCAACAGTGTTGCGCAAGGGGGCATGCCGGTCCCTCCTGTCCCATCCCATAAAGCTCCCTGACAAGGAAAGCTTTCTACTAGACATGGGTCTGATGAGAAGAGCAGGTGTCCCGTATAGGAACCCAGACGCTAGGAGAGGCCAGGAACCTCATTGCCTGGTATCAGGTTCCAAGAGAATTACCTCCTTCTTCCATTAGTACCAAGACAGTGTTCTCCTGAGAGCTTACGGTGCTAAGTTCCTGACACAGCATGGAAACAGAAGAGTAAGAGTGCAGGTCCTGGTAGCTGATGGGAGAGAACTGGGATTTCCACATCACACGGTGACAGCAGGATCTTTCATCGTGCCACAATCCGACCTGTTTTAAAGAGAGCCAAGCAAATCAGACATTATCATGGCATGAGTTTTATTAGAAAAAAAAAAGCCTAGTTTATTCTTTCCCCAATTACAGTTTTTCCCTCTTTCTCCCCATGAAAATTTAATGCTGCACTTTCAGCAAGGAGGCATCTTCTTAATTGATGGGTACTCCGTTAACTGAACCATCTCAGGGGATGACAATGATAGCCATGAAAAACCCCATTGTGAATAAGCCCCTTTAACCAAGAGATGTGCTCCTGGGAGTCCGCAGACTGAATCCAGAACCAGTATCCCTTAATCGTTTGACTAATTACTGAAGGCCTGCTTTGAGGCATGCCATGAGCTATCTCAGAGCTAGTTTGAGAAGATCATTGCCCATGTTCTTTTAAAAGAATGTTCTCTAAATTCCTGGAGCTCAGTCATACTGAAGCCTTATGGTGTAGGGAAAAATCCCAGTCCTTGGAGTTATGGGGACCTGGGCTCCATTCTTATTTGATTCTTGCTAACACCCATCATTTCTCTTCTTTAAATCTCAGTTTCCTCATCTGTGAAATGGAGATGGTAATGATCCCAACTTTGTAGAGTTGTGAGGATTCAGCAAGGTGATTCATGCAAGTTGCTTAGCATAGACCTTCATGCATAGTAAGCAGTCAATAAATCTTAGCTCTGTTATGATTATGATCTGTAAAATGGAGAGAATGGTGCTAATCCTGTAGAGCCATTATAAAGATGAAATGAAATAAAACTTGTTAAGCACCTGGTATCTAGAAAGTTCTCATAAAATGCAGTTTTAAGGTTACTTCTCTGTGTTAGAAATATCATTGTCAAGGGGTGAAAGACATGGAGGGGCAGGGAGCTGTTGAAGTTTTGAAACAGAATTTGTAGATTTTAACGTTTAAAGGTAGGCTCCTCTTCTTCAAGAGTTTCCAGTAAATGTGAAACTGGGTGGAAATGATTTCTATTTGAGAACACAAAATGTCTCTAGTTGCTTTTTGAATGATAGGGTAAGAGTGGAATTCATCTGGAGAAAAAGAGAGGGAAAAGCTTTTGGAGATGAGAGGAAAAGGACCAGTGACCCAAGGGCCCAAAGAGATGACAACCGGTAAGAGAGTCTTGGTCAGGACATTTTCTATTATGGATTTCAGTAACTGTCCATGCCCAGCATTCAGTTGATATCCCTCTCCCACCTCCATCCTGTGCTGTAATTACCTTCCATTGACTCCAGAATTGATACGGGTCTCTTATACGCAGAACCTTGATTGGTGACATCTGGAAATTGAAAGCGAGGTGGCTTTGCTCATGCTTGAGAAGGAGGGGCTGGAGGCATGAGCTCTGAGCAGGAACTCAGAGCAAGACAGGACAAGAACCTGTGTCCTGGAACTTTTGGGGAAGGCTTTGGACCTGTCACCAACAGTGGAACGACAATGTAGGTCATCTTAGTTGGGTGTTGAAGCAAAGGGTGACTGTCCCAGAAGGCTGAGGAATTCAAATAAACAAATTCAAATAAACCTTCAGGATGACTTGCTTATTAGGTAGGTTTCTGGGAAGGTCTCCTGGAATCCAAAGTGCTTGAAAACAAAACAAAATAAAATGCAACATATGTATGAGTGTCTGGGGAGTCCCTGGTGCCAGTTTTTTTGAGAAGCCAAAGCTATTGGCGATTTCTGCCACAATAGAGAGATGAGCTTTGATGACTCAAAAATGTGTGTACATCAGCCTTGAAAATGGTTTCCAAAATGCTCTTCTAGTCCCAGAGGGACCAATTTGGCACTCAGGGCATACAACGTTTCCTGTGTGCCACCTCAAGCTTTGGCATCGTAATCAATGAAGAGGAGCTTAATGATGAATTAGAGCATTCCCTTTGGGTATAAATGACCTGTCACTTAAAGCACAAACTAGAAAGTCCTCCTTATTTTGCCAGTTGGTTGTGTAAAATCCACCAGCCTTGCCCAGATTTGAGCCAGCCTGGAATGAATAGACTTTTGTTGAAGAGACAAGAGTGGCCGGGACTTTGTTCCCCTTAGTACTCTAGCTGGATGATTTCCCCCTTCTGCTTGGCACTGTAAGGAATGGTTAAATACATTACATGGCAAAATGGGAAGGAAGAAGAGGGAAGAATATGGGAAGTAGAGAGAAACTTCGTGACTCCGTGACCTTCAAGTCAGGAAGAGAAAAACAGGAAAAACAGGAGCAACATTTCATTTCAAGCGGGGAAGGAAAGAAGAAAAAGGTTATTATGCATGAGGATTTGTGACAACGGTGTAGAAATGGCTGCCGTTTTGCTGGAACCTACTATCTAGCACTGGGCTAGCAAGTCTGCGAAGTACGGCCAGAGAAAGCAGGGTTGCTCTCTTTTCTCATGGAGCTTACTCTTCTTGGCTCTACACCATGGGGGGAGGTTCCCGTGGCAAAGGTCAGGTCCACTGCTAGGCTGGGACCTCTCCAGCCTCACCTGGCACCACTCTCTTCCCTATCTTTCCCCTTGGGTCATTCTGGAATCTCCTCAGTTCTTCCATCCTGCCAGGCTCTCCTCCTGCTTTCTGGTCTTCATACAGACTCTCCATGGCATGGCGTGCTCTTTGCTTGGCTCTCTTCTTTTCAATTCACCTGAGACTCTCCCTTTTCTGGGGAAGCTTCCCTGACCCCAGACTGGGTTTGATCCTCCTGCTAGATGTTCTCATATTTCCCCGTATCATTTAATTCACAATTAGTAACTCTTGACCTGTGGTCTGTCTTCCTCACTACTCTGTGAGTCTCCATGAAGACTGGAACGGAGTCTGTTTTCTTCTTTAGTGCCTTGCCCTGGGTCTGGCTCATAACAGACTCGATAAACATGGGAAAGCAAAAGAGCCTAGAAGTTACAAGTCTTGCTTGAATTTCATTTTTAACCTTAGATTATCCGTTCTTTTTTTTTTTCCTGCTTCCATGACATCTAGGTTTTCTTTATTAGTACATCTCACTTTTACCCACATCATTAAAACAAAACAAAGGAGAAAGGCAGCTAAAGAAAAGCAAATTTTCTTCTGACATAATAAGCAGGTCTTAAAAGGATGGAAAATTTTCTTCAAGGGGAAAACTGGAGAATTGGTAACGATGTTGCTCTAAATCTCAGACTTGGACAGACACTCCATTTGAAACCCTGTAGTATTAATCTGATTATGGCTTTTCTCATTTCTCACATTTGAAAAGGAAATACACATTGTCATTGTGACTTTAGATTACAATGCTTTATGAGGGCTTTAAGCCCAAGGACACTGAAAAAGAGAAAATCTGCACCAGAAAATGCAAGCAAGGAGCTATGCTTTCATGATGTTAAACTTTCTGCAGAGCTGATTTCAGTGCGGACAGATGGTTTCTATGTAAAGTGCGCATACTCGAGTGCCAGGCAGCACCTAGATTTACTAGCTCGTGGGAAAATTGACCAGTGCCAGTCTACCACAGGGAGTCAACAGAATGAAATACAGTCTTCTTTATCATGGCCTTCCAGAAACTACACCTGCCTGCAAATGGCCTACAAAGGGTGAATGGTTAACACAGCCACTGACCAGAAATGATAGTCCCTTTGTTTGTAGCCGATTTCATTAAATTAAGCAGTGCCCAAAATTTCTGATAACCCAGTGAGAATCTTATTGGGCACGGGAAGAAGTTCAAGAGCGTTTGAAGACCCACAGACCAGGATTCCAGACCTAACTGCACAGCTTACAAGGGAGGGGACCTTGGGTAAGTCACTCGTCCCCAGGCTTCACTTTCCTCTCTACAAAATGGGTTTAATAATATCGCCACACACAGGGTTGCTCTGTAGAACACTCAGGGAGACCTGGCCCTAGTAAATGCTCAACAGGGGTGACTGGTATGCCCATTTGTTCCCTCAGCTCCCTGTTGTTGGGGTCCACAGGTCCCCAGCCTGGAGGCACGTAGTGGCACACCACAAAGTCCGAGTTGGGCTCTCCAGTGGAGTCTCAATTTTAAAGCTAGTGGGCAGAGTTAGACAACTGTTTTCTTCTATTTTCCAGGTTTGGTTTATTAGGAGCAAGGCCCTTAGGGGATTCCTAGGGCCATTAGGAAGTTCAAATACTGTCTTGAGTACAATGCAGAGACTTCTGTGGGTCAATTTTTCCTCCAACTAAATGCACCTAAGAGAGCATTGGGACAGGCCTAAAGGAGACTACTATGAGAAAAACGTTGAAAAGGAAAGTGGGGGGAAAGCTGTGCACCAGACTGACCAGCTATTACTTCAAAAAACAATTTTTTTTTAAGCCATATCACCAGCCGCTTTGCCCGCAGATGCTGGGCAGCTCAGAGGGGAAAAGTGTTTCTGTGGCCTGGAGTCAAGGTGGCCACACCCATGGCTGTGAGTCTCTCTGGGATGTGGGGGAGGGGCATGGTGGCCCCAGGGCCTGGGTGTACACTCAGGGGCTTTATGGGGAAACTTTGTATAAATGTATTTTGTATAGAATTTATACATTTTTGGTGCTCAAAAGTAAAATGAGTAAAAAAGAGAATGTATGTTTGCATAAAGACCAATCATACTTGTGTTTTAGGTGAATGGACCCATAATCCTACCATGCTTATTTGGTGGATATGGGAAGAGAGAAAAGAGGGGGTACATAATCTTCCTAGGATCTCTCAGCCAGCTGACTATAGAGGGGACTTGGGGGGTCTCAGTGTTAAGGGCCCTAGTCTGTTCCCGTGGCTGGGTCAGGGGAGGTGGAGGGAGGAGAGAGTCATGGATAGGGACATGTGTGACCTAGAACGGGTTATGTTTCTCGTAGGGTTTCTGTTCTTTCCTTCAAAGACAAGATGTTTGAAGGAGAGTTTGTGTTTCTGAAATGCAGTTGGCCAAAGGGATCTGTGTACAGGCTAAGAACACACAGTCTTGAATCCTGCTGATTTCTCTGCCACTTGCTATGGCAAAAGGAATTAACCCCTGGGGGCTTCTGTTTCCTCTTGTTGTAGTACTTTCTCCCCGAAGCAGAGTTGTCTGCAGGACTCAGTGAGGTCATCCAAGGGAAGCAGGCAGCATAGTGCTTGGCGTGTGCTAAGGGCTCAGTAGACATTAGCTATTACCAGTCTCATTATTTCTAAATCCGTTTTCTCTTGAATAAAAGTAGACTTATGCATGATACTTTTGAGGCTGGAAGTATGGGTTCTTCAGAACATCTGCCTGATAGGTGCAAAAGGACACTGTAACCTGTAAACCACTGTACTGTACTCTGTACTCTGAGCAACTGGTTGCCGTTGAGTAAATCCTCCCTCGGGCTTTCCTTTTGGTCTTGGCCTTCTAATTGTGGATGGCGATCACACAGTGATTGTGTGGGATGAACTGAGCTTGGTCTAACCTGCTTTGCTGCAGCTAAGGACCACTGAGGTTTCGCACAGTTCCCTACACAAGCTGGTACAGGGATCACCCTCGGTTGGTCTTTGAGATAAGACTTCTTACTGGCTCCCTGGGGAGCTTGACTGGATCGCTCCCACCCTTAGCTAGGTTAGCCAAGGCACAGCTGACGAGTCCAGCCTGGCTTCCACCCTGCCTTTCCCCAGCGTATCAGAAGAGAGGGCTGGCTTTAGAGCACACAGCAGACTCCTTTGGCCTCCTGAGTAAAGGGCTGTGTGGGTGAGGAATATGGGAGCACTCAGAACATGCACCTTGCTGTAAATGTAGCTTGGTTATAACTTTTAAATATAGAAAGAAACGTTTGGCATATGGGCTTGGTCCGTACCCATACATTTAGGAGCAGGCTTATTTACCATGACTCTCTAATGCTCCCCCTGACCGCCCTGGCAAAATCTAGGAAGCCTTTTGGACTGGTGGGGGTGGAGTGGGTACAATTTTAAAGTAGAAGAAACAAGAGGTGGCACTTTTGTCATGTATCTATCATGACCTCCGCCATGGGCTCCCTCCCTACCAGCTCTTGGTACTGACTGCCTAGACTGTTGACTGGTTAGCATAGATTTTAGCATGGAGGCCATGTCATCTGAAATAATTCTGAGGTGTCTGCTAGGTAGAGCCCAGACATTAACATATGAATGTATCCCTGGGAGAGATACTCTGCCCTGAATGAATTGATTGGTTAGTGTATTAGTCATATATTGCTGTGTAACAAATTACCCCAAAATTAGTGGTTTGAAAAATGTTTATCATATCTTAGTTTCTGCAGAACAGAAATCTGGGCACAGCTCAGGATGCTCCCAGGCTGTAGTCAAGGGGTTGGCTGAGGCTGTGGCTGCGGTCATCTCAGGGCGTGGCAGTGGAAGGACACACTTCCCAAACACACTCACCCAGTGGGTGGGAAGACTTAGTTTCTTGCGGGCTACGGTACTGAGTCTCAGTTGTTCACTGGGTGTTGGGTGTCGCTCCTTGCATGTAGACCTCTCCATAGGACAGCTCAGAACAGCTTGCTTTATCAGAGCAAGTGAAGGAGAAGAAGAGAGAAGTATCAAGATGGAAGTTACGGTCTTTTGTGAGTCTCAAAAGTGACATTCCATCACTCTTGCCACACTCTGTGTCTTAGAAGCAAGTCCCTAGGTCCAGCCCATATCCAAGGGGAGGGGATTACAGAAGAGTATGAATATCAGGAGGCAGAGATCACTGGAGGCAATAGAAGAAGGTTGCCTACCACATTTAGTTCATTCATTCATTCATTCATTCAGTCGAGAGCTCTCTGCATACTGGGCATTGGCCTTTTTCAACTCATAATGCTAAACTAGTTTATCTCAGTGATTCAGGTCAAAACTTTATGTTCGTGGGAAATTTTTTAGGATTGGAAATTCAGGTTAGTATTATTGCTACTTTCCTAATTCATAAATTCTCACCCTGAGGAAAATTGCATTAATTAAGTTTTATTTGCATTTTATTTTATTTTTTATTGTATTTTATATTTTATTTTATTTTATCTTATTTTATTTTATTTTAATATAAAAAACACTCTTCCTGATTGAAAGCAAAAAATGTTCCTTTGATTTACTCTGTGTAGCCAAGACATTTACTGGAGGAATAAAAACACAACTACATATATGAAACCTGAATAAAGAGAGAAATCTGTTTAAATAAATAAGATGATGTAGGTTGGTTCACCTAACTAAATTATGGTTATTTCATTAACTCTTCAATTGAATTCCAAGTCCTCATTCTATTTGCTGAGGTAAATTTGTTTAACATGAAGCCTTGACATCCTTTAAAATAATTATGCTTCTAAATGAAAGTTTAATTTTTAATCATTTGCTTTGCTAAAATAGGAGCAAATGAAAGGATAATATGGCAATTTAAAGGATTTGCAATAGATCCCCTAGAGCTGGAAGAGGCATGAATTTTTCCTGAATGCTGCTGACTAGTGGAGGAATTTTAAATATGGTAATAGAACTACTTCTCCCAATGTTTGCTTCTTTGATGGAAATAAAACCAGAGGGAATAGAAACCAACAGGGGTGAGGCAGGTCAGTGCTCCCTGATCAATTGCTGACCCTAATGGGGACTGCCATGTCCCCTCCAGCAGGCCCTCTCCTTAGATTCAGGTACCACAGTGCCAGTCCTGGGATGAAAAAGAGACAATTCCCAGCAAAACAGAATGAAAACAAATTTCATCTTTGAAGGGAAGAGGTAGGCGTCACTGTGTCTTTGCAAGCAATGAAATCTACACAATAGGAAAGGTTAGTTTGTTTCGACTTTCAGCTAAAAAGCAAGATTTTTGGTTTGTGTGCCTTTGAAATCACTTTGCAAATGTATCATTTGCCCAATTTAAGTTAGGAATGTGAATTTTTTTAATAGATGTTTTCAAGAATTACCAATGGTCAGTGGAAAATAAAGCCTCTCTTAATTAATAACTCTCTAGATAGATGATGGGTCTCATTAAGGAGGCTTGACTCCCTCTTTATTATAATACAATCTTGCAGATAACCAAATTTTTTTTCTCTCTCCAACAATTGTGAATTGTATTGATTCTTTTCACCTCCTCACATTCCTCATTGCTTCATGTGGCAGAGGATACAATTTTCAGTACCATATGTGCTTTTTTCCTTTAATGAAAAAAGGCATAGGTAAGTGTACTTGCGATTCTGTTTTATTGGGCTGCTTCAAGGCATTGAGCTCAGACATGAGGGCTTCTTTTGCAATGGCCCTGACTTGTACTCTATATTTTGTTTGTTTGATTAACTGTCTATGGTCCTTTTAAAACCAGTGAGGGTGCAGTGGCATTCATGGTATAGTCAGAGTCTTTGGGAGTTCATGTATTACTTTTTTTTTAAAGCCTGCCATCATTATTATTTATTGTACAGACCAGTTGATAGCACTGTTAATATAAATCAAAGTTCATTCACCATCCTACTCGATTTTTTTTTTTTTTTTCATTTTTCAAGTTCCCTCGTAAATCTTGGTCATGTACAGAAGCATTTTTCACATAGTTGCAATAGAAGGATAGATAAGGTTTTGCATTTTCCTTTTTTAAAAAAAATTTTTTTAAGTTTATTTATTTTGAGAGAGAGACAGGGAGTGAGCGGGAGAGGGACAGAAAGAGGAGGAGAGAGAGAATTCCAAGCAGGCTCCTCACTGTCAGCACAGAACCCAACATGGGGCTTGAACTCACAAACCATGAGTTCATGACCTGAGCCGAAACCAGTAGTCTGATGCTTAACAGACTGAGCCACCCAGGTGCCCTGCATTTTACTTTTAAATGTAAGGTATCATACACATTTTTCAGTATTTCATTTTACTCTTCACAATTAAAATGCTAATATCTGAATTAAAATGCTAATAATAATATTCCTTTGAATGGTGAAACCATAAATGAACTAATCATTTTTCAATTATGAATATTTAGATGAAGTATATTGTAGTATATAAATATTGCTACAAAGTGTATTTTTATTGCATAAAAAAGTTCTTTTGGACTATTTTCTTCGTTTAAAGTCCCCAAAGTCAAAGGATCTGAATAGTTTTACCCTTTTTAGAAGAGTGCAAATTTATATCCTTAATGAGTTGTATTCATTTACATTGCAATTTTTGATGCTATCAGTTTTACCAGTTAGCGTTGGGAATTCTCATTAAGATTTTTTTCTTCTTGAATGGCTGGAAACTGGGTGCCTTTTGATGTCATTATATCATTCTTTGTCAATAGACAAGTGGATATTATTTCCAAGTCTTCACTCTTGCTCTCCGGGGAAATGATGTGATGACAGTTCCTTCAATTCTTAACTCATCATTTTTTTAAACTAATAATTGGAAAACAACCCAGGGAGATATTATCTAGATATATTAGCATGAATTTAGCTTTTCAGGTTCCCTTACTTTCTTTTGTCTGTTTTTAGCTGGGACGTTAGAAATAGAAGGAGGCCATAGCTGGGACTGAAGGGGGCAGCAATTTGTTGTTTCCTAAGGTGTTCGTTCACCTGGTGCTCTGTCATTTCCCTGTGTTTTTGCTTGTGTTCTTCGTTTAGCCTGGAAAGTTCTTTCCTTCTGTCTCCATTTTAATGACTGTGGCGGGTGGAATGCTAAAAATGGCTCTCAAGATTCCATAGCGCTAATCCCCAGAATCCCCTTATAAGATGAATTATCACTCCTATGACTGTGCTTTGTCTCATGGCACAGTTAACTCTGGTAGGTTTATCTGGGTGGGCCTGACCTAATCACATGAACCCGTTTTAAAAGCAGAGTTTTCTCTTCTGGTAGCAGAAGGGGAAGTCATGGATTTGAAGGAGGGGAATTTTATAAATCCTTGCTGGCTTGGAGATGGAGAAGGCCACATTCCAAGGAATGTGGATGGCCTTTGGGAGCTGAAAGTAATCCCAGGAGAGGAAATGGGGCCTCAGACCTACCACTGCAAGGCACTGCATTTGGCCAACAATGCAGTTCCTTAAAGAAGCATAGACGCAGTTTCTTCCCTAGAACTTCTGGATAAGAGCCCAGCTTGCTAACCCCGTGATTTTGGTGAGACCCTTTGTGAGACCCTAAGGGGAGAACCCAGTTGAGCCCACCTAAGACTTCTGATCTACTAATCTGTGAGATAAATGTGGATGTTGTTTTAAGCTGTTCAGTTGTGGTTCCAGTAACAATAGAGAATAAATACAATGACAAAGAAAGAGGGCTGTCAGACGTAGTAGAAATTACTTTTAACCAACCTGCTGAACTTGGTAGATTCCATGTGTAAGACTTGCTTACTGAAGCCCTTGCAGCCTGAACACCTTCACTGCTGGCGACTCGAAGATACTCCTGTCCTCTTCTAATGCTGCTGGGTGAGCCGTTTGCTCCCAAACCTGCTGACAGGTAGTTTTATTGGCTATCATAATTACACATTTATCTGTGTGTAAGTATTTTGTCAACTGGGGATGTAAGAGTGGACATGAAGAGGTTGCTTCTTTCTACCAAGATGAAGTTGAATGCTTTGGGATGACTGGATAGGTAGGAAGTCCCTAGAAAATGTTCTGGAATTAGGTGGGTGAAGTAACTGGAAGACCAGAAAAGCATGGTAAAGTTCTAGAAGGTTTCTCTAACTTGTTTGTTTCTGATAAAGAGTTTGAAACTAGGAATTACCCATGATGCATTAGGATGATGGCTTATGCAAGAATGCTGACATAGCACTCTCACAGCAATGTCACGCCCAGAGGAAAGGCCTGGGCCTTACACCAGAAGAGTGGCAAGTGAAGGCACATGACTTTAAGTTAAAATAAGGATTTTAAGCATTGGTTTTTGTTATATTTGGTGATTCCTCCCTTTGACTGATTTTTTTTTTTTCTGACTAGCTAATACTTCTGATTATATCAGGTAAGACAGCCTCTGCTGTAATAGCAGGTGTGTGTATGCATATACGGTGTAGTAAGCAACTTATAAGTCAAATCAGGAAGTATGATCACTTCAGGTTTTTGTATGTTTTTTTGGGTGTGTGTGGAAAACACACACTCCTAGAAAAAAATGGTAGCACCAATGATAGTTATATTTGAGTTATAGAATTATAGGGATTTTGCTTATGTATATTTTCAATAATGCAAACATATAAAGGCAATAAAAGAAAATAATGATAATATAGTAAAAGCTCCTAGGGATCCTTCAAAGTCAGGATTCAAAAAAATCCCCTCCTTGAAGTTTTCCTGGATTCACAGGAAGGTCTTTTTTTTTTTTTTTTTTTTTTTTTTTTTTTTTTTTTAACATTTAGTTTTGAGAGAGAGAGAGAGAGAGAACACAAGCAGGGGAGGGGCAGAGAGAGAGGGAGACAGAATCCAAAGCAGACTACAGGCTCTGAGCTGTCAGCACAGAGCCGGACATGGGGCTTGAACTCATAAACTGTGAGCTCATGACCTGAGCTGGAGTCGGATGCTTAACTGACTGAGCCAGCCAGGCGTCCTGGAAGCTCATTTTTTTTTTATGCTCCTGTAGACCCTTACTTGTACTTTTGGTTTCACACTTAATTAGTTCTGATATTTAGCATGGTCAATTGTACTTTTCCCTCTCATTTGAGAGCAGGAATCATGATGTATAAATATCCATATTCCATAACACCAAGCCCATTTCCCACCACGTAGGAGATAGTCATCAAATGAGCGAGTGAAGCGTGTTCTAGTATAGTCACAAATACATGAGAAAGTTAAAAACAAAAATGAAACAAAGTGCTCTCTTAGTGTCCATTGGTAAGCAGCTTTAAAATCATACTTGGTTGGACCTGTATAATCCAGATTGTGTGTTTTAGCATCTTATATAATCAAAAAGCAAAGGCCACACACCCAGGCCTTGAGCAGAGCCTTTCTGGGCAAAATGAGAACAGCTTTATGAACAACAAAGGCACACTTAGTACCAGGTGTTCAGGCACCACACCAGATGTTTGCCAGGCTCTGGAAGAATCTATGTGTGGGATGTTCCCTTGACATCCCCCTCCTGTTCTACATCTAGACTCCCTGTGCGCAAGCCCCCTGGGTGTAGAGGGCAGCATTTGTGAAGCATTTTCTGGTTTGTGTCTCCTGAAAGCCGAGCGGGCTGTGTCCTGATTTTGTTAGTGTGATTGCTGAGAATGGAGTGGTCTATTAACAGGCAGTGGTCACTGCTGCCTGACGGATCTGCTTCTTGCCACATTAGTGTCATGGTGATGGATTAGCAGAATCTCCAAAGTGAAAAGGCATGTTTCCACAAACATTTTGTATAAACATAAATTCACATGCAAACATTACTCATTTTCCTCTTAATTTTTTATCTATCATCCTTTAGTTTTCCATGCATCTTTCGGCACACATGTGGCTCTCACTGGAGGGCTTTGATAAGTGAGTCGGGGATGGCCAGGGGAACCCTGGTGGTGTCTTTAGGCCCCTGTTTACAGAGTTTTCCCTCTGCTTTTGTGTTGCTTGCAGGAGGGGAGGAAAAGGGCAAAAACCCCAAGGACAAACAACCTCATTGAACGGCTTGGAAAGCTCTGGGAGGGATTTCTTTTTACTAGAAAGGCAAGTCTGTGTAGTGATTTCAAAACTCCCTGCCATGGAGGGTTCAGGGAAGGGGAGGTGATGGAGATGAACAGGCAGAGCACAGAGACTTTTTAGGGCAATGAAAATGCTGTCTATGATACAATTGTAGATTTATGTCACTACACTTCTGTCCAAACCCATGGAATGTACACCACCAAGAAGATGGGAACAGCACTTATCATGGTAAGCATTGTGTAATGTATAGAATTGTTAAATCACTATGTTGTACATCTGAAACTAGCATAAACTGTGTTAACTATATACTTAAGTTTCTAAAAAAGTTGAAACAGAGGGGGACCTGGGTGGCTCATTCGGTTGAGTGTCCGACTCGGCCTAGGTCATGATCTCACGGTTTGTGAGTTCAAGCCCCACATTGGGCTCTCTGCTGTCAGCACAGAGCCCGCTTCAGATCCTCTGTCCCCGTCTCTCTGCCCTCCCCCCCTTTCTCTCTTTCAAAAATAAACTTAGAAACAAAGTCGAAATAGAAAAAAAAAAAAAGAGTGAACCTTAAGGTAAACTATGGACTTTGGGTGATTATGGTGGGTCCGTATAGGTTCATTCTTGGCAAAAAATATCCTATTTTGGTGGGGGTGTAGATAATGGAGGTGGCTATGTGTGTGGTGGGGCAGGGGGCATAGGAGAACTCTCTGTACCTTTCTCTCAATTTTGTTGTAAACCTAAAACTGCTCTTTAAAAAAAAAAAGAAGTCTCCTTTCTTGATAAAAACCCTCAAGAAAGTAGGGATAGAAGGATCATACCTTGAGATCATAAAAGCCATATATGAATGACCCAACGCTAATATCGTCCTCAATGGGGAAAAACTGAAAGCTTTCCCCCTAAGGTCAGGAACAAGACAGGGATGTCCACTCTTGCTGCTGTTATTCAACACAGTATTGGAAGTCTTAGCCTCAGCAATCAGACAACACAACAAAATAAAAGGCATCTAAATCAGCCAGGAGGAGGTCAGGCTTGCACTCTTCGCAGATGATATGATACTCAATGTGGAAAACCCACAAGATTCCACCAAAAAACTGCTAGAACTGATTCATGAATTCAGCAAAGTTGCAGAATATAAAATCAATGCACAGAAATCGGTTGCATTCCTATACACCAGCAAAGAAACAACAGAAAGAGAAATCAAGGAATCGATCCAGTTTACAATTGCGCCAAAACCCATAAAATACCTGGGAATAAATCTAACCAAAGAGGTGAAAAAGCTACACACTGAAAACTATAGAAAGCTTATGAAAGAAACTGCAGAGGACACAAAAAGATGGAGAAGTATGTCATGCTCCTGGATAGGAAGAACAAATATTGTTAAAATGCCAATACTACCCAAAGCAATCTACATATTCACTGCAATCCCTATCAAAATAACACCAGTATTCTTAACAGAGTTCGAATAAACAATCCTAATTTTTTTTTAATGTTTATTTATTTCTGAGACAGAGAGAGAGAGAGACAGAGCATGAGTGGGGGAGGGGCAGAGAGAGAGGGAGACACAGAATCCAAAGCAGGCTCCAGGCTCTGAGCTGTCAGCACAGAGCCCGACGCGGGGCTCGAACCCACAAACCGTGAGATCATGACCTGAGCTGAAGTCGGTCGCTCAACCGACTGAGCCACCCAGGCGCCCCAACAATCCTAAAATTTATATGGAACCAGAAAAGACCCCGAATAACTACAGCAATCTTGAAAAAGAAAACCAAAGCTGGAGGTATCACAATCTTGGACTTCAAGATGTATTACAAAGCTGTAATCATCAAGACAGTATGGTACTGGCACAAGAACAGACACTCAGATCAATGGAACAGAATAGAGAACCCAGAAATGGACCCACAAACGTATAGCCAACTAATCTTTGACAAAGCAGGAAAGAATATCCAATGGAATAAAGACAGTCTCTTTAGCAAGTGGTGCTGGGAAAACTGGACAGCGACATGCAGAAAAATGAACCTGGACCACTTTCTTACACCACACACAAAAATAGACTCAAAATGGATGAAAGACCTCAATGTAAGACAGGAAGCCATCAAAATCCTCGAGGAGAAAGCAGGCAAAAACCTCTTTAATCTTGGCCGCAGCAACTTCTTACTCAACACGAGGGAAGGCAAGGGAAACAATAGCAAAAATGAGCTATTGGGACCTCATCAAAATAAAAAGCTTTTGCACAGCGAAGGAAACAATCAGCAAAACAAAAAGGCACCTGACTGAATGGGAGAAGATATTTGCAAATGACATATCAGATAAAGGGGTGGTATCCAAAATCTATAAAGAACTTATCAAACTCAACACCCAAAAAACAATACAGTGAAGAAATGGGCAAACAACCTGAATAGAAGACATCCAGATGGCCAACCGATGCATGAAAAAATGCTCAACATCAGTCATCATCCGGGAAATACAAATCAAAACCACCATGAGATACTGGCTCCCACCTATCAGAATGGCTAACATTAACAACTCGGGCAACAATAGATGTTGGCGAGGATGTGGAGAAAGAGGATCTCTTTTGCACTGCTGGTGGGAATGCAAACTGGTGCAGCCACTCTGGAAAACAATGTGGAGGTTCCTCAAAAAGTTAAAAATAGAACTACCCTATGACCCAGCAATTGCACTACCAGGCATTTATCCAAGGGATACAGGTGTGCTGTTTTGAAGGGACACATGCGCCCCAATGTTTACAGCAGCACTATCAACAATAGCCAAAGGATGGAAAGAGCCCAAATGTCCATCGATGGATGAATGGATAAAGAAGATGTGGTATATATATACAACGGAGTATTACCCGGCAATCAAAAAGAATGAAATCTTGCCATTTGCAACTACGTGGATGGAACTGGAGGGTATTATGCTAAGTGAAATTAGTCAGTCAGAGAAAGACAAAAATCATATGACTTCACTCATATGAGGACTTTAAGAGACCAAAGAGATGAACATAAGGGAAGGGAAACAAAAATAATATAAAAACAAGGAGGGGGACAAAACAGAAGAGACTCATAAATGTGGAGAACAAACTGAGGGTTGCTGGAGGGGTTGTGGGAGGGGGTATGGGCTAAATGGGTAAGGGGCATTAAGGAATCTACTCCTGAAATCATTGTTGCACTATATGCTAACTAATTTGGATGTAAATTAAAAAAATAAAATTAAAATTAAAAAAATTTTAATGAAGTCTTTTTTTTATATTGAAAAAATTTTTTTAATGTTTATTTTTAAGAGAGAGAGAGAGTGAGCAAGTAGGGGAGGGGCAGAGAGAAAGGGAGACACAGAATCCAAAGCAGGCTCCAGGCTCTGAGCGTCAGCACAGAGACCGATGCGGGGCTTGAACCCACAAGCTATGAGATCATGACCTGAGCCGAAGTCGGACACTTAACTGACTGAGCCACCCAGGCGCCCCAAAAATGAAGGTTTTTTTGAAAAATTTTTATTTTATTTTGGTATTGAGGTAGAATCGACATATTAATTTCTTGTATACAATATCATGATTCACTATCTGTATGTACTGCTAAATGATCGCTACAGTAAATCCAGTTACTATCCATCACTGTACATAATGACAACATTTCTTCTTGTGATAAGAACTTTTAAAATTTAGTGTCTCAGCAACTTGCACATATGCAATATTGTATTATTAACTATAGTCACCATGCTGTACAGATACCCACATGACTTATTTATTCTGTAACGGGATTCTGTACCTTTTGACCTCCTTTACCATTTTGCACACTCCACTCCCCCCTCAAAATAAAGTCTTTGAAAACACTTCCCTGCTCTCTTTTCCTTTTTTGCTGAAAAATTAAATGGCTGCTCCTTATGTTGCCTCCCAACATCTAGAAAAACCAAATCAAGAATGAACGCTTTCTCCCACCGAAGCTAGACTCAACATCCTAGATAGCTGAACGATGATGTGTTGCCAGGGATCAGAACCAAAACATTCTTTCCATGACAACATTCCATTAAGAATTTTATAAAATGCACTTTGCTGGAGATAAGGTTTGTCTCCCTGAGACCTGCCCAATAGGCCAACAAACCTGATAGACTCAGAGTCCTAAAAGAATGGATGCTATTGGGAGAAGGGCTGAGGCTAGTCACTTACGAAATATTAGGAGCCTGGCCAGTTGAATGGAAAGAGGGGACACACACCAATGATGACCCCTTCTCTATGTCTGTGGAGTCCTGTTTTCATTTACTACTTGGTCTATAGATGCCCATCTGTTGGTTTTGCCTGCCCAATATCCCTTCTTCTTTCTGGCGGCTGCTCTCTGATTTTCCTTGGGAAGGCTCTGTTTACCACTCTTAGCTTTAGGTTTGGATGAAGTTGACTTCACCTCTGACATCCGGGGTGGGCGTGTGAGCCAGGTCTGGCAAGGAGGACCACACTGTCTTCCAGGCTAGTATAGAGATGGGTGTCTGACTCCATCAGCGGATGTTCAATTATTATGCATTGGATGACTTAAGGTTTCTTCCTTCTATACAGGGAGGACTTTCTTGGTTGCATCATATAAAAATCTCCCTAGCAACCTTCCTTTCATTACACTTAATATTTGTCTCTTTTGTTGTGGTGGTTGTTCAATATTAGAGAATTTGTAATGCAGTTGAGTTAACACACACAATACCGTAGCAGCCTGCGGGGCGGGGGGGTGGGGGGGGGGGTGGTTTAAAGATAGTTAACCAGCTGGGAGAAGAATTCATTGTCTAGCTTAATATTCAGAGAAATGTAAAGGCAGGGTGCTTCTGGTAGTTGAGCATTCTAAGATAAATGGACCTTATAAGAAATGAGACTTGCAAACTCAAGTCCAGCGGATTTCTTCAACCAGATCTGGTTAGCTGTAAACATCATTAGCTTAAAATGTTTTCTCCTACCCCTGTTGCCTGTGATAAGATAGGCCTCTTAAAAGGAAAAGCGCTGTTCTTTCACATTTTAACTCCTTCTGGGGGTGTGAAAGCCAGCTGAAATCAGGCTTCCTGCAAGCTACATTAAGCTCATGTTCCTCTGGGCCAGAAGGGAAATTGTGATGTCTCTTCCAGGTTTAGAGGTTCTAAAGGCGAGGCAACTTTCTTCCCCATATCAGGTCTTATAGAACAAAAGATGAGCAGATCTAAATCAGTCTATTTGTATACCAGTTTGAAGACATTTTTTTGCTATCTCCCCGACTCTCTCCCCCCACCCACATTACCTTCTTGATGTCCAAGATCAAGATTTGCGAAATTTGGATGTTAAATACGAATCTGATGTTATGTTCAGAGATGATGATTATTGCAGTGAGTTCTTTGGTGGTTTTCTCAAACCATTGTTTAAATTGCCAGAAAACACTTTTGGAACAGCTGACCAAGTGTTTTTAAGTCAATACATTATGAAAAAAAAATGTTTTTAAAGGAAAATAGTGGTGGCGATGATGCAAACTCTTGTTGATTTTAAAAAGACTACAGTTTAGAAATTTAATGGTCAGTTGGACCTTATGTGGATCTCGGTTTTAACAAATAACTGCAAAATACATTTTGGGGACACAGGGGGAAATTCTGAATATGGTCTATGTATTCCATGATATTAAGAAATTATATTTAATTTTGTTAAGTGTGAAAATAGTTTTGTGGTTATGTAAGAAGGTGTCCTCATTTTCTTAGAAATGCATGCTGAAGGAAAGGGGGCACCTGGGTGGTTCAATCAGTTGAGATCTGACTCTTGTTTTCAGCTCAGGTCATGATCCCAGGGTCCTAGGATTGGGCCCCACATTGGGCTCCACACTGAGCATGGAGCCTGCTTGAGAGTCTCTCTCTCCCTCCCTCTGCTCCTCTCCCCTACTCACACTCCCTCTTACTAAAAAAAAAAAAAAAAAAAAAAAAAAAAAAAAAATGCATGCTGAAGTATTTGGGGATAAAATCTCACAATGTTTAATTTCTTTTTTAAAAGATGAAGCAAATATGGCAAAATGTTTGTTAAATCTAGGTTATGGTTATACAAGGTTCACTAAAGAATTCTCTATTTTTATGTGTGTTTGAAATATAATACAAAGGCTTTTTTTAAAGGACAAATAAATTTTCTGTGGGTTCCTTTTCTACATGTATTTTAAGAAACCAATATGAGCACCATCTCTGATGGAAACTGTAGAATAAAACTCCAAATATAAGTTAGGTAAATTTAAATGACTTTAGAAGATATTCTCTGCTGTTGGAATATAAAATTATGCAGCATTTATAAGTAAAAGTTCATGAAGCTCTCTTAATTCATCCGTATTCTGTGGGTGGGTGGGGATAAATGAATAATAAAAGCATTGCCTGTTGAAGGAATAAAATTTCAACTCATAAATTGAACTTCATGAAAATTATTTAAAGTACTTGTAAGTATAATAGGTTCACCAGAAATAGTTCTCATTTGCATGATAACATTTCCTATAAATGAGCAGAAAGTAATATACCGTCATTGTAAAAAACACAGATAATCCATAAAAAGGAAAAAATCTCCCATAATATCACTCCCTGTTATAAATATGTTGACATATTTTTATCCAGCACTTTTTCAGAGCATAGATTTGTATCCATTTTTTTTCTTTACTTTCTTCCCTCCCTTTCTTACTGATCTTTTTTCCTCTCCCTCCCTCCATTTGTCCAGACCACCATTAGACATGGAAACAACACCAGAAACAGGACAAGTGGCTACACCCAAGAGTGGAAAACCCACTGTGACAAGAGCACTCCACTCCTAGAGTAAAGTTGTCTTCACTTTGGTAACTTAGGGTATTTTAAAGATAAGTTTTTAAGAATTCTTACACCTAAGAGTGATTAGTCCTTTGTCCGAAAGATAGTTACAAATATTTCCTCCCCCCCATCTTCTGGTTGTCATTTTTAAATGTTTCACAACTCTATTATTGCAGTGGATCACATTTATGAAGATTTCATAAGGTTACAAACAGTCATAGTACAAAAAGACAGTTACTACAATGCAAGGTAGTCCATCAGTGTCTCTTGAAAATTGGGCAACAATATTATACAGAGAAATCTAATAATCATGATTTTTTTTCATTGAGGCATAATTTACACACAATAAAATGCACAGATTTTAAGTGTTTAGTTTTATGAGTTTTGGCAGTAGTCTTGTGCAGACAACACCCAAAACAAAATGTGGCATATTTGCTTCACCCCTCAAAGTACCTTTGTGCCCTTTCCAGAAAATTATCTAATGCCTTCCAACTGGGCAAGTGTTTATGGGTTTATCACCATCGACTGGTTTTTATTTGCTTTTGGACTTCACAGAGAGTATATACACTCTTTTGTACCCAGCTTTTTTCACTCAAGTATATTTTTGAGGTTCACTCACGTTGTTTGTAGCATGTATTAGTAATTTGCTTTCAGTGCTGAGTAGTATTTCAGTATTTTGAATATAATACTAGTTGTGTATCGAATAACCTATTAACACACTTGGGCTGTTTTCAGTTCCAGGCTAGGAACATTAGTGTATAACTTGTAGGCATGTGTTTCCATTTTTCGTGAGTACCTAGGAATTTCTAGGTTTATAGGGAAGGCTTGTGTGAATAAGAAATTGTTCAGGCATTTTCCAAAATCATTGTACTCTTTTGCAGTTCCATCGGTAGTATATGAGAGCTCCAGCTGCACCATGTGCTCACCAACACTTGGTGCTGTCTGGATTTTCAATTTTAACTATTCTAGTGGGTGTGTGGTGTTCTCATTGTGGGTTCAAATTTGCATTTCCCTTTGGATAATGATGATGAGCATTAGTTCATATGTTTTCTTTGCCATCCATAAGTCATCATTTGTAAAATGTCTGCTCAAATCTTTTGTCCATTTGTAAATAGTGTATCTTCTTAATAATGAGTGGTAGAAATTCTTTGCATATTCTAGATGTTTTTTTGTTAGATATTGTCTTCTCTTGTCTTGTCTTGCAAACAGTAGGTGTTTTTAATTTTGATGAAGTCCAGACCATCATCTTTTTCTTTTTTGGTTAGTGTTCATTGTGTGCATAATCTTTGCCTATACCAGGGTAATAAAGCTTTTTGTTATATTCTAGAAATTTTAGTTTTAGCCTTTAGGCTTGTATCTATAAACCGCTTGAGTTGGTCTTGTATACAATGGGATGCAAGGGCTGAGGCTCATTTTTTTACATATGGATTCCAGTTGTGCAAGGGACTCTTCTTTTCCCCGTTGAATTACCTTGGAATCTTTGTTGAAAATCAATTGACCTTGTAACTATAGGTCTATTTCCAGACTCTCTATTTATTCTATTTATCTTTATGTCTACACCCATACCAATATAGCATTGTCTTGATACTGTACCTTTATGATAAATTTTAAAGTTGGATCATAAAAGTCCTCTATCTTTGTTCTTCTTTTTCACATTTTATCTAGTATAGGTTCTTTTTGTTTGCATTTTTGGAATCAGCTTTTCAACTTCTGTTAAAATGTCTTCTGGGATTTTGGTTGGGCCTAAAGATCAGTTTTGGGAAAATGGACATTTAGTTATATTAAGCTTTCCTTAATTTCTTGCAAGAATTTTTTGTTGTTCTTAGTATAGAGACTTTACACATCTTAGATTTATTACTAGTTGTTTGTGTTATTTTTTTAAATGTTTATTTATTTTTGAGGGAGAGAGAGAATAAGAGGTGGAGGGGCAGAGAGAGAAGGAGACACAGAATCCAAAGCAGGCTCCAGGCTCTGAGCTGTCAGCACAGAGCCCGACGTGGGGCTCTAACTCACAGAGTGAGAGATCATGACCTGAGCCAAAGTCAGAAGCTTAACTGACTGAGCCACCCAGGTGCCCCTGTTGTTTGTGTTATTTTTAAAAATTTCATTCTTAATTGTTTGCTACTAATATACAGAAATGCAGTTTATTCTTATATATTGATTTTGTATTTGTGACCTTGCTAAGTTCACTTATTAGTTTTGGAATTTTTTATTATATACATATATATTATCTATAATATATCTATATTATCTATAGATAGACATATCTGTAACATATCTATATTATCTATAGATACATATCTATAATATATCTATATTATCGATATGTTATATATATTAGATTCTATAGGGTTTTATATGTATGTAACCAATTTATATGCAAATCATGAAAATTTTACTTCTTTATTTCCAATATTTTTCTTGCCTTATTGCATTGGTTAAGAATTCCAGTACAGTGTTAAATAGAAATGATGATAGTGAACATCCTTGCCTATTCCCATTTGGAAGGGGAAAGCATTCAATGTTTCACCATTAATATGTTATCTGTAGTTGGTGGTTTTTTAATTTTTTTTAATGTTTCAAGTTTTAATTTCAATTCTAGTTAGTGAACATATAGTATAATATTAGCTTTATGAATATAATTTAGTTATTCATCACATATAACACCCAATGTTCATCATAACAAGTGCCCTCGTAATACCCATCACCCATTTAGCCCATCCCCCTGCCCACCTTACCTACCTATAGTTGTTTTTGGTGAATGACCTTTATCATGCCTATATAAATGTCATATATAAATGCCATATACACATGACCATATCATGCCCTATAAACACCTGCAGTGTTTCTGCTCCTTTGGCCTTTACTTGTATTTTATAGGCTCCAGACTACATCTGTCTTTAAATTTTGATGAAAATGAAGTTTGTGGATTTTAAAAAATCTTTGTTGCTTTTTATATGATTTCTCTGAGAAAGTAAAAAAGGCTGAATTGATATAGCCATGTTCCTACCCAAAGTCTGTTTTCTCTGTGGGTCCAACCACCCTGCATGGTTTCACAGAAACTGATTATAATAAAGTACATAACCATCTGTTATTGTAAATGTGACTTTTGGGTCTCAGTTTTTACAATGAGTCTGTAAATAAGCCCTGGAAGAATGACTTATAAGATAAGATGTAAACATAATAAACCTTGACAATGTAAAAATTGTTATATATATATATATATGTTTCTCAAATATTCGTATTTGAAGAGGAGAAAGTGTATAAGGGAGGGTGAATACGTGAATTTGAAAGTCCTCTCTCATTGTGGTGAGTCCAAGGATACTGGGTAAAGCAGCACTGGAGGGTCAAGTTAATAAACTCATCAGACAGTAAACTACGCCAGGACACAGACTGCTTCATACGCCCTCAAATCCTTGGCATTTAAAGTCTCAGCTGCATGTTAAGGGCTCTGTAAAAATGGCTAAGCTGATGACTAAACAGATAAAAAAGTTGAAATACAGATATACTATTTAAAGTTCCAATGATAGGGGCGCCTGGGTGGCTCGGTCTGTTAAGTGTCCGACTTCAGCTCAGGTCATGATCTCACAGCTCATGAGTTTGAGCCCGCATCGGGCTCTGTGCTGACAGCTTGGAGCCTGGAGCCAGCTTCGGATTCTGTGACTCCCTCTCTCTCTCTCTCTGCCCCTCCCCTGCTCATGCTCTGTCTCTCAAAAAATAAATAAATGTTAAAAAATTAAAATAAAGTATGTGTATATATATATTTAAATGTTTCTGTACTGGTTGAAATATTTTAAAAACTATGTTTGCACATTGCTTCTATCATTTAAAAGAAACGATTAAAGAAAAAAGGGAGAGAAAAATGCCAAAGCAGTTTCACTGATAATAAATACTTCCAAGAGCTTTTTTTTTGTTGTTAATGTTTTCATTGGTAGTTAATATTCTAAGGCATTGGATTGTTACACAAATGTTTATGAGTTATTCTTTTTTATCATGGGATTTTTTTGGTAATTAAGATTGTCTTCAGCATCATTTTTTTAAATGTTTATTTTGAGAGGAAAGAGAGAGAGCGAGCGAGAGCGAGAGAGAGCGAGAGCACACACACAAGTGGGGGAGGGGCAGAGACTGAGGGAGACAGAGAATCCCAAGCAGGCTCCACACAGAGTGTTGGGCTCAATCTCACCAACCTTGAGATGACCTGAGCAGAAATCAAGAGTAGGACACTTAACTGACTGAGCCACCAGGTCCCCCCTTCAGCATCATTTTCAAAATCAGCATAATATTACATGAATCAACCATGATTTATTTAATCAATACCCAATTTTTAGACATTTCAGTGATTTCCTATTTTTTCTATCAGATAATATTCTGACACATATTCTTATAGGTAAATATTTTTGTGTTCATGAATTATTTCTCTAAGATAAATTCTTAAGATTAAAATGTGCAAAGGTTCACAAAATTTTGACTAATTGATATTGTTGCTTTAATTTATGTCAAAAATGCTTTAATTTATGACAAACAATTTTGTCAGATGAGTTTTAATTATACAAATTAGTTTGAGATTAGGCCCCATGGTCCTTAACTTAAAACATTTCTCCTTAACTATGTGAGTACTGAGATCTACTATGGAAATGACTGTTTATTTGACAACTTAGAATATTTGAATTAATTGGGCTATTTTCATGGGATGAGGGATCAACCCCTCCCCAACTCATGTTATAGAAAATGTTTAGATGCAAAATCATGATTGAATGAAATTGTTATCCAATGAAGGGACCTTGAAACTGTCTAAATGAGCGGAGGATTTAGAGTTCTATGTTCACAACAGGAAGTTACTGCCAGCTCTAGTCCATGAGAGAGACAGAACTATAGACACTGAGCACTCAAAAACAGTGGCTAATTTCATCCACGCTTACATTTGCGCATTTGTGAATGTGTTTTTTAATTTTTTAAATTTATTTTGAGAAAGAGAAAGAGAGAGAGCCTGCGTATGTGAGCAGTGGAGGGGCAGAGAGAGAGGGAGAGAATCTCAAGCAGGTTCTGTGCAGAGCCCTATGTGGGGCTCTAACCTAAGAACCATAAGATCATGACCTGAGCCAAAACCAAGAGTTGGCCGCTCAACTGACTGAGCCACCCAGGTGCCCCTGTGTGTGTGTTTAAATAAATCACTTACCAACCTAAATGCATTTTATTTATCCTATTTAAAAACTATTTTATTTTCCAAAGTGTAGCCTTACTGAATAGTGGGAGGAGTTGTGAGCAGTGGGGAGGCTCACCTGGGCTGAGAAGTTGAGGGTGGATCATCCCCAAATTGGCTTCACGCACAGGTTTTTACAACATATATTTGAAACCTATTTCATGCAAACTTTCAAATATTATATTTATCTTTACTATAAAAGTTATGTAGCAGAAAACAATGCCCTTTTCTGATTATTGATATTCCTGGAATTTAAATACCTTATGTCCCCAAAACATGATCAGTAAAATAAATGTTTTCACATGTAATAGAGATTTGCATAATTGCAATTCAGCATTTCAAAACCAGTTGTTATCAGTGAAAACAACTCACTGAGGGGAAAGCACAAATGTGAGGGGAAATGTGAGGGGAAAGCACAAATGTGAGGGGAAAGCACAAATGCCTTAGAGGTGGTGGGGTGGGGGGTGGCACTGCCCACGCCACTCTACGGGCGGCACCTGCTGACGTGGTCATGTCCAGAGGACACGGATCACTTCCTCCACACAGGACTCAGCCCTGAGGATGGACCTTTCCTCCCCCTGATCGTTCATTAGCATTGATGGGTCTTCTTTTCCTGCCTTATCATGATGTTGAAAATAGGTGATCACGCACAAGGTGTCTTGGAATACCTGTGTTGTTCATATGCTTCCTGTATTAATACCTCCAGACATACTGGCTTCTACCCTCCATGCTTTTTGTAAAGATTCAAATACCGAATTATTGAAATTAGAAAGTGAAATCTTTCAGTTTCCCCATCCTGTTGTCTAGAGGTAACCAGCATTAACAGTTCAGCGTGTGACTTCCCAGTGTGTTCCATGCTTACACACTCAGAAGGTTTATAATGATATATCTATACCCATACTTATATCTATATCTATATTTATGTTTTTTAAAAAAACAGAAATGGGTTTATACTACACACATTGTTCTATGACCTGGTTTTTTTCCCCTTTAATTTGTTTTAATGTTTATTTTGAGGGAGAGAGAGACAGAGTGCAAGAGGGGGAGGGGCAGAGAGAGAGAGAGAGATACAGAATCTGAAGCAGGCTCCAGGCTCTCAGCTGTCAGCACAGAGCCCGACGTGGGGCTTGAACTTACAGACTGTGAGATCATGAGGTGAGCCGAAGTTGGACACCTAACAAACAGCCACCCAGGCGCTGCTTTGTTCCCATTTAATACTGCCAATTATCATGGACAGCTTGCCATGTGGGCATGTCAGTTCACAGAAGTCACCTTGTCCTTTCTAACGGCTTTATGAAATTCCATTATATGATGATTAATTTAACCAGTTCCTATTTGATGGATGCTTAGAAACCTTGTAATTTCTTAAGGTATTCTCAAAGAAATGGATCCAATCCTGGAAGGACATTTTCTTATATCCCTAATCTCCAAAAGTCAGTCTATGCCCTCTCTGAAAACAGGCAACTTTAGATTCAGATAATTAGAAGTGTGTCATGTGTGAACACTTCCCTTTTTTTCCTCCATTTTGCTCGAGGTTTGGGATGTAAAACAAAAGCAGAAGAGTAGCCATGGCATGTGTTGCAACTGTTCCTTTAAGCGCTCCTTTTTCCACAGTAACATTCTTCTTTTGCCCAGAGAATGGTTGCTGAAAATCTGTGTCACTGTGTGTGCAAGTGTGGCTGTGTGAGTGTGAGGCCACCATTCCTGGGGATGAAGGTAGAAGTTGGTTTAAAGGGATCTGCTCAGGGGTGCCTGGGTGGCTCAGTCGGCTGAGCGGCCGACTTTGGCTCAGGTCATGATCTTGCGGTCCGTGAGTTCGAGCCCTGAGTCGGGCTCTGTGCTGATAGCTCAGAGCCTGGAGCCTGTTTCAGATTCTGTGTCTCCCTCTCTCTGACCCTCCCCTGTTCATGCTCTGTCTCTCCCTGTCTCAAAAATAAATAAAACGTTAAAAAAAAATAAAAAAAGGGATCTACTCAATTGAATGCTAGAACTGCCTTACCTTAGACTGCTTTTTGCAAAGAAGACAACTGCAAGGTTAGGGTTATTGCATTCACATGCACGCTTACACATGCAGTCACATACATGGACAAAAAAATCGCAATTATGAGCTCACACAGGGGCGCCTGGGTGGCCCAGTCAGGTAAGTGTCTGACTCCGGCTCAGGTCATGACCTTGCGGTCTGGGAGTTTGAGCCCCGTGTCAGGCTCTGTGCTGACAGCTAGGAGCCTGGAGCCCGCTTCAGGTTTTGTGTCTCCCTCTCTCTGCCCCTCCCCAGCTCACACTCTGTCTCTCCCTCTCTCTCTCTTTCTCACAAAAATAAAACAAAAACAAATACAAAAACTCACACATACAATCACATACACATACAGGTACTCACACACAGTCACATAGATGACCTTCCCACATTCATACTTAAACATTATATACTCATACCAAGACATATTCTGTATGAACAGGCATGTGTATATATACATTATTTACATACACATTCTGTGCGTATATACATTATATATAAAACCTATATTATATATTGTACATGTTATATATAATGCATATATAATATATGCTATATATCATATAGTATAAACACACAGAATGTATATTTAATGTATATGTGTGTGTGTGTATGTGTATAGTATGTACATACACACATACACAGAATCACTTTAATCAATAAAAAACTATGAGGGTTCGCAGTGTACTAGGGGGTGGGGTTGGGATGGGCAGGGAGGAGAGAGCTGGAGGAGCACCCAGCCTTGCCAGCTGAGTTCATGCCCCTGAGTAGGAGGAGTGGACTCGCTGCCTCTAACATCTGTGGGCCGACAGATCATGAGGTTCAGGGGAGCTGTTGCATGGCCCGCTGATCTTTCTGGGTCCTTCCCTTCTCAGAGTTGGGAATGGCTCTTAAATTGGGGGGGGGGGTTCCCACATCTTGATGCAAAGTCCCCCCCCTGCCCATCCTTTGCTTTTTTCTTTGCTGTGGACTCGAGAGCCCTCCTTCTTTAGTGGGAGACTTAGAGATGTCTGAAAGGATCATCTAGTTTGGTTGAAGTCAGATGAAGTGGCCTTCACAGTCTACTCCATGGAAGGAACCTTGGCATAGTAAATGGACAGTATGTGAACAGACACTACCTTTCCCAAGGGCTGCATTTTAGACATACCCAAACTGCTCCTAAGAGCAGAGCACTCCTCTGTGCTCCCAGTGGTCCCCTTTGCACACATCCACACCCTGAGCAGCACTGTGGGGCTAGAAGTTAGGTCACTGTTGTATGGTAAATAGAATTTTGAAGACAACAAATAAGTTTCTTTCCTGTGATTGTTTAAAATACAGCATTCTGTATGGTGTTTTCCCAGTGTCTTTAAACTTTTGAGAAATCTTCCTTATCTCCCCTCTTCTTTGTCCAACCAGCATCCTCCCACAGAGATGTGACTGAGGAATTCTAAGAAAAACAGTTTCCTTGATTCTCTCTTTCGTAGCAAATCTAGTGCTTATTAAAAGACTCTGTGTCTTGGATGAGGTGGATGCTAGAGCCTGAGGAAGAAGGAAATAGGTGGGACCCAAGGAGAAAGGAATTTCAAGCTGACATCCATTCTAGCCATTCAGCTGATGTTTATGGAGCCCTCATAATATCAAAGGCCTTGCTGAAGCCATTCCAGTCACAATGATGAAAAGTTGGACATGACCCACCCAATGGGCAGGCACAATGTAAACAAATAAATCACTCTATGGGTTAGTGATAACTGCTAGGAAGAAAAATGGAGAAAGGTAAAAGCACAGAGTCATATGGGTGTGTGTGCGAGTGTGCCTGTATATGTTTCTCTTTACCTGGAGGGTCAGGAAAGTTCTCCTCACAGAGGGGATGTTCGAACCGAAGGCTGAGTACAGTACAAAACAGCCCTGGGGTCATCTGGGGAAGAGTGGTCCAGGCAGAGGGCATAGCACATGCAGAGACTCAATGTGGGATCAAGCTCAGCGTTTTCCAGGAATTCCAAGGAGATAGGCGGGAGCACAGTAAGCAGTGGGGAGAGGGAGGGAAAATGAGGCTTATGGAGACAGAAGTCAAGGGCCTTGGGGTCTCGGTTAAGAGTCTGCATGTTAATTTAAAACAGAAACCACTGGAGGATCTTGAGCAGGGAAATGCTTATGGTCTGATATTTGTTTTTAAAAAGAGGGCTCTGGCTACTGTAGAAAGAAGGAATGTATTTGAAGGGGGGCGAGAGGAGAAGGGATGTCTTATTAGGGGTCAGTCACAGGAGTTTAGGGAGGAGATGGTAGAGGTCTGGGCCAGGCAGTGTGGTGGGATGGAGAGATGTGTTGTGTGTGTGCAAGTGTGTGTGTGTGTGTGTGTGTGTGTGTGTGTGTCGGGGGGGGGGGGAGGTGATGGTGAGCTGGAAGCTGATCTTCAGCCAAGGGCTGAAGGAGTATAGTTGCATAATACTCCATTGTGTAGATGTATGTTTAACTAATCGTGTACTAATAGCCAGTTGGGTTGTTTCTAGTCTTCTGCTCTTGGAGATAATACAGTAATGAAGAACTGTATATGGATGCAACTGACTAACTGTAAGATAAATTCCTACAAAAGGAATTGCTAGGTCAAAGGCTAAAGCATTTGTCATTCTGCACCTTCAGGGTGAAGCATTTTGTGTCCCTACCAGCAACATTACAGCCTTTCAGCAGGTGTCTGTTTCTGATCTAGAGCAATAGATCTTTACCCAGTTAGATCCAGCACCCTCTTTACCATCCTGATACGAAATTCTGAGACAATATCACCTACTCAGTCAGAATTAAAAAAAAATCAATATGATGATTTATCTGATAATATCGAAGAGAAATAAAAGTAATTTATAATAAAACAAGAGATGTTTCACTGTGTGAAACATGCATGATTACACTGCAAGATGTTATAAAGTCATTAGAAGCTTGCACCTATATGCAGACTAACTGTGAATGCCACACTCAAGTGTTGACTGGTACAGATGTGCTCTGTTGGTGATTCAGGACCTGTGAGCACAGTTACCATTGGAGAAATGATTTTCCAAAATGGTAAAGCAAATACACACACACACACACACACACACACACACACACACACCTCTGGCTAAGGTTCTAAACAAGACTGATGACAGCCTTCCCTTTATTTACACATCAGTTACATTTCTGGAAAATTTGGTGCTTGTTAAAACCACGCAAAAACTCCTTTGTATTTTTATATAAAATGAGTTTAGGTTCTAGATTCAGATAATGATGAGCAGGTTTTTTTCTTACCTGAATGTCCAGTGGGTCATTTCAAAGTCCTGTGGGACACAGGACAATTCTTCCTTGTGTGGGACTGTCTGCCCTCCATCTACTAAATGCCAACAGGATTCCAAGTCATTGTGACAAATGGAAAACTCCCAAATGTCCAGTATGCCCCTAGGGGCAATGTTTCTTCCCCTACCCAGAACTGCTGCTTTGGGGTCTCTTCTGGAGTCCATTCCATAGACCAGGACCAGGTGAACATTTCTAAAAATTTTCACCATGTTTCATTTCTGTTCAAAGCCCTACAGCAGCTTGTTGTCATAGGACAAATACAGCATCCTCAGTCGAGGAGACAGAGTATGCAAATCTGCCAGTGAAAAGTTTCATTTGGCTGGATTTAGTGCTTCAACTGAGAGCTGGGTGTTGAAATACAGGCTTTTGGGTGAAAATGGCAGGTGGGACCCAGTGCCTAATGCTGCACATGGTGCGTTGCAAGGTGCTCCTGGTTCCTTATTCTGATGTGGCACACAAACCCCAAATCTTTGTGACACTTCGAGCTCTGAATTTATTGGTAGCAGATAGTTTAAATATTTTTATTTTTGACAGAGTAAGAAATGTTTAGTGGGATTCATCTTAAACATATTGTGCATCATGCTGTTTAAGGTGGTCCATGTTATAATAAATAAAGTGGTCCAAGGTTATAAATGTCAAGATGCCACCCTCCTGGGACTGTGATGCCCTGTGTGAGGGCTCCTCTCCTGGTTGCTCTCTAGTTGCCCAGAATGCGTGTGAAGTTTGCCCAGGTCAGGGTGACAGAGCATAAGGACTTTATAAAATGTCATTGTGACCTTGGTGCCCAAGTGGCCCTTAATATAGTCCAGCAGTCCAGGGGTTGCTTACATATGACTAAGTTGTATTATTTTGCTGTGCTTCAATTTTCCCATCAGTTAATAGGGATAACAATACTATAGATGCTATGGGTACTTTTTCTTCATATGCGCTGTAGTTGACCTCTTGTTAAAGTTTATAGTTATGCATTTATGATTTAAATGCATAAGGAGGAGAGCCTGTCTCCCTCGCTAGGGCATCCACTCTGTGAGGCAGGTGTCATTTGTTCTCTACTGGATCTCCAGCACATATCCCACCACACAGATGCTTGACAGTTCACTAGTTCAGTGAGGGAATGCGTGAAGGGCTATTATCATATAGATACCATATACTTAACGGACTGGTGCTTTACTGTTGAGGGCTAATATGCTTCCCTCCTACCCGCATTCACTCATTCATTTAGAAAGAAGGCTTCTGGGGTCTGGCAGGGAAATGATTTTCTTCCAGGCCCCCATTTGAGCAGCAAAGCCATCCGGACCACTTGCCCCGGGGTCAGGCCACGCTTGGCTCAGTTTGGAACTGCTAGCACGCTTCCAGTGATGGGAGGTGTGCACAGAAGCGGAGAATTCATTATAACCGGTTAGTCATCCGTGGAGTTTGTAGACGCTGCCCGTGGGCGGGACGCACCTGGCGTTTCCCAGGTGGGGCCTGTTCCGGGCGCCAAGCCACGGGTGGGAGCGCGACCGGCCCACAGGAGCCCTGGGTCTTCCCTCCCCACGCAGCCAACTCAGATCAAGCCCAGCATCTGCTGGGGTAACTCTCTCCAGGGGCTGCTGGGCCGGAGCACCGGCCTGGGTCCTCGCAGGGCACCCCAGGGCGGCAGCCGCAGCCCACACTCACTCGCTCTCCCGCCGCCCGAGGGCGCGGAGGCTGGAGGCGACCGGCGCGCAGGAGCGCACGGCCCGGGTTGCGGAGGCACGCAAACTAGGCGCGCCCGGGCGGTGGACGCACCTGAGACCCCGCGGCGTCGGGAGCGCGCGGCTCGCCAGGGGCCACTCGAGGTGCGCTCGGCGGGTCGAGGATGACTCAGCCTCCCTCGGGTCGGTGTTCCCTGGCGGTCGGCGCGAGGGCCCCCCAAAGTTCCCAGTCACAGCCCAGATGTCGCGCGCGGGCCGGGGGCTCCGACAGCTGGGTCCCGGTGGGAGCGGCCAGAGAGGCCGCGGGGGAGGCGGGGGGTTCCTCCGGGCGCCCAGGGCTTCCCCGACTTCCTTTCGCCTCGCCCCTCCTTCGGCGTGCGGCCCGAAAGCACCTCCGGTCCAAGGGGTGGGGGTCGGCGTGGGGAGCGGGTGGCCTCCCGGCCTCAGGAGAGTCTCGCCTTCCCGAAATCTAGGGGGTCCGCCGGTCAGGAGGGACAGAGCGCCGCGGTGGCTTCCCCTCCCGGCCCTGAGAGTCCGGCCCCGCCGCCCGCCGCATTCGCGCGGACCCCGCGCTGCAGCGCGCTCGAGCGCCAGCGGCTCGGAAGCCCCGGCCCGGGCTCCGGGAGCCTCGGGGACGGCCCCGCTGCGGCCGGAGCCCGCGCTCGCGCGCCAGCGCCGCCCTCCGCGCCCTCCCCTCTCAGGCTCCGCGGCCGGGGGAGCAGCCGCGGGCGGCCACGCAGCAGTGCCCTCGCCGGGACCCGCGGAGCCCCCAGTCCCGTCCCCACTCCGCTCCGCCGCGGGCGACCCCGGCCGCCGCCGCGAGCCCCGGCTCCTTCCTCACTTTTGCCTCTGCGCCCGCCCCTACCCCCCGGAGAATCCTCTGAGGCGTCGCGGCACGAGACCCCGCCGCCCGGGACCCGGCCGCCCTCGAGCGTCCCCGACCCCCACCCCACCGCTGCTCGGGCCGCCGGGGTCGGGGGACGGCCCCGGGGCCAGCCCGAGAGTCGCGCCCGCGGCGGCGGACTGCGGAGTTGTAAAGAACTCGGCGGCCGCAGTGACCGGGCGGGGCAGGGCGCGCTCCGCCGCCGCCAAGGACACTGGAGTTTGCGAGTCCCCGCCCGCGCGGCGCCTCCCGCCCTCCCGCCGGGGCCCGCCGGACTCCCCGGGGCCGCCGAGGCGGGGCCGGGCGGCCGCCGAGCGAGAGGCGCGGCTCTCTCCCTCCTCCCCCCGCCTGCCTGCCTCTCCCCTCCCTTCCCTCCCTCCTCCCCGCCCTCCCCCACCCCCTGCTCCTTTTTCTGCTCCCCAAGTGAGCCCGGCGCGCGAGAGGCAGGCGGGGCGGCGCGGAGCAGGCAGCCCAGCGCGCTCGCCCACCGCCCGCTCGGCGCAGCTCCCCGCGGCCGCTCCTGTCGCCGCCGCCGGCGCGTCGGAGGGAGCCCAGCATGGCCGGGCCGGGCTCGCAGCGGCGCGCGTCCCGGGGGGCCTCGGCGCTCCTCGCCGCCGCGCTTCTCTACGCAGCGCTGGGGGCCGTGGTGCGCTCGGAGCAGCAGATCCCGCTCTCCGTGTAAGTGCCGGGTCGTGCGCCGCCCGGGGAGGGGACCCGGCCGCCCGCGACCCGCCGTGTCCAAGTTTGGGCGCCTGCAGGTGCGGCCGGGCAGGACCTGCCGCCGGCGTCGGCCTCGCCTTTCGCACCTGCCTTTCAGGACGGGCGTGGGGCGGCGAGACTGGGGTGGGATGCTCTTGCCCCCTCGCTCGGGTTGGCGAGGGAGACCTGGAGAGGCTCACCTCAAGTGACACCTCCAACTTTGAAGCCTGTTTACCGAATCCAACTTCCACGGGCCGTTTATTTACTCCCTCTTTGCTATCTTGCCATCTCACTTCTTTTGGGGTGGGGGGGATGGGTGGGTTTCTTCCGACTAGTATTTGCCAGGTGATCCCAGTTTGCGTGGTCCAGTTCTTGGGCAATTATTCACATAACCCCCAGTGATCTTTTTAGAGAGCTTGGGAGACTTTGCGCATTCTGAACTATGTGACCCCCCTCGGGCCCCCTCCTGCGTTGCGCTCTGCAGTTTGGTGCTGGCAGTTTCTACCCAGGCGCTTTTTCTATCTTTTTTTTTTTTTTTTTTTTCGTCCCCCTCCAATGTTCTATCGCCCGGCTCCTTCAGCCACAGCTCCGTGTGTGCGTGCGTGTTGACTGTGACACGGGTGTTACATTTGCCCTTTCTCCCTGTAGGGTGAAGCTCTGGGCCTCGGCTTTTGGTGGGGAGATAAAATCCATTGCTGCTAAGTACTCTGGTTCCCAGCTTCTGCAAAAGGTAAGGTTTCTGTGGTGGCAGGAAGCGATGATTTTTCCAGCACAGAAAATGGAGGCAGATTTAGTTTTCCAAACAAACGTGAACCCCGAGGAGCAGCATCAGTTATCAGAGGTGTCTCTGATCCCCTCGTTTCTTGGCAATGAAGTGTGCAATGACTTCTCCCCACCAACTGGTTATTTTTAGATGACACTTGATTCTAAACACAAAGAAAAGCGGGATACTCACTGGCACTGTCCTGGCTAGGGCTCAGAAACTGAGTGTTTTTGCATGGCTCTCCTTCCAGTGCCGGTATTGCTGTTACAGTGTGAGGGCAGATGCTTCTCTGGCCAAAACATGCTAACTTCATCCAAGGGGCAGCGTCAGCGCCTGTTTTACGATGTCTTTCACCTTGCCTGCGTTGGAGACTGGGGTTCGGCGTGTCTGAGAAAGACGCTGCACTATTGTTTGTCATCCCTGCGGTTGTACAATCCCATTATTCCCCAATCATCTAGACCCACGGCTGGGATGCATTACATCATTACAGATAAGGAGAATGAATGTGGTTATCTTTCCACTCAGCTGCACTGCCGGGTAATAACCTATGAGAGTAGTCCACAAACTTAAGAAATTGGTCTGCGTCCATATAATTCTGGAGAGTAATGAGAATGGAGAATTGATTATTAGGCTTTTATCAGAAGCTGCATCAATTTTAATTCAAACAGGCAGTATTATGCTTAAAATTACCTTGTGAAATGTATGGTCCTTTGCCCTCCTCTCCAAGGAAGCAAAAGGAAAAATATAGGCTGGGAAGGAGAGATTACAGGGGTTAAAAGAATTTCAAGTTAACAAATCAACAGGATTAATCCAAGTATTCTCTCAAAGATAGAAAATAAAAATTGGCCTTTAGGGGATAATTCTCTGAAAATGGGTACAAACAGCTTAAATTGTCAAGTTAACTTTTAAGCATTTTTAAATGTGCTTTTTGGGCCAATGTAACATATGTGTTATGCATGCTGCCTGGTAACCAAGTACGTATTTTATTTATGGCATTCCGCTTCAGAGAGTAGCGTTTTTGGGGACATTATATGAAACAGTTTGTCACACGAAATCCGAATATCGTAATAAGGCATCAGCCCACAATGGAATGAGGGAAGTTATTCTTAAAAATTGCCAATAGTCATATTCTTTGAAACCGTGAAAAAATTGTTTGCTCAACTCCGCTATTTGGGGAAGGAATCCATTGAATTATAGGCAGTTGATAAAAACTTGAGGCTACGATGTGCCTTTATGGAAGATGATCATTTACATTCCTGTGACCCACCTCTCCGTTTATAGGAATTGCGTCTTTGCTAGCATTCTTTTAACCTGGACCAGTCTGTATTCTGCTTTGGCATTTTGCCTGCGTGTCAGATGTTTTATGTGGAAAGTTTTGGACTGTTGCACTGCGTGTGTTGCATTGGTAGTGTGTTTTCCTTATGCTTTTAAAGAAGAGAACGTTTTGTATAACTTTAAAGAAACATTTTTCATCTGCATGTTGTAGTGAGGTTGTACCAACTCTGAAAGTATCCCTTCAGAGCCTGTGAATGTTTTGTGTGTGTGTGTGTGTGTGTGTGTGTGTGTGTGCTTACATATCTTTTATCTCACGTTTTGTAGAAGCGCATGAGATACGCTTTTTCCTTCTCTCTGAAGTTAGCACGGGCACTCGCACTCACATACGTGCTGCACAAAAGCCCATCAGCCATATTATTGGCCACTCTATAATAGCAAATTGGAAACAGCCAAAATGCTTCTCTTACCTTCTCATCAGCATCCTTTCTGATATTGAATTCACAAGCCTAGCTCTGCTTTTGTCATGTTTGCAGCTTGACAATTGTGTAATTATATCCAGCTGTTTATGGCTTTGTTGTCATTTCTTGCTGTTGCCTGGCTTTTTGTAATCTGATGCGAGGGGAAGGTGGGGTGTTGCTTGCCATTGGGTTCCAGGGTGCATACCTGCTCTTGCATTTGGAATGCAGGCATCTGCTGAGGAGTCCTGAGATACCTATGGCTTTGGCTTGATAGGCAAGCACTTTCATGAACGATGGGCAGGCATGCCGGACAACTTGGGGGGCACTTTTGTAGGTACCTTTTGGTCATCTTGGCCCATTACCTCCAAATATGACAGTGTTTTTTAAATTAGCAGAGAACATTGATTTTTGACAGTTCAGAGTATAGGAAGGTATAAGAAAGGTCTCAGGTGCTCAGAGTGTGGGAGGCATCAAATCTTTTGGAAAAGCAAGGAGACAGTTGCCTTTCTCTTGTTTATTTTCGAGTTTCTGCCCATGTGCGTGAAGAAACACTCTTCCAGTCAGAACTCTATGCATCCTCCCATCACGTCACTTCATCCTTAATAATGAAGATACTTTCAAAATGAGTTAAAAAAAAAAAAACTTGGCTGAAAAATGTGCGAACACTGTATTAAGGGTCTTCAAAGGTGACAATACCATGTTGCATAATGGACACTTTTGCATAATTACACTTTTAAGGCATGGACATTTGAACTTGGTTTTCAGTTAAGTGGGTATACTGTATACCAGTGTATAATTTTACATGCTCTGTGTCGTTTCTCTAGTTGACACTTCTTGTTGTGAATTAATGGAGTGTGTTCATTTTTAGAATGGGAGCTTAGTAATTTTTGCACTAGGGCAAAAACTTTACAAAACAGCTATTGTGAGTATAAGTTAAATAACAATTGGCCACTTATTTTAAGGTGTTTGGAGACTGGGAAAACTGCCATTTTGGTAAGGCTTTTATTAGATAATATAATTTGAGCTGGTAGTATTATCACTGACTTCATCAGCATAAATACAAGTATTTAACAATGTACTTCATTGTCACGGCTTCAAGAAAGAGAGTATGTCCTCAGTTGTTTCTATGTTTAATACCACGGCTTTTGCTACTTTAGCTTATGATAATATGGTAGGTATTCTCTGCCAGAATTTTCCTCTTTTTCTTCCCCCCTGCTTTTTGTCTTTGTTGAGCACAGGAATAGCAGCCTATTAGTTTTTTAAGAAGAGGATATTTTTGAGTTTATAAGATGCACTCATTGCGTTTTAGCAAAGTCGCGTGTTTTCAGTACCGAATGGAAGAACATGAGACTTGTATGTTGGGCCCAGAGTTAAGCTTGAGGGGTTTTACAGTTGTTACAGAACCATGGACCCCTGCAAGGGAAGTCGTGTCATGCTGCTGCGGGTCCGTATCCTGCTGTCCTAAGCTGGCAGGTACTGTAGACGTTTCGATTCACTTCAACTTTTAATTAACTTTCCTATTTGACGTATTCATGCCGGTATTCAGCTGCCTCTATCTTGCTTCATTTTCCTCAAAGAATGCACATTGTTTGGGTTCTTTTGGAGAGGTATAGTTTTTTTACCTCTCTATTTGGGGATTCAGTGCGCAGCATTCCGGTGGGTCTGGTAACCTAGGCTGTTAAACTCGTGGGCTCCACGCTCCGAACATCCACAATACAAGGTTTTAAAGTGGTGTGATTCTCATTTCATCCTCCTTAGGAAGAATGTGGTCGAGGCTGGGTTTTTCATTCTATTTAGTACCGCATTCAGACAATGCTATGTTTATGGGAATGAAGGGTTCCAATTACACTTTCTAGAATCGTGATGATAAGTACACAGCGGAAATACAGGTACGGTATGTCTCTGTCTTTAATGCGAGGAAAATAATTGACATTTACCTTGGATGCCTCATGCAGCGCTTACCAAACACGCACTTCTTGGAATGCGTGGCAAGGCTTTTGCGTCATCAACTATTTATTGAGAGGACGGCTTTAATACATAAACGTGATGTCTCTTTGCGCAAGACGGAGTCCGCAAAGTGAAAGGTTGGTTCTTTCACCCATTTTGATAATTATGACTTTTCATCAGTGTGGAGATCGATGGACTTTTAAATAATTGAAAAGGAGGATTCACTTGTCAGGAATCGGGTAGGAAGCCTGACGCGTGTACAGATTGCTTTTTAGGTGGGGGGGGGGGTGCTACTTTGCTGAACATTTTTGTTGAGAAAACACAGTTGTTTGTCATTCTGCAAGATGAATGCATTCAGCCTCCACCGCCAGTGATTTAATTCCCAACGCCACTTCAGCTACTGGACTTTTCTCTGGCAGATTATTTTTAAAAGCCTTGAAATCTCAGAAATGACAGATTTCAGTCTTTCAGGACACTTTACTGGTTTCATTATCCCAGTCACCAGAACATTAGTGGAACAGGGTGAACCAGTTGCAAGTCAGTGATATCTTACCCACGCATGTATCTAACTGCATTTGTGAACTCACACACTGTCCTTTGCCCACCAGAGAAACTTCTTTTTGTATGGCTTTGCTAAATTTTTGTCTGAACTTCTTTTGTTCATGTCTTTTTTCTTCTTTTACTTTCTCTCAAAATTTCTTTGCTGCCAGATAGATTTCTGCTTTGCCTTTTCTTTCATTAGGAGCCGCTGCAGCCCCTGTGGCTGGATTTGCAGATGCTGGTCAAAATGAAGGGAAACGAAAATATAGGCATTATTTTCTTGTCGGAGGCAAACTCAGATTTTTATTTCAGTGTGGTTATAATTTTGATCAATTACTATGGTGATCTCATGCTGGCTCTTTATTTCATTTTATGTTTTATCTTATTCTAATACCAGGGTGCTTTTAGGCAAGCACGCAAGTACCAAATCACCTAATAATTATGGAATCTGTGGGGCACGTGCAAGCACAGTTGGTGTGTCCATTTTGTGGTGAAGACCTAGCCATGTGTGAGGACGAACAAAAGTAAAAGAGATGTGGAATCATTACCCCAAGCACCTGCGGGCCCACCAGGTGTTTGGCTGTCCTGCAGCCTGGAGCACATGGTCCCAGGAGTGCAAGTTTGAGATTTGAGCCCTTTTCAGTCTTTGATTGATCCTCAGTTGGTGGTACCGCTCACACTTAGGTTGATCAATACATGACTTGGTGCGTTGGGCTTACTTAAAGAAGCGTATGTTCTCACCAAGATCTTTTGTGTCCTGTCTGCCATTCATCCAGATTTACCATCATAGATGGCAACAAATGGACTTCTTCTTTGTCCGTGTTCATGTCGGTCAGGGGTCCTCCGTGTTTCGCAGTCACAGTGCTAATTGAAATGGTCCTCCTCGGTGGAGACCCATGGCATCTTCTAGACAGAGGCTCTGAACAGATTCTGTGCTCCCTGGGACGCTCTGCTCTGACTGGGATGTTTGCTGTGGCTGAGACAGAGAAAAGATGAAATAAATGCTGTAAATGCCAGCCTGTGAATTAGCATCTGAGATCCTTTTAATGCAACTTTTATACAAGAGACATAATGGCCTATGTTTTATCTCGAGTGATTGCAGTCATGCTATTGCGTATCATTCGGAAAGAGACAGAGTTCCTCACGTCAGGCTTCTGGAAACACTGGTGGAGTCTTTATCAGCCTTCTTTGGTCCATTAAACAAAAGTTAGCATCTCCTTCGAGAGAAGGAAATGATATAGAGGAAGAGGAGGGCTGCTTGATTTCCTGTGATTTTCCTGAGTATTTAGTGACCAGCGGACTGAGGTGGTTGTTCCTGAAATGTAAAGCCAGTCTCAGAGACCCCTCTGTCTGGACCACAACCCCCCGCCTTGACAGATTAGGCATCTGCATCGCTGATTTTTTTTAGGGGATTTCTGTGTGTGTAGCCAGCATGTCTGCTTTTCAGAAGAAAGTTATTTTACGGATACAAACTATGAGAAGAGTCCAGTGTGTTACCAATAAATGGTAAACATTTCAGTGTCCATTTGCTTTGGACATCCACCACTCATTAGGTGCTCATTCCAAGGCTGTTTAAATAAGGCATTAAATGTATAATGTGTATTAAATTTGTATGTTGCATACCTTCCTGGTTACCCCAAATCAAGATTATGGAAATAAACAGCTCAGAGGCCAAACTATTAATGGGCATTTCAAGGACATATTGGAAAGGAGAGCATTATCGTTTGACAAGAAATAGATGGCCATTTCTTTGTGCACTTCAGAGTGTTTATCTTGGCACCTGATATTGGAGAACAGTAGCCTCTGAAGGTTAAAAGAGCTGTTATCCATGTAAATGATCTGGACAGGCAAGCTGGGCAGGGCCGTAAGTGGCTGTGGGTTCACAGAGCAGACCTCTGGTTATCCGTTGTAGGTGAAGCCAGTTGATATTCAGGGCTCGCACATGTCATTACCATTACACTTATTAGCTTTGTGCATGCGTGCATATGCCCGTGAAAATGGATGCTGCTTATCACAGATTGTGCCAGATGCCGCCTGCTGATGGAGAAGACCACTCTTGTCCTCTCGGGCTGCCAGAGAGTGTGGCTTGAGGGACCCCACCAGGGTGCTGGGACAGAGCCAGTCCAGCTGGCACCTGAGATCTTGTAGGCACCTGGAAGCTGAGGATCTTCTGAGACCAGGACCAGCTACATAATTTGCAGGGCCCAATGTGCAAGGGAAATATGGGGCTCCTCCTTCAAACACTAAGAAGAATTTAAAGATGATGACAGCAGAGCATTAAAGCACAGGGCCTGTTGGGTGCTGGGTGAAGTCCTCTACGGGGCAGGCCATCCTCATTTCGGCTTTTTCTTTTCCCTGCTGGGTAGTTCGTCCTCTCAGCCTACTTGAACGTTCGCTCCCGCCACAGGCTAGAAGGTGTCCTTTGCCCGTCTTTGTTCATCCTCATAATAGGTGGAGAGCATGGAGCATTTTCAGAGACACACTCCTTTGGAGATGCAGTGTTGGTAAAGGAAAGGTCACTGGCCTCGGAGCCCCGGCATTTGTCTTTTTATCTTTTCTGTAGGCGTTTCCTGAGTGGATTTGGGCAAATTGCTTAATCTCCTAGTAAAGACAGGTAGCATCCACTCTGCAAGTACCGCATTCCAGGTATTGTGATAAGTACTTCACACGTGCCATCCGCCATCCCTAAGTTCTCCCAGCGACCAAATGAGTCAGGGACTACCATTCACCCCATTTTACAGATCTGGAGCTTGAGGTTTACTGAAGTTAAGCAGCCTTTCCAAGGTGATGGCGTGTGCTTACCTGGCCGCTGTGCTGGAGTTTCCCTTTGACCCTGTGTGACCTTTTTCAACCTCAGTTCTTGTTTGAAACAACTGTGGCTAATCCCTGTGCTTCTCCACCTCCTGGGTGTCTGGGAGGATTAAATGAGGTAACAGCTGAGAAGTTACTTCAGGAACTGAAAGCCTCGATAACAGCAGAGAAGACAGGTGTAGAGTCAGAGGGACTGGGATTGGAGTCCCAAATCTGCCATTTCCTAGCTGGGTTGCCTCGTAGTTTAACATTTCTGAACCTGTAGCCTCAAACGTGAAAGGAGACCAGCACCTTCTACGTTGTAGGCTGTAGTGAGGATTAAATGGAATAAAGTGCAAAAAACACTTAGCATGGTGCCTGGTATGTGAAAGCCTCCTGGCAGGGATTGGTTGAGGTCATGATTGGTTGCATGATATGAATAGAGGGTCTTCAGGTAACCTTCCCTGAGCATCCGTGGGGCCTGGCTCACAGATATGTGTGACTAAATGAGCAAGTGCACAAATGGGTGGGTGAGTGCTGGGTGCCAGCGTGTTGGCAGGTGATCCCACCTCCCACCTGACGGGGAGGAGCTTGTGGACCCCAGCAGGAGGAGGCGGGAGGAGACTATGTGGAGGCAGCTTCCCCCCCAGACATGCCCTCCTCTCCTTGAGGTCAGCTCTCTTCTCCCTGAGGGTCATGAGTGGAACCCCTCACACATCGGGCTTGAAGAACTGCCTCAGGGTCTCCCTGTTACCTTCTTCCTGGCTCACCCTGCTGTGGGGGCAGTGGGTCAGGCTGAGGAGTGGCTGCCTGTGCCCCAGTGTTCAGGGTGCGGCTAAAGCCATAGGAGAGCCCAGGCGCCCAGTGATCCCCTCGCTGGGGCGGGGCGGGGGGCACATCCAGGAGCCAGCCATGGACACTCATTGATCCGAATGCCCTCTCAGAGAGCATTCCAGGTATTTCCTCCCACCTGCTAGACTTCTCCCAACAGCTTCCTAGGTGGTGGCCCTGGAGACCAGCAGGGGACAGGGCACCTCACTGGGCAGGGGGGTCTTTCCTCCTGTCGGGACAGGGAGGTGCAGTGATGCATGGGGACTGCCATCTGTCACCAAGTCGCAGGAGGCACTGAAAGGCATTCTGTGTCCCTTGGCCCTTCCCACTGGCCCTGCCTGCCTATGTTTCAGAGCTTGCTTGGCGCATCCTGTTGTTGTGTTTGGCCTGTGAGCCTCTGCAGTCCTCTGCTGGTCTCCTTGAAGATGTTGAAGGAGTGACGCGGGCCACCCCGGTTTGTACAGACATAGGCACCAACACTTGGAAGTCATGGTGGGGGGGTGCTATTGTAGACGCGTAACTTTAGAAAATTGTTTATGCACGCAGCCCTTGTAACCAGCAGTGAAAATCAGTAAGAAGTCGGGCATGAAGGTGAACATGCAGAAGCTGTGGTAGTTCCCCTTGGGCCAGGTAGTTCAGAAAAGTGCCCAAGCACCATTCGTGCCCAGAAATGTTACAGAACATCAGAGTCTGACAGCACCAGCAGCTTCTTGAAATCCACCAAGGTCATAACCAGCTTAGGTAAACAGATGGTTGATGGGGGCTGGATAGGAAGGAGATGGACTTTTTTTTTCTTCTGAGTGTTCACGAGCCAAGCGTTCTTTGTATGAAAGCAGATCATGTAAGGCATCTGATGTGGTCCTTAGTTCTCCTGGAGGCGGCCCACCTTACTGCCTCTCCCAGGTGGGGCTTGTAGCTCAGGTGGCCACGCGGTGAGGCTGGGACTCACATGGGTTCATGTTGACCCCCCCAAGCCTTTGACTTTCCTTTACAACACATGCCGGCTGTGTGGGCTGATCCCACCTGAGCACACGCTTCGGCGGGGTCTGCAGGGCCACAGCAGGATGAGAAGGGCTGGGTAGGTGGGGATGCCAGAGGCCTCGTGTGTGCTTGGGTGGGGTTTCGAGATATTTGCTCTTTGGGCAGTGAGGCCAGGAAGGGCTCTCTGACCTCCAGCGTGGGCTGTGCCTTCCGTGGGACAGAAATGGTTCCTCGGGGAGCGTGGGCAGGGTTGGCTGGTCTGGCCCTGGCTGGCAGGGGGGAGGTGGCAGTGTCGGACACCTTAAGGCCTCTTCTCAGCCTGGAGGGCACAGCTGCCAAGGAAGAGAGTGACCTTGTGGGATCCCCAAGCAGGATGCAGTCTCAGCTAAGACAAGAGGACTGAGCAGTTCTGCCAAAACCGGGGAGCATTTACCTCCATGTTTTCCCTGAAAAGTCAAACCTGCTCTTCATCTCTTGGCTCAGGTCTCTAAATATGGCAAATGTGGTATCATACACTTACTGATTTGACATATTTTCCTGAGACTTTGGTGTTTTGCATTAAAATGGAGTGAAAGGTGTAATTGGCCTGTGGAATTGCCCTGAGTCTAGACCTTCCCCTGATGTAAACTTGACCCTGCATTTCCTTCTTGACAGCTGCTCACTCTTGGCTCCCAGGAGGGAGCCAAGTGTCTGGTTTTAGAAAAATCTAGATTTCTATTACGATGAGCTTGAGCAGCTGAAAAGAGATTTTTAAAAAGAGCACGGGCTTTGGAGCTGAATTCTGCTCTCCCAGTCACTAGTTTTACCTCCCTGGGCCTTTGGTTTGCTCACTGGCAAAACAGAACTAATAATAAAAGCACCTGTGTTATAGGCATTGGGGAGGATTGGATGCTATAACCCACACGAAGTGTTTGGAACAATATGTGGCACATGGGAAGCCTCACTTCCCTGGCTTCTCTTGTTTGTAGTGTCCCGCTTCATTTTTAATGAAGAGCAGGAGAGACTTCAGGAATTTTAGTCACTTTGACCCCATGATGAGTTCATAAAATTAAGACAGCATATGGCATACGCATTTAATGCAACAAAGGCACCATTGCAAACAAAAGCATTTATTATGTCCCCAGGGAGGTGGATTCCTTTTGATTTCTTTCCCAAATTCTTCTAATCTAGTCCCTCGTACAGTAAAGGTGGGAAGTTTTGGGACACAAGTTTGTTCTTGCTATAACATTGTACTGTAATTTGCAAAGCAAGGGGAGACCCAGAAACACCGGGCAGGGCTTTGGCTCTTTGTACCTGCACCATCCGTAATGCCTTTTCTATTGCGCCTTGTTGAGGCAGAGGCGGAAAAATAGTGTAAAAAGAACAATAGGTGTGGGAGGCAATAAATCCATTGGAAGTAGGTAGTCTTTGGCCACGAGTCATAACATACAGCTTTACTCTTAGCCTCCTACCACTTTCCATTATCGGTGAAATTTCTATTAACACAATATGATTACATTATGTGCAAACAGCTCAGTGGGCATAGGTTTTTGCCCCACTGACAGTCATGTGGCTTCTTGGATGGTAATGCTAAAGTTTGAATATTCTTTTTACTCAATTTTGGCCTGCGCCCCTGTCAGAATGCTGTGCTTTTGTACACCAGCACAGAGGACACTGTTTAAGGGACTCACTGTCAGGCAACCAGTCAAATGCACGCGTGTGTGTATGTGTGTGTGTGTGTGTGTGTTTGTGTGTGTGTGTTTTAATATACACGGGCTATTTCCCTGTGTAGATTAAAACTGGTGTCTACTTTAAAATCTCAAGATCTGTGGCCAAGTGTGAGTATTTCTGAATATTAGGAGTCACTTGGTCACCCTGAAATAAGATGTAATCCTCTCAGGAAAGGGCTCACAGCTCACTAATCTTTTGAAAGAAGCCAGCGATATACATTTGCCAGAACAGGAATTTCAAAATTATGGAGCCACAGCTGGATTTTCTACTTAAATTGCAAGATTTTCAGTTTTTATGTGAAACAAATACCCTATGAATGTTAAAAATATATAGACTTGGAAAGAAATCAAGGGATTATTGATTGAAAACTTTTTTTAAAAAAAGGTTTATTTATTTATTTTAAGAGAGAGCGAGCGAGAGAGAGAGCGCGAGAGAGCACAAGTAGGGGAGAGGTAGAGAATCCCAAGCAGGCTCCACACAGTCAGTGCGGAGCTCCATGTGGGGCTTGAACTCAAGAACTGTAAGATCATGACCTGAGCTGAAGTTGGATGCTTAACCGACTTACAAGGGAGGCGGTTGGTCTTGGGAAGGCAGAAATGTGTTGGTGAAAGTCTGGATCTGAGTCAGGCTAATCCAGATTTGAATCCACTGCTACCACTGACTAATCATAGGACCCTGACGAGTCAGTCATCGAACCTCACTGTTCTTATCTGTCAAATGGGCACAATGGTCCTAACGTCTAGGGTGGAGTTGGGAAGTCCAAATGAGAAGATGTATACAAGATGCTTAGCAATAGTGGCTCACAGGAAGCGTTTGGAAAAGGTGGGCTGTTGTCACCATTCCCCAGGAGCTGCTCCTGCATACCTGGGCCTACTGGCTGCTGGAGATAGTGGTTTGTCCACTTGGGGGAGTGCTGATATCGGGACACTGGAGGCCTTATTCGGAGACCTCCATTGAAGCTGCTCACCGCTGAGCTCCACAAGGGTGTCTTAGAAAGTAATCATAATACTGACACAGGTGATTTGTATGTTGTGCCATGTGCTTCATTTGCATTATTTAATGCCTCACCACCACTCCTGGGGTCGGTTCCGTCACCACCTCCATTTTAGAGATGCAGAAGCCAAAACAGAGAGTGTAACTTTGCCCCAGGTTCCCCAGCTCCAAGTGGCAAAAGCAGGCTTAGAACTTGGGTCTTGTGAGTCCTGTTCAGGTGCATGGGCTGGGGCATCTGGGTATTTCTAGGACCAGCATGTTTTGGTCCTAGCCTGGTATTGGCTCATTCGGACAGTTGGTGGAAGCTTCTTCCTCATCCTTAATGTTTCCCCTTTGGAATTTTTAGTGGATGCATTGTCGTTTGCTTTCATAATACAGAATTTAAACAGGAGCAACAGGGGCGCCTGGGTGGCTCAGTCGGTTAAGCGTCCGACTTCGGCTCAGGTCATGATCTCATGGTCCGTGAGTTCGAGCCCCACGTCGGGCTCTCTGCTGACAGCTGGGAGCCTGGAGCCTGCTTCGGATTGTGTGTGTCCCTCTCTCTCTGCCCCTCCCCTGTTCATGGTCTGTCTCTCTCTGTCTCAAAAATAAATAAACGTTAAAAAAAATTAAAAAAAAAAAAACAAACATAAAAAGGAGCAACAATGAGGGAAGGGCCCAGTAAGCCTTCTAGCTTTCTACAGTTTCCTCTTTTATTATAATAACATGATGCTGCTTGTCTTTTGATTTCCTTTGAGGGTCAGCCTCCCCTCTCCACATCAGGTCTGACTCTTAAGAAACCTTTCTGAGAATCTTCATTGAATTTGGCTCAGTTTCCCTTTTTGTGTTCCCCATTATGGAAACGGATGATCCTGTGGAAGAGCCTGCTTGGGCTCCAGGACCCTGGTACGAGATGGATCTGGCTTGGAGCCCCAGCGTATCCCTTCTTTGCTTCACTTCTGGGCCTTGGGTTCCTTACCTGTAAAATGGGGTCATGGTGAGAATCAGCTGTGTTGGCATGTTCGCAGTTTTAGTGCCCAATAGATTTCACCTCCTTGGTTTTTGATGTGCTCATTCTTTGTCTATCTTTCCTGGGTGTTTGTTGGTGCTTCCCCCCCTCCCCCCCCCCCCCCCCTCGGGGAAGGAACAGTTCTGTTTTTATGCTTGATTGACAACCAGCTTAAAGGCCACAGCCCTTAGACCCACTAGGGTCAGTTTTATTTTGCATAGAATGAGTCCGGAAGATCTGTTCATGCCCCTGGCAGCCCTGGGGATATGCAATATCCTGAGGATCCCTTATCTCTTCCTGTGGGGAGTGTCATGAAGGAGGCAGGTAACTAGACCTTAAATTCTCCAAGGGCAGACTTGCTCTTTTTGATGGGAGAGGCACTTAGCACAGAGCTATCTTTAGGGTGGGGTTCAGGAGTTGTTGGCGGAATGTACAGATTAAACAAAGGAAGAACCTTGCCGGGCCTTTTTTTCTGGTGCTCACATGCTGGTGATCAGAATAAGAACACTGTTGAGCACAGGCCAAGAACTAGGTCCTTCACATCTCTTTCCCCATTTACTCTCTCCTACTGGGTTTTATGAATCCTCAGCATCAGGCGTGGATGCCGCAAAAAGTCGGGGGCTGCCTCCTGGCTGCAGCAAGCCAGCTCGGAAGCCCTGCAAGCAGGTCCCTCGCCCACAGCCCTCTTGGTGCCAGCAGGCACTGCCAGACATCCGAGCCAGCTGGTCCTCACTTCTTCCAGCCTGCGACCCCCTCCTTGCCCCTGGGGAGCATCCCCGCCGCATCCCGAAAACACGGCCGTGTCTCGCCCAGAAGCCTCCTTACCAGGCTGAGGGGTCCCGGCACCTCTGCAGCGCCAAGCCGAGCAGCTGCGGCGGGAGGACCGCAGTGCCGGGCAGGAGCACCGCAGTGCCGGGCGGGTGCACGAAGAGCACCAAGCGAGACTGATGGGGCCTCCGCCGCAGCCGCCACCATCAACCTGGGGGAGGCAACTCGGCGAAGGCAATTAGGAAGCTGCTGCAGCTAATTCCATGAAGTGCTCGAATGCCACATTCCCAGTGACATTAGGGACAAATGTGAATTGTAATTTCTATCCCTTTCACCTTCTCCGAGGCCCTGCCGGTGTCAGGATGCTGCACAGTGTTTGCTGGGCTTGGTTTCTCCTCCTTGCAGGTTTTTATTTTGCATGTGTTTGTTTATTTGTTTGCCTATTCTTTATATCACTGGGACTGGGTTTCTGAGTGTGCATCGTGGGCGATCGGGAGCTTATTGTCCGCTGCATGTAACCGCAGCGTCCACAGGGCAGCATTACCCGCTCTCGGACGGCGTCCTGGCTGCAGCCTGCATGGCTGGTCCCCTCACCTCCCTGTACGAAGGCAAGGCACGGTGGGAGAGGCCAGACAGCCAGGCGGGGTTATTTGCATTTGCTTTTGAGTCCTGAAGGTGCAGTTGTCTGTTCTCGTCCCCAGGCCTGGCCCATGGATATGCTGAAAGCTTGCACCAAGCACAGCCCCTCTGAGATTTAGGGGAGCAGCTGGTTGGGAAGTGGGAATTAAATTACGTGGATTTAATGGAGGGGCAGTTTTGTCAGAAGATGTTAAGCTCCAGCCCACTTCCCCTAGTATCAGGTCTGACACTATTGCATTTCTCAGGCTTATAGAGGAGTTCCCGTCCAGCTCCTCCTGGGACATCACTCTGCGGGGAGGCTAGGAGGCTGCCTTGGGTGGTCTTTGCTCCTGTGTCACATCACACCTGGGATTTGCCGCGTGGCACGCATTGACCGTAATCTGACGCCTACCTCCTACCTTCATGCTGAGTCGGACTACTCAGAAGGGCATGAGCTCCAAGCTGTGTGTGTGTGGGGGGGGGGGGGGGGGGTGAGGGGGTGGGTTCCAAGCTTGGGGCACATCTTGGGGACCAGTCCCTCCAGCCCTGGGTGCTTGAGCCTGGTGGCATGGCCCATGTCACAGTGAATCCAGAATGGGCCAGGCCTGGAGCACTGGCGTTTTTACTGCCAGTTCGTATATTGATCAGAGCGTCGAGACCACAGAGGGAAGGAAGGCTCCACGTCCCACAGTGGGCTCCTTGGAGGATGGAGAGAGACAGCCTCTAGCCTCAGCCTGGCCCACGCCTGTCCAAGCCCCACTGCTGGACCCCGCAGGAAGCCTGTTCTTGTGCGGCCTCTCCTCTGATCCAGCCACGTGTAGGCCTGAATTTCACGTAGAGGAAATGTTCCCTTAGTGTGTCTGTGTTTAACTGCCCAAATATTTTGTCCCAGTGTATCATGGGGAACATTCCCCTTATTAGTACAATCTATGTTAAATGAAGGGAGTAGAAGACAGACAGTCAACAAAAGCGTTTATTCAGCATTGATAAACCCATCTGGAAACCCGAGACGTCAGCCTTCTCCTTTTCCACAATAGAGGTTCAACTGACCAACTGCTTTGTTTTGGGTAGAATATCTTGGTTTGGGAAAATCTTTAGCTGTCTTAACAGACTTACAAGAACACATTTGCTTTTGACCCAATGTTGGAAATGTTTTCTTCCTTCCTTCCCTCACTCCCTTCCTGCTTCGATAAACACCCATTGAATATGCAGTGAGGCGTGTGGAGTTGTGTTTGGTGCCACAATCCCTTTGCCACTGTGGCCACCTTTGCATCCTTTGGCCCTGTGTGCTTCGGTGACAGCACACTTCTTGCAGTCCCCAAACGCATCAGGCTGTGTCACGCCTCTGTGCCCATGCAACTCCCGCCGTCCACACTGCTGACCCCGTTGCCCTTGTCTGACTGCTGAGCCCTGCCTCTCGAGGAGGTCAGACTTCACGCTGAAATATCACCTGGGGAACTTATTAAAATGCATTATTCCAGTGTCCTACCCCAGAGATTTGGACTCAGTAAGCTCGACCCAGGGCCTTGGAATCTGCATTCTAGCAAACATCTTCGGTAATTCTGTTGTTGGTGGTCCAGAGACCGTGCTTTGAGAAATGCCCTTTGAATCCCACCCCTGGGAAGTCTTCTGGATTCCCGTAAAGAGACTGAATCATTCCCTCTCTTTCCTGCTGAGGGGAAATGTGCACATCTTCCTACCGTGGTTTGCTTAAGTGTCTGTGTGTGAGAAGTCTGTGCTCGGTCCCCGAACCCAGGCTTCCTCAGCGGGCATGGCATGAATGGAGATTTTCTCTGCAGTGGAGATGGGGACTTTAGAACAAGTCAGGGATTTTATCTTTTAAGTCAGAAGGTACCCAGGAGCACATCTGATTGTTGAAGCAGTTTGTTTAGAAATCACTCAGCAGAGTTGAAGTGGCCATTCTCCAATTTGTAAGATGGAGAGAAATTTGTTGACCTGTCACCGATGGCTTTTCTTCCTACCAAATAGGTTACCAGGACTTTTAACAGAAAATTGGTGAACATCAATATGAAAGATGCCGTCTGCTTTCCATAAAAGGCTGCTTCTCATCTCCCTGGTAAGAGAATTGCTCTCCCAGGGTCCTCTTGGGCACAAAACTGCATTTTTCCTAAGTCTGCAGCTTTCAGAGTTTTTGGACCGTGACCCAAAGAAAGAAATACATGGTTCAGTGCAACCATTGCACACGACTTAACATGTGCAACGCAAGTTTCATGCAACATTACTTAGCCTTCCTTGCTGTGCAATCTGGTCTATTGGACTGGACTCTGATTCTATTTTTCTCTTTTCTTTTCTTTTCTTTTCTTTTCTTTTCTTTTCTTTTCTTTTCTTTTCTTTTCTTTTCTTTTCTATCCTGTTGTATTCATTTGTAACCTACTATGCTCTTTCTATTCTATTCATTTTGGAAGGCTGGCTGTAACCAATACGTTGATTTTACAGCCTAATAAATATGTTAAGAGAATAACAGTGCCCTCAGTGTTACTAGGGTAAATTACAGGCTGGTTCGTTTTCATGCTGGGAGGTGCAGCATTGAGTCTGGGACTAATGCTGTGTTTTCCGATAGTGGTAGATAAGGTTTATCAGCTATGCTAAGCTCTCTGTATAAATTTCATTTTACCTTCTCAACAATCCCATGAGACAGGTACTTTGATAGCCTCATTTTCTACATGAGGACACTTAGGTTCAGGGAGGTGAAGGGACTTGCCCAAGGTCACAGAGTTAGTAAGTGGTGGCATTGGTTCTTGAACTCAGGGCTGTCTGACTGTGACGCCTGTTCTTACCTGTTTGCATTTGCCTCTTCCTATTGCCAGCAGCCAGCTAAGTTGGTCACAGGTGTTACCATGTGGGCAGCCCAGCTAGAGGCGATATGTGGGTGGCATGATGGGGAGTGATGGGGAGGAAATGTGAGAGACAGGGAGGAGAGTGGAAGAGGCGGGTTTGGGAAGCATAGGGTGAGCCAAGTGGTCTTCAAAACACCTGATATTTTACTTAGCACTTACGGAATTTACAAAGAGTTTGTCCATCTATGTTAGATGGGCCTCCTGCTCTTAGAGCATCCACTACATCTGGTATTTGTTATTGCACCTGCTGGCATTTATTTGCTTTCTCATCTCCTTCTCTGACCAGGTGTTGTCTTTCTGAGGCTGGGGATGATGCCTTGTCCTTGGCAAGGCCAGGACCTGGTCCTGGCAGATGCTCCATGAGTGTTTGGTGAACGGACAAGTGCATAGGGAGCTCTTGTGATTTAATCTTCACAATAGCCCATGAGTAGTATCCCATCCTCATACTGTATTTGAGAAAACAGAGCCCAAGATCATGAAGCGAGTGATGGAGAAGCAGGTAGAGGACCACCCCGTCCCCCAGATGCAGATGTGACTATTATGCTCATATTTGTGGAAGGTTGGTTTGGTTATTCTACCTCCTTCCAAGAATTTATCTTCCTACCATTTGGATCTGAGTTTTCTGAGCTGGGTTTCCTGTTTGTTCTTTTTTTTTTTTTTTTTTTTTAAATTTTTTCCCCTTTTGGTTATTTGGGTGTGATGTGGCTAGACTAGAGGGTCCCAGGGCCCTGCCTGGAAGTCTGAGTTCCAGATTCTAGCCCTGGCTCTGACACTGCTGAACTTGCAGACTTGGGGCAGCTTGTTGCTTTTCTCTGGGCCTGTATGCGACAGAGCTGGAGAGTCTCTCCGTGCTGAGACTCAGCCTGCTTCTAGGGGAGGGCAGACCTCACCTTGTCTCCCAGGATGCTCCACCATGAGCTGGGTGGCACTCTGTCCATGCTGTGCCAGGGTCTGTACATCCTACCGCCATCTGTCGCCCTGCCTCTGTCTGCAGCAGGTGCCTGTGGGAGGGGAGGGTGTGGAGGTACTCCTGGCCCCACCAGGGTACGCAGAATCTAGCAGGGTCACCAGTTCACACCAGTGCAAAAATGATGTATTAGGTGTAGACGATGAGGCGGACTTGGCCCAGTGGCTGAGGGAAGACAGAGCAGCATCAATGTCAGAGGAGGCTAAAATGACATCCCATCCCGGTAAATTCTCCTGTCCACTTTTGCTAATGTATTTCCCAAGGGTTCTTGTACCACAGACTTGTTCTGAGAGTTGTATCAGGGAATGGAGTCATCTTTGAATATAAAAGGCAAAAATAAAAGGGACTAAAATATTTGACATATGATGAAATTCTGTGATATTTTAGACAGTGAGTAAATTGGCATTTATATAACCTGGTATACTCATTTCCCCTGATCCAGCCTCCCCTGAATGTTGACTTAATAACACGCCTGACTAGATGACGTTAATTGCTTTAAACTGCCAAATTAAAAGAAAAAAGAAAAAGCCAGCATTCATTCAACAAGTGTGCCGTGTTCTTTTCAGGCTGGAACCAGCAAAGAAGAGCTGAGGTCCTTTGGGGGAGGGAAGGCTGAGATGTAACCTGAGTAGCACAGGAAGGTGAACTTGCACATCCCAGAAACGCCGGCTGTTTGGGCCAGACATAAGCAGTGGAGCTGAGTGTGAAGTTCATGGTGCCAGAAGCTACCTGTGGATAGTATATGGCCTTGAACAGCTTTACATTTTCCTCTTCTGTAAGTGATCTCTATCTCACTGGACTGTCGTACAGATTTTTAAATTAGACCATGACTGTAAAATTTAGCTCAGTGTCTGGCAGCTGTAGGAATTCAGTGAAGGGCAGCCGCCATTGTTGTGATTCTTGCCTTCTTTGATTCGTACACCCACCTCCGAGGTTAGAGGTGCTGCTTCATTTAGAGGACGTTCATTCTCCAGAGCAAGACCTTTGGCTTCTTCATTGCTCTATTTTTGGTTCCTGTGATAGTCTGTATCAGTAAACATTTGTGGAATAAATGAATGAATGCAGGGGCTGAGAACTCTAAGGCTCAGAGAGATCAGCCAGATCATAAAAGACAGAACACAGATTCACACCTGGTCTGTTCTGTCCTCAGCCATGACCCTCAGCTAATGGGGGCTGTTGTTTCCTCATTTTAGTGTTACCTAAATTCCCAGGCAAAACACCATTTGTCCCCCGCTATCTGAAGGTGAGGTATGTGTGTGTGCGCACGTGTGTGTGTGCGCACGTGAACTTTCCAGGGTGGCATCTCAAGAAGAGAGGTCATATTAGATGTAGCCTCATGGTTGTGTTGAAACTAATTATTTGGTTAGTTTTCATTCTAGGGTAAAATGACAGGCTGGGTACCCTTTATCTCTTTTGGAAAAAAGCTCTTTAAAAGCTCTCGTGTTCTGAATTAGCTGCAAAGTCCCACTAGGATGTTGAAATAGCCTCTACCCATCAAGACCCCATTCAAAGTGCTTTTTCTAGGACTTGGGGAGAGAAAGCTTTCCCTGCTGATCTACCTGTGTGTGTGTCATCTTTTTCATGTGTATTGCAGTGGTGATTTAGACCTCTCAGCTCACCCACCAAACCCTGCACACTCCCATTGCCATGGGCTATGAATCTTCACTGTGCACTGTCTTTCTTAGATCTGTTTTGTGGGCAAGATTGCTGGGTTGAGAGTGGAGGAGAAGGTGCAGCAGAAGGGCTGAAGAGTGAAGAGAGTCACTTTCTATTCTTTTTTGACAAGTCCTTGAATTCAGCCCTTGAATAGCGCAGTATAACTTTGAGAGATGACGGCTAGTACTACTTTGCTTCTTGTGTGCCAGCTTTTAGTCCAGGATGTCAGAATACATCAATTACACGTTCTTTCTCCATTTCTCCATTTCACATGCAGGGAGGCGGTGGGGAGCATCTCCAGATAGCACACGTGGCTGCTTCGGGCCGTGGCTGGTCCCTGGCAGGAACACGAGGAAACAGTCATTCATTCATCAGTCATTTGTTCATTCATCATTCAACAGAACAGATATCTTGATACTCTGTTCTGGGTATGGTGCTGGCTTTGGGGATGTAGGACAAGAAAAATCAGATAGGCTGCACCTTCATGGAGATTACAGTCTAGTGCAGAAATTGGGTATTTCTCAAAGAATTAGACTACCACATGCAAGTCTCCCTGCGGTGCCATGGAGGTGTGCTGACAGCATGTGACTTAAAGCCCTGCTTTGGCTCAGGGTCCGAGGAGGCTTTGCAAAGGGAGGGGCTTCAGCTGAGACTTGAGGGCTGGCAGGAATTCATAATCGAGGGCTGGCTGGATCCTTTGTGATGCTTCTTCACCTGTCCTGGCCCAGCCATACCCTCACCACCCAAGTACACGCACCCATGAGCTCCTTAAACGTGAGTTCTGGGTCTCAGAAACCCATCCCATGCTTTCTTCTTGGCCTTTGCTTTACTTGTTCCCACTGCCATAAACTCCTATTCTTGTCCCTCCAGCTGCTTGTTGAATTCTCAGTCTTCACAGCCTAGTTTCTTAATCCAGCAACCAACCTTTGAGCTTCTGCTATGCCAGGGGCTCTGTGCTGGACCCTCAGTTGCTACTGCCTTCGGGGCAGCCTTTCCCAATCTCTGTCCTCGTTTGCCATTTGTATGTCACTTGTGGTTAGCAGAGTTGAGTTGGTTTCTAATTACTGCTTTGCCATCACTATAAGCTCTTCTGCCCAGCTCCACGGGCTTTATGAGGGCCTCCTGTCTTTCTCATCCTCGTTTTCCTTGTGGCTTCCCAGGGCAAAGCCTTGTGATGGTGGTGGTGATGATGACAACTCACTGATGCTCTTGAACATTCACCACAAGCCAGACAGCATTCAGAACACCTAATACATCCTGACGTATCCAGTCCTTGCAATAACCCTGTATGCAAGCTACTCCATCATTATCTCTGTTTAACCAATGAAGAAAACTGAGACACAGAGACTATTAAGTAATCTTCCCAAAGTTACTTGGCTAGGAAGTGATAGGGCCCCACTGCTCTGCATCTCCTTCCTGGCATGGCCTGCACCTGGCAGGTTGCACAGTGAGCTGACTGTGCTAGTTAGTGACAGGTACAATGTGCCCTCCTCCCAGAGTGTTTGTACGAGGATAGTGATCCTGAGTGATAAAGAACCAGCTGGCTAATACTGGTATCCTGGGTACCATGGGAAGCCAGTCATGACTAGATTTCTGTGCTCCAGAATTTGTTCCCATCACAGGAAGTAGGGAGCAAAGCTGATACATGTGCCTGTCGTGCCTGCAGTCCTGCCGGGCTCTGGCCAGATTCTTTTCCCCTAGCTGCTTTTCTTCCCAGGATTGAAGAAGTCCCTAGACCAGACCCAGCTGTTGGGTGGGTGACTGCTCCTCAACAGAAGTGCCCTCAACAGTTTACTATTACAGGTGCAGATCCTTTGCACAACCACACAGGCTTCAAAAGGTGCCAGAGACAGGAGTTTCCTTCCACTGCAACGTTCAAGCCTTGATCCTGGATGACTACCTAGGAAGAAATAATATCTATGACAAGCTGTCACTTTTTAAATTACAAAGCGTTGTTGAGGTGCCTGGATGGCTCAGTCGGTTAGGCGTCCGACTTCGGCTCAGGTCATGATCTCATGATTCATGAGTTCAAGCCCCACGTCAAGCTCTGTGCTGACAGATTGGAGCCTGGAGCCTGCTTTGGAGTCTGTGTCTCACTCTTGCTGTGTCCCTCCCCTGCTTGTGCTCTGTCTGTCTCTCTCTCTCTCTCTCTCTCTCTCAAAAAATAAATAAATAAAACATTAAAAAATTGTTTAAATTACAAAATGTTGTCTATTTACTGTGGACATTTTTTGAAGTACAGATAAAGAACAATTATAAACAACTGCTATTCCAGTGTGATCAGTGTTAATATTTGGGTGCATTTATTCTAACCTGTCTTCCTTTGAATATGTGTGCATGTGCCTGTATGCATATATACTTTATGTAAATGGTATCATATTATATGAACTATTTTATAATGGCAAGACATTTCCAAGCGGATTCAGGCAGGGTAGGGCCACTTACAATGATTCTCTCCCTATGAAAAATCAAATCCATTCTCTTCTTTGAAAAATTGGAAAGTACCGAATGACATAATAGATACAAGAATAACCACATTAAAATTTTTTAGCATTTCTTTTGGGCTGCTTGAAATTAGAATTAAACTGTAGCTATGAAGTTACTTATTTTTCTCCTAAGTTTAAGGCAGGAACATGTCCTCTTATAATTTAGCATTCTTCAAAGTGATTTGTTTTCCCTCTACAAAACATTTTGTCATGTGAATGTGGGGTGACTTATGTTACCTTCCCCTTATTCCAACGAGGAGGCTTTCCAACACAGGTTTTACCCCAGCATAAACAGTGCTTTGATGAACATCCCTGTCTGTCCGTCTGTCCCACTCCTAGTTATGCCCTTGGAGCCATCCTTTTGGGGCGGGGGGGCAGTCACTGTACCAGAGAGCATGAGCTTTGTTAGCACTCTCTCTTGCTGATGCTGTGTGTGTGTGTGTGTGTGTGTGCGCGCGCGTGCGTGCGTGCGTGCTTGCTTGCTTGTGTGTATTCGCGTGTGTATGTGTGCCTGTGCTCATTTGCCCTCTTGTTTTCCCATAGCATCCAGCTCTGTCCTGTGCTCAGGCTTGCCTGGGAGATCAGATGGCATCAGTTGGACTAAATGACCTTTATTTTTCCCTCCATGTGCAGGACAGTCGACATGGGGCTCAAAGCAAGGCTCTGCGGTCAGGCATACTTGGGTTCAAATTGAGCTCTGCCACTTACTGGGTGTGTGGGCTTGAGCAAGTTATCCAGCCACCCTGAGTTTCAGTTTACTAAGAGAAAAATAATATCCACTTATTAGAGTTACCACGCGGATTAAGTAAAATAATATGTGTCAGGTGCTCAGCACATAGAAAGGACTCTGTAATGGCAAATGTCATTTTTATTATTTTTACTATTTATTCTAATCGTCACACTTTGACTACAGGAATTTGATTCATTTTAGAAACTGATATTCTTACAAATAGAGCTTTCAAACGTCCCAGAGTTGTACGCGTGTTTTAGCTACTCTCTGTGTGGTGTAGGGGGTGGACTCAGGTTGTTGGGTGTCACTTTAAATAAGTGTTTGGGATCCCCCAAATAATTTGAGATTTTGGATTGGCGTCTACCCTAAAAGACTGGCTTTAAAAAGATGGACCAGGATCTGAGTGTCGGCTGGGGGAGCGCAAGCTGCCTCCTTAATCTCCCAAATGCAATTGCTTTAGCAGTCAAATAAATTAAGGGTAACAGTAATAATAGGAATTAACAATGACTAATTATAAAATGAGTTATGTTGCCAATTACATAGTGGTATCTAAACCCCAGGGTAAATGGAGGTATTTACAGATGCGAGCTTGCACTGCACCAATGTCAGGAGGCCAGGGGTTTGTGTTTTGATAATAAAAGCAGCGGGTGTGCTTATGTATGGACTTCTGGTGTCTGGATGCTACTCGAGAAGCTGTGTACTGCTAGCTTGAAAACCGGGGCTCTAGACACTTGTAAAGAGCTGCATTTTTTCTTTTAGGGATGTGTGCTCTTTTTCATTTCCTATCACTAAGAAAGGAGAGAAACCATCCAGATGCCGTCTGAAGGCTAGTGGTCACAGAGAGTGGAGCCTAGTTCTGCCACTGAATATCCCTGTACCCTTGGGGCTCTCCAGAGAAGAGTTTGACCGAGCAGAGCAGCAGAACACTGACGGGAAGAGGGACCCCTCGGTGCGGCAGGGAGGGTGAGGCTGGAGAATCCGGTGGTTGGTGGTCTTTCCTGATCTTTGGGCCAATGTGTGGCTGTGGGGAGAGGGAGAGTGGCCTGGTGTGGTCAGGTGACTCTAGTCCCTTTTCATGAGTGAGCTCCGTGAACCACAGCACCTCCACACATCTAGCAGGGCCCGAGGGGGCATTCTGTCCTCAGAGGAGTCACCGAGCCTCGTTTCCTTTATCTCAAGAAATAAGGTGCAGGTTGCACCTGCCTGGAAGGTGGTTGTCATGAGGATGAAGCAACTCAGTGGTGCCTTGTGAGCTGTCCTTGGGGGCCAAGACCTCGGTGGTGGTCATCCACATCTGCAGCCCTTCGGGACTTGTGTGGCCACTTTGCCCAGTGGGAAGGCTCGTGGGTGGTCGCCAGACACCTCAGAACATGTCAGAGCCCTTGCTTTTGCCACCGTTCAGAGCGCTCGGCTGCTTCTCAAACCATTGCCACGGATCAAACAGCAGAAATCCAGGGAGCAGGGGACGGATGGTATAAAGCCTCGCTTTTGATTTCCACCCCTTGGTCCCCTCCAGGTGCCTGATGCCTTTTGCTGCTTGGATCAGCCTTTGACTAGTCTCTGTGTCCGCTGTTCTGTTATGTAAATCTCTTCTCTCTTTTCAAAGGAGACTACCAGGGAGACAGTTTGTAGCCTGGCAGGAGACGGTTTTCTGTTCTCCTGCTGAGGACAAATCCAGGACCTCCGTGGTTAGCTTGGCAGAAGCCCCTTTGGAGCAGACCTGAAGCCGGAACCCCACTTTCCCTGCAGAGGGATTCCTGTGAGGCACGTCTGAGGATGCCTGGCTTGAGGCTGTCTCCCAGCTGCAGCCCTCTTCCTGCACCCTGCATTTCCGAGAGGGCAGCATTCTCCATCAGAGTGAACGTTTATTGGTTAAGTTTGCTCTGAGCAGGACGGTGTGCTCTGCCCTGAACTTCCATTGTTTAATTTAATCTTCACCACATCCCCCTGAGAGAGCTGCCCTATTCCTATCCTGCCTGTCTTACAGATGGGGAAACTGAGCCACGAGCCTTCAAGTCACTTGCTCAATGTCCTGCAGTTACTAAGTGACTCTGGAGAGGGGGAGGCAAGAGGGCAACTTAATCAGCCTGGAGTTGGAGCATGCGGGGTTGGTGGGAGACGCGGCACTTAGGATAACAGCCAGTGATCTGGGTCACTGAGCCAGGTCTTTAGTCACTTACTGCTGTGCGAGGGGCACTCACACTCTTCTCACCGAATCCTCCTGATGACCCCCGGAGCAGGTGTGGTAACCCCCAGCATACAGGCCTGGAGCTCTGCTTAGGGAGGGCAGCTGGCTGGCCTGGGTCACCCAGGGAAGGATCCCCGGGGTGAGTTTATACTCGCATCTGTCCAGCTCCATGCTGTTCTGTGCTCTGTCTACATCCAAGATGTTTTCCTGATCTTGAGGGCTCTGGGTTTCCCCTCTGCCTCCAAAGTAAATAATGTCTAATTCCTCACACTGTGAAAAATAAGTCTGCATCACGGAGTGCATTTAGGAGAGTGTGGCAGGAGAAGAGAGGTGTGGGCCCAGTTATAGGTGCATCCTCTATGCCCACATCTTCTGTGAGGGTGATGGGGGCCTTCTCACTCCCCCGTAGGACAGGCGGGAACAGGGTCATGGGGTCACCAAGGTTCAGGTGATGGTATCTGGCTCTGCAACCAGGAGCCTGCCTGGGAGCCTTGGGACGTTACCCTTCAGATGGCTTGAGCTCAGGTGCCCCCGTAAGAGCCTAGGGCTTCCTTGGGGGCCTGGCACCCTCTTGTCTTACTCCGTTCCCACAGCCGGCTTGGCCACGTGGTTTTCCCAACCACAGCTGGGCTCTGCAGGGGGGAGATGCTGAGGGCTTCTGCGGGGGAGTCAGTGCCAGGGTGCCCCCTCTGTCCCTGACCCATCTGGTCTGCCGTGCGCCCCGCCTGTGATTGCTGCTGTTGGTCACAGGGTGGCAGCAAGAGTCAGACACCGAGGCTGCAGCTGGGCTCTGGGTAGCCCTGGACCCAGCTGGCTCCTCCTGGCTCTGGGGACCCACCGTCCCAGGCACGGCCTCAGGCCAGGCTCAGCGTCACTCGTGGCCTTTTCTTACCTGCATTGCAGGTTGAGGAAAGAATGAAAATTCACCCTTTTTAGTGAATAATACTAACAATAGACTTTGACTTCCGTACTTTCCCGAGAGAACCAGGGTACAGCTACCAAAAAAGGTGGGAAGCAAAATGTATGAGTAAGAGGGAAGAGCTGCGAGTATCCCCTGCATCATTTGCTGGCCCTGTCCCTTGGGCATGTGGCTTTCCTCTTCAGGGCCTCAGGGCCTCCATCTGTAAAATGGGGAAGTACCCTCAGCGCCATGAGATCATTGTGAGGAGTAAGAAACGTGAGTTTAAGGCAATCACCGTAGTGCTTGGCATGGAGGAACCATTAGCTCTTCTTATTCTTTAAGAACTAATGTGGAACTTGGTGGACATAACATTAGCGGGGGAACGACATCACGGGAGCCCTTGCTTGGAGAATTTCCCAATAAGCTCTGGTAAAAACAAGGACCACAACAGACCCTTCCTTCTCTCTTCTTCTCTGCTACTGTCGGTGATATCCTGTAGAAGAAAACACAACAGAATTTGGAGCCAAACTACCTGGGTCCGATCCTGACTCTTCCATCCCCTGTGTGGTCATGTGCAAGTTACACAACCTCTCGGTGCCTCTGTTTCCTCATGTGTGAAATGGGGATAATGGTAAGACTTTTGTGAGGATTACAGAGTTAATATAGGTAATCTGGCAAACGGTGAGCATTGTATTACTGTATGCTTTTATTGTCCGGCTTGGCTCTCTGCTTGAGGGCCAAGGTGAGCTTTTCCAAAAGTTTCGGGAATAGTTATGATGGGAATGCTTTTATACCCCTAGCTTCCACAGTGTGCCAGGTATGATCCTTGAAGTGCCCAGCCTCAAATGTGCCCTCCATTCTTGCTGTCCCTCCGTGTGCCCCACACAGAGCTGGGACGCAGAGCCCAAACTGGGGCTCACAGTGCAGAGGGATGCATAGACACAGAATCAGACTTCAGAATAGCCAGAAATGGCTCCCAGTACAGATGGATCCTCAGAGAGAAAAGCCACCTGGATATGTTTTCCTGGGAGACCCTGGGGTGCAAGATACCCAAAAAGGAGGTGATGGTTGAACCAACAAGCATTTGGCAGCTGGAATGGGCCTGCCAATTGGAAGTTGGGGCCCAGGCTGAGGGGCACCTAGGCACTGCCATGTTTGCAGGGCCGGAGGTGGGGCTGGTGATAAGGAGTCTGCTGTGGTCTGAGCCCTACATGGGGGTGCAGAGAAAGGGGGATGGAGCTAGAGAGGTGGGCAGGAGCCAAGGAGTGGGTGGGCTTGTTTCTATGCTAAGTGAGAGGCTTTAACCATGGGTCTGGTACAGGATGAGAGCAGGATGTGATCCATTTTACACTTTAAGAAACTCTCGCACCAACCAGTAGAGGTCGTAAGAAGACATGGGGAGGCCTGGGGAGAGGCAAGAAGTCTGGTGATGAATGCTTTGTACCAGGGCAATGAGGACTGGGAGAATGGGCACCAGGGGAGACATTTCAGAGGCAGAATCGAGACCTGTGTCTAGTATTTGTAGACTCAGGGAAGGAGCAGAAACTGAGGCCCCCAGCCTGTGGTCTGACTCCTTGCTCTCTCCGCCCACTCCTGACTCTAATTGGCAGTGTGAGGGGCCTCACGCAAACGTGTGAACACCCTAGCTACCTCCACACCCCCTTTCTGCAACCAGCATCTCTTGGCAGCCTGGAGCTGTACACTAGGGTAGTGTCTGCCCGTAGGAGGACCACTTGGGGAAGAGGCCCACACAGATCCTGGAAGCAGGCCCAGGGAAGGCTTTTGGGCAGAGAATTTCAGGATCCCAGGTACCTGGAGCTGAGTGTAAAAGGGGAAGAATGTCGGTTTGGATCTGGGTGAGCACATTCCCTTGGACCTGTATACCCCTCTCTGTTTTGGGGGGACATGGTTTTGGGAAGGCTAGAGGGAGACCCTCTGACGCTTGCGGCCCAGGGCAGGGCCTTCCCTGATTAGATGGTCTCATGAGCCAACCAAGGAGCACAGGAAGAGGAACAGGTTATAGGGGGAGGATGACAAGCTTGGTTCCAGACATGATGAGTTTTGGTTGCTCAGAGGACATCCTTGTATGCTTGGTGGTCCTCTGGGGTTTGTCAGAAGTTTGGCTAAGAGGTAGATGAATTTGTGTCAGGCTCTTGAATGGGTGCTGTACTTCATATTATTTTATTAACATATTATTTAGTAAAAGTTCCTGAAAGAACTTCCCTCCATCCTCCTCCTCCCTTCTCCCTTCTCCCCCCACCCTCTCTGTGTGTATGTCATATGGAGATACAGAAAAACATACACAAAGAAGAGAAGCAGATTTGACCTTCTCTGGGGAACTTCAGTTTTGAGGGTCTGCTTCCCTCCATAGGAATAAAAAAGATTTCTGGTGGTTCTTGGAGAGAAAAAAACAAAAACAATCTGAAAAATCCCTAAAACTCCAATGCGTTAAGATGTAGCCCGCCTGCTGACAACTGAATTTGTGATTTTCTAGTGTCTAGTTTCTCCCTTTCAGTTTTTACTGAAAGGCCTAAGCTTTCTGGGAAATCCTTTGAGAAATTTAAAGGAAAAATATAGTGGAAAAAAAAGGCAGATGGGATAGCCTTATTCCAGGGGCCGAGGAGATGGGAATGAATGAGAGCCAGGCATAATTGCCTGGACCCCTTCCCTCTCCTGAGAATATGGGCAGAGGCTGGACAGGCCTGGGCACTCCATTCTGGCCTTGATTCTGCAACACAGCATGCCCATTGGGGTCTAAGCTGGGGATGAATCTGGTGTCTCTGGGAGCCATTGTGAGGGTTCACCAAATAGTCTGGGACAAGGTAAATTCTCAGCAAATGGTAACATCATTATTATTTCTACTGTTGTAATTACTGTAACTTAGTTCCCTTATATGGTAGAGTTTATTGTCACATTACCCTAGGAGAAGCATGAGTCATGTATTAAAACAAAAATATTTCAGAGGAATAAATAAAGTGATAATTCAGCCAGGATTGGGGAGTATTCTAAGATGAGATAGTTCTTGAAGTAGCTGCATAATTGATGCTTAATATATGATGGATAAGTGGATGGAGGGAGGGAGAGATAGAAGGATGAGTGAATAGATTGATGACTGGATGGGTTGGATGGATGGATGGATGGATGGATGGATGGATGTGTGAGTGAGTGGATGGATGGAAGGAGGGAGGGATGGCAGAGTGAAGTTTTCAACACAAATAGCTTCTTCAAACAACTTTGTGTTCTGGTATTCTCAGGGGCTTTGGAATTCTTGGCCCTTCTCCTGGGCAGTTGTTCTGTTCCCCTATCCAGGTTGATATATCCACTTACTTTTCCAGTGCTGAACAAAGTCATGAGGGGCAGCGTAACCCCCATTAAGAGGCATGTTTTGCTGAGGCAATGCTAATAGAATGACCAGTCCATGGACCGGGAACATGCTTGGCCTCAGCACTTGGCATGTGTATTCTTCTGGGATCTTCCCTGTGTAGTCAGGGTGCCACACACAGTGCCACAGACAGCCTTCTTTTGTGGCCTCCACCTCCATCCCTCTGCCTTTACCTCCTTAACCCCAATTCTATCCCCGGGAAGAAATCATTTTCCCCTAAAAGGTTATATATGTTCCCCTCTGCTTGTTGTCACCTATCCTGTTTCCTGGCAAACTCTTTCAGAGTTATTAATATTCCTGGCATCTTTGCAGGCTCTGCTCAAATGTTACCTTTTCTATGAAACCTTCGCTAGATTCCTTGAAGGGGTTAGAATTAGAAATGTGCTTATATCACTGTGCTTCTGCAGGACTCCTGTAAACCGTTGTCACAGGCACTTTGGAGCATTGATTCAAGTTTGACTTATGTTTGGTTATTTCTGCCCTTGGCGTCTTAGGACACTGAGCTTCTAGGGGGCAGGGACCCTCTGGTTCGCCTCTGTCCCCCACATGGCCTGGCACCAACATGTTGTGGTTAGTATTCCGTCCTTGAATCAAATGACATTAAAAGAAACCTTCTCCTCTCAGGAGAAGGGATGCTGTTCTGAGTCTGAGTTTATACTAAATGCCACACCTGGGATGTTTTGGCCATTGAGTTTGGGTCTGTTTCTTTAAAAGCATTTCTGTCGATGGATCCCTTATTTGGTGGGACTTTTAAGTGATGCTCACTTAAAGAAAGTCCATTAGAGAGAGTTCGACTCCTTTTCAAAACCTTCATCAATTAAATGCATATGAACCTAAATGTCACACAATGTAACACATACTGGTGTGCCTCGGATATTTTTTAAGGACTATATCAGTGTTTCTCAGAAGTTGGTTATTTGTCTATGCCTGGGCCAGGGAACCATGGGTTGGGAGATGGATAAACTGAGAGAGAAGTGAATCCCTCAAGGCCCAAGAGAGGGGAGAGACAAAGGCAAAATGAAACCCCAGAATGTAACTGTCCCGTTTTCCCTTCTTAATTTTTAATCATGTTTATAGAACAGAAACACATGGGAAAATATTTTAAAGAGACGTTTATAGATACTTTTAACTGTAACCTATGATTGATTTTTTTAATCCTTGAAGAATTTTTATCTATGAGAAAAAAATGTATGGTTGTGTGAGTTGGTGCTTATTTATTGTGAGCAGATTGTTGAGGCAGCTCCTGTTTCCTGAGCTGCTGGTAAAGCAAAGATGTCCCATGGGGAGGAGATTTTCTCTAAGTTGGACTCATACAAGTGACACTGGGGAGGTAGCCAGGAATCCAGGGTTTTGGAAGAGATTAATCACACTCAGTTTCCTCATAAGTTCATTATGTTGTATAAACGAACCCCACTGAGACCCCAGTCTCTTTCTGGAGGAGAACACAGGGAGGTTCCTCTGTGTGGAATACCCATAACCGTGCGGGTATAGCGTGTTGGGTTATAGAGACACGCGGTAGCTCTGTGACCTTGAGCAGGTTAAGTCACTACTCTGGGCCTCATCACGTGTGTAGAAAGAGGGCAGTGTTCTTTTGGGGGGAAGGTTAGGATCACATATGTAAATACTGATTCTGCACTTGATAGAGCAACAGATCAATGTCAGCAGCCTACCTGAATCCCTTAGTTGGAGACACTGAAAGGACACAACAAAGGAGAAATACACACATATTTACTTCGGAGTCCAAATAAATATGCTAACTGAGAAATGGGTGGACTCTAGGGCTTGTGGGGCTTGTGAAATAAGTTGAATCTCATTTATTTAATCAACATTATTGAGTATGTATCGTGTATCAGACACCATGCTTGTCCTGTTATTTATGAACGGTGAACGAGGCAGTTTTGACCTCAGGATATCTGGTTGGCGGAGGGTGGCTGGGTGGATAGATGCTAAATAAAGGAATACATATATAATGACTAATGAAGAGAAAGCTTAAAAGGGCCATAGTACATCTTTAGAACTTTTAACGTGACTCACAGTAAGAAATATATTTACATCGTAAATGTGTGTGTGTGTGTGTGTGTGTGTGTGTGTGTATGTAGCAATTACTTTTCATTATATGTGCATTACGTTGATATTTTTATTCTACTTATTTAAAAACTGGTAGTTCCAGCCCACTAAATTAATTTTATTACCTGCTATTGGATTGCCACTTGCAGCCTGCAAAACTTCTGTGGAAAAATCCTTAACCTTTTTTTGCTGGGACTTGGCTGGTGCATGTCTAACCATAAAATGAAATGCAATCTAAAATCCTTTCAGGGCCTCTATGGTGGGTAGCATGGACATCATACAGTGAAGAATGAGCAGCTAAGTAACGTGGTAGACTACAAATACTGAATTTTAGATCTAGTCCCAGCTTTTTAGCTACAGAATACGGGGATTTGTGTCAGTGCAATATTGTTACGAGATATGTGTATGTATGTGTGTATATGTGCATACAAATATGATATATAACATATATTAATATTAATTGTATATGTAGTATATATATAAAAAGAGCTATTTTGTACATCCATTCTAGAAATTCTAGAGATTAAATATGTATGTGTGTATATGTAAATATAAATATATGTGTATATAAATATATATATAGCTACTCTTAATGCTACTTTCATTCAAGTCATCATTTTTTTTCATTCAGATTTTACTAAGGTCCTACTATATACCAGGTTTTATAAAAAAAGAAAAAATATATAGCTAGTACTTCCTAGCATCTGTTATGTGCAAGGCACTAATGTAAGCACTTGTATGAAATCACTCATTTGATGCTCTGGATAACCTGATTAGGGAGGTACTCTTACTCCTCCTGTTTTTACAAGTGAGAACCAAGCTCAAGGAGGTAAAATAATGTGCCCACCATCAAATGATGGAGTTAGATTTGAATCCAGAGCTCCTGGGCTTAGGATTGTATTTTTAACCATTGTACTATTTGCTAGTGTATTTGTTAAAGCAGCACACGTACCCGCTATGCCTTGAATGCCTTGCACTATTTTTTTTTCCCCTCGAAATGATTATCATTTCCTCTGCCGTGGTGTCAAATGCCTGTTCAGTTTTTTTCTCTTCCAGGTTGCCTGTCCCCAGGACAGCCATCAACCTCCAGTCACCTCTGCCTTAATGCTGCACCCTGGGCTTATTTACTTAGTTTGTCCTGTAATGCCCGGCCCACTGAGGTTTTGTCCAACCTGATTTTAGCTGTGGATGTGTAGTTCAGAGCCGTCCACAAAAGAGTGTGCTTCTGTGATTCCCTCTCCGACTCTGCGAGGTCGATGCCACGTTCCCTACATTTCAGTCACTTGGTTTTTTACCTTCTTGCCTTTTCCTTATATTTACTGTTTTTTCCATAAATTGACTTACTTTTTTTTTTTTTTTTTAACTTCAGTAAAATTAGTTAAAGGGAAGCCTGGCATTGGTGCTATAAATAAATAACAAACTATTATCACCTACAGTAGTGGAAATAGCTGCTATGAAAACAAAATAATCGTATTCCATTCTAACTGGCTATTTTTTGCCTGCTGAGGGCTCTTTGCTTGAGGCCCGTTCTCTCCTTTAGAAAGGGACTTTGGAGAGTGGTTTTATTGGTCAAGCTAAGCTGTGTTGCAGTAATAAATACACTTTGGAATCCCACGGCTCACTCCAACAATGCTTTACCTGTGACGCACACGAAGCCTGCTGAGGGCAGCTGACCCTCCAGGACCACTGTCCGTCGTGACTGTTACTCAGGCCTGCGGGCCACTTCCATGCGGGTTCTACCAGCACCTGTCATGGCCTATCAGGATGCTAGGGAAGGGGGAGAGAGAGTGAGGATGCACCTTGGCTCTGCCTGCCTTGGTTTGCCTCGGGATACACATAACTTCTGTTCGTCTCCATTGCCCAGAACCAATTACATGGCCTCAGTCTAGTGCAGGGGACATGGATGTTTCGTTAAAGGTAACCTTGAATACAACGTTGAGGTTTCTAGTTTTTCTTAATATGAGCAAAAGAATGAAAAGCAAGTCATAAAGAGGAAAACTCCCTCCCTCATGGTGTGGATGAATGCTAGTCATTGTTGGGTCATCCCTCATGCCCAGCATGCAGGAAGACTGTGTTAGCAAGTCCCAGCACCAGAGCTGTGGCTATGGGGCAACGGAGGAAGGTCATTCAGGTATAGGGCTGTTTTCCGGAGCAAAGATTCAACCTGAACGGATTTTTATTCAAACGAATTGTTTGTTTTAGAAATGGGTACATTCCACGAGTTTTATTTATTGTAGTTTAAAAATACATAGAATGTCATTTTTATTGTTACCCCACTGAAAATCCTCTGCTTTTCACGTTACCTTGCCCAACATAGTATTCACTTTTGGAACATAATTGGTAATATTAGTTTCTAGCTTGTTCTTTCAGGCTGTGCAGCCTGATTTATGGGTTTATGTTATGTCTCCCCAACTAAAAGAAAGCTCCATGAATACAGGAAACTTTCTAGTTCCCTCATTGCCTTAGGTTGGGTTCCAGTGGCAGACCCTGAGTTAGTGATAGGACAGAAAATAGTTTATTTATAAGATGCACCCAGGAGACTCCATTAGGGGGCTGTGGAAGTGAGGAAGGGATGCGAAGGCAGACGGTAAAAGGTGCTTTATCAAGCCAGTCGCCATGTGGGCCATTGGAGCGTAGTGTGCTGGGGGGACTCTGGGAGCCAGTGTGATACACTCACTATGGAATTATCCATCTCAGTGGGTGAGCGAGCTGAGACATTTGGGTACCAGTGCCTGCCAGCCATTGGTGGAGGGCTGCTCCTGGGAGGTGGTCAGTCCTCAGAGCTTCCCATCCAGTTGAAATTTGGGGGGATTGTGGGTGGGACATCAATTATATCTGCTACACTCGTAGTGCCTAATGGTCAGTCTCTTTGACTCCCTGGGAACCAGACTCCAACATGGCCCCCCATTGCTTCCTGATCTTCATGTTCTTAAATGGTCCTCTCCCACACTGAATCTGGGCTGGTCTTTCCTGGCAGAGGTGATGACATGTGACTTCCAAGGCTTGGTCTCTACTGTGGTGTCTTGGATCTCTTGCTCTGGAAGAGCCAGCCACCATGCCATGTGGGGCCCAAGTGGAAGGGAGCTAAAGCCCTTGGCTGACAGCCAGCACTGACTTGCAGGCCAGGTGAACAAGCCGCATTGAAAGTTACAGAGAGGGAGGGAGGCAAACCATAAGAGACTCTTGGATCTGAGAACAAACTGAGGGTTCATGGGGGGTGGGGGAGAGGGGAAAGTGAGTGATGGGCATTGAGGAGGACACTTGTCTGGGTGTTGTATGGAAACCAATTTGTCATAAATTATATTTTTTAAAAAAGTGGAGCCTTCCCAACGACCTTGGGTACCCTTCCAAGCGAGGGCATCCCCAGCTGAGATCTGATGGCACCACTTGAGAGACCCCACATGAGAAGTGCTCAGCTGAGCCTTTCCTCTGTTCCTGACCCACAGAAACCATGAGAGATAAGAAATTATCATTCCTGTTTTAATCCACTAGGTTTTGGGCTGACTTGTTATGCAGCAATAGATAACTTACATGCTCACCAGTCTTTGAGTGCTTTTCAATGCCCCTGTGCTCGGGTGTTTTCTTTTTCTTTTTTTAATTTTTTAAAATTTATTTTGAGAGAAGGGGGAGAGGGGCAGAGAGAGAGGGAGAGAGAGAGAATCCCAACCAGGCTCCACACTATCAGCACAGAGCCTGACTCGAGGCTTGATCTCCCAAACCTGAGCTGAAATCAAGAGTGACCTGGGCCAAAATCAAGAGTTAGACACTCAACTGACTGAGCCACTCACGTGCCCCTAGGGTGATTTCTTCTTTGAGTGAGGGTTGATGAACCTGTTGAACAAAGCTGGTGACTTGAGTGGCGAAGAAAGAAGAAAGGAGAAAATCTCTTCACAGAGGCCGTTTTCAGTTGCAACTTCTTAGTAACCATTACATTCAGAAGTTTTTTGGGGGGAGAAGGGAGAAGCAGCAAATAATTTCAAAAGGAAATCACCACCCAGGGTGAGAAGTATAGCAGCTCTGGGTTGCTGGAAGCACCAAAGATTGTCCCTTCTGCTGTTCTGTCTGTAATCTCTGCTGTAATCTCTGGTTCCCGCAGTGGGCTACTTAGAGCTTTGTGATTCTCTGGCAGGGGCTGGGAGCGGATTAGGAGCCCCCTACCTCGCTATTTCTGTGGACTTTTATTTGGCCTCTCTAGGGGGTGTATTTTCCGGTGGCAGCTCTGAGGTCACCCTGGTTGCAGCATGAAGATCCCATACTTGCTAATTTAGCTCCCTTTGTGAGCTGTTTTATTTCAGATGCCTTCTGTGGAAATTTTGTTCCAGACAAACTTGAAAATGTTTTCAGTATTGATTCTGTCTTTGAACAATATACCCAAGTCCACCACTTGCCAGGAAAAAAGGAGCTCATCTGAGCTTTCAGAACAGTGTGGAGGGGGAAGTGGGGAGAGAGGGAGGGAGGAGAGGACCGGAGGACCTCTGCATCCAGCCCTTCCTAGGCAGAATCATGTGATGTATCTTCTTTCTAGGATAAACCGACATTTCCTTTTTTGCATAAAATCTAATCTCTTGAATAACAGGAGTGTGGAAGCTCTATTGGTTTCTTGGAATCAGACAGCTATGCTCAGTTTTCCATGGTTGGGGGTGGGTTTCCCCTTATTCCTTTCAAGGGCTTGACAGAGGTCCCACCTGCTGTGCCTGCTTCTGTGTTATTGGAGATAGTGGAGAGAGAGAGCGTCCTCTTGTGGGAATGGTTTTCCTGTGTGAACTTAGCAAAAACTTCAGGAATTTGTGCCCCTTGAAGCTTCGGCCAAGAAATTGGCTGTCTGGGTCCTTGCGCTGTGCTGGTCATTAGTGCTCTTCACAGATATTCCATTTGTCCTTCCTCAGGGCACATGGCGAATCGCTCTTCCCATCCCATTGAAGTTAAGTGTAGCCATATAACTTGCTTTTTGGCCAGTGGACTATGAGTAGAGGCGATGCGTGTTCCTTCCAGGGAGAAGCCTGTAGGAATCACGCGTCTGATCAGCCAGTATAGCAACTGCAATGTTTCAGACAGTTTTAGAGTCTCTGTCAACTTGTCATCTTTCAAATTATCCCTCCGAACCAAATCCTCTTCAGACTATCCCATCTACCTGTGTCATTTATTTCCTGTTAGGATCCCTGCTGGTTCAGTCATTATTAAACTAGTACATGATTGCTCATGAAAATTTGGAAAATGGAGAAATGGAGAACGAAGAGAAAAAATAATCCATAATTTTATACCCAAACATCACTACTATTAACATGACCTTCCTTTTTTTTCCCCCATGACTTTTTTCTTTGCCCAGTGCAGATTTTTTTTTTTTTTTTTGACTTGGGTATAGCCATTTGGTATGTATAGTCTTATCTCCTTTCTCATGAACATTTTATCATTCTGAGTGTTCTTATACACCCTCCCTTTTAATGGCTGTGGAATAAGGGATACAGTTTTTTTTTTTAATTAATTAATTTTAGAGAGAGAGCATAAGCGGGAACGAGGGGTGGGGTGGGGGGGAGAGGGAGAGGGAGAAAGAGAGAAAGAGAGAAGCCCAGTCAGGCTCCATCCTCAGCACCAAGCCTGATGCAGGGCTCGATCCCATGATCCTGGGATCATGACCTGAGCTGAACTCAAGAGTCAGATGCTCAACCAACTGAGCCACCCAGGCGCCCCCAGGGATACAATTTAAATAAAAAGATTTTTAAATTTCAAAATCATAAAAATTATATTCTGTATACTTGTAATATATCCAGTAGTAGAGGAGGATGTATGAAAAAATAATTAAATAAATAAAACAGAGTTAACACATTTCTCACCCATGCCTGTCGTGTACCAGGCTTGTGCTGGCTCTGGAGGCAAATATGACAGAATCCTCACATTCTCATGGGCCTGATGCTGATAAATGTTGATTCTATTTCTAATCCTTTTGGGACTAGTTTGGGTTTGTTATCCACTTGAATTCTTTGTCTAACTTGGCTAATGGAATCTACCTATTTTGAAAAACAACACACACAAAAATTGCCCCTTCCCCGGGGGAGGACTCAAGCTTCTCCAATTTGGGGAGTACACTTTATGAAAGAGAACACCAAGTTGTGAATAGAAATCACAGCATGGTATTTAATTTAAAAGTTAAAAGTGTAAAACAAACATACCACAGACACAGTGAAATCCAGAAGATAATACAGAATTGTTCTGATTCTCCTTACTGTTTTAATTAACTGCCTGGCATACTCCGTAATCTCCTTACAGTTTTGGCTGAATGCTCGTTGCTCTGTCCTTCATGTGATGATGGCTTTGTAATATCGTTTTATTTGGAGAGAATAGAAAGATGATCCATTCTTTTTTTTTTTTTTTTTTTTTGGCAGTGGTTCTTTACATGGGATGCCTGATAGAATAATTTGGGAACTAATAAGAATCCTGAAGCCCAGGGTGCTCCTTAGACCAATTAAATCAGAATGCTGGGACACAGGTATTGGTTTTCTGTAGAAGCATGGGTGAGAGCTCCAGAACAGATGGTGGAAATTTGGTGGTTTTATTATTGATGGTTTAGAACACCATCTTTCAGCTTAACTACCTGCTACTGGTATTGTCACGTATATTTTTAGGCCTGTTGTCAAATTTGGGAAAACCCCTGTCAAATCTCTTTCATACAGGGGCTGTGAGGCTGTGGGGCATTTCAGATTTTGTGTGCAGTGGCTAATCTTAAATGTTCTTTGAATTCAAGACACTCATTAAACAGTTTGTCACTGGTGTCCTCGTTTCATCTAGGCATTTTATGAAATTTATGCTGTTTTTCAATGAGATCAGTAGTTTGTGTCAAAGGAATTAGAAATTAAATGGCCTGAAGAAATATGATTGGATGAGACCGTTGGAAGGAAGAATGTGTGCAAAGGCCAGGCTGGTCCTGTGGGCAAGTGCAGTGTAGATAGTGGGCAATAGGCGGGTGGGGTAGCTGGGGGCCATGTGGCTAGGCCAGGGAGGCTGGGCATACAGGGAGCCTGGGCACCGGTGGGAAAGTGCCACATGCTGGTAAGTGCTGGAGGATGGACACTCTGCTTTTTGGTTTAAGGGATCAATAAGCATATGGAAGATAGTACCATGGAGTGTTAAGGTTATTCCTTTCAGGGGCGCCTGGGTGGCTCAGTCGGTTAAGTGTCCAACTTTGGCTCAGGTCATGATCTTGCAGTTTGTGAGTTCAAAGCCCTGCGTTGGGCTCTGTGCTGACAGCTCAGATTCTGGAGCCTGCTTCAGATCCTGTGTCTCCCTCTCTCTCTGCCCCGCTCCCACTTGTGCTCTGTCTGTCTGTCTCTGTCTCTCTCAAAAATAAAATAAATATTAAAAAAAAGATTATTCCTTTCAGAGGCACCACAAAGCTTTGGGTGAATTCCACATTACTAATTACTAACCAGTAATGACTATCCACAGAAACTGGACATACATATAGCCCTCTACACCCAATCTGAACAGATCTCCAACCCTACTTGCCTTTTACTGCATCCCTGCAAGCCCCTGGCCGCACCAGTGCCCCCTGCCAGGAAGAGAAGCATTACAGAGGGCAAGGTGGTGGAAAGGAGACAGTGGTCTTAACCAGTTGAGGTTAAAACATCTTTTTTGTTAACCCACCAAAAACATATGCATGTAAGCACAGTGCTGGGTCTTCTGGGAGGGACCCCTTCCAGTGAAGGTCCCTGGAGGCTGAGTCTCTAGCTTCACAGTTCACCCACCTGTGTTCTGGCATGTGAATTAGTGACTGAATGTCATGTATGTGGGCTAGATTGAAGCTTGTGGGGCTGAAAGAGCTACTGATGACAAAGTTTCAGCCCTAGGACCTTCAAAAACTGTTCAGACTTTGTGTCTTTCCTTCCGCTTTCATTGTATGAGAAATGATTGTTGCTTTTTGAGGCAGCAGCCTTACAGTCTGTGGAATATCATGATATGAAAATCATCACTCTTAGGCTGCCATCCTGTTTCCATTGTGTACCTTGACGAGAAGCTCCTTGAGGAAATACAGCAAAGACTGAACAAAAAAGCCAACCTGGTTAAAGGTTCTGAGTCTTGTTATTCCCTGACATTAAGACAGTGAAGATCATTCCTTGGGGAGTAGCCAATGTGTATTTTTATACCTTACCAGCCACAGGTGCAGAGGTTCACTGGCTCATAATCTGGGTTCACATCCATGGTCCTGGCCATTTCTGAGGTGTATGGAGCCCCAGGAATCTTGGAGGGGCCCAGATCACAGCACTCTTCCCCACCACTTGTTGGAGACAGGCAGAGGATAGAATGTAGCCTTAATCTGAAGACAAGGACACTGAGCCAGAGCTCACTCTTTCACTCAGGGATATTTATTGTGTGCCTACTGTATGTTGGTTTTGGGTCACGTGCTGGGCATGGAGATGTTTCAGTTACTATTGCTGAGTGACAACATACTCCAAAACTTGGTGGTGAAAAACACCATTGGCGTACTCATGGATTCTGGGGTGAGGAATCTGAACACAGCAGAGTGGCTTATTTTTTGCTGGGACCTCATCTGGGAACGCTTAAAGACTGGGGATGACTCGGAAGCGGGAGATTGGAGTTTTCTGGAGTCAGTTTCACTCATGTGTATATACTGGGATCTCCATTGGCCTATAAAAGCCCTACATGTGGCCTGTCCATATGGTCTCTCTGTGTGGGATGGTTTGGACTTCCTTATAATGTCAGTGGAGTTCCAAGAGAACTGAAGTGAAGGGCACTTTAGGACCTTGTTTGAAAAGTCTTGGCATCACTTGGCTTCTCTTCTGCCACACTGGCTGACTCAGTAAAGGTTTACTCACATTCAAGGTGAAGGACTGGTAAGAATTTTTTATTTTTTATTTTTTAGAGAGAGCAAGAGAGCACATAGGTGCACATGAACAGGGGCTGGGGAGGGGCAGAGAGAGAGAGAGAGAGATAGACAGACAGACAGACAGACATTGAGAATTCCAAGCAGTCTTCATGCTCAGTGCAGAGCCCAGCATGGGGCTCGATCCCGTGATCCTGGGATCATGACCTGAGCCACATTCAACAGTTGGATGCTTAACTGACTGAGCCACCCAGGTGTCCCAGGATAATAAGATTTTTAAAAGAACATGTGGGATGGAAAATGCTGTCATGGCCATCTTTGGGAAATACAGTCTGTCTCAAAGGGTGCTGAGACATGGAGGTCACCCTCACCTCTAGGTGCTACCCTCATGGAGTTTACAACCTAGTGGGTAAAGCAGCCAGGCATTGAATTATTCAATAAATACCTATTGAGCACCTATAGTTTGCCAGGTTTTGTCCTAAGTGATGGGGATTTAGATATAAATAAGATGGATGTTGGGGTGCCTGGATGGCTCAGTTGGTTAAGCATCGACTTTGGCTCAGGTCATGATCTTGCAGTTCATGAGTTTGAGCCCCTCATCAGGCTCTGTGCTGACAGCTCGGAGCTTGGAGCCTGCTTTGGATTCTGTATCTCCCTCTCTCTCTGCCCCTCCCCTGCTCAGTCTCTCTCTCTCTCTCTCAAAAATAAATAAACATTAAAAAAAATAAGATGGATATACTCTCTGATGATGAAGCTTAACTGCTGATGGTAAAAACTGATAAGAAATAAAGTTAACATATAAGGTATTGTCATATAGCGATAGGTGAAATAAAGCAAACTAGGGTAAAGGGACAGGTTTTAATTAGGGCTATTAGAGAAGGCCGTATTGATTAGGTGTTTTCTAGGCTAAGGGAAGGATAAGTGCAAGGTCCAGAGGCAGAAATACTATTGACATGTTTGGAAAATGATCAGAAGGGTGGTACAGCTGGAGCGGAGTGAGCAAGGAAAAGAGTGCTTGAAAATGAAGCTGGAGAAACAGTCACGGGTCAGATGTTGTGGGTCTGAGCTACAGTGATGACTTTGGATTTGTCACTGATTGCATTGGGAGTTTGTAAGAGTCAGCTTTATGCTGCAGTAACAACCAAATCTCAGTGACCTGTGACAACAACTAATGGTGATAAGTTCTGTGAAGGAAAATCGTAGGAAAGCCTTAGGGAGTGGCTTATAGTTCACCTTTCAAACATTTAACCAAGACCATTATGGTTACTTACATTCATGGGTTGACTGTGGCTCTGCTCCACATCCCCTTCATCCCTGGATCCAAGCTGAGGGAGTCCTCTTTCTCTGGGAGAGCGCTGTCCTGGTGGAAGAAGGAAAGGGTAATGGCGGAATCTGTGATAGCTCATAAAGCTATTGCTTTAAAGTGAGCATGTCACTTCCATTCAAGTTTCATTGGCCAAAGGAAGTCTTACAGTCAAGCCTGATGTCAGTGGGATGGGGGTGACAGTTCTCCCAGACAGAGGGGTAGAAGACAGTTATGAAAAAGCAACGTGTTCTACCTAAGAGTCTTTGGAATTTTTGAGTGGATAATGACATCTTGCTGTTTCAGAAGATCCTCTGGAGAAACAAATGGAACACTGCTGTTGAAATGAGAGCTAAGTAGGAGAGAGTGTGGCGCTGTAGCCCCTAGAGTGACAGGTGAGCAGAGGCCTGCAGCAGAGGAGGTGTCAATGCCCAGCATGTTGGGCACAATGTCAGATGCTGTAGGAGGTGCTTTCCACATGATATGGGGAAAAGACTAGTGAAAAGGCGATTTCAGTATAGTGGGGTTGGTTTCTGGATAGAGGTCAGCCCAGAGGGCTATGGCAGCATCCAGTGTTGTACCCAATCCCGTCAGGATGTCAGGACAGGAGAAGACCCCTCGACGGAGGCTCCACATTATGTAGGACTTAGCCAAGTGAGGAGGAGATGCTGTGGAGACGGGAATAGGGGATAAGTAGAGGGACCAGCATCAGCAATGTTTCCTAGGTGAGAAGCGTGGCTTCGTGTTATCTTCTCTCTGTATTAGGGGAATTAGCCAAGGTCTGGGTGCCCTCTGCCTTTCCTGTGGGACCTTCTACCCTGTCTTTCCTCTTTCTTCCTCCAGGAGAGGTCCACATGTCTGTCTGGTAGACATCCTAGTTCCACTTGCAGCAAATGTGCAAGTCTCAACCTTAGGAATACCCCCACACTACTGAAGTGTGGAACAAACAGTTCCCCGCCACGGCAAAGGACTAACACGCTGTGAAAGCAGAGCTCATCCCGAGACTGGGCTTTCTACCACATTCTCCTCCTCCTGGAGATTCAATTGAAATTTTGTCATTTTGCTTTCTTGGATCTGCAGTTTCCTTTTAGATTCATGTATCTGATCTTTGTCCAGTCAGCTCCTGAGCATCGGAAGGAACTTTTTTCCTCTCCTGGATTCAGTTTTCAAATCATTTGAAAGTTCAGGAAGGGACGACATGGTAACCTTCCAGGTCATGCTGCATTTGCCGAAGGCCTTAGGAGGTGGGCACTGTGTGACAAGGGGAGGGATGGCCGGGTGTATACTCAGCTCCTACCCATCATTCCTCTGTGTGCCCAGCTCTTGAACAGGACAGTGTTCTCAGTGAGAGCCTCACCTGGGTTTGCCCCTTCCAGGCCGTGTGGCCGCTAACAAGTTAGTTGCCCTCTCTGTGACTTAGATTCCCCTCTCAGGAACCTTGCACAGATTCAATGAAATACAACGAAATACAAAGCACTTAATCCACAGCCATGGCAAAAGCTCAGCAAATAATACCTATTGCCTCTATTACTGCTATTTCCACCTTTCCCAGTGGTGGAATAGGAAGAAGCAGCCAATAAACCTGGGTTTTAGTCCCAATGCTGCCTCTTAGCTGGCTGGCTGAGCTAGGACAAGGTGCTTCTCTGAATCTTCTCTTTCTTCTGTGTCAAACAAGATGGATGAAGGAGATCAGCCTTTTTTAATGGAAACTTTAGTGGCATTTGAGGAGGGACAATTACTAGTTCTGTGTCTACACTAAATGCCACTTGCTTCCCTATACTGTTACACCCCAAAATAGCACCCGTCACCAAATATTTCTAAATGTCCCCTGGGGTGGGTGATGGTACTTCTTAGGAACTGCTGAACGAGCTCATCCTGAACTTTGATTCTGTCTGACATCCTGTGTGGGTGGCAAAGTGGGGATCTAGCAGGGCAGTAAGACAAGGAATAGTTCACGGGGGCCCTCTACTCTTGAGATTCTGAGACAGCTTAATTTCCTCTGACTTAGAAGCTTCTTGGCCGCCACATATGGAGGAAGGAAGGAGTTTCCAACAAATGAAAACAGAAACGTGGTTCTGTTCTAAGGATGACTCTTTGTCCCCTAGTCACATTCTTGGAAGTTGATATATGATGTTCTCCTAGGACAATGGAGAGGTGACCGTATGATCACTGGAAATACATTTGACCTCTATTCGTATAACCTGAAGTATGCGGCTCAGAACAGGGAACCACAGAGAGAGGTGTCTTGAGTGCTCTGTTAAGAGAGGGGCCCAGGCACACAGACTGCAGCCTAGTTCCTGAAATCCTTGTTGCCCTGTTTGCCAAGAGCCATCCAGATGGGGAGGGGCTTTGTGCAAAACCCTTGGAATTTGCAGTGTGGATCTCTGTGGAGTTGGCTTTGTTTCCTTTCAGACTGTCTCAACATTTCAAACAGGCAGTCCAAGGCTGGAAATTTGACCGTGGTGGACTTTTCTTTTCCAACTGGTGCTTTGTGGTCGTGAGGATCACTGGCAGCTTGAGTCTGTCATGTCCCTTTGCCCATTTATTCTCCTGAGCTTGACAGCCCTAAATTATAATGCCCCTTGCTGAATACCATTAATCTTAAGCAAGCAACTTACTGCAAGTTATTAGCTGCTCACCTTGAAATCCTGTGAATAGAGAAGAAAATTACCCTACTGTCCAGAGCCCTTTATTAATTGAATATGTGGTGGAAGAATACAGAGAGTGTCGTTAATTTTGAGAGATGAGAGTTTGTTGCCCCTTTTTATTTTTATTTTATCCCTGGATGTTCATCTAATTAAATTATTTAAATTTGGTAATCTGGGGGAAGGTTTTCCTTTCTTCCCTGGTACCTTTCATTACAAGCATCCTCAGTGATGCCTCTGCCTCTGTGGTGCTTAATTTATAAAAGATGAATTTTGAAGAGTTTGTTGCATTTATCAGATAATTTTATGAACCTTTTGGAACATTTTTAATGAGTTTTTATGAGACTTTCTTTGACAATATTCTCAACATCTCTTTAGTGCAGAGAGATGAAGATTGCTAACTTAATGGTCTGAAAAATTCTGACATTTTTATTTACATTTGACTGATGATAGATTTTTGGCCCTTTCTCCTATCAAAGATATCCTGATGAAAGTTAACATTTGGCAGAAGATTTTATGAGTTATTGCCTGCATTACTACTTATCTAGTAAGTTAGGTTTGGAGAAAAAAGTTGTGATTCAGTCTTTGGTTGAGGGGGAACGTTCTCGTTCCCTTTATAGAATGAGCATTTCTACTTACACAGTGTGTCCTGTCTTTATGCTTAATTCTCTTGTGTTCTCATTGAGTTACTTCATCCCTTTGGTTATTGAGACAACTATGTTCGCACTAGGTGGTAAGTTCTCTGACGGTGTTTAGGTGTTCCCAGACCAGGCACATAGTTGGTCCACAGCAGAATGTTTTCAGTGAAGGTTTGTCAAATGAAAAAATGTATGATTTCCTTAACCCTGCCAAGGCACTGGTGTGTACCAGCTATCAGCTTGGACCTGATACCCTCCACTTCTGACTATTCATCCTCAACTTTCTGCCCTTCTCTCATTAAGAAATGGCATCTTCCAGTGGATTCCTTACAGCCATGTAGCATTTGTTGTTGTTGTACATAGTGGAGTCTATGGAGATGTTCAGTGACAGCTCACATTTGGAAGAGAGTGTGTTCAAGATAATGGTAGAGCCTTGGTGAAGTTAAAGGAGGACTTGGTTCACGTCTGTGGGTTTTGATTAAATGCAGAGCCAACCTTTAGAAGCAGAGAGTATGGGAGGCAAGGGACGGACCCTTGAACTCATGTTGTTGTCCACTTTCCTTTGGTGGTGGGAATGCGTGCCCAGTGGAGGTAAAGTGGGACAGAGCTGCCTAGTGGTAGAGGGAAGATCTCTCACTGGAGAGGCTCAGGCAGAAACTGGGATGGGAAGCCCATTTGGTTGTGCCTGTTGTAAGAGGCTTCCGGTGTTGCCGTGAGGCAGTGTGGGGAGGGGGACTGGAGCAGAGGACCTTAAAGGATTCTCTTTAGCTTCTGAACAATTTGCTCAAGTTTTGCCTGATGAGAGGATGAGTACTGGGTTTGCTGATGCTTCTTGTCCTTCACTGTTTCCCTCTGTAAGTGGCAGCCTCTTTTTTGTGTTCTTCAATTCACTCTCTTCTCATTTACCCCAACCCCTTTCGTTCACTTCTTCCTTCTTTATTTTTATCTTCGTTTCTCTCTCTTTCTCTCCTTTACTGTATTTTGCTTGTTAGTGAGCCCTTTAACAGAGCAAATGCGAGACTGTTCTTTTTGACTCCTGGTGATTGAAGGAAGAGGTCTTGAGAAGGGGAAGGATTAAAGCAAGTGGGGAAAATGAGGTCAGTGGGAGCCTCCTGTACAGAATCTGGGACGCTGTAGGTTCTCCATAAAGCCTTGTACAATGAATGAGTTTGTAGCTTTTATTCACTTGTAATGACATTATTTCACATTTGCATCATGGCAAGTACATTTTGTTTTGTTAATTCATGCGAACATACCCTTTGAATTTTCTTCCAGATGGGGGGTGCTTTTCTTATAAAATGGGAAGATCAGTGAATACTCTAGAGGTGATGTTGAACAAGTTGGGATGATTTGGGGTGGAAGTTGTTTGTGGTTTTAAGTGGAGAGCCCAGATTTGGAATGCAGAGATGCTCACCTCCCACGATGCTGTGGGTGCTGAGAAGCCACTTTATGAAGGCTGGCTTAATTCCGTTTACAATCAAAATGAAATTCCAGGCCTGTTTGCCAAGGTCTGCGGCCTTCTCAGCATTCCTGCCCGCGTTGCTGTGGTTGGCCCGGGAGCACCTGGCCAAGGCCATACTTCTAGGGCATGATTGTTGACTCTCTGGAGTTTGCTTATGCAAATGAATTCACGAATTGATGCAAAGGAGAAATGAAGGAAAGACCCCATCTGGTGGCCTGGGCCAGCACTCTGTAGAGTCCAGGTGCTCAGCAGAGCAGACTTTGGGGGCCTTACCTACTTTAATGTTCAGCGTCAGGAAGTCTGATGTTACAAGCACTGCTTCCCCGCGGCTTGATTCTGAATAGTCACCGCCTTGCCAGGATGTTCTTCTGTGCATTGGCCTGAAATTCCCTCTTAATTTTGTATACATAGTGTCATGGCCAAGACTGAGATTGAAATAGACGTTTCAGGACCGTCAGGAACATGGTCAGGAATAAGCTTCAAAACCATCAGAGGGCAAGTTGCCTATTATGGGAGATTGTAAGCTGGTGGTACACAGTAGTTGTAAGCTGTTAGTGTGTTGTGGGAAGAGAGCCCCTAAGTGTTACTGGTCTTAAAAATACAAAACTGAAAGGCTAAAAAACAAAACAAACAAAACAGTTCTTCAGATTTCAGCAGAAGTATCAAGACTGAAAAATAGTCAGTGTCTGATCCTCAACCTGTAAAGACAGTAGCAGCCTATGTGAGAGGGTGGTGCTCTCTGGGTGGCAGGGCCAGAGACAAGCCCAGCTCAAGTAAAGGGGGTTTATTTTTAGGATATAGAGCTATTTCCTAGATGCTAAAAGCTGAAAATGATGCCTCATGGTCTGTGGAAACGGATTAGGACCCAAGTTACACTTTGCTCAGCAGGCCATGGTCTCTCGTTTCTGATTCTCTTTTGTGCGTTCATCTTATTTTATGGTTAATTATTACGCTTTTGCTATGTGCTGGACACTTGCCCACTAGGAGCTTCTAGTCTATTAAAAAAAAACAAAATAAATACATAAAATTTTGAAATTAAATTGTGACAGATGCAATAAAGGAAGTGGAACAGTGACAGAGAATGAGCGTGTGTGTGCGTGTGCCTGTGTGGTGGTGTATTGTGAGATGTGTTTCTTATATAAGGTGGTGAAGGAAGACCTCTCTCTGAGGAGGGGACAACTCAGCCAAGATTGGAATGATGAGAATGAGCTCTCCTAGTAAAAGCCGGGGAGAAGGTGGTCTAGGAATAGCCACAGGTTTTGCTTAGGGACCCGGTGAGAAGGGGATCTGGACAGTCTGCCCTTCACACAGAGGTTTTCATGTTGTATTCATTAGGAGCAGAAGCTTTCTGATTCCTAGTAAAAAATAGATTATGAATAAAATGCAAAGCACAATTAAAATTTAAACAACACGATGAACGACATGATAAAAAATAGTCCTTATACAGATAAATCTTAATGACCGGATTTGAGGGCACCCTGAGGCACCGTTTGGAACTTAAGAATATTGTTGCTGTGAACTTCCTCTGTACTGATACTTTTGCTCTAAGAGAGTCAAGAAATGTTCCTCTCTCTTCCCTCTTCCTTGCTGTTCACCAGTATTGCCCAAGGGTAGATCAGTGAGTAAACCTTTCTTGCATTGGAATCAATTTTGTTCAGTAAATGCTTTTTATATGAAGTCTGGCAAGTGTACATTTTAAAGCTTCTATTCAACTTAAGAAACCAAATTTTTGTCAAACTTCAACTCGGCTGGAAAGATGAATAGATTTTATTTTTGCCGTCAATGGATTTCAGAATTTCTCTTGGCTTTGTCATATATTTTAAATAAAAAAAAAAAAAGGATAGATGGAGTAATTTTATCAAAGTCTTAGACCAAATAATCAGAGACTTTATGTATTGACGGAAAGACTTTGGACAGGTGATCTGACAGAGTGGTTGGGGTGAGAGCCAAAATTCCTAAAGGACCTTACAGTTGTGGAGCTTTGATGATTCTCTATTTTAGGCATGTTTGTGCAACTGTTTCAGAAGCCTTTTGTTTACTTTTTAAGGAATATAGCCATTTCTTAGTGATGTGGTTTCAAGTGTTGGGGTTTGGAACCGATGGCCAAGAAAGAATACTTGAGTCATCTTTGGTACAAAGAGGTGGTTTTATTAAAGCACAGGGACAGGACCCGTGGGCAGAAAGAGCTGCCCTGAGCTTGTGATGGCTGGCTGATTATATACCTTCAAGTTGGAAGGGAGTTAGGGATAGTGTAAGTCTCTAAGGTATTTTGGAAACAAGGTTTCCAGGACCTTGAGGAGCTAGCTACTGTTAGGAAAAGGTCATTTCTTACTGTTTAGTGAGTAAAAACTCAGTCATAAGACCCTTCAGATGTATATCAGGGGGCCATAAACTTGGAGTGTGATTGCCAGCATCTACCTTGGGGGAATTGAGATAAAGGAAGTTTCCAAGGGAATTTTTATATGTTAAAGTAGACTTAGAGGATCCTGGAGGTTGGGATAATGTTAAGCTAAGATCACCTTTTGCCCTTAGCAAAGTGTCATCATTGAGGCAGCAGAGTTTCCAGAGGAAGGTCACTCTGCCTGTCTTAGGGACTTGTCAGTGGGCTGTAGGCAGTAAGGAAATTTAATTTTTTCTATTGCCTTTGTTTCCCACATCACTAGAAACAGCTAAATGTTGAATGAAGTTACTTTGGGGGACTTCTGTGAATTCTGTAATTGTAACGTATACTTTGATGTTTGTCAGGAGATACCAATTAGTTTGCTGTGTGTGAGTGATGTTGAGTTACTGTGAAAGAAGTCCCAGAAAGATCTTTAGTCATTCTTAAACTGAAGGCTTACTCATTCTTACTCTGAGACTCTAGGGTATATTCTGGAAGCCCTGTAGTCTTTGTGGTTGTAATTGCTTGGGGGCAAGGCTAATTCCTGGTAGTGGGACAGTTCATGCCGGGATGTATTTCCTCTGGCAGAGGTCATTCTGACATCTATGCACATTGTTATCAGAGAGGAAGGGCAGGTTGTTTACAAATTTATGCTTGGAAGGAAAATTTTTCTATTGCTCTTCAATATTCTTTTTTAAAAATATAATTTATTGTCAAACTGGTTTCCATACAGCACCCAGTGCTCATCCTGACAAGGCCCTCCTCTCTGCCCATCACCTACTTTCCCCTCTCCCCCATCCCCCATCTACCCTTAGTTTGTTCTCAGTCCTTAAGAGTCACTTATGGTTTGCCTCCCTCCCTTTCTGTAGCTTTGATTGGAAGAATAAATATTGTTAAAATGTCAATACTACCCAAAACAATCTACCGATTCAATGCGACACCAATCAAAATTGCACCAGCATTCTTCTCAAAGCTAGACCAAACAATCCTAAAATTTGTATGGAACCATAAAAGACCCTGTATAGCCAAATTAATATTGAAGAAGAAAACCAGAATGAGAGGCATCACAATCCTAGACTTTAGCCTCTACTACAAAGCTGTAATTATCAAGACAGTATGGTGTTGGCACAAAAACAGACACATAGACTAATGGAATAGAATAGAGACCCCAGAATTGGACCCACAAATGTATAGCCAACTAATCTTTGACAAAGCAGGAAAGAGTATCCAGTGGAAAAAGGACAGTCTCTTTAACAAATGGTGCTGGGAGAACTGGACAGCAACATACAGAAGAATGAAACTAGACCACTTTCTTACATCTTCAATATTCTTTTAGCTGGTTTAAGAATCAAACTGACATGAGACATATTAACAGGAGAAAATCAAACGCAAGTTTAATAACATACATGGGAGAGACCCAGGAAAACTGAGAAACTCCCAAATAGCTGAGGCCATCACCTTAAATACCATCCTCAGCTAAAGACAAAAAAAGATGTTGTGAGTACAGAGTCAGAAATAGGAGGTTACCAGGAAAAGCACAGTAAATAAGGATAAGATTGTTACTCGGATTTAAGTCCTTGCCTATTCCACTGATAAGAGTTTCTAGAGATTCAGAATCATCCCCCTCTTCCTAGTGCAAGAGAGAGATATCCTTACAAATGGAGATTTCCTTTATACATGTAAATGTGTTTTACAAAAGGTAACTTCTATACTCAGTTTTCTGAGTTTCTCTTGTGTTGATAGTTTCTTAAAAATAACCAGCTTACCCAAAACCAATATGCCAAGTAGGCATATTTTGGGGTGGCAACATTTGCTCCCCAACACCACATTCTAGATGTGAGGTGTTTTATGTCCAAAACTATTGAAGAAATGATCATCTAAAATGAAGGTTAATTAAAGACACTCAGAAGTCTCGTGGCACTTAGAAGCACAAATGATTAGGTAGGATGGACTCACAAACAGCTTGAAGGCTTAAAACATGCAGGCTGCCAGCCAGAGTTTGAGGAGAGAGCTCTTTCTCTGCACTTCTGAATGTTTAGCCAGTGTGGTCAACGACTGTTGGTTGTTGAAGAAATGGCATGTTACTTCCACGAGTCTTTACATTAAAATTTGAATTATTCTAGAGGTGCCCAGCTGGCTTAGTTGGAAGAGCATGTGACTCTTGATCTTGGGATTGTTTGAGCCCTTTGTTGGGTATAGAGATTACATAAAAATAAAATCTTTAAAAAATTTTGAATTATTCTAGGCTGAAATCCTTGCTTGTATCTCTCCCTATGCATCTGTCTGTCTATTCCTCCTTCTCTCTTTCTGTCCATCCTCCTCTCTCTTCTGTTCTCATCTGTTTGCCTCTCTAACACTCATTTCTGTCTGTTGTTGGCTGTCCTTCCTTCCTCAACTAGAGTCCAGAGAGGATCCTTCCTCCTCTCCCATATCCTTTGTGTGGTCAATGAGAAAGCTCCCTCTTGCTTCCACTAATGACTTACTTTTTTGAGAAAGCATCATTGGTCCATCAGACATTCCCACTGCTCCCATGCCTTTGCACAGCAAAGCGATCCTGCAGTTCTGCCCCCCAGTGCCTCTCTTCAGGCATTCTCTACCTCCACTCTTCCTTTCCAAATGCAGTCGATGCCTTTACACTCCTTGGGCTGCCAATGTAAATCCACGTTGAAAGGTGTTTATTTACTTTGGCAGAAAACCTGTTATTTATGTCAGGCCCTTGTGCTTGTTTTCCATTGAGCCTTTGACATGTAGTCTTTGGCAAACCCTGGTCCTACACATAGTACAGCTTGTGTGTTGAAATATTATGGGGTTTTTCTCTTTGGACCCTAGAGGTTGACCTCCTCTCCATACTTTGTACAATAAAGGGTGGTCTCATTGTTAGTATTGTCCTTTATAAATATTGGTGAAGGTGATGTAAACCCAGCCGGGCAAAGCTTTTGGTACCTAATTGTGGGCTTAATACCTAATGGTATTAGGTACATGGAGAAAGTGGCTATGGATTCTATATATTTTGCACATGGAAACCTCATTTCTAGAATGAAATGAGAATAAAAACCTTTATTTCTAGAATAAAAGTTTGTACGTTAGGTTGAAACTTGAAATTGCCAATATTTTTGACCCATAAAAATGGTAATTTCATACAGATCAACCTAGTAGTATTGAATGAATAGGGAGAATGAGCCTTGTTTAAAAGGATTCCCTGTTTTCTATTTTCATGAATTCGTTTATTCGGGACACACCCATGGAGCGCATTTCTTATTCTAAACATTTTGGTAGGTGTTGTGGTTACAAAAAGAGATGGAGTCTGTCCCCTGCCCTCTACCCAGGAGGACCATGTTCAACTCACTCTGGTCCAGCTGTCAGGGGTGCTGAGGAAAGTCTCTGTGTGCTGAGGGCACGGTGGGGTGACTGTCTCCATTTGCCACAGACTGTCCCAGTTTTAATTGAAAGTCCTGGGGAAATGGATCATATTCCTGTAGGGCGTGAGGGCGGGGTTGTGGAGTGGCAGTTATATTTCTGTGCAAAAAAAGGACAACTCTGTGATTAAAGAAGTTTAGGAGTGGAAACGAAGCCCACCCCCTCCAACCAGGGAGAGTTCAAAAGCATATTAGGAAAATAAAGGCTCTGTGAAGTCTCAGTGGGGAAAGCTGTTTAATTTGTTTAACCGAGATTTCTAACTTATTTGACTTGGGAACTCTTTTTATATTTAACATCCTGTGAACATCTTTGTGTTCTCCCCTCTTTGTCCTTTGGGGAAAAATTGCATCATTCTCTGTCCTAAAGTGCACATTATTGCCTTATATTATTAGTCTTATCCATGATTCGGGCAACAATTAGTATTTAAATAGCCCATCACAAGAAAATGTAATAATAATGCAGTCTTGGGATTAAAAGGTTTTTCAGAAGGGTTGCTAATGTGCTGTGGAGGGTCGTGAGTTACCGCAAGGCTATTTTTTCTGGCTGACACACACAGAGTCTGGCTGGCTGCTCACCTCTTTCTGCAAGTGGGTTTTTTGCACTGAAGGCTGAACCAAGTTGTTATGGAAACAGAAATGGTCTCCCCTGCCTGAGAACAGCGCCTTGCTAATAATTAGAGAGCATGGCTGAGCAAACTTTAGTGGAAATGATTAATCTTTGCAAAGAGCAGGTAAGCCTCAAAGATTGAACAGGTGTTTTTTGGCCTTTGCACTTGACAGCCCTAGAAAATTTTAATTTGGAAATACCCGATCAAGTTCAGGCTTTGAGTCTTTCCTTACTTCAAAAAGGAAAGTCATTCTTTAATATTATGGTAATTGGCTTTTAAAATTAAACATTTTAAAGGCATCTCTTAAGCCTATAGAGTTTCTCAGAAGGTTTGCAACCTTCTTCCAGCTTGTGAAAATGCAGATTCCAGCTCCTCTCCAGACCCGCGGAGTCAGACGTCTTGGGGAAGTCTCAGAATTCAATTCTGTAACAAGCCCTCTAGCCAAGTTCAGTGCTTGCTCACTAGAGTTAGCTTTGTTCCAGGCTAGGGCAGACTTTCTCTAGAAAGGGCCAGGTAGTAAATGGTTTAGGCTTTGCAACTCTATCATTGTAGCATGACAGCAGCCCTTAACAGTACGTAGAGTAATGGGCGTGGCTGTGTTTCGGTTCACTCTACGTCAGGCGCTGGCGGATTTGGCCCTTAGCTATCGTTTGTACTGACCCTTGCTCCAGGATCTGTGGAGTGCTGCACCCGTAAGGGGACTCCTGCTTTTGACGGTGTCTGTGCCGAAAGTTAACCACTCGTCCCGATACCCACTTCAGTCCGGCCTGGAGATGGGCAAAAGGAGAATGTGCCTTTGGTGGGGTTTGTGGGGAGGGAATTATAAATGATTTGCTGGTTGGGTTCTGATGACCACATTTGCCGAGATGAGTTTTGAAGTGGGTTAGGAGTCTCCTTACCACTCATCCTAACTGTGGATAAGGTGATTTCCTGGTTGCGGGGCTAGAATGGAAGTGAACAGATGAACTTGAATCTGTTTTGAAGAAAAGCCTCAGGTTTTTCTTAAAGGAGCAGACAGATGTTTGGCGTTGGCAGGGGGGCTAGTTTGAGAGGTACCGTTTCCCTTCTTGTTCTCTGCCCCACTGCTGCTTCTGTCCCTTCTGAGGGATTTCCTGCTCTGTCTCTTGGACCTGGCCTTCAGAGCCAGGCAGACCCTCTCCACCCTCAGAACTGGATTTGTGTCTGTGCCCCTATTTCAGAGAACATTGAACTCTTCTTCGGGGGTGCACATAAATCCAGCAGCGTGAGTTTTCCTTGCTGTTTTCACATACTGCCATGGTATGCTCTGTGTTATGTCTGTCGCAGCTAAGTTTTCATTGTGTTTAGAAGGCTTTTGATGTGACGGGGTCCTGTTCTCTTGGTGTTAGTCCTGAGCACTAGAGAATGTACTGTTGCGTGCTTCCTTGTGTTATGCTGGGTGTGGGGTTTGACTGTCCCAGCCGCATACATCCAACCAGACTCTGAGCTTTCCTGCTTCCAGGAAACAGTATTCTGTTTTTCCAAATAGTTTGCTTCAAGTTTTCTTTTTATGCCTTTAAGGAAGAAATTGCTCCTTTGGACCACAGCCATGAATGCATGGGCTAATGCGTCTTTCAGAGTGTGTTTCTGTTCACATGCGTGAAGCCCCGCTCCTTTGTGTTGTAGCAATCCCTTGCTATTATCTTATTTTCTGATTTCCTTTGAAGGGGTAATGATGGTGGCCAATTTGTGCATTTTATGAGGTTTTAATTCCGTTACGCTCCCACGGCAGCTGGAAACATAATGGCACACACACCTGAGTTATTCTGTTTGATTCAGCCTTAAAATCTGTTTCCCACATGATTTCAGTCTGTATATTATGGTGTCATTAGCTTGTGTAGCTTTGCGATGTCATTGTCATCTTGTGTTATCAAATACAAGAACATTTTCTTTTGATATATTTATACCCACTTCCAAAACTAGTTTGCATTCATGTATCACAAAGAGATTTAAAGACTTCTCTAGTTCATTGTTTATTTTTTCAAAAACTTTGGCTTTTATATATTTTTAAAATATGAACGTTTATGCTATGCATCTGTTATATGTCATTTTCTCTCTTGATCAAAAATTTTTTTCTTTCCAATATATTTTTATGTTTCATCCAGAAAATATTTACACATTTCTTTGGGCAACAAATGTCCCTCCACTCATTTACACAGACTTTTGTTTAACCTGTTCTGTAGAGGTAGTGTTTTCTCCTGTGGTTGGAAGCTTTTGGGGTGAGCATTGCCACAACCTGGTGAGGGCTTAGGAGGCTGGTAGTCAGGAGTCAGAAGGGTCTGGGTTCTCAGGGTAGCCCGGACTCCCTGCCCGAGTTACCTGTAGCCCAAGGCCCCATCTCTGCAACAGCACAGGTGATAGTACCTTTCAGGGAGGGGCTTGTATCGCATGCATGTAAAATGTTAGCATGTGCCTGCCAGAGAGCCAGTGTCCTAGAAGCAGGAGCTGTTACCATGATAACGAGGAGATGTGGATGAATCTGTTCTCTCTGCTCCACAACCGAATCCCTTCCCATCTACTGAAGAAGAAACGCCATCTCTCTTGCCTATGCCAGTTCCTGTGAGCCCTGCCTATTTCCGACCTGGAATGCTGTGATTCGTTATGTTTTCAGCTTGCAAATTGAGGTTCTTTCTCTGTGGCTCGCTATTTTGGGTATTGGACCCACAGTTATTTCACAGGAAGGATTTGGCAGGATGTCTTGTCTCCTCAGTCTCAGTCCCTGTAACAAAAATGGTAGGTGCAATAGTCACATTTCATGGCCAGGTTGCTGCCCATCTGAGGGGTGCTTTCCCAATCCTGTTGATAATGGCGGCTCCTTGGGCTCTTTTACGAGATGGTTAGCTTTGGGGAGTGCCTGCTATCGGAAGATGGTCCTGCCCTTGCACTTGATCCTTCCTGTTGTAAAGCTTCCATGAGAGCATAGTTTTTAGGAAGCACCTTTACTTTCTTTAGTGCAAACCATACAGCATGGTGGTGACGCCATTGTAAAGTCGATGAAGGGCCAAGACCACGCTGTGTGGCAGGCATGGAATATCCTACCGACTTTGGGCTCTTGTGATTGCCGCCAGGGTGGCCTTTTCTTAATTTCATGGGTCTCCTGAGGGGCTGGATTCTTGTTTCTTTGTCCCAACGTTTGTCTTTAACCTCAAGAGCACGTTGCTGCTTCTGTGGCTTATGAGCAACATATACTCTCAAATTTCAACTCAGTGGAAGTGGTGGAGAATTAGATGAGAAGATTTTTTTTTTAAAGGATTACCTTATTTAAAAATATTACCTTAGTTCTACTGATCTGTCATCTGTTTCCATGGAAATAGAATTAGGAGATAGTTTCTGACGATCGTTTTCAGGGCTGGCTCCTGATTCCCACTTCAGTTTCCATAGAGATGGAAGCAAACGGGTGAAGACAAGGTAGAAAAGATTCCATCAAGTGACGAGCTGCCCTGGGACTGTGGCCCAGACCCTTCTATGCGGGTTGCTGTGTGCACAGTTTGGTCATGAACTCTCTGTGATGCTGGTATCTGTTGGGAGCTCAGGAAATGCCCAGAAAATGGCCTTCACCCTGACATGAGAGGCTCTGATGTTTTCCATACTTCCCATTATCTTCTAGAAGCTTTAGAGGCAGCTTTGCCTCTCCTGGGTACTTACAACTGCCTTCTTTTTAGAATTGTCTCTAAAGCAGTTGAGACAATCAGGTCTTGATTGCCCAGCAATTTTGGTATCTCTGGTCTGTCAAGGTAATCAGGAGGAAAAAAACCAGTTTTTGTCTGCCAGGAGTGTGGCCTCCCTGAGTCCACAGACTGGCAGAAGCTTTCAGATTGTCTGACTCCTTTTGTAAGCAGATACAGGAACAAAAAGGCAAAGTTGAGTGGCACTGTCACGAACTGCATTTTGCAATTTCTGAGGGCTATTTTGGTTGTCTACCTGGAAATTATGGAATTACCTTTATGCTTTTACTTAAGTCCAGTTGGTCCACACTTTTAGCAGAACAGTTGGTCAGGAGCCCCTAACTGATACCATTAACAGAAATTATCTGTCAAAATAAAAAAAATGATGTCCTTTGAAGAAAACAATTTTATTTTTTTAATTTTTTTTAATTTTTTTAAATTAATTTATTTTTTTTTTACGTTTATTTATTTTTGGGACAGAGAGAGACAGAGCATGAACGGGGGAGGGGCAGAGAGAGAGGGAGACAGAGAATCAGAAGCAGGCTCCAGGCTCTGAGCCATCAGCCCAGAGCCTGACACGGGGCTCGAACTCACGAACCGCGAGATCGTGACCTGAGCCGAAGTCGGACGCTCAACCGACTGAGCCACCCAGGCGCCCCAAGAAAACAATTTTAAAATAAATAAGGACAAAATGGGATGTCTGAATGGCCTTCTCCTCTATTGGATCTGGGGCATTTGGCTCTGGGCTACAGACGGTCAGAGTGTGGGACCTTAACCCATGAGGCTACCTGGTGAGGGGTTGGTTTCCAGAATCTCTTGATTCCTCTGTTTGGATGGCAGTTCAGGTGCTGGTCTTGAAGAATTGTTTGCACAGCAAGCTTGTTTCCTAAACGTTAGCATGCAGATTGGTTTGACTTGGTGGCTGATGGTACTCGTACTGTGTCCACCTGCACGGTCAGCCCTTTTTGGGAGAGGAGGGGAGAGCAATGGCTGGAAGCTCTCCCCTGAGAGGCTATGCGTAGCTCATCCTGGGAGGGGAGTGAGAAACAGTCATGAATCCACTGAGGATTAAACGGACCCAAAGTGGGAATGCTAACACTTGCATCTTCTGTCAGCACCTAGTAGTTGTGTGCGCATTACTGGTGTGTAGAAAAACTGAGGAAGCAGGCCTTCCGGCAGCCTTGTTCTCTTCTTGCTCCCCAAGGAAGCCCCTTCTGTGGGAACCGTGTTGCTCTTGGGGCGTGTGTTCCCCATTCTTCAACTTGGACCCAAGTGGATGTTGACTCTCCAGGATGCTTGGTCGAGCGGTCTGCACTCCCACTCTCCTGCCTGATGGTGCAGGAACCTCACCTTGGTGGAGTTTTGCTGAGATCCTTCATGGTTCTTCAGCTGGGTCTGCAGGTTGGGCCTCTTTCTGACCAGGGCCAACTTTACGTGTGCCTTGGATTTTCTTAGCTTTAGTTTCTCAGAGGTTCTTTTTCTTTTCTTTATTTTCCCATTCTATGTTTCAACTACTTTCTCTTTTTTGCCTTTTTGTTAAATCTTGATTGGGAAAGGAAAGGAAAATCATCTAGAAATGTGAGTATAACATGAAGAACAGCCTTACCTTGGCATAGTGACTACCTTTCTGAGACCCTTGGTTGACAGTGTTGGGAGCTGGGTGGGGAGTGTGGAGACTCTTAGGTTCTCGGATGGGGCCATGCATAGCTCTATGTGCTGGACACCTGCTCCGTGCCAGGTGGGATACTGAGCGTGATTTTGCTCAGTGCTCACAGCCCTGAGTGGACATGCGACAAAGACCTGTCCCGTGACTGGATGAATGTTACCATCTACATTTCACAGATAGAGAAACTTAAGCCTCTGACTGGCATCAGCCCAGATGTATAAACCTCAGAGCCCCATAGTCCCTGAGATAGGTGACCTCACTGCTAAAGTCCCACCTAGGCCTCCCTCAGTCCAGGGAGGTCCTGGCTCCAGAGCTGAGACTGGGACCCAGGCCTTCTGTCTACCAGCTGCTGCTGCCGCCACCCCCAGTCATCATTAGCAGCTCTCTCTGAAGCTATAGTCCTTCGAGGCCCAGGTCATGTGTTGCTTCCTCTTTGGAGTCTTCCAGGAACCATGTCTGACTCCTGCCTCGGCAGGCCTGTCTGCTCTCTTGCTGATGTCCTGGAGTGTGTGTGGTCAGTGACTATGGGGGTGGGGGGTATGGTGTGCACTAAGTCTGTATTTGTCTGTCCAACCTCCCAGCCTGAGGGGCCCTTGAGGGCTAGGGCTGTGTCTTCTACCCTCACATCCAGCAGGTGCTCAGTAAATGTTTGTGGCCCCCTTAGATGTTAACTCTGAGTAGATTCTGTGAAGTAGCAAACCATCCAGTTGACCCCATAGTGATGAATAACATAGGCTTCCTAGTGTCCCTGCCCCTACGTTTTATAGCTGGAATTGTCCCTCTTCTCTGTGACCAGTGGATGGTTCTAGCCTGAGTGGAAACAGCAGAACAGCTGACACTTAAAATATTCACCCTCCACTTACTGTGTAAAAGGGTTTGATTGTAGGGTCGTTAATCAAGCTGTCAGGTAGAACATGAAGGTCTTATTTATTGTATAAGGAGGTACTTTATAAAGAAATTGAGCTGTAGTGATGAATAGATATTGGACACCAATTATGTTGTTGCTATTAATCAAGATATTCATATTTAGCAGTAACAGCTACCGTGAGGGATTGTAAAAGTAAATAAACTTCCCCAAGGATGAATTATACCATTTAATGATTAGCATCCCATTAAGAACACTGGCTGTTTACAGTTAGACTTTTAAAAAAGTAATAGGTCTGCATTTAAACAATAGTTATGGTTAGGCACACCAACAGACATTGCTAATTATTTTCAGTTAATTATAAATAAATTATTGGCTTTAAATGTATGCTCCTTTAAAATCTGTCCTAATCTAGAAAGTCATCTGACTTGCTCTGGTGTCACAGCTGATGGGTTAGGATATGAACCCATCACCTCTAATTTGGAATGTTTTTTGAGTGCTTTGCCATAAACTATCTTATTTACTCTTAAAACAATCCTTGAGAGTTGGCCCAAGTTTCACATGCATTTTATTTATGTCACGTGTCCCTGTGTTCTTGTGATAGGGGCCCTTCGTGGCAGGATTGTGAGGGAAAATGAAACTCTGGATGTCCTGGGCACAGAGTCTGGCACATAGTAAACTGTCAGAACATGCAAGCTACTTTTAACATGATATTTTTGGTAGTTTGATAACAAATATCTGAATTTGGAAGCTGGTTTTGATACCTTGAATAATCTGGAGGGCTTGAAATGGTCGATAAATAAACCCTTCTGGAAATGTGTTTACAGGCAACAAAATTTATCAAAGTTAGGCTTTATTTTGCCCAAAAACTGAGGTTATAAAGTAATTTTAATGCAAATACTTGTGTTTTCTATGCCAGGGACTGATGAAAAATGAGGGTGTTTTGGGTAAGCCACTTAGCGGGTACAACCTTTTCCAGCGCTCACTGAGAAGAGCTCATCAGCATTCAATAACCCCGTCAGAGTGGAAAAGTCTATTTGCTTTAAATGAGATTTTGCTTGATTGCTATTTTTATTTTGAAAATCCAATTTTAACTTTTTGTCTCACATAATAATGAGTTTTTTTGATACATATTGTCACCTTTATTATAAGTGTAAAGGAGAGGTAACACACAGCTTTCTGCAGTGAGATCGTGTAATAAATAAAAATCTGATGCTGGCATAAATAAATGCAATCCTTCTTAATGGGCAGAGGGGAAGAGCATGTTGGTGTAACTCTGGAGGAATTTGATGCTGCCTTTGAAAATCCAGAGGCTGGAGTCTGAAATGAATGCCACCACTTTATTTGAGTTAGAGTGGCTACAATTAGATAACTTTCACAATTAATTCTGGTTGGGTTTCTTGTTGCTATAGCTGAATGCTCTTTGCATGCTGGGGATGATTACTGGGAAGTGGGCCCTTGGCGATCTCTTCCCCACTGCAGATTTCCTTTGGGATGACAGAAACTGCTTATCGTGGCACAGGACAGAAAATAAATCCTGGAAGCGCCATAGAGCTCAAGTGACAATTTGAAAATAACAATCAGAGCAGTGAATAGAAGCCGAGACACAAATTCAGTTAACAAACAGAGGAACTAATCTGTCAGGCATTGGTTGGAAAGCCTATTTCTGACTTTATTTCACAGCACATTATGACAACATTTCTTTAAATCACAATTCATCTCCATTTCAAAGATATAATCTACATGTTCTCATGGGAAATAATCAGAGACAAAGCTTTCCTATTTTTTTCCCCCCTGAAGTTGACCTCGTCCTCCCAAAGAACGTTTTTCACACTGTGAAATGTAATTTATTTATACCCAGCAAAGTTGGAATAAAAACCACCACAGTTACCAGTGAGTGAGAAAGTGAAATTGGGTTTGGGAGAATTGGGGATTAAAAAATGAATAATTTTTTTGCTGTTGGAAAATTATTTTTTTGCTGAAGGAGATACAGGGAGACCCCATTTTTCCATAGTAGTTTGTACCCATTTCTGGTTTATAGTGTGGTATATGTGAAAGGTGGTGGGTAGTTGTGGAGTTTATGGTGGTCTCTTTTTCTCTCTCTTGGTTCAGCTGAGGGGAGCCAGGAACCGGGAGAGGCAGCCTGCTGAGAGCCACATGGGTGGTCGAGGGCAGGACTGGGTCTGCATCGTGGTCCATGTACTCGGAAGGCTATTTGCCAAGGTGCCCTTTGCCTCTCTAAAACTTTTCTTTTTGAGAAGCCTGTAGACTTCTTTTAATACCTCAGTGCATGGTGTTCTCTCAGTTTCTAGGTTCACGTTTGCCTGAGTTTAGCAGGAGCCACAAAATAACTAACTCTTCAGCAGAGACTTTGGCAGTGACTGATGGGAACACTTCTCTTGTCTTGGACTTACTTCCTTTCAATTTAGGCAACATTGGATTGCCTCAACTGTAGAATCACCTGCATTTTCCAGGGCATCTGTCCCTGTGCATTTGTGGTGGTCATCTTAGAGGACACTCAGCTCTCCAAGGTCAGGTTCAAAGGCGGCGTAGCTGTCCTGAGCACAAGAATAGGTACTTGGCAATCTCTCTGAGTGTAGGAAACAAGTGTTCTCACGGAGTTGGGGAAATAGAGTGACCAGAGGTTCTGGCTAGTTGAGGAAAGACAGAACCCTAAAAAGGTCCTTCTGAACATTTGTCGTATGCATCAAACCCTTGAGGACAAATGCTGGGGCTTTGGTGTTTACCCCATCCCTAGGATATGCTAGGCATTCATTCCCTATTTGAGTGCATACTGTCCACTCCTGTGGTTGTTCATTGTGTGCCAGGCTCTGTACTAAAGCCTTATGATCCCTTCCCTCTCCTCTTCTCCAATTTTATTTTATTAAAAAATTTTTTTAAGTTTATTTATTTCGAGAGAGAAACAGAGAGAGCGAGAGAGAGGGTAGAGGAGGGGCAGGGAGAGAGGGAGAGAGAGAATCCCAAGCAGGCTCCACACTGTCAGTGAGGAGCCCGAAGTGGGGCTTGAACTCACAAACTGTGAGATCATGAGCCCAAACCAAGAGTCAGATGCTTAACCGACTAAGCCACCCAGACGCCCGTCTTCTTTCTCCAGTTTTAGAGGCATGAAGACACATCTAAGAGTCTGTGTCACCAGCCCCAAGTCTGTATGTCTGGATTAGAACCAAGGCTGTGCCCAGTGCCAGCAATAGGAGAATAGGACATTCGTGCCCCCTAGAGAAATCCCTTCCTCTCCCAGCCTCATTTTTCCCTTGCCTTCATGGTCGATTCCTATGTGAAATGAACTATCACATGTGGAAGCTCTTGATGGTTTATATGGGTTATTATTACACCAGATGGAATTGAATCCATTTTGGGAGATGAATGCCTCTCCTAACCATGTTTCATGTTCTCATCCCTTCTTGGCTTGCATTTCTATTTTTCCTTTGATGAGAGTAGTGAATGCGGGTGAAAATGGGGAGAGGTTTTCTCTGGAACTGGGATTCCGGAGTTTTCTAGAGCTAATAGCAGCATGCTGTGGTGTTTGTTTCTGTCAGCAACATTCTGTGTGAGGCAAGAATCCTAGCCATTACCAGTTCTAGTGAGGAGAATGACTCCTAAGTTGTAGATGACTTAACCAGAGAAATTCTAAATAGAGACCATTCATCTGGCATTGCATTATTAATACCCCAAGGGTCTGAGCCAGAGGAAGGAGGAGGGGGTTTTGTATATTTCCAGTAGATTCTATTCATGGATGTTGGACTTCTTCTGTCCACAAGGCTGTAATGAACCCATTGGTTTGGAAGGTGAAGTAATGGAAAAACCTGTCTCAGTAACACGAAGTTGTGATTCTTGTGCTTTTAGGGTTATAGTTCTTCCAAATGGCTCACTTAATCCAGAGGTTTCCAAGCTATGCTGTGTCCTGACACTAAGGCTGTTTTGGATACAAAAAGAAACACTTACATTAGAATTAAAGGATTCTCTTGCAGAAGAGAGGATCTTCACAAAAGGAGTCTTTCGAACAAATAACTTTGGGAAATTCTACTTTCTCAATTTTTTTTTTCTTGGCAGTTGTGCATTTGCATATTAAAGGCTCTGAAAAGTCCTGCAAAAGTAATCTATTTAATTTTACCACCTGGCTTTTCTCAACCTTATTTACTACCCCAAATTTTAATTTGCCTGAAGCACACTTCTAGAAATGGAATTTTAAATACTTAGAAGTCAGTCACACAACATCTAAAGGTTAAATTAGATTTATTCACAAGCACATTAATCTACGGGTTCAAGGTCAAATCTTTTAGACTAAGGATCCACAGACTTTTTCTTTAAAGGGCCAGATAGTAAATATCTTAGACTTTATGAGTCTAAGGGTCTCTGTATGGCTGTAGGGTCTCTGTTGCCACTCTGCCATTATAGTGTGAAAGCAGACAGAGACAGTACATAAATGAATTGACATGGTTGTGTTCCAATAAAACTTTATTTACAAAAACACAGCTGGCAGCCTGGATTTGGCCTGTGGGTCATAGTTTGCCCATCTGTGGTAGATCCCTGCTCTCCAGAATACTCTGTTGCATATTCCGTGCCGTCTCTCTAGCTGTAATGCATATCTTGATTCAACACAGCAACTCCTACTCACTCTCGCCCTAGAGGCCTTCTTGGACACCCAGGACAGCTTAAGACCCACCCTCCTGAAGCTCTCTGTGGCCTTCTCTATCATAGCCCTAAGCAATGTGCTGTCATCACTTGTTTCCTTCCCGGCCTCTGGCCCAACTGTGAGCTCTTGGGGTAAAGACCTTATTACTAGTGTGTATCTGGCCCAACTGTGAGCTCTTGGGGCAAAGACCTTATTACTAGTGTGTATCCTCAGTGTGGACCATGAGGACAGTGTACCAGACACACTGTAGGCACTGACTGGGAGCTTGTTGGATGAATATGATCTTATAATAACTTGATACAGTGTTTTGTTTCATTTGGGGGAACTCTTAGAGTTAATAGTAAGTACAACAGGAGGAAATGCTCTTTCCAAACAAAAATTTCAAGTATCCCCAAGCATATGGATCATTTGGACGAAGCTGGGATGAATTCCACATCCTCCCAGGATATATGCTTCTTGAGCAAAGAAAGGAAGAAATGAGGCTGCTGTGCACTATGGTAAATTATGCATGTGGAACAGAAAAGCCAAGTGAAAATGATAATTTAGGGGGCAACGGGGAAGTATTTGAAAGATCTGAAGGCGTATTTTTCTCCTTCTTTCTCCATGTATTAGAGATTAAATGATATAGACCTTTTTCTCTTTTCACCCAGGCCCTTAAAATATTTTTTTGTGGTAATTTCTCTTCATATTACATGACTGCTCTAATTACATCTCCAGTTTTAAGATAATAGAACTGCATTTTTAATGTGCTCTCTGCCGTATCTGGATTTATGATACCTCTCCTTCCTTATGCCTTCCGGAAAAAAATTTAACTGAGTTAATATTAAAATAAAGTAGGTGAATTAAAAGGGAATGAGCCTTTAAAATCTCAGATCCAGCCCAAGTGCTCATTCAATGACTGGCTTCTCCATCTCTGAAGTCAAGATAACCCTGCTCTCATCTGCCTCCTTGATGGAAAGCTCTACTGACCTCTCAGCATGTCTGTGACCCTGAGCTGGCCTGAAGAGAAGTGGAAAGGAAGGCTGGACTGACATCCCCTAGAGTCTGAATTGCATTCATCCAGAAGAGACATTATGACTGTCTCAGAGTCCACTGCTGGGAATCCAGTAATCTTTCAGCAGTTTGGCCCCCTTTTGCTGCTGTCCCTAGGAACACTGCAGGGTGTAGTGACTTTCAGAGTCCTGGCAAGCAGGGCAGGTCCTATCTGGATGCCAGTGCTGATGAATGGGGTGACCTTGGGAGAGTCACTTGACATCTTGGCCTTCAGCCTCTGGATGACTCCATCTGTGTCTGCAGTGATTGATTGTCCTCCTGGGTTGTTTTCGATGTTAGCAAATAAAACTCTGTGTACCCAGTTGAATATTAAATACCACCATGTCCGTGTCTTACTTTGATCTTACAGGAAGTGGGTAGAATGCAACTACAGAGATTTTACCCTTGACAGTTGAAATATTTGGATACCACATTTGTGTTCTTATAGGTCCTTTCTTCAAGGAGCTCATATTTGAATAAAGGAAGTGGACACACAAACTAAGAACTGCAGGGCTAGGGGATAATAGAAAGTATAAAGCAGGGCGCCTGGGTGGCTCAGTCGGTTAAGCGGCCGACTTCGGCTCAGGTCATGATCTCGCGCTCCGTGAGTTCAAGCCCCGCGTTGGGCTCTGTGCTGACGGCTCAGAGCCTGGAGCCTGTTTCGGATTCTGTGTCTCCCTCTCTCTGACCCTCCCCCGTTCATGCTTTGTCTCTCTCTGTCTCAAAAATAAAAACGTTAAAAAAAAATTAAAAAAAAAAAAAGAAAGTATAAAGCACTGTGGGGGTGTGGGCAGACTGGTTGTCTGTTTGGAATGGCAACTAGGCAGTCAGGAAGAGCTTTGCAGGTGAGGTCACAATTGATTTGGGTGTTTAAGGATGACCTGATGTTCACAATATAGAGGGGCCGGGTGTCATACTTTCCTCACAAAGAAAGTTGAATTCCCAAATAACTGTAAGGTCCCCAGATACAGCATTGGGGTTATAACAGGTGGTCCTGCTTCCCCAACCAGCCACTCAAGAAGAACATTTATAGCTGTGGAGCATATGTACTGGGAACTCATTATACAGATTTCTAAACACAGGTCATGGTTGTGCTTTTTACACCTTTTTCATTGTTACACTTACTTTTATCAAGTGTGAAAGATGAACTAAGAAAAACCGGAGTAGCCATAGAGGCTGTGCAGGGATTACCCCTAAGGGACAAGACTGCTGGGGAGAACAGTGATGATTCAGCACCGAGGACAGCGACACACAGCCTGGCCAGCTCCAGGAAGTGGTAAATCGTGTTGTTGATATCATGGGTGTTGAATGTAGTAAGGAATGGCATTCTTTGCAGAGTCTATGTTCACCATGCCCTCAGGACTGTACTGAAGCCACATTTGACTGTCTGTCATCGGTGAGGCTGTGATACCCCTGTTTTGGAGGCCAAGTGCCTGAGTCTGCATTCCCTTGGTAAGACCACTTAGAGTTGGAATGTGACCCTAAGGGTTCTCCTGCTCCTGAAACAAATGAAGTTCATGCTTGCTGTTTTCTACCAGACAGTTGGCCCAATGTAGTAGTTACACTCTCAATTCCTTGATGTATGAGGAATTTCCATGCCTTTTCCAGGTCATGGATAATAGACACAAGGGCCTCTTTTATAAGACACACAGATCCCAAATTTCCAAAATGGCTAGTTTTTCTATTTATCAGTTAAGTGACATTAGTAGTGATATTAGCTGCCAGATTGTGTAGACTGTAGAGCGTCACTCATTTAGCACTTGGCAGGCTATTCCAACGTCATTTGTGGTGTTTGTCCCCTCAGCAACTCAAGATAATGGATTCGGCCTTTGACTGACTTTGATAAGTCAATAGAATTTTCTCTGCCCCTCCCCCAATATATCTAGCCTCAGCCAGAAGTGAAACCGAAGTGTCTGTGCCTCCAGCACCACTCTGCACATTTTGTTGGAAACTTTAGCTAAAGTAACCCCTTTACATTGCTTTGGAAATGAAGGCTCAAACTTGTTGAAAGAATTCTTAGATCTTGGGATCATAAATTTTGATTTTTCCATTCCTGTTAGGCCAGGTTGTTGACTAGGAAGCCTTTGTGTATGTACTTGGTTCCCTAAAGAGATCCAGTGGAGGGGCCCCTGGGTGCCTCAGTCAGTTGAGTGTCCGACTCCTTCTCAGGCCATGATCTCACAGTTCGTGAGTTTGAGCCCCATGTCGGGCTCTGTGCTGACAGCTCAGAGCCTGGAGTCTGCATCGGAATCTGTGACTCCCTCTCCCTCTGCATCTCCCCTGCTCATGCTCTGTCTCTCTCTGTCTCAAAAATAAAAATAAACGTTAAAATTAAAAAAAAAATAAAAATAAATAAAAAATAATGAAATATTAAAAAAAAAAATGACCCGGTGGAAATTTATATTTGGATAGTCATAGCTAGAAGGATTAAAAAGAGGCTTTACTTGAAACCTGCCCACTGATCCTATGTGTGGTATCTGTGGTCTGAAAGGGTTTGTGTCTTTAAAATAAAATTTCATATGAATGTTTCAAAATGAACTCACAAGAGTTCATTGTGCTTATGGACATTATGATTAGTGGTGTGGCAGAATCAGGGAGAGCTTCATGAGCATGTGTCCTGTGCAGTCACACAGAGCCCTACACTGAGAAGGGCCCATCTTTGCTTTCATGCTGTGCGGTCGCCTTCTTGAAATTCTTAATAATTTTTGAATATGGGGCCCTACATTTTTATTTCTCATGCAGTTCCACAAATTTTTCATCAGTCCTGGGCATAACAGAATAACAGCAAGAGAATAACAACTAGAGTACCAGGGCCTTGTAGAGACTTGATGAGTTCTGAGTCCATAGAGGTACAAGGGGTTTTAATAGGTGTTCTGTCCATAATAAAGATTGCATAACTGTCCTCTGTGGTAGATAGCTTTAGCATAAGGCCAGTGGAGGGCAGAACCAGATTGGAAGACAAAGGCAGTTAGTGGCCTTATTCCTCACTCCCCCACACATCTATTCATCCTTTGAGATCTAGAGCCCAGGAGGCAAGAAGGAGGGGTCATGGCCCTGCCAGGTGGCACTCACTAGATGAATGTGCTGTGTGAGGTAGAATGCGGGCTGACCATTACCCAGCTTTAGGAGGAAGTTGTATGGAGCTGTGAGAGTTTGAGGGGGCCTGCTGGAAGCCCTTCCCATCCCATTGGGCATGAAGGAAAGGCAGGAAAGTCAGAGGCCCGACCCAGCAGCTGGATTCCATGGGCAGGCTTTCTTCCCTATTAAGCTGAATTCAGGACCTCTGTGCCTTCTTCCCCTTAGATGGTTTACAAAGAGAGTTTTTTATTCTTGTGTTGTGAAGGTTAATGCACACACATAATTTTCTACTTTTTAGTCTTCACGTGTAACAATCCATCCTCATAAATGCTCTTTCCCCAGTATTCCTCACTGGAGGTGGGTTATTACACGAAGTGTTAGTGGCAGGTAAGGTGAAGTACCCAGAAAGAAAGGGCAAGTGTGTCTGAAAAACCTCTTCCCTGTATAGAAGGCAGAGACGTAATGGGCGGACACAAGGCTTAGGACCTACTGTCAGTGGTTAAAAGGCTATGTTCTCGTTGAGTGTTGCCTCTCCTAGCCCTGCCACTGATGCACATGCCACTTTCCTCCTTCCTGAAATCCAGGGATCTAAAACCCGAATCCTTGTAACTGTGATGTTAGCTCCAGCTTAAATCTCCAAGCATGTCACTATCAGAGTTCCTGTCTATAGAAAGCTTTGAATGTGAACCTCAAAGTGGTCCTCCTGGTGTGTTTTCTCATCTTCTTTTTCCCAATGACACCATTGGCGGTAAGCCATTTTGCTTCCAGGGAAAGCAAATTCTTTCTTCTTACCCTCCTTGTAAGATCGTATGGGATTGTAAGTAAAATATTCTAGAGATATTTTATCAGTGTCTGTTGTAACCTCAGTATTACGGTCCAGTAGACAGAACACAGGGTTGGAATCTGTAGAGCTTGGATTCGCATTCTGACCCTGGCATTTGGTAGACATGTGTGATCTTGGGCAAAGCATTTAACCCCCTTGGGCCTCAGTTTTCCCATCTGTTAAATGGGGACCACTGTTGAAAAAAGAAAAGAAAAGCCCTTCAAGGACTGTCCGTGGGACCAAGGCAGAGAATATCAGAGTCTGGTGTGGTGTTTGGTGTTTGGTATGGATTGCTGCTTGACCAAGGTTGGTGGAAGCTGAAGAAAATGTTCTTTTATTGAGTTGGATTTGTCTTAGTTACAGTGAACCAACTCAGAGATAGTTGTGAAGGACTCACAGGGAGCCCAAACACATCCTACTCTGGGGAAACTGAGCAGAACTCCAAAGCTTTAGACACAGCAGCCATTTCCATTCCTTGAATGAGAAGCAGAACTCAGGCAGCTTCAACAAGCAGAGGCTGGGTTAGGGGACAAACGTGTAATCTTCAATGTCTTTTTGTAATGAGAGATCCCATCAGATTAATGATTTTAAAATGAGTATTGTTCTGCCTTCTGGCCATATTTAATGTTCTAACGCCTTTTTTTTTTTAAACATCATCAACAGCGATATTATCATAATACTACCTCATTTAGTATTTTTGGTTTTATAATCATGCTGAGCCATCCAAACCGTTCAATGGACTTCACAATCTGGTATCCAGGGAGCTTGTTGGAAAGACATGTACTGTTTTTTGTCTGTTTTCACCTTGAGCTGACCGAGTACACAGAACTAGGTGACACATTCCCTGATTGTGTGGTGTCCGTGTGTCTGTGTCTTTGTGTGTCTGTGTATTTAGCCCGACTCTGGCCAGTTTTGGCTTTGAAGAGCTAGGTTTGGGTGGCAGGGCTTTGCGGTTGGGACAAGTTTTGTAATTTCTCTGGGCCTCTGTTTCCTGATACTTGGGGATGGTGATGGATTATGGTGCTGACCTCCATAGGGCTGTGGTGAAGATGAGGAGGGAATGTATGTAGAACACAGTGCTGGTGGGCAGGCGATGAAGGGCCCCACAGACATTAACTGCTGCAGTTGCCGATATTATTATGCAGCTATACCTCATCTGCTGTCTCCTCCCTGAATGTGGAAGTGGAGGGTTCCAGGATGCATCGGCATTGAGGGGGTTTGTTTGGAGAAGATTTGGATTTATTTGGGACCTGTCAGCTGTCTTCAAGTGCATTCATGTTCTCCCTGCAAGTTGTCTTTAGAATGTTGAATGCCATCGATAATGACAAAACCTGGTATGCAGTGTTCCCCCCCCCCCCCTTGTCAGTCAGCAGTGCCAAGTGATTCAAGAGTGGGTGGCCCTTCATCCTCCCACTTCCAGAAAGTTCTTTTAAAGCCTGCTTGGGGGTGGAGGGGAAGGCTTTTCTTTTTAACATACATGATGTGTTTTGACAAAAATATATTACTGTGGTGAGTTTATGCTTAAACGGGAAATGCTTGCTGTTACAAACAGTGTTTATTTTTTCTTCTGCAAACAGGGCTTGACACTTGAGTTTTCCCCATGCAACATGTGGGTGAGGAGTTCTGACTGAGGTAGGGCTAGTGTGATCTGCACATTAATCTTTGATAAAAACATGGAAACCACAGCAATGCCCAAACAGACTCCTGGGGTATTTAAAAACAAGAGACGTAAAGGCATGTGCAGGAGTCAGGCCACAGTGAGCACGTGCTTTTGAGTGTTGGAGTCCCAGGTCCCAGCACCGCTGCCACTGTGGGGTCTCTGGCTATGTGGCCATGGGGAAGATATTACTTTACTGTGCCCTGGTTTCTTCTTATCTAAGATGGGAGAAGGGTATCTACCTCACTGGGATGCTGACAGCTCAGGGTCTGACCTATAGCTCACGATATATAGGAACTATCACTAAATTCACAACTGAGAAGCAAAGGCCTGATGGTGGGAATATCTCCCAGTGGCCAAAGCGAGAAACGCACACCAGTTTTCTTTCCTGCCTCTCTTCCACTTCATCTTTCCAACATTTGTCTGGAATATTCCTCCTGGCTTTTTACCACATGGATGGGGCCTTTACCAGTTAAGTCTCGTGTGGAAGGTCTGCCTCCTGCTCAGCCTCCCTGTCTCAGGTTGTGTCTCCTTTGATCCATTTCCCACATGATCACCAGGTTGCTCTGCCAGCAAAGCACATCTGACCTGGTCACTTACAGCCAGTTGTTGTTGAACTTCACAGGACTTCAGAATCATTTAGGGAAGTCAACTAATATGTGCATCCTGGGGCCCCACACCCCAGACTTCTAGTTCAGCAAGTCTGAGTTGGGCTGTCCAGCTGTTATCCCAGGTGGTTCTGATGTGCGAGATCTGGGCTGGAACACTGACCCGTGAAGATCAAATCCAAGCTCCTTAACACACTTCCTCAGCCTGGCTTATTTCTGCACATGTGTCTTTGCTCAGCCATCCACTCTGTTCCCTGCCTCTGCTTCCCCTCCCATCTGGCTTCTGTGTTTTAAGATTTAACTTTGAGAGAGACTGATACAAGGATGTAATGACAGAGGTAATCATTATATTATCTAGTATTCATGGAAGGTTTATCCTATGCCTATGGAAGTTTTTATCAGTAGTAAGCCATTTGGTCCTCATAGCCCTCAGAGCTCAATGCTGTTATTGTCCCCACTTCCGTAGATGTAGAAAGGTGAGGTGTCAGAAGGATGAGTAACTTATTCCAGGGCTTGCCTGTGGCCAGTGAGCGAGGAAGGAGCCCAGGCAGTCCAGGCCTCAGCTGGGAGGGTGGGTGGAGGCACCTTCTCTTGGGCTTCTGCAGAGCTGGCTCAGATGGTCACAGTGTCATGTTGATTGGAGGACACTGGTGGCCTTCAGTGTGCACAGCTTAGGGATGCCAGACATCTTGCAGAGAGCAGGGCAACTCCGTTTATGAAGACATTGTCCCACGCCCTTCATGAATAGCAGACATTCTGCTTGATGTTCGTGCAGATGATAAACCTGCTCATAATGATCCGAGCCTAATCTAAACACACTTTTTAAGCATTTCACGGTTTTAATAAGCACTGAATTTTCCTGGAGCATGACCACTGTAAACCATCAGCAATTATTCAGTGTTTTGGAGGTGTCCCATCACTGAGGGCAATATGAATAGCCATTAAGACATACCTGTGCCCACCTGCATTTTTAGCTGTGGAATTTTCCTTGATTCTGTGTAGGGGTCCAAGTATCTGACTCTTTTATGTTTTTTAGTGTAGTTGTGCCTAAGTGTTTACCTACTGAAATACGTAGTACTTTATTATGAACCACTTGCCTTTGATTCTCTTTTATGTGATAGGTCAGGAATATTAGTGACTTTAAAAAATGTTATATGTTGGTATTATCTGAATTTCATTTCATGGTAGTAGAGGAGGCATCACAAAATGATTGTTTAAAAAGGAGGTCTTTCCGAGCACCTGGGTGGCTCGGTTCAGCGTCTGACTCTTGGTTTCGGCTCAGGTCATGATCTCACGGTTGTTGAGTTTCAGCCCCATATCGGCATCTGTGCTGACAGCCTGGAGCCTGCTTGGGATTCTTCCTCTCTCTCTGCCCCTCCCCTACTTGTGCTCTCTCTGTCTCTCAAAATAAAAAAATAAAAACTTTAATAAATAATCAGGAGGTCTTTTGTCTCATCAGATTAAGAATATATAATGTGGCCTCTTAAGGGTAGGAAGGCAGTGAGTTCCCAGGACAGACACAAGGACACTAAATGGGTGGATCCTCATAGGAAAGTTGTTAAAATAAAACTCGAGCCTGGAATGCCTTCGCTAGACCTCAGCTTGCCTCCTGCCTACACATCATTGCCCTCCCAGTTCTCTTTGAGATGTTAATTTGTTGCTATGAAAATTATCTTGTCACTGACAAACGGAATCTGGAAGAATCAGCCCTTCTTATAAAGTGGTTCCTATGGTATCTGCAGGGCTTTGTCAGTTTGCGAGTTATGAATATTTATGTCTCAGAAAAAAACTCCTCATTTAAATTGCATTTTCAGTAATTTCCCACTTAATTTCACATAGAAAATAATGACATTTCCAGCCTTTGCCTAGGTGAATGTCCTCAGAGATGGCAAGTTTTGCACATGGGCTCCAGGGACATCAGAATTTACCAAATTTCAAACACAGATGAGGTGCTGTTGCCTTGCAATAGAGAATAACACAAGTGCCTGATACATTATCGACGAAAGATAAATGCCAGACGTGGATTATGGTAAATTAGACCTTTTGCATTATTTATGAGATCCAATGTAAAATGTGTTTCACTTTTCCCCACTAATGTTTATATAAAACCCATTGTGGGGCATATTAGTAAACAGGTTTAAAATTTATTATACAAAGGACCAAGTTTGAAAAACAGTTCTAGCTCAGGTTGTCCTCGTCTCCATTCATGAGCTCATAAGGCAGAAGAGGGGATCTGTTAACAGTGTTAGTGAAGTCCTGGAGAGACTGAATGTGGGCCTGGTGGGAAACATCCTCACTGTGGCCCAAGTCCCCTGGCCCCGGTGGTGGTTCCTTGAGCATCTACAGGATGCTGATGCAATCTGCAGCATGTCCTCATCCTTCCTTAATTCCCAGAAAATACGGTATGCCAGACTCCAGTGTGGATCTACCTTTGGCATTTTTTCCAGTTCAGAACTTATCAGAAGTTCTTTTCATTCATTCATTCAGGTACCATCTTCCACCCCCTGGTTGTACATTGATGTCTTGGGGGAAGTGAGGAGGATGAGCTTGAGGATAAAATTCCTTCCTTGAGCTGTGTGTCAGTTTTTTGTGGGAGGTCGTCATGATACCGTCTTACACTTGTTGAGGATCTCACAGTTTCAGCATTGCTTCTATGTGTGAGGGTCTTTGATCCACAGACTGTTGGAAGGAACTGTCACATGAGTGTGTGTGGGCCATCGAGGGAATGGGGCTGAACAGGAGCATCACTGAGCCCATCCTTTCCATATTCGTTCCTCCATTCCTTGGTTTCTTTGATGGGCCATGTCTGGAACACCTCCTTTCCCATTTCCTCACTGTCTCCAACCTGAAGTTAAAAGCGTCTAGCCTTTGGGGTGTTAGACACTCACTTGAGAACCACTTTCTTTATGAGATGAGAATCTTGGGTTTGGGCTTTGATTAGTGAAGTGATATTGTGTGTATCTTTGGACACATTCAGGATGAAAGTCAGAGCAGCATGTGTGAAGTTCCAAGGAAAGAGAGACAGGAGAAACTAAATTGGTGCCTCTTTCTTATCAGACTTTTCTTTTTTTAACCTAAAAGATCTGAAAGGCTGGTTCTGTTCTTCACCTGTGCATAACAAAGAGGGTGAATCACTGTCTTTGTGCTTCTTTGTGTGTCTTTGTCTTTGTAATAGCTGAAAGAGCCCCCATCCTAATAGGCTCCTTGTGGCTCTAGCAGTCGGACCACATGAGGTCTGATGCCCTGAACCCACTGTTGTCGGAAAGGCAAGACTCTCTTTGCCGGCAGTGTAGCCTTTCCAAGAGCATATTAATGTGTGTTGAACCCTCTTCATGTGAACCAAGTAGGGCCTGCTGGCCTGGTGTGAGGCCAGAGCCTCTAGCTTCCTGTGGCCCCGGGTATTTCTGTAAACCAGCTGGAGGCTGCTGGCCAGGCTTCCTCAATAGAGTATTGATGGGCCAGCCGCTCTGTGGGGCTCTTCTTGCTAATTTATACCATTTGCTCACTTTTTATGCTTCAGTTCCAGTACGTTTGGACAATGAAATTAAACTGGCCCATTTCTAGCGCATTAAATGGCTTTGTTCTCCTGCTGTGGCACTGAGCCTCATGTGGCATTGTTTAAAAGGAAGGCTCTCTGCTTGGGAGCACAGTGGAATTCAATGTTTCATATCTGTCAGTTCAAGGCTGTGGTTTTGCCTTTCGGGCCCAGGTGCTGCCTGGCTCTGGGTTTGCCTGGTGGCCTCAGGTGCAGCCCAGACTTAGAGAGGCCTCCCTGCAGGTAGACCCTGAGTGCATAGGTCTGGTTGATGCCATTCACCAAAGCCTTTGTTCTTCCACTGATTTTCCTGTACTAAGTGATAGCTAGGGGCTCCTCAGTGCTTGGTTCCATACATTTGTTGTGGAATAGAAGGCCATTGGCTTTAATGAAATTTATTGCTTTTCTCTCATTCCTATCTCCCTACCTTTTTTTTTCCCCCTCTCTTCTCTCTTTTAAGCCTTTCTGTTCCTTCTTTACCTTATCCTTGACCTCCTCTTCAGGCTAATGATTATATTCCCTATTTTGGTCTACTCTTGAATTTTTTTTTGTGTTTTTGTTTTTGTTTTTGTTTTTTTTTTAGATTATAGACATCTTTAAACACACACAGAATCATCCAGGTATAACAGTTATCAACTCTTGGCCAAGTCTGGTTTCATCTGTACCCTAGTGTTCCCCTTCTCTGCCCCCTGTAATATTTTGAAGCAATTTTCATGTAGAACATCATTTTATGTCTCAGTATTTCAGTGCACATCTCTAAAAGAGGAAGACTTTCTTACTTTCTCTCAAAAATATCTATCTTATTTATTTTGAGAGAGAGAGAGAGAGAGAGAGAGAGAGAGAGAGAGAGAAAGAGAAACAGAGGAGGGGAGAGAGAGAGTAGGGAGGACAGAATCCCAAGCAGGGTCCATGCTGTCAGCACGGGGCCCGATGTGGGGCTTGATCTCATTAACCGTGAGATCATGACCTGAGCCAAAATTAATACTCGATCACTTAACCAACTGAGCCACTCAGGCGCCCCTACTTACTTTCTTTTTTTGGATGAAAGAATCTTAAAGGAGAACATCAAAGAAGCTTGGCTCTTCAGAGGCTCTTAACTGTAATTAAAAGCAGCGTTTCTCAAAGTGCAGTATCTCAAAGTGCAGTGATTGAGGTAGCATGTAATAGTTAAAAAAAATTTACTATTTAGTTGTTTTCCTGAATATGCTCTATTTTATGGTACATGATACTGCTATTCCACTTGTGATATTGACATCAATAAAGTGAATCAATCTTAAAATAAAAATATTAGGTAAATACTAGTAGAGGACAGAGGGTCAGAAAACTATGACCTGAGGACAGAATCTAGCCTGCTGCCTGTTTTTTACAAAGTTTTATTGGAACACGGTCTCTCTTACTGTTTATATTTTGTTTATGGCTGCTTTCATTCAGTGAAGACAGAGTTGAGTTGTAACAGAAATTGCCCTACAAAGTTGAAAACATTTACTATGTAGCTCTTCACAGGAAAATGCTGACCCATGGTATAGGAAGTACGTGGATGGAGCATATATCATGACCTTGGCACATAAATAGCTGAAGTGTGGGAAATGCCAGTCAGATCAGATAGCTTGCTTTGTAGCTGATGTAGTTGAGACTCAGGCAGGGGATTTGCTGTGAGTCACACGATTGGGGATGGGGTGGGAAGTACATCCTGCACCCCTACTCTCTCACCTCCCATGCCTGGGCTTTTCCCATCATAACATCCTGCCACAGGCTTTGTGCTAACATCTCTAAGCATTTCACATTGGTCTCATGTTGGGCAGTTGTTCATTATGGAGCAGACATAATTTCTAGTTTTGAGTAATTTAGGACAAAATGCTTTGTATTAAGTCTGTGTTGCTGTAGCCCCTCAAATTATTATACTGACTAGGAGAAAACTAATTGCAAAGACATAAGTAGAGTATTTGTGAAGTTGAATAATTTACCACCAAATAGAATACACTGAGGGTTTCTGAACATAGAATGCTGAGCTGATTTAACTCTGATATCAATTTCATCTCCTAGCTTTTGTGGCAGATATCCAGCTGGGAGGAAAGCACCAGGTAAAATAAAATGTAAAAGATCTCTAGCATGTACTTGTGATTTTCTCATTCCTGCCATAATTGTTAGAGCAGGCATAATGCTGTAGGGAGAACAGTTCCCGGGTGTTATATTTCACATCATTGTGTTACTTAGGGTCCAGTAGCCATGAGATTATATTGCCCCATAGACATTGCTGATTTTTTCCCATTTTAGGCAAGTGCTTAGGAAAATAGGAATATTTTCTGGTTGAGATTCCAAGATTTTGAAAATCTTTTTCTTCATTAATAGTTCAAAATTATTATTGTATTGTGGGAGATACAACTTGCTAAAATGATTCTGTGGTTTACTTAGAACAGCACAGTCTGATTTGATAGCCACTGGGCCACCTTTAGCTACAGAGAACTTGAAATATGGCTGGTGTCCATTGAGAAACTGTATAAATGTGAAATAAATCTTGGATTTTGAAAAGGTAACGCAACAAAAAGAATGTGATATACCTCATAATTTAAAAGTATTGATTATATGTTGATAATATTTGGGATGTATTGGGTTAAACCAGGTATGTTATTGAAAATTAATCACACTTAAAAAATTGTTTTAATATGGCTAATAGAAAATTTAAAATCACACATGTAATTATCATGTATTTATTTTGGGAAGTGCTGAGTATTAAGGTGAGAATGCATAAATTTTTAACAATTCAGGCAATGATGAGGAAGCTTGACTTATTTGATGCTGAAGAATATTGCTGAAGTGTTTGAAACTAACCAAAGGGGTGTATTATTGGCTCAAGAATCATAGATTGATAGCACGAAGCATTTGGCTTAGAAACCAACGCTCATATTTGTGTTCAGTAAATGTAAAGGTGGCCTGTGATCACTAGGAAAATGTCAGATTATTTAATAAATAGTCTATAGCTGGTTAACTATCTGGTAAAAGATTTGAGTTTGAACCTCATGTTATAATTGAACTCCAGATAAGCTCTAGATAAAGGAAGTAAATGTAAGAAATGAAACTATTGAGAGAAGCCAGAACATCATCTAGTGAAATGTATATTTGATTTCAGAATAAAAGCAGTAGAAGAAATTGTAAAAGGAAAAATGGAGTCGACAACAGAGAAACTGGGTTCCATTCTTTAAAAGAAATCAGATAGAATTAAAAAGGTGAACGAGTCAGGTATGAAAACACAGAACTTGTCTCAGCTTCTCCTGACCCCCTGAAGATACAAGGTTCAGAAGACCACATTGAATGGACATCAGAACGCTATGAATTCCAGGCCTTGTTCCTGCCAGTCATCTGGTCATTAGTATGGTTGTCAGATTTAACAAATAAAAATATGGTACTCTCAGTTAAATTTGAATTTCGATAAAAAACAATTTTGGGTATATGCATGTCTCACACAGAATTTGGGACATCGTTTGACTAAAACCTTTTTGTTGTTTATCTGAAATTCAAATTTAACTAGACATCCGGTGTCTTTTTTGGCAACCCTAGGCCTGAGACTTTCAACCCCCAGGATGCAGAAGGAGAAAGGAGAGTCACATGGTTGGGCATGGGGGAGAAAGGACCCGGGGTCCAACTGCCCTGCAGCTAGGCTTTCAACCAATTGTCCTTTTGCACTCTGCACTTTATCTCTGGCTCCTAGAAAACAGGGCACCTCTGTGTCTTAAATCTGCCCGAAGTTCTGCAGGATCAGCTGGCCCCATCATGCTGCAGCCAGTTAACAGAGTGGATGAATCCAGCCCTAATCCCAAGTTACCATGCCGTCTTCTAAAATACATGAATGTTGTTTGCTCTAGTCCCCTCCCCATTCCTTATGCTGTGAGTTTATATACCCACTTTATTCCTTTAGTGTCTTTTAATGTGGTTTCAGGAAGAGGAGAAAAGTGCAGGTGGTCTGTTAATCAGAACACTTAATCAGAACACATATTTTAATTATCCAGCAAGCACATGGATTCACTTTTGTTGAAAAAAAATATGTACAAGGTGAGAGTTCTGTTGATTCCTCAGTTCCTAGCAGGCAACTGGAAATGGGAAAATAGATACAGATAAGAAGACCAGGTGTCCAAGGACAGTCCCAGTCTATGCCTGATGTCACAGTAGTTATGAATAGTTATCAGTTGTAGTTATTAATAGTGTCCCTTCTCTTGCCCCAAACTTTATTCTCTGAGGAGTCTCTGTTTGGATAGGAAATTATACCATTAAGCCAGGCCTAGGAGAGAGTATATGTTAAGTGCAGAGAATGAGCTCACCAGGTAGAAGGTGGGAGAATTGTTTTCTGGTGAAAAGACTGACCCTAAAGAAACCCAGCAGCTGACACACACACACAGCTTCTAGCCAACTTTGGGGGCCCAGTTCTTTATGGATAGACATCCAAGGATAACCAGAGTTAACGAAAACCACTGACATGAAAGAGAGAGGACACACAACCAGAGAAAAAGAAATACTGGAGAAATGCAGAGATGGAAGACAAGAAAACATTTAAAAAATTTATCAAGGATAGAAGAATATATTTAGGATAACAAAGAGTGGGAAGCTATAAAATAATATGAAGAAAAAGGAAAAAATACTTGGAAATGAAAAGTGATAGCCAAAATAAAAAATTAATAGATGGTTTCAAAGATAAAATTAGGAACATTGCCTTTAAGTAGACAAAAATGGCAAAGATATAGAAACAGGTAAGAAAAGAATAGAAAGTCAAGAGACTGATCTAGGTGATATAACATCTGACTAACCATAGCCCCACAGTGAAGAGAGGGGAGGGGGCTGCCTGGGTGGCTGTTGGTTGAGCATCTGACTTAGGCTCAGGTCATGATCTCATGGTTCATGGGCCGTTCAAACCCCACATCGGGCTTGCTACTGTCAGCACAGAGCACCCCCCCCCCCCCCACCTCTGCCCCTCCCTGGCTCACACTCTCTCTTGCACAAAAAAAAAAAAAAAAAAGAAGGGAAGAAATTATCACAGATATAAAAGAGTTTTCCAGAACTGAAGACAGGAGTCTCAAGATGGGAAAAATCTCACCTAGCATAATAGGGGAAAGTAATAGTTAGGGAGCTATACAAAGGCATGTTGGAGTGAGGGTTGAAACACCAGGGATAGAAAGACAGTTCTAAAGTTTCCAGGGAAAGAATCCAGAATCTGATTGGCATCCAAACTTCTCAACAGTAACAGTGGCAGCTAGTAGATAATCTACCAGAAATATAACTTCCAATCTAGATTTCTGTGCTCTAATAAATTCTTATCAAGAACAAGGGTAGAGTAATAATACTCAGAAATGACTGGAGCATAAGCTTATCCTTTTTCTTCTTTATCAACTGGAAGATGGCAATCTAGTGGACATTCAATCCACTGTAGGGCCCAGGAAGCTTCAGCATGATGAGCTGGAGACTCCATTTTGGCTGGAGTAGAAAGAATGAGGGAACCAGTGTGGAGTCTCCAAAAGAAAAAGGAGATGAGGCTGGTAGATCATGTGATGTGATAGGAGCAAAAGAATCAGCAAATGAAAATATAAGACAGCTATTAACACTAGGAGAAACAAAGGTCCACGAGAGAGGAAATGTGATAATGGCATATTCCTTGGTTTAGCAGTGAATAGTGTGTTCATGGTCAGTGTTTGCAAGGAGTGACTTGGGGACCTAGGCTCCTCTCATCTGGTGGCTCCACTGCTTCCTACTGGAACCTTCAGCAGGACTCACTGTATAGGCCAGCTGTGGACAAACAGGGCTAGACACAGGGTAGAAGAGTATGTTTTAGGGGCCAGGCCAGAACATGATGTATATCACTTGTGCTTCCATTCAGTGGCCCAGAATCTGGTCACACGGCACTGACTTCACCGCAGAAGAGGCTGGGAAATGTAGTTCTCTTGATTTCGTAGGAAGAACAGGTTTAAGCCTCTAGGCGCTGTCTGCCATTGAGAGCTGTTATGTGCTGAGCTCTCACTATAACACTTTAACGATGTATTAAACCATGTACATGCACTATCTCACTAATCCTGGGAGATGTGTTCTAAGATCTCTCTTCCTCACCAGGAAAGTGAAGTTCAGAAGCATTGCCATTTGCCAAAGTCACACACCCAGCAAGTGAGAGAGCAGGGCTTGCTCATCATCTGGCAATACTGTATCCTGATCAGTCCTCTCCTTGCATTTTAATCATTTATTTAAAAAGAAACAGCACCGTGAACAAATTTAGGCCATGTTTAAAAATTTCTTTTGGATGAATTCTTACATTCGTTTCCATACTGTGTCTGAAGCTTGGAACAATGCATTTCTCTCCCGTGCACAAACCCACTGCCAGCCTTTCTGGATGAATGGAAGTTGGTATAAGATTCCTGGTGGCAGTCTTCCAGGCCAGCAGAGAGGAGAAACTTGCATTTGTCTGAGTTACCTCAGGAATGTCAGGGACGAGGCTCTGCACGTTGCACCGTATGGGGAGTGGGCCATGGAGCGTGGTCACTAGAGAGCGAGGGAAAGTGCTGATGGCATGAAGGGAAAGTGACAGATCTCCCCTCTGTAGCCTCGTCATGAGAGCTGTGAAATGGAGCCCCCTGACAGAAAGCATTTCCACAAGATTACTTTGGATTAACTTTCCTGGGTTACATCTATCTCCGTGACACTTATCTAGTATCCAGAAAAGTGATCTATTGTCCAGCTGGCTGAGTGACTGCCTTAGTATGAATCCTGCTTCTCATGCCCCCTGTCCCTCCAGCCCAGTGATTCACAGCCCCTTTTGAAGTTGGGGTAGCTCAGTGTTATTGACTTGATTTGGTGATGCATTTCCTCTACTTTTTTTCTGAAAAAGTCTGAGTGCTGACTGTGTTCTGGAACTTCTTTAGTTGGTTGGTCTTGTTGACCAACTGCCTTTCAAGATGTTAGTCTGCCTCAAGGGTCCTCCGGGGAACTCTCGCTCCCCAACAAGCCTACTTAAATGGCTTAGGAAGGAAGGGTCAGCTTTGTTGGTCCCTGAATGGCCCCCACCTGGCCCTGTTAGCCTGCAGTGCCGACCGGGAACTTGGGTGGCCCCTCCCCCTCCCCCCATGCCCACTTTCACCAGGGAGGGAGTATCTGGTCCTGGTCCTAGAGTGGGCTTGCTGGTGTTCCTCCCCTGTCACTCCACCAGCATCTCTGCTTTTGGTAGCGAGTAGCATTTGGGGCTCCTCCAGTGGGCTCCTCCCTTCTTTCATTTTGGAGAGGCATATCCAGTTATGGTCTATACAGATTTCCCTTCCTTGTTTAAGAGCATCACTGCGTGGGTGGTAATTACTATAAGCCCCCCCCCCCCCCCCCAAATATCCCAGTATATTTGGTGTAGAGAATGAAGTGGGGAGGGAAGTTTCCATGTATATTGGGCTTACCATCTTGGACTGAGGGCTCACACACTTTTTCGAGAATTTCAAGATATGCATTGAAATAATTGGCAACCCCTGAGGCTGCAGCAAGAGAAGACTGGAGATAATTTTGGCCCTTTACAAGCCCTTTAATAAGGTCAGTTGTCCATCACGCCTCACCCGCCCGTCCCTTTGTTTGTACCTGGTGATCTTACTGCAGACTAAAGCTCAGACTGGGGCTGCATCTCAGGGGATGTGAGAGAACTTTGCACAGAAGTTTTAACTAATGAAAATAGAGGTCAGAAGTAATTATTCCTGTATCCATTCTGTACCGAGTGAGGCTGAAGGGAGTTCACCCATTAAATTACATTTCCAGCGTTCTGTTCCAATGTATGCTCCTTTACAACTTTATTTAAAGAAAGCGTAATGTGAAAGGCTTTTAACTCTGATGGAAGGAAGACAGGAGCTTTAGTTAGTAATGGTAGAATCTCTCATCGGATCGTCTGTTCTGAGAACAAAGATCTTTTTAAAACCTGGACTCAGGCAGTCCTATGGATTATATTAATGGAATGTACCTTAATAGACCCCTCCAGAGGATAACCTGAAGTATGAGTTCACTTTCTCTAAGCACTTCTGATCTTAAACTTTTTATTATATTGTTGTGTAAGTTTTCCGTGGTCTTCTTGCCTCCATTACGTTATCAGATATCTACGTCTGTTTGAAAAATCAGGGACCCTTTCGAGGTAAATGATGCACGTGTGTATCTTTTACCCAGTGGGGACTTTTGATCATTGATTTTGTGATATAGTTAGCAAGTATTTATTGAGCACCTACTATACACCATGTACTATTCTAGGCCCTTAGGATCCATCAGTGAATAGGAAAGAATATCCATGCCCTGGTAGGACTTATACCCTAGTGAGGGGAAGATGGACGATAAATAAGAAAAACATAAAGTTTGTTAACAGGTGATAAGTGATCTGGAAAAAGTAGAGAGGTAAGGAAGATTAGGGGTCCCTTATACAGGGAAGGCTGGAGGTGACACTTGTGACCCAGCTTCTCAGCCCCTGACTTTTCCATCATGTAAGATTAGGATGTTGAGAAATAACTTCTAGTTTTTTTTTCTTAACAATGAGGTAACTTTTAAAAAAATAGTCTGTAAGGTTAACTAAACACCTGTTGTTTCCTAGGTAATAAAAGGACCTAGTGTATTTCTTTATAGGAAAACTCACAAATATAGTTTAAAAATCTGTTTATCTACCATGCAAAAATATGTAGCTCATGATGTAAGATAGCTTAAATTTGCCTAAGAAAAAAGATGTGTGTTTTTTATATGGGTTTGTCAACTTGATAAGGACAGGACTTCTGTAGACCCTGTTTCCTCATCATTCAGATATGAGTTGGGTTTTGGGAGAGTAGATGAGATAATGGACATGAAAAGATGGTGAAATGTACCTCATCATGTCCTGGAATGATACCATGTGGGATTCACAGCCAATTCATGAAAGCCTCTGGGGGAGGATATAGTAAACCCACCAGGTTTCTGTTGTCAAGGCCTTCTGTTGTCCATTGTTTCCTTATGTACCCTTCTCCCAAGTTGGCCTGCTCCCTGAAGCTTTCCCTTCCAAGTTTACCCTCATATCTTCTAACCTTTGCTGAGGCTATAAGTCAGGCATAAGACAGAGGTAGTGAATTCCAGTAGTTCTTGATAGTGTGTAAATGACTGATAGGCTGTATCCTGAGAAGGGGACTGATGATTTAAAGAAGGGATATGTTAATAGAAATGGATATATAATGATGGGAAGGGATTATTGAGTATCGCTCAATATATTTTTTTAAAAAGTTTATTTATCTCAAGAGAGATAGAGTGAGCATGAGCAGGGGAGAGGCAGAGAGAGAGAGCGAGAATCCCAAGCAAGCTCCACACCAGCACAGAGCCTGATGTGGGGCTCGAACCCCTGGGCTGTGAGATCATGACCAGAGCTGAAGCCAGACGTGTAACCAACTGAGCCACCCAGGCACCCCTCATTCAGGGTTTAAAATAGGCAATACGTTTGATTAAAGCATCAACAAAGTATAAAAGAACACAGAAAAAGTTTATTTCTCACCTGTTTTCCATGTGCCCTGTTCTTACTCCCTAGCCAAACAGGTAATAACTAATATTAATTTATTCTTCTAGATCTATGTTTATGCATATACAAGCCACTGCAAGTATCTATTCTTGTTTCTCTCTCCTTTACATAAATTATGGCACATTATATATATTGCTCTCAGCTCTGTTTTTTTTCCATTTAAGAATGCATTTTGAAGGTCTTCCCATATTAGAGCACAAATACTTCCTCGGTTCTTTTTACAGCTGCACAGTAGGACATTGCATGAGTGGGTCATTATGGTTTTAACCAGGTGTCTTTGAGAGACCTGCCTTCTGCTGTCACCCACACATGCTACTGTGAATACCTTGCACAAGCATAATTTCACGTGTGGCACCTTTATTTCAGGTTAGAAGTGGTTGTGTAGGGAAGAAGGCTCTATGCATTGGTGATGTTGATAAAGTCTTGCGAATTTAACCCTGAGAGAGGTGGTGTCAGTTTGTGCCCCAGCAACCACGAATGGTACCATGTTTCCCTACAGTCTTGCCAGGATTGTGTGCTAGCAAGCTTCTGCCCACCTAATGTGCAAAACAGGATGCCGTTTTTAGAAGGAGAGGTTTTCTGAATGCCCTTGTGCCCTCTGGACGGCCAGTTCCTCTCTGTTCTGCATCCTCCCAGAAGAGCAGGTGACCAGCACTTCAGAACCGTACCCCTGAACCCCATAACCTGCTCTATGCTACACATATTCCTTCAATTTCTATGCAAAACTCAGACCCCTTTGTTTTTCACAAATGGAATACTTTCCTCCTATTGTCTAGGTGTTCTTAATTGCTGTCTTAGTTGACAGTGACTCAATTCTTTAGTTTTAACTTTCCCTGCCATTAGCTTCTCTACTGCAGCAGATAAGTCATCTATAAATTAAAGCCTAATTAACGGAAGGGAACCTGTTATTTAAAAAAAGATACTCACAAATCGTTTAATGAAAATGTATTTGTAAGATGTAAATTACTTCACTTTTTTCTATTTTTTTTTTTTTTTTTTTACATTGTAGGTTTTTAGGCATTGTATTTGTTAAAAAATGGAGGTGAGGTGCACAATGAAGCAAAGGCACATTGAAGCCAGATGAACTTATTTAGCTACGAGGACCGCAGTGAACACTACAGAAGTCTTGGGGTCACTCACCTCTGTCTTGCCAAGGTGTCCCTCAGACTCTTTGAGGAGTCTTTCATTAAAGAAATTTTTTAAAGCTTGTTTATTTATTATTTTGGGGAGAGACAGAGTGAGTGGGGGAGGGACAGAGAGAGAGGAGAGAGAGACTCCCAAGCAGGCCCACACTGTCAGCACAGAGCCCTGTGTGGGGCTCAAACTGACAAACTGTGAGATCATGACTTGAGCCAAAACCAAGAGTCGGACGCTTAACTGATTGAGCCACCCAGGTGCCCCATGGAGGAGTCTTACACTTTTAAGGCTCAGGGAGTGGGAAAACCCCCTTACAAATAGTGCCCAGACAGGCCAGTTTACAGCTCCAAGTCTGTTCTGTGCTCAGGTAGGTGTGGGCAGTGGGAGGGGTCAGTATCTGGCCCCAGGCTCAGTGTCCTCATCTGTGAAGTGAGGATGATGACAGTGCCCTCCTCAGGGAAGGTTCTACTTGGATTAATGAGATGATGTGTGATGCCATTAGAGCAGGTGCTGGGATCGGGAAGCCCTCCAGGGTGCGTCCTTACCCCTTCTTGCAGCTTCACCACTCCTGTCTCCATGCTTCCTCACAAACAGCCTGTAACCTGTGCATGTACTGGGGATGCTGTTGATCTAAGGTGAGACTATCCACTTGTCAGTCGTTCCTTGTGGAGCTTCCAGATGACCTGCTTTCTTGGCCGGGAAGAGGGCCGAGGACTAACACATGCATCTACGTGTGGCCCTTGGTCTCTGAAACCGGGTCACATTTCCTTCCTTTAGGAAAATGCTCAAGCCATTTGCTTCCTAAAAACCTTATTTTTCACCCTTTTGAAAGGTTGTTAATGGGATTGTTTCAATAGAAATGATAAAACCTCTTTTCTTCAGGCCCTCTCTGACTGTATTAATTAGTGTATTTCTATAATGTTAGTGTGGCTATTTACGTGGATTTGGGCCATTAAAGCCCCACCCCCAGCCCAAGCCCCGGGGAACATCAATAATACAGGAACAATTGCTCCCTTGGTCTTTTTCCTGGGTCACAGTTTATTGTTCCATTAATGGATGTCTCCATCAGAGTCTGTTTGTGGAAGATAACAGCGTTCCTCTCCCCTCTGTGGCCCTTGCCGCAAGGATAGTTCCTGTCCTCCTTGCACTGCTCAGGAGATGTAGGCTGAATTAAGGAATTCCTGGAGATATGATGCTAATTCTAGGGGGTGGCTGCTTCTATCATGTGGCCAAGTGCAGGGATTGGATACAGAATCACCAGTCTTGATTTACACCACTAGCTACAGAGTCAAATGGCATACAGTTGTCAGGTTTTCCTCTAATGATGGGGAAAGATAGAAATGAGGACTGTATATTAATGGCAGAAGACATTAGGATAGAAGTAAAAATGAAATCACGTGTGGGGACATTTATTTATCTTGGTGTCTGAGAGGGAGAGGGGTGGGGGGAACCTTAAGCCTTTGATGCCTCTGACTTTGGGTCCCTCTGTGACACCTGCTGTTGACAGAGTCCATTCAGTAGCAAAATGCCAGAAGAAGTGGGGCCCCAAGAATCAGATGAGTGGCTGGTCTGCCCACTGGGTCAACCCTTCCTTGCTGGGAATGCTCTGAGCCTTGGGATTTTAAATGGAAATGCTGAGATAAAGGTATTTACTGAGATCCCTTGGACCCTGGAGTTCAAGCTTATTGGAATGGTGCCTTGGAGCATCTTGTAATGCCTCATAAAAACATGAGGTGCCTCTGGCAGGAAGGAAACTAGAATTTAACAATTCTTGTGGGGAAATTCTCATATTCCAGAAGACTCTGGCTGATTTAATCAATTCGTTAGACCCATCATTTACCATGCCTCAAGCATCCAACATTAACATTTTGTCTTTTGCAAGTATTTCCAAGTGCCACTCTGTTAATATTTTCTATACCTTTGTTTTGATTAGTAAACACACAGAAGAGCTCTAAACTTCTTTAAGTCACAACATCGAGAGACAATTGGGTGGCGCATCCTCTCTGGTCTCTAAGGGGCACAGTCTGTAGCCAAAGGGCAGGATCTGGTTTGTGCCTAGTGGGCTGTCACTAAAGGTGAATTGGAGAAGTGAATGGGTTTTTTTCTGCTGTGGTCCTTGTCATTGATGAGCCAGTGCTTTCTGCTGTAGGTCTTTTTTTTTTTTTTAAGTTTATTTCTTTATTTTGAGAGAGAGAGAGAGAGAGAGAGAGAGCGAGCACAAGCAGGGGAGGGGCAGAGAGAGGGAGAGACAGAATCCCAAGCAAGCTCTGCACTATGAGTGCAGAGCCCGATCCGGGGCTTGAACCCATGAACCGTGAGATCATGACCTGGGCTGAGATCAGGAGTTGGATGCTTAACCAACTGTGCCACCCAGGTACCCCTCTACTGTAGGTCTTATGTGGAACCTCACAAGGTGCCTGTGTTAGAGCTTTAAGGAGGTGTGGTTGGCGCTTCTGTTCTAAACAGCTCACAGTTAGGTAGCCATGTAACGTCCCAGGGCATGCAAAGGCCACCCCACCATAGTTAGGAAGAAGCAGCTCTGATCTGTGTCCCCATGCCAGTGTCTAGAGTTGACAGTAGCAGACCAAAATGGCAACACTAGTGTTTTTATGTCTTGTAATACCTAAATACTCATATTGATGACTGAGTGAGATTGGTCACCATGGTTTTTACCATTTGGTGCTCAGATGCTGACACCAACAGGGGCTGGAGGGCAGGACGCAGACCTTCTGTTCTATGGCTGGAGTCTTTCCAACAAGCCCAATGAGAGCAGGTAGTCCTACATGAAGCACGGTGCCCTGGAAGAGGGATCCACAGATGTGACATCTGCCAAGCGTCCATCAGCTGAAATGTGACTGGGACCTCATTCTGTCCCCTTCGGCCCCCTCCCACGCATGCTGTACCCTCCCTGTCCTCTCTCTTAGCTGATGTCAACCCCTAGTAGCTACAGGGATTCAATCCCGCTGGATTGAAGCGGGAGCCAAAGTTTCCGCCCTGCTTCATCTCCCTTCAGATACTCTTGTGTATGTGTAGACTTGACCTTTTTGATTTTAGAAGACAAGATTGATCTTGTATTCGTTTGCTGGGTTTTGCCATGCCTTCCTGGGTGTGTGTGTGTGGGGGGGGGACTTACCTCTTTTCCAAATGAGTAAAGCTAGTGAGGGTGGGAGGTGGAATAACGCATTCTTTACTTTTTCCTCTGCCACTCGGCCTGTCACAAGTAATTTCCAAACTCAGCATAGCCCAGCGCCAGTGGGTGTAAATTTGTTTCCTCCATTCTCAATTAACCAAAAAGAACTAAGAAGAATGCAGGGGGCATTCATGCATGCAAACATATCCCATTCAGGGGCTAAGCTTATTTATCCTCAGCTTGCTCTTCTTTTTGCGTTTAAAGTATCCTTAAAGAGGGATGCCTGGGTGGCTCAGTTGGTTAAACGTCCAACTTCAGTTCAGGTCATGATCTCATGGTCTGTGAGTTCGAGCCCCGCATCGGGCTCTGTGCTGACAGCTCAGGGCCTGGATCCTGCTTCTGATTCTGTCTCTCCCTCTCTCTCTGCCCCTCCCCCACTCAAGCTCTGTCTCTCACTCCCTCAAAAATAAATAAACATCAAAAAAATTTAAAATATCCTTGAAGAAGTGATTATAATAATAAGTGGTAGGGGTGTGTGTGTTCATTCCCTCTTTAATTTCCTTACTTTGTTAAATATAATCTCAATAGGCCTGTGCTGGTCCCTCAGATTAGGTTTTCCTCACCTTTTTGGGTTGTGGATGCCATTTGAGAGCTGTGCTTCTGTTTCTCTCTGTTTTATATTCATTTTCCCGTTTTCAGTTTTTGGGAGATGGGAGAGAGGCTGCACAATTTAAGAAGCCTGACATCCACCCTTTGCAGAAGATACTTTACAACTGAGGAAGCAGTGGCTTTGAAAGATAGGATCTTTGTATTCCCAACTTTTAGGCTTTTTAGTATTGATCGTGCAATAAAACATTTCTTCACATTTAGTGATTTTTAAAAATTTATGTTTTCACGATGTTTAAATGTTCCAAATATATATGTATTTCATATAATAATAAACAAAAGCTGATATTTGTTTAATTGTTGAAATGTCCTGCTTTCCTTTGAAGTTGGCACTGATAGGTTTTTACCCAGTTGTCCCCCCACTCCCCCAAGTTGTATGGGGTCAGTTGTGAGTACCAAAGGGCCACACCTACTAATGAACTTCTGGATTAATATCAACGTTTGAAACTAATTAGGTAGGTAAAATGCATTTCAAAGAAAACATAATGGCTTCTTGTACTCCAGCTGGAAGGCAGCACCATTAATTGTCTGGTTAGAAAAGCTTTTTAACATGAGTGATTTAACTGAGCACATTTGAAGGAAACCCAGGAATAATGTATTAACTATTTTATTTTTGTCAAAAATAAGCCCAGGTGGAAGACAGCAGTACCCAGGCAGGACTTGAAATCATCATAGTGGTGTGAATTGCGGAAACCATTTATTTAGCTTTGATTATTTGGAGCACCTGCTCTGTGGGCTTGGAGGATGCTGCAAGATCTAGCTGGGCAAGGTTCCCTGGTTTCCTGGAGCTTCTGTTTGGTGGAGGGAGACAAATAAGAACAAAGTAGAACAAGATGAGCAATTCCAGGTAGTGACAAGTGCCATAAAGAAGGGCAGATCAGACAGCCATGATGCTGAGTAGGGGGTTGGGAACGGCCTTTCTAAGGAGGTCCTGGCTGGGTTTGAGAGGAGGGGGAGCCCACCCTGCTGGGGAGTAAGAGGAGACAGACTGGCTGGAGTGGTGGGTGAGGCAAGGGGAAGGGGGCAGCCCTGGGGTCTGAGAGGGAGGCAGGGTTTTATTTCTGGTGCCATGGGAAAGCAGCCAGAGGATTTTCCAGCAGGGCAGTGACTAAGAGGGAGGCGGGGTCTCCTAGCTCCTGAGTCTCCCCCACTCCTCATATTGGCAGCCTCTGTCAGTGGCAGACTTCCTTCCCCTGGCTCTGTCTTTGCTGCCCCCTACCCTGCCCTGGGCTCCTGGGCTAGGGAGCTGATGGACACTGAAGCAGGTTGAATAATGGCCACCGAAGACACCAAGTCTTAATTGCTGGAATTTGTATGCTTTTTATTTAGAAAAAAGGGTCTTGGCAGGTGTAGTTAAGGATTTTGACATGAGGAGATTACCCTGGATTATTCGAGTGGGCTCTAAATGTCATTTTACAAAAGAGAGACAAAGGAAGGTATAGACTCCCCAAGGAGGGGAGGAGGTGAAGACAGAGCCAAGAAATACCAGCAGCCACCAGAAGCTGGAGGAGGCAAGGAATGGATTCTCCTCGAGAGCCTTTGGAGGGAATGTGGCCCTACTGACATTTTGATTTCTCAGAACTCTGAGAGAATCGATGTCTTGTTTTGAGCCACTGGTTTGTGGTAATTTGTCACAGCAGTCCCAGGAAACCAACCTAGGCTCCAGGGAGAAATGGGGGGATGGAGATGAGAGTCATCTCCTCCCTTCTTTGGAATTCCAACCCACGCAGGGTGGGCGGGCATGGAAAGAGTAGAAAGGTTGAGGGCAATGAGAGACCACCCTCCCGTTGTGTGGGACTGTCCCCTCATATCTGCCCTCTTTACGCTCCAGCCAAGCTCAGTTTAGAGCAGGGGTTTCCCACTTTCATACCCCAGGGATCAGACCGGCCATGCCTTGTTGAGGAGGGCAGTGTGCAGGGAGCTTGGCACATGCCCTGGGCAGCTGCACCTCCCCTCGGCTGATGTGTGGGGCCTGTGGGGTCAGATGCCCTGGTTTTCTCAGACAAGCCTGAAAAAAAAATCAGATTTTTTTAAAACATGAAATTTCCTGCTATGGAAAGCTGGTTTTTAGTTGCACGTCTGATTTGACCCGGGGTGAGGTGAAAGGCTGTATTTTGTGACTTCTGTCTTATAGTTTTTATTTGTCCCTAATGTTAGCATATTATTTTCCACCTCCATTTTTATGAGCCTGGGGTTTAATCAGTGTATTCGTTTCTTTTTTTTTTTTTTAATTTTTTTTTTTTTTTTCAACGTTTTTTTAAATTTATTTTTGGGACAGAGAGAGACAGAGCATGAACGGGGGAGGGGCAGAGAGAGAGGGAGACACAGAATCGGAAACAGGCTCCAGGCTCCGAGCCATCAGCCCAGAGCCCGACGCGGGGCTCGAACTCACAGACTGTGAGATTGTGACCCGGCTGAAGTCGGACGCTTAACCGACTGCGCCACCCAGGCGCCCCAGTGTATTCGTTTCTTAATGCTGCTGTAACAAGGAATCACAAACCTAGTTGCTTTAAATAATACACATTTTTTATTTTATGTTCTAGAGCTCAGAAATCAATGAGAGATGTTATAGGGTGCCTGGGTGGCTGAGTCCGTTAAGCATCTGACTCTTGATTTTGGTTCATGCCATGATTTCATGATTCGGGGGATTGAGCCCCATGTTGGGCTCTGTGCTGACAGTGTGGAGCCTGCTTGGGATTCTCTCTCTCTCTCTCTCTCTCTCTCTCTCTCTCTCTGCCCCTCCCATGCATGCACATGCTCTCTCTCTAAAAATAAATAAATGTTAAAGAAATAGATGTTATAGGGCTCAAATCAAGGTGTTTGCAGAGCTATGTTCCTGTTGAAGGATCTGGGGAGTATCTGTTCCTTGCCTTTTTTAACTCCCAGAGGTTATCCTTGGCTCATGGCTCCCTTCCACGGCACAAGCCAACCTCTGTCATATCTCCTTCTCTATGATATCTCTTCCTCCCCTTAAGGACCCTGTGACTACATAATTTTCCCACCTCAGGATCATTAATTTAATCATGTCTGCAGAATCTCTTTTGCCATGTAAGGTAATTACATGGTTCTGGAATTAGGATGTGGATATCTCTTCGGGCCATTATAATGCCTTCCATAGTCAGTCAGTAACCAGTACTTACCTGTAGATCTCTATGCCCTGCATATGAAAGACCCCTGTGACTGCCTTGTCTCCCTCTTACCCATTCTACTTTGTGCTGATACCAGTTCTCAAGGGCCCATTGTATGTGTCAGTTCCCAATTTTATGTTCAGTGACTTCATGTTGGTAGCTTGAAGTTGGCCAGGGTAGAATATTTACACCATAGATATTGGCAAATGTTATAATTCAGGGCTTTCCACCCCACCTCTTTCCATTCTTTGTCCCAGAGAGCTGGATATCAAACATTTATCAGCATGCCGTTGACTTCCACCTACTCCATTTGGTCTAAGATTCCTGTTTTCTGGGACACCTTGCCCACTTTTCTATGGATAATTGTCTCACGTATGGGGAGGTGGATATGGATGCCTCAGAAGCATTATGGAGATCTTGGTGTGGAGACCGTTATTTATACCTGTTTGAACTCTATAGGTTTGAAAAGTAAACCATGTGCCCTTTGGGTTTTCCTTTCTTCAAAGGAATCTGGAGGATTTATGCTCATTCCTAGCTGGCATTACAGTCCCCCTTTTTTCATATAAAGGAAACATTCAATATTTGCTGTCCTTAAATAAATGACTTCCTCCCTTCATATTGGACCTATTTCTTGTATGTCCCAATGTTAAGGGACTGTCAGTGTCCCTCCCAGTGTTTTGACTTTCATAGATGTGTACAGTCCTGCTAAAAACTTGGTGATTATAAGATCCTTAGTAATCACCAGAACCTGATAGAATAGGGCACATCTTGAAGCATCCTGACAAGGTGGGGTAATTAATTAATTATTCTTTTTCAATAAAACTCTCTCTCCTTACTGAAAGATTCTTGTAAACATTCTAAAAAAACCTGAAACCTCTTTTTGTACTTGGCATTTTATCATGCTAGCTGTGCCTTTTGTTTTTTTTTTTTTTTTTTTTTTAATTTTTTTTTCAATGTTTTTTATTTATTTTTGGGACAGAGAGGGACAGAGCATGAACGGGGGAGGGGCAGAGAGAGAGGGAGACACAGAATCGGAAACAGGCTCCAGGCTCCGAGCCATCAGCCCAGAGCCTGACGCGGGGCTCGAACTCACGGACCGCGAGATCATGACCTGGCTGAAGTCGGACGCTTAACCGACTGCGCCACCCAGGCGCCCCTAGCTGTGCCTTTTGAATCTCTAAAATTGTATTTGCTATTCTCTTTTCTAATGGGATTTCAAGCAACTTTTTGATCAAGAAGTTTTGTACAATGGTCTTTCTAAAATACTATAGAATTACAGTTTTCCCCTTTTATGTCAACATTTGGTTACTTGTTTCTTGGTGACTGCTCTGAATATTTCTTCCATCTTTGTTTTCAGTCAGTGCTCTGATAGAGTCGGTATTTTTGTTGCACAGATTGCTACCATGTTTGGGGCACAATTACTCTTATCAGTTAGGTTCTCAGGAAAGCCTCATTAATTAGATGTGTGATTATTTTCTAATATTCCCTTTATAGATAAGTTTCTTAAGAATGTCTTTAAAAATGAAGGTTGACCAAAATATTACAAATTTACAAAAGGTCTGATACTTAGGCAGCCTTAAAAAATGGCAGATGATTGGCTTAGAAAATCAAGCCACTCTAAGATGGGACAACTGAGTCCAAAAGGGCTCTTTCGTTGGAGGACAAGGCTGAGGGCCCAGGTGTGTGGGCGTCCACTTCTTGTCTTTCCTGTTGTACCCTGGCCCCTTCCTGGCTGAGAGGCTTAGAGGCCCAGCTAGGCCACACATGCTGGCCCTGTGGACAAGAGGCTTTAGGTAAGAGTGGAGACAGGAGAAGATGGAGGTGAGGAAGAGTTTGCCTTTCAGCCAGCCAACATTATCCACCCGCCCTATGCTGGGCACCAGGTGGAGTGCTTTAAGTACACTTATGCGTTTCATTCTGCACCCTTCCAAAAAGTGTTCTTCAATTCATCCTGCCAATATTAGTAGTGCAATCAAGACAACGAGGCTGTAAAGCAACTAAAGATTTTATTTGAGGTCTTGGGGATTGTAGTTGGGGAGACACAGAGCTGACCTGCTCCAAGTGAGGGTGGGGGGTGCAGACTTATAAAGGCAAAAACGGCACAGATACAGAAGTTGTTCTGAAAGGATTATGGTTGGTGCTGGCAGAGTTTAAAGTGATTAAGACACAGTTGGTTCTTTAGCTACCAAGTGTTCCTTCATCCCTATGCTAGTGCGAAGTGGAAGGATGTCTTCCAGGTGGTGGTTGAGTTGCAACCAATAGGCTGCAGTTGACCGAAGTCACAAGTTTACTGTCCTGAGAAATTACTTCCTCAGTGTCCTTTGGACTCTATTTTGATTGATTCTTAGCAATGTTTACTTCATTTTGAATGCTCTTTTGCAGTACCTACCACGTGGCAGGCATTTTGCTGGGTGCTGGGGATATACAGACAGAAATCAGTGAATCCCTGCCTTCCTGGGGCACACAGTCTAGAATATTAAAATGTTAGGATGTTAGATTAAATATTAAAATATTAAATCTTAAATATTAAAATGTTAGAATATTAAGATGTTAGGATCTTGAGAATGGTACAGTGGTGAATAAAAATTCCATTAATGATTTAGTTTCCAGTTTGGGTAAGGAGAACTTCTTATGACTGTAGTTTATTCTCCTGTATGTGTTTAAAGTTGGTAGATTCAACCTCTCTCACAATTGAGTATTTTTGTATGGTACCATTGTACTTTCGAGCTTCTAACTTGGTAGTCTAGTTTCATTGAGAGTTATATTTGGGGTTGTTTGAAACATATACACCTGTATGAGAGTTAATCTAAATTGAAATCCACTAAAATATGGTTAATTGTTAAATGGACATATTATAGGCTAGTTTTTATGAGTTTTTTTCCAGCAACATATTTTGTAAAGCTATGCTACTGGCATATGAAGCAGTTTATAATTCTAGAAGAAAACTTTTTCTTACTAATTGATTCATTTATTCTCTCCTTCTTGCATTTTCTAATTCCCAAAGCAACCACGTCACCTTTCATAGTCCACTTAATGTGACTGTTGTATCATTTCATGTAAAATGTAGAAAGCTTGCAATTGTATCAGCCTCTTTCTTCCTGGTCTTTGTAGTTGTCATATGTAGTATACTTACATGCACTGAAAACCCCAACAGGCAATGTTACCATTTTTGCTTCAGTCAAATGTATTTTAGAGTATTTAAAACTAGGAAACGCAATCTGTTGCATTTGATCAGTTGTTTTTTTTTTTTTTTAACCATTTCTCTTGCTCTTCCCTTTTGCCTGAAGACACAGGTTTTTCTCTATTAACATTTAACCTTTGGCTTGAAGAACTTTCTTTGGCTTTTCCTGTAGAGAAGATCTACTGGTGACAAATTCATTTCTCCTTCATTTGCCAATGTCTTATTTTTGCCTTTATCCTTGAAGGATGTTTCAGTGGATATAAAATTCTGGGGTGACCATTCGTTTTTTATTTTAGAGGGAGAGAGAGAGAGCGAGAGCGAGTGAGAGCATGACCTGCGGAGAGGGGCAGAGGGAGAGAGAGAGAATCTCAAACAGGCTCCACACTCAGCACAGAGCTTGACATGAGGCTTGATCCCACGACCCTGGGAACATGACCTGAGCCAAAATGAGGACCTGGACTCTCAACCGACTGAGCCACCCAGGCACCTTGGCAGTTCTTATCTTTCAGCATTTAAAAGATGTTGTTCTACTGTTTTCTGGTCGCCATAATTTCTAATGAGAGTCATTGGATATGATGAGAAATTTGTGGTGATTCACACCATTTCTTTCTTTATGTAATGTGTCATTTTTCTTCTGTTGCTTTTGAGAGTGTTTTCTTTTTGTTTTCTGCCATCTGATTATGCTGTGTCCAGGTGTGGTCTTCTTTGAGTTTATCCTGTTTCTAAATCTCTGGGCTTCTTGAATCTGTAAACTTATGTCTCTGAACAAATTTGACAGTTATTTTTTTTGCCATATTTTCCTGCCCAGATCTCTTTCTCCTAGCTTTTTGGCACTCCAGTGACCTTTGGATATCGTCCTAATGGTTCCTGAAGCTTTGTTTATTTTTTCCCAATCTTTCTATTTCATAGTAGGTAATTTTTCTCTTTTCATGTTTACTTATTCTTTCCTCTGTCGTCTCCATTCTGTTATGGAGCCCATCCAGTGAGTTTTCATTTAAGATGTTGTTTTTGTAAGTGTCTAAATTTTCATTTGGTTTTTTATTGTTCTCTTGCGTGTTCTCTGAATGTTCTCATTCTATTTATTTCAACTGTCTTTTCCTTCACTTCATGAACGGTAGTTCTTTAAAAATTTTTTTTTTTGAGAGAGAGAGAGTGTGTGCGTGCGTGTGCTCACAAGTGGGGGAGGGGCAGAGAGAGAGGCAGACAAAGGATCCAAAGCAGGCTCTGCATGGTCAGCCTGATGCAAAGCTTGAATCCATGAACTGTGAGATCATGACCTGAGCCAAAGTCAGATGCTTAACTGAGTCACCCAGGTGCTCATGAACTGTTTTGTTTTGTTTTGTTTTGTTTTGTTTTGTTTTGTTTTGTTTTTAAGCTTATTTATTTTTTTGAAAGAGAACACAAGCAGGGAAGGGACAGAGACAGAAAGGGAGACACAGAATCCAAAATAGGCTCCAGGCTCTGAGCTGTCCGAGCAGAGCCTGATGAGGGGCTTGAACCCATGAGCCATGAGATCCATGAACTGTGAATCCATGAACTGTGAGATCATGACCTGAGCCAAAGTCAGACACTTAACCGACTGAGCCATCCAAGTGCCCCTGAACTGTAGTTTTAATGGCTCTTTTAAAGTCTCTGCTTGATAGTTCTCATGTCTGAAGCATCTTGGGGTTGGCATCTGTTGATTATACTTTTCCTCAAGGAATTTCAGATTGTATCTTGGATGTTCAGAATGTTATGTTGTAAAAGCACTGGGTCTAGTTAGAATCCTATGGAAATGTTGACTTTTTTAGTTGTTTCATCAGGCAGTCAATCTAATTAGGTTCAGACTGTCAGTTCTGCCTCAGCTTTGGCAGATGGTGGTCCAGATCTCAGTCCAGCCTTCTGAGCTATGGTATGCTGATTTTGATCTGTCCTTTACACGCAAATCTCTGTTAAGTTCTCTCAGCCTTTGCTACACAGAGTTTTACAAGAGGAAGAAACAAAAAGCCAAACAGTTCAGCTACTGCCCTCCTACTTACATTCTCTGATCTTTTTTTTTTTTTTTAATGTTTGTTTGTTTGTTTTTTTGAGGGAGCAAGCTTGCGTGAGCTGGGGTGGAGCAGTGAGGGAGGGAGAGAGAGAATCCCAAGCAGGTTCCGTGCTGTCAGTGCAGAGCTGGATGTGGGGCTCAATCGCATGAACCATGAGATCATGACCTGAGCCAAAATCAAGAGTCAGGTGCCCCGCCGTCACCAGTCTTAAAAGAAGTTGTTTTTCTGAGCCAGCAAAGCTTGGATGAGGTGGAACTGACTTGCATGCTCTTTTTTTTTTTGACTTACATGCTCTTAGTCCAACTTTGTTCCAGGAGCTCTTTGTGGTTCTGCTTTTATTTTGATTCGAAATTCATGCAATTTGGAGGATATCATGCGACCTTTGTTGAGACTGTGTTTCTACCTTGTAGCTCAGACACCAGGGACAGTAGAATAGTGCACTTTCAGAACTTCCAGGGCACAAAGAGTTTGGGTCTGTTCTCCTGATTTTATAGATTAAAAAATGGAGACCTGTTCAAAGTTCTACATTTTGAGCTTTAACGGATCTCCCGTTTGGTTTCCTTACCAGGATGGGGCTACAGAAGCCTTGGGTTTAAAACCTAGCCCTGCCATTTAACTGGGTGTGATGTTATGGAGAGATCTGATTTCTGTGGGTTTTCATTTCATCATCTGTACTGTGGGATAATACTTGCCTTGAGAATCAGGCATCATGTACGTCGATCACCTAGCCCAGGGCACCACTAGATGGTGTTAAAGAGATTGAACTAATATTTATTGACTCTGACCAGATGCCTTGGTGAGAACCCGGGCCCTGTCTTGAGGAGGTGGCCACAGTGTAGCGGTGATCTCTTTAGCAAGTTCATAAGGATTTGAGACTTAGTTCAAGTCCTTTTATTTCACACATGGAATTCAGACCTTGAAGTTGGAACCCTGAGGACCTGTGATCTATTTGACCTGCAATTTTATCCTGCCCCCACTGTTGCTCTCAGCAGGTCCCTACCAATTTTTACTAAGGTGTTCACGGTGGTGACCAGACGGTATCCTCATCATCTGGATTGAGAGATGGCAGAATCACTGTTTCGCAGCCGGGGAGCAGAGGTGTGGCATTGTGCATATGCTGTCGTGAGCGGAATCTGGGTTTTCAGTTTGAGTTTTCATATATGGGTTTCGGATATGCCAGGAGTGTATTGATACAGCAATATGGGGCTTAGCTGCTCTTCTTTCTACAAGGAGCTCACTTTATTTTATTTTTTTGAATACCTTGAGATCTTTTTAGAGGCCACGTGCACCTGAAGATTTGTGTGTCTCAGGCACCTCCAGGGCTGTGTGTTGCTCCCAACATGCCAGACCTTTCTTCGTGCTGTGTTGAAACATCAGGAGTGAATCAGACATTTCTTGGGCTAACACTGCTGCCAGCGGCCAGTCTGGGGAGACTTGATCCTCTTTCTCTCTTTTTTTTTTGTGGGCCTTTTGTTCCATAACATGATTCTGTTTTACCGGGTATTTGTAAGGCCTGAAGGGCTAGTGATTTTCAGGATTTGAAAGTTATCGATAAGTTAAGGAAATCTGAAGGCTATGGAGTTGGCTGGATTCGTTTCTGTTTTTTTTTTTTTTTTTTTTCTTCTTCTTATGCTTTGTTGTGTTCATATGGCAGGAACCCAGTTATAAAAATGCCAGTTTTCCTCCTGAGTACCAGCTGCCTTGGCAAGCTTTTCCTATAATGCACCAAATTTACTGTTCTGGGATTCATTTTGTTCTACCTTGTTCAAAGTGCTTGTTTCGGTGGAGAGGGAAATTTTAATCATTTGGATGGCCGAAGATTACAGGTACCTCCCTTCCCTTTTTATCCTGATGTAACTTCTTGTCATCCATTCTTTGCCACTTCAACATATGACGCTTCTATAAGTGCCTTGTAGAAGGCACTCCAATCATGGTGAAATATTACACAAGCTGGAAGCTTTGTCAAAGGTAAGTTTAATTTTAAGCAAAAAAAAAATTATTTTTTTAATGTTTGTTTATTTTCTTTTTCTTTTGTTTTTTTTTTTTTTTTTTTAATCTATTTTTGAGACAGAGAGAGACAAAGCATGAGTAGGGGAGGGGCAGAGAGAGAGAGAGACAAGAATGTGAAGCAGGCTCCAGGCTCTGAGCTGTCAGCACAGAGCCCAACGCGGGGCTTAAACTCACGGACTGTGAGATCATGACCTGAGCTGAAGTCATACGCTCAACCGACTGAGCCAAACAGGTGCCCCTATTTTATTTTTCTTTTTGAGAGAGAGAGACAGAGTATGAGTGGGGGAGGCACGGAGAACAGAGGGAGATACAGAATCTGAAGCAGGCTCCAGGCTCTGAGCTGACAGCACAGAGCCCAACGCGGGGCTTGAACCCACAAACCATGAGATCATGACCTGAGCTGAAGTCGGATGCTTAACCGACTGAGCCACCCAGGTGCCCCATAAAAAAAAAAAAAAAAATTATTTTACATGTGATCAAATAAGAAGAAAAAATCAGGCCTACTCACAGGGCTGACTGTAAGATGGTTTAATTGTTTCCTTTGCCTTGTGGTTTAAAGTATTTTTAACCTATTAGTGTTCCCAGTTTCTGCTCCTAAAAACAAACATGAGTTTAAAAGATAGTATAGTTATATTGTAGGGAAATTATGCCAGATTTCATTTTTTTCCCTCCGTTCTTGCCAGTGTAGTATTTATTGGTCCCTTCTTTGGGCTCCCCAAAAGATGAAGATCCAAGAGTCTGTGAAATCCTCCTTTCTGACTGCTGTGGATTTAATTTGTTTTAAATGCTTATTTTTTGAGAGAGAGACAGACAGAACATGAATGGGGAAGGGGCAGACAGAGAGGGAGACACAGAATCCGAAGCAGACTCCAGGCTCTGAGCTGTCAGCACAGAGCCTGACATGGGACTTGAACTCATGAACTGCAAGATCATGACCTGAGCCGAAGTTGGACACTTAACCGACTGAGCCACCCAGGTGCCCCTGGACTTAATTTTGTGTCCTCTTTTCCAAATTCGTGTGTTGAAGCCCTAACTCCCAGTGTGATAGTATTTGGGGCCTCTGGGAGGTGATTAGGTTTAGTTGAGGGTCATGAGGGTGGAATCCTTGTAGAAAGGAACCAGGAAGCCAGCTCATCCTCTCTCTGCAGTGAGGATATGACAGGATGGTGGCCTTTGCAAATTAGGATGAAGGCTCTTGCCAGACACTGAACATGCTGGCACCTTGATGTTGGCCAAACTGTGAGAAAAAGTAAGCAATCTCTGGTTTCTGCCACCCAATTTATAGTGGATTTCTGACTGAGACACTGATGTACCTTACTTGTATTCAAGAAGATGTTTCTCAGTTCTTGTAAGAATTAACTAAGCTGATACATGTTTAAATTGGTAAATTGTGAGGGTTGTTAATTTCTGAAAAGGCATAATAATTTTTGCAGGTGATTTTTGAAGAGTATATCCTATGATCTATGAATGAAAAACTCATCGTAGCATGTAAATAGTTTCTGAGCCACAGCTAGACACAGGAGATTCTAAAGGCAAAGTCTGCCGGACTCTGGGGGAGACAGGTTGAAAATGTGGGGCTTCATTAAGCATGTTACACTTACAGCTCAAGAAAGGCAATAAATTTGTATGAGAGATTATTCAGGCCACATGTCACCTCCACAGTCTTATAAAATTCCTTCTATCTTGCCAGAGAATCCAGATTTGACATTTTTATTTCAACAATATTTTATACAGATAGATGTAGATACATCTCTTGGCAGGAGGAGGAATTATAAATGCTAATTCATTCCATTGAGCGGTAAACATTTTCTCTACTGCTTAATAGGACAAAATACATAAAGATTAATTAAATGATCTAAAATTTCCAAGCTTCTTTTTAATTGCATAAATTGAATCTCTTGCCAAAAGATACCCAGCTCTGGTAAACATGATAGATGGTGATGGGGACACATGGTGACTTGGATAGACTCCACTTCTGGATTCTGCCTGAGTGTGTTGGCCACAGGTTGCGGTCTACAAACAATATCCACTCCACCAATGCATAAACCAGGGCTCGGTGGTCAGTGGTTTCATGTGATGTCTTTAGGGTGCTACCACACTGACGTGACAAGGGGGAATGCTCGCTGGTCAGGGGCGTAGGTCTCTAATTTGGCTGGAATGTCATAGATGCCCAAATATCTGCGTGTTTGTAAGGGTGTTAACCATTTGTTGAAATGCAGCATCTTGGTTAAGCGGAAGAAGTTCTTACGTCAGATTAAAAAGCCTGCCTCTGGTCCTCCCTCTGATAGCCAACCACGTGGAACCATAGATCCACCATTTGTGAGACGGGCTGTGTTACTTGTTTCAACCTTTTTCAGGGTAAAGATAGGGAGCCCTCTGAAGTGGGGACTGTCAGCACTCCTTGAGAAATCTAAAGCAGTTTGTTAGTGTGTTGGTAAGCATCTGCAAGAGAAGCAGGCCTTGTACTGGGCTAGCCTTTTTGCACATATATGTAACTAATATGTAGCTGTGTTGTAAGAATTCTTTTAGATGCTACTAGAATGCTATCCTGGAGCTGAAAGGGATTTCTGTCCAGTTTGTTCACCCATATATTTCCAGTGTGTAATAAAGTGCCTGGCATGTACTAATGGTTCCATAACATTTGTTGAATGAATGAATGAATGAATGAATGAATGTTTTTCACAGGTATTACAGTGAATAGTACGTGATTTTGTCAAGCGCAAGGTTATAGGTTTCATGGTTATGGAGATATATTTGTTACATTTCTTTCTATAGAGACAGCTGCCTAATGTCAAGAAGCTGTATGATGAATGGAAGGAGTGGTCCTAGGGTGGGGTGGGAGGGGAATTCACATGAACTCAGGTAGCAGTGCCAAAGCTGTTGCCCTGGATGTTGACCCCTTGTCCTTGGCACACCTGGGGTTCCTTGTTCCTACATGGCATGACAGCGCCCGTCTCTTGGGTCCACTGCCTTGGTACTCGAGCACAGCATCGGATGTTATAGACTCATGTGAAGCATAGACATGTTTCACAGGAGTGACCTCCTCTGTGCTGTGGTGGGGGTGGCCTCAGCTTTGTAAATATGTGTATGTGTGTGTATATATAACACATAACGTCTATATAAATATTGATATTGATATTAATATAGATATGTATATGTATTGACACACACACACAGACACGATGCATGTGTTTGTTCTGACATGAAGAGCTCAGCTACGGAGTCAGTTAGAAGGTTCCAATTCTGGGTCAGCCATTTGCTTATTTCATGCTCTTGGAAAAGTTACCAAATCACTTGGAGCTTGGGGTTTTCAGCTATAGGGAGATGGTGATAGCACCTGGTTCATAGGGTTACTTTGAGCATTAAATGAGTTTGTGCATAAGAGGGTTTAGCAAATTGAGTGGTAGTACATATGAGAGTGTGCTAGTTGTCACTGTTCTTGTATCAGTACCACTTAGTGCAGGATTACTAGGAGCTGCGTCCTGGGCTTAGAGTCATACACACATAATCTTTCTTAATTTTTCTAGCAATACTATGAGGTGAATTTTTAAGCCCAGGAGGAAACATGTCACAAGTGATGAATTGCATGAGGATTTTTGTTCTTTGTTTTGGCCAAAAGAGCTTCCTTTCTAGAAATATCATAGTCGGGCAATCTCTGACCCCCACCCCCGCACCGAACATATTCCCCCACCCTGCCTTGCGCTCAAGGTCTGTTCTTTTCACATCAGTTTTTTTGGATTTTTCCCTGTGTGGCTCTACATAAATCTTTTCTTAATACTGAATAGCTTATTTTTTGGAATGCAGATGTAGAACACATGGGCATTTTGATTTACGATAGCACAAGATGCAGACTTCAAGTTATGTAATTAGGGTACAGAGCCGTGTTGCAGTCCATGCCCTCATTGTTTGCAAAGTCTCATGCCAATCAGTTTGCCTTGGAGTCAGTCTGATCCTCTCTGGATGCTGGCTCTCCGCACAATGCTGGACTGATAAGATAAACCTAACCACCATCTCTGCTCCCCAGGAGCTGTCAGTCAAACAGTTCCACTCAACATCATGACACTCAACCTAGTGAATGATTGGATAGTGCTAGAAAGACAAATGCAGTAGGTTAAGGCGAGGGAGAGTGGTGGGGGTGTGTTCAGGAAGGTTCTCTGATGAGGCATTAGAATGGAGATTGGGTGTCCTTTCATTTGCTCCAATTTTCTCCTTAACACTTAAGACCACCTGCCATTTTTCTGTTGCCCCACACATCCCCATGGAATGTCAAATCTGAGAACAGGACCTTAGTCTGTGAGCATTTTACTCTTTGTTTTAAATTTATTCACTATCTATCTATCTATCTATCTATCTATTTATTTAGAGAGCACAAATCAGGGAAGGGCAGGGGGAGAGAGGGAGAGAGAATCCCTGTCAATGTGGAGCCAGATGTGGGGCTCAAACTCATGAACTGTGAGATCATGACCTGAGCTGGTCAGAGGCTTAACCAACTGAGCCACCCAGGTGCCCTGTTAGCATTTGCTCTTATATATCCCAGGTCCCAGTTCCTAGGCCAGCCCAATCCAGTGTGGAATGGGTGGTTGATAAAGGGAGCCAGTAACTAGGAGGCACAGAATGATCATTTAAAGGCTGTGGACAGTGTATAAGAGGTTACCCATTAGACAAGGGTGAGCTGTACACAGAGGGTAGGGAAAGGCATTGTTGGCCACAGGATCAGCTTATCCAAAGGCACAGAGCCTGGAGACACCATAGGTGGATGTGTCCCGAGTGCGTATTTTTCAAGAGGCTGCCTTGCCATTTTGGCCTCTGTGGCCTTCTGCATCTTTGGAAACATGAAATGATACAGCACTGATTAAGGGCAGTGGCTCTTTGTGCTCTGTTTTCTGAAAGAGTGTGGGAATGTTTATTCTTTGGGACCAAATTCTCATAGCATTGAGAAAATGAGCAATTTGGACCTGGCGGGCTACTTGACAATCTAATCTAAGGAGGAGATCTGGATCCCTTCTCAGCTCAAAGAAAAGTTGGTAATCATTAGGAATGGAGGATTTAAATTGTCTGATTATCATACAGTTTGTTTTCTGTTGTCTTGTATAGCTGTGTAGACAGGGATTGGTTCTATTTAGAAGATTAAGGATGGGTTGACCATTGGGAAAAATAAAACTGAGCAGGTTTCTTTGAACATAAAAAAAAAATATCTATTCTACCAGGTCTTGGCTTCCAATACTGTTTCCCAATAAAAGGAACCGGGGCTTCTCGGAGAAATAGAAGATTCTTGGACTGTGGCAGGGAATTCATACGATGAGCCTGGAGAATTTGCACTGTCAGAAAGTAATGAGCAAGTGCTCAAAACACAAACATAAAAACACAGTGGCGAGTATATGCCAAAGACACACAGGAGTCAACTGAAAGAGCTCCCAGTGGCCACACTGGAATAGTTTGAGTAACAAAATAAAGCAGTACTGGATTGCAATCTAAAAGATAAGATAAAGTAAAAGTAAAGTAAATAAATGATATGTATGAATGGCGGGAGAGACCAGTCTCCCATGTAGAAGAATTCAGAGTAATGTATGTAGCTACTCTGCCCTCAGGGAGGTGGAACATAACTTCATTCCTCACATGTGAGCTATACATAGTGACTTCCTTCCAAGAGTACAGTGTAGACAGGGAGGAAAGAAAGAATAACTTTTCAGTGGAGAAACTTGGTCACCACCACCTCAGCCAGATAATCAAGGTGGGCATCAACAGTGATAAGTCACGTGAAGCGATAGCAACGACTCTTCCCATAACACCAGCCTGACCATGAGATAGACATCAGAAAAATCCCATCAGAATAACATTCTACAAAATGCCTGACCAGTACTCTATAAAACTGCCACGGTCATCAAAACAACGAAAGTCTAAGAGAGACTGTCACAGCCAAGAGGAACCCAAGGAGACGATGAGTAAATGTGATGTTATATCCTAGATGAGATCCTGGACCAGAAAAAGGACATTAGGTAAAAACTAAGGAAATCCGAATCAAGTGTGGATTTTAGTTAATAATAATATATGTATATTGGTTCATTAGTTGTGACACATATGTCATGGTTGTATAAGTGAATAGCAATAGGAGAAACTGGGCAGGGAATGTATAGGAACTCTGTACTATCTTAGCATTCTATAATCCAAAACTATTCTAAGATAAAAAGTTTATTGAAAAATACCCATTAAGCTAAACCCTGGTTTATTGTCACTTTTGATTGAAGATCAGATGCCAAGTCAACAGGCCACTATATGTTCCTTAGATGAAGGTTGAGGGATGGCTTAAAAAACCTAGCTCGACTCTGCATGGAAATTGTCAGGGATGTGGAAACTTCTTGCCAGGACCAACTGGGTGACACTTAAAATAATTCAAACCTCATATGAAAGACCATTGTTCCAAGTGGGCCAAACCAAGCAGGCTGTACAACATAGTGGCTGAGCCACACTGTTGCTGGATTCAAATCCAGCCCTGAAGTATACTAGCCAAGGGATTTTTGCACAAGCGGTTCTAAACCTTGGTTTCCTCCTCAATGGAATGAATATCATGGTAACACCATATCATTGACGTTTCAAGGATGAAATGAAGGGGATGGTGTCTGTAAGGCACTTAGCACAGTTCTCAGTACTCATTAGCTGTCCTATAAATGGCAGTACTCTTGTTGCTGATAACTTTCTCTCTCTTTTTTTTAATGTGCAAAAAATATTCCATTAACACAGTCTGAGTGATTCTGCTTAATGGCAGTAGATGCTGCCAGTGGCTACTTTGATCTGATTTCAAGGGTAAGAGGAACTTCTTTCCTTGCAAAAATCTGTTATCAACACCTCTGTTTCCCCCTGGAAGAATTAATTATGTTAAATAACTTGTATTAAACATCACCATACCTCTTTCAAGCTGCTCATGTCCCTTGAAGGCATAACACATCTGGCATGAAAGGGCTTACAAGATTTGCTGTGCGAGAGAAACCGAGCTCACCGGGACCTTGGAACATCTGGAGAGGAGAAAAGGTTCAGAGAAGAGAGTGAAGGTGCCCCATTGACTTCCTAAATCCACCTACATCTGCCCAGGGATGGCCCCGTTGCTGTTTATCTACAATATTTTATATTTCCTGCTAATCAAGGTATACAAGAAGTTTGGATTTATCCAAGTTATACAAATGAAATGTAGGTCAAAAGCATTTTTATAGATTTTCATGGTAAAGATTAATCTTTACCCAAGCAGCTGGATCTCTGGAACTTGACTGTTACAAAGAGGAAAACCAGCTGACCCACCAAGACTTCATTTAATGGATTCAACTTTCTAATTGCCTTTTTTTTTTTTTTTTTTTGCCTCTCAGGAATTATTACATCAACATCTTTTACTCTGATTGAAAACCCGGGTGTTTCTGCTGTTGGCATGTGCTGCAGCAAAGCATGCTGGCTTTGGTTCACTCCCCCCTTGGCTGCATTTCCCAGCGTTTTTCCCTTTCCACTGCAGGATTCCTGCAAAGCCATAAGAGTTCAACACATTTTAATATATACTCTGTAGAAAATAAAAATGGCTTCATGTGTAAATAGGGTTAGGAAATACAGAGTTAAGCCACATTAAGCAGGTTTCTTTACTTGCACACCTTTTCAGAGCCTTGACTTTCCTGATATACACCTTGGGAGTCTTTCAGAATGTGTGTGGTATGGCTCATCTCCAAACTCTCATGAAACCTACCTTCTTGCAGTGTCTGTTGAGCCTGATGCTGAGAGATCCGTGCTTTTAGGTGTATACTCAAAAAACACCATTCCACACTCTTTTTCAACTTATTTGCACTCATCAGACTTGTCTCTTTCTTTTTTGAATAACAACTAGTCACATGTAGCAAAATTTACATGCTATTAAATTTTCCTCATCATTTTCTCCATATATATACGTGTGTGTGTGTATATATATATGTGTGTATATATATATATGTGTATATATATATATATATATAATTTTTAAAATAGCATACTTGAACTTCTGTAGAACTTTGGGGGGTTTATTTTAGTCACATAATCGCCTATATTGGCATTAGTGAGTTGTCAGTCATACGTGCATGTTAAAGAGGTGGAAGCAAATTGCTGCTGAACCCGGAGGTAGAGCAAATCACCTCGAATGATTATGCAAAAAACCCAAATTGTTTTCTTATGGCACCCCCACATTGTGGACTTACTTTAGTAGAAAAAAAGCTGAAAACATTGATGCATTTGCTAAGGTATTTTCATTTGTCTTCATAGACCTTCTTATTATTGGGGAGAAAACAGTAAATATCAAGACATCTAGTTTTTGTGGTGTCAGTTTTTATATGTGGCAGTACCTGGTGGAGAAGTGGATACAATTAAGCAAACATATCCTGCTTTTCTTTCTCATTCTTAAGTCTAAATGAATAAAAAAAAAAAAACAACAAAACTATTTCAAGAGCTGTTGGGAAGACTGACACCAAAACATGAGGCTGTTACCTCCTTGTTGCAATCTGAACTGCCCACGATGGGTCCGACTGGGACCTGGTACAGTGATTCACATCAACTATCTTTCTTCCTGTGGCCCAAGGAAATTAATTTTCTTGTGCCTCCATAGTGTTGTTTACCAAAAATGTAAGCGACAGCACTCATAAGCCCATTTAAGGTCTTTAGATCATCTTGAATATTTTATTTCTCAGCAACTTCTAAACCAAAAGATGTGTTTATTGTTGTGAACCATAAACATATTGGGGCTGTGACGCTTATAAATTCATTATCAGTCCTTATTCCTAATGCTTGTCAAAATATTATTATTTGATATGTAAAAAGGAGTGGGTGTCTGGCTCCGTGACCAAAATATAGGACCCAAGGCAGTATTGGACAGTAATCATTGAGTCAGCTGAGTCCTAGCTCTGGGGCAGGGCGTGGCTTGGAGAGTGGTCAACACCTTTCAAAGGTTCTTGAAGAACAGGAAAAAAGTAGGGGTTGAATTTTTTTAGATGCTTTGCTTTCAACCCTATAAGAAAGAATGCAGTTACTGCATGAGTTAAGTGGGGAAATAAGTCAGTTAGTAGGTATTTATGGAGTAACCACTCTGCAAAAGGAAGGGTGTGCAGCAAGAAACCTAATGTCTCTAGCCTTTAGATATTTTGTAATTCAGACAGACAGATGAGATATAAACTCACTGACAAAGTCCATTGACAATATAAGATTCTCGAAGGATGCTGAAGCAGCCCCAGTAGCTGCACTAGAAAAGCATTTGTAGCAATGTGGATGGAACTGGAAGGTATTATGCTGAGTGAAATAAGTCAGTCAGAGAAGGACAGATACCATGTGTTTTCACTCATGTGGATCTTGAGAAACTTAACAGAAGACCATGGGGGAAGGGAAGGGGAAACAATAGTCACAAACAGAAAGGGAGGGGAGGCAAACTAAGAGACTCTTAAATACAGAGAACAGACTGAGGGTGGATGAGGGGTGGGGGAGAGGGAAAATGGTGATAGGTATTGAGGAGGGCACTTGTTGGGATGAGCACTGGGTGTTGTATGGAAGCGATGAACCATGGGAATCTACCCCCCAAACCAAGAGCACTCTGTACACACTAGCCAATTTGACAATAAATTATTTTAAAAATAACAACGAAAAAACCCCAAAACCAAAAAGCTTTAGGATATGTGTGTTGTGGTTCTCATTGCTGAACGTGGAGTCCAAGTCCAAAGGGCTGGGTCAGAAGAAGGAAAATCACTGTATGCTGAAGAGGTGTGGGAAGGACAGGCGTGGCTCCACTGCCTGCCGTGGTTCAGAATGTAGAAAATCTGCCTGAAAAGCAGAAAATCTGAGCCTTGCTCAGAATAATGGCAAGGAGGTAATAGAGTATAGTGAGTAAAAACGAGGGCTTCAAGAAGGCAAACTTTTGTGGCATTTGGGGCAGGTTATCTGAATCTCCAATCCTCCCTTCATTCAGTATTAAAGTAGGGATAGGGAAAATACAATACCAGCATAGTAACTACCGACATTGTTTCTATGAAATAGAATCAGATAATGCTTGTAGAAGAAAACAATTTTACCTTATGCTAGGCCTTGGGAAGGTCCCACTAAACATCAGCTGCTATAAGAATCAGTGTAAATGACACCTGTGGACTAGTATTTGAGGCCAGGAATAACGTTTATAGGATAGGGAATAGAACACATAGTTAAGGAACTTAATTTCTAATTTTTAAATCTAAAATATCCTTTTGGCATTTATGCCAGAGCTATCTGGAGCAGTCCAAGATGTTAAAGGGGCTCTTTATGTAAGAGGGAATCTGGGATGTTTAGTCCACCAAGATATGAGAAAAGAATTGACTAGTGATGATCATATTGGGTGGATTTTTTTTTCTTTTGCGTGAAAAAAAATCTAGACACGGGCCAGAAAGGGGGCTAGCAGATCCTGTAGGTTGGTTGTTGCAGGTCAGAACTTCAGCAGCTTAGGTTAAAAGATCAGCCACGATAAGCTAGTCTGTTTTGTTCCAGCCTACCCAAGAGAACAGTAATTACCAGATATAATAATGCTTGTCAAAGGCGGTTACTGAAAACCCTCTGCTGCTTCAGCATAATCAGAACGACAGAAGTTGCAGGATGATTTTCTTTGCGAGAAGCATCCACTCAGAATGCTAATTAGGTGAAGTACAAGGAATATGGATCAGCAGCTGAGCAATGCATTTCCCTCCAGTCAGTAAAGATGAGATAGGAAGTAGCAGAGGAAGAATTTGACTTACCTGATTTATGGTTCTTGATGGGATTCTATACATTGATTTCAGGCTCTTAATTCTTCTCATCTGTTGGCTCTGTAAAGAGATGCTTGGAGGAAGCACAGCACAGAGTAGACTGGCTTTTCCCTTGGAAACTTTGGAGGTGCTGTTATACTTGGAAATACCTTGGTACAAAGAAAAAAAAATACATAAGGACCTGGTGCCAGTTGTTATCATCCAAGTCCCTGGAGAAAAGCTTTCTAAAAATAACGTTGGGAGTCTTTATTCTTTTATCCAGGTCTGCTTCCTGTAGGTGACCTCATAATGGCACTTGAATCTAGTGCCAAATGGGTCCAATAGCTGAGAGACAGCCCCTTGGGTCACTCTGTATCTTTGCTTTTATTTGCTGCCCAACATTCAGTTTCTAAGAAGAAGCTAAACATTTATCCAGAAATCTCAGTGCTGACTTGCACACGGCTATTGTCCAGGTGACCATGGCTGAGGGCCTCCTCCTTGCTAGGCACTAGCATAAGCGCTTGAGAAGTAGAACTTCATATAAAACTCCTAGTATACTGAGCGATGGGTCCTATGCTGGCATGAGTACCTGTGTTAGAGAGGAGAAGAAGGAGCACAGTGCAGCCAAATGTGCTGCCCAAGCCCACATAGCTCCTGAGTTGTGGAACAGAGATTCAAACCCCGGCCACCTGACTCCAGAGTCCACAGTCTAAGAAAGGCTGTTAATCACCAAGGAGCTTTTGGGCAACTTTAAGATGAAGACATGGCCTGCAGAGCAGAGCCTGACCAAATTGGGCCTCACAGAGACCAAGCTGGGCACACCTGACTCAAACTTCACACAGGACCGTGGGCTGGTGTGTGACCTGTATGCTGGTCTCGTGGCTGTTTTGGAAGTGGGAGGTGGACAAAGTGGATGGCAGGCTGGCAATTTCTAGCAAGTTCCTGTGACAGAAGGTGCCAGTGTGGGGCAGTGATTAAGGGTTTGGCTTCTGGGGACACATGCACCCAGCTCCAAATATGGAGGGTACTGGTACCTGGTTAGCAGTTCCAAGACTTGCTTACTGTGTGATCTTGGGCAAGTTATGTTAACTTCCTTGGCCTCAGTTTCTCCATCCAAAATATGATAAGAGTACCTATGAAATAGAGTTGCTTTGAGGATTAAGTGAGAGAAAACATGGGAAAGCTGTTATGCAGGACCTGGAACATGGTAAGTGTGTGGTCAGTGGTGGCTGGCTTTGGTTGCTTTGAGGGCAAGGAGGAAGTTTTGAATACAATGGACAGTGAAGCAACTTTTACCTGTTGTCAAAACGCTTAAGTGCTCTGTAGAAAATACGCTTGCTGGGCCATCTGGGTGGCTCAGTCAGGCGTCCAACTCTTGATCTCAGCTCAGGCCTCTGTGTCAGGGACATGAATTCAAGCCCAGTGTTGGGACTCATGTTGGGTTCCTCGCTGGGGGTGAAGTCTACTTAAAAAACAAACCAAACAAAACTCTTCCTACCAACAGAGAGGCCGGAAGAGATTGGGGTACAGGAGAATCGCCATCAGCTTCAACAGTTAGCCTGAGTCCCAATTTCTCATCATAAACCAGGTGCCCTCTGATTCCAGACATCCTTCAAGACTGTGCCTTCTGCCTCCGGTTCATTGATTCTCTAGCTCAGCAGTGCTTGCCCCTCTATCCCACATTCTTGTGGAGTTCTGGAAACCCAAGCCTGCAGAGACCTTGGGTTCACTACCTAGGGAGACAGGGGATGGTGTGGGAAGACTCAAGACCAAGGGAGCCATTAGATGCTTGAAAAACGCCGGTTGATGCCAGACAAATCTGGCCAAAAATGGAATGGGTGCTCTTGATCATATTCAGTATTTAGTCTGTTGTACGTTCACACGGGTTCATTATTTTCAGCGCTCACAAACTTTAGGGTTGGTGACTGTTCATATTGCATGAGGAACTGAGTGTCTTTTACGTTTCTGCATAAATGATAGCATTTTTTTTTCATTACACTTATTCTTCAGGTCAGTGAAGCATTTGATACTTTTAACAAAAAAAGATTACTTAGAATCAAAAGGGAGAACCAGTCAAACAGAAACAAAACATCCCCTCCTGCACACACATAAAACAATCCTGGGGGGGTTGGGGCCCAAAGTCGGCCACCTATTATCTGGCTCCAGACTCCAGACTTAAAACATCCAAACAGAGGGGCGCCTGGGTGGCTCAGTCACTTAAACGTCTGACCCTTAATTTCGGCTCAGGTCATGATCTCATGGTTCATGAGATCGAGCCCCACGTCAGGCTCTGTGCTGACACTGTGGGGCCTGCTTGGGATTCTCTCTCTCCCTCGCTCTCTGCCCCTCCTCCGCTTGCTTGTGTTCTTTCTCTGTCTCTCACTCTCAAAATAAATAAAACTTAAAAAAAAAAAAAACCCAAAAAACAGCCAAACAGAAAGTTCTTGAGTTCTGACTCAACTTGGCCACTTTTTACCAGCATGAGTTTGGACAAGTCACAGATCCTTCCAAACCTTTTTCCTTAGCTGTTGAGTTTGGATAACAATACCTGCCTTGCCTTCCTTACTGGATTTGTAGATACTGAAATTAGAATGTTTCTGGAGGTCCTTTCCAAATTGTGCAATACTAGTTTTGGTTTCTTCTATTTTTTTCCCCCAAGGTCACAGAGGTTAGCACATCCATGATGTATACCTGTGTGGCACGTATAACATATAGTCAGCCCACAATAGTGTGTGGAAAAGATACTGGTAATGTTTGACATGTGTGTCTTAGATACAGCACATGAGTAAATCTGCTTCCTTTGTGTAGGGGGTACAGATTCAGGTGACAGTGCTTCCCCATCTTCTGCTGGAGAGCAACCTAATTCTATAGCACATGCTGCCCAGAGCCCAATAGTGTCCCCTCAGTCCTTTTCAACCTAGGAGGCACTGGGGAGGAACTGAGAAATCGTGGCATCCGAGCACAACTACTGGGTGTCCTTTGAGTAAGCTTAGCTCAGCTGTTGAGTCAAGTGGCCCCACCTGCTATAGATGAGCAAGACTGATTTAGTCAGGGAGTGGGGAAAAGCACTGAATCTTGACCTGGGGAGAGCAGCTGGTGAACCAGAAGCAGCCGAGACGTTGGAGGTGATCGTGAAAAAAGAACATTTCCTCTTGGGCTTTAAACTAAACTGACTGGTAAATATTAGTTGAATAAAACTATGTTAAAATTGTTAACTGTAAAACAGAGTCAATCAAACTATCATATGCCTCATTAGCTTTAAACATAACATCAATTGTTGCAAAGACTCAGTGGCTGATAAGTTCCCTGAAGAGAGACCAGAGTCACCACTGTGGCCCCAGGATCTGGGATAATGCCCTACTCATAGTAAGGGTTCAGCAAAGACTTGTTGACTTATTGGCTGAAGGAAGAAAAAAAGCATGCAGAGGCATTTACTAGTCATTCTTAATTTAAATCAGTGGACATTTTGAAGACTTTAGTTTCATTGTAAGCAATAAAATATTTGAAATCATATGTTTAAGATGCTATCTATACATTATTCAATTCACATTGAAATATTTGACTAATAAGATAAACAGTATATATTTGTCCAAGTACCTCTTAAAATGATCTTCTTCCTACCTTTGGGGATCCATTGATAGTTTGGTAATTACATACTTTTACCTTTTGTATAAAGGCTGAAACTAGAAATCTGGAAGGATTTAGGTGACATATGAGCACTTTAAAATTTGTTGGGTGGGTCATACCTAAGGTAATCTTTTTGTCCTGATTTGTCCAGGACAATGCCAGTTTATACCAGTTGTCTGGCATAATTATTAATGTCACTCCCTATCAAGCTTAATGGTGTCCTCATTTGAACAATAAATTCTATGGTCATAGCCTACAGGTGGCTGGATTGTCAAAGAACACAGGATTTTTGTTTGTATGTTTGTTTTAATGATTGAGAATGTGTGTGTGTGTGTGTGTGCGTGCGTGCATGCATGCGTGTGTGTGTGTGTGAGTGAGTGAATGATCCTTCCTTTGGGGACTTAAAAGGTAGCTTGTGCTGAACCAGAGAGAAAATAGATTTTTGGTTCTAAGGTTGGCTTCTGTTTGAAGGCTAGGGCCTTTGACCTTAGGCCAGGCCTTCCTTCCCATCCTTCATCTAGAGCCTGGTATGTTGGATTGCTTCCCACTCTGGTGATGTGGCAATTGGCCTGGGGCATGGATTTCATCGGCCAACTTTTGATACTCTATATAATGGAATTGTTACTCAGCATAATACAGAGTTTAAGAAACAGCATCTATTCAGAAAGCCTTCTTCTGTGGGTTTACACTGTTTTCTCTCATTCCCCTACCACTGTTAACCAGGAGTGAATGCTGATTTTGGAAAATGGAAGCCGTCACCAATGCTCCCACCTGTTGTCAGTGCTCCAAATGGAAATGGAACACAAGAATGGATACTTTTTAAAGAGGAGAGTGGTCATGATGAGTTTGGGGTTTGCTTCTCTATTGTCATTGTCACCTGGTAGGGAATTTTTTATAAATAAACCTGATTGGTTTGGGAATTTATGTATTTTTTAAGTTATTTTTGTCATCCTCTCCACACCTTAAGGGCAGAGATATTCTCTCATTTTGTTGCCTTCTTGTGTTTCTTTGCAGTTTGGCCACTCAAGTGTGCATCTCAGACACACTATAGTTTCACTCGTTTCCTCTCTGTTTGCTATCTCCTCCTCCATCCCTTTGTTGTTTTTTTTTTCCTCCCTTACAATTTATTAGTTAAAAATCAGGCCATTTAACTGTATTTTGCTGATTGCTCAGTCATAATGGAGTTCACCCTGTTCTTCTGTCCTTGGAATTTCCTGTAAATTAATTGGCAGCTGCTGTTGATAGGTTTGACCAGACTCAAGTCTAATTCCTTGGCAGGACTCTGGGCAGTGGCAGAGTGCTGTTTCGCTGGGAGGCACATGGCACCTACCGCTCTCTCTTTGTCATTCACTGCTATTGGTGTCTGATGCCTAGATCCGTCACTTCTAGGATTGCAAAGCAGTGATATTCTGGGTGTATCATTTATTTTTCATTTGTTAGCTGGAATATTTCTATAAGGAAGTGTTTCCTTGCCTCTGTTGATTTCTGGTTCAGTATAATTTGTAAAGATAGGCAGGAGAAATCCTTGATTGTTTGCTTTCGTTCACCAGGTTCAAGGTAGGGAATCTCTCCCCTATTGTATTTGGAAGGGAACCAATGGGTTGTGTGCTTTTTTGTTAGTATTATCATGAACAGATGGATCTAAACATATTTTCTGAGTTTCACTTAGTTACAGTTATCATCTTTTTGAAGCTCAGATCCTTGCCTTGGGAGAGCCTCTTCACGAGGGCATCATTTGACATGGCCCTGACAGTCTTTGCTTCCCTGCTACACAAGATTTTCTAGGCTTTTCATGTACATTTCCTACTGCACACCTGGAATCAGCCATTTCTGCAAGATGTTCTGATTTCTGTTAGTGAGAAATAAGCATATCAAGGCCACGGTCTGAGCGCTAGAAGTGCTCAGTGTTACTTGGTTAGTCTTTGTTTCTAGGTCCACTTAGGGGACAAAGCTCAAAGCTGGCAAGGATAAAGATGTATAAATATAACTCTCTGTGTGTGTGTGTGTGTGTGTGTGTGTGTGTGTGTGTGTGTGTGAGAAATACTTTAGGGGCGTCTGGGTGGCTCAGTCAGTTGAGTATCTGACTCTTGATTTCAGCTCAGGTCATGATCTCACAGTTGGTGAGTTTGAGCCCCACATCAGTCTCTATGCTGACAGGACGGAGCCTGCTTGGGATTCTCTCTCTCTCCAAATAAATAAAAATAAATTAAAAAAATTAAAAAAAATTATGATTTCATATTGATACTTCCAATTCAAAGATAGGGCCATAGAGTTTTTGACCTTATATATACTACGTCTGTATCTTCTGTCTTTCCATCAAGAAACTAGGTTCCGGGGCGCCTGGGTGGCTCAGTCGGTTGAGCGCCGACTTCGGCTCAGGTCACGATCTCGCGGTCCGTGAGTTCGAGCCCCGCATCGGGCCCCTGTGCTGACAGCTCAGAGCTCAGAGCCCGGAGCCTGTTTCAATTCTGTGTCTCCCTCTCTCTGACCCTCCCCCATTCATGCTCTGTCTCTCTCTGTCTCAAAAATAAATAAACGTTAAAAAAAAAATTTAAAAAAGAAACTAGGTTCCAAGGACAAAGGGATGATAGAATTAGAATGTCTCATAACTCTTAATAATTCACTTGTTTGGTCTTATTTATAAAACGTTTCAGAATAAGATCTCATGAATATGACTTCTCAAAATACTTAAAACATATTTTAAAATTTGTTTTTCTCTTCTCTTTATTAAAAATTATTGTACTGTATCTACATTTTGAGGGCATGTAGCCATTTCATACTATACCTTCCCTTGTAGCACTCACTTAGTTTTAATTTTTCATTTATATATCTTTCATTTATATATTTATTCCACATATATATTTTATATGAATTTATACATTTCATCTTTACCACCAGTCCTAATCTCCTCTCTTTAGCCATTTCGATTTTCTGAATCTTATTTTCTAGTGTATTCCTCAGAAATGGCTCAAGGGGACTATATTCCCTGAGGCTTTACATGTAACCTATGTCCCTTATACTTGAAAATAATTTTGCTGAATATAAAATCCTTGGCACATATTTTCTTTCCTTGAGTGTTTTAAATGTTACTTTCAAAGTCTGATTATAACAATTTTCCCTTGTAAGTCGCTTGTTCTTTTGCCCAGATGCTTACAGAAATTTTTTTCTCTCTTTCTAAAAGTAATAAAAGTGAATGTGAAGGTAGAAATAGAGCTAGGATATCTCAGAAAACAACCAGCATACATTTTTTTAACACTCTATGAAAACAACAGGAGAGGGAACTCTGAAGTTAGAAAAGCCACTCTGAGCCATGCTCCTTCCTGAAAGTTCAGGAAAATTAATTTCACATAAATATAGGCCATAGAAAACTATGGAGGTAAAATCTTATAAAGCGAGATAAAAAGAATAAAGAGCAGAGTAACATCTCTACATATAACACGCTACATAGATGAACCCATAAAACAGGTTAACACTATAATTTACTGTTGTCAGAATGAACTAAAATTCATTAACAGAGTGATAAAAGATATCAGAGCAACATAAATCAAAATAGAAAAAAATCTAAGAAATGAAGTAACAAGTGAGGAAGGCCATTGGAAATGGAAGAAAAAATCCTGTAGAAATAAAGATTAAACTGGAAGCAACACAAGAGCAAATAAACACAACAAAAATGCCTTCAAAGAAAGAGAAGGTGAAAATTAGGAACATTTTAAGTAGCAAAAGTATAATTCAAGAGACAGGGACAAATATTGAAGACAGACAAAGGAGATCTAACATATAACTAATAGGAGCCCCTGAAAAAGAAAAGTAAAGCAAGAAACAGAACTAACACTGAATCTATAATTCAAGAAAAATTACCTGCAATGAAAGGATTTAATTCCATATTGGGACCTCATATCTGAGAGGAGTGGGCCACAATGACCAACAGCCAAGACACCAAGACGTACTCTGGTGTCTCATTTGATTACTGCCTGTATCTGCTGTGCCTAGAACAGTGTACATAGTACATAGTTTCTGCCCATTTGCACTCACTACAATGCCACGGTCTACAGATTCTAAATAAACAGTGGCAGATGGCAGTAACGATGCTTCCATGAAGAATCCCGCATTTGTCACCTTATTCCATCCTAAATAATCTATGGTTTCAAATTAAGTTGGTTATGCAGATATACTTGTCATCTCTTAGCTTCAAAAAAAGTGTTCAAACTGTTGGCCAAATGTATTAAATTTGGGTGAATAAATAGAATATTCTCTAAAATGTCTAGAAAATGTAATAGTTTTATTTCCCGTAACTATTACTTGTTGCATATGAACCTGGGTGAGACTGGGAATATTATTGCAAGCTGTTAGGCACTAAATTATGTTTTTTCCCTCACCCAAATTCATGTGTTGAAGCCCTAACCTCCAATGTGATTATATTTGGAGATTTGGCCTTAATGGAGGGGTAATCAAGGTTAAATGAAAGCATTAGGACTGGTGTCTTTATAAGAAGAGGAAGAGATACCAGGGGTGTGCACACACAAAGAAGAGGCCATGTGAGGACACAGCACGAAGGTGGCCCCTGCAAATGAAGAAAGTCCTCACTAGAAACCAGCCCTGCCTGTACCTTCATCTGGGTCTTCTAGCCTCCAGAACTGTTGGCAAGCAAAGTCCTATTGTTTAAGCTACTCAGTCTGTGGCATTTTGTTATGGCTGCCTTAGTTTTAAGACCGTAAGCTTTGGTCATTCCATCAGGTAAAGAGCCACAGTATGAGGTGCTTGCTAAAGGCAAAGGGAATACAGAATGGATGGTGGAAAGAGGGTGGATATAAAGAGGGAAGGTATAATTTACTCTGCAATGAAGATAACATTCAATCTGAGACCTGATGACAAGAGGGAATGGAGATGGGAGCAAAGAGCATTCTAGGTAAAAGCAGAAGCAGGTGCAAATGCCCCAAGGCAGCACAACTATGACCACTTAACTGGTCACAGAAATGAGGACTGTAACTGTCATGAGTATTTCCTCCTTATTTTGTTATGAATGTGTGTATGTGTGTAGCAAATATCTTTGTTTTCTTCCCTGTGTTATCCTTCTAATATAAGATGTGTTGACTTTATATCATAGTATTTAAGTATTACTAACTTTACATTGTGGAATTTAAATTACTGGATATTAAAGAGAAGAGTAAGCATCATCCAGGGATTTCACACCCTCTTCTGGGGAAAGGGTTAGTGCATTTTGGTTGTGCACAGAATAGTTCTATCAGGTGGGATATGACCTTGTCGTTGCCTTTATTTAGAGGTTAGGTATGGTTTAAGGAAATGCATGTGGATGCCAAGTTGGCAAGGGGTGGACTTGTGATGGTTAATTTTCTGTATCAACTTGGAGAGGTTTTTTTTGGATGAGACTAACATTTAAATCAGTGAACTTTGAGTAAGCAGATTGTTTTCCATGATGTGGTGGGCCTCATCTAATCAGTTGATGGCCTAAATAGAACAAAAAGACTGGCCTCCTTGATCAGGAAGGAATTTTCCAGCAGACTACCTTTACACTTCATCTGTACCATTGGCTCTCCTGGGTCTCCACCTGCTGGCCTTGGGACTGGAACTGCACCACTGGCTTTCCTAGGTCTATAGGCTGCCAGTCCACACTGCAGATTTGGACTTGCTGTTCTCAATACTTGCGTGAGCCAATTTCTTATAATAGATCTTCTACTTTCTATATATATGCATCCTTTTGGTTCTGTGCCTCTGGACAACCCTGATGAATATACAAGCATTCAACATTGTATACCAAAACTGTGGATTTTTTTGGGTGGGTGAGTAGGACCATTCTTTTTCTTGTCTCTTAATAATATAAAGGTGGTCCATAGCGACTCCAAATAGCTACCGGTGACTCTTTAATTGCCTTTTTGGTGTTTGAAAAGATCATATTCTGATGCTTTTCATATCACAGTGTCAGTGCCCTGTGTTACCAGTTAGTGGTGAACTGGTCAGGACTTCTCTGAAATGCACTGGGCATGTACATGTCGTGAAGGTCCTCAGAGAACCCTGCTTTTCTACAAATCATTATGTGCTCTTGGAATACAATATCTGTGAAGTCTGAAGTTTGATAGAAAGCAGCCATGATCAGCAAGAGTCTTACTAGCCCAGTGAATATTACTTACCACTTTTCTTATTTGATTTTCATGACTGGTTATTTTGTTCTGATATACATACTAGGATCAGGCAGAGTCCTGTTTTGTGGTCAGTGGTGAACATGTGGTTACATGGAACTATACATCCATTTTATTTACAAAGGTTATCAAGGTGCTGCTTCTAGGAAGCTTACTGTCTTGTGGGGGAAGGAAATAAGAAACAAATGAGCAAGAAAGTGTCCTCAGATGCAAGTAAGAACTAGGCAGAGCAACAGGCCATCTGCTAGTGTGCTGCTAGGTAGTGATTCCATCTCTGTGTCCAGGGAAGGGATCATTTATTCTGCAATGAAGATAACGTTCAATCTGAGACCTGATGACAAGGAGGAATGGAGATAGGAACAGAGAGCATTCTAGGTAGAAGCAGAAGCAGGTGCACATGTGCCAAGGCAGCACAGCTTGCAGATTGTGAGGTATGGACAGTCTCAACCGAAGAATGTAGAGGGGAGAATGGTGAGGGGGATGGGTAGATGCAGTCAGGGCCAGATCAAGTGGAGAGGCTGGGAAATGGATACCCAGTGGGAAATCAATCCAGGTTTGGCTCCTGCATGGCATAGATCCTGCTACAGGGTTTTGAAAGGGGGGGCAAGGATAGGCTTGGGGCACAGGAGGGAAGAGGATTCCTCAAAGGATGAGAGTGATAGACTCAAGTCACTGCAAGAGGTGGGGAAGTAGAGTCAGCCTCTGAAGCATAATTGCTGAGCATCTCCAACTCTGCTGTGAGAATCAGTGTCTTTTTGTTTTGAAGTTAAGAGATGACAAGTATATCTGCATAACCAACTTAATTTGAAACCATAGATTATTTAGGATGGAATAAGGTGACAAATGCGGGATTCTTCATGGAAGCATCGTTACTGCCATCTGCCACTGTTTATTTAGAATCTGTAGACCGTGGCATTGTAGTGAGTGCAAATGGGTGGAAATTTCAACTGTCAACCTATTTTGGTCAAAAAAGGGCTCTTGCAGCCTTCCCGTCCACATTGATCCCACACCATCTAGTTTTTAGGGCAATTTCAGAAATGGAGTAGCTTTATTGCCTCCCTCAACAATGTTTGCCTTGTGTCTGCTCTGGCCCTTGAAATCTGTATTTTTTCTCTTGAATCTAAACACATATTGTTCCTTTGGAGCTTAAGTGTGGCACTGATAAGGAGCAGAAGTACTATTAGGTGACCTGGCTCCAAGGGGCTAGTTAGATAAATATCAAAATGATATTATCATAAAATGATTCCGTTGATAAGACAGAACAATAGTGTGAAATTTGAGGACGTGCTGGGTTATAGCGAGGCCCTGGTGTTTTACTGTTCAAGCTCTCCTGTTGAACTCTGCTTGGTTCCAGTGTTTATGTACTGTCTATTAGCAGCTTTTGAAAGATTTTATTCCTGTAGTAATGTCTCTAGAAATACTCCTTAATTGGGACCTCAAGATACATGTATGTAAAGTGCCTGGATCCCAGTGGGTCCAATTTCTGTTTTTGCAGAGCTGCCTTGTTAGTACGATCATCTCGTTTAAAAAAATAAAAATTCCCTTTATACAATTTTGCTCAAGGACAAGCAGATCCTTACAGGAAAAACCTCTGCTTTCTCCAAGGATGGTCTGATAATGCGATTGTCAGGAAAATAGCGCTAGATTTAGGTTGAGCTCTGTGTACTGGATTGCACACCAAAAGTTATTTGAGAATACCTCAATTATACAATGGGTGTATATAGATTTACTAGTAGATAACATCAGCCCTACCTATTAAGGAAATGTCTGTCTCAGGGTCAAGCATGAACAGGGAGCTGTCTCATTTCTGTGGTCAAGGGCAGTGGGCCAGTGTCTTGGCTCTCTCCTGTCTACTAGGATTTATTTTTACTTTTTCTTTGTTTTAGAAGTCTTTGAGGGGGTGGATTCTGTAAAGACTTACCTGGCCAGGGATTTTGTAATTAGGACTTGGCTTCAGGTCTTTAAAAGCAGACTTTTTTGTCTCCAGGAGTTCCTGCACATTCCACACCAAGGCTTCCATGGTCTTGCTCTTCATTCTGGTATCTTCGTGCAGGCTGCCCACCCAGGGACGCCGAACTGAATTTCTCTGCTCTCTATTCTGTTGTCACCCGGGGAACAGGCATTTGCCATCTGTGCCCTGCTGTCTGGCTGTGGTCGCCCAGCTCGTTTGTGCCAGGGATCTGAGTGACACTTCCCGTGTTCCTACTCTTCCAGAGCCTGCTGTTGACCGCGGGTTCCGCGAGAGGGTGGAGACGTCTTGGGGTGGCCAGAAGAGTGTGGCCAGCAGGAGGAATAGGCCCCAAGGAAGCACAGTGGATCTCAGCTTCCACACAGCATGGTTCTCACCTGAAATCATTCCCTGGCCTCAGCAACTGTCCGTACTCTCTGAGACTTTGCTGGCCATCCTAGAGTCACCCAACTTTTGCCTTTTGAATGATCCTGTGGTTTTGGCTGGTCTTTAAAGATTGGGATTTGATTTCATTTTCTCAATGAATCATCCCGTGGCCTTCTTTTTTACTGGTGGCTCTGAAATTAGACCTTTAATATAATAGCAAAGATAAAAAACTGCCCTGGGTTTGACCCAACTGCTTCAGGCAATGTTGCCCAGAGCATCTTCTTGTTGGTGTGACATATTTCAAAATACTATAGCAAGCGTGTGTTTTTAAGGTGTTTCTTTGTTCAGCATAAGGAGCTTTGCGGCATTAATTCCTTTGCGAATAAGAGGTTGTGGTCGGGTCTCTTTATTCCTGTTACACATGTTTGATAGGAAGGAAGGTATTTGCATATTCGTGTATGTGTGCTTGCAATTTGGAGGAGTCCACGGTAGCAAGATCGGGATGACTTCAGTTTCTAATCCAGGACTCTCCATAAAATCACGCAGGGATCTTGTTTAAGATGCAGTTCCTTGTGTTTCCTCACAGTGAGTCACGGGGCTGGGGCTGGGCTCCGACATACGGATTTTTTCCATTTTCCTAGGCGATGTTGATGCAGTTGGAGACCACTTGAGAAGCACTTCTCTGAGGAGCGATGCTCTCCCATCAAATGACAGGTTTGGGTTTGTCAGGGATGTGTCCGATCTCTCGAGGGTCATTTTCCATTTCCAGATAGGAGCTGGGTTAAGTGGTGGTTCTTTATCTCCCAATCGGCTTCCATCCCACACTTCCATTTCCCCTTTGTCGGGTGGCTTAGGAGCCAGTTAAAACCTTTAAGTAGCTTAGAATAATCCACTGTTGTTTTTGGGAACAACACAGTGTATTCACTCTGAAGGAGTGTGACGAGGTATCCACCAAATGCAACCTTCTGGTAGCTTCCAGGTGGTTACGTATGTATGTCTGAGTGTTAATGGGAGAAGACAAGGATTTGGGCAAATTCCTGAACTTCGCTGAGCTTCAGTTCCCCTGCATGAAAATGGAGGTAATAATAGTACCTAATGCACGGGGTTGTTGTAAAGATTACATGTTCAATGTTGAGAATACAGCCTGGCATGTAATAAGTGCTGCATCAGTGTCAGTTGCTATTACTATTATTGTTGTTACTGTTGTTACTAACTTATTTGAATTGATGTGAAACTCTTCCCCATCAGAAATTCATAGGAAGCAACAAGAAAGATATGGGAGAACCCTATACCCAGTGGCTTGCATGCTCTAAGGGAGTCTGTGGATTTCTAGGACGAGCACAGTCCTTATCTGCAATGTGGAGGCTTTATCAACCTATCTGCTGTGCAGAGCATTAATGGGACACTTTCCCATCCTCCAGCCCCAGCTTCAGGGTGCTGCCAATTGCAGATAAAAGCACTGGCGTAATCTCAGTTGAGTATTGTCTGCCTCCTTAATCTCGCCATCAGTGAAATTAATATTTGGTTGCTGAGGGAAAGACAAACATCTGTAACTTTCCCCTGGTGGAGTGGCTGCCTGGTTTCTACTGCACACATTTTTCTCTCAGGTTAAAACCTGCCTTAACCCTGATTTCCCCCTTTTAAGATGGAATCATGTTTGACTTAATGGTAATGTTTGCAGTGCTAAGCAGAGTTAAGAGTCATTCTGGCGTTAAAACCGTCTAAGCCTCTGAATAAATATATTGTTATCTTGAAACTTTCCAAACTGAACTCAGAATCCACTCAGGCGTCTTATAGGGCTTTGATAAATAGGAGGGCGGCTAATGATCCTGTAAATTCCTAATAATGTTGTGGCCACTCTCGCAGCCACATGCAGGGTGATGAAATGCAGGGTGATGCTGTGCATTGGGAAATGTCCACGTGAGTATTAATCCGCTTGCTATTTGAAATAGTATCCCAATTACAGATTTACTTTGTAAGAATTTGGTGTTTTAGCATCATCTCTCCTTCTGACTGGTCTTCCCACTCCTTTTCCTTTTCTCAGTTCATCTTGCACAACAATTCTGGGTTCCCTTTTGTACAATAATATTTCCATCAGCTGTCTCCCTGCTACCTCTAAGGAAGTATAATGCTTGGAGCTCTGTATGGCAGGCCCTTCCCTGTGTGCATCCCACCCTACGTGGGTTGTCTCTGCCACAATACTGTTGTGCTGTAGACAACACTAGCTGACGCCCCGTTCTCCTCTCTGGCCTCTGCTGATATTATTTTTATTTATTCTGCCTGAAAACCTCTCCCCTATCTCCACTGCTAGGTACTTTGGTACTTGGGGAATCCCTCAAGTCACATCCGATGTCTTTAAGTAAGCCTTTTCTAAACGCTGTACCCTCAGAATTAATCATTTCCTCCCCCTTTACAGGAGTAGACATAGATGTATGGAAGCCCAAGAGGTTAAGGGTCGGAGCTGGACAAGCAATGAGATAATGAGAAAATGAAAACGCAAAAGCTGTAGCTGGAAAGGGAATGTCAATGTCAAATTTAGGGGCAAGAAGTAAGGCTTTGCGAGGATGAATCACTGGCCTGCACCCTGAAAGAAGGTTGTGTATGTTGAGAACCTGAAAGGGAAGCCTCTAAACCTGAGACAGCAACACCTTTTCTGTTAGATCTGTAACCTTGTTAGTGGAGATGTGCAGTCTGTGCTGGGTACCAGGTCTTGCTAGGACCAGAGAAGGAAGTCCTCAAGATTGGACAGCTACCCTCTCTCCAGCTGTGCGGGTCAAGAGACCACCTGGTGAGGAGTGTAGCAGCTTCAGGCCTCTTCCTGTGTTCCATGTAGGGGCTGCCCTGGGTACAGCAGAGCCTGATTGTAAATCAAAAAGGCTTTTGAGTGAGAGAAAAAGAAAGGAGGTTTATTAGGCTTATGTGCTAATATGGGTTTCCCCAAGTTCATGCTGCTTCCCAGATTTTCCCACATGATCTAGGAAATGGTGAATGGCACCTGCAGGCCAATTTCACATTAATGATAATGTGTTACTCTGTTACTGATGCCATCACCATTGAAATGCAGAATTTTCTTCTTCTGCCCGGGACCTCTCTAAGAGCAGCATCTATGAGTTACAGTTTTCTTCCCAGTATACTTTCTCACCCAGAAACTCTGTAAAAAAACAAAAACAAAAAAACTTCTCTGATTAACAGGACACAATAAAATTATTGAAGGTAGTTTTCCACATTATTTGTTCTACATTTTTTTTCTTTTCTTTTCTTTTCTTTTTTTTTTTTTTTTTTTGGGTCAATGCCAGCACTTTATACATCTGCATTTGGCCCTTCCTTCCCCCACTTGGACCGACTTTCAGGCTACAGTAAGCAGGGTCTAGTTAGGAGCACTGAAGCAGAAATGCAGATTCAATGAGTAATTATTAAGAACTTTCCAGAATATTAGCTGTTTCAGTTGCTGCAGTGACTAGTGATGGAATAGTCCATTAGACATTTCTGTTCCCAGCAACTCCTGAGAATTGATTCCAATCTGAGGCAGGCAACCGCTTTGATCAATACCATAATTACTCTTATTGATGGATTGTTTTACAATGGTAGCCATCAAGGCAGTCCGTCAGCTCAGGAGGCACCAGAACTGTCCCCTGCAAGCCGTAATGTACCGCAAATATTTGATTCAAATCAACTTACTATTGAGGCCAGGATGACAAGCGTGAAATTAATTGTTCCACTTCATGTAAGACCTGCATTCTTCTTTTGAGAGAGTAATTGGTTGCTGCATGTAGCACGAGAGCTGGGGAGCCTCGCCTCTCTGCAATGTTTATGGACTTGGTGTTTTCCCCCACCAGCTATTTTTCCCCTGACTCTTTTAGGTGTCAGCGGTATCGTACAGCTGCTGTTCCCGCCGTGGTTGTTTTGTAGTGGCTCTTGTCATGTCAGAGAGAATGTTGCCTTCTAGAAAGGTTGATTGCAGCTAGAGTAAATTTCTTCTCTGAAAAGCTTGTTTATAAAAAGAGGGGGTTTTGTTGGCCAACACAAAGGCAAGAAGACCTCAAAGTGTTTCTGGAAGGTATAGAACTAATTAGGCAAATGGCAGTGAGTCTAATGTTCTTTCATGGTTGCAATAGGCGAATTCAAGATGTGTGATCATTTTGCTGAGAATCTTCTGAATACAGTTGGCATCAGAGGCCCACAGCTGGAGAAATGATAAGGCCACTGGAGATGACAAGTCAAGGACAACTGAGGAAGTTGGAAAGTGGGGATAGTCCCCACGGTGGCTTGTCATTCAGTCCTCATCAGCTGACCAACCTGTGTTGGATAATTCAAGACCCCAGTACAATTTAAGGAAAGTATTATAAAATATTTTTATAAGAAAATCAAGTATGCAAGTTCATAGTGGTGCCAGGAAGGGTGAAAGGGCTATAGAAACAGAGGGGCATCAAAGCATAGTAACCTTCATGGCTTAAGGGCTTTCTGGAACCCTGGTTAGCTGGATATCCTACTGAAGATGAGGATGGCTTAGATTCTAGGGATAAGTCAGAAGTTAGTTCTGCTGGGTTGACAATGCCTTTTAATTTAATCATTGTTTATTGTAGCATTTCCAAATTGGCTACTATGGGAATTTATGGAAGAAAAAGGGATTCTGTGACACCTTATCCTATAGCCAAACAGTAATTCCTGAGTGCTGGCCATGTGTAAGTACTGTTTAGGGCCTGGGGCTACCCTAGTACATGAGGCCCTGGACCCCTGAAGCTTACATTCTTGTGGGATAGACAATAACTGTACACTCAAATATGGCAGGTTGTGTCAGATAGTGTCTGGGATGGCAGATGATGGAAGGTGGCCACTCTGCCTGATGTTGGAGAACGAAGGCCAAGAAAGAGTAACGTAGGTTTGATTCCACTGTAGCTCATGAGCTTGAAACCACCTTTACCATTAAACTTGATTTGTCTTTGAGACATTCTAGTGTCAGAGCTTTCCTTTTACACCTTGGAAGGAAGAGATTTTATGCTATCAGTGGTCAGGGGAAAGAGCCGATATAAAATACCCAATTGAGAATGTTGGGGATGGCTCTAGAGGTAAGTAGTTCTATTTCTGCTCAGTCATGTAAGTGTTTGAAAGTATTGATTGAACACTTTCACAACACCTGAAGGGATCAGGACTGATTAATAATAAATAGCCTAGGAAAGCAGGACTCAGAGAATTATAAAACTCCAGATGATGCTGGCTAGGAAGGAGGATTCCACATTATTCAGTTGCATATGGTGAGATGCAACACGTAACCTCATTAACTCACACCTCTGCTGGAGTGGACTGATGTGGCTGAAGTAGCAACCTGGTCATCACGCTTTCCCATTGCCCAGTTTGGGGTGTCTTTGGGGATCATCTCCTCCTCCGTTTTGTTCCTGGAACCCTATAAGCTCCAGCCACAAGATGGAACGAATGCCCAGTGTCGGCCTGCCAAGGTCCTAGGACACATGAGTTGCTCCAGAAAAGGGCTTGTGACTTACACTAGGCCAATGAGAGCTTTCCTTGGACTTCTGTCCAGGAACCAGTGAGAAGGACATTCTTTCTACCAGGGTGGCTAAACTGAGGGAATGAGTCTGGCATGGTGATGTGAACCTGACAGGACACTTAGGAAGTAGTTATCTGGAAGCAAGTCAGTTGGGCCGAGAGCCGTAATGCAGGGAGAAACAAACATAGCCGATGTAGATATAATCCACACTTGTGAGTTCTTGATTCTTTAGGTTGCCTAGCTTAAACCAACATGCATATTTAATGGGAAAAAAAAGTCCTCCAAAAACTAACAAAAAATTGAAATATGCCTCCACTTAGTTAAGCCACACTGGTGAGATTTCATTTCTGTTATATGGAGAGCCAGGCAGTAGGATTGAAAGACCTTCTCCAGGAGGGAATGGCCAAGCTGACACCTGGCGGCTGTTTTTCAGGACTCACAAGGCCATGTGGTCACCTCTGGAAGCATTTACTGTGATGCCAAGAGTCCTCCTAAGTAACTTTTATGAGGACAGCATCATAAATATATATCATCAGGGCTTTCTGTGAAGGAAACATACACAATTAAAAGTCAGTTTAGTTAAAACAGAAGCCTGCCAATACATTTATGTAGCTGCACAATAGGGGCTTCTGAGAAGAGGCAGAATTTTCGGTTGCTTACGCAAAGTGCTGGGTTCTAGCTGCTCAGCTTTTGCGGTGCTAAGGGATTTTCAGTTGCATTTACGGACCAGCTGTTCTGTGGAGATTCAGTAATATATGGGTAGAAGGAAGATGTTTCCTCCTCCTCCTCCTTGGGAATCCAGGGTCTTTAATCCTAACATCTGCCAACAAGTGAACCCAGTAATGTTTGATGTTTGACAGCAATGTCAGCTGTTTACTTAGTTATGTGAGCCATTCCTTCTATGGACCTGGCCACAGGACAAATTCGTCTGCTTTCTAATGGAATTGTACTTATTGTATACATGCTGAGCTGTCACTCCCTGGAGCCATACATAGTGCTTTTTCTCTGGGGAGCAGACTCCTAGAATTGAGTGCCTCAAATTCCCACCTTGGCTTACAAAGCCACCAAGATGTGTCTCCTTCCCCACTGGGTCACCCACCTTTTCTCCCCAGTGTTTAACAAGGCTTCGACCATACTGGCTTTCTTTATCCTCTTTAACCATGCCAACCTCTTTCTGCTCAGGACTTTTCCTCTCGTGTTCCCTCTGACTTGAATACTCCTCCCTCCCTTTTCTTTATGTACCTGGCTTGTCACTCAGGTCTCAGCTCATATGTCATCTTTGTAGAGGAGCTTGCACTTGACCGGGTGATCTAAGACCTTTGCCCAGTTACTAACTCTGTCATGCATAACCCTGCCTCCTTTTCTCCTTAATAGCTTTCTCTGAGATCTGAACTCATTTCCTCCTTGTTTTGTCTTCCCGCTAGAATATAAGCATCATGGCAGTGAGGGGATAGTCTGACCTATTCCCTGCCGTATTTTTGGCACCTGTGTCCTGGCACACAGTAATGGTCACTTATATTTCCAGAAAGAATAAATGGCTGAGTAGTTTACTCATTCCTCTGAGCAGTGAGCTCATTCAAGTAAGTTAAGCAATTTGTTTTAGCATCTCTCTCCAGCTTCTCTGATACAGAGAGGGCGGTAGAATGGGATACTCAAGTTTGCGACTCCACATTAAGCTGGGTGCTGTAATTAAATGATCTCATTGAATCCTTACAAAGATCTTCAGAACCAGAGGTACTACTCAAGCCCATTTTCTCTCCATGTCTGCAGTCTGGTTTCAGTTTTTGGCACCTAGATTTTTTTTCTGACACTTGCTACTGTGTGGATTAACTGAATTTGTGATCATATGTGTCCCTCTTCTTTCTCTGCTGGACCCTTAAGTGTGGTCCTAGGATTGCTTGTCCACTGTTGGACCCTCTGATCCTTATGGTGGACTTGGCACAGAGTGGGTGTTCTAGGCCTTGGTGCTAATAATGAGGGTGGAGGGTAGTTCCTGGTTGAAATCCTTACTCTGCCTGGTCTGGACACGGGATTTTATGACCACAGAACTCCTTGTGAACATTTTGTGATTTCTCATGGCTAGAAGAAAAAAATTCCTCATTCACCCATTCTTCTGCAGAGGGTGAAGGAAGTATAAAATCCGTCTCCCCAACACAGACAGTTCAAGTTCAGAAACGTGCACGGTCTTGTGTGTTTAGTGATACCGTATCGTAGGTTTACAGAGGGGAATGTTTGAAGTGTCCCGTACTCCCCCTAGGAATTCCATGACTCCCTCCACGGTGCTTTAATATGACCCACCAATGAGCCACTTAAAGTAGGTGGCTCTTTGCAGCTCTCATGGTTTTTCTTCTGAGGGGAGGGAGGGTGGTGACATCAGTCTAGAAAGAGAGGGGGTTGGAGTGGAGGAGCAGCAGTTTCGATTTTTTTGCTGCTACTCTCTAAGGAGTTCTTCTATATTTCACTTTAGTGTGTTCCCAGAACCCGTGACAGCCTGTATAATTGCTGGACCGACATAAATCTATAGCAACGATGGGTAGATTTTGCTGACGTGTTTGTTTCGGCCCACAAGACTTGGTAGACCATGTCTGCATAGTGTATCGCAACATCAGGCCGTGTGGGACCCACCTACAAAATCTCTTTGTTGTGCCTCCAAGGTCGTGACATGAGATGGGGGTGGGGGGACAATAAAAACAGCACCATTTTGGCAAGGAGAGTTCCCCAAATATCTGTGATTTAAACATGCTTCTTAAACCCTTGGCTGACCAGAAGTCTTTTCTCCTAGTTTGAAAGTTAAATAATTAAATGTGCTTCGAATTTCAAGGAAGATACTGAAAAATGAAAGACCTTATCCAGTTGCTTAAAGGCTTTTGGAATTCTTTTTTTTCCTAAAGGCATCCATTTGGTCTACAGATACAGGCTGAACACCCACTGTGTGCCTAGTGCTGTGATCAGTGCTGGGGACACAAGTGGAATGATAAGGCAAGTGGGTTTCTTGCCAGGCAGAGCCTGCGATCTAGCCAAGAAGCCATTATTTAAGTAATTACAGTTCCCTCCTCCAGCAACCACATGGAGAGCTCCCTCCTGGTGCTGCCAGAGGAGATGAGTTTTTGTGTGTGTGCATGCGCGCGTGTGTGTGTTTCATTTTTGCTTTTATTTTTGGTGTACATTTTAAACGTGTGTTTTAAAGTTTTAATGATAACTTAAGAAAATGATTCCGGAATCCACTTGCTTTATAATTAGAACATTACAAAGAAAACTTAAGCTCCTTTAGACTCCCCACCCCCCTCCAGGTGAGCACTATGATAGACTTGGCCTTGTAGAGAATCTTTGTTATATTTCCACACTTGTGTGTGTTCACTCACCTTGAAAGCTACTGCCATTGTTCTAACACAAATGCAGCACTTGCTGTGCACTCATATGTGCAGTTTGCTTCTTTTATTCTGTCGTATGATTTTTACATTATGTTGATTCCTGGAAATATAGTCTGTTAATTTTAATGACTGTTAATTTGAATTTAAGAGTTCTGTTTGTTAGAAGCGTGTACGTTGGTAACTGTTTACTGACCCACAATAGTGAAAGTAAAGAACTAGTTGGCATGTATTGAGCACTTCATGTTTCCTAGACTAAGTCTCTCACGTGGATTATCTCATTTAATCACGAGAGCACCTCAGTGGGCGAAGTGTTGTTTTTCTTGTCAGTTTACAGGAGAGGGAATTTGAGGCAAGGAGAGATGAGGTAATTTGCACACAGCTAAAAAGGGATGCCAAGATTTGCAGTCAGGTACTGCAACAGCAGAGCCCGGGGTTTCTCAGTTCTCTTGAGCACCCGTGGTCTCCGGGAAGTTAGATACTAAATGCCACCAAGGAAGCAGTGTGTGGCGGGATGGTATGCTATTCACCAGGGACTCACTGAGGGGCCTACTGGCTGGTTTGTGCCTTTGTCAACGTGCAGACAAATTGATTCAGCAAATACCTGTTGCGCACCTTTGGCATGCCAGGTGCTTTATGAGTACCCTGCAGAGAACACAGAGAAAATGCACAGCCCTGCCTCACAAGGCTCACAGAGATCTCAGAGATCTAGGATAATGTTGAGGCCACCTACGGAAAGCCAGGCATGACGTCTGTCCATTGTAGAGTGGGAATCTCAGCCCCTTTGGGGTTTTGTGGTCTGGATGCTGGGTTTTGTTTTGTTTCACTTTCTTGCATGTTAAAATGGCATTTGTTAAACTGCATCATGAATGTGGGCCGGTTGACATATTTGGAAGGAGACTAGCCTTTCTGTAGTGAAATGGTTGCCTTCTATGCTATGCAGCAGCACATCCTGGATGCTGGTGTTTTATTCCCACTTGCTGCCCAGCCACAATATGACAGATTTGCTATTCATCCAGCTCAATCATAGTTAGCATAATGGGCTCTGGTGCCCACCCAGATGTGGTGGGTGGTGTCCTCGGCTGATTACAAAGATTGTAGCCCAGGCATTTCAGGAAACGGCTCTTACTTCCTGTCCTCATATCACTTCTGGGGGTTGATTTTGCTGCTCTAGTGTTGAAAAATGAAGTAAGGGAAAGGTTCTCTTATATTTAATGTGTCTTGTATAATGATGAAAGATAATCACAGGGCCTAGGATTTTTTTCTTTGAAAATCAGAACAACGAAGGACAGAAGGAAGTGTAAGCCACCTGGCTTTGAACTCTGAGATGCATTAATTGTCCTGAAGGCTCAGATGAAGGGGGTGTGTTCATCTTTTTCTCTTCATTTGGACCTACAATCATCTTTCAGTTTAGGAGTGGAAAAAGTTTAAAGTCTTCACTCTTTTCCTTTTCTTGATTTTTTTTTTTTTTCTACCAGCAATGAAGTGGAAAGGCAGCCCATAGGTGATGGTGACCAGACTTTTTATCTAGCACTTTAGTTTATAATGGGCTCGATGTACTAGTGAATTTATACCAACTGCTGTCAGAGGTACATGACTCTTATTTGGTTACACTTTCTTATTTATTTGGGTACACTTGGCCACATTAAATTATAGTCTTCTACTTTTTAGTCCATTGAACCAAAAACTGTCAAGCTGTCAAACTGCTTCAAGACCACATTTTTTTTGAGAGATACAGCCTCCTCCTGAGTACACCTTTCTCATGTTGGTAGACATGTGAAGGGGAAAATGGGAAAAAAATATATATATTTAAGATAAGAAAGCTTAATTTTTATTTTGGGTTACAACCCACTTGTACTTGGAGGAGGTTTAAATTTCCGACTGACCTAAAACCTTTTGAGGTTCAAATTTAGTTTGCTCTTAGCAAAAAAAAATGCAGCTTCCCAAGTTCAAAGAGGGGAGGAATTTTAAAGACTTATAAGATATTCAAAAGCCTTCTTGGATACCAAATAGCTTTCAGAGAAAACATTTGATGAGTGAAGCACACAGGAATTAGAAAGGTATGGGCCAATTTTTCTTTACATATAATCATATTTAAAAGCAGTGGAAAAAGGTCTTAGCTCTTAGAGGACAGGGACTTAACTCAGTGACTCTTGGAAAATTCTGGTTGTTGCCAAACCCAGAAAATGGTTCAGTTTGGTTTGAGCCTTTTGGAAGTGAGAAGTCCTTTAGCCATCTCTATGATATATGAGATTAACACAAGAGATTTTGGAATATGAGGTCGAGGTAATGCTGCTTACCCTGGAATTGGATCTCCTGCTAGCTGCTGTCCATAACAAATGTGCCCATGTCTCTCTGGCTGTCATTCTAGATAAATGAAAGGGAAAATAAGGTTGAGAGGAGACACAGTGAGGGATCAAGGTTGAGAGAGACAAGTGAGGGATCAGACTTTCCTAAGAGTGCCAGTTTCCTGAATTCACTTATTTTGGATTTGGGAGTTTCACGTTGCCTGATGCTCCCCTGCCTTCTGGCTAAAGGTGGTGGATTATGGCTGCGGAGAACAGAGGACTCTGTTGTTGCACGGCCGGCCCAAAGTGGGCTGTCTCTTCAGGAACATAAGCGTGGGTGTGCCCGGTGAAACAGCTTATTCTTGCACATCACAGGGCATTATGGCCGGTTTGTTGGCCGCCTAGGTGTCCGTTCTCACACAAAGGCTTTTCGTGGGGTAATGGTACCTGCTGAATGAGTGAGTGCATGATGGAGGGTGGCAACAGCTGCGTGGTCCAGGCTGACGGAACAGAATTCAAGGCTGCAGGGAGTGACGATGGCAGAACCAGACCATGTCCTTTAGGTTCCAATTTGGCAAGGCACAATGGATAATAGGGCAAGGTGATGACATGGGATGACACCCAGCCTGACCAGACCTCCTGCTCACCTTCAGTTAACCATGAGTCTGTGACTGGCTTACTCCACTGTCATTTCAGTGGCCCTTGGAACCAAGTGACCCCATCAGCAGAAACTTGGGCACATGAAGATGGTTTACGAGAGCAGGCAGGGCAGGTCCTTGTAAAAAGAGCATGGAGACAGTCCAGAGGCTTCTTTTTAAGCAACACTGCTTGATCCTTTACACACTTCATCTTAACTTTGCTCTGAGCATGGACCACAGATGGTTTACATTTCAGTAGTTTGTATTTATCCTTTTTTTTTTTTAAGTTTATTTATTTTGAGAGGGGGGAAGAGAGAGAGAGAGAGAGAGAGCACTAGTGAGCAGGGTAAGGGCAGAGAGAGAGGGAGAAGAGACTCCTAAATCCCAAGCAGGCTCCACACTGTCAGCACAGAGCCAGATGTAGGGCTTGAACTCATGAACTATGAGATCGTGACCTGAGCCACCAGGCCAAACCAAGAGTTGGATGCTTAACTGACTGAGCCACCCAGTCACCCATAGTTTGTATTTATCTTAATGTGAAATCGGGGAAACATAACTAGCACAACCATGATGTCGTTGTCATTTTGGCTTAAGGATGAGGCTAACGTGAGCAGTAAGAAGAAAATGTGAGTTTATTAAAAAACAAATATTGCAGGTGGTGTTCAGACATTACAGTTGTGACCGTAAAACTCTAATAGTTTGGAAACAGTATCTTTGCATACTGGCTCATACTCAATGGTGTGTGTTTACCTTCCATGGCTAGGGTCTTGTGATGTGATGTTTTCAGCGAGGAATATATATATTCAGCCTCCTTGAATAACCCTCCATGAATACTCTTTAATGACAGTGGCTTGTTGGAGTTGCAAAGGAGGCTCAGACAAACTGGAACCCCCTGTTCTGGGTTGCTCAGTCCAGAAGTAGATGGTTTTAGGGACTTTGTGAGTGTCCATTGGAGGTGCATGGTGGCCCCTCTCCTCCAGTCACTGGGACGAGCGCTTGTCAAGTTTCAGGTAGCACCCCATACTTTACTTTTTAAAAAAAGAATTAAGGGTATCCCTTCTGAACCAGAAAGGAGTTAGCCACTGTTCCTCAGGAGTCAAAAGTTGGATGTGAGTTTGAGATCATTTGATGCTTTTTATACTGAGGGCACATGTTGGAGGTGAAGAATACCTCATCCCAGACTGCCTTAAGCTTTTTGTAGGCCTTCAAAAGTATATCCTTAATGACATTTGGAAGATGGGTACCTATAATTTTTTGGTAGCAGTGGGGCAGGGTATTCTCAGTGATTATTCCAGAGTCCACTGCTCTTGAATTATTTTTTCTATTCTAAACATGTGTGGTTTTCAGGGGGCTGCAAATTCCTTCATATATCAATTTTGGGGCTAAAGCTAATGGCACAAAAAAGTTTCAGCTTGGGAGCAAGGGAATTTTTTTTTTTTAAATGATGTTTAAAATATGAATCTCTTTGGCTGCTCTAAGTTAGGAATGATAAAATGAAAGAAAGAAAAGGAAAGAAGTTAATGATCTGAAACCCGGGGTTGGTATGTGTTTATATTCAGAATTGGAACAGTGAGCTGACTTTGGCAATTGGGGAATATTAATATTCTGTGTTGTGGCATGGGAATTTGGAAAAGAGGTTTAAAGAAAAAGCTCATATGACAGATTTTTAATAGGAAGGAAGTTGCTGCTCATGTATAAGAAATACTGCTTGTCTGTTGCAGATGGGACAGCCTTCATGGAGTGGCCATACAGGGCGTCGTTCCATCTCTGCTGATACGGTGGCCAGTGGCTGCCATTACTGACCTGTGACCACTTACTTGCCACTAAGTGGAGATGTGTGCCTGATTTCACTTTGCCCTCACAGTGGCCCTGTGAATTAGGGACAATTATTGTCAGCCTTTTGGAGATGAGAAAACTGAGGTTTGGAGAAGGGAAAAAGAACTTGTCCAAGGTCTCTGAGCTTGGCAAAACTGGGACTTGAAGCTGGGCTAGTCTTTGTATTCTAACAATTATGAAATAGGTAAAGGAAGTAGAGTATTTGGGAACTGTAACCTTGGAGTCAGTGGCTCTGGAAACATTTATTTTTTCTTTCATGAATTTGATTGATGAAGGAAATTTAAAACTATGTCAGATACTTTGGAAAGTGCCTGACACATGAGGAAAGACCTCAGTATATGGTATCTGTTGGGTTGCCATTGTTTAGTAATAATAATATTAGCATCGGTCAAATATTGGCTCAGAGAACAGACAAATAAAAGCTTTTCTTGGCTTGGCATACCAGAAGTGGAAGCAGCTAGTCTGAGTTTGAGGTTGGGCAAGGTCATATGTGGATACCGTTTAATTCAGACCTTGTGATCTTAAGCTTGAAAGTGTTCTTGAAATTGCCTTATTCTCTCTGCATTTAGCATTCCCCTCAAGTGTACTGGAGATTTAATTGTTAGAGCAGCTTTTAGCAAACGTTCTTATGTGCTGAATTTGCAAATGTGAATGAAAAAAAGACTTCCTTCCTTCCTTCCTTCCTTCCTTCCTTCCTTCCTTCCTTCTTTCCGTCCGTCCGTCCGTCCATCTTGTTTACCCTCCTCTTTGGAGATGTTTTAGAATTGGTTGTTGTTGTTACCATACAAATCTTGCTTTATTTAAATATAAAATATAGAAATACTGTATGTTGAGTGTCATAGGAATTAATTGACCTGGTCAAGCCATTGCCTCAATGCTTCTCTTGAGTTTACCACATGAGTTGCTCAACAAGATGTTGACAATCTTCATTTCTCAAATGTGGCTTTGCCAGCCATCCACAGGAGGCCCATTTCAGCTGCCAACTGTATTGGCTTTCTCTTCTTGCACAATTTAGCAGAAACCTAGTGGCCTAAGAGAGCTGCCATTTCTTATCTCATAGTCCTGCAGGTCAGCCGTCCAGGTGAGCTCTGGGGAGGTCTATGTTCAGTGTATCATAGGCTGAAATCAAGGTGCCACCTAGGTTGGGTTATGATCCGGAGACTCTGGGTAAGAATGCGCTTCCAAGCTCATTTAGATTGTTGACTGGACACAGTTCCTTGCAGTAGTAACACTGAGGTCTCTACTTCTTGGCTGGCTCTCAGTTGAGGACATTTCTCAGCTCCCTACGGCCACCCCCAGTACTTCTCCTGTGGTCCCTGCGTCTTCAGAGACAGCAGTAATGCATAGAAGCCTTCCCAAGCTTCAAGTCTCTCTGGCTTTCCCCTTTGTTGCCAGTCAGAGGAAGCTCTCTGCTTTTAAGAGATTATTTAGTTTAATGCATGGTTTTCATATAAAATCAGGAACAGCGTTGCTACCAAGAGACACTGGAGAAAAGCAAAAGAGCTGTATCTCATTTGCATTTTTAGAAGTAATTATTTTTAAGCCACAGCTGGTGGTAATAGAACTACAATAAACGGGAACTGAGAGATGGGAGTTCAAGTCTTGGTTCTGGGACCATGAGTCTAGAGAGCTTGGGGCACAGTTTCTGGGACTTGATCTCATCATATGTAAAATGAGATAGCTGGGCTCTTAGGGTCAGTTTTTTTCTTCTTCCTTTTCCTTTTTTCTCTTCACTCTCATTCTGCCTTCCCCTGGCAGACCTCATTAATCAACCATCTTAGTCTTCCCTGCTGAGCTTGGACGCTGTCCTAGAATCCTTTTGACATGACCCTCTGGGGAGTCACCAGCAAGCTACTGGAGTTGGCACTGGAGATGAAACCTGTGTGTCATCCTAGCACTTGGAGGTCCCATTTCATCTGAAATTCGATGATTCTCTGAAATGAGAAATTATCAATTTCCTTGGCCAAATTGCAGACAGCCAGAGAAGAGCCAGTTGGCCTTGGCTTTGCTTGTCATACAGACATCTGGGGAGTGGATTCAGTTTTCTAGCCACAAATTGAGGTGTGCATAAAAAGTCACTTTCTTTCCTTCTAATTGAACTTCATTTCTAGTTTGAGCCCCTCTTCTGCCAAGTCGTAGAAATGAAATTGCAGTTAATTCACCATAGTCCCTTTGGCTCTCCTTGGGGTTGTTCTAAGTCCTGTGGACTCACATAGAGCCCAGGCATAGAGGTAGAGGGGCTGCTGGTGCTTTGCTGTCACCTGCCTGTAGAGACATTCTTGCTCCCAGTTGTCTTTGATTTTATTCAGGAGAGTCTAATTAACCCCCCAAACCCAGTAATACATAAGTTGTTTTCTTATTCAGGAAGAATCTTCCATGTTTGGGACAATTATCCAAGGCATTGTTCATCTACCTAGTGATCAAGGACTAAGCTATTTCTGTCTTGTTTCAGCATGAAGCCTCTAGTCCCTCAGGCAGATAGGACAGAGCTGGAAGGTCATTGGGTAGCTCTTAACTATGTTGGTTTGGATGTGACCCATGCCTTCCCATATCCATTGGCTGTGGCTGGACACATGGCCCCGCCCATCCCTGGATGGGGCTGGAAAATGTGTGTGTGGGGGACGGGATGTGACACATGGATCTCAAGCAATTGCTGCGGCCATGTACCACAGTCGTTGACTCATTTTGAGTGCTTTACATTTTCTGTTCCTGCCTGCGAGTCTTGAGCAGGTGGCCAGCTCCCTGTGCTCAAGCCGCTTTCCCCCAGTGAGGGAAGCTGTCTATTCTTCTATGCCTCTGGGCTTGGGGAAGTGCTGGGGTCGTCTGTGCTCTTCAGCCCACCTGTACCACACATGTATGTCTTTTGCCCACTTTCTTGACAGTGGGGTTACTTAGTACTTTATGTCAAACTGATTTTGAGGCCCATAACATTGTCTGGGAGTTTGGATATGCTAGAAAAGCCAGTCAGATGCTGGTGATTTTGACACCACTACATTTTGATAGGGACCCACCTCAGGAGCAGCCTTCATACCACAGATCAGTGGTTATTCCAGCCTTTGTTATGGGGGCTTCCTGACTGGTTTACCTGTACCACCTGGCAATAAAACCACTGTAGAGGTGGTGTTAACGATGGCCACTGAGATTAAGAAGATTTCTGCTACTTCTTGAATTATGTATGATGACATCAAGGCCCCTAGGAACTACTGAGCTGGAATAGTAAACATCTTGTTCTATTATAAAAAGTGATAGTTGTGAAATCACTGTGGGACCAGAAGACGCAGGTGTTTCCAGGTTCCCTAAAACTTTCTTGGGCTTCTTCCTGTCCTCTGACTCGGCCAACATGGGGTGGTGGGGACTCAGGGCTCCTTCCCACAGACCCTTCCCAGGGGCACCCCTTGGTTTCCTCTGAGAACTCACCAGCATTTCCAGCCTGCATAGACTGGCTCTCGCCATGGGCACTGCGGAGCACAGGTGAGCAGCGGAGTGGGCAGAAGTGGCTCCTGCTGCCTCTGACCCCATTCTTCCCAGGCTTAGTTTACCCCTGAGGTCTTTGTTGGAGAAAGTTCAAGCCCAAGCCTTAAACTCCGTTGTTCTGGGTCCTGCTGCGAGGAGAACCAGTCTCTCCTGCTGGTTAATCCATTAAAAGATTACTCTGCTTCTTCATATTCTTACTCTGTCTCGCTCGCTGTAAACATGTCACTTGAGAAGGGAGGGCAGATTTTTGTGGATATCTTTTGGTGAGGAAACTTGCTGTGGAATTTGTGAAGGTCTCAGGTTTGTTCTTTCCTCTTGTCCAGCTGTGCTTATTGGCTGGAGGAGGGTTTGGGTTTGTCTCATTACTCTTGGCTGCTGGGTCCTTGTTCCTTTCTTAACTGTTCATAAGTTCAAAGAGATTTTTCTCTCCATTTCTCTGTTTTTCCCTCTCTGTCTCTGTTTATCTCCATTTCCTTCTCTTTCTGTCTCTATCTGTATTTCTCCCACACACTTCCCCCTCTCCAACCCCCACACCCATCACCGATCCCATTCTAGCTTCCCTGATTTATTTCCCACAGCTTTCTTTAACCTGCCAATCATCTGGATAAATTAAATCACTGTCTGTCCCTTCATTCCTCTTCGTGTTATCCAGTCTATTGGAAATGACCTTCTCATGGCATTTAAGTATAAATTTGCCCCCATTAAAAATATTTATATTTGAAAAAATATTTTTATGTTTTATTTTATATTTTGAGAAACAGACAGAACATGAACAGGGGAGGGTCAAAGAGATGGAGACAGATTCTGAAGCAGGCTCCAGGCTCTGAGCTCTCTGCACAGAGCCCAGCGTGGGGCTTGAACTCACGAACAGTGAGATCATGACCTGAGCTGAAGTTGGATACTTAACTGACTGAGCCACCCAGGCACCCATTATTTATTTTTGAGAGAGAGAGAGAGAGAGAGAGAGAGAGAGAGAGACAGAGAGAGACAGAGAGGCAGAGAGGCAGAGAGGCAGAGAGAACGCACATGAGTGGGAGAGGGGCGAAGAGAGAGATGTGAGAGAATCCTAAGCAGAGCCCGATGTGGGGCTTAATCTCATGAACTGTAAGATCATGACCTGAGCTGAAATCAAGAGTTGGATGCTCAACTGACTGAGCCACCCAGCTGCCCCAATCTTACCCATTAAAAATAAAAAAAAAATCTTGTATGAAGCAGTATGTGTAAAGTGTAGAAAATCTGGAAAATGTACAAATATATATTTCTATATTTATAGAATTATTTCTATCTATGCGGAGATATTTAGGAAATATAGAGAATTGTAAGGTAGAAAGCAAAACCCCATAACTTTATCACTTAGTTATAAGCATTTTGATTTCTTCTTTTCTTTTTTTTTTCTTTTCCTTTCTTTTCTTTTTTTTTTTTGAAAGTCTGATAAATTTGTCTGAGGGATACCCTTGATTTTGAAGTCCACCTCAAGTGCAGGACTCTTCAGATTCCTTTGTGTACAGTCACTCCCAGCTAAGAGGGATGGCATCTTCCTCAGCATCCCTAAAATGATGGTGTTCCTGCTCATCACTGTGTGCTCTGGGTCATTGTGTAATAGATGACCCTAAAATACAATAGCTTAAAACAACAGCAACAGCAAAATTTGTTATTCTGCAGTATTCTCTGTAGGTCAGGAATCAGAGCAGAGCCTGAGTCCTCTGCATCTGTTACAAGCTACAATCAAAGCATCAGTCAGCTGTTGTCTGCTCTGAAGGCTCGCCTGGGGGCGGGTCTGCTTCCAGGCTCACTTGCATGCATGGTTGTCGGACTGAAGGCCTCAGTTCCTTGCTGGCTGTTGGCTGGAAGTTTCCCTCAGGTGTTTGCCCTGTGAGCCTCTCTGTAGAGCAGCTCGTAACATGGCGGCAGGCTTGCATCAGATGGAACATGTGAGAGAGCAAGAAGAGGCAAGGAAGAGAGGAGCCAGAGTCCTTTTATGGTCTAATTCTGGAAGTGGTGTCACATTACTTTTGTCATACCTTGTTCAGTAGAAAGAAGTCACCAAGTCCAACCACGTTCTTTGGAGGGTGGTTCTGCAAAGGCACCAACACCAGAAAGCAGGATGGGACCGTGGGGGCCACCTGGGAGCTGCCTGCTGCAGACAGGGTTAGTTATGAGCAGCTGTCTCTCCCACACTGGACTTTCTGGCATCTTGGGCAGAGCCCTGCCTGATCTCGTTTGTATCTCTACCCATCACAGTTGAGTCAGATAATGCATCTTGCCCCTGAGGTAGGCTCTCAGAATCCTGCCCCTTTGGGCTCTCAGAGCATGTGCTTTCCTCTTAATGGCTTCTGCCCCATTTACCGCTGTGCCTTGCTGGGAAATGCTTCTAAGGTTTGCAGGTCTCAGCTCATGTACCCCTCTCCCAGGTGGGTGGTTCTAACTTCTGTCATGCCATCAATCACTTGGACAGTCTGACACATACTCTTTCTTGGAAAAATACATTTTCAAGTTCATGAAGTAAACTGAACAGGATATATGAAAGCCCAATTATAATGAAATACAGTTACCAAAATAGAATCCCCTGGATATATGGTATAGTGATTTATGGGCTTATTTATGAACATCTCAAATAGCAAGATCCAGTAGTGGGTTTAATTTCAAAATAGTGATGACAGTAAGTGCAGTTTTGAGATACCAGCGGCAACTAAGATTTGGTAGGAAACTGTCTGATTTCTGTTGGTGATAAAGTCTCAGGTTCTTCTCATATGACTTGTTTACCTTCAGAATTCAAGGGGATGGTAAATTTCAGTGAGACATTAGTTAAAATCATGATACGATTGTTTTTTGGACATCCTGAACCCCTGATTAAGAACCCCTACCTGGAGGAATGGGTTCGCTGCCTCCATGGACGTCCCACTCTTCCCCATGGCTCCACCCCTGTCGCCCCCCAGATTAAGGGGAACTTGTTTGACCTGTTGCCACAGAGTGGCGTGGCTGGCCAGGTTTCCATCAGGAACATGAGGCTGGCGTGAAGAGAAGGGGAAGGGCAGTTTGATCAGAAAATGCAAGCGAATGAAGAGTCCCTCCTGATCATGTAGCTGGGAGTTTGGTGTTCTGCTGCAGGGAGAGTGGAGACTGGGTGAGCTGGAACAGAGCTGCCTGCCGGGCTCCTGTGTGACACAGTGTGGGGGCGGGGGAATGGGATGGGGAAGGTATGGCCCTACGTATTTCTGTGAGATTGAGGTAAAGATTCAAATTGTGTTTTCTGGCTGCCCGACCATTGCACCTGCAAGCTTGTCTCCAGGCTAGAGCTAGACCGTGAGATGGCGTTCTTGGATTGGGTTGCTCATGCACGACCCTGTCCTGCGATTATTTATGGAGACCAGGGTTGCCGCACCACGTCCCGAGGGCCAAAGCTGGCCTGCCGCCTGTTCCTGTACAGCTCCAGTTTTCAAAGGTGGGGCATAATTCTTTCCCAGATACCGTATTGCCTGGGCGCTGCTCCCTGGCTTGCAGGTGGCGCTTGCAGAGAGAGACCCAGTGGGGAACTCCCTGCGCCGCCCTGGCCTTCTGATCGTGCCCCTGCACTAAGCCATCCTGCGGGACTGGGCCACCGCTGTTTAAAAAAACTTCTGCACTTTTGTTACCTCTTTAAAACATGCTAGTATCGACAGCCCAGCGACAAAGCTGACAGAATCAAATTAGCATTCTTTAATGTACACGGATTCTGTGAAGATATCTAATTCACTGCTATAAATGGACTTGTTTCCTCACTCCCCAAAGCTTCGCCCCTCCCCTGTGAGGCTCCAGCGATGAAGAGATTGGCTGTGTCACTTTGATGACTCATTTAATTTCTAGTTACACGAGTGGAATGCACAAGTCCAAGGCAAGGGTGAGGTGCGGATTCTGACTAAGGAATTGAAACATCGCAAGTGATTTCGGTGGCACCTCTCCGCCCTGGCTGCAGGCAGGTAGTTGTGACTTCCGCTGTGTGCGCACGAGGGTGAACCGAACAGGATGACCCTGCTATTATGCATACCCAAGTAGAGCTAAGTAATTTCCCCAGGGACAGCGGATTTATGAAATATTGGAATCCTGACAAGCTCTGTTGCTCTCTGGCTCTCTGGTAATGTGCCCTGCCCAGAGACGACCTTGACTATGTTGAGACTGCATTTGGCTTGCACCTTGCAGGTGTGGCTTTTACAGAGAGGCCTTGTCTGCTTATTGCAGGAGGAGGTTTGATTTTCTAGAACTTTTCTGCTCCATCCTGCTATCTGCACTATGTCATGTGAGCACCATTACACCCGGAGGTGTGAGCAGAACTCTGGGCTACTCCTAACGATTGAAACTCTTTTTTGAGCCATAGAGTCTTGGGCATGGAGCTCTCTCTGCCTTCTGACTGAGGACTGGGGACCCCGGCGTGGGAGCTTGTGTTTTGTGTAACACAAGTCCTCAAGGTGGTAGGAGGTGTGATCAGGGTATAACCCAAGGGTTCTGTTTTGGTGGAGCCTGAAGTGGAGTCTCCCTAAGTTACATTGTATGCCCTGAGTTTTCAGTAGTAGAGGCAATCCGAGGTTGGCTCCACTTACAGAGCGTTTTGACGGTGGTTTGTTTAATAAGACAAGTAGGCCTAAAGGGAAACCAGCAAGGATGATTTGTTTGTTCATTTAACATGTATTTCTTGCACACCAGTGCCTCTTGGAACTCAGGCGTGGTGCTGGTGTGCAGTGGGGAGAAACACACAAATAATTCTTGTTTGCGAAAGTTCTAATCTAGTGGAGGGGACAAAAGTAAATGGGTAAATATGAAGTGTGAGGTCCTTTGAAGTCCATGAACAGCTGTACTGAGAGAAAGAAGAGGGGGTAATCAGGGCAGGCCTCTGAGAGGAGGTGACATGGAGGGCGAGAGGTGACTGATATGTGGACCAGGCCTGCCTCAGTGCTTCTCACTGACAGTTTCCCCCTGAGCTCAGCGAGAATGGCCTCCCAGCCTGCTTTCCCTCGTGTGCCCCTCAGTCTCTTGCCTGTTTTGTTTGCCTTTGCACTGCTGAGCCCTCTGCATGATCCTCTGATGCCTTCTCTTTCTTGCCCGAGTGTGGCTCATCCTTTGGGCCAAAGCATAGGCAACGCTTCCTCTGGACAGTCCTTTGTGATTCTCGAGTGTGGAAGGGGTACCACTCCTGGAAATGGCATGCGTATTTCAAGCTTCTCTTTTCATGGTGTTGAGCATGCTGCTGTCTTGCTTTCCTCCGTTGTGAGGCTATAACCTCCCAGAGGGCATGGACCATGACCGTCTCCTTCATCCCTCCCTCTCTGGCCTCCACGCTCGTCACCAGCACACTCAGGCACGTGTGAGTGGGTGCTGTCTGAGGCTGGGCTCCTGCTGGTCTTGGAGCTGAGGGCAGGAGGGCAGCACACAGGGCATAGTGAGAGGTCTGAAAGCACATGCAGATAATTCACCAGTCTCAATCAGGTATGGGAAGAACAGTGTAGACTCAAACAGAGTTAAGAGCCGTGACCCTCTCCCTGGCTTTGAGCTAGCAGGAATGTTTCGTGATTTCTGAAACAGGAAGGCATCACTATTTTTGCGAAGATTCTTAATATATTTTGTGACCCCTAATCTCTTCCATGGTTCATCCAAGTAGCCAAAAAGCATGTGGCTACTTAACTGTGTTTGAAAGACCAGGTGGCTGAAGTGTGGGGAGTTCTGGTAAACCTACTCCTGTTCCTCCCTGTGTCATGACGGACCATGAGGCGAGGGAATGGCTAGGCTCTGAGAAGAGGAGGTAGACCCCAGACCCCAGAGCTCACTCAAACATCGCAGCTCTATAATGAGGTAATTCTTCACTCCTTAAACTACTGAGCACACATGGTCACGTGCAGCCTCACACTCCTCCGAGAACCCATGGAATGTCCAGATGGTGTGGTTATATTTTATTGGTGTCTTCCGTTCTCTGCAGATTCTGCTGGGAAGAGATGAGTTTGTTGTATAGAATTAAGGCCTCAAATAAGGAGCTTAAACACTGTGTTAGTGCAACATGTTAGGAGGTGAGGCCTGTCTGGATCAATAGAATTTCCTGGCAGTTAGGAATAGATATTTGCCTCTGGAGGCTGTGCATTCCCAGTGGGTCTTATGTGGCCATTTGATGGGGGGTTTCTACCGTGTTGTCCAGACCCAGCACTGCTCACTGAATTGCACAGGGTGGAGGCCTGCTTCCATGTGTTAAGGAAAACCATTCATTGCTCTGTCTCTCTGTCAACATTTATGATATTAAACAGAAAGCGTTTATTCCTTAGGTGGTCTCAGCAAATCGAAGTTTGACTAACAGTGGTGACAACAAATGTATTCATTGACATAGAAAACTCTTCATCACATGATATGTAGAAATACTTCATAAAGTGGCATAGATGGTATAGTTCCAGTCAGTTAAAATATATGTTCAACATAGAGGAAAAAAATGGAAGACACACAACCAAAATATTAGTTTTTATTTTTTTGGTGGTGGAAGGGGGTAGGGTTGGTGGCATTATCACAGGATTTCCTATTTTGGTTATCTGTAATTTTTTTTCAATGAACATTTATTAAAGTTTTTAATTAACAAAGATATGGAGAATGAAACTTTGAAACCGAGCAAACATAAGCCCTTTATGCCGCCTTGTGAGACTGGGTTGACTTGCTAATAGCCCTTCTGGATAGTAGCCATTAGTTAAGTAACAGATCATTAGGTATGAAGAATAGATATGTCACTGTAGAGACAGAGGGGTGCTGTGTGTATGGTTCTGGGGCATGCACACCCTTGTGGAAAGTGGTCATATGTGCTTGTGGAGCTGAAGAATGGGAGCGTGGGAGACCTCATGTCAATATCCTGTGCCTTTCTAGACCTCTACAGTGATCTAGGAAAAGAAGTGACCGTGCCAAGGGATATACTCTCCTCTCAGTTCTGAAGTCACCACCCTGTGTGCTGGTGTCTGAGGATGCAGCGATCATTTATACCTTCATGAGCTACAGCGTAATGAGGGAGAATACACTAGACAAGTAAATATGTAAACATAGCACAAACTGTGATAGGTATTATGAAACAAAACAGGTTGCAAAATGAGAGATTAAGAGCCATCCCTTTCCCTGGGAATCAGCCCACTAAGATGAGCACAGACTTTCAGTTTTGGCTTCTTTGCCACTGAATGCAGTCATTATTAACTGAATCACAAACCATATCATGGTAGTTAGCATTGTTTGTGCTTGTAGATTAACGTCTGTTATCAAATAGGGAGCCATGTATGCGAGAAATAGGTCTTTATTTCTGAAGGCAAGTTTGCAATGAAGCAGTTGTGTGCTGAAGGATGTGGCTTTACGTGACACTAATGTAATTTTTACCTTAAAAAAAAAAAAAGAAAAGGATTGATTTATACTTTGAGCAAGCAGGACTTAGAAATGTGATTATAATTGTAGGATGCAAATTGCAGAATTTCAGTGAGAAGAAATCTTGTCTAAAGAGAGTTAATAGGAAAGGTGGAGTCAAGTAGTGGAAAAGATGCCAGTCCAGCTGTCCCAGGTTCTTGGATTTCATCCAGTCAGGAATACCATCTGTCAACTGTTCTGGAGTAAATCCATCCTGTCTCTGGGGTCAGAGTCTTTCCTCTGACTAGTTAGAGGTAGGCTTTAAGGTAGCCCATGGTGTTAGGTGGTATTTATGGTCACAGAATATAATGTGAAGATTGGGTTTCTGGGTTATTTTATCCGAAACATTAAACATGAGAACGAGATTCTTAATGGGTAAGTGTCTTGAGTTTAGATACTTATTAACTGTAAGGGCAGGTAAATTTTTTAAGGGAGTGTTCCTGGCAAGGGAAGGAAATTGCTTTAGTGGCTTATTATATGGACCCGGCTTTCATTGTCCAGAGTGATGTTTTGAAGATAGGATTTAATCAGTGTTCTCAGAAAGCAAGTGTTGTGTGTGTGCATAGTTCCATGAGTTGGGATAATCACTGGTGAATCATGTTTCCTTCGTACATTGTGGTAGTTGATAATGGCAGTGTTCTTGGTCTTCCAACCAGAGGAGTTTCTGTGTATAGATATATCTGCAGGGAGAGAGACTACTGATTTCCTCACTCCAGCTCTGAGATGTGAATGTACATAGATAGCTGCTATATGAAAACTTGTCTTCTTGTTTCCTTTTAAATCATTAAAAGCTTAATTAAATTTTGTACCAATGTTAATTTTTTCGCTTTGACAAATAACACAGTTTTGTATAATGTTATATTAGAGGAAGTTGGGTCAGGCTATATGGTGACTCTACTTCCTTTACAACTTTTCTGTAAATCTAGAATTATTTCAAAATAAATCTATTTAAGGAATAGATTTTATTAAAATATCTTTTATTTTTTATTTTTATTTTTTTTATTTAAAAAAAAATTTTTTTAATCTTTATTTTATTTTTGAGACAGAGAGAGACAGAGCATGAACAGGGGAGGGTCAGAGAGAGGGAGACACAGAATCCGAAACAGGCTCCAGGCTCTGAGCTGTCAGCACAGAGTCCGACGCGGGGCTCGAACTCACAGACTGCGAGATCATGATCTGAGCTGAAGTTGGCCACTTAACCGACTCAGCCACCCAGGTGCCCCTATTAAAATATCTTTTAATTGTAAGGATGATATCTAATATATTCTGAGCAGCACCCATCTCTGTCTTAATGAACAACTTAAGTGTGAGCATACGGCGTAAAAAATAAATTGGGTGGGAAGAAAGATCCTTTGACGTTAGAGCATCTTAATGAAAACAGTCATCAGATTGCCTGCCTCAGTAATTTTTCTAAAATAGGAATCAGAAGAGGATGTTCATTGTTGTATTGTTTATAAGAGTAAAAGATGTTCCCAGATAAGGGATTAGTTAAATAAATAATGGGCTTTCAATATGCTTTGAATGCTATGCAGCAATAACAATGATGGTATTGAATATGTTTGACATTAATAACGTTATTGCTATGTGGAAAAAGTAGGTCATGAAGGAGTATGTGGATACAATATGTAACTACATATAAATGACGATAGAAAACATTCTGGCAGGCTGTGTACCAAAATATAAATTGTTGTTTATAACTAGCATGTGAGTTATGAATGATTCTTATTTATATGTTGCTTATGTCCATTTCCTACTTTACCTGCCATGAACATGTATTAGTTGTTTAATAAAGACAAAAATTAATTGTCCCACCATCAGTACATGAATTTAAAAAGCAGTTGTAGGTATGATTAATATCCTTTACCTTAGGCAATAAAACTGACATGCCCATACATAAACACTGTCCAAATTTTGTCCCTTAAATATTACCCTTAAGGTTCCTTTTTCCTGAAACATCATCTTTTTTCCTTTGGCTTGTATTCTTATTCCTGAAAGCTCAAACCACTGTTCATCAAAACCTCCTGTCATTTTAGCCAGTGATGTTTTATGTCACTAAATGATCTGAATCTGTAATCTTTTTTTTTAATGTATAGACTTGTCAAATCACTATGTTGTACCCTTGAAACTAATATAACATTGTATGCCAAGAATGCTTCAATGAATCTGTAATCTTAAAAAAAGAGGTAAACATTGTACATAACAGAATCTGGCTGAAGCAGTTGGTTTTCTGTAACTTTTATTGACAGTGCACCCTATTTACCTGATACAGCTTGTTGGTAGGTGTCTAACATTTCCTAAAACCTAAATTATGATCTGTCCTTGGAGCAGGGGCTGTTTGGTGGACATGGTTAATCCCAAGGTGTATGTTGGACAGATTCATCATAATTTCTGGGGAAAGAGCATTCATTCATTCATTCATTCATTCACTCAACTATTGAGTGAGTTCATGTTATGTGCAGGATACTGTGCTAGAAATTGTGGAATGTAACACATTCCAGGAAGGGAGATAAGCATGCAGATAACTAATAGAGTGATTATTGACCAAAAAATATTTAAAAAATTAATACAGAGGCCAGAGAAGCAACCCTCACGTATATGGTCAGTTTACTTTTTTTTTTTTTTTTTTTAAATTTTAACGTTTATTTATTTTTGAGACAGAGAGAGACAGAGCACGAACAGGGGAGGGGCAGAGAGAGAGGGAGACACAGAATCCGAAACAGGCTCCAGGCTCTGAGCTGTCAGCACAGAGCCTGACGCGGGGCTCGAACTCATGGACCGTGAGATCATGACCTGAGCTGAAGTCGGACGCCTAACCGACCGAGCCACCCAGGCGCCCCTCAGTTTACTTTTAATAAGGGTGCCACATCTTTCAATGGGGAAGGAATAGTCTTTTCAAGAAATTGTGCTGGGATAACTGGATACCCCCATTCGGAAGGATGGAGTTGGAACCTTGCCTCACACCAAATTCAAAAACTGACTCAAAATGGATCAAAGACCTAAATGTAAGAGCTAAAACTTTGACAGTCTTAGAAGAAAGCAGAGAGCTAAATACTCATAACCTCAGGTTTGGCAATGGGCTCTTAGAAATGACACCAAAAGTATGAGCAACAAAATAAAAAATAGGTAGATTGGACTTCATTGAAATTAAAACCTTTTGTGCTTCCAAGAACATCATCAAGAAAGTGAAAAGACAACCCATAGAATGAGAGTATGTATTTGCAAATTATGTATCATATAAAGGATTGTATCTAGAATACATAAAGAACTCTTACAACTCAGGGTGCCTGGGTGGCTCAGTCAGTTAAGCATCTGACTTCGGCTCAGGTCATGATCTCATTGTTCATGGGTTCGAGCCCCGCATCAGGCTCTGTGCTGACAGTTCAGAGCCTAGAGCCTGCTTCAGATTCTATGTCTCCCTCTCTCTCTGCTCCTCTCCTGCTCATGCTCTGTCTCTGTCTCTCAAAAATAAATAAATATTTAAAAAATAAACCTAAAGAACCCTTATAATGCAATAACATAAAGACAAATAACCCAATTAAAAATGGACAAAGGATCTGAATAGACATTTATCCAAAGAAGATATACAAAATTGCCAATAAACACATGAAAATGTTACATGAAAAGATGCTTGAAATCATTAGTCATCAGGGAAATGAAAATCAAAGACCCAGCGAGACACAGCTTCACATCCAGTCATTTTGGATGACTGTAACCAAAATGTCGGGTAATAAGTGATAGCAAGGATGTGGAGATATCAGAACCCTCTCACATTGCTGGTAGGAATGGAAAATGGTGCAAATGCTGTGGGAAACAGCTTGGTGGTTCTTTAAAAAGGTGAGCGTAGAGTTACCACATGACCCATTGACTCCACTCCCTAGGTATGGACCCAAAAGAATTGAAAGAAGGGACTTAAACAGATATTTGTACACCAATGTTTGTAAAAGGATTATTCACAACAGCCAAAAGGTGGAAATAACACAAATGTTCATCAACGGATGAATGGATAAAATCTGGTAAATGCACACAATGGAATATTACTTAGCCGTAAAAAGGAATGAAGTTCTGGTACCCACTACAACATGGGTGAACCTTGATAACATCATACTGAGTCAAATAAGCCAGACCTAGAAGGACAAATACTGCATGATTTCACTTGCATGAAGTACCTGGAATAAGCAAAGTCATAGAGACGGAAAATAGAAAAGAGGTTTGCGGGGGTTGGGGATGGGAGGTGGGAGTGGGGCTTTATTGTTTAATGGGTACAGAGTTTCAGTTTGGGATGATAAAAAAGTTCTGGAAATGAATAGTGATGATGGTTGCACAACATTGTGAATGTGCTTAATGCCACTGAATGGTACGCTCAAAAACGGCTACAGTGATAAATTTTATGTTGTGTATATTTTACTGCATACACAAAAAATAACCTATAAAATGAGAGGAATCTTGAGTTTTCCAAGACAGATTTTTGTCCCAAAGTCTCTCACTTAATATGGTTAACTTATTGGTAATTACAAGAACTTTTGTTAATTCTATTTTCTAACAAAAAGTGAGCTCCTGATATTATTAATGTGCTAACATTAAATTTTGTAATGCACTAAATGCATTAGTTTATAACAAATGAGGCTTGGAATAATCCGAATCCATATATAAAATAAATGAATCTCAACCATCACATCTTTTACAAAAATTAAATAAAAATGGATCATAGATCTAAGTGTAAAATGTAAAAGTACAAAACTTTTAGAAGAAAATAGAGGAGGAAAACTTTGTAGCTGTGGATCAGGCACAAAAGTGTTAGGACACCAAAGCGTGATCCATTAAAAAAAAAAAAAAAAGATGGGGCACCTGGGTGGCTCAGTTGGTTAAGCATCCGACTCTTGGTTTTGACTCAGGTCATGATCTCATAGTTCATGGGCTCGAGGCCTGTGTTGGGCTCTGCACTGAGAGTGTGGAGGCTGATCGAGATTCTCTCTCTCCCTGTCTCTCTGCTTCTCTCCTGCTCACCTAGGCGTGCTCTCTCTCTCTCTCTCAAAAATAAATAAGCAAACAAACAGGTCATGATCAGGTCATGATCTTGTGGTTCGTGAGTTTGAGCCCCATATCAGGCTCTGTGCTGACAGCTCGGAGCCTGTAGCCTTCTTCGGATTCTGTGTCTCCCTCTCTCTGCCCCTCCCCTGCTCACACTGTGTCTCTCCCTCAAAATAAATAAGTATTAAAAAAATTTTTTTTTAAATAAACATTAAAAAAAAGAAATTGGAATTCATCACAATTTAAAACTTTTTCTCTGTGAAAGATACCATTAAAAAGGTGAAAAGAAAACCATGCATTGGGAGAAAATATTTGCAATTCATGTGTATGACAAAAGACTTGTATCTATAATATATAAAGAACTCTCAAAACTCAAGAATGAGAACAACAACCCCTGTAAAATTGGGCAAGATTTGAACAGACATTACACCAGAGAATTATATAGGTGACAAATAAGCTTATGACAAGGTGCTTAACATCATTAGTCATTGGAGAAATGCAAGTTAATAACACAGATATTACCACACACCTATGGGAAGGACTGATATTCTGTCCCCACTCCCCTGCCCCCTCCTCCCCCACCAAAGCCAAAACAACAGACCCTGACAATACAAACGTTGGAGAGGATGCAGAGTAAATGGGACTAACAAACATTGCTGGTGGGACTGTGAAATGGTGTGGTCACTTTAGAAATAGTGTGACAGTTTCTTATAAGTCAGGCATACACCCACCCGATGACCTAGCCATTCTACTCCTAGGCATTTACTCAAGAGAAACAAAAACTTATGCTCACATAAATACCTGTACCTGAGTGGTCATAGCAGCTTTATTATTATTATTTATTCACAATAGTCCAAACCCTGGATGGGTGGCAAGGGCTGTGATGAGTTGAAAGAGTTGGGGTCCACAAAGGTGCATGGTCACGGTGCGGGATTTATCTAGTTGGGGGCAAGGAGTTTTGTGTGGAGGGAGTGGTGCTCCAAGATAGACTTGACAAGTAGGTGTTGGGGAGTGTGGAGCATGGAGAACATTCCAGTAGTTGTGAACTCTGGGGTTGCCCTCCCCACGTTTGAGGAATTCCTAGGCTTTGGCAGAAGAGGAAGGTGTTGAGTGTGGCTGGAGTACAAGTGCAAGATGGTGGGATGATGGATGGAGGAGAGGTTGGCAGAGTTCAGGTGGAGGACACCCCTTGGGCTGTCTCTGTCTCTGCCCAGCCTTGGAGGAGCATGTGTTCTCAGGTGTGCGTTCCAAGGGCCTGAAGGAGGGAGGACTGGGCACGGCGAGGCTGGGGGGATGTTGGGAAGGTGCCTGAGGCATTGAGGTAGAGAGGTAGGTGGGTATGAATTGGAGTTGGCTTGGTTGGCATGGTTAAAAGTGAACATTTTTCAGCAGAATCATGGGGGAAGATCAATCAAGCCTTTTCCAGAAGATTGCTTTGTTGTTTTCCTTTCCCTCCCCTTCTTTCTTGGTGTTTCTCAGGAAAGTTGCTTTTCTCTTTTCTTGCCCTCAACCCCCATCTCACAGACTCAGGTCTGTTAGAGAGGGAGCCTTACTAACATAAGATGGATGGGTTTGGCCATGGGGCATTCTGCATTTCCCAGGATAACATTTGTCTTTATTTTAAATCATCAAAACAGCATTTAAGGGAGAACAGGGATCTGTGCATGCTTTTATTCACCGTGTTTTCCAATTGCTGGCATTATTCTCTAATAACAGGATGTGTACATGATATGATGTAGAGGCCACTGGGCTGCAGAGGAGCCATTAGCTTTCCCTCAAAAATAAAAAGAGAGGCTGCCGTTTGAATAATGATCCCTGGCTGTTTTCTTTGTACATGGGCCATTTCCTTAATTAGGTTTCAAGCTTCATCTCTCTTGTTTTTAACTAAAAAGCCAAGTGAGAGAGAGACAAATTGCGTTGTGGGGGAAAAGGACAGGAATGTGTTTCATGCAAAGTAAGGGGAGAAGGAGTAAAACGGGAGATCGGCAGACACCCCAGTGGTCAGGCTGACTTGGGCAGAGCTGGGCTTGGTTCTGGACCGAATTTAGCATTTTTCGAGGTCGGGGGACCTTTGTGCACATGCCAGGGAATACGTCCCCTGCTTCCTATCCGGAGTTGTGATCCAGGTCTCAGAATTTGTCTTTGGGGTCACCTTTTCCTTCACTCTGCCTTGAAAAGATCTGACAGCCTGTCTCAAAGATGCACACCTTAAGAGTCAGACAGCCTGGATTCAAATCCTGCCTTGCTGGGAACCAGCTCTGTGACCTTGAGCAAGCCATAGCATTTTGTAGCTCCAGGTAAAATGGGGTGGTAATAGCAGTCACTTCACAGAGTTGTCCTGGGATTAAACTATTGACTTTTTATGTGAAGCATTTAGAAGGTGCATGGACAGTCTCAGTGAAGCTCAGGGCTGCTGCCACTGCCTAGTTATTACTGCTCTTAATATCAGCCTCCGAGAGAGTCCTCGTGGAGGCTTTAGGACAGATGCAGTGTTGCTATTTCATAACCCCGTCTGCATTCAGGGGAAGGGAGTCGGCATGTTGGAGCCACAAATTACAGAGAACGTTGACAACCTCATTTATTTTCCCCCAGAGTGTTGTGTTTTCTCACCTGTTGTTTTTAACTTCTGAGCTCCCCGAGCTGCCCAAGATGCTGTCATATTTTGAGTCTGTTGAATGTGGTAGGAAATAACTTCGAAGTTAGTCTGGGGCCTTGATTCAGAAGTTCTATCTTCTCAAATCAGAGTACTTTGTGTGTTAATGTAGAATTTTTCCTTTTTAAAGCCAGACAAATGGTGGCACCGCTGAACAGCTTTCCTGATCTACATCGGCAGGAATTCCTTATTCCCTCAAAGAACTTCCCCTTCTCACCCTCTCTCCTGCTGCTCCACTGCATGGAGAATATGGGGATGAAATCTAGTCTCTTTCTTCAGAACTCAGATTGTGGTCCATGGACCCACAGCATAGCATCAGCTGGGGACTTGTTAGGAATGCAGAATCTTCAGCCTCACCCTAGATCTGAATCAGAACCTCCATTTTAACAAAACCCCTGGTGAGATTCATGTGCATATCTTGCTCTCAGTGGGAAGATGTCCCAGTAAGTCAAAGTATAAATACCAGCAAGGGGGACCAAAGTCTGGCGCTGGGGGATGAGGGGACTTCCTGCAGGTAGGTTGACTGAGGAGTAGGAGTTGGCTGGGAGAGGGTGGGATGAGGGCAAGTAGAGGAGGGAGGGGCCTCTAAAAAAAATGGATGTACAAAGCCAGTGACGTCAAGATCATTTGACCTGACAATACTTTTCTCGATTTGGTATTTATCATTTCTTGGATCCTTTTTAGCACTCATACAGGGGCATGTGGTTGGGTCATGAGAAATAATTTTTGAATAATGCAGAAGTACTTACATTCCCTGGGAATTAGAAGGGGAGGTTATGGGTGGGCTTTGGAGTCCTCCATCTGGGTCTGGATCCAGACTCTGCCATTTGTGGGAAGAAACTTGGGTCAGTTAGTAGCCTCTGCAAATCTTGGAGTCTTTATTTGTGACGTGTAGCTTCGGATACTTTACTGGCCTGTTGGGAAAACTTAGTTTGTAATGAGAGTCATGAAATTCATGCTTCTTGACCTTCAGATATGTGGTTTCCTATTTTTTTTTTTAAGTCAGTGCTTTATAGCCTATCTGAAACATAATAAAGGTGGTGAGGGGGGGAATAGAGTCATGTACTGCACTCCTGGATCTGGGGCCATGGAGAGTTACCCTCCATTTCATTTGTAAGAAGAGTGTTTGCCCAAGTAAGTGCCTTACATTGGGTGCTTCTTCAACAAATGTGTACATAACGTTTTCAGAGCTACTTTTCCCTTTGCGTTTTCGGTTGATGTGCCAGTTTTTCCCTTTTGCTTTCCTTTTTCTGGTTAACCTTATGTAGCCCACCACTGTATTTAATGAAAGATGAATGGGTTAAAGAGAACTTTTTCAGTAAAGGGTAAGTGACAAGATTTGAAGAGTCCCCCAGGGAAAGAGGATTAACAAAAGGAGACATTATCCAATGAGATACAAGTGAATTAACAAATTGATTTTTTGTAAGGGTTAGAAGACACAAGATTTAGTTGGAAGATAAATATTTGGTAATTGAAACCTGTAAGTGTTTTGTTGCTGGTTTTTACCCAGGGAAGCTTTGCCCACAGTGAAAATCCTATGGCTAAAATCCTACAGCACGGAGTGATGTAGACCCTATAAAAAGGATGCCAGACTCTTTCTCTCTTGGTATTTGTCTCTGTGCATTTCAGATAATTTCTTTTTCAGTTTTAGCAATTCAGAGGATTTCCCCTCTGACCAGAGGAGCTAGTTTAAAACTTACTGAGAATAATTTGGAACCAGAAACTTAAATCATATCTTTAACAGAGGAAATTCTTTTATTAAGAGCTTTCTATTACCTTTTTGTTCATTTCTCCCTGCACGTCACCTGAATTCCATGAAAGCATTTCCATGGGTTTCAGAGGAGTGTCCTGAGACCCATCTGCCTGTTGACGGCAGAACATGGCAGTTTACCTGATGGAGGTTATATAGGATGTGATGCCCTGTCATCAGGTGATGAACTGAATGTAGGAAATGCCACGGGCAATCTCTGCCACGTGGCCCGTTCTCTGAAATGGCCCTCGCGTGCCTTCCTGTCTCTGACCCTTCCAGAGAATGTTGGGTTGGATTGTTTGACTCATTAATTCACAAAGGATTATTGATTTTCTGATGATCTATAGCTTCTTCACCTTCAGGATATAGGCTGTGCTGCAGACAGAGAGGGGGTGGAGGTTGTTTGGAGGTTGTTAGAAGACAAAAGTGACTGTGTGCATCAGCCCCTGACTTAATTCCAATCCCCTACCATTATTCTTTATTCATGCCTCTTTCCCCCTCTGTCTGTTAGTGGAAGAAATGGATATCTGATTGCATATTTGGCTTTTGATTATGCTGCTTTTTGGGTACCAGTGTTCCCAACAATGTCATTTGTTACCAGTTCTTATTTTTGATGGCCCATTGGGTGAATTGGTATCTTAAAGTATGTTGTAATTATGAATGTTCAGAGATAGGAAAAAAGGAAAAGAAAACATATTTTAAAAACATACAGATCATATTTACAGATCTAATAATTCATACAGATCTTGTACAGATATAATAATTTTCATGTGAAATTATTATGTGTTACAGTAGTCCCCCTGATATCAGTTTTACTTTCTGTGGTTTCAATTACCTGTGGTCAGCCACAGTCTAGAAGCAGATGCTTCTCCTTCTGACATTTTGTCAGAAGGTCAGCCGTAGCCCAAGGCTATGTCACAGTGCCTACATCCTTCACCTCACTGCACGTCATCACGTAGGTGTTTTCTCATCTCACAGCATCATGAGAAGGGTGAATACAGTACAGTAAGAGACTTTGAGAGAGACCATACTCACATAACTTTTATTTCAGTATGTTATTGTAATTGTTCTACTTTGTTATTGTTTTGTTAATTGCTTAAGGTGCCTAACTTATAAATTAGAGTTTATCGTAAGTATGTATGTGTAGGGAGAAACATAGTGTATGGTGTATATATAGTGTTTGGTACCCTCTGTGGTTTCAGGCATCTCCTGTGGATATTGGGAGACTGACTGCTATGTTAAAATTGCCAATGTACTGCATTCATTAGTTAGGGTTTTTCAAACAAACCTTGGTCATCCTGCCAATTGAAAGAATCCTTAATTTCCTTTCCTTGTTCTAGTTTTCTTTGTTCCCCACATTTATCTCTGTATAGCCAACAAAACACAGCACACACACATCCACAGATGGACACACACACAGACATACGTTCCACGAAACACGGCATGCACACCTACACAGGTGGACCCATATACATCTCATGAAACACAGTGTGCACATGTACACACACACACACACACACACACACACACACACACACACACTCCAGGTTTTGGGGAGAAGGGGAGAGAAGGATGATTCCCTTGCAGCCATACCCTTGGATCAGCCCATGTTTGGAAAAGATGAGTCCTATGACTTAAGCGGACTTATGTCTCCCACCTGACCATTGTTTAAGATTCCTTATGCAGATTTAATGTACATTACAGAATATGTAATTTAAGGGAAGAAAAGAAAATACCTTCCTGAAATTGAATACGGAAGCCTGTGGAACAGATAACGCACACAACTTTAACAGTTCCTGTCTCACTTTGTCATTGTTTTGATTTCTGATTGATCACATACAGGTTGGCATTGACGTCTGACTGCACCAAGCTCAGATTCACTGAGAGCTCTTAATATTGTATTCGGTTTTATACCAAACCTGTGGACTTGAACAGCACATTCTCCTTTCACGTAAAATCTTTCAGCCAAGGCTTCTAGCCTTATAATTTCTCTGCTGAGAACAGTTCCAGCATCTCCCAGCTACAGTAAAATTGATGAGCGGCCCCCAGAAAGTTGAATCTCTATTTGAGGGCTCAGGGATGGAGATATGGGAGTGGTTGGCATGGTTCTAGGAGCCTGTTTGCAAAGCAACTTTTGCTTGTGAAGAGGATTCTCTACCATGACTTTCCGATATTGACAAGGTGGCCTTTTCAGTGGAATGTGTTTCTCAGAACATGACTAAACTTCCATGGAAAAATTCTGAAGGGGCTCAAGTACAGAATGGAAACAGCACTCATTGGATCTTCTAATTCTCCATCTTGAGTTTAGTGTTTCCAGGCTGTTCGCCAAGAACTCCAGCTGAGTATGCATTCTTCATCCACATATGTATTCTCCCACCCACCAGGACCTCCTAATAATTGCAAAAGCTCAAAATGGAACTGGCTTTCACAAAGTCTAATGAGCTATGAGGAGACGATGTCCATGTACCAATGGGTATCAGGGTGGATGGCCTTTTATGATTGATCTCCATGACCTCACCCTATCTTGTTTGTCCACTCTTCCTTCATCTGTTTCCCTCCTTTTCCTCCTCATCCAGTTGTATGTAGAAGCATGTGCTTAGGCTTGGTCCTGGGATCCCTCTCCTGCTCTTCTTTCCTTTGCCTTCTGCCTTCTGTTACTGTGAGTGAGGTCATTCGTTCCCAGTGCTGTCTTTGTTCCTTGGCTCCCCTCGCTTAGGGTGTGGGCTCGTGCCATTCTCTTCGCCTGCTAGTTTCTCCCTTTCAGTAGCACCCCCCCGCGCGCCCCAACTCATTCTTTACCTCTCTGTTGTAACAGTAGTAGTTCCTTGGAGAGGTCTTTTCTCTATCTCATTTGGGTCTCCCTTGTTGGGTGCGCTTGGTGCTAGTTGTCGCAGTATATGATGACATGTGTGTTCTGTGCTTTTATTTGACTGATATCTCCCCAGTAAACTCTTAGCTCTGTGAGGGGGGAGAGTTTATTGTTTCCACTCTTTAGAATAGTCCCACCATTTAGCACAGTATCTGGCACATAGTATTTCCTAAATATTTAAGATAGTCAGTCGTTGACTTGATTTGATAGTCTTTCCTGACACTCTCTTGATCTTGTTGAAAGCATTGGTTTTCTTCTAATTATACTTGATTTCCTAATGGACGCTGCTTTGTTGGTGTGTTTCCTAAGAATAAATTAATTCAGAGTCCCATATTCTCCTAAAGAATTACCTGTAGGAACTCTCTCATTGGGGGCCGTCTTCAAAACTCTAATTGTCATGGCAGAGTGTGTTCACATGTATGTACTGTGCTATGTGCTATGTGCTATGAAATGTGTTGCTGAGTCTGCCATTTGGTGGCCCTTCTGAAGTTTCACATTATGACGCCCACACCTGGGGTCTTGGCTCCTGGACTCTCAGTTTTCTTACCCACCCAGTGTAGCAGCTCTCTCAAGAGTTGTTCTGAGAAGGCAATGGGGCATGAAAACACTTGGCAGGAGGCCTAGCTCAGAGGCTGCACTCGGCCATTGTTAGCTGCTAGCATGATTGAGTAGGTGGTTGACTTGGGGCAAAAAGTCAGCTCATCTGCTGTCAGCCTCGTCAGTGACTTCAGGTTCTCTGCTCCAGGAATCCAGGTGCTCTCTGTCTTTTTTCTGCCATTCACGGTCCTTATCATAAGAGCCTATCTGAAGGCCAGTCGCTTCCAAGAAGCCTTGACTTAGTAGCTTACAGGTCTCTGAAGATTCTTTGCAGCTCACCTGTTTTGTGGTGTGCCTGCTTTGTGCCCACATGGGGCTATAAAATGTGGTGAGGCCAGCGGCTGCCCCAGAACTAGTGCTGTCCAAGGTGCCCTGATGGTGCTAATGGGGTAGAGCAGAGAAGACAGCATTGCACTGGGCCCTGACCAGACCCAAGACGTGCAGTCGGAAGATGCAGGCTCCAGGTTTGAAGAGGGACAGGGACAAACAGGGTGGCAAGAGGAGTCTAGAGTCCATTGTCCCCTGACAGATCATGGGGACTGTATTTACCGTGAAAAAACAGGTGACACAGGCAGCAGATGGTGCCAAGTACTGCTATGAACACTGTATATAAGGAAACTCATGTCATGTCCATAACAACCCCATGAGATCATTGTTATTATTACCCCCGTTTTTCAGATGAAGAAACTGAGGCAGAGGATAGCCATGACATCTTTTCAGAGGGCCCATGGAGAGTGAGTGGAGAGTAAGTGGTAGAGTTGGGATTCTCCTCCAGTTAGTCTGTGCTCTTACCCTTATGCCATACGACCTCCTCATCTCTCTTCTAGAATATTTCAAGGCAGGATGAGACTTGGTTTGTGTAACCAGTTAGCATAACTGGGTTCTAAAGGCAGCTATTACAGCAGGGGCAGAGAGAGTTCAAGTTGAGAACATTTTCTGTTGCTTGTGCTCAGCGCTGCCCAGAAGTGGGCTGCAAGAGGCTCCTTGGAAGAGTCCAGGGGCCACTTGTCCAGGATGCATTGGATGGAAATTCAGCGTTTGGAGGGAGATTGGGCTTGGTGATGGTCATCAGGATTTGCATTACATGCATTCATATTGAAAACAATTCTCTAATCCAGGCTTTTACAACCTCTTCGTGTGGACGTATTTGTCTGGATAATTCTTTGTTGTGGGGATTACCCTGTGTTTTGTAGGATGTTTAGCAGCATATTAGCCTACACCTGCTGGCTACCAGTAGCAGCATCTTCCTACAACCCCCTTTCAGTTGTGAAAACACACAGTGTTTCCGGATACTGCCAGATGTTCCTGGGGGACAAAATGGCCTCTAGTTTAGAACCACTGCTCTCAATGTAACCCTCCTCTTTTGTGAGAGGCCCATATTTCACTATCTTGACCCCAAGGGCCCGAGGGTCCCAATGTATTCCAGTGAGAGCTGGGGTTGTCGGACCCCTGAACACTCCCCTTCTTTATTTTGGTGGTTCAAAGGATGAACTATTTTATACTTAAGATTTCTGGGGGAATAATTAGAAAATATATCCTGTTGTCATCTACAGGATGCTCTCACTTTGGTTGTAAAGAAACAATTATACTTCTGCATTAAAAGAGTCTGTAAGGGGGCATCTGGGTGGCCCAGTCAGCTAAGCATCCAGATCTTGATTTCTGCTTAGGTCATGAGCTCACTGTTGTGAGATGGAGTCCTGCATCAGGCTCTGCTTTGAGTGTGGAGCCTGTTTAAGATTCTCTGTCTCCCTCTCCCTCTGCCTCTCCCCTTCTTGTGCACGCTCATGCTCTTTCTCTCTCTCTCTCCCTCAAACAAAAGAAAGAAAAAAAAAAAAAGAAAGAATCTGTAAGGATATAAACCACAGGCTACACTGTGGAACCGTGGTATTTTGGGATAGTGGGATTAAGGGTTTGTTTTGTCTGTTTATTTGTTTTCTATTTGCTTATGTCTACCTTCTGATCTTCCTACAGTGAGAACATTTTGCTTTTATAATAAGAAAAAGTCTCATTTTACCTTCAACTATGTTAGGAGAGTGATTTGGGGAGGTCAGAACATGAGTTCTGGAGCCAGCCTGCCTGGACTGGAATCCACCCTTACCTGTCTATTTTTTCACCATCTTAGACTTTGCTTCTTCCCATTTGAAAAGGAGTATCATGTAACAAATTTAGAAAACTGGAAAAATTGAACCAAAACTCTGCCACTTACCCCAGCCATGGTTAAAATTTTGTTGTGGCCCCTCTGACTGTCTTTTGCTTTGGGTTTTTACATGACTTTAGTTATAAACATCATTCACTTCACTTAGCATTAGTTCATGAGCAGATTTCTATGATAGTACACATTGGGTGAAATAGTTTTTGACATAGGCATCTTGTAGCTGTGGACAAAGGCCAGCTTTTCCAGTGGGTTGTTTAATTCATGTCTTGCATGCAGCCTTCTGAGTTAGTCATATTCCCTTTTGCATGTTATGAGGCATTTATTATACTTTTATGTCAGTGATTACTAAATTTCTTTGAACTTGACACTTTATATATTTTTAATCACACAAATAATACATGAATATATGGTCTTTGTGAAGAATTCTAATAACCCAGTAGTATATAGGGAAGAAAATTATCATTCTCATCAATTCTGCTCTAACACCATGGCCTGAGATAAATATTGTTTCCAGTTTAGTGTTTACCCTTCCCTGATCCATTTGAGAAATCATCATTTATTGACAGAGCACCCAGAGAAACTCATAAACCATGATCTTCACTTACATAGACAGCAGAGCCATCTGCTAGAATTAATCATTACAGGAAATGCCCGCAATTTGATGTATATGTTTAATATAGAGAAATCTTAAATTGGATTGTAAATATATGCTAATGACCGGCGGTACATGCATGTGACAGAGACTAGCAGTCAACAGGGATTGTACGTTCTGATGCTGCATGTGAATTGGGGCAGATGCCCTGTCACCAGCTGCACATCAGCTGACCTTGCCTGGGACCTCTTGCTACTCTTGGGTAGTATGTACAGGTGCTAACCTGTGTTCACGCCTTAGAGAGAGTGCAGGAGGCTCTGAACTTAGGTGGAAAAGGAGACGTCTTTTATTTTCACTAACCTCCAACTGAAATGTACTGCTTTATCTTGTAAGTGTAGGTAACAAGCCACAGTGGTGCCTGTGACTTAGTCATTGACAGAAATCATAGATATTTTCATTTTATATCATAGTCCATGCAGATATCTCCTTGCTGTTGGCACTCATTCTTGACACTGATGATATGACAGCTACAGACTCACCACTAGATCTTGTTATTTAAGGCACCGATGAAGAAACATGGGCATTACTGCATCACAAATTTATGTTGTAAACATTTCGAAAACTGAAAATCCATATCATTGGCTTCCTCCCTGTGTGTTTTCTTTTTCTCATCTAAATGTATCATTCTGAGAAGGGGGTCAGTGGGATTCACCAAATGCTAGCGCAGCACTCCCTGCCCCCCCCCCCCCCCCCACCAAACCACTACAAGTCTCCATCTTAAAGGCACATCATATGATGGCAATAAGAATAAGGTGGGTGAGGTGGATGTATTGATTGATTTCCTTATATTTTCCTAAATACATCTTAGGAGAGAAAATACTGGTAGCATAGTGATTGTGTGTGTGTGTGTGTGTGTGTGTGTGTGTGTGTGTGAGAGAGAGAGAGAGAGAGAGAGAGAGAGAGAGAGGGAGGGAGGGAGGGAGGGAAAGGGAGAGGAGAGGAAACATTAGTTAACATTCTCTAGGACTCTTCAAACCACCACGGGAAAAAACCCTATTTCGGGAGGAAACGTGTGGGCTTCCTTCATCCTGTCTAGATTCCTCAGTTCCAGGGCCTCATTTCCGTGCCTAGCAACCCTGAGGAATCCAATGCTTTCGGCCATAAATGGGGATCTCTAAGGTAAGCCATCTCAGGTTCTGAGCCCCAGGGGACCCAAATGGTGAGGAGGAGGACCCCTAGCTCTTGTCCCCCCTGGCTGATATGCTGGTAAGACAGGAGGTGGACATCTGTCCCTTATGAGCCTGGGCTGGCTGCTGCCGTGTCCGTGCGTCACACTCATATTACAGTAGAGATCATATCAGTGCCTGCTTCAAGGGTTAGTGATAGATGCCAGGAAATAGTCTGCACACTCTAGCACATCACTGCCTGTAGGAGATGCACGCCCTTGTTATTCTGTCTCGGTCTCCTCACGTGAAGATGTCTGGGGAGGAAGATAGTTAGAGACGTTTTCTCTGGGTCTCAGAGTGTTCGAAGAAACAGAGTCAGGGGCAGATTTCACATAAAAACATAGATTTCTGGCATCTCTTAACAAATACAGGATCGGGTAACCACAGGGTGCCCCTCTCCCCACAAAGATCAGCAGAAGCCGAAATGTAACCACCATTTAAGGGTGGGACAGAAACTCTGCCCTTTGCCACAGACCCCAGCCTACCTTCCTTCCCTCACCTGATATGACCCGTTCCTCTGGGAACGTTTGAGTTAGTGGCTTCTAAAACGGATTATTCCTCAGTTTCTGTCGGATTCTAACACTGTGAGTTTAAAAATATTGGGGAGATGTTTATAGCAGCACTATCAACAATAGCCAAAGTACGGAAGGAGCCCAAATGTCCATCGATGGATGAATGGATAAAGAAGATATGGTATATATATACAATGGGGTATTACTCAGCAATCAAAAAGAATGAAATCTTGCCATTTGCAACTACGTGGATGGAACTGGAGGGTATTATGATAAGCGAAATTAGAGAAAGACAAATATCATATGACTTCACTCATATGAGGACTTTAAGAGACAAAACAGATGAACATAAGGGAAGGGAAACAAAAATAATATAAAAACAGGGAGGGGGCAAAACATAAGAGACTCATAAATATGGAGAACAAACTGAGGGTTGCTGGAGCGGTTGTGGGAGGGGGGATGGGCTAAATGGGTAAGGGGCACTAAGGAATCTACTCCTGAAATCATTGTTGCACTGTATGCTAATTTGGATGTAAATTTTAAAAAATAAAAAATAAAAAATAAAAAAAATAAAAATATTGGAAAGAAGCGCTATGTGCCGGGCTTGGCGAAGTATGTAAAAAAAAAATCAGTGGTGGTGAAGTTAGGGACAGCTAAACTCCTCAAAGTCTCTGATTATGTCTTGCATTTCAGCATAGGGGTGGTTCTGCTGTGACGCCTTCAATTTTTGAAACTGTTTATGGTGGATAAAATGGGGTGTCACCTGCTGCAAACTCGTAGAGCATCTGTGGGCAAATGTGAGGCAAAGAGATGTTTCCACGGAGAATGCTGATGCTCTGGACCGTTTTCTCTTAGCGTCTGACCTCAGCAGTAGGGAACAGAATCTCCCCAACCTTTCTACAGGGGAAGCTTTCCACCATGAAGAGGGAGACTGAGTTTTTAGCTCTTCCTTTCAGCAGGACAGAGGGCTGGTTCAGACTGTTAAGCACGATCCCACCACGGTTCTCTAAATTCCCCAATGAAGAGCTAGGGTCTAGCTGTGCCATAAACCAGAGCCTGTGTTCAGTTTGGAGTTGATGGAGTTAAAGGTTCATTCGGATGCAGCGTCCTAACCCTCATTCCAGCTTCTGGCTCTGTTAAGTACAGAAACCACTTGAGCAGCTGCAAATAGTATTAGCTCTAAGCTTGTTACAGATCTTGCAGACTCATTCATTGATTGCCTTCGATTTCCAGGACATCTTGGATATAGAATTAAAGAGACTTTAGTTAAGCCAATTAACTTTTGTGGTGCCTGGACAACTAATATCATATGCTAGAGAAGGTCACTGGTGTTATTCAAATAGCAGTTTTATTTGAGCTGGGATTAAGGAAATCGGACAGAAGGTCTAAGAATTGTTTATAGTGTGTTCCTTTCTGTGTTGCAATATCTTGGCCTTTAACTTCTGAGCCTGACCGTAATTACACATACAAGTGGTTGGGTCATATTATCCTTTCTGTAGATTGTGACTTGATCGTGCCAGCTCCAAATTATCCATCTTGTAGATGGTTCCCAGCCAAGTTTTAATCGGAGGTTTCATCTATTTCCAGTTTATCAAGCTTTTAAACTGAAGTGTGGTGGTTGAGAGTATAGACTCTGGGGCCATGCTGCCTGGGTTCGAATCCTGGCTCCGTGACAGCAGCACAGAGAGCTCACAGATCCTGGAAGATTTAAGCGTCCATTTCCACAGTTCGACTTAAAGCCTGGATATGGCTCCGAAGCCACCAGTTCGTTTCCTGGGCTCTGGTACATCGGGGTGGGCTGTATGGCCAGTAAGTGCCAGTGGAAGGTGAGCAGGGCTGATGCATGTCGCTTCCAGGCTTCGGAGTGAGGAAGCAGGCGTGTCCTTCTCCACACCCTCTCTTCCCATCTGCTGGCTGAATGCAGGAGACTCCAAGGTCTGAGGGGAGAGCTGAGACGCACAATGGGAGGGTCCTGGGTCCTTAAATCACTACGTGGAAAACTGAAGACAAGGAACGGTTGGTTACATGAACAAGAAATAAATGTCTATTGCGTTAAGCCCCTGAAATTTTGAGATATTTTTGTTATAGTTACTCCTGTCCCTCTAATTCATCCAACCACTTACCGGTAGTATAACCTTGGTAACTTGGCTAATGTCTCTGTAAAGTGGGAGAGAACAATACCAATCTGACTGAAAGTTAAGTGCTCAATAAATGCTGGTTGTTATTATTAAAAATAAATTATTATTATTGTCACTGTTGTTGCTATTGCCTCTGATCCTTGGGGAGCAGGAAGGATGAATTCTTTTAACTTGGAACATTAGAACACTGTGTTTGAAAAGAGTAGGCTGGAGAAAATAATCTATCTCAAGTAGTCCGGCTTTGTAAAGTAATGTATTATTTGTGGCTTGGCTGTATTTAAATTCGTTGGCATACATAAAACAGTCGTGAATGCATACAATGAGATTTTTCTCTCTAACACACATGGACCTGTAGTCATCATTTTGGCATTTAGTGTTGTGAGGATGTAGGCGCAGCATAATGTTTGCATTTCAGAGCCTCAGATCCCCGTGCAATAATCCAGAAAATACCCAGGAACTGGATTTTTTAAAAATAAGCACTGAGTCCATTTGATTTTGTTCAGTAGACAGGTGAGTTTCCCATTTTTCAAGCCGTATGTTATGCCACCATGCTAGGGCAAGGACAGTCATAGCAACAGCTGGTTTAGTAGCTTGCCTCTGACTTAATTTCCCTCATATAAAACAGGAATCTAATGCAGCATTCACACTCAGTTTTATCACCACGGAGCTAAAATTTATCAGTGGCATTTGTCCAGTTGACTGTGTTGAACAGTAAAAGCTTATGAGACTTATCAAGGTTAAAAAAAAAAGGAGCATAGACGGTAAAACAGGGAGAGGAGAGATATCCATCTTTTAATTCAGGAGCTGACAGTCTGAAAGTACGAGAAATCTGTCAGAGACCACCCACTGCAGAGCCACTGTTCTAAGGAGCAGTGTCTCCAGAACTCTGTGATTTAATGGAGGGCGCTCCAAACAGCTAGCTGGGAACAGGGACTCCAGTGACACTCAGGTGGGGGGCCCTGGTAGTTCTTGGGCAGTGCTTCTTTGAGGTGAGTACCAGAAGGCACCTTGAGAAGTAATTTAGACCAGACCACAACCTCCATCTCCCAGCTGGAGGTTCTTAATAACATATTGAGAAAACTCTGCTGCCTTCAGTGGCGGTCCATAGCCATGCTTTTCTCCCCAGAGAGCAAGAACTACGTGCAGGTGATCGTTCGATCCCACAGGTGGTCTCTGTTTTCTGCAGCCCTGCAGACGTTGGAGGCCAGCTGCTCCCTGCCTGCTCTCTATTTTGTTCTTTGGGTGGTAATTTAGTGCCCTGTCTTCCCCTCCTTCTGTCACTTCCTAAACAGGGTCTCTTCTTATGCAAGTTGTCTCTTGTTCTGATGGCTTTGACAGCAAAAAATTGTATCCTGTAAGCATTTTCCTCACTTACCTAGGTCTGGAAGAGCACTGCATTTATCGTGGGTATTTTTTGGACCTTGGAGACACTGATTGGAATACCTGTGTGAAACAGAGTTATTTGTACAAAACGGCACTTTTCACTTTCAAATAGAAAAATATCCTTTTGCGACCTAGAGTTCCATGAATTCAGTTGGGTTCGTTGTTATGGTTAAGAAGAAGTGTTCCTAACATCAGCTTAAAGGCTTTGGAGATATATTTACTTGGAAGCATAATTACTTTGGAGTGTTGTATTTTGAAGTGACACTTCTGTATGCAATAATTGAGTCGAGAGGAATAGTAAGTACATTTATGTCATAATAAGAAAATGACACTGCCTATAAGGAGAGAATCCAAAAATTGTAGATGATTAGTTTTTATTGCAACACCTTTAGTAACATATCTGAAACTGTCATTTCCACTATGCAAATAGACTTCAAGCATCTAGTTCCTGCCAGCAGGGAGCCATTCCCCAAAGAGTTACTGTTGAAGACCCCTCAGTGCCTTGGGAAGGTGTTTGAAAAATGCCACTGCCCAGATCAGCCTTCAGGGCTAGTTCATCGGTTAGACTGTGAATGTCAGTTCAGAGTTTCTTCTTGTTGAGGCAAGAGAATGATCATTTGCAGAAGTTATAGAGCAAATGTCAGAATTTATTCCCACCTCTGCCAACACCATCACCATCACCATCACCATTTTTTGAGTACATTCCTCTGTGGCCAGCATCCTGCTGGGTGCTTTACACACTTGACCCCACTTGATCACCCTAAGCACACTATGAGGCCTGGTATCATCCCCTTTACCGATGAAGGAATGGAGCTGATGGAGACTGAGCAGCTTGTCACATAGCCAGTGAGTGGTAACATTAGCACAGAGCCTAGTGCACCTGGCTGGAAAATCCCCGATCCTAGCCCCATGTCAAACTGTCTAGCAAGTGGTATTCGTGTTGTTGATCTTCCTGTGTCTTAAACCCCAGCCAGCGATTCTAAGCCAAGCAGGATGCTGCTACCAGGTTCCAAAATCAAGAGTAGTCCAGCAAAATCCACGTAGATTTTTCTTACCCATCCCATCGTGGTTCTCCATCTTTGCTGCGAGTAAGACTGAGGAGACAGCAGGAGCTGAATCAGTTTCTCCCGTTGGAGGGATATCTGATGAGTTTGCATACAGTCTACAGAGACTTTTCCTTCCCTTCCCCCCCGCCCCAACCTACCATTGTTTCCACTATGCATCCAACCTGGGTCACAGATGTCCTGCCTCTGTTTATCAGCCATCTTGTGACAGCTCATGACTGTCTCAGTACATTAATAGCATACTTCATAGACTTCTTTTCTCAAGAGGCAAGGAATTATACATGCTGGACAGTCATCCCTTGCCTGTGACCCTGGGTGAATGCATTGTTTTATATCCTTCCCTGGGACCTCTCTCCTCCCTGATGACTGTGATGTCCTTCCTATTCCTGGCCAAGCTTTCATTGTTTGTAGGACTTGTGGTTTGTGCATACTTCCTGGTACTCACCCTCCCTCCTCAAGGAGAAATATATGTTTGTGCTTTATAGACTGTTATGGGCTCAGTAGGAGACACACAACACCCTCCCACATACAGCAGACATGATGTAGCTGCAGTGCAGACAGTGTGACCTCGGATGGAGACCTGCACAGAATGACTAGGTGGGCTATTGGGGCTCTAGTTTAGATTGAAATGACCCATGCAGCTCAGTTCCAACTTGTTTATTCTGTATTTTTAGGAAAATGAACCAAAAGTTGGCTTCCTTATACCCCAAGGGAACACATGCATTTGTCAATAGTCCCCCACTCTCTCCACCCGCCTGACACATGGTAGGCTATTTCCAAATATTTGTTGAATGAATGAAAATAGCAGTGAGTTCAGTTGAGGTTCTTTTTTTGTGTTGGTGTGATCCTTATTTAAATGATTGGTTTAATGAGTTTAGCTCCTGTACTGTGGCTGTTTCAGAGCTGGAAGGAATGAGAATAAGATCGAGAATTGAACCTTACGGTAGGAACATAGAGTATCTTCTGCTCTTATGTTAACAAGTCACCTTGAAGGGTTCTGGGCTTAGCCTCTCTCCAGGGTGCTTTCCAAGTAACAGGGTTTACCGGGGGATCTGGGTCAGGGGATTTCAAGGGAAGTGCTGGAGGCTGAGGGGAGGGTTGGAGAAGCAGGCCAGTTTCTCAGAATTTCTCTCAAGTCATGAGCTTGAGTAAGCTCCCCAGATTCTCTTGCCATCCCCTCCCCTGGACATTCTGCCAGTCTTCATCAAGTGGTTGAATTATGCTGAACTAGAGATGGAATCTCAAGTGTCTGGTGAGAAAATTTGGCCAAGAGACCATGTTCGGATGCACCAGCTCTTTGGCCCAGGGCAATCCCTTACATCCGTCTTCTGCGTGAGCCATTTTGTTGCTGGTGTTACAGAGGTACTCAGAGCCCCTCTTCATGTTTGGCTCTTATCCCAATTAACGTGACTGGCCAGAAGTCTCCTAACTGGAGCCCCCTCTTTGGGGGCTGTTCCAGGTGACTCACTTCTAGATATGCAGTTGTCACGTAGGAAAAAAATGACCTAAATGTATGAACAACATTAAGTGCTCTGACAGTGAAGCAGTGCTTTTCTCTTCCTGGTGTTTGTGTGAAATGATCTGGCAAAATAGATGCTGCAGAAATAATGCATTTCTGTGTCTCCCTTCTCAAATGATGAATGTTCTTGGCTCATCACAAGATTTCTTGCCAAATGCTGATTCTGCTAACAGAAGGAATGGAAGCTTCAGATGTTCTCTTGTGACAGAGGGAATAAAAAGTCTCAGGCTTGCTCTCCTTCTGTGACATTAATGCAGAGAGGTGTTCTTGGGGGAGGGCTGTGTTCTGCCTCCACCCTGGTCTTGGCTAAAGCTACAGGCTGTGTTGTTCAGGCATCTCTGGCTACCCCCTCAAGCCAGGAGGAGACCCAGAGGCTGGAGGTGGCCCAGCAAAGAGTCGTGATACTATCAACCAACCTGTTGAAATTTGTTTCTTACGTTAAGAACTTCAGTTCCAGAAAGCGCTCGTGTGAAAATACAACACACGCTACTGTCTTCTGTAGCAGAAATGCCAAGAGGGAAAACCAGGGGAGCATTAGGATTTGGAGTGGGTATTATGTGCAGTCACTGCTCCAGGGGCTTTCACAGACTTCCTCCCAGTAGCCCCCTCCAGCGGCCCTGGAAGAAGGGCATGAGGATTCCGGGCTCTCTGAGGAGACTCGGAGGAGACTCGAAGCCCAGGAGGTTCAGCGATTTCCTGGAAGTGATGTGGCCAGCCAGCCCAGGCTGCTGCTGCATCCGGCCGTCAGCCCTCTTGATACCTTCCAGGGATCAAGTCTCTCCATCCCTCAGCTTCTTGTGGCCTCTTTGCAGCTCCGTCTCCCATATCCCAACCACTCAAGCCCCTCAACTCCCTTTCTGCATCCAGTTTTACCTCCTTCCTCCCCTTTTTGCACACTAAAGTTTTTCAAAAGCACACATCCAATTGCTGAGTCCCTCCCACCCTTGAATCCTTCCAGGGTGGGCTCTAGCCTGTCTCCATACCCTACCTACTTTCATGTACCTTCCACCTCCCCAAATGAGAATAAGGTCCAAACTCTTAATCCTAGCACACTCCCTTAATGGCCCGGCTGTGCTTACTTCTTTGGCCTCGTCTCTCAGCAGAGCCCTTTCTTTGTCCACCCATGCACCAGTGAAGTGGAAATAGGGGGCAGGGGGTGGGTGGTTCCTTGAGCTCCAGGCAGCCTCTTGTCCCTGGACCTCCATCCCTGCTACTCCCTCTTCCTGGCATGCTCATCACCTGTTTTGTCTCCGACCTTCCCAGCCTTGCTATCCATTAAAGGCCCAGCAAGAAGGGAGTCACTGCCTTGACCTCCCCATCCGGGTACTTACCATGATGTGTCTTATTAACCTGTTTACTCAGCAGAACACTCCTGACCAATAGGCTGCCAGCTGTCTGCAACTTGGCTCTACTCATCATTGTGCTTGGTGTCTAGTACCCTGCCTGACATACCAGAGACACAAAAGAGAAGTTTGCAGAACAAATGAAATGTGCTGGAGACAGGATTCAAATCCAGCCTGGCCTGAGTTTTTAATGAGGTGGCATGGCATCTCTTCTGTGTCCTGTCTTTTCCTCTGCCTTCCTTTGTGTGTTTACAGGGAACTGCTGACCCTTCCCTGACTCTTTTTCCCAGCTGAAGGGCTGCTGCTTTCATATGAAACAGATATAATTGCTGGTGCAGTCCTTGAAGCTCTAGGAAATAAAGTGCCACTGCCTACACAGCTGTGTGGGGAGGCAGACCCTGGAGAAAAAGGAGTTTGGGGGTGATTTGCCTCCAGGTCTTTCTTGGTACCTTGGAGAACAAAAGACGTTTTGTAACCCAAACACAGCCAAGGAGTAATTCATAATTAAGGCTCCGGGGCTCATTTCAGAGTGGGCGTGTTTCTCTCTCTCCAGATATTTTCATTGTCAAGAGCTGTGTCTGCTCCTTTGAGGCCGGGCTCCAAGCTCACCCCCTGAGGGGCCCTGGGAGGGACAGAGCCCCCTGCTGTGGTGTCCAGGGTACCCTGGCTGCATGGCTTTTGCTCCCCTGGGGGAGCCTGGGAAGAGCTGCAGCCGTCATTGGACAGGGCAGGTCGTCGGGGTTTGGTATTTGACTCTCTTGGTGAGTCCAAGCCACCTTTGGCTACAATAGCACTGAGACAGGGGGTTAGCACAACAGTCAAATGGGCCCTCTGAAATAAGTTTGCAAATATTTAGACTGCCTGTCCTTTATCCCTATCCCCAAGTTCAAAAGACCAAGCGATTAGAAGTCAGACCTCAATAGGTTTAAAATTCACTCCGACCATTTGGCTTCCAACTCCTGACTAAACCTCTCCGTGCCTCAGTTCTCCATCTGCAATTTGGGGATAATACCTACCTCTCAGGGTGGCTGTGAGTATTAGACAAATTAATATGTGAAAAGCTTCCGGCACCGTGCTGAGCCTTTGGTACACAGAGGACTCATTTTACTGACTTCCTTAGGCTCTGCTAATGAAGACACGCCGCTTAATTACACAGATTCTAATTGGGACCACATTTCCCTAAAGAAATCTGTTTATTAGGTGTCCATATGCTGTTCGCACATAACTACAACTTTTATATTTTCTAATTTCCAGAATAGTATGTTCATTGTAAAAATTAGAAAATACAGGTAAGCAAGAAAAGGAAGAAAAAAAATCCTGGGTAATCATATAGCCAGCTGTGAATACATGGCATATGTCTGTATCCTTGTAGCAGGGTGTTCCTGTGTATGGGTGTATACAGGAGATTAGTAATTTAAAACAAAAAGGTACTGATTATCGTCTGGAACATATTGTAATATACTGGGTGCACGGTTCCTACGTTGCTTTACACATTTTGGGATGGCTCTGTGGAATTCACATTTTGGGATGGCTCTGTGGAATTCTCTTTACACATTTGGGATGGCTACTGTTGTAGCTTCCTCTTTCTAGTTGCTGGAGGTCAAATTGCTTGGTTTTATACAGTAGGCACATTCTTTTTTTTAAATTGTTTTTAATATTAATTTATTTTGGACAGAGAGACAGAGCATGAGCAGGGGAGGGGCAGAGAGACAGACACAGAATTCGAAGCAGGCTCCAGGCTCTGAGCTGTCAGCACAGAGCCTGACACAGGTCTCGAACTCACAGACCGCGAGATCATAACCTGAGCCGAAGTCGGACGCTCAACTGACTGAGCCATCCAGGCGCCCTACTCTAGGCACATTCTTAAAGGTTCTGATACACATGACCATCCCAAGCTACTAAGTGCTTATTACAACTGGTTAATGGCTGTCACTGTGTTACTCTCTCTGTTCTTCAGAATCCTTTGATTCCAGCAAAGTGTAACGTTTCCTGGTAAGAGTAAGGCATTACGTTGTTTGACCCAATTCCAACAGGCATTAACACATCTTGAAAAGTAGGATTTTTTTTTTTTTTTTTTTTTTTTTTTTTGTACTAAAGAGGTTAGAGTGGGAGAGAGCCAAAGCATAAGAGACTGTTAAAAACTGAGAACAAACTGAGGGTTGATGGGGGGTGGGAGGGAGGGGAGGGTGGGTGATGGGTATTGAGGGCACCTGTTGGGATGAGCACTGGGTGTTGTATGGAAACCAATTTGACAATAAATTTCATATATTAAAAAAAAATTATACCAATATTATACTTACAAAAAAAAAAAAAAAAACCAAAAGTAGTACAGGCTTGGCTCATTGGCAGGGAGGACCCATTGTCACATGTCCTGAAGGGAGAGGACTTGGGCTGGCAGAGGAATGGAACCAGTGAGTGGTTGCGTTTGTCCCAGATCTGGCGTCCTGAGCTTGGCAGAGAGTTTTCTGTGAGATTGTTTAGCTAGGTCACCAGGCACAAGTGGCCCTGGGAGACTGACAGCCCTCCGTAATGCGACTGGCTCCTTTTCACAGAGCAGACTCAGAGGGAGAGAGGATGTAGGAGGATCTCATGAAAACTTGGGGGCTGGTGGAGTTAAATCCATTCCCTTCTAGAGGACTCTTGGGAGAAAACACATGCAAGGAACAGATATGGCCAGAATAATGGAGCCCTATGTAAAAAAAGATTCAGGTAAAGGCTCATTGTGAAATCTGTGTTATTTTTCTTTAGCCTCTAGATCACCTTCGGTTACAGAATTACAGGAGACAGAGATTTATTTCACTGACTCTGTAAATAATAGATTGACAATTTTGTTTCATTTTACTCGCTTCTTGAACTTTGCACTTTTGGTAGTGAATCAGCCTTGGGTATAGGCTGGCCTCAGCTGTTGGCTTTTGGAACACATCTGGCAGGCAGCAGAGAACCCCCAGGACTTTTGGCTCCAAAAGCATTGGCTTACATTTGAACTTAGGGAATGTTTCCAGTGATTGTCATTGAAGTTTTATTCGTACACCAGAGGACGCTGTTAGCTTGAGCTGGAGTTGGGCTGCTGGCTGGAGCCCCACATCTCACGCCAATCCAGTTAGACTCTCAAGGGGTGGAGAGGTCACATTTATGGGACCAGAGCACAATGCAGCCGTACCCTTGCCTGTATCTTCCTTGTACTGTAACTTTGAAATTGTTTCGCATTAAGCTTCCTTCGGAGAAGTCCTGTGAGTGTCTGCTGTGGGTGATCACAAGGGCCTGTCCTTGCCCCGCAGGCCACATGAGCTATATGGTGCCAGGAGAGATGAGGACAGAGTGCTCTGGAGCTCAAAGGAAGGGTACAGCCCCCTCATCTTGGATAACCAATACAGACTTGTCGAAGAGGAAGGGAAAGCTAGAAGGAGGAGTTGTTTTCCAGGTGAGCTGCAAGAGAGACTCTCAAGACAAACATGTAAGATGCTTATGGATATTTTCAGGCAGCAAGGAGAAATGTGTTACTTACAACCCATGGTACATTATAGGACAGTGCGGAGCAGCACTGAGCATCTTATGACTAACGTAGCAGATGTCTGTCTTGGTCCAGACTCAGGTGGTCTAAATAGCATTTTGTATATTTCCTTAGGCTCACCTTAATTCTCAGAAATACCAGGCCCTTAGGCCTGACATTTAGGTTAGAGTTCCCAATGCCCAGTCTGGGGGTCCCTTCCTGCCCTCCTCACCTCTGCTCTGTCAGTGTTCAGTGCTGGGCTCTGGGGACACGAGCCAGATGCCCTCAGACTCCAGGGACTTCATTTTAGTCTGAGGGATCAGAAGAATTCTCTCTTCTGTTCGTTCCCATAGGGTCATTCCCTCTGTCCTCAAACTCTGCTCTTGTCTTTTCATGGCACCCAGTATTATTGCCTCAATCGACTTGGAAATCTAAGCTAGGAAGGGAAGTACTTTGTGTGACACACACACACACACACACACACACACACACACACACACTCCCTTTCTCTGGGCAAGGAACAACAGCCTCCTCTCAGTGTACATTTTTTAAAGTAAAAGAGAGGAAATGGGGAGGAAATCTAAACTTTTATTTCAAAAATTATCCTTCTGTTAAAAATGTCAGTCTATCTTCCTCTTCAGAAATGACTCTCAAGGTCTTTAAAGCTGAGATAAGATGTGGAGCCCCTCGTTTTTTCTAAGTAGGAGTTTGGCATGAGGGGCTAGTAAGTGGTTCAGGTTCTCCTAACAAATACAAGTGAATGTAAGGCCCCCAGTATTTTTAGTTTCCCAGTCTTTTGTAAGCTGTGTAAATGTGAGAAATTCCTGCTGCCATTGAAGTTATTTCAAACCCCATTTGGGAGGTATTTATTAATAAACAATATTTCTTTCCAGTGGGGATGAAATTAAATCTTTAGTTAAACCAAACTTTCTGGTCCCAGGACCCCTTTACATTCTTACAAAATACTAAGGACCCCTAAGAGCTTCTGCTAATGTGGGTTGTATCTATGGATATTTGGCATATTAGAAATTAAAACTGAGACATTTAAAAATTAATGAATTCAAGCATAAAAACTCATTACATATTAACATAAGTAACATATTTTATGAAAAACAATTGTGTTTTCCCAAAAAAAAGAAAGAGGAGTGGTACTTCTTTTTTTTTTTTTTTTTCATTTTTGCAGATCTTTTTAATGGTTTACGAGAAAACAGGTAGATCCTCATATCAGTTTCTGTTTCAGTCTGTTGTGATTTTTTTAAATCTATGAAGAAAATCTGGCTTCACATAGATATGCTGTTGGGGAAAAGGAAAATTTGAGGGACCCCTGAAAGGGTCTCAGAGAATCCTCAGGGATCATGGATCACTTTGAGAACTGCTGCTTTCAACAGATAAATCACTAGAGTATGTGATAGGCTTTAAGTGAAAAATAGTCTTTGAGAGTTTGAGTAAATTATGGGTTAAATCAGTCTTTTATGAACAGATGAACACATTATGAAATCTTATATAAAGTATTGTTTTTATGGTTTTTGTACTTATGATACATTCTCCTTTCTGTGAGCTCATTGGGGATAACATAAGAAGTCCACGATGAACATTTAGTAGAGGGAATTGAAATGCTAAAATCCATGGCAAGGATTCTCTCATTATAAAATGTTTATAAGATGCTCTGCCATGTGACCTTCTTCAGTTCCCATTCCAGTTTAGGAGTTGGCATACTTTTTCTATAAAAAACAGTAAATATTTTAGTCTTTGTGGGTCATCTGGTCTCTGTTGTTAGTATTAAACTTGATTGAATACATAAACATATGGGTGTGGTTTTGTCCCAATAAAGCTTTATTTATAAAAATAGGTGATGGATTAGATTTGGCCCAAGGATTATATTTTGCCGACTCCTGCAGGAGTTATACATTACAGTCATAGCCTTGAAACTCTCTTTCCCTAAATCCCTGGTCTTTGGCCATGAAAAAATTAAGTTTGTGATGTTCAAAGGAAAAAGCACACACACACACACACACACACAAACACACACACGAGTTGAATTTCTTCATTTTTATTTTATGACACATTTGGAACAGTCAGTTTCTAGTGGCGTTGGCTGTGTGATAGCTAGCAAATCTGGGCAGTCCTCCAGGACGACTGAGTGCGGTCAAGTCCGAAGTGTAGAGTGTTGATTTCAAGAACTGAAGAGGACGGATGATAAAGAGTTTGATTGCTTTAGGGTTTTGTTTCATTTCTTTCCTGGGTGCTAGTTAAGTTTCTAAGACAGCCAGAGCCAATTTTCACATTTCTCCTTAGTTGATTTAATAATTTCGAAATATAGTCCAATCTCCCCAAACCCAAGAGAGATGGTCCTATTTATGCCTTGTAAGTAGGTATGCTCCAGAATCACAGGTGTGCTGTTTTATGCCTTTCTTGTTGCCTTCCCTCCTTACAGAAATACAAAGAGTATGAGAAAGACGTAGCCATAGAAGAAATCGATGGCCTCCAACTGGTGAAAAAGCTGGCAAAGAACATGGAAGAGATGTTTCACAAAAAGTCTGAAGCAGTGCGGGTAAGTGCCTCTGGTATCTTCTCTGTATTGCCCAAAGACATGGAGGCACCTTCAGGAGCTGGCATTGATGACTCTAGCTCTCAAAGATCGAAGTTGACTCAGCTATTATGTAAACATTTTACTTTCTTTAGTTAACCAGCAAAAGCAGTTAGTAGGGGCACGATAGGGTTCAGGTGACAGTTTTCATCTTAGAATTTTATGTCTTCAGTGTAAGTGCCACTGATTGTACAGTCTCAGAGGATGGCTTATGACTGTGCGATACATTCACTAATTACCAAAAATCATTCAAAGGCACATTGTAGTTCAACTAAGCAACTATAAAAAATTTAAGCCACGCTTGCCGAAATGTGGAGTTGAAAATCTCAATGGAGTAATGGAATCTAGATGAACTTGGAGGCTTCCCTTACCTCTACTGGAATATTACTATAATTATAATGTTTCTCTCTACCAGTTAGAGCTCCCTGAGGTTTCATACTGTCATCAGGATGAATGGAAAAGTATCATTTTGGATTTCCAAGGTGGCTTCCAACTTTATTCCTTGTTGCCAGCTCAGCAGTGAATCTTACCTTCTTGCTTTAGAACACATCCCACATCTGTGCTCCGTTGGCACGGGGGTATGGGAAGGAATGGCAGTCTGAAGAGTTCTTTATCTCTAACCTATAGTTTGCTTACCTTTTGGTTTTGTTAATTATCTCCAGAATCACTTTGCTCTAAAAGGCCTCTTCCTACTTTCACTTCTCCCACAATTCATTGGCCCAACAAAATTTCCACACATTATTCCTGCTTTAGACCTGACAGTGCCACTCCAGTGCTTGTCTCTTAAAACATTTTTGTGCTACTTGGATTGCGGGGAGGAGGGTTGTAGCCAAGTAGGGAAGAACATGAGTTTGGCCTGGCTTCTGCGCCTGCCTTGGTCACTTACTGAGCTTTTACCTTTAGTAAAACTGCCCTTGGGAGCCTCAATGTTCTCTTCTGTAGATGGCAAAAACACACAGGCTGAACGAGGCTTATACGAAGTCATGATTTTGAGCGACTGAGCACAGACCCTGGCACACAAGCCATGCTCATTGAATGGCTGCTTTATACCGCCACTATGGTCGTTACTGACGTAAGTAGAGACTTTTAGGGAGGAAGTCTGAAGTATCTTAGAAGAAAAAAACATTACTTTTAGTTGCTACAGAAGTATTGCCCTGACAGCCAGCCCTGGGAGCTTCGTGGTGATCCCTGCGTGTCCTTATGTCTCTACCTCGAAGCAAGTGCTGTTCTTTATAGACATGGTAGCCATCCGCATCTCACACTCAGAACCTGAAATACAAATGCAAAACAAAACAAAAGCCCACAGTAATTACTGTTTTCTGCTTATAAAACGAACACCCGTTTGGTGGCACTTGAAGAATATATTGAAAAGTATCAAACAGAGAACAAAAATCACCTGAAAGTCAGGCTTGTGTTCTTGGGTTTCCTTCCTTCTAGTCTTTTAAATTTGCATTTCTGTGCATGTACTTGTGTGTTTTTCTTTTTCACATTGGCAGGTGTACTGCCTGTTTGCTTTGGTGTCCGACTTCTCTGCGCTTGTTTGCACCAGTGCTCTGTGTGCTTTTCCTGGCATCAGTACCTTACGTGATTTTCTTAAATGGCTGCATCACATTTGAGTTTAACGACGTGTCTACATGATTTGACTATTCCTCCAAATCTGGATATTTAAGTTGTTTGCAAGTTTTGGTATACATAATGCTGCAGTGAACCTTCTTGTATATTAATAACAGATCAGATGCCTCGGCACCTACTATATGTTTGGTGTTCCTCTTAGGATTTTACAGGTACTCGCTTGTCCTTAGAGCAGCCCCCAGAGGAAGGTATTATTACTATCCCACTTGTACAGAATAGAAGACAGAGAGGCAGAGGTTAAGTCACTTCTCCAGGGTCACATAGGGGGGTGGGGGATGGGCCTACGGACCCAAGTCCACGTTCTTCATCACATCCATGCCCTCAGCATCAGTCCTTTACTTTGATTTCCTTCAGATGAATACCTGAACACAGAAGACAGTGTAGAGATGCTAACCCCATCTTCAAAGGTTTCTGCTTGCGGCAACATTCGTGTTCAGATAAGGTTGTGCCAGTTCACGGTTCCTCCAGCAGGAGTGGCACGTGAATGCTCATTTGCCTGAATCCTCACAGAAAAATGACGATGTTTTATTGTTTTAAATAACAACGGTTGTCAGTTTGAGAGAAGGAAATGCTATTTTTAGAGAATTTTTTTTAATGTTTATTTATTTTTGAGAGAGAGAGAGAGGGCAAGCGAGCATGAGTGGGGGAGGGGCAGAGAGAGAGAGGAGACACAGAATCTGAAGTAGGCTCCAGGCTCTGAGCTGTCAGCCCGATGGCCGATGTGGGGATTGAACTCATGAACTCTGAGATCATGACCTGAGCTGAAGTCGGACACTTAACCGACTGAGCCACCCAGGCCCCAGGAAGTGCTATTTTTGTTTCAAGTTGGGTTTCTTTGTGAATCACAGAATTTTAGAGCAGAAGAGGACTTACATCTCTTTAGCTTCTACCTCTGTGATTGACAGACAAGGAAGCCCGGGATGGGAACCTGATCCTTGGGGGGCTTGTGCAACATAGCAGGGTGATGCAGAGGTCCAGCCAGCTCCAGAACCTGGACTCATCGCTCAGAGGCAGGGGCCCACGTGGCAAGTGAGAGGTTGGTGAGAAAAACTAAAGAACCAAAGGACCTCTTTTCCTCACTCACCTCCGTGAAGATGCCAGGAGGAGTAGGTGACTTACTAATCTGTGCTCATGTTTATTGAGTCTCTATGCACCAGGCCCCATGTGAAGCACTTTATATAGGTCATCTAATTTCAACCTGCCATCAGCCCTGGGAGTGAGACACCGTTCCTACATCACTGGCTCAGAGGATGAGCACACAGGCTTGGCAGGGTAGAGTCACAGGCCCAGGTCACATGGACGGGCTCAGTGGGGTTCCTTTTGCACCAGAAGGTAGGATTGCAGTGCCTCTGGATGTAGCTGACCAAAGTGTTTTGCACAGTGACTGGCGAACAGGAAGCATTCGGTAAATGTTTGCTGTAATTGCTGGCAAGGGGACCTTTCAGTGTGTAAGTATTTAATAACTGAGAGAGTCGTGAAGCTTTAAAAAGCTTCAAGGATATTGACAGCAGGGAACTTAATTTTGAAACCTTTTGTTTTAAATTAATGACTTAAAAAAAAAGAACTGATATGGTTGGTGTGGTTCCTTTGAGAAGGAAAAAAAAGGGTGCTTTATTTAAATTGAAATGTACCCAGACTAAAGGCATCCAGTATTCTCTGAACTGTGTATTTTAAAATAGATGTAGGAGACCCTTTGTAAACACACTTGATACCATAAAATCTAGGTTAGCTGGTCCAGTGATACGTGGCAGTCCCTGCTTCCAATCTTTAAACAGAAAAGAGGGCTTGTATGTCAAGTTGGGGTTTGGTTTGGAGGCAGTTTTGCTATTGAGATGGGCCTGGTCCTGCTGTGAGCCATGCAGCACTACTGACAACAGTCATGAGCCATGTGGCATTTGGGATGAGAGCAGGTGGCCACTGAGAGGGTCCCTGGATGTTGCCTTATGTGGAGGCCAAGGAGCAGTGGGTGTGACTGTTTTTCGTATTATAATGACACCTCACTTCTCAACTAGGAAAGGTTGCTGTTTGTCCCTGGGATTGGTAAGCTTTTGAAGTGCAGACACCTCAAATGCAAATTTGCCTGTGGGTTTGCAGGTGGAGCCCTTATTTGCCAGGTGGCCCTAGAATGAACCACCGTGCAACAGGGCCCTTCTCGTCCCATTCCGCGTCACCCACTGAGCAGCGACCCCTTTCTCTAATGGCCCAAGAAAAGTGGATTTTAGAATTTGCTCCATCGTTCTGGGGTACCATGCCTGGAAATCCTGTTTCCAAGCTTCCATCCCCACCCCCAGCAACCTGAGTTGGGTCAGAGGTCCTAGTGCCTTCCTGACAGTAACTGATCCAGTACCGAGTGCTCATGGATGGTCGGATGGTGGATGGCCGGGAGGACTCAGGAACATACATAAGAAATAACTGACTCACAAACGACACAGATTGTTAAAATTTCCATTGATGTCTATAAAATCTTTGTGAGATGGGTGCTGGCAATTTCGAAAGGGGCATACCCCTCTGGTCTGTGAAAGTAGGTGCAGTGAGTCAGTCTGGGCTCGGAAACAAAGGAGCACTTACAATCCCGCCCCACCCGCCTGTCATGTCTTGGCCGTTAAACAATGTTGATCTTTTCTCTGTCTCTTCTGGCTTGATTTCATCATTCCCCCATCACTTTTCCCAGTGATTAGTTGAATCAGAGTGATTTTATCATACTCGTCCCCTATTTGAATTACTCTCCACTATGCAATTATCCTATCACAGAAAGTCCTATTTTCTCCCCGTCAGATGTCTGGAGTAAATGTGAAACCCGGAGTGGCCTGCCCATTACATAACCTCTGTCCTCTGCTTGGTAATGGATTATACGTAACTTTTTTTTCCCCCCCGGCCTAGCAAATTACAAATAACCTTAGCTTCGGTAATTGCCATTAACATAATGGTGCCATCATTATGGTAGCATTTCTTAACTAATATTTTCTAGCACCTTTCTAATGCTGTCGGTGGTTTAAATAATTTTTTTTAATTCACTCGATGGGTTGATGTGTAGGTTATTTTAACTTAAGAGCCAGATTGGGCTTGATGCAGTGATGCTGCTACTCGCTCGTGTACAAGATCATTGTGCCCAAAGCATTATCTCCCACCTTCTTTGTTCAAACGTATTCAAGCTACCAAGCCCTCAATTGATGTTACTGAGCAATTTATCAAGTTTTAAGTCCCTATAAATGGACAAGAAATGGAATCAATTTGTTTTTAGTTCATTAACATTTCAAGGAAGATACTCCACATGCTGGACGCAGGGGAAGTGATATACATCAATCCTCCGCCAGTAGTGGACCCCTGTTGGGCCATGCCTAAGTGACACCTGGAAATGCTCAACTGTGTCACAAGAGAGAGCTCATCCGAAGCACTTTTGACCTAGCTCCCCTTTATCCTGAGTTGCTGATGACTTGAGGGAAGAAGGCAAAAGAATTGTGTTCAGTGGCTTTGTTATACAGATGGGCTGCCCCAGCATTTCCTTTGTCTTCAAAATCCAAGCCTCCACTGGGAGTAATACAAGCTATTACACAGCGGGGAGGATCATCTGAGGCCCTGGGGAGCTCTGAGCAGGCACAGACAAACCTACAGTTGGAGGGGAATCGGTAGGAAGTAAATCTGAGTAACTGTGGGCATCTCTGATTATAGGCATATGCTTTTAGGACAAATTCCAAAACAGCCAGGAGATGTAATGATGCTGTGATTTTGGAATGGTCCGTATAATTGAGATGAGCAGCACAACCTGGAAAAAGTAGATACACCAGGAAATAATAAACAGAAGGATTTTGGAGAATTTGCACATATATACTAGCATTCTCTAGAATGGCTTTCTGAGGGGGAGTTCTCCAGAATAAGTATTGCCTTTGATCTTGTGGAACAGCTCTGGGGCAGCCATTGCCTTCATCACACTGATCTTGGCTAGAATTGTAACCTCCAAAGGACCCGGAAGGCTTTGAGGTTGTACCTGCTTCCAGGGCCAGGTACTGATCCATCCATGCGGCTTTCACTGCTCTACCGGACAGACTTCAGATCTCCAATAGCTTAAACACATTTCTCTCTCTCTCTCTCTCTCTCTCTCTCTCTCTCTCTCTCTTACACATAGGATTATAGGATGTTATCTAGTTTGGTAGCATATCAGGCAGAACATTAAGTATTTTATTTGCTGTTCAAATTCATCTTCTCCCCCAAGCAATTAATTAGAAATGTCTAAAACAACCAACTTCCTTGGGGAGTATGAAAAGGCACAGGAAGCAGGTTGTACCTAAACTTTCTAAGTGAAGAGTCTCTTGTTTTCCAACCTTGGATAAGATAGTTAATAATTTTGATAGCACTCTGAAGCTCAGACCTGTAAATAAACTTAATCTTGTTTTACTTAGTTTCTGATTTACATTGATAAAATGATAAATCATGCACTTGAAAAAGAGTGTATTGCTTAAAAATAAACATCCTTGCTTCTTGGGAAAAACTAAAAGAGACTAGATTATATATTAAGTTTCTCTCCCCTCCTATAGCTACCTGCTGTTCGCTGCAGAACTGATTCCCATTATAGCTATACTGTGGGAAGTAATTGCTGTTGTACAGTAATTCAATTTCAGTGCATTCACGCATCAGTTCACCGATAGGGGTTTATCTGGAGAAACCTGGGACTTGAAAGCTTTTTATCGAGAAATTCCACATGCAGCAAGACGTTTTTCCTAGGTAACGAATATCAGTATTTGCATTTAATAAACATTTACCTTCTCAGAAAAATGGATTTTTTCCCCCTGCAGAAGAGATTTACGCCAATCTTCCAAAAAGCTAGAGGGTACTATTAAAGCAACTTCCTCTAGCTGTTTTTTGACTGGTGTCTACATATGTATGACTATAAAACGCATCTATGTCTTTATGTAAATATATGTATATATATATATATGTGTGTGTGTGTATATATATATATATATACACACACACACACATACGTACATACACACACACGCTGAGGCATGGAGAGTAGGAGGCACTTAAGGAAAGCATGATCTGTACCACACATATACGTGATATAAGGGATTAATATCTACAGACACTATATGAATACTTCCAGTTTAAAGACTCATCTATATCTGTAGGCATTGTGAAAATTGTTGGTGAGGAATATTTTCAAAAGGATACCCATTAAGTTGGAAAGGAAGTCAACCACTTGATTTACGAATTTCTAAATGAAGGGCAGGTTCATAGGACAGACTGTTTCTTCCTATATACAAAAGCTCTTAGATTGTAAGGACTCTTTACATATTAAGTCCAAAATGAGCTGTAGAAGTCTTAGGAGCTGAATATACCTAACATTGCTAAAAGGCCCTTTAGTTCTTGCCCAAAAGAAGAAGAAACTGGACACATTCAAAAGATTTTTCTGCCTTTGTTCATTTCTCATCTGATCTCAGAGTTTCAAAACATGTTTCTTAAAAGAGGAGTAAATTTATTTCAGGCAAAAATATAGTGTTTTGAGTCACAAATGAAAAGACTACTGTTTGTTACATTATTGTATCTTGTAGCCTATTTGCTTCTTTGCCCACCCCTCCCTCCCTCCCTTCCTTCCTTCCTCCCTTCCTCCTTTCCTACCTCCCTTTTTCCCTTCCTTCCACAAACTGGGTTGTAAAACCCCATGCATATGTGTAAGAAAATTTACAGCAGAAACCTCACACCAGAAAAAGCTTAAAAAGTAGCAATGTGGTGCCTGGGTGGCTCAGTCGGTTAAGCATCCAGCTCTTGATTTCGGTTTAGGTCATGATCTCACAGTTTGTGGCATCAAGCCCCACATTAGGCTCTGCATTGACCATGTAGAGCCTGCTTGAGATTCTCATTCTCATTCTCTGCCCCTCCCCCTGCTCACTCACGATCTCTCCTTCTCTCAAAATAAATAAGTAAACATTAAAAAAAAATAGCAACAAACTGGATTCACCAGTTTTGATGAAGTCAGTGAACCACTCTTGGTTGATGGTTGAGGTGAAAACCACAAGTCTTCTTGGGTTTATTCCAAAAGGGGTTGGGTCTCCTGTAACATACTTCAGATTGTATCCACCTGAGCCTCACAGAGAGGCCCAGAAGGCTGTTCTCCAACCTACGTTGAGCAGCTCACCTGCCTCCTGGGGGAGATAAGTTTCCTGCTCAAAGAAGAAAGGACGTTTTGTAGGTGACATTTCATCTCCTGTCTCCATCACCCTCCTCATGCGGGAAGTTGGGTTGGCTTAGTGAACTGTATCCTGACTCTCCTGCTTATTCTGGAGATGTTGGCCCTTAGGCGTTCTTCTTTGTGCGTAGAATCACCGCTCGAAGCTGTTGCCAACTTCAAAGTTATTAGGTACATTCCTAAACGTTTCTCTAAAATCTCTCCATTTTTAAAGTTTTATGGAAGACTTAGTTTTGGATTTTCTCTGTAACTCACCTTACCCATATTTGCTTTATTTCTATTTTTGTTTTGTTTTCATTGATTATACACATTCGTTGTAAAAAAAATAACAGAAGGTGCAGAAAAGGATAAAGGAGAAAGTAAAGATCATAACACCAGGGGATTAAGAGGCACTTGGTATCTTTCAATACCTTTTGTTTTTAAACATCTTAATTTCTTTTCTTCCTGATCTTTTTCTATTTGTGCATTTGTATATGCGTTTACGTGCATCGAATCATTCTTACCTGTAACCAGGTTTTTTACAAAATTAATTTTACATGTTGTGGACATCAACCCATGTCAACGAATATATAGATTCCTGTTATTTGTTCTAATCAAGAAATTCTCTTTTGGTGAGTAATTGAAGTTATTGGTGAAATACTACTTGTGAAATAGCATTTCCCTATGATAAGCCATGACGTGAAAAACTTTCTTGCAGAGAAATTGTGTCCATTTATTTGATCATTTATTAGGACGTATTCTTGGAAACAAAATGGAGGCTTTTGGTATCCCTTGCCAGCTTGTCTTCCAGACAGCATCCGCCTGCTCGTGTTCCCACCTGTGAGGCTGGAGAGGCTCTCCTTCTCCATTGTCCTCTCTGACATTTGGCTGCTGTTACTTTTGATCTTTGTTAGTCTTACAGGCACAAAGTAGTATCTCATTTTACTTTGTTTTATTTAATTGCTCAGCGTTTAGCATGGAGGATCTTCTCTGGCTCCTCACTTGCCCTGTACCAAGGTTTGTGGCAAATTACACAATGTCTCGGAGCACGGGCATCAGTGTTACAGCATAGAGAACGTCCGTGCTGGTCCTTTATCATCTCTCAAAGAAGTGTGTAGGCCCAGGAACTTTCTTGGACACACTTGGAGGGCCCTCCCTACCCCTTTCCTCTTCCTTCCTGGACTGTATCATAGTAACAGCCTGGTTGTAGGGGTGGGGATGTGGGGCACTGACTGCCAGTTTGGAGTGCCAGTTTGGAAGAGTTTTCTGGGAACCCCAGTGGTTCAGCACCTGAGGGCCATGGTGCTGGGTGTTTTAGACCCTCCTACTGAAGGAAAAAGTCACTAGTCCCAAGAGAAGTTGAGCCTGGTATAGCCCTTCTCACTGAGAAAGGACTCTATTTCCAGCTGGCTTGTTGCTGGGTGCCAGCGGTCACTTTGGGTCATTTCTCCTTAGGGTACCATCTTTCTATATGTTCATTGGTCAGTTGTTTTTCCTTTTTTTCTTATAAACTGCCTGTTAATGTCCTTTTCCATTGTGTGTATTATACTTGCTTCCTTTCCTTGTCCCCACTCAAGCCCTGGTATCTGTCACAGTATCTTGAGTCTGCAGTTAAGTGTTCATTAAACATTTGTTGACTGACTTACAGACCTTCCCTCTTGGCGTCAGGTAACTTAAAGTCAGAGTGATCATAGTTACAACTCTTCCCTTTGACCAAAGATGTCCTGAATGATGAAGGGGAAAGAAGAATATCAGAGTTTAATTGCAGAGAAACCGCAGGGCTCACGGGCCTTCCAGAAATTCACTGTGTGTTCTGAGTGAATGAGTCCTGTATATGCTGTCCCAAATCAGACTGCGGCCTGCTTAGACTCTAATCCTCAGCTTCGGCCCAGTCCCTCCCCATGTGGCCCTTCTCCTGGAAGTAGGTGAATAGGGGACTTGAAATGGGCAGAAACCAGGCCAGCTGCTCAGAGTGGAAATAAAAGTTAACAATTTCTATCGAGGGAATCAAAGAACTGCCTCCCTGCCTTCCTTCCATCTTCCTTCCTTTTTCCCCTCTCTCCCTTCCTCCCTCCCTTCCTTCCTCCCTTCCTTCCTTCCTTCCTCCCTTCCTCCCTTCCTCCCTCCCATTTGGTTGGAACCAATGAAGGAAGACGCTTCCTGGACAGGGGAGGAGAATGTCAGTGTTCTGAGGCTATGACTTAGCAGAATAACTATAATTTCCCTGATGTTCTCTGAGCCTGGCTGGGTGATCTTCTGGTCATAATGCAAAGCTGGGTGCTAGAGCTAGGGTGTGTGCCCCCAGGCTTGGCAGATGTTTCTCTTCATGTGGCAGGTGGTAAAATGGGCAGCTCACTACCCACAAGAAATGGAGCACACTGATGTACAAGCAGATTCAAGGGGCTTTTCGTAAATTTGAGTATGATGTCATGAAGGAGAGTTTTGGAGTGATGCTGAGAGTAGTTGCCAGGCTCCCCACTTCTGGGCTTGTTGCTCTCTCAACTGTAGCATGGCTGGGTCAGGGCACCTGTCTAGAGCCCCACCCCATCCCGCCAGCATGGTGCATCTTGGCATCCTCTTTACTCCTTTTATTAAACTTTTGAAAGCTGTACTGAACTCTGTTTTGCTTAGTGTTGACTTGAGAATTGCTGTCTGTCCTCTAGAACCCCAGTGTCATGAGGGTGGGGACCGCGATGGTCACGCCTCCCCTTGTAGCCCCAGGACCCAGACTGGGCACTCGGCAAGTATCTGTGAATGAATGAACTTGCTACCCCTGTGATGATGCTGTCATGGGGGTAAGCCCCCCATGCCTGGGAAGACCATCTGGTCATCAGGACATGGTGCCAGGTAAGGTTTCCTGGGTGTTTCCTGTGTGTTTGTGCCTGCCCTGGCCCCTGCTCCCCACCAGAGGATCCATTTCTCCTCTGTCTCAGAAGTTTGGATTTGCTTTATGTTGTACGATGATAAAGAAAAAGAAAGAGAAAAATTTCTTTCCCATCCAAAGTGAAACATCATTTAAAATCATATTTCCCATTTTCATTGCCTATTTTTATTCTCCCTTTATAAAATCCGGTTTTGAAAGATTTCCTGTCGCTTTGGTCAAGACCAAGTAGACCAAACAGCCTGGGGAACAGAGGCTCGTGGCCATGGAGACCTGCGTGAAATTACAGTGCTGATCCCTGCCTTTAGCCTAAGTAGCAATTATGCCCCATCAGGGCGCCCACATGGAGGCTTTGAGCTCGCCTCACTGCGCTCTCTGACTGCCTCTCCACTAGAACTAAAAGAGGGAGGCCTCGTCTGCAGGTGGAAGATGTGCAAGACACTATCTGAGCCCGAGTGGCTGGGTGGGGACAGCTCAACACAGCAGTGTTATACCAAGGTGCTGGTTCCTCTGCTGATTTTTCAAAGATTGGTATCGTTTCTACACCAGACCAGGTAGCAAATAATGCCACTTAATTTATACTCAGGCGAGGCAAAAGAAATCTTAAGAGATTTGTGGGTGGGAGGAAATTATGGTGAATCACTGAAGTGTCACCATCAAGAGATCAAAATGACAGAATAAAGCCATAATAATAATAATAAAAGACCATTGGCTTTAATTGTATAAATTACTGGCAACAAATTAAGGGTTTTCAGTAATATTTTGAATGCATAGTTAGTATGTTTAACCAGGGATGAGTTGGTGACATCAGTTGTCTGTTTCTGGTCTCTGCTCAGTTTCCCATATGGAGGTAAGGAGCAGCTGGTCCTACAAACACAGCGAGATTATTTACGTTTTGTAAATTAGGTTAGGAGGGGAAAATGAAAAGGTAGTTGGGGATTCATTGGCATTTCATTTACACTGCATTCAGCAGAGGTTTGACAGCCCTTTTGAGTAATCAGAGTCTTTGTTGAAAATCAGCTGGGATATCATTGACTGCGCATCTCGAACCATACTGGCTGCTTGAACAGACAACATATAATGCTTTTGCACGATCAGGGGCAAATGGGATTTTTTCTCTTTTTTTTCTGGTGTGCCTTTTAGCTGATTCTGTGTGTCAGTTGGGGAGGAAAATCATATCCTCAGGAATATACTTAGCTTCTCTCACTGTGTGCGTTCAGTGATTCTGGAGCATCTCATCAGGTTGTTTGATGGGCTTCGTAGAGCCGTCCTTCCCGGGGTCTCTAGAAGGCTGCGGTGGCCATCGGAAAGCAGACCCTCATCCTGGTCACAGGGGGAGTTGCTTGTAAACACTCCAACGCCAACCAGTGAGGAGGAGTCTCCTCCCCTCAAGCAGGTATCTCTGAAAGAACTTCAGGCCAGGCAAAGGTGCTGGTCCTCGGCACTTTTACCGAGAGGTGAGCTGGTGGGTACCAGCTGCAGAGGGGCAGTGGAAGGAGCTCAAGGCAAGAGCAGGGCCAGACTTGAGGGGGGGGCAAGGCCCATGGGCAGCTGTTTGGACCGTTAAATGGTGGCCTCTCTTAGAGGAGTCTTGGCCTCTCTTAGACAGCCTATCTCCAAGAGGACTTCCCCCAAAAGCTCGGTGGACCTCTTCCTTTGCCGTGCTGGGAGTCTGTCCTTGTAGTCTGTGTATCATCTGGGGACAGTGTAGTCCACAACAGGAAATCAGAGGTAGCCTCTGAGGGCAGACATGGTGGAAATGAGTTTACTCCAAGGAAGTGTGTTCTGCCTTCTTTTAATTTTTTTTTCTAATGTTTTTATTTATTTTTAAGACAGAGAGACAGAGCATGAGTGGGGAGGGGCAGAGAGAGAGGGAGACACAGAATCCGAAGCAGGCTCCAGGCTCTGAGCCATCAGCCCAGAGCCCGACGCGGGGCTCGAACTCACGAGCTGTGAGATCATGACCGAAGCCAAAGTTGGACGCTTAACCAACTGAGTCACCCAGGCGCCCCTGTTCTGCCTTATTTGGCAAAAATGAACACAGGGTGGACCGACTGGGTGTTCTTCTAAAGCTGAGTGTGTGTGTGTGTGTGTGTGTGTGTGTGTGTGTGTGTGTGGGCGCGCACATATGTACACACCTGAGTGCATCTAATGGTGTCGGGAATGGGAGCTGGGGAGTGGAGGGTGACGCATGAATGTTTGCTCTCACAGGAATTGCTTCAGTGGAGAGACGGAGGTCAAAAACAAGCAGTGGTGTCACAGTTGTAAAGCAGTGGCCCCTGGCCAGTCCTGGCCGCAGACAGGTTTTGCTTGATCTGTGTGGGCTTTGAGAAAGAAAGTGAAATCACATATAAAAATAGGAAGTGATATAAAAATATCCAGATTTAAAATAAATAAATGTTAAAAAAAATTTAAAAAAAGAACTCTTTCTCTGACCCTCCCCTGCTCATGCTGTGTCTCTCTCTGTCTCAAAAATAAATAAATGTTTAAAAAAAATGTAAAAAAAAATCCAGATTTAAAGCTTTACACATTGAGAGGTGTACTCCCCCCCTCCCTTGTCCCCCATCCCCACATGGCAACAGTCTGCATGAATGTTCATTTTGTTGATTTCCATGCTGCCCCCTGCTCATGTATGTGGCTGCTCTGGCCCCAAAGAGGGCTGAGTTTGCAGCCTCTGGAGTAGTCCGATGAGGGCCACAACCTCTTTAGGGGACACGGAGGAGTGTTTGAGTGTGTGAAGCTTGAAAGCTCCTAGGCAAGTACTCGGAGCTTTCACAAGTCATGCTGGACATTGTCCCTGTTATGGTCACCAGCATCAGCACATTATGGAGTGCTTCTCCTCAGCCACACTGCTCTGCTGTGCTCTCTGTGTTTGGTCTCATTTAAATGTTCCATCCCTGTGAAGTGGGATTGAACAATTCTTGGCTGGGGAGAGGGGATGTTCACAGGATAAGAAAGCTTTGTACGGGGACATGGGATTTCTGTGTGTGTGTGTGTGTGTGTGTGTGTGTGTGTGTGTGTGTGTCTTTAAGTTTGTGAACCACTGGATGGGACTCTTTCTGAGATTTTCTTCACCTTTAACATTTTAGAATTGCAGCCCTTGTTTTAGGCTTTTATGCATAAGAAGTCCTATTACTTTTGTTGTGTATTTTCTCCCATCTCAAAGAAGACTTAGATCTATGTAAATAACTCTCAATCTGGTCTCATTCATAGAATCAGGCAACAAAAATGAGAAGTTACCCCCTCCCTCCAGTACCCCTCCCTACAGCGCACACTTTCCTACTAGAATGATGGCGGAGACAATATCTCTCACGGGGAGAAGGGAATGAAAAATGCTCAAAGTGGTTACATTTGAATATGTGGCACTTATCTCTCTGTGCAGGCACCTTATAGAAAAATAATTTATCAAGCTTCGTTCAAGAAAAAAGAACATTACATCTTCGTCAACAACAACATCAAGGGCTCACCATGGTAGGAACGGGACAATAAAGGAGTTATTTTAGCAGAATTAACAGGAAGAAATTAGCCCCCTGTATCCTTCCTTTTTATCATGGTGTGGTGCATTTGCATATTTTGAAATTTCACATTTGCATAGTCAATGATTTTAAATTAGATTCTCACATCTCCTCTCTGATGTTTGTCATGTGTGTAACTCATCTTAATAACTGAGTTGTTAGCATTTAAAAAAACAGTTATCTAATCATTGGCCCAACCTGGAACCACACCAGCACTGAGTTACCTTTGCAATCTTTTTAACAGCTTAGTAAGATACTATTCATGCACAATACTATTCACTCGTTTAAAGTGTACAAGTCAGGGGTGCCTGGGTGGCTCAGTGGGTTAAGCGTCCGACTTCGGCCCAGGTCATGAGCTCATGGTTTGTGGGTTTGAGCCCCATATCGTGTTCCGTGCTGGCAGCTCAGAGCCTGGAGCCTGCTTCGGATTCTGTGTCTCCCTCTCTCTCTGCCCCTCCCCTGCTTGTGCTCTCTGTCCCTCAGAAATAAAGAAATGTTAACAAAAATTAAAAATAAAAGTATCTGGGATGCCTGAGTGGCTTAGTTGGTTAAACGTCCGACTTTGGCTCAGGTCACGATCTCATGGTTCGTGAGTTTGAGCCCCATGTCAGGTTCCATGCTGACAGCTCAGAGCCTGGAGCCTGCTTCGGATTCTACGTCTCCCTTTCTCGTTGCCCCTCCCCTGCTCATGCTCTGTCTCACTCTGTCTCTCAAAAATAAATAAATGTTAAAGAAATAAAAAAATAAAGTATTTGGGGTGCCTGAGTGGCTCAGTCGGTTAAGAGTCCCACTTCTTCTCAGGTCATGATCTCATGGTTTGTGAGTTTGAGCTCCATGATAGGCTTTGTGCTGACAGCTCAGAGCCTGGAGCCTGCTTTGGATTCTGTGTCTCCTTCTCTCTCTCCCCCTCCCCTGCTCATGTTCTCTTTCTCTCTCAAGAAGACAAACATTAAAAAAAATAACAAAGTATACAAGTCAGTGTTTTTTTAGTATACCCACAGGACTGTAGAACCATCACCCCAGTCAAGTGCAGAAGCTTTTCATCAACCCAAAGAGAAGATCCTATACCTGGCAGTCACTCTCCATTTACCCCAAAACCTCACTATTCTACTTTCTGTTTTATAGATTTACCTCTTCTGGATATTTCATATAAATGGAAGCATACAGTGTATGGTCTTTTGTGATTACCTTCACTGAGCATAATGTTTTCAGAGTTTATCTGTATTATAATGTGTATCAATACTTCATTCTTTGTTATGGTCAGATCGTGTTCTCTTGCATGGATTACCACATTTTTGTTTATCTGTTCATCAGTTGGTGGCTACTTGTGTTGTTTCTACTTTTTGCCTGTATTGACTAATGCTGCTGTGAGTATTTGCAGACATATTTTTGCATGGACATATATTTTTATTTCTCTTGGGTATATATAGGAGTGGAATTGCTAATCACGTGTTAATTCCAGGATTGACCTTTTGAGGGACTGCCAGACTGTTTCTAACATGGTTGTGCATTTTACATTCCCATCAGCAATGTTTGAGCTCTCCGATTTCTCCTATCCTTGTCAACACTTGTTATTATCTGTTACATACATTACTGAGTGCAAAGTCATATCTCATTGTGGTTTGACTTGCATTTCCCTAACGAGCAATAATGTTGAGCATCTTTTTATGTGCTTATTGGCCATTTGTATATCTTTCTTGGAGAAATGCCCATTCAGATCCTTTGCCCATTAAATTTTTTTTTTATGTTTATTTTTGAGAGACAGAGTGAGACAGAGCAGAGGAGGGGCAGAGAGAGGAGGAGACACATAATCTGAAGCAGGCTCCAGGCTCTGAGCAAGTGTTCAGCACAGACCCGATGTGGGTCTCGAACCCACGAACCGTGAGACCATGGCCTGAGCGCAAGTCAGACACTTAAATGACTGAGCCATCCAGGCGCCGCTCCTTTGCCCATTTAAAAGTGATGTTATTTGTCTTCTTATTATTGAGCTGGATGTATTCTTTATATGTTCTAGCTACTAGTTCCTTATCAAATATATGATTTGGAAATATTCTCCCCCATCCTGTGGGTTGTCTTTTTGCTATCTTGATGATGTTCTTTGTAGCCAAAAGTTTTAATTTTGACAAAATCCAATGTATCTATTTGTCCCTTTTTTGTGCCTGTGCTTTTGGCATCATATCTAGGAAGTCATTGCCTAATCCAAGGTCACAGAGATTTGTGCCTGTTTTCTAAGAGAGAGTGTTACCTCTTATATTTAGGTCTTTGATCCATTTTGAGTTAGTTTTTGTATATGGTGTGAGGTGGGGGTCCAACTTTGTTCTTTGCATGTGCAGATTACTTGTCTCAGCACCACCTGTTGAAAAGTACCCTTGCCACTCAAGGTGAGTTCCTTTCAACTTTGACATGTAATCAACTAAATGCTGCCATCGGAATATATGATCACTACTATAGCTGTGATCACAATGGCACTCTTATACTGATTCTGATAAGCATATATCAAGCACTCTTCATATGTTATCTGGTTTAGTGCTTACGACCCTCCTCTGAGTTGGGTAGCGTTACTACCAGTTATGAACCCATGTTACAGGTAAAGCAGCTGAGGCCGTTTCTCACTGTAGGTAGCTGAGATTTCAACCCAGACCATCTTCCCTCTCAACCTGTGTGTTGTACTGTCTCTTCTCGGGTTTACATTAACCTCTCAAAAACAGTGGCTGTGAGTGATCAGGAACCTAGCTAAGCACTTCAGGTGAAACATGTTAGCGCTTTTCAGAGTACAGGGTTCACCAGAATAGCCTAGGAATATTGTCAGAATGAAGACTCCATTTCCGGAGGCTGAGAGTCTGCGTTTCCAGCGAGCTGAGAGAAGCGAATGCTGCTGGTCAGGGGATCACATTCCAAGTACAAGGAGATTAATTAGTTCACTGGTTCTCAGACTCAGGGGCACGTTGGAATCGCCTGGAGGCTTAGAAAATAGGGATGCCCAGCTTCTCCCCCAGGGATTCTAGTTGACTTGGTCTGGGGTGTGGACTGGGCGCAGGGATTTCCAGAAACTCCTCAGCATGTTCTAATGTACAACCAGGTCTGAGCAGCACTGATTTATCTCGTTTCACCCCTCAGGGAGCCCCACAGGTAGGCACTTGAGTCTGCTTTGAGAGGCGAGGCTCCCAGCTTGCAGAGGCTACCTGACTGGCCTAAGGTCACACAGCTGCTAGGCTGTGGACTCCCAGGGGAGCTGGGAGTCCAGTCCAGGCATGATTGCAAGGGCTGCTCCCAGCTCTCTCATAGTGGTCTATGATTGCCTCCCCATCACAGTCAATTTGAAAAGGAGTCTGAGTGAAGTGGGTGACTGACCCTGGCCTGAGCCAGCCCTTACACAGGGTTGTCTGACTCCTTCCCCCACTTTCCCACACAGGGACCTCCCATCTCTCCTAGGGATATGCATGCGTTTTCACTCCCTGCTGCTCTGAACTGACCCAGATGTGAGGTCCCAGTCCCTATGAATCAAGTTCAGGTTCTCTCATTTATCTGGTTACTTCCTCACAGAATTGGACAGGATGAGCAGTGCTTCAAACTGATGCTTGTTGGGAGTGGGCAAAGTGCTCCTTTCTTTGAGAATTCCTGCCATTTTAAGGAGAAGATAAAAGTCGAGAGTAGCCGTGCACTTGATTGGTTGGCTGTTCCTGCCCTAAGGTGCCTTCATCCCTACAAGGCTGAGTGGCCTTGAGGGCTCACTGCACCTGCCCTGACTGCGCTTGGCCACAGGGGCTTTTACCATCCTATCCACGTTGTGGACTATGAGCCGTGTCTTCTAAATCGGACAGCCTGGGTCTCTGAGTTGGCTGCTGTGGGGACTAGATTGCAGCCATGAGGAAGAAGTCGGTTCCCAATCCACATGGAGTTTACCGGTCACTGGGAGAGATGGATGCTGAGTCCAAAGTTAGAAGAGTTGTCAGGCCTGGAGGCAGGAAGTCCCAGAGGCAGGGGGCCACGAGGGCAGCCGAGGACTGATGAGGAGCATAGCCTGGGACCCAGAGATGGCAGAGGATGGGCTCCAGGCACGAGGAGATTCACGGTTGAAGCTGGAGAGGGAGCTGGGAATGGGGCAAGTTCACAGAGCTGAAAGGAGAACAGAGCAGGGGTTGGCTTGGAGTGCGGAGAGCAAGATGAGGGGCCCTGAGGTCCATGAGGTGAGCTGGTGCTGGGGGTGGGGCAGAGGCTGGTGCGGTGGGGTAGAAGCGGTGGATTTGTGTGGTTATTCGAATGCCTCTCTTGCCACCCACCAGGGCGGCGGTTGGGTCCGTTGTGCCCCTGTGTTACCCTCAGCACCTTGCACACTTGGCTCCGTGGACAGAAGGTGCTTACTGAAGAATTTGGGTGTCAGCTAAAGATGCAGGAGGCAATGGGAGGGTTTGCATTTCTGTCTCTGCACTGCTCTCAGGCTGTCTCCCTCTCTCATTGTCCCTAGGGCAATGCTGCCATGTTCCCCACTTTTCTCTGTGCATCTGACTTATATCCACCCACCCCTTTCCTCAAAAATGTCTTTTCTCCTCTCAGTAATGGGAAGCAGCTCCTCCAGATCACAGCGGGAGGCTCAGTTCCTTGGTCGCCCGCCCCTCTCTTCTAGCTGAGTGTACTTTGAGGAGTGGAGAGAACAGATCCTTTGTACAGCCCCAGGAGCCAGAAGTCCCCAGGAAACACTCGGGAGGAAGGGGCTGAAAAGTCCCTGCAGCCTCTCTTGTGCTGAGAGAAACCCTGAGGTCTGTTCTCAGTGGAACAGAGCTTTAGAAAAATTTCAGCTACATTTAGCAGATGGATCCGTTCTGGATTGTCCTATTTTCATGAGTCTGACCCACCACTCAGGCAGTAAGTGGGTGCGGGCACCTTCTATGGGTCAGCCCAGGAGGGGAACTCACCCATTAATTCTTCAAGCTTGTCTCCTCTGGGGGGCTCACCTCTTTGAAGGCAGTTTTGTGGAGACAGTATGTAATTGCGTGCCTTCATCAGTGGCTTCTGGAAGCATGCCCCCTTTGTCTCAGTGACCCTAGCAATTGAAGAAGGCCTGCTTTGGGAATGGTCGCCTCTTGTAGAAGTAGGAGCACGGGGCCTTTGCCAACACCGTTTGTATTGCCTGAGGAGTTTTGATGCACTAGATACTCAGTTGACCCTGGTTCATTTCTTCTTTGGGAGGTAGCACGTCTGCCTGGGCTTTGGAGCCTTGGAGACCTGGGGTTAGCCATCATTTACTGAGTGTGACACCTTTACCTCTCTAAGCCTCTGTTTTCTCATCTGTGAAATGGACATGATAGCATGTCGGGCATTGTGACTCTCAGGGTAGGGGCAGGGCTAGCTAGGTTTGTAGCTGGTTCCATCAAACTCTGAGCCCAGATCGCTCCCTTCTTGAAACGGAGACACTGATGCAGAAGTCACCACCGGAAGTTACATGAAGGTCCAAGGGGAAGCATGAGTGCAGCATTAGCCTGGTGTCTGCGAGGAGGAAGCGCTGCAGATTGAACAGAACAGTTTAAACAAGAAAACTAGATTGATAACCTGAGCTCATCAGTCCCTGCCTTTCAGCCAAGGGTAGGATGGTTGTCCAGTGTGGGCAGCATTAGGCCAGCCTTTAATGGGGTGATGCACGTAGGGGAGCCCAGGGGTCACAGACAATTTTAACAGTTATGTGTGTATTTTATTCTATATTAGAGGAAATATAGCCACACTTTAAAGCAAAATTACATAAGGTATGTGAGTTGTTTTCAAGAAATGTAATAAGGAAAGGTGAGTTGAGGCCAGGCCTAACATGTTTTTTTGGGGGGAGGCATTTGGACACTCCTTGGGGCCTCACCATTAGAGAAGAGGACAGGCCAGATGTGCTCGTTGTGGCCATGGTAAGTGATGAAATAGATGCATGCAAAACAACTGGGGTTGATCTTGAGTGAAGCAATGTATTAGAGATAGAATCAGATTTCTAACATCAAGGCATCTATATAAATTAAAAGCACATAAGACAGCACAGTTAACGCTGTTTATGAAACCGGATTAGAGCGGGTGCCAGTGGGGGCGGGGGCTAAGAGTGTAGGTCAGGGTGGGAAGGGAACATGTAGGTGAAGAGGGCGGGCTTGCATGGACAAGTGCCGATCATACGCTGAGTGTGAACAACTCAGTCTTGTGTGTGCTTGGTAGCTGTACACTCAGGCGTAGGGTGAGCTGCAGATGGACGTGTCGGTCCCCGTCGGCATGCGGGACGGTGGGCTGAACTGGCAGGTAGCCCTGGCAGCAAGCAAATGTAGGGAGCGGGAGCCATGGTGCAAAGGTAGAATGATAACACTTAGAGTGAACTTCTCTTAAACTTTCTTTGTATGTGGCCCACCATTTGTGCTTCACACACACGACGGCACTCCTTTTTCTCAACAACCTTGTGAGGTAGGTAATATTATTACCCTTTCTTTGTGGAGTACACTGAGGCAGGTCCAAGGTCATGGAGGGAAATCATGGGAGAGCAGGTGCTGACCCAGTGCATCTGACCCCAAAGTCCAGGCCCCCCATTCACGTTACGCACAAACTCCTTCAGCCAAAGGTGCTTTTAAAATGGGTGCACCTTGGGGCACCTGGGTGGCTCAGTCGGTTGAGCAACTGACTTCGGCTCAGGTCATGATCTCACGGTTTGTGAGTTCGAGCCCCGCGTTGGGCTCTGTGCTGACAGCTCAGAGCCTGGAGCCTGCTTCAGATTTCAGATTCTGTGTCTCCCTCTCTCTCTGCCCCTCCCCTGCTCATGCTCTGTCTCTCTCTCTCTCTGTCAAAAATAAACATTAAAAAAAATAAAATGGGTGCACCTTTACACCCCCACCCTGGTTAATACTTGCATGGCTTGAGTTCTTTTGTCTGTACATTATTTAAAACAGTCCTTCTAACAGTAGTTAAAGGCCCCGTAAGCGGTATTAGGTTGGACCTTTTCAGGTGGAGGAAGATTCGTTGTTGCAGCCCTTTTGCTCCTCCTGATTCTTGATTTTGTGCCTCTGAAGTCCCGGGTCTTACCACCTTATTTCTTCCTTTCTTTCTTGTTCATTTGCATTATTGCAACAATAATGCTGTCTCCTCCCCCATCCACAAGCCAGCCAGGCAAATGGCTTCATTCCAAATAGCATCTTCATGCTTGCTGTCTATAGCAGGCGAGTGTATAACATGGGCTTCCATGTGTGTATCTTCAAAATGATTTACCAGGAAGATGCATGACTTCTACGGTCGACAGCTGAATCACCCAGAACGCTTTATGGTTTACTTCACCATCCACACAAGTACATGAAGCCATGGAGCCCTTCCTGGTCATTAAGATGTAGTCTGGCTCTTGCATGCAAAGCATTTGGGTACCTTAAGCGAGCGCCTGGTCTGGCCTGATGGCTGCTGGGAGGGCTCTGTGAGTGCTCCCAGGGGCAGACAACGCCCATAAATCGTAATCACAATGGAGCACAATGGAAGAGGTAAACAGTTCTGAAACTGTGCTATAAATTGTCATCCGGGGATGATTCTGTTTTATTATGGAGGTTAAATTACAGCAATCATCGGCGCACAAAGGCGCTGCAGTAAGAAAACATTTGGGAACAATGTTTTTCTCCTATGGCTTGGGTGATGGGTGCACAGGAATAAAACACCATTACTTGTTTACCACAGGCCAGAAAAGAAAATAGGAGCTGTAGCCACTGCAAGGTGGGCGCTCTCTTTTTTTTTTTTCTTTTATGAACCAAGGGGGTTGTGAGCGCATTCCTGTTGCCACAGGAAAAGAAGTTAAACTTGACTGGAAGACAACTTCCAGCTATGTTTGACTTCTTTCCTTATCCTCTATTCCCCTCCACTCTTGTGTGTATGTGTGTGTGTGTAAGTATGTAAGTATGTATGTGTATATGTATGTATGAGTGTAAGTGTGTGTAAGCATGTTATGTATGCATGTGTGTATGTGTGTATGTATGTGTGTATGTATGTATATGGATATGTGTGTATATGTATGTATGTATGTATGTATGACTCTGTGTGTGTGTGTGTGTGTCAGGCTCTGGTGGGCTAAGAGAAAGTGAACCAGAGAACAATGCCTGTCCCAGTGATCACCCCAGCATACAGATGCTATCTTTCTGAAGTTACCCATCATGCCATCCTGAAAGGCCTGTAGATTTTGGGCCACTTGGTTCAGTGGTGAAGAAGATGGGCTTTAGAAAAGCTCCCTGAATCCAAGTTCAAATCCTGAGTCGGCCTCTTGACTGTGTGACACAGGGCAGATCATTTCTCTCTCTGAGCCTCAGAATGAGCAGATATAAAACGAGAGCAGTGACTTACCTCACTCGAGGTGGGGTCGGGGGCTGCAAAAGATGTGTTGCAATTCTGGACACACAGTAGGTGCCCAATAATTGCTCCCTCACATAATTATGGTCACGCGGCAGTAGCGATGAGCACATCACTGCATGTATTCCCATAGCCCTGTTATTTTCACTAATCTTGGGATTATATTGCAGTCTTTAGAATTTATATGTAAAAGCAACCCAGTTAACTCCTGAGAGTTCATCTTGTTGTTGCAGAGAGATTATCACCCTCCATCCCGTTTATTGTGAAATGGAAGCTCATTGGCAAGGCCATGGCATGATCCTGGCCCTGCCTGCCTCTGCCAGGTCCTCTCCCCCTGTTCCTTCACAATGCCCATCCTGTTCTCTCTTCACTGCCCCTGTGTGAGGTGTTCTCTTCTGAGTGGGATCCTCTTTGCCAAGATCTGGTTCCTCCTCGTTGCTCAGGGTTAAGCTCCGATTCCCCTTCTTAAGGCAGCCTTTCTTGGCTACCTCACCCAAGACAGAACCCTCCCTCCCACTCCAAATGCCACCCTCATTCCTATGACACAGATGAGCAAAAGGTATTCGTCAAATTAGGGAAGGAACAGATGTTTTCCTGGTGTGGAGGAGATCAGATTGGAATATTTTGCCTATGAAAATATTGGAAACTCAAAACATTTAAATAAATCGCTATTAATGAATAGCCTTTTAGTGTATTAGGCAGAAACACTGTTCTTCGGGAGAGGGTTGTTAAGATGCACTCTAGTGGGTGGAACTAAAACTGTAATGACACCTCCAGCTCCTGGTAATTACAGGGTGGAGAGGAATATGAGATTTAATCGTCAAACCCTAATCTTCTCATGGCTTTAAATAGTATAATTTGTGACGACCTGTAAATATTTATTGAATAATTCATTATGAATTTTATATGCATTTATTTGATGATACCACAAGGTTATTTTTTGAAAGAAAGATTTCTCCCAAGGTGTTGAGTCACATGGTTATCTGACTCTCAAGGGTGACAGAGGACAAAGGAAAGTGACGATATCGAGAGAGAAATTATTTTAGAAAACTTAGGTGATGGGCAAGTTAATGCTCCCGATATTTTATTTTATTTTCCCTCTATCTGTCCACTAATACATGTTATTTTTTATGCATCTCAAAGGACATTGCAGACTTGTTGATAGTATTTTCAGTGCTCCATTTGTCATTGAAAAAGAAACAGATGTGTTGTAGAAGTTGGGCTGATACATATGTCTAATATAGTTAATGCAAAAACTTGAAGTGGAGTTAGTAAAATATTCAGCTTCATTAGACAGAACCCAAGTCTTTCCTGGGCTTTACCCTTAGGTTTGACATGACCAGTTATTAATCACATGCACTATTTTAGACAAATACGCTATTGACAAATTTTGAAGTTTTTGTAGTATGAGGAAGGGCTTTCAAACAGGTATTTAAAATGAGAAGAGCTTTAACACAAGAGAATTCAAGGCTTGCAATGGAAGGGCTGAGGGAACAGACATCAGGAAAAGCTTACTGTAGCTTTTAGGAAACCAGGAAGTGCGGGGAGGGGGAATCCCAGGGGACACTCCACCCATGATTTCAGCTGTCTGCAACACTAAAGTTGGCAGTTTGCTGGAGTATCCCAGAAGCTGCTGGCAAAGCCTCCTGTGACCCTGAGCTGAAGCCCGTGTGCCTGCTCCTGACTGCCCTGGAGGCAATACACGTGCTCCATTTCTCTAGCTCTTCCTTATCTCCCCAGAAGACCTCTCACTGGCTGAATCTAACCTGGACCTGCCTGGAGGATTCTGGGAAATGTAGTTCCTGGGCTTCCAGCCTCTGCCATACAGAGGCAAGCACATGACCAACAATCTACACAAGCATGTTTACCAAATCTTTTATCAGAAACCAAGAAATTTTATACCTAGAACTCTATACCCAGAATATTTATGTATAGGATTTTATGTATTATGTTTATATATTATGTTTTTAGGTACCATGTACAGTATCCTAGTGTCATTTGGAGATACAAGTAATAGTATTTTGCTTTTATAAATGTTTGGGATTAAAATTCATGTCTTGTATTCTGTCATATGGAACTTTAATAAATTCACCCTGACCAAAGCAAATGTGTTTGGACAGATGGATGAGTGACTAGTGAAAGAAGAACTTATATAATGATGGCTCTCCAAAGTATATGTGTTTTCAAATGGTCTGCTAAGGGCCCAAGGGTGGGGATCCTTCCAAAATGCAAAGGAATGAAGTGGAAATGATGTACTGACAACATGGAGTTATGCTTACTGGGCAGGAGTGTCTGGCCTGGAGCCCCATGAAATCATTTACGTGGCTTTGGATTTAAGTCCCCTACCACTACCCCCAAGAGTTCTTCAGGATTCTGTGTTAGAGCTGCGCAATCAAGTTAATACATGTTTTGAGTGGATTTTAGCTCAAAGGACACCTGGCCCTTCTGGCATGGATGTCTGCTGTATTCTGCCTTCCATAAGGCCATTCCCCTTACTCAGGTGGCCACACCTTGACTTTCTCTCCTTCCAGACTATAGGTAGGAGCAGGAATGGGGATGATGTGTGACACATGACTCAGGCCTGGACAGTCTTCCTCTGTCATTTGTCTCAGGATGGGTGCTTAACCTGGGTCAGCCCAAAGAAAACTCCCACCAGGTACTTGTTTTGGAAAGATGAAGACAACAGTACTCTCTTTTCACCAGAGAGGCTGAGCTGCTAGGATATAATTTGGACTTACCACTGTTCTGTTCCCTTGCGGGGGGGTGGGGGTGGGGGTGGGGGTGTTCTGCCCCAGAACATACCCCAGCACTGATACAGGCCATGTGTGCTGTCTCACACGTGCTGATGTGGGGGTACACCATGACACGGTCTGATGCTGTGAATCCCGCTGTGGCTGAAGCTACCATTAGCCTGGACATTTTACTTTTGTCAGCCAATTATTTGTAGGTGAGCCAGTTTTCTATATCTGTCACTTGCAACTAAATATGTCCTATGCACCACTCATAAAACAAAACAAAAAGCAAAACAAGACAAGACAAAACTAAAGCCTGAGACTATCCTGTGATGTTACATTAGGGCACCTCTTACCGACTTGGATAGATGTTTCTGCGTTGACACTCTGCTTCCTCCCTCTTTGGTGTCCACTTGGGTTATAATCCCCTGAGAACAGGCCTGGTACGTTTTTCTTCCATACCTGATAAAACAGTAAGCTCCACACGGCAGGAATTGAGTCTGCTCTGAATGAATGAATAGCCCTCTTCCTCCTTTCTACTCCCCCAGCTTTCAGGATTTATCGTTGGGATGTGACTGCGTGAAGGTCAGTAAAGATTAGGGGTCCCATCGACTGACCCTTGCCTGCCTGAGGGTCCACTGCCCAGGCCACCTCAGCCTTAGAACTTGTTTAAGGTTTGTATACCTCCTGGTTCCATCATGAACACCAAGCTAACAGGACTCTTGGCCAACCTTTTGCTGTTTGATATCTCTGGCTTAGATCACACATGCACAAAATCACTTTGTTTCTAATCTCTAGTGTTAAACCTCGCCATGATCATATCATGTACTAAACAGTGCCCAAATTGAAACAGACATAAATATATGTTGCTTCTAGGCCTCTATAACAGGGTTGCAGAGTAATTACAAGCATGCAAGAATCACTGTGTACTTTTATTAGTGTCTTTCACCAATTTATTTTTGTCAGACTGTGTGTGTGTGTGTGTGTGTGTGTGTGTGTGTGTGTGTGCGCGCGCGCGCGCGCGTGCGCGTGTGTGCCTGTGCTATTTGGGGCAATGGAGTTGGTTCATTCAGATTTGTGTTACATAGAAGGAGATCTCTGTTTGTGCTATGATTCCAAGCCCCTCAAATCATCGCCAGGCTGTGCAGTTACTGTAAAATGTAATGTCATTGGGAAAGTGGGGCTTGTATTAACTGAAGTTGGCTTTTGGATTTCAGTGTATTTCTGGTAATGGATTCCATGTTTTTTTTTCCCCCTAATGTTTTTTTTTTTATATATATAACATCCATTATTCTATTTCCTGGTACCTTATTTCTGGTTTTCTGCTGGAATCTGCCCTTTCCTGACCCCCATCCCACAGGGTTTGAGGGGCAGGTGTGGGCACGAGGCTAAGGCTTGTGCAGTTGATAGGTTGCCACAGTCCTTACCGTGGTGCGTGGGGTCCAAGCTGCTCTGGCCTCGTCACCTTCCTGATCTTACTTCTTGCCGTTTTCTCCTTTCCTCACTGTGGGTCATCTCCTCCCTCTGAGCCTTTGTGCCTGCAGCCCCCTTGCCCAGAGCGTTCTTCCCCCGGAGAGCCACCCAGCTTGCCCTGCACTTCATTTCGGTCTCTGTTCAAATGTCAGTTCCTAGAGGCACTTTTCCTGTTCATCCTCACTAAAAGCACCTCTGGCTAATACTGTGTTGTGTAAGCACCTTTGAGTCAGGCTCTGTTCCTTCCTACTGAAGAGGTCCAGGTGATGATGCCGCCTTCTTTCAGGCTCCTTCAGTATGTGTTCTCACTGTCCTCCAAGATTCCCAGCACTTGGACTCCGGCAGCGTGTGCTCTCACTGTTCTCCAAGACTCCCAGAGCTCGGACTCTGGCAGTGGTGGATCCCATATCCCCACGGTGGAGCCCCGGGTAGATTCCTGACCTTCTGGTGCCTGAGTCGGAGTAGCGGTGTCTGTTCACCCCCAGTGAGGTAAGTCAGTGGAGATTAGTTGGAGGTTGTGTGGAGAGAGGAGGAGACTCAGAGGTGTGGTATAGACACAAAATCAGTCCTGGTGCCCAGCGTCTCCTCTGACCTGAAGGGACCATGAAGGTTGGTTCATCCTGTCATCTGGTACACATGCATGGGATGACAGCACATAGCGGAAGCTGGGAAAGGAGCTCACCGTTATTGCCACTAGCATCCCCTTCTCCAAGAGCTCAAAGCCCTGAGGGGCTGAAGGTGCTGGGGCATCTCCAGCAATATGTAGCCACTAGGTACTGAGAACATCTTTTCATTTATCCACCTGCTGATTCTTACAACAGATTCAAAATCTCTTTGTTGTCTTAGTTCCTGGTGTGGCACTTGTCGAGTGTACATAATTAACTGCACTTCCCCTGCCTTCCAAGCTACAGTGAGGTCTTTTTTGTTCTGTTCTTTTTTTCTGTGTGTGTGTGTGTGTGTGTGTGTGTGTGTGTGTGTGTGTTTTGTAGTCTAAGTACATAGCATAGTGCCTAAGTCAATAATAGTACTCAATAATTGTCAAATTAATAGAATACGAAATAACATTTATTGAGTGTTTACAGTGCCCTTTGTTCTAGTCCCATTACATGTATAAACTTATTTAATGTTTGCAGCAGTATTAAGGGGTCAGGGAGTACTATTACCCTGTCTTATAGATGAGGAAACTGCTCACTGAGGCGTTGTTAAGTTACTTGACAAAGATCACACAGCCGGCACGTAGATGAGCTCAGACGTGAGCCCATCAATATCTAAATAATGTTTATTTTTTTTTTTAATTTTTTTTTAACGTTTATTTATTTTTGAGACAGAGAGAGACAGAGCATGAACAGGGGAGGGGCAGAGAGAGAGAGGGAGACACAGAATCCGAAGCAGGCTCCAGGCTCTGAGCTGTCAGCACAGAGCCCGATGTGGGGCTCGAACTCATGGACTGCGAGATCACGACCTGAGCCGAAGTCGGACGCTTAACCGACCAAGCCACCCAGGCGCCCCTAAATAATGTTTATTTTAATAATGTGCAGAAATAATATATAATAATATGGTAGTCATATAATGTCACTTTGTCATCTAAACATATATGAGAATGCTTATGACAGAGTATCATAGGCTGCTTATCCACTGAACATTTATGGAACCGTGCTTATGTGTAAATGGCAGGCTTTAGAGAGATTTAAAATGAGTAAGTCAGTTTTAGGATCTTCGGAAGCTTGCAGTCTCGAGTTAGTGATAGGAAGGTATGCACAAAGCTATCTTGTGAGGTGATGGGACTGTTATGATAAAGACATAACACTGTGTTGAAATACACAGGAGATGGTGATTGGTGCTGGTGTGTACACCAGGAGAGGGCTCTGAGAAGAGGTCTGGGTGGGCTGGCTGGGAGCATCCTGGGTGGTGGAAATGGCGGGAGTGGGGCAGATGCAGGGAGGAGGAACCATGGTCAGTGATTTAGAAGCAGGATGTCTTCCTGTGTGAAGCTGATGCTTCAGAACTTGGAGCCTTGTGTTTTCTGCAGGACCAGAGATTGATGACAAATCAGTGATAAGAACTGCATTGAAAAAATGACTGACCAGTTTATACTTCAAAAACACTCTTGGGTCCCAGGAGATAAAACTGACATCAGTAGAGTGTCTGGGGTGGCCCACCAGACTGGTTTGAAGTTGACAGGGTGGATGATTGACTGCTGGTGAAGGTGGAGAGGTGCCCACAGAAGCCTGATCTGGGCTGGAGCTGCCTGAAAGGGGAGGCACCCCACCCAGGCTCTCTGATTGTCTGGGGCTTGGCAGAGAGCCTGCTCCAGCCAGAGGAGAATGGGGGTCGGGGATGGCGCTTCCCGTGTGGCTGCCTGTGGACAGACACTGCCACACATCAGAACAATTTATTATCCCTGATGTTTGGGTGATGGTTCTTGCGTAGTGAGTCCTTGAAACAGATTTATTGCATTAAAGAAGTTTTTAAACATTTGTTTTCTTCTTGGGAAAATGTATTTAAGTGAATTTAAGACTCACCTGAGAAGCTTGTTGAATACAGATCCGTGGGCCCCACGCACAGGATTGGCTCTGTAAGCTGGGAGGAGTACTGGGAAGGCGGGCTTTTAATAGCATCCTCAGTGCCACCCCCGATGCCAACCCCCTGGCACGTTCCAGCCTGGAGGTCTTGGGCTCTCATTTCAGGAAGACTTGAGCCAAATCAGTAATTTCTAAAGGAAGGTTTACAAAATGCTCCTCTGTTGTGCAGGAAGAAAATATTAGAATGTCTCTTCTAAAATACCTATTTTTGTATATCTTTTATAATGCGCCTAGTAGAGTAATAGTACATTAAGATGATGTACACAATAGTAATATTTATATAATGTGTATATATTTTTCCCTTTTTTAAAAAAATGTAATTTATTGTCAAATTGGTTTCCATACAACACCCAGTGCTCATCCCAGCAGGTGCCCCCCTCAATGCCCATCACCCCCTTCCCCTCCCTCCCACCCCACATCAACCCTCAGTTTGTTCTCAGTATTTAAGAGACTCTTATGGTTTGCCTCCTTCCCTATCTGTAACTTTTTTAATGTATATAATATAAATGTACCTGTTAGCAGGCATATGCTCACTTTTTTTTTTTTTAGCTGATACGAAATGCATTTTTAAAAATTCAGACAGTTTGAAGGAAGGTTTTAGGATTTGTTTTGCTGAAACAGACCAGGCTTACTGTATCACATACAATTACAAGAAGTAGTAATAAAGTATTACATTTCACTTACAATCAGTGAATAACAAGTAAGGCGCACTGCTACCTTATGCTGGCCAGGCCTCTCTCTTGCATGTGTGTTTCCAGGAGTTCGCAGTTGCAGCGGGGAGTGCTTTCTTACCTGATAGCCGGACCCCTTCTTAGGTTATGAATTCCTCCAGGGCAGAGCTGGTGTGTCTTTTTTTCTAGTCTGTGTCTTTGCCCCTACCACAGTGCCTGGCTTCCTGAATGGTGGTGACTGAATGTGGGAGGGAAGGAGGGAAGGATGGAGGGGGGAAGTGGGGAAGGAGTGGGGGTAGGTTAGGAAGGCCCCTATTCATTGTACTCAGCATGCTGGGAACCATAACAAGAGCAAATTGGTAATAATAAATCATTTATCCCTCTTTTCTGCCCAGTATGCCATCTGACCAGAAGGCATCTATTCCTTAGAGAATGTCTCTTTGACTGGGTACATAGGCTCATAGGACCTGGTTTGGGTCCCAATTGGCTGCTTATTATCTCTATGGCCTTTATATAAGTTTCCCCTCCTTTGGTGGGGGGGGGGGGTTGGGTCTCAGTTTCCCCAAATAAGTGAAAAATGGGAACTGTATTGACCCAAACTTCAGCTCTTCCAATTTTGCCTTCATGATGTTTTGCCTTATTTGAGCCGCACCTGTAGAAATGTTTAACAGGATGTTTTCCTTTGCATTGATTTCCTTTTTCCTTAAATTTATTTAAAAAGTAGCTTTTAAATCACTACTGTTGAAAGAAAACCAGCTGGTCATACAAAAAGGTAGTTGAAGAGGTAGAGTGAAACCTTGCTCAGCTCTTCACCGGGGCCTGCAGGGCTTTGAGCCCGAGGCCTGTGGTGAGAGGAGACACAAGTGTGGATCAGAAAGGCATTTGGGGCCCAGAACACCCTGCAGAGATTTTCCTTCTCCTTGTCTCAGTCACGAGGCTTGCAGGAGAACTAGAAAAGAAATACCTTTCTTCCTGGGAAGTTCAGTGTGTTTAGTAGGGTGACCAGTGACTACCCACTGTCACTCTCCATAGTGTCTTAAACCTTATGCATCCCCACTGGCCTCTACCTTTGGCCTTGGAGGATTCCAGGTTAGTTACTGGGTCTCTCTTGTTACCATTATTAATTTATTTATCTGGCAAAACTGCAAGTGCCATGTTTGAATCATAGTTTCCTGGGAAACCAGGTGTCTCTTATAGCTGTTTTCACTTTAAATAAATATAGGGGGCTGGGAAGACCCCACTTGCATCGTGAATCTGTCCACCCATGCCAGTAGTTACAGAGCACTGGCCCATATCTATGGGCTGGGCTTACTTCCTGCCTTCAACCCTTGCTAGGTGCTGGGAGTAAGCAAGAGGGTTTAAAAAAAAAAGGTTCCTGTCCTTGAGGAGGGGGAAGCCAAATCCTGGCTCCAGAGGTTTGATGACCCTGCTTTGAAGCTGGGGTATTGATTGTTCAGGCCTGATTTATAGTGACCTCTTTGTAAGTGTCACTTCCTGAGATGACCATGCAATGCGTGGCAGTGTAGAGAGATGGTGAAGACCCAGAAGGCTCCTCCTGGGTGACACGTACCTCCACGGTCTGGTCCAGCTCAACAGCAGGGACGGCAGCTGTCTGAAGAGATCCTTTAGGGCTGTCACACTGACGTGCGTCAGGGAACCTGGCGTGGGATCTGTTTCTCCTTTAGAATACTCAATAGCCCTTGCCAGAGTTTTCTGTTTTCTGTTCATAATCTTTAATGTTAATTGTACTGGGGATCTCTGTGAATTTGTTGACATAGCATAATTGTTACCTGTTATTCTTCTCATGCATCTTTTTAAAATTGACGAACAAACAAAAATAATACATAGAAAAGCCGTTTTAGGTTTACAGAAAAGTTGAGCAGAAAGCACAGAGTGTTCCCGTATACCTCTTTTCTCCCCCGGCCCCCATACCATTTTGCACTGTTTCTCCTATTATTAACATCTTGTGTTATTGTGGTACATTTATTAAAATTGGCAAATGAATGTGGTTACATTGTTATTAACTAAAGTCAGTTGTTTATGTTAGGGTTCACCTTGAGTTATAAAGTATCATAGTTCAGGGTGCTATAACAAAGTAGTGTAGAGGAGGAGGCTTATGAACAACAGAAATTTATTCTTCATAGCTCTGAAGGCAGGATGTCCCAAATGAGGGTGCGAGCATGGTCGGGTTCTAGTGAGGACCCTCTTCTGGGTTGTATACTGCAGACTTTTTGCTGAATCTTCATGTGGTGGAAGGAGAGCAAGCTGGCTCTCTGGCCTCTTCTTATAAAGGCACTAAATCCCATTAGTTATTACACCCACTCACACTTAGGAATAAGGAAGAAGAGTCTGGGAGGCCAGTAGCTGATCCCATAAATGGCAAAGTTGGGATTAAATCTCTGTTTGCCCAATTCCAAAGCTCCCACTTTCATGAGTGCACTTTCCTGCTGGCGTGGGAACTTGAGGAAGAGGCCATTTAGATGCTCTATTAGGATTGTGATACCTACTCCTTCATTGGAGACCAACTGAGATGGAGATTTTTGTTTTGCTTTAGTAATAGGTCCTTTAGATGATGATGTAAGATGATCCTTGTCTTTCTCCTGCTTGTTTTTCTATCAGATTTGATATATGCCTTATAATAAACATCCTTAATACAAAACCTGCTCATTTCTATATTAAACATCAGAAGGTTGTGGGCACACAGAGGAAAGAATGAGATTATGCTAGGTCAGGATCTGAAATAACTTGTTTTGGCTGAATTTTGTTTTTTTTAAATCTCTGCTCCTTCTTCATAAAAGCTCTTTTTGGGGTCTGTTTGTCAGGTGATCCTATGGATCTGGTAAAATGACTCCAGGCTCCCCTCTGCCCATCCCAGGTAGAACTGGGAGGTGCTCCTTGCCTGGGGTCCACTACGCATGCACAGATAGCCTCAGGGCCCTTCCATGTGCTGACTGGTCTGTGGGCCCACCTTTCTATCCCCTAGAAAGGGGCCCCTAGAAGACAGGAGTCTCTCATGACAACTAGTACCCTGTCGGGACTTGTAAATGTTTATTTAATGAATGTAATTAATTATGTAACGTCATATGCATTTCAAAGCAGGCCCACGTACAGAAAATCACAGCTTACATGTATTTGACTGAATGTAAAGAAGTTAGTGTCTCTTGAAAGAAAATTCCTGGACTGTTCTGCTCTTGGGTTTATTGGAGTGTTGAGCTGATTGCAGCACATGGCTTGACCAAGAACACCCAGTGTGTCAGCCACAGGGATTAAGCTGCATCTTGACTATAATCCAGCTCTTTAACCATAGACCCCTTTGCTGCCTTGTGAATGGGTTCAGCATAACCAACTATTGTTCCTTTTGAAACGTGGCCCTCGTTCTCAGCCTGAGCAAATATTGATGCATTTTGATGGGGTTCTTTTTTATTTCATTGGCTGGCACTGCTGCTGAAAGCACTGTGACCCATCATTCACTGAAACATTTTCACTGCAAGATAAAATATGTTTTAATTGACAAAATCTCCACATGCAAGTCAAAATGGATAATTTTCTGGTAATTTTATTGCTAATTCTCTGATATCTGCAATATTATGTCTCAGTTAGAAAATGTTCCATACAGTGAACTCACAGAGACATCTACTTCCGTTGGAATGGAAATTCAGAGCACATTCTCAGGAGTCTCTTGTTCTCTGAAGAAACACTGCTGTTCCTTTACCCATTACTCAACTTTTTCCTCATTCTGTGGATTATTGCGCATGGCATGAAAATTACTTGCTCATCTTTCTTTTCTGTTAAGATAGGTTCTCCCTTCAGAAACACACCTAATTGTGACTGTGGTTTTTTCAATTAGCGTCCTGCAGCCTGAATAAGAGGCTCCAGGCTCTGTCCCAGGGAGGGAGGGGCAGAGTGGGTCTCGGGGTGTTTGTGGTGGGGGCCGGGAAAGGAATGCATTTCAGAGAGTGGGGTGCTGAGTTTCCGAGCTGTTCTCACCGTCGAAGCTCTCACCTCCACAACCACACTGCAGGACTCAAGGAGAGAGACTCAGGAGGATGGCATGAAGCGAAGTGGGGCGTGCCCACACACCCTGAGCACACCGAGCCTGTGCATGGAGTCTGTCCCGGCCTGGCTTTCTGCAGCCATTCGTTCTGAACATTGCACTTTCTCATTAGGAATCTCTCATTAGGAGACATTCCTAAGAGGCAGCTCCTTTGAGGAATTTTGAAGCAAAGACTTCACGGAGCCCATCAGCAGTACCAGCCCCATCTGCCACTCCTCCTCACCACAGCCCTTAATGGCTCCCCTGACTCCATGCCAAGCTGTTTCCTCCTTATCTTTCCAGAGCATTGCTGTGTTTATCTTTATTTCACTATGCTCCTGTAATTTTTGTCTGTCTAACTTTTCATTATTCGCTTCCTTATCTTTAAAATCACCAATCAGCTTCGTTTTTTCTTTTTTTTTTTTTTTTTTTCTTCGTTTTTTCTTTTTAATTAGCTTTAAGCCTCTTCTGTCCACAAAGCTGCTTGAAACATCACACGACCCCAGGCAGGGCATCCATCCACCAAGTACAGCCCATAGCGTGGCTTTGTTAGGGGACGGTCCGCCCTGTTTCAGCATCTCTTCTTTGTTAGGACGAATGTCCTGGTCTGTCCAATCATGACTTCTTTAAATCCTAACCTCAGTTTCCAACCTCCTTTCTGTGTCTGAGCATCATCCGGAAGCTTCTGTTCTTTACCCCATTGTTCAGAGCAGTTGCTTGCCTTCTGTGATGTGTCTGTAAATGCGGGCTGCCAGGATGTAAATTCTTTTTAACACATTCCTTGGACAGAGAGCCCTTTGGTTCATATGTTGCCTGTGCAGCTGTCTTACGTTTTGTCTATTGGTGCATCTTTTGACATTTTACAACCAGAGTAGCTGAATTCAGTTATGCCTCCAGCTCTGGCTTCTTGGTAGGGTAGAGTGGGCTTCTCACTGGGCAGTGCTTCCTTCCCCCTTCCCTTTAGTATCTGTCTCTGCACGGCTTGTATTGGGAGGGATAGAGAGAATGGCCTTTCAAGGGGAAATGGACTGCCTTCCTCCCCCTGTTGTTGTTGTTGTTGTTGTTGTTGTTGTTGTTGTTGTTGTTTTAAGATGTTCAATACCTGCACTCTTGCTAGAAACTTCAAATGGGTTTCTAGATGCACAGTTTAACTCCAGTTGTCATTTTATGTATTTAAATGGACATTTCAGGTAAGTGTAGTATTTTCCTGATTGAGGTAACCCCTTTTTTATTTATTTTTAATTAATGTGCTCTTTATTAAGCATCTGTTACACTCCAGGTATTGTGCCAGACAGGCCCTGAGGTGGAGAAGTGAGCAAGATGGACGTGGCCTTTCTCTCACTGAGTTTAAGGTCTGGGTGTTGGCAGGGTCAGTGACTTCATTAGGGTCAGTGCACGGAGGCTCTGTCCCAAAGGTGTGGAGTATTGTAGATTCTTCTAAAATAATTCACAGTTTCGCATTTTCTGCATGCTTTACTGGAACGCGGTCAGAAGCATCTAGAAGTTTCCGGATGATTGGCTCAACACTTCAGTTATCAAGCGAGCCACATTGTGCCCTCTTGCTCACGTCCCAGCTGAACACTGTGCAGGAGAGAGCTCTCCAGATGCGTGGAGCATCAAGCCTTGTAAAATACTGGGAGTTTTGTGGGACCTGTGTTTTGAATGTGTTCCCTACCTGTCTGCCTACCTGAGTGATATCATCATTTAATGCTTCCTTTGCGGTCTCATCAGTCACGTTTAATGTTCGTTAATTGTGACACAGTTCCAGGGCTTGTTTACGTGTTTGCTTTTGGGTCAAATGTTCCCAGGCTGATATGGGTTTTGGGTTTTTGAGTTTAATTTTTAAACGTCTTCTGTCTCCTTTTCTTCTTGTCTGATAGCCAATGATGGCTTGTTGCTGATTTTCTATTTTGCTCAGTGCCATTTTCTATTTTGCTGGAATGGTGTTTAAGCTAAGAGTCCAAAAACCTTCATATGTTCATGTCCCTTGCTTTGGACAGCTCTTTAGTCCTGAGCTTCGTCTCCGTGTTTGAGCATTCTAAGTATTCAAGGGTTGTTGGGATGTAATATCTTTAAAGAGTGATTCATTTCAACAGTTCATGTGATTCCACCTTATGGGGGAGAAGCTCTTTCAACACACCAATTGGCAGCCTCCTTTTTACACTCACTGTCCTCACCAAGCACATTGCTTTTAGTGGAGACTGTTCTTGGGAAGGGAGCACTGGTCTCCCTGCCTACTGCCCCGTATTCAAGGCTCTTTTCCTGCTACCAGGTGACTTTTCTAAAGTGCCTCCCAGTTATATCAAGCCTTCCTCAGCTCCCTCTTGGCGTCCCACGGAGTGTTCCCAAGCTACTCATCTGATTCACCTTAACTCATATTGAACCCCTCCTTTTCTAGAGTCTGACTCTGCCTTTGCTGAACTTTCAGAGCCTGCAGCTAAGTCTCCTTCCTCGAAGTTCTTGTGGCTTTTGGTGCTTTGGGGTTGATGACCTGTACTGCACTGATACATGGGTACATATGCTGGTCTTATGTCCCCAGTGGGTGACGGGCCATATATGAGCCAGGCCATTCTTCTAATCCCCTTGCAGTTGGCATAATGGAAGGTCATACAGCATGGGTGTCAGAACACAGCAGGTGTACCCGACTTGTAGTTTTGGCTCTGCCTCTTTGCCCCCGCACGCAGGCTACTTAAAATTTCCATGAACCACTGTTGAGCCATTTACAAAATGGAAGTGACAGTAGCACCTACCTCATAGAACCACTGTAAAGATGGAGTCCCAGGGTTCCATACAATTAAAGAAAGAGGTGTGGTGTTGGTGGTTGTGCTATTGTTACTACTCCTAGTAGTACTGTTACTCCTATTCATACAAGATATTCAATAAATACTTGTTCGGGTGACTTGAAATTGAACAAATGTATCTGTACCAATCAGAGACATAAACCTGGGGAAAGTTGATTATAACTCATGGGGGCACCAACACACAATCCATGTGTAGAAAGGTCACAAACAAAAATCAGCAATTACTAAGGTTTTTAAAGGTCATTCCTAATCCAAATCAGGCATCTCCTGGTCCCTGGGGCAACAGGGGAGCCCATCCCAGATGGCACACAGCTCCAGCAATTTGAGGTTATTCTGAAAATGTCAATTTCAAATATGAGTGTGTAGAAAGGCAATGGTACTCTATTCTAAGGACATATCCGTAAATGTTAGAAATAGTCACTTCCAGAACTTTGGGGCATACAGCTGTGGTTGTAAATCCTGAAAAATTCTGGCCAATAAATCTGGCGGTTTTCTGCTCTCATTTAAGTCATGTGGCTAACTTACTGATATAGCTGCTTCCTCAGAGTCAGAGACAGCAGGACAATTAGGGCAGCAGAATTTCTGGGTAGCTCTTGAAAGAAACACAGATATTGAAATTTGAAATTACTGGGGCGCCTGGGTGGCTCAGTCGGTTAAGCGTCCAACTTCGGCTCAGGTCATGATCTCGCAGTTCGTGAGTTCAAGCCCCGCGTCAGGCTCTGTGCTGATGGCTCAGAGCCTGGATCCTGTTTCAGATTCTGTGTCTCCCTCTCTCTCTGACCCTCCCCCATTCATGCTCTGTCTCTCTCTGTCTCAAAAATAAATAAAGGTTAAAAAAAATTAAAAAAAAAAAAAGAAATTTGAAATTATTGGGAAACAAAGCCATCCCCTCATGGTCCACGACCAGTAGCTAAGTGCAGAGTGTCAGAGCCAGACTGATGCCGACGTGAATCGCACTTCTGCCCCATACCAGCCCTGTAGCCCTGGTTCAGCAGGTGTGGGTGTGGGGAGGTCTAGGAATGGTATTTTTGTAAAGCCAACATGCTACTCCTGCTTCCCAGGTGGTTTTGATTATCAGCTGAGACTGGGAACCACAGCTCTAAACAAAGGTGGCATCAATGGCCGGGCCTTTTGATGAGTAATCCAGCGTCGCCCTCCGCAATGCAGCAGACAGCGTAATGTACAAAGATGCCAGCCTCAACTCTGGGACCTGAAGTGACCCCTTGGAAACACATTCCTCTCTCCTGGCGAACTTCAGGGAGGGCAGTGGAGTGGGGTGACAAGAGCTGCTGGAGCAACTAGCCAAGCCAGCGTCCCCACAGACTTGGGCTTCTTGCCACCCCGTCCTGATTTGAAAGTCAGGCCAACCAGCCTTGCTGCAGGCGGGGTCGGGGAGCCGCAGGACAGGCCCCTCTGGGGAATGCTCCGTCCTGGACTAAACAGAACTATTTTTCCATTTAGAAGGTCCTCTCACCAGGACATTTTTTAATCCAGTTTGCCCAAGATTCCCGTTACCCCTAATTACCTCCTTTGTCTAGCTTTGGCCGTTATTTCCTTTCCCGTTTGGTGTTTACTCTGTCAGACACTTAAGGGCAGTTATCATGTCTCTTTAGCCAAGCTACACACATTCAGAGCCTTCTCATTTTTGCACATAAATCTCCGCCTTCCAGCCCCTCAACACCTACCCATACGTGCTGTGCAGTGTTTGCTTTGGATTAGATCTTGGAAGTGGAAGAATTTTTCTCCTTAGAATTATTGGCACTGGTGTGCACTTTCTAAGTCTGCTGCAAACACACTCACACAGGGAATTAAGGAGACACGATCCAGTATACTGTTGTTTTAAGTGCGGCACAGGGCCTTTTAGCCCCCCCGATGGTATCTCTTTAAATTGAATTTCAGGCATGGGCAAAAGTCAACAATGACTAGTGTTTCCATTACTTTAAAGCTGATAAAGTATGAAGGATTTTTTTTAAAAGGCCTAAAACCAAAAAAGAAAAAAAAAAAAAGCAAGTGTAATAAAAAATGACGAACGGTGCTGTGGTGAGCTGCAAGTTTAATGGGGTTCCAGTGGTTTCCATCCGTGGGCCCCTCCTGAGTGTCTTTGAGTCCCTTTATTGTGCATTCAGGGTTTTCTGTCAGTGCTTTTGCTTCTCAACAAAGCCAATTTAAATCATGCAAAATCAGCCAAAAGGAACAACAACAAAAAAGGGGGAAACTATTTAAATATTAAATTTAATTCTACTTGTCATTCTACTCAGTGGCTGGAATGTGAGATCTAAGACCTGTGTCTGCTGGACCCCTCAGGCTACTTGGTTCTCACGTGTCTCTCCTCGGGCTGGGGTGGGATTCCAGCATTTAATGATACTTATCTTTCGTGCAACACGGTCCGTAAGTATAAGCCAATTACTTCATCTTTTACTCAGCAGCAATAACAAAAACTAAACTCATTTACAATAGCTGAGAGGAAAATGACTATGTTGGACTTAGTGAATGATGGCTTATCAGTTTCCATTCCTTCAAAAAAATATTTATGGAGGACATTCTCCGTTTTGGGCAGTGGAGATACTGTTGTAAACAGACTTTATAGTTGTGTGTGCGTGTGTGTGTATGAAAAATGGTAAGTATGCTCCAGAGAATGGAAATAAGAGGCTATGAGAGAGTGAGTGGTGTTCTTTTTAGAGTGGGGATTAGGGACAGTCTCTGCAGAAGTTATAGTGTGACTCTGGGATCTGTATGAAGGATGAGGTTGAGGAGAGGGGCAGGGTTCAGGTTATATACAGGTTGGCAGGCTAGGGATGGGAGTAGGGATTTTATTTGAAGTACAGCTCAAGGCCATTGAGGGATTTCAAGCAGTAAGAGATAGAATCTGATTTATGCTCTGCTTCCTCCAGCTGCTGCAGGGAGACTAGCCTGTAGCCAGTGAGAGTAGAGACGAGGTTAGCGAGGGGGCTCTTAACGTTTGTCAGTTTCCAGTGAGTTGAAAACTAAGGTCTACACTCATTAGTGAAAGAGATCAGGAAATGGGGTTGTATCACAAAAATGGAGAGAGGTAGAGTCAGGGTGCATTTGAAGTTAGAGTCATCAAGAATTGCACACAGATTGGCCACAGGGGAGTGAGTGTTTGTGGGAAGGTTGAGGGAAGAAGAGAAACAAATGATAACTTCTAGATTTTGCTTTATAGCCTTTAGTTCCACTCTGGCCACCTTGAGTTTGAGATGTCTGTTAGACATGTGAGTGGAGATATAAAAGATGTCGTTGGCTCCATGAGACTAAAGCCCAGGGCAGGAGTCCAAGCTGGAGATGGAAGCTTGGGGGGACCGGCATATAGATGGTATGTTATAGTAACATAGTCATGTCGATAGGAAGAGTCTACAAATGGTGAGGGAGCCTGCTTGGGCCACATCCACTTTTTACTTTGCTCTCTGTCGTTAGACTGGAAAGTCCATGTGCAAGTGCACGCATTGCCACATTGTTTACTGCTCTGTTCTCGTTGACTGCTCTGAAACCTGGGGCCAGTGACCGTGGAACTGCTCAGTTATTTGTCCACAGGATATTTGGAGATCTGCAAGGGCTGGCTGGATCATTCTGGTCTGGTTTCCTTACAGACTGATGTGTTCTGTGATGACTATCCCCCAACGTCCAGACCTGGAGGGGGGTTCTCAGAATGAAATCTGGACAGCTCTTTACAAGACGGGTCAGTGTAGGTTAGTTGCCATTCCTCAGAGAGAGAGAGAGAGAGAGAGAGAGAGAGCGCTCATGGACAGAACCGGAGCTGAGCTAATGGGGTGATGTTTCGTAAATCATTTTAATCTTTTTTGGTCATCCATGTGTGTGTGGCCTACTGTTCCCCATCTTTGTCGTGTGGTACACACATTAAAAGCTGTCTTTTCATCTTACTTTTTCTTTGTGCTGAAAACTTCCAGAGCTGTGTGCCAACTTGAACGTTCAGGTCACTGCAAAGACACTGCTGATTCAGTTTTTTGAACCTAATGAATCTTCATTGGCACCGAGGTCTAACCTTGACACAGTGTGGTGAGTTATGCCTTGGCAGCTGCCGTCAGGCACTGTGTTCCCATCTCTGTGAAACCCTTTGTAAATAATGTGGCTGGCTCAGAGATGCCACCAGCACAGCAGAGTCTACAAGTAGCCCTAAAGAAAAGAGGATAGATAGAAAGGCAACCTGGAAATATAAGAGGCCCTCAGTATTAAATGTTAATGAGTATCCCCCAAAAAATACTGAATAATTTTTGTTAGTGCAGTTTACTGAAAAATGGGCCGTATGGATCTAAAACATCTATTAACAGTGGTATTAGTTAAAAAAACAACAACATTCCTTAAAGCATTAGTGTTTGTGCAAACACTTTCAGGGATGATATGCACTCTCAATTCAGAAACCTCCAGCAGCTCTTCCTTAATTTTAGCTTTTGTATCACCTTTGTCCCTGGGTTTTCTGGCAGAGCAAATTCTTCCTGGCAGCTTTGCAAAAACGCAGTTGCGGGAGGTTCAGGCCCTTTGTTCTGTGATCCTAGAGATGAATGTAGGACCCCTTCCTTGTGGGCTGTCGTGACTGAGGGCTCACCACGAGTGGAGGCCACATTCAGCTCCTCCCTTACCTTCTGTTTATCTTGACGTGACATGACCGTGAGTGTCAACTCCCTGGTCTGTGCCACACCATGAGCTCTGTGAGTGTAGGAGCCATATGTCTCGTTAGTCACTCTGTCCTTAGTGCCACCACATCGCCCGGTATGGAGGAGGGCCTTAATGCATATTTATTAAAGTGAGTGCAGTGTGGTCAAGGAATACGATTAGCCCTGCAGAAACCTGGAATAGACAAAGGGGCTTAGGTATATCAAATATCAAAATCATGTCCCTTGGAGCGCAACGGATATATTCCATAAAAGCTGTTGTAAGTTGAGGCTGTCCCATTTACATCTTTTATAAAAATGTAACCTGCTCAACACCAAGCGATAAAGATGACATGGAACAATGGCATCTCTCATTCATTGCCGGTGGGGATGGACAATAGTATAGTCACTTCGGGAAACAGTTTGGCTGTTTCTTACAAAATGAAACATACTCTTACTATATGATCCAGAAATCGTGCTGCTTAGTATTGAGTCAGATGAGTTAAAAACTTATGTGTATGTGAAAATCTGCACATGAATATTTATAACAGCTTTATTCATAATTGCCCAAACTTGGAAGCAACCAAGATGTTGCTCAATAGTGAGTGGATAAACTGGGGTATATTCAGACGATGGGATATTATTTCATGATTTAAAAATGAGCTGTCCAGCCATGTGAAGGCACGGAGGAACTTTAAATGTGTAATGTAAAGTAGAAGAAGCCAATATGAAAGAACTCCATGCTGCATGATTCCAGCCATATGACATTTTAGAAAAATCAAAACTGTAGAGACAGTAAAATGATCATTGGTTGCTAGGGGTTTGGAGAAGTGAGCATGAACAGGTGGAGTACAGGACATTTTTGGAGCAGTGAAACTACTCTGTATGATGCTATAATAGTGGATGGATGTCATTATATATTTGCCCAAACCCATCAAATGTACAGCACAAAGCATAAGCCCTAATGTAAACTATGAACATTAGTTAATGACGTACTGCCTCATCAATTGTAACATACGTAGCACACTAATGCAAGATGTTAATAAGAGGGGAAGTTGGGTGTGTGTCTGTATGGTGGGGGTTGAGGTGCCAGGTGGAAGTTCTTGGTGCTTTCCCCTCAGTTTTTCTATAAACCTAAAACTGCTCTCAGAAATAAAATCTATTTTTAGAAAAGTAATGTGCTGTAGAAACATAAGGGGTTGCAAGGAGAGGGGTGATCACGTCTTTTTGTCATTGGTGTCATCAAAGAAAAGTATTACTTGTATCTGAATACAGAATTCATTAATGTGTCTCTTTGTGAAAAGGAACACGTGGTTTCATGTCAGTGAAGGAAACGTCCTCTCTCTGAGGCCATGATGGCAAGAAGCCCCGATGGTGGCATTTTGGCATTAACATTCAGTGTTCAAGTGGTTCGCTTGGGCAGGCCGTTCAATTTCTCCTGGCTCTGGTTTCATCATCTGTAAAATTAGGACAGTAATGCCTGACGATACTTAAAATCAGAGGCCTGTGGAAGGACAGGAGGGGTGCCTCATGGCCCTTGAAGAATCTCCTGAAACATGAGGCATCCCCAGGAGAGCTGCTGGGGCAAGGCGCCTCCCTGCTGGCTCATGGCTCTCTTATCTGAAAAACGATCGTGTTGTTCTCTCCAGCCCTGGCCGTTCAGCCATTCCTATCTGCTACTTAGCGTGTGAAATTGCCTATGAATCAACAACACGGTGAATTGGATATCAACCAGAAGCAAGCTAGAGGACCAATATTCAGTTATTGAAAGTCAAAAGGTAGAGGGAAAGGTTGGAGAATCAAATAAGAGAATTAATTTTAATAGTTTACACTTGGTATTTGTTGGGTGTGTTTTAGGATAGTTTCCTTCTCTCCTGCCCTCCTTTGCTTCCTCCCATAAACATTCCATCTCCTCCCACTCTGTCATCTCTTTGTGCTGTCTGAGAAGTCCCAAGTACATAACATGGGGTGGAGAGAGAGATGAGGGAGTGTATTTAGTATATTCATGACATATGCATTAGGGGAGAAATCACCTCTTTTTAAACTGAATGCACTATACCCGATTACAGAAACCAGTAGACAAGGATTTGAGGTCTTTCCTCAAGTTAGTCATCCACTGTCATAAGTTCAAATGGGACGTATCTCTTCCTCTAGGGTTATGTTGCTCCCCATCAGGTTAGGAGTACATCGCACCGTACGGCATAATTGAGTTACTACTTCCAGTATTCTGTAGGCATTAAGACCTGGGAGATAAACGTAATGGGAGAGGCTACTTAAACATTATACTGATCCCTGCAATACAGAATTTGGTAGGCAAGGATTGTGTTGTGGTGTGTGCTACAGCATAGGGATGTAAAAACTCTGGCGTGTTGGGGACATGGTGCACAGCTCCCGGGAGAGGGGTAGAAGAATTTGTTGAGAGGGTCCTGGCAGGTGCAGTTGGGAGGGTCCTGGCAGGTGCCGAATGGGAACTCTGTGTAGCTTCGGGCCAGATTATGAATTTCTTTTTTAACATTTATTTATTTTTGAGAGACAGAGACAGAGCAGGAGTGGGGAAGGAGCAGCAAGAGAGGGAGACACAGAATCTGAAGCAGGCTCCAGACTCTGAGTTGTCAGCACAGAGCCCAACGTGGGGCTTGAACTCACAAACTGCGAGATCATGACCTGAGCCGGAGTCGGCGCTTAATCGACAGAGCCATCCAGGCTCCCCTTCTTAAAAAAAATTTTTTTTTAACGTTTATTTATTTTTGAGAGACAGAGACAGAGCAGGAGTGGGCTTCAGGCCAGATTATAAAGGGTAATTTATGTCACACTAAGGAATGTATCACGTGGGAATGTTTCCCAGTGTGTATCCCCTGGAATGCAAGTTCCTAGTGATACATCGGGAATGAAGGGTTCCATAGTTAAACACATTTGAGAAAAGATTGTAGCTCCAGTATAGCTGTATGATGCCGTTAGTGCAGAGTCCTCAGATGTTCTGTAGTAAAGGAATCTTTAACTTTGCTAAAGTTGAAACTACCATTTTTCAAACACATGGTATTGAAGATAGTATCCTTTTGTGTGTAACTTACCCATGATTATTTGGGTAATCACAGCATCCCTGGGATAGATTTGGGGTGCTGCTCTAGGCCATGGGAGCACATAAGGATTGAGAGAAGAGGGACATGCTCATATCTGTGCTATAGAAATTTGGTGGCAGGTAGAGGATGGAGTGGAAGGAATGACATGTATCAGAATACCATTACGTGAGCCGAAGGATGTACCAGTGCAGAAATTAGGAGGGCCCTGGACATGTTTTTAGAGACCTAGGTCAGGAGTCGGCAAATGATGGCCCATGGGCCAAATCTGGTTGATCCACCATTTACAACAATGGTTGCTCCATATTTGTAAGTAAAGATTTATTGGAACGCAGATCCAACTACACTTGTTCCTTTACATGTTGTCTTTGCATTATAACAACAGCATTGAGCAGTTGCGGCAGAGATCACCACATGGCTTATAAAGCCAAAAATATTGACCATCTGGCCCTTTATAGAAACATTTGTTGAGTCCTGGTATGGGTGGTTGGTTGGATTGGTTTCGTTTTTGCAAGGGTAAGAGAATTATTTTGATTTTTCAGTTCCATTTTCTTCAAACAGATGAATGGGAAAAAAAATAGATACAAACAGAATCCCAAAAATCAAATTCTAGAAGCCAGCCCTAACTTGAATGTTGAATGAAAGCCTTTTTAGCTCTGAAGATCCAAGAGAACTGACGACCTGCCTTCCTCTCTGGTGGAGTTTCGTTATCCCTTGTCTGGTGGGGCCGAAGCTGTTGTAAGAGGCCACTTGTATCCTCGAAGGTCGAGCCCTGTAGGCTATCAGTCATTACCTTTGGCACTGTCTCAGGCTATGTTACAACCCTGAAGGAATCTAACTGCTGTTTCTGGTTCCTCTGAGCCCAGTTGCCTCTATATAATGTTGATACTGGCAGATGTTGTCTGCTCTCCCTTGGAGAGCAACTTTCTACATATATTTCTTGGGGCACATGTATTTATACTCATTCCATTTATAATGTAAAGTCTTGTGATGATAAAGTATGTGTTGTTCCATAAAGGTAGACTGGTGCCATTCAACTCCATCACTCCCGCAAGACAGATTTATGCGCTCCATTCAAGGCCTAGGATGCCCAACACCCAATATATATTTTATTTTATCTTGTCTCATTCCTACAGCTATCCAGAAGTTTGAAAATGTATTTTTTTCAGTGGTACTTGAGAGTCTACGAAAGTTAGTGAAAGAAGAAGAAGGAGGAGGAGAAGAAGATCTGTAAGAATTGCTAATATTTGTCACTTTATTTGTGGTAGCAGGTACTTTAAAAAAAATCCCATATTTTCAGATAGCTGCACACAAAACATAAAATATATGTTTCTCAGCTGTGAAACATGCCAGTAAAAATGTTCACCATCTAATCATGATTTGAATATTTGTTTTTACAGCAAGTTAAGTACCAACAAAGAATTCCACAGCTTATAAAATAGGCGGTCATAAATGAAATGCAAAAGTTGATGCAGAACCTGTGAAGTGAATTGAAAACGTCACGTACCTGGCCAGAAGCTCTGAAATCACACGCAGGTCAGACAGAGCAGCTTTGGTCTGTGCACCCTGTGTCTTCACATGCCCAACATGATTGGGCTGGTTTTTAATTCTCATTGCAAAAGGCAGTATTCTAAGAATGATGAATTTTCAGCCCCATTCAACTTGTGGGATTTTGCTTATGGGAATATCCACTTTAGTTTTTTCGCATTTGAGAACCAGAAAATATAGTTTACTCTGTGATTTCAGGATGGACAGAGACCTATAGTATAATTGATGGCATCCATGACGTTTGCAAAATTCGTTTTGAAAAGCTGTATGAGGCCGCTTATTGTATCTAAGGAAATCTTTTCATTTAACGATAAGGTTGTCATAGATTCTTTTGAAAAGACTAGGCTTGTGGTCTGATTCTGCCGTAAGCCAGCTGGCTATGTGAGGTTGGGTGGAGCTGAGTCTCAGAGTTTTCTCTGGTATAATGGAAATGGTAGTATTTGTCTTACCAACCTCCCAGGCTTATGACAACTATTAGAAGACAGAGATGCAAGAGGGAGACAAGCTAGTTTTTGAAAATGTGAGGCAGATTGTTCTCTGTGGGAAGGCTTATGAAGCGTGTTAGAATTTTATGTATGCGAACGTGTGTGTTTGTACATACATATACTTCAGTCACCGTATAAGTAGGCTTACTTATGGCTGATGAAAACCAAACATCAATATGGCATAACTGCTACTGTGGCCTGAACAATTAGGACGCGCTCAACACCATCGTCCATAGGGGATTTCTAACCCATGCGATAACCCTATGGTTAGTAGATCTGGCACTCTGTATTAGTTTTCTATTGCTGTATAGCAAAGCAGCACCCATTTATTATTATTATTATCTGTAGGTCAGAGATCTGGGCACAGCATGGCCGGGCTCTCTGCTCAGGGTCTCAACAGGCTGCAACCAAAGTGTTGGCAGGGGCTGCAGTGTCATCGGAGACTCGTGGTTCTCTTCCAGGCTCATTCAGGTTGTGGACGGAACTCAGTCCCTTGAGGTGACAGGACTGAAGTCCTCATTTCTTGCTGGCTGTTAGCCAGGGTCGCACTCAGCTTCTGGAGACCACCCTCGGGTCCTAGCCCCCTGACCTTGTCACGGTATGACAGCTTACTTCTTCAAAGCCGGCAGGGAATCAATCTCTTCCATTTCTGCTTACAAAACATCTTTAACCTCATTAAGAGAGTGGTGATCACATCACACTCACCAGCGTTGCTCATGCTCAAGGGAAGGGGATAAGATGTATTGACCGGAGAAGGGGCATCTTGGGGGACCATCTTAGAATTCTGCCTACTGTACACCCCCATTTTGGGGATGGAGAGAAATTCTCAGAGAGGTTACATTCCTCGCCCAGAGTCACAAAGCCAGCAGTTACCAAGCAGGGACTTGATTACTAATAGCCTTCCAGGCAGGATGCGCCTTCATGTTATATTATGTGGGCTGGCACGGTGCCTTCAAGAAAGCACTGGGTGAGGACACTTGAACAGCTGTGCATATTGAGCCTTGAGACAACTGCATTGTAGACCACAGCTCCTCAAAGTGTGGACCATGGGCTGGTGTTGGTTCAGGAACTGTTTGTTACTGCAGCGAGTTAAGAAATTGAGAGCAAGTGTTTAGAAATATTTATAACAATAGGACATTGCTGGCACATTGAGCACGTTATGCTTTTGTGCTTTACAGAAGCGCTGGACACCAACAGATTGGCAAACGCATACACACCAGAATAAAAACAAAATAACCCCCCTCCCCAATAAACCCCCATTGATAGTGTGAGGAATCTTGGTGTCAAGAACACAGCTTGTTGGTCCGGTTGTCATCAAATGGGGCCCCGATGCCCCTCGCTCTAGAGCTGAAAATTGAATGCACCTGGGAATAAGACCACCTCGATCTCCTGGGTTAAAATAGTAGCTAAGCTCTTTGAAGCTTTTTGGCCAGTGCTTTTGCACATTGTTTCTTGCTAAGCTGAGCCTAAAAATAACTCCAACCAAATTTCCAACATTTTTGGGTGCCTTCTGAATTGGAATATTCAGAAGCCCCTGATGGTCATTGCTGTGTCATTGTTTTTGGAGTTTATAGAAAAGCTGTCCTGCCGAATGCTCAAGCTTGGTTGACAAGATTGTCTCAAGCTTGTTTTTGTGACAGGTCACCGGAGCCCACAGGAAACAGTGCTGGTGAAAATGACGATTTGACAGAGCCTGCAGAGTGAGGTTGCGGCCAGGCGGTGACCAGGAGCTGAGGCAGCTGCTCTTGGTCTCTGACTTCTGCCGCTCTGCCTCCCGCTTCACTGTCCTTTCCGAACCCTGGCTTTCTTTGGGTCTCTGTGCATTGTTGACGATGACAACTATGACCCCTTTCCCAAATTCACATGCTTACTTCTAATGTGCCATAGAGGCTGATGAGTATCACCAACCTTTAAGTCCCAGTTCGCAGGGAGAAGCATCTGAGGAGCCCAGTTTGGTCAGATGTCCACTCTTGAGACAGATTGATTAGTACGGTATGGCATCTCTGTCCCCTCAGTGTGAGGGTTTTTGACCAGCTCTCAGAGGGGAAGCATGGGCAGAGCAGACACTGCAGAATGCCTTTTATACCGGCCCATGTGTTGACTTCAAGAGGACATATTAACATTCTCTCCATGGAGGGTATGTTGATTAACTTCCTAAAAAAAATAATTAGTGAAGACCTTTTTGACCCTTTGTAGCTCAATCATTGTCTGAAACATGGTCCTGTTTTCATTAAGACCAAATACCAAAACAACAGGGACACACAATTTTATCTTCCTGAAAAATCTCTCCCTTCAGAATAGAAAGACCTTGGGCAACATCTAATTATTCCTGTGCCTGTTAATTTGATAGCTTGAAAAATGTTTGTAGTCTTTAAGAATGTCTATGGAAATTTCCTGCCCCTGCCACAGATCAAATTGTTTAAATGATGGACGGCAATTTTATATTGAACTGTGATAATAGTATCTCATTTGCTGCTACTTAAGTGATTTCTTTTCCTCTTAACACATGTAGGTCAAGTTACTCCTTCAGTCTAAAAAAATTGTGAATAAAAAAGGATGACAAATGGAAGAAAGCCAATTATATAACAATTTTAGATGTTTGAAGTAAGACCATTGCATTTCCCAATATTGATTATTTTTTCGCTTGATTACAGTGACTCTCCTCAGCTATTTATTATAATATAGATCATAATTCACAGACTGCATTTGTTCTAAACTAAAAATAAGTGCAAGGAAGTGGAATGAGGAAGGTGCTGAATGAAAAGTAGCATTTTTGACATCAATGAATAACCATTGAGTAAATAATATTTAGCTTTTCCAAGCATTGTATTTGACTAATAACATATTGAACTCCCTTGTCAGAGAAACCTGAGTTTAATGTGTCCCATCTCATGCATTGCCCTTTATTTTATATAGTAGATTGAAGACAAATTTTATGTTATTTCTGTCTGATAAAGAATTGGAGAAAGCAGAGAGCTGGCAGCAGTCACCGAGTTTTGTGGTCTGTAATTAGATAGTGAAACTTGTGTTTCACAAACCCGAGCTCAACTTACCAACTCATGTTGTTGGACCTTCTTTGAGTGAAGGGGGCTACCCCAAGTATCCTACAGTGTCATGTACTCTTTGCTAAATAGTCAACAGTCGCTTGAGTGGTTTCTGGGTTCAGTATGCTTCACTAAGTGCACTGATCAATCAAGCAAGTTCTAGACCCTAGGGAGCCTCTATTCCAGGAGATAAGATACAAGGTATAAAATGTGGAGTGACAGGAGGTCTAGGCAGATAAAGAAGTCCAGAGTAGGGAGCCATTAATTCAATACCTGTGTTAAATGCCTGGTGGGGACTGGGCACTGTATGCTTTTATATTTTTTCATTCATTCATTCGCTCATACAGTCAGCCCATACTTATTGAGTGATCACTGTGTGCCAGAGGTTAGCAAAAACCTGAGTAACAAGATAGTCTACCGTCCCAGAGATCAGCCTGCTAGGAGGAAGGGGAGTGGGCTAGAGAAAGATGGGAAGAATCGTTCATTGATGGACGGACACTGATGGAGCATCACCATGCAGGGGGTACTCACCTAAGCCCTGAGCATACTATTGTGGACAAGCCCAAGGTATCCAGGGATAGAAGGAGGGGTGGGTCAGTTCTGTGGCTGATGCTTACAGTACAATACAGATGAAGCATACTTCTCCGCTCAGTATAGATTTGTGAAATATTCTTTTGAAAGGGGTCTGGGGCCTTAGAGTGAGGAGCTCTTCATTCTGCTTTGGAGGGTTTAACAAAAGTTTCACAGAGCAGAGGGTATTCAATGAGGGTGTTGAAGGAGGAATAGGAGCTTGCTGCGCGGGGTGAGATGAGTGTAGCCAGAGACACCACCTGTGGAGAAGACACCTGCTTGTTACTGGTTTGGATAGCACGTGGTGTTCAATGATTATGACGTGGGACTTACTTTTTCCACTACTCTGTACTTTGTTTAGAAAATCTACCAAAATGAAAGAGGAGTTAGGCTTTCCTTTTGAAAATTAGTAACCCTAGGACTCGAAAATAGTTTGCTCTGAAACTTGGAAAGCAAATGTAAACACATTTTTCCCCTTGTCAGAAAATGTTTAAACCCATTAGGATGCAAAGATTAGGGGCTTAGATTGGATTCGCAGGAGCTATGCCAGCCCCACATATGTATTAGATTATTATTTTTTTTTTTCTGAAATGATACAGGCTTTTTGCCCATAGAGTAAGGCTTCTTGATACAACTGAAAAATCAGGAGAAGAAACTCAGAAGGGCCTGTGCATTTCACCCTGGAAACCACAAGCTTAAACATTCAGTAGACACGGATCTTGGATTTTGGGCTCAGTTTTCCTTAACCTTCCTTCCTTTTCCTTCTTTTCCCAGATGCCTCTTGATGAGAAAAAGGCAGCTGTTTAACCTCATGCATATTTGCATTATTCCAAATAATCTTGCAATTATGGTTAAGGTTCTTGGAAGAGGCTACCAGGCTTATAAAGAGGAAAGTGGCCTCCAAATGGAAGGGTGCTGCACATTCAAAGCAGACAGCAGAGAAAATGGGGAGACAAGGCAAATGCATTTTGCCAGCAAATGTTGTGGCGGGAATCCAGGCACCTGCCAGGTTGAAGTCCTCGGGAGTGATGAAACGGTTATTGACATAGAACTCATGCATCCTCCCCTGTTCGCACTTGATAAACTGCCAGGTCCAGTTCTCCTAGTACCAGCTCACCTTTTCCAATAATTTGTCCTCCAACAGCTGTCCAGTAATATTGTTTACAGTCGTTTGTTGTTGTTTTTAACTACCAGACTAGCCAATATTTCTGTGCCCTAAATTTTATTCAGTGAACTCACTTCCTTGATCCTTCATCAAGGAAGAGATTTCTTTAAAATCAATGAAATTACCAAAGAGCAGACCACTCCTGTGAGCGTCAGCTCTGCCCCAGCCTGCTGTGAGTACTGGAGGTTCTCTGCTCGTCGGCACTCACGTGCCCCTAACCTTGTACGAGGTGCCTCCCACCTTATTGTCTCCAGAGACGTTGTTTCCAGCCCTGAGTGGCCTCCCTGAGGGTCAGCATCCAGAGAGAGGGAAGCCCCAGAGTCTAGTTCTGACCCCCCAACCACCATCTAATCACAAGAAGTAGCTGTCAAAGTCCCTGGTACAGAGGGAGCAGAGGCATCATGGGAAACACTGCCCCTCTGAGTGCTTAAAAACATCATCCCAGGGGATTAAGGCAAGAGAGACATGCAGGCTTACAGGGTCTGGAAAGAGCCCTGACGGCAAACCCTGCCCCCTAACTTGGTACCTAGAAGAGCTCATTCTAGTCTCTTAGTCCCTTTTTAAACCTTTAAAGCTTGCCTTTCTGTATAAATCTACCTTAATCATTAATCAGGCCAGGATCTTGCCTCAGCATCATGTCTTCCCAGGGTGTCCTGGGTTATGTTCCCACCAGCCCTTTTGGACTTTGTAACACTGTTTTTGCCCTTTCCTTGCCCCTGACCTTGTAAAGTGTTACCTGCCATCTGCATGCTTTAGATGCCTGCCCACCTTGACCTCTGGTACTGGTCTGTCCCATGACTCCCCATCCATTGCTGTATGTTGGTTATGTATTAGGTTACTAGCAAAGTGAGATGTACCATTGATGGTATGCGTTGAGTTAGCATGTTAAAAGCTATGATTTATTAAACAGAATAAATTAAGTGGTTTGCCTTCATGAAGTATTGGCAAATATGGGAAGTTATATGAGGAACAAGATTTTATTAGAATACATAGGCACGTGTTAGTATTCTTGTTTTGACTTGTTTTATTAATAGTTATGATTGTTTTAGTGTTTATTTAAAATGACCATGTCTGAGTTACCTTTAACATTCATCATATCCAATAGTAGTTTGATTAGATATTTGTCTCCTTTATAATTTTGTTCAATGGGGGATCTTCAAGAAGAGGGACTGTGTCTTATTAGTTTTTGCTTAATAAATAATAGTTGGACTTCTTTTGAGAGTCAGAGAGAGAGAGAGAGAGAGAGAGAAAGAAAGGAAAGGAAAGAAAAGTAAAAGGGACAGAACCCAGGAAAGTCACTGGTCTCTTCTGGTTTGTATAAACTAATTTTCAGCATATAACCAGCTTGTATGATGTCATCAGTTTAATCTGTGTATGTGTCCAGAAGCAAGCTAATATTTGGGGGTGTGGTTTCCTTATAACCTTTCTTGCTATGTTTTTTCAACCTGCTTACACTTCCCCAAGTAAGGACAGCTTAATTAACAGCATAGAAATAATCACAGATATGTATACCTATAACATCAATATCTCCGGGCTATGATAGGTCACTGAAAGTGTTGTCTCTCCTCCCCCAATGCCCCCAGGCCTGAAACTTTATGAAAAAACATTGTTCTTTTATTAAAAAAAAATCTGTAAAATACTTTAATGACACAAACTTTGTTTTAAATAGCGGTTTAGAGTAGGACTAAGTTCATTCTGTTGGTGGAATGCAGTTAGACTTGGCTGTGCTGGAGAGCCGCGGCTGCACTGGGGAGCTGTCTGCATGGTTGTGGGACAAGCCTAGGCCTTGTGCTTTCCTCTTAATCTCCTTCCCTGTGTCCATCCGCCATGGGCTTCTCACCACCCTGAGTCACTTCTCCTCTGGCACCTCCTTGGACTCAGGTGGTATAAAGTTCAGCCTTGCACTGATGGTCCAGGCATTGCCCCAAGCTGGCCCCCGATCTGCTGTCTTGCCATACTTAGCTCTGTGCCCAGACTATTCTGTCCTTTGTTCCTGAAGCTTATCTTTTCTCTGAATCTGTGTACGTCCTAAACACCTTCTAACGTTAGAAGAAAACCTGTCTGCTCTGTCTTCCTGGCTTCAGTAGTGGAAGTCATTGTTTCTTCCCTCAACTCCTCCACCTCGTGAGTTGGAAATCTGGCACATAGCATCAGGGGTAATTATTAATTATTGCCAGATATGGCTATAAATTCCTAGGGGGCAGAGACAGGGTTATTTTAGCTCCCTTCAGTGCCTGGCACTGCCTGGTTCTTTATATACAGTAGATGCTTAATAAATATTTGTTGACTAATAGGTTTCGTGTCCCTTAAGATGAGCTGCTCTTAATTAGTTTAATAATAGAGCCCCCCCCCCCCCCTTTTTAATGTAGCATACAAACTGGGAAAATCTTTTGGGGATGAGGTGGGATATAAATAAACACTAATAAATTATTATAAGCATTCCAAAATGTTATTGTTAACCGATGATCTTTTCCTCCATTTGGTGTTTACTTTCCCAAAAAGTGAGAAAATCTTTTTAAAAAAAAATTTTTTTTTAACGTTTATTTATTTTTGAGACAGAGAGAGACAGAGCATGAACAGGGGAGGGGCAGAGAGAGAGGGAGACACAGAATCTGAAACAGGCTCCAGGCTCTGAGCTGTCAGCACAGAGCCTGACGCGGGGCTCGAACTCACGGACTGCGAGATCATGACCTGAGCTGAAGTCGGATGCTCAACCGACCAAGCCACCCAGGTGCCCCGAGAAAATCTTTAATTAGTGCTGTTTGTATATGAGCTGTGAATCGACCTTAGAATTCTGCTAGATGCCATTGAAGCCTAATTCTTAGACTCCAGTGGTTGAATGTTCACAATAGAACACACTTCTAAGGATCATTTTAATGTATTTAACTTACTATTATCTGAATAATATTTATTTAGTGTTTCTTGTCACAGTTATTGCAAATGATAGTAATTTAGCTAGTTAATCTAAAATGGGTTGTTGTGCTAAAGACGCATAAAAGATCCCAATTAAGAACCAAGTAAATAAGTCTTTAAAGGAGATTTAAATCTCTCCACACACTTGCTCGGGATGAGAACTTTCCCTGTGTTGATGGTGATTGGCAGGTTGTATTCACTAACGTGGCAGGTGCCGAGGAGTCATTGTATGCTTTGAAGGAAATCAGACAACAAAACGTATTGAATTCCACCCTGGTATACTAAAAACACCTCTTTGTTATTTTGGTGACAGTGTTATTGAAATATAATTCACATATCATATAATTTTCCCCCTTATAAGGTGTACAATTCAGTAGATTTTAGTCTATTTATAGCTGTACAACCATCACCACTATCAATTTTAGAACATTTTCGTTACCCCATAAAGAAACCGCGATACCTTTAGCCATACACTGCATGGTCTTTTGTGACTGACTCCCTCTATTTAGCTTAATGTTTACAGGGTTCATCCGTGTAGTGGTGTGAATCAGTTCTTCATTCTTTTATATTGCCAAATAATATTCCATTATATGGATGTACCACATTTTATCTAATTCATTGCTTGATGGACATTTGGGTGTGTCCACTTTTTGGCTGTTAACAAATAGCACAGCTATGAACATTTGTGTGTAAGTTTTTGTTTTCCTTGAGTATATACGTAGGAATGGAATTAACTGGTCCTATAGTAAGTCTGCGTTTAACCTTTCAGGGTACTTCCAGATTGTTTTCCAAAGTGACTGTATTGTTTTACCTTACTAGGAATACTTTTACTGTGAGAAACTAGGATCATGCAATATATAAGAGGGTTTCTACATTTGCAAACTAGTACATTAGTTCACACTTCAGAGTTTTTCCTATTGATGGTTTTTTTCTAACAACTTTATTGAGGTATAATGGACATCCAGTACAATTCACCCATTTTAAGTGTCCAATTCAGTGATTTTAGTAGATTTGCCAAGTTGTGTGCATATCACTATAATGTGGTAATTGATGCACATCACATTGTCTGGACATCTTCCTCACTGCAATATGACCTCTCTTCCCATTCCCATTTATTTGATCTGTCCTTACTCATTTAATGTTGTCATTTGCTGGCCCAGGTGGTAGCTGGGCCAAAGGGCTGAGAAAACTTCATGGCTAACAACATAAAACTGAGACACTTATATCAACTTAATTTTTTATTTCTTTTCTTTTCCTTTGAGAGGGGGGGAGAGAGAGAGAGAGCAAGCGAGCGAGAGCACAAGTTGGGGAGAGGGGCAGAGGAAGAGAGAGAAAGAATCCCAAGCAGGCTCTGTGCTCAGCATGGAGCCTGATACGGGGGTCGATCCCATGACCCTGGGATCATGACCTGAGCCAAAATCAAGAGTCAGACACTTAATCAACTGAGCCACCCAGGCGCCCCTCAACTTAATTTTTTTCAAGTTCACAATTTCATACTGCAATTTTGAAATCCAGAACTCTGAAAATTGAGAATTTTTCATAACTCATTTGGTGGAAAAGCTTGATCTGAAATGACATGTGGATATGTATAATATTTATTCTATTTAATGTGAATAATCATGTCTTACTACACAAATATTAATATTTGATTATGGTGTGCTGCCCTAGCTCTCACTGGGGATTTGTAATAAATACAGATACATGTATTCTTTCATCTTTTAAAATCAAGATGAACTAGCATAGCATACTGGCCCCAATGGTTTTTTTTTATGTTTATTTATTATTTTTGAGAGAGAGAGGGACACACAGAGTGTGAGCGGAGATGGGGCAGAGAGAGAGGGAGACACAGAAACGAAGCCTGGCTCCAGGCTCTGAGCTGTCAGCAAAGAGCCCAACGTAGGCCTTGAACCCACGAACTGTGAGATCATGACCTGAGCCGAAGTCTGGTGCTTAACCGACTGAGCCATGCAGGCGCACCCCACCCCACCACAGTGTTTTGGTTTGTTTTTTTAAGTTTATTTATTGAGAGAGAGAGGAGAGAGAGAGAACACGAATGGGGAAGGGGCAGAGAGAGAGGGAGAAAGAGAATCTCAAGCAGTTTCCGTGCTGTCAGTGTGGAGCTCAGCACAGGGCTCAATCTCAGGAACTGTGAGATCATGACTTGAGCCAAAATCAAGAGTCAGATGCTTAACCAACTGAGCCACCCAGGTGTTTCCTGGCCCCAACGGTTTTAGATGGTCTTATGGACCTATTTTTGCTTTCAGCAACCAGCACCTCAGGGCCTTTGCACTTGCTGTTTGGCTGTTCTTCCTGGGAGGTTATTCCTCCAGATATCCTCTGGGGTCCTTTTTGTTATTCAGGTATCAACTTTGCAGGGATCCCCTTGCTGACCACCCCAAATATTTGTACTGCTGTCATTCTCTACTGTGTTGCCTTGTTTTATAATTTTCAGGACACTTATCCTCACCTACTGTGATCTAACATATTTGTCCCCTTGCTTGCTATCTATGTCTCATCCAACATAAGTCCCATAAAATCAGAGATCCTAGGTGTTGATTTGCGGGGACGCTGCTGAAAGGCACTGAGCGGTACAGCGTGAAGACCACACCCCCCAGCTGTTGCAGCCTGTCCCTGCTGGAGTGTCTGCTGCTACTGAGCCAATTCTGCTTGGCTCACCCATGGGGAGGGAGCTGGACTTGACCTAACAGTCAGTGCTTTAGAGCTGCTCTCAGACTACCTAAGGCTGCTGCCTCTCCCAGAGCATCAAAAACTAAACGTCTGGTCTTCACTCTTGTGCCAGCCAGCCTGTCACCATGGAGATGGAAGCAGAAAGTTCTCGGAGTGGTCTGCAGGCCCCAAAGGGAGGACCCCTCAGCAGTGAGAGATATTAGACAATCACTGGCCTTCAGATTATCTTCTTTTTTCTTCAAATCTAGATTTTCATCCATGTTTTTGGGACAGGAAGAAAGTTGTAACCAAAATCAGTCTGCTCATTCTCTCATCTCTCGTCAGATAACTAGGTGATGGGCATGCTTTCTGATATAACACACAAGGTAACAGAATGTGTAATTTCTTCTGTTCTAGCTCTTTCGCCCCTCAATTTACACCTGGTTTTACAGCAAAATACTCGTGAAAGTCAAGGTCTAGGCAAGAATCCTGGCCTCAGTTTATTTGCTTGTTAGATTTAAGTGTCTTTGCTGAAGGACCAGTTGAGACAGCTGCTTGTGGCCATGGTTCCGAGGGCCCTTGTCACTCCAGAGTGCCTCCATGTTGGCATCGACGGTTTGAGTCTTCCTAAAGTTTAACCAAGTGAGAGTGTTATGAGTTCCACTCCTAATCTCATACCTCACCTGCTGCGTCACTTTGGGGTGGTCTCTCCATCCCTGTGAGACTGTTTCCGGTTGGTGCAGTGGGGATGTGATAGCCCCCCGAGGGTTTATGGTAAGGCTTAAATGGACAACCATTTGTAAAGTTGGGCACAGAGGAGGGTCTTGATCATGTCCGTTCCCTTCTTTAGCATCTGCCTAGGATTGCTTGATATGCTCAAAACGATTTCACTCCTTCGGAACATTTGTGGGAATTTGAAAACCACGGAAGCTCAAATATGTTTTATGAATTTGCCTAAACTATGTAGCATGGCTGATACTCAACTCCTTTTGATTCACAAAATGGAAATTTGGTATGGTTGAACTTACTACTTCTGTGTGCGTCTATTTCACAGTAAACACAGGCGGGGAGGGCAGCAGAGGGGTGAACACGGAGGGTCAGTGCCTTCAGTGCTTTGTGCTGAACCTAAGGTTCTATTCTGTTTGGTCCTTAAGAGCACTGGAGAGCTACAAGAGCCCGAACTGCAAGGCGTGCGGGGCTGTGGAGGGGCTTGTGTGTGAGCAAGGCATGACGAATGTCAGGAGCAAGCACGGTCTACAAATGAGGCATTGCATAGACGTCGAGAGAATTTAAGGTTTTGGTCCTAGTTTACTTTTATGGAAAATGGATTGAGTCCTTCATGGGCTCCGTCTTTTCTTCATTAAAAAGGAAATCCTCAAATCTTGTACCACTATCATGTGTTTCTATATCTGCGTATTTCCTTGCCATTTTGAAATAAAGTTATAATTAAGGGTTGACAGAGGAGAGAGTTGAAACCGAGAGAATAAAACATAAAAATAACTTCCTATAAAAATTCAAACTTTATATGCAATTTCAGTTCATTACCTGGGCATTAAAAAGGGGAGAGTCAGCTTATCTTTTAAGCTAGCATCTCATCCTTGGAAATGTAAAAATGTGAAGTTTGGTTCTGGAGGGTGAAAATGTCATTTCTTGAACACAGAGGAACATACGAGAATTAGAAGGGACAAATAACAGAAAATGAGCTGAAAGATACACTTCGTTCAGAGCCTATCCCCCTTGGTTTACTCAGCTCTCCACGGGCACCCCAGGATCGGTTCCCTCGCCACCCCGTGTTTTGAGTTGGAGCCATCATCTTCTTGAAAGTATCGGACAAGGTTCAGAGTATTGGCGTCAGGATTTTATTTCTACATTGTGGGAGGAGGGCCTTTCCTGAGGACATTGAAGCAGGGGGCTTGTGTAAAACATTTGGGGACCAGGGTCATGGGAATAGTCTTATTTTTCATTATTCATTCTTGATTTCATTTGGAATAAGCTTCACACATAAGTACATGTGTTTTACTTTACCTTAGAGGAGTAAAAAGCAGCTTGGGCCTATTTACCCAAGGTCCTTCAAAAGTCAGGGGTGACCCAGGCCATTTGGACGTTTTTTCCTCTAAAGCTCCCAGTATGTTATGATGTGAAGAAATGACAAAGCATATTTCAAGTTGTGGCATATTTTAAATATTTACGTTGAACAAATTACTGCTTTTTAACAAACGTATACAATATAGTTGAGCTCTTCCCAAGAAAATAAAAGATAGTAAAAAGAAGTAGTAATGTATCATAGACTATGTGGTCCAGGCACTGAATGAAACAGCTTCTCCCTCCAGTGCAGTGGCTTCTCTTTGACTGCATCTGGAATCTCCTTAGGAGATAAAGTGGAAAGTCTAAGTTTAAGGGCCTTGGAATTGGAGACCTGGGTCCAATGGCTGGGCCTGGAAAGGATTGTAGAGCTTCCCTGAGCTGGGTCATCAGGGAGATTCCCAGGACAGTTCCTATTACTGCCTTTGTTACTGTAAGCATGTTTTCATCCTCAAACCTTCCTTCTCCCTGAATTCCCTTCCTGTCAGGGCCTAAATCTCTCCTCCTTCCCTCCCTCCTTCCTTTTTTTCTTTCCTTCCTTCCTTCCCCTGCCCCCCGCAACCTGCCTTCCTGCCTGCCTGCCTTCCTTCCTTCCTTCCTTCCTTCCTTCCTTCCTTGCTTCCTTCCTTTCTTCCTTCCTTCCTTCCTTCCTAGTATTTTCATACAGGAATCTGGATTACTCTCCCAGACTTCAGTTCCTCCCACTTTTCTGTTCCCTGCACATTGGACCCTGCTCCTACCTCTGCTCTAAAATGGTTCTTGCGTACTTAACCCTCCAGTTCACTCAGGTTTGGCCAGAAAAGCCAAAAAGCCTTTAGGTATTCTAAGTAGGTAGGGATTAACATAAGGAGCTTAAAGCTCACTTGATAGTTGGCAGAACCGGGGGCACGAGGTTCAGGGAAGCTGCTGCCCAAGTGCATAGATTCGGGAAGTGCCATGGTCACGGGGAACCACCACCAGTGGCCTGAGCCTCTGTACACTCAGTGGGTAATTCTCAGGAGGGCATGTGGATGACACCAGCAAAAGACCTGTGCCATCTGCAGATGCCCACACACTTGCCCATAGCTTCAGTTGGAGAACATTGGCATCTGCCGTTTTTGCCTTGTAGGTCTCTCCGAATCTAATCTGAATCCCTGCTGGTAAGGGATTCTAGAACAGGTAGTTTTCAGGCTTCTAGCCCTTGCCATAGAAGGGGTTGCTTCAGTGATGCTGAGAATCCACAGGCAGCATCCAGCATATGCCCTTCTTCAGCAGATCTTCCATCATTACGTTACTTGGTGTCACTCTGAGCTTTCGCAACACCTGCCAGCCTTCTTTTCTCAAGTGTTCCTTCTGAGCTCCATCTGCCTCTCTGACCATTCCTTGGTGTCTCCTGGGGGTGGTACTGGCTAGTGGTTAACAGCACCAAGCCAGTTAGCATTACTCTGTCCCCTCATTCTCTCTGGCCTGTTGGCCTCCGAGTCTTGCAGATTCACTCTTCTGAATAGCTTTAACGTGCTTTTTCTGTAGTCTTTCTCTTCATTGCGTCAGATCACCTTCTGAAAAATTTTTAAAAATCTATATAACTTCAATAATACTTAGCTGCTTAAAACTCTCCAGCCTCCTTTTGTGCTACCTCGCTCCATGCAACCCCACCTCTACATGTGTCCATATACTGAACTTTTTGTGATTGCCTGAGTGTGTCTGTCATGTTGTCTTTTGCCTTGGGGTCTTTGCACATGCAGTTTCCTGATCCTGAAAGGACCTTCCTGTTTCCTGGGCTATCGCTTGTCCTTCTGGTGTCAACATAGATGAGAAGCCTCCTTGCACCTGTAAGCCTGGTCTAGTTGACCGCTCAGTGGGCTTCCTCCTCTTGGAACCTTTATCACATTGAGTTCTGGTTGTCTGGTTTTCTTTTTCCCTCCCTAGACTCTAATGTCCTCAAGGGAAGGAGGTATATCTTATAAACTTTATAGTCCCAGCCAAACACAGTACCTGGCGCATAGTAGGGTAAATAACGGATCTTTGTTAAGTTGTGCAACAGCTGCATTTTGAGCATTGGCCATGCGCTCAGTGCTGTTTTAAGAACACAGCATGTCACTGTTTTGTGCGAGGTGGGATGGCGATGGTATCTCTGAGGAGGGGTCATGGGAGCTACAGCATGGATGACAAGGAGGAGGGGGCAAACATCTGAGGATCCTTAGCCACGAGAACAGGAAGGGTGACAGAGACAAGTCTGTGGTGATCTGGAGCCAGTGCAGAAGGAGGCCGCTGAGGGTGCAGGGCATATCATGAAGAGCCTGTGAGTCATGGTCATGAGTAATGCGAAGTCATCAGAGGGTTTCAACGGGGGAGGGATGCCATCAGAATTACTCTTAAAAGGTCCTTCTGGCAGTGTAGATGGCTTGGAGCAGAAGCTGGGGTCTTGTTAGGCTGGTGTCTAGGAACAGATGGTTGTGGCTTTGACTAGGTTCTAATGGGGAGATGATAACAATGATGGTAAACATAAGGTATATTTTAGAGGGATAGTCCAGAGGACTCGCTGATGGGTTGAAATATTTGTGTAATCAGTGGCATTAAATTGAGCAGTTTCCCTGCATCAGTATCTTCTTGTTTCCGGTTTATCCGCTTATAACTTGTTTTTTCAGCAGTGCTCCCGGATTAGTATAAAGATGACTTAATGTCCAGAGGTCGTCATGTCACTCTTCTGCCAAGTTGGACCTCTTCAGTGCCCTGTCCCCGCTGTGCACGGGACACAGGATCCCTTCACCTAGCTCATTGTCCTTGCTCACCTGAGCCATACCTGCCTGCCTTTTGGCACCCTCCTCCCCTTTACCTCCCCCATTCCAGACCACCTGCAGCTCTGCAGACACACGGGTCTCCTGTGGAGCCTTTGCTGTTCCCTCCCCATCATTTCTCTTGGCCATGTGGCTGACTTTCACTCATCCTTTAAGCCAGGCTCACAGTCACATCATTGATGAAACCTTCCCCACGGTGTCCCATGCCCTGGCAGGGTTGTCTGTTTCCTGCTTTGAGTTTTCATTGCACGTTACTCTCTCTGCCCTTTGTTTTCCCCATGTGTAGACTTGGGATACTCTCTGTGCTTTCTTTTATGGGATGGTTGTGAGGATTAACTTGATTGATTGACTCAAACGCTTAGAGCAGCTTCACATGGGGACAGGAGGTGTGAAACCCAACAGCTATTTGCTGTTGTCACCCATGTGGTCCTCCCATTGTGGCCCACACCACACTGTCTAATGATTTCCTTCTCCTCCCAACTAGACAACAAAGGTGCCAGTTGTCTTCATGGCCCAAGCCCTGGCATAATTCTTCTGATATGTGTCATCATCCTAATCATGGCCGTTGGTGTCATCATCAACAATGAGAAGACCTAACACCAATGGATGTTTACTGTGTTCCAGGACTTTGGCCCAGAGTACTCTCTCTCATGAAGTAGCTGGAGCCAGGATTCAAAGTCAGGTTGTCTGACCCCAGAGCCTGCTCTCTGGACCAAAATATGTTGCCCCCTGACCTCCAGCTGAAGTTGCCTGGTAAATACTTGCATGGACAGATAGAAGGAAAGAATAAAAAGAGAACTGGGATAGGTTTTGTATGCATCAAATTTATGTAAAACTCCATCTTGAGTAGGTAAAGTCTGAATGGACGTGAAGGTTGCTCTGTGTTTTTCTGCTTTCAAGTTGAAAGAACCTTTTCTTTCCCTGGCCATTGTTTGGGGCCAGGGGCTGGGAACTGCCTGCCACACTTATTGGCCTGCTCCACGTCTCAGGTGCCATCCGTCAAAGGAGCTTGCTTTGGCAAACAGCTTAATTTCTGTGTTTGTGCCATTCTGAGGACATCAGTCAAACCTTTCAATAAAGGCCCTGGCCTCATTCCATTTTCAGCCTCACCGATCACGGATTTTGCTGCAGAAGCTGGAAAAGACTGGTGGATTCTGAAAACCCAGTCCTTAAGGAGCAGGTGCACAGCCTTGTGTTTGTGAACACAAGGTTTGGAGTCCTCTCCTTGGCAGCAGAATCGACGTTCTCATAACCTCCATGTAACTGTGAACTTGAGGCGTTGTTCCAAGTTCTCCCCATATGAGAGCCAACCGTGGGAGGCATAGACTCTGTGAGCTTTCCTTGTTACAGTCAAGCTGTGTTATGCCTGAACATCTTGTCTCTTCTCCTGCCCCATCATAATAATTTCTTGCACTTGCACGGAATCCTTAGGAAATGTTTTGTGTCTACATTCTCACCAAGTTCACACACCGAAGTAAGAGGAAAGATGGTATTATTTCAGGGCCTCGGATAAGAAAATCAGGGCTCAGACAAGTTAAGGTTTTTCCCAGAAGAAGCAGCTAATGAGTAGGGTGATCTGGATTTAAACCCTTGTCCTTGGGCTCTGAGACCTGTTCTCATTCTGCTGGACCAAAAGCTTCTTGTGGGTCAGGACTAAGTTATTTATTGCTTGATGTCCCACTCAGTTCTTGGTACCATTCTGGTTACTTGATAGGTTCTCATCAAACACTTGTTAAAGTAAGTTGAACAGAAGGGAACTACAACTCAGAATAGAAACTCCGTAGGACAGATTTTCCCACTGGCAATAACACCTTGTTAACTTAGCTGTGCCTTGTCTTATGTGATGTTCCCATCATCCTTAGCTATCTGGGTGGTACCTTCCATACTCTGCCATTGTGGGTTTCACACCTCCGAGTAAGTCCTGGAAAAGATGTAATTAAGGGCTGGAACAGGATTTTTTTTTACTGTTAAGAGTCCTCTGGGATAGGTGATTTCCTTTCGTTGTGGAAAACAAATGTTCATCCTCAAACTTCTATAATCCCGTTCATCTTGGACTTTCCCCTCCATCCTGGACTGCCTCCTTAGGAAGTTAATGATAATTTCATTGCCCACAAAGGAAATAGCCCAGTTATCCCACAACTGAAGAGTTCTGAGGGAACTTTTCAAGGTTTGTGGTTAAGTTGACTTGATTTTGGTAATAAAGTAAGCCATTCCCAAGAAGGCTATGTAAACGGAGGGCCATTCCATAAGATCCCGGATCATCTGAAAACGTTGCTTGTCTTTTCTTCCTAACTCCTCCCAGCTGCCATGGTCCTTGGGCAGCCCCTTGAGCAAAGCTTGGCTGTTTCTATCTGTAGAGGCTTCACACATGTTGCACCTGGGCAAACGCAGCCTTATCTGTAGAATGAGGTGGCTTTGGTTTGGAAATTGGCTACACTTGTTGATAACAGGCATTAATTTAATCAGCCTCAAATTGATGACAGCTATCTCCTGTGGATACAAAGGTAGTTTGCTTTGGTTGTGATCCTGTCTTCTGATGAAAGGTCTAGGCTTATTTTGTCTTGTAAAAGTCTGATGTAGGCTTATGTAATCTGAAGGAGCTGGGAAGGGGGAGGAGCGGAGGAAGGGAGGAGAGAGCCCCAGGTACATGCTCGATGTGTTTGCTCTTTTGTTCCGTTACCTGCTTTCTCTGGAAACTTTATAGATTAGCTTTTATAATCTACTTTGAAATGTTTGCTGTTTTTAAAGCAGAAGCAATCTTTGCAGTTTTCAGGCAGAAGGTCATTTTATACAAAATGTTCATTCGTGTGCAACAAAGCTTATTTCTTCTACAGGAACAAAGAAATAATGAAGGCTCCTTAAAAGCTGTTTTTCTGTAAAGAAATGATCATCTTGATAGTTGGTGATTTATATGTGTCATTTCTATTGGAATTGAAAAGTAAAAACATTTGTATCAATAAGGATTACTGAATATTGTGAAGCTCTCAGATATGACTCTAACTGTGGATTTCAGCATTTCTCACTGGGAGGGAAAGCGTTCTTCTTTAATTGTGTCCATCTTTCCAGGTAATTTCCTTTGGCCCTGGTTTATTGTCTGAAGATCTTTCATAGATGTGGCCTCTGTGTAGGTCTCTGAGATCTGGCTGCTACCAGCACATTTTCTTGCCTCCAGAACTTTGTGTGCAATGTTCCCATGGGCTGGAACACTGGTTCAGCACCTTTCCTTCTTCTGTTTTCCTTTAGAGCACAGCTTGATGTCACTTCTTCTGGGAAGCTTCCTAGCCTACTGGCAGTATTCTTTGTCACTTGTCCCTTTATGTTGCACTTGCTGTTTTCCTCATGTGTGGCCCTCACCCTTCTATAAAGCACCTCATGTTTCATGGCTCACTGGTGGTGCAAGCCCCACACTTTGGGAAGTAGTGATCTGACTATTCTAGTGCAAAAGCAGCAAAGATGAATCAGTACTGTGACAGAGTAGTAAAAACTCCATCCCAAGAACAAAGGGGAAGGGATTTCCATGCCAGAAGGAATGAAAATGTAAGTTTGAAGATCTTACACCCCCCCCCCCAACTTAATAGGTCTTAAACTATTGATTTCTGACCCCCCCTTTTTTTTAAGTTTACTATTTACTTTGAGAGAGCAAGAGCATGAGCTGGGGAGGGGCAGAGAGAGAAGGAGAGAGAGAGAGAGAGAGAGAGAGAGAGAGAGAGAGAATCTCAATAAGGCTCCATGCTGTCAGTGTAGAGCTCAGTGCGGGGCTCGAACTCATGAACCATGAGATCATGACCTGAACTGAAACCAAGAGTCACACACTTAACTGACTGAGCCATCCAGGCACCCTGATTTCTGACCCTTCATACAAGAAAGGAGTGTTTGAAATTAGCCCTGGGAACAAATCAATCCCATTTTGTCCAGATTCTCAGAGACACATTTTCATGTTGCTGACAGCATTTTAATGAGGGTAGAGATTTTTCAATTTCTGGGATCAATTGAATTTGAAATCTGGGATGCAGATAGGACCAGGGTCTCCTCTGTCTTCGCTGCTGTAGACCGTCAACATGCTGAGTTCAAGCCCTGCCCTAAATGGTGCCAGGGTAGCATTACCCCTAGGTGCACACTGATGGGCAAAAGGTGTAACTCTTCCTGCATCAAACTAGCTCTTCAAGCAAAAGCCGCTGAATCTAGTGTAAGGAAAACATGAACCATGCGACACTGGGTATGGTCGTGATGGCAGTGGTACTGTCTTCTGGTCATTCTGTATGGTTATTCTTCTACACCAAGTTTAGTGCTTGTTGGATTTGAAGGAAGTCTCGCGTGATCTCTAACCCTGGTATTCTTGACAATTCAATCATTAGCTTCAAGTGAGTCATCAGTATAGCCCAAAGCCATGTTAGTGATTACAGGTTTTCCTTAGAATAATCCCCTCAGTCGAATGTAGCCCCCTCCCCCCTTTTTTTTTGGAAAAATAATTATGTATTCATTCCAGAAAAAAAGGCAATAAAAATGCAGGTAAGATTATTAAATGTACTGTTGCAAAATGAAGCACATTAAGTGCTTTAAAATCTTTGTTAAATTCCAATATCCCATTATAACAGCATTTACAAGCCAAAGCTTTTTACTTTTAACATGAGAAATAAAAATATCATTTTTCTTTGCTTCTCCATATGGTTTTTATATTTCTGTTTTGCTTTAAGGATTTCTGCCTATAATGGTTCCCTCCTCCGCCTTTCCCCCTTCTTATTAAAATTTTTTTCTTTTCATTTGTACATAATTTGTTCATTCTGATAGACTCGGTAGGAGTCTAGTAGTAAGTTACTATCACATTTTCTCTTACCTTTCCCACCTCTCACTGTACTGTCTTTTCCCCTATTAAGCCAAAATGATCAGGAACAACAAAAACAAAAAATAAAAGATAAAATACAAGTAGAACAACAAAAAAAATCATTTTCTTCTTCTGATCCAGTTTTTACGGTGACTTGGTGTCCTGTTTTCCCCCCTCCTCAACCATGACAGGAAGTTTGACCTCTATAGCTGTCATCTTGATTTAAGTGTTTTGGAGGAGGAGACTGGAGACTGTGTGTCCTGTAGCATTGTACTGATTATACGTGGGGTCACTGTAAGAAGAAATAAGATGTGATTTAAAATGAAACGCTTTAATATCCCACTGTTTCCCTTGGCAGTTTTGCCTTCACCGTAGCTGTAAATAGTGTCCATGGTCCATGGCTTCTAGCATTTCTTATTTATAAAGATGGCTTTTGTTTGTATTTATTTCACTAAAAGGGAAGCATTCTTTGGAAATATAAAGTCGCTGAAACATACATCACATCCTGAATGGCAACTTTTTGGCTTGTAGATGCTTTGTTCCAAGGCCAGCATGTATATTCTAGTACATTGTTATCATTTTTGTTGAGCGAGGGAATGCTTTGGCGTTAAAGTGGGGAGGATCCGCGGGCGGACAACACTGCTGTTTCCTTGCCTCAGAGCCCGGTTTTGAATACGAGTCTTCAAAGCCATTTTTATTTCCAGTGTTCAGTTTTAATTAAAAACCACATTCACAATTCTGTAATCCCATCTGCAGATCCAAAAGGGGAATTCATACAAGAGAAAATTAACTCATTATTATTAAAAGCACACTGCCTTTCCAATAGGTATAATAGAGTAACAGTTTCCCTCGGGCTCAGTGGTTCCTTATATAATAACTAAAATATTAGCAAATTTTAATTGATTTTTCTTACCTGCAAGCAGTGATCAAACTTATTTTTAAAACATACTTAATTTGATTTAGGTGATAAAGGGATTTGCTTAGGAAAGAGACACTAGAAGCTGCTCTTTTCTACTGGCAAGCATGAGTTGGAAGTTGAATGGTCTTGACTTTTTTGAAATGGTGATTCAATTTATTTTTATAAAAGGAACTTTTGTCCCCAGGACTCTGTTTTAGGTAAATTTATGGCACATGATATCCTTCTTTTAAAATTGTTTTTTAATGTTTATTTTTGAGAGACAGAGACAGAGCATGAGCAGGGAAGGGCAGAGAGTGAGGGAGACACAGAATCCGAAGCAGGCTCTGGGCTCCGAGCTGTTAGCACAGAGCCCGATGTGGGGCTTGAATCCATGAACTATGAGATCATGACCTGAGCTGAAGTCAGACACTTAACTTGACTGAGCCACCCGGGCACCCCGGCACATGATATCCTTCTTAAATAACATTTCTTTTAATTTGTGTGTCTTTATAAGAGTATTTCAGAAGAAAGATCAACTATCCTTTATTCTTTCCAAAAGCTACAAGTTCTTGGTGTGCTGTTTGTCATTACCATTGTGCATAACCGATGAGCTTGTTCTTGAGGATCTTCCCCTGAATCCTCCCATAAAATGTAGGCCTCTCTTCCAGTAGCCCCATACTGCATGAAGTATGTATCCTTTGAAAAAGAGCCCTGTTCGAAAGTACTTAACTTGCTTTCCATGAGATAACTATTATGTGTAGCTGCCAGTGGACCATCTGTTTTTGAATCTTATTTCTTAAGGTCTTGTAGTGAGCTTGATGGTAAAATATCTTCATGGAAACAAAAAATATGTGAGATAAATTAAGTTAAAAAAAAAAAAAGCACGTGGCAAATTTAATTTGAGAATGAACGTAAAAACTGGCCAGCAGGGTACTCGCTGCACCACACAGAGAACAGTGCTTTGCCTTATCTTAGTAGTCAGTACAATAGTATTGAATTGTTTCCAGTTTGTTACCTCCTCGTGCCCTATGACTTGTATTGCAGTGTTTGTGGTTGAACTGTATTACATTTCATGTTATGTTATATATGAATATGTTAAATGGTATTATGATATACATATATACACAAAGGTAAATGAAATGCTTTTTACTAAATATGTGAAATACATATCATGCTGTGTTCTTTCGTGATAATTTCAACTGCCTATTATTTCCATCTTGTTCTCTTATTTGTTGGTATTATGCTGCCTTATTGTTTTTTTCATTTCCAGTTGTTCACTTCTTTCAATATTTTCTGTCTTGGTCATCATGAAATTTTATTTGTTCTTTTTGTCATTTGTACATGTCATTAGCATTTCTTCTCTGGATTCTCAGAGTATTTAGATATCATGAAACAACCACTTCTGTGTGTTTAAGTAAATACATAATCAAAATGCATGAGTTTGTTTTTTTTTATAATGTAAGTGCTCAGACATGTATATTTATGTGTAAATATATATTCATACACGTTCTATAAACCTCAATATGAAACTGATTTCATGATACATACACAGAAAATCTAAATCTGTTACAAAGATTAAAAAAACATTTTTTAAGGTTTATTTATTTTTGAAGGAGAGAGAGACAGAGCGTGAGCAGGGGATGGGCAGAGGGAGAGGGAGACAGAGAATCCGAGGCAGGCTCCAGGCTCTGAGCTGTTAGCATAGAGTGCAACACGGGGCTCAAACTCAAAGGCATGAGATCATGACCTGAGCAGAAGTCAGAAGCTTAACCGACTGAACCACCAGGTGCCCCAATCTGTTACAGAGATTAAGAGAATAAGCTCTCTAGGGGCGCCTGGGTGGCTCAGTCAGTTAAGCCTCCGACTTTAGCTCAGGTCATGATCTTGCGGTCCGTGAGTTCGAGCCCCGCATTGGGCTCTGTGCTGACCGCTCAGAGCCTGGAGCCTGTTTCGGATTCTGTGTCTCCCTCTTGCTCTGACCCTCCCCCATTCATGCTCTGTCTCTCTCTGTCTCAAAAATAAATAAACGTTAAAAAAAATTAAAAAAAAAAGAATAAGCTCTCACAAATACATCAATTTCTTGTATCACTGTCTGTCACTCATCTGTCGAAGTCCACACGGGTGCCTTTGCAGACTGGGTCATGTGATTCCCGGCGGCTGACATACTTCATTGTCTAGGATGATTCTAGGAAGACTGTGATGCAATGAAAGGTTGGGGCCAGTGGATCCAATCTACATAAATAGTGTCTCTTCTTAATTTTTCTTTTCTTCTGTTTCTCATCCTCTCAACTGTATGCTTCTCCTCTAGAAAGCATATACTGTCTTATAGTGAAAATACACATGTACACAGATTTTAAAAAGACGAATGAAAATTGAGAAAACTTGGAGAGCTGGTGCATATCATTAATCAAGGCAGCAGGGATGTATTCAAGCTCTAAGATGAATGCTGTTTTTTTGCCAGTGGTTCTCAAACTTCAGTGGCTTCCAAATCCCCTGGAGGGCTTGTTAAAATGGATTTCTAGGCCCACCCTCAGGGCCTCTGATTCTGTAAGATGGGATGGGGCATGAGAACGTGCATTTTTAACACGTTCTCGTAAAACTGATGCTCGGGTGGGGGACTGCCCTTGGAGTAGCCCTGTTCTAGGGTCACTGTTTCATGTGTTTCCAATGAGGAAACCAAGGCCTGACAGGGGAAGGGGCTTGAGTAAGATGTAGTGGGTTGTATCTAGGCTAGGGTGAGAACTGGGTCTTCTGGCTCTGGCTCTGTAGTGTTCTCCTGGGATCTGTTCTTTGATTCTCCAGAGAAGGTGAAGCCCCTTCCTGACTGTCTAAAGAAAGTGTGGGAAGCCAGATTTGCTGCCCTCCCAGATTCCTGTCTGTGGGCAGCACTGTCTCTGGCTGACCTATCTCTTTGCATGTTCTATGGAGAGAGCTTAGTGGTCTGTATTGGTGCCTAATGTTACCCACATATATTTCAACCTCTTCATTTCCATATCCAATTGAATAATTATTCATGGAACATTTGTCTGTTGATTTGTAATCATTTAGAGATTAATACCCGTGTCACCATGTTTCAAACATGGCCTTTTAAACTCAGGTCTGTGTTATGCCAAGAAAAAACAAGTTGAAGACAGCGCAGGTTACAAGAGTAACCAGAAGGAAAACAGAAATGGCTGGATTTTTACTTGGATCTAAAGGTTTTGCTTTTAGTTCGATGAAATTTTCGTGAAATATTATCTAAGTGAGTTTTCTGCAACATCCTCTAACCTACGTTTTCAACTTAATGTTGGCAAATTCAAATTGAAGTAAACATGATTTTGATAGTTGACTAATTGCCTTCGAATGGCATTTCATGAAATTGTTTTCATAAGAATATGGATTGGTTGAATTTAATTGGCTAAGAAGAGTAACAAGAGTTGTATATTTAAAGGTTCTGGTTATTGATCTAATTTCAGCAATTTTCATACTGGGATGCAGATGGTCACAGTGGCATTGATGTACCATAAATCCAAATAATTGCCACCTGATAATTACACACTAGAACTGGGTGCAGAAATAATTGCTTTGAATGAGTGAGGGAATTAAAATCAGTAGTATTTCCCAAACTGAAGGGGGAGAAAGTTAGCCCACGTAGTGTTGGACTCTATTCAATTCAATAAATCTTGTGATGAAGAGACATCTATATCTAAGGAATCACTCTTCTAGGTAGGTTTTGTCATTCTTATTGGGCCTCAAGGACCAGTGTCTTTGAGTTGTTACAAATTGCTATGAAAATGGATGCAGAACACGTGTGCATTTATACACACATAACAGTAAATGTTTGCTGGAAAAATTTGATTTAATGATGAAGGCAAAACCCAGATTTTGACACTGATGTTACTGTCTCCAGTTTCATGGGAGCAAAGGGACCAAGTCATAGTGTACATGCCATGATGCAGTCTGTCATCTGGGGGCAATGGAGAAGCATTTGCCTTTTTACATTGTTGGAATGGGGTCTGGGCCACATTTCTGATCCTTCACGTTGCCTTCTCTCTTTTCAGCGTCTTGTGGAGGCTGCAGAAGAGGCACATCTGAAACATGAATTTGATGCAGACTTGCAGGTAACTGATTATAGTTGAGTTAAATTTTTTGTGTGTTGGCTGCAGAACGAGAAACACTAGGTATAGCAAAACACCAGCTTTCAGTGAGAGAGACTTTCAGGAGGATGCTATGCAGTTAAAAATAAGCCTGTCCATTTCTTGACAGGGCAGGGTGGTGATCCTCGACAGTTTTCTACCCTGACAGTTATAGTGAATGATAACACACACTCACGTACATGCACGTAACCAGATTTTGACAAACCCCTCCCCAATTCTGGAGGACTTAACCAGTCAACTAACAATAATAAGCAGAACTCCTAATGGTATATTGATAAGATGGACAGCTTTGGACAGCAGAATATTAGCAAATCCCACTTCCCTGGCTGCATTTTAGGTGACTGAACGCAAAATTGTGACGGATGTAATCTTGAATTGACTGTTATATTATATCTAAAAATTAAATCATTCACTGACATGGCATTTGAACATCTAATTAATAAATTTCTTTCAGCGGCTTTTGTATCCAACTATGACACACTTGCATCTGGCAGAGAAGGATTTTGATGTTGCATATATATATATATAAAGCATATTAAAAGGCATCAAGGGAATTGAATAATACCTGGAGGTTCCTTTTGGTCCCTCTTGAAGGAAATTTTATCTGTATTGTCAAAATGAGTTCAGTGGTGTTTACCCCCTGCTAAGCAGACAGAAGGAATGAATCTTAATCCTTAAATCTGTACTTTGCTAGAGTGCATCTCCTCTAGTGGCATGTGGTCACAATTAGGAAGTAGTGTTTATTTTGGTATGTTTTCATTTGTTGGAAATGACAAAGGCAGATCTAAGTATTCAAGCACAAAAGAGGTGGTGATACCAAAGGTAGCCTTTGGCTGTATCTCTGTTCCATGGATGTCCCTCTTCATCACTCCCCATCTATGGGTAAAAAAATGCACACTCAAATGGGGGTAATGGAGGAAAGCTTAATAAAGGAAGTATTTACAAAGGTATGGTTCTATTTCTATGGGATTATTTACAAAGGTATGGTTATAGAGAAACCAACAAGCAGTGATGTTTTACCCCAGGGTAAGCCACCCTCCTAGCCTGAGGAACATGAGTGGGGAGTGGTTTCCAAAACCCAGGAAGAGTAGCTGTATGGAAAGGTTATTTGATAGAGGGGTGCGGCCAGTCGTGGTGAGCTAGAAGGGTGGAATTTGGGGGGATAATACCCCAATAACAGTATCTAGCCTTCTGATATCTTGCTGGTACCCACCATTGACTGAATCCAGCTATTGAAGTGGTTGATGTCGTTCTGTCTTCTGAAGCATTTGAGCTAGGTGCATAAGGGTGAAGAATTGGTCTGCAGGGGAAAGAGAAACTATCAACCCCCACCACTTGGTAGTCATTTTCAGGCATAACACCAACATATGAAGCAAATAGAGCCAGGATGGTAGCCAAACAAAAGAGATTCCAGGGAGAGGTGGAGAAGTGCTGGGGACGATCAGTAACAGTAGGATAGAGGTGGAGAGGCCAGCCCAGCTCTTTGGGCTAAGTTGCAGGAGAAGGGGCAGAGGAGTCAGCTGAATGGGGCAAGAAGCACCTTGTTTCCTACAGTCACACCTCCATGGCAGCCGCAGGAAGGTCCAGAGGCTATTTACTGGCCACATTTATCTTCAGCGTGCCTCCTCTTCACACAGTTTGGAGTTCCTAGAGTGGGCCAGAGGGACTGAATGGAAGCATCAGGAAGCAACTTTGCAACTGTGAGGATTGTAAGGACCTCTTGAATGTGTTGTCAAGAGAAACTGTCTCCTCCTAGGGAATATTCTGGTTGTAAATTACAGAAACTCATATCAACTCAAAAGAGATTACCGTGTTGAATAAGAGTCCCTGAATCCACTCTAATAAGATGTAAATAAACAAGAAGATATAAGTAGATAGGTAGATACATAAATAAATGATAAGGGAAAGCTTTTACAGTAGAATACCAACTAATAAATATAGAAGAAATAGTGGAGATAGAAGATTATAGTAATAATTCAGACAGGAATCTTTAATGGATGCTAAACCTAGTAGGAACGGGTTTGATGAAGAACAGAATATTGACAATTTCAAAGTATCTGCCCACAAATTACTTACTAATTACAAAGGGGAATATAGCAACTTTACATGGAGAAACCTGGCAGACACTTCCTTAAACAGGTAATCAAAATTAATATCACTGATGACAAGACACAGGGACATCAAGTGCCTCCAGATGTGTGTTGAGCCTTAGGACAGCATCCCTATGTAGAATTCTTGCCCAGAATGTGTAACCTGAATCTAATTATAATAAAACATAAGACAAATATAGATTGGGGAATATTCTACAAAGCAACTGGCTAGACTCTTCAAAAATTCCAAAGTCAAGAAAGACAAAGAGGGGCGCCTGGGTGGCTCAGTAGTTTAAGTGTCTGACTCTTGATTTTGGCTCGGGTCATGATCTCGTGGTTCATGGGTTCGAGCCCTGCATTGGGCTCTGCACTGATGGTGTGGAGACTGCTTGGGATTCTCTCTCTCCCTCTTGCTCTGCCCCACCCCTGCTCGCTCTCTCTCTTGCTGTCTCTCTCTCTCTCTCTCTCTCTCTCTCTCTCTCAAAATAAATAAACATGAGAAAAAAAAAAAGACAAACGTTGAGGACTTGTTCCAGACTAAAGGACACAAAAGACACATGACAATGAAATGCAATGCTTGATCCTAAATTAGATTCAGAACCCAGAAGCAAAGATTTGAAAATGGACCCTGCATTAGATGATAATAATGTATCAATTTTCTGTTGAATTTTCTGATTTCTGTGTATTGTGCTTATATAAGAGAATGTCCTTTTCTTGAGTTTTTCTGGAGCAAACATTTGCACCCACTGGTCCAAGAAATGAGTTTGTAGGAGAGTGAAAAAGATTATTGGAAGTCAGGACTTGTTTGGAAAATCTGGTGTTGATGGCTCATACAGTCAATTTTATTCTGAGATCAGTTGTCTACAAAACACGAGTGGGCAAGAGAGGGAATAATTTAATGACTTGAGAGGGTTATTTATCCTTCAGCAGAGAACAAATGTTGTGTGGTTTAGGTCAACTAACCTAGAGACACTCTTTTTTGTCCCTTGAAAGCTAGTGTTCCCTTCAAGAGTGCTCTGACTTCCTATTAGGAAGCTTTATAGTGGAATTCTGGTGTAGCAAACAGATTCCCTTGTCAAATGTGGTGCTGTAAGGATAAATGCAGCATTGGCATCTCTTTTCAAAAAAAAAAAAAAAAAAAAAAAAGAGCGACCGAGAAAAGAGCCTTTGGAGTGTTACAGTTTTTGTTCTCTTGGGAACAAAGAAGGGGAGCCCAGTTTTTCCTCCCTTGGTCATCTGTTTTGTATAAGGTACAACAGAAATATTAGGGGCTACATTTGTGGTCTGAACTAGAGTAGAGGTTAAGAAAATCTGTCAGTATTACAGAGTATCATTTACTACCTGGACCTCAGACCTTGGTGAAATCTTCTCTGGCTCAGAGTAAACCATGTGTGCTTTTGAGAGAACCTATAAGAGAGAGGCCTTTGAGAAAATGGATGTGCATGGAAGAATGTGTGTCTTCTGAGATGAAGGTTTTGAAGCCGGGAAGCTTCAGTGCTATTAAGTGCAGGTCTTAACAGCTTGGATGTCAGCCTTGTTGCTATCACCGAGGTAGCAGGTCCGTGTACGGGCTCTGGGTTTATAGCTACGACAGTCCATTAGAGCTGATCAATTGTTAATCTGGGTTCCACTGACCTCTTGGCAACCCCTGCCAGTGGATTGTTTTTATCAAAAAAATTTCAGACTACCATCTGCTCACAGTGAGATAATGCTAAGGACGTCCCTGTGCTATTAGCTCAGGAAGAGCAGAGGGAGCTGGGGGGTCTGTTTTCCTACAGAAAAAATAAAAGTGCTTTTGTGAAATTTCCTCAACTTTGTAGCTTCAAGTTGTAGCTCCCTCCTCTTTGTTCCCTACATAGAAAAGAAGTGATAAGGTCTGCCTCTTATTTCAGGTTAAATTGGAGCCTTTGCCTCGTTGCACCATTCAGGAGCTTTGGAAGTGAAGAGTTTGTTTTCCATTGGTAGAATCATCAAAAATTACCACAAGAAAGTCATGTGTCTTTTATTGTCAGGATTTTATTTTTCATTTAAATTTTGTCTTACAGTTTCTCTAGAGGTTTAACATTTTTCTCATGGGCTTATGGCCTTCACATCATCAGTGTCCTTTGTAAGGTCCGTAAACATAGAATTAACCGTTCTTGACAAAAACTGTACTGGGGCAACAGGTAAAATACAACGTTGGAAGGGTAGCATGTGTGAACAGCCCGCAATGCAGTGTCCTCCATGGAAACCAGACCTGCCTGGTCATCTTTAGTGGCTGGAAAACTTGACTGTTGACACTGGGGTCAGTTCAGCCCTCTGGCTTGTCCCTCTCTATGGGAGGCCTGTGGGTTCTAGATGGGCCTTACCCTGGTTTTGTCCTTTATTCTCTGGTATCTCTCCCTTTGGGCAACTTATAATTGATATGAACAGAGGCTATGTTAAAATGGCATCTTTGCTTTTTTATTTTGTGCTTTGAATTAACATAGGTTTTTTTTTTTAAATATAAAGCTTATATGAGGTTGATAATTGTAATGTGAAGAGTTGAAGAAAAGAACCTGTGTCTTAATTATCACATGTGATTATTGTAGCGTTTCATTATTTTGATGCCAAACCCAACTGGAGTTAGGGAGAGAGTGGTGGGAGCAGACCCTAGGCCGGGTTATCCTAGCTACTAATGAATTTCCAGAAAACTAGGTCTACATATATAGTAGAACTTGGAGAGAATGCTTCTCCCCAACCTTGCTTACTCTTTCTTTTTGGGTTTTTCCATTGGCAGCGAAGAAGATGGAAAAAAAAAGTCCTTTTGACAGTTTACTAAAAACCTGCTTATCTTTGAACCGCAAACATATTTTCTTTGAAAGCTGTCTCCAATAAGTGCCAATTGCACAGAGCTGGTGCACAGCAGAAAAAAAATGTGGTTTTGAATTGTGTATCCTGCAGAAGCCTTTTCCATTGCAAAGTTTTCTATAATAATTTTTCTTTGTTATTTTGTAAGTAATAGGAAAATAAAAAGCCTGGTGATATGCAGAAGGATAACAAAAGTGTAAGTGGGAAGGAACTGGGGAACGGAGTGTCTTGAACGTCCCTCCTTGTCATCCTCAAGCCTCAGACACCTACCTTGCAAACACCATGGACTGACTTCAACGTTGGGGTGAGGGATTTGGAGTGGGAAGGATGCAAAGACCATGAGGGGAAATCTCCCAGCGGTTGGGCTGGTGGGACGCCAGCCTCCATACTTGTGGGGCCGCTTCCCACGGCCACCTCCTGGCCACCCCTGGTGCAGCATGAGGTCCCTGTTGAGGGAGACCCAGGTGAAGGATGGGGGCCCGTTTGGGAGCCCCAACATCCTCCGCTGTAGGCCACCTGTGTCACCATTCACTGGGAGGAGGAAGCCTTTCCTGGAAAGGATTAGGAAGGGCAGTGGAGCATCAGGGCAGACCTGTCCTTTTCCCTGACAGTCTTTCCCTGCTGGCCAGTGAGGCATTGCCCTGGGGAAACCCGCACGTTGTGGACGCAAGCCAAGGACGGCTTTAGTAGAAGTTCTTCCCGAGCGGAGGAAATCACAGTCCTCAGGGGCTTTTATAGTTATTCCTGACAAGCCCCAGTCTATCCTCATCCTTTTTGCCTGAGCAAGGGGTTGGCTCCTTGCAGAGGGAGGAGGTGGAGTACAGAAGCCCAGGCCCCGGAATTAGAAAATGGTACTTTTCATAGAGGTAGCGAATTGACTTTCTGTGCATAAGCAAGAAGGAGAGGGGTCACATCTATAGGAAAATAAATGAAAACAGAAGGAGATTTTCACACTTCCTATTAAAATAAGTGTTCCCCCCACCTCCGCCACTTTTTTCTGATCTAACTTCTGAGAACATGCCTGTTGTTTTTTTTTTTCTTTCTTTTTATCAGCTTGGCAGGGGGTCACAGTCTGCATTTTAAGATATTACATTGGGATGTTTCTTAGGGGCCACATGTCGTCTATGCACAAGACTGATGTGTAAATAGTTTCCCAAGAATCCTTAAATGTGAACATTCTAACATCAAAGTCACTCTGTGTACACAATTGTACTTGTTCATTTGGTTAGAACGTTATGACTTTACATAAGGTCAGGGCATGATTGAGCTTTGTGTTAATCAGTTGTCTGGTAGTCACATGTTATGCACAGGACCCCGACTGTTGGTCATGTGGAAGTGGAAGAAGGGGTGGCAGGTGGAGCCTCAGCTTGACCCAACACAGAGAGCCTTGGCCTAGAGATCTTGAAATGTAGGTTCTAGTAGTTCTTGTCTACCCAGACCATTTACATGCTCACAGATCTGCTACTGTGGTCTCTTTGCTCATCCATGAAATGATGTACTTGTAAGGTCTAGATGATTTCTAAGGTTTCATCCATCTCTCGTGGGCTGTGAAAATTCAACAAGTAGTTGTCCATAACCTCTGTGTCAGGCACTGTGCTATGCATATGGCCACAAGTGCTAAGCCGATGCTGTCCCTGTTCTCACATAGCTCACCATCTAACAGCAGCGACTGATATTAAAACTGTGGTGACATAAATAATTATTACATTTGAATCTGATAAATGACATGAAAGAGAAGTACAGGGCATTATCGCAGTGCACAGCTAGCAGACCTCCCCTAATCTGCGCATCTAGTTCAAAGGACCTTGGAGCAAGGACTCATCCGAGAGTGGGTCTTGATTGAGTGGAGATTCAAGGTTTGCCTCCATCACAGCTAGAAGAAATGTCTTCAGACACAGAGAACCCATAATATCTTTATTTTCTGTAAATGCAAAATTAAAATTATTTGATCTGTTTTCCATATGATAATTTTTCTCACTTCTGAACTCTGATGATACTTTATTTTTGCCTCTTTTTTGATGCTTACCATTTTCTGTTCTGTTAATTTTATTCATGTATGTCTATTTTTTGCTTAACTTAACATTTAGGACTGAGTACAGGACTGGGTACATGTTAGACCCTGTTCTAGGTTGCGGGACTTCCACAAACTGAGATGTGACCCTTATAACCCAGGAAAATTCTAATCTATCTTTTTAAATGTATGCATGTGTATGTATGCATAGTGTGTGTGTGTGTGTGTGTGTGTGTGTATGGTTGCTATAAGGATTACAGTGAGCATCCTTAAGTGTACAGTGTATCTAGACTTAATTTAGTGTATGAAGTACCACTTCACCTGGAAAAAGAACTTTTCACCAGTGTAATTTTACTTAACTACTATTCTTTATGGTATTATCATGTATTGTACTTCTATGTGTTATAAATACCATAATAAATGTTATTTTTATTTTGTTTTATTTTTGGTTTAATCAGCTATTTCCAAAAAAAAAATTAAATAAGAAGAAAGATAGCAATATATTTACCCACACATTTTCCATTTCTGGCACTCTTCATTCCTTCCAATGGATTTGAGTTTCCATCTGTTATCATCTTCAGGCTGAAGAACCTCTTTTAGCTCTTTTTAATTAAAAAAAAATTTCTTTTTTTGCATTGCAGGTCTGGGAGCCACAACTTCTCTCAGCTTTTGTTCATCTAAAAATATCTTTATTTCACCTTCAGTTTTGAAGGGTAATTTTGCTGGTTATAGAATTTTTATTTACGTTTTTTTTAGCACTTTGAAGATATAATCCCATTTTATTCTGATCTTTAATGTTTTAATGATATGTCAGCCATCATTTTTATCTTTATTTTTTATCTTTTTTATCTATTTTTATCTTTATTCCTCTATACAGTAAGTCATTTTTCTTTGCTACTTTCATGACTTTTCTCCTTATCTTTGATTTTCAGTGTACTGTATAGTATGATAAATTAATGATGTTTCTAGATGTGATTTTCTTTGTATTTATTCTCCTTGGAGTTTCCTGAGACTGTTGAATATTGTCACCATGTTTGAAAAATTTTTAACAATGTTTTCTTCAAAATTTTACTTACCCCATTCTCTTTACATTTCCTCCTAGCACTTAAGTCACATCTATGTTGGATTGCTTAATATTGTCCACAGGTCATGATAGCTCTTTTTATCATTTGTTTCCAACCCATGTTCTATTAATTAGTCTCCAGGTTCACTAACCCTTTCTTCTGTATTCTCTAATCTGCTGTCAGACTCTTTCATTGATTTTATATGTTGTATGTTTAGTTCAAGAATTATCTTTTTTTTTAATTTTTAAGTTTATTTTGAGAGAGAAAGAGAGAGCATACAAGTGGAGGATGAACAGAGAGAGAGAGAGAGAGAGAGAGAGAGAGAGTCCCAAGCAGCTCCACACTGTCAGTGCTAACATCAAGAGTTGGATGCTTAACCAACTGAGCCACCCAGGTGCTCCAGTTTGAGGATTTTCACGAAATCTTTTTTATAATTTCTCTTTCCTGCTGAAATTCCTAATCTATGCACTGATTATAGTCATGTTGTTGTTTTATTTAAGTCCTTAAACATACCTAAGAGCTGTTTTAAATTTCTTCTTTGGTAATTCCAGCACCTGAGTCATTTCTGTTGACTCGTTTTTTCTTTTGAAGTGAGGGTTTTTTCCCCCCTTATTCATGTGTCTGGTGATTTTTCATTGTATGCTGGACATCATAATTATATCTTTGATTTTTATAAATTTTCTCATCATAACTTAATTCGATCCATGTGGTAGGTGTTCTAAAAATAGCAAATTTATTGAATTTGATTAAATTAGTAGGAAACACTTATTGAAGAGATGAAGAGACAAAATTATATATCATATAGCAGGAAAGCCTCCAGTGATTTGATATTCTGTATTCTAACATCACCTAAACAGTGAGTACAAAGACTTCTTTGTTCCAAAAGTACCACAAAAGATCATTTTCTAGCTGAAAGAATAAGTGCATTTTTGTTGATAAAATTAAACTGTAAATTTTGTTTCTCAAAACCTTATCATTTTTATAGCTTAATTATCTTAGTACAATTATGTGTTCTAAATCCAAATAAAGGTGTTAATAAATTTAAAGACAAAAAAATGCAACTAAATAGCAAAAATAATTGGTTTTGTTTGACCAGTCATCTTACTTTATAGATCAGAGGGGGAATATTGCATTGTTTGCTCCTTTCAAAGTTATTTTTTATTTGCATGTACATTTCCATATTAGTGACCTTCTTTTTTCTTTGCTACTTATGTGTTTAGAAACTCTGGGTCTTTAATTTAATTTCATTAACAATCTAGTAAAATGCCTGTGTGTTTTCCTCATTGTCCTAGTTTTCCTTGTCACAACATTCTTTTTTTCTATCATGACCATCTATATCTCAAATTGTAGGTAATAATGGTTATAGAAATGTGAATTATTGCTTTTGAGAGCACTTTCTTTCATACCGAAGTCATTGGTTCTTTTGTGATTCTTTTAACTTTTGGATTTTCTCAACTGGCATTTCTCAAAGCTGGGAATATTTACTTAAGATAAATATTTGTTTAAGACACATTTGTTTTAAATAATATATTTTAAACACATGAAACACCACCAGTTTAAACTTTATTGACCATTCCAATTTACAAATACTTTTAAAATTTAGTTAATTATTTTCACATGCACAATCTGATTGTGGTGTTTCAGACATCAGCCAGTTTGGCTAAAGGGGACATTTTGGGACACTAGGGCCACCTTGGTATATCCACATTAATGTTAGGTAGACACTTGGTGGTTCTGTTAATCATAATATTCAGAGTCCCACAGAACATTTACAGAAACCATAGTGTCTTTCATTAAGATAGCTAACTGCAGAGGTCATTGGCAGAACCCAGAAATTATTTTGGATCTTTCTCCAGAAAATTCTTTGGCAGCAGTGGCAGTGTCCGTAGGTTGCTGATTTTTCACCAAGGATCTTTGTGGTCTAGGCATTTGGCAACTGCTATCGATTTTTTAAAGTAAAACTTGAACTTGGTGGCAATCCAGAAAGTAGGCAACTCAACAGAAATTTTCTAATCTCACTTAAGCCTGTTGATTAAGCACCTAATATATACACAGGTGAATTAATTCTCACCTTTTATACTTTCAGGTTAGTTTGTGATGTGGTTTTCATAATGCATACAACATGGATGGATTTCCCTTCTGTATATGTTTCTAACTATATCAGTAAGGTTATGTTTAATGGTTTCTATTAAATCCTTCTATCTTATTAAGAGATTTTTTTTTCATTTCATAAGTTTCTGGGTCAGAATTTACCAGAATTTATCAAAGGATATGGTAATCCAAATTCTTCAAATTGAAATTTCTTACATGACTGACAACTTTAGGACATTTCTCCTTGCTGGTTAATAAACATGAATAGAATATATTAACTATGATAAGAATAATAGACACAAGTATGTATTAAGTGCAGGCACTGGCTTAAGTGCTTAACAGGCATTATTTCATTTATTTTCCTTTCCATGATTCTGTGAGATAGATACTGTTATGATCTCTGTTTAATATATGGAGAACCAAGATTGAGAGATGACATGATGTGTCCATGGTTTTACAACAGTGAGTGAGTGAGCCAGAATTCCTACCCAAGTCTGATGGCCCTAAAGACCAGTAAGTTATGTGGGGTTATGGAGCCACAGGTTTTAATATTGACCTTAATTTTCACTGGACAACATCTTGTAAGGCAACAAATTTAAGATGAAAGTTATCATGGGTTATTGAAAAGGTCTGTCAAATTCTTCAAAAAGAAATACTTTAGAGTGGTAAATTCTGACCCAGAAACTTATGAAATGAAAAAAAAATCTCTTAATAAGATATAAGGATTTAATAAAAATGATCAAACATAACTTTACTGATATTGTTAGAAACATATACATAAGGGAAATCCTTCCTCACCTGGAAATTAGATCTATCCTCTGCACAGTAACCGCTGTGACCTTTTAAGATGTAAATAGGGTCAATACATATTTGCTTATTACGCCTACACTGTTCTCATACTTAGAATACAAAATGAGCTCTCCATGTACCTACAGAGTACTACACACTCTACTCGAGATGTGCATTAACAGGCACCTCCAACTGTGTCTTTGTGCCTTCTCTGCCCCTGACTCATTTTCTTCTTTTCCTGGAGCACACCAGTAGGGTTTGCTTGTTTGTTTTCTGTTTCCTCCAGAAAAACATGAGCTCCATGAGGGCAGGCACCTGACTTGTGGTTGATGTCCACAAGTACTGATTAGAATTAATGGAAATTTCTAATGGTAATATAATTACTAAAATCCACAGCTGACTGGTGATCACTAGGCTTGTGCATTCTTAGTAATTCTTGAAGCTGTCATCTGTTTATTTTCATTGGAAAGAAATTTGATCCTTTCTTCAAATAAATACTAATGGCTTGACCAGAAGTGATTTAATTATTGCTGTAATATTCAAAGATGTTTTCATATATTAATGGCAGCCATTTATTGAAAGAGTTGGCTTTTGATATCACTTGTAATAAATTCATGAATTTGCTAATTTTCCTCATGCAAATAATAGTTTTCTGCCATTCAATATGTAGTTACAAATATATGAATATGCTAATTAAGTATAAACTAGACAATTAATTATATTTATTGAATATTGTATTAAACGAATACTTACCAAGTTATTTTATTAAACAGGTATGTACTTGTAGAAAAACATGTTTAAACTTGGAAAGGAGAAAATTTAGAAGGGAAACATGCTCTTAAAACTTGGGTTTCCTCTTTGAAAAGGAAATCATCTGAATCTTTGTGTCTACTAGAAAGTGAACTTCTAACATTATCATCTCCTTGGAATACCTGTAATAGCTGTAACAGTTAGCCAGCCCCTCATGAAAAATCCTAGATCTCGTTGCACTTGTCCATAGCAAAATAAAATAGCAACGAAATAAATAAGTAAAATTGAAAACAAAACAACCTTTCTCATGTTGGGGTAGTCATTAATGGTGGGAAAAAATATTCTTCCTTTAAGTATTTCATTAGGTAGCCAGCAGCCTGGAAGTTTTGCTCATCAGCTGTGTGACCTTGGGAAAGTCATGTGTCCTGCCAGACCTCATGTTACTTCGTGTTACTGGGGACAGGGGTGTTGCTGGCTTGATTTTCCTTCCTGATCTAGAACTACCTAGGTCAATAAGATTGTGACATTTCACATGAGAAGGATAGCAATCATTTGTCCTTAGGTTGCATGCTCATTCTTTTAGGGAATCCAGCAACTTCTAAGCATAACCATTGTTGTAAGGGAAACATCTCTGAGAATAAAATTCTTTTTCTTGTTTTCCCTCCTTCTAAATAGATACAAACTTTGTACTTTAAACTTGAAAAAGGGAGAAATTTCAAGAAAAGATAGCTTGATTGGATTATTTCCAGATGCCCCCATAAATAATTTAATTATGTTAGATTTAAAGAGGTTCTTATGAGTAATATCCTTTGTGTGTGTGTGTGTGTGTGTGTGTGTGTGTGTGTGTGTATATGTAGGAGCACATGTGTGCAAGTGTATGGGTGTATGCATGTATGTATGCATGTGCGATTGCATGTATGTATGTATGTGTGGCATGCGTGTGCATCTATGTGTATATTTGTATATATGTTTGTATACTGGGTATGCATGTGTGTATGTATATGTGCACATGTGCATGTATGCATGTGTATGTGTGTGTGTGGGGGTGTGATTTTAGGAACCTAACTGTGGAACCGAAATGACTTGCTTCACTCCACCTTAGTTTTCTGTAGAGTTAAAGAAATTCAGAACCAAATCAAACCTTTGCTCTGACATATTTGGAAGTGATTATGTTGTGCATATGAATGTGTTCATAATTTATACTTCTTCCTAAAAGGTTTCAGGTGGCTGAGAACATACAACCACCACGAAGAAAACTTTTTTCTAGGTTTTAGAAGCTTTTGTCATCATTCTACATCATGAGATTGGCTGACATGTAGTGGTAGTTCTGATTCAAGGAAGCAAGAATGGAGAGGAGGAGACGGATTTACATTTTCATAGTATATTCTCTGAAACTCAGGTCAAGAGCACAATGAGCCACAACCTACTTTCATCTGGTCAAAATGCTTTTTTGATTATGAGGAAATAAAAGAAGATTCATATTATCTGACAATTAAGAATCTGGATGAGCTGTCCAGAGAATGTCTTCTAAAGGCTGAAAGACACTGGTTTGAGTCTTGGCCTTTTTTCTTTACTAGTGATGAGACCAAGGGCAAATTCCTTAGCCTGTTGGACTCTTAGTTTCTTCTTCTGCATAATTCGGTTGGTGATACTCTCCTTAAGGGCATCAAACTTCCATAGGGGTTTAGACCACATGAGGTATTTAGCACACTGTCTAGTACAGAAGATGATCCCAGTTTGGGGTAACCGTTAGCATCATTGTGATTATTATTTTGGCCAATACTCTTGAAATGCAGAGAAATTTATCCCACTTGTAATTGCATATGTGGTCTCTGCCTCCTTTGAGGACCGTGAGCTCTGTGAGGCAGATACCACATCTGTTTTCCGGCATTATGATTGGGCTAAGGCACACAGCTGGCACTCAGTAAATACCTGAAGAGTGACTGACTGGGGGAGAAAAATGAAGGATCATCTCAAGAGTTAGATACCCATTAGGAAGGAGGTTAAAAGCATCACTTGGCAAAGAGAAAAAATGCAGTGCTGCTGGAATTGGTAGTAACTTTGCAGCAGGAAGGCTGCCCAGGCTTAGAATCTGAGCCGTTTCCAGCCTCTTTGGGAGGCTGGTGAATCACAGGATTGGGTGTTTTGTGTCCACCCAGGGGCTGAACTCAGATCACCTTTGGCCATACCTGTGCCCTCCTGGGTACGCATGGCGGATAGTCAGAAGCAGGGAGAGCAAAAGACGTGGAACAATATCCCTTTGTAATCATCAGCCGGTTTTGGAGCACGAGGCTAACTAATTGTGCAGTTTGGTTTCATTGTTGTCTAAACAAGTTTCCTTACATGTCAGATGAGAAACAAACAGGAGACTGCTGCTAGGACATATTTTATATTCCTGTTCTAGTTTCATTAATAGCTCTAAAGGAAATCTCTCTTGTAACTACCTTGAGTATTCTGTCTTCATTATTAAATACCAGCCATTTTTTATATCCTACACCTCTTTTTGACTCTCTGTGCCAAATTTTTCTGTGACCTTCTAAATAAAAAATGACATTGAACTATAGAGCAGGTGGTTTTCTGGGAGCATGCCTTTCTCATTTAAATTTCCAGAAGCACCACCATGCTCTTAGAAATGTCTTTAGCAGGGACAGATGTCTGGAATCTATGGCTTTATTTATTTCACTTCAGAGACAACATTAAGTATCAGGTTAATAAACTCAGCAAAATTCTCTTTAGTTGGGAACCACCTAAATGGACTTTGTGCGTCTCTTATGTCATAACCTCAACTGCAGGTTTTAACCTTGAATCTCAATCACATCCCCTTCCAGGTCCACATCCTGCCTCAGGATATCATTCCAGAGGAGTCACAGGATCTTGACTCAGAGTAAGAGGTGTGCCTTAAACTTTAGCCTGTCGGGTGAGGTAACGTTTGGGGGAGGTTGGTGTTATTAGTGCTTCCACTTCATGAATGATAGAACTGACGGTTAGAAAAGTTAAATAAATTACCCGGTTACATGGGACGATGTGGTGGACCTAGGGTCAGAAATTAACTGGTTTTGATTCCATGAACAGAGTATTAACACTTTCTAGAAAGCATCCTTTGTTTATGGATATTTATTTCCCTGGTCTTTCTTAGAGCTGGTGTTGAGTGATTGGAAGTTGTAATGACTTTGGAAAGCAGACTATCAAAGGCATAGGTTGAATTCAGTTGAGTCAGGTAGGTGTTGTTTTTATTTCCTTGCTCCACTGGGCTATGTACAACATCTTCTGCAGTGTTTGATGCTATTGTTGCTATTGTTCCTACATTTTCTGAGGTCACCCTTTACAATCCACGGGATGCTCTCCCCAGGGGGTACGGAGCTCTGCTCTCAGATGAAGCCAGAGGCACCTCTGGAGAGATGTTGCTGCGGTGAGCTTGTTGATGGTGTGTGGGGACATCTGTAATCTACAGCATTTCTGTACCAAAGGCCCTGAGTATTTACTCACTCACTGATTCATTCATTCATTCATTCATTCATTCTTTTCTTGGATCCACCTGCCAAGGAAAAGATTTCAGAATATTTCCTCTGAGCTTTGTGAGAGCAGGCAGGAAGCCGGCAGCAATTGGAGGTGCCTGATGCAGTCTGTCAGACACGCTGTGCTCTCTTTGTTTCTTTCCCTTGCCTTTTTTCCTCTCATCTTTAAGTCTAATAGACTAAAGATGGGGAAAAGGCGGAGCAGGTGACTCCTGCTTCTGAGCAAGGAAGTCCTTCGGCGTCCCTTGGGAGTGTCTGCTGCTAGGATTCAGGTTACTGATGTACGTTCTTCCAACGTGGCAGCATCCAGCTCTAATTTGAAAAGTTCACCTGGACTCCATGAGGGGAGAGCTGTTGTTGTCGTATTTGCTTTTCTGAGAGAGGGAACCATTTTCTGCTGTATGGTTATCATGTTGAGGGTTGAGAACGCAGGCACGTTGGCGATAAGGATTTAATGAATACATATGAGAAGAGGAGATTCAGGCCACTGAGCAGCACATTGCCCTAGGCCACTTCCCATTTCAGGCTGGTGAGATATTTAGGGGAGTAAATTTCAGATGATCATGGAAGGAAAAATATTCAAGGGGCATTGGGGTGAGAGATACATTCTCATCTGCGTTTTCAACAGCAGGTAGGTGGTGCATGTCACTGACAACCTTGTGCATCACCTCTCAGTTTTGTCCGTTGTCTTTGTTTTTATAATTTACTTATAGCTTTAAAAAATATCATTAGGCCTGCCCTTGTGTTCATTATTCCACATGGCAGAGAAGATGTGCTTTTAATTTATTCTTTGCTTCTAATTGTAGTGTGTGCATGTCAGGGTTCACTGGCTAGAGAGAGAATGAGCCCTGCTTTTGTCAAGCAGATAATTGAACCTGGTAACGATTACTGTCAGAAATCCCCTGGGGTTGCGTTCATCCCTGTCCATTGTCCCTCATGGTGGTTTCCAGCATCTCGTGTGCTGGGACCCTGAGGACTTTCCCACGGGAAATAGCAAATCGGAGTCTGTGTGCTGCAGACCCCGAGTGCACTAACGTCGGTACCTTTTTTTTTCTGGGTTTGTACCGGTCTCTTGTGCTAGGGACTTCTGAAGAGAATGTTTTTCAGTTTTGAAATGTTTAAAGAAATGTTTGCAGTACAGGCAACAAAGGACTAGTATCAAGGATAGAGACAGAGCTCCTCATACCGATAACAAAGATATAATAAAAACTCTGTCATAATAAAAACTCCTTCATATCAATTCATTGTAAAGAAGGAGCAGAAAAATGGGCAAAAGACGTGAACAGTCACTTGACAGGAGTGGAATCACATGGACCAAAAAAAGGTGCTCAGTTTCACTGATAAGCAGAAGCAAATTAAAGCAGTGAAATACCATTTTGACTGATCAGTTGGCAAAGTAATGGAGATGAGGATGATGATGATGGTGGTGGTGATGGTGATGATATCAGAGTGGGTAAGGTCGGGAACAGCGGGGCTGTGCTGGTACAGCCACCCGACAGGTCGGGTTTGCAGAAGTTTATAAAACTGAAAACGCACAGACCCTACGAGCCATCGACCCCACATCTTGTGTCTGCTTATAGAAACACTGCCGTGTCTACTTGTGCGGGAAAGGCTGAGACAGTGGCATATCTGTGCAATGGGATTCTAAGGGGTAGCTAAAAGGAATGAAGCAGATATATACAGGTAATTGCAAGGATGATGTCCAGAACATAGGTTAACTTTAAAAATCAAAGGCAGGGTTAAGAGCTATGTGTACAATATGATATAATTTAGGTTAAAAAGAAAACGATCATACAGATAGTGAGTGTTAATATATGTCTGTTATTATAGAGGAAAGGTCTGTTGGTTGCACCTGGGGAGGGGCCTGGTATTAGCACTGGAGTCAAAGGGGATGTGATTGTTATCTGGGATGCTTCTTATTTTATTACAAAAAAAAAAAATTGGGATAATCAAAGTTGAATTGTAAAGTTTTCTTTCAAGAGAGAAAGAAGAGATGGGTTGGTGGGCAAAGACCCATTAGTTGTGCTGCGTGCCTTGCAGTAGCTCCCATTGAAACCACTCCTTTTCATTCTCTTTATAAGGCCTCAGGATCCCACCGCCCTGGAGGGTTCTGGCAAAGATCAAACGGGATCTGTGTGCATCTTGCCCTCCCCTGCATCCTGGGCCCTGAGCATGGTGCCTGGCACAAGGCTGGCCCTGAATCATTATGTATCGGGTTGGCAGCGAATGTGAAGATCTGCCGTGGAGGGCTTTGTTGACCACGGCTGCAGGCATGTAACCGGTGATAGATTATTGTCATCTGCCTTGCTGTCAGAGGTGTCCTGGCTTTTGATTCTGGAGAGCCCACTCTGTATGTAGGTCTGGGTTTACCTAAGCCTCCATTTGCTTTCCTGAGCAGGGTGTCTCTTAGTCTGTGTAATAGAGGGGCCTCCTGCCCCTTTGTTTGAGGGCTCTCTGTGACCTGCCAGGGAGTGTTACAGCCAGAGCTGAATTCTTGGGCACATAGGGCCCCAAGCTTGGTTTAATGCTCTGCTGTTGCTATATTGCAATTATTTTTTAGAATTAATTTGTTTATTTGTTTTTGAGCCCACAGCACATTCTTTCTGTTAATTGTACATTTAGGCCTGACTTAGTGTGTATAAATTATACATCAACCTACATAAAAGACAAAAGGAAATAGGATATGGTGACTTAAATAGAAATATACTGAAAATATTAAATTATGTACTTTGGCAAAATGTTACAATTTTCATTCTTCTTCCATTTCATTGAGAAATAATTTACATACTTGACTGTATAAGTCTGAGGCGTATAGCATGATGGTTTGACCTACGTGTATTGTAAAATGGTTAGCACAATAGATTCAGCTAACATCCATCTGATTTTTTGTCATCCTTACATTGGTATCTGCAATCTGCTTGTTTGGGTAATGGGCCTCCTCTTCCAGGTTTGCCTTGGCAGACTCAGTTCTTCAGCAGTCAGCCCAATGGAGGTTTCTCGGTGTGACTGCTGGGAATGTGTTTGGGCAGGTGGGACCTGCTATTATCTCTTTTCAGGAAAGGCAACTGCGAGAGCTCTGAGGACAGGGGTGGGGGTGTGCCTGGGTGACAACAGCTGGGTGGCATTGTTGGCCCGGTCCCCCACCCGAGTGACTCTGTAGGAAGGGCGCTGTGCTGGCCTGGATTCTCTGGTCAGGCTTCCGAGACGGGTGGGCCTGGGCGCTATGTTCAATGTTAGGTGGGGCTATGAATTAGCTTCCCTGCCCTGGCAGGGTCTCAGGCCACGGCCCAGGGCTTGTACAGCTCGTTGTTTGGGGGCCCGAGTCAGGCCCGAGTGTGCACCGATTTCCCTGGTTAGGGGAGGCCACCGGTTTTGCTCTGCAGACGGGGGAAGCCGTGGCCTATGCTCTGTGTTCAGAGTGCCACTGTCTGTAGGGCCGCTGAATGGGCTCTGCAGCAACCCCTGTGCTCTGTTAGGTTCCCGGGTCAGACAGGCCGAAGGCTCATTTCAGGGAAGGTCACGGCCACAGAGTAGACTCCCTGCCTGCCAGAGGCCGGGGGAGGAGCAGCTCTTAACCCAGCAAAGGGCTTGTTGTCCTAGCTCGGGTCAGCTCGCAGCCCAGTTCCCTGGCTGAACGGGGCCACGGGCCTTGCTCCGTCTGCTCTTCCCTCAGCTTGAGTGCCCCTGGGCCACACAGCTTCCAGGCGTGGTGCCAGCCCTCTAGTCAGGAGGGGCCTCCACGGTGGGCGTGGCTATGTCTCAGCCCCCTTGCCCGGGTGGCAGGTGGGGCACCATCCAGCCTCCTCTCAATTTCCCAACAGGCTCTCAAGATAGGAGGGGCCAGGAGCTCAACCTCAGCCTTGGCTATGCATCAGCCTTCTTGCCTGTGCACAGCGCGGAAGCCCGCATGCCCAGTGCTGGCTGTGCCCTGGGGGCGAGGGGGATCAGCTCTGCCATCCTGCCTCTTGCACACGGCTGCCAGGAGTTGTGGCCAGCCCTTCTGGTCACATGGGACCAGAGCAGCTGGGGCTGTGACTCAGCACCTTGCATGAGTGGGGGCAAACTGGTCTCTGGACCACCCCAGAGCCCACCCCACCAAGATCTCTGGTCAGAGCCCGCCCCTGACTCGGTTGTGCAGAGGAGGAGAGCCGCCGGCTGGGGTCGCCGCTTGGGCACTGCGGGCGGGAACTCGGTCCACACGTGCTGGTTGTTGCCAGCCCCTCCCCTTCTTCATCACAGTCTGATCCCCAGCGTCTGGGCCCCGAAGATTTCCCTGCAGTCCCCGTAGTGTGAGATCAGGGCAGGGGCTCCCCCAAAGTGACCCACGATGCTGGGGAAGGTTGGTTGTCACCCCTGGGCTTTCCTTTCCAACCGGTAGGAACCGGAGGCTCTGGGGGATCTTCCTTGGGGTGGTCCTGCGCTGGCCCGGGGGAGGGGAACGGGGTGCACGTGGAACTGCTCCTCTTACCCCCTAACGCTGTCTGTCTTGGTCTCTGTGGTGCGGGGGTGCTTCCCCCTTCTCTCAGTGATGTCTTGTTGGTGAGTAGATGTTGGCCATTCTCACGAGGGGAGCAAAGTCAGGAACAAGCCATGTCACCATCTTAGTGATGTCACTACCCTTGAAAGTCTTAATAAATTTTGAATGAGAGGCCTGCGTTTTCCTTTTGCATTGTGCCCTCCCGATGATGTAGCCAGTTGTGGTTACAGCGACTTCTGGTGCCTGCCCCTGGCCAGGCAGGGAGTACACCTGATGAGAACCCTGGACCCTGGTTGGAAGAGAAGCTTTTGGCTCATGGCCCCAGAAAAAGCAGACAGCTCTGATGTTGAAGCAACAAAAGGAGCTCTTTATGGCAGCCCAGACTTTCATGTTTCTCAAAGGAGACCACGGAATCTGTTTGTGTTTTCACCCGGAGGGCAACAACCACTTTCCCCTTTTGTGCCTGAACGCATGTTAAATGAGGACAGTTCCTGATGGGCCTGCCCCTCTCTGAAGTCAGGCTCTACTCCATGGCTGATGACGATGATGAGGCTTTCATCCAGCCAGTGGAGGTCTCTGGTTTGCATTTCAGTCAGGTCCTGAGCTGCAGACGGAACCAGGACCTCCGGCGGGCTCTGCACGCTGTGCGACGGGGCCAGCGGCCAGGAGGCAGCCTCTGCCGCATGCCCAGCAGCTTCTGGACTGCCGTGGTCCACGCACTTGGATTTCTCCACACGGCCACTGTTTACCATTTCCATCATCTCCCCACATTCCTGCATCTCTACATCCCTGCGCCTCCCGTATCTTTGCACCTCTGCATCCTGGCATCCCTGCCTCCCTCACATCCTTTGCATCCCTGGACCCCCACATCTCTGCATCTCCATACTTCTGTGTGTCTCCATCCCCTCATCCCTGCATCTCTGCACCCCACACCCCTGCATTTCCTGCATCTCCGTATCCCATCTATCTTATTCATGGAGCTGGATAAGGGGACGCAGGAGGAGGAGATGGGATGTACCCATGGTTGTTCCTCCTGCTTGAGGAGGCAATCCCCAGTGTTCTGTAGTTTTAGTGAACAAATCCTGAGCTGCAAGCGACACTGAGATCCCAAGCCCCAGGTCATCCCATAGCTCTGCTTTGTTACCCAGCATAGAGTCCAGCCTTTGGGAGATGTGATTCATTGAGTGATCCTCACTGCTCTTCCATGGACCTAGACTGGAGATGGACACATGGTCTCTTTGAGAACCCTGGTTTCAATGGAGAAGTTAAAATCAGCATATTCTTAACCTTGGATACATTAGCCACCCCAGGGCACATTGGAGGTTGGTTGGTTGAAGTGAGAGTTAAGTTGGTCCTCTTGGTCAGACAGTTGAATTTAATGACTATAACACGAGTATATATATCCTGGACGACTCTCCAGGCACATGTTGATCTCTGGCGTATAGTGGGCAAGAGGTATGTCTGTGTCATCGATTTGCTAGTTGGAGAGAGCTGGTAGACACATTTTTATTTGTATTCTAAAGATGCAGGGTGTTTGCAAACTTTACTTCAGACACCAAAGTCTCATTTAAAATATACTTATTTTCCAAGAATGCCATAAAATAGCAATAATTTTATAGCTCCAAATTATTTTGATCTTTTTCAGCCTTCCATCTTGGTTATAAACTGTACTTTACGTGTCTGTCATAATATTTGCCTTTCCATTCCTTTTAATGGGTTGCGATATTTTGGAATCAATTACGCAATGCTTTTGTTTCTCACATTAAATAACCACCAATTCTTTCCTTAAATATTTTGAATATTGAAAATAATTTCTTAGGTGACATTAATTATGATGCACATCCCTGCTGAGCTATTCTTCCCTGGTGATATTAACGATAGTGTTTTGGCATTCCTGACTGGCTCTGTCATTAACCCATCATAAATACCAGCCCCAATTAATGTGCAGAAGTGAAATCAGTTGAGTGAAATGTATGTGCAGCAAATAGAGAGTAGATGGTGTGTCTTTCCCTGGGGAACAACTGAATTTGTCAAGTGTCACATCTGAATTCTTAATGGTTTTCTTTGTGAAAAAATGCATTCTTTGATTTTTTTTTCATTTTACAAAATAATCTGTAACCACAGTTGGCAGTGATGTCTGTTTGCAAAATCTTACCCTTTGATTTCTTTCCATTCCGTTAAGTCAGAAAATCCTTTTTTGATTCAAAGATATGCCGTGTAGCTCCTTATTTATGTGTCTGCTCATATTCTCTCTACCTCTGTGTCTTCTTTTTACTCTTGATTTTTTTTCCCTTTTCTGTCCTTTCTCTCATCCCTCCTCAATCTTTATCATTCACTCCCTCTTTTCCCTCCATCCTTCTTCCCTCCCTTTCTCCCTCCCTCCCTCCCTCCCTCCCTCCCTCCCTCCCTCCCTCCCTCCTCCCTATCTCTCCTCGTGTTCTCTTACCCTCTTTATTTGTTTCAGTGTTGTCAGTCCCCAAATAGTTGGGGACTATTTGTTTATTTGTATACTGTACTCAGCTCAGGATGAACTTGAGATTTTACTGCCTTGTCACTTGGCATTGTAGAATGTCCCCGAGTCCTGTGCTTTGGGTCATCAGTACATATCTGTTGATGAGTAAAATTTCTTGTAAAACAGATTTTCCAAAGTGTATAACAGAGGGCGGTTTTTTTTTAATTTTTTTATTCTTGTCTTTTTTATTTTTATATATTTTTTAATATATGAAATTTATTGTCAAATTGGTTTCCATACAACACCCAGTGCTCATCCCAAAAGGTGCCCAGAGGGCGGTTTTTAAATTAGCAACCGTCTCAGACACGTGTGCTTCCTTTGGGTCTCACATCCAACAATCAGCCGTTCGTTTGGTTGCGTAAGATGCACAGTGGAGGGCCTCTTCCATTATTGCCATGCGCTTGTGTGGGCTTGGAGTTCGGGATCCAAAAGTAGTTACTGTATCTCCAAGTCAAGATACTTTTGCAAGTGAAAGAGGAGCTTTTGATAATTACTGTTGGACTACCCTGGGCAAAAATGGTAGGATTGCCAGGTAAAATATAGGGCACCTGGTCAAATTTGAAATTTAAATTCAACTGGGCATGCTTTGTTTTTATTTGTTCTCCTGGCAGCCCTATTTGTACTCATAAATACATGAGACATGCTCCCTGCCAGCACAGAGTTTACAGTCTAGTGATCCTAACTCCAGACTTGACCTTGGGCACTGTCCTGATGACTCCACCTGTCAGGACAATGCTGGTAGGTAGACGGTGCTTTCCAACTTAGCAGTGGGGAATTGGTAGGTTAATACCCTCCCCAAGGTCAGACATTAGGACCTGGGCAGGCAAGGTGGGAAATGGGGACCAGGACATCAGGTCCAGCTACCTGCCAAGGCTTTGCCCTTCCCCCACCACACCCTCCTGCCTTCTGACCAGCATGTGACAGCAGTGAGCTCCTTTTGCAGGGTTTTAAGAGGTCTTGCCGAGAAGTGAAGAGCCTTCAACATTACTTCCCCACTGTTGGATTTTTTAGGCAGCAGGAGGCAACCAGCTGTTTTCACTGTATCAAACCCAAAACATGTCACACAGAAAAAATGTCAAGTCATTTTGAAAAATGTCTGAAGCATAATACGCTTGACAGGGGTGAAATAGCATTGGCCATAGTCACATAATTACTACCTCAGTGTTTGTTTATGGTGCAGTCCTTTCTTCTTCCACTTGAATTATTTAAATCAATCTGAGCAACAGTACAGCTTTCTAAAACCCAGGTCTCGGCATGAACATCAGTTAGATAGTCTCAGGTTCTTCCCACCCTTGTTCCTTGCCAGGTTGACTAAGCAACTTAGTTTATTCCGTGTTCATATCTTCAGACCAAACCCAGACAGACTTATTGAATTAAAGTAAATCAAGGTCACCTATTTTTTTTTTTTTTTTTTTCTTTTCTTCCTGCAAACAGAAAATGTTAAGATAGGGTGAGGCACTCTGGTCCAAGATCTGATTTGAATTGGAAGTTGCTGGAGACATCATAACATTACGATCCACTAGATGTCGCTGCTGACTCACACCAGGGCCCCTGCAAGCCCATTTATGGATGTTTTAAAAAGTCCTTAAAACTGGCAAGCCAGAGTTAAAAATTTGGAATTTCCAAGTATTTCTTTTCTTTCTTTCTTTTTTTTTTACCTTTGACTTTTTAATATCTTCTTTGTGTTCATCCAAATGAGCTGCCTTTCTCTTTTCAGTGATCTTTACCTTTCTAAATTTAGCAAAAAGCAAGTTGAGGAGGATAAGAAAGGCTGTCTTATTGAAACCATCTTGCTGTTTGGGTATGTTGTTTTCCAGGATTTTGTGAAGCTCTTCAGTTTGGTTAGTGTGTATTCGCTTAATGTATGTAGTTAATGCAGATTTCTTAAATCCAGTGAAGGTGATTTTCCTTTCATGGATCTTTGCTTGATTTACTTTGAGAAAGGAAAAATATGTCTTTGCCATTGGGCAAATGCCCCTGATAACAGGTCAAATACCTCTTGCAGTCCAGAGAGGCTGAATCTTTGGTCAGCCATTCTGGCTTAAAGACTCAGGATGGAGGGGTGCATGCTCCCAGAGGAAGACGAGATGATTGGCCATAGGGGTTATGAAGCCAGTCCCTCTAGTACACAGAGCAAGTTCTAGACTGTGCAACAACAACAAAAACAGAAAGACTAGCAGATGCTATAGATTTCCACTCCTAATGAACGACATTTTTCCCCCAGAGCATGGCTAATATGGAATGGGATCCTCAGATTTAAAAAAGGAATGTTGAAAGTGAGTAAGGTTAGCTTTAATCAACCAAAAAAAAAAAATCATAAAACTAATTTTCAGAAAAGCTGGAGACCCATGGAAAGTTCTTTTGTAACTATTATAATGACAAGCAGTTTTTTCCTTTTTATTCTTTTTGTTGTTAAAGAGTAGTCTCCTCTCTTAAATAGCAAACCACCTGATTGGAGGGGGATGTTAGAACCCTATATTCGACTGGGAATTTGGTCTAGATCCTGTCTTTACAGGAGAGCCCTGTTATTGTAGTACCTCCTATAAGAGAGTCTTATGCTTTTCAGCTGTTGCTGGGATTTAATAAAAGGACTAGGAGATCTTCTGGGGGTTATACCAGTGATACTTCATGGACAACTGTGTAGTGAATGGTAATTTGCTAACCTCTACTGTCCATCTCCCCTGTCTACCTTGGTACTCAGCAATACAGAGTCCTCTAAAACGTGAAGTAGTTGTCTTTTTCCATGGAGGTTATTGGAATGGTGGAATGGAGTATTTGCTTGAGTTAATTTTTACATAGTCTTCTATGCATTTCATTATATTGCAGAAAATTTAACATCCATGAAATAAGAATAATGTAATCATAAGAGGGTTTGATCTCCCAGTCATTGGAAGAGAAAGACCCATGTTCCCTGATTATAATCTGACATTCTGTTTAGAATTTCAGGGAATGAATGCCCTGTAAATGTCTACTTGACTGTACTGTGGATCGAGATTGGGGAAAAAGAAGCCGCAATGCAGTATCAAAACACAAAATACTTCCTGAGTTTCCCCACAGTATGAATTAATCATATTTAATACTAATTATGTCCTTGCTACACAACAACTTCCTGTGTAAATTGTGGGAAAATGTGAAAACATTTCCAAGCCCCAAGCAAGTTTTAAAATGAGCTTGTACATGTGAATTTGTTCTTTGCTACATGTCCCTTTCGATACAAATTGTTCTCTGCAGAATTACCAAGATGTGGTGTCGCTATTTTTCACTTTCAGAAAAATTACTGATATTTTCCCTCCCCTTCAATCAAAGTGCTAAAAGTAGTGGGGTTGGGTCAACAATACAGCTTTGATCGAGTTGTTGGGCTCACTTAGAATTATTTGTGCATATATTACAAAGATCCCTAGTGAATTGTTTGACTTTTGTAATTTATAACTCTTTGTCCCTGGAGGCAACATTTGGAATTTAAACTACCAAGTAACCATTTTTTATGTCTTTGATTAAAGCTCCTCTTCCTATTCAACATACTCGGAAGTTGACCTAGTCCTAAATATGGTTTGGTTTCTTGATGGGTCTTAGGTATTCTGGGTCCCTCAGATGTTTGCAAGGTCCATGCTGCAGGAAGTTCTCAAACCAGCCTGACCCTTGGGTGTGTTCCAGATCTGTAATAACCTTGGTAAGACCAGCACTTTCAAACTAGAGTAAATACCTTAAATCTACGAAGACTGTCAATGGAGGATTTCTCTGAACTTTTTGAGTAATATGGAAATTTGTTTGAGAACTCATTCTTTCATACAATAATATATATTTATTATATACATATGTATAAATGCAGATGCATTTCTGTCGCAAAGTAAATTCTAGAATACCGTGTCATTGTGTAAAATATTATAAATTAAATTTATGTCCTTGAAATAAACCTAACCTTGTAGCTTTATCAAAATATGTGCTTATAAAATGGATTGATAAATTTGGTTGTTCAAACCTCATGTCCATCCATAAGGGACTCAGATAAATTACAGCCATAAAAAGTATGATGAAGGTCAATGTTTATTAATGTGGAAAGTTGGCCATGCACATTCTCGGGCAAAACAAAATGAAATAGAAAGTGCAATGCCTTGTGCTTTTGTAGTCCCGTTTTTGTAAATGTGTGTATTTATAGATGCATGTGTAAAAATCTCTATATACCACTAGACTAGTAGAAATACACCTATTTAAATATTTTTAATTCTCTTGTGTCTTCTAATTTTTCAGATGAAATTATATTCTATTGTCAGAAAATAAATAAGGAAAAAACTCTATAGGGGATAAACGAAGGTCGTATTTATTTTAGATCTTTCAGTTCACTGGGTGTTTTCAGTTGCCGATATCAAAACATAACTAGAGCAGAAAATGCAGATGCATTTCAGTAACAAAGTGAATTCTAGACTATGGTGTCATTCTCCAAGATACTGTAATTCATTTCAAAGAAGGAGGAACATGCTCTTTTCCTTACCATCTGTGAGTTTTCCCCTGGAAACAAAAGCACTGAAATCGCTTTCCTGAAGTGTCCCGTGCCATTAGACCCATTTCATGTGTTTCTTTCCATCCAGTCTTGGTTAGGATTCTGCTAAGGCTTTATCGAAACATTACACATTTATTAGGAATGTGAGGCTTTTGGCATACGGAATTCTGTTGCTGTTTATTACTTTTTTTTTTTTTTTTCCTAAATCACTTCAGGCATTAATTTTAAGAAAGCCTTCCTGGATTCAATTTATTTTAATTAAAATATAAAATGAGAAAGAAGTAAAGGTTGACACTTTGGGAGGTTCTCCTAACAGGCTGTCTGCATTGTATCTTCTGCGCTCCAATTACAAATGAAGAACCAAGGATTACTGGGTCTTGCTTGATGACGTAGCCTTTTGCTTGGGCTAAAATAATTAACTGGAGGAATTCTTAAAAAAAAAGAAAAAACTCAAAAGGTTTTAATTAGGGTAGACTAACACATTCTAATCAGAGTATCGTGGAGCTGACATTTTGATTCAAAGCAAAAAAAATGCACACAAATCCACTTATGAAATGGATAATAAAATAACTCTGTGTTGAGCTTAATTTGGCATTGGAGGTTGGGGAAAGCAGGAAGGAATATAGATTAGTGGGATAGTTATCAGGGTTGTAAGTAGCCAGGGATTCATGTACTTGTTCAATGTCTATCTCTCTTTCCAGTTACATAAGCTCTGTGAGAATGGAGACAGTGTCTGTTATGTTCTCTGTTGTTGTAACTCCAGGAACTAGCCAGTGCCTGCAACTTAGTAGATGTTCAATAAATAAATACTAGATGAATATATTCTGGAAATGGCGAAGCTGTCCTCTTCAAGTATTTTTGCCAGGAGTTGATTTTCCTTTGATAAAATGTTCCTCAGCCTTTGAAAAATTAAAATTTGAATTCTACAGAGTAATCCCTCCTCCTTGAGAAATTTTAGAATGCTAATGACCCATCGATTTGCAGCAAAGATGGAAGAGCCTCGTTATACCCAGGTCCTCCCTCTTACAAATAAAAGACTCTAGAAATCACATAAAAAATGAGTATAGGAAGACTTTGAAGGGTAGAAAGAAGAAGACAGATGGCTTAAGGACCTTCACACATGAGGAACCACATGGTTGTAGGTCCCCTGGGTTTCCTTATTTCTTGTCATACGTCATGTACAGAGCACTCCAGAATCTTCCCGCCTGGACCTTCAACAAGCACAGACTACAAGGAAAGTCACTTTCCCTTAGACGGAGGACCAATAAAAGGACAGCCTAATAGCAGAAAGCCACTTTGGCAATATTCACCCTACACCAGCCAAATACTAATGGCAAAAATCATCCTTCACCTCCCTATAGTTTTACCAGGGCCAAAGAGAGCTGATCTCCCACATACCTGCCTCTCCCTGCTGCCCCCCCCCCGCCCCGCCCTGTGCTCCCAACCAGCAGCATCATGCAGCAGTGCTTGAAGTGCTTCAGCCCCCCTACCCAGTGGTGTCAGGAGACCTGAGCAAGGATGTAATCGCCCATTCCCTGCCTAACTGAAGGAGGCAGTGTAGGCTTGTCTCACTGGTCAGAATTGAGCAGGGACCTGGTCTCCCATCTCTTGCTTGGCGCAGTTCAGAGTGAGCTGAGCCTCCACCCCTGCCTGGCATCAACAAGACTAAGTGAGGCAATACAAATTGAGGGTTGTTTGCATTCTCCTTTCTGCCACCCCAGGGTGGCGCTAGCCTCCCCCCTCCATGCCCACACAACAGCAATGAGGCTGAATGAGATGGTGTGAAGCAGAGCTACTTGGCACTCTGGTTCGGCCCACCTCCGTCAGTGCCGGTCGGGTCCCCTCTGACGTCAGTGAGACCAGCCAAGATGGCGTGAGGTGGGGCTGTCAGTTCCCCAGTGCCTCCAGTCTCAGTGTGAGTGGGTCCCAGTGGGGAGCCGAGTGTCCATGTCTGTTCTGCAGCAAAAGAGCGGTGTTCCACTCCTCTCTCCAATCCTTCCCTCCTCCAGTGGCGGTAGAGTCCAACAGGGAGTCAGGCTGACGTGCCTACTCAGAGGCCATGGCGTGACGTGACCTGAGTCCCACTTTCCCCAGAAAGATGTCATCAGGGCTGAGAGGACAGCTGAACTGCCACCCTACTTGAAGGCAATAAAATCATATGGCTCGGTGTGTCACTTTTGCTGAGATAGTGTGAATGGGGTCCAGTGGGAAGCCAACACGCACCCACCCAGTCCCCTGCTATACCTCAGTAGGGAACGGCTGCTAAAAGGGAAGATTTAAGAGGAGCCAGAGTCTCATAATATAAAATCCAGAATGTCCAGTACATAGTGGAAATCACGCATTATACCAAGAACAATGAAAAATTACAACTTGATTGAGAAAAGACAGTTAACATCAATCAAGAATGAATTGAATGTTGGAATGATCTAACAAGGGTTTTAAAGAAGCCATCATAAAAATACTAAAAAAGCGATTACAAATTCTCTTAAAACAAATGAAAATTAGAAAATCCCACCCAACAAATAGAAGTTACAAGAACCAAATGAAAATCGTAGAACTGAAAAATAGTCTGTCTCCCTCTCTCTTTCTCTCTCTCTGTCACACACACTCTCTCTCTCACACACACACACACACACACACACACACACACACACGCTTGCTAGATAGGGCTCAATAGTTGAGTAGAAATGACAGAGGATAGAGTCAGGGAACTTGAGAACAGATCAGTAGAACTCATCCAGGAATTTACCCAGTCTGAAAAATGGAAGGAAATAGATTGGGGAAAAGAGAAAGAATAGAGCCTGGGGGGTGGGGGGGTGTCTGGGGACAACAACAGGAGAACATAATATAATACAGAATATTATGAATATAGTAGCATCTGTATTAGCAGAGACAGTGAAGGAGAGGGGAGAGTGACATTGAAAAAGTATTCAGAGAAATAATGGCTGAAAACTTCTTATCCAATGAGCTGAAGCTGAGTAAACTCCAGATAGGATAAACAAAAAGAAACTCACACGAAGACCCATCAAAATTAAATTTCTAAACACTAAAGTCAAAGAAAAAAATGGATTCATTACTTATAGGGGAAATTACCTGTTTGATTTACTGTGGTCTCTCCTCTGAAGCCAAGGAGGCCAGAAATGGTATGATATTTTTTTTTTATACCGAGAGAAAGAGACTGTCAAGTTTAGCAAGAATATCTTTCAGGAATGAGGCAAAGTAGAGGAATTCTTAGAGTAGGGAATACTGAAAGATTTTGTTGTCATCAGGTCTACCTAAAAAGAATGGCTGAAGGAAATTCTCTAAATGAAAGGGCTTGAATTCAGAAAGGAAAGAACAGAACATTGGGATGGGTAAAAACAGGTGTGAATGTAATAGACTATCCTTTCTTAAATCGTGTTTTATGGTTGAAGTAAAAGTTATAAACCCTAATGTGCTGCTTAGTGTATATGGAAGTACATAGAAGACAATTAAATGGAAAAGGCGGGGAGGGTAGAGGGCCCTCAAGTTTTCCACATGTCACCAGAAGCTTCTCTACCAGTAGACTCTCATAAGTCATGTGTCCATATTGTAATACCTGCAACGACCACTATTCCAAATTGGTCATTCTCCTTCCTGAGGTTTTTCAAAACATGATTACATACCTGTGTATGTACCTTACAAAATGCACAGTGTTGGCGTAGGAGCATTTTACAGAATTGGTTCCATAGTCTACATAGTATTCTGCAATTTGCTTTTTTATTTTTTATTCAGTATACTTTTTACAACGATTCCTCGTAACTACTGTGCTAGCTATGAATGCACCACTTTATTTTTCTGTTCTTTTATTGAGAGATGATTTTCAAGACATTTTTTCAGGTTAGCTATTACAGGCAATGCATAATGGACATGCTTGTTGGAAGCTCTTTGCGTATGTGTGTGTGTTTGTTTTTGAATTTTTCTAATTGAAATAAAACCCCTTGGGTATTTTCTCATGTATTGTTTCCTTGGCTCACTCTGGCCCATATGCTGAGTTAGATTCTTGCAGATCCCATTGCTTTCCTGGAAATGCAAGCCCTAAGGAAATCAGACGATGTGTGCCTGCATCACAGTAGGCCTTGAGCCTAGGGGTTCAGACATTGCTTGTTGCCCCTCCCAAATCACAAGGATGTTTAAGAAATATTGTCATTATGTCCACAGACCCCGGATTGCTCATATATCCATTTCCTTGAGGATTCCTAGGGGAACTAGGAAACTTGTTCTCTTCTTGATTCCTTAAGGTATGGAGGGACATGACCCCTTGTACCTCTCTGGTCAGCCAAGATGGCTAAACTAGTCAGTAAGCCAAGTAAATGGCAGCCAGAGAGGCCAGTGCTGCACTCAGGTAGCAAGGGAAACAGACACTCTGTGGCTAAGAGTGTTTTCAGGTTGGTACACTAGCACTCACTGGCCGGAAGTGGACAGACAGTATGGATGGCCCACAGATCATTGGTGGAGTGGGGACAGGATACATTGATGTCAATTGTACATAGTGTTTACATCAGTTGCAGAGTGTGTATGTCAGTTTTGTAGTGGTTGTGTTCAGGAAAATATTAGAGACAAAAAGAATTATAAGAAATTAGTGATGATTGAATGACTAACTAAAGATTTTCTGAGGACAAGAAGGGCTTTGTTAACTCCATGAGAAGGGCATAGGAAGCTGGATGGAGCCACTGCTTTGTTATCATGATGCCCTTTGCATGAGGAAAAATCTATTGGTTTCTAAGTGATTTTTTCTTTTTCACTTCCTTGTGGGTTACTTCTTAAATATGACTGTAAAATAATTCGAAAGCTGACATGTAGGGAATTTTAGTTCCTAATTTATGTTTCATGATATGCCTTAGGATGGGTGATGTACCTTTATCAGCTCCCACATGAGGGCATGAAGACTTTTACAAATAATTTTAAGTTCTGAAAATTCTCCTAAGAAAACATTGGTTTGGGAAGTGAGGATGACCTCTTATTTCAGATTTTCAGAGCAACTCTCTGGGAGGAGGGAAAACTCTTTGAGAAATCAGTGTGTAATTAATGCATATTTCTTTGTTTAAAGGCAAAACTGAATTGGATTATTATTAAAAGCATTTAAGATGACCTGTCTTCTGTAGTAAGGGCATGTAGATGGCTAAATTATGATAAAGGGGATTTTGTATTTGTCAGCTATTATTAGTCAAATTTGCATAAAAGTAATCATTATAGTGAGACATTAAATGCATTAATTATCTATTAAAGGGGTAATTTAACAGTCATTAAGGGAGGCACTAGTAGATTGGTGATCATTTTTGCAAATGATGTACTTGATCTAAGCTTTATATAACACCAAAAAGATTAATCTGCCATTTTTACTTTGGTCAAATATACATTTTGTTTCTGTTTTCTGGTAGCTTCTTTCAAGAATTGAATATTGGAATTAATGAGGAAACAAATTTTGTGCCTGTGCCGTAACTTTGTACAAGATTCATGGGAATACCAGTACCAAATTTTTGACCAGGTATGGGTTGATGACATTGATTGACTGGCCCCATATTTCCACCTTCCATGGGTGAGAAACCTTGCCATCATCTCAAGATCATCAGTTACAAAAGTAGGTTCATCACTCTCCCCAGTGCCTCCATCACATAGGTCTAATGGCAGTTGGAGGTGCCCACTTCCCATCTTCTGGACACCACAGCTAGCAGCCTGGAGTCACCTTTGTCCAGCCCTTCTCATGTCTTATTTTGAAATGTCTTTGTCTCCATTGGGGTTACTGTGCTTGCAAATGAAATAAACCCACTCACGCTAACCTCCACAGATGAGATTAATTTTTAAAAAACATCAGGATAGAGAGTCAGCTTTTGAAACCTTGGGCAGCAGAATAACAAGGTCTCCTGAGGGCCTGGGGCAGGACAAGGGAAGTTCTTAGAAACCAAGGCACTCTGTTTCCCACCCACTAGCATCTGCCGCTCTCCTTTCAGCCTCTTTCAGCACCGGTTTCTTGGCTTTGCCAGGAGCATGGACCCCAGCCCTGAACTTATGTGCCTTTCTGAGGCCAGTGCTGGCAGTGAAGGTTTGAGTGCCAACCCCACATTCCCAGTAGGGAGAAGCTGTGGCTCTGTTGTCAGCATGCTGTGGTTCAGTAAGCCCTGGTTCAGTAAGCTGTGGCCAGAGGACAGGTTCTGTCACAAAACACACCTCAAGGGAGGTAGTTGCAGAGAAGGCTGGTGGCTGGCAAACCACCCAAAGTAAGTCTGCGCTTGACCCCTGAGATGTACACTTTCCTTGCCACAGGAGACCAAATTCTCACCCTCTTGCATTAGGAAGGGTGGAGCCAGCCCTCACTGTTTTCCTCCCCTCCCATCTGTCCCTCCTCTCTCCCCTCCTCACGGCTGCGTGATATGCTTTTCCAAGGTAACAATGATGTCACACCACTGTCACACTTGGGTCTTTCTGATACTCTGATACTCACAAGTCCAGACCTCCTCTTGCATTCAGATGGCTCTCTGACCTTGTGTGGCCAGGTTCATCTTCACTGCCCTGTAGATCATTCCAGCACCTAGCAGGCTTGTGACCCACTGTCCTCTTACTCACACTGCAGACCCGTGTTCCTGCTTTGCTTCTTCTCTGGGGTGTCCCCCAACCTGTCTTCTCTCCATTTCCGGAGATCCAGCTCAGCCCAGGCAGACTTGGGTTTAAGCATCTGGAGTTTGTGTGCGTGGAGGGGTCATACCAACTTGAGGGATTGGTATGCAAAGCAGCCAGCATTGAGCCTTTGTCCTGGGGGCTGACGGTGGTGTTAGGAGTGATGTCAGCAGTGGTAGGTGTTTCTCTGTCAGGTCCAGGTCAAACCCCACTCTGAGCATGCTTCTCTTTCCTACCTTACCATGGTTTAGCAAGTGACTGTTCTGTAGTACATGCTTGTGTTCCTGAACACTCTTGCTGGATTATAAAGTCTTTAAGGTAGTTCTGTGCCTTCTCTTTCTTTTGAATCATTGCACTCAGCACTCAGGAAATGCTTTCTTCTTCATTGTTAGACAAATGTGATCTAGTTCAACTCAATAAATGTTTTTAAGTGCCTTTTAATGTGCCAGATATCATTCACTGAAAAAAAAATTATCCTTGACCCAACAAGGGCTTATGGGGTGAATAAATTACGAAGGATGGTATATTTGATTGGCATGGTAATGGCACAAAAACTTTTACTTTCAAGTCTCTAATTATGCATTGTTTTATATTGACTCTTGAACAAAGAAAACCACAAAAAACTATTCCCTTTGCTTGAATTTGCTTGAATTATTGATACAGACTTAAGTCATGAACCCATCGCGGTAGACTCTACAGGATGTCTCACAGAGCCTGTTTCAGCCCCCTTCTCCCTTGCCTTCTCTGTGACCTCTCAGCCTGTTGTACAACTACGGATGTCCAGTAACCTGGCTCTGACTGATGGGGTATTGACAAATGCTCCTGGAGCAGGTTTCTCCCATCATTTAACAACATAAAGGTTTGTAAAGAGAAGGCGTTTCCTGTTTCCTCTCCCTCCTACTTGGAACACATGTGCTATCTATGCCTGGAGGTGCAGCAGCCGTTCTACTACCATGAAGATGGAAGCCATCGGCTAAGGATGGTAGACTAGGAAGATGGCAGAAGCTGGTACCTCGATGGTATTCTTGAACTGCACCTGCCCTTAGCTGCCCACTCTGGACATTATTACTCATGAAAAGAAAGCAAAGCTCGTGCTTATTCAAGCCGTTGTTGGGTGGCTTTTCCATTCCTTGTAGTTGAATATACTGTCAATGAATTAAAATCCACACAGCATCATCAGATCTTCAGCTGAAGAGTTAGAAGAACCATTCTGCTTGGTTGATCTAGCTTAATTCAGTTGCTGTTTAATCATCATTTATTCATCCATTAATCCAATCATCTGCATGTCCATTCAATATATATGAACAGAACAAGGGGCTACTTACTGTATGTGCAGCATTGGGCCAGGTTCTCTGAGAAACAGGGTTCACATCTTACTTGTGGCCAGCCACAGATGAGGGAAGGTCAGAGACCTAGTGGAGAAAGACCTTGGGCTTTGGATGCATTGTGGAACTAGCTGCTTGGGAACGTGAACATAATCTACATCTCCCTGAGCCTGCCTTCCTGTAGAAATGGCCATCCGTAGCTGCTTATAGACAAGGGCCGTGTGGAACATTTAATGATATAATGTATGTCCTGGCACACCACACAGGTACTGAATGAAAGTCTGTGGGGAAGAAGGCAAAGGGGAACTGTCGATGAAGAAAATCACCGTGAATCAACTTACTTTTTTGGTGAAAGAGACTACGTGCAGGCAGAGGTTTTAGGGACAGCTTTATATGCCAGAACCAGCCTCCAGGGAATTCAGGCTAGACCAGGAATTCTTCCATACCACCAGCTGTCTGCCTTTTCCTGGGTTGTTTAGTTTTGTCGTCTAAGTATATGCGTGTCTGTGTGTGGTGGGGAGGCGGGCAGGCGGGCAGGCATGGTAATGAGGCACAGTTCATGTTAGGCAGTGTCTTAGGTTGTGGTAAATTTGTTGCAAAACTCATGACTGGCAGGCTCCGGTTTCTGTATACTGGATCACCATATAAGGTATCCCCGTCTGTGATTGTTAATTCTTTAAGGCTTCTTTGCTAGGAGGAATTAGGAAGATGGGCGGGGGGGGGGGGGGGGGGGGGAAGACCTCTTGCACTGGGATGCTCTCCTCCCCTCACCTGACAGGTCTGCTCAGTGTTTACTGGGAAGAGAGAGACAGAGCTTCCACGGACCCCCTGGCACAGGGCTCTGTTCTCCATCTGCGGCCGGCCGGCAGGGGTTTGGCCTCCTTTCCTCACAGGGTTGGTCGTGTCATGTTCAGCCTTCGTGTTTGTCTCTTGCCGTGTCTTGTCTTTAATCCAGGCAGATAGAAGAGATTGGGAAGGAAAACAACTTTCACGGTTTCTTCTTTTGATCTGCATCATGGGTCACAGATCAAAGTGGCCACAAAGTCATCTTTGCTTTATAGAGTTCTCAAACATGCTGCTGTTTTATTTTGTTGGGGAGAGCAGACTGAGGATTTCGGTTTTATGTACTCTAGTTCTCTTTGCTTCCGGACTTCACTGTGCTGTTCAATGTTGATGGTGGATGCAAAACCACCAGGTGATACCCCGTTTCTGCCACCAAAGCAAGGAAAGAGTGGAGACCTGTCCACGTGTGGTGTAACAGACAGTGAGTGTGACGCCCTGTTTCCCCTCTGTCATCTATTTCCGTCTTCTTTTGGATGCTTCCTTAGTGAATGCCCTTGGTTGAAGACAGTAACCAGCTTCCCAGCTTTCCCTTAGCCAGAGGGAAGCTAGACCCAGACCTGGCCTGTCAAACTGTTTCAGGACTTCAGTTTGAACAGAATGTCCCCCTCTTTCTCTGTCATTTTCCTGACTATAAGGTGAATACTTCTTGCCACTTGGAAATCCATGGAGGCCCTCATGCCTTCTTTCTCAAGTTTGATTCCCTAGTCTTCCTGTTGATTCTGTGACCCGTATGCTTTCAAAACATTCTCTCTTGGTTTGAATTGCTATAGTGAGTATCTTTTGCTTGCAACTAAAGAATGCTGCCTGATGCAGTGGGCCTTTTCATAAACTAGCCTATTCCTTTTTTTCTTTTTAATGTTTATTTTTGAGAGAGAGAGAGAGAGAGAGTGTGTGTGTGTGTGTGTGTGTGCGCGCAAGCGGTCGGGGGGGGGAGGGGGGCAGAGAGAGGGAGACAGAGGATCTGGAACAGGCTCTGTGCTCACAGCACAGAGCCTGATGGGGGCTCAGATCCATGAACTGTGAGATCATGATGGGCGCTGAAGTCAGACATATAACTGACTGAGCCACCCAGGTGCCCCTAGCCTATTCCTTTTCTTGCACATTCCTACTTCCTATTGTCCACAGACAACTGCCTCCTGAGATGGTAAACAAATCAAGGGGACCAAGTAACATGAGTTAGAGCCCCATAATGCTGAACCTCTTCTCCCCAGGGGGCGCTTGGAGCTGCCAGCAGCATGTAGCTGTCACTTTGGTTGGCTTTAAGTTAGTGGTTGGCCTGAATTTTGAGACCCTCAGAGCTATATGTTTCTGAATAACATGGCTGTAGGGGCTAACGATTCCTTACTCAGAACTTGGCTCATTGCTCAGGACTGCTTTTAGGGTTTTTTCTTTTATTAAAAATAGCAATCCTGTTTGCTATTACTTTAAAGATAGATATCCTCTTTTTCGGAGAAGAGTCTACCTCCCCAAGTGCAGCTAAAATCCTGCATCCTCCATGATATCCTCCTCTTCTCACTTCTACCCCTGTCCCTGAGCAGTGGGCCTCCGCCTGCCGTAAATGAGTCAGAACTTCATGTGCCATAGGATACAAACCCCAGAATCCACCTGAGCCAGACAGGTGTTGGATGGTAAACAGTGGTGATTCTCAACCTCACATGAGGAATACAATGGCAGGGGAAGGGGCTGCGACTAGCACAACCCGTGTCCTCTCTGAGGGGAGGGTCACCATTGCTCAGCTCCTACCACTGCTGCCGTGTGCAGAGGTAGGTCCACTGTGGTCAGAGCTGGAAATCCATAGTTTGAAGTGAACCACCTCACTGAAAAAAGTGTTGGCAATGAATTGAAATTTAAAACACTGTGCAGACCTTACTACTTTGGCCCAACAGAACAGACCTGCAGACTGATCCTAGCCTCTGGTCTCTAGAACTCTTGACCTGCATACTATTAGGTAACAAGGCCTGAACTATATTAATTCATAGAAAAAAAGCAACTTTCTAAGCAAAACACAGAAGAATATGTATAGGCTGTATGTATATGCATTTGTATATTTATATAGATATGTGTGTATGGAATGTATAGATAAAGGGACAGATATCTATATATATATGTTATATGTATATAAATACACATGCACACACACGTTTATATATGAATGGGGAGAAAATAGAGAATGTACATCAGTGATTATTATTGTCAGTAATGATCATCTCTTGGAGGAAAGGGGTGGTGGCGAGCGTTGGGATGCTTACAGCTTCTGGGTCTCATTTCTATTATGTGTAAGCTTTTAGTTTCAAACCTGTCTTACTTTGGTAGTCAGAAAAGCCAAAAAGGATGCAACTGGCATGGCAGGAGGGGGTGGGAGCCTGATGGTGCTGTATTTGTGTGGTGACTGCAGCCACTCCCTTGTTCCAAAGGCTGAGTGTTCCCCGGGCCTCTGCCTGCTTGTCCAGAGCTGGCTGACAGCAGGAGCTGCCTCATTTTTGTTGACCTGCAGTGCCCATCATAGAAGCTGTCCCAGCATGTGGGTGACCACTGGTGTTCTCTGAGCGGACTGAGTGAGTGGATGCAGTGGAGTCATAGAAACAGCTCTAGTAATGAAGAAGGTCAAGGGCAAGTTTGGGCTGCCAGCATTCACTGTATAGTTGCCTCAATGCTAGGTTTCATCCACCTGTGTTCATAGAAGAGGAGACATTTTCACGTCTTGCTCCACATGTCTTTGCCAATCTGTAGTTTTACAAGATGCTTTGAGTTTGACACCCTCTGTGTCTCCTGATTGACCTGATGACTTCCTCTCGTACCTGCACACGATCAGAATCAATGCCCTTACCTGTTCAGGTTCTCCGTTCCCAAACTTTGGCGAATTTGGTCAAGAACTGTCATGGAGGAAAATCTGTGCAGCATAGAGAGAAGAAAGACTCCCTGCACAGAAGGGAACAAGGAAGTCTCCAGAAAGACCTGAATCAGGGGAGGCCCCACAGGTGGTAAGGAGGAGGGAAGAGGCCAGAGGCCAGGTGTTTAGGCCTACAAGTCAGGCCTCTTCCACACTGCACTGTTGTTTTTCTTTAAACATGTTTAAGGGTGCCTGGGTGGCTCAGTGGGTTAGGCATCTGACTTTGGCTCGGGTCACGATCTCACGGTTTGTGAGTTCGAGCCCCGCATCGGGCTGTATGCTGACAGCTCAGAGCCTGGAGCCTGCTTAGGATTCTGTCTCCCTGTCTCTCTCTCTGCCCCTCCCCTACTCATGCTCTGTTTTTTTCTGTCTCAAAAATAAATAAACATTAAAAAAAGATTAAAAACGTTCAGAAAAGGACAGTAAGCAATATAACAAATATCCAGATTACCACCCAGAATTAATGGGTATTTTCCCTCTGTTCATTGTCCTTTTGTTTCCTTTCCTTGAGGAGTATGGTGCCTTCTTGATCCAATCCCATTTGTGGTATAGTCAAAACGACTGGATTCCTAAATGGTGATATTTAAGGAGGCATCAGACGGTGGGGTCTAAGCCATCCTGGAATCCAGGCTGAGGATGACGTTCTCATCCCTCCCGCAGTGCTGGGCCGCCTGCCGTGTGTGGTCTGGTGTGACTGCTTGTGCCAGCCCCGCACAGTATTCTCCGCACCTCTGACTCCCCCGGAACGGAATGTGTCTGAACCGTGTGCTCCAGAGATGAGGCTGTTTCTACATTCCAGATTCTTCAAGGTGGGATCTGGGACAAGGACACCTCGGGAGGAGCATTTTTTTAAGCTGAGCACTGACATCTCAGTTAGTTACACAATAGGCGCTTTTCCCAGCCAACAGGACCGTCCTTGTTTGCAAATGTTGTGAACCAGACGTTCCAAGCTCATTTTTCCTTTGATCCGCATTACACAACTTTTCTGAATGCTCATCTGTTCCAATTCAAAATAGATTAAAACCGCCACATGAATGGCAGCTGCAGGTTTTTGTTTTTCTTAAAAGTCCTCTATCTGAGGGGGGAAAAATCTGAGAGATTGTATTATGCCGGGTGAGAGTATTAATGCTGAATTCCTTGCCAAGATGATGAGCATGGGGAAAGTATGGAAGGAAAATAAAAGGGGAATCCTGGAAAAGCAACTTGTCTGAGGAGAACATTGGGGGCTTCAAAGGCTATTTCAGGAGGGGTACTGAGACTGGTTCAAATCTCAGAACCTCAAGTGGCTGTCAGAGGAAGTTTCCAGAAAGTGAACTATTTCCGGTGTTTTGTTTTCATGTCAGTCAAATGTAGAATACACAAGGCTGGTAAATCAGACCACAGAAGCGAAGACTCTATATCTCATGTGATGTGGTGGGGCCTCTGTGGCCTGGGAGCCATACAGTGCTTTTGTTTGTTTAGAGTCTTCTTGGCCTTGAACGATGACAGGAAGGCACCCATCTGTTGCTTCTGCTGACACTCAGGCAAGACATCGCTTGATTCTTACTAAGTCACAGTTATATATCAGAGCAAATATGGGCCTGAGAGTCCAGCTTCCCTATTCTCTTGACAATGATGCTTTGGCAATGGTAGAAGAAAGCCATGAGGATTAGTCTGTCTGTCTATCTGTCTATATATCTATTTATATTTGTATTGTATTTTTTTAAATTTACATCCAAATTAGTTAGCATATAGTGCAACAGCGATCTCAGGAATAGATTCCTTAGTGCCCCATACCCATTTAGCCCATTCCCCCTCCCACACACCCTCCAGTAACCCTCTGTTTGTTCTCCATATTTATGAGTCTCTTCTGTTTTGTCCCTTCCCTGTTTTTATATTATTTTTGTTTCCCTTCCCTTATGTTCATCTGTTCTGTCTTTTAAAATCCTCATATGAGTGAAATCATGTGATAATTGTCTTTCTCCGACTGACAGATTTCACTTAGCATAATACCCTCTAGTTCCGTCCATGTAATTGAAACTGGCAAGATTTCATTCTTTTTGATTGCCGAGTAATACTCCATTGTATATATATACCACATCTTCTTTATCCATTCATCCATTGGTGGACATTTGGGCTCTTTCCATACTTTGGCTATTGTTGATAGTGCTGCTATAAACATGGGGGTGCATGTGTCCCTTCGAAACAGCACACCTGTATCCCTTGGATGAATACCTAATAATGCAATTTCTGGGTATAGAGTAGTTCTGTTTTTAATTTTCTGAGGAACCTCCACACTGTTTTCCAGAGTGGCTGCACCAGCTTGCATTTCCACCAACAGTGCAAAAGAGATCCTCTGTCTCCGCATCCTCACCAACATCTGTTGTTGCCTGAGTTGTTAATGTTAGCCATTCTGACAGGTATGAGGTGGTATCTCATTGTGGTTTTGATTTGTATTTCCCTGATGATGAGTGATGTGGAGCATTTTTTCATGTGTCGGTTGGCCATCTGGATGTCTTCTTTGGAGAAGTGTCTATTCATGTCTTTTGCCCATTTCTTCACTGGATTATTTGTTTTTTGGGTGTTGAGTTTGACAGGTTCTTTATAGATTTTGGATACTAACCCTTTATCTGATATGTTGTTTGCAAATATCTTCTCCCATTCTGTCGGTTGCCTTTTAGTTTTGCTGATTGTTTCCTTCGCTGTGCAGAAGCTTTTTATTTTGATGAGTTCCTAGTAGTTCATTTTTGCTTGTTTCCCTTGCCTCTGGAGATGTGTTGAGTAAGAAGTTGCTGTGGCCAGGATCAAAGAGGTTTTTGCCTGCTTTCTCCTCGAGGATTTTGATGGCTTCCTGTCTTACATTTAGGTCTTTCAACCATTTTGAGTGTATTTTTGTGTATGGTGTAAGAAAGTGGTCCAGGTTCATTTTTCTTCATGTTGCTGTCCAGTTTTCCCAGCACCACTTGCTGAAGAGACTGTCTTTATTCCATTGGATATTCTTTCCTGCTTTGTCAAAGATTAGTTGGTCATACGTTTGTGGGTCCATTTCTGGGTTCTCTATTCTGATTCATTGATTTCAGTGTCTGTTTTTGTACCAGGATTAGTCTTTCTTATAGTGACATATTACTGAGAACTAATCTTTGAGCTATTTCAAATGACACTTCTGATTATTCCAAGAAGGAGCATTCTACTATTGGCCTTGGAGCCCTTGGTAATGGATTCAGGTCATTCAGTAAGACCTCTGGGAGAAGGTTCCAGAAACAAGCAGCTCACACTGAGTTTAACAATAGAAAATGCCTTTTAGTGGATTAGATAGAACAGAAAAATCAACTCAAAGTAGCATAGAAGTTTATGAATAAGACCATGAATACAGGGTCTCTGATGAGGTTATAATAACACCTGAATCCTGTGTTCATGATTCAGCCCCATATTCCTGGGCTAGTCCATTCTCAGGCAGGCTGAGGTACCACAGCACTAGCTTTATTTTCCAGGCCCAAAGCTGAGTGGAAAAGAAGAATTTTCTTCCCTGGGAGTTCAACCTAAGCATCTCAGAACTGAGGCTCATTACCTCTGATTGGCCTGATAAATTTAGCCTAAGTCACATGTCCAGCTCTGAGATGGCCACTGAGCACTGGTTGCTAAGGCCTGGGTCAGAAGCCTCTCCCCTGGAACAGGAGGAGCCATCTCCTCTAGACCCAGAGTCTAGACCATGTTCCATCCAGGGATTCAAACAATTGCCATCAGGATGTGGACACATTTGAACAATGCCATCAGGAACTTCTCTCAGTTTCTTTTCCCCATGGGTTGTTTTCACTCTCAGATAAGTTATGTCCTCCCTAGGTCAAAAGGAGAGAAGAGGTCTGGTTCTATGAAAAAAACTGGAGGGTTGAAACAAGAGGTAAAATAGGGCTGCTGAAAGGCCCACACCTTGCAGAAAGTGCCAGTGAGCTAACAAGAGGGAAGATGAATGAGCAGACCTCATGTTCTTACCAGTGTGGTCTGTCTGCACCTCGTTGGTCATCACCGAACCGTGTATCAAACCACCCCAGACTTCCAGGGTGTTTGCGAACCAGATGGATTCAGCTGTCTCTGTTGTCCAGAACTCAGGTCTTAGTGACAGGTGCTTCACTTCTGCATTATTTCATAATTAGAGCATCTTAGTTTTCCAGCTGCAAGGTGAGCTATGTTCTTCTATTTGTCTGGGGGGGTCATATGTCATCTCTGAAGAGATTTGTTCATCTTTAGGTATTTTGTGCCTCTTCATGTCTCAGTTTGACTTAGGATGAATTTAATAATGGAGCCATATGAGACTTTGTCTTATATATTTTAGAGTGGTCAGTATCACTCAATCAGCCTTTCAGTGAAAAACAAGAAAAAGCAAACTACTTTTAATGTGATAGTTGAACCATAGTTTTGAATCCTTCAGTTATGCATGCTACCTTGGAATAACATGGAACAGAGGAGTTGGATCCAAGAATCAGTACATGTTCTGTTATTAATCACACTCAGTTAATACTTCTTAGGGAGTGGATAGTACAAAACACAGGAGAGAGAGTGCTCTGGCTTCTGATATAAGCAGTATGAAGGAAAAGAATTGCTCTCATTGGCTACTATTGAAGAATTGGTTAAATACAGGAGTTTGTCTCTACATGTAGCTGAATATATAGGGCAAGTGAACTTTATTCCACTCAATGAACACAGTGTGTTCATGTTTTCAATGAAAAAGATTTGCTAATTTGGCATTTTAATTTTGTTTCAAGTTTGCTTTTCCGTATATCAAGGAAAGTAATAAACTCAGTGCCAATTTTATGTCACTCTGTATCTAAATAAATATACACCCACAAGCTCTTGTACTATTTGTTTCCTCTTTGGGCATTCTATCTGTAAATGCAATAATTGTAACAACTAGTTGTTTATGGAAGAAACTGTTCTGAAGGTATTTACTTATGTAATTCTGGGTTTTTTTCTTTGTAAGCTAAATCAATCTACAAATCAGGTTCAGAGTTCACAGGTTTGCCATTGATTGGCTCTGGGGAGCTGAGTGAGTCTTTGTATTAGTTTCTTTGGGCTGCCATAACAAAGTACCACACACTGGCTTAATATAGCGGGGATTTATGATCTCATGATTCTGGAGGACAGAAGCCCATTCACAAGTACCTGTTGTTAGGACTTCAACATATCTTTTCAGAGGACACAATTCAACCCATAACAGTCTGCCCAAAATTCACATCCTTCCTACATACAAAATATTTTCAACTCCATCCCAACATCCCCCAAATCTTAACCCATTCCAGCATTGACTGTAAATCAAAAATCTCCCCTAAACATATAATGAATCCAAAGGCCCCTACTCTCATCTTCTGAATCATCTAAACCAGGTATGGGTGAGACTCTAGATACAACTCATCCTGGAACGAAATTCCCTTTCCATCTATGGACCTGTGGAACAAGGTATCTACCTCCAAAAATATAATGGTGGGACCAGCATGGGATATATATCCCCATTCCAAATGGGAGAAATTGGAAGGAGTAAAGGAATCAGGAATCCTAAGCAAGTTTTTAACCCAGCAGGGCAAGTTTCATTAGGTTTGAAGCCCTGAGAATAATCTGTAGCTCCAGGCTTCACCCTGGGACCAGGTGGCAACCCCACTCTTTGAGTCCCACTTTCTTTGGCCTCTGAATCTGTGGCTCTTCCCTTTGAGTCACTCTTCCTTCCCTTTGTCTCATCTCTTGTCTCTTCCAATCCAGACTGACAATATTTCTACTGATGTAACAGTCTTCCATGAATGTCAGGGGGGTCCGTGACAGTGAGCCAGAGGGCTCTGCACAGATTCTCCCTGGATGATCCCATCTCTATTCCTTGCTCCTGTTGAGGTGGTTGATTGGATACATGACTCATACCCATAATCTCTGTAACCAAAAGTTGGCTCACCCACACTCTTGGTATTCTTTCCAGAATTCACATTCTCATTTTTTTTGTTATTTGGATAGGTGAAAATTTTTCTGAATCACCAAGTGCTGGTTCTCTTTAGTTTCACAATTCGTTTCTCAGTGTATCTCTTTCCTCTCAAATTTGACTGTAAGCAGCAAGGAGAAATCAGGCCACAACTTCCATTCTTTCCTTTGAAGTCTCTTCAGTGAAATATCCAAGTTCATCATTTACAAATTCTGCTTTCCAGTCCACAGAAGAACATAACTCAGCCAAGTTTTCTGCCACTTTCTAAACAAGGATCGCCTTTCCTCCACTGTCCATCACACGTTCATAATTTCCTTTTAAGGCCTCACCAGAAGAACCTTATAACGTTCCTATTTCTAGCAACATTCTGTTCCTAATGATATATTTATTGTCTAAGATGAAAGGAGCTTTCCTGTAGCTCTCTCTTCTTTCTGAGCTCTTCCCAGATTTGCTTGCGATGTCCTTACTTCTACTGACAGTCTCCTCAAGGCAATCCAGGCTTTTTCTATCCTGCGCCTCAAAATCCTTCCAGCCTCAACCCATGACCCATTCCAAAACCACTTCTACATTTTTAGGTGTTTGTCACAGCAACCTGCCATTTCCCGGTACCAGAATCAGTGTCCATGTCCAAGGGCTCTGCCATAACAAAGTACCACACACGGGTGGCTTAAAACATAGGAACTTATTATCTCATGGTTCTGGGGGCTACAGGTCTGAAATCAAGTTGTTGGCAGAGCTGACCTCCCTCTGAAGGCTCTAGGGAACGCTCCTTCCTTGCCTCTTCTAGCGTCTGGTGGTTCACTAGCAATCCTTGTCATGTTTTTGGTTTACAGCTGTGACATTCCCATCTCTGCCTCTGTCTTCACGTAGCCATTTTCCCTCTGTGTGGGTCCACATCTCTGTGTCTCTTCTTACATGGACACAAGTCATATCGGATTTAGGGCCACCCTAATCCAGTATGATCTCATCATAATTTACTACATCTGCAGAGATCCTCTTTGCAAATAAGGCCATCTTCACAGGTTCCTGGGGTTAGAACTTCAACATATCTTTTAGAGGAACATAATTCAACTCACAACGCTATCCTTCTGAGGGTTTTCACTTTCCACATTTTCACAAACAGGACGTTTTCGGGTGCACGTGACAGAGCACACCAATCAAACTGGCTTAGTCTGAAAGAGCCTGTTTGGCTCTCATAACTGCTATATTCATGGGTAGTTCAGATGTCATCAGGGCTTGGGCACTCTTTCTCTTTCTCCGTTCCCTGTTCCTCTGTGCTATCTTCATTCTCAGGTAATCCATGCTGGGTTTTTCTCCTTTCTGCTTCTTTTTCAGAGAAAAGGCTGCTCTTATCACAGAATTTTTCACAAAAGTCCTAGGCCTTCCTGTCATTAGCTTCACTCTGCAAAGTGCCTGCCGTGCATGTTGAGGACATGCGCTTTGCTGCATAGTTTGTGCACTGGTTCTCTCCTGCATCCGGAGGTGTGGTCAGCCACATGGGCTGAGATCACAGAAATTAAGCTGCCATTACCAAAGGGAGAGGGAGAACCCTCCAGGTGCCGGCACAGATAGATGACCATCTCAGTCAGTATGGGAAGGGGCTGAACCAACAGGTCTCTGAGGGCCCTTCAGCTCTCACCGCCCCCACTCCCCCCTCCCCCCCCACCGCCGATTCTTGGCCAGATCGTTATATATGGTAGTTTTAGTTTCTTTGCCAATAGAACACTACTGCATAAGGTGGGTTTTTTAAATTTAATTTTTTGGAGGGTCAGCTTTGATAAAGTATAATTTACATGCAATAAAATCTACCAATTATAAGTGTTCAGTTTGGGGGCACCTGGGTGGCTCAGTCGGTCGAGCGTCCAGCTCTTGATTTCAGCTCAGGTCATGATCTCACGGTTCGTGAGTTCGAGCCCTGCATCAGGCTCTGTGCTGACAGTGCAGAGCCTGCTTGGGATTCTCTCTCTCCCCTCTCTGTCTGCCCCTCTCCTGCTCATGTTCTCCCTCTCTCTAAAAGTAAATACATAAACTTAAAAAAATTAAGTGTTTGATGAGTGTAGACAAATGCATTCAGTTGTGTGACCACCACTTACAGTAATTGTATTCACTGCATAAAGTATTTCCTTTACCCCCAAAAGTTCTCCTGTACCCCTTGATAGTCTCCTTAAGTCATCCTTCATCCCTGATAATTTATGATCTGCTTTCTAATATTATAGCTTTGCATAGTTACTTTTTTTTTTTTTAAGATAGTCCACTGAAGTACTTGGTTTTTAACTTTTATGGCTAGAGTTGAAGCCCTGGTACAGTTTTACATAAATAGTAGCTTATTTATGAATGGGTTGGAGAAATTAAAGAGAATCCATTCATCATTTGAGGATGAACCAGATGCCACTGATGATATTGAATAATTTTAACCTATGAAAAGTGGCAGTTTTGTAGGGTTCAGTCTGGTAAGAGTAGGATAAAGAAGTCACTCAAACTACTCCTAATGGTTGCTGCATAGGGAATATGGTGTCAACCATCTATGTGCCTTGTCTTTTACTCATTTGATAAGTGTGGCTTTTTGCTTGGTGATGGAATTTGGGTTGTCATCTAGCCTGGTGTAATATGATAAAGAATGTGTTATCATTGTTTTTTTTTTTTAATTTTTTTAATGTTTGTTTATTTTTGAGAGAGAGACAGAGTGTGAGTGGGGGAGGGACAGAGAGAGAGAGGGAGACAGAATCCCAAGCAGGCTCCAGGCTCTGAGCTGTCAGCACAGAGCCTGATGTGGGGCTCAAACTCACGAGCCGTGAGATCATGACCTGAGCCGAAGTCAGACGCTTAACCGACTGAGCCACCCAGGTGCCCCCAAGAATGTGTTATCATTGTAAGAAGGGAGCTTTATTATTGAAAGTGATTTGCCTGCTGAGTGACCATTCTTCCTCTTTTAGTAATATCCCCTGATTTTCCTTGGGGATCCATCAGTCCACAGGGTTTATGCCTTGCCCCATGTCTGGCTGAAGAGTGATATTTTACTGGTCACAGTGATTGGTTCACAGATGAACACATGACCCTGCTAGAGCCAATCAGAACCCAACACTAGGACTTTGCTGGAGCTACTGAGGAAGACATGCTCTTTTCTACTACAACGATTTCAGCCCAGGGCTATGAAAGCCATCCTGCCACTCTGTGGAGAAAGCCTGATTGAGAGCAAACTTATATAGAAGAAAGTAGAGCTGAGAGTCAAAGAGTGAGACAGAATCTAGGTGACATTATTTGAGGCTTTGTCATATCCAGCTGTGCCTTAGAGTCATATTCCCAGATATCTCAGTTACATAAGTCAGTGCTGTTCTTTGCTTATATCAGTTGGACTTGTATTTTTTTCTGTCACTTGCAACTGCAGAGTCCTGTCTGTTACAGCATGCCATCCCAAAGAGATAAGTGCATGATCCTGTCCCTGGAAATTGTTTAAAATAAGTACTTAATGGACATCAAAACCAAAATCATTTTAAGAATGCATCCCTTTTAATACCAACAAAAAAAGGAAGTCTTCTATCTTGGTTGAACCTGACAACAAAGAAAAAATCTAACACTTTCTGTCCTTTTCTCTCTTTCTCTCTAAGATGAGACACAAACATTTTAGAGAGAAAAAAATATCATTTTGCTTCAATCTATAGTTTAAGCTATAATATGCTTTGGAGAAACATTGGAACATCAGTGGTAGAAGAAAAATATTTGGTAGTATGGATCATCACATCTCCTATTTTTCCAGGGCAAGAGAGGATCAAGGAAGCAGTCTAAGAAAGCCCCCAGGGTTCCACTTGGGAGTGACTTGGGCTAATAAAAATTGTATTTTCCCTTTTCAGTTTATTCCAGTGTTCTCTTCTCTTGATGAGCCTGGGTGTGTGGCATGGGTTCTCACCAGTGACCTGTCCCCACTTCCTAGTCCTAATTCTCAACCAGATTTGTGTCACAGTCACCCAGCCTGGTTGAAAGAGGCTAGAAAAATCTACACTAGACTCTTCAGGCTATAGTTTTCCAGCAGAAACAATTTCTGGATCAATTAGTATCAACCGGATCCTGGTCTGAATTCTTGTTCTGCTCCGTATTAGGGCGGTTTCCTTGAAGATGGATAATTGCATCTCATTGAAAGTTGGTTTATTTAACTATAATAAATGAAAATAACAACAGCAACAATTCTCCTTTAGGATCACTATGAGGATTAAATGATATAAGGCACAAATAATGAACATTACAGCCAACATTTGAGTGTGTATTTTGTGCCAGCCCTGTGCTCAGAACTTCTACACTAGATTCTATTGGTTGCCCACCCAGCATCTTTACCCCTCTTTTCCATCCTACTAGAACCCTGATTTGGTTTAGGAATCTACTTCTCTGGAAATCCTGTATGTTTTTCCAGGGGTCTCTTCCCTTTGGGGAAAGCTTATCCTTCCTCTATTTCCTTTGCACATGATTGGTTTAGGTTTGGGCATGAGACCAAACTCTGGACAATGAAACTTGAGGGGAAATCTGTTCGTGGCGCCTCTGGGAAAATGTTCCCTTGATCCTAACCTTCTGCTTCTGGACAGCATCGTTTCTGAATGCAAAGACCAAAGCAGCTATACCCATCTTCCACCCACAAGGAAACAAAATAATCACAGATTGGCAAAGGATAGAAGTGGAAAGAACTTGGGTCTTCCAAGTCATTGTCGACTGAACCAGCCATGCTCTGCCCTAACATGGGACTTCCTGTTATGTCCCATAATACAATTCTCCATTGTTTATGTCAGGTAGAATCTAATTACTGACCCAGATTTATTTTATTTTATTTTATTTTATTTTATTTTATTTTATCCTCAAATGGCTCTCTAAGGAACCTGGTTGGTTGTTCAGTGCACAGTTACTCTTCCAGGATGCTCTGCCATCCTCCAATCTGCTGAGTGCTAGGCTGTTTTCAGCCTGCTATTGGTTATTTGATTGCACCCCTTCCTGTTGTTCATTTGCTTCTGACTTTTCACAAAAGGACTTGATGCCACACAACTCTGTGGATTTATAGAAGGAAGAGATGCTCTTTGCTCATGTTTTGGGAGGAAGACTGCTCAGTAACTGACCGTATAAAAGTGAGTATATTTCCTCTTGGAATCCCCTAGGACAGAGCTACGCACATAGTAGGTGTGTTGCTGTTTTATTGCTGCATAACAAGTTGCTGCAAATCTAGCTGCTCAAAAGAATACCGATTCAATTTTTTCCCATGTTTATTTTTGAGAGACAGAGAGAGGCAGAGTGTGATCAGAGGAGAGGCAGAGAGAGAGGGAGACACAGGATCTGAAGCAGGCTCCAGGCTTTGAGCTGTCAGCACAGAGACCAATGCGGGGCTCGAATCCACGAACCGTGAGATCATGACTTGAGCATAAGTTGAATGCTTAACTGACTGAACCACCCAGGTGCCCCAAAATAATACCAATTTATTATCTCATAGTTCCGGTAGGTCAGATATTTGGGTAGGCTTGGCTTGGTTTCTGGGTCTCACAGTTCTGAAATCAAGATGTTAGCTGGGCTGGGTTCTCATCTAGAGGCTCTGGAAAAAATCCACCGTCCAGCTCACTCAAATTATTGATAGAATTCAGTTCCATGTGGTTGTAAGACTGTAGTCCCTACCCTCTAGCTGTTGGCTGGGGGCTGCTTTCAGCCCCTAGAAGCTGCCTTCTGGCCCTAACATGTGGCCCTTTCATCTTCAAAGCCATCAAGGGCAGGTTGAAACCTTCTTGTGCTTCAGATATGGCTGACTTGCCCTTTGGCCAACAGCAGGGGGAAAAAGAAAACTCTCTGCTTTTAAAGAGCTTATCTGACTGGACCAGCCCCAAATCTCCTATTTTTAGGTCAACTGACTTGAGACTTCAATTCCATCAGCAGAATAGCCCCAGATTAATGTTTAATTGAATAATTAGGGGGCAGGAATTTTGGATAGGGCCATCTTTAGAACTCTGATTACCATAGCAGTGTCATGTAAAATTATTATTATTATTATCATTATTGTCATTATTTTGGTATTGAATTAAGTAGAGAACAGACAAAAATTTTAAGTAAAGTATCAAATTAATTGAGTTTTACCTCTGCTAATTTCAGGACTCCTTTAATAATGATATTAGTGTTACTCTGGTTATATTGCCCATTGTTGTAACCAAGAAAACCACAACCTAACAGAAAAAAAAAAACCCAAACAAACCAGTAATTATGCTGATGTTGTTGCCTTTTTTATTTTTGGAAGGAAGAGAATTGCTGATCTGGGCCAACATTTTCCCCTCAATGGCTGGCACCGCTTAGTAACATTACAAGTGTTATTCATATATAGTGTTTATTTATTTTGGGGTCTTGGGAAAAAACAAAAGTTACTTATTTTTTTAAAATAAAAATGGATTTAAACATGTGGAAAAGTTTAAAAGAAGAAGGTTAGTACAATCAATATAAAATAGTTGTAAAAAGGGACCCACTTCATTATAATGTTGTGATTTCTGAGCCGTGTTGAGTTTCGATAGTTGCTCAACACTATAATTATGAGTAGAGCTAGGAAAGTGGGTGCCCTTCAAAAGTTTGGGACAGTTGGTTGGGATTTTGCAGACAATCCAGTGTCGAAAGGTTTGCTTCATCATTTTGTGGTGTTATCTTTGGGTTGAGAAACAAGGATCATATAAAAAGAAAAGTTCAGAGATTCCTGGTGGATTTTGCCACACTGTGGCTTATAGCCTATTTGCTAGAAACCCCATAAAGTCCTCCATACTAAAAATCAACTTTAATTAACTTTTTAAAAGAAAAACCGCTATTTTTTTCCTTCCTTCCTTCCTTCCTTCCTTCCTTCCTTCCTTCCTTCCTTTCTTTCTTTCCTTCCTTCCTTCCTTCCTTCCTTCCTTCCTTCCTTCTTTCTTTCTTTCTTTCTTTTTTGGTCTGTTGTCTTCAAGTGAGCAGTTGGGGCAGCATTTTCCTCCCCATACAAATAAACAACAATAGGAGTCCTCGTTGACAAAAGGTTATAGACCACTGCCTCAGTTGATCTGTCTCCAGGAAAATAAGTTCAAAGCAAAGCACCAAATGGCATCTGAATGGGGGTGTAACTCTGTGGGCTGCCCTTGACAACCAATGTGGGCTCCCTTCTGTGCTGTGAACTGTAAACCTGGGAAGAGTCTTGGAAATACATCAGTGCTGCCTGAACCCACTTGGGATCGTGGAAAAGGAGGAGGAGGTGATGGAGAGAGAAGCTCAGTGGTTGAGGAGTAATTGTTATGGAATTAGCCAGACTGGGCTTCAAGTCTTAGCTTGAAGGAGAGTTGGGCAAGTTGTAAGACTCTGGGCAAGTTGCCTAATTTTTCAAACTCTAGGGTCCTCATTTGTGAAATAGAGATTAATAATAATGTAATACCTGATATGGACTGAATATTTGTGTCCTTCCTTTCAAATCCATATTTTGAAATCCTAACCCCAATGTGATTGTGTTTGGAGGTGAGGCCTTTGGGAGGTGATCAGGTCATGAGGGGGAAGGCTTATGACTGTGATTAGTTCCCTTATAAAAGAGACCCTAGAGAGCTCCCTCAACTCTTCTGCCATATGAGGTTACAGCAGAAAGAGGTTTAGTCACATAGGAAGCAGGTTCTCACCAGACACTGAATATGCTGGCACCTTGACCTTGGAATTCTGTCTCTAGAACTGTAAGAAATAAATTTCTATTGTTCATAAGCCTTCCAGTCTCGTAAAAGATACTTTGCTATAGCAGTCCAAATGAACTAAGGCAATACCTCTTATCTTTGGGTGATTATTACAAGCGATGCATAAAAGCATTTAGCAGGGGACCTGGCATGCAATACTTAGCAAATGTTGGCTGTAATTGAAGGAGATTCATGAAAGAAGGAAGCAGGAAAGATTGAGAGAAAGAGAGAAATAAGAGAAGGAAGAAAGGGAATATGCTAAAATGAAACTATTCAGGGCAAACAGAAGAGGGAAGGTAGTCTAGGTCACCAGAATTCAATGCATGCAGAAGAATACGTTTAAATTGAATATTTCATTGCCCAAGTGAGATTGAGTTCCAGGGATGAACACTGTTTACTGTGTGCATCCCTTTGAGATGCTGAGTTTCTCTATTCTTTGATTGAAGCTTTAAGGGACTGGCCAACATAGCCCACAGGATGCCTCTGTAATCCAGTGGTAATATTAGTGGAGCTCAGGAAATATTTTATAACCATAAGCCTTTATTTGTAAACTTACTCTACACTGAAAATGTTGGCATCAAAACTTTTCACTGTGACTTCGAGCACAGAATCTCAGGAGAACTGTAATCTAAGTAAAATATTGCCTTGAATAGTGGAGCCAGTTGGGAATGAATGAAGGAGCTCAGGGGAGAGATTGTCCCCATGGAGCTTTAGGCTGAAGGGTTGAACTATGTTCCTCTCCCAGTGCTTAGCTTTGTTCTGGGTTCACTGCCACTGTAGCTGTCTGTTTGTGAGTTGCAAAGGAAGGAATGCACTTTTCACGACCACCAGAGTCCTCATTTAATCTGGGCAGAATATCTCGAAGGCCTGCCAGTGATTCTGCTCTTTGGAGAATAAGATAATTGAATCACTTCCTTCAGCAAAGTTGCAAATGATGTGGAAAGTCTCAGTTGCAGCAAGGGGAGAGACAGGAATAAAGGGCTTTTTGCTTTGGTTTGCTTTGAGATTTTGGTACTGAAATCCATTCACTTAGAATAAGTGAAGAAATCTCCTTTGAAAAAAGTTAGCCAGCATACTTGGGAGGTACCATCAGTTTCCTTGGGCTCTTCTTGGGGTCACCGGGGAGCCACCAAGATCAACTATTATTCTCTACTGCTAACTTTGTCTCTCTTTCAACCCTGTTTTGAGAATCAAACCAAATAAAAAGTGGGCCTCTTCGTTTATAACTAATGCCTTTGCCTCGATTTTAAGGCAGTTTCACAGCTTGTAAAGGTTTCAATCAATAATCCCTTTCTCTTTATTGATAAAGATGGAGGCGGGTGGTAACATGAGCATCTCTCTCTAAGTCTGGCTGTCAAGAAGCAGTAGATAGGATGGCAGTTTAGTGGCTGGATGTCCCCATCAGGGACAACATGGGGGTGGCTTGGGCCTGTCAGGGAAGGTCAGCAGAGACTAGCTCAGGGCCATGGCTCATATTGGTCACTCTGAGGATGTTCATTGGTCAGCAGATATATCTGGCTAAATTGGTCTTCTAGGAATGATACTGATAGCTAATACTCAGAGCGTACTGATTCATATGTAAAGGGATTAGATAGGTACCTGACATGGAGTACCTCGCTCTGTGGGGAAACAACTATCCTCAATTTTTTGAGTTGGGGAAACTGAGGCACAGTTATGTAGGTTAGCAGCCTGACCAAGGTCATCACAGTAATACCTAGTAAGTGTAAGTGGCAGAACAGGATTTGACACCATGCAGCTCAACTCCAGGTCCTGTGGGATTATCCACCCTGCCAGGCTCTCTGTCTCCCATGATTACTTATTTAAAATTGTACGGCCGTCTTCCCCCCACCTACTTCTCTTGTTGCAATTCCTCTCTCTAAGAATAGTTCCACCATTCATTCATTTGCACCAGCCAGCCATCTGAGGAATACCCTTGACTTGCTACCTCCTTGCCCACCTCAATCAATCACCACGTTTTGTCAAACTCTACATCTCCACTATCTCACCTGATCCTTTGGCCCTATGCACCATAGCCCTATCCTGCTCTAAGGTGCCCTGGTCTCTTGCATGGGTGTCTGGCTTAGTCTGCTAGCTTGTCTTCTGGTCGTCTCTCCTCTGGTCTGATCCCTGTAGTTCCTAGAGATTTCTGGACTTCAAATTGGACCCTCTTCTGAGGTTGAAAGTCCTCGGTTGGACCCTCCATCCCATGACATACAGCTGTCTTCCCCACACGTGCCCTCTTCTGCATGATCACTTGATGGATGCTACTCAAGAAGAGTTTGAGGGCACTTTCACAGGGAGGGACCTTGGGTCAGCATTGATAGACTTACTCCTTTTCAGTTAATGCCTCTGACAACCTTAGGAAGAAAGTCTCAATTTAGTATTAATACATCTTCAAGATCTTTTAAATTCTTGATTATTTTCATTTTTTAACCGAGAGAGAAAGCAGCTGTAGTTAGAATTTAATACCACTGCTTTTTTTTTAATTGTAATTTTATGGTTACTTTCTACTTTATGGCTCACAATACAACTTTTTCCAGTTATAGTAGTGATACAAACTTATCTTTTATTTTTTTTAAGTTTGTTTATTTATTTTGAGAGAGAGAGAGCATGAGTATGTACCTGGTAGTGGGGCAGAGAGAGAGGGAAAGAGAGAATCCCAGGCAGGCTCCATGCTGTCTGTGCACAGAGCCTGATGTGGGGCCCAAACTCAGGAACTGTGAGATCATGACCTGAGCTGAAATCAAGAGTCAGATGCCCAACCGACAGAGCCACCCAGGTGCCCCCAAACTTACCTTTTAAAGAGTATATTTAAATTTTAAAATAACAGCATGATATAAAAACTATTAATTAAGGAACAGAAAAGGTGATACAGTACGGCAAAAATTGATCATGGCTTAAGAAAGCCTGGAGTTCAGGGAACCTTAGTTATAGCACTTTCTGGAAACTGCTCCCCGCCTGTGTTCCTTGGACTCAGCTCTCCCATATTTCCATCATTTGGTTTGTTTCTTGAAAGTGGGGTCCTGTGCATCAGCTGTCACCTTTCTTCCCTTGCCTACTCAGAGACATGAGAGCTCAGTAGGCTAGACGGCCCCACATTAATCCTTGTGCCCTGCAGCCACAGGACTGTCAATGACACACATTATTTTACTAAAAATTTTCATTAAAGGAAGATGTTGTATGAGCCATGTTTTTAAACATGGTCAAATATTTGAAAGCACAGGATTGAATAATGTATTTTCAGATCTTGGAGGAATAAATGCTCTAGGATGCTCAGTGGGCAGCTATTATTCAAGCTTTTTATAGGTACTTACTCAGTCCGACATCGTATCATCTTCAGAAGCTGGGAAATCCAGCTCTGCCTCAGCAGGCTGTCTTCTCTGTTTTAGGGTTAATTCTGTAACAATCCAGGAGAATTTCTTCTCCCCTTAATTGTTCATCAGAATGTAAGACTCGCAGGAAGCTGCTCATCCCTAAATCTCATGTGTCTGCACAGGCTCACACAAGTCAAGTCTATGATAGCACTTAACACTTCCTCCTCACCTCTCAGCTGATACTACATGCACTCCTGAAGCAAATTGCACTCAGTTTGCTGACCCTGAGAATGCATTTCTTTGATTTCTCATCATGCCTTCTCTTGGGGTTTTGAAGATAAAGTGCTTTTGCTGAGATTGTCACTTGGTACAGAACCATGGGGATTTGCAGCCACTGAGCCCGCATCCCATAATCAAAAAAGTTTTTCTGTGTCTCAGATCACTTCATTATGCTCTCTTATCCTAGTTTACTGCCTTGTCCCGTCACCAGTGTTGTTTCAGTTCCTGGGTAGTAGAAAATACAGGTTTTAGTTGGTGAAATGGAGGTCTCATAATAAGAAAAATCATAAAAGCAGGGTTGCAAACAAATAAGTCATAGAATAAAATGTGTGTGAAAATTGTAAGCTTAAACATGGAACTTTCAGGAATTGCATGCTTGTGGCTAGTCACCTTGGGCTGCCTCCTGATTTCCAAGGACACTTTAATTCTTTCTCCAGTTGGGGCACTTTTGATGGAAAATGTGGACTTTTGCTTCCACATACCCGTGTAATGGCTGGTGTTAAAAGCCTCAAAATCCTGGGAACAAACTCCAGAATCTGAAGTGTATGGAAGCAGGGAGGTAAACTCTCAGGTCATCTGATGGAAATGCCTGGTTGACAGATGCAGAGACAGAGGCTCAAAAAGTTGAAGACTCACCCAGGTGCAGAAACAACCCTGAGCAGAACATCCAAGCCCTCTGACTCTGGCCTGAGATTGTTCCTGTTTGTGATGACCACAGGAATCCCTGGGCCCTGGGACACTTTCGGATCATGGGTGTGGCTTTGCCTCTGTCGGGGAGAACCACTGAGGTCTGGAGATGCTTGCTTCTCGATGGCTTCCTGGAATTTGAGATCCCTGGAGATGGCTAGCACTTCTGCTGTTGCTTCTGAGAAGGGGAATGTAGAGGTCAAACATGAAAGAATGGCCTCTGGCTAGGCCACCCTTGGGTAATGAAACAGGAAAGACATTTGATGAGAAGTCACACATGTATTTTGTCTTCCAAGGCTTTGGGACAATCCCTGGCTTCTTCCAAAACTTCTCTTCCCTTTGGTGTCTCACTTGCACAGCCAAAGTTGAGTTGTGTTTTCAATGTGTTCCTGGGTTGCCTGCAGGATTTCTCGGAAACCTCAAGCAGTTGGATACGTTGTGTGATCTCCATTACCACCTTCTGGAGAACTGGTGGCTAACACTCCACAATGGCCCTGGAATCTAGGGTAGCTTCTCAGTGACCTGGCTTCTGTGGCGTCTCTGGGGCAGATCAAAGACTTCAGAACAGCTCAAGCATGTGAAATGATTGTTAACTGTTCTCAGTTCTTCCACAGCTATTTGTTCTCGAAAGCCCAGCTTTTACATCTTTTTCCAAAAATCGTACATGGCATTCATCCTCCAGAGCAGTTGAAAGCTAATAGACATTCTCATTTTATCCCACCCCCGACTACAGGCAACTCTGTTGCTAGATGAGTTTATCTGAATTCCATTTGCTTAGACCTTATGAAGTGAATAAATTTGAATTAATGTGTAGCTTTCTGAGGAGAAGGAAGTGATGCTTGGAGGGGTTAAGCAATGTCTGTGTTAGTTTATATAAATGGATCTTTATGAGTGCAAACGTCCTCATACCACGTTACCATATCAGGTCTATTGGTTTATACAAAATTTTCATTAAGTGATGCTAAAATATACACATGGGGATTTCGAAAATGAGTTTTTCCTTTTGAACAGCCATATATTTACGTTTCTTTGGGTTGCGTTGGCGGATTAAATATATTCTCCTTTTTAGAGCAAACACTTGGGAGAAATATGCATCAATAAGTATGTAAGTTATAACTCCAATTCCCAACAAACTGCATTTGCTGTATTTGGTAACTCTCCAATGCTGTTTCTTTCCATAATAATTAGAGCAGAATTGAGATGCCATAAAAGAAACTCCAGACTTCGTTGTCATTTGTTGGAGGGGGTGGGGGAATAAGAAGCATTTGGCTTCTTTGTAAGTAGAAATTTTTATTATTGTATTTGTATTTCTAAATGACTATGAATAGGACGGTGGTGGGTAAACTCATGAATGTTAATCTGGCTATAGCTTCCGCTTTGATAACATTTAGTTATTCCATCCTTTATTACACTCGTATAGATGTTGATAGTTCAACAATTGGAGCTTTTAAACTAATAGAAGGCTTTCAACCAAATAGAATGCCTTCATTACTAGTGAGCAGGGAGATCTGAATGTGAATTGAGGTGGTTTAAACCAATCTCATATTTTTATAAAAGACTGATACCCATAGAAATTATGGGTTTATTTTCAGTTTTCTTTGATTTGAATAAACGAGGGCAGGAATTTGTTATTTCTCATCTTTTCACATGCCTAGCCCGAGGTCCAACTGCATTTGTCAGTATAACCTGAAATACTGGGGTTAGTTTATTTTTTTGCTTATGTAAATGCCACTGTGTGTCCATGAGCTTCCAGGGCATTTCTCTTCCTGAGGGAGACTCAGGGACCCAGGCACCTCCCATTATGTTATCTGGAATATGAAGCTACTGGAATTGCTATATGGGGAAAAGACAGTGTGTGATACCGAGCTCTCTCTCAAGTACTTTAGATATTGACACTTGGTCACATCTATTCACTACCCATTGGCCAAACTACTTACATGGCCTACACAGACTATAAAGGATGCTAGAGAATGTAGGAGATTACATGGGGGTACTCAGCACTACTGTTTCAAACAGGTGCCTAGCAAAGGTTAACTGAGAGAGCAAATGAACGAATCATGAGTCCCGTTAAACTGCCTGGCAGTTGGAGAATGCTATTGCTATTTTAAATTGATAGAGAAGGGACTGAAAAACACTGGGCAAATGTTAACCTTAAGGGGAGTTTTGTGTATATTTGTATCATCACAACAGCTGTAAGATTGGGTTGCCGGTTTGAAGTCTAGATAGCTCGACTATGCCCCACCATGATTTTTTTTTCAAGGTACCCACAGAGGCAGCCTGAAAAAACTCCATTTTTTGATCCTAGAGGCCTCTAAAGCAAATAGTATCTTGTAGTGTATTAGGTAGAAGTGTTTTAGAGCCTTGGTAGTGTGCCTGGTAGGAATGGACCTTGTTAAGGTTACAGAGAAGATTAACCTCCATTGACAAGATGAAATTGAAGTCACTTTCTCCTGCCACAGAGCCGTTCCCGATCTGTATTGTCAGCACGGAAGAGTTTATCCATTTTCTCTAAAACATTATCTCAAATGAAGTGTCAGAGCACTAAATGGATTTACCGTCTTCCCTTATTTGTTATTTTGATGTTCAGTTTTTTTTTATCCCATTTATTTATTGTCATATGAAGTTAAAACAATAACAGAAATAAACAGGGAAGGCTGGGTGAGGAAAAGATCACAACCTCACAATCATCCATCTTATTCCTGAGTAATTGTTGCAGAATCCTTAAGGAATGTCCTTTTATTTAATTTCTTGTTTTCCCTTTTTTGACTCAAGACCTCTCATTTCCTCAACTTACTGTAATTCAAATAGGTCAGTTCACTCAAACATATTCAGAACACTCATTAAATACAAGAAAACATGTGATATAGGTATGTTGCGAGAACTGCATCCTCTTCCATGATACCTTGTTAAGCTGGAATTCTGGGAAGTAGCCCAGAGCAAACAAAAATGGCGTAGGTGTTAGACTTGGTCACATCAGGTTTCCTAAGTAGCTTTTGCCACCTCCTCGCTGTAGGTAGCCGTGGGACCTTCAAGCAGTTACTTAACTGTGCTGAGTTGCAGTTTCCTCATGGGGTAAGATGGTACAGGAGAGTGTGAGAAAGACCTTAAGAGACCCAAAGCAAGGACACAGTATCGTACCTGGGCACATCACCCTCCAGGTAGCTTCACTTAACACTGGCATTTTATGAAATGACACAGAACTTACTGTGTGTTGAAAATATAACATTGTTTTCTAGATTTTGCAAAATTCTATATACCCTCGATGTGCCTAGAAAAGCTCATGGTTTCTCTTCATTCCATTCTTTACCCTGATCCTTCAAATATCCCCACCCCAAGCATACACTAAGTCAGCCTTTGGGAACCCAGCACTACATGTTAGGCACACCAGTGCTAACTACACTTGTTGAGTTATGACTTATTTTTTTCTTTATCTGAGAAGCAGTTTGTAAATGGCTAGGTAGTAATGGGAAAGACGTTGTTACAATTCGTTGCCTTGGAAACTGGCAGTGGATGTCACCTCCTTTTGCGGTGTGTATGCTGTGGCCTTGGATTCTCATCCCCTAATTAATATCCTGTGAGAAATGCAGAAGTAAATCATCGGAGCAACTGGACCACTGTGATATTAAGTGCTGGAACATTCTAAATTGCAGTACTAATCTTCATAATGAGGCCACATATTCTGTGTTTTCTCTTTTCATTGCTTCTTAACTCTTCTGAGTAAGAAGAGCAAAGTTATCATGATGTAGAGATTAGGGAGTGATTCATTCCGTACTTAAATTTGAGCTTTATGAAGAAACTTTTTTTAGTTTATTGGGAATTGTGAGAGTTCCTTTGAAAAAGAACAACTTAGGTAGAGAATTTTAAATATAGTTTAATACTATAAATAGGCAGCCCCCCAAATATGGATTTGTCTTAGAGGCAGGACATATTGTCATGCATAAAGCACATGATCTAAGACCCAAGTACCCTGGTTGAGTCTTGTTATTCCATATTTTACTACTCAGTTATGTATTCAAATTCGTAGGTGATTTTTTTTTTTTTTTTTACTTTAACCAAGAAGTCTGCTTATTGGACACTGAAGGAGCTCATTATAGGATGATTAGTCCTGTAAGCTGTTTTGCTCATTTGGACCTAGAGGTCACGTGTTCTTATTGAACCATCAGTTCTTGAGTGTGAGCTATAAAATTATCAATTTTTTTAATATTTATTTTTGAGAGAGAGAGAGACAGAAACACAAGCAGGGGAGGGTCAGAGAGAAGGGGAAACACAGAATCTGAAGCAGGCTCCAGGCTCTGAGCTGTCAGCACAGAGCCAAATGTGGGGCTCGAACCCACGAACCGCGAGATCATGACTGACCCGAGCCAAAGTCGGGTGTTTAACTGACTGAGCCACCCAGGTGTCCCCAGTCAACGATATCTTACGGATGATTTCATGTACAGTATGTGAGCTCAGTAAGTCCTTGTAAAACCTCTATAGCATAGTATAGTATACAAGTTTTGAGGTCTCTGCCAGGCCAACAATGACCACTCCCCCCAATAGCCCCTTCATTCATGCGGGTGAGCCCCAAGAACCATGTTTGTGTAGCTTGACCTCATCACCTTTTCACCCATCCCAGGACCACCGTACACATGGTGACCCAATTACATTCCCTCACCTTGGATTTGGGAATTCGATCAAAAATTTCAGTTTATCCTGAGCTCATGTCTGAGTAGAAAGATGGAAACATGAAGAATCTATGGGTCTTACTCTGCTCTGTGATCCAGTGGCCAAGAAAGCCAGTCTGTAGAAAGAAGACTGGAAAGGAACAGAGAGGAGAAATGAGAGACCTTGGCCCAGGAATCTGGAGGCTTTCTTGATTCCGGTTCCAGACTTTTCCTGAGGCCTGGCTGCTTTCAGTCCCTTGAATTCCATCAGGCACTTTTATATCATAGGATAAATTTTGTTACTTCTTAAAAAAAAAAACACAAAAAACTAACATGAGTAGATGTTTTTTGTTCCTCACTGAGACTCAGGGAAGTCAGTCTTATGGAGAGTTGATGTCAGTGTTTCTGAACTCTTGGTCAGGGCTCCAGCAATCCAAGTCAAATTAGAATCAAAAACCAAAAGGGGATCTTTGATTCACTTATTTGGAAATCCCAAGATGTGACGCTGCCTCTAGGCATGACTAGAGTCAAGGATTTGACCAGAATCATTTGATCAAACTTCACTCTTCCTCTGCTCTATTTCTCTGTGGCTTTATTCCCAGAAGACTGATCTCTATATGGGGGTGTGGATGGCCACTGGCAGCCTGAAGCAGCAACACTGTGACCTGTGGCCCTTGCTAAAGGGTGTGGGGATGTCAGTCTCCCAGTGACCATTGCACTGCCTGAGAAAGGACTCTGATGGGTCAGCCTGGGTCATATGCTGGAGTGTGACAACCCCCTTGATTGACATCTCCCCCTATGTCCGAGATCTGGGGTTCCATTACTGAAATAAGGGAGAAGAGATGCTGAACAGACCAAAGCATTCTTGTTCATCACATTTGCTGTTTTTTTCCTACCTGAAAGATGATGTTCATCTGTGTGACAGACTCCCATATGCAGTTTTTCTCCTCCAGCTGTTGGTCACTTCCCCTCCCTCCCACTCAAGAAGATCAATCTAGATACAGATAATTGCAGCTTATTATTCAGATAACCTTAAATCTACTCTAACTAATTAGAAAAGTCAGTACTTTGCAAATGTGAGTTCTCCCATCATTAGTAGTAACAAATGTGACACATCTCACAATTGCTGGGGGCACACATTCTGGGGTGGAAACCCCTGCTTTCAGATGGATGTTATCTGGACCCACCTGAGATTGATGGTGAAGATAACACCATCAATACCTTTTTTGTATCAATTGATACCTTTGTATCAATACCTTATTTGACACAAGCCTATGTATTCAAAACACATTTGAGTGCCTGCCAACAGCCAGACATTTTTGCAGGCATGGGGCTTCCAGCTATGAACAAGATAGAAAAAGTCACTATATTCATCTGGTGCTCAAGTTTTTAATGGGGGAAGATGTACATAAACTTATGAACAAATAAAAAGAACCTCAGGTATTGAGTGCAATAAAGAAAATAAAACGGGGGTATTGGGCCTGTTGTTGTCCAATATGGTAGCTACTACCCATGTATGGCAATTTAAAATTTAGTGAAATGAAATGAAATTTTAAAAATCAGTTCTGTGGTCACACCAGTGACATTTCATGTGCTCAGTAACCACAAGTAGCTGGTGGCTATTATATAGACAGTGCAGATATAGAATATGTCCATCATTGCACAGGGTTCTGTTTCACTGGGCTTGACGGTGACTGGAAAGCTATAGCTGGGGGGTTGCTTAGGAAGGCTTGCTTCAAAGCTGGCATTTATGCTTGGAACTAAAGCCACCCAAGCAAAGGTCTTAGGGAATAACATTCCAGCCAGAGAGGACAGTAAATGCAAAGACCCTGAGATGGAAGTGGTCTTGATCTTGGCTATTTCAAGATCCAGCGATGGCCAGTGTTTCTGATTGAGTTAGGGAGGCAGGGAAGAGTTAGATCAAGTAGCATCTTGGGTTTTATCCTGCACCAATGGAAGCCATTGCGTAAGCATTGACAAATTTGTTTAATTTCTGAAGAATCATTCTGGCTGCTGATGGGAGAGGGGAATGGCAAGGTTGGAGGCAACACATAGAAGGCCTCCAGAAATCATTTGATGAATGAAAGAATGATGGAAGGGCCCAGCCACACTGAGGTGTCCATTAGTCTGACATCTCCTTGCAAGGGCTTAGGCCCTGATGGAGCTCATGGAGGTGTTTCCAGCATGGTGTCAGACCGAGTGGTCAGCCAGATAAGCCCTAGAGGGTCCTGGGCCCTTAGAGCATGTGAGTTCCTCCAACTGTACCCCCTGTCTCTCAAGGCCAGTGCTTGGCTCACTGGTGGCTGCTCTCAGCTCTTCAAAGCTTCTATCCTGTCTTGGGGACCAGTGTAGGGCATTGCTTCCATGGGCCATTCATCCCTTCTTGTTCCTTCATTCATCTTTACTGAGTACCTGTTGTGGGCTAGGCCTTGTATTTGGTGCTGGGATTAAAGTGGCACAGGATAAAAACACAATGGTCCCTGCAGACACAATTCTCACACTGTAGATGGAGGCTGTCTCAACCAGATAATTATGTGGGTAATTGTGTGATGACCCTGGGATAAGTGCTATACATAAGTGGTTCAGGAATACCCATCAGGGGGTCCCCAGTCAGAGAGGTCGGAAAAGGCTACACTGAGGATGAGATAATTGGGCTGGATTTCAGGAGGAATGAGGATTCTCTAAATGGCAGCTGGATGGAGGGAACAGCATGGGCAGAGGCCACATGGACCATGGAGCAGTGGATTGACTAACAGACCCGTGAGGCTGGGTGGAGGGAACAGAGGCGAGGGGGTTCTAAGTTGGGGGGCTGGGCAGAGTGGGTAAGGGAGGACCAGCTGGGAAGCCCACCACTGGGAGGTGAGAGATGATGGTGTTCTCTCCTTGCCTTTTCAAATGCTTCCCTCTGCCCTCTGTCTGCCAGTCAGCTCCACCTGGTAGTGGCTTCTACCATCTGTCAAAATCCTGTTAGCTGGAACTATGAAATTACCAATAAACAGCGGTGTTTGACCTACAAAAGAAGGCAGCTTTATACAGCACAGTCCTTTACTGTGAGTCAAGCTCTAAACTGAGTGCTGTTTCTTTTTTGCCCCTCTATTTATTTATTTCTCACAACGACTCCACTGTAATGTGGGTGGTTGTGATCCCATTTTACGGATGAAGTAACTGAGAGATTGTGACTAAGCAGCAGAGCTGGGACTCGAACCCAGCATGCTAGAGTGAAATGCTCCACTCCAGGTCTCTTGAAACTAAATGCCAAGTGGCCAATGAGCTTGCAGGAAGAAGCTGCAGTCCAAGGCCTGCATAAGTAGCTTGTGAAGCAGGCCGTTAATATTTGTTCGTATTGGAGTATTCTCAAGAGGCCAGAGATTCCAGATGGCTGGGAGACGCATATTCATTATCTGTTTTTTTTTCAAACAACTGTGACACTTGGGGAATTATAAATGAGTTAACGTAACATTAATACCTAGAAATATTCTGGAACAGATCATTAAAAAATCAATTTTCACACATGAGGAGAAGATGAGATTATTGAGTAGTAACCAGACAGCACTAGTCCTTTGGAGAGGGGCACGCATGAGTTGCGATAGATGTCACTTCCCCACAGGATACACATGCACTGGGAGTTTGGTATTTGCTTGGCTCATTTGGAACTAATATTCCTAGTAATTTTTATTTTTTAATCTAAGTTGTAAAAATCTGGCCATCATCCCAGAGCAGAGAAGGGGGAAAAAAATGAGGAAAAGATGAGAGAACCAAAACATATTAAGAGCCTGCCTTGGGCACTGTGCCCATTGCTTTTGTACATTTTATCCCATTCAATCTGCAGAAAGTCCTAAAGAGGTAGGTATCACCATTGCCTTTTCACAGACAAGGAAACTGAGTGATAGAGATGTTAGAGTGCCCCTAGGAAGCAAACATGGTTTCAACCTGGGCATCAGTCTCCAAAGCCCCTCCTCTCCTTACTGTACCCGGCTGGTTTCCTGATTCTAGAACAGAGCACAGGGAGAAATCCAGACAAGAGGGGTCCCTGTGACAGGAATCAGGAGGCCCACCCAGATTGCTTCCCTAGCTGGGAACTAAATTCCAGGCAGGAAGTGGGAAGGCTCTTCCTAGGGGCTGGTGAAACATGAAAATGTTTCCCTAATTAGTACAGACTAGGAGTGTTGTAGCCATTCACTCATCCTACCACCTGACCTAGGACCTCCAGGCAGTGTGTTTGTCGGGGATGTGGGGGGTGGTAAAGGTGCTGTGTCTCTGGGAAGGACAGAAGCTTCTGAAATCCTAGGATGCATGGGTGTTGCCTGCCCTTAGGGGGGTTACCACCCCAAACAAACCCTCTAAGGCCTTCCAGAGGAGCAAATACAATGAAGAAAAGAGCCCAAACTGCCACTGATTTCCTGACTGGGGAGAGGAGATTAGAGGATGCAGGGTGACTGGGGAGGAGAAAGGTGTCATGGGAATGGGAGAGCCCTGGATCTTGCCAGTGAGGTTCAGTCCTTAACAATAGCTGCCCTTGACTGAGCTCTCTCGCCTGTGAGAGGAGCTTGACGTGTAGCTGGTAGGAATTCACAGTTGCCTCACTTTACAGGTGAGGAAGTTGAAGCACATAAAGATCAGGTAGGGAGAGACGGTGATGATTGGGTGGATGGGACTGGGGCTGGGTAGAGACTGAAACCAGTGACCGGGCCAAGTGGGGAATGTGCACAGAATAGGAACCCAACCGGGCTGGAGGCGCACATCCATGTGGAGCCTGGGTGCTGAGGCAAGTCTTCCTCGTAGATTCTTGGAGGTAGGTCCTTGATCATCAGGATGGGATGAGTGTACCATTTAGGATGCAGTGCTTGCAAGTAACAGAAGCCCACTCAAGCGAGCTTAGGCCAGCCGCAGAGTTTATTATAGTGACTGAGGAGAGAGTGCCTTAGGGAATCCCAGGGCACTGCTGCTACCTGCCCGGAAGAGTTGGGGACTGGGGCTAAAGCCCAGAGGGCTGTGTGGCGGGAGTGGGATGACAGGCCGTTCGGTGCAGGAGACCAGGTGCACCAGGCGGGCGGCTGCCTTTCAAAGAACAGAGTCTTTCAAAGCCCAGGGAAGGGCTTATTCTGAGGGTGGCAGGGTGGCAGGAAACCACTGGAGAGTGACACAGTCTGATTCACATTTCTAAACGATCACTGGCTGCTGCCTGGATGGATGGTAGGGGATAAGAAGCTGGCTGGGAGCCCAGCTGATAGGCAATTGCCGCAGTCCATTGTGAGGGGACAGTCACTGCGACGGTTAATTTTATACGTCCGTGTGACTAGGCCATGGTGCCCAGTTGTTTGTTTGGTCAAACGTCAGTTCCGATGTTGCCGTGAAGGTATTTTTCAGATGCAGTTACCATTTACAGTCAGTAGGCTTTGAGAAAAACAGATCACCCTCCATAATGAGGGGCACCTCACCCAACCAGCCGAAAACCTCAGGAGCAAAGACAGATTCCCTGAGAAAGAAGCAATTCTGCCTCAAGATTGCAACACGAAAACCCTGCCTGAGTTTCCAGCCTGCCCAGCCTGCCCTGCAGAACCTAGACTCAAGACTGTAGTAGCTTAATCTACAGATTTTGGATTTGCTCAAGTGAGCCAATTTCTTTAATAAATCCATATCTCCCTCTTTCTCCCAAGTTCTTCTTTCGAATGGTTCTGTTTCTCTGGGGAACCCAGACGAATCCATTCACTTACTCATTGGGTACTTACTTTTGCTTGACCATGCGGTCTGGGCCTAGGGCTGGATCGTACCAGTTGGAATTGTCCTCAGGATCATTGGCAAGTAGGTGAGAGGGACACAGGCCCAGCTTCCAGGGCGTTCACAGTCGGTCGGCTCGACAGGACACACGCATAGGAGACAACTGGAGAACTTTATAGGCAGGATTTAATTTAAGCCAAAATGTGTGGAGCAGATACTTCCCGCCCATGAAGCAAGCCCTCTGTGGTGGGGCCTTGTCGTTCTGTTATGCAACTTACCCCGCAGGAAGGGGAAACGGAAGTCACCCTTGGAAAGAGTGTGTCTCAGCCTGGGCTGCACATTGCGATCGCTCGGGACAGGCTGAAAAAATACCGCCTTGGGACTCAAATGTAATTTCTCTGAGGTTTGGCTTGGACATCTGGATGTCGAAAAGCTCCCCAGCTGGAGTTGAGAAGCACTGCCTTAGGACATCTTGACTAGAAGATTAGGTCCCTCTCACCTGGAAGGAGTAAAGAGCGAACCGGGGCAGGGTTCAGGAAACTACATGTCCTACCAGCTGCCTGTTTTTGTAAATAAAGTTTTATTGGAACCCAGCCACACCCATTTGTTTATGGATCGCCGTTGGCTACTTTTGCTAAAACAGCAGAATTGAATGTTGTGACAGAGACTGTCTGGCCTGCAAAGCCTGAAATATTTACTATCTGGCTCTTTACAGAAACAGTTTGCCAACCCCTAAACTAGGAAGGGATGAATTTTCAAGGATGTGGGTGGTGTGGGAGAGGCTGGGCCACCCTTACCAGAAAAGCATACGGTCTTTGCGTTGAGATACAGCCTCAGAAGGCTTCGCAATACATACAGGCAGTCACCACCAACCAGTTGGAGCGAACCTTTTTGCCCAACCGAAACCTTTTTGCCCTCTAGTGATATTTCCTGTTGAATCTGAAACTTGACCCTGCATGGTGACAGGAATCTAGTTGAAATCAATGAGAAGGCCTGAGCTGTTGGATTCTATAGCTGACAGAGTGGTAGAGCAATGAGTTCTTTTCCCTGGCAGTGGTGATGTCAGAACTGAAGTGGACATGTTCTGTGACAGTGTATTGAAGGAGAGGGACTCTGCCAGCAGGGGGATGCCCAGACCGCCCCCCGGGGAAGCTGCAGGCATGGTTGTGGAGGTATCACAGAGCTCCTGCCTTGTCCTCCTCATCTTATGGTGATCAGCACAGACCAGCAATTCCAGCCCCTTCTGGAATCACCTTTACCCCATTACTCTGGATACCCTTTCCTGTTTGAATTTGTGACACAGGTTGTGCAACGATACGACGTGGCTCCTATAGCTCCCTGCTGAGAACATTCTGTAGAACCACAGGGCCTGGAAGAGCCAACTGCAAGGATGTGTCTTAGGAAGGTAGCTCCAGGGAGAGGCCTGGTGACCACATGGATTCTGACGTTGGTCATTCGATCAGTTATTCTGCCAACAGGTGCTAGGCGCTGGGGATACAACAGTGAGTAAACACAGGTTCCTGCAGATGCAGAACAAGTCCCATGGGGGAACTGCATTAGTAAAACATCACACAGGTACTTGTAAAGGGGTCACCCTGGTAAATGCTGAGAAGGACACTTAACGTGATCGGCTGTGTTTGAGGAGTGCTGTAAAGGAGAGCTCTCAGCCCAGATATTCAAAGTGCACATAGTATGATTTCAGAATGAGTTAAAGGCCCTGAGAAGTCCTGAAACAAAGAAACCCCAGTTCTTCCTGTGTTTCCCAAACTTTGCTCACCATGGCGCACATTAAAATAACATTCCTTATGAATAATCCACGGAGTGGCTTTCTGTGGCACAGGTCATCATTTGGAAATGCTGCTTTGGAGCACTGCTGAGAAATTCTACACCCAGGGGTGCACAAAGTGAGCCACTGAGATGCCCAAGGAGAATATGTCACTTTTTTTCCTATTCACTTTTATTTTTATTTGTGCAGTTTGTCTTATAACGTTCATATGTTAGTATAATAGGTGGTAGGTAGTACCCATGAATTATGAATAAATATAGAGGCAGATCTTACTCAAAACTTTTTTGAAAAAGACTGCATTTTTAGAGCAGTTGGAGGTTTACAACAAAATTGATAGGAAGGTGCAGAGATTTCCCCTACACATCTGTTGGTGCATAGCATCCCCCATTATCAACATCACTCACCAGGATGGTACATTTTACCAAGGATGAACCTGCGTGGACACCTAATCCAAAGTCCATGGTTTACTTTGGGATTCACTCTTGGTGTCTTACATTTTCTGCATTTTGACAAATGTTTAATGGCATGCATCTTTCATTAAAATATCATACAGACTATTTTCAATGTCCTGAAAGACCTCGATGCTCTGTTTATTTATCCCTTTCCACCCCCATCCTTGGCAACCACTTATCTTTTTACCACCTCCAGAATTTTGCCTTTTCCAGAATGTCATATGGTTGGAATTACATAGTACTTCTCAGATTGGCTTCTTTCAATTTGTAATGTGCATTTAGGTTCCTCCTTGTCTTTTCATGGCTTGACAGCTCCTTTCTCTTTAGTGCTGAATAATATTCCATTGTCTGGATGTATCACGGTTTATTCTTCTCCTGAAGGACATCTTGGTTGCTTCAAGGTTGTGGCAATTATGAATAAAGCTGCTATACACATCCGTGTGTAGGTTTTTGTGTGGACGTAAATTTGCATTTCTATTGGATCCATGCCAAGGAGCATGATTGCTGGATCATATTGTATGAGTATGTTTAGTTTAAAAACAAAACAAAACAAAACACAACGCCAAACTGTCTTCCAAAGTGGCTGTAGCATTTTGCATTCCCACCAGTAATGTAAGAGAGCGCCTGCTGCACCACGTCCTTGCCAGCATTTGGTGTTGTCAGTGTTCTGGATTTTGGCCATTCCAATAGGCAAGTAGTGGTGTCTCGTTGTTTTAATTTGCATTTCCCTGATGACATATGACGTGGAGCATCTTTCTGCATGCTTTCTTGCCATCTGCTCATATCCTGTGTGGAGCTCTTTGTTAAGGTCTTTAGTCCATCTTTTAATCCAGTTGTTAGTTTCGTTATTGTTGACTTTTAAGAATGTTTGGTATATGTTGGGTGACAGTCCAAATCACATGTGTCTTTTGCAATTGTTTCTTCCCAGTCCGTGGCTAGTCTTCTCATACTGTTGACAGTGTCATTCACAGAACAGAAGGGAGTTTTTCATTTTAATGAAGTCCAGTTTATCGATTACTTTTTTCATGGATCGCGTCTTTGGCATTTTACCTAGAAAAGCATCACCATAGGCAAGGTCATCTAGGTTTTTCCCTGTGTTCTCTTCTAGGAGTTTTATAGTTTTGCATTTTATATTTAGGTCTCTGATCCATTTTGAGTTAATTTTTACGAAGGGTCTGTGTTTATTTTTTTGTTACTATTTTTTAATGTTTTATTTATTTTTGAGAGAGAGAGAGAGAGAGAGAGACAGAGTATGAGCAGGGGAGGGGCAGACAGAGAGGGAGACACAGAATCCAAAGCAGGCTCCAGGCTCTGAGCTGTCAGCACAGAGCCCAAAGCAGGGTTTGAACTAATGAACCAGGTCATGACCTGAGCCTAACTGGGACACTTAACCGACTGAGCCACCCAGGCACCCCTGAAGGATCTGTGTTTAGATTCATTTGTTTGCATGTGGACGTCCTGTTGTTGCTGCACAATTTGTTGAAGAGACTGTCTTTCCTTCTTTGTCAAAGATCGGTTGACTTCATCTGTGTGGATCTATTTCTGGGCTCTCTCTTCTGTTCTGTTGATCTTTCGCCAATACTGATGTCTTGAGTACTGTCGTATTGTAGAAAGTCTTGAAGTTGGGTAAGTGTCAGTCCTCCAACTTTGTTCTTATTCAGCATGGTGCTCAAAATTTTTATTGAAAGAAATGCTTGATTTAGTCAAGCTGGAAATTTTTTATTTCAAAAATTTTATTTTTTCCTTTGAAGAGTTGGCAAACTACAGCCTGCAGGCCAAACCTTTTTTTTTTTTTAATTTTGTAAATTTCTGGTAAATAAAGTGTGAATGGAACACAGACAGGCCCATTCTTTTATATATTGTCTGTGGCTGCTGTCACGTTACAACAGCACAGTTGAGGAGTTGCAGTAAAGACTCCATAGCTGACAAAGCCTAAAATAATTACTACCTGACCTTTTACAGAAAAAAGTATGCTTACCCCTGCCTTATTGAATCACTTTTACACACCACTGCTTTCTGAGCTGGTGCTGTGCTGGGTTCTGGGGAACAGCACACCCACCATTTTGCCCCTGGTATATTTTACTACATTTTGTCCCCTGAGTTAGTGTCCTCTTTGCCCCCTCACACTTAGTAGGCTATCAGATTTACTCACAAAAGAACTAATTTACTTTGACCCCATGGGTTACAGGGATTCAGAAATACTGAAATGGATTAAACATTATCTTTTCCTTGATCAATATGGACAAAGCCACTGAGCCCCATAATTATAGCGATGAATTCGAAGGGCCAAGAAATGATTCTTGTTTGCACTGAGTCAGGCTTTTCAAAATCAATATGGAAGGACAAATGGATTTGGGGAGGAGGCACGGAACCCCCAGTCATCGGTGGTGAATGATGAGCAACATTGAGTGAAATCCTGCCTGTGCATCCATTCTTTCTTCGTTTGCATTCTGGGCTGTGTGAATTATTCATTTAAATGGCAGTTTAGAAGCTGCCTCCAGAGAGCCTTGTGCAGGAACCATGATTGCACTGGCCTTCACCAAGCAGCCTGAGACTTTGTGTGTTAATTTAGCATTCAGTTATAATGAAACGATGGCATTGAAAGCTTGAGTTTTTAAAACCATTGTAATATTATGTGAAGAACTTGGGTCTGTGGAAGGTTAAGATCTCAATTAACATGGAGCTGTGGGAGGAATCTCCACTGACAAGTTTCCTACAAAGCAGAGCCTTTCAGAAGAAGGAGTCTCCCCTTGGTGCAGGCAATTCATGGGCTAGACAAGGTGTTTCTGCTTGGTAAGGCATTCCCTGGATTTATGTTTCAGCAGAAAGGTATGATTTCTTTTGTTTCTGGGTGTTATATCATAGTAAATTATGTTTCAAAAAAATCGTCGTGGGTGGAACTTATTAAACTGAGTTTTGTTTCTGTAAAGCTTTTTTCTTTTTAATGTTTTATTCATTTTTTGAGAAAGAGAGAGACAGAACGTGAGCGGGGGAGAGACAGAGAGATGGAGACAGAATCTGAAGCAGGCTCCAGGCTCTGAGCTGTTAGCACAGAGCCTGATGGAGGGCTCAGACTCTTGAACCACAAGATCGTGACCTGAGTTGAAGTTGGACACTTAACTGACTGAGCTACCACCCCCCCCCTTAATGTTAATGTTTTTGTACAGTTTTGTATTTAATAATTTAAAAAATTGAAGTCTTTGTGACTTAATTTTTTTATTGAAACATAAATTCTATACAGTAAAATACATAGTTCTTTGGCATACAATTCAATGAGTACTGACAGATGAATGAATACACCTGAGTTACCCATACCTCATCAAGATATAGAACATTTCTAGCAATCCACAATGTTTTCTTATGTCTCTTTGAAGTGGTTCCCCACCTTCCTGCCCAGAAGCAACCCATGATTGCTCTTACTATTGAGTAATAATTTTGCCTGTTTAGAACTTCATATAAATGGGATTGTACATATGTTCACTTTTGTTTCTGGCTTCTTTCACTCAAAACGTTTATGAAATGCACCCATATTTTGAGTATATCAGTAGTTGGTTCCTGAGTAACAATCCACTATATGAATGTATCACAGATTTGTTTATCTTTTCATCTGTTGATGGGCACTTGACTTCTAGTTTTGGGCTATTGTGAATGGCGCTTCCATGAACATTCACACAATATTTTGGTGGCTGTGTTTCCATTGGATAGATACCTAGGGGTGGAATTATTGGATCATAGGGTAGATACAAGTTTAACTTTACAAGCAATGGCAAAATGTTGTTCCAAAGTTTTTGATATATCCGTGAGCAATGTATAGGATTTCTGCTTACTCCACATTCTTGTGAACATTTAGTATTTTCAGAAAACTTAATGTTAGCTCTTCTAGTGGATGCAAAATTGCAATCTGGTTGGTGTTTTATTTTGCATTTCCCTGTTGACTAATCACGTTGAACACACTTTGGCTTGCATATTGGTCATTCAAATACCTTCCTTTGGAAGGTGTTCACCTCTTTGGCCTTCTGTTTTCACTGATGTTTAAATTATAGGAGTTCTTTACATATTCTGGGTATAAGTCATTTGTCAGATGTGTATTATGAATTGTTTTTCCTCAATAATGGTTTTTCTATTTGTTTTATATTGATAGTGGATTTAATGATCAAAAGTTTTGAAATTTTTAAAATCTAAATTCTCAATTTTTTAAAATGTTTATTTATTTTTGAAGGAAAGAGAGACAGAGCATGAGCAGGGGAGGGACAAAGAGAGAGACACACACACAGAATCCAAAACGGGCTCCAGGCTCTGCACTGTCAGCACAGAGCCCGACACGGGGCCCGAACCCTGAACTGTGAGATCATGACTCAAGCCGAAGTTGGTCGTCCAGTCAACTGAGCCACCCAGGCGCCCCTAAATTCTCAATTTTTAAAATTATAAGTGCTTTGTATGTCCTAAGAAACCATTGCCTACCCGAAGGCTACAAAGATATTTATCATTTTTTGTTTTTAAGAAATATTATAGGTTTAGCTTTTCCATCAAAGTCTATCATCCATCTTGAATTAATAATGTGTGTGTTGTGAATTAGGGGTGAGGATGTTTTCCTATGGTTAAGTCACTTGTTCCAGCACAATTTGTTGAAAATATTTTCCCCATTTAATAATGTAGGTACCGTTATTGAAACTCAGTTGACTGTATGTGTACAGCTTTATTTCTGGACTGTGTTCCATTGATCTGTTTGTCTATTCTAATGCCAATACCACACTGTTTTGATTAATTAGGTTTATAGTAAGACTTAACATCAGGAAATGTGACTCTTTGCATTTTTTCTTCTTTTTCAAAATTGTTTTTGATATTCTAGATCCCTTTCATTTCTCTATAAAATTTAGAATTAACCTGGAAACTCCTAGAAAAAGACCACTGAGATTTTGATTGTGATTTCATTGAATTTTTAGATCAATTTGGAAAGAATTAACATCTTAATACCAAGTTTTCTAATCCTTAAGTAAGGCATCTCTTTTCATCTATTTAAACCTTTTAAAATTTCTCACAGCAATATTTTGTAACTTTTAGTATACAGGTATTGCACATAATTTAAAAGATTTATATTTAATTTTTAAATGCTTTTTATGGTATTGTAAATGTTATTGTTCTTTGAATTTCAATTTCCATTTGTTCTTTGTTAGTATATTGAAATACAATTGATTTTGGTCTATTAATTTCCTATCCTGTGGCCTTGCTAAAACTCACTAGTTGTAGTAGATTATGTGGATTCCTTAGGGTTTTCTACATAGACAGTCATGCCCACAAATAAAGACAGTTTTTTCCTTTCCAATTCCTATGGCATTCATTCATTCAAGCATTCATTCATTCATTCATTCATTCATTCATTCATTCATCTTACTGCAATTGCCAGGACCACCAGTACACTGTTACATAGATGTAGTAACCCATCCTTGCCTTGTTCCTGATCTTGGGGGGAAAATATCCAGTGTTTCATCATAAATATAATGTTAGCTGTAGGGTTTTTTTTAAGATGCTCTTTATTAGGTTGAGGACTTTTTATGCTATTTCAAATTTCCTAAGAGTTTTTAGGATGAGCAAAAGTTGAATTCTTTCAAATGCTTTTTCTGCATTTATGTGGTCATGCAATTTTTTCTTCTTTATTCTGTTCATGTGGTGAAGTGTGTTGATTGATTTTTCAAATAAACCAACCATAAATTCCTGGGATAAATATAATTTAGTCATGATATTTTATCCTTTTAATTGTAGTTGGATTTGATTCAATATTGTGTTAGAATTTTTACATCTAGGTTAATGAGAAATATTGGTGTGTAATACAGTTTTTCAAATATTCATGTCTGATTTGGTGTCAGGGTTATGCTGCCCTCATGAAATAAGTTGGGAAGTATTCCCTCCTCTAGTTTTCTGAGTGTATATCAGATAGTTTCTATTTTTTCCCTACATATTTGATAGAATTCATCATTTAAGGCATCTGAACCTGGGGCTGTTGATATTAGCTTGGCTAGTAATTGTGAATTTACATTTTTGTGTATATATAGAGCCAGTTATATTTTATATTTCTTCTTGTGTCAGTTTTGGTAGTTTCTGTTTTTCAAGGAATTGACATTTAACTCAAGTTACCAAATATTTGCATAAATTGGTTTGTAATATTTCCTTATTTCATTATCTGTAGGATCTATTATAGTGTTTCCTCTTTTATTCCTGCTACTGGTATTTTGTACTTTCTTACATTTTTCTTCATCAATATAGCTAGGGTTTAAAATTTTCATTAATCATTTTAAAAAACCAACTGTTGATATCATTGGTGTTTTTTCGTTAATTTTTTTTCCATTTTATGGTTTCTCCTTTTATCTCCATTATTTTATTCCTTCTTTCAACATTGAGTTTCATTTCTTCTTCTTTTTCTTTTTACAGGAGTATCTTAGACTATTCATCTTAAAGTTTTCTTCTATTCTACTATAATCTTTTAAATCTGTAAATTTTTCTCTAAACTGTGTTTTAGCTATATCTCACAAATACTGATATTTTTTCATTGTTTGTTTTAAACTATTTTCCAGTTTCCCATGTCATTTTCTTCCTCAACACATGTATTATGAAGTAGTGTGCTGTTTAATTCCCCAATCTTTGGGGTTTTTCTAGACACCATCTTTTCTTAGATATCATTGATATTTTTCATATCACTATCATATATCATCTTCTAAAATTAGCCCATTATTACCAGAGAACATAATATGTGGATTTCATTCATTTTAAATTTACTGGGACTTGTTTGGTAGCCCAGTGTGTGATCTGGTAAAAAAATATGTGCTCTGCAGTTATTAGGTGTAGAGTTCTATAAATTCAGTGAAGTTATGTTGGTAAATAGTGTTGCTACATGACCACCCCGCAATAAATGTCCTTAGCACTGAGTCTTATCAAGCCTCCCCGGTGAGCAGCATTTCAGATGTTTGTCACAGCTCATCACTGGAAGAATTAGTGCATCTTACGCGATTGCACCAGGAGAGAACTCTTGAAAACCTGAATGTGGATTCCTCTGGACTTTTCCCCCTGTAGTTAGTCTCTTCTCTTGGCTGATTTTGCTTTATATCTTTTCACTGTAAGGAATCTTTTCAAAGAAGCAACCTTTGATTTTATTCATTTTCTCTATTGATTTCCTGTTTTCAATTTCATTGACTTCTGTTCTGCAAATAAAACAAAATTATTTCTTTTCTTTTGGTTGTTTTGGATTTAATTTGCTCGCCTTTTTCTAGTTTCCTGAAGTAAAAGGTTAGATGATTATTTTTCTTTTCTAACACATGTGTTCAATGCTGTGAATGTTCTTTTAAGCTCTTACTGCATTTCACAAATTTAGTAAGTTGTATTTTAATTTTTATTCAGTTTAAAATTTCTTGAAACTCTTTTTTTTGACCCGTGTATTACTTAGAATTATGTTCCATAATCTCCAAATATTTTGGGATTTGTCCAGCTATCCTTCTGTTATTGATGTCTAGTTTAATTCCAGTATAATATAGAAGCAGACATTGTGTGATTCCAGTACTTTGAAATTTGTTAAAGTGTGTTTTATGGCCCAGAATGGGATCTATCTTGGTGATTGTTCCCTGTGAGCTTGAGAAGAATGTGTAATCTATTGTTGCTGGATGAAGTATTCTATACATGTCAATTATATCTCCTTGATGGGTCTGTTCAGTTTAACTGTATCCTTACCAATTTCCTGCTTGATGGGTTTGTCAGTTACTGATAAGAGGGGTGTTGAAGTATTCAATATCATTGTGAATTCATTTATTTCTTTTTGTGGTTCTATCAGTTTTTACCTCACATATTTTAACACACTGTTGTTAGGTCTATACTATTGAGAATTGTTATGTTTTCTTGGAGAATTGATCCCTTTATCATTATGTAATGCCCATCTTTTTCCCTGGTAATAGTCTTGCTTTGAAGTCTGCTTTGTCTGAAATTAATATGTCTACTCTGGCTTTCTTTTGATTAGTGTTAGCATGGTATATCTTTCTCTGTCTCTTTACTTCTACTTGGTCTGTTCTTTATGTATAGGGTGGGTTTTTCGTAGATAGCATATAGTTGGGTCTTGTGTTTTCATCTACTCTTAGCAGTCTCTGCATCTTAATTAGTGCATTTAGACCATTCACATTTAAAGTGATTATCAATATAGTTGGATTAATATGTACCATATTTGTAACTGTTTTCTATTTGTTCGTCTGGTTCTCTCTCATTTTCTGTCTTCTACTTTTTTTTTTGCCTTCTTTGATTGTTTGCCTATTGATTTCCTGTTTTCAATTTAATTGAGCATCTTATATGAATTAGTATTTCTTCTCTCTTAACATACAAATTATACTTCCTTTGAATATTACTTTAGTGGTTGCCTGATATTTTGCAATATACATTTACAGCTAATTCAAGTCCACTTTTAAATAATCTTGTATTACTTCATGGGTACTATAGGTAGCTTTTAACTACCAGTATTCCCAGTTTCTTGCTCCTGTTCCTATAACACTGCTGTCATTCATTTCACTTATCCATAAATCCTATTCACTTATCTTAGAATATCCATCTCTCTACTTATATTATCCATCTGTTCTTACCTATTTTCTACGTTTTTCCATTAGTGCCTTTAGCATATTAATCATAGTTGTTTTTTTTGAATGTTTATTTTTGAGAGAGAGAGAGAGAGAGAGAGAGAGAGAGAGAACAAGTGGGGGAGGGGCAAAGAGAGAGGGAGACACAGAATTCGAAGCAGGCTCCAGGCTCTGAGCTGTCAGCACAGTGCCCAACACGGGGCTCGAACCCACGAACTATGAGATCATGACCTGAGCCGAAGTCAGACACTTAACTGACTGAGCCACTCAGGTGCCCCATTAATCATAGTTGTTTTAAATTCTCTGTCATAATTCCAGCCATACCTACCATCTTGGAATACTGCTCAGTAGATAAGAGCACAGACTCTGGAAGTCGAGTGCCTGTGTTTGAATTCTGGCTCTGTTCATCAGGTGTGTAATCTTTGACAGGATATGTCAGTTCTTTCTACTTTAGTTTCTTCATTGGTGAAGTGGGAATACTCACAAAACCTACTTCATAGAGTTGTTAGGAGAATTGAATGAGTTAGCATGTGAAAAGCACTTAGAATAATGTCTGCCACAAAGTAAGCACTCTGTATACGTTAGATGATGCCGATAGTGACGGTGACTATGTTGATGATGAGACAGCCATATATACAACATGCTAGCACACTCCCGTCCAAGGGCCATTCATTGCCTGGGATCTCTCCTCTGCCTGGGGTGCTTCCCTCCGGGTGCCCACACAACCTGTTCCTCCTGTCCGTCAGTCTTTGCGTGAGTGTCACCACAGCACTGAGACCTTTCCTGAACACCGTATATAAACACACAGCCCTTCTGCTACTGCTCTCCCCCTTGCCCAGTTTTGCTATTTTCTGTAGCAAGTATGGTTACCCGACAAACTATAGGCTTACTTACTTTTTGTTGACTTCACGTCTCCTTCAACTTAAATGTAGGCTGCACAAGGGCAGGGTCTATCTTCGAACTTTAAAGAATTAAAATATTTTTAGGGCAGTTTTCTCTATAGTCATATAAAAAACTACTGTGCAGCTCCTTGCAGTAAGGTTTTCTAAGAATATTTTATGACATCGGGAATATTTATATGGCGCTATCATATCTGTGCAAAGCAGCCATAGACAGTAGGGAAGACTAAGAGAGATAGTGTGACCAGAGCAGGATCCATGCGTGTAGGGGACCGCCCGCAACCTGTGCCCACGTCTGTCTGAGTTCACAGCCTTATGCCCTAAGCCACCAGTAATGCCTTTTGACTTTCTCTTTCAGTATGAATACTTCAATGCTGTGCTGATAAACGAAAGGGACAAAGATGGGAATTTTTTGGAGCTGGGGAAGGAATTCATCTTAGCCCCAAATGACCATTTTAATAATTTGCCTGTGAACATCAGTCTGAGTGACGTCCAGGTGCCAACGAACATGTACAACAAAGGTAAGGCTCACCGCTGTGGCTCCTTTTAGAGGGTGAAGGGCAGGGCTTGTGAGGGACAGCCCCGGCTGGTTTGGGTATTGGGTTTTATAAAAAACACAACTACAAGCTGTCCGTGTCAGCAGGAGCTGGATAGGTGAGGTGTGCATGCCTGTTGTGCCTGGAGATGGCTCACTGTTTCCCCAGCTGGTGTGTGCATCGAGCAGTCTAACGTGGATTCCAGGGGCTGGCAAACCTTTCCTGTAAAGGGCCAGATAGTAACTAACTTAGGCTTTGTGAGCCATAGAGTCTCTGTTGCAACTACCCAGCTCTGCAGTTCTGGCACCAAAGCGGCTGTAGACACGACATAAATCAGCGGATATGGCCATGTTCCAGTCAGACGTTTTATCTACAAAAACAGATGGCTGGGTTTGACCTGCAGGCTGTAGTTCACTGACCCCAGGTGTAGTTTTTCTCTCTTCTCTTCCATTTCTTATAATGCTTTAGTGGATCAGAAGCCCCTGGGGTTGCGACAGGATCAGCTGTGGTCTTTGCCTAGAATACAAAGTAGAATGGACCTTGTTTTCAGGTTTGAATATAGAATCTGCTCAAATCCAGCCTTCACGTAGACTCTAGAGTTCTTTCCCCCAAATTCCCATCTGCCTGTGGAACCTGAGATTATAATGTCCAAAGACAGGGCTCTGGCCTCAGACTGCCTCTGGTTGGTCCTGCATCCGTCGCTTACTGACTGTGACCTTGGGTGCACCATCTTGTCTTTTTAGATCTTAGTTTCCACGTATCTAGGATGTGGATAATAATTGTGTCCATCTCATAATAATGCAGTTAAGTTCAGGATGTTGCCTTCCTCATCCACACCTTTAGTGAGTAGGATTTTGCTCTGCGTTCTCAGGCCTGGGAGGCTCCTACAAAAAGAGCCATCCTCCTGGAAAAGTAAGTTAGAGAACCATGGCATCTTCAAAGTAAAAATCTGCCCCATTGTCTGCCGCCGAGCTTTCTAAAACATTGGGGGCCGGATTCTACCACCCACCCAGTTTCAGTGTCATATCCAGAGGGCAGTGGTCAAGAGAAGGGCTCTGGGTTTGAGTCCCGCTCTTCCTCTTGTCAGCTCTGTGATCCTAAGCAGGTAATTGTGCCTTCCCAAGCCTTGGTTTCCCTTTCTGTAAAATAGGGACAAGGATACCACCTCCCTTCCGGGGGTTGTTGTGAGGATATGGAATGATGTGTCTACAGCCTTCGCGACGAGACTTGCTCATGGAAAGTGCTCAGTGCATCTGAGCTGCTCTTGTTGTTGTCGGGAAGTACCGTGAATATAAATCGCATTTCTAAATTATTCTAGATCACTGTTTGAAGAGCTTGGTCGATGATTAAAGAATTTCTAACTCAATGCCTGAAACATTCTTCTCGTGGTTGTCTTTTGTGGCCGTGCTACTAATGGCTCCCTTCCCGGTTTACCTACTGCCCATCCTTAAAATTCAGAGGAGGCGGTATCCCATCTATTAACTGCCCTGACATTTATTGGGGACCCCATGGTGAACCAGACAGAGCCCCTCCCTCTAGGGGGTCACAGTTTATTTGGGGGAAATGGATAGGTAATGAGATCGTTAGAACGCTGTGTGTGTCACCTGCTGGCTACAGTTACAGACATCTGGGGGCAGTGGGAGCTCCAAGACGGAACCTGACCACGTGCTCGTGTGGGCAGCCACATGTTTGTCTTTCTCTGTCTCTCTTAGAGACAGTGATGCTGGGCTGAACTGTCCCTAGTGGGCTCTGGGCTGGACTATATCCTGTGACCTAATCTTTACTTTGGACTCTTCCCTAGGACAGATCCCTTAGAGCCTAAGCCTCCTTAGAGGGCTGAGCTCAACCTCGTCCAGTGGTTGAGGACCTTGTCCTAGTCCTCCAGGGTGATCCCGTTAGCTGAGGAAGGAAACCCCCTTCTGTGCAGTGTGGCTGGAAGAAAGCCATCCTCTCAGCATTAAATACATTCTCAACTGAAGATGAAAAATTAACAACATTTTACAGAGCAATTTCAGGCATAAAACAATTCAGAATGATCTTTTAAAATATGGCAGCTGCTTCAAGGTTGCTCGAACCATTAGCACCATTATAGAGATTTAATTGCACCTTGAGCTTTAAAGGCATAATTGTACCTTTCGATGGCAGCAACACATAAGGGACCAGCACTGCCATTGATCACACAGGCTGCAGAATCAGGGCTACGAGACTTGCTAGGCAGAATCTTAATAGATCACTTGAGCCGTGGAAGTAGGTAATAATATTTAAAGTCAACCTCAGCAGCCCTTGTAGGGCCTGCCTACCACCCCTACCCAGACTCACTGGTCCCCCAGCTAGGTCTTGGGGTCATGGACTGAGGTCAGCCAGGCACTGGATCTTGTCTCTGCCAAGCAGTGAGTAGTTAGCGGCCCAAGGGGGAGAGGAAGGGACTTTAGGAAAATTCCTGTCTCCATTCCACCTAATTCAAACCAGCCTCAAACAGTCTTTTTTTCTTTTCAAGCTGCAGAAGTGTATTTCATGTTAAGAGGGCTTGCCAGCTCAGATCTAGTTATTGATGACATGTATGTGGGACACGTGCTCAGAGCTTGATCGCTGACTGCCTGTGACATTCCTAGGTTAGAAATCTTGCCCTGACAGAGGAAACCGGTACAGGGTCCGCTTTCTGGGCAGCTTGGACATAACTGAGTGGGCTCATAGCAGGGTGGTTTGATACTTGCCTACGAGCTGCTGCGTGCTATGCTCTTGGCATAACTTCTTGTCACAGCTGAACACAGCTGGTAAACACTACCTGCTTGTCGCAGTCTGCTCTTCGCCTCCTTGGCTGGGCCTTGCAACCAGGCCGTTCACCCGGGTCAGCATATGCCCCTGCTCCAGGTGCCTTTCTTACAGGCACTGCGAGAGACTGGGGCATCAGAGTGCATGGCACGTGGGCAAGCCATGAGAATTCAAAGAGCCACATTCCAAGTCTTTAGAAACGTGTCTTAGGATCCTTGTGGTGCCCTATGCAGCAGCTTCTTCACGAACCTTCTTCAGTAGAGGTTTGCTCAGTGGCTACTCTGGCACCCCCAGCCTGTGCATCTTGCTGCCCGTGACACTTCTTTGAAGAATGGCTGCCCATGCCTCTGGAAACTCCGCTGCCTGGATGAGTAAAGCATGGGGCAGGATGCTTGTTTGAGGACCACTGATGGTCTGACAGTAGATTCAGATAAAACCGAATTCTTTTTTAAGTCCTCTTTGGGCTGAAATGGTGTAAAATTCACACGCACACACATGCACACATGTGCATGTACACATGCCTACATATGTGCATGTGTGCATGTGTACAGTTTGTGTATGTGTGTTTATATATGTGTGTATGAAAGAAAAACTCTGCTCTCAACCTGCGCTTTCATTCCCACTTGCACCTCTGTGCACCCAGGTGAGAGTTCATGGAGTATACCTTTGTCTTTCTTCCATGATGCCCTATTTCACTCCATTTCTGTCATCCCTGCCTCCTCTTTCCTCCTTACGCAAATGTTCTTCTCAAAACCAGTTCAGTAAACCTTTCATTCGCTCTTTTATTACGTGACTTGGGTTTATTCCTTGGTTTTAGCATTGTTTTGTCCCAGGAGTGCATTGCATACTTTTTTTCCTTTTCCACTTGGAGTTCTCTGAGGGCAGGGCACCCTGCTGGTTCAGCCTGGTGCCCCACTTTGCCCTAAACAGCATGCTTCTTGCTTATTGGGTTTTCTCGAGATGTGGGATCAGCTGGGAGATACCAGTGCCCATGCCTCCTGGGCTGTGAGAAGTCAACCCTGGTTGTAGTGTTCCCATGGTGTTCACAAGCAGCAGAAACATATCCTGGATGATTTAAATGGAAAAGAAACCTTTTGAAAGGACATTGGGTCACTCACAGACTCTCCAAGAGAGCTAGAGAATAAGACTTGGAAAATGGTGGGGAAGGAGGGTGGCCAGGGGTCAGAGCCACACCCAGGGCCAGCCTGGTGAGGCTCCTGCACTGATTTGCCCCACCAGTGCCCCTGTGACTGCATAAAGTGTCTGTGCGTCATTTTCCTCAAACTTAAATTGGAGATGATAATCCCAGTGACCTGCTTCAGGGGGTTGCGGTGCGAGTTAAACATTTAGAAGGATGTTTGGTGCATGGTGACTGCCTGGTACACAAGCTTGGGCTAGTTTCTCTTCTCCTCGATCCTCAGCATCCTTAGCTATACAGCAAGTGGAATAACAATCCTAACCTTATGGAAGTACTGGGAGCATGGCAACAGCGATGCCCATGTGGGTTGGGGAGGAGTGGCTCACCCACTGATGTTGGCTCCTGTCACCTGCTGGCTGGAAAGTACAACCCATGTCATGGGGCTGCAGTCAGATAGCACAGACAGGTAAAGCACGTGGCCTGTCAAGGAACCTGGTACTTGACGAAGGCCAATGCACTCTGCTATTATTGTGACCATATGAGTTTGTTCAATTCTCACCGCAATTATGGTTAAGAGAGGAGGACCTTCAGGCGGAGGCAGGGTTAGAACCAGGCATTTTCATTGTGTCCTGTCTGGACCCCCCACCACCTCGGTGCCTGGGCTGGTGGACTGGGAGCCATTTTTCTCAAGGGCTTGGAACCCAAGACCTGGATATAGACCAGAATTTGGACTGTAAGCCTCTGCTTACATCTTCTGTCATAGCTGCGGAAGAACACAAATGGGCAGTTCCATGATGCTGGGTTGTTTTGGGGTTTTGGCTGCCAGTCTGAGAGTTTTCACCTTCCTTATCCCATTCTGCTCCCACACTTCCCTCCTTCCTTCCATCACTGTGAAACAGTGGCGCTGCCTCTGAGTCAGAGGAAAGCCAGAAGATAACTATGGAATAGAAAAGGTGACGGGTTCAATATGTGCCCATAGATAACATTAAACACACATGACTCTATGATTCGGCTGGGGGGTCAGCAGGGAGGGAACGAAGCCTATAGCTTCCGAGTATTTTTAGACCAAGCAACAGAGAGGCAGAGGTCACAGCTTCTTTCTTGGCAGTTTTAGCCTGGATAAAAAATGCAAATCTTAGAAGTTAATCTGTTTAAACTTTTGCGTCATTTTAGCACCTTGGCCTTGTTTTCTTCCCTCTTCAGCCCCATGAGGGCACTGAGGCGGTGTTCTCGTGTCTGTGTTTCAGATGAAGAAACGAAGGGTCAGAGAAGCCCCATGACTTGCTCCAGGTCACACAGGTAGGAAGGCTCATGCCAGGGTGGACCTCAACATTCTGATGAGGGGTCCAGCTTCCTCTGATGCCTCTCTGGGCATGAGCTCTGAGAAAGTAAGGACCTGGTCCCCCAGGGTCCCCTGTCTGGGGCTCAGTTACTTCCTGGCCACCTTAGGATATAGGAATTTTTGCTCAGGCTGAGAACCTCAGCCCTAGGCCTATAACCAGCCTTCCTCTGAAGCTCTAACTCTCCCTGGGCACTGCCAGGGCACAAGTCCCCACGGTAGTGTTACCCCAGACACTTCTCCTGAGTCTTGTCTCTGGCCACTCTCTGGCCAGCCCTCCTCCCTCTTTCTTCCATGACACACAGCCTAATGATTTCAATGACTTGAGTTCCCATGTGAGCTGGGGTGAGCTGCTGACCCAGGTAGCTTTTGCATATCAGCCCTGCAAACATTTTTGGCCTAAGAAGTACAAAGGCTCCAACTGTTGGCTTAGGATACAAAGGGGGAGATAGCAGAGAGAGGTGGTCTGCCTGGCAGAGGTGGGAGAGGGGCATGACCTAGGCTACCTTTTCTTCTTCTTGGTTTCCCTGGCAGGGTGTCTGGTCAAGTGGACTGGGTTGCACACCTCTCCTGTGTGTCTGTGTGTGTGTGTGTGTGTGTGTGTGTGTGTGTGCGCGCGCACGCGCGCGCGCGCGTGTTGGGGCGGGGGAGAGTGTCCAACCCCTGAAAATGAAACAGGCCTAAGGAAAGTGAGACCCATAGCCAACATGGCAGAACCCAAGGATTCAGTCTGTCTGCTACAACCCAGTAGGTTCTTCTAAAAAGCCCAGGGAAGGACAGAGGTTTGGTGAGGGGGACTTGGGTCCCTGGCTTGGAAGCAGAGTATGCTTGCTGCTGTACGGATGAGCAGGACTGCTGGGTTTGGATTTGTCAGATGTCACAACCTGTCTTTCACATGTTGGGTTTGATAAATCGCAAAACACGCTTTGCCAAGCACTTCTCCCCTTAATTACATGTGTATATTTTAAGGGAGATTTAATCCATATGTTTCTGATTTGTTTACACGGAAATCATTTAAATGTTTTCTAAGAGCCATTTGATGTGCAGGAAGGCTCATGAACCTTTTAAAGAGCTGTGTTAAAAGTAACATCACCAAGACAGCGATATAGGTTGTTCCTGACTTTGCTCCCCTCGTGAGAACGGCCAACATCTACTCACCAACAAGACACCACTGAGAGAAACCCAGAACGCGGGGGTGAAGCGGAAGCACCCCTGCACCACAGAGACCAAGACAGACAGCGTTAGGGGGTAAGAGGAGCAGTTCCACGTGCATCCCGTTCCCCTCCCCCGGGCCAGTGCAGGACCACCCCAAGGAAGATCCCCCAGAGCCTCCGGTTCCTACCGGTTGGAAAGGAAAGCCCAGGGGTGACAACCAACCTTCCCCAGCATCGTGGGTCACTTTGGGGGAGCCCCTACCCTGATCTCACACTACGGGGACTGCAGGGAAATCTTCGGGGCCCAGACGCTGGGGATCAGACTGTGATGAAGAAGGGGAGGGGCTGGCAACAACCAGCACGTGTGGACCGAGTTCCCGCCCGCAGTGCCCAAGCGGCGACCCCAGCCGGCGGCTCTCCTCCTCTGCACAACCGAGTCAGGGGCGGGCTCTGACCAGAGATCTTGGTGGGGTGGGCTCTGGGGTGGTCCAGAGACCAGTTTGCCCCCACTCATGCAAGGTGCTGAGTCACAGCCCCAGCTGCTCTGGTCCCATGTGACCAGAAGGGCTGGCCACAACTCCTGGCAGCCGTGTGCAAGAGGCAGGATGGCAGAGCTGATCCCCCTCGCCCCCAGGGCACAGCCAGCACTGGGCATGCGGGCTTCCGCGCTGTGCACAGGCAAGAAGGCTGATGCATAGCCAAGGCTGAGGTTGAGCTCCTGGCCCCTCCTATCTTGAGAGCCTGTTGGGAAATTGAGAGGAGGCTGGATGGTGCCCCACCTGCCACCCGGGCAAGGGGGCTGAGACATAGCCACGCCCACCGTGGAGGCCCCTCCTGACTAGAGGGCTGGCACCACGCCTGGAAGCTGTGTGGCCCAGGGGCACTCAAGCTGAGGGAAGAGCAGACGGAGCAAGGCCCGTGGCCCCGTTCAGCCAGGGAACTGGGCTGCGAGCTGACCCGAGCTAGGACAACAAGCCCTTTGCTGGGTTAAGAGCTGCTCCTCCCCCGGCCTCTGGCAGGCAGGGAGTCTACTCTGTGGCCGTGACCTTCCCTGAAATGAGCCTTCGGCCTGTCTGACCCGGGAACCTAACAGAGCACAGGGGTTGCTGCAGAGCCCATTCAGCGGCCCTACAGACAGTGGCACTCTGAACACAGAGCATAGGCCACGGCTTCCCCCGTCTGCAGAGCAAAACCGGTGGCCTCCCCTAACCAGGGAAATCGGTGCACACTCGGGCCTGACTCGGGCCCCCAAACAACGAGCTGTACAAGCCCTGGGCCGTGGCCTGAGACCCTGCCAGGGCAGGGAAGCTAATTCATAGCCCCACCTAACATTGAACATAGCGCCCAGGCCCACCCGTCTCGGAAGCCTGACCAGAGAATCCAGGCCAGCACAGCGCCCTTCCTACAGAGTCACTCGGGTGGGGGACCGGGCCAACAATGCCACCCAGGCACACCCCCACCCCTGTCCTCAGAGTTCTCGCAGTTGCCTTTCCTGAAAAGAGACCATAATAGCAGGTCCCACCTGCCCAAACACATTCCCAGCAGTCACACCCAGAAACCCCCATTGGGCTGACTGCTGAAGAACTGAGTCTGCCAAGGCAAACCTATAACGTCTGGAGGAGGTGCCCCATTACTCAAACGTGCAAATACTAGTGTAAGGAATCAAGGCTCGCAATAAGTCAGATGTTAGCTAAACTTACCGTGGTAATCATCTCACAGTATGCGTAAACCATCTTGCTCTATGCCTTAAACGGATATAATGGAGTATGTGAATTATTTCTCAATAAAACTGGGGAAAGAAGAAAAAAAGAGAGCGCCAAACAAGAAAAAAAGATGGATTTAAAATTTTTTACTTTTGTTTTTGCATGTGTATGTGTGTGTGAGAGACAGAGATAGACAGATTCCAGGATATCAGAAACAAATTTAGACTCTACGCAGTTTGTTTTCTCCTAGAAATTCTGAACTGAAGCTTCTGGAATAGGCTTGAATCTTGCTTTCATGTTGTCTCCCTACACTAAGTGAATGTGCTGGTGCTGTGGCCAGAAATTTGAATCAGGCGTCAAGATCAGAGGTCAGGCCTGAACACATTGCTTTGGTCCTAGGGAGGGAACCTCCCCGCCACATGGCCCTCTGGCACCTGCATCCTCACCAAGACCAGGTGAACTTTCCCGACCCCTGTTTTGTCAGTTTGAGAGCAGCAGGACCAAAGTGTTTGGCAAGATGCACGCAAGATAATGGTGCTGGAGTGACTCCACAGCTGTCACCCTGAAGTACTCACATTTCTTCTCTCCTAGTTTAGATGTCATATTTTCATGTCACAGAATAACTAACTCTGTCTTGACATTCATGGTTTGAGTGGCTGAGTACAAGTTCTTTTAGAAGTTCCTTCACACTTGTGTGTGTGTGTGTGTGTGTGTGTGTGCGCGCGCGTGCACCTGCATTACACCAACATAGGTCTGCATAGATGTGTGCATGTGTATGTGATGGGTTTGTGTCTCAGAAGTGGTGTTAATGGAAGGAGGGTGTCCTGTGCCCACAATGCCCTTTAATGCTTAGGCTTAGGCTTAACCCAGAAGTTGTGCTTGTTGAATACATGGCTGAGTGAATGGATGAACAAACAGATGAGTTGATTACCCTGTACTGAGCACCTTAGCTGTATCATCTCGTCTGCCACCAGCCCTGTGTGGTAGGCAGCACACCTACACCGTCCTTCACCACCTACTATGACAGCGTTCCAGGGCACGCCTTCCATGGCCTCTGTGCTACAGTCGGGTCTGGCACACGAAAACGGGGTAAAACTCGACACACGACTTTGGGTGCTCGTGGGCCATACCCTAAAAAACAAGTGGGAAGGGCCCCTGCCTGAGGCTCTCTGAAACATTTTGATATTCCTTCGGTCTCCTTCGCCCTGGGCACTGACCCAGGCAGAGGCCGCTGTCTCCATTCTGGTCCACTTCCAGGCTCTTCCCAGAGCCATCAGGGCATCTTTGGAGCACGGCAGGCCCAGGCTTGCATCACAGTCTAGGGGTGCCAGTTTGGTGGACTAGGGAAAGGCAGTGACCTCCCTGAGCCTCAGTTTCCCCATCTGTAAGGTGTGGAGTGTCATTTGAAGATTACAGGAGATAAGCGTGCAACACCCAGCATAGCATCTGGCACATGCAGACACTTGACTGATACACTTTGGCTTCTCACACCGAAGCAGTTTCTAGCCCCATGTTCCCTAGCGGGGTTCCTAAAGTGGCCCTGCCCCCAAACCCGGGGACAGCCTTGTGCTTCCCTTCGGCTTAGTTTGTAGGGTGAAGTGCAAATAGGCTGATAAGCATGCCCATTTATTGTCTCCCTCCTCTTCCTGGTCATGGACTTAGGACTCCATTCTCCTAACAGCCTCCCCTTAGGCTCTGTCCTCCCCCACCCCCCGCCAGCATGCTTTCACCCTGCGCCCCCTCTCCCCACCCCCACCCCCGCCCCCACCCAAGCCAGGCTTGTCCTTTTCTGCGAGCTTCACTAGTGACTTGTCTTTTCTTCTGGCCTCAACCCTGCTCTCCAGAATAGCCACTTGTCCTTATATCCCCAGTGTAGTGGTTCCTTTTTCATTTGACTCTCTCCCCTTGAACTTGAAGGCAGAGGCTGGTTTGTTTTCTTCCATCCCCTTAGGAACCTAGCAAAAGGAATGGAATAGGAGAGATTGTCCACTGAACTGAACTGAGTCCTATATTATTACATAACTACCTGAATCCTGCATTACTACATTACTACCTGGTTCCCACATCACCACATTCCCACATTACTACCTGGTTCCCACATTCCCACAGGTCATCATAAATGGATTGGTATTTTTTGTTTTCTGTTTTTTGTTTTTTTTCCTGCTTGTTGATCTGTACATTCTACTTCTGTTTGAATTTGATTTCTGAGGGGAGTGTTGCTTTTGAAGACAATAGTTTTAGATGTATGTCTAATGAGGTAATACTTTAAGGGTCTTTTACTTTGTATTTTGTAATCCCTCTCTTTTTTTCTGAATAATAGAAATTGAGATGCAGGCTTGAAATGGGATAGGAGCTGAATCTGGGCTAAGAGGAAGTCTACAAGCCAGTGCCCAGGCAGTAAAGGACTTTGTAAGAACAGGAGTGATTGCTAATTGTGTTTTTTTTTTTTTTTCACCTGGTGTCTCCACATTTATGAAATGTCACAGTAATCATAGAGTTGGAAGGTGACTTTTTTTTTTAAATTTTAATTACTTGGAATTCAAAGTCATTCCTATGATAACACCACTCATAGGAGCTTGCTTTCTGATCTGTCTTTGGTTGGGACAGGGAGCCACCTTCCACACTCCGAAAGTGATAGCAGTGAGTGTTGGAGCCTTGCTGACAGTCAGGTGTGTTCCAGGAAGGAAAACAGTAGGACCACTGTCCCTGGACTGACGCAGCCAACCACGATATGCCGCAGGTCCCCAAGAGCGAGAAGGGGACCGCTCTGCTGGAAATGCATGCAGAGCCTCCAGGATTTGGGGAAGAGCAGGGGAAACATGTGGGTAGGCCTCCTCAACAGCCCTCCCTGCAAGGCGCTGGCTCAGGGTGGGGCTTGTTCAGGGGCGTGCTGTTGGTCTTAGTGTGAAGGTGACACATGTTTGTTGCCGCAGTGAAGACCTGGGCCCCCCCACGAGGGCTCAGGCTGTACTGCTTGCTCACCTGTAAAGTGGGCATTCTGGCAGCACCTATCTCCCAGGGGGTGGGGAGGGTTAAACCAAGCCCTGTGAAACCGGCACTGTGGCTGGTACCTTGTAAAAGCTTAAGAGTCACTTTTGTTAGTATTGCTATAAGAAAGGTATTGAAAAGCCCACGATGGTGAGGCTTATTCCTGGGATTATCTCTGACACCCAACAAGGTAATATTCTCTTTTCTCCTGCACTTTGCAAGGCCTTTTATTACTGGAGTTTACATCAAGAAAATTCAGTGAACAGCAGACTGTGTGGACCCAGAGTTGCTTGTGGGTATCAGAAGCCCAAGAGCACCTTCCGTATGCGGTGGGGTCCCTCGGGTCCCCGGCCCTCACCCCTGCCCTCCTCTGCCTCATCGTGTTCAGATTCGGACACGGGCAGCCTCTGTAAGTCCAGGCCCTACTGCTCAGGCCACGTGGCTGTCGGGAACCTTGATGTCAATGTCAATTAGATATCAATTATAAGGCTTCAAATAATGCTCTTTGCTTTCCTTTTGGGGACCCTCAGCTGTTTGGTGGCACTACCCTTAGAAAGGACATGAAGCAAGCTTTCTTCCTTTTCACGTCTCGCACTGGTTCCCCTCTTTGTAGCTCCCAGTTAATGGAATCTTCTGTCCAGGATGCCCTACCCATTGTCCTTGGAGACACTCACCTGCCTGTGAGTCCACTGATGTCTCCCTCTGTCAGTATGTCCCCTCTAGATAACATACTACGTGCAGGCACATGCATGACCGGATGCAATACAGTCCTACCCACAACCCAGTGAGGTAGGAGCCCTTATTGTTTCCACTTTACAGGTAAGAATACTGAAGCTTTGAGACCTGCTGAGGATGAGTCAGTGAGAGAAATGGGCAAGTCAGCATGTAACCCTGGCCCTGTCTTCAGAACCACTGGGACACCTGCCTCTCCATACTGTGTCCTGTGTACTGCCAGTGCACCCACTGGCTGTGCCCCAGTGTTCAGTTAGCCGTGTCATGCCTGCTTACAGGCACACTTCACATGTGCAGCACATGCAAGGCCCTGTTTTGTCAAAGTGTGCGATTTTCTTCTCAGCGTGCAAAAACGCTCCATAAATGAAAACCAGTCTTATTTTACATAAACACTCCCAATCTCTTCCCCTGATCAAAATAAATGTTGCGGCAGAGAGCCTTTTTAAAAATGTAAAGCAAATTCTGCACCGGAATGTCAGTGGGTACCAACTGCTCACACGTTAGGGATATTTCTGTCGGGGGATGAGACAGTTCCACATTTAATCCTGCAAACCTGCCATGCCAGAATGCATACAAGTGGGTGAGGAGATAATGATTCGCAATGCAGAAAGGCTCTTCACCTCACCAGAAAGATCCCCACAGCGTGTTCAGGAGAAGCAAATGCCTCCACTGTAGTGGCTGGAGTAACATTTGCAGAGCTGGGACCCGGGGACCCTGCCACCATATATTGATTTAATGGATACTCACAGAGCACCTCTTGGGTGCAGATCTCAGGCGTGAGAGGTGAGGTGAGGTCTGGTGAAGAATGGGGAGACGCTGCCCGTGCTCTCGTGAAGCTCAGAGGCTGGCCGGGAGGCAGGTGGGAAGTAAGCCCTCCACTCAGCATTTGGTGAGACCAGAGGGCTGCTGTGAGAAGGGGGCTGTGGCCTAGGGACGCTGTGGCCCAGGGACAGTGTGGCCCAAGGTGGGGGACACACTGGGCCCATGGTGATGTAGGGGTGAGGGATGACCACGATCAGAAGGCATTTTCCTGGGGAAGGGTGAGGAGGATGGTTTGATGGCGGGCTGGGGTGGGAGGGGTAGAACAGGGGGTGTTGCAGGAAGAGGGATCAGGTTGCACAATATATTGCTAAGGGGCCCTTGAGAAAATGTTTTGGGGTGAAACAAGGAAGGAGATGCTGTGTAACATTAGTCACACTTGGTGGTCCACTGTGTACATGAGGTATTCAAGGAACATGTGTTTCTACCACAGAGAAGGCCGTTCAGTTGTGTGAGTCTGCTTTCTCCAAATTTAGTTGATTTGGGCATCACGTTACCATGGAATAGCCACCAGTTTCTCAGAAGGCATGGGATTCTCTGGGATCAGGAGATGCTGGTGAGCTGGAGCTCTGTGTGTCCAGGTAGAAGGCCCAGTGGTGCAGCAGAGGAAAAGATGTAGAAGAAAATGCATAGTACAGTGTGTGTGTGTGTGAAGGATATACATAAATGGTTGCGTATAGAGAACATTACTGGAGGGATGTACAGGAAATTAAAGTACTTACTTTCCACTTTTCACCCTTTTGTTCATATTGAATGTTTTATCATGAACATGTGTTTTTTGGGGCCAATTAAAAGCGAGAGAACAAAAGAACTTGATTTACAAAAGCTACTCATCTACAAGTAGTTTTCAGGTATGTGGGAAAACACCTGCATGTCGCTTGTTACCGGCTTTCCAGCTGATAGTTCTTTTGGCTTCGTGGTGGCCATGGTTGACAATGGTTTTGTTTGAGGCAGGACAACCATTGAGTAAGTTGTTTGTGCGTGGACGCTGCCTTCGTTGAAGGTTGTATTTAGTGTCATATTGTGTCCTTATGGTGGAAGTGGTTATTTTCATACAAACGATGTTGGCCTCGGAAAAGAGAAATGTGCTCCCTCTAAAGTGATTCCATAATACCCCAGTCACCCGCTGGTGAGTGTTGCAGACATGGGGATGCCCTGCCTCAAATATGAAGAACATTCTGCACTTGGGGAAAAAATGTATCAGTGCTTCCAAGGGTCAGATGGAAAACCAAGATTAGAAGTGAGGGTTTTTGGTTTCCAGGCAGAGGCAGGCAGCGTGCAGTCTCGTTTTGTGCTCCCTCGTGGGCATTATCTCAGGTAACTCGCAGAAGGGCCATGAGGTCAGCTGTCCCTGGGCTTCAGTGTACCTTTCAGAGGTGAGAAAGTCCCTGGTGGAGGCCCAGGGCTACGGGGGCCAATGGTGTGTCCCAGCCAGCCCCTGCTGTGTCAGGTCCCCTCATCAAGCCTGGCCAGCATTGGTGACATGTGTCATGGGGATTGGGATCAGAGGTGGCATCTTCACTACCTGAAGGATGCCTGATGGCACAGGTAGGCATTGGGGACAGGACACCCACTCGCAGGTGTGTTCTCTGCTCTGTGCCACCAGGTCCTCAAAATGCCTGCTAGTGAGGTTGTGATGTCCAAAAATGTGCCTCAGATATTTGAGGCGGGTCTCTAGTAAAAGTGGCTTTGGTTGCTTTACTTATTTTTCAACACATGATTCTCTGTGCGATGGGGAAAGCTCCCTTTCATAATCTCCAAAGGCCACTGTCTCCTATTCTTCTTGCACTTTGAAGTGGCAGAGCCGCTCTGCTGATCTTACTCTCTTCTTTCCCCTCTTGCGTCACAACAGTACAATTCCTGAGTGTCCTCTGCCTCATCAGCTGCCACTGCCCTGTTTCGTGTCCACATGTAGATGTTTGTCTATCTCCATATGCAGACAGGCACAACACACTGTGACTTTACCTTTTGGCAGGTGGGTTAATCCACATCCCAGAGAGATTGAAGCCATGAGACGCTTACGTGGCAAAACTTGGACTGGAGTTAAAAAGTCTTCCAGCTCTCAATCTGCGCTTTCCTCCCTAGAGCTTGAAGCAGAGCCTCTACAGTTGAATCTGTGTGGACACATCTTCCCTCAGGTCTACTTTATTCAAGGCACGGTGCTGGGTCCAAGGAAGCTGGATCATTCTCATTCTTCAGAGACTCTTCTGGGGTGGGTTTTCATATCCTCCATTCACTGCCATCGAAGGCAGCAGGGAGGATGGTAAATAGCAGGGCACAGGGCCTCGGGAACCCAGATGAGGTGATGAGGGCCTGGCTGTTGGGGCACAGGCTCAGGACCAGTCAGGTGCCCATGACAGGTCAGCATTAGGGAGGTGGCGGGCAGCTTTCCTTGGCGGGAGCAGGAGCCCTGAGGAAAGGGAGAACTTGGTTGAGCCCTCCTGTGGTACGCATAGAATGGGGTGGTGATCGTTTGTTTTTCCACAAACCAGACTTTAAAGAATGCTTAGAAGCTGTTTGCTCAGTGAGGCCTGACAGTGTTCCTGGAATGATCTCTCGGATTTCTTTTTTTTTTTTTTTTTTTTTTTTTTTTTGATCTCTCGGATTTCAAGAACAGGGTGTCACAGGATGTCGCACTCTCTGTTCTCGTCTCTTTAGTTTCCCCCGCATCCCTTGGCAACACCTGCCTCGGGATCCTTCCCCATCCTTCACTCATTAGCCATGTCTCCCTTCACAGGATGTCTGCCTGGCTCAAATAGATGAGCTTATATAAGGGTTTATCCTTTTTTTTTTTTTTTTTTTTGCCAGTTTACTCTCCTCCCAAAGATTTTCAGTAAAAAAAAAAAAAAAAAAAAAAAAAAAAAAAAAAAAAAGTGGCCAAATCACCTTTTCTCCCTGAGCCCAAATGGTCTTTCTCCTTTGCTCTTCTTGCTCTGCCCTTTCCTTTGTGAACGGAGTCTCACAAATGGCTGAGTGAGCCTCACAGGCTGCCAAAGGCACTAGTTTTTAAAGTATTGTTTGGGGCCATGGTGATGAATGAAAAGAAGGGCACTAAAGAACAGAACTGTCAGCTTTGCATGCAAGAAACACAGAACTCACAGAGAAGCGTCATTCTTTTTACTCCTTTTGAGGGAGACAAGTTGATACCGAGTAAGTGTCAACACAAGCTCCATCAAGGTGCTCGTGTTTCCTGAGGGGGTAACGATGGGTAAGGAGGACAGCAGTCACCATGTCTGTGTGCTGACTGTGGGCACGTGCTGCCTGGAGTGCTCTGTCTACACTGTCTCCCCAGACACGCACAGCCACCCCCATGAGGAGGAGATAATCAAGTCTGGTGGCTCAGTGGATGGGCTGTGAGGCCAAACAGCCTTGAATCAAGGCTCCATCACTCAGCTGCTGTGTGATTTCAGGCAACATCTTTGAGCACTTTGTGCCTCAGGGGAGAATAACTGTGCACAACTCAACACGTGGAGTTTTTGTGGGGACGAGATGAGAGAAAGACAGATACTCTAGCATATCAGAAGGCTCAGAGAGGATTAGCCACTGTTATGGCCACTCTTCACCCATGTTACAGATGAGAAGACTGAGGCTCAGGGAGGTGCAGTTACTTGTCCAAGTCTGAATTCAGATCCAGTTCTGCCAGACTCCAAAGCCTGTCATCTTATCTGCCATGGTTTAATGAGTACTGGGAGTCTCCCAAGGGAGGGGTCAGGGGGAAGCCCAGCACCCAGGCTCTTCCTCACTGACATTCAGCCTGGTCACAGCCCGATCATGATGGCTCCATGGCTTTGTTCTCAGTGACAGTTTCTACAGCCAGGCCGACCTGTAGCCGAGAAGCATCAGTGTGGCTGAGTTGGTGGTTTGAATGTTGAAACAGCGTGTGGAGTTGGTGATTAGCCTTCAGGGCTGAGGCTTATGCCCATCGTTCCTGGTCAGCACCTGCCAGGTGGACACCGAGTATTTACCCAGGTGTGGTGGCTCTGCATTCTTTTGGCTGCAGTTTAACATGGCTCATTGGCAGTGACCTCAGCAATGGGTAGATGTATGTCTTCTCTTGGATGCCTGGGGGCTCTAACTCTCCTCTGAGAGATCTAGGCCTTCGTCTCATCTCTCCTGATGAGAGCCCTTGGCTGCCTGGCTTTGGTCCCAGATTCTAGCTGCTCTGACTCCCTACTTGGTTCACACATCTAGAGCTGGCTAAGGACCTCTGGGGCTTTCCCATAGCCCGGGGACCAGAACCCCGCTCAGCTAAGGAGTGAGCCTAGGGTTTCCCTGGGTATCCCAGCAGAGACGATGAGGATGGCAGCCTACACCCCAGCTCATAACCCTCAGAATCCCTGGGGTTCTTATTCTCGGGTGAATCTTCCTTCTAATGAAACAGAGTGGCTTCCATAATTATTCTTGATGGAATCTTTTCAGGGTCTGCAGAGATTTTTTTTTTTTTTTTTTTTGGTTTTAAACTGGGGTGGGTTGGATGGGGTAGAATCTTTCACTGGCAGGTGTAGTGCCAGCACCATAGCTGCTGTGTGTCTGGGTGGTTATGAGTGCAGGCTTGGGGTCCAATCCTTGCTCTGCCAGACTGGACCAGTTGGTAACCTCTGTGAGAGTTAGTCAATTACACAGGGCCCAGGATCCCCATAGTCTGATGGCCAGAAGCTACCTGAGAGACTGGAAAGGAGCAGTAGAGAGAGGGTTGAGGGAAGAAAGCAGTGGAGGGATGGCGGAGGAGAGGAAAGGGGAGGGGTGGGGAGGGGGAAGGAAGAAGGAGTGAGAAGGAGAAGGATGAAAGGAGGGGAGAGGGAGAGAGGAGGGGAGGGACAGGGGGAGGGGGAAGGAAGGAAGAGAGAGAGAGAGTCCATGCCAGGATCCCTTTGGCCTCAGCCACCTGGCTGGTTATTTTAGTGGCTGGTATTATTGAGAGTCTGACTCCAGAAATGTTCTGTGCTTATGCTGACACATTTCATTCTAGAATTGAGATTTCTTTGCCCCTGTAGCTCATTCTAAAGAGTTTGAAGAAGAAGATACGACCAGAAGTTGTTTCAACTGTCAAGATACGAAATACCTTTTGACACTTTTCACCCGTTTTTCCCCTCCCAAGTCTCACTCAAGTTAATAAAAAAGGAGACAGGACTGGGGGTTTGATGGTTATTTTTTACTTATACAGGAAAAGCCACCTTCATCCTTCAAATTCAGAGTTGCATAAAGTATTTGGAAATGACATTTATTAGCTAATATTAGGAATTGACAAGTACATTATCACTTGAGCAAACATAGGACTCAGAGGAGGAGGGTGGAAAACTAATGGGTCGTCCCGGGTGCAGGAGCCCAATGTGCTGTCTGCACAAGCGAGGTACACTCACACAGCTCCGAGCCAGCCTGTCTGCGGGGACGGGCTTCCACCTGCTGGCTTCCATCGGGTGACAGGTGAGAAATGAAATGGCACCACACACGTGCAGTGTGGGTGTTATGAAGGTCCATTGTTCCCCACTTGCCAAGAAGTTATCGCTAAGGAAGGGCACTCCTCACGGGCCATTTATAAATTAGAGGTTCATCCCTAGGTGTTAACAGAGGTGACTCTGCTAAGCAAGGGGGCTTCACAGATGGGGACTGAGCCTGGACCGCAGTCAGCCCAGAGGCCACGGGGTGGACACTCCCATCCATCCTCCAGAGTCTTAATGTGCTCTTGGTCATACATACTAGTATGTAACAGGCAGGGATGGCTCTTTTCATGGAATCAGAATCTGGAGACCAGCAGACCCACACCAGCGTGAATCTGAGATGAAGTCAGACCTCCAAACAGTGGTGTGGAACCTCTGCTGAGCTCTGTCCCCTTTTCAGAGAACGCGTTAACAAAGGTAATATGTTTTTCCCATTTTAAGAAGTCCCTCTTCTTAATAAATAGCTTAGTCATAGGAGACATGTAATACACTTTCAGGTTGTGCCAAAAAGAGCTTTATCTTCCATTTCCAGGCCTGTGGCATATATTTCTGGATAATGGATGGCCAACTTAGGAAGAACGGTTTCAGAGATACTCTGCGTCTGGAGAGATGTGGTTTATGTTAGCTCAACTGACAGAAATCTAAGTCAGACGTTCTGTTGACAAAGGATGGAGATCAAAGTCTGATTTTAAATGGGTAGTGATTATTAACTTATTTGCTGAGAAGTACAACTGTGTGCTGGTGCTGAGTAGCTTAAGCAGAGGCCACTGGGGGGCTTGTCCAGTGTCAGATGGTAGAGGGGAGATTGCTGGGGCCAGGGCAGTCCCAGCCAGGAAGAGAAGCAAGGAGTCTGAACACATCCCTTAGGGGTTGGTGTGTCTGAGTTAAAAATACCAAGATGAGAGATCTCAATACCGTGGAAGTGGCAATGGCTGGCAGTGAGGAGGCTGGTCCACAAAAGGACAAGTGAAATTCCTAATGGCTTCAGTAACCCTCTGTATAGGTATTTACATGTGCAACAGCTGATAATTCAAAAATGGCTCACGCAGTCCCCCCCCCCCCCCCGCCAACAGCCTTTCTCATATGGTAACACGCTGGGCTACCAAGAAAAGGCCACTTGCATCCATCAGAGGTGCTGGGCTGGCACTTCTCCCAGCCTGAGAGCTGAGGGGTCCGTGTCTTGGCCCAGCAGCCGGAGGACTGGCCTTAGTGTTTGATCTTAGAGGCAGATGAACCTGGGGCTTCACATAGCTGGTTTGTCAGTGTATTGGCTCTAACGCATGAGCAGTTTACAAAGCCCAGAAGTGACTGAGTCCAGAGCCAGCATCATGAAGGTGTAAAAGAGCCAGAAGTAATTTTCAGCGCTAGACTGAGACCCTGGGGACACCAGGCAGCAGAGGGTGGGGCAGTGGTTCTCACCTCACGCCATTTACTCATCAAAAATCAGTCAGAGAGCTTCTTTTAAAACAACAACAGGGGCACCTGGGTGGCTCAGTCAGTTGAGCGTTCGGCTTTGGCTCGGGTCATGATCTCATGGTTCATGAGGTCGAGTCCGTGTTGGAATCTGTGCTGACAGCTCAGAGCCGGGATCCTGCTTTGGATTCCGTCTCTCTCTCTCTCTCTCTCTGCCCCACCCCCCCCTCTCAAAAATAAATAAACATTAAAAAAGATTTTTAAATAAAAACAACAACAAACAACAGCTTTATCGAGATCTAGTTTGCTTATTCAGAGTGTACGCCTCTGTGTTTTTAGTGTATTCACAGAACTGTACGATCATCACCTCAGTCAATTTGAGAACGTTTTCATCACCTCAGATGTATCCTTTAGGGATCAACCACCTAGCCCCCTCCCCATGCCTCCCAGCCGTAAGCAACCACTAGGTTATTTCCCATCTCTGTGGGTTTGCCTTTTCTGGACATTTCATATAAATGTAATTGTATATATGTAATCTTTTGTGACTGGCTTATGCCACTTAGCATGTTTTCAGGACCCATCCATGTTGTAACATGATTCAATATTCACTCCTTTTTTGTGGCTGAATAATATTCATCTGTAGCATATACTACAGTTTGTTGTATATCATCTATCCATTCATCGGTTGATAGGATTTAGGTTCTTGCCTTTTGACTCTTACGAGTAATACTGCTATAAATATTCAACTACAAGGTGTTGTGTGGACATGTTTTGATTTCCCTTGGGTATATACTCAGCAGTGGAGTTGCTAGATCTTACGGTTACTCTGTGTTCAGCCATTTGAGGAAGTGCCAGACTGTTTTCCACAGTGGCTGCACCATTTTCCATTCCCACCAGCATTGTTCTTATTTCTCTGCATTCTTACTAACATTTCCTGTTGTCAGGGTTTTTGTTTGTTTGTTTGTTTGTTTATAACCATAGATGTGTGAGAAATCTCACTGTGGTTTTGTTTTTAATTTTGTTTTTATTTTAGAGAGAGAGTGTTCAAGGGGGGAGAGGGGTAGAAGGAGAGAGAGAATCTCAAGCAGGCCCCATGCTCAGTGAAGAGCCCAACACAGGGCTTGATCCCACAACCCTGGGAACATGACCTGAGCTGAAATCAAGAGTCAGAAACTCAACCAACTGAGCCATCCAGGCGCCCCCTCATTGTAGTTTTGATCTGTAGTTCCCTGATGACTAATGATTTTAAACATCTTTTCATATGCTTGTTGGCCATTTGTGTATCTTCTTTAGAGAGATGTTTATTTAGATCCTTTGTTTTTAATTGGGTGTCTTTTTATTATTGAGTTGTAAGAGTTGTTAATTTGTTCTAGATATAAGATATGATTTGTGTATAATATATCAGTTATAATTTGCAAATATTTTCTCCTATGGGTTGGCTTTTCACTTTTTTGATGGTGTTCTTTGAAACACAAAAGTTTTTAATTGTGATCAAGTATAATTTGTGTATTTTTAAAATTGTGTTGCCATGCTTTTGGTATCATAGCTAAGAATTCATTGCTCAACTAAGGTTATGAAACTTTAGTCCTATGTTTTCTCCTAAGAGCTGTATAGTTTTAGCCCTTAAATTTAGGTCTTTGATCTGTTTTTAGTTCATTTTTTATGTGGCATAAGATAAGGGCCCAACTTCATTCTTTTGCTTGTGCTATCCAGTTGTCGTAGCACTATTTGTTGAAAAGACTGTTCTTTTTTGCATTGAATGGTCATGCCCCTCTGTGGAAAATCAATTCACCATAGACAAACAGGTTTATTTCTGGATCTTCAATTTTATTCAATTTATCTGTATGCCTATCCTTATGTCAGTCTTGATTACTATTGCTTTGTAATAAGTTTTGAAATAGGCAAATGTGAATCTACCAACTTTTTTCTTCTTTCTCAAGATGTTTTGGTTATTTTGGATTTCTTGCAACTCTATCTGAAAGTCAGCCGGGATGCTGATAGAGATTGTACTGAATTTGTAGGTTGCTTTGGAGTGTATTACCATCTTAACAATATTAAGTCTTCTAGTCCATGAACATGAGATATTTTCCATTTATTTGGATTTTTAATTTCTTTCAACATAGTTTTGTAGTTTTAAGAATATACGTTTTGCATTTATTTCTTAAATAAATTTCAAAGTATTTTATTTTTGATGCTATTGTGAATGAAGTTATTTTAATTAATTTTTGGGTTGTTTATTGCACATTTATAGAAATGTAATTTATTTTAATATATTTGATCTTGTATTCTTCAACTTGCTCAACTTGTTTATTGTTCTAATAGTTTTTTAACTGATTTTTTAGGATTTTCTGTGTACAAGCTCATGCCATCAGTGAAGAGATGATTTTACTTTGTGCTTTCCAATCTGGATTTCTTTCTTTCTTTCTTTCTTTCTTTCTTTCTTTCTTTCTTTCTTTCTTCCTTTCTTCTTATGGATTTACTTATTTATCTTCCTAATCACCCTGATTAGAACGTCCAATACAACAGTGAATAAAAGTGGTGAGCAGACATGTTTGTCTTGTCCCTGATCTTAAGAGAAAGCATCCAGTGTTTCACCATTAAGTGTGATGTTAGCTGTAGGTTTTTTGTCGATGCTGTTTATCAGGTTGAGGAAGTTCTTTTTTTATTCCTAGTTTATTTAGTGTTTTTTAATCACAAAAGGATGTTGGATTTTTTTCAATTTTTTTTTCCTGCATCAGTTGAGATGATCATGTGACTTTTGTTTTTTGTAATGGTGCATTACATTGTTTTTCAGATATTAAACTGACCTTGCATTCCTGGGATAAATTTCCCTTGATCATGGTGTATGATTCTTTTTAAGAGTTGCTGGATTTGTTTTGCTAGTATTTTTTTTAAATCCATAGTCATAAGAGATAATGGTCTGTAGTGTTCTTGTGATGTCTTTGACAGGTTATTATTGGTCTCAAAGGATGTGTGGGGAATAGGTCCCTCCTCTTCTATTATTTTGAAAGAGTTTTTGAAAAATTGGTATTCTTCTTTAAATGTTTCACCAATGAGACCATCTTGGCCATGGCTTTTCCTTCTGAAGTATATTTTTGATTAATAATTCAATCTCTTTACTTGCTTCAGATCTGTTCAGATTGTTTCCTTTTGAGTAGTTTTAGGTGTATATGTCCTTTTAAGAGTTTGTCCATTTCATCTAAGTTATCCATTTTATTGGTATATAATTATTCATAGTATTTTTTCTTATTCTTCTTATTTCTATAAGAATGGTAGTACTGTCCCCTCTTTCATTTATATTTCTAATACTTCGACTTTCCCTCTCTCTTTTTCTTATTCAATCTAGCTAAAGATTTGTCAGCTTTATTGATCTCTTCAAAGAATATTCTTTTGGTTTTATTGATTTTGTCAATTGTTTTTCTATTCTCCATTTTATTTTATTTTTTAAATTTTTAAACGTTTATTCATTTTTGAGAGAGAGAGACAGAGCATAAGTTCAGGAGGAGCAGACAGAGAGAGAGAGAGAGGGAGACACAGAATTCAAAGCAGGCTCAAGGATGTGAGCTTTCAGCACAGAGCTTGGTGCAGGGCTTGAACTCACTAACCGCGAGATCATGACCTAAGCCCAAGTCAGATGCTCAACCAACTGAGCCACCCAGGTGCCCCTCTATTCTCCATTTTATTAATTCCCGTTCTTTTTTCCCTCCTACTTCTTGCTTTAGGTTTAGTTTGCTTTTCTTTTTGCATTGTGTTAGGGTAGGGATTTAGATTTAAGATTGATCTTTCTTTCATAAGCATTTGCAGCTATAAATTTCCCTCTAGTGCTTATTTAGCTGCATCCCATGAGTTTTGGTCTGTTGTATATTTACTTTCCTTCATCTCAAAGTATTCTTGTTTAATTTCTTTTTTGATCCGTTGGTTATTTAGGAATGTATTATTTAGTTTCCACCTATCTGTGAATTTCCTGAGTTTCTTCCTGTAACTGATTTGTAATTTCATTTCATTATGGTAATAAAATATATTCTTTATTATTTATACTTCTTTAAATTTATTATTTGTTTTATTGTCTAGCCTATGATATATTCTGGATAATGTTCCATGTGTACTTGAGAAGAATATGTGTGCAACTAGTGTTGGTTGGAGTGTTCTGTAGGTGTCTGTTGGGTTTAATTATTTTATAGTGGTGTTTAAATCTTTTATTTACCTTTTGATCTTTTGCCTACTTGTCCTATGCTTTATTCAAAGTAGATATTGAAGTTCCCAACTATTATTGTTGAGGTATCTATTTTTCCCTTCATTTCTATCAGTTTTTGCTTCATAAAATTTGGTGCTCTATTGTTCAGTGTGTATACGTGTACATTGTTATATCTTCCTAATGGATTTACTCTTTTATCATCATGAATTGTTCCTCTTTATCTCCAATAACATTTTTTACTCTAAAGTCTATTTTGTCTGATAATACTATAACCACTCCAGCTTTTTGTGGTTGCTGTTTGCGTGAAATAGCTTTTCTCATCATTTTACTTTTAATCTGTTTGCACCTTTAAATTTAAAGTGTGCCTCCTGTGAACAGCAGGTCAGTGTTTGAGACTGTTCTCTCCCAGTTGTTTCTTCCTCAGATTCTCTCCAGCAAACTTACCAGCCTACAGTTTAGTTTCTATCTCCAATGTGTCTGTCTCCTACCAACTGTCTCCACTATAAGCTCTGCTGTTAGTGAGAATTCCTTAGGCTTGGACTTCCCCACACTTTGTTGTAAATGAAGTCAGTTCCTTTGGGAGGAGATTTTAGAAATTTTTTGTGACCCGCTTTTCGTCACTTTTCAACCCAGAGTCATGGCTGTGAGGCTGGTGGTGGGACAATGGTGTGATTCTTTCTAAGTGACACCTATGCTTTAGGAGCTAAATGCTCACTGGAAAGGGAAGCAGTACCCTTGAGTGTTTTCAGCTGGCCTCTCCTGGCATAGAACCTTCACCTTAGAAGTCCAGTAAAGGAAAGTGAGAGCCCCAGTTTTTTCTGTGTGTTGAGCTCAAGGTAAGCCTTTATCCTATGGGTACAGGCGGTGTGGAAGAAGGGCCCCTTACCTATCATCTGTGCAAGCTCAGAACTTAGCCTTAGCAACAAGTAAGCTGATACTGTGCCCCTTTAAGGATTAATGCCTTACAACTGCCAGTTTGGGAGAGAGAGAGAACCCTGTATCTTGGCTGTACCAGTCTGCAGTGGAATTTGTGTTTTGCTGAGCTGGGAAGAGAGGGAGAAAGTACATCTTGGTTCAAACAGAGTAGACTTTAGCATTTCTGACTTTTAGTGGATTTTCTTTAACAAATTGTTTATTAATGCACTGTATGCCATTAGGACAATTCTAGAAACTTTAAATTATTATTATTAAAAATAATTTATACCAGTTTCACTGAGGAGCATGTCTGAGAAGCTCCACATGGTTTTGTGCCAAAAGTGGAACCTCTCAGGGTCCTTTTTTTTTTTTTTAATATTTGTTTATTTTTGAGAGAGTGAGAGATCGTGAGTGGGGAAGGGTCAGGGAGAGAGGGGGACAGAGGATCTGAAGCAGGCTCTGCACTGACAGCAAAGAGCCTGATGAAGGGCTCAAACTCACCAATGGTGAGATGGTGACCTGAGCCAAAGTGAGATGTTTAACTGACTGCGCCACCCAGGCACCCGTCAGGGTACTTCTTAAATAACCAGGTGCCTATTCTCCCTCTGGAAAATTAGAAAGTCTGAGATGTGGATAGGGCTTGGAAAACCACAGGAGATTTGGGTGCATCCAGGGTTAGGGTTACTAGTGTAATATGAATGAATGGGAGCGTGGGCTTTTGATCTGACTTATAGCCCTGACATTTAACGGTTTGTGATCTTAGGTACCATGTTGTTTAAAGATCAGTTTCTTGATCTATAAAATAGGGGTGAGAATGGTTCCCACCCCAGAAGGTTGTTGTAGTAAATGAGTAACGTGGTAAAACATGTAAATAAAAAAAATAAAAATACAATATAATAATGTATTATATAATAATAACCAAACTATTATTTCTTTGAATTAGTAAGTTTTGAGCTTAAAGAAAGGTTTGTATCCTTCTAGTTGATTATCTTACTTTATTTGTAACTCTGATTTTTGTTTTTTCTTTTTTTTTAAGTTTCTTTATTGTGTGTGTGTGTGTGTGTGAGAGAGAGAGAGAGAGAGAGAGCGCATGTGAGCAGAGGAGGGGCAGAGAGAGAGAGAGAGGGAGAGAGAGAATCCCGAGTGGGCTCTGCACTGTCAACACAGAGCCCGATGTGGGGCTCGATCCCCAAACCATGAGATCATGACCTGAGCCAAAATCAAGGGTGGATGGTCAATGGACTGAGCCACCCAGGCACCCCTGATTTTTGTTTTTTTCTTATCTGGTTTGGGATGTTTACTAATAATTTTTTAAATTGCTTTACTTTGGATATTTTAGATTTCACAGGTGGTCATCAGGAATACAGGGCTGTGCATTTGGGTATGTGGGGTAGACTGGTGGGCAGGGCACAGCCCCTGTGGCTGTAAGAATCTCAGGGTTGGAAACAGAGTTAGCTGACTGCCAGGCCTCCTCAATGCTGGGTATAGACACTTGCCCTTGGCCTTGGGCAGGGTCCTGAATTCTTACCATGCTTTCAGGGAAGGCATGACAGTGCCCAGGACAAAGACTTGAGAATGATAGGACCTTAGGCTGAGGTTCCTTTAGGAAGGCTTCATTTCTTAGAGGGCCTCAGCATCACTCAGTTCCTTGGTCACTTGCTTCAGAAAGACCCTTCTGATTGCACAGATGAGACCAGGTGTCCCTCCTGCGCTACCCGCAGTGCTCTGGTCTTGCAGGCACTGTGCATTGTGTTATCACCTCGGGACTGCTCTGCCACCCTGTCGGCGGTGAGGTCTCCAGCCCAGCACTTGGTGGGCGCTCTACAGCTGTGGGCTGAAGGATACAGATAGACTTGATGAGCCCCTAGAAGCAGGAAATGGCACATATTCCATGCATGTGATTAAGTTGGAAGGGAATGAGAAAGGAGTGTTTTTCTCTATTCTGAAAGACTCTAGACACACCTGTGGATAGTGTAAAACAGAAGCAACCCCGGGGAAATTCTTCCTTCCCTTCTTCAGCACCTCGTAAGAATAGCCCAGACCAAGTCTGTGTGTCTTCAGAGTTAAGATAGGAAATCTGGACTCAACTGATAATACCGTTAACATTTTTGAAGTACGTACTCTGTACCAGGCATGGGGGTTTTGAACATAATTCCTTCAGTCTTCACAGCACCTCTCTGAAGATCAGCTGTGGTTTTATCTGCATTTTATAGATAAAGAATGGAGCTCAGAGATAGCCAGCAACTCTCCTGGGGTCACACAGCTTATGAATATACTCAACCATATACAATATTGCCTGCCTGTGAAATCTTTTGTAGGACATAGACACCTGGCAAATTGTGTTGCGTTGTCCCAGCTGAATAAAAGAATAGATGTGCCTTGTTGTGGCCCCTGCCCCAGACACACACTCCACTATCACCTGGATTGGCCAAATGGGCCGAGCAGGCCAGAGAATACTTTCCTTCTGTGCTATAGTCCTAAGAAGATGGGTCCTCTTTGGTTTAAACAACAGAGTTCAGGACACCAGAACCAAACCCCATGAAGAGCCTGTAGAGACATAGTCTGGCAGCTGCCATGGCTTTCAAGATGTTCTTACTCTGCCTTGTGTTCTGGTCAAGGATAGATTATCAGAAGCTGTGGGAGTGGAGGACATGCTCTAGCAGTTGGTCTGATTCATATTTTTGCATTCTGTACCTTTCAGAAGAGGGTTTTTACATATCTGCTGTTTGTAGATTATCATCACTCCACACCCGTTGGGGATAAACTTGGGTTGGGAGTTCTCGTGCTTCAGGAATACAGGTATTCTTGGCCCAGTTGCCTTTTGGATGAAATTGATAGGGGTGTATGATGGAAGCATATTCATAGCTCCCTTTGAGTGGCAAATTGAAAAACCCTGCTTAATAGAAAAAAAATGGCAGTGGCTCATCACATTTCCATCTCATTTTGAGCTGCCTCTATACCCTCAGAAGATTTTCTTGTACAAGCAGAACTTTTGATTACTACCTGCATTTATCAAGTTGGAATGAATACGCTCGTCTTTGAGCATGGCAGTGAGAGCCAGGCTCTGGAAATGTCACTGAGGGGAGGACCCCATTGCTTGCTGAGCTGCAGAGTTCGAGTGGCCAAGTTCAGTGTGTTTCTGTGGGAATGTCAGATGTCACTGTTCAAAGGCAGAAGGATTGGCTGGCCACTGAGAAACCTTAATTGCTTGGGTGGGACACTGACCAATAGGAGTCCATAGGAGATAATATTAGGAATTTGCAAGGGCGCCTGGGTGGCTCAGTGGTGAAGCATCTGACTTCTCAGGGCTCAGGGTCTGGAGCCTGCTTCAGATTCTGTGTCTCCTTTTCTCTCTGCCCCTCCCCTGCTTGCACTCTGTCTCTCTCTCTCTCTGAAAAATGAATACACGTTAAAAACAAATTAAAAAAAAAAGAAATTTGCAACATGGGAAAATGTAGGGAAGGGAATTGTGGTCAGCTTGTTTGCCCTACTGCCACTGTCCTTGTCATGCTAATTTTCCTCTTGGAAATGTAAAATCCCTCCACCAGTGATTGGAGTTCCTGGAACTAGCAGACCCAGAGCTGTTGTCTGTTTTGGTTCATCCTTGGGCTGCCTGTCAGTGTCTTTTCTCTCTGATGCGCCCATCCTGCGTCTCTGACCCCATTTCCTGCCCCAGTCGTCAAGTTCCTGCCAGCACACGGTGGCCTTCTGTCTATCACTTGTGTGTGCAATGCCTATTTTCTCCTCACGGTCTGTGCAGACTGCCCTCCCCGCTGCTGGGCATTTCTTCCCTTCTTTCTCCCGTGTGTCTAAAATCCTGTGCATGGACCCTCATTTCGAGCTCTGCTGTGTTTCTGAAAGCCTCCTGCATTCTGTTGACCTTCTTCTCAGAGCTCTGGCACAACGTGTTGGTGGAATCGTGCTATCTGGGGCTTACCGACTTTCTCATGTTGTCCCAGCTGTGCTGGTTCCTAGCTGGGTTGTATCATGGGCTGATACTGTGTTTTCTGTTGAGCCCAGTGTCATGACCACCCCAACCAGCCACATGTGTAAAACTGGACATAACACGCTGGGAACATTGTGGTTCTGAGGTATTTAGGGAGGAAAGGCCACAATGTGTGTGGCTTGTTCTTCAATGGTTTGGAAAGGAAAGGGGTGTCTGTGTGTGTGTGTGTGTGTGTGTGTGTGTGTGTGTGTCTGTCTGTCTGTCTATGGGGAGAGTGTGCAAATGTTGAAGCAAATGGAATAAAGTGTTAAGGGTGGGAGCATCTAGAAGGGTTTACAGGTGTTCTTCATGCTATATTTTTTAAGTTTTTATTTATTTTTGAGAGAGTGCAAGCAGGGGATGGGCAGAGGGAGTTACAGAGGATCCAAAGCAGCCTCTGCACCAACAGCAATGAGCCTGATGTGGGGTTTGAACTCACAAACCCCGAGTTCATGACCTGAGCCGAAGTCGGACACCCTACTGACTGAGCCTCCCAGGCACCCCTCTTTATGCTATTTTTATTCTTGCAATTTTTCTGTAGGCTTGAGAATGTTTCCAAATAAATGTTTTCTTTCCATCTGCCTTCCCCCAGCCCCAATAAAAACAAGACAAGACACTGTGGTCATCCTTAAGCCTTCTCTTCCTCTCACCTCACGTCCCACAGGAAGTCTCTCAGCGCCCCCTGCAGGATATCTTCCTTTCCAACCAGAACTGTGGGTAACCACCTGGTCCAAGCAACATCATCTCTAAGTGCCTCCCAGCTGGTCTTCTCCTCCAGACAGCCTTCTTTCCACATCTCAGAATAGCCAAGGGTTTTTTGGTTGTTTTGTTTTGTTTTGATTTGTTTTGTTTTAATCAGCAATCATGTCACATCATTTTTCCACCCATCCCCTCCAGTAAATCTTGCCTATCTACTCCACCCTTCTGCCTGCATGTAACTCCTCTCCTGCATGTCTCTACTCAGACTGGTCTTGCTGTTCTGGAAGTTTGAAGCTTGCTACCACACAGGGCTCCTCCCATGAGATGCTTCCTTTGCCTGTAGTGCTTTCCCCTCTGATTTTGCAAGGCCTCTGTCTTCATTCACTTCATTTGTTTGAAGGTTACCCCCTCCAAGATGCCTTCTCTAACCATCTTCTTTTAAAACTGCTTGATCATCCTCGGTTCTTTTCTGGCTTTATTGTTCATGGTGGAGATAAGTTTGTAACTAATGAAATTACATTATGCTTCATTGTTATCATACTAATAGAACGTAGGCTTCTTGGGAGAAGGGCTTTGATTTGTTTTCTGCTGTATTTTTATAGCCTGGAACGGTGGTTCTCATACTGTGGTCCCAGAACAGCAGCATCAAGACCATCTGGGGACTTGTTAGAAGTGCCAGTTCCTGGGTCCTTCCCAGATCTATTGAATCAGGTACTCTGGTGCAGAGGGGGAAGCAGCAGTCTGTGTTCTACAAGCCCCTCAATTGATTCTGATGCATTTTAAAATATGAGAATCACTACTTTCAAATAATGCCTCACATCCATTAAATTCTAAGAAATATTTATTTACTGTAATGTTTTTTAGTATTTATTTATTTTTGAGACAGAGAGTGTGAGCAGGGGAGAGGCATAGAGAGAAAGGGAGACACAGAATCTGAGCTGTTAGCACATAACCCAAGGTGGGGCTTGAACCCACGAACCGCAAGGTGGTGACCTGAGCCAAAGTCAGACGCTCAGCTGACTGAGCCACACCGGTGCCTCAAATTCTAAGAAATATTTAAATGAATAAACAAATATCTGGTGCCTGTCTGTGTTATAATGTCCACTTTCTGTTACCTTCTTGATTCAGAACCTTAAAATTCTAGTCTATAAAGACATAAGTTTTTCATTATAACAGTGTTTCAACCTTGGACTTTATAAGGACCCACGGCCAAAATATGACTTCTGTTTTTATTCTCTCTGTCCTTACTTCTTCCTTGGTTTTATGCTGATGCTAAGCTCTTACTCCTTGATTTACATTTTTGATAATGGCTGCTATTGGGGAAACAATATCAAATTATGAATGATCATAGAGATATTACTTTATGCTGCCGAGTGTTTGTTGAAAGAATATATGATGGCAAGCTGTGTCCTGAGCTGGTGAGCTAGCCCAAGTTGGGATTCATATCAGGCCTCACTGCTCAGCTAAAAGTAGAAGTTTCGAGGTGGACAGGTCACCTGTCAGGATGCTGACTAATGTCTGGCATGACCAGAACTTCTGCTGGTCAATTTGTCAGTGTCAGTTCTGAATTCATTCTTGTCTGGAGAACAGATGAAGTGGCCACCAGGTAGAATGGCCAAAATAAAAGGTACCAAAAGGTTATTTGTTAGAAAATTAGAAGTTTCAACCTGGAGAGAATCTTTTGGAGGTTTTTAGTGCTAAGAGCTATTTATATATGAGTATTTGTGGTTATACTTAAGTAATCCATCTAAAAATGTGGGCTTTCCATTTGAATTACCCTAGAGCAGAAATAAAAGTTATTAAAAACATCCAGTTTTCAGCCTCTACCTCTAACCCTATGGTATAGAGCTAATAAAAAATTGCCAAGCTGATGTTGGCATGTTTCATGCGCTAATTGCCCTGTTCTACGTAGTGGGGCTGGGCAGGTGGTAAAATAGATAGGCGTTTCCCAGTGTTACAGGTGATAATCTTGTGGGTAACTCAGATAGTGGGTTGCTGGGTTTTTTTTATTCTCTCTTTCTGTGCTTTCTGGATTTTCTACAGTGAACATAAAAAAATTAATTCCAGTTAGTTAACATACAGTGTTATATTAGTTTCAGGTACACAATATAGTGATTCAACACTTCCATATAACACCCAGTGCTCATCACAGCAAGTGTACCCCTTAATCCCCATCACCTATTTCACCCATCTCCCCACCCACCTCCCCTCTAGTAGCCATCAGTTTATTCTCTATAGTTAAGGGTCTGTTTCTTGGTTTGTGTCTCTCTCTCTCTCTCTCTCTCTCTCTCTCTCTCTTCTCCTATGCTTGTTTGTTTCTTAAATTCCACATATGAGTGAAATCATACAGTGAACGTTTTTAAAAGATCTTGTGTGTTTGGAAAACTATTTGGGTAGGCTGGGCCACTTTCCATTTGTGTGTGAACTAAGGTATTCAGAGAGGGAGCCGGGCAATCTCAAAGACAGTTTGGACCCACCCCACCAGGGATCATCCAAGATCTCCTGACGAAACCACTCCAGAAACCATCCATGCCTGCCGGCCAGTAGTAAATGTGTTTTCTGCAGGGTGACCATGCGTCTCAATATCACGCTTGTTTCCCTGGCTCACGTTGCCTGCTGCTCTGTGACCCAGTTTAGGGTAGGTGGTCAGGGCACAGGCTGTCCCTGGGCAGCACAGAGCGCCATGTGCTGGGGAGAGATCCTGGCCGAGAACAGGACAAGATGAGGACGCTGGGCGTTTCTGAGAAGGATCTTTCCTAACTCTTTTTGTCTCATTCTCTTTTCTCTTACTTGTTAGAATAGCTAAAAGCTATTCCATTATTATCATTATTATTTTTGCTATCATTAATATTGTAAGCAGCTGCCACGCACTGAGTGTTCACAGCTGCACAGCACCATGCTAACTCTGGAGAAGCACGTAAGCACTCTCATCTGTGAAATGGGGCTGTCGCGGCCACGCCTCAGTGAGAGAGAGGTAGTGCTGGCTCCCGAGAGACTGGCGTGTGTTAATAAATGCTCAACAAATGGGTATGACTCCTATTAATAATAAGAATCGCCCTCCAATCCTATCAGCTGAGTATTATCCTCATTTACAGATGAGGAAAGTGAGGCAGAGAGAAAGAGAGACAGATGGAAGGAGGAAGAGACAGACGGGCACAGAGAGGTGGACAGGCAGGGATGCTAGCATGTGGATCAGCACGTGTGAAGAGTTCCTGGAGTGGCCGTGTGAGTGTCGAGGGTCACCCTGCCCTGGCACGCCCATGTTCTCAAGCCCTGGCTCTGAGAGACGTACTGTGTCATCGGGAAGGAAGTGGGCGCTGGTACTTCACCGGGGCGTGGGTCAGCTCTTATTCTCCGTTCTCCTGCTGCGTGACCTTGGGAGAGTACTTCCCTGGCACTCTGACCTGCCGCTCTGTAAAACGGGGGTGTTAATAGTACCACCTCGTAGGAATCACTTAGTTAACAAATGTTTCTTGAACATTTACACTTTTAGGGGACTAGCCCTACCAGGGTGCCCTGGCGACTTTGCTTGTTACTTAAATAGACCACAATAGCAAAGGCTTGAACCACAGTGAATCTGAGTCTTGGCTGGATGCCTTGGGATCCTCCTGGAACAGGAGAGAATGGGAGGGGTGCGCATGTGAGGAGCTGCTGTCTCCGTGGGAGGCTGTCATGAGACACTTGCCATCTTGCCATCTCCCCTGGGTTCTGATGAGGAGTGGGGCTTTCTGTCCCCCCCCCCCCCCCAATAGAACTGCAGAATATAAAGCCACCGGGCTGTAGCCTACATTGGGCCCCTCAGCAATGACTTGCGCTGCAGTCATCTGGCCCTTTTATCTCATGTCATTCCTGTTGTTGCATGGGAACAAGAACCACAGGGACCTGGCTGGTGCTGTGGCTTCCTTTTTCTGTCTAGGTAAGCGACACACTGCCCAGATCTAAAAGTGGCTCTTTGTATCTCCCCCTGTTGGATCAGACAGGCCCTGGCTTTGACTTGCTTTGTCTGTTTGTGCAGTTTGACAGCACTGAGTGAGCCACAGTCTCTGTGCACGCTGGAAAAGATAATGACCTTGGTTCTCTGCTCTCATGGAATTTCCAGCCTCACAGGGGGATGAAAAACAAACACACGCACACATAAATGAATAAATCCAAGTGAGGCAGATGCTGGCAAGGTAATGTGTTAAAGCACATACCATTGTCCACTGTGTGCAAGCACTTAGCAAAGGGATCCTTTGACGCCCCTCCCCTGCTCCCCCGACCCTGCTGCCAGCCTTGGTTCTGGAATTTCAAAACGCCATCTAGAGCACACACACAGTCATTTGAAGTGACTTTCCAAAGAGGCTTCTTGAGGATTTGCACTGGCCCCTGAGCGTATGGACTAGAGAGACTGACACCACGCTGGCCTGGCTCCTGGGCTCACTTTCTAAGAGTGTGTGCAAGCAGCACATCCTGGTGATGATGGTTACAACTCCCAGGTGGCCAGATCCCTGCAGGTGGGCCGGCCCGCCCGAAGGCCAGGGTCAGGCCTTCCCCACAGCCTGAACAAGAGTTCCTCACATCAAGCCTATACTGATTTGCCATGGGGAGGAGTATAGCCCAGGCCATGCAGCAAAATTTACTCTGTCCCTTTTAGCTTCAAGTCTCCTCCGCAAGCCTGGCCCTGAGCAGTCAGCTCGGCCCTCCTATTGCACCGCCCCCTTGGAACACCAGCGCATGGCAGTTATTCCCACATGGAGTGTAGACTGCTCCTTAAAGGCACCTCAGAAGCTAGACGTTAATAGCAGCAATAACGTTTTGAGCGCCTGCCATAGACCAGGCGCTGTGCTGAGTGCTTTTCCCCGAGGCGTCCCTAACTTCACGATCACAGCGAGAACAAGACACGGTGTGCTCTGTTTTGCAGAGATCCAGGGGCTTCATACCTGAATCGAGTGGGGATTTGATTTTGGTACGTGAGGTCCCTGCTTCTTGGGGGCAGGCAGCACCTTTAGACAGGCAGTGACAGAGCACATGGGGAGGGTGCCACCACAGTGGCGACAGACCTGAGCTGGCGCCCAGGGCCCTGGGAGAGCATCGCCTCTGCCTTGGCTTCTGGCCTGAATCGATAGCTGCTGTGGCATCGCTTTGGTGAGAAGCAGCGTGGCGCCCCGCCCACCCCTTCCCCGGTTCTGGTCCCACCACGCAGGGGGGTAGAGCGGTGCAGTGGGCAGCACTGGTTCCTCTCTGTGACCCGCGCCCCCGATCGTGGTCATGCTCTCCTCGCTCACCATCATCCACACCCGCACGTGTCCCATCCAGTCTGTGTCCACTTGCGGAGTAGAACCCAGGAGGCAGTCTGGGCTCTGGTCTCTGAGTTGCTGAGAATTGGCTCTGCACAGGTCACATCACCTCCCTGGACCTTTCAGGTAATTAAGGACATGACTGTGCTGCTGCCTCTGTCCTCGGCGTGGGCTGCCCTCCAGCATTCCGAGGGGCTTGACATAGAGCAACATTGGGCAAGTTAGATGATGTGAACACTAATCTCAACTCATCCCTTGATGAATCGAGCACCACCGTGCTGCATATACATTCCCAGGATACACAACGATCTTCCTTTTCCTTTTTCCCCTCAGCCCTTCTTCCCTCCCCTTCCTCTCTGCTCCCCTGGAGGACTCCTCTGTCATCAGGACACCCTGTCAGGGCCATAATCCCCCTCTGACCATGCAGAGGGGATTTGAGGATTCGGGGGAGCAGGGAGAGAGGTTGCCAAGTTTCTGGGCATTCATCACTGCTTCCTCCAGGGAAGACCGGCTTTACCCTGACACACTTAGCCAGTGTTCTGAGGAATTTGCTGTCATCCTGCGCTGCTTTGTTCTCATTCTCCTTGGCCGTGGTACAGAGATGCACAGAGCTTGCAGGGTCCTCTATCTGCTTCTTCTCAAGGCTCGCCCATATGCGTGTGAGACCCCAGGCCCACCTCTCTTGAGGCTGCCGCTTTATTTGTGCATCAGGAGCAGAGGGGTCCATGTTCTGTATGCATGGATTGTTTTGAGCTTTTGGAAATGTGACCCCCGTAATTATTCTCTTTGCATTGGTTTCTGCCAATAAACTGTGGTCCAGAAGACCTACCTAAAGGGCTCTGCTCCTAACTCTGTGACCTTAGGCATGTTACTCGGCCACTTGAGCTCAGTTTCCACATCTGTAAAATGGGGAGTACATAAGTGCCCACCCGGCCATTGTTTTGAGAATCAAATGTTAGATGTCTTAGAACAAACTAAGGTGTTCAGTCCTTGCTGATGGCATTCATGTTCCACAGCCTTTTAAAGGTACTGCCTTGAGTAAATGACTAAAGTTGTCTATTGCCCCAGGCTCCTCCTTTGTAAATGTGCGTGGAGGATCTATAATAGGAAAAAGTGGACCAAAGGATGAAAAGAGCTTTAGCAAATGCCAAGTACGCCTACAAGGCTGTTGTCATTATTTTCAGTGTGATACATTTTTGAAATTGAACCCATTCTCCCTTTTCCTGTGTTAATTCTTACTCAGATAATGCCTGGTGAACAGTTCATGGTACCCTTTCCAGGACCACCAAGATCGCATATATTCTGTTGTTTTTTGAGTGTGTGTATGTGTGACGTAAGTGCATATTAAGTGGTTTTTTTCCCACATGGGCATGTGTGTGGCACGCATCCAGTTGCCATGGGAAGACTTGCATCTCTTTGTCTTCCCTGACCAAAGACATCTCAGCCAGAATAAACCTCCATGTGGACACATGCATGACGGTGCTTACGTGAGTTAAGTGTGTGTGTGTGTGTGTGTGTGTGTGTGTGTGCATGTGCGCTGTGACTATTCATTTTTCTTTTTCTTTTTTTGTAAGTTTATTTATTTTTGAGAAAGAGACAGAGAGAGAGTGGGCAGGGGAGGAGCAGAGAGAGAGAATGTCAAGCAGGCTCTGCGCTGTCAGCACAGAGCCTGATGCAGGGGTCACACTCACAAACCATGAGATCATGACCTGAGCCGAAACCGAGAGTCTGATGCTTAATCGACTGAGCCACCCAGATGCTCCTCATCTCTCTTTGCAAAGCTTTATCTTTTTGAAATTGGTAAACTCGGCGCTGGGACAGTGGCTTACAGACTGTGAGCCTGAGGGGTCTCCTCTGCTTGAATACTGAAATTGCCAAGAAAGAAATGCGTCGGACTCTTCGTCTGATGAGATGTGCTGGAGAGTATTCTTTGGGTCAGCCAGCTTGTGACCGGGCATCTTGGCTGTGGAGTGGGCTCTGCTGCTGTGCTGGAAAAGAAGACCATGGTCCGTTTTACTCAGAAGAAGAAAAAGAAGTGAGCCTGGAAACCCTATGAGTCATAGCAAAATTACCGTCAACTCAATTTGCAGACATCTTGGAAAAGACAAGCTGCTGTCTCTCCCCTAGTGAGTCTCTGCCGGGAATAAATCCTGCCAAGCCAACCTCATCTCCTTCCCTAATCAAGTGGCAGCCGGGCTATTGAACATGATGATTGTCCCAATTGTCCTTTTCACGGGGCCTGTGAGGCAGAGAACTAGAGTCTTGGCAGTTCTTGGAAATAATGACCTCTTACAAGAGCATCCAATTCAGAAGCATCTTCAAACTCTGGCTTCCTTCTAGACAAAAGTGTTTACATTTCTCCTCTCATCAACGGACTGATTGCAGGTATGTTTTCAGCTAGAGTAAGAAACAGTAGTGAGCTGTGAAGCCGCTGCTGAGTTGTAGCTATAATTGAAATGCCAAATGTAAAACTAAATATAATTTGCCATTATCTTCCCCAAGATCTTATGGGTGTTTTGAGCTTGTTTGAAACTAGTCTAAGAAATAGAATAATCCTTTCACCTGCTCCTGCTGTCTTATAATAAGGTGATGTGAGAAATTGTTGAACAGGGCTCAACCTAGTCATTGTCCCGAATATATATTTTGAAACAACCAAATTGAAGGACATTGCAGTGGATTGAATAATATTCCCTTCAAAAATTTGTATCCACGTGGAACCTCAAACTGTGACCTTATGTGGAAATAGGGTCTTTGCAGATGCAACTTTTTAAGGATCTGGAGAGGAGATCGTACTGGATTTTAGGGTGGGCTCTAAATCCAATGGCAGGTGTCCCTGTAAGAAGAGAGGAGGACATACAGAGGCACACAGAGAAGAAGGCCATGTGAAGAGAGATGTAGAGATTTGGAGTATGTGTAGAAATGCCAGGGATTGCCAGGAACCACCAGAAGGTAAAGAGGGGCATGGGACAGTTTCTCCCCCAGAGTCTTCCCAAGGAACCAGCCCTCCGATGCTTGACTTCAGACTTCTGACTTCTGACTTCTGGAAGTGTGAGAGGCAGCACTGGGAAAGTGACATACCTGCCAGGGTCCTTCTAAGTCCTTTTCTACAGTCTCTCAAGTCACCTCTACACGGGGCTGCGTGGGCGGGTGGAAGGCATCAAGGTCAGGAGAGACGAAGAAAGGCTGAGGACCTTTGCTGAGAGGCGGAAGAGACAGGACAGCTAACGTCATGTGTGATCCTGGATCGGTTTCAGGCCCAGACAGAGGACAGCGGCAGGGCTGTTGATGAAATTTAAATCGGATCTGTAAAGAGTGTTGGTATTGTGTCTGTGTGAGTATTGTGGTTTTGATTATTGGACTGTGGTTAAGTAAGAGGTTAACATTTGGGGAAGCTGGATATAGGGTATTTTGGATTCCCCCCCTTTTTGCAACTGTTTCAGAGTCTGAAAGTATTTCATAATGAAAATTTAAAACAGTGATACCATGTATAGGAGCAAGAGGGTGAGCAAGAGGTGTGGGGGATGATTTGGGATATGGTGAGGACTGTGAACTGGCTCCTGTCCACATTACTGCAGTGAAGACACAGGCATTGCTTCTCAGCACACCAGCAATTTTCTTCCCATACTTGTGAAGAAGGTTTGTTTGTTTGTTTTTGTTCATTCATTCATTCATTCCTATATAGAGAGGCAGTGCGAGTGCGGGAGAGGGGCAGAGGGGGAGAGAGGGAGTGGGGGGAGAATCTTAAGCAGGCTCCACACTCAGCATGGAGCCTGATGCGAGCCTGGATCCCATGACTCTGAGATCATGACCTGACCCAAAATCAAGAGTTGGATGCTCAGCCAATTGACTCACCCAGGTGCCCAGTATATTTATTTATTTTAAATCAAATCCCTGCAAATTCTCTGGGTGCTAAGAATGTCACTCATGAAAACAGCCTCCTTTCCTTCTCCCCACTTGAAATGGAATGCTATACTGCTATTACTGAGGACAGCAATGTGTGTGGTCTGGGAAGCTAGTAAATGGAACAGAGAGGGAGGGTTTAGTTGGAAAGGAGTGCATATAGCCCACTCCCATTTTATACAAATAAAACATACAGAGAAGGGAGTAGATGGCCTTATGTCAGGATGCTAACAGTGATTATTTACAGGATGGGGGTGAATTTCTTTTTTTTTCTTTTCTTTTTCTTTTTCTTTTTCTTTTTTTTTTTTTCTTTTTGGTCATTTGGTTTTTGGTTAATTGAGAAGTTATTTTTTAAGGGAAAGAATAAAATTATTTTTAGAGGGTGATTCCCACTCTCTTCCCCCTACAAAAGAGCTCTATGTTTGGTCTAAGATAAAAAGCCCCGAGTGGAAACTTCTTGCAGAATTCATTTATTATTCCACTCTCTCCCCAGGTAAGACTGAGGCTGGAGCTCTATCGCTATTCTCAAAGTGGCCAACGTGACAGTAAAGTCTGTTTTGGTGGTCTAGTTAGAGTCTGAAATATCCAGCTGAGGAATAGTCTTGGCTCAAGACCTCAAGATTTTTTTTTGAAACACTGTCTGCATTTTGTTTATCGAAAGGTCTTTCTTTTTTGGCACAATTAAATAGATTTTAGAATTTGCAGTTGTGGGTCCTTAATATATTCATCCCAAGATGCCTTTGTGCATCTGGTATATATTTCCATATTGTTTTTGCTAATAGTTTTGGAGAGATTTTAAACATTTGAACCTTTTTTATTTTCTTGCTTTAAAGACAATGTCTGGAGAAAGTTAAGGACCCAGAAAGTTATTAATTTTTTTGTACCCTTCAGTGCACTGTAGTCAGCTACTTCAAGACGAAAGGGCCCATTTGTTCTTGCCCTTCTTCCCTTTTCTCCTTAAATAGACTTCAGGATTGGATTGACCCTCTGGTATGAATTTTTACTGATTCCATATGCTAATTAACTATGTCTTATCCCTAATTCAATTGTAAGAGATAAGATCTCCATATATGTATATGTGGTAAATACATAATATGTCTTAGAGAACGAATTTTGAACAATTTAAAATTAAATTAAATATCTGTTTTAAGTAACATGTTTTCTTTTAAATATTTCTACCTTTTATGATGGGCTATTATTTTGAAACAAGCTTTATCATCCTCTCTTCACATCTTTTGTTGTTCTTGTTGTTGCTGATTCCACCCATCCCCTGACCATGCAGCAACCAAGCTAGACTTTATTTTGACCTTGTGAACGTTGACTGGGTATCACAGATACCCTTGCTTTGGGACACTCCATGAGTAACACAGCTTTCAGTTCTTACACTTTGTTATATTCTAATAATGTAAATGGTATTGGAATAGCAACACCTTTAATTTTACATGTCCTTTAACTCACATACAAAAGAGAAACAAGCCATTTAAAGATAATCAAACAGACCAAAGGGTGAAATTCAGGGTGGATTAAATGAGAACATGGAATTGGATACTAGCTGCAGAGATGGCCTGTCTTATTTCTAGTGAACTGCTGTAATAAAATTAGTCATCAAATGTGTTAGGACTCCAAAATGTTATTGGAGTTTTGATTTACTCTGTACTTCTGGCACTTTAAAATATGTTCCAAGCTATTTAATCAAATTGGTTACATAGATCAGCATCAGTATATTAAAAGTTTTAGCATCCTTTTTTTTTTTTTAAGTTTTAGCATCTTTATGACTAGGAGATCTTTCCAAACAAGTATTTCTACAAATATGAAAATAACAAACAAAGTTTGGGCTACTAAAATTTTTAAGAAAAGATTTTTCAAACCTTGACTTATAAGCACGCTTTTATGAAAACACTTTCAGCTGAAAATCTGTAAGTAGTCCTGTCCTTGAAGGTTTTGGAGGTCAACCTCCATTTCTGCAGGCTTGCCCCGTCATACATCATTTTCTTACATATAATTTATTGTCAGATTGGTTTCCATACAACACCGAGTGCTCATCCCAACAGGTGCCCTCCTCCATGCCCATCACCCACTTTCCCCTCTCCCCCACTCCCCATCAACCCTCAGTTTGTTCTCAGTCCTTAAGAGTCTCTTATGGTTTGTCTCCCTCCCTTTCTGTAGCTTTTTTCCCCCTTCCACTCCCCCATGGTCTTCTGTTAAGTTTCTCAAGATCCACATGAGTGAAAACATGGTATCTGTCTTTCTCTGCCTGACTTATTTCACTTAGCCTAATACCCAATGGCCAAAGGCCAGATTTCATTCTTTCTCACTGCCAAGTACTATTCCATTGTATATATAAACCACATCTTTTTTTTTTTTTTTAATCCATTAGTCAGTTGATGGACATTTAGGCTCTTTCCATAATTTGGCTGTTGTTGAAAGTGCTGCTGTAAACATTGGGGTACATGTGCCCCTTTGCATCAGCACTCCTGTACCCCTTGGGTAAATTCCTAGCAGTGCTATTGCTGGGTCATAGGGTAGGTCTATTTTTAATTTTTTGAGGAGCCTCCACACTGTTTTCCAGAGCGGCTGTACCAGTTTGCATTCCCACCGGCAGTGCAAGAGGGTTCCTGTTTCTCCACATCCTCTCCAGCATCTATAGTCTCCTGATTTGTTCATTTTAGCCACTCTGACTGGCGTGAGGTGGTATCTCAGTGTGATTTTTATTTGTATTTCCCTGATGAGGAGTGAGGTTGAGCATCTATCTTTTCATGTGCCTGTTGGCCATATGGATGTCTTCTTTAGAAAAGTGTCTATTCATGTCTTCTGCCCATTTCTTCACTGGATTATTTGTTTTTCGGGTGTGGAGTTTGGTGAGTTCTTTATAGATTTTGGATACTAGCCCTTTGTCTGACATGTCATTTGCAAATATCTTTTCCCATTCCATTGGTTGCCTTTTAGTTTTGTTGATGTTTCCTTTGCAGTGCAGAAGCTTTATTTCTTGATGAGGTCCCAATAGTTCATTTTTGCTTTTAATTCCCTTGCCTTTGGAGAAGTGTTGAGTAAGAAATTGCTGCAGCTGAGGTGAAAGAGATTTTTTCCTGCTTTCTCCTGTAGGGTTCTGATGGTTTCCTGTCTCATGCTCAGGTCCTTCATCCATTTTGAGTTTATTATTGTGAGTGATATAAGAAAGTGGTCTAGTTTCATTCTTCTGCATGTTGCTGTCCAGTTCTCCCAGTACCACGTGTTAAAGAGACTGTCTTTTTTCCATTGGATACTCTTTTCTGCTTTGCCAAAGATTAGTTGGCCATACATCTGTGGGTCCAATTCTGGGGTCTCTGTTCTATTCCATTGATCTGTGTGTCTGTTTTTGTGCCAATACCATGATGTCTTGGTGATTACAGGTTTGTAGTAGAGGCTAACGTCTGGGATTGTGATGCTTCCCACTTTGGTTTTCTTCTTCAATATTACTTTGGCTATTCAGGGTCTTTTGTGGTTCCATACAGATTTTAGGATTGTTTGTTCTAGCTTCGAGAAGAATGCTGGTGCAATTTTGATTGGTATTGCATTGAATGGGTAGATTGCGTTGCGTAGTATTGACATTTTAACAATATTTATTCTTCCAATCCATGAGCATGGAATGTTTTTCCATTTCTTTGTAGCTTCTTCAATTTCCTTCATAAGCTTTCTATAGGTTTCAGCATACGGATCTTTTACATCAAGAACCATAAAATACCTAGGAATAAACCTAACCAAAGATCATACATCATTTTTGTAGCAACTGACTTCTTCCTCTTTGGGTGCAGTTCCTGTTAAATATGTCTGGTCTTGTTGGTTTTATGTTAGTAGGAATATATTCTTCTTTTTCATTGTTATTTGTAGCATGTAATCTGCTGGACTTGTAGCATTATTTCCCATGAAATACTTCTTTTTCTCTTCTTTGATTTTTTTCTTTGCATCCCAAGAGATCTATCTTTTTGCATTAAACTTCCCTTGATAAAGTTCCTTCTGTCTGCCACGCAGTTTTAGAATGCTCAACATACCTCTTGTATACCATTATGGTATAGAAATGCTTCACTTGGGAAATGGTCCCTCCAAATTTAAATTCTTTAGGTGAATTAGTAGTTGGGGAAATACTGAGTCACATGGGTTTTGTGGCCTCGGAGTTGATTTTTTGGGTGTTTGTGACCATATCAGAACCTTGGAGGAGATGTTTATGGCTTGGCACTTTTACCTTCCTCTTGTTGCCAGTGGCACCCTGAATTTCTTTTTGGGACCCATCCTTTATGGATGTTGGACTTGAAATCAGACCCAGGACTTAACAGGTTCAAGCAGGTGGATCAGCATGCCCCATCCCCATCCCATGCTGACTTGTTCGGGGATGGGTTTACAATATTCAAAGTCAATAAATGTAAGGAGACATTTGGAGATTTCACGTTCTACCCCTGAGTAGAGTGGGGAAACGATTGATGGCTCTAAGTGCTGCAGCAGTTTTGTGACCCTATGAAAGGAACGGCCGGAGATGCTGGGGCAAAGGCTGTAGGGAGAAGGGCCAGTTGTGTGAGAGGAAGGGTCTGAGGATGCAGCCAACTCAGTGGGAATCAGGACAGAAAGAAAGTAACTGGGTCCTTGGTGAAATAATTGGCCATCTTGGGATAAGTCTACCCCTTAACCATTCCTACCCGTCATCTTCTTAGTTCTAGAAGCCAATATCTTTTAAGGTATTTTGAGTAGGATGTTTGGTTCTTTAAATTGAAAAGATTCCCAACTTGAAGAAATAGAGGGTGCATTGATTTAATTACAGTAGAACACTCTTGAGTAACCTCCAGTTAAGCAATGTAGTGGGTTAATGAATGTTCTTCAGCTCTTCTCCCATCAGTTAAACAGTTTGGCTGTGTCTAAAGCATGCTGAATGCCCACTGCTAGCAAACTGCCTCAGTGCTCAAAAGGCCATGATCCTACATGCAATGATTGGCCAAGTATTAAAAGTAAGCGTTTGATGTATTATTTCAGGAATGATTTCTTGCTTCTAACCCTTTTTGCTTAAGCAATCATGATCACATCAGAGATCAAATTGCACACACGCACAGGCACACACACAGTCACTCAGTTCCATTCTCTGTGGAATGGGGTGAGTTCTAAATGGGGTACTTGTCTGTTTTGGCTTGCCAAGGATAGACCTACTTGATACTGCTTATCTCTCTATATTAATAAAAAGGGGCCCCCTTATCAAAAGGGATTTGGTTTGGATGATAAACAGTATGGTTATTCTAGTGATAAATCACGTAACAGAATTAAACCTATTCCCTGCGATGTTTCATAACAAGAGGAGGGGCCACTTGGGAGTCAGTGAGCACTGCTACTAAGGTCCATAAAGTCAATCATTTGGTCTCAATTAATTGAGTCCAAATGCTATTGTTCAGCAAGACAAGAAATAACCAATGAAAGTGTTTGCAGGATGACCGGGTGGAAAGACAGCTGGAACCTTATTGTTAATAGTACTTGGTCAACATTATTGGCAGCTGGCATTATTCTCAGTGTGTGTCATGCTTTGGGGAGTAGTCTGAACTTCCAGTGGTAGAGTCCAGGGGAGTTTACGACCTGCGATCTTCACATGAAATTGGGCATCAAAAGCAAATTCCTATAATGTTCTAGCCATGTGAACCCAGCCCCCTGGTGCCATATCCATCAAAACCACCTTGGCATGAAATTGGCTTCCTCCCAGGAGCTCGGGGGGTGGAGTGTGTGGGGGCGGGGGGCGGATCTTCCCTGCAGTTTACGAGCAGAGAACACGATCTGCTTCTTGGGGCTTCTTTCTGCACTTTCTCAGATGATTTCTGACTCCTGCTTACACACTCTCAGGGTGTAGAACTTGGAATGCCCTTCATGATGCGACCACATCTACATTTTTATATTCTTGGGTCTGAATGCCTTCAGGAGTTTGTCAGGTTGAGAGAAGGGATACATAAAGGATGTATTTATATTTTATTGAAGAAAAAAACACAACTTTTTAAATTTTTTTTTAACGTTTATTTTTGAGACAGAGAGAGACAGAGCATGAACGGGGGAGGGTCAGAGAGAGAGGGAGACACAGAATCTGAAACAGGATCCAGGCTCTGAGCTGTCAGCACAGAGCCCGATGTGGGGCTCGAACTCACGGACCGCGAGATCATGACCTGAGCCGAAGTCGGCCGCTTAACCGACTGAGCCACCCAGGCACCCCACACAACTTTTTAAAATGAGGAATGGGAGCCTATGTCCCCTGTCATCCCACACACTGTTAAGGCTTTGAGGTGAGTTTCCTACATGGGGATATGTGGGAGGAGATGGTGGGCATTGCTCTTTGGAGCCACTGGAGCTGCATTTTCCCAGCCCCGGTCATTCCCAGGCCACACTCATGATTTCACCTGTTTCTACCAGCACCTGTATGATTCCTTAATGCCTTCCTTTAAATCAACTCTTTGTTTCTAAGTAAAAATAACCCCATTCTGAGTAATGATCTGAGTATCTGTGGTTCTATGTGTTGGTTAAAACTTCTTTAACATTGTGAAGTATGTTTTTTTTTCATTTCTAATGTTTATTTATTTTTGAGAGAGAGAGACAGAGCACAAGTGGGAGAGGGGTAGAAAGAGAGGGAGACACAGAATCTGATGCAGGCTCCAGACTCTGAGCTGTCAGCACAGAGCCCGATGCGGGGCTCGAACTCACAAACTGCGAGACCATGACTTGAGCCGAAGTCAGGTGTTTAACTGACTGAGCCACTCAGGCACCCCAAGAAATATGTTAACTACTAAAGTCTTTACAAGTTCCTTAGTGTTCGACTCAAAAGCGCTTGTCTAGGGCGGGTTGTAGGGTGTGTGTGTGTGTGCACGTGTTGCTCATATGTGTGCGTGTATGTTGGGAAGGGGTGAGGGCAGGGCATAAACCCCTCTCCATCCATGGTTCAAGAAGGAGGAGATTAAGATTCCTTTATTCTACTACCCCATTGGCTATTTGCAGCCCAGATCTCTGGCAGCAGCATTCCATTTGAAAAGGTGCTCCTCTCCTAGGAATTCAAGAGCAAATTATGACAAATGGTTCTGTTACTAAACCTGGTTCTTCTGATCCCCGAACCCAAGCCATTCATTAAGTACCACTCCCTTTCTCACCCCATGTCTTCCAGTCACGAAAGCCAAAGCTCCAGGGCCCCTCAAAGGATGACTAGAGATCCTGGTACGGGGTGGAGATCGTGTCTGCACCTCCATCCCCGTGACCGTCCCCATCCCCATCCCCACCACCGCTGGGTTCCCTGTGAAGTCAGTACTAGCCACAGGTGTGGGCAGGGCTTTTGCAACCAGAACTGGCAAAAAGCATTCCTTGGTCCTCCTCAAGGCTGCGCTCAGATTCCTCTTCTGTTGGCCCTGGCCCTCCAACTGGCCTGTCTTTCCTTCTTCCTCACTCAGAACTCCCCTTTCATCTCCATGCACCCCATCTTTCTTAGCCACAGCCAGTTTTTCAGCCTTCTGCCACTATGACAACTCTTAAAAGCCGTGCAGAAAACAAATTCCTTCCTATGCCCTGTCCTGGGATTCCCCCACCCAAGCTGGACTCAAGACTGGCTGCATGTTGTCTCTGCAGTATAAAACTCAGAGCAGAGGCAGGAGAGCTGGCTCTTGGTCTTTGTGTGGTGAAAACAAACACCAAGTCAAACCCAGCTTCATTTCCCTTTTTGAATGTCCATAATCCCCTTATCTCCCTGTGTGGGATTTCTGGGCCTGCTGCAGGAGGGATGTGCGAGTCTCCCACCCGTTTCCTTCCCACAGCCCTCTGCTCTCTCTGCCTCCCTGCTTGCATACATCCCTCCTTCATCCAGCCCGCAGCTCTGTGTCCACACCAGCAATATCCCTGACAGTTCTTTAATTGCTACACGCATTTGTATGGTTCCTTGGCAATTATATTTCAGACCCTGTCAGGGTACCTGCTAGCCTTGGGGTTCTGTTTATATTAAATATCAATAAAAAGCTGATAGCATCAGTACAGATGGCAGGCTCCACAAAATCATATTTTACTGGGAACCAGGCCTGTCCAGAAGATGGAAAGAAGGAACGTTTAAATTTCTTTCTCTCTTCCCAAAGGTTGAAATTAGAGGAGACTTTCTGTGTGAATATCAGGAATGGGTTCTTACTAAAGGATGACAGCTATATATTCTCCCACTGGGGTTGTCTTTTATTGCGTGTGACTTGTCATAACATCAGTTTTCTCCAGAATTGTTTCTTTATGTCCCCCTACTGAGCCCCAGAACATAGGACAAGGTTTCAAATACCCTAGATTTTTTTTTAAGTGTTTATTGACTGATGGGTAAGATTTTATTTGGCTTTACTTTGAAGAGGAGTGATTTTGGGGTAGAGGCCCAGGGCTGAGCGTCATAAATCCCACTGCTAAGGAACACTTTAGGTGAAGGGACAGCCTAGTTCCTCCCTGGCTGCGTGGCCTCCCCTCACCGGACTCAGTTGCCTCATCTTTCAGAAACAGTATGGGCCTTCCCAGGAGCCATGAGATGGAGAATGAGGGTGAGGGCAGCTGGGGCCATGTGGATGCATAGCTGTACCCAGAAGGAGAGCCTCACTGAACGTTTGCAATACCCGGATGTGGGTGGTCGAGGATTTCCCATTCTTATTGGTTCCCATTCTTTCATGCTGCTTATGAATAACGTCTGTCAGTGAGAGGCGTGCTGCAAGAATGGCAGACAAGGACGTACATTCCGAGGACTGTTACAACAGAACAGTCGGTGGTAGCAAATCTGGGACAGTCTAGCTGTCTGGGGACATAGTTTTCCCTGTTGCCATCAATAGATTTTCCCATTTGTGTGCGATGTGAGGAGCATGCCAGCTCCCCTTGGGCTAACTCCCCCTCGGTGCGGTGCTCAGGAGGGTGTTGTCCAGGCTCCCTGCTGCTGGGGACTCCCCGCTTAGATACTGGGACTGTGACGAAGAGGGCTTCTACCTTGGCTTTCAGAGTGCAAAACCTGGACCCTCACATGTTTGCTGAGCTCCTTCTCTCTACTTACCACTGACTTTCTCACACTCTGTCATTCTAGTGCAAGCACCGTTATGTCAGGAGCCTCTATACACACTCCCTCCACCCTCGGCCACCTGCCTCTTCAAATGGCAAGGGTGTTACTGCCCTGTCTTTGGGCCCTCCAGGGGCCTCCATGGCTCTTGAGATTGACAGCTGACTGCAGCCAGGGTCTTCAAGGCCCTGCCTGGTCCCCTGGCCCTGACTGCTCCCACCTACCCCAGCCTCCTTTCTGTCCTCAGCACTGTGGGTATTTAAACTTAGAGTTGGCAACGCCAGCAGTGCCTTGCCCCTCCCCTCTGAATGACTATTCATTCTGAAGATTCCAGCTCCATCAAATCTGGGCTAGCAGGACCTCCCCTAAGAGCATGTTTCCTAACATTGTGTTTTTCCCTTCTTATACTAATCATGACTGTAAATTTATACACAATTAGGTAATTACTGGGTTGTCTGCCTCCCCTACTGGTCTGTATGCTTCGTTGGGTTAAAGGCCATGTCTGGTTTTGCCCACTATTTTATCCCCAAATCCTAGCATGGTTCCTGGCATTCAGCAAATGTTTTCTGAATGAATGAATAAACAATCCATACTATAATGAGTACATGATGTACACCTTTTAACCAGGTTGTCCAGTGGTAGTAGAACTAGTTGCTATAAATGGAATAATTAAAATACAAGAACGGAGAAGCCTTAGTGAGCTTGGCCAGGGGCAGATGTGGGTGGATGCTGGAGGCTGGAAGGGAAGTGGATTTGAAAAGCGATCCTGGGCCAGACCAGAGCATCTTGGGGCACCATGCAGTGGGGTACAGTCTCCGTGTGATGGGTTAGCAGGAACGACTGATGCTTCTGGAGCAAGCTGAGTGGTCTAGCTGTGTTACGTAGCACAGATTTTCAAGCAGGATGCTGAGCTCCAGGGAACCGCTATGAGGGATTTGCAAGGCTGTTGTTGTTCTGGTACTGTGGTAGGAAAATGGTGCCTCCGTGCTCACTCCATCTCTGAACCTGTGCAAGATGAGGTTTGTTCCCTTTCCAACCAGAGTAAATCCCCAAGAAGGAATGAGGCTCTGGTTCTTCGGCTTTTCATTACAGACCTGAAGGGAGACTTGGTTAGTGAGAAAATGATCTCTGAAGACAGAGGTGTTTTAAATTAGCTAGTGAATACTGGCTTAATTACAATTTATCATAAATGCCATTTTAGAATCAGAAGCCTCTTGAGATGTGCTTATCTTCACTCTAGAGTGTGTTATTCAAGATTTTATGCCTTGTAAATGTCCCCTCTGCAAGCAGACCCCAAATCCAAATGCAGGTGGTGACAGAAGACCTTCCCTGGTGGCTCTGGCTCTGCAGCAGAGAACCCAAGGTGGATGCATAAGGGGACTCTCGCAGAGAGCTCTGAATTGGTTCCCAGCACTACCCTCTCTTCATTCACCGTGTCCTCCTGAGCTCATGCACACATCCTGAGCATTATTAGGTGCAAAGATGCCGTGTCCAGCCCTGCCTGAAGACATCCTGATCCCAGCCCCTTTCTCCAGGGACCACCCACTCCATTCATTTGCTGACAGCTGGGGACAGGCAGCCTGCTGTGAGCCACCTGTTACCTGGTGTCTAGACTACACGTCCTGTGCCTTCCTTTTTTCCCTCCCTCTACTTACTGTCTGGTAGGCAGTAAATAGAGTTCAACGCCTCCACGCAAGTCATCTTTCATCTAATAGTTTAGATGAGGAACGTAGCTAATCTCTCCCGTGGGTAAGGTGATGATGTCCTGGGGAAATGAACTTCAGTGCTCCAAGGGTCAATTTCCTCATGTGGAAAATGGGGTAGGAAGAGCAGTTGGTAGCCATCCTGCATAGTACGTGGCCCGTTGCAAGTGTTCCAGAAATGGCAGCCTCTGCTGCTGTCATCATCATCGTTATACTTTGATTTCTGTCATATAATTTTCTTCTTCTTAATATCTCCAACAAAGACTTGAAAATGATTTATTCCAGGGTAATAAGAGTGATGAGGAGGGAGAAATGGGAATTTCTCCACAAAATTTAAAGTATGTTAAGGGAGGAGGGCCATTTAAAGTTGATATATTTAAGGCAAAACAAAGAAACAAAAAATCACACAAACAAATGGAGTCATTGATGTGAAATCTCACTGGGCAATTAATCCTGACATCTATCATGCTGAGGCAGTAGTCTGAGACGGTGTCCAGCACCTTCTGGGATTTGCCAAACTGGTAAGTGTGTTTCCCATTCATTTTGCTTTCCAGATCCATGCAGAGTGATTCAGCATTGGACCATGAATCCTCCTCATCCCTTTGGTTTCAGGACTGCCAGAAATTGACTCCAGCTTTGTGGAAAGCAACCTGCATTTAATATGTAGCGCGTCACTAAGTTTAGAGGAAGGGGAAATGTTTGGCAAATAAGTCTATTTTATAATTCAACACACATTAGTGGCTTTTTTCCAGTATATATAAGTGCTTGATAATTAGCATCAAAACTACTCATTATTTAATCTATGACCTATTTAGAATGAATGAGAGATAGCATTTACTTGCTGAAATGGGAGACACAAAGACTCTCCAGCCATTCTCCCTCTGTGTGTGGTTCAATGTGCGACACTGTAGAAGAGCTCTTGTGTGGACTCAGTCCCCTGTGCCTGCTGTGATTTCACATCCAGGAGTCACACCTCTTCAAAGACCTTTAGTCAAACCTAAGACCCTTCCTCTAGCTTGTTCAGGCAGGAAATAACCTTCTTTACAAGGGCCACGCTTCAGAAACCCAGTTGAACATGAATTCAGACCGTTCCCTTCAATGGTTTTTGGGTTAACAGTGGTTTGTAATTCTAGATTAGCCTGTAATTATTCATGGACACTCAGATTCACTAGAAATGGACCCATATTTTGTGGTAGAAAATGTCAAGTTTAAATTAATACAGTGATGCTGCTAATTCACTGGAGAATAAATGATATTGAGAAAAAAGATGGTGAGCGTATCAGGTGACTTTGAGGTCTGGAGAGGAAACCCAAGTGCTAAGGCATCCGTAAAGATCCTGATTGCTTGAAGGAAGTAGGCTATGCTGGCTATAGATTTCATAAGACAAGAAATTTGATTTTGGAACCATGAATAAAAGCGTAGTGAACCTTGGCACTGGTGGAGCACAGATTATGTCTGTGAGAAAATGTATGCTTGGCAGGAAACTTTGTCCATCTGCTAAGACCTTCACCGTGGCCTGCCCATCTTGCCAGCCCAATTTCAAACCTCTTCCCCTTTGCTTACGGGGCCTCAACGACACTCGCTGTTTTGCTGTTTCCCAGGACACAGGTTTCTTCCTGGCTCAGGGCCTTTGCCCTTGCTACTCACTCTGCCTCAAAGCTTTTGCTGGCCAAGGTGTTTTTAAACTGACACCTTCTCAGCATTCAGCTCTCTCCTCAAAGAGGTCATCTTGGACCACCCAGTTAGAGTAACTCCCCTTTCCCCTTTCCACACCTGGTAACTCTCAAGCCTATCATCCCTTTTTATTTTCTTTGTGACACCCACTTCTGTTTGGAACCTTCATTTATGTGCCCATTGTCACCCCTCCTCAGACCGAAATGTCCACTTCATGGTCTGCCTGGGTCACTGCTGAATGCCCAATGTAGTTGGTACTCAGTGAATATTCATTGGATGAACAAATGAATGTAAGAGTTGTCAAGAGTACCTTGCCCTGATAATTGGAGGAAGGGAGGAAGAGGCTTAGGTGAAGTTTAATCTGGATAGCTATAGGAGAGCGGAACTGCCTGGGATGGGGAGCAGGGGACCCACCCCAGAGCTGTGACTACTGATGTACCCCCTGATGGTAACAGAGCCCTCCCTCTGCTGAGCACCCTATGTGCCTTTTCTGAGAAACCTTTGAGTGAGAGCCACTCTGGTCAAAGAAGACAATGGGGCTCAGGGAAGCTAAGTCACAAGCCCAAGGCCACTAACTGACAAGTGCCAAGTGAGGTCTCATATCCAAGACTCCCAACTCCAAAGCCTGCATTTCACACTGGCATGCTGTAGTATTAAGATGCTGTGCAGGGACTCTTGCTGCAGAGAACAGGGATAGAAGAAGTGGGGTGATCTTCTTGGGACCTTATTTATTTCCTCACGCCTGGCATAAATAATGGCCAATGTGTATGGACCATTTTGTGTGTGCCAGTTGCTGTGCTGAGTGCTTTACGTGCGTTAATTTGCTTGAACCCAAAGGGCTGATTGACTGAGGATGACAAGAGGGGCTACCCACTCAAAGATACAGAACAGAAATGGAAAAGTGTGTGAGTGTGTTGGGGAGGATGCAGAGAGAACATCGGCCATCCGTAACATCAGAAAACCCCCATGTAGCGAAGTGCAAACTTGTTGAGGGATGGGGAAGCACAGGTGAGAGCAGTTATTTGGGTGGAAATAAAAGAAGGAAACTACAAATTCTTTACGGGTTATATGGTACATTATAAAGACAGAGCAGGGACGTGTGAGCTGCTTTTCAGATACAAATTGCAAATAGATCACAAAGGTGGTGTGGGACTCTTACTCTCCAAACATCTGCTTGTAGTCTGTTCTACTAAAAAGCTGAACATCTGATAAATTTCTGACTGGCATTGGAGGTAATTTAATCTCTCAGAAGGTAGAGGAAGCAGGAAGCAGAACTGCTATTGCCGGACTTCACGTTGACCACTGTGAATAATAAGTTGACACCGAATGGACAGGGACATTGGAGAAAATGACCATGTGACATGGAGCTCACTGTATTGAGCAGAAAACTGGGCATTGACACATACATGAGGCATTAAGGGAAATGAGTTTAGTCCAAGTGAGAGCCTTGTAGGTAGGACCTATCAACAGAGATTGAGAAGAATGGTAAGCTCGTAAAATTATAATGCAGACGTGAAAATTTGAACTGTTTCCATTAAAAGGATCCTTCACTAGGAAAAAGGCCTACCCATATGAAACTCAGATTTTAAAAAGAACATATACAGACCATGAAATATGGATATATTATGTAGCATAATTAAGGGAGTCTGAATACATGCAGGGGGTTGAGTGGTGGCCTCCGGAAAATATGCCCCAGTCCTGACCTCTAGTACATCCTGCAAATGTGACTTTATATGGAAACAGAGTCTTTGCAAATGTAACTAAGTGAAAGATTTGAGATGAGCTCATCTGGAGTTTAGGGTGGACCCTAAATCCAGTGACTGGTTTCCTTAAAGAAAGAGATGACACAGAGATACACAAAGGGAAGGCGCGGGTAGACGGAGGAAGACATTAGAGCGATTGTGTCTATAAAGCAGGAAGCACTAAGGGTTGCTGATGACCACCAGAGGCCAGGAGAGCAGCGTGGAACAGAGTCTCCCTGAGAGCCCCTGGTAGGAACCCAATCTGCCAATTCTTTGATTTTGGACTTCTGGCCTCCTGAATACTTTTCTTCTGTTTTAAGTCACTCGGTTTGTGGTAATTTGTTATAGCAGCCACAGGAAACTAATACAATACATTAACCTCCTAAGAAGACTAGGGGTGGAAGTGAAACCCACGCTCAGATTAGTCTGAGACTCCTGAAGAATGCTAAATGAGGCAGAGGGGGAGGGCTTTTCAACAAAGTTAGAAACAAAACACACACAAGTAGAAGGGAAACCTACTGCTTAGGAGGATGCTGTCGTTTTTGCAAGTGACCTTAAAAAAGCACACCTGCTCAGCAGCCATAGAGGGAACATCTGGCTGGGATGCGGCCCACAGTGTCATGTTCACCTCCTCTTCAGTAGACAGTGGAAGGATCTGAGGACCTGGGTAAGCAGGATATGATGGGTGGCACTGACCCTTTGGGCTCTTTCATTTCTGCTCTCTGCCAGTGATGTTGGGAAAACCATTTTTAACTTATGTTTTAGTGTCTGTTTTAACCCAGATATTTAGATGCAGGCCCCATTTTATAACGTTAGCATTTTCCTGTTTCTTTTCATCTCTTAGATGATGAATAATGGACAGCATTTCGAGATTTTCCCTTCTATTAAAATTGCTTGCTAAGCAAGATTGTGAAATCAATATACTGTGATTGTTTTACAAGCCAGAGGACATGTTATCTCAAATATTTGATCAAATAGGTGTGTGTAACACAGCCCTCATTTTAACTAGACCATATTCTTTAGTGATTCTCCTGCCCTTGTTCACCGTGCCCTGGGAAAATCAAAGCCCCCTTTTCTTAAAGAGGCATAATTTCAGAGCGACATTTAGTGTCAAAATGATTGTTGAAATAACCTCTGACCATCACAATTCTTTTTGCATTTCTGAAGGTGCTCACAGGTCCCCAAGGGGCAACCCTAAGTTTCTAGGACCACCTTGGGGTATGAGTGGCCTTTTACTACCCCCAAAGAAATCACAGTCAAGAAAAAAGAATCTCTAACTGGAAACTGTTTGACTGCTTAACATGTTGAGACAGTGAGTGAGGGAAATGGAATTTTTGCTTCTAATTGTGGAAAGTTTTTATATGATGGCAACATAATTGAGGCCATTGATGGAGGAGGCAAGAACCATGGAGTTTTCAGTGTCATTATTGTATTTACATCTTTGTGGATTAATTTCAGTGGCTTTTGTAACAAGGAGTGAGTCACAGTAATTATTGTCAAGCTTGTACAGGAGCAAAAAAGGGTTCCATTTTCCAGGATTGTGAGGATAAAGTCTTTCTCAAAATTACTTTGTGGTAAAAGGTTGAATTGGTCATTTTCACTCTCCGAGCCTATGATGTGGTTTACTCTAGTTTATAAGAGTTTGAGCACTTACGTTGAGGTGAGATTCAGAATCCCACTTGTCTATGGAATCTGGGTAAGCAATCTGAAAGAATAAGACAGGCTGGAGGTAAGACAATATAAGACACCATGTCTGCCTGCTGGGTTAGGCGCCATTTTGTGGGCTCTTTCTCAGACCTCTTCAGATGGGCATCTTGGGGGCAGCAGTCTGGCAATGGGCAGGCCACTGTGGAGGAGGGATGGGGTGCACTGTGCCAACAGTGAGTTTCCTTGTCACTGTACCTAATTCACATGACCATTTCTAGCATTATTTTGTTAATTGGCTTACTATGCAACTTGAGGACTAGAGTGACCAAATCTGTCTTTATCCCCCTGGTGTAGAATGCAGGAATCTTTGGAATAAAGATGCCATGGTGGGATTTCTGTGACTTGGGGTCCCACAGGAAGTTCTGTTGAGGGTGTTGGAATCCAGGTGAATGGAATTGCTCCATTGATGACTTTCTGAATGCCTTTTGCTGTTTGTCGTCTTCTGTAGATTTGTTTAGCCTTTCAAATAGCCCTTTAAGATGTGTATTATTATCCCATTTATAAATCACAGATCAGAAGCTTTGTCACTGATGAGTTGGATGCTTTTAGGAAAGAACCTAACTTCTTGGTACTCCGTTTCTACTTGTGGAGCATGGAAGTTACTAATGGCGCCTGTCTTGGAGGGCTGTGGTAGAGGCAATGGGAGATGAGCTAAGTACGTGCTTGCACCATGGGAGAGACTCAGTAAAGATTTCTGCTCCTTCCCCTCCTCTTCCTCATCATTAACATGCTCACCCTGTTGTCATTCTTACGCTCATCATGCTGGGACTGGATGGTGATCTCCCCTCTTAACAGAATTATGCTTTATGTGGAATCATTTTGAAACAGGATCTTAAGAAGTTTAAGAAAAAGTGGATGGTCACCAAGCATCCTTAGTGATCCATCTTTCTTCAACCACTATGCCAAAAAAAAAAAATACTTATTGTCCTTCTTTGCCTTTGCCCTTAATTTTTATCTGTGGACAGAAGGCAAAGAGTTAGCTTTGGGCTGCCAAGGGTGAAGAAAAGAGATTTATTCATGGGATCACAAGGGAAGAAGAGTAGACAGTTGTGATGAGCAACCTTTGTTTTATTCATCTACCCATCCATTCATCTCTTTAAAAAAATTTTTTTAATGTTAATTTTGGAGAGAGAGAACAGGACAGAACACAAGCAGGGGAGGGGCAGAAAGAGAAGGAGACACAGAATCTGAAGCAGGCTTCAGGCCCTGAGCTGTCAGCACACAGCCTGACGTGGGGTTCGAACTCACGAACCGTGAGATCGTGACCTGATCTGAAGTCCAATGCTTAAGCAACTGAGCCATCCAGACACCCCCATCCATTCATCTCTTCATGTGTCCATAAATGTCTGGAATTTCTGCCATGTGCTAGTCAAAGGGACACAGCAGAAGACCACATGAAATGGTTCCTGCCCTCCTGGAGTTCACCATTTGCTGAACAAAAGAGGTAGAGAGATGTAGTTATGTAATTGCAATTTATTTATTTATTTTTAAAAAAAGCAAACTTCTAAGTCAGAGGTGAAGAGAATTGGAACAGGACCATGTTGGCTGAGGTCATTGCAGTGAGAGAAAACACATTTTTCCTGTTTTTATTGCTGGGTTCTGACCCAGGAGAGGCAAAAGGTGGAAAATAATGCTGAGAAGGTCTCTCTCTGCTTTCTCAAGAACTCTGTGCTGTACAAGGTTGAAAGTTACAAATAAAGGGATGTATTTTTCAAGTAAGGAGTCATCAATAAAGGCTCCTGGGTGGCTCTGGGGGCTTGGGCAGGATGAGGAATCCCTGATGTATGGAGTTCCCAGGAGCTAAATGTTTGGGAAGCTATAACTTTCTTCACAGCTTCCTGTAAGATGAGTCTCATGCTGCTGCTATCTGCCAGCTCCAAGGGACGCCAGCCGGGGTTCTCTCTCACTTTGGTTTGTAACTTTCTCTTCTCTCTGTTTCTTTTCAGACCCAGCAATCGTCAATGGGGTTTATTGGTCCGAATCCCTAAACAAAGTTTTCGTAGATAACTTTGATCGTGACCCGTCTCTCATATGGCAGTACTTTGGAAGTGCAAAGGGCTTTTTTAGGCAGTATCCAGGTGAGTATCCCCGCCTTGAGAATTACGATTGAGATTAATGACCCTGTGATACTTTTCTTTCATGTTCAGGGTTAAATTTTTCCCTCTCCCATTAGGAGAAAATGAAAGATTAAATTCAAATCTGTTATATCTATTGTCATGGTCCAGATAGGCGCGGTAGCATGGCATCCGTACACACACACACAGGCATTTAGATCTGCATGTGGTTTCCACATCTTTCTCGATAGAGCAGTTCATCAAGCTGCACCAAAAGTGAGGAGTTGGGGTGTGAGACACACCATATTTGATCTTTCTGGACAAGAGTTTGCTTTATTACAATTACTACTACTATAGTTACTATCATCATTGTTATTACCGTGGAAAGGAACAAGTCATAATTGGGCTGAATTTTAAATTCTGACCAAAGGGGTAAGAAATGGAACATGTGAGGGGCGCCTGGGTGGCTCAGTCGGTTCAGCGTCTGACTTCGGCTTAGGTCATGATCTCGCGGTTCGCGGGTTTGAGCCCTGTGTCGGGCGCTGTGTGGACAGCTCAGAGCCTGGAGCCTGCTTTGGATTCTGTGTCTCCCTCTCTCTCCACCCCTCCCCTGCTTGCACCCTGTCTCTCAAAAATGAATAAATGTTAAAAAAAAATAGAAAAAAAAGAGAAATGGAAACTATGAACTGAGGTTTCCCCACTCCAGAGCTGACCGCCTCGGAGGAAGAGCTCGGACTGGCCCAAGCACCGCCGATGGCACCAGCTCATCTTCAGGGCCGCCAAAAGCACCCTCAGATGGTATGTTCATCAGAGTTTGTCCATCATACCTTTGGAACAGGTGTTCCTGAGGCCTCCCCAGACCTCCGCTTTGCAATAAGAATTTAATTCTGGCTTGGTTTGAATTTTAATTAAGAAGGGAAGTTTTAATTTTGCTCACAAGTTGTGAAAACAGGACTCGAGGCTGCAATTGTGCCAACATCACAGCTGCAGAAATTAACAAGCTCAACCTAAAAGAAGGAAAAATCTCTCGGCATAATCTTGGAGCAATTAAGTGGAGACTTTTATGTTTTCATTAAGTAAGACTAGGCACCTGATGTCTTCCCACTTTGAGGCACAGAGACCGCCAGCCTCCGCCTCGAGGAGCCGTTTGCCCTGCACACAGCATCTGTCCCCTGAGACTTGCCTGCCAAGTGTCTGCTTTGCCAGATTATTCGACATTTCCCAAGAGTTGTGTTCAGCGGGGCACACGTGGTTCCTCCTGGAGCTCACAGAAATTTAAACAATAAGCATCCTAGTAAAGATAATGTTATAATAAACAGTGGTCTATTAAAGTTCCAGTGTCACCAAATTGCAATCTGTTTTGATACACTCAACAGAGAGCAAATTTAACGCAGATGTTGCTGAAAATAAAGCGCGGGGGAGGGCTGATCCATAGACGAAGCTACAGGGACCTCTTACCATCTTACCACGTGGTGTTTGGATGAGGGTGGAGCCAATAAGAAGAAACCATAGATCATCTATTGTCTCCGCCAGCAGGAAGTCCTTAAACTATGGTCATGAGGAAATTTGAAAAAAAAAAACGGGGGGGGGGGTGCAGTAGACATCTCAGGCTGCCATAACAAAATACCACACACTGGGTGGTTTAAGCAGCAGGTGTTCATTTCTCATAGTTCTGGAGTCTGGGGAGCCTAAGATCAAGGTGCTGGCAGACTTGGTTCTTGGTGAGAGCCCTCTTTCTGGCTTGCAGATGGCTACCTTCTCCTTGTAGCTGCACATGGTAGGGAGCCAAAGCTCAGGTATTTCTTACTCTTCCTAGAAGGGCACTAATCCCACCATGGGAGCTCCATCCTTCTGATCTCATCTAAACCTAAGTACCTCCGGAAGGCCTCACCTCTGCATACTGTCACACAGGGTCATGTTAGTTTTCAACCTATGAATTTGGTGGCAGGGACAAACATCCAGTTCATAACAAAAGGACATCCTCATGAAGGGTGTGTCTAACAGGGGAAATGAATTTATGTACAAGGTTTTTAATCAGTCAGAGCCATCGACTCAGAAATACTTACCATGTTTGTGACATTTGTGGCAGAATTTTAACTTTGTAAAATTCCTGCGTCTTTTCTGTGCTAGTAAAGACACGAGTCATGGTCCTATGGTGTCTCACTGCCCTATTAATGTCTTGTGGTCACTCAGTGCTTGGTTCTGAACAGAAAACACACCTCTTGTCTCTTGGACACAAAATGATTGTTAGAAGAATGACTCATGGACATTTTTTTGCTAGGATTTTTTATCTTCAGGAAACTTCGTTCCATGTTTAGAGTGGTATAATAGTATGAATCAGTGGTAAGTCTGCATGTTCTTAAAGAGAAGGGATATTTCTTCATTCTTCATTCAGTGTGTGCTGAGTTCTTGTTTTGTTCTAAGCACTATGGGAGGCTAAATTGGTGAACTTAATAGAAAAGGTCTCTGCCCTCATGAAGTTCCCTCTTGTGGGAAAATGCATTCCTCAGGATTTTGGTTGCAAGTGACAGAAACTGCATTCTAGCTAGCTCTGGCAAGGAATACATTTATTGGCTCAGGTAACTTGAATTCTAGGGAATGTGCTGTTTTGAGACATGGTTGGATCCAGTATTCAGCATTGTCATTTGGATTTTGAATCTTTCCTTCCCTCTTTCCTCTCCACCTTCCTCTATTTTGACCATGTTTCACTGGCAGGTGATCTCCTAGTGATGGGGAATATGGCTGTGTGCTTGCAGGATTATTTCTCACTATGGTCCCAGAGGAAGAGAGAGCATCTGTCCTAGTGGCTTAGATGTAAGACCAAGGATTATTCTGGTCTGGGTCACATGCCCACAGCCTCAAGTGAGGGAGACTGGACAGTGGTAGAGCTAGCCATCTGAAACCATGGGGATTGATCAGGATTACATTACTGTGGCCTTGCCTGGCGGGGATCCCCAAAGAAAGGAACAGGGAACATGAGGGAGACAGACAGGTGAACAGGTCATGATGGTACAGTGTGTTTAATGCTAACATGGGGGAAATAGAAGGTGCTAGAGGATCACTAAGAAGGAGGACAATCTCAACTTCTGTAGGTGGGAGCATGGAGTTCTCCGAAGGGGGATTTTAGTCAACATCAACCTAATAAAGTACCTGGGATGATGTTGTCTCTTTCTGAATAGATTTACACAGGCCTTTACAAGTTCAGTGTAGGGCCTTTAGCCATGTGACAACACTTCCATGTGCTGTCTTTTGGATGATATAAGTGTTCTATATCTATAGCACCTGTTATGGTAACCAACGGCCACATGTGGCTATTGAGCATGTGAGATGTGCCTAGCAAAGACAGGGGAACTAAAATATGAGTTTTATTTAACTTCAGTTAACTTAAATCTAAAATTAAACAGCCACATGTGGCTAGTAGCTGGCATGTTCAGCTGTGTAACTCTATGGGTAAAGACTTTTGTAGTCTGATACCCAGTTTCCAAGGTACTGGCCTACTTTTAGATCCTGTATTACAAAAAGGTCTCACTGAGCAGAGAGAGAACTCTGGTTAGGCTCTTCTGAACAGCAACAGCCACAACAGCAACAAAATACAGATAACGGGTCTTTGAGCTCTGCAGGATTTGTTACTCAGGCCTTATCAAAGCTCTGCTTATTTCATTATCATCCTTGGGCGTCTTTGGGAGTACGGTTAATATTAATATAATATTAATATTAATGCTGATCATAGTGATAGTGACCATCATTTATTGAGCACTGTCCTAGGCGTCTATACAAGCATTGTCTGGTTTAATCCTCAATAATTCTATGGGCTGGGGCTACTATAAAATGCACTTTACCAATGAGAAAGCAGACCAAGGGGTTAACTGACCAAGCCACACCAGCAGGATAGGAGGGAGTTGGTAATGGTGTTAATATTTTCAGCACCTCTTTCATGCTTTGTTCTTATGGCAGTTCTTAATCTATAAAATATGAATTCTGGCCTGTAATCCTGAGCCATCAGGCTTTCAATCCCCATCTCCTTTGCTAAGATATCTGCCCCAGGAGGACAGAGACATTTGGCTATCACTCTGGTACCATCATCAACAATAACATATTGTATAGGTGTTCAGTACATATTTTTGAGTGAATGAATCATTCAGTGGACCAAAATCTACCAGACATATTGGTCTCATCACACTGTTAGTAGCAGCCCTGCCTCCTCAGATACAGTAGAGTTACTGCCTCTGTGAGAAGCTGGTCACTGGCTATAGTCGGTGGGACACAGTGACTAAGTAGGGAACTGGCATAAATACATTACAAAGCTATGCTCCCTTTCTTTTCTCTATTGCTTCCCTCCTCAAAGTCTTCCTGAGCCAATGACTACATAATTCCTTTTATCTTGAGATTCATTCCCCAACCAACCTGGGTGGGATCCCAAAAGGCATAGTGGCAATTCCAGAAATTATATAGCTCATGGGGTGCTTCTTGGCTACGTATCAATTTCCTGGTTCTCAAAGATTTAAGATGAGCCAACTGTTATTTCTCGGTGATTTAAAGTTCTTTGAACAGTTTCAAAATATCTGTGTGTACAAAAAATTATATACTGAAAAGTTGATATATCCTAGGGGAGATAGTACCAGCTGAGACAGGGTTGCCTGATGTTTGCCTCCAAAAACACATTTTGTTTTGAGATTGGGAAAGGAAGGGCTCAGTGGTCCAATTAGTTTGGTAAATGCTGCCTCTGCTGAGCCACTTATGGGATTCAAGATGCTATAAACAGATTAAAGGCCCACAGTATCCATCCCATGGCATAGAAACCGGTTTTACTTTTATTCATTCAACTCATGCTGACATCCCGGAGGACTTCTCATAGGACATCTTCACGTAACGCCTGTGTAAGGAAGAGCATGGTGACATGGCATTTGGGAAATAAGGCCAATGGCCATAACTGGCAATCTCAGGAAAATCTTTTGAACTCTGAGAGACTGGAGTCCCTGCTATGAGTTGAAAATTTTGACCCAAGTGCCTGGTTTGGGCAAGATGTCTCCTCGGTGCTCATCCAGTCCTGACTTGAGTCAACTTATGACCTTTATTGTTCTACCTTAGGCCACTATGCCTAGAACTGTCTCAAGGTACTGTCTTAATCCCCACTCAATGTATACCTCACGTCCTGACCAGGAAAGGCCTGGGTCTCATGGTTCCTGCTGCCACCCAGGCTCCTTTCCTTTGTCAGAGACATTCTCTATGCACAGCCATACCAGAATTCCTCCAGTTCCTTGAACTTGACATGCTCTTTTCAATCTCAGGACCTTTGCACATTTCATTCTTTATGCCTGGGATATTCTTGTTCACCCTGTGGCCACCACTTTTGTTTTATGAGTCCTACCCATATGTAGTGGGTTGAATAATATTTCCCTCCAAATTTATGTCCTCCTGGAGCCTCAGAATGTGGCCTTACTTGGAATTAAGGTCTTTGCAGATGTAAATAAGTAAGTTGGGATGAGATCACACTGAATTAGAGTAGCCCCTAAATCCAGTATGACTGATACCTTTATAAGAGGAGAGGACTGACACAGAGGGAAGACAGGGGCAGAGATTGGGGTGATGAAGCAATAAGTCAAGGATCACCAAAGATTGCTGGGAGCCAGCAGAAACTGAGAAGACACAGGGAGGGGTCTTCCCTAGGCCCTGTTGACACCTTGATTTTAGACCTCTATCCTCCAGAACTGAGAGAGAGTTCTTTTCTGTTGAGCCACCCAATCTATAGGACTTTTGTTATATCAGCTCTAGAAAACTAATATACCATCATTCTGCTCTCAATTTGAAGAAGATCCTTCTTCCCATTAGAGATTGGAATCCCGTTTTGTACACTAATGTAGCCTCAGGCACTTCTCCTTTGTGACATCTCTGGTTCCTGGGATTTCTTATCCTTTGCCAGCTTCCCTGCCCAGCATGAGGCTTCTTGAGGGCAGGCAGGGGCCAGGCCTGTCCTTCCCAGTCAAGGCTCTGGGGTTGTCCCATCTGTTCCACTTTCCTTGGAATTATATCCTTTATAAGGTTTTCCCAACAGACTCATTTCATGTCAACTTTTTCAAAAAGCACCTAGTAGGGCAGTGCTTAGAAGGAGTTACAAGCCCACGTGCAGGTGCAGGGGGATGATCTCAATCCAAAAGGAGAGCACTGAGTGTCATTAATCCCTTCCTCCCAGGCCCTAGCCTAAATGCTGGAACTGTAAAAAGAATTGCACATTTTCTTGTCCCAATGGGGCACACAGAGATGGGGCTGAGATGGGGAGGAAGGACAGCAAAGTGGGGAGGAGTGAAGCAGGATCAGACACAGTCCTTGTCTAAGAACAGTCACCACAATTTAATTTGAGAAACGAACATCCGCTGAAGGTCTACCATGGGTCAACACGTTATAAAATAATTATCGTTATTTGGGCTAAAGCCAACTCTTTGTGAAATTATAAATTGGAACATTACCTGGCCTCATCATGGGTAGAATTTCAGTGTGTGTTAAGACCATGCTATCCTAACTATACTTGGCTTTACACAAAGCAGTGTATCCGTTTTATTTTATTTTATTTTATTTTATTTTATTTTATTTTAAATGTTTATTTATTTATTTTGAGAGAGAGAGAGAGAGAGCATGTGCAAGCAGGAGAAAGGCTCAGAGAGAGGGAGAGAGAGAATCCCAAGCAGGTTCTGCTCTGTCAGTGCAGAGAACAATTCGGGGCTTGATCTCATGAACCGTGAGATCATGACCTGTGCCAAAATCAAGAATCAAACACTCAACTTACTGAGCCACCCAGGTGCCCTTCCATTATATTTTAAATAAATTGTGTTTTTGTCCCTTGGTGTGCAATATCATGTCAGTTTTACTTTACCTTCATTGCCTAATGACCTTCAATTGGCAGGGGCTTCTCATACTTCTGTTTTCTGATTTGGTACAGGAAACTCTTTACATTAGGCCCATTTGTAGGTGGGACATGTAGGTACAAGGAGAACAGAATAAAATGATTTTGGGGTAACAAACGGCCATCTCATGGTTTTCTGAGTAATAATTTGGGAGTGTTATCTCAGACACATATTATTATTTCAGTGTGGTCCAGAAAGTTGGCCATCAGTAACTGGAAAGGAGACTCCCACTGCTACCATCTGAGTCAGGATTTCCTCCTGTGAAAATCAGTTTTCTCTTTTTATTTTCTTAACTCTAATGTCTGTTTTTCAAATCCATTCCTGAGCAGCATTAATGGTTGAAAACAATGATTTGCTATCTTATTTTTAGGGAGCACTTTTCTTTTTAAATGAAATTTTATTCTTAAAAACCAAGTTGTAAATAGAGAATGTTAACCTTGGATGTATCCCGACCAGTCTGCAAACCACAAGATGAAGGATATGGGATCCTATCTTACACATGGGGAAAACTCCCCAGGCTTCAAAGCCTGAAATTCAAACTTTGTAATGCAGCATAATTAGGACCATTTTTTCCCATTTCAGTTGTAGAAAGCCAGGCCAGTATTCCTGATGGTAAATACAAGAGTGAGGGGAAGACAGGCCTGTGTATATTCTTTTTTTTAAAATGTTTATTTATTATTTTTGAGAGACAGAGCACGAGCAGGGGAGGGGAGGGGCAGAGAGAGAGAGGGAAACACAGAATCTGAAGAGCTATCAGCACAGAGCCCGACGCGGGGCTTGAACTCACAAACCATGAGATCATGACCTGAGCCAAAGTTGGACGCTTAACCAACTGAGCAACCCAAGCGCCCCAGGCCTGTGTATATTCTAAGATGGAAATGTATTGAGCTCCTACCTGCCATGCTACACACATTGCGTTACCTGGACCCAGAGACATGGCCTGACTCTGCCCCGAAGTCTATGAGTGATGCTGCCAGGTTCAACAACTTGCGGGACAGTGAGAAATGACCTTGGCTAATTTCATCATTAGCCACGGGAAGGGGCTGGAGTCCTGTCCTTCCCTGAGAGACAAACGTTACTGAAGATGTCCCCACTCTCCAGCAGGCCTTAAAGCAACTGAGCTAAGGCCATGTTTGCTATAGTGTTCTAGCCCTGAATCACCTTCCCTGAGCCGGTGATGGAGCATGTGATGAGCTGGTCATTGCATGTGATTTTTCACCCTGTCTGTTCAATCAGCAAAGCAGAGCAGCCTTGAAATGTTATGAATAAATATTTGGAGTTCCTGGGTTTCTCATAACTCTATTTTTCTTCTAGGGATTAAATGGGAACCAGATGAGAATGGAGTCATTGCCTTTGACTGCAGGAACCGAAAATGGTAGGAAATGGTCAAACCTCTTAGTTACTTTTTAAAGAGAACTTGTGGAGAGGTTCGTAATTCATTTTTTGCTTAATTTTCCCCTGACCTAGGTACATCCAAGCAGCGACTTCTCCGAAAGACGTGGTCATTTTAGTGGACGTCAGTGGCAGCATGAAAGGGCTCCGTCTGACTATTGCGAAGCAAACTGTCTCATCTATTCTGGATACGCTGGGGGATGATGACTTTTTCAACATAATTGCTGTGAGTGCAGCTGTTTTGTGCTTTCTCTGCGCTTTGGGTTCATTTGATCTTTTAGCAGCAACCGGTTCACATTCTCATTGCTTTTGTACACACAACGTTAGAAGTCCTGCCCGAGATGAGGACCAGTTAGCCCCATGTGAGCTCCCTGAATCACGATGTTGGAATGGCTTTCAGAGTCTGGGAAAGCAGTTGAGCACATTTCCTCTCCTCACCTCGCACTCAGGCACTGCCATCTGGAAGAGTAGCACCAGATTTGGTTTTCCTGGGGAGCCAACCTTTTCAGAACCTTGGGGAATTAGGTCTTGCAAGATATTCCTCAGACGGCTAGTGGAGATTAACTTTAAGCTGGTTTGGTCTGAAGACCATGATAGGAATACTAATCACGATGACAAAACAACTACACTGTAGAGAGCTGTTTAAGGCTCACAGAACCCTTTGTCTCAGCTTCATAAACAAAAGTGCGTTTATTAAGTGCATACTGAATGCCATTCGCTTACCCTTCATATTTGCATGATCTTTTGTTCCTCACGGCAATTTTAGCATGGTTTTTGCATTTTCTCCGATGAGGCTGCTGGGGTTGCGAGGGTCAGTGACTTGCCCAGGGTTATAGAACGGGGAGGTGGGAGACCCGGGACCCAAACAGGATAGTAATAACATGCTTCCTGGAAAGGAGCAATGGCTTCTGAATTCCATCTCCAGCTCTTTTTCCTCTTCTCCCCAATTCTCTGGTGTGAGTCTCATCACGCACCTTATGTCCCTCCTACTCTTTTTCCAAAAACTGTAGCCACAACAAGCCTGCTTCTTTTCCCTGAGTACTTTACCAGGAGCTCCTGCCTAGTAGTCACCTGTGCTTTGCCGCCCCACCTCTACCTAGGACACTGAGTGGCTGCAAAAGTCAGTCAAGGCAGCATGGTGTGGTGAACAGAGTGTGTGCTTTGGGGTCGGGACTTAGTTTTGAATAGTTCTGTCCCATATAGCAAGCTGCACATCTTGAGGCAAACTGTCAGCTGAAGCTTGAGTAATCACATTACCTGCAGAGTTGCTGCCAGGACTACCTGAGCTGTGGCACAGGAGCCCCCCCCCCCCCCCCCATGGCAGGACATGAAAGAAAGGGTGTTGTTTGAAGAGTAGTGCAGACAAGCTCCAAGCATGCCCCTGCTGTGGTCTGTGTGGCTTCCCCAGGCTCCTGAGCAGATGTGTCATCATGGGATCCTGTATCTAGGCAGCCTTCTGCATGGGCACAGAGCCTACTTTTATTGGCGAGGCAGAGGGCATGGGTGTTTAAATGGCACTTAAATGGCTCGAATTAGTGTCCTGCCCGCATGCTTCTGATGAGACTGAGCAGGAAGGCACAGCTGTGGGCCACCATGATTTGTAGCTTCAGATTTTTAAAAGCCCTAAAGAAGAAAAGGAAGAGAAGGAGAACAATAGATTCCATGGGAGCAGGGGTTAGGCTTGTTTATTTATTCAACTATACCCAGTGCCCTAGACAGTGCCTGGGAAATAGTAAGAGTGTAAATACTGCTGAAAGGATAATCCCTGCAGCTGCCTCGCCCACCTTATGCCAGCTCTCATGAGTGCCCCATGTGGGGGATCTCATGGGATCTTCGCCCCAGCTCTGGGGCATGGACACAGAGGAACCGACAGGTAGAAGCTACCATCTAGGGGTGCCCGGGCAGCTTGGTCGGTTAATGTCAACTCTTGATTTTGGCTCAGGTCATGATCTCATGGTTCATGAGTTTGAGCCCCACGTTGGGCTCTGTGCTGTCAGCATGGAGCCCGCTTAGGATTCTCTGTTTCCCTCTCTCTCTGCCCCTCCCCCCCTCTGCCCATCCCCCACTGCCTGCATGTGCAGGCTCTCTCTTTCTTAAAATAAGTTTAATAATAATAATAATAAAAAAAAGAATAATAAAAAGAAGATACCAGCTAGAGGTCACACAGCCAGAAAAAGTGGCCTAGTAAAAACTCAGAAACTGTCTGGCTTTACCTCATCCTGCTTCCTGAGCAGAAGTGAAGAGATCATAGTTGAGTGACTCAAACATCTTGCTGTGAAATTCCATGGCCCCAGGGCACAGTTCTTTAAGGAAACTTTCAGACAGAACTTTGGGTTTCTAAATTCAGAAAAGTTACTCTAGTTACCAGTCTCATTGTGAATATGCAAATGTAGCCTGATCCCCACACATCCTGAAGCATTTACAGATAAGAAGCAGCTAATTTGGGACTATCTTTCTTATTAATCTTTAATTACTCATTACAGAAGTATCAGAAATTAGCATAATAAGAAGTGCTAACTAATTACATTGTGGATCCTTTATCAGTCAGGATTTATTGTTCTGTTAACAAAACCAATCGATTGAAATAATCTCTGTAAGTTCATTAAGATATACAAACAGTGTCAACCCAATAATGAAGACGGAGTGATTAAGATAATTAAAAGCAGACATGCTAGTTATTATAGAATAGTTAAGGAAGAAAATTAATTATTTTTTTTTTTACCCCAAATTGTCCCCTTATATAAAGAAACCCATTAGAGGTCCCATTAACCCTCACTGTACATCTGCTTGTTAGTTTTCAACATAAATGATCAACTTCAAGACCATTTACATAATTATTTGGACAATTAGGAAAATACTCTGAACTTTTTTATTTGAAGCCTCGATACTAAAATTGTGAAGGCTGTCCCCCTAAGGGGTAAGAGAATGGATCAAATTCTTTAGTGAATTTATATTAAAAGCCCCAGGATGAGAAAAGGAACCACTAATTAACAGTGACTTTTACACGTTGATTGTTTTATTACAGGCAACTTATGTAAAAATTTTAAACAATCAGAAAAGTTGCTATTCTCTTGCTGTTTGCCCATATTCCAAGTTTTTCCAAGTATATGAACATACGTAATTTTTCCCCAGCAGTAGAATCCTGTTTTCCAGAATACTCGGCAACTTGCTTCTATGCTTTTATTGTAAGCAAGTGTATTTGAAGAGCAGAGCATTTCATCACCCTGTAGTTGACATTAATTATTTAACCAGTCCCCCTTTGCTGGACGTCATGCTGTTCTGGGTCTCTTTTCTGCTCGAGAGTGCTGCAGAGAATGGACTTGGGCATGGATTCTTGCAGGGTTGGGTGTGCTTCTATTGAATAATATCTGGAAGTGGAATTGCTGCACCAAGAGGCATGCATATACTTAGGTATTACGAGAATGTCCACTAAGTAGGGTCTTATAATGGTTACACACTTAGAAACTGCACAGGCATACCTTGGAGGTATGGCGGGTTTGGGTCCAGACCACTGTGGTAAAGTGAATATCGCAATAAAACGAGGCAAATTTTTGGTTCCCCAGTGCATATAAAAGTTATGTTTACATGACAATGTAGTCTGTAAGTATGCAATAGCATTGGGTCTAAAAAACAATGTATGTGCCTTAATTTAAAAATACTTCATTGCTAAAAAATGCTAACCATCATCTGAGCTTTCATTGATGATCCCAGATCACCATAACAAATATAATAATAGTAATAATAAAGTTTGAAATAGTGCGAGAATTACCAAAATGTCACAGACAGACACAAAGTCAGCAAATGCTATTGGAAAAATGGTGCCCACAGATTTGCCCTGCAGAAAATTGCTACAAACCTTCAGAAAGTAACCTTGTGAAAATAACGCAGACTCTGGGAAGCACAATAAAACAAGGTATGCCTTTAGTACTCAGCTCCATCCGTTGTAACAAAATACCATAATGTGGGTAGCTTACACAACCGAAATTTATTTTCTCACGGTTGTACAGGCTGGAAAGTCAAATATCAAGGTCCAGTAGGGTTTGGTTTCTGTGAGGCTTCCCTTCCTGGCTCGTTGACAGCCATTCACCTTCTCATGGTGTATGTTCCCGGAGAGAGAGAGAAAGAGGGAGCCAGCTCTATCCTGTCTCCTCTCACGCAGGTGCCAGTTACGAAGCCCCATCCTCATGACCTCACCTAGCCCTAATCCCCTCCCAAGGCCCCATCTCCACATTGTGGGTTAAGGCTTCAACATGAAACTGTGGGGAGGGCGCACAAACATTCAGTCCATGACGCCAACATTTTGAGAGTTCTAAATAGTGGATTTGTAATTGGCAAACGTCCATGTTCATTCCCTTGAATTGTCTCTCTCAATCCTAAATATGTTTCACCAATGTTGCCTTGCCACGTCATGGTGGTGTTTTTTTCCTCCATTACCTTCGGTTTCTACGCTGGTAAAATTGCTCGAGTAAGATGGTGTATGTAGGTTTTTCAGTCTGTTGAGAATGGTTACTTGCCTCCGCCTAGAGGGAGACCCTGCTGCAGATTCTTGTACGTGCAGGACGATGGGAGGTTTGAAACTCCATCCAGAATGCCCCGCAAATCTGTTTGAGTGCCCTGTTCTTGTCAGCTGGAGTCCATTTATGGGAGAGGACATGATCATTTCACCCTTCATTACACTGTCCACTTTCTCCTGCTCGTTGGGTAGATGTTTGAGGAGACATTTCAGAGTTTCAGAGAGAAGTAAAGAATACACTCTTGTTTTTCAGTGTTGGAAGCCCATGTGCATCCTAGGTATTTGTTTATACAGATCTACTTCATCGTTGCCACTTGGTTTTCAGTGCCTTAATAAGGGAAAGGGGGAGAAGATGTAAATAGTAAGAGTCTTTCCTTGGCTGTGTCAGTCCTGTGTGCACGTGTGCGTGTTTGTATTAAGCTCATTGGCTAAATGCATCTTATATATTATACTGAAAAGCTTCCAATTCAGGTCTTTCCAGAGAGTAAATGTGAAACGATAATGTTAGAAACTGTTTTAGCTTTCACGGACAGGGTATTGCAAAATCTAAGACTGATGAACTAAATGGGTGAATTATAAAAGAATATAAGAAATAAGAGAGTGATTTTGTGCAGCCAAAGTTAAAATTTAAGGTCAAACCACTGGTGCATGAAGAGAGATGTCACTGACAAGAGAAAAGGCATATTTTTCTGATTTGCTTTGAAGTCTAACTACAAGCCATGCATTAAATTAACAATATTATCATAAAAATGAGGGTGCTAATTCTGTCCGATGCTGAAATTTGAAAAATGGTTTTACAGAAGCCTAAGCCATGCATTAAACGAACACAGTATTAACTGGACTGATATTGTTAAATCAATTTAAATGCTTCCTGCAGCCTGTGTTTGTGCCGAGTTGAATAGAGAAGAGCACCATTTGTTAGTTCAACCCAGAACTTTCTGGTGCCCTGGTTTTAATTTGCAGAATTTTCTTTAGAACCGTTCCTCCAGTGCTTTGTCTGCTACGGATTTACTCTTTCAAGTAATCGATTCCGTATTAAAAGTATGAGGCTGGTATTTTCTTTCAGTGCTCGTTTGTTCTGTACTACTAATTACGTCCAGTTGTGTTTCAAATTACACAGGAAGCTCCTCTAATGCAGAAGATCCCTGGGATGCCTGTACTGCTGAAAATACTGTGGGCTCATCTGCTTCATTACATAAACCCTACACATTTTCATTCGAAAGGTTATTTAATCAAAAGCGCGCCCAATAATAAAACCGTATAAATATTTAATGGAGTTCCAGCAATTCTGCATCAGTTTCTTGCCCTGCATGAGCATGCCAGCCTTGTAATTCTGTGGTTTGGGGTGTGTGTGTGTGTGTGTGTGTGTGTGTGTGTGTAACTTAGGATTCTCTAAAATGTACCCACTTACTTCATTTACTTTTTGTTTATCTGTTTTTTGAGAGGGATAGAGATTCTCTTTTTTTGTTGTTTTTTGTTGTTTCCTCTGTGTCAGTTTTAACCCCCTAGGTTTGTGCCTCTTTTCCCTCCATAATCTTCTCTATATCTTTGTCTTTCATCTCTTTGTTCTGATTATTTATTCTTTCAACAAATACTATTGAGTGCTAAGAGTGAAGTGTTAAGTACTAAGGCTGCCTTTGCAACTAAAGAAGACAGGTTGTGGACCTTGAGGTTTTGTGTGTGTGAGTGTTGGGTATGGAGAGAGACATCCAGGAAGCAGGTGCTCAGGGCAGAGTCGGAGCAGTGTGATCTTTGAGGGTGCAGTGAGGGGCTCTAGGAGGGCACAGAGCTGGGCAGGCTGGGGACTCAGTGATGGTGTCTTAGAAAAAGTGATGACTAAGGGAACAATAAGGTAGGGGGCTTCTGCAGGGGATGGGATAGGCGGGGAGAATGCACAGGTGAGGAGGAAGTTGCTCTTTGCAGGAGGTAGTCACTCCTCTCCAACCCCCAGGAAGTACGGGCCTGAAGGGCTGGGCCTGGTGGGAACACCTGAAAGGAGCTTATTTTCTGGACGCATTGGAAGGGGGGTGGGGAATGTGGGAGGTGGAGTTGGTGGCTGGGGTGAGGGCTGGGGGGGGGGTTGATGATAAAAAGAACGGGGCTGGATTGAGAGAGGCAGGCCAGACCAACCCACACGAAGAACTGGAACTCTACCTGGAGGCAGCGGAGGACGTGGAGGGTCAGCTGCAGAGTGATGTATAGGGACATCCCCCTAAAGTTTTCCCCTTCTTGATTAGGTCTCCCCTCATCCTCTTTTTTAGGCAGTTAATGGTCTTCTTCTGTTAGGCCTTGAAGCTCCATTGCTTTCATCCTCCAGCCCAGCTTCCGGCACGAAGTAGGGTTGAGTTCTCAATATCATCCAGAGCCCAGAGTCAGCTGGTTTTCACTCCTGGGCTCTAGGCTTCGATTTTCGTGAGCCAACATGTGGCACGATCCTACACCAGTGCCAAAACTTGTGTGAGCCTTGGTGGGCGAGCCCGGCCCACTTAACTCTTTATTTTTAGATCCTCCTCCAGCACATTCCGGCCATTCATTTAATGAAACCTAAACCTCGCCTTTCCTATTTCAGATCATTAAACTTCCCATTGAGGATTTTGCTGTGTCTTTAAAATGACAGAGGTAACGAATGCCTACCGGGATTGTGCAGAAGGAAGGAAAAGGCAGGTGGTGACATGTCCTCACTGTCAGAGCCCAGAGTTGTGTGGTTGGCCTGGGAGGACGGGAGGAACAGTTCCCGAGAGGAGAGAAGAGTGGGTGGTAGTCTAATCCCTGAAGAAGACCACGGGTTTACATCAAGCTTGGTTTTGTTTTTTGGATGGACCATGGCAGCATCATAGATATGCACTTTTTATCATGAAAAGGAGAAACAGTATCTTCCAAAGCAATATCTTTGGATGTAATGAGCATATTCTTTTATGGATACAAGTAGGAAAAAGTGGCTCATGAGAACTCTGCAATGATGTTCACGTGCAAGTTTAGTCAGTGTTTTATGTTTTATGGCACCTAGCAGGTTAGTTACTATTCAGTGAACAAACAAAGGAACAAAGGGCCCAGTGCCAGATGCCTTCCTGGGAGGGGATTTGGCAGTAAGCCAGCTGCACTGTCTTGACTCCATGTCTGCCACAGACCCCCGTCACTGAGAGGGTTCAGAGTGTGGCATGGAGTGGGACAGTGTGCAGCCATGCACCGTGGTGGTTTCCATCTTGGGTATTTATTTAGACAGTCACGTGGGCCTATGGCCGCAGCACTTATGTCCAACGAACGCAGCGCCTCGCTCTCCAGGGGAGGTCGGGGCCTGTGACCCCTGTCCTCAACACCCCCTTCCTACTCAGCAAATGTCAGCTCCAGTTGGAGGCCACATCTGTTGGTCTTTCTCTCTCGTAGCACACATGACACTCACGTATATATTTTCTTGGTTCCTTGTGCTTGTGCATCCAGATGCCATCTTCCTCTTTCTTATATGCTGAGTTCTGTGTTGACTCTTCACCCACTTACCTCTTTTCATCCTCACAGTGAGTTCACGGGGGGAAATCCAGTTACAATTCCCATTTCCCCAACACAAATACTGAGACTCAGAGAGCTGAGAAGCCTTGGCCAAGGTCACCGGGCTGGTGTGTGGCAGAGCCAGGATTTGAACTCGGGGCTGTCTGCCTCTGTTGCTTTAGCTCTACTGCTCTACCCTTGTGTGAATCAGAAGAGGAGAGCCAGCAAGGAAGGAGAAGGGGAGAAATAAACAGATGTGACCATGTGGCAGTCCTAGCTCTTTAAGGGGTGAAAATTCTTTGTCTACCTTCTTAGTACGTAGTTGGTGGACTGGCTTGACCATCTCCGGGGCTGCCTCAGCTCTCTCCCACCGTGCTAAGACACTCTTCCCATTTCCCCGAGATTTACAGGAAGGACTACCCACTTTGGGGGGAGAGAGAGAGATGGCTGAGCGCCTCTCTGGGTTCATTCCTAGCAGTGGGAGCGTGCAAAAGCAAATGGCAGAAGAGAATTCTACCTGGCCAGTGATGACGGTGTGCACTGCATCCATTTCTTTTTTAGACTAATGATGTCTGATTGTTTAAGTAGGGGCGAAGGAGAGCTGTTTATCAGGCCGTTGGATCTTAGGGCTGGAGTTGACCAGATCTTCAGTTGTGAATTGATCTGGCCATCCCACATCATCGTTTCACAAAGTAGAAATCCAGAGAACATCCATTAAACTGTAGGAACTGGAAGGTTTCCCAACGGCGAGCTGCTGGGAGCATGGAAGCAGTTTCACATACAGGGCGCCCTTGGCGTTCCCCTAGGGAGGAGCAGTGGGTAGTGCGGCGAGCATGGTGAGCACGCACGGCCCATGGGCCTCCTCGGCACAGCTGCCTGGTGTGCACCGTTCCCTCACACGGACGGCTGAGCCCAGCTCCCTTTGGTGATACACACCAGATTGCTCAGCATAGCTTTATCCTGATGCAGTCAAGGGAAATTAGTCAACTGAAAGCTTGGATGATGCCACTAACAAGCTGGCAGGGGTTCAGAAGAGCAGATTCCTCCACTGTGGCCACGGCTCACACAGCGATGGCGAGCATGGTTTTGATTACTGCACATGTTCCTCCCTGATGAGGGCAAGAACATTTTGGTCTTCTTTACTTTCCAGCCCCCTCTGCAGCCCCCCACATGCATGGACCTTTACACTAGCCAAGTTGTTTCAGGTCTGTTGCCTCATTGGATCCTCACAGGAACCCCTGGAGGGTAAACAGAAGATGAATTAGCACCTTCTTATGTATACGAATCTGGGACCCAAGGTTCAGTGACTTTCCCAAGGCCACACAGGGAGTACATGGCAGGGCAGGATGTGGACCCAAGTGTCCTGACTCCCACCTGAGTACACAACCCCAGGAATCAATATTGATGATATGTATTCGGCAGAATGTAGATGAAGTTTAAAATTTACGTGGAAAATGGAACTGGGAAGTTTGGGACTGCAAGGTATAGGACACCTGAATAAAGGCTGCTTTAGCATATAGGCATCTCATATGATCTCACGGAAGAGATGTGGAGCAGGGTGGCTGCAGGTTTGGTACGATGCTTCAACAGTGTCCTCAAGGACCCACATTGGCTCTATCTTCCTGACCTTTGCTCTCCATTCTTAATCTGGTCACCCCATTGTTGCACAATGACTGCTACAACCCCACAATGGCATCCCAAGTGGGAAGGAAGGAGAGAAGGAAGGCATTGGGTAGAGGAGAGTTTTCCCATAATGACAAGAAAAAAACTCATTAAACTTTGCAGAAAATGAACCCTTACATTTTGTTGGCTGGGAATGAATCAAGGGACCATCTCTAGCTTCAAGACAAGCTAGGAAAGCATGCTTTCAGCAGAGGAGGATGGGATAGATGTGATTGGCTAAGTCTGGTTTTGCTTCAGGCTTTAAGAATGGGCATCTTGTCACTCTCAACCAGCTCAGTCAGCAAGGGAGACAGAGGACGGGGAAATAGCTGCTTTTTTCAACACCTGCCCGCCTCAGTCCAATATGGACTGAGAACGTTGGAGAGACTCTTCTTCAGGTTGGACTGTGAATTGCTTCCTGGATCCTCAGATGATGTTCCATTTGTGGACTGAAAGTCTTGGTCCCATTTGTCAAGGGCTAATTTCAGAATCGTGTAAATGTGTTTTTGTTTTTTTTTTTTTTTTTTAGTCCATGCCTCCTCAGAGGAGATCTAAGCTCTATGACCATTGAGCGACAATTTTTCAAGTGCTTTTCTGTGACTAAGAACAAAGATTAAAGAGGGAGCAAAAGTCAGACTGATAGAAAGCATAGAATCTTGGGGGCCAGAGAAGAGAAATTGGGGGCTTTCAGGTCCTCAGGTCAGTAGCTATAAGGTCAGACTACCTGGGTTTGAATTAGGACTGCACCCCTTGTTTACTCCCCAGGGACTTTGGGCAAGTTGGCCATCCTTGGTTTGCCCCGGTTTCCCCATCTGTGAAGGGGGAGTAATTGGAAGGGCTTACCACATGAGGTTGAGGTGTCCCGTGAATGAAGTCTAGTCTGTGCCCAGGTGGAGTCAGGGCTCAGTAACAGTGAGTTGCATATATCAGTATTATCACTGCTCCTACTTGCTTATTAGCAAGCACCTCGGCACTGAAACAGGATAATCTCTGTCACTGTTGTAGCAGCTGTAGTTCTGGCCCTCTTCAGTCTGTCCCTGTAGTGTGTCCAGAAGCGGTGGGCCCAAGCTCATCTCTTTATTTCCCCCACTTCCCTGTGCATAGCCCTCCATGGTCCTCACTCCACACACTTCAAGTCCAAACCCCTTAGCCAGACTTTGCTTGAGAGCTGGGCCTGTGAGAGGTGGTTCTGGTTCCCTTCCTCTGGAGCTCTGGGCTGGGTTTTTGGTCGCTGCAGTGGAAACATGATGACACTCATTTGAATACGTTGTAGTTGGGCACCTACTGTGGGCCCACCCCTGTCGTTGTCACTAGGGGACATACTGAGGAACCGGATATGGACCCTTACGGTGTGGCCCCACCTGTGGTGAGGGATCCAGGCACCAGGCTGTTAGGATTTGGGAGTTTACAGGAGAGGAGCCTCACCTACACCACATGCTGCTTCCCAGAGGAGGCAGGAATGAGCTGATCCAGAGGATGAATGGGAATCAGCTGGGAGATGCTGGAGCAAGGCTCCAGGCAGAGGGCCCTGTGTGGGAGGACAAGATGGGATATATCAGAGGACAGGAAGGGAGTTAGGGCTGCCAGTGCCAAGTCTCTAGGGAGCGATAATGAATGAGTGAAGTTGGGAAGGTCAACAGGGCCAAGTGTCCAGAGCCCTACTGTACCCTGGGAAGGCTGATTTGCAGAGCAGTGGAAAGTGTGAATGGGATTGGCGGGATGCGGCATGATCCGATTTGTGTTTTAGAAGGACCCAGCCTCGCCACAGTGCAGAGAATCATGCTTGATGAGAGAAGTGAAGATAAGAGCACTCAAATTTCCACTCCCTAGTTGTGAGTTTGGACAAAAACAAATGGTCATATTCTGGGTATTCTGGGATAAAAAATAATGGGAAGGTCGGCATTGGCCTGTGTGGAAGGTGGTGTCACTGCTCATGAGCAGTGCTCTGACCCATACTCACAGAGCCTCCCAGAGTGACCGGGGAATATCAAGGTCCTTTCCTTTCCTCAATTCTGTTGTCACTCATGTGTGACCCACACACGGGTCCTTTGGCTCCATAAAACCAAAGACAGGAGCTGGAGCTATATCCACCCAAGTCTGGAATGCTCTTTAGATCCCACCTGGATCATGCACTGTCAGTCATGGCCACGGAGCCCCAGTGTTTGGAGCCACTCCTGAAGGACTGTCAGTTAACTGTATACACCCTGAACACTGCCATATATCAGCACATGCTCTAGAACTTCCTTCCTCAAACAAGGAAAGAATATTGGGCACTTAAGCACAATTTTATATAGGGGCACCGATTGAGAAAGTCACCTATGTGAACGAATCGAACCCCTAGTTATGTTGCTTCTTTGTTTGTTGGCATGTATCCTTAAGTTATTTGGTACCACTAAAATGGTTAATTGTGTTCTCTTGGCTATTTCATCTCTTTGCAGTATAATGAGGAGCTTCACTACGTGGAACCTTGCCTGAACGGGACATTGGTGCAAGCTGACAGGACAAACAAGGAGGTAGGGTCTGTGGCTGGGCAGGTGCATCAGGGGTCATGGCATGGCCTACTCTCCCTCACGGTAGTGGCTGACGCGAATTCTGTTCTACTTTTTAGGAACTCATCAAATGTATTGCCTTTAATCATGGCAATAAAATAATTACATTGAGTTCAGAAGCTCAGTAGTTCTGAAATACTTGCATTGATTTACTTTTTCTTGCTCTATGTACGTCCTGTGTCATGCTTGATACCTATGTTGAAACCATTGAAAGAAAATAGCTTTTGCTGAGATTTCAAAGAAAATTGAACCCACTTGTTAAATCTGTTGTTGCTCTTCCTACAGTTGATTAAATAATCGTTGGGGTATCTATGGGGGTAACTTGTCTCCCAGGTTAGAAGGTAAGCTTTATGAGGACAGGGATGATGTCTGCTCACTGCTGTGTGTTCAGTGCTCTGAGCATTGGAACAAATGAAGGATGTGTTAAAGGAGGACCTTGGGAAATGGGGCAAAAGTTTCTCTTCCTATTGGAGCATTCTGGGAAAATGCCCAGAATAGGTTTCTATAAAATAAATCCTTTTTCCCCTTATCCATCTTTAAACTTATGAGTACAGACCACTATAGCTACCACCATAGCACCCCCTACAGGGCCGGGTGACAATTTAGGTCAAATTAGCTGTGTAGCAACAATATCACACCTCCTAGGACACACAGCTGCCATTACTCGTGTTGTTTCGTTGTATTTGCCATGACGGGCTGCTCCTCTCCTGGAGAGCAGATTCCCACGAGGTGGCTCAGGGCACTGCCAGGGTAGGTTTCTGTGAAGTGCTGTGCCTGTGCTGGGGAGACCCCTCGTGGCTCAAGTGGGCAGGGAGTGGCATTGGTGCCATCTTAGGTGCAGGTGGCATTTCTGAGGGAGTGAACAACAGAGGATTAGGAGAAATTCATTCCAGCTAGAACACAGAGTGAGAAGGAAAAATTATACCAGAGCTAATGTCCAAGCTTCAATTTGAGGGGCAAGAAACAGTGTAATAGTCTTTATGTTAGGAGGGTAGAAGAAGTGCATTGTAGCTCAAAGAGCAGGTGTATCTAGGGAATGTTTGTTCATGGTCACTTTGTAGGGAATGAATGATTTAAACCTATAGCCAAACTTTCCTAGGGACCTTCCCCTTGTTTGACCATTGCCTGGGTCTGGATTCTGCCCCATTCCCAATATTATAGCTTTGGAATATCCTCCAGAGCCTCAGATAGGTGTCCAGTGATGTTGCCTGCAACATTAAATAGAAAAGATGTTTGGGGTGCGTGGGTGGCTCCGTCAGTTGTGTGTCTGACTTCTGATTTCAGCTCAGGTCATAATCCCAGAGTTGTGGGATCAAGCCTGCATCGGGCTCCGTGCTGAGTGTGGAGCCTGCTTAAGATTCTTTCTCTCTCACTCTGCCCCCCACCCTGTCTAAAGTAAATAAATAAAAATTTAGAAAAGATGCTTAAAATGGTCACGGCCTCCCTTCAGATTGCTTCCCAAATAAACAAGGAGCAGTGTGATATTTGGATGTATGGAGTCTTATGAAAGGCAAAAAAGATTGTTAGATAAAGCAGGCTAAGCATTTATTTAAACCTGTCTTTGGAAATGTGTGAATATTGAAGACTGGAGCAGTTTTGAATATAAAAATGTATCTAGACATCTAATTCTGCCAATGAGGAACAGCCACATTCCAATCAGATTCTTCCCCTTACAACTAAAAAACCCTGGAGGTAACCCAATAAACAAGATTAGGAAGACTCTGGAAGGTGAAAAAGGAAGATGAGCTTCCTGGACTTAAATGAATGAGATGAGTTGCCTGGGTTTTCTTGTTGATTCCCACCATCTGTCTGAATGGAGCACTCCAGGACCCTCCCTCTCATACCTACAATAGGCAGAGACCAAAAATAATAATTAAAAAAAAAAAAAAGAATTTAAGAAAAGCCTGTTCCTTCTAGCCTAACAGCCAGGAAGGGGGTAGCCTCAAACAGAAAACCTTCTTGACAATACCTTTACTACTGCACACAAACACCAGTGGGATGACCATAGTGGGCAGCTTTCCACCCCTTCAGGGCTCAACGAGGAATCGACCTTCCACCTCACCCACATCCACTGGGCCCTTGTGCTATACCTCAACACAGAGACTGGCTGCTAGGAAAAAGATTATATAGGATCCAGAGTCTTGTAACATAAAACCTAACGTGCCCAGAAAGCAGTCGAAAACCCCTAGTCATTCCCCAAACCAGGCAAATCACAACATGAATGAGAAAAGACCATCAACAGAAGCCAATGTTGACATGAATCAGATGTTGAAATTATAAAATTGCTTCAACAAGCAATTAGGAATTCTCTTGAAACAAGCGAAAAAAAAACTCAGCAAAGAAATAGAAGTTATTAAACAGAACCAAATGGAAATTATAGAACTGAAAAATACAGTCACCAAAATAGAAAGCTCACTGGACCAGCTCAGTAGTAGAGTAGAGATGACAGAAGACAAAATCAGTAAACTTCAGGACAAATCGATAGAAATTACCCAATTTGAACAGCCGAGAGAAAATGAACTGGAAGAAAATGAACAGAGTCTCAGGGACATGTGGAGTGATAACAGAAGAGCTAACATTCATAGCACAAAAGTCCTAGCAGAGGAGAGGCGGAGTAAGACTAGATATGTTGGCTGCAAGCTTCCTAAAATTAGTGAAAGGCATAAACAGACATATTCAAGAGGCTGAATAGACTCCAAATAGGATAAACCCAAGTCACTCCATGGCAGGGCACATCATAAATATAATTAGAAAAGGGGAGAAGAAATAACTTGATAGCCACAGAGAGAAGGGGCACATTGCTTAGATTACCTATTTGTATGACAGCAGACTTCTCATATGAAATCATGGAGGCCAGAAGGAAGTGGCATAGCATCTTTTAAGTATTCAGGGAAAACAACCATCAATCCAGGACTCTGTATTCAGTGAAAATATGTTTAATGAATGAAGAGGAAATAAAGACATATGCAGATGAAAGAAAACTATGAAAATTTTTTACCAGCAAACCTACCCAGAAAAAAAATGGCTAGAGAAGTTACCTAAATAGAAGGGAAATAACAGAAAGAGGCTTGAATCTTCAAAAAGGACAGATATTGGAATGGGTAAAAATAGGAATAAGTGTAATAGAGTATCCTAATTATCAAGAGATTATTAGGTCATACTTGATAATTGAAGCAGAAATTATAGCATCATCTGATGTCGAGGCCACTGTTGCTGAGGAAACACTTAAGCCGATTATATTTTTAAAGTATGGAGGGTAAAAGGACCTAATTAGAAATAAGATTTCTACATCTTTCTGAAAGTGGTAAGTGCTGATATCAGTCAACAGTGATACATTACATATTCATATTACAACACCCAGAGCAATTAAGAAAACAATGAAAAGAGGTACAGGTATCCTCCACTTTTGAAAGTTCACTTTACACCGTTTTGCTTTTATAAAAGACCTACGTTAACACCTGTTTTTGCTAACCAAAAGATATCTGAAGAGGATTTTCACTTTTATAAAAAAAGACAAAAAGCAAAAATAGCATCCAGCATTTGTTTTGCTGTGAGTTATTATAGAGGCAGGGTGCACCCTGAACAGTAAGAGCAGTCCTGCCAAGCTCTTTCCCCAGGAATCACACTTCGCAACTTTGCATGAAGCCTCCAGAGCTTTGAACCTTGTCTGTGAGCATCTGTGCTTTATCTCCATTTATTTTGTGTGTCTCTTAGCAAGATGTGTCCTAAGGTGTCTGAAAAGCCTAGGAGATTATTTTTGGGTCTGGGAACATTCAAAAAAGTTTCCATATAAATTATTGGTAATTGCTTCTTTTCTTTACACCATTTTAGCTTATGACAAGTTTCATAGGAATGTTCTACTTGCGGATAGAGGGGGGAGTGTACTTAAAAAGTAACTCATAGGAATGTAAAAAATAAGACACAACAGGAAAAAGGATAAATTGACAGACTTAAGCCCTGCCGTATCACTAATGATCTTAAATGTAAATGGTCTGAGCACACGGATTAAAAGACAGAGGTTGGCAAGTGGATTTAAAAAAAAGTCTAATCATATGCCAACTACTAGAGTTTCACTTGAAATGCAATGACATAGATATGTTGAAAGTAAAAGGATGGAAAAGATATACCATGCAAATATTAATTAAAAAAAAGCAGGAGTGGTTCTGTCAATATCAGATAAAGCCACCTTCAAAGCAAAGAAAATTACTATTACTAGAGACAAAGAAGGACAATACATAATAATAAAAGAATCAATCCACCAGGAAGACATGACAATGCTAGATGTGTTTGGACCAGAGTTTCAAATACGGAGTTTCAAAATACATGAAGCAAAAACTAATAGAACTGAGAGTAGAAATAGATAAACCTACAATTATAGCTGGGGACTTGTACACTTCACAGTCAGTAACTAATAGACTATTGAAAAGAAAGTCGGCAAGGATATAGAAGAACTGAACGACCGATAAGATCTAAATAACATCTATAGAACACTCTACCCAACAACAGCAGAATACACATTCTTTTCAGGCACTCATGGAACATTCACCAAGATAAAACATACTCAGGGTCGAAATACAAACCTTAATAACTTTAACAGAGTTGAAATCATATAGAGCATGCTTTCTGTTGATAATGGAATCAAACTAGAAATCAATAACAGAAAGATGACAGAAAAATCTCCAAACACTTAGAAATCAAGTATACCACTAAGTAATGTATGGAACAAATGGAAGTCTTGAAGGAAATTTTAAAAATATAAAACCTTGGGGCTCCTGGGTGACTCAGTCGGTTAAGCGTCCGACTTCAGCTCAGGTCACGATCTCGCGGTCCGTGAGTTCGAGCCCCGCGTCGGGCTCTGGGCTGATGGCTCGGAGCCTGGAGCCTGCTTCTGATTCTGTGTCTCCCTCTCTCTCTCTCTGCCCCTCCCCTGTTCATGCTCTGTCTCTCTCTGTCTCAAAAATAAATAAACGTTAAAAAAAAATTTTTTTTAAATATAAAACCAAATGAAAATGAAAAGACAGTATATCAAAAGATGTGGCACAAAGCAATCAAGTGATGAGATGGAAAGTTACAGCACTATATCCTTATATTAAAAAGAGGAAAGCCTCAAATTAATAATCTAACTTCACACCACAAGAAATTAGAAAAAGGAGACCAAACTAAACCCAGAGCAAACAGAAGGAAGGAAATAATAAAGAGCAAAAATCAGTTAAATTGAAACAGGAAAACCACAGAGAAAAATCAATGACACCAAAATCCGGTTCTTCAAAAAAATTTTTTTATTTTTATTTTTTTTATTTTTTTTTCAACGTTTATTTATTTTTGGGACAGAGAGAGACAGAGCATGAATGGGGGAGGGTCAGAGAGAGAGGGAGACACAGAATCGGAAACAGGCTCCAGGCTCTGAGCCATCAGCCCAGAGCCTGACGCGGGGCTCGAACTCACAGACCGCGAGATCGTGACCTGGCTGAAGTCAGACGCCCAACCGACTGCGCCACCCAGGCGCCCCAAAAAAATTTTTTTAAACTAATAAATCTCTAGAAAGACTGACATAAATAAAAGGAGAGACATCACAAATCACCAACATTAGGCATGAAATGGGGAATATCGCTACAGAACTGCAGTGATTAAAAATTATTAATAAGGGAATATTACAAACAACTTTACACTCATGAATTTGACAACTTAGGAGAAATGAACCAAATCCTTAAAACTACAAGCTACTAAGATCCAACCAAGATGTAATAGATAACCTGAATAATCCTATAAACAATTAAAGAAATTTAATTCATAATTTAAAACTTCCAAAGAGAAATCTCAAGTCCCAGATGGTTTCACTGGATAATTCTAAATATTTTAAAGAATTACTATGAATTTTACAGAATCTCTTCCAGAAAATAGAAGAGGAGGGAAATCCCTCCAACTGATTTTATGAGTCTAGTGGTTCCCTGATAATCCAGACAAAAATGGTGCAGAAAAAGAAACCTATAGTTACCTTCCAGGGAGACTCCATGATGAGAAAAAGAAACCTATCAACCATAACCCTCATGAACTTACAGCAAGAGTCCTCAGCAACATTTTAGCACATCAAATCTAACTATGTATATATCTATATCTATAGAATAATATACCACCACCAAGTAGGATTTATTCCAGATATGCAAGGCTGGCTTGACATCAGTGTCAATCAATGTAATTCACCATATAAATAGGCCAGAGATGGAAAATCATATGATCATAGCAGTTAACTCAGAGAAAGCATTTGATAAAATCCAACACACATTCATGATTAAAAAACAAAACAAAACAAAAACCTCTCATCAAAATAGGAACAGAGGTAACTTCCTCAAATTGGTATCGACCATCTACAAAAACCTACAGCTCATATCAGACTTAACAGTAAAGATTTGAAAGCCTTTTCTCTTACAATTGGGAACATGTAAGCATGTCCACACTTACCACTCTTATTCAACATAAGGTTGTAGGTTCTAGCCAGTACAATAAAACTAGGAAAACAACTAAACAGCATACAGTTCTGAAAAGAAAAAATTAAACTCTCCCTATTTTCAGATGACATGATTATATATGTAGAAAATTCCCTAGACTTTTCCAAAAAGGCAAAACCTGAACTAATAAATGAGTTAGACAAAGTTACATATACAAGATCAACACCCCCAAACCAATCCTATTTCTATATACTAACAATAAACATACGGAAACTGAAATTTAAAAACCAATACCATTTACAATTGTTCCAAAGAAATAAAGTTGAAAAAAAACATGTGCAGGTTCTGTGTGATAAAAATTACAAAATGATCCTGAAAGAAATCAAGGCCTAATTAAATAATGGAAAGACTTACCATGTTCATAGATAGAAAGACTCAATATAGTAAAGATGTTAGTTCTTTTCTAATTGATCTGTAAGTTGAATGCAATTGCTATCAATTCCAGCAAGGTTTTTGTAGACATAGACAAGGGTATTTTAAATTTTACAAATGCACAGGACCTAGAATAGTAAAACCATCATGGAAAGAATAAAAGTAGGAAGAATCAATATACCCTACACTGAAGCCTATTATAGTTACAGTAATCATGACAGTGTTGTGTTGATGAAGGAGTAAGCATATAAATCAGTGGAATAGAAGAAAGAACACAGAAATACACCCACACAAATATGCCCAACTGATTTTTGACAATGGTGCAAAAACAATCCAATGGAGAAAGACTACCCTTAATAAGTGGTGCTGGAGCAGTTGAACATCCATAAACAAAAAATGTACAAATAAAAAAAAAACAGTTAAAAACACTTCACCTCGATCCAAACCTCCCCACTTAAACAAAATTTAACTTTAATGGATCAAAGACTTCACTGTAAAGTGGACAACTTTGACACTTTAAAAAAACATAGGAGAACATCTTCAGAATCTATTGATAGCAAAAGCACAATCCATAAAAGGAAAATTTGATACAATAGATCTCTCTCATTAAAATTAGAAAAAAAACCTTTTGCTGTGTGAAAGACCCTGATGAAAGGGTGAATGTGGCCTGCAAATATCCTCTCCAGTTATATTTGCAAGCCACATATCTGATAAAGAATGAGTATATAGAGAATACATAAATAACCCAAAGTCAACAGTAAGAACAAACAATCTGATTAGAAAATGGTCAAAAGACATGAAGAGACATTTTACTGAAGAGGGTAGATAGATGGCAAGTAAGTACATGCAAAGATATTCAACATGATTAGCTGGGGAAATGCAGATTAAAACCCCAATGAGATATCACTACACTCTTAAAAATTTTTTTTTAAATTAAAAAAAATAAAGCCCCAAAATGCTAGTCAGGATGTGGAGAAACGGGGCTGTTAGAAATGTAAAATAGTATAGCCATTCTCAGGGCACCTGGGTGGCTCAGTTGGGTGAGCATCCAACTCTTGATTACGGCTCAGGTTATTATCTGATGGTTTCTGAGTTTGAGCCCTGTGTCAGGCTCTGCACTGATAGCAGGGAGCCTGCTTGGGATTCTCTGTCTCCCTCTCTCTCTGTCTCTGTCTCTCTCTCAAAATAAATAAATAAACAAACATTTAAAAAGTAAAATGGTATAGCCATTCTGGGAAACATTTGGCAGATTCTCATAAAAACTGTACATGCAGTTATTTTGTGTTCCAGCAATCACACCCTTGGGCATTTATCTCAGACAAATGAAAACTTACATTCACGCAAAAATCTGTGTGCAGATATTCATAGCAGCCTTTATTCATAATAGCTTCAAACTTGAAACAACCCAGATATCCCTCAGGAGGTGAATGGTTAAACAAACTAATATATCCATGCCACAGAACAGTATTTAGCAATTAAAAAAGAAAAAAAAAAAAAAAAGAACCAGTAATGCACGCAGTAGCTTGGATGAGTCTTCGAATCTTTGGGAATTATCTTGAGTTATATAAAAAAAAAAAAAAGCCAATCCCCAAATAATATATCTTGCATGATTCCATTCATATGCCATTCTTGAAATAACAAAAGTATAGAAATAGAGAGTAGATTAGTGGTGGCCTGGGGTTAGGGGTGGAAGCAGGGGTGAGGTGAGGGATCCCTCCAGCTGCCCTGGAGGGATCTTTGTTGTAGCATAAGAGTTCTATAGCCAGACTGCATCAGTGTCGATATCCTGGTCGTGATATTATTCTGTAGTTTTGCAGCATGTAATTGGAGAACACTGGGTGAAGGGTATATGGTGTCTCTCTGTGTTATTTCTGACAACATTTGGATCTATAATTACCTTAAAATGAAAGTTTAATTAAAAATAATCTGCAGTATATGAGGAGATATTAAAAGGGGCTTTATCAAATCAGTGTGAATCCAATGTGTTAGGTTGCTTTATTTATCTTTTAAAAAGTACTAGTCGTAATTCAGTTTCTCATAGCAAGAGGTTACAATGTTTTTACCTTACAGGCTTTTTTATTTGGAGAAAATCTCAGAAGACAAATCGTTTATTTCATTGAAATATTCGGATATTTCAAAATAAAGGTGTGTTCCTTTGGTGAATTTGAACCAATTTCCATTTTTACCATCAAATTGATGTTAGGCCATTGTGCGTTCAGGACTCAGTGTCATGTGACAAAGACTGACAAATTCACGTAAAGCAAAATGAGAATTTATGTCAGTTCACCTAACTGCAGAGTCCTGGGGTGGAAAGAGTATATACCCATTGCACCTTAAACGTGATGTCAGGAGTCACCCCCCTCTCCCTGGCTGCCTCCCCTGTGTCTTCTGTGGACTCTGATGGATTCTGTTAGGCCAGATGCCCATCCTGGATGCATAATGCCATCTGCAGTGTGTGGGGCAGCCCAGTCAGCAGCATGGTCCAGGCCTGTGTAACTGTGGCTAGAAGGCAGGCCTTTGTTGGACAGACCTGTTTAGTGTTCCAGAACGAAAAGACTGTGGGTGACCAGGCCAGTACCTATGAGGTACATGCTCAGTAGAAGCATACATACATGCTCTGTAGAAGCATATAGGAATGAATGAATGAATGAATGAATGAATGAATGAATGAATGAATAGATGAGCCACTGGGAGAGGATTCTCACTGAAAATCAGATTTTCTTTTTGTTTCAATAGAAGATCCATGAAACATTAAAAACAAAAGCGTGAAGCTCATTCCCTTTTAAGATAACTAGAACAATCTGAATTAGATTGCGGTTGAAATTACCGGATTCCAGGTCGACAGTGCTCATTTGTTTAGACGAAATCCCCTGAATGGCAGCTTGGAACCATTCTCTCATGTTGTGTGTGAAATGGGGGTGGGGGATTGTGACCTTCTGTCTAAACCTGTGTGGAATTTGCAGTGCGCACAGTGATGCTAGCCTTCCGTCCTCTGAGCTCAGTAATTCTGACTGCAGCGTGCCAGGTCCTTTGCGATGCTTCATCTTTCACTCAAAATGTCCATGTGCCTCCTGACGAGTTCTCATGACAGCAAATAATTGAGATCCTTTCCTACCCGTACCTTTTCATCTCATGGCTGTTTCCCTGGTGGCCACTGTAGTGTGACTTCCAGCTAATGAAAGGGCTTCTCGACGGTGACATCTGGGATTATTATGTCATGTACCTTTAGTTCAGTGATCTCAAGCTCTGGTCTTACCACATAATATGCTGGTGACATCCTGAGAAGCCAGAGCTAGATGATTTTAAGTAAAACAGTATTTGATGAAATTCATTTAAAATTTTTGAAAGAGGAGAGCATCTTAGTGAGTCTTGAAATAGAAGAGAGGTTAGGGTAAAAATGCCGGCCTTGGTCAAACTAAATTCACAGACCTCCTGTGATTTTGCTTGAAGTAGCCTATGGCACATCTTCCCTGAACAAGTGATCTCCAGGTTCTAAGTTTTTGGTTTTGTCTTTTAAAGGTATTGTTTGCTGTGTGGAGAGAATTTTGCTTTGCTGCTTTATGTACCGATTACTGACTTTTTTTTCTTTAAGGAGAAAGGAACCATGACCAATTGGATGAGCCTGGAGCTCAAATATAGAATTCAAATGAGTAAACTCTCATCCTAATCTACTTCAGACCTTCTGAACCATTCATCAGACCCAAAAATGAACCTCCTGTGGTCTCTCTGCAGGGGAAGGGAGGAAGGAGAGTGGTATGGTCTTTCTCTGGTTTTACAATGAAGATGTTCTGAAATCCACTGAATTTCATGGCTCTGTTTAAGATTCTCGTGTGAATATTTGTTGCAAAATCAACCCATCGGAGAATCCCATGTAACTCTCATCTTTGGCAGTTTTGACCTTTTCCTGTGGGATCAACAGACATTGAACTTCTGTGCATTGATGAAAGTACACATCAGAATCACTGAATTTTGCCCAGCACCGTTGTTTTCTAGCCTGTGGTCCGTCAAAAGGGGCACCCGAGATTTTAAAACTTGCCCCCATGGCTTTATGGGCCTCCAGTGCACTTGCCAGTGATATGGGAGTGAGAGGTATGTCATGAGCTGTAAGCAGAAAGTAGCCCTCTGCATGTCACTGAGTGGTGGCTGCCCCCACGCCAAGAGAGAGCAAGTTTGCAGAGGGAACAAATACCAACCCACTTTCATTCAACACAGAACTAATAAAAGGTAGTGTGAATTGTGTCATGAGTACGTTAAAAATAACTTACACAGAGAAAGATTGGGAACAACTGAAATGTAAAGAAATTCTTCTAGACCCAATATAACTTAACACAATGCAGCTTTAAACAAGAATAAGGTATGTTTATGCATATTAGCATGAAAGAGTAATGGGGTGTACGATTAGATTAACTGTAGGTATGAAGTTCTGAGCAGATTTATAGAACGTACTCATCTGGCATAACTAAGACTTCATACCCACTCAATAGCAAATGTCCACACTGAGCCCCTTTTGCAATCAGAAATAAAATATTTTTTAATAATTAATTCCCTATCCTTGAAATTAATGCAAATGTTTTACCAAAAAAAGTATTTCTGTAGGTCTATAAATACAAGTCCAATTATCTTCTTATGGTTGTGAGAATGTCCTTTTTGCTAATTTCTTGATAGATCTTTCCGTTTGAAAATGGACTGATTTCTGCTTATCAAGGTCAAGAGATAATAGCCATATTTTAAATCCGTATCTCCCTATGAGTTTACATGAATTAGAATATTGCTACTAGTTGTCCAAATTCCTTGTGTAGTAGCTCTGTAGAGTTAAACATATGAAAATGGTGATCTAAGGCCTGTTTCTATAGGAGATGCATCCTAGAAATAATGCTCAGTTATTTATTTCCACCTTTATACTTTGTTATATATTTATATTTATTTGATAAAATTCACTTGTTTGAAAATAGCCAAACTACTGCTACATAGTTTGAGTTAAAACCATTAATTTAGCACAATTTTTTTTTGCTAATCTCCACTGCAGTATAACGTGCTGATTATGAGTTCCGTAAGAGTCTAGATCAGGGGTCAGCAAATGTTTTTATTAAGGGCCAGATAATAAATATTTTAGGCTTTGTGGGCTATGTGGGCTCTGCTGTAATGACTCGGCATTGACATTGTGGCATGAAAGCAGCTATAGGCAATACATAAACAGATGGACAAGGCTGTGTTCCAATAAAACTTTATTTACAAAAATTGGCACAGGTTCATATGGTCCATGGGCTGTAGTTTGCTGATCACTGGTCTAGATTGTAGACAACACTAGAAGAGGTCTGTTATTGAATAAAGAACATACATTACATCAGGTTAAAATCTTTCAGAAAGGGCCACATGGAAATCGGTGGTTGAGAGCTGGAATAGACTGTGTCATATTCATTTGGTCTTCTCATTTAACTGTTGTGGTAAACGAGGGGTTGAGCCAACCTGAACCTTTGGCTCAATTTTTACTTTGAATAGACTGGCCAGCTCACTGATTTCTATTGCTCGGTTCTGTGTGAGCTGAGAACTATTTGACTTAAGGGCAAGAAAACATGGATATATGTTGTGAGTAATGGTGAATATAAAAAATAATACCACCAATAATACAGTATTTTACAATTCAGAAATACTTCTCTTTTGATTCTCGTGGGTATTACCTTTGTTATTCCCAACATATACATCTGGAGCCCTGGGCTGAGATGCATATGGTCAGCGGAGCTGGCAGAGGAATGGTAGAGGGGGATGCAGAGAGTGTGTGAATGTCTCTCACAGGTACATGCAATCAGTATATACAGAATCCCATCACCAGTACCAATCTTATGTTCCAGATCCTTCCACTACCCTCACTACCTGAGCAGGTAGGGTTATCTTTCTCACATGGTTCAACGGTACTTCATGCTACTACAGTCTTGCTGTATGGAGAAAGCCCAATTCAGATTTAGGTTTTAAAAGAATGCCATTGAATACGATGTGTTGGGGGTGTCTGTGTGGTAAGCTATCCTTATGCAGCTGTAGTGTCCGCCCTACTAGAAAGGGCTGAACCACATGTCTGCATGAAGTGTAAAGCAAATGATAATCCAGAAGTTTGTTCATCATTTTTCTCTCCCCATGTGGGAGTCCATTGAGTTCTTTATCTTGACCTTCTCTGTGGCTGCACATGGCAGGTCTGCTGCAAGCTGTGTGTGTGCCTGTGCGTGTGTGTGTGCATGTGTGTGTGTGTGTATGTGCTGCTCCCATCTCTTGGTTCTACCACTCAGCTAAGGAGTTGACTATTGAAGTAAAATGGTGTCCTGTGGTTGCTTGGGGGTGGCCTGGTGGTTGTGCCCTGCCATTTTCCCCAGTCCCCAGCCAGAAAACACTATGGAGACCACCTTTTATAAACTCCGTCCTCTACTCCCCATGCTTTCACTGACCGTGCCTTGATTTGCCCAGTGACAGCTGTTTGGGCCCCAGTGGCCTTGTCTGTGTTTCATTTCAGCATCCCATTAAACACATAGATGGCCCTCTTCCCGAGGCTTCTTCTCTGGTGCCGTCTTGATGTCTCAAGTTGTGTGGGGCTTTGGGGTGGCATAAATAAAAACTATCAAACCCTGAGACCCCAGGGGGTAGTTTCCCAGATACACTCAGATATCTTATCATAAACGTGCGCACCTCATTTACTCAAAGAACATAGATCTGTTCACTACTTAGACTACAGTGGGGGACCAAAGCTACTTACCCTATATGGGACCCCTTCAACCCTCAGAGACCGTTGACTCTCACTTGACACACAGTTTTAACCAATTTGAGTGTTAGCTGACATTGAAGGGAAAGCAGTTGGGTGGGCAGGGCAGGGCCAGCAGAACTATCTGGAGACACTGTTCTCTTTCAGCATTCCCCATCCCAGGCATGGTTCCTGCTTTTATCCAGATGCCCAAAATGTAAACGTACAAGGTCCCCACTGGGTCCCTTCCTCAGTCTCCAAACCCCATACTGACACTTCTTCCTCAAGTCTCTGCTCTCTCCCACACCTCTGCTCCAGATGCCTGTCTCCTGGTCCTGGCCCCCATGATCACTGTCTTCCTCTGCATCTCAGAAGTGGCCTCCATACAGAGTTCCTTGCCTGAGGTCCTCCCTACAGCACACCTGCTTCTGCACCGGAGGCAGAGGGGCCTGGTGATGCAACAAAACTGCTCTGTGCCTTCTCTGCTTACCTCCCTTCATGGCCCCCTGTTGTTTTGGGATAAGGGCAAACTCCCTGCTCATAACCACGGGGGATACATCCCCTGGTATTAAGGGCCAGATAGCAAGTATCTGTATGGCCTTCCTGTCAAGGTCTAAGTGGTAAGAAGCACCCCAACTTGGATGATTGCATTATTAGGCCCCTCCTTATCCAGTCTTCCATTATAAGCCTCCTGTTTAATCCCTGTGTTTTTATCTCTTGCTTTTATGGCATTTCCCCACCCCCTGTTCTCTATTAGCTCTCTCTCTCTCTTCTCCTCCCTTCTTCCCTCTTTCTTTCCTGACCCAGCCATGTTGAAGTCCCTCTATTCTCAAGGTCATCGTGCACCTTCTTAAAACCAGGCCTTTATATAACATTCTGTTTCCGCTCCCTGGGACATACTATCTCTCTCCTCCCCTGCACCCCCTGTGCCTGGTGAACTGTTTTCATCCTCTGATCTCAGATAAAATACCATTCTCTTTAGGATACCTTCCTTCCCACCCACGTTAGGGCTCTGCACCCCTGTAGTTTCCTCGTGAGGCTGTGTGCTGACCTGGCTTCTCTCTGCCCCCCCACCGGTTGGGGCCTCCTGGATGATGTCATGCTCTTCCTATTTCCAGCCCATCCACTGTTGGAACAGGCTGCCCCTAAAGAGCACTGAAGGAAGAAAGGAGCAAACCAGATCCAGTCTTTGGGCCAAAACCCTGTCAAGGTCTCCTACAGCACTAGAATGAAATCTAGCCTCCTTTCTAGGTGAGTGCAGCCTCGGGGGATACCACCCTGCCGGCCTGTCTGCACTGTCCCCGTGCTCTGGGTGCACAGGGCCTCCTGCCCCTTTCTTTGCCTCCAGCTTTCTCCTGGAAGAAAGAGACACGCTCCTTCATTTTGTTACATCTTAGACCAAAGGTCACCTTCCCTGACCCCCTCCTCCTTGCCACTCTGCTCCCATTCTTGAAGCTCTTGTGACAGAGATTTCTTTCTTTTTTACTTATTTGTCCACTTGCCTGCCTCTTACCTGCCTTTACCACAACCTGAAGTCTACTCTGCAAACTCTCACGCTCTGCATTTTATTACTGCTGCATCTCTTAGAAGGATCGTGGGCCCAAGAGAGCTGCTCTGTTGGTGAGTGAAGGGAAGAAGGGATATTAGTTTCCTCATCCTGCTCTAGCTAAAAATGGAGCTTCAAGTCTTTAGTAAAAGGAGAAATTAGAAGTGGGCAAAGTGACAGTTGAAAAATGGGAGATGACAGTCTGATGTTTGCGAGCAGGGGTTGGAGGGGGTTAACAAAACCTGTTTAGGTACAACAGGCAGGAAGACACAGGCAGCCACTTGGCGTGTCTGGTATTTGGGGGCAAGTTACAGTAATATACGTATATCCATTAGCATTAATGTTCAGCCTGGCAGTTTGAGCTACTGGGGTGAATTTAAACTATCCTCAGTTGTCTGTATTTTATTGTATTTTAAAAAATTTTTTTTACGTTTATTTATTTTTGAGACAGAGAGAGACAGAGCATGAACGGGGGAGGGTCAGAGAGAGGGAGACACAGAATCTGAAGCAGGCTACAGGCTCTGAGCTGTCAGCACAGACCCCAACGCGGGGCTTGAACTCACAGACCGCGAGAACATGACCTGAGCCGAAGTCGGCCGCTTAACCGACTGAGCCACCCAGGCGCCCCCAGTTGTCTGTATTTTAGAGAGAGGAGGTGACTTTAGAGGTGGAAGTGCCTGGTGGTTGAGAACAAGGTGAACGTAGCTGCACGTCTTGGCCATGGGACTGGCTGTGGGGCAGTGGGCCACCTTACCTCTGAAGGCTGCCCTTTCCATCCACAGAATCAGTGGTACCCTTCCTTCCTATACCTCTCACCCCAAAAGGTTGACATACAGAAAAACAGTGTATGAAAGATAAACTGCACTCTCCAGGATGAGACACTTTCCGGAGCATTCTCCCAGAGGAACGAGCCTTCTGCATCAGGTTCTCAAGTGCATAAATGACCTCCCAGCCACCCACCCTTTGACATTTTTTCAAACTTTTTTTTAATGTTTATTTTTTTGAGAGAGAAACAGAGCATCAGCAGGGGAAGGGCAGAGAGAGAAGAGACACAGAATCTGAAGCAGACTCTAGGCTACGAGCTGTCAGCACAGAGCCCAGCGTGGGGCTCAAATTCATGGACCGCAAGGTCATGACCTGAGCCAAAGTCGGACGCTTAACCGACTGAGCCACCCAGACTCCCCTTTGCCTTTTTTAGTGGCAACACCCACTAAGCTAGAATGTGCCATCCATGATTTCACAAATGTTTAGTTAATGACGATGGGAATTTTACCTTAGAATGTGCCACAGAAATAGGCCAACGGTTGGATGCACACATGTTTTTGGCCATCAGTAAACAGAACGGTCTTTGAGTAAAATGTGACTAAGCGACCCAGAGCATGTAGCCCACTTTACAGGCCATGCCAGAGATGTGTTTGAATAACACTGTTTGTGACTGTAGTCGAGAGGCTGGAGTTTTGGCTAGCATCACATGTCTGAAAAACCCTCGCTTTACGCTGAAATCCATGTGATTCTTATGGCAGGTGCCATGGATAGGAAGATACACAAGAAAGTGCAGCTGGCAAGAGGTCCCACCACGCATTTTAAAATCCTGTCCTGTTGAGTGGCTCGCAGGGGTAGGCAGCTTGGCTCCTCTCGTTGTAACTGGCTAGAACATCACAAGTCTGATCAAGATAATGGGGACACAAGTCATGCCTCCCTCAAGCTTGCGTGTCGACTCCTTACTTTCTAAGCCCTCGTCTTATCTCTCCTTTCATTTGGTCATCACCGACTCCGTGGGAGAGGAAATCACACCGTGCAGTCTCATCCAGGGACTTGTTCAGAATAAAAAGCTATTAGGAGGGACCGTCTTATACTGCTCTTTTTGTAGATCAAAAAATGGGCGAATGTTAGCCATTTCCTGTGAGTCCACCCTGATACTTCAGAGTTTCTCTTAGATGTTGCTCTGGCCAGTCCTTGTTAATTGGAGGTGACCTCAGATGTAACCTATTAGCTCATGTGCTCCCAATTTTGTTGTATTGCAGATTCAATTAATATCACTATCAATTGCATTAATTAAGTGTGCAGGAGCCTACAAGCAAGTAAAGTAATTAATAATTTAAAAAAACCAACATGGCAGGCAACACGATGGGCTTTCCTGTGAAGGTTACCCTGCCAGTGTGGGAAAGGAGCCTTGTAGTCTGCCCTCTATCTTCAGTCATTTCTGGGGGGATCAAGCCTGTTGCTTTTGCCCAAGCTGGTTAAAATGAGCTATGAGAGATCACCCAGGGTTTTGATGCCACATGACTTCACCTTGCGCTTGTTTCTCAGGTCTGGGTCTGGATGCAATCTGAGCATTAACTGGCCCCCTGGCCACACAGGCAGAGCCTGGGGAGGGGCTGGCTGCCAGGCTCCCTGGCTCAGCCTCGAGCATGACCTCTGAGCCTAGGGAGGAACCGTCCAGACGCCAGGCCGGGACCCTCCACTCTGCCCGTCAAGGGCTCTGGAGGTGTGGGCCAGCTGGCAGGGGCCCTGCGCAGTCCCCCAACTTTGAAGTCCAGGACCAGGGGGAGCTGAGTGCAGTTCCCAGGCAGAAGCTGCCATCTCACCTGAACCTGGCCAGCTCTGCATCCTTGAGCTTTTGTGGGATGCGGCCTGTCGCCTCCCAGGAGAGCAGGGGTGATGAGATACAATGGCCCGTTTGGGTAGAAGGCCCAACAGTAACAGAAGGAACCTCCTGCAGCCTTCTCCCTCCTCCCTAAGCCCACTGAGCTTCTGTCCTCGGGTCCCATTGCCGTCTCCTCTTCAGGAGCCGTCTCTTCTCCCATGAAACACACCCACTGCACAAAGCAGAAACTATTTCCACTTGTGTCTCTGCCTCTCCTTTTCTTTACAGAGAGAAGATGTCCTTCTATTGATAATACTTAAAATATTCACCTTAAATCCAGAAGCTTTCTTGTGTATTTGCCGCAAGCTCTTGCCGAGTTGAGCTGGACTGAGCTCATTTAACAGCTAGCTGGGTCTTCAACGAGAGCATCCAGCGCAGATCAGTGTGCCCTGGTTGGAACTGATTTTTCATGATCATTCCATGGGGCCAGGGGTGGGGGGGAGGGGCTCAGAAGCCACGTGCCTGGCTTTTCCTCAAGGACAGGTTTGTGGAAGTGCAGACTGCGGGGTAACCAAGATAATGTAGTGTGCTGCGAGGCACAGAGGGAGCCGCCTCGTAAATGGAGCCCTCCAGCTGCACTTGTTGTTGGCTTGCTTTCTCGCCAGCTATGTGAGCCTCCCACACGATGGCTTCATTGTGTGTACATCTAATGAGCCGTGCTTGGAAGCTGCAGGTCTTAGAAGGAGCAGCTCATCAAATACAGCCCACCCCCCACATCTGGAGCCTTCCCTTCATTACATTCTGGGATGCTGCCCTTGATCTTCCTGCCCATAGGTTTTCTTACTTCTGATTCATTTTCACTGAGGATCCAATGGATGTTTGTTTGTTTATTTGTTTGTTTGTTTGTTTGTTTGTTTTGGTGACACCCAGGTCACATGCACTTGGAATTGTGTGATCGGAGTAGCTAACCAAGACCACACGCTCACCAGATTTGCATCGTAGATGCATCATACTGCATGAGATTGGTTACATTTGGCTAAGAGCATTTTGACTTAAATATTTTCTAATTTCCGTTCTGGTCTTTGAGATAGGGGATAATCAGAACTTGGCAGCTGGGCCTAAGAATCTCATGCATCACATTAAAAAAAATGTATAGATTCCCAAGCCACCCATGCAAAATCTTCTAGGTCAGAACCTTTCAGCCTAGAGCCCCAGGATGTTTTTAAAACAAGTTTTCAGAGAATTCTATTATAGTCAGCCCATGAACCTACCATTAGACATCACTGGGATATAGTATGACCCCCAAAAGGTTTGCTCTGGCCACTCTATAGAAAGTAGCAATTCTGCTTGGATTTGTCTGAATATAGGAGCTTTCTGAGCACACACCTTCTGATCTCTCATTGCTATTGCCGGTCCAAGTTTTGGAGCCTGATTTAAATGTATGACTCCTTCTTGGAGTTAAAATATTAAATATTTTCATGATTATGAGCTGCCTTCTAAATCTCTTTTTTCTGATGTTCGACATCAGTTAATCTTAGTGGCTAGCACATCAAACTTATAGTTGTAAAGGACTCTGTGAGCAATTACTGGTTAAGGAAAAAATTCTGTGTCCTTATTTTAGCCTTTCAGGACACTGGGAAGTAAAACCAGGCATTGGTGAACACGGGTTGACTTTACATAGGGCAGAAATGCCATGAATGGATACAGTCTTCTAACACAGTGTCAGATTTTTGTCCTTATGTCTGCCCTAAGCCATGGCTGTCATCAGGACTGGCTACATAATTTGCAGCCTTGGTAAAAAGAAAATGTGGGGCCTCTTGTTCAAACATTAAAAATTTCAAGATGGTGACAACAGAGCATTAAGCTGAGAGCCAGGCTCTTCTACAGATGAGTTCCGCTGTAAGACCAACCCGGGGATTGATCTCAAATGTATTAGTCCTGAGAATAAATATTTCCTTTTTTCTACCTGTTCATAAGATGCCTTCAAAAGAGCGTATTTGTGAACTCCTGGGTGGCTCACTCAGTTAAGCATCTGACTTCAGATCACGATCTCCTGGTTTGCAAGTTCAAGCCCCATGTTAGGCTCCCTGCTGTCGTTAGCATGGAGCCCACTTGGGCTCCGTTCCCCTCTCTCTGCCACTTGCCTACTTGTGTGCACGTGCGCTCTCTCTCTCTCTCTCAAAAAAAAATAATACACATTTAAAAAGAGCATTTACATAGTAAATAAGAGAGTCTTGAGTTTTTGTAGAAATTTCTGAGGTAGGTAGACTGAGTTTTAGGGCTCTGTCAGTATTATTTTAGCCAATACGAAATTTGTTTCCACTTCACTTGTGGTGGTAGGAAAGCTCATCTGACCACTAGAGGAGGCAAGTCTACTACCCACACCCTGGAAAGGGCCCATATCGGGACCCTTTCAAACACACCAGCCACATAGTCTCGGATTTGAAGTAGTGCAGTGTCTGTGGCTGTTTAGACATTGTTGTTGTCTGAAGTTGAAGGTTTTTGTGGGTGGTCTCCCTCTGTTCGGTGTCACTATCAACAAACGTGTATAAGGAAGAAATAACCGGAGATGCGGGCAGGCTTCAATCAGCCCTGCCTTAATTGGCGCGTCGGCTGCATTGCAGTGCAGGCAGAATGAATTAGGGAGCAGGCCCCCAGAGCGCCTGTGGGTGGCTTCTCCCAGGAGGAGGCTCTGTCCCCGCCCCCTCCTACATAGGGCCCCAGGGCTCAGCTGGGTTCAAGACTGTCTTCAGTTCTTTTATTTTCCTAGAATTCCTTCTACCTGCCAGCCTTTCTCCACCCCTCCATCCTCTCTTCCTCTCAAGGGCCTGCCCCCCCCAATGATCACAGGAGGTCTTTCTAGCTCCCTCAGAGGCAGGTGCCATCTTCCCTTCCACTGTCCCCATTGCCCCAGGCCCAGGGTCAGGCACCCCACGGGCACTTGATAACATGTCCGTCATCCCGCGGAGCAGGCGGGTGTTGCTGGCAACTTGGAAGGTGGCTTTGAGGCCAAGATTCCAAAATATAGAATTGTTCCACAAATACAGACAGGCTGAGAGGCTCCTTCGCAGCAGTGAGGCTTTGTCTGTATAATGATGCTTTCATATTATTTAAAAAAATTTTTTTTATCATTTATTAGTGCACAGAGTAATCAAGAACATGGATAAACAGAACAAAGGAAAATTTTCACAGCCGCACTGTAGTCCTATTATCAAAACAAAAACAAAACAACTGTTATATTTTTGTGTTTATCCTGAAGGCCATCATATCAAGTATATGTGCTTCAGGTAAAAAGGTAGATTGTAAGTTCTTTAAGTGCTTTTTAAAATTAATAAATTATGATAACCCTTCAGACCTTGAAGTATTCTACAGTATTTTAGATGGCTACATAGCATTCTAACCTCCTCATTGTTGAAAAATATAACTTGCTTTCCATTTTTATCTATTTTTTAAAATATTTATTTTTGAGAGAGAGGAGAGAGAATGGGTGGGGGAGGGGCAGAAAGAGAGGGAGACACAGAATCCAAAGCAGGCTTCAGGCTCCAAACCGTCAGCACAGAGCCCCACGCAGGGCTCAAACCCACGAACCATGAGATCATGACCTGAGCCAAAGCTGGACGTTAACCGACTGAGCCACCCAGGTGCCCCCCTTGTTTTTTTCTATTTTAAACAATGCTGTGCTGTAAATATTTGGTATTTAAATCTATGTATAAACATTTGAGTACCCAATTAATTCCTTAGAATAAATTTATAGAATTGAAATTGGGTCAAATAATATTTAACTTTTACATACACGTAAAGGCTTTTTATATGTATTAGTTTGCTCACTAATTCAACAAATATTTGAGTGTCTGCCTTGGGCTAGGCACCATTAGGGCGTTGAGGCATAATGTGAGTGAGACTCATGAAGTCCCTTCTCCTGTGGAGATGGTAACTTCTGGTGTGAGGAGAAAGAAGGATAATAACCAAAGTGATTATTAGACCAGAACTGTTGACACCGGTAATACCAACACTCACACCTCCAGCCGTGATCTCAGCCCTACCTTTGGAATATCCACCAGGAGTCTCAGGTTTCTTGCATCCAAACCCCACCCCTATCGTCTTCCTCATCTCAGCAAATGGCGGTCCAGACTCAAGATTCAGGCCCCCAAACCTGCCATCGTCCTTGTTTTTCTGGTTCCTCCCACCCCCAGCAAGTTCTGTCACCTCTGTCTTCCTCAGAACCGGAATGTGCCCTCACCTTGTGTCTTCCTCCACTGAACCCTGGGCTGAGCCACCACCCTTTTCCCTGAAATTGTGGCAACAGGTCTCCTGACTGGTCTCCCTGCCTTCATGCTTCTCCACCCCCAGCTTCTCCTTGAGTATAGTCCATTCTTCACTCAGTGGGCAGAGTGGTGCTTTATCTTTTTAAAACAAAGGTCAGATCACACCCCCTATGTGTGTAACATTCCACATTGGCTCAGGGTCTTAGACTCCTGCCAATGAGGATCTCATTACTGGTCACCCCTCCTCTCTCAGACTTCATCTCTCCGTCACCTCCCGCTCACCCAGCTCCAGCCACGCTGGGCCCCGTGCTGTTCCTGGGACCCACAGAACTGCCTGCCACCCTAGGGTCTTGGCACTTGTGTTCCTTGCTTGCAGGGACCTGCCCAGACAGCCGTGTGACAAGATCCCTGGCTGCTTCAGGTCTCTGCTCAAGATCTGCCTCCTCAGAGACACCTTCCCAGCCTCTCTGAAACTGTAGCCTTGTTATCCTCTTCCCCTACATCACAGTCCTGCAGAGAACTTACCCCATGAATTCTGTCTTGTACTTGGTCGTTGATTGTCTCCCTCACACACCCGAGTACAAACTCTGTGAGGGCCTGGCTCATAACAGGTGCTGATACATGTCTGTTGAAGTGATCAAACACACACAGAAATAAAGAGCTAAGTGTTGCAAAAGAATACAGCAGAATAAGGTGGCAGAGAGCAAGCAGGTGGGGACAGGGCCACAGTCAGGGAGGGCGTCTGGGAGGAGCTGCCGACTGAAAGGGGACCAGCATGAGAGAAGGCTGCCTCTAGCTGCCCTGTCAGAGGCCGGCCACAGCCATGTTGGGGTTCTGAGGAGGTCACATTCCACATATAAAGCTTCTGGGATGCATCATGTGGGGGAGTGGCCTGGTGCAATGTACATTTTAAAAAATCTCTGAGTGCTATGAGGAGAATGGTCCTATCAGGTCAGAATAGAAGCAAAAGACCTTAAAGAAGCGTTTTTCTCAGTGCAGAAGAGGGGTGCCTTGAGCCTTGGAGGGGGCAAATTCAGCTCCATTCTGAAAATGGAGTTGGCAGGATTTGCTAGTGCTTTGAAAATGGACAACGATAGAACGAAATTACGAAACTGTGTACTCTTCGGGGGAACTCTGTTAATTTCAGTGGCCATATATGGGGGTGCCCATGACCGGTGAGGTTGACTGTTCATGCATATACTGTATCAATATATACCATGCAGTACCCATGTACTCTATGAACATACTGTACCTACAGTGCGCTATCTGAAGACCTACAAAGGAACGTCAGAGTAGATTAGCGTGCTTATAAAATTTGACGGACTGTGTGGGGTCCTCCTGTTTCTTCCCCACAAGGATTTAAATTGTTCTGAAGTGTCCATGTTGGCATAGTTCCAGGGAGAAGAGAAGCAATCCAGATAGATTGTAACACCCTCAAAATTCTCTGGGAAGGGGACAGACGAGAGCTGGCTTTCGTAAGTAATATGACTCTCTCTCTGTGTAAATAGAACATGAAAGAAGGAGGATAGTGTTGAAGGAGAAGAATACAGCAATGAGTTAGTAAACATGAGGGTCTGGTTCTTGGAGGGGCAGAAAAGGTCACAGAGGCATCCTGAAGGCACCAGATATATGAAAGGGCGCTCTAAATTGTGAAGAACTACACCAATGCAGATCACTGCTTCTGCAGTTTTTGTGGGGGGCACATCTTGTAATAAATAAATAAACAATGGTGGTGATTTCACTATTTCCTGGGTCTCTGTGAGAGACAGCTTCCCACAGGAAAATGTCTGGTGCCACGATTATAACTAAATTTGGGTTTCAGAAGGGATTTCGGAAATAGGTATGACACATTTAGCACTTACATTTTACCCTGCTAAGTCAGAAAAAGGTTCATTTTTATCTACTAAAACAGCCTTTAAAAAATCTCTCAATTTGTTAAATGTGTGAACACTGTAGTACTATTAATTAGACCAACTGTGTTCATTTGCAAAGAGCTAGTGATGACTTCTGAAAATCTCTGTAAGTTTATAGAAAAGCAATCACCAGTGTTGTGGAAGAAAGGTCCCTGGCTTGAAGATCTGAAAAATGGTTCTGGCCACTTATTAAAGATCCATATATGGGAAGCAATGAGAGGCTCACTAGCCAGAGGCTGGGGCCACCCCACCTCAGCTCTTGACATACCAATGTACAGGTTCTCCTGTATACACGGAGATGACCCCAGATGCCCACTGTTCCTTACAATATGCAGGGAAATGCTTATGATATGCAGGGAAGCAAGGGCCTTATAGTCACAGGGAAACAGGGTTCAAGGAGTTATCATGCTTGAAAAGAAATTCAGAGAACCATTAAAAACAAACAAACAAGGGAAGGGCCCACAAAGGAGGACCCATAATTTTTACAGAAGAACAGAAGAGACAATGTTGCCAGTTTGTCATGGAGTCATGGTGTTCGTTCAAGAGAGGAAAATATTAAGGATTCCTTTTACTTAGTTGAGTTTTTAACTTGATGAGTAAGTGTCATCAAGGTCTGTTGGGTATGGAGCCAACAGCTGCGGGACACTGTGTCCCATGGCCTGTGCTCCTTTACAAGTCGGATGCGGGGTCATCTGTGGGGTTGGGCTGCCCTGCATGCAGCCTCCTCTTTTAGAGTGCCTTGGCAGGAGAAATTGTTATGTCAAGGTCTACACCGCCCCCTCCCCTCCCCCCCCCCCCCATAGAGGTTGATGAGACTTTCTGTTCAGGAGTCTGGGAAGTGAAGACAGGAAAGAACTGTTGGAGGCAGCTGACTGCAGCCAGCACCTGACTCTTCCCATGGATTCTGAAAGCTATCTGACAGCCGGCTGGACGAAGTTAGTTTCCGTTGCTTGCAACCAAAGCATGCTGGTGCCTCAGCAAGTGAGCGTTTTAGTGAGTTTGAGCGTGTGCACGGTTATCACTTGAAGGGTGTCATGGCCATAGCATCTCTGGAGGGAGAGGGATGGGCTCTGACTCCTTGCATCTATGCCTCAGTGTGTGCACCAGAGTGTGGCTTCTGAGCACGTGTGACATGGGCCTCTCGCATGTAAAACCTCTAAGACTACAGCTGAAGAGTGCAGAATACAACCAGATGCCTCAAGCTGTATGCTTTTCAAGCCCTCAGAGAATTGTAAGCCAGTGAATTTGTTGGTAGAGTTCACTGATCTTGGAGACCTTGAAAATCATACAGCTTGCTGTATGCAGTGGTTTGCTAGGGCTGCTAAGAAAGCAGCACACACTGGGTGGCTTGGGAGAGCAGGGACTGATGGTCTCGCAGTGATGGAGGCCAGAAGTCTGAAAATCAGAGTGTCAGCAGGGCCATGCTCCCCCTGAAGCCTGTAGGGGGTTCTGTCCTAGTGTCTGGTGGCTTTGCCAGCAATAATTACAGCTACATCACTTCCTTCCTATCCTTACATGGTACTCTCCCTGTTTTTCTGTCTTCTTGTGGCCCTCTTCTTGTAAGGCGTCTTCCTCTGGGCTGCTGTAACAAAAACACCATAGACTGGATGGCTTATGCAGCAAACGTTCATTTCTCACAGTTCTGGAGGCTCAGAAGTCCTAGATCAGGGTGCCACAGATTCAGTGTCTGGTCAAGATCCCATTTCCTGTTTCACAGATGGTGGAAGGACTAAGGGATTTCTCTGGACCCTCTTTTTTTGATGTTTATTTATTTTTGAGAGAGAGAGAGAGAGAGAGGGAGAGAGAGAGCAGGGGAGGGGCAGAGAGAGAGGGAGACACAGAATCCGAAGCAGGCTCCAGGCTCTGAGCTGTCAGCACAGAGCCCTATACGAGGCTCAAACTCAAGAGCCATGAGATCATGACCAGAGCCGAAGTCAGATGCTCAAATGACTGAGCCACCCAGGTGCCCCTGGGGCTGCTTTTATAAGGCTCCTTAACAACTTCCAAAGGCCCCACCTCCAGATGTCACCACACTGGGGATTGTTTCAACATGTCAATTTTGGGGAGATGCATTCAGTCTATAGCATAAGGATGTCAGTTAGATTAGGGGGCCACCCTACTCCACTACGACCTTATCTTACTAATTACCCCTGCGGTTACCTTTGTACATAAGACTCTGAGGTATTGGGGGTATCTCTCTCTTTTGAGGGGCACAGTGCAACCCATAACCCTGGTTGAAACCCATGATGGTTACAAGAAGTTTCAAGCTCTTCACCATGTATCTTGTCCCAGTGTGGACTCACTTTCTAAGCTCATTTGGTCCCAGTCTCTGTCGTTCATACTAGAAGGACACAGCTACCTGCCCTGGTAGTGGTGTGGCCCTGTAGACACAGTCCCACATGGCACAAACAGGGGAGCTGGACCCCTGGGCATGGGACCTGAAGGAGACATGGCTTGATCCCTTCTTTATACCTCGTCTCTGATCCTTCTTTACATCAACTCAGAGCATGAAAGGCGAAAACGAAAAGGCTTACAAGGTGTCTGCATCCTTTAAAACAAAAAGCACCTGCCTGCAGTCCCTTGCTATGGATGCCTGCTTCATGCCTGGCTTAGCGTCACTCTAATACCTTCAGACCTTCTTCACTCCCTTGCATGAGTTCTTGGAAAGTGTAGTTTGAGTTTGCCTTAGAAATGAACTTAACAGTCTTTCCCATGTGTGGTCCTTGGAGCCAGAAGAGAAAAACAGACAAAGACCCCAATTTTAAGGTTTTTACTAAAATGGTATTTTCTTGCTGCCACTGAGATTAAGCCACACTGGAGAAATTCCTGGGCAGGGTTATTGGGGCTGTGCAGCCTGAGGGCACACCTTCTGTACCTTCGGTGGCATGTGTGTTTCCCCAGAGATCTGTTTCTCCCTGACTCCTGCTGAGCACCCCTAAATCCGTCGGTGTGCAAAGCAGCCATTTCTGAGTGTTTAGCACAGCAGGTCTTTATTGCAGAGTGGCTCCTGGCACGAGGCTGTTTTTATTCACACTCTGCATCACGGTAGTCCCCTTGTGAGTCTCCCAGCACCACACTCCGAGGGCTTGATACCCCCACAATAGCACAGCATATCTATTAGCGTGGCCCAAATTAAAAAAAAAAGAAGAAGAAGAATACAGCTAATATCAAATGTTCATCAGGATGCCAAGCAACTAGGTCATTGGTGGTGATATAAAATGGAACAGCCACTCTAAAAAACAGTGGCAATTTTTCCTAAGTTGAAACACACACTTTACCTTATGACCCAGAAATTCCACTCACGGATATGAACCCCAGCAAAATGAAAACTCATTTCCAGAAAAACCTGTTCGTAACAGCTTTCATGGTAATTGCTCAAACTGGAAACAACCCAAATGCCCTTCAGCAGGTGAGCCAGTAAACAAGTGCTAATCCCTCCATATAGTGGAATAAAAAGAAAGACCTGTGGATGCTGTGACAACTCAGAAAGATGGATGGTATGGGTACTATGTTGGTGAAAAGAAACAATCTTAAAAGGTTACATACTGTAAGATTGCATTTGTGTGACATTCTCAAAGTAAAATTACAGTGATCGAGAACCATCAGTGGTTGCCAGGGGTTCGGAGAGCGGGAAGGGTGTCAAGATAAAGGGCCAGTTCCAGGGACTTTGTTCCTCGTGCTGGGGCAGCTGTGTCCTCACTGTGGTGGTAGTTACAAGAGTGTATTCATGTGATCAAGTTCCATAAGACCATACACTCAATAAAAATAAGGCACTTTGTAAAAATGGATGAATTCCACATAAAGCCTGTAGGTTTAGCTGAATAGTATTATCTCTCTCTTGTCCATTTTTTAGTTTCAGTAATTGTGCGGTGGGACCGATGTTATCAGTGGAGGAAGCTGGGTGAAGGCTTCCATAGCTGAGTTTCCATAACTCTGTTACTATTTTTGCAACTTCCTTGCAAGTCTGCAATTATTTAAGAGTAAAAAGGTTTTAAAATTTTCCTTACTAGCAGCTAACAATTTCTGAATATTGACTAGTTTCAGGCCTTTTGCTCAGGACCTGACGTCTATAATCTCGTTTGACTTTCCCAAACAGCCCTGGCTGGTACATTCTCTTTTCCCCGTTTATTGGTGAAAAGACTTTACCAACATCATACGCAAACACGGTTTCGAACACCTGTGGCCTGGCTCCAGAGTCTGTGCATTTAACTCGGTTCCTCCTCCCTTACCAAGCTTTGAGATACAAACACCAGTGTAGACCACACTGTGAATAGACCACGTTGCTGAGAATCCCGATGGTATTGCTGAAAGATGTGGGTTTTGACTTGCTGGGATGAACTGGCTCTTGCAGATTTAAAAGTGTCTTTTTCAAGTTTCTTTTCACAAGAAAGCAATAAGAATGCATAAAAGAGGATGCTTAATCTATCACACGTTATTAGAGTCTCCCTTACCACAGAAGCAGCTTGCTGGGAGTAGGGGGCAGAGCAGTGTGGGGAAAGAAAAGGAACCCTTGGCTTTGAGGCTGTTGAGTTGTGATCTAGGCTCTGATATTTACTGGTGACCATGAGCAACTTACTTAACCTCTCTGGTCTGTTTTTTTGGTTTTTGGTTTTTTTTGTTTTTGTTTTTTGTTTTTTTTTTACCTGCAAAACAGAGACCTATGCCCCCTGACTGAACAGCTGGAAGAGTGTAACAGACTGAACTGTGTTTCCCTAAAATCCTTATGTTGAAGCCCTAACTCCCAGTGTAACTATATTTTCAGTTGGGGCTTTTAAAGAGGTAATTAAAGTAATGAAGTCATGCGAGTGGGGCCATAATCTGAGATGAGGGCTGTCCTTCTAAGAAGAGGAGGAGACACCAGGGATGCACGCACAGAGAAAAGGCCATGTGGGGACATGGCAAGAAGGTGCCAGCAGCAAGCCAAGGAGGGTGGCCCCAGGAGAAACCAGCCCTGCTCACACCTTGATCTAGGACTCGCGACCTCCACAACTGTATGAAAATACACTTTTGTTACTGAAGCTGCCCAGTCTGTGGCGCTTTGTCATGGCGGCCCCTCCACCACCAAGCAGTTCTCCGGTTCTCACTGGACACTGACCGGGTGTCCCACAGATGCAGCTGTCTACCCAGGGATAGCATCAGAACCTCCCATTGAAGGCTCAGTCCCATGAGACTGCCCCATTCAGACACCAGTTTGAAGTTCAGGTTGTCACTTGTGCTTCTGACCCAATGGCTATAAATCAGAGGTTCCCATCACACCCTCCTCGGGTTCAGTTAATTTGATGGCAGGTCACAGAACTCCCGAGAAACAGTTTACTTACTAGATTACTGGTTATTACAAAGGACCCAACTCAGGAACAGCCAGGTAGAAGAGATCTACAGGGCAGGGTATGTGGGAAGGGGCCATGCTCTCCCTGCCTCCCACTTTCTCAGAACCTCTACCTCTCTCTCTCTCTCTCCCCCTCCCTCCCTCCCTTCCGGCACCTCCACATGTTCACCAACTCAGAAGCTCTCCAAATTCCAAATCTTGTCCTTTTGCTCTTTTATGGAGGATTCATTATATACATATACGACTGATTATGTCATTGTCCCTTGGTGACTGAACTGGAGGTCTTGGGTGTGGGAAGGCTCCAGTTCCAACCCTCTAATTTCGGTTGGTTTCCCTGACAACCAGCCCCCATCTTTTGGGGCTTTCCAAAAGTCACCTCATTAACATAAACTTGGGTGTAGCTGAAAGGGGCTTATAATGAATAACAAAGAAACTCTTTTTACCTTGTAGCTCTTATCACATAGGAAATGCCAATGGCTTTAGGGGACCTGTGCCAACAATAGTGATGAATGAAGGCCAAATATCTCTTTCTTACTTGAAGTCACAATATCACACAGCCCTAGCACACACATACAGAGAATAACTCCTGTAGGATCTGAAGGTGTTAGAAAAGTCTTAAGTGCTGATTGCATGTCAGGTGAGGAGGTTGGCATGGAAATCTAGCACCCAATCTTGTTTGTCACAAGTCTGCACCATACTTCCCGTGTTTTTAATTGTCCAAGCCACTATGTCTTAAAAATATATTTGAGGAAACAGTAGTTCTGTGACAAGATGTGAATAGAGGTGCTTATGGGGAACAGGGAGGTGGAGGTTTTGTGATCAAATAAAACTTAGAAACGACAGATTAAACAAATTTAAATTAACTTCTTTGCTGCAAGACTGCCCAGAGCCTTTTGAAATACGTGGGTTGTGACTCTTTAGAAGCGTTAGATAATTCATTTTATAGCATTTCCAAACTTTTTCTAGGAACACCATTTAATCAAGTAAGGTTTGTGGGTGACAGCTTGGGAAAAGGTGCTGTGTTCCTTCGCGAGGGCTGCTGTAACAAAGTATCACAGACTGGGTGCCTTGACACAACAGAACTTTATTGCCTCACGTGTCTAGAGGTTGAAGTCCAAAATCAAGGCATCAGCAGGGCCATGGGCCTTTTAAAGCCAGTTAGGGAGACTCTTTCCTTGTCTCTTCTAGCTTGTGATGGTGGCCAGCAAGCCTTGGCACCCTTGGCTTGTAGATGTGTGAGTCACTCCAGTCCCTGCCCCGCTCATCACAAGGCTGTCTTTTTTTCTCCCTGTGTGTGTCTGTGTCTCTTATAAGGACACTGGCCAGGCTGTATTAGGGGCGCATCCTAATGACTTCATCTTCACTATTACGTCTGCAATAGATCTCTTTCCAAATAAAGTCACATTCTAAGGAACTAGAGGTTAGGACTTAAACGTATCTTTTTGGGAACACAATTTAACCCCTGGTAGCTCTTAGAAGTATTTTACAACTATGGTAATAAATACCCTAAATTTTACTTTGTTGATTTTGTCTGTCTGTTTTTCGGTATAAGCTGCTCATTTAAATTTTACGTTCTTTAAAGCAACAGATTTTAATCAAAAGTGCATAGAACAACCACATGTAATACTTTTAAAAAAGTCTGTTTCCATCCCCTGCCCAACTCAAGATTCTGATCCAGTGGGGGCTTGTGTGATAGACCTTAACACAGGCTTGTTTGAAAACTGCTGCATTTGAGACACTAGATGTGACTGTCTGTCTTCTATGTTTCAGAGTTTTTCAGGGCCTACATGTGGATCTTCTTTTCAAACACCTCTGATATCTACTTTTCACGGTTTCTCCTTCCCCCAAAAGTGCGTTGCTATACTTTGCAAGTATGTGGTCATGATGCGTGGGATGGCCCAGTCTCATCCCAGAGCACAGGGAAGAATGTGTAGGTGAGGGATGCATCTGGGAGTCTGATCCCGTGGCTCGGCCAAGCCTCCTGCGGCAATAACTTGGAAAGCTTTCTCTCCAAGGCACTATGGGCCAGGGCAAAGTATGGACACAGCCAGACTGGATTAAATACATTAAAATTGTGCTCTGTGCATGGCATTTCATGTGTGGGAGTTACATGGAGCTGAGCTGGGATTTTGAGTCACATGACATTTCTTTCTTTTTTTTTTTTTTTAAAGTTTATTTATTTTGAGAGGGAGAGAAAGAGAGTACACGAGCAGGGGAGGGGCAGAGAGAGAGGGAGAGAGAGAATCCCAGGCAGGCTCTGCGTTGTCATTGCAGAGACCAACTTGGGACTTGATCTCATGAACCCTTGAGATCGCAACCTGAGCTAAAACCAAGAGTCAGTCACTTATCCCACTGAGCCACCCAGGCACCCTAGAGTCACATGATTTTTTTTTTAAAATTTAAATCCAAGTTAGTAAACACATAGTATAATAATGATTTCAGGAATAGAATTTAGTGATTCATCACTTACATATAACACCCAGTGCTCATTCCAACAAGTGTCCCTTAATGCCCATCACCCATTTAGCCCTTCCCCCCACCCAACACCCTGCCAGCAACCCTCTGTTTGTTCTCTATATTTAAGTCTCTTATGGTTTGTCTTCCTCTCTGTTTTTATATTATTTTTGCTTCCCTTCCCTTATGTTCATCTGTTTTGTATCTTAAATTCCACCTGAGGGAAATGATATGGTACTTGACTTTCTCTGACTAATTTCTGTTAGCATAATACCCTCTAGTTCTATCCCTGTTGTTGCAAATGGCAAGATTTCATTCTCTGATCTCCGAGTAATACTTCATTATATATAGAAACCACATCTTCTTTATCCTTTCATCAGTCGATGCACATTTGGGCTCTTTCCATACTTTGGCTATTGTTGATAGTGCTGCTATAAACATGGGGGTGAATGTGTCCCTTGATAACAGCATCCCTGTATCTCTTAGACAGATACCTAGTAGTGCAATTGCTGGGTCATAGGCGAGTTCTATTTTTAATTTTTTGAGGAATCTCCATACTGTTTTCCAGAGTGATTGAACCAGTTTGCATTCCCAACAGCAGTGTAAAAGGGTTCCTGTTTCTCTGCATCCTTGCCAACACCCGTTGTTGGCCTGAGTTGTTAATTTTAACCATTCTGACAGGTGTGAGGTAGTATCTCATTGTGGTTTTGATTTGTATTTCCCTGATGATGAGTGATGTTGAGCATTTTTTCATGTGTCTGTTAGCCATCTGGTTTTCTTCTTTGGAAAAGTGTCTATTCATGTCTTTTGTCCATTTCTTCATTTGATTGTCTGTTTTTTGGGTGTTGAGTTTGTTAAGTTCTTACAGAGTTTGGATACTAACCCTTTATGTGGTATGTTATTTGCAGATACCTTCTCCCATTCCATAGCTTGCCCTTTAGTTTTGCTGATTGTTTCTTTTGCTGTGCAGAAGCTTTTTATCTTGAGGAGGTCCCAGTAGTTCATTTTTGGTTTTGTTTCCCTTGCCTCTGGAGACATGTCAGGTAAGAAGTTGCTGCGGCCAAGGTCAAAGAGGTTGTTGCCTGTTTTCTCCTCTAGGATTAAAAAAAATTTTTTTAATGTTTATTTATTCTTGAGGGAGAGAGAGACAGAGTGTGAGTGGGGGAGGGGCAGAGAGAGAGGGAGACACAGAATCGGAAGCAGGCTTCAGGCTTTGAGCTGTCAGCACAGAGCTGACGTCATGATGAACGTCAGGGCTGAACTCAAGAGCCGAGAGATCATGACCTGAGCTGAAGTGGAACGGAGCCACCCAGGTGCCCCTCTCCTCTAGGATTTTGATGGCTTTCTGTTACATTTAGGTCTTTCATCCATTTTGAGTTTATTTTTGTGTGTGGTGTAAGAAAGTGGCCCAGGTTCATTCTTCTGCATGTCGCTGTCCAGTTTTCCCAAGACCGTTGGCTGAAGAGACTGTCTTTTTTCCAATGGATATTCTTTCCTGCTTTGTCAAAGATTAATTGGTCATATGTTTGTGGGTCAATTTCTGGGTTCTCTATTCTGTTTCATTGATCTGTGTGTCCGTTTCTATGCCAGCACCTTACTGTCTTGATGCTTACAGCTTTGTAATATAGCTTGAAGTCTGGGCTTGTGATGCCTCCTGCTTTGGTTTTCTTTTTCAAGATTGCTTTGGCTATTCAGTGTCTTTTCTGGTTCCATACAAATTTTAGGATTGTTTGTTCTAGCTCTGTGAAGAATGCTCATGTTATTTTCATAGTGATTGCATTGAATATGTAGATTGCTTTGGGTAGTATCGACATTTTAACAATATTTTTTCTTCCTATCCAGGAGCATGGAATGTTTTTCCATTTGTGTGTGTGTGTCTTCGTCAATTTCTTTCATAAGCTTTCTATAGTTTTCAGTATATAGATTTTTCACCTCTTTGGTTAGGTTTACTTCTAGGTATTTTATGGTTTTTGGTACAATTGTAAATGGGATTGAGTCCTTGATTTCTCTTTCTGCTGCTTCATTATTGGTGTATAGCAATGCAACTGATTTCTGTGCGATTTTATATCCTGAGATTCTTCTGAATTCATGTATCAGTTCTCAAAGTTTTTATGTGAAGCCTTTTGGGTTTTCCACATAGAGTATCATGCCATCTGTGAAGATTAATTGTTGACCACTTCTCAGACTGTATTTCTGTTTCAGGAAGTTATTTGAAAGATCATTGTTAAGCAGCTCTTAAATGACTCTCTCTAAATTCTTGGCACCACCTTAGCTGGGTGGTCTTTTGTCTCTGTCCTCAAGATCCTTAGGATGCCCCTTTGAGTCAAATCATTCACCAATGAAGTCATATTTCATCTACCGTGCTGACCAGAGAGGCCAGCTTGTTAATTTAGTATGCCTGCTCTTGTGCTCAAAGAAGTTTCCATAAATCTAGAAACATGGAAGGATGAGGCCCGAGGCATGTGGCCATCCATTCTTTTCTCTAAAAGGGTTGGAATACTCAGAAGAATCTTTGTAGACTTGGACCAGAATTACCATCTTAGGGAAGGTTGTATGTAATAAATGGTGCTACCCTGAAGAGGACATTCGGATTTTGGCAGGGTGCAGAGGGAGAAGAGTCAAAAATCAAATCAAATCAAATCAGTCAGTGCCTATTGCAGAATTCCTTATTTGAGTCATGTGGCATTTTCTTTTGAAATAAACGAATTCAGCACACATAATGTTAGAAGGGTGCTTGTGTTTTATCTTGTTTAGAAGATTAGGCATCGTATTAACTTGCTCTTAGTGTGTAGCACATTCTCTGAAGGCCCACATTAAAAGGACAGGTTTAAAGAAAGCATGCTGGTATCCCCATCATCTTGTCCTATTGTCATGCCAGCCTGATCCCTCTCTCAGCGGGCCTCCTTCCCCTACTTCCTCTGCTCTCCTCGGGGAGTGAAGCAGGGCTCACACCCTGACAACCTGCAGAGCTGATAAGGTGGCTTGTGTTAAAGAGCTCCCAGTTGGAAGAGAATTTCTTCTTTTCTTTAATGGCCAGACCTTTCTTGGCCAGGACACCTTTGACCTTGGCAGACTACAGGGGCCCTCTCTAGATTGATCCAGGAGACCCTCTCCTATATTGCCATCACATTAATCACTAGTGCTGGGGACTTGTAATTATAGCTCACCTGGAATCAGAAGCGGCCGAAGGACCCGATGCAACAGAGGAAAATGGCAAATAGACTTTGTGCAGGTAAAGTCAGGGGTGGTCCAGAGAGGGCCTGAACCCCAAATAATGGACCTCCTTCTGCTCCTGCCTTGATTATATTTGTGAAGCACAGTATCCAGATGTCAGGTGATTAACATACTTTGCTTTTTTCACTACCTGATGGGAATAATGATTTTCTTCGTAGAGTCCCTTTAATTTCAATTAGAGGTGAATAGAGATTAAATTAAACTCATCAAACCTACTGCCTACCAGGAGGAGAAGCAGATAACCTCCAGGGCACCAAGAAAATGCTCTGACAACCAGGGAGGACAACCAGCTGCAGGAAGGGGTGAGGCCAGCTAATTAGGTTGAGGACACCCAGTTGGCTGATTACTACGAGAGAACCTTTTTGTTTTTCTTAATTTTTAATTAATTAATTACTTTTTTAAAATTTAAATCCAAGTTAGTTGACATATAGTATAATAATAATTTCAGGGATAGAATTTAGTGATTCATCACTGACATAGAACACCCGGTGCTCATCCCAACAAGTGCCCTCCTTAGTACCCATCACCCATTTAGCCCATACCTACCCCCCCCAACCCCCATCCAGCAACCCTCAGTTTGGGGAACCTGTTTTTTTTTAATTATTATTTTTTTTTAACATTTATTTATTTTTGAGAGACAGAGCACAAGTGAGGGAGGGGCAGAGAGAGAGGGAGACACAGAATCCAAAGCAGGCTCCAGGCTCTGAGCTGTCAGCACAGAGCCCGATGCGGGGATCTCACAGACCGTGAGATCATGACCTGAGCTGAAGTCGGACGCCCAACCGACTGAGCCACCCAGGCGCCCCCGGAGAAACTCATTTTTGAGCCAGCTGAAGTGACTGGCATGCCAGCAGCAGGTAGGACATGATTCAACCCTGCCTTCTTCAGATCAGCCGTCTGTGTGCTGAGGATGGGCCCCCACATCCTCGGTGGCTGGTGGACACGGGCAGTGGCCTCAGTGCCTCTGTGGCTGGACATGAAGATGAGCAGCATGGGTGATCTGCACAGGTGGATACAGATAAGGAACCTTGTGAGACTGTCCCCAGGAAAGAGACCAAAGTAGTAGAATTTAGCACAGTTGATAATTCTGTTGATCTGTCACTTTGAGCCACAAGGTTTCTTATAATATACATGTTTATTAATTTGCATTTTTACCTGTCTGGTAGATTGCACATTTGTAAAAGAGGCATTTTCTTTGGGAAAAAGAACTTGGATATTTAAACAACAACTTGGATATTTAATCTTACAATGACAGTGAATCTAAAAAGTTCCTTTATTCACATGTCTTAAAATTCTTTGCTAGAGAGATTTCTTCTGCTATTTTGTTCACCTGGCCAGTGACTGAATCTTAAATTTCCTGGAATATGAAGATGCGTGTTATCTATAAAGCTCTGTGTTGACCTCATGTCCTGTGATGAGGATCCATGTGTCCATTTCCTGTGGATTACTGCAGTTTGTTTTTCAGTGTGTGAATGGCCCTGGGCCTCTGTCACCTCTTCTTTGAGGTCTGTGTTTTGGTTTACTCTCATGGCCCCCCTGCCGCTGATCTGGGAGTCCTTGGGAAAGGCTTCTTGTTCCATATTATGGCATTCTGTCTTAGCTCTGAGTTCTGATCCTTAACAGCCTCTAATTAATAATTCATTGAAAACAGTCCTGGATGTTGCCTACAAGTTCCTACCATGTCTGGCTCCTTCCTGGCTCTCCAGGCCCAAGCTTCTTTTCCCTCTCTGTGCTCAGTGAGTTTATTACAATCATTTAAGTGTGCGCTGTTTCGTCCTGCCACAGGATCTTGGCACATGCTGTTTCTTTACCTATGACTCTCATGTTCTAGTCAACTTGTCTCTGGGCCCTCCCTCAGTGCTCCTACTGTGTAGCATCAAACTACTGTAAGCCTTTCCTTGATGGCTTTTGTTACTCTTGCATATACTGGTGTCACTTACTGATTGCTGTCTATACACCAGATCTGCTCTTGCTTATTAATTGATCAAGTATAGTATGTGACATTTCAAGGATTCTTAATCATGGGCTGTCCATGTTATTGGAGTGAGATTCATCCCACATTCTATGCCCTTAATGAGCTTCTCACATGACTGCTCCTTCTCTGACTCTTCAGTCAGCCCATTTTTGCTTTTTCTTCTGTCCCTCCATCCCTCTCATTACCCGGGTGTTACCCAAGGAAAACACAGATGCTGTGGAGTGTGAGTGGTTACAAAGGGGGTTTTATTGGGCTCCTTGAAGAAATGGCCGATTCTAGCTCAGGGCAGAAAATGAACAAGACTAACCTGGCACATATTGCCCATTGTGAGAGCAGGAAGCTGTCGATTCTTGTGAAAGGACTTGGTTGCAACCCTAAAGGGAAGAGGCTTCCACTGACCAGAGATGGATTTACTGGGAGTCTCTCCTTAAAAAATTAGCAACAGATCAAAACACATCATGTATGTTACAATCCATGCTGATAATAAAAATATGAGGCAGCAAAACCACAAATTCAAAATAGTACCCCAAAAAAGAGGGTCACCATTGGTCCAATATTTATTTTGGAAACCAATATAAAATGAAGAGTAGCAAGCATTTATCCAACATTCCTCTACAAATGGTTCCTCTGTCAGCTAAATGGTACAATAAGTGGGGCGCCTGGTGGCTCCTTCAGTTGAGTGTCCAAATCTTGATTTGGGCTCAGGTCATGATCCCAGGGTTGTGGGATCGAGCTCCATATCAAGCTCTGCACTGAGCATAGAGCCTGCTTGAGATTCTCTCTCTGTCCCTATGCCCCTCTCTCTCTCCCCAGCTCTCTCTCTCTCTCTCTCTCTCTCTCTCTCTCTCTCTCAAAATAAAAATAAAGTGCAGGAAGGGAACCTTTTCTTTCTAGAAATTTCTGGAAATTTTTAATAAACGATGAGCGTTGATAGAATTGAAATGTGACCCCTAGTGAACAAATCTAGGCATTGAGCATCAATGGCTGTCAACATCACAAGAAGACTACCAGACATTTGTCTGAGGGAAGTAACAGTAGCATAAATGAAGTAAATATATCCATCCATCCATAAGTAGTCAGCCCTGAATCTGATCAAGCCTCTAAAGGTAACCACCAGTTCACATATAGGGGACAGAGGAACATGTCAAATGACACCTGAGAATTGTTATCAGTGAAATTTGGATTCTGAGACACTCTTCATGACAAACAACTTGGTTCCTTTAACAAAAAACTGAGAAAAATAAGGAAGGGAGTTAGCATGAGAGAATTAAGAAACCCCTCAACAAGGCACAATGTGGGGGCTTTATTTGGATCCTAATTCAAACGGTGGCTGTGATTGGCACAATGTGGGATGACTGTTAGGCTTTTGTCTTTAAAAGTCCTTTTCTTTCAGAGACCTATATTGACATGTTCACAGATGAGATAATGTGATGTCTGGGATGTTTCACAATAATCTGGATGATCAGTTGTTGTAGAACAAATCACCCCAAAATTTAACAGCTTAAAACAAGAAGCATTTATTGTCTCACACAGTTTCTGAGGGTCAGGGATGTAGGAGGATGGATGGTTGTGGCTCAGGGTCTCTCACAAGATTGCATGCAGGGTGTCGGCTGAGGGCTGTGATCATCTGAAGGCTTGACTAGGATAGAAGATCTACTTCTAAACTCATTTATGTGGCTGTTGGGAAGAGATCTCAGTTCTTTTATAGCTGTTGGTTGGAAGCTTCAGTTTCAGTGGGCAATCCATAGGCCTCTTTCCATCAAAACAGTTGGCCTCCCTAGAGTGAATTATCCAACAGAGATTGGGAAAGCAACCATGACAGAAGCCATGGTGTCATTTACAGCCTGATCTTGCAGGTGGCATATCATCACTGCTGTATTCTCTTGATCACAGAGCCCAACTCTGGATCACAGAGCAGCAACCCTGGAGGACCCCCCCCCCCCCCCCCCCCGCCATGAGGCTGTGAATATCAGGAGGGGAGGATCATTGGAGGCCATCTTGGAGGCCATACGGGAGTTAGAGGAAAGTGGTGGTGGGATGCTGATAAAATAATATTCACCATGAGTTGACAATTAAAAATTTCTGTAATAAGTTTTTGGGGGGGATGGGAGGAAATATATATTTTAAAGACAGAATGCTTAGATTTAAATTTCAGCCCTTGTATTTATTAGCTGTGAGATCTTGTCAAGTGATGTGAACCATCTGAATCTGTTTCTCCATTTATAAAAAGGGAGCAATGAGAATGCAGTATCTCGTGGGGGTTGCCATGAGGCTTGAAGGACACACTACTCGTGTGTGCTCAAGCCAAGGCTGGTGTGTGGAAAGCACGCAATAAATACTAGTTATCAGCAGTAATATCTTTTCTTCTATCTCAGACATTCTTTCTGCTGAGATATTCGCAGGACCATTCGCAGGACCACCTTTTTTCTAGAAACCCTTTAACATTTTAGAGGCATATTGTGATTTTCTCTGGAAAAGCTACCATTTGTTTCTTATCTCCTCTTTACATGTGTTTCCTGTCAATATGCTGCAGAGTAAAGACCTTGCTCACCGTGGAAACTGTGTGTGTGTGTGTGTGCGCACGTGCACGCATGTGCATGTGTGGACACGTCTTTGCTTTCCTGGCTCTGTCAGTACGTTGAGAATGTGGCCTAAGCCAGTGAAGGGCTGCACCTCTCCCACAGCTGATTATACATTCACTGTGCTGCAGTTCTTATCTGTCCAGCACCCCCTCCTCCCTCCTATCAGTGAAATCCCTCCGTCTTTACCAAACCCATTTGGTGAAGTTTAAGTAGGACTTTCCCCAGCTCTTGCTACTACAATCTCAAGTTCAGAAATGGGAGCATGATCCAGACCTGGGTAAGTCAATGGTCCCATTCTCTGACCACCTGATTGGCTCAGCCCCAGACACATAACCTAAGCTGGGCTAATCAGTGTGTTTCCGGGGACTTTTCTGCTAAAAAATATTGTGGAAATCAGTCTGGTGTCATGGTGCCAGATTTAGCAAAACAGATAAACAGGGAACCCACTTAACTTTGAATTGCAGATAAACATTAGATACATTTCTAGCATATTATTTGTTGCTTCTCTGAAATTCCAAGTTGATTGGGCATTCTGTTTTTATCTGGCACCCTTAGCTCTGGCCACTGGGCAGACTGAGCCAGGAAAGTGTGACACCAGTGATGTAGACAGCTGTGTGGTTGAGAGCCACCTGGCAGAACGAAGCCCAGTGGTTCCGGGAGATAGACACAGAGGAACCCAGCCTGGAGTACATCATTGAGTCCTTGCTCCTGGTCCTCCCCTGATAGGAGCCAATGACTTTCCTTTTGCACACTTGCAGGCACACTTGTAGGGGGGCTTTGTTTTTGTTTTTAGAATTTGATTTAAATACTTTCATAGCCTCAAAATGCAATGCCATCGGTTCCCTACTAGGAAAACCTAACCTTTACTGACTGCTTAGTATATATGCTGGACTGGATTAAGCACTCTGTCTGATTATCTCATTAAATTCTCGTTGTAACCCTGCATGGTATAAATGAAGAAATTATTGACCTAATAACTTCCTTTCTGTGAGTTGTTATACTGCTATTACTATATACATACGCATTGTGTCACTATGGTATGTGTACTGGATATTTACTATAGTAACGTCTGAACAGTAAGACCCTGAAAAACTGAATTTTCATCAGCAGGGGACTGACTGGTCAAATGTTGATACATCCCTAAAAAAATATGTCACAATGCTATACAGGGTATTTGCTTATTCACAGATTTCCATCAGACAAGTTTGATATCCATATGTAATTAATTTGGCAAATTACAGAGATCATTGAAACAAATACACTTTAATTGAGTACAAGTTTTACAAAACTATGGAAATCTTCCAAGTGATTCTACAGAAAAAGTTCTCATGTAGTTGTCTCATGGGGTCACATTGTCGTTGCCAGGCTCTTCCAGAAATGAATGTTGCTATCGCTGAACGGGCGAGCTTGGGGTGGGTCAGGGCACATCCATCACCATCCCCTGCACGGTGACCCCAGATGTGTGTTCCCGGCATCTACCGGCTTCCACTCTGGGCTGTGACTTTGCATCCGTGTGCACGGGACTGTCAGCCTGACAGGGAGGGGACGGTTTGGTGAAGATGAGCCCTCGGCATCCCTGGGGCCACATCTGCATTCCATTCTCCCTAGATGCTGACTATAAATACACATCTCTTCAGAGTCAAAGCTTCCACGGAGCTTGGCACCATGTTTGGAATTAACTGGAACTGTGACTTCTGTCTGCTCTCGCACACTGAAACTGATGCAAGCATTCTTCCCCCAAGAAGCAAAGCTGAATCAAATCAAAGTTTTCATAAAGTTTATAGAGGATGAACTTAGACCTTCAGAAATGTCAGAAAGATGCGAAGAGTGAGGCCTGCTGTTTATACACACACCATTGTACTGCATGGAGACACAAAGCAGATATTTCTGTCCAAGTAGCATTTGGGCTGTGGCTTTCTTCAGTCTCTCAGGGGTGCCCTGAGCAGGTTCCCTCGAACCCTAACAAAGAGGACAGTGAACTGACACAGTACAGCAGTGAGTGGTCCTGGACACAGCCTTGCCTTCGATGGCTTTGCTCCAGGCCCCTGTTCCATCTCAGGTGTTTTCTGATTGTAGAGAGTGACCAATTCTGGGCTCGTCACCACCATCTCACCTGGCACACATACTGCTGTTGCCCTCAAAATGATGTTGAAATGCTGTTCATTGTTCACGTCCAGGAGATCTATCTTGTCTCCAATTCGGCATTAGCATCGAACAGCTGCTGTCTTCAGACACTTCAATTTGTTATAGACAACGTTAAGGAGAAACTGGGACCAGCTCAGACAAGGTTCTCTCAGTATCTGTACTTTCTCCCCCAAATTGCAAACATCTGGGTCTGCTCTTTAATACCACGAGCCTCTTGGGCCATTCTGTTTTCATGTTTGAGAAACACCATGTCACTGTCTACTTTCCCTGCTGGAATCAAATGACAGTCTGATTCACTGGAGCCTGGGCTTTGAGGTAGCAATGCCACGGGACGTGTGCCTTTCCTGTAAACTGTATTGTGTGGGCACTGCCCTAGGTCCCTGATGTGTGGGTGCCCAAAAGATGCAGTCGTAATTCAGCCACGGGATTTCTCAGCCTCAGCTGGAGCCTGGGAAGATCATCTCAGGGATGGAGTTGAAAGGGTGTTGTCAGGAGGAATTATATTAGGATGAAGAGTCCATATTTATACTAAATCATCATGTGGTCTAGTATCCTAGTCAGGTCAGAAGTCAGGTGTCTCTGGGTCTCTGACCAACAGGCTTCTGTGGTTTGCGCGCAGAGCTCAGTGGCAGTGGACCACAGAGATGTCAATGAGGAGTCTGACATCAGAATGCAACAGTCTTGGGGTGCCTGGGTGGCTCAGTCGGTTGGGCGTCCGACTTCGGCTCAGGTCATGATCTCGCGGTCCGTGAGTTCGAGCCCCGCATCGGGCTCTGGGCTGACAGCTCAGAGCCTGGAGCCTGTTTCTGATTCTGTGTCTCCCTCTCTCTCTGACCCTCCCCTGCTCATGCTCTGTCTCTCTCTGTCTCAAAAATAAATAAATGTTGGGGCGCCTGGGTGGCTCAGTCGGTTAAGCATCCGACTTCGGCTCAGGTCATGATCTTGCAGTCTGTGAGTTCGAGCCCTGCATCAGGCTCTGTGCTGACAGCTCAGAGCCTGGAGCCTGTTTCTGATTCTGTGTCTCCCTCTCTCTCTGGCCCTCCCCCGTTCATGCTGTCTCTCCCTGTCTCAAAAATAAATAAACGTTAAAAAAAAATTTAAATAAATAAATAAATAAATAAATGTTAAAAAAAATTTTAAAAAAAAGAGAATGCAACAGTCTTTGCTTGTCTGTTCAGGCTGACTTGACTGACATGAGCTCCGTCCCTATTTTAGAAGGCAAGGGGTACCATGTCTATTACTGCTAAAACTGACAGTGGAAGACCCTGTACAGGGTACCTTCACTTTTAGCTTCTTAATTTTAGTTTGTCAATAAACATGTACCCTAAGCTACCTGACAGCACTGTGCTAAGTGACCTAATAAAGTCAAGCATGTTTGATAAAGGCCTGCACCATAGCTGTCCCCCAGGATTCTGGGCCCCCGGTCATTATGGATGCTAGGTGTGAATGGGCAGCGAGGAACAGCGGACACGCACATGCTTCCTATACCTGCTCTGTTCACACGCATGCTCTTAGTCCATGGGACTTCATTTACAAGTCGCAAATTCAAAAGTAAAATTATTAAGAATTTCAAGACAGTGATGGCAAAGCATTAAACCAAGCAGGGGGCCCTGTGTGGCTGCCTAGGTCACATGCCCATGAAGCCAGCCCTGAATGGGATCGTGGCTTTGCACATGACCCTATAGACTCTGTCCACCCCTGAGGACTGTACTTTGTCAGGGATGTAGGGAGCTGAGCTCTCAGTGTTGGGGGGGGGGGGGTTATGTTGCACAGGGTTTCAGGTATGGGGCTTCACATTTTGAGGCTCCCTTTCCTCACACTTGCTCTGCTATCCTGGGCAAACATTTCACTTTTTGGGACTCCATTTGCTGATATGTACAACAGGAACCTGATAGTACCGTTTAGAGTCATTAGGGGGATCAGGCGAAATAATGCATGCAAAACACCTGGTGCCCAGCATACGGTTGTCATTGGGCCAATGTTGGCTGCCATTGGAGGACTTGGGTGAGGCAATTTCAAAGCTATGGCGGGGGTGCTGCAGTGACCTCCTCCACACCTAGTGGGTATATGATTCAGGTCTGCTGAATGCCAGTGACTTTGATGGGCATCGTGGATTGGTGGCTGTTAGCCTTCCCCCTAAGTCCCCCTAGCCCGGACCCCCAGCTCTGTGGATGGGGGATGGTTTTGTCTCCTCATGTCCATTTGTCATATCAGTCCCCTGCTTTTAATTGGGAGGACTCAAGCATTCGTTATAATTATGTAGACAGGAAAAACATGATTGCTGTATCACAGAGAGCACTATAGTATTGATTCAACTAAATCAAATGCTGGTGGAGGGAGAGGATTATTGCTCCAGGACCCTCTGCTGGCCTGGATGTTGTGACTGTTTCATGGAGATAAGCAGCGCTGCTGGGCCTGCTGGCACTCAGGCGAGGGAGGCTGTGGGGCTCTTGGTTATCTCCCCAGGCATAAAGCTGTACTAATTGCTTTGGAAGCGAGGCCTTTTCCCGGGCAGCAGCAGCATATGCTGCCTGAGTGCGTGGAGCAAAGATAAAGAGCCACCCTCCTCCTCCTTCACTGAAGTTTAATAATAAAGCGGAACTGTCACCATTTCCAATAAATTGTTTATTTTAATTTAGAAAAATAACGAAAACTGGCCACCTTCTGGCATGCCGTTGTGGCATGTCTTCCTGGCTCGGGCACTCTTGAACCTTCTGTTCTCTGTAGCTGGCTCTGGAAGGCGTTCGGATCTCAGTGTTGGTGAAATCAACCACATGTCTTTCTCCATGTAATCAAACCTGGCCCTCACAGGGAAAAAGAAGTCGTTTTCCAAGGCCCATTAGATGGTAGCGCTGCAAACCAGGAAGTTGGCATCGAAGGCATTTGGAGTATAAAGCTTTGTAGGATTTTTTTTCCACGTATTTATTTTAGTGAATGTGAAATTGAGATAGTCTCACATTTTTCTGTCATCACTGTTCTTTCAGATGACTTTTTTCCTGTATTATCAGGGGGAGGTCAGCCCAATACCCCTTGCGTGAGAGGTGAGCTGAAGGGGGCGCCGGGGTGGCTCAGTGGGTTAAGTGTCTGACTTTGGCTCAGGTCATGATCTCATGGTTCATGAGTTCGAGCCCCACATTGGCCTGTCTTCTGTCAGGATAGAGACCACTTCAGAGCCTCTGTATCACCCCCCTGTCTCTGCCCCTCCCCCACTCACACACTCCCTCTCTCTCAAAAATAAGTAAACATTAAAAAAAAAAAAAAGAGTGAGTCGAAGTCCCAGATAAAGGTGATGTCTTCCTCAGGTGTTCAAGGAGGGTGAGTGGCAGTGTAGGACTTGGAATTCAGGCCACCTGCTTCTGCCTGCTACTCGGAGGCACCAATGCGAGCTCACTCTTCCACCCACCATGCAGCGGCTTTTCTCATCCCCATTTCACAGACAGCAAAACTGAGACCTGAGAGCCAAAGCTACTTGCTTCAGGGCCTTATAGCTGGTAAATAGTACAACCAGAACTAGGACTCAGTCTCCTGAATTTCAGTTCAGTTTTTTTTTCTTCCGGAGTCCATGGGTTCTATATACTAATTGCTTATATACAGTGATTATAATGTGATTGCATTAAATATGACACATTTTGAATCTTAGAGCAACCACAGCTGAGGACAGAGAAAAGAAAATCTGAATTGATGAAGACGCTTCAGAGCAGTCGGCCAGGCCCCTTCCTTCCCTTCCAGACACTGCCCTTGGAGTGCACGTGGGTAGGATTCCTCCTTAGCAAATTCCTCCAGGTTTTGAGTAGTGAAAGCAGTGGCCATTAAATCCACGTGCACCAGGAGAGTGCTATGAAGTACCTGACTCTGTCTGGCAGGAGTACTCACAGGACATAGGTAAATCGTGTAGTGTAATGCCAGTGATTAAAAACGGGAGGCTGGGGACAGAGGAAGTGAAGGGGATCATTGTAATCCAAGGGCAGGGCTTTGGAAGCATTGTCCCAGCCAGAGTCATTGTGATGGTTGTGGTCATTAAAGTCCTTTCCTTTCAGTTAAGCGGCCCAAATCCAGCTAGATCTGGTCAGGCAAAGGACCACATTTATTGGCTCACTTACCTGAAAAAGCTAGGCATTCCTGGTTCTGGGAACCCAAGCCACATGATTCTGCCTTGTTTCCTCCATTATGGGCTCTTTTCTCATTGGCTTTACCTTTATTCAGGTGAGCTCTTCCTCCCCAGAGGCTTGATGGCTGCTGGCAGCCCAGCCTTCTTCCCTACCTCTCAGTAGTCTCAGTGGAGAGAGTTTTCTTCCCCACATTTCAGTAGAGGCCCAGGGATTGGGTCATATGCCCATGCCTGATGGTGCCTCATGGAATTCAGGATGGAATTCACAAATTGGTCAAGCCTGATAAATGGGTTTACCCTTTGATCTGGAAAGGAAGAAGAAAGATGTTAACCTCACCCAAATGACATGAGGCACTAGTGGAGAAGGAAAATTGGAAGAAGGGGAATGGATGTTGAACAGGCAAAAACCACCCATATCCAGTGGGTATAAGCCTTAGTTTCCTCTGACTCACTCTTGATCAGTGGCTTGGTGAGGAGAAAGAACCAGTCTTGCCCAAATGTCTCCAGATGAGTGCTGTCCAGGAGAACTTTATGCAATGATGGAAATGTTCTTTGATCATCACTATCCAATGCAGTAGCCACTAGCCACATGGGGCTGTTGAGCACTTGAAATGAGACTGGTGGGACTGAGCAATGGAGTTTTGTTTGTTTTTTTGTTTTTATGGGGGGGGGGAGAGAGAGAGAGCAGGGGAGGGGCAGAAGGAGAGAAAGAATCTTAAGCAGGCTCCATGCTCAGTGAGGAGCCCCGCCACAGGACTTGATCTTACAATGGTGAGATCATGACGTGAGCTAAAATCAAGAGTCAGACGCTTAACCGTCTGAGCCACCTAGGTACCCCAAGCAACTGAGTTTTTGTTTTTAGGAAATTTTATTTAAATTTAATGTAGATGGCTACCTATAGCTCTTGACTGCCATAGTAGCTCTTCGTGGAGCCACATCACTGGAGATAGTTCCCTGGAAGGCAAGGCCTCAGTTTTGTGTAGAATGACAGGTGGGCCAAGGATTAAATGAAGATTGGAAGACCAGGATGATGAAGCAGATTTGGTCCAGGTATACAACAGGAGAAAACGGAGTCCAGACATGAGGGACATGAGAGGGAAAGACACAAAGAGAGAGTCCTTAATCTGTGATGTCGTTTGGAAACCCTTAACCTGGGGACATATTTTTTCCATGTAATATAAGGACCAGATTTGTACCAAAAAGAAAGAAAATCAGAACGGACCTTGTTATAAAGTTGGGTTGAGGGGAATTCCGTGACATGTTATTGCATTTTACTCTAAGTGTCCGACAATAAAAACAACCATTGTCTGAAGCAATCTTCCTGCACATGACATTCAGTTGCACATGGATTAAAGAAAAATTAAATGGGGTTGCTATGTTATTAAAAAAAAAAACAATGCTGCGTAAACTTGTGTGGCCGAGCACAATGAAATGCAGTTGACAGAAATGACATCAGATGAATAGAATGAACTTGTGAAGGCAAGGTCTAGCCACAGCAATGTGAACCCAGGGCAGGTTAAAGCCCAGCCTCTCTACAAGCTGCGTGATGGGCATGTCATGATGCTCTGCGTCCTGTAGGGTGTGTGGGGACCACCCTGAGGTGATGCCTGCTGAGCCTAAGTCCTTCCTGGTAGACATTAGTCGCCTACGAGTCAGGTTTCCATAGGCGGCTATTCTTGGAGAAGGCAGACTGATCTGTTTTGATCCCTTCCTGCTCACCTGGAGCCAAGGACACCTGGGCTTCCTCAGATTCAGTTAACTGTCTGGATTTGTACAGTCAGTGCTTGTGAAGGACATGCCATGTGCTTGGCATCCTGCTGGGCGTTGGGCATCCAGCAGGAAGAACAGAGAAGCACAAGTCTTGGTTCCTGGCCCTGTGGTTTGTCTGGGTCCATGGCCCTCAGCATTCCTCTCCCCCAACACCCAAGCCACTTGATGGTTACCCGTAGACTCACCTGTAGCGCAGGTGTAGAGATTAAGAGCTCATGGCCAGTACCTGGCATATATACATATGTATACATATGTGTATATATATAAAAGTAGCAAATGTATAGCAGAGAGAAGGAGGCATTAGAATGGGTGAAGCAGACCTGGGTAGAACCTGGGCCAGGCAGCTAGGAGGTGTGTGAATTTGGTGCTGAGCCTCACTCTTCCCATCTGCAAAGTGGGTTGATGGAACCTTACAGGGTTGTTGTGAGGATGCAGTTACATGTTATTTGCTAAGGACCTATTATGAAGCAGGTTTTCATGACTCCATGCTCTGGTGAGCATGAGAGTATGATTGCTATGAGGAAAGGATGGACCTGGGCAGGGGTCTTATGGGTTATGTGAATATATCTAGGGTGAGCAGCCAACTTCAAATCCAGCCTTGATTTGTGTTAGGTCTGGGTGCCATTAAAGCTGAACCACCGTGAGGAGCCCACCAAAACTTCCCAGTCCAGTTTTCCAGCAAATCTGCAGCCACTCGCATGACCAGTGGCCCCTGATGCCTCCTGTGGGGGCCTAGGGAGAATAGCATCTTAGACCATCAGCATGTCCTAAGATCGGTCTCTATGATCTATTCTTATTCTGTGATCAGTTTTTGGGTTCTCAGGCAGACACATCACGAGCTGGTGTCACTATCTGAATGCTGATGGAATTCTTAGGGCATTGAAGGGTCCCAGGGCATGGAAGAGAAAGAAAGCCATTCCTCAGCCAGGAAATCTCCAGCAAACATTTTCCGTGAGCACGCCCTTCCTGCCCCTCTCCCTCCCGGGTGACTCTTCCATCCAGTTTCTTTAGCAGACGAGGGTGTGGATGCCTTTGGGGAGAGCCCAATTCATTTCGGTAGAACAGAAGTGGTTTTGGAATAGGCCAACTGGAAAATAATGCCAGGCAGCTATGGCACTGTGGACACGGGCTTTGGGTCAGCGGACATGCCACAAGCTCATGTGGCCCTGAGCACGTGCCTGGACCTGCTCTTGCCTCTTTGTTGAGAAGCAGAAACATAATGGGCTCCAGGCTTGCTTCCTTCTGCCCCCTTTCCTCTCCAGCTGATGCTGGGTTTCTGTCGATCCAACATAGCCAGATGGGCCTTAGGGATGTTTATGAAGAGGCTTGGTCCCTTTTTGTGAATTCCTTGAATCTCTTCTGATTTCTAGCCTGTGTCTCTCTTGCCGTAATCACAATTCTTACCTCATGACCCAGTCTTTATCCTTGCTCTTTGGAGATGGTTTGAGCACCTTTTGTGTATCAGATATGTGGTCGTCATGGGAGATAGAGTAGGCCACAAGACATGCCTGGTCTCAGAACATCATTGTCTCAAGTGGGGGCAGAATCTAACTAGGCAGTTACATACCTGGAGTGCTAAGTGAAAGGTATATCTGAGCATGGGGTGCAGCATGGGGTCCTAAGGAAGCATTCTCTTTTTAAATTTTTTTAATGTTTATTTATTTTTTGAGAAAGAGTACAAGCGGGGGAGGTGCAGAGAGAGGGAGACACAGAATCTGAAGCAGGCTCCAGCCTCTGAGTTGTTAGCACAGAGCCTGATGTGAGGCTCAAACCCACGAGCCATGAGATCATGACCTGAGCCGAAGTCAGACACTTAACCAACTGAGCCACCCAGCCCCCCTCCCCCCCCCAACTAAGGAAGCATTCTAAGTCACTGTCAGAGATGGGGGGTCTAGGAAATTTTCCAAGGCAGGAAGGGGGTGAGGTCTCCAAAGTCGATGGGACCAGATGTGGCAGGGGAGCCAGGAAATGGATGGAGAGTGGATTCCCAGTGAGGAGAGCACGTACACAGTCTCAGCAGTGATCAGAAGTGGAAAAATTGAGGGTAGAAGAGGATAAAGTAAGTTTTGAGAGATGAAACTGGAAAGGAAAGAAGGAATTTTAGATAAATTAAGTACTTTTCACCAGAATTAAGTGAATTCTTTCCCTAGAATGTGATCACAGCTAAAAATGCATATGGCAGGTAAATTTTATATTGAATAAGTTCTTATGTTTTGAATTCTGAAGGGAAGAAGAACACACTATGATCATTTGGGCCTGGGATGCACTGGTTCTGGTGTACACCCAAGGTTGGCATCACGTAACCATATGGACACTAATGAATTTTCTACTTTGTCGTTCCAGCACTTCAGGGAGCATCTGGACAAACTGTTTGCCAAAGGAATTGGAATGCTGGATATAGCTCTGAATGAGGCCTTCAACATTCTCAGTGATGTAAGCTCCTCTTTGACTTGCCTTTCTTCTGTCCAGGAGAATAGATGGATTTTTTAAAAATTGTTCGATCATGGACCAGCAAATAATGCTAACAGTAGTTAGCTCCTGCTGTCATTGAGTGGCATCCATAGGTATCAGATGGGAGGGTGAGGCTGGCTATTTGGATCCTCTGGGGACCCAGGTCCAGCCAGTGAGGCTGAGCGGAGTGTAAAATGCCCTCTGATCAGGGCACTCACCCGCCATGCTTGTTGGCTCTGGGACCACCAGCACTTAAATACCTTCCAGTGCAGATTTTGCCTCAGAAACTTTCAGTTTCTTCATAGAGTAGACTCATCCCTCATTGTGTTTCATACTGAATCCCTGCTTGTGGTGATGGTTAGCAGAAGAAAAACTTTCTCTGTGCACTATGCTTAGGGAGTGCCGTACCCATCCCTGCCTTTCTTCCAGCCCCTTGGAGATTCCTAATACACAGTCACATAATCAAAGTTCCAGTAGGTACTACAGGAAAGAATGCCACTGAACCAACTGTTTCCCACACTTCTTGGAACAAGAATCAGTTTTTCAGGTAGCACCTGTTAACATTCCATGAAAAACTTTGGGGAGTGCTGGGCTGGGGGTTCTGCCCCTCCAATCCAAGTGTGTTAAGCTAGAAGAACATGTGACTTTTGTGTTCTTATTACTCTGGGAGAGTAGTAGGAAAATAATGGCAATCTTTATCAATGCAGGTTCTGTATCATTTATGTAACTAGTATGTGTTGTGTAATTTTTAATATCAAACACTGGGAATGCACCAGAGAACAGACTACACAAAGGGTTTGCCTTAATGGACTAGTGTAAAGGTTGGGTAATTATGGCCCGTGAGCCAAATCCAGCCTGCATCTTCTTTTGATAAATATTGTTTCATTGGAATGCATTCATGCTCACCTGACTACATACATTCTATGGCTATTTTTGCATTACAGCGGCAGAGTTGATTAGCCATAGAGACCATATGGTCTGTAAAACCTAAAATATTTACTGTGTGGACTTTGCAGAAGAAGTTTGCTGACCTCAAGTCTAATGGGAAAAGACAGATGAAGTGCCTATGGAGAGCCCCATTGTGCCAACATAGTAAGGACTTGCTGCTTTATACAGTGAGGTCAGGAAAGATCTCTCTGATTAGGTGACCTTGGTTGGAGTAGAGACCTTAAGGAAGTGAGGGAACAGTCACTTCAGAAGTTGCCAGCAAGAGGACAGAGTACAAAAGACCTGAGGCAGTGATGCTTGGCATAGTTACCATAAGAGACCAGTGTGAGGAGCAGAGCGGGGGAGAAAGAGAGTGCAAGGGAATGAGATCATGGAGGTAGCAGGGGCCAGACCCCATGGAGCCCTCCAGACTCTGGCGGGGGGAGGTGGACTTTGGCTCTTGCTCTGTGTGGGATGGAAAGTCACTGGAGTCTGAGCAGAGAATGACATGACCTGCTTGAGTTTTAACAGTATTTCTCTGGCTGCTGCATTGAGAAACAAAGACAATAGCTGGGAGCCATTAAATTATTTGGGTGATGCATAACTGGTGGCTTGGACCAGGGAGGTAGGTTAAGATGTTAAGAAGCAGAAAAATAGCAATCACTCTAGGTGTTTCAAACAGCAGGGATTTACTTCAGGGAATTGGTTGCATAGGGGATGGAAAAGCTCAGAAACCAGAGAGTGAAACCATCCTCAGATGGGCAGCAGCAGGAAGCAGCTCCTTTCTAGGGTAGGGGGGAAAACAGGAGCAAGGGACGCCATCAGAGCCTCCTCCTAGTGGCCATCTAGATGGGAATGGGGCCATGGAGGGCTGCCTGGGAAAAGCCAGAGTCACAGGGGGAGGCCTGTCCTGTGGCAGCTGGTACCTTGGAAGAGGTGCAGCTGTTGCCAGAAAGCACCCAGGCCCCCAGATCAGAAGAAAGGGAGAGATGGCTTAGAAAAGCGTTGGCTTATCTTCTAGTGTTCTTTGGATGAGCCTTGTCCAAACTCTTGGGGAGCCGGGAAAGTGTGGAATGCAGGGAAAGTCACGGGGCGGAACTGAGGGCAAACAAGCCCTAAACGGAGCAGCAGTTACGTTAAGCTGTTGCAGGAGCTGGGAGACCAGCCAGGGGCCCAGAAGCCCCTCTGCACCGAGTCTTCAGGCCGCTCGGTGGGGCCCCGGGTGTGGGTTTGCATAGGATCACCCACCCAACATCACACGGCTCATCCTGGTGCTCAGTTGTGCCCAGCTCAAAAACTGGAATCTTTCTCACTCAGCTACACTAGCCTCTCAAGCCCTAATTCTAGACTTTCTTTTACCAATAATATCTACTGGCACACAGAAGGCCATTGAGATTTCGGTCCTGAGCCTGTGCTGGGACTGCAGAGGAAGGAGAGATAAGGAGGGAAGGTGCCACATAATCGCCCTCGGCTCTTCCCTCCCACCTGCCTGCACGAGACTGCTGACTGCAGATAATTCACATGTGTGTAAGGCTCAGTGTTTGGGACAGCACAGCCCTCTTCACAGCTTACTAATAATTTGCAAACGTAGCTGGTCAGAGCAGGGGGCCAAGCTACATCTTTAAATTCTGATTTGAACCCTGTATAGGCACCGTCTCAGGGCTTGGAGATGCCAAGCTCTGCATATTTGGCAGGCTCTTTCTAGAAAGTCATATTGAAAGGATTTGTCACAATTATAAAATTGATTCTCTTTTTATCTCAAAAGCCTAGTGTCTAGAGCAGCGGGAGGCACTCCGAACTTGTGAATCCCTTGTTTGGAAATGTGTCCTGCTGCGAATTTCTGTTTTCTGGCTCTTTGGCAGAAGTGGTGAAGGAGCAGGAGTTAGGGAATGCTTGTCATGTGAAGTTTGTGGCCTCTGGAGTCAGGCAGGTTGGGCTGAGAAGCCTGACTTGGTCAGAGCTTGCTGTGAAGAAGCCTTGAGAAAACTCTGCTTTGCCTCACCTTTATCATCCTCATCTGTAAAATGGGGATAGGAATAGACCCATAACTTGTGAAGCCCAGTGCAAAATGAAAATACTCAGAAAAGGGGCATCTGGGTGGCTCAGTCAGTTAAGCATTGGACTTCAACTCAGGTCATGATCTCACAGTTCGTGGGTTCAAGCCCCGCGTCTGGCTCTGTGCTGACAGCTCAGAGCCTGGAGCCTGCTTCAGGTTCTGTGTGTATCTCTCTCTCTGCCCCTCCCCCACTCACTCTCTGTCTTTCTCTCAAAAATAAATAAACATTTTTAAAAAATTAAAAATACTCAGAAAAAATGAAAATGAAAATGTTCAGAAGTCATTAAGAATCTTAAGAGAGTGACAGCAGAGGGTTGCCCCGAGTGTGGGCCCTGTACTGCTGTGCACATGATATACCCATGAAGCTGGCCCTGGTGGACCAGGGTTGAGGATTCAGCACAATGAAGCAGTACCTGCCTCCCTTCCAGCAGGGCTGGGGTGGCTGGGAAGTGTCATGTCTATGACCATGGAGTCACTGGGCAACCTCAACTCTTGCCAGGCTGCCTGTGGCTTCTAGAGGCAGCCGGAGCTCTTGATGCTTTGGTCTTACTTCCTGCCCACGTCCTTGGGAATGTCCACTTCCCTTTATCTTCCCTTCTTTCCTTTCTCTTGCCCTGGTAACTTCTCTCTCCCCACCCTGTCCACTTAACCAGTTTTGTTCCCAAACACTTCCAAGCCAGTGTTTCCCACTGCATGCCCAGCCGATGCTGGTCTGCCAGGATACTCTACCCCAGGTGTTGTTGAGGTGGGGAGATGCCATCCTCCTGTCCCAGAGACTCACAACACACCTGTGCATATTCAAGGTCTTCAAAGTCCTCCAGGGAACAGACCTTTTAAAAATGTATTTATACCAGTTCTCAAACTTACTGACTCAAGAACTCTTTATATCATATCAGAACCTCAGGGTTAGAATCTTATAGAAGTCACAGCTCACCAAGTACACCTTCAGGCATAATGTGTCTTATACTCCAGCAGGGTCTATTAACCTCCCAGCATCTCTCAGGTCCAGAAAAATCACCAACACACAGTGGATTTCTTTCCTTCATTCACATAAGTATTTGTGGACCAGGGAAATCTTCCACACATCTGTGTTCTGCCTTCACCCGTAAAAACCCTCTGGGGTCTGGCCAGTTAGAAAACCTAATGGGTCCAGTGTAAATTCTGGATATCAAGAAATGGAAGGACCAGAAATGTTACAAAATGTCCCTGATAAGAGATTGTTGACGGTTGGCACCATATTTTGAGTGCACATTTATCTCAGAGAGAGAAACATTTCCATCCTGTCTCTAGCCGCTAGGCTTTTAAATAGCCAAACATTTTGAAAAACACAGAGCTGGTTAATCTCCCATGAAAGTGAAGCTTTCTTTCGCTGTTTTCCACTTCATCAGTATGACCTTTAAGTGATGTAATTCTCTCCCGTGCATGATGCCTGCCCTTGCAAGCCAATAGGAACAAAGAGTTATTTCTCAGTTACACAGACACACATTCTGTGTGCGTTTGTCTTTGTGTCCGTCTCTCTCCCTCACACATGTGCGCTCACGCGCGCACACACACACACACACACACACACACACACACACACACACTTGAAATTGTGATTGTGACCGGGGCTCAGAGTGGTTCAGGGGTTACTAGATGAAATCAATTCTGTTTTGCAATTACCTGCATTTCAGTGTCAGTATTTGCTCGGGTGACTTAAAGGCTTGCAGTTGTTGCACAAAGGACTTTGAAAGGAGCATTCAAATAAACTTCTAAGACTCTTCCAGCTATTGATCTCTGCTGCATTCATTAGTTTCTGTAAGAACACAGAGCCAGTTTGCTACAGTAGTTAGCATCTACCTTGTCATGTGACACCCGCAATTATCGTTTTTGGCGATGAATATGATCTTTGCAGTGATTACCTTTTAAAAATTTTTCTTAGCCAATTAAATAAAATTCGGTGACATTTCAAAGGCTGTTAATCACAACCAAATGCTCTAAATGTCAGGATGCATTGAAATTTTCGCTGCTAACTGATGAATCACTGAGCTAATTGTAGTTCCTCATCAGGCCCTTGTCATTGTTATTATTATGGAAAACACTTTCATCACTCCCGCTATTCAAAAAAAAAGTTCTAGACAAATATGCAGAGAAGAGATATTACTCATCAAAGCATTTGAAGTTAATTGCATTCTTCAAAACTCTCCAACTGCAGATTGCTGCAGAGAATACCAGGGGCTCAGCCAGAGAGGAAAGTGATGTTTTTAAATAAACAGCTCAGGGCAGCCCTGTCTTCCAGTCTGCATCATTCAGATATCTTCATTTCCCACTCTTTTTTGCCTTTTGTTTGGGAGAGTTTTTTTCCAGGATGTTTTCGAATGAGTTGCATGAACAACAGGCCCAGGGTGAACTCCAGCCCTCTTTGAACTGAAGCATAGATCACCTTTATTCAGTGGTCCGCTGCCGGCTTTATTCAGTGATTTGAAGACAATGTTGAATGCAGGCTCCCCAAAACATTTCCAGAACAACTTGTTGATAGGGCAAGACTGCAGAGATGTTTCTTCTTACTGCAGTAAGGAAGAAAATGCACTATGACCATAGAATGTTAGTAATGTCCCAAAGTGGAAGGGACAAAGTCATGTACTGGAGACTATGAAGTCTGGTTGAATGTGAGTCTTTCAGAGTAGAGGGGAAGGAAGAGGCTTGGTTAAGACTGGGTGAGAATCCTAATATTCTAGTTTAGACTTGGTGGATGCAGCAGAGAGAAGATTTTGAGGTTAGTGTTTTCCCCAAGAGTCTTAGGGTACAAATTGTCCTGTGACAGTTTCTACTGAGGAGTTGATGGGCCTTTCAAGACGTTCCTGGAATAAGCAAAAAAGTTATTTGCAATTTTTATCTTCCTGAGCAAGAGAGCTCTGGAATAGTTAGTTATATTGATAAAGACAATAGAACCATAGCTATGTGTGATGGCTTTAGTTCCCAAGTATTAGTACCTACCTGAGAATTTCTATGATATTCCATCATGGGCCATGTATGCTCATTAATTCAAGGGCATTGGTCTGGTCTGAGTTGCAGGAGTGGCTGCCAGGGCCAGGACTAAAGTGAACCTAAGGCACAAAATTTGAGGAGCACTCACTCACTCTCAGAGTGGAGGACCTGATGACTGTCATGTGGCCCTAGAATTCTGGAAAGAGTGGAGGGAGGAAGAAGCAGGTGAAGGAGATGAGTGCTTATGGAGCCTTGCCATGTATCTCCATCTCCTCAAGGACCTTCATCTCTTTATTGGGAGGCCATAGAGTATGCTGAATCTGGGAGTAGGTTCTGGAGCTGGAGTGCCTGGATTTATATCCTGGCCACTACAGAGGGTAGCTGTGTGACCTTGGGCAAGTTAACTCATCTCTCAATTTCCCTACCTGTAAAGTGGTGATAATGATAGTACCTACCTCAGAGGCTAGTCAAGATTAAGTAAGTTAATACTTGTTGCCTGCCATATAATGAACATTTAACCTGCATTGTAACAACGCATGGTAGTCTCATTTTATAAATGAAGAAAAGGATACTCTGATATGAGAACTTACTGCAGGCACATGGCTTGTGGTGCTGGGATGGAATTAAGTGCTTTTCACTATACTATGGCAGTCCATGTATGTTTTAGGTGGCTTTGCTCTATCCCAATATGGCCCCAAGAAATTCTTTCTGCCCATCTTTCCTTCCTTCCTTCCTTCCTTCTCTTCCCTCCTTCTTTCCCTCCTTCCTCCCCTCCCATTTCCCTCACTCCTTTCCTTCCTTTGATCCTTCCATCCATCCCTCTCCATCCATCCATCCTTCCCTCCATCCTTCTATCCATCCATCTATCCATCTCCAACCCTCCCTTCATCTCTCCATCCATCCATCCCTTCCTCCCTCCATCCATCCATCTATCCATTCATTCATCCCTCCCTACATCCATTCTTCTATCCATCCATCATCCTTCTATCCATCCCTCCTTTCATTCATCCTTCTATCCATTTATTCATCCAGCTAGTTATAGTTTTCTCTAGTCACAACTTCAGTCTCCACATGAGAATTCTAAGTGCACAGAGACTAGACATTAAACATTCAACTTGAGTGTTTTATTAGCTCTCTGGCTCACCAGGAACCAGCAGCAAATCTAAGACCAGTCTCCATCCTTCCCCAGTGCCATGGTCAACAGATCAAACATGCCCACTCAGTGCCTTTGCACATGCTCTTTGCCCTCTTTGAGACGCCCCCCCCCCCCATAGGTACTCTCCCCTCCAGGTGTTACTCATACATCACCTTCTTGGTGAGGTCTTCCCTATTTTTTCTAAAGCTGCCCCCTCCCCATTTCCTGTCCCCTCACTTTGCTTTCTTTTCTCTTTTTTGGTTTCTTAGCATTGCTGTTATCACACAACATACAACAAAATTTACTTTTTACTTTGTTTTTATATGTCTCCCCACATAGAATACAAACTACACAAGGGAGGGGATTTTTATATGTTTCAGCCCCAGCTCTGTGTGGGCACTAGTAAATAATTTAGAATTAATGAATACATTTCACCAACTATAATGGTGGGAGTTTTCACTATTGAAAATTAAAGACTTTTTGTATATTTTCATGCCTCGGCATTGTCACGGAATTATAGGGTATTTAACAGACATGGTGTTGCTTTGAATTGTAGCATTAATAGCAATCATTAAGGTTAAGGGAGTTCTTCAACCCTGATTCAAGGAAAGGACACTAAGCTCTGGTAACCAGTCTGGTCACCCTATCTACCACTCACAAAGACTGGGAGCTTTTAAAATGCCATGTAAAACTGAAAGTTGAAGAAATTTAGGGTCTTACACACCAGTGGGCATAACCTTGGAATTTCAGCCTGCTATACATAATATGTTAATAAACTAATATGTGACAAAATAAATATGTAATAAACTAACATGTAATGTTACCTGCTAACAAATACATATTTAAAGTTTTTTTAAGTTTATTTATTTATTTTTGAGAAAGTGAGAGAGAAAGAGTGTGAGCGGGGGAGGGGCAGAGAGAGAGGGAGATACAGAATCTGAAGCAGGCTCCAGGCTCCGAGCTGTAAGCACACAGCCTGACGCAGGGCTTGAACCCATAAACCGTGAGATCATGACCTGAGCTGAAGTCGGATGCTCAACCGACTGAGCCACCCAGGAACCCCTAACAAATACGTATTTAAAACGAACCCTAACAAAAGGATGCCTAGGCTTCTAGTTTGAATTGGCCTGTTTCTGACTTTATGTGTCCAAAACCTCCTTGATTTTACTGTATAGTGCAGTCTGTACCCATCAAACCAGATTCATTTAGGTTTTAAAAGAGATGTTGCCTGCCACTTATGCTCTGCCCATGTCAAGTGTTCCTAAAGAGTGACTGTGCCAGTGCCTTTGGGGCTTGTATCATGAGGCAGTATCTGTGCTTGAAGGTAAGAGAGGTTATGTGTCCTTGAACCTCACTTCCCACCCTGCGTGTGTTTTTCAGAAATCCTCTCTGCCATCTGAATTTAGTTCCAGTTTGTCAAAGCAAATATGGTGAATGCGTGGGGAGAAGCTTATGGTGTAGGTTGTGTTTTGGTGAAGTAGAATGAGCTCTTGTTTTGAGAGGCTTCCCAAACCCAAGCCCTCATGCCTCTGAAGTCTCACAGATGTACAGAACTCTGGTGTGTTTTTTAGTCTGAACTTCTTTCTTCCACAGTTCAACCATACTGGGCAAGGCAGCGTCTGCAGCCAGGCCATCATGCTCATCACCGATGGGGCAGTGGACACCTATGACACTATCTTTGCAAAGTACAACTGGCCAGATCGGAAGGTGAGTTGGTGCTGATGCCATGCAGCGTGGTCCATGGAGAATCTGTGTTGTGCTGTAACCCCCAGGTTGTCCAGGGGTAGGTGCCCCATCTGGACTGAATCTCATAAAGACTACTGTTTCTCAGGCTTGTAGTTTTTGGTTGACCAAGCCAAATACTATAGCTTTCCTTGTTTTCAAAATGACACTTTTTTGGAGGAGAGAAGAAACCTGTAAAGATACATTCAGCTTGTTCAGTGAAAAGACTCACTGTGAAGCGTGCTTTGTCCATAGTGGGCAGCACCTTTGTTTTCCATGGACCCAGAGCTGCTTGGTGAGTCCTGCATCTATAGATGGTGAAGTTGGCCATGGCGGCCACCCAGTCCTCTCTTGTGTGTTTCTGTATTTCTCTAGCTCCTCGTTCACCACCCTCATTACCCTCATTACCACCCAGAAGCTTCTCTCCATCTCCCAGGGCTGTTCCCCATCCTTGTCAAAGCTTGTACACTGTTCTAATTACTTCTTTGCTTTCCAAGTTGACGTTTATTTATCTGCTGAACCCATATGTTAGGGTGTCCATGATGGATGTTAATGTTTTTGGTGTGTCTGAGTGCCAAAACCCAGAGATTCCTCAAGTTGTTAGCCAGTTTGAATTCCCCGGGGAGATCTTTTAAATTCTGGATACTTGTACTCTATCCCATGCCTACAGAATCAAGATTTCTAAGGATGTAGTGTGGTAATCCATGTTTTTAGTAAGTTCCTCTAGTGGGCACCAATCAGCAGATTAGCAGTTGGTGGTCTCTATCTCACCTGAATGGTGGGATTTTCACAGGAAAAAGGCCAGTCAGAGAAGGTGCTATCCCAGGGGTATCACAGAGGCACTGTCCTGTCCCATGAGCCAGTGGCATTACTCTGTCTCTATAAGTGCGTAAGACCATTCAGACCAAGTCTGTCCTACTTTACATATTTTGTGTATTTAATTTCCTGGAACCAAACTAACCACACACACTTGGCAAAAAGAAAGAGAAGACAAATGACTGCTGTGTCTTCAGCTGTATCCAGAGAGTGTGTGCCATTGAGGGAGCGTGACATGTCAAGGTGTCATCCCATGTTCCCTTAGTCATTCTTGGTCCCCACATTGCTCTGATAACACTGACATCTCACCTCACTAAGTGTGCATCTGTATTTTAAAGATATATATGTTTTGAACAACATGGTCCCTAAATGGATGCCAACTGCTTCTCCTGGTGCTCAACCTTAGAAAGAGCCATCACTTCTGAAGCTGGAGGAAACGTTTGCTGTGCTGGGCTTTCTCAGGGGATGTGGGACTGTGATATGGCTTAAGGGATGCCCAGGGATAAATGTGGCTGATTGCAGCTCCCACAATAAGCACTACCTTAGAACCTAGCCCTTGTATAAGATGGCAGTTCACTGTTGGACAAGGAGATTTTAGATGTAGGATTTCAGGTGAGGGTTTTTAGGGACAGGTGGAGGCCACAGGTAATTCCTTGATAGATGTAGTCATGTGAAGGGAAGAACGTGCTGGATACATGTGCACCCCTGGAGCATACAGCACGATGCTGGGCATGTGGCCGGTACCTAATGCACAATCCTAAGGTGTGGCTGAGTGACCGAGGGGCCCGGCAGGGTGGGAGGCCACAGTGCTAGTAAACATGGGTAGGGCCACAGACATTTTGCAGTCATGTGGAATGTTTGCAGGTGCCGTGACGTTTCATAACATGTTGAAGGGTATTTTGACTTATTTGGGACCATCGTACATAAGAAAGTGAGAGGGTCTTTTCATAAGCAGCTTCATTAAGACCAAATGTGTTATCAGACAAGTCTCACATACTGAATTCTCTGAATCTGTCCCATTTGGTGATACTTGATGGATAGCAGTTGCTCAATAATATTGGTATTTGAATATCCTTACTTGTGAGGAGAGGCATAGAATGAGGGCTTCAAAGTCACAGTTCTTCAGACAAAACACAAATGTCAACATATCTTGCCAAAGATACAATACTGACTTTCAACCAGGTGCTTTTTTGGATTAATTGGAACCAGGATTCTGGAAGTTTCAACATTACATAAAGGAGCTTCATTGACTTATAAAGTATTATCAAGCAGAAGCAGATTTGACTTTTGTAACAAGAGAGTCTTCTTTTTAAAAAAAAAATTTTATTTATTTATTAGAGTGGACATATGAGCACATGCGAGTGGAGGAGAGGCAGAGAGAGGGAGGGAGAGAGAGAATCCCAAGCAGGCTCAGCACTGTTAGCGCAGAGCCTGACTCGGGGCTCAGTCTCACAAACTGCGAGATCATGACCTGAGCCCAAATCGAGAGTTAGATGCTTAACCAACTGACCTACTCAGGTACCCCCAGTCTTTTTCTGTGATTAGAAGTTCATAGCAGGGTTCCATCTCTCCTGCTGCATTCTGGAGAGTTTTATGGTGTTCACATATATACACATACACATTCTCTTCTTGACGATTTGTCTGTGAAGTTGAGTGCAGTAAGTTTGCATGGATCCCAGTGTGATTTAGCATTGTGTTAAAGTGAGGAGATGTGCAGTGTCTAAGCAGTCCTCTTTCTCTGTTATTCTGAACATGAGATATTTAGCAGAGGACTCTGTCATGCCATAGTGGACAGTCTTCAAGATCGTAGATACAGGAATTGTGTTCAGGAGAGAGGAAAATGATCTTTTTTTTCTCAATATATGAAATTTATTGTCAAATTGGTTTCCATACAACACCCAGTGCTCATCCCAAAAGGTGCCCTCCTCAATACCCATCACCCACCCTCCCCTCCCTCTCACCCCCCATCAACCCTCAGTTTGTTCTCAGTTTTTAAGAGTCTCTTATGCTTTGGCTCTCTCCCACTCTAACCTCTTTTTTTTTTCTTCCCCTCCCCCATGGTCTTCTGTTAAGTTTCTCAGGATCCACATAAAAGTGAAAACATATGGTATCTGTCTTTCTCTGTATGGCTTATTTCACTTAGCATAACACTCTCTAGTTCCATCCACGTTGCTACAAAGGGCCATATTTCATTCTTTCTCATTGCCACATAGTACTCCATTGTGTATATAAACCACAATTTCTTTATCCATTCATCAGTTGATGGACATTTAGGCTCTTTCCATAATTTGGCTATTGTTGAGAGTGCTGCTATACATTGGGGTACAAGTGCCCCTATGCATCAGCACTCCTGTATCCCCTGGGTAAATTCCTAGCAGTGCTACTGCTGGGTCATAGGGTAGGTCTATTTTTAATTTTTTGAGGAACCTCCATGCTGTTTTCCAGAGTGGCTGCACCAGTTTGGATTCCCACCAACAGTGCAAGAGGGTTCCCGTTTCTCCACATCCTCTCCAGCATCTATAGTCTCCTGGTTTGTTCATTTTGGCCACTCTGACTGGCATGAGGTGATATCTGAGTGTGGTTTTGGTTTGTATTTCCCTGATGAGGAGCGATGTTGAGCATCTTTTCATGTGCCTGTTGGCCATATGGATGTCTTCTTTAGAAAAGTGTCTATTCATGTTTTCTGCCTGTTTCTTCACTGGATTATTTGTTTTTCGGGTGTGGAGTTTGGTGAGTTCTTTATAGATTTTGGATACTAGCCCTTTGTCTGATATGTCATTTGCAAATATCTTTTCCCATTCTGTTGGTTGCCTTTTAGTTTTGTTGGTTGTTTCCTTTGCTGTGCAGAAGCTTTTTATCTTCATGAGGTCCCAGTAGTTCATTTTTGCTTTTAATTCCTGTGCCTTTGGGGATGTGTCAAGTAAGAAATTGCTATGACTGAGGTCAGAGAGGTTTTTTCCTGCTTTCTCCTGTAGGGTTTTGATGGTTTCCTGTCTCACATTCAGGTCCTTAATCCATTTTGAGTTTATTTTTGTGAGTGGTGTAAGAAAGTGGTCTAGTTTCAACCTTCTGCATGTTGCTGTCCAGTTCTCCCAGCACCATTTGTTAAAGAGACTGTCTTTTTTCCATTGGATGTTCTTTCCTGCTTTGTCAAAGATGAGTTGGCCATACTTTTGTGGGTCTAGTTCTGGGGTTTCTATTCTATTCCATTGGTCTATGTGTCTGTTTTTGTGCCAATACCATGCTGTCGATGATTACAGCTTTGTAGTAGAGGCTAAAGTCTGGGATTGTGATACCTCCTGCTTTGGTCTTCTTCAAAATTACTTTGGCTATTTGGGGCCTTTTGTGGTTCCATATGAATTTTAGGATTGCTTGTTCTAGCTTCGAGAAGAATGCTGGTGCAATTTTGATTGGGATTGAATTGAATGTGTAGATAGCTTTGGGTAGTATTGACATTTTGACAATATTCTTCCAATCCATGAGCACGGAATGTTTTTCCATTTCTTTATATCTTCTTCAATTTCCTTCATAAGCTTTCTATAGTTTTCAGCATACAAATCTTTTACATCTTTGGTTAGATTTATCCCTAGGTATTTTATGCTTCTTGGTGCAGTTGTGAATGGGATCAGTTTCTTTGTCTTTCTGTTGCTTCATTATTAGTGTATAAGAATGCAACTGATTTCTGTACATTGATTTTGTATCCTGCAACTTTGCTAAATTCATGTATCAGTTCTAGCAGACTTTCGGTGGAGTCTGTCAGATTTTCCATGTATAATATCATGTCATCTGCAAAAAGTGAAAGCTTAACTTCATTTTTGCCAATTTTGATGCCTTTGATTTCCTTTTGTTGTCTGATTGCTGATGCTAGAACTTCCAACACTATGTTAAAAAACAGCGGTGAGAGTGGACATCCCTCTCGTGTTCCTGATCTCAGGGAAAAAGCTCTCAGTTTTTTTCCCATTGAGGATGATGTTAGCTGTGGGCTTTTCATAAATGGCTTTTATGATGTTTAAGTATATTCCTTCTATCCCGACTTTCTCGAGGGTTTCTATTAAGAAGGTTGCTGAATTTTGTCAAATGCCTTTTCTGCATCGATTGACAGGATCATATGGTTCTTTTCTTTTATTAATGTGATGTATCACGTTGATTGATTTGCGAATGTTGAACCAGCCCTGCATCCCAGGAATGAATCCCACTTGATCATGGTGAATAATTCTTTTTATATGCTGTTGAATTGATTTGCTAGTATCTTATTGAGAATTTTTGCATCCATATTCATCAGGGATATTGGCCTGTAGTTCTCTTTTTTTACTGGGTCTCTGTCTGGTTTAGGAATCAAAGTAATACTGGCTTCATAGAATGAATCTGGAAGTTTTCCTTCCCTTTCTGTTTTTTGGAATAGCTTGAGAAAGATAGGTATTATCTCTGCTTTAAATATCTGGTAGAACTCCCCTGGGAAGCCATCTGGTCCTGGACTCTTATTTGTTGGGAGATTTTGATAACTGATTCAATTTCTTCACTGGTTATGGGTCTGTTCAAGCTTTCTATTTCCTCCTGATGGAGTTTTGGAAGCATGTGGGTGTTTAGAAATTTGTCCATTTCTTCCAGGTTGTCCAGTTTGTTGGCATATAATTTTTCATAGTATTCCCTGATAATTGCTTGTATCTCTGAGGGATTGGTTGTAATAATTCCATTTTCATTCATGATTTTATCTATTTGGGTCATCTCCCTTTTGTTTTTGAGAAGCCTGGCTAGAGGTTTATCAATTTTGTTTATTTTTTCAAAAAACCAACTCTTGATTTCGTTGATCTGCTCTACAGTTTTTTTAGATTCTATATTGTTTATTTCTGCTCTGATCTTTATTATTTCTCTTCTTCTGCTGGGTTTAGGCTGCCTTTGCTGTTCTGCTTCTATTTCCTTTAGGTGTGCTGTTAGATTTTGTATTTGGGATTTTTCTTGTTTCTTGAGATAGGCCTGGATTGCAATGTATTTTCCTCTCAGGACTGCCTTCGCTGCATCCCAAAGCGTTTGGATTGTTGTATTTTCATTTTCGTTTGTTTCCATATATTTTTTAATTTCTTCTCTAATTGCCTGGTTGACCCATTCATTCTTTAGTAGGGTGTTCTTTAACCTCCATGCTTTTGGAGGTTTTCCAGACTTTTTCCTGTGGTTGATTTCAAGCTTCATAGCATTGTGGTCTGAAAGTATGCATGGTATGATCTCAATTCTTGTATACTTATGAAGGGCTATTTTGTGACCCAGTATGTGATCTATCTTGGAGAATGTTCCGTGTGCACTTGAGAAGAAAATATATTCTGTTGCTTTGGGATGCAGAGTTCTAAATATATCTGTCAAGTCCATCTGATCCAATGTATCATTCAGGGTCCTTGTTTCTTTATTGACCGTGTGTCTAGATGATCTATCCATTTCTGTAAGTGGAGTGTTAAAGTCCCCTGCATTTACCACATTGTTATCAATAAGGTTAATTATGTGTGTGAGTAATTGTTTTATATATTTGGGGGCTCCCCTATTCGGTGCATAGACATTTATAATTGTTAGCTCTTTCTGATGAATAGACCCTGTAATTATTATATAATGCCCTTCTTCATCTCTTGTTACAGCCTTCAATTTAAAGTCTAGTTTGTCTGATATAAGTATGGCTACTCCAGCTTTCTTTTGACTTCCAGTAGCATGATAAATAGTTCTCCATCCCCTCACTTTCAACCTGAAGGTGTCTTCAGGTCTAAAATGAGTCTCTTGTAGACAGCAAACAGATGGGTCTTGTTTTTTTATCCATTCTGATACCCAATGTCTTTTGCTTGGCACATTTAGTCCATTTACATTCAGTGTTATTATAGAAAGATATGGGTTTAGAGTCATTGTGATGTCTGTAGGTTTCATGCTTGTAGCGATGTCTCTGGTACTTTGTCTCACAGGATCCCCCTTGTAGGATCTCTTGTAGGGCTGGTTTAGTGGTGACGAATTCCTTCAGTTTTTGTTTGTTTGGGAAGACCTTTATCTCTCCTTCTATTCTAAATGACAGACTTGCTGGATAAAGGATTCTCGGCTGCATATTTTTTCTCTTCATCACATTGAAGATTTCCTGCCATTCCTTTCTGGTCTGCCAAGTTTCAGTAGAGAGATCCGTCACAAGTCTTATCTGTCTCCCTTTATATGTTAGAGCACGTTTATCCCTAGCTGCTTTCAGAATTTTCTCTTTATCCTTGTATTTTGCCAGTTTCACTATGATATGTTGTGCAGAAGATCGATTCAAGTTACGTACGTCTGAAGGGAGTTCTCTGTGCCTGTTGGATTTCAATGCCTTTTTCCTTCCCCAGGTCAGGGAAGCTCTCAGCTATTATTTCTTCAAGTACACCTTCAGCACCTTTCCCTCTCTCTTCCTCCTCTGGAATACCAATTATGCGTATATTATTTCTCTTTAGTGCATCACTTATTTCTCTAATTTTCCCCTCATAGTCCTGGATTTTTTTATCTCTCTTTTTCTCAGCCTCCTCTTTTTCCATAATTTTATCTTCTAGTTCACCTATTCTCTCCTCTGCCTCTTCAATCCGAGCTGTGGTCATCTCCATTTTATTTTGCAGCTCATTAATAGCTCCTCCTGGCTGTTCCTTAGTCCCTTGATCTCTATAGCAATAGATTCTCTGCTATCCTTTATACTGTTTTCAAGCCCAGCGATTAATTTTATGACTATTATTCTAAATTCACTTTCTGTTATATTGTTTAAATCATTTTTGATCAGTTCGTTAGCTGTCGTTATTTCCTGGAGGTTTTTTTGAGGGGAATTCTTCCGTTTCATCATTTTGGATAGTCCCTGGAGTGGTGTGGAACTGCAGGGCACTTCCCCTGTGCTGTCTTGAATAACTTGCGTTGGTGGGCAGGGCCGCAGTCAGACCTGATGTCTGCCCCCAGCCCACCGCTGGGGCCACAGTCAGACTGGTGTGTGCCTTCTCTTCCCCTCTCCTAGGGGCAGGATTCACTGTGGGGTGGCGTGGCCCATCTGGGCTACTTGCACACTGCCAGGCTTGTGGTGCTGGGGATCTGGCGTATTAGCTGGGGTGGATCGGCAAGGTGCACAGGGGCGGGAGGGGCAGGCTCAGCTCGCTTATCCTTAGGTGATCCGCTTCGGGAGGGGCCCCTCTTCCGTGGGCCTCTCGTCTGCACTTGGCTCCGGAGAATCCATTCTGCTAGTCTTCTGGTGGTTTTCTGGGTTATTTAGGCAGGTGTAGGTGGAGTCTAAGTGACCAGCTAGACGTGGTGAGCCCAGCATCCTCCTACACCGCCATCTTCCGACCCAGTCTAGAGGGAAATGATCTTAAGGCTGGAAGGTGTTTCCCATAAGACAGTGGTTCTCAAACTTGAGCAAACATCAGAATCATCTGAAGGACTTATTCCAACATTCATTGCTTACCTCCTGCCAGGAGTTTCTGATCCAGTAGGGCTGGCTGGGGCCTGGGAATGAGCATTCCTCACACATTGCCAGGTGACATGGATGCTGCACACTTGGGGAGCAGCTACCATGGGAAACAGCCTGAGGAACAGTGTTTGCTTCTGCTGTGGGCTGGGATACTTTTGTTCCCTCTGCTTATTTTATGAGCACCTGCTCCTTTGGGCAAATCCAGTGCACAGGTATGTGTTTCTTGACTCATACTTTGTTTAAAAAATTGCCAACTCCTGATCATCATTTAAAAATCTGGAGGGGGCGCTGGGTGGCTCAGTTGGCTAAGCATCCAACTTCAGCTCAGGTCATGATCTCATAGTTTAGGAGTTCAAGCCCTGCGTTGGGCTCTGTGCTGAATAGCTCAGAGCCTGGAGTCTTTGGGATTCTGTGTCTCCCTCTCTCTCTGTCCCTCCTCTGCTCATGCTCTGTCTCTCTCTCTCTCTCTCTCAAAAACAAATAAATAAAAATAAAAATAAATTAATCAATCCATCAACCTGGAGAGAGTTGGGGCGGCTGGTTGGCTCATTTAAGCACCAGACTCTTGATTTCGGCTCAGGTCATGATCTCGCAGTTTGTGAGTTTGAGCCCCATGTCGATAGTGTGGAGCCTGCTTGGGGTTTTCTCTTCCTCTCTATTTGCCCCTCCTCTACTCATTCTCTCTCTCTCTCTCTCTCTCTCTCTCTCTCTCTCAATAAATAAATAAATAAATAAATAAATATATAAACTTTAAAATGTTTACTCCTTTAGAGAGTATGTAAAATTTTAAAGTTTTAGTTTCTCTCATAAAGGGGTATACTTGGCACTTTGGATCCAACATTCTCATATAGCAAAAAAAAAAAAAAAGGCTGGAGCTGAGAAATGGCTGCCCCCTCAGATGGCCCCCTCAGATGCGTGCTGCTTTTGACTATGACCTCTCCATTCTGTCATCTCCACCCAGCCCACTTCACTCCTGTGTGTTACATGCCCACAGGTGTGGAGTTCTGGATTAACAGGTAGTTGCTGTTTCCCAGCCATGGCTTGTATTCCCCAGCTTCTGGGGCTTTGTTCTTTTGTCTTGGGTTTGCCCCGAGCTTTCCCTCTTCTCTTCTCCTCAGAGGTCATCTTGTCTTTGCTTGAGTCCTAAACTTCAGACTCCCTCAGGATTGTTGTTAGGGAAGTGTAGATTCATGTCCAGCATGATAATTACCTCTAGGCCTATCTTTCATCTTCACTGGTTTCGTGAGTCCTTGGGGACACATTCTGTATCTCCTAACAGTGCCACCACCATGTGCCATGTCCCAGCCCTGATGAGAAGTGTGACATAGAGACCCTAGGGTGGTCTCATGATTCCTGCCTCCAGGTGTTTACCCCCTGTATAATCTCCTCACCTTGAATATGAGTGAGCCTTGTGACTGCATTCGAACCAATAGAATATAAGAAGGTGAGGGAATTTTGTAGATGTAATCAAGGTCTCAAGTCAGTTGGTTTGAGTTAATCAAAAAGGATATCCTGGGTAAGCCTTACTTAACAGAAAATCTTTAAAGAGTGACTGGATACTTCCTGAAGGCAGAGACTCTTCATGGCAGTTTGATAAAGTAAGCAGCTTTTGGAGAAGCCCATTGGCAAGGAGCTGAGGACACCCTCTAGGACCTGAGAACATCTTCCAACCAACAGCCGGCAAAAAACCGTGCCCTCAGTCTTATGGCCACAAGCAAATAATTCCTGCTAACAGTTTGAATGAGCTTTGAGCCAGATTCTTCCCCAGGTGAGCCTCCAGATGAAAACACTGCCCAATCAGTACCTTAATTGCAGCCTTGTAAAACCATGAACGGAAGACCCAGATAAGCTGTGCTTAGCTGACCCAAAGAAACTGTGGGGTTGCAAATGTGGAGTTAAGCAACCAAGTTTGCAGTAATATGTTACGTAGCAAGAGAATTAACAGAAGAGGTGAGGAGAAGGGGAAAAGGAAAGAAAATAATTTATCATAGCAATACTGTAAAATATCCCCAAACCTAATGGCTTAAAATAACAATTTATTATTTCTTGCAATTCTGTGGGTTAACCAGATGGTGATTCTGCTCTCCATGGTGTCAGGTAGAGTCACTGCTGAAGCTGCATGAAGCTGGGAGCTTGGCGGGGCTGTCTCGGTTCTTCTCTAGAAGGCTTCTCTCTCCATGTGGGGCTAGTCCTCCAGGGCCACACTGTGAGGCCACTCCCCTCAGTGCAGTAGCCTGGACTTGACTACAATATGGCAGTTGGGTTCCCAGAAGGGGAAAGCAGAAGGAAGTGGGGAGCAGTCTAGGAGGGCACTTGTGGGTGTCATTTTTTTAAAAAAAATTTTAAACATTTATTTATTGAGAGACAGAGAGACACAGAGTGTGAGCAGGGGAGGGGTAGAGAGAGGGGGAGACACAGAATCTGAAGTAGGTTCCAGGCTCTATCAGCACAGAGCCCGACGTGGGGCTTGAACTCACAAACTGTGAGATCATGACCTGAGCCGAAGCCGGTCGCTTAACCAACTGAGCCACCCAGGCACCGCGATGGGTGTCATTTTTTAAAATTACTGCCTAACCAGGGCCTTGCTCAAGGCAACTGCTTAATAAAACATTTTAGAATGAGTTGGAAGAAGGAATGTGTTATTGGTGATTTAACTATGAGTCTGAAGACAGCATCATGATTGTCCATGCAATGTGTCCCTTGCCAGCATTTTATTTCTGAGAGCGGAAATGAGGAGCTATTTATTCATTTATTGAGTGCCATTTACTTTTGCCTAATATCCATTGGTTAGCAGCTTAACAGCACCTCTTACATACTTGGAATAAAATATGAACTCTTCAACGTGGAAGGGACTCATTGCAGGACCTGCTCAAGAAATAAAGCTGCCTACATTTAAATTAGAAAAATGGTCATACTTGCCACCTATATAGTTCCAAGTGAACCAAAAAAAAAAAAAAAAAAAAAGGTCATCGAATGATTTATCATTACCTTCCCTGATGCATAAGACAGAGTGAATGGGTAAGAAAATGGCAGGTAACTGATTTAAAGAATCTAATCTTATCAGAAGACCTGTCGAGCCCTTTAAGAGTATAGTATGTTTGCCAACCCCTGATCTAAGGAAATTATTAAGTGTGTTGTTCAGTCATTGAGATGCCTCTGGAAATCCGTGCATTGGCTAACCAACAGAAGATGGTCGTGGTGGCTTTCCCCTTCCTTTCCACTGCTTTTTTCCACTTGAATAACTGCACTAATCAATGGCAGAGGGGTGGAAACCTTGATTGCAAATACCGCTCTCTGTGCTGTGGGGTGTCTCCTCTGCTCGGAGCCATGCTTTCTACTTTTCTGTCCTGAACAGTTTCTGGTTTTCCCCTTTTATGTCAGTGCTGCACCAGGGCTGGAGTATAGGACGCAATGATGGGCCCATTCAGAAGGGGGCTGAGCTGCAGGCACGCAGCCTGGGGCCGGACCCAGTGCCCAGCATGTGGGATCTCCGTACATGTCAGACTTAACCTCCCCTTGAACCCTGTTTTGCTGGTGACAGGGGCACATGGCAGTGTCACAGCTTTCATGTCACTCGAGTAACAATGGCAACACCCTGGAGAGAATCACGTTCCCTCTTTGCTGAGACCCAGCAAGCCAGAGACTCCCTGAATCCAAATAAAATGGGATCCTTGGAATCCCTGTCGAAATCAACCTGCTTAGAGGCTAATCGCTCTATTTGCTTGGTGTTATACCCCCGGAGGGATGTTTGGCTGCAGCTGCCACATAACAGACCACGTTTCAACTCGCTTCTTCTGTAGGTGAAGTGGTCGTGCACGGAAGGCCTGGGGGTGCACGGAGAACCAGTGACCCTTCTGTGCCTGTTAGACATCCCTGCACGACCTGTCCTTCACTTGGGTCTGTGATGAGAAGCACAGGCAGCATTAGGATGCTCCATCTGCTTCCCTGGGCCTGAATCGCCCTCAATAAGAGTGTGCCCTCAGCTGGTTTCCTGTGCCGAAATGTGTAAACAAAGCTAATGAGAGCGAATTCTCACCGAATGCGAAGCATCAGACACCATTCTACATGCTGGACATGTATTTAATTCACACAGAAACCCAAGAGGTGAGTACTGTTGTATCCCATTTATACAAAGGAGGAAACTGAGGCTGCCCAATGATTCAGGGTTCCATGACTAGCATTTGGTGGAGTGTCAACCCAGCATCGAGCGCTGAGGCTGTACCCTGAACCAGGATGCAGACATTTTGAGGGGAAAAGCAAAACAAAGTAACCATAGGTCCCAGGAGTAGCTGTCCATACCACACACATTGTCACCCAGAAAATAAGTTCATTTCCTTGGCCTTCCCACCCCCAAGTATAGGGGGTATGGTCTGCAGAATGTTAGAGATTTAGGGATCACAGAACCACCCCCTGAGGTTACAGGCAGAGGAGAAGCGCATGGCAAATGTGTGGCCTCAGGACGAAGCTGTCTGGGTGAAACTAAATGATTTTCCTCTTTATAAAGAATTTCAAAGGTGAACGCTATTTCAGTTATGTGTGCTATGTGTTCTATTATCGGTTACGTCCAGAACAAAAGTGAGGACAGTGGCACTGAGACCCTTAGAGAGACGACCAGGGCTCAGGGTCCGTGGAGGATCCTTGGTGGCCTGGTGGGATGGCATGGAGGGGTGGGGCAAACATGGCGCCTGGTTTGGGGTCCAAGGGAAGCTCTTGATCACAGAACAGTTTGGGGGTCTGGCTTTGGAACTCTTTTGGAAACACTGTTAGAAGTCACTGTCCTTTGATTTGGGGTCACAAAGATCCCCAAGAAGGAGATCTCTTGGGGCTTTTGCCCCAGGCCTCCCTCCCTTGGCATAATTTGGAAGCTGAAGCCTCAACCCAGCCATATCCTAGTGGCCTCGAGGAGATGCTGGAAGGCTTAGCTCTGTCTTAGTGGCTCTGAGGGGGTTTTGGAAAGCTCCAGCACCCCTCTCTCCTCATCTTTCCACGGGACATGTGCCACTCTGGGGAGCAGAGTTTCTGAGCTGAGTCAGGCCTTATCCTTTTAAGAACCCAGCCCTTAAATAGTCTCAAGCAACTTGGAAGGAATTTTTTGTTCTTTCTTTTTTTTTCCTAAACTACATTGTTTCCGTTTCTGACTTTCCAGTGATTTTACAAAACTCTTTCTTTGTCTTCTTTTGAGCTGGTCAGGAGGAGAAGGGGTTTACCCAAAACATAGCAACTGGGGAAGGAGTTTGGGCCATACTGCTCGTAGAGGAGGTCTCAAGGTGCTCCTCCTGTCCCCACCCCACCTGCACTCCAGCTCTGTCCCTCATGCCACAGAACCAGATTACTGTGGGGGCTTAAGGGTGGCAAGGGCAGTAAAGGGAAAGGAGTAGCCATGTGGTGGGGGTGGGGTGGAGATTCATTCATTCAACAGATGTGTACCAAGAGCCCCCCATGTCCCAGGCCATTGTACCAGAGCCCAGGAGCAAGGGGCTGACGTGACAGCTCCAGGCAGATCCTAGAGAGCAGATAACAGATCACAGATAACAAACAAGTAAAAAGACCAGTTGTTAGAATCCATGATGCATTTTCTGAAGGAGACAAACAATAGCCTGCAACAGAGAATGGGGTGACCAAGGGAGGTCTCCCTAGAGAGAGCACCTGTGAGTAAAAGGAGCTGGGCAGGGAAGGGTGGAGGGAACAGTATTTCCAACGCCCTGCAAAGGAAAAGCTGGGCGTGCATGAGGAACTGGATAAAGAGCAGGTGGCTGAAGCCTGGTGGGCATGGGGGCAGTGCCATGGGGGAGGGAGGCGGGACAGGCAGGTGTTAGCGCCTCCAGGCTTCGATGGGCACAGTACAGAGTTTTGATTGTGATCCAAGGGTAGTGGGGAGCCACGGAAGGCTCTTGAACAGGGACAGACGTGAGCTGTTTTCCAAAGTGCTGACTACCATATGGGGAACTGGTGCACGAGGCACGGACCTGGCTAGGTATGTAGTTTTGGGATTGACTGCTCATCATAACTGATGTCATTGTGGGGGAGAGGCAGTAGGTAATAGGCAGGTAGTAGACCTTTCTTTTTTAACTTCTTTTGAATGTTCCAAAATTCCCCTGTGTCCCTCAGCTGTTCTATTTCAAGGCTCAGTTGGGGGGGGTTACATTTCTCTGTCTCCTCCCTTCCTCCCTCCATCTCTCACTCCTTCCCTGTCTGAAGTCGCATTTTGGTCTGAAAGTTTTGGGTCAGTGTGTGTCATTGCTGTATTTTTTCAAGGGTGATAAATCCTAAAGCTGTCTTAGGATAATAGCAGGAACATTCATTTCTCGTGGGCAGTCAACGGTGTGACAGGAAAAGGCATTTTCAGTCTCTGCGGGAAGAGCTCACGCGGGCCCTCCTTGCCGCTGAAGGAAGGGTTGAAATGGTTCGCTGTCTCCCAGTTTATTTTTAATTACTTCTGCTGGTATTAGACATCGTGTGACTCCAGCAAGAAGAACATGACGAGACAAGTTGGGAACGAGGCCCACTGATGCATGGCTGGTGCCAGCCATTGAAAAATCACTTCACGTCAGGGACTCAGACAGCCTCATGGGCACCGTCCCTGCAGCTACAAGTGCTGTTCCTCTTCCTGGGCTTGGCACTGGGGTCTTGGCCTCCACCCGGACACCGCTGTCTTCACAAGGCAGGTAGGGGACAGTGTGCATTCCTTCCTGTCGCTCCCCCCCATCCCCACCCATCCTCACGCAAGGCCCAGAGTCAAATGCTTTTCTGCTCATTTCATTCTTATCTCTGCCCTATGGGTGGATACTCCTAGTGCCATCATATCTTATGTGTGAGGGAGCTCAGGCTCAGAGAGATTAAGTCACTTGCTCAGAGTGCACAGCTATGAACCCGGGAGTCTCTGATCCTGACTCATGTCAGACTATCTCCACACCCGTGTGTCCAAACGGAGGGGTTGGCAGTTGGAAGCACTTGCAAAAAAAAAAGTTTCCTGGGTCCCACTATCTGTAGGGGCAGCCCTGGAATTGACATTTTGATAGGCAGCTCACAGACCACACTTGGTGAGTTAGGAGGGTCTTAGGACCCCTCTGTGGCTCAACGGGTGAAGACTGTCCACACTGGAGCATAGTGAGAAGTGCCACTCAACACGGTTGTGTTCCCAGTGGACCAGGCAGGGTCCAGTCAGGGACAGAAGCCTGCCAGTCATTTTAACAGAGAGAACTTCATGTTAAGAATTGTTGACCACAAAGGGCAAAAAGAGAAGTGTAGGATGTCATGGAAGTAGCAATGTCAGGCAACAGATGCTACCCCACAGCTGGTGGTGGCAAGCAGGAGAGGGGAAGGGAAGAGGAGAGGTTTTTAGGTAAGACTTAGAAGTCGAGAGGAGAGGACCTGGGGGGCTCGCACAGAGACCCCTGGGAAGGGCACACTGGTTGGGGGGGGGGTAAGGGTTTTGAGGAGCGGGTGCTGGGGTCTCTGACGTGAATGGACCTGATTTGGTGAGTGTTAGGAAAACTGTAAACTAGCTTTGTTCACTGCTACTGGAATGAGCTGTCCCTGCCCGGGGCAAGGAGCCTTGCTGGAGCCATGGCGCTGGGAACCAGAAGCCAACAGGAACCAAACAGGAGGGAACAAGTCCCACATCCTTCCTGCATCCTTACAGCCTCCCCCTGCTGGCCCTTCTGGCAGAGCCTGGCCAGAAACAGCTGGCAAAGCAGAAACGTGGTTTGCGGAGCCCCAGCCCCAGCCCCAGCCTCACTAAGCCCGGCGGATTTGGTGCTGAGGCACACCCAGCAATAACTGGAAACTTGCTGAATGAGTTCAGTATTGTTTGCAGCCTAATGACACATCAAATTCTTATTTCCTGGGTTTTATTCCTCTTGCTCTATAGAGTAGGGCTCTTGGGGAGTGGGCAAGCGTAGGGAAGCCGTGCTACCTGATGGAAAGAGGATGGCGTCTGGGTGCCGGCAGATCTGTCCCTCTCATCTGTATATCGGGGTTAATTATGCACACCTTGCTGTGTTGTTCAGAACGAAACGAGATGATGTGCCAGCAAGATCAGGGCTGGGCACAGAGTAGGCGGGGGACACGATGCTATATCCTCATCCTTGTCGCCATGACTGACAACTACTCGTACGGTGAAAATCCTCTGCTGTAGTTAAAATGTAGTTGTACTGGGTGAATTCAAGACGGTGTAGCAATAGGTTTTCACATGTGGAAAATAGAAAGTACTTTTTTATCCCTGAATATGGATTAATCTTATGTAGTGTCTTGGTTGACTTATAAGAAGATTAAAGTATTCAGATGCATTAAAAAAAACGTTTTAAGCCTTTCCTTTTACCTGTTTCATGAATAAACATATACACAGAAGTAAACTTCTGGCACGCAGCAAAATACACTGAGATTTATTTGGTCATTCACAATCATTAATGGACTAGTCTTTGTTAATAGCTAATGTTCCTCAATTCGGATGAGCAGCCTGTCTGTATTGGCAAAACGTAAAAAGGAGATTTGAAAAGTAGTGTTGCTTTTGTATTAGTTCTCTCTTTTCTAGAGTGGTGGTTAAGGCTTTACTGTTTCTGAGTGGGGCGACTTTGGGCAGGTGACTGAATCTCATGCTTAACATCCTCATCTAGGAAAGGGGAGGGGGTGGTGCAGAAATCACGCTGCCTGGGCAGGGTTGTCCAGCAGGCGGGAGGTGCTTGGCTAATGCCAGTGATGGAGAAGAGACTGGGGTCTGCAGGAGTCTGGGCCAGGCTCTGCAGGTGTGTCCTCGGAACAAACGTCCTCAGGCAGCCGGCCCTGCTGTGAGGGAGGAGGATCCGAACCTGGCACAGCAGGTTCCGGAATACGTGTGGCTGGTGGAGTGGGTTCGGAAGTGCTTAGTTCTCTTAAGCAGCCTTGTATCCGCTTCCCGACCTCATTGGCCAAAACACTCCCCCATGGACTGTTTGGTGGGAAACCTCACAACAACCTGCTTGTGGGAGTCCTTGGATTGCGAGCTGATCTGTCTGAGTCCACAGAGGGGTCCTCTGGCAGAGGCTCTGTGCCTCTGCTAGTGGGATCTGCCGGGTGGCCGTCTGGGAGAGCCTTGCTCACACCGAGCCCATCTTGTATGTTCGCCATCTCACCAGTGTTGCCCACTTTCCTGGGTTTCCTTCCTAGGATGGGCTGGGGCAGGGGTGTTTTGCAGGACTGAGAGGAGGGCAGAGCAGCCCTCCCCCCACTATCTAGAAAGGTGCCCTGGTGTGCTGGGGGTCAGGAGCCTGCAGGTCTAGAAGCCAACTGTGCTTTTGCAGCTCCTGTTGCTCCGATACCTGCACTTAAATTTTGATCAAATCACATTTCATCCCAAGCTTCAGATAGATTGGCTTCATAGAAGGCACTCCACTGCCTGTTCTCTACACAGCAGCCAGAACTTCAAAAATGGAGGCTGGTTTTGCCAAAAATCAGGGCAAAATTTACCCCCCAAACCTGACTGGCTCCCCAGGCTGTGCTGAGTTTCAGCTGATGTCCCAAGAGAGAGACCAGTGCCCATTCATCTCAGCCTCCTCTCGACTGCTGTCCCCTCATGCCCTCTGCACAATCCACTGCTCTCAGTGGCTCTGGGCACACGGTCACTTTAGGACGTCAGCACTTGCTGCCCTCTCTGCCCAGGACACTTTGCCCTTTGATTTCCAGTTGGCTCCCTCCTCACTTTCTTCATGTCCTTGCCCAGACACCACCTTTTCAATGAGACCTACCCTGACTCTCTGATCTAATGTTATCCCCAGCCCTGACCACCAGTAATCTTGGTTGGTTATTGCTTTCCTTTTAATGGCAGCACTTTGGGTCCATAGCATACCATATAAATATCCCAAGGAGGCAAATTGTGCCTGGTGCCCCATCCATTAGAAACATGACTATACGAGAACAGGGTGCTGTGTCTGTTTTGTCCCTCTGTGTGCCACAAGTGGCCAGACCAGTGCCCAGCACACACGTGTGCTCAGGAAGCCTTTCCAGAAGGAGGGAGCCGGTGCTGGAGCAGCACTTGGCTGAGTGCTTTGCAAGTATCATCTCCTTTGATCCTGGCAGCACCTTTACGGTGTAGATGCTTATAGTATGTCCCTTTTATTGGTGACAAAACTGACTCAGAGAAGGTTAAGCAACTCTTCTCCAAAGCCCTACCTTTAGCCTGCTTGCCAGCAACCCCCTTCTGGTCTGAGGCCCTGGCGTGGACCAAGAGAGCACAGGAGCCACCTGAGGACTTCCAGCTGAGCTTCTCTGGGAAGGCAGAGGGTGCCCAGGGACCTGTTGAAAGGCTTCCAGGTAAGGGAATTTCCAGCACCTCAAACGTTTTGGTGGCACTAAATGCAGTGCTAATTGACAATTGGTGTCATTATTTCTGCAATAAGTATCTTTCCAGTAGACACAAGATTGGCTCCTGTTTCCTTCCTCATCCCTTAGTACTAGACATGGTGCTGGATGCATAGTAGGTACTCATTAACCATTTGTGGAGGGGAGGGAAGAGCAAGAAGATTTAGGTCAAGATGAGGTTTCTGGGGGGCACCTGGGTGGCTCTGCTGGTTCAGCATCTGACTTCGGCTCAGGGCATGATCTCGCGGTTCCTGGGTTCGAGTCCCGCGTCAGGCTCTGTGCTGACAGTTTGGAGCCTGAAGCCTGCTTCAGATTCTTGTCTCCTCTGCCTCTGTTCCTCCCCCGCTCACACTCTGTCTTGTTCTTTCTCAAAATAAGTAAACAAAACAAAAAAGACAAGGTTTCTGCATCCCCCTTGTGAATCCTCAACTGCTTTGAGTTTTAAATGCCATGTGCACAGAGGTCTGACTCAACCTTCAAACTCGATCCCAACAGCCCAACAGGAAGGGTCCCCAACTCCAGCCTGACTCTGAGCCCTGCACCCCTTGGTAGCTCATACTTGTTTTCATTTTGCTGGGTCTTTATCATAGAGAAGCCCTTTGCTTTTCAGCTAACTTTGTTGGTAGAGAAATCACCCTTATTCCTCATAAATGAAATTCCTTTTTCCAGTAGATTTTGGGAAATCCACTATCGTCCATAGGGTGATCTCTTCAATCAACTGGGGACAAAACTTGAGGCTCCCAATGCCATATGGTTTTGGCCATCGACCTGGTATCTCCCTGGCTACCCTTGGCTTAATCCTGTCCATAAAAAAACACTAAGGGAGGAGATTTATAGGGCTTACTGAATACGTTCCATCACTGTGGCCTGCACCGTGGGCCCTGCTCTCAGCTCCGAGCCACCCAAAGGGCCCTTCCCCTCCCTCTCCACATCATAGCAAAGTTGACTTTTGTCCATTGTTCACTGTTTCATAATCTCATCGTAGATTCTGTGCTATACCCTTCACTCCTTTGGGATTCCTACCTAGATTAAAACAGCTGATGGTGCTGACCGGTGGGGCCTCTTCGGGGGAGGCTGGTCTGAGCTGCATGCTAACTGCCTGGTGGGAAGACTGCTGCCTTGCACACTTTATTATAACGCAAGAGGCCCATGTAGAGATCATGCTGGAATAACCAAATGAAGGTGAGGTGTAGAGGGAGGATTAGCCAACTAGCCATGCAGCCTCCAGGGCCACATCAGGCCCTGGAACAGATTTCCACAGTGCCCTCTGATTTGGAGAGGGTTAACCTACCTGGGGGCAAGAGTCTGGCACCTTTTGGGTCAGAAGCCTGAATTTTTGGCACTCCCTGATCCTTGGTTCCATGAATCTGATCCTTAGAATGCATAGAAACTTTAAGGCTTTTTAATATTTGGATCATTTTAATTTTGCTCTCACCTGATTTGTGTCTGTGCCTCAGTGGGCCAGAGGCAAAAATTATGGTTTCAGAATTTTTAAGAAGCATGTTCCAGTTCAGAGTCCAAACGAAAGGATCTCTGTGTGAGCCGAAGAGATACTTACTGAAATGTGTTTTCTCTCCGTAGAATAATTATCTCAACCCTCCTAAAAATATGGATCCTTTCTCTTCCTCTGGACTTCAGAAATTGCCTATTATGAGCTCTTCTCATTAAAAACAATTACAGTCCCCCTTTAAAAGACAGTATCCAGTGAGAGTTCTCTAAAGCTAGGGATGTAGAGTGGGCCCCCTGACATCAGGGGAAAGGGGTGAAACCCTCCAAGCTTCTGATTTATAAAATGGCCTTGCTAATAGGAGCTTCTTTCCAGTTTTCTTGCAAAAACCATGAGAAAGGGCACCTAGCAGGTGCTTCCGGTCCACAGATCCAGCGAGGGAAGTGGGACAAAACTCTTGATGAAAAGGAACAAAGTAAATGAGCCAGGAGCCTTGAAGAGACCTAGATGGAACTTGAGATATTGAGAATGCAAAAACACTTAGGAGGAGTCCTTTAGACCTTTCTGGAAGAATCCCTCTCTACTGTTGCTATGGCCAGTTTTCATTGACTGAATTCTACACTTTGCAGCTGTGACTGACCACCGGCTGTTAGGTTACCTCTATGACCTTGCCTAGCTAATTGAGAGCAGGTTGGGGGGGTGGGGGAGCGCTCTGCAGGCCTCAGTGTCCATGAGCTCGAGACAGGTTGGCTTGCATTTAGGGACAGTGCAGGAGCCATGTTGTCCTTAGCTCCATCTGGGCCTGAGGGGCAAGTGTGAACTAAGGGTCCACCCCTCACGTCACCGGGCCTCATGGAGTTATCTGTGCGGTGACTTGGTCTTTAGGGCCCACAGACTTTGATCAACCTGTGGCAGAAGGTTTGTGTGAAACCCTTCCTGGCTTTCTTTTTCTTTTTCTTTTCTTTTTTTTTTTAAAAAACACAAATGGGATCTGGAATTGATCCCAGATAATACATCTGCCTCTTAATTTCACTTCAGAGGGGCAGGATAACAAGAAAGGCGATGAAGACAAGTAAATGCATTTATGATTTATGCCCCTGTGATAAATCAATGGATGATTTCTCCCCAAAATGTGGTCACTGCCCTGCTAACTCATACCAGCTGACACATCTGTGAGGTGCACAAGGGAATGGGGGCTGAGCCCTCTCCACACCATGTGCACGCCAGGCCTGGAACCCGCACCCCACGGGTGGGATTTGGACATATGAGCGAGCTGGCTATACACAGTTAGGAAGATGGCTGCTTCATCGCCACCTTTTTCTCCCCCTCTAGTCTGTATTTTCCTTCCTTGCGTCCTGCTGGTGCAGTTACATGCAGCCTGTTCTTGGTTCATCTCCAGCATTCCTGCGCTTGCCTTCATGTGTGGGGAGTTAGATTTTTCCATTCCCTAAAGGTGATTCGATCAGGCCGGTTCCCACCAGAGTCCCCAAAGCAAGCAGGGAGAGTGGAAAATCACATTAACTCTTTCATTAACTCCAGCTGTTTTGCGCCGAGTCTGAGATGGCAAAGGGATTTCTTCTGGAGGGCCGGCTCCTGGCCTGGGGAGGGGCTCACCAGAGTGCTCACTTGGGAAGGAGTGGAGGTGGGGGTGGGGGCTGGCGTCTGGCTGGGCGGAGACAGGGCTATGGCCAGGAAGCAGTATCCCCGTGCACGAGAAGGCCAGCAGTGGCCCTGGTGCCACACGTCTGCCATCCCTCTCCTCATGGTCTCTCCACATCCTGAAGGCCCAGCCGCCTTGCCTTTCTGAACCTGGGAAGTTAAATGTACATGTTCCAAAAAATTGTCATTAGAAATTTTCAAAAATCTCTTGAACCATTTCTTTGGCGGCTTGCTTACTTCCCCAACTTTTTTTTTTTTTTTTTTTTTTTCAAGCATCATCTGAAGTTAATTTATCCAGGAGTAACTTGGGCTTTGGGGGAAAAAAAAGTCACCTTCTTTTTATGTTACCTGTAAATGAAACTGCCTAGTTTTGCCTCTCATTTTCTTCTTGTTGAAAAATGTGTTAGTTACTCCGTTTTTGCCTTTTATTACACAAACTTGAGAAACGCTCAGGAATGCAGTTTAAAGGGATGCAACATTATTTCCTTCACCTTTATTTCCTGGAGGAAAAAAAAAAAAAGTGCCAAAGCCATTTCCTGGGCCTAGACTGGGAGGCGAGACCCCCGGAGATGGGCAGAGGTGGAGTAGGAGGGTCCAGAGACTGGTCCTTTCTCCCCGAGGCCAGCGAGATGGCTGGCGTTCCTCATCACAGTGGACAGCTGGAGACGGAGACGCTGGCTATGGGGTAGGGCATCAGGCTTCAGTTGGACCCCTGAAGCTGGGGGCCGGATCGCCCTGCTCCATACAGGCTAAGTATAGAAAAGAAAAACGAGCCAGCTAGTAAGGGTTATTCATTTGATGTCTCTGCTGATACTTCACATTACCATTTTCCCAGCCAGAAATAATATACCTGCAGCTGTGTTTCTGTAGGACAACGGGGACATCTAATAATATATCGGGCTGATCTAAGCTGCCTTTTCTCCAGCGATGACCCAAGGGGAAGATACATACTCTACCTTTATGTTATCCGATGGTACTCATCAGAAACCATTGCTGTGGAAACACCTTGCCCTGTTTGGTCCCCTTCTAATAGGAAATCATAAATTAAAACAGATTTTGATAGATTCTGCTTAATGCCAAAATGAAATCCTCACATATTTTGTTGGATATTACATAATTAGTTGACTTCTCAAAGGAGTTCTAATTATGCCTATGGAATCAGCTCACGATAATGAAATACATTCATCTCTCTGGCAAGCTGTCTGTTGCTTAGCACTGAGCTCCGAGTCAGTCCTCTGGGGTTCGCCTTCTAGCTCCGGGAGCAAAGCTTTATTTACAGCCACAGAACTTGGAAATGAAATACAAAGTTATTTTATTATGTACTTCTTTTTTATTCCTTCTAAGAACATCAGTTTTTCTTAGCTTTCTGTACTGTGTGAATGGCCATGTGTAAAGTAGCTGTACTAATCCCCAAACATAAAGATCTCCCCCCACCACCCCCAAATGCATCACTGAGTCTCCTAATACCAGAAAAACTGCCAGAGGTAGGAAGAGAATAATGACAAGGCCAAAGGGAATGAGTTCTTTGACTCCGAATTGCATTATCTGTAACATAAGTACTTGGGAAAAGAGTTAAATAGATGGGTGGATGGGTGGGTGGTTAAGTGAGTGGATGGTGAGATGAGAGGGCAGATGTGTATTTGAACAGATGGATGAATATTTAATCAGGAAGGGATATAGAGGGAACAGAGCTAATGCACAAAACTCTACCTTTGCATATATTATCCTGCACTTGACTGTCGGAGAAAATTATGAAGAAAAAGAGGGACTTTTTTTTCTAATAATTTCTTATTTGTAAAAGGGAAGCTCAAAATTCTTTTAATTGCTCAATAGATAGCTTTGAAAGGTAACAGCAAAGATGCAGGGAAAGTTGACTCGGGAGGAAAATTAGAAGAAATGTCTCTGAGACAAACCAGCTAAGAGAAAGTATTATGTTCCAATAGCATAAAATATAAGATAAAAATGTATTCTCTATAAATAAGTCACTCGTAACCAAAATTAGAACAAAGCTCTGCTTAAATTTCACTGAAAAGTAGACTGTTCCAAATCACATTAGTGAATGAAACCCAAGCCAAGAAGGAGCCATTCAGAGTGACATTTATGGAGTGTTTCTGCCTCGATTTTTACATTTAATAATGAAGATGCCCTCTCCAACCCTATGTTGGCACAGGCATAGAGAAGATGCAGGGATGTCTACTGGTTTTCCTCTCCCAATTTAAGCAGTCATGGATCTCTTCTGATGGGCGCAGACACCAAAGGCGTTTTTGCTGTTTGTTATGAAGTCACCTCCTTTCCAGATGCCCCTTGAAATACATGTAGAAAGAAAAGCCCTGGGAAGATAGTAAACCAAGTTTTCCTAAGACAGAAGATGTCTTGTTTTATGACATGTGATGCAGGGAGACTGGGGACTACCTGTGAGGGCAGCCTAGGCTTGCATTATCCCCAGCACACTAGGAAATACTTTGCCCCATCAAACACCTTCCGTCTGGCCTAACACACGGGGCGGAAGAATCCTTACAAGAACCCGCCCGTGTGGTTGGTGGTTGAACTCCAGTGGAGCACCTGTGAACACTTCTTTGGCTGTACGGTTGGATTCTCCTCCCCATCAAAAAAGCCATTCGTGAACTCTGTTGACCAAAGGGTTTGTTATGTCATGTCTTTAGCAGAAGCAACTCAGTTGGGCTTAAATTCCCAAAGATCAAGTTCCCTCGTGTTACTCATCTCCGTTCTGGCAGGCACCGTGTAATTGCTGTGTGAACATTGTTTTAAAAACCCCTGAGCTGGGTCCGTTCATGAGACGCTCACATGATAGGACCTTTCCTTGAACTATTCTTTCCAATAGAATGTTGGAACCCCTGAACCTCACGTAATAGAGTGAAAGACATGAATTGGTCTTGAAGACTAAGTTATGACATCTGCAGGGCAGTTTTGCTTTGTGCTAATTGGATATACATTCAGTAAGCATGATCAATCATCATAACTAAGGCAGAGGTTGAAAGGAAGCAATAGTAGTAAAGTCAGATGGCATTTGTAGTAGATGCGTGTGCTTGTGATGATTACATGAACATGTTTCCATTTTATTTCTGTTCCTTCAGAGACAGCAAGCTCACTTTCGCTCAAGCCAGGGTGTTGAACCCTGATAATGGACACACTGCCGGTGTACTTTCTTATGAGTTACAAGAACAGAAACAGTCTAGCTTTCTTGAAAAATTGTGATAAATATTTGGACCATATATTAAGAGTCAAATTAGGCATTTTAATTTTGACTTTTGGAATCAATTGAGATGGCAAAAACAAGTAGATTTGGCATGAAGAAAGAATTTCTTATTCAAAAATGCAAAAGGCTATGATTTATTATAACTATCTTATTACGTTGTGTTTAAGGATAACTTCTAGTTTTTAATTTTTTTTTATTGTTTATTTTGTTTTTAAGAGAGAGACAGTGAGACAGAGTATGAGTGGGGGAGGGGCAGAGAAAGAGGGAGACACAGAACCCAAAGCAGGCTCCAGGCTCTAAGCTGTCAGCACAGAGCCCGATGCGGGGATCTCACAGACCGTGAGATCATGACCTGAGCTGAAGTCGGACGCAGGGTCCAGGCTCTGAGCTGTCAGCACAGAGCCCGACGTGGGGCTCAAACCCACAAGCTGTGAGATCATGACCTGAGCCGAAGTCGGACACTTAACTGACTGAGCCACACAGGCGCCCCAAGGATAACTCTGTTTTAAGAACAGATGTCAGTAGGCCTCCAAAAAGCAAATCTTCTGAGTGTGGGAGAGAATGCTTTGCCTATTAGTAATAAATTAGGTCTAACAAAAAAATAGTGGATCAATTAAACGTACGGTGCCTGGAATCCCTACTCTTCTTCCATGCTGAGTCAGTCATTAGTATGTGTCTGGGAGGAAGAAGACCCTAGCCTTTGTTCTTCCTTCTCATAATAATGGGAGTGTGAACAGCCTGGCAGAGGCCAGGACCAGGATCTGCCAACGGGTGCTACTGCGACAACCGGCCCATCACTCTGGGGACGGAAAATGATGAAGTTAATGTGTGGGCAGGGCGCCGCCATTGTTCAGGGAGGCGTCCTTGGCCTTTTGCTGTGTTCAATAACAGTGACAAAATCTCGGTCGCTGTTGACACAGGCTTATTCCTCAGGTGTAGAAATGCACTCTGAGCTTACTCTTGGCATTCGCTCTACAACAAAGGGAGCTCTTCATCTTTTAAATTAAAACCAAAATCATTCTGTTCCTTCTGGGGTTATGAAAGTAAATATCTTTGCCAAGCCTGCCCAGATTGCTCCAGTGGTGAGTCGGTTTGTTACTCCATTCACTGGGTATAGGGAACAGGACCCTGGAAGAGGACCCATACCAATGACAGAGAACCACTCGACAGTGTGCTGGCAATCAATGTTCCTTAGAGACCACACTCCTCATGTGGCCTGTAAGGCCCTGCAGAGGTCTGGCATCTAGTCGGCCTCAGGCTTCACCTCAAACCCAGGCCTTTTCCTGCACCAGGGCACCACGTTCTCCCCCAGAGGGCATTTGCATTTGCTGCTCCGGTCCCCTTGCCATGCTCCTGTTTGTTGCTCAATAACACACACAACTTTCAAATGTCAACTCAGACCTGCCTCTCCTGTCTCCTGTGTCCCAGCCTGGGCTGTATTCTGTTGTCCTGCTTTCACATGGGAAGTATTCCCTTCCCTCTGAGCGTTAGTGTCTACTTCCATCCTCCCAGTGGTTTTGTCTCACCGGTTAGCTCCTTCATTAAACTGTATTGTCTCCACAGGAGTCAGGGCCACCCTCCTGGGCATGCTACTGCATGGTTGCTCCGGGCTCCACATTCAGAAGGACCCTTTGCTTGTCTCGATGCTCTGCGGTTGCTCTCCTGAAATCCTTCATACTTTTTGAATAAGGGCCCCCACAGTTTCATTTTGCATGAGGCCCCGCAAATCGTGTCCCGGGTTGGGGCCATGTGTGTTTCTGTCAGATCTCCAGCACGTGGTGTACGTTCAAGAAGCATTTTGAAAATGACTGTTTCGGTGACAAGGGTTGCTCTCGTTTCATCAGTGCACAAGGTATAAAATGCCTAATACCTAATTTCAAGTCAGGATGGTCTCTATTTTCCTGGCAGCTCACTACCTAATCTTACTCTTTTCGTAAAGTTTGGCAAATGCAACCAAAATTGAATTAAAGAGACATGCGTGTTATGATCTAAGAACAAAAATTGGTTGCAAACCATAGGAAGTATAAAAATGGGCCAGTCTGTTGTTCATTTTTGTTCTAAATTTAGAACCGAAAGGGTGACATTTAGAAAGCAAAAATGCAAATTGTCTTGCAAAGGGTGCCGTGATAAGCCGGGGCCAATACCACGTGGGAGACAGTATATCCTTGACATGATAGAGGAAGTTGAGACAGTGGCTGCTCCTCTGAAGCAGGTATAAACACGTTCCCCTGTGTCCATTCAGGACCACGGAAACGCTGAAATAACCAAATGTCCAGTTTGATCTTCCCATCATACAGTCGGGGAAACGTTGCTCTCTTGCCAGGTAAGCTTGGCCAAATGTCTGCTGAGGAGTTGTGGAGAAAATGCAAAGCCTTCACCATTTTCTGCAGAGTGCCCACACATTCCCTGTCAGCTGTCTTCCCTGGACACCTTTTCCTCTCCACCCCCCTTGCCCACCCCAAAGGTGACTCCCACAGACTGTGGGGTTGGCAGGATTTTCCAGGCTGTGCCAGCACACGCTGTTAATAAATTAGGTGCACAGAAGTGTGATGGCAAGGCGTTTCCTCCTGGAGTTCATAGGCCTTCCAGAACATTTATGTCTCATTACAGCCCGTACAGCAGTTTATGCCCTAATAAATCAGAGACGCTTTGCAGAGATGGGCTGGACCGTAATGAATCTTTCTGTTGGCATTTTCCCTTTACAGGCACAAATAATGGAGCAAAACTGCCCCATCTGGCCACTCTGTAAGAGAGAACTCACAGTGGGAGCTGTTTTCTCAAGCATGACAAAGGTCACTGCCGGTAGCAGGAGTGGGGGGTGTGCAGTGAGGGCTGGGAGTGGAATGTAGCCATTTACAAGCCTTTATCACTATGATTATAGGCATTAGCTGGACTGTCAGGGTCCTGTTCTCCCTTCTCGTGATGGGCCTCAGGTCTTCGCTGATTTTTCACGTTTAATTTCCAGACCTGGTTGTTGTCTTGCAAGCCACACGAGAGGACACACACCCTCAGCATGGTGTGCGGACTTATTCGCGTTGATTTACTTTGCATTATCTTAACAAGGTGTGCTCCCAGCTACCTGGAAATGGTTGCCAAGCAGAGAGAGGGGGGATTACCTTCTCCCTCCGCCTTCCCTCACCAGTGCAAAGAGATGTGCGTTGAGAGCCAAGTAAATATGGAAATTATTATTAATTACATGGTGATGGATAGAAATGCGTTATTCTGGCTAGGAAACCAACTCGTCTCTGGTGGAGGTTTACCAGATGTAAAATAATAATAATAATAATAATAATAATAATAATAATAATAAGGGTATGAATCATGTTAAAAACAGTGCCTAGAAATAAGTGAGGAATTTATTTTTAATGCTTATGTATTTTCACAATGGAACCCATCACCCATTTTGGAAGTAAACAAATATTGATCATTCCCTTTGTACCTAGTAACTGTGGCCTCATTTCCTTGGAGAAAAATTTGCGTCTAGTTAAGTGAAAGAAGCTCTTTTGTTTTTCCTGCCTTTTCACCCTACCTGGTCTGTGCTCCTGCCCTTCGCGGGGCTGTAGAAGAGCTTTGGAGGTGCCTGGGCCGCTTGTTTGTGTTTATAGAGCGGCTTCTGGGGGCCCTCAGAGAGTGGAATGTATCCGCCTCACTGATTTCTATTCCATAAAGGCTTGCCTGGTGCCTCTGGGAAGGCAGAGGAGAAGCAAGCAAGGGAGTGCGCGATTTATCAAAAGTGACAAGGAGAACAGAGCTCCTCCATCAGCCTCGGCTACCCTCATATTTACATAACACCTTCCTTCCAGTGTTTTCCCCAGCAGATGGCCAGGTAAGGTTCACGGACTCTGCACGGAAATACAGCTGGTCCGGAGCAGGCACAGGGGATACTTTGAGCTCTCTCTGAGCAGAATTATGCAATGGTCCACACGGAGGGAGGGAGGAGACAAAGTCACTCTCTAGCTGAAGAAGCCCTGGAAATATAGACTCAAAGCCAAGTGCTGCTTGCAGATTGGGAGGTTGCCAAAGCCCAACCCCCAAGACTGGGGGAAAGAGTCAAATCCTGGAGGAGTTAGCAATTGCCCACAGTGGGTCTGCCTGTCTGCCCTGCTGTAATGGGAAAGTTGGTAAGACTTGATGGGGTCACAGAGGGACATTAATATATAGACCAAGAGGATCACGCTGTGTTAAGGGGGAAAACAGTCTACCCTTCAAAGGGATTCTCCAGGTGAAATAAAAACGCCCTCATCATCCTGCCTCATCAAGATCCCAGCACCCAGTGAAGCACCGGCTTTGGCCGGGGCTTCACTCTGAGACTGAGTGTGTGTCAGGAGACCGCATGGGCTACAGGATGCTGAACACACATGGCTGCTTTGATTTAAGGTTTGCATTTGAAACTGGCTGAGCCATAGCAGGTAATTAGCACCTTTGCTGTTGGAGCAGGTGGTACCAATACTAGTTGACTGCTTTGCGGTTCTTGGTAAGAGAGTCGAGGTGGGGTTTGGGGTGGGGGAGAGCTCCAGAATGAGCGGGGCATGCTGTGTGTCCCAGGGGATGAGGCCAAGCTGAGAAAGCGGACAAAGGGTCTTGATTCAGTGCCCTACCCCTCAGTGCCGTGTTCTAACCCCAATTAGGCCATTCCTTCCTCTGAGATCTGGGCAGACCCCAGAACTTGTTCATATGTCACATTTCTCTTCGCTAAAATCCGCTGTTGGAGACTCTGGCCTCATTTTAGGTACTTGTTTCCAGAATAAAAGTGAAAGGTAAAAAGTGTTTGTTGGGGATAGTTTGCTGTCCCAGGCCTGAACATGGTGGTTGTTTAACTCAGTATCACACTTATGGCGTGGTCAGGACTGAGGATGTAACCTGGGGGTGACACGCTTGGCATAGCTACGATGCCAGCAAAGCCACTTCCAAACTGGGTGACCTTGTGCAAGATGTATAAGGCATCTGTGCCTCGACTCTCCCATGTGTGATTTGAGATTGTCGTGTTAACTCTCTCAAGGCTGTTGTGAGGGTTGAAACAGATAGGCATGTCAACCCATATCACGGTGGCTAGCACAAAGTAAATACTCCATAAGGAAGAGTTGTGATGACAGTGACGGGAGAGTGACGCAGATGATGACATCATTACCCTGGGAACCCAGAGCCCAAAGACCTGGAAGCTAGTTTACGGATGAGCAATAGATTTAATATCACGTGCCAGCTTCTACTAATGGGATGGCTGTGTTGAGCAAGATTCTGAGCCTGCATATGGGCTCAGTGAGAAATCAGTTAGGGATATTTGCCTTTAGAGGTAGAACCAGGGTGATGCCACACACAGTGAATTTGCTATCTCATTAATGCTTCGCTACTGCCCTGAATATGTAATCTGGGGTAGATCCACTTCTCTTGGAATCTGCTTGTCTTTTAACCCATACGTAGAACGGGGGTGGTTGGGCCAGATCAGGTTTCTTCAAAGTGTTCAGCTGAATGTCAGAAGATGTTGGGGGCAGGGGTAGGAAATGTTCTTTGGGTAGGTTTTGGAAATGTGATGTATAATTTAACAAGTTAAGGTGGGTCTTTTATTGCAGGACTTCTCAGAACCCTGATGTGCCAAAAATTCCAAGAGAAGACATTCTTTCCAACCTTACCTGATCATGAACACATTTGTTTTCACAACAGTAGCAACTGGAGAGGCTTGTGTTGCACACCAGTGAAATGAGAGAATCCCTGAGGTCCATTCTTTCTCTCCAAAGTCTGGAAAGCTGTTAAGTCTCAAAAACTCAGATAATTTAATGACTGCCTCTCCCCACCATGAGCTTTTCCTATCTTATCAAAAGTGCAGCTCTTTCTTAAAAGCCACATTTGAATGATGGTTCTCCACTGGCTTAGAACACCTTTGAAAAATACCAAAGGTGATATTTAGTATAACACTAATCTTTGACGTTTAGAAACACTTCATCCTGGATCTCAGCTTCAGTTGCAAAGTCATCCTGAAGGGTTGGCCCACTCTTTGCCTTCTTTCTCAATAGTTGACCTTCCTTTCTGGGCTGGTGTACATTGAGGACCTGTGGGGTCAGAAACGCTGCACTCTCTCTCTCCGCCTTAGACTCCTGTCACTTCGCCCGCCGGTCTAAGCTGCCTGACAGGCAAAGGGAAGCCTCAGTCTGCCTTTTACACTTGTTCCGGTTAGTGTGTTTTCCATGGTGGGTGAGGAATAACAAGGAAACACCCTTATGGCACTGACAGTTTCTCACTTGTAATCAATAAATAGCTTTCTCTTTTGTATTATCTCTGAAGGTTGTTGAAATCATTTTTTGGTATCAGTAATGCTGTACAGCAACTTTGGGTAATTGGTCTCTGTTAGCAAGCAAAATCCGAGAATGTGCTTGGAATGTAGATATGGTCCCCAGCGTTCCTTTCTTCTGCTGGGCGACACAGAGCATTACTTCCCCCCAAGGGGTCCCACCGAGCACAAGCCCCTTCCATTCATTCACTCATTCATTCCTGAGTGAGTGAGAGGGGGAGGGGAGTGTTGGAGATCAAGAGTGAGAAGGGGGGGCGCCTGGGTGGCGCAGCCGGTTAAGTGTCCGACTTCAGCCAGGTCGCGATCTCGCGGTCCGTGAGTTCGAGCCCCGCGTCAGGCTCTGGGCTGATGGCTCGGAGCCTGGAGCCTGTTTCCGGTTCTGTGTCTCCCTCTCTCTCTGCCCCTCCCCCGTTCATGCTCTGTCTCTCTCTGTCCCAAAAATAAATAAAAAACGTTGAAAAAAAAATTTAAAAAAAAAAAAAAAAAAAGAGTGAGAAGGGGAAGGAGGATGAAGGTTGGGGGAAGGGACAGGTGCAATAGCTGTCTCAAGAGGCTTGGGCAGAGAATGGACTAGGATAACACAGAAGGATGCCCTGCTATGGGAGGACCCACTTGGGATTTTTAATTATCAGTTTAAAGTGGGCCTGGTCAACACGGTTATGTGTTCTTCTCCCAATGTATTTAGCTGCTTCAGTACAGGCCAGAGGAGGTGGAAAGTTGGATCTAATCAGGGGTGGGGTGCAAGCTAGATGGAAGGAGAGTTGATGGCATTGAGAGCACAAAGAGAATGAAACGTGCCTCAGAATCTGAGGTGCATAAGGAGGGAGGTGAGGATAAGAGGCAAATGACAGGCAATGGTCTACTCCGGATCTACTACATTGAGATCCTAGTGGAGGGAAGTGAGCTGGTGGTCTGATAATTGAGTACATAAAATTGAGATTTTGGAGGTAACACAGTATTGACAGTAATAAAGTGTCGACAGTGATAACAACCTTCCATCAGCCCGGAACATCCAGGTGCCCTCTTGTTGCTCCTGTGATCCCCTGATCACTTACGAATACCTCAGCAGTGGGCTCACTGCCTTTGTCCCCACCATCTACCTGTTGTCACTCTTAGTGACATTAACATCCACACAGATGGGTCATCAGACATCCTGGCTTCCGAATTTCTTAACACACCATCCCTTCCAAAGATGGTGTCCTCTACCCACTTCAACCACCTGCTTCATGGTTATGTCCTGGACTTTGGATCGTTTTTCCTTTCTTCCATAGAGCCCCTGTTGGTGTTCTGCGGAGGTGGCCTTCTCTGGACCATGCCTCTGGAAGTGCTGGCTTTGAATCTCTTACTTTCCTAAGCTTCCACTGTCTCACCTTTGGCAACATGGACCACTTGCAGGGTGTAGGAATTATGAGTAAACACATGTAAAAGCCCTCACCCTAGGGGTCTGGGAGAATCCTAGGACAGCATGGCTTGGCTTATAGCCACTCCTCAGGAAATGAGAGTCCCCTTCCTCACTGCTCCCCAGCAGCTTCTGTGGTATCTTGATAGCAGAACTTATATCACAGATTCTATTTGCTGGAGGAGTCATGCTCTTCACACATAACTGAGCTGATTGAGGGAATGGTAAATGGGGGTTTGGAATGGGTGCACTGGTTTCATCGGCAGCTTGTACCTGAGTCTCGCTAGGACCTTGGTAGATGCTGACTCCGTCCTGGGCACTGTGGGGCTGCTCCGTCCCTCCTGCGATAGGGTATATGTCGTAGGGTGGCGAACGAGTGTGTATGCTGGGTCCTACATGCTGGGCCATTCGCAGGCTAGAAGGGTGCAGATAAATGAGCTAGGTGGACAGAATCTGGGGAAATGACCTTCTGCTTTATCTTGATATCTGGGTCGTTAGGACTGTCCTTCCCATGGCTGGCAGGAATTCCCGGGAGCGGAGACCCAACCCACCTTCTCCAAGGAGTCCCCCCGACGCTCTGTTAGCTGGAGAAGGTCAGAGGGGTGCTGCCAGCCACGTGCCACAGTGAGGACCGAGTGGATTAATTAAAACTAAAAATAAACCTTGACTGGAATTGCTCTTGCAGGTGGAGGGAAGATAGATTAGCCAGACCTAAGAATTTTGAGGCCATCTCCCTTGCACTTAAATTTGACCCCTTAAAAGGACTGAGGAAGAGGAATTGTGTTTGGCACAAGGTAGGTAGTGTGACGTCCACACCGTGTTAGTTCTGCTTCAACACATTTAGGGAGCTCCTAGTTACAACATTTTTTTTTTTTTTCGTTTTAAACTCAAATGTGTGGTGTTTGAGAATCAGAAAGGAGCCGATATATTTGGGCCCTTGAGCACAGCCCCCTCAATTACAAAAATAGATGTCCCTGGGAGAAAACTTATCCAGTCTACTTTAGAAGCCTTGTGTTTTCTTCTTAGCACCCCACAATATATAACTTTACGTACCAAACTTTAAACTGTTGTAATATTGCTTAATCTTGAATGTGAAATAGTAAAAGTATTTGGTACCATGAGCCTTATAGCCAGTTTGTTAGAAGGCAAACTCACCTGGCTTATTTGATACAAAGAAGCCTAGTTTTTGGTAGTTCTCCAGAAGGGTGAAAAATAAAAAGGGAAGGCGGACCTCAGCATACACGCTATCTTTCAGCTTTTTCTTATTTTCTGGCCAAGAGCTGTAAATGGCAAGATTGATAGGATATTTGAACTCAGGAAAAAAAATTAACTCTCATCACCTGAGCTAACAAATGATAATCTTTTAGTAAGAAGAATTGGCTTCATTGGCCTATTTCAAGACAAATAGATCTGAATTCACTTCACATACACATCAAGGTTTAACATACCTTCCGAAGCAAGGCATTAATTATGAACCATACAGAGTGACTAGATGAAAATTCAATGAACAGTTTGAGACAACTTAGTGGTATTTAAAGAATCACCTTTTGTAACCAAAGTACTTTCTCTTTTACTACTCTGTCCCAGGGATCTGTTATAAACCATGTTTTAGGATTATGAAATACTATCATTTCCATCCCAGTTGATTCATTATTTGGGTGGGAAGAATGTCAAATCTCTGAACCAAAGAGAATGTTGGAATCATATCATGGTGGCCATAGGAGTAGAGTTTAGTTGTTAAGCTAGAGGGATGTGGGGCAGGGGAAGGAACTTTAGTCTTAAGAAACAGATCTTCATCAGAGATAGGCCCACGATATTTAGAAGGGAAAGTTAGGTTATCTTTAGAATCTTGAGTGATGCATTTGTGACAAGACAGAGAAATGAAGCAAGAGGAGGGAAATTCATAGAACAGAAATACACAGAATTCTAAAAAAGATGCAAGGGGTAGATGGAGGTAGCTGTAGGTGAACCTGTTTTTGAAGACTTCTGCATATAATGATCTGAATCTGAGGAATCTGAGACATGTGTGAGGGTCTTAGATCAGTGGGGATTGAGGGGTCTGAGAGAATCCTAGGACAGTAGTCCTGCCTTCCATTTTAGACAGGTCTTTGTAAGTTGGCTATACGTCTCCAAGAGTGACATGGTCTGGCCATGGCAGGAGTTGAAGTCTTTCTGCTCTAAGATTCAGTGTCTGTAAGTTTTAAGTTTGCTGCCCATGCAGAATAAGGTGGCAAGAAGGGAGACTTCCAGTTGAGGAATTCAAGAGAGAGAGAGAATTTAGTAGGAAAGGAGGGACATATAGGAAATCCCAGAAACCAAATCACACATGAGGGAAAAGAGCAAAATAAAAAGTAAATGAACAAGCCCATTAACTGCATAAACATTTCTGTGTTCGGGAAACTGCTTCTTTCTTAAGTTTAAAAATGTAAATGATGGTGTTTCCTGCAGTTGGCAGAGAATTACAGGCAAAAACGCTGGCTTTAAGATCAGATGGGAAAAATAGGCAGTGACAGCTCACATGAGGGGCTGTATTAGGATCTCAGGGAAACTGGTTCTTTGAAACACGAGTATGTAAAATCCATTGCATGGTGGTATAGGTAATGATCGAAGACCCTTACCTTTGGCTAGCCAAATACACAGAGTCCAGAAGATGGATAAAAAGGACTCAAGACTTAGCTGTTGGCCATGCTCTGTAGAGAATATCTTCCTGCTCACACATGAACCAATCCCTCTCTCTCTGGGATCTCTTTCCCCTAGAGTACCTTAAGTCCTTTTCCTGAGCTTGCCTAAGCCTCTTGGGCTCCACACTGGAAGGGAAGGGGCTCTGGGGCTCCAATCTTGAGGTTGTAGCAACTACAAATGAATCAGATTTCCAAGGCTCCCGCTCTCAGCATATTCCTGGGTATTATTATATCCAAAGGCTCTCCACTCTTCTTAGGTCTTCTCAAAACACACTTTTAATACCCGGCCTTAGATAGTAGGCCAGGGAGAGGGGTTTAAGGAGTAGGAAGAAGTTCAGGGACTGTTGAGGCAGAGACCAAGAACTCCAAATCCAGACTTGGGAGCTTCTCTCTATGCATTAACCCCCTAGGGAGCTGGAACAGCCAGGGGTCCGAGCCTTGCTCAGGTGCCTTGTGGTTTCCCCACATGTGGTGTACCTCTGTGTGTTTGCTCTGTGCTGTTCCCTCTGCCTAAGCCGGCCCCTTATTGCTCTGTCAAATTCCTACTCATCCTTCAAGTCTCCACTCAGAAATGCCCTCATTGTTGGCAGTTGCTGACTTAAATGGATTCAGGAGTCCAGGCAGACCATTATGTAAAAATGTGCTTCACAGTGGATTCACGGTCAACAAAGTGAGACCCAGCCAGCATTAAGAGGGTGAATTAGAGTCAAAGGAAAAGCCATTTCTTATTTTGAAATAAAACGGCAAATCACAGCTAAATATTTCCTATAGTGAATAAAATTACCTTTTTGCCAATTGCCAATTCTTTTAATTAATTCAAATGTTGAAACTTCTGAAATGCAGAATCAAATCTTTTATTGCCTCTCTGACCCTGAACCAGTGTGATAGATCTTCTGTTGCTATCAATTTAAATTCTAAAACCTATACTCTATGAACACTGATAGCAGTAGAAAGAGATACTTTAGTTCATCTCTCGTGTAAAAAGAAAAGATAATTTTCTCATGCAAATCACTTTTGCAAGGGTGGGTGTAGGGCATGACTGAGAAGGCTGGGATTGTAAAATAGCCTCCAAATTCATTCAAGGCTAAAAGCATCGCTTACCAGGGGGAAAAAAATCACCAGCTACGCCCCACGATCAAATGCGTAGTGTGTAGATACTTCTAAAGATATGCCCTCACATAATTGTGGAAAAGGAGAAGCTGATAATCTTACCCAAGCTCAACAACGTTTCCTTTTTATTTGAAGGTTTTGTTCTGTTGGCTGCACACATGTTTTTAATTTTTCTGGGTGTGTTTATATGTTTGCAAGTTTCTGAGGCCGTGCTGATGAATGGAGTTTTTATTGAATTTATATGTAGCTTTCAGATAGTAAAAATGTGCTCAAGCTTCTTCAGTTTGCCCTGCACCCCCAGTTTGGGTCTTGTGTGAGGAAACTTATTCTTAGTATTCTCAGGGTTTCCCTGAACTTTTCCTCCACATGCTACGATAATTAAGATATTTGAGAGGGGAAAAATGGTTCCTGTAAGCTTAGTGTCAAGACTATGAGATGGTAGATTAGTTCTTGATGGTTTTCCCTTCAGATGATAAGAATTGACCCAGCTGAGGTGGTTCTCCATGGGCATCCATGAGGCCATTGTCTACAGAGAAGAACATCGACTTCCAAATTGCAGTCAGGACCTCTGAATGCTCGGGAGGTTTGGGGGAGTTATAGCCATTTTGGTATATTTTTAAAAATGGAATTGTAATCAATAGGGGGTAGAGGTGAGAGAGCCATTCCTCTGGGTCTGTTTCTCCCCAAGCATGTAGTGAACACTCACTCCCTGTGCGGCCATGGCCAAGGTAGGGATGCCTTGGTCCACACAGTGTTGCGTCTAAGTAGGAGAGCTCTGCTGTCAAGAGAGAACATATTTTGTTTGTTTGGTTGGTTGTTATCTAATGGCTTCCCCCCCCCCCCCCCCGCAACATTCTAGGTATATTAAGTTCTTACCTGGGAACATTTCCCTTTCTGTTCGTGTATATAAGGCTATCTAGGGGTGAGAGGGAAAATAAAGACAAAAGCCCTAACCCCTCCTGACTGTATCTCTTAAGTCTGCGACACTGTGTCATCATGTATGCAGATAGAAAGGATGGTTAAAATATGAAACAGGGCAAACATAGAGGAAGGTGGGAGATTGAATGGGTAGGAGAAGGTGAATTAACATTTAAATGCCTATACGATCCAAGCTTTTAATTCATGAACAACTTAGTCTCAGAGAAAATTCGCGACTTGCCCAAGGCTGCAGAAGTACTATACGGGGGCTCAGAATTTGAATCCATGTTGGCATGATTTCCACGTGTTATGTTGCTATTGTGTTGTGCTGCCTCCTTGTTGTGTCTCATTTATACAAAGCAAAGCAAAGACACCACACACACACACACACACACACACACACACACCCGAAAACCCAAGTAATGTAATAATAACAAAAGTAAGTATTTCAGTATAAAGATGAGAAGAAAATGGAGAAGTGGAATTAAGTGTCTGGACCAAAATTTCCTCTGTTTTATATTGTTAGCACATGGAGAATGAAATCAATCAGGAGTAGAATTAAAGAATTTTAAGTTCAGAAGGCAAATGTTAATGCTCGTAGAATGTTCTTTAAATATATCTTTTTTCATAAACATGTCTGGAAACCTGAAAATGCAGATGTATTTTCTCACAAGGTCATCAATACTGATGCCAAAGCAGCAGGCGTGGGGAGCAGCCAGAGGTATCGGGCTGGGTCATGCACTGCTTGGGGAGACCACCTGGAGACTTACGACCCCAGGATGCACTGTCTGCCTCACTGCTGGGTCGGCCCTGACGACATCTCTGAGGCTGAGTTATTAATTTTAACTTCTGGGTTGATTAAATTGTATGACAACACAGTGCAGTGAAAATATGAAAAACGAAAATTGAATCCTGGTTATCTCGCAAAGGCAACTAGATAAAGGTCCCCATAAACAAACCCATATAGATCATATCCTCTTCATTTGCACTCTCTCTACAAAGTTTCTCGCTGACAGAAATAAAGAGGAAAGAGAGAACTGGACGTTCATTTCTGAGATGAAACACTCAGCATGGGATTTCTCCATGAGTTTCAGGGGGCCACCTGCCTTCACCGGCTTCATTCCTGGGGATTAATGCATGAGGTGGAAGACTCTGGGAGCCAGCTTCTCTGTGTGTAGCGGCCTGCTAGGTCCCAAAATAAAATCACAAAAACAGACGCACGGACAAAAACCTTCCGTGTGGTTATGGGCAACACTATGAAGTAGTTGCTCCAGACATGGATTTGGAGTCCAGCGACCAGCATTCAAATCCAGACCTTGTTATTCACTAGCCCTGAGACCGTGGATCAACTTTCTGGGAGTTTCTTCAACTGTAACATGGGGATAACCAATACTTATCTCGAAAATGGTAAGGATTAAATGTACGCAACACACCTAGCGTGGTACTTGGGGCATGGAAATCTCTCCCTCTGTGTTCACTGCCGTTCTCCCTCTTCCATTTTTTGACCGCCACCATCAACATGTATAGTATCTTAGGCTACTGTCGCAGAATACCACAGAATACCATGCTCTGAGACAACAAAAATGTATGCTCTCACGGTTCTGGAGGCTGAGAGTCTGCAATCAAGATGTTGGCAGGACTATGCTATCTCTGGAGGTTCTAGAGAAGAATCTGTTCCATGCCTCCCTACTAGCTTCTGGTGGTTGCCAGTCGTCTTTGGTGTTATTTGGCCTCCAATCTCCACCTCTGTCTTTACTGCATTGTCTTTCCTCAGTGCCCAAATTTCTGTCTTCTTACAAGGACACCAGTCATTGAATTAGGTGTATGACTTTATCTTAACTTGATTACAACTGCAAAGACCCTGTTTCCAACAAAGGCCACAACGACAGGTACCAGGGGTTAGGACTTTGACATACTTTTGGGGGATAGAATTCAGCCTGCAACAAACACCATCTTTATTTTAGGCCTGAGGAAGCATTGACTCCATCCTAGATCAGGCACATCCTCTAAAGTCACCTGCTTTGCTAACTGCTGTATCTTCTCTTCGCCCACAAGTGGACCTTGCTGACGGCATTGTTATTTGTTTAGCGATTTCTTCATGGGACTTGTTGTGTCTTGTTTTCCCTTGATGCATTTTGTGGTTTGAGTATGTATTGTAGATGTTTGATAAAATGGCAGGAGATACTCTTACCTTCTTCATTTCCTGTGAGGCCCAGGAGACAGCATACAAAATTGAAAACCATTATTAAATGTTTGTCATGTTCAAAAAAAAAAAATCTCGCAATTGAGAAGCTCTTAGCTGAGCACAGAACGGTGAGAGCAGCCCAGTGGGTGCTGTCTGATAAGGGTGAGTATTGGCTGAACAGTATGAAACTCAGCCAGATAAGGGAAGGGTCTGCAAAGTCGCCTCAGCCTTCAATCCCTTCAATCCCTTCAATCCCTTTGCTTGATGCATGTGTCCCATCTGCCTGGAGCATAGGAATCAGCAGAGACATCTGTTTACCTTCAAATTTAGCAAGATTGGAAAGCCCTGACTTTGTTTAAATGTCACCTTATGATCTATCAACTCCTGCATGTGCATCTTGGAAGCTGGGCCAGATGTGGAAGATGTCAGTGTTCCAGAGGACAGAGGCCTGTGAGGTGTATCTCAGAGGCCCGCTCAGCAGCAGAAAGTACAGAGGGACAGACGCCACAAGGCCGAGAGCTTATGTACTGGCTCTGAAAAATGAGAAAGAAGAAAAACAACTAAAGCAAACGAGCAAACAAAAACCCTGAGTTGTGTGAATGAATCAGGAGTCCTCAAAGTTTTTATGCAAAGTACCAGATAGTAAATGTTCTAGACAGTTTCTGTTGTAGCTACTTAACTCTACTACTATACATGAGAGCAGCCACAGACAATATATAAAATAAATGGACATGGCAGTGTTCCAATAAAATGTTATTTGCAAAAACAGCTAGGGGGGGCCAGATTTGGCTCATAGGCCATAGTTTGCCAAACCCTGGGATGAATCAGCCCATCTTATTATTTTCCTTCTGATTTCCAGAAATTATTTCCTAAATTCCATGTTGTAGAAGCTCATTTCCTTCCTTTTTTTAGAAGCTGGACACAGCAGTGGTTAAGAGCCAGATTCTAGAGAAACAACACCTGAGTTCAAATCCTGCGGTTGCCATTCACTTACAGTGTAAGCTTTACCTATGTTTATTCTTCTGGGAAAATAATATAATACATATAAAGTGCTTAGTATGGTAGCTGATTCATAATAACTCCTTAATAATTGTTGGTGTTTAGCTATTTACTACAAACAAGTGTAGAAAGACTTCTTGTTCGTAAAGACCACCCCTAGATGAGTCATTTTGTGTTTTTTGGGTTTTTTTTTTTTTCAGTTGCTTCCTCTATGTCTTCAGGTCTTGTGTGCTTTTATGCTGTAATTATTAACTTATACTTGTACATTCTTGTAGTCTGTGGAAAGCTAGAGGGGAAGGAGGGCCCTCATGTCCCTCGATCCTACTCTAGTACCTGCCCCAAATAGTGATCATCAAATGCTTGCTGAATTACCTGGCTGTTACAGAAATGCTTTTTTATATGACATTTTCAATTGTCCTGTTTTTCATACAGCACCACGGTGTTAATTCAAATCAGGAAATAGAGCAATCTCCCTATCTAGCTGGACCAGGGTTTGCCCAAATACAACCCATGGGCCAAATCTGGCCTGCCACTTTTACTTTATAAGTAGAGTTTTATTGGAACACAGCGATACTCATTCATTTACATATTGTCCTATGGCTGCTTTTTCACTGGGTGGCAGAGTTGAGCAGTTGCAACAGAGACCATATGGCTCCCAAAGCCTAATATATTTACAGAAGTTTGTTGACCCCGGGCTAACTCTTTATTAGTATCCTAACGCTTGTCATTAAACTGCAGGCGGTTCAGATCTAGTACTTCAGACTCCACAGAGATACAAAGTCGTTTGCCTTTCTCAAGACTCATGGTCAAGTGTTAAAGTATTAAGATTGAATCTACAGGGGCTCCTGTGGCTCGGTTGGTTAAGCATCTGACTCTTGATCTTGGCTCAGGTCATGATCTCACCTTTCAGGAGTCTGAGCCTCGCGTCAAGCTTTGAGCTCACAGAGCAGAGGCTGCTTGGGATTCTCTCTCTCTGCCTCTCCCCCACTAGCACTTTCTCTCTCTCTCTCTCTCTCTCTCTCTCTCTCTCTCTCTCTCTCAATAACTTTAAAAAAAGATTGAATCTACAAACTAACAGAAGAAAGTTTCAATTACCAGATTTAAGTTTATGTCTTCCCAATTTACATTGTATTGGATTTCAGACATACTAAAATTTGTATAGTACATGGCTGCAGTTCCCAAGTTGTGCGCCAAGGCACCCCAGGGCGTGGCAGCGAAATCCTAAGAGGTCTGCAGGATATTTTAAATTTCCAAGGGAAGTGCGGTAAGCCTCAGCACTGACGTATTGCGTGGACTAATAGCTTCAGTGGGTCATGCAACCTCCTCTCAGTAGTGTCACATGTTTGTGAGGATGGGTTTGGGCAGTTGCTGTGATTGAAAAAGCAAGTACCACGTGAAAATCAGTGCAGACCAGGAAACGAGAGTGTTTCTATCCAGCCTGATGGCTTCAAGGCTTGAGATGTGTGTCTGGTCCATCAGGTATAAATATCCTTGCTTAAGAATGATATAAAATATTCTTTTTTCAAATTCCCATTAAGTTGTTAGGACACAGCTACTTAATAAACAGGAAGGACTCTTAGATATTGTGGCCCAGAGTTGCTGGAAATCATGGAAGTTTCAACACTCTTACTGTGGCCTTTACAAATGCATATCTGAGTGTCGAGGAGAAACACTCAATATATTCTGATATTCAATTGGGACTTTTCTTTTTCTTGGGAAAACGGTGTCCAAGTTTTTTTTTTAAAGGATATAAAAAGTGCTGGTGGAAGGGAAAACAGGAAATCGATCATCTTAAAACTCGCTGGTTAATATATCCGAAAGTGTAATATGTCCAAAAATATCTAAACCAAAAGGAATCACTTGGATTCAGCTTCTTCAATAAGTAATAATTTAATGCTTATTATATGCTGGAGACATGACGTTGAACAGAAAGGCTTGTGCTTGCAGGAGTCATTGTAGGAATCATTTTGACAAAGCAGTCTGGCTTTCTAAACATTGTGAGTCTCTTCCACACCCAGCTGAGTTTGATTTTCAAAGGGGATATTGGGTACAGTGCTTTTGAACACTGCTCCTCCAGAGAAATCACACTGGTGTTAGATATATGCAATCATGAGAAAAACTTTATTACTGAGAGTGATTCTTCTATATACAGACCCCCACAGGCACCCTTTGTCTCAACACCTTGCCCAACAGATTATTTTTTTTGACCCATGAGATACACTGTGAATCTTTTGTTTTGCACTGCCATTAACCAGAATGTTCTCCCTTAGTGACATGCATTGATTTCCCTCTTAATTTTATTTATCTTTTGTATTGTATAGGCAACGTCTTATGTTTCATATTTTCTTGTTGTTTGTAAGAATCACACTGGCCTTTAACAAAAGAAGAAAAGGATTAGCAGATAAATCTTTAATTAATGTCAAACATGGCTCTTTGTCCCCAAGAGCACGAAGCTCTCATTCCTTATTTCCCATTAACTGGTCAGATATTCATTATAAATATCCTGCATCTTGCAAATTACCTGCTGATGTTAGCCCAAATAGAAGCCATTTGTATCCATAAAGAGCCCTTGATTTATTTTCTTCTTTCCTCCCTCTTCTCCATACTCAGTTTTTATTTGTTACCTGTTTTTCTTTCTCCTTTCCTTCCTCCCTTCTGTCTCTTTTCCTCTGAATGTCGAGGAAGAACAGGGAGGAGGGAAGCAGGAGGGAGGAAGGAGAAAGGCAGGTCGCACAGCTGCTAAGAGCACCAATGTTGGATTGGATGGGGTTTGCATTTATATCTATTTTCTCCCCCCTTGGCTGCTCACACTTTACTTCTCCGAACCTCAGTCTTCAGCCTGTGTCATGGTGACAGTAAAGTGGGCTCTGTGGATGGCTGTAAGGATTGAAGGAGGTGATATGCATAAAGCACTTGACCTACATTCTGATGTAGAGAACAGTCAGTCAGTCGGACAGTCAGAGCTGCTCTTACGAATGCTACTAATTCTAGTGATAGTTGCTAAATCTTGCAGTTTGTAGCCTTCCCTTGCTTCTTTAGCAGCAGCATTTGACACAGTTGGTCTGTCTCCTCCTTGGCCATTTTCTTTGCTTGGCTTCCAAGGAGCTCAGGTGTCTTGCTTTCCCCCCTCTCACCAGCCTCTCCGTCTCCATGTCCTTTCTGGTTCATCTCACTCCTCTGACCTTGAATGCCCCAGGTGCATGTTTGGTGCTGCTCCTTCCTCTATCCACACTTGGTCCTTAGGTGGTGATCTCATGTTCGGTTCCATGTACATGTTGATAGCTCCCAAATGTGTATCTCCAGGTTCTGCACCTCTTCTGATGTCCAGACCTATTCTTCCAACTGCTGACCCACCTCCACACCTGGATGTCTCCTGGGCATGGGAGATCTTTCCTGCCAGAAGCTTAGCTCCTCACCTGCCTCCCAGCCTGCTGCCCCCTCAGTCACTACCCTCATGTTAGATGGCAACCCTGTCCTTCTGGTTGCACAGACCAGAATCTTGGAGTCACCATTGGTGCCTTTCTTTCTCTCCCACCTCTCATCCAGTCAGCCTGGTAATCCTGTTGGCTCTGCTTCAGTTATACCCAGACTCCAACACACACACACACACACACACACACACACACACACACACACACACCACCCCCACGACTGCCTCCCCGGTCCAGCCAGCTGGACTACAACAGCAGCCACCTAACCAGTCTCCTTGCCTCCTTGGCACCCCTTCCCCTGTAATCTATTCTTAACACAGCAGCCAGAGTGATTCTTTGAAAATGTATGTCAGCTCATGTTTCTTCTCCACTCAAATCCTCTGGTGGTTCCCATTCTCAAGGACAGGAAGCCAATTCCTTATAAATAATCCTATCTCTACTTGCCCTGCTCTACCTGCCCACCTGGTAGCTTTCTGACTTCTTCCATTTTCCTTTTCATTCCTGTGCCTCCAGCCCAGCTGGCCTTCTCTCTCTGCTGCCTCAGGACCTTTGCATTGGCTGTTCCCTCTGCCTGGGACACTTTTCCTCCAGATCTGTGCACAGCTGACTTTCTTACCTCCTTTAAGTCTTTGCCCGGACATTCCTGTCTCCATATAGCCTATTTAAAGTTATATCTCCCCACTGACTCTGCTTCAGTAACTCCTAATACTTCGTAATTTGCTGTAGGTTTTTTTTTTCTCCATAGCATCTCACATATTACCTTCTCACATACTAAACTTTTGATAAAATTTATTGTTTATTCCTCTCCAGTGGAATATTGGCTCACCTGGCTGGGAAGAGGGTCTTTGTAGCTTAGTCACTGATGATTCCAAGTGCTCCAAACAGGGCCCAACACATAATAAACATTCAATACATCCTTGTTGAATAAATCATCACCGTCACCGCCACCATAACTTTTATCATTGCATTCATGTTACCCAGCTCATTTTGGGCACACACTCCATGGAGTAGGTCACCTGGCCAGTGGTATTAGAATTGAATAGGCATTGTTTTATGGACAGGTAGTTAGACCAAGTATACTTTTCCCCAGGCAGCTTGTGATTGGAAAGCAGATTTAGATCTGATTGAGGAACAAATATGAATGATGAGAAATCATATGGAAAATTAGGAAAATGTGACTTCATAGATATAATTTGTTAGGACACGAATAGATTTGGTGTTGATTTCTTTGTCTCCCTTTTGCATTTCCGTTGGGTCTAGAATAACAAGGGAAACCCTTAAGCTGGTTCTGGAGGGATGCAGTCTAGTCTCCTGGAGAAAGTTACCTTTTAGGGGTAATGCAGCAAAGCCCCACTTGATTGAGGAGCTGCTCTTCCTGTTCACCCGACCACTGATTGTATTTTATGGTGTGTGGCCCACGAGTGGCAAGAAAGGAGAGTTTGTCGGTTAAGCTTTTTTCTATTGCGTTTGTTTGTTTAGTGTGTTTAAGGATGACTTTATAAATATTGTAGCCCTCGACCCTAATGGGCTGGGCTCTGTCACTTCTTGGAAAAGAGAGACCTCGGTCCCAACCATCCAGCGCTCTCTCCAGTCCTGTATGGCTGGCCCCTGAATGAAAGAAAATGAAGCTGCACCCGGAAGGAGCTAGTTATACATGTCTTTGAAATATCCATTGCAGGCCACAGAAATAGCCTCCCTGGCAGCTAAAATGTGATCCCACCCTGGACTGACTCTCCTACCCCCTCCCCAGGGTATCCCGTCCAGATTTTGGTAGCAGCTGGTCACTTTGCTACCAGGTGACTCCCCACTGGCTCCAGGACACCATATAAATAGCCTGATGTGTATAATCAGCAAAGGAACATATTGTGGGGAGTTCACTTGGTTAGCTTCTAGTCACACGGGGCGGCAGCATTCAGTTCAGCGAGAAAGGGGACGGGGGGCCGTGGGATTGAAGCCTGGCCATATTAGCTCGCCTGGCTGAGAAGAGGTTATCAGAATGCCAAGGGAAGGTGCTGAAAGTGTATTCCCAGCAGACAGTTTAGAAAGAAAAGTAATTATAGTAATCTCTAGCTCAAAGTCCTTAGTTTATTAACATGAAAATGAGCAAATGCTGAATTCCTTCAGACTTCAGCAGCGTGGCGAAGGGCCAGCTCTAGGGTCTGTGGGGCTGCTGGTGCAGTGCCTTTGCCTGAAGGATGTAGCTTCAATTTGTTTACAATGTGCTTAGCAAGGTGTTCATGTTGGCAGTTTCTTGTCTTTTGTTGTTTTTTGGCTTCAAGATCTGCTTTTTAAAAAAAATTTAATGTTTGTTTACTTTTGAGAGAGAGCGCGAGAGCGAACAGGGTAGAGGCCAAGAGAGAGGGAGACACAGAATCTGAAGCAGGCTCCAGGCTCTGAGCTGACAGCACAGAGCCCACCGTGGGGCTCGAACTCATGAACTCTGAGATCATGACCTGAGCCGAAGTCAGATGCTTAACAGACTGAGCCACCCAGGCGCCCCAAGAGCTGCTTTTTAAATAAGAATGCAGTGGAGGCCTCCAGCAGTCTCTCTGTATCTTTTAATTTTGGCTCTGTGAACAGCCCACATGTTACCATGATGCCGTCCATCACAAACAGCTGATAGCTGGTTAAGTTAGTAGTATTAATTGCTATTGACACTGTTTACAGATTTGTTTTTCCCTCCCCTGCCCTCCATAAGAATCCCTTTTAGGCCAAAGCAGTGAGGACCATTTTTCAGGAGAATGCCAGCTCCCACACCCCCTTTCCCTCCCGCCCCCGCCCCTCCGCACTGCCGGGCACTGAGCCTATGATGCGAGCAGGTGAGCTGGGTGCAGGTGTGGGTGCCCGGACTCACAGGCTCCCTGCCTTGTTTCTTCCCTGGTGAGTCAGGCAACCGGTCAGTGGTTAGAAGTAAGCTGGGGCACCTGGGTGGCTTGGTCGGTTAAGCGTCCGACTTCGGCTCAGGTCATGATCTCATGGTCCGTGAGTTCGAGCCCGCGTCAGGCTCTGTGCTGACAGCTCAGAGCCTGGAGCCTGTTTCAGATTCTGTGTCTCCCTCTCTCACTGCCCCTCCCCTGTTCATGCTCTGTCTCTCTCTGTCTCAAAAAATAAATAAATGTTAAAAAAAAAATTAAAAAAAAAAGAAAAAAAAAAAAAAAAGAAGTAAGCTTCCGTCACCACACTGGAACCTCTCAGAATTTCTTAGAAAATACTAGGCCTCAGCTCTGTAAATACAGCCCATCAATAAGCAGACCCCAGCCCAGTTACCCGCCTCAACTCACCAACAGCCAGGACGGGCTGCGGCCGGGTTACCACTTTCGATCATTCAGGCACAGGCAGGCAGATTTGTGTGTCTCTAGCAGCCTTTTTAGAAAGAGTTACTCTTATTTCACAGATGTCTCTGCCCGGCCAAACCGTTCAACTCTAATGTGGTTATCTATCATCCTCTGCTGAGGATTTACCCAGCAAGGGCCTGAAGAAAAAAGCCATTTAGGTTTTGTGCCCACAAATGAAATTGCTAGTTCTTTTTAATTAGGGCTTATAGGTTGGGGAGTTAGCTGCCAGATATCTGGATTTCATGGACCAATAAAATGTCAGAAGGGAAAAATATACAGGAGCATGGGGTTGGCACATTTTTATTGTGCTTGGTCAGGATGTGAAGAAACACGAAACAGAATGACCATTATCTGTTATCTGTCATCTCATAGAAGAATGCACATCTTAACACTCAAGTATAGGCAAAATGTTATCTCAGAGTGAAAGACAGTCCTCTGAATAGAACACATTTAACTTCATGGGAAACTGGACACTCTTGTTATTTCCCCCATTTCCCTGGGACTGGTGATGATGGGTTCTCAGAGACTGCTGCACCTGCCAGCATTTGATGACGACAGGACCCGTTAACCAAGGGAATCAGTCGGTCCCTTACTCAGATCCTGTGACAAGACAGCTAGGGGATGCTTTGTAGTCCGCACACTCAAAATGCCAAAATTCACAGACTCAAGGAGCTACTTTGAGAACGAATCTGAGATTCTGCTAGGCGAGTCCCTTCCCTTTGAGAGGATCGATTCTGCCCACCCTGTACTCGGCTGCTGTGTGCTGATTCCACTTCCTTCCTTTCTGGGTGTATACCTTTGCCATATTATTTTTGTTCTAAGAGATGGCAGAAAAATATAAAAGAAAAATAAACTTTTTCTAGTAATGTATCTCCTAGGGAGCCCATGGCTAACATTCCTCTTGTAGTTTTCCTAGCCTTTTTCCTCTACATGTTTCCCCACAAAATGAGGATCCTCCATCTTTGCAATAATTTTGCATTTTGATCGCTCTTTCCTTTCTATTACATCATTACTGCTTTGTCATATCATGCAGTAGTTTATAGGAGCATCATTTCAATGATAGAGTAGTATTCAAGTTCAGATTTTTCCTTTTTCTCTCTGCCTTTTTAAAAAAGGATAATCTTGGTGCATATCACAAGCTGTTTTTAGGATACGTCAAAGTGCAGCACTGGATCCAAAGTTAAGAACATTTTACTTTTTTATTATTATTTTTAAATATGGGGGTGGGAGGGGCGGAAGGGAAGGAGAGACAGAATCCCAACCACACTCTGAACTCAGTGCAGAGCCCGATGTGGGGCTGAAACTCACGAACCATGAGATTGTGACCTGAGCCAAAGTCGGATGTTTAACCAACTGGGCCACCCAGGTGCCCCACATTAAGAGCATATTAAAGCTGTAGCTACCTGCTTCCAGATGGCTCTCAAGGAAAGCCGACCAATGCACATGTCCATCTGCACACTTACCGTGACATCTTCCCACCACCCACCAGCTGTGACTAAGATGAGACTTGAAAAAAACCTCAGCTATTGGATTTGTCTATTACCTTGATTATGATGATCGCATCACAGGTGTTTGTAAATGTCCAAACTCATCAAATATAGGCTTTTATCAAATATAGTGCTTTGAATGTCAGCTATACGTCAGTAAAGCTGTTAAAAATAAAATACCTTAATCAACTGCAGAATAAGTGAGACTTCCACTTATTTTCTTTCCTTACTAATAAGATTTTGTATAGTCATTTGTGTCTTCTTCTTTGGATTTACCAGGGCCTTTGCTTCCTTCTGTTTTAAATCAAGGAATTCATCTTTTTCCTTACTGGTTTATAAGACGTCTTTTTATATAAAGTTATTAACTTTAGTCCTCATCCACACATACTTTTCTCAATTCTTTATTTGCCCTCTGATCTTCATGGTGGCTTTTGCCATGTCAACATTTAAAGCTTTTGTTAAGTTCCTTTATGGCTTCTTCTTTGGCTAATGTTCCTGAAAAGGACAACTTTGCCTTCCTGTTTCCTTTTATTTCTGCCTCTCTTTCTCTTTTCTCTCTTCACTTCTGTCCCTGCATGGTCCAAGGGGCTGGGGACAGAAGTGGGAGGCACGGCCAAGGTTGAGGAGTGGATGTGTTCCTGCTTGTTATTTTTCTCTCTGGTTTGACTCCTCTACCATTCCGGGATTTGCTTCTTCTCAAATCTCTGTGCTTCTGGCTTCTAGTAACTCCATCATTATACTCAGATAAAATCTTCTTAGTAGCTTCAATTACAGCTGCTGACAGCTGCAGCTTTATAAATAATTACCAGTGGTATCCCTGCTTTGAGCCCATCCCTCCCCAAGTCAACAGACGGGGGGGCTACTGCCGCCTTCACATTTCATCCTGAGATGGTTGGTGAGAAGGTCCCCATTCCTGGAGAAGTGACTTTCTGCAGTGGACTAAGAGGAGTCTGCTTTTGCTGCACTGACATTAAGGAACTCTTTTCAAATGCCTATGAGGCTCGATGCTATCTGCAAAGCATAGAAATGCATTTGTCTTCCTTCATCAGCGGATTTTATAACTTACATTGTTTGCTTTCCTTTGTCGTAGGTTGTTTCCTTGGGAGAGTGTTTTGTTTCTCTGGTAGGATTCATCCAACTGATGGCAGGACATGTACTAACCATCACCCCATCATTGGGCAGACCTGGTCTTCCTACTCCTGCACTTCACAGAGGATCCCAGTTCTCTGCCCATGACTAATCTCTCCAGATAACATTTTAAAGGATGCTAAAATGAGTGTGGTCTCTTAAATAAGCAGGCAATATTATGTTAAAAACCATCCTTTCTGACTTTGAGTGTCTCTCGGCCTGTGTGTCTGCAGAGTTCTTCTGCTTGGGGGACCCACTGATGAGAAGCAGTGTCCCTGAACCTGTGACTTGAGGGCTCCCAGCTTGGGAGGATCCTGGAGTCTCTTTTCAAAAGTTAGATTCCAGGGCCGCATCCCCTAAGTTTGTAACTCTGAGTCTGGGGTCAGTCCCAGGTTATCTGCATTTTAATGGGCGCCAGTGATGATTATTACCCACAAGGAAGTGTGAGACCCCCTGCTTTAGAGAATTCCCTTCATCTGCATATAAAGCCCAGTGGCCACCCCCTCCCCAGGCTTCCACTGTGCAGTCAGCTAAGCCTGGAGAGGGTGGTTTTCTTCACTGTCATTTCACACGTAAGGTGCATGTGGGCAAGAACAGGACCACACAGCCCAGTCACCCCACTGGCCCCTTCAGACTCAGGTCCTTGTCCCCGTGAAGCTTGCGTGTGATGTAACTGCCTTCCCAACAGAGTCCTCTCTGGAAAGCGGGCGGGCGGGTGATGAGGACTTGGGGAGGGTAGGAGTGTACTCTGGGAGGGCAGTTGGGCAGGTTGGCGCTTCTCAGGACATGTGGCTCTTCTCATGCTTCCTTTCTGCATTTCACAAGTATGTGGAACCATAAATGGACTACAGGGGACCAATTCTTAGCATGGTGACTCAGCAGTTAAGTTTCACTGGCCCGTGCAGCCCCTTTCTCACACCCTCCAACAGGACAGGGCTTAGGCCATGGACTTGGGGGAAGAGACAGCCTCATGGGAGAGAGAGACTCCAATTTGGAAGGGGTGGGGGTTGGAGGTGCCTCCTGAGAGAGCCTGATCCCATGGCATCCTCCATGAATCCCCCCTGAGACTCAGAAGAGAAGTAGGAATCTCTGGGCTCCCAGGAGGTTCTTAGCAACCTCCCCTGAAATTTCCTCAAAGCAGGCCCGAGAACAGCTTGCAGTCCAGGGTGGGCTCTTGATAGCTGTAGTAGCTACTGTCTCCAGTTTCGGGGGACAAGTAAAGGTTCTGAGTTTGTGGACTCAAGTCCCTCTCCATCGATTGCATGGAAACACTGCTCAAGGTCCTGCATGTGTGTTATGCTTTCTCAGCCTCTTCTCTTTCCTGCTCCTCCCGTCCGGGCTGCAAGGTGCCCCCTCTCCTATGGCCTGGGAAGGAGTGGAGCAGTGCGCACACTTAACTTATTTTTCATGCATTCCAGAGAGAGGGAGTCAGAGCAAGAGTGCTTAGGCGAGATACTTCTGGTCCTTTCGTAACTACCTTCCATGAATTCAAATCACCCATTTTAACAAATGCCAAAGCCACTGCTGAGAAGGGAATGGGGGAGGAGACGAGGGAAGGGTATTTGCTAAATATCGTTAAGATGGAGAGCAGCTAATTCCTTTTTTCCTTAGCCACACTGAGTCTTGTTTGTTTGTTTGTTTGTTTGTTTGTTTGTTTTTTCCTTCCAGAGTCTCATTTCTCTGATGGGCACGGTGATCTGCATTGTTGGCCTGTTGTTCATTCTTATTTTCTAAATTACGCCCAATATGTTATCTTAGCAACTTTCCACAAACAGAAAATCATGTTTATTGCCCCTTTTGAACTCTGCTGTCACTGTTTCTGCTCCCTCCTTACCTTTGTTTAAGACAACCAACTGCAGACAATCCAAATAACAATGTTTTCAAGCTATTGTCAGATCATAGTGACAATTGATTCCTTGTGGTGCTTCCCAGGAGACTACCCATGGATGTAGAATTAAATGCCAACAATAGCGGATTTGTAACCAAGGAGCAGTCTCAGGAATGCTGGTGGCAAATCGGGGCGGAGGGGGGTTGCAGGGGGGATAGGTTTGGACATCAGGAGCCAGGAGCCAGAGGAAAGGTTAACTTATTGACATCCAGGGATGATGTTATTTGTTTAGAAGATGAGTCACGATCCTGTTTTCCTTTGAACTCCTTCAGAACAACTGGCTTCCAGACAATGGGAGATAGAATACAGCAGGCATTGTCTGTTTTCATAAACTTTCAGCTTGTTCTGTTGCCCGTCCTGTGCTTAAAAGTTGATGTAGAAAAACATTAAGAAACATGTAATATTCCACTCTGCACGATCTGATATTCATTTTGATATGTTTTTGGTCGCTGTTGGTTTTGAAAATGCTGAACACAAATGCTTCACATTGGGGAGGGCAAGCAAAGGATTAAAACAGAATCTCTGCCTCTTGCTTACTGTTGTCTTTGAAGAGATGAAAACGTTCAAGTGAGCAGAATTCTGACAGAATGAAACACGATTAGAACGTTTGGGGAAGGAGATGTGATGTGACTGGGGAAAATGTTAACAGCATAGAGATAATAAATACATTTGCCTAAGACTTTCATCTCTTATGATGCATTTTGTAAAGTGATACACGGGCAGTGTTCTGCATATATTCTTATCCCTCCCTGAGGGTCCCCTCCCCCAAGTATAACCGTTTATGCAAGTGCAAAGAAGTATGGGGGACAGAGTGAGAGCTTGTACAGATCACTAACAACCATGTAAATGCAGGCAGCTCACCAGGGTTTTCAGACTGATAATGAAGATTATTGAAACCATAGGAAGCATTTGGGTAAGAGGAGTGCACTTACTGTTATTATTTAACAGTTACTGAATACTGACAGTGTGCTTCATTAGAAACAACAGAAGACCCTGAACTTGCCCAAAAGACTCAAGGTAAAAATTAAACAAAGGCACCAAGGAATGACAAAACCCAAGGGTGTAAAAATGTAACTGGAACAAGACATAAGTAGTTGGTGGTATCTCGTTTGCAATTGTTAAATTTTTGTTCCTTCCTTTTGACCCCACACCAGCCAATCTCTGATAGAGCCAGACAGCGATGGGGTGACGGGGAGAAGCTAGAAAACGACTTGTGTGCTCCCTTAGCTATTTGCTCCACATCCACATTGCCCAGAAGCCAGCATTTCCTTGTGCCTCTTCTCCTCTCCCCTGTGACAGTATATGTACCACTTTTTACCTGGTCTTGTATCTGCCTTACCTTCCCTACTAGGCTAGTAGCATTCTTTTTTTTTTAATGTTTTATTTATTCCTGAGAGAGAGAGAGAGACCAGGGGAGGGGCAGAGAGAGAGAGACACAGAATCCGGAGCAGGCTCCAGGCTCTGAGCTGTCAGCACAGAGCCCAACACAGGGCCCGAACCCATGGACCACAAGATCATGACCTGAGCTGAAGTCTGACGCTTAACTGACTGAGCCACCCAGGCACCCTGTAGCATTCTGTTATAAGTGGTACTCCATGTATGGATGTGGTTCTTAGCAGCGCTTCTTTTGAATGGAGACTTTATCAAGCTGGATATGAGCCCCTTTCATGCCATGTGCCTTTTGGGTGAGCTGTTTAACCAACCACTGGTACTTTGGTTTATAGTCTACGTAAAATGCAGATTACAATACTGACTTCATCCTGGGCTGCCAGTAGATTGAATGAGATGTATGCAAAGCACTTAAGCATGCGCTAAGTCATGTTAATTTGGCTATTTCTCTTGCCCACCACACACTCCCACCACACAGCAAGGGTGCTTTATAAAGACACTTGAAGCCCTCCTTGAATGAATGACCAAAAAGGTGCCAACTCAAAGTATCATATCAACCATGATGTTAAATTGTGTGTTTATGGAGATGCTTGTGTATTTGTCACCTGTGCGTGGTGATGCAGGCACACTCTTTAAGGGACAGAACCTTTCCCTAGTCTTTATGATCTCCCTGTAGCAGCTAACCACAGCCAGGGGCCACCCAGGCTCAGGGAAGCTCACAGATTTGCCTCGACTCACACAACTTGTAAGTGGGGGATTTAGTATTTGAACTACCCCCTCAGCTGCCTAGCCCCGTGTGACCCCCCCAGATGTTTGCTGAGCGAGTGTTAAGTAATCATTCTCATCCCAAAGTGACTGTTCCCACTGAAGCTTCTTTCTTTGTTGATTTGTGCTCTTTAGCCTGTTTTCCCTTACTCCCGGGCTGACTGTGCCCTCCAGTTTGGCGGCTGTGAGCCAGATAGGGCTACTTAAATTCACATTCAAGTTAATTAAAATTAAATAAAATTCAAAATTTAGTTCCTCGATCACACTGGCCACATTGCAAGTGTTCAACAGTTCCATTTCATTCGTGGCAATCACAGATATATAATATTTTCATCATTGCAGAAAGTTCTACTCCTGAGAATTGCCTCAAATAAATAACAGGCAAGATGCTGGGCTTTATTTATTTATTTTTTCTGATGCACGGGATTTTATACCGTTAGTGTTTTATACTTTATGAGACACTGGCTAACCAGCTGGTAGAGAATGGCAAATAGTTATAAGAAGATTACATTTTGATTTAATGGTCTTTACACTGTGTGTTGGGTTTTATGAAAAGTGCTTTCTGTGAGCTGTCTCATGTAATTGTTGTAGCAGCCCATTGAGGTAGGCGCTATCACCAGTCCCTTTGTACAGGGTTGGGAAGTCACTGGTCTGAAGTCTCAGAACTGGTCGGTGGAAGAACATGAAGCTGACCGCAGAGCTCTGGCCCTTAGCCACTGCATCGCCTCCTGCCAGTCACGGCAAATTCTCATAAGTACGAGCTGTCGATTTTAAAGACAGTGGCAGCAGGATTCTCTGTGCTGAATTTAAATGGAACTGGGCCATGGTGGGTGAAAGAAGTCGGAATCTTTTCATCATTCCTACAGACCTCTGATTCCTTAAAGAAACCAGCTTGGCAACTGAACTGAATTTTTTTTTTTCTAGGCCTTGAAAATCATCTCTACTCCTATATATTGTCTTCATTTCTACCAATGAAAACATGTGCAGCCCATCAAAATAGATCATCTGATATTCAAAAGTGGATCAGAGATAAAGGGGATTAGGAGGTACAAACTTCCAGTTACAAATAACTCACGAGGATGAAAAGGACAGCATAGAGAATATAGTCAATAGTATTGTAATAATGCTGTATGGTGATTACACTTACCACGTCGATCACTGAGCCAGGCACAGAATTGTCAAATCAAGATGTTGTACACCTGAAACTAATATAGCACTGTATGTTAATTCTACTTCAGTGGTAATTTTTTTCAAATCAAAAATCACAAAAGCAATGTAGCAATGTTAAAAGCTAAAAAAAAAATTAAGCATTCAACATATAGATGAACAGAGACAAATTGATTAAGAACATATTTTGAGAGTCAAACAGTCTTTAAATACTGTCTCCACCACTTTGCTAGCTCTGTAACCTTGGGCAAATTAACCTCTCTAGCCTTCATGTTCTTCATCTGTAAAATGGGATTAGCTATAACATAGACCCTATAGATCATTGTGAGTATTGAGTAAAATAATTCATGCCAATCACCCATAAAAATATTCAATAAATGTTAGCTACTGCTAAAAAAAAAATGGGTCAGAAACAAATTATATGGGAAACTGATTATGTCATCAAGGTTTTGAAAACTAGTGATTTCTTTTAATGTTTATTTTTGAGAGAGAGAGACAGAGTGTGAGCAGGGAGGGACAGAGAGAGAGGGAGACACAGAATCTGAAGTAGACTGAAGCAGAATCTGAGCTGTTAGCTCAGAGCCTGATGCGGGGCTCAAATTCATAAATCGTGAGATCATGACCTGAGCTGAAGTTGGACACTCAACCGACTGAGCCATCCATGCTCCCCTGAAAACTAGTGATTGTAATGAAAATAAAATGAGCCCTACTGACTGTAAGAAGCCAAGAGCTGTTTGCAAGAAATTGTAAGAATTCTACTGGACTTCCTTGCCCATTCTCTCTCTACCCAGCATACCTAGCTCCTATTCGGAGGATGTGCTTGAAACATGTGAATGGTGTGAAAGTTTGTTCCCTGTACAAGGTCATTTAAAAGTTTTAGGTTGGACCAGGCACTATGAAGTTTGCCTTGTTCCAGGTAACCTGCATAAGATTCATTTTAGCCATTTGGGACTAGAATTTACCTTGAAGAATCTTCCAGGACTAATTCTCTTCCAACAAAAAAAATACAAGAGCAGTTTCCAGATTCTTGGATAGTATTAAATTTTCTTGAAGATAACTAGTGTTCCCACAGTTGGAATGGTGGTGGCCTGTTACTCAGATTTAAAAAAAGAAATTTGGACAAAACGATTCCTGGGCTGGGCATGTAGCGGAGATCTCATCGATACTTGTTATTCTTCTACCAAGTTTTGTTTAGAATTACCCAGAATCCCTGGACAGTGTTCCCATCTCTGCAAGGGTACCCTTTTCCTGTCAATATTTAGGAAGAAGATGTCAACAAAAGGTGGTAGACTTCACACAGTGTACATATCTCTGCACTGAAGTTTCGTCAAAGGTGTCACTCATGTCCCAGGTTGGAAAACGTTCCAGTTGGTGGCTCAAAATAGAGCCCAAAGGGAAGTGATGGTTAGAGATAAAGAAACATGGGCTTTGGGGTGTAGGCAGAGTTATTAACAGAGAGCCATGTTTGCTTGCAGCACTTTTAACTACTCCGGGAATCTTGAAGTGACTTAATTCGTTGTCCAAATCCCTACCTCAGCCCCCAGGTAATCACTGGAGTGATGAAAAATACTACATTCTCTCTTTCTTTTCCTAAGCTCAATTTAATCTTGATCTTTGAAAAGTAAATGGTTTTTCTTGTGCAAACAGCTTCATAGAAATGTCAAATCTGGCCTCCACAGTCTATGCTGAAGGGGGGAGACCTGGTACAAAAGGCTCAGTGCTCAGGGCCTGGGCTTTGAAATGACTCCAGCTGTATTGCCAATGCAAATGCAGGAGGGGAAAAAATTACTGGAACAAATTGAAAGGTTATTCAGACTGGAATTTAGAATCTCAATAAAAAAGGCTTTTATAAGCCAAAGCCCTCGGAGTAACCAGATCATTTAAAAATACATCTTTTCTGCATTAAATGTAGTGTGACAGCCGCATTAGAAATGCTGCAGTCCAAGTACGTTCCTTAAACATTTTTAACTGACTTGTAAGGACAGCTAAAATCTTCTCTTGGAAGGGGTGGAGGTGGATGCTGGATCTCCTGTCTGTAAATCGTTTCCATGCCTTTATTTTTGCCTAATTTGTGATACCTGGCAAATGGATTTTCATCTTTCCCCCTGTTGCTTCCTGCAGGCTCAGTGATCTCCGTGGGCTCTGTGTCTTGATGAAAATTTGTTGAGCCAGTCTTTTCCCTTTTTGACTTAGTAGAAACAGTCTTTCTGGTCACCCAGATGTTGGTGAAATAGCACATAGTTGTACTGGGGAGGAATTCTTTTAACAAGAGGTATTTAGGCCAAGAGACACAGACATAACTCACCTAATGCAAGGCAGTGACCCAAGTGAGGGACTCCCTTCTCATTGTTTAAGATCTGGAAATAAATGATCCAGATCTACTCATTGAAGTGCATGGCAGTCCTCTCCATCAACCCCACCCCAGCAACTTCTATTTCTTTGAACCAAGTGGAAGATAATTTCAAGGGAAAAGATCGCTGTTGAGTGAGTTGAAGTCAAAGCAACGGACATTCCCAGTGGGCTTCCGCTGCACTCCCCACCCATCTGGGCACAGGGCTACCGTGGACCCTCTGTGTGTTGCTGACACAGCTCCTGAACTGTCACCCTCACAGGTACTTCTTCCCATTTATTTCTAAAAATGGCTCAGTCACCAAAAGATTGTGCTCATTGTTTTTAGTTGGTGATGTATTTCTGAATGCTCACTGAATGCTCACTGTCTGGAAGCAGCAAATATTCACATTTTACCATTTTTTATTTCAACCCTTTGGCCTTATTTTAAGTCCTTCCTTTTCTCCTTCTCCAGGGGTCAAGTCATTTCCTTTCCTGGGGGAGAGGTAGCTCTTAGTGCGGCCAAATTTTATCGTTTGTATCAGTGTCCTGGGAATTCTGCTATGAATGAGAGTTACAAGGTAGCTTCTCTGTATCCCCACTAGATTGCGTGTTCCCTGAGTACAATAACTTAGCCTTTTTCAACGGCTTGTTGTCCCTCAGCCCCTGGTGACATACTTAGCCCTGCAGTGAGTTCTCACAAGAGTTTTGTTGTCAGTGTGTGTGTGTGTGTGTGTGTGTGTGTGTGTGTGTGTGTGTGTTGAGGGAGTGGATGACTCTAGTTAAAATCAGTGAACTCAAGAGTTGCAGAGAACACGCTAACACTCTCCCTTCTCACTGATGACTAGTATCTCTAATGGGTGTTTTAGAGCAGTATTGTTATTTCATTCAACAGTCTGAGCCTCCTCTCAAAATGTTTCTATAACTAAAACCTTTGCATTAACCTTGTTGGGATTATCTGATATAATTATAAAATAATAAGGTATCTTCCTGGTTAGAGGACTGTAAGTTGCTTCATATGAAGTGCTGATCCTAACTTCATGAGTTTGCAATTTGGTGTGAGGAATTGTGCCTGAAGACCACTGCTTCCCTTCATACCTGAAAATGGATGTCGTCCTGAACGGTCACTTCAGTGATACTGAAGTTCCTCCTCAGCGATGAACCACGGCCTCTTTTCTCATCAGGCAGCCCTCATGCAAGAATACGTTGATCTGCTCTGGTTTCTCTTCCTCTTTCAAGATCGCACCAGTAGCTTTTCCATATGTTTTAGGCATCTTCCCGTTCGCATACTGTACAGCCAGATAAACTAGATCCTCATTACTACGTTTGCGTCCTATTCCTTCACGTTCCAGCATTTCTTTGACAAGTAGCATGCCCATGAAGACCCAGCAATGCCTCATTTCCTTGTATCCAATAAAGCCAACTTTTGACACAGGGAGAGAGCATCCTCCATTTTTTCTTCAGCTGAAATGGAGTTTGGGTAAAGCCAAGCACTGGTTCTCTTCCTGAGACTGACATTTCAATAGATGGTTGGCATAGGATGCCTTGCTCCCTAAAATGACATTTTCTTCTCAAAGTAATGGCAGACCTCAACAGTGTTCATCATGGAGTAAGTGATACATGACATTGCCATGTTTGACACACATACCAATACTTGCCTGGCATTACGCATCTACCTCTTTCCCTCCCGTTCAGGAACATGCCTTAGAATGTAAGTGGGTGCAGTGACATTATTAGTAGCATGATTGGAATCTGTATTTATTTAAAATATTACGTATTCTCAGACTTAGGTTCTTGGACTGTCATCAGTTACTAACCACCCATGACCCACAGCACGTTGCCATTGAGACCCAACTGCCCTTGAGCGGCGATGCCTCTGGAGACTGTACTTTCAACTGAAGCACTGTGTGACTGCCTGCCTTTAAAAATGATCTTGTAACTGATTGTCAGGGGCACTGTGAGAACTGAAGCTCTCCAGCTTTAGACCCTCATTCTCAAGGTGAAGAGCAGCGGGAGGCTTTGATAACTTTTACAGTGCACAGAGGGAAACATTTTTCGCTGACTGTGCCAGAATCCCATGCTCTGTGGGCAACATAATGGATTTCATTCAGAACCCTGCACAGGCCAACTGTCATGATATGGTTGGGAAGCTTTCCATCAGCTACTGTGAACTCCATCACTCTGTTCCCTACCTCCGTTTTTGGCTTCTCCATTCTTGGTCACATTTTACGAAGCAGCCAACCATCCAGATTGGGATTTCATGCTCTGCTGCACTGTTGCCTGAGTTATTTCTCTTACAAAGGCCTCCTTTACAAAGTCCTTAATCTGAGTAATGCATAGAAGGTGTATTAAGGGGTAACAAGTGAAAGAAGGCAAGAACCAGCAACTTCCTGAAAATTGTTGTCATTAGAGCATTTCCATGAAGGCCCAACGATTCATTAGAGTGAGTCCAGACAAAAACCCTATCCCCCGAAACATATGTAGTGCATTCAGACCTAATTGGCCATGGTCCAGTCCAGTTCTAAGGGGGATATTCTTGGCATTTTGGAGGTCAGAGGAGAGATCTGATTTGAAGCTTGTCATGTGTGTTTCCCCCATGTTATATTTAAGTTTGTTTGTTATATTCATTGGATGTGCCCCTTGCCTTTAAATTTCTGGACAAAATTCATATACATTGGTCAACTCTGGCTTTTTATGCTATCAATCTAATGCCTCATTGCAAAAGATATCTACACCTTTGTACCAGCACATGAAAAGCCTTCATAGAACAACCTAGAGTTTGAGTGGGAAAGAGACTCTAAGTTATGGTTTAAGATTGACATTGGTTGTGTTGGCTGGAAAAGAATCCTGACTGTCTTTCATCTGCAGAATTTTCTTTGCAGTCCCAGTACTAGGAATGGCTAATGTTTCCAAAGCTTACCTGGAAACCGTACTATGAAAAAGCCTGTGAGTGAGAGCAACTTTCCATAGGATTCTTACTTACCTCTTGAATTTCCTTGGTCTGCTTATCTAAGAATTTCACTGTGTGGGGCAGATAGAATGAGGCGGGAAATTCCGAGGCATACCACTGCATGAGTTTTTGTTTGCTTGTTTGACTTCAGCAGGGAGGTGAGATGAGAACAGTAAGTAGTATGTTCTGTTTGTCTGTCCAAGGAAACAATTATCTGATGGAAAGGCACCTTCAAATCCTATTTTCACTACCTTTTTCTGATTAGAATCATATTCTGGCTATAATAATCAAAGCTTGAGTGTGTGACTTCAGGTCTACCTGTATCCACACAAAAGCTTTATTGTTTAAAGCTTTGAAGCACTACCTACCCATGTTGAGCAATGGATAAGGGTTAAGGCCTGAAAAGGTAATTACTTATATGAAGCCAAAAGTCAGGGATGTGCGAGACAATTTAAAGAGCCCAAGGGATCTTATATTTCTTGCCTTGATTTGATTGAAGGGCATGTGAAACCATCGAGTGAAACTTTTCTAAGTAATTAATTTCAGTTCACTGATTACTATCTCTGAGCATGAGAAGTTGCTGGATAGTATCATCTCATATATACAAAGGTGTTATCTAATTTGATAGCAGGCTACCACTGTTCAGCCTGCAGATTCTAATAAAAAATAGAAATTTCGATTCAATGAGACAAGTTTTAAGGTTTAGATTATTAGCTATTTGGCCTACTCTGTAGAGCTACCGAAGACAAAGTGACAGAAAAACAACCCAAATAAATAAATACTTTTTTGAAAGGATGGAATTGAATAAGATCCTTTGATTAGAGGCCTTGGGATAACTGCCAAACTGGACTTTGAGTTGTTTATAATGGTACATGTTGACTGAGCAGAGATGTATGAAATCTGGGATCCTAGCACTGAATACCGTAGCCTTGGCCCAAGTATGCTGGAGGCAGAGGGCAGGGACTATTTGGAAAAGAGACAGATAGCCTACTCTTTTAAAGAAGAATGCTTTTAAATGCAAATGTGTAAGTTAAGCTGTAATTTAAGTGCCCACATCCCAAGAGACTCCACAGTTTCCTCCAACACCTCAGTTCCTGGTGGAGGAGTGAGATCCTAACAAGCTTACCTTGGCTTTTAGTTACACATTGACTTCCCACCAGCCCAATTTGGTTTTGACTTAAATATTGGATCTTAAGTTTTCCTCTTTTTCTGCAACTTCATCAGTTGAAGAAACATGGTTTTATTTTCCTAATAATTCTGTTATGATGAAATGAGACCAGTCTTCACTATTGTTTACATTTATTCATCAACCCTAAAGTCTCATTCCACCCTGTCCTCATTTTTAAACTCTAGTTGCAGACTGCTTAAACTTGTATCCTTAAAAAAAAAAAAGTCCAATACTTAACACCTGGTAGAGGTGCTGTCTTCCATAAAGAATATATGCCTTTTGTTTTCACAAACAAACAAAACCAGGCAGAGATGTGAGAGACAAAAATAATAGAATAGATTGATTCATTAGCTAAACATCCATTTATTCATTGAACGAGTATTTGTTGAGCATCTATTGTGTACCAGACACTGAACTAGCACCTGGTCAATTATAACACAGATGAACAGTGGTTACTGAGGAGTCAGGAAATAAACAAGCGAACTCCAAGTGATATATTTCATAACAAATATGGTAAGCATGATAAAGGAAAAGCAAATCTCTTCATAAGAGATTTGTGTTAATAAAGTTAGGCTGGACTATGTTACAGTAACTATGCATAATACAATTAAATGGCTTAACAAAAACAAAGCTGTAGGTTTTGTTTTTTGTTCTTTTTTTTTTTTGCATCCCCATATGGTGAGGTTGGTTAGTTCTTTTGGGAGGTATCTATCCAGCCTCCTTCCATCATCGGTACCACTGACTTCAACATGTGGTTTCCACAGTTGTGCTGAGAGAAAGAAAGATTGAAGAGTATTAAATAGGTATGGTTTGGGCCAGCTAGGAAATGGGTATATCATTTCTGCTTGTATTACATTGGCCAGAATCTAGCCTAATAGTGAGTGAGACTAGGAAGCAGTCTCCCTGAGTGCCCAGAAGGAGGAAATGGGAATGGTGATCATCTTTATTCTAATGGAAGACTTCGTTTAGATTAGAGGTTTTAGATGATCTCCATACATATGACTTTTCACCAGTAATTAGAATATTAAATATAGCCACATTAGCAGAACATACATTTTTCTCAAGTGCATGTGGAACATTATCCAGGATAGATCACATGGCAGGTCACAGAAAAAGTCTTAACAAATTTGAGAAGATGGAAATCATAACAAGTATCTTTTCCAACCACAATGGAATAAAAGTAGAAATCAATAGCTGAAGGACACACTGGAAAATTCACAAATGTGTGGAAACTAAACACACTTTGAACAACCAGTGGGGCAAAAAAGAAATCAAAAAGGAAATTGGAAAATATCTTGAGACAAATGAAAATGAAAATACAGCATACCGAAACTTATGAGATGCAGCAAGAGCAGTACTAAGAGGGAATTTTATAGTGATAGATACTTATATTAGAAAAGAAGAAAGATCTCACCCTAAGTTAACACCTCAAGGAACTAGAAAAAAAGAACAAACTAAGCCCAATTAGCAAAAGGGAAGAAATAATAAAGATTGAAGTAGAAATGAAGGAAACAGATAAAGGAAAAAAATCAATGAGAGTAAGAGTTGATTTTTGGAAAACATAAATGCAATTAAATTTTGGGTAGACTAAGGAAAAAGAAAGAAGACTTAAGATCGGAATGAAAGAGGAGACATGTGATGTGATGTCACAAGGACGAAAAGGGTCCTAAGACATTACTCTGAACAATTATCCTCTATCAAAGTGGATAACCTAGAAGAAATGAATGAATTCTGAGAAACATACAACCTATCAAGACTGAATCATGACTAAAAAGTCTGAACACACCAATAACTGGTAAGGAGACTGAATCAATCATCCAAAATTTCCCAACAAAGAAACATCCAAGGTCTCATGGCTTCACTAGCAAATTCTACCAAACATTTAAAGAAGAATTACTGTCAATTTTTCGGTAATCAGGAACAAAGAAAGGATGCACATTCTCACCAGTTCTATTCAGCATAGTACTAGAAGTCCTAGCCAGAGCAATTAGGTGAGAAAAAGAAATAAAAGTCATTCAAATCAGAAAGGAAGAAGTAAAACTATCTGTGTGTAGATGACATGACCTCACATGTAGAAAACCCTAAAGACAAAAAAAAAAATCCTGTTAGAACTAATAAGTGAGGGATACCTGGGTAGCTCAGTTGGTTAAGTGTCCAACTTCAGCTCAGGTCAAGATCTCGTGGTTTGTGAGTTCGAGCCCCGCATCGGGTTCTGTGCTGACAGCTCAGAGCCTGGAGTCTGCTGTGGAGTCTGTGTCTCCCTCTTTTTCTCTGCCCCTCCCCGCTTGCTCTCTGTTTCTCTCTCTCTCTCAAAAATAAATAGACAGTAAAAAAAAAAATGGAATAAGTGAGCTCAACAAGGTTGCAGGATACAGAATCAATTTACAAAAATGAGTTGTGTTTTTATACGTAGAAACAAGTTATATGAAAAGGAAATAAAGAAAACCAATCCCATTTATAATGGCATAGAAAAGAATAATGTACTTAGGAGTAAACTTAACTAAGGCGATGAAAGACTTGCATGCTGAAAACTGTAAAGATTGTTTCCTTCTCCCTCCTTTCCTTTCAGTTTAACACAATAAATATTAACCTTGTTGAACAAAACCTCTGTTCTAATGAAACAAATGATAGGAATGATTTTGATAGTAGGAGGAGTGGCCTTGGGAAGAAGATAAAATGTAATAAGAGTGTGGGCTCGCGACAGCCTGGTTCAGATTCTCACTCTGTTACTTACCAGTTGGGTTACCATAGGCAAGCCTCTAAAGTGCTCAGTGCCTCAGTTTCTTCATCTGTAAAATCGAGATCATCATCATAGTAAAACCTACCTGTATTTGTTTTATATTTATGTGGTAACAGATGACCACATATGTAGTGGCCCAAACATCTCAAATTTCTATAGGTCAGAAATCTGACCTGGGTCTCAGTGGGCTAAATTCAAAGGGTCAGCAAGCCTGTATTCCTTTTTGGAGACCCTAAAAGATAATTTATTCTCTTGCCTTTTTCAATATCTAGAGGTTGTCCCCATTTCTTGACTCGTGGCCTCCTTCCATCTGCAAAGCCAGAGTGGCCAGTTGAGTCTTCCTTTCCTCACATTATAGTACTGACTCTGATGCCTTCTTCCACTTTAAAGGACCATTGGGGTGGTATTGGTCCAGCAGGATAATTCATAATGATTTTACTATTTTAAGGTCATCAGATTAACAATCTCAATTCCATATGCAACTTTAATTCCCCTTTGTCACGTAACATAACATCACAAAGTCCGGGGAATAGGATATAGATACCAAATTTGGGATGGGGGGAGGGGGTGACATTACTTTGCCTATCCCACTACCATATAGGAATGTTGTAACAATTAAATGGCTCCTACAATATAATTATTATATGTAATGGCTCCTATATAATGATTTTAAGAGATGGCCCCTGTAATGGCTTTGAACAGTGCCAGTCACATAAGCACATGCTCAGTAAATGTCATACATGACCCCATTATGTCGTACCATTTCATGAAGTTGTTTTGAAGAGGGGCAGGCTGCCAGCAGTTTGGTTTCCAGGAGGAATCCATGCTTCCTCCCTCGCTGGTAGAAGTGATGATAAAAGTGTGTAGATAAGACAGCCAGTTCCTCCTCGAGACCTACACATTGCTTTCCAAGGCCAAAGCTCAAGGCCTGAGATCCCTTTGGAATTGTGTGATTCTCCAAAGAAAACGTGTGGTTTGAACAAAGCCAATTATATGAGTAGCAAGAATGAAACAAATTGGGTAAGATCCAAGCAGATAACATTATCCTCACAGAAAAATAGCCAGTAGGAAGGTAAGGAGCCACCCACCCCAGGATGTTATTAAGTCCGTGTAGGAGCTGGAGTCCAGGGTGTACTTAAGACAATAGACTCTGGAATTGAAATCTCTTCTTGTCTCGCAAGCCTTAGTTTCCCCACTTGTTCTATGTGAATAAAAATAATACCTATCTTAGCATGAGATGAGGGCTGGATGAGCTAATATAGCCAAAGTGCTTGGCACAGGGAAGGCCTGGCACTAAGTGCTAGATCAGGGATAGGTCTGGGATGTTTTGTATGTACTCAGAATCCTGTTGAAAATAATTAGAGTTGAAAGAGCCATTCTCCTGCTAGTCTGGGGCAAAGCTAGCAGGATTCTGAGCATTATTTCCAAAATCCTATTCTCATGTAGTTAAATCTCAGAGTGAATGTTTATTCCATTAAACATTCTTCCCCAGATTGCATCATATGCAATTATGAGATGAAAATGTTGTCTGGAGAATGAAAGTAGCCATTGTTCAAGTTTTATATAGGTGATGATAGTTTTTGAATCTTCTTTGTGGGAGGAGGAAGGATTTGTTGGTTGAGATGGATTATGACAATTGGGCCAGGGACAGAGAGCAGAAAGCCCCAATTTCTTGGTTGGAAAGAAATGTGTTGTAGGACCTGGACTCGGCAGGAGTAGTATCTTGGGCGGTTTTCATCCCATAACAAGAATAACTGAAGATAAAGACAAAGATGATGAAAGACAAGATGATATTTTAATGTCAACAGGCTAAGAAACAACAGTGCTGTTGTTTGCAGACAGCCTTTGTTCATCCGTGTGAGATTAGCCGTGGCATTAATTTATTCAGGATTATAGTTCAGAAGGAAAGTCAAAGCTGGAGCGCTTTCATTTAAGGAGCACACTGTACTAACTCCAGGGTGGAGAGGCATTGGTGCCCTGCTCTGTGGCCAAAGATCCTTCTGAGTGATTTGTCTTTACAGGATGGCTTACCCAGAGCACAAACCTTAGAGGCCACCTTTGCCTGCCTCGTAGCCACTGTCAGGATTCCTTATAGCCTTGTCGTACCCCGAGATTCTTTCGATTTCAAATGGTAAGAGCAATGGCCATACTTGGAAAGTGGAAACTGGTCAGGTCAGTGAGTCTCACCTAGAGCTACTGTGGTTCAGCCCCACTTGTCCAGGTTCCAGATATGTCCACACTTTGGGTAAAAATATTGCAACCATAGATTCTTTCCTCACCAGGCCAGCTTCTTAGCTCTGGAACATTTATACTTATTGTCATGAGGATGATGGGAGCACGATATTATCACAAATATTGTTAATGTAAAACAAAGCAAAACAAAAACAACTTAATTTTGTTTTTATTATTTTATTATTTATTTATTTATTTATATTTTTTAAAATGAAATTTATTGTCAAATTGGTTTCCATATAACACCCAGTGCTCATCCCAACAGGTGCCCTCCTCAATGCCCATCACCCACTTTCCCCTCCCACCCACCCCCATCAACCCTCAGTTTATTCTCAGTATTTAAGAGTCTCTTCGGTTTGCCTCCTTCCCTCTCTATAACTTTTTTTTCCCCTTCTGCTCCCCCCTGGTCTTCTGTTGAGTTTCTCAGGATCCACATATGAGTGAAAACATATGGTATCTGTCTTTCTCTGACTGACTTATTTCACTTAGCATAATACCCTCCAGTTCCATCCATGTTGCTACAAATGGCAAAATTTCATTCTTTCTCATTGCCAAGTAGTATTCCATTGTGTATATAAACCACAATTTCTTTATCCATTCATCAGTTGATGGACATTTAGGCTGTTTCCATAATTTGACTATTGTTAGAAGTGCTGCTATATACATTGGGGTACAAGTGCCCCTATGCATCAGTACTCCTATATCCCTTAGGTAAATTCCTAGCAGTGCTATTGCTGGATCATAGGGTAGATCTATTTTTAATTTTTTGAGGAACCTCCACACTGTTTTCCAGGGCGGCTGCACCAGTTTGCATTCCCACCAGCAGTGCAAGAGGGTTTCCGTTTCTCCACATCCTCGCCAGCATCTATAGTCTCCTGATTTGTTCATTTTAGCCTCTCTGACTGGCGTGAGGTGCTATCTGAGTGTGGTTTTGATTTGTATTTCCCTGATGAGGAGAGACGTTGAGCATCTTTTCATGTGCCTGTTGGCCATCTGGATGTCTTCTTTAGAGAAGTGTCTATTCACGTCTTCTGCCCATTTCTTCACTGGATTATTTGTTTTTCAGGTGTGGAGTTAAAAACAACTTAATTCTGAAAAAAATTTAGACTCATAACGAGTGCAGAATAGTTCAGTGTGAACCCATGCACTCTTCCCCTAACTTCCTCTGGTAATACAATCTTATATAAGCAGAGTTGATTAACTTTTTAATGACTTTATATATGAAAATTTCAAAAATACATGGGATAAGGTACAAAAAGCTTAAGTGTACAACTCTATGATTTTTTATATTTTTACCAAGTGACCACTCTCACGTAAACATCACAGACATCAAGATAACCTTTCAGCGCCTCCCGAACCTTTCTCATCACACTCTTCCAATCATTATGTCCCCCAAACATCATTACTTTAATGGATTCTATCACCATGGATTAGTTTTACCTATTATTGATGTCTACTGCTGTATACCCTTTTGTATTTGGCTGATATATACTCTTCTGTATTTGACCTCTTTTGGTCAATATTTTGTCTGTGAGCTTCATCCAGGTTGTTGTGGTTGCCAGTGGTTTGTTCTTATCATTGTCATATCGTACTCTGTGATATGGATATATCATCATTTATTTATCTCTTCTACTATAGACAGATACGTAGATTATTTCCAGTTTGGGCTCTTTCAAATTATGCTGCTATAAAAATTATTCCACATGTCTTTTATTGCACACTTAGGTGTACATTTATGTTGGGGATATATGTGACAGTAGAATTGCTGGATCATCAGGTATGCCTATGTTAGGCATTAGTAGACACTGCCAAAGAGTTTTCCAAAGTGACTACAACCATGGGAGTCCTAGCTCCTCTCTGCCAACACCTAATATCTTCAGTGTTTTTAATTTTAGCCATTCTGGTGTGTGTGTGTGTGTGTGTGTGTGTGTGTGTGTGTGTGTGTGTTACTATCTAAGTGTCATTTAATTTTTCATTTCTGTGATGATGCCTATGTATCAGCTTTTCATATGTTCATTAGCTACTTGGAAGCCTTTGTGAAGTTTCTGTTCAAGCTTCTTTCTCATTTAAAAATTTACTATCTTTTTATTGATTTATAATAGTTTATATATTCTAGGTGTTGGCTATTTATTGGATATGCATAATGCAAATATCTTATCCCACTCTGTGGCTTCTTCTGTCTCTCTTATAATGCTATATTTTGATAAATAAATTTTTTAATTTTGATAAAGTTCAATGCACCAGTCTTTTCCTTTATAGATACTTTTTTTTTTTTTTTTTTTTTTTTAATTTTTTTTTTTCAACGTTTATTTATTTGTGGGACAGAGAGAGACAGAGCATGAACGGGGGAGGGACAGAGAGAGAGGGAGACACAGAATCGGAAGCAGGCTCCAGGCTCTGAGCCATCAGCCCAGAGCCTGACGCGGGGCTCGAACTCACGGACCGTGAGATCGTGACCTGGCTGAAGTCGGATGCTTAACCGACTGCGCCACCCAGGCGCCCCCTTTATAGATACTTTTGTGCATATACTTTTTATGAGCAATTTAAGACCTATGTCCCTACTCCAATGGTAGATGATATTCCCCATATTATCTTTTAGAAGCTATATTATTAAGCTTCATTATTAAACTTTGTTATTAAGATCCATCTGGAATTAATTAAGGTTTATTTTTCTCCACATGGATAAGATCCATTTCCATACAAATTTTGTAATCGGCTTATTAAATTCCACAAAATATCCTGCTGGGACTTTGACTGAGATTGAGATGACTATGAAAATCAATTGAAGAACAGACACATCTTTAGAATAGTGAGTCTTCCAGTCTGTGAACTGGGTCCATCCCTTTATCTATTTTCTTTCTGTAACATTTTGTAGTTTGTGTGTGTGTGTGTGTGTGTGTGTGTGTGTGTGTGTGTGTGTGTGTTGAAAGTCTTATGCTTCTTTTCCTTTTTTTTAAAATTTATTACCAGGTATTTGATGGATTTTTCTAAAATTGTAAATGAGGTAGCCTTTGATTTTGTGTGCTAATATATGAAGACACAATAGATATTTTATGTTGACCTTTTGTCCCATGACTTTATTAAATTCATTTACTAACTATAATTGTTATAATCTATGTATCCTTTCTGATTTTCAGCATACATAGCCATTTTGTGTTTGAATAATGGCTGTTTAATTTCCTCCTTTTCAGTCAGTATGCCTTTGTTTCTTTTCCTTACCTCCTTGCCTGGCTGGAACCACCAGTACAATGTTGCAAAGGTAGGGATTAGGGTGGTCTTCTCTCATCCTCATGATCATCACTCTCATCCTCATGATCTCAGGGTGAACATTAATGGTAATGTTTTCATCATTAAATATTATATTGCTATTTATTTTTGTATATATTCTTTTCGAGGTTGGGACGTGCTATCCTATTCCTAGCTTGGTAAGAATTTAGTTGAATGGATGTTGAATTTTATCTAGTACTTTAGCATCTTTTGAAATTCTCATATTATTTTTTTCTTCTTAATTTTTTAATGCCATGGATTACATTGTTTGATTTTCAAATGTTAAACTAACTTTTCATTTAAAAATGAAATGTTGCAGTTAAAACCAACTTTGTCACAATGTATTAAGCTTTTATCTTTCACTGAATTTGATTTGCTATGATTTTAAGATTTTTGTATCTGTGTTCAGGAAAGATATGGGTCTGAAAATTTTCTTTTTTAAAAAGCTTTTTTCAGATTTTTTAGTATCCTGGCCTCAAGTTGAGTTTGAATTGGGCAGTGTTTTTTCTTTTTTCTATTCTCTGGAAGGATTTGTATAAGATTGTTCTTTCTTCCTTAATTGTATGGAAGAATTCAATGTTGAGACCACAAGGAACTGTAGTTTACTTTGAGGGAAGATTTTTCATTATAAATTCAATCACTTTAATAGATGTAAGGCTAGTCCAATTTTTTAAATTTCTTCTTTAATCGGTTTTGGTAAGTTGTACTCTTCAAGGAATGTGTCCATTTTTCTCAAATTCTCATTATTTATTGGCCTACAGCTGTTTATACAGTCCCCTCATTTAAAAAAAAAATATATAAAAGATCTATAGGACTTTCCCTTTTCCATTCTTAATGTGGTTAACTTGTGTTTTCACTTATTTTTTCTTAATCTGTCTTTTTAAGGATTCATCAATTTTATTGAATTTTCAAAAAGCAACTTTTGTATTGTATGTCTGTTTTCTATGTCATTAACTTGATTCTTATTTTTTGTTTCCTTCCTTCTACTTTCTTTGGGTTAAATTTGACATTTTTGATACCTTGTTAAAATGGAATCTTAAATCATTGATTTTCAGCCTTCTGTCTTTTTTATTATATGTATGTAGAGCTGTTTTTTTTCTAGTAGTTTAGAAATATCCTGCATGTTTTTATTTTTATTATCTTTTTTTGTTTGTTTTAGAGAGAGAGCAGGCACATGAGAGGGGAGAGGGGCAGAGAGAGAGAGAAAGAGAGAGAGAGAAAATCTTAAGCAGGCTCCATATTCAGTGTAGAACCTGATGTGGGGCTCAATCCCAGGACCCCCAAATCAAAATCAAGAGCCTGAGCAACCCAGGCACCCCTCCTGCATGTTGTTAAATATTATATTTTCATTATCATTGAATTAAAACTATTTTCTAATTTTCATTGTGGACTCTTTTTTTTTTTTTTTTTTTTTTTTGTCCCATGGGTCAAAGTGTATTATTTAATTTTGAAGCAATTTGGATTCCAGATTTTCTAGTTAATATTTTATGATTTTTATCTTATTCCACTGAAATATTAAATAGCTTCTGTATGATTTTAGTCCTTTCAGATACATTTAGAATTGCTTTATAGACATGTGTTTTGGTTAACGATCTTGAGAACTTGTAAAATAATGCATTCTGTAGTTTATGGATATACTGTTCTATAAATGTCAGTTAGGTCAGATTGGCTAACTATGATATTCAGAAGTATTTCTCTTCTGATTCCTTTGGTTGTTTATTCTGTCAGTTATAAATAGGTGTTTTTAAAGTCCCCCACTGTGATATATTTCTCTATTTCTCACTTGTGTTCAGTCAGTTTTTGTTTAACACATTGCTGTGTCTTCATTATTCTCAGTATGTAAATGTAGGATTATCACATTTTCCTGTTGAATCAACCTTTTTATTACATCTATTAAAAATTACATCTATTAAAAGATAGTGTTATTTATAATTACACTGGATTACAAGATGTGAAAGTAAAAACGTGACACATGATATACTAAAAATAGTCAATATTCAGTGTAACTATTGACAGATTTGAGCTAACCACCCTCCTGCTTATGTGTCCCATCTATGCTTCTTTGTTTCTTTTTTCCTCTTTAGTTGGTTAATCTGAAAGAAGGCAAAAACGTTTTATTTTCAGTTTTTTTCTCTACTAGCTTGCTAGTAATGCATTACTGTGTATTTATTTTGGTGGCTATCCTAGACATTATAACACTCTTCGATTATTACTCCTACCATTTTCCAGATATTGTACCTAAGGGCAGTTTAACTCTATTTTACCCCTTTTGCCCTTAATGCTATTTAACACCCAAACAATGATTATTATCATTTTTAAACAGATGATAATTACTTAGATTTACTCATATAGCTTCCCCCCCCCCTTTCTATGTTATTAATTGCCTCCTACATTACCATGCTAACTACTGGGGTCATTTTTCTTTCTGCCTGAAGTATTTGAATTCTGCTGATAACAAAGCTGTCTGAAAATGTTAAAAGTTTGCTTTCATTAAAAAAAAATTTTTTTTTAATGTTTCTTCATTTTTGAAAGACAGAACACGAGTGGGGGAGGGGCAGAGAGAGAGACACACACACACAGAATCTGAAGCAGGCTCCAGTCTCTGAGCTGTCAGCCCAGAGCCCAATATGGAGCTCGAACCCACGAACCTGAAATCATGACCCGAGTCGAAGTCGGATGCCTGACTGACTGAGCCACCCAGGCGCCCCAAATTTTTGCTTTCATTTTAAAGGATTCTTTTCCTGACTATAAAATTCTAGTTGGAGACTTAGGCTCATTTAGTCCTTTAAATATGTGTTCTGTTGTCTCTGCCCTTCATGGTTTCCATTGGAAAGACAGTTCTCAGTCTTACTATTCATCTCTAGAGAGTTCTGTCTTCTTTTCTTTAGCTGGCTTGCAGATTTTATTCTTTAGTTTCTAGAATTTTTTTATGTTTAAATGTGTTTTTATTTTGTATTTATTCTATTTGGAGTATGTATATCTTCTTGAATCTGTAACTGGATGTTTACTATCAGTTCTGTAAAGTTTTTGGCTCATTTTCTTCAAATATTTCCTTTGTCTCATTCTTTCCCTTACTTCCTTTAGCATCTCAGTTACATTTATCAGAACTTTTGACCAGATCACATACTTTTTTTTTTTATTTTCCTTTTTTTTCTTCTCTGCCATTTAATCTGGATATTTTTTACTGATTTATTCTTCAGTTCATTTACCTTCTTTTGTACAGTGTCTAATCTTCTATTAAACCCATATGTGGAATTCCTAATTTCAGTCACTTTCAGTTCTAGAAATTCCATTTTTTTCTTTTTTATACTTCATCTTTTCATCTGTTTTCTTTAATATTTTAATTGTAGGTATTTTAGAGTCCATGCCTGATAACTAATATCTGTATCACTTTTAAGTCTATTTTTTTCTTTCTTTTAATTTTCAATTATTTGTTTCTTGGCATGCCTGGCAGTTGTTGAGGCTTTCGATATCTTTACATTCCTCTTGAAAGGAATAGATGCTATGGTAGGCAGATAGAATACAGGCAAAGTACCTTGATCCAATTATGGCTGGCTTATTTATGATTTGTCCTTACTTCCAAGGTGTAGCCCTTTTAGGGGTTCCACAGGAAAGCCTGTTGTTTCTACCTGTGCCCCCACTCCTTGGTGAGCACTTAACTTCAGGTTTTGATTTCCCATGCTTAATGTTTCAGTCTCTTATCAGCTGCTCTTTGCTTGGTTTCATGGAGTGTTGCCCAATTTGGGGGTTAGAAAATGCCTTAAGGAGAAATTGCCTACAAAATATAGAATTACCTCTCCGGCATTCCATTTTATTTGGGATCTTTTCCCTCATGTTATGGCTTTCTCTGTAGCACAGAACCCAGTTTTGTCTCCCTATCCTAGTGAGACTGCCACTAACCCCAGGTTACTGTTTTCTGTTTGGGTTCTGTGTCCTGCTCCATGAATTGGCAAATTCCACAGTCAGGGAAGGGACAGTAAATGTAGGGCTTCACTCCATGCAGTTCTCCTCCCTCTAGGATCTAGTACCTTCAAGTTCTGATTATCATGTTCTCTGATGCCTCCGTGTAGCTGTTTTATACCTTATCCAGTCTCATTGGATGTTCTCAGTGTTAGGGTGCGTTCATCTGACAGCATCTAGTCTATCATAGCCACCAGTAGAATTTCTCCAGTTAACGCTTTTTAATTTGGCTATAAAGGTTGCTTCATTCAAGAAGCTAGACTCCATGTGTTGTTGCTATTTGATTGTGTACAGAGTCACCAGGTACTGATGGGCGTCCAGACACAGCTTTGTGGAGGAAATGCTGAGCCCAGAAATACCAGCTTTTTCCACTCAGGGGTTGTTGAGAGGAGTATTGCCTTTATCTCAGTATGGTTATGAAGTAGTTCTTTCTAGCATATGAAATTCTATGAACTCCAATTTTTAAAGGTGCTCTACACTTTAAAAATTGATGTTTATAGAAGCTTTTTTTTTTTTTACTATGTGCGGGCCACTTAGAAAAGCTTAAAAAGTCTTAGTTCTCACTTGAAAAAATATACATCCTATAGTATTAGCATATTAAAGACATAGACCAGCATTTTTCACACTAATGCATATAATTTTGCTACTCTAGATGTTGAGACTATAGTAATGAACAAGGCAGAAAAAAATCCTTAGAGGGGACTGAAATTTCCTTTGCAATCCACATTGGGGGCACCAGGACCATGTACAGAAGACATGTTTATGAAACACTGAATTGGATTAATCTCTACGGACAACTGCTGTGCCTTATTTCTGCTTCCAGTGGTCACTGACTCTATTTTTAAAAGGCTAGCTAGAGCATGTCAATATGAAAGAATGTCTAATGGAAGTGGTCATTTTGGAGTGTTTTGCTTCCTCTAGGGAATGTATCAGATTGAAACAGAATTTTTAATTTACCACAGTGAGTCTGACTCTTGGCTATGCATTGTCACACTTTTCAACAACCATTGCTGCATTACTGAAACAAAATTAATTTAAATTCTCTTTAAACCCATCTTTCGGTTTGATTTTCTAAATTAAAACTGTCAAGAGATCAAATAATAGTGTCATTACATTGAAAGATAGGGAACTGTGCTTTAAAAACTATCAGCCCATTTGATCTACCATACAGAACTAGGTTGGCAATTATCCTAAAAGAGTCAACTTGGCAAGAAATCAGAGAATCTGAAGAGTCAGTCAATGTCACATGTAAATCCGTCTTGTGATTTTATGTAGTTATGTATTTAAATGACTGCATATACAGACATATACATACACCTGTATATACATACTTCTTTTCAGATTCCTAGGCTGATATTCCTCTTAGATAATTAGGAAAGGCATATCTTCATGCAAAGTTGTGCTGCCTTATGAAAGGAACACTTAGAACCTATGATGGTTTATATTACCCATGGCACTGTTTCTGTTACCAGCGAGAATAGCTGACACTTGATTCTGTCTTTCGTTTACCTGACATCATTCATCAGAAGGATTTTGGAGAATTCTGTATTATTTAGGAGGAGTTTCCCATACTAGGAAAATAACTGCAAAGCCTGTATCTCCAAAATTTTTGGTTTTCAGCAGGACCCAGGACTCTGTGACTATGAGTTAAAATATTTGTGCCTTCAGATTCTAAATGAGGCAGGGCTGTTTAATGGCAGATTATGTCTCCTTTGGAGACACTCAGGTATTTAGGCAAACATTTCAGTACCAGAAAAAGTATATATGGCAATGGCATAGATCAAAAGCATCACCATGTAATTGAAACCGACTTTGTATTGGGTTCCTTCAGTGTCAAGACTCTCTTTATTTCTTTCTGAGAGCAACATTTTCCTTTTTATCTTTATTTATGTCAGTTTTTCCTTAATCGTCTTCGAATGTTTGTGAGTTGGTGTTCACATGTCCCCATTCTGTTTTTTAAATCTCATTTGTTGCCATTTTCCTTTTACAGGGAGAGGAAGCGTTCTGTTTAGGCTACATGTTTAAGGGCGAAAAGTGTTTATAGAATCTTCATCTGCTTCCCCTGAGCCTGATCTATTTGATGACATCACTCTATAATTTTACATGATTTGGACAATACAAAGTGCACAGGGTAGAATATTTGGGATAGCAAACAGGACATGTTTTTATAATTACCCAGAAAACCCAGGCTATAGCTTGTGGTTTTTTTTTTTAAATATGAAATTTATTGTCAAATTGGTTTCCATATAACACCCAGTGCTCATCCCAACAGGTGCCCTCCTCAGTACCCTTCATCTACCTTCCCCTCCTTCCCACCCCCCCCCCCATCAACCCTCAGTTTGTTCTCAATTTTTAAGAGTCTCTTATGTTTTGGCTCCCTCCCTCTCTAACCTTTTTTTTTCCCTTCCCCTCCCCCATGGTCTTCTGTTAAGTTTCTCAGGATCCACATAAGAGTGAAAACATATGGTGTCTGTCTTTCTCTGTATGACTTATTTCACTTAGCATAACACTCTCCAGTTCCATCCATGTTGCTACAAAGGGCCATATTTCATTCTTTCTCATTGCCATGTAGTATTCCATTGTGTATATAAACCACAGTTTCATTATCCATTCATCAGTTGATGGACATTTAGGCTCTTTCCGAATTTGGCTATTGTTGAAAGTGCTGCTGTTAACGTTGGGGTACAAGTGCCCCTATGCATCAGCGCTTCTGTATTCCCTGGGTAATTCCTAGCAGTGCTATTGCTGGGTCATAGGGTAGATCTATTTTTAATTTTTTGAGGAACCTCCACACTGTTTTCCAGGGCGGCTGCACCAATTTGCATTCCCACCAGCAGGGCAAGAGGGTTCCCGTTTCTCCACATCCTCTCCAGCATTTATAGTCTCCTGATTTGTTCATTTTAGTCACTCTGACTGGCGTGAGGTGGTATCTCAGTGTGGTTTTGATTTGTATTTCCCTGATGAGGAGAGACGTTGAGCATCTTTTCATGTGCCTGTTGGCCATCTGGATGTCTTCTTTAGAAAAGTGTCTATTCATGTCTTCTGCCCGTTTCTTCACTGGATTATTTGTTTTTCGGGTGTGGAGTTTGGTGAGCTCTTTATAGATTTTGGATACTAGCCCTTTGTCCGATATGTCATTTGCAAATATCTTTTCCCATTCCTTTGGTTGCCTTTTAGTTGTGTTGATTGTTTCCTTTGCAGTGCAGAAGTTTTGTCTTCATGAGGTCCCAATAGTTCATTTTTGCTTTTAATTCCCTTGCCTTTGGGGATGTGTCAAGTAAGAAATTGCTGCAGCTGAGGTCAGAGAGGTTTTTTCCTGCTTTCTCCTCTAGGGTTTTGATGGTTTCCTGTCTCACATTCAGGTCCTTTATCCATTTTGAATTTATTTTTGTGAGTGGTGTAAGAAAGTGGTCTAGTTTCATCCTTCTGCATGTTGCTGTCCAGTTCTCCCAGCACCATTTGTTAAAGAGACTTTTTTCCATTGGATATTCTTTCCTGCTTTGTCAAAGATTAGTTGGCCATACTTTTGTGGGTCTAGTTCTGGGGTTTCTATTCTATTCCATTGGTCTCTGTGTCTGTTTTTGTGTCAATACCATGCTGTCTTGATGATTACAGCTTTGTAGTAGAGGCTAAAGTCTGGGATTGTGATGCCTCCCGCTTTGGTCTTCTTCTTCAGTATTATTTTGGCTATTCGGAGTCTTTTGTGGTTTCATACAAGTTTTAGGATTGCTTGTTCTAGCTTCAAAAAGAATGCTGGTGCAATGCTGATTGGGATTGCATTGAATGTGTAGGTAGCTTTGGGTAGTATTGACATTTTAACAATATTTATTCTTCCAATCCATGAGCACGGAATGTTTTTCCATTTCTTTATATCTTCTTCAGTTTCCTTCATAAGCTTTCTATAGTTTTCAGCATACAGATCTCTTATGCTTGTGATTCTTTAAAAAAAAATCCACTTACAAATCCTATGAGAAAATATGGTCCTCACTGATACATCCTTTGGTGGCCCAAGACTGACTTTGAAGGGTTGCCTAAATGCTGTGTGTGGTTGAGATGTGGATCTGGATGGAGGCTGAGCCTTTGAACTGTGGGGTAAAATTTTTTATCTAGACTAGGTCACTGATGATATCAACGATCAAAGATTTTGGAGACAATCAAATCCCTTAACATCTGTGATTTTGAGACAGAAATGGAAGAAGTTGCATACTGTCTCATTCTTTTTGTCTGAATTGGTTATTCAGGGGTCTCTTTAGGAACTCTCACCAAATGGCTGAGAAGTTCCATTTGAGATACAATTCATTGACTGCTGACTATTGGAACATCATTTCTGAAGACCTCCATGTCTTGGTCATCTGAAATTGGACCCTTTAAATAATTCAGAGGTCAGAGCACAGAAGAGACAATCTTGTTGAAGATTTGTGAAATGTCAAAATTTAACAAATGTAAGGTCTATACTTAATTTTGACTGGCTTGTATGAAGACACCAAAAGAAGTAAAACTCTTTAGAACTTTCCAAAGTGGGGATGCACTAAGGATCACCCTCCCTGGTCCTCCCCCTGTAATGCTTAGGGATGTGTCCTGGGGAGGGGAGAGTCATTTGGTAAAAACTTTGTGTTTCTGCCCCACTATGTGGGACACTTTCACCTTGAGGGTCCTGGAACAATGAAAGGGTTAACCCAAGTATTGAACACTGTTTAGCTGTCTTGGGACATTTGTTCTGTGTTCATGGATTTAGTAAATTTAATGTAAATAGGCACCCCAGCAGCTGTGTCCCCTTAAGCACATTTTATTTAGCAGCTGAGTTATCCACATCACTTGGCAGCCTTAGATTTTCAATTTTTTCTTGTGCCAAGAGGGCAGCTGGAATAATTTGAGTACTCATTAATTTGGGAGAAATATGAGCTGTGTATGGCAGACAACACGAGTCTTCTGTATGGTGTTGTACCAGGATAAGCAGATCAGAATAGAAGCAATTTGCCCTATCCCAAAGGGGCCCTAGGATTTTAATAAGCTGGTTATGAAAATTCTATTTCTTTGCAATTTGAAGCATCTAATTAGAGCCTGTAATTTCTCTCCTATAACGAGAGTGGATGAAGGTTAACGTTAGGCCTCACGGGCCCTTTCACATTCATTTACAGAGAGAAATCAGGTAACAGTTGTAGTTAATTAGTACAGGGTATTAAATATTTAGTCCATCTTGATTTAACTTGGAGAACACATGCATGTTGTTGGAGTATGGAAAATGATAAAGGGAAGTTAAATTTAATTTTTAATCAAAGATAAACTTAAAGGCAGTATAATAATTTTAGTACTGACTCTCCTTTCCCGACAGCCAGTGCAGCAATTGCCTCCAGTTGCCTGAGCTGTCAAGATAAAGGAAGATGATGTCGATTTAATTTCATCACCGAACACATTTCCCAAGTTCAAACAGCTGGGATTTATGCAATCTGCGTAGAGTACAAAGAACCCGATGATTTTTATCATAGCAGTGACATAAAAACCACCTTCTTGATGTTTCAGAGTTTGGATTTTGAGTTTGGATATGAGTGCGTTTGGGGGAACTGCCTTAAGGAGATGTATCATTCACGGGCATTTCTTTCAAGAGAGGACTCGTGTCTAACAAAACTACTCTCTGAAAGAAAATCTTCCTCCAAGAGGCAGGGCCTACTCGGTAACGAGCAGCCTTGTGTTGAATCAAGTCTGACTTTGCCGTAGACTGATACCCAAACTCCTGCGTGCTGAAGACAATAAGTCATTCTCATGACTTGTCATAACCCAACCCAAATTACCTTCCTAAAGTGAGATTCAGTTAAGTCAGGACATGCATATCAGGAAGAAACCCCTCAGAACTGATGGGGCCCATGATTGGACTTCCCTCCGGGGCCCAGCACAGAGTAAAACATCTTTGGAGTGAAATCAGTTCCTGGGAAAGCTCTCAGGACTTCTGTAACTTACCCGGAAGCAGGCTTCTGGGACACGAGAATATTATAAAAGGGCAAAGATGGGGGGAAAGATAGAAAGTCTTGTAAGAATAGAAAGATTTGAGTAACTTTAAGGCCTGTGTCCCTCTAGTTGTTCTGGTGAGGGGGTTTATCTTGGCCTATGAAACCTATCACTACTCCAGTGGTTTCATTTGGGGAATGCTTGAAGCATCTTTGTAGATTTGTACAAAAAAAAAAAAAAAAAAAAGGTGACTCCCAAAAACCATCTTACTTTGCTACATTGGCTTCCAGTTGCCAGTTGTCATAAAATGGTTTCTGACGGCAATAATCCTTTGAAAATCGCCTGTTATTGGGGATAATAGCTGGTTGTCAGAGCATTAACCACCCTCGACTTCACTTTGGGCTATTACATAACAAAAGAATGAACTGATGGTGAGTCTGCCAGGTGTATTAAATTATATCATGCATTATAGAAGTTCCATGATGGGGATTAGCATCCAGAAAAGACTATCAGAGATTGCCAAACTCATTATCTGCTGAGGCAGGAGGCTGGCGTCAGGCCTGAGGATGCAAGGCTGTAGTTGTCTGTAACTATTAAGCCACTAGCTCAGGTCCATCCTTGCCCTAGCATGGAGACAGAGAAGTATCACACCAGTGTTTTCTCTGTTCTTCCGCCTCTAAAGAGAATCAAATTATGCTGTATTGATCATAGTTAGGTATAAAGCTGCATTGAAATGGATTTATTCATTTTCTGATCTCTTAATGACAGACCTACGTCTTTGGGATCCTCCCAGCACTTTTGGGGAGTCTACATTTTGTTCTCTAGCTTACCTTAGACAATAATTGTGGATGGTGGACTTCAGAGGGTACAGCCTCCGAGAGGATCTGCCACAATGTTGCAGGCACCCACATTCACGCTTAGTGTTGACATGTCACATGGAGCTGAAGACATCTTTCAGGTCAGATGTTTTCCAAAGGGGAGAAGCATGAAATGAAATGATGATTTAATACCCATGGAAATCAGATTTCTGCTGCAAACACACAAAGCATGACTTCTTGTGTGTTCTTGACAGGTCTGAGTGATCCTTCACACGGGTCTTGGCCTAGTCCATTTTTGATGACCTGGCGAATGGTGCTGCTTCTAATTTTCAGTAGAACATCCTTGTGAGACCTGTTTAATCATGTCCATAATCCTTAAGCAATAATCTGAATTTTCCTACCAGGATCTTTTCTGCATGGAGTTGGGTATTGGATCAATATTGCACCTCTCCTACCTTGCCCAGACCCTGACACTCAGTAGGTGCTCTGGAAATATCAGCTGAATGGAATTGAGTGGAAATTTCTTACCTAAATTCTTTCTAAAAAATATTTTCTTATTACAAAAGTGTTTCATGTTCACTGTAGAAAATTAAAAAACAACAGATAGCAAACAAGCAAGAAGTATCATCTGCTCTCCAACCACCAGAGATTATAGCATTAGGCACCCTTTGCATATATCTTTCCATTATTTTTGTGAAAATATATTTTTATTTTTTTATAGATTGGCTAAGACTGTACATGGCGTTTTGGAGCCTATTTTGTTCTTTTAGTGATGTCTTTCCAAGTCATTACGCGATCAACCTGACCATTATTTGTAATGGCTTTATGAAAGTTCATTGAATGAATGTACTATAATTTAATCCCCTTTCTGTGGGTACATTTAGGTGGTTGTAATTTTTCTCTAATATGAACAGCGCTTCAACATATATCCTTTATGTTAAATCGTTTCGCTGCATGATGGTTTCCTTGGGCAATGTGGAGAGTCAAACAAAGAAAATATCCATCAAGACTTTTGAAAAGACAGATTGCTTTGGTGGGTAGAAAGAAAGGCAAAATATCAGACATCTGAACTTGGTCTGAACAATGAAGGGCAACAGCATCTTATGGACATCATCAATGGATAAATGTTTAGAAACTGTAGAATGTGGACTGTTATATTAATTCTATTTGTACATTTTAACAAAATGAAAAATTTCAACTTGGTGGGGAAAAAAATTGGAGGTGATTTCCTATAAGTGGATTGCTGTGTTGGATATTATGTAAATTTTAAATATTTGAAAGATATGGTCAAGTTATTGTCAGAAAGCTTATGCCCATTTATATTCCCACCAACAGGAAGGCTATTTCCCAATACTCTCATTGTCATTAACAAACCATTTTTTCAATTCCATAGCAAAAAAAGAAAAAGAAAAAAAAAACCCCAAAACACCTCCCAAAAAACAGAAATACCCCCAAACTCTTAATTTGTATTTGTATTTTTCCTTTAAAGTGACTTTAGTCATATCCTGTGACCCATTATTTTGCTCTCATGTCAAAGTGTTGCAATTAAAGAAATGAACTTTGGAGTCCCATATGCCTTAAAAGGGTTTGATAGCTGCCACTTACCTACTGTGTGACCTAGGACAGGTTCCTACCTTTTCCAAGCCACAATTTGCTCACCTGTTGTTTTTTTTTTATATTAAATATAATTTATTGTCAAATTGGTTTCCATACAACACCCAGTGCTCATCCCAACAGGTGCCCTCCTCAATGCCCATCACCCACTTTCCCCTCTCCCCCAGCCCCCATCAACCCTCAGATTGTTCTCAGTATTTAAGAATCTCTTATGGTTTGGCCCCCTCCCTCTCTGTAACTTTTCCTCCTTCTCCCTCCCCCATGGTCTTTTGTTAAGTTTCTCAGCATCCACATATGAGTGAAAACATATGGTATCTGTCTTTCTCTGCCTGACTTATTTCACTCAGCATAATACCCTCCAGTTCCATCCATGTTGCTACAGATGGCAAGAATTCATTCTTTCTCATTGCCACATAGTATTCCATTGTATATATAAACCACAACTTCTTTACCCATTCATCAGCTGATGGACATTTAGGCTGTTTCCATAATTTGGCTATTGTTGAAAGTGCTGCTATAAACATTGGGGTACAAGTGCCCCTATGCATCAGCACTCCTGTATCCCTTGGGAAAACTCCTAGCAGTGCTATTGCTGGGTCATAGGGTAGATCTGTTTTTAATTTTTTGAGGAACCTCCACACTGTTTTCCAGGGTGACTGTACCAGTTTGCATTCCCACCGGCAGGGGCAAGAAGGTTCCTGTTTCTCCACATCCTCGCCAGCATCTATAGTATCCTGATTTGTTCATTTTAGCCACTCTGACTGGCGTGAAGTGGTATCTCGGTGTGGTTTTGATTTGTATTTCCTTGATGAGGAGTGACATTGAGCATCAGGGATGTCCACTCTCACCACTGTTGTTTAACATAATATTGGAAGTCCTAGCATCAGCAATCAGACAACAAAATGAAATCAAAGGCATCAGAATTGGCAAAGATGAAGTCAAACTTTCACTTTTTGGAGATGACATGATATTCTATATGGAAAACCCAACAGACTCCACCAAAAGTCTGCTAGAACTGATACATGAATTCAGCAAAGTTGCAGGGTACAAAATTAATGTACAGAAATTGGTTGCACTTTTATACACCAATAATGAAGCAACAGAAAGAGAAATAAAGAAACTGATCCCATTCACAATTGTACCAAGAATCATAAAATACCTAGGAATAAACCTAACCAAAGGTGTAAAAGATCTGTATGCTGAAAACTATAGAAAGCTTATGAAGGAAATTGAAGAATATACAAAGAAATGGAAAAACATTCCATGCTCATGGATTGGAAGAATAAATATTGTTAAAATGCCAATACTACCCAAAGCAATCTACACATTCAATGAAATCCCAATCAAAATTGCACCAGTATTCTTCTCAAAGCTAGAATAAGGAATCCTAAAATTTGTATGGAACCACAAAAGACCCCAAATTTGCTCATCTGTTAAATGAGAATAATGATAGTGCCCACCTCATTGCAATCCTGCCATGTATGATATGTGACAATGGGCGGGTGCTCAACATGATTTTAATGCTGTAGTAGTACTCTATTTCTCTTACCATGTTCCTACTGCAGACATTATGATGGATTATCCCTACTTAGCCTGTGCTTATACCTTATAATTTCTTGCAATAACCGCATTATTCATTTATTTGAAAGTTATGTGGGGGCTTCTGCTACAGGTCAGGTTCTAGATTAGGAGTTAAACAATAGTGAACAAAACTGACATTGTATCTCCATCATGAAGCTTACACTTCAGTGTGTGTGTGTGTGTCTGTGTGTGTGTGTGTGTGTGTGTATGTGTGTGAAGTAGAACATAGCCAAGTGGCAAATAAAATAACTGTAAATAGCACTGAATGCTGTGCAGAAAAGCAATAGGGACTGAGGCCAAGCATAAAATGGAGACTTATTTTAGGTGACAAGAGGAGGGAGGGACTTTAGGACATGGGGAGTTTTATGATAAGACCAAAAGGATAGAAAGGAAACAGCAATGCTAAAATGTTTTAGTGTTGAGAGGGGAGCATGTGTAAAGGGTCTGTGGCATGAAAAAGACTTGAGGTGTAGGGGGAATTGGAAAAAGGTTAATGTGGGAGGAAGGGCATGGCTGGGAATTTGGCAATGGTGAGGGGCAACCTGAGGTGGGATTGTGGAACAAGGCAGGGGCCAGAGCATAGTCCAGGGGTGGCTTTTGATTCTTATTATATATGAATGCAATGCCCCTGCAGAACTTCTAGCAAAGGAGGCACATTTTCTGATTTTTACTACAGGAAGCTTTCTCTGGGACTGGATAGCAATGGAAAAGCTCAGATAAGAGGCCTGGCTGTTTATCCAAATGAGAGGTGTTGGTAGCTTAGACTAAGTATTGGCAGAGGAGATGAAAATCACAAGAATTGTATTTAGCAAGAAACTTCCAAAGAAATTATTTATTTCCCCATTCCATGTCATTAATTAGGATCATTTTTAACACTGAAGTCATTAGAAGTCACCCAGCGCTCTGAAAGAGAGGGTTTCCAGGCTGCAGCAGATGCTGTGGACCCTTCCTCCCATGCAGCCTCATATCCTCAAGCTTACTCCTCCAGGAAAACCCCTCATCTCCTGGAAGGTGGTGTTTAAGATGGAAAACTGGAGAACTTTGTTGCTCATATTAGAGCCAGCAGTTTGACCAATCTTCAGGCTCTCCAGTGGGAGAAACATATTTTGGAAAAACAAACAACTCAGTTCCAGGACACAGTATCTATCTTTCTCTTCCCTCAATCCTCATGAAAAATCCTGACCCCAGAAAAACAACAAACCAACAAATAAATAAAGCCATAATGGTGAGGAAAGAAAATAGGTTCTAGCTCTCAGGAATACCAACTTTGCGTTAAATCTAATTTGTTTTTAAAAACAAATTTTTTTAATGTTTATTTTTGAGAGAGACAGACTATGAGCAGGGGAGGGGCAGAAAGAGAGGGAGACACAGAATCTGAAGCAGGCTCCAGGTACCAAGCTGTCGGCACAGAGCCCGACATGGGGCTCGAACTCACAGACCGTGAGATCATGACCTGAGCCGAAGTTGGCTGCTTAACCAACTGAGCCACCCAGGTGCCCCATAGTTTATGTATTTTCTTCTATTAAAACCCATTTCTCTTCTTGGCTTGCATTTCACTGATCTGTCTGCTGCCTCCCAGGCTATCTTTCCCCACCATCCCGTGCAGTCCATGTGGGTTCTACTGGGTTTGTAGCTTCTCTCCACTGCAAGAATGCTCCTGCAGGACAGAGATGATCTGTCGCCCTGCATGACCTCCCCTTCCTCAGTGTTTATTGGTCACCACGCCTTTTTCACCAACTTACTGGCATGATTGATACTACTTAATTTCCTGTTGTTTTCTCTTACATGTAAAACGTGGTGGGGAAAATGTGAGAAATGCTGGAGAGTTCATTTCCAGGAGCAGAGAGCCGAGGGGAAGATCAGGAAGGATTCTTTTGACCTAAACTATCCCTCCAAAGGGACACAAAGCTAAGAGAAGAAATACAGGGACTTTACGGTTAAAAGTTTTTAACAAAATTTAACCCTCCTTCATGATAAGAGCATTGAACAAATATATGACCAGAACATAATAAAAGTAGGGCCAAACAAAACACTTAATCTCTGTTGGAGATGAGGACAGCCAACACCAGTGAGGAAACCTGGATAACTTTAAGGCTTACGGTCTGTAAGATAACAATTCTTAGGATAAATACAACTCTAACTGATTGAAGGCAAGAAATAAATTTTCTTCTGGGGTTTCTCAGAAAGAAGATATGTTTCCCCCCAGTTGCCCCCTGGAACTTTCTCTCACTTTCCTGCCTCATCCACCTATGGTACTTGTTGATGTCAAAACAGTGGCTCTTGATAGTACGGTCTTCAGCTGGGCGCATGCTCCCGTAGTGGATGTTCAGGGTCATGGGAGCACTGGAATCCCTGGAGGGGGCAGAGGTCGGGGTACTGATAATGAGCATGTATCGATTGCCGAAACCCCACAGGTGATTCTGATAAGTCCTTCCCTCCCAACCCTGAGCCATGTTCCTACCTGTCTGCCTCTTGGAGAGTCACAGGTAAAATAAAATGAACGCTGTCCTCAACAATATCCTTGCAGTTGTCTGATGAGTCCTTGACTTTTCTTTCTGACAGTAAGCCCAGAAGGTGGCAGGTGATTTGACAGCAGAAACTGCTATTTTAGACTAATTCTTAGTGACAGGGAGGATTGGTGGGGAAGATAGAAGTGACAAGAACCGTGCTAGCTTAGAGTTCACAACAGCTGTTGGTTTTAATAAGTTTGAGAATGATTTGGGCAGAATTCCAAACCCCTAAATCCTCGACCTATAACCTGCACTGTGCTGATTCACTAGGGTGGTCTGTGGAGGGACTGCTTTATCCAAACGCATGCTGCTTCTTACTGAGTGGCGAGGGGGTGGGGACGGGCTTTGGCCCACATCCCACACAAGAGCTGCATTTGTGCCCAAGGCCATGTGAGTCTTGGTCCTGTACCCTCATCTGGGTAGTGAACACAAACTCGGGGGGGGGGGGGGGGCGGTGGGCGGTACCATTAAGGGAAAAGGAGCTTTTCACTAAGGTCCAGACTGACAGGCCAACTCACGCCTTCAGGCTTCACACCTTTGGGCCTTTTCCTACATGTTTTCTCTTTAGGGTCCAGGCAAGATGTCCCATTGGAGACCTCCTCTTAGAAAGGACCCCCCACACACTCTTTAGTAGCACAAACCCTGCCCTCACCCTACCATTTAACAGCAATCCTGCCATATGGGTATTCTGTTAACCATAGTGCCTTGCAGGTAAGGAAAATGAGGCTCAGAAAGACCACATAACTCCCCCCAGGTTGCCTGGCTCACTTGGGGAAGACCCAGCTGCTAAAACTGGGTGTGTCCAGTTCTCAACCCTGTCTTGTATCCACTGTATTCTTCTCACCTGTCTACCCAGTCATTCCTGTTTTCCATGAAATCTTGCTGCCTGTTCAAACTGTGCCAAGGGGCAGGAGGAAGAAGGGACTTGCACTGAAAGTTGCTTGGAGTGTCCCATCATCGCTGTAAAGTGTTGTCTTTTCCCTGCTAGGTTATCCTTGAAGCAGGCAGTTATTTAAAATACAATTGACTTCAGTCTACAGCTTGTATGCCTTCCATCTAGAATCAAGGGGCAGCACCTAGGAAGAAATATGCTATAAAACTGATGATCCACCCATGTGAGGCCTTAACTAAGACACCATTTTCTGGCTCCTGAAGATGAGATGGCAGTAACAAAGACGGGAACTTTTCCGTCCTCCATTTCTTGCTATTTATCACCGAACTGCAGTGTGAAAAGAAATCATGGGAACTTATTGTAGGGGAAAGTGAAATTTCCAGCTGATTGATAGCATATCAATCTGGAAAAATAGGAAAGCATTTAAAACGAAGTTGGTAGTGAAGGAAAGAGCTCTAACTCTGATAAATTCATGAGCATCCCATGCCGACTTATTTTGACTTACAAAATTTATGAAAAGAAATGGAGAGAAAGTGAATGACTGATATTCATTGAGAATCTACCACATCCCGGGCACTGAGCTGGGTGTAGTGGCTTCATTCTGCTCCCACATCTGCATTTCTGTTTGGAGGACGAAATCGATGTAATTCAAGGAAATAAGTCATTAAGATACCTACAAAACGTACCAGGTATCATGAAGGAGACACATGGGATGAGAGGGAGTTAGCCATAGAAAGTGAGGGAATGAGGAACATTCTAGGCAGTGGGACAGGACCCTAAAGACAGGGTCTTTAGACAAAGACCCTAAAGCCAAAAAAGAATTTTTCATGTCTCTGGGTCTTCCAAGGCATCGTAGCTGTGATCAGGAGTTGGGAATATATTCCAAGTGCAATGGGAAGACATCGGAAGGCTCTAAGATAGGGAGGGACGTGATTCCAAGATGTTTCACAAGTGTAAGTATGAGCATCCCCATTTGTAGAACAATTAGTTTCCCTTTTACGTAAGTAGACCTTCTGACCTGTTCCACTGAATTTAACAGCTTTACACACGAGTTTGTGTTTTTGTTCATGGTGTTGAATCTGTGAGCCTTCTTGGAAGAAAGGGCATACCTGTAAACAAATAACTGTTACCACTTGATCTCCAGGTCTGAGAGGGCAAGGGAAGCAGGGAGAGACCTCCCAGCCATACAGATCTGTAGGCCCTGTGGTGGCCAGCAATCTCAATCTTGGTGATGAATTTGTTTCAAGAGCCTTCATATCATCAGAAAAGGATTTTTATGTATTACCAGTCAACACATGTTTGGGTGCTAGCTTCATGTCAACGATTGCACTGGATTCTCTGGATTTAAAAATGAATGACGGGGGTCCTATCTGTCCATTCCATCCCTGTTCCTTTAGGTGTGGCCATTCAAAGGCTCCATGTTGTAATGTGCAAATTCAAGGTCTGTAGTTGTCCCTATTCTGTCTCAGGGCTCCTGGTGTGTCCACCTTGCTCCTACATATTGAGGTCTCATTCCCAATGTGAAGTCTGGATCTGGTCATGGATGGCTGATATCTGGGCCTCACCAAATCATTGGATAATGGACATATAAATGAACAAATGAACTTCTCTCTCAATTTGGCAAGCACTTAAGAGCCCATTTTTATTCTCCAAAGAATACAATTTGTTTTTGAGGAATTTAGAGTACAGAATACAAGAAGTCTATAAAACAGAGGTTCTTAACCTGGGACCCAGAGATTCCTAGGGAATCTGGGTCTTTGGTGAGGAGGTGCCCCAAATCTCATAAATCTTATCTGAAATTGTGAATGTACAGCTTTGGGCTCTTTTTTTTTTTTTTTTTTTTTTTTTGGTAGGGGGAAGGTCCATAGCCTTTGCCAATGTCTCAATTGATCTTATGACTCTGCAGAGGTTAACAGAAGTTGTCATTGCTGTACCTCTAGTGTTAGGGACTTCAATCCCATCATCCTTGGTAATGACAAATATCAGTGATGGCTGCTCAAAACCCTCCCCTAGGAAGAATCTCTTATTCACCCACAACCATCAATTCCCTCTTTAACCAGACCTCTGGGCAGGGTGGAAGGGGGGGGGGGTGTCTATGGATAAGAGAGTTGGCTTTCCTCAACTCACTTTGTTTAGTTTTACTGCAGCAAATTGTATGAAACACACATGGCTGCAACTCTGACAGATTCACTGCCTCTGACCTGTCCTTGCATCCATTATCCCATTCCCCATTGATCACAGGGAGTGGGGCAGGTGATCCACATGTTGCCCACACATAAGGAAAGTACATTCTGAGGGTTTAATTTGCTCAACGCCACCAAGCCAGTAAGTGTGGAGCTGGGCGCACCTGGAGCCCAGGTCTCCTGATTCCTAGATTTTTTGAGGGTACTTAGTATTTATTTGAATCAGATATGGTAAGGTGCGCAGGCATAGAAGTGGCTGGTGTGAAGGAAGAAGTTTATTATACTTGTTGTCCTCTAGAAGCAAGAGGCACGCCATACCACATGGAGCTTCACCAAGGGAAACACCGAGGCAAGGCGAGTGTGAAGAAAGAGAGAGAGAGGGGAGCTAGAGGGCTGAAGCCTTTTTGTGGCTTCATGTAAGAAAGAGGCAAAGCAGGGTTGGGATTGGATAATTTCAGTGGACTTTGGGGCATAAGAACTGTCCCTAATTGTCCGGTAGCAGCCATGGAGTGGTTAGGACAGGTGGAGAATGGTCCAGAGTGTGAACATCTGATAAAAAGAGGAGGTCTGGATTGGTTTATTTGCATTCAGAGGTGCACCTGCAGGCAAGTTATTTGCTACCTCCAGGAATTAGCTAACCCGGGGAGGGGTAGTTCCTCCAAGGCAGCAACGCCCCAGAGCATCAAAAGCACAGAACATAAAAAAACAGTTTATACACTGGCTTTGCCTCCTGAATGAAGTCCATGGGGCTGGATAGTCTAATGAATTGTGTCACCCACCTTTGAGGATGTTTGTAGCTTGACTACTTGTTGTTCTGTGATTAGTGTGTCGTCGCACCTGTGCTCTGCTGTGCTAACTCAGCTCAGCCTCTGGGCGATTCAGACACACCTTCTCCACCTTGAAAAAACACATGCCCATAAAACCAGACTTGCATCCTCCTGCTCAGAAGATTCCCAAATTGCACTTTTTCTGAATTGTGATATTTCAGTACCACACATGAGGTATCAGGCACTGTGCTTGAGAGGAAAGAGATTATACAGACTCTTACAGCATCCCCCAAATGACAGTCCATTTATCATAATGATCTATGATACTCATTTGTTGAAATTTTATTACTTTTGTAATTTAATTCAATTTGTCCCCTCGTATTGCTGCTCAGGACAGTGTTACCTTATGCGCCTCTCTCAGCCTTTGGATAAGGATGTTTCTCCTTTTATTATGAACATGATGGCTTCTAGATTAAAGCGACCTGCTCAGTATAACTGTGTCCATTGGCATCAGCCTTCTCCAGGGCTGCCTCTACTCTTGCAGTGCTTCCGTGAAGACAATATTGGCAGTCATTTATGAAGCATTTGGGGAATAATCAAGCTCCAGCCCTCATCTTCTGCTTAGAGGTTAAAGATTTTATTCAGAGGTGCTTCTCTGCACCATAATTCATAGGAATGAGCAAATAAGAGAAGTTGGTTAGGAATATATCTTGTGAAGATACAGAGCAAGAACATACTCAGTAATAGTAAGTTGACTTTAAGACATAAAGACATCAGGAGACTTCTTTCTAAAGTTGAAGTCATAGACTATTTTTGAGAAATCCTGAAGGTATTTTAGGGAATAATTGAGTTGGGCAGTGAGTCTGAAGGGGCATGAGCAGGTGCAAAGACATAAAAGTAAGTGCACATATTCATTTGCAGAGGCCGCCACTTAGTTGAATTAAAATTTGGAACCCATGGATGTGGGCCCCCAGAGGTACTCGATGATTCTTTTAGCAAAAGCCATTTATACATATAATCCATGTAGATTGCATGTTTTTTTAATGTGAAATTTATTGTCACATTGGTTTCTGTACAACACCCAGTGTTCATCCCAACAGGTGTCCTCTTCAATGCCCATCACCCACCCTCCCACCCCCCATCAACCTTCAGTTTATTCTCAATTTTTAAGAGTCTCTTATGGTTTGGCTCCCTCCTTCTCTTTTTTTTTTCCTTCCCCGCCCCCATGGTCTTCTGTTAAGTTTCTCAGGATCCATGTTTTATAAGTTTTTTATAAGTACTAGATTTGTAGTAAATGTTATTTTAAAATAAAACATAGTCTTTTTAAAAAATAAATGTGGAGAGTATGTATTTGGAGGTTCCTAAATGTGCTGCCCTCAGCTCTTTCCTCTGTACATGGGAGCAAGAATGGGGTTATTGTAATTCTGAGGAGCAGTGCTTTGGGTGTAAAGATCAGCTACAGACATGTGGGCACAGATCTGCCCTTTCTTGGGAAAAAAGGAACTGCATATGGCTGGTCCTGTTTGCCCAGTCTGGTTGGTGTCTGATGTTCCTGCCTTGTTGGATTGACACAAACTTAAAAAAAAATGTCTTCTTGATCCATCTCCTCTATCTTTTTTAAACCACATACAAATTATAAACTAGAAGTTTAGCCTCAATCCTTAGCAATGTATGGAAATACCTTTGTTGGAAATGGCTCCACTGATTTATTAATTCCTGCTTCCACTTCCCTTTGCTCAAGGCTCATCTTCTCTGTGTTATTTTAAAACATTGGCAATAAATAAATAAATAAATAAATAAATAAATAAATAAATAAAGTTGGCATCGGTCTACCTATGTCAGACCTACCACGGGTGCTGTTTTAAAAATGTAGATCTGTGGCTTACTTAATTTGAATCTCTGGAGGGTGGGTGTTGGGGTAAGATGTGATCCAAGGCCCCTGGTGATCCTGATGTTCGGTGAAGTCTAAGAACTCTCCCCACCCTGGCCAGAGCAACTGTCATCTCTCACCTGGACCACTTTGGTGGCCTCCTACTTTTGTGTCTCTGCTCTACCCTGTCTCCCTATGGCTGTGGTTCTCAAACTTGGTTGCACATTGGAACCAAGAGAGATTAAAAGACTCTCTGCTCCAGAGGGTTTTATTTAATTGTGCTTGGATGGGACCTGGGTCTTCAGAATTGTAAGAACATCACAGGAAAATCAAATGAGCAGCCAAGTTGAGCATGACTTCTCATGGCTTATTCTCATTCTCTACACTATAAACACACTTACCCTTTTACAAGATTATATGTGGCTCATATCAGACTCCGACTCAGTCCCTTCTGTGGTTCTGTTCTCTAACAGTGGTTGCAAGGGCCCTGTTGTCTATCCAAGTTCATTCTCTACAACCTCTGCTAATTGACTCCACTCCATTTCCACTGGTGCCTTCAAAGTCCCAGTGGCTGGGACTTTCTGTTCCCTTCTGTTCCCTTCACCTGGAGCATTCTTCCTCAATAGCCATGTGTCTTGTTCTGCCTCTCCCACCCCATTTTGTCCAGATCCCTGATGACATGTCACATTATCGAGGGGGTGGGGGGGGCTTCCCTTCCTCTCTTGCAGCTTTCATCACTCTCCATTGCCTTACTGTGCTTTATTTTCCTCATAAGCATTTAATCCAACAAATAAATGTTAGATATGAATTTGCCATTAATTATCTGTTTTACTCCCATGAAAATGTAAACTCCCTAAAGACAGAGTTTGTTTTAACGGTTTATCCATTTTATCCCCAACACCAAGAAAGGTCCCTGGTACATAGTAGGTGCTCAGAAGTTACTTGTGACAGATGGAGGATGACCTGTTACACTCAGACTGTTTCAAAAGCATGGTCATTGACCATGTCCCATTCATTACCAAAGGGACTTGTGGGGGAGTTGGCGGCCGCCTGTTTTCTGGCTGTAAAACGTGTCCACGATAGGTGTACTGGCAGACACTCTTCGTCTCCTATTTTGACGGCTATAGAAAGAAGAGATTTGGTTCATTATTATTATAAACTCAAACTACCTATATTCACCATGAGAGGAATGGTGCCTCTCACATTTTCTGGTGGGAATTGCATCTACATGAGTAAGCATGATTTGTTTTTTGGGAAAACTGGATTGAGATTTTTGTTTGTTTCACTTGGGAAATTTTATACTAAGCAGATTAAATTAAGTGACTTTGAACTTAGAAATGTCCACATTCTAAATTTTATTAAGCTTAATTGGGTTTATAGAATACTTAAAGACCATACAAACTTAAATGGGAGATCAAAATGAACTAATAGGTTGATGCAGACTTTCCCCCGCTGCCTTTGTGCTGCATTAATGAGAGTGGTGCCTTCATGCCTGCAAATGATGAACACAAAGGCCTGGCTTTCTGGGGAGCCTCAGTGTGTCCTTCCTGCTGTGGTCTGAACTGTGTGGTGCCTCTGTCCCTCGATATTCTGTGCTGTGAACCTGGCTTTCAAGACCACCTCTGATCTGAAAAGTAGTTGGCCTCAAGGCAGACTTGTGAACATTTCTTTAAAGGTGCTTCTTGGGGAAGAAATCTCTAATTGTTGGAAATAATATCTATCAGATTACAGAATCTGCTAATGATGGAAATGAGCGATTTGATTGTGTTACTTCTCCAGCTTTTGCGCTCAGTTAATTGAGCGGTGGACTATGGCAGCCCCCCATGGAAAATGCAGGGCTGGGTCTTAATGGCCACATTTCATCTCTTGTGTTGGATTTTCAGTGCTACATTGATTTTTCCTAGGTCCTTGTAGAATGGTTCAAGAAGTTGCCTTCTGATTACTTTCTGCTCATTTAGAATGATCTTCAATTATTAAAGCAATACTTGTTCATTTGTAAAAACATTCAAATGAGAGAGACATTTGTGAAATAAAAAGTATAAGTCCCCTTTAAGAAAAATAGGATTCTGTGCTATACCATATCCTACAACTTGCCTTTGCTCCCCTCACCAGTTTATACCAGATGTCTTTCTACATGAGTACATATCTACAGGGTATTCGGCTCTGTGAATGGACTGTAATTTTTTTTTTTTTTTTTTTTTTAGCCATTCAGCTATCAAGAGACACTTAAGCTCTAACAGTTATTGACTATTACAAATAATGAAGGTGAACAATCTTGTAGCTTTACCATTTTTGTGTATTGGTGAAAATGTATAAAATGAAATTACAAGGCTTTATGAAGACATTCAACTCTATAGTTTTTCCATATGCCTATCACTTCCTGTCATCTTTGATACCTGCTCAGCTCCTACGGGTATTTTTGTTGTTGTTGTTATCTTGGCTATAAGATAAATGCCTAGAGATAGAATTACTGGGCCTGAAAAAATTACAAATAAAAAATACTATGGATATTGTTAAATTGCTCTCCAAAATGTTTATTTTGGAGTAAAAATCCCTTCTCTTTTGTTGCCAGTTGAAAGGCATCATTGTGAGAAATCCAGGGTGTGGACCTAGTATTGTTTGATGATGTTTATTTTATAGGCAGAGATGTGACAAGTCCTTTCCATGCCGTTTCTACTCAGATAAGGAGGCCAGTCCCCCAGGGAGCCAAGGGCGCCACATAAATGGAAAGATTGAACATGATTCTGATCCTCTTTCATAAGCAGTAAAATAAAATACAAACTAACAAAATAAATATGATGCCTATAAATCCTTTAGCATGTACCTGACCCAGGGCCCCGTTCCCAGGGCCAGGTAGGGGTCACAGCAGTGGTATAGGAGCCATGGCGGGGGTGTGGGGGCTGCAATGCTGGATTCCATTATTGTGGTTATTGTTAGCACAGTTCTTTGAGCAGTCATGTCTGGCCTGAAGTTTGGCACGATCCTGCTGGTTTTCCAAATGGGTTGCCATCTTTTTAAGTGAGGGATTATAGAAGTCTTGCTAGTGGTTCACAGCCTTGTGCTGGAGCTTTAACCATGCCGCTGAGAGAGAACTCAGTTTATCCTGAGGTTCTTAATCTGCATGGCAGAGGAGGTTTGGTGCATGCGAACATACGGGCTGCTCTGTGCCACATCTTTTCCTATTTGCCTGCAAAGATAGACCCCTAGCTTCATTTACGAAGAGCTATCTTTTAAGCTTTCTGCTTCATTAAAAGCCAGTGGGGATGGAAGTTTTTATCAATCTAGGGTTTTCCCTTAAAACAGCTTAAATTTGAAATGAAAGGTGAGGACTTATTAAAAAAAAAAAAAAAAGCATGGGTCTGGGTCTCACAACACTGTATTCCAGTGCTGGCTCCTCTGGGTGCTGGCTCTGGGCCATGGGGCTGGTTGGGGTTTTCTATGTGGACAGACCCAGCATCTTGAAGAGATTGAGAGGAGGCCCCAGTGTTATCCCAAGGCAGGACTAGATGAATTTTTTTAAGTTTATTTGTTTATTTTTGAGAGAGAGAGAGAGAGAGAGAGTGCAAGCAGAGGAGGGACAGAAAGAGAGAGAGAGAGAGAGAGAGAGAGGGAGAGAGACTCTCAAGCAGACTCCACACGGTCAGCGCAGAGCCTGACATGGGGCTTGAACTCAGATGACCCAGGACTAGATGAAATTAAGCAAATCATTTTAATTAACTGGACCTCAGCTACCACCTACATCAGACATCTTCAGCTAAATGCCCACAGTGGCCAGGCAGGAAAAGTGAACAAGAAAGTGACTTTATGTAGGGCTTGGTCAGTGATAATCACTTTTGGCCACGTGAAACTGACTCTTCTCTTTTTTCCTCCAAGAGAAGCCAGAATCTCCCAATTTAAGTAATAATAATGATGATGATGATGATGATGATGATGATGATAATAATAATAAATAAGTGACATATCCTTTCTCTCTCAATGTGACTCCATTGGGAATAGTGTGGGAGAGAGTGAGGGGAATGAAGAGAGGCAAATCTCTCTCTGCCTGCTCACCCACTCAGGAAGCACCCTTGGAGGAATTGTGATGGATGAAATGACTGCCTTCGTGCACACAAGTGAGGACAGGCTGAGGTTATGTAATGATAACGTGTGTTTAAACATTTCTTTAGGAGCATCTGGGTGGCTCAGTCAGTTAAGCATCTGACTCTTGATTTCGGCTCAGGTCATGATCTTGCAGTTTGAGCTTGAGCCCCACATTGGGCTCTGCACTGACAGCACGGAGCCTGCTTGGGATTTTCTTTCTCCCTCTCTTTCTCTCTGCCCCTCCCCTTCCTTCTCTTTCCAAATAAATACATAAAAACTTAAATACACACACACACACACACACACACACACACACACACACACACACCTCTTTAAACTAGCTTTCAAGCTATAGTGCCCAGAGAAGAGGGTATTTATAATTAAAACAAAATCTAGAGCACCTGACTGGCTCAGTCGGTAGAGTACATGATTCTTGGTCTTGGGGTTGTGAGTTCAAACCTCATGTTGGGCATGGAGCCTACTTAAAAAGTTAATAATTAAATAAATAAAAGAAAGCACAATCTGCATTTTTTTTACTCAGCTGGGAGCATTCGTGTATTTTTACCCATTCATATATTGAGCTGTGCTCCATCAGGACATAGCCAGGGGAAAGAGGCACACCTCTTCCTTCCCTGCATCAGGTGGACAGGCTAGCGGGAATCAACCTCACAGACATAACCACACAAGATACTAGTTATCTACACTATAATAAAGGCACTGAAGGGGCAATAGGGATGCCTGAGCCAGTTTCAGCGGGCTGGGGGGACACCAGATGGTAAAGCCTCTCGTACCACATATCCAGTGTCTTCATCCGATAGTGTGTCTTCATTAACTGAGCCACAAAGAGGTAGCCACAGCACCATCCTTGGCCCGCCAGAAGACTTTTGTTTGGACTGTGCAGTCTTCAGCCATGTACCATTTTAAATTTGAATTCAAGAGTTGTATCCCTTTTAGTTCCTCTTCTTCCATCTTACCCTCAAGTACTACTTTGGGGGATGGATTGTACTCTATTTCAGAGAATACTAGCCTCATGGGAGAGAGTTGAGAAAGCAGTAGAAAATGAGAGAGACAGGGTTTTACATGTGTTTTCTACTCTTTGGGAACCAAATGCTTAAGAAGGCAAGAAAGAGTCCCCATTGGTCTCCTGGCTACAGGCCGTGCCTCTGGTCCCACTTAATTACCTCCTAAAATCACGCCAGACACCACAGATGGTAAGACTCTCTGCAGCCTGTCCTCACCATTGGGGGAGAGGGATGTTGAGGGTCTTTTGGTGGCGTTTATTCCCAGGAAGAGCATACCCTGCATTTCCTGTGTGGATGAGGAAAATGGTTGCGGATTTGGTCCAGGCCTGGACGATCCTTGTCCATATGTTTGTAGCAAACCCAGACCCGTGATGTTGCCATTTCCCATTTCAAGTTGCTCTCCTCTGTCGTGTGTTGCACACCGAAAAACAACCACCACCAGTGCCATATGGTTTAAAAGATCAAAGGCCTGAGTTTTGAATATATTTCTAGCTGACTGTACTTCAACTGTCTTAAATATGTTCCTACAGATGGGAAGCCTGGGGCATTAAAGAGGTAAACCACATGTGTGTGTGCCACGCATGTGATCTGGGGCAGCAGAGTGAAAGGTGAACACCACTGATGCCTGTGTTCCTCTTCCTCTCAGGTCCGCATCTTCACCTACCTCATTGGACGGGAGGCTGCTTTTGCAGACAATCTCAAGTGGATGGCTTGTGCCAACAAAGGTAGGTTCCCCCCGTGTGCTTGGCTCTGAGTAACTTCCCCTCGGATGTGCCAAAATTGGGATGGTCCTGAGAAAGTAGAAAGTTCTAAGAGAAGGCTATGAGTTCTAAGACAATGTTTGGGTGTTTCTAGATGAGTTTTGATAACTTATAATAGCATCTCCAGAAATACATTTACAAATTTTGAGGACATTGTCATGTGGAATGGTTAACCCTCTACACTCTGCCGCTTAGTTGCTGGGTGACCTTGGGATGATTACGATGGCATAGCACTTTACTGATCACCAGATACCCGTGTGTTCACTCCACCTTCCTAGTCCCCTTGCAGTTAGCTGGGGCCTCAAGACAGGTTCAGTAGGCCGTGAGCAAAACCAACCTGCATCATTCCTAGGCTAAAGCGCGTTAGAGCTAGTATGATAGTGTCCATACAATGTTCTCCTGCCCTTGTGAACTCTGAAACTCCATGCTCTGGATGGAATAGTCATGAGATGACTTCATCAGCCCGGTTTCCTGAGTGACCACTAGGGACGGAGGCCTTTCTACTCCCCCTGCCCCCGGCTGTGTGCCGGCCCATGCTGCCAGTATAATCAATAACCCTTTGTGTTAAGCTACTGAGATTTCCAGTTTGATATGTTCCCATAGCATAACTTAGCCTACTTAACTAATCGAATTAGTTTTTAACCTGCCTCAATGTTCTAATCTCCAAAATCAGGATGTGGATAATAGTTCTTCCTTTGATTCCTTTTAAATGTAAGGATTAATGAAATGGTGTATATTAGGTACCTGGTTCAATGTTGAGGCATGGTAAATGCTCAGTAATTGTTGCCTTTTCGATACTCCGAGGTTTATTATTTAATAATCTCCTGTTGTGTGTCAGAAACAATGCTTTGGGGAAGACAGAAGGAGGGAGGTAACTGGCCCACTAGTCAGTAAAGGGCTTCTTTTCATGCTACACACAACCAAAAAGGCAAAACAGAGGAGGCAAATAGCTGGTCAAGTCCAACCCCTGGAGTCTTAACCCAGACTCCTTGAGTTCAGATCTAGCCTCCACCATCCACCACCCATGGACAAGTTACCAGACCTATCTGGGTCTGAGTTGTGTCACCTACAGAGCAGGGGTAATGATGACACGTGCCCGACACTGTTGTGAGCCTGAAATGGGGTTCTGCAGGTAAAACTGGTAGTGCAGTGCCTCACAAATACATGTCCTGTATTATTTCCTGGTGCCATTTTGATCTGTAGGCATGTCTTATTTCCCCTTGGAGGCTACATGTTCTATGAGAACAGGCTTTTACTCTGATTTCATCATGAGCACTTGGGGAGAGCCCAGACTCCTATCTCACTCAGAGTGAGTGCTCCTTTAATGTTTGAAAAATGAGTAAATTGGCTATACACATTTACAAAGGAAGGCATGTCCTATCACATAGTAAACTAGTCTTGATAGATTTAGGTGGTCTTTTTTAATATTGTCTCTTAAGCCATGCTTTATTAAAAAAAAAAGTTCCAATGTTTGTACATTAGTGGAGGAAGGAGGACTCCATGAAGAGTTTGCACACCCCAGCTCTTAAGACAAAGTTATTTTAGTTGCAAGCAGCTGAAGTTGCTCTCTGAAATTAAAAAGAGGAGTGTTTTGGAGAGGAAAAGGAGTGACTCAGAGCCCAGAGCGGGAAGAGAAGCTCATGTTTCATGAGGGACCAGGAGGCTGGTTTCAGTTCCTTTCTTCCTTGGTTTCTTTCTGCACCCCATGACATTCTTCCTCTTTGTAGACAGACCACCCCCCTCTGCCCGCTGTGGTGTGTGCACATCTAGAAATGACCACACCATGCCGTGCACACTCCTCTGTCCACACAACACATTGTGGGCAAGACATGATATTCAAAAGAAGAGTTTGTATCTTCTTCACTTGAGACTGGTCAGCATTCTAAATTCTGATTTCAAGTCCCTTCATTCCCCCAGAAAAGATGATGACCCCAAGCTTGGAGCAGGTCTCCCCAAGCTGAATTGGGCATGGGTGGAGGTAATCCCATAGAGAAAAATATATGTGTTCTGCGGGGGCTTAGCACTGTGAATGGGCAGGTGTGGGACATGAGTGGTGAAAAGGTGCATGGACAACCAAATAAACCTTTCTCGCCTTTCCCTTTGCTTGACATTGTCTTGAATTCTCTGCTTCTACTTGGAACAGTCTTTTAAGCCCGTGTCAATCCCCTCATCTTAAAAGGAGAGAACAGCATGGAAGGTTTTTAACATTTCCTTGAAGCACTAACATAACACATTTTACAATTAGTTTAGTTTAGTGGCTGGCTGGCCTCACTAAAAGGTATCAACAATTCTGATTGTCTCAGGATAATGCATCTGGCTTCACTTGGGGCAAAGTATAGGAGAAACATAGGCAATGAAGATATGGGGGTTCAGTGGATCCCAGAGTTCCTCTGAGTGAAGAGGCCATTCTTGAAATAAGTTTTGGAACTTTGTTGACATTTGAAAACCTTGAGCGAACTACACTTTTCCCATTTTTTCCTTTATTTTGTGGTCTTGAAAAGAAAGAGTTCCTTTCCATTTTCAAGTTTTTAAAAAATGTTGCTGTTATTCCTGCCACATTGGATTGTAGTTGTTCCCATCAGCTAGGATGCATTTAGTCATGGGTTCTTGTTTGTATCTGTCTGTGTCCAGCTGATGAAAATTACTCAAATTGAAGTCTTGTCTTAATCAACTAATATTACACCATAATTCAGTTTTAGCCATTGTTTATAAGAAGCTTTGAGGCATCCTTTTGAAGACAATTTAGTCAACTCAGAGTATTCCAGGGCCTGGATATAGAATATAGGCCTTTAGATTTATAAGTTCTGAGTACAGCAACTTGGAAAACCCAAGGAGGTAACAGTAGCTGCCTTGCTGGCTGGGCCATCAGATTCCACAGTGATTCTCCTTCTCTTCCTGAACAAATCCAGTCATTTCCTTCCCTGCCAAAGCAAGTCTGTCTCAAGACGTCTGCCTTCCTCACTCTGCTTCTTTTCTAAAGGGCCTTGTGAATAAAATGTCATTGTTTGCCACTCTTCAAAGTAACAGTCGCCACCAAAATGTTAGCTTCCAGTCATCTGTGCCCATATAAACATTGGCTTCACGTTGCGTCAGTTATGGGGTTTCAGACCATGTAACATCGGTGAGCAAGTATTCTTCTCTGGTCATTAATTAAATCATTGTTTATAGTCTCAGATTGTTATAGTATGGAGGCAGCATAACATTTTTCATCTCAAGTGACATGAGGTCCAGAGGGGGCCCCCCCTTACATATTTTCTCCCTGAGTCAGCCAAGTTCTTCAGTGAAATGGAGCATTAGCATTTGGGGACCAAAACAGACACAGGGGGAGCCCAGGGGAGCCCAAGGAGAAGTCTGCTGGCTGACTGACCGAAGTGACTCAGGAGTCCTAGGGCCAGCACCTCTTCCCCAGGTCAGTAGTCAGGGACCCACTATCTGCACCAGTAGAGTCTGGTAACCATGGAGACAGTTCTCAGTCAGTGCACCTCAGACACTGTCCCCTGGAAACGGATTCCTGGGGACATTCATGCCCCTTGCAGGGGTTCTCTGTCTTGTCCAATCTACTAGCAAACTCCAGAGAGGCCTGGATCTCATTGGTTTGTTTCATTTTATGCATAACTAGGTCCTATCTTGAGGGAACCAGCCCTAATGAGGCAAAGAGGCAAATCATTTTAAACCCTTGAAAATAATCATTGCCACTGTAGGGTGGCTTGTGGATCTTAAAGCTCTGTATTCACACTATTGGAGAAACAAGTGAGCTGGGAAAACTGGAAAGAGGGACCGACTAGCCCAGATACTCCATAAAGCCGTGATGACCTTCTCTAATGTTCAGTGTGCCAAGATTTTAAATAAGCAATGCCTGACTCTCCTTCAGAAATCGTGGTGGAGGGAGTGTTTTCCAGCTGTGCAAATAAAGAAGGGGCTCTGTGTTTGGGTTCTCAACCCATCAGTCATCGTTAGGTCGAATGGAAATGCCCCATGAGTCTCTCTTGGTTGTCCCTCTGGTCAGCTTGTCCCTTTTTGATGGGTTAATGGTCATTTTCTCCTGATCTGAGAGAGAACTGGTGGCCTAAGACCTCCTCGAGCACTCAGACCCACAGTCTTTTTCCATCCCCAAATCCTTAGCTTCGCCATACCTTTCCAAGTGTCTTGTCCCCTAAAAGATTGTTATATTTATGAGCCCAGAATGGTTGTAGGTGGGATTGAGGGGAAAATGAAAATTATAACTTTTTGCCATTTTGGAGCAGGTGGAAGAAGGCAAAAATGTCATTCAGATACATTTATGTAATTTTTAAAAATTTTATACCTGTTGACCAATATCTCCCAATTCCTCCAACCCCTGGTAACCACTATTCTACTCTGCTTCTACAAGTTTGGCTTTTTTTAGACTCCACATAGATTTCATGTATAAGTGGTATCATATAGTATTAGTCCTTCTTTGTCTGACTTACTCACTTAGCATGGTGCCCTCAAGGGCCATCCATGTTGTCTCAGTGGTAGGATTTCCTTCTTTCTCATGGCTGAATAATATTCCATTGTGCACATTCTATAAACATGAGGATTGGAGGGGAGAGGGTAATGGTGATGAAGAGGAAGACAGGACTACTGTTGTTAAACCACAGCTAAGCACACCAAACTGCTTACTCAATGCCAGGTAGAATGCAGAGCACTTTGGTGTGTTATCTCTGACCTCGTAAAGCTTTGGGAGGTGCGTGAGCAGGAAGCAGATTTGGAGAGACTGGCACCTTGCTCTGGGTTAGCAACCACCAGGTGGCCAAGCCAGGATCCAGGCCCAGCTGATCCAAAGCCCAAGCTTAACTCTTCACCAGGCTGTAGGGTTGCCTCTCTTTGGGGGGATGATAGTCCTGTTTCACAGAAGACTTGTGCTTGTTTCCCATCATATGGGAGAATCTAGAAAACAGAATTTAGAGTTTGAGGAAGGACTTTAACATGCCACAGCGCGTAAAGGCTAGACCAGGATTTATACTCAGCCTGTGCGTCCCAGAAGTGATCCTGCCTCAGCCTGTGCAGGCGTGTGGTCCAGTTCCTGACATTTTACAAATGGGGACATTAAGGCTCTGAGAGGAGATGAGGTGGGAAGAGTTGGCTCAGCAGTAGAGCTGCAGACAAGCCAGCATTCCTAGCTCTACCGCATGATCCTTCAAATTAGTTTTTTCTAACATGAGATTTGAAATTAAAAATGTAATTTTATTCACAAAGGAAAAGGCTTGCTCCTAAATCTGAGGTTTGGGGCTCATTCCGATGGCTTCACACTTGACAACGATGCCCACCAGGGCCACTGGGCTCCCTGTCCAGGGGGGCATTCTCTCCCAATGGGTTCTTCCCAACTCCTTGAAGAGCCCTCGTCTCTCAGGGCTCAGTAGACCTCTTGCTTGGTCTTTGTGAAAGTCCAAAGAACTGTGGAGACAGAAAGCACTTTGTAAACTACATTTTTCTGCAGAAATAAGTGGGTTTTTTTTCAGCAGTGTGTGCTGTTGACAGGGAGGAGGGAGATAGAACACTGCGAGGGTCTTCTGAGAACACTGCTGTTTCCTTAGGAGATGCACACAAGGTCACACCATCGACCTCACTGCCCACCTTATTGCTCTGACAAGACTGGAATCTTGGCTTTCTAGTTTTCAGCTTGTCTTATTTAAGAGGCGGGCCGGGGAGAAGCCTCTGAAAAGACTCACTAGGAGCAGTGTCCATCACACCAAAGATGGAACAGGGACCCCGGCATACGATGTGCACAGAAAGAGTCTCCCACTGAGGACTGACTTACAGGGCCCTCGCCTCTGGCATCACCACAAAGCTGAGTATCGAGTGATGTGCCAACAGAGCATCTCACGCAGAGGCATCTTTTCGACAAGGACCCTTAAGAAATCTCAAAGTAAGGGTGGTAAAATCTCAGAAACACAAAGCACCAGGCTGCCTGTGGTTTATCGCATTGAGTAGTTGTAACCCAGAGTTCACAGAAGGCTGTGTAAGGGAATAAGGTAAATAAATTGATGTTATGTAGAAAAATGAGCAGACCACTTGTAATAGATGGCTAATTTCAGCATTAATTAGTCCTTGGTAATTACCAAATGATTGCTGATTCTGTTTTCTTACATGATCTATGAAGTCCAAAAAAGCACATTAAAGAAGAGAATAAACATTCACGAGCTAGAATTTAAAAGAAATGAAAGTGAGGGGAGGGAGGAGGGCAGGTGGCCAGTCCAGAGAATGAGGAGGGAAAACAAGGGAAGCACCTATGGTTACAGCCAAAGCGGCCAGCCCTCAGTGACTTCCTGTTATCCATCAAAAGGTACATTTGTTAACTAAAACTTATATGAAAACATTTTAAAACAAAAAAGAGCCTTCAGAAAGTTTTTAAGTTTTAATGAATTGGGGCTAGATGATAAATTTGCATTAAGCTTTGCAGTATACATTATTAATAGTATTTTTATAATTTCAGCTTTTCTTACATTTTATACATCTGCATCCCTGGTCTATGTTTTGAGATAGAAGTTAGAACTGTGACGTGTGACCTTTTCAGTAGATCTTCGGTGCTAATCATTGAGCAGTTCCCAGGAACTTCAGGGGAGAGCTATACATTTCCCATCCCCATCCTCAAATTCTCAGCCACTGAGACACAAACAGCCCACGAGAGTCACCCTCTTGGGGCAGGACCTCTGAGCAGCTGTGCCTGACCCTTCCCAATACGGGGAGAGGCAGTGTCTTCTGTGGTGAAGAGCAAAGGTTTTGGAATCTGATGAACCTAGATTCGAATTGATCCAGGACAAGTTACTGAGCTCAAGTTCCTCTGTATACAGTGAGCACACGAGTTAGGCTGTTGTGTGGCCCAGGTGCAGGGAGACACTCGGACCTCATGAATGTCCCTACATTACTGTTGGTTCCCCCAGACCCCTGTGCCTGGTTTGGGGAATGCTGCTCTGGACAAGATAGGCACCAGATTTTTGTCACATGTCATGGAGTTTATATTCCAGTGAAAGAGAACAGAGTAAAACAAATAAAGGGAAGGTGGAGTGAATCGAAAGAAATAAGTTCAGGCAGCTCATCTCCAAATGATAACAGAAGCCAGTCATGGCAAAAGAGGATAAAAGGTATGCTGGGCAGAAGGGGCAGCAAGTGAAAGGCCCCGGAGGTGGGGTTGATGATGAACATGTTCTGTGAGAGGAAGCAAAAGGCCAGTGAGGTGAAACAGTGGGCAAGGATGGGAGTACAGAAGGGGATTCCGTCACCCAGGTGGGAAGGGGCCAGTTGATGGGGAGTCTTGGTGGTCAGAGTAAGAATTTGAATTTTACTGTAACTCTAAACAGAATCTATGTTAGGACCTTAAGAAGGGAGTTGGTGATCTGCTTTATACCTACAGACATTCCATACAACTGCCATGAGGAGTATAGATAACAAGGAGGGAGAGGCGTGAGAGGCTCTGGGGGAGAGATGATGGAGTCTTGGGAGCAATGGAGATGGGAAACAGAATTTTAAATATATTTTAGAGGCAGGGCCAGAGGAACATGCCATAGATTAGCTATGGGGTGTGGTGAGGAAATGATGGCTATCAAAGATAATTCTTATGTTTTTGGCCTAATTGGGCAGTGGCGCCATTTGCTAGGATGGGGAAGACCCACCAGGAGAGGAATGGGTTTGGACAGGGAAATTGGGAGTTGGCTTTGGACAAGTTGAGCCTGAGAATCCTGTTACTCATCCCCATGGAGGTGTCAGGTATACAGTTGGCTATGGGTCTGTAGCTCTGGGGAGAAGCCAGCTTTTCAGAGCTCTAAGTATGATAAGCAAGGCCAAGTGAGTATGGTGTCCCAGCTCAATATCCTTCCAAATGTGTGATTGTGTTTCCTTCCTACTCCCTCCTATGCTAATTATCTCTCTCCCATCCTCCTCCTTACATTCATTCCCTTTCTTCTCTTGGCCCTATTTCGGAAAACCCAAATCAGGGTTTTTTACTGTTGGCTTTGAGCATTCGAATGAAAATACAGACAACTAAGAAAAATTCCTCCTAAGAGATGCTGTCTTCAGTGCACATTTGGCACAGGATCCCCGATTGGAATTGCTCTACACTGTGAATTGTTCGCCCATGTGCCCTGATGGTCCAGAACTTTCAGCTCTCTCCTTCTCCTCTCAACGTGGCAACACTTCTCTTAGCTTGTCCCCTGTGCCTTGTTTTTGGACCTAACACCCTTCCTTCAGAGCCCAAGTTTTGCCTGCTAGAGGAGAGATGAAATGCTTTCTGCTCAGTCACACTGTGATTGCAGTTGCCGTGCATAAAGGGATGATAGCATGAATGCTCTGTCACCCAGCAGCCCTCTTTAATCTTGCCTTTCCCACCTTGCCTCCAAGAAAGGGCCACCTGAAAGCCTTGTGGGAGCACCATCCCAGATGGATGTCCCTAACTGTAGTGCCTGACCTCAGAGGGAGTGCCAAGGTGCACATGGGCCCCCTCCCAGGCCACAAGCTGGAACAGGCACTCACGGTCTGTGCCTTTGGGGCCCTGTTTCCCCTGGGGTGGGAGAGGCCCCAGCCCTGGACAGGAGTGACAATGCATGTTAATTAGCACTGTGCAGAGCTGTCATCAGGAAGCCAGAAGCCACATGGTCCCAACCTGGTTTGGGGTTGGCACAGCAAATTCAAACCAGCTGGCCTTTGTTTGGAAATGCCCTGGGAGTGTTCTAGCCCATTCTGGACAACAGAGGGGCAGGCATTTCCTTACCCCGGGCACTGTTTTAGACGAGAGGTTCTGTAAACACTGTAGCAAGTGCTGTGACGGATCTGGTTCAGGGGCATACATAGCCTTCTCTGATTTGCTAGCAAGTAGGACATGGCGTGAGCTTAGTTGTAAGGGTCCTTATTGAAAGGCATGGGAAGGAAACATAAATTTTGTCCGTCAGTGTCCCCTTTATTAAAATTCTCTCATGACTACCTGCCTGGAAGATAAAGTCTAAACTCCTTTCCAAGGTCCTATGTAACTGTCCCCCCCACTCATCTCTGATCTTACAGCATCTGACTTCCAGCCCCCCTCCCCCAGCTCCTTACTCCACCCATTCGGAGTGATTTTCAGTTCCTAGAAGGGGCCTGACTCTCCACTTAGGTCTTCACTCACACCCCTTGCTGTGATGGATACAGTCTCCCTCTAGCTAACTGGGCCCTCACCCTCCAGGGGCCAGCTGCACTGACCATTCCTTGGGGTAGCTGGGTTTAGTGGACTGTCCCTGGTGTGGGTTTCAGCATAATATTGACCGTGCTATTTTGCAGCTGTCTGTTTACTCAGACCTGCCAGGCCCCAGGAGGTCGTGCTGATCTTGTTAATCCCTGCTTCTCCAGTGCGGGGCACCACAAAAGCCTTTCAGAAATGTTTGAATGAAAGCCCCCCACTCCGGCGACCCAGACCTTGCTCAGCTCATGCCTCCTCTGCTAACATCTCCTAGCCCATGGCGAAACCAACAGGACTCAGAGGAGCTCAAAATCAAAACGGTGTCCCCATCACGAGATGATAGCACATTGAAGACTTTTTTTGGTACTTAGAAACCATGTCAAGCCAGCCTATTCAAAACGCAGGTCTGGTGACCACATGAGGCATGTGAGCTGGAGTTTCCGCCTCAAACACACAAAGGGCCAAATTCTGTTGGAGCAGAAGGAGCGGATGAAGAGACTCCTAACCCTGGGTGCACCTTCGGTGGTTGCTGCCTGATACCTGTGAGAACTTGGGCGAAGCACATCTCTTTCGTCTGCCTCAGTCATCTTGTCTTGAAAGTGGGCACAGTTATGCCCACTTCCTCATGTTGCAAGAACAAACAAGACAGAGTTTGTTTACCGAGTGTTCAGTAGATTTTATGCCCCTTCACATTCGGCATAGCTATAGTTACAGTTATAAAAATGAGATGGCCTTTAAATTTTGTGGTTCATAGTTTTCCCATTGGAAATAAAGTCACTAAAGTTAAAAAAAAAAAAAAAAAAAGCTCCAGAATGGCATGTAGAGAGGACTCCCATTTCTTACAGAGAAGGTGCATGTGGATGTGTATATGTGGATGTGTTGGGAAAAAGTCCAGGTGAACTTTCTTTATTGGGTTAGCAGGGGCTTTCTCTGAGACATGGGTTTATGGTTGATCTTAATTTTACTCCTTTTGCTTGATTATATTTTCAATATCACATGAACATATTACTCATGAAGTGGGTGATGGGAGAGATGAGATACGATGTTTAAAAAGGAAAGGGAAAAGGGGTGCCTGGGTGGCTCAGTCGGTTGAGCATTTGACTCTGGGTTTTGGCTCAGGTCACGTTCTGTTGCTGATAATGTGGAACCTGCTCGGGATTCTCTCTCTCCCTCTCTCTCTCCCCCTGCCCCACTTATGCTTTCTCTCTCAAAGTAAACAAATACACATTGAAAAAATAAATTAAAAAGATAAAAAGGAAAGGAAAAGAAATGAAAGAAGTTAACTAGAGGCCAAGAAGGAATGGCCTATGCTTGCTCTGCAGTGTACTTCTTCCTGCTATTAAGCTTGTTTCTCTCGGCAGGATTTTTCACCCAGATCTCCACCTTGGCTGATGTGCAGGAAAATGTCATGGAATACCTGCATGTACTCAGCCGGCCCAAAGTCATCGATCAGGAGCACGACGTGGTATGGACTGAAGCTTACATCGACAGCACTGTGAGTCCCTGGGGCCCTTGGGGGAGAGCCTGAGGGTTTTCCTCTGTGAATTCCAGAAGATGGTGTTAACCTTAAAAATAAAACTGTCAGTTGTTTGACCAGCAAAAATGCGTTTATTCAGGAATAGTAGACAATTGCAATCCAGGACAAGCAAGCTACAGCAAAACCGTAGGCAAGTCCAACGTTATTTTATGAAGAAAAAGGAAAAAGTTGGGAGGGGTTGTTTTGAACTAAAATCCACTGGAGAGAAGCAAGAGTTCAAGGTGATGATGGTTTCCCATTGGCTGGGTTGCAAAGGTGCTTGATTTCTTGTAGAAGATGCAATGTACATCTTTTCCTGTTGGGGCCTGTAACTGGTGATCCTTTCCTGTTGAGTAGTCTTCTGTTGGGTCTGTGATTGACAGTTCTTCTGACCGGTCTCCCTTTCTAGCATCCAAGTCCACTTGAGTGAGGTTTTCTTTCATTAATTTTACAATGGCTGTTCTATAACTCTTCCTCAATAATGGAGTTTGATGACATTTTCCTTTGTGGTACAGTTGTGTTGGTCCTCTGGGCAAGCAAGGTTGGTGAAAAATCATAACATCAGAATGTAACCAGCACTTTTGGCAGGTGTCTGGTCAGCACTTTGTTTTCCTTCCCATATGTGTACAGATTCTATCAGTAGCAGTTATTATGGGCTTGTTAGATTCAGTGCTAGCCATCTGAGAGGCCCAGTCCTGATGATGAATCTTGAGGTCTCAGCTTGGGAAAGTGACCAACGTTTAGCTCCAACAGTGAATTGGAGCCGCCGTAGAGGCCACAGCTGCATTCTCTTCCCAGAGACGAGTGAGAATATGCTTCAATGGTGGTTACACAGGCACTGGATTGATGTTGGAACTCTGGCCATGAACTCATTCTAAAGCAAATTCCAAGCAAAAAAAAAAAAAAAAATCTGATGTAGAATTAGTGTAAAAGGAGGAGCTTTGCCAATCATCTAGTAATGGCTCAATGGCCAGGTTTCTTGTGTAATTTCAGGGTGATTTTTCAGAGTGATAATGAGTCTGATGGGAGTGGCATTTTTCATTTATTGATTGTAAATGTTCTCACAGGGCCTCTCTCCCATCGTTTTTGTTGGGATTAACATCACATTAATCACTGTAACCCAGGCACAGCTGTCCTCTGGAGTGATCTCAATGGCTGCGGTGGGCCGGCTTTTCTCTCCATGAGCTCTCTCATTCTTGCTGCATTTCTGGCAGCTGTAGGTGAATGCAGGGCAAAAACAGCATATGGGGACCCAACTTGGGGGACACCGTGGTGGCCTGCCCCTTCCCTGGGAGAAATCACCTTGCATAGAGATGGATGCTAAGCTGAAAAACCCTCTCTGGTTGCCAGGGAGACCTGGGGCATTCATCATTTCCGTAGTCTGACCCCAGTTTGGTTTAAAATCACGGCAATGAAATAGCTAAGCTGCCCCATCTATGTGGGCACCATACTAACAACAACAGCCACAGCAACAGCACTGATGGTTTCATCTCTTATGTGTGGTTGAGTGTGGCAGGAAAAAGCCTTAAAGAAAAGGAGCCATGTGACTATTGCCAAGAATGAAGTGAGCTAGTCACCCAGTGGTTTGAACAGGGTTTGATCAGCCAGTTTGATCAGGCATTTTATTTGTTTCATCAATTTAAGACCTATAAAACAGAGCCTCTATGATTACAACATAGTGGTACCAGCAACCGAGAGATAGGTCAGTAGAATAGGAGGTCCAAAAAAAAAACAAGGGATCCAACTACATATGAAAATTCGGTATAGATAAAGGTGTCATCTCAGATCGCTGGGGTCAGGATGGTTTTCATAATAAACGCTTTTTAGAAAACTAGATGGCCATTTAGAAAAAGATGAAACTAGTTCTTTTTGTCACATCCTACCCAAGAAAGAAATCCAAGTGGAGCAGTGGTCCAAACTGTAAAAAATGAAATGATGCAAGCACTTGAACGAAACCTGGGTGAATCCCTCTATAACCTGGATTCAGAGAAAATCTTTCTGGCAATGACTCTAAAATCCAGATGCAATGAAAAGAAACATGAATAAGTTTAACTCCTTAAAGACAAAACCAAATGAAAACCAACTTTGATAAGTCAAAAACCACGATAAGCAAAGTCAAAGGCACAAGGTAACATGAGAGAAAATATTTGCAACATAGAGCACACTTAAGTCATTAATAACCTAATATATAAAGAACTTTTCACAATTGAGGGTAATACCTTAATATTCCTATTTTTAAAAGATGAACAAAAGACAGTAAACAATTTACAAAATAGTAACAATGCTTTTCCACATATGAAAGATGTACAGTTTCACTCGTAGAAAGACAAGAAAAATGAAAAGCACACCCTAGTGAAATACAATTTGGCATCGATCAGAGTGGCAAAAATTAAAAGCCTAACCGTACCCTCTGTTGATGAGGCTGTGGGAAAAGGAACACTCCTAGATTGTGTGTGGGAAGAGAATGGGGACAGCTCTATGAAGGGACATTTGCATTTATCCTTGGACCCAGCAATTCCACGTCTAGGAATGCACTCTGAAGACGAACCTGCAGCAATATGAAAATACATGTGCACAGGTTTGTCCATTACAGAAATGCATGTCATTTCAAAATACTGAAAGTTACCTAAATACACAAGCATAAGAGAGAGATTACGATAAACCATCGTACATACACATCATGGATCTTAATATGAAAAACAGGAATGAGGATGATTTAGTTTTCCTGGTAGATATAGAAGGATTTCCAGGATATATTGCCAAGTAAGAAGAATAAAATGTAAGAGTATAAACAGAGTCCCACCTTTTGTATCAGAAAGAAGAGGAAGTAGAAGGTATAGGTATATATGCTTAATTTTACAAAAAGAAACACAGAAAGGATAACGCATAGAATCAGTTACCTACGACAAGCGGAAGTGCAGAGGAGGAGATAGTGAACAGAGTGAGACACCTCTGGGTACACCGTTTTGCATAGCTTGGATTTTTGAAAGTAGGTTGATGTCCTATGCATTCAAAAATTACAATCGACAAGAATGGGGGGAAAACTAATAGTGAATGCAAACAGAACCAAATGAATCCAACTGAATTTCATATGAACTAAAAATATTACCAAAAAAGGGGAGAAAAAGCAGTACGCTTTTGAATATAGAACTTAGGCACCATGTTAAATCTTGAACAGACTACCCTCAGTCTAGGCGGGAAGGAGAACTGACACCAAACTCCTTTTGGTGTCATGTGGTGTCATGTGGGCCTAGCAAATCTGAATCTGGTTTGTGAGTATGGTAGGATTGAGCAAATGTGTAGATGAGGAACATAAAACAGATGCCTGCAGGATAAGACGGGATGGGAGGTCTCAGAATGAAACCCCAACTCTGTCCCTTGAAAGGGCCTAGACTAAGCAGTGGCACCCCAGTAGCAGTGAGCACATCTAGAACCCGGATCCTAGCTTCCTAAAACCATTCCCCACTAAAACAAACCAGCGTTCTTAGAGAAATTGCTAATTTCAGGGCTTGGGCGGGGAAGGTACCCCTTGCCCCCCTCCCTCCCCCCCCACCCCCCACCAAAGAGCCTAGAATATTTTATGCCAGAAACTAAGAAGTGCTCAAAACAACAGTAAGGTCATCTCACAAGGACACAGGAGTCAGTATGAAGGGGCCCTCACTGGTCAGCTCTGGGACAGTTTGAGCCTCAAAATAAAAGGGACAGTAGTGGAGTATAACCTGTGGAGTAAAACGGAAAGCCATGTGTTCTTACTGATAGTGAACAGATAAACAAATGTCAATGAGATGAACTGAACAGATGAAGTAGGTGGGCAGGGGCATGGTGCACAGTGCCCCGCTGACTGATAAATGTCAAGGGAACCATGGAGACAGAAGATCACCACTTTCCTGCCATTGTATTGAAGACTGGGTGAGGGAAAAGGGCCTCGGTGCAAGTTAAACCAAGGGGGAGATTTGGAGCAGGATATTTTCATCATCTCAAAGATCTTCCCCAGAGATTTTTGACTAGGTGTGAGGGGAAAAAAAATAGTCTCTACACAGTGGGAGAATCCAAATAAAATCTGGCGTGGGTCATCAAAATTAGTGTCACTAGGGGCACCTGGGGGGCTCAGTCAGTTAAGCGTCTGACTCGGTTTCGTCTCAGGTCATGATCTCACGATTTGTGGGTTCCAGCCCCATGCTGGGCTGTGAGCTGACAGCATGGAGCCTGCTTGCGATTCTCTCTCCCCCTCCCTTGCTCTCTCACTCTATTCATTTTTTATTGCTCTCTCACTCACTTTATTTCTCAAAATAAATAAATAAACTTTAAAAATACTAGTGTCACTAATGAGAAGCAAATAGGCATGGCGTGCCTTTGGAAAGGACACATCATACTCATAGAGTATGCCAGCTGAGGATACATAACCTGAAAGTCATGGTGGTGGAAGGTCAGGGAAGAGGGCAAAGATTTTTATTAATATGATGTCTTGCTTTAGATAATGCTAATCACTTAAATCAATAGTTCTAGAGTTATTAAATTACATACACATATGTATATGCACATACATATATACGTTTACATATGAAAGGCAATGAAGAGATCAGGAGAACCCATTGCTACTCCAACTTTTCCATGAAAGAATTCTGGATAGCAGAGGCAAAAATAAATGGTCTGGGAGCAGCTCTGGACATGAAGTTTTCAGAGGCAATGTCTTTGAAGTCTTGTGCTTTATCTCTAACATTCTATGAAATTTGCATTTCTTCTCCATAATCATCTTTGCTTACTTTAAAAATAAAATACTGCTTTAAGTTGCTCATAATTGAGTAAAATGGTATGCCAAGATAACAGAGCTCATTTATTCTACCTCCTCAAGAATCCTTTGATAGACATAAAACTAGCGTCCTCCCGCCCCCGCCGTTATGAATGATAGCTCAGCACCACCTCTGTGCTTTCCAAGCTTCTGTCGTGTCTTTGCAAATAGCCCTGAGAAATAATTCCCCCAGTAGAACATTCTGAGAGTCTCTTCTCATCTTGGTGGGGCTGAGAAACCGGCTGGGTCAGGGGAGACACTGGGGTTTCCATCTTCCTTCTTTCTACCGCTGTTCAGTGAGGACAAGAGGCTGTTGCTCCCATGGCTGCATCTTTGGCCAGGAAGCAACAATCTCTTCAAACTCTGTCTGGGCCTGGATTCTGCCAGGACAAGAACAAAAGCCCCCTGTTGTTTGTGTGTGGGCTCAAAAGAGGATTTGCATGCTGAACTTATCTGTAGAGTGGAAATTCTGAGATGAGTCCAACTTGGGAACCACCCACAAGATAAATGGCAGGGAGGCAGCATAAGCAAGACAAGTTTGTGACCATCCTGACACGTTCAGGACAGTCTCAAGCCAGCAGTGCCCTAATATGTCCCACCATGGAATAATGAAAGACACTAAATTCAGAAGCACTTGACATTGGAACTGGTGACCCCATTTTCATAATGTTCTGGTAGCATTGGCAGCTCTGGGCTATATATATATACATATATGTATATGTATATATATATGTATATATATATGTATATACATATATGTATATGTATGTATACATATATGTATATATATGTATATATATGTATATACATATATGTATATGTATGTATACATATATGTATATATATGTATATGTATATGCATATATGTATATGTATATATATTTAAGCATTTACAATCTACCTTAGTTTATTAACTGATAGCATTGAATTTATCATTAAAAGAGACCCAGTCTGAATTCCATGTCTATACCATACTAGCTATGTGACCATAAGTCAGTCCCTTAGCTTCTTCAAGTATTGTTTTCTTCCTTTACCATGTGGGGATAAAACCTGACTTCCAGGGTTGACATTAAGGATTAAACAACTGTGCATGGTGAGAATGCAATAAATGATACCTATCATCCTTTCCCAAACTCAGGAAGCCCAGTGGGAATTTTTCTCCTTGGCTATAGGAAGTTTTGGAAATGTTCTCCTTTTTTGGGCTGGTAACTACAATACGGCTTATTCCCTTCTGATAATAGAATCTGGCACTTAGGTATAATGAGTCCCTTGGAAGCACTGTTCGTCTAGAGATGCACTTTAATCCCTTGGAATTCATTTCACTGTAATTACCTACTGTGGGTGGGGCATTAATATCTGGGGTTGATGTCTAGGGTCACTGTCCCCAAGAAGGACTAGCAGCCGTGCTGCACCATCCAGACCAGTCCCCACAGCCTCATGGAAGTAAGTACTGGCCGATTTCCCAAGGCAAGGGAAACACGGTAGGAGCTCTCTCAATTGGCTACCAAATAATGGGCTCAGTGAAACAGTTCGTGCCTCTTGCCCAAAGCACACTGGACACTGGATCTGGAGGCCATACTGGTAGAAGAAGTTTATACACAACTGTTCCAAGTTGAGTTGCGAGCTTACTCAAAGTTAGTTGTCTTCATATTCAGACTTCCCAAACTTGTTGATGCTAGTTGTTATTTTATCATAATTGTATAAATTAATTATTATTGAAACCCATAACTTAATGAGTGTTAAAAGAAAATTGTTACTTCTGTGGATATGTAAATGAATGCATTGGAAAGACTCTACAGATTATTGCTGAAAATAACAATGTGTCAACTGTGGGCCATGTATCTCTAAGACTGGGGAGAAATAGCCTTCCATATATTCAGAGGAAATTGGTACTTAGCGATTTTTCCCTCCCTCCCTCCCTTTCTTTCTTCCTTTCTTCCTCTTTCTTTCTTTCTTTCTTTCTTTCTTTCTTTCTCTCTCTTCCTCCCTTCCTCCTCTTCTTTTCCTTCCTCCCTTGCTTCCTCCCTTCCTTCCTTTCTTCCTTCTCTCCTTCCTTTTCATTAAGGGTAAGTTTACCTTGATTTGTTTGTTCTCTCTCAGGTTGATGTGGTAGGTTTGATGGCCAGGTTAGTATCTGCTTCCTATCTTATTGCCTCTTGGTAGCCTCTGGGAACTGTGAGCTCTGTGGACAGTGACCTTACCAAATACAGAGAGGAGGGCCAACAGTTGGTATGTGCAGAGTTTTGATTTCCAGCTAGAATGACCCACATGCTCTTGTGTCATGGATCAGCATCATGGGGATAGCTGTGTTCGTTTTTATTGCTATGTAACAAATGAGCACAAACAGCAGCTTAAAGTAACACAAATGTATTATCTCAGGGTTCCCATTGGTCAGGAGTCTGGGCACAAGGTAGCTAAGTCCCTTGGCTCAGGGTCTCCCAAGGCTATAGTTCTCATCTGCAGTTCAGGGCCTCTTCCAGGCTCATTTGGATTGTTGGTAGAATTGATCCCTTGCAGTTATAGGACTGAGGTCCCTGTTTTCTTGCTTGCTATCATCTGGGAATTGCTCTCAGCTCCTAGAACCCAAAGTTCCTGCCACATGGTCAATGAGAGGCAGTTCTCACGATGCTGTTTGCTCTTTTCCAGACCAGCAAGAGTGCATCCCTCTAAATAGAAGCTTCTTTGATTACGTCAGTCCCACCCACAATAATCTTTTAATTAACTTCAAGTCAATTGATAGCAACCTAATCACGCTAATGATATCCCATCATACTTATACTCAAGGAGAGGGAATTGTAAGGGTCATGTACCTACCATGGCAGAAATCCTGGGAGCTGTCTTAGAATCCTGCCTATTGCAACAGACTGCCCACATGCTGTGGTCTGAGAGGGAAAGATCATGCTGGAAGGAAATACAACCAACACCTCCTCCTTCCTGCAAACTCTCTATTAAAAGCAAGTCTCAAGGCAGCCATGTCTGCTCTTCATCATAAGACTGCTGCTTACCACTAATGCCTCTAAGAGCCTTGAGTCTCTTTGTGACATTGTAGTCTGAAAGTGGCTTTGATTTGTTTCGGACTCAGATACGATTAACCAGACCTGCTGATTAATATCATTTCTACCAAATACTGAAGGAGTAGGTATTTGTTGATTATCTAGTAAACATAGACACTTTATTCCACCAGTTGGCTTAACATGGTCTTAAAAGTCTTCTTTCTCTTTAATTATCTGGAAGTTAAGGCAAAAGGAGTTCCTGTTGGTTGACTCATCAGTCATTATGGCTGAAGACCCAGCAGCAACAAATATAATCATGTAATTGACTTAATACTTAAATGGATAGCTTAAAATGACCCGTGAGTGTGGTACTTTCCCTTTTTATTAATTATGTATTGATTCATACATTTCGGGGTCTGGACAAGCTAAAGATAAAAGTCTATATAGCCTAAATATAGATTCTTGCACATGAGTCAAGGATTGTATTTAACTAAGCCTGATCTAGAATCGGGACTGACAGAATTTTCCTTTCAGGGCCTGTCTTCTCTGCTGATTACTACCCGTCTGATTAAATATTCTGTTTCCTGCCTGGCTGTTCTATTCAATTTGCTTTCCCGGTGAAGCCCAAATAAATGAATTAATGTTAACAACATTAATTATGTTTAATCTAATAAGATCTCATGTATTAATTGACAAAACAGCAAACACCAGAATTCTGAAATTCATGGGCTTCTTATCAGAATACAAGTCATGCACAGTCATTATCTCTTAGGTGCAGAGCAAAAAATCATTAACAATGGAATTTGTTCCATTTTGTAAGCAAATGACTTGTGCTTTCCAGTTGGGACTTAATCATCTTGGGAATGCTACCCAACTTGCTGTGCAGGGTAGACGCTGCATTAAACTGAGGAAGCATCAGCATCCCTGATCAACCCCTCCAGGGGAGTTTCCACAGACCATGGTGACAAGCAGAAGGGAAGCAAAGAAGTCTTTTAGAAACAGTGGGAATGTGACCATTTAAAATAATGAGAATTCATTACCAAGCCCTCCTGCCCCTCCCTGTTGCTGGTAATGCAATTCAGTATGCAATTTGTAGGAACTTTCAAACCAATTTAGTTGCATTTGCAAATTGGACGTGTATCTTTCCTCCTCACCCCCCACTAAGTCCAACTTGGGAGAAAATGCTTCGCATTTGATAGATTGCACATTTGTTTCAGTTTCTCATCTAGGAATGGTACCTAGGCCATTTAGGAGTCGTTTGGGTGATTGCCTTAAGCTACATCGTACTGCCTAGAAGCAATTACTCAGGGGGTCGAAGCCATCATAAAGAAGTTGTTGGGGCTTGGAAACTGAATTTACAGTATTTTCCCAAGACACCGCTGCATATCAAAGGAGTTCAAATCGTCAAAACAAAAAGACACACGTATAGAGAAACATAAACCATCCTGCTGGGTCGTGGAACAGAGAATGCCATCTGCATTACATGGCATGGAGAAAACTGATTACGTTGGGACCTCTATTTCATAGCAGATGGGTTCATTAAATTTAATAGCCTCCAGAGCCTTTAGAAACCGTGTTAAAAACATGTGGAGCATGCTGTGACACTTCACTTCTGCCCCTGCAGTCATTATAACTCTGGCACAGACTATAAATATTATAGTACTTTATTTCCATTGAAACAGATTACTATTATAATTATTTTTTTGCCAGGAGATGGTGATGTTAAAAAGAGTGCATTCTGATTTCTAGTGTCATTTATATTTATCCAAATATTTTTCTTTTCCATTTGATTCTAGATTTCTCTATTAAATAGTGGGTTGTTGTTGTTGTTGTTGTTGTTGTTTGTTTGTTTGTTTTTTTAGCTCAACCTTGTTTTTTTCTTTGAGTTCATGTTGTGAAACTATGAATTCAAAGTATAAAAGTACTATCTTCAGGAAAGATATTCTGATACATTATGGATGACTGTCAACTAATAGAAATGCTTAGAGCTGAAAATGAAAAAAATTAGTTTTTAAGAGTTTTTTTTTTTATTTTTAGATTTATGGTTGTTTCTGCTATATGGTATAATAATTTGTAACTGTCCCTAAAGAAAGGACAGGCTCTAGAAATAGATAAGATCTTATAGAAATGGATAAGACCATTAAGCCCGAATAATCATTTAGCATAATAGATTATTCAGTATTCTTTGTGTACAAGTGAGAGCACTCAACTCAAAGTAGCAAAGGTCAAAAAGGGAATTCGTGAGCTCCTGGAACCAAGATACCTGTGTAGTTCTGTCCTGAGGCATGACTAGCTTCAGAAATCACTCCTGTGTTTTCAACTTCCAATGAATCTCATGAATTGCTTGATTTCTTGGCTTAGTTCTTGGGAAGGCAGTTTCCCACTCTTTAGGATGACAAACACGACCTTTCCCATCCACTAGCTTTCATTGTTTGATACCCTTGATTTCTCCCTTTCTCTTCCAGCATCTATATCAAATCCATAAAATGTCTGTTTGGGTCACAACCCCATTCTGAGAGGTGAGGTGGAGCTAACTGATGGCTGGAATCTCACAGAGTGGGGAAGAAACCAGTCCCAAAGGTAGTTGATACTGGGAGGGCTGCAAGGTACAGAGTCCTGCATAGACTTTGTCTGTAGACTCCCAAACTAATCTATGCCTGAGATCATGTATTCCATCAGTATGATATTCATTATGGTACCATGTTTTCATTTCTAAGTTTATTTACTTATGTATTTTGAGAGTGGGTGGTGGGGGAGAGAGGGAGAGAGAATCCCAAGCAGGCTCCATGCTGTTAGCTCAGAGCCTGATGCAGGGCTCAATCTCATGAACCATGAGTTCATGACCTGAGCCAAAATCAAGAGTCAGACACTTAACCAACTGAGCCACCCAGGTGCCCTATGGTGCCATGTTTTTAAGCAGTAGAGCTCTTTGTCTAGTGAAATGTTTCCATGGACACTTGGTGTATAATACATATAGAAGCTAAGCTGCTCTGGTGGATGTGGGGAGTAGGGCCATGGAGCCCTGGTTGCTTGGCCACCTCCTGAATGCTTAGGGAAGCTCCAAAGCACTGTTTTGCTTCTCTTTGGCACTGAAGAACCTAGGTAGTATTCTGAGTAATAAGTGAATCAGTCTCTGAAAATGGCAAAATGGAATTCACTGCTGTGGATTATCTGCTGTGCCGCTAAGCTTATATCAAGGTACTGGGTTGGGTCCAGTTAGGAGAGATGGTTATGGGGATTGGAAGGTTGTGCCCATGGTTGTATTAGAAAACCAAATTGCCTGTGCTTTTTCCCTCAAATATCTGTATTTTTTATATTCTCTGGAGACCAGTTCCCTTGGCCACCCTTATTCACAGGTGAAACACGGTCTTCTTTAAGTCCTGCTTAACATGATATCCCAATTCAAAGCTGACACAGATGGGCTCAGTGTTTGTGATATGAGTTCATTTCTGAGCAAATTGCATAACTTACTCTAACCCACCATCCCACCATCCCATTGAGGTCAGATGTCTACCACTTATCCAATCAGCTGTGGCTAGGGAAGGATCATATGATGGAAACAGATCAGCCAGAGCTGTGGATCACAGATTCTGTAGGAAAGATTTTTAAGCAAGAGGAAATGACCAGAGTCTGGAGGAGGTAACATTTCTAGACCTCTGTCTTTCTATCCACAGTTTCCATAAGCTGCATCCCCAACTAGGTTCTAATACTAACTCTCAGTACCGTATCTTCATTCCTCTTCTCTGAGCCCCAGGCTCATGGCTTCCTTTTAGTTCCAGCTGCTCCAACAAATATCTCCCAGTCCTTTCCCTGCCTCCCACATCTTGACATCGCCCTTCCTCCATCCACCTGTCTGCTACATGGGGGATAGGAATCCCTCTCCCTTGTGTCCTTTGAGAGCTGAGGGAGGTATTTTGGCCACCACAACTAAATCTGTACTGCTTTTTTCCCCTTTAATGGCCCAAATACTTGGGCAACTTCGATTCTCAGAGCTGATTCTCACGCACCGACCTGGTTTAAACTAAAACGAATGTATTCCTCTTATTACCAGCATGAAGAATAATTAAAATAATCCCAGAGAATCAACCTGTGGTTTGATATCAGCTGCCAGTTTCTCTTCTCTTGCTGCACACAGGGTTTTCTCCATGTAAAAGATGTAATTCTTTTACTTTCATTCCGTAAGCATTGCTGTGCCAAATGCAGATGTACTGTCTGTGACCGTGGCTCACAGATACCATAGATGAGAGTATTTCACCTAGCTGGGCTCTTCAGCTACTTTTATTGAAACATGGCAGAGGGCCATTCTTTGCCTCTTGACTTTAAAACATTATTCCTTCCTGGCTGTTCACAACTGCCTGTGGGTGATATAGCAACTGGGGGCTCCTTCAGCATTATTCTGCCGATGATACACACTACTGTTAAATGTCCAGACCAAGCAGGAAGCTCAGTGCCTCAGGGGAAATTCTCTCTAGTTCTGAACAAAGAAAGGAAAAACAAAGACATGGTTTATTCAGGCAAAAGGAACGTGTTTTCAAATCAATTTCCATTATGTTTACTCAAAAAATCTGGAACATCAACATCTTTGCTGGTTGATGGAAACAACTGTTCAACACTCTTGTAATTGATTTCTCTTCCAAAGCAATCACACTGACGGTGACCCGAGATGAAGCAGGAGCAAGTATTCATCCCAGTCTCTTTCTCTCTCACCTAGCACCGTGTAAACGAGCATTTGTTTCCATGTCAAGGATCCTCCTTTGAGGACAGATTCAAATGCACTGCTTGTTCATCAGTTCACCTCCCGTGGTTTTCTAAGAAGGGACTCTTGGGAAGGACTGTCCTCACACATTCGAGGACCATCCTGAGGCTAAATTAGGTGACTTTTCCTGTCTGCCTCAGAAAGTATTTCAAGGCCCAGCTGCAAAGTGCTTCACAAATGGTTGAGCTATGTTAGCTATCAACCAGTAAGTTAGAGGATCTAAAGTGTGGATTGACTCACCACTGGCTCAGAACCCTCAAGGGGGACCTAAATTTGAATCATTTGATAACCTGACCCCTGTTCACCTGTCATTCTTCTGTTTCAACCTGGCTTTTCTCCATTCTGTGCAGCCTCACCCTACCCACAGATTCATAGTCTTAAGATTTTCTTCTACCTAACGCAAGAAGCAGCCTCCTCCTCCCACCCCAGCTGGGAGCCTTTTGGGCTTATCCCTCACTTTCAGTTCCATCACTATCTCCTCTGGGAAGCATGTCCTGATCTCCTTGGATCCACCCCTAGTCTCAAATGGGGCTTTTGTGATATGCTCTTTTTTTAAAAACAAATGTTTATTTATTTATTTTGAGAGAGAGATAAAGAGAGCAGGGGAGGGGCAGAGAGAGAGGGAGAGAGAATTCCAAGCAAGCCCCGTGCTGTCAGCACAGAGCCCGACACAGGGCTTGATCCCAGTGAACCATGAGATCATGACCTGAACTGAAACCAAGAGTCCGATGCTTAACTGACTGGGCCACCCAGGTGCTCTGGTCTTGTGATGTGCTCTTAAATCATCTGGCACCATCCCAGAATCTTGTACTATATCAGAAATTCTGCATATGTACATTTTTTATCTCCCTGAACTGTAAACTCTTTGAGGAAGTGGATGAAAGTGAAATAAAGTAGCATGTTGTTTGTCATATACCACCAGCCTCTTTTTACTACTCACTAGAGCTTTTTTCTCTCACTCTACGCTGTATTTCTCCTAAAAACATCCAATGAGACACCAAGAAGTAGGAAAGAAATAGTATAGAATATTGGCTACAAAGAGGATGGCTGTACCAAGTAGAGTTTAAAATACTGTCCCCAAAATATGGCTGTCTTATTTGTCAAGTTCAGGTCTGAAACAGCTGGTTTATATGAATGCCAGCCTCATCTACTCAGTGGAAATCACTGATTTTAGATGGAAGAACAGAGAACTTTCAGGAGTGAACCAGATTTCTGCAATGTTCCCTTTCTATGCATATTGTTAAGAGCAATATGTTGGGGAAAGGGTTGATTGCTTAAGGCACATTGTTTATACTACATTACTTAGGTCTGATGGAAAAGTTCCTAACAGTGGTTTTTTTGCTAAAGATATGGTCTATGGATGAAGAGTAGAATGTGATTTTTCTTGGTAGGGCATCATCATAATTTAGGTGGACTCCAAAGACATTTGATATTGGGAGAGGCTGGGAAAAATATTCTGGTCCATGGAGCTTCTTTAGTATTAGCATTCAATTCTCCATCAAAATATAAATGCTGTCTGCTTTTAATTACCATCTTTATTCAGGCCAAGTTAATTACTCTGGGCCGCACTGGAAAGGAAAATTCCCAGAAAGTCTGATATGATAGAATCACAGTGTGTTTTCTGAAGAAGATGCTGAGAAATCCTTAATGAATTACGGTTTCAATATAACTTTTGCAACAGAATACTAACGGAATGAGGGGGAAAAAAACAGAGATTTTTGGCAGCTGTTCACCATCATAGCACTTGACAATCTGCTTCTTATTTAGTTTTCTGTTATGTGAAAGCTTGGAATTCTCAAGAAATATCGATCACTGCATGACAATACGTTTGTAGCAAACCGTATTGTGTTGCAAAAGCTCTCCTTTTAAAGTGAGATTTCTGACTCTGTTTTGTTATTAAAATGTGTGGGTCTTTTTACTTAGAAAATAGTGTGGTTTTGTTAAACATAAGTTATTTAGAGGTTAAAATAATCTTAATTTTAACTATTAATATTATTAAGAACAGATTTTCGACCAAGTTGAACTGAATGCAAACAAGGATAAACTTGGAAAAGAAAACTGGTGGCTGGGAATGCAGGGATGCCTTGAGAGCTGTGTCTTGGCCGTAGCCAATAGGTTCACAGCAGCCCTTTGCCATGTTGGCAGAACCACACATTTTTGTAAGGTCTGTTGATTTCCCCAGACTTCATGGAATCTAGATCAAGTTTGTCAGTTTCCCATTTCTCTTGTGATGATAATCCAACCTAGGGCTGAATTAGGAGCACGGAGGGTGTCTGGACTTCATGGCCCTTGTATCCAGCTGAACTGCTCCTTTTCTGTCGTGTCAGTAGATAGGAGAGTCTACTCTTTGGCCATCGTTTGGGGAAGCCTATGAAACCAGATGTAGGTTACCTAGTTTATTAGGCAAACACCTACTTAGCTGAGGGTCAGTCCCTATGCTAGACAGCAGGGTGTCATTTCTAGGAAATACAGTCTAAGTCTCTGAAGTGAATAATACAAGCCAATCAGGTAATTTAAAATTACTAGATGTTTTTTTAAAGCTATCGGTAGCTTCCAACATGTAGTGGCAAGGTCGTACTTTGTCTTTCTCGCAATCCTGTTACCACGTTATGGTGAAAACAAGTCTCGGGCAAATTCTGCCATCCCTGCAAACATTTATTAACATCCTGAACAAGTCAACTAAATGTTCTGAAAGCTCCAGGAAGTCCCAGATCTCTATCCTTTCAGATGTTCTGATGGCATCTTGCATCAGAACAAACGTGTTATTTGCAGGTGTCAGTTAACCTTCTGTTTGGAGTCAGGTGACTGAGAAGCCTGAGTCAGCAGCTGAAGGCTAAGTCTGTTTAACAAGAAGACCTGACATGCTGTTTCTCAAGATGGAATCTGCTGAGCTCCCAAAACCCTTTGTGGGCTCGTGCAGAGGAAGGCGGGGTTTCTGCAATCTGTTAACCAATCCATGTAGAGTGGAAATCTCCAATTTACCAATGAAAAATCCTTTCTAATGTCCATTGTTATGGTAATTGACAAAACCTCTGCTGCTGGTCAGAGATAAATGGTAGCGCGTGTTGCCTTTTGCTTAACTACTAGCCAGAATATGTATTTCTGGTTAAGGCAGTTGACTTTCTCTAAGACATAGATTAAAATCCGGAGCACCTGGGTGGCTCAGTCTAGTTAAGTGTCCCACTCTTGGTTTCAGCTCAGGTCATCATCTCAGGGTCATGAGTTCAAGCCCCACCTCAGGCTCTGCACTGACAGCATGGAGTCTGCTTGGCATTCTCTCTCTCCGTCTGTCTCTGCCCTTCCCCTGCTCTCTCTCAATAAACATTTTTTAGAAATCAGCATATGCACTCACATCATCTATGCTAAAGTATTTTACAGTAAGTTACCTACCACATAATAGTGTTGTACACAGTTGACCCTTAAACAATGCAGGGTTAGAGGCACCAACCCCTTCCTTTGTAGTCAAAAATCCATGTATAAATTGTGACTCCTTAAAACCTTAACTACTATTAGCCTACTGTTGATCAGAAGGCTTACTGATAACTTACATAGCCAAGTAACATGTATTTTGTATGTTATATGTGTTATATACCATATTCTTACCTTAAAGTAAGCTAGAGAAAAGAAAATATTATTAAGAAAATCATAAAGAAGAGAAGATACATTTACAGTACTCTAATATTTATCAAAAGTTTCCATGTTGAAGTGGCCCGTGTAGTTCAAACCCATGTAGTTCAAGGGTCAACTGTACAATCAAGGTTTCTTCTTTGTGAAATGAGAATAGTAATGGTGCCGATCTCATAGACTGTGAAGATTAAAAAAGATAATGTTGCTTAGCACCATGCCAGGTGCATAGCAAGTGCTCCATATAAATGCTAATCATTTTTATCTAGAAACTCAGAGTAGCATTATTTATTGTTCTGTACACAGAGTCTTATGGAATGAATTCTACCTTCTTTTCATTTTAGACTTCCCAAATTTTGACATTCTAAAAAAAGGGGGTAAAGAGGGTCATGTATATGTGTCCCTTCCCAACAGAGAGGAATCCCTGGATGCTCCCATTCTTTGAAGCCACTCTCTCTACCCTAAGGGGTATATCCATGTGTCTTGCCTGTAAGCTCCATTCCATTCTTGGGAATGAGAAAGGAAACAAAAAAATTCTACTGATGCCCTTGGCCGTCACTGTCTCAGAAATTTCTATGGCAGCATCCTAGAGCAACAACCAGCGTTGGCATAATTATGGTAACGGAATCTGCCATGGTCCTGTTCTTGTGCTGTGGCCAGCAGGAGTGAACCAGAAAGCCCGGGAGGAATGGTTGAACTGTAAAAGCTAGTGGTGATCTTCAGAAGCATCCTTTTTGATGCTTCTGCAGTGCAGTAGGCCAGGCCTCCCATGCAGCATGGCAAGAATAAATGGGTGCAAGTATGGGGGCAGTTAACATGCACCCCAGATCCTGCTAAGTGTGCTTTGGCATCCTTGGTCAGTGGGTCCTACTGTCTCCATTTTCCAGATGAGGAAGCCAAGACTTAGGGAGACTGAGGAATTTGCCTGAAGAGTTGAGATAATTAATGGAACAAATGGGCTTCATTCAGCCCTCTTTCGCCTGCGTGGATGTGAGGCCTCTGCTCTCCCATGGGATGTGGGCAGATATCTCATATACATGTGCTGTGAGGAGGCACAAGCCCAACGGACTGCATTACAGAGTGCCAGAGTCTTTACAATGCTTGATGTGAGATTAGAAATGGCCTTTCCATTCCCACCAGCCTGAGTTACATTGCTTCTCGTGAATTTTGAAAAGCTCACAGTGCCTGCTTTTAAGATATGAAGACACCAGAGCCTGATTTGTCCTGAATCATGTTTCATAGTGTTGGCAGCACAAGATAGGAAACTTGAAATTTGCAGTATGTATGTCTCACATGGAGAGTTCTCTGTGCTGTATTAAGTGACAGAAGGAAAACTCAGCTCATCCTCCTTGTAAAAGAAACCCAGCATTCCCGGGTTTAAAAGGAGTCGTAACAATTCTATTTGATGGGCTTATAAATATCCTGGAATTTGCATTTTGAATGTTATGCATCACAAAAGGATTTCGATGGTGTTATCACAGCAACCCTGTAATCACATCCTATAATTTATATAACTCCAACTGCCTGCCATCACTATGTCAAAAATCATGATATGCTGTTGCTGATACGCACACAGCTTCTCCCCTGAAGGAAATTAAGGGTCCTGAATCAAACTCCTTGGGGGCAATTTTAATGACTTTGTCTGGAAGGTCTGGCCACCTTGATAGGTAGTCAGGTGAGTCAGGCGGTGGGTTAATAAGTAGATCTAAACTTCAAGTATGAAATTGAACAAGCCAAGGTGTCCCAAAGGCAAGCCATAACAGAGCGTTTTATGCTTGGAACTCTAGGAAGTTGAGCAGTCTGGGAGCCCCCTGCATTGCATGAGCAACAGGACATGAGGCTCGTGCTGGAGACCTTCCAAGAGGGGGTCCGATTAACCTTGGGGCTGAGTCCTTAGCTGTGTCTGAACCTTTGCTCACATGCAACTTTGGATGGGGCCAGGAGGGGAAGCAGTGACGTGGTCAGGCATTTCATTCCTGAACTGTGCTTTTTCTTCCCCCCAAATAATAAACAAACTTAAGTTGTTTTTACTTTTTAAGAATAGACAGTCAGATTTAACCTCTTCCCTTGACCTTCAATCACTGTCAGATGTTCACCTCCAAATCAGAATTCCTCAGGAAAGGTTTGAAGCCTAGAGGATGTGAAAGAGCAGCCCAAGGTCAGTGCCTGGAATGAAGGAGGGGCAGAACAAAATTGCTCTGTATAGGAAAATAAGACAAATGCAAAAACAGCAGTGTTGCCTCCTGCAAGAAGACAGGGACCAGCGAACTTATTAGCAAGAGGGCATGGGCCTGACCCCAGAGACACAAAACAACTTAAGACCTTTTCAATGGCAAGGATAGCTCTTATTTAATTCTAAGTTATTTTCTATGCTGCAGCCCATCACATTTTCTCAAAGGCCTCAGAGGAGTAGTTTTGGAGGGGAAACCGTGGGAAAGTTCTAGTTTTTTACATGTGTACACTCTTGGGAAGGGGTGGAGGGGGTGTAGGATGGTGAGGTCGTCTGCAATGGAATGAATCCAACAGGAGCAGATCAGAATCAGTGGTGGCTGGAGACCTGGAAGCCCACTCCTTCCCCAAGATTCCAGCAGCCACCAGCAGAACCATGGTGCTTCCCCATGGATCATGTAAATCTAAGCCCCGCTGTTAGAATACCTTGGCTGAAATGTATGTTTCTGCCAGAAGCTCCATAGGTTACACAATTCAGCGAAAGAGTCAGGAGGTAACACTTCTGGTCTTCCCTCTTTGTCTATGTTATAGAACATTTACTCCTCAGTTTCTCCACCTGAACAATGGGAAGATTGGTCTAGAACAGGGGACCTCAAAATCTGCATCTAGCCATGTATGAATTTCAGGCAGTCTGTGATCCCTCCCATCAAAATGTGTACATGAACAGGTATAATTTTCCATCATTCCCCACAAATGTTAAGAACTGCTGGACCAGATGTCTGAGGTCTAGTCTAGCTATATGAGCCTGTTCTAGTTTTCTCTTGTTGTGCATTGCCTCTCTCTACCTAAATGGCAAACAAAATACTTAATCATTGTTGTGGGGACATTCAGAAGCCAATAAACCCAAAGACAGATCCTGCTTTGCATGTCATATTATACAAAGATGCCATTGACTTAGGAGAGGGATGGGCCTACTGGAGACAGCCATGATTGATACAAAGAATAGTGGCCCGAATACCCAGTGAATGCCACTGGGTTTGAGATACAAGTCTTATTGATTCTACTCCCCAAGTACATCTCAGATTTCCCCTCATCATTTGCAATGTGCATTCCACCCTCTCTCCTGTTTAGACCATGCCTGTAGACTCCCAGTTGGTCCCCTGGCTCCACTTGTACACCACGAGGCTCTCTCCCTGAGTTTGTCTCAGTTCCTTGGAGGTGATCACCCACTACCACTCGCCATCAGGGCCCTTGCTTGTTTCCTGGCTGGCTCTCACTTAATCTTTGGGTCTCAGGGGCATCTGGGTGGCTCAGTCAGTTGAGCATCCGACTTGGGCTCAGGTCATGATCTCACAGTTCGTGGGTTCAAGCCCCACGTGGGCTCTGTGCTGACAGTGCGGGCCTGCTTAGGATTCTCTCTCCCCCGCTCTCTCTGCCCCACCCCCTCTCTTGCTGTCTCTGTCTCACTCAAAATAAATAAATAAACTTAAAAAAAAATCTTTTGGTCTTAAATTACAGATTCCTTCCCTGACCTAACTGCCAAATTATTACTCTCTCATTGAATCAGTTCTTGTTCCTTGATAGTATTTCACACAGCTTATTATTACACATTGCTTGGGCTATTTTTAAAATTATGTCTCTCTGGCTTACACTGAATTATGCATGGTAGTGACTGACATTTTCTGAGTTGGGGGGGCGACATTTTATTCCCGCTATCCATCACAATATCATACAAATAGTAGGAGGGATACACTAATGGTATATAGCGGAGGAAAAATACTTTTTACTCTACCCTCTTAGGTTTAATGATATGGACCCTGCAAATTAAACTGACTAAAGGTAAGTCAGTAGGAAGAAAGGTTAACTATGTGTGCACGTGGAGGCCTTCAGAGAAAAGAGGTAAAGACTCAAACAGGCAGTTAGGCCTGGGGGTAGGAAGATGGAAATGGGGCTTACACACCATTTTAATAATGAGTGATATGTTTGTGGAGAAGTGACAAGACAAAGGAAAATGACTTTGGGCTTCTATGGGCGATAAATGGTGGGAAGGTAAAATATACCGGAAGGAATGGAAGTTTGGGTTATTTGGGTAAAGTTTGTTTTGCAGTTGCAATCTGATGCGGCCTCTGGGGTGATGAGAGTGTCTCCCATGATTAAGAGCCATTTTCCTGCTCCTGGTATGGGAAAGGAGAGGGGGGACACCTTCACAGAGGGAAATTTGTACCCCCTACCTTTAGGCAGAAAGGGGGGAAGGTGGAGAGCTTTTCCCGCACCTGCTGTTTCTCAGTTGCCTTTGGCTCAAAATAATCCTGATGCCAAAGGAGCATATTTGGGAATGGTGTACTCTGATGCCTTTTAAGTAAAATAATGTCCACTTCGGGCAACATGATTTGATTCTCGTTATAGTTGAATCTGTTTGCCTAACACTTACTCATTTGATAAGTCTCTTTTTAAGTAGCTCATCTTCCAGGCACCCATCCATCCCTGCTCTGGCTTCATGGCCCGCTTACACAGTATGGCTATCTTCATTTTACCTCCATGCCTTCCCAATTTGTACCATCCAAGCCCAGAGTAATAACCAAGTCACCATGCCTAGTACTCTTCCCTGGCTCAGGGGCTGATGCTTAGTAGATATTTTGTAAGTAAATAAAAAGCAAAGGACTGCATTATTAGTTCTGATAGGCTTAAAACTGAAAAAAAAAAAAAAAGGATGTGAATGTGATGAGTTTATCAGTAAGTTACAACACTGTGGATAAACCATTTGCAGTTTTGCATTCATATGATCCATGCGTGATTAAACATTCATCCCTGCAACTGATTCTACATATGAATATTAAAACTAGGGACCCATACGGTGGGTGATCTCTCAGAGAGCTTGTATCGGATTTATTTTTGCACGTGGCCTGCATATCCAATACTCATATAAATGTTCATATGAATATATGACTTCAACTTGTGATCTTTTAGTATACATGATTTGTTTTTCAGATTTCCATATATTAAGATGCAGAAGGCATTGTTATTTGAAAGAACTATAGTTTTTATTCATTAATAGTTAATAGAAAGAAAGATAAAAACAACCAAATCTCACCATTCCCACATGTTTCAGAGCCCTTTGTTTCCTGCACACACGTATTTAAGGAAGTATACAAAACTCACAACACATGTCATGACGATTGCCTTGAATTTCAGAGTAATTGAATTCTGAAATAGCTCATCTGAGTTAGTTACGGGTAACACAGTATCAAGGTAACAATACGATCTGAATCTCTGGGTTAATCTAACTTAATAGCTCAAATTCATTGCTTCATAAAATCTTTCAAACCCCTACCATTAATTAGGGCACCTTTAGGATTTTTTTTTTAAAGAAATCTAAATCACCCACCAATCTTTTGTTCTCTCTTAAAAATTTGGGCCAAAAGCACAATTGATTTCTATCTCTGAAACCAGAAGGGAGCTATTTACCATCTTCTTTTTCTTTAGCAACTCCCTGCTCTCTACCGTAGGCTTCAGATCACGACCACTTTAGACTGTCCCCAGTGCTGTTACTGCAGTTGCCGTGAACTTCCTTATTAATGGGCATTCTGCTGGATTCTCTGGCTCCATATTTTCTATAATCCTTTAACCATCTGATCTGATGTGTCAATCATGACATAGCTGTGGGTCATAAGGCCTTTGAGGATCCTACCAGCATTGGGCTTTTATGATCTTAAAGAAGGCTGCTACTCAACAATGAGTCATCATGAACCACTTCTCAATCTGCTGAGGTGACTACGGTTGGCTGAATCTCCATATGGGCTTTAAACCCAGATACTCCTTCCCTGATTGCTTAGGAAGGTCCCACGTCCTCAAGTACTCAGTGTCTACATGTGGGGGAACATCTGTCACAGTGCCCAGACACTGTAGTGCCCTCAAGACTCCTAATGTCTCTGTAGTGACTGCCTTATTCTTAGTATCCATTGGGGGAACCAGTCAGTGGTGTCTCAAAAAATCACTTTTGAAATTCCCCAAGTCAGAAGGAATGGGAAGTGTAGGGATACTGAGGAACTGACCTTTGTCCTTCTCAACACTGTGCACCCCCCCCCCGAATTTCTGAAGCTCTTGACAACTGAAAGGCTATTGGGAAAGAGATCACTGAATCAGAGTTTAAAGACTAACATCTAATCTTTGCTCTGCCCTTCATTGGCCATGTGCCCAATGTGAATCACTTCCTTCTCCTAGACCTCAGTTTCCCTATATTGTAGGCCCAGATGCTATATAAACTATAATATGTAATACAAAATTAAGGCAGTGATACTATGGATAGTAAAAATATTTACATTACAATAGCCATTGCACTACTGACTCAGTACACTGAATTTACCCCCAGCAAGTATTTCCAGATATTTAGTGCTGAAAGACTTCTCAATCAGTTCTTAGTATCTGGTATGTAGAAGACATTTAATAAGCTTTGTTGTTGTTGTTTTTTTAATGTTTATTTATTCTTGAGAGAGAGGGAGACAGAGCACGAGCAGGGGAGGTTCAGAGAGAGGCAGACACAGAATCCAAAGCAGGCTCCAGGCTCTGAGCTGTCAGCACAGAGCCCAACGTGGGGCTTGAACTCATGAACTGTGAGATCATGACCTGAGTCGAAGTCAGATGCCTAACTGACTGAGCCACCCAGGCACCCCAATAAACTTTGTTAAATGAAGAAAAACATGCCTAGGTGCATGCAGTACTGATTGAGCAACCCAAAATAATGATAATAAATACATCCACGTTTATTGAATGCTCACCATTGGCCAGGCACACTTCAAAAAGTTTGACACATAACTCTATGTCACATTATCTCTAAATCATGTAACATTAATAATGTATTTAAATATAAAATTAAATCTATCATTACATAGGATAATATAACCGTCTTACAAGATAGGTGTTATTGTTATCTCCATTTGCAGATGATGAGACAGAGGCATTGAAACCATGAATAATTTTCCAAATATCCCTTAGCGGTATTTGTTTAAAAAACAAAAACAAAACCAACAAAACAAAAAACAACTGTCCTTTCTGTGGTAGAATGTGAATGTTTTAAGGTAAAACCAGTGAGTTCTGTGAGCGTGAAGACACTTGCCTTGTGCCTAAAGACCCTTGGGTTGCTCTCTATGTACAGTTAATAGTGGTGAGATATTGGGGCGCCTGGGTGGCTCAGTCAGTTAAGCGTCCGACTTTGGCTCAAGTCATGATCTCACAGTTTTGTGAGTTCAAGCCCTGCATTGGGATCCGTGCTGACAGCTCGGAGCCTGGAGCCTGCTTCAGAGTTTGTGTGTTTGTCTGTCTGTCTGTCTGTCTCTCTCTGTCTCTCTGTCTCTCTGACTCTCTCTGTCTCTCTCTCTCTCTCTGCCCCTCCCCAGCTTGCTCTCTGTCTCTGTCTCAAAAAAGAAATACAAAACAATTAAAAAAAAAAAAAGAGTGGTGTGATATTGGAATTCCTTTCTGATAACCATGTGGTGATTCCTGACACTGTAAAGTTATCCTATGCTTGGTTTTGAAAGAGGTTTGTGAGCACATCCGAGGTCCATGTTCTCCCACATCTGTATGCACTACCATATTCAGCAAGCAGACTGTGACAATCCACATGGCCATGGCCAAAGTCAAACTGTTTTGCCAAGCATGCTTTCTCCCCTTAACTGAGAAACCTATGGTTATTTGGATGGAAATTTAATCTGTGCCTCTGATTCATTTACTCATTACTCATTAAATTGCTATTTAGTTCTAGCTATATGAGCTGTTAGAGCTTTCTCTAAAGCTCCTCTAAACCAAAAGTGGATTATGGCCACATTCAGCAAAGCCAATTTGAGTCCCATCTAAAGTGAATGGAGCTAGCGCTCAAGAGTTCTGTCCGGCTGAGAAGTGAAGGCACGCAGACCATCAGTGTCTATCCCTCTGCATTTTGACATCGACCCACTGTGGTCTCCCCCAAAAATTGCAGTATGGAGTATTTGGAGAAGGAGTCCAACTTCTTTGAGAGTGAGGAATGTTTTCACTTCCCTTCCTAATAAGGTATTTGTACCACTTACAGAGGCTGGAGGGGTGTCTCATGCCGGTTAAGAACAGAGCGCTGGAGCTAGCGGGTCTGGGTTCGAATGTCCTCTGTCGCTTAGATGTGTCATCTGGGACCGTTTGCTTAACCCTTCCTTCTGTGTTTCCAGTTTCATCATATGCAAAAGGGATAAAGATAGGTTCTGCCCTGCTGGGGTATTGTAGGGATAACTGATGTAGCATCCTTCCTTGGGAAACGGCCTCCCCCCACCCCCCACCCCCCACCGGCTGGTTTTGTGGCAGCCGAAGCAGGATTGCCTGCTGCTACTGTGGGCTGACAATGGAACACCCACATGTTGTTTATCATCCAGGGGCACAATGTAAATATTTAGAGGGACCCAGCTGGTGAAATATGCATGGAGGACTCTGGGTATAAAAAAGGAGTGCTTGGGGTGGGGGTGGAGGGACTACAGTGACCCATAGGGTGCACATACCGCCTAGAGGTTTGCATTTCAATACTGTAAATGTAGCTGATGGCCAAATGAAATTAAGGGAATATTCTGCTAGAGGCTGGAAATGCCTTTTGCCTGACTGTGCCATTCACAATTTTGCTTTGCCCCCTTCACCTCCTGCCCTCCAGGATCCACTTCCATCTTCCTCAAATTATGGAAGCCTCTGGCACCTGCTTTCCTGTGCACAAGAACTCCTGCAGCTAGAATAGCAGAACCCATCTCAGTCTCTCTGCACTTAGGTAGGGCTCACCCTTCATGTCCCCCAGGCTTGCACCTATAGAGCCTGCGACTGTGCGCTCATTGCCACAGAGAGCTGGCAGTGCTGTCTGTGTCCTGCAGTCCTGTGGCCACAGCCCATCATCTGGACAGGGCTTCTCTTTCTTGGCTGTGCTCAGAGGTGTCCGTTGCTGTCACAAGGTGAAAGGGATTATGGAATCTCAGACTGTCTGATCTGAAAACCCTCACCGGAAGCCCAAGGTCCTAGTTTCTGTGGTGTTTCTCTCTGTGCACTGTTAACTGGTCACTGCCCCTGGGCATTTGAAGATTTTTATGTCTGGTCTTTATCCTTTATTTAGCCTTTATTTCACTTTTTGTTATGGATAGTCTATGGAGTTCCTCAAAGAGGAGTTTACTCCTCTGTGCTCTACTCAGCAGAATTCCTGCACAGGATAGATGCTCAGGAAACACGTCCAGATCACTTGATTCAGTTTTCCCTCCATCACCACAAATTTACTAATGTTCATGTGCATGTGGCATTATCTGGGCCATGACACAAAGCTATTCTCACCCATTTCTTGATCTCACTCAGTGTTTAATAGGAATATGAAGAACTGGCAGAAGGTATGAGAACCACCCTGGACCATGGTGAGTGAGGACAGACATTGTTTCTATTCAGAGCAGGTGGGAAGACAGAATCATAGTGACGAAGTGGCAAAGAAGAGAAATACAAGTGCAATTCACATGTGATTAGACACTTTCCATTTTTAGCCTCATGGCTTAAATTTACATAATTCTTTTAAAAAGAAAAATTAATTATTTATGACTGTAGCTTTTAACCAAACTGTGCATTTAAAGTAATCACTCTGGGTAATTTAAATAAAATCTTTTCTGTAAGCAGTTTATGCTCATTAGAATGAGAAAAGTGTTGGTTTATTCAATTAAAAGGACATTATTGCCAGTTTGGATCCTCTCTCTTTCTTTCCACTTCAAAATAGAGGGCAGCCACATTGAGACAGATGGGACTTAATTAATTTGTCTCAAAAGTGACCAGATTCTGCTTTTTTTTTTTTTAATTTTAAAGATGATAGATTCCAAAAGCCTTTTCAAAAACCAGACCGCTATTTTAGAGCACTGAAAAGAAGTTCTGCCCTTTACTCTGACAGGCAGTGGGTACAAAAATAAGTTTGTTCCCTGGCAAACAGGCAGGACTTCCTCACGAGCCCAGCAGAAGTCAAAGAAGATGGTTCTGATCAAAGCTGTCCCATACTGTGATCTTTAAAACTACAAAAACACCGCACCTGCTTGGTGCTTTTGGAGGTGACACCATTCACTGTACTTAAAGAGGCTCTTCCACCATAGTGACAGAAGCCTACCAAGATTTCAGGATGGGACTCTCTTTCCTTTACTGGTTAGTTCCCTGAGAATCTGTGATCCATGATACACTCTGAGAAGCATGGCACCTGGGTATGGCCAGTATGGAGCTCTGCATTCAGGGTTGTGCAGGTAACCTGATGCCAGAAGTCCGTGTGAGGCCCTCCTACATGCCCGGGTGAAGTACCTGAAAGCCACAGATAGGCTTCCACCCCAGAAGCAAGACCCAAAGCTGATACAAGTGGTGTCTTCAGCCTTGGCATTAGGGGATAATGCGAGGTGAGCTGAGTGGATCAGTAGAGACCGGGCATGCTTTTGTCACAAACTGCTTTGTCAAAGCCACTCAGGTCTTTCAGACCTCCAAAATAAGATGGTTGAACTTGAATAGCTGTCTTTTTTTTTTTCACTCTTAATTAGCAAAACTCTTTTGTTTAAATGAAATCATCACATCCACCACATGTAAAAAAACAGCAGCTCCCACAAAACTGGGGTCAGAAGCCCCTGTTGATCACTCTCTGGTTCACAGAATTTGGGGGCTCCACAGAGCTGACTTCATGAAACGCTGGTGTAGATAATTGATAATATGCTGTCATAGCGAAACAGGTCTCTTTGGCTGTGACAGAAATCCAGCTCAGCCAGACTTGTATGATTAAGGAGGGTCTACTCCGTCATAAAACTGAAGAGTCAGTGTGTAATCTCTTCAGACATCACTGGCTCTCAGGTGCCCAAATGTTCTTAGAAATCTGCCTCTTGCCGTCTCTTGGCTGTTTTCCTCTGTGTGGCTTCATTCTCAGGTGAGATCCCTTCACCTTGTGATATCAAGACGGTCACCAGTAGCTCCTTCACATCCTACTAGTGGAGCCCCTTGTCCCCAGAAGAAAATCATCCCTTTCTTCTGAGTTCTAGCTAAGGCTCAGGTGCTGACTCTTCGCGGCTTCAACCCCGTGCCTGAACCAGTCACAGTGGGCATCAGGATGGAGCATTCTGATTGGACAGGCGTGAGTCACATGTCTACCCTTGGATTGCAGGAAGCAGGGAGTCAGCCCCAGTCTCACCACCAGGCCTGAGAATAGGGGATGGTTTCTATCTCATAGGCCAACCAAAGTGCTATTACCAAAGAAGGGATGGATTTTGTTCAGGCAAAAGGCAGCGATTTGGTCCAGCTCCCTTTTAGATCTAACAGCCTTATGAATCTAAGCAGATCCTGCTACTTTTCTGCAGTGTGGAGATTTTGTTCAGATCTGGGCTAGAGGACTTGTATCTCTGTGGATAATAGACTGATGTTTGTATCAAGGGGAAAAAGACTCCCCGGGTGGGGGAGGAACAGAGGAGAGGGCAACAGAAAATAGAAAATGCCAACCCATCTCAACCGTCCTGAGTTCAGTCATCTTTCTAGGAAGGAAATGAATCAATTATATTTGCCCTGTTATCATGAATATTTGCTGGTTCACCCCCTGATATCTCCTGTGCTGCTCTGCAGTGCGAGCCAAGACTGTAACAGGTTTTATTCCTCTACTTCCTGTACTCTTTGCAGCTGTTTGGCAAGAGTTCCTTAAGCTCGTGTTTCAACCAACTCTTGTATAAATGCCCAGAATTCATGGCTGATTGAGCTACTTGAGCTTTGAAAATGTAGACACTGGGGATATATCTTTGCTAAAGGTTTAATAGTGAGTTGGTTTTCGCTGCATGACCCATACATACCAAACCCTGACCTCAGATGTCTTCCTGAGAGAAGAGGAGTTACTGGGGACAGATCGTGGTTTTGTGAAGATGGCACCAAAGCCTCTTCTAGCCCTGTTCTACAACCCTGGTAAATGAGGTGGTACCACACTCAGACCTCCTTTTGTCTAGATCAGTTGCATGCAGTGTCTTTGGGTTGCTTTGCCACTTACCACCCACACTAGCTTGTTCAGGTCACTCACATGAGGTGAAGTTTCCTCTTTTGTAAAACAGGGATTATGGTACTTACTTTCTATTACTCCTGTTGCTTAGTAAACACCCTGGAACATAATGGTGTGGCAGGAATCTGGCCAGGGAACATCAAGGCTAACTCACCACTACTCCACAATATCTGGGGTCCTCACACTACGAAGACTCAACCACAAGGGTAACTCAGTGGCTGGGAACTAGATCACATGGAAGCATCTTTATTTACATGTCAGGTGGTTAGTACTGGCTATTGACTAGGACCTTAGATGAGCTGTCTGCCAGATACTTCTACTAGCCACACCTACATTGTCTTTCCATGTGATCACTTTGTGTGGGCTAGTTTGAGCTTCCACACAACATGGTGCCTGGATTTCCAGAGCACGACAGAAGTGCATATTTATAATCTAACCATGGAAGTCACATGGTACCATTTCCCCTGTACTCTCTATTGAGGCAATCACAAAGGGTTGGGGACATAGACTTTATAGGAGTGCCAACATTATACTGTTTGGAAAACAGTATGGATGCTCCTCAAAAAATTAAAAATAGAACTACCCTATGACCCAGCTATGACCTAGCAACCACCACTAGGTACTTATCCAGAGGATACAAAAAAAAATGCTTATTCAGTGGGCCCCATGCACTCCAATATTTATAGGAACATTATTGACAATAGCCAAAGTATGGAAAGAGCCCAAATGTGCATCGACTGATGAATGAATAAAGAAGATGTGGTATATACACAACAATGGAATATCACTCAGCAATGAAAAAATTGAAATCATACCATTTGCAACAGCATGGATGGAACTAGAGTGAATTATGCTAAGTGAAATAAGTCAGTTGGAGAAAGACAAATATATGATTTCACTCATATGTGGAATTTTAGAAACAAAACAGATGAACATGGAGGAAGGGAAACAAACATAAGATAAAAATAGAGACGGAGACAAACCATAAGAGACTCTTAAACACAGAGAACAAACTGAGGGTTAGTGGTGCGGTGTTGGGTGGGGGATGGGCTGGATGGGCGATGGGCATTAAGGAGGACACTTGGGATGAGCCCTGGGTGTTATATGTAAGTGATGAATCACTAAATTCTATTCCTGAAATCATTATTATACTATATGTTAACTAACTTGGATTTAAATTTTTAAAAATTTACTGTAAGTAGAGTATGGCATGGGAGATATTTATTATGGTCTGCTTTGGCAAATGCAATCTTCTATATGTGGCAAATTATACCGATTGATATCAGTTGTAAGAATATCATAATAACTTTGCCTTCCTGTGAGAAGCACTTTCAGTCATGATTTTTTCCTTTTTATATATTGCTGGATTTTTGCTTTTATGTTCACAAAGGATATCAGTTTGTAGTGTGGTGGTGGTGGTGGTGATTTTTATTTTTGTAATTTGTCAAGTTTTGACAATGGCCACCTAAAAATGATTTGAGAAGTATTTCTTTATCTTACAAAAAAGCTTGTGTAAGATTGCTCTGTTTTTCCTTGAATATTGTTACAGGCACTAATGAAACCATTTGGGCCTGGAGCTCTCTTTGTGGGGAATGTCTTAATTCTGAATTCATTTTCTTTTATAGATTTAGCGATTTTTAGATTTTTATATTTCTTATATCAGCTTTGCTCATTTGTTTTCATGTAAGTTGTTGAATTTATTACCATAAGGATGTTCATAATACTCTCTTGTACCTTTAATGTATTTAGGATCTATGGTGGCAGCACCTCTTTCATTCCTGATATTGGAAATTTGTTCAGTCTAGTTATATATTTTTCAATTTGGGGGGTTATTTTCAAAGAACCAGCCTTTGGTTTCACCAATTTTACTTTTTGTTTACCCATTTTCTGTTGCATTGTTTTTTGTTCTTATTGTTTATTTCTTTATTTTCCTCTGAGTATGTGGTGTTTAATTTGGTTTCTGTCTAGTTTGTTAAGGTAAAGCTTTGACTATTGATATTAAACTTTTCTCCTTGTCTATCGTAAGCATATGAAGCCATATATTTCTTTCTAAGAGTTACTTTAGCCACATCTCACAGCTTTTGATAGTTGCATTTCTGTTTTTATTCAGTTCAAAATATTTTCTAATATTTCTTGTGATGAAAGGATTTTGTGACTCACGGGTTATTTAGAAGTGTATTATTTTCCAAATACCTCCAGATTTTACTGGATGCATTATTGTTACTGATTTCTATTTTGATTCTCTTGTGTTCAGGGAATGTATCCTATTATTTCAATAATTTTGTTTCCTGACACTTGTTTTATAGCCCAGACTTTCTCAGTGGATATTTCATATTTGTACCTGAAAACAACATGTATGTTACAATTGTTGTGCATCTTGTTCTAGAAATAATAATTGGGTGAAAGTGGTTGATAATGTTGTTCATGTCTTTTATATCTTCACTGACTTTCTGACTATTGTTTTATGAATTGCTGAGAGAATTGTTGAAATCACTAGTGAAAATTCTAAATTCATATGTTTCAGTTTTTGATTCTGTCAATTGTTGCATCATGTATTTTGAAGCCCTATTATGAGGAGAACACATTATGTCTTCTTGATGAATTGACCAACTTATTATTATGAATATTTTTATTATCTCTTATAGTATTCCTCATCTTAAAGACTATTTTGTTTGATATTAATATAGCCATTCAACTTTCTGTGATTATTGCTTTATATTGTTTTATTTATATATTGTGGTATATATATTTCCATTTATTTTTTACCTTTAATCTACATTTTTTTTTACTTACAAGGCATATTTTGTAGGCAAAATATAGTTCGATCTCTTTTTCTTTCTATCCAGTCTAACAATCTTTGCTTTTTAAATGGTGTATTTGATCCATTTACATTTAAAGTAATTATTTCTATTGTTTAGTTTCAAGTCTACCTATGTTGTTACAAATAGGTATCTAATCTGTTCTCTTATTTTTCTTTTCATTTAAATCTACCATATTGTCATAAATAAGTGTATGTATTATATGTATTTATAGGTGTACGTATGTGTACACATAAATATAGATAATATGTATATACTTAACCCTTGAACAACATGGGTTTGAACCGTATAGGTCTACTTATATGCAGATTTTTTCCAATAAATACAGTATAGTACAGTACTATAAATGTATTTTCTCTTCCTGATGATTTTCTTAATAACATTTTCTTTTCTCTAGCTTGCTTTATTATAAGAATAAAGAACATTATATATATGTATATATATATAATAAGACATATTATAGGTATATATTTATGTATATATATAATACAAAATATGTGTCAATCAACTGTTTATGTTATTGGTAAGGCTTTCAGCCAACAGTAGCCTATTTATATTTAAGATTCTGGGTAGTCAAAAGTTATATGTGGATTTCTGATTGTATGGGAAGTTGGTTGCCCCTGACTACTTTATCTCCATTATCTGCCTGTTAGCTACGCTGTACCTCTTAGTTGTGTCTTTTGAGTGGTTGCTCTAATATAACAATTTGCATCTTCAACTTTTCACAGTCTCCCTTTCTCATAATGGAAGCAACTTACAACAGTATATTCCCATGCCTTCCTTCCATTCTATGTGCTTTTATTATCATACTTTTTACTCCCACATATATTATAAACCCCACACAATACATTGTTTTTATTTTGCTTAAAATAGTTAATTTAAAAGTGAGGAAAAGAATCTCATGTTTATCCATATATTTTCCATTTCTGGTCCTATTTATTCTTTTGCATAGAATCAAGCTTCCATCTGGAATCATTTTCCTTCAGCCTGAAGAACTTTTTAAAACATCTTTTCTAAAGTGCAAGTCTGCTGACAGTGAATTTTCTCCTTTTTTTTTTTTTTTTTGTCTGAAATGTTTTACTTCACCTTATTTTGGAGGGATATTTTCACTGGATATAGAATTTTAAATGTACTTTTTTTTTATTACAGTAGTTTAAACCAGTGGATCTATTATCTGACTTTTGTTGTTTCTGGTGAGAAGCCAGTGATAATTCTTATCTTTGTACTATACATATGTAAATTTATTTTTTGGTTAATTTTAAGATTTTGTTGCTCTGATTGGTTTCAACAAATTTATTATACTGTGCCTTGGTATCAGTTTTTTGTGTGTGTTTCTCTTGCTTGAGGTTTTTTATTTATGTTTATTTATTTTTTAGAGAGAGAGAAAGAGAGCAGAGGAGAGGCAGAGAGAGAGAGGGACACAGAAAATCTGAAGCAGGCTCCAACTGTCAGTGCAGAGCCTGACATGGGGTTCAAACCCATGAACTGTGAAATCATGACCTGACCAACTGAGCCACCCAGGCACCCCTTGCTTGATTATTAAGCTTCTTGCAGTGGCATGTTTATAAATTTTAGTAAATTTGAGATATTTAGCCACATTTTTTAAAATTTCTTTTTGGTCTGTCCTCCACTGTACATGATTCTGAATTTCAATGGCACATATATTCATCTGGTTGATATTTTCCTACTGGTTACTAAAATTCTCTTTTAAACTCCCCCCCCCCCTTTATCTCTCTGTTTCAATTTCAATTTCTTCCTTTGTTGTGTCTTTAGATTCACTGATATTTCCTTCTGAAATATCTAAATAGCACTTAAGGCCATCCAGTGGACTTTTTCTTTTTTAAGTACTATGTTTCTCCAGTCTAGGGGTTTTATTTCATTTTGATTTTTACTGAGTTTTAGAATTTGTTTTTACTATTTAGTTCTCTCTTCATAATGTTCAAGTTTTCCTTTAAATCCTTGATTATATCCTTAATAACTTATTTAAAGTGATGTTCCCAATTGCATCATTTCTGGGTATATTTCTATTGATTGATTATTTTCCTTGATAAGAGTCACATTTTCCTGTTTCTGTATTTAGTAGGTTTTTTTTCTTTTTATTAACTGTTGGGCATAATGATATCATGATTGTGGGCATGTGGTATTAAGTGTCTGGATTTTGTGGCCTTCCTTTAAAGAGTGTTGAGTTCTGTTCTAGTGGCCAGTTAATTTACTTATGTCTGAGCTTGGCCTTTTAAATGCTTTGTTTTAAGCTTTGATTAGGCAGGTATGATGTATCTTTCAGTCTAAAGCTAGTTTAGATGTAATCCTAGGAACAACTTCCCTGGAGTTCCTACCAAATGTTCCAGGTATTTAACAGAGAATTCTCTTCTGACTAGCTGGAACTTGTAAATTTCTAACCATGGTTGAAGACCAACAGATTTATTTTTAACTTAAAATTTATTGGAGTTCCCCTCCTTACCCTACCCTCACCCCCATAATTGTGTTTTGCCCAGTCCTGTGGAGTTTCACACTATACATACTTATTTTAGCATTAAATCAAAGACTCAAGAAGACCTCCCTGTCAGTTTTTGGAGCTCTTTCTCTGTATAGCTTTCTCTCTCCAGTTCTCTACCTTGAAAAATTCAGCCACCTCAGCCTCAATAAACTCTGATTAATTCTTCCTCAATTCAGCACAACTACTAGGCTTTACATGGGCTCAATCACCCTACCCTAGGGTCTTATAACTGCCACCAGGAAGAATATTGGAGTGATCATGAGTCTCACCTCACTTTTTTGCCTTCTTGGAAGCAAAGTGACCAATTGCTGACCAATATCGAAGGACTTTTTTGTGTATGTATTCTTTCCACCTATTTGTTTGTGTCAAGAGGGCTAATCCAATACTAGTTTTTCTATTGTGACCACAGTAGAAGTTTAGAAATAAAAGATGATGATGATTAGTTGATTAGTTTTTTTTTATCTTCAAGATCCCTTAATTAAATTGTTTCACTTGTTTGTTTGTATTCACAATTAACAAACATATTGGGTTTAGATTACTGTTACCAGAGAATAATGCTCATATCTTTTCTTAACTTCTTAAGACAGTAACAATTTACTGGAAATGACATTGAGATCATTTTTATTTAAATGTAATACTATACTAAGTCAGTTTAATTGTGAGATGGTCCCTTTTATTTTAATTTTTTTAATGTTTATTTTTTGAGAGAGAGAGACTATGAGTGGGGAAGGGGCAGAGAGAGAGGGAGACACAGAACCCAAAGCAGGCTCCAGGCTCTGAGCTGTCAGTGCAGAGCCTGACACGGGGCTGAGCTCATGGACCATAAGATCATGACCAGAGCTGAAGTCAGGTGCTCAACTGACTGAGCCACCCAGGTGCCCTGATAGTCCTCTTTATTTTATTTATGCTGCTTTTTTTGTTCCTTAATCACGTTACCTAACTTATGAGTTCAATATAAATGACAGCATCGTAGCTCAGCTTTTAACATTTGGATTCCTCTTGCTTTTAAATACAAACTTCAGGGGCACCTGGGTGGCTCGGTTGATTAAGTGTCTGACTCTGGCTCAGGTCACAATCTCACAATTCATGTGTTCGAGCCCTGCACTGGGCTCTGCACTGACAGTGCGGAGCCTGCTTCGGATTCTCTGTCTCCCTCTCTCTCTGCCCCTTTCCCACTCTCTCTCTTTCTCTCTCTCTCAAAATAAATAAATAAACTTAAAAAAATGTGAACTTCAGAAGTACATTATTAGCCTCTTTGAGATTTGGGCCCAAGTGTCAGTGGTAAGACCTGACTTTCTTAACTAAGAGAAAGAAAATCCTATAATAACAAAAAAGGCACTAGGAAGTAAAGATATTTGATAAGAGTTACTCTGTTTTATGATTTAATTATAAGCTAATAAAGACCATGAGAAAAATTCCACTGTAAATACACACGGACTTCAAAATTGTAGGAACATGTGTTTGGCAAAAAGTACTTAAAGATCGCCAAACACCAGATTTGGGGGGTGAGGAGCAAAATGTATTTTGAGAGGTCAGCAGTTGCAGCATATTAATAGGTCTCCTTCTTCCTAGACATAACCAATATCAGCCTGAAGTACTATGGGAGTCAGTGTGTCAGCAGGCGTGAGTGGAGGACAAAGCTCCCTTCTGTTCTACTGCCAAGCAGACCACTTAATTTTTATTTTTATATTGTATTCCTTTCATTATCCATCAATAGATTATTCTAAGCTTTTAGAAGAAGACTAATTGGATTATGTGACTTGTTTATCCTATTGGGTCAAAAAACAAGGTTTGGAGTCAGTCTTCCTTTTCCTGTCTTTGGAATGTAAATGGCTATATCTGGCCCCTAGAGTTGTGGGAGAATTTCTCATGAGGATGCATTCAGAGCCCTTAACTCCTGGCCTGGCTTAGAGTAAGTACCCACTCAGCATGTGCAAGTTCTCATTGTTAGTAAATAGTATCCAGTCTTGACTTGCAAAGTGCCCAGATGCACAAAGAGAACTAGTATCATTCAACACATGGCTTTGGCAGGTGTTGGGCCAAGGTGAAAACAATATGTAAGAGAAGGAAATGCTTGTAGATGTTTTCACAGAAAAGAACTCATAAACTAGAATCACAGACTTTTCACAGGCTGGAATCACCGAGTGGGGAGTTTCCTGAAGGATCCCCTAACTGAGAACACCAACAGAGGATTATCTGTCACCCACAGCTCACACCTTTACTCTTTCTTAAATGTTTATTTAATGTGTTCACATCTGTGAGATGCAAGCATGATAGAGAAACTATATAGTCTCTTGCTTTTGCTTGCTAGGTAATAATGTTTTTCATAGGCAGCAGGAAATGGAAGGACCTTTGAGTTATAGCTAGAGGTAGAGATCATCTATCAGTGAAATGTATTGCTTATCATGTTGGCCACTAAACACTATAGTACTGACACGGCGGCCCATTCTTTGTAAGTGTGCAGAATACATGTGTACTTTCATTTCTGTCCCCTTTGATTTTTTCTGTGTTAAATTCTGTATATGTATATATATTTTTTTCCACAGTAGATGTGGAGAGTGACTGGAGAGTCATTCACTTTATAATTAACAAAGGATGTGTATTGAAGGGAGGGTCTTTCTGGTCATCTTTCTTGGAGGCCTAATATATCTAGTTAAGTTGCTCTACAGATTTCTTTGTGGTTCAACAGTTTGGCAGATCCCTGCAAATTCTCTCTTGGAAGACATCTGTTGAGTGAAGTAATGGCTTCACTGCAGACTCTTGAGTTTTCGTTACTTTTCCTCTGTGGGTTTTCAGTGTCTCCTTTTGTGGAGAGGGTGGAAACCCATTCGTCTCTTTTGGAGGGTTTCAAGTTCTTTGGCTCATCATCTCCCCTGGTAAGACCTTCCTTGGAGGACCGTTCTGGCCACTGCTGACCCTTCAGATTCTCTAAGTCTGTGACCTGCCAAATGGGCTCTCTGCTTCCAGACGTCAAGACCCATGTCTCTCCCAGGTGGCTGCAGATCCAGGTGATGGGAAGCTGAAAGAAAGTATCAGTACCTTCCTCTGTTGCACCCCTGTTGGTACTTCTCCTCCTACATCCCTTTCCTCCCACAACCTTCTCAGTACAACATCTCCTTATATGGCCCTGAGTTGGCTCCAAGTTCATAGTCTCAGAGGAGTTATATGACATGCATAAATTATGAAACATTTTTGCAAATTAAGTTTTAATTAAAACCAGCAGCTTAGAGCATCCAACTGGAAGCAGTCACAATGTTGAAAAGTGACACTGGTAGGGTGGGAGTTCAGGAGAAGGTCTGAGTTGGTTTGCATCCTGCTCAGATATTTCCAAAGTGAATGCTGCAGAAACGAGCTTCCTTCCCTATAAGATCCTCCTTAATCTACATGGATCCCTGGACTGCCATGTGAACCAATGTGGTTTTCAAACAGGAAATACAAATGCATCATGGTGGTGGTTTTATCTGTACTTTGCCAAATTTCCTTTTGATTCTACCAACCCATGTTCTCACAGGAAACCAGCAGGACCTTGGGCTCCCCCACACTGCCAGAACTCCAGATAATTTTTCAGCAAGATGACCACACAAAATAAGGCTGAGGAATGACAATTTTAATTGGAAACTTATTTTTCCGATACAATGCAGAGTTCAAGTCTGATGAGAAATGACTTCTTATTGTGAGAATTTTTAGAACATTATAACAAGCAAAATGTCTGGGGCTTTCCCCCAGCTGATAGTCCTTAGCTATATGTAATGTGAGAATTGTTCTGGTCTGCCCATTAATAATCCACATTTTCCAGCGTCCCCCAAAAATGTCTGCCATCAAGTGAATAATTTATGCAGTCTTGCCTTTCATGTAGGCAAGGGTCTACTGCTGCAACAAAAACACCAGATTTTTTTGATCCAAAATTAAGTTTGAAAAATCTGACCTTTAGTTATCAATCCACTTCTTTTCTACTAAATAACCTGAAGGTGCTAGTCTGCAGTAAGCAGTGCCGTGTTCTCTGGAGACCCGCAACAGAGCTAACCCTTTGGCCATTCAGGAATTTTAAAGTTGAATATCCTCTCTGTCTTTAACTCATTTGGACTATGGAAAAAGTTCATCCCTATAATCTAACCTTTAAAAACTACTGGAAGATTTTTTTAAGATGATAACACCTAGAATTGGCTTAGGGGTGGTGAAGTGGATATTGGAAAGAGAGAATCCTGCTCCGAGTGTAAATTAGAACAACATTCTTGAAAGTACATGGACTGAAATATGCAATGCCCTTTAACTAATAATTCAACTCCTTTAAAAGTTGATAGTGTGTGTAACAGTTTTACTACAAGGATGTTTATTGCAGTCATTTGCATTAGTGACAAAGAGAATACAGCCTAGGTAGCCAATATTAAGGAAACCAATCAGTAATTTATCATCTGTTCAAATAATGGAATACCGTGTAGTCATTTAAAATAATGTTGACTAAGAATAACAACGGATGCAAGGGAAATAATGGATGTTAGCATCATAAGTGGCTTTAAATGTATCCTTTTACCTCTCTTTTGATATCTGATTTTCTACAAGGAACATGCATTGCTTATATGACTTTTGTTCTAACGAAACACTTTAAAAAAGGAAATGTGTTGCATAGAAAGGTCTTTCTGTCCATGTTTGTCTTGCTTTTAAACACACTGTTTGAAAAATAAGTTCAAATTCCATCTATACCCCAAACTAGATCTTGAGAAATCATTAAGTTGTAGATGGTCAGATAACACTCAAACTGATAAAAGCAAGAAAATTTGGAATACATAGAGAACCATTCTTCCAAATGAGTCTTTCTAACAGGGCTTAAAGGACTTGTAGAATATGAAGCAAAAATTCCAATAGGGACTTGAATGATTTTAAGGTGGAAAAAGCAGTTATATTTATTTTCTTTTATTAGCCCTCTTTTTAGTCTTGCCCTCCACTCTGCAGGGTTGTCTACTTCCATCACTGCTCTCCTTCTTCCCTCCTCCTCTTCCCCTATCATCACCACCTTGAGGAGGGATTAGTCAAAGCCATGAGGCTGGAGGGGTGGCCTCAATAAGGGATTGTAGATGAGTAACAGGGTGCCAAGTGGGGAGGAGATTCTGTGGAGCAGGACGAGAACACAAAAAGCCACCTTTTGTCTTCTGACTTAATTGACATTTTCATAAGACCAAAATATGATGCCCTGTAATTTTGAAAGGAAATTTCACATATGTCATTGGAAATCTTTTGAGGAAATTGCTCCCGAGTATTTTTGAAGTTGAACAAACAATCCAGAAATATTTTGATGACTCCCTTGATTTGTATAAGTAAAATCTAGTTGTGAGCAGCTATGGTGTATACTAGAAGTGTCCAGCTGCAAGTATCTATGGGAATAATGAGAACTCAGTTCACTCAGGATGTCCTCATACCTCCTACTAAGCTGGGAGCCACTAGAAAACTAACTCCCATGGATGGGCATGGGCTCAAATGACACTGGTGGCACTAAGTTCTGTCCCTATAACTTCACACCTTCCATAGATTTTACTCTTCAGCCCCATTTGGTGCACTGGTCCCAGAGGTGTGTCCTCTCACACTCTAGTGAAGAGAGGAAAGGGAAGACGAGAGAAATGGGGAGCAGGATGTAATTATTGATTACTTCTATAAAAGTCCTCACTAGATTAGTTTAGATCACATGTCCACTCCGAGCCAGTTGCTATGGCCAGCGTAGAGTGATTAATTGGTTGGTACTGTCCACATGACAGGGCTTCGTGCAGAGCCTTACCCAGAGAATGGGGACTACTACAAAAGGAAGGGGCTCCTACTGAGAGCAAAGAGACATACATCCATTAAGAGTCACACACCTAAGACACCTTATCCAGGCCTTATCACTTCTTCATATAATTTCATATAACACTTCATATAAAGCACTGAGGGAGATTGTGATTTCAGGTCTGTGGGCTCATTTGTGGACCATGAGGTACTTGGTTATTGGTATAATCTCTCACACATTGTAAGGTTGGGCCAACTCTGAAAACTCCAGAGGTTACAAGGTCAAGGGGTAAAAATGACAACTATTGTGCGCCAGTGGCTGTTGTAGGTTCTCAGCATTTTTCTTACCTAATCCTCACGTTAATCCCTTGCAATGATGTTATTATTACAGCATTATAGATGAGAAATCTGGAACTCAGAGATAATATATTTCTGTCCATGTTCTTGTGGCTACTAAGTGGTAGAGGTAGGATTTGAAACCTGGCCTATCATACTCTAATGCTCTCCCTCCTTCTTCCTTCATTCCTGCTTCCTTTATTCAGCTCTCTTTTCTTCCTGTCCCCCTACCCTTTCTTTCCTTCTTTCCTTTCTTTCCTTCCTCCTTCCCTCTCTTCCTCCTTCCTTTCCTTTCCTGTCCTTTCCTTTCCTTTCCTTTCCTTTCCTTTCCTTTCCTTTCACCACCTTCCCTTCTCTGCCCTTCCCTTCCCTTCCATTCCCTTCCATTAAATTTCCTTTCCTTGTCTTCCTTCCTTCCTTCCTTCCTTCCTTCCTTCCTTCCTTCCTTTTCTCCTTCTACCCCTCCAACAAACATGTACTGAATTAGTAGCAAGGGCCACATACAGTACAGGTGTAGTCCCTGGTGACAAAACAATGAATATGGCCCCTGAATGGATCTTAAATGCTCATGTGGAGAGGTAACTAAAAAGTAAGCAAGAAGATTACAGAAGGTGATACATGCTAAGACAGGAATCAACAATATGATGTCATAGCAAGACACTTGGTTAAGATAGGGACTTCAGTCAGAGGAAGTGCCACCAGAGCTGAAATCTGACAGATGGGTAGGAACTGGTGAGGCCAGGTTTGTTGGGGGGTGGTCAAGGAACTGACATGGACAGGGGACAAGAGCATCAGCCATTCAGAGAAAATAGGCACACAAAGGCTTTGAGGCAAGTGAGGTGTGGACAACAGGAGTGGCAAAGTACCAGGTTTATACTTTTAGACTATTTTGGATGCAGTATAGACACGGGGCTGGGGAGGAGTCAAAGTGAAGAGATGGATGAGAACAGTGGTGACTCGGTGTGGGGTGGCAGAGTGGATGGATGTGGGACAGGAACTACACCACCAGATCTTACTTAGCTCATCAGAGACCTTCCCTTCTTGGTGTGTGGGTTTTGGAGTTTGAGCCAATTAGCTGATATATAAGAGGAATAGGGATCTTTATCCACATTGCTTAATGAAGAAGAATGGAAGATTTTAAATGCAAACACGCACAAGAGAAATAAACGAACACAAGGAACCTTTGCAGCTAGCAGGGATTTATCGTTCATTCATAAGCCTGAGGCAAAAGGCCAGTTTTACAAATGGAAGAAACATATGTAAGCCAGGCTTTTTTTGTTTTACACAGTTGGCAGGAAAATACTTTGTTTCTCATTTGGTCTTTACATATTTCATAGTGAAATGTGTTGTTTTGATCAATAGATCTTTAATTGGAGTTTTATTTTTAAAAAGGAGTCCATTCAATGCTGGAACTTCATTGAGTGGGAGTGATGGATGCACATCCCCTCCGTTGCCCCATGACTCTGTGCAGACTCTGAGATAGAAATGAAGGGAATGAGGAAAGTTAAAACAAAAACACTCCATTGCCGTGGTGGAGGAACTGTCTCGCTTTGAAGCACCTTTATGTAGCTTCAGGGACTCCCAGTCCTCTCCAATCTCCTGCCTGCCCCCTGGCTCCTTACCCCTCACTCTTTTCACTGGCTCCCTTTGGCTCCCAGACCTCTACCTGGTGGGATGCTCCTGATTCTGTCCCCAACACAAGCTCTCTTTTATCTGCAGTCACTCTGTCAGTGACCTCATCAGCATACTGTCAGTGACCATGCTGCCCAGCCTCTACTTCTGCCTGCAAATCTAGGAGACATGCTAAAATTGTCAATCTGGAAAGCTTCCCTCATATATGCTCCTCCTTTTGTCTTTTTCCTTTCAGTAAATGGATCTTCCATTTTTGCATTTCCCTGAACCAAAAACCCTTGGATGCACCCTTGATGTCCCTCCTTTTAAAAAAAATTTAAGTTTGTTTATTTATTTTGAGAGAGAGAGAGAGAGCAGGGGATGGGAGAGAGAGAGAGAATCCCTAGCAGGCTCTGCACTGTCAGCACAGAGTCCAGTGTGGGGCTCGATCCCACAAACCTCAAGATATGACCTGAACTGAGATCAAGTGTCAGACGCTTAACTGACTGAGCCACCCAGTTGCCCCTCTTCTTTTATATTCTCATTTCTGTCTCCATCATTTCTACTTTCAAATAGATCTAGGGTCAGACCACTGCCACCTCCACCACTAGCACCCTGATTCAGTTCTCCATTTTTTTTTTGTTTTTACCTGGATTGTCCACTGTCCTTCAAACTGGTCTCCCTTCTCAAATCCTGTCTTTGCTGCTTTCTGGCCATGTGACCTTGTAGTTTCATCATCTACAAAACTGGGGAAATAATAGAACCCACCCAAAAAGGTTCCTGTGAGTTTTCAATAAATTAATATAGCTGAAGCACTTAGAATGGTGGATAGCTTGCTATAGCTGTTATAATTGCCTGTCATTACTGCTGTCCGCACCATCCTAATGGGTGGTTTCCATCCTCAAGATAACCTCATAGTCCAGAATAACTGCTAGAGTACCAGCCATCACATCTGTCTTACTGGCAGCAGGATGGAAGGAGTTGTTTTAAGGACACTATCTGGAAAAGTCATATCCATGGATATCTCATTGACCGTGATTGAATCACCTAGCCACATCAAGCTCTTACAGGGTCATTTAGCTGACTCTGGCTAAATGTTTGGTTGCTGTTAACCAAAACAGAAGGGCAGAGCGGCAGTTACTGTAAGTAACTGTACTGCGAATGGGAGGCATGTGGTATTATGTGGGACGAGGGCATATGATGCAAGAGGTCAGACGGGGCTTCTTTGAGGTAATGACAACTGACCAGAGAAGTAGGCAAGCAGGGAGGGGTATGAGGGAGAGTCCCAGGATGAGGCAAGAACAAGCGTAAATGTCTGTGACAGGAGAGGGTATGGTAAGTATCTATGCTCATGGTATATCATGCACCACATGCTGAGAAATATGGTAAGCTGGATTCTCTGTCTCCATCCAGGCTCTCCCATAAGGGGTGGTGCTGGAATTTCTCATCCCGCTTTCCAGTATGGGAGATGCCCAGATGGAATGGCCTGAGAAGTCCCTAAGTCCTTCAAGAGCTTGGGTTGGTGCTGATACCCTTTGTCTACATGAGAAGAAGCACTTTGAGCCTGATAGCTAAAGCAGAGGCAGGGCTGCAGAGAAACTTGACTTTGACCACCAGCTCAAGCATTTCCTGGTTGGGTGACCTTGGCAAGGTACTTAGCCCTTCTAAATATTATCTGTTTTCTCATCTCTAAACCGAAGATGATACTACTATCTAACCCGGAGGTCTGCTGTGAGGACCAACATTGCTCAAGATAAAAAGCACTTAACCAAGTACCTGGTCCACTGAGAGTATCCACTAAAGAGTGGCTTATTCTTTTTTTTTTTTTTTTTTTTTTTTTTTTTTATCATTTTTTTTTTTTTTTTAATATATGAAATTTACTGTCAAATTGGTTTCCATACAACACCCAGTGCTCATCCCAAAAGGTGCCCTCCTCAATACCCATCACCCACCCTGCCCTCCCTCCCACCCCCCATCAACCCTCAGTTTGTTCTCAGTTTTTAACAGTCTCTAATGCTTTGGCTCTCTCCCACTCTAACCTCTTTTTTTTTTTTTTTTTTTTTTTTTTCCTTCCCCTCCCCCATGGGTTTCTGTTATGTTTCTCAGGATCCACATAAGAGTGAAACCATATGGTATCTGTCTTTCTCTGTATGGCTTATTTCACTTAGCATCACACTCTCCAGTTCCATCCACGTTGCTACAAAAGGCCATATTTCATTTTTTCTCATTGCCACGTAGTATTCCATTGTGTATATAAACCACAATTTCTTTATCCGTTCATCAGTTGATGGACATTTAGGCTCTTTCCATAATTTGGCTATTGTTGAGAGTGCCGCTATAAACATTGGGGTACAGGTGCCCCTATGCATCAGTACTCCTGTATCCCTTGGATAAATTCCTAGCAGTGCTATTGCTGGGTCATAGGGTAGGTCTATTTTTAATTTTCTGAGGAACCTCCACACTGCTTTCCAGAGCGGCTGCACCAATTTGCATTCCCACCAACAGTGCAAGAGGGTTCCTGTTTCTCCACATCCTCTCCAGCATCTATAGTCTCCTGATTTCTTCATTTTGGCCACTCTGACTGGCGTGAGGTGGTATCTGAGTGTGGTTTTGATTTGTATTTCCCTGATAAGGAGCGACGTTGAACATCTTTTCATGTGCCTGTTGGCCATCCGGATGTCTTCTTTAGAGAAGTGTCTATTCATGTTTTCTGCCCATTTCTTCACTGGGTTATTTGTTTTTCGGGTGTGGAGTTTGATGAGCTCTTTATAGATTTTGGATACTAGCCCTTTGTCCGATGTGTCATTTGCAAATATCTTTTCCCATTCCGTTGGTTGCCTTTTAGTTTTGTTGGTTGTTTCCTTTGCTGTGCAGAAGCTTTTTATCTTCATAAGGTCCCAGTAATTCACTTTTGCTTTTAATTCCCTTGCCTTTGGGGATGTGCCGAGTAAGAGATTGCTACGGCTGAGGTCAGAGAGGTCTTTTCCTGCTTTCTCCTCTAAGGTTTTGATGGTTTCCTGTCTCACATTCAGGTCCTTTATCCATTTTGAGTTTATTTTTGTGAATGGTGTGAGAAAGTGGTCTAGTTTCAACCTTCTGCATGTTGCTGTCCAGTTCTCCCAGCACCATTTGTTAAAGAGACTGTCTTTTTTCCATTGGATGTTCTTTCCTGCTTTGTCAAAGATGAGTTGGCCATACGTTTGTGGGTCTAGTTCTGGGGTTTCTATTCTATTCCATTGGTCTATGTGTCTGTTTTTATGCCAATACCATGCTGTCTTGATGATGACAGCTTTGTAGTAGAGGCTAAAGTCTGGGATTGTGATGAAGAGTGGCTTATTCTATTATTACTGCCACCTTCATCGTCATCACCTTCCCTCTCCTTCATTCTCTTTTGAATGACACTTTCTCAGTTTTCCCACATTCAAATACCAAGTGTCCCATGGATGCATCCTGCACCAAGCTTTTCTCTAGGAATGTGTGAGCCCAGAGCATACTTCTTTCTCTGCCCTTCCTTTTAAAAAGTGGCTTGAGGGTGTGTGTGGTTAGATACAGAATCATACAGCTTGGGGTTGTTTAGCCTGGAGGGAACCTGAAGCTGCCCATGCAAACCCTTATGTACTAAGTGAAGAAACAGATCCAGAGACACAGAGCCTGGTTGACAATGCCTAACAAGGTGGCTTTTGCAAAAGAGAGATTGCCTCACCTCAGGCCACATGATGATGAGAAATTCCCAGCCTGGTTTTACGTGTATCGTGGACCAGGAAGGCAGCCCGTATGTATACAGACATCCATGCCAGGCATATGGGAATCCGAGTGTTCACGTCTACCCTTCTGGCAGAGATATCTCTTTTTCTATTGAAAGCTGTCAACTTTGATTATCAACTTGGTGTGTTTGTGGGGCTCGTGTGGATCCAAGACAGTTACCCCAATTCTCTCTCCCTAGCATCTGCGTTCGGTATACCCTAGTAACACGTTACCTTCTTTAACAAGGCGAACACCGGTTACAGGCACAGCATAGAAAACATAATAAGGACTTACATATAGGATCAATACCCTCATGCCTTCATGGTGTTTGTGACCCAGCAGGGAGAGACATTAAACAAATAGATTATGTACAAATAAATCATAGATGTGCTCAGAATTACAAAGAAAAAAGTGCTGTGGGACCTTGAGAGATCATCATGTCCGGGGATATGGTTTGCCATTCCTTAATTTTTAGCCCACAAAGGACATTGCCATTTGGCTCTTACATTCTTTCCAACAAAACTCAGACATAACTTCAGAATCCTTCTCAACACGGCTCTCCAGACAGCCATTACAAATCAGTCAGTCTTGGCTCTCAAGACAGAACCTATTGGCCATCCAAGATTTGGCCCACTTCCCAGCCCTCCTTCCACCATCCCTTTTAACAGACAAGCATCTGGCCAAAGGCTGGAAGGCACGTGCTTCAAGACTCCAGCCAGAGGCCCCAGTGTCCAGCTGGTCAGGCTCCCAGCTCAGGGTTGTGTATACCGTTTGTGACTGTTGGGTGCATGATGTGCCGTCAGGAGAGCCGGCTCCCAAGTAGTAGCATCTGTGACTGTTGCTAATCTGATCTGAATTTGTTGTGTTCTGTTCTGAAGCTCCTTCTCAGAGGTGCAACCTGTTGAGGGCACTGCAAGCTGTAATTTCTGTTCCTTTAAGGCTCCGATAGGAAAGTGGCTCTTTGTTTTCATGAGTTATTTCTTGAGGAAAATATATGTTTTGTGGAGAGTTTGAGGACAGTCTTAAACTGAGGACATCACCACAAAGGCCTAGTCTCTCATTTTCCTTCCCATGTGCTTAAATGGGTGAGTCAAAAAGAGGTGTTTCCTGCTTGACTGGGACAAAGCTTCCCGAAAGAGAGAGAGAGAAAGGGTAGCTCTCCTTTCAGAGGCCTGTCAAGTCCGGCAGTTTGTGCAGGACTGAACCTTGGTATTTATTTTTCAGTTCATCAAACATTTGTAATCCTCAGGGCCCCCCGTGCATTTCATATGACAAGCTGTGATTCAACACAAATGCTTTCCTAAGGAAACATGCATTTATCATTCCCTTAATGTTCACGTCTCCAAGGTTTCTTTTTCGTCATATGAAAAAATGTTTAATATTTCAGAGACTTTACTTGAAGTGATTCCTCATTTTCAGCTTAATTTCTCACCACTTGATACCTATTTTCTGAACCCCTAAGAAACACTGGAGGAACTCACGAGCTTCCTTTTTCAATAGCGGTCACCATAACCAGGAGGAAAGAATCAAAAAAGCATGCTTATGCTATTCCTGTTTTCTTAAATTGGGAGACCTTTGGGGATAAAATTACTTGAAAAATGAGTGTTGGAGAGTTATGGACATTTTCCAAGTCACTCTGGAGATGTCTCTGAGACACAAGGCATCTTGTTGGTATGGGTCTATCCCTCTGTCCTTTGCTGGGTTCCATCCGCTGGCACAGGGCCGTAGGAAGCCCTTGTCTTAGTGCATATGAAGAGAAAGCATTCTTCCCAGGGCAGAATGAATGGGAAGGACAAAAGGTTCAAATGGGACCCTAGGATGTGTGGTTTAGTTATCTTGAATCTTCTAGCACTTCCAATGTTATAAACTCTGTAGAGACAGAGAGAAAAGTTGGCCATCTCATTTCCTAGCGAGTGTGGCCTTTACTGTGTGCGTTGGGTTGAATTTACACATTCTAAAGTTAGCACAGCTCTACAATTTATTATCTGTGGGACAGTGTATTATGACTTACCCTCTATTTTCCATTTTGTTTTTATCTGTAAAATGGGGATAATAAGGGTACCTAGTATTGGGACACTTTGATTTGTGGGATAATGCAAATAAAATGTTTAACGCAGTGCCTGGTGACAAGTTCACACACAATAAATGTTAGGCTCTATGATGAGAAGGAAGTCTTGAAAACTATGTAACTCCTAGATTCAGTATTTAATACATGGATAATGTTATTTCCATTTCAGATTAGAAAAATGCTTTTCAAAACACTGCATACTCTAATGGCAGTCACAAATCTGGTGGCATTAAACCACAGCCTAATGGTCTCAATGTTGAAAAGTAGACAAGTATGTCTTGTAAATGTTCATCTTTTTCCACATATCTATAATTTCAGTTTCTTGCCTGTACCATTGGGAAAGCTATTATGTCTTATTTTATGGGTTGACTGACTGCCTTTTCGTTGTTCTTAGAATATTAGCTTTACTTCAAATGCACAAATCCTTGTGCCTGCTTCCTTAACCACCAATAAAGGGAACAGTTAATGTGTTACAAAGCAAGAAAAATTGACTTTAAAAACAGAACATGCTTCTAGCTGTCTTACCTTTACATGGGGAAGGGTTTCTCAACTTTGGCACAATTGACATGTGGGCTGGATAATTCTTTGTTGTGGGGACTGCCTTGTGCATTGTAAGATGTTTAGCAGCATCCCTGGTCTCTACCCACTAGAGGCCAATAGCTCTGGCTCCCTCCCCTCTCCCTGGCTTTGACAATCACAAATGTCTCCAAACAGTCCTTCACCACTAGGGAACCACTGGTGCACAGGAAAAAGGAACTGGGTCTTAGAAATGTGTGTTTGGGGCCACTGAACAGAAGAACCTAAACTCACTTCCTGAGTATGATGACTCCCAAAGCTTGTGCTCACAGATTATCTGTTGATACTACAGATTCAGATAGCAGGTCGAATAATCAGCACCGTAGCTTAATTTGGGAAAATGACTTGGTTTTAGTTTTATTTCCCTATTTTTCTCCCAATATTCGTTTTCCCATTTTCCAATGGGAACCAAATGAAGTTTTACAGTTAATCTTGACTTTGTATGTAATGATTGCTTTTTTCTTGTTTTTCTTTTTGTTTTGTTCTCCCGTTATTTTTCAGCTCCCTCAGGCACAAAAGGTAAACTCTTTTCCATCACATCGCAGTCATCCCCAGAACTCGCGAACTGTGCATGTCTTCATGATTTTGTGCATTTGGTTCTGTTCATGACCAGTGAAATGGTTTTCCTCTTCCAACTTCAAAAGCCTGAAGCTGGGCAGGAGCAGAAAGGCCGACAGACTCATCGGTCCACTGTCTCCCTGCCAAATTAGTCCCATCAGAGAACCCTCTCGTGACCAGTGGTTTGGGGGCAACTCTATGCCCAACCATTTTGCTAAGAATTCTCAAATAATAGGTCAAGAGTAAGTTTAGCACACTCCTCCAAACATGGTATTCCAGTTCTTCCCTGAGGTACTTTCCCAGGGATACAGCTAATGTGAAAATTTGTAAGGCCCAGTAACTAAGTTTAGATTCTGGGCTCTTAAGGCAAATCTCTGAAAACTCCTCTTGGGTTTCATTAATTGCAAAATCAGTAGCTCCTTTGCCTGTGTCATTGCCTGTACCACATGTAGAGCATTAGAACAAAGTTCTTGCCAATGTCAGACCCTTTCACTGGTCCTCATTGTCTGTCTGAGATGATCTGGTTCCACCATCTAGAATATTCTCTGTCTACTAAGATTCCATGTGATTGCCATGCTGGCTTTGCTATGTTGTCCCCATGGTATGTCATCATATCCTAAGGACAGTTGTGGAAAAGAACATGACACATGATGCCTGCTGCATTGTTTTGGGACATTTCACAAACACAAGCAGGATTTCCAGAAGACACAGTGATTTCTGGGGGCCAGATGTGGGTTGGTTTTGTTTCAAGAGTTGAGGTAAGACGCCTCCCCGAACTGTAAGCAGTACCTCCCAAGCTTTCCAGTTTGGAGCAAAGATGATCTGATTCCTTCCTGTTGAGAGAGATAGCACAACTGCTCTACAAAAGGCAGTCTGTTCAGACCATATGGACAACCAGAGGCCTAGAAATCATTACACAATTACTCAAATATATTTGAGATATTTAAACAAGGCGAGACATGCTAGTGTGTGACTTGGCTTGTGGTAATGTTTGATTACACTTCAGTGCCATCACAAAAAGACTGAACACTTCATTAAAAGTTAAAGTATTTGAGTAGAACAACAGCTTCCAGGGTAAATATATGGTCAGAATTCCACATTATCTGGAAGGATTGGCATCTTTAATAGGTCATGCTTTCTTAATTGCCCACATTTGAAATTTCTTTGTAAAGAGACTTACCAAATTCAGTGCCTAAAGCTGGACTGGCCTCAATTTACTGGCATTTATTCATCAAATTTAATCTGATCTATATACAGAAGCATTTTGTTGTAGAAGATTCCTCATGAATATGAGGTGCCATCAGCCATGGAATTTTAAAACAAGGTTCAAAACAAACCAACACAGAATATGGTAAGAATAAAGGTTGCTGGGACATATGGTTCTTCAATAGCACTTAGCTCCCTGACCTCTTTCCTTCTGTCACTCACGTCACATGCCCTGCAAATAGAAACTTCGAATTGAGTAGGATGCCCCAGTGCCTTTCCAAAAGATGCTGGACTTGCCCAAGAACTTGCTCTGCAGCCCTGTGTCACAAGGAATAGCTCTTCCTCCCCCTGTTCCTCACCATTGCTACAAATTGCCTTTTTATTAAAATTAAGAAAGGTACTTACCTTAAAATTTATTAAGAGCCCTGTGTGAAATGGTTTCAGAACTCCTTGGAGTCATTTTGGGCAATTCAGCTCTTTGGAGAAGGAGTTTCAATGTAAACCTCTGGTATCTGGGCTAGAAGGTGAGGGCAGTTGAGGAAAGTCACACTGCAGATGGAAGGCATCCTCCCTCAGGGCTTCTAGTCTCAGTTGCTGATATAAGAGTATCTGTGCCCCTCGTGTTCTTCCTCTCCCTTCCCCAGTGTTACTTCAGTGACACGTACAGAGGACTTTGCTAGAAGGATGGGGTTCTTATGAGCACCAGCAACCCCCCCCTTCAAAATATTGTCTTGCTGCTTGAGCAACAAAGGAATATGGTGGGTTCCATTCCAGCCTTCATCCATTTGTGACTATGGGCAAGTTAATTAACTTATCTAAGCTTTAGGTTTCTTTTATTTAGCAAGAATGATAGACTGGCTTTCCAGTTTTGTTATGAGAGTTATTTCTCTTACTTGTGCCTAGTATAGAACTTGACATATGCTAGACACTCACAAACTTAGAATTTCTATTACCATTTGCATGTCTTGGCCTTCAACAACTTAGAATTTCTATTACCATTTTGTATGATTTGGAGCAGCAGATCATATGTGATGTGGTGGTCTTGGGCCTCTGCAGTGATTTGTGGTTCTGATTCAAGCCTGATGAATAATCAGGAGATGACAAAAGAGCCTGGGAGATATGTGACGTTCTTCTTATTTCATTAAAATCTCTCCATTACCTGACTTCACCTTTTACATGGAGTCAGCAGGAAATGTGGATAGGGCTTGAAACCTCAACAAAGCAAAGGCTTCCAGGGACAATTGTTTTGAGAGATTCCTTCCCAAAGTCTTTGACATTATCCATAGATTTCACCCATCCATGGCCATGATTATAATGAGCCTCTTCCAAACCCAAGAGTTTGTTGTTCTGGGGGTAAAGGGGAAACATCTCCAGCTGTTACGTCTTTGGCCTGCTTTTCACATGAGGTCATGGGTGTATACGTTGGACCATATGGTGTCTGCATTTGTGCTGTGTTTTTGTTGGAATCTCTCTGTATCATCTGCAACTGTTTTCTCCATAAATATTTTAAATGATTATGTCTCTGTAAACATGTTTACTTTAATCTTTTAGCTGATCTATCACTAAAAATGTCCCATTTGGGTGTCCCTCATATGTGTAGTAGTCATTAATGATTGTTGTCTGTATGTTATGGTTTTCATAATTCTGATATTTGGAGGACCTTTCAAGACTTATCTTCTAGTTTATGACTATTTTCTAGAAGAGTGGCTTGCAAAAAAGAATTTTTTTTTTGTTTTTCCTGTGATTCTTAAGCACCTCTGAGATAATTTCTAGACTCTATCCATAAATTTCAATCCCTGATACCACATTGGGATAGTAGTAACTGGTGAAATGCCTGATCAATATTAAATATTTTCACCAAATGCAGTGAAGTGTCCTGAAGTCTTGGTTAAAAACGATGTAGCAATACAGACCTGACACCCTCAAGCCATCACAAATCTGTTCTTTTTAGTGGAAGTTGAACCACTTTCTAAACCAGTTGATTGATTGTTCTTGAACAATGAAGAAAGGTCCATATGTAAGAAAGGTTTGCCTTTTTTTTTCTTTACATGGTACTTCTTGACTTCTACAAAAATATCTGGGAGGTCCTATTTTATAATAATAGCATAGCAGAATTACCCAAAACCATTTGCAAATGTACATTCAATAGTCATTCATAGCAAAAATAGTCCATTTTTCAAGCTGCATGTTCATTCAGGTAGGTTTTACCTATAGGAACGAAACATCGGTTGTTCACTGCATGATTCATCACTGTAGACTGAGACCTTCAATACTTAAAGGCAAAAATACTCTTTGGGCAATTCCAAATTTGGCTGTTTACGTGTGTTAACTTTTCCATACATCGGTACCTGCTTCCCTTCTTTTTGTGCTACTTTCACACCACTTTGGAGTTTGCCAGAGACAGTTTCTTGAAGGTTTCCAAAGTGCTCTGTCTTGCCCGGCACTATATTAGTTAATATCCGTCTGAGAATTCTGAGCAGGCATAAGCATTTTTCTCAAAACCATAGTTAAAGAAAACCACATCTCTAATCCTGTTTGGAACAGCAATTGATGCATTCAGGGCTGCACAGTATGGCAAAACGATCCCTGTTTAATAGCCCGACTGCATATTTTGTTTCCTGTTAGGAATAGCTTAACTTGCCTTCTTGAACAAACACAGCAGGGTTCAAGATCTGTTGTTCTAGGCCTGCTGTGATATTCTGTGCTGCTTAACTTGTATGAGGACTCAGGAGTGCATAAATTAGCTTCTTAAATGGAGGTCGATTTTTGGGTTTTCTTTCAGGATGGAACTGGTTTATTAATATCCCCCTCTGAGTGTCAATGGGATCCTGAATCCATTTGCATTTTCTTTGTGTCCTTGTTTATATTCTATTTAGGAGGGATAAATGGAAGCATTCATTTCTGCCAAGTTTTTCTTCCCTTTTTACTTTTTTCCCTTCTTTCTCTCATTTGTCTCGTTCTTTAGGTACAAACTTGTGCAAGTAGAATCTGGCCTGTTCTTATCTCTGTGTAATCAGATTTCAGCAATCGGGGGCATCATCTATCATTCTTCGCCTCATTTAACTTCCGTACTTTGAAATGTTGAATTAACTGTCATTGAAAATAGAAAATTGAAAGTTTGCAAGGCTGCTGTTTTCATAGAACTGTAGGTCTAGTGATTTTAGTGTTTCATTATAGTTATATAACCGGCAAAGTCCATGCAAATGAAGTGCAAAACTGAGAGGTGGTAACAGTTTACGGTTGGTTCTGGTTTATGACTCATTTGCTTTTACCTTTACTTGCTTTGTGTGTAAATTATTATATCTTGTTTTGATAACCCTATTTTCCCCCCTTATCATTTACTGTTTTAGAGGAACATGTACAGGCATCTTTTATATGTATTCCCAAGCTGGGGCTGGCAAGATTGACAACGCTGAGTCTGAAAGATGGTAGCACGGTGGGCTACCACTCACACTGGTAGATCCATTCTGTGAATAAGGAAAGGGAAGCAGAAACCACAGTAAGTCTTGCCACTTCCCGTATCCAGTGTGATGGAACTCTGTGGAGATCAGAGTCACAGCATATTGCTGAACCAGAAGGGTGATCACAGAACCCAGTAGTTTGTTCCCCACTGTAGTTCTGTGTGGGTTTATCTGTGGCAGTCCAGACCAGCTGAGGAAGGAGATGTACTCTGCCAGTTTCATACCCATGGGAGTCTTGGCCAACCACTCTCCCGTGGTCCTCTCCAACTCTGTGTTTGCGACTATAAATACAGGAATCCAAGATGCTCAGATTCAAAGTGCATGGCTTCCCAATGGTTGGGATGGCCAGCAGAGCAGCACACAAGAGCTCTTCCGATTGAAGTCCCATGTGGGCCAGTGGGGGACCATGGGGTCCCCCGTTCAGAAGCAGGAGGCTTATTTGCATTTCTTGTTTTAAAAAGCTAATTGGCTCATTTTAAACAACCTCATAATGTGTTTAGTTATGTATCTGGAAAAACTATTCAGGTTTCATCCCATGTTCATGTATATGAGAACTTTCATGGGAAAGTTATAGTTTATAATAAGGATAAAGCAAGGTAAGAACCAGAATTCAGTATGAAAAAATAGGTTTTTTTTTAGTTTTTAACTTTTACCCTGTTAGGCATAAAAATTGGTTAGAAACAAAAAAGCAAAACAAGACAAAAAACCTCCAAAAATACATTGCTAGTACATATAAAGAACTTTCACACTTGCAGGCTTGGACCCAGTAATCCTCTTCTGTAGAAAGAATCTAACCTAAATTGGTCAGTGACTTGCAATTTTATCTATATTGAGGAAAAGAAGAGCCAAAATACCCAGCAATAGGAAAGTGGTGACAAAAGTTACCAAGGTTCCAAAGGATAGGTAGCCATTATAAAATTGTGCTCAAAATGAAATTTAATAATGTAAGAAACAAATTAATTTTAAAATCAGAATATAACATTTTATGTACATTATGCTGTGTGTGTGTGTGTGTGTGTGTGTGTGTGTGTGTGTGTGTAAACATACAGATGTACAAAACATCCTTGGAAGGGTGCCTGGCTGGTTCAGTCAGTTAAGTGTCTGACTTCAGCTCAGGTCATGATCTCATGGTTTGTGAGTTGGAGTCCCGTGTCAGGCTCTTGCTGACAGCTCAGAACCTGGAGCCTGCTTCAGATTCTGTGTCTCCATCTCTCTCTCTGCCCCTCCTCTGCTCTCTCTCTCTCTGTCAAAAATAAATAAACATTAACAAAATAAAAAAAAATAATTGGAAAGAAATGCATAGGCATGTCTAATAGGGGATATTCTCTCTTGGGAGAAGAACAAGTATTTATTTTGCTTTATTCTTGATACATTTCTGAACTTTTCAAACTCTGTGCAGTGAGCATGTATTTTTATAAGTAATTAGCTATATTTATAATAACAGTGAACTAAATGCATTACTCATAAATACATTAAATGGACGAATAAGGCTTAGCCTAATAATTGTTTGGTAAACCTAACTCACTCCAGAAACATATAAAAAACTGGGAAATCCAAACTCGGTTTTAAAAACACACATACAATTACATTGATTCTTGGTACAAACAGCTCTAAACAGAAGATGGACAGTTTATCAATGATGTGTTGTCTTACATGGGACCATCTAAAAAGTGCCTTTGTTTATCAAAAAACGTTCATTTTCTAACAGAAAGAAGTCATTTTTGATCTTTAGTCTAAGGCCCAGTCCATATCAGATACTTAGAGCAACACTGATCTGAGTCTGGGCAATCCAAGGAAATGCAGGTGCATGGTTGAACCCTGGGGGTTACCTACCCTCTACAAACCTCATTTGGAGGTGTTGCCTGTCCTACTCATGCTTCAGTCAGGGCTGATTCAAAGGAAAGACTCCCTTGGCTTTCAAAAGCGAAAAATGGAGCAGGTAAGGGTGATTTCTGCCCCGGTTGCTATTTGGAAAGTGCTGTTACTGCACAGTGCAGGCCTTAGTGGTGTGTGTGCATGACAGAATGGGGCCATTGCATGCTTATGGCAGAGGGAAGAGAGCCCAATTGTCCAAAGACCAGCTTCAGTGTCAGCTGAAGATGGAGGTGAGGCCCAGCCCTGTCAGTTCTGCCTGGGAACCTTGGGACCAGGACACCATCATCCTGAGCCTTGGTTTTCTCCTTGTCATGATGGGGTGAAAACATCCCCTTTGCAGGACTCTCCTGAGAAGCACATGAACGGTGCTTGCCAGGGGTATCCACACTGACTACCCAACCAGAGGGCGGGCTGGCCATGGCAGAAGCAATACTACCCATTATGCTAGTAGTATACGTTGTTTAAGAGAGACAAATTTGATACAAATAAAGCAGAAATGGCTTTGAAACCCTGATGTAATCTGGTGTTCTAAAAACGAGCAAAAAAGTAGATATTTTTGTAAAGCCAAGAACCAAGAGTTGATTCAAAAATCCCTACTATCTCAATGTTTTCTAGCCCCAGACTTCATGTTTAGTGTCTTAGGAATTCAAATTCTTCTTTAAAAAAATTCTCATGTATTTAAGGTATGTGAATGTTTTCTACTATTTATTTAAATCAAGCACAACTATAAAATAGGGCTGTCTTGAGATGTGGAAAAATACAAACTCTACTGCTAGCATTACTAAGATGAAACAGCCTTTTCTTTCAAAAATTGAAGAAACATCTGAGTAAAAACAATGTAATTTAAAAAATTGTTTTCATTAGAGTTGTTCTCACCTCCTCAAGTATAGACACTCTTTTTCCTTCTACATAGAAAGGAAGGCAGATGATTGAGAAGAGCTATTTAAAAAAGCCAATGAAGGGGCGCCTGGGTGGCGTAGTCGGTTAAGCGTCCGACTTCAGCCAGGTCACGATCTCGCGGTCCGTGAGTTCGAGCCCCGCGTCAGGCTCCGGGCTGATGGCTCGGAGCCTGGAGCCTGTTTCCGATTCTGTGTCTCCCTCTCTCTCTGCCCCTCCCCCGTTCATGCTCTGTCTCTCTCTGTCCCAAAAATAAATAAAAAACGTTGAAAAAAAATTTAAAAAAATAAAAAATAAAAAAATAAAAAAATAAATAAAAAAGCCAATGAAGTGGGCTATGGTGGCATTAATGTCACCATAACTGACATTATGCTTCCTCTTCAAGAGAGGATATCACAGGACACCTGATGTTCTGATTTCCTTGCTTCTAGATGCCATTCCACAGGGCATACTTATTGACCCAAAGGTGATAATGAGCTCAAAGAATTGCTGTTGTGAGGTCTCCTCTGTATTTATTGGTAGATTTAGGACAACTGTATCTATCACTTGACACACTAGATGTGTTTCTTGAAAGCAGCATATGAATGTACACTTTATAGGTCAAGGCCCTGGAAGAGAGAGTATCATTTAGGGGGCAGCTTCATGGAATACCTGAATGAAGGAAAGAATCAGCAGCCCAGAGAGTATGGACTAGATCAGAAAATCATTTATTTTCTGGTTGTGTTATTATGTTTCCATTAGTTCTATAGGAAAGAGGAAGTGAGAGAGAAGGCCCAGTAAAGAACACCATTCCAACACAGGTTTAATGAAAGTCAATACAATTCAATTATTCATCTGGAAACCAAATCTATATCAAAATGTAAATCTAAGCCAAGTCTATATGAAATCAATGCCAAATCACTGATGCTAACTTTCCTTGGTGGGTCCTCACAGGTAAGGATTTCCTGTGTGGCAGGTGTGGTACAAAAATGCCATGTATTACTTAAGAGAAAAGACACACACACACATACACACTATACACTCATAGGCATAGCCTTCACTTTCTTTACTTTTGGGGAGCATAATGTTTTGATACCAACCATTACAATTTTTGCCTGCGGAATTTATCTACCTGTATTGTTTCTGCCCATAAAAATTGATTTTAATTTTAATTTTAATGAAACAACTGTCTTTTCAGTTTGTCTTTCTAAACTGAGTCACTTAGTTGGTCTGGTCATATTTCAACTGCCTGATCCCTTTTCCACATTATTGGCTGGTCAGACCCCAGATTAGTGGATGTATACTCATTACAAACCCAAATGTAGCCCGGTTCCCTGAGAACTGCAGGGATGGCTCTGTGTGAGCTTTCAGATAACTCATGCCAAAGGAGTCGACTGAAATGCCCTCTGGGGTAAACTGGAGCAGTTGTGCAATCCTGCACAGCAACATGACTAGCAAGTTCACAAACAGAAAGTTAGATGTTTATCCCTTCAAATTAACTGGAAGGATTTTGGAAAACCCAACCTAGTTTCATAAAGTAGAAAAATGTCAGGCAAAGGACTAATGCCATGGTATGGATTTTCTTTTTCCAGAAATGACTCACAGAATTGAACCACTTGCTGAATCATGAACCCTTGTGCTTGGATTGGCCCCATCCATGTTTGCCCAGGCCTGGGACACAGTAGATCATTTGGAGGCTGGGTGCTTCTGAAGCATCTGTCTCCTTCTTCCCCAGCCCCTTCCTCCTGACAGTTTCCTTCCCAGTATGCTTCCTTCCTAACCTCCTTCAATGTTTACAATTACAATAACCGCCACCCCCAACAGCGTTCTGAGGCATTTTGTTTAGCTATGAAAGTCATGATGTTCTGTCATGGGACAAAGGAGTAATATTTTTCTATTGTGTTTATGCAATTGAAATGGAGAGATGGATGGAGTTCTAATTTAGTAGAGCAGTGGCTGAATTCTGAAGAAGCTAATGAACTTCTCTCCCCTAGCCAAGAATGGTCCTTAGGAGAGCATTTGTTGGATGTGCCAGGCACTGTATTGGGTGCTTTAAATCTATAATTGCACTTATTCCTCCCAAGAACTATGGAGGGTATTCCTGCTTTAGTGATGATTAGTGTGGTTGCCTCTTTTATTGCACTCCAGTCTCCTTAAGGCAAAACACAACCTTTGTCTTTGTCCTTTACAGAAAGGAAGTTGAGGGCACAGTGATTGGGACAGGGCCTCTAGCATCACCTGGGCCAAAGCCTGAATCCCCATCCTGTTGCTCTCTGTGAACTGGTGCAAGGTACTTTGTGCCTTTATTTCTTCAGCTACAAAATGGGCATGGACACTTTGCAAGGTCTATGTCAGGGTTAAATTTAAGGCTATGTAAATACAAAAACATTTAAAGCAATGTTTGGTAATAGCAATCTGTGCTTGGCTATAGATATTGATGGATGATGGATGGATGGATGGTTGGATGGAAGGATGTATAAATAAAAATGACTCCATAAGTTTAGGTAACCTGCTCTGGGATTTAATTCCAGGTGCACCTATAGCTCATTACTCCTCTCTGTGCTGCTTTCCAAGGAAGTCATAGTGTTCAACTAAGCTGTTACCAAAAAAAAAAAAAAAAAAAAAAAAAAAAAAAGAAAGAAATAAAGAAATAAAGAAAGAAAAAGAAAACAAAAAAATATTTTCTTTTATCTCTGTGGCATTGGCTGGACATCACGAACATTCCGTCCCTACCAGTAGCAGCAGCAGCATGTAAGCAGCAGCTTCTCAGAACCTTCTCATAGTCTGTCACCACACTAGCACAGGCACAGTGCACAAAGATACTGAGTGAAGGAGCCATGAGCGAGCAGTGGCCACAGAATATAAAAGGACTGTCTTGTCCACATTCTGGTACCAATTCTCTGTGACTTCTTTTCCCCCTTGGACCTCACTTATAAAATAAATAAAAGGGCAGGGTTGAAATAAATTCATTCTGGGATCATGTACAGAGCGCTTCTTATATACCATATCTGTGCTGAATGCTATGGATAAAAAGAGGAATCATTCCCAACTTCTGCCCTTGGAGTTTACAAGCTCTACCGAATTTTCAGTTTTTCTTCTAGCTACAGTGTTCAGTAACTGCTGTATTAACAGTTTGCACAAATTTGGTCCTAGATGGTATCTTAGGTTGTAGAATAAATATGATTATCTTTGTAGTGAAGTTTGAGAACATCTGGTTCCCATTTCCACTTCGTTAGGGAAGGTTTTATGGAGGAAGCGACGTTTCAGGGGGTCTTTAAACAAGAGGAAGGTTTTATCCCAGGGGCCCAAAGCTCCAAGAGTTGACTGTATTTTCAGGCATCTATTTGGGAGGTGTCTAAACCACGTTTGTGAAAATATAAATGCTCAGCTATGGGGGGGCGGGGTCAGGTATGTGTCAAAGCTTATCATGAATATTAGCCAAAACCCAGTGCCCTATGGTAATATTTATTGTCATTATTCTGGAGCATTCTTGAAATAAACGTGTTGTACCCTAATAAACAAACAAAGCGGTTTCATAGAATAGCTTTCAGATACGTTGATGTGTAATATTCTCTTGCCCATGGGTTTACTTATATATGTGTCCCTGGCCAAAGACCACATCTTCCCTCTGTTTAGATATTTACTCATAAAACATATTCCTTGCTTAATGACATATCTCAGAAATGTTGGGAAAAGAAGAAACAACATAAAAATTTTCCCAAATAATAACAACTTTATTAGAAGACCATTATTTTGAGATTATCATACAGATGTTCCATCATTATCCAGCACTATCTCTCACAAAGTTGTCTTCAGGTTGTTAAAACAAAGAGAAGACAAACAAATTCAACAATTGAGTTCATACAAGATGCAAAGTTTAGAGAGGGAAATCTGTTGACTTTTGTATTGAGACAACTTAAAGTGCAATAAATCTCATAAGAACTCAGGGTCTCCAAATCTCAGATGCAAGGAATAATGATTCAGTAAGAAGCAGAAATGTCTCAGCTAAAAGGAAAATGTCATTGGTGGAGCATTCTTGAGGACTGAGTGACTGCACTTTACCAAGACAATCGAATGCAAAGCAAGGGGAAATGTGACTTGGAAGATTGACTTACTCTTATTTCTTTTTATTTTCCACTGCTACTTTTTTAATGCCTTATGTTATTTAGGATTCAGGCATCTTACAAAAATGTTGAAAGATGCCAGTGCAAAATGAGAATCTAAACAATGATTGGTGTTCTTAAAATTGTCTAGATTTTAAAAAGGAAGCAGTTCACATGCATAGTATCATAAAAGGCAGACAGTTCATATCGCTTACATTGAAAGAACCATTCCTTCAATTAAAAATAGTAATGCCTGCTTTTTGTAAACCTTTTACTATAAAGAACATCTAAAATACTTATAATCAAGCATAATATGTTTAACCCAGAATATAAAAACTTTATTCTCATAGGATTTTCATGTCAGTGTTACCATGGTTTGTTTAATGGAGTATTTTGATCTTTATAAAAAAGATTTGTTTGAATAGGATTATTACTATTGTTATTATTATTATTTTAAGGCACTAATATTCATTGCAAACATGCTGTTGAGTGGTTTTATTTATAAAATGCTTTATGTATATGAAAATTCTTGGGAATGTTCCTTTTATTAAAATTTTCAACCATACAAAGAAGATATTTACAGAAAAAAAGATCAAAGATACATAGGTACAGCAAGGTGATTTAGAAATCTTGGCTTTATCACAGAAACAAGCTATTCTTTCTTTCTCTTCTCATTTCAAAATGGCATTTCAGATTATTGAGCAATTGTATTTTTAAATATGTATACATGTGTAAAGCCTCTCATTTAAAACTGGTCACTATTGAAACAGCCAGTAAATTTAATGACTATAACTAACAGCTGTGGAAATCTAAATAAGAGTAACATTCATGGAGTCAGATGATGTTAACATCAGCCAAACAGGTAATGCTGATACCATGCACCCTTTTCAGGCATAAGATGCACCAATAGGGTTTAGTTTTCATGTTTCAGTGGGTTTCACTCGTTCTTCCTCTGTAAAGTGTCTGCATCTCCAGCAGGAGGTGTGTATCCAGGACAGTAGTTAAGACCCATCATTGAGTGTGGCTCATACTAGATTTTTTTCTCCCAATCTCAGTTCAATATTAGAGATAAGGGATGCTGGGATGAGGGAAGGAGTGGGAGAATTGGGGAAGGGGCCATAGGCAGGCATTGAAAGGGTAGGTATAGAGGACTTTTTGGTCTTGGAATAAAAAGGAAGGCCCAGGGATTTGTTTCTGTGGAGGGTCTCTACACGGCCACATATTCTGCTCACATATCCTTTTCTGGATCTGTGTTTCCCCAATTCCCTCCCTGGTGCTCTCACTAATTTGTACAAAGTGTTTTTCTGGTGGTTTTCTACTATCTACCCTCCCCTTGCTATGGAGTGTAAAAACTGAGGACATAGCTGCCGTCTGTTCCCATCTTGTTCCCATTGCCCCCCATCATGTGCTACTGAAAGAGTGGCCCTTGGGGATTCCTAGGTCATTGGTAAACTTAAGCTCATGGAGAGAGGAGAGAGAAGACCTCCCCCTTCCTTCACTCCCTTGACACATTATCAGATCCTATGCACCTTAAAGAATCAATAGTTTGTCTTTTAAAATGTTTCATCTTCTATTTAAAGATGTACAAAGCTTTGTTTTTCCACCTTGGTACTATTTTTTTCCCTGTCAAGGTGGAGTTTATTAACAGAACCATGAGTTGAGACAGGCTATCTTTGCTTCCACTGGGTGGGGAACTAAGTGACATTGCCTGCCTTTTAAATACATTTTTATTGAAAGACTACCCTCTGGAAATGGCTCATCTCCCAGGACGTTGTGCCTGTAATTCACCCGGACTGCCACTAGATGGTGGCAGTGTCCCTTCATGGAGTGCAAGTTGGTGTTAATCCCAGGTGTTGGAAGGAAGACACAGCAGAAATGCAGCTGTGTACTCACAAATTATGTACACATAGATAAAATGTCTATTATTAGGGTATACGTTTATATCAGGTACTCCATTAACATAGTCAATATGTTGATTGGCTTTAATGAAAAAGAAAAACACAAACATAAGAAGGGCAAAGTATAGAAGAAATATAATCTTTGAGAAGAGTTGATGAGTTGGCTTTTGTTCTTGGCTTAGAGCCATTCTTTTCCTGAGCTGAGCTCCCCATTTCTGCACCAACTTCTCTTTGAGCCCAAGCCTTCAGGGCTGAGCAGCTATGTCAGGAGGCTGTGCTTGAAAACCACCTGGCAGCCCATTTGAGGACTGCCCTTCACTTGTTCAAATGCCTTCTAGGGCCCAATGTCCAGGTCTCCTCCTTCCTCTAGGGCTTGGCACTCACCCTCAGGGATCTCTAGCTGCAGGGGACTCAGAGTCCTGCCACTGATCCTGGCAAACTTCCTATGAGTGGAGACATGAAGAAGACAGCGTAACGGTGTCTTTCAAATGGATGCCCAGACATCCCTGGAGCCACAACTTGTCCCAATGGAAAGGACCCTGCCAGGGCCCGGCAGTGCCTGCAACCTGCCTCCCTTCCTGTCCTCTTTCTCAGTGGGTTCTTGCAACTCTGTCAAAGCAGACTCTGGTTCTGCAACTTCTCACGCAGGCTCTTTTCTCAAAGCAGGCAAACGTCTATTTGTTATGAAAGTTTTACACAAAATCCCAATGACAATAGTTTTTATACCATCATAAAGAGTCATCATTTCCCCAGATGGCTACCCATTACTGCCTATTGCCATTCAGTATTTGGGTACTTTAGGGATACCTAAATTTCCTCCCTTGTGGAAAGGACACACAGCCACTCATCATATTGGGACTATCTTTCCTTTGGCCCTTTCGGCTTCTGCAATGTCTCCCTGTGTGGGTTGTACAAGGTACTTGGGACCACTTCACTGAGTATCTGTAGCTACCTAGGTTTTTCTCTAGTCAATATTGGCACTTGTGCAAGTCAGGATTCTTCTGTTATTAGAGTTACAAATCCAATCCATACTCACTTGGGCAAAAACAAAACATTGCCCCAGGGACCCCAGTAATGGAAAATAGCATGAATGGGGTTGAGCTTAGAGATGAAGGCATCCAGGGACTGGTTCCCTCTCTCCTTGTCCCTCTTCCTTGCTCCCTCTCCCTCTCTGCCTCTCCTTCTCCCCCATCACACACACACACACACACACACACACACACACACACACACACCTCTCCTCCTGTCTCTAGGTTGACTTTATTTCTTTATTTTCTCAGTCCCTTCTCTATGGGGAAAGGACATGGTTGTCAGTCTTACATTCTTATAACTATCCACGAAGGGAAGTAGAGAGTTTCTCCTATTAGCTCCATGTTGGAGGAAAAAAAAAAACCAGGTGGCCTGGGCGGGGTGTGTGTGTGTGTGTGTGTGTGTGTGTGTGTAGTATCCTGGTTGGCTCAGCCTCGGTTCCATACCCAGTGACATGTGGGATGGGAGACATTAGTTGCCAAGAGAACCTTGTTGATGAAGGGATGTAGAGGACTTCTCTAAAGAAAGGGAGTAGTATTTGAGGGGAAAAAAAGAAAAAAAAAGTACTGGGCAGTTTTGAAAAATGTCTCCCCCTTCATTTTTCCACTGATACATATTCTTACAAAGCAACTGGATGAAACTGCTATGTAGCAGGGATTTGTGCCTGGTTTTGTTAAACTGAATTTCAGGAAGCATTCTGAATCTGTCACATAAACCCTGACAGACATCAGTAAATGCTGGACATTTTTACTTCAGTCCAGGCTAGTCCTGAAGAAGATAGCTTCTCTGCTCATGCAGTGAGACCCAGTGTGGCCACCTCAGCCAGCTCTTCTCCCACTGTCCCATTGCTTTTCTGTCTCTTCTGGAAGACTTAGGGTCCCTGGAGAGTAAGACCTCTATCTCATGCCTAGGTATCTTCCAGCACATGGCATGGAACTTGGCCCATAAGCCAATGTTCAAGGAATGTTTATCAAGGGAATCAATGAGTAGACCAGCAGCAACAGCAATAGACCAGAACTCTGGTGGTTATTCTATCTGGGGCCATACCCAAGACTTGTCTGCACTGCCAGCTAGTGCCACTGGTGGGAAACTAATCAAGCATTAGTCGTAGAAGACTGGCATCACTACATGTACCTCACACATGAATCCAAATGCATATTCATACGAGCCCACATGTATGATTAACTTGGGAAGCTGACAGGAAGCAGTCAATCTGTTGAGCAAGTTTGTGTTTTATAAACCAGATGTTCGGTATTATTATTCATCATTTCCTTTGATACCAGAACGGTCCCCATTATGTAGCATAGGAAATGAAGGATATGGAATAATATACACTTATTATACAACAGAGCACCAAAACCAAGCTTTTCAGAGGCCCGTTCAAAGCCTGGGCAAATGTAATTGAATGGGAGTTCATTTTAGGATTCCCACTTGGACTTGAGTTAATGGGATTTTTCCCAGATGGACCATGGTGACCTCTCTCTCCCGTTCCTACCCTTTGGAAAATGAATGTTGACTCTACATCTGCATTTTTCTTGGAAGCCATGTGTATGAATCATAAGCAGCTCTTGCCTCAGCAGCCACTACAGGTTAGGGGGCCACAGAAAAGCAAGGACCCCCTAGTGTGTGGGGACAGAGGGTGTCTGGCTGTGGCTGGCTGCGTAACTCCTGCTTGGTGGTCTGGACAAAAAGCGTTTGCCAATGGCTGCTATTTCCTATGGCAGGACTATAGAATACCTTTCAATCATAAAGTGCTCACAGCACAAATTAACTTTCTTCTCCATGACAGTTTAAGATTCGCAGACCCCAGATCTGTGGAGACTGGAGAGATGGAGCTGGTGGGTGCAGAGGAACATCTTAGTGTCATGCATGTGATATTTTCAGGCCCCGCCAGCCTTTATGGCCACACTAGTGAGCTATATACATCAAGTAGACTACAGTTTAGGGTTCTGGCCAAGCCAGTCCAAATCTGGGCCATAACTACACCGGGGAGAGAGTACATATGCTCACAGATAGTGGCTAGACTGAGATCACTGCATTTCCTTTGTTTACCAGGGTTTGGTTAAAAAAAATGAATGGTTTTTCGCATGCAACATTATGGGGATTTTTTTTAAGGTAATGACAGGCCGTAATTACTTTTAGAATTAGCCTCTGAGTGACGCTGATACTGTATTCTGACTTAATATTTTGAAGTTAGTTTCCCACGATCTTGTATTTGTGCCAGAACAATTACCAGTGATTTATAGCTGATTTTTACTGGTTGCAGGAAAAAGCTTCATTTCTCATTATTGTCAATGGTGTGTTTTGATTTCATCCATGATACATGTTGGCATCACTTGAAATTTTGATTTGAATTGCAAAGTGGAAGTTGCCCAGGGTTATGGATCAGCTCAAATCAGTTTTCTGTATAGCATTAAGGATTAATCAAGGAGGAGGAATATGGGAGATCTCTGATTCTAAGAGAGATGTTTATAGTGTGTTGGTTCTGCCTTTGAAAATGGCCTTCCATACCCCCAGTGGTGGTCGTAGATACTTTAAGTATTTTTAGCAAGATGTTGGAACCATGTTTTCACAAACTGTCATTACCATCTCATGGCCAATATTATTTAGTTAATAATATTATGATATAGTAGTAAGTTTGTTTTCTTATTCTCACACCCAAATTAGGCTGCCCCAAATAATAGATTACATGATTACCATGTGTATTAGTCAGGGGTCTCCAGAGAAATAGAACCATAGGAGATAGATAGATAGATAGATAGATAGATAGATAGATAGTTATTTTTTCTATATGTAGGATATATATCATCTGTATGGGGGGGGAGAGATTTATTGTAAGGAATTTCCTTGCACGATAGTGGGGGCTGGCATATCTGAAATCTGTAGGATGGTTGGCAGGCTGGAGATTCTGGCAGGAGGGGCTGGTGCAGTCTTGCATCAGAAGGTAGTAGGCAAGCAGAATTCTTCCTTACATGAGGGACTTGTTTTTTCTCCTAAGATCTTGACCTGATGGATGAGACATACCCACAGGATGAAGGGTAATCTGCTTTATCAGAGTTTGCTTAATCGCATCTAAAAAATGTATTCATGGCAACATTTAGACTGGTGTTTGACCAAAACAATGGGCACTGTGGACTAGCCAAGTTGACACATAAAATTAACCATCACGCCAGGAATTCCTAGTCCTTGAGTGAACATGAGATTCTTGCCTCATCTCGCAATGGAGGAATACAGGTCCCACCTTGGAGATATAAACCCAGAACATGGCCCCATATGTCTCTGTTAGGAGCTCTTCTCTACTCCTACAGGCTTCTCTTTGGCTATCATGAGTATTGATGGTAAAAAGGATTGCCCTATAATAATGCTCCTTGAATTTTCATGTGGATACCAATTATCAAAATAAGGATTCAGATTCAGAGGGTCTGGAGTGGGGCTCAGGATTATTCATTTCTAAGACACTAATTCTGCTGATATTCTGTGAACCACACTGCAAGTACTGAGACCCTATAGCTCAAGGAATCTATTGGAAGAACAAGACTGGTGGAAGATGTACTGAGTTTAATGACCTTTTCTCCAAAGGCCAGCCAGTCCATGGAGACCTCAGCCCATGGGAACCCCTAGATTTTAGAATCTTCTCCATAAAATGCCTCTTCCCAAGAAGATTGAGGGAATAATACCTGATTTTTCTACAGAACTAAGCTGTGGAGAAGTACACATCAGAAAGCACCGTAAACTGAAGATAGTGGATTCTCGTTCACAGATTGCTTCATTTGAGGCTAGAATGGACTGCGAAACCAGAAGGGATCTTTCTCCCACCAGACTTTTCCATCCTAATTTTGGTCCCTGTCAGAACTGTCACATGCCTTGATCTCACTTTAGACTCTGCTACTTACTAGCCATGTGACCTTCAGACAGGGAAAAGAAACCAGCATCCTTCGAGCATGTCCTTATGCCAGGTACAATGCTGGGAAGTTTCACATTTTATCATCATGGCAACAATGCTGGGGAATAATTGGCATTATTTCATATGAGGACATGGAGGCTTAACAAATACAGTCAATAAAGGTTCAAAGCTGAGAATTAAAACCAGGGTCGTTTTGGACCAATGCCTACTGTGTTCCAGGACTCTGTTTCCCCATCTGTTATTAAGGCAGGGTCAGGGTTTCTGCCTGCCTCCCAACATGATGTGAAAAGCAGATGTGACGGTGGGTCTCAATCATTTGTATGCACTTCAGATGGTCACAGAAGTGTATCGTTTGCCGTATTTCAAGGGTTGTTATTTCAGGAGAAATGTTAGCCTCTTAGCAGTGATTTGAGAGATCAGATGATCAAGTTATTTTTGTGTTTTGGTTTTGTTTTGTTTTCTGTCTGGGACTGGCACACAGAGATGTGTAGAGCTACCAAAGGGCCTTGACTTTGCTACCTTGGGGGGAATAAATGATTCCAGATTCCATTGTTTCCAGCAGGGGCAACTCATAAAACCCTTATGCTCGTGTTTTCTGATCCTCAATTTTCAGATTAAGGAGAAGCATTCATATTGCACATATTGCACATAAATGTCTGCAGTATAAAAGAATAAAATCAATCTGTGGTAATAAAATGAAATGAATCACTATGATCCAAACAAGGCTTTATTTGAACCCAAGTGGCTGAATACGGTAATAGATATCTGGACTGATCGATGGCGACTGACTTTGTTTCTGCAGCCATGGACTGGGATCCTTATCTCTGAGTCAGAGTAGAGAGATGTTACATTCTCTTCTAGGCTACTGGCTTGAGTGGGCACTGGTCCATTCCCAGTGGCCCCTGGTCAGGAAAGGATGAGACGGTCGAGGGCCGTGGCCTCCAGCCATCTGTGGTTTCCAGATCATTCCCAGGTAACTGGCTTTTCTCTCCACCTAGCTTGCCGATGATCAGGGCCTCGTCCTGATGACCACGGTCGCCATGCCTGTGTTTAGTAAGCAGAACGAAACCGTGAGTACAGCGGCTGTGCTCCTGCTTGATGCTAAGAGGGTTGCTATCTCAGATACCCTCTGACTCAAGCCCTGGTGACCTTTCTTTATTTGTGTTAAGGATAGGGGATATATCATTTGTCCTCACTTTTAATCAAGAATAGATGAGAGGAATTCCGGCAGGTGTCATGTTATAGGATGCAACACTTTTCCCGAAGTTAAGTGAACAATGACCAGAGGAAGGAAAAACCCGGAGAGAATCGAATGACCCCTCCCCGATTTATAGTGACCAGCCTCGTGTTGGTTTCCTTGGGCTGTGGTAACAGAGGGCCACAAATGGGTGGCTTATAACAATAGAAATTTATTCTCATCATTCTGGATTCTAGAAGCCCCCAAACAAGGCGTCGCTAGGACGTTTCCTTGGAAGGCTCTAAAGGAAGATCCTTCCAGCGCCTGGATATTCCTTTGCTTGTGGAAGTTCTGCCTACATCTCCATGTGACCTCCTCCTCTCGTGGGTCTCTCTGTCCTCTTATAAGGACACTAGTCACTGGATACAGGGCTCATCCTAAATCCAGGATGATTTCACCTCAGAGCAATGACACCCTATTTCTAGAAAGGGTCAAATTCTGAGGTTCCAGGTGGACTTGAACTGGGGAGAAAGAATAGACAGTAGCAATGTGTCTCTTCTTCCAGAAGGTCTTTCTGACCTGGACAGTTTCAATGCATCACACTGACTTTGGAAACGAGGACCCGTCCTGGGGGCCTGTTCCTTCACCTTGGTCCTTGGTGCCAATACACAGCTACAAATGTGAGGGTTATTATCTCTTTCCTCTGGGCACCAGATGGCAGTGTAAATTGAGAAAGCGGTTAACATGCTAAGTCTTTCCTGTAGAAAGCTCCCCTAAAATAAACTGGTTAATGGTCACAGTCCTTAGTTGCTGAAACTTTTGTGCTACTTCACATTAATTTTGAATTTTCAGGAGCGAGAAGAGATGGCTATTAGGGCATCCTGGTATAGGCGTGTGTTGAGAAGTATGGTAATGAGTGTTTGGCCTGAGAAGCTACCATTCTTGTCTAGCAATATGGAGTGGGGGGGGGGTAGAAGAGGGGCCTTGTAGAGATCTGGGTTAATCCTTGATTTCTAGAAGCTTACAGAAGGTACTAGACAGTGATCTATGGTGTGTGGCTTCTCACTAGGTTCTATTCCTTCTACCAAAGTAACTTACTATTGTTGTTATTGCTTAATGTTTGCTTTCCAACAGAGATCAAAGGGCATTCTTCTGGGTGTGGTTGGCACAGATGTCCCAGTGAAAGAGCTTCTGAAGACCATCCCCAAATACAAGGTAATGCATCACCTAATTCATAGTCAAGGGCCAAGTGTCCAAGATAATTTCACAACCTGCCATAGTGGTAATGAAACATGAAATAAGAGGCCCCTCTACTCTCTTTCTGGTAGGCTTTTTTTTTTTTTTTTTTTTTTTTTTTTTTTTTTTTTTTTTTTTTTTGGTAAGAACAGTAACAGTTCACGCAGATCTGATTAGGTCTACACATGCTACCCAGGTTTGTGTGGGTCCATGGAAGTCTATATGTTTATATGGGTCTACACGGGTCCTACATCTCTGATGGTCCTCTAAACCAGTTCTAACTCACCCTAATCTGAGACCCCTCTAAAATATGTTACTTCTTAGCAGGAACCCAATGGGTCACAAAGGAGAATGGTCTCTGACGCTTTTGCATACGCATACCCTCTATCCTGGAAGGCGATGGTGTACATGCAAATTAATGCTCTTAATGCTAAATTAAAATCCATGGCACTAAGAAAATTATAAGTTTCTTTTTCTTGACTCTGGGGGTAACTAAGGGAGTGGAGTAGGTAATTTTGGAGCAAAGAGGACACAGCAAACCTTGGTGAGCCACTGCTTTGGGAGTGCAGACCAGCATAAGAGCATTGTAAGGCATGGGCAGTGGAGAAGGAGCTCAGATGGAAGGGACTCAGGATTGGGGTGGAAATGCCAGAACTCCACTCCACATGAGAGGCCAGCCCTGCATTGGGATGAGGGTGCGGGCCACGCTTGCCCCTTTGTCCGGCCCACACTGCACTTCCCAGCACTCTATTACAGGCACTATTTCTTCAGTTTACTTAGTGCTTCTACATTTGGGAACAGAGGGCCTCTCATGGGCCATCACAGTGCCACCCTCAGCTAGACCTACCCCTGTCTCCATGACAGGCCTCCCAGCTCTATCCAGAGTGACCTCCCAGCCATCTGCAAACCAGAGTCTGCTGTGTCTGGGGCAGGCCAGCACGGCACAAGCACCCACCCAAAGCTGGTGGACGGCACTGCCACCTGGGCTGATTGCAGAGGGCGGGCAGTCACCAAGAAGGTGACTAGTGGCAGTAGCCATCTCGGGGTCCCTGAGGATGACACCAACTGTTGCTTATGTTCCCTGGCTGCTCCAGGTATATTGCTGTGGTTAAATCAGCACGTTAGTGAAATCAGAGCAATAGACCTACCAGGGGCCTGGTTTCCGATACAGCCAGGCTCCACACCCCACTTCCTAATGTGTTTTCCTAATTCAGCCTTTGCTTGCCACTATCAAGTGGCATTGCCCTGTCCTTAAACCTCCTGCATGGGTACTGAGCAACACGGGTACTTTTTCATTAAGTGGACTTGCTGATTTTCTTAATGAGTTCCTCTGACCCCAGCCTGAACAGTCACGTGTGAAGTCGTAAGTTGAGATGTGATCATTATATTTTTCTGATACACAAGTGAGCCAGGGACTGACATGACCTTTGAAAAAGATGGCCCAGACAGTCCTTAAACCCCATATAGAAAATGCTCACTTGTTCTCTGGCGGCAGTTCTACAGAGAAGCAAATGTAAAGGTGCTGAGACGAAAGTCCCCTCAAGCCCCACCACAGCCATGCGTTTGGAACTGCCCAAGAGCTATCTCGGTGTGTGCACAGGTGTGGGAGTGCAGGAGGGGACAGAGAACGGCCCCACCCCCAGTCCTGAGAGGCGTCCCTTGGACTGACACAGTTCCCCTAACTGCACGAGGATGGAAACCACACCCGTCCCCTCTTCCCCAGCACCAAGCAGACTGGCTTGCCTGTCTCTACTTTGGCCCACTCGTAGATTGACAAGATCTCCCTTTGCCCCAGTATGGAGGGAGGCAAGCTCCTTTGGGCCAGGAGTCTGAGATTGCTAACTGGCTAACAGTCCCCCTTCCTTACCACCTTCTTCTGACATGCTGAGCTTCTCACTAGGGTCCATTCCTAGCCTAGCCACACTTGTGAGGGGCCCAGAGATCTTCTTGGACCTCAGTAGGAGGAAGGCAGTGGTTAGTGCTCTGGAGGCAGATACACTGGGGTCCCAGCACCATCCCTGAGGAGTTCTGGGTGGACGTCTCTCAAATCCTTAGTTCTTCTGTCCAGTGATAACAATACAACCTGTTCATAGACTTGCGTGAAGCATTGACCATTATTGTTAACTGGGAACAATGGTAACACAGTGGTCAAGGTGATGGGAATGACTCCTGGCCTCCTGGCCCTGTTTCGTGTGGGATGCTGCCAGCATAGTGCTGTTCATATCTTTTCCATGCCAGGTTCAAGCAACTATGGGCTTCACATCCATTGGACCTTTGCTAAAATGGAATGCCAACAAAACGATGGTTTAACTGAATGACGAGCTGAGCATACTCTGGGATCCTCTGCCACTTTTAACAGTGGGGTTTTCCAAGAATTTTAAAAGACCTGAGGAAAAGTTTATGATACGAGGTCATGTGCTGTAGGCAGTTGACAACAAGGACAGCCTTACCTTTTGACAGAGGGTCAGGATAAGAGCAAGCCAATGGCTCAGCCAGTCACCAGGCATCGCAGTAAACTCTTGTCCCAGAAAATCAGCTGAGCAGATGACTGCAGCCAAAATGATCATGTCATCTCTCAGAGGGTTGGATGCAAAGTGAGATATGCATAAAATGGCTGTTTAAAACACCATTTGTGGTACCAGGCAGAGAGTCTCATGGTATAATATTAGCAGATAACATTTGCCAAGTACTCAGCACTGTCCAAAGTGCATTACCCACATCATGGCACCAGATGCCCCTCAGATGAGTGCAGTGCTGTTGTATCCATTCTTCTCATAAGGAAACTCGTGTTCATAGGGCTTCTGTTCACAGAGCTCGGGCCACCTGAGCAGGAAGTGGTGAGTGTGATTTGAACCAGGTCTGTGTCACTCCTAGACCCATGCACTTCGGGCAGGTCTAAGCCATTCATGTAATACTTCATGATTTGTTGCCTTGTTCATATACCATCTACACCATTATTTACATAACAGTCCATTTGTACATCAACTCAAAACTTTCCTCACTTAAGTAAATTGTAAAGGGAAATACCATTTAACCATTTGCAAAGAACAAAGTGTCATTGGCCAATATTAAAGAATTGTAAAAAAAAAAATAGGGGCCCCTGGGTGGCTCAATCGGTTGAGTGTCTGACTTTGGCTCAGGTCATGATCTCATGGTTCTTGGGCTCGAGCCCCACATTGGGCTCTGTGCTGACAGCTCAGAGCCTGGAACCTCCTTCGGATTCTGTGTCTCCTCTCTCTACCCCTCCTCTGCCTGTGCTCTGTCTCTCTCTGTCCCTCAAAAATGAATAAATGTTATAAAAAATTTTTTAATTAAAAAATAGTATTAAATGATTGCTTGATAATATAGGGTTCTGGACTTGAGATCTGTTCTTTCTCTTTTAAGGTAGTATGAAAGGCAAGTGTTAAAGATATACTAAGTGGCAACTCTCTTTGATAAATTGGAATGATGGAAGAAATTTTGAAAGGGCTGGCTCTCACTAGTGATCCTGGCCTAGTAAGTTGCATACCAGCTCTACATGCCACATAAAATAAATAACCCACACTCTGGGTTTTGTTTTGTTTTTAAGAAAGCAAAATCGTGCATAGGAAGATGACAGGCAGCTGAGGAGTGAGGACCATGGGGATTTTTCAGCCTGGGACGATGGACGCCCCTGCCTCACTCCTGCCTTCTGGGTTCCTCTCAGCATGGACACCAGCACCATGGCTACCATGCATAAGCCCATGTCCTGTGCTCTCCCAGACTGGAGGGTCTGACTCTTTCCAGCACTTCCTGTCTTGTCCTTGGCACCTGCTCCATTCCTAGAAGAGGAAACTTCTTTGAACAAGGAAGTCATGTCTGTTCCCATATGCTGATGCCATTTAGCTCATAAAATTAGAAAGTCACCTTCAGGGGCGCCTGGGTGGCTCAGTCGGTTAAGCGGCCGACTTCGGCTCAGGTCACGATCTCGCGGTCTGTGAGTTCGAGCCCCGCATCGGGCTCTGGGCTGATAGCTCAGAGCCTGGAGCCTGCTTCCGATTCTGTGTCTCCCTCTCTCTCTGCCCCTCCCCCGTTCATGCTCTGTCTCTCTCTGTCTCAAAAATAAATAAACGTTAAAAAAAAAAAAAAGTCACCTTCATAACAAGAGGAAATGAACTCTGAGCTAAAATCAGGTGTTCAGGCTCACAAAAGGGGACCTCCTTAGCAAAAGAACACTCCTGCTTGGCTTTACTGAGATGACAAAGGCCCTTTGTCCTCCTGCCACCCTGGGCCACTGACGACCAGCTTCATCCACCACCAAAGTTTTTATGGTTGGAGTTAGGTTTCCAGAGGCATGATAGGACAGCTGGTTGATCGAAACCCACATAATCAAGTGTTGAAAACTGTGTAGCTCCCCCAGAGACAGAAAGCCACAGGAATGAGGGAGGGATTTGAGGCGCTGAAAGATAGTGGACCTTACTTTTATTGAAACCCCAAAACCCAGATGCCCAGAATTTATGGCTCAGTGTTTAAGGAAGGGCATCCCACCTTTACAGAATGTTTGCAAACATTTCTTACACCTCTTTTTTTTTTATTTTTTAAGGTTTATGTATTTACTTTGAGACAGACAGAAAAAGCACGAGTGGGAGTGGGACAGAGAAAGGGAGAGAGACAGGATCCCAAGCAGGCTTCATGCTGCCAGTGCAGAGCCTGACACAGGGCTCAAACTCACAAAACCGTGAGATCGTGACCTGAGCCGAAGTCAGATGCTTAACTGACTAAGCCACCCAGGTGCCCCCTGACATCTCTTATTTCATATGAGAAGATGTAGAAACTCAAGTACAGGGCCACTGCTTGATAGATGCCCAACAATCAAGACAGTATGAACATAATAGGTAATAATGATGACCCTGTGCCTCAATTTCTCCTCACAGTTTCCTCTACCAGGCAATGTGCTGAGCTCTTTATAGCATCATCTCCCTTCTAATAGGTAGACCTTGCCATTACCCCCCTTTTATAGCTAAAGAAACTGAGGCACATAAAGCTTAAGTAGTTTGCCAAGTTTCACAGCTAGCAAGCCATGATTTTAGTCACATTGCCCTAAAACCATTAGGAACAATAAAGGGCAGTAATAATAGCAGTAGTTGAAATGATAGTTAAAATACTAAAAATAATATAATAGTTGGAATAAAATAAGACAATAAAACATTCATTGAGCCTTTTACTGTGTTTGGTATGGTGAAAGGGCTTTATATGCACTATTCCCATTGAATCCTTACTATGGTTCCCTGAAGTGGGTACCACTTGGCTCCATTGTTAGTTGAGGATACTTACAATAACTTTCTCAACGTAACTCAGCTAATTAAAGATAAATGAAATGAAATAGAACAATAGATTAGAGGAAGATCAGCTGCAGAACATTAACCACAGGGCCTGAAATACAGGTACTTCTATTTCACTCCTATTTCCCAGCCTGACCCCTGGTTATGGGAGACACAGGTACGACATGCCTTAACCTAGGTTGTCCCTTCTCTGGTTCCCACAAAGAGCCTTGGGAAAAGGAGGTACGTCAGCCAGGGACAGCCACAGCCGAACAGGCTTCTCTCATCCAAGAGAGGAGAGCTCCAGGGAGCAGAGTGTGGCTCACACCTTTTCCTCCTGATTAACACCTTGTAAAGATGAGTCAGCTCTTGGCTCTTGGGGTTTTCCCAGAAGATAGAATTCTTTCTTTTCCCTTAGCTTCATAGATTTTCCCACAAGCAATCAGACTTCCTGTAATTTTTATTAAGAATTCCAGACACCCCAGCAATAACTTCCAGACACCACAGCCTCTGTTAACATAATGAGCCATTTTATAATTGGGTTCACTTCATTAGCCCAAAGTCTGTGCTCTTGGAAGGGAAGCACCTCGCTCCCTGGGGTGCTGAACCACGAGGCTCCTGGCCTCCAGGAGAGCATGTTTCAGGACGAGGGCCCTTTGGCAGCCCCACGTACTGGAAGGCCTTGTGTCTGACTCGTTCCTGCTACTCTCTGGGACTGCACATGAGAGCGGACCGGAAGACTAGTTCTATTTCAGAGGAGACAAAAACTAGAGATTTCATCGGGATACTGATGCGTGGCCAGCAACAAAGCTTGGACATTGTCTTAACTATAAGCTTTTGGTTTTCTGAGAAGTTTATCCACAGAATGTGTTTCGAGGCTTACCTAGGATTTCTTTTCTTACATCTCCATTAGGTTATAGCCACATGCCACCCACCTGAGAAGGATTTTCACCAGATAGTTTCTGAATGTCAGGAAGACTTTCTCAGGTACAGCCTTGCAAAGGACTGAACTGCACCTGCCATGGCACATCAGCTTCCCCTTTTCGGCTCATTTTTATTATCTACTTTAGTTCAAACTTTAAAGATGAACTAGATGTTTCGGTAAAGCGCTAAATGTCTTAAATACATGTGAACCTCAACTCGAGCACCTGCCATGTGCCAGATGTTATGCTAGGGGCTGTAGAAGTCCAGGATGAGTGAGATGGTCCATCCCCACAAAGGGCCCATCATAATGGGGGTCGGGGGACTGCCTTTAGAACAAGGCAGAGGAGAGAAAGAACCAGCTAGGGGCTGAGAGGCAGAAAAAGCTGGTGTCCCATATTCATGCATTAGGATGAAGGAAGTAATGGGAAGATTCTCAGGGTTTATGGAAACATGGTATGGAAAGGAGGGTACAATAGGGAGAGTCAGGAGAGACTTCTTATAGGACATGATCCTGATGCTGGGCTTACAGCATGGGTGAGCATTAGCTGGGGGACATGGGAAGGACAGGTGCTCTGGACAGCTGGCATGTACGAGCAAAGGTGTGGGTGGAAGAGAAAACTGTCAGTGCCATGCGCCCTAAGAGGCAATGAGTAGAAGGAGGTAGAGATGGGTACTTAGGTAGGGGCCCGGCCCCAAGAGGTCCTTAGTGGGTTTTACACAGGGGAGCTACAGGGTTGGCGTTACTTTTGACTTTGAGCAGTCTGGAGCATGGCTTTGTTGGGGCCTCTGTTTGAGGCAGGAAGAACAGTTAGGACCATTGTGGAAGTCTGTCACATTAAACCTACGTGGATGGTGGGGTAGGGAAGCAGCCCTGAATATGAGTAATTTCTACAAGAAAAATTAGTGATTACTTGGATCAAGAAGTTGGGGCTGAAAGAAATAAAGAAGTCTAAGGCTGATGCTCCAGTTTCTAACTTAGGAGTCCAGGTGGATGGGTGGTACCCCCACAGAGAGGAGCAGAAAAGAACACCGTGTTGGGCTGGGTGACTCCGAGGTACTTGGGGGATGTCCAGGTAGAGATGCCCAACACACAGTTGGACACTTGGATCTGCCAGTGGGGAGAGAGCTAAAGCAGACAAGGGGTACTGGGGTTGGAAACTTGTGGGGAAAAGAGTGCTTGAGGGTGGACAGAGGATGAGGATCCTATGAAAAGGAGGATAGCTGGGTATATGGGGCGAGGAATACAGAGTGTCGGGAGGGAGTGTGGTCAGGTCCTACAACTGGGAAGATTCAAGAGAGCTTTCTCTAGGGCAGGCCAGCAGTCGGGAGGCCACTGGCTATGGTAGAGAAGGGAGTTCTGTTCTGGTGGCATCTCGGTGGGAGGCATGGGCACCGCAAAGGCAGATTCCGGTAAGTGGGCACCCACGGGCAAGGAGGAGGCAGAGAGAGCAGCTGGTTGATGGGGGAGGGCCCTGGATGAGAAGGTCGGCTCTGTGTGATCTGTGCTCCAGTCAGTTCCCTTCATTGTTTCCCGCTTTCTCCTTTTCCTCTTTCTCCTTTCCCTGCTCCTCATTCCTCCATCCCAACCACCAGTTTGGCCACATGGTTTGACCTTGGCCATCATGGAACCTGTATTCAGGTAGGGAGGCAGGCGTTAAATAATCAAAGGTCTTGCTTGACGGATGTCTTGATTCCTTACGATCAGCCTCACAAATAATTATTGTAATTTTGATTAATACTATCCGAGAAAAGTAAAGAGCGTTAAGAGAGCACATACAAGGAGTTCTGCCTTCTTCTGAGTATCACCTCTTACAAGCAAACCGAGAACTAAAGTAATGTACGTTAGAAGGCACTGAATGTATTAGTGGACTATAAAATACCACTTGTTTGGTCAAATTTTGAATTTGAATTTCCCATCAAATACCACTTTTGCCTTTAAATGGAAAAAGTCAAACTCTCTGAGTCCTTTTTGACCCCTTCAGTCTGTATTACACTGAGACATAATAATGGTAATTAATGCAGTGTTGACTGTGTCTGACATTTTTCCAAGAGACAAGATGAAAGGGACAATATACATCTCAAAGGGTAGGAAATCTCTGGTTTATCTTTCACAGCATAATGAAATATACTTTATCATTAAAGTCTTGTAGAATCTTATTAAGACTTGCTGTGCAAGGTAACTCCAGGAGAAAATGTCTGTTGCCCTTGACTACCACGTGCATATTTGCTTTATGTAATGCAAGGGAAACTTTTAATTGTCGGTGTTAAATTCTCTGAAGTTAATTCCACATCACCTTGACGTTAAGCTAACAAGCAGACAGGGTCATTCCTGGTTTGTAAACTGTGTTGTCTGGATCGTTTAATAGTATCATATTCAAGAATGTGAGCGGCAGAGAATTTGAAAGAAAGGTAACAATGAGTGCTCAGAACTATGAAATAACTTGTCGGAAAAAAAAATAGAGGATATTTTTTCCTCTCTCCTTTCACTGCTCTGGCAAAAGTGGGCTACGTTTTCTTTCTTCAGAGAGAGAGATCAGTACGGGTTTTATGCCAGGGGCCATTTTAATACATGAATGATTTGTAGGTAAATTTATTGTAGCCAATGGGTGCAGTCAACTGTGTAATAGAAATATTGTCAAAAAGCCGGGATTATTATTTAAATAAGTGCAGTGTTAAATTTGATTACATACTTTTTAAAGCTAATAAAACATTTCATTGCTCTCAAACTATTTCTCATAGTCCCATTTGGTCAGAAAACATAAATTAAGTGAGGCTCTGCATAGAAAATTACCCAGGCTTTGTGTCGATGGAAGCATGCATGGAAAAGCTTGGCAGCCTCGAAACTTAAAGACGAAAGGATGTAAAAGGAGTTGGCAGGCTCCTGGATAGGCTGGTGGGGACACTTTCTCCCTGAAGATTTATGGAAGAGGACTCCCTCGGGGCATGCTCGAGGTGGCCCCATGGGTGTTGACTTGTAGCAAGTCGAGATGTGCATCAGATGGGGCCTCCTCTTTCCTTTCCTTATCAAGAGGCGGAAGACGCCCAGGCTGATAAAACTCTGTTTGCTTCGACAGAGGGTCCTACCAGAAACATCAGCTACTTTCTGTACAAAAAAAAAAAAAAAAAAAAGAAAAAAAAAAGGAGTTATTTTTGTTTTAAATAAATCAAAGTAAGGCCTTTGGATGCCAACATGAGGATATGACATTTTAAATTGTGCTATTTGCTGAGCTTATCCTGTGACAGGTCTTCATTTCTACCAAATGTCAAGGATCAGCGCCTTGCATTCATTTTAATGAAATATTGTGCTGATAAGGGTTATGAATGCCAAGTTTAAGCTGTAAATTACTAAATGCCGGGCTGCTTTATGCTTTGTGAATTCACCAGGGAGCCAGCTAATGAAGGTTTCTTTCTCACTTCTTACAGTTAGGGATTCATGGTTATGCCTTTGCGATCACAAATAATGGATATATCCTGACGCATCCAGAACTCAGACCACTGGTAAGAGAAGTACCTATTTCTGTGTTTCTCCTCTTATGATTTTAAAAGATTTTCTTCAGTTCTACAGTGATGACACTTTGCAGTGGTGTTTACTTTAAAAGTTTAACTTATAGCACGGTCTCCTAAAGGTTGTTTTAATAGGTTATAACTAGTTTTTTTTGACGCATAATACATTAGTAATGTGGGATAAATATATTTATGATCATTCTTTTACATATAAATAAATAAATAGATAAATAAGTGCATTTATTTATTTATTTCACACCTGCCAACACATGGAAAAAGTTTTAACTCTGGACAGCCCAAAACCCATCATAATGGATCCCTTTATATAACAAATGTTCCCTCTCACTCCAACCAGATGCACTTACTGCACGTTACATTGGACACAACAAATTAGACCCAGGATCCCTAGAAATTCATTACAGTGGGATTTGCCCCCAAATCACATGGCCTAAGCTCAGTGCCTCCTGTGTTGAAGGTATTCGACAATACCATTTTTGTTTAATTGGAGCAGTTGAGATTTTCTCCCATTCCCTGCCTAAGCCATATCCAGTAGCATTGTTTGGTGACCTGATGTGTGAACCGTTTTCTTTCTGAAGTGAGTGAGGTCCGACCTCATCCAGCACAGCCCATGGTGTCGTTGTCCACCCTAATCCCCGGGGAGAGGCTGCCTGGAGCATTGTGTTGAGGAGGAGTCCGAAGGGCAGCCAGGCTCATCTGGTGGGAGGCCCCAGTCCATTGGCGGTATCCCCTGTGGACTCTGGAGGGGCAGTGGCAATGAGTGTGTTCGTTGTCCCTGGACCAGATGCAACGTGATGAAAGGGCAACCCTTTGGGTTTGAGTGTATTTAGCTAATTTTACAAAAAATGTAAAATCATAAAAGGCAGTATTGTAAACTCTGCTTTTGAAAGATAAGAAGGTGTAGGTGGTTTTCTCCAGCAAAATACACATGCATTTGCTCGCACCCAGCCACTGCACACGTCCTTTTTTTCTTTCATCGTGCTCAGCAGATAGCGGCACTGCCTGCCATGCAAATGTTTGTCAGTGCAGCATCACGGGGATCGGTTTGTTTCTCGCGTGGATCATTGTCTGGAAAGAGCTCATATTTGAACGGCATCATCATCCAACTTTGCTCTAATCTCCCTGGTATTAATGGAGTTCTGGCCATATCATGTGGATCCCATATGCATGCTTTAAGATGGGATTTATGGTAATAAGTTCAGTAATTAAATATGATTTCAACAAACTTTTTATCAGAAAAGGATTAACTGGTCAGCTAATTCCAAATGGAACTCAGAATTACTGAAAAGTCTGATTGGGAAACTTACTAATTTAAGGATATTTAAAATATAGCTAAGTCTAAAATGCTTTGCCCGTTACCCATTTCCAAGCCACTCAGGGCTGTCTGTTGGGGTGGTAGGAGTTATGTGTTTGTGGTTGAGTATGGGCTCCTCGTGCTTCTTTATTCCAATTGGAGTGGGGCAGAGTCAATAAAACAATCAAACCTGGATCCTCTGCCAGTGAATGAATTGGCTTCCTATTTATCAGCTTTCTAAAAAGGGATGAAATGGAACCAGACGTCAGAAGTCACCAAGGTAACTTCTCTCTCTCTGCAGCAATGGCAATGAGCAGCTCCCATAAGCACAGTTGACTCACAATGCCTTCCTGGTCTTTTATATCCCCTGGTCATGCAGCAAACAGTTTGCCTGCGAATAGTACATCTGATGCACTTTCCAGAGCTGTGGCCACTGAGAAGGCAGCCAAAACGCTCTTAGAAACGCAGGGCAACCAGTCAGCACTGATCAGCCCGTGACAGTGCAAATGCTCACAGATACAAATCATTTCTGTTCTTGTCACTGCTGAAACACTGTATTGAATGGTTTCACCAGAAGTGATAGCCAAGGTCAAGTTCCCATAAGCAGGATGGCCCAAGCAAATGCCCCAGCATCTCACTTGTGAAAATCCAAACCAGATGAATGGTTTTGCAACTGATCCATGATGAGAACATAAGGAATGGCCAAGCCATTTATCTATCTCTGACCCTGAGGCCCTGGGATACTTAGAAGAGGTTTGGAGTAATGCCAGCCGTTGAGGATTATCTGAACTCATCCATCTGAATGTGATCGATTAGTGGATGTTGACTCTGCCTCGAGTTTTGCATTTTCTTCCTGGGCAAAAGACGGCAGTGAAGGGGGAGGAACTCAAATTTAGCAACTCTCAGGTTCCCCTTGACTCTTGTCCTGCTACATCCTAGCTGTGTGGTTTGGACTAAGTCACACAGCCTCTCTGAGCTTCATCTTCTCTTGTAATCGTGCCATAACCATAATGTATGTATCACAGCTTTGTTGTCAGAGTAAATGGGATAATGCATGCAAAAGCCTTGGGTGACAAAGCTGGCCCTGGGACATGGTGGGGACAGTGATGGTTATACCCACATCCTATTCATATTATATGGGCTCTATCGATCTGTGCTCAGCTCCTAGAAAGATTGGGAGAATGTGGTGGTGGTGGATGCTTAGGAGGATCTAAAGGACCCTTTTTGATTATTCAGTTGCTTCAGACTGTCATGAGAAACATTGGCAAGGGATCGCGCGCGCACACACACACACACACACACACACACACACACACACACACTCTGTTTTCAAGGCCAGCTCCGGAAGGCAGGTAGACAACAATCTTACTATGAGGTTCTCTGTGAGCCCTACCAGGTGAGGAGACTAAGGTTCGTGGTTGTTGTTTGTTTTTAAAGTAGCAGTAAAAATAATACCAGGAGCTGTGGTAAGTGCAGAATGAGAGCTAAGCTAGCTGGGCATCCATCTGCATGGAGGGGATGCCACTGGCTCTGGCATGAACAAGTGACCTGTCCGTCTCAGTTTTGTTTACCCCAACAAAGGAAGCAGAAAGCTTTCTCCCACCTTCTCTCTAAGCACCAGCCCACTCAGCACAAAGTAGGGACTCTGGACAGAGCCACTGTTCGTTGCCACTTATTTTGGGTCCTTCTGAAAAACGTAACTTGTGAGCTTGCCTTGGAAACCTGGTATCTGCACCAGGCCATACATCTGCCCTGCTCAGACTGCTCCCGCATGGCCAAGGACAGCCAGCTGCCAGCAGCCACCCTGGCTAGCTGGGGCAGGGAACAGACTCGTCTCTCCCCAGCCCAGCCACATAATCGAATCCTTATTCATTCTCCGTGATTCTGGCCAAGGCTGCCAGATTAGCACGGTGGGTGTGAGCGTGGGGTTGTGGCCAGCACAGGAGGATGGCGCAAGCTCACTTAAAATAACTCCGATTCCCTCTCCATCTGCCACGGGGGCTGTTTCTGCCCCTGTAGCCAGAGGAAAGAAGTGGGTTTCTCTGAAGCACAATACCAATATTTTTCTAATTTGTCCAATAAAATCTTCCCCTTGAACTTAAAGCTTGGCTTGATTTTATCCAGTATTTTCTTTAATCTTGTGTGAGTTGGGTGTGAATCATGAAGCGTCTCCAAAAACAGCTCAGATATAGGAGCCTTCACTCAGCAGACTTGCTTTGGTTTAATTGGCAAAACTGCTAAAATAATACTTCTCTGTTGATAACTGGGCTCTCCTTGGTCTTTCTCCAAGTGTTTCTCAGCCACTCTATCCTTGCTACCACCTTGTGATTTCTGATAGACTGGCATTCACGCAACAGATGTTACCTGCTGCCAGGTGTGCTGGGTCCCGTGTGGCAGTGGGGGCTGCTGTGTCTGTCTTCAGGTCCCTCTGGGTGGGGAGTGGGCCAACACCACAGCAAGACGGACTCAAGTTAGACCTTGGGGAATGCTGTTTGAGTAGTTCTTAGACATCTGGAAGTTTTTTTCTGGATCTTTACGACTCTTTAACATTCAGGTTAAAAATATTTTCAAAGCAGAGTTGCTGTTAGATTTAGTTTTCTTGGGGCACCTGGGTGGGCTCAAATCGGTTGAGCATCTGACTTCGGCGCAGGTCATGATCTCATGGTTTGTGGGTTTATGCCCCTTGTTGGGCTCTGTGCTAACAGCTCAGAGCCTGGAGCCTGCTTCATATTCTGTGTCTCCCTCTCTCTCTGCCCCTCTCCTGCTCTCTCTCTCTCTCTCTCCGTCTCTCTCTTTCAAAAATAAATAAACATTAGATTTAGTTTTCTTGTGCTTTATTTTCCAAATATTTGTGGATTTTTTTTTAACGTGGAACCCTGACTATATCTCTTTTTCTCTTGCCCAACAGGGCATTGAGGGGAATAAAATTGGGAAGGTGCCGCCTTTAACATGACCCGATTTTTGCTGAGATTTTAGCGATCCATCTGCCCCTACATTTTAGACGAAAGGGTCAACTGAGTTGATTTCCTTCCCCAAGGAGGCCTGGAATGTGGACCTGGTCAAACCACCAAAAGAACACAAATAAGGCTCCTTTCCAGCAGCCACAGCACAGGCAGGGCTCCACAGAGAAGCCTGGGGCACGCAAAATTTAGGACTCCTTTCCACGGAGACCATGTTGACATCTGCCAAAAGCTGTTTGCTCTGGGTCTGTGAGCCCAGGAGAAGGGGAAGGATGCTAGAGGGTTTCTATTCTGTAAGAAAATTTGCCAATCGCATCAGCCACTAGGTGTTGTGGTGGGTGGGACAGGAGGTGGGAATGACGGAGAGAAACCCTCAGTCGTTCCTTCGGTGTTTGCAGGCATCCACTAAGTTCTAGGCCCAAGCAAGCTGCTTGGGGTGGTTACAAAGACATGTCCCGCCTCCAGGAACTCAAAAATCTAAAAGGATGGATAAGATTGTATACTCTGGGTGGGTGAGTAACTATAGACACTCCTAGGAAAAAGTGCATTCTTGTGTGTTTGTTATCGTTGTTGTTGGGTTTTAGTGGGTTTTTCTAACATTTGTTGATGTCTATTATTGTTCTATTAAGTGTTCTATATGTGTTAAAGCTTTCAATCATTAATTAATTTGATAGGAAACTGAGGAGTAGGTGCTGTGGAAAGGCCCAGAGGCTCACAGGGAGGGTGTCTGTGGGGACAATCCTGGGCAGGTGTATAGAGAAGGCAGCCTGGAGTCAGACTGCAGATAACTGTACGTGCCAGGCTGAGGAGCTCCAGTTCTCTGTGGGGAAGGCAGATATCCCCATGTGATAGACAGGAAGCTGAGGCCCCAATGATAAAGTGGTAAGGTGACTAGAAAGTTCCAGAACCAGGAGCCCTAGCCCAGATCAAGTCACATGTGCTGAATTCTGCTCCATTGGTTGGATCTTTAGGAAATGGGAGACAGAGTGGTTGGAAGGTGGCAGTGACCAGGAGGCCACATGGATGAATAACATGTTCATCTTTGGACGATTATAGTTAGAATCTGTCTAGACTAGAACTGTCTAGTAAAAATATAATGCAAGCCACAAACAGAAGCTTCTTATGGAATTTGAAATTTTCCAGTGGCCACATCTAAAAAAAGCAAAAGAGAAACAGGTGAAATTAAGTTTAAGAACATGTTTTAGTCAACCCGATATATCTGAAATCTTATAGTTTCCATAGATAATCCATACAAAATTATTAAAGTATTATTTTCCATTGTTTTTCATGCTAGTGTTTGAAATCTGATGTGTATTGGGGCGCCTGGGTGGCTCAGTCAGTTAAGCAGCCGACTTCAGCTCAGGTCATGATCTCACGGTTGTGAGTTCGAGCCCCGCATTGGGCTCTGTGCTGACAGCTTAGAGCCTGGAGCCTGCTTTGGGTTCTGTGTCTCCCTCTCTCTCTGCCCCTCCCCCGTTCATGCTCTGTCTCTCTCTGTCTCAAAAATAAATAAACGTTAAAAAAAATTTAATTGTTGAAATCTGATGTGTATTGTACACTCTCAGAGCATCTCATGTAGACGAGCCACATTTCAGGTGCTCCAGAGCCACGTGTGACTCGAAGCTACCGTATGGGACAGCACAGGTCTGGAGTATGACCAGACATTTTGGTCCCTTCTACACAGAATGGATGGTAGATCCTCCCCTTTCCTGCAGGTGGGTTGGAACAAACTCACTACCACCACCATCTCCTATGGCTCTTCCATCCTGGGGGTCTGTGCAAACAGTGGATGGCCAGTTAGCCCCCTCCCCTGTGGCCTCAGCCCTTCCCTCCCAAGCTGCAGAGTGGAAGCAGGGAGTTGTTTGGAACTCAGGAGCATGAGGTTGGTGGCCAGGGCAGATGGGCTCCTGGCTTTGGCCATGCCGCTCTGGCAGTTGCAGCCGTGTGAGTTCACTCCTAAGCCACGCAGACTTCCTAAACCGAACTGTGAAGCACAGGCCAGTGGGCGGGGGGTGCAAGCCGCATTGGCTGAGCCTGAGCTGTCAGATTTTCTAAATCAGAATACTCAGATGCCCCAACCATTTCTGTTGTTCTGTCACCTTGAAGGAGCCCAAATTGTGCAGATAGCCATGTCATCTTCCCAACCGATGACAGAAGCTTTCCATGCTCTCTGGGATTCAGTGCTGCTGTCCTAGGCACCGACTGTCCACAGCCCGAGGTCTGTCTGATCTCACCAGCCTTTCCCTTGGGTCACCCCTTGACTGTCCCACTCTCGATGTTGATCCTGCTGCTTTGTTCTTGTGGCCACCTGGGCAGTTCGTTTTTCTTTGTCCTTTTGCTATTGCACAAATAGATGGGCCCTTGCAGAAGGTCATTGAATCCGTGGATCAACATGTGGATGTGCTAATAAATAGAAACATTCTTGTACTGCAGCCCTTTCCTAAAGAATCAAGTGGACATTCCTACAGGCACATGTAAATATATGTGGAATGCTAAGGAGACGGTGCATATTAAACACCAGTTTAAATAGGAGCTTAAAAGTTGGGGGTACTATTAGAACCCCTGTCCAGATCCACCTGATCTAGCACGAGCAATGGACCATGTGAAGAGATTCTGTATCATTCCAAAAAACGTTCATGCGGAGTTCAAATGTGATCTATCTTTGTGTAGATCTTCGGTTATGCAAGGGCTGACTCCCATCCCACACATCTCCTGGTTTTATTACTGTGGATAATCCTTATACCAGAACACCTCAGTGCATTTTCCTTCATTTCTTCTGCCCAGCCACACCTACTCAGTGCAAATGCTCAGGGTTCTTTTTAGTTCAACGGGTGTGGGTGTGGCCTCCCCATGCCATCCCCCCCTCACATGCTGTCGGATCTGGCTCCAAAATGTGCTCCAAGCCCTCCCCCTTCTCTCTGTCTGTACCCCCTGGTCAGGCCACCGTTTGTTCTGTCTCTCCCAGAGGGCTTCTGTCCCCTTTCTGCTCCACTCTGGGCACCTGGTTTTGCCCGTCCCCACCGCCTGCTCACTGTGGCATTATTCACTCTGCACGTCAGGGGCTGCTTTCAGAGACATCAGTCATGGGAGGGCTTCAGATTGGCGTGCAGTGTAAAACCCTAACTCCTGGCTGTGACCGCAGCACCCTGCCAGATCTCACTCCACCTCCCCATTCTGCCTGAGCTTGTGTGGCTTCCCACAGTGCTCACCTGTGTTCTGGCCACACTCTGGCCCTTTTGTCCATTCCTCCAACACCCCAAGCTCCTTCCTGCTCTGAACCCTTCTTGTTCCCGCTCTTCTCTCTACCTGGAATCTCATCCCAAATACACTCGTGGCTGTTCGGGCTTGTTCTCACCTTCCAGGCCTCATCTAGATGTCACCCCTGCTCCTGGACCAGAGGAGCCACACCCTTCCTTCATCACCTTTCCATCGTGTCTCCTGCTATAGTTTCTTTAGATCACTAATCACTTGTGGGAAAGGTTGATGTGTTCAGCTTTTCCCCTACTGTCCCTGTGGGTTCCTGGGATCTTTCTGCTGCATGGAAAAGATGGTCAGTAACTATTTGTTGAGTCACTTTGATGGTGTTTGAATGATGTTGGTGATTACATGTCTGGGTACCAGTTTCCCACGATCAATGAAAAGTGCAGATACCACATACTCACCCATCAGACATTTCTCGAGTCCTTCCTGCATCAGGCACAGAAATTGAATTACACGTGATTGGTCAGGCCCTCTGCTCTTTCTGTCCTTCCTTCTGCCCTCCTGCTTGCCCGCAAGCTTTCATCAGATGTTCTTAGAGTCAAGCACCGTGCTAGCTAGTAGGGGCCTAGAAATAGGTAAAAGGGTGTCTCTGCCCACAGAAGTTCACTGCACAAAGCAAGAGTTCCCCGACAGTGAGAAAGTCAAGAAGAGCTATGGGCTCACAGTGGGAGTGTCTGCTTTTCTCAAGGAAAGTTGCCCTGAAATGCAGGAGGGCTTCCCAGAGGAGGTGGTATGCACATCAACACTATCCACAGTCCACCCGAGGGGACATTTTTACCCCACTCAGCCTGGGACCCCACACCCTCCCCAGGACCGCTGTCCTCAGGCCTGGCCAGACACACGACTTCTCTGGTCTCAGAACCATGCAGTCGCCCGTGAGGGTGTTTGAAGTGGGGGCCTAGCCTAACAAACCTTTCTCCCAAGTGCCGGAATTCCTTCTCAGCCTCCTCGCCCTCCGCTCAGGCAGCAGATGAACTGAAGGAGACTCCCCAGTAGGTGGCGCCCGGGCACCGCCTTGTGCCGGGTCCCCTCGTGGATGGCGTCCCTGCCAGCGGCACATTCTCAGAGCGCAGCCCAGGGACTCCGGCTTCCTGGTCTGAATCTATCCCGTTTAGTTTAAAAGAAAGAATTAAGGGTTGCTTAGTGAGTGTATCTGCTCAGAGGAGTGTGTTCTCTGAGAAAAAACGAACAAGGCTGTGTGACCCCCGTGTAGCAAGCCTGTTCGTTTTGAGATACATCATTTGGCCAAAGAGAAAACAGAGCCCCGCATGGCTTTCCTCTTGATGAAATTGTTGAGGGCACTGTTTGAACTGCCCTGGTCTGGACACTTGAGTGGAAGAAGTGCTGCGAGTGGGGGATGCTTCTACCTGGAGAGAACCTGGGGGTTATGCCAGGTCGTGGGGTGCCAAAATTTCTGTGGACTGGGAGCTGCCCTCTGCTGTGCAGACCTCAAGGACTCAACAGGCTCTGGGCCCCCAAGTTCTGTGCTGGGTGTGTGTTTGGACACTCAGGGCGTAGATGGGGTTGAGCAGACAGGGACCTGGTGGTAACAATGCAGCTGTTACTTAGCGGGTCAGGACCCAGCCTCTGGGCCGAGCACCTCCGTGTGTTTTGCCTTCTTAAGTCCTCATACTGCCCCGCATGACGGTGGTACCCATCTCAAAGGGAATAACTGATGCCTAGGCCAAGGACCGTCGGTCAGACAGCAAATTTGGGTCAGTCTTCAGGGGAAAACCAAAGGATGACTATGGACAATGACATGTGCCTGGTCATTTTTCGTAAAATTAATTGTGAAGCAGCGTTATAAGGATCTCTCACAGAATGCAAGTTGGGCTGGAGAGCCTCCCGGCACTCCTGCAGACACTTTCCCCCTTTGCCTCTGCTCTCAGGCTGCCCCATACACTGCCCTGAACTGAACTCAGCGGGGGCTCTTTTGCGCTGGGCAGCGGCTGGGGTTTGGCTCCTGGGGGGCACCCACTAGAGGTAGAGACAGGCGGGTGGGGTCGGAGTGCACATTCAGCCCTGTGGCCCCGGGACTGGCCGCACCCAATCTAAAGTCACATTTGCCTCCCTGTCTCTGTGGCTTTCTCTCTCAGGACATGAACAGTGCCCTTTCCTCTGTCCCTTCAGGAAGAGTGGGAGAAGGGTCCCCGCTACTGCTGGCTTCGGGAGACTGCATCATTTCTTCTAGTTTCCCACACCCTGCCCACACCGTTACAATAGCCTCTTTATTAAACCTTCCTTAATTAGCCAGCGTGACTATGCCATGTGCTTCCTGCTGGGGCCCCACTGATACAAAGGTAAGGGTAGACTGAAGGTTTGTTTTTCTTAAGTCTTTACTCTGCCAAAGAAGGAAGAGAGAAGGAAGAAGGAAGGTTGGAAGGAGAAGGAAAAAGAAGAACAAGAGACTCTGTCAGTTCCTTGTTTATTCATTCATTCATATTCATTTATGTATTTATCTCTCAATGCAGTGGGAGCAAAGAGCTTCCCTATACCTTCCGGTAAATTTCCCTTTTACCCAAGTGATTAAGAATTGGTATCTGGTGGGGCTCCTGGGTGGCTCAGTCGGTGAAGCATCTGACTTTGGCTCAGGTCATGATCTCACCATCTGTGAGTTCGAGCCCCTCATCGGGCTCTGTGCTGACAGCTCAGAGCCTGGAGCCTGCTTTAGAATCTGTGTCTCCCTCCCTCTCTGCCCCTCCCCCACTCTCTCTCTGTCTCTCTCTCTCTCTCTCAAAAATAAATGTTAAAAAAAAATCAGAAAAAAAAAAAGAATGGGTATCTGTTGCTTACAGCAACAGCAGCCTAGCTGCTACAGCAGTGAAATCCCCAAGTCTGGGAGCCTCTGCTGGGTGTGGCCTGGCCTCAGCTCTCAGGGAACCCACAGTGTGCACCCCTGCCCCCCGCCACCCTCCCCAAAGAGGTCTCTCCCTGTCCAACCAGGCTTCTTGCATAGGCCTTTGAGTTTGGTCTCAGCACTACATTATAGAAATATCTGGACACATCCGCCCCTCGCTGCATCTGCATGACCAGCAACCTGAATGCTGATCACATTGTGTTTTGTTCACCCTTGTATATGCACGGCCCCGTGAGGTACCTCGCAGAAGAGATGGAATGGTAAATAAGTGGGGAGAGAAGACTCACATCTAGGAAACTGATGACACACTATATTATTAGGCACCAGGGTGAAAATACTGACAAGAAGTGGAATTTATAAAAGGACTTGGTGTCTAGCTGTGGAAGGGAAGGGGTGGCTGGAAAAGGCTGCGGGGAGCCGGTTTGCAGCCTATAAGCCCGAGGTCACAGTCTGTGATCCAGTCCAGCACAGCTGGGAGCAGCAAAGGGCCCTTAGACACCAGATGCATAACAAGCTCATTCTTGCACTGCTGGAGTGGTGAATCTTTCCTCCCGCCCTCCCCCGCTCTTCCCACCCTCCTCCTCCCTCCTCCTTTCCTCTCTCTCTGGGTCCTTCCCTTCCTTCCTTTCTTCTCTCTTTTCTTTTCCTCCCTCCCTCCCTGCCCTCTCTTCTTTTCCCACCTCCTTTCCCTCTCTCCCCCCTCCCTCCCATTCCTCCCTCATCTGGCCTGCATTCATTGGACGCTACTCCTGGGCCAGGCACTCTATTAGAGGCTGGGGATCTAGTGATAAAATGAGACAGACGTAATTCCCCTTCGTTACCCATTTACAATCTCATGGACATTTTTTAAAGTTCATAAGTAAACAAATAAATAAAAAGTACTACACATTTCGGATAAACTCTCCGAAAGAAACAAGGATCTGAGAAAACAGAAAGTAGGGAGAGGCACCTCCCTTGGTTGGATGGTCGGGGAGAGCCTTTCCTGGGAATGGCTTGTTACACTGAGCCCCTGAGGGAGGAAAGAGAATCACTGTGCAGAGATGTTGGAGGCTCTTTCAGGCTGAGGGAAGAGTGTCAGCAAAGACGCTGAGGTGTGGCGTGTTGAGTGTGTCGGAGTCTGGAATCTTTGGGTGGATTTAGGACAGACTTCCAAAGCACAAGGGGGAGTGACTGGGTCACTGGGGAGTGATAGGGTCCTACTTGGGAAGAAGCTCAGTGAAGCACTTGCCTTTAATACTCTGCTCATGTCCCCTCAGTTACTGCCATGTCCACACATGCCAGCCTGGCTTCCTGCTGCCAGCACCTGGCTGAAGACTTCCTCTGGCTTTCAGAGTGCACTCCTCTGAGGCAGCAAGCCAGATGTGCCAGGGAGTTAGCATACCCCCCACCAGAGACTGGTGAGCACCCCCCCTCCCCCCACCCCTCACAGGTGGGCTCTCTCGAGAAGGCTCCTCAACAGCAGCTCCCAGAGCCTGGCCATGGGATTCGGCTCTGGGTGCCCACAGTGCTCATGTGCTCGATGATGTGCCTTGTGTTGGCCACCTGCCCGTCTCTGTCTCTGGGTCACTTTGCTGCATCCCTACAGGTATTTCCTGAGAACCCCTCCCAAGTAAAAAACCTTGCCCTTGAATCCAGGGCTCTGGGACCGCTTCAGAGAGAACTCAAGCCAGGATACCAGTGGACTGCTATTTCTTGGGAAAAATTGATTTGCTGTAGACTAGAGCTTCGAATGCAGTTTTGCGTGTGCCCCCATGGCCTTTTGCATTAACACGATGCCATCAGACACATTTTCCATTATATTTCGGGCTCCTGCACATGAATTCACATCACACCAGCTTACTTGCAGAATCCACATTTGTGCTTAGAAGTACCAGGGAGCCTTGGCTTTGTGCTATTACTAATCAAGGGTAGGCGAAAGGAATTCGGTTTAGAGATAACATTCTCAGCTGCTTTATTGTTTGGCAAAAGGATTTGATGAGGACAAAGCCTTTCTTTACACTGGACACACTCTGACCTTTGTTTTACTAGATTAATTTCATATCTAGAGTGCCCCATCTTGGATGATGAATTAGCAATAAAAAGCTCATCAAAATGTAATTACATGCAATGTGTTGAATAATGATCTCTTAAAAATTCCTATAGATTTGTCTGCACCTCCTTCCCCTCGTGGGGGAAATGAGCCTCAGCTGCTAGCTACTAGCCCCCTGCTCAGGAATGCAAACGCTAGCCATATTGTGAGTCTGAGATGGGAGAGCTGGCTTCTATCATTACCCAGTGTCATCAATTGATCAATTGCTTTTCTGCATGTGATGCACATCTTTATATAATTTAAAGGACCATCTCAATGGGGGTAGGAATACACAGGAAGTGGAAGCTCAAGGCAGAGTGAAGCCCTCACCTCCTCCGTCTGCAGCAGCCTGTTGCCGGGAGGGAGTTATTAATTAAAATGTTAACTGCCCAGACAATAGCAGGCAGACCAGCATGGAGAGCGCCTGCGAAGCAAGCATTAAAGCTTTCATAACTGTAAATTCCCGGAAAGTTTGCTCCTCCTTAAAATAGGAAAACAGAACCATCTGTATCTCAGAGGAGCCTTAACTGAGCTGTTTGAGTGTTGTTAGGCTTTTCCCAAGGATCCTGGCTGGTTTCTCTCCAGAGGGCTGGACTTGGACAGGGAGAAACCCTAGCCTTATTCCCTGCTCTTCAGGAGTCCCTTAAACCCTACAGCTGGGCCGACAGCAGAATATTCAAATGATTCCAACAGTGAAAATACCCACACTCATTTGAATAACTGAAGAATTCAATCATTTGAATGCCAATGATTATTCCTCCCGGAGTTTACATTTTAGAAAGACAGTGCATCTGAATCCCCATGAGAGCATTAAATTGCTATCTAATTAGCAGTCCCAAATTATATATATTTAAAAGATAATTAAAGGTTTGAAGGCTGTTGGAATAACTGGTTATACATTTAAATGAATCACAAGAAATTTGTTAGTAATGTGCGGAGTTTTCTTTTATTTCTTACTTCCCTCTTTGAAGTTCAGTAGACCCAACCTCTTGGGGTTAAGTTTGGTAGCGGTAAGATAAAGGCAGATGGTTTTAATTATTGCAGCTCCAACCTCCAAATAATTATAAGCAGCTGTCATTTTTACATGATCTTAAATGATAAGACCCAAAGAATGCAAATAAAACAGTTGACACCATGGGCTTTTGGGCACCATAATTTAATAATGCCCACCACCACTGGACTGACCATCGCACATCATTGTATCTCTGAACACACTTCCGGGGTGCCACTTCCACATCCTTTGTGGGTGTTTGCAGGGTGAGGGGGAACACTAATACAGTTGGGCAAGAAAGTAGTTTGGCCAAGTCAGGTAGGGCTCTTGCTTCAAACCCTTCTCAACCTCACTGCCCCTTTCTCCTTGGGATGGGATCTACCCCTGTTGTTGCCCCAGTGAGCCCCCCAGTAGATGATGGCATAGTAGAATGGCACCCAATAGTTGGAATTTCTTTAGCCCATAGCTGGGAATTTCACAAGGTTGGGTACTCACGCAGCTTGCCAGAGCCAGAAATCCCAAATGAGTGGCTAGCCTGCCAGCCTCAACCCAGGAAGCTCTGGGTTCAAGTTTGAAATGTGAGGCTTTCTGTGCCTGTCTCTCCTCTCAGAAGGGCAGAGACCCCCTGAGGAGCAAGTCAAGGAGACACTGGCCATTTCCACTTACGGTAGCCACAGAGGCTTCTCTCATTTGGACCCCGTGACTAGAAAACCAAAGTCTGACTGAGGCACATAGTTCACCCTAGGCAGACCTGCGGATGTACTTTGCCAGAGTCAAGTCTAGAACATCATCTAGAGGGAAGACACACACACTGAGTACTCCAAATCAAATCAAAAACCCAAGGAGCCAAATGCTTGATTCTCACCAAAAGTCTCACCTGGAGTTTCTAAATTTCTATCTGCATTCCGGGAGGAGGGTTTGGGAGTAAGTGGGGCAGGTGCAAGCATTTACCTGACTCCCTAGTACTGGGGCAGGCTTGAGAGTCATACGGCTGGGATGCTCCTTCCATGGAGCCCATTGCATCCAGGTTCAAATACAAGTATGAACAGTACATTCATATATATTTAATGGAAAGATTCCTTTGAGTGTTAATAATTTGTTTGAAGCTCAGCTCTGCTCCGTGTAGAATGGCAGGGAGCTGGTTGATTGTGATCCCACGTCACCTTGCCATCATCATCCTTCTGTTGTGCCATCACAGAACACATCTCAGGTAGGCACCAGACAGCAGCCTCAGGTACATGTTTGTCCGTGGGGCAGAGCCGTCTCCCTCAGCCTCATCTGCCAGCTGTGTGGCCTTGGACAAGTTGCTCAACCTCCCTGGCCTCTGTTTTCCTGTGCCGCAAAATGAGTACAAAAATAGTGCCTGCTATCTGAGAGTGTTTTGAGGGTTAAATGAGTTCATGTTCACAAAAGGTCTAGAACTGGCCAGACACGTACTGTGGGTTCTACATGTGTTCATTAAGTATATTCGCTTATATTCACATCCTAATTTGTTCATTGACTCTCTTCACTCATTGAAATATTCAAATATTCATGGTGAATCTCTTCTGCCAGGCACTCTCCTGGGCATTGCAGGTTCAATCTTGAATGAGAAATAGCCTCTTTCCTGGAGATCTTGGGACCTAGTTGGGGAGATGTGATGGGTGTGGACAGAGAGACCACAGGAGGCTCAGGAGAACACAGGAAGGACCTGAACCAACTCTGCACTAGACTTCCCAGATGAGCTGATGTCTCTGTCAAGTCCTGAGGAGCCACTGGATGTTGAGTTGGGGTGAAGGCTGTTGGAAACAGAGTGGTTGATACAGAGCCTGGAGGCAAGGACGATAATGATACAGTTAGCAGTCAGCTCAGCCTAGCTGGGGAGTCATAGAGAGACAGGCAGGAAGTACAGAGAGAGAGGTCAGAGCAGCAAACAGACAGAGTGATGGGGACTGTGGCATTCCCGAACATTGGACATCATCCTAGAGGGCATGGGGAGCCATGAGGATTCTGGGCCAAGTGGTGATTTGGGTTGCAGAAGAATCTTCCCTTCTGGCATCTGGACCCTGGAGCATGGACTAGAGAGGTAAATTCCATGCAGAAAGGCTTAGAAGACACTCACCTTCATCAAGGTGGGTGGGTATCATGGTGGTTGAAACTAAGTTGATGGCAAGAGGGATGGAGAGACATGATTCTATTTCAAAAGACAAGGAAAAGATAGAAGCATTGCATATGGCAGTTTGATGAGCCCTGGTTGCTTTGCCTGGCCCACTGGCCTCTTTCTCTGATTCTACTTGCCTTTTTAGCTTCTGCCCACATCTCCATGATCACAGACAAGTGTAAGACTCAGAGGACTGAGTCAGCCTTGCGGGGGACCTTTGGTTTTCCTATGAGTCACGAGTGACATCAGAAGTCCCTTGGGCTTATTCAGACCAGCATGCATCCAGAATTAAAAAAAAAAAAAGACTGTATATCAGAATCATCTGCAAAGAAAAAATCAAACCTAAACATTTTGCTGGGTCACCAGTCTAGTGGGATATGGATGGATCAGTGATGAATGAGAACCTGTTCAGTCTGGTGATGAGAATGTGGCTGGGGCAGAAAGCAGATGGGTTGAAAAGATGGACATGTGCATGTTTATATCACAAAAACTCTTGTGTCCTCAGGGAGGCGCAAACAAGGGCCACCCCAGGGGAAAAGGGAGAGACTCTAGCTGAAGGATCAGAGAAACTTCCATGGAAGATGTGGGCACAGAGGTGGATCGCTTTATGTCTTTTCCTCCTTCACAAGTATCTTTAAAACTTTTAGCAGAAAAAGAGAAAACTATCACGCCACACAGCCCTCTAATAAAATCGTATACACACACACGTTTGGTGAAGGCTTAGCTATCTGATGTAGGTTGATATCATCGCAGGCATAAACCAGAGTCAAGGGTAATGGTAGCTGGCTTGCAAGAAAGGACTCCTTTCCCTAGTTTCTTCCTCCCTCCATTTCTTTCACTTGCAAATCATTGCCAGCTTCCTGCACTTCATGCCAGTTAGCACAGAAACCTTAACATTGAGAGAGGCCTCTCTGTTCCAAACATCATCCCTCCAAGTGGAGCCAATGGGACTGGAATATTTCTCCCAGGGACTGAGCCAGGAGAGGTGATGGGAACAGGGGTGACAGGCAAGGAAGGCCCATGTCCCTGACCACAGGCAGAAACCCCGCAGCAGAGAGCTCTCTCTGTGTGAATGGGCAGCTGCAGCACCTCTGGAAGGCAAATGTGCCACCGTTTTGTGGCACTGTTGGTTGAGGCTTGTTTTTTATTTCACTTGGGTGAATAAGAAAATGCATCGTCTCTGCAGTTTTTGGTGCCCAATTATAGTACATGTTCAAAACAGTCTGACACATTTCAATACCCAAGGGTATTTTGCTGCAGTTAAGTATTCAGGGGAATAATGCCAAATAAAGTTCTGTAAATGCATAAAAAATTGTTTGCTTGTCAACTGTCACAGACATACTTTCAAATTATAGAGGTCCTCTTGTTATCCTAGATAGTATTTCCTAACGACCCAGCTATTTGAAAGCTTTATGTGAAATCAGCTTTGGAATATGGCACTGTCTGTGCTCGAGAACTCGGAGCAACTCTGTTTGGAACTTGGGCATTCATTCTGAAGGTTGTCCTGCATCTAACCTTTGCCCAGAAGACTGTAGTGTGGGTTTTGTCCAGAGTGTTCTAACCAATCAGTGGGGCGGTCTTCCAGGTACCCACACTCACCTTTCCTCTGCAGGTAGCATCATGGTCTTTCTTCTGTGCTCAAGGCTGGTATTTTCTTAGCAAAAGCCCTTCACCTGACTCAGACGCCTGCAGACAGCTCCCCTCTCTCTGGGTCAGAGTCCCCGCTTCCCAGTCCCTTTGCTGGCAACCAAATCTCCTCCTGCCCCAACTACTCAGCACGCTTTTCATTTTCATGACTCTCTTGCTATTACAAGGCAGACTGGCTTTCTGAGAATGGGAATTTAGATCCAGCCGCCATGTATCAGCCACACCGAAGCCTACAAAACCGCTGGTGGAGTGAGGCCACTTCCTCCCCACACACCATGGGGGTGACTCACCACGACTCAGAGGACACTGATTAAGATAAAGGTCATTGGGGTTTTCAAAGCAGCCTGTTAATTGTTGTTTTTTAAAAAAATACCAAGGCTGTTTTAGTTTTACAGCGATCAAAAGGATTTTGTAATCACACTAGGAGAGCATGTAGAACTTTTCATCTTTGAGACACTTAAAAACATTAATTAATAAGAGCAGGGTACCTGGTAGAAAAAGGAAAAGGCTTGTTGTCTCGACATGCCCTGCTGCCTCTCTCCCACCTTCCGGCTGCTTTTGGACACGCCCTCCCTGCTTCCCTCCAGTGTATCTGGGCTTCTCATCTACCCATGAACATGGAGGATTTCATCCCTACGTACAAACTCCTTGGTATTTGTCCCCTGGCATGTCTATGTCATACGGTCATCAAATTTATCTAGAAAGGTCTGAGCCGCATGGGGTGGTGCAACCAAAGGGCCAGCACCATTTTGAGGGAAATCCTAGATACCATGGTACCATCAGATGCTACAAGGCTTCTCTGAGGGTCTGAGTCAGGTGTTGGCTATTGGGCCTTGTATTGTGTACACTGGGCATGTGCCATGATCCTGGTTCCATGCACTCAGTATATTGTAGTTGTTCTCAATCTAAAACTGAATCGGTGTACCCCTGGCCGCGAAGGCCAGTTTCAGGGTAGCCTGAATGAGTTGGCGTCCAGTGGAGGCACAAGGGACTGGTGGGATTTGGCTTCCGGCATGGTTCTGCATCCATTAATACGCCTACTGCGTCCTGTGGGTGGTCGCCATCTGAGCTGAGACACCCTCGAGGGAGGCCTAGTACAAAATGTGGTGAAGACCCGAGGCTGGGCAACCAGGCAAAGATGGGGTGGAATCCCAGTTCCACTGCCAGTTAGCCATGCCACCACGTGGCCTGCATCCCTGGGCTCTGCGTTTGCGCGTCTGTGAAGTGGTTATCCTTCCATGGAGATAGGCACACCATTTAGCACGGCTCCTGGAAGAAGGGCATTCACTCTTCCTGAGGAATGCTAGGAGGTGAGGGGGAAGGTAGCCGTCAGAAAACATTTGCTTTTTTTTTTTCTTTTTTGCTAAAGGCAGTCACTTGGAAAGCAGAACAGATTGGTTGCTACATTTTATGAATTCCTTGTTGGAGAAACAATGAACTTAGAAGACTGAAAGCTGTAACTACTTCAAAGTACTTTCCCTTTGGAACAGATAGCAGAATGGTGGGTGGGGATCCCTGCATGGCTGTATCGTGATAGTGAACACAATATATTTTTTTTCAATTCCTTCACTTTTCAGTATTTTCCAAATTTTCTACAGTGAGCAGTTGTTACATGGATAATCAAGGGAGAGAGAGAAAAAAACAAAACAAAACACCTTAAAAAACAGCCAAAGCTTAAACCTTTTGGATTGTAGACAGGAGTCACTGATACTCTGTTTCCACTGAGACTCCCATTCCCTTGGGCCACCTCCTCTAAGGCTATGTGCCATGGCAACCGGAGACCTTGTGTTTGAGACCCTTGCTTTGACCTTGAGAAGAATGGACCACGATGTCAGGTTGAACTGCCTCTTTTTAAAAGGACCGTACTATTAAGAAACCTTTGATCCCATGAGCATACTTTCCAGGGCTGAGGCAGGTGCTGCCACATCTCAGGTGTCAGTAATGACCTTGGCAGTTATTGGTGTTTGCCGAGTAGGCATTTCTTGAGACTGTTTGTCAAGACATACCCCTACTCAACCATGTGTGTACCCATTTGCTTCTCATCCCAGCCCTGTGAGCTGAATGCTATTACCTGCATCCTATAGATGAGCAACACGGGCTCAGAGAAATGATGCACACCAGCCCTGGAGCACACAGTGTGTGTGTGACTAGAACCAGAGTCTGACTCTAGGGCCTTGCTCTCTACTGCTCTTCTGACCACCCTGATTAATGAGCAGTGAACCACCATCTACAACCTGAGTGCAGGAAATGACCGTTCTCAGCTTCTCCATGCTTTCCCCAGGCTCACCTGGGCCTGGCTCAGGACCTGATAAATGTTCAGTATCCAACAGTATTTTGGGGTATGTGGGTGTGTAAATGAGCAAATAAGGGAACGAATGGCTGAGGGAGTGAAGGAATGACGTGCCTGGTGGCCATCAGGCCCTGCTGTCTTGTGCATGGAGGAGAGAAGATGTGCCTCCTTTCCTTCTCCTTGAAAGGACCACTTTGGCCTCTCAGACAAGAGGAGACGCGGGCCTCGGAGGAGATGGTGAAGGTGTTCACCAGCTGAGGACCATGCTTTCCTTGGGAGAGAACATCTGCCCAGACAATGGCTGGCTCCCTGCCCTTGGCCACACCCCTGTACCAGATGGCATTAGCTTTGGGCAAGATTTCTTCCTCTCCAGTTGTGGGCCTCCCACCCCATCTCCTTCCTTCCTGTTGGCAGTGTGGAGCAGCACGTACAATTTATCAGTTATTAGCATACACAATATTTGTTTCGCAGAGGCTGTGTGGATGTGTGTAGCTGATCTCCTCTGGCCCTTCCTCCCCCCCCCCCCCCCCAACACACACACACACAGAAAAAAAAGCAAAGACATTTTTTTTTTCAAACTCACATGAACATGGTCATCACCTCAGCCCATCCCATTATGCTTCCAAAGTCCATCTCTAGATAACCCACAAGAACACTCAGGAGCAGCCAGTTAACCCCCACCTGTCAGGTTCAGGCACATAAGGCAGCTCCTGTATGGCTCCAGCTTGCCCCTCAGATGGGTGCCCATCTTGTCCCATCCTCCTAGGCCACGGGCTGGTTTGTGTGTTCACCACATCTGGCCTTTATTTGAAACTCCACCTCAAAGTATTTCATAGCACAGAATATCTTTCCTTATTAAATTCTCCCCCACATATTTTTTTCATAAAACAGGCACCAAAAACTACAAACCTACCCGTGGCTCTCAAAGTATCTGTTTATAAACCTTTGGAAACCGTTCGCAATTCGTTAATCACATTTTCAAAGGAAGTTACAGTTTATAGATACACTAACAAATGCCATATCCGATGCCTCAGCCCCAGTAACGAGATCCTCACGCAGGGAAGCAGGGAGTGGGGCTGGTGGATCCGGGATGTGTCACAGGCTGAATCCCACGGGATAGGGGAGATCTGGCCTGGGAGTCAGATTTACTTCTCATTCTGTCACTCTTACACTGTGGCCTCCCATGTGTCCTCTCGGGGAGAAAGTAGGGGATCAGCCATGCTCAAACATAGTAGTCTATCTTGATTAACAGTGAGGTATTTTGCAAATCACATGTTCCTAAAGAGCCGTTAGGAACACTTCACTTAAAATGTACTTTAAAAGTGGTTCATTTACAAGGAAAATAATAAAGGCATTAAATATATACAAATCACAACTCCAGTGACTACTTACGTTTGAAACCCAAACCAGCTTTAAAACAACATATTTAGAAAGGGAAGGGGGTAATGTGGAGAGAATGTGTTGGTACCTGAAACATCTAAGGGCATAAAGATTTCAGTCACAGCTTGATCCAGGCACACACACCATGTTTTCAGGACTCTCTTCCTGTCTCTTCTCTGCTTTCTCTGCACTGGCTTCATTCTCAGGAAGGCTCTCTCCAAGCAGAAGCAGAGATGTTTATGAGGAGCTCAAGTTCACGTCCTACCACCTTAATGATGCTAGTGGATGCACAGCTCTTTTATCCAGATAAATCCAAGAAAGCATCCCCGATTGGGTCTCATCTGGATTGGCATGAGTTATATACCCAGCTCTGAACCAATCTCTGTGTCCTGGAGAGATGTGGGTCTCCTTACATGCTCAGGTCACTTGCCCACCTCTGAACCAGGATGGTCTTGCTTTCCCAAGAACTATATTTATGGGGCATAGGGCCCAAGATCTTCCCCTGGAAGAAAGCAAGGTGATTGCCCTGGAAAATGTGAGGGATGGGTGGGGGCAGTGCACAGCACAGATGTCTTCCTCGTGGAAGTCTAATCTCTAGCCTTCCAATGTGCTTTCTAAATGGGAGAAAAAATAAAGGTGGATCTAGGGTCATTATGCTTGAGTTTACTTACCACCCTCAATCTGTTTTGTCTTATGCAACAGCCACTGACTTTTTCTTCTCTCGCTCAGAGTAATCACTCTTCTACATTACTGCTTGATCTTTAATGGGACACCATTAACAAAGACCCAAATGGGAAGTCTTTCAGACTGGTTTCACATACCTGGTTAAGCAGACATTGTGGTGGGGCATTCCTTTTTTTTTTTCTTTTTTTTTCCTTCTTTTTTGTTTCTTTTATTTTTTCCTTCTTTTTTTTTTTTTTTAGTGTTTATTGATTTTTGAGAGAGGAGAGAGAGAGTTATTCCTAAAATGGAGTTCCAGAGCAAGTATCCCCAGTCCTGCCTGTTTCCCTCAATGAAACTAACTTATTTAGACTCACTGGCTTGTGGACCAATACACTGGGAATGCTTCTTCACCTCACGCTCTAAACTCTCCAGGTTCTCTGAATATCAAAAGTGCAATGTACTGAATTTCTTGAGTGTTTGACAGCTGGGAGTGGTCAGAAGGCCAGGCTTCTCTAAGCATTAGAAAATTGCCAAATACCATCTAAAAGGACTTGGGTTCTTTATCACAGGTATGGATTTTTCTGCTGCGAGAGTCTCAAGTCCCAGCTGAGGTATATAGTATGCAAGTCTTGGTGCTTAAGATACACACCAGGAGGAGGTGCATGACTGTAACTCTCTGACACAACCATCTTCAACAAACACCTCCTTCCTGCCTATGGTTTGCAGAGCAGGATCACTGACTGGGTCTCCTTCATTTCAAGGAAATGACATGGAAGCCAACTGTATACAACGAGACCCATGATCTTGTTGGCCAAGATGATGGGTCTCAGGAATCATGCTAGCATATTAAGGATTTATTCTGTGCCAGAAATGTGTTTGTCAATTTATACACACTATCTAGTTCATTCTCTCAATCAACCGTTGCCACGGAGGTACTATTGCTTCTCTTATTTTGCAAGTGAGAAAAGGGGAACATGAAGCCACTGGGCCCCTTGTGCAAGATCATGTGCCCAGTGAGTGGCAGAAACACTTTGTCTAACAAAAGACAAGTGGATACTTTTGGTGCTCAGGACCTCAGCAGTCTTCCTGAGTTTCTTTAGGAGTGGCTGAAATAACATGATGCTCAGACACGAAAATTTGGTCGGGGGCTGGTGGTGAGTGGGGATGTCCTGCACACTCTGGTTATATCATGTTATCTAATGTGTCATGGAATTTGTTATTGAACTTGTGATGGGCTCTTTTCCAATATGCATGGTGGGCAATACATTGACCTTCGGGGGGGTGGAGCAGAATTAAGAGTGATGAACTGCGAGCCAGTCCTTGGAAAAGAAAGAAAGCCTATTTAGCTGGCTTTATTTATATCCTTAGTACCTGGTCCCCACTAGGGGTCCAATAAATGTATTTGAGTAAATAAATAAAGGAGAATTTTGTAATGACCAAAGGAAGTGCTTCTCACAAAAAGATGGTGTAGACCTAGTGTTACATGGCCCAAGAAACTGTAAAGGCTTTGCCCTTAGTGGCCAGAGGCTGGGCTGCATGAGCTTCTGGCGTTCCTCCTGGCTCTTAGGAGTAGGATTCTTACTGAAATGGAACATGGGGGCCGTTAGACAGTTAACAGAGGCCCAAGAGTTTCTGACTCTTGCTGCTCAAAGGGACATGTGGAGTCTTACTTAGCATCATGTGCCCCCTTCCCCATCACACCTCCTCACTGAAAGCTGTGGGTGACAACCCCATGGACCTCAGTCCTGTTCCTCCCACTTGGCCCCAGTCTGACACTTGCCAGGGTCAGAGCTTCTGTGAGCACACGAACTTTCCGTAACAGGATCCAGCCATGAATCTGCTGTCAGTTACAGCAGCTTTGCAGGGAACCACTTCCCTCCCTCTTCATCTGCAGTGGATCCGATGTCGTAAAACTGGCCATGAACAGCTGCTCATTGGAAAGCCTGAGAGCCGGGAGAGGAAGGGTGGTTGACCTGGGTGACCTGAGCCCACTGCCCCTTGGAGCCAATGCAGCCTTCCTGAGTGGTGCAGTGGGCACTTTCCAGAGAGGTCTCAGCGCTCCTGAAATACACTTGACAGGGAAAACAAGAGAGGAGGAAAGCCACTGGGCCCTGTTTGGCTCTACAGTGACTACCCTGTCTGGCCTCTGTTCCCTGGGTTCCACTGGGGGCCCATTTAGACCTGTTTGGTTCAACACACTGGCAGTGAGTCTCTCCTTCACACCCATGTGCCTTCAGCACCTTGTCTCTGCAGTAGACAAGCAGTGTCCAAAATGGTAACCTGTGGTTTTATGGTCTTAACACACTTACAGTGACACTGCATCTCATTTAAAATCTTACCAATTCAATCCAAAGATGACCAGTTTAGAGACAAAATCAAAAAAGAAAAAGGCTATACATACATACATATTTTTTTCTAGTATGCCATCAGCCACATCTTATGAACTTGTAAAGGGGCTGCTTATCTTTAGCCTGCAGTAGAGGGCAGACTTTCCTACATTATAAACATCCCAACAACCAGCATTAAAGGCCCTGAGGCACAGGACCATCCACACACAGGAACATCCAGTTGGTAAAATGGTAGGCTTGCAGGGTGACTAACACCAGTGATCTAGGGAGAAAAAATGAAAACCACTTCCCCAGTTATTAATGCACTCATCAGCTTTTTCAGAAAAATGCCCTAATGGCCGTTAAATCTGACAGGGATTCCCAGTACCCACATCTACTCCAGGTAAAGGAGCTGCGCTTAGCTCAGTACTGCTATAGACAGCATGATAGGAAGTAGAAGGTTCTGTGTGTCTACAAAATGGTACCAGGATGTTGAGCCCAACTGTGGAGATCAGTACTTTTGTTTCCTAGCCAAGGAATTAGGGGGTAGCTTTGGGACAGGAGGTAGGGGTGGGAGAACTATAAAACAAAGGGTTATGACTAGATGTTTGGTAAACTGTCTACAAAGCCCTTTCCTATGTCATGAAGGGGTGGTCTTTAAAACTTAGGAGTAGAGAAGGATCTCCCCCATTCCACACACATACCATCCAGGCAGAGGGGAAATTTTGCTTGGTTTCTGGCGTGTTTGGAGCCAATGAGTCCAGTAGGTAAATTCATATCAAGTAGAGTTGACTTGTTATTCCCCAGCTCAGAGCGACTGGCCTCGGCTTCCCTGCTATTAAAACCCCTAGGACTGTGCCCTGCCGGGCTTCTCATCAATATCTCTCTACTCATGGTTCCTGTCAGAGAAACGGGGCTTGGGGAGATAAAGGCTGCCCTGGCTGCTGATCTCATGGAAATATTTTGTTTTCTTTTCCTTTTCTCCCTGCCAGTACGAGGAAGGAAAAAAGCGAAGGAAACCTAACTACAGTAGCGTTGACCTCTCGGAGGTAGAGTGGGAAGACCGGGATGATGTGGTAAGTGACTGATGAGGAGGGAGCTCCACTGTACCCACTTCTGTACCTGGAGGCCATCCTAGGAGGTGGCCACTGCAGGGACATGGAGACAGTGGGCCCTTTTGATGGCATTTGGGGTTTATAACTCTCCTGCTGGTTGGAAAAATTGCAGATAGGCCTGCTTTGTGCATTTGGCCAAAACCAGCTCCTGTCTGGTCCCCTCTGCTGTGGATTAATCCAGACCCTTCCTCAGTGCCGTTTGTGGGGTGTTGCTGCCTTCAGGGGAGCCTGGCCAGACAGCAGAAGGCTCTAACCACCACAAAGTCAGGGCCACAGTGCACTTGTAGGGACACCATGGGCCAGCCCTTTTTTTTTAAAGAGCAGCCCAGGGCTTAGCAGGCCCACCTCCCATTTGCACGGCTGGCAGTGCATTTCCTGGGCAGTCTCAGCCTTCCCCATCCTGGCCACACTGCCAACAGCACACACGCTTCTTTCCCGCGCGGATTCAGCCTTCGGCACTGTATCAAAAGCTTTCCTTATGCCCAAGACTTAACCCCGTCTGTCTTCTTGTTACTTCCTCAATAAATCAGATTTGTTCGACATGGCTGCCTTTGCATGAATGTAGGCAGACTGTCCTTAATTAAATTGTCACTTCCCATGAGTTCCTGCCTTGATCCTTGTTCTTTCCTTTCTCTGTGGTATCTCCGTGCAGGGCCATGGTTCTCTGCCCTCACCCTCCCTGATTTGTCCAGGGTTCTTTCTGCAGTTTCACCATTGAGACACAAATGTTTCTGTCCCTCAGTCTGTCCTATTTCCCAAAGGGTTGTTGAGGGGAACCACCTGGACTCCCCAGCTGGGTTCCCGGGCCTTTCAGAAACATGGCCAGCATCACTGTTCTCTGGCTGTCATTTTTCTTCTCTTCAAGTCCTCTACTCCCTGGACATCTCAGCTAGCATAAATCTTGGATTCTCTTCCTTGCCTATAAATTGCAAGAGGTGTATCTGTTTTAGAAATTTAGCCAATTTCCTTCTTCATCTGTACTAAGACTCTTTAAACTCAAGTTAAAACAAAATAATGGCTGATTGGTTAAAAGCTACTTCCTAACCTGCCCTCTTTTCCCAGGGGCTGGTGGCCTGATGTCAAGTCAGCTCAATGACCTGGTACGGTTTACATCTCCTTGTTCTTTTAAACGTGGTCATTGGGGTCTTTACATTGTACTGCGCCTGATGCCCATGCCCTTCCTTTTCAACCTGCTCTTCCCAAGAAGCAGGCTAGCGCAGTTGTGAGGGGCACCCCTCCAGGCATTAGCCTACCTAGGTTCAGATCCCACGTTAGTTATTTGCTGGCTATTGGTCCCAAGCCTGCAATTATCCTCTCCGTGCCTCAATTTTGTTGTTTTGTTGTTTTTTCCCAGTAAAATGAGTATGATGATAATAGTACCTACATCAGTTGTGAATCTTAAATGTGTAAATATGCCAAGTGATGAAAAGGTATTTATACCACTGTGCAGACATGGTGAGGCCCATGAGTGGTGGCTATTCTTCATACCATTCTCATCATCATTAATCCTCAGGGAACCTTCTCGTTAATGAAGGTCCCGTGGACTTACAGCTGCTAAATTGTCTCGTGAGTGTCTGAAGGGTGCATTCCATTGTTTTCCTTCCTCTTCCATCTTTACTTTATCAGTTGCTTTATTTTGACCTCCCTGGACCTTTTTGTTTCCTTTCCCAGAAGGCTGGAACCTTGTTGTCAACATGCTTCTCCATCAATTTCCTCTCATCCATTTTGATTAACGTGGGAGGCAAACTGGAGTATGCTTGCTCTTACTTCAGAGTCCTCCCATCCAGGGAGCAGGTCCTCTGCTCCTAAGCACAGAGCTGATGATGCTCTCACTTCTCCTTTGCGTGGAAGCGATTTATTACTTGGCTCACTTTATCCATCACCTATGCTCCAGTTAATTTTCAATGAGCTAATATCTCCTCTTATTAATAGTGGTTTCCCTGCCCTATCATCTTTTTCCCAGATTCCCAGACTCCTGAGCGTGTTCTTCACCTCCATCTGACTCATAGGACTGGGCGGGGTGGGGGGGTCCACCTTCAGAATTCCCACATCTCCTACACGTTCAGTGTTCTTACTCTGCTCACAGTGGTCTCTCGTTGTCTCCTGGTTCGGGTCCCTTGCCTCGTCTCTTTGAGGAACATGGCATACTCAAAGTGTCAATTCCTTCATCACCAGCATGTCTGGGGAAACCCAGGTCACCATTTGTCTCCTAGAGATTTGCACTTCATTGATTGGAGAATGCTGGAACCCATACAAAGCATCTTTGTGAAGTCTACACAGGATCCACCCTGACCATATGTCCACCACTGGGGTTTGCGTGTGAGTAGCAGAGGGCAGGCTTTTGGTCAAGATCTGGGAAAGCACCTTGCAAGCAGGGCCAACTGAGGAAGAAGCAGCTTGAGTCTGCCCAGCTGCAGAGAACATCTTGGAAGGTGCATCCTACTTCTCTTGGCAGCTCGGCTCTTGTTGAATAAAATAACGGTATTTATAACATAGACCCTGTGTCCTTCCAAAAAAAGATGTGAGGTCACATAAACTATTAAAACACGTGCAAAATAGACTGGCTAAATTTAAAATTTTTTAAAGAGAAAGAAATTAGAAACCATTTAGAGGAGGATGAGCAGAACCGTTGGCCCAGGCTCCAGGTGACTTAGGCATCACATCAACAACACAGTGAGTAGAACAGACCTTCAGGGACCCGTGAGCCAAGAAGCGAGGCTGAGCCATCCATAGCCCAGCCTGAATCCCTGGTGTTGATCACCTCTGGGAAGGAAAAAATAGCTTTTAAAATGGCATTTATTCTTTGGTTATGAATTCCCAGAGAAGGTTGAAAGAAGTGAGGATATTTTTCTTACTTCTGTTACCTGTTAGTCATTCCCAAACTCTCCACAGAGAACATTATTATTCCTATAAAGAGGAAAAAAACTAATATAAATAATAGTAACTGACATATATTTGAATTCTTCCTGCAAGCCAGCTCTCCTATAAGTGCTATATGTGGATGACCTGGTTTATTCTACACAATGGTCCTTTGAAGTAGGTGTTATTGCTATCCTCATTTTGCAGGTGAGGAAACTGAGACAGAGAACTGATTGGTCCACGGGCTCACAGTATGGATTCCATCCCAGGAAGTCTGGCCCCAAAGCTCTTGACCACATTGGTATGCCTTAGAGAGAGCCTTTGCGTCCAAGAGTCCTTGAAGACTGTACCAGTGCCTCAGTATTCTCATAGTATCCTCCCCTGAGTGGTGCAGCAAAGATGGGGGTCCTTGCACCCAGATGCTAAACAAAAGCTTGCCATGGGGTGTTGTTGCAATTACCAGCCTGTCAGATCCTGCCTCTGGTCCAACTGACATCCTTTTGTTGCAATGTGAGCCTTGTCTACAGTCCTGCAATCAACTCATGTTTCTCCTTACCTAGGATGATTCTGGAGGAAATGTCCTTTGTGTCTTCTTTCTAAAGCCCCATAAACCTCTTCTCCCGGGGTAAATTTCTGAGAACTGTGCCCATTTAGGTTGTTCTTTTTTATACCTACTCCAGTGTCTCTGCAGTTCATGCTTGAGCCCAGGACCCCAAACCAAGCACAGCCCACCTGAAAGAGAGAGAGAGAGAGAGAGAGAGGATTTTGATTTTGTTGTACAGATGCTCTGTGCCCGAGTCTGTTTTCATATTCTGGGTAAATGCTTACTGGAAATGATAGACCTGTTTATCTCCTGCTTCTCCTTTCCCCTTTAATCTGTTGGAGTGGCCCAGATTGCATGTCTTTGGGGGCCTGGATGTGCGTGCCACTTGTGCACCAGGAAAGGTGAGGCTCGTGTTCTGATGTGGATAACAAACCACCATTAGCAGGATAAGGTATCATTATATACTTATGCATAAAACCTAAGGTGATCAACAAATATTTGAGGGAAACTTCCTTTTTTTTAAATATAATTTATTGTCAAACTGGCTTCCATATAATACCCAGTGCTCATCCCAACAAGTGCCCTCCTCAGTGCCCATCACCTACTTTCCCCTCTCCCCCACACCCCGACAACCCTTAGTTTGTGCTCTGTATTTAAGAGTCTCTTATGGTTTGCCTCCCTCCCTTTCCATTTGTAATTTTTGTCCCCCTCCCCCAAAGTCTTCTGTTAAGTTTCTCAAGATCCACATATGAGTGAAAACATACAATATCTGTCCTTCTCTGACTGACTTACTTCACTGGACATAATACCCTCCAGTTCCGTCCACGTTGCTGCAAATGGCCCGATTTCATTCTTTCTTGTTACCAAGTAGTATTCCATTGTATATATAAACCACATCTTCTTTATCCATTCATCAATCAATGGACATTTAGTCTCTTTCCATAATTTGGCTCGTGAAAGTGCTGCTGTAAACATTGGGGTACAAATGCCCCTATGCATCAGCACTCCTGTATCCATCCCTTGGGTAAATTCCTAGTAGCGCTATTGCTGGGTCATAGGGTAGATCTATTTTTAATTTTTTGAGGAACCTCCACACTGTTTTCCAGAGCATCTACATGAGGGAAACTTCCTTAGTGAGCTTTAACACAGGAGGAAGAGCTGTAGGCTCCCAATGGGACCAGAAGCATGACCACTAGCTTGAGCATGGGTGCTTTGAATGGTCAGCAAAGCTGCCTCAGCTTCAGGGTGCAGGCGAGAGAGACAGACTCACTGGGGGCTCTGGGAAACACATGTGACCTGGATAACGCAGGGGCCAGGGGAAGGAGGATGGCTCTCATCGACCGGGGAGCCTGATCACCATCACCAGAAAACTATTTTCAGCTCGGAGAGGTTTGACCTTTATTTTATCAGCTACACTATGATGAAAGCTGCTTTCATGTCCACTGCATTATCACACTTGCATCAGATAGGAAAAAAGAAAGGTATATCATTGATGCTTTAATTTGCTCTTCTTTGACACCATTAAGTGGAACATCTGCACGGGTGATTTTTTTTAATGACTACATAATATGCTAACATATGGGCACACCCAGACTTGTTGGGGAACTTTCCTCCACCAGGCCATGTTCATTCCTCCAGTTGCTCATCGCTTTCGTCCAGGTAGTGGCAAATTCAAGGGCTATTTGGACAGCTCTGAGCAGCACCGTCGATCACGCCCTTCCTGGCCTGGTTGGGGTATATAGCTTCCTTACCGCCCCACCACTCTGGTCTCTGCTCCGCGTATGCCTCTGCCATCCTGTCTTGTACGCCAGCTGTACTTACTGTAGTATGTGCGGGGTCAAACCTCCGTCTCCTCAGATGGAAAAGTGACATTTCTAGACCGTTTCAGTCTTACAGTGCTGTTCCCATCACTCAGTCCGTTGAAAAAGTACAAAACCCCCTTTCCTCTTGTGGCAACAAGGACAGAAACCACCTTCCTGTCAGCCCTAGTTCACAGTACCAAATGGGAGAGCCTACTGGAAAATTAAAACCTCAGACTGGTGGGGCACCTGAATGGCTTGGTTAGTTAAGCATCTGACTCTTGATTTCAGCTCAGGTCATGATCATGATCTCACTATTTGTGGGATCAAGCCCCACTGTCATCAGAGAGCCCATTTGGGATTCTCTCTCTCCTTCTCTCGGCCCTTCCCTGACTCACGTGCGCTCTCTCTATCTCTCTCTAAATAATAATCTTTTAAAAAGCCACCTCAGACATTTCATGGTCAAGTTTAAATTAAAACTTTTCTTTGATTTAAAAAAAAAATCCAGAAATAACATACATTATTTTTATATTCATGCTCTACAGTTATATATGAATGCTTTACATTTGTCCAAATGCTTTCTCTCCTGATTTGAGAAACAAAAATAATGACATGGGTTTAAGGGGCAGAGAGCCTGTATGACCGTAGACAAGTTTTTTCATTTTGTGCCTCAGTTTCCCCACCTATAAAACAGGGATAATAATTGTGCCTTATTTTGAGGGTTTTAAAACCTGTACCTGACACATAGTAAGAGCTTAGTAGACAAGTAAGTATTGTCTGGGCTTTATAAGACTGATCAACACCGTTATGCAGCACCTGATGGGATCCTGGGGTCTGGGAGGCCTCACTTAGAACACTTTTGATGGGATGAATGAAAGAGGAGTAAACGTAGCCACAGAGAGGTCACAGAACAGTGGTCTGTGTCACCAGTAAGACTTGAGTCTTGATATCCTGGGTTATTTCTTTTTACCATGGGCTGACCCTTTTTCATTCTGGGCTGACCTGCAGGTTGTAAAGAGCCACGATTTTAACACAGGAACTGGGGAGGGGGGCGTGGTGCAGGGGGGGTTCCCATAATCCGTTATTTGTTCATGAGCAGCACTTCCAAGCAATGAAACCTATTAAGAGACATCAGAGTGCATCACAGAGTAAGGTGTATTTCTTATGTGGCTCACAGTCAAAGTTGGAAAGACGTCGGTTTGGAGCATGGGCATCTGTGGTCAAGCAAACTCAAGCTTGAATTCTGATTCCTTAAGCTATTGACCGGGGTCTGACATCAAAGGGAAGGGGGAGGATGGTAATGACAGTGATTGGAGGTGATGACGGTAGACAACAAACATGTGCTTGGTGCTTAGGGTGGACGAGGCTATCTTCTAAATATCAATGCATCTACTTCCCATGACAACTCCGTGAGTTGGGTGCTGTCGTTAGTTCCATTTTGCAGGAAAGGAAACTGAGACACAGAGAGGGTAAGCGAGTTGTCCAAGATCGTAAGCTCTGGAGTCCACTTCCTAACTATAGTGCTATTCTGCGTACAAGTAGGTGTTCAATAAGTGTAATCTGTTTTTGTTAAAATTGAAGAAAAGAAAAAGACCAGACTAATCATCCAACCATTTGCCTCCAGAGAGTATCAGTGACCTTGGCCTTGGAGCCGCCTGGGGATGATGCTGATTGTTCAGTGCTACTGGGGGTTGGGGGCGGGGTGGTAGGGACTCATGGAGAAGCTTACCTAATCTCCGACTTGCCTGGGGAATGTGAGAGGGGAGGGTCCCAAATGGCTTTAGGCAGGCACCAGAAAGAGGAAAAATGAAAACCATGTTAAAGATAAATCGAGCCGTTCTTAAAAGTTAGAAAGTAGACTTAATTAGGACCAGCTCTCCCCATCCAAAACCACAAAAGTTAAAATGGGAAAATATTTCCAGAAATGCCCATTATGTGTTGTTAAAAAATATCTAGAGTAAAATATATGTTTTATTTTATACATGCCTCCAGCTAAAAATTATGCTTTTGACTCTCTCTCACAGAAGACGGGAATGTGAACCCAAATCTAGACAGCCCCGAATCAAATTTAGGTTGCTTGCAAACATTACAGTTTTCTATCGGCCAGATCTTAGTCAAGCTCCTCAGAGGAGAGAAGAGGGGAAAGAATTAAAAAAAAACAAACAAACAAAAAAAAAAAAACAAAACAAAACAAGCACAAGGTCAGGAAAGAGTCTCTCCTGACAGGCTGTGGCATGTTAGCATCTGCTCCTGTTCCATTAAATGGCATACCCTTCGTCTCCCATTGGTGCCCATGTCTTTCATCACTGTGTCTGCTGTCCTTCTGTGAACCCACAGAAGGGCCACACATAATTAGAAGAGGTCAGCCAGGGGCGGGAGGAGAGCATGAGGCTCACTGTCCCTAGATGGGACCTCCAGAACTCAGCTACCGGGTTGCCCTGTCACTGCCCGTGAACCGTAAGCGAGACCATTAACTGGCTCAGATTTCTCCGAGAGCATTTGAAGATGCTTCATGCCATAGAAAGCGAATCGCTGTCTTCCAAATGGTTGGCTTAAAAAAATACCATGTAGGAAAATATCTTTAACTTGATTATGTTTTGAAAAACGATTTCTTCATGACAAACTAATACCCTTTTTGAAAACACAACTTGTCCCCAGAGACATTCTTGCCCTCATGAGTGTTTTCGCGGTCATTGGGGCTCCATTCTCTGACTCTCAGGCGTCGTCCACATAGCCCAGGCTTTTTCATCGGGGCTGCCTCGAGGTTTACACGAGCACCCCAAACTGAAGTCGAAAGTCATTTGACGCTGTTAGCCTCTCTCCCCTGGTATAGCGGCTGTTGGATGTGTACTCTGGAGAAGCCTTGTTCTAGAGCACGGGTGCTTGGCATGCACCACCAAATGTGCTCCCGAGCTGCAGGATGCAAGATGCCCAGAGGGCATGCAACCTAGGAAAGGACTAATACCAGCTTCCTTCTGTCGTTTCAGTTAAGAAACGCCATGGTGAACCGAAAGACTGGGAAGTTCTCTATGGAGGTGAAGAAGACAGTGGACAAAGGGGTACATTTTTCTCAAACATTCTAGCCGCTTTACTTTAAAACAAACCACTGTGAAAAATTAGCTTTGAAAGCTCTATCTGGAATAAATATCTTTCGCTGAGATCATTTTTCTCTTGTCTTTACTTATCTCAAACAAGATTCATGTAGTACTGTTAACGTGATCATAGCGTGTCCATTTATTTTTATTTATTTCTGAAAACGTCACCTAGCAGACTAACCATGTTTTCTTCTCTCTACGACTTTTTTTTTTCAATCTAGAAACGGGTTTTGGTGATGACAAATGACTACTATTATACAGACATCAAGGGTACCCCTTTCAGGTAGAGCTGACCATAATACATGGACATTCCATCAGATCCATCACTTGTGTTTGTACAAAACCTGCTGACGCTCTCAGAGCTCGTCATCTGAAGATAACCAAACACCCTGCCGAAAGGCTGGAAAGAGTGAGGAAGGGGCTTTTCCCAGGCTGCTTTTGTTTCTGTTTTCCAGAAGGGGGAAGATGGTTCAGGCTCACCTAGGAAGACTCACTCAATTTGTCATGGCTTTGCATCTCATTATCGAGCAAATAAGCTTTGGGGGTTCCAACTAAGGGTGGAGAGACCAGTTCAGAGGGTTACCAGGTTCCTTAACCATCTATCTAACTTGCTGCCCAGTGAGTCCCATTTCACCTTTTATTTCCATGATCAAAAAACAGGCCTTCAAACTAGGAAATAGCATATCCATCCTTACGTGTTGTGCTTCCATTTTAATTTCTCTGAAGTGTACTTCTGTGCTTGTCTACCTTTGAATCCTGTTATTTCTCTGTAACAGTCCTGAAAAATGGCTTTGCCCCATTGCCTGCTTTCAGACATGCATGTGGCATTCTATAGTCTCCTGCTCCTGTGACCTTACTGCTGTAACACTTTTGTAGGAAGTTATTTCAGTGGGGCTGCTTCACATTCCCAAGCTGGTGCCTCCCAGAGCTAAGGAGAGAAAGAATGTACTGACTATAGATTAACCTGAAAAATAAACGATGGCATCGCTGTCATAGACTGCCAGGGATCCCGAGTTTAATTGCAGTTGGAAGCAGAGCAGTCGAGGGAACACGGGACCGCTAAGTGGGTTTGCCAAATGAAGAGACTGTGTTTTCAAAATAGATTCTCTTACTTTAGAAAGGAGCTTAAATCAAGCTCGTGAGAGTGGGAAAAATCTATTAGACCAGGGAGAGGGTTGGGCACAGATGCCCACAATGCAATAATGTGGCCACATGCTAGTGGTAGTGGAAATTTTTATGTTCACCCTTGGAAGGTTCCCTAGTCCTAAGCTCTAGGGTCTGGAAAGACCCATCTGTGGCTGAATGTAGGGCAGGAGTATGTAAGGTAGTGGTGAGGACCAGGGCGTATGGCTCTCTCGAGGGCATCCGAGAGAAGGGCTAGCAGTTTGCCACGCCTCTTTCAAGATGCACAAGAGCAGCCAATGGCTGCTGGCACTTCCAATCAGAAATTGCTTTGAAGCGGCTGATTGAACCTAAGAAAAACGAACACCAACTATAATCAGTGGGGTTTTGAAAGTAAACTGTTGGAAAAATTGTTTACAGAACATGAAGTGGAAATGTGAAAATGGAAAATAAAAAGTTAACCCACAAGTCTATTCCAGTCAATGCCATGGATTTCAAGGTCTGCTTTGTTTCTCTGCACAGCTTAGGTGTGGCGCTCTCCAGAGGCCATGGGAAATATTTCTTCCGAGGGAATGTAACCATTGAAGAAGGTAAGATGATGCTTTGACCCGTTTTATCTTTTAGGATGGGGGAAAGGCCCCAGACCCAGCCATTGGGTTCACAAAAGATCTTGCTCATCTGTTCAACCCTCTCTCCAATCCCTGGGCATTTGACTCAACTGATTGCTCACTTGACGTGAGCTTGCTTTCTGAATGGTGGGAATCCCCCCACTAGGGGTGGCTTTCTTTATGGTTTCATTTGTTTATATTCTGCTTTAATCCACAAACCTGTTGAGCCAACTCATAGGATCATCCACCAACTATCTTCTTCTCATGCATAAAAAATCACGACCAGGAAAAATACAAAGTAGTGTAAAAATTCAAGCCCAGGAGGAATAAAATGAAAACAACGGTATGCAAGCCTTAGTCTTCTACAGTTGAGCCACAGATTTCATTTGTGCTTCAAGGCAGCCCAGGTCCAAGGGGGAAAATATGATCATTTAAATGATATAGCTAGGTCAGAAAGAATAAGGAGCACCTTTAGATTCCCAGGTCCTCTTGTCTTCATAAAGCATAGGCGTACTCAAACTCCCAATGAACGGTAGCAGTTGTTACAGCCCTTGAAACTTTTAAACCACTGCCACACCCGTACTGTCCTTTACAACAACCCAGTAGCTCAGAGAAGTTGCCTTCCCCAGTATCACCAGTTCACAGGGAGGGGTGAGGCTGAGCTCTGAAAGTCTCCACTCCCCAAGTGGCCCTGAGTAAGTCACTCACCCAATCTGGGTGTTAGATTTTCCATCTCCACAGAGAAGGAGCAGGACCAGACCAGTGCTCTTTCTGGGTGTCCCCAGAAAGTATGGCGAAGAGCAGGAAGGTTGATTACAAGCCAGTTCTAATTGGTTCGAGCTGCTTACAAGTGCATGTGGTGAACTTCCAGAAGCTGGACGACCCTGGGGCTCTCTCCAATGATGTAGTGGAGAGTGAAGAGATTGGCGATCCCGAGATGCCAAGTTCCATAGCCAGCCTCTGGTCTACTGCCAACTAGCATGCATTGTTTTACAGGTGTGAGTCTTTGTCTCACAAGTCATTGTGAGATCTTAAGGACTCGAAAGAATATTGAAAGCTTTCGTTGTGCCCATTTCAGAGCTAATCAATCATATGGCCTCTTTTCCCAGAGACACATAAGACAGAGCAGACAACTTTGTTACTTGGGCAAGATACTTAAAAGGATGTGTTCTCAGAAATTGCTTTTTTTTAACTTCTAGAATTTTCTGGTTGTATGAGCCATGTGTGGCTTTGTGGATATCACTGTCCATGAAGCCAGAAAATACATGTCTAAACTATCTGAGGTGAAGCTGAGGGAACAGCTCATGGTCAGAACAATAGAGAGAGAGATTATTAATGGGTTATTTGCATCTCATGTGTCCATTTCCTCAGCCAATCCTCAGTACATGGGCCTACCTCTTTCTCTGTCTCTCTGTCTCTCTGTCTCTCTCTGTCTCTCTCTCTCTCTCTCTCTCTCTCTCTCTCTCACACACACACACACACACACACACAGTTGTTTTGCATTGTCTTTTGGGTCATTTCTTTAGCCATCACCTCTCCCTGTATGTTCCACAGCTGTGAGGCTGAGAGGTCATAGAATTTCAGAGCTAACTGTAATCACCATGCAAGAAATTAGTTTGAACCCAAGCAAGGGGGAGACTATCTGGTTATCCACACAAATGAGGTCAGATCTTGCTTTCTTTGTTGGTTCTCTATAAATAAGAGGGCTTGCAATCCTGCCAACTTGGAGTACCCAAGCCTGAGAAAGCTACTTCCACTTGGGCCAAGTAGTAGAGGGTCCTGATCATAAGGGCCATGGCACAATTATTGTTCTGCTCTGTTCTTGGAGAAGGTAGGAGTTTCTTGGGGATGGCAACCACACTTCTGTGGGATCTTCCATAAGAAATGCTGCCCCATAGAATGTGGGAATTTTCAACATGCTTTCCCATTGTCATATGTTACAAAGGTGGTCAACAGGTAGACATTGTTCAAAATGTAAGGAGTTGCTACTGAGGCTGAAGGTATGGGTTATAGTTCCACTTGCTGAAATTGTTTCTCTTCTGAATCTCCTTGGCATGCATATATATACATATATGCCATTATATACATACACAGAGAAAGAGAACATAGTAGTTGTTCAATAAATTAGAGCTTATGTCATTATTGTCCATGTTGTCAGTCACCAGTAGATGTGGTTGTGTCAGAAGGACCCAAATCAGAGATGAGCAACTTAGAGAACAATTCAGTTTCCTTGGTGGCCTGGGAACTCATAGAGGAAACAATCAGAACAATCTTCCCATCAGAGATTTATCTATAGGTCCTATGAAATAGAGGCAGAGTGGGCTTTGTGGATGAAGGTTGATGAGAACAGAAACTATAAAAATAGAATTGACATCATTAACCCAATATTCCAGGAAGGTGAGAGCCCATCCCAGGGCTGTTGTACTGGTTATTCCTTCTGCCAGAGCACACACTCCATTATCTACAGGCTCGGCCCCTCACCTCCTTCAGGTCGTTGCTTAAAAGTCACTTTCTCAGTGAAGCCTTCCCTGCCTATCCTACTCAAAATTGGAACTCTTTCTCTTTTACTTCTCATCTCTTGGTGCTGCCTATCCTATTCCACTCTCTTTCATAGCCCTTATCGCTAACTGATATGTTATGTCTTTTAATTTTATTCTCTTTCCACCACTAGAAAACAAATACTGTGAGGGCAGTGATTTTGTTTTGTTCACTGGTATAGTCTCAGGGCCTAGAATAGTATCTGGCACAGAGTTGATGCTCAGTACATATATGGAAAGAAGGAAGGAAGGGAGCAGGGGAGGGAGAAAGGGAAGACAGGATGGATAGATGCATGCATGGCTGCATGGATTGTCCTAGGGACTCATCCCTGCCCCACTTAACCCTCTCCTGGAGTCTATGAGGTAGACTCTGTCATATACATCTTCTGACTAATAGAACTCAAAGAGTTGAAGTGACATCCCCAAGGTCATTCAACCAGTTGGTGTTGGAGCCAGGAAATGACACTTTAGTTCTGTCTGATGATATTCTGTCCAATGTATTCCCTACTTCCTGTAAAATCAAGCAGGGTGGGCAATAGTTAGATCTAGTGTTTGGCTATTTACTTCTACATTTGTATTTGAGGAAGAAGCTGGAATCCTGAGTGCAGTAAGATACTGCTGGCCATTTGGGAAACTCTGACATCCTCAAACAGACTATAAGCATCATCTGAGTTCCTGAGGTCATCACTCACAAGTGTGTGTCTGCTGATGAGCCTTCAAAATGAACTCACATGAAGATACAATGAAAGAGTTATTTCACAGAGCTAGAGTGATCTGGAGCATTCTGTAAAAACTCCCCAATTCCCTGCAAGCCCCGGTTGTCCCAGCTACCTTTCTGGACTGATGGCACATTTTTACTTAGGATCCTGTAACAACTAGCAACTTTTGCTGGTCAAAAACAGTTGAGTATTGGGGCACCTGGGTGGCTCAGTCGGTTGAACGTACGATGACTCAGGTCATGATCTCGTGGTTCGTGAGTTCGAGCCTTGTGTCAGGCTCTGTGCTAACAGCTCAGAGCCTGGAGCCTGCTTTGGATTCTGTGTCTCCCTCTCTCTCTGCCCCTCCACCGCTCATTCTGTCTCTCTCTCTCTCTCTCAAAAATAAACATTAAAAAAATAAAAAAAAAAAAAACAGTTGAGTATTGACAATTGCATATCATCCAACCTATCATCTCACCCTCACAACCAACCATCAGTTAGAGACTATTATTATTCCTGTTTTGCACAGGAAGAAACCGTCATTTGGAAAAGTAAAGTAACCTGCTAATGTCACGCACGAGTTAAGTGGTCCAGCCCAGCTCCCTGCTCAGGCCGTGCAGGGCTCCAATGCCAGTGTTTCCACCGTCATACTAAACCTGTCCCCCGGAACTCACTGGTGTGTCATTTATCTTCATGGAGTTCAGGCTTTCCTGGGACACTCAGCCTGGGAAGGCGGCAGTGGTGGTCTAGGGAGATGGAAGTGGGGAGAGAGATCTGCCTGGTTTCCTTTGTCCAGTGTCCCTTTTCATGGGCAGATATCTTTGGCATTGGTGCCTACCCATCACCACTCAATGGCCCTGTCCTCAAGCATTTAGAGCACATGAAAGCTGAGGGGTGTCCGTGCCCCACGCAGGTGATCCTTACTCATTAACTCCTTCTCCTTGATCTCCAGGCCTGCATGACTTAGAGCACCCTGACGTATCCCTGGCAGATGAATGGTAAGAATTAAACCATCCTTCATCAGCATGGATATTTGTTGCCATCTTTGATTTCAAATCCTCTATACTCCCTCCCTACCTCTACTGGTTCAAAGGCAAAGGAAGGCGATGCCACAAATACTCACGTGTTCCTGTTTTGGCCCATGTCATGTTCTCAGGTCCTACTGCAACACTGACCTACACCCGGAGCACCGTCATCTATCTCAGCTAGAAGCCATCAAGCTCTACCTCAAAGGCAAAGAACCTCTGCTCCAATGTGAGTGTGCTGTGTGTGCGTGTCACCAGAGTACACAATGAACCAAAAACCGTACTTCCCCTCAGCTTTCAAGGGAAGCTTTGCTCCAGTAGAGATGATCAGTCAAATGTCTGCTTCCTAGAGAAGCAGGAGGAAGAATGTGGGCCACTGGAAACCATGCAGAAACCCCAGTCTCATTCTAGCCTTTTGCACTGGATTTGCCCCCCTACTGGACCATTTAAGTCAAGCACCTGAGTAAGATGGAAACTACCACTAGGAGGGGACTGTGAATATCTGTTCCCTTATTTTACATGAGAAACAAGGGCAGGAAACAGAACTGGCGGCATCTCAGGGCCTACTCGAGGTCTGCTTCCCTCCAGAGTGGAATCATCACGGACACATGTTGCCTCATGATGTATATGTGCTGTTGCCCCTCCTCTTACCACGGGGCCTCTGAGGGAGCTCAGTGAGTCAGAAATGGCCCGTGGCCAGTGCAGAGGGGGCAGGGAGAGAGCAGCAGGCCTGATGCTCACCAAGTACAAGAGCAGCCCCTGGACTGGGGTCTAAGTTAGTTACAGCGACTAGTTTGGGCGAGGAGAGATTTGCCAGCAGTGAGCACAGCACCTGCCCCTACCCCCAACAGGTAGCACTTGTTCATTGATGTGAACGGTTCTTTACCTATATTATTTCCTAGACTAACCACAGCAGCCCTGTGAGAGCTGGAAGGACGTTTATCTAGCTTCTAAAGTGCATCCTCATGGAATGGATTTACTTTTGGGGACATGCTCTAGTAGAGAAAAGATCAGATGGACATCATATAAGCCTATCTTGTTTCATTTTCTTTGACTTTCTGAAGGACATATTTAAAAAACAAAGGGATAGAGATATGTTTTAAAATTTACATCTACCATCCAGCTTAATCAAATCTTAATATTTTGCCCTATTTCCTTCAGGTGCTTTCTAAGGAATGAAACATTACAGATAATGTTGAAGCCCCTGAGTCCCGTGTGGTCCCGTTTCCCTCCCAGAAAAAGCTACCCTCCTGTATTTGTCACTCCTAGGCAATTATACTATCATATTATCTATATTATTATTACATTATTATATTATACTATTACTATATATAGTAATATATACAGATGTATATATGTGTGCATATATATGTATATACGTATATATAGGTATCCATGAATAGTATGTGCCATTATTTTCATTATTTTATATATTAAAATTTATATGTGGTATATTATATTATCTACGATATAACGTGTGTATTGTTCTGTAACTTGTGTTTCACTCGTTGCATTGTTGAGATTTACTTATGTTGATCATTTACCTGTGATGCATTTGTTTGAATTACTATATGGTATCCCAAGACGTAACTATGTCTCACTATGTCCATTGTCTTTTTGGTGATGAGTTATTTTTAGTTTTTGCTTTTAGAGCAAAGTGCCATTGTCTTGTTGGCCAGCATCAAGGTGAGGACTGGCCGGCTGTAGGTGACAGTTAGCCCCTCTGCAGAGTGATTGGAGGGCCCTGGGATGCCTCTGCTGCACTCATGATATCCCCCTGACTCCTTAGCCTCTTCCACAGAGCCCCAGCAAGATTCCCTCTTTGGATAGGGGCAGGTTTCCTGCTTTAAATTGGAAAAAACAAGCAGTCCTACCAGATGGAAGGTGTCACAAAATAGAGGAGTCCCAGGAGTGTTTAGTTATCACATCCCTCTCTCTTCTTACAAACGACTGGGAGCAGGGCCCTGAAGAACCACAGGTAGAGGACAGAAGTGCGGATGGACCGAGCAAACTTTCTAAGACATGCCGGTCTATGGCATCAACTCCTAGATGGGAAGAGAAAGCAGAAAACCGAAGTGTGACACACCCGAGACTCTCTGTTTACTATCGTTTCATCCAGATGCTCTGGGGGGCCCTGTATTGCGGGCATATCAGCTGTCAGAACTGGCCCATATTTTCAGCCGGTGGGAGGTTGTTAATGCCTAACGCGACACATCACAGGAGAGAGTGGCCTGCAGACACTGCAAATGAGCGCGGCGAGACCTCTCGTGCCCCCGTTTGGGGCCCAGCCACAGCCATCTTCTCAAGGCTGTCCCTCCCAATAGGTGATAAAGAATTGATACAAGAAGTCCTTTTTGATGCCGTGGTGAGCGCTCCCATTGAAGCATATTGGACCAGTCTTGCCCTCAACAAATCTGAGTAAGTGGTTGCACGTGTCCCCCTTTCCTGGCCATTTCCCCACAAGCCGTCCGAAATATGGTTATGGTTTAAAGAACTAGAGTGTTTGGGGAGCTTGGTGTTAAAGTGCTTTAATTTTTCCCAAAGCTCCAAACCACAAGAGCTAGAGCAGATTAGCGGCTCGGGCTTGGGTGGCAAGCTCCCGGGTTTGACATATAATTTGAGCGTTAGCGTTACATGAAATTTGGTGTGCCGGGGTGGGGGGCACTGGCGAGGGAGAGGGAGGCAGAAGGAGCGCTTAGCTTCTTGCCCTGCATGGCCCCCTGTACTTCACAGTCTGGAGAGGACTTGGGATCTGGGCCAGGCCGGGTTATAAGTCGGACGGGGAAGTGAGAGCTCTGTTTCATGAGGGTGTCAGGATATAACCCTGTGGTTTTCTTTCTGTGGCAGAGGACGCAGGGAGAGGGGGCTGGGCAGTGGTAGCTGTTGTCAAAGTCTTCAGCAGCTTATCAATGTTATTATTATTTTACTAATTGAAGTAGGTTATTAAAGATTGAAAATAGAAAGAAAAAGCATTCCTTTTTCCTTATACCTTCATGTCAGACATTATTTAGTTCTCTCTCCTTTTTTGTTCTTCGTTAGCTCCATTCATTCATTTACCTTGCCTTTTGTATACCCTCTTCTCTATCCTATCATTCATTCTGTTCTCATTGTCATTCCTTTATCATTCGTTCATCCATGCATCACCGATTGCATATCTGTTGTGTGCCAGGCGCTGGACTAGGTGTTGGTGAAATGGAGTAACTCAATCAAACACAGTCCTTGCCATCACAGTCCTTGCTACCTGTGGTGTGTAGCATCCCAGATTATTAAGAATTTGATAACTGCTTTGAAAGAAGTGTAAGGACGTGCAGACTGTGACAAGACCTAGAGTGGAGATGAAAGACAGAAGGCCTTTCTGAGCAGAAACTAGTTCAAGGGTTAGGGAGCATTCTAAGGAAAATGGAACAACGTGTGCAAACGTCCTGAGGTACAATAGTATTTGACACATTTGAGGAATTTAAAGAAGGCCAATGGAACTGAAATATAGAAAGTAGGCTCGAAGATGTTGGCAGATGAGGGTGCAGAGGGGCTAGATGGCTCAGGACCTTGGGAGTCAGGTGAAGGATTTCGGCTACTATACTACAAGTGTTGGAAAGCCACCGAACGATTTTAAGAACATTTTAAGATGTTAAGAAGGACATGATCATATTTGCATTTTTAAAGAATATCCTCCTCCTGCTATGTGAAGAATAGTTTAATGGGATAAGAGCAATAAGAAAGGCTTCTACAGCATTCCAAGGGATTTGCCACTCAGACCAAGGCAGTGGCTGTGGCACAGAGAGGAAAGATCCACTTGTGGCATGCTTCAGAACCACCACCACCGCCGCCGCCGAGGATTTGATGGTCCACTGAGTGAAGGGAGGGAGACTGAGCTCTCAAGGGTCATTCTCAGATTTACAACACGAATGCCTGTATAGATAGTGGTACCATTTCCTAGGACAGAAGACAATGAAAGAAGAGTTGGTTTGGAACTGAACGTGTCCATAGTGCTTTTCTAGATGTTTTAAGCTTAAGTCTCCCAAGTAGACAGTTTAATACAGGAGTCTGGAGCCCCAAAGAGAGATCACCATTCTCATTATACTTGGAAGTGTCCTTAGACTGCTTACTAACATGGTTCCTATTCCCTAGGAGGTTGGGAAAGAGTCAAAACCTTTCCAGTGATTGCTTTCTCTGGTGGATGTGGAAATGTTTCTTTTAAGCTCTCATGAAACTCAAAATCCCGTGCAAAGATTCCTGGTTCACTCCTAACACATGCTAAAGATTTCCAAAATGGTAGCTTTGCTTTGTAGTCCACATCTGTAACTGATTGGGCAGCCTGGCTTTCCAATTTGGGTAGGCTGCAAGCAGAAACAAATGCATAGTGTTGGTTTTTATTCACCCCTTAAAACTTAAAGGTAGTACCAGCCACTTTGACTACCATCAAAGATCAAGTAACCAAATTATCTTATATTGAAGATGACATGGATAGTGCTTCGCATCAAATGGCTACTAGCATTGAGGGAAGGGAAGCAAACTCAAGAAACAGTATTCTCTTCATACTTTTATCACAGAATTAAATTACGTATCTGTGGAGAAAGACCACTCGCTTTTTGTGAAAGAGGTAGGCATTGCGAAAATCCTTAGCACGCTCAAACGTATACAATATTTGCCTTGAAAGTTGAAAAAAAATTCCTTCAGTGGATTTTAAAATAAGTTTCCTTTGCCAAGGCCATTCTTAGGGGTCCTATGTGTGGTATCCTGCAGGGATTTAAAGAAGCCATTTCTTTAATCATCTCTGGGGATGGTGGTAAGAAGAAGGCCTGTGCTCTGGCAGAAGTTACAAGTCAGTGACTTCAAACAGCATAGAATTCAGGTCCTAGACATTTCCAGGCTGCAGGTCACTGCAGACTTGACCCAGTGGCCCAGCTGGTACTTTCACTGATGGCAGATTCCACTAATGGTTTCAGGACCAAGAATGGACTTGGTAGATTAATGCAAAGTTCCCTGTGATGATTTTCTTCCTCTCCATAAAGCCGTTCCCATTCCTGTCTGCTCTTCTGACTTTGCACTCAGAACCCTGAGATAAAGATGTACCTATTTAGTGTGGGGGTGCATTTGTTCATGGTGCTTTGGAGTTCTCAGAACTCAATGGAGTTCTTAGTTTTTCTTGCGAGAATTACCAAAAATGCTTTTGTAAGGGGTGAGTTTGCATTCCGTGCTTGGTGCGGGTGTGCATACGTGTGTGTGTGTGTGTGTGTGTGTGTGTTTCTATAATTTCTTTTAAAATTTCAGGTTTTATGAAAAACTGCTTTTTCATAAAGCAGTCCATGAGTCTTAAAATGTAAAAGCCATTCTCTCCTTACTGTCTGGACGCAACCTCCTGTTGTCTGCTGCTGTGTTTCAGGAACTCTGACAAGGGCGTGGAGGTTGCCTTCCTCGGCACTCGTACGGGCCTCTCGAGGATCAACCTGTTTGTTGGGGCTGAGCAGCTCACCAATCAGTAAGTAGGAAGGCTCCCCTGCAGGGGCCCAGGGAGCTCCTGAAATGGGAAATTCAAGGGATGCTTAAGCTTCTCGGTTCTACCAGCAGTAGAAACAAAATTCAGGCCACCCCAAGCATGCTGACATGGTTCCTCTCTGTTCTACCGCGGAGGCCCCGGCGTGTGTGCTCGCCTGCCTGTTGGCCTTTCCACAACCCTTTCTTCTTCATGCTTGCTGGCTTCCGCCCACTGTCCTGGAGTCCTCTCCCGCGCTGGTGAGTCACCGCAGAATCTGGCGACCCAGGGGTTGCTGGGGGAGCGGCCAGAAGGAGGACTCCTGATGGATGGCTCCAGGGCATTCAGCTGCTCCGCAGCTCTGCGGAGGGATTCCTGCCTGTCCAAGAATCAGGGTTTCAAGTCTGTTGTTTATTTGTTTGTGTGCGCTTTAATAAACCTCGGTGCCTCTGCACTGTGCCTAAGGGCCTGCAGAGCCCCACACCCAGGAGTGGGCAGTCCAGTGGGACACGGGTTGGACAGTGTTTCCTTGTGTTGCCAAACAGACCCAGATGGACAATGGGGAGAGCGTCCAGTACCCAGATGTCCTTGAAATCACTGCGCAGCCTCTGTATCTTCAGAGAGCAACAGGGTCTTAACTCTTCAAATTGGTGTTGAACCAGAGCTAGTGTGGGCCTGGGAAGTCCTTTCTGGCCCGATTACTGTTTCTCAGTTTGTTTGTTTGCTTGCTTGTTTTTTTCTCTGAAGTAAGAGGCATTATTAGGCGAGGGACAAATGGAGTCCGAGATTCAGACAGTTTGCCAAGTGCGTGTGAGGAGGGTTCAGACGTTACTGTGGGCCCTCAGACACCCTGATGTATGGATACCTGGGGGTGAATGACAAGGCCACAGGCTGGCAAACCCACAGAGGCAACCCCACAGAGACCTGAGGAGGGGACACTCCTGTCCCAGCAAGCCCCGGTCAGCAGCGTTCTTGCCTCTTAGGTGAGGCCCTGTCCCAATCATATGATCTTATAACACCAAGTCTGGTAAGTGGGAAATCAATAGATTTTTAGATGGTTCATGAACTGGCCCATTTGAGGACTCTTTCTCAGCATCTCAAATTTGTCATTTAGGAAGTTGACTACAGTTGTGACTTGATTGTTCCAAGCCCTCTTCAGCCCTTTAGCCCTGCTCAATTGTCTTTCCGGAGGGCAAGTTCCTAGAAGGACTAGAAATTACAAGATACACATCACCTTCTCCTTCTGGAACCTAGAGAGAGGCAGAAGGAGATGTAGGCACTGACTTTCTCCTGCTCAAGAGGAAGGCTGTTGTTTGTATTGAGATAAAACAGACAAACCAGAAGAACAATCACAACAACAAGACAATGCACCTTGCTAGTCTGTCCTGTAGGTCACGCTCAGGATTGCTGGGATGAGGGTCTGGCCCATCCCACTGGTTGCCTTTGCTCTGTGTCCCTGGAAAGTGGCAGTGATGATCTCCCTGGGTTCTTGTGAGGATCAAAAAAATTGTGGATGTAAAACCAGTTTGAGAAGCTAAAAATATCTGCAAGTAAGGGTTAGCTCTGCTCCCTGTGACACAACTGTGACCCAGAGTGAGTAGACACTGGCTATCTGGATGATTCTTCGGTCTTCAAGAAACTCATGCCATTGACTCATATAGAACTCAGAACCTTGAGTTCTATTTTTTTAAATGTTTTTTATTTATTTTTGAGAGAGAAAGCGTGTGGGGGAGGGGCAGAGAGAGAGAGAGAGAGAGAGAGAGACAGACAGAGGATCCAAAGCAGGCTCTGTGCTGACAGCAGAGAGCCTGATGAACCTGTGAGATCATGACCTAAGCCAAAGTCAGACACTTAACTGATAAAGCCACCTAGGCACTCCAAAAGTTCCATTGTCTTAGGGTCTTGTACCTGCCTACCCTGTCCAAGAAGACGGCATTTGTTAAGGTCCAACTGTCCAGATATACTCTTGGATAGGGCTAGAAAGCTTTTCGAATTTGTTTTTAAATAAGGCATACAGAGAAAAGTGCCAAGCTGTGGGGAGAGTGCTAGAGAATATAAAGTCCCTGCCGCAGAACTAACTGGTACTAGCATCAGCCTGCTACACTGAGGTGCCACCTCCTGTCACCACCATCTGCTTTGGAAGCACGTGGATTCTAGTCCAAGGGCTCTGTCCCTGCCTCTGCACCCGTTAATGTCAGCAGTGAATCTTGTGCATTCCGTGTGGCCTCTTGGAACACCTGTAGCACACAAAGGCAGTGTAAGCGATGACTGCTTCACAGCTTCCATGTGACCCACAGAGAACAAAAGAAGCTCCCGAGATTTAAAAATCCCATATACTTGATGGAGCCATTTTCAGTTTACATACTGTATACATAACTCTGATAGAATCGCAGTGAGTATAAGTTTATAGATGAGTAAATGGGGTTCAGAGATTCAGTGATTGACCCAAGTAATTCACCCAAGGTCATTCGTCTGCGCCTAAAACCTAGACTGGTCTCACACAACACCACAACAGCCCCTAGTATCTACAGGTAGGCTTTCATCTTACCTAGAAAGATCTATCTTCCTGAAGAACATTTTCAGAGATTCTGTAGAACCAACTCTCTCCTTCTACTTCCTTCTGAATCACCACTTGGTAGTTATCAGGGACCTACAGGGTTTCCTGGCAACCAGACCCTCTCATGTGAACACCAAAGCCAATGGAGATCATGCCCTGCAGGCTCCTGCTCGCTGCCCTGGTGCCAGCGTGGTCTGGTCCTGGGCAGCAGCCCCTGGGCACTCAGTAATGCCGTGTTCCAAGCCTGTCGCCTGCCTTCTTCAAATGTCTCCATCAGTCTAAGTGAAAACCACCTCACACCTCCTAACCAAGCTATTAGCCTCACCTTCCAGGACTGGAAAGGGGCCCCCGGTACCATTAACTGCTGCATGAGAAGGGCACCTTCCTCCCCGTAGTTATTTGCATCCCACCACCAAATAGGAATGCCACAAGTGAAAATGCTTGGTTGTGCCATGGCCCAGTGTGGAATACAGCTGTTCATCCCACCGAGGACTAGATAGCAGAGTCTCCTTCACACACCTATCGCAGTCAGGTTTATGAAAAATCTCGTGTCTGATGGGGGAAAAAAAAAAGCAAAAGATCACATTTCAATATTTGTGAGTCCTATTGATTTTAGGATCAGGAAACATTACCACTGAATATATCGGTGCCAGGAGGAGCTTGTCTGTGACCTCAAGCCTGGAACTCCCTACGCCCAGCACTGAATAACTCAGAGGTCCATGCATCATCAGTTGGCCTTTTGAATGACAGCAGAGAGCCTTTACATAGGAACGTGGCCATACTGATGTGGCAATTTGAAAGAATTGAGAAATACTGTTTAGAAAAGTTTCAGCAAATTGCTTTTAATACTTGAGGAGCTCTTATCTGAATATGAGATTTGATTTATCATGTGATCATTAAGCACACGCTGAGTGCCTGATGAGTGCCAGGCCCTGGAAATGTCAAGAAAAATAATGTCTCTGCCCTTAGAGAGGAATTAGAACATACTAGTGTAAGTTAGAAGGAGGTGTATTTCTATGCTGAGAACTTCAAGGGTGGCCTCCAATGGCACGGGCTTCCTCTAGGAGGTAGCTTTGCATCTTAGAAAGAGATCAAGAGATCAGTGCCTGGCCATACCCTAAAACTACAGAATGCTTTCCTGAGTTAGAAGACAATTCAAGTAGTTTCTAATAACCCAACTTGTTACAACTTAGCATATAAATTCAACCCTGCTATAACAATGGAGAATATTTGAGTATTTCTCTCCATGGTCTGTGTGATCCAACTTCACACTGCAAACTGATGGATAGAACATGGTGCCATTTCTGGTTCAATCAGTGGCCTTTTCCCTGCATACACATTGTCCCCTGATTGCTGTCCTTTCCATCCCTTGATTGCTCTCCCTTCCTGCAAGATCTCTGAAGACTGTGGACTAGCCAGGCAGTCATTTCCTCCCCCGAGTTATACTGTCTCAGCCAAGATGAGGCACTTGGGAGAGTAAACATGAGTCTTTGGAGATAAGTGAAGCAAACAAACATTCTCTGGAACTTGAGGATGTGTAAGTCTCTGTGAAGGGAGCCAAAATGGGAACCAAAGCTTCTTTCCTCAGAGACTTCAGGAGGTTTGGGACGGGGACATGACAGAGCAGGTAAGACCAAGGAAGGAGAAGGCCGTGTGAGAGACCAAGGCTGTGGGGCAGGAACTTGCTAATGTCTCTGTGGATTTGTGTGGTGGGTGGGATTTGAGGCACACTGTCAAGGGAATATGATTTTGAAAGGAAGAAACGGGGAAGAGAGTGCGGGCAGGCCTCAGGAGAGAGAGAAGCACTGTGGGCAGTGGGCGCAGGAGGCTGGGCAAGGTAAGGGATTTACAGACAGCTGGAGCAGTCCTGTTGGCTGGAGAGCAGGTGGTGGAGGGAGGGAGGGAGCAAGGATAACCACAGGGCCCACTGCTACCTCTGTTATACTTTTTCTCAGAAGAGTGAAATCTACTTAATTTGATCTTTCCAAGGATATGTGATCGTGTATGGATTGTAAGGCAAGACAGCTTTCCGACTACCCTTTCTTTGGTCTTGTGATACGATTTCTGGAGGCTTTGCTTGCTTGCGTTAGATGCTAAGATGATTCGGTCACTGGATATACTAGGAAAAATTATTTCACCCACAGACAGTCTGACTGCTGGAGTTCTACAGGGTAATTCTGAGCCATCTGGGGTGCATGATGCTACAGAGATTCTCTCTGCACTGAGAAAGCCAACACTGTTTTCACCTGACAAAGGTGGTTGGGACATACCCACATCCGGCTTTTCCTTGCTGAGTGGTGCCATGATCCTTCTCCTCCCCCACCTCCTCCCTCCTCCCTCCTCCTCCCCGTCCCCCTCTTTCTTCTTCCTTTCCAGTTTTATTGAGAAATAATTGGCGTATAATTGTATACGTTTCAGACGTACAGCATGATGATTTGGTTTACATATATTGTGAAATGATTACTGCAGTAGGTTTACTTCACATCTCTCTTCTCATATAGATACAATAAAAAGAAAAGAATAAAAATTCTCCTGGTGATGAGAACCCTTAGGAAATATTCTCTTCACAGCTTGATTGTAGGTCACACGGCAGTGTTAGCTGTAGTCCCCAGGTTGTCTTATAACCTTCTTGTCATTCCCCATCCCCCAACCCCTGCCCCTTGTAACCACAAATCTGATCTCTTTTTTTTGAGTTTGGTGGTTTTTTGGTTTTTGCTTGTTTGTCTTTGTTTCTTTGTTTGTTTTTAGCTTCCACATGTGAGATCCTATAGTGTTTGTCTTTTTCTGTCTGACTTATTTCCCTTAGCTTAATGCTTTCAAGTTCCATCCATGTTGTGGCCAATGGTAGGATTTTCTCATTTTTGTGGCTGAATAATATTCCACTGTGTGGAATGTGTGGTTTATATGCCACCATTTCTTTATCCATTCATCCTTTGATAGGCACTCAGGTTGTTTCCATATCTCGGCTGTTGTAAATAATGCTGCAGTGAATGGAAAATATCTTTTTGAGTTAGGGTTTTTGTTTCCATTGTATATATTCCCAGTAGAATTGCTGGATCAGATGGTAGTCTTATTTTTAATTTTTTGAGGAACCGCCATATTGTTTTCCATGGTGGCTGGCTGTACAAATTTACGAAGTGCACCAGCGTTCTCTTTTTTCCATACCCTCACCAACATTTGTTATCTCTTGTCTTCTTGGTGATAGCCATCCTAACATGTGTGAAGTGATATCTCATTTTGGTTTTGATTTGCATTTCCCTAATGACGAGTGATGCTGAGCATCTTTTCATGTTCCTGTTGGCCATTTGTATATCTTCTTTGGAAAAATGAAAAGGTACGTTGCTCACTTTTTAATTGGATTATTTGTGGTTTTTTGACATGTTCTTATTCCTTTCCATTTCCAGGGATTTTCTGAAAGCTGGAGACAAGGAGAACATTTTTAACGCAGACCATTTCCCTCTCTGGTACCGAAGAGCTGCGGAGCAGATTCCAGGGAGCTTCGTCTACTCCATCCCGTTCAGCACAGGTGGGGGTCCTTGTTAGAGTTGGGACTCTGTCTGTCTGGTCCTGCTGGCCCGGGCATTGCATGCAGAGTGTAGTAGGGGCCATCTGAATGCTGGAGGGAGCCAAGTTCTGTCTTGAGGACCAATGCTGAATATTGGCCCAGCACTGAACCATTGACCTGTTTCATAAATACAATGGCCCCAAGTAAAATGAAGCTTTTGCTTAACTGAAGTGTGAAAAGAGCATTTCACAAAGCAGGACTGGTACTTTTTACTGTGTGGAATTTGAATACAAACATCTCAGTAGATTTTTTTTTAATGTTATCATGGTCCCACTTGGAGAAAATTCATGCAGACATAACATCCTTTGCCAGAACTTTCAGTGAATCACATCACTTTGGAGGCCCACAGTCCCCCCATCAGAAACTAAATTGATTCAAATCAACATGCAGGAGTGAGAGCTGAGATTTTTGTGTAGACTTGTGATCTCCTGACAGAGGGCTGCGGTGACCCAGGAAAAGCGCATAACCTGTGATTTTTCTAGTCCTAAGATTTTATATTATAAAAAAACTAAGGTTGCTTCCCTCCAAAAAAGAACTGAACACCATCTTATTTCAACCATGTTTAGAAGCAAAACACACTGAACATACTTTTCGATTGTCCTTGGCTTTTTCTTGTCTCACGCAGCTGATAGTTTTTGGTGCTCATTTTGTGGAAGGCTCTGACTGTGCCTTGTAGCAACTTCAGAGATGAATAAGACCTAGTTCTATAAACTTGGATTGCTTTAGACAGTTCAGTCTATACTTATGTTTTATATTAGAGCCACCATATTAGTCTTTTTCAAGCATTCTGAAATCAGCCCTAGTGGCGGTTTTCTGGTGCTTAGTGTCAAAGCCCCTTCCTTGGTTCTTAGCACTTGCTCATTTCCATGAATGAAAACGTCTTCAGAAAGAGTGCTTTCAAAATTTGCAGAAGACACGTTGGCAAGAGTTATCTAATAACTAGTTGCATGGACTCGTTAGGAAGAGAGTCTCTCATTCATGAAGATATTCAAGGAAAGGCCAAATGTTACTGTAGAAATTCCCTGAGCAGGTAGAATTTTAGAGGAGATTATTAATTAGTTTCCTTCCAGGAAAAACTGAAATTCTCGGAGTCTGTACTCCTTTGCACCCATGGCCACACACACGTGTGTTCTCAGATACAAATGTCCGGGTGACTAAGACTCTTTCTTTATGTTTGTTTGTATGACACTTTATTGCTGAAAATACCAACCGAGAGAACAGTGAACTTTCTCATTCTGCTGCAAACCTGTCAACGTCTTCTCTTATCATGCAATCTCATGCTCCTTTCTTTGTCTTGGTATTCTAAGAAAAAAAAGAACTTAGCTTGCTAGATTTGGACTGGAAGCAAGCATGAAGTTCTTCTTTTCCGGCAGGGTGGATTTTGCTCAAAACTGGACAAAGAAAAGGAGCAGTCAGAAAAAAGAGCAATCCCCGAAGTGTTCTGTGTGTGTGTGCTTATGAATGATGGCCCCTTGTATGGGTTTCTTCTTTTACTCTTCACCATTTTCCCTACAGAGACTTATGTCTGGGAAAAACAAATTCTGGCTAATTGAGGCTGTTGTAGAATTGGTTTTTGGCAATCAAAGGAATTTACCTTGTTCGTGATAAAGTTAAGGATGACTTCACATCTTAGGAGATTTCATTCTTCCTTTTGGTTCGGAGAATGTAACATCACCAAGTACAAGTGTTATGATGAAGCTGTCTTATTGTTTCTACCATGTGTTGATTACCTGCACATATTGGAAAACAAGCTGGTTTTTATTACTGCTTAGGCTTGAGCCAGGAGAAGGTTCTCAGTTGCTTCAGTCATAAGCGTATTCAAATTCAGGTCTGCCCTCTCCATTTCCCAGTTCATATTGGATTCCATTCATGGAACACCTTTTATAAGGCAAGCATTGTGCTAACAATTATCAACCAAGGGGGGAGGCGGTTGAAACCTGTGCTCAGGGTCTTTTAATTTATGGATATTGGAGCCATTGTTAGTAATTGAAAATGTCTTCATACTAATGCCTTATTGTTACCACATTAATAAGAGTTTGGAGTAAGGATTAAATTCCAAGTCTATCCCTGATTGGAATGGTTTTGCTAAGAAAAATTGGTTTTGAAATTAGAATTTTATAAATCAGTAAAGTTGTAACGAACAAACCAAAACTAAAGTTCCCAACTTGTAAAACAGTTTCAAAACTTTATCTCATGTAGCTCTCCACAGCCGTATTTAGAGAGGCAGTGTAAATATGATCACTAACACAAGTAAACACTGTAATTAGTAACCACAAATCACAAGAGAAATGTGGTCCCTCCAGTGGTGCTTAATAATTTTGATGTGAAGAGGCCGGATACCCCCCTCCCCCGCCCCCAGTGTGGCAGTCATAACTCAGTGCACTGATTCCTTCAGCTGACAGGACTGTCTACACAGCACCTGTGGCCTAACAGAGTTGGCCAACTCTGAGTCTGGGAACCATGCACTAACACAATCTGCAGAATTGGTGGCCATGGGCCAGTATGATTACTCTCTTAACCTGGGCACACAACCATCTCCATTTTTGTTGTGATGGTTTTTCTTCTTTCAGGAATAGTCAACAAAAGCAATGTGGTGACAGCGAGTACCTCCATTCAGCTCCTCGATGAACGGAAATCTCCTGTGGTAGCAGGTAAAGGATGGATTTCAGTCAATTAATGGAAATAAGCATGGCATCCATTTATCTGGCCAATGAACTGCTTCTGTGCAGCATGTTTATTCTTCACAAAATAAGTTTTGAAAGGAACCAAAAGCTAACACGTACTTCTTCCTTAGCTTGGTGTTATCTTCACCAATTCAGGATTCTGACTGGTTGTGTTTTTTGTGACAACAGAAATCTTTCCCAGTACTCTTATGCTCAAACTAGTAAGAAATTGTTCGTGCGTGCAGAGGAGAATTTCTTGAAAGTTGGCAGTGTGCTCATTTAAAGTAAGCTCCATATCTCCCACTGCTACATCATTAGGATAACAGTGGGCATACTAGGCAATTGTGGGTTTGTTTTAGGGACACACGAGCCGAAATGTGCCTTCTCTGTAGAGCCTGAGATTTTTACCTCTCTCATCCTGCTGAGGAATTGAAGTTAGATGTATCTGTAGGTGCCGGGTTTGGGACCAGGTGAACGCCAAACCATTTCATGATGGAGGGTCTTAAATTGTCAAAGAAACCCTGGCTCTGGCTTTTGCCATCTGTCTCACTCTCAAGAATGTCGGTAGACATCTGTGGCCGGCGATGGGCTTTCATTGGTGGTGTTTGGCCTAAAGGGCTGGAAACTGCCACAGGCGCTCCTCTGGGGACAGCTGCTGACAAAAATGGAGTCTACAAGCTTGTCTGGCATGTCATCTATTTCTGACATTGTCGTATCCATTGGCGGAGGGTGGATGAGACCCTCCAAATTCCATCCTGATATTGGCTAGGTTTACCAAAGGGAGTTGTTCTGCTTCCAGACAACCTCTCTCAGTAAGTTGTACTGTAGGGAGACTTTGAACATCAACTGCTGTGTCTGTACACCGTGAATATTTGTGGGAAGGATTGCAAATGGAGCAGATAGTTTTGAGTGTGGTTGTTCTCTGGCTGGAAAACACCAGGCTTCTTTCCCCACTTTATTTCTGACTTAGTCTATGTGTCATCATTGTATTAGCAGGGATTGAAAGACCTGGGGGCAATTTCCCTGGTTATTCCTGGCTTTTTGGCTATGGCAAGGAAGACTGTCTTATGTATCTGACCTGTAGATCATCTTGAACTAGGCAGACCTGTAACTAATCAGCCAGGAGATAAGGGCTCTGAGGATTCACAGCTTCTGTCTTTAAATTTTGTCACTTAGCATCTCATGTTCCTTGAAGAAAGTAGGAGACAGGATCATGTAACTTAGCAGGGTTTATTTTTGCTCAAAGGAAGTCAGCCTTCCTTACCTCTAGGGTGACCCAGCTAGCTAGTTCTAGAGGCATGTTATCTCCCTGGAACAGGGCCACGTGCAGCAGCTGTCAAAGATGTGGCCTGACCAAAGCGACTGTCCAACTGTTTGGAAGTTTCTTAAAACCTTTTCATGGGGTGCCTGGGTGGCTCAGTTGGTTAAGCATCTGACTTTGGCTCCGGTCATGATCGTGGTCTGTGAGTTTGAGCCTCGCATCGGGCTCCGTGCTGTCAGCTCAGAGCCTGGAGCCTGCTTCGGATTCTGTGTCTCCCTCTCTCTCTGCCTTTCCCCCACTCATACTCTGTTTCTCTCTGTCTCTCAAAAATTAATAAATGTTAAAAAAAATTAAAAAAATAAAAAACCTTTTCCTTAGCTTTCTCATTCAGTCATCATGAGGGATGCTCTGTGTCAGCCCTAAGGTGGTGGTGCCCATCCCAGCCACTTTTGTCTAAGCTTGCAAACTAAGCTCAAATGTTTCCAAATGCCTATTGTTTTGTAAATGTCTGTTTGGCTCAGTATGGATGAAATGTGGACTCAGCCTGGGTACCGTGTATCCAGTCTGGAGAAGAACGTGAGTTTTCCAAAATGGTTCATTTGTCTATGCTGGTCTACTGTTGAGTTACACAGATGGCCAGAGAACACAGGCAGCTCGCAAGACACGGTTTGTCCAGCTGTGAGTGGGTGGAAGAGACGTCCTCCTGTTTACTGCTACTCAGTGTGTGTCACCTGGTCCCTGTCTTCACAAGATAATTACAGAGCAAGACGAAGAAGCAAGGTTATCGAAGGAGCTGTATTTAGTACTTACCTTTTAAAACTGGTAGTTATTAACCTTTTTAAAAGTGTGTTTAGTAGGTGTAAGATAAAACAGATTTGCTCAGTTTGATCTTGAAGGCTGCCATGGAGGAGGCACCATGAAGGCAATGACCTCAAGAGGACCTTTCTGTCGCCAAAAGCAGAGTGGCCTCCTCAGCACTTCCCACAGATTGCATTGACTCTGACTCACCCATCCTGTCACTGTGTGATTAGTTTCGGTAACTTTCTTCTGTGTGTTTTCCTCAAATTAAGTAGACATTGTTTACTACTCTAAAGTAAAAAAACGTCATTTTAATTGGGGAAGAAGCCTTGTTTTGGCAAGTTAGGATGAATATGTGAGCAGGCCTGCTTCCCCACCAGTGTGCCTCCAACTGCAGATGGAATACGGCCAACTGGCAGTAATTTGGGGTCTCAATGAAATCCTTGTGTTCAATTGAAAAGTATATGGAAGGAAAGGTGTACAACTTTGCAAATGATTATCAAGGATACCTTTGAAAGGCCAGCTCTCAAGCCTGTTCGGGTGTTCTCATGTTCACTGGCTCTCAGTGTCTGTTTGGGACAGAAAGAGTTTCTTGTTTTGTTTTGTTTTTGCTTTATTCTCTTTCTTTCTTTCTTTTGTCTTGTTTTCTTTTTTAAACAAAAACATTTAGATACTCATCTGTCAATGACATCTTTGCAGAAAGGGCAGTCAAACTGGGAAGGATTCCATTTATACATCAGCCTGGTGCATAAATGGGCCCCATCCATCTTTTTGGCCCATGACATTGCTTACAGTCCTTCTCTGGAGGGATCTGCCAGCTTTCCAGCTGCCACTAGTGTGCTGAATTTTCTTACTTGCTTTCCCACTGCAAAGGAAGAAATGGTAGGACTTTTCTCTTTGGCTTACCAAGTCTCTCCAGAGCCCTGGAGCCTCCTGTGTACGACAAACCTCTCCTCCATTTTTCTGTTCGTATTAGCAATGCAAACCTTGGACTGTAAAGTCCACATAGGTTTGTCACTCACTCTGTAACTTACTGAATATGTGGTCTTGGGTCTCCGAAGGTCTATCTCAAATAACATTGGGATCATTACCTCTTTCACCTTACTCTGGCTTGATTTGGGGGTAAAATGAGAAAACAAAATACTGGACTATGAAGAAGTATAAAAAATGCTAGAATTTGGGGGAACCTATTTTTACCTTCAAGCTTATTCATTCATTCAGTCATTTATTCACTGAGTATTTCCTGAACTCCTTCCTTTACCAAGCACTCTAGATATACATGAATAAGATCCAGGCTCCATAATGACATTCTCTTCTTCCCTCCAAACACATGTAAAATAGCAGTTATTTTTAAAGCCATGTCCACACAGGACAGGTGAAGAGAAAAGCTGGATAATTACCTAGAAGGTCCTGGAGGTAAAAAACTTTGTTCTTTTCACCTCCTGTTCCTCAGAACAGAACCCCTGTTCTGAAGTATAGTAGATTAATCCTCAATAAGAATTCTATAAATTGAGTTGAACTTGTAGAAACCTGTTTTGCCCTCATTTTGTTATTACTGACTTGAATTCCATAAATTACTTAGATCATGGTGTTAATTCCCTACGCTGTTCTTCGTGGGACACTGGGCCATATCGGCCAACAGTCACAGGCACCGATTCTACCATTAGAGGATGGAAATGACATAGAGAAAGAAACGCACAGAGGGAAGAATTGAGCCATCAGGGAAGGTGTAACTATGCAGGGAACTTGTCTGATCCCCTCCACCCCCCATTGTCCTTCTGGACTCTGACAATACACAGTACATAATCTCAGTTTTTCTAAATAAGTTCAGGATTGGGGATTTTTTAAATAACAGAAAATAAATTCTGATTTTTTTTTGCATTTGCTTTAAAATGTAAATTTTAGCACATCAAACTCTAAAACCTCTTCTGCAAATGTGCCAGTTTGATTTCTTAACTGAAATGAAAAACCTCTCCAAAGGCAAGGACTGTCCCAATTACCTTTTTATCCCCAGCGCTGAGCACAAAGGAGGTTGACATGTGGTAAATGTGTCAAAACAGTAGATGAATCAAGGAAAATGGGCTTCATTTTCATCTGCTCTGTGTAGGTCCATAAGTTTACGAGTTTTACCATCCACATGACGGGAACACAGTATTTGACTGAAACTCTAAGAGAAGTAGGCAGCAGCTAAAACTCCAATCCATGCCCTGGTGATATGATGCAGACCATGATGGATATTTTAAGAAATAGAAAAACTGTGTAGCACTCCATCCTAATGGCAGCAGTGCTGGCCCAGTAGTTAATCTCTATGTCAGTAAATGTCTTTTCTGAGGTCTGAGCATTAAAGTGATGTTTATAATAGCCAATCTGATCATCAACATAAAGAAAAATAGATTAGAGACCACAGAGGCATTGTTTTCCTACAGAAACAGTTTTTAAAACAGATTTCAAGTGTAAAATTGGATTATTTTTAGTAAATAAATGAGTGGGAACAGGGCTCTGACCTCCTGGTCTGCTTCTCTGCAAGAAACACAGGTCATGTTAAATTCATTCATTGGGGGAAATTTGAAAATGTGAGTTATGTGATCTAATTTGCATAATTCTAGACAGTATAGTAAGGGGAATGCTTGATATTAGGACAGATGATCTCATTTTAACCAGCTAATTAGGAAAGAGATGAAATTCCCATTGACCACTAGCTATTGTCAGGTATATGATATTTAAACTGCACGGACTATTTCATATGTACTCTTCATTAGAACTGGATGAATAATGTTGGCAAAATGTTATAGGTAGATACTTAGTTTAACAACATTCCTTTGATGGGATTTCACATATTTGATATAAATGAGTTATCTAGTGTGGGAGGAATTGAGTCAAGTCTGCGTAGATAAGCCTCTAGTTTGTCAGATCTGAGCAAAGGGAGTGTTTTATCTCGGCAGACATTTAGTACTTACTGATTAAACCAGTAGTTCTCAACCAGGGGCATTTCCCTCAAACCCATGGGGCAGTTGATTGCATGCAGAGACATTTTTGTCACAACTGGCTAAAGGGGGGGTGCTACCAGCCTCTAGTGGGTCCAGGTCAGGAATGCTGCTATGTATCCTCTGAGGCTCATGACAGCCCCTCCAAACAACAAGGAATTATCTGGTCCAAAATGTCAGGAGGGGAGAGATTGAGAAATGACAGGCAAACGTCAACTTTTAGTGCTTTCAAATTCACTGCTTTCCCTTCTTGGGCTCCTTTATAAATGATTTTGTTTTATTTTTTTATTGTGTAATTAAATTATTCAGTAAATGTGTATCTAGCATCTACCGTGTATGTTTTGCTGGGGATACAGCTGTGAACAGCCACCCTAGACATCACTGTGGAGTGTATTGAGGGATTGTTGGTTGATACGATAGGAGGGCACCGTCGGCATGCTGTACCCGGAGGCCGGGGGACAGCTGCCCGAGGAAGAATCCTTCCACCCAGATGCCACGGCACTCCCTGAAGACACTGAGACAAACCAAGTTGCTGCCAATGGAGAGCTTCCATATGTGTAGGAGATATAGACCACAGACAAGTATCGCATGAATGGAGGGAAGGAGGGGGGAAGGAGTCAGGCAGACTGGTAGTGGTAAATGCTCTATAGAGAATAGACCAGGATAAAGAGATGAGGTGAGGCTGGCAGTGGCAAAGGCAGGGATGTGTGCCCATCTTCACACATGTACGTTTGGCTCTGTGGTAGGGGCAGTGCTTCTCCAGATCAGGGGGTAGGGTGGGTCAGGGAAGGACCAACATGAGCAGAGTCCTAAATGGTGAGATGCAGCCATCTGCAAAGATCTGTGGGCAGGGCGTTCCAGGCAGACAGAACAAACTTGTCCAGGAATCTTGAATGAGATCCCTCACACATGTTGTAGCCACGTTCCAGGTGGGTACTCTGAGACACAGACAAGCCTCTCAGGTTTCAGGGGTATTTGCTGGGATCTTAAAGCAGGACTGATGGGCAGGTGGGCAGATGACCCAGGGAGAGGTGGGGAACCCAAGGCAGGTCTTCATTCTAAATATTAGCTATAAGATAGGGTTTTTCTATGTGTTTGGCATTTGGCTCTCTCTCTCTCTCTCTCTCTCTCTCTCTCTCTCTCTCTCTCTCTCTGTCTCTTTCCTTTTTTAAGCTGACAAACAGGAGCAATGCAGGGGCAAAAAGAGGTCTAAGCCAGTATGACTGACAACAGCAAACCTCATAGAAATGGATTAATGATGTAGCTACTAATTATGCCATAGATCAAGTCTGCCACAGAGAACAGCTGCCCCGCATGCCACGGTAGCCAGGGATGGGGGCGCGGTAAGGACTTCTGCTCCAGGAATAAAAATAGCCCAGAAATTTGAGAAACTGGATCCCATGTGCTAACTCTCCAGGACACTCACTGCCAAGAGTCACTGTCCTTTTATAAACCTTATCAAAAGCTCCAACATGTCCTCCACCCAAAAATCAGCAGCAGAACTTTCGGATAACAGGTTCTCTCCCCTGCTTGTGTGTGTTCTGAATCAGCAAGCAAAGACCCTTCTTTTTGAGGTCATGGTGTGATTTGGGCATTAAAGCCAATGTGAACTGAGGGTTTGGCAGTGAGCCCAGGGCCGTTTCACCCCTCTTGTAAAATGAGGTTGACTGGTGCTTCAGCTGGATTTCTAACAGCCTAGTTTTTAAAGATGGGGATTTGTTTCATCATCACAGAAAAGGAAAGAACTGACTGATAATGGAGAATTACTTACACCCAGATGCTGTCTTGGGGGACCTCTGGGGTTCTTGTTGAGAGAAATAAATTTGCTTATAAATAAATACACGTACAGTGTTTGGCAAATGCCTCCAGTGAGTGCTCAATCATGAGTAGCTGCTAAACTGTCATTACTATTGCTTCTGTTGTTAGAATGATGGTTGGCTACACCCGCCACTACTCACTAGCCAGGGCTTATTGTCATGTGTTGTTCTCTGTGAGAACTTGCATAGGAAATACCATTACAGTATCTTGACATGTTTCACAAAACTTTGAAACTCACACTTTCATGTCCCCATGTACCCAGAGGTTGGCCAGCTGCAGCCCATGGGACCAAATCTAGGCTGCAGTCTGTTTTGTTTGGTTTTCTTATAGCTTCATTGAGATATATTTCACATACTGTAAAAACTCACCCACATAAAGTATACAGTCTATTGGATTTTAGTGTATTGACAGAGTTGTGCAACCATCGCCGCAATCTAATTTTAGAACAATTTCAACATCCCACAAAGAACCCCTTGTACACACACAGTCTCATTCTTGATATCTTATTCCCTACCCCAGCCACAGGATACCACAAATCTACTTTATGTCTCTATGGATTTGCCTTTTCTGGACTTTGCAGATAAATGGAATCACAACAGTACATGGCCTTGTGTGATCAGCTTCTTTTACTTAGCTTAAGTTTTCAAGGTCAATCCATATTGTAGCATGTGTCAATACTTTGGGGTTTTTTTTGTATTGCCAAATGATATTCTATTGTTTGTACATACACCATTTTATTTATCCATTCATCAGTTTATGGACATTTGGGCTCCCACCTTTTAGCTATTTATAATGTTGATATGAACACTCATGGACAGTGGACATGGACAAGTTTTTGTGTTGATACATATTTCCGTTTGCCTTGTGTAGACACCTAAGAGTGGAATTTTGGCATCATATGGTAATTCTATGTTTGATATTTTGAAGAGCTATCAAGCTGTTTTCCAGAGTGGCTCCACCATTTTACGGTCTCACCAGCAACGTATGAGGGTTCCAATTTTTCCACATCTTGCTCAACACTTGCTATTGTCTGTCTTCTTTATTTTAGCCATCCTGGTGGGTGTGAAATGATTTGCATTTCCCTAATAACTAATTATGCTGAGCATCTTTTCATGTGCTACTTGAATTTGCTCATAAGAGAAATTTATTTTCAGATCCTTTGCCCATATTTAAGTTACATTATGTGTCTTTTTATTATTGAGATATGAGTTCCTTACATATTCTGGATATAAGTACTTTGTCTGATGTCTACCAGCTGTTTTTGTAAACGACATTTTATTGAAATACAGCCATGCCCTTATTGTCTATGGATACCTTTCTGCTAAAATGGCAGACCTCAGTAGTTGGATAGAGACCATATGGACTATAAAGCCAAGAATATTTAAAAAATTTTTAATGTGTATTTATTCATTTTTTGAGAGACAGAGTGTGAGTGGGGAAGGGGCAGAGAGAGGGAAACAGAGAATCCGAAACAGGTGCCAGGCTCTGAGCTGTCAGAACAGAGCCAGACACGGGGCTCGAACTCACAAACCATGAGATCATGACCTGAGCCGAAGTCAGACGCTTAACCAACCGAGCCACCCTTTTTTTTTTTTTTTAATGTGTATTTTAAAGCCAAGAATATCTAATACCTGGCTATTTATAGACAAAAGTTGCCAACTCTTGCTTTGGAAAAAAATATGTCACAATCTATTTTTTTTTAAAAAAAAACATAAAACACTGATTTGTTCCTTCATTTATTTAACATCTTTTTATTTTATAAAAATGAAGTGGGTATTTAAATCAGAGGCTATGTAAGTAAATGTTGAAGACCGAGCTTCATGTATCAGAAGGTGCCCATCAGTTGTGCCTAATGTTTCTGTATATGTGGTTACACAGAAATCCCAATCAAAGATCCTAAGCTTTCTAAAAATATATGCTCTCATTGTCAGTCAAGACAGTGATTTACTTAATCTTCGCTCTAGTTTATAAACCTCTGAACAGTGTAATCAGCATAATGCTCGGTAGAGCATTGGAAATGCCCTCACATGCTTTGGTGGAAAACAGTTTATGGGATTTTTTCCCCCCCAGCATGGATCATGAGAGATTTGGGGATTTATTTAGTTGCCTTTATCCAGGAAAATCTCCTAGTGACCTTGTTGGGATCTTGATCTTATTTAAGACTAGAATATGTGACTCATGCTAAGTGAAGTGCCCACAGAGGAAAAGTGAGCTGACCTGAATCTCCCCTCCTGGAGGAGAAGGACGGACATCAGCAGAGTCTGCAGTAGGAGCATAAATGCTCTGCCAGTCAGTCTGAGGACTCTCTTACTCATGGAAAATGCTTTGGCTGGTTGGTGGTGGGAAAGGGGGACAATGCGGATCAGAGACTTGCACCCACCAAGAGCTCCTAGGTTCTATTCTGGATGAAAATTTCTGCATGAGACCAGGATAAGTGTCTAATTGTCATTCCTACTTTAAGAACAAATCATATGTGAACAGGGTGAGGCCGATGGGAGTGTATGATTGTCTTTAAACAAAAAAAGAAAATTTTGGAATGAAACCATAGTTTGTGGTCATTTTCCATGCTTTTGCTTCACTAGCCTACTCCTACCAACTTCCAGATTTGTGCTGATATAGTCAGGTTTTTAAGCCAAAATTATTTTTGTTATTGAATTATTTTGTGTCATGCATTTCTCGGTCTCTTATGCCATAGGATTTTTCCACATGTCCCCTCCTTCATTCTCTCCAGAACCCACCCCAGACAAGTTTCATCCGCAGTGAAGCACTTCTCAAGGTCACCTATAACCTCCACATTATGGAATCCAGCTACAAATATGTATTATCTAATAGTTTCCACGAGTCAGGGATCTGGGTGAAGCTTAACTGGGTCATCAGGCTCAGGGTCTCTCACAAAGGCTGCAGTCAAGGTACTGGCCCAGGGTCTTTCATGAGGGTGCAGCGAAAATGTTGTTGGGGCTGTGGTCTTATCTGAAGGCTCAGCAAACAGAGGAAATGCTTCTGCAGTCACTCATGAGAAGCTTAGCAGCTGGTTGTTGGTCAGCCACCGTCCTGACATCCTCGCCATGTGACTGTCTCCACAGGCGTTGACTTTCCTCAGAACAAGCAGGAGAGAATGAGCACAATGGGAGCCAGAGTTTTTTTGTTACTTAGTCCTGGAAGTGATATTCTATGATGTGTACCTCATATTCTTTTTGCTAGAACAAGTCACTGTGTATTCCAGCCCACCCTCAAGGGGAGGCAGTTCAAAAAGGGCATGAGTACCTTCAAGAATCATCTGAAAAGCTGCCACAACCCACAGGGTCCTACATGATTGGACTCCTCGTTACCCTCTAACCTCAGCTCCTTCTGCCTCGACTTTTGTTCACTTGGCCACATTACCTTTACATTATTCTTCAAACACATTAAATGTGCTCATATGTCAGGGCCTTTGGACCTGTTGTGCCTTCTCCCTGGGACAGTTTCCCTCCAGATATCTTCACCACTGGTTCCATCTTCTCCTTCCGGTTTCTGCTCAACTATTTTCTGAGGGGATTTCGTGATCACCAAGTATAAAACAGAAACTCTTCCTCTCCCATATCCTCAGTACTCTGTGCCCGTCATACCTACTTCTCCACCACTTGATGTACATAGATTTTATGTCATTATCTTCTCCTTCTGGGAGATGTTAAGTTCCATGGGGCATATGCTTTATATCTCTTATTCCCACCTTCATCTCTGATACTTAGAAAATTGCCTGGCATGCAGAAGGTGCTTAGAAATTTATCAAATTATTTGACTTTGCATTGTTTTGTAACCATATTAACTAAACCAGACATACCCCTGACTTTAACTGATTTGGTGCTTATTGCTGGCACTTGAATGGCAGGACTCCACATTTTTCAGTTCTTCTCACATTTCTCCTCCCCCTTCCCCTTCCCCTTGTTTTTATAATTCATCCCTTGATCAATTAAAGTAGGTCTTGAGTCATTTTTCTTCAAAAACAATGCATGGATGGCATGCTCCCTAAACGGTTGCGTATCTGAGAATTGCAAGCTCAGTCTGGTTCCTTGTTAAGTGTCGTTTTTTTGTTTGGTTTCTAGACTTTGGAATATTTAATTTTTTCGTTTGTTTCATTTATGTGTTTTTTTCTCTAATTTATACTGATTGAGACTTTCATGTACCAGGCAATAAGCTAGACTAACTTTTAATATTTTTTCCATTTATCTCTCTTATAGGAAGCCCTTCTCAATCTATATAATTGGAGTTTTTCTTTAGCTCAGGAAAGATGTCTTAGATTTTCTTTCCTTCTGTTTGGCAGGTTCTAATCTGTTTATTGGGAAAACCAAGTATCCATATTTTAGTTCTTTACCATTTCTCCTTCATTTCTATCATCTTCTGTTGCTTTCATCCCTATTTTTTCTTTTGAATTCCAGGAGTGAATATGCCTGTAATAGTGTTCTATATCACTGATTCAATATGTCCTAATGTTTCTTCTGTACCTCTGATGGTGACTATGGAAGATTTTATTCATTTATTATTTACTATTATTAGCCATTATTATTTTATTATTTGTCATTATTTTATGATTGTTTGCAATTATTTACTCCTTCCTTTCTTTTTTTTAAAGTTTATTTATTTTGAGAGAGAGTACATATGCGCACACAGACAGGGGAGGGGCAGAGAGAGAGGGGGAGAGAAAGAATCCCAAGCAGGCTTCTGTCAGCAAGGAACCCGACATGGAGCTTGAACCCACAAACTGTGAAATCATGACCTGAGCTGAAATGAAGAGTCAGACGCTTAACCGACAGAGCCACCCAAGAGCCCCCCTCCTTCTTTTCTTATAAGGGGACTGAATATCCTTGCCTATTGCTAGGTCACTCCCTGTGCCATCCTACTGGACACTGTATGATTCTGTGCTCCTTAAGTCTGAACTTAGCCATATGACATCTTGTTGCCAATGGAATGTGAGTGGGTATAATGTACACCAAATCCAACCAGAAACTTTAAAAATTGTGCTAGGATATTTTTTGAAATAGATCTTTCATGCTTCTTCTGCATCTTGTGGGCAATGCTGCCTTTGTTCCTTTTTAAAAAATATCTTTCAGGAGGTTCTGTTTAGGTTTCTTTGTTAATTTTAATCACCATTAAAATATGGGATGTTTGCGGGATGCCTGGTTGGCTCAGTCAGTTGAGCATCCAACTTTGGCTCAGGTCATGATCTCACGGTTTGTGAGTTCAAGCCCTGCATCGGGCTCTATGCTGACAGCTTAGAGCCTGGAGTCTGCTTCAGATTCTGTGTCTCCCTCTCTCTCTTCCCCTTCTAGGCTCACACTCTGTCTCTCTCTCCCAAGAATGAATAAACATTTTTAAAAAAATTTTTTTAAATATGGGATGTTTGCTGATGGACAGAGTGAATGACTTCCCCTTAGGGGTCCCTTATTGTTGACTTCAAATCACACCTTGGAGACTAAGATAGAAGGCTAGTTGATAGGCACAGCCCCTAAACAAATGTCCAGTGTCTAGGTGTCCTCCATCTAGAGTGGCATTGCAGGACCAGTGAGAAACGCCATGTCCTACTGCCTGGTGATCTGTCTACTTAGGTAAAGCAAAGTCATCTGTAGTTTTCATTCCTTGTAAGAAACAATAGATAAAAGCTGTAGCCCCTACATTGTGCTTATCTCATTGTACTCTCTTCATTTTATCATCCCATTATATGCTACACTGTTGAGATTCTTCATCTCTAGTGGAGGAAGACAGCAAGGTCTTAATGGCAGGTGTTGTAGGACTTAAATGTTCTCAGACATCTTATATGGGAGGAAGTAGTTTCCGTCTGGTTTGTGAAGTCCATGTCTCAGAGAAAGATACCAGAATAAGGATAGGTGGTACATAGACTGTCTTCCTTTGCATCCCTCTCATCTATCTGATGAGCCATATCTCTGCTTTGGATGTTGGGCATCCCTCCTGGAGGCTTGGATCTCATTGACCTGTATTCTCAGTTTCTAGATCCTCATAACTTTTTTTCATCTTTGTATTCATGAGTATTTCAATGGGCAACACTTCTTATTAGGCAGCGTCTAATTTCATCATTTTCTCAAGTAGCTGCGAGTGAGTGTGGCTGAATTTCTACATTCCCATTCTAAGAACATCTTTTCCAGCTCAGCAGAGTCATGGGTGATATAAGGATCTTCATTTTCCTCAGCCTTTTCATCTGATTTACTGGGTCTTGGTGAGACCAGAGTTCTGGCAGTGACACACTGGCTGGTGGATCGGTTTCTTTTCTCTGCCATATTTTAAGGTCAGTGCTAGCAGTGCCAGGAAAGCATCTCAACTGTGACTTCTTCAAACCAGTCACATCCCAGAAAGTGTCCAGATCCTGCATCCAAATTCCTACTCCACTACTTACTAATGGTGTGAACTTGAACAAATAATCCAAATCCAGTGATTTTGTTTCTTTATCTGTAATGTAGCAGTAAAATGTCCACATTTTTTAAGTTTATTTATTTTTGAGAGAGAGAGAGAGAGAGAGAAGTTACAGAGAGAGGGGGAAACAGAGGCTCCAAAGTAGGCTCTGCACTGAGAGAGAGCAGAGATCTCAATGCAGGGCTCAAACTCACGAACCATGAGATCATGACCTGAACCTAAGTCAGATGCTCAACTGACTGAGCCACCCAGGCGCCCCAAATGCCTACATGTTTTGGTCAATACGAGGCTTAGGGAAAATGAAAGCATTACACTTGGGAAACAACTGGCACAAATTGGGTGCTCAATAAAGGTTGAGTGCAGGACTATAATTAATATGATAATGCCGTAGTCTGTTATTGTGGTTCACACTGATATTTGATATCAGTTCATATTGATACTGTGGTTCACACAGAATGCATGAAGAATAATGGGGGTTTGGTCGTATAATCCATGTTAACCCCATGCTCCTGCACCTGCATTTGTCAAGCCAATAATTAATTATCTGTGTGACTTTGGAAAAGTCCCATTCCTTTTCCATGCTTCTAGTTCCCATTTGTAAACTAAGGACACAGAACTATATCAGGGTAGAAAACAGGTTTAATCTTTATTGTTAACTCTATGTAATCAGTACTGGGGACTGAAAATACAGATTTAAAAGGATTCTGAGGCAGTGGCTGGGCTCAGGAGATAAATTTTCCGTGATCTATTCTCAATGCCTAACATGGGTAGGGAGGCTGGTCACAGCTATCCCAAATTTGTCAGGTCTAAACTAAATGTTCTCTAGGGATTGTCTCAACTCCCAATCCTCTAGTTCCTTTTCTGGGTCTTCTTGATGGGCCTTTGTAATTGGTGACATCCTGATAATAAATGGATATTTACTATCAGTGGAGTGAAAAGTTAAGAATCGGAAAGGAGAGTGGTAGACAATGAAGCCACTTCTCCAAATGGAAATAGAGATTCTTTGAGACTTCATTGCAATTAGAGCAATAAGAAAGAAAGAAAGAAAGAAAGAAAGAAAGAAAGAAAGAAAGCAAGCAAGCAAGCTTGCCTGGGATTCTCACTCTCCCTCTCCCTCTGCCCCTTCCCTGCTCATGAGCATGCACCCTCTCTTGATAGTTCCCTAAAGTTATGCATATAAACCACATCCCAGTGATGCCATGTAGGATTTGGAACATCATTTGCTTGTAGGTTTCTGTCCATTAACAGTAGGTTTAACCAAACCAGAAAGAGTTATTTCCTGATTTCCAGTTAAAAGTTATAGGTTTCTAGCAGTCATATAATTATATTAATGTGTACTACACATAGATTATTTTAGAAATTGATTTATCTACTTCCTTTGATATTTAGGATCTAAGACAAGAGTGTCTTATTTCTGGGGTAACTTGGTTAACTCGGGTAATGGGACTGGACTTTTATGAATCTTCAGGAGGAAATCATGTGAATCACTTTTCAGTCTTGGAATTTTGTGAGGAAGAATAAAACACCCAGTTGTCCATTGGACAGTTTATCCATCGTAAGCACAACATTCTCCCTGCAAGTCAGGGGTATTTGCCTTAATTTTAAAAGCTGTTCAGGTATCAGTTTCCCGCGAGGTCTTCTCTCTCTACAGTTTCTATTTGCAGGCAGGGTCTATTCTTTATACTTCCTTTTTATATGCCTCACTTCAGACAGCCATAGCATCTGTTGGGTCCTGCTATTGTAAATTTATGATCTCAGGCAAGACAAAAATCACCAGTCTGTAGTCATACTGTTCCACTCAGTATGATGAAAAACAATATTTTAGACGGTTTTCTCAGAATCCATCCATACCATGCATGAATTTTGTCCACAACGTGCCTTTATCAAGGCTCTATGATAGAAGGGCATTTGTATAGGGGGATTTATGAATATGACAGCAGCAATAAGCAGCTGAAAATAATCTATGAGGCGTTTTCAAATTACCCCTCATGAGCTGTAGTCATTGTGAAAGATAATTTGTGGTTCTCACAGAATACCCTGCAAATTGGGTCTTTCATCTGCGATGTTTTTTGTAGTTGAAACATTTCATTTCTCATATTAGCAAGTGATAACTCTGCATTTGTTAATCTAAACAATTTGATTTATATTTTTCTGTGCTGAGAGGCTGTTGACATTTCAGGGTAAGTAATTATTTTCATTGCCAACTGCTGTTTGTGGTGACTGTAGGCAAAAGATCAAAATCTGAATATACATAGGCATTGTTTTAATCATTTGCCTTAAAGACTATTCATAAAACAGGAATCTGTTTGCCTGAGTTATCGTCTGTACTTAGAAATCTAGTAGGACATGGGTGTTGATGAGTGAGGATTCTAGCCACATTCAGGGTTTTCTGCAGCGTATTGGAAGCTCTCTCATGTAACCACTGTGGGTGGGGGATCGGGGTTGACCTGCAGTGTCACCAAACCTCCGGCAGAACACTGTGCACTCGCGATCTTAAGTCACAGTGGTGAGAAGAAGCACGTGTTATTGGCCTGGGTACCACCCAGCTTTTGTAACACTTGTTGAAGTATCTCGGAGCTGGTTGCCAGGATTACATGACCGATGCTCACAAAAACACCTCTCACCGTGCCTGGTACCTAGTGCAAACTCTGGAAAGGTTTGGTGAAATTGGGATGACATATGAAAAGATCTTCTAAATTTCCTTTCTTGTGTTGCCTTCTTGGCCAAGGACTTACAGCCCAGGACAAGGGCAAGAATGAGTTTTTTCACTTGGAAATAACCACTGTGTCCTTAGACTGGATGCTTAGCCTTGCCCACTGAAGTGCCTCCCAAGGCAGAGCAGAAAAGAGGCCCCAGGGCTTGGGATGGAGTTGTTAGAACAGCCAGCTTTCTCTGGGGTCTGTTTTTGATCTTAAAATCCATGATGAGTTTTCAATCTACTTTCAACATATCGAGGTTTATTTTAACATTCAGAAAAAAATTAACATCAAAGTTGATACGTCCCCCCCCCCACTGCCCCCAGAAAATCATTTAGCAAAATTGCTCCTCTAAGAAGATGGTCCATCTTTAGCTTGTGGTATGTGGGGCCCACACTAGTTGTGAGTCTCTGTGGGCAGGTGTAGATGGCCTCTGTGATGATTAGGGGTGCATAGGTGTGTGTCCTGCAGGGTGGGCTGTGGTAGGTTCATCCGTATTTCCCTTGGCCTCTTTATACTATTGGCCAAGGCTCTGGCTGCATCAGACAGGGAGAAAATAACTCCTGCCTGTGTGGACCTCCCATTCACATTCCAGGTTAGGGAATGGACTACTAATTTAGGATCCAAACTGAGTTTTACATGGCCTGAAGGAGTGAATGTAGAGCCAGTGCCCTGAATGGCAAATGTGTTTTATCCTTTGAACCAATTCCAATTGATTAGTTCTGGTTGCCTACAGTGCTGTCTTAAGAAGGCATCTGTGTTGCATCAAGGCTCAGCTGGGAGGAGTGCTGGGATTGATTAGCGATGTCTGTCAAGGCCTCTGGAGGGACAGCTGACCCTATATTTGCCATTCTCTGCTTTTGACATGTCCTTAACTCCTCTCTGTAAAATGATTTTAATACTAACAGGTGACTCTAAGTGTGAGATACGGATTCATGAGAGAGAGCAGGTAGATGACATTTTAAGAAAACCTAACATGAGAAAATGCAAATTTACAAAATACATAAATCTGGAGCCAATTATTGCCATTACAGAAAGATTCCATGAAAGGTTCCTTTAAATAGCGAGCTCCCCTACTGCATTAAAATGATGATTTAATTTACAAAAATTCACTTTGCATGCAACTCTTCAGGACTGTGTCCATGGAGTAAAGCAGGCCACACCTGATTTTTTTAAACCTAGGCCCAAACAATATTCAGGATGGCTGCTGCCACCTAACTTGAGTCTCTTGATGATTTCCACTCTCCCCAGACTTCCTTCCTATTTCCTACCCCAGAGTGTTGAGTAGACAATCTGGGTGGTGGTCAACAGCTGCTGGCTTCCACCCTGCCACGGCTGCATTTCATTAGTGGGTAAACTGATTGCTCCGAGTATGTTTATGTGTGGGTGTGGTTGTACAAGTCTGTGCACTCGGTGCACTATGTATGTAGATACAGATACACACAAGCCATTATCTTGCTCTCAGCCCACCCTAAATTTGTTCCTGCTGTAAGAGTTATAAATGGAAGGTTCCAATCGCCTGGTGGATACAGCCTTCTGGTAACATGTGCCCTGGATTCCAGCTCCCCATCCTCTTAGTGTTTGTTTATATGTTATTTACCCTTGCATCAGAAAACTTCCCCAGACCCTGAGCCTGAGTCCCATTATCCAGACATGGAACCCTCCTCTTCCTCTGTGGCCTCGAAAGCCCCAAATGGTTTTCTGATTTAGAAAATTAAATATAATCTGACTCTTGTGGCAAGCTATGCAATTCCCAACCAACAGACTCTCCCATTAAATATATAACATGCAGAACATCTAAAAGTATCACTGATCTCACATGAATTTGAATTATAGAGGCATTCAGTGCCCCTCGGGTAAGATAGCCAGCTTCTTCCCAGGCACTCAAAATTGGGCAGTTTTCCAGTGGACCATAAAGCTCCCGGGAATGAGGACTAGTGCGTGTGTTTGAATTTCTGATGCTCTTTAAAGCCACGTAAGTCAGGGAAGAGTACCTGAGAGGTAGATCTTCCCTTTCGCAGGGTACGGCCTTCCCCCACACAGAGTAACTGCAGTAACTTCTCAGACGCAGAGCACAAGTATTGTCTCTGTTTCAACATGGTATTTTTTAAATCTCAACATAATTTTTCCCTGGGGATGTTTTTTGTTTTCCTTTTGAAAAAAGCAAAATGAGACCGTCACAGTGAACGCATCAGCCCGACTTCTTCTGGCCTAACGTGATTCTTCCTCTTTGAGGTGGAGGCTTTCAGGCTTGTGCGAGGTCATGCGGCCCTTTCCCTTCCATCTTCACAGGCTCGTCCGTCTGAGCCAAGCGCCCCCCATTGTACTGCGCTGTGACAGCCGCATAGGTACAGCCGTAGATGGCGGCCGCCAGCATCATGAGACACACGATCCCACACACAACCCCGGTGATGACGACGGTGGCCACCGCGTGACGCAGGTTAACCGGCCTCGGCTTGGGTTTGAGCTCACATTCCGAGTGGTCTCGCTGCCCCGTGCTGGGGCTCTCAGGAGACCCGGGGCCCGGCCGGTGGGCAGAACCCAGCTGCTGCACCCCCCATGTCCCCACACCCAGAGAAGGGAAAGGGCAGGGCTGGTATAGCTCATGAGGGATCTTCAGGAGGTCCTTCCCCTTCCAGGTGTCGGGTGACACACAGGTGACACTGTCTGTTATTCCCCCTTTAAAAAACAAAAGCAAAGTCTGACAACAGAGTCTGGTAGGACTGAATTCCAAAATCCTCAGCCTGCAAAAGCTTAGGCAGATATGATTTATAACGCACCTTTTTCCCCATCTTTGGAGTCAAAGGACTTTATGACTTTAGGATTTCTAAGTTGGCTAAATGCTAGAAACGTTACACACTAAATGGGCAATTATGTATGACCAAGAATTCGTTAGAATCCAAGTCACTGCTACCTGATAAATGCTGAGGGAAAAGCCCTGTAGAAGCTGACAAGAAGGGGAACTGGAGGCCAACCTGAGGCACAATATGCCTGCCACTCATCACCACCACCCCCCAAAGAACCCCGCCCCACGAGACAGGTACTGTACCAAATTCCCACCAGAAATCTGAAACAACAGGTAAATGAAATAAATGTCCTTTGCTGTGATGTTATGTGTTAATTACAAAGACCCCATGTGTCTACCACCTGTCTTCAGTGATGCCAAAAGGGAAGGTCAATGGCCTTTTGAGTGTTTGTGTGTCTTTGACAGTAATATTAGTTTAATTCATGGGATTAAGTACAATTAATGTGTCTCCTCGGGCCTTGGAACATTCAGTAATTTGAGTACCGAACTTTCCAGCGCGTTATTAGAGCCAGTTTCCATTCTCTGTAAGGTGATTGATTTCCTCAGGTATGTAGACTAGTGTTGTTCAGGGGTGGGGGGTGGATTTGGGTGCCCAGTAATTGTTTTCTAGAAAGAGCACTGAGCTAACAGATTTCATTCTGGCCACATATGACCACTGATTTACTGTTTGACCTCTGGCAAATTGATTTCTCTGGTTAGATCTTTTGCCATTAAAACACCGTATTTGTATCTGATTCGATAGTTTACAAAGTGCTGCTAGAGAAGTCCTCACAACTGTGCTCTAATGGGTAATTCTTGTCCAAGGTCACCCAGGCGATAAGTGGGTGGATCAGCACTCAAACCCTGCCCTTCCTCTTGATCCCAGTTTTCCCACTGCACTCACAGCCTCTCTCCACCTCCTCCTCCCTTTTCTCCCTCTCCTCTGGAGCCTCCTGAGGTCAGTGGAGTAAACACAATGACCTTCAGTTAGGCCCTTTGACCAGTCAGAACTTGGCTTGCATGACCTCAGCTCCCCCAGCTTAGCTCCCCCAGCTGCCATGAACTCCTCCCCCAGGATGGCTGTGAAGCCTGGCACCACTCTTGGCCAAGTTAGGTTCTTTGTACACACCACAGGTGGAATTATGCGAGAAAAATCACATGCAGGAGATGGTCACATCAATGTAATTATAACCTGTTCCACAGCTTCCGTCCACTGTCTGGGTCTCATAAGCAGAGTCCTACAAGGCCCTGTGAGTAGATGGGGCCATTTTGTAGTGCAAGCATTATCATGGCCCAGGTCACACTGGGATTAGTGGCTATGGCAAAATTCAACCCATACTTTTTGGTCACCACTGCTTGAAACTGAATGGCCTATGACTAGTGTCTCTTAGGTCCCTCCTGGCTTCTTCAGTAATCCCCTGAGGCAAGAGCCCCAACTCTAGAGCAAAAAGGTATCAGAAGTATTTCTTCCTTTCCTGAGCTCATATGCAGGAGGCCAGAGGTACAGGGTGGTTGCTCCTGATGAGCCCTGGGTGCCCTTAGGCTATGCTGAGACTATAGATCCCTGCCTCATGCACCATTTCATGCCTCTGCCCAGCAACTTGTTATAAGACAGAAGGCCACAGAAACTGAAATGAAGTCTAAGAAGAAGTAATGACATTTAAACTGGCCAAAGAACACTGAGACGCCCCCCAGGGAAAGAAAGGCTGCCAGCCATGGGACCAGCAATTCTACCAGCTGACCCATTCTTAGACTGGGGTGGTCCACCCCATCACTCCAGGCTTACACAGTATCTTCTCCAGTTTAAAGCTTCCTTATGATCAATATTAGGGTGGGACTCATGGCCTTGGGACCCAGAGTGCTGAGGAAATACACAGGCTGGAGCCAGGGACATCCTGGAAGTCAGAGGCTATGGCCGCCAAGAGCTCCCTGGCCACCTGTGCAGCTGTGTCCTTGGGATTCACCTCCCAGCCTTCCACTACCATCTCCTCAGCCATGACCCCAAAAGGCAAATCTGCTGATGACAGCTTGAGCGTCATCAAGGGAAAGGCCCCCTCCCTTCTAGATTCATAGCAGCTGATAATGCAAGAAGCTGCAGCTTGCCGAGCCCTCATTATCCCCTATCTGGCCACTGGTAACTCTTAACCAGTGTCTTGGAAGAAATTGGATTCAGATTTTGAGTCTGTGACTTAGCTGTGCCACCATAAGCAAGTACTTGGTCATTCTTTGCCTCTGCTTGCTCATCTGGAAAGTGGGAGGGGAGGGTAATGGTGAAATTCATCTCACAAGATCACTCTGAGGTTCAGTTGGGTGAAGTATGTCAAGTATTTAACACAATACCTAACTGTAAATGTTACAGTTAGCTATTGACAAGAAGATGATTTGAATACTCTTGAATGGAGAGAGAGGAATACAGATTACAAAATCTATGTGCCTCCTTTTGTGAAGGAGATGTTTAGTAGGTATTCATGAAAGCACATTTTTTGGCTCTTGAGCCCACAGGAAGGCAAAATTTCCCCGCCCATTGTAGTCAGGTTGGGGACTTAGTTCTGGCCCATGGAAATAATGAATGCCACTTTCAGGCCACAAAACCATCTGCTTAATCCTCCATGTGATCTATTCCCACTTGATGGTGACCTTAGAGGCCACGTGGTAAAGTGGCACCATCAGAATCTGGAAGGGGCTTATGTCCATGAATGACTGCATGGGACCCAGCCCCACCTCGCCCCTTGGTTCTAATGAGAGTAAGCAACAGACTTTAATTGTGCTCATCACCAACACGGGTGTCATATCCACCAGCCTGTCCTGACTAATACTGTTAGTGTTTGTATTTATTTATGTAGCCTTTAAAAAATAAGGTCTTGACCAATATCTGTTTTGCCTTATTCAGTATCTATTGTTCATGATGCAATCTGAGAATCAGAATGTGCTCCAGGAACTTTCTGGCTTAACTCTGTCAGCTTCCACCTGGTGATGCTGAGAGGTTGGGAGGGACATTAATGTGCCCAGAGGTCAAAGTTTGTGAGTTTGTGGCAGAGTAGGGGAGCTTTCTTCTAGCCCATGCTGCTTCTAGTATCCTGGACCTGGCAACTATCTTTTGTCAAGAAATGTTCTTTGATGAAAACTTTCTTTCTGTGATGGTTTAGTGTATGCTTAGAATTTAGTCAGAACACAATTGCTAAAGCCACTTTGCCTCTAGGTGTGAAAAGTTTTAATTGCAGCCTTTTATTAGAATGACTTTTGCCACATTGCATGCCCCCTGTTGTAGGTCAACTTGAAGATTATTTGGCTAGTGATAGGCTATTTGCTGTTATATTGTTGAGAGGGATTCTTAGTTCAGTATCAGTATTGTATGTCTGAACTCATATTGTGTTCTATCCCCCTTCCCTCTATGTGACAGCTACAACTATCCAGACTTTTCTGATCCCCTAATTCATGTCTATAGCTCTGATAGCTTCCTGAGTTAGAGGCTCAAACATACAGCCACCAATTCAACAGCACGCATAATATATATGGGTATATATTGGATATATAATGGGCATCCTGAACTTGACTCGCCCCAAATTCAACTCTCGATTTATGGTGTCCCCCATATACTAGCCCACTTGCCAAAGAAGGCAGCATCAAGACCTGCACTGCAACCTATTCTAACTCAATGCTAGCCTATAATCAATGGGAAGTGGAGGTCTGTCCCTTATCAGCCCCTGGCGTCACTATTTATGTGGTCAATCTTACAGGACAATACAAATTGAATTTCCCATAATAAACTCTCTTTTCTTCATTTCCCATTCCAGTCCATTTGCAATTTCTATCTGTTCAGTATTCCAAGTATCTCCCAAAGTTGGTCATTTCTCATAACACTGGTCTGAGCTACCATCTTCTTTTCCCTGGGTGACTGAAATCAGTTTCTCCCCTAATCCCCTTGCTGCTGCTTCTGCAGCCTGTTGTCTGTTCTCCCTAGAGTCACCAGAGTCACCTTTTGACATGTAATTAGATATTGTTCCCTTGACTAGAATTCTTTAAGGGATTTCCATTTCATCTAAAATAAAATCCAAATGACTCAGCCCGCTCTGCACATTCCTACCTGACCTGGCCCCTGAGTACTTGTGTTGCCTCATCTCTCTGCTCTCTCAGCCCCTTCCTCTGTTCTAGCCACTTTTCGTCCCTCTTTTGTCTCTCAGTCAAGCCAAGCTTACTCCCCTGTCAGACCTTTTGCACTTTCTATCCTTTTTCCCAATTATCTCATGACTCATTTCTCCTCCTTGTTCAGGTTCTGCTCACCCATGTCACCTCCTTGGAGAGGTCTTTCCTGTCCTTCCTGTCTGCAGTGGGACCCCCATCCTATCACTGTCTCTCCCCTCACCCTGCCTCATTGTTTTCCCAGTGCCAAGTGCTGTCTGAACTTAGATATTTATTGGCCATCTTATTTAACATCTGTTTCTGTTATCAGCTTATAACCTCCATGATAGTAGAGATTTTCTTGTTCACATTTTCTCATTGCCTAGAAAAGTGCCTGGCACATAAGTGGCACTCAAGTATAGGAATGAAGGAATGAATGAATGAATGATGCTTGAAAGTTAAGAGGAAAGAAGCATTGTGCTATAGAGGAAAGAATGTATGGCCAAGACCCAACAGTCATTCATGCTATTCTTATCTGTGCTTCTACTCCGTCATTTTGGAGAAGTCACTGATCATCTCTGGGCCTCCATTTCCCATTGATTATAGGCTAGCATTGAGTTAGAAGGGATTGGAAAACTTTTCTATAAAGAGCCAAATAGTTAATATTTTAAGCTTTGCCAAGTAGTCTCTGTCACAACTATTCAGCTTTGCCTTTATAGTGCAAAACAGCTAAGGACATGATAAATCAGCCTGGATGTCTCCCAATAAATATTTACGAAAACAGGAGTGGGGCTGGATTTTGCCCTTGGGCTGTAGTTTGGTGACCCTCTGGGTGATTTCCAGAGCCCCCATCTTTAATATTCTAGATTCTTTTTCCTTGATTTTATCATCTGGTGAAGAAATAGTAAACAACTTTAGAGAGGGGTCCCTATTGCATCCAATTTCAATAACAGTGGTATTTGCTAAAGCAGAAGGGATAATCTTAGGGAAGATTTGTAGCTATCAAATTGGTAGATGCATACACAGGGGGAAATTCCCAAGGAGAGACCAGGCTGGATCACACTTAAAAATTAGAGTTTGGTGCCACTTTGGAGCTGAGCAGTTATTGAGGGGGTGATTGAATTTCCCTCCTTCTTAGGGGCCTGCAGCTCTCAGATAAGTAATGTTGTTAATCAAAAAGTGGAAAGTTGTCTCCGTGAATCATGTTTGTAGATGCAGTTAAATCCTGAATTTAAACAGTCTCTAATGACTCACTGCCTCTCTTGCCATACCATGAAATGACATCAGTGTGAAAAAGCTTACACTGGCCCCTCACACACTCCTCGATGTTCCTTCTAATGCAGACAACAGATGAGGTTCATCCTAAGCCGGTAACACACAGATGAGAGGTTCCAGATAGACGTTACTGACCTTTGTAGATAAATTTCTCCAGCCAGAGTTTAAGACTGAGCAGGTGGCAATTGCATTTCCAGAGGTTGTCCTTGAGAAATAAAAGCCTCACGTTGGGCATGGATTCTAGGAGCTCTCGATCAAGCTGCTGAAGCTGGTTTTGTTGAATTGCAAATACCGTCAGGTTCTCCCAAGGCTTACCCAGGGATATGGGAAGGTGGCTTATGTTGTTTGATGACAAATCAAGCTCCCGCAGCTGTGGGAGGGAATGGAAAAGTCTGCTTTCCAGAGAATGCAGGGAGTTCTGGGTTAGGTTTAAGACCTGCAAGTGCTGAAGTCCATGGAAGACTCCAGGGGCCAGATCTGAAAGGGAATTGTTGTACAAGTTCAGGGTCCTGAGGTGTGGCACCGACCTGAATGCAAAAGCAGGGAGCTGGTGTATCTGGTTATCTTGCAAGTGCAGCGTTAGGGTCTGAGGAGGCAAATCGGGAGGGATTTCAGCCAGACCCTGCCGGCTGCAGTCTACAGACCGTGAGGGTGAGTGACAGCGGCACCTCGTGGGGCAGCCACACACCACCCGGAGCAGGAAGATCACACTGGAAAGCAGAAGCAGTTCACCTGCAAGCAACGAAAAGAAATTGAGATCAGAACCAATCTGCAAGTGATGTCAGTGTTTGTCCCCCCTTTGAAATCACAAGGACGGTGACTCGGAGCCAGCTAACATCTACAACCTGTACGAGACATTCTGTCACTCCCCATACTTAGGAAAGTCGGGCTGGGCTGGGTTCCTCCCCAGCGTGGTCAGCTGTTGCACACTCTGTGCTAACTATGGTCAGAGGCCTCGGGAAAAATACTTTCTTGGTGGCTCAGTAATAGGGAGATGGAAGGCTGTCAAATAGAAAGGTGAAAAAAATCTTGGGGGGCACATGCCTGTTGTAGGGTGCAGCAGAATTATATGAGGACAGAAGTTTAGAAAAATAGCAGGTCAGTCAGATATTCATATTTCCAAAAGGTATGCTCCAGATCGGTGCCATCCAATGGAACTTTCTGTGGTGATGGAAATGCTCTGTATTTGCTGTCTAGTGTGGTAGTTGTTAGCTGCATGTGGCTACTGAGCTCTTGAAACACGACTACTGCAACCAAGGAACTGAATTTTTATTTGTATTTAATTTTAACTAATTTAAATTTATTAAAAAAATTTTTTTACATTTATTCATTTTTGAGAAAAAGAGACAGAGCATGAACAGGGGAGGGCCAGAAAGAGAGAGAGAGAGAGAGAGAGAGAGAGAGAGAGAGAGAGAGAGAGAATCCAAAGCAGGCTCCAGGCTCCAAGCTGTGAGCACAGAGCCCGGCGCAGGGCTGGAACTTAGAAACCGTGAGATCATGACCTGAGCCGAAGTTGGACGCTTAACCAACTGAGCCACCCAGGCGCCCCATTAGTTAATTTAAATTTAAATAGCCACATGGTGGCAGTGGTTACCATATTGGATAGGGTAGATTTACAGTATTCCTATATATTGATGTCGTGTTTGCAGGTATAATTCCATGAATGATTATCATCTCTACTTTTTATTCAAGAGATTTTAAAAATGCAGAAAAGCATGTAACAAACACCCATATTCCTATAACAAAGTTCTGTCAATCATTCATAGTTTGTCATATTTTTCACCTCTTTTTTCTTTTAACTTAAAGAAACAAAGCATTACTGAAATCCCTTTGGTTAGCACCCAAGTGATGTTTTCCAGCATGAACCCTCCTCACCCCTACCATCACCAATATATCCCTCTAGGCCTTTAACAAACAATACTTCATAACAACAACAATAGCAAACAGTCATGTATCCCATGTTTTGAGCCAGGCACCATTATAAGTGCATTATATATATAATCTTATACATTTAATCCTCATGACCTTGTAAATCTGGTTTCATTATTATCCCCATTATAAAGGTGAGGAAACTGAGGCACAGAGAAGCTAAATCATTTGTCCAAGGTCATGTAGACAATGAGTAGCAGAATCGTGATTTGAACCCAGTCTGCTTCCAGAGTCTGCCAGGATCCTTATCTGCTATGTTTTACCACCTGTAAAACTTTTATACCACCCCCCCCCACACACACACGCTACATGATGTTTTATATAGTGTGTTTTAAGACTACATAAATATAGTCCTTGGCACATCTCATTCTGCAATTTACTCTGTTCACTCAAAGCTGACCTATCCATGCAGATATCTAGAGGGTTTGTTCATTCCTTTTAAGTGCTATAGACAATTCCGCGGTGACACCATGCCAGATTTAATATTTAGCCATTCCCTTACTGGTGGGCATTTGAGTTTCTGCTGCTTTCCTTCACTACAGATGATGCTGCAGAGAGCGGCCTTGCACGGGACAACCTGACCATGCCGAAATTACAAAGAGGGTCTCTGGAATCAACAGGAGCTTCCTCACAAAGTTCAGAGAGGATGCTGGATTGACATTTTTTTAGATCCTGCTAGATCATTGTCCAGAGTAGCTATAATTCTTCCTGTTTTGTTCCAGAGATTTGAATTTCAAAATATGGCAAGGACATTTTGTTAAATTGGCAGAGGAATTCACAAGGCCACACAATAATATTTAAAACTCAAGATGTTGTCTACGTATAGAGAGAGCTCTTAGAAGAGGTCGTTTGTTTGTTTGCTTTGGGCCTTGAGTAGGGAAATAGACAATGTGGCTGTCCAATGCACTGGGCCTCTGAATTCTCTACTGATATGAACAGTGCCTAGGGCAACAGGGAAGATATGTGGAGAGTCTTCTGAAAATTCTGCTTCATTTAGTTTAGCTCAAGGGATATAGAACATCAGAGTCCCCTTCCCTGTTCCAAAATATAAAAGAGCAAAATCCTTGTTTCCCTTTCTGTAATTTTGCAAATAATCTAAATGACTCTTTTCAAAGCCAACACATCTTCCTGGGAGAGGGCTATGGGGCCCAGGCATCAATTAGTTGCACAAAATCTAATCTGAAGCCAGAGAACAGGTTTTCCACAGAGTCCACTAATCTATTAATGAAAGCCTTGTCCTTCTGAGCTTGTATCCAGCTTGTTCCTTCTTCCTTAGGTCCCACTCCCCCACCTGCCCAAGGGGACGATATATGAACTCCAACTTGAAGCGCTGTATTTTCTATGAAATGGCCTGCAGCATGCCGACTGCATATCCAACAATAGCTAAGCACATTTGTCCCCACACCCTTCTTTGGACCCAATGTGGCACAAATATACATTCCCCACTAGAGACATTTTCTCAATCTGTTTGGTCTTTAGAGAAATACAACCTGGAAGTAGGCTTCCCACAGATACCTTGCAGAAGGGACCCATTTCCTCTCACGGACAGAGAACTTTTCTAAAGCAGGAGGGGATTCATCATGGCTCACCTTTCATGACTGAATCTCCGCAAGCTTCCTTGCTGAACCCGTGGCCCACCTCTATTAATCTGCAGATCAACAAACCAAGGGCATGGCAAACCCAGAGCCCAGCTTGTCATTCACTTTTTCTGAATCCCGCTTGTGCTTTATCTTCAATGCAGCAAAGGGTTGTGGCTTCCAGGAGACTGCTTATTGAAGCAATGCTTCCACCGTCTCCATCTGGCTGGGATTGTTTTCCATAAGAGGATCTTTTGATTGGGCCCCTCTTCTTTCTTAAAGTGTCGGCCTCCCCAAGATCACCCTTGCTTTTCCCATTCAGATGGCGAGCCCCAGAGAGAATGTTTGTCAAACCTCAGTGAACAGCTGTAGCATTCAAACATGACCTCGATGGCTCAGCCTTTTTGATTATTTAATCTGCTTGAAGTCCAGGGCACTGAAATAAAACTGCCTTCTTAATCCGGTGGTGGCTTCTGAATTCTGTTGACTTATTAACCATGCTGTGTCAACCCCCGTCGGGTTGGGGGACGCTCGCCGTGGCTCCTCGATCTGGGGGTCTAGCAACAGAGCCAGCAGAGTGTGTAATATGAGGACAAATTGGCCTGCTGGAGGCTGACACGGTCTCCACAGTGCACTCGTTTCGTCTTATTCAGCCAACATCCGTAGGGATTAGCTTGTGTTGACAGGGTCTTGATGCTCTGAAATTCATAGTCATGGCTTCCTTTAGTGGACATCACAGTCTCTTCTCACTGGTGCCACAAATACTTCTCAGCTGCTCCTTTGCTTTCTCCCCCCGAACTGACCTTTCGGTTCGCCTGACTTTGGAAATACTTCTCAGTCTTTCATCATTTCCCTGATGCTGAGGTTCTGGCCCTTCCCTCATTTTTCACGTCTGAAACAATAAAGCTGCCCCATGAGCACCAGGTGTCCATGAACTGTGGCTGTTCCCTAGTTGAAGCTGCTGGGAGCTTTCCCACTGGGGACTGGAACATTCTTTGAATGTGCAAATCCCCCCGTCATTTGCTGAGGTGGGGTTTCAGTGTCTGAGGCTTCTCCTCAGCGAGGCCAAAATGCTCCCACGCCCAAGGCGACTGCAAGGAAGGTGAAAACCGTGCTTTTACTGATGTAGCATGAAGTGGCAGTATAATAGAGCAGTTGAGTGTGGGATTAGGAATTAGATGGGTCTGGATTTGGATTCAGCTTCACCATTCACCAGCCCGATGTCTCTGGGCGAGTGAGTCTCCCTCTGGGATCCTAATAGCCTCATCTTTAGCACAGGGATAGTGATATTTTTGGCTTCACAAGATTGCTCCAAGGATTCAATTAAAGCAAGCAATGCGTGCCATGGCCCTGAATGCTTTAGTAAATGTTCACGGTTACCCATGAGAATGCCTGGCAGGACCTCTATGCTGCTAGCATCCAAAGCACAGCCTTGACTCGACAGGGAGGAGGAAGACACTGACCAAAGACCAGGATATCTGGGCCCTCATGCCACTCTGGTGGGACCGAGGGAGGAGGACCCTTGTGAATGAAGTTGAAAAACCAGATTGTGACCATCCTTAAGAGCCTGCACTTTGGGAATCCCTTGCCTCCTTTGGCCATGCCCCTTCCAGTCTCACAGAACCCAATATAACCATCCTGCCCCCTCCCTGAAAAGTCCACTTTACCCAGCCTGCTATCTTTTGTCCTTTTCTGCAACGTTCTTGGAACACAGGTGATACCATGGAGGAAAGTCAGGTGTAGGTAACAGAGAGCCATTTAAATCTTAATAAGGGCTAAATCCTTCCTTCCTCCCTCCTTCCCCTCCTTCCTATGTATTTTCAGGTGCACAGAATTTAATAATAATCATTCCTAGATGATCTGTGACCAGCGTAGCATTCAGTCATTGATGCATCATCATATAACACACACCTATGAACCTAACTCTCACTCTAAGAACTAGAAAGTTATCAGTAATTTGCATCAACCTGTGTGTCTCTGTCTTTCCCTGGAGTCAGCAAACATTTTTGTGTAAAGGGCCAGATAGTAAACATTTTAGACATTGAGGGCCATACAGTCTCCATACGGTCTCTGTCACAACTGCTCAACCCTGATGTAGTGCAGAGCCAGCCATAGACAGTCTGTAAAAAAAAAAAAAAAAAAAAAAAAAAAAAAAAAAAAAAAAAGATGTGCCTGTGCTCCAATAAAACTTTATTTACAAAACCAGGTGGAGCACTGGATTGGCACACAGGTCATAGTTTGCAAGCCCTGCTCGAACCCATCCCCTAGCCACTGCCATCGCTCTCCTCCACCACCAAGGTTACCCACTCAGCTGCACATACCCGCCAGCCTGTCTCCTCATCTACAAACTGAGAGGGCTGGAAAGGATGATCTTTAGGGCATTCTCATGTCTGAAACCTTGTCATTCTCATCAGAATGCTTGAGTGGACTTGAAAGAGTCTGTAGTTAAAGATGTTAGGGGTCCTGGACAGACAAAGAGTTTGACTGACTCTTTGGGTTACAGCAGAGCTGTTTAGCTGTATCTTGCAGGGTCCAACTAGGGTCCCAGTCTCGTGGACTTCAGGGGCCTGGGAAAGATGAATCCACTGCCAGCACAGCTGAGCATAGGGGGCCAGGACACCTGCAGAGAAACTGGAGACAGTCCTGAAACCTGCAGGTAAAGCCAGGGTGTGTGGCTAAGCGAGGAAGCACAGTTTCATGCTGCTTCTACTCTGGAGCAGGGTGACCTTGGGCAAACCACAGGTTCTCTCTGAGCCTGAGCTTCCTCATCTGTAGAAGGCAGATAGTGGCTACCTCATATGACACAAGAAGGATCGAGTGATACATGTTAAGTGCACAGCACGGGTCTGGCAGAGCAAAATGAGCAAAAGTGGCATCTCCTACTAGCCCCACAGAGTCTGGACTGGCTGCTCTCACCTAAAATGTCAATACCCTGGGAACACACAGAGAACCCACACAGCTGATGGGTTCTTAGGAGCAGAGGCTGACCACCCAAAGGGGCTCCTTGGTTCTTTTTTGCTCCTGCTGACTCTAACAGGCGGTTAAAAGATGGGCAGGGCACACTTCGAGGGGAAGCCTCTCGGACATTGAAGGACTTGGATGCGGAGTCTGATTGATTTATTCCGTCTGACCTCAGCCCAGAGAACAAAGGGAGGGAGGGTGACTGGCATGCTAATGCCTACAGGGCCTTCTCTCCCTTGGGGAGCCAGATCTGAGAGGTGGCAAGACAACTGTACGTGCAGAAGACTAACAGAGATGCCAGATGTCAGGTCAGGCCAGGCTGCTCTGCAGAGGGGAGGGCTCCACCAGCAGGGTTCCTGGTACCAAGACACCCAGTCGAGAACCCAGTTTCCTACGCAGGAACTTGCTTCAGACACACCCTCGGAATAATATTCTCATTACTGCTGCACTGAGATGTCAAGAATTTCTTAGCTTTATATAAATAAAAATATATAAATATAAATTTATACATTTATTATACATTATATATAAATTTATACACTCACATTTATATAAAGCTAAGATATACATATATTTATATGCTTAGCCCGTTGTAAGTCAGAACATTTCCTAATATAGTTAGGAATTTAATGATTTAAAGACCATATGATATAAACTGGTCTTTTTAACATTTCACCTTCCTCCAAAAAAAAAAACAACAACAATTATTAACATTTGGAATTCCAAATTATTAATAATTCCAAATTATTAACATTTGGAATGTCTTGAAATCCAGCAAATGGGTAACAGCTCTTTCTCCCAGGTAATATACAACTATTTGTTAGAAATAAGTTAAAGCTAAATATACTCACCCAGGAGGGTATTCGTAATAAATTGTTAGGTTAAATAAAGCAATTTGAATTGGAATATGCGTTATGTAATGCTATTTATGTTGCAAAAAAAGAAAAAAAGTCAGAGGTGCAGAGGTGGAAAGATTAACCCTAAAGATGTGCATTGATTGTCTGAAGAAAGAATAAGTGGGGAAGGACAGACACCAAACTAATAATATGAATTGCCCAGAAGGTGGGGATAATTAAGAAGAGAGGAAAATTAACTTTTTCTGTTTATACCTCTGCGTATTCAACTTGCTACAACAAACATGTGTTATATCTGTGATTTTTAAAAATACAAAGGAGAAGAGCTGACTTTTGTTAAGCAGAAAGTACAGGGGCATCTTGTTTCCTGGAATATTTGAGATGGCTGTTCTCAGTGACCAGCTGAGTTCTGTGTGCTAGTGAGGTGTCCCTAGATCTCCCTTTGCCTCACTCCATGAGAATTAGCCCCAAAAGTGATACGTGTCTTTCTCTGCTAAGTGATTGCCACAAGTGAACAGACCTTATAACACAAGGAATATTTCTCGCAGTTTTAATGTCTGCTTTGGTAAAAGTTGTGGCAAATTACTCCCCCGTCCCCATCAGTGGGCCCCCATCCAAAGCAGGTGCTGTAGTGATCTGGCGCGGGGGAGGCCCCGGGCCAGTGACAGCTGCTTCCCAGTATAGCTCAGAGAAAGACCTTGGCACCGTAAATTCACACAGAAATTTCATTTGGTTGGGGAAGAAATTTGGCATTTGGAAATATTTCCCTAGGGTTGTAGATGACCAAATGGCACCCATGTATAAAATTTATACAGATCTATATAAAAGACCTCAGTATTATTTCCTTCCTTCCTTGTTTCTTTCTTTTTTTTCTTTTTCTCTTTGGTCTTATAAAACATTTAGCAAGTGAACTAGGAATATATTTTTAAATGGCCATCATATTATTTATTTAGTGCTTACAATGGGCCAGATGTTGCTGAAGATTTGCACTGATTAAATACAAATCCTTAATGTAACGCAGCTACTATAATGAGTAAACTTCTAGATCTCAGTGGCTTAACACGACTCATTTATTGCTCTTATCACAGTCTAGTGCTGAGGTTACCAGGGAGCCAGGCTTTATGCAGTTATGCAGCCTCCTTCTGTCTTGGTCTTGTCACTTTGCGTTCCTTTTAGTTGTCAGTACCCTCTCCATCAGCTGGCTGACCATGGAAAAAGAAAAGAATCAGGCATGGGCCCTGCCTAGAAACGGTACTTCTCACCAGGCTTGCCCTCCATTGGCCAGAATGAAATCACATGACCATATCTAACAGCAAGGGAGATTGGGTAATGTAGTCTCACTGTGTGCCTTGGAAGAAGAGGCATCCTAGAGCATTAGCAATCTCTGCCTCTACACTTTATTTGCAATATCTCACTTAAAGGTGACAACAGCTCACTAGCCTGTAAGCTTAAGATGGTTTCTTTGATTTCTTCCCATAGTTTCTACAATACCATTCATTAAATATAATGAATTCATTAAATATAATGAATTCATTAAATAAATGTTGAATGTTGAAGGAACAAATGATAAAACTAGGGCACAGAAAAGTAGGGGCACCTGAGTGGCTCAGTCAGTTAAGCGTCCAGCTTTAGTTCAGGTCATGATTTCATGGTTTGTGGGTTTGAACCCTACATCGGGCTCCGCACTAACATTGCAGAGCCTGCGTGGAATTCACTCTCTCCCTCTGTCTGCCCTTCCCCGACTAGCACTTTCACTCTCTCTCAAAGTAAATAAATAAAAAAAAAAAAACAACGAAGGCTCATAAAAGTAACTTGCTCAAGGTGTCCAACATATTTATTGCAAATATGCAGATTGTGAGTGGCCGTGTTAAGTAAAATAATCAGGGAACTTACACTTTTATGTATTTACTGCCTTGAGTTAATTTTCATACAGTCCATTTTTTCTGACAGTAAGCCACAAATTTAATTATCTGGAAGCCCTACCTAACTCAGAAAATAAGAACAAAATCAAGGCTGTTACATGGTTTCTCTAGTGTAAAGGTGGGAAGGATACGTATACCTCTTCATTCTGTCTTGCCTTTTGATAAAGTAAAAATTCCTACATAGGGCTACCTAAGGTCATTCAGCATATGTGCCTATCCATAGAGTTTAAACTCTCTTTACCTGGCCTTGACATATTTGATAATATTGGTGGAGTAGTAGACATGAAATGTGTACCTTCAACCTCTCTAAAACTAAGGAAGACAACGGCCAAGTGTATGAGACTGCTTTCCAGTGTCCACTTGTCCACAGAACCCAGGTCTGAGCTAAGATGCCATGGGAACTAGAAAAGACATAGCACGTTGACCCTTGGCCTTCAAAGAACTTACCTGTTTGTGGGGTGCTATTGAGCAATCTTTATTTATTATATCAGAGTCAATGCTAATCATCTCATCACCTTGAATCTGTTACCCTTGAGAAGACTGCACATGACTTTATTGGACCCTAACACCGTCCAGGTCTCCAGGAACCACATTTCAGAAGTCCTTTGGCTAGTAGCAGAGGCAGACCTAGATGGTGTTTTGGTTTAGTTTGGTTTGGCTTGATTTGGTTTTGGCCCATCAACTCTGCATTGCCAAGGTTAGAGGAAGATCAGACTTCACATTTCAGTGTCTTGCAAACCTCAGCCTTCCAGCACTCAGTTTGCCTGCATTTGGGACGTATGCGAAGATAAAGATGCATCTGAGATAAGTATGATTAAAGGTAATTAGTGAGCTCATGCGGCTGGTGGAATAAACACAGACAGATGCTGGTTGATAGAAAGCTAACAAAGAAACAAAAAGACCAAGAAACATGGCAGCTTAGGAAGATTGGCCAAAGCCTCGCACTGACACACTGTTTTACTTAGATCTTTTGATGGGCCGCTTTTGTCTCTGCCCCAGGAATATAAATTGGAATCAAATTTATGTTCATGTTAGATTGTTTACTCACGTTATACACATAAAATGAGTGTTCTGTGCAGTTCTTCTTGGTGAATTTATATTTGCTTTTGTACTTCTATGATAACATGATAGTCCAGGTTCTGAAATAGATGGCAATGTGTTTTCATATTTTCAAGTTACAGTTTAGTGTGTGTACATTATGATACAATAATGAGTCTGTGTTTTGCCTTTTTCTAAGATTCGCTCTATGTTAACTGTTGGATACCTGTTGCTTGGAAATGTTCTAGAAAACACAATTGTCTCAGGCAGGACTTACATCGTAACCCGCTAGTTCTAGATCTGGGACTGTTCAGAACTCCTTTTCCTTATTCCAGACTTCACCTGCCCCATTATTTCATTTTAGAACAGTGTCCCTATTAGAAGCATGGACTATGGAATGAAACCATCCAGGTTCAAAGACTGCCTCCAACATTTACTGGCTCTGAGAACTTAAAGAAGTCATATAACCTCTCTGATCTTCAATTTCATCATCTGTACAAAGGAACCCAACTGGCAGGTTCACAGGGAAGGTTAAATAATACTTTTATGTAAGAATGTGAGAGAAAAAAAAAGGCTTTGCACATAGCAATAGACATTAGCTATTATCTTCTCTATTATTCTGTCTGTATGGCATGTACCAACTAGACACTCAGGCTGCAAGCACTTAACACTAATCTATTTGGAATAAAAATGAGGAAGTTAAGGCAAAGGAGAATTTTGTTTGTGTGACAGAGTTCACCATCTTCTTGGATTATGAAGCACGCATATGTATGTGTTATCTGACTAGAATCAGTTCAATCTAAATGAGTTTGTGCTGGACATATCTCATTGTCCTCAATATAGCCCCACAGACAAAAGGAAGTCGGTTCTTGATGTCACGTGACCGCACCTTCAGGAAGGACGTTCGTTTGCAAAATAAAGGTCCTGTGTTGACATCCGTGCAGCTTCCAACCACATTTATAATGGGCAGGGCAACTCCCCATTCTGGTGCAGGAGTGATGTTCTTCTCCTTTCACTTCATCCAAGAAGCCCACTCGGGCCACCTGCTATATGCTTGTGCTGTTGCTTTTTCAGGGGTTTGTCCACTGATCTTTCCTCTAGCCAGTGCCCCTCCACCCCGCCCTGTAGGAGGCCCCTTACCCCATCCCTGCGTAATTAGAGAAAGCATCCAGTCAGCTCCCCAGAGCCGCTTAGCTTTCATCAGGAAGCAGGACTATCGGAGTTTCGAGGTTGATAGGAGTGGAAACATTTGTGTTCAACAAGCAGGCTCCTTCATGTGTTGTCAACATTTCATTTGTGATTCTAATGAGGGCGGAGGAGAAAATAAACTCCGCATACCACTCTCCACTGCTACAGCTGATGTTTGTAAGTTTCTAGCCATGGCCTTGAGTTGCGTCTATCAGGAAGGCATTTGGAAAAGCAGCTGTGTGCCACTGCTGGGTGTGAGCGAGAGCTAAGATGGTTAAATCGACGGAGGCAGTCCTGAGAATGGGAAGTGTACACGTTTACTTCTCAGAGACTGGAATTTCTATTCCTATTGGTGCTTTAAATGTCTCCAAAAGGTGAAAGCACTCTTACGTTAAAAGCAGGGTCGGGGCGCCTGGGTGGCTCAGTCGGTTAAGCGGCCGGCTTTGGTTCAGGTCATGATCTCGCGGTCCGTGAGTTCGAGCCCCGCGTCAGGCTCTGTGCTGATAGCTCAGAGCCTGGAGCCTGTTTCAGATTCTGTGTCTCCTTCTCTCGGACCCTCCCCCGTTCATGCTCTGTCTCTCTCTGTCTCAAAAATAAATAAATGTTAAAAAAAAAAATTTTTTTAATAAAAAAAAAAATAAAAAAAAAAATAAAAGCAGGGTGTATTAGAGGTACTCTCATTCTTGACCCCTGGCTCGTCTCATCTCTGAAAGTCTGCCGCCGATTTCGTGTCCAGCGTATCTGCTGAGTGCTCCTTACCTATTAAGTTCCACATTGAGGGATTTTCTAGGCCTGAAAATAAGACACAAAATAAGTAGACCTGCAACCCAATGCCCCTCTGGTCCAGCGAGGAGACAGACATCCGTGACACAGCCACACAAATATCCGAGAAACCACAGCCCTGCAAAGGGCCTGGAAGAGGAGATACATGGTGCTGTCATAGAACAGAGTCAGGGGATCTGATTGGGGATCGGGGGGCACCACCCTTTGTATGTTATAACCCGGCTGCAATCTGAAGGGTGGAGAAGGGAAGGGACCAGGGCCGTTCCGGGTAAAGACACGGCCTCAGGCCGACAGACCAGAGAGAAGGCCCAGAGCCTGAGGAGATCCTGGATGCCAGTGTGGCCACAGCAGAGAGGGGGAGGGGAGGGCCTCCAGCGAACAAACGCTGGAGGAGGGGTGAAGAGCTGGTGTTGAGCCCCTTGCCTCACCTTCCACTGGGTTTTTTAATAAGACTGAAAAGCTGTGCCTCAGACACACGTGCCTCTGTGGGAACGCTGCTGCCCAGGGTCGGGGGCGAGATTAGGGCCCTGCACTACACACTGTGATGACTTGGGGAGGCGCTGTCCCCTCCCACGCAGGGTCCTTGACAGCTATACCACTTTACCGAAACTCAAAACTCGACAGACGCATCCTGCCGTCCTCAGAATGCTTCTTGGAGGAGGTAGAGAGGGCCTGGGTTTTGTAAGCATTACGAAATCTCAGTACAAGTTCATCAAATCCTGAGCCGTTACTTACAGTTTGGGATCGTGGCAAGTCTGTTCCACATGTGCCAGAGAGGCGGCAGAATGGAACTGCCATCCCCGCCCCCCCACCCCACCCCCCGCCCCGGTTCCTGAGTCCAGGGTGATCGAGGACGAGCCAGCCCTGCTGGCTACATTTGGTGCAACAGAACTTCCTCTCCTGAGCTTCGTGTGTATGTCACTGTGGATGTAATACCCAACAGACCAGGGGTGGTAAATAAGTGCCACAGTTACCTGCTTTATAGGCCCCAGTGGCCCCACCAGCAGCCCCATGGGGCCCAGCATCACCTCAGAATCCTTTTCAGCCCAGGGTCAAAGGCGGACAGCAGCAGGCAGTGGGTGGCATCATGCTAACATAATCCTAGCTGCCGTTCCTGAAGTAGAGCCTTGCCCTCTGCAAACTTGGCTAATAAGTCTGGCACACAATGCCAAGGGCCACTTTGCTGAGGAGAACACTTACAGCGTGTCCTAGGAAGCTACGGACTCAGCCCACTACCCCCAGACTTCTACATCCTGTGTAAACTTGCTGCTTTCTCCTTGTCCTTGTGAACATGGTAATTTTTCTACAGTGATAAAAATAAATGTTTTATTATTATTTTTTTAATGGCCTTGCAAAAACAGAAACACAATTTTAGGACGTATCGGGAAGGAGTTAAGTTGTGGCCTGTGCATTTGCACAGGAAAACGATGGTGTGCACTAGAAATGGGATTTCAGAAAAGTCGGGGGCCAGGGTGGCGGGGTGGCACAGGCTTTTTGTGTTCCTGCATTTGGACACGAGTAACCCCTGGGTAAAGCTCCCTGTGACTGCAGGGCTGGTGGGGGGGGGGGGGGTTGTGGGAGCGGCAGGCCAGCAGTGGCCTCATACAGGGTGTCTCATGAAACGCTCTAGCAGAGCATGCCCACAGGCTCAAGAAGACGATATCTGGTCCAGAGGAAGTCCATCAGAAAGAGTAACAAATGCAGATGGCAGTCTGGGATTAGCAGGAAGCTAACTCTGCCTCCCCATTTTGTCCTTCCTTTCTGTCACATGGGCGGTGACGGGCGCTGTTACTTAGCAGCTTATTCTTTGTTTAGTTCTTTCTATGTCTAGAAGTTGCTTGCTCTGACAGACATAGGAAGTCCCTAAAAAGAAAGAGTCTCCAACTCAGGGTGCTTACCTGGAGATGATCATGAGTTCCTCCACCAATCCAGGAGTGGAACTGTGATCTTCTACATCTGACTGTGGAAAAACTCGAGTCTTAGGAGGGGTGAGTCACTTGCAAGAGATGAGTTTGTGTGTTGTAGAGCTGACACTTGAACCCCCAACATGCCCGCTTTCAAAGCCTTTCAACTCCTGTGCCCTTTGATCTGGACTTATTTTTCCCAGACCCCTCCCTTCACCAGGGGACAAGCCAAGGAAAAGCCCTAAAAGAGACAGCCCATGCAAAACAGACTGGGTAGAAAGAATGCATCCACCCCGCCAGGGAAGATGGCCTCCCTTGTAGTTCCCCACTGCCCCATGCTTCTCAAGGCCACTGAAAGAAAGGGCGAGCCTGCCGCCTCTCTGCTGTGACCATGGGTTGGGGAAAGCATTCTGGGGCAGAGGTGAGGAAAGCAGGCTACTTTGTGCATGGAGTTAGCACTAATCTGGTCCATCCCCAGAACACTGCTATCAGTCAGATCTCGGGCATATTCGTCATGGCTGCTCCCCTGTTCAGAAGCTGCCCCCACAGGCCCACCCTCTGTTCATCCTGGGCAGGAAGGGGAGAGTTTCCTTTGATCTGTAGACCGGTAGCAGGAGAAGCATGGCAGTTCATGGACCATCCCCCGCCCCCCACCTTGCCCCTCCACCCAGGCGAGTGTTTGGACAGCCATGCAAACAAAGCCCCTTGGCCATGCTTGCTTTAGAACAGCTAGACTGAAGACAGAGCATGGAACAAAGTGGAAGGTAGAATAGCAGCCCCCTTCATACTGAGGACTTGTAGGTCACAGTGCAGAGGAGAGGATGCTGGGACTCAGATAAACAGTTCAGAAAGAGGGCAGAAGACAGATGGAAGGGACCCAACCCACTGGGTGGCTGGACTCCTGTGATCGGGAAGGAAACACACACTCACCATGCTGGTTTCTGGTCTGTCTGAAACCGCATGCCCTGAATAAAAGGCATCAGCCTGGAAACAGATCAGCTAGCTTTGGAGATATATCCATAGTTTAAAAAGTAAGACAGGTAGCTCTTGGGAGACCGTAACTGTTTTCTACTTATCCTCCTTTAGAAAGCAAAGTTTTTGAGTCAAGTAATTCTGAGTAGGGAATGTATGTCTTTTAAAAATATATTCAGCTTCCCTATAGTATAGTATACTTTGATGTATTGAAATAGAGCTTGCCCCACTCAAATTACTGCCTCAGTGCCTAATGCTGTAAAATTAAACTATTCCTTGCTGATATTTTATTAAGCTTCACCAGCATTTCAGACTCAGACATCTCATGGAGCTTCGGGCCATATGTTTTATATGCTGTCAGGGTGAACTCTGACTTCGGTCCACAAAGCTCCCTTCCCCGATGTCTTTATATAGTACCGGATTTCCAAAAACTTTCCTACAGGCCATTTCCAAATTGTGGACTGTTGGAAGTAAATGTCTCTGGTCATATGGGTGTCAATGTCTAAAAAGACAAGAAAAAAAGAAAGAAGGAAAGGAAAATAAGTTGTATTATGAAAAGTTCTTGCTTCCTGGACATTATTTTTGCATTTCTTCTGTGTGTGATACTCTTATTTTTCTCACCATTGTGGGTGTGGGGGGCGGGGTGGGGGAGGATTCAGGGAGTGTAGAATGTTTCTGAAATCCATATGCAGAAAAGGGTATGCGTTCATACACAAGGAGTTCACCTCTCTAGCAGGGAGCCAAAGGTACCTGTATGTTTGCATTTGGGGAAATAAATGGATATCGCCATAAATGGCGATCCTCTTAACAAGACTAACTTTGTCACTTAATAAGGGAGATTATTTCATAGATTTAAAACCAGTTAACACATTTAAAACTTGATAAGACAAGGCAATCCTGGTATGTTTCCTGTTCTCCAGTGATTAAAGCAAATCGAACGCTGGACCAGAAGAGGTTTTCCATGGTACAAGTAATGCTGTGAATGTTTCTCCTGGTAATGCAATTAGGAAATATTGGCCCCAGTTAATGAAACTTAAACAAAACATGTTGCCCTCGTCAAACTTGTTCAAGTTGTTAAACAGGCAAAGCCTTGTCCAAAAAGTTAAAAAACAGGGGCATATAGTGTTTCCATGGAAACTCTGTTAAAATACTGATTTGTGGATATGATCATAATCAGCCCCATAATCTAATATGACTGAATTAAATGAAAAAGAATCTCAGTTATGAAGTAAGCCCCCTGTGTAAGAGTATTCTTACACATGCAGAAAACATATGGATCCTGACGGACACTATTTTCAAACTACTTATTGGCACAGAGATGAAGCTTTAAGACTTGGGTTCTGTCTGTCTGTTTTTTCCCCCCTCCATTCATTGTTCATCGGTTTTATAATGCTGGGATTATGTGGGTGAGCAGTAAATAAAGTCTCGATGACATTTGGATTTTTCAATATGTATCATTGCTCCCCACACAACACCCCATATTGTTCTCATTGTCTTTTGTGACAAGAGAAGGTAACCCATAATATTTAACGGTTTGTGGGACGTTACAAGATTAAGTTTTATTAAGGTCATAATTTCTTCCTGCTAATGGGATCTTGGTAGAATTCTAACTATGAGGTTTCCCATGGATGCCTTTGACCTCTTGAGGGAAGGGCACAAGGGCGAGGCGCTGGGTCAAGCGTTCCCGGGACCCTGGGCAGGAGCTTCAGGGCCACGCACCAGTCTCCCCACCCCACAGTTCCACAGCTCAGCTTGCACCTGCCTGGGCGGTGGTAAAAATGGAAACTGCTCACCATGGTATACACTTCAGCCCAGTGGGACAGCAAGGACAGCTGTCTGTCAGCAAACTTCTTGATTCATTTGGAAACCATTCCACCCAAAAAAGAGCAGATGTGCTCTTCATGGGCTCAGTTTCCTTCTCGCAAGAATATGTCCTCAGTCGTGTACGAACATCAGATGAGGGTTACCGCATAGTTCTTAGCAAGAGTCTGGCAATTACTCACACCTTAGTCATGGCATCCCAGAGCATCTGTAGAAAGACTTGTGTGACGGGACAGTGATAGGCAAATGTGCCCCTGCCCAGGTGCATCTACACATCTCCTGCCAGCATGGTCCCTGGATATGTGGTCTGTGGGTCCTAAGGTCACAGAGTGTCTGTGACTCACTTTCCAGACAGAGATATGCTACGTGGGGTCAGGCAAAGCTCAGAGATTGGACCCTGGCCCAAAGAGGGAGCAGGACTTGACTTCTCCCTGTGTTCTTCCATCCAGCTCCCAGAGCGGCTATGCCTTCCGGCTACACACGCCTTATTTGGGCACAGAGAGGAATACACTCAAGAGACAGAGGTTCAGGCCTGAGTCTGGCGCCAGGAGCTTAAATCTGCTGGATTATTTACTCCCCTTAACACTTCACTTTCTAATCAACTTGGTTTTATATCCAAGTAATCTATGAACACAAATTTTAAAAATTAAATAGTATTATAAAAGTTTGCAAAGAATAAAAAGAGGCCCCGACCCTCCACCACCCCCTACTCCCAGCCCCTAGTCCCGCTACCTAGAAGCAAAAGCTTCTGCCTCTCTTAGCATCTCTATTTCTCATTAGCAAGTTGAGATTGCTGGGTTTTATTGAATTTCAGACATTACTTATTTACTTCCTTTCATACGTGGTACTTTGGACTTCTTACATCATCTCCTCTTGCCTTGTCCATAGTCCACAGCTGCATACCTATCTCATAGCTTTTTATCAATTAGATAGTGATTATATCACGAGGACTACCTGTGTGTATCCCCTACTGTGATAAATAGTGTGCTACTGTGTGTTTCCTTTTTTACAGTATTTTTTCCCTGGATCAAAAAATCCCCATGTCCTTTTATTTGCTTTGTTTTCCTTTTACCCATGTATTTTTTTTCCTCTTTTTTTTTTTTAATTTTTTTTTAATGTTTATTTATTTTTGAGACAGAGAGAGACAGAGCATGAATGGGGGAGGGGCAGAGAGAGAGGGAGACACAGAATCGGAAGCAGGCTCCAGGCTCTGAGCTGTCAGCACAGAGCCCGACGTGGGGCTCGAACTCACGGACCACGAGATCGTGACCTGAGCTGAAGTCGGCCGCTTAACCGACTGAGCCACCCAGGCGCCCCTTTTTTTTTCTCTTTGTATTTCATCAACCATCTTAGGTGCCAGTTACTACTATTTGCTAACTATCCACCAGTATTTGGGGAGAATTTGCTCCTGGCACCCTCCACCATCCTGTTCCAATCCGGAGGGTCCTGTTCCAATCCAGCTGCTGGGCTCCTGTGATTTCTCCTCTCCACGTTCCTCTATTGTCGTCTTCTTTCTTTCTCCTAGACCCATGCCTTCCTTTCCCTTGACTGAACGCCTCCTTTTGCTCACAAACATTCTCAGCTCATTTTCTAAGAAAGGGAGGTAAAATGTTTTCAGTCCTCGTAGCTCTGAAAATGCCTTAATTCTGCTCCTACACGTAACAATCGTCTGGCTGGATATAGAATTCCAGGGTGGGATCGTTTTCCCTCAGAATGGCCAAGGCATTGCTGTCTTTTCTTCTGCCTTCCAGTGTTAACCTGTTAAAAACTCCGATGCCATTCTAATTCTGGACCTTTTGCTATGATCAGGCTTGCCCAGCCTTCATCCCAGAAGCTTTTGGAACGTACGTTTTGTCTCTAGTGTCCTGAGACTCCTTGATTCAGTTTCTTCTCCTCCTCATTTATTGTGCAGGACATTTTACAAGCGCTTTTGTATTAGAAATGCATACCCTTCAGTTCTAGGAAATCTTCCCATGTTATTTTTCCAAGTCTTTTTGTTTTATTTCCTGAGAGATTTTCTCCTTCTAACTTATTTCTACTCTTAAATTTATGTGTTTATTTTGATGCTTTTTTTTTTTTTTTTTTCAAATTTCCAACAGTTCTTTTTTAGAGCAGCATGGTCTTTTTCCAAGGATACACTGTGGTCTTTGGTCTTTGATCTCTCTGAATATATTGGTTGTAGTTAAAGTTATTGTTTTTTTCTTGCTGTCTGTGCTGCTAACTCTAAGTCATTTAATTTTTCTGACGGCTTTTTGTCTTTCTTTTTCATGGCGAAGACCCTTCACACATAGGTGTGCCTTAGTTCTTATTTAAAAGTGAGGCTCTTAATATCTAAAGCTAAAATCCTATTGGAAAATTTCCCCACAAATGGGTTTTACTGTTGGGTGAATCAGTGGGATTCAGTGCAGGTTTTCATTTTTCCGGTTCAGCTCCTCACCCCTACGTCATCTGGACACTAGCAGTTTTCAGGACCATATAAGACCATACTAGTGACGTGTGAAATAGAATATGTATGTTGGTAACTACTAGCATTGTGCCCTCCAGCCTATCCATGGCAGTGCATGGATTAAAACTGCTAGTGCATCTGGCTCTCTAAGTGTTACTCCACAGTCTTGGCCTTGAAAGTGACCAAGTGGGACCAGTTACCCATACTCAGATGCCATCCTTTCTCTGGGCCCCTCTCTTCTGCACCCAGTTCAGGAGTATATCTCTCTTTCTCCCAGGAGCCTGTGAACATCTACAGAACATGGACAATGACATGGGTATATAGTGATAGAGAACAGAGGCCACTCCATGCTCTTCCATTTATCAGCACCGTGACCTGGGGCAACTTATCTATCATTTCCAAACTTTGGTGCCATTAACTTGTAGCCCAGTCCAGTGGATCTCAAGCATGTCCAGCTTAGCCACTCCCTCCTCCTCAAGTATAGTTGTGAAAAGCTTCCTTGTCACTTCTCCGTCAGACATCTGTCTAGAGCCTCTCTTCCCTTTTCTCAAGATTTTAGGTGCCCTAGTGTATTGTGAGGATGTGAGGAAGCAGATGAGGACCAGGGGAGGATTGCAGCATGGAGAGAAGTTGCCCCTTAGCAGTCAGTGGGCAGTGCAGCAAGCTGGGGTGTCCTTGGGAGGTGGTCCTCCTTATTGGAATGAAGGAGCGGCCAGACCCCACGTTGCAGCTCTTCCTCCTCCCAGAGGTCCCGCCCCACTCCCTTTCACTGGCTCTTTCCAAATAACAGGAGAATTTTTACCCTGCCTCATTATCACATTCCCTTGATTCTAAGTTGCCATGAATAGAAGTGGGAGCCTCTACATGAATAAAAAGCGATACACATTGATGAGCGTGTACTGAGAGTCTCTCACTTCTTCAGACTTCCACCTCGGGATCTCAGCCTCAAATGTTCCTCCCTTTCACTTCTCTTTGCCTGTTATTGCCTACCCCCCACCCACTCCAGGCTGCAGACTGAAAGTCCTCTCTCCCATGACACCCAGGACTTGGCGGGGCACCCCCTTTTATCCTCCTGTATCATTCCGCATGTGTCTTTCAAACCACCCACAATGGTCACTGGTTGTGTGATAATCGTATAGCTTTGGAAGTTACTGTAAACCCTGAGAACACAAGGGCGGAGCAAGTCATACCCTTCGCTCTATTCCCCCAGCACAGGGGATACTCAGTTACTATTTATTGAAGGAAAAGAGGTACAGAAGGGGGAGAAGGTGTAAGGTAGAGGCGATGTGAGCTACCATTAACAGCGGAAAAGATGAAGCCTTTTACAAATAAGGTTTCCGGTGCATATGAAAAATTTAAAGTCTGATCTAACAAAGAGGCAAAGCAGGTTCACCTGCCCCGATGCCTTTTGCAGAACACCAAGGACAGGGGCCACAAACTTTCATGGGAACCCGCTCCAAACCTAGGGGGAGTAAGGGTTCTTCCCAATACTGGAAAAGCATGTTACTTTTTGCCTCTGCTCCACCGAATGAAAAAGGTCCAATTCTTTCCTAAATGTGAAACAAAGAGATAAAAGGTAAGAAATGCAACTTTGGAAGCAGGTGCAGTTTATAAAAAAAAGAAAAAACAAGTCCCTGGGACCAGTTAGTCCCCAGTTGAGATTACTGTTAAGGCACGGAGCTCTGGTGTGAGTGATCTTTAGCTGTAATTGTAATACTCTGTTGATAAAAACAGCCAAGCGTTGTGAGAAATCCATCTGCCTGTGACCAGGGGGCATTTAAGATTACCTGGAGAGCCTTAGGCAGAGAATCGGCGTCTCTCTGCTGCTGCTGGCTCTAAGCGGCATCAGTTCGAGGAGGATTTCACTGTTTTGTTCCGGAAGCAGCTGGTGAAAGAGAAGTGAGGTAGTGAGACGGTTCCGAGGGGACTTTGTGGGTCTGATAGCCTGTTGCTCGGGAGAGGACAGTAAATTGCCAACTCTGGCTGGGAGAAGGGTCATGATTAACCCTTTCTGGAACCCCATAAGGAAAATGGTCTTCTTTTTAGGGCAATAGTATAAGCTACCAGTTACTGAGCTCTCACTGTGTGCCGGATGCCATGCTAGATCGAACTTTACATCACAGCTTTTATGACTGAGCCGAGAGAAGTTAGGTGCTGGATTCTAATCCTGAGCCCACCGTTACTCTGTGTTGCCTCTCAACTTTTCCACTGGACTAAGGAACAGAAAATGGCTGGAGTAATCTTCCAAGCAGTGCTAAGAAACAGAAAAACAATGGACACCAGAGACTCTAGCTAGGACTGGCTGGACAGGGAGGAAGGAAGGAGTCCCAGAGTCAGGCTGGGGGTACCAGTGCAGGATAGAGCTTTGCAGGAGTCGCTGGGGCATTTCCTCAAAGACCTGCAGGATGCCGTTGTGTCTGTGGGAGAGCAGCATGGATCCAAGGCATCCTGAGTGCTGGCTGGCCCCCCCAGGGCACCTGGAGCCTGCTGACAACGTAGAGGTGGCAGACATTTAGCAGTGTGCACAAGGAGTCTCTCTGCTGGCTATCCCCCTGAAAATAGGACGTCTGACTCTATCAGCCAGGATGTGGTCCTGCGAACAAACACAAGCTAGTCGAGGTTTTGCAAGTATTAAGGGCTTGAATACAGAGAACCAGAAGCTTTCACAGTCACTGAAGGGTGAGGAGATGCGGGTCACGAAGCACTGATGCGGATGTTTCCCAAGAGCTCATGCTGTGAGCTGCCCACTGCACATCTTGTCTGTGGCTGCCTCCAGGTCATCGTGGCCTCCGTCTCGTTGTTGCCTCCCGCATCTGGTTCTGGCCCTCTCTTGGCAAACTCTCACCTGGAACCGAGCGTGGGGGACGTTCTGGGAAATGCAGTTCTAGCGTCTCTTCCTGGATGCAGGACAGGCCTCCTAAGGAGGAAGTGGTGATGTCCGGTTGAGGATCACCCATCGGCACCCTGGAACTTCCTGTGACATTGGTACACTGTCATCCAGTCTGCTGTCCCCGCTCCCACTTTTCCCTTGTCGTTTGGATGAGGGGGTGAGACAGGGAAACTTTTTACCTGGTAAAGTTTCAGAACGGTGTGAGGTCAAGGGCCATTTCAGGCAACTCAGTGTCTCATTGTCCCACCCTGCCTCAGGAAAAACTGCAAGATTCTTGATAAATTGTCAATGGGAAGAAATGAAAATACTCCCCCAAAATTGGCAATGAGGCCCTTCATGGAGACACATGTGTTTGCCTTCTTCATCGCCCACAGTGTGGTTACTAAGAGCCGTTAAAGGGCCCACGTGTGTCCACCCGGTCTGGGAAAAGGTACCACGTCTCCTGCAAGGAATCTGTCATGAGCACCATTGTGGTCATGCCGACCTGGCTGCGCTGAATGGTGGCCGTGGTTGCCTGGGGAGCTGCGTGGGGTGTGTTGTGAGCGTCCTTAGGAAGGAGTTAGCAGGATTCATTAGGGATGCCTGACATGAAATCAGGAAGGACAACAGGATGATACAGGTTTGCTCTCCACACCAGTGCTGCTGTCAGCTGTGGTAGTTGACAGTCTGTGTGGAAGTGCTCATGGGATAGATCTCTGTACCTAAAGATTGGTTGCCCACCTCCTATCAGAAGGAGCCACCAACCTGGACTACAGCTGCATTCGTCAGGATGCCATCCATGGCAAGCAAAACAAAAAACTCAAGGCGGCTTAAGCAAAATCAGTTAGTTAAAGGAAGTTAATCGTTTGGTTGGTTGGGATAGGTGGAAATTCATGGGCTCGTAACTGAAATGTCTAGAGCTATATCTGGCTTCAGGTGCAGTTGGATCTAGGGCTCAGTTGAACTCACCAGGGTTCTCAGTCTCTCGTTTCCCTTGTCTTTGTGTCAGCCCTGTTCTCAAGCAGACCCTCCTCACATGGTGCCCCTGACTCTCTCATTTGCCCCGCTTGGCAAACTCAATGGAAAGAAGCCTCCTTTTTCCTGAGAGTGTCCTTTCAAAGTCCTGGGGAGCTGGCTGTCGTTGGCAAAGCTTGGATCGGGGCCCACCTGACTATGGAAGAGGAGGGGAGGATGCGTTCCTGTGCTCATGCACTAGGGGGCAAACCCTACACAAATCCCACGGACTGACACTGGAGGCAGGACAGCTCCCTAAAGAAAATGGTGTGGGTGTGGGGGGAGGGGAGGGTTCTGCCAGCCATCAGAGGGGACGTGGATGCTCAGCTGACAAAAGCAACAGCTGTTATTCCAGCCCAGCTGGAGTCAGGATCAGTCTGGGCCATCTCTGAATCATCTCAGGCAAGTTGCTAACTTCTTTGGACCTCTAGTTACTCATTTGTGTAATGAGTAGGTTTGGTTCAATGGTTCACTCTGCCATTCCAGCTCTAAACTTGTACAAATCTACCCATAATCCACAACCAGATGGACCACACTGGGAGCAGGGTCCATTAGCAACAGTCCCAACAAGTGGATCAGTTACTTATTTCAGGCCTAATTGTGCTGTAAAGCACCAACAGGCAGCTTGAGAAATCTCCCAGCACTGTTAGGGTCTCAGTCAGAAAAATGCAGAACTGGTTTTGAAGGGACATACTCCACAGAAGTGACTGTGGTCTCTGCCCCAGACAAAGACACCCTGTTGGATCCTCAGTGGAAGATCCCTTCTGCCTGCAATTCTCTTGGAAACAGGGCCTCCGCCAAGCTCATCTGGTGCACTCTGCTCTGGGTAGAGGTAATTATTTTTACGAGGCATTATTCACGTCTAGTCTACCTGAGGGCCACCCCAAATAACGCTTCTCTAGCTATTAAAGGCTTTATCAGGCATGCAGAGTCTCTGGTAGTTTCCTTCAGGGGAAAAGAGAAAGATTCCTCTTGAAGTTTACCACCTCCCGCAGCAATTTGCTGCCCATTTCAGGGCCACGTGAAGTGGTTGGCACCTGAAAAAAGCACAGTCTTTCTCTTTTAAGTGCAGCCGGAAAATGGGAGTCATAAGTGAAAGTAGGGAACCGGGAGAAGCATTTCCATGCAGCCAAGGTAGCTTTCTTGTTTTGTTGTGAGCTGGCAGACTTCGACATGCTGAAGCAATGTTTTGTCAAATTTCTTAAATGCTGAATGTGGCACTGGCCCAAATGAATGTAGATGTTATTTTAGTGCTAGGAGAGATTTATTTTAATGTACAGTTGTAGCCACTACAAAGGCCCCTTTTCATCTACTGGGGGCTCGATTCCTTGCTCATTCACTCTGCAACCCCCTCCTTGTTCTAGGGTACTGGTGTATGCCGTGAAATTGCCAAGTATTCCCTCCTTCCCTCTTCGTCTCCTAAGGCAGAGACATAAGTGCTGACAATAATTATAATTAAGATGTCTTGTGCCCGAAAAAGCAGTGTGCAGGGCTCCGTTCCTTTGCACGGCCTGCCTGGAATTCACAGACAGTGCTGCTTGATACAGAGGATGAACCAGCCGCAGAGCTGACCTGCCCAGCTCCAGACTCTGGCAAAGCGACCCCCAGAGAAGCTTTCCCTTGTCTAGGACCTCAATTCTCTAAGCATGGAAGGAGCTATTCCTTCACGGCTCGCTTCAGAGGTGGGAAATCCATCTGAACTGAGCCTCAGATATCAGTATCTTGCACCTTGATGGAGGCCAAAATAAAAGGAAGGGAAACAATAGAGGAAGCTCTGGCGACATGTGAGGTTTTAGCCCAGCCAAGTCTGTGCTTTCAAGGCAAGATGAGGGGAGGGGAGCCACAGACAGAATGGTCGTGGGGGCCTGGGGTGAGGGGGAGGAAGGGGGAATCATCACCAGACCCAGTGGTAGAAGGGAAACTGAAGCCAGGACAGCTCTCAAATCTATCCCATCCATCCAAGGCCCCCTTTTACTAATAATCTGTAATATCCCTTTTACTATCCCAAAATGAGATGCATAGAAAATAGAACCTGTTTCCCCACATGCTGCCGAATGAAACAAACAAAAATTAAAGCACGCTCCAACACTAGTATCAAGAAATGAAAGAACCGTAGTTTATAATATGATAGTATATACTTTAGTATGTAAATGTTTGGGCATAATTACAGGAAGAGACAGAACGAAGTAGTCAAGAGCTTGCATGGGATCTTTGTAGGTAAATGCAAGGGCTGCTGTAGGGACATCTCAGCCCCAAACCCTGCCTCACTGGTGATGGGGAGGGGGGGGTGGTCTCTGAAATAGTAAAGTCGTAGGCAAAACAAAATGCACTCATCTCTCTCTTTCACAGAACTGTAGTTACATTTCTAGAAAATTCCACATGGAAGACAGTCTTCGTATTTAGATGTAAAGCGGAATCCAGTTCAAGGCCCAGATATGGATTATGCTTTCCAAGCGCATCAATCACAGTACAGCACTTGCAAGCACTGGGGTGGGGGGTGGAGGCCTGTCCCGTGAATTGTGGGCCTTCCAGTTATTGACAAACTACAAACCTCCGAAACAGACCCCTCGGGGCAGGGAGGGGTGGGTGCAGCCCAATTGAGAACTAAGGGGAAACGGCTGAAGGCTTCAGGTCAGGTGTGTGGGCTTGAATCCTGGGTCCACCCAGTCCTAGCAGTTGTGTAGCCCTGGTTAAGTCACTTAACTGCCTGCATCTTATCTTTAAAATGGACAGAACAGCCCGTCCCTTAAGAAATTGCTGGAAAAGTTAAGGCGGATAATGCTAGTGGGGTTTCAAGTCATTTCAGGCAATTCTCTCCGGTTCATTCATTTTAGGGATTTGTCTTCTACCTTGAAGTCAGGAAGATGGGAGTTCAAATCCAAGTTCCCCCACGGAGTCCCTCCCAGCTTCCAAAGTGGAACTGTCTATTATGAATCATTCAGTTTGGCTACTCAGAAACCTCTGTGCCCTCAGCTATAAAACAGAAGGTGACAAGGACAGTATCTGCCTGGGAGGATTTTATCAAATCTTCAGATGTTAGAAGCTCTCAGCAGAGTTGAAAATGTTCTAGGTAGCTGTGATTATACCAGGTCCCCTTAACTGACTTTTAGCCGTAAAGATAAAACATCACATGGGGAGTTGAAGCTCTGTGTCCCTGTACGTAACATGGGACCTGCAAGGGGTCCAGGCCAGCAAATGGGATGAACGGGGGCCTCTGCTAGAGCGGCCAGAACTCCTTGACGTATTGTCAAGTGACAGCAGTGTGTCAGTCCTGGAAGACCTATGGGGAGGCTGAGCTCCAGGGCAATAATGCAGGATATTTACTATATTAAATATCACGCATATTGAATCTACACAGCTCTTACTGTATGTCATGTAGTTACATGACACTTACTGAGTAGTCACTGTGTGCCTGGTATTGTGCTAGGCTCATGACACGCATGAGCACATGTAAGTCTTACAACAATCCTGTGAAGGGTGTACGACTGCTGTCCCATTGTGCAGACTGGAGGAGGGAGCACCCCACCAGGCAGGACTCAGACCCAAGTTCATCTGACATTTTCCAACCCAGATATGAGTATAAGGAAACAGACACAGATGGCAACTAAGAAATCAGTTGGAACTACCAGAATGATGGGCCTAACCACATTGCTGAGGCTTCTCCCCTGCAGAGGTGGGACTCATAAGCTACCCCAGCGCTAATCTACACAGGAGGGGACCGGGGCCCTGGGGCAGCGCTGAGCCCTCAGCACACGGTGGACACATGGACCACAGTGGAGAGAGAAGAGGTATTGGCCATTACCGTGGGGCCCTCAGAGGACCCTGTTCCCCCAAAGCCACTTCTTGTAGAAGGAACATCCATAATCCCTTCAGTTAAAGACTGGGGTCCACGTTGAAAGGTCCAGTATCCACAGAGCAAGGGAGGAGGTAAGCAGGAAGCTGCTATGTCCGTTGCTCCCCTTGCCCGTGGGGAAGCAGCTGGGAAGTTTGGGGTGGCTCGCACACCTGCCCAGGCCACCGTTACAGGTGAGGGGCCCTGTGAGAAGGGGCACGGAGCCCAGCCCTGAGCAGGTATGGGGAGAGGCCTCAGACCTGCATCAGATCGCACTCCTGAGGTCCCCCGCTCTCTGAGGTCCCCAGCTGTTGTTACGTTGCTTGTGCTTTTGAGTCATGAACAAGAAAGGACTGTGAATTCTAGCCCGTGTATTTCAGGTGAGCCATCAGTGCAGCTTTATCTGGACAGAAGCCTCAATTACCCCCTTGGGAGAGATTCCAGTGGCTCCAGCTTCTCTCTCCACTTTCCCCCAGGGCTCATCTGAGATCGAAGGCTGGGGGAGGCTTAATCATGAAACACACGGCCATTTCATTCTGGTCCTCTGTCATCGGCCTGTGCACAGGTCAGTGCCACGGTGGCCGCCTCATTCCACGCAAGGGTCATCCCGGAGTCAGGCAGCTCCCTGGGCCCTGTGGGGAGGCTTGGGCTTGGCCGTCTGTGGCCTCCGTGAGGCCCTCCCATTCCCAGCAGCAGCAAGGCTACAAGAGGCCAAGATCCAGTGTCCTGCCTCTTCCCAGGCCTCCTCGAGAGAGGAGTGTGTGCTGGGGAGTACTTGTCTGTGCTCCAGGAGTCCCCTTGGTTTCAGAACTAGGGTAGAGGAGGGGAAGGCAGACACCTGCGGGACATCATAGCGTGAGTCTTTCCTTCAGGCCGCGGGCACCTTGGATTCTCTTCTCTTTTCTGGTCAGGTCATCTTTCCTGAGAGGTCTGTTTGGGGGGCTGGAGGCAGGGTGGAAGGGAGAGGCACCAGCCCAGGCAATTCCCAAGCCACCCCTCCCACCCTGAGATTCCCCGAGGCCTCCATTTTTGAGACTCAAAATCCAGAATTTACTCCTTTGTTCTCTGAGTTTCTCTGTGCCCTCCCTTCCCTGAGGCCCTAAGCATGGAATGCTTTAGCTGAGGGAATGAGAAGAGCCAGGGGGTGCCAGGAAACTGGGAAGAATGTTGGTAACAACTGTGTTTCAAACTGTTATCCCTCAAAGAAAGCATGAAAGGCAAATGATTAACTGCCTAGTGCCTGGAACACAGTGCATTTGCTTGTTCATTCATTCATTTATTCATTCACTCAGTTTTTACTAAAAGCGTAGCAGGCACCATGGAACCTTCGTGGAAAGGATAAGGTCTGTGTCGAGGGACCCGGCTCACCACTGAGACCCCCGTCTACACAGAGGGCTCTACAGAGAGGGCTCTGGGGTGTGGGTCTTGCTGAGAAGGATTTGCGTTTTCCTACCAAAGCAGAAAAGGAGGTGCCTGCCCCCCACCCCCACTCCCTACAGCCCCCCTTTGACACGTACAGGGATCTGACCAGTGCACCCTATTCTGAAAACCTGTCCAGGAACCCAGATGAGAGACTCAGGTGTAGCCAGCCACGTGCTTGGGAGCAATCACTTTATGACAGAAGATGGCCTTTCCATCCTCAACATCCACCTGATTAACTTACAGTACAAAACTGGTATCCTTCACTCCGAGGCTGATTTCCAAATATTCTAAGATCCTGAGATTCCAAGTGGTTGAAGAAAAATAGTGCTTCATTACTCCAGAATGCCGTCTGCCTTCTCGTTCTCTTCTCCCTCCCTGCTCATAAGCACCTTGTGCACAGCTGTTCTGGAAGCCTATCTGCCTTGGGCAGGTCTGATACAGCCAGACCATCTGCCACCCAGGTGTTTGACTTTGGAATTGGTACCTAGATGGCTGGAGGGAAGGAGGCCCAGTGGCATGCTGGCCTTGTTTCCCAGGCTGCCTTGCTGCAGGAGCTCACTCAATAAGTACATGGTTTTCCTTTGACTGTTTCCATTATTGTCCTTTTTATGTCAGATGAACTGGAGACACTGGGTACAGATGGAGAATGACGGTCTTGTTGATGCACAACTCTGAGGGCGTCATGAAGTGTGTGATTCTGCTTATGATGAGATATCCCCAGGATAATTACCAGTTTTCGTTTGAACATCATCGAGTCCTGCTCATTGCCCCTGTTAGAAAGACCAGGGGCGTTCAGCTTCTTCACCTGCATTGGCCTTGCAGGTGGTCTCTTGCAGCTCTCGGACTCCATAAACTCCTCCCCAGCTGGGATTTTGCATGTGGTCCAAAATGCTCCCTCCACACTCCCTCTTCACCCGGTCCCTGGGTCCTCATAAATTTCTGCTCATCTTTGGGTCCTGCCTCTTTACTGAATACTTCCCCTAACTGTACCTGCAGAGAAAGCAGTGTGTTCTCAGAGGCTTTTAAGGTAATGGGCCAATCACCTAAACAAATCGGTCATCGATATCTGGAAAAGACAGAACCAATTTGAACATTCTGATAATTGTGCAAATATTCTGGATTGTTTAAATAGAGAATGATGGGTGACTTCTCTTGAAACCTCCAGTCTGCATTTTGTCTGAAAAACAAATAAACAAACACCCACAAAAACACACAGAGAGAAGGTGCTAGAACTCACAGTTGTGGAAACCTCTTTGGCTTTGCTCCGTGAGGCGAAAACAAAGTTGACGATCACTTCCTGACAGGGATGCTTAGGCCTGTAACTTACCTCTCTGATTCTCCGTCTTCTTACATGTAAAGTGTGGCTGGGAGTACTGTTCACCTTGTACAGTGCCGTGAGGATTGGCTGTGCAGTATCTAAAGCTTCAATTACTGGTATTATTTTTTTAAAGTTTATTTATTTACTTAGAGAGAGCATGAACAGGGGAAGGGCAGGGAGGTGGAGGGAGAGAGAAAGAATCCCAAACAGGCTCTGCACTATCAGTGCAGAGCCCGATGCAGGGTTCGAACTCATGACCTATAAGATCATGACCTGAGCTGAAATCGGGAGTGAGTGGGACACTTAACCCACTGAGCCATCCAGGTGCCCCTATGGTTATTATGTGATATAATTCCTATGATTTGATTTATAAACTAATTTCCATCATGGAATATACTGTGTGTAATTCCAAGACATGTCTGGTGAGCAGGGGAACATGTTTCATGAAATGATTCACATGCAAGCAAAATCACAACATGCTGACACTTACTAAGCTAAAATGACAGAGCCTTCAGGTTGAGGGGTAGACAGTATCTGGCAAGATGTAGATGAGATTGACGTGCTGATGGCAAAACTCGGGTTCTAGACTTCCCTGGGTCAGGAGCAGCCAGCAACAAGACCAAACCTCTCTGTCCCATCCCCGGTGCCCCTGGCTCCACGAGTCCATCATCCCTCACCTCCTCACAGAAACCAGGCGGTCCCCACCTTCACCTGCCGGCATTTGCAAGATCTGTTCACATCTCACACCTGTCCCTTGCTGAGAACCTTTCCGTGGCTCTCCGTTTCCCTCAGGACAGTGTGCAAACCACCTGAATAGCAAAGGTGGGTCTCCTGAGAGAGTAAACTGTCTGAGAGTAGCTGACGTCACCATCAGCACCGCATCCAACTGTCCAATCATTCACTGATGCGTATTCACAAGGCCTGCCTGGGCTGGGCACGTTTCCTAGATACAGGGAATACAGGTGTAAACATCCTCTGCCCTCGAGGGGCTTACCCCTCATCAGGTAGGAATGAAACACAACAAATAGCACATAATATAACTTAATGCCAAGAATCGATAAATGCTTTGAAGAAAAATAAAGCAGGTTTGCCTGTGTAGACAAAAAAAAACACTGGAATATCCTGTAGACCAAGAAAAGTCAGTGCTATTCCCTCCTGCAGTGAAGGAGAACACCACCCTGCCAGGGTCTTAATATGCCCCCATAAGGGAAGGTCAAAAGGTATTTCTAGGGTTCTGGGGTCTGGAGGGTCTCTCAGTGTGGGATCGGATTGGGATTGGGCTGCTTTAAGGATGGTGGACTTCTCAAGTCTTGGTTTGATAAATGAGCACTTTCCCTATGGTCAGGAGCGGTCTGTTGCTCAGATAAATTGCTTTGGGGGAAGTTTCTCAAGCAAATCATGAGGTATTTTTTACTTGTTTACGGCCTTACATTTCTGGGCAAGAATTTTCTGGAACAAAGAGCAAAGTCACGAAAGTCATGTTGATGGAGGCGGCCTTGGTTCCCAGACCTGATGTTTTGCTGCAGGACACAAGTACCTCAGTGCTCTCAGGGCTCAGCCTGCAACAGAGGTCACCCCAGGTCTTTGCCTGGGATGCGCCGCATGACCCTCAGTGTAGGGTTGCCAGATGTCGCAAATCAGAAGTATTTTATCTGGCGACCCTATGAGAGACCGTTGTGAATTTTTCAGTGAATTGTCTGCATATGAAATCTAGATTTTCAGCTTCTCCTTCAGCATCAGAATAGCCTATAGCATCCAGACTATATTCCCACAAGGCATCAGCTGAGCTGAGCTGCTCCCTTCATACCAGCACAGGGCTGTTTCTCATTCACCGCCCTTCCCACCCAGTCCTGGAAAGATCTGAGGTGGGGAGCTCTGGGATGGACTCAGGCTCGCTCAAATGAGCTGGGTGTGCTTACCCAAGTCCCCTTCCTTCCCTGTGCCCTGGAACATGAGCCGAAGGCTCAGAGGAGCTGGATGTGTCCCTCCAGCCCTGTGAGCCACCCACGTGGATATTTTAGCACTGCTTTGCATTAAATACAGTCACAAACATCCAACTCAGAGGTGTTTGGCAAATAAATGTGACCATTCTATTATGGGTTTTGAAATGTTTGGAAATCTGACCCTTGATTTTGTTATAATCTCTTTGGTAACTGTTATTAGGTGGTGACCTAATAAGAAATTATTAACTGGGGAGCTATAATTTGGAAGCTTATAATTTTCTTAATGGACATTGATTTGTGTAACCTGATTAAAATACAATGAAGCCTGAGGCTTAAATGTTTTATTCTGAAAGGCTGAAAAGATGGGAATTGACTCTAGAAATGTATTGGCTCCAAAACTTTATTGAAATAATATTATTTGAAGAGTTTTGTGAGCATAAAACAATGTGACAAAAAATAGTCGATGCCAGCTCCCGTGGCCTCAGAAAGCTGAGGGAATATAGGTTTCTTCAGATGGAGTCTGGAAAAATGCTTCCAGATTACCTCAGGAGTGAAAAGGAAGTTATGATTCCATCCCACGGCCCCGCTAATTCTTTTCAGCGTTGATTCTGTCAAGTAATTAGAATCAAAATGGAGGAAACATTCATAATTGTCACTTATTACACTTTCCCTGAGGTGACTGCTCCCGAGAAGCTTCGGCAGGACGAAAACAAAGCGATTACCAAAGAAATCTGCAGGCAACTGATGAGGCCTTCCTACACACATTCCCACAAGCCAGCCACAGACTGGGTGGGGATGGTTCCAGATTAAAAGAGGCTTCCACAGCTATGAGTCTTCAAAGAAAATCTTTTGCTATCACATTGTCAATCGAGTGATAATGAATCCTGTTTCCACTCCCTCTCTCTTACCACAGGTGTACATCATGGGGCTCTTTGTTACTTAAAAGCATGTACAAGACAGTCCACCCCTCCCCCCTCCCGCACTGTACCACACAGAACACTTCAGAAGTGAAATATGCACTTGGTTTGGGGATGTATTTAAAACACCTCCTCCCCTTTTATCATTGTATTTGTTCAGTTGGCATAGGCTAAAATATGAGGTGTGTCTACTGCTCTGAGGATGTTGTTTCCGCCCCCCCCCCCCCCCCAATTTCTGAAATAATACCATACCTTGGAGATTAATGTTCAGGCTTTACCAAGATTATAATAAACAAATATTGCTTTGATCTAAATATTTTTCAAACGGTTGTTGCTGATTGCTCTCTCTCCCCTATAATCTTTTAAGAAAGGCTTTGGACTTGGCTGTCTGACACCCAGGGGGACATGAAAACAGCTGCCTTTCCTTCCCCCTCATGGTGAGGATACTCTGTTCTCAGTTTCACCCAAATTAGTCCCAGGATTTCAGTTGTCTTTTTTGTCCAACATTCCATCATGCAATTCATTAAAATCTTCACATGAAATATTTAACAGATGAGTTATGTCATAATTCACATTACGGCTCTAAATTGTTATTCATGTGGTAAGTCATTTATCCTGGACATTAGCAGACCTCTGGAATGGGCTTGTATTTGATGTAAGGAAGGTTAGAATTCTTTTCCTCAACACCCCAGAACAGTGGCCTTATTCCAAACCCCCCGTTGATCGTGAAATATTCCCCCAAAAGTGACATGCAGATTCATTTGTTAGTTCGGCTTGCAATTAACTATGTTGAAAATAAACAGAAGAAAACATTTAAACAAATGTGGCCTGGCTAACAGCTATTACAGTTGACCGTTAATTAAGGCAAGTTGGAATCCAAATGTGCCAGCCCTTGTTACTGTCACCGCTAGCAATCATTGCCATTGTACACAAAGGAACGAAAAATCAGGGGCTCTGTCAAAGGGGGTTGAGGACAGAATGGGCGATATTAAGCCAGCTGAGTAAAAATAGCCACTACCTTGCTTGAGAAGTGTAACCAGCAGGAGCTCATTTTCGGGAAGAGATAACAAACCTATGGCCAGCATTTATTTGTAGAATGTAGGTTTTGAGAAAACTTGTCCCACTCAGGGCGACTGGGTAGCTCGGTCGGTTGAGTGTCTTTTCTACTCAGGTCATGATCTCACAGTTTGTGGGTTCAAGCCCCGTGTCAGACTTTGTGCTGACAGTGCAGAACCTGCTTCATATTTTCTCTTCCTCTCTCTCTGCCTCTCCCCTGCTCGTGCTCTCTCTGTCTCAAAAATAAACATTTAAAAAAATTTTTAGGAGCACCTAGGTGGCTCACTCCGTTAAGCGTCTGACTTCAGCTCAGGTCATGATCTCACAGTTCACAGATTCAAGCCCCACATTGGGCTCTGTGCTGACAGCTCAGAGCCTGGAGCCCATTCTGGATTCTGTGTCTCCCTCTCTCTCTCTCTCTGTCTCTCTCTCTCTCTCTCTCTCTCTCTGCCCCTCCCCCACTCACTCTCTGTCTCTCTCTCTCTCCTTCAAAAACAAATAAACATTAAAAAAAAAAAACTTTTAATTTTTTTAAAAAGCAAAATAAAAGTCCCACTCTTAAGTAATGAAATACATGGGGTATTCTTAGCAGATATTTTATTTATTAACTTATTATAGTTTCAATTTTCTCTGATAAAGATGCAATTGTCTACATATCCCTATCAATGGATTGGATCTATTACAAAAGACTTCTCTTTATGGGCCACACTAACTCAGGGTCACTCTGGAACCTTTCTCTGCCTGAGCACTGGGATGAAATAATTGTCACATGCTGCCATCAGTGACCAGTCTGTTGAGAAGCTTTGTTTGTTAGGTACCCTGTTGGATGAACACATGAAGCTGGTACTGCCAGACTGGGGACAATAAACTTCTTGGATTCTATATGCAGACCTGTCTAGCCTTGTCCTGAGTGTGCATAAGTGATCACAGTTCCAGAAGGGGTGCGTGAAGGGCTTGAACGATAGAGCACAGCTTTCCTTAATGTTGGGGGGGGGGGGGGCAGAATCCATTCTAAAAGCTTGCTCAACTGAAAGAGAATCATCACCTTGTGTTTTCTGCTTCATCTTGCCAGGACTCATATGGTCTCTATCCCCCTTCTTTGGAATCATAATTTAGTACAGTATTTACCCACCAATATTATACCATAGACATTTCTAGCAGTGAACAGGATGGATTTATCCTGGGTGGATTTTTTTTGTTCAGTCTCAATATATTGGCACGAAAAGTTGTATGTAGTGGTGAAATACAAGAATAACGGGTAAAAACTCTGGGAACAAATCATAGCAGGAAGGTTGACAACACTATCAAGCCTTTAGAGTGTTCGAATACACACCATTTTATTTTGTACCATTTACCCCCATCCCGCAAAAGTTCTGTGCAGAAGCTAAAGCTGGTATGACTGTCTTTTCAGGGACAGAGAGGTGAAGTAATACATCCTTTGCACACAGCAGTCTTAGAAACAGGGTTCACATCCAGTTCTTTCAGTAAAACTTTTCCTGGTTATAATTGGTTGCTGGCGGCTGGATTGTTCTTCTGTCTCCTGGATGAGCTCTCAATGTGTATCTGAATATACGGTATGGCTGGGAGAGTGGGCAAATGGAAGCAGGGGTGTCTGTGTGAGCTTGCGTGCCAGGCATGGTGAGCACTATTTTACAAACCGGATTTGTGCTCCTAGGGGTATGTTGCAAGTTGAGGCCAAGCCCACAGAAAATTATTTCTAAATGAGTACAATATGAAAAAGTTATTTTATTTCTAATTTTACATGTAACATTGTTCTTTGGCGGGTCTCGGATTACACTTGAATGCATGTCTATTAACCTGATATGAGATGCATGCATGATTTCATCTTGAATGCATTTGAATATAATAGCACTGGAAATGTAATTTGTATTCTCAAATTTTATAAAGCAAAATAAATAAATCTTGGGGGTGGTAGCCACATTGAGCATATTGCATTGATTTCTTTGGGTTTCTCTCAAACTAATTACCAACTTCCCCTTGTAAATCCAGGTCTTCTCACACTGGCGGTTCTAAATGATCTAAATCCTCCATACCTAAGTCATCCTCCTTTCTTGCACCTCCAGGGAGTGGGTAGCGTGGACAGCTCTGTGGAGAACTTTACCGTTGATCCTTAAAGAGTGCTAATACCCAGTTCCTCTCTGATGCTCCTGCTATCAGTGATCACTGTCCAACAGAACTCTCTGTGATGATGGAAATGTTGTTGAGCTACACGATCCACTACGGGAGCACTAGCCCCATGTGGCTATTGAGCACTGAAAATGTGACTAGCACAACTCTGGAAGTAAATTCTTAATTTTATTCTATTTTAATTAAAATAGCCACATGTAGCTGGTAGCCGCCAATCTGGACAGCACAGAACTGGAGCATTTGAGGTGTCTGTCCTGATTCAAGCACACTAGTCACTGACATCCCCACGTGAAATGGCTACATGTTTAGGTGCATGGATGACGCTCTGTGCTCATCTATATCCACTTGGGAATCCTGAAGTGCCATCCTCTTTTCAGTGATTTGACTGCCCTCTCCAGGTCCCCATCCCTGGCTGTTTTGTCTTCATATCAGTACACCCACCCCCTCGCACATACTGGGTTTCTGATAAATATGGAGGAGGAGAAGGAGGAGGAAGTAGGTAGTAAGGAAGTTTCAAAGTTGAGGAAGGAGGAAGCCTGGAAGATACTTCACTGAAAGTATGTGGTCTGCATTGCTGGGATGAAAATCTGTACCGAGGCCCTCCTGGAGTACTGAGGAGAGTTACAGGAAAAGTCACCTGAGTAATTCAAACCAAAAGTGATGTCAGTACTCCAGATGCCTGAATCATCTCCTGTGAAAGGGCCTGGGGCTCTTTGGGATGGCAGTTCTCGCAAAAATGGTTTTGTTGTTTTGCTGATTTCCAAAGACCATCCCAGTATCTGGGCGTCACTGTCCTAGAGGCACACACAATATTGGCACATTGGGAAGGGCCCCAAAGGATACCTTTTTCTGGGTCTATTCCACTCCTGAAGGTGAGTAAGGTACCACCCGATGCTGTCATGGAAAAAGGGGCTCTTGTTCTATGGTCATGGTGAAAGCCCCTGACAGGGGGTCTGGGAGCTTTTGTACTCAAATGGAAGTGAGGAGAACCATGAGCTCCAGGAGAAATATGTTGATGATTTTCTGGACTGTCTAAAAAATTTCAAACCCCAGGAATGGTGTTTTTATTTTCTGCATTCTCTTTGGGACTTGGGTTTCACTAAAGCATTTTCTGTCCTTGTTTTCCTTATTAAATTAGCAAGATTGACTTGAATCAGAGTATACTGTTATGGCTTAAAATGTTGTTGAAAGAGCAAAATAGACAGGCATGACAAATATCTTGGGTTCCATTTGGGATATGTGGGGGGTGGGGGAAGAGAGTGGGACTTGCTGAAGTAATAATGATTTTCTTCTGATAAGAGTTGGAAAAAAAACCCATGTGAAACAAAGATAAAGGAAAATAGTGAAAGGAATCTAAATTTCTGTTTGTGGAAGCTCCTATTTGTTTTCTTGAAAAGAGTCGGCTAGAGGATGCTCCTTAAGCATTTTTGTCTGTTTGGCGGGGAAGTGGCTGTTGGTGAGGGGTGGTATTAGGTTTTTTTGTTTTTTTGTGGGGGTTTTTTGTGTGTGTTTTTTCTCTCCACTTTAAATCATTTTCATGCTTAAAAGATCATTAGCCAAATGTACCAAGTGGCTGGAGGTGCCTAACACCTCTTGTTCTCGTCTCCCACTGTCCCATTTCCCTAGTACTTCCTCTTCAAGGCCTCCATCATGGACTTTCTAAAATATCGATCTGTGGTCCTGCCATATCTCTGCTTAATCTTAAATGGCTCCTCAGACCCCATAGCAAGTGTCAACAAACTTTTCCAGTGGAGGGCCAAATAACGTGAATTTTAGGCTTTGTGGGCCATTCAGTCTCTGTTACAACGACTCAGCACTGCCGTCACACCATAGACAGTGTGGAAACAGATGCGTGTGGCTGTGTTCCAATAAAACTTTATTTATAAAAAGAGGCTGGATCTGGCCCAAGGCCTACAGGAGACTCTTTAGATGCGTGGGCCCAACATTCAAGACCTTCAGCCGTTTGACCTCAACCTGCACAAGCATGTCCCCCACTCCCATTCCTTCAGCCTCAGAAGAGACTGTGGTCTTTTAAAAGGCTGCATCCTTTCATCTGCGCTGTTTCCGTGCTTGGATTACCATCTTGCCTCTGCTCTTACTTTTCCTGCCAGTCAGGTCTCCAGGTGTCACCTTACACAAAGCTCCTGCCAGCTCTCCCAGGCCAAACCCGCTCCATCTATTGTGCTCTTCAGCCCTGTGTGAAGTCTCTGACGTTGCCTTTACCATGTGGCTACACCACAGCTAGACACCATGGGATTATGTGTTCTCATTCCCCTGAGCACCCAACTGAGAGCTCAGCATAGGGAAGGCCACTGAACAAATGGTCATGGAGTTGACTTGCCAATGAGCTTGTGATTCTCTTAATCATAGCGAAGTACGTTAGCTTGTAGGCAAAAATGCTACGAAACCAGATGTGCTACCGGGAGCCAGGGGCCAGAGTTGCTGACAGGGGCAGAGGGGGTCAGCCAGCAAAAACACAGCCAGGGCAAAACCAAGCAGATGTGGCAGTCAGGACTTCAGACAGCCCTGTGGCATCGACCTCACGGCCCAGATGGGGGTGCGAGGAATGAGGAGCAAAGAAAGCGGTGTCTAGTTTAGGGCATCGGGAGCAGGGAAGGGACACAGCATGCTGGAGGGGGATCAGAGAGAAGCAGCCCACATGATTAATGGGATGGAGGGGCTGACTCAGGAGGAAAGATTAAAGCACTCTGAGGAACTGGGGTGCAGGCTGAAAGGGGCAGATGATAGCAGGCTTCAGGAATGTGAGATGGATAAACACCCAGGAGGGAATAGCAAGCTTCATTAGGGAGGTGAAAATTGGGGGGGGGGGGGGGGCGTCCATCAGAAGGATAGAAGGGGTTCTCAGAAAGGGCACGGGCTGCTGATGGGGAACCCAGGTGAGGATGGGTGGGCCAGGGGCAACTCTGGGCTACTGGAACAAGAGACACCATGGAAAGGCCACTGTGGGGTGACGCTTTCAGGAAGCCCTCTGCTTTATCCTTTAGCATCTAGAAGCCTGCCATGGTTGTTGGCCATGGTCCTCACAAGTGGCCTTAGAATTACTGACTGCCAGCCTGGGACGAGCTGGCTGGGGACCAATGCCAAGGAGAAGCCACACAGAAAAGCACACGGAAGACGAGAGAGAAACTCACCTCCACTCTCCTCCTAGACACCAGTGAGTGGATGTCGCAACGTGAGGCCCTCTGTCCTGAAGTCAGCTCTCTGCTGCCCGCACCCTCCCTGTCGTTGGTAGAACCAGAGAAACTCCTCCAAGTCGCCTCTTAAGGTCAGGCCCTCACCTCTGCCTGCTGTGGATCTAAGCAAAGCCCAGCCTGCTCTGCAGTGCCCTCGGTTGGCCCCTCCCCAACGAGGATACGGCCTGTCAGGCATTTGGGAAGGTCAGATTTATTGGAAATAGCAGCACACAGCCTCCAACCTCCAAAATCACGTTCCTTGAGGTGTTCTCTGAAATGTTCTCTAGGGCCAGGAAGAGCAGCTTGTGTTGCAGTCTGACAAAGTGGTCCACGTGGTGGCAGGTCCCCCACAGCCAGTTTACTAAGGCCTGTGGAGCGGCCGTGCTCAACCCTGGCTGCCCATTAGAATCACTAGAGGCTGTTCTTCAGTTATGCTAGGGCACCTGGGTGGCTCAGTCAGGTAAGCATCCAACTCTTGATTTTGGCTCGGGTCATGATCTCACGGTTCATGAGACTGACCTCCACGTCTGGCTCTATGCTGCCAGTGCAGAGCGTGCTTGGGATTCTCTCTCTCTCCATCCCTCCCCTTGCTTATGCTCTCTCTCTCTCTCTCTTAAAATAAATAAATAAACTTTAAACGAAAAAATCTTCATTCAGCTACCCATGCCTAGACACCACTCCGAGGAAATCTAGTTTAAATGGTCTAGGTGTGGAGGGAGAAGGCACCCCAGGGATCAGTCCTTTCTAAAAAAGTTCCCTGGGTTCTAACATGTGGAGAACTACCACCGCAAAGCCTCTATTTGGATGTGATTATAATTCATATTGATATTACTCTTTTTTCTCAATAACTACTGACTGTAATGTCACCTGAAAGGTTTTTTAAAAGGCAAGCATTTACCGATGGGTCATCTACATGCTCAGCACCTTGCTGGGGGGGCAGGAATCCAATGGGGAGCAAGATCAGGTGCCTGTCCTTTGAGAGCTTATGGTCCAGAAGGTGGGGAATGCTTTGAGCAAAGCCACGTGAATCCAGAGTGCTGAGATGGTGCATTCCAGAGACTTCACTTCCCATTCTGCATTTTGCAGCCATGTTCACTCTAGCCTTATCCTAGAGTCTGAGTTTCTAAGTCCAAAGGTAGAAGATGAGTCCCTCCAAATGTGCATACCTCAGTCAACCTTGACTCTCAGGCTTGCTTCAACAATTTTTCTAATAAGTAGGAATGCACTTGATGGTTATAAGAGTAACAGGCCAAGACTTTCATAAATCTTCAGGTTCCTGAAGTTAGTATGGCAATGATTACCTAACTGGGGGATTAAACATGGTGGCATGTGGGATCTTAAGAGTATTGAGTGAACTTCCCCCACACCCCAACCATGTCTTTCCTTTGATGGGTACTGTTATTTAGGTTGAAGTTACTTTAGGTATTTAAGTAAAAGAAAACGTGTGGAAAGATAAATAACAATACTGGTGGTGTGCAGATGTGGCAAAAATAGGGAAGTTGGTGTGCAAAAGACTGAAGTTTGCAGAACTGCACTGGGACCAATGGCGTCCCGCGTGGAATCCAGTGTTTCCAGCACAGAATCGCATTCTTTCTTTCCAAACTCCTCTAACATCTTCTTACCATCTGATGAGCCTTCTGCTCTGCCTTGAGCACTTTCCGAAATGGTTTCAAGAGTTACATCATTTTGGCTTCAGGGAGAGAAACAGTGTGAGCTTGTTCATGTCCTGATTCTAAGGTTCCACCAAATGTTACTTCCCAAAGTTTCAAGTCACTTTCCTAACTTCTCTCTCTGTATGTTTCTCTCACTGGAACTGGCATGCACTGTTGCTCAAGGGAGCTTTTCATGGCCAAACAGAATTGCGTAATTCCCTCAAAGTTCCTGGGGAGAGAAAATCATCGAGATGTGGATACTGGGGGCCAGTTTAACTAAGTCACATCATAGCAAAGTGACTCCCTTCCAAACTCCAGCCTCGTGACAAGTGCTTTCCAAATGTTGTATCTCAAAAACACATGCATAGTATACATTTTACACATGCAAGTTCATACAGTAATAACTGAAACAAGAACCCAGAAGAAGCAATCGTTTTCGAAATAGACTTTATTTTTTTCATTCCTGTTTTTAGCCTGGGTTTGGGAGGGGAGTGACCACAAGTGTATGAATTTTAGAAACACACAGGTAACGTGTCTCCAAAGAGTCATCAACAGTTCTGTGCATATAATTAGCCTTGAGAATTCCTTACCTGAAAGGTAAAATGTCTTAGTTGTAGGCTTCACTGTAAATTTAGTTTTTAAGTTCTTATCTGGTATGCTTGCATCAGCTTTTCCCCGTGACAGATAACTTTCAATGATAATCTTAAGTAATTGTGGGAAGGAATCTCTAATGCCTTGTTTTATTTATAATTTGTCCCAGCTGTAGGCATTCAGATGAAACTTGAATTTTTCCAGAGGAAGTTCTGGACTGCCAGCAGACAGGTAAGTTATAATCAGCGTATTGAAGCATTAGCGACACTGTTATTATACAGGTGTTCACATTTGGGGACCCGGAGCCTAAAGTGCCAGATTTCCGATGAATGTTTGTAGAATGAACTGCTGGCCGCTCAGGTTACCTTTCATTTCACTGCAAAATAAAAGGCTGTCAGCATGTTAGACAGCACATGCTGGGAAAGAAGGCAATTTGCTCCTACAAAATGTTTTAATTGTGAAATCAAGACAGTCATCTTCCAAAGGAGCAGTTTTTCTTTTAACTATTGGTGACTTTTATGAATTTCCACAGTGATTTTTTTCTAACTTTGCGGTGCCTGGTTATCTATTTGTGAATTTCCTTATTGCAGTTTTGAAGGCCTTTGCATAACTAGATCTGACTAAGCATGCATCTGACTTCTTTGACCAGAGAGGGCTTCTATGCCTTGGAAAATCTGGAAGGCTTCCTTCTTTGCACTGTGTTCTCTGTATCGAGCAATCTCAGTAGTATTTGTGTAGTGATTCAGTGGAAATGGCCATTTTTCCCCAATTCTAAATGTGGGGGTAATATATTATTTCTTACATAAATACTTAAATAAACACTTTAGGAAACTATAGACTAAGACAGGAGTGTTTTTAAAGAGTCACTAGCCTTTATAAATTGTAAATTAAATACTCACACAGTGATATTTTTTGTTACTCAAAGATTTGAGATCTTAAAAAGATATCAATATTGAATGGCAACATAAGTTAAAATAGGCAACATAAATTAAAATGAAAACGAGTCAGTTCCCCCCAAAATTGTCTTTTATATGACTATTTGGAGTTGGTATTGATTCTAGGGAAAGCAGACAATACTCATCTTGGAGCATTTCCTTTGTTTGTTTGTTTCTTTTTGAGAGAGAGATAGAGAGTATGCGGGCGCATGTGGGAGGGGTAGAGTGGGGGTGGGGAAAGAGAGAATCTCAGCCTCAGCCTGGAGCCCAACATGGGGCTTGACCCCACGAACCATGAGATCATGACCTGAGCCGAAATCAAGAGGACGCTTAACCGACTGAGACACCCAGGTGCCCCACTGGAGCATTCCCTTTGGATGAAATTTGGTTTTTGCATAGGGGCGCCTGGGTGGCGCAGTCGGTTAAGCGTCCGACTTCAGCCAGGTCACGATCCATGAGTTCGAGCCCCGCGTCAGGCTCTGGGCTGATGGCTCGGAGCCTGGAGCCTGTTTCCGATTCTGTGTCTCCCTCTCTCTCTGCCCCTCCCCCGTTCATGCTATGTCTCTCTCTGTCCCAAAAATAAATAAAAAACGTTGAAAAAAAAAAATTAAAAAAAAAAAAAAAAAAAGGCAAGGAAATAGCTTGTTCTTGAATAATTAAGTGGCAGCCATAGCAAATTCTGGAATGTCCAAGTAACAATACGTTTCCCCTTGCTTTCCCCCCACCCCACAGTGTGCCTCTCTGGATGGCAAATGCTCCATCAGCTGTGATGACGAGGTAAGAGGGCCCCTGGCCCTGTGTCTGCCCTGGTCAAGGGGAGGTGACAGAGGGTGCCTTCTCAAAGAGGAAGTGCCTCTGTAAAAGGAGCCATGTCTGACAGATTGCTCTGGACCAAGCTCCAAAAACTCAAGCACATTTGCTTTCTTTTCTTTCTTTTTTTTCTTTCTTCCCCTAATGAAATAGTTTATAAGACTTTGAAAAATGTGCTTAAATGTCCCACGGATGGCACTTTTGGAATTTTGGCATTTTATAGGAAATAATACAAATTGCTGCCATTTGAAGCTCATATGACAAGTCTCAAAGCTTTTGCCCCATATGTTATCTCTTCTCATCCTGGTAGTAACCCAATCAAATGGGTAGGAATGATCATCCCATTTGGCAGAGGGGGAAACTGAGGATCAGAGAAATGGCTTGCTTAATTTCATGTAATAAATGAGATGAAAATGTAAGGAGTTGAAAACTCAGGATTTTTTACTCTAGCATAGTGTTCTCTCCCATACCTCCTTCCCTCCCTTTCTTTTTATCTCTCTCTCTGTTGCTCTTTTGGGAAGAGGAATTTGAATCCCACCCGTGAGCAATAAGAGAAAAAAATGTACCACTGCCATAAATTTACCCCTCAGACTTATGTTTTCACAGCATTTAATCCTGTACACCCTCTGCCCCATGATTTGGAGCAAGCAGGTATGTAGAGGCCTTCCGTGGTGGCTCAGGTAGCCTTTCTTTCGCTGCAGTAACTAAAACATTAGTCAATACATAAACCAGGACTTATAAATAATCATATTTATATTCCTTCTGGTTACCACAGGGATTCAACAAATCCTAACCAAATATAATGTCAACACAGAAAGCATAGATTAGGAATATATTTCAAAAAAGTAGGCAAAAACAAGGAGAGAAGTATAAAAGGGAAACCGGGATGAAGTTAAACACAAAAGGCTCAGTCCCCAAAGATCATTGTTATATGAATCACTATCCAAAGACTAAAAGCCAATCAATTAGCTTTTGAGCAGAAGTCCAATTTTCTTTGACCATCAGATCGAAAATAATTTTCCTTTAGGAAAGAACATTTTGTGACACCTTATGATCTATGCCCTCTAGTAAGTTAGAGAATGCCATTCAGAAGACACTCAAGAAGCCTCAAACCTCTCCTCTGCCTTTGAGACATTTATTATCATATTGGGGTACTCAGCTCAAGACAACATAGCTCAATAATAATATTGATTAATCAGTGCCACGAGACCCTGTGTTAAGCCCTTCACTCATATAGTAGGTACAATTACTAATCCCAATTTATGGCAAGAGAACTAAGGATAGTTTGTTGGTTAGTTGGGTGACTGGATGGATGGTTGGTTGGCTGGTGGGATGGATGGTGTTTTGGAGAGTTGATTGGTTGATTGGTTCCTGGGTAGTTGGATGGATAGATGGATGAATAGTTAAACAATTTGATGAATAAAACCTGAGGCAGTCATTTTCCTATATCCTCACTGCCTCTGTGCATCCTCACATATAAAAGTAAGTGGGAATGGGTGCCACTAACCAGAGTTAGAAACATCTATTATCTATTTGTTGTTCAATGACTGAATTCACAGGTGATATAGCACGGTGGTTAAACGAGCAGGCTGCAGAGTTAGAACAGCCGGCTTGAAATTGTGGCTCTGACAGTAATGAGCTGTCGACCTTGAGCAAGTTTCTGAACCTCTCTGTGGGGATAGGAATATCCACCTCACAGGGTAATGGCAAGGAATGAATGAGATAATATATGGAAAATGCATGGTACAGTTCCTGGCAAATGGTAAACACTCAATAAAGGTCAGCTATAAACCAAAAATGTCAACAGACTTTTTCTTCCCTTAGAGTTAGTGGCTCCCCTGAATCTAAAACCTCAGACAGCAATGGCATATGCCCTCTAGGAGTATTGGCAGCCTCCCCTGGGCCCAGTGAGCACAGCACATATGCCTTCCTCACCGCTAATGATCTTCTTCAGCGGTCACTGGGATAAGCCCTCCTATGAATGTCATGGAAAGGCCCACATACTTGGAAAATGACACATTGAGTTTGCTCTCATTTCTGAACTTGATCTGATGCTCAAATATCGTCATCCTGCACTGTGAAACTATCATCCATTCCCCATTTTTGACTCTAAGTTTGGCTTCAGGCAACCAGTTGACATAGTTTCACATGGAAATGCCAGTCCTGCTTTCCCACCAAAGTCCCTTCCCACCTTTCAGCACACTCTTTCCATGTCTCATTCTCCTTTCATGACTTTTAATTAAGCCTTTGAGACCATGTCCCTCCCTCTCCCCCAACTGCCCTCAAGTGATGAGGTCCCCATTAAAAACAGCTGTGGGGACTCATTAAGTTCACATGCTCTGGCTTCTCCTCTGCACTGAAGACCTGGCCCAACTCCCTCAGACTTATCAGACACGCTTTGCTTTGGACCGATTCCAGCCCCTCTGTCTCCCTCCATCCGTAGACTCCCTGAGCCCTGGCTGGAGTGCCCTGGGCTGCTGGGTGGAGTCAGTATGGCCAGATATCTTCCCATCTGGAAGAGTAGACATCCTTAGTTGGGCCAGGCGGTGCCTGAGCCATGTGACTTGGAGGGCCTGGCCGTGGGTCTGACTGAAGACTTTGGAGGAGCTCCATTCCATCCTGGGTGAATGTCAACTTGAGAGATCCAGAGGCAGTACTTCACACACTCATTCATTCCCTCCAGACATGTTTCCTAAGCCCTTTTATGTCACCCCTGGGGATCCAATGGGAAGCAGAGTCAGAAATGGCCTCTTTCCTACTGGAACTGACTGATTAGCAGGGAAGACAAGTGTACGTGATTATCCACTGTGATAAGTGCTGTGAATTAAACGAAAGGGGGGATCTGGGAAGGTTTCTCTGAGGAGATAACATGTAGGTCAACTGAAGAGGGAGGAGATGACATTGAAGACAGTGCCTGAAGCCAGAGAAGAGCTTCACGGGCAGAGAATACCATGTGCAAGGCACTGGCGTGGCCGAGGTTACTGCACTCTATGCAAGCGTGGTTGGCATTCGGATGGAAATGGAGAAGGAAAGTCCTGCCCACCTCTAATCTCAGCCTGACCTGTGGCACCGTTGTCTCACACTCTCATTTTCTTCTCCCACTCGTCTTTCCAACAGCCTCCCTCTCCTAATGAGAGCACCAGAATATTTGCAAGGAGAGTGGAAGATGAGAACGTTCTCCCCTACTGGGGCAATTTGGAGGAGATGTTGGGGGCAGTGAGTGGATCTAAAACTTCGTATTCCAGCGCAGCTGCTACCCTTGCTTGTCCAGAGGAGTCAAGATAATAATCAATGACTGGACTTTGTAAGGCCTTGTAGGCATTTCCTCTGGAATCTGAAGGGTCTCCTCGAAGTAGGACAGACTCGGGAAGGGCTAAATCCAAGCCACCTGGTGCCTCCATGTCTAGAACGACTCCAGTCAGGAGGGGGTTTGATAGTCAGTGCAGTAGCTATTGAGGGCAAGGGCACAGGGGATCCTACCAAGCACTTCTTTCCAAAATAACCACTTTGCAACAAATTGTTTAAAAGACAGTATCTTGATAAAGATAGTTGGCCAGTGATGAATAGATACATCATGTGGTGTGAAGTAAGGGTCAGACTGCTCTACAGCTAAAATATTAGGGTTGAAATTGTGAGACGTGGAGAAAAGTAGTAAGGAGTGACCCCTTACAGTGCACACCTGGAATGCAGAGACCCAGGCCCTACCCTCAGATGGAAGAACCAGCCCTCCCCCTCTGTCTCTCTTCCTCTCTCTCCCCACAAATGAAAACAACAGGCAGTATGAGACTCGGCTTCTAAGTGAGTTGTTTCAAATCATTGCTCAGCCTGCACCAACCAAACCAGGCAGAAGGCATCCCCCAAAAGAAAAAGGTTAAACAGAAAGCAACAAAGTTCAGCCTACCTGCCTGCACTACCTCTTGCTATGAACAATGGAACAGCTTCCCTTTCTGAGGAACTCTAAATTCATAGCATTAGGATACTAATTAGGATAAAGATGGCGCATAGTAGGTGATCAATAAACACTGTTTGCTGAGTGGATGCAAGCACAGGTTTTTGACGACTTACTGTGCCCCGTGCACCTTACACTGTGCTCAGCACTTTGCACTCACCCTCTCATTTAATCTTCTCAACAACCTAACAAAGGGTTCTTGCTAGCTCCACCTTTTAGGTAAGAAACCTGAGACTCACAGTGGTAAAGACTTTGCTCAAGGTCAACTGATAGCAATTGGTCAGAGTCTCTGATTCTGAAGTGGATGTGTTACCCTGGGGGCTAAAACCACCTTCCGGTTAACACAGCCTTGGTGCTGTGTTTCCTACTCCCAAGTACCCCTCCTCATTGCCTTTCCTTACCACCTGTGACTGCCCAATTCCCATGGCCTCTAACCTCAGGTATCTACCTGATCTGCCTTTGGGACAGGAATCAGACCTCTCTGAGCAATCTTGACTTATCCAATCATCATCAAGAAAGGTGTTTTTTTTTTTGTTTTGTTTTTTAAGGAAATCAAGTTCTCTCTGCCTCTCTTTCTCCCTGTCTGCATTTTTTTTCAAACAACCTCATCCCTACATGTTTTATCAAAGGTGGCTGTCGAATGGGCACTTACAATATCTGTCAAAATGTAGAGCTCTTTCCTCCAAGCCCTTCTGTCTGACTGTCCACCCTCAGGACAGGGTGATAAGTGGACACCTTCTAAGATGCTTGGCTTAGTTTGTGGGGAAAGTAGCATAGTGACAGAAAACTGAGAAAATATCTCCTCTATTTTCTTTTATTGGAGGAAAAGGAGTATGGAGAAGACAACTGAATATTAATTGTTGTAAAGAGACATAGAGAAAACAGTTGATCAGACTGGAATCTGGCAATTCTGTCCTTACTGCCCCATAACCTGGTACTCTGCTCACCTAAGTCCGTGGGCCAACTCACCTACACCACACTTCCCAGTAATCATTTAATCTAAGCACTTGTTGGTAAGGCTGCCTCTTCAGGAAATCATCATAGTCACATTAATGACACAGCATCCTTGATTTTGACCTTGGTTTTTTTTTCAGTGATTTGTATCACAACCTTGGCCATTCTGTTTCTTGCTTAAAAGGGTGACCAAGTATTTTTATAATCAGTGCAAACATGAAATTCAAAGCTACCCCTCAATAAGCATGGTCTTCTCTGCCACCAAGTTCCTGTCATGGAATCCTAACTTAAGGGGGAGCTGGGGCGGGGAGGGGGGGGGGGAGAAATGAATGAAAAAAAATGTTAAATGGAAACATAGCCCAAGAAGTAAATGCCAATTTGTACTTGGTGTAGAAGAAACAAGTGTCATACCTCAGTCCTTACCCAGGAGCCCACCCACTATGTTGGAGCAAAATCTGAGGCACCTGTGAGGAAAGTGGAAGCTGAAGCATATAATCCTCCAGGAGCCTTGGCTGGCCCTCTTGTTCCTCTTTCAATTATTTCTGGTAGGATGTAGACTAATGTGACCCACATGACTGGATCAGTAGTGCATGTGTAGACTATAGGCTAGCAGAGCTCTGGGAGATTGCTCTGGGATAGTCTAACCTGCCAGTGTCTTCCCGTGTGATTGGAGCTACCGCCAGCATCACTTTCATGGACTTCATGGAAGCATCCTTCTTTCTCAAGATTTTCAGTTGACTTTTATATCTATTGGCCTTGTACCTGCTTTGTACTATCCATTATTTACAACATTAGACGGAGAGGTAGTCACCCTGTAATAGCAAGAGTACTCATTGGCTAGGCATGTTTGAGTGGAAACTAATTTTATAATTAGGGGTGGAGGTGGGTATGATGACTTTGATTCTCTATGAACTGGGAGGATTTAGTCAATACCCACACGTGGAGGCCAATTCTGTTCTTGTATATTTATTAATGGAATGGAGGTTAGCCTCCCTTTGCTTCAGTAAAGGATCATGACATTCAAATAAACAAAGATATGGATTTGTCTAACATGACCCAGGGGAGCCTGGCTTAAAACTCATAGGAGTACTAGTGTAATCTACAGCATTGCTGTCCAAGAGAACTTTCTACAGTGATGGAAATGTCCACAGGTATAATCACCAGCCAAGGTAGTGCAAAGCACTTGAAATGTGACTAATGCACCCAAAGAACTAGATATTTAATTTTATTGAGTTTTAATTCACAAAAAAAATAAATTTAAATCTGCATATAGCTAATGGCTGCCATGTTGGATGGCGCAGCTCTATGGGATTGCTTTCATAATGCCATCTTCAAAAGATGGAGAAGGTTTGTCAAGATTCCCACCCAACAGGGCCCAAGTAGTATCCATACAGCTAAAGAGCTTCTTCAAATAGCAAGAGTGGAACCTGGTTACCCAAGTCATTCATTCAACCTTCTTTGGACAACCGAGAAAAACCCGATTACTCACCAAAGCAGCCAACTCTTTTATAAAAGGTGCCAGCATGGCTTTTAAGTTTCTGCTGATTCCCCACCACGACCTAGTAATAAAGGATGAAACTTTCGGACCAACTCATTGCTGGACTTTTGTGCCTGCCTGAAAACAACTCCACAGATAGGCAAATGTCCCAGAAAACACCAGCCCTGTGGTGGCCCGGAGCAAGGGGGAGTTTAGCTCAGGGTAAAGATATGTTACAAATTAAATGTTGCAGTCGGTATGTAAAGCTGCAATAAATAGAAACTGAGTTACATCAAGGATGGAATTAAACCTTAAGTTTAAACCCCACAGCACTGTAATTAAAACTTAGCCTGTAGCAAATCATTCACTTGAGATTAAAGTACTGTGGGGGAAGCAGAGGTTTGGGTTTACCTTGCTGTCTACAATTCATAAGTCTGAGCTACCAAAAGCTAACAGCCCTGCCCCCAAATCCAGCTCCCAATTAAAAACACAGTTTGAAAACCTTTAGGAGGCCTGAGGGGCCCCTTTAACAGAAGTCTGCCCCTTCCCCCCTGCCTAAGTCTATGAACAAATTAAAAAATATTACCTGGTCCCCTGATGGTCTTCTGAGCCGACACAGTGTTTTCATTAATACATCATTAGGGTAATGACATTGTGCTGGCGTTTTGCTTTCAAAACAGCCTGCATTTCAGCCACGACGCATGCAGGCTCGGGGCCTGTGAACACTTTGTTCCTGGGAAATAGTCTTCAGGTCATAGAAAGGGGTGGGGGTGGGGGGTGGGGGAAGGAAGATAAACTGTAATTAATTTTTTAACATGTATTCTTTTTATCCTAATCTGGGATGTTCAAGCCTTGCTTAGTGTTTTGTTTTTGTTTGTCAGTTTTGCAAAGTAAACACTGGGGTTAGCTTAACCATGGCCTCAACTCCTAGAGCCAACAGGCATTTCCAATTTCCCCCCCAAACAACCTACAGTAGGTTTCTCTCAGGTTGGAAGTACGTCATTTTGTGTAAAAGCAGTCGGAGGATCCAAAGTTGAAACTGTGGTATTTTTTTCTTTTCTAGACTGTGAACTGTTACCTCATAGACAATAATGGGTTTATTCTGGTGTCTGAAGACTACACCCAGGTGAGTGAGAAATTTCAACCAACTCAAAGTAAGGAGCTCAGGATGGGCGTAGGTGAGGGGAACAAAGGATGGTGTTAAAACTTTGAGACAATGATCTATATTTAAGAAGTAATAGCAGGAGATTATTAACCCTTATTTCTGTCCCTCTAAAAATATCACAGCCTACTTCTCAGGAGGCCCCAAAGAGTTTTTACCTCCCAGTTGGGGGGTGGGGGTGGGGCAGAGCCCAGGGTCTGCTTTCTCACTCATAAAATGTTCAATTTGTAGAACACTTTGCCTCAAAAGTAGAGGTGCCTTAAAGAGTTTGGACAATTTGAAGGAGGTTTCCTCCTTTTGATATTTAAATACTTTTTCCATATGTATACACCACACACACACACACACACACACACACACACACATTCCAGCATAATTATTCCTTATGACTTTCTTTCTGGTTTTTGCTTTTTAAAAATCAGTTATCTGGGTTCAGGGATTAACTTGGGCTGTCAACACTCAACACTGAGGGAAAAGGATCCAGAAAGAGAGAAGAAATTTTCTTCATTTGACTGAGCTGTACACAGTGTGAGGCAAGGGAAAAGATATGGGAAGACACTCAGCAATGGGGCCAAGAACAGAAATCTCCACTGTGTTTGGAAATCAAAATAAGAGTTCAAAACAATAGCATTGTAATGGAGAAAACAGGTTTCTCTGTCTTTTTTAAAGTTTATTTATTCGTTTTGAGGGGGTGGTGGGTGGGGGGAGAGAATCCCAAGCAGGCTGTATGTGGTCAGTGCACAGAGCCAGACTCGGGGCTCAAACTCACTAACCATGAGATCATGCCCTGAGCCGAAATCAAGAGTCAGATGCTGAACCAGCTGAGCCACCAGCGTGCTCCAGGTTTCTCCTTTAAAACTATGCACAGAAAAACTTGTTCTGCAATTAGAAATTAAATTAGCCTATTCAGAGATGGTAAAACACAGATGTGTTTAGCAGGGTGGCATGATAAAGGAACATTAGAGAAGGAGGTGCGTGGTCTCTGGGACGTGCTCTCTTCCTTCACTAGTTTAGGGGTGGGGGCGCCTCACATTGCCTGCCTGAGCCTCCTGGTGGGCTCTGTAAAAGGATGATTGACAGCCATTTTATAATGAAGTCCCATTTAAATCATTTGAAATTTTTTAGCAGTCAACACTACGATAGGGCTATTAATGCCTAAATAAATTAGTTAATTGTCCTTAAGTTGCTAAGGAGTCTGACCTCAGTGCCTTGTTAATTTATCAGAACTGGCTCTGGGTCACATGTGGAATTGTGCTTGAATTTCCCTTCTTATCCGCGAAAATGTTGTGGGAATCTTAAATGCACCTGTGATGAGAGAAAAGCTACAATGTTAGAAATTAAACTGCCCACAGCCTGTCTCCTCGGATGCTCACCATCACTGGACATTGGACAGTTGGTAAAGATCAGATAGGAGTGAGCCCATGACGTAAAGCCAGTCTGAGAGAGTGCAAGAGCCCAGAGGCCTATGGTAATATGCCTGTTTGGCTGGGAGAAAAAAAACCCAAACTTTCAAGAGTCAGTGGGGCAGGAATCCAAATTAACCACCTTTGAGGAGGAACCCTGTCCTCCCACCAGGATGATGGAGGGCTGAGATAGGAGCCTGGTCCCTGGGGGTTCTCGACCGGCCCACAGTGTGACCCACTCCTACCCAGTCCAGGCCTGCACGTGAGCTCTGCTCCCTGCTGGATCTCTCCCTGGGACAGCCCTGCAGCGTTGCCCAGGGAGCCAGCTGGCCTGCTCTGCCTGACTTTGTTTGATGTTGTCTGGTTTCCTGCACCCCAATTAGGGTGGTTCTTCATCTAACAACCAGTTCCAATGACACTGGCATATTGACACACACAAAATACAAATGTCCTAGCTCCTCACTGCAGCACACACTCATAGACTTTGCAAAAGATTCCGATTGTCCCTGGAATGAAAGAGGCAATGCTCCATATTTAGTCAGTGAAATGTCATTTCCTTCTTCTTCCTCTTCTCTTTCGTGACTTTCTGACAAAGTCTTTCTATGCCTTTCTGCCTGAAAACTCCCAGGAGCATGCTTGAGGTCACTCAGTTGTAATTTGAATCAGGATTTAGCTAATACAAAGCCTATGGAATTTATTAATTCAGGCTCTGACGGTAATGCCCTCCACTCACCCCACACAGAAGTAATAAATCCTTAGAGCACCCACCGTAGACATGGGGGTTCTCTACTGGTCTACACTGGCTCATTCCAGGGTGTTGGCAGAAGAAGGCTGTTGTCCCAAGCTCTTTTCAGCTGTACTGCCTACACCCTCTCCCAGGAGACCTGGAGGACTGTGGCTCCAAGAGCCTGGAGGGATGGGCAAGGACGTTAATTTTTCATCCCACCATTCAGAGTATGCAAATCTCAGCCAACACCAAGAGCTGCTGGTCTGAGGCAAAAACATCAATCAGGTGGTGGGGAAGGGCTGCTACGCCCTAAATGCCCTGGGGACTGGGGACGTAGGGGTGAGCCATTAGAGGTCTGATTAAGCCTCTTCAAGGGGCTGGACCCTGGGCTGCCTGATTTGTCCACATGGTAACTGCCCAGGGACACAATTGAGAGTGCTCTTCAGAAAGTGATTTTGAGAATAGATGCATTCTCAACAGCAGGAGATTTATAGGGCCGATGAAGAGGACGGCTACATTTCCCTAAACAGGTCATCCAGGAATTATAAACAATTCTTTTTATTACTGCTTGGGAAGCCCTCTCATAGCCTGTTTCTTTCTACGAAGTAGGGTTTTAATCACAAGAGACTGAGCGCAGATGAAGGCTTACTGCATCCGGGTGGGGGGGGGGGGGGGGCGGGTGCGCGCGCATGTCTGTGCGCGTGTGCGCGCGCATGCGTGTGCATTTCAGTTCCAGCGCTCCGCATGCGGTTTGCAAAGCCGGCGCTCTTTGCACGTGCTGCGTACGGTGGAACCTTCCCGTCAGCTTTCTAGTCTGCTGCGTAATCCCACCACTTCTACTGATTGTGAGGACATACTCCACTTTAATGTGACAGCGCCTTTTGCTCCAGAACACAGAGCTGCGCCCGTTTCTATTCTCTGGTGTTTGGGCACATTGTTTATCTATACTTCCTCCTGGGTCTTCTTTTCTTCCCCGCAGACTGGAGACTTTTTTGGCGAGGTCGAAGGGGCCGTGATGAACAAACTGTTAACAATGGGCTCCTTTAAAAGGTAAGGATTTTATGGTCCCCTGCGCCCCCTGGAAAAGTTTGCCTAAATAAAATAAAACGAACCAAGGTCAAATAAAGCAAGCCCAGACTTGACCCCTGCCTGGTTTGTACGGGTGTTCATACTTCAGAAGATCTTGCTGAAATTCGATGCCTCTTGCATGAGTGTTAAGAGTCACAGAAACTCAGCTCACAATGGGTTTCCTGTTCACCCAGAATAGGGTTTATTGGAGGCCAATACTGGAGTCAGAGCCTTCGCTGGGACGCAATGATAGCAGTCTCAAGCAAGTGGCTGCAAAGACATAGGAAATGTTTTCCGCTGGCTAAAAAGGAGGACTGTATTTTGTCTCACATTGGCAAACTGGGGAAGGCTGCTAGAAATCTGGAAATGGGGGATACAAAGTGACAGACACCTGCCGATATAATTTTGGAAAATCAAGTGAAAGGTCTCAAAACCTGCCCCCAGATGGAGGGAAGTTAAAATCTGCTGCTAGAAGAAAACCCAGATGGTGCCCAGTTCTACTGGCACCTCGGTCGTGAGCGCTGTCACTGACCCTAAGTGAAGCTTGTGTATGATAGCTTCCGCTTGGCCCCACTCTCTCCTGGGCAGTTTGGCCATGCTTTGGGGGACACCAAAGCCTATGGGAAAAGCCATCTCCCCAAGGAGATCAGGATGTCAGTAATGTCCCCCACCCCACCCCAGAGTCAACAGGAAATGACAGTCTTTGAAGCGGTGCTTTCGTGGGCATATTTGATGCCGTTAAATACATAATAGCAGGCACTACAAGGATGGACCTCAGCTCGCCTGTGAGAACCACTGCTGCTGGTGGGAAAGGCAGGCCCCTAGTCATTACTCCGTGCAGCTGAATGGCCAGGAAGTGTTAGCTCAGGAAATCGGACTTTTGAGCCAGTCAACAAGACCAACTGAGCGCTGTGCTGAAAGCAGGGAATTCAAAAATGATGACCCAATTTTTGAGATTCCATAGCTTGTTTGTGCCAGAAGGAGGGGAAAAAAGAAATGATATAAAAAACTGGCATAACTCCAGCACTTCTGCGCTCTCTGACACTCACTTGCCTGCCCCCAGCCTGCCTGCCGCGGGGTGTTCAATTCCCTTTCTTAAAATTCAAGTGCAGTGTTTTCCTCTTTTGCTACACGTGCTTGAAAACCCTGCTTGGAGCTGGGCTTGGGTTGCTGTGGAGTTTTCCAGCGCTTCTTAAAGCTTCCCAGGGCAGCGTCTGGATTGTCTGCCCTGCAGGGCACCACTGGTTGTTCCTATCTTGACGTGGATGTGTGTGCATTTGTGTCCTGTTAGTTTGCTTTCGACTCGGTGGTGGGGGAAGACAAAAGATGAGAATAATCACACACGTGTTTCTCATTCAAAAGCATATTTTTCAACTTCTTTAACAAAATCTTTTTTTTTTTTTTTTCCTTTTCCCTCTTGGATATTCCTTTCAAAAAGCTTGGTGGGAGAAAGAGAAAGGTTGTAGTAGGATTGTAAATCCCCAGTCTTCTCCTTCATGTGATTGAAGCATGGTTGGCATGAATCTAGAACTTTCTTTTGCTGTGAGAGTAGCTAACATATTTGAGAAAAGGGAAGGAGTAGGGACTTGACACAAGTGTAACAGTATCTGTTGTCCTCTGGGAGTTAGCTGACAGTGATCATGGGCTTCTTTGAAGGGGCCCTCACAGGGGCCACCAGAGCAATGAGAGTTTATGTTTATGTTTTGGAGTCAGATGGATTGGATTCAAATCCAGACTCTGACATTTACTAGCTGCGTGCCTTAGAACTGAGTCAAGTTACCTCTCCAAGCTTTGGTTTCCTTATGTGGAAAATGAAGGTGATAATAATAATTACTTCCATGGGATGCTGTCAGAGTTAATGGGGTAATAATAAGCAGAAGGCCCGTACCCAGTGCCTGGCATATATTAAGGGCTCAGTGATGGCTAGCTGCTGCTGTGATTTGTATCGCTGCGGATCTTTGCTCAGTCTTGGCTTCGCTTTCTGCTTGGCACCAGGTGGTGCTCCTTCTGCATCCACACACCTCACAGAAGGCTTCCCACGCTGCCTGGCGAGGGGGCCTCCAGCGTTGGGGGTGCTGCGGTGCCCCTGCCTTTTACAGCAAGCAGTGTGTCCTCAGAGCATAAGGGTGACAGTCGTTTTGTTCAGGGAAGGCCTGTATTTCAGCAGCACTGAAAAGAGGTAGCCCAAAGTACCTGATGGTGCTCTGGAACAGAAGCTGTGGTCCCCGTGAAAGCGAGCCCCACCCCGGAACACAGGATGCCTGGAGGCTGAATTGCTTTGGGGACGTGATTGAACCCGGGGAAAAGCCCAGGACCCATTCCCTGAATTCACTGACTTCCCATCTTCTCTCCTCTCAGTGTCTTGGACAGTGCCAGGATGGCACAAGGTTTCTTGATTTGATCTGGTTGTATCCAGTCCTAAAACATGAGTTTCACGGACAAGAACCCTACAAACCACCTTCTCCAGAAAGAGCTCACAGAGGAGAACACCATCCCCCTCTGTCACCTTCCCTTTGTCTCTCTCCCCTGGTCCAGATTTGCCGCCTCTCTCTCTAAAGCAAGATGATGCTTGTTTACATGACAGTGGATTCTTGCCTTGATTGTGTATTCACTTATCTGGTGACCGAATGGCCGTTCTACTTAGCAGCATCATCAGAGGGAAAGAATATCCGCTTCTGTGTCTACAGCACCATGGGGATGGGAAGGAAGCCACAGATTTGTGCAAATTACCAACTCAAGGGAGCTTCAAGAAGGTTCCATGGCAGTGTGTGCAGATAATCTAAGAGACAAAATGGTCATTCGTTGTCACTTTAGCTCAGTCTTTGACTTGACTCTGTCTACCCTGGTTACATGTGACATAGTATGATGGGCCAAATAACATACTAATAGCTTCAGCAGTGTGAAAGTAATGGTCACAGTGGCTACCTTCCAGGAGCACCTACCCCACACCAGACCTGAGCTGCACCTGCCAGATCTTACCTCTTGCAGCACTTTCCAGTACTCTGTGGGGCAGGTATAAACAGGACCAGCTGCATAATTTGTAGAGTCCAGTGCAAACTGAAAATCCGGGGTCCCTTGTTCAAAACCTATTAAGAATTTCAAGACTGCCAACAGCAGAATATTCAACGAAGCCTGGGGCCCTTCCAAGTACAGGGTTTTATGCAATGACACAGGCTGTATGCCCATGACGCTGGCCCTGGGTATAAATATACCCATTTTACCGATGGAAATAATGAGGCTTAGAAAGGTTAAGAAGCTGCCCTAAGTCTCTGTGTAACAGAGTTGGATTCAAACAGCCTGCAGTTTGAGCTCAGAATTTTCTAGTGTCTGCCCTTAACCTGGTTCTGTGTAGAGTAGCATTGAGTTGTGCATGGAGCTTCTTCCTGTTCTGTTTGAGAAGTGAAGGGGAGCTTGAGGAAGATGTTGGCTCAGCAGTGTCTTATCAGGGCAAGCAGGACTTTGAGGATGGGAGGCCAGCTGAGTGATAGCATCACCCAGATTTCTTTTAGCTGAAGTTGATAAATCTTTAAACCAAACCATGTTTTCAGGCTTCGTGTATTTTCTCATGAGATCTACCATGTGCCTGGTCAGCTTTTTGCGTTGAAATCCAGACAGAGAACTTCAAATACTTCTTCGTTCTTATCACAGAGAGTAAGTAGACTCCCCGGAATGGTGACTCACGTAGGGTTTCCCAGCGTAGCTATTTTTCTTTTGCACTCACGTTCACAGCCAGTAAGAGCCTTGCATTCCTATTTCTCAAAATCCACACCCCATGGTTCTCTCTCTTGTCATTGGCAGTGATGTCACCCCTCTTCGGATTACTAAGACAACACCTAGTTTCAAAGGATTTTTCTTAGAATTCATGTGTCTCCCCCACTTCTTGTCCCCAGTGATTCAAATTCAATGTCAAATATCCAGGAGAATTGAAAATGTATGTATATATGTTTTATATATAAAATGATATTTTATGTATGTATAGATAGATAGAGTATCCATGGTTCCTGATGGGGCCTCTTTGACACACTGCACTTGAGCTAAGAGGACTCTAGGTTGAGCACCAGAATCGCCGTGTGTGGCCTTGCACAGACTCCCTGTCTCCCAGCCTCGGTTTCTTCCTCACCCAAATATGGACCTTACGGGATTTTGTGAGAATTAGCTAAAACAAAGTATGTGAAATTGCTCGGCAGATTGCAGAGTATTGCGGGCAGGATGTGAGATTAGCTCTTAGATAATAGCTCCAAATGTCTGATCTTTTTCTTTTTTCATTTTCTTCTTTTTTTTAATCATTAAAACTCCCCAGAGCTGGTTACTATGCAACAGTTAACCTCCACAGCACAGCCTTGGGGATGGGCCTATGGGCCTGGACTCAGTCAGCATCCCTGGAGAGCTTTTGCTTTTATTTATTTATTTTTAATGCTTATTTATTTTGAGAGAGAGAGAGAGTGCATTGCGTGTGCGTGTGCCCATGTGCGTGCATGTGCAAATGAACAGGGGAGGGGCAGAGAGAGAGAGGAAGACAGAGAATCCCAAGCAGCCTCCACCCTGTCAGCGCAGAGCCCTGTGCAAGGCTCAGTCCCACAAACCCTGAGATCATGACCTGAGCCGAAATCAAGGGTCAGACATGTAACCAACTGAACCACCTGGGTGCCTGTCTTTCTTTCTTTCTTTCTTTCTTTCTTTCTTTCTTTCTTTCTTTCGAGAGAAAAAGCATTCAAGCAGGGAAGGGGGGCAGAAGGGGCGGGGAGAGAGAGAGAGAGAGAGGAGAGAGAGAGAGAGAGAGAGAGAGAGAGAGAGAGAGAGAGAGAGAGAGAGAATCCCAAGCAGGCTCCAAGCTCAGTGCAGAGCCCCATGTGGGGCTAGATTCCACAACCCTGGGATCATGACCTAAGCTGAGATCAAGAGTCAGCTGCTCAACCCACCCAGGTACCCCTCACTGGAGAGCTATTAAAACACGCCTGTGCTCAGGCTGCATCCCCAAAGATTCATATGAAATTCATCTGGGGATGGAGCCTAGGCACTTATGCTCTTTGAAAGTATCCACGTGCTTCTCATGCATGGCTAGGGTCAAGACATACTAAGTTAAGAGCACCAGGGTACCATTCCAGGTGCTGTCCACTTTGGAGTTGTCTGACATTGGTCAGCATTCACTCACTAACTTTCAGTTTTCTCAGTAGCAAGATAGAACTGAAAGAAGGATGTGTATACCTGCAGGTGGAGGTTAAATGGAGTAATGCGTACTTTTACCAAACTTTATCTTTGTGGTTTCTGCCAAAAGGTCTTCCTTTGTTCTTTGTGTATCGAATTCAGCTTGAGGAAGCAAAGACCAATCGGTCCTGCCTGGCCTTTGGTTTGCAGAGAAACGGACCGCTTGCTAATAATCTGTTTTTGCTTTGGGAGCTACTGATAGGTCCTCTCCATCTTGGCTGTGTGTGTTTTGCTTTATACGGTTTTGTTTGTGTTATGTGCTTGGTGCAACATGCCTGAGCTCTCACCCCTCCACCACCACATTTTCCCTATGGGGCCTGGTGAATGTCTTCCTCACCTCGCCCCACACATTCATTAACATAGTTGGCTTGTGCAGAATTCCCTGTGGTGGCTCCTTCTGCTCTCTAAATTGCCTTTCTAGAAAGGTGACACGTCAGGTAGACTTCAGGACTTGGGACGTTTCTTCTCCTGTCTCTACATGATGGAACCGTACAGGCTCCGTGGCCGGTGACTGCAGCTTTCCCTGTCCTTGGTAATCACGCTGCATTTCAGCCAATGTCCTGGCCTTTCAGTCTAGAGAGTGTGAAAGGAGAAGCCTGTTATGTTTGGATGGCTGCTCTCTCATGCCGACTGCCCTCCCAATGTCTAATACTCAACACTCATGTAATGAATGTAATGGCTTCCCGGCTTCCTGTTGACCTGACCGTTTCCACAGAAGTATGCTTTGTCAGAGGTGGCATTGAAGGGAACAAGAAGACAGATTGGCTTGAACAAGTGTGTTTCGGAGCCAAACTTTCTGGAAGGCAGAGACATGAGAACTCCAGTGCATCACTCTTTAAAATCCTCAAGCTGCCTGCCTGAGCATCCCCAATGACAACAGGAAGAACGCTGCCCTCGTCCTCATCATAATAGCAGCAGGCCTCATTTACTGAATATTAAGTACAGGACGGGCATTATTCCAAGGAGTTTACGTGTATTACCTTAATTAATCCCCATAACAACTCCACGAAGTTACTACTGTCATTATTTCCCTTTGACCATGAAGACCTGCAAGTGGTGGCTGAGCATGTGAGTAACTTGTCCAAGTTCACCCACAGTAGTGAGTGGGGGACATGGAATGTGAACTGTTGTCTCTCAGATTCCAGATGGCAGACCACGTTTACCTAATCCCCACATGTCTTTTCCCCTAGTTGGAGCAGACTGAAGTATTTCTTATGGAAATATTTGTTCACATTTATGCTTATTCTGCTCCAAGAGGTAGTAAAAGAAAGTTTTTCAAACTTAGAGTCCAATATATCAGTTAGGAGTTAGTTCTACTAGAAATAATAGGAAATTCTAGAATAACAAGGGGCTAGAGAACATGGGAGCCTTTTTCTCTTTTTCATGAAGGAAGTCTGAAAATACAAATTTGTTGTCATCACAGACCCATGACCATATCTTTTTTCTCTACCTTCCTCCATTGGCATTTAAACTCAAGGTTACTTCATGGTCCAAGATAGCTGCTTAGCTCCAGCCATCACATCTGCAATCTCTGCTGGCAGAATGAGGATCCAGGGAGGTCCAAAAGGCCAAATAAAATTTCTTGATTAAAATTTATTTTAATAAGGAGTGCCTGGGCGGCTCAGTCAGTTGCAACCAACTCTTGGTTTTGGCTCAGGTCATGACCTCACAGTTTGTGAGTTTGAGCCCCACATCAGGCTCTGTGCTGACAGTGCAGAGTCTGCTTAGGATCCTCTCTCTCTCCTCTTTCTGTCCCTCCTGCTCCCTCTCTCTCCCTCAAAATAAATGAATAAACTTTAAGAAAAACTTACTTTAAGAAGTAAATCTTATTTATTAAAGTAAAATAAAGTTTATTTATTAAAGTATTTTATCCCAGGGGCACCTGGGTGGCTCTGTCGGTTCAGCATCTGACTTCGGCCGAGGTCATGATCTCACAGTCCGTGAGTTCGAGCCCCGTGTCGGGCTCTTTGCTGACAGCTCAGAGCCTGGAGCCCATTTCGGATTCTGTGTCTCCCTCTCTCTCTGCCCCTCTCCTGGTCACACTCTGTCTCTCTCAAAAATAAATAAACATTTAAAAAGTTTCAAAAAAATAAAGTATTTTGTCCCATACAATACTCCCACTCCACACAGCCTCACCTAGCTACAAAGGAACCTAGGAAATGTACATAGCAAAAACTCAGGGCTCTGCTTGGCAAAACAGGAGAATGGACATTGGGAGACTCTAATAGTCTCAGCCACATCCAGCGTGCCTGGTTCCTTCAGCCCACATAACACCCTCTAAATACTGAATCTGGTTTCCGGTGATATCCACTTGGAAAATCTTCCCAAGGTGAGGCTTTGTTTACAACTCCCCAATTTCTCCCCACACCTCACATGCCCAGTGCAGTCCTAAACACAAATGGTCGTAGCTACCAACTGATTCATCTGTCCATGATGCCTGACCCCGAGAGATACAAGCAGCAACACTCAATAACACCCGTGGCGTTTGACCAATGGCAATAATGGCACCAGGAACACCGACTCCCCGAGGTCCTGCCATGCTGCGTGCAGCACAGGAATTGTTGTGGTGCAGTGCTGTGAAATGTGGACGTGAATTCATGAACTTGGCAGAGCCCAAGGAAGCCCCCCCCCCCCCCCAGCATCTAAGTTTCTTGCCGCAAATGGGTTTTGCTTCAACTCATTCCCCAAGCAGAATTCAGCTGTTTCCTTCTATTTCTTAAACAAAGAGGCCAAAGAAATTTAATCTTTTCTATGTGGCATTCATCGAGATTCCGTTTTCCCCTTCAGTTGAGCTAATTCTCATGGAAGGGGCAGGTGAATGGACAAACCAGTTGCCAGTTACGTGCTCTTACCACCGTGCCTACCCATTATCCTTTGCCTCAGGACTGAAGCGGTTCCTCCATTTAGTAGAGCTGTGATAACTTCGGAGCAGTGATTGCACCTTCTGAGCCTGTTCCCTCTCCTATAAAATGTAACCATGCCCCTGACACAAGAGGTAATGCCTCCATGCTGCAGAAAGTAATTGATTATTTCTTATTGTTACTGCTTTTATTACCTAGGTGAGATGCTGGCACGACCACTCTCTGAAACTTTGCTTCGTTTTGTGTTATCAGCACCTGTTGATGAAAAGCCTTTGGTGCTGGCAGATCGCCTGCTTAATCTATCGGATGAAGGAGGCTCGCTTCTCAGGGTTCTGCCCTGGACTCTGGTGGCCCCAGCGTCCTGTGGGCTGGGCTCCTGGCCGGTGTGGCCACGTGGCGCTTATTCTCTGCTAATGACGGGTGCTCATTAACTCGATGTGTCAGTGATTTCCAGCCAGGGGCTCAAAAGCAGTAGGGCCAGGGTCATGTAGGTTCCGCGCCTCTGCTGTGTTCCGTGTGCTGGGCTGACTTTGGGGAGCAGTGCAGTCTCTGTAGGAAGTTGCTGTGGGAAGACACGTCCACCAGTGTGAAAAGGAGGGGAGGGACAGCACGTTTTGAACCTTCTGTTAACACTCAGATCGACAGATTGAGCTTTCCACTCTCTTGGTTTTCTGAGATGTAAGAACGAGTAAGGCTTCCCATGGTGACAGTGGCCTTGTTAAGCATTTTCTGGGTCTCTGCTCCGTGCCCTATCACTTGCAAGTTGGAAGCTGCCCGAGACCACCTTTTATAGTTCAACAAAGAATATATATTTTTACATGTTGCCCTAGCAAGTCACTCACTTTGCTTCGTACACTTTTAGATTCAAAATTGTGTAAATACAGTGAGTGTCTATGTCGAATGCCTCCCTGTCCTGTTTTTAGGGCTGTATTTGCAAACATTCAGCTGTTTCAGGATTGGTGTTTAGGCAGATAGTGTAGCCAGAGCTAATCCTATGAGCCATCACAGGTAAAGAACCCGGCCTCATGGGCACACAGTAGGTGTTTAATAAATGCTGGTCCCTACAGTTACTAACAAGTCTAAATTAGCTGTGCTCATGCCTTTGAAATGGAAACTTTTTTTTTTTTTTTTTTTAACGTTTACTCACTTTTTGAGAGACAGAGACAGAGTGTAAGCAGGGCAGGGGCAGAGAGAGAGGGAGACACAGAATCCGAAGCAGGCTCCAGGCTCTGAGCTGTCAGCACAGAGCCCGGTGCAGGGCTCGAACCCATGAACGGTGAGATCATGACCTGAGCTGAAGTCGGACGCTTAACTGACCGAGCCACCTAGGCGCCCCTGAAATGGAAACTTCTAATTCTTAGAAGAAATATTTTTCTTGGTTGTGATCTTTGTCTACTTGGAAAGGAGCAGAATCAGCAAAATAGCTTTCAACAAGTCCCCATGTCACGGGCCTGTCATCCACGGCCCTACAGTGCACAGGGGCACACAGGCTGTCTAGGTTTTCTTTGTATCAGTTTGAGTTTCTTCTTCAGAGACTGCTTCTGCCTTCCGCCGGAGTCTCAGAGAGACCCGTCAGGGGCACAGAGATGCTAATGATAAGCTCCAAGGGCAGCCTGCGTGGGGGTGTCGTGGGGACCAAAGCATGCCATCTGTAATAAGAATAAACTGCGAGCGCAGCACTGCAGCACAGTCTCAGCTGGGCACGATGCTCGGGGCTTATTTTAGAGCCGAATGAAAGCAGGCAATTATCATGTTCTTTAGCTCTAATCAGCCAAACAGGATACAGGTAGCCACAAAATGGAGTTATTTAAAACTAACAAAATCACTTCAAAAAGGGTAATAATCTGGAAGTCTCTCTTTCTGCAACATCTAGTTAAAGCTGTCTAAGCGTGGAGAAGACAGGGAAGGCTTGTTTTGTAACCTCCCCAATGGCACTCGGATCAGGAAAGCTTCCTTGTGAAATGAAAGGCAGGATCTCTGGCCTGGAGGCCGCCCCACGGCAATTGAGTTTGGCCTCACCGAGTAAACCAGAGCCTTTGAAAATGATCCCAGGAGAATCCCGAGCTTCCTGTGAGGGTGGTTACCAAGGGGGCTCTCGCTAACACAGCCAGCTGGTCTGTCCTGGCCCGATGACCCCAGACAGCCCCTCAGCTTGACTTGAAAGTTGATTCTGGACTTTGGTCCTGAGACCTTATCTTGGGCAGCATTTTCTGTGACATTCCAGTGAGACTGGGAGAGGGCACCAGGCTGAATTCTAATCACTGCTTCTGAGCAGAAGGCAGAACGAGGGGACTCAGCCTGACCCCCATCTAATTCTGGCTCTGCCATTTGTTAGGTGTGTGGACTTGGGCACATTACTTAGGCTAGCAGAGACTTGGTTTGGCCCTCTGTGAAATGGGGGTGATTAGAATCTATCTGGTAGGAACGTGCTTCCAAGAGTACCTTGCTCATGGTTGCTAAGTAGAGTTCCGTAGACATCAGCTATTGTTATGATGGTCCTCAGCTGTAAGGCCCACAGACAGAAGTTCCCACATCATCCCTCGATAACCCCAGTACGGCACCAGAAGGTGTCTTATACTGCAGTATGAAGTGTGAGTTTTATGCTGCCTCGTGTGTGCCAATGAGCTAAGAAAATCCGGAGGCCTGCCCATCCTCTAACCCGCTGGGTAAAGCCTGAGTCAATTCCCATTGCATTAAACACCACCCCCATTAATTAATCATGGCAATGAAAACCAGACTAATAAATTATAACAGCAGCTGCAGCCCTGCCTTCTGTTGAATGCTTCTTCTGTACCAGACACTGGGCTGATTGCACTGTGTCTATCATCTCATTTAATTCCACAACCAACCCATAGGGTAGCCATTTTTCTCACCATTTTACAGATGAGACTGAGGCACCGAGAGAGCGAAACAAGATGAAACAACATTGTAATAAGTGACCGAGTTAGGACTTGAACTCAGATGTTGACTTCAAAGCTAATGTTTTAACCATTATGCCACACTGCCAGTCGCTTGAGCCCTTGGGAATAGCATAGCTTTAAGATCCCAAACTCCAAGGGGCCCCTGGGTAGCTCAGTTGGTTAAGTGTCCAGCTTCAGCTCAGGACATGATCTCATGGTTCATGAGTTCAAGCCCCGCATCAGGCTCTGTGCTGACAGCTTGGAGCCTGGAGCCTGTTTCAGATTCTGTGTCTCCCCCTCTGTCTGCGCCAACCCCGCTGACGCTCTCTCTCTCAAAAATAAATAAACATTAAAAAAATTTTTAAAAGGTCCCAAACTCCAACAAAGAACAAAATAAGGCCTTTTGTTGTAAGGATCATAACAAATCTAGCATACTACATAGTATATTTCAGTATATTTCCACATGTCTGATTATTTAAATCTCAGAACATCTTTGTGAGTCATTTTATAAGTGAGAAAATGAGGCCTCAGAAGAAGGTTAGCATCTTGCTCAGATTACACCCTGGATAATGGCACCTGGAAACTAACCTTGCAAACCAAGGCCATGCTGTGTGTCTGTCTACAAGACTCCACACACAGGCACGTTCCACTCAACCCATGCTGCCTCTCACCATGCTCTGGCCCGAGTTCTAGCTGTAGAGACGGAGTTGAGCGGTATGAAAAGGATGAAGCCAATGATAATTCTTGCCAAGTCCTAGAAAGCCCTTTCAGGGACACCTGCAGAAATCCTGCAGATGAGGTGTGGACTGTGGCATAGTGGGGAAGTCAGGGACTGAATGCAATCGTCCATTGTGGTCTGCAGTTGATTCTGTGGCTGGGGCAGCATCAGGGTTGTTTGGGGACTTCCCTGAGCCAGGTGCTTGGCTGGTTCATGGGCTTCATTCCTGTCTCAATAAACACAGTTTCTTCTGGCATCTGCTGTAAAGAAAATAGCCAGAGGACAGTGAGCAAGACTGCAAGAAATGTTTTGATGAGGGAGAGGTTTTGGGGAGATTGCTGGGAGATTGTGTTGACCACTGGTGCCCTCTTGGACTCTGCTACCCAAGACACCTATGTGATGCTGGTCAGGAGCTGGTTTCCATATTGATTTGATCACACATGGCCGGTCTTCTACTTGGTGTCCATAGATGGTTCTTTGTTAATCTATCTGTGTGATGCTTCCAGCTTATTGTCTAGAGGAGGAAGCTTTTTCCTCTTAGTTTGAACTTGACCTCTTCTATCTAGTTGTGATGGCATCTCTTCAAGATTCATGCAATCAGACAATCATTCAGGCATTCACCCTTTTGAAAGTGAATGCCTTCTCTGTGCTGGGTGCTGGGCTAGTGCCCTGCGCCAGCAACAGTCCTGTTGCATGAAACTTCTATTCTAGGGCCCGTCCCCAGCCTAGCGTTAAGTACGCTCCATGGTTAGCATTGTATTATTCTAGAAAGGAATTCCTGCAGGGAGTATCCCTTGCAGCCATTTAGAAGTTCCTGTATTGCAGTGTTAACATGTCACCTGGCAGCTGTTATGTAATTCAGGCTGGACCTTAAGTGTCTCTTTTTTGGGACACCAGAGTAGTGGGAAGGGGAGCTGGTAGGAGGAGAGAAGGCATGTCGCCTGTGGGATAAGGTGTTTGCTCCATCTAGAACCTTTAACTTGCTACCAGAAAGTGCCATTCTCCTTTCTTTGTAAAGTTATTGATGAGGAATTAAAATATCTGGAACAATTATAGAGTGAAATATCTTGGCAGTTGAGTTAAGGTCATAACTGGGAATGAGAGCTGTCCTTTCATCACCAATTGAAAAAAAACATCCATTTTCTTGTTTCATAAATGGCACTGTTTCCAAAGCAAGCATACAGTCACTGGTATAGTGGTGGCAGTGGAGAGTGGTGGGGATTACAACCAAGGAGCCAACTAGTTTCCAACTAGTTGTCAAAGTGCTTATCTTGGTCCAGGGATATTTCCTAGTGCTTAAGAGAGACAGAGGATCCTGCCAGTTCTGAACTCAAAGTGGTCCTTCCCAGCCTTCCTCAATCCTGGACACATGGCCCAAGTGGGTTCCCTCCAGGGCCCAGAATCCAGTTCAGAACAGCATCGTCCCTCTGGAGTATCCTAGTCCAAGCAGATCAACCTTGTTTAAACCAAAATGACTGTTTCATCTCATCCCTGTCTCCTCCCCTCAACCCCAGTACCTTTACTCCCTTCCTCTTCAAGTTCCAAGTGTGATGTGCCTGTGTCTCCAGTCCTAGACTTTGCATGTTCCTGATTTGTCATCTGTTTCAGGCCTGTATTTATTTGTGTTTGTCACTGCTGCACTTGATGGTGATGTGGTGAGTTCACCGTGCTGGTTCACACACAGCTTCCCATTTAGTGACCCTCCTTTCTGTTCTTTCCTACAGAATTACCCTGTATGACTATCAAGCCATGTGCAGGGCCAACAAGGACAGCAGTGACAGTGCCAGCGGGCTACTGGATGTAAGTACAGTGTGGTCACCCACAAAACAGTGGCACGTTTGTATCTGTCTCTGTGTGCGAGCAGGTCTTTATCTTTGGGGTAATCAAGTTCATCTTTTTGCAAAACCATGAATGTTTTAAAGTGCTTCCTGATTTTACTGGTGAAGAAGAAACACTTCCATTCAAACCCAAACCCACTGATTATATGAATGACAAGCAGGTCTGAAGTCACTGATGAATGAATGCAGCAACCCCCTTTTGATGGCTAGAAAAGAGGAGAAGATTTGTGGATTCTCTCCCATATGAAAGAGAATTTAGTTTGGTTCAGCAGAAATCTTCCCTCGGGTCTGGAAGAGACCTAGGAGGAGCCTGTGGGTAAATTCACATTCTGATCATAGATTCTCTACCCTAATCAGGATGCTGGTGTGCTTCCTTGTCACTTTTGCTGGAGCTGGTTCCATCAGTGGTGTCACAGTTGAGAACCAATCAATATAGCTGTTGTATCACTAGAAGCAGGCTTTCACACTGCCAGAAATTAACCGTTATAATTTGCTCCCAGTTAGAAAATATAATTTACGATGTACAAGCAATGTAAATTTGGCCACCCATCACCTGAAAACACAGGGGAAAAAAAAAAACAACAGTTACAGGATACTTCAATATAACCCGACCTATGTGTATAAATAGAAGCTTCACATGTTATCATTTTGTAAATTCCAAAAGTTAACCTAAAATCTGGTTTGAAACACAAAATTTATGAGCCATTTTGGTTTTTAGGATATAAACACACACCTTCTCATTTGCAGATGTAAGATCTTGCAAGGGGATTATTTAAAAGCCCAGTATTTAACACAGTTCTCCTACACTGAGGGAGTAAGAAATGATTTGGAGCTGGAAAATTTCTGAGAGGCAACTAGGAACTGAAAGTTGAATGCTTTGAAAAAATACCACTTTTTAGTGAGAATCAACATGTCTTTCCAAATCCAACTTCGCTAGCTTTAGCAGGACTATTTCTAGACCTAAAATGTTCCCAAGATATGTTTTCATCATTAGGCTTAAAAGCTCAATGGCTTTACCCTTCTGAATGATAATGTGCCATTTAAATTTTTAATCCTGTATTTACATAATCCCTTTGTGTGCCCATACATAGAGCCAGCGTCTGGCACACAATGCTTGAGTGCTCTTCCCCCTGGCCCCTGGGGGAGCTGCCCCCGCCCCCCACCCCTCCCCACCTCCAGAGCCTCCGTAATCCCTCTATTCAGTCCCTCCTCCCAGGGACCCAAGGACTGCAGAAATGTCACTACCCATCCCAGCAGGTACAAAGGCACAGAACTATCCCAGGGCCTGACCACCAGGGTCTTTTTGAAAAAAGATGGTTGTTTTTCAAGCAATAAGAAATATAACAAAGCCATAAGACAGCAAGTTGCATTTAGTTTTAGGAAATAGTTAATAGTTTACATCCTTATCTGACCCTAATCCTGAGAGCCCTGTGATTCACCGAATGATGTTGACATGCTCAATTAAATCAGAGCAAGAGATCCAGTCTGAAATCCCTGTGGGCTGAGAATAACCCAGTAGACTGTCATTACTGTTGTTTTGTTCATTTACTTACTGGCTTGAAATAGGGAAGTTTCAAAAAAATGGTTAGAGGTATGTAAGTCGGTTTTTGTTTCACTTAAAGCTGGATAATTCCCCCATTCCTAGTTGTAGTCTTTACCGTCCAAATGCTCAGAGGGTAGGATTAAACAGCCATAACTTCAGAAAGCAGGATTTGTCATTTCAATTCTCTGACACCTGAACGCAACCACGAAAGGTTCCGAGATTTCTCTGGACCTGCCCTCTGGGGCAAGGGCTTTGCCAGTGTCATTGCCTCTCAAAGTGCACCCACTAATCAAATATCTGGCACATGTAGATTCAGAGAACCAACTGAGACAGGGGCCTGGTATTTTCCAGAATTCAGGAAATTGAATTATCCACATAGAAAATATCACAGAGTAAACAATACAACTGCTTGTTTAAATTAAAATATTCTCAAATAAAGATTGGGCTGTCGTTGCCGTCCTTTAGAGAGTTGCAGGGGATTTTCGGCAAGGATAAAATCACATGTTTATATGGTTGTCATTTTTTTTCAAGTCCAAATATGTATGTGTGAGAAAAGGCAGCTTAAGCCCTACATAACTCATGGGCAACATTAAAATGAAGTATATGCAACTTTTGCTAGTTTCAGTGAATGACATCCAGTGATGGAGAACAGGGAATCACCTTTCTGAGAGGCAGATCTGTGAATTACCATTTGAAATTAGTTATATGACTTGAGCCCTTCAGCATCAGGCTGCAAAATATTAGCCCCTGGAGGGTAAAGGTTTAAACATCATTTGCTGAACTTCCTTTTTCCTCCCAGAGATAACCCCTATATTAGATCATGTTTATTTTACTTGTAAATCACATCTCACTACAGGGAAGTTCAAAGTTTTAAAATGTTAGTTTTAGGATACAGTATCCAACCATTTTCTTCTTTTAGCTAGAGCTTCACTGTTTTTTAACATGATATCAATCTCTCTAGAAGAATAACATTGTCTTTATGTAAAGCCTTAAGTTAAACTACGCATTTCATATGTGATGCATTGTTTTCAATGTACTGAATTCTTCTCTTCAGCCTTATCATGCCTTCCTTGCTGCAGTAAAATGGATAATGACAGAACTTGTCTTGTAAGTATAATTTGCTGCATTTTTTAAAAGTAATATTGCTTGTCTTTTGTATCATAAAGCGAAGTGGAAGACTGTTCCGTGTTTTCAACTAGCATTGGATTCAGAATACTCTGAGATAACCTCATTGAATATCTCCAAGTATTGAAAGCTGAGACCAAAAAATTATCTTTAAGTTATTCATGGTCACTGCTTATGCCCTTATGTCATTGTTTAGCAGACTAACAGCTTGTAATATACAAACCAAATTTATTTATTGTGGTTAGTGTTAAATTTAACATAGATGTCTGGCTGTTTTTAATGCAGCCTGGGTGGGCTGTGGTCAGAAGGACAAATTGCTGGGGCTGTCCACTGTGCTCCTTTGGATGTGCTGGCATGTGCAGAAGAGGGGGGGCTTGTCCCGGACAGGAGTTTTGTGCAGTCATGATCCAGGGGGTGGGGGCTTTGCTCAGGTGTGAATTAATTGTTTACCCTGTCAAACTGTGTTCCTATTTGGAGGATGCTGGATGCATCTGTGACTTAGGTCAGATTGAAATGGCTCAAAGATGAAAGCCTTGATTGACTCCCAGAAGAGGTATTGGACACATGACAGAGGCACTGTGTTCCAGAAAAGGGAAGAATTCCATGGATGAGCATGGAAACCAGATTGTTCAAGCTGTATCCGACCCTCAGATTCTTATTTTCCCCAGTAAGGCTCCACTTTCTGAGGATTGGAGGCAGATTTCTTATCATTTAATGAACAGCCATTGTCTTTATCGCTTTATTGTAGCCCATATTAATTTAACAACATTACAAATTCAAATTCACTTCTGTTATGTATCTAAGAGGCAGAGAACAACAGTAACAGAGAATAGTGAGATTTTGATGGACTATGAGTTGCTCTAGGTAGTAGCCATGAGCCTGAAAAAGAAATGATGGAATTTTGATCTATCTCTATTCACTTGGAGGATGGTTTATATTACTTTTGCATTTCTTTGTACTGGCAGTTGAGAGATTTTGATTTTTTTTTCTGAAGTTGTATTGTGGTGTAATTTCATAAAGAGAAGTTTGTTCCATTTATGCCCACACAAACACACACACACACACACACACACACACACACACACACACAGGGCTGAACAAGTTTGCATTGCAGTATAAATTTTGAAAGCTTCCTTTATTATGGCAGATCATAGTATAGGTAGAGAATATGTTATTTGTATTTCTGCACCAAGGCAGAGGAAGCCCTTCGGAGTTGATTTTTTACTATAGACTCACACTATAACTGGAGAACTATTTCTGCCTACAAGCGGGATATTTCTCAACGAGTTATTAAGTCTAGGTAAACCCGCTTTCAGTGTTGGGCCGGCATCGGTGATAAAATAGCCTTTCCCAAGGAAGAGAAAGCCCAGTGAAAACTCGGTAGTAACAGAACCAACCATACTGATAGCTTCGGGTAATGATGTTCCTCTTTCAAATGAGGGGAGCAATGCCACTGTTCTGTCTGGGGCAGATGACCGAGTAACACTGGGTTTTTGCATTACCTGTTCAGGTTTCTGGTGGAATTTAACCTCTGCAGCTGGTGGCACTCAGATATGACAGCCACAGGTAAGTAGCAGCCGGTTCTTGTTTCCCAGCTCAACTTGATAAGCCTTGGGGTCACTGGCCACTTTTCATCAAGGATGTGCTCACATAAACCACCTGGGACCCAGTGATGATTTTTCAGCTCAGTCAGCAAAAGGCACCCTTTGTGCTGACCGCAGCACCATCTAGTCTGACAGAAATGCCACGGGTTTCATTCCTCCCGTGTTGAATGTGCACCCTGACCTGTTTCCTTCACTAAGACTTTGCAGTCAAACACTGCACGTGTGAACTCTTCAAAAAGCTTGCGAGCAGTGCTCAGAATCTAAGGGAGACACATTGCCTTTTTCAGTCTCAGCGAATGGATAACCACTCTAGTTTTTTATTTGTTTGTTTGCTACAATTAGCCTCGTAAAATACAAATCTAGTCATAGTCTCCCCACTCAAAAGCCTTCAGCGATTTGATGATTCATGGAAACTCTTGTAGAGGTGTGAGTTGTGGAATTAGAGCAAGGTGGATTTGAGTCGTGGTTCCGAGGTTAGCCTTTGGCAAGTTAGCTGATGTTCAAGACTCAGTTTCCCTACATTAAGCAAAATGGGAGACATAATAAATAATATTTATCTCCTATCACGTGTGTGTGTATGTGTGTGTGCTTAATGATAAATCATGCTATCTGCTGAGCGTGGTGACTCAAAACAGGTAGCTGTAATTAACTATGAAGACAGTGCAGACAGTGTTGACCACAGGGATAAACAGTCAAGTCCCCGGGCCCTACAAAACCCGTGCTCTTTAATGAGGGCCGTCTCACAGCCATCCGCCCCACCTGCTCAGGCACTTGCTGTTTCCCAGATATGCTCTGCTCTTCCTTTCCTGTGTGCATTCATTCATGTCTGTTTTCCTCCCAGGGATGCAAGGAACCAGAATTAGGCTAGACTACTGCCATTATTATCATTATTATTATTATTATTATTTTAATGATCTGTCTTTTTCATAGAGGTAGATGAGTAATGCAGCAGCCTTCCCCAGATGCTGGCATCTCCTCCCCCATCCCCTGAGACGCCAGTCGGTGAGGATTCTCTCAGTTCTTCCAGGAAGAGTTAGTAGCATTTCCTTCTTGTTTTCGTCCCGGTCAGCTCACACACTTCCCCAGCGTTTCTGCACCATTCTTGTCCCAGTTTGTTTCACACTAAACCAGAGTTTCTGGATGGCATCAGTATCCCTTAGCACCTAACTGGTGCCCAGTACATAGTAGGTGCTCAATGCCACGGGTTACTTACTGAATACCCTGGCAAATCTTTCCTTTGCCGGGTATGACCGTTCTAGCCACTGTCATCGTAGCTTTGTGACTTACAAATAGGACCATGTGTCCTAAATCCAGGACCTCCCTAGTTTCTTGTTAGAGGATGACATGGGGCAACCTCTGCAGAGAGGTGCACGCGTCCAGCTGCACTCGATGAGCTCTGATTACAGTGCACCTGACCCAAACATGTTTGGGGTTGACCCTGTTCTCAGAAGCTGACAGCGCAGTGGAACAACACCTTTATGCCCTGTTTTCTCACACACGTATGCACACGCTGTCCTGGTGACCCTCAGTGTGTGGGCTCCATACTTGCCCCTTCTTGTTGGGTTGGTACCTGCTTTGCATGTCCATAACATCGCCTCTAGAGATCTAGCCTAAGGAAATAAACTGGGGTGGGAACAAAGGATGTATGACAGGATGATCATCACTAAGAAAGTGATGATTGCAAATACAGGTAACTCTTTAAAGGTGAACAGTAAGGACGTTTCAAAATAAATGACAGCCCATCCACAGAGAGGCAGAGAGAACCTTTACCAAGATTCTGCTTCTGAAAACTTTTTAAGAAGATCGAAACTGCTCATGAAATTAAGTAACATACCAAGATAAACAATATGCTAAACAGTGTGTACCCCGGACAAGCATCCAATGATGGGGGGAACAGGGGCATAGGGAGTTAAATAAATAGGGTGAGCAGCCAGTGGGGACTCAGTAAGCACAGAACAAAATATGAATTAGGAAGAAAAGACTATTATGTCCCCCAAAGGAAATGTTACCTATAGCGTGAACCTGCTTTTGTTTAAAATTGCACCAGATTTGAGAATGAGGGCTGGGAAGGGACCTGCTAAATGGGCACTTGCTATCTTTTTTTCTGTTTACTCTTCTTATTCCACTAGTTTTTCCACAATTTTACTATTAGGAGTGGAAAAAAGTAAAATGAGATTAAAAGAGAGGAATGGAAGAAGGAAGATCAGTAGAGGCCAAAAGAATGGATCACAAGTGGGTCAAAGGGCTGCCCTCACGGCACCGCCAGTTCCCGGGGACAAGTCCCCTCTGCTTGGCTCCGGGAGGCCAGAGCGTGGCGGTTCTGCCCAGGTGAAGTGCTCTGGTCGGGGATCAGGCAGCCTTCCCCTGCTGCCCGCTGGCTGCTTACTTCTGGGCAGGTTGCACAGTCTCTCTGGGTTCCGGTGTCCCGGCAGGTCAGCACAGACAATGATGGGTTGGTTGGTGCACACAAAGCACACGGGCAGACTTGGCATACAGCAGAGTGCTCCACACATGGTGGGTGGTGTTCCCATGTGGGGCGATGGTGGCTGTTTTGGCTGAGACCGCGGCTCGCTCTCAGGGGTGTGTTCAGTGCTGAGGGCAGTGGCCAGTCGTCTTCAGGGTTTGCTTCCTGGCGCCCTCTTCACAACCGGGTGCCTGCCCACCTTCTCTAAGGAGCTTCCACGGTGAGTGTGAGGATGCCCCACTTCTTCATGCCAGCCTGCATCACCATGGCCCCCATTCTGACCGCAGCCTGCTCCCCTTCCCGGTGACCTGCTGCCACAGGCCCTGCCCACGCTCTTGTTCTGGTCCTTCAGATTTGACGGTCAGTTTTAGAATTTCTGTTGTGTGCTAGTCACTGTAATCCTTGCTTAGACCACTGGTTTTCAACCTGGGGCGGGGGAGTTTTTTCTCTCAGGAGTCACTGCAATGTTCGGAGGCAGTTTTGGTTGTCACAAGTGGGGGTGAGCGGGGATACTGCTGACATGCAGTGGGTAGAAGCCAGGGATAGTGCTGAACATCCTACGATGCATAGTCCCTGGCAACAAAGAATCATCCTATTCAGAGTATCATCAGTGCCACTGCTGCAAAACCCCAGCGTAGACTGAAGGGTAGAGGGTAGGGGATGAAGAATAAGGAAGAGGATATGGTCTTTGCACTCATGGGAAATGTATGCAGTTTCCCATTCTGAAATTCCACACCCCCTCTCCCCTGCTCCCCCTGTACCAGGACCAACAGTGGGCAAAATGTTAGCAAACAGGACTAATGTGATGCCTCAGTTCTCCATTTTCTGTTTTAGAAGCTTTTCTACAAGTTCTTTAATAGGTATTTCTAAGTCATGTCACCCTGTGCTGCGCCGTGAGACCTTCCCCCAGATATTGGAAAGACCTTGCCACATGATTCTATCGTCACCACACGGTGAGCCCATGTACAGTGTAGTGCTTTTCCATCTCCAGAGTCCTGGCACTAGATGATCTTCAGATCCCTTCAGCATTCCTGAGCGGTGGGGACCTCTGGAATTTGTCACTAAACCTTCCTGAGCTCCCTCAGTCAGACAGCTCTGGGTCACGGAGGGCTCAGACCTAAACCAAGGGCTCAGCTAGGTGGCAGCGAGCAAGGCAGCCTGCCTTCCTTGGACCCCCGTGTGAAGCACATGAACTGTCTCATCCGGGCCTATAGCCCTCTGCTGGACGTGGCTGACGTTTTCCATTTTATAGATGAAGAAATGGAATCAAAGCGGGTGAATGAACTCGTCCTCGGGGCTGCTGGAGATCTTTGTCAAATATAAATGTAAATGTGAGACCCAGCGTAAGGAGAGAAAAGTTTCAAGCTTCACAGAAATACTGACTTGCAAGGTTTCTTCATTCTAAATTTACCACTCCCTCACTAGACAAAGACCCTGTGCTGAGACATACATCTTTGTTTAGCTAAAAATGGAATCCATAATTACACTGTTTATCTGCTTCATTTCCTTAATGAAGGGGACTGTGGAAGCCCATTTCTGCTTGATTATCACAAAGGTATCATTTTGGCGAAGTTGCACAGAGAGAATGGAGCTTGCTGGCACCGAGTGTGAATGGGGGTGCATTCACAGAGACAAAAGACGAGGAGAGCTTTTCAAATGGCAACTCTATTCATTCCCAGTTGTCTGTCCATAATTACTGTGAACCCAAGTCAGTTATTCTCATCAGGGACATTTGTTGCTAAGGGAAAATTAAAGAAATTCAATTGTGTGGATGCTCCATTGGGTGCTGCATTGTGAGTGAGTGGTAGGTCATGGCTCCAGCTGGAGCCAGCCGGTCCTGGCCGGATGGGACGTCGAGCGGTGTGGCAGCACGGAAGGGACGCTCCGGGCCGTGACCATGCAGAAGCAGATCCGGGCTCCCTGACTCACGGCGGTGTGACTTTATTTCCCTGGACTACAGTTTCTTCATTTTGTAGAACAGGAGAGCCCCAGACCTTCCGCATTGGTGGTGAGGACCAATTCCACACGAGGGGCCCAGCACGGTGTTTGGGGTGTAGCAAGTGCTTACTGAGTATTGGCTGTGAACGTGCTGCTGGTGTTTTTTTTTATTTTTTTAATGTTTATTTGTTTTTGAGAGAGATAGAGAGAGAGAGAGTACAAACAGGGGAGGAACAGAGAGAGAGGGAAACACAGAATCTGAAGCAAGCTCCAGGCTCCGAGGTGTCAGCACAGAGCCCTATGCGGGGCTCAAACTCACGAACCTTGAGATCATGACCTGAGCTGAAGTCAGACGCTTAACTGAGCCACCCAGGTGGCCCATTGCTGGCGGTGTTTAAGTAAATGATGGTCATGGTGAGTCACTTTCTGTGAGGCTCAAGGCAAGCTATGTCTGCTCTCTGAACCCCGGTTTTCTGCAAAATAAGGAATCAGTCTAGCTGAGCTTCATGACTGCTTCTACCTTTGCCTTTGTAAGCTAATGAGTTTTAAATGCCTAATGGCTAAAACAGCGCCCGTTAGATTACTGGCAGCCTTAGCTATTGGTTCGAAATTCCATAGATAAATGGTAGTGACTGGCAAATATATGTGGTGTCCATAACACTCCAGACAAAGGAAGGTCTTCGTAGTAAACCATCTTATTTAGATTAAATATGGCCATGGTTTTATATGATCATTCACACGTTTCCCAAAAGCACATCAAGCAACTTCCAGCCAGTCTGTAGTTGTGTTGCACATGGATTCAACAGTTTGTGGCCACATCAGTATGGGTGCCCTACAATTGTCAAGGGAACAAGAATTTCATCTCCAGGAAGGATCAGAGCCAAATGAGCCTCACCATTGAGAGCGCTGGACTCATTCCATTGTAACTGGGCCCAGACAATTACAATTAGAGATGGTGCAATTATTGGGCTTAGTTAAATCATGTGTGCTGCCCATCTCAGCCCGCCCCACAGACCTTCTTCCTTTCTTTCATTGGCCAAACTTCACAGAGCAGTTAAATATATGTGTGCTGGAGGCAGACAGCCCAAGTTCAAATTTTGGCTCACCCACTCACACACTCACTGGATGAATTGGGGCAATTTATGCAATTCTCTCTTCCTTTCACTAATCAGAGGAAACAATTGTTCCTACCTTATAGTTTATTTTTTTTTTGTCATGTTTTACTGTTAAATAGATTAAAACATGTAAAGCAGAACAGCATCTGGCATGGAGCACTTTCTTAATAAACGTGGCCGTTACCGTCATTCAGTGACTGTATGCCACCTGCATATGGGTGCTGTCGCCTCTTATCATCTGTGCTGTTTTCTTTTTTTTACTTTCTTTCGTTTTAATGGCCTTACCTTTTGAAATTCAAACAATTTAAGCATTAAAAGGAAGTTTCCCCAAATCAAAAGTCACTATCATTTGCTATACAAAGGAATCAATTGTAAACATAAGAATCGTGAAAATAAAAAGCGTCAGGAAAGTGTAGCCGTATCTCTGTGCTTTATGTGTGGCCTTCCTAGGTAAAAAAAAAAAAAAAAAAAAAAAAAAAGGGGGGGGGGCAGGCGAGAGCAAATGAAAGAAAATGAAAATGAGAGGAGGGTGGGGAAACCTCCCTACCATCAAAGATGTTCCCCTGAGGAAATCAGAGGCACCGAAAGAGAACTGGGAAGTGAATGGCGTTCCCACCAGGTGCCTCTCTGTGCTGTTGCTGTTGGGCACTGGCCACCTAAACTGACCTTGCCTTCCCGCCTGAAGGCAGGCAGTTTGTCATGCGGGCCTGAGACGCTTACATCTCCTTTGTCTGATTGCCTGAAAAGCACCATTTAGGAGAATTACTCATTTATCCAGCAAGCACGTGATCACACTTGCTATCAGCTAGCACCGCAGGGCACAGGGGACGGACCTACGCCTTTGGGAGCATGACACTCGCCAGTGCTGTACTGGCAGTGGAGCCAGACATCGGGAAGGTAGCCATCGGCCCTTTCTAACCAAAAAGCAGTGGTTCAAAAAGGCCATCAGTTTCTGAGGATTCCATCTAATAACATGCTGTCCTGTGGCAGTCAGCATGTTCACTTAAATAGGCCTCACCTTGTGCCAGCCACTTCCCATGTATTAATTCATCTGATCCCCAAACAACCACATGAGGTTGGTGTTCTTATTCCCATTTTACAGATGAGAACGCTAAGGTATAGAGATTAAACTCACCTGATGTCACACAGCAGTGGCAAGATTCACGACCCCTGATTTGTGCCCTTAGTTACTATGTAATTAGTCCAACTCCTGGTATGTAGATAGGAACACTCTCTAGCAGCCAGCATTTCGTGAAGGCTGTGTGTGTGTGTGTATGCGCATGCATATTTGTGGAAGTGTGTGCATGTATCCCTCGGTTGAGAGCTGTACCTGCTTTAGTCGGTTTATTACTCAGAACAACTCAGTGAGTTATATGGGCATTTTGTCTTCATATCAGTGACCAGTTTCTAGAAATTACATGTTTTACATAAACAAGCTGATTTAATCTACTTCGTTTTGTTTTAGATGAGAAAAATTACGGGGTGCCTGGGTGGCTTAGTCGGTTAAGCGTCCGACTTTGGCTCAGGTCATGATCTCACAGTCCGTGAATTTGAGCCCCGTGTCAGGCTCTGTGCTGACGACTCAGAACCTGGAGCCTGGTTCAGATTCTGTGTCTCCCTCTCTCTCTGCCCCTCCCCTGCTCGTGCTCTGCCTCTCTGCCCGTCTCTCTCAAAAATAAATAAACATTTAAAAAAATTAAAGAAAAAGAAAAAAGAAAAATTACAACGCATTATGCTTCAACCCCAAGCCCCCAGTCAATTTCCTCAAAATAATTAAAGCTCAGTGAAAAGTCTATATGAGAAAAAGAATCACGTTAGGATATACATGCCTGGAATATGGCTTCCTGGTCACCCAACAAATAGCTAGTGGTTACCAAATGCTCATTTAGCATTTAGTAATCCTTTGATGCCTTGCTTAGTGCCAGCTGCCTCCACATAGACACTCCACAAAACATGTACCCGTGCTTCTGACATCCAACCGTCGTTGGAATACAACTTGAGACTTTGTCAACACATCATTTTGTTAAAATCTTATTGAGTTTTGGAGTTGAAAACATAAATTATATATTCTAGATATTTATAAATATGTGTTTATATTTCTGTATAGACATCAGCCAAAAACTTTGCACAAAGCTTGGTTATTGGAAACTTTTGGTTTCCAAACTATTGGTTATTGGAGCATTCTACTGGTAAGATGTTAATGAGTGACAAGAACCTGTACTATCAGCATTTCCATTTTATAGATGAGAATACGGAGGATTAGCTGGGAGCATTGGAGCAGGCATTTGTACGCCAAACTCCTCTGACTTCAGAGTCTTCACCTTAACTGCTGTGTTCTAGTATCTAGCATCCTTATCATTTTAATGTTACAATGGCTTCACTAGAATGCTAGTGTTATTTTTATTTCTATTAGTGTTGTTACTATTTATTATTATTCACTGATACTCAGCACCCATTATGTTCCAGGTACTGTACTAAGTACTCAACATATATTGTTTCATGTACTTCTCACATCACTCACTGATAGAGAAACTATATTATCCCCAATTTGCACATTGAAAAAAAAAAAAGGAAACTTAAAGAGGTTTTGGAACGTGCCCACTGGACATAACTTGTTTATTATTTTACCAACCACAGAGACTTTACCAAGTGCCTACTGTGTGCTCATCTATGTACCAGGCTTATCTAGTGCTATATTACTGGACAAGGAACTTCATAATAGTAGGATTAGGTTCATGGCTGTGGTTCAAAGACATTACGTATTTTACTATTCCATGTTTCAATTTTGTTTCTGTAATAAAACCACACAATTGCATCATGACCTTTGTCTCACCCTGAATAATATGGTGTAACTTGTATTTTATACATTTATTCAGATATACATATGTGTTGTTGCTAAGTTCAAGTACGTCTGAAGGCAGAGACCCGTTGACTGATGTTGTCCCAGAAAGTATTCTAGTGATGCATAAATGATAGTGGATGAAGCCAACACACTGCTTGAGGAATTACAGCTTATAGAGTTGCTTGGCAGATGAAATCACTTGACTAATTAGAAAATAATGCATTATGCTGTGCCTAGAAAAATCACAGCGTAGCAGGAGCGGAACTGTGTTCTGAGTTACTGTAGGCTGCCAGTCACAATAAAGCCTGTGCCTGTGTTCTTCATCTTTTTCTTTTTCCCCCTATCCCTGCAGCCCAGAAATTGAAGCAGACTCTGGAACCTTGTGATACAGAGTATCCAGCGTTTGTCTCTGAGCGCACCATCAAGGAAACCTCAGGGAACATTGCTTGTGAAGACTGCTCTAAGTAAGCCTCCCGCCTCCTTTCTGCTCAGTGTAGAGCTCTCCCAGATGGGCCAGTGTGAATGGCGTGGTCAGGATCACAGCGAGAGATGGAAACATGGCTGCCCTCTTGTGTGAGGAAGCGTTTCCACCAGCTTGGAGGAAACATCATTTGGCTTTGTTAGAGAGATCATTTAGAATCTGGGAAGCATTCAGAGTGCTTGTGAATGCATCCTAGAATATATACGATTTTTAGTCAGGTTTGTCATTGGTTGGAAAAAGTCCTGATGGTGTTTTCCCGGTTGACATTTGTCCGTTTCGGCTATCTATTGGAAAAAGATCCTTAGATGTCTTTCCTGAAGGCACGAAATCTTCAGGATTCACCAGAATCTGATGTATGGGGAATGAAATTTGGTAGCTTACTAGGCATTTCCCTGATTGCTACTGAGTTTGGGCCTTTTTTAATGGTTTTATTGATCATCTGAGTTTCTTACCCCTTCATTCCTGTTGGCAGTTGTCTATTGGGTGGTGAATCTTTTCTTACTGATTTGGGTGTCATATGTTTTGGATACGATTTCTTTGCAGTTGTATGCTTTATATGTGTGTTTTCCTTTTCCTTCATCTGACTCTTCACTTTTTATAATGTCTTTAGATGCATAGACATTTTCTTTTACTTTTATTTTCATGTCTAATTTATTCTTCTGTTCTATGATCTGTGTGTTTTGTGCCTTAAGAAATTAGTCACTGCCCTCCTATCATAATGGTGTTCTCATGTATTTTTATTCTGAACACTTCAAGGTGTTGATTTTCACAGTTAGGACTTGAATCCCTCTGGAATTTATTTGTGTGTGTGGCATAAGGCAGTGTCTAATTTCATCTTTTTCAATATAGTTGCCCCGTTGACCGGCACTACTTACTGAATGGTCTTTTTTTTTTTTTTTCCTAATTGATTTATTATGGCACCTGTGTCATAGGATTAGTTCTACACAGATCTGTTTCTAGGTTTTATGATTTGTCAGTAATGATGCCAACACCGTATCTCTTTAATTATTATAGCTTATAGTATGACTTGATATTTAAGAGAGCAAATACCTTTTCCATGTAGTCTTCTAAGTTGTCTTGGCTATTCTTGTCTCTTTACTCTTTCATATTAATTTTGTAATCAGCTTGTTAATTTCTATGAATTATGCTATGATTTTGATTAAAATTGCTGTAAGTTATAGATTAATTTGAAAATAATTGCTATCTTTTATAATCTTGGAACTTTTCATTTATAAACTAAGTATGTCTCCTTAGTTACAGGTCTTCTAATACAGTTTTATAATTTTATGTTAGATTTATAATTTGAAAGCTTATAGTTTTCCCTTCTAGCAGAAATGGCATACATTTAAAACTACCTTTTCTAATTGGTAATTGCTAGAATATGAGAACATCACTGATTTCTGTATGTTGAATATCTTGTATCCATTTGCTAAATGCTCTTTTAGATTTAATAGTTTGTGTGTGGCTTCTCTTGGACTTTTTTTTCATACACACTAACATCATTTGTGAAAATGTTCCTTTCTAACCTCCATACTTACTGTTTTGTTGCCTAGAAGTAACTAGGATTGTTGACTAGAAGCAGTGAAAGTAGACAACTGTATCTTGTTCCTCAATTAAAGGAATTTCTTCTTGGGGCACCTGGGTGGCTCAGTCGGTTGAGCGTCCAACTTCAGCTCAGGTCATGATCTTGCAGTGTGAGTTCGAGCCCCGCGTTGGGCTCTGTGCTGACAGCTCAGAGCCTGGAGCCTGCTTCGGATTCTGTGTCTCCCTCTCTCTCTGCCCCTCCCCTGCTCATGCTCTGTCTCTCTGTCAAAAATAAAACTAAACATTAAAAAAATTAAAAGGAATTTCTTCTAATAATTCCGTGTTAACTATGATGTTTGCTATGTTTTTTTTTTTTTTTTTTTTTTTTTATTGAGGTATAACTCACAATATCATATTAGTTTCAGGTGTACTACCTAGCAATTCAGCATGTGTAAACATTATGAAATAGTCACCACAATAAAGCTAGCCCCCATATGTCACCTTACAAAGTTAATACAATGTCATTGATTGTATTCCCCATGATGTACATTACATTCTCATGACTTACTTATTTTAGTGCTGAAAGTTCATACTTCTCAATTCCCTGCACCCATTTCATTCCCCTCCACCCTCTTTCCCTCTGGCAACCACCAATCTGTTCTCTTCATCTATGAGTTTTATTTTGTTTTGTTGATTTATTTTTTTGGTTGGATTCCACATGTAAGTAATATCATATGGTATGCTATTGGGTTTTCTAGATTGTAGTAAAATATTAATACTATTAAACTTACCATTGTAACTGTTAAAGAGATTTTGATGGTGATTTTCTTTTTAAGTTTCTTTGTTTGTTAAGTGATCTCTGTAGCCATGTGGGGATTGAACTCACCAGCCTAAGATGAAGAGTCCCATGCTCCCCTGACTGAGCCAGCCAGGCACCCCCATTGTAACTGTTTTTAAGTGCACAGTCCAAGAGCATTAAATATGTTTGCAATGTTATGCAACCATAACAGTTATCCATTTCCTGAATTGCTTTAGATTTTTGGTAGTTAACCATTTATTAAGTTAAAGAAAACCTCTTCAGGGGTGTTTGTTGCTCTCATTGCTATTGTTTGGAACTTTAATGGAGGTTGGGGCACCTGGGTGGCGCAGTTGATTAAGCATCTGACTTCGGCTCAGGTCATGATCTCATGGTCTGTGGGTTCGAGCCCCGCATCAGGCTCTGTGCTGACAGCTCAGAGCCTAGAGCCTACTTCAGATTCTGTGTCTACCTCTCTCTCTTCACATCCCCTGCTCATACTCTGTTTCTCTCTCTCTCAAAAATAAATAAATTTAAAAAAAAAGAATGGATATTAATTTTATCAAAACATTTTTCTACATCCATTACCAAAATAATTTTAAGATGTTGAGTTACAATAATAAAAATGTTTTAAAAAATTAAACTGTGAAATATATCGTATATACTATAAATATCGTTTTTATGTTTATTCATTTATTTTGAGAAAGAGAGCATGAGTGAAGCAGGGAAAGAAAGAAAGGGAGAGAGAGAATTCCAGGTAGACCCCAACATGGGGCTCAATCTCACGATGGTGAAATGATGACCTGAGCAGAAGTCAAAAGTCTGATGCTTAACCAACTGAGCCACCCAGGCACCCCTGTAGTATCTTCAATGGTAGATGGCTTATCTAGTGTGAAAACATGCTTTCTTTCCCGGGGTGGTCTTTCATGGTCATGATTACAAAAAAACAAAAACAAAAACTATCTTGCTAGGTCCATTTGTTCATGTCATATTAATCTTTTGCATCTGTGCTCAAAAAGAAGATTGGGTTATACTTTTCCTTTCATATACTGTCATTAGGCTTTGCTATTAAGGTCATTTTATTGTCACAAAATTACTCGGATCTTAAACATTTTGTGTAAGATTAAATTATCTGCTTCTTTTAGGTTTGGTAAAATTTACCCATAAAACTATGAACGACTGATAGGTTTTTTGATTGCTTTTCTGTGTGAGTAAATTCTCAACTACTGAATTAGTTTCTTCAGTGCTTAGCTATCTCTTTGGAATTTCTGTTTCTTCTTGAAACAATTTTGGTAATTATATTTCTTAGAAAATTGCCTATTTCATACCACTCTTCACGTTTATTGCATGCATTTGTTAATAGTGTTCTTTTTTGATTAAAAATGCTGCCGTATTTGTGATTTTGCCCTCTTTTAAATCAATCTCTCTCCCTTCCCTTCTCTTCTCTCTTATACCCCCCCACAGCTCCTCTTCTCAACACCCCCTCCTTCCCCCCTCCTTTTCTTTTCCCCTCCTTTCCCCTCCATACACCTCCCTCCCTCTCCCTCTCTTTCACTCTCCCTCCCTCTCCTTCCCTTTCTATCTCCCTCTTCCTCTGTTTTTCTTCCACCCTCTCCCTCTGTCTCTCTCCCTCCCTCCCTAACTCCCTCCTGCCATCATTTCTTCCTTCCCCTCTTCTTACTAATAGAGATGTTTGTTTTTTTTCTCTTTTCAAAGAACTATCATCTAGCTTGTTAGATTTTCTCTATTGTTTCTTTGACTTTCTATTTCATTTATTTGCTTTTTATCTGTATTATTATCCTTCTTCTGTGTTTTTGGGATTTATTCTGTTTTTTTTTTTATTTTCTATCATATTGTGTTTGATGTGTAGCTTTTGCAGCTCCATTCGTATACATATAATATATATATATATATATATATGTATAATTTCTCTCTGCATTTCAATTTATATAGGGCTTTCATTATTCAGCTGGGATAATTTTCTAATATTTACCATATTTTTGATCTGTAAATTTTTAAATAGTGTTTTAAGATTTCCTAATATATGGGTTTTGAAACTATCTTTTTTTTATTGATCTCTGATTAAATGACATTGCAGTCTGTATAACACATGGTTTTCAGTCTGTGCAGAGACTTGCTTTGATTTCTAGCACTTGTCCTCGTGTTTTTGAAAGCAAGTTTCATTCTCTGATAGCTCAGGACAGGGATTAACATAGATCCATTGGGTCAAGTGTGTTAACTGTGCTTCAAAACTGTTGTTGTTCTGTTTTAGATATCAGGCTCCCCCCAGGCTTATGGATTTTTACTCTCCTTCATGTCATTCATTTTACTTTGCTTTTTATATTTGGAGGCTATTATCATGGACATCCCTGTTCAAGACTGGTAAATCATTGCTATGATCACTATGTGATCACCCACTCTATGGGAAAGTAATGTCTATTTTGTTTGCTGATAGCACAAGTACAGTGTTTCTTTGTTTGGTAATATTTCCTAGGCATGTTTTCTCCCTTCCCTCCATTTGCAACTTCCCTTCCTTCTTTCCCACCCCCCTTTCTTTCTTTCTTTCTTTCTTTCTTTCTTTCTTTTTTGTCATTTTGCATTAGGATGTTGTCTTATAAATAGAATAGAGCTGGATTTGGCATTTTTATTATCTCTACTATTGGAAATTTAATACTATGATTTATTATACTTCCTGCTAAGTTTGAATTTATTTCTACCATCATTTTATAGGCTTTCTATCCCCATGCATTTTCTTTCTTTCTTTCTTTCTTTCTTTCTTTCTTTTCTTTTCTTTCTTCCTTCGTCTTTCTTTGTCTTTATTCCTTCCTTCCTTCCTTTCTTCCTCTTCCCTCCTTTCTTCCTCTTCCTTCCTTTCTTTATCTTTCTTTCTTTTTTCTTTCTCTCTCTTTCTTCTTTCGCCTTTATTTGGATCTATTGAGTTTTCTCTATTCCATTTTTCCCTTACTGGCGTGTAAGTTACACACTCTTTTCTTGTGATATTTATCCATAACCTTGGTACATATTTCAGGGTCTCTTCCTTCCTCCAGAACAAACTCTTAAATCTCTAACTTGGATTAACTCCCATCTCTTTCTTGTTATATTTCCTAACATTTTAACTATGTTGTGTTTTTAACCCACCAAATATGTTGTTATTATTGCCTGTAGTAAATGAGATGTTTGCCAATTTGTTTACTCCCTATTTTTTAAAAACCATGCTTCTTGTTTTACAGTACTTTAGAAATTCTTTTCAGGAATGATCTAGGAGTGGTAAATTATCTCATTCTTTGTCTGAAATGCTTTATGTGCTATATATTCTGCAGTGATCATTTAACTCCATGCTATCTAAATTGAAATATTTTAAAGATACTGTTCCATTGTGTCCTGAGTGTTAGCTTTGCACCTCTATAGGTGTTCTGGTGTTTCCCCCCTCAGAGGGCTTTTAAAGGGCTTCTCTTTGATATTCCGAAGTTTCACCATCATGTGTCTAGATAGAAATTTACTTCTGTGTGCTTAAATACTTTATTCTGAGTAATTTCCTTAAACTTCAGTTCACTGATTTCCTTCTGATTGTGTCTAGTCCACCGCTTAGAGTCCATTGAGTTTTTGATGTGGATGTCTTTCTCCTTATTTCTCGATGTTTTATTTGTTTCTTTTAAAAATCTGTGTATTCTCATATGCTTTAAAGTCGCTAAGAAAGTGAACTTTAAAATATCTGTGTATTTTTAATAAGATGTAAGAGTGTTATTCTTGAATTTTCTGTACCTAATTATAAAGACTTTTTAAGTTTGTTTTTGCACTTTAAATTTGGTGTTGGGGGCAGGGCACCAATTTCCTTGTCGCTTGTGTCTTCTTTCTTTCCTGGTAGATAATTTGCTCATGTATTCTGTCATCTTTGACCATGGACTGATTTTTACTATTAATTATTATTTTTGTGGGAACAGAATAGAGCTCGAGTCTCCCTTCACAGTAGATTTACAGTTGGACTTTAATCACGCATCCTGTTAGTATTGACTGCCTGTGAATTCTCGTTACGTAAGTTTTTGTGTTTAGGAGTTTCTGCATCATATAATTACAGTAAATATTTTTCCTAGGCAGCATGTAGTTTCGGCTTAAAGTTTGATTTCTCATGCTAATACTGTTTTTCCTGTTCAGACCCCAGAAGCACCAGATTATCTGCTTTTTTATACTTAGTTATAAATGTACAAGTTGGCCTTTGGTATCTTGTCTTGTAAATTCTTTTGTATTTAAACATGCTTGTATTGTTTAACTGTTTCATACAGCATGTCTCTGTGTTTAAAAGAGAATGGCTTCCATATTGGCTTAATCCACCATGTTCCAGTTCACTGTTCGGACTGAGGACTTTCTGGAGCCTCCACAAGAAACCCTGGACGTATAGCAGTTTAGCACAGGAGCTGTGCAATCAGGGAGCTCAGAGTGTGAGTCCTAACTCCCGTAATCACTAGCTGTGTGACCGTGAGCAAAAACCTAAACTCTCTGAAACTCAGCTTCTTCCTGGGTAATTTGGGGGATAGTAATAGTAAGCATATCACAGCCTTATAAGAATTAAGTGAGAAGAGGCACCTTGGTGACTTAGTAATTTGAGCATCTGACTTCGGCTCAGGTTATGATCTCACAGTCAGTGAGTTCGAGCCCTGCGTCGGGCTCTGTGCTGACAGCTCTGAGCCTGGACCCTGTTTCCGATTCTGTGTCTCCCTCTCTGTCTGCTCCTTCCCTACTCACGCTCTGTCTCTGTCTCTCAAGAAAGAATAAACATTACAAAAACATTTTTTTAAAGAATTAAGTGAGAAAATTTATGTTGTAAATTTAGCATGGTGCCTGGGACAGAGTAAGTTCTCAATAAACGGCCACATTTAATACTAGCATAATGCTATACTAACTGTATGCAAAGATTTTAATCCCCGTTAGCTATTCTGTTAAAATGTGGGGTTTCCTTTTTATAGTCTAACATCACTTCACTACTGTAGAACTCCTGTAGAAAAAGGTACAACATATATATACCTCTGATGGCCAAAGTTCATGTATGACTTAAGTAAGGATTATTGACAAGTCATGGCACTGTGGCTCTGTGAAGTAGACTCCACTGACTTTATAATGACTACAAACCTTTTTGACCAGAGGGATATTATATTCTTAGTAGTTGTTAACTCCAGATTCAGTTGGCGGCCAGCATCTCTTAGTGCATGATAGGCAATCAGATTTAGTGCACTAACTTAGGTTTCTCATTTCCATTCTAAATGAGAAAACAAATAGAACCAAGATAGATGATTGCTAAGGCAAGCAATGTTTTTCCTTATTGACTTGTAATTAAAAGCCAAAAATACAAATGCCGTTTGATTAAGATTAAAGTAGGGGCACCTGGGCAGCTCAGTCTGTTAAGCATCTGACTCTTGGTTTTGGCTCAGGTCTTGATCCAGGGTGGTGAGTTCAAGCGCTGTCTTGGGCTCTATGCTGGGCATGAAGCCTGCTTAAGAAAGATCTCTCTGTCTCTCTCTCTCTCTCTCTCTCTGTCTCTCTCTCTCTGAGGGACCAGAATGGGGACTTGTGCTTTCCCTTTCTTTCTTATTAAACTTTTTATTGATGTGTAGCACATACAGAAAAGTGTACAAACCAGATTAATTAACTTAAGCAGCACTCAGGCTGAGAAGTGAATGAACATTGCAAGCCCCTTGGAGGACCCCTTCCTGCCCCTGCTGGGTGCAGCCTCCTTTTTACCATATGACAACCACTGTCTTGAGTTCTAACGTCAGTGATTGCTTTTACTTGTTTCTCACGTCTAACTTGGGAGATGGCAATCAGTTCATAAGATAGGAGGGCTGACGGATTAGTGACCTTGAGGGGAGTTTCTAAGGAATCAGCTTAGAGAACAAAATAAGGCCTTAGGGGAAAAAATATATAGCCCAGGACTTCAGCGTGCATTTCTTTATTGTTGGTTCTGTCCTAGATACTGGGCCACATTGTTGGGGACCAGAAGCAAATGAGGCACACACAATTCCTGCCCTCATGGAGTTTACAGATGGGTAACTAGGCAATGTCAACACTCCATGCTTAGGGCTAGGATTATCGAGTATATGTCGCATGGAAGCACAGAAGGGAGGCTTGGGGTGGTCAAGACAGGCTTCCTTAGAAGCAGTGGCATTTATTGTCAGACCACCGGGATACAAAGGAGTCAGTAGGTAAGAACATCCAGGCAGAGGGAAGAGCCATGTGTAGATAAGAGGAATAGTAGTCTGTTCACAGATTGTTAGAAGTTCAGGGAAGCTGGAACAGAGAGCTGAAGGTGAGGAGGGATGGGAAAAATGCCAGCAATAAGAGTGGCAGTGGTGATCTCTTTGGGCAGGAAGTCATGATTCAGAAGGACCATGCTGCCCACCATTCCCCTGCACAGCACACACACCCATACCGACTCTGGTCCTGATAGAGCAAAAAACCCATTTGTATCCCCTCCTCCATCTCCTCCTCTTTTTAAGGGTTAGAAATCGACAGATCAGCTGGGGTAACTAGTTGAGTGAGAAACCAATCTGTGACTATTTTTTTTTCTAATCCAAAAATCATCCTATAACTCTCATATCATACAAAACAGGCTCATGACAATAGTCTCAGATGCTCTTGAAGGACCGAGTCTTTTATTATCTTTTGCATATCCCTTTCCCTCTTTCCTTTCCCCATCTTATGAAAGGAAATTTGTTAGAAGATATATCTGAGTATTTCTCAAAGTATATATGAAGATAACAACTTACATTTTAAATTATCTTCGTCTTCTTGGAATGAAATATGTTAAGGAGAAAAATAATGTTATTTTGTCATTTTTCCCTTGGTGACAGCTGGTAGATATTTCAGGACAATGGCCTACACGTTTGCTGTCAACCAGGAAGCTGAATTCACACGTCTGCTTTACATTTAATTCCTGTAGAAATTTGTCAACCTCTGCCTGGAAAGAGTGAGATTCTACAGGACTGGTTCTCTAAGACAATTACTAATTCTTGACCAACTTTGTAGGTAACTTCAGGTCAGGGGCAGTGACATTCAAAAATAACACAATTCTGCAGCCTTTGGCCAGGAGTGAGTTGGAAACGGAGTTTGGTGAAAATTATAGCATTTCAGAAATTACGCACTAAGATCTTTTTCAAAGAAAAACATCTCGCCTCCCGCAATGGAACATACAAAACTGTGTCCATTACAAACCCTTCTCAAGGCAGCGATTACTTTCCTCCACAAGCAATGGCAAACCATAGAGTAGCGATCCCAGGGAACTGTGCGCTTCCCACGGGAACATGCCTCATGCTGCATGTTGCTGTGGACTGTCACCAACAATCTGCCCATCTCTTAGAAGCAATCAGATGTCCTTGCTGCTTAAACATGTTGCTAGAACTCAGGAAACCATGTCAGGTGGTTCTGGACGTATCGTCCAAGTCTTTCTGGTCTCCGGTAATCTTTGAAGACCGACTGCTCCTAACCCTGTTTTTGTGCCTGTTTCCAGAATCACTCGATGGTTTTATATGGAAAATACATCAAGAGGTGACTCAGTTGCTCTACATAGAAACCTTCAAATTGGCAACTCTGGAAGTGGACATCTAGCCGTCAATGCCATAGACAGCTATAGTATAACAGAAGGACAGTATGCAATGTTTAAAAAAGGATTTTCAAAAATATAGGGTTTATTAAGAATGCAGGAGCCTAAAAGAAAATAAGAATTTACATAAGAATGTCATTAGGGTTGGTGGTTTGGCTGCGTTAACCAATAATTTTCGTCATTCAATATCCCACTGATTATTAAATTAATCTGTTATTCAAACAGCAATCGAAAACAACTCAGCCCATATTTTCTGGGCATTTGTGACTGTCAACAAGTTGAACGAAATTGGGGATCTAAAGAGAATGTAATGTTTTACTATTTTCCAATACGTTTCTCTCCTTCTTGATACCCTCCCAGCCTTTGCTGAGACGGGGATCCACTTGGAATGAAAATCAATGGCTAAATTAACTACTTCTAGCCTGTTAAGAAAAATAATTAATCAAGAGTAAAGGGGAACATGTGTAATGCATACAACGCCTGAGCTTTAAAAACCTTGTCACGTTACAATGCTGGCAAGATATTCATTTTTTAAGGCAAATTAGATTTTTTTTTGTTGTGTGTGTGTGTGTGTGTGTGTGTGTGTGTGTGTATAAATGTGTGCGGATGTCCTTTTTTTGGGGGGGGGGTCGTATCACTCATCGCTTTTCATAAAAATTATGTTGCCATCAGTTTCACTTTGGGATCAGAACGCAAGCTTTGCTCATCTTCTTGGAAGCCCCGAAAGCTGTGGCTACACTTTTCCTTCTCTCATCACTTCTCCCCATGAGCCTTTCATTTGTCCGCTAAACTGAAAGAAAGTAATTGGTCTCGAAGCTGCGTTGACATGTTTCGTGGGCTCCAGTTCAGAGAACCATCGTTCAGGGATTCCATTTTCCTGCAAACTTCTCCAATTTCCTGTTGGGGTCTCACACTGGGTGGGCGTTTTACCGCAAGTCTTCAGACTGTTCCCAGCGAATGCCCTGCAGGTGTTCTTACCAGTGGGCCTTCTGGAAACGACCTGTAAAATGGATCCATTGCACAATGGGGACACGGTGCCTTCCTGAGTCAAGGCTAAGAGACTGGGCTCTGGGGCTGGACTACAGTCTGGGCTATCACACTTAATCATGCAAAGATTTTAATCAGTTATTTAAATGTTCTGGGCTCTGCTCATCTCCCCAAGGACCTGCCTCATAGGATCTCTGTGTGGGTTAAAAAAAAAAAAGTATAACCCTCATAGTTAGCACAGTGCCCAGCACAGAGTAAATGCTGCATAAATGGGAGATATTTTTATGGAGCACAATCCACAAACCCATCTGTGTTGACAGGGATGTAGGAAAACCACAGAACTCCAGTCAGGCTCTTCTTCCAGATTTCTTAGCCCAGAAGGTAAAACTAATAGTTTCAATCAGGAAAAGTAGTTGGTGAGGTTTTTGCTCCAATGAGACTGTCCTAGATAAAGTGGATCTTGGATTTTTGCCACTTCTTGGATCTACTTGAGCTCTTGGTTCGTAAAAAAAAAAAAAAAAAAGATTTTTGGAAATTAAGGACTACACATATTCAATAGTGATCAGATACTTCATTACACAAATTGGACACAGACTTTGCCAGTGGGAGTACATTAGTGTCATGAATAATGTAATTTGTAGGCGTTAAAATGTAACAGTTTTAACCACTTAATTTGCAAGCATACACTAATTTGTTGAAATATTTTTGTATCTCCTGCTCTATAGATTCTTGCCAAACTACTGTACTCAATCTTGTTTAAAATGTGTAAATAAATGTGATTCAATTTCCCATGAAATAATCATTGGCCCTTTCCAACGGGCTTAGTTCACTTCTAAACAAGACAACTTTCCATTCTACAATGAGATTAACACCAAAGGTCAAATTCTTCCCTTTGGAGATTGAGAGTGGTGCATTTTTTTTTCTCCAAATTTTCCCTTGGTGTCATTTACTCACTTACACCTTGCCATGTTGGCTGGTAATATACAGAGCTGTGTCCCTTTGAATTTTACAGTGTCACACCCCAGCTGTGGTGGAGGAAAGCCAGCCACCTCCTCCTTGCTAGGTTCTTGCTTCCTGTTCTACAGCTCAGAAAGGTGGTAGGAATAACTTCTGGATCCTAAAAGCAATTCCTTTCCAACACAAAAGATTTAAAACATGAATATGCAATCTAGAAGCTTCTCAACCCTTGGTCATCTAATGTTGAGAATGTGCCACTCCTCCCTTACCCTTAATAAAGGGCCGCCTTCTTTTCATATTATGGGTATGGTGCCAGGTTTGAATAATTCAATACTGGCTCTTACAGTCAACAACCTAGTTAGTGCTGTGTGTGTGTCGTTGCTAAAAACATGCTGGCTTTAAACTTTAAAAAAGGGGAAAGGGAGGTAAATGCTTATCGTGGGAGCTGTATTTTGAATTGTTGAAATAGTGCCGGAAGATGAAAATATGTCCCGGAGGCATTAGAATAATTGGGATTAAAACCTCTGGTTGAATTTCCTACCAGTTCTTCTGGATCTCAACTCAATGAGGTACTTTAGTGGAGACCGGACTTCACGGATTCTTTCTCAGATGCTCAAAGGAAGAAAGGTGCCCTATTGCAAACACAAGGACGATTACAACTTTGAGGTTCCAGATAGAATGGTGGTTGTGTAGATGTTGCTATCTTTACTTGCCCTTTGATAATCAGTATTTGGAGAGGTTTTAGTACAGGAAATGTTGTAAATTACTGTTTTCCCTCCCTAGTCCGTGATGCAAAATGAGAGGGGCGCATGTCTGTAATGAGTAGGCAGGTCTCTACCTGACATGAATGAGTCTCACAATTTCCCATTTGTGCATTTCTTAATGTGTGGGAAAGCGGGGTGGGAGCATATGTAAGTTTGGCTGGGCTCACAACACAGTGAGGCTTTCCTCTTCCATGCCGGAGGGTAGGAGACCAGCATAGCCAAGGAGTATTTTTAGAATGTTTATTTGCATGGGGAATGGAGGAGTGCAGAGCTGTGTCCACACCATTGACGTTTTCGAGCTGCATTTCTGCGGTGCATTGTCTCCATCCCAATGGCTGTTTGTGCTGTGACGCCCACCATCCCCACCTCAAAGAGCAGTCTGTGTTCCTCCCTTGGGCTGCCCGGTGCTGCACCTGAAGTGGCTTAGCAAGTTGCCAAAACCCTATAGATGTGTGTTTATTAACTCTCCAGCTTGCCCTCCATTTGTTTAGCTTGGAAAGAGTTTATATATTCCTATGGGTATTAAAAACCCATCTGATGTATTAAAGGAGCTCAAAGGATCAAAGCAGAAATGCTGCTTGAAATGCAGCATATTGAATATAGACATAAAATTTCTAGACACGAACCACTTTTTCACAGGACATTTTGTATACTCAAGAAGGGAATTCATTTTTTAATGATCAGCTTTTCTTCGAGACTTGGCATTTCTCTCTCTCTCTCTCTCTCTCTCTCTTTCAGGTGACCTCCACTTCCACCTTTTTAGGATTGCTTATGATTTTGACAGGAAAACCCCTTGGCAACCTAGGGTGGAGGCAAGCATTAACCTCAGTACCACCTTTCATGCCTAGGAAGATATAGCCCAAGATCCTTAACAAACACATCAGCCACTGGTTAATGACCAAGGTTCTTTGCGCATTGGGAAGAAAAATGGGTGGAGAGGTTATAAGATGAGGATCAGAATCACCCATGGTCCACATAACTAGAGGTGTAAGTGATCAGTCAGAGTGATGTGGGAGAAATTCTCAGGCTAGAATCTTTATAGCAGATGCTTCTCAAACAAAACTCTCTGCTACTGACTTTTAGAAAACAAATTATATATTTCAGGAATGATTCCATTTCTGTTGAAGTAGGTTGCCCCTGCAGTCCTGCATTATTTGAGTACCTCCCAGCCTGTATGAGAATTTATACATGATTTCTGTTTATTGAATGTCTACTTTTTGCTAAGGGCTTCATATCTATTTCCATGTATATTGTTCCTCCCATTTGTTCATTTCTTCTGCATTTTGCCAAGTAGGAACCTGAGGCTCAGAGGAGTTAAGCCCCTGACCAGTGTTACAGAGCTGCTAAATTCTAGATTTGGGTTAGATCAGCATCTTCCTGACACTGAAGCCTGATAGAGAATTCCTCTGGCATCCAGGAAAAAGCCTCTCCATCATAGTACCAAGTCACCTATGTCAGACCGAGTTCATCTCACCATGAAGGTTTATTTGGGAAACTGACAATTCTACCAATTCATTTGATCTATGGGAAGAAATTACAAACATCCAATTTGACAAGAGCCATATACTTCCTGAATACCAGTTTCATGCACTTCTCCATCTGACCTACTTGGAGGGTTTCTTGCAGTGCCTAGTGCATTGCTGTTTAAGCATGTGTTTCTTTGTCTTCCTCACACACCAAATCAGGTGAAATAGGCTGGAACAGTGGTAAAAAGTAGTTCAGGCTTTGGTGTCGTCATGCAAACCTGGGTTTGAATTCTTAATCCCATGACTTCCTAACTGGGCGACCTTTGCCTGTGAGTGAATTACCCATCTTAGTTGCCATCTGTTCATCTGAAAGATGACGATGCTAATAGTGTCTACAGGGGGGCTGGGTTGATATGACTATTACAAGGTACAGTTATTTTTAAAAAGCTTCATCCAGCCCCTGGCATTTAGTTGGTATTCAATGGCTCAGTCTTCTACTGAATTCAATATAGATGGGGCATGTCATGTTAATTCCTGTATTCTTAGCACTTAAAATACAGCTTTGCATATAAAATAGTATTCAGAAAAGTGTTGATTGAGATAGAGTTTCCCAAGAGCCTTGTAAGTGAGCAACAGAGGACAGGGTGTGTTTGTAATTCCAGTAGCTGAGACACCTGTTATTTTGTATGATATTTGAAAACAAATATGTGTGTGTTTTGGAAACAACTAAAAGCTCAGAATACCCAGAGCGAAAAGAGAACTTTATGATTCTCCTTAGGAAAAGTGAGGATGGTCCAGAGAAGGGAAGGTGCTTGCCTAATGTCCCACAGGGAAAAAGCAGCTGATTCCAGATGCAAAGCCCAGGCGACAGCCTATTAAGAATTTTTCTCTGTCACATTGCTTCTTCTCCATAGCTGATAATTTTTTATAATTTTTTTAACGTTTATTCATTTTTTTGAGAGAGAGAGACAGAGCATGAGCCGGGAAGGGGCAGAGAGAGGGAGACACAGAATCTGAAGCAGGCTCCAGGCTCTGAGCTGTCCACACAGAGCCCATTGCGGGGCTCGAACTCACGAACTGCGAGATCATGACCTGAGCTGAAGTTGGAAGCTCAACCGACTGACCAACCCAGGCACCCCAATAGCTAATAATTTTTTAAATAACTATTAACTAACTGAATGCATAAATAAAATATGATATACAAATATAGTAAGTAATTCAAATAGTATATGAGGATATGCAGTGAGAATTGGATCTCCCCCATAGCTGGTAACTTTTAAAATAACTATTAACTAAACACATAAATAAGCGGTTATACAAAGTATGATATACAAATATAGTCAATAATTCAAATAGTGTAAGGATATGCAGTGAGAATGAAATCTCCCACCACCCATTACCCCTGAATCCTGTCTAGAGGACAGCCATTGTTTCTAGGTCCTAGTGCACCCGTCCAAGGATGTCTTATGCAAATAAAAGCACACATTTTTTAATACCACTCATTTTTTTTTACAGGAATGAGAACATAGTATACATACTATACTTCACTTTTTTTCCACCTGATATATCTGAAACTATCTTTACATCATTACATAGATTTGTCTTTCTATTAAAAAAGGGGGGGTTACCTGAGATTCCATTGGGAGGGATATTTTCATTTAACCCAAATTAGACCCCAAACATTGGCTACTTGAAGCAGAGTAGAAAGGAATGTTTTCATGCACTATGTAATTTATTTGTATGGTAAATGATGAGAAGAATTGATGGGTCAAAGTGTATGCATATTTGTGATTTTGATATACCCTGCAGAAATGCACTGTGGTGATGTGAAGCCAATTTGCATTCCTAAATCCTCATAAAGGATTTACGTTAGTTATACTCTTACCGGCATAGCACATTACCAAAATGTTGTGTCCTTTGCCAATCTGGGAGATGAAAAATGGAATATCATTGTTATCTTAACTCTGCTTTTAATGACTGAGGCCGAATATATTTTCTATGTTTTAGAGCCACTTACATTTCTCCCTCTGTGGGTTCTCTAATTATGCCCTTACTTCTCTTTTCCTCTTATTAGTCTGTTGGTATTCTCTTCTTTTAAGATATTCGACTTTTATATTGAACTTATAGAATAACAATATTAACTATTTTTTAGCCCACGTATCATGTGAAAAACAGAGCTCATCATAATGATTTTGTCATTACAAAGTCATACATGGCCTTATGGAAATGGTAGAGAATTACCTGTAGTCTCATCCTCCAGAAGCAAAACCACTGATAGACGTTTGCTGTGTTTGCTTTCATTCATGTTTTCTGTAAATTATTTTTGTTTTATTTTGTTTTTCAAAAATGGCACAATATTATAAATATTATTTTATAACGTGCTTTTTTAAAATTTGAAACATCATGAGCATATGTTATTGCCCTGAAATAAATCTGCAACATAAATTCTTAAAATAACGACACGGTGTGTAGGTTTACTAGTTTCCTTAACCAGCCCCATTTAGGCTGTTCATAATATTTGTTGTATAAGCAATGACATCACAAATGAATGTCTTTACTCTTAAAACTCCATGTATCCATGTAATGATACTTTTAGTATCAATTCCTAGAAGTAAAAGAGTCCGGAACCATTCTTTGTGAAGATAAATCTTGATGACAGTTAGTTTTCATGCTACAGATATATAAATGTTTATTTTTCTTTTGATTCCTTTTTCTGTTGCTTATTTTCAGGGATATGATGTAACTTTTATAAAGAATAGATAATAGAGAGAAGTTACTTTCCAAAACACTGGCTCCGGGAAGATGTGGTGCCAGCTGAGGGTGGAAACTTAATTTGGTTTAAGCTTTTATTTCTTATAAGGTGATAGAGGAGAAGCCTGTTTGCAATTTAGCCTAAGACATAAGAAAAACAGAAAGTACAGTAGTGATAGACAGGTTTACACAGTTAATACTTTTGTTAGTAATCATTTATAAACCTCCTTAGATGATTTTTTTAAGGCCACTTTTAACAAAAAGTATCAACTTCTAGTGGGGTGCCAAGTTAATTATTTCAACTTAATAAGCAACACTGAAATGACGTTACACAGGCTGGTGGAGGGGGGTCACAGAAAAATGAGCTTCAGAAACACTTTCTGAATGTGTGAGCATGGCTGTAAGTACAACCAATCAGGAAAATTAAAGCAACATGAAAAATTGTTGAGATTAATGAGCCTTGATGAAAACAGGATAAAGTGCTCAGGTGTATAAATTCACACAGTTCTCTGAGCTGGCCTCTGTGGTCCAGAATGCTTATTTAGCCTACAGTCCGTCTCTCAAATAAATTATGCTAATGCTATTGATTCCAGCCATTTCCTGACTAGGCTATTCATCACCTCTTGTGTCTCTGCACAGCCTTCAAATGCATGCCTATCAAGCTTGGAAAATTGAATTGGCTTTTAAGAAAGGAGGCAAAACAAATAATATGCAACCTTGTTTTCTAGGCTTGCAAATTGCATGCCAGGAAAGAAAGATGGATGGTCAGGGTATCTAGGATCAATCTAAAAATGCTCTCCTTCCACATCGCTACATTAGGGGAAGCAGTGAATGCAGGTAACCATCTTGTAATTCATGGGCTAGGATAGAGGTTGAACTATGTTAGCCCCAGTGATGGAGCTGACTGGGGAGAGAGATCTTCAATGCACATTAGCTAGACTTCTCCACTTAACTTTGCTCTGGAGATGTAACATCGATTTCATCAAGTGTTTTCTGAACAGTGGTCTAAATTTTTTTTTTAATTTTTTTAAATGTTTTATTTATTTTTGACAGAGAGAGAGAGAGAGAGAGAGAGACAGAGCATGAGCGGGGGAGGGGCAGAGAGAGAGGGAGCCACAGAATCCGAAGCAGACTCCAGGCTCTGAGCTGTCAGCACAGAGCCGGACGTGGGGCTCGAACTCACAGACCACGAGATCATGACCTGAGCCGTAGTCGGATGCTCAACCGACTGAGCCACCAGGCACCCCTAAAATTTTTTTTAAAGTAAAATTCGACAGGCTGTTTTTCAGGGGGCCCGACCTGTGGGCACTTTGATTAAACCATTTGGCGTAGGCTATTAACCACATAACAAGCCAATTCTCCTTATTATGATTATCTCCATCTTATGTTCTTAGAACATCCCATATGATTTATTTTTAATAGTCACAGTGAGCAAAGGAATTTTATTTCCCACTTTCTAAAATGATGTCATTGTTCTATTTTTTTTCTTTTGAAATATTTCGCAGTAGTTTTTAAACATAGGACAAGGCTCATCAGAATCATCTAGGGTGCCTGTGGGAAAGGATGTTCTTGGGTCTCACCCTGACCTGCTGACTCCCAGTGTCCAGGAGGTGGGTCTGAGAATCTGTATTTTGGCTAGGTTCTCCAGGTGATGCTGATGCACAGCCAGGCTGGGAGGCTTCTGGAGCATCTTCGAGGATAAATACAATAGGATGTGACAGTATTTTCCTGACTCCATTGCCGGAAGTTTGACTCCTCTCTCTTTTTTCTTATTGGCAAACACAAAGAAGAAGCCAGAAATAACTAAGAAAAAAGAAGTTGCAACCAAGCATGAAGTAGTAACAAAACTTTCATGTGCATTTCACCCTCCCCAAAGATTCAGAGATGGTTTGTAGTGATGTACATACAACTGTTGTGTGCTCAGGGCTGCAACCCAGAGGTGTTGTTATCACACAACTGGACTCAGAGAAAGATGGCTAACCTAGTGTTTAAGTTGAATTTTTGGAAGATGACCGACAGTTGTAAAGGGATGAGGAATCATAAGTGAGCTGTGAGCCAAGGGCTTCAGGAAAATCTGCACAGAATCCACCCAGACATCATTGGCATCTTTGAGAGAAGGAATTTTAGAACTTGTATCCTAGGATCTTGGAGAAAGCAGGTAATACCTCCCTGCAAGAGGGTGTGCCCAACTGTAAACAACAGAAGCCAGGATGCAGGAAGTCAGTCATCGCCGTCAATTTAGAAAGGGAAAAAAGTAAACAGGAATGGATTTCTCCAGATTACCACCACGATGATTTTTAAAGGATGAGAAAATTAACAGCTTAGTGTATCATGGCAGACATTTCCCCTCTCATTTTAGTGTTAGGTTTTATTTCTTTTTCTAAATCATCTGTGATGTCACTTTCCTCCTCTGAAGTAATCTTTTTTCCCCCCTCCAGCATTAAACATATATATTTTTTAAAGCCAAAAACTGGAAAGTACAACTCTGCTGCTTCTAGATTAAATATATTTTATTAAATGCATTCCATTTGTGTAATAATTTGTTCCCGGTGCACCTGTGTGGTGACAGACATTGTGGTAAGCACCAGGGAATTAAAATCAGGTCAGTTAGGTTCTTGCCCTTGACCTTGTAACCAGTTGAATGACCTTCCCAAGAAGTCATTGCATCCCTGTAACAATTTATTTTGCCTGATTTTGAAGACTCTCCCACTCACTACCACCTGTGGTAAAGTAGTTGCTTCTAAAAGTTGGGTTGTTTTGTACAAATAGACATAAAAACTTCAAGCAATCAAATTCTGTTAAGGTTGAACAATTTGGTCATGGTGCCTAGAAGAGTCAGAGTAAAATCCATACTAAGGTCTATGAATGTGTCCTATTTTCTTTTAAACCTTTTGTCTACCCACCACCCACTTTAAGTTATTACGGTGATCATACCAGTTGCCATTTTTCACCCTACAATTTTTTTTTTATCCTTGGGCTTCTTCAGGCCATGTTTGTCCAGTGGGTTTGAGAAATACTATATATCCATATATGAACGTGTATTGACAAATATGACATGAAATGCTGTATGTACACATGTAAATTTTCATCTATAGCATTCGGTAAAATGCTGTACGTGGACATAGGAATATTTATCTATAGGCATGAAGCTAAGTGATGTGTGTCCATGTAAGAATATTTAGAGATATGGAATGTGGTATACACATATATTAATACGCATTGACAAGTATGAAATGCTATTATTCCTTATTCCTCATAGAAAGTTAGAATTCATGTTAGCCTGTTAAACGCTCTGAGAAATCCTGTAGTGAATAAAGCTTTTGAGCTCTTTTTAACTGGGAATTCACCAAGCATTCATCAATATTTGGCAAGATAGTTTCATAAAACCCATCTGGAGAGCCACTCTTTTAGGCTAATAATTTCCATTACAGACTGAATGAGATAGAAGTCCATCATGACTTGGGATTTTATAAGATGATGCCAAGGACATAATGCTGAGAAAAATGAAATAGCTAGGATGCTGAATATATATCCTGAATTCATAAATATTAATATATTGATGCAACTATTAAGCCAGGAAGTTTTGTAGGATATAGTAACCTAGAGCTTTGTGTCAAAGAGGAAGGAGTCATCAGGTGTCCGACTGCGTTTATAAAGTAGAAGTGCTACTCTTGACTGTCTAGTTAAAAACAACAAAAAAAAAAAAAACTGGAAGGACACATTGGCTACACTGAAAGATCCTTCTAGCACCTTCCCAAAATACATTTCTTGAAAATAGGACCATAGGGAAACTTAAAAGAGGCATTAAAAGAAACTTAAAACGTAAAAAAAACTTAAGCATTCATCACTCTACCCTTAGAATCCAAAGAACAGTAAGTACCAGGACCTTCTCAACAGTGTCCATCTTTAGAAAATGCCCCAGTTCGTGGGACTGTGGTATTATCTGTCACAAATGATAGTTTGTAGATCAACTAAGGGGAAAACATGCAGAAAGTGCTAGAGTTCAGAAAAAACATGGACATATAAATCTTTTTGACATTTTAATGCTCACTGGAAAAGATTAATTTTTAAGCCTTTTCAATAGTAATACGATAATCATGCAAAATGAGGAATTATAGTATAAAGAGCCCATGCATCTAGGACACAGCTTCAACAACTACCGATGTTTTACCCATCTTGTTCCAGGTAACCCCATCTACATTCTTCTTATGACTATTAAATCATTAGTAGTACTGCTATTATTATTTTGCTGGAGTATTTGAAAGCAAATCCATGACATCATATTTTTTCATCTGTAAATACTTTAGAGTATTTATAGTGTATCTCTTACATAAAAGGACTTAAAAAACACTTCTTAACCACAATGCCATTATAACACCCTATAAAATTAATAGTAGCTCTTAAATATTATCTTACAACCTGTCTATATTCAAGATTCACCAGTTTTTTAAAGTGGGATCTGTTGCTTTCATGTAAGTGTAAAAGTTTAAAAAAAGTATAAAAGTTATTTTTGTTGGAAGCAAAACCAAATGAATTGCATGCAGTGCCTTTGGCTGTGAGGTCATTTGTCCTGTAGGATGCTCTATATATTCTGGACTTGACCTGTTGCTTCCGGGGGTGTTGTTTAATGGGTCTCTTTTCCTGGTAGTTTCTGTAAATTGGTGGTTAGATATAGACACTGATTAGATTCTGATCAAATTTCTTTCAGTGGGAATAAATACTCTATAGGAAGTGCCATTTACTTCCTATTACATGGTATCAGGAGGCACACATGGCCCACACCCTCATCACACTAGCGATGCTGAGGTTAATCCTTGGGTTCACATGTGTCAGCCTGACCCTATCAAGTTGCCCTCAGTCGCTTTTAGATCCACTGATGATCCATTCCTGGATCCACTGTTTCTCCAGAAGATTTGAAAATAATTTGTAAACGGTGATTCTGCAGTCTTTTCTGAATGATGAATGATTTGCTTGCCTAAAAATGTAATTTGTACTGATAGCAGGATACATTCTTGATTGTGTCTATCAGTTTTCAGAATAATGACTTGGTGCCTTAGCAACTTTAATGATGAACAAGTTAGCTTTTAAAATAACATGACAAACTTAAGGATTTAGATGTACTTATATGTATTTTAATTCTTTGCAGACTTAAAGTCGTTTTGATTTATAACTTTCATCTTGGCCCACGGGAGCCCCTTCAGTTTGATCCCTGTGTCCTTTGTGACAAGACCTCATTAGTCTCTGATACTTTCCTTAGCTTCTGCATAAACAAGATATTCTAGACTTATTTTATACATTTTATGCTTCAGATCTGGAATCAGCTATTTTCCAGGGAGCCTTGGTTCTGTTTATTGGGTGATATTATTTAGAGACCACAGTCTAGGCCCAACTATTCATTACCATGGCTTTGCCAAAATCTTCTAAGTCTTTTCAGGAATAAGAGCCAGGAAACATATATTTGTTTAGAAAGAGAAAATAAATCCAGGGCTTCTACCCTGGATAATTCCGATTCCAATTCAAAATTGCATGATTTTTAATTAGCTACTTTGGTTTACTCTTACACTAAAAATCTCAGCCCGTAGCCACATTAACATATTAATCATTTGCTCAAGCTACAATATACATAAAATTACTTTGAAATAGCAATACCAATATTATTGCTAACAATAGCATGACCATGTGTTGTTTAAGAATTCTTTGTGGTCTTTATTTTGTTTTTAGGCTAGATCCCAAGATGGAATTAGTCTGCAAATACTGTGTTTTAAAGTCAATTGAAATGCTTCTTTTCTTTGTGTGGTAATGCCAACAATTTCATATACAATAAGGGATTTTGTTTTAAATTTGAGGAAGATTTTTTTTTTTTTTTGGTTACATAAAATGTGCTCGTGGTATCAAGGTCATAGCCATGAAATGATGCAATTCAGAGGCACATCACTTCCATCCCCAATTCTCCACCCATTTTCTCCCTCATTTTTGTTAGCTCTTGGTTTAGCTTTCCAGTTTTGTTTTTTGTTTTGTTTTAATATAAGAAAAAAAAGAAATGTAGTCAGGTTTTTCCCTTTATTTCACAAAAGGAAGCATAGCATATGCTGTTAAGCACCTAACTGTCTATATTATATGTGCTGTAGATCTTTCTTCATCAGTTTGGGGAGTGAGATCTCCCTTGTTCTTTCCCACAGCTACTTAGTGGGACTCTGTTGTGTGGCTATAGATGTTTATTCACTCTCCTGTTGATTGGCATTTGGGTGGTTTCCAGTCTTTTCTTATTACCATTATCTTGCAATAAGTAGCTTAACACATACATAACAACTTTTTTGGCAGAATATTTGGGGATAGATTCATAGAAGTGGCATTGCTGGATGAAAGGAAAAGGCATATATAATTTTTCTAGATATTGCCAAATTCTCATGGAGGTTGTACCATTTTGTATTTCTCCCGGCAAAGTATGAGAGTGAGAACCTGTTACTTTTTAGCCTTGCCAGTGTGAGTATTGTCAAACTCAGGGTTTTTTCCCCAATACACATGAAGAGTGTTTTTATTATAGTTTTAATAATAAATTTCAATTTCAATAATAAAATTCAATTTCCCTTATTAGAAGTGAGATTGCAGATTTTTACACGTATTAGAAATATTACTTGTAGTAAAATATGTTGCAAATAATTTTCCAAGGTTTGTCTTTTGCCTTTTTCAGGGAACCATCTTTTTTTAGTTTTTAGAGATTTTCTTTATTGTTCATTTTCTGTTTCATCGATTATTGTTTTCATCTTTATATTTACTTTTATTTTCTTTGGGTATATTTGCGCTCTTTTGTGATTTCTTAAGGTAAAAGCCCTACATCATTACCTTTAAGACATTTTTCTCCTCTAATATAAATATTTAAATCTATAAATTTCTCTCTAAGAATGATAACAGTATTCAGATTTTGACAGGTTGCTTTTTTACAGTCTTCTAGTTAAAAATATTTTCTGGTCTATAATTTCCTTTTTGCCATATGTGTTGTTTAGAAGTATACTGCTTAATTTTGTAAATGTTTGAAGAGTTTCTAGATTTCTTAATATTTTATGCCTACTTCAGTTCTATTGCATATTCTGTATGATTTCAGTCCTTTTAAATTTATTAAGACTTATTTTATGGCCTATTATATTGCCATCTTGGTGAATATTTTACATGCATTTGAAAAGAATGCGTATTTGGCAATTTGGGGTTGGAGTAGTCTCCCTTCATTCTTTAAATTTTTGTTTCATTATTTTGAGATTCTGTTATTAGCTGCATACACTTAGACTTTTTTAATATAACTTATTGTCAAATTGGTTTCCATACACTTAGATTTTTTACGTCTTTTTGATGAACTTTGTTATTTTCACTATTAGTAAATGGCCATCTTTATTGCTGGTGATATTCCCTGTCTTTGATATTAATATAACCAAACTAGCTTTCTTCTGCTTAGTATTTGCATGTTGTATCTTTGACCATCTTTTTACTTCCAAATCTTCTGTGACTTTTTATTTAAATGCACCTCTTGGGGACGCCTAGGTGGCTCAGTCGGTTTAACATCTGACTTCAGCTCGGGTCATGATCTCTTGGCTTGTGGGTTCAAGTCCCACATCAGGCTCTGCACTTGGAGCCTGCTTGGGATTCTCTCTCTCTTCTTCTCTTTCTGCCCTTCCCCCACTCGTTCTCTCTCTCTCTCTCTCTCTCTCAAAATAAACAAACTTAGAAAAAAATACACTTCTTGGAAACATATACATTTTGGTTTTGCTTTTTAGTTCTTTTGTTGTTGATGTTTAATGATATATTTATTGTATTTTTATTCATTTTTTAAATTTACATATGATAAATTCTTCCCTTTTTGGTGTAGAGTCCTGTGAGTTTTGACTAGTATTTATAGTTGTATATCTATCATCACAATGAAGATATAACAGTTCCATCACCCTAGAAAATTCTTCTGAGGTGCCCATGTGGTCAACCCATCCCCAAGCATAGCTCCTGGCTCACAGTGATGTGTTTTCTATCCCTATAATTTGGCCTTTTCCAGAATGTCATGTAAGTGAAATCATACACAATGTAACTTTTTCAGTCTGGTTGCTTTTACTTAGCATAATGTAATTGACATTTATTCATGTTATTGCTTGTATCAGTAGTACCTGTTCATTATTGAACAATATTCCATGGTATGGGTGTGCCATATTTGTTTATCCATTCTCCAATCTAGATATATTTGGGCAGCTTGGAATTTTTAGTGATTATAAATAAATCACTATAAGCATTCACATTGAGGTGCTCTTATGAACAAAAGTTGTCATTTCACTTGAATAAATACCTAGCAGTCGAATTACTGGATTATATGGTAATTGTATGGAATGTATGTTTCATTTTGTAAAAAAATCACCAAACTGTTTTACAAGGTGCTGTACCATTCTGCCTTCTCACCAACAATGTATGGGAGTTTGCATTCTCCCCATCTTTGCAAGCTCTTGGTTTTCTCATTAATATTTTTTTATCTTTATTTTAGCCATTCTAAGAGTACCATAGTAGCATCTCATTGTGGTTTAGCATTTTTTTAATGAATAATGATTTTAGGCTTCTTTACATGTGCCTTCTTGCCATCCACATATTCAGTGAAATGTGTGTTCAAATGTTTTGCCCATTTAAAAAAAAAATGGGTTGTTTTCTTTTTTTACTGATTGTTTTGAATGTTGAGAAGTTTTTTTTTTTTTTTAAATTTTTTTTTTTTTAACGTTTATTTATTTTTGAGACAGAGACAGAGCATGAACAGGGGAGGGGCAGAGAGAGAGGGAGACACAGAATCTGAAACAGGCTCCAGGCTCTGAGCGGTCAGCACAGAGCCTGACGCGGGGCTCGAACCCACGGACCGTGAGATCATGACCTGAGCCGAAGTCGGACACCCAACCAACTGAGCCACCCAGGCGCCCCTGTTGAGAAGTTTTAAATATATTCTATATACAAGTCTTTTGTAGAAATACGTGATTTGAAAATATTTTCTTCTAGCCTGTGGCTTGTCCTTTCAGTTTCTTAACAGTGTCTTTCACAGAACAGAAATCACTTGATTTTCTTGACATTCCATTAATTGGTTTTTTAAAATGGAACATGCATTTTTTTTCATGTCTAAGAAATCTTTGCCTAACCCAAGACCACAAAGATTTTCTCTGATCCTTTCCTCTAAAATTGTTATGCTCATGGGGTGCATGGGTGTCTCAGTTGGTTGAGCAATCAACTTCAGCTCAGGTCATGATCTCATGGTTTGTGAGTTGAAGCCCCACGTCAGGCTCTGTGCTGACAGTGTGGAGCCTGCTTGGGATTCTCTCTCTCCCTGTCTCTCCCTCTCCTAGCTGCTCTCTCTCTCAAAATAAATAAATAAACTTTAAAAAAAGATTAAAAAAATAAAATTGTTATGCTCTTTAGCTTTACATTTAGGTCTGTAACCCATTTTGAATTAATTTTTGTACATGATGAGAGGTACAGAGTGAGGTTCTTTTTTTTTTTTGTATATGGATATCCAATTATTCCATTACCACTTGTTGAAAAGAATCCTTTCTCCACTGAGTTGCCTTTGTACTTCTTTGAAAATCAAATTACTATATTTCTATGTCTGGACTCTATATTATTCAGTTGATGCATGTGTCTATCTCTTCTCCAGTATAAAGCTGTATTGATTATTGTGGCATTATATTAAATCTTGAAATCAGGTAATAAGTATCCTTAACCTTTTTTTTTTTACTTTTTACTTTTTACTTTTTCAAAATACCTGTGTTTATTCTAGTACATTTGCCTTCCCATGTAAATTTTGAAGTAAACTTGTCAATTTCTATTCAAAAATCCTCCTGGGATTTTGTTTAAAATTAGGTTGACTATATAACTCAGTTTGGGAGGAGTTAACATCATAATGCCAGTCACTCTTTCAGTCCATAGGCATACATATGTATATCTCTATTTATTTAGGTCTTTGATTTCTTTCATCAGTGTTTTATAGTTTTTAGCTTACAGATTTAACAACTATTTCTTTTAAGTTTACTTATTTATTGTGAGAGAGAGAGAGAGAGAGAGCAAGAGCAGGGGAGGGGCAGAGAGGAAGGGAGAGAGAGAATCCCCAGCAGGTTCCATGATGGCAGCATGGAGCCCTATGCAGGGCTTAAACCCACAAACCATGAGATCATGACTTGAGCCAAAATCAAGAGTCAGACAATTAACTGACTGAGCCACCCAGGTGACCCTCAAATATTTTGTTATAGTTATATCAAAATATTTCCTGTTCTTTAGCCGCCATGTTAGATGATACTTTTTTCATTTTGATTCTCAACTCTTCATTGCTAGTATATAGAAACATGATTGATTTTTCAGATTGAGCTTGTATACTGCACGTTGCTAATTTGTTAACTTCTACTTATTTTTCCTGTGGATTCTTTAGGATTTTCTATGTAGAAAAATGATGTCATAAGTGTATAGAGACAATTGTATGTGTATGCTTTTATCTCTTTTCTTTTCTTTTCTTTTTTTTTTTCTTTTTTTTTTTTTTTGCCATACTATGCTGATTAGGTCCTCCAGAGTGATGTTGAGTGGGAGAATGTGAGCAGACAACCTTCTCATGTCATATCACAGAAAGAATTTACGATTTTATTATTAGGGCTGGTATTAGCTTCATTAGATGCCCTTCTTTGGGTTAAAGAAGTTCCATTTTATTCCTAATTTGTTATCACAAAACGATACAAAGGTTTGTAAAAAAAAATTGTCATCCTTCTTGATAATCCATCATACAGTTTGCCTAGTTTAGTCTTTTAATATGGTATATTACATTGATTTTTGAATCTTGAACCAGCCTTGTATTCCTGGGGTAAACCATACTTGGTCAAAATGTATTCTTCTTTTCATATATTGCTGGATTCAAACTGCTACTATTGTGCTGAGGCATTTTTGCTCTATGTTATTATGGTCTATTGTTGTGTGATGTCCTTTTCTTGTTATTATTGTTGTCTGGTTTTTGTATCAGAATAATTCTGGCCTTATAAAAAGATTTGTGAAATGTTCTCCCTTCTCTTATTTTCTAGAAAATTTTGGCAGAGTCTGTTTTATTTTTTCTTTAAATGTTTGGTAGAATTTCCCAGTGAAGACTTCTGGGCATGGCGATTTCTTTGTAGGAAAAAAAAATTAATGTTTATTTATTTTTGAGAGAGAGATGGAGGGAGGGGGAGAGAGAGAGAGAGAGAGAGAGAGTTGGGGAGGGCAGAGGGAGAGAGGGACAGAGGATCCAAAGCAGAGTTCGTGTGACAGCAGTGATCCTGATGTGGGGCTCAAACTCATGAACCTCGAGATCATGACCTGAGCTGAAGTTGGATCCTTGACCAACTGAGCCACCCAGGTGCCCTGGAAAATTTAACTACAAATTCAGTTTCTTTAATCAATATAGGACTATTGAAGTTAACTACTTCTTTTTGAATGTACTTTGGTAGTTTGCATCTTTCAAGGAATTTGTCTAGTTTATGTTGTCAATTTTAAGGACGGGCTGTTGTTTTCTGTTTTCTCTTATTATCCTTATAATATCTGTATTATTATAGATCATAATATCTTCCTTTCTCATAACTGATAGTTTCTTTGCTTCCTTTCTCATAACTGATAGTTTTAGTTTGCATCTTCTCTCTTTTTTTACTTGATAACAGAAAACAGACTAGAGATTTGCTCGTTTTGTAGATCATTTTTAAAAACTGGCTTTTAGTTTTATTGTTTCCCTATTGTTTTTTGTTCTCAATTTTATTGTTCTTCTAGTTTTATTACTTACTTTGTCCTTCGTGTTTTGAATTTTCTCTTCCTTGTCTTATGATGGAAATTTAGATTATTGATGTAAGCACTTTCTTCTTTTATAAAATAAGCATCTACTACTAGAAATCTTCCTTGTAGCCCTTCTGTAACTTCATCCCACAGATATTTATTTGTGATAAATATTTATGTGTTATGTATTTTATTGTTCATTAAATTCGGAATATTTTCTCATTTTCCCTGCAGTTTCCTTTCTGACCTTAGGGTTATTTAGGAGTGTGTTATTCAATTTGAGAATATTTGGGGATTTTCCAGAAATGTTTCTGTCATTGATTTTTGATTTAATTTCATTATGGTTTGGGAACATTCTTTGTATAATTTTCATTCTTTTAAATTTGCAGAGATTTGCTTTTTGACCCATAACGTGATCTAATTTGGTGAATGTTCCATATGGACTTGAAAAAAGATATATATATGGTGTGTGTGTGTGTGTGTGTATATATATATATATATACACATATATATATATATATATATATGTATGTATGTGTGTGTATATATATATACACACATATATATGTGTATACACACACACACATATACACACACACACACACACACACACACACACAGTGAGAGAGAGAGAGGTGTGTGTGTGTGCAGTGCTGTTGTTGACTATTCTGTATATATCAATAGGTAAAGCTATTTTCTATACCCTTACTGAATTTCTGTCTACTTGCTCTATTGCTATCAAGAAAAGGATGTTGCAGTCTCCAACTATCATTCTGGATTAGCATTTTTTTTTTTAGTCCACAATTAGATTTTGCTTCATTTACTTTGACATCTGGTTGTTAGGTACATATACATTTAGGATTGTTATGACTTCTGGTGAGTTGACTCCTATCATTTTGTGATGTCCCTCTTTAAGCTTGTACTATTCCTTGCACTGGAAGTATACTTTGTGTCCTTTGGTGGTTGTTAATATAACTACCCCTCTTCCTTTTCTTTAGCATTTTCATGGTATATCTTTTAAAATCTCTTCACTTTCAGCTTATCTTTGTGTTTATAATTAAAGTGGGTTTCTTGTAGACGGGATATAGTTGGATCTGACATTTTTATCTAATATGTCAGTTTTTATCTTTTAATTGCTATGTTTAGGTTATTTATTTATTTTTAAGTCTTTATTTTAATTCCAATTAGTTAACATACAGTATTATATTAGTTTCAGGTGTCCAGTGTAATAATTCAGCACTTCTATACATCACCCTGTGCTCATCAGGACAGGTGCCCTCCTTAATCCCCATTACCTGTTTCACCCATCCCCCACCCACCTCCTCTCTGGTAACCATCAGTTTGTTCTCTATAGTTAAGAGTCTGTTTCTTGATTTGCCTCTCTCTCTCATTCCCTTGTTTCATTTGTTTTGTTTCTTACATTACACATAATGAGTGAAATCATATGGTATTTGTCTTTCTCTGATTTATTTCACTTAACATAATACTCTCTAAATCTATCCATGTCATTGTAAATGGCAAGGTTTCATTCTTATTTATGGCTAATATTCCATTGTATACATAAACCACATCTTCCTTATTCATTCATTAGTCAGGCATTTGGGCTTTTTCCATAATTTGGCTATTGTTGCTAATGCTACTATAAATGTCAGGGTGCATGTATCCCTTTGAATTAGTGTTTTTTTGTTCTTTGGGTAAATAGTAGTGCAATTGCTGGATTATAAGGTAATTCTATTTTTAATTTTTGAGGAACCTCCATACTGTCTTCCAGAGCAGCTGCACCAGTTTGCATTCCCACCAACAGTTCATGAAGATTCCTTTTTCTCCATATCTTTGCCAACACTTGTTTCTTGTGTTTTTCATGTTAGCCATTCTGATAGGTGTGAGGTAATCTATCCTTGTAGTTTTAATTTTCATTCCCCTGATTATGAGTGATGTTGAGCATCTTTTCATGTGTCTTTTGGCCAGCTGTATGTCTTCTTTGGAGAAATGTCTGTTCATGTCTTCTGCCTATTTTTAATTGGATTATTCATTTTGGGGGTGTTGAGTTTTACAAGTTCTTTATATATTTTAGATACTAACGCTTTATCAGATATGTCATTTGCAAATATCTTCTCACATTTTATAGGTTGCCTTTTAGTTTTGTTGATTGTTTCCTTCACTGTGCAGCTTTTTATTTAGGTATTTATTTTTGGTGCAGCTATTGATATGTTTGGCTTAAAATCTGCCATCTTCCTGGTTGTTTTCTGTTTGTTCCTCTTATTTGTTTTTTTTCCTCTTTTTTATTCTACCTTATTTTATATTGTCTTACGATTCCAGTTTTTCCTGCTACTGCCTTATTATTTATACCATTTTTGGATTTCCAGTGGTTGCAGTAAGGTTTACAGTCTACCCCTTTAATTTCTCATGGTCTGCCTTCACATAATATTAAATGATTTCATGTGTAGTGTCCATGCATTATGACAATATACTCCCTATTCCTCTCTCCCATTTTAAGCCAGTCAATATTTCTTTTATGTATTTTCTGACCCATGTTCTCTTTATTTGACTCCGGGATTCCAAATACACATTTGTTAGACTGTTTGGTACTATGTCATTGCTTATTGGGGTTCTATTCATTTTTGTTTCAATATTTTTTTTCTCTCTTGTTCTACAGTTTGGATGGCTGCTATTGACCTCAAATTCACTGATCTTTTTTCCTAACATGTACAATATGATTTTAATGCTACTCAAATTGGAATTTTAGATTTCAGATATTTTATTCTTTCTATTTTAGGAATTGTATCTGGTTCTTTCACATAGTTTCTGTGTCTCTACTGAAGTTTCCTCCATCTCTCTGCTCAATATGCCCATGACTTTAGGCTCATTAACATATAAGAATATAACATATTACCTACACATCTGCAATGTCTAATACCTGTGTCATATAGTAGTTTGTATTTAGTGAGTAATTTTTCTTTTGACTTTTTTGTCACGTTTTACTGCTTCTTCACATGTATTGCAATTTTTGCACACTTGATAGTGTGGATTGTGTATTATAGATGCCCTGGGTTTTGTTATCTTCTTCTGGAAAATGGTAAGTTTTATTGCACTATGCATTTAAATTACCAGGGATCATTTTGCTCTTTTGGTGCCTTGGTTTTAGGCTTTTGTAGGTGAGTCTGTTTTGTTTTGCCCCTAGCTCTGGAATATAGTGTTTACCCTTTAAAACTTTTCACTTTGGTCTTGTGTAGAAGTTGACTGTGCTAGTTAAAAATGGTTTAGAGGTGTCACCCTAGGTTAACTGAACATTCAGAATTTTTTTTAATTAACTTTTGAGTCTGAACTGCTTTTTCCTTTTATTATTTTTATTTTTTTTAATGTTTATTTATTATTGAGAGACAGAGCATGAGCATGGGAGGGGCAGAGAGACAGGGAGACACAGAATCCAAAGCAGGCTCCAGGCTCCAAGCTGTCGGCACAGAGCCCGATGCGGGGCTCGAACTCACAGACCACGAGATCATGACCTGAGCTGAAGTCGGACGCTCAACCAACTGAGCCACCCAGGCGCCCCTGCTTTTTCCTTTTTAAAAGAAAGATCTACTTCCCTTTGGCAGAGTAGAAGCTAAAGGGAGAGAAAGATGGGGTTACCAATAACCCATGTCTGCTATCTCAGGCTGGAGAAATTAAAGAGTTTTGTGCAAGGTGGAAACAAGGATGTGATTTTAGAATGTGACATTTGGAAGGCAAATCACTTTTGAGATAGGAAAACTAGGACTGAGAGAAGGAGGGAACAATAGGTGACAAGTAGGTGGTTTCACACCGGGAGCTTGATTTAACTCCACTGACTTTTGAACCAGTCAGCTTTCTAGTCCTTCCTATTATCTCCCACCTCCTCCATTTTATTCCTACCCTGTATTTTGTATTGATATTCTCTGTGTGGATATGGGAGATTAGTTCTGATTTTTGTTCTGAGAGACTTTTTTCCCCTCTGTGTTGGAGTAGATCACCAATCATCACAAAAAATTCTGTGAACATCAATGTTTAAAATCAAGAGCATTGCCTTTCATGCAGTGTTTCTGGGATATATCTGTTTCTCTTGAAATTTCCCTATGGCTGTAGGTCCCCACCTCAGTATTTGTACTCTTCAAAATGAAAATCTTGCTATTTTGTGATAAGGGGCTGTTGAATAGACGTGGGAATTATTAGAAGCATTGAATTCAGAAGTTAGATCAGAAAATATAGCATGCTACCTGGTTTGTCTCACTCTGTCCCTGGGACATTGATTCAAAGCCAGGTGATATAGAATTCAGAAGGCTTAGAATCAGAGTAGATAGACATGGATGCAGCCTTTATTTCAATCAGTAGAAATGAATTCATCTCCACCTATAGACCCAAGTAGTTTTAAAGCTGATATGATAGAGGGACTCAGAGAGGCTTCCTTGATGGGACTCACCCCAAAAATATACATTGGGTACATGGAGTAGAACAGCAAGATTATAAACTAAGGAGGTGCTTCCATGTTCTTTCAATGAATGCTTTTGGAGGAATACCACTCTGATTTTTATTATTTTTCGTGGTTCACTGTTGAGATTGTAAAGCAAAGTGCTGATCACAGAGACTTAGTTTTCCAAATATGTGTGTCTGTAGTCTAAAACATAGAAAGTTATTCACGGTTCTTAGTTCTTATTAAAATGCAATTCCTACTCATTGTAGAAAACTAAACAATAGAGAAATGCATAGAGAATAAAGTAAAATCACACGTAATCTCACCACTCAGAAATAAGCCAGGTGGCCTGGATTGGAATCCCAGCTCCAGAACTGATTAGCCTAATAACTTCAGGGAAGCTACCTAGTTTCCTCATCTGTAAACTGGGGGGTAAGGAGATTTAAAGAGTGCTATATTTCCTTCCAGTCCTTCTTTTCCCCTGTGCAAAACTAGCCTCATAGTTAGCCTATTTATTTTCTTGCCCTCAACATAGTATGCTGGACAAAGTGCTTTTTTCATGTAGTGCAAGATGTCCAGTCTTTTAGAAAGCAAGTATTGTTGGTCCAGGTCTGACTTTGTCAGATTACTTAAAATTAGATATTTAATTCCCCAGTGAATGCTTTATTCTTTTGAGTCTGTTTGGGCCTCCTGATGGTTCATGAGGATGATGGTTCATACAGCTGCTGCTGTATTTTGCTAAATGAACATGGCAGTTCACAGGGGGATTGTGGAAGACAGTGTGGAGCTAGGGAATGGAAAATTATAAATGTTGAGTCCGAGGGAATGTTCAGTTGGCCCCTGAAGGTCTAAGGACAAAGTCTCTGCTCTTAGTTTATCGGTGAATTGTGTCCAAACATTTTCCACAGGAAATTTTGATGTTCGGTGGGTGGATGGCAGTCTGTGGAGTCTGACAGCTTAAATCCTGGCCATGGCTCTGAAGCCTATTACCTGTGCTCCTTAAACCACTATGGGTCCAAACTTTTGAAGGTCTGTAAGCCTCGGGTGCCTTTTTGATATTAGGAATAACATCACCTGGATGGTTCATGGAGTTGTTCTGTAGTTAGTTTTCAGTAAAAGACCTTCACACACTGCACACAGTAGGTATGCAGTAGATGGTGATGACTGGGATGGTAGGAAGGATGATGGTGTTGGTGAGTAGTCATACTGTAGGGTTTAAAACAGAGGTTCGATACTTTGATACTTGATTGGTTTTATACTTGGAAATGTGTAACGTCTCAAAGCTTGAATAAATGAAGATGGTAACTCTCTGGGTAGGTATTAAGATTAAAGGGGAACCGCTTGAGAAAGTGCTTGGCACAAGGCAAGCCCTCTATACATATTAGCTCTTACTCTCATTATTTGGAACAAAAGACACTAATAGTTGCAGTGAAGATATTTAATAAATTCCTTACTCTTCTTAAGGGATTAGAAGAAAATGGTTCATGTCATAATTAAGAGGATTTATGGAAGACCTTAGTACAACAAAAAAAAATAGCCAACGTTTGAAAATTTCTCTTGTTGTTAGCTCTTTTGAAATTCTCTTCTAGTATGAGAAAACTGGGGCCCCTCTTTCTTTTTATTCTATGGGGCTCTCTCACCCATTTTTCAGACACAAAATACCCTTCCTTGCCACCTGCCTTGGGCTGATAATGCCAAAGAATTTGCTGCTGAAGTTATTTACAGGCTCTGGGTTGGCACCAAAAATCTCAACGGATCCTTGGTGGTTCTGAGGATGAGTGGAAGTCATTGTCATGGCTCTCTTTGACTCATCTGTCTGCAATATAATAATTATCTCCACGGGACACTGTGCCTTGTAGACAAAGCACGCCTCAGGCTTTTTGTGTGCTGTCCTCATCAGCAAGTCACAAATGGAATGCCAGAATGTGTTCATTGTATACATTTTTGAATAAATAAGTATAACAAAGACAGCATGTTTGCTCCATTTAATCTCAGCTCTTAACTATAAAAACGTAGCACTTTTCTTTTGCTAGTGAAATGGAGCAAGAGAAGCCTGACCAGTCTGGTTCCTAGAAGGCCATCCAAGGTACATTTGGTGGGAACCAAACTGATGGCTTCTAGGGCTCAACTCCCAAAAGCCTGAATTTTCCAGTTACAGTTTGATCAGGCAGCATGTTGAGCATCGTAAGGAATTTAGGTGTGCATCACCTAGTATTCTTTTACTACAAATAAAAGAAGGCTCAACTCAAGCAAGATGAAACCATAAAGTGAAAAGTTGAGATGCAGCCTTCGGGTAAGGCTTACTCTAGTTTCCCAAAGGTTAGTCACCAAGACTTGGGTTTTCTCTTTAAATTTTCCAGCAGACACTTGGATCCATGGGCAAAGAAAAGCTATCAGTGGCTCCTTTGTGTATTGGGAATAGAGATAAGCATACTGGGTTTCAGTCTGATTAGAATAACTTAGGTCCAATGCCCATCTCTGAACCAGTCACTTTCTTCAGGGGAAGGAGTTGTACCAATCAGCTTAGGCTCAGGTAACATGCCTGGGCAGGGCTAGTTCTTCAGAAGCACCTGGGCTGCCTGAAGGAAGGGTGGATTCCTGAACAGAGTAGGATATTGGTATCAAAAGAAGGGAGATTAGATATCAAAGAAGACTGCTTTAGAGCACTTAGGCAGGGCCCTCTTTTCTGAAATCAATCAGAAGCAAGGAGGCTTGGCTCTTGCAGAATCCTTAGAATAAACCATTCTGGGCTGCTTAAACCTCATACTATATTCTGTACAAGTCATTTGCCAGGGAACCTGTGCTACTTTGGATTATATTTTTATCTTTGACTATTTTTCCATCATTATTCAGTGAACTTTAATACTGAGCTGATGCATGGAAAGCAAAAGTCTGTGTCTTGTCCTTGGAAGTCTAATAGACAAAATCCCCTGAATTAAAAAATAAGATAGCTCCTTGTCTGGCCATCTAGAGGGACAAAGGAAGGGGATGAGAGAGGGGAGGAGCTAGAGAGAGAGGGAGGAAAGAAGAAAGTGAGAAAAGACACTAGTTGGCTTACTCATGGTATTGTATTGTTGAGTAAGTTCATCTCTACTGCCACCAGCCCTAGAATAAGCTGTATCAAGGGGCCCGAGGGGGAGTAACAGCCAAGTGGCCAATCAACTCCTAACATTTGAAGCGTTTGTCTTTCTGACTTTTGATTTGAGCTCATACTAGAAAAAAGGTTTTTGTTTGTTCCTGGCTTCTTAATGTGTGTGTCCTGTGCCTCCTATCTGATACCCACACAGGCCTCTTGAACCTCATTTTTAGCTGCTCTAGAGGTTAACTTCCATGTATTTCCCTGGGCTACCAAAAAAGAATTTTCTACAAGTTCCATAGCTTACAGTTTTCAAACCATTCCAAATGTAGCCTAGAGGAAAGCATCTATCCTTCCCTCCTTTTCCAGTTGGTGGCACCAGGGGGGTTAAAATGGCTCTGAGTATCTCATTCCACATGTGTGTAGAAGTGTATGTGTCTTACACGGATGCTATAGGTATCTACAGTATGCCATAGGAGCATGGAGGGCGTGCTTCGCTAAGAGAGGAGGTTCTTCATGGAGGAGGCAACATTCAGTAAGCCTTTTAGAACTGAAATGGGGTTCTCCAAGGGTGGGGAAAAGGTGGCTGCTGGTTCCTGAGCCAGCAGCATCAGCACTACCTGGAAGCAGGTGAGAAAGGGCGAATCATTGACCTGGCTCTAGAGCCCCAGAATAGAATCTGCATTTCAACAAGATCCTCCGGTCATTTGTCAAGTACCTAAGGTTTGAGGAGCACTCCTTTTGATCAGTAGTTGGGTCTCAGCCTTGGCAACACACTGGAATCACTTAGGTAGCTTTAAAAATATATACATGCCTTGGCCCTACATCCAGGCTTCTAATAGAATATGTTTTAGGTGTGGCCCAGGCATCAGTTGAAAAAAACAAAACAGGAAGCTCCCTGGGTGATTCTTACGTGCTCCGTCTGGGTCTCAGCCCTGAGGGAGGAGAAGCATGAAGCAGTCAAGGGCCCAGGGTAGGGAGCGTGTCTGGATGTTGGGAAAGAAGGTTGGCTTAGAGCTATCAGGCTGGAGGGAGGGCCAGCCTTGATCATACTGGGTCTTGTTTGCTTCCCTCCTGTGCAGACCATTGGGTAGATGCTAAGGGAGCCGTGGACAGTTAGTGTAGACAGGGGGATGGTGTGGTCAGCCTTGCATTTGGGAAGCACTGTCACCTTAAGAATGGAAAGGGGCTGATGGCAGGGAAGCCGGTTAGGAGGTGTGCTACAAATGATGCAGGTTGGGAGGGCCAGCTACAGAATTTGCAGGGCCTAGTACAAAATGAAAATGTGGGCTGCTTCTTCAAAAAGCAGGAAAAAAGTGTCATTAAAGTTACCTAAAAGGTAAGACATTTTCCTGCTCCCTGTGTTATCTCTTGACCTGCCAGGATACTATTTATTTGCTGTCTGATCTTGTGCTCCCTTTAGACACATGGATTCTGACTGGTCAAGCACAGACCCTCATAGGCACCCCCAGGTCCTGACCCTGTTACTCTGGGGTGCGCAGCCCAGTGGCTGGTTGGTTCTCCCTTACACTAATCACTGGACTGAGGTGCTATGTCCTACTTGGAGAAGTAAAGAACATAAATGTAAAGATGAAATAAATTTCAAGATAGTACTGCAGAGTAGTAAACCCTAAGTGACAAGCCCTCCTGAGTATACGTCCTTGCGTGACTACACATGCTCCCCCAGGAGGGCAGCGGGGGTGGGCTTGAGACGGTCAAATGAGCCCATGGCGATGTTCCAAGAGGAATATGCTGAGAATTATGTCAAGATCTCTGGTTTGAGTGACTCGATAGATGGTGGTACTGTTAAGAGATCTGGGGGGAAAGGGGCAAGAATTACTGGATTTGGGAGCAGAGGTGACATTTAGGTACCTGTGAATCCTCCCCTTGTTCCAACATTGAATCAGCCCTCTTCTGTCTGGTTTAATTGCATAGGCTGGCAATGTCAGAACAAGGATGAATAATGGAGGGACCGTGAGCTTCCATGCCTTCTTCCAACTCTAATTAGACAGCTCCGGGCAGTTTGTCCTGAACCTGATGCTAAATTTGGTTCTCAATCAAGTGCCTATTCCTGTTTTCTTAAAGATTGTTTTCAGGGACAAGATTTTTGTTCAGTGTCTTTTGGGCACCTACAGAACATATCCCACAGCACTGGCTTTTTTCCAACTCCATGCAAGGTGCCTCCCATGAATAGATTTACAGGGGATATGAACAGGATATCAAGTGGGGGTTTCCTTGTAGCCCCAGGTTGAGGTGAGGACGAAGTGACACTAGGCACCGCAGGTTCTAAAGAGAACAGCCTTTTCGCTGGCACTAGAGTTGGAAATCCTGCCCCCACTCCCCACCTCCAAGCCCATTTGAGGGCAGACAGCTGGCCTGCCTTGGTCTGCCATGTGAGCACTGATGAAGGGCCTAATGAGAGATCAGGTTCATGGAAAGTGGTGCTCTAGGGGGCGCTGTTTCCTGCTGGGAGTCAGATGGGCAGTGGGTGGGGGGGATGCTCCAAGACACTCTTCTATATTTTGGGGGTGCCTGAAGAAGGGCAAGTCCAGCACTGGTCAAATGTCTTCTAGGTGATAGATGTACTAATATATCCTTGTGTCTGTCTGAACAGGGAGAGACCTGGAGGGAAAGGGTGAGGGTTGGCGAAGGGGCAGCTCTGAAGTGGCCTATATCTGGGCCAGCAAAGATACGTGTTTCCCAAGGGTCAGGTGGGCAGTGTGGAAAGTAGCTGTCATCTTGCTTAAACCCAACAAGACGGTTGCTCTTCAGAGGAGGTCCTCACAAGGCAAGAAGTTTGGCAGTAATTGCTGGTGGTAGGAGCTGCATGGGTGGGCCCATTGGGGCATGTTGAGGAGCTGTTGGTCCTCTGAAGAATCCATCATAACCTCACAAGAGAGCCAACATTTGGATGCTGGGATGCACCGAGAACACCAAAGGCTAGGCTGTGTTGTAAGAAAACAAGCCGTGGTGAGATGGTTGCCCGGCAGCCTGGTAAATAGAAGATGTTGCCTCTTTACTGCTCTATTTTCCCACCCCAATTATTGAAGAGGCTAGAACCTAGAAACTTGAAGGAAGAATAGTGTAGAGCTTCGAACTATGAGTGAAATTAGAGCAGTTAACTAGACTGGCCTAATTGTACTAACCTAAAATGGTCAGAGTGTTATGGAGTCTGTACAAGATATCATTTAGAGATGAGAAAGCAGGAATTCAACATAGCAGGAAAACCAAGCCAACGAAGGAAGGATGGAAGGAGGGAACTGTTTCACATTTCTATTAAGTCCTGACACTTTTGGGGGTGAGCAGGTGAGGCGCTGCTATTCATTGTTTTACCTCCCTTGGGTTAAGCATGAGCAGGTGCTGGTGCTCCCCCGCCCCTCCCCATGCTATTCCATAGCAGGGCTCTGGAGTTCTACTGGAACACATCCTCAATATTTAATCTCTGGTTTGAATTTAAACAGTCACCAAATGTTTGCTCTCCACAAGTTATGGGCCTAGGTCACTTAGGGCATTTTGGGGTACATTGGGGGAGGATAGGCATCGTCCTACCCCTAACAAGAGTAAGATCCCGTTGGAGAGCCAGAACTGTGTACCCAGGCCATCTGGAGAATAGTACTGTGACTGAGAATCCCCTGTGACTTTTGTCTTTTATTTCATTGTCTTTTATTTCATGTCAGGATAAAATCTGGGAATTGTATCAATGGTGAAAATCTATAAAGGGTGAAAGACTTCAAAATGTTTTTTTAGGTGCGCCTGGGTGGCTCAGTTAAGCGTCCCAAGTCAGCTCAGGTCATGGTCTTGCAGCCCATGAGTTCGAGCCCCGTGTCGGGTCCTGTGCTGACAGCTCAGAGCCTGGAGCCTGTTTCGGATTCTGTGTCTTCCTCTCTCTCTACCCCTCCCCCACTCACACTCTGTCTGTCTCTGCCTCTCAAAAATGAATAAATGTTAAAAAAACTTTTATTAAAAAAATAATAAAATAATTTTTTTTTAAAGAGTCTATCCTGGGGGCACCTGGGTGGCTCAGTCGGTTAAGCGACCAGCTTCAGCTCAGGTCATGATCTCGTGGTTCATGAGTTTGAGCCCCACGTCAGGCTCTTTGCTGACAGCTTGGAGCCTGGAATCTGCTTTGGATTCCTCTCTGTGTTCCTCCCCCACTCATGCTCTGTCTTCTCTCTCTCTCACTCTCTCAAAAATAAATAAACATTAAAAAAATTAAAAAAAAATAGTCTATCCTGCCCCAATTATTTGTCAAGCTACAGTTTTGTACCCAATTAATAAAAGACAAGCCAACCAAGTTCTCCAAATGTGCATTGTGGGTCCTCTGGGTATTTTATCCCTGAGCCCTTCCCATTACGCGTGTTTATCCGGGGAGAGCATTAGGGAAGCTGCAAGGTCGCTTTCCTCATGTGGTCAGCAGAGCCCCTCTTAGTGGACAGCGTGCAGCTAATAGTCTCTCTTGCCAGGGGAAGCTGTCTTGAAATCACATCATTTTTCCCCGCTAGTCCTTCTCAGTGTATAGCCAGTGGAAAAGGGAGGACTGCGTTATTTCAGTTCCGGCAATGGACACATCAAAATTGCCTCCCTCTCCCCTCCTCTTTCCCTGGAGGACCTAATTTATTTCACACAGTTTGACCTATCCCTGCTTAGAAACCGCCATTGTGATTCTCTGTTGAGGCATTTCCCTGCTGCCTTTTTTGGCCCCCAAGCAAACCCACCAGGCCACAGTTCCCCTGCACAATGATGTCAGTCTGGCTGCTGGGCCCAGCTGGATGGAGGTGTGTTTTATGAAGTTCAACCCTGCACCCTGGGCCATAAATACACGTTGTGCACATAAATGTACAGCTAACATTGCCCAGACCCCTCCGAAGCACCATGTTAATAAGCAGACAGTAAGTCTTTAAAATATGGAAAAGCAGTTAATCTTTCCGCTGGCAAATCCTTTGTAGGGGGTTGTTTCCCCCGCTTCAGGATAGCTGCATGCAGGGCTTTGAATCATCTAGCATTTGAGCGAAAAAGAGAAGTTTGCCATGGGACTTCATGGAGAATGCTTGGGGAGCCTTTTACTAAGAGGGGAAGTGTGCTAAAACCAGTATCTTACCCTTGTCATTAAGTGAGTCGTCACTCGGTCTGCCTTCAAGGAGTTTGAGCACTAAGAGTCCCTATACAAGACAAGAGGTGTGCCGCCTTCTGGGGCCCACCATGGGCCCAGCCCCGAGGCTTGCAGTCTGCCCCTGTTGATCCAGGAAGTTATCCAGCCTCCTGTTCCCCCATCTCCAAATGGGCACAAGCAGGTCTACATTCACATAGCTTCAGTAAGAGTTTGCTTACCCTCTCTGAGTCCCAGTCTTCTCCTTTGTAGAACAAAAGTGTCAATACTCTGCCCTTCACATAATGTCCTGTTTTATAAATGTTTTAAGACTACAGGAACACGGTCTCCTTCTAAAGAACTTTAACATTAGAGATTAAGTTCATTTGCTTTGACAGTTACCCTGTTAGTCTCTTCCCCTCCTCCCCTCCTCTCACCACTGCCCTTGCTCTCTCTCCCATAGATGACATGGTAAGAGGGCCAGACTTGAGGGTGAGGATAGGGGCTCAGCAGACAGAAGGTGACTCGGACCGGTACCTGCTCGCTTCATCGGAGAGAGAGCGGGTCTGCAGCTTGCTTCCAACCACCGAGCCGCCATGACTCTTGTCTGCGTGGCTCAGGCAGAGAATGGGAGTTGCCAGTGGGTTGATTTAAGGATGCCATAAATGAGAACTGTCAATTCTGGAGATGACATAGTTTATGTCTTACAAATATTTCATTTCATTTGATACTTTCATTTCTTCATATTGCTAGGAAGACGCTTCATATGCACTGTTCTCTTTGCGTTCAACTCACGAGGGTCTACTTGTTTCGTCCATTTGTTCTTTCTGTGACTACCTGGAATCGTGGATTGCTTACTGATCTGCTACCACTGGCACATTGGATACATCTGATCCACCCCACTTATTTTTTCTTGTTCTCTGTAGCAGAATTAAATACTCTTAAATGAATATTTCTAAATATTCTTGAATATCCACACTTTGTTATAGTTTTGCAACATTGTTTCCCCACTTACTGTGTTTGGGGATATTCTTTCACAGCAATAAACAATCTCCTTTTCCCTTTCTTTTGGTGCCAAGTAGACCACAGATCGGACACACTGCTTCTTACTTAATCCTCCCTCTGTTGATGGACTTTGAGGTGGGTTTCACAGTTTTCTCTTCTCAATGAACAATGTTACCAAGAGCATCTTTACACATGACTTGCTGGTTCCGGCACAAGAGTGGCTCTTACTGAGAAGTAAAAGTACTGAAGAAATGAGCTCTACTTCATGTCCACTGCAGTAATAACACATTTTCTCCTCACGGCTGTAGAAGTTCACTTTCCCACCGGCAGTATAGAAGGATGTTCACTTCTTCAGACTCCGTCATGACATGACCATAGATTCAATTTTTGCCAATCCACTAGTGGAAAGTGCATTCCGTTACTTTAGTCTCACTGTAACTTCTATGCTCTCTCATTTTGAGTGAGATCGAACCCCTTTTTATGTATCAGTTGTCCAGCTGTGTTGCCTCTTCTGTAAATCCTCTCATGGGTTTTGATACTGGTTAGGGCATGCACCTTGGCTTTGCTTCCCTTTTTCTAAAACAAGTTTATATGATTGTCCAGACTGTTCTTTATATTTACTCTTCTGAATGAATCTTAGGGTCATTACTTCAAACACCATCGACAGTCCAATAGGAATCCCTTTGAATTCCTTTGCTTGAATTAAAAGGTCCATTGAAAGAGAAATGACATCTTTCATATATGTGTTCCTTTCCACAACCATTGTACTTCCTTCCAATTCTTAGTTTGTCTTTTTTTTAATGTTTATATTTATATTTTTGAGAGAGTGAGTAGGGGAGGGGCAGAGAGAGGAAGAGAAAGAATCCCAAGCAGGCTCCGTGCTGTCAGCACGGAGCCCAACATGGGGCTAAATCGCACAAAGTGTGAGATCATGACCTGAGCCAAAATCAAGAGTTGGATGCTTAGTGGACTGAGCCACCCAGGTGCCCCTCAGTTTGTCTTCTTATGTTCAGTAAAGATGATCATTTTCTTAATAAAGAAGTCATTTACTAGATTTATTCTTAGGCATTTCATAGTCATTATTGATATGCTCAATGGTTCTTTATTTCAAAAATGTTTTTTTCATTGGTTACTGCCTGTGTCAGGGACAGGCTGTGGTTTTATATGCTAATTATGTAACTGGTCAGCTTGCTGAGTTCTTTTCTTCCAATAGTTGGTCAGTGGGTTCACATGGGTTTTCTATGAACACACTGATATCCGTTCTGTGGGTCATTTGGTCGTATGCACTTGTGGGTAGATTCTCAATGAACATTTCAGGGTTTTTTTCATGGCAGTCGGTCTGCTTATGTTTTTACAGCTTAGCCAAATGTTGATAATTTATACTTTATCCCCAAAGGTGTGTTTGCTCTAAGTTTTCAAATTGTTTACAATGGTGTACATAATAGTCACTTAAAATGCTTAAATGCCTCTGGATCTTTTGGGTTTTAATGTGACTTTGTGACTTCTTTCTTTTGTGCCAAAGGCTGATTTATGTCAGTGTTCTTTTAAACCAGAATTTGGGTCTTTCAGTTATCTTCACAGTTTTATTTGCATTTATTCTTCTGCTTTTATCTTCACAAATTCCTTTTGTCACTGAGTCAACAAATCTTTGCTGAGAATCTGCTCAGTCCCAGTGCTGGGTGCTGGGGGAAGTCTCTAGGGGTGGGGGATGGGCAGATGCAGCCTCCCTACCAAGGAAACTGCAGTCCGTGGTGAGGGGCAGACAGTAAGCAAGGAAGGAGGAAGCAGAGGCACTGGAGCGGGAAAAGAAAGGTGGTGAGGTCATGGGTCCTTCACAAGACCAATTCAGTCGAATGGTAAGGACTACAGAAGAATTGCAGTGAATGGAGGAATTCAGGGGAGTGGCCAGATTCTGGAGAATTCTTTTCAGGACTGTGCTATAAAAGGGGAGGGAGAAATAGGGCTCTGGTGAGGTCAAGGGAGAGTTTTGTTTTTCCTGAGGTGAGAGATGTGATAGCATGTTTGTGAACTGAAGGGAATGGCAGGTAGTCAAAGGTAACTATGCAATGATCACCTCTCTTCCCTTCCATCAGCCCCATCCTTGGAGAAGTCTGAGGGCTGGCTTAGGAGAGAGGCATCAGTATTCAACCCAGGGTACCAGAGGGAAGACCAAGTATAGGGGCACAGGTGCAGGCTTGCGTTCGTATTTTTTCCAGCTTCTCCATCCAAAACCTTAGTTCATTTGTTGGCAAACTTCCTCCCCCCTCCCAATAAACAAAATATCTAAGGTCATACTGCACAGATTTGAGTCTGGGCTGTTCTTAAATTCTCAAAGATTAATGGAATGTTGTTTTTAATTTTATTTTTAATTTCCACTGTTTATATATTTTTTGCTATTAATTTCTGATTGTATTTTTACCCTAAGAGAAAAATATGGGGGTTCCTGGGTGGCTCAGTCAGTTAAGCATCCAACTTCAGCTCAGGTCATGATCTCACGGCTTGTGAGTTCGAGCCCCGCGTCGGGCTCTGTGCTGACAGCTCAGAGCCTGGAGCCTCTTCAGGTTCTGTGTCTCCCTCTCTCTCTCTGCCCCTCCCCCACTTGCGTGCACTCTCTCTCTCTCTTAAAAATAAGTAAACATTAGAAAAAAATTTTTTAAAAAGAGAGAAGAACATGTAATTGGTGCTTTCAGCTCTTTGGACTGTGTAGTTGTTCCCTGTATTTGAAATTAGCTTATATGCTCTGTTGCTTAGATCTGAAGAGTCTTCACTCCATTTTTTAATAGATCATATACTCATCAATCACTTGCGGCCTTTCTATGAATCTGTACACTCTGATCGTAAACGTTCATGTCCTATCTTGTTATACTGTTATACTGTTTTTCAATATGAACTATTTCTTTATTACATCTTAAAGATTTTTCCCTCTGAATATTTGTAGGAGAATCTTACTAAACCTGTCCCTCTATTTTGTCATTAGTATTTTTCTGGTGTATCCTTACATCTTCCCATGTCATTCTGTTTCAGGAGTATCTGCTATAGACTGCATAATGCTGATGTTCTGGCAAACTCAGCTTAAGAGTCTCTGCCTTTTTTTTAAATTAATGTTTTTGAGTCTCTGCTTTTTTGATAAGTGAATCTAACCGACAGACATTTATTGTGATTGGTAATAATCTTATACTGGCGGTGGTGTGTGTGTGTGTGTGTGTGTGTGTGTGTGTGTGTGTGTTTGCACGTGTGTGTGTTATTTACCATGCTATCTTGGATTAATCAGATTTTCATTCTTTAGTTTCTTCTCAGTAATTATCCCTAAATTTTAAAACACAATTTTCTACCTGTATCTCAAGTTAGTTAGAATCTATTTTCCTCTGGGCTCTGACATACCTTTTATTTTTCTTTTTTCCATTCCCTCAAAACTTTAAGTTTTGTTGCTCTGTTTTGTTCATCTAAAGTCCCCCATTGAGAAGTTGGTGTCATTCTCATTCTTTAAGTAATTTCTTCCTAGAGAAGATTTTAGGATTGGTCTGTATCTTTGATGATCTAAAGTTTCACTCATGCTTGAATGGGCCCTTTTAATAAAAGAAAAGTCAAATTTTTCTTTAATGGGGAAATACTCTCTTCCTGTGGAGCTTTTTTTAAATCTCTTTTTCCTTTATTTGCCATCTGGTAGATTCATTTGGGTTAGTATTCTAGTCAATCATTTGTTCTTTAAAGAGTTGTATGATCTTGGTTTTGCATTGGTCATTTAGACTCTATTAGCCTGCCCCCAACATGGAAATCTTTGGTTTTCTGATGAGCACCATCTGAGGTAGGTTATATTTATTCTCATAGGCATAATCCATTATAAAGAGGCCACCTGCTAGGGCAGTGTCATTGCAGTGGTGAGGAGGTACCCAGTGCTAAAAGGGGAAGGTAAAGCCAACAATTTTAAAGCCTTAATGAGACAGCAAAGTCAAACTTTTTTCTCAAGCCAGACAGAGTTGTGGAGAGTGTGGGAGGGCAGAGAGTTCATGTTCCAGAGTATGGTGTAGGCATTGAGGAAGCATCTTTGAGGAAAGTCATGTCTTGTTCCTTCCTATGGAGAAAGAAAAACAATAACCATAATTTCAGGATATTAGATAAACAGGTGAAGGCATTTGTAGACAAGAAACGGGTTGTGTTATAATCTCCAAGGCATTCTTGGATAATTCAACATATGAAGTGGTATTGGGTAAAATGAAAAGGTAGTCCTTTCTCCTCATTATAATTTCCCACAAAACAGAGGATTCTTTTTCATTGCATGATTTTAGTAAACTGTGATGAGAATAGAACAAATTTGTTGAGAGAAAGATGAATGGAGGTAAAAACTTATGGGGAAATTGACTATGTTGTTATGTTACAGTCTATTTCATCTAACTGAACTGAATTTAGTGAAATGTCATGAAAAATTATACGATGGGAGTTCTAGGCTTGTAGCTAAATATTTAGCTACTCTGTTTGCTCTGGAAGAATATGGGATTTTGTTTGCTAATTTGTCCCTCCACAGAGCCAGTAGCATTTGTTGTTCCAGGAGTGTTTTTACGGTGGCGTTACTTTGTCATTTCACTGTGTTGGATGATGAGAGAGGAGGTACCATTAGGCTTACTTCCATTGGAATAGCTGTACTGATGGACCCAATGTCAAAGCTGCTCCACAGCCTGAGCACTGGCACACGTGGCCCCAGAACTGTGGAACTCCCCAACAACCAGCATCCATCTCATGCCAGTACCGTACCTCTATTTTGGGCAGACATTGTGCAAAGCAGTACAGGAAGGGTCTAGGATATTCTATTCATCCTTTTGGGAACTTCAGGTGCAAACTGGGAGAAGGAAGCAAGGCTTGGAAAAGCCCAAGCCTTTAGGCCTTGGAAATTGAGATGATTTAGCCAACTCTGACTGTCCTGTTGTGCACATGCAACATTCCAGTCTTCCCAGGGTGAGTTTTATGACCTCTGTGTCACCATAGCCATAGGTTGTCTTCTTACACTTCCTGCACTGTTGTTGTCTTAATGAAGCTTGGTATTTAACCGTGAAGAACCTTGTGGAAGGAGGCAACTTTAGTAGTAAGGCAGTCTCTGAAAACTGTTTTCTAAAATATTATAGTAGTTAACTCCCCAGGGGAGTTTTCCTCAGGATTCTTAATTTGATGGACGGTAAATGACCACCCACTGTCTGTGCTTCATGTTCCAACAGGTCCTTTGTCATCCAGCAAATCCCAAGCAGCAATCTGTTCATGGTGGTGGTGGACAGTAGCTGCCTGTGTGAGTCCGTGACCCCCATCACCATGGCCCCCATTGAAATCAGGTATATCCTTTTGTGTGTAGGTCCAGCTACTGCTGCTGAAGCCAGGGAGGGGGATCTATGGGAAGGAAACCTGGGGGAGAAATATTAGGGGGAAATGACAGCCATTCCACTGTTGGAAAGAGAGGAGTCATGAAGGGAGTGCAGTGCCAAGGTTTGACCTTCAAAATGCAGAGTAAGGGAAAGTGATGACATCTTAGCAATATGCCTTAACTTCAGTCAACATAACGAATCCCTTAAGTGTGAACGTTTAAAGGCCCAGAAGATCAGAAGGCGTCCCGAGTCTTGTCATGGCTTCCATCCTGAGGTAAGTCTGAGAGACCTTCCTGTTCTCTTTTTCTACCAGGTTCACCATGAGAATCTCACAATTGGCAAAGAACTCTAGTTAAGAAGTTTACTTGTGAAGAAACAATCCTTTCAGGCAAATCAAAGGAAGGCTAATGGTACTTTACTTTCAGTCCCTCAGTGCCTTCTTATTTAGTCTGTGCTTAAGGGTCTTATTGTGTCCGTATACATATTTCAAAGCCTCTTTATTCTCTTCCCTATTACGAACGTACCGTAGTTCTCTGTCTTCACACTGTTACACGCAACGTGGCTCTGACCATCTTGGTTTACTTATTTCAAATTGCAGTTCAGATTATTTTCCCCTGCTTACTTTTAGACAGCCTTTTATTGATGAGAAATTCATGTAAAGCAGAAATGGCAATACTGATACCAGATTAAGAGTCACGATTTCTGCGGGGGGATGATAACCACCGCATGGAGGCACAACTACAAAGGCCCTCCATTGACACCAGAAGCGACGATCACAAGAAAATTAAACTCAGCACCGAGAAAGGTGAACCTGAAAAAGGAATACCCCCCAAAGTGCCATAGGCAAAAAAAAAAAAAAAAACCCTTTCTGGTCTAGCAAAAATAATAGAAATTTAAAAATTAACTCCACCCCACTTTGAGAAATGGAAAGCTAGCCTAGACCAATTATTATTATAGGGATACTGGGAAAATCTCTATTTTTAAAAATGCCACCAAAGCCAATGGACTGGCTTTAAGTCCACCTTTAAATAGCAAATAATTTTCATCTTTCCTAAACTCTCCAAGTCCTAGCAAATGATGTTAAAGTCAATATAGGACCAATAAGAACTTGGAATTGACTGAGAATGTTTGCTTCTATGTTCAAAGGAAAGTTCACTAGCAACATATTATACAGATATATGCTGGAAAGGTCTTTGGTAAAACTCAGTGATAAAATTCAAATAAAAAAAATCTTTATATAAAATTCAAATAAAACTAATAGTCCCCAAACACTAAAGTCACTTCAGTTAAAAACAGGACTGTCTATGTAGACAACCAAAATCACTAGAGTAGAAATCTTCTGGGGTTAATGAGATAATTTTCTCCGGTAAATAGATGTAAGTATTCAAAAATTAGTATTTTTTTTCTCTAAGTTTCTAAACCTAATAAGATGAGGTCAGTACGACAGAATAGAAATTCTTAGATATAACCAAGGTTCAATTCAAAGCGGAAAATACACATTAGATTTAAATGGTAAAATAATAGTCTCACAAGAAATGTTAGGAATTGGAGAAATCTTCCTATCCAAGACCGGACAGCTGTGAAAGAAAAACAGAATTTATCTAATTATATAAAAATTACAATTTTTTATGGAAAAAGAGAATTTACAGTTAATAGCCAATTTATACAACTTAGAAAATCATTTATAAGCCAAATCATTAAAGAAATTTTTAAAATTGAAAAGTCAAACAAGTACATATAAAAGGAAGCCAAGGGCATGAAAGCTAAAAGTCACTGGGTGATCAGAACGGACAGGTGATGTTGAAATATCCGGCTACAGCCATGAAAGGCAAGAATACCCCTCGCCCTGCACTCACACTCCTGGGCATCTTTACCATAGGCAGGGGCCCAGGCCTGGACCATGGACTGGTAGTGACCTGCACTCAGCACTGTTCATACCAACAGAGAACAGAGAAGATAATGAATGCCCATCGATAATAAAATAGAGCTAGAAAAATGGAGTTAGAAGAGTTGCCATCAACCCGTGGATAAAAAGCATGCTGCAGAAAGGATTACGTAATGTGATTTCATTTTTATAAAACGAAGCCCTCCTTTCCCCACATATAAAGAAAGAAGGCCCACGAAACCTCTTACAGCTGGTGCTGAAATGATCAGGCCCCTTGGATGTCAACCTTTACTTACATTCTGACAGGAAGACATTAGAAGGGCAACATTCGGCTGTTCTAATTCGATCACAACAGACAGCTCCACCACCACCCCTTTGCCTCTTGAATGTTCTGTGTAATAATACACACAGAATAAGTTTGAACATTTAGGCACTAACAACTGGAATCAGAGATTCTTATCACAAACTTGATGAAATTTAGACAAGTCCATTTCTTTGTGTTATCTACTTTCCAAAAGACTTGATTCCTCCATTGGAGAGTGTGGGGAGAGGTCTGGGGACTCGATGTAGCTCAGAAAATTGAAGGCATCTTGGAATCCATCTCGCTCTAACCGACCCTGCCTTTCCCTGTAGGAGAATGCAAGGGAGTGTGGGGGTGCACCGAGCCTGCAGGCCAAGATGGTCCTTGTCGTCTTCCCTCTGCTCTTGATGCTCTTTTCAAGGTGACACTGAGATGTTCTCTTGGCATGCTAAATTATGGATAAACTGTGAACCAAAATATGGTGCGACATAGGAGACATGAAATATAGTCCAACCATCAGCATCTCATGATTTTAAACTGTGCGTGATATAAACTCTTAAAGATCTGTTGACAAAAAAAAAGTTATCTTTTTACTTTGCCAGTAATGCAAATGTGAGTTTGCTACATGATAATCACCCTTCATCAGAAACGGGGCTGCAAGTGGGCAGTGTCCCTTCTGCTTGAAACCCATTGAAACCAATTTAAAACTGTGTAATTTTTAAATAAAGTATATTAAAATCATAATCTTTCGAGTTTTGCTTTCTTGCTGAGAATACAGACAGAACCGCATGGAAAAGTCACCCATTCCAGATACCGGGAAAGGGCGGTTGTTGGCAGAGACTTTGCTCTGAAGCAGATTCTAGACAAATATTTAACAATTGTTTAGGTGCTTCACTCGCAGTTATAAAAATGTTTACAGAAGTAAACCAAACTATCATCTTCATGGGAAGCGTTTATTACAAAGAGCCCTGAATAATTTTTTTTGAACTAAACTTCAGTAGAAATCATAATTTGGATGGGAACACGAGCTCCCAAGATACTCGAGTGTTGAACTATGTGGGAAGAGGAATAAAGTCATAAATGCGAGGAATTCATTCTGAAAAGATTTGATGGAGGAAGAGAACAATGACTACAAATGACTCTCAAGCTTCTGCTTGAGCATTTGGCTTCTGGCTTTTTCCCCATAAACAAGGGATGAAATTAGATCTCAAATATTACAAGATGTGAAACTACCCAGACGTGTAAGGCATTCCTAAAACACTGGATCCTGAACCAAAGAAAACAGATTCCACCGGATCGTGGTTACCAAATAAAGTGGAATAATTTCCATGCCTCACTAGAATCGAGAATGCCTTATTTTATGAGACAGACATCTAAAAGTCATGGGGAGAATGCCACTTAAGCTTTAAAAAAAAAAAGCCCACATTATTCTGTTGATATTGTAGAAAAACTGATGTGATTACCCTGCCTTCTCCTGAAATGATGCCAGTATTTATAGGAAAAATAATACTACGTTGCTCTATTTCCTGAAACTCTAATGCTTCCCATATTGTTGACAATGTAACAATACTATAACATGTTGACTGTCAAAATGTCAACAACTATGGGGCTATCTAGTATTACAACCACCGTGGTCATTGATATTATTCACTTCTGTGCACTAAGTGTATGAATAAATTCATATGTTGCCCTCACAAGTATCAAAATGCACTGTATGTACACTAAACAACCATAGTGTATTTTTTATAAACAAGAACGTGACATGACCCACCATTCTCCTTTATATTTCTAAAGAACTGGCAACAGTAGATCGAATATATAATAATGCCCGTAGCTGAATACTAATGATACAAAATAGTGTCCAATAAACATTTATAATTTCACTCCCTGTGTATTCACTATTCACTATCTATAAATTCACTCCTTGTTCTCAGCAATGGTGTGGCATCATTTTTAGTGACATGAAGATGGCATAGTTGGGTCACACTCTTGGCTTATGGCATCATCAGGCATCAACCTTCATGTGAATGAACCACCCACCTTGTGCCTCAGATTCTCAGTTCTCTCAGTGACTCCAGTCGACTTGCCACTCCATTTATCTATTTGTATATCTGTTTTCTCCAACATAGCATGTCCAGAGCAGAAATCTCAATCCTCCTCCACCAACCTCTTTCCTTCTGACTGACTCAGCTTCTCAAACCAAACTCCTTAGAGACTCTCTTATCTGCTTGTTCCTTCTCAGCCCGTCACTCAGAGAGTCTCATCTCAACAATAGGGTTATATAGTATTATGACCTTGGGAAAGTGACTTTCCTCCTCATGCCTTCCTTTCTTACAACTAGTTACTGAAATTATAGGCTTTGACATTCAGTATATGGCTGACCCTTGAACAACATGGGAGTTAGGGGCACCAACCCCTTTTTAACTCCCCCAAACCTTAACTACTAATAGCCTACTATTGACTGGGAGCCTTAATGATAACATAAACAGTTGATTGACACATATTTTGTATGTTATATGTATTATAAACTGCATTCTTATAATAAGCTAAAGAAAAAATGTTTTGGGGCACCTGGGTGGTTCAGTCGGTTAAGCATCTGACTTCAGCTCAGGTCATGATCTTGCGGTTTGTGAGTTCGAGCCCCACATCAGGCTCTGTGCAGACAGCTCAGAACCTGGAGCCTGCTTCAGATTCTGTGTCTCCTCCTCTCTCTGCCCCTTCCATACTCATGCTCTCTCTGTCTCTTAATAACAAATAAATGTTAAAAAAAATTTTTAAAGAAAAAAAAGAAAAAATGTTATTAGAAAATCACAAGGAAGAGAAAATACATTCACAGTTATGTACAGTATTTATTTAAAAAAAATCAGTATATAAGCAGGCCTGCACAGTTCAAACCCATGTTGTTCAGGAGTCTCCTGTAATTGGTAACAGATTTAGAAGGCACCTATTACAAATTATAGTGTAACATGGTAGCAATATTCTTACAAAAAGGTAGAAAGTTTTCATATGTATATTCATGGATATACATATATAATTACATACAAAATATCTTTATAGAATAGATAAAATTAATAAAAATATAGTAGAATACTTACAATATACATTGAGGGTAGAATAGTAAAACACAGCACAGACAAGAACACAGGTTTAGGAACAACGTAGTACTCTAAAGTAATAATGTAGCATTCTTACTTAAATTATGAACAGTACTGCACTACAGAGGATAATACCATTTGTCATGTTATAAGAGACTGTAGTAAAATATTATAATTATAGACAGAAGAGCACAGTTTTTTTTTAATTTTTAAAAATTGTTTAATGTTTATTTTTGAGAGAGGGAGAGAGACAGAGTGTGAGCAGGGGAGAAGCAGAGAGAGAGGGAGACACAGAATCCGAAGTAAGCTCCAGGCCGTGAGCTGTCAGCGGAGAGCCCGACGTGGGGCTCAAACCCATGAGCTGTGAGATCATGACCTGAGCCGAAGTTGGGCACCCAACCGACTGAGCCACCCAGGCGCCCCAGAAGAGCACAATTTTAGTGATTATCAATATTGGAGGTTGGAATAATCTGACAGACACTTGAGGGGTGTTTGTAGCATTTGCAGTCTGGGAGCTTTGTGAAGACGCTCCCAATTGGTGCACATGTGCTGGGGAGAGACAAGGGCACGTTTCCAGTAAATGACAGCCACGTGTGTCCAGCTGCAGCAACCGTAATTCCTGCTGGGGGCTTTGCAGCCATCATTTCCCCTAAGCCAGTGATTACGAACCCTGGACAACTTTGTCCCCAGGGGATGTTTGGCAATGTCTGGAGACATTGTGTGCTCATCAAAATTTAAGGCAAGGGAAGGTGCTGCTGGCATCGAGTGGGTAGAGCCAAGGATGCCGTTAAACGTGCTACAAAGACCAAAAGAGCCTCCACAATGAAGAATTGCTCAGGTATCTCAGTAGGGCTCAAGCGGAGAAACCCTGCTCTCATCTTTTAGCAGTCACGGGGTTTTGTCTTTACAAATTAATAGACTCCTTCTGGATCAGAAGGAGTGTGGCATCAGAATTGTGGATGTTGGCCCCACCAATGTCAGGAATCCCTTACATAGTGTGAGATGCTACACTTTAGACTCAATTCAGTAGCAAGCCTGCTATGTCACCTCTCACAAAGCTCAGATTGCAGGATCCTCCTTGCCATCCAGACCCCAGCGGTCTTCCAGTGAACACCCAGCAACACCTACTAACCGTCCATTCACCTCTCTTTCGTTTATGGCCTGACACTCACAAGAGCTGACACGGTCCTGTTTACTGTCAGATTCCCCTCCCACACCCTGTGAGGGAGGCCTGTCCTGTCCACAGCAGTATTTCCGATGCTTGGAATTACTCCTCAACTTCAGTGACTCCCAGGAAGTAGCGGCACCCTGCATAAATAAACCACCCACATCTGTCAAAGCCTCCTATTTACAAGGTACTACGTGGAGCGCTTGTCATCATTGTTTTGTGCACCTGCTATTGTTCCCATTTCCTGATGAGGAAACTGAGGCTCAACAAGCAAGTTACTTAAAGGTGCGAGAGCCAGTACGAGGCAGCGCCTTACTCCATGCCCTTTGCCCTTAACCATGGCCATACTACGCACCATATACATAGGTACCAATCCTGTGTACCATAGGTCTCCACAGCGGCAGACCCCAGCCCCCTCAGATAGGTAGTAAGTCAAGATGGCAATGCTTTCTACTTTGGGAGATTATAATTCAGCAGCATTTGGACACACAAAGGCAATTTGCACCGGTAGAGCAAAATTTTTGTTAACTGTGATTACAAAGAGCATATGGTAACAAGACACCACGGCTACCTTTTTTTCTCTGCATTCAAAACACAGTAGTCTGTACTCACGTACACATTCGGGTAATGCAGAATGGCTTAACCATGGGTCAGCAAGCTTTCCCTGCAGAGGGCCAGAGTAAATACCTCAGGCTTTGCGGTCCATATCGTCCCTGTGGCAACTCTTCAACTCTGCCACTGTAGCACCTCAGAGCCCGTGTTTCAACAGAACTTTCTTTAAGGACACTGAAATTTGAATTTCCTCTATTTCCACATGCCACAAAATATTCTTCTTCTTTTGAGTTTTTCCCAAACATTTGGGAAACGTAAACGCCGCTCTTAGCCTGCAAACTGTGCAATACAGATGGAAGGCTGGATCTGACATGTGGGCCATGGTTTGTCAGCCCCCAGACTTACGGTATCGCCGCTGACAGTTTCTGAAGCTATCGCAGTGCGGTGAGTTCGAAATATCCCTGCGGCCTGCAGGCATGTGTGTGGAGAAGCGTCAGGGCTATCCATGTCGGAGCTACTGTGGGGCACATGTGACTGCATGATGTTTACTTTAACGTCATGCAGGCTAGCACTATTTCAAGCCCTGTGAGTAGCTTAGTATAATCTGATGTCTTTATATTCACGTAACTGCAAATACAAAGAGCGCAGCTCACTGCAGTGTGCTGGCCATCCTGCTACTTGAGTGTAAGATGAAGGGTATAGGCTGGCATAATGCAGGTCAGCACAGTGTACTGTCATTTCTATTCCCACAGTTATATGCAATAAAGTGAAGCATAGAATCACGTAGCTGTGCCGGCAGGTGCCGTCTGCAGGACAGGCCCTCCTCTCAGCCTAGGATGCGTTGTGCAGCCCTAAACTCTTACATCGTGCATGATCTGACTGCTGCATCCCATGCGGTAGGCTGCCAAGAATCCTGTTGACAAAAAACCTACCACAAAATCCCACTCCCAACAACCCCGTTGTAATTACCCTAGCTCCAAATAGTTAACGATAAGTGAGTTATGAGACAGAAACATCGAGTGGTATCTTTTTTAGTAAGATATTGTCACCGTGGCATGATATGCCACTAGTGACCTTAGCATCAAGACGAGTACTAAGCTACAGTCACAAGGCCCTTTTATTTATGAATAATTGTACATTGTCCTTGAATGTGCCATTCAGTTATGCTGCCACACAACCTGCCAGCTCTAGCGATAGGCTCAGGGTGGGGATGGAGCAGTTTCAGCATGCTGGCCATGGACGGCTCTGCCTGGTGACCACGGCCCACGCTATCCCTTACACGATGAGAGAGCAGGTGCGAGCTGTGGAGAGATGCACCCTGAAGACGAAAGGTGTGAAGTTCGGGAATTATACTACTGGGCCACGTCACACAGGTTCTAATGGACAAAGCCAGAATTTGAAGGCAGCTCAATGGACCCTAGAGCCTGTGTTCCATTCATTCTGGCACCAAGTCAACTTTCACCACGTGGCTTTTTTCACACCACGTGCCATCATCGAGCCTCGGTTAAGAGCAGTTCCAGAGCCACATTGCGTTATGTTGTCTGTAATGCTGGCACAGCTTTACACCTGTGTCGTTTTGTTATACTCTCTTAACAGAAAGATTGACACATCACGATTCTACAATACTTTCATCAGTGTCTGTAGTGACAGCACAATTACAGTCTTTCTACTTTTTATAACAGTAACACTCGCCTCCCTTGTACAGAATCCTTCCTCATTTCTAGGTATGAAAACAACATAGCTACTATGCTAATGCGGCCAATAGTTTTAGTAGCAACAACAAAAGTGCCCTTTGGAGCCCACTGGTCGACACTATCATATATCCTGTGTCTGGAAATCAACCATTGTCGCTTTGTGTTTACAGTGAAATCATTAACCAGACATCCCTGTGCCTCAAAGCAGGACAGTGGATTGTGACGTCCTAATTTTTCTATCGCTACTGCCTTGCAAAGTGCCTGACACTGTGAGCAGTCACTTAGGCTCTCTGCCATCTCTGATATTGAAAGCAATACCTTTGCTGGACCATTGTATCCGATGGTCCTATAATTTCAGCATCTGTGATGATACTGCTCAACCATGTCATACTTGCTTACGAGCTGGGAGCGATTCTGTCACTACAGTAACTAGTGTGTGATGGCCGTAATTTTAGCAAAAGATACTAACCTAACTTTTCTAACATTCAAATAGCAAGTATTCACTGACAAGATACAGTGTTCAAATATTTACAAAATTGATACGCCAGAATGCATTTTGGTTTAGTACAGTGATAAAACAGGATTTTGAGTGACCACACATAGTATGAGTATCTCAATATTTGTAATGTATGGTTTTATACAAGTAGATGTGCTGTGCTGCCTTTATTTACAATCAGCCATGTTATTGTTCTTTAATAGATATAATGCATGTAGTAGACACAGTGCAAGAAGATATAGTGCATATACACACAGTGCAATAATACACGAATAGTGCGCCGTGACGACACCTACACTTTTACATTATTAATCAGGGATGTCATAGTGTTCTACTATCATGTACGTCCTCTACTGTCAGGGCACATGGTAATCTACACGTTTCCTTTCATTTCTGTAAATCCAGAAACAACACTGGTACCATAATATATCACTACCTTCAAAATGGACAGCAACACTTCTATTCGATGGGGCTATGTCACAATTGCTTAGCATCAATTTGTTACTAGACAACGTGTACTAAAATATAACACGCACCGTTTCTTAACTTGTAACAACCAAGTACCAACCTCCCATAATTCAGAACTGCTTCAGTTTTTATTAGTATTATAGTGTCAGTGTTGCTATCCCTACAGTATACCATATTTTACATACTACTCTGACATTACCAAAGGGAATATCATGAAAAGGATAGAACACAAGGTCTGTGAAGTCAGAGACAGTCAGACTTAGGCTCGAGTGACAGCTTCACTGCTTACTTCTCATGTGATTTTGCTCAAGGAACCTGATAGCTTTAGCCCTGTTTTCTCATCTGTGTGGGGGGAGCTAATGTCAGGACCTATGTCACAGTGTTCTTCTGTGCTTCCAATGAGACCATCCATCTAAAGGAGGAGTCCTTCTGATTGCATAGGATGTGGTGATTTCGATAGTTATAAGCTGATACTGTGTTAATTATCTTTACTATTAATACCTTATACTCATTCTGGCAATTATCATACTGCTGGGGTACTTCGAGATAATACTACTACCTAATATGCTATCAATTGCACCAGTTTTGTTAAAGCAAATCTGCATATCATCCTATACTGCATTGACCTTATCTACTTTCTTCTGTTTAATGCTATTAATGCTACTTTTAACTCATTTGCCCACCACTTCAAACCATTCCATCCTAAATTACACCATGCCTCTGTTGGTGGCAGTTACTGCTTATCCTGGGCTGTCTGGGATTTGGTTACTTTACGTTGGCTGTTAAGCTGGCAAAAAGAAAAAAAAAGTATACAGCATAACCTACAGATTGTCCTATTTTAATTTTAAAATTTAGTTCTGAACAGTAACACTGATATGGCTCTTCTGTGCCATATTCTATACTAACCTACACTGTGTCCCATATGAGCATGGTGACAGAAATAACAATCTTCCATTGTGCACATTGGTAGACTATAACATTCATCACTTTTAACAGAATAGGTACGATAATTCTATCTCCTACTACTGGTCATACTAGTCTCAATGTCATTAGTCAGTGTCACACAATGTATACTTTTAATCATAACCACACCACACTGTGCTCTCCTCTATTCAATGGATTATACGTCAGTGACAATAATCGTTCCTTGCTCTTCTACCTGTAATTACGATAGCAATGATAGCACAATATCACCATAGCTGACTGCCCTGATCTCAGCTGTGATAATAATAAAGTGGCTGTCCTGTGAGCTACTATATTGCCCAGTTGGTGACATAATCTCCAGTACTGCTAACAATAATGCCATGACATTCTACAGCCTTCTGCCTATAGCTTAAGTATTTCAGAAGTAGAAAGTCATTGCCAGCCAATATTGAGTAACAGCACCATTGTTGTGCTAGCATGCTGTTAACAAATATACTGATTGGGGAAAGTTGTTGTTCTTCATATAATTTAGTAACAGTATTTCTTTGTATTGCTAATTTTGTAACAGAACAGTTCTGTGCTTAACTATGCCACTTAATGATGAGATGGCCTTAATATATCTTAAAATATTTTAGTTCTATTAAGTCCCAATATAATTCATTTATGTCAAACAGCATCGTAGACATTTCATGGTTGTAAACATTTAAACATCTGATAACCCTGATGAATCTCCAAAATTCCCCATACAGTCCCCCAGGTTAAGATATTGAAGTTTAGTTATGTATTCAGAGCAGGATCGTGTTAACGTGACACCAGTCTTTACCAAACTGACCTCTTTTTGGGAATTGTACACTCGGAATGTATCTCAGTTCTGATCCCACATTCATATCGCCAAAGCCTGTGTACAGATCTGACTTTAGTTTTATGAAGGGAAACAGAATTTGCCAGAGCCTGGAGGCGGTATATGAGTGTGGGAAACAAATAAAGCTCAGGTTTTGACCAAATAAATCAATGGTCAATATTTTAGGACAGTTCTGGATGTGACTTTATTAGATATGAAGTTTATGGAAGTTCATTCTGGACACAGAGAAGAGAAGGTTCAGAGGTGCCAAGAATAAAAGGAAAATAAGTAGTTATTAGGTATTGCAGTAACCTAGTAGTGGGCACTGACAGAAGTGGACACATTTATAATGTAGTTATGGTCCAATTGTGGGGGTGAGGGAAAAAACGGAGTCAAGAATGACATCTGAGTTGTTGGATTGGCAGACAGATTCATGGCGGTGCCATTCACTGAAATAAGGAATATGGAAGAAAGGGTAAATTTGGGAAGTAAAGGGAGAAGTGGGTGGAAAGGGATGAGTTCCATAAAGGGCTTACCTGGCTTAAGATCACTGCCAAGTACCCAAATAAAGATGTACAACCAGTAAATAGAAAAATGAGTCCACAAGTTAAGGAGTTGTACCTGAAGATCAGATTTCAAAGGCATCCGTTTATAGTGGGAGCAGTGTGAGTCTGGGGAGACCTATGGCATGAGAAAAGGAGGGTCTAGGACCATGAGGCACTCCAGCATTGAAGAGCTAAGGAAGGATGGGCAAAGGGGATGGGAAGTAGTGACCAGAACAATTGGAAAAAATAAGAGACGGCCCTGTTACAGAAGCCGTGAGATGTGTATGCTTTGAAAAGGAAGGGGACACTGAGAAGTGTCACTTGTGGAAGCTCCTGGATGGCTCCGTTGGTTAAGCATCTGACTCTTGATTTCAGCTCAGGTCATGATCTCACAGTTCATGGGATTGAGCCCCTTATCTGACAGAGCCTGTTTGGGATTCTCTCCCTCCCTCTCTCTCTCTCTGCCCATCCCCTACTCACTCTCTCAAAATAAATAAATAAACTTAAAAAAATAAATCAGAACTATAGGGAGTATGATTGGTAATAAAGATTATGGCAGAGGGACTTGAATTGACCTCTCTGAGAATATGACAGTTAAGTGGACAAAAAGTAAGAGTAGACAGGTTCTGATTAACCCAGTAACACAAATCTAGTTAACATATATTAAAGATTATACTCTTAAAATATTTTCATTCAGTGCCAGAGCATCAGGTACACAGCATAGCCACATGCCTCAGTTCCCTCATTTGGTTGCCCATCCCATGAAGGTAGGTCATTCCTGGGACAGGCACTGAAGGAATCCTCTGGGCTGGTCTGCTTGAGCTGTGATAACAAAATACCATAGATTAAGGGGCTGCCACAACAGAAACTCATATTCTCAGAGTTCTGGAGGCTGGAAATCCCAGATCAAGACCCATTTTCTGGTGAGAGCTCTCTTCCTGGCTTACAGACGGCCACCTTCCCACTTTGTCCTCACATGGTGGAGAAAAAGCAATCTCTGGTGTCTCTTCCTCTTTATAAGGACCGCAGACCTATCAGATGAGAGCCCACCATATGGTCTAATTTAACAATCCTCTCCTTAAAGGCCCTGTCTCCAGTGCAATGGTATGGAGGAGGGTAAGGCTTCAACATATGAATTCTGGGGGGACACACACATTCAGTCCCTAAGACCTTCTATCTGCAAGAGTGCAAGAGCAATCTTACCCACATCCTATACCAACTTCACAGGTGGAACTCTGACCCACCCTTCCAGCTTTACCATCTCTGCCAGTCATGTGGGTTTACCATCCAGTGAACCCAGCCCTGATTTTGTCTGATGGTATGGATCCCATCCTAGGACTAGAGAGGAAGTTGCTTGAGGAGAGGGGAGAATCTTGGTTCTGCATTCCTGTTGCTCACACAGTAGCTGAAACAAAGAGAAAGATCTCAAGGTCCCATCAGTCAATCACCTAGCCCCATTCATCCCTTTCCTGCCCTGTCTCCCACACCTGGCATCTCCCTTACCATCTGCCCTACCTCCATCTGCTTCAAGCCTTTATTACGTCTCACTGAAAGGACAGCCTCCTGGCCCTGCTGCCTCAGCACCATCCTCTGGGGCAGGAAGGATGTATAAATTGTTGAAGTAGCTAGATAAGAATTTGAATCCTGGCTTTGCAGGTCAATTTCTTAACCTGAGATGCATTCTCCTCACCTGTGAACAGGGATAATAAAAGGCCTCCTCACAGGACAATGATAGTGAGTAAGGTGGTCAGGTGTAAAGATGGTGCCTGGCATACAGGAAACACTCACTACAATCATCCGTTACTCAAAACGGATGGCATAGATCAAAATAAATTTTTCTAACAACCATCTTGGTTTATTCCACTTCTCTATTTAAAAACCTCAAGGGGCTTGCTTATGTCCACCAAATAAAATTCAAAGGCCTTAGCTTGTAGTCATGATCTGACTCACTTTACACTGCCAGGATTCATATCAGAACCAGGTCTTGTGTTTCCCATCTGTACCTCCATCGACACAAGTATGAGCAGAGAGGTCCTCGTCTGGACCTCACATTACTCCCTTTCCAAATCTCAAATTAAAAATTCCCAACCACATGGTAGCCATCTTAAGTGAATGCAGACCATTGCCCCATTTCAGTGAAAGCACGCAGCACGAGGTCTGACAAATGCCATGGAACCTCTCCTAATGAATTGCAGTTTGGAACTAGGACTGTTTTTTTGGGTTTTAGAAAGAATGAAATTATTCTGAGATCTGACGATAAACAAGCTGGTGTGGGAAAGGTGAAAGGTGCTGCTATTCTTGAAAGAACAAGGCTTTTGGGAGAAAACTTCTAAACCCACCAGAATTAAAGTGCAACCTTTGTTTGTAAACTCATAAGATTATGGGTTTAGAATTAATTTCATTTGGGTCCTTTCCAATTACCAGTAACTTAACACTTGGATTCATTATGCAATCATGACTCAGTAAGTCCTTCAGAACACCACTTTTAAACACGATGGACATTAAAGGACAGACTTTGTAAATATTTGAGATTGCCAGTTTAAAATTAATTTGATTCATTTGCTTGCTGGTTGCTAGCAATATATGAGAGTTGGGGCTTTGTCTGTAATCATATATATCATTCATGAGTCTTTCAAAGAACCCATTTGGAAGAAATAGAAGGCAGAACTTGGTGTATCCATTGCTGAAAGCAGTGATGGTAAGTAATAATAGAGGAAGGGGGCAGGGAAAGACAAAGTAGGATTTGCCCTTGATGTGTCAATTAAGGTTCAAAGTCTAAACACCATAATTCAGTTACAGGTGTACACTTTTGAACTGGTCCTATTGTCATACCCAATTGATTTCTTTTAAATGCTTTATTAAGATATAACTCACATACCATAAATTTACCCATTTAAAATATACAGTTCAATAGTTTTTTGTGTATTCACAGAGCTGTGCAACTGTCACTATGATCTAATTTTAGAATATTTCCATCAGCCCAAACAGAAACCCCCATACTCATTAGTGGTCACTCCCCCTGCCCCCACTTTCTTGCCCCTATCCCTAGGCACTCACTAATCTACTTTATGTCTCTATAGATTCACCTGTTCTGAACATTTCATGTAAACGGAATCATATAACACATGTCATATCACATGGTCTTTTGTGACTGGCTTATTTCACTTAACATAATGCTTCCAAGGTTCATCCATGTTGTAGCATGTGTCAGTAGCTCTTTCCTTTTTGTTAATAAATAATATTTCATTCTATGCATATACCACATTTTGTTTATTCATTCATGAGTTCGTGGACACTTGGGTTGCTTCCACATTTTGGCTATCACGAACAATACTGCTGTGAGCATTCGTGTGCAGGTTTTTGTGTGGATATATGTTTTCATTTCTCTTAGGTAGATACTTAGGAGTGGAATTGCTGAGTCATGTGGTAACACCATATTTAATATTTTGAGGAACAGCCAAATTTTTCCAAAGTGTCTGTACTATTTCACATTCCCACCAGCATTGTATGAATATTCCATTTTCACCATATCCTTGCCAATACTCGTTATCATCTGTCCTTTTCATTATAGCCATCCTAGTGGATGTGAAGTAATAATCTCACTGTGGTTTTGATTTGCATTTCCCTATCTGCCTTCTAAAGGGATTAGTATTGCAGTGCCCAGCTTCCTAGCTGTGATACATGAGAGGGTACATCTGCTTTCCAATTAGGAAGTAGAGAAACTGGATCCGATTCCAAATCTTTTGGACACCATGCCCTGAGCTCTTGGCCCTGCCTCAGAAACTTTCTGAAGAGGTGTCCACAGAAAGACATTCTCAAAGGCAGTGTGGGAAGGAGTTGCAAGTACTTATTTCATAATTATAATTCCTGAAGAGAATACATCTTCCATCTGGGAAGCCTTTACATTGTTATCCAGACATCTGAAAATCCCTGGGACAGGGAAATTTTAAATGTAGTTTCTGAAAGCTCTTGTGAAGCAAAACTATGTCTCCCTCAGAGTAAGTGTCTTCCTTTGCTGGCTGGACTGTGGCCAGTGAGTCTTAGACCCAGGTTTCTTCCTTTCCCAGACAGCCCCTCACACACGGTGAAGGACCAGAGGAGAGTATGAATACTCAGAAGTGTCTTCTTCCTCTTCAACAAGTAACTCAAGGTACTCGGGCATGGGGAAGTGACTCATGGCTGCCATCTTAATCTGCAGAGGCAGCACATTCCTAACTGTGTGCACAGAAGGTCTTCATTATCCAAAGATAATTAGTGCTGGAAAAATGCTACTTAACATGAATCCATCAAAAATAAGGACTGAATTTTCAAAATAAACTATAAAAAATGTTACGTGGGGCTTTAACTTGAAAGACAAAGCTAGCAATTATGAAAACAAGCTTATTTTATTTACTATTTAACAAAATAGATCAAAACAGAGGGCTAGATGAAAACTCTGCCCTCTCAGAAAATATACAGCATGAGTCGAGTGGTTTCTATTCCAGTTGTTCTGACAAAATTGTATAATAGCAAAAGTCAACTTGGCCTTGAACTTTTGCAACATTGTTATAAAGTCTCTTTCTCTCTTTTTTCAAAATTACTCAAGGATTTCACAAATTTTCCTAAGGGTCCCTCTTAATCTTTGATATTCAAATCATTCTCTTTAAAGCTCCAGTTATAGCCTCAAAGTGGTTGATTTTCTCTTTTGGTTTATTTCCCAATCCTCCCTGGTCCATGGCTTTGGATACGGTTAACTGGATTCTTCAACTTTTAAGGAATGCAAGAAATTTTTCGACCTTTGCAAAGCTTGCAATTTCATTTAGCAGTCATTTAGCCTTGAATTTGCTCTGTGTTGTCTTGTTTACACTACAGCATCAACATGAGACAGACTGATAAGACATTGACTGGATGGGTTGGGACAGGTGCTGATGATACATACCCATGCTTCTTTCTACGATATAAAAGCTGTGTGAGGGGACTACTGTAAATGGCATTTCTGTGCTATGCCTTCTCTGTGCAAACTCATCATTTTTGTACCTCTTATGGCACAGATTTTCTTTACTGGCATATGGCTTTCCAAATCCCAGGCACAAAGATTCAGTCTTTTAGGTTACCTTGAAGGCTTTAATATTACCTAGATTTTGCTGAAGGCTAAACTCATTTCCATGGCCAACAAGACCCTTAAGGGTCTCCTTAGCAGCTGCACCATTATGTGTCTTCACCCTCAGCTCATGCTTTCCCACCTTGCTCACAGCTTTCTAGCCACATCAGTAGTCTTTATTCCTTGCCAAACCCTTTCTGGCCTTTGGACTTCTGTCCTAATCTTGTTTTTTTTTTTTTAAGTTTAATAATTTATTTTGAGAGAGAAAGAGAGGAAGAGGGTCAAACAGAGAGGGAGAGAGAGAATCCCAAGCAGACTCCACACTCAGCGTGGAACCTGATGTGGGGATCCAACTCAAGAACGGTGAGATCATGACCCGAGTCCAGATCAAGAGTCAGACGCTTAACTGGCTGAGCTACCCAGGTGCCCCTGTCCTGTCCTTTTTGTTCCTTCTATCTTGAATACCCTTCCCATGGCTCACATCCTTCAGGTGTCAATAAAATATCAGCTTTTTGAAGAGTCCTCTGCTGACCACCGCACCTCAAAAGGAAACTTTCCTTTTATTCACCTTTTGCACACACTCTTGCGTATCTCCTTAACAGTGCTTAGTAAATGACATAGAGATCCCATCTGTTTATTCTCTTATTTCTGTCTCTGAGGTCAGGACATAAGTTTCAGGAGAACAAAGACTTTGCTGGATTCTCCTTTACATAGAAAAGAAAACTTTCTTAGTCTTTGTGAGGTGGAAAGCTGTGGTTTATAAGTTGCAAAGAGGTAAATAAAGAGCACTCAATTTCCCTGATTTGAAGAATTTAATCAAAACTCTTCCTTGGGGCCATCAAAAGAATCTTTGCTTCTTTCTATGAAAGCAACTTAGTTTAGATTGTGTGGAGGGCTTCAGAGGTAATTTTCCAGGATTGAGGATTAAATACAAATGAAGTTATTTATGGACATTCCTCCTACCTAAGGATTTTTGCCTCATTATCAAATTAATCACCTCATTTTCCCACTGAAGAGGAAGAAGGACACAGGAAGCCAGACAAACTGTTCATTTGGTCATGATTTTTATCAGTTTCTGCTCCAAGGGCTCTAAGGTTTACTTAAAGGGAAATTTTACCTACTTCTTAAAGGCTAAATAAAATTGAGACTATCATGGGAAAATGCTTCATTGTAACTCATGACCCGTAATTGGATGATCCAGATCAGAGTCTGTTTGGTGCCAAGGGGAGATAGTCCCAAGTCCTTGGAACAAAGGAATGGTAAAACTAACCAAGATACAGAAAGATCAGGACTCCATGTTTTCCATTGTTAAGACCTCAGAAACCTATAAAAGCAGTCGTTTTATGGGAACACTTAGCAAAGTACTGCCAACGTCCATTTTAAAGGCTTGAAATTCTTTGACATATGGCAATCATTATGTGTGCTCAGCTGTCTATCTTGCACAATACTTTCTTCTTCCCTCCCCCAAGGAAAGCATTTCTGAGGCCCTACATTTACCATATTTTACAAGAAGCACTTAGCAGCAAGCAAGGCTCAGAAACAGTCTCAGGAAGACTAGTCCTGGCTAAGAGCTTCATGAGCACCCATTTTGTCTCAAGAAGGAAGCCTTAAGGCAAAACTGTTTCAGATTAGAAGGAGGTATACATTCTTAGCTGAGGTTTTATGTTAGGATAAGGTTTAGTGACTCAGATGTCCTAGGCCGTAAAATGGAATACGTGGTCTTGCTTGGCCTTTTCCAAAAATGGGAGAATATGTGGGTATCATTGGCCTGTTGGGATATGTTGGGGTTTACTAGAGATCAGGCAATAGAAGTGACAGAAAAACAGGTCAAGGTGAACTCTGTCAGTGTGCTTCTGTAGTTCCCTTTAGTTTCACAGAATGTGCCATATTCTTTAGCCCCAGCACACTCAGGTTGAGGTGCTCTTGAGGTCTTAGAAGAACAGGTGGACACTTTCCCCATAACCCTCCTCCTCCATCCTTACTGTGTGGACAGTTGGTAGAACATAATCCATATCATATTCTTGGAACACCCTGCCCTCCCCACGCTGCTTTGATGTGATTTTTTCTCAGGAAAATCGTGCAAACTGTCCCTAGGAGATAAAAACATTGAACCCAAGTGTGTAAGGTGGTGCAGTCCAGGCTCAGCTCAACTGTGGAAGCCATAGTAAGTTCTCCACATTGCCTCTTGATCTTGGCCCAGACCAGGGTGGGCAAGACCTACGAGAAACATATGGTGCCCTACTTTAGAATTTGCCATCTGTCAATAAAATCCATCCTCCACACCAAAATGCCTGGAAGGAAATTCACAAGGACATTTGCTTTTCGCAAATGTTAAGAGCTTCTATCAAAAGAGCACCTAGGGGCACCTGGGTGGCTCTGTCGGTTAAGCATCCGACTTCTGCTCAGGTCATGATCTCACAGTTCGTGAGTTCAAGCCCCACGTCGGGCTCTGTGCTGACAGCTCAGAGCCTGGAGCCTACTTCACATTCTGTGTCTCCCTCTCTGTCTGCCCCTTCCCTGCTCATGCTCTGTCTCTCTCTGTCTCAAAAATAAATAAACATTAAAAAAAAATTAAAAAAAAAAAAAGCACCCAGCGCGCTTGCCTTCTCTGCTAGTGGAAGTATACATTTCTACCCTCTTCCTGCTGTTTTTCCTATGAATATCTAATTGAAAAAGTGGGACTTAGCTTTTCCTCATCTCCTGTCAAATTCAGGCTTCCAATAGAAAAATAAGTCCAACTTAAAAAACACCCAACTATAGAATGTGTTGCTTTTTTGGAGCCTCAGGGAGAGAAGGCAAAGGGGGAACTGCACTATGCAATTCACCACAGAATTCTGACTGTGCTGTGCCATTCCTCTCCTAGAGAGTCACCCGTCCAAAATCCAGTGTTTCTGTTTTCTGATCAGCAACACTCAATGTTCCCTCATTTTCTCTCTTGAGCACCTACTTGTCTTTTTTTTAAGTTAATTTTTGTGAAAGTGAAATTAAAAAATGATTTTAGCTCATTTCTCTTCTTCTAATTCTTGTCTTTAGTCCTTATCCTTGTCAGCAAAAACACAAGAATGCAAGGTGGGAGGAAATGCTCTTGTTTATGAAAAAGTATAATTATGAGCATTACTCACAATTCTTAAAGACACAAAGGTTTAGTAGACATACGTTCTTTGCAGCCTTATTTACAATAGTGAAAAATTAGAAACAAACAACTATCTCTTAGACAAGAATTGTTTGAAAAATGCACACTAAATCCTTATGATTGAATGTTACACTGTTGTTAAAAATTGTGCTTTCAAGTTATTTTCATGACTTAGGATGTGTATATAGTGTAATACTAAGTGGAAAAATAAAATTGAGGTAAAATCCCAGTGAACATTATATTGCTAAGTACAAGTAGCTATGTGCATCCTTACATAGGAATAAAAAGAGGAAGGAATTATCCCAACATTTCAAGAGTCATTATTTTTAGACTGGAATTATGAACATTAACATGAACTGGGATTAATGTAACTTTTCATATGAAACGTTTTTGTACTTTTCTAGTTTTTCCATTTTTTCCCATCATTTTCTATTGAAGTCTGTCCACATGCCAGTACCACGGTAGGTGCTGAAGTTACAGCCATTAACAAGCTGGGCACAGTCCATGTCCTTTTGCATAAAAGGATTTTTTTTAATGCAAGAAATTCCTTAAGAATAGTGTCTCCATCTAACCCAATGTAACACACATCTGTGTTTATCTTTTTGTCCAAGGTTAATTCACCTTTATAAAAATAAAACAGTATCTTGATTCCTCCTTGGGAAACCACTTGTTTCCCATTGTCAATTGGATAGTTTATGGGGCTTTGACTCGACTCTAAGCTCCAGAACAAGCCTTGATTGACTTAAACCATCAATTTCCCCCACGTAGCACCAATGATTGACTTAAAAAGAAGCATGTGAGTCCATCTAAGAAAATCACTTTCAGGATGTGTGGGAAGTACGAAAAGAGGTAGTTTCCATTGCCCTGGACTTAATGGCATAAGAACAGGATTTTCTGTAGCCACATGTGAACTCTCTGGAATGGTTAGGAGGGTTAATGACAATATAAAGCAAGTGAAATCCTGGATTAAGCCTTGCCTGAAATTATCCTTTGGATTTTTCCATTACCAGAGTCAACACATTTCCTTTATTATTATTTAATCCAATTTAGGTTAGTTTTCTGTTGAGTGTAGCCTAGGGAAATCTAACCAATAGAACTATGTAAAGCCAACTGGTGGGCTTAGTGACAAGCACGCTGGCTTAGGACTCACGGGGCCTGGGTGCAAGATCTTGGTCTTCTCTTAAATGGCAGCCTCGCTTTAGGCAAGTCCCAGCCCCACTCTGAACCCAGCATCTGCAGAATCAGGTAGCTGATGCAAACTAGGAATCTCTAAACATTCATTGGGCCATCAAGGCTGGTAATGAAAATGAGTCTACCAGTTCCTGGTTTTGAAAGAAAACCAAGGAAACTCTTGTAAGTTTTCACAAAATTAAACGTATTCCATTTAAAGGACTACCTTTTATTCTGAGATTATAAAAGTGTAAAGGTAGTACTTTAATTTATTTGTATTTTATGCCCTCGGTTGGCAAAATTGAACATCATAAACTTTCTGCAGTTCTCCCAATTTAAATTGTTGAATTGTTCCTTACCCAGAAAAGTCCCAAATCTGGAGATCACTATACCAAATAATCTTTGAAAGAAACATTCAAATGTACACATCCAATAAGTCTCCTAGTTTATAGGAGTATGCATTCAACAAATGTAAGTAATTTAACATGATGCAATATAATTTTAAAAGTATTTGAAGTGGTTAAAGTTAACAGTAGTTACCAGGATGCTTCAGATGAAAGTGTCAGAGAAACATCCACTTCTGAATGATTTCTTTTTTTTACTTAAGTTGTAAAGCAGTTAATTATGCTTGTTTTATTCTCAATTAGGTGTAGCCAATTCATAAATACTGTCTAAAGTTATCTCTTTGTACTGTTCAAATTTCATAATTCTTTTTTTTTTTTTTTTTTTTTTTTTTTGGAGCAAGAGAGAAAGCACAAGAGCTTGAGTCAAGGAGGGGTAGAGAGAGAGAGGAAGAGAGAGAATCCTGAACAGGCTCCGTGCCCAGTGCAGAGCCCGACACGGGGCTCTGTCATGACCTGAGCCAAAATCAATAGTCAGGCACTTAACTGACCAAGCCACCTAGGCACCCCGAAATTTCATAATTCTTATCGAAAGACTGACAATTTAATTATTCCCACTTTATATAGCTTTCCCAAGACAATAACTGTTTTCCTTCACAGAGGTGAGCCTCTACATATCCACAAAATCAGAATCTATTCTCCAGGGACTTCATTCTACAGTCCTGAAGTAAGCTGCAATTGGCTTAGAAAGTTGCAAATCTCTTTTTGTTTTCATGAGATAACTGTCTGAGTGTTAAGATTTAATAAAGTTAGGATTTAATAATGTGTTTCTTAGCCTTTATCCTTGACATGTAATCCTCATTCTGACTTGTTGTGGAATTTCTTTTTAAGTCATAGCTGAATGTGGGGGTCAAGTGGATTCCATTCTATGGGATAAAGCAAAAAATCAAAGGAAGAAAGCAGTTACTCCCAAAGTGACAATTCTTCCATCAAACGACAGCCTACAAATAAGAAAAAAGGCAACTGAAACTACAATCTGTCAGGGTTTAAGATTCAGCTTGATTTTGGATCTGAGGAGATGAGAAGTACATTTTTAAAATGTATGTTTTTCTTTATTTTTTAAATATTTTATTATATTACATTTTATTTGTTTTTTTAGAGAGTGAGTATGTGAGTGGGGGAAAGGTGTAGGGAGGGGACGGAGAGAGAGAGACAGAGACAGAGACAGAGACTGAGAGAGAGAATCCTAAGCAGACTCTATAGTCAGTGCAGAGCCCAACGTGGGGCTTGATCCCACAACCCTGGGATCACGACCTGAGCCAAAATCAAGAGTCAGACACTCAACCAACTGAGCTACCCAGGCGTCCCTGTTTTTCCTTACTTTAAAAAAATTTTGAAACAATCTCAAGTTACAGAAGAGCTGCAAGTAGGGTACAAAGAACTTTTTCCCTGAGCCATTTGAGAGTAAGTTGCCTACCTGAGGTTCCATCACCCTATGGTGCCTTTCTGCCCATTAAGCATGTTCTTTTCATACCCACGATAAAACCCTCAAAATCAGGAAGTCAGGAAGCACACATCCCATCATCTAACCCTCAGATCCCTTTTGATTTTGCCAGGAGTCCCAGTTATATCAACACAGGGACATCATCCCCACCCTGCCTGGCTCTGATGCCGACTATCCATAACCAGAGAGGATGTTCTCATTTTCCGATACACTATGTGTTCAATGAAGTAGTGGATATTGATTTCAAGCCCTATGCCAGAATAGAGAATATATAGCTGTATGTTTGGAGGAAAAGCAGTTCACAGATGTGAAATTAATTAAATGTATAAAATCTTCAGCCACCGGTGTTTGCCAAATCCCTTCCTGGTCTTCCTATCCTCCTTTTGTCTGCCTAGAGCCACTATCCCTACAGAGATTAGGGCGATCTCTTTAGAACATGAGATAAGTCCCCTACCCAAAACCCTGAGATGGGGTCCCATCCCATTCAGAATAAAATGCAAACACTCGATCGCCGACCACAAGCCCATAATCGGGACCTCTGCTTGCCTTTCCAAACACATTTCTTCCCACTCAGCCCTGCTCTCTATGGCCTGGTGACCCTCGGGCCTTCTTTCCGCCCCTGCCCCATCCTCAGAGCTCTGTACTTGCCGAGCATTTTCTCAAGGAGGTGGCATGGCTGACTTCTCACTTTTTGGTCTGGGGTCTGTGTTTTGTCTCGGAAGCACCCCAGCTGAAGGTGCTGCTCCAGCCGTCCATTCTTTTCTGTCACTTGTTTGTAGGGGTTTCAAGTCCCTACCAGCCTTGCAAACCAACATCCTTGGTTTGTTCATTTCTGCAGGAACCCAGTCTCTTGTTCAGTGCTCTACCCCCAGGATATACACGTGTGCCTGGCATTCAGTGCTCAGTGGGTGTGAACTAAGTGAATAAGGGAACAAGCCAGCGACATTTGAGAACAGTGCAAAGAGCGTGGGCACTACCCATCTGGCTTTGACTTTTTTGCTGTGTGTCCTTAGGCAAGCCGCTTCATTTCTCTGGGCTTCAGGTTCCTCATCTCAAAAGTGGTCTGAGAGGACCCACCAGATAGGGTGATAGTGAAGTTTCCAGCACACATCAGTATAGCTTGGCACACAATAGGAGGATGATAAATCTCCCGTCCAACTTGGGACCTGGAACGGTGAGATTAGCATGGAGCTTATCAGGATCCCAGCGTCATGAGCTTTCCTTTCTATTTGAGGCACATTTGGGTTTCTGAATACAGGGCCACCAGACGTTATATGGCTTCCATTCCTTTTGATCAAATCTTGTGTTTTTTGAGAGTCATGAACAGCCAGCCCATCATGAAAGAAAAGCTTTCTGCAAGCCACACCACATGAAAAACAAAATGAGCTATAAAGGAAAATGTGTTCCCCGGCCGGCCTGGGGAAGAACATTTCAGGGCCTAGAGAGGAGCCCCTGTTTGAGGCTTAAGGGTCTTATCAACCCAGCCTAGGCGGAGATCATATAGCCCAAGGGAACAGCATGGAGAAAAGGGAAGGAAACCCGAAGTTGGCCTGTCACTCCTGGATGAAAGGCTGTTTTCTCTGCTAACACGCAGTCTGTGGTGAGGGCCCTGGTTAGCTAGATGTCAAAGCTGCAGACAAGGAGGATGACCTCACTGGAAAAGAGAATGGCAACCCTCCCTTGGCCTCGGGAATGTGCGCACTAGACAAATGATCTCGATTCAGCTAAGCTAACTTATGGATGATATAAGCCCAATCACTTCCCCATTTTTCATGCTAATAGATGCAGAGTCAGCCTGGGGAGGGGAGGCAGATGAAGGTGGCTGTGGGCCAAGTCCCCTTCAGAAGATCCCATTAGCCAACAGAATCTCTCTGGAAAGATTTCCCCATCCCGGAAAGAGGAACAGCCAGCTTTTGTGCACTTGAGCAATAGTCATTGCAACAAAACTTCAGGTCATTAAACAGGCACTTAGTCCTGGGAGCTTGCTGCTTGGGAGAGTGACTGATGACTCCATCAGCAGGTGGAATTAGGCTTACAGTGTACCCAGAGACACTGCTTGCAGGACCCCAGGCTCAGCTCTGAGCATCTCTGTGGCTCACTGACCGTTGTTCTTCAGTCTCCAACACTTCCTACTTGGCCGCCTAAGAAGTTGGCAAAACAGCAAAACTTGGCATTATAGACGTGACATACAGCTTTTTTGCAGTTCAAAAATGTTTCCACATTTATGAGCTCATCTCTTCCTACTCTGTGAGGGAGGCCGGGCAAATATTACCACCTCTTCCCTCAGAAATTGAGGCTCAGAGAGGTTGAACGACTCATCCCAGAACACAACAGTGAGGTAATGTGAGTCCTAGGATTTGAACACAGGCCTGTCACAGGAGCCCATGCCTGGTGCTTTCCCAGAGCCTATGCCACAAGTGACAAATGTACCTTTGGCGAGGTTTGTGCTCTCACATTTTTCTTTTAAAAAATCAGATCATGACTATCATCTGAGATCTCAGATGTGTCTGGAATACAAGATTATGAAAGTCACCCTGGTTTGAGAATCAAATGTCAGGTCCCCATGGCAAGCCGCTTGGGAATTTCGGGGCCCAGAGTTGCCATATACTCTTGGCTCGCCAAAAACGGCCTCAGGATGACCACTGCCTAGAAAATTAAAAGGAGGAAGTTGAGGTCTCCTACTAAAATGGAAATCCAGTGGGAGAAACCAGCTGGGTGTGCTCTCCACTCCCCCCTCCTTTGTTGCTGGAATTACCCACACCCTTCAATCTGTTGGCAAGACCCCCCAGGCAGTACATTCAACACATTCATTATCATATGGGAAAGATGCATGTTTGTTTAAAAAGTCAGGTTCTTTAACTTCTGTGACTCTTACAACTTCCTAAAGACCCCCGGGCTCTTTACTGAGCTGAAGAACCAAATTAGGCTTAATATGATCTAATGTAAAGGTCTGAATTATGCCTTGAGTATACTTTCTGGGAGATGAAAGGACCAATATGCTTATAAAGTTCTATTACTCTTTAAAAAAGACTTTTAAAATGTTGGAAGTACCTCCTGGCTAGGGAAAGGATTAGATGCTCTGCTTTCAGTTCATTACTTCTAATATAAACACTCGGTATCCCTAGTGTTCAGCATCATTTGACTGTCTTTACACAAACTGAACAGATGGAAGGCCTTGGGCCTTTGTCTCTGAAGTCAGTTTAATGACTGGGGCAAAGTGAGATGTTTTGTCTGATTAAAGGCTCCGCTCTTCAAAGCCATACCTTCTTCCATTTGGGAAATGACAATGTTTATGGTGCCTGTACCCAGTTGGTGGATGGATGGAGTAGGTAGCAAATCTCTCTTTGTGCCCCCAAATACCAGTCCTGGTAAAAAGAGGAGGCCCAAGTGGTCCATATGCTGGCATGTGATGCAAGCCCGACGGCGTATAAATCCTTATTGGATGCGGTCTGTCAGACACAGGCATCAGATGCATTGGTGGAAATAAATGTGAAGGCATGCAGCTTATGTTTAAAAAGTATTTGTAATTATTTATTTATTTACTTACTTGCTTACTTGTGTATTTAGAGAGAGGTGGGGGAGAGGGACAGAGGGAGAGAGAGAGAGAATCTCAAGCAGGCTCCATACTCAGCACAGAGCCTGACATGGGGCTTGATCCCATGACCCTGGGATCATGACCTAAGCCAAAATCAGGAGTCCACCCAGGCACCTCCAAAATACTTGTAATTTTTAAAGTAACGTGTTTATTACAGAAATTTGAAAAACACAGGAAAGCAAAAGCAAAAATCACCCATGATGTTGCAATCTAGAGATCAACAATATTAGCACCTTCTTATATATGTTTCTGTGATTCTCCAAGTATTTAATAGAATTGCTTTTTTAAAAATTTGACATCCCATAGATTTTTGTGGCTTTCCTTTGTTCACTCATAAGTTCACTTGGAATAACTTCCTAAATCGATGAATACAGATCTATTTCATCACCCTTGTTAATCATATCTATCATGTGAATGGACCATTTATCATAATTTAACGAACCAATGTGCAACCGATGAACTTTTAAGTCATTTTCAACTTTGCAGGATAATAAATGGCTGAGGTAAAAAAAAAATTTTTTTTTGTGCAGGAATCTTTTCTGATTGTTCTCTCAGGATAAATTCCTCCAGAATTACAGGATCACAGAGAATGCACGTCCATTTCTGATGTTGACATTTACTGTTCAATTACCCTTCACAGTCTGTACCAGGAACATATTTGGATGCTCATCCTTTGCATTCCGACCACACAAGATATCATTTTAACACATTTTTCTCAATTTTAGACACAAAGAAATGACTACAGGTTTTTTTTCTAATTGGCTCGCCTGAGCCCACGTGAAGATGAATGTGTTTTAACTACGGGGATTGGCCATCAATAGTTCCCCCCACTTTACTGTAAATTTCCTTTTCAAGTCCTTTGTTCACTTTCAGTTGGTTAATGAACTCGATGCTGGAAAAGTTATACCATTCATCTATCATGTACGTTTATCATGGTCATTTACTTCTGCTTATAGTAGTTTTATTTATATACCAAGTGTATATACATACGTCTTTATAATGTCACACTTCTTTGTGGTTTCTGCATTTGTCCCTATGCTGAGGAAAGCCCTCTCCATCCCAAAGTCAGAGGGTCACCTTTATTTCCTATTGTTTTAGAGTTTCCTTTATAGTTCAGTTTGCATTCATCTTATTTTTGTCATTAATATTTTTTAAAGTGAAGAAATGACAGGATACTTTGAAATTCCATAGAATTGCTCATCAAAAAAGGCAAGATGGAGTCCAGCCATCTCTTTCTCTGGCAACAGGAAGAGAAAATAGCATGAAGGTAATGGGGAAAAGGCCAGATTCAATACACATTCCCTATTGTACTAACATTTTGTGTTTTTCATGAATTAACTTTTAATCAACTCTCTTTGCTAAAAAGCATTTTAACATTGGTGACCGATACATTTCAGTCCATCAGCAGGAAAAGATGCCTAATTTGAACACCAGGAGCCAAGAATTATAGTGTTCCAATTCCTTTAATGTGTCTGAGCAACTTGGCCAAACTTCTTAAGGCACCCAGACTTCAAAAGAGAAACAGGTCAGAGAGAGAAAGCTGTGCATTTGTGGCTAACCTGCCTGAGACACATCACGAGGCAAGGTCCGCAAGGACATCTCCAGAGGAAAGAACTTGAGCTGTGCTTGGAAGATCAGGTGAATTGAATTAAAGTGGGACCAAGAGAGAAGGGAAGCAAAGCAGGGTGAACAGAGTGCGGGCAGGTGTAGAGAAGAGAAGAGGGCCTGGCAATGACAAAGGCCATTATTATACAGGAAGTTCACATTTCACCAAGTGCCCAGATACATGTTGCTACTTCTCATCTCTGAAGCTGAGTTTCCTCCTCTATGAAATGGGGTAAGGGTATGAAGATCCACTTTTTCCCTTTGAAAAACTTCCACCAGCACTACTTAATTGAAAATGGATGTTGATTGGCTTAGCTAATAGAAAAGTCCAGGTATAGCCCTCAGGTGTGGCTGAATCCAGGACCCGAAATGATATCAACAGGATTTCTCTGGTCCATCTTCACATTCTGTCTTCTCTGCTGGTTTCATGTCCAGGCTCCCTGTTGATGGCATGAGGTCAGACAGCAGCTCACCACCTGCATTCTTCTGGGTTCTGTCTCCTTGTATTTGGTCACTTGCCTGTCTGTGAAGCAGTCACTTTGGAATGTGGTCAGGGTGATAGAATTTCCTGGTTGACCAGGAATGAATCATATGTCCTAACCCAGGAGCCATGCATACATAGGCCAGTCCAAAACCCACAGCCCAAGTGTCAAGGAATAATGTTCCCCCAAAGGTGACATGGGGCACTGTTCCTGAAAAGAGGGAAGTGATGCTGATCAGGCTAAAACAACACTCATTTCGACCAGGAACCTTAATATTTTATGATTCTGTAATTAACCCTCAGAGGTTGATGGTATCATCCATCACCATATTACAGATGATAAAATGGAGGTTCAGAGAGGTTCAGTAACTTTCTTCAAGTTCTCCCAGCTAGTAAAAGGCATGGTCACAACTCCTCCAAAGCCAAACCTCAGTGAAAGAATATTTCAGTCAAGGTCGCTTTCTATAACAGGGCTCTTGAGGATCAAGCCTGGGCGGCCAGCTGTTCTGTAGACTTCTGACTGGCCGACCGGGCCACACTGTGACCATCTTCACTTTGTCCCCCACTGACTTTATACTGAGAACAGACTGAATGAGCTGAACAGACTGTGCTGCTGTGGTTTGGTAGGGATTAATGACCCTGAGAAACTGACCTGACAGGTGTGAAAGGGAAATTTCTGAATGTAAACTGCCTTCTGCCACATGCAATCATTCATGAGTCAAAAAAAAAAAAAAAGAGAGAGAGAGAAAGAGATGGCAAATTGGCCATTTTCTGCCCCCTGTGCTCCAAAGGTAATACATTTGGTGTATTTCTCAGCTGGTAGTACCTACTGAAAACAAGACAGAGCATTTAAATGACTTGGGTAATGGTTGGTGGTCCAGTAGTGGTCCAAATGTCTTATCTTTCATAAAGATCCGATTCCAATCCACAAAGGAGCCTAACATGAAAATGCCTGCTTTGGGCTGCTGGGTTTTCTTGTTACCAAATACCCCATGTTTGTGTTACCAAATAACCCATGAGGTCTGTCATGGCAGCAGGGTGTGCAGTAGCCAACAGCACTGATTTTATAATCAGACAGATTGCAGAACTATCACTTATGGGCTCTATAACCTCCCTGGTCCTCAGTTTTGTCACCTGAAAAATGGGAATATGTGGTGGTAACTTTCTCCCGTGGTAGGCTATATACTCATTTTTATTTTTCACTCCATTGATATTTACTTTGCACCTCACACACGTCATGTGCTGACTGAGAAGGTGGTACACAGTGGGCAAGTCCAGGTGCTACCTACTTACACCTTGTGGCTTATTAAAAATGCTATTAATTTAAAAAGTGGTGCCTGGGGAGCCTGGGTGGCTCAGTCAGTTAAGCATCCGACTTCAGCTCAGGTCATGATCTCGTAGTCTGTGACTTTGAGCCCTGTGTTTGGCTCTGTGCTAACAGCTGGGAGCCTGGAGCCTGCTTCGGATTCTTTGGCTCCCTCTCTCTCTGCCCCTCCCCTGCTCGTGCTCTGTATCTCTTCATCTCTGAAAAATGAATAAAACTTAAAAAAAGTTTTTTTTAAAGGTGGTGCTAAAGATGCCTCTGAACCAGTGAAACTCCTATATAAATCTAAAATTTCTAAGAGTGATAAGTGTTACAAAGGAGGGATACTTGTTAATATGAGAGTGGATGATAGGGAAATGTTACTCAGTATTAAGACAAGTGGGAATTAAATACAAGATCAATTCCCAATTAGGAATCAATCCATCAAAATGTTGACGGATTACACCTTTGCTGATCTGATCCTTATCCTTTGTAATGTGGCTGCAGCCCCTCCCATCAAGCAGTGGAGTCTATTTTTCCACATCATGAATCTGGGCTGGTCTTGTGACTTAGTCTGATTCTCCTTCCCAGGCAAGGAGACAGGACAATAGAATAAAAAACCAAGAGAAATAACAGATAATAGAAGTAAATCCAGAGAGGCTTAGATAATGGGATTCTTAAGGATGAGCTTCTGTTCAAAAAATAATTTCAATGAGGCAATAGGAAGTTAAGAAATAAAATCAATGGAAACTAAGATGAACCACAGATGAACTGAAATGAATAGTTCATTTCAGCATGTTGGACACAACTGAAAAGCGAAGTGGAAGAAAAGCCAGATCCAATAACCAGAATGACACCCAGAGAGATGGAAAAATGGGATGTGAACTTGCAGAGAACAGACAGGGTGTGCTTCCTAACTCATTTTATGAGACCAGAATAACTTGATATCAAAACCTAACAAGAGCATTCTAGAAAGGAAGATTGCAGCCCAGTCTCTGCAAAAGGCATAGAAGGTATAGTGTCATCAATGACACAATGTTCAAAGCTTTTCTTATGTGATGGGGAAAGAGACAGCAATACAGATTAGTACCACTCTGTTCTGTTTGTCCTATACACTGTGGTTGGTGCAAAGACACAAGATAAATAATTCAAATGTATAATGAGCGAAAGAAAGAAAATGCTAATAGAATTTCCAGATAACTAAATATACAGGTATAGAATGCAAAAGAATCCACAAACTTAGAATGAATTTCTCAAGATCGTTAGCTATTGGGGGAATGTTCAGGAAATGTTTTTCTATCTAATAATGGACATAATGAAAAAAATGTTTCAAAAACATCATTACTAATGCCTTAAAATGGTCATTATTTTGATATGACCCATGCACTTTTCACCTGTAGAAACAATGGAAAAAGTGCAAATAGTGCACCAGGATGCGGATTACAAGTTCCACCCTGCCTCAGGCCCTTGACTTCAGTGGCCTCCTCTGGCCCTCCTCTAGCCAGCCTTGCCCTTTCTTTCATGGTGAAGAAGCCCAAACCAATGGGGTGGCTACCCTGCACCCCTCCCTCTAGACCACATGCCAGGTACCCAGATTCTAGGAAGGGTCCTGAGCTCCCAGGTCCATTGCCTGAGGGCAGTCTAGGCCAATGGTATGCCCACCCCTGAGCCTAGTGGTTGTCTCTTTGCAGGCAGTGTAGACATAGGACAGTGTAGACAGCAGGCAGTGACCACAGGAGTGTGAGAGTCCCCTTATTGTACAGGATGAGCTGGGGCTGGAAGTGGGGTACCAGGACCAAGGCCAGCTCACTCTGCATCGCTGTGTTCTAACATAGAACTCAAGGAACTGAGGAATCTAAACTGGGACATGGTGCTCTGGGTTCTCCTAGAGTCGTGCTCACTAAGATCAGAGGACAAAAGAGTTCTCATTTAACAACTTTAAAATATTTAGACGTGTGTTGTGTCAGCCTGCTATTGCTCTCTTGGATGAACCAGGCTACAGATCCACACATGTTAAGGGAAAGCTTGCTCATCCCAATTTCATTTTAACAGAAATCAGGAGCAAGTCATAACAGTTGAAATGGAAAGATGCTTTAAGCTCTACTAAGAGGAAAAGGGTCTAAAACATTTGATCCCATTGGTGTGTGAAGAGGATTGTGGGAGTATATGTATCCCCTCCCTGCCCCCACCCACTTAAAAGCAATAAGACGTGACAGGCAGTCAACAAAATGCTGACAGAAGTTATCTAGGTGGAATGGGGAGGAGGGCAAGACATCAGGTAGTATCCATGTACTTAATTTTTGCTCATTTGAGTTTTCTAATACTTCAACAATGAATATGTATTATTTGTGAAATAAAGTCAATATTAAATAAAAAATAAACAAGCCTCTTGTAGTAGGGCTCAGACAGTTGTTTTAAGGGGGCTTCGGGATATCTGAGATTCTTACACAAGGGAGGATTATTTTGTCTTCCCACTCAGTAACGTCCTCAACTTTCAAAAGACATCATCAGGAAGGATGTCTCTCTCCTCCAACAACACATCCCTGCAGCCACCCACTGGGAGTGGCCATGAGCCATAGGCTTCCAAATTTGCCCATCACCTCTCATGCTCTTCTTTTCCTCATGCTGGGGCTTCAGTTCCTGCCCCAAGGACAAGAGAGGCACAGGGTGCACCTCAGGATCCCCAGGGGTGAAAGACATGCCTGGGCCAAGGTCCCCCATTCTGACCTGGAGCTGCTGGTTACCATTTAATTTATGCCTGCTCATGCCTTGACCCATCATTGGGGCAGAACTTCTTTCAACAGAGTCAGGATGGAGGCGGCAAATGTGAGAGTAACACGAGAGACTTTAATTAAGTTCCCCTGGAATGCAGGGTGGCTGGGGGCTGGGGACGGGGAATGGACCTTGCCAGGCTGTTTTCTTTCCTGGGTGCCTACAGCCTTCATAATATCCTTTAAAGTTAAAACAAAATACAGAAGCTTAGTTAATTTATGTATGTCCACTTCCTACACTCTGTTTAATACATTAACTGTTTCCTTAACTTACTGGGTGATTTTGAAGACTAGGCAGAGTTTATTGTCCGGATGACATTTCTGCTTTTTATTACCAGTTTTACTTTGAAAAAAGGAAGGAAAAAAATTATAATACAAAACTGATCACAGATGAAAATTTTTATTACTGGAAAAGGGTTAAAGGAACCCACACAAGCATCTTCTTGACTTTTTGGCACTCGTGGGCTGGTGCCCATTTCAAACGTTGATTGTATATGAATGACTGGATCTGAATGGGCCTTGAAGCTCATTACATTTTATGAAACCTGGAGTCCTGAGAAACAATTGTGCATAAGTTCTCTGGCCAATGCAATGGGCAAAATTTCATGAGCAGATGGCTCAGAGTCAGCTGGCTTAATATCTTTAGCTGAGAAGGGAGATAACCATCAAGACTAAGGGAAGAATAAAGACCCATTTCTCTGAGTTTCAGAAAGAGAGAAGGACAGAAGGTCAGGAATGAGAACAATATGGCTACCTTAATCACATCAGTTAATCTACAGAAGGTCCAGGGTCAGTTGCAAATGCCTTGTGAAATGCTGTTGTGTCAACAACAGCCAAACATAGCACTGCTAATTCTGTGATCTTGAGCAAATCACTCTACCTCTTCATTACTTTCACTTCCTCATCTGCAAAATGGTACAGTAGTAATATACACACCTCACAGTGTTGTGAAGCGTGAACAAAGAGGTGAATGTAACACGTATACATATAAAAGGGCAAGTCATAAGCCCTCCTTCAGTAGAAGCCCTTTTTATTCTTGTGACTGGAAATAATAGAATTGGTCTAAAAATTAAGAAGACCTAAGGCCTAAGCATAGATCACACACACCCGGATTCAAATCCAGATTAGATCAGCATGTGCCAGACACTACGGAGGGTGTCTCATCGATTCATTCCTAGAGCACGCTCTGTCTATATCAGGTAGCAAGGAAAAGTTCATATGAAATAAATCGTTGAGATTAGAGTCAGGCCCAGAGCAGATGGCGCCATGTGAGTCACGTCATTGGGGAAGAGTGAGTGTACTCACTAAGCAGTAATGATTGATCTGTCCCATGGAAATAGGTAGGTCGGGTCCAAGGATGCTACACAATGCAGAAACTCAGTTGATTAATGATCTACCAAAGAGCATGAAGGGACCAACGATTAATCTTTATTGTTTTCATTGACGATAAGAACACTGCCAATTCAGTTGGAAAAGATTACTGCAAAGGGGTGTGAGACCTTGAAACAGAGACAAATGGCACATGCCCAGAAGCCAGCTTCCTTCAGCAAAAGGAAGATATTCATCATAGGATTACCGTCACCCAAAGAGAAAGCCTCCAAAATAAAGGTTAAGAGAAAAGTAGCTTTCTCACAAGTTTATAAAGCCATGCCCAAAAAAGACAATGGAGGCAACACTGTTCTCTGAAAAGAGAGGGTCCAGAATTAATGAGAGACTCAGCTAGGGCCAGTGGGTCAAAAATGACAGAGGGGACCATGGCAGTTAATCGCCATTAACAATGCCTGAAGAAGCAGCCCTGGAATTACCAGGAAACAAGCCAAAAGGGAACCTGAAGTAGAAGGCATTACTCAGGTCCAGGTCTGGGGACATCAGAAAAAACTTGGGGGATGTGAGAAAATGATCCTCTTTACTGTGCAAAGGATGAGAGTTGGGTAATCTAGATTTCAAATCTGGAAAATAAACATTACATGAGAACCAAGGGTTGAGACAGCTACCTAGAAGAAAAAAACAGATTTAGGGATGCTCATTCCTCCCCAGCTGGGGAAGACCAAGGCCTACTCACCACTTGTTCAAGATGTGACTAGAAAACAGTGCACGTCTAGTGTTAGATCAGTTTTGTACTAGGACAGGATACCAGCTCTGAGGACGCTCAATTCATTGTTTATATTTATCCATGGAATAAATATTTACGAAGCTGTATCTTGCATTTATATAAAGAGCTAGGAAAGTGTAGAAATGAAGGACTAAAAATTAGAAGTCAGTTTTATTTGAGCTTTATATCACCCCAAACATTTATTCCAGTTGTATTTGTCTATAGCACATTGTCAACTTCCCACTTGGTAAGCAACAGTGTTTGGGTTATAAAATATTTATTCACCATCTCTTTACCACCAAGACTTGGAGAACCCCCAAGTCCAATCCAACACCTGCTCATCTGATTTGAAATGTATTCTTTGAGTTATATCAATTATGTTAGGATCATTTTGGTTGTCTTAAAGACCTTTGCTGAAGATAAGGGTCGATGCAAAATCTTAAACCCTTGAAAGAGTTATAGTTAAATGTTTTAGTTGCCCCAGATGAATGCTGGGGTACTTGAACACAATATCAATGTTACTCCAACATCACCAGTTGACAAAGATAACTTTGAAAATTACTCAAGGACTTTAGGTGAAATTCCAGCAGAGCAAATAAATCAACCAACACATCTGAAATCCAGGAAGGGCAAATGTCTGGATTGCATTTCTAAGCAAGCCATAGATTCTTAGGAAAAATAATTCCTACTCTTACCAGAGTATTCAGGTCAGACTAGAGACTATACAGGTACGTGTGGGTGAGGGACAAATACTTCTTCAAAATTAGAGATATAAATTAAGCATTTTCTTTCATGGAAGACTGAGGCATTAGATTTTCATTAACAAACAGCAATTTAAGCCAAAACAATATCTGCATGATGGGAAGAATTTATATATATTTATCCCCTCTCCCTGATTTTTTTATTTGGCTTTGAGACTAGAAAAATTGCCACACATGTTTGAGATCTTGGAAACAGGATCTATTGCCAAATTTAACATGTGTACATAGGCAAAGCATACCAGTCTTAACGTTTGCAATTTTATTTGAAAAATCTGGGTGCTTAAAATTATACCCAATATTTCCTCACAAACTTACATTGTCGGTGTGTCTAAAATGAGTCGTAAAGAACAAACATCAAGGCAATAAACAGTCTTATTTGTTACACTTTGCTGGATTACATTTAAAATATATATAATGGACTGAAGGTAGAGAACCGAAAAGTCAAATCTCTGAAGTGGCTTCCCTGGCAGGTTGTTCAGTTGGGTGAAGAGTCTGGAAAGAATGGTTTTTCCAGTTTCATCTACATCAGCACTAGCTAACTTTTCCCAGCCAGTGTCCATCAGAGTTGTCTGGGAGTACTCTTGACACTTTCTTTATTAACTTCAAAGACATTTTCTTGGAAACAGGAAAAGAAATTGCAGTGAGTGTGATTCCCCTAAAGAAATAACTTTTGGGGCGCCAGGGTGGCTCAGTCGGTTGAGTGTCTGATTCTCGATTTGGGCTGAGGTCACGATCCCAAGGTTATGACATCCAGCCCTGCTTCAGGCTTGGTGCTGAGTGTGGAGCCTGCTTAAGATTCTCTTTGCCTCTCTCTCTCTGTCTCAAATTAAATTAAATTTTTAGAAAAGAAATAACTTTTGTTTTCATCCCTGAGAAAAAGTTTCTGAATATCCTCTGTGAATGCAAAAAGGTTTTGAGTTACTATTGACAAAATGTGGCACTTTTTCAAAAAAATTTTTTTGCTGTCTGTTTATTTTTGAGAGAGAGACAGAGACAGAGACAGAGACAGAGGTGAGCAGGGGAGGGGCAGAGAGAGAAGGAGACACAGAATCCAAAGCAGGCTCCAGGACCCTTGCTGTCATGTCAGCATAGAGCCCGATGCAGGGCTTGAACCCAAGAACTATAAGATCATGACCTGAGCCAAAGTTGGACGCTCAACCAACTGAGCCACCCAGGTGCCTCAAAATGAGGCACTTTTATTTTCTTTACTTTGTCATTGCTGTACTACAAATGCTGCTTGTTTCCAAACAGCCTTATATTGGTTATCACTTCACCAGGGAGCTTTACAACAATCCCCTAAAGGACTCAGTTCAAATATTGTTATGTGTCCTTCATTGAGGAAGAAACCAGGAACACCAAGAATCAGTGGCTGGCCAAAGTCTCAAGCCAGAGGGATAAACAATTAGTAAAAGAGATCTCCTGGCTAGCAGTTTACGATACTGACCCAGTAGTAACCTCTCAAGATTCCAAAACCATAGTCAGCCTACAGCAAAGCCTTAACTTCCTCAGTCTCCTCTGGCTAGTCTCAGAAACATGCAGAAAAGTACACAGAGTACCTGGAAGCCATTTGTTTTCTGGCCATGGTTTTGAGTCTCACCATGGATGCTCTGAGATGCCATGGAAGGGGTCTCAGACAAATGGTGATCTGATAGATGCAGTCCCAAGCAAACTCTAAAATAAACTTTTTAAAGCTTTTTAATGAACTGTTTTTAGTTAACAGCTTACATCCATTTGGATCCATATGGAAATTTCTACAAAGCTTTTTGACATGGTTGTTGCTTCGTTCATTTCATCAGTAGTGTTTTTGTTTTGGGCGTGGAGGGGCATTGAATGTGTATCAGATCCTAAGCTTAGAACTGGGGTATGGTGTGTGAGAACTGATGGGTAAGAGCTGGTGTGCATAAGACCTGGGCCTGGAACCCAAAGAACATGCTTTCTAACCCAGCAGGCCACAGATACTAACCACATCTGCCATTTAAAATTTTCTAACAGTAACATTAAGAAAGTAAAAAGAACTAGATGAAATTAATTTTAATAGTACCTTTAAAAGGTACTCCTAGAAAGGAGACTCATTGGTGAGGATGGAGAGCAGAACTTTGGAGAAGGTGGCCTTCCTGCAGATGTGACTATTAAGTTGAGATCTCCGTTTCCCCAAATATAAATGAGAAGAGTAATTACATCTCTGGCTTTTCACACTTCTTTGTGAAGATCAAGGAAGTTATCTAAATAGCTGTAATAATAAGGGATCAAATTTGAAATCACTTGGAGTCAATCATTTTATTTTTCCAACATTTTTGAAGGTGCATCATGTTCGGTCCAGCCAAAGCATGTTGGTAAAGAGAAGCATGTTCAGTCCAGCCAAAGCATGTTGGTAAAGAGAAGCACTCAAATGGACTACGTGCAAATGTGGGAAATGTTAAGTTTGAACTTCGACAAAATAACTCCAGAGTTTCCTTTGGAGTCACTGGGGACAGAAAAGAAATGTGGGCCTCACTCTTGAAAGCATTTTGCCACCAAGTAACATTGGAGGGCTTTTCCCTGAAGGGTTATTCCCAGATGGTCTCAGCAGACAAAAAACTCAAGTTCATCCCACCCAAGGGCTAAACCTAACACTTTGAGTTAAAGTTCCGGGTTCTAGGGCAACTGCCACCCTCTCCTCACCCTATTCCTGGTCCATTCTTGATGGTTACTAGGAAGAGAGGAGCTAAGTTTTCATATTTTCTCATGAGAGACCACTTATCTCAAGCAATAAAACCAAACATGTTGCAGGTGTGGATTTGACAGCCTCTCTGTCCAACCCTCTTCTCTCTGCTTTGGGACCAACAGCACTGGTCCAGGGTCACACAGCTGTTCACTGGCAGATCCAAGGCCAGGACGTAGGTTTCTTCTCTCCTCCTCTGTACCTCTTCCTGAAAAATCAGGCAGCTTTCTCCAGAATTCAGATGAAAGGTACAGCTGTCATATCATACCGTAATAAGTGCAAGCATTCCTTCTTAAAAACAAACAAACAAACAAACAAACACCTATTCCCAGGGAAGTAGCAAAGCCTTGGAGTTAGATTTTATTTTTGTATTGAATTAATCCTTTGTTCCTCTTACATTCCCTTTGGAGGGTGGAGGACCAGTAAGGATGAAATTCAAATGCTTATAAATATCACTGAGAGGTACACCTAGCCACTCAAGTAGATGCTCTGAATTAATTTTACCTGTTTTATGACTTGGGAGGGGGAATTCCGACAGAGGAATACAGCAAAAACACATTCTCCCAAACCTTCACTTTTCTGTTTCTCATAGTTGAAATGCTGACATGCTAACAACTATGTTAAAATGTCTTAAAACTCAAAGAGGTTAAAGTTGGATTGATTTTCTAAACTGTTAGAACTTGCACTCAGCTTTCTGAAAGTCTTATTGGAGAAAAGCAGGATGTTTGTAAATGAGTCACCACTTAAGCCATGTCCTCACTATTCATGCTAAGTTGGTATGTATGTTCAATTTCTCTGGCTCTACATCATTGAATGATGTTGCATTGCCCTTGCTGTGGGCATCCGTGCATTCCGTCGGTGCCTCAGAGCTTGTTGTCTCCTCTGTCACATGAAGCACTGATTGGTGAGCATGCAACAGGGAGCCACCCAGGCTGGGTCCCTGGCCCTGCAGAGACTACATTCTGGGAGGAGAGATGATGTTACACAAAGTGTCACAAACAGATCCTGAGTACAAGCGGTGCCAAATGCCGAGGAGGAGAGTCACAGGCTGCAAAGAGAATCATAGGGACGTACTTTACCGAGATGCAAGGTTGTCCTTGCCAGGTGATATTTAGGCTGGGACCCAAACAGCGAACAGATCTGGCAAAGGGAGGATAGAAGGCACAGGAAACAGAGGGACCAGCATGAGTGGAGGCCTGAGGCAGACTAGAATTCTGTGATTGAAGTAGCAACACACAAAGCACAGCCAGGGTAGTGGGATGGGGCAAGGTCAGGGGCTGGGCCATTTAGGGTCTCAAGGGTACAAGAGGCTTGCATGCCATGTGAATATAGTGGGAAGCTATGAAGGCTTAACCCACCTAATGTTTTAAAAAGATGGCTTCACTGGGGGCCCTGGGTGGCTCAGTCGGTTAAGCATCTGACTCCTGATTTTGGCTCAGGTCATGATCTCACGGTCTGGAGTTCGAGCCCTGCATCAGGCTCTGTGCTGACAGTGTGGAGCCTGCTTGGGATTCTGTGTCTCTCTCTCTTTTCTGCCCTCTCCTGCTTGCTCTCTATCTTTCTGTCTCTCAAAATAAATAAATATTTAAAAAATAAAAAAAATAAAATTAAAAGATGGCTTCAGGGTCAAGATACATAAGACACTCAACACAGGGAGAGATTTATTTTTTTATTTTTTTTTAATGTTTATTTATTTTTGAGACAGAGAGAGACAGAGCATGAACAGGAGAGGGGCAGAGAGAGAGGGAGACACAGAATCGGAAACAGGCTCCAGGCTCTGAGCTGTCAGCACAGAGCCTGACACGGGGCTCGAACTCACGGACCGCGAGATCGTGACCTGAGCCAAAGTCGGCCGCTTAACCGACTGAGCCACCCAGGCGCCCCTACACAGGGAGAGATTTAAAAAATACTGACACCTGGGCCCTACTCTAGACCAATTAAATTAAGCTCTCTGCGATAGGGTGTTTTTGGAGTGCCCTGCTGTGAAACCAGAGCTGGGATCCACTGAACAAAGTGGATGTCTCACAGCAAGGGGCAGGACTAGGCTTTTTCCCTGCTGTCTGGGCTGCATTTAATACAAAGGAAAAAGACTAAAGCCGCTCACACCGATGCAGGTGTTCAGTTTACCCACAGTAACTCAAGCACAAAAACATTCTAATCAATAGCCTAAAATGCCATCATCCTGAGTCTGAAAAAAGTCAAAAGGGGAAAAAAGGCTAGTAGAAGCAGCTTGTGATATTAATTATGTATCAGCCAAAAATTGATAATAATTACGTATCAGCCAAAAATAACACCGTTCAGCATACCATATCTTCACTGTGTGCTCTTGGTTGGAAATATGTCATTTGCTATGTACACATCAAAATATTCCCGCTAGGGCCTTATTAAGGAAATATTTGGGGCCATGTGGAATCAGTTAAATCCCACGATGCTGTGAACTACTGTGTTACCGAGATGCATGAGCTGTTCTCCAACTAATGAACCATATCATTAATTACAGACACCTCAAATAAAAACGCCTAAGAGGAAGCATGATATATACAATAAATAGAAGGGTCATGATTTGCAAAGGGGCCAGCTCATTCTGAACCAATTGTCTCCCGTTTTCCTGGGCTGTAATTACAGACATTAATTTGATTTATCACACTGGGCTGGGAAAGATCTTGCAGTTTGCAGAGATTAGAGAGTTGTGAAATCTGTGACCCCCCAAAGTACTTTGACCAAGTGCAGACAACACATTTCAGATCAGGTTTATTATTGAAGTGGCTATTTCCAAAGAGAAAGATGAATTGCTGAAAATAATACTCTCAAAAACCTTTCCCATCCATTTTTCAAAATGACACTCTGATTTTAAAGGTAGGCATTAATTAAGCAGCCCCAGTTACTACTAACAATAGCAAATGAAAATTCCTGAATTATTATATTTCATTAAAGTAATTGTCAAGTTCTTTAAGTAATTGGAACATTTTCTAAAACAAGAAAAACAAAACAAAACAAAAATACAACAACAACAACAAAAAACCCAGAAGCTAGCCTCCATTGTTAATATTACTTATGAAAAAGATGTGTGGATATCTGTCTTTCCTTTTTTCCATTGTTTTAGATGTGTGTGAGTGTGTATGTGTGTGTGTGTGTGTGTGTGTGTAGTTGACTTTTTGGATATATATATAAACTAATGTATCTGTCTAAGCATTCATAGGATGGAAATTAGCTGTAAATGCATTATTGTAATGGCAGTAAAAACAATTCTTTGTAGTGATGATTCTCATTTTAAAAGTAGATATCAGCAATTAAATATCAATTATTTAACTATGTCTTATAAAAGAAATAACGTTAAACTATTTGCTATTTTTTCAAAGTAAAGAGCCAGGCTGTGCTAGTTCCAGAAATGGATAACATTAATAAAGACCATTAATTGATTGCCTACACTGTGCTGAGGGCTTGCCATTTGGTGTCACCTCTAAAACACCTCTGTGTGCCCCACACAAGGACCAGCTGTGAGTTCTGGGAGGGCAGGAACCCACATATGCTTTGCTCACAATGTACTTCCAGTGCCTGGCACATCATAGGTACTCAATATTTAAATGGATGAATGAATACATATCTTGGGTCTGAGGCTTTCCAGAGGTTGAGAGTGACCTAGGATGTTTTCTTTTTTTTTAATTCCTCAAATTCTTGTATATTAAAAACATTGAGAAAATATGTCCTGTACCCAAGAACTATTTTTATAGTCTCCTGCATCCCTTCTGCCCCCAAGGTTGTATGGTATGATGGCAAAGGTCTAGATAGACTATCCTTTGTGAATAGGAGGCTTCATTTCTCTGCACTGTCCCCCTTGCCCTCACCTGCCCCATGAAAGACCTGATTTGCACCCCACCCAAGGTGGTTTCTGGGCAGGATGACGATGTTATAGAACAGTCTTCCCATAGCCCTGACTGTGCCCCACATCCTGGCATGACTCACCCTGCAGGATTTTATGATCTGATAATCTGGACCATTATCACCATTTCTAAGACAGTTTTAGCCAAAAAAGACATAATCTGTGTTTAGTAGGAAGTCTCATTAAGCAGAGGTACTGGGAAAAGGATGGTGTCGATGGAGGGGAGTGGGGGTTTTACACCAATAGAGTGGTGAGAAGTAGGGAGGCCATCCACAGGAGGACTCTTTAAGAGTGAAAGGGGGTGATGCTCATTTCACTCAGACAGCAGGCAACACGAGGGCTGTCATCTGAGGAGGTCACACGGTAAGGTTTGTTCTGTTCTTCAGTTCCTTTCTGTTTAGTGTGTTTTGCTCTGTCTTCTGGAGCACTGAAAATCGCATTCGTCTGTTGGATCATGAACCCCTTAAAGAGCTGGAGAAAGTCATGCCCCTTCTTCCCAGGAAAATTCACAAGTCAAAGGCCCACAAAATAGCCTTTATCATGTCCAGGGGTTTGTGAACTGACCCCCATTCATCGGTTCTGAAATCACAGACCTCCCGAACCTTGAGGCATCTTTAATGATTTTCAAAGCAAGTCTTTTACACCATAGTGTGGCATTCCACTTCCCCTGTATTTTTTTTCCCTTTCCTTTGCTAAACCACAATGTTACCTTAGCAGACAGAATATTAGGCCAACATGCTGAGCCAATGGATGCCAAGCCAGTGGTTTTTCCAGAGAAAAGAGCCACATGAAAGCCCCCTGAGCTGCATCCCTGTATTTGTAATTGTTTAGTGGTTGAGGAACTGGAGAAAATAACAGCCAATAGGTATACAATTTAAAATTGCAGAGGGGATAGAAGCAGCTAAAATGATAAAATGTCTCCAGTTTTGGAAATGAACAAATACTTGAATCCATTGAGAAACCCAATTATTTTCATTTTGGTTTTATTAGAGGATCATATAATTTCCAAATGTACAAAGAAGGTTAAAAAAATAGTAAAAGCAAAAAAAAAAAAAAAAAAAAGACTGGGGGAAGGTTACCATTTCAGGGAGGTCTCCCAAGAATGTGGGGGAACCTTTCCACAAGGTTGAATCAGAATCAATAATTGCCTAGAAAACGTCTCCCGGAAGCACAGTGGTATTTAATTAACAGAATCCCCGTTCACAAGAAAGTTCTGGGCAGCCCTGCCAAGCGCGTGTGTCATGGAGAGAAGGCAGAGATGTTGACTGGGAGAGAACTCCATTAAGAGAAGAAGAACCATCTGTCAGTTTAACTTCCTCTGCATTTCACTGGAAATATTTCTCGTTGTCATGAGAAGTCTCTGGGGTCTCTAGTGAGGACCTCCTTCCTTGCTGTGAACTTAGGCCTGAATGAATCTCTTATGCCCCATTCCTCCTCGGCTGGGTGATCCCCAGAAAACAAACAGGAGATGGGCAATTGACTACTCTCGTGACAGGGCCATGCATGCGAGAGGAGGCCCCTTGGGGGCTCCATGCTTCCTGCGGCCTCTTACACCTTCTACTCTTGGAAGTTGGCTGTCTGGCTGCAATTCTGTCAATGATTGAAAGGCAGCCTCAGTTGCTGGTTAGGTATGTGTGTGCGTGTGCATGGGCTGCAGGGAGGGACATGAGGCCTGACAACCTTGAACGTGCCCCTTCCAGACAACACCCAGAGAAGCAAAACTATAAGAAAGGAAAATGGGGGACATGAGAGATTTTCCATATTAGCTGATCCTCTGGACAAAAGTATTTGATCACTCCCACGGTTTAGCCCGCCTCTGGATCAAAAAGCATATGACCATTTTGCAACCCCCATAAAATAACCCTATTCAAATATAAATCAAGAATGGATACACATGGTGCTAACGTATTATTATTACAGACACTTGCAGCTCAGAAGTGGAAAAACTGTCTCTGGCATTGCCTTAAGTAGAGATTGATTTGACCATGTGTTGTGGTGGGGACACCAGACATAATGGGTTCCTAACTGAAGGCAGTGGGAAGTACCTAGCATCACTAAGGAAGTATTCATGGCAAAAGTGTTAAGGATCCTAAAGCCTGGTTACAGGAAATGAGGAGGAGGCAACGAGTTTATCAACACCGTGAAGAACCAATTAAACAAATCCAGAAGGTGGGACATTCTACAGGACAAGTGGCCTGATCTCTTTAACAAGTTGAAATGTCTTGGGAAAATGAACTAAGGGTGCTAATGAGGGCCTATGCTGATTCAAAGGGACTCAAGAGAAATAATAATCTAATAAGATGCATGACTGATTAAATCTTAGACAAAGAACAGCTATAAGAGATTTTGGGGAACAATGAGGGAAATGGGAACATAGACTGGGCTTAAATGATAATAGGGCCATTGTCAGTTACGTTAGGCAAGAGGCTGACATGGGCTTATGTAGAACAAGGTCCTTCTTCAGGATTCATGTTGAACTTTTGTAGGACAAGATGTCTTCATGTCTGTAATTGACTTCAGTATCAGGAAAAGAAAGTAGATTATTCAAAATGGCAAAATGGTAGCATTGCTAAATGTAGGAAATGGGTTTGTGGGTGTTCATTATCTCATGCGTTACTTTTCTGTTAGAAAATTTTAAAAATAAAACATCATAAAATGTGGGGAAAAATACAAGAGCATTTCCCAGAAGAGAGGCAAGATGTAGAGAAGGAAGGAGCAGCTAATGGCAACATCCATTTACAACCAGGGAGTAATGCCAGAGAGGATACAAGTGTGTGGCTCCTGTTACGCCACCCTTCCCTCCCCTCCCTGCTTCTACCTTTCATGGCTCCCCACTGCCCTTAGGGGGAAGTCCAAGCACCAAGCACAGCCGCTAAGGACCTACACCAACGGGCCCTGCCTGAGTCTCCAGCATCATCTATACACACATGCCCTATCAGTACACCCAGAAACAGTGGTCTCCTCTCCGGTCCTGTGTGCCCATGATGTCTGTCTTCACCACTGACCTTCGCATGGTCCTTCCTTCCTAGTGGAACACACCATCCTGCTTCCACCCAGCAGCTTTTTGCATGCTGCTGTTTTCCCAAGCACTTCAGTGTAGGCAGGAGGCAAACCTTCCCCCTACACACCACGAGGTCAGGAGAGAAGCTCAGATCACTTTCTTTGAGGATCTGCAATATATTAAAACATGAAGAAATGCTTCAAAAGGTAACAAAAACTGGGGTGCCTGGGTGGCTCAGTCGGTTAAGTGTCTGACTTTTGATTTCCACTTAGGTCATGACCTTACAGTTTGTGAGATCAAGCCCCGTGTTGGGCTCCTCACTGAGCGTACAGACTGCTTGGGATTCTCTCTCCCCACCCTCCTCTGCCTCTCTCTCTCTCTCTCTCTCTCTCTCAAAATAAATAAGGCTTTTTAAAAAGGTAACAAAATTGTATTATTTACTTGTATACACTTAAAAATCGGTTTATTTAAACCAGGCAGATGTACTCATAAAACAATGACCATATATGCATATGTATTGTCATTTAGCAACAAAGTCAAATTTAGATTTGAGGCTCCTTTCGAGTATGAAGCCAGGGCCAAATCACTTGCACCCCCTAAGATTCCCTGCTGTATTTTCACTGCCAATTTGCTTTCTTTTCCCCCTTCTGGACCATAAACAACATAGAGTGATATATTAGGTTTCTTTTGCTGTTTTAATAAGTAGCCTCACAAGTGTGTAGGTCAGAAGTTTGGGATGGGTCTCACCGGGCCCCCGTGCCTCCATCCATTTCAATGCCGGCAACAGGAAGGCTGTTCCTCGCCTCAATTCTCTGCCTGAAGCTGGGAAAAGTTCCCCACTTATAAGGACTCGTGTGACTAGATTGAGTCCTGTTGGAAAATGCAGGATAGTTTTCCTACATCAAGGTCCATAACCTTAATCATGTCTGCAAAGTCCTTTTGGCCATGTAAGGTAACATAGTAACAGGTTCCAGGGATTAGGATGCGGACATTTTGCAGGGACCTCATTCTGCCTCCCATAAGCAGGGACCAAGATTTTCTTTTCATGATATTAAATGTTTTTGATATTAGTGATTATTATTGTTCTGCATTACTCATATTATCACCCAGCCAATTGCAAATCAAGCTCAGTTTTTTGTTTGTTTGGCCAGATCTCGTTTTATTATGATCAGATCTCACTCCATCTCATACTATGCAGTAAAATGGAAATCCAGGTGATATCCAAGAGAGGTTTATTGGAGCTCATCAGAGAAAGGGGTGAGTAGCTCTGTGGTATAAGGTTGGCGTTCAAAAGACAAGTAAGTGATTGAGTTCTCAGGAATTCAAGAGAAAACATCCAAGGTTGAAACATCAAGGGATAGTTATGTTATTATATAATTCAGAATTATGGAGAAGAAATTGGTATAAGGATTAAAATTATTTGATCTGAGAATTAGAATTCAGGGGGTATGGAGAAATAGAGAAACATGTTAATTTCCCTTATGTGTCCTTCTGTAATTCTGTGCACTTTAGCGATGTGCGTGCAATACTTTCAGAATGATTCATTTTTTAATAAATATTAATGAAAGTACGGTCACATTACAGAATGTCATACAGTTTTTAAAAAGAACAATGAAGATATGTGTGTGCTCTTTTAAAAAGATCTTTAAGATATGTTATTAAATGGGAGGGTCTGGGTGACTCAGTCAATTGAGCGTTAGGCTCTTGATTTCTGCTCTGGGCATAATCTCATGGTTGATATGATTGAACCCCATGTCTGGCTCCATGCTGACAGTGCAGAGCCTGCTCAGGCTTCTCTCCCTCTCTCTCTGCCTGCCCCCACTCACGCTCTCTGTCTAGCAAAATGAATAAATAAATAATAGATAGATATGTTATTAAATTAATAAAGAAAAGAAGTAAAAAATATTGTGTTGAGTACATTCCTGTTAGTTGAAAATATATTAACATTATCTTTATACAGTAAAGCAGATACATATAGGGTATTTTTATGCTTCTGGATGGAATCACAAGAAACTGAAAAACGTATATGGTTGTATTTTGGGAGAAGCATTTGGTGAGGTGTAGGAAAGAGGCTCTCACTTTTCTGGATGACATGACCAGATTGTGTATGTGACTTCTTGGGATCTTAGAGGGATCCCAGAGGGAGTCTTGGAGATTAATCTTCTGCCCCCTTAACTGGATTCTGCAAGGGACAAGATTGGATTAAAATACTTCTCAAAAGCTTCAAATTATGTGTTTTGCCCATGGGCTTCAAACTAAACAATGGAATCAAGTATCCACATGATTTGATGTGAAGGCGTTTTTACTCTTCACTGATTGTGTAGGTGTGGACATTACATTACTCCTAACCTATTGAGTCTGTAAGTCACAAGGGTTTTCCACTTCTACAGCTGCTCTGATTAAATTCAGAAGTGTGAGAATCCAAAACCTTTACCTCCTGCTGACTCATTATATTGTACACCTAAAACTAATATAAAGTGTATGTTAATTGTACTTTAAATAGATAAATAAATAATAAAAACAAAAAACAATAAAACTTTATCTCCTGCCTGGATCAAAAGCCACCCTCCATAATCTGAATAGATCTCTTCCTAGATTTACTATCTCAGCATATTTCCATTACTTTTGTAAGATGTGTACAAATCTGACCCACCATAGCATGAGATCTTGGAAGAAGCACTGTGGGTCAAATGACTTATCCAAGAGCCTTCCTAGGGCTCAATGTTCAAACGACAAGGAACACTAGAGGAAATTGGGGTTGGTCTTCTTGGGCGTGAGTCAACTTTGCGGTGATCTAATTGGTGTTTCTCGGGGTATGAGGCAGTCTGACCAGATTGCTCTAGACAGCCTTTTCCCACTGGCAACGGCACAAAAACTAGATGACATAATTCACAGTATAGGAAATTAGGAGCAGATAGGAAACGCACACAGACTACTGTATTTCTTCCAAAGGGAGTGCACATATTGAATAGATTACTAAGGAGGATCCTCAGAATTGGCAAAGTTAATTCACTCAAGAGATAGCAGCAGAGCCCTGGAGAAGAGGAAGGCCAGAACAGAGGGGTGAGGAGCTTAAAGAGTGGACTAGGACAGGGGCTCACTGGGTTCTTCAAGTTCGACAGTCTTGGAATTCAGCATCGACATGTAAGCTAATGGGTCCTTGCCGTCTCAACATCCAACACTAAGGCTAATGTCTTAATTATTTTCCATTCCCTATGACAGGCATTTTTTCCATAGATTTGAATGAAAGAAATTAAGTTGAAGCAAATTACTTGTAACCACCCAGAAATTTGGGCTTATGGAAACACTTTAGAGCAAAGCGGCAAAAGTGGGTTTCCTCTTGGTCTGTCAAGTCCAGCACATCTCTCGCGGAGTGGTGGAGCTGTTTCCTTCTCCCTTGGACCAGGAAAAAATATATTTTTGGAGCTTCATGACTATGCTAAACTGGCCAAAATTTACTCAGCAGTTCCACAGGCAGCCGTGTCTTTCAACACGTCCTCTTTTTCCTTCTTTGAGAAAACATTGGAAAACTATAGATAGCCTTGTAATAGAGACTTTTTTTCCCTTGAAAGTAAGGATGACAAGTGTATCATTTCCTCAGCTATCCCACACCAGCGGAGACAAAGTGAGAATGACGTCCGTTGCGCAGCTGGAATCGTGAGCATGTGAATTTCCCACGAGGACCCAAGGGCTGCCTGCCCCTGGGAGGGTTGTGATACCAGGCAAGCATGGCCACAACCCTCCGGTTGTTCCCTTTGAGACTAGCTCAAGCGAGGATGTAATACAAGCTTACCTTGATGTATCTGGGTGAAAAATAGTGCCAGGGGCCACTTTTCCCTTATAGAGTCATATCTGATCTCTGGTATTGTTCCCAAATTGCACGTAACTCTAGAAGAGTTCTACAAATACAGTGTAATTTTCAGCTCCTTTAATTGTTCAACAAGCTGTGTTGGGTTGATTGGAATTGCTATGTGAATTCTCCCTTACTTTCCAAAATACTTCCCAATCATGGCACAGAGAAGTGGATCATGGCTCAGATCTGGGATGGTAAAATATGAAGATAATGGACTTGACCAATAAACTAATTCTGGTTCTACTGAAGTGAGTGCTCTCCCTCTCACCCTCTCTTTTTCAGATAAAACATAATTGACCTATAACATTGTATTATTTTTAGCTATAGAACACAATGATCTGATGTATATGTATATTATAAAATGATTTCCAAAATAAGTTTGGTTAACATCCGTCACCACACATAGTTTTCCTGTGATGAGGACTTTAAAGTTCTCTCAGCAATTTTCAAATATACGATACAGTATTTTTAAACTAAAGTCACCATGCTGGGTATATTATATCCCAGGACTTAATTTATTTTATAACTGCAAGTTTGTATCTTTTGCCTTCACCCATTTTGCCCACCCCCATCCCTGCCTCTGAGAACCACCAACCTGCTCTCTGTATCTATAGATTTAGTTGTTTTTTAAATTCTACATATAAGTGATATCATAGAGCATTTGTCTTTCTCTGTCTGCCTTATTTCACTTAGCATTACACTCTCTAGCTCCATCCATGTCATAAAGAACAAGGTTTCCTTCTTTTTATGGCTGAGTAGTATTCCTCTCTCTGTCTCACTGTATATGTATAATATATATGTGTGTATGGATAAGTGGATAAAGAAAATGTGAGATCTATAGATATATAGATATAGATATCTATAGATATATAGAACGTTTTCTTTATCCACTTACCCATTAACACTTAGGCTGTTTCCGTGTCTACTTTATTGTAAATAATGCTGCAATGAATATAGGGGTGCTGATCTTTCTGAGATAGTCACTTCCTTTCCTTTGGATAAATGCCCAGAAGTGGAATCACTGGATCAGATGGTAATTCTAGTTTTAGTTTTTTGAGGAGCCTCCGTACTGTGTCTCACAGTGGCTGCACCAGTTTACATTCCCACTGACGATGCACGAGGATTTGCTTTTCTCCACATCCTCACTACTACTTGTTCTTTCTTGTCTTTTTGTTAATATCCATTCTGGCGGGTGTGAGGTGATATCTTGTGCTTTTTATTTGCATTTCCCTAATGGTTAATGATGTTGAGCACCTTTCCATGTACCTGTTGGCCATTTGTATGTCTTCTTTGTAAAAACGCCTATTCCATATCTCTGTCCATTTTTTAGTTGGGTTTTTTTTTTCTATTGAGTTGTATAAGTTCTTTATATATTTTGAATATTAACCCCTTAGAGATATAATTAGCAAATATTTTTCCCCATTCCATAGGTCATCCTTTCATTTTGTGGATTGTTTCCTTTGCTTTACAGAAGCTTTTTAGTTTGATGTAGTCCCACTTGTTTATTTTGATTTTTGTTGCCTTTGCTTTTGGTGTCAAATCCAAAAAATCATCACCAAGACTTATATCAAAGAGCTTACCTCTTATGTTTTTTTCTAGGAATTTTAAGACATCCGGCCTTGCATTCAAGTCTTACTCCATTTGGGGTTGATTTTTATGTATGGTGTAAGATAGTGGTCCACTTTCATTCTTTCGAATGTGGCTGTCCAGTTTTCCTGATATCATTTATTGAAGGAACTATTTTCCCCATTGTATATTCTTGGCTCCAATTTCACAAATTCATTGATCATATATGTATGGGTTTATTTCTGGGATTTCTATTCTGTTCCTTGGATCTATGTGTCTGTTTCTATGCCAATACCATACTGTTTTGATTACTATAGCCTTGTAATATAGTTTGAAGTCAGGAAGAGTAATGCCTCCAGCTTTCTTCCTTTTCTTCAAGATTGCTATGGCTAATTAGGGTCTTTTGTGGTTTCATATTAATTTTAGAATCATTTGTTCTTTTTCTGTGAGAAAAATACTATTGGGGAGTGCTCTTTTTGGACTCACTGGAGCCAGAAGGCCACTGAAGAGAGAGCGGGTGATAGAGCAGGGACTCCACCATCCTATTCTCTTTGGGGCTAATGCCCAACCTGGGAGGTAGTATCGTTTAGTAATTAAAAATGTGCTACTAGGATTCTTGTGTGCTTAGGAAAAATAGAACCCTTAATCACTCTAAGATTGTTTCCCTATTAATAAAATGAGGGTATTAACTATTTCAAAGGATTGGCTTGTGCATTAAAAGAGGTCATCTTTAAATGTCCAATCCACTGCCTGGCACATAGTAATCTCTCAAAAGTTCTCTTGGCCATCCCCAGACAAAAACAATGGAAGAGCAATTGGGCTTTTGAACGAGCAACTCTTGGCGTTGCTCACACCAAGGGAATCAGATATTTTGAACCGAAGAAAGATGTCCGTGCTCTGACATTGGGAAGGTGTTTTGAAATCAGGATGAACTGCACATGATGGGTTCCATAAATAGAGCCCAACATCTGGAGGTATGGTGTGCACGAGTTGCTGGCGATATTTTTCAAAGGCAGCGGTGGGGCAGTTCAGGGCGTGATGTGTAGCCTGTCAACTGTAAGAAGCGACAGGCCTCCCGAGTGGAGTCTCTGATAAGGGAGAGTAGTTACAGGCTTATGAACATGATTAAGCACCTTCTACTTATTCTTAATAGAGACTTAATTAAATACAATGTATATTTCCTCGACTGCCTTTGCCAAAGCGGCAGAGATTCTGAATGGTTATTGCTGCAATTATTAACAAGAACAAATGATTCTAGGAATGATGTTAGGAATTATAATAATGGCACTTGCAGAGGCTAAGAGGAAGCAATTACAATGCAGACAATATTAGTCTTTCTCCCTCCTTCTTAAACTGGTGGTGAAGGCTAGCTATTAATAGTCACATCCTCAACTGTTGAAAAAAAACCTCATTCTCTTTTTTATTGAGTCCACGACTAAAAGGAGCCATCCTACAATGTTAGAGCAGTGTCATGAAGGTAACAGCATTATGGTAACAGTGAAGTGACAGCAAGGGTGATTGCGATTTCCTTCTTTGCTTATCTCTTATCGGATTTTCCACAATGAGCAGATCTAGAGGCTCATTTGTTGGGAGCAGAAGCTGTGAATCACAGAGATGTGGATTCAAACCCTGGTTGTGCTTTTTTGGTTACTTAACCCTTCAGTCTCACTTCTCATGTCTGTACAACAGAGGAAATGACATTCCCACCTTGTGAAGATGACATGAGACCAGAAAGTTATAAGAAGCACTTGGCACAATGCCTGGGGCACCAGGAAGTCGTCAGCCACTGGTAATCATTATCATGTTTTGGGCTTATCATTATTATTTGTACTTGAAGAAACAAACGTAACTGAAGACAAACGTGAGAATGAATACACTTTAAAATTTTTTTATGTTTATTCGTTTTTGAAAGACAGAGACAGGGCACAAGTGGGGTGGGGCAGAGAGGTGGGGGGCACACAGAATCTGAAGCAAGCTCCAGGCTCAGAGCTGTCAGCACAGAGCCTGTGCTGAGAGCTCAGAGCCTGACGCGGGGCTCGGACTCATGAACAGCAACATCATGACCTGAGCCGAAGTCGGATGCTCAACCGACTGAGCCACCCAGGTGCTCCGAGAGTGAATACATTTTAAAATATCAAATAAGAATGCATTAGAAGGTAAAAAGGGAAAGCATTTTATTCCCTGAAAGGTAAATGGAACACGGCTTATTTAATGAAGTGCGTCTGCATATTCCCACGAATGGCATCCGTAAGCTCATCTGATTCCTGCCTAGGAGCAGGTCCCAGCAGGCGTTGCCCTCTCACTTTGCAGAAGAAACAGCTCAGAGAGGTGAGGTTTAGCCCAAAATCTAGAATGAGGACTCCAGCCATTTAATGCAAAATGCTGCTGGGCAAGCAGGGGCAGTTGTGAAATTCACTCTGGACTTCAAGGGGGCTGGGGGCTGAGGCGCTCAGCACACGGGTGAGACTGCATCCCCTGGAGGCTGAAGTACCTGTTCTTAGCATAGAGTCTCTTCAGATGCCAAGTCATGTGTTCAAAGTGCCATGTCCACCCAGTGGGGGCGCCTTTTGCTAATCCAAACAAAGGGACACTACAGGCCGGCTGGGCCCTCAGCCAGGCTGTACCCTGAGCTTCATTTCTATGGTTCCTCTTGGGGAAGGAAGGGGATTTGCTTTTTCTTTTTTAAAATTATTATAGCACTGCAACTTTCTTTCCCATTTTCCTTTTTCCTTCTTTTATCCGTCAATATACAGAACCCTGGTACAGGTTGTGTGTGTGTCTGTGTGTGTGTAATTTTTACATCCTGTCTTTAAATATTTTTATTAGGTTTTATCTAATATGAAATGCTTTTCCTATCAATTAGATAGGGGATTTAAAAGATTTGTTTTTTCATCCACATGGTTCTTCATTATTTACAATTCTCTGTGACTCGAGTTTATTTAAAAACTTGAGTATCTCACTTCTCAGACCAACATCCAAGTTGCTTCTATAAATAAAAAGCCTGGAGTCACTTAACCTAATTTCAAAGACTCCCCTACATGAAATTAAATGGAATAGTCTGGAGTTTTCTGGTATTAATCTATGATTTTATTTTAAATAGTAGTATTATGTTGCCATCTTATTTTATTATAATTTTTTTAAATGTTCTGGGATCACTTTTGAAATGAGCAAGGTTATAATAATAAATGATAACTCTTAATGTTAAGGCTTCTCTAATTTCTGCTTATTTTTATGAACACTCAGAACAATATTGTTTGGTTTTCTAACCTTATCATTTTGGACCAGCTGAAGCCACAATAAGCTATTTGCAATCCTGGGCGATGAGGCCATCCATCCCAGAGCCTGGCGGGTCTTGACTTGGCTACGAATGGGGTCATTCTGCACTGGGCTTTGCTATTGATGAAGGATGTGGATGTGAGTCAGACTTCTCTTAGAAAAGACATGAAGTGGAGTCCCAGCTCTGACAATGTAGTTCCTTCTTCAAGGAGCTGAGAGTTTGGCAGGGGCACTCAAGTTGCATCCGAGCTCATTTCACAGAAAGTTTCTGCTATTTGTGGGATTGTGAACAGGGGCTAGGCTGAGTCTTACCCACCATTGTATTCTCCAGTCTTCTGGGCACTGAGTTTTGCAATAGGAAGAACTCAATCCATGTTTTCTGAATTGAGCTGAAATAGCTACTCACCTCCAGTAGAGAAGTATCACTGTGGAAAGAAAGAAGGAATGGAGCACTGCTTTTATGGGAAGATATTGTGTCCACATACTCATTCATTCCTTTCTTGCATTGTATTTATAATATTTTAAGGCAATGATGTAGGAAGACCTGAAGGAGATAGTACATGAGCAAGGACTCCAAATAAATAAGAATTGGGGTACAGAAGGAAGAAAAGGTAGTAGGAACAACATTCTCAAAAGAGCAGAGGTCAGGCTTTGAAGGTTAGGCCTGAGGAGCTGTGACAGGTGTCCTCTGGCTGAAGCTTAGGCATCATGGAAGGAAGCACTTTAACAAAGTCTGGAAAAGGAGCCTGAACACAGTCATGGTGCTCTTGTTCACAGTCCTGCCCCCAGGGAACTGGTGATGAATGAGTCAGGCAGTCTTGGGTGCCATTGGCAGCTCTAGGTGCATAACTTCACTCTTCTCTTTGTGGATTTGTAAAATACAGTGCTGATAGCGGCATTGTGCAGATGAAAGGTGGCTGCCATAGACAGTGACCAGCATAGAATAGACACTCCATAAAGGTAGGTTTCCCTTTGTCTCTATTCCTAAGCAACACTGATCAATACAGTTATCTTCTGACAAAGTATAAGTTAAAGGCCATATCTTAGGTATACGTACAAGTAGCGAGGTATCTGATTTAATTTTTTAAAACCACACCATTCAGTTGGTCATTTCCAGAGCAATCTGGTTATTTGTTGACTGATACTATCCTTTTCCTAGCAAATTCCTGGCCTTCCTGGTGTTTGCCCCACACTTATGTCCACTGAAATCTGTCATTCTGATCCCCCTGTGCCCACCCATCCCGATGCCCTCCACGTGGCCCCCCTCAACATGTAGAAACTTTCACGTACATCTGAGATACATCTTAAATTGGCCATTTGTGCCTTCAGATTGAAAAACTAAAGGTCAGTTCAAGCACTACTTCTATGAAAATGTAAAAGGCAGTTGTTTTTCACATGCACTTGGAAGTAAGAGCCAAAGCCAAGGAGAAATGGTCATGTTATACAGATGCATTTAAAAATATATTTTAATATTCTCATTGTCTTTTTCAGAAAGCTCATACTTTCTCTAAGAAATGAAACTCAGGCCCAATACAAAGTTTTATACACAGTGACTGGTGTCATATTCATATTTATGTTTCCCTATATTTGATTTATCATTCAGCAGAAGTCACTTATTGGTCACATGATGAGGCAAATGCAAAATATTTTATGAATATTTTAACCATTTATTTCATCTTAAACAACAGCTGTGATCATTGGTACTGTCACCAATATTTTGATTCTTCTCTTTCTAGACATATGGCAAGACTAAGCCTCCCTACCTCTTGGAGGTTAGGAGGGCCAAAGGACTGGCTTTGGCCAATGAAACAGGAGTGTGTCACTACCAGCTGGAAGCCTTTAAGAGCCACAGAGTAACTTGCTATTTTCCCTTTCCTTGACGGGGTGACTGGTGATGCCCCAGATGGTGGAGGCTCTAATATCCCACGCCACCCACATGGACTAGAATCACCAATCCTACTAAGTAGGACACGCAGCACAAATGAGAAGTAGCCCGTTGTTGCTTAACTTTTTACTGTGAGATAATTGCATATTCACCTGCAGTTATAAGAAATAATACAAAGAGATCCCCTACAGCTTCTGTCCAGTTTCCCCACTGGTAACATCTTACACAACTCAATACCTCAAGCAGGAAATTGATAAAATATACTGATGTAATGCAGATTTCACCAGTTTTACATGCACTCATTTGTGTGAGCTTGTGTGTATTTAGTTCTATGGTACTTATCACATGTGTGTGGCCACCGCCACAGTCAAGATAGAGAACAGTTCCATTACCCTTTTATAGCCTTTTATAGCCACAGACAGCTCCCTCCCTTCTTCCCTCTCCCTGACTCCTACCAGAATTGCCTTATGGCCAATTAGTTATGCAGTGAAAATGGTTGTGGGGAAAATGCTTGCAGCAAAGATGCTTTCAGCTAAACTACCTAGAACCCCTCAGGCCATGTATAGTCTTGTGGGGGAGATGTGCAACTAAGTATGCTATGGGGACTATAGCAAAGCACTTCCAGAATAAAAGGAAAGAAAGTTAAATTGTGAGTTCAGGGTTTACAATAAAATGTTTGGTGCATGTGGGTGGACATGGGTATTTATTCTCTATATGTATAAATCAGTATCTATGTTCATTAGGTTTTGGAACATGGAAATACCTGAGGAATTCAAGCATCAGGTGACTCAACTAATGGGCAGCTGAATAGGGGTTGTAAAGACTAGAATGGAAGCAGAGGCAAGTTCAGTGATGTGTCAGACTGAAAAAGTCTGAGAAACAACGCAAAAGAGTCTTCAAAGAAAGGACTCAGGTCCCACCCAATCCTTCTTTGATGTTCTGCCAGCTTCCTTCAGAGTCCCACACTCATTCACCTTGACCTGGACCTCTGGCTTTCACCAGTATGAGGAGAATACTTTGATCTTCTTAAAAACAGGGTCTTGGAAAGGTGATGAGGTTCCAAGGGGTTCTTGGCAGGCAGTCCTTGCAGGCTGCCAACCTCAAAGGAAATTTGGGGTCCTGCTGCTATTGGCTCCAGCAATGGCACCTCAGTGAGGTCTGGAAGCCTGTGCATTATTCTTAAAATACTGAATCAAGGGGGGTATTGGATCTCAGGATGGAAAGTCGGGTTCCCATTGGAAACTCTGATGTCACAGTCAAATTCGCTACTGTTCACAGTTGGGTTCCCCATTTGACAGCTGAGGTTTGAAACAGAATCCTCTTTGAAATCAGAAAAAAAAGGAACACATTGGGTTGAATTTCAGGAAATGCCCTAATGGTGAAATCTGGGAAATGGCAAACGTGCATGACAAGGGAAGTGGTAAGAGTCCCAAAGCTTGAGTCATTCCAAACCATGTTGGAGACATCACTGGAAAAAGTCGGGAGAAAAGGGGCCTTCCTTAGTGGAAAGTTCATGAAGTCTCCCCAGTGTTATAGTGGCACATTTCTCAGAGCATGTGACAAGAACTGACTTCTAGATAGCCTCGCTTTCCTCTGTATCACACGCTATCTACCAATAGCACAAAGCACGGCACAAACTTTCCACCTTGCTCATGTCTCAGACATGGTTCTTTCTTCAAGTCATGAGCAAAATAACAAGTGCTAGCTAATTACAGATCAATTTTATAAGACCAGAAACATACATTATCTCATTTGAACCCCAGTGTGCTCTGCATTCTCCTCGTGTAGGTCAGATTACCGAGATTTAATGAGGTTGTGACTAGCCTGGTCTCCTGACTCCAGGTCAACTCTTGTGGTTATTTCTGTTCCCCAGCTCTGCCTTTCAAGAGAATTAAGTGGAGAAAATCACACTCCATGTTTGTGTGTGTGTGTGTGTGTGTGTGTGTGTATGTGTGTGTATTTAACTTATGGAAGTTCATTAAATTATTAAAGGTAAATCTACTGTTTACTAGAAAATAAAGATACATCAAACCAAACTCTACCAACTACCCAACTAAAATTATCTTTGCCTTAAAACACAGCCTTTCTTCCTTGCTCTGGATTTCATGTAAGATGTGGTCCTGGTTTGCTCCAAAGCTAACATCCCTCCTGACACCATAGTGCCTTTCCTGCTTCTCCTTAAATCATCAAGAGCCTGTTTCCTCTTATGCATCTTCCTCTTTTCTCCAGTGGACATTTCCTACAAATTGTTCCAATAATTGCCATTCAAAACTCACTCTTGCCTTGCTGTAGATTGGTTTTAACCTCTCTCAGGCTCTCACATTCCTTTCACTTCTGATCTTCTTTGTAAATGAGGCACACAGCATGCCCCTCCTTTGTGGTTTCCATAATGCCTTACAAACTAGCTTCCTCCTTGCACTCGCCTGAGATGCTCAAGTAAGCCATCACAAGCTAACGGCCTCACCTCTCTCTGCAGAGCAGACCACCACAGCCCTTTTGAAAACCCACCTCATTCTATTTCTGGTACATGGTATCTGTCTAATTCCTTCTCTACTCCCCATGAACTTTCTTGCTCTTAAAGACCCTTACACGGACATCTTCTCAAGCTGGACTTTACATCTACATATAAGATCTTCTAATCTAAGTCACCTATCCTAAAAATTCTACTGAAATTTAGACCTTTGCATTTGAAATTCCCCTGGGAAAGACCAACCTAAAGGACTTACCAGCCAGTTTTGATTCACTATACCCAAAACTGAGATCCTTTTCCACGAATTTTCCATTACATTGGTAATGCCATCCTAAACTCCTCATTTCCCAGGCTTGAATCCTTGAGGCAGTATTGACTCCTCCTTTCTCACTTCTCACACCCCCATAGGCTGTTACCTTCCCTATTGTGCCTCTGAAAGGCACATTCCTTTCTTTTATTTTCCACTGTCCTTGTCCAGAGCCTCATCATTTCACCCTAAGCTTTTATAACAGCATCTTGATTGCTGGCAATGATAGCAAGAGCTACCGGACTGAGATGCTGTGCTGAGCAGCCTGTGTACACCCACAACCCTCTGAAATCTTCACAATGAGGAGACTGAAGGCCACCCTGTATACACCGGAAGAGCCATGATTCACATTCTCTTCAGTGTCAATGCCTGGGCCTATGTTCCCAATGCATATTGATTCCCAAAACAAAGAACAGAGTCCCAAGTCTTTCTGCCTGATAGAAGTCTACAGAACATGGTCTTTCCCCACCTTTTCAACTTTGTTTTCCAGTGTATCCCTTCCTTCCACGATAGGCTACTGCTTGTACAAGAGATAATCTCTTTAATCTGCTTTCTTCCCCCTCACATCAACTTCTGAAATCCATCTCAAAATACCTTCCTAAGGAGACTTCACAGGTATCCACCATGTAGCTTGTCTCAGCACTTGAATAATGATTTACCCACCTCATAATAGTCGAATGTACATGTGTCCATTTCTCCCACTAACATCTCAAAAAACAGGGGCTGTGCTTTACCCCTCACTGTTATATTCCCTACCCTTTTCCTCCCCAACACCAATGCCTAGTGAAGTGCCTGCCATGTGATAAGCCATCAATGTGTCTCGGCAGAATTGAATAGCAGGCTCATGTGTGACTGGAGTTTGGATCATTAATGATGGTGTCAAGTGGGGAGTCAGATGGTCATTGTGGTCATTCTGTTCCTGAAGTATACACAGATCCCAAAAGGTCTTTGGGCTTAATCACCCATAGAACACAGTCAGTGCTGGGGTGGAGGCTCTCGTCCAACTTCCGATTGGAGTCCAGCGTTCAACTTCCATAAAGCATTCTATTCAATAACAGGTATTAATTTCCTCAGAAATAATTCTTTCTGTTATTCAGCTCCAGCACCAACCAGACTTGATTAATCAGTGGCAATAATAACAATGATAAAAGCTAACATTTACCAAACTTTACATTTATCATCTCCATTTGATCTTCAGAACTCTCTGGTGGAGTAGATACTACTATTCTCCCTTGTTCTGCTGGATGGGAATATTGAGGTTCAGAGGATAAGTAACTTCCCAGGATCACTCAGCTAGTAAGTGGTGAAGCCAGATGCAATCTGACGCCCACACTCTTAACCAATGAACCGCACCATCTCTCTAGAGGCCTGAAGTTAATAAATGTTAGTTTCTTCTCCTCCCCACACAACCAGCAGAGTTAAGACATAGCAGCCTTGGCTCAGCACAGCTGATAGTTACTGACCCCCCACTTTGTCCTTCCGTGATTGTGCACAGTCAGTTTTACAACCAGGCTGCTCGTGTGAAGATGTCCACTCACATCCTGCTCATCGTTAACCCCCTCATTAAGCTCCTCAGGAGGAGGAAGCGGTGGGAAGGGCCGTGGCTCTGAGCAGGTTGGGCTGCATCAGAGATGAGATGTGAAATCTTGGCACACCACTGGCCATGAGTCATTGGAAGCCCAAGCTGTGTACCAGAGAGGACGGCAGGAAGCCACAGGCCATGGTTTTGCTCTTGCGGCAACAATCTTTCGAGAGGCTGCATGACTGTGGTGGTTCAGCTGTTCCCCAATGGCTGCCTCTCTGTCAGTGCTGGGCTGTGTTTGTCTTGGCCAGTCGGCACGTGGAACCCTTCCTGGCTCAGTCAGTGCTACCGAGGGAGACGCATCCATTTCCTGAGTCTCCACTGCCTCTTCTGGCTACTACAGCCATTTTGTACGGCTCCTTCCTGCTGTTTGAAGACATGTTTATGGGCAGTTGGGACATAGGGACTCTTCACCTTGGCAACAGCTTCTCACCGAGCCAACAAATGGTCTTTGAAGTGGTGTTGGTTCCCGAATGAACAGAACATTTATCCTCCAGCAACAAATACCCTTTGTTTGGCTCCTAGGTTCAACATATCTTGATATAAAATGGTACCTTCACATGGTCCCACCCGAGTCTTCCATAATTCCTTTCTTAATTCATTCGTGTTGGATTCGGTGCATAGGTCACATTAACCTTATGAAAAATGCTATACCTGTCCTTATTTAAAAAAAGAAAAAAGGTTTCATCAATTTATTTAGCTGTTTGTATGTACATTGCACTGCTTGGTCCCACAAGAGAGTGAAGCACAGTCCTGGCCATCAAGAACCTAGAGGAGACCTGAATAAATGTGTGAAAATGTGGCTAGTATTGCATTATGGTAGGAGCAAAAGAGAAGCTTGGTGTGAACACAAGCCCACGTGTAATTCCTGCCTCTACTATGGAAGGACTAGACAAGTCTCATTACCCTCATCCATGAAATGGCCAAACATGCACCTCTCTCACAGAGTTTCTTGTGAAGATTAAAGGAGGCAGTATCACATCAAGCCCTTGGCAGAGTCTCTCACACTCAATGAACACCTCCATAACTGGAAGCAATGGCTATTTCTCATATTTAGGATGTGGGAGCATGTACAGGGCATTTGCTGAACCTATAAACACTTCTTCCAAAATTTAGCTGGAGAAAATCAAGGTAGAAAACTCCTTCAGGCATCCACCCAAAGCACTGGCATATACTCAGAACTGAGGCACATTCTTTTCTGAGATATCCATAGGGGTTACAAAGCTTGAATCATTGACTTCTTTGTACAACATTGTCTCAACTTATTCCTTTGGGGGTCAAATGACAGAAAGCTTCTACCTAATCCAGCTTCCAAACCTCCCATCTGCCTGCAATCAGGCAAGTGGTCAGCCTCTCCACACTGAGAGCACATCAAGGCAGGGTCCCGGGCTTTCCCCTCACAGGCCAACCTGAAATTACATCATAGCTGGACATGGCCACCCCACGGAGGTTCCAAATGTGATGCTGCTTCAAAGCATTTAGTCCTTGCAGACCATGAGATTTGTATTTTAATATATCACTCAGAATTCTTATTTTCCCTCTATCCCTACCCAGAAACTCACATTTGCCTCTCATGTTGCCTACACACTTTGAAAACACCAAATGAAAACCACACTGGCTCAGATGCTCTGAGAAGAGGCTTACACTCTGGCCAGGCCAAGTCGAACACTGAGCCACAGGTACTGACTTCTGAACTTGCCCTAATGTGTCTGTTTGGTGCCCTATATATTTTTTTGCCTAAGGCTAAGATCTGTTCTCATTTTCTCTAGATCTTTTTATGCATCCTTAATAAAAGCAAGTTGATGTGGTCTAAACACTTGAATTTGTAGCAGCAGTGAGCTTATCTATTTGAAATCTGTGGGTGAGATTTTTTCCTTAGAGAACATGGCAAAAGACAAGGCCCTCAAGTCATGAGAAATACATAAAGGCTTTTTTTTTTTAACTTCAAATACTGATCTCAGAGAGCACGTATCTTCATTCTTCAAGGTCATAACCTGGTCTTGATGTTTTCTGCTTTGTCCAACATTTTTAGGCTCTTCTTCCATGGCCATCAGTGTACATAGTATGGATTTGACTTTCCTTTGAATACCCTGCCATTAATAAGGTCCAAGATCAATGTAAAATATACATTGAATATCTAGGTACATTTTTCAGGCAGTATTATTCTCGTTTACGGAACACAATGTTTGGTGTACTTGGAAGGGGTTAGCTTGTTCAGAATATGTACCTATTGAGGAAGCTGAATATTTCTTTCTTGATTCTTTCTTTCCCTCCATCCATTCGTTTCTTCAGCCATGCATCCATTTCTCCATCCAATACATTAAACACATTTCTGTGAAGCATCTGGTGTGGGCCAAGAGTTGAGTTAAGTATTAAAGACACAAAACAGAATAACACACAACCAGAGTTTTAATGTATCAGGGGAGAAAAAGATACAAAGTTAAACTGGGAAAATGATGTAACCCAAAATGTTAGTAAAGTTTACTGGGAGAGTCAGTATGGACAGATGGGGAAGAACTTTGTCATAGAGTCATACAGATATGGACTTGATGCTGGCTCTGCCACTAACTAGCTGTGACCTTTGGCAAGTTCTTTAACTCTGGTGAGACTTGGTTTTCTCATCTGAAGATGAGATAATAGTGGTCTCTACTTCATGGAATTAGAGAATTCATGAATGAGAGATAAACATGGAAAGCATTCAGCATGGTGCTCAACACTTAGTTGGTATTCCACTTTTCTATTATTAGAATTAGTGATAGTGCCTAGGAAAACCTTACAGAGGAGTTAAAAATTGGCCTTGGTCTTGAATCGTAAGAAGGGCTTTGCTAGGTAGAAAAGGGGGGAAGACCTTTGCAAGTGGAAGGAATAGCATAAAAAGCCCAGAGTTATGGATATGTGTGACATGCTAGGAGACAGAAGATGGCCAGTGTGGTCAGATGTGAGTTAAGGGTTGAGACTGGATGAATAGGGTAGACCAGTTGGAAAATTTGTATTCCACCATAAACTTCAGGCTGTATACAGTAAACAGTGAAAGGCAGCATGGTCGTACTCCAGAAACAAGGAGTTTGCATCTTGGAAGGAGGGAGAGAGAATAAGCCGTTTCTTAGTTGCCAGTTAAACTTCTAAGCTCCTAAACTTTAAGCCTACTTTCTTGTCCACCCTCAAAACGTGGGTGATTCTCAGATACTTCCCAATGTAGAACAATGTATTTGGCAAGAGATACAGTAGACCCCCCCCCCCCTTCTTCCTTCCTCTGCCACTGTGGACACAAGCATGGTCTTCTCTGGCAGAAATAGTGAGAAGGGCTTAGGATTGTCAGTTCTGGAGTTTATTGAACCATCATGGGTGAGGCTAATGGGATGATGGTTGAACAAGACGGTCACGTTACTTCCAGTTCTCAGTCATGATTCCAAAATTTTAAGGATTTATCAACCACTTAAGTTCCAGTTGTGGGCCCAAGTCACACACAATTGGCAAGGAGCAGAGCCAGGATTTGAACCTCAGTATCTAGTTCTAGACTTTGTTCTTAGTCTTTTATGTTTTGTGGGTTTGGTTTTTTGTTTGTTTGTTTGTTTGTTTGTTTGTTTTGGGGGGTGGGTTATACCTTATTCTGTTGCTATGCTATTATGCTCACTATCTTGCCCAGGACAATGATGACATTCCCTGCTTGTTGTCATCTGTATCATAAGGACCACAGTCGTTCTCAAGTTCAGACACAGAATTCAATTTGGGAGCAAGTGGCTTTTGTGGTCTGTTTAAAATTCTAGAACACAAAGTCCTCAGCTTCTCTTCAGGGTGACAGCTTGCTTTGGAAGGCATCATGGGTCTGAGCCCCATTCAGAGGATGCAGAGTGTTTATAACAACTTTTTCTCTGCACTGTGGGCTGGCCTCTAGGTAGGAGGCCCCTGGAGAGGAAATTCAGTAGCTTCATTGCTTCTCTTGCCACACTCAGGGTGGCCAGATTCCATTATTTTGCAGCACAGGTGAGGATGAGGGACAGAGAGAGAGAGAGATTATATGTCTCTAATTAAGTACATCAACTTCAAGCTAAGCTTCTTTTTCTCTTGGAAGTTTCAAGTGCAGAGGTGACATATCCTGTTTGAAATTGTGGATGGTATTTTTCAAATACTTTAAAATACCACTTATTATCAAAGGGCCAAAGCGATGTATTTAAAGGTAATAGCACCTTATTGGCTTAGAGGCACCTCACTGGCTTTAAAATGCTCTCCTGGCATGGAGCGTAAATGCTATTGGCTCTGAACTCATTCCCGAATTATGCAAAGCTTTTGTCCCTTTTTTGGATGCCAAATGTTTGAGCCCCCACTTCTCAGTGTCTTGCTGAGAGGCCACACTGCCGGGAGACCATCAGGTGGCTGTAAAATCTGACAGCCCGAGTGAGGGAATCCAAATCTGGTTCTTATTGAGTAGCCAAGACGGCTGGGTAACTCCACAGCCAGCTGTAGATCACTTTTATGGACAGCGAGGGACACATCATTCCGGTAGCATCTGCACAGAGTGTCTTCCCGGACCATTCTAGGCTGAGGAAGGTGCAGGTGTGGCTGTGCATTTTTGTAACCCCCCTCACGTGTGAGCAAAGCCCACTGCTCCACACATCCTAGGCTTTTCTCACACCTCTTCTGTCGTGAACTCGGTACCTTGATCTTTGGGTTTCAAGAGTTGACTTAAAAGGTAATTTTCTGGTACCAAGCCCATTGCTCTCCTCCTAATGCTGAATTCACTTCATTATCCAAGTTCTTTAGTCTCTGACTTACAGTAAATAATTGTCCACAGCTGTTGTGAGTTGGTTTATCCTTCAATAAGGGTCAGGATGGCTGACTAGACATCAGAGGAAAAACTTCTATAATTTGGTGTTTAGACTAACTTACATCTATGTTTATCTCTTTTGTGTTTGTTGTAACTAAATAGGCAAGTGTGGGTTGTGGTTTAAGCATGACCAGGCAACCTGGATGTCATGGTTTTCTTTCTCATTCTTTAATTCTGATGCATGTGGAATTCTCTCCTTCCTCCCGTGCCTCAGTTTCCCCAGCAGTCACACAGAGGTGCTCAACAGTTCCTCTCATAGACTGCCTGGAGGAGTTCATGGGGGTCTGCTTGCCCATTACCTGTGAAACCAAATACCGGAAACCAGCTCTGTCTACAAGACTAGGGGAAGGCCAACCCATATCTATTGCTAGACGGGATTCACCTGAAGCTGAAACACTTAACAAACTCAGGTGTGCTATCGCTTGCAATGAAGAGAAAACCACTCCATGTGAAACCTTTACCTTCAATGCTAAAAGGCAAAAGGCACAAAGACCCGGTGTCCCAGCAGGAAGTGGGATCCATTGGTGCATTTCCATTTATGGAAGGGGGGGTGGTGCGGGAGAAGAAAGAAGGATTCTGCCACGTACATTTCCAGATGGGATTTCTGGGCTTGGCTCATGGTGGGGCCCACACAAGCTCTCCAGCTGTGTCCTGGGATCTCTAGGGGGAGGCCTAACGGCAGGATGAGGCAGGAGGCGTCCTCCCAGGGATACAAATTTATTAGGTTAAAACCTAATGCAAACACAATTTTCTCTGAAAACACCAACACAAGGAGCAAAAGGATAAGCAAAGATGATTCCAAAGAAAATGTAGCCCATTGAGATTAATGGCTAGGGAGGAAAGGAGGGAGACCATAGCAAACTGTAGGCCAGGAACAGAGAACAAGGAACATCTGAAGCTTTCTACAAAGGAAGCTCATGACCCCCCCATTGAAGCCACTATCATCTGTTGCCTAGAATACTTCAGAGGCTGCCCTGCCCTCCCTCTCTGCCTTGTTGAATGAGACATGCCCACGATCAGCCTAATCTGGGTACAGAGTAGGAGCCTGGTGCAAAGTAAAGCCTTTTGGGGTTGGACAGACCTGCAGCTGTAAGTTATTTAGCCTTATTGGGCCTCAGTTTTCTCACCTATGCAATGAAGATAATAAATGCGCCTTGTAGAGCTCTCATGAAGCTGAAGTAACATCGTGCTTGTGAGGTCCTTATACTCTATGTGGCACATCAGAGTCTCTCTGTAAATGATAATTATTACTGTTCCCAGCGCCGTTACCTCAGTCAGACCACTTCGTCACTCACAGCTCCTTCGTGACTCCCCATGGCCCATGGCATGAAGGCTGAGCTCCCTTTTATAAACCCTGGCTCCGGCTTGCTTTCTAGACCAGTGCCGTGCAGCCGAACTCTCTGCAATCATGGAAATGTTCTCTGTGTTGTGCTGTGTGGTAGCTGTTGGCTACATGTAGCCAACGAGCAGTTGAAAAGTGGGTAGAATGAGAAACAGAATGCTAAATTTAATTTTAATTCATTTAAATTTACCTAGCCACATGTGGCTAGCAGCTCCTATATTAGTGCAAGTCTTAGACATTTGCATTGCCCCCAAAAGGCATCCACTCTAGCCAAATGGATTTTTCACTCCTTGCTGTTATGCCTGCGTGATGCTGCAAACAGCTCTGTGGTTTGTGCCTTGCCCCAAAGTGCCCAGCTGAGGGGGGAAGTAGGACCCAACATCGAGCCAGTGCCTGGCTCATCATCCTGTGTGTCCTGGGATGGGGCTGCATCAGCAGGGAGGATGGGCTGTCATCTTCTAATTCACACAGTCAGCAGGGAAGCTCCATTCAAAGGCATCTTTATGCCAGCAGTGTTGCTATGCACCTTTTCTCTCTGGCCAAAGCCATTTCGCCTTTTTTTTTTTTTTAAGTTTATTTATCTTGAGAGAGAGAGAGGGAGAGAGAATCCCAAGCAGGCTCCGTGCTATCAGTGCAGAGCCTGATGTGGGGCTCGATCTCACAAATCATGAGATCGTGACCTGAGCTGAAATCAAGAGTTGGATGCTCAACCAACTGAGCAACATGGGACTAGCCCAAACTCCTTGCACTCATTAAGCTTCTTGCCCTCCAAACTCTCTAAGCTTTCTTTCATCTGTGAGGCATGGTGGAGGTCATGGTTAAGAATTCAGTATCTGAAGCAAGCCATGCGCCTAGCTGGAATCCCAGCTCTGTCACCTACTTGGCATATGACTTTGAGCACATTATTTTCTCTCTAAGCCTCTGTATATTCAACTATACAATGGGACAGCAATAGCACCTCTCTCATAGGGTGGTTTCAAGGAGTAAATGATGATGTGGCTAGGTTTGTCGCATGGTGTCTGACTCAAAGTGAGTGTGAATTGTACTTTTATATACTCGCTCTTTTAATAAATATTTATTGAGCAACTATACATATACATGCTCAACACTGTGTCAAACTCTGGAGATTCAATGGTGAGTAAATGCAGATAAAACCCCTGTCCACCTGGAGGCGTGCATAGGATATAGGTGATGTTTCAAATGATAACACAAACCATAGCACTGCAACCGGGCGAATGTGAAGGAAAGATTCCTGGTGCAATGAGAGCCTGTGGCAGGTTTGTTTGTCCTACTCAGCCAAGTCAGAAAAGACTTTTCTAAGAACAAGATGCTTGAGCCAAGATTGGAACGAGGAGAGTAGATGTCGACTAGCTGAGAGGAGGGGGAAGTGTGTTCCAGGCTCAGGAAACAGCATACATGAAGGCCTTTGCTGGGTGGGACTGGGAAGCCCCTAGAGGGACAGAAACATAGGATAAAACATAGGATAAGGCACAGTTTGAGACTGGGCTGCAGAGGCTGGACAGGCATTTTTGTAGCCCGCACAACAGGAAGAGCAGAGAAATGCCATGGTCTGTTTTGCTTCTCTACAAAGATCTCACCGATTTCAGTGTGGAGAACGGATCAGGTCACACATGGCGTAGAGGCAGGTAGACGTAAAAACCACTGCAGCCCTATAAGCAAAGGATGGCGATGAGGAAAGAGACAAAAATGTGTTTGAATTCAAGCTACTTTGTTTTCCTTTCATCCAGGAATTCATGACATACGGTCTTTTGATGATTAACACAGTCTTGTATTTCTATTTACTCAGGTCTTCCAACACTATGCCCTGTCACTCCAATGGGAAGATAAACTCTTTGTAACCAAGAGTCATTTTATGTTTGTGTGTAACTTGAATGGCACCCTGCTTATAGTAACTTCAAAAGGAATATTTGCTAAGGTGTTTTCTAAGTTTCATTGACTAGTAAGAGGGACAATTGTATGAATGGCTGATAACATGGGAGGGTTGTGGGGTATGTGAGGATAGAAATTTCTTTCTCCATGTTGCCAGAAGAACCGAGCAAAACTAGCAAGGGAAAGAAAAATACTCAATTCTTCCAACTAGACAAGGAGGACTTCTTTTCCAGATGGGTAAGGCTTCCCTGAAGGACCTGAGTGAAATCAGCATAACAATACTTCTCTCTCCCCGTGGTACTTGCCATAAAGTTCTAAAAGTGATCTTCACATTTACATGTGCTGTATGCGCAAAGGGTGATGTTATTACTTATTTAAAGCACACAAAATAACCAAGCTCATTCTTCTTTTCTTTCTTATTCTCTTCTCACGTTCAAGCTTTTGCTTTAGTTTTTTTGTTTTATTTTGATTTTTGTTTTGTTTTGTTTTGTTTTCAGGGGAAAACGGCAGAAACCCCAACGCAAGTTGACTTAAATCAGAAAGAAATCACTCTTTCAAATAACAAGTGGTCCAGAATCTGGGTGTTCTCCAGGAAGGTTCAGGAGCTCAACTACTTATCAAGGAAGAGGCTCTGTCCCACTCTGTTTTGTACCGCACCAGCCTCAAACCAAATCTAGTTCCCTTCAAAGTCAGAGGGTCAGTAGGGCAGCCCATGCAGAGTCTTGTTTACATGGGAGAGAAAACTCTAGAGCAGCAAACACAGTAACTGGCTTCCTTGCCCATCCCCTTCAGAAGGAACGGAAAACTTTCCCCCATGTCATAATTTGAACTCATCTCCTTCAGTCTGATTGGGCTAAGAAGGTCACATGTCTATTCCCAGACCAATCACAAGCTCCATGAAAAAAAAAAAATGCCATGCTCTGATTGGCTTAGAGTAAGTTAAGATTTACCCCTGGAGCTGGGGATAGAGAGGTTTTCTGAACCAAAATTGGGTGTGCATTGACAAATAGGAAAGGGAGAAAGGCGTTGGAAAGGCAACCAAGTATGCCTTCCTAGTATGAGCTGCTTCCTAGAAAAATGAGATGATTTTGTAAGTCAAGCTCCACTTCATTCATCTATTCCTTCCTGCACTCACTCCACGAATATTTATTGGGTGCTTACTCTGCGCTGAACTCTAGGTAAGCTTATTTAGAGGCACCTCAAGAATTTTTCGAATACCTCTGCACGTATTTTTCATTCACTTGCCACATATGGAGGCAAGTAGCCATACCAAGAGACAGACGTAGTCACGTGGCACATTTTTAAAAACCCATGCTCCTAACATTCTGTTCGCACATTCAGATCTTCATAAATCTGGATTCCAAGGGGACCAGGTCACGATATCATTTTGGGCCATTGTCAAAGAGGATTTACGATGGTTGTTTGCATGACCCAACCATATGCTGTGGCTGGGGAAATATTCTGGTTAGTCTGTTTGACGTATGTATTGATGACAAAGAACGTTACACCACACCACACCACACCACACGAAGAGAGCAACATGAAAACCTTCCCCCAAGTTATCAGTGTATTGCCTGTAGAATAATGACCTTCTTGGTAAAATCAAGAGATGATTAAAAATAATTAATGGATATTTCTTGAAAAGGATATAACAATTGGAGGATCTGGAAGCCAGCTGTCCTAACATTTCTTATGAAGAAGGTTGCATATTACTGGTTCTGTGAAAACGTGTGCTTTTAGCCCTTCAGCAAAAGGCCAGGAGAGACAGAGCTGACCCAGGGATAATGCTGGTTTTTTGTTCTTCTATCCTTTCAGCACAGAGCCCAAGTCTTGGGAAATGAATTTTTTCTGACCTGACTTGGTCTTTTCCTGTGTGTGACCTGAGAAATCTGAGTGTCTTAACTGGAGATCTGAGAGAATGGAACCCCTTACTCACACGCCAATCACCCAGTTTCCAGAATGAAACTAGAGAAAGAAGGAAGAAAACTCCATTGTGCCTTGCTTTCCTCATGTGTCAGATAGAGAGAATACTATCTAGACCATGGAGGTGGATATGAAAATCAAACAAAATACTATGTATGTAAATACCAGCAAGGGCAAGGAGAGGGGTTGGCCACAAACAGCAGCACGAGGGGAATTTGTTGGAGGTGGAACTGTTCTGTGGTGGTAGTTACATAGCTGTATGCATCTGTGAAAAGTCATAGCTCTGGTCACTAAAAGGAATAGATTTTAATTTGTATAAAGAAAAAGTAAACAAAATGCCCAGACACAATTTTTAGTTAATAAATCCCTAAGTGCCAAGCTAGACATTTATAATAATAATAAAAACACGCAGTCCCTAGTTTCAAGGAGGTAATGGTTTTGAGGGACAGACATGTAAAATGTGAGCCTCCTTATCTACTTCCATGGAAGGTCTCTTCACACACACGAGGCTCTCTGATTCTCAGATTTGCCATGCTCCTGTCCCCTCTGCACATGTCGTACCCCACTGTCCAGAACAACCTTCTCTCCTCACTCCTGCTGTTGGTTAGTTCCTCTGCACCTTGTGGATCTTGGTTTAGTCACCTCCTCCAGGAAGCATTCCTGGAAGACCTATTTCACGGGTTCAGGGGTGTGCTCCCTCACAGTACTCCTCAGCACCTCCCACCTGTCACTCTGCTTACCTGGTGCTTCCATGGGCTGTGAGTTGGTGAGGGTGGGGATCCTGAGTCCAGTTTGCTCTTGTCACCTCAGAACCCTTCATGTTAAGTGTACCTGGCAGGTGGGCGGATGATGGACAGATGGTAAGTGAAGGATACTCGGGCCCACTGTGACATCTCAACTCAGTCACAGTTCTTTACCTTGATCAGTAACAGGAGCCAACATGAACAAGCCTCAGCAAAGTAGAAAATTTACTCACAGGGTATTGGAAGAGACCTGAAGCTCAAAAGTCACTGGGCTATATGGGGAACTAGAACAAGCCTCTGCATAGCTGTTGGAAACGCAGACAAAATTTTCTCTCCATCCCTACTGTTTTTTTCTGCAGTTCAACCTCATGCTCATTTCTGCTCAACTTCATTCTCTCTGTTCCTCCCATATGCACGTGTTGGAAGAAGGTCACCCAACAACAGGTTGCCCTTTTCCTTAAAAGGAAACAGTTCAGACTAATGGGCTGTCTGTAAATCCCAATGCCAAAATCCTGGAAGGATCTGATTACTTCAGTTTGGGTCAGATCTCTACCTGTATGTACCTCAGTCAACTCTGATCACAGTGCAGACTCCCATCACACAAATATGGCTGCCAAGGTCGACCCAGTTCTTAAAAAGAGTATTGTTTCAGGGTTGGGCAGACACTTCAATCAGTGATGACTACTATAGCAGAGAGACTCTAGGAGACCCTTGTGACCTTTATCTCCTGGTATTCATGACTTTGAGTGTGGGCAGGGCCTGTGACATGCTTTTAACCAATATAACATGACAAAGGTGATGGGAAGTATGTGATCATATGTATATGATTGCATGTGTATAAGATTGTAGCATTCATCTTGCTTCAGTCTTTCCATCCTTAGTTGCTCTAAGGGAGCAGGTTGTTCGTGTTGGGAGACCCTACATGTCAAGGACCCAAGGGTGACTTCTGGCCAACAACTATCAAGAAATTTAAGTTCTCAGTCCTACAAAGACCACAAGAAATGATTTTGTCAATAATCCGAGTGAGCTAGGAGAAAGACTCTTCCCCCGTCAAGCCTCAGATGATATCATGGTCCCAACCAATATGTTGATTGCAACCTTTTGAGATTTTAAGCAGAGGACACAGCTAAGCCATGCCTGGAATTCTGATCCACAGAAATTGTGAGATAATAAATATGTGCTGTATTGAGCTTCTAAGTTTGTGCTGATACTGTTACTGTTATACAGCAATAGAAAACTAATAAAACTGTACAATATTTTCCAATTAAAAATACACTCAAAGCTTCACAGGTTCTTAGTACAAACTTGTAAGGTAACCTCCAAAATAAGGCCACACTCTTTTAGGTGGCCCAAGAATGGTGCAGTAGCCACACCTGATAGTGGAAGGGATGCCGGGGCCTTACACAGGAGCCCCCACCATGATGCTGACGTGTGCTGTTGGGAAACTTCTCTCAGGAGATAGAGTGCTGAGCTCAGGTTGGGGTGGGAGGTTGAGCTATCACGTGAAAGATGCCAACCTCTGGAGTTAAAAATGGTAGGGCGCCCAGAGGCAGCAGGAAGGTGGACCAGGGAGGAGCATGAGAATGGAGGGGAAGAGCAAGGCAGACTGAAGGCTTCTGGGTTGGAGCTGTGTCTGCAGTGTAGATTTCCTCTGCCCAAAGTAATCCAAGTAAGTGTCAAATTACTGATTTGTGATGTCGCTAAGCTGGTGGGGGAAGAGGGTTAGACGTTGCACACGCCTACTTCAGGGTAAGGACGCTTATGTCTTATCTCCAACTTTAGCCGCCACAGGTGGCTAGTGTGCCCGTCAGGGAAGACAGCAGGGAGCAGCTATAATGCTGCAAATATCCACATGATTGTCTCAGACTGTACAGATAAAAATTACCTGTGATGCTTGTTCAAAATCCATAGTCCCAGACCTCTCCCCCCTGTAATTCCTACTTGGGGAGATCTAGGTGGAACTCAGGAAGCAACACTTTCAACAGGCTGTCATGGGACTTGGATCATCAGGGTAGCTTGGGAAAACTCAGGCACTCATGTTTGTGGAGTCTGTCAAGAATAATGTCAATAGTTCTTACCATATATTGGAGATGACACTGTGGTCCAAGATTGGAAAATGATGCCCATCTGAGACCCTTCTCCTGAGTAGTGCATGGAAGGCTAGAATCCCCACAGCAAAGGATCCACTGATGAGCTTCCCAGATGGACTGAGTCAGGAGCCTACTCCAGCCATCCTCGCCATCCACCTGCACACCCAAGGAACCCTTGAGGAGCCATTCTCCCACAAAGACTCTGGAAAATCAAAACTGTGCGGCCAAACCAGTGCTCCAGACAGAATGTGCCTGAAACTCCATGGTGTGGATGAGGCAGCCCAAAGCCCTTCACCCCTCCTCCCCCATTTGTTCTTGTTCCCTCTGGACCAGGCAGCCCAGTCAGGCTGGCTCCTGTCTCTGCTTGAGTCTCTCCCTCTTCCTTGACAGCCTTCTCTCCTCCCTGTTAAAACGCCATCCTTAACAAGCTCATCTGCACACAGGGAGCCAGCTTGCTTCCATTGCAAGTGACACTTCCATCAGAAAGGGCTGTCAGGGCGCCTGGGCGGCTCAGTTGGTAAAGTGTTTCACTACTGATTTCGGCTCAGGTCATGATCTAACAGTTCATGAGTTTGAGCCCGGCGCCGGGCTCCACGCTAACAGTACGGAGCCTGCTTGGGATTCTCTGTCTCTCTCTCTCTCTCTCTCTGCCCCTCCCCTGCTCGCTCATTCTCCCCCCCCCCCCCAAAATAAATAAATAAACATAAAAAAAAGAAAGGGCTGTCTGCTCAGTGCTAACAGAAGCAGCCTCACCGCTCCTTGGTGTACACATAGAATAACGATGAGCAAGGGAGTGAGCCTGCTGTCATTTTGTAGGGCAGTGGGGAAGAAGCCTGGGTTGTGGGGAAAACTCATTTCGCTTCTGAACTCTTGCCTCCCTGGCTTTGCCCCCTCCTTCTCTGGCCGGTCTTGCCAGCTGCTGACTGTGGTCCCCTGAGACCAAGCCCTCCCTGAGACACCATTTGCCACAGGGCCTGACCAAGGATAGGGGGAATTGACAGTCCCTGCTGAACCCAGCGGTCCTCGCACACTTCCTGGCTGATGGGAGGGGCTCCAGACCCTACTGAGCCACATGACTACTTGCTCTCCAAGGAGCAAAGTTGCACAAACACAATTAATGAGCCAACAGTAATAAAAAGGATTGGAGCTCCTTTACTCCTGTATTTTGAAAACAAGAAAGAAGATGCTTGATCTTGCAATACTGACTGCAGTCCCATTTCCTGTATTCCACCTTCCCCCAGACCCTGCAGCTGTACTGGAACTGCCCCAGCCCCAACAGACACACACACACACACACACACACATGCACTCACAACACCCGCATGCACATGGGCACACTGCATCCATCCAGGTGCACACGTGCACACAGCCCTGCAATGTTCTGAGAATGGCAGCTGTCTTTCCTTCTCCTCTCCCTACACTGAGTATATTATGGAGACTGTCTCAGCCTCTCCCACCCTCTAAGCCACCCTATCCTTTTACAGACAGTACTGAGGGGAAGAAACAGAGGTTCCCCCCACAGGATTCTCCCTCTGGGCTGGGGAAGAAGATGGGCTTCTAAACACTCCCCAGTTCATTTGTGTCATTACATGAGCCATTATTATAGGCAGATGAGAAGTCGTGTATGATCAGCTGCTTAAAGACAGAACTTTCCGGGGCGCCTGGGTGGCGCAGTCGGTTAAGCGTCCGACTTCAGCCAGGTCACGATCTCTCAGTCCGTGAGTTCGAGCCCCGCGTCAGGCTCTGGGCTGATGGCTCGGAGCCTGGAGCCTGTTTCCGATTCTGTGTCTCCCTCTCTCTCTGCCCCTCCCCCGTTCATGCTCTGTCTCTCTCTGTCCCAAAAATAAATAAAAAACGTTGGAAAAAAAAAATTAAAAAAAAAAAAAGACAGAACTTTCTGATTGATACCTGAAGATAGGAAAACTGAAACTCTTCCTCTTTCCCCTAGCATGAATCCTGTGGTCCCCGCCTCTCCAGCATCTAAATCACGCAGCACAAAATCTCCCAGAAGAAAATAATGTATTGGGTAGTTATTATATACAGGCAGGTAACTTACACATATTAATTAATCCTTGCTCCTATCCCCATCATTGAAGAGTATGAGCTCTAACGTGCTAATAACGGCATGTGTGCACACATCTAGTCCTCACCAAGCACTGTCGTGAGTTTTTAACATGCATTAACTCATTAAATCTTCCCAACAATGCCACGCAGCAGCTCCCATTATTGTTCCTAGTTTGTCCATGGGGAATGTGGGACACAGAGAAAGAATTCTGTTCAGCACCGTAGCAAGGGAGCAGAGCCTGTGGGAAACCTGAAGCCGACCCAGTCCTGACCTAGGTTCGCCTGTCTCCCCTGGTGTTCTAGGTCAGAGGACATTCTCTGGACCTGAGCGACTTCATCTTGGGGTTGACCGTGTATTTTCTAGCTCTAGGAGCCACTTGACCCATTCAGATTTTGGTAAATAGCAATTTCAAACTTAAAACTTTCTGTGAGGATTGAGATAATAAGTCTTTCTAGATCAATGCCTCGCCTATATTTAACCCTTCATGAATATAGCTGTCATTATTGATATTAGCACCATTTTGTAGGTGAGAAAACAGAGGACTGCAGAGGATAGGTCACTCGCTCAAGGTCACACAGCTCATCAGTGGTCAATACAAGGTGGAAATCTAGGTTGGCTTCTCATATTTGGATCCTTTTATCCAGAACACCTTGCCACTACATTTTCATTGAGATCCAGAGTGTGGAAGTCCAGCAAATTGTTTTGACAGTTCTTTTCTAAGCGAGCATCAGTCCTATGTAAAGCCAGCTGCCAATGGCACTGGACACTGTAGCCTGCATGCTCCCAAATCTGCAGTTCATCAACAGAATGAAATCTAAATGTCAGATCACATCCTGTCTGATATTCGTCCTTCCCTAAACACACATAAAACTAAAATATTTGTAGACGGTTTTGCTATTTTCCAAAGCCTTTTCCGGACTCTTTGTTCTATGCGCCTTTCAAAGTCCTGCACTCTTCACTCCCTGTCAAGGGTGCCCTGGCTTGGGCTATGGTTCAACGTATAGGGTCTCCAGTCCACCTTTGCCAGACAGCGTCCCTCAGGATCCCTTCGGCCTCTATAAGGCTTGAAAATCAAGTTTGGAAAACTAAGGCTCAGAGCAGTACGGACAATTCATAAAGCGAGTGGTTGGTGTGAGCAAAGGTATATCCAGGTTGCTACTTGAAGGAGGTAAACTGAGCCCAAGTTAAGGGAAGCCCTATTTTGCATTTTGGAGAGTAGATGCATCTAACTTTACCTCTCTACCCCTGTAAGTGATAAATCTTAAATTCTCAGCTGCATCAAGAATATGTTGGGGCACCCGGGTGGCTTGGTTGGTTAAGCATCTGACGCCTGACTTCGGCTCAAGTCATGATCTCATGGTTCCGTTCGTGAATTCAAGCCCCACATTGGGCTCGCTGCTGTCAGTGCAGAGCCTGCTTTGGATCTTTTGTCCCCCTCTCTCTTTCCTCCTCCCCAGCTCATGCTCTCTCTCTCTCTCTCAAAAATAAATAAGCATTAAAAAAAAAAATTCTCACTCCCCCATCCCTTTGCCCCTCCCCCACTCATGCTCTTTCTGTCTCTCAAAACAAATATGCTTTATAAATAATAAATTCAGAGTAACATAGTAAGAAAGATGCTAAGAATCAATCTGGCATCTGTATATCTTTCACTTTTTTAATGTCGAAAGAATTGTCATATTTTGAAACAAATATATTAAACATGATTTTATGAAAGCTTTCTGGTTTGGAGAATTGTCTTCCCATTAAGTAAAATTTCAGTGTTATTCTATTTGTATGTAACTAATTTGCAAATACCATTTGCTCATCAATTAAAATCAAAATTACTATTGTTAGTAAATCAGGCTGATTGATTTTGATAAGACATACTAGATATGAATAGTCTGAGACCTGGGAAAATCTATATAACTTCTGCAGTCAGAAATAAGGACCTACTGGGGCACCTAGGTGGCTCAGTCAAGTGTCTGACTTCCACTGAGGTCATGATCTCACAGCTCGTGGGTTCCAGGCCCCGCGTCGGGCTCTGTGCTGACAGCTCAGAGCCTGGAGCCTGCTTCCGACTCTGTCTCCCTCTCTGTCCGCCCCCCGCCCCCCACTTGTGCTCATTCTCTCTCTCTCTCAAAATTAAAACATTTTTTTTTTTAATTTAAAAAAAAAAAACTGCCTTCATTTTCTCAGGGAGAAAACTTCCTCCTTAATTCCAAAGATCATTCTTTTGAAGCTCAGTGTTTGTTGGAGACCGGAGAAGGATTTGTGAAAGCTCCTCCCGGCTTGTTCCTGTGGTCCAAGCACCCGTCTGTCTGCCAGGATCCAGGGACACTGGAGTCATAACTGAACCTACTGCCTACTGCTCACAGGCTGCCCACTGCTTTGTGGGGGTTTCGTCCTACTGTTACATTTATGCCTCACCTGGAGTCCGACCCTCATCCTATTTCCAATTCCTAGCAAGCCAACGTAGCACACTGAACACACCCACGAGTTTTCATTTTTGACAGTTCTTAGAAAGCCAAGCCCAGTATTCTGAGAAGTGTGAGCACCTGAATGAAGGAAAGCCTCAGATGGAGGGGTGGGAGCTCGCCTCAAGATCCCTAAAACCGTGGCAACTCCTCGCTGCCTCCCCCATGAGGCAGGTCTCAGAACCAAGCAAACATCCGCCCTGCCTCTCCTCTCAGGACATTCCGCCTCTTCACGGGTGTTTCCACAAACTCGCTGCCTACTTTCCTTTATGGGTTGGTAAACCAAGCAAGCCTTTATTCCGAAAACATAAGAAGACTCTTCCTTACTAAAGCCATGGAGAAAACCCAAGATACGGAAAGCATGCGGAGGAAGCAACACAATGACAGAGTCTGGGGCAACATAGTAGACTTTTGGGGGGTTTGTACAAGGCTTCAGTTGGGTGTTCCTTTTTTTTCTGAGACTTAATTTTCCATGCTGGGTAATTGTTTACAGGTAGAGGATAAATCCAGATGACCTCCCGAGGTTCCTTTCAGCTTCTGTGTCTTTGAGCCCGGAGTTTATTTTGTTCTTAAGTAAAACTGCTTTTTTTCTCTACCATTAAATGTATGGTACGGCAGACGAGTTAATGGTCCTGGGTTTAGTACCTCTCTACCCCTTTTAAGAAATACCCTGCATTTCCCTCAAGGGCAGGGAGGATACCTTGTTTCTCTCCAGATTGCCACAAAGCAAGGGTTGGACATTGTCTGACCTGATTCGAAATGGCATATTTGGATCACTTGATAATTAACTTCCTTACAAACTCGAGATTCCCAAAAAGGGCTAAGAATTTGGTCTTCAAGACAGAATATTTTTAAATGATATAGATCTATGTGCCCTGACACCGATCTCTAAGATACACTCTTGAGGACAAGAAAGTGTGAAACGATATTTACAATATGATTCCGCTTATGTTGTTTAAAAGAGAAAACAACCCCAAACAATTGGTTTCCATAGGTATATATATTTCTGGATGTAAACGCATAGAAAAACCGCCACCACAGAGCGGCCACATAATACGACAGCAGTGTCACCTCAGGGAGAAAAGAAAATAGAGGGAAGGAACCTACCATTATCTGACATGTTTGTAGTTTTAACAACCCAACTTTATTATTCAATACTTGTGTTCTTAAATATAAACAAATAAGTGGAAGATCAAACGTCAAGGGAATTCAGAAAGAGAAAACAAGTAGATAGATCAAAGTTGCACAGCTCACAAAAGCAAGGGGGAAGCTCTCAAAATGCCGCTCAAAACAAGATCTTAGGCTAGTGGTCCTGAAGATGGCGGCGTAGGAAGACACGGGGCTCACAGCGCGTCCTGCCTATCACTTAGATTCCACCTACACCTGCCTAAAGAACCCAGAAAACCGCCAGAGGATTAGCAGAAGGGAGTCTCCGGAGTCAAGCGCAGACGAGAGGCCACGGAAGAGGGTAGGAAGGGCGGTGAGGCGGTGCGCGCTCCACGGACTGGCGGGAGGGAGCCGGGGCGGAGGGGCGGCTCGCCGGCCAAGCAGAGCCCCCGAGTCTGGCTGGCAAAAGCGGAGGGGCCGGACGGACTGTGTTCCGACAGCAAGCGCGACTTAGCGTCTGGGAGGTCATAAGTGAACAGCTCTGCTCAGAAAGCGGGAAGGCTGGAGGACAAAGGGAGGGAGAGCTGCTGAGCCCCCGGACGGCAGAGCTCAGCTTGGCGGGGAACAAAGGCGCACGCCAGCGCCATCTCCCCCGCCCATCCCCCAGCCAAAATCCCAAAGGGAACCAGTTCCTGCCAGGGAACTTGCTCGCTCCGCGCAAACACCCAACTCTGTGCTTCTACGGAGCCAAACCTCCGGCAGCGGATCTGACTCCCTCCCGCTGCCACAGGGCTCCTCCTGAAGTGGATCACCTAAGGAGAAGCGAGCTAAGCCTGCCCCTCCAGCCCCCGTGCACCTTGCCTACCCACCCCAGCTAACACAAGCCTGGCAGTGTGCAAGTAGCCCAGACGGGACACGCCACCCCACAGTGAATCCCGCCCCTAGGAGAGGGGAAGAGAAGGCACACACCAGTCTGACTGTGGCCCCAGCAGTGGGCTGGGGGCAGACATCGGGTCGGACTGCGGCCCCGCCCACTAACTCCAGTTATACACCACAGCACAGGGGAAGTGCACTGCAGGTCCTCACCACGCCAGGGGCTCTCCAAAATGACCAAACGGAAGAATTCCCCTCAGAAGAATCTCCAGGAAATAACAACAGCTAATGAACTGATCAAAAAGGATTTAAATAATATAACAGAAAGTGAATTTAGAATAATAGTCATAAAATTAATCGCTGGGCTTGAAAACAGTATACAGGACAGCAGAGGATCTCTTGCCACAAAGATCGAGGGACTAAGGAACAGTCACGAGGAGTTGAAAAACGCTTTAAACGAATTGCAAAACAAAATGGAATCCACGATGGCTCGGCTTGAAGAGGCAGAGGAGAGAATAGGTGAACTAGAAGATAAAGTTATGGAGAAAGAGGAAGCTGAAAGAAAGAGAGATAAAAAAATCCAGGAGTATGAGGGGAAAATTAGAGAACTAAGTGATACACTAAAAAAAAATAATATACGCATAATTGGTATCCCAGAGGAGGAAGAGAGAGGGAAGGGTGCTGAAGGGGTACTTGAACAAATTATAGCTGAGAACTTCCCTGAACTGGGGAAGGAAAAAGGCATTGAAATCCAAGAGGCACAGAGAACTCCCTTCAGACGTAACTTGAATCGATCTTCTGCACGACATATCATAGTGAAACTGGCAAAATACAAGGATAAAGAGAAAATTCTGAAAGCAGCAAGGGATAAACGTGCCCTCACATATAAAGGGAGACCTATAAGACTCGTGACTGATCTCTCCTTTGAAACTTGGCAGGCCAGAAAGGCTTGGCACGATATCTACAGTGTGCTAAACAGAAAAAATATGCAGCCGAGAATCCTTTATCCAGCAAGTCTGTCATTTAGAATAGAAGGAGAGATAAAGGTCTTCCCAAACAAACAAAAACTGAAGGAATTTGTCACCACGAAACCAGCCCTACAAGAGATCCTAAGGGGGATCCTGTGAGACAAAGTACCAGAGACATCACTACAAGCATAAAACATACAGACATCACAATGACTCTAAACCCATATCTTTCTATAATAACACTGAATGTAAATGGATTAAATGCGCCAACTAAAAGACATAGGGTATCAGAATGGATAAAAAAACAAGACCCATCTATTTGCTGTCTACAAGAGACACATTTCAGATCTGAGGACACCTTTAGATTGAGAGTGAGGGGATGGAGAACTATTTATCATGCTCCTGGAAGCCAAAAGAAAGCTGGAGTAGCCATACTTATATCAGACAAACTAGACTTTAAATTAAAGGCTGTAACAAGAGATGAAGAAGGGCATTATATAATAATCACAGGGTCTATCCACCAGGAAGAGCTAACTATTATAAATGTCTATGCGCCAAATACCCGAGCCCCCAGATATATAAAACAATTACTCATAAACATAAGCAACCTTATTGATAAGAATGTGGTCATTGCAGGGGACTTTAACACCCCACTTACAGAAATGGATAGATCATCTAGACACACAGTCAATAAAGAAACAAGGGCCCTGAATGATACATTGGATCAGATGGACTTGACAGATATATTTAGAACTCTGCATCCCAAAGCAACAGAATATACTTTCTTCTCGAGTGCACATGGAACATTCTCCAAGATAGATCATATACTGGGTCACAAAACAGCCCTTCATAAGTTTACAAGAATTGAAATTATACCATGCATACTTTCAGACCACAATGCTATGAAGCTTGAAATCAACCACAGGAAAAAGTCTGGAAAACCTCCAAAAGCATGGAGGTTAAAGAACACCCTACTAACGAATGATTGGGTCAACCAGGCAATTAGAGAAGAAATTAAAACATATATGGAAACAAACGAAAATGAAAATACAACAATCCAAACACTCTGGGATGCAGCGAAGGCAGTCCTGAGAGGAAAATACATTGCAATCCAGGCCTATCTCAAGAAACAAGAAAAATCCCAAATACAAAATCTAACAGCACACCTAAAGGAAATAGAAGCAGAACAGCAAAGGCAGCCTAAACCCAGCAGAAGAAGAGAAATAATAAAGATCAGAGCAGAAATAAACAATATAGAATCTAAAAAAACTGTAGAGCAGATCAACGAAACCAAGAGTTGGTTTTTTGAAAAAATAAACAAAATTGAGAAACCTCTAGCCAGGCTTCTCAAAAAGAAAAGAGAGATGACCCAAATAGATAAAATCATGAATGAAAATGGAATGATTACAACCAATCCCTCAGAGATACAAACAATTATCAGGGAATACTATGAAAAATTATATGCCAGCAAATTGGACAACCTGGAAGAAATGGACAAATTTCTAAACACCCACACTCTTCCAAAACTCAATCAGGAGGAAATAGAAAGCTTGAACAGACCCATAACCAGCGAAGAAATTGAATCGGTTATCAAAAATCTCCCAACAAATAAGAGTCCAGGACCAGATGGCTTCCCAGGGGAGTTCTACCAGACATTTAAAGCAGAGATAATACCTATCCTTCTCAAGCTATTCCAAGAAATAGAAAGGGAAGGAAAACTTCCAGACTCATTCTATGAAGCCAGTATTACTTTGATTCCTAAACCAGACAGAGACCCAGTAAAAAAAGAGAACTACAGGCCAATATCCCTGATGAATATGGATGCAAAAATTCTTAATAAGATACTAGCTAATCGAATTCAACAGCATATAAAAAGAATTATTCACCATGATCAAGTGGGATTCATTCCTGGGATGCAGGGCTGGTTCAACATTCGCAAATCGATCAACGTGATACATCACATTAACAAAAAAAAAGAGAAGAACCATATGATGCTGTCAATCGATGCAGAAAAGGCCTTTGACAAAATCCAGCACCCTTTCTTAATAAAAACCCTTGAGAAAGTCGGGATAGAAGGAACATACTTAAAGATCATAAAGGCCATTTATGAAAAGCCCACAGCTAACATCATCCTCAACGGGGAAAAACTGAGAGCTTTTTCCCTGAGATCAGGAACACAACAGGGATGCCCACTGTCACCGCTGCTGTTTAACATAGTGCTGGAAGTTCTAGCCTCAGCAATCAGACAACAAAAGGAAATCAAAGGCATCCAAATTGGCAAAGATGAAGTCAAGCTTTCGCTTTTTGCAGATGACATGATATTATACATGGAAAATCCGATAGACTCCACCAAAAGTCTGCTAGAACTGATACATGAATTCAGCAAAGTTGCAGGATACAAAATCAATGTGCAGAAATCAGTTGCATTCTTATACACTAACAATGAAGCAACAGAAAGACAAATGAAGAAACTGATCCCATTCACAATTGCACCAAGAAGCATAAAATACCTAGGAATAAATCTAACCAAAAATGTAAAAGATCTGTATGCTGAAAACTATAGAAAGCTTATGCAGGTAATTGAAGAAGATATAAAGAAATGGAAAGACATTCCCTGCTCATGGATTGGAAGAATAAATATTGTCAAAATGTCAATACTACCCAAAGCTATCTACACATTCAATGCAATCCCAATCAAAATGGCACCAGCATTCTTCTCGAAACTAGAACAAGCAATCCTAAAATTCATATGGAACCACAAAAGGCCCCGAATAGCCAAAGTAATTTTGAAGAAGAAGACCAAAGCAGGAGGCATCACAATCCCAGACTTTAGCCTCTACTACAAAGCTGTCATCATCAAGACAGCATGGTATTGGCATAAAAACAGACACATAGACCAATGGAATAGAATAGAAACCCCAGAACTAGACCCACAAACGTATGGCCAACTCATCTTTGACAAAGCAGGAAAGAACATCCAATGGAAAAAAGACAGTCTCTTTAACAAATGGTGCTGGGAGAACTGGACAGCAACATGCAGAAGGTTGAAACTAGACCACTTTCTCACACCATTCACAAAAATAAACTCAAAATGGATAAAGGACCTGAATGTGAGACAGGAAACCATCAAAACCTTAGAGGAGAAAGCAGGAAAAGACCTCTCTGACCTCAGCCGTAGCAATCTCTTACTCGGCACATCCCCAAAGGCAAGGGAATTAAAAGCAAAAGTGAATTACTGGGACCTTATGAAGATAAAAAGCTTCTGCACAGCAAAGGAAACAACCAACAAAACTAAAAGGCAACCAACGGAATGGGAAAAGATATTTGCAAATGACACATCGGACAAAGGGCTAGTATCCAAAATCTATAAAGAGCTCATCAAACTCCACACCCGAAAAACAAATAACCCAGTGAAGAAATGGGCAGAAAACATGAATAGACACTTCTCTAAAGAAGACATCCGGATGGCCAACAGGCACATGAAAAGATGTTCAACGTCGCTCCTTATCAGGGAAATACAAATCAAAACCACACTCAGATACCACCTCACGCCAATCAGAGTGGCCAAAATGAAGAAATCAGGAGACTATAGATGCTGGAGAGGATGTGGAGAAACAGGAACCCTCTTGCACTGTTGGTGGGAATGCAAATTGGTGCAGCCGCTCTGGAAAGCAGTGTGGAGGTTCCTCAGAAAATTAAAAATAGACCTACCCTATGACCCAGCAATAGCACTGCTAGGAATTTATCCAAGGGATACAGGAGTACTGATGCATAGGGGCACCTGTACCCCAATGTTTATAGCGGCACTCTCAACAATAGCCAAATTATGGAAAGAGCCTAAATGTCCATCAACTGATGAATGGATAAAGAAATTGTGGTTTATATACACAATGGAATACTACGTGGCAATGAGAAAAAATGAAATATGGCCTTTTGTAGCAACATGGATGGAACTGGAGAGTGTGATGCTAAGTGAAATAAGCCATACAGAGAAAGACAGATACCATATGGTTTCACTCTTATGTGGATCCTGAGAAACGTAACAGAAACCCATGGGGGAGGGGAAGGAAAAAAAAAAAAAAAAAAGAGGTTAGAATGGGAGAGAGCCAAAGCATAAGAGACTGTTAAAAACTGAGAACAAACTGAGGGTTGATGGGGGGTGGGAGGGAGGGCAGGGTGGGAGGGAGGGCAGGGTGGGTGATGGGTATTGAGGAGGGCACCTTTTGGGATGAGCACTGGGTGTTGTATGGAAACCAATTTGACAGTAAATTTCATATATTAAAAAATAAAAAAATAAATAAAAAAAAAAAAAACAACAAGATCTTAGGGGCACCTGGGTGGCTCAGTTGGTTGAGCAGCTGACTTCCACTCAAGTCATGATCTTAAGGTTCGTGGGTTCGAGCCCTGGGTTGGGCTCTGCGCTGACAGCTAGGAGCCTGGAGCCTGCTTCAGATTCTGTGTCTCCCTCTCTCTCTGCTCCCCCCACACCCCCACTCACACTCTGTCTGTCTCTCTCTCTCCAAAATAAATAAAAACACTAAAAAAAAAAAAAGAACAATTGAGCGATGGGGGAAGGGTAATGTTGGGGGCACTTTCAGATGCTGTGTGCTATTCAAATGTACTCTGGAGGGATGATGTAAGTTAGAAGTCACCCAATTTGTACCAAATTAGGAAGCAGTGCTATTCAGAAGAGCTATCGATTTTAACTTATTGTTGTTGAGATACAGAGAGAGACTGCATGGGCGGGGGAGGGGCAGAGAGAGAGGGAGACACAGAATCCCAAGCAGGCTCCAGGTTCTGAGCTGTCAGCACAGAGCCTGACGCAAGGCTCGAACCCACGAAACCATGAGATCATGACCTAAGCCGAGGTTGGACGTTTAACCGACTGAGCCACTCAGGTGCCCATCCCCCCCCTTTTTAAACTTTTTTTAAATCGATTTTAAAAACAAATCTTAAAGGAACATGTTTTAACATGGAAGTCAATAAATAGATACATATTTACATTGAAAATGACATATTATTTTTATAAATTTCCCTTTTGGGATAAATTGATAGGTGGAAGAGATTTTGTTTATAAAAGGAAAATTCAATTTTAGTCTTTAAAATATTTTGATATTAGTGGTTTTGTGGGTATTTATAAATTATCTAAGGGTTTTGATGAAAGTCTCCTCACATGAATGTTTAACAAAATATTTACAAGGAAAAATTTCGTCTCGGTTGAAAATGGAATTTTTCCACTGAGGCTAGCAGTATCTCTTTTTCTTTATTATTAGTTTGCTTAATGTATACAATTTTATTTTATGGCAAAGCATTTCAGGGTCACTGCAGACAATCAGAAGTTACAGAAAGTAAAAAGGAAAAAAATTAAAATTCTCATAATTTAACCAGCAATATCATCCTTGGATTGTCTTGCCAATCTTCTTATGCATATAGATATCTGTATTACAAAAAGAAAGATGCTATTTTGCAAAAACATTTTTAACTTAATATATTGAAAGATTTTTCATGCTAATAAATCATTAGGTATTTTAAAACCTGGGGACAAAAATGCCATCTATCAAAGTACTCTGGTCAAGAATTCACTCAATAGGGGTCCCCGGAGGGCTCAGTCGGTTAAGTGTCCAACTGCGGCTCAGGTCATGATCTCACAGTTCATGGGTTTGAGCCCCACACTGAGCTCTCTGCTGTCAGCACAGAGCCTGCTCTGGATCCTCTGTCCCCTTCTCTTTGCCCCTCCCCTGCTCGTGCTCTCTCTCAAAAATAAATAAGCATTCAAAAGAAAAAAAAACCCACTCAATAAAAACCATTGATTTTTTTGAGCAATCACATAACTTTTGAATGTCCCTGTATAAAGCATTCTCAAAATCTGGTGAGGGAGGAGAAGCCAGCATGGTTAAAATCCAACCTTATGGGTGGTTCAGGGAAGTCTCAATGTGTCCAGGGCTTCCCAAACTCACACTCAGCTGCTTGGGTCAGGGAGGCACGGCCTGCCCCCAGGGATCCGATTATAACCGCCCCCACCCCCGCCCCACCTGCTGGACCCCAGCCTCCCACAGCCTCCTCCCTTGTACAAATGGGACCTCTTCTGAATCATTCGGCACCCAGTATCTCTCACCAGGACCCTCTCACCTTCTATCTTATTTTTTCTCAAACGACTTTTTCCCGCTGCTCAGTATTTCATATTTGGAAAGGCTTATGTGCTTCTCTGTCTTTGTGAGGATAGCTACACCATGTTGGTGTCCATCTGTAGCCCAGCACCAAGCACGGCACCCAGAATATCTAAGTGCTCAACAAAGGCTTGCCAGGTGAACATCACACCATGGTCTCCCTGTCTTGAGGAGGCAGTGTAGACGTTTGTGGAGACTAAAATGGGCTCAGGCGACCATGCACATCTCATTAGGTTCAACAGACTCCATTTCTTCCTCCCGACTGAATCAGTGCACTGGTTGGATTATATTAAATTCCTAACTTCAAACTCTGGGATAAATCAGCAAAAGAAGATTATAAAAAGCAGAAAAAACAACCATTGTTTGAGCTAAAAAAAAACTTAAGTAAAAGCCAATTGAATTCCAAAAAAAAAAGTTCAGTGAAGGGGAAGAATCAATCAATAGTTTCATATTACCTGAATAATCAGATGATGGCATTTTTGTCACTTCTCAACCAGCCATTTCTAAGGGTGTTGTAGAAAATATTGGGGTACATCTCTGCAGTCTGTTTTAATATTAATTTTTTTCCCTGTTTTATGAAGAGAACCGATAGGAAGGCCCCCTAGTGGCCAGTTGCACAATTTGGGATGTGAGTCAGCACATCCCAAATGCTTGGCTAAAAAGAGTCCTACACACGGATGCTTTTCTATTTAAGCACTATTAGAAACACTTAAAAAAACTCAGCTTTTCTCACAAATGGCTAAATGCTCTACATGTAAAATACGTATTCTTTTAAGAATTGTTTGTCTTTTCCATTTACAAGCATAAGAACTATACAAAGCTAAGGGAGAACAAAACCATATTTCTGTCCATGTCATGACTATTAGTCTAGTCAAAGATTTTGCTTTTCCCTAACTTTCCCCCAGAAACATTCACCTAAAGAAACTGCCCTTATATATTACGGAACAATACACACTGGAATACCTTTATTATCCCTTTTTCTCCAACTTAAGTTTGCCTCAGTAGAATAGTAGCATACTTTCAAGTTGATGTACTTGGAAGTGATTTAATTTTGAAGTTTTAGTTTATTTAAAAGAAGGTTTGACTTCATTTTCAAAATTATTAATACACTACTTAAGTAGTGTCAGGGTGAATGTGGTATCACGAAGAATTATATTTGAGAAAAGTTCTATCTCGAATCTCAAAAACAAAGCAATAACTCAATTTATATTTTTTGGAAAATAGGACCTTTTCACTTTGAAAAAAAAAAGATGTCGAATTATACACATTTAACATATCTTTCACTAATATTTATCCTTCTAAAACCCAATCTCTTAATAAAATGCCATATCTGGAGCCCTTTGCATGATGGTAGAATAAAGTATTGCATTTCTGCATTAGATGGAAATGTTTAGATCATCCTTTTAAAGGAAGCAGTAAAAGGGGCGCCTGAGTGGCTCAGTCGGTTGAGCATCTGACTCATGACTCATCAAGTCATGATCTCAGGGTCGTGGGATCGAGCCCCATGTTGGGCTCTGTGCTGAGCGTGAAGCCTGCTGAAGATTTTCTCTCCCTCTTTCTGTCTCTCTTTCTCTCTTTCTCTTCCCCTCCCCGATGCCCCTCCCCCACTCTCTGGCACTCCAGCATGCAGGCATGTGCATGCATTCTCTCTCTCTCTGTCTCAAAATAAAAAAATATACATCCATATAAAGGAAGCGGTAAAAACAAAACACCCAACCCTCAGTTGACTCTACCTTTGTATAAAGGAGCTCTTCTGAGATTCAGATTTCATCTACATCCCAATCCAAGTCCTCGGTGTTTTAGTAAAGGTAAGTGCAAATGAAAGTCAGTGATGACAAAGAAGTGGCTGATGAATTTTATTTCGTGACTCCAGTACTCTCCCATCAGTTTATACAGCTTCTTTTCACTAATCATTATTATCTCATTTCATTACACTTCTCTCACCAGATGAGTGACTTTGATCATTTTCCAAAAAATGAAAACACACGTAAGCCATGTATACTCCTCTTTTTCTGAACTCTTTTGTAGAGAACTATGTAAAATAAAAGAAGACACATCGTTCTCTTTCCAAAACGTAGCTTGTGTTTTGTTGTTGTTATTCATCATGATTTCTAGAAGCTTCTTCGTATGGTATCATTAGTGAAATCACAGAATAGGAAGATCATTCTGGCCATGTACATTATTACTAACAAAATTATTCGTGTACACAGAAAGTAGGCAATTTCCCTTCAGGTATTTCAGTTATTGTCCAAGTTTATATGCTTCAAATGGGGACAATTTAGAGATCATTTGTGGCTCAATTAAGCCAAGAACTAAAAATATCTCTAAATATTCCTTGAACTCAATTAGGTGGTATCCTCCCACCTCCCTTTGCACTTTTGTGGGAGATAACATATTACTATGAATTATTACTGCTTTATTTTGACAACTTTATTTTGGGCTTTCGCTGTGGAGGAAGTGGAAAATTTTAAGCATGTTAAGCAAACGGATTCAAGAGGTGGCCTCTGTGCTTCCTTTGTGTGGGATGAACGGTCAGCTCTTGCACACTTCCAGTCCCCGGCCTTCCCCCAACCCACCACAGCCACCTTGCTATGCTGCATGTGCAGACAACAGCCTTGATGTCTTTGCTGTTAGAATATGTAATCACCCAGAGTTAGGAGTGGAAAATGGGAGCCTCCAATCATAAGCTCATAAAAGGCAATTTCAGTGTCAGAGTGGTAGACTGAATAAATATAGAAAGGATTTATTATGAAGTTCTGTAGTGATGTTGGCACGGGCAGCACGCTGCTGGGCAACATTCTATCGCCAAAATCCAGGCACTAGCACAAACATTGAACCACTGTGTTCTCAGTGACAATAACGAGAGCAGCTTGACGATTGGCTGGCATGGCCACAAAAGACACATGCTGGCATGTTTCGGAACATAAATGATAGATCTGCTGCTGGGAGTTTATAATTATTTAATCAAACCCAGACTGCAGGACCTGGAGGGACATCATGTGTCCTCCCAAGTGTGGAAAAAGGACAGAACTCGACCGTTGACAGACTCCAGGGGGACCACAAGGGGCAAGGGGCTGTGCGGGTGTGTGCTTTCCCAGGCCAGCCAGGCCCCGTCTCAGGCCTGGGGAGGGGATCATTTCCCCTGGACTGCATCATCCCCCAGCCGGCCCGGAGGAAGTGAGTTACCGGCCATCCTCTTGATGTGCTGATGGAAGTGGAATCAATTATATTTCCTTTCATGGAATGAAACTTATGTCCTGTTCTGAACAGGAAACGACTCGTTTGATCCAACTCTTTCTCCATAACACACACACACACACACACACACACACACACACACACTTACAGAGGACTTGTGCCAGCTGCTTGCTGTATGTATACATAGTTTTAAATCCTGGAAGAATAAAAAGCTCCACCCCATTCATCCCCACGTCCCTTGTTTGGAGAATGAGATGACGGGCATGCCATGGTCATGAAACACCGCATGATACTGGATGTTTGGAGACCAGGGTCTGGGATGCAAATGGACTTTGCTCTTCAAATCAGCTTTTAACCCGTCACATCCTGGTGAAAAGGGACATGGGCTAGGGTGGGGTGGGGTGAAACTCCGACAAGAAAGGATAGTGTATTTTGGTAGAAAGAGAACAGATTAAGTTAAATGAACATTACATTGCACCCCTAGCCCCTAAGAAACTTGGGAGTTTAAACAAGGTACTCTCTTGAATGTAGCCGTTACGTGCAAAATTAAGTTTCTACTTTAAAGCCCGCCCCCCCCCCCCAAATGGACTGATAATGTTGTGAAAGCATAGTTTTGTTTTTCCTAAGGATATTGAGTTAAAGCAAACTGGCATTAGGGAGAATGAATTCAATATGATCTTGATATGACTTATCAAAGTATTAATTCTAAAGTTTTCCCAAATAGAAACTTTCCATTCTGGATAACAGATTCTTCATTCTGCCTCCCACCCCTCCCGTTTCCGCCCCCAAATTCTTCTATTTAAACTTTCGGTACAGAAGTGCTTTGGGGGGGGGGGTGTTACCAGCAGAGCAGATAGGAATGTGCCCCTACTTTCTGTGTTGGAACCCTATGTGCAATGTTGAAACCAGGGATACATAGAACTTCTACAGTTATCCAAATAGATATTTTTCCTCTAAATATGATGGGGTTTTTTTCTTTATCAAATGGCTGTAAAAATTATACAAGTGGCCCACTAGTACATTTTCATTGTAAGTAAAATGGAAAAAGAAGCAACAGTCCCCTTGAGCTGCCTCCAACCCCAGATCCTACTTTCTAACCCCAGAGGTAACCACTGGTAATAGATTGGGTGTGCAAATTTCTTTCCCCCATATGCTCTTTGTAAGGAACAAATTTCAGAAACAAAGTATGGAAAATATTTAACCTTCCGCCACGATTATTAGGTTTTGATGTTTAAGAGGGAAAAATGCCCAAACACATAAAAGCGGAAAATCCCCAAACAATTTGGTAAGATATGCGTTGTAGTTTTCTTCATTCTGAAAAGTCCTCCAAAGGTTTGACAGACATACTTTCAAACACATGTAAAGACATCTCTACTTTTAGAAAATAAACTAAAAATGAGGTCAACTTCTTAAAAAAAAAACCCAAATCTTTTATCAGTTTCCAAAGTGGCGGGGAAGATTTAGGAGGAAAAAATTAAACCATATTTCAACCACTCACGTCTTATGTTCAACCACTTTTGACTTTTTCTTTCTGCAGTGCACTGGCATCATTCTTAAAAAGTTTTGTGAGTTTGGGCGATTTAAACACAGATTCTTCCCAAGATATGGATGTACATTTACACACTTGTTCTTTATCTTTAATTGGCATTTTAACAGGATAATAATCTTTTTACTTCTTTCTTAGATACCTTCAGTAATGCTAAACTAATTTATATAGAATCTGTAATTAAGCAAAGATGTGGGCTTATTTTAAAGGTTGCAGTCAACACTTTATTTTATAAATGAAGAGGAATTCAAGCTAGCTGAAGGGGCTGGAATGATGGCGATGGGCATTCTGCTTCCGTATAAAACCACCAACAAAGATAATAATGAAACTATCCAGAGAACCTTGCATCTTCCTTCTCTTGCCTTCTGAAGACACATGGGAATTTCCATGTTCATGTCGCAAGCATGTTCTCTGACTAATAACTTCTTGTTTATAGTTGCTTGCCTGTGCTGAATTTCTTTAAGGGCATTAATTATCAAGGGTGCCATTTTCTGTGGCCTGTCTGAATAAGCTCAGGAACAGGACAACATTTTAAGTACACCTTTAGGCTATGCTCTGCCTTCACATGATGCTAAATTCAGAGAACAAAAGACAAAACCAAACTAAAAACAAAACAAAACAAAAAACACTAAGCCCTTTGCCTGGCACCACGTAGTCAACGGATCCAGCCAAAGGATTGAATGCTCACATTTTATTTGCTTTTTAAACGAGATCCTTGTGTGGACAGAGAAAGAGAATGGCAAGAACTCTGGAGCAAGAAGACACATGCTGTGGGTAAAATGAGGTATCTAGTCCCTGACTTTGACACAACCTGGCCCAGAAGACTGGATAAACTGAGTAAGATGAAAGGGTAATCCTGACCACTTGTGATAAAATCAAATTCACATTGTCAAGTTCCAGAGGAATTTCACATAAAGAAGTATTTCTGTGTTGTGCTCTTTGTGTTTCTTTTGCAAGGAGATGGTTCTTGCAGTGAGATAGTTCGGGGATCTGCAGCTCCGTTAATGTTTTCCCCCTAGACTTAAAGTTTTCTCCAAATAGCTTCATTCAAATAATTCACCCAACAAATAGTTCTTGAACAACTGCAATGCTTCAGCAGTGTATTGATGATGGAGTGACAACAGTCAATAGTAAACGTGCTGCTTTAAGGACAGCAGAGTATTGCAAGGGAGTTTGGAAATCAGGGGAAGGAATAGAGATGGTGAGAGCTCCCTCATCAGGTCTGGGAGGCAGGAGGTAGCAGGGGAGGTGACTAGGAGATGGTAAGAAGTGCAGTCATGGGGCTGCTGGGTGGCTCAGTAGGTTGAACATCCGACTTTGGTTCAGGTCATGGCCTCATAGTTCATGAGTTCGAGCCCCCCATCAGGTTCTCTGCTGTCAGCACAGAACCCACTTCAGATTCTCTCCCTCTCTCTGCCCCTCCCCTGCATGTGTGCATGCACACACATGCTCTCTAAAACATTTTTTTAATGTTAATACACATTTTTAAAAAAGTGCAGTGACTTTTCAAGATGAACAGGAGTTAGCAAGGGGAAGGAGAGGGGAGGAGCTAGGCAGCACAGTGTGTGTAGGGGTAGTCTGATATTCACCTCCATGGGAGCTAATACTGCAGCAGTGTTAGAATCCATATCTCTTTGTCCTTTTCTGGAAATTCTGAATGTGCATGTCACTTGCACATGTATTGATGGAGTGGTTGTAGGTTTCCTACCGACAGGGAATTTCCTGGGGCAAATCACTGCCATAACTCTAGATATACAACCTTGTCTGGCTCTGAGGGATCAATGAATGCTAGTTTTATCTATAGAGTTAATTTTATCTATAGTTTTATAGTTTTATCTATAGCTTTATCTATAGAGTACAGTTAGAATATGATTCATTTTTGTTAGGTTTGCCAAAACAAAGGGAAACGATTTTCTAGAATCTTCTATCCCCTGTACCACCACATGAAGTGATTTAAAAAATCTCTGGGGGGGGGGGGGGCTTGGGTGACTCAGTCAGCTGGGCATCTGACTTCAGCTCAGGTCATGATCTCACAGTTTGTGAGTTCGAGCCCCACGTAGGGCTCTGTGCTGATAGCTCAGAGCCTGGAGCCTGCTTGGAGTTCTGCCTCTCCCTCTCTCTCTGCCCCTACCCTGCTCACATTCTGTCTCACTTTCTCAAAAATAAATAAACATTTTTAAAATTTGTTTTTAAATCTCTATTTGGGGAAATACCTCTTTTTGGTCTTGATCATACCATGGTACCTAAAAGACCTTGGCTTCGTGGGAGCTTACAGAGGCCACCAGCCAATGAGTATGTCCAACCCTCCTGACTTGTGAGATCACAAGTGGCTTTTTCCTAGCATTGGGTTTTTTCCACACATGGAGGTAGAATTTTCAGAAATTTCAGAAAAGACAAAGAATATTTTTGAAATTTCATTTAAATGTGGCTCCCTTCTTTATTAGAAACCTGACAGTCCCATATCCAAGGAGAAAACTACTGCCTAATCTCCAGTATTTTAAGAGTTAAGGTGGTATTTATGAGCTCAAGTTAATCTCAGTTGAAAATGAGTCTGGATCATCTTCTTTTAGCCTCATTAATGCAGAAAATTGGCTGAGTTTTCTTTGAGTTAAAGGAGAGCCAGGTGAATCATCCCCAAAGAAGAATGTCAACCTTCTGTCTAAACTCCAAACTATCTAGTTCCTGACAGCTTCTAAGAGAACAGCAAAAACTTCAACTAGGACAATATGGACCTTCCCCAGAGGTTTCCAGAGAAATTCTGTGCAGTGTCAGCCATAAAGATGATAGAGAAGGAAACTAGAAAATAAAAGCTGAGGACTAGAGAGGATGGCAAATGGATGTCAGCTCTGACTGGTGGCTGTTGCCGAAGCACTGTGTTGGAAGGACAGGAAAGTCACATCTGGGGTCAGTGGCAAGGGCACCATGACTGACCATCAATGTCTGCCTTGGGGACAGAGAAGGATGTGGGTCCAGATGTAATTACTTACCCTCCTATGAGTCTGTGTAGGCAAAACCTTTATTTGGAAAAAATTTGTAATTTTTACAAGATGTAAAGATATAAAAGGCTACAGACTATCAATAAATAAGTGGCATAAGAGACTCTAAATAAATTAAGTGTCATGGTATTTAGCAAATGGCCTGTGTGGAAACATTTATGGATCATTTATTTGAACACATTATAACTGAGTAGTAAGATAGTTGTATGTTCACAGAGCAGCAGTAGAGAATGAGGGGGAAATAATCCATAATGGTGATGGTCATGATAAATAATCACAACAGCTAGCATTTACTGAACATCGGTTAAGTACCAAGCCCTCTACTGTGTTTTATATAAACACTGTATCATTTATTCCTCAGAAAAGCCCTGGAGGCAGGTACTATTATAGTCCTATTTTTAAAATTTTTTTTTAACATTTATTTATTTTTGAGACAGAGAGAGACAGAGCATGAATGGGGGAGGGTCAGAGAGAGAGAGGGAGACACAGAATCTGAAACAGGCTCCAGGCTCTGAGCCGTCAGCACAGAGCCCGACGAGGGGCTCGAAATCACGGACCGCGAGATTGTGACCTGAGCCGAAGTCGGACGCTTAACCGATTGAGCCACCCAGGCGCCCCTATAGTCCAATTTTTAAAACAAGGAAATAGGCCACAGAGGTAAAATAAATTGGCCAAGGTCACGCAGCTAGAAAGTGTAGGCAGAGTTGTAATACAAACTAAGGCACAGTATTAACCAGGCTTTCAGTATTCATCACTCTTACCCTGCCCTCGTATCTCATGCACAAAGGTCACTATTTTGATAATAAATAATTACTCAGGCTGGCCACAAAGCCTTTCTTGTGCCAGGTAGAAGTTATCCAGAGGTACCTCTACACAATAGAGAAATTTTCCTTTCATAATCTCAGAGATTCTGCCTAGTGATGGTTGAACACCTACAAACAGCCATCAGGGACTATATTAATGATTTCAATATTCAACATGGCTAGTGTCCAGAAGAACGTGGGAAGTAATTGAAATCTGTGCTGATAGAGAATGGATGGGCATATACAAATAATTTCTGTGGGGCAGGTAAAGGGCTTTGTGTCTCCATAGATTTACTGTGAGCATTTTATGTGGGAGATTCACTGAGAAATAATCCAGAAAGGGTTCTTTTCTTAACACTGCAGAGGCTACTGGAGAAGCCAGATAGGCACAAAAATAAACAGCATACAAATCAAATGTAAGTGCTCCAAATTGACTAATTCTAAATAGGGGGCATGGAGAAAATGTTCTGGGGAGCATGGAATTTGAACCTGGCTTTGAAGTTTGAACAGTAGCCCAAAAGGCATGAAGGACCACATTCCTGCCAGCAGGAACCAAGATGAGCAAAGGACCAAAGATGGGGAAAATCATTGTACATCTGGAGATCTCTTGATTTGCTAAAGCAGAAAAAGAAAATGCATGAGTCTTAGAGGGAAGGAGGGAGGAAGTGTAGGGGGGAGCTGGAAAAGCAGCCGGGGCCTTAAAAACCATAAAGATTTGGACTTTGTTCCATAGGCAATGGGGAGCCATGGAAAGCTTTAGAGTAGAGGAGTGTCTTATTCCTAACTATATTATTTTTTTTTTTTTAAGTTTTTTTTTTCAACGTTTATTTATTTATTTTTGGGACAGAGAGAGACAGAGCATGAACGGGGGAGGGGCAGAGAGAGAGGGAGACACAGAATCGGAAACAGGCTCCAGGCTCCGAGCCATCAGCCCAGAGCCTGACGCGGGGCTCGAACTCACGGACCGCGAGATCGTGACCTGGCTGAAGTCGGAAGCTTAACCGACTGCGCCACCCAGGCGCCCCCCCAACTATATTATTAATTGATTATCATGCAGCTGGGCAGAAGATGGATTGGAAGGAAAAACACTAGAGGCAAAGACACCCAATTTAAAGGGAACTTCGAAAGCCTGGGCAAGAGTTAATGAGGGCATGATCAAGATCAGAGTCAGGGGTTTGGAAGGAGGAGATGTACAGCAGTCTCTTTTGGAGACAGAGCTGATGGGAGACAGGTATTTGAGTGGCAGCCATCTATCATGTGCAAGGCCAGCATGGCCTCTCTCAAAGTCTCAGACTCCAGCGTATTTGGGGGTTGGGGGCAAGAGGACGGGGCCTTGCTCTGAGGAAAAGGGTCAGCAAGTTTCTGCTCTGGCAAAACTATATGACTTCCAGCATTTTTCTAGGACCTTGACATCGACATGACCCCAACCGACATTTTCCTTTTCAGTCATGCTTGTACTTTTCCACTTAAATGAGTCTCAAGCCCAGTTTCATGGGGATTCCAGGGAGCCCGGAAGGGTGAGGTCATCTCCTGTCTTGGGATACAGCAGGCACATTATAGCTCTGTTTTCAATCCTAGAATCTGGGAGTAGGGATAGTCCGTAGCCATCCCATCTGACTCCCCTTGGGCAAGAAATAAAGGTATGCAAACAGACCATCAACAATCCCAGGGAGCCTGGGTGGCGATGCAGACACAGATGTTTGATTGTGGGGACCAAGACTTGAGCCTCCGTTTGTCCAATAGCTGCCCTGAAACCATAGCTAGAATGAAAAAATCCCACATTTATTAGGGTGTATTTTGGGAGGGAAGTAAATTGGCACTGCATTGTCTCAGACCAATAAAATATTAAATTGCTATAGAAATAATACCATGTCATGAAAGGAATTCCCTGAGTTAATATTTCCACATTAAATTAGGCTAAAGCTATATTAGGCTAATATGATACTGTGCTAATCCGGAGAGTGAGTGAACTCAGATATGCATATTAGTATTTAGTTGGATTAAAACAACCCACAACCAAATGCTCCACTAACCAGGAGCCTGACATTCCTAACATTGTTGTAATTTGCTGCAAATGTCTCCTCCCCGGCACCGTCCTCCACACCAATTTTTATTGTCATAGTCTCTTGGTGGCAGGTCTTTGTGTTGTCACCTGAAATTAAGGACGTTTTACCTAGATTCGAATTCAAAATAAAACTCATTTTGCAGCATGCTCAGATTCCTCTGATGTTCCAGAAGGGAGTATCTTTATTCCTTCCAGACAGCTGAAGCAGGCCACAAGTACATGTGATCAATCCCTTTCTTGCCCCATCCAGATGTTCTGCCTTACAGGATGTTCCTGGGTCTACAACACACCGGCCTGATTCAGGAGCTCAGTGTGTGGAAGGGGTCAAAGGGCTCCTTTCATGGATCCACTGTCCCACCATTCCTTTTCACAATAAGCAGGCTGAGGATTGTGAGGGGGATAGAATGACTGAGGCTTTCTTTCTTGCTTGCTCACAGATGTGAATATCCATCCAGGCTTTCCTTTCTAAGCCCTCTACAGTCCGTCCTGGGGTGGGGGTATTTGTCGTATAAGGACATTATTCTGAAATCTGTCCATCTTCATGGTAAGTGGATTCTTGCATGTTCACACCTGCGCTTATTTATAAGTAAATTTACATGTGGTCATAAGAGCATTCTGAGACAGGGAGATTGCTCAAGGAGCCATTGCACTCACTCAGATGAATGGGAAAGGGGGCAATTTGGGCCTGGCTATTTCTTGGATAAGGGAGCGCCTTGGTGCAGTAGCCAGCTGTCCAGGTAGATGAATGATCTGAGGCTGGCTAGAACGAACCATCCTGGTAGCTGTGACCATATACAGGATTCACTGGGACAGTCCTATCCCAATTACCATCTGTGGACCAGTAGTATCAGCATCTACCGGGACTGGGTTACAGATGGACTTTTTCCAGCCCATCCCAGACCCACGGAATTAGTCCCTGGACACTGGGCCCAGGAATCTGTGTCTTAGCACTCGCTCCAGGTGGTTTTTTTGCGTACTAACATGTGGGAAATATCAGTCTTAGATGTGGGGTGTGCTGGACCCTCAAACTATAGTCAAAACCAAGCTTGCCTGTTGACCTGGTATTGTCATCCTGATGATAAGCTCTTTCACCTTCAGTCCATGTGTCCTGAAAACAACCATATCTGGATCCCAAGTTCACATCCTTTCTCAGCTCCTGATAGTCTCTCACAAGTTGTTGGGGTATTTTGAAATTACTAGTTTAAATATAGGGCTAGAAAGGTGATATGGGGTTTAACATAGGTATGCTTGATGTTCAAAGACTAATGACACCCACAAATGTGCTGGAAATGACTAATATTCAACCAACAATCTTTTACATTTTGATAAGCTGTTTTAAAAACTCTTCCAACAACCATCATCTCATTTTCTCTGCTTAAATACTTAGAGAAGAGTCAATCTCACATTATTATTCCCATTCGATAAATAAGGACTCTGAGGCTCAGTAGACTAAGTTCTGAGAATCATACCTTTAATTTGAAAGTCTATCTGTGCTTTATCAAGTTTCAAAATATTTCTGGCAGAATACTTTGCAAAGGTCCACAGTCAGAAAGAAGGTCAATCTGCTGAATCAAATCAATGTGTCCTCTGGCATTCTATCAATTGAAATTTTCAACACCAGATGAAAGGCGGGGGGCAGGGGCGCAAACTCTACCCAGGCCAACAGTGACAGAAGGGGTACAATTCCTCATCTGCCGGAACTCTGCCTCTCCGGGCACCAGGACCACCATTCAGTCGGCAGATCACCCAATACCCAACGGAGCGCCAACAGTGTTTTGATTTTAATGACTCCTAAGCTGAAGATGTCCTAGTTAAACTGAGACTGGGCAACCACTTAGCAGTTGGTTAATACTTAGACTATTTAGTCATTCGAAACAATGCAATTAAGGATGAATCATGGCTCAGTAACCTAAACAAAATCAAATTAACAAATGGGTGGCACTCCTTTTGGTCTGGGAGGCTAATTCATAGCCTCCCACCTCAAAGTTCCCTGAATCTTGTGCAGATTTCTGGGCATCCAGACTTTGAATTCCTTCTCATTTTAGCACAGACCTAATTGTTGTCCATGTGTGTACAGCTGACTAATAAAAGGAACGAGCATTTTGAAGGGGCTTGTTACATAGGATCTCTGGGCACTGACATCACAGGAAGTCTGTATGAACACAGGCTTTCGGATCAAACATGCTACACTCTAAGTCCCAGCTCTACATCTTAAAGCTAAGTGACTATAGGCAAGTTACTTAAATCAGTTTTCCTATCTCAAATATGGAAATAAGAATAGTGCCATATATTTGTGCATGTGAGATATATGTTTGTGTGTGTGTGTGTTGTGTGTGTGTGTGTGTATAGCCAGACACACACACACACACACATACATATATATACTTTACCGTATCCGATAAGAATAATTACTAATTTATTTAGCTTTTGAAACAAGTCTATACTAGAATTAGATCTTAAACTATATTAGATCTTAAACTCCAATTTCCCTCTTTATATAGACCTATAATGGTTAATATCTTTGAGATTCTGAAGATTTTAATGGGATCATGCATACTTGGTGTGTGAGAGAATCCTACCATTAAGAATTTTTTTAACATTTATTTTTTTATTTTTGAGACAGAGTGAGACAGAGCATGAGTTGGGGAGGGGCAGAGAGCGAGGCAGACACAGAATCCAAAACAGGCTCCAGGCTCTGAGCTGCCAGCACAGAGCCTGATGCGGGGTTCAAACCCACAGACCGTGAGATCATGACCTGAGCCAAAGCCGGACGCTCAACTGACTGAGCCACCCAGGCGCCCCAAGAATCCTACCGTTTTTAGAAGTGGGTCCATGGAAGTGTAGCGACCTGCCCAAGGTTGCACCACTTGAGACAAAGATGTGGATGGGATCTGCTGCTGTCCAGTGGTCAACTTCTCTTCCAGACACAGTGAAGCCAGTTTTCCTGGCCTGAAAGGTGAAATGTGTTCTCTTTTTTTAAGTTTATTTATTTATTTTGAGAGACAGAGACAGCACAAGCAGGGGAGGGGCAGACAGGGTGACAGAGGATCCCAAGCAAGCTCTGCACTATCAGCACAGAGCCTGACACTCCCACAAACCATGAGATCATGACCTGAGCTGAAATCAAGAGTTGGACGCTTAATCGACAGAGCCACCCAGGTGCCCTGGACTTATGTTCTCGTTAACAACACTGCTCAATAGAAATAGAATATTAGCCATGTAAATAATTTTAAATTTTCTAGTAGTCATGTTTGAAAAAGTAAGAAACAGACAAATTTAACTTCAATAATATATTCCATTTAATCTAATATATCCAAAATATTATCATCTCAACATGGAATCAACATACAAATTTATTAATGACATATTATACATTATTTCTTCTGTACTATGTCTTCAAAATCCAGGGTGTGTCTTATTCTTATCAATTCAGAGGCTAGGTTTTCATCAATCATATTTGATCAGCATTTAGATTTCATGATATTTATGGGTGAAAAAAAATAGATTCCCATACCCAAGTGATGGCAAACATATTTAAAAGTTTTCCAGGGGGGCACCTGGGTGGCTCAGTTGGTTAAGCGGCTGACTTCGGCTCAGGTCATGATCTCGCGGTCCGTGAGTTCGAGCCCCGCATTGGGCTCTGTGCTGACAGCTCAGAGCCTGGAGCCTGTTTCAGATTCTGTGTTTCCCTCTCTCTGACCCTCCCCGTTCATGCTCTGTCTCTCTCTGTCTCAAAAATAAATAAACGTTTTAAAAAAAAATCATTTAAAAAAAAAAAGTTTTCCAGGGGCGCCTGGGCGGCTCAGTTGGTTAAGCATTGGACTTCAGTTCAGGTCATGATCTCACTGCTCGTGGGTTCAAGCCCTGCATCAGGCTCTGTGCGGACACCTCAGGGGCCTGAGCCTGCTTGGGATTCTGTGTCGCCCTCTCTTCCTGCCCCTCCCTCGTGCATGCTCTGTCTTTGTCTCTCTCTCTCTCTCTCTCTCAAAAATAAATAAACATTAAAAAAAAAAGTTTTCCATTACCTGAGTTAAACATCCATTTTTAAACTAAAATTTTCTAAAATTAAATAAAATTCACAGTTCATCAGTAGCACTAGCTATACAGCCATTTCAAATGTTCATAGCCCCTTGCCCCTAATCTGTTGGATGATGCAGATCTAGGCTCTTCTAGCCCTAAAATTCTCAATCTTGAGAAACTTCATTGCCATCTCCCACATAAAGATGATATAAAAATTCTGACAGAGGGGGTAGGTGGCTGGCTTGCTCGGAGAGATAACAGATGCACACTTGAGAGAACACCCAGAGATTCGAACGCACTTGCTTGGGTGAACTTGGGCAACAGCTTCACCTGCCTGACCCCCAGTTTGCTCGCACATGAAATAGGGATTATGACACTTCCTTCATAAAGTTATCGGAATAGTACCACATGAGGGTTAGCGTAATGCACTGACTCCAAGCCAGGGATAGCAAGTGCAGAATAAAACATAGTCTAAATCCTTCTTGAACAGGTAGCCCCGAATTTGACACACATCTTTCAAGAAGAGCTCATCTTTCTTAGCGGCAGCCCTGTATTTGCCCCATAGCCCTCTCATCATGCCTCTGGGATCCTTGGAAAGATGCCACTGACATCCTGCAGTTAGAAGTGATGGCTGCCAGGTGATATAATGAGGTAGCATGCTCTTTTTTCATGTCATCCTTTTTTGAACATGCTGTTCTGTTTCTTTTTCCTGGAACGCCCTTTCTGGTTTTCTCTTTTCTGCCTGGCAAATGCTTACTCTTTTTCAGAACCTGGTTCAAGTGTCTCTGAGGGACTCTTGCAAACAGAATTATTCGAGGCTTTCAATCATTCTCTACCATTCTATGTTGAAAGCAACAACAACTAAGAGGTTGGATGGTGTCAGCACTGGCTCCTTCACTGGGAAGGTCATGGGTGGGCTGCTACAGAATCATTTAGTTCAAAGAAAAATTCAATTTCTGAGCGGGGGGCAGTAGCTTAAAAATAATAATGATAATAAATGTTTGACACTTGACATGCATTATTTTGTCTACTCATAAGAACAACCCTATGAGAGAGATACTGTGGTTCCCCTTCAGAAATGACGACCTGGCCGAGTCAACCTGATTTTAGAGCCCCCTCTTAGCCACCTTGCAGCATAGTGTCGCCATTTTGGAGAATGTGGCAGATGTTCCTATTGCCTCCCCTAAATCCACTCTTCTTTTCCCATCAAAAGAGAACCCCAGATTTGTCTGAGGTGTCAGTGTGCCCTCAGATTCCCTTGCAGCTAAGGGTAGACATGTGCATATGGTTCCTAAGACAGAAACATTTTACTAGCCTGAAATTTGCACTTGTTGTGTGGAGGCATAGCAGCCATCTTGTGGCCATGAAGTCAAGGACCATCCTCTAAGGATCACAGGAAGGGAAGCTAGAAGGATCCAAGGTCTTTGAAACCCTGACCAGCTAGCTACACCACCCCCCAACTCCCTGGCAGGCTGGCTGTGTCCAGATTTCCCATTAGGTTATCAATATAAAATCTATTTGATGCAGCCACTGTAGTCAGATTTTAGCTACAAGCAGCCAAATGCAATCCTAGTTAATGGAGAAAATTTATAGCTGGCTGAGAAACTCAACAAACTACATTTGTTTGATTTGTTTTTAATTTTTAAGTAAACTCTACCCCCAACGTGGGGCTTGAACTCACAACCCCAAGATCAAGAGTCACTTGCTCTACTGACTGAGCCAGCCAGCCACCCCTTAGCAAACTACATTTGATTCCTTCCTCTTCACAAACTGCTACTTGAACCTCTTCTAATTTGGCATTTGCTGCAGAACCTTATCTTTATCATTTCAACTGACTGGACAAGTTTCCTGTCTTCCTTCCACAAACTGGCTGTGTCATCCCCATGATATTTCCCAAGAAGGGATATTTTCTTGGCTGACTGGGATCATTCCTCCTGGACTATCTGCAGGTTTTCCCATAAATAGCACAGAGATTCATCTGGCAAAACTAAAAATTCCATGGTCACGGTGACAAGGATTCCTGCCTTTCCTTCAGGCCAAAAGTCAAAAAGCATGGAAACCAAGAGTGAAGTTTTCAAAGCAATCAAATAGGCAACTAAAAGTGAAGTTGTAGGACAGGGGTTGGTAAACTGCAACCTACAGGCCAAATTCGGCCCACAACCTGCTTTTTCAAATAAAGTTTTACTGAAACACAGACATGCCCATTGGTTTGTATGTTGTCTTTACATGTCTCCATGTTATAATGGCAGAACTGAGCAGTTTCCACAGAGACTGCATGGCTTGTAAAGCCTAAAACATTTAGTATCTAGACCTCCACAGAAAGTTTGCTGACCCCTCTCATACAGCAATTAGCTATGGAAGAAAGACATAACAGAGACTGACTGGTAGTAATAAGAAGAAACAACAAGAGCTCTAGCCCTCCTTTATCCTGCTAAGCACAGTGCCAGTTAGAACCCTGCCCTAGTTCTGAACGGCCCATTTGAACTATTCTGTGTGTGAGGATCCTGGGGCTCACAGGAGGTTCAATAACTTCCCTGAGGTTACACCACCTGATTGACAAAGCAAGAATTCCAACCTGATTCTGTCTGGATCTAAAGACTACAATTTTAATCATTAATCATTAATCATCACATGTATTTCATATTTCATAAGCATAACATCATATTTCTCCTCTCTGTTTAATTCAATCCCTAAATACTGAAATTAATGCAGAGGCATTTAAATTAAAAAAAAAAAAAAAAAAAGGCTACGTGGAAGAAGAAGAAAATCCACTTAACTCAGAAAGGTCCAGAATATGGAGATGAGGATATATGTCCTCTAAAAGGAGATAGGGGACCCCAAAATGGGCAGAATCAAGCACAGGTAAGAATGGAATCATGGTGTTTCTCTAGTCAAACTGGGCTCCCATTCATGTCAGCCTACGTGGGTGGTCTGCCCAAATAGCTCTCCTTTCATCAGGGGTACAACACCAGGAACCCGCAACTGAGACAGGAACTGCCATCCAAGGGTGGTGCTGAGCTAGTGGGAAGCCTGTCAGGCTCTAAGTCACAGGCCCTGGTCTCCACTTCTCCCCCTAGCTTTGTGCAAGTGATCAGGACTTCCCACTTGAAAAAAGAGAAGTGGATGACAGATGTTGAGACAGGATCTGTGCTGAGGCCTAGGGGTTCACAGCATATGTTTAGCCTGGGCAAGTTATACCATAGGAGAACACATATGGAAAGAGCTAGGTGTGTTTCAGGACTTAATGTGAGTCTAATGTGAGCCCAAGATTGGAGGCAGCCACTGGAAAAGCTACTTTGGTCTTTGGTTACATTAACTGAAGCATGATATCCAGGATATGAGAGGTGATAGTTGCATTTAACCTACCTCAGGCAGAGTGCACCAGGTGCACTCTGTGGAAGACAGAGGTGGAGAATGAGGCACAGGGGTTCTAGAGACCAACAACTATACATCCACCTCAAAATTTGGAGAGCCTACCATATGCAAGGCACAGGGGTCTTTATTGGATATGCAGATTATTTGCCTCTTGAATGTTAAATCTACAGACATTAAATCAATGATCACACAAGCACCGAGTCAGGAAGCATGGGCTGTGCCATGAGGGGAAAGGACAAAGTGTTGAGGCGAGGTATAATAACAGGGCTCTTAAGTGAGATCGATTCTCTCAGAAGGCCTCCAAGAAAGTGACATTTAAACTGAGACCCAAGAGGTTAGTGGGAGACAGTGTGTCAACACACAGTGGGAGATCATTCCAGGATGAGGCGACAGTAAAGTAAAAGGTCCGGAAGTGGGAAAGAGCCATTTAAGGAACTGAGAGGCAAGTGTAATTGGAGCTTCCTAAATAAAAGGGATTGTTCAATTTTCAGGTAGGAAGGGCACTTAGGTCAGTAAAGAGCCATCAAAGGGTTTTAAGCAGGGATGGGATAGGATACTTTTATATTTTCTGTTTGGGCTGCTGTTGGGATGAGCAGCGGCACCACGATCAGAAGAGGTGAGGCTGGTTATGAGGCTACTGCAATAGTCCACCCTACAGGGGATGGATGGAGCCATTGAAGAACGGCAGGAAGACCAGAGAATTGAACCCTGGAGAAATGAGGCTGAGTGCAGGATGCAGTACTTGAGCTTCTATATTCAACTAGCTCGCATGAGAAAGAGCCCTGCCAAAGAAAGAATAAGTCCCTCAATCTTGCCAAAGAAAGAATAAGTAGCAGTGGCTAGAAGCTGATTGAGAAAGAGGTTGCCATGCAGCATAAAGAACTTCCAGGCAGGCCTCAGCCTGGATGCTGCTTTCCAAAGCATAGTATAGAACAGGGCTTCCAAAATCCTACTCTGTGGCCTTTTAGATCCAAGAAATAGTCTGTGGGAAATTACTTCTGTAGTTGGTGAGAGGAGACATGACATATACACAGTACCCTCAGGGAGTCGCCTTGGACCTGATCATATTCATTAACAGCGCTGAGAAGTGCTGCTGTTAAGAAACTGAATTAGCAAAATTTAAACTACCGTTTCCCAAAACTTATCTGGCCCTGACACTTTATTTTGAACCAGTGGTCCGTGGAGCACACTTTGGGAAACACTGCTATAGAGAATTCACACATAACTTTGAGAGTGAATTCCGAAATTTCTTCTAAGTCTATAATCTGACATTCTTTCTTAGACCTGACGTCATTCATGCAGTTCCCTTTTATAAAGCAGATATTTCTGATGGGACAGGAGTTCCTGTGTAGACGATCATCATGCATGTAAAGAATGTTAGGAGATAGATGTGGATTTACGTCTTAACTGCCCCACTTACTAACTGACGGATCTTGAGTCATCTCTTTGAACTCCATGAATGTCAGTTTCCTCATTTGTAAAATGACAAAATATTAGTACCAACCGCAAAAGCTGGAGGAAGGATTAAGCAAAATCCCACATGTAAAGGGTAGTGAGCACTTGATAAACAGAACCTTAGGATCTTCAGCAGGAATGGCCCTGGGTGTTACAATGACCCAATGAACCAGCCCAGTGGTTCACAAAGTTCTAGTTGCATCAGCATCACCAGAAAGCCTTGCTTGCAACACAGATCGTCATGGAGTCTTACCCAAGAGTATCTGATTCAGTAAGTCTGATGAGGAGGTCTGAGAATTTGTATTTCTAACAAATTCCCAGATGATGTCAATGCCGCTGGTCCAGGAAACACACTTAGGAAACAAACCAGTTAACTAAGTTGGTGTTCAAAGTATCCCCAATTTTTCTCCACTTGGCAGACAGGATGAGGCTTAATTTGCAGGTTGCTAATGAGACAATCCCAAAATTACCTTATTCTTATGTAAATTCCTTCTTGGGGCCAAAACTTGGCTCTGAAAGGAAGCCCCCTTCCCCACCCTGCAGATGGGTTAGAGTAGGGGTTAGGAAGACAGGAGACATAGGAAGTAGAAATACATTCCAGGAGGGGAAAGGATCCTACAAGCCCACACCTCTTGAGGATCCTTTGGTATAGATGCTCTGATTCAAAGACCATTTCCCATTTATCCTCCATGCCTGGTTTTGCTCCTGGAGAAGCAATTAAACTTTAGTTTCATTTCCAACCATTTTTCACCCAGTTGGGAGCCTCTCTGGAGGATTTTTCTCCTCACTGGAAGCTCCTGAAAAGACAAGTCCATTTTTTTGGCTTGTCTCCACTGTTCTTGGGAGTTTATACATTGATTAAAAACCAAAACACACGTTATTCTCATATTCAAAGTACTTTTGCAAGTTCTGACACTTTTCCTGGTACCATGTTGAAGACATAGGCCGAGTAGGAGATGATCTGAGGAGGAACAATATTTATGAACTATGATATTTTATAAACACCTGGCATTTATATAAACATGGGAACTGGGATTTTTAATAAGGCAACCTTTCCAAGTTTGGCATTCAAATAGAAAACATGCTTATTGTGTTCTTCCTGCATGTAAGGAATCTTGTTGAAAGTACCTGGCACCTAGACAGTATTTTTGTAAACAGTGATTTTAGTCTATGGTGAATCCTAAATTAGACGCCGCTTATGTGCTATTGCAATATTTACTAATTCCCCCCAGTTTATTTTCATTTAAGGAGTGACAGGAGGGATTTCAACTTTATGATGTTAAATTGCCTTGAAGGACTTTGCTATGACAGTTGTAATGTTGAGCCCAGAAGAGTTAGGGACAAGGTGCAGTGCGAACTGCTGAGGGCTGGCCCCTGGCCCTGGCATACCCTTTCCTGACCCCCTATCCCGCCCTCCAGCCCCCACAGGAACCTTGGAGCTTCCAACAAAATGCTAGTATTTTCATTTCAAATACTGATTTTGGTTTTCTGGGAGGCCTCATGTAAAATAGCTTCTACTCCTAAGTCTGTTGAGTAGAGGAGGTGGAACACTATCTTGTTTGAAGTCAAAAAGATCACCAAAGAAAATTGCTTTCAGAAAATGTGATTTTTCTATTGTTACAGGCAAAGATGCCCCTCACTCCCCAGAATCATGGAAAATTCAGGAAGACACCAGTATATGAAAGCTGTGTCACAGTACTCTGGTTTCTTCTATGCAAACCATCTTTATTTAAAATCAGAATATTAGTGTTCATTTACCGAGAACTTATTATATACCAGGAACTGGGCTCGTCATTTAACATTTTATTTAATCTTTACATTAACCATAAAAGTGTTGTGTTATTATCTGCATTTTACTTACCACGAAAATTTAAGACCAGAGAAGTTAAGTGACCTGCCCAGGAACACACACAACATAAGGAATAAGTGGGAAATCTAGATCTCATCCAAATCCTGCATTCTTTAAAAATATATCTATTTTTAATGTTTATTTATTTTTGAGAGAGAGAGAGACAGAGACAGAGACAGAGAGAGACAGAGTGTGAGCAGGGGAGGGACAGAGAGGGAGGGAGACACAAAATCTGAAGCAGGCTCCGGGCTCTGAGCTGTCAGCACAGAGCCCTACACGGGGCTCGAACTCACAAACCGCAAGATCATGACCTGAGCCAACTGAGCCAGCCAGGTGCTCCTCCTGCATTCGTGACCACCAGGAGTACTGCCACATAATGCCTGTGAGGTTGGTACCATTAGCACCTTTTTCAACGTATGAGAAAACTAGTTTCACGAAGGTCACCTGTCTTACCCAAAGTCACAGAGCTCCTAAGCAGCACAACAAGGAATCAAACCAATCTGCATTAATCTACTGCATCTTCTTTTGACCATTATGATATATTTCCACCCCAGCTACAGTCAAATACATATTTTGTAGAATTATAAGTTTCTATTTTTCTTGTTTTCGTTCTGTGTCACCTTAATAAAATCCCCAATAATTTTAAAAAGTATTTTTCTTCAATATGTATAGGACATGAGGTGGAAAGGTACATATATTACCCTTCAGAGCCTGATCTCAAAGCCCACCGTCGCCACCTATAACTGAATATAAAAACCCGGGCAAGCTGTTTGGGGTCTCCAGCTTAGTTTCATCTAGGAAGTGAGTGGTGGTTGTGGTAGGGGTTGCTCAGAGACAATACCTTCCTAGTGGACCTCTAGAGACCATGAAATGGATGCTGTGCCCAGCATGCCATGGAAGCTCAGAGAATGTTAATTTCTTCTCTTTGCATTTTCCACTTGGTTTCTCCTTCTTCCCTCACCATCTTCTTGTATGCTCCTAAATCATGGCTGGAGTTTTCATAAATGGCTTTGCCCCCATTCTTTAGGAACTGCTTCTTTTCTAAGTGCTGAAGTTCCCAGGAGATACACAATCCTGTAGTTAGGCACACTCATTAAGACTCATCCATGTGAGTCATGGATTTTCTCTCTAGGACCCATGCATGGTGAGTTCATTTCAACATCTTTTTAATCCCATGTCACTAACAACAGTAGAATCAATAAAACCCACGTGTGATGGGAAACCACAAATCTATTTACCTGTTTGAATCAGGCAAGCACCTACCCTGTTGGCTCTGTCATTAAACTTCTGGGAAAACACTCTGCACACCTGGAAATATGAACTGGAAATCTCATCATGAAAGATATTTCTGATAAATCCCAGGCTTCACCACATTGTGATTCTCGGGAAATTTTGACCTTGCTTTGTTTTGGTCTGGACTAGAGTCAAAAGCATCTCTTAAATGAAACATCATTTTCAGAAGGGCTAAAAATGTGGGGCCATTCGTTTTGATTGCCACTGGATCCTTTTCATTCTGCTCAGCCTCTTTATCCCCAGCATTAAAAAAAATAATAAAAAATCACCATTTAATTGACTTGAGGCCAAGTTGGTTGACTATGGGAAAAAAAGGTGTATGAAATAAGAGGTTACAGTCATTGAGAGCTTTAAAAGAGTGTAGACAGTAAAAAAAGAAAAAAAATGGCCGGGAAATTGTACTTGCCTTTTTTTTTAAAAAAAAAAAGACAGGACTGAATACATTTTCCAGGCTCTTGAGTTTAATTAAAGTCAAAGGAACATCTCAAAGGCAAGTGAAAAAAACAGAGCAGGCAAGATATTGAGGTGACTAGGATAAGAAACTGTGTAGAATGTTATGGAAAGAAAAAAACTGAAAGCAAGAAAAGGAAAGGAAAGAAGATGGAAGGGGAGAGGAAGAGGGCAGCAAGGGCAGGGGGAGGGGAGAAGTGGGGGAGGGGAAAAGTGGGGGAAGGGAGGACAGGGAAGAAAGGGAAATGTGGATTTGCCAAACCCCATCAGATGACGTGAACTCATTTTCTACCGGCAATATTCACGGCTCTCCTTTAGGCGCAGGTACTCTCCTCAATCTCCAGCTGGGTCACAGAAGCTGGATGTTACATGTCTCCCCTAAGAACACGCACTGGCAAACGGCAGAGCAAGACCAAACCATTTCAGATTCCAAAGCCCGTGGTCTTTCTAATCTATCCCATCACCTTGGGCTACCATCTATGCATTTCAATTTTTAGTGGTGGTGAAAGAGGTTAAAAATAACTTTTTTGCTAACTCTTCCTAGAAGGGCAAGGCATGTTCACTGTAGAGAAATCAAGTAATACAGACTTCGGTGCCATGATGATAACAATAGAGCTCACATGGATTGTGCTCTTACATTGTGCTGGGTCTGGGCCACAGGTCTTGGAGGGGTTATCTTGTTTCATCTTTACAGCTCCATGGAGTAGATACAGTCACTCGGGACCTCCTTTTACACATGAGGACATAAAGGGAGGCTTACCAAGCTAAGTCACATGCATGAGGTGGCTCCATTTGAGAAAGGGTAGCTAAGATAAGAAGCCACAGGTGTGACTAAGTCATTGCCCTGTCCCAGGCAGTCCTACCTGAACGTCATCAGGAGAACTCAGAGAATTTTTGACAGCTATTTTTGTAAATAGATATTGACTGGCTAATTATTTTCATCCACACTTTGTTTTCTCTTTTTATTTGCTCTTGTCCTCATTGATACTATCTATGAAACTATGGTTTTAATGTGCTCATTTCAGATTTTCTAATACACATGAAACAAAACACATCAAAGCAAGTGCAAAGTGGTAAAATAAAATAAAAAGATTAATTAGTTGACCACCTACAATAAATTGTTTAATGTTTTGCTGGTGGTAAAAATATCGTCCTCCATCAAGCTCAGAGACATCCACTGAACGAAGTAGAAAAAGGTTGGATCATACCCAACACTTCTGGGTGGGGAAGAAAGAGGCAGGACTAGAATGCAGAGCTCAGGGCTCTCACTGCAGACTTTTCCCTCTGTGCCATTAGCCTCTCTCCCGTGTCATGTGTGTTCCCTAGAGTCTCGAGGTTACAGCTGGGAGCTTCAGAAAACTTCAACATACAGCTGATCCTGTATTTATTGATATTTTGTTCATCATGGATATTTTGAATTAATAGTGATTTTCTCTTTAAAAAAATATTGCATTAGAACATTATGATGACTGAGTTTCTTAACATGTTATCATATATAGGGGCGCCTGGGTGCCTTAGTCGGTTAAACATCTGACTCTTAGTTTTGGCTCCGGTCATGATCTCATGGTTCGTGAACTCGAGTCCCGTGATGGGCTCTGCACTGATGGTACAGAACCTGCCCGGGATTCTCTCTCTCTCTCTCTCTCTCTCTCTCATTTTCTTTCTCTCCCCTCCTGCACAAAATTAATAAATTTAAAAAATAAAAAATAAAATGTTATATATAATGTTAATATATTTGTCTTTATACCAACATATTAAAAATATAATTTTTATTATTATTTTTTTTTTTAATTTTTTTTTTTCAACGTTTTTTATTTTTATTATTTTTGGGACAGAGAGAGACAGAGCATGAACGGGGGAGGGGCAGAGAGAGAGGGAGACACAGAATCGGAAACAGGCTCCAGGCTCCGAGCCATCAGCCCAGAGCCTGACGCGGGGCTCGAACTCACAGACCGCGAGATCGTGACCTGGCTGAAGTCGGACGCTTAACCGACTGCGCCACCCAGGCGCCCCAATTTTTATTATTTTTTAATGGAGAAAGGAGACCACGAATATCCTAACTTGGCCCCTATTAACTGATTACTTCCTACCTCAATCCAACACACCCTACTTTTCCCTCAGGACCCTGAGGCCTCATGAGAGACCAAAACTATACGAAACAGTGGGCCTAACAGCAGTTCAGAGCCCCTTGTCCCTTCAACTGTGACACATGAATGCACTTTAAAAAGCTTTACCTTGTTGGATAACATTTCTGAGAAATTCCATAACACACACACACACACACACACACACACACACACACACATATATATATATATATTTTTTTTTTTTTTTTTTTTTTTTCCTTTACTTACAAATGCTTTCAGCCCCTCTTGCAAAACTCCTCAGGTTCTCTCTGGGGAACTTTCACCTCCAAACTTTTATTCCTGATAAATTAACCATTATAATCAAACTATCTAGCCTAAGCATTTTGAGTTGCTGTTTTATTTTTAAAAAGGGGTGGGGGAGGCATCCAACAAACCAGATGTGGCCGTCTCCAGTTTCAGTTCTTAATGTACAATAAGTTGCAGGTTTCTTATAGTTCCTCGGGGGTAAATCACAAACAAGAATTAGCACATCACCAGCCCAACTTCCTCTTCCCAGCATGTCTGTTTCAAGTTAAAGTGAACAACGACTCAAATATCAAAGGCATATTGCCCCTAAATTAGCCAATCAGCTCCAAATACAGCTGGAAACAAGAGCAGGGGATAATGTTTTTCAATCAGTGGACAACCCTTTGAAAGTTTAATTATAAATGGTAACCGTTTATTTCAAGCTAAATGGATTTTGCCACTTCTATGTGGGCAATACACACTGCACGTCACCCCAGCCTAATCTCTGTCTCATACTGCCTGCCACAGGGGAAGTAAAAATGATGTAGGTCCCCATTCTCTAACATCATTTGTGTTATCGTATCATTTTTTTAAGGGAATGGCAAATACTTGCTATATAATTGTTTGAAGAAATCAACTTTCTGAGCAGCTTTCTTACAAAGAAATTGGTCTAGGTTGACCTGACAAGGCAGATTAGAATCAGCGTCCCTGGAAGTGGCAATCCCGTTACTCATCAATGAGGACGGTTTTCCAGGTCAGGGGAAGGAAGAAGGAAGGGGTGGTCTGCTTGAGACTGGTCTGAAGAATCAGGTCTGGGAAGAAACAAGTTTGTTATCTGTTCTTGTCAAGGGCTGATGACCTCGATCCCAGGGGTTCACGCTCTGGAGATAATTGCAATGAATCATTTCTAGGCAAGCCTCCAGAAGCTTCTGCTTGGGCACAATGCAATCTTCCTCACTCACTCCCCCAACCCCCCCAGTTACACATCACTTCTCCTCAGGTGGGAAGATACAGTGGAAAGGTGAGGATTTGTCCATCCAGAACATCACCACGTTTAGGAAACTCCTCCTCCCCCACTCCATAGACACACTTCTCCCCTCATCCCACAGGACAAAGAATGATGACTGGCCAGCCTGAGTCAAGAGCCACCACTCAAGTGAGCTTTAAAGTGGGATTCAAGGTGTTGCATGCCCATCAATCTGCAGGATTCCCACGTTCTTTGGAATCAAGCCCGGAACTGGACATCTGGTGGAGAGCTAGTGAGGAAATGCATCCCAACCCTTGAAGACAGATAGACCTATCACTTATCCAGCTGAGTGACCTAATGCCAACTACTTGATACTCTGAACCTCGATAATCCTATAAGTAAAATGGGAACAATATCTGCCCTGCAAAGCTTTTGTAAGGATTATAGTGACTGGAAATAGTGTAGCTACTAAAAAAATCATAAATGTAGATGTAGTCATATACCAAATTTTCATGCTTCATCAGCCAGTGATGATAAAATGGGGTCATGTTTGTATTTAACTCCCAAATGACCATGATTCTGACTCCAAGTGGTAGGACCTCTGGGGCCAGGTTTGCCCTTCCAAAATGCTCTGCAGTTTCTTCTAAGTCTCCCCAGTTGCTGTCTCCCATACATAAACAAAGTGGTCTGAGACGGTCTCCAGGAGGGATCCTCTGTCAGGTAGTGTCCACCGTGTTTTCCTCTACTTTATTGTCAGTGTCACCTGTGCCCTTGCTATTAGGCCATCAGGGTCCCAGCCAGAGATGGTATTCCTGATGCTCCCTCTGTCCTCACTCTCAGTGGTGCTGGATTCTGGAGGCAGTGAGGAAAAAGAACTCTCTCCAACTACCTGCCCCTCTGATTCATTCCTTATTTCCTAAGACAATTCCTAAGACAAACTCCAAAGAATCAGGGACATTCAGAAGTAATCCCATCTTCATTAAGCCACACCCTCCAGAAAACCCAATTTGTTTAACTGTGAACAAATAGCTCCAACTACGGAGACGTAAAACTGCTTGGAACTAATGGCCACTTCTCTCCACTCCCCCCAACTCCCCTCCCCCCTCCCCCTGACTGTGTGTGCGCGCTTCTCAGTAGTTTCAGAGACCTGAGGGCTCAGCCTCAACGGGTCCCACATGGAATCTGAGCCAACCCTACATTAATCAAAACAAACCCCCCAGTGTAGACCTTGCCCACAGCCAGTGACCACATGCTAGGAGGACAGGGGACAGATAACATATGGGTTTGTAGAGGTCAAGGGGTCTCCAAGAAAGGATGTGAATATGATTTGTTGGAGAGACTATAAATCAACTTCTCTTCTCCCTTTCTTACATGTGCCATGTGATGTATAGGGTTTTGTAACAATAAAGACAAATTATGATGATAACAAGGTCAAGGTACAGCATTTATTTCAAGTTATATCTGGGTTTGGCTTCATATTGGTTCAATAAATAATTTGTGTGTATTGAATCATCATCAATAGATATTACATATGAGTATGATATATACACAAAAACAGATTACATATATGTATTAGTATGTTTTATATATATATATATATATATATTATATATATTTAAAAAGGGATATATAAATTAAATATCAGACGTTAGACAAATCTAAATAAGCCACTTTTGATGGTGTGGAGTCAAAGGTAGGTACTGTAGGAAACCTATTTAATTTTTACTAACCAAAAACTGGCTATAAATATTAACATATGAATGTATCAGAATTCTTGTATTCATCTTTCTGGTCCTTCAAAGCTAAGTTTTACTTTGCAAGGACCCAAAATGCCATTCTGTGGTTGAGAAAATCTGCCCACCAGATCTCACAGCCAATTGTTTTCATGCCAGAGGTGCTGTGTGATCATGTATGTAAAGGCAGGAAACTCAGGGATGCTATAAATGGCCAGTTGCCTAGGAGCAAGATTTCAATAAAAACCCTGCATGAAATGAGTCTCACACTTGTAACAAAATGAGTTTGAAACAGTCAAAAAGTGGTAGGAGGTCCACGGCTTTATGGCATGACTAACTTGAGGAGGCAGGCAGGCTAGGAATGCTAGGAAGATAGAACTGGTTTTATGCAGCCCGGTTCTTTCAGTCTTAGATGGCTGTTCTGTATAAATGTTCTTGAAAGTTCTCAACTCTAATGGTAAACCTCAGACAGCACTATTTCACCAAACCACAGTTTTTTAATGGATCATTACTGTTTTTGCATTTTGTCTTTACTAGTCTTTCATTTCCTTGGCTGGTCAAACTAGATTTCCACTCTATTTCTTGTATTTCATCACTGTTAAGGATGCTATGATGGCTTCACCATTTCCCATTAATGAAACTGGATTGTGTCTGTTTCTTTTAATTCCTTTAATTTAAATGGGTAAGACTGAGTCATTACGGACAGGTGGTCTCACCCAGAATGCCCGCCAGTGCTAAATGACTAAGGGAATAAGGCTCTGAGGACGAGGTCAGGAAGTCTGACCCAGCAGGGCAGGGTGAAGGTGCCTGGGTTACTCTCCTGAAAGCGCTGGGGCCGGTGAACCGGGGGGGGGGGGGGGGGGGGGGGGGGAGGTGCGCGGAAAGTACAGCAAGGCCAGCAAACCAGATGTCTTAACCAATTCAGTTCAGGTAAATTAATTTAGTAAAACTAATTTAGTGAAACAAAGTAAAGCAAAATTTAGTTACATTTTATCTGATGAGAAATGGCTGCTGTTGCATTTGTTATTTTCTTAACGTTTTATTTTGGAATAATTATAGATCCACATGAAATAATGCAAAGAGATCCCTTGTGCCCTTTACCCAGTTTCTCCAGTGGCGACATCTTGCAAAACGATATCACAACCAGGGTATTGACAATGATACAGTCATTTTCTAGGATAAAAGCACAGAAATGCAATGCTGGGTCAGTGGAAGTTGACTGTTTAGGTGTCTATTCATTTAAGAAACTGCCAAATTACTTTCCAGAATGGCTGTACCATTGTACATTCCCACTAGCAATGTACAGATGATCCAATTTATCTACATCCATAGCAGTATCTGGTGGTGTTACTATTTTTTCATTTTACTGGTAGGTATGTGGTATTATTTCATTGATGGCTAATGATGTTGAATATTTTTTCTTGTGTTTATATGCCATGTGTATAACCTGTTCAGTGAGATGTCTTTGCATATCTTTTGCTCATTTTGTAATTTTTGTTTTTGTTTTGTGTTTGACTTGTCTGCTTTTCATTATATTTTTTCTATTTTTTCATATGACTTCCTATAGGTTACTTTAAGCTTCTTTTTTTTTTTAGAATCCCATTTTGGTTTATCTATAGTATTTTGAATGTATTTTAAATAGGGCTTTTTAGTGGTGTCTTGAGGTTTTACATTATATATACATAACTTATCACAATCCATTGGTGTTAATATGTTACCAGGTCTAGTGAAAGGTAGAAACATTACTGCCCTTCACCTTCACTGTTTATAATATAATTGTCTTAATATAACATAGTTCTTTTAAATATTTCTTGTACATACATTTTGACCCATATTAGTGTTAGAATTTGTGCTTCTACTGCCAAGCATAATTCATAAATTCTGTGAAGAATCTAAGAAGAAAAAGGAATTCTATTTACCCATATTTTTACTCTTTCTGTTGTTCTTTCTTGCTGTTCCAACATTTCCCCTTTTATCACTTTCTTTTTGTTTATATTCTTTACTCATTCTTTTACGGTAGATCTTCTGGTGACAAATTCTCTTGTTTTTCCTTCAAATTAAAAGTATGATTTCCCTTTCATTCCTTGAGGAGTATTTTTGCTGGATATAGAACTTTAGGTTGGCAATTCTTTTCTTTAAGCATTTGAAAGATGTTTTCTTATACCTCCATTGTTTCTCATGACAAATTTACTGTCATTTGAAACGTTTTCCCCCTGTAGGTAAGATATTGTTTCTTTCTTGCTGCTTTCACAGTTTTTTCATCTTAGTTTTCAGAAGTTTGATGTGTCTTGCTGTAAATTTCTTTGGGTTTATTCTGTTTGGGATTCTCTTGGTTTCTTGAATCTATAGGCTCATGTCTCCTGCCAAATTTGGGAGGTTTTCAGTCATTATTTCTCTGAGTACTCTGTTGGTCCTTCCTCCTCTCCTCTCTTTCTGGGACCCTGATGTCACAAATGTTAGATTGTTTGTTATTGTCCCACAAGTCCTAAGGGCCTATTTATTTAAGTCTATTTCTTTTTCTATTGCCCAGATTGGATAATTTCTATTTTTCTATCCTCAAGTTTGCTGATTCTTTCCTCTATGCCTTCCATTTCACTGTTAAGGCCATCCATTGAATTTTTTAAAAATTACAGTTATAGTATTTTATTATTATTTTTTATATCTTTTATTTATTTCCTGGGACTTTCTATTTCTTTACTGAGACTTTTCACTTTATTTTTAAAAATCTGTTTCAAGAATGTTTGTAATTGCTCCTTGAAAGCATTTTTAACATGGCTGCTTTAAAATCTTTGTCAGAGAACCTTAACACCTCTGTCACTTTCATATTGGTGTCTATCAATGCCAAATAAAAACAAAGCAGCTTTCAGTGCTGAGACATAAATTGCATCCTGGGATCTAAGTAGCTCAGCAATGTCCTGATTCTGGCACTATTCTTTCATTCAAATATTCTTTCCTTCATCAAGTACGTACTGAGTGTCTACCTTGTCCAAGCTCTATGCTAGGTTCTTGAGATTCAACTTTGAGATGGTCAGACAGCAACTGTTCTCCAGGACCTAAACATGTAGCAGTGTGCAATTCTAAGTTCTTCTATCAACTCACTGTTGCATCTTAGTCATCACTTTGTCCTTTTTTATTCTCGCTTCAGGATCTTTACAATGAGGGTGGGTTAATTAGAATATTTCTTTGAATTATGAAATACATTGAGAATACTATGAAAAGCCATGCTCCTCACAAAAGCGTGCATAGCCTAAATATATAGCACATACTCGTATACACAGTTTTACATATAATTTTGTAAGACCAGAGAAGAGTATCGTTAGGAATATCTATTATTTGTTGTCTAAGGAAATTTTGAGTTCAGTCATTATATGCTTTAAAACATTTATACATCATTTGATACTGATAAACTGTTGTGAGAACACTTACTGGAATCCAGGAGATGTTCTAAACAATTTATATAAATTTTCTTACTTTATTCTCATAACAACTTTTATTAATCAAATGTAATATGTGATTAAACTGTAAAGGAAGATTAAATAGAAATTTTCCCTTATGGACTTAGATGAGTCTAAAGGGAAATATTGTGCTCTATAAATTCAAAATTAATAAAATTCTTCAGTTGCAGATCCTTACAGGGGTGATATAAAGGTGGAAATTGGGAGAGACTAAACTAGGTGACAGGGGAGTAGCCACTTATAAAAGAAGAATATATAAATATTTATAAGCTTCAAGCATTGTTTTAAAAAGAAATAAAAGTATGAGCACTAAAAAGTTTAGAGCTTACCAGAGAAAAATAAAAATAGAATTAGTAATTGTTTTTAAAAACTGTTTAATGAAAAGTAGAAAAAGATCTTAAAGGTATAAACAAAAAAAGGTTAGTTAAAAATTATAATGTTAAATAGCAAAAATGCCTTAATATATTCAACATTAGAATGAATATAAATGGGATAAATTAAACACACTGGTCAAAAGACAGAAACTCTCAAATTGAATTAAAACAAAAACAGGGGCGCCTGGGTGGTTCAGTCAGTTAAATGTCTGACATCAGCTCAGGTCATGACCTCATAGCTTCTGAGTTTGAGCCCTGTGTTGGGCTCTGTGCTGATAGCTCAGTGTCTGGAGCCTGCTTTGGATTCTGTGTCTCCCTTTCTCTGCCCATCCCCCACCCACGCTCTGTATGTCTCTCTCAAAAATAAACATTTAAAAAGTATATATATGTATGCTTTAAAGTGTGTGTGTGTGTGTATATATATATATATATATATATCCATCCATCCAGAGGCACTCGTAATCACAAAAGCAAAATACATAAAGCAACAGGTAAGAGAATTAAGAGAAAGACAGAAATAAAATGCTATTGGAGATTTAAAATCACTGCTGTTAGAAACTGAAATACTAAATCCAATACAAATAAGTTGGAATATAGAAGATGTTAATAAAATAATTAGGAAGTTATACATATAAATGTATATAAAATTTTTCACCCAGACATAGAATACACACTTTTTTTTTCTGGAATAAATAGATCAGTCATAAAAAGAAATTACATAATAGATAAAAAAGAGAGTATCAATATATTTCTAAGGCTCCATATCAGACAATGTTCTCTAACTTCAACTTAATAAAATTGAGTTACCTAAGAATAAAAATCCATGTGTCTCTAAACTAAGAAAAAATAAATCTACTATCAAACAGACCTTAGGCAAAATAGAAAACAAAAAAGGAAATTGCACAACTTAGTGATAATGAAAGCAGTGCATGTTAGCATCTGTGGGATGTGGCCAACAAAGTTTCTCGAGTGCAGTTTATAGCTATGAACACATTCTGAAAATAAAGAAGACTGAGAAATAAATAAGCTAGGTGGTCATCTAATGATGGTAGAAAAAGGACAACAGAGTAAATCTAAAGAAACAAGAAAGATCATAGTATGAAGATAAATGACACACATGGAAGGTTTTAGAGAGGAGGTGAGTAATATGTAATTCCTATCACACACATATTGTCCTAGAAAGCTGAAAATGTAGGAAGTCTGGGTTGCTCAATTAAGCCAGATAAAAAGAGATTAAGACAATAATAATAATAATAATAATAATAATAATAATAATGTCAATTTAACTTCTGTACTTAAAGTGTAAAAGAAAAATTATCTATATATTTCCAAAAGTATATTAAAATGATTCAAGAATGACTCAACATAAGGAAAATGAGCAACATAATTCACCTTTTTAGACAAAAAGACTTCAAGGTCACAATAGAATTAAAGGATGATAAAGTTTAACAACCATTTCTGTGGGGAGGGAACCCTTAGAAAACTAGAAATATAGTATTTTTTATTCCTATCTGAAAAAAAAAACTTAGAAAACTAGAAATTATCTGATAAAGTTTATCTACCAAAATCCGTTGAAAACATAATTTACATAAAGAAATTTTATGAGCATTTTTTTTTTAGGTCAGGAACAAGATAAAACTTACCACTTAAACAACTGCTATTCCAAATATCTGGAAAATCAGTAACATGATAAAAATAAATAACAAAAGTACTCGATTGAAAAGGACAAGACAAAATGTTCATTACCTAGAAATCCATGGGAATTAGGAGAAAACCATTAGAATTTGTAAGGGAGTTCAGCAAGTTTATGGTAAGCAAGATTAAGTACTAAAAACTAGTAACAGTAACAAGTATTGTGCACCTACTAAAGCAAATTCTTATTAGAAAAACTGTGATAAGAAAATAAGAAAATTTATGATGGCAATTAAAAGTATGAATTATGGGGCACCTGGGTGGCTCAGTGAGTTAAGTGTCTAACTCTTGGTTTCGGCTCAGGTTATGATCTCACAAGTTCATGAGTTCAAGCCCTGCACAGGGCTCTGTGTTGACAGTGCAGAGTCTGCCTAGGATTCTCTCTCTCTCTCTCTCTCTCTGCCCCTCCCCTGCTTATGCCGTCTGTCTCTCTCTCTATGTCTCTCTCAAAATAAATTTAAAAAATTTTAAAACTATGAATTATCTATTTGCTAATTTAATAAAGACTGCACAGGATGTTTATGGACAAATTTTTAAGTTTATTCTAGGACATAAAAGAAGGCTTGCATATTCTGTCCAAGGTTGGGGTAATTTAACATTGAAATTATATCAATTAGTATGCCCCAAATGTAGTTGAAAATTAATGCAATTCCAATAAAAATTTCAAACATGATTTAAAAAAAAATTTTTTTAACGTTTATTTATTTTTGAGACAGAGAGAGACAGAGCATGAACGGGGGAGGGTCAGAGAGAGAGGGAGACACAGAAACTGAAGCAGGCTCCAGGCTCTGAGCTGTCAGCACAGAGCCCGACATGGGGCTCGAACTCACAGACTGTGAGATCATGACCTGAGCCGAAGTCGGACGCTTAACCGACTGAGCCACCCAGGCGCCCCACGTGATTTTTTTTTAGAAATGTAATATATATATATATATATATATATATATATATATATATATATGAATGAATGATGGTTCTTCAATGGCAAAGAACATTTTGAAAGAGAAAGGTAGGGAGATTCTTCTTGCCAAGGTTTAAGACACATTAAAAAGCAATCGTAATGAAGACAGTGTGGCAATAGAATAGGAGCAGGCCAGTAGTCCAAGAAAGCAAATTAGAACACCCCCACTGACTACTGGTACTGCAGGGAACTTGGAGTGTCATAAAGATGGCACCACAAATCAGTGGGAAAAAGGACTGATTATCTGGTAAAAAGAATCAGGAAAACAGCCTCACTATGGAAAAGAAAAATTAAATTGCTAACCTCATACCAAATAAAAAGAAGCCCTATGTGGAATAAGAACTAAATGCAAAAGTTAAAAGTATAGAATTAATGAAGACAGTGTAAACAGTGTCTTTATGACCTTGAGATAGGAGAGGTTTATTAATTAAGACCCCAAAACATAAACCCTAAACAGATAGATTAATGGCTCAGGTATCAAAAATGAAAAATTTTTTCCATGGATTTCCTGGGTGGCTCAATCTATTTCCTGGGTGGCTCAAAACTCTTGATTTTGGCTCAGATCACGACCTCACAGTTTGTGCGACTGAACCCTATACCCTGACAGTGCGGAGTAAGGGCGATACAGCGGGCTTGGGATTCTCTCCTTGTCTCTCTGCCCCTTCCCCACTCATGCTTTCTCTCTGTCTCTGTCTCTCTCTCTCTCTCAAAGTAAATAAATAAAAATTTAAAAAGAAAGACATTTCCTTCAAAAGTATACCATAGACAAAGTTCTCAGGCAGAGGTGAGACTTACCCTCCACCTTGCAATGTTACAAACAATGAGAGTTAACTGACCAATTACTATGTAGCAGGCACTGTTCCAAATACTTTACGTACATGGAATCATTCACTCTTCCTGAGTACTATTGTTACCTCTACTTTACAGATGAGGACACTGAAGTTAACTAACTGGTATGAAATCACACGATTGGTAAAGGGGAGGGCTAGGATTTGAACCCTCGTAACCTGGCCAAATCCAGTCTGTCCCCTTAATTGTGGCTACATGGTCTTTCAGGTTTTTCTTTGTTGGTGCTAAGAAAAGCAAGTCAGGGAAGAAGGATCAAGGATGCCCAATAGTGGAAGGATGGTGAGGAGAAGCCATTGAATGTGACACTCCAGGGACTTCCGAAAGCAGTTTCAGGGAAGGGTGAGCACGGTAGGCTTGTGGAGTAGTGACCAGCCAGCAAGACTGTTCAACCTTTCGAACTACAGCCAGTTCTAGAAAGTGTGAGAAGGACTCATCTTTCTTCTTAATAGCAGCCACTTGAGCATTTTGTGGTTTGCATTTTAAGAATATAACTTAAATTTTTTTTTTTTTTTGGATAATGCTGCCGATTATGAAAAACATGACAGCTATAAAATTCATGATCCTTACTTTCCAGAACAGACTCCCCACAAATTCAGGGTGTCTGGCGAGTTATAGCTAAAGCCTTCTAAACAAATTGGTTTTCAAACCAGCATCTCCAACTAATATTTTCCACAACACGCAACCCCATTCTTGTTTGCGCTAAAGCATTGGAATGAAACCATACTCTGTTTGTTCTCCAGCTCACATTATGACCTGCTATAAAATGAATTAATATTCATAAATCTTTTTTACTGCACTAATCTCAATGTTTTAAAGTGGTGATTACCACCTGACATGGGGCAGGCCAAGGACTAAAGGAATCTTCAGACAGCCCAAGATCCTATTCCCACGTGAGCGTTCAGAGAAGAAAGCAAAGGGTTCACATATTGAATCTGAGCATAGACATGAACATTTTGAGAAGGTTTTCCATAAGGACCCCAGATACTTTGGGGTAAAAATGTCGTGAACATTTTTTTTTTTTTTTTTTCAGAGCGTCTGGGAACATAAGCAGGGGAGCTGGGCATAGGTTATGTAATGTGGAATACACCACGTGGCCAACCTTTTTGAAATTTTCCAGATGGAACCTACAGTTTGAAAAGCTTAGAAACGCCTTCCGTAACGTCCATGTTTTCTGTAATTAAAGTTTCCTCAGACTCTGACAGCTGTGTAGTAGATTGGCTTCGATGATCCGTGTCCTAAGCCACTGAGAAAGCCCACTGGCTTCACAAGGCTACCTGAGGAGAGATAGACCTTAAAGCTGCCCAGTGGGAAACTCAGAACATACTGGAAACCAAGAACACACATACAATGGAACAGAGAACTGGGAGAGAAGTGTAGACACTTTTGGCATGGTTTTAGTGAAGAGAATAAGAGGAAGGAGGATGGTTTACATTGTTGAGAATCTTCATTCTCAGTTTTGGACCCAAGTTATCAAAGACAGAGATGGGACCAGGAGGGACACATTCACTCAATAAATAGTTACTGAAGTTCTACTCTGTCAGAAAGCATGTAAGAGTGAACAAAAGCAGAGCTTAAAAATTAGTGTGCACAGTGACCAAATAATGAGATGAAGGAAAATAGAATTATGGGCTGAGATAAATGATTTTAAGAAAGGCAATAAAGCCCTATGGCAGTAATCAAAGAAGTTAACCAGTCTTAGGAGTCAGGAAGAGTCTGAGGGTTCCCTGCTAGAGAGACCCAGGAGGAGCCACTCTTGCCAGCAGTGTCAGGGGCAGAGCCGGGCTGGGGGAAGTTGGGGAGCAGACAGCAGTAGCCCGTTGCCCTTTGCCCTGAGCACTCTGTCCCCAAGGGACGCCCGTCAACACTATGTCTGAAATACTCCATTGCCAGGAGCAGTAAGACTGGAAGGACAGTGGAGGAAGTGATGCGAAACCAAGTCTATACTGTCCAGGGCAGAGACGTGAGTCACTGGTGCCTCGTGCTCCCCCACGAGTCATCCAGTGGGCCAGGCCACACCACCGGCTTGCCCCTCCATGATGGGAATCCTAGCTTGGGCTCCAGTCTGCAGCCATACCAAGCTGCAGACCCATCTGCCCAGTGACAGCTCAATTCGCTTGTCCCTAATACTTTTCAAATAAAAAGGGACCCAAACTGCTATGGTCTTTCACAAGGAAACCCACTTCTCCTCTGGTTTTCCATGCCCAAGTAGAAAACAGGGCCAGGGCTTCGTTTTCAATGCCTCCTGCCCTCCTCGTGTCCCATAGCCAAACAATCAACAAATAACTTTCCAATCCACTCCCTTGTCTCTCTTCCTCCTACCTCCGCCTGTGTTGGTACCACCATCATGTCTCATCTGTAAAACCTTAACCACCTCCAACTCCAGCCTGGTCTCCCTGCCGCACCTACTGCCAGCCACCCACCTGCCCTTCCCATGTGGTCCCCACTGGAGACCTGGAGAGGATCTTGAATGTACGGAGCTTCAGAGAGACCAAGAATGACTGCCTCCATCCCCAGGGCATCTCCCAGCAGTCCTCCTGATGACCTGTGGGCCGGGGAAATTCTTGAGCCACTATTGACAGATGGCAAGAGGTCCATGCAGGAGACTGGGACTTCAGAGAGGCTATCGCCATATGAACTTCAGTGAAGATGAGATCCAGGAAGGAAAGGCCCAAGGGAGTTGGGGAAGCTGGTGCTTTGCATGCTCTTAAAGCCTGGCTCTTCTATAATTCGAGAAGACATATTTTAAAAAACAAAAGTATAATAACCGAAACACCACCGCCACTAGTATGTTGTGGCTGACATGGTCAGTGTCCACCATATTTCCCTGGATCCCTTCTCACTTCCTTGCACACAGCTCCTAGTGTGTGTTCACTCCCAGCAGCCTGCACCTGAGCCTTGTTGTGGGTGGCTGCCCTCAGCCTCCTGGAGTCCATGCACCTGACCTCACTTAGCTGCCACTTCTCTCTGAGATGTGACCACACTGTCTCCAGAGCTTCCTCAGGGAATTCAGCCAAAATTATCTTTGGTGTAACTTTGCCTGATATCCTTGCTTAGCTGCCTTCCCCTCCCTCTCCCACTTTTATCTGGCTTCTCCTGGGATCGCCTCCCACTAAATCACTTTCCCATAAATCCTGCTCTCCAGGGCTGCTTCTGGAGAACCAAGCTCTTTGCACAAGGCACAGGCTGAGCATTTGTCATGTATTGTTTTCTCCAATCTTCAAAACAACTGTGTGGGCCAGTACCATAGTATCTCCATCTTACTGATGATGACACATAGGATCAGAGACATCTGGTTTCTTTCAAGCAGCCAGTAGTAAGGAGAGCCATGGTTCCAACCCAAGCCTCGCCCAACTCTTGGCCATTATGCTACACCATCTCTTTGCACCCATTCCCCTCTACTCCTTGCTCCTCACCCACTAACACAAAGCAGAACCTGAGACAGGGTCTGACACTCTCCACTATTCTGGAGAGTAGTCCCAGTAAACAGGTGGGAGGAGTGGGGAGGATACAATAGGGACAGAGGGAAAGCAAATATGAGGGTGTGTGCCAGCTGGCCTCCATGGTGGGTCTTGGTCCCACCTAGCCAGACCTTTGCAGGAGATGTGTAGAATGTATCTCAGAATTATCCACCTGAAAGACAGAAGGGTGGGGTATTTCTCTACCAGCTCTGTCCCCTGTTGGTCGAGGGTCCCCAAAGATGTTAACTTTCTCCCACTCCCAGGCCCACAGAGAGTGCTCCTGGGAACTCTGCCACCCCCTCCCCTACCCTGTCAGAGGAGCCCCAAGACAGAATGTGAGGAAGAGGCTCTTAGGTGTATCTGGCTTGAGTGGCTGCCATAGCAAGGACTGGAGTAAAAGGATGTGAGTCAGAACACACATCCTTTCACTGTCTAATGCAACCAATGCCTCCTAATAAGAGCCCTTATTTGTGGAGCAGACTATGTGCCTGGCACTGGGCTAACCACTTTCCATGTGTGAACTTTCTCAATACCTTGCTGCACCCTGACTGGGCAAGCACTGACCAGTCTACCACCCATTTCATGGTTGTAGAAACTGAGGTCCAACGTGGTGACATTAACCTTTGTGGCAAGCAGCATTGCTGAGACAGGGACTTGGCCTATGCATCCCCAGCTCCCCCTACCACCCGCTGCTGCCCCAGAAGGCAGCCGGTCTCCCAAGCCATGGCAGCCTTCCACAGGCTGGGCAGGCCCCAGCTCCAGGCCCGGTTCTTATGTGGGGAACCCAGCCAGAAATCCAGCCAGGGACCGGATGGCGTCTTATAATTTCTCCATATCCCCCAAGCTGCCTAGCACTAAATAAATACTTGCTGACTGATTGACTCATTCCAGCACCGCTTCCAAGTTTCCCTGGGCCCATTCTCTAGGCAGCCGGGCCCCCTCCCTGGCCTTTTGGACTCTTCCATTTCCACCAGTTCCTGAAGCCTGAATTTGGGAGTTGAGGGAATATTGCATTTTCAGAGATATGAGCTGGTAACAGAAGGGATTTGGCAGCGAGACTGGGTGGGCAGTGGGCTCATGAGTGGAAAAGAGCTGGATGAGATGGGAGGGGTCTTGAGACTCCTTGTTGCAGAGACTCCAAAGAAAAATGTGCATTGGCCACTCTGAGGACATATTCCTGAAAGACCCCATAACCGTGTGTTTAAAGACACCCTCCTCGGTTCAGATCCTCTCCACCTATCACCTTACCTGCCTGTGCCTCCGGGTGCTCATCTCTAAACTGTGATAATAATAGTGACAACCATTGTGTAGGGTTGTTGCTTGGGTGAACATGAATTAGTATAGTGCCTGGCTAGTGGTCAGTGCTCAACAAGTATTAACTGTCATGGTTGCTGTTATTATGTAGCCAGGGTTTATAACCTGGCAAGGTTACTTTGCTACTCTCCTTCCCTTGATGAGCAAACGGCCTCAAGAAGGCAAATGTGCACCCTTACTAGCCTTTACATTCAAAGCTGGCTCAGATTGGCTCTGAAGCCCGTGGCCTTCTGCTACATCAGCATTTCAATCATTGATTGATTGATTATGATTCCAGTATTCATGAGAACTATTTGTCATTGTTGCCCAGCAATGCTTTGCAAATATCCACCGGGAAATGTTGCTTAAGGGGAAAGAGAATTAAACGGTGGGCAAGAGAGAAGGAACCTCACTCTCATTGAATGGAAGGACGCGTAAGTCTCAGCTCAGCCTCAGGCTGGCCTCAGTTGAAATCACCTCAAATATTGGGTGGTTTACAACCTATTCAGAGTTCCAGTTTATATCGTTTCATAAACCTGCAGGACCTAGTGCTTGCTGGTTTTTAACATCTCATTCATAACAGTAAAGTTGTTCAGGTTTCAAGTTCCATCAGCACATAATATTTGAATTCTCGTTTAAGGTTTAGCTAAAGGTGTTTTATATGTAGGTCAGAAGCAGCCTGGCTAAACTAGCCACCCCATCGCTAGAAGGCAGATGAGCAGAGAGATGGCATTTGGCAAGAATAGGAGGTCACTGCAACGGTATCTCAAGGATCACGGTCATGAGAAGTCTGCCAGTACCTGTGTTTGGAATACTGCTAGCACCCCGTGCCTGACCCTATTCCTAGCTGCTCACAGTAAGAGAACACCCACGATTCTCTGAGTGTGTTACTCACTTCAAAAACATCCTATGGAGTAGGGAACTGACCCCATCTTACAGATCAGGAAACCATGGCGCACAGAATAGTAACTTTCCTATGACTACCCAGTCATTGAGTGAAGCTGTCACCCCCAAGAAATCAGACTCTGCTTTCTGTGCTCTCAACCACTACCGTCCACTCTATCACTCATACAGAGTGAGAATGTGGGCTTCCGTGCCCCACCAGCAAAATGGGGATCATGCACAGGAGAAGGGGCCTTAGGTAGGGTTTATAAAACTTGAGCAAGAAAGAAGAAGTTACCTAAGGGAATGACGGTAGGTCCAACTCTGTTCCGATCACACACTTGGGTCTTTTATTCACGAGCACCTATGTGATCTTTACAAAAATCCAGCAAAATGGGAACTGTCCATGTTGATGGAAGTGGAAACTGAACCTTAGAAAGGTCAGATGGCTTGGCCACAGCCACCCAGTTGTGCACAGGATGTGGCCAGGACTGATTCTTGACTTCCAATCTCAGGGCTACTTTCATTGTACCAGAACTGCTTAGAGGCTCTGAAGGAAGGTTTCTTTATTTATTCCACCTGACTGAAATGCAGATTTTATTATTATGCAGGTATAATGAGGCCAATAGATCAGGAGACAACTGCTATGGAGAAGATAGTTTGTTACAGCTCCCAAGAGGAGGGGACAATGCCACATCATGCAGGCCCACTCCAGGAAGTGCCAGGGTCAGTTAGGAGGCAAGAGGGCGTAGAGGAGAATATGAGCGAGAACCTTTATTGGTGCTTTCAAGGGAAGGAATGGGAAGAGCAGGGTAAGCAGGCTAGACAGATTTTAGATTGGCTAATTTGAGTCATTTTGGTGGACTCTGGAGCACTGGGGCTGTCCCAAGTTATCTGGTACTTGGCTTTGGGGTGATTTGGGCAGGAAGATAATGACCCCAGTGTGAGAGGTGGCTGAAGTTTGGGTTTCAGATGGGTTGGTTTGCATGTGAAAGGCACGTTCCCTAGTGAGTTATTTGCTCTCTCTAAAAATTAGCTAGCCCCGGGAGGGTCAGCTCTTCCAGTGTCAACAAAGTGCCAACATGTCAAAGCATCAAAATAAAAAGACATGCTTAATAAATACACTACCCTAGAAGAGAACAGACTTAGCAGTATCCTCATAGGAAGAAACCAAGCAGACAGGACATGATTAGGATGAATGGATGGATGGATGGATGGAGAGCTGCTCAGATGGACCAACAGATCTGTAAGGTTTATTCTCCCTGCTGACCATAGTACTAGTCCAACACGTATGGTCATTTCCATGGAAACTTCTCTAGTGCAAGATTAGGGGTAAAGCACAGTCACAAAGCAGCATTCATGGGACCTCTGGATAGACATTTCTTCCATTGCTTCAAAACGAAGACGCTGCTAAATGACGTGGAGGGAGAGCTGGAGGCGTGCAGCTGGCCCTCGGGATTTCACATTAGTCGTTATTCCCCATAACTCTGCTGCCTAGACATCAGAGCACGGCTAGTTACAAACATGAAGTCAGCTCCCTTCCAAAATCAATAAGAAGCTTTTGACTGGGCTATCCGCGTTGACTCGGAGAGAAGAATAAGGATACAAAGCTAGGAAACCAAAACTAGAGAATAAAAACTTCTGAATGGGTGCTTTCATTGGTTTGTTGGCAAGAAACACATTCAAGGAAACCAGGTTGGTTCTCAATTCCCTTTTTAATAAATTAAAAATACCTTCTTCTGATACTTGGACACGTGGGGGCCAAATGGCTTGGATAATTCATTAGCTCTGATGGAGAGCGCCATATTTCTCCATCAGCAAGTTGGACTCATCTTACAACGATCTCCAGGCTCATAACTACACTGGAAAGAGGGCTGTGTGCAAGCCCAGTCCTGCTGCATTCAGGATTCGACTCTCCCTGAAACTCTGTGCCTGGCGCTTTTTCTTGTGGGGTATTTCTATAGAAACCCATCCCCGAGTCTAGCTATTAATTGGAGAAGATTTATTTATCCTATAGGTTTGATAATCAATCATCAGATTTCAGCACTTGTTTTGCGGGATTCCATTTCATCACTTGCGACAGTATATATTATTATTCATTATATAAGTTTGTTAACGGTGTATTTATTTGAGTGGCTCTCCTTCTAAATAAAGGGGCCTTATAAAGTTTTTTTTTGTAATAAAAGGTTTATTTTTACATCAGCTATTTGCTTTCCTATGCTAAACCTCCGTTGAAGGCTCTGAGCAGCATGCAAACCAAATTCCTGCGTTTCAGGCAGGGATGGGGCTGCTGGAAGGTGATAAAAACAGCTGCATGGGCCCTTCAGCAGATTTGGCTTTTTTCAGCCCTGTCAGTCACTTTCCCCCTGAGAAGGGAATAAGAAGCCTGGTAGAGATTAGGAATGGTAATGTAAAAAGTTTCTACCTACTGCATAAAATTCTTTCAAATTAATGCAAGCATTAAATTGTCAATGATTTTTCACATAAAGCAGATATTAAACTGTTCATGCCCGCTGGTGTTGGTATAAAGTTTTGTCAACATTTTTGGCACATAGGTTCTGAGCCCAGGGGTCGAAAAATGTTTTTAACCAAATTTTGTTGTTTCAGTTGCTTTTTTTTACACTCGTGTGTTGTAACTCAAATGTAGATTCTTTTCCCAAAAACGAAATTTGGCAGGCCATTAGTACGTAATGTGGTCTAATGCCTGTGGGTATTTTTTAAACATGTAAATGGCCAAGATATTTAGATTTTTGAGGTTGAAAAACTGCGCACGCACTCTTAACAACTTCTTTTTCAGCTGTATTTAGTATGCATATTTACTGCACATGTGTATTAGGTAGCATGCCGATAGACTGGAGATTAGTTGGGAAAATACACAAACGGCTCTTCGCAGGGGGGACTGTCTCACAGAGCATGAGTTGACATGTCTCCTCATTTTTTCCTGGGAAGGGGGAGAGTTGAGGCAAGCCATGGTTCTGAGGGCTCACTCCTGGAGTGAGGAGGCTCCAGGCCATTTCTACTCCTCCATGGGGCCTGAAGACACACGGGGCAGAATGGCCATGCCCCAGCCTGCTAACCAACTCCATAGCACATTAATATCCAAAGGGAGAGGCTGAGCATCCAGACCCCACGTTGCTAGATCCTGTCTCTTGCCTCAATGCCCTAGCCAGCACCAATGCCCTGTGGACACTAATCCCCAGCTCTTCCCGACATGGAAGGATCCACAGACAGAATCCAAAGCAAATACTCTGAGCATAAAGAAAACACACTGTAGCCTAATCCACTGTCCAGATAATTGAAAACTAACAGTTATTACCTCATTTGAAAGTAATTTTTAACAATTAGCTTAGGAAAGTATTTTATAATTTTTTGCTAGCCTTACACAAACTAAAAAAATTTCATGTAATCAATTAAATCTGGCAGGATAGCATCAGGCACTCATTAGGCTAGGCTGCTTGAAATTCATGTACAATTTCTTCCTTATGCTGATCTGCAGGAGCTTTTAAACTCGCACTGGGATGCTGGCAACATCCTCCAAACATCTCAGACACATTGTCTCTCTGAACCTGAACTTTTTTAATGGTGGTTAAACATGTTGTCTGCTTTAGTTTCCTGTCTATCTTCATCATGAGCCAGCACCTGTTTCCAATAAATTATATGCAGAACTGTATCAGCCACACCTTGGCAACAGCTGCCACCCTTAAAAGCCGAGTGCCCTTGAGGACAATACACCTGTGAACACATAGAGTGTTTATTTAGCTGAAAGCCAAAACTCTAAGTTACATAAAGCAATTATCTAAAGCCTAATGTATGCCCATTATTAACACAAAATAACCCTGTTCTTAAAAACCAATAAAAATCTATTTAAAGGATTTTTCCAAATCCCACTGAAATTTGTACTCAGCTAGAGACCTAGTCTTAGCCTGGGACTTAAAATTCTAATGGTGGGCAAGGGAGAGGTCTGTGAGTTATAATATAATATATTCTGAGCTCATGCCTGGAATTTGGGGCATGAGCATGCCTGGGTCGTACAGCCGAAGCTTTAGACTATTGAGCAAGGACCGGCTTATTTAAAATAATCTTTGTTACCTGTCACTTTAAAAAAATTGACTATGGTCTAGAGGTTAAAAAAAAAAAAAAAGGAATGGATTCAGTTAATATTTAAATGTAAGAACAGTTCATCCCAGGATACTTTTCTTTATTTGTACAGCCCACCTTTACCTTATGGTTCATTACCTAATAGCATTACCCTTAGGTAATGGGGTTGGCAGTATACTAATGAAAATGGAACCGGTGTCAGGTAAAGAGCTTCAAACTTCCATCCTGTTGCAGGAAATATATGAATAGTGAAAATTCCAGCAAACTATAGTATCTGCTGCACACAGTTTAGTTTCTAGAGTGTGTGACCTGCATCACTTTCAAGGAATGGGATCACATAGTACATATTGCTGAGCAATAAATAAGAACAGGGCATAGCTATCGTATCTCCCATGGGAAGTCTCATGAAATCTGAATGATCTTTTGCTTAGGGTTTGTAGTACGTTAATCCCTGTCTGATACTTCCTGTTGACATTGAACTGATGGACCCATAGTCACTTAGGTGCAAATGTGTTTTAGCACTTCTGTTTGGCTGATGCAAACGCTATGGAAGTAACTGCTAATGAGTATTACAGCTTCCAGCTTGAGCCATGGCACTGTCGGTTCACATTCAGTACAGAAGTGGCCTAAAGCCTGTGAATTGGACTCAGCAGAAGAAAGCCCAGGAGCAGCCTGTCTTATGACAAAGTCCACAACACATCAGCCTGGCTACCCTTTCCTGAATCTGGACACATGACAATGGCTTAGGCTGCTACAGGGGGAGGGCGACCCATGAATGCAGCGTGCCATGGCCATGACTGCTCTACTCTCTCCCTTTCCAGTTTGCTGGTGCTCTCATTTAGTTAACAACTGTTTTCTGATCACCTACTCCAGACCAAAAGTGGGGGACACCAAGATGAATGAGACAGATGGTTGCTCCTTCTTGCTGGGTTTGCAAAGACCTCCCCTGGGCATTTGCAACATCTGTGATGAGAGACCCAGGTTCTCGCTGTGATTCTGTCACCACCGGCAGAGCTGGTCCGGAGCAAGAAACTCACACGCTTTCAGACAGCTCCCTCCCTTGTAAAACACGCAAAACAACTCCTGCGGCATCTACATCAGAGAATCGACAGGAAACTCAAATAAGCAACGAATGCACATATATCCTGCAAATTTCAAGCACAGAGTCCTCAAGCACTGAGTCAAGCTCAAGTCCTTGAAGCTTGAGTCCTTCAAGCTGTACTTGCACTGAGGTTATTTCTTTAGGTGACTTAGCTTGTTGTAAGTTTGAAGACTCAACATGAAACTCACAAAGTGCGGCCACAGCAGCGGTGTCATTATCAAAACTCCAGCAAGCATTCCAGCCAGACTATTCCCCGCTGGATTCACTTAATGTGTAAGGAGATCTTTCAGCCAGACTTCACTGGGAAGTATATATGTGTGTGTGTATACACACACACACACACACACACACACACACACACACGATGAAAAATGAAGAAAATTAGGAAAAATGTGTTTTCCTTTTCTAACAGTATAGAAATAGTATAGCATTATGCTAATTCAAGACTCTGTCTCTATAGATATAAGACTTCCTTCTTTGATTGGGTTTCTTGATTAAGGGCCCTCACATACAATTGCATGTAAATGTGAGAGGCACCCAATTTGCATTCCAGGCCAGAAGACACCCAGGAATGGATTTTAAAAGGAGAGAGCTCATTCTTATCCTTCTGGAGAATTTATCTTGATAAAGGTCAGCAAATTTAGAGCACGCTTTGCTAATTTACCACGTGTACGGGAAATAAGTCATGAGTACAAGTTTGCACATAAGATAAGACTTGCTATGTTTTACAGAAACTGGGTTTTGAATATCGAAAGGATAATTCAAAAAACATTTTAAAATCCTATTGGTTTCTCTGCCTGCTTGTCAGATTTCCCATTGGTGATGAAACACTGCCAAGGGCAGATTTAGTGCTAGTCATGAAACCAGACCTGGGCTTGTGGTTACTTGATAATAACTGTGATAATAAATTCATCCATTAATTTCTTTCCTGTTTCCCTACATGAGTAATGTTAAACCAAGATGTTATGCTATTGGAGGGAAAGAATCATTTTCATTCTCTTTCTCTCTCTCTCTCTCTCTGGAAGCTTTTTCTGTTCCCAAAGACTAGAGCCACCCTTCCCATGCCACAGGAGGAAAAAGCAAAGATTGAAAATCAGGTGCCCTGGGACCTGGGACTCTCAAAGGCTATTAGGCACAGTGACAGGCTTCTTGGAGATGGGCAAGTGTATTAAAACTGGATTCATAATGAAGATAATAAATACAGTAGCCTTAATGTGAATAACCAGGCAAAACTTACCCAAACCTTCCCACAGGTAAGTGGAACAGAGGCTATCAAGTGAACTTTTGTTGTTTTGTTTGTGTGTTTTGTTTTCTTGTCTCTTTTCAGGCTCCACCCACATACAAGGGGAAAAAATGAGATCACTGTAACATACTTTCTATTACTTTTGACCTGAGAGAATTTATGCACCTTCTAGGGGCATATCTCAATGGACCATATGTTCATTTTTCCTCACAAATGGCAGGCTCACAAATTCCATTTTATAAGATTGAAGATTAGGCTTCAGGTTTATTTCTGTCCCACACATGGGAAAGAGACAAGCCTAGCCTTTCTGCCTATATGCCTTGAAACAAATCAATGAATCAATAATGATTTGTTTTTCCTCCTTTTCTCCCCTCAGCCCCCTTCTACCCTGAAAGCCAGGTAAAGAATGAAGAGGAACCAGAATGATTTCAAAGTGCAGTCCTTTTGTGTGAGGGTGATTTATGGAAACACCCCAGGCTTGAGTTCTGAAAGCCTTTTCGCTGTAGACAAAGCAGAGAGGACAAACAACACAGTGATCTCGGTGTATAAAACTATACTTCTTTGTGTGGGATTTGGTTTAAGCCCATTTGAACTGCCAGTTCATTGTTTAAAAATGCACACCTGCACAGAACCAGTTGTGGTCAAGAAGTTTATTAGCAAAAGAATGTTCGTCAGTTCCTGGAAATCCTATATAAAGAACCGTCATGGTTTTTGTTAAGAATGAGATTCCCCATGAGTTACCAAAATCCAGTCGAACATCCTGCCTTAGCTAAGAGGAAGTTTGGAGAAGAAATAACTCTGGGATGGGAAAAGGATCCAGGAAAAACCTAGGAAAATAGGCAAACACAGCCTTACTTGAACTTAGTATCAATACAGTGTAGGGACATGAAAAGGTGTGGCATGGTCTCCCCAGGTGTGACAACTGATCTAGGTACAAGGAAATAATAGATGGGAAACGTTTTTTCACAGCTGAGAAATACTGTATCAGTGTAAAACTGGGCGTCCTGAATGACACTGAGCCCTAATATTTTTTCAAAGCTTTATGGCTAGAAATGGGGCAAATGGTTTTTTAAAGCTTCCAGGTGGATCCTTGTGTCTAGAGACAGCAGCCTTAAATTCACCTGTGTTTGTGGAGCAGCTGCCAGTGGAGGGCATGGACAGTTGTTCAGAGAGCATTTTGGTTCTGCAAAAAGAAACTCAGAACCTTTTCTAATGTGGATGTTCGCACAGCACAGGACTCTGCATAATAGTGTAAAACCTTCTTTGGGGGCGGAGACAGAGATGCAGATTATGCTTCCTTTTGGAGGAAGATCTCATGGTTGGTTTGCTTGTTACAGATTTTAGTAGAATGGCGGCCCAGGGCAGAGGTGCCTGCTGGGGATCTCTCAACAGTTGAAAAAAGGTAGCCCCTCAGTTCGATGGCTTGTGGCAGGCCAGCAGGGGAGGTGCTGTGGGAAGTCTGTGGAGAGGTTCTGCTGTGTGCATTTTAATCCCCTTCTGTTTTCCAAAGGCTTTCGTAATCTCTTGTTAAATCAATGAATCAATGGTCTGGTCTTTGGGGAAAGGGAGATGGGACCGGGTCTACGTATGGCGGCAGGCAGTTGGTGGAACAGGACAGGCAACCTGGGTAAAGTGGGGTTGCCATCTGAAGGAGTGAAATGGGGATTCTGGGAGAAACTTGTCCCCTGGGCAGAACTTGGGAAAAGACAACAAGCCCTAAGATTAAGCAGGATCCTTCTAATTTCAGTGTTGAAGAGGAATGGGATCCTTGAGGCTAGTGCTTTGAGGCAGGGAGTCAGATGGTCGTTCCAGGCACGAAGTGAGAGCAGATTTCCTAGGAGCTCACCCTGGTGTCCCCACTCCCTACCTGTGTGTCTGTGGGGAGTGACATAACCTCTCTCCACACCAGGTCCTGCATCTATTAAAATGGAGATAGTGAACGTAACTGTCTCAAGGAGTTTAAACGAGGACTGAAGAAAATAACATATGTTAAGTAGCCAAAGTACGTGTCAAAGTGTCTGGAATAATAAATGTCCAATAAATTATAACTTTTATTATTTTATAAACTAGAACTTAAGTGTTTATCACTGCAGCAGAAATAGACAGGGAGGAATGTGTACCAGGGACGAAGGTCTCTCAACCCCACAAGCAATTCCTGACACCAAGCAGTGACTCAGTAAATTTTTCCCAAGTGATGAATCACATAGACAAGGTGCGTCAGTTTACATTGAGTTGGGACTCAGCTTCATGTACCGAGTTATTTTTTAACTGCTTTCTAAAACACTTGATAGAAATAGTAAGGTTATCCCACTGGGCTTGTTATGCCAAGAAACACAGACATGTGATCGAGTCGGTGCCAGGCTGTCACTGCGCACTCACCCTCGCTGTGTATCCTGATCTGCAACCTCCCTAGGACTCCTACAGGAATTGCTCTGGTTTGGCCTGTTTATGTCAGAGAGGACCCCTCAGCATGGGGATAAGTAACAATCACTAAGGGCAGGTGTAACATGGGGCTGCAGGAGGCTTGTTCCTTTGCTAGACTCTATATGAACACTGTTGAGTGGCAAAGTCGATGAAAAGATGTAGAGACATGAGCAGCAAACAGGCAAGATGCCACCATACTCTCTCCACGTTGTCCCCTACCAGGGACATGGGACTGAGAACTAGAAGCAAAGTGAGGGCTGCACTTCGTCCAATATCATAAAGAGGGGAAGGAAGGAAGAAAAGAACTGGAAGGGGAAATAAAAAGAACTTACCTTTACAAAGCCAAACTCAAACTACCACGTACCCAAGAAAGAATTGTTACCTGACTTGTGATATAATCGAATAGGCAATAATCATGTAGTTCATTTTCACATTATGTCATGAAGCTTCATAAAATGGAATGGATAATGAGACAGGAAAAGGAATCATGAAATAGAAGCTGTTCTCTGGATCTAAGATACACAGAACTCCATCGGGGTATAAAGGGAAGAGTCCCAAAACCCGCCAGGGGTAGGAGAGTGCTAGGAAATGCAAAGTGAGATGTCTACTCTGAAGGAACTTGACCAGGCTTTATTGCTTGGGATGGCATTTGGAGTAGGTCCTAGATGACCTTCAAGGAATGTTGGGATTTTGACATGTAGATTCAGGTCTGGTCAGGATCACTGTAGATCCCAGCTCCAGTCAGGGTGTGGATTTAAGTTGCGTCTCTGACCACACATGCTAATTCCATGATCTCTACATGCATACAAGTGATAATTAAGGGAAGGGAGCTAATATTTTTTAGTATCTTTTGTGTGCTAGGGTACTGTGCTAGATGTGGCTCTAATTTTTCAGTAGCACTTGGCAGTAGATATTATTCTTGTTTTACACAGGAGGAAGCTGAAGTTCAGAGAGACTCTTGCATCTGGGAGCAGCAGAGTTAAGATTATAGACTGGCTCTGCCTGCTCTTTCCTCCACAGAAGAGAGAGTCAGAAACTGGATGAGAGAAGCTGTCAAAATGAGGTTGTGAGCATGTGTTGTGATTAAGCACTGAACGAAATCATGCAGTTATGTTGGGTCCCTCCCCTCACCCCAGACTGGAAGCATACACTTTCTGCATGAACTTTGAAACTGTGCAAACCCTATGGTGTAGACATTCTACTTTGCACCTTAGCGCTTACTGTACAGTATTTACCGCACAGAAAATTTACAAATAAACGCAAGGAAGTACGCTCGAGAACGGTCACTGCAGTATTTCTGCAAAAACACATCAAATCAACCAGCCAAACAAAAAATGCTAAAAGCCTGTTGATGAGAGAACTTTTTTCAGAGCAATAATGAGAACCAAACCAGTTTGTAGATTAAAAAATAAAAAAACATTACTGAGGGAAAATTGACGGATACAATTGTACATATTTAAGGTGTATGGTGTGGTGATTTGATATACATAAATGTTGTAGAGTGATTACCAAGATGAAGGTAATTAACACATCCACCAACTCACATAGTCAACATGGGTTTTGTTTTTTGGTTTTTTTGTTTGTTTTTTTGGGTTTTTTTTGGTGAGCATGCTTAAAATCTACTGTCAACTTTCAAGTAAGGGATACTGTGTTATTAACGACGACCATCATCATGCTGTATATTAAATTCTCAGAACTTATTCTTACAACTGAAAATCTGTGCCCTTTGATCAACATCACTTTATAAACTCCTCTTCCCAACACCTAGCAACTAACATTCTATTCCGTTTCTATGAAATTGCTTTTTTTTTTTTTTTTTAAGATTCCACATCTAAGTAAAACCATACGGTATTGGTCTTTCTCCTTCTGGGTTATTTCACTAGCATAATGCCCTACAGATTCATCCATGTTAGCACAAATGGCAGGATTTCCTCCTTTTTATGGCTGAATAATATTCTATCATACATATGATATGTCATATATATAACTATATATAACATATACAATTATGATAGAATATATATATAATATATATATTTCTTTATCCATTCATCTCCTGAAGGACATTAAGGCTGTTCTCATGTTCCTATATTTTGGCTCTTGTGGATAATGCTGCAGTGAACATGGGTGTGTAGATATGATATATGATTATTTAACAATTTCTTTGTTAAATATTTTTTTAGAAATTGTTTTTTTGGGGCGCCTGGGTGGCGCAGTCGGTTAAGCGTCCGACTTCAGCCAGGTCACGATCTCGCGGTCCGTGAGTTCGAGCCCCGCGTCAGGCTCTGGGCTGATGGCTCGGAGCCTGGAGCCTGTTTCCGATTCTGTGTCTCCCTCTCTCTCTGACCCTTCCCCGTTCATGCTCTGTCTCTCTCTGTCCCAAAATAAATAAAAAACGTTGAAAAAAAAATTAAAAAAAAAAAAAAAAAGAAATTGTTTTTTTAATGTTTGTTTATTTTTAGAGAGAGAAAGAGAAGAAAAGAGAGAGTGGGGGAGGGGCAGGGAGAGAGGGAGACAGAGAATTCAAAGTGGGCCCTGTGCTGTCAGCCGCGAGCCCAATGTGGGGCTCGAAGTCACAAACCGTGAGATCATGACCTGAGCCCAAGTCAGGTGCTCCACTGACCATGAGCCACCCAGGCGCCCCTCTTTGTTAAATATTTGCCTTGTTCCAATCTTTCATCATTATATATGGTGTACTGATAGATATCTTCATATATATATAGTTGCTGCTTTGATGATTATTTCCTTAGGATATACCCCCCCAAAATTAACAGGGATTCTTTTTTTCTTTTAATGTTTATTTTGAGAGAGACAGAGCACATGAGGGAGGGGCAGGGAGACAGAGAGGAAGAGAGAGAATTCCAAGCAGGCTCCATGCTGTCAACACAGTCCCACATGGGGCTTGATTCCACAAACCATGAGATCATGACCTGAGTTGAGATCAAGGGTCAGATGCTTAACTGACTGAGCCACCCTGGTCCGAGACAGGGATTCTTAAATAGGTAATGTTTTTAAACTTTCTAAATATCCTTTTATTTGTATTGTTTTGATTGAGGTATAATTAACATGCAACACTATATTAGTTTCAGCTGTATAATAGGATGATTTACTATTTGTATATATTGTGAAATGGTCACCACAATAAGTCTAGTTAACATCCATCACCATACATAGTTATTAAAGAAATGTTTGTTTCTTGTGATGAGGACTTTTAGGATTTGTTCTCTTGGCAACTTCTAAATATGCAACACAGTATTATTAACTATAGTCACAATGCTGCACCTTACATCCTCTGGACTTATTTATTTTATAACTGAAAGTTTGTATCTTTGACCCCCTTCACCCATTTCCTTAGGATAGACTCCCCAAAATTCACCAAGATTCTTAAAGTAGTATTTAGTGGACAAAATATGCTATATGAGAATTAAAAAACACACTAAGAGGGGCGCCTGGGTGGCTCAGTCGGTAAAGCGTCCAACTTTGGCTCAGGTCATGATCTCAAGGCTTGTGAGTTCGAGCCCCAGGTCGGGCTCTGTGCTGACAGCTCAGAGCCTGGAGCCTGCTTCAGATTCTGTGCCCCTCTCTCGCTCTGCCCCTCCCCTACTTGTGCTCTGTCTCTCTCTCTCTCATAAATAAAACATTAAACACACACACACACTAAGATTATTCTAAAAGTTAATTAAATTAATTAACTCAGTCCTCAATAATAAAAAGCATGGGAAAACATATCCAGGGACTGATCTCATTTACTTTTTTATGCTAGCTTTAGAAATACTTCTTTAAGTGCATTTATAGTAATCTGTAAATAAATGCACAAAATTTTAAAAGGTAAATAAAAACACACAACTCATTGACCACAATGTTTACCTCTGCAGAAGGGGCAGGATTAGAGATGGTCATCAAGAGAACTATAACTTTCTCCAAAATATTTAAATATTTTACAAAGAGTAGGTCAAATTGCTATATTCTTATGAAATTTAAAATATCCCTTCCTTTATATGTAAGTCTTTACAAAATAGGGTAAATTTTGTTCCCTTGAGTCTATAAGCATGGAAATAATGTGTGTCCTTAAGGCGATTTACATAATTTACAGAGAACTTTCTGCTATCTGATTGGTTATCACAATAGCCCTGTAAGCCAGGCATTATTGTATTTTAATCTGTAAAGCAGATACACACATTGGGCAGTACGTGCTAAATCCACAAAATTCCTCCCGGCTGATATTCAAGAAGATGGCCCTATTTTGGTTCCCTAAGATCTCCTCCCTGCTCTGTTACCACAAAGCTCATTCCTTCCCTCTCTCCCTCTCCCTCTTCCTCCCCTCCCCCTTCCCTCCCCGTTGCTAGCTTTGAGAAGTTAAGAGGCCAAATTGGGGAACCCCATGTGGGAATGAACTGTGGGCAGCCTCTAGGAGCTGATGACATCCTAGGCTGACAGCCAGCAAGAAGCCCTCAGCCCTCCAATAGCAAGGAACTGAATTTTGCCAATGAGGTAAGTGAGCTTAGAAGCAAGTTCTCACCCCGATGAGACCACAGCCCCAGCAACTTTGAAGTCCTGCAAGGCTCAAAGCAGAGGATCCAGCCAAGCCATGCCTGAGTTCCTGACACAGAGACTGTGAGACAGTAAATGTGTTGTTCTAAGCCATTAAGTTTGTGGTAATATCATCACATAACAATATAAAACAAACACTTTTTCCATTGAAGGAATTGAAAATTTGAGGCACATCTTTGGGAGCAGACTATGCTCAAGAAATTATAAAATTGGAATATCCACCATCATATTGCTCATGCAGGGGATGAAGGTCAAGGTAAGTCATGCACTGGCCCCAGTAGAGCAGCCCTGACCTCTCTGAACCAGGATTCTTTTGTTTTCACTCTATGGAAGTGCTGACATGTCAGCTGTTTTTGCATGTGTGAAAGGATCTTACACAGAGGACTCATGTCTTAGAACATGCACGTGGTGTTTGTACAGCAAAAATAATGTTGGTTCACAAGACCTACGTATATAGGATTTTACTAGAGCAGAGAGGCCTTGGAAAAACCTTCCAACCCAGCAAGCTTGCGTTTTCTTTTTAAAGCAATACCAACCAAGCTTAATTTAAATCAATAGAGAAGGTAAAGGGGGGAAAGGGGGGAAAATATTACCTAAGCACAAGATAACAAAAAGGAAAGTGGTAGGCAACGTATATAAACCTGGGGGGAGTGAAAATTCAAGTAAAATGTTAGTGGAATTAATTGTTTCTCCCCTAGAAACGTGGCTGACTTACCTCCCTATTAGAAGGTGGCCTTCGCTGAGTGCCTCTTGATTGAAGGGAAAGCATGTACCTTGGCCATGTCATAGTCACTGGCTTACTAAAGGTTGCTGCTCTCTTTCCAGCACCTGTGGCAAGAAGCAGGATATGCTGAACTGGAAGAAAGGAAAAAAGAAAAAACAAAAAAGCAAAAATATTAGCAACATTGTTTAAAGGAAAAGCTGTAAGAGAAGATGGAAACAGCTTACAATGATCCAAAAGGGAGACATTAAGGCAAAGAGGAAATGTTAATGTAGGCTAAAAACACTTCTGTCTGGGAAGAAAATGAAAAATTCCCCTAATGGGTGATTCAAAAGCAATAATAAGCCTAGTAAACGTTGAATATACACCTACTGAATTAAACAACAGGAATATTGCAAATGATTAGTTAGCACCTCGAGTCCTCATTGCGCTAAACTTTTATCCATTTAGCAGATATTGGCATGCACTAACTCTTTATGTTTCAGCACAACCCTATGAGGTACGCAGTGTTGTTAATCTCCATTTTACAGACCAGGAAACTGAAGGTGGTTCTGAAACGTGCCCACCTCGCTCGACTTGAGAGTGGAACTGGGATTTGAATTCAGGGCTCTCTGATCCGCTAGTTTTCTCAAGTTCCACGGTGATAGTAGAAAGGAAGAGCAGGGCAGAGTCAAGGTTAAGAAATGCCCACATGCAGAAGGGAGGAAAGACCATGACTTATTCCTGGGGGTTAAGGAGCCCAGTGATTGCGGAAAAATGCCCCAAGAGATGAGTAGAACAATGGCAACAAAGGCACGGTGAGAAATGCTCTCGGGATAAAACGGAAGAATAGTGGAAAATTTGATTTTAAAACCACTTTCCCAACCACTATGCTGATACTGGAGTGAATGAAAGAGAATGCCTGCATTAGAATCACTTGGGAATGCTGTTGGACTCTGGATCCCGGGGCAGCCCTGAGAATCATTTTAACAAGCCATCATTGACCAGGGGACCCTCTACAGCTAGGGAAAAATTCTGCACCAGAATGTAACTAGGAGGATGCTACTCACTGGTAGGAATGGCCACGGTAACTGGATATGTTTAGGTAACACTGACAAGAAGGTTAGCTCCCTGAGGAACCCAAGTCATAGATTTACCTGGCCCAAAGCCAGGCATGGGTATGGCATGGGTTAAATGAAAAATAATAATAATAAAAATAAAAAGATCATGAATAAGGTGATGTCTCTCATCCCTTCACTCCTGTACTAAATAAACAAGCAAATGAATGAATGACTAAGACATGGTGTAGGCTGACAACATGGGCCCCTGGATGAAGCTGTAATCAGTGGCAGTGAGCACAGCACCCATTCTGCCATGCTTCCACAGCTAGGTGGCCAATAGATGGTGGGGCACGCCCTATACCACCAGTGCCAACCTGAAGGGCAGTCTAGACGGGCAGTCAGTCTGGGAAATACCTGAAAGACACCTGAAATTTGAGAGGTCCTATAATAAGCAAGGTTCTGTGTTTTGTTTTTTATCTCTGTACGTTGGGTGTGTTTAGAACATGACTTATGGTACTCATGAGATTGTCACCTGCTGTCTCTGCTTCCTTCTCCTAGTCAGATAAAAGCTGTGAAACATTGGATTTCACCTTGTCTAGTATAAAATTTTTTTCCAGCTCTATTGAGATATCATCGACACATAACATCGTATAAGTTTAAGATATACAGTGTGTTGATTTGATACGGTTATAAAATGTAAAATGATTAGCACAGTAGTGTTAGCTAACACCTCTATCATATCACATAATTACCATTTCTTTTTGGTGGTGAGAACCTTTCAGGTCTACTCCCTTAACAAGTTTCTCGTATATAATACATTATTGTTAACCACAATGTGGTGCATTAGACCCCCAGAACTTATTCATCTTCTAAACGGAAGTTTGCACCCCCACCTTCTTTAATTTCATACTCCTTGGTGAAAGGAGGCGGGTGGGGGAGCAGACTGGAGATGATGCAGAGAGCTGGCGCCTTAAGGAGTCTAATAGACCTTTTCCTCTCCACCATTTCTGCAGGAAGGTTTCATTCCAGCATCTGTATTTTATCCTAGCATCTCACAAATCTCTCTTAACACAGACCATCGCCTGAATCCCTGTAGCCCTGTATCTCTAAAGGCATCCCTGCACTGTGTTTACCACTGTTACTCTCACCAACAGACATGAAGCTGAGACGATATTTCTAAAAATAAAACAGCTCCTCCTTCTCTACCTGTCTTCGAAACTGGGTACTGAAACAAAGCCAGGAACACCCTTCGTAGCAACTCCTTCGCTGCCAGGAGATTTGTTTTCAAAGCGTCTGACAAACCACATCCGATTCATCCTCAAAACTGACTTGTCAGGGGAATAAACAAGTGTCAGAACTTCCCAAGAAATCTAGTGATGAAAAGGCCTTTAACGATGAACAAATTAAATTCAGTTCTCACACCAAGCAACAGAAAGAAAGCAAAGTGAAAAGCCACAAAAGACAAGCACAGGTATGATTTAAAATTTTTTTTAACATTTATTTATTTTTGAGAGACAGAGAGAGGCAGAGTATGAGCAGGGAGGGGCAGAGAGAGAGGGGGAGACACAGAATTCGAAGCAGGCTGCAGGCTCCGAGCTGTCAGCACAGAGCCCGAAGTGGGGCCTGAACTCACAAACCGCGAGATCATGACCTGAGCCTAAGTCAGACGCTCAACCGACTGAGCCACCCAGGCACCCCTCAGGCATGATTTTAGATAAGGCCAGAGATGAGGGACTGTTAATGAGATATAGGAGGGGTCATTGCGACAGCAGACGCCCAGGAGAAGGGGGCTGAGCTGGGCAGGTCTTGCAGGAGAGGTACTTTGGGGCTGACAATTACTCAGCGTTTTATGAAAATGTCCCACCCACGGGCATCTGCTGGAAAATCATCTTTGCACCTGCTTTTGCCACTGGCATCCGTGCGTCTCTTCTCCAACTCTTCTGTCCCAGGGCAGACGTGTGCACAGTGGGATTCCCCTGCCTTGTTTCCGCTGCTGCATTCCTCTCTAATGCTGTCAGATCAAATGAACATGCTCTAGGTGACCGCTCAATACTTCAGGCTTCAGGCTCTTAGATGAGCTGTAGCAGTCTAACGGTGTGATGGTTTCCATTAAATTCTGAACCTTGCCCTGTAGGGATGGAGCTACAAAAATGCATAAATTATTTACTGTAAGGGCTTTGCTGATGACTGATAAAATCAAATTAGCTGCTTTGGGCTAAGGATGAATTTGAAACAGAATTTCCTTCTTTGAAGAGACAGTGACAAATCTATTTGATAGGTCTGCATGTTAACTTTTTTTTTTGGTTGAAATTTTAACAGAATCCTTTGTTAGGCAAAATGAATGAGATTGGCCTAGGTGATGAACTAGTTTTTTCCCAAAATGTTTATTTTTGTCACATTATTAAAGCCATACCCATCCATATAGATTTTATTTTTAAAAGAAAAAAAAAAACAGGAAAACCACAACAAAAAAACCACTCACCCATAATCCCAAAATCTGATATTTGGAGCATTTACTCATAGCCTTTTGTCATGTGGGTGTATTAGTATGCAAGTTTTTAAAGTGAAGTCATTTTTTATATATGAATATTTACTTTCTTCATATATTCATTAAAATCTATGTTAATGAGTATATAATATTCCATATTCTGACTCCATTTTTTATTACTGCTTTAGAATAATTATTCCACCAAAAGGTACAAATACTTTTAAAGCTCTTGATATACATTGCCATATTATTTTCCAGAAGCTCTGATTTTATTATTTGAGAGAGATAGAGAGCACACATGTGATCAGGGGAGAGGCGCAGAGGGAGAAGTTAGAAATCAGTAACAGAAAAACTGGAAAATTCACAAATTTGCTGAAATTAAACAGCACACTTTTTTTTTTTTAATTTAGACAGAGAGGGAGAGAGAAAAAATGCAAGCAGGGGCGAGGAGCAGAGGGAGAGACAAAGAATCCCAAGAAGGCTCCATACTCAGCCTGGAGGCCAATGCAGGGTTCTATCCCATAACCTGGGATCATGACCCGAGCCAAAATCAAGAGCTGGGCGCTCAACCAGCTGAGCCACCCAGGTGCCCCTGATTCAATTTATAATCTCACCAGTTATGTATGGGTTTTTAATGTTTGGGGTTTGGGGATTAAAAACTCATAACAGAATTCGTTTCATACATACGGATACTTCTCAAAACATTTGCTCATTTACTAGATGAAAATACTCTCTCATTGCTCTTTGAATTAACTGACTAATGAAATTTACTACTTTTAGGCTTTCAAGTTAGTCTTTCAAAGAAACTGGGGTAGTGCATAAAGAGTTTTGCTCTGTTCCACTCCTTCCTGGCCACATGATTTCCTAATTCTCTCATTATGACTGATATAACCAAGAGTACCTGTATTGAAGTAAAAATATATCACTTTTTTGTAACTTAGCTGGTTCCCACATGAGATGCAATCCTAGTCTGATTCAAATCCTAGTCTAGCATGTTCAAATAAACATGCAACAGGAGCCAAAATTAATGACAATGTTTAAAATGTATATCTAATTTGACTTGTCTCTCTTAAAGAACACTTTTTAAAGACATAATTTATCATTCATGATATTTCTTTAAAAATCATCCTATTTCTTCTGTTCATTTTTGCCCCATGGATACTTGAAAGTTTCTTTCTCTTTCCATCAATATTCTCCATCAAAAGCTGCATCCAATGTCCCAGAGCCCTTAGTCCTTGCCTTTTACATCAGACCCTCTTTCCTCCTGATACTCATGTCTTAATTTCCTCTATTCCTACTCCAAATTTGGTATCACAAAAGTCCGAATCATGTTGCTGAAGAATGAACTTTGGTTGACGGAATGGTAAGGCAGACACACATGCACAGTGACATATCTTTTCTCCACCTTGGCTTTCTTTCTTCTTCTTTTTTTTTTTTAATTTTTAAGTGTTTTTTAATATTTGAGAGAGAAAGACAGAGCGTGAGTGGGGGAGGGGCAGAAAGAGAGGGAGACACAGAATCTGAAACAGGCTCCAGGCTCTGAGCTGTCAGTACAGAGCCCGACGCGGGGCTCAAACTCACAGACCACGAGATCATGACCTGAGCCGAAGTCGGATGCTTAATCAATTGAGCCATTCAGGCGCCCCACCACCCTGGCTTTCTAAACTCCACTGCTGTTAATATGTAAATGAAACTTTGTCACAAATCATCTGTGTTTGTACAGTAGAGTCCTATCTCAAACTGAGTTAGCACTTGTTGATGTCCAATTAAATAAAAATTTCAAATGTCATTAAGGGCCCACTACACCCAAGGTATTGTACTCTATGCTCAAGAAACAAAGAAACTTACAAAGACATACAATACCTGTTTCCTGCTCTCTATGTGCCTTCGGTTGGAAAGATGAAAATTATAAACAAGGGGGGGAAAAGCCCTATCTTCCAAAATAAAATGTAACAACGATGTAATTCAAGAGAAATGTTTTAGAAAGTTCATAGCCACTAGAGTAGTACAATAAGACTGTAATACATATTTGCCATCTCCTTTCTTCAAACAAAACACAATCACCCCAGGTGGAAAGATATGGCAGCAGGGTCTTCAGCTTCCAATTTTTGGGTAAAGTCTGGTCTAGAGAAGGTGGCCTCAAATTTTGGATTCTCCAAATGTGGTTTTGTTGTGGAAAATGTGCCTTTCTCATCTCGTGTTTACTTGTCTGTCTACTAGATGCCATTCACTGGGTATACCTTCTGTGGGCCACAGAGATAGCCTTGCTTTCCTGTAGTTTCCAGGGGGTATATTTCATGAACGGGCCTTGATTTGGGCTCTAGTTGACTTTGTTTTCTATTTCCCTGATCTTTCTTATTCATGTTTTTGTCTTATTCATGTTCCCCGCCCCCCCAGCATTGTATGTTTTTTTTTTTGTAAGATGCCATAAATTCCTAACACAAAACTGCATATAAACAACAAAGGGATGTTTCTAGTTAATCGCGTGCCAGCATTTCTTGCCTTGTATTTGATTAGCTATTTGAGGACAGGGGTTCTGTCTCCCTCATTAGAATATGGTATTTATTTTTGCATTTGTCTTAATACTCAACATTGTATGCAATATATTTCTCAACAAATTGTTTGTATTTATAATTTATCCCACTGAAATAGTTTTGTTGAGCATTGTCCTTGATTGAAACAACAGTTCTCCCTCAGTTCTGCAATCACGCAGGCAAGAGGTGCTGAAATATCCAAAATAAAGCATTTGCACAGGAAATACCAGGCTTAAGAAGATCTGCCATATCGTGAATAGATAAGATCACCCAAACTAGCTAGCTTAACTTTTTAGGAACAAACAGATGGTCAATAGTTCATTATAATCACTGAGAACCAAGATGAAAATGGTCTCACTCAAAAAGGAATTTTACAGCCTCTAGCTGAAGTTTAGGATCAAGCTGAATAAAACTGGGCTGTTGAAGAAGGAAACTGGATGATTATATCTTGCCCAGTCTCCACTGGACACCCAAAGGGAAGAATTAGGAAAGAAAAGCTTTGGCTTTTCTTTGGGAATGGTCCTTCCCTCGTTTGACTTTGTAGAAAAGCTAATTAAGCAATGCCAGATGAAAAACGCAGGCGGCTGACCCAAGATTTGATCAACATAGCATTTGCTCAGTTTAATTCAGTGAGCATTTCCCTGTGTGTTCTGTGTAAGACACTGCCCCAGGCAAGATAGGAATGTGAGGGAGATAGAAGAATGTGGGGGAGGCATAAATGAACAAACACACAAAAGACACAAAATCTGGCCCCAGAAATTGGGGAGGAGCTCATGGAGAAGGCATTGGAGGAGGGGTGAGTCAGAGAGCCCGAAATGGAAGGATGGGTATTATTCCAGGAGGAGGAAACCTTCAGCACAAGGGCATGGTGATGGAAACTGTGCTGTGTAGTTGGAAAGGCGGGTTGGATGGCTAGACGATTGGGGAGATGGCAAATTACCAAAATATCAAAATATTTGGAGATACGTGGTGACTCAATTACATGCTCCGGTTCCACGTAGACGTTTGGAGTCCTAAACAGCCAGATACTGGCCAGGGAAATTTATCTCGTGCATGTTGTATGGGTAGTGGGAGGACCATAGGGAAATCCATCCTTTCTCACTCCCTTCCCCCACTCCCAGCTAAGCCAGGACTATTTCTACAGGGAATCTCAGAACTAATACTAGTATCTCATTCATAGAGCTGAGTGGTTCTTTTTGTCCTATGTCAAATATTTCACTTTATTAATATTAGCACTTCAGATCAAGATGATCTTTTCAAAGCATAGTTTCTACTGGATGAGTGGTTCTTAAGGTACATTCAGTGAAATCCTAAGGTTCCTTTGGAAACACCTCCAGGTTTCCCAGAATGGAGAAGGAAATATATATTAAAATGAGGAGGAAACAGGAGCAGACACTCACCCCATTTCAAAGACAGCAGATCTGCGTTAGTCTATTTTATACATGAGCCCTCTGCTTGCAACTTTATTTGGAAAAAAAGGGGGGATTCCATATCACACACACAAAAAAAAACAACAGCAACAAAATACTTTCATAACCTAACATTCAGAAAACGCAGCAAAGCTATGGGAGTGGGAGGGGCATGAAGGGCAAGTGTAAGAAGGAGGGATGTAGACATCAAGACATCAATATTAACGACTGGGGTCTCAAATCCATACTTAAGTGTAACTTGGAATTTTATGACTTTTACCTTCCTGGAAAAAAAAAAAAAGAATCCACTGTATGAATTCTCTTGGCTTGGGCAAGCCATAAACAGGCAAACTTCAGTAATAATACCTATACTTTTTGAGAACTTACTCCATGGCAGGCACTGTGCTAAGCATTTGTATGTCTATTTACAGCAAATCTTTACAACGAATCAAAAGGTCATCATTGGGTGGTTCAGTTGGTTGAGCGTCTGACTTTTGATCTCAGCTCAGGTCATGATGCCAGGATCCTGGGATTGAGCCCCACATTGGGCTCCATGCTGAGTGTGGAGCCTGCTTGAGATTCTCTCTCTCTCCCTCTGTCCCTCTCCCCAGCTCACACACTCTCTCTCTCACTCCTCTCTCAAAATTAAAAAAAGGTTGTCATTATTTTAAACTATATTTCTTTTAAATAAGGGGACAAGGTTCAGAAAATTATGTAACATTCACCAAATCACAGTTAATAATAATTAGTAAATGGGGTAACTCATAACAATAGGAACAGCCGATAGACACTATACAAGATGTTTCTACCTCCTCCAAGTCCAATTTCAAGGGCAGACACTGCCTATGGGACCCAATGGTTATACTGGAAAATTCCACAGGAAGAAATTCATCCATCTGCCACAGCTCCTGCAATCTTTGGATCTTTAACTTTATGACTCTTCCTTATCTCTTGTCTCTTTTCCCTCATGAACTCCAATATAGTTTTTTAAGCAATGAGATCGGTGAGATATACCAAATGTTTACATGCAAAATATGTGATTTATGGGCTTGTAATTATATCCTATCAAAATTTTTATCAAACTATTATCAAAATTTTCTCTTACCTTATGACAGTAGCCCTCAAAGCTTCAGAAAAATATATTAAATTTTTATCTTAAAAAAAGATTTCTATTACCAAATATTGTATTTCAGATTGTTGCGGGCTAGTGTCTCACAAGTTCTTTCCTACCCCTAATGTCTCAGCCTCAATAACTCATTGTTAAAATAAAAACAGGCCTGTCTTAAAGAGTGGTATCACAATTTCAAATAATGGCCATAAAATGTCTCCTCTAGGCCTGGTCCACAATAGGTATCTTGTGCTATAATGTTGGTAATAATTGTAACGTATGTGTATTTCTCCACTACTTGATTATAAAGTCCCGAATGGAGTAGCTGTTTCGTTTATAGTTACTTCACTGCATTGAGTTTGATAGTTTGTGGGTGCTGTAAGCTCGACAATTTAAGTCCACAGTGCTTGCTTTACTGAGGATTGGGAAAGAGGAGGCATGGGGCTTGGCTGGGGCAGGCATCTTGTAATTCCAAGAAGTGGTAGCCAAAGGAAAGCAGATGAGAAGGTGAAGCAAAAGAGAGGGAGGGAGGGAAGGAAGGATAAGCATGCAAGAAGCTAAAAGGAAGAACAGAGCAAATGGGGGTGTTCACTCTTTACCGTCAATGGCAAAATGCCTCCTCATCTGAATGGTTTCTGCGCTTCATGACCAGGGGAGTCTTCCCTGCTCTCATCCCTTGAGCCTCCCACTCAGATCCTTTGCCGGGAACTCTTTTCCACCCCTTCCTTGCTGCCCCATGCTGAGCTGAGCTGAGCTCCCCTCCTGTGCATTCTGCATTTGGCCATGCTTTCCTCTGCCCTGGCCTGGATCTGTGAATGCTGGCCACGTGGCAGAAGCCCCATTAGTGTTTGCTGAACTGGACTGCTAGAAGGTTCTGCACCTCTCACAGATCCAGGGTGTAAACAAAAGAGTCTACACGTCCTGGGGACGACCTCACATCCTCCAAGTTGTAGGCAGCTAACACACAAGCCAACCTGTTGAAAAAAAGTCTTGGTGACATCTCTGTCATTGCTCAGAGTGGCCACAAGTGAATGTTAACAAAAGCCTTCTTTTGTTAGCCATATGTGAAGTGGTTTAGTCAGAGCAGAATTAAAGCACATCCCAGAGGTGGTGGTGGAGAGCACTAAGCCACCTTATGAAAGTCACCTTCTAGCTCCAGGGGCCCTCATCCAACTGGTCTGCTAGGCCAAGAACTCTCTGCAAATTGGCAAGAGCAAAGCCTCAGTAGCCTGGAGCTAGTGTGATAGAATCCCTGGGTGGTAAGAGCATGTCAAAAGGCAGCAAAGAGGGTGAGGAGAGTAGCTGAGCACTGTCAGCTGGTGAAGCCACCAGGCTCCTTACACCTTGAACCTGGAGCCCTCCCACACTGCCTTACATCCACACACCCCCCACCCCCACCCCCTGGTAGCGACCAATCAGATTATGGCCCCCTTCTGATTGCACCAATCTCAAGTGCTTTGTGTTGTAAAGACCTAGGCTTGCCAGCAAGGCTTGGCAACAGCTAAACAGTTAGTAGCCTTAGGGCAGGGGACTTAAAGAACTTGGCCTACACCTGCTTTGTACGTGGAGAGGGAGTTTACAATCCGGGGCCTGCAAGTCAGATAGCACAGATACAGAGACGTAGTTCAAAGATCCAGCAGTCACTAAAGGCTGGAATTGAGTACAAAGGGTCTTTGAGCTGATAATTGTCAAGTTCTCTTTCAGAGAAAAGCCTTTAGGAATAACGTCCCTAGAGTTGCCTTTTATATTGTAAATCTGTGCAGAGTAGGTTTTCTTAAACTACCTGATGGAGCTCTGTCACGGGGGCGTCTCGTGCATTGTAGGATGTTTGGCAGCATCCCCAGCTTTTACCCACTAGATGCCAGTGGCATCACCCTCCTCCTCCCAGTGGTGACAATCAAGGATGTCTCCAGACAGCACTAAATGTTCCCTGGGGCGCAAAAAGTGTCCTCAGTTGAAAACCACTAGTCTAGACAGTGGTAACTCTCATGTCCAGCTACAAAATGAAACCTAGTGTTGAAAGCTCCCTCAAAATACAGCCCGAGCAACCCTGATGATACCCCCATCTGGCTGTTTTTTCAAGACTCCAAGTTGGTTGCATTTCTCCCTAAGCCTTGTGCCAGTTCACCAAATCATTCTAAACTAGCCAAACTCACTGAATGCAACAGACCCAATGTCTCCCTGGAGGAAATGTTGACATGAGAATGGCTTCTTCAGGGTCACTCATTAAACCAACAGATTTTTATCAAACCATATGTCAGGTTATAGAGTTTTGGAAAGATTCATATGAAGCTTCTTACGAAATAAAGTCCCTTTCCTGTCTCAAAGGAAAGAAAACCATAACAATGCTTTGAAATTACCAACAAATCAGCTCTTCTGTACTGATTCTGGATAATTTGGTCATTTACTATCCTTAGGCTCAATCACCCTTCTGCCCTTTTGGGGCTGTACCTTCTCATCTCTGTGTTAATAGGAACTCAACATGAAGCTCTGCAGTGATCACAATGGACAGCCTTTCTCCAGATAGTGCGGTCCAGAAATCTGGAAGCAAGGGCGAACTGTTGATTGAATGCCTACTATTTGCCAGACACTCTTCCATGCATTACACATACAGTAGCAACAACTTTGACCAAAACTTAGCAACCTCACAGATGAGGAAACCATAAATGTAATCATGAGAAATATGAGAAAAATACATGCGAAACGAGACTGCCACCTGGCATGACAAAGGAGGGATCTAACTAGTCAAGAGAGGACCGCAGACAAAATACTTAGAGTGCACACCTACAGTTGAGGCTGACAGTGTAGGTCAAGACTCTGGGAAGTGGCCCTTCGCCCCTGAAGGTCCTCTCTCCTCTGAATCACCCCAGCTCCTTAAATGTAAGCCTGCTGTGGTCTTTACACATGCTGCCTTACCTTATCAAGACCTCTCTCTGTTTTTCTTCCCCATCAGTCAAGGGCAGGCCCTTGCTGACCCATCGGGCATTTGGTACCAGAGCTGGGCTCTGACTGACACTCCTGTTTATGGCATTCATTGTGATTTCCCCACCCAGGATGTTTGACTTGTGGCTCAGCTGCTACCCTGACTGGGGCTAGTTTTTCAGCCCTCTCCCCAAGTTAGTAAACCAGTGCCCCGGGGAGAAATACCCCAGAACACATCGGCTTGATCATTATTTCTTAGTTCAGGGACGGTAATACTCCCGATAAGTGTTTCATCACAACACGCTCTTCAAGCGCAGAGTCTGTTTGTGTGACTGGGAATCAGAGGCTCCTCACAAAGTCCTCAAGAGAAGGATGATAAATAAAGTGACGGACAGAAGACAGAATGCTCACACCTGGCCCAGGCCCTGGTCCGGTTAATATCCTGCCTCGTCTTTCACACCATGCTCTGTACTCCCTGCAGAGATATGAAACAGCATATGAGGGAAAACGCCGTGGGTCAAATAAAACAGCATGGATAAAAGGGCCTCCTGTGTGTAGACCCATTCTTCTCTGGGCCTCGGCCATAAATCCAAGCAATAGCACCTGCATCTTTCCAATGCAAAAGGAAGTTGTGCGGGTCATGAATAAACTTAAGAGTTTTGACCTCAAGAGGCACTTGCTACTTGTATTATTGTCTTACTTACACAGTCAACAGTTTTTTTCAGTAGAAGCTATTTTAGGGGCATAGAGCTCAGTGGGCACTAAGGAGGACACACGGATTAACAACACCTTGACCCTGCTCTTGAACGGCTTGCAGTGAAGCTACTCAGAGTGGGGCTCCATGGACTGTGCTTGGCCTATGGGTTGTTTGTGACCCTCCATGATGAATAAGAAAGAAAAAATGAGAGGAAGCATTTAGAAAGTTGTGCCCAAGGGTGCCTGGGTGGCTCAGTTTGTTGGGTGTCTGACTCTTGATTTCAGCTCAGGTCATGATCTCACAGTTCACGGGATCAAGCCCCACATTGGGCTCTGTGTTGATAGTGTGGACCCTGTTTGGGATTCTCTCTCTCCCTTTGTCTCTGCCCCTCCCCTGCTCATGTTCTCTCCCTCTCTCTCTCCCTCTCTGTCTCTCTCTCTCAAAAACAATAAACTTGAAAAAAAGAAAGTTGTATAGCAAATAATGTGATAGTTGTTGAATAATAGCAAAAATTCAAGTTTTCATTTTATGTCTTATTCTTCATTCATTTCTACAAATGCAATACTTACTGTATTTTAGAAAGGTAAGGGTCCTCAGTGTTTTATAACTAAGAAACAACTTGTCCTTAACCATCGACAGTTTGAGCAACACCGGTCAAATATACACGTGATTAAAATACAAGGCAGATAAAAACAAACATGCTGAAAACCTGAAGTAGCTCAACGTTACACAGGAGGGGAGGAAAATTCTGGAAAACGTGGGTGCAAAGGTACAGGAAGCCTAGAAATGATGCAACTTCACTTTCCAAGTGGAACAAAGATTAATCAAAAGAAATAAATGTAACAAAGACATTATTATTGACACTAATGGTAGAAATGGTCCCAATGTGACAGTTTAAACATCCAGAAATATCACTTAGGTATGAAACTATTGGCACCACATGCAAAGAAGATTCTGGAAATCATACTGTTTCCTTCTGGAAGGAATGAACAGATTTGGTTGAAAACAAGCCAAGGAATCTCAGAAAATATCCACCAATGTCTCAAAGTAGAGAAGGCTTGGTACTGGGGACAGTGGAAGACCCCGTGAGAGTAAACTCCTCAATGTGCCCTCTGGGGTCACCTTTCTTCAGCCCATAAACAATATGCTGAGGTCACAGGGCGGAGTTGGAGGAGTAGGTAAACTCAGTAAATGTCTCTCTAGCCTGGCAGGGCAGAAGCCAAGTAAGTAACAATGTTGCAACAGCAAGTGTTTTAACCAATGCCTGGCAGCAAAAGAGTCATATTAAAAGGAGGAAAATGCTTGTAACCACACCAAATCAGATGCTGGCTAGCTGCAGGGTTTCTCTGAAACTCTGACTCCATACAGGAGCCTGCTCACACCACAGATGGGAAAAACTGAAATCTGAATGATACCCAGTCCTTGGGATGGAAACCAATCAAGAAGCGAGGTGGTTTCTGGTGCACGCATTTGAACAAAATGGGAGGTTAATCAAACCGAGGCGAAGTTACCAACTGCAGTGGCTGCCTTGCTTGAGAAATTGAAGGAATAACAACATCCAACCCAAATCGCACGTGGTACAAGAGTTGTGACCCACTTTTAAAAACTGAATGGGGAAGGGGCACCTGGGCGGCTCAGTGGGTTAAGTGTTTGACTTTGGCTGAGGTCATGATCTCACAGTTCATGAGTTCAAGCCTTGCATCAGGCTCGGTATTGACAGCTCAGAGCCTGGAGCCTGCTTCGGATTCTGTCTCCCTCTCTCTCTGCCCCTCCCCTGCTCACACTCTGTCTCTGTCTCTCTCTCTGAAAACTAAATAAACATTAAAAAAAATTTTTTTAATGAATGGGGGACAAGAATAAAAGGAAAAGAATGAAAGAAAAAGAAGAAAGAAACACTGGCATTTCCCTACAAGAAAATGCTGCATCCCACCCCCAGTACCCTACAGGAAAGGGCTGCAGCATGAAGAGTGAGAGAGGGCAGGCAGACAGGGGAAAGAGGGAGAGAAAAGGTTTTGTTTTAGAAGAATTTCAACTGAAAAAAAAAAAAAGACAATTGTTCTGAATTCTCAAATAATTTTTAAAGCACGTGGGTGAAATAAGTGGCCAAAATGTGGTAAGAAAATGCAATGATATGGTGAATAAGGGTTTAGCAAAATTTAGGAAAGAAATAAGGGAAAAGTAATGCTTTTATAGGACATAAAACCACATGCAAAGCAAGGAGCACAATCACTGCTGCAGGAAACAGGCTTGGAAAACACATGAAATGTAGCAAATAATGAAATGTGAGAAGGAAGGGGATCCTGGGTGGCTCGGCCGGTTAAGTGTTCGACTCTTGATTTTGGCCCAGGTCATGATCTCACAGTTCATGGGATCCAGCCCCGAGTCCGGCTCTCTGCTGACAGCTGCCGAGCCTGCTAGGATTCTCTCTCTCTCTCAAAATAAATAAATATACTGAAAAATAAAAAGACTGGAAACGTTAATAGCCAGATTTTTAAAAAGATGTTAAAAAGGAAGAATGGTAGCTATACAGGGAAAGGCAATGTACATACACATATATATTCTGCACATTAAATATATATTATAATAATTTAATATATTATATCCTTTAGATCCAAAAATGAATAATAGGTGATTGTTTTTATTAGAATAAAACAAATATTCATGTGAGGAAGACCTGTGTATGCACAGAGATGGCTGACAGATCCTAGGAAAAACTGATATATATCAAACAATGTTGAGAAAAAAAGTTCAGTAAAATTACTGTACTTAAATGATCAAGAGAATTGTACAAGCATCTATGCAGAATAGGCAAGTCACTCAAGAAATGAAAAGAGACCAGGTAGGTGTCTCAGAGAATTAGATACCAGGAAAGGATGATAGCAGTAGGTTAAGGCTGTGTGGGCTTTGAGGCAGAAACACCTGGCTTGTCCATACGTTTGCTGGGCGACCCTGCACTCCTACCACTTACTTGAACTTTCTGGTCCTCAGTTTCCTTATTTGTACTCAAGGATGTATAAGAAAATCAGCCAGTGCATATTCTTCTCAATTCAGAGAGGTCATGAAGAGACAGACCATCCGTCAACTTATAGAAGCCAAAGAAGTCACCGCCGATGCCTCAAAATACACACAGTAAGAATTGCTGGAAATACAAGGAGAAACTTCAAGAAAATAAGAGGAAAGATGACTTCATACACCTCTCTAGTCCCCCTCTGGTGGGGTCAAGAAGAAATGAAATTAAGAGGCAGAAGTGGAGGGGCACCTGAGTGGCTCAGTCGATAAAGTGTCCAACTTCGGCTCAAGTCATGTTCTCACAGTTCGTAAATTCAAGCTCCACGTCAGGCTCTGTGCTGACAGCTCAGAGCCTGGAGCCTGCTTTGGATTCTGTGCGTGTCTCTCTCTCTGCCCCTCTTCTACTGCTCTCTCTCTCTCTCTCTCTCTCTCTCAGAATAAATAAGACATTAAAAAAAAAAAAGAGGCAGAAGTGGATTTAAATAGTGTAATCATTTAGATAAATATCCACTTTCTGTCCTACAACCAAGAATACATATTAGTAAACTCAGGCAGCATGTATAAAAATGTTCCAAATTACTTTTTTAAAAATTCCAGAAAGTAAAAAATAGTACAGGCTGCACTCTTTAATCACATGTAACAAAACACAAAATACATGAAAGAACAAAAACTGCTAACAACAAACTCCCTGTCCAACAAAAAAAAAATAAAATTAAAAAAAATCTCTACAACATCTCTAACGTTAAAGAGAACATCAAAACCACAAATGCAAAACATATGGAAAACAAAATGAGAACATTTCACCCCAAATTCTGAGGGAAATAGCAAAAACTAGTAAGGTAAAAGTCCTTCCTCACACACAGTCATTATTAGAACAAAACTGTAGAAACAGCAAGATGAGCATTTCCTCAAAAGTAGAACACACTGGGGGGGGCGCCTGGGTGGCTCAGTCGGTTGAGTGTCTGCCTTCGGCTCAGGTCATGGTCTCTCAGTCTGTGGGTTCAAGCCTCACACCGGGCTCTGTGCTGACAGCTCAGAGCCTGGAGCTGCTTCATATTCTGTGTCCTTTCTCTCTCTGCCCCTTCCCCACTCACACTCTGTCTCTGTCTCAAAAATAAACAAACATTAAAAAATAAAAATATATATATAACACACTACAAAAATAACTAAGGAAGCACAGGGAGGGATCCATAAAGATAAAATAGGATTGGTATAGTAGAAAATGCAAGAAATGATCCTTTGAAAGCCCAGGAAAACAGATAAACCAATGCATAGTTTAATCAATGATCAAAAGACGGACAGGCCGCTCAATACTCAAACTAGGAATGCGAGAGAAAAGAAATAACAAATTTAAACTACTAAGAAGCAATGAGGACATGAAAAGATGTTCGCGCTTACAAATTATCACATGAATACAAATCAAACTAACATTGATATAACGTTTTTAGCCATGAGCTAGGCAAAGACATGTCACTATCCAGTTTAGGGGAGGATGGGGGACAATGAGACCATTTTTTAACTTGGTGAGGGTGAAAATCCATGCACATCATCTGGAGGATGGTTTGGTAATATGTGCCAGACTTTTGAATGTGTGTAACCTTTGACTAAATACCTTTACTCACAGGAATATGTTTTAAGAAGATAACCAGACACACACATGCCCACGTGGGGCACAAAGAGCAAAACTTAATATTTAATATCCGATAAAACATGTGCCTTTAAAAAATTATGTTGTAGATTTGCATTTCTTGACTTGGAAAGATATCTACAACATGTGAGGCAAAAAAAAAAAAAAAAAAAAAAAAGCAGCAGCATGTAAATGTGAAATTACAAATTCAAAAATAAGTACTTTGAATACCTGCTCTGTGCCAGATATCCCGCCAGGCATGGTGGGGAGCACCAGTAAACAAGACAGAGAAAGTTCCTGCCCTCATCGACACTGGAATAAAAGCATAAGCCAGCACTGGCCTGTAGCACATGTCTGAGGAAAATGTTCAGCCTCTACGAACAGTAGTTATCTGTATTTGGTAGGATTTGGGGTAATTTTCCTACTTTCTTCTTCGTTTCTCTGCACTGATAGTTTCAAAATGCACATATCTGGTTATTTTAATCAGGAGGATGAGAGGTGTGGAAATCACTCGTGGTTGAGAGCATGGTGGACTTGGGTGCTTAAGCAGTGCTGGAAAATAAGGGTAGAATTTGCATTCATTGAGACTGCAGTATTTCCCATTACGATCAGTATGTGATCACTGTTTACCAAATTTAAAATGAGAATAATATGACCACCCATAGGAACATATAATGACTCTCACACAAAATCTTGTGTCTGGATTTAGCGAATCCAGAAGTCTTCTCAGTCTCCCTCATCCACAGATGAATGAAAAAATCAACTGACTACAGCTCTTAGGAGGCCTTAAATAACCCACGTTTCTCCAGGTGAGGTGAAGAGGCCAACAGCTGAAAGTCCTGTGTGGCTCCAGGTGGAGGTACATGCAGTGGTAAAACTCCACTGCAAAACCAGTGATTTCTTAGATGTTTGTAACCCTTTCCCATCGGGAAAAGCAGTGGAATATTTGAGAAAGAAAAGAATGCATGCTTTAAGTTCAACGTATTTTTCACGTTTGACTTTAATTTGGGGACTACACACTCAGTATTTTGATATTGACATCTGTTTTATGTTTTGATTATTCTTAAATGTGCACTTCAGTGGATATGAACTCCTCAACTTTTGGGTGACGTCTGTCATCCGAACCACAAAACTGTCTGCGGTTTCCCCAGGAGCCCATCGTGGGAATAATGGGGTTCGTTGCCTTCCTCAGTACCACATTCATTTGTCTTCTTTATAAGGCTGACATTAGCGTTGGAATGTCCTGCCTGCCACTGTCTTCCGGAAGCCATTTGAATCTTCTTGCCCTGGGTCAGAGGTTTAGCTCAGGGCAGAAGACTGTCAGTAGCACCCATATTCTTACGTCCCTCAGAGTATCTCTGTTCTACCATTCAACCCATCTGTGTGTTAGAATACAGCTTCCCCCATTCAAGCTTAGAAATAAAAATGAGTGTGTGTCTATAGAGGGAAGAGTGCATCTCATAGGTACTTTGGCGTAAAACGTGAGAGAGGCCTGAGGATACAAGTTTTGAAAATAATGAATTGTGTGTTGATGTGAAAGCCCGAATAAAAGGAGCTTAAACAAGGTAGAAGTTTTATTTTCAATAGATACGAAATTGGAAGTTAGAGCATTTAGGCAGCTTGACAAAGTCATCAGACACACCGTGTCATTATCCCTAAGATGGGCCCTTCTCTTCATGGTACAAGATGGCTGCTGGAGTTCTAGCCATCTTGTCAGCATTCCAGAGAGCAGAGTAAAGGAAGGAATAGAAGGAGACCTTCTCTCCCTTTTTTGGAGACCTCCCATTAATCCCACACAAACCTTCTCTCTAAATCCCGGTTTAGTTACTTGGCTCCTATAAGCTACAAGGTAAGCTAGAGGAAGCAGGGCTTTTTTGTTTTTTGTTTTTTGTTTTTTTAACCAGATGGTAACGAGCCAGCTAAAAATCAGGGCCCTTATTAATGAAGAGGAATGGGAGGATGGATAGAATGTTAAGAGGCAACATGTAGGCACACACCAATGCATGTAGACATAACTTTAATGACTTATTAAAGTTCTTCTGAGGGAAGGGGCTGTCACTACCAAGTTACCACAGGGTACCAATAAGGCAAGATCTGGAGACACAGGGGAGGTCTGTAGTAGAGCTGAATTTCAAATGGAAAGATTCTGACTTTAGCTGTTGTGCCCAAGAAGTAGGAAGAAGATAAGTCACCGAGAATATGGGAAGGGGTCAGAGAACTCTGAGAGGTAGTGTGGTGAGTTTTAAAAAAGAAAAAGAAGGAGAAAAAGGAAAAGGGGAGGAGAGGGGAAGAAAAAATACCTCAGCGGTAAAGTAGTTAAATGGATTTGTAGAACCGGGATGGCCAATACGCAAACCCACCTCCGGCTGCCCAAACTTACTACATTCACAAATCCCCGCTAGAGGGTGGGTGCTATGGGGGGAGGGGTAAATCTAGAAAAAAGCCTAGAAAGGCCCCTCAGCCAGGTCAGCACACTCCACAGGGGACTGTGTGCATGAGACAATGTTAAGTAGAAGCAGCAGTTTTGAGACAAATGTGGATAGAGAACAAGAGCCCCGCCCCCCTGCCCCATGGTCACAAACATCCCCGGGGGCTCAGGGGAACAGATGTACCACGAGTCATGAGGTGGGATTTTGAGCCAATTCTCTCCAGAGCTTAAAGGGCATTTCCATGTGGGTTAAGTTGCCATTAAACGTCGGCTTTTCTCTCCTGTCAATCTCCCCAAGTACACGTGAAGAGGATGGGGAAATGTTTATTTGAGCTTTAATAAAACATAAGCTTTATAATGAAGAAAAACAAAGTTAAATGCCATACAGCTGGTTAGTGGTTCAACCAGAACCAGAACCCGTGCTTTGTATGGCCTCCTTTATTTAGGAGGGAAATATGTGTCATTATCTAATTAACCAGAGAGATTCTGGAGTGATGTGCTCGAATGCATGAGTGAGTCTAGGCTTGGCAGAAAGAGGGCCCTGATCAATTAGTCATGTCTGCTGTGTGCTCTGGATGTGGGGCGTGACCTGCCATGCCGCACATCCATTGTCCTCCTTAGACCATGATGACACTCTAATTGCTGGGATTTACAGCGATGCCATTAGGTGTAATAGATGTAATAGGCCATGTGTGTTCAGACTTGCCAGGAAGAAGAATCTTAAAATCATGTTTTTTCTGAAGTCCTGTCTAAAGTGGGGCAGAAGATCAAAATGACAAACTCTATGACTTACAGATACTCTCGTTTCTCCAGTTCAACCTACTGTGATGCTTCAACTTCTTCTATAACATTCTATTAAAAGTTCAGTCTTTCTTGGCATTCCTCATGGAGCCGGAATAATAATAAACGTGGCAACAGCAAATAGCACGGGCAAAGCTTCTAGTAGGTGCTGCGTGTTATGCTAAACACTTCACAGAACCCTGTCTTATCTAATTCCCTCAGCGATGTAGGAGACTCATGCTCCCATTATCCTCATTTTCTAGATGAGAAAACTGACAGCAAAGGTTCGAATCCTGCCCCAGGTCTGACAGCTGGTTTGTGTTGAGCCTGTGATTCCAATTCTAGGGGTAACCTGCATCTCGCTGCCTCTAGGAATGACCGTGGGGAGAATAAGCAGAGCCCCACCAATTCACGGGAACAAGGAAAGATTCCCATTCCACATCTGAGACCTTCCCAGGACCATGGTGGACTCATATCCATAGAGGCAGCTGGGAGGGTAGTGAAATGTTCATTCTCAGGCATCCTATTGACTTGGTTCCTATTCAGAAGGGATTCTCATTAGTGAAATCTGGAAGAACAAATATTTTTCTGAAAACACTTCCCCTTCCACAGCACTCCAAGAAAGCGACCAAATGTCTTCAGGCCAGGATTAAACTGTAGTAACTAAGGCTTCTAAACAGACAATCACTGTACTTTCTCCCTGAGGGACAAATTAAGAATTTATTGACGCTTTCCCTCATTAGGGTTTCAGTCAATGGAACACAATTTTGTCACTAATGTTCTGGTGGGAATTTTCCAGAGTGATTAATGAAGACGAATCCACGGGCCCTGATCAATGGTAGCTGACCGCTCTCAGGCCGGGAGAGGCACAAAGTCTTGGGATGCATTTCTCATCTCCTCTAGACACAACAGTGTGGGGGGGATAGAGTGCCTGTCATCCATCCCTACCACTATGCACTCACTCACTCATCCGTGCCGTCTCCCTCACCCCTAATACTAAAGAGCGCACACAATGTGCCAAGCCCTGTTTTAGGCACCAAGGGAGATAGCAATGGATAAGTCATACAAGGCTCCTGCCCCACCCCCACCCACAGACTTCAGAAGTTCATTGCAGGAGATGGACAGACAATACACAATGGCCAACATCACGAAAAAGAACTTCAGATGGTGCAATGTCCATGAAGAGGTAAGAAGTGACTCTCAGAGGAGCTCCAAGTGCCTCTACACCAATCTGTACCCCCAACTAGAACATTCCTTAAAATAAATTCCAATAAGGCCACGCAAAGCCCATGAGTTGTAAAGACACAAGACCATCTTCCCTTAAAAGTGGGTAGCATGCTGCAGGCTTCATCATCCATGGTTTCACACTGTCCCTCTTCCACCCCTGATCCTAAAGGAAGCAAGCTTCCATCTGGCCTGGCATTTTTAAAAAATGATGCAGTCATGAAATGAGAAGACAAAAAATAATAAACTCCAGAGCCTGCCTTGAGAATAATGTTTTACCAACAGGATGTGTCATAAATATAAAATGGCAAAGAAAGATGTTCCAGGATTTGTCCTTTGTCCTTTGCTAGCCAGACAGATAATGAGTTACCATCAGGGAATTTTTTTTTCTCATTTAAACATGAGCTACATATAACTTCCATACTTTTGTGAAAAGGGAACCTATAAATCACAAGTTATTGTTTCCTAGAAACTGGGATTATATAAGGGAGAGCCAAACAAAACCCTTTGTTTCATGAGCTTGCAACTTTTTAATTAAATACCACTTTAAACTCACACATGCATAAGCCAAATGTTCTCAATCCATTCCGCCCTCAAGCCCAGTGTCCAAGCCCCGCTCTCCATCACTGTTGCTATAGTAGGGGTAGGATTCTCGCGTTTATTTGTTTCTATTTTTTCCTCCGTCAATTTAGGTAAACTTAAGAACACAGAGCATAGGACAGGGATTAGTTCTTTTTTTTTTTTTTTTTTTTTTTGGTAGTCATCATGACCAAGGACCAGACTATACATATAAGACTATAAACAAATAAGGAAGTGAAGGAGGGTGGGAGGGAGGGAGGAAGGAAAGAAGGGAGGAAGGAAGGGAGGAAGGAAGAGAGGGAAGGAGGGAAAGAGGAAGAGAAGGAGGAAAGAAGGAAGAAGTAGACTCCTTAGCATGTAGGGGGCATGTAAACAAAAAACACTGAACTTGACTCCTACAGATCATCGAGGTAGAATCTGATTAGTTCTTCACCAGTGTCTCTGTTCCCTTCATCTTTGGCATACTTCTAAATTGCATTTGCCAATTTCACGTGCGGACATGTGGCTAATTCCCCACGGAATGTCAGCAGAAGGGATGTGTGTTACTTCTAGGAACGGCCCCTAAAATTTCCTGCCCTGTTGCTCAGGTTTCCTCCCCTTTCTCCTGCTGGATACATGCAAAGGATCGAGTGGAGGTCTCCGAGGCCCTGCAAGATGGTACAGCCACACACGAAGCACCTGGGTCCCCCTTTATATTGGGCTGTGACGTGAGAAAGGGAGGTAGGACACCGAGGGATGAGGGTTGTTCCCAAACACTTAACCAGCTCTGAATAATACATTCCAGTCTTAGTCTGTCTGGGCTACCATAACAAAATACCATAGACCGGGTGGCTTAAACAATGAACATTTCTCGTAATTCTGGAGGCTGGGAATCCAAGATCAAGATACTGGCAGATTTGGTGTCTGAGGAGAGCCCACTTCCTGGTTCATCAAGGGTGGTCTTCTTGCCATGTCCTCACATGGCAGAGAGATGAGAGAGTTCTCTGGAATCTCTTTTTAAAAAAATTTTTTTAATATTTATTTTTGAGAGAGAGAGAGAGAGCGCACACGCAGGGGACGGGCAGAGAGAAACAGAGACACAGAATCTGAAGCAGGCTCCAGGCTCTGAGCTGTCAGCACAGAGCCCAACGTGGGGCTCGAACCCGCAAATCACAGGATCGTGACCTGAGCTGAAGTCTGACACTCAACTGACTGAGCCACTCAAGCACCCCTCTGAAGTCTCTTTTATAAGGACACTGGCCCCATTCATGAAGCTCTGTTCTTCTGACCTAGTCACCTTCCAAAGGCACCACCTCCATCACTGTGGATTAGGATTTCCCCATATGAATTTGAGGAGGGATACACACACATTCAGTCTATAACTCCTTTGCTCCATTGTTCCATCCATGAAGGTGACACTAACAGATACCATGTGGATAAATTCTCTCTTTTTACTATTCTCAGACATTTATGCCATGCTTCAGACACCTCTAACCTCACATTCAGAGGATATCCCAGAGATCTTATCCAAGGATTTTAAATACTAAATTTATATTTGTAGCCAGTTTGTAATCTACCCTTCACTACAATCCCTATTTGAAAAGGCCTTGAAGAATCAGTTCATCAGGGCACCTGGGGGGGTCCGTTGAGTGTCCAACTTCAGACCAGGTCACCATCTCATGGTTTGTGAGTTTGAGCCCCACACAGGGCTCTCTGTTGTCAGTGTGGAGCCTGCTTCAGATCCTCTGTCCCTCTCTCTGTCATGCTCTCTCTCTCAAAAATAAATAAACATTAAAAAAAGGAATGAGTTTATGATGAGAAGTCAAGATGAAAAAAGTCTTCTAAATCAGGGGTGGGCAATTTTTTTTTTCTGTAAAGGCTACATAGTAAACACTTTAGGCTGTGAGGGTTTCTTTTGCAGCTAGTTAGTACTGTCACGGCAGTACAAAGGTGGTTTAGATGCACCCAAATGAATAGGCGAGGCTATGTTTCCATCAGCTATAATTTACAAAAACAGGTAGATTTGCCCCCATGGGCTGACCCTTGCTCTAAATCATTCTATGATAGAGGCCACATGTAAATTCCAGTATCAATTTCAATTCTTGTGTCATTGGTTTATATTTGTTTGTTTGTTTGTTTGTTTGTTTGTTTTAAACACCACCCCTTGAGTAGTATCAGCTAAGACAAATACAGCTGTAAACACTAACTTTCTCTGCCCCAGCACTGTACTCACTGTGTTTGGCACAAGGTAAAATGCAGTAAGTTCTAGTTCTCTTCTACTTTCCATAAAGTGTGCCCTGAAAGGTCAGATTTGAAGTCAAATCTGAATAGAAGTCCCATTTGTTAGTCTACACCTTTGGTCAAATCACTTTCTTTTTGTAAGCCTTGCCCTCCAAATCTGTAAAATGAGAAAATTAATATATTACTTGCAGGATATTTTGGAGAGGGAACCAAATAGAATCAGGTATATATTTTGTGAAATGTAAAGCCCAGTACAGAGGTAAGAGCCTATTATTATAAGCTGCCTCTCCCTTCCTGGATTCTGGATTGACTTTCTTCCCACTTGAAATGTGATTTTTTTTTTCCTGACAAATCCCAAGGAGGTCCACTAAATCCCCATTTAGCCTAGGCCAGGAGGCTGTTGGGGGTGGGGGTGGGGGTAGGGGGGAGGGGGGAGGACAGACCGGCTCCACCTGTGTCCTGATTGACTGTCAGAAACCTGAGCCTCCTTTATAGGGACTAACTGCATCCAGAGAACACAGCTCCAGCTGCCAAAAAGGGTTGCTGTTTTAAAGAGATAAAATGCAATAAAGATCTTTTTGTAATGGGTGTTCTCAGTATGGTTTGACCAGCCAATGACACAAGGCACTTGGCCTTGGACCCAATGATATTTGAAATGAGCTCTGGAATTGAGATCCTATTCCTATCAAAAGAGTGTTACCCTTAGTAGTCCACAGCTAAGACCTTCCAAGTGCAGAAATCAAGACTACTTTTAGTCAAGTATTAAAGTGGTGAAAAAGATTTGTGGAGAGAGTATTTATCCCATTGTTGCAAATTTTCATGTCTGCCCCATTTAACTGGGAGTTGCCACGTGTATAAAACTCCAGACTCTAGAGGAAGTCTGAGTCTTCCCAGCCACGGGCATCTGCACACCATCTAAGAAAAAAAAAACTTGAAGGAAATCGTTGTAATTGGTTCTTGCTACCTAGTCATTCGATATGTCCTGACAACGTCTAGAACAGTGCCTGGCAAGAGAAGGGCTTCAACACAGATTTGTCAACAGACCGAGCCCTATAAACTGGGCAGTGTCCTGTATCTGATAAGGTAAAGATGACAAATATCCAACTGGGTCATACTCCACCTGTGCTCACCACAGACATCAATAATCACTCAGAATGGCTTTTTCCTGATGAACCAAAACAGAGCAACAGTAACATCTTGACCAGGGCGGCTCTTCTGCAGCCTGCATAGTCATGACTCTAGGATAATGGGCCCTCTGTTGGCACTTTGCCTTTCCCCCAAACCACGTCTTCCCACAATCTTAGTTAATTGTGGTCTACTGATCCACTCAAGAACTCAAACTAAACACCTGGTAGCATCCTTGAAAATTTACCAGTATCCAGTAGAATCAACAAATCCTGTGCACTCTAATACCCAATGCAAATTCTGAGTTGCTTCGGTTCAACTCCATCATGATGGACCAGGGCCGTTTTTGGTCTCAACTACTTGAACAACTTTTAAAGCTCCCTTGCTTCTCTGTCAACCCCCAAGCTCTGTTACCCATACAGCCACAAGAAGGGTGCTATTAAAACTTAAGGCAGATCATGTTAATAGCTCATGGGTGGACCATGTGAACTTCATGATCTATATCTTTCCTTCCTTTCCAACACCAGGTCAGTTTGCTCTCCTCTCCATTACTGCAATGCAATTGTAGCTTCGTGGACATTCTTCCAGTTCTTGGAAAATATTTGGATCTTGGTTCCACTGAAGGCCTTCACACATGTTCTATTGTCTCCCTGTAAGTCTGCTGCCCATGCCTTTCACTACTAAGAACTGATTCTCCAGATCACAACCAAACTGCTACCTCCTCAGAGAGGTCTTCCTGGATTACTCACTCAACCCCCACCTTTTCTGTCAGCCTGATGCTCTGCTCTCTAACCCTACTCTTTCTCTGAAGACTTGGACTTAATGTATGTTTTACACACATAGAAGTTGCAATTTTTGTAAAAAAGGAAACATCAATGAAAACAGTACTGTAGTCATTTCCTAGTAATTACCACATTTCACATTGTTATTTTACTTTTTGTTGTTATGCCACTTCTCTAATGTGGTATAAGTTCTTTTGAGAATGGGGACAATGTTTGCCTTGTCAGTGCTAGAGAAAACACACACACACACACACACACACACACACACACACACACACACACCAAATATCCCTTCACTCTGTATGGTTAGAAATTCTAAACCATATTCATAGATATACCTTTTTTTGTATCTACCTTTTCCACGAAATCCATGTACATGTAGAAGGAATACCCCAAACATAAGAGTAGACCAGATCTCCGTGTTTGAACCATGGGACACGATCCAGTCTCACCATCTGAGCCCGATATTTGTCATCAATTGCCTTATCCAAGATACCTTTAGGGCAGGGATCTCATTGGGACTTTGCCCATTTTCAAATCCCTCAACTAATGCTGCCCCATAATTATGTTTTGAATCTGTGGAAGGACAGAGCCAGGTAGTGACCCAGACATCCAAGTTTTGTTTATTGGGTGGCCTGGGTTTGGTTTAGGCTCCAGGAATCTAATAAGAGGACACCCAGAAAGATGAAATTAAATCCCTAAATGCCTATTCATTCAATAATCCTAAAATAATTTCTAATAAAATTAGAAACAAAGAGCAATTGTGAAGGGTCTTTGTCTGTTTGCCCCACTCCTCAGAGAGCCTCCAGGGGTAGTTTTCAGAGCTTTGGATGAGGTTTGGCCCATTTAAGTCCCATTGTTTGTGGTTCCATTGGAAAAGTGAGTCTCTCCTCCCCCAGCCTCCATGCAACTCTTTGAAAATGGCACTCAATGAGGGCATTCCTTGCAGAGGAACTTTGCCCTTAGGGGAAAGTTTCAGATGACAGGTCATAAATTTAGAAGGCCCCAGTCTCAGAAGGCACCCTGAATGATTTCAATAAGGTGCAGAAGGAGAGGTTTGTTTTAAAAGCATTCTACCAGAGTGTTCAGAATGGAGAGGTTCAGCTGTCAATAGCTCATGGATGGACCACGTAAACTTCATGATCTAGATCTTTCCTTCCTTTCCAACACCAGGTCAGTTTGCTTTCCTCTCCATTACTGCAATGCAACTGCAGCTTTGCAGACATTCTTACAGTTCTTGGAGAATATGCAGGCCAGTTTATTTCCTGAAGCATCCACATATTTTCTGGTCACCCAAGTCACATATCTTTTTGCATCACTACAGGGGATATTTACCTACCCACTTAACAGGTAGGCAAAGTGAGTCTGGGGTTCCTTGGGGGATGCCCAATATGGGCCATGTACTCTAGTATCTCTTCATATTTATAATATGACCTCGGCTGACATAAAAAATGTTCAGTCTCATAAATGGAGACCTCTTGTCTTAGATTAAGTAGATACATTCAGAGTGAGAGCAGATTAAGTGAAGGCCACCATAACAGAGGGAAATAGTGAGCTCATAACAGAGGGAAATAGTGAGGGGAAAGAATTCCCCTCTAATTGACAATTGCATTAATCAACTCTATATTAAGGCAGAGAACTGATTTGACTTCCTTTTGGGTCTGGTGGAGAGATACAGGGAAGGTACAAATCATCTTACTTGTTAAACTTCCTTCCTCTTTGTACCTTTCCTTTACTCTCAGCATTCAGGATAGTGCCTGACACATAGTAAACACTCAATAAATATTTATTAAATTGCTATTAATGAATATGATCAATTTACCACTCCACTTTGGCCCCACACATTGTCTAACTTTCTGGGATTCATATCACTGTTCTAAAATAGGTTGTTTTGTTGTTGTTTTTTTTTAAGCAACAAGTCGACCATCATTTCTGCCATTGAAGGAGAATGTTACCTGAGACCACCCTTGGTCACAACTCTAAGATATCCCTCGGTCTCCCTGAGGTGCGCTGTGCAGAGACTGGACATCACAAGCTTCTCCCACAGCAGGTCTAAAGGATGAAGGTACAAGCAGCTGAGTATACAACCCATGGACCAGTGCCGAGTGAAGTCACTACCTTGGGGGCCCAGGACTGTCATCACTGTCCTTGCAAGTCCACGCTTCTGGACTCTTGTGTGGACACTGTGCACCTGCAGCATCTGGCTGATGGCTCAGTAGACTACAACAGACTGGATTCAAATCCAGCTTGGCTGTGGGGCTGGACTTCTCTGAAACTCAGTGTCCTTGACTGTGAAATGGGAGAGGATATAACCAGTTCAATGCAGCAGATAGCAAATTTTGATGTGTACACAAATCACCTGGAGATCTTGTTATGATGCGGATTCAGACTCAGTAAGTCTGGGACGAGGCCTGACATCCTGTATTTCTAAGAAGCTACCAGGTGATACCCATGCTGCTGTCTGGGAACCAAACTCCAAGCTGCAACACTGTAGGGCATTCCATGAGATAACAAGAGAAATCAAGGGAGATCAATATTTATGTTAATAAGCATTACAAGGAAATTTATTAATAATAGTTATAGGTAGGAGAATTCTGGTTAAAACACATGGAGTTACCACCAACCAGGTTTAAATTAGACTGTTTCTGGCCCTTCATCCTTTTATGGCAAGTTTTGTGATTACATGTGAAACCTCCTTCAAGACCCTCCTCATAAGCCCTCATGTAACTACAGAAGTCAAGGGCACAGTGAGAAGATATTTTATTACCCATGTATTTATGTATGGGTTTTTGGGGTTTTAAAACTGGCAATTAAAACCTTGTAAATTTGTATTATCAACAAAATAAATGTAGACGGGTTAGTTACTCATTGCTAATAAATTTGATCATTCATTTATAAAACGAATGTTCGCCCAAGAATCACAGAGCACTCTATAAATATCGCTTCACTAAGCCACAAACCACCTTGACAAGGAAGGCACACAGCACCCCTGAGGGGTTAAACAAACCCTCGAGGGCCTGGGGGAGGGGAGGGCTGCCTGAATTCCAGCCCTCTTGTCCCCTCCCGAGCTCAGGTTCAGCTTCTGCCCCACAGGGGCCACTCTTTGAAGCATGATATCCGTTTGGAAGCAGTTCAAATCAGCCTGCCTGGAGGCTCCATCCCCAGATAGCCCCAGGAACCTGTCTGTGTGAGTCAGAGAAAACCATATTTCTCTGATTTGAGAGGCCAAAGAGGACTTGCCACCACCCCCCTTCCTCTTTCCCTATCATATACTCGAGGCAGTTCAGCTACTGTTGAAGAAGGAACACCCAAACCAACTGGCCCAGTTATGGGACTCAAATGTGGAATAAATAAAACAACGGTGTTTTATCCCTGGTTTCCCAATCCAAATACCTCTCCCCCTTCAAGCTTTCTCTGCAGGGGGTCCTCTTCACTTCTTTCCCATCAAAGAATTCAGTAAACCCCTTTGTCATCCAGTCCTGGTGCCCTAGATGGAGCCAGGCTTTAGTGTCTAGCAACACAGGGTGTAAATTCCAGCCCCACAGCTGAGGGGGACCACAGATCTCATGTTCCTTAGCTGTGAGTTGGGATTTTACAATCTACATCACCTGGCAGCTTGTGAGGACTTGTGCAGAAATAATGTGTGCAAAGCGCCTGGCTTGGATAGGCCCTCATAGGTGGAATTTATCACTGATTGGGGCGGCAGTTGTGATGTTGGCCACAGACGTTGCACCAGGAGCAGAATCTCAAGAACCCTAAGCAATAAAAAGGATATGGTGCTCTGTTGACCCCTATACACACACACATACATACACACACATGCACACCTGCCACGTATATACACACATACCCACATACATGTGCCCAGGTACACCTTCACACCCATGCCTGGGCACACACATGCATGCACACATCAGTCCATATGCATAACTCACCCATGCTCTCCTCTCACTCATGGTCACAGACACCCATCCCCCACGTTCATACATGTGCATATACAAACCAAACTCACTCCCCAAACCTATATTATGCTAAAATTTCAATACCATTTTCTGATGTCAACATCCTGGATAAGCATATAAAACCTGACCTTCTCTCTCTGTTGTCTGCTTCTTTTGTGGAGAGGGGGCTCTGGCGGGGTGGCCCCTCCTTTGCTATTGCCCTAAACAGAGCTAAGCCTCCTGTTGGGCCATCTGGCCCTACCAGGTATCACCCCTCACTTTCTCTTCCCCAGTTTTCCACCAGACCATCTTCATGAAACACCCCCCAGCTGCCAGCCTTCTGAATGCTGATCCCAAGTCTTTCTCTGTGGGTAGGAGGAACCCAAACCTCTGCTCCCACAAAGTCTGATTGTGAGAAGCGACAGTGTTTGTTCTCAGCCCCCCCATCTACTTACCTGCTGCCCCCATTCCACCTTTGCCTGCACACCTGAAGCATCCACGTGGTCCTCTGCTTACACAAGACCTCATGGTTGGTGGGTTCAAGATTCTCCTCACTCATGATCTCTTCAATTCTTCTTAATTGGTGACCATACCTGTGTTCTCTTTCCAGATTCAGTCTCTGGAAAGAGCAGGACTCATCCTTACCTAGTGAGCTTTATTCCAGTCCTATATTGAGGTAGGAAATCTAATGAGACCTTGAAATATTCTATTCTTCACTGCTGCTTTTAGTGGCTCAACATGGAAAACCATAGAATTTTTGAGCAGAGAATCAAAAGTAGAAAATTTATAGGATATTAAGCTTGCTGAGACATGTCAACATAGGGGACAGGATCTCGAAGCTTTTTAATGTATCTTTCTATTAAATGATTCCTGGTTTGCCCTGGGCTTGGAATGAATCATCTCCACTGAAGGCTCTAAGACAGCCATTGCTTGGGCTACCTGTCCTGTGAAGGCTCTTCTCTGAGAGGGCAAATGTCTGCTCTTAAGAAATGCTACAGGACATTTTACCAATCTGAGCTTGGCTTGCTTGTGGCCACCTCATACTAGACTTCCAGCCAAAGAGAAAGGCCATACGATTACTGAAAACAGACCCATTAGGATTAAATTGTCTTCAGACATACTAGGATTAAATTAAATAAAGGGCCACTAGCAATTTCAGATCCATATTTAATTTCTCCATGGAAGCCATTATCGATACATTTTGCTGGGGAGAATAAACGTTGCCTACCAACTGATGACATGAACTTCTATTAAGTTTTTGTATTATTTTTCCTTTGACTTCCAATACAAAAGTTATCCAAAAGCCATTTATATCTGTATTTGCAAGTATGGTTAAAAACTGCGGTATGTCTCCTTTGTTTAATTCAAACGACATTGATCGATGTTTTCCGTTCCTGCCTTTTCACCTCTGGAGCCTGGCTCACACCATTCCTTTCATCTAGAATATCCTAGTTGCATATGCCCAAATCTGTTTCATTTTCAAGGCGCGCTTGAGGCTCTCAGCTTTTTAGGCTCCAATGCCTTGTTCTTAGGTCTTTGCTGATTTCTCCACCCAAAGGCGTCTCCCCCAGGGGGTGCACACCCTCACATAAGAAATCACAGGAGTGGCTCCATTCCATGTTCAGAAGGCAAGGCATCCTGGCAAGTCAGGCATACATTCCTTTGTGTTGGTGTTAACAGCTTTATTGAGATGTAATTTACATACCATAAAATTTGCCTTTTTTTAGGTGAACAATTCAGTAGGTTTTGGTGCATTCGCATTTGTTCAACCGTCATCATCATCTGATTTTAGACGCTGCCCACTACCCCACAAAGAAACCCCATGCACAGCACACATCAGCAGTCATGCCCGTTTGCCCATCCCAGAACCCTAGGCAACCAATCTCTATGGATTCGCCTATTCAGGACATTTCATGTAAGCATTCTTGTACAATATCTGATCTTCTGTGACTGGCTTCTTTGACTTAGCATATTTTCAACTTGTCCATTTTGTAACATGTACCAGTGCTTTATTCCTTTTAATCTCTTGTACGGATATACCTCCTTTGTTGCCCATTTACCAGTTGATGGACATTTGGGTTGTTTCTTTTTTTGGCTGTTATGAGTAATGCTGTAGTGAACATTCTTGTACAAGTTTTTGCACGGATGTGTGTAGATACTTAGGAGTGGAATTTCTGGGTCATATGTTACCTTCATATTTAACATTTTTAAGAGCTGCCAAACTGTTTTCCAAAGTGGCTGCACCATTTTACATTCTTCCCAGCAATGTAAAAGGGTTTCACCTGCACATCCTTGCTAACACTTGTCATTGTCTTTTTGATCATCAGGCTTGCATTTCAAAAAAGTCTGAAGCTTTATTTCAAAAAACAAGTTTGAGGAAAAGAAGGGTATCTGGAAAACTTCAAGAAACTTTTTTTCCATAGGGGCACCTGGGTGGTTCAGCTGGTTTAGCGTCTGACTCTTGATTTCAGCTCAGGTCATGATCTCACGCTTATGGGATTGAGCCCCGTGTCAGGTTCTGCACTGACAACAAGGAATCTGCTTGGGATTCTCTCTCTTCCTTTCTCTCTGCCCCTCCCCCACTCTCTCTCTCTCTCTCTCTCTCTTGCTTGCTCGCTCTCTCCCTCTCTCTAAAAATAAACATTTAAAAATATATTTAAAAAAGAAACTTTTTTCCATTACGATCTCCCTGAACCTCTGACTCCTGAGCAGACATGAAACATGGAAAGAAAAAAGCTGCTATACCTCCAAACAAGGAAGCCCCCTGTGGTTTCCTACTCAGTGCCATGATTTGCAAATGGTGTGCCTTTGGTAGATTATTATCTGGCCCTTGGTTGCCTCAGAGGTAAAATGAAGGTGGTATTTTCATTCTTCATTAAAATGAAACAAGACATGTATATGTAAACATATCTGGAAGTTCACACAGAATGCAGTAGGCATACTCTAGAAAGTTCATTTTGAGTGGTTCTCCCTGAAGTCTTATAGTTTTGTGGCATTGCCTCTCCACCAACAGATGAAAGGGGAAATCTCGGTTAATTTTTGTAAATATTCCATCTGTGTGACAAGAATGGGTATTCTCTGTTCCGTGCAAATATTTTGTATATACACACATCAAGCATGCTAAATGTATAAGTCAAATTCAATTGATCTTTATTTACTTTTTGATCTCCTTGATTGGTTGGTTTCCCCACCAATCCCACATCAACTGTTCATGCATCCATTTCTCTTCATGTTTCTGTTGTATCTCTACAGCAGAGATTCCCATCTAGTCCTCTCCTAAGTGCTCTGGTCCATCCCGAAGCTCTCTAGTGCTTGAAGGACCTTTCCTCACAGCCTAAGAGCAAAATAATATGGTTCTCAGGAAGAAATGGAGAACTGCTGTCAAGGGACGCTTCCAAGGCACACAAACCTGAGTTCAAATCTTGGCATCGCTGCTTCCCAGTCTGTGAAGTTGGGGAACGACCTTCACCTCTCTGAGCCTCAGAGTTGTGTCTACAAAATAGGGAGATTAGGGTGGCTTCCACCCTGGAAAGTTGGGCAGCTTCCATGAGATAAAGCATGGAAAGCACTTATCACAGAGCTAGGAACAGGAACCCAGTTTTTAGTAAATGCCAAGTTTTGTTGATAACCATAAACAACAACATCAACAAGAGCAGCTGCTAACCTTCCTGGAATGCCTAACATGTTCTGGGCACTAAGCCAAGGGCCTCGGCTGTACTGGCTCATTTAATCCTCACAGCAAAACTTGGATAGCAGGATGATCACCATCACCATTTTACAGATGAGGCCACGGGGGTACAAAGGGATGAGAAAGCTGGCCCAAGGTCACCGGCAAGTGATGGCTCTTAAACTGCGCCTCCACCGCGGGAGCCTGGGCTCATCTTCTGATGATAACGTGGGTCGTGGAACCGACAAAAAGACAAACCACAACAGGGACTATTTGTCCCACATCCCGTCCTGTGGCCTCCCAGAAGTGCCCACAGCACCAGGCTACGCTCTGGGTGGCTACTGTGGTTCTTCCTTTGTGTCTGGGAAAGAAGAGTGTTCGATAGGATCCAGCTGCCAGCTCATTGCCTCCTTACTTGCGTATTTCCAGAGCAGCTCCCGGGTCTGGGACAACAGAGCCCTTATTAGCCTCCTTGCTGTGAGCATAGTCACAAACATCTGAGAAAAAGCTGTGATGGAAAACTGAGCAAACCTTTAGAACATGCACAATAAACAGGCACTGCTGGGACACACGGATGCATAGCATGCTACACTTTCAAAAGTTAACGCTCTTGGACCCAAGCTCCAGCTTCCCAGTACAAGTTCTTTTTTAGAAACAAATACACAATACACAAATATATTCCCACTATGAAAAGAAAAACCCTCAAACAATAAATAAGTCTGATGAATAAAATGAGAAACTTGCTCCTTATTCCCCACCTCCACTCTGAACCCACATCTCTTTTCGGTGGTAACCGCCATCGATGGATTGGATTTGCCTCCTCCCAAGCTTCTCCCTTTGCATCTGGATGCATGTATATGTGCACATAACCATGTTGCATTTTGGAAAAATAGCTTTGTTTGCTTTATCCCCTTAGCAATAGGTTTGGGAAATCTCTCCAAGCCTGTGCACACACATAGCGACAGACATCATTCTTATTAACTACTGAAGAGTTTCCCATGGTGTGGCACTGCAATGAATTATTAAACCTTAGTCTTTCTTGTTGGACAGTTGGGCATCATGGTGGGCAGACTCTGAGATGGTCCCCTGTGATCTGGTATTTGTGCCCCTGTGTAATTGTCTTGCCTTGACTGTGGGTTGGCCCAGTGATTTGCTCCTAATCAACAGAATAAAGCAAAGGAGAGGAGACGTCAAAGGAGATGAGATGATTAGGTTAGAAGAGATTGCAACTTGACTCTTGCTAGCAGACTCTTTTCTTTTGCTGGCTTATAGAGAGGCCTGCATGGCAAGGAACTAAGGGCAGCCTCTGGCCACCAGCCCACAAGTAACGGAATCCTGCCAACAACCATGTGAGTTTGGAAGCGGATCCTTCCTTATTGGAGTCTCAGATGAGTCTCCAGTCCTAGCCAATACCTTAATTGCAGCCTGTGAGAGGCCCTGAAGCAGAGGGCCAGCTAAGCTGTGCCTGGATTCCAGATCCACAGAAACCGAGATACTAAATGTGTGTTGTTTTAAGCCACTACATTTTATATCCAGCAATAGATAATTGGTACAGTTGCTAATTGCTTTCTATCACAAACAACACTAGAACAAATGTTCTTCTGCATATAATTAGTGGAGTATTCTAGGATCAAGTCCTAGACCTGAAGTTGCCCCAAGGGTAAGGATATTTACCATAGATAAATAGCACTAAATTAGCTTCTAAAAAGATTTAGCAAGTTACACTCATGCAAACCGAATGAAAATTTCCACTTGTCTCCATGCCCTTTCCAAATCATTGGTCATTTAAATAATAGAAGTCTGAAAAAAATCAATACTGCATTGCTTTGATCGCATTTTCCTGATTACTAGGATGAGCATTTTTTTTAAAATAAATTCATTGGCTATTGTCTTCCCTTTCATCTGAACTTACACCTTGATATCCTTTGCTTTAATCCTATTTCAATTCAACAACCGGAACTATGGATATGAATATTACATCTGGAGACACAATCACATCCGCCTTATTGTGGATGCTCATGTTAATCACCCAAAACATTATCCAGTGTCTCCACTGTATACTCACTACTTTGTCCCTTGCAACTAACTCCTAAGCAATTCACGGAAAGATTCTTTGAGATCATTCAAATATGCTGCTCCTCATCAAAATATCCCTGTGGATTTAGTTGTGCCCTTTGATGATTCTTGAATGAACAAAACTTTATCACAGAGGATGCAAAGTAATGATTTCCCAACTCCCAGCACCCTCTCCACATATACCAGCCCACATTCAGCCTTCTTTTGTAAATAAGGTCTTCTCTCCTCCCCCATGTATGTATTTATTAGTAGCACAGACTCCCATTTTCCTGTTTTTCTCCATGATTTATAATTCATTACCATCCTTAATTATTTTGGTGCCCAAAATTTCCCAGATTTGGCCAACAGAACCCCTTCAAGTCAGCTATAATTCCCTTGTAATATGCCTGCCTTTTTTTTTTTTTTAATCACTTCTTTACTTTCTAAGACAACAAAATGTTCCAGGCTCATCTTACACAAACCATTTCCAGTCCCAGAGGCAGCCATGTCTTTGAAGAACCCTGGTTCCTTTCAGTGGACAAAGGTATTAGAGATCAAGGCCTAAGCACCAAGAATGCTTATTAAATAGACCCGCTTTAAGTGCAGTTTGGTGAGTTGTGATGAATGTATGCACTCTTGTAACTACCACCAAAATCAAGATAGAGTTTTCTTCACCCCTTAAAGTCCCCTTATCTTGCTTTTACACAATTTCCTCTGTCCCAAATGCCTCATTTTCTGTCCCTCACTCATTCTGCAAAACCCAGATCAAATATTCTTTCCTTCTTAGAATTTGGTTCAGCTTCCCCAGCCAAGGTTCCTAGTTCCCTCTTCTTTGTTCTCAAAGAACAAAGAGTAAAAGTACTCCCTCAGCAGCCCAAGGGCTCTGAAGATGGATTCTTCTAGCAGTTCTGCATCCTTGAGAGAGTTAATCAATCTCTCTCTCTTCATTGCTTTCCCATCTGTAAAATGGCTCATCCTCCAATAATTCCCATATCTACCACAGGGCAAGCCTGTTAGTTTGACCTTCAAAGAATCTCTCAGGTCTTTGCCTTTTTGTACATTTCCACAGCCACCATGCTAGTATCTCTTTCCAATATTATCTAGATTTGTATCTGATAATTATAATAGATTAGTAGCTAATCTATTATAATGCATCCTGGGCTCACTATAATGCACCCTCTACAATGCAGCCAAAGCCATCTTTTAAAATGCCCATCAGCACTGTGCCCCTCCAGATGCCACACACTCCAATGGTTTCTCAGTGCTGTGGTGAGGATGACATCCCTCCCCACATGGCTTCTAAGGGCCTTCTGGGGCTGACCTCTCCTGTTCACATCATACCACATTCTCCTGACTTGCTTTCAAGCTCATCCAGTTCTCTGCACACTGTCCTTCTCCCTCTTGCTGGAATACTTCCCGCATCTCACCTGTTTAATTCCTCTTCGCCCTTCAGATGGTCACATCCTCAGAGAAGCCCCCTCTGCCTTTTCTGAGAGATCAACCCTCCCCCCCCCCCCCCGCCTCCAGGGTGCACTCCTCTAGCTCTGTCACTTTTTTGGTAGCACTTACCACAGTCGTCCCATCTCATCGATATTTTGCGATATTTGATGAATGCTTGTCTCTCTGACTAGACTCAAGTCTCATAACCATAGACACTGTGCCTCTTCTAGGATTGACACTCAGTGGGTATTGGTTGAAAAATGAATACCCCTTTGGGTTAATGTCAGAGTAGAGGAAATAATACATGGCATGGCTGAAGAACGGCATCACACAAGCAAAAGCACTCCATGCTAGCGGTGCATCAAGCTGCTGCTATGTCAGGGAGAGAACTTTACACATAGTTTTATCACTCTCTTACCATTTTCTAGTGTGAGTTCTTATTTAGAAGCCTGTTCTCTACCATTCCAAAAATGCCTTGAAGGTGGGGCTAAGTCACAGTCCTCTGGAGCCTCCAGCACCTGGTTCAGTGTCTGTGCTCAGTAAGGTCTCAGTGAGTGTGCAGTGAGGCTGTGAGAGCTTCAATAGGTGAATGAAGTTGTTTAACCATCAGGTGCTTCTATTTCCCCATGGAAATGGTGGCAAGATGAAAATATGAGCACCTAACTCTTGGGCCGGTCATGAGGATTTAGCTGGATTGATATTTGCAAAGCGCCTAAAACGGCATTTGGCAAATTGTGAAGTTCTCTGCTTGTTCATTGAATATATGCAAATATGCAAGGCACCAGCCAAATGTAAAGAATTTGAGTCATCAGAACCATCACAGAAAACTTGTGTGGAGGGGAGAGGGGAGTTGGAGGACTGGTCATTTCTCTCTAAGCACACAAGATAGCATAGGTCCCTGCTTTAGAAAACCCTAAAGTGCTCATCCCTGACCTCTTTTCTTACATTCACATCTCATTTTCCTAACCACCCCTTACACATTTTTAAAGCCAATTATTAACTGTAGGATAGAATGGATTTTTCCCTAAAATTTTTTCCACTGTTCTTTAAAGCCATCGCCATTCCCTCTTGTTCATTTAATCAAACCGAAATTGGATTGTGAAACGGTCAAAGCAAGTCAGATCTGAAAATGCTCAGTTTGGACCTTTTCTTCTTTTATGATTATTAGTTTTGACCACATATGTGGATTTTTTTTTTAACCTTCTCCCAAAAGAATTCCACAGCTCTAAGTACAATCCCTTCTCAAAACATCAACTGACATGAAAGCAAAACTCTATCAATTCTCTGACTTCTAATAAAAATCTGATAAATTCCATATCTTACCAACAAACCCAGTGGTTGGCAGCTGAATAATTTAGTCACACTGGCCATTTAGCACCATGACAGTCAGTGTCTGAGTCACTTATGTTCAAGATGCTTGCTCTCGAAGGTACAGTGCTCTTTATAAGCCAAATGTAAGGCAGTCAGACCCCATCAGTGACTATCTGCTTGAGGTGATCCTTCCAGTTCTGAATGAGAAAATTCAAAGATGGCAGCTGTCTCTTTAGTATTCAGTTCATACTTGTGAAGCCCTCAACATTTTCCATTTAAACTTTATTGGTGTGAATCCCCCCTTGGAAATTAAGTCATGCTTTCAGTTCCTCACATCCCAGAACATAGCCCTTTTCCTTCAGAAGTAAATAGGGCAGTATCTTGGGCTTTTTCTGAACATCTTGTCAAAGTGAAAAATCCTTTTTTTTAGGGCCAGCATTCATCAGTTGTGCTTGTCTTTTACTCTGACTGAATAAGAAAATGGCCCAGTCTTCCAACTGGCTATCCTCTGGTTGCCTTAATTCATGGGACGCCAAGAAGGGAAAAATTGGTAGGTTCAACAGTGTTGGACAAGGATAAACAGAATCATATCACATTAACTGTAATTTAGAGCATTTCAACACATCCCTGCTTCTGCCAAAGCCAGCAAGATCAGCCCCCATTGGAAAAAAAGGAGGAATGGGGTGGGGCTGGGAGGTAAAATGGAGAATCCGAATTTCTATTTTCTAAGCTAGAGTTTGAGAATTAGAGACCCATCAGCACTTTCTTGAATGTTTTGCTCATTCATGCTATAAAAATAAATATCACAAAATATTTTCTGGACTCAGCCTCGTCTGTTGCTAAAACCAAAGCCAACATGCTTCCAAACAGACTCACTGAGGCTCATTTCACAAGGACGGACGTTGTCAGGCTGGCAGGCAGCCACTGGAAGAGTTATTGAAATTCAATTCAAAATGATGTACTCTGCATGAAAATGCCCATTTATGAGCATTCAAAAGGATGGAGAATTTCTCAGGAAGATGACAGCAATGACAACTTCTAGGACCGACCAGTGTTGCCTGGAGATGATTACTCCAAAATACACACGCACTCCCAGAGCTTTGCTGGAGAGTCTTCTGAAGGCTGGGACTGTTTGTATTCAGATGAAATCTCTGTAGATTGAGCTATTTATTACAGACTGAGTAAACAAATATATGCAACAGGGGTTTGGTGAAATTTGTAGCTAAAATACCCGCAGCAGGGTCGACATCATGAATCCCAACCACCCGGCTTAGAACACCAGAGCCCAGGGCTGAAGAGACCCCTTTTTTACATGAGTGCTCCCCAACATATTCAGGAAAAGAACATCTGGAAGTTATGATCTCTCTAGGGAACCCCAGGAAATACTGATACCATTTTTTCCAGCACATGACCTAGGAACAATCTTTCTAGCTAAAACGATGGCTAGTTATGGATATGCGATTTCACAACTCAACCCTAAATATTGTACTTTTTGAAAAACTGTCATTCTCTCCAACAGGATTGAAATGATATCTATGAGGGCAGAGACTTAATCTCATTTACTGCTGCCTTCCCAGGGCCTGAACAAACTTCCTCAGAAATACCATATGGTCAAAATACATGTACCTCGACCTTTCGGAGTTCTTTCAGAAATTGTATTTGCTACTATTGAATTGGTAACTGAAACAGGTAGATATTTAAATAGATATTTAAATAGAATTTGTGAGAGAGGAGAATTCTCAGCAATTAAGAAAATATTAAGATTAATGTTCAGCAATTAAGAAAATGATATTCAGCAATACATCCTCTGCATTGGGAGAAGACAACCATCATAACATTTAAAGGTGGTTATTTCTTAGGTGTTTCTGAGGCTCACCTCTATTGAACACCAGCAACTGGCAGGAACAAAGTTTGAGAGTCATCATTCTAACCTGTTCTGACATTGCTGAGAACATGTATTTAGAATAAGATTATTTTATCTAGCAGGTCAGATTAGGAAACTTGATCCCCAGCTTGACTGATTTATGTCAATTAATGACCACAGAATAAAGGCATTATTATGAAGTGATTCTGTGTAGTTATGCAATGCCTTGAAGCCAGAAATATGAATCTCCACCTCCATATGGAGCTCAGTGTAGTCTTGTGGTCAGAGGGTGGAGGCATCATTCATTTATTTGATAAATAGTCTCTCGGGGCCTTTTCGTGTGCCAGGTTCTATCCTAGGCCCTGGGAAGACAGTGGGGATTAGACCAAGTCACTGTCCTCACAGAAATTATTTTCTTCTTGTGGAAGAGAAAGATAGTTTTTTTTTTTTGTAATGTTTAATTTTTGAGAGAGACAGAGTATGAGCGGGGAAGGAGCAGAGAGAGAGGGAGACACAGAATCTGAAACAGGCTCCAGGCTCTGAACTGTCAGCACAGAGTCCGATGCGGGGCTCAGACTCGGGAATGGCAAGATCATGACCTAGGCTGAAGTCGGACACTTAACTGACTGAGCCACCCAGGCACCCTGAGAAAGATAGTTTTTAAAAGAGTGTAATAGAAGGTCACTTAGCAATAGGAGCTATGAAGAAAAATACAGTAAGACGAGGCAATAGAGGGGAAGGTGCTGATGATAGAAAAGGCTTCTCTGGGGAAGGAACATTTGAACAAATTCTTGAATTTAGTAAAAGCACGCACTATGTGATAATAGGGACCACTGACATCTGACAAGATCCCAAAGGGCTTTCTGGTCTGAAGCAGCATCACACAATGACAATCAGATGAGAACCATCCATTGCACAACTGTACTTGAGTGATGAAAATAATTGGAAACATCTTGTTTCTTCCACTAGGCTGGCAGAAATTTAGTGAGGTACACAGAAAAGGGGAAGGCATAAGGACACATAAGAAGGAAAATTCTAAACTCTAGGCCTGCCTAGTCATAATGAAAAGCGATGGGCAAGTTACTACATGAGACCCAAGTATTTATATGCAGGAAGTCTCTACCCTTAACTCCTAAATATTATCTTGGGGTTATTTTCATAATCAACATAAAAAAAGAGAGGCAATACGTATCTCAGCAGAAAGAGCACCAATGTTGGGGACAGAGAGATGACAATCAAAGTCTTGGCCTGTAACTTTCCAGCTATGCCAGCTTACATCTATTATCTCTCTGAATTAATCTGTACACTTGGAAAATGGAAACGTCCGTGCTTGGTTTATAGAGTTGTGGCAATGTTCATAAAGGCCGAGCCCATCCTGCTGATAGTGGTGGACAGATAGTAATGTACACAAAGTTATACAGAAAACAGAAGGAAAAACTTCCCCTAAACCCCCCCTCCCCACCCCCCCAAAAAAAACCATCCAGTCTACTCATGGATTAGGTACATTCTCTTTACTTTTGTTTCCGAAATGAATGTCTATGCACATAGTCTCTTAAGAAACTTAAGAAAACCAACTCAAACTAACTGGCGACTAACTCCCACCTGAATTAGAAACATTAAAATCCACAGATGATTTTAAGAGGTTTAACCTTTTATAAACCAACCTTCTAATTAGAACAGGAATAAGCTCATGTTATCTAAAGGAGTATGAACTTAATCAGTACATATAAATGGATGTAAAACAGGTATTTTTTTCCGTTAAACATTGATCCTACATGTGTCCATCTCTACATTCATCCAACCAAGAGTACTTGCTGAAGTTTTGCTCTGTATCAGGCACTGGTTTACATGGTTGGGTTTCAGCGATAACAGACCAAGTTGATACTGACCGCCTGGAATATTCTAGTGCAGAAGACAGAGAAACACGATTACGAAATAAACCCCCAAGTAGCAAGAGGTATTACTAAGTGTTAGGAAGAAAATTCTATTTGGAAGAACTGGAGAACGAGTGACAACCTAGAGGAGGTAGGTTGGATATTGAAGAGGGTGGTGACCCGTGGGCCAAGACACAGAGGAAATGAAAGAATGAATTGTGTCAGGATCTGGAGGAAGTGCATTCTGCGAAGAGGGAGGAGCAAGGGCCAAGGCTCTGAGGCGAGAATGAACTAGACACGTTCCAAGCACGAGAGACCTGTTGAGGCTGGAGCCCTGGGCAAGGCAAGAGGGGGAAGAAATGAGCTTCAAGAGGGAGGAAGGGCCATGTCACCAAGGGCCTCATAGGTCCTAGTAAGGATTTGATAATTGATTCTAAGTGTGAGGGGAAACCTTTTAATTATATATATTTGTTTCTTTGTTTTCTAGCAAGGAAGTGATTTGATCTGATTTCCTTTTTGAAAATGCCTGTAATTGCTACAGGAGAAATAGAGGCTGCATGTCCTGGTGCAAGAGGTGGCAGGGTCTGGTTGTGGAGAAGGGAGAAGAGAAAAAAAAAAAAAAAAAGCCCAGACTAACCCATGAGGAAGTTACTACTCTAATATCCTCTAAAGAAATGGCAGGGGCTTAGAGTGGGTCACAAGGAGCAATCCCATTAGAGATTTAAAATCTTTATATTAAAGCAGAGGGAACAGAACCTCCTGGTGAAGACAGGACTGTATGAGGAAGAGAGAAATCAGGGACAATTTCTATTGTTTCCAGCCTGAGCACCTGGGCACATTTACTGAGATGGGGAGACAGGAAAAGGAGCAGATCTGAAGAGGAAATCGGGAGTTCTTTTTAAGGCATATTAATTTGAAATTCTCCTTACACATCAAGATAGCAACACTGAGCAGTCAGATGGAAGGGAGGCAAATATCCATGATTTGTTGCTGATGGGTGTAATTCCAGGAATAAAAACTCAGTAAATATGGCTCTCTTACCCCTTAAACTTTGGGAAATAACTTCATCTACTTTTTTCAAGAAGTAGATTCTTACCAACTTCACTAATTAAATAGATCTAAAACTCTTACACTCCATAACTCCTGAATACAGATTCTTTCTTAAGTGTATATAGAACATTCACCAAAATAGACCATATGCTGGAGCCAAAAGCAAATCTCAACAAATTTCAAAGGAGTATGTGTTCCACTTCGGTGCAGTTAAACTAGAAATCAATAGTAGAAAGATAACTAGAAAACCTCCAAATGCCTGGAAATTAGGCAACCCGATCCCATATAACCTATGAGTTGAAAAAGTAATTAAAATGAAAATCGGAAAATATTTTGAACTGAATAATGAAATGTGGCATATCACAATGTGGGGGATATAGCTTGACAAGTGTTTAGGGGTAAATTTGTGGCTTTAAATACATACATTAGGAAAGAACAGTGAAAATAAATTGCCTAAGCTTCCTTTCAATAAACAGATTAACAACTTAAACTCAAAGAAAGTAAAAGAAAGGAAATAATAGAAGCGAAAGCAGAACACAAAGAAATAGACAAAGATACACAAAAGGAGAAACTAACAAAGCCAGTTATTCTTTGAAAAAATAAGTTGATAAACCTTTGTTCAATTAGCAAAACTGATCAAGAAAAAAAGGAGAGAACACACATTACTGATACCAGGATTTTAAAAAGCCACATTATTGCAGATTATATAGACATTAAAAGATCATGCAAATAAATTAGACAAATTAGATGAAATGGATACAACTCTTATAAGACACAACTTATTAAAACTAACACAAGAAGAAATAAGAAATCTGTTAAAGAAATTAAAGCTTTAACTAAAAACCTTCCTACAAAGAAAACTCCAGGCTCAGATGGTCTCAAGGGTGAAGTCTTCCAAACACTTAACAAGAAATAATAGCAATTTTATGTAAACTCTTTCAGAGTTAAAAGAAAGGGAACATTTTTAAACTCATTTTATGAGGTCAGGATAACCCTGACACCAAAACATGACGAAGCCATTATAAAAGAAAACTACAGGCCAATCCCTCTCATAAACAAATAATAATAATTTCTTTTAAAAAGCAAATTTTCCTTAACATATTCCTTGGCTTCGTGTCTTTTTTGTTCAGTTAGACTAATTCGTAAGTACACTCGGGACACCTTTGCTGGCTCTAAGAAACACTTCAGGAGAGGAAATTTTCAAACTGGAGTGTATTTTAATTTTTTTTAATGTTTATTCATTTTTAAGAGACAGAGCATGAGCGAGGGAGGGGCAGAAAGAGAGGGAGACACAGAATCCCAAGTGGGCTCCAGGCCCTGAGCTGTCAGCACAGAGCCTGACACGGGGCTCGAACCCACAAACTGTGAGATCGTGACCCGAGCCGAAGTAGGACACTTAACCCACTGAGTCACCCAGGCACCCCTCATACTGGAGGTTTGCATTAAAAAGTAGGTGCCTGTAGTTCGCCTGATATCCCCGAAGATATATTTGTCTCCCCAGGACACAATTCATCATAATTCTGGATCAAACCTATCTTTTGGTCTGTTTAAAGAAAATAATTCAAATTAAGAGAGTAAAAGGACATCAATCAGCTCAGCTCACCAAAACTTATGTGCATGACAAGTATCTGCTAACACAAAGGATGCTACCAGTGAAATCATTCCTTGTTGTATGCTTGTGAGGAGCTGCAGGTGAAAACAAGCAGACAATCACATACTAGGAAGTACCCACATACAAAAGCCTTTTACAACCACTTGGCACCAATCATAGTGATGAAGAGCTATGATTTCAGTTAGACAACATATAGCAATACACCACCTCAAGTTATTTTTATATAATAAGTTATTGGATAAAAAGATAATAGTTTAATATTTTCCTTGCCTATATAAATGTCAAATACTTTCATATGCCATTTTATTAATCTCAGAACTCCTGAAATGTGTTCACCTTGATCTGCCCATTTTGGAACACAAACCAGTTAGGCTAAACTATCAGCAGTGTACCTAAATAACCAAATTGGCTGATTCATCTTATTGAATTGACCGGTGGTTTCATACGTGCTTACAAATCAGTCAGCTGCAGTTGCCATAGGTCAGTGGTCCCCAGATCAGCAACATGAGCGTCACCTGGGAACTTGTTAGAAAGGCAAATCCTCTAACTCAGCTTAGAACCATTAAATCAGAAACCAAATCAGGAAACAGCAATCTGGGTTTTAACAAGCTTCTGATGCCCCCTCAAGTCAGAGGACCACTAAGTGAACCACAGAGGATCCACGTGTTATCAATTTCATTCATTCATTCATTCATTCATTCATTCATTCATTCATGCACATTCATATACAACGTCTTCCCCTAAGATACACACACACAGTTTTCAAAGAAACAAAAGGAAAAACTTATGGGAAAATAAAAGGCTACAGTAATTCAAAGTCTCCATTAAACAGGAGATCGGTTAATTGTGGTATTTTGGCTATGGCATAGATAGAATTGTGTATAGATTTAGGAATGATCTCTCTGGCTTTAATTCCACTCCTCTCTCGCTCAGGAACACGTATCTGAATTGCAAGTTGGTGTGAGTGACAATGTGAGCCATCATTATGATTTGCACACAGGTAGAGTAGGAGATGGTTAAAAGACTGGGTGGGCTCTGGGGCCTGGGTCTGAAGTTCATTCCTCCTATTAATTGTGAGACCTTGGACAAGTCTCTTAACCTTTCTGTGCCTCAATTTCCTTATCTGTATAATATAGATAATAGTTGTATCTATCTCATGAGGTTGTGAGGATTAAATAATATGTAAATATAACATTCTTAGAATAGGGTTTGGCACATAGTAAGTCCTCAGTAAATGTCAGCAGTTATTATTGTTAGCGTTGATACTATTAGATCAAAGAAATACAATCTTCTCATAAATTTCATTTTGATTGATGTCTCAGACTGGGCTCTTTGGACAGCAGGTGACAGACACTCAGAGCTAGATTGGCAAAATGAGAGAATATACTGGTTTGTGAACATCATGGAAACCATGGCATGAGTTGGCCTCAAGGATGCCTGCAACCATAGACTCATATACACCCAGGACTCTCTCTGTCTCTCTCCTCTCTGCTTCTCTGTGTGTCACCTCCATTCTCAAGACTGGCGTCTTTCACAGGGCAGGGAACATAGTCACCAAGTGTTTTATAGCCTCACCATTTTGTGACCGGAGAAGATGATCCAGTTAAAACACTCCGGGGAAGACCATGACCCAGCCTGGGTCGTTGCCCTTCTCAGAACTAATTTCTCTGGACAAGGAAGGCCCCCTTCTCATCCCACCCACCAGACTCGGCAGAAGTACCAATCCACCATGCATTTTGCTGAGGATTTATATCCCTTTAAGGTAAGCTGTGAGCAGACTTCCTGAGCCATCTGGCTTGAGAGAAGTAACCAACCATTTTATTCCTTCTTCCTGTTGTTGCTGTCATTCTGACCATTTCACAATCTGGTCCTTGATGAGTGTCCCATCTTTCATGGCTTTGTTGAGTTTGACCCCAGGGTGAAAATGGGATGTGTGTTTATTTTACCTGACAAAGTACCCATGGCTAAGGCTTGGAGCACTTGAGGACTGTACTTTCTCCCCCTCCAGATGGGGCTGTAATTATAATTTAACTGTCTGGGTCCAACTTAAGGTGAGGAAAAGATATATTAAGTTTGCACACATGTTATTCCCCTACCCCCACCTACATCCCTTCAGCTCCCCACATTTCAAATGTGACCACTTTTTTGGGAAGGTGTGTGTAGGTGTGTGTGTGTGTGTGTGTGTGTGTGTACACAGTCGCGTTACAATTCTCATTTTGCAAAGTTTATGCAAAAACCAAACACCTGGGTTCAGAGTTTCCTAAAGGAGTCATCTGAAGTAGGCGCTTTATGCCAAAATGTCACAAAGATTTATGTGCTTTCATTTGTGCATTAAATTGAGGACAGGTGGGAGAATGCTCAAGCCTGAGAAAAACTGATAGTTCATTTCTCCCTGAGAAGAGAAATGGCTGCTAAGACTACTGCTGGTTTAGATAAAATAGATACAGATCTTGTAAAAAAAAAAAAAAAAGAGAGAGAGAGAGAGAGAGAGAGAAGAAGGAAAAGAACAAAAAAGGAGGGCTCACGTTTGAAAAGCAATATTTCAGCAGCCAAATAATTACCTCTGCGATCATGTTTCTCACAAATGGGAACCCTGGACTGGAATTCCAAGTTGAGTCCTGCCCCCAATTCAAATGGAACAGGCAATCTCCCACCCAAACAGCCAAGAAAATGGCCCGGCCTCCATTCACACTTGCAGAGAAAGGGTCTCTGGAATGGAGGCAAATGGCGGCCTCAACACATTCCATCTTAATGGCTTGCAACAGAATCGGTTACACATATGTAACCACTCATTTTTTAATTTGATTCTTGTTTCAAACACCTTTTCGGGACCCAATACATCTACAAGATGTCATCACTTGATAGGTTGCTACTCTATGCCTGGCCTTGAAACAAGTGATTCGATGTGCTGAGTATTCACCCGGATTTGAAATGAGAGTGTGAATTTGCATTTCATAAAGGGGATGCTATTGGGGAAACAGTCAAGCCAAATTTTTCACCAAGAGAAATGCAAGAGCTGCTCTTGGAAAGCCTAGTGGTCAGCTTCCCCCGGGAGGGACACTGCTTGCCCCTGGGATAACCCGGAGGCGTTTTGGATACATTAAAATGATTTTGTACACTCGATCCCATGAGGTTTAAATCGAGCTTCTGAATCAAATATTGATCAAACCCTTAACTGATTTCTGAAGCAAGAATTTTCTATTTGGAGATGAGAGCCCTGTCCACACTGAGGAGCAAAGGACACATAGTTCGTCCCTGTTTTTGTATGACTTCACTCAATTACATGGATACAAATGAAACGTGAAACCTCCCAGTGATGTCTGATCTTTTCTGGTGTAGGCAATTACTACAATTCTAGTGATCTGTCATTTAAGATGACCACTAAATATAATAACCAGATAGTAAAAAATGCTCAACATGCAACAGGGAAAGCTATCAGATAAAATACTCTATAACTCCCAGACATTTTTTGTATAAGTTTGTTCAGCAGTTCAGCTTGTGATACGTGTGTGTTTGTGGGGTGATAGCTATGACTGCCGAAGGGAGGTAGATAAAGGCAGACATTTTATAAATTGGAGATAAATGGTGTTAATAGTTCAATAAGATAAATGCTTGTCTTCTTTTAAAACTGAATTCCAGAAGAAATTGCAACATGGGAACGGACACATTTTTTTTTTGAGGCCAAAAAAACACACCATCTTGCAGATTGGAGAGTGGTATAAGACAGCCTGCACAATATTGGGATGATGCTCTATTTAATTTCTAGAATATTACGTTTCTTCTTGTATTACATCTTAGCCAATGTTTTGATTAAAATTCCACTGCTTGGTGAGATAATCCAATGTTATCTTATGATTTAGAAACAAACAAACAACTCTATCCCCTATCTTTTAAAAAGCATGCCTTGAAAGAGATCCCTACCTTAAATCTGCACAGTTCTTCATCACCATGGGTCCTAGCCATTTTTGAGATACACAACTCAAACACACAAATAATCGCTTACCATGTTAGTGAAGCTATGGACTATTTAAAGTCCATTGCTAGACACTGTACAGGGCTATGGAGTCAGTTTACCACCCCCAGCTCTGTCCTTTACGATAACTGCTTACACAACAGGGATCCATGGGCCATCTACTAATGCCATTGCTAGACACTTTGCCATGTTTTAGAGTCAGGTCACCACCCCCCTGCTCTGGACTTTGCACCTTCATTTACAGCTTCTTACTTGATTCAAATAACAGTCCTCTAAGGATCTTATCCCTCAAGCCCAGGTCACGCTCACCTCAGACAGAGTCTCTGGAGGGGACTGAGAGCCCAGAACTGATCACTACCAACTAATCCAGAAGATCTTACTGTCTCTGCTCCCTCCACCCTGACTCTGGGTCTTTAGCCTCACCTTCCCAGCTAGGATCATAGTTAAGGTTACACTATGTCTTGTTTGGTGGGCTGATAGGGCAGAGTATGAAATGCTTTTTTCCAGGAGGAAATGCACAGAGTTGCTTAGGCTCCCAGTTTCTGTCTCCGCAATGCCTCATGGGTCAAGAGTGCCAGCCCTTTACCTCCATGCATCACAAGGACTCCATGGGATAATTCACTGTGGCTCCTTTGCAGTGAATCTCTTCTTGCAGTGGTAACACCAGAAACCCACTGTCCCAAACCTCTGAAGGAAGTAACTTCCCTATTTCCCTGTTGTTGGCAATGAACCCTGCCATGATGTGAAATGATAAAAAGAAGCACTAACGATTAGCACTGACTTTGTGCAATTCACACATATTGACTTAATTGATCCTCACAATAATCCTATTAGGTAAGTGCTATTATTCTACACGTTCACCATTGGGGAACCCGGGACACAGAGAGGGTTCTTCTAGTTTGCTTATGATCAAAGTCAGCAAAGACTGGAACCAGGACTCAAGTCCCAGCTCTGAGTCCAAGCTCTGACCACTTGACTCTACTTAGCAATGAGGAAAGAAAATACACACATTTACAAATAACCATATATATATGATGGGTATTGACCAGTGACTGATTGATTGCTTGATTGTTGTTGTTTTTTTTTTTTTACTGATGTGAATATGTAATCAAGAAGGCTGGGAATACTCCATTCAGTTGATTGGACATGGAGTTTGAAAAGAAAGCCATATGGTATAGGGGTGAGGAGAATCAGAATGTATGTTGGACTTGGCTATGAAGGAAAGCCACAGAAGGCCAACCTCCCCTCTTTGTCTAGCACCAACATAGCGAGGTGTTGTGGGGTCACATAAGTAGAAAAGTCTGGTTGGAAGTAAAGGGGTGGTTCCAGAGGGTAAGAAGTGAGGAGGCAAAAGGGAAATGCCACTAAAAGCTATAGCCCCAAAGATCAAAATGGCTCACAACCCATGTCTATGGTCCACCGGAAAACATAAGTTGCATACTGGACCTATTGTTAATTCTATCTGCATGCCTGTATCACGCTGTGTATAGTAAAGCTTACATTAGGGGGGCTTGTTTCTTTTTTTTTAAATGTTTATTTATTTATTTATTTTGAGAGAGAAAGAGTACACACACATGACAGGGGGAGAGGCAGAGACAGAGAGAGGGAGACAGAGAATCCCAAGCAGGCTCCATGCTGTCAGCACAGAGCCCGATGTGGGGCTTGAACTCATGAAACATGAAATCATGGCCTGAGCCCAAATCAGAGTCTGATACTTAACTGACTGAGCCACTCAGCTGCCCCTAGCGGGGGGCTTGTTTCTAAAGGTAGCAAGGTGAAACTTGCCAAGAGTTGACCTTTCCCTCTGTATCCCTCAAACTGGTCACGAAGTAGAATCCATAGATGGAGCTCTGTCAAGTGAGGGCAATGTAGCCAATTTATCCAACAGTGAGGAAACAGATTTCTGTTTCTTCAGTGGAGCACCCCAGAAAGTAGTTGGCTTGAACTTAACAGCCATGTTGTTCAAACCATATAGATTTTTAAATAGCAGAATTGCCCTCACCATAGGCTGATGCTTACACTAAGGGATAGACTACAGAACCAGGACAGAAAAAGGAATCATCAGAATCATCATTTCCTAACCCATGCATACCTATGACATAGCCCAATTGAAGGGAATGATACCCAGAATTTATCTGGGTGGGCATGGTTCAATTTGACTAAGTTAAGCCTGTATAAGAGAGATACCTCTGATATCTTTATAAGCATGGCTGGTACTTAGTCATTACACAATGGTATGCTGGACTGGCCAGTGGAAGCTGTAATTGTTAAGTGTCCAAAGGGCCTTGCTGTACCAGTTTGAAGTTTTGACTATCACCCTCTCTGAAAGCATCTATGGACCCACACGTGTGGACCTCCACATGCACATGTACCTCCGTGTACCTGCATCTCCATTCCTGTAGTATAGACAGTATGCCTGGCACTCCCCGGCTTCAAGGCAGGGTCTCTTGCTTCTCTCCAACTGGGCATTATCTCTCCTTCCTTTTACTTCTGTCCTTTTGCTATTTCTTCCACTCTGCCTTTTATTATGGGTGATTGCAGATCTGACAGTCTATCTAGGAGATGAGCTCATGGATCCCTAGTGACCCCTTTTTCGAGAATATGAGAGGGTTGCCTTTTACAAAGTCAGTGTTCAATAACAATGAATTAATGAATTATTCCATTTTTTGTGTGAACCAGGGTGCCATGAAAAAAAAAAAGAATGAATTAAGTGTGAAACATCAATTTATATTGACATCAATGTATTACCTTCTGAAACTTTAATGTGCCCAAACCATTCTTGTCTGTGTCCCCCAATCTCTCCTTCTAATCCCCTAATCCCAACTGCCATTATCAGAAGGAAAGATAGAATAGAAAACCACTGAATGACAAAGTAATTATGAAACTTGGAATTTGCAGTCTCTCTTGGTAGAGATGGGAGATATCAGGTCAAGACAGCATCTACCTATGAGTTTTTCTCTTAACAGAAAAGACTTCTACAAAACATCCCTCTCTCTTGTCCTTCTCTCTGCCCACTTGCTCACCAACTATTTTCTCCCTAATTTACTAATTTCCTAATTACTCTAATATCTTACCAGGAAGTAACTTCTTCCCATGGTCCCATTGTAGTGTGATGCCAGTACCACCTTCCTCCAGGGAATTCAAAGCACCAGAGACAGACCCACCTTTCACAGATCCAGCATAGACAGGGCAAGGTTCTCTCCTGGGACCTTGAACCTTGGTCTTGGGACTCAAGGGCCAAAGGACAGACCCCAGAATAGCAACCCTGTTTGATAAGGCTGACCTGGCTTTGCTTCCCTTCCTGCTCCCATCTTTCTGGCACTTCCACCAGCTCTTGGAGCTTTCCCACCTTTCCAGCTTTTCATCCTGCTCTCTGTGAGTTCCCCAGTAGCCTCTAATAAATTCCCCAAGGCTTCAAGTCACCAAAATCTGTTTACATTGCTAGCAACCATTACTTCTAACCAAGAGATGCTTCAGGAAGAAGTGTTCTTTACATGCTCTGATTCCACATGCACTGCAACCACTGCAGGCAAGAGCAGTGGGCAAGAACTACTACTCCTGTCAGTTGCAAAACACAACTTATACAGGTGAGGAGATGTGCTCTCTATGGAAACGTGCCCACATGCCAGCCTGAATAGCTGCCCCTCAACATCACCTGCCTGTTTTGTGGGGTATCTCCTTGAGAACTGTTTAAAAGCTGATTCGAATGACAATATCCATTCATTCGAATGACAACGAAAACATACTGTAGCTACACACGTGCACAAACACACACACACACACACGCACACATACAGAAGCTACTTCTGTTTATCAAAGAAAGATGAGAAGGTTTTTACACCACGTTGTCCTGGATCAATCCATTCACTGAAGATAATTAGTTTGTTTCCTTAATGAACCTCACTCTCTCAATCCCCTTGGGAAAGCCCCATTACCATTACTTAACTACCTTTAGGGGGATATTGAAAATGACTCCCTTCAATTGGCTCTAACTGGTTAAAGTGGCCAAATCAAAGCTTCAGAGTTCCAACCCAAATATTTCTTTTTTTGGTTCTTATACACATAATTACATATGATTTACAATGACGCACAAAACTTCCGGAAATAAAAGCAGGAATCTTTGTTCAAAATTTCACCCAATCCAGAAAAAATATACCCGGGCAACAGAAGACATGCCATGAGCATGGGACACATAAGATTGGAAAATGTTTGCAGGATACATCTTCATTATCCCCTGAAATCCCATAAAGGGCAGGAAGGCAAGATCTCAGTAGATCCCAGGGGGAAAATAAAGTTCTCAGAGGCTCAAAAATCTTTTGTGTTGTTCTGACAACTTTCCTCCCAGTGATCCACTGATTAGAAATATTTTCCCCACAGTACAAAGCTAACTGCAGAAGTGCAACTCAGAGGGAGGGGTGCGTGTGAAGCTGGTCTGGGGAGGACCCAATAATGAGGAGTCTTAGAGAAATACTCACAGTAAGCAATGCAGTGGAAAAGAAAACATACTGTAGCTACACTACAAAACTAGGGTGGCTACATAAATGTCCAAAGACTGGAGGATTTGCAGCTCTGGCCTTGAGCAGTAAGGAAGATGGGAAGGTAGGAGTATTACGTCGGCTCAAGAGGGAAGGTTAAGAAACAAAATCTTAAACTGCTTATCTGAGCTGAACTTGTGAACTGCTGAGATTTGCTCATCCTCGGTAATAATAGCTGGGCTCAATTATCAGCTCTAAATAGCAGCCATCACGGAAAGGGAATTGGGCCAAAATACTGATTGGGGTTTTGAAACCCCAGCAGTGAAATCAGGTTCATGCAGTTGACCCTGGACATATTCTTCCACATCATCACCCTCTGAGATAGAGAGAGAGAAAGAGAGAGAGAGAGAGAGAGAGAGAGAGAGAGAGAGGGAGAGAGAGAGAAGATACCCCCTCTAACCATGGACAGATTGGCTTCTTTGGGTCAAGTGGGACGCCTGTTGTAGAAGGAAATGCTCATAGCCCATCTCCCAATTTCAGTAGACAAATAAGTAGCCTCTGTCTTTCATGTAGGGCCTACAAGGCTCCTTGTCCTTGGTTCCTTGCATATCTCCTCAGCCCATTTCACACCTCCCTTCCTCTCACACCTCTGGTATACCTGTCACTCAGCCTTCAGCCAATTGCTAGGCCTTATTCTCTTTAACCCTCAGCATCTTTGTGTTTGCTATTCCCCTGCCTGGAGTGTTGCTTCCCATAACCAACTCTTCTTCTCTTGGCACTACATTTAAAAGTCAACCTCCACGGGGAACAGTTCTCCGGAAACCCTCTTGAGTGGTTCCCACCTTGTTATCTTCTAGAGAAGAGTCACTAAATGATGGGCTGAGTGTCAAATCTGGTGAGCTACCTGGTTTCAGGAAGTTTTCTTGGTGCAGAGCCACATCCATTTATTTACACATAGTCTGTGGCTGGTTCCATGCTACAATGACAGAGCAACGACAATGGTAGTTGCAACAGAGAACATATGGCCTGCAAGCCAAAAATATTTACTACTTGCTTCTTTACAGAAAAGGTTTACTGACTCCTATTCTATAGATTGAATACATTCTATAATTTTTTCTACTTATTTATTATTTTCTCAATTCAAAACTGTAAGTCCAGGTATGCAAGATTTTGTCTGTTTTATCCCCAACACCCAGCACATTGCCTGGCACAAAGACTGCACACAACACTAAAACTAAGCAGGTAATACTATTCCTAGTTTGAAGATGGAAATCTTGAATGTGAAAGAGAAGAAAAATGTATCTGGGCTCAAGGGCTTCAGTCGGTTTAGAATCTGTTCCCCCAACTGGAATGTGAGCTCCAAGAGGCCTTCTTTTTTCTGTCAGTAGCACCTTGAACAGTGACTGGCACTTAGTAAGAGTTCAATAAATGTGTTGAGTGACTGACTGAATGGATGTCCTTAGCTTTGGAAGGCAGTGTTTCTGACTCCCCTGGAGCTGGATGAAGAGTATGGTGCACAATGAGCATGACTAGAATCATGATCAGCATGGGTATTGTTTCTCAAAACTACTTGGTCATGTTCCAGTTACTCGTGCCAACCGAGAAATGCCCTGGCTCTGGAAATCCTGAATGCAAATGATCTAGGCATCCATTCTGTTGGGATGAAAAATACCTCCTCTCCTGTAGTTGTGACCAGTGAACTTTCCCAGTGGGGGTTTCATTTTGACTAAATCAGTCAATTCTTCCCTTTACAGGTGAGGAGAGGAGGTGTAGGTATGGTAAGGGGAAAACGTACAATATTGTGAATCTTGGGCCCAGGTTGGAAACTACCACTTATGGGTTATATGACCTGGGAACCACCCCCCACCCCCGCAGCCTCAGTGTGTCTGTCCATGAAATAGCAACACAAGTAAATCCATAAGGAGCTGCTCATGTCATCATCAGCACCATCAGTAACAACGTAAGAACAGAGTTAGTCTTCAAAGAACTAGTTTGATATAGAACTAGTTTAGAATAGGAGTCAAGAGTGTGGACACTGGATCTAAACTACCTAAGTAGTAATCTCAGTTCTGCTATCTATTAGCCATTTGATCTTAGGTAAGTCATTACTACTACTACTACTACTACTACTACTACTACTACTACTACAATAATAATAATAATTTTATTCCTCAAAGATATCTCAAGCTCCTGACAGTTTTTATGGCAAATTCCAGACAAAACTTCATAGCTGAAATGAGGATGCTACTAGAAGTAAAACATGGGTCAGACTTTCGGTAAATATCTCAGGACCTTCTCATCCTCAACCTGGAGCTAGTTCTTTATCACCTTCTGCAAAATGGCACCCTTCAATGGTTGCTTGGACTATGACCAAAATATGAGAAAAGAAGTTAAGTGCCAAATGAGCAGGGAGCATCAGTACTTGGTCTGTGAGAGACATAGAGAAGGTAGTCAAAGGGCAGAATCTTCTATTAATGTGTCCACGCTCCCACCAATCAATGGCATGGAGCCCACTCCATCCCGAGATTACTCGGAAGTTAGAACCTGGCCGAGCCTTACTGGGGAAGGGCATGCTAACATGGCTCTAACATGGCTCTCCTTTGAATGGCCTCTTCCTTTTTATCTGTAAAGTAGCACAAGTGACCAGACTCTCTTGAGAAACAGAATCCAGCCTTGATACTCTCTTATCCAAGTTTTGACAGAGCCAAATATATACATTTGTGTAGTGCATTCACCTCCCTTCAGTCAACCTCACCACTATAGCCTTGGACATAGTGAGCTGACCTCCATTCTTTTAGGATCCACTTAAATCCCTTTGGCTTGAGTGAGTCCAGGAAAGTTTTCATGAATGAGACAGAAGAAAAATGTGCCTGAACCAAATGACTAATCAGAGTATATATATTTTTTTCACTTATGCCACTATAAGCCTTTTTTATTAATGTATTTAGTCAGTTTGAGGATTTTTATTAGATATTCCTGTTTCTAAATCTTCATCCCAAGGATAAGGCAGGCAAGAATTTGCTTCCAAAGCAACTTACTGTTGCTACCTTTTAATAATTGAAGGTTTTAGTACAGTGATTTATCCTTAAGCCTTTTGATAATCCCAGCAACCTCTAGGTGTCAGAAAATGGAAGGCAACCCTCCTGCATTTTGCCCTGTATGCAAGACACGGCATTAACGGAGTCTAGCTAAACTAAAGACCATTTCAAAACAGGAGAATAAGACGTGGGCAAACCAAGGATCCCACATAAATCCTTCTGTGGAACCAGGAAATGAGCATCTAGTTGAAAAATGTGCCTGTTTTTCTCTCTCCACACCCCTTCCTACCATCTTAATGTTACTTTAAGATTTAGCCCTAAATAACTGAAGCATGGGATAGAGCCACAAAATATAGGCAGCGAAAAATCTTTACTGGAGTGCACCAATAAAGCTAATCCCTTTAATGCTGACGATGACCCCATTTTTGTCACCAACCCTCACAGCCTGACAGAGATGGGGAGGGAGTTGAGATTCCAAGAGCAAATAAAGACCCCTCTTGGGTGTAAAAAATCAGCATCACCAAGCACTTCTGAAGCCCCAACCCCAGGCAAGCTGGGAGAGACAGTGTACATTTTTTAGATGGGGTACTGCCCTCACAGGCAGTCAGAACATAACCATCCATTGCCAGAAACCATTCATCAGACTCTGCAGAAAAGGCTGTCAGCTCGGCCTATAGGCCTCAAGCCAGCCTGTCAGGATCTAGGCTAACAGCCAGAGTGTCAGGGGCTGCGGCTGGTAGCCAACCAGAACTTTGATGTCTAAGGGTTGGCCAGCTGGTATGTGAGGGTGGCCGATGGGCTCTGTAACCATATACTCTGCTCAGAGGTCATGAGTTCTGAGAGTGAGTTGGCCGTTAGAGTATCTCCAATAAAGATGGAGGTAGACATTTTATTTTTTTTAAAAAATTGTTCAAATTATTTCAGTATTTGTTTTGATTTAAATTTCCATTACACATGCTTTTCATTATGCAACTCAATTAGTATATAAAAGATTTTTCTGTTTAAGATGTTTAAATGAACATAATTGTTCAATTTGGAAAGATTACAATGCTTTTATTTAATTAACACTGCAATAAATACATCGCTTTGTAATGAACCCCATACTTTTAGGCCATTAACCATTCAATAAATTTGCAATATGGAAGGTTCTTTATGGAGAAGAAGATAAATAAAGCTATATAAATGAATATACGACAGCTATGATGCGAAGCAGCAAACTATAGCTTTTTGCTTCTCATCCACCAGAGTTGTACCTTGATTACAAACATATGTGAATGTAATAAACAGCATACATTTCAATTACTATTTTGAACATGAGGTACACTGGACGTTAAAGAAAAATTCTGCACCATTGGTGCAGGCTGTACTCCATGGCATCTTACCAACGAGAAGCTCTTTCGGAATTTGTCCAAAGGCTCATCTGTCGTTTGCCTTATCAAACCAGACCTGGGCCTGCCAGAACAAAAAATAATCTATGTCCAGCAGGCAGCCTCTCAGAACTGGCTGGCTCTACAGTGATCAATTAAAGGCACTTCCCTTACAAGATGTTCCCTGACACAGGACCATTACCTGAACACTTCCAACTGCTACAGATCTTGGTAGGTCTTGGATTGGCCAAGGGCATGTCTTCCAGACCCTGCCTTCCCTTTCCTTCTCCCCCTCTCATATCAACTGTAGTGAAAATGACAAACTTTTCATTGTGTACTTCCCTCTGCCCTCTCTAAACACCATAAGCTCTGTCTAACACTGAGCCCTGCAAGGTCAGCATACAGTAGCAGGTGCCAGTAAGCCCAGAGTTCAGGTGAAGCCACCAAGGCATAGAGAAGTATTGGCAAAGAGTGCCCGAGCCAAAATTGGGTATTTAATTTTGTTTCTTATCCAATGTACATGACTAGTCTTGGTAGCTGTATTATTAATAGCATCAATAACTAAAGTAATGTCGTTAACATTTAAGTAAGGACCAATAGTGAATGATTATTATGTATGTACCAGGGATTACTATATTGTGTTTTATAGATGAAGAAACCAAAGTTTGGATGGTGGGGAACCTGCTTCAAGGTCACAGGGAGAAAACGGCAAAATCAAGTCCAAGCCCTCCAGCTCCCCCAAGAGTTCTCTTTTCAAGGGGTACCCAGGAAGGTCCCCGAAATCCTTCCTTCAGCTTACTTAGCATCCTTGCCTCTGATCTCCTTCATTCCATCCCTGTGGTTTGAGCCTCTCACAAGGAAATCTTAGAAGGATCACAAATGGGAGCTCCTCTTTTACCCTCTTCCCCAGATGTCAGGAAAGGTGGTGCCCACTGCCAGGCAAACCTCCCTTGGTAGCCAACTGGCCAAATCTTGCTCACAAGACCAAGAGCTTTCAGGAATGGGAGCCAAAGTACATGTGAATATGGAGTCAGAACCTGATTTTAAGCCCCAACTCTGCTATTTACCAGCTGTGTAAGATCAACCACATTATTTACCCTCCCTGTGCCTCACTTTCCTCAAATCACCCTACCATCATACAGTTATTATGAGATACAAATCAGATAAGCCAAATTTATCTGAATTGGCTTAGTATGTAGCAAATAGTAAATGCTTAGATCCTAGCAAATAATAACGGCTTAGTAGAAGACTCAGTCCACATTACAGGTTTAGAAAAAAACGTAAGCCAATTCAGTTGATGATTTAGCCAATACTTATTGAGAACCTATTATTTCTGGATACTGCCCCAGGCATTTGTGGTAGACAGGTATAGTTTCCCCTCCAATACATACTTTGTAGTGTATGAGGCTGGGGTCAGGGGAGTGAGGGGAGACAAAATAAACAGGTAGACAAAAAATATATACGTATGATATTTCAAGTTGTGATAAAAAATAAGGAGAGGTGAAAGAACTGACTGATGAGGGGAAGTGCAGGCCATTCAAGCAGGGGACATACAACCAAGGCCTGAATGAAGATTCGGGCGATGGGCATGTACCATGGTGCCTGAGACATGGCAGTCAGTCAACAAACATGCAGTGAGGATTCACATAATAGACTTCCAGCTCACCTCCCCAGTGATCCTGCCTGTGGCCAGATTTGTTCATTCCAGCATACAAACCTTTACAGGACCTGCTGTGTGAGAAGCACTAGAAGAGACAGAAAAATTGCCTCTGGGCTTAAGCCAGCTTGCAGTCCTTCTGCATTATGATGCTGATAATAAAGGGTTGCAATGGTGGCCTTTTTCTAGACTCCAGAACATTCCAGGACCCAGGTATCTCTTCTGAGAAGATGAGCATGGAGTACGAAGGAGGGAAAAGATGTGGCAAGAGGACCATTGGCCAGGGGTGGAATCCAGGTTTGTTCATTCAGTGTGAGGCAATATTGCATATGGAGAGTAACAGGTTTAGGAGTTGAAGAAACCTAGGTCCAAGCAGCTTATAGCACTGTGAGCTTCTTGTTGAGTCTCTATTTCTCCCTAAAATGGGAATACTAGCCGCTACCTCACAACAAATTATTATAATTATTTAAAATGACGTGTGTAACAGAAACAGAACAAATCAACAGGCCACTCTTATTGGTTCTCTAGCCTAGGTGGTGAGTCTGTGACTATCAGTATACCATGTTTTCAATTCAACATCTCTGGACACTTGCAAATTTTCCTAAATAAAATATTAGAAACAACATTAAGAAAAAACAAAATATGCAAACTACCTAGGATAAAGGAGGTATTAGATTGTAGTTATTTTGATTTTTTTCATTTGGAAATAAATTTCCAATTTATCACATGGCACCAAGCTCTGGCTAGGAATTGAGATGAAGACAGACCTTCTCTGTCTTTGTGGAATTCACAGTCTCCTATATTCTTAACCATCACCATCATATGTCTCTCCATATTATTCCTGGGCCTGATCCCCTATTTTTGCTTCAATTTTATCATTATCAACTGGTATGTGTTTATGTCTGAAGCCACAAATAATTTAAGAACCAACCAGAATATAACTATATGGATGGATGGGTGGACAGATGAAGGGATGGGCTTGTCATTCAAGGACAATCTGTGCCATTGGTTGATTAAAAACAAAGTGGCATAATTCAGCATTTCAATGGCTGAACTGGGCTTCTCTTTGTTAGCAGCTCCACCGATGGCTATCCCTTCAGATTTCCCAGTGCCTCTTCCTCTGGTCACAGAACCTACCTCCTTGGCTACTGAGGTGGGGTCATAACTCAGGTTGAGCCAATCATATTACACCTCTATTCCAACCACATGACCCAAGTCAGGCTAGAGACATTGGCCAGGATTTCCTTCCTGCTCATAGACCTGTTAGGATGTTAACACAAGAAAATAAGTACCATATCTTCCCTTCCCTCCTTTCTCCAAATTGCCTGAAGGAGGAAGTCAACATGCAGAGTGAAGAAAAAGAACCACAGAGTCTAGGTCATCTGAGTCCTTGCCTCCAGTAATCTCTGAGGCCAGCTAGCTCCATTCACATCCATTCACAGGGAGTCTCAGCACATACAGCTGACAGGGTCTGGGTTGATACACTCCTATTCCACCCTGCTGATGGGCATGCTTCTCTCAATGTAATGCTTTCTAATAATTACCCCTGGGGCCTGGGCCTATGTTAGAATCCACTGAGTTTAAGAAAACTATTTTTCATTCTAGTGGCAATTGTTGCTTAAAGGCAGCAAGGGAGCAAGTTATGAAAAATTAAATGGTTAGAATAGGCAAAGATTTCTTAAACTAGTCACAAAAGGCACTAACCGTAAAATAAAAACATTGATAAACTGAATCTCATTGACATCAAGAACCTTTGTTTATCAGAAGACACCATCAAAACAATGAGGAAAGTGGGAAAATATATACAAAATATGGAAATCTAACCGAGGACTTATATTCAGAATATACTCAGAAATAACTCCAACAAATCAATAAGAAAAAAAAGTCTGAGAACATAGAAAAAAAATGGGCAAGAGTTGAGGGACTTCACAAAAAAGGACATCCAAATGTCCAATAAGCATACTAAACAGAGCTCAACACCATTACTCTTCAGGAAAATGAAAAATAAAATCCCTAAGAGACATTATTACCAACCTACCAGAATGGTTAAAAATAAAAGTCTGAAAATACCAAGTGTCAGTGATGATAATAGAACAAGTAAAACTCACAGTGTAGATGGAGCCTAAACCAATAACCTATTTTAGAAAAAAAAAATATTTAGCTATTCCTACCAAATGTAAATCTAACCTAGGCCTTGACAATTCCATGCCTAGGTGCACATGCCGGAGAAATAAAAATATATGTCCACCAAAGGACATGCACAAGAAAATTCACAGCTGCTTTATTCATAATTGCCCCAAACTGGAGACAGCTTAAATGTTTGTCAACAGGAGAAGGGATAAATAAAGCATCATATATCAATATAATAGAATACTACAGGGGCGCCTGGGTGGCTCAGTTGGCTAAGTGTCTGACTCTTAATTTCGGCTCAGGTCACAATCTTATGGTCATGAGAATGCGTCCTGCATCTGTGTTGGGCTCTATGCTATGTGTGAAGCCTGCTTAAGATTCTCTCTCCCTCTCCATCTGCCCCTCCCTCACTTGCACACATTCTCTCACTATCTCTCTCTCTCTCTCTCTCAAAAAAAAAAAAAAGACTACTACATAGCGATTAAAAAAAAAAGAACAAATTACTGACATTACACAACTACACGGGTAAATCTCAAAGACATTATGTTGGGAAAAAACTAAACATAAAGGAGTACCTACTGTGTGACTCCGTTTGTAAGAAGTTCAAGATCAAGCAAAACTGATCAATGGTGACAGAAGCTAAAAGAGGGACTATATTACTAGGAATAGTACTGACTGGGAACAGGCCCAAAGGAACCATCCAGAATGCTGGAAATCTTCTGTATTTTGTTTTGTATGTTACCAAGCAGGTGTAAAAAAAAAAATTATCCACACACGTAAGTAAAAATTCATGGAATTATACTTCCAGGCACATTACTGGAGCCCCATCTACTACTAAAGTAGGGGATAATTAGGAATGGGGATATTTTAAAACCTATTTTCAATGTCTTCCAAGAGCAGCCCCTTTATAAGCAGCGTAGGACTCACACATTGGAGGTAGAGTGTTGTGGGGGCTCTTATTTGGAAGTCTTCTCTCTCCCACAAACCACCATGCACCTCATACTTATGTAATGCTTTTGGAGGGCGATTCATATTTCTTAGATTATTTGCAATGGCTTCCCTAATACAGGCAGGACAGGTATTTTTGTGCCTATTATAGAACTGTGGAAACTGGTGGAAAGACTTGCAAGAGTCTGGGAACAGTCCTGAATTGGAGAAAGCAAAGAATGGGAAACAAAAAATATCGTGACAAATAATTCCGATCCTGTGCTTGCTCTCTCTCGCTCTCTCTCCTCTCTCTTCACATCTCTTCTTTCTCTGACCTGCTTTTTCCCTTTGCTCTTTTCTCTCCATGTCCCCATTCTCTCACCTCACTTCCTATTTGCCTTTGTTTTCCTTTCCCTTCGTTGTCGTCCCTTCCGTCCCTTTCTTACTCAAGCTTACCATGAATCTACCACTCTCTACTGCAAACTAAAACTTCATTCAGAGCTTCCAGGGTCCTGTGCCAGCTCTCAGTTCTGTGTTTCCTCACTTGTAGCATCTTGGCATGGAACACACACATAACCTCTTCCCAAAGCCATCCTGCAGCAGAAATCTATCATTCCATTACTGGCATCTATTACCCCCTTTCTGGGAAGAGCTTACCACTTCTCCTAGAGGAAGCCATATTTTCTCTTGTCTCCATCTGTCCCTTCCCTCTCACTCTTCGTGGACCTGCACACATCTGGCTAGTAAGAGCATTCAAGCCCCCAGGCTGCAGTGACCGGTTCATAGATGGGCGTATGACCCAAGCCAGGCCAATGAGACCCTAGGACTTTCTGTGTTGGGTTGTGAAGCTAGTGCATGAGTCTAGACCTGTTTGGGATCATCTTTGCCATCACTTGGGGACAGATTGCTTGAGAAAGAAACCAACACAATGGAAAGCAGAGCTGAGGGCTTATGATGGACTATTTGAGCACCTGCACTCAGTCATGACTGAAGTTAGACTACCCTTAGTTTTCTCAATTCTATAAGCCTTATCTTTTTAAATATTTTATTTTAATTAATTAATTAATTCATTTATTTATTTGAGAGAGAGAGAGAGAGAGAGAGAGAGACAAGCAGGGGAGGAGCAGAGAGGGAGAGGGAGAGAGAGAATCCCAACTAGGCTCTGCGCTGTCAGCACAGAGCCCGATGTGGGGCTCAAACTCACTAACCACGAGATCATGACCTGAGTGGAAATCAAGAATCGGGTGCTTAACTGACTGAGCCACCCAGGCGTCCCTAAAAACCTTCTATAATAACCTTCTAAGATTAAGCCAGCTTGAAGTGGCATAGATTGATCTATCACTATCTCTGATTTCATTCTTCTCTATGCATGAGTTGGCCATGAGAATTTAAAATTTCTCTAAAGAAGCAGAGTCTTATTTCCTCACCCCTTGACCACAGTCATACTCCTAGAAAGTATGAAAGTCAAGATGCAAAGCCAAGTCCTCTGGTTGTGGGGCCCTTGCTCCCAAGCCCTGAGTCATAGGAGGAGCGGTCGGTGCCTGCCTTGCAGTCCTGGAAAGCCAAATCCCACAGCAACGTGAATCCCTGGGAAGCTCTGTCAATATTTTCTTAACAACCCTAACTGCACCTGAAAACAAGAAAACATTACAAACTGAGTTGTTGTTTTTTTTAACACACCAGGAAGTCTAGACACCTGCTTTTGTATATTTTCTGGAGGGGAAAAAATAGACTCATTGTATGAAATGTATTTCAGCCATTTGGAGAGGTTTTAGTAAAGATGGGTCACGTTTGCGATTCGGCCGTGAGACATAAATGTTTAACACAGGGTCTTCCTCCTCACCCGCTCTTCCCCTACGGATGCTTTGAATAATGCAAAGTCTGTTTTAAGCTCTGCTGATTTACTCAAGAAAAGGATCAGCGTATTTTGAAATATTGGTCATACGGTCTAGCGGACGGGAGCATTAAAACACAGGGTAAAACTCAACAAGCTACTTCCTGTCAGCTGCTTCGCAAGACTTCATGGGCTCATAACACTTAATAAAAAAACATGAGCTGTAAATAATACATGATTTCAACTGCATTTTTCATCAAATGAACTAGGCATTTGTGAGACAGTTTCGCCCTCGGTGAGGAGCACGTAAATTCTTTGTGCAGAAGATGTTCATTTCCTGCCCTTCCCTGAGGCCCCACTATGTGCTAGATGTTTGATTCATATAAAGTAACTGATACGCAAACAGCCTTGAAAAGGCTGCCTCCATTGGGATGCCTGGGTGGCTCAGTTGGCTATGGATCCGACTTTGGCTCAGGTCATGATCTCGCAGTTCGTGAGTTCAAGCCCCACATCGGGCTCTGTGCTGACAACTCAGAGCCTGGAGCCTGCTTTGGATTCTGGGTATCCCTCTCTCTTTGCCTCTCCCCTGCTTGTACTCTGTCTCTCTCTCAAAAACTAAATAAACAGTAAAAAATTAAAAAAAAAAAAAAAGAAAAGCCTGCCTCCAAAAAAAGGCGATTTCTTGTGGCTCCACCTAATAGATATTTTACAGTTAAATCCATAAGGCAGATCCTCTTCCTCTTCCTGGTTCATTAGGAGGTCAGCTCCATGAGGACAGGAACTCATCAACTTATTTACTTCTAAGTCCTTGTGCCTAAAACAGGGCCTGGCACATAGTAGGTACTCATTAATTATTGGACGGACGGATGGATGGATGGATGGATCGATGGATGGATGGATGAATGGATGGATTAGACAGACAGGAAGCTAAAACTTAGGGAGGCCATCCAGCAAGGAAGTGGCAAAACCAGGCTTTGAACCCAGATCTGCTGCAAAGTGTCCCATTCACCAAGTGTACAGTTGGTTAAGGGAGAATGTACAACTTCCATCTTCATTTCTAGCCCTGTGAGTCACCACGAGTGGCCTTTCTCTAAAAGTCACACCCTGTGGCCATGGGCAGAAGACCCTGGGACAGCCCATGGCCACACAGCCCTCTCAGGACTTCTCAGGCCCTATGTGTTTGGGACAAGGGAGCACAGAAGAGGGCCACCTTGCTAACAAGCGTTCTGCATACCCCTGATGCTGAGGAACGAGAGGGAAGGGACTGGCCAGGGTCTGTAGGGAAGGACAAGGTTACATGGAACGAGGTGACTGACATGTAGGGGAGGTTTCACGTGAAGGCATGTGGAGCTGTGTCCACATTACCCCGCGTTGGGCTGCAATGCCTCGTTAAGTGAGGCCCCCAAGGGTTAACCAGGAAGGTGGAGGGGCACAGCAGGCTGGGGAAAATCAATCTGGAGGAGGAGGAAGACGGGGAAGCAACTCGGACTGGAATCATTTTGTTTTATGAATAGTTTATGAGGCGTATCAGGAGTCACACTAACGGGCAAGGGCTGGAATGTTTTCTAACTTTAAAGTAAAAGCCGCCCACCAGGCCACGAGTGTGGGAGAGGCAAAATATGAAAAACACGGAGGCCCCTCTCGGCACTGCCCAGCTATCTTGTAAAACATGGATCTCAGGGCTGCACGCACTAGAAATGTGTCTCTCTCTTTGAATGCTAAAACTGCCTTGGAGTTTTTCACAGCCACCGTGCCCAACTAAATGTTTTCAGGTGACTTATCTCAGAGCCTGAAAAAGTGTCACAGGGTGGATGGCCCCTGGGGCCGAGGAAGGATCTGGAATGGAGGACCACAGAGCCCGCGGGGTGCCTACCTCTACACCAAGTGCTTTCTGTACTAAGAATTTTGCACTGGTCACCATGGGGCAAGGAGGAGGTTCACCCAGGGGGAGGCAACCTTGCTGGGGAGGAAGAACACACAAGAAGCCTCAGAAAGGAATCTTTATTTGTCTAAATCAGCTCAGTGCCATTAACAGCTCCCTCTCCACCCACAGGCAAAGCCACAGGCGCCCCATAAACTGACCCCTCCATCCAAGGCCTCAAGGAACGCCTCCTCCCTGCCTTCCCCAACCCCTGGGCTCTATCTCACAGGATGGAGCCCACACCCCATGGCTGATCCTCTGGGTCTGGGTTGTTCCTATGCCCTCACCCATCCCTGGAACTTATTCCAGCACCATCCCTTGGTTCTCCAGGCCAATGTCCGGGATTCCCCTTTGCCCCACTTCCCACAGTCAGCTCCTATGCCTAACTGGCTTCTGGACCCAAGCCAGGGTCTGATTGTGGGCCCCTTTCTCGTCTGCAACATGAATTCAGGCATTCGTCAGCAAGATAACGTAAGGGGCATTTCCATCAGACAAGCTGTGTATCAAGCCCTGGGTTGGCTCTGTACCCTATCACTGGGGGGTACCTTTTCAGCCTCCACCCAGTGACATACTGCCCTCGCCTCTTGCACTGATGAGCTCTGAAAATCTGGCTCGCCAACACATCCTACTCTCAAACCAGCTCTCTGTCTCTTGTCCCTCAGCAGAAATTCAAGTCAACACTTCGTCTGATAAGGTTTTCTCTCACTAGTAGTTGAAAGGTTTTACCCTTCCCAGAAAGGTTGGGCAGTTACCCTGAGGGTCAGATATATTTCTTAGTGTCCCTCCAGTCACACCCATTCTGCCCCTGAACACAATGTTTTGTTTGTTTGTTTGTTTGTTTGTCTGTTTACTTTTCCTGTAAGGTGAAGTTAATATATCTATCTGGGAAGATTCTGGTATCCCTCACAGCTCACTCTGGGATGTTGTTTGCACAAAATCCCTGTAGGGAATGGATATTAGGATATTAGTGAGGATATTAAACATGGTATTTGGCCAGGGGATTCATAGATATCCAATCCTGCTTGCTTTCTTGTTTCATTCATTTCCTATTCAAAATTAATGACTGCTTGCTATGTATCACAGCCAGTTCTGTACAATAAAACAGCAGCAAAAAAAACGAAAAACAAAACTCCAGATGAGGTAAAAGTTCCTGTGGAGTTCACAGCTTAGTGAGGGGAGAGAAACATCAAGCGGGTTCACAAGTGATTATAATCATGTAGGAAAGTAACAAGTCCATGAAGACAATAATGACATTGAGAATGAAAGGTGAAGGTAGAAGGATGAAGAGTGGAAGAAGTTTACTTATAATCACAGAGAGTAAAGCAAGGAAAATCAACCCTACTTTCTGGAATCTTTGGTCTCCAAACCCAATACAAAGTCCTAGAGAGTTAGTCTGAACTCTGGGGGAAAAAAACCCTTTCCCTGAAGAGAGCCAGTCTGAACGGACAAACAGCATTCTACTGGAAAGACCAAACTCAGGTACTGACATTGGCATTTCAGTGTAAGGAAAGGAAGAGCTCAGTTGCCAGTAACAAAGGACTGAGGTACTGAATGAGAAAGGGTGTGTGGGTGTGCATGTCCACATAACTGGCCTCCCCCACATGTAAGCTGCTGGAGGGTGAGAGAGTGCCCTTCCCAACCTTCCCAGCTACAGACCAGGATAGTGGGACCACCCACAGCAGCTGTTGGGCACCTTCCTATCATGGAAAAGCCAATACTTCCCCCGCCAGAAGCTGACATATGGACAGATCCCAGCAGGAGGGTGCGGGCATATAGTGAGCCTTAGAATTTGGGGATGTTCTCAAGTCCTTTACACTAATCCAGTTTGCCTCCTAATATAGGTAACCGTGGAAGTGGTCATACACTGAGAGAGATGGGGTTGGAATGAAGTGGTAGATGCCAGGAAAGTGTGGAAATAGCTTGAGTCAAGGGCGTAAGTCTGACCCCACGTGAAGGAGGCTGAAAGGTTGTTAGGCTTATATTTCTGTGTTAAGCTCATATTTCTGTGTATATTAGGGGCACAGTCTGTGCCCCTAATGAAAACTTCATTGTAGAAGACAAACTATGTTCTAGAAAGGGTTCAGTGAATATACAGCTATGATAAACCTTGTAGAGACAGCGCAGAGAGATTTACTGTAAACTTACTAGAAAATAACAGGCAGCAAAGCTATTTCTTTTAGGAAGGAGGAGACACTAAGTAACAGACCAAAGCAGAAAAAAAAATCAAGAAATTCTAGGAACAAGGGGGAACGGGTTTTCAAATTCTGGTGATCTAGGGCTGAGAGGAAGTAATCAAAGGATCTACTCATCAATATAGTTGCCATAATATTCATAATGGCAGCCTGTGACATTTGTTTTTATTAGGTACTAGGTGCTAGGTACCACACTAATGGTTTAATACACATCAAATCTTGTGACAATCCTTGACAAATCTTCATGACAATCCTTGAAGAGAGGTATTATGATTTTCAAGATGCTTCTAGAAGGGACAACTGACTTTCAGATAATTTGAGTAACTCTCCCGAGATCACACAGCTACTAAGCGGCACAGACACTTCCAAACCCAAACCTCCTGGCTTTGGAGTTACAGGAAAGCAATGGCCCACCCAGCAGGATCTGGTGACCACTTATAGAGAATCACCGAAGGGCCTGATGGACCAGAGCTTCCCAGGTCCTGCCAGACATGGGAATCAGCCCCATAGATGATTGTTGAACACCCTCTGACTTTGAGAATGAGCAGATTCTGATTGGTAGATTGTACTGGTTGGAACAGAGAGAAGCTAGAGGTTCCTAAGAATCCAAGAGCTGGATTGTTAAAAAAAAAAATAACAACAACACTTTGAGAAGAGATGGGGCACAAGAGAAGCTCTGGAGAAGTCTGAAAGGACCCATTTACCCAACAGGGCTAATGGACGTTCACCTGGCTGTAACTAGGGTAAACAAAGACTCTCCCCCTGCTCTCTCCAGAGACCCACTCCACAACCAGAAGTCAGGGGGGTGGTTAGGAGGGATCCGTGCACAGAGGAAAGCAGATGAGACACAGACTGCTCAGAACTATGGTCCCCAACTCAGCAGAGTTCAGTTTCAGGGAGAAGGAGACAGAGGAATGGAGACAGGGCTGGGGATGCTGGAGGTGAACTCTGCTCCCCCTGCACTCCCCTGCAGCCACTGAGGGTGAGATCCCTCGCAGCATGGATGAAATAGCACAGCTTGATTTCCTAGGAAGAGGGGCGCAAATGTCTTCTGCTGTCCTTATGACTTCTTTTGAGAAAGGCGAACTACTGAAAGGGCCTTCCTAGTTCCTGGCACTTTCTTATTCCCAGGCTCTCATGTTAGAGGGGTCTCGCCCTGACTCTGCCTCTGTGAGCCCCATACAATGTTCTTTGTGCCAGCGGCTTCATCAAAGAAGAGAACCTCCACCGGGCAACCTTAGTGTGAAGGCAGGAGGCACAGTCAGGGTGACGAGGGAGTGGGCTTTCATCTTCCTACAGAAGGGGTTGCCTTTGCTCTGCTCCTGCTTGCCTCTCTGGGGGCTTTGGATTGAAGAGTAGGTCATTGTGGAGGAGGGTCCACCACCCCTCAGCTGTTAGGTCCTAGTGCATGGACGCTTAGGGATGAGTGAACAGGCCCTCAGGCCTCAGCCCTTTGAAGCCCCCCACCCCAGCAAGGGGTTGGAGGTCTGACTGTTCCTCTCTGGGGGGGGGGGGGGTTGGGGGAAGCAGGGCCCAAAGACCCTCACCCCTGCCCTCAGAACACTGGGGCTCTTTTTCCATTCTCACCAAGTTGGGAAGAAACTTCCCAGTTTAAAGGAGAGACATCTTGTGGGCATGGCCAAGGACAAACACACCTGGCCAGGATAAAAGCTGCCAATTGGCAGAGTTGTTCCAGCAAGAGCACTTCAGTTAGTCACTGACACGTGGACACATACACCCAGGCACACTCATGCACCCTGCCCTCGAGGGGCACACCTCATTACCCAGACCAGCTATATGCAGGATGAGAAGACTCATAAATGAGACTGGACGCTCACTGATGGGATGAAGTGTGTGCAGGGTCACCCAGCAGGGACCAGACCTTGGTATGGGCATTTGGTAGAACAACCTAAGGAGTGGGCAGATTTCCCCAGAGGTGGTCCCAGCTCCCCAGTGGCCACACTCCAGCTGCTATGCACCATTGGAAGAGAATCCCATGGGCATTCCAAGTTACCCCGCAAAAATGCCTCAGCCCATAACTGAGCTCAAATATTTGTCCACTCAGACTCAGTTAACTCTCTGGTGCAGCATAGAGTGCCCAGCCGGCTCTTTTCAGATGCAGCCTCCTCATTGTAGAGGGGGCTTTATGTTTATGTCTCCCTAAGAGGCTGAAGCTATCCTTAAAAATAAGTGCGTGTATGTGTGCATTTGCATGTGTGTACGTGTGTGTGTGTGTGTGTGTGTGTGTGTGTGTTGTGTGTGTGGTGGGGGGTGGGGGGTGAATGAGGAGGAGAGAAGAAAAGGAGAGAGAGAAACAGAGGCACAAAGGCAGACCAAAGGATGGACATTCACCATGCTGACATTTCCAGAAATGGCCCACACTCTGACAAACCCAGCACAGCAAATCAAACCAAATCCAGACGTTTCCAAGGAGAGCAGTGCATGTGGTCACCACAGAAACAAGGCTGTACACAGCAGACTTAATCCTCTTCACACAGCACACCTGCAACTTTTCCACAGCGTGTGTTGTTTGGTTTTGCACACCCACCCCCAACGAGCATTTGAATTAATATAAACATTTCTTAGCTGGTCCTTATGGCAACAGCAGCAATATGGTAGGAGGGACATACTCAGACAAAGACTGGCATAATGCCTTCTTTGTGTCGTCCTTCCCAGGGGAGCAGGGACAGTGAGACCATCCAAGAGGGTTCTGGGGTGGTCCACCAGTTCAGGGGTGGCTTGGGCTTGTGTAAGATTGGGGCAAGAGACAGGGGTGTGCTCAATGACCCTGTGTCCGTAACATTTGGAAGGGGAACTTCCGCATGATGGAAACGTGAGGGTGGCCAGGAGCATTGCTTTTGCCAAAAGTGATGCATTCACAGAAAAGCAAGAACAGATACAGGAGAGAGGATATGGGGGGGGGGGGGTGGTGTGGGCAGCAAGCAGAGTCAGTGTGGGAGTAGGGAGGCTGGAAACCCAGGAGAAAAGCAAAAGTTTTCATCAGCAGGAATAGGGAGGAAAACTCAGTATCAGAAAATACAAGGCTAGTGATAACCAGTGTGTGTTTTTGCCGTGGCTGATGGGGGCAGAAATCTTCCCTGCAGAGGCAGGAAGTATCAAAGATAAGACCGCAGAACTGAAATGTCTACGAATGCTGACGATGGCTCAGTTACCTGTACAACTGAACTCCTCCCTTTTACCATGCTGTCCATCATTTGCTGGTCACCTAAGGTGCTGGCAGTACACAGTGAATATGTGAAAATGATTGACATGTAATCTGTAATCTCCCTTCTCTCTTCTTCTCTCCCTCTTTCCCTCTCCCTCTCAACAATGAGAAAGTTTTATTCAAGTACATATACATTGCAGGGGATGGAAAACAAAAAAGGAAGCTACAGTCCAGAATCCCAAGTTACGCCTTCCACTGCACTAACAATCTGTACCAAATAACCTTTATTTAAAAGCATTCCTCCATTCAGTTAACACATACAATAGAAAACCACCATAGCTTGCCAGCAATCCAGGAGCCTTACAGAAAAGTCAGGTCCACTTGTCAGAGGCATTATTGGAAAAAATTCTTCTTGCATAGAGACTCCTTTCACAAATTTGTATAGATCTACTTGGAATCATCAAAAGGTCAGAGAGCACCAGGAAAGGGTCAAAGAGTCAAATGGTATGATAAGCCCTATAATTTTAGTACAAAGCACAGAGGAGCTGGGGACATGGGTGGGAGTGCCTTTCCTCCAGACAAGGGTGTTCGAGAGGGCAGTAGTTGGCCAAAGCATCCCATAGGAAGTGTGATACAGCTTAGTCCTAAAGGATGAGCTCAGTTGACCCAGTAAAGAGGATACAGTTTTGACACAGGGTGTTCCAGGTGGAAGGGAAATGACACAGCCAAAGGCTCAGAGGTTGGGGAGAACTTGGTATGTTGACGAAATGGTATGTTGATGAAACAGTTCAACAAAGGGGATAATAGTCATGAGGCGGTGGTGATGGTAAAAGTTGAACACACAGGCCAGGTTATGAAGGACCCCATCAGACATCATAAGGTGTTTGGGTCTGGTCCTAAGAGAAGGAAACTACTGTTCTAACTTCACTGGTGGGATAGAGACCAGGATGTTCCAACTGGGCTGCATAAGTGGCCTTATAGAAGAGGTAGCAAAGCTAGAGGGAAGGTGGAATTGTCTACAATCATGGTTTCCTCTGCTCTTTTTCACACTGAAAATTTCAGGCCAAAGAGAAATGAGCCAATTGCCTGCAGGGCTGTGAAGTCACTAGTGTTTTCCCTCCATTTCATTTGGCAGCCTCTTGGGAGAAGGAAAGCACTTATTATGCTGGAGGGGAAGAATGGGCCCCTGGGCATTCCATTTGGAAGCCATCTTATATAATGATGTGGAATACCTGATGGGCACGGCTGAAGATGGGTTTAATCAATGGAGTGATTGAAGCAGCCGGACAGGCTCTGTGTGATCTCTGGGAGGTATCAACAGAAAGCAATGCTGAGGTTTGTGTGTGTGCACTGATGGGCTCAATCTCTTCTCTCTCATTCCCTTCACTGGCTCAGATCCAGGATGTTAAGGACTCAGTGGGAGGTCATGGTGAGGGGTGAGGACCATCTTAAAGCATGTGCCACACCATTACCAAGCCATGGACCAAGAGTGAGAAATTCTAGCTCAAAATCTGGAGTCCAGGATATCTGGATTGTAATGTCAGCTTTGCCCCTTGCAAACTCAATGGGTCTGGCACATTGACTTTACATCTTAACTCAGCATCTCCACCCATGAAGCTCAGTTTATCTTACTCTTATCAAATATGATAGTGCGCATGAAGTGCTTAGCATGGGACCCTGCTCAGTCAACACTCAATAAGTGATAGATAACTACCGTCGTTACTGTTATCAGTAGTAGCAGTTTTAGTATTAAATGAGTATTCATGCAAGTATTCCTAAGACTGGGAGACCCACATTTACTAACTTAGATGCTTGGCTGCACAAGCAAATACTGATGGAACCACCCTGGATTTTGCCTACATGATGCCAAGAGAGCTGGGAAAGCCATGTAAAACCACACGCCAGTCACATCAGCAATCAGTACCAGTAGGCAGCAGTGAGATTGCTGGAGACTAAGTTTTCACTTTCTGACTGGCAGTGGTGGTATTAGAGTACAGCATGAAACAGAGTTGTGTGAAGCAGTCAAACATGGAAAACATCTTTTCACAAATCCTGGGCAACCACGCACTGTGATGAACGGCAGAGTGAAAATGAGCCACACCAGGAGTTGGGGGGTGGGTGTCTTCCCAAATGCATCAACTTTTCACACAACTCAGCACGCGGTGAGGTCTTTGTGGTGCCGGGAACCCACATATGATGTGTGTCATGAGGCAAGAACAAAGATCAGACTTTTATAGGCTTTGGCTTCCTGCATGCTTATGGTGTATACAAACGGGAGCTGCTGAGAAGCTAAACCCGTGAAACAGTCCACCTAAGAATCAGAGACCTGGGGCCAGCATGGAGACAATGTCTGTTAGAGATGCCACAAGAGGGAAAGATTAGTAAGACACAGCACAGTGTTTCAATGTAGATGACCCCTTACAGCTTATCTAACTTTACCAAACTGGAATCATGCCATGCTTGCTATATGGTGTCATGCCATTTTTACTTAAAAACATATTTTTGGACAGCCTTATATATCAATAAAGGTGCAACTATCTCCTTATTTTAGAGGTGCATAGGGTTCTATTGTAGGGTGCAAATAACTTTTGCTTAAATGTAAATTACTACCTAGTGTTTTAGTCAGGATGGATATAAATTATGCTGCAGTAACAAACAACTCCAAAACCCTAGTGCTTTAGAACAGTCAATAGTCAAACATTGTGACATTTTACCAACATGCACTTCAGAGAGATTATACCAATTCATATTCCCAAAGGTGATCCAGGACAGCTACCCATTTCCCCCACACTTTTATGTTTTAGGAAGAAAGAGGGCAAGAGCAGGTCATTTAAAATCATGTACTTTTCAAAGGCATTTAGTTGATGCCCTCCCCTCAGCCTCATGTCCTACCTTCTTCCCACCCAAAGAATCCCAGATGTTCTCCCAGGAAAGCCTCTGTACAGACACTGATCTATTAATTATACTGTGTCATGTTGCTTCCAAACTTGGATTCAAGAATGATTCCCAGAAGGGCTATCTTCCTTGTGGGATGTAGACTTTCCCACTCTATTCCCCACACCAAGCGTATACGTGCCTCTTCTAGCCTGCAAGACATTTATTTTCATAGCTTTGTCATTAGCTCTGTGCAAAGCTCTAAGTAGGGAAGATGATAATGAAGAGGAAAAGATGATGTAACATTCTTTAGAAGCCACCTCCCTTGCAGTCTGAAGTTTTAATTACTGTTGATGAAATGGTCTTAGTTCTGAGAAGAGATGCTCCTGGCTTATTTGACCTGTACATGGCCATGAGAAGACAGAATGTAGCCAATTGGGCTACTGAAGAGTCATAAGAAAATCATTTTGCCGGCTTATACCTATCTGTCCACACAAGCACTGAGAGTGCTCCCAGCTATGGTGACATTTTCCAGGAACCAGACACAGGCTCATGTTTTCTAGAGTTGTGACAACTGGTGGACCTCCATTGTGTTTCTTCCAACCATTGCCAAAGCTCACCTCACTGGGACTGGCAGGAAGCCGGCTACCTAAGACTTGGCCTCCACTCTCCCTCCAGATGGCTTTCACCTTCTCTTTTAGTTACAGTGCATAAGTTTGAATCCCAATTTATCAGAGCCCAAGAAGCATAGACTCAGAAAAACTAGAGTTTCAACCTCAGCTGTTCTGCTTCCCAGTGGTGAACTCAGTGAGTTGTTCTTCCTGAGCCTCACCCTGTAAAACATGGATTATAGTATCTCTCCTGTTAGTTGGTATCAGATTAAATGAGGTTATGATGTAAAACACAGTACCAGATACACAGTAAAACACTGAACCATTATTACAATGTCCTACAACCTGTGTCCACAATCTCTACTCTAAGCCTGGCCTCATCACCTCACCTCAAAACTAGTATAATTGACTCCTTTTGGCTTTGTCTGTCTCTGCTCTCATCTCTCAAATGGTGAATACCCACTAGAGAGATCTGTCATTCATTCATTTACTCATTTCATTCATTCATTCATTCAGTTCTCCCATTTTATTTTGCGGGAACCCATTTAGCCTACCAGTTAGTTTTGTCATCTGGTAGACCCAGTTTGGTTTCTTGGACCTGCCAGTCATCTAATGTTTAACCTTGGGGAAGCTACTGAAATTAATCAGCCCAAGTTTCCTTGGCTAAAATAAGAAAAATAAGATCCACCACATTAGAGAGTGGTTCTAAAATTTGAGTTTGTGTAAAATCCATCTGGAAGTTTGTTTAAATGAAGATTCCTGGGCAAGATCTGGGGTAGAGATGAAATAACCTTATCTGTAATCAACCCTCCATGTGATGCACTATCATATTTTGAGAAGCTTGCCATGAAGATACAGTTAAGTGCTTCCGTCAAGGTCTTAGTTCAGTGCTTTGCATCTAGTAGGTGCTGTTAGCATTCAACAGACTTCTGAACCAGTCAAAAAATGTGTTGAGCCCCTCAGATGTGCAAGGCACTGTGGTAGATATAATACATCAATAACCCAGAGGGATGCATCCTGCCAGCAAGTCTAGAAGGGCAGGCAGACATTGAATACTTTAAGTATCACACAAAAACGAAAGAGTAGGTTTCTCTAAATCGCTAGGGAAAAGATCCAGACATCTCTCTTCCAGCATTGTCTCCCATTTTAAGACCACCTTCCTAAACCATGCAGGCAGTGGTGTGCTGGAGACAGCTCATACCAGCTAGGGAGAGCCCCATTATTCAATATACTTTTCAAATTTTGTGAGCTGAGTGATTTCTCATTGATAGTTGCCTGTATTGGGAATATTACACCATGGAAATCCAGAAACATCACAAATCAGCGCTCTCCACCCAAGCCCAAAAGCCAGTTGTTAACTGCTCAGTAGTACACCATGGCACACAGGTCCTCTTACCACCCCTCCTCTGTTCTTTGCCTTCTCCCGTAGGTTTGTACTGCTTTGATCCCTACCCCTCCGGATCCAATTGACTGGCTCAGAACCACCCAGATGAAATCTCATGCCATGTTTAGATTTTTTCCCTGGGAGAGTGGTTGAATGCCAGGTCAGCAATCCCTCTGGCAAGAACGCACATCTTCATAATGAGGTCCACCTGCTAGGCACAACCTATGCTTCTTGGTGGATAGGGAAGGGAAGTCTCCCCTCAAGGAACAGGGATACCTAATGGAATTTTTCTTGTCATCCCTCTAAAGGTCCACTCTTTAGCCCCCTCCACCACTGAGTTGCTCTCTTGGGTCACAGAACAGGCTGTTTCTAAGAGTCGATTCTACATGGTGGGGACATTCAGGTGATATCACCAGTCCTGGATGGAGGAGGGACTAGCCCTGGCAGGCCCCTACACGAGGTCCCCTAATCAGATCATTGGCTGGGCCCTCTATGGGAAATTCTTTTGTACAGAACATTTTCTCCTCCCCTGATTCCCTCTGATAGGAGCTCAAAAGGAGAAATGCCAGGCATAGAATTTAAACAGAAGGGCCTTAGACAATTTATCTCACACTTCAGCAACTTTGCAGTTTATATTTGTAAACCTCACTTATTTACTTGTCCTGTTTTTGTTAAAGTAAACTCATTTGGAGCCACCACATAAAAGGGTTTTGTTTACATGGCCTCTGCTTTCAGTTTAGATTCCTGGTTTAGTCTATTAAAATGAGTTCCATTTTATTCTTCCAAAGAATATGAAAACTCTAAATAAAGTTCTGAGTTTCCCAGGCTCAAGATTTTGTACAAAAGGCTCAGAGCGTGGCAAGAGAAGGGTGGGGAGGCAGAGAAGGAATCTGTGGGAGGCCCAGGCCTGGCGTCTACAAATCAGGCTTGCCTGGGTCCTAGAGTTTGAGGCATGAAGCTTGCCAAAGGTTTCTGGCCTGAAAACCATGATAGGGTCCTCTCAGGATACAGCCAAGCACTGGTAGCTCACGTTGGCTCAGTGGGGCTCACAGGAGGGTTCCCAGAGTCTCACTTGCACCCTGTTACCTTACACCCAAGGTCCTGAGAGTCAGCACCGTGTGCTTGTAGGAAGCCCCCACCCACTTACCACACAGGAAATGGTCTCATTACTACAGAGAGAGCAAAAGAAGGCTTATTGGCATTTCATCACCTGCTCCTACACCCCTCAATATGTGTGTGTGTGTGTGTGTGTGTGTGTGTGTGTGTGTGTGTGTGTAGGGGGTCTTTCTGGAGCACTGGAGGCAGAAATCACTGCCATGGGAATTACCCACTGACAAGAGTGAGCAATTGGAAAAACATTCATCCATTTTCCTCCTCCTCTTCTGGCTCATTTTTGTTTTTGAGTGGTAGGAAAAGTCACCTCCTAGCAAAAGATTTAAACAGAAGAGACTAGAGAACCATGAGAACTTTCTCACAGATGTGACACTCCTCCACAGAGTCTTTGAGATACCTTCTCCCTGATGCCCTTCTTTCTACCTCCAGGAGGTGGCTATGCACAACTCCCAGGTGATGGCCTCTGCAGGAAGGTGCTGGCGAGAAAGCTCTCACCCTGCCAGCAGCACTGAGGGAAAGCCAAACTCACAGGCTTCCCCTCATAGGGAAACCATGACGGTGTGATGAGACTAGAACAGGATAACAGAATGAGTTAGATACATCTGAATATCCTGAAAGGGGAAGGTTATGCAACATACTGTCCAGTTTTTTTTTTAATGTTTATTTATTTTTGAGAGAGAGAGAGAGAGAGAGCGCAGTGAGGGAGGGGCAGAGAGAGAGGGAGACACAGAATCTGAAGCAGGCTCCAGGCTCCAAGCTGTCAGCACAGAGCCCAACACGGGGCTCAAACCCACAGACTGCGAGATCATGACCCGAGCTGAAGTCGGATGCTTAACGGACTGAGTCACCCAGGCGCCCCCACACTGTCCAGTTTAAAAGCATCTGCAACACAGTATTGTTTATGTTAAAAACACAAAGCCTCAATTGCAAAGGCATTATGCTGCATGAAAAGACACAATCAAAAGGATCAAATAGCGTATGATTCTATTTAAATAACATTCTCCAAATGACGGAATTATAGATGGGGAAAAGCTTAGTGGTTGGCAGGGATTAGGGAATAGTGGATGGCGAAGAGGTGTGACTTGAAAGGAGTAGGTGACGGAACAATTAGAATAATGTATCGATGGAATAATTCTGTATCTTGATTATGGTGGTGGCTACACAAATCTACACGTGATAAAATGGCTTAGAACTATACACACCCATTTTACCAATGTAATTTCTTGGTTTTGATATTGTAGTATATTTATATAAGACACAACCACTGGAGGAAACCAGGGGAAGGGTACACATCTCAAGACAATGTCATATATTTCCATAGATATATTTGTAAGTAAATGAAAACAAAAAACCTCCCAAAACTAAAAAGGATATATATCATACTGCTTTCTGTGGTCGCTTTGCCAAAATGGAAATATTTTAGATTAGGGGCTGCTCAACAGGTGTTTAGCCTTTTCTGTAATGTTAGAATATTTTTCCAACAGTATGCATTTGTGTATTGTTTTTATAATTTAACAAAGCGTCATTAACTTTGTAGAGTCAGCCAAAACTAACAAGTATTGATTGAGAATTTGCTGTGTGCCAGATATATTATGGCTGAAGCAGTGAAAAGCCAGATACAGTCCCTGTCCTCATGGAAGGATGGTCCAGCCATACAGATAGCCATTAAACAGATGGTCACACAGATGATGGTTACCGGGACTAAGAGGCATCTAGAGTGGTAACAATGTGGCACAGGAACCTGGGATTCACCTCCAAAGCCTTCACAACATCCCTGCAGCCAGCAGCTACTCATTCACTTGTCAACTCACTTATTCACTCATCAAACATTTGTTACGCCTTTCTGGATTACCCTGGGGAGACACAGATGAACAACTCAGGCTTCCTGCCTTAGTTACAGAAAGCACATCCAAGAAACTGACCACTTACAATCTGGGCAATGAATCTGCTGCGGGGTGAGGCTTCTCAAAGATGAATGAGAAATAGGCTGAAACCCTGGGACCTGCCAGAATGAGTAGAACAAGGCATTCTTATGCTGGAGCTGGGCCCGAAGGACTCATGAGAGCCCATTGTTAACTTTTCTAGAATTCTGTGAACCAACTTTTCAACAATTCATTATTATAAATTAAGTTATAAACATTTATATTTAACTTGAATTAAAAACAAATATAGTGAATACTCAAGATCATCACTTCCTAGTTATTTTTGTACATTTTGCTATTATCTACACTCGAGGTTATTAACCATTTGGGGGTATCTACATAGTGAAGATATGTCAGATGGTATGCTGCTGTGTTTCCCTTCTCAACCCTGTGTCCAATGATGTCACATCAGTAACCTGAAAGGAGCCGTGGTCGGGGTATTTACACCACAGAAATTAGCAAAAGCTACAAAGCAGAGCTCCCTCCCCCACCCCCCACACACTCCCCACCCCCCAAATAAATGGTTTTTAATCATTTACCAGCATACCACTGGACGAAGGGCAAGTTCTGCAGAGGGCACCTTGGTAATTACTGTTGAAAACATTCATGCAGTTTTAGATCTTCCCCTTTAGTGCTGACCACAGGGCCAGGAACTCAGCAGATGCTTAAGAGCTCATTAAGGGGCAGAAAAAAGGCAAGACAGGACACCAAAACTTTCTGTGATGCTTTCCGGTGGCTTCAAACCACACCTAGTGTTTCTCTTGCAAGTGATATCCTCTGATTTTTCTTTATTTTTCCCAAGGGGCGAGGGGAGACATAACTCCTCCAAGGCCCTAAAACAGGCCTCTCGTAATTTGATGCAGATGTTCTAAATCATGCTGTGGACACAGCCATATAAGAAGCCCATGGCTCCTGTGGGAATTCCCACCTGAGCCTGCTGGTGACGCCCAGGATCAGTGCCCCAGGGCTGTCCACCAACAGTACTACCTGTCTCAGCTCCCACCATGAATCCCCAACCCCACTCCCAGCCCCTCCACCTTTCTGTTTATAAACCCTCTGCCCCCACCCACCATTTGTGATGTAAAATGGATGGTCCCTTCCAAGGCTTATGGATCTCACATCGCCAACTTCCCAGGATCCCCGCCTCTCCAGCGTTTGATCACTTTAGATGAACACAATGGTTTTCAAACTTTGTTGCATTAAAATTTCCCATGGTGGCCCACATAAAATGAATAAGAATTGAGTTGCTCTAGTTGAAGTGGAGCTTGGGTGAATGGCCTATCTATACAGAGCCTACAACATGAAGAATGCCCCCTGGAGTTGTGCGATTCACTGGTTCTTAACTTGGGTGCCTGGGTTCCCCTGAGTCCTCGCCATCCAGCTTCAATCCCTGCCCTCTGACCCACCACCTCTCAGAACCCTTCAAGGGGTTCCCTAGAGCTCCATGGGTGGATATCTTTCTTTTTTGACTGCTCAGCATCCCTTTCCCCATCTTCTGAATTCAGTACTTTGATTGTTCTTGGGGAAACTTGTTTTCTCTCTCAATAAACATGATTTAATGTGGACAGACTGGCAACCAAGGCCCTAGGAATGGCATCATCAGAGACAATGAGAGGTTTAACTCTAAAACTTTTGTGGGAATTGTTGAAAAGAGGCATCATTTCCACAGGGCTTGTGAGAAGGGCTGCTGTAAGCCTGAAGCTGCTGACAGCCATCTTATCTGAGAATGGAATTAACAAGGAGCAAAACAGAGCTGGGAGCAAATTTGAGTCCTAAAGACAACTTTTGAGCATTTGGACCCAGCTATGCCTGAAAGCCTGAAGCTAGAAACTCCTGTACCTTTTAGTTACATGAGATGGCAAATCCTCCTTTTTGGCCTGAGCCAGTTTGAGTTGGGTTTCTACGCAGCTGGAAAACTGATGCCTTCTAATTAGCCTATTATTTCCAAATAGCCTATCTGGCATTAGCTTGGACAACCAACAATTTCTGATAGAGTTTTGGAAAAATACCGAAAATAGCTTAAAGGAGCTCCTGTATAACAGAAGGGCCTGGGCACACACATGCACTTTCATGACCTCCTTCCCAACTGAACCTATCCAAAATGGCAGTCAAGGAAGTAAGGAGCCATCAACCGGCAGGACCATGAGAACAAGATATCAAAGACAAACAAGAGATGTCAACAAAATTGAATAGTATGGGTTTCCAGATTGAAAGGGTCACAGAGTGCCCAAAATATTGAATGAGACAAACATTCACACTCAGATAAAGAGAAGGGATTAACAGGTGTCAGAGAGAGAGAGAGAGAGAGAGAGAGAGAGAGGGAGAGAAGCTCATGTTAACAGAGAGACAAACAGAATGGCAAATACTAATAGAATAGAATACTAATGGATTTATTTTTACTAAAACTGGGAAGCAAAACCAGCACAAAGCAGTTTCCGAAACTCTCTGAGCCCCAGTTTTGTCAGCAGTAAATTGGTGATAAAATAGAGTATAGAGGAAAGGAAATTACATCTATGAAGGGCAAGCAATGTAGGAAGGGCTTGGTGAGACAATGAATGGAGATGCCCTTGAATTTCTGATCAAAACCCACCTTGGTCAGGACACGGCTCCCAAAGCAGGCTGTTCCCCTTTGGGAGGGGCCTAGGACTCCAGCTGTAAATGAGAACAGCTCAGAAATCTCTTCCTTGATGGAATTAGAAGCTAGATCTTTGCACTGAAGGTACCAGACCTTGGGTTGGACCCAGGTGAAAAATCCAATTGTGCAATCCTTCTTCATTCCTCAGATGCCTCAGCTGCCCACATCCCTCAGGGGAGGTTATGGGGAGGACCCGCTAGGACCCTCAGGAGCTCATCCTCACAAATCATGGTTTGAGATGAACAACCAGAAGCTCTCACCCGTGGCAGGGCCATCAACAACTTGTTCACCATCACCACCCAACACAGCCGCACGGTGAACCCACAACAGCTGCACAATATATTCCTGCCTCCTGTCAATATATTTTTGCCTAAAATAATGCAGGCAGTCCACTGCCTGCCAGCCTCTCCCAGTTCCCCCTCCACATGTTACACTGGGTTTCATTTCCAAAACACACATCTCACCTTATCATCCTCAGGAAATTTCTAAGGCTCCCCCTTTCAAAGGCAATAAAATTCCAATTCCCCAGCCAACCATGTTTGTCCCACTATATGCCCAGCATCCTCACTCCAAACACACTGGAATCACCTCCTCTCGGGAAACATCTCCTGCTCACTCTCACCTCCAAACCTTTGCTCGAGCCATTGCCTCCTGTCCTACAGTGCTTTGTGTATGCGCCCATCAGGCTTCCTCAGAGTCCAGACTTTATGCAAGTTAATTAAGAATGTCTGTCTCCAAGGAGGCCAACAGAGAAGAATGACCACAGTGTATTTAAGTCTGAATCCCTGAGAACACCCAGAACAGAGGTAAGCACTTGGCATCAATCCCAGGGACTAGTGGTAAGTCAGTAATGTCTGAGGTGTGGGCATCTTGATGCCTTTCACCTTGAGTTCAGGACTTGGTATGTTCTTCATTAGCCAGAAGATGCTCTATTAGTCAACTATGTATTAACTGCTATTAGTCATATTGTCTCACTTGCAGTTAAAACTTTGTCCTATTTATTTTTTCCAGTAGAAAAATGAAAAACATCATGCCACATTCCATACATCGGGAGCACCAGACATCGGGAGCAAAAGACAGGGAGATTTGGTGAATCAGAAGGTCTTTAAATGCAGTGCCAGTGAGGGGCAGGGGGAGGGGGGCTCAGTCCTTTTGACTGGCAGTAGCTGTGTTAATGGAATTCATTTTGAGCGAACTTCTCCCTCAGGATCCCCATCACCACCACCTTGCCCACCGCTGCAGGACGAGTGACTGGCACTTAGCAACATTAAGAGTGGCAACCAGTCCTTTCTTACTCACATGTCACAAAAGTGGGACTCGTTATTTGGATCAATTTTTTTTTTAATTTGCATTCCTCTCTCCCACTCCTTCCTTCCAGAATCTCCAAAGTGAAATAGAGACTGCCCTAGCCAAGACAGAAAGGAACCAATATCTGCTTTGTAAGTTTACTTTTAAAGACAATCATCATTTTTCATCCCTCCCCAGAACAAAACTATCAACAATAATACATGAAAAAACAATCACAGTTGAATCCCAACACAAAGATCTGGAAGACCCACTAGAGACCCATGCATAACCCAAGTTCCAGAAAGACAGGAAGAGGAGAAATCAGCAAAAACCCCTTATTTTATCACAGGTAGTAACACGTGTGGGCATTTGTATCTGCTGTGTCCCCCTGTAATTTGCTCTCCTATAGGGAAATCTATCCAAATGGAAGTGTCCAAACAGCCCCCTCTTCTGCCTCTGCTCTTTTGGGATCTTGACTGTGGTCTGCAAAAGGTCTTAGGAGAGCATGTTTTCTTTTTCCAAATGTGAAGTGTTTGGCAGCAGGCACAAGATGAGTTCAGTGCAAAGGCCCTGCTCTTGTCGGCTTGGCTTGTGTTTTTGGCTCCTGGAGTGTAGCAGAGATCCAGGGACGTTTGCCGCTGGCCCACGGGAGGCTGCCTCCCATGACAGACCCGGCTTGCATCACAGATATCCAGGTCTGTGAGCCTCGCCTGGTATATTCCTACCTCTGTGCTCTGCAGTTTACCTGGGAGACACCTGGGGGCCCAGGTTCCAGCTCCTTCAAGGCAGAGTGCCCTTAATTTCAGCATGTTTCCAGGCTTCTCTGCCCTGCCGGGCCACGCCTCTGCAAAGAAGCAAAAGGCCTGTGCTCTGCAGGGGTGACCCTGCTGCTACAGAGGGCTGTGGTCATGCAGGGGTGATACATGCACGGCCCAGGGTGCTCCTGGACAGCGCGAAGAGAACCATCTGTCAATGTGTTCAATGCTCATTGAGGAATACGGCCAACTGAAGAATTCTCCACCCTGAAGTTGTCCCACCAAGAAGACCCTGCCAAAACCACCACCAAACCAAGTTCAGAGAGAAAGAGAACAGGGAGAGCAAGATGCCCACCCCACCCCCACTCCCCCCATGTTGGCAAGATGGCCACCGTAAGAAGGTCCCAGAAGGCCTAATTCATGCCACGGCCAGGTTTGCTTTAAGACTTGAGCACAACTGGAAGGTTTGCTCAACCTTGAGCGACCCCACTTCACTGAGCATCTTGCCATGCCTTTCGCCATCAGAAGTCCCCTCACCCCCACCAGGGGACCGGAGGGACTATCTCCCAATCACTTACAAGATGTCGGCGCAGCAATGACATCAAAGATGTGGACAAACCACCCTTCACTTATGTGCTCGCCCTCGGACATACGTTTCTAACATCTCACGTGCGCCGGCCCTTGTGGTGGGGGAGAGGTGTCGGGTCAGAGTGGTGAAAAGCAGCCTGTCCCCTGGCAAACCATAAACTCTAACCCTATCTAGGCAAGATGGGAGGCAATCACTTCTCCCATCTGATTGGCAGAATCAGAGGCACCCATGCATTTCTGCATGCAATTCTGACAAACTCCCCAGCGATGTTGAAGCCGCGGGTCCTAGAGGACCCTGAGAACCACTCCACACGTAGCATACTAAGGCTGGTCAGCCGCTGGTGATGGGTCTGCTGGATCGCTGAGGGATGACGTGGACCAGCAGTCAACGTGAAGAACCTCACAGGCTCAGAGGCAGGGTCTATCCAAGCTGTGGGGGGCCTACTCCATCTAAGAGAAACTCACACTTCACTCAGTCCTCCTGTGCCCTGCCTCACTTCTGTTAGTCAGCCCCGGGTGCTAATTCGTATCTCAAGTTTCAAACTCGGCATGACGTATCCTCAATATGTCCCGATTCAAAAGCTATAAATTAGATCATATATGCTGGGTGCCAGGCACTTTTATGCATTATTTTATTTAATTACTCACAGCGACACTGTATAGCAGTACCAGTAATATCTAATATTTAAATAAGACTTTTGTGCCAGGAACTATTCTAAATGCTTTAGACCAGGGTCGGCAAACTACGACCTGTGGACAAAAACTGGTCTATCACCTGTTTTAATAACACAGCCATGCATGTTTGTCTATGAGTGTTTTTCTGCAAAAGTAGAATTGAATAGTTGTAACAGATACCATACATCCCACAAAATCTAAAATATTTACCCTCTGGCCCTTTATAGGAAAAGTTTGCTTAAACTTGCTTTAGATATATTAAACTATTTAATTCCTGTGACAGCACTACATGTAAGTGCTGGTTTTTTGCAGTAAATACACATAACAGAAATTTTACCACTTGAACTCTTTTTAAGTGTGCACTTCAGAGGCATGATGTACTTTCACACTGATGTGCAACCATCACCACCATCCATCCAACCATCCATCCCCAGAACGCTTTTCATCTTCCCAAATTGGAATTCTATATTCATTAAACAATAATCCCCTATTCTCCCCCTACAGCCCAAGCCCATGGCAACTGCCATTCTACTTTCTGCCTCCGTGAATTTGAGCCCTCCAAATACTTCATATAAGTGTAATCATACAGTCCTTGTCTTTTTATGTCTGGCTTATTTTACTTAGTATACTGTTTTCCAGGTTTGTCCGTGTTGTGGTACTTGCCACAATTGCAGTCCTTTTTACAGCTGAATAATATTCTCTCTTATGTATATGCCACATGTAATTTATCCATTCATCTGGTGATGGACCCTGGGTCACTACCACCTTTGGCTGTTGTGTATTCACAATATTTCCCATGCTGCTATGAATACAGTTCGAATCTCTGCTTTTGAATCTTTGGGGTTTGCACCCAGAAGTGGAATTGCTGGACCATATGATAATTCTATGCTTAATTTTTTGAGGAACCACCATACTGTTTTCCACAGCAGCAGTACCATTTTACATTCCCATCAGCGCCGCACCCGTGCTCCAGTTTCTCCACATCCTTGACAATACTTGTTGTTTTCTGGGTTTTTGTTTTGTTTTATTTTTGCTTTGTTTTTGCTTGTTTTGTTTAGTTTAAATACTAGCCATCCTAATGGATATCTCACTGTGGTTCTGATTTACATTTCACTAATGGACAGTGATGAGCATCTTTCCAGGTGCATGTTGGCCATGTGGGTATCTTTTTTGGAGAAAAGTTTATTTGAGTCTATTATTCATTTTTTAATTGGGTTATTTTTTGTTGTTGAGTGGTAAGAGTTCTTTATATATTCTGGATGTCAATTCCTTCCCATATATATGATTTTCAAATATTTTCCCCATTTCATCAGTTGCCCTTTCACTCTGTTGATCATGTCCTTTGATGCACAGAAGTTTTTGTTTTGATGAAACTCAACTTATTTTTCCTCTGTTGCCTGTGTTTTAGTGTCCTAGCCAAGAAATCATTGCCAAATCCAATATCATGAAGCTTTTCTTCTGTGTTTTCTTCAAAGAGTTTTGTAGTTTAAGCTTTCAGGTTTGGGTCTTTGATCCATTTTGAGTTAGTTTCTGAAAGGTCTAAGGTAAGGGTCCAACTACGTTCTTTTGCATGTGGATATCCAATGTGCACATCATCTTTGGTTGAAAAAAACTTTCCTTTCCCCCATTGAATGATCTTGGTGCCTCATTGAAAACCCATATGCAAGAGTTTATTTGGGGGCTCTCTATTCGATTACATTAGTCTCTATGCCTGTCTTTATGCTAGTACCACACTCTTTTGATTGCTGTAGATTTGTAGGAAGGTTTGAAATCAGGAAGTATGAGACCTCTGACTTTGTTCTTCTTTTTGAAGACTATTTTGGCTGTCTGGGGTCCCTTGATATTCCATATGAATTTTAGGATAGATTTTTCTATTTTTGTAAAAAACATCATTGGGATTTGATGAAGATTGCATTGAATCTATAGATCACTTTGGGGAATACTGCCATGTCACAAATAGTAAGCCCCCTAATCCATGATACAGTATGTCTTTCCAGGTATTTGCATTTTAACTTCAGTATGTCTTTGGCCTCCTTGATTAAGTTTATTCCTAAGCATTTTTTGGATGCTATTATTTTTTGATGCTATTAATGGGTTGTTTTGTCAATTTCCTCTTCAGATTGTTCACTGTTAATGTACGGAAATGCAAATGATTTTTGTGTCTTTAACTTTGCCAAAGTTAAGTGCTACTTGTATCCCCATTTTAAAAATGGGAAAATGGTAGCACAGAAAGCTTAAGTAGTTTGCCTGAGTCACACAGTTAGTAAGTGAGGGAGCCAGGGTTGTAACCCAGCCATTCTATTTCCAGATCCCCTTCTCTTCCCCATTACTCTCAACTGCCTCTTCTGAAAAAGTAATATCTTGGCCAAGATCTCACTTACAGAAATGCCAAATCCAGATTTTGGACTCAGAACTGACTCCAAATCTTTGCTCACAGGATAATAGTATTCTGACAGCCTTAGGATACCCCAACCACAAATTCATCAATCAAATAACTTGGTTATACAGTGTGAGGGAAATTCAAATTTTGGATTTTTTTTTTAATAAATTGAGTATATGGAAGAGGTGAATGAATTCAGCCAAAAAGCAGCATGGGTGATACACCAGAATAGAGGTAAGTCCTGTCCTGATTTTCCTCCAGACAGTCCTAGATGCTTCATTTGGTTTAGATGGTATGTTTTATGATGGCTCTAACTGTGGACACTACATTTCCTCAACTGGTTAGAATTTTAAGTTGAATTGTAAAAGGCAAGAAAGGAAGGTAAAAACCTGAACAAATTTCTCCTGAATCCTCCCAGTGGTTGTTGTTTTGTTTTGTTTTGTTTTGTTTTGTTTTGTTTTTTTAACGCCTCTCTCCTCTAAAAAGCATGATGGAGTTGGCTGGAGGACATAATGAGGAATTTACCACTCTGAGCTACAAGGTGAGGATTCCAAATCCTCCAAGAAGCCCAGGGGTCACTTCCAGGCTTAAGTGCCAAATGAAATGACACCAAGTGGCCTTGTATGAATCTGTGGGATTCCCAAGTTGCCCAAGAGGTGGCCATTGTACCTTATGAAGGAATGCCATGGACCCATCCCAAAGACCTCGAGCAGCAACGCCAAAAGGCAATGAACTTGAACTAAATAAGTCTTCTCATTGGCTGCTGCTGTTGATGTTGTAAAAGACTCTGCCCAATGGCTTCAGGCCTGAGTAAATGTTGGCTTGGCTGACCTGGTCCACTAAAATGAATTGGGAATGACTAAGGTGTATGAATGCCAGCCCTTCCATTAACAGGGAAGGCATGCAGGGGCTGCAGAGAGGGTCAGCATACCAAGAAGCAAAGATTCCCTTCTGAAGGGTGAGTTACAAGGAGGAGGGGAAGAACGAGAAGACAAACCTTGATGTCCTTGGGAGATGGGCTGCTTAACAAATCCATCCTGACTGCAACATGGCCTGAGGCTTGAGCGCTTGATGCCCCTAAGCAAATGTGAGCACCTGGAGGGACACAACTATAACATCTATGAGCCTCAGCCTTACCTACTGCAAAATGGATTCATAGACCATTTTGCTCCTAGTATTACAAGGAATTGTCCTAAGGATCAAATAACAGGAGATAGAAGAAAAGGGAAAAAAACACTTTACATAGTTAAATGCCCTATATGAATGTAAGGTATAATCTCACAGCATAGGTTGGGGTGCTGAAGACAGTGGCAGGAATCAAAGGGGGCTTTGGCTTTAATTTCAATGCTTTAATTTTGTTTTGGAGTGACAGATTCATAGATGTTTTCTGTATATTTTAAAGGCATACACACATGTAATATATATATATATATATATATATATATATATATATATATATATATATACATATATATATACAAATCACTATATTCAAAAAGAGTTTCGGCTCAGTTAGATGCCAACACACAACCCTCTTCTTTTCCCCATTTGCCCATTCAAACCTACTTTGTGGGGCCAATTCTTTCCCAGCTCCTGTAAAAGGCCTAGAGGTGGGCCCATCAATTTTCTGGTCAGAGACCACAAAATGTCCTCTTGTCACTTATGGTTTCAGAAATTGTGTCATTTTGATAAATAATGTACAGTTCCATATAACAGTCTCAATTCTACTTAAAGCTCACATGGTCTCAGGCTGGACCTCTAACAGGGGAAGAAGCATGAAGATTCTTCTTTATTTCCTTTTTTGCTCATATCTTCCCCCCAGTGGCTAGATTTCTGACTCCTTGAGGCCTAGGTGGAGGCAAGGAGAAAGAAAAGGCAGGAAAGCTCCTTCTATATCAACATCAGTGTGATCTGACATTGGTTTTCCCTGGCCACTGCAGATGTTTAAAGCCAGACCTTTGAGGCTCTGGGTGGCTCAGTGGGTTGAAGTACCTGACTCTTGATTTCAGCTCAGGTCATGATCCCAGGGTCATGGGAGTGAGCCCAACACTGAGCTCTGTGCAGAGTGTGGAGTCTGCTTAAGATTCTCTCTCTTTTTCTCTCTCCCTCTCTCCCCTACTCACACATGATATCTCTAAAAAAAATAAATAAGTAAATAAAGCAAGACCTTTGCTGGGCAGTCTGGTTTGTCTGGTGTTCCTCCATTTCTGGAGAGCTGTCTTCCCCAGTTCCTTCATGCAGGCCAGGGTCTCCCCACTGGCTGTTCCACGCTTTTCCCTGGTGTCCAGGCTCCATATACCCAAATCTCCAGGCAATCTTTGCAAACCCATGGGGCGGCTGACTTGAAACCTCACTTGTGTGCCCTGGGGTTAGGAGGGAGCTCACTCGCCCCACCGTGGGGTGGAGACTGGGGAGCAGGTGACAATCACAGCCTGCTCGGACTCTCTCCAAAGGACTTTTCCCCTATTTCCCTCTCAGCTTCTTCAATTTTCTGGTTGGGCTCTTCAATTTTATCCTTCCACTGAGGGGTTAAAGGTTGCAAAACCCATCCTCACCTATCCTTTCTGCCTATCCCACACAGACGATCTGGTAGACTTTTCTGTAAATATTATAAGATATAAAAAGCAACTCTCTTTGCCCATTGTCTCCAGTGGCCCAAGACAACAGGCACTAAATACTTCTGGGTGTTTTGCTAAGTGAGACAGACAGTTCTCACGGGGTTGTAGAAAAAGCACTAGAGGCAGCTGTGCTCTGTGTTAATAGTACCTCATTCCAAGGGCCGAAACTATGGGTGATGGTTTTTGTTACATTGCTCTATAGTTTTTAAATGTTAATTTAAAAAAATAAAAGATGAGAATAAAAAGATGAAAAATTCTAGAAAATGGGGAGAACATGTGAAATGAAAAGAAAGAAAGGGAGGAGAGAGGCAAGAGGGTGAAAAGGCAAGAGAGAGAGGCAAGGAGGGTGAAAAGGAGAAAAGCAGCGGCCACGGCAGAAAATAGATGCCAGAAACAGATACGGTTATTTTTTTTTTACAAATGTGCTTTTAAAGTGATGTCTGCCTCTGCGCGGGAAATGCACACGTTAATTTAGAGCCAGGATTGCAAACACGCACCCCTCTGCAAAGGGTAGGCAGATACGCTAGAACGAACCGTCCGCCACATTTGGGTGAACTGCTTTGTCTTTGCATGAAGCCTAGGGATGGCCAGCTTGGCTGAAGGGAAGGAACTCAGACTCTTGATCAATCCGATCAATCGGATGGGACTGGTGTGACATTTGTATTTTTGCACTCCTCCATAACAGAGGAGATGCGGGGAAGTTAAGACAGAGTAGCTACATAAACAACACTGCAGAGACCACCTACGAGCTCCTTAAATAGCATTAATTTAACAGCATCCATTTGAACAATGTGTTAATCTCAGAAAATCTTCTCGTGAAAGCAGGTGTTGGCATCAGCTTTTACTATAGCTGGAAAAGTAAGGAAACTACAATTATTCTTTTCTTGAATTCTAACACTCTGGCTTGCCACTGTTTGAGATCGGATAGTAGGCACCCAGCCGAAGTGCAACGGGGTGCCACCGGAAGGGTTTTAAGCAGAAGAACTATGTATGGGATATTCTCTGTGTGCCGTGTGCCCTCCTGATCCACTATCCACTCTTGCCATCTTGCTCTGTACCCATGGACGGTGACCTCTGCAGAGTTCATCCCCTGGGACTTTCTGCTGTCCACATTTGAGTTGGGTTCAGTCAGTGGAAAGTGCCAGGGGCATATGGAAAAGGAGAGGAGAGAGAGACGGGGTATTTATTCACGGTTCATTCTTTCATTCTACTGAAGGCCACCCCTCCTGGAGTTATGATGTGTCCTCTCCTACAGCCACACAGGTCTCATCAGGGGGCTGGTAACTGGCCCCCCTACCTGTCCCTTCAAATTTTTTTTAACATTTATTTATTTTTGAGACAGAGAGAGACAGAGCATGAACGGGGGAGGGTCAGAGAGAGAGGGAGACACAGAATCTGAAACAGGCTCCAGGCTCCGAGCTGTCAGCACAGAGCCCGACGCGGGGCCCGAACTCACAGACCATGAGATCAAGACATGAGCTGAAGTCAGATGCTTAACCGACTGAGGCACCCAGGTACCCCAGCCTACTTGTCCCTTCAGATCAGACTGGTCACAGAAAACAAGGGGGCTCAAGGAAGGGCAGGAGTCGATTTGGGGAGATTAGTCCAGGAGGGAGATGGTGATGGTTTGGTCTAGGGTGTCTTGTAGGGAAGGAGATAAACTCTATCCAACCTACAGTCACAGATTGAACATGAGGGTGAACAAGACTACTAGGTTGTAGGTCTGAAAACTCTGACGAATAACGGGCCCATCTGTAGTGGTAAAGAATATTTGAAAAAGAAAAAAAAAAGAATATTTGGATGCAATCATTTCTCTCATGGAAACACACTTTGTGAGTTACTCCATTGGAGGTGGAGGCTGACCTATTTGGGAAGATCCTAATTTTCTTTTTGCCATTCACTATGAGATGATAGAGGAAGCAGGACCTTGGGGAGAGCACTTTATTTTTTTTTTATTTTTTTTTTATTTTTCAATGTATGAAATTTATTGTCAAACTGGTTTCCATACAACACCCAGTGCTCATCCCAAAAGGTGCCCTCCTCAATACCCATCACCCACCCTCCCCTCCCTCCCACCCCCCGTCAACCCTCAGTTTGTTCTCAGTTTTTAAGAGTCTCTTATGCGTTGGCTTGGGGAGAGCACTTTAGGGGCTGTGGCTCAGTATGGTTGAAGGGCCATTTCCATATCATGCATTCGAATGGCGAGTTATTTTCCAAAGTTCTCATTTGCCTCTGCAGAACACTCACACACTGTTTCTCTTGCAACACCTAATGAAGACAGATTAGGCAAAGCAACTTAAAAACTTAACTTCTTCTATCTCTCTAAGTACCAGAAAAATTGAATGTTAGATTTATAATTATTGGGCATTTTGTTTGAGAGAGAAAGAAAAAGCTCATACACAGAGAACATTTTCATAAATCATGTCCATGATTAAAAAAATATGGTTCGAACAGACACAACTGTGTTTTACGCTGCATCTGTTTCACATACACAAATGTGTCAGGTTTACATAAACCACACTGATACAGATGAAAAATAAGGGAAGAACAAGATAAAAATAGCTCTTATGGTATCAGTAACACATCTTTTATTATTATAATATATGATACCGTTGCAATCAATCACGCCGTTCTATTGCATTGACTAGTGACCTGAAGCCCCATGAAGGAAGAGCCAACATCTAGGAATTGATTCTGAACTTCAGCTGAAAAAAAAAAATCTCTGGGATCATCTGTTTGGATGTCTGGCGACAATTCTGAAGATAGTGAACTGAAACCATCTCGTCCCCCCGCCCCGTTGTCAGGTCCTGGTTTCAGATTCACTCCTTTGCTCCCAGGGCACGAGTGGGAAGGGAAACAGGCTGTCCCTTTGCTGACACTGCCATAGACAGATCATCTATAACCGGAGCCACCCAACCAGCCACAGTAGCTTCCCAGGCCTGAAAGATAACACTGCTGATTTGTACTTTTAACAGCCCCCTCTCCTCCTGTCCCTGACTAGCCGAGCAGACACACAGCTGGAAAACTCAACTCATTTTTTTCCTGCAGCTAAAACATTTAACTTCTATACTACAATTATAAAAATTGTTGAGGTCTCCAGGGAGGATTTTCTTTTTTTAATGCATGTAAACTTGACCCTAGTAAGTAAAACTCTGCTTTCTCATTCATTGACTAATGCATACTTTTTTTTTTTCCCTCGCAAACTTGTACTATTCAAGTTCCTCTCAAAGCTTTAGCTTCACTTTTTGGACTTTCACTGTCTCTGATCTTGAGGCCAATTGATCTGCAGATACTTCACTGCTCTGCCAAAGGCAATTCTATTTAAGGAGAAGGAGAAGAAGAAGAAGGGGCAATTCTATTTAATGTCTGATGCAAACATTTACCCCAGATATGATATTTCACCAAGTTCAATCTTCAGATCTTGAGGTTGCTTACAAATCTGCCTTCACCTTGCTATCCCAGTTGAAAGCTTTTGTTATTTTATACATATGTATCAGAAGATTTTTTTTTTCATTTGTGGAGAGTGACCTAGTGTGAACACGTATAGACAGTCTGTTTTAGGTTCTCTATTTATTTTGAGCTTTGTGTTTGTCAATTGCCCACTGAATTTTCCTGACAGACATGCGATATTTCCCAGGCAAGAAAAGATCAGCCTTAGAACTCCTTTGCTCCTAGCTGGTCCCATTACCTCCAACCTTATTGTGTCTACCAAGGTAAGTTGAATAAGAAATAGAAACAATCCCATGGAGAAATGTACAGGAAGAAAACAAGAAGCCTTCTGGAAAATGCTCTCCTTGACTCCTGTCATTCCACAGTCTCACAGGGGATGCGTTCATCCTCTCTAAGGTGGTTGCTGACTCAAAAGAAGGTTGCTGCAGAGAAAAGTCCCTCCTGACCAAGCTGGTCTGGGCTTCCTATCAGTGCTTACATATTCCTTCCCCCACCAGGAGACCCGGGTCCTGGAGACAAGAGACTCCGTGCTGTCTTCTTTAGTGCTCCTCCTTTGTAACTGAATAAACATTTGGCGGTTAACTGGTAGAGATTTTTTCTTGGTTTTCCCCCTCTTAATACTTGTTCATCCATGGAAAATGTGGATAATAAATGCAAATTAAAACTGAAAAATTAACACTGAATCCCATTACCCACTGACAATTAACACATTGGTGTATTTTGTTTCTTTTTTCAACGCATAAACATCTTTTGTTTTTGTATTATTTTAACACAGCTGTCACTGTACTCCATGTACTATCTTATATCCTCAATTTTCCTAACAGGAACATTTTCACACAATAAAATAGCACAAAGTAATTTTTTCCTCTGTTCCATGATATATCTGTAGCTATTTAATCGCACAGTGCCTAATTTGAGTTCAGAGCCACACCATCTGGTTCTGCACTACCAAGGAAAGGTCTGAGTTCACAATGGAGCAAGACAGGCCAATGAACTAAAAATTTAAACCTGTTTCTTCAAGTCTTCTCCTACTTGTATACCTACCACCATCCCAATGCTCCCCTGGGAAAACAGAGAAGTCTTCAGTCTCAGAACATTCTGAGTTTCTTTCAGGTCCTCAAATACATAATACTCCTGACTCCTAGCTTCTAGGCTTTTGCACATTCTGTTCCCTCTGTTGGAAATGCTCTTCTTCCTCTTGACCCTCCAACCTTCATGGTAGCCCCAGTGGAACCTGAAAATTTCCTGTTCAACTCTTAGGTCTCAAGTCAATTACCCCTCCCTCCAAGCCAGGGATGGATCCTTTCCCATGTACTTCCCACCATCGGCACCTTCCACACTAATTATAACGGACCACATTCCAGTCTTCCCTGACAAGGAAAGGGCCATTTTGTCCTAGGAGACAAGGATCCTCTTTTTCTTGCCTACCACTAGAGTTTTTGCATGGTACTTCTACATGGTAGGCATTCAATAAAGTTGCTGAATAAATCTATGAATGAAAGCACCATAATAAATAAAACAATAAAGTTGAAAAATTTTCAGAGTCATCTTGCTTGTCTAAGATGACATGGTCAATGCACGTTAGATGTCAAGGGATCCTTCCTAGACTCCTCTCCAGCAACTCCTCCTTCCTTGTAAAGCCAGATGGGAACTGATCACTTGGTAACTAGACCCATGATGACCCACTCCTTGGGAAATTTCACCATTCAGTGGCCTTTCCCCTCCTGACACCAAGGCCTCAGAGGTATGAAAAATATGGACTCACCCAAAAGAAGAGGGTTATCCTCTCTCAGAACTCATAACTGTGTATCGGGCTAATGATCTTCAACTCTGCTATGAAGAAACATTTATAGGCGGCCCCTTCAAAATCATAAAATCTACTTTGCCAGACATTCCTGGTCAGGGAGGGAACTGGAGAATCTTTTCTACAGGGCTTTTACATTCTTTCAGTTCTGAAATATAATGCTTACAAAATTTTAATTTCACCCCCAAATTCCTAAATCCCTGGAATGCAGGCCTGCTGGGCTGACTCCTCATGGCCAGTGATGGCCCATCAGTGAGAGCTTAGGCACCACCAGGTAAGGCTGCCGCCTCCATTACAACCATGGATGTGGTACTTGGATGGGGTGCTCTGGGAAGAGATTATACAACTCACTAAGGAAATAACCACACCTCTAATTCCTCAGACCCACAATGATCCACTTGGCAGAAGGACACCTACATGAGGAATTAGAGAAGGAAAGCTTTCCAATAGTCTGCGAAATTTATGAAAACCTAGTTCAATCCAAAAGGATCTCATAAATATAGTGACACACTTTTGTACACACACACACACACACACACACACACACAATCCCTCAAGCAAAGAGTAGAAAATGGCAAAATGAGTTTTTCTGGTTATTTTTACAAAATTTCTTACAAAGATGTAAAAATTAAATCCCATTACATTAAACTTAACGGGAGTTATCTTTACTAAAAAGAAGAATATTATATGAAATTGGAAGACCTGAGGATACTCAGATGGTTACTACCCCTGGGTACTGCATCCACCATGAGAAGCAGGAAAGGCATAAAAATCCAATATGAGAAGCAGGAAAAGGCCTTAGGTCCTATCCACTTAAAGGAAATACAAACATCATTAGATTCTTAACTCCCAATAATTCATTAATTCTCAATCAATTATGCATGCCACAAATGTCTTGACCTTCTGTATTGGCAAAGTTAATGCCCCACCACTGGAGATAGCCAGTATGCATAATGATTTCCCCTTAACCTATAAGATAACTTTAGTCACGGGAAAAGGAGTGCCATGGACTGAATATTTGTGTCCCCTCCAAAATTCATATGTTGAAACTCTAACTCCCCAGTAGCCATATTTGGAGATGGGACCTCTAAAGGAAGCAGTTAAGGTTAAGTCAGATAGGATTGGTGTCCTTATAAGAGGGGATATTACAGCTTGCTCGTGCTCTCTGTTATTCTCACTGTCTCTCTCTCTCTCTGCATGCATAAATGCACAGAAAAAAAGGCTATGTGATCACTCAGCAACAAGGCAGCAGTCAACAAATCAGGAAGAGAGCTCCCTCTAGAAATTGAGCTTGCCAGCATCTTGATCATGAACCGTGAAAAAGGAATTTTCACCCATTTGGGGTCATTTGTATAATCAAACCATCGTTCTATTCCTAGGAGCTCATGGCACGGCAGTACTGCCTGGTGGTTAGAAACCTAGCCCTTGAAATAAGAAAACACAGATTTGGTTCCCAGCTCCACCTTTTGTTACCTGTGTGATGTTTGAAAGCCATTTTACTTCTGTCAGCCTCGGCTTTCTTATTGGCGAGACAATGGCATTATTAACAACAGTACCCTCCCATGAGGACTGCTGATGTGTTAAGTGAGATCATGTCTATGAAATGCCAGAATTATAATTCAGCTTCCAAACAGTGGCTTCGTTGAGAAGCATCTTCTTGGAACTGATACTCAGTGCATACAGGGGAGAACAGGTTTGCCTTAGCCACCTGATGTTTTCCCCCAAATTTAGGAGTGGTGACATTTCCCGGTAAAAGATCTGGTCGCAGTTCTTGAGCTAGAATGGAATAGACCTGAACATGGCTTCTCCAGAGATGACAAATTAGGAATAAAAAGAGATATGGCAAAGAGTTATAAACCAACAAGGCTGTTGTCAATGGGCCATGAACTCAGTGAGCACAGGGACTGGATTTGTTTTGCTCACCACTGTTTACGCAGTGGCTAGCAGAGTGCCTATCACAAATAGGGCTTGGTCAAGATTTGTTGAGCAAAGGGGAAAAAAGACAAGCAAGTGGCTACTGACCGAATGCCAACTGGCAAGTCCTGGTCAGAGTCACATCATGGATAGTCTTTGCAATGCCACCAAAGAAAAAGGAAAGGTTGAATGTCACCTTAGTTCACCATATCCGATTGACATTGATGGCGATGAGTGGCCTTGTATATTAGATCCTCATTTTTTTTGTCCTGACTGGGTGTGTGAAAAATAAAGCAACAAGGACTTTAATAAATAAACTCACTGCAAGTTTCAAAACTGACCACGACCTAGCATAATTGTCACTCTACATGTTTTCACTTCTAATCATTTCCACTGGCTAATGCCTAAATAAAGGAGAACAAATATCTGGCACCCAAATGTTTTCAGAGCACACAGCAGGTATTTCTAATCAATCATGACATTTTTTTCCCCTTGGCTTGGTCTCAGGCTATTCTCAACACGGCATTCCAGAGAGCCCCTGACAATCAACTGGAGCTGGCCTTTGAGGTGGAACCATTCTGCCTCTGCTCTAGATGGGTTTCCTTTCACATCATTGGAACTGTCATTTGTTAGCATTCCTCCCAAGAACCCACTCTTCCTACCTATGGAAGGAAGCATCCTAATTTTCATTTGAGGACCCACTTTTTCTCTTCTCCTAATTTACTGTCAGCCAGGGACACTGACCCCACGCTTGGGGTGAAACCTAATTTAGGCATTAGCCAGTGGAAATGATTAGAAGTGAAAACATGTAGAGTGACAATTATGCTAGGTCGTGGTCAGTTTTGAAACTTGCAGTGAGTTTATTTATTAAAGTCCATTCCCCTGGCCATAGTGATTGGTTCAAGGTTGTACAAGGGAGCGTTGGGTGTTCTGTTATGTGCAACCAAGAGAATAAGACTTGAAGCAATGCCCATCTTGATGCATTCCTCCAACTCATCAATGTTACAGATCTCTAGAAAAGATCCCCCAGGCCATCTACCTTGCCAAGCTTGCCTTGTCCTGCTCATCACTTCTCTGGAACTGAGGCGAGCACCAGCTAATGCAAAAAAGTCTTGGCAAAAGAGGTAGATGGGGCCTTACAGGGCCGAGAGACCACCTGGGCATCCGAGGCTTGGACTTCCTTTCCATCCTCTTTGCCAAGTGAATGTCCCCAGTCCTGGGATGCTCACCATCTTCTTGAAGTATCATTTCCAAATCAGCCAGCTCTGATTATTCGGACTCAAACTTTCAGGAAGAGAGGGGCATGCTAAGCCTGAGCTTTTCATTCTGAACTACGCCCCTCAGCAAGCACTTGTTTGCCTACTTATTTCCTCACTCAGTCACTTCTTCGTACGGTCAGTAAATATTTTTCAGTAGTTTCCACACGTCAGGCACTGGTCCAGGTATTTGGGAGACATGAGTGAACAAAACACACAAAGCCCCTGACTCATGGAGCTCACATTCTAAGAGACAGAAGACAGGCGATCAACAATAAACATAACCATTAGAAAGTGACAGGTACCACAGGAGAAAACAGAGCAGGTGAAGAATGACCGAGGGCCCAGTTTTACCACCGTCAAACCGTGGTCGAGGTGGGCCTAGCTGGTGCCGGGACACTGGGCTCTGACGTGAAAGAGGCCAGCGGTGACCCACGCGCAGAGTTAGGGGTCCTGTGACCAATGTATTAAAGTTGCTTCCCAAGCTCTCAAACTTCTGAGTGACTTACTCCACTTCCAACCACCAGTGTTTGTTGGTAGCTGGGGGCTATGTCTATACACAAACCAGTTTGACTGAATTTCTTTCTATTTTTTGTTTGTTTTAAGTGTTTGGGTGGTGAAGGGTGGAGAGCTGTCCAATTTTGGCAGTGAGAAGTGGAGTAATGTTGGTGGGAGGTAGGCCGACCTCACAGTTTGCTCACGCACCACCCTCCCCCCCCCACCCCCACCCCGGGGACTCGACTCCATAAATGTCTGGGAACCTGAGTCGGGACTCTGACAAATGCATGAGCCACAGCAAACACCTGACAGGAATTCTTCTTCTTAGTAGCAGCTGGAAATGCCGCCTCTGCCAGGGCTGGCGACCCGCTGACCCTGGTGTCCTGGGCCTGGGGAGCAGCCACTGGGAGGTGGCCTCCTTGGCCCGGCGCCGCCCCAGAGCGGAGGCCCTGTGAGCCGGCCGCCCTTCCCATATGTGTTTGGGCTTTCTCGTTCCTGACCTGTCCTCCCACCGGCCCTACCGCTTGACTGAGATTTATGTGCCGGCGTCACGCTCACCCTGGAGCCTTTGAGGAAAACATAAAACAAATCCCAAGGATTTGGGAGGGAGGGGCCCGTCATCAGTTACTGTGAGGGAAGTCAGAGGCAGCTGCACATAACCTCCACCAGTTTAAGGTGCACCCTGAGGCTGGAGCCCAAATCCCTTGGCTGCCAAAGCTGGCCGGGCTGCCTGCCTGAGCCCAGTCCCGGGGCTGGCTCGAGTGTTTCCCCGTGAGAGGCTAACTCGGGGGCTGCACACCCCTCCCAGGTGAAGCCCTCTGTGTGTCCGGTGAGGGTCTGGGCAGGGCTACAGGCTCAGGAGGTGGGGCAGGAAATACCAGGGGTCGGGACTGGACCTCCAGCCTCGGGGAGGCGGAGTTACAATGAGCCCCGCTTCTTACCTGTGTGACCATGGGCTAGTTCATCACTTCTGCATTAACTCACCTGTGAAGGGGGTAATGATGGTGCCAAGCTTATCTGGTTAGAGACAGAACAAAGGGTCTAAAGCTTATCAAGTCCTTCGTGCCATTCATGGCATATAAGCAGCACTAAAAATATCAGCTACTGGCATTATAATTGATATTCTTTTTTTAAACATTTGCTTACTTTTGGGAGACAGTGTATGAGTGAGGGAGGGGCAGAGAGAGAGAGGGAGACACGGAATCTGAAGCAGGCTTCAGGCTCCGGGCTGTCAGCACAGAGCCTGACGCAGGGCTTGAACCTACAAGCCACAAGATCATGAGCTGAAGTCGGACACTTAACAGACTGAGCCACCCAGGCACCCCTTGATATTCTTGATATAACAACACACACGCGCGCGCGCGCACACACACACACACACACACACACACACACACACTCACGCACCACTGCCTAGAACCTGTAGGCTCTCCCCATCTCTGAAAGTTTTTCACAAGAGCAGTCCCCCTGAAAATATGACGAACCAAATCCTCCATTTTAGTACTTTATCCTTATTCAATGACTTCAAGGGGGGAATTAATTTGTATGACTGTGCTCACTGCCATCAGGCAACTAACCTGTCTCTTTATGGAGAACATAAACCATGCACATTGGCACCGGCCCAAAGCCGGGGAGAAAGCAAGCTGTAAAAACAGAATCTTTAATGGTTATATTCCCCTGGTCTTTCAGATTATGACCTAGTCCTCACTTCAGCACCCCGGACACATAGAGTCTTTCACCAAGACCAGTGGGAGGCATCTGTTCCATCGAGAGCTAAATCCTATAGAACCACACTCAGGACTGTGGGGTTACAACACATTCAGATACAGTCAGACAGACACACACAGTCACACAAATACACACAAGGACATGCAGAGAGACAGACACACAATCACAGACGTGCACACACAGACACATGCAAACATTCACATAAGCAAACACAACTAACAAATCTAAACACTTAACACCTAAGTACTTAACAACTCACCTCAATCCAAATCATCACTTCGATTAGGGAATTATTGTTCCCTGTAAAGACATGCAGAAACCGGAACTCTGTAAAATCAAGCAACTGCACAACATGCCCCAGCTGGGAATCTGAACTCAGCTCTGCCTATTTCTCAAGCCTATGTTCTTTCTTATGCACGACACAGTCTCTCTACAAATATTCCACACACGTTGTCCTGGATATCTGTCAGGACCCACTAAAAGTTGTCAGCTCAGGTCTGGTTTGTAGTCTAGCTGCAGAGGGAGGGTAAAGGCAGGCGATCGAGTGGTGGTGCTCAATTGGGAGTGATTTTGCCCTGCAGGGGATCTCTGGAGGCATTTTGGTTTGTCACAATCAAGGCAAGGAGATGCTAACAGCATCTAGTAAGTAGAAGCCAGGGACAGTGTTGAACGTCCTACAATGCACAGGGCAGGGAATTACTCCATCCCAAATGTGCTGAGGTTGAGAACCTGAGAGTAAGAGAGAGATGCCACCCAGTCTGCAAGTGAGGTCAAGAGCTCTCCTGTGCACACTCCTAGCTGGGCTCAGCTTACAATCCTTCTCCCGCCTGGAATGAGCTGCTCACTTTGTTCCCAGAGTTGTGGCATCCTCCATAAACTCTGGGACCCATGTTATTGTTTTGTTAAGAAAAACTTTCAAGTAATTACTCACTTTCTCTTTCTTTTTCCTAAGGTAAAATTAGAATCTTTTCTGGGATGAGCAGATCCATAGGGCTATCATTTTTTATACTCTCCCCAAAGTCTTCTGACTTTATGCCAGAAGGTGTATTTTGATGCCAACCAAGAATAATAGCACTTAGGGAACATAAACCACCTTTTGCTACTCAAAACGTACCTTTTGTGTTTTATTTGTTTGAATAATTTTCTCCAATTAATTTACAAACATGTGAACACTCAAAATAGGCCAAGGGATCCTCTCCCAACCAGGAAGATGTTTGAGTAGCCCCACAAAGTCTGCAGATCATCTCAGGCTAATACTATTACTAGATAAAAGTTAAGCAATTATGTTATCAGCGTTCTCCAGAGAAACGGGACCAATAGGATATAGATAGCTAGAGCTAAAACTAGAGCTAGAGACAGAGACAGAGACAGAGACAGAGATAGAGATAGAGATAAAGATTTATTATAGGAATTGGCTCACATGATCATGGAAGCTGAGAAGTCCTGGTACCTGTTGTCTGCCAAGTGGAGAACCAGAAAAGCTAGTGGTATAATTTGTCCAAATTCAAAGGCTTGAGAAGCAGGGGCTCATGGTATAAGTCCCAGTCTGAGTCTGAAGGCCAGAGAACCAGGAGAGCAGATGTCCAAGGGCAGGAGAAAGTGGATGTTCCAGCTCAAGTTAAGAGAAAATTTGCCTTTCCTCTGTTTGTTCTATTCAAGCCCTCGGTGGATAATATGATGCCCACCTGCATCGATGAGGGTGACCTTTCTTATTCAGTCTACCAATACAGATGCTTATCTCTTCCAGACATACCCAGAAATAATGTTTTACCAGCTACTGGGCACCTCTTAACCCAGTCAAGTTGGCACATCAAATTAACCATCATAGCAATTAATCACTGACAAAATTCCTAAGAATGGGGATCATATGGCCATTGATTAGAATATAGGGATAGTTTGGTCAAAATATATCATAACTCTCTCAGCCATGGTTTGATTGAGTCATGAAACTGAAAAGACCAGAGGAGCAATGACTTCAGGCATGGCTGGATCCAAGTGCTCAGAAAGCATCAGCAAGATCTGTTGTCTCTCAATTTATCTGCCCTAATTCCTCTGTGTTGGCTCCATTCTCACAAAGATTTTACCCTCAGGGTAGCAAGATGGCCACTCCAGCTTCTGCCTATATCCTTGTAGAGTATGGTTCAGTGGGAAATAGGTTGGGCCTCTTTTCTGACATTCCCAACAAAAGTCTCAGTGTGTTTCTTATTGAATCATATGTCCATGCCAACCACTGAAGCCACGGGACATGACATGCCACTTGGCTAGGGCCCGTCAGTGCTGTCCGAGTGGGTGATGGGGAAAAGAAGGTGGATAATGCCATCCAAATCCACAGTGACAACGTTAAGAGCAAAATCAGTATTGTCCCCAGTCAATGAAGGCTTGATCCTGAAGAACCAAGCAACTGACAGGAGTCCTTACTGGCAGTGATAAGCCTGGCTCTGACTTTCTAGAACTGCCCTAAACAGGACACCTGTCCTCTCTAAAGACCTCCAAAGTCTTGTCCGTTTCAGAATGTTTTCCTCTATGGATGCCTTCAAAAGTTACCCTAGGATACCTATTACAAGTTTTGGCATTCTCTATCAGTTTTGAGACCCATATTCTTTCCTTATTTTTTTGGATAAGAACAATCTTTCAAGTAATTACTTGACACTTACTGTATCTATTTCAAACACAGCAAATAAAGAAAAATGGGACAAGGATCAGCAGAACTTTACTGATGTTTTATGTCTTTTCTGGCAGTTACAAACAAACCAGCAAGTCACTTAGGATACTCTACTTGGCTTACAAGTTTCATGGTAGCATAAACCATTCATTTGAGTGGGTTCTGATTAATACCCTTTAACACCAGAAGGGTACTACCGTGCCGTGGAGAGCAGCCTGAAGAAGTCCTCCCATGTCTGACAAAAAAGGGTGGGAAGAAGGGACAGGGACTAACATGCTACTGGGCCATCAGGCTTGTTTTTCCCTCATGGGGGAAAATCATTTTCTGGTGGTCAAATTGGGTAGAGTGTGGAACTGTTATCGATATTATGATAAAATTATATTCTTTGGTGCAAGCATGAAGCCTGTAATTGCTGATTTCATCCTCTGATGTGGCCAATTACGGATACATATATTGGTAATAACTCAGTTGGGCTCTTGGCATTACCTAGCAAAGAGTTGGCTGGAAGTACTCGGGTGTCTATTAGGAAAGTAGGATAAGCATAAAGTGGTGGGTCATGTGATCCATCAAGGCTGTAATTGCATCACCACACAGAGTCTGTTTCTCTTAGTCCATCTATTGTCTCTGTGTCTAAAATGGAAAAGATCTCATCTTCATCTAGAGAATGACAGGGATTGAAATGGTCAGACCCAGGATTTCTTCCAATGGGGGAACATTACTCAACACTTTTAAGTGTTTTAAGTGGGACCACATGACTACATTTGAGTCAGAGCCTCTGAGCTGAAGAGGAATTCATTGGAAGACAGGAAAATATTCGGAATGTAGTCCAGAGATAAAAAGATGCCCCGTAAGCTCAGATGGGTAAGACACATAGAAGATGCATAAGGCTTAACACAAATCTAATCCAAGTTCTGGAAGGTGATAAAAGAACAGAATGGAAGTCTTATCAAAGAGATAACATTACCCGTTTTCAGATTTAGGATTCAGCACAGAGGCATCATAGTGAAACTGCCGAAAACCGAAGAAAACAAAACAATCTTAAAAGCAAGAGATGATATAACACAGATCGCCCATAAAGAACTAGTTTTTGGAACAGCTGCTGACTTATCACCCCCAAGTGTGCCCAGAAGAACGGAGCATCTTCAGGGGGCTGAGAGAAGTTCCTGTCAGCCCAGAGATCAATGCCCAGTGAAACTCTCAACAACGATGTTAAAATAAAAACACAAACAAAAACTGAGTATTTATCCACAAAAAAGTAACCTAAAAATAGCTTTAAAACTTTAATTCTAATGGATGTATGTTAGACACAAGAAAAATTATTCCAGACGAAAAGCTGATGTAAGTAGTAAAAAGTGAGCAAAGGCATTGGGAAATATGTGGGCTAATCTAATGATTGCATACAGTGATAATGCAAATACCAAATGGGATGGGGAAAACAAAAAATAATAATACTGACCTATAAGAGTAACAGAACTCCAGCTGACACAGTAATTATGGATAATAACAGTTGGAAGGAGTGTGATCTGGGAGCAAAATTATCCTAAGTTTTGAAGATTATTCTGGAGGATGTGAAATATGTTAACTAAATGTGAACTTTATTAAGCAAAGTACACTTATTTAAACTGCTAGTATAACTACTAAAAGAATAAGCAAAGAACATACATCCACCAAAGAGGGAGCAGGGGAAAATGGAATAAGAAAATAAAATCCAAAAGAAGACAGAAAAGGGGGAAAAGAATCAAAGGAAGGGGGCACCTGGGTGGCCCAGTGGGTTAAGCACCAGACTTCAGCTCAGGTCATGATCTCATGGTTCATGGGTTTGAGCCCCACGTTGGGCTCTATGCTCACAGCTCAGAGCCTGGAGCCTGCTTCAGATTCTGTGTCTCCCTCTCTCTCTCTCTCTCTGCCCCTCCCCCACTCATGCTCTTTCTCTCAAAAATAAATAAACATTAAAAAAATTTTAAAAAAAATAAAAAGAATCAGAGGAAGCAGGACAAACCCAAAGCACATGACAAGTTACAAGAAATAAAGTTAAATATATCAGCATTCACAATGAATATAAATGGATTAATATCTTCAGATAAAAGACAAAAACTTCCAGTCAGAGTTGGAATTGAAAAAGTTCAATTGTATGCTGCACATAAAAACAAAAATTAACAGACCTGTGAAACAAATCCACCAGTATAACAGCAATTGTTTCAATACACCTCTCTCAATAATGACACATGAAGTAGATCAAGAAGCCATTATAAACTGAAAAAGTCAAATAAAAAATCCTGATTTTGTGCATTACAAAGAACAGGAGCCTAACAATTAGAGAAGACCCACACCCCTCAAGTGCAAAAACTGGCCACATATTATGTCTTAGAGCTGACCTTGGAAAATACAGAAACATGGCATCTCCCGTGCCATGTTCTCTGACCAATACGCACTTAAGTGAGAAAATGTGGGGGTTGAAAAAAATATATAGAAAAACTGCATATGGGACACCTAGGAGGCTTAGCTGGATAAGCGACTGACTCTTGATATCGGCTCAGGTCATGATCTCCCAGTTCATGCAATTGAGCCCCATGTCAGGCTCTGTGCTGACAGTGTGGAACCTACTTGGGATTCTCTCTCTCCCTCTCTCTCTGCCCCTTCCCTGCTCATGTGTGCACACTCTCTCTCAAAATAAATAAATAAACTTTTTTTTTAAAAAGCTTTATATAATTGAAAATTTTTTTTAAAAACAACTAATGTGTCACAGAAAAATAATAATGGAAATTAGAAAATACTTAAACATGGGTGAGGCAACTAAAACAATATTACAGGGGAATTATACTTTCAATATTCCATTATAAAGTAAGTTATAAGCTCCAAATTAATGAACTAAGCATCTAATGGACAATTAGGAGGGAAAATATCAGGATAAAAACAAAGAAAATAGAAGGAAAGCAATAATAAAGATAAAAACAAATATTAATAAAATTAAAAACAACACCAAGAGTAAAGATCAAAAAACCCAGAAGTTGGGGTTCTGAAATGACTAATAGAAAATTATTGTCAATATTAATATAGGTAATTAATACACATAAGATGCAAATAAAATTAGGAGTAAAAGAAAAGACGGTAGTAGAGATGCTACAATATTAATAGTTAAAAACAAGTTATTATTTTATGGACAACTTCATACTAATAAACTCACAAATTTCGGTAGAATGGATAAATTCCTAGAAAAATTCCTATCAAAATTGACTCAAGAAAGAAGAGAAAGTAGAAATAATCCTATAATTATTTTAAAAATTAATCAGAGGATACAAAAATGCTTATTCGAAGGGGCGTATGTAACCTGATATTTATTGTAGTGCTGTCAACAAGTCAAATAATGTAAAGAACCCAAATGTCCATTGACTGATGAATGGATATACACAATGGAATATTACTTGGCAATCAAAAAGAATGAAATCTTTGCAACAACAGGGATGAAACTAGAATGTATTGTGTTAAGTGAAATAAGTCAGAGAAAGATAAATATCACATGATTTCACTCATATGTGGAATTTAAAATATAAAATAGATGAACATAGGGGAAGGGAAGGAAAAATAAGATAAAAACAGAGAGGCAAACCTAAGAGACTCTTAAATACAGAACAAACTGAGGGTTGATGGAGGGGGGTGGGTGGGGGGATGGGCTAAATGAGTGATGGGCATTAAGGAGGGTACTTGCTGAGATGAACATTGGGTGTTAAATGTAAGTGATGAATCACTAAATTCTATTCCTGAAACCATTATTATACTGTATGTTAAATAACTTGGATTTAGTTAAAATAAAAAATAAATGTATAAAAATGAAAAATGAAAAAATGTTATATCAAAAGGGTGCCTGGGTAACTCAGTCGGTTAAGTACCCAATTCTTTTTTTTTTTTTTAATTTTTTTTTAACGTTTATTTATTTTTGAGACAGAGAGAGACAGAGCATGAACAGGGGAGGGGCAGAGAGAGAGGGAGACACAGAATTGGAAGCAGGCTCCAGGCTCTGAGCCATCAGCCCAGAGCCCGACGCGGGGCTCGAATCCACGGACTGTGAGATCGTGACCTGAGCTGAAGTCGGACGTTTAACCGACCGAGCCACCCAGGCGTCCCTCCAATTCTTGATTTCAACTCAGTTCATGATCCCAGCATCTTAGGATCAAGCCCCACGTCAAAACCTGCTTGGGACTTTCTCTCTCTCGCACGCACGCGCTCTCTTTCTCTCTCTCTCTGCCCCTTTCCTCTGCTCACACACTCTATCTTTATAAAATATAATTTTTTTAATTTTGAAAAAAATTAAAAAATAATAAAAGTAAAAAATTATATCCAAAATTTCATTGTTACAAAAAAAAAGAAAACGCTGGATTCTGATGGCTCTATAGGCATGTTTTACCAAACAGATAGGAAGAGATAATTCCAAATTTATACAAACTCTTCCAGAGCATTATTTTTATTAGGCCAACCTAACCTTGATTGCAAATAAGACAGGGACAATATAACAGGCCAATTTCACTCATGAGCATCAATGAAAAAATGTAAATAAAACACTAGCAAATCAAATTCACAAGTACATGAAAACATTACAACATTATTACCGATTTGGGTTTGGTCAAGAAATATAACTTTGGTTTATACAGAAATAAATGAATGCAAGTCATCATATGAACAAATTAGAAAAAAAAATCCCACATGATTATATAGTAAATGCAAAAAAAAAAAAAAAAAGGCTTTCCATAAAATTCAACTCAGTCGAATGAACTATAACTACCAGAAATAAGATTCTTTAGTGATGAAAGTTGAGAGTATTCCACCTAGAAAAACTTTTAGAAATATAGAAGAATAACTTTATTACTTCAGTAAGAAAAGCATTTTTAAAATAAGACGTAATAAGCACAAACCATAAAATTTTGACAATTTGTGTTAAGTTCATTTCTTTTTGAGAGAACAAGCACAGCGGGGGAAGGGCAGAGAGAGGAGGGACAGGGGATCCAAAGCGGGTCCTGCCTTGACAGCCCCACACAGGGCTCAAACTCAGGAACCATGAGATCATGATCTGAGCTGAAGTTGCATGCTCAAATGACTGAGCCACCCAGGCACCCAGAAATTTTGAAAATTTAAAACTAGAAATCTTTTTCATGAAAAACAACAAACTGGGGAAAGACTTTTGCAACCTGTAACCAACAGATAATTAGTATCAAGGATAAGGAATTCCTATAAGTCAGTGATAAAAAGTCATTACTCAATAGAAAAAAAATCATAAACAACATTTAATAAGGAAGACATAAATAGACCATATACATATTAAAAGCTGATCCGTCTCTATTAGCAGCTGTATAAATGTGAATTAAAACCACATTGAGAATATCACTCAGCCATAAAAAAGATGAGATCTTGCCATCTGTGACAATATGGATGGACCTAAAGGGTATTGTGCTAAGTAAAGTAAGTCAGTCAGAGAAAGAGCGCATATAATTTCATTTATATGTGGAATCTAAAAAACAAAACAAACAAAAACAGATTCTTAAATACAGAGAACCGGCAGTTGCTAGAATGGAGGTGGACAGGTGGGGATGGGTGAAATCGATAAAGGGGATTAAGAGGTACAAACTTCCAGGTGTAAAACAGGTAAGTCATGAAGACGAAAAGAACAGCACAGAAGATAGTGTTAATATCATAATAACATTGTATGATGGCACATGGTGACTACACTTATCATGGTGAGCACTGAGTAATGCAAAGAACAGTCCAGTTAATATGCTGCATACCTGAAACTAATATAACATCATATGTTAACTATACCTCAATAGAAAAATGAATCAATTAACATACACACTGAGATATAATTTTGGACTGGGAATGATTAAAAAGTCTGACAGTACTTGAGGTAGGCAAGGATGTGGGGCTACGGAGCTTGTCATTACAACCTGGATTGGAACAGCTGCTTTGAAAAGCACCGTGATGTCACTCAGTGAAGGTGACTGTGCACAAGCACCGAGCCCCAGAAATTCCAGCCACAGGTTGGAAAACTCTTGTAAGAAACTCTCCCACAGAAAACTCTTACAAATGTGTGCCAGGGAACATATGCAAAAATGATAGGGCAAGATTATTCACATTAGTGAAAAACGGGACACTAGCTAAATGTCCATCGACAGTAGGATGGATAGATAATTGTGGTACATTTAGACAATGGATGGTCTCTGACACTTAAACTCTTGCGTAATGTATAGAGGCACAATCAGGGAAATAGCAGGAGACAGCGTGGAAGGAACCGGAAGTGTTTGTTAGTTTGTTGTTTTTAATTAATGGTGGTGGTAGTTACCTGACATTGATTTCATTATTCTTCTTTAACTGGGCACACATATTTTATAAACTTTTGTATCTATGACATTTTATAATCAAAAGAGCATTTAATAAAATTAGTCTTTTTTTCAACTTTAGAAAGGCTCTAAAAAGAAGCAAGATATTTTGTATTGTGTTTTAAATGTTTTAAGTCAACCAGTAGTACTGTGTTCTTTGAAGAAATGCTATAATTTCCAACAAATAAAGAACAGCATAGGGATATCGTTACCATTATGTGATATTCTTTATGCTATATAGCCAAAGCAACTTAATGAAAACATTAAATAAAAAGTGAATGCATTACAAACAAAGAGCATAGCTATTATTTTTTGGAGGTTATTTTTTTAACATGGAAAATCCAAGAGTATCATTTAAAAAAAAAAAAAAAAAAAGAATAAAACCAGAAAGAGAATTGGGTAAATTACTCTCAGCCAAAATAAATAATAAATATATGAGAATAAAGGTTATGCAACAACTTATTTTGAAAATACCAGGAAAATATTAGATTCAAAAAAAAATACCTTAAGAACATAAGATACCTTGAGATAAACAAGACATCTTTAGGACCTACCTAAATAAAATAGTAAAATGTTACTGGGGTACAAAATAAAGACAAATAAATTAAGAGAGAGAGATATGCCATAGATACCCTTTGGATGGAAGACATGATATTACATCAATTTTTTTCAAGACTAGCCCATAAAATAAATACCATCTCATTACTTTGGGACTTGATAAAATTGTTCTAAAATTAGTCTGAAGAATAATCAGTGAAAATTGCAAGAAAAATATTTTTAAAAAGAAGAAGAATCCTATAGCAGAGATTTCTCAAACTCCTGGATATTAAGATATAAAGCTTCGGTGACTAAAACAATACATTTATTCAGGTACAAGGATATCACACCAGGATGTTTGCTGGAGTGCTTTTGATATAAAATGGGAGCACTCTCATGTCTGTGGACATGAGCCCATTTATTAAATTATGTGGCAGTAAGTACAGTGGAATAAAAACTTACATAAAAGCTCATCTAGGCGTGCCTGGGTGGCTCAGTCAGTGGAGCGTCCGACTTCGGCTCAAGGTCATGATCTCACAGCTCATGAGTTTGAGCCCTGCGTCCAGCTCTGTGCTGACAGCTCAGAGCCTGGAGCCTGCTTCAGATTCTGTGTCTCCCTCTCTCTCTGCCCCTAACCCACTCGCATCCTGTCTCTGTCTCCCTCAAAAATAAATAAACGTTAAAAAAAAATTTAAAGCTCATCTACATCTAGATACGTGTCATTAAACTGCAGAACTCCAAAAACAATGAGAAAAATCTTAAAAGCAGGTAGGCACAAGTCTGTATTATGAACCAAAAGACGGCCCTTTAACTGGCAGGAAACTTCTCAAAAACAACAGTATAGGTCAGAAAAAAATTGAATAATATACCAAAAATAGTGAGCAAAAATAAATAGCCTAGAATTTTCCCCTGACTAAATTACCATTTAACAGTGAGAGCAAAGGATAAAATAAATGGACTTCCATACAAAGCCTGCAAGGATTTGCCCCTGAAAAGTCCCTTTCTGAAAGAACTATCAAAGAATGTAAGACAGAAAGAAGGGGTCTGAACCCCCTGGGTGAGAGCAGGAGGAGACAGACAATGAATGGCGAGCAAACTGAGAAAATCTAAAGCAAGACCTGGGTACAAAAATGATCATTACTAATTTTGTAGCATAAAAAGGGTGAGACACAAACATCAGATTACAATAATATATAATTAAAGGGGTAATGAGAGCTAAAACGTTACATATACCTCAATTTTAAGTTAAGCAAACTCATTAAAAATATTTTATGGAGACTTTAAAAAAAGAAAAGAAACACATAACATGCAAGCCAATGAAGGGATAAAAGGAGAATTGTAAAGAAATCAAACAATTTGCCCAAAAAAAAAAAAGGAAAGGAGGGAAAAACAGAAGGAATAAACAAGGTGAAGAAATACCTAAACATGCATAAGTCTTGCTTCTGTGTAGAAGGATGTGGATGAAGCATTTCTCTCGGTTTAACAAGAAAGCACCAAAGTTTTTCAATCATGTTATTCTAAGGAGCTAGTAAAGAGCAGTTAGAAGCCTTGGATAACTGAATTACAGAGAGAAAAGAGGCTTAGAAAGTGGGGAAAGCTTCAGCTTCAGTTTGAGTGCAGATGGACAGGATCATCGTAAACAGAGATAATATGTGCAGATAAGAAGAAATCAGCAAAATCTGCATGGACCAGCAGGCTGGATCCTAACGCAGAACAAATGATTCACTGCAAGAACTCTCGCCCCTCTCCCACACCCTTGAATTGTGCCAAGAAAGCGTAGATACAGGAGGGAGAAGAGAATATGGTTCAACGGTCTTACTGGAGTTGAAATCCAAAACAAAAATATGTGAAACTATAGCCCAACCTCCTCCTCTCTCAAAACTAACAAAATGAGAGAGGGAGTGATTGATAACAATGAGAAGGACATTTTCCCTCTCAGCTTTTCCTCCCCCAAGTTCAAATCCAATCATGAGAAAAACATCAAACGAATCCCAAAGGAGGGATATTCCACCAAATACAGTACTCCTCAAAATTATCAGCATCATAACAACAGGGAAAGTCTGAGAAACTGCCTTAGACCATAGGAGACACGGGAGACACCATGACTCAGTGTCACATGGGATCTCAGATGGGATCCTGGATCTGAAGAAGGATGTTAGTGGGAAACCTGGTGCCGTGTGAATAAAGTCAAGTTTAGTTCATAGTAACGTACCAAGGCTGGCTTCTCGGTTGTGACAGGTGTAACAGTAATGTAAAATATTCCTAAACAGGAAAGCTGGACAAGGGATGTGCTGGAGATCTTTGTACTGTCCTTCCAACTTTACTGTGAATCTAAAACTATTATACAATAAAAAGGATATTTTTTAAAAAGAAACAAAAAACAAAAAACCATTTACAAAGTACAAAACACTTATAAAAATAATTAACAGAAGATAAGCAAAATTGGCATACTGAAAGCAAAAAAAGTACAGCTCACAAACTTTTTAAAAGCATCTCACTAAATGGAGGGATACGCCATATTCATGGATTGTAAGTCTTCATATAGTTAAGATGTGATTTCTCTGCTGAATAGATCAATTGATTCAATGTAATCCCAATCTAAACCCAGCATGTTTTTTGTTTTGTTTTTTTTTTGTATAAATTGATAGGCTGGTTCTAAAATGTAAAAGAATAGCCAAAAACACTCTGATAAAAAGGAAGAAAGTTGAAGGACTTATACTGCCTGATTTCAAGACCTACTAGTAAGTGAGAGCAATCAAGACAGTGTGATGAGGGCATGTTTACACAGACATGGAAACAGAACAGAAATACACACATATACATGGCACACTGATTTACCCCAAAGGAGTCAAACTGAATCATGGAGTAAAGAGGATGGTCTTTTCAACAAATGGTGTTGAAATAACTGGATATCTATCTATCTATCTATCTATCTATCTATCTATCTATCTTTTTTAATAGCATCTGGCCCTACATCATACCACAAACAAGAATTAACTCACAATAGCTCACAGACTTAAATGTAATAAATACAACCATAAAACTTAATTTAGGAAACATTTTTACAAGTTTAGGATAGGTAAAGATTTCTTTGTGAGAAAAAAAATGAATCATGAGAAAAACTGATAAAATAGAGTTTATAAAAATCAAAACCATCTGCTCTTTAAAAGTTATCAGTGAGAAAAGTAAAAAATAGACTACATACTGGGGGAAAATATTCACAATGTATATACATCTATCACAGCATTTGTATCCAAAACAAATAGAACATAACAACCTTCAATAATAGTAACATAATGGATCCAATAAAAATGGGTAAAACATTTAAACACATAATTTATAAATGTATAAAAACACATAATTTATACAAATGGCCAATTAGGACATAAATCAATATCCTAAGTCGTTAACATTGTGTGTCAACTACACTCAAATAATTTTTTAAAAATCCATAGTCATTACAGAAATTCAAATTAAAACCACAATGAGATACCCACTCCAGAATGGCTAAAATGTTTTAAATTTTTTTTCACGTTTATTTATTTTTGAGAGAGAGAGACAGAGCATGAGCATGAGCAGGAGAGGGCAGAGAGAAAGGGAGACAGAATCCGAAGCAAGCTCCAGGCTCTGAGCTGTCAGCATAGAGCCCAATATACAGGGCTCGAACCCACAGACCACGAGATCATGACCTGAGCTGAAGTCGGACACTCAACCGACTGAGCCACCCAGGTGCCCCGTGAATGGCTAAAATGTTTCAAATTGACAATACCCACTCAGCAACAATGTGAAGCAGCTAGAGCTGCCCACGGCAATGTAAAATGACCAAACAGCTTTGAAAAACAGTTGGGCAGTCACTTATAAAGGGACGTATCCATTTATCATATGACCCAGAAATTGTACTCCTAGATAGTGACCTGAGAGAAATGAAGACACATCCATAAAAAGATCTGTAAACAAATTTACAAAGAGGCTTCATTCAAAGAAGCCAAAACATGGAAGCAAATCCACTATGTATCAGCAAGAGAATGAGCTGTTATATATTCAACCAATGAACTGTTACTGCTTATCAAGAAAAAGGATCAAACTTCGATGCATGCGACAATGTGCACAGATTTCAAAAATACTACTTTTTGCAAAAGAAGTAAAGACAAAAAAAAGTACATACTGTAGGATTCCATGCATGTGACCTTATCTGTGAGACAGAAATGAGAACAGCGGTCACCTCTAGAAGGAGAAGGAGGGACTACACAGGAGAATGAGGAAACTTTCTAGGGTTCTGGAACTATTCTAGATCTTGATTTGGAGTGTAGATGACATGGGTGTTTAGATTTGTTAAAACTCACCTGTCTCCAGATGTTGTAAGCCAGTAAGCCATCATCTGGGATCCGTGAGCATCTTTTAAGCCCCTACAGAGTGCAGATAGTAACCTGTGCCCCAGGGTGGGGGAAGGAACTCTTGTAGTCTGCCCTCAGGTATCCTCTCATCTTGCTGAGAGGCTGAACTACCCACTTAGTCAAGAAGCAGAGCACTCAAGGCATGGGGAGCACCAAATGGGAAGAGGCAGGCAGAGAGAGAGCTAGAACAGGGATACAATTCCCCCAGGTGCCCTATGCAGCCTTATTTTCAGAGACTGCCATTTGTAGCAAGGGCCTCCCCAAGCTGCTTCCCTACACATCCTAATGTCCCTGCAGATCACTCACAGGCTCCCAGCTGACTCACACCTTTCTTTGATCTTCTAAGTGAAGGCAGCCTTCAAGTTCAAGGAACACAAAAGACTTCCACAGGTGTTAACTCACCCAATTGCTCTATGAAGATATCACCCAGGCCCATCATGGCAGGAAGCTAACAGGAAAGTGCTGGATGTGGGGCCTTACAGTTTGGAAGCTCAATATATACTTTTCTGAGGTGCTCTGCTGAGAGATTTATGTGACTCAGTCTCCACTCCCAGCAAGATACTGCAGCGGGAAGGCTGCATGGGCACCAAATGCTTGAGACACGATTTATCATTCACGGCCTCAATTCCTTAAATCTTGTAGTTGTCAAATGGTGCTTGTGAGATTTCTCTCTCTCTGCCCTTATTCCTATTCCTTCCTGGTAGAAAGATGGGGACAGTTTGTGAGGGCAAAGCTGGGTTTCAGGATACCATATAGGAATGGGTCATCGGCATAAAAATTCACTGCCAGTCCTGACACGTAATTGGTCTGGTTCCGAAATTGCAAACAAAGACCTCAAACAAAGCTCAGCAAACCCCCAGCTGAACAACGAGAACCTAAATAGTGTCCTAGTGCTACAACAGAAGACCGCAGACTGGGTGGCCTCTAAACAACAGAAATGTATTTCACAGTTCTGGAGTCTGGAAGTCTGAGGTCAGGGCATGGTCGGGTGAGGGTCCCCTTCTAGATCACAGACTTCCTGCAGTACCCTCACAGGGCAGAGGGCTGGAGAGATCTCTCTGGGTCCTCCTTCATAAGGGCACTGGTCCCATTTATGAGGGCTCATGATCTAAGCACCTCCCAAAGGGCCCCTCCCCTAATACCATCCCCTTAGGGATTAGGTTTTTGACATAGGTATTTTCAGGGAACACAAACATTCAGACCATAGCAGCGGGGACCTTCTGATGCTTCCTTTCAAATCTCCAGTCCTATGAATGCACACATTAGACTAATATTCTGCTTGCATTCCCTTATTCTACAACTATTTACAGAGGGCCGCACACTGTTCCAGGTGCTATGGATACAACGCTGGACAAATTAGTTAGCAATCCCTGCTCTCACAGAGAGCACGTTCTAATGAGGAAACAAATGAACACAGCACCTTTGGACTATAAGAAATGCAGACGTGGGGACATGGTGAAGGGATTTGGTGTGACTTCATGGGGGAGTGAGACCCCGTAGCCAGGGAAGCTGGGGAGTCTGAAGATGCTCTTGGTCCAAGCACACGAAGGCATGTCCCGTTTTCTTTTGTTACCAGTCTTCCTTACTGCACCACCGGGAACCCCAGCTCTCAGAGCTTTATATTCCTGTATCTTAACATAAGATTCTTGGTTCATAAAGAGCAGGCTTCTACTAGTGTTTAGGAACACGAAACTTGTATCTCTTTTAATTGCTTATTCACACAACACCTTATACAGGTCGCACGAGGTACTGGCCATGAGGGGATATGAGCCCTCCTGCTACCTCACCTGAGGAAAAGAGTACATAAAATGCTAAAAGAAGTCAACACACTATCCTCCACTTGCAACACTGGAAGAAGGCAGCCCTTCCCTCAAGGCTCTTTACTTCCTCTTGTCTAAAAATTGTCATGATAACTCCATGTTTTTAAGAACAGCACTTTACTGACATCTGCCAGAAAACAGACATAATAAATATCTAAATCCACAATATTTGTGATATAAATGACATCTCTTACAAGTGGAACTTTTGTGCAGTACACAACCTACACAGCCATACATAGTGACCCTATAAGAAAAATCATATAGTTCTAGGGGAAAAGCACTGACGTGGGTGCTGGTTCCAGATCTGACCTAATTTTCTGTGTGACTTTGGAGTTCTGAAGTGACCTATGCTAATCATGCTGAAATATTAGATTTTTGGCAGAATGCTGCCATTGATGAAATGTGAGTGAGTGTTAGCCCTACCCCACAATCTTACTACAGAAAACAAATTTCAGCTTAAATCTGCCCCACTGGAAGATCTTTATTAAAAAGAATTAATTGGTGAGGGTGCACAAAACAGTTCACGTAGTCTATACTATAAGGTTGATGAAATCCCAGCTCTGTGACTTTTCAGGCACAATGATCAAAGCGTGCATGAAAGGTTGACTCAAAGCAGATGTCCCAATTGCCTAGGGTCCAGTTTGTGCTATCTGTATAGTCAGCCTCAGACAAACAGTGATCTGTGTACCAGTGGATGGGCAGTCTCACGTAAGGTTATGCCTCATGGTCCAGCCCCGAATGAACAGGCTGCAGGTGGGTTTTTACAGCCTGTTTAATGTGAGAATAAGAAGTTGTCCCTAGTATATTACAACCAATCCACATATATTGACCATACTAATTTCACCCGTGAGAACCCATTTCTAACACTTGTCATGCTAATGGACAAGCCACTCATTCACCAAGTAAAATCCATCTCTTGAACTCCTTATGCAAATCTCCAGAGCCCATGGTATGGGTAGAGGAGATAAAGACAGACAAACGGGTTTTCTGATCAGAATGCTGGTTCACAAATCCCGGAGTAGGAATTCCATCTAGGGAATTGGCTGCCTGAGGGTATTACAGCTACTAGCACATTCTTAAGATCCCACCACCTAATGAGTATTGTAAAATACAGACATCCCCATCATGAGAACATCACCTAACATGCCTTGCCTGTTTCCTCAGTCATTCAGTCCACCTCATTAAACACACACTGGGAGAGAGGCTTGAGATCATTCTGCCCTAAGGAGCTCAAAAGTCTAGATCTTAGAAGGCAAGTAAATACCATTTCCTATTGCCAACCCATTGGTAGGAGCTATTTAGAGTAGTGTCTCAAGAAGAATCCAAGCTCAGCAAGAAAAGATATTTAGGGTTAACTGATAATATCTGCCATGGCATGAAATGAAAAATGGCCGTACATATTTATGTGCTATTCCCACACTAGACATTCCATAATGAAAAGAAGACAGTCTTACCAACCTCCTCAGATATTTAAAATAATAAAGTGGATTAATTAATTGTAGAACTACATTGAAAAACGTCTTAAAACACTGCCAATTTGAGGCATCATTACTACCAGAAGTAGCTGCCAACTCAAGCAGAAAGACGGTATCACATGCCCATCTTTGGGGAGTCAAGCACACCAGGGATGAAGAGAGAGAAGTGCGGCAAGCTTTACTTATGGCAATTTCCTGTAAAGAAAGGTCAGTACGTACCAGGCTATGCCAACATGGCTCCCATTTAGCTTTTCTGAAAAAACCAAGAAAGGATCCAGTGGGCAAGAGCCCTGGCCATGCTCAAGACACCCATTCTGCAGTGAAAGCACACTGTGGACTTGGGCACCGGTGATCTGAATCAAAGCTTAGTGACACAAGCTCCTGACAAAACTGCAAACCCCCTTTGGAACAAGGGCAGCGTTTTACAGATGCATGGCCAGTACCAGTGGCTCTGCTAAAACACAGCACAGGCATTCCCAAAAATCACCACACTATGCAATGTTTTATAATAAAAACCACAGGAGAAAAAGGTGTTGGAACATAATACTCAAAATCTTCATTGGGGACACATATTTTTTAAAGAGAGGAACCTCATAAAATTGGTAGCACCTTTTGTACAGCGTGTTCAACAGCTGAGAAATACGTGGTACTACAATAAATATGGCAGTTTACCTGGAAGAGACCTGGCATTTCCGTGTGGGAAGTGGGCGTGGGAAGAAGGCTTGCAGCTTGCAAGTGGTCGTTGTGCAGTAGAGGACGGAGGTTGTCTGAAGTTGGACCGACAGTTGTAGTTCACAAGACACATGCTGACCTGAGGTGGATGGTGAGCATCTGAGGTGCGTCCACTTGTGTGTTCCTCCATGTCTTTGCTCAGCTTCCGGAGTTCGCCAAGTGTTTATCCTGGACATGATTCAACACACCCACATGTTAAATCTGTGTCCTGTTCAAATTGTTGCTAATACATCAATCTTACTGGAGCAAATGTGAATTTCTAAAACAAGCGTCATCATAGAGCTGACTGTATACAAGGCTAGCCTAGAGCACAAAGGGACTAATTAGTCATAGTTGTCACTTATCGAGAACTTAGTGAGCTCTTACGAAAATTTTCTTTGTCAAGCATCACAGCCAACTCACAAAAAGGGTCATATTTACAAATGAGGAAACCTTGGGCTTAGAAATTAAAATATTTGCCCAAATTATTCATGCTGTAAGTGGTAAAGACAAGATTTGAACCAAGTTGGCAGGAATGCAATGCCCATGTTCTTCACTGTGTCTGTTACTGCCTCCCCAAGAGATTATTACGTGTGAGGATAATATACCTACTCATTGATTCATCCAGTGATTGTGTAGGTCTCCTTTTTATACCTTAGCACACCAGCTACCACAAAATTGTGCTGTAGCAATCTATCTCAAATGATAGAAAGAAGTTGGGAATTGGGACTAGGTTGTTATCTAAGCCCCTGGCCCCACCCCAGATGACGGCTGATCTAGTTCAGCATGTGGCTGATGCCAACATCTCCCAAGGACACCACTGCAATTGTATGGAGACCAGCAAGAGCACCACAAAACCATGGGACAACCTCAGACCACACAGGACTGTCTCCAACAGTGGCACCTTGGGGTAGCAGAAGCTAACTGCAGATGGGGCTGTGCAGGACAGAAACAAGCATTTACCTGCAGAAAACTTACTAACATCGCTGGCTCCATATTTGATGCTCCCATCAAAGGTTTCAAGATACCTAGCTCAAAATTATACAATGAATGGTATTGATGTCACTTTGGCAAGTTATCTTGGGATTTGGAAATTTCTACTAATCAAACAAGTCACCATCAAATAGTGTCTTATAGAAACTGCAAAGGCGTGGGGTCTGGTTGATAGGTCTATTCAGAAGGCAGATATGCCTCTGTATGTTGGCTACGTCCCTTCATAGCTGTGACATCTTAGGCAAATGATCTGGCTTCTCCATACCTCACCGCCTCATCTGCAAAACTGAGATAAAGGAGTGCACGCAACAGCAAGGTAGTAATGATTCAACAGTAAGTATAAAACTCTTAAATCAAGGGCTTAACAGATGGTGGTAGCTTCTGCATCAGCCATATTCCTCATTGCTATTATGATCATATCTTCAGCCCAAAGGGCCGGATACAGCCAAAGAGGGATCCCAGTCCATCTTGCATGGGGTTGTCGTCAGAACTTCCCATGCAAATAAGAAATCAAATAAAGCCTGTCCAAGGAGGAGGAAATAGAGAATTTCCATTGGTATAAAAATACTCACTTTAAAATGTGGTCCCATCCTTTTCATTGGTGCTTGCTTTCTGAAAACCCGCACTCTACTTCCTCAACTTTGACAAAACCAAGTGCCACCCAAACACAGAGAGCCAATTCCAAAATGACTCAAAGAACCACGGGAATCAGAAAAAATCAGTTAGCTGCAGTCTTGAAAAAACTTTAAGGCAGCAATTATGGCCTGTTCAGTCATATCCTGTCCCTTGTATTATAAAAAAAAAAAAAAGTACTTTGAGGGGACTAAGGAGCTATGGTTTGCAATGAAGTAAATCCAGTATTACTCATCTTGACCAAGACAACTGTTCCCAAGTGTACACATTTTTTAACATAAAAGGGTATACAGAATTAAACTCATCATCTCCAAGGTATGTAACAGATTTCCCCATTTTCAGGTTGTTGTAAATCAGGTACCAAATTCAAGAGAAGAAACACAGACCTAAGAAGATATCCTCGGTGAAGAAGACTGCCTCACCCTCCTGAGGAATCCTGCTACTTTCCAGGATGCTTCCAGGTATTCCATCCTGAGGAATACCTTGCTAATAGCAGCAGCAGCTTCCTTTCTGCATTTGAGGAGCTACCCTTCCCCTACTTAAGTCAGCCTACTATTACCTGAGACAAGACCAATTATATCTCATTCTCCAGATCAGAGTGACTGGCTGGGGGATCGGCCTCAAACCCAATCAGTGGGACCCAATCAGGCCTCGGTCAGCATAGCTGGGACAGAGATCAGAAGTCTTCTCCCCACTCCATTGGAAGCAGAAGGATGGAGATAACGATTCTCCAGCTACTTTGTCACTAGGGGAGGCAATCCCTTCTGAGAACGGACCTCTGTCAGAGGGCAGGAGATGAAGAGAGGAGAAACGCGGGATCCTGGTGGCAGCATTAGAATATGTGTATCTATCCATGCCTGTAGCTGTACATTCTCATGGAACACATCTACATGTGCCATTGAATTTGCTTCTCATTTGCACCCAAACTTTGACCAGGTCCGCCTCCCTCTGCTAGAGTTTCCTATGTGGAGTGCCTTCATTATTCCTCCTCATCTGTGTTAAATCTAAACCTCCTTTAAGGCCAAGAATCCTCTCTCAGCGAAGTCTCCCCTGACCACTCCAGCCCTGGCCACGGCTCCCTCCTCTGAGCTGCCAAGCACTGGCCACTGGATCCATTTGCTACAACATGACACACCAGAGGTCAGGCTGGATACGCACCGTTTGTCCCCAGTTATGCTGGAAGGATATCAGGGGCCCACGAAGCCCCTCATAGAGCCTGGCTTACTCAGTTCCTTACACATAGGAATTCTCAGAAAGTATTTAGTTGACTAATGAAGCTAATAAAAATGAGTTTCTGTAACCCAGAGTGTGACATTTAATAAAAGCAATATTTTCTTATCATGCGAATGGAAAAGATCAGAGTAATCTTTTCCTTTTACAGATTCCATACCCTTTATCATTTTTATCAAGAACCACCACCGTGGCAGTGCCAACCGTGATAAACAGGTAATTTTTTTGTGCTTATGGTAAGTCCATTTCATAATATTTTATTCCATCTTTGCCACAAACTCATGAGCTTATCCCATTAGCCCCACTCCATAAATGAGAAAGCCAAGACTCAGAGACACAAGGGGACTTGTGCGAGGTCAAGGTTAACCAGCAACAGAGCCAGGATCTGAACCCCGGCAACCCACCCCAAGGTGTTTGCAATCTGCACTGAAAGAACTTGAAAATCACAACCTCCCCACTAGTGTGTGCTGTGACTATACCTGCAAGTCATGGTTGATGTATCTCACTAAACGCTTCTTGGATAAATCCTTCATAATTCCCAATAATGATATCACAATAATTTTTATCAGTTGTATGGAATCATCCTTTAAAACACTCTAAGATGATAGAGATTCAGGCTAATTTTAAGCTAACTCCTAGTACAGGGCTGCATCGATAAGGGCAATGATGACTCTCACATAAATGGCCACTGTACTAATGTCCTAGCCATTGTTTTCACATGTGCTGCACAGGGCATGTATTAAACCCAGGGTCCAATGATAAAGATGAGAGGCCTCCTTTATAACACAATTGTCTTTTGAAACAAAACCCGTTAGGTATCTAATAAAGCCAGGCTTAATGTTCTCTGTAAAGATGTGCCCTGAGATTATACACAGGAACTGCAGAACCCCATAACAAGGGGATGAGATGGAATCGGTACTGGTTTAGGGACAGCCGTCACTGAGGCCAGATCTTGGAGCTGCTGCATCCCCGCTAGTGTGGACCTCTCAACACATTTGCCTAATTACGGATAGAGCCCCTGAGGCTAACAGCACTGAGTCTGCAGTTTAGATTTAAAACTCCAAGCATAGCCCAGGGGAGTTGTATACTCACTCAGCTTCAGAGACTCCCAGTAGGATGGCTCAGCAGAATATGTTTTTTGTTTTGTTTGTTTCCTCCATTCTTTCTAAAACTTAAAAAAAAAAAAAAAGCTATGGTTTCTGTTGGCTTGCTAGTGGGTACATGCCCTGGGGTCATGAAAGGTTGAGATGGCTGTCTGTGTGCCCGGTCTCAGCTCTACACCTGACAGGGTATGAAGAAAAGGAGAAGAAGAGCAGAGGGAAGGAATCATTGAAGCGAGCAGGATTCTAGCATTTAAACGTGTATTTCATAAAGACTAGTGTCTAAATGCAAGCCAAGTCTTTATCCAGTACTCAAAAAAACAAAAAACAAAAACAAAAAAAAAAACAGGTAACGATGACTGTTGTTTATTTTTGCCTTACACACTTCCTTTAGGACCTAACTCTTGTATCAAATATGACTCATTTGTGTAGAAAACATGTCAATATTTGGCAAAGAGGAGACGGCTCCCATGACAGCCCACTATCTTCTGGCTCTCCATATGTCCAGCACCTCACCTCTCGACCATTCACCCATCCTCTATGCTGTTGGAGTTATCCGTCTGGTGGAAAGAGGTCTTCAAAGAAGGAAATAGATCATCTTGAATTTCCTAAAACTCAAGTTCCCTAGAACCAGATAATCACTTGGCTCATGGAATGAAGGAGTAGAACTCCAAGGTGTTTGCAATCTGCACTGCACAAACCTGAAAATCACAGCCTCCCCACTAATGTGTGCTGTGACTTTACCCTGCAAGTCGTGGTTGATGTATCTCACTAAAGCGGACAGGAGAATGACCTGGGTGACCAATAGAGCCATACTCAAGAGTCTGAGATTCAGTTCCTACAAAAATGTCTACTGTAAGAATTCTGTCACTGGCTCATCCAAAATTTCCACAAACAATCCTATAGGGACCCTAAAGACTTCCCCACACATTGTTCTCTCTGACATCATCTTCAAAGGTTTATGGGTGTTCATAAAATATCATTTCACAGAAATACACAAGAACACACAAACTCACATACGTGGAGAAGACAAGCACATTTATAAAACGCTAAGACAGGATATCTCCAAGTTAAAGGATTATGGATGATTTTTGCTTCCTTTTATGGTGCTTTTCTCCCCCCCTCCCCCGACTTTTAAACTATGTTTCACATTTGTAATTTTGAAAAATAAGTTGTTTACTTAAGGCATGTAATGATAAAACAATGATGAAATTTATTAGACATTCATAGAACAATACAATTAATACAGACCTTGGGTAATAATGGCACTGCTTAACTTTAAAATTACACACATACGTATATATACATATGCATATATACATATATGTATATGTGTATATATTACATAAGTGATAAGTGAAATATATATACGCACATATGTATATATACATATATACTATGTATACACATATACATATATATATGTATACACATATACATAGTATATGTGTATGTACATATGTGTGTATGTATATTACACAAGTGATAAACTACATTTATCTATTTATATATAGTGTACATATACACACACACACACACACACACACACACACACACACACACACATATGGCAGCTCATAGGATTAAAGAAAAAGCTGACCAACAAGGCCTTGGAAGTCCAAGAATTGGGGTCTCTTGGGGATCCAGGCAGAAACCAATTAAGACTTCAGTCACTTTCAGTCCATGAGTCTCTTGGCTCTAGAATCAAATCCCAGGAGAGACAATTTATGGGTCTATCTTAGAACACGTGTTCACTTTCTTCTCTGTTGAGGAAAGGTCACCTAAATTGACAATCCCAGCATGACTTCATGTGGTAGGGGAGGAGGAGCTCCATGAAGGAAAATGAGATGCTATTTCTTTGCTATGGAAGCAAAGAAGCACAAGTCACCAACATCCACCATGACGAAGACATTGAATATCTATTGGGTACACAGTAGGTACTATACACCCAGCTAAATACACTCTTGACATAGATTGCCCCCACTTAATAATAGGTAGACTCCATGATTATTCTCAACTTATACCTGAGGAAAATGAAGTTGAAAAAAGATTACATAGCTTATTTATGTAACACAGGTGAGTGGGAGGGTTGAGATTAGCCCCAATCCACTGGACCCTGAATCCCACACTCTTAACCACTATACATACAACCCAGCCCAACCTCCCCACCATTGCCCTATTATCTTTGCTGCGTGTTCTGCTCCTTCTTCGATCCATGGACTAAGTGATTATCTGGAGTCTGGGGAATTTAAGTTGGAATGTCAAAGAGACTGGGCATAGTCAGGTCAAATACCACCACCCCACCATGCCTCATTAAATAGCTACCCCTTGAAGGCACAGATAATACCATTCGATGTGGTAGGAGCTAAACACAGCCACATCCAGAGATGCATGTTAAAAAGGCACAAAGAAATAGTCACAGGAATAATACGAGATTTCATCTCTATTCTGTTATCAAAAAGAGAGTAAGGCCAAGAAATGTAAGTGCTGGAGTCCACGGGAAACCTAAAAACACGTCTCTCTGAGTGCTTCTCCTTCTGGGTCTGGACTGGGTGTATTTCATGGAAAGACAATCTGTCTGTTTCTAATCCACTTACATTTAATTTATTAAGATGTTTTGGGCCAGAGTTATTTGAGTCCCAAAAAGCATTATGGGTCTATTTTACAAGACTTTAAAAAATCTATTTCCTTTGAACAAAGAAGTTCTATTTGCCTCAAGTGGTTTGACCAAAACCTCAAAAAAAGTAAAATTGCTTCTAAATTTGGAACTAAAGATACTTAAGCCCATTCTAAACTCCATAAACACTCTTGTCTCAGGCACTTGAACACACTCAGGCTGTCTAACCACATGGGGGTCAGCTGGACCCCTCAAATGCTGACCACCAAACAAACATGAAATAGCATGATCTGAAAGGGGTTTAAAGATAAAAGGCAGAGGAACTGGCCACTCACTAGCTTCATGGCCTCCACTCATCCATTTCCCGTCTCTGGGCCTTGGCGTTCTCTTCTCTTAAACAGAAACAGTGTTTATGTTCTTAGTCCACAGGGTGTCCAAGGATCAAGAGCTAGAATATATGGAAAGGCTTCACCACATACAAAGGATCATCTCCATTATCACCACCATTACAAACTCTACAATAAGAAAGTAGAAATAGTCAAATTGCGATGGCTAGCGGCTTAACCAAAACTAAGAAGATGAATTTTCCAAGTTCATAGTAAAGATTGGCCATGCCAAAATGGCTCAAAGATCTCCATTTACAGATGTCAGCAAAACTCAACTCTCAGGGTGTAGCCCATGTGCCCATCACTATGGCAATGGGTTGACATGAGAGCATGCGTTTGTGTGTTCAAGAGTCTAAAATAGTCACAGCATAAATTGTGAACAAATTATCCAAATAAATCTGACTCCTGCCCCTCAAGCCCAGCAATAAATATGTGTTAGGCAAAGCTTACACAAAACCTTTCCTTGAATCTGATCATGATGTAATTTTTATTGCAGGCTCAAATAGGGAAGGTTAATGATAGAGCAAATGTGAAGGGAAAGAAGCTAATTTGGGTGAAACATTAGCTTGTTCAACTTTCAGACCACAGCAGAAAATATGACGGTTAATTTCGCGTCTTTGTGCGGAGCAATGCACAGAACGGTAATGGTTTGAAAATGAACTAGCAAATGAAGAATTAAGTCTTCCAAATACTCAGAAACAATTTGTTCATTTTATTAAAAATGTATAGCAACATATATTATTCACTGACTCAAGTGACATATTTTCCCGTCAGGAAAACCAAATTGCAAGAATTACATTTGTTTCCCAATGTATTCTATGGGAAGGTGCCAAAATGCAAGCTTATGGGTAGGAAACTTCATATCCAGAGTAGATTTTCCACATGTCACACTGCTAGTTGAAAGCAGCTCCCCAAAGAGGCAGTGTCTGGTCCTGGGGATCACTAAGGGCCACAGGAATGTCAAATGGGGATTTTTATTGGGAAGATTCTCCCTCGTCAACTTGTCTGAAGTTTTATCGTTTTCAACTCATCTGAAACTGAGACCAGCTGGTGAGGGCAGAGCAGTCGATGATATTTATTCTGAAGAGTTGGAATGAAGATAAGCAAAGGTAAACCAGGAATCCCTTCCTCCAGCAGCCTCAGAGAGCTAAGAGAAAGCATCTCCCCTTCCAGTCAGCGCTCTAAACTGGGCTAGTGGGCTTTCTCTTAGAAGGTTGGATAATTAGTATTTTTGTTTATATGGGCCAAGAACCAGATAGAGGATATTATATAGTTACCTAACAACCATTTTAAATGGAATCATTCAAAATACAAAAACCACTCTTAATTTGCAGGGCACACAAAAACAGACACCAGACCAAATTTAGCCCACGGGCCGTAGTTTGCAGACCTCAAAGTACAAGTCAATATGCATGTTTTTTTAAAATCTGAACTTCTAAGGCAACTTTATATGATAGCGTAATGTTTTGAAGTAGTGAATTATTCTTTTTCTTTCCTCCCCACTGTTCCCTCAGCCTTTTCCCTATTCAGTTAAGGCCACCCTGAGTTCATTGCCTCAGGACAAGGTAAGAAATAAACAAGAATTTCTTCCTGGCTTTTGAAGTCTGAACACCTTTCTTAAGTTCTCCCCAGCATGGAGAGATGAGGGAGAGAAAGACACTTGTTTAACAATAGATGTGGAAGGTGAGGTGATGGATCCCCAGTGGCAAAGCTCCCCACCTGAGCACAATGAGCGGCCTCAGCAGGTAGATGGGGGGAGGGGGACAAGCCCAAACATTGGTGCTTGAACATGTGGCTGGCAGCGCCTTGTTACAAAGGGCAGCAAGCACCAGTGTTTCCATTCCATCCCTGGCTGAGGGCCAGCAGAGGGAGGAGAAATCTCAGATCCCCCTGGCTGATGCATAGCATCTGAGAACAGATGAATCCTGGGCCCCAGATATTGAGTAGAGACCCAGAAAAATAACAGGACATCAGAGAAAAGGTGACTTCTCAGTGGGTTGAGCAAATCAAACCTAAGACCACCTCACAGAATACCCTCCATCCCAGATGGACACAGTAACGGCAGAAAGATCCCCCACCCTTGGAGAGTAGCCCTCTCCAAGGGCTCACCCTTGGAGAGACACAGGGCCAGTGGCTGGAGGAGAAAGAGCTGGGTGGGAAGGGACCTCGAACATGGAAATGGGGGTGACTCAGCAGCAAGCTCTAAGGATGCAGACCAACACTCAGATTGTGGATGAGGGACACAACCTTGCGTGCCAGCATGCCAGTGGGAGGGTGGCAACTGAAGACCAGAAGATGGGGCAGCACCTGTAGATGCCAGCACAGAGACGTGTCAAAGGAGAGACCATATGGGACTACCCATGCCTTGCCCTCTGCTGCCCCCCAAAATCTGGCATAGCTCCAAATGATGCTTCTCCAAACAGAAGTGGCTTGACTCAGAAACTGAGGATGGGTGACGGTTGTCTACAGCCATACAGCTTACCTACCCGAGTTTGAGGACTGGGATTCCTAATCTCTAAAGTGAAAAAAGCAATGGTCTGAAATGAGATCCAGCTCTGTTACTAACTGTATCTTTGATAAACTGTGGCCCTACTGAGCCCTGGTTTTCTGATGTGATGAAAAGAAATTGTCCAGATAATGGATGTCAAAGAGGTTTCTGCTTTGTGAGCCACAATCGATAAAATGGTAGCTGTTAATTAGCACATTGAGCTGAAGCGGCTTCCAGGGTTGTATGTGGGTTTTTCATGAAAGGGCACCATTATCCATTACTGATGCTTCCCATGGGTATGGAAGGAAGAGGAAAGGATAGTGGCAGACACAACACATCTGTCCTAGTCCTGGGCAGCAGCTACATGATCTCCAAGGTGCTTTCTAATTCAGAAAGTCAGCAGTTTTTCAAAATGCCTGACACCCAGGAGTTGTTCCAGAAATTTTTCTTGAGAAAAATTTTCAGAGAGTCCAGGCAGCCTTGGCAAAAACCGGGGTCAGAAAGGTGAAGGTGTGGGCCCTGGCACAGCAGGGAGACCCAGCAGACCTGCACACTTGCTTCTCCATGCCAAAACTCATAGCGCACTGGGATGAGAACAAGACACGGAGTCTATTTCTTTAAAGCTGTGAGTCACCTGGCTTCTCTGCGCCTCACTGTGCTTCTTTGACACTCAGCCCCAGAGAGTGTCAGAAGGATCAGAAGACAGGGAACACACCCATCACACAGCAGGCACTCGATAATTGCCCATCTCCCTCCGTCTTGCACTGGGGATTGCATTTGCCAACAAAATGGCAGTCTACAGGAAAATCTTTTCTCTCCGAGTATGAAAATCGCTTGTCCGCAGAAAAATTCTTTTCAGGCTTTTGAAGTACAGAAAGTTCACAATATTTTTTTTTTTTTTTTTTTTTTTGAGTTGGTTTTGACTCTCGCTTCAGAATCACATAGGGAGCTTTCTAGGAAAGCCAATTGCCAGACTGGTAGCCGATTGCTGCCTTAGACCTAAAGAATCAGAATCTTTGGGTGTGGGGCCTGGGAGACCATATGTTACCACGATTCTGACAACCACTAGTATGCAAGACCACCATTTCAAAAGGAGGTACTTATAACCTCTCCCTACCCCCCAAACTACAAGGTTCATCCTCTCCACCTCCTCAGGGGGTCTTCCCTGAACACCCTATTTAACACAGCAGTCCTACCCCTACCCAGGCTTCCGTATCCCCCTCTCTCATTTTACTTCCATAACACTTACTTACCATTTATCTTGCCGTCCATGTATTTTCCTTATCTGTTTGTCCCATCCCACCCCATCCTGAATGTCAGCTACACAAAGGCAGGCCTCTTTTTGTTCACTGCCACATCCCCCAGGGCTGAGACCAGCAGCTGGTACACAGTGGACACTCAGTAAATACTAGGAGAGTTGTTTTTCTGCGGCCCATATTCTCATTCGACCGCAGAGGGCTCCAAAGGGAAGGTCAAAGAAACAAGAAAGGTAGTATGTGAAGGCTATATAATGACGTGGTTGAAAACGCACTATCCTAGAAATTTTAAGTACTGATCCAGTAATCTTTCAAGATAAGAAGGAAGTAGATGATCCTCTGGAAGGTTCCTCCAACCCTGACAATTTTCTCAACTAAACAGCTAATCTATGCTTTGGTTTCCAGCTACTTGGTTGGGTGAAAAGTGAGACATGTCCTAAATCCAGAAGCACAGGGAAGACCTGTGATTCCGCCTCCGGGGCCACTCACAAGGTCCTCTATGTGTGCTGGCTTCCCAGCAGTAAGCTCTGCTTACAGTGGTCTGCCTACTCCCTGGTCCAGGCCCTTGACAGCCAAGACTAAGCCAGGCACCACCCTCCCTTGCCTCTGAAAAAATGAGGGTGTGGTTACAAGCATCTGGAGACGAGGGGGGAGAATGTTATTTAGCAAAAGAGACGCATCATTATTTTCTTGCACCGGGATCATGTTTCACTTAGCTGACTTGGCTCCACATTTAAACAGCATCCCCCAGGCAAATAATACAATTAAGCAAATGGAGAGGAGATTTAGTAACAATAAATTCCATAGAAAAGGCCATTCTTTTGCATGCAGTTTTAAAAGGAGCCAAGCATTTAGATGGATCAATCACCCTGAATCTCACCGGCTCAAACATTATATAGAAACTGCTAGTAAAAGCTGATGAGGATTTGAAACACAAACACACATACACACATAGACACACACACACACACACACACACGCACACACACAGTCATGCATTAGGCCTAGACATACTTTCTTTCTTTACAGTCCAATAACTAAAAGACAATTATCAAAATACGCTTAGGATACACATACAACAATTCAGGCCAGAATGGAAAACAAACTACAGGAAATAAATCTACCTGAGAGCCAGTCAGGGAGGGAGAAGAACCTGGGAATAGAGCTCTGTGTTAGAGTAGATGAAAGATTGAACCTGGAACTAGGAGACCTGAATCATCATGTCAGCTCCACCATGCATATTCCGGGTAATTTTAGGCAAGACGATGACTTTTGTGGGTTTATAAGCTGCTCGAACCCCATCACCACCATGTTTACCACCTCTAACCTCCACTTGCGCTGCTATTTATTTACTGCTTTCATAGAAGTCAACTCTTCTTTATGTGTATATGGTCACACACTGGGGAAGGAAATGACTATTTATTATTCTATTTGTTGTACTTTGCTACAACTTGTACATATCTCAAAATAAACATATTTACTTGGAAAGAAGATTATTCCACTAATATAAGAGGAAAGCTAGAATTGCTGGTCTTAAAATAGAAGGTTAATGACAAAAATAAGTACAATGGACTCCTGCTCTTTACTCAGGACGGACAAGTTTGCTTCAGACCAACTCCTTTGCCAAGAACAACTTAAAAATCTGGATAAAATATATAAAATGTAAAAATAAAAACAAAGAACTTCTGTGTGAAGACATTGTGGAGATGCTATAAGCAGCTAGGACCTGAAGAGCCACGAGCCCAGAGAGAAGTATATCCAGCACTGCCCATCCACTGATGCCCTCCAGGCATTTGCAGATTTGTACACTTCATAGGACCCAGAAGTTCAAAAGTCAACAGTCTCATGATAACAAAAATTGAGGTATGTGGTCCACCAAAGAGAGGAGCCCTGGTAAATATTTCAAACTTCCAATTGGAGCCATGTAAGCACTATATATCAGAAATGAGTGTGAAGTGGAAACAGCTCAATCCTTACAAAGACTAAAACCCCATTTCAAGCCAATTCAAACCCAGATGAAATCAGATGACCTTCTAGTACTCAAAACACCTGACAGAAGCAAAAGAAAATGTAATTCTCTGGAAGATAATATACTCCAAAGCTTCAGATTGGTTCTGCAATGTGTCATGCATGTACTATGTGCAGCACTGACCAAAAAGTACCAGGCATGCCAGGAGACATAACCAAATAACTAAAACCAAGGAAAAAAACCCAGACTCACATGTGAGCCACATAGAGTTATCAAATGCAGACCACAAAATATCCATGACCAGTAAGTTCAAGAAAGTCGATGATAAGACAAAGAATTTCACAAGAACTAGAATCTTTACAAAATGAAAAATGTGACTAAAGAATTGAAATATACAATCATCAAAAAATAAGAGCACAATATATTGGGTTTATGGAAGATTAAACAGTGTAGAAATGACCAATAAACAGAAAAGGGGTATTCCATCCCATTAATCATCAGAGAAATGTAAATCTGCAAATCAAAACCACAGTAAGATATAACTACACACTTACAAGAATGGCTGAAAACTGTGTACCTAACAGAAATGCATAGCTGTGCACAGGAATGTTCATAGCCACTCATAAGTACCAACCAAAACCTTGAAACATCCAGCATAAAATGGATAAATTGTGATATATTAATACAGTGGAATAATACACAGCTATGAAAAGGAATTAGTGTTACATAAACAATACAGATGAAACTTTGAAATATAATATGGCCTCAAAGAAGCCAAACACACACACACAAAAATTACACTGAGTAATTTAAATTACATAAATTTCAAAATGGGAAAAGCTTATCTAGAGTATTAGAAGTCAAAATAGTGGTCTCCTTTGTTGGAGTTTGGCAGGGGGAGACACAGAAAAGAGGACTGCTGAGATATTTCTACTACTTTATGTCTTAATCTGAGTGGTGGTCATATACATGTGTTCACCTTGCAAAAGATCATCAAGCTGGGTTCTTCGGTGTCCTGTACTGTCTGAATATATACACTGATAAGTAATTTTTTTAATCAAACATAAGACAATATTTGCAATCATACTAATGCTTTTAGGAATTATTTGAACCAAATGTTAGAGTCATTTGATGTAAGACACTAACATGAGTCCAAAAAATAAATACGAGTCCACAAATAAATATGCTTTTGGAAAAAATAAATATATTTAGTGAATTCAAAACTATGTTATTAAATTCTAGGCAGATCCTGTTGCTTGCTGAGCCCAAGGCCTGATCTCTTGGTTAAACATGTAAATAAGGAAGTGTTCAAGAAGCACTGAAGATTTACCACCAAATGGACATTGCTTCTTGATATATAATGAAACAGGATTGAAAAGGAAATTGCTTTTTCAAAACGTGATATGGTAACACCCATTACTATGTGTCATCTGAAACTCTCTGGCTAAGCATCAGAGCCCCTCCCCCACACTGTGGGACATGCTGGCTTATTTGATCTCAGAGTTCCTTCCCAGATGACCATCTGTGACTTGCTGATAGAAGCCTGCACACTCAATGAACATTACAAATGGTACTAAACTCAAAAATGGTTTCAAAAGAAGAAAACGGACTCAAGTTCATTGATTGTAGGATTTATTAAAGTAGGTTTAGACATCTATCTATACCTCCAATATCATGACCACCACTCTCCCCTACATGTAACAAGCTGACCTTGAAAAGAGGCAACTCCACTCTGTGAGGGTTCCCTCTCCTGCCCACATCTGAGCTATCAGCAAAGCCATCAGCTCCACTTTCAAAGCATACCTGGAATCCAATCACTCCTCACCGTCCTCCAAGTCACCCCCATGCCTCACCTGGTGGTCTCCTAACTGGTCTCTCCACTTTCACCTCCGTGCTCCTTCAGTTTGTAGGCAACAGAACAGCCAGAGTGATTCTGTCAAGCCCCAAGTCAGACTGTAGCACTCCTTTGCTCAGAACCCTCCCATCTCATGTAGAGCAAAAGCTAGTATCCTTGCCCTTGACCTGACAGCCCATTGCCTCCCTGACATCATCGCCTACCGGTCTTGCCCTGGTCACTCTGACCTAGCCACAGGAGTCTTGTTGATGATCTTCATCCATGCTCAACATGCTCCCACCTCAGGGCCTTGGCACTTTCTGGTCCCTCTGCCTGGGACACTCTACAGTAGATATCCCTGGCTCACTCCCTCACCCCTTCAGTCTTTACTCAAATGTCCCCTGACCAATGAATCTCACTGTCCCCTTCTTATGCAAAATTACACCCCCCCATTCTCCCAACCCCTGTTCCCTGATTTCTTTTTCACTTGATATTCATCACCATCTAATATTCTATGTGTTTATCAATTTACCTTATTGAGAGCTTGCCATCCCACCTCTTTGTACCAGGAGAGTTTTCAATAAGTAAAGCAGACTTTGAGACTCACAAACTTGAAAAGACACTAACCCCCTTCTAGCTTTAGCGTGGGAACTGTGCCATTGGTAATGATCCACTTGGGTAACAAAGCCCCTTTCTTTCATTCTTACTGGGCTGATAAAGCCAGCAGGATAGTCGAGCTGCTGACAAGAAGCTGCTGTTCATCCTTCAAACCGTGACATTCCATCCCATCCCACCCTTCCAACTCCAGAGGTCTCCCTGATTTACTGGGGGAGAGGAAGCCTTCACTCTCTCACTCCCTTCGGGTGGGGGAGTAGAGCTGTTCATTCAGCAAATATTTATCAATTACTGTTTATGCACCAATGAACTACGTGCCAAGAACACAGGAGAATCCAGCATAGCCTTTGCCCAAGTGAAACTCACAGTCCAGAGAGCAGAGAGGGAGAAGTGGCTCTCTCAGCACCCTGATTCAACCTACAGAGTTGTGAGGGGTCCTGACAGGTGTCACGTTGCCACCAGCAATTAGTAGGTAATAAACCACTCCCATGTGCAATCATCTCGTTTTTATTTGTAATTGAGAGTGGCTTGAAGGCTGTGCCGATGAGGACACCTTCACACTCTGAGAAAATGAAGTATAAGAAATGAAACACGACCATGGGGATGCCCATGGAATGGGGATGCCATGCTCAAGGTCATTGGGGTGCAGACTGGAAACAGGTTGGGAACCTCTGATGAAAAATTCTTTCCCTCAGATGATAACTTACTTAATTTTTTTTTTACTGTTTCTTTTATTTTTGAGAGAGAGAGAGAGAGAGAGAGAGAGAGCGCACACACAAGCAGGGGAGGGGCAGAGAGAGAGGGAGACACAGAATCCCAAGCAGGCTTCAGGCTCCAGGCTCCGAGCTGTCAGCACAGAGCCCAGTGTGGGGCTTGAACTCATGAACTGAGAGATCACGACTTGAGCTGAAGCCGGCACTTAACCAACTGGGCCACCCAGGTCCCCCCCTTGTTTAAATTTACAGACAGCAGTGATAATGACAGCTGTTACTGTCGCACACTGGTAACAGGTACAAATAATAGGCACATGGATTAATTCAGCTCATTTAATCCTTACTACAATAAGGGGTGTAGATATTAATTTTCCTTTCAGTTTTATTGAGCAATAATTGACCTACAGAACCGAATAAGTTTAAGGTGTAAAGCATCATGACTTGACTTACATATAGAGCAAAATGATTACCATGACAAATTAATATTTATCATCTCTTACAGACACTTTTTTCTTTGTGATGAGAACTTTCAGGATCTAGCCTCTTATCAATTTTTATTTTTAAGTTTATTTATTTATTTTGAGAGAGAGCAAGCACAAGTTGGGGAGGGGCACAGAGAAGGAGAGAGAGAATCCCAAGCAGGCTCCAGACCCAGCACAGAACTCGATGCGGGGCTCAAACTCACAAACTGTGAGATCATGACCTGAGCCAAAACCAAGAGTCAGACGTTTAACCGACTAAGCCACCCAAGGCATCCATCTTTTAAATATACCGTACAGCAGGGGCATCTAAGTGGCTCAGTCAGTTAAACGTCCAACTCTTGGTTTCAGCTCAGGTCATGATCTCATGGTTTGTGAGTTCAAGCTCTACATCAGGTCTGTGCTCTTAGCACAGATCCTGCTTGGGATTCTTCCTCTCCTTCTCTCTCTCTCTGCCCCTCCCAAGCTCATTCTCTCTCTCTCTCTCTCTCTCTCTCTCTCTCTCTCTCTACCTCTCTCAAAATAAAGTTAAAAATATACATACACCAGTATGTATGCAGCAGTAGCATCACATTGTACATCACATTGTACATCACATCCCCAGTTGTATACATTCCAGTTATCTCAGAACTGAAAGTTTGTGCCTTTTGACCACTTGCCTCCAATTCCCCTTCCCCAACCTTTGGCCTCTAATAACCACAAATCTGATCTCTTTTTCTAGGAGTTTGTTTTTAGATTCCACATATAAGTGAGATCATACAGTATTTGTCTTTCTCTGACTTATTTCACTTAGCAGAATACCCTCAAGGTCCATCCATGATATAACAAATGGCAGACTCTCCTTTTTACGGATGAATAGTATTCCAAAGTGTGGATATTATTCAATCCCACTTTTCAGATGCAGAAATTGGCACTGGAGGTTGTACTAAATACATTACCCAAGGTCATTCAGATAGTAACAGGTGAATTTAGACTTCAAACCCAGATTTGTATGATTCTAAATCTTTGCCTAAAATCCTTCTGGCATGCAATGTGGCAAATCAAGTTGGAAGTCTTTGGAATCAAACTTTACTTTGAAGAGAGATTTGATGCATTTATGATAAAGTTCAGCTTGATGCAACCAAGAACCAATTAAGTGAAATAAGGAATGTAAAGTGGACAGCCCAAGATCTGACCCATAGTAAGAGCTAGATGGTAGGAAATATCACATTAATCACATTATCACATTAGCCCTTCTTTGCTTCCTTCCACTCTCCTTCCTTCCTTCCTTTCCTACCTTCCATCTTTTTTTTTTTTTTAACTAAACCAGCTACCACCTATTCCTGTTCATGAGTCTTCTGGTTGCCTGGACAGTTCTGCTGAACTAGGCTGGACTCAGCTAAGCTTGCTCGTGAGCCAGCTTGTGAGTCAGCTGGGGACTGGCTGGTCTAGGATGGCCTTGGTCATGTGTCTAGAGCTTGGCTGGGATTCACTTTGAGATGACAACCATCAAGCTAGCCTGGGCTTCTTCACACGGTGGCAGTAGTGTTACAAGAGTGTGACTATAAGCAAGCCAGGGCCCTGGAGGCCCAGGCTTATAAGTGGTATTCCATCACTTCTGTTGCGGTAAGTCATGAGGCCAGCCAGACTCAAGAAGTTAGGGAAACAGACTCGTACCTCTTAATGGGTGGAGCCAAAAAAATCACATTTCCCAGGCTGCCTCACATTGATGGGTAATGTCAGTTCTCCTGGTAGAACAGACCAGCACAGGCAAAAGAACCTAGCATGCACACAGGTTCCCATACTCAAGTTCAATCTGACTACCTACTGTTTAATGCCAGTAATTCTTACTTCTCCTTTAATTTAGGTCAGCAACTTTTTTTCCCTTTAAATTGGAGACCCACTCATATCTTTCTCTGATGGAGTTTCCTTTCATTTGTTAGTCATCATATTAAACTATCTTGGGTCTAACAGCAATGAAGAAGGAAGACATCCAGAGCTCTACCAGATAAGTAGCACTAAAGTTCTTCCCAAGTCAAAAGCCACTAAAAGAACTCTGCAGAGCCACATATCACCCAAACCCTATGCCTTTAGACCCACCATGAACCTGGCCCAAATCTACCTCCTGCTAATGGCCCATGGGTACCCTCCTCGTGGGCCCAGCTTCCGATGCCTCCCTCAACCCACCATGAGATTGTGTGCACTCCTTACTTTTGTACATGCTGTTCCTGCTGCCTGAAATAAATGTCCTAACCCCTCTTCTCCACTTGGTGCACTCCCATTAATCCTTTACCACCCAGATTATGTCTCATGTTCATGCATGCTATCATTCAACAAATATGTACTGGCCTGCCAGGCCCAGGATGCATATGGGAATTGAAAACAGGCTCAGCCCCTCCTCCTCATGGAGCATATGGTCACTATCCTGTGAAGCCACCCAACTTCTAAGTTCCTGCCTCTGCTCTGTTCCCACAGGCGTGTGTGTGTAGGTATGCTTGTATATGTAAGTGTGTGCGTATACACACACGTGAATTCACACACACACGCACATACACACACACACCTTTTACCCCACAGACTGCACTGGACTCTGATGATTTGTTGTGAGTTTTTCTCTTCCATAAGATGGTGAGCTCCTTACAATCAGGGATCACACCTCATTATTCTATCATTATGATTAGATCACCCAGTACTTTCCTTAGTTGAAATTCAAATAAACATTTGTAGAATAGACAAACGAATCCATGTCCGAAGGAAAAGGTGCTCTCAGAGGGTGTTTCATTCCATCCCTTCATTTTGCCAACGAGAAAACTAAAACCCTGGTACACATCACACTACGTGCTGAGATTATACTGCCTTCACACAGGGAGCGACGTGGCCCCCCAACTTCAGCGTCAAAGGGGGAACTGTTTTATATTTTAAACACAATGTATGGTTTTCAGGAAGTTTATTTCCCATCCTAGAAAGATTTTAGGTGGGCAAAATACAATGTGCCAAGAGTGATTTCAAAACAAAGAAAAAGTGATTAAGAAATTGGGTTTTTAAGCCAGACAGATTTGGAATAAAATTCTAGCACTGTCTGACCTCGGGCAAGCTTTTTCATCACTCAGTCTCACCTTCCTCGCTGTAGAATAAAGCTGCCCATCAGTACCTGCCCAGGACATGTTGGGAAGATTTTATGATTTTAAAAGCACAGGACTTAATCCTCATAAAACATGCAACGTGTGAGAGTTATTTTTTTTAAAGAGAGAAGGAGAGGGCATGCATTAGTGGGGGAGGGGCAGAGAGCGAGGGAGAGAGACTCCCAAAGAGGCTCCATGCTATCAGCACACAGCCATACACAGGGCTCGATCCTACCAATCGTGAGATCATGCCCTGAGCAGAAGTCAAGAGTCAGATGCTTAATCCACACAACCACCCAGGCTCCCCTGAAAGCTATTATATTTTTTATTATTAATTTGCAATTAATTTAAGTTCAACGTTTAGAGGTTCAAGTATAACCATAATTCTATTCAAGGGGTCTCCACAATGGCTGCTCTCTTAAATTGGTTACAGCAAACTTCTCTAAAGTTACAGAAATCTTGGGTGCCTTCTCACAGAAATTTCAGCTGCAGTAATGCTTTGTGCCACAAGATTTACCTACAGGAATTAAAGCATCAGCAGGGTCCTGAGCACAAGAGAATGAACACATTCTGGCATATAATGGCGAGTCTGATACCGCAACGAGAGTGATTCAGATGCTGTTGCTAGACTAGTAGAACCTGGTTTTAATGGCCAGAAGATGTTCATTTCCTGAGGCTTGGTTGGTATACTGAACAGTCCTTTTTTCCATGTGTAAAAATGGAAATGTAAAGGTTAGAACACTATGGCTAAGAATGGCTTTAAACAATATGTTATGGCATCTGAGAGCAACCCTTTTATCTTTTACATCTTCACTTTTTATTGTCTGGGCTTTTATGAGCTGTGTGCTTGAACTAGACCCAAATCCTGGGTGCCACACTCAAAATCATATGGTACATCTGCTTCTCTGACTGAGGAGGTAGGCGGATTATGCTTATCAAAATCTTCCTCCCACCATGAAGTCAACATACATTCAGCGGAAGACAAGAAAAATGTTGCATCTATGCTCTCTCTGAAAGAAGGCAGTTTGTTCACATTCCATGGGGGCACAGGACAGGGCACAGCCAGAGTCACCAGGAGGACCCTTGACATTGTATTGATTATCTAGAGCTTCCTATACAGGCATGTATCTTCCTGAGGAATCTTCAGTGCTGGTGAGCACAGACCCATGGCATTACCAAGATGTCTCCATAACATCTTTGTGTGAACCTTGAACCTGGTTGGCATTCCCTGGAAAAAAGGAAATGCTCTATCATCATTTCAAAAATCAAGCAAATACCTTTTAGCTTTTTTCCAAAGATAGCATGAATTTTTTAAATAAAGACTACTAATCAGTTTAGATTAGTAGAAAGTCAGAAGAGCAAGAGCTACAGTGTAGAAGTCCTCCTGTTCTCTGGGGAACGAAGGGAACTTTATCTGGCAGCTGCGGGTTTCTCTTCCGAAAGGAATTTGTATTTCTAAAACTTTTGTGCCAAAGTTAACTGGACGCCATCAACTGTGTCTTCAGCCTGCACATTTCACGAGGTTATGAGAATTCACCCAAACCATCCCAGAATGGCTGGGTGAAATGTGAGAAGTAAGAAGTCAGGGAAGGCAGATGGAACCATTGAGAACAGGGTGGTTGGCCTATAGGGCGAATCAAAAGATGTGGTTGGAAATTATACCAGAAAGGTATGCCAGGGTGACACGAGGAAAGGTTTTGAATGTCAAGCTTAAAAAAAGGTCTAGAATTAACACTCTATACAACAGGAGGCCATTGAAGTTTCTGAGCAGATCGGTTTCTGGAGTTCACAGGGGGCTAGGCTGCTCCTGCCCCCTCCAACCTTACCGAGGGCCCTCACGCTCACCTGCAGTTAGTGAGAGAAAACCGTGCCCCGGTTTCAAATACTGTTCCTGAATTGGCCAAGCACATTGCCCAGTGCACACCTGTTGGATATTTTCAGGTTCTCCTGTTATCAAGCCTATCAGATACCACGTTGCTGTTCTCTGCTTGCTGCTACACAGAGGCTGATACCATGCGGACCTTGCAGCCCTTGATGGATTTCCATTCAGGAGTCTGTAGGAGTATCTTGGATTGGGGGTGGGGGTTGGGATGCTTCTTTGTTGACCAAAGAAGCCATTTACCAAATGGTAAATGTTGACCATTTGTTTATGGCTTTGCTCCCCAGCCGTCCTTTCTGTATGTAGGAATTTGGAGAGATTTAAATAGATGTATCCACTGCTATGTTCCCAGAACCTAGAACTGGGTTCAGGTTTTTTTTGGTAGAAATCAAGGACCTGGGTGAACTACACACTTGGTTTGACCTGGAACAGCATGGGGTGATGAGAAAATTCAGGACGGCAAGCAAGATCTTTTAAAAACTAAATTGAAAAGGAGGAGGAGCTTGGGCCGATAGATGGTCACGAGAAGGGTAGCCCTGAGGAAGAACAGAGATGTCTGTGAGAGCTTTGGACTTCCTCAAAGGGTACACACCAGGAGCTACCATACGGTTTAGTCCAGTCAGGAGCTCACCAAGGGTGATGAATGGCATGGTCGTCTCTTCTTGGGCTCATGTCTCCTCAGGACATCCCCAACTTTCCAGGTAAAAGTTCAGACTCAGCTCTGATGACTATAGGGAGGAGGCCAACGCATGAAGACAAAGGATAAGAGAACAGACATGAACAAATGGAAGCTGAAAAGAACCAGTTTTGCTACTTGGGAAATGAATTCCACAGGATGCAAATGGCTGAGTTGGTAGGACTGACGTGGGATGGAGTTCCAGTATGAGAATGTCTGGGGGTGGCTCCTTACCCATCACAGAAGGAAGTATGTACTCCCTTCAGGGAGATAGCTGTCTATCCCAATTTGTGAGATATATGCCGAGGACCCTCATTCCTCCTCTGGAGTCCCAGACTCTGAAATGAAGCATGGGTGCCCCAAACCCTCCTTGCTGTCTGTGATGAAAGCCTTTCTGGACACGAAACAAGTCCCTCTCTTTCCCTTGTTCCTGCAGCAAAGTCCAGAGACATTTTCAAAACCTGACAATAGGAGAGAAACCCTTAAGCACCATGCAAGCTGTGTGAGAGACCCTCCCATTTGTAACCTTGACCTGTGAGACAGAAAGGCAGCCTCATGGAGGTAAAATAGTGCAAACCAAACCAGAACTCCAGCCTCCCAGCAGGTCACACACACACACACACACACACACACACAGCACAGGGTGGAACCCACCATACCCAAAGATGTAGCCTCAATTGGGGTGGGGGAAGCACACTTGAGGCAGAGAAGCAGTGGGTCAGTGGAATTCTTCAGCCAGAGCCTTACCCAAGGCACCTTCCAGGCTGTAGCCAGAACCGGTCCTGGCAAAATCATTAAGGTAACAAAGGACCATTGGCTGTTCCTCATTCTTCCCCCTCAAGGCCTCTCCCACTCTCCCCTCAGTAACACCGCTTTTCTTTGCCAAGGAGCCCATTGACTTTATGTCTTGAGGGGATATCAGAGCACAGACTTCCAAAACAGGGACTTTGGGCATGTTTCTTAACTCTTCTGAGCCTAAGCTTCCTCATCTATAAAACGGGGAGGATACTTAGCTTTTCATTGTTTTCTTTTTTAATGTTTATTTATTTTTGAGAGAGCATGTAAGCAGGGGAGGGGCAGAGAGAGAGAGGGAGACACAGAATTTGAAGGAAGCTCCAGGCTCTGAGCTCTTAGCTCAGAGCCTGATGCGGGGCTCAAACTCAGGAACAGGGAGACTAAGACCTGAGCCAAAGTCAGACACTCAACTGACTGAGTCACCCAGGCGCCCCTTAGCTTATCATTCTACAAACACAAACAAGATCTATCCATACACAGGGAGACCATGCAACCCTGTTGATGCAAGATACCCCCAGGTTGCCTGTTGCCCTGACACCCCCATCAGTTAGTACCATCTTTCACTTACAAAAGCATCCCAGTATGGATAGTAAATTCTTTGGTCACCCTCTATATAAAGCTCCTAACGCAAAGCCTGGCCAAGAATAGGCAGGCAGGCCTTCCTCAACCCAAATGTACTTTCAGAGAACTTGAGTCACACTGAGGTATAAATGTTTGACAGTATCTAAATATTAGCTCTGCCAGAAATCTTCAATTAAAAGCCTCTCTCTTGTAGCAGAATCTCAGTTACGAGTTTGTGAGCTGGGAAGATACTAGGAGAGGAAGGGGGCTGGGGCCATTGTACCTCCCATGCATCAGACTGACCCCCAGTGGCCATTCGGAGCTTTGTGACTATTCTCAAGCCTCACCTGTCACCCCAAGCCCACCACCAAACATACCCAGCATAGGTGGCTTGATACCATCAGAGGTAGGGGTCTGAGCCTAAAGGTTGTGTCTGTCGGGCAAGTGCTTCCCCCCCCCCCCGCCGCCCAGGTGGTTCAAAGGCTTCTCCTTCATCAGGGATTGCTGACATTCCCCACACATTCAGAGCAACAAGAGGACACAACGCACCACAACCTGAGGTCCATCAGGAAGCAGGTATCCGATCCAGAGACAAGGGACCAGGAGAGGTGAGTGATGCTAGGAGAACACTGAGCCTTACAAAGCAGACAGATTTTTAAATATTAAATTAAAAATTGACTCCACAGCTATTCAATTCAGTCATTAAACATATGAAAACCGGTTAGGTGCCAGGCACAGGGGTAGTCCCCAACCAGCAAGATGGCCAGGATCATAAGGACAAGGGTGACAGAAGGGACAGGTGGCACCCATGGGGACCAGAGAGAAACCCTTTGACTGGTGTCAGATGCTGTGGCCAATTTTAAACTAACCCACTTAGACTCCACAATTCCCATTAAAGAGATACATATTTGTTGAAATAATATATTTTCATTATTTAAAAAAAATTGGCAAATTACATATACTAAGAGAAGTAATGTTAATTTCAAGCCTACTAGGCAAATACAGCCACTGTTAAATTTTGGTGTTTTTCTGACCAACATTTTCTTCTAAGCTACCTTTGCTCCTTCCTTTTGTATAAATCTTGCTCCTTCTTTTTGTGCCGCCATGGAAGGTACAATTTTAAACATTTCTTTCTTCTAATCACAAAAGAACATACATTTATTATAAGAAAGGTGAAAAACACCCTAAATCCAAAGGACTGAAGAAAATCAACCACAACTTGCTAACTATGTACAGACAACTACTGGTGAGGCTTTAAGTGAATTCAATCAGCTTAAAACTTCAAACCCACCATTTTGCTAATTAGGGGAACGAAGAAAATAATGTCCTTAATGTTTTGGTGCTTGGTTTACCCCCTTAATAGATTATTTTAAAGCTACTATTGATGAAATTTCTTCTATAAACATGATTTCTAACATCTATATAGCAAACCATCAAGGAATAAAAGGAATAAAATTATTATTTCATCCTCTGGGTGGACACTGAGGTTTTGTGCGTATCCTTGTTTTTGTTTGTAATTTGTAGTCTGCTCACTAATAATTCTTTGCCCAATGTCCACCGTGTGCTAGAAAGTGTTCTAAGTTCTGATGATACTAGAAACACGATTGATAAAGGTCTCTGTAAATAGGTTTTTGTACATATATCTTGGATCATTTCCTTAGAGTACAATTCTAGAAGCAGAAACGTCAGACTGAAGCATCATACAGATTTAATGGTTGCCTCCCACAAGAGCAGTATTAAAGTGCTTTTTCCTCTCGCAAACAGTGACTTTATAACAGTTTTTGAATTTGGGAGAAGGGTAATCATTTGCAGGAAGCTGGGAAGTGAAGTTCTAGGAGGCATGCACTACTTAAAATCCAGCAGGAATGAGGGAAAAGTTCCTTATTAATCATAAAGTAATAAAATGGAAGATGTGGCCAAGCACCCAAACCTATGGCCAGACTATTTTAATCCTGTCTCTACCACTCACAGGTGAGTGGTTCTGAGAAGGTATTCATCCTATCTGTGCCTCAGTTTCCTCATCTTTAAAATGGGAATAATCATCACACACAGCAAAGGGCTATTGTGGTGATTGCATGAGTTAAACACACAGAAAGCACTTAGAACAGTGCTTCCCATTAATTACTTGTGTGATCTTTCTTTTACATAAAGTCTAATCTATAGGACTTCTTATGGCACAACTATGAGGTAAAGTAAATCTCCTTCTCCAATTCCCAAAGATTTTCACTTGTTGATCCAGAAAAAAATCATGAAAGAATATCAAAAATTAGGTGTGAAACCTAATGGAGCTGCAGATTTTATCTCCCTCCCATCACTTGCTCTGCACCCAGGTCCTCATGTAGGTCCTGAGGCAACATCAAGCCCTTTGGGTCCCATGACCACAGAATATTGTCTATCTCCTCAGTCTTTCCACAGACACCAGGAACCACAGACCTCAGTGGGAGAAATACCCTGCCTGGGCCCTCGTTCTGAAGAAATGCTCTAAATTGAATTGTCTAAAGCTCGCAGTGCCGTTGGCTCGCAGGAAAGTGCCAGGATCTGGAGAGACCTGGCATTTTGAGTTATGCGACAAATTACCCGAAGAAGGCAGACTTCGACAGGAGCTACAGCCGACTGTGAATTTGACGTCCGGCCGTTGGTGATTAATGACATCAGGGAAAACAAGCCAGCAGGCACCCATGTTAAGAGAGAAAGCTATTTTAAACATCCCCCATTCTAATTAAATATTTCTTCTTACAACACTTGCAACCTAAAAATAGGTTTGATCTGTCCATTGGGGGCCACTTCATGTTGACAGCAGAAGTTTAATTAGATTCCTCAAGCAGGAATGTTATTCTCCAAGGTTTTTGATACTGGCGTTAACTCCAGGACTGAAGGCTCAGTTGCATGTGTATCTGGTGCCTGCTAAAGTGGAAGACAGTATTTTCTACAAAATCCTGGCGCTAGAGGAGGGGGACAGAAAGGCACATTTACACTTGGTATAATCCAGCAATGGGTGATCATGAATATACTGAACACTTTAGCATAGAAAGTGTTTCATATGCCAGGTTCCAGCTCAACACAGAAGCCCCAAGAATATACTTGGCATGAATATCTGCTGGAGTAGAATACACCATTCTCCCGCAGCAGTATTTTGACTGAATTAATGACAATTTAGTCAACCCAATGGTCAGTCACTTGTTAAACTACTGGTCACTTGGAAACCTAGACTGTTGATATATTTAAGCAACAGAGCACTGATGAACACAGTGAATGTGTCCAGCATTTTGCTACTCAAAACACTCCAACATCCTTGGTGTCTATTCAGTCGGCCATTCATTCAACCAGTTCTTATCAAGCACCTTCTAGGAGCATACAAGTGGTGACTAAGTCAGACAGAGTCCCTGTCCTAATGGTCTTGGAAATTGAGGAAATACCATGTGAATCTCAATCGCTGAAAGTAGAACCGTTGAGTTTGGAACTTTGGAAAACATAACTATGCTGCCTCACCAACAGTCAACCACACACTGACCCTTATGCTTTTTTTTTCCTTAAGTAGGCTCCAGGCCCAGTGCAGAGCTCAGTGTGGAGCTTGAACTCACAACCCTGAAATCAAGACTTGAGCTGAGATCAAGAGTCAGACACTAAAAAAAAAAAAAAAAAAGTCAGATGTTTAACCAACTGAGCCACCAGGCACCCCTATCCTTATTCTTTTTTATTCTTTGCAATTTGACAGGCAGAACATGGTACCTCAGGGTTGGTTTTGTGTCAGCGGCGGGACGGGGGGCAGTTATTACTAAAAAGATTGAATTTCTTTTCCAAATGTGTGTTGGCTGGTTGAACTTTGTGAGTCATCCGCTTATGTCCTTCACTCATTTGTCTATTAACATCCTTATATATACAACTCTTCATAGTCTCTACCCATTTTTCAATTGTTTTTCTGTCAATGATTAGATCATTTTACACATTAAGGAAATAAAGCTTACTTAACATCACTCATCATCAAGGAAATGCAAATCAAAACCGCAATGAGCTATCACCTCACCCCTGTCAGATGGGCTATTATCAGAAAGACAAGAGATAAACACTGGTGAGGATGTGGAGAAAAGGGAACCCTTATATACTGTTGGTGGGAATGTAAACCGGTACAGCCACTGTGGAAAACAGTATGGAGGTTTAGAACTACAATATGACCCAGCAATCCCACTTCTGGGTATATATCCAAAGCAAACAAAATCGTTATCTTGAAGACATCTGTACTCTCATGTTCACTGAAGCATTATTCATAATAGTTAGTGCATGGAAATAAAGTAAGTGTTCACCAATGGATGAACGGATCAAGAAAATGTGGTACATATATACAATGGAATAGTATTCAGCCTTAAAAAAAATAAGGAAAGCCTGTCATTTGTGACAGCATGGATGGACATGGAGGACATTATGCTAAGTGAAATAAGCCAGACAGAGATGGACAAATACATGTGAAACTTCACTTCTATGTTAATTTAAAAAAAGGTCCAAGTCAGAAACAGAGTAGAAAAGTGAGCACCAGGGGCTGGCTGGTGGGAGAAATGAGAAGCTGGTAAAAGGATACAAACTTTTGGTTATGAGGTAAATAAGACCTGAGGATCTAATGTATAACATGATGACTACAGTTGGTAAGACTCTATTTTATAATTCACATATGCTATGAAAAAAGAATTTAAATGTTCTCACCAAAAAAAAAGAAGTAAATAAAAAAGTTTTAAATAAATTAACCCTTTGTCAGGAAATTAACTGTATAAGGTTGTAGTTTCTCATGATTCTAACAGACGTTTTTTAGGGGGAAGGCTGTGCTGATGATTTTTTAACTCTTATGTAATTGTCTTTATATTTATGTTTCTGCCTTCAGTAACATGTTTAGAGACATTCACATTCCCAAATTATGTGTTTTAAATGTTCATCCATCTTTTCCCCTTGTTCAAATCTTTAACTCATCCAGGACTTTGATAGGAGGTTAAGAGGTAGAATCTAGTTATATTTTCCCCCAAATTCAACCAGTTGCCAGAGCTTTCTTTAAACTTTCCAAATGTTTCCAAATGGTGTCCAGAGGCACAGCCCAAATGGGGCCTCATTCAGCCGTCCAAAGCATCAAATGACCGCCAATGGAATGACCACAAGGCAATAAACAGGTTCCATCAAAAATTATGGAGGAGAGAGCCAAATATTTTCCCTCTGAGAGTATTATTAAGAAAAGTATTTTGTCTCAAAGCTCTAGCAGGGGGGACAAATGCTATTAGAAAAAAATCAGAGAAGTGTTTATTCTGAGCCAGTGGTCAAGGTGAAGACTAAAAGAGATACACACATGCTACAGACTCCAGATGGGATTGAAGACTGATTCTCATGTTTAAAGATCAAGAATAACTTTCCTCAGAAACACAGGTAAATATTAATTTATTCAGATGTTAACTCCTGGTACCAGGACAAAATGTCCATGACCTCTCCATGGGTTAGAGTTCTGACAGCCGGGCTGAATTGCCAATTTGGAGGATTCTTGCTTGCCTTGGAAGAATCTTTGAGCCTAGAAAATACAGATCGTGGGTGGTTGAATGTTGTCTTGGCTAGAGATAGGAGGATGACTTGATGTCCAGAAATTGCTGTTGACAGGTCTTCAGATGCCTATCTCTGTGGTTGTTCTTCTTTTCTTCCTTGTTCCTTTCTTCCTTGTTTTCAGAAACATGATGGTTCCACGTTTGAGATATGTCTGATCAGCTCCAGATACAGCCTCCTCAGCCTTCTTTCACCCTTCAGCTATTTAGTGAGCATGTCCTATGTCCCAAGAAATGTTAGGAAGTTGGAATACTGTGAAGGACAAGGCAGACAGCCTGCTGGCCTCATGGGGCTTACATTCTAGAACAGGAACTGGCAAACTACAGTCTGCAGGCCGAGTCTGTCCCACGACATAGACCCGTAAGGCCCAACAGCCAAGAATGGTTTTTATGTTTTTAAAGGTGTTTTTTTTTTAATCAAAAGGAGAATATTTCCTGACACATGAAAATGATACATATTTCAAATTAACAGTGTCTACAAATAAAGTATTGGAATACAGCCACATCCATTTCCTTACATATTGCCTAATTAGGCTCTTTCACACTTAAAATGGCAGAGATGAATCAGTGTGACAGACCCCATATGGCCACAGAGCTTCAAATATTTTCTGACCCGTTACTGAAAAGGTTTGCTCTTGTGGAAGGCAGACTAGACAGGAAAATAAGAGGATTACAGACTAAGGAAGACTCTGTGGGAGGTCTTGACAGCAGGAGTCAGGGAAGGCACTGCTGGAGAGATGTGACTTGAACTGAGACCCTGAGGTCTCAGCTTGTGAAGAGCCATGGGGAACGGCACCTCAGGCAATAGGAATAGCAAGTACAAAGACCCTGAGGCACGAAGAGTCAGGAAAGGATGTGTGCCGAGGCAGGCACGTGGGAACGGGCAGCGGGGAGGCTAGTGGGAAGAGGGGAGGGTGGGGTGTAATCACTCCGATCACACAGAAACAGGGCTAGAAGCAGAGGGGGCCTGACTCCCCCAGGTGCCCAGGAAAGGAATGCAAGTGGCTCAGACCAGAGTGGTGGAGTAGAAATGCCGGTTCTGGAGACAGTCAAAGTACATGTTGGAGGTGGAGCCCACAAACCTTAGCGATGGACCGGATGTAGGGAAAGGGAAAGGGCAAGGGCAAGGGAAGGGCTGGACGTCCTGCTTACACTGGGCAGCAGGGGGCACCATTGCTAAGATGGGCCAGGGAGTTACAGCCAGCACAGGAGTTGGAGGGGAAACTGAGGACTTGTCTTTAAAATGCTTGAGGAAAGATGTCAAATGGAGGCTGGATCTAAGGATCTGGAGCTCCGGGAAGAGGCTGGCGATGGGGACGGGAAATCTGACGAACCCATCCTCTGAGGCTGTGTGTTTATTAAAAAGACTCACCCTGGAGATCCTACTCATGAATTGGCCACTTCCCTGCCCACAGGCCACGGGGTTTCTGTGGCTACCAGCAGCCAGATGCTCTAAGTACGCCCTCCCTTCCAACCAGAGGAATGCTCCATGTACATCCATTTCACCATCCGACAAACATTTATGAGCATCTTTTTAGTCCCATTACGTCCTCAAGTCACACATGTCAGTCACTGCCTACAGTCCTCTGGCATGAAGCGGGATTCCTGGAAGCAGGGCGAGTCTTCTTTACAAGAGGCCGCCACACCTCATTGTACAGGGCTCATGAAAAACGTATCCTGCTCAACTTGAAGCAGCTCTAGGCCTGTGAAAACTTACCTCCTGTTTTCAGCAGAAGAGCTCAGCTTGGAAATGCCTGGGCAGTTAGGTAGACAGGCTCTGGACTTCTGTGAGCATGTGGACTTGTTTGGGTCACTGAAAAAACTATTAGCAAGGTCACCTCTCAAGCAACACTGGCACTGGTTCCCCATCTCCTTGGCAAGCCCCATCTTGTAAGTATGCAAGCATAAAATTACCCAATTTGTACCCTAGAGATCCCCTCTGCATTCTTTCAGGCTGTGAGGACCTCCCCAAATCAGTTTTATAGAAGTGTTTACCAGCTCCCAAGGTCCAGGGCAGATCGAAGGCATTAAATCCCCACCCCCAACTCCACAGCATTCAGTGAAGACATTCCAAGTACCAGTAAAACCTTCAAGTGGTGGTCCTGACAAAATTCAAGGTTCTATTTACTGCCGTGGAAACACCAACTGGCTCAAAATGAGAAGCTGGGGTTCTCGTCTTGCTTCTTCTATCAGCTGGCCATTTGGGTACAGAGTGTCCCTTCTCTGGGTCTCAGGCACCTCACGTGTAACAGAAAGGAACATATTCCCTACTTCGGAGACACTTGATGAGCATCTGGACCTGGGGATACACACATCAGCAGGCAGGTGTCTGCCCGCAAGGAGACTAGAGCTTAAGTCGCATCCTTGCTCAAGGTGGCATGGGCACAGAAATCACAGCCATGGACAGCAGTTTGCATGCCACGCTTGGTACTGTCGGTGCTAAGTATCACACGACTGACCTCGTTTCACTCAGCAATCCTATGAAGGAGGCATTCCACCACCCCGTTTTAACAGATGGGAATCTGTGGGCTGGAGAGTGAACGACTTGTTGACCAAGGTCACATACACAGCGAGTAAGAGGTAAAGCCGGGACTCAGTCCCAAGCAGGCAAATTCCGGTGAGCTTACCCTTTGACACCTGAAAGTCTCCTCGGTCAGGTACAGCTTCCCAGAGGGGGTTCACCCTGGTATTCTGGCGTCTACCCCAGAGGGTAGGATAGGATGAGCATCCCCTCTGGTGGGTGAGGAATTTGCCCATAACAATAGTTAAGCCCTGTAACAGCATCTATAACTCACTGAATCCCTACAATAATCATATCAGGCAGATACTAGTATTGCTTCTGTTACAGGAATGATTGAACTAAGTCACAGAGAGGTTGAGTAACCGATCCCAGGTCCCACAGGTAGTTTAGGGCCCAGGCCAACAGGCTCCAAGCAGTGCAGCCTAAGGTAGTCCAAAAAGATAAAGTGACCGACCCACAAGATACAGAACCACGGCTCAGGACCCAGCCTGTGATCTTAACAACACAGCACGCTGGGTTTAGTGCTCAGAGTCAACTGATCTGATGGACACACTGTACTAGATGGTAAACGCTTTCCCAATCTCCCCAGCTTTTCCCACAGCACGCTTCTCGTTCCCACTAAAGTGCCGCTTGCCTCCAGACCTGTGAGCCTCCCTGTCCTTAAGCCTGGTACACACATACCTTCCCCTGTGCCTGGATCACCCCTACTTACCCTGAGACTGAACTGAACCTTCCCTGAACACTTGACTTTCCACATCTGACTTTTATGCACACATATCAAGCCCAACTCCTTCCCCCATCTCTGCAAGTATCCCAGTAATGTAGGTGGGGATAGGCATATGCTGTCCCCTTCCAGACTGCCAGCTACAAGAGGGAAGAGATAACTCAGCACTAGGCATGTCACAGCACTTCAGTTGTCAGTGACAAGGATTTAAGAGGGAGTTGGAACTTGTCGCTGTCCCACTATACCCTAGGCAGGGGATTCATGCAGTCTTCTTTCATCTCCTCTAGGGTACCATGCTCTCCCTCACCACCGGACCTTTGCACATGCTTTGCCTAGGTCTCAAACATTCTCTGATGTCCTCCTTTTTTTATCCAGTCTCCTGTCCCTTATCTTAGGTCAGGTTGACTTGTTTTAAGCTCCCCTAGCCCCATGTACATTTCCTTTCAAGAAGTACTTCCCCAATTGTGATCACTGGACCCCTGGGAGGTCCCCAAGACCCTTTTAGGGAGTCTGTGAGATCAAAGCTATTTTTGTAAATCACTAATCATTAAGAAATACAGTACCACTGAAACTATTATGCTACATGTCAATTATATCTTAATTAGAAAAGCAAATACAAAGCAAATCACAGCAGGTGCTCAATAAATATTCAGAAAATGAGCAAACCAAAGCCCTACTAAAGGGTCCGAGCGTCAAAGTGCGTGCCTGAGACAAAACCCACCATGCCAACGACAGGTCTAAAGGCCACATTTGGGAAGCGGCTGTGGAAGGCCCCTCCGGAGGGAGATAGGAGAGGACAAGGAATACAGGCGGCCCCTCCCCTGGAACAGGGGGCCCAATGGTCAAAATCTTCAGGCACAACATGATGCTATAAATGTGTAACCTCCCACTTGGCTCTGCGTTTTTCCCATCTCTTGCAAATGCATCTGGAACATATTAGAAAGGGGTCAGACTGGTTTGGAAAATGTTTGGGTAACTCTGGACATGGGAGGGGGGGCTGGAACCTGTAGGGAAGAACATGACCCCTAGACAGAGTTTACGGTTATGGCCACAGAGCTGCTAGCCTGCCAGTCCAGGACAAGCGCCCTGGGCCTCCCCGACTCTTGCCCTGCCCTTCTAGAGGCCTCTGGCTCCACCCCCTCAAAGACCCCATTTCCTACTTGCTTTGGTAAGGAGACATCCCTCCACACCCCCTACCACTATCCTTCTCCTATTGCCTCTCCTGACCCAAACCACAAACTCAACCCAGGCCCTGCTCCATGAATAATAATGGCAATGACAGTAATAGTAACCCACAAATCATTTCTAATCTACTGAGCCCTCGTGTCCCAGGTAAAGAGCTTTACACACATTCTTTCATTTTATCCTTTGAAGAAACTCTCAAATCATATGTATTCCCATTCCTACTTCACAGATGAACTGAGTGGCAGAAAGGTGACCTAACTCTCCCGTGGTCATAAAGCTTAAAATCAAACCCAGAATTATCCAGCACCAAAGCTTGTTTTGTAACACACACAACATCCACAGCACAGCGAAATTCCAGGAGCATAAGAGAATAGTGTAGAAGCCGATTCCTTTTCTTCCAAATCAAGGAGATGCAGAGCAGCTAAGAGAAGGAGCCGGAAAGTACAGGCGAAGTTCCCATCCTTGGCACCTGCCACCTGTACCAACGAGCTCCTGCCTTAAATTCACTCTCCTCTACCCTCAGCTGTAGCTCCCAAATCAATCTACTGGCCAAATTAAATGCCCAGCACTGTCCTCACGAGCTAGCACAATGTGAGCAGCTACAATGGACTCAGAAACCCCCTTGCTCAGCAATGCCCCGCCCACCTTCACTCCTCAGAAGACAGGATTATTCAGAATAGAGAGAAGTTTTCTTTTTTTTTTTGATTTTCAACATATTTTTATATTAAATATAATTTATTGTCAAATTGGTTTCCATACAACACCCAGCGCTCATCCCAACAGGTGCCTCCTCCATGCCATCACCCACCTTCCCCTCTCCCCTACCCCCCATCAATCCTGTTTGTTCTCAGTATTTAAGTCTCTTGTGGTCTTATGGGAGTCTCTGTAACTCCCTCCCCCCTTCCCCTCCACCATGGTCTTCTGTTAAGTTTCTCAGGATCCACATAAGTGAAAACATATGGTAACTGTCTTTCTCTGCCTGACTTACTTCACTTTAGCCTAATACCCTCCAGTTCCATCCGCGTTGCTACAAATGGCCACATTTCATTCTTTCTCGTTGCCAAGTAGTATTCCATTGTATATATAAACCACATCTTCTTGATGCACAGGGGAACTTGCACCCCAATGTTTATAGCAGCACTTTCAACAAGAGCCAAATTATGGAAAAAGCCTAAACGTCCATCAACTGACAAATGGATAGAGAAGTTAATTTCCTAAAACACTTCTTTCATTCGCTCGGGCTATCCCTGAGAAATCCAGGGTTAATGTTTAACTCCGGGCTTGCAGTGGAGACCAGCCCACACAGGCTCAGCAGAGCATAGAGGAAGCAGGCCAGCCAGGGCACTTCCCCTGCCCACGGCTCACCGTCAAAGGACCCCACTGCCCTCCAGTTGGTGGCCACCCCTCCAGTGGCAGTTGAAAAGGGAACAGAATGGAAACCTGGGGAAAAGACACAACTGCAATCAACTTCACACAAACCTGTTCCAGGTCCAGAGTTTCACTGTCCCATAGGAGCCACCTGACAAGGCAAATCAAGACTTCCTGTGTGGGATACACTCTGAACTTAGCACAAATGCAAATTATCTCAACAATAATGTTCATAATGACTTCGCATGAAAATGACCAATAGTTTTGATATATTGGGTTAAATATATTATCAGAATTAATTCCATTTCCTTCCTCCTGTTTTTAATAGGCTATTAGTCAATCTTAAATGACACAGATGGTTGGCATTACATTCTGTTTGACAGCAATGCCCTGGACAGAGGCCCTGGATACAACTGTTCCTGCTGCTTCTTCCTCTCCCTCCCACCATGATGGCTCAGTCACCAGCTGGACCTTCCTCCCCTGTAAGCCTGCCCCTCCCTTGCTCCAGCGCTCCCCGGGGCTCCCCATTACGGGTCACATCAACCCTCAGCCACTCTCCCCAGCCTTCCAGGCAGCCCTGGTACATTCACTGGCCCTGTGCTGACCTTAGCTAGTGACCCCGGAAGCCATCTCCACCCTCCTTCGTCTCTTCTGCTCTCCTGGCATGCTGTCCGAGCAGGGTAAAGAACAACCCCCTCCTGCCCCCACTCCTCACGGTCTTTTACCTTCAGAAGTTTGCACATAATTACTCCTTCCCCTCCTCTTTAATGAGCTCCTGGCTCCCGGGTGCAGGGAACATGGGCCCAGACTTGCCCTTCTTCTGGGGCTGGCTGCTGCCCGGCCACACCCACCTCACCCTATTGCTAATGCCCAGCAGGTGGGGGCCCCTGGAGCTCAGCCTCTCTCGCCTCAGCTGCACACCTGTCAGGCACTGACACCCAGGTGGGGTGACCCTGCTCCCACAGCTTCTCCTCAGGAGCTCCTTTACTGGCGACCATCTCCCCACCTGCCCTTCCTTCAAGTGTTCAGGCTCTTACTCTGCCAGGAGCCCTCTCCCCAGGCTTTCAGCTCAGCAACGCCCACACTTCCACTCTCAGCAACTCCTAAATCATCCACCCCTGGAGCAGAAGGAAACCCCCATTGTCTGCCCTCAGATATTCACCAAGCACCCTCACCCATAGCATTTAATCCTTGCAGTTATCCCATGTGACAATAATCATGCCCATTTCATAGACGAGTAAACTGAGGCTTGGAGTGACAGAGGAAATTGCTCAGGATCAGGCTGAGCCACACTCTGAAGACAAGTCAGTCTGTAAACTTCAGCACTCACTAGTGTTGTCAGAAGAGCACAGGTGGACCAAGGTTTGAACTCCAACAGTATCACTTTTCAGGGCTGCAGTTTTATGCAAGCTTCTTAGTCCCTCTCTGCCTCTGTTTCCTCGAGCAGGGATTGCATTTAAAACAATACCTAGATGGGGCACCTGGGTGGCTCAGGCAGTTAAGCGTCTGACTCTTTGTTTAGGCTCAGGTCATGATCTCATGGTTTGTGAGTTCGAGCCCCACATAGGGCTCTGTGCTGACAGCGAGGAGCCTGCTTGGGATTCTCTGTCTCCCTCTCTATCTGCCCCTCTCCGACTCATGCTGTCTCTGTCTCTCTCAAAAGTAAAATAAATGAAGTTTAAAAATAAATAAATAAATAAATAAATAAATAAAACAGAACAATGCCTAGAAAAGGGTCAGCGGCAGTGCAAGCAAGGTCAAAGTGATATCCTTGCCGAAAGAGGAGGTGAGCCAAGGAACACAGACTACCCATAGAAGTGGAAGGAGAAGGAACGGATTCTCCCCGAGAGCCCCAGAAGGAATGCAACCCTACCACCTTTGACTTGAGCCCATGAGACCCACTGACAGAATTCTGTTCCAACCTGCAGAACTGTAAGAGAATACAGTTCGAGTTGTTTTAAAACAGTGCCTACAAGTGCCATGTAGTAAGTGCTCAATAAGCTTCAGCTGTTGGTCCTAGCGAGCCTCCAGTCTTGTTCTGCACTCGGCTGGGAGCTCCGGGAGTATATGAGATGTGCCCTGGGCCACTCTTGGCCTCCCTGCCCTAGTCTACAGTGCAGGTCTTGAGGGTGCCATGATGATGAGGGTGAGATGGAGGGGGCCAGGGGAACACAGGTGTTGTGGACTGAATGTTTGTTCCCTCCATCCTTATGTTGAAACCTTAACCCCCAACGTGATTGGGTTAGATGGGGGCATGCAGGTGGGGCCCTCTTTATGGGATTAGTGGGTCTCCAGTTCCCTTCCCCCTCTCCCTCCCTGTCAGGTGAGGACACAGTGAGAAGGTGGCCCTCTGCAAGTCAGGAAGAGAGCCCTCACCAGAACCTGACCGTCCGACACCCTGATCTCACACTTCCAGCCTCCAGAATGATGAGAAAATAAACTTCTGTGGTTCAAGCCACCAGTCTCTGGTATTTCACTGTGGCAGCCTGAGCAGGCTGAGACAGGAGGTCAGTCTGCTTTTACTCCTTGTCTAGAAAAGCCCAGAAGACAAGGAATGAATGGCACAGCCCAACCTCACAGGAATCTCCAGACCTCAGTGCTCCTTGGCACAGAGGCCCTAATAGCTAGCACAGGAAGTCAGTCTTCACTCCACACCTCACGGACCTTGTAACCAAGATAATAATCGAGTTGGAGCAGGCTGTGTGTGAAAAACAAGCCCAGGGGCCCTCATCTAGACACCAACCCGGTGGGACTTCACATCATGGGGTCCAGACCACACTTTAAAAATCCACCACCACCACACTATTCCTTTTCCTGATTCCAAAAGGAGGAGGGCACACTGAAGAAATGTTTTTAAGAATAAAAAAGAAAATGCATGTCAATCCTACCATCCAGAGAAAACATGCTGTTAATATTTTGTGCATTTCCCTCAATTTTTTAAAGATATTTTGTAATGTTTTTATTTATTTTTGAGAGAGAGAAAGTGTGAGCGAGGGAGGGGCAGAGAGAGAAGGAGACACAGAATCTGAAGTGGGATCCAGGCTCTGAGCTGTCAGCACAGAGCCCGACGCAGGTCTTGAACCCAGGAACCGTGAGATCATGACCTGTGCCGAAGGTGGACTGACTGAGCCACTCAGGCGCCCCTCCCCCATCTTTTTAGAAATAGAAAGACTTCTAAGATTCTTCCATAGCTGAGCTCAGGCTAGATACTCCTCCATGGCCTGCCTTTCCCCTTCAAGATTCTATGACAACAACTTTTCCCTGTCACTAACGTTTCTTTGTAAACCACATTTTAAGAGTAAAATAACATTTCATCATCTGGTTGTCCCATAATTTAACCATTTCCCTTATTGTTAAACATTAAGGTGGTTTCTAATAGCACACTGCCATAAATAATGCCACAAGGAATGTGATGCTACATAAATTTTTATTCACCTACCTACCCCTGATCATCTCCTTATGATGGATTGCTGGATTCAGGATTACTGTGATTGCCTACATGCTGTTTTATGGCTCATGACCGTCATAGAGCAGCACAGGTATGACAGCATCTGTCTCACGACATCCTCACCAGCATTGAGTATTATTTATTTTCAGTATTTTGATAATGTATTATAATATTTGTTTGCATATTTCTTTAAATGCTTATGAGAAAGAATTGGCACAGGTTTTGATACTTTGGCTCTGGAAAAAAAAACAGGTCAGAGAAATATTCCACTGAATTTGACACCAGCTGAAATTAGACATTTGTTTTCAAGAAATGCAGTATTATTATATTTAAGTCAGCTGAACTTTGTGATTCTAACTTGTGGGCAGCAAAATAAATAATGCAGAGGTTTGAACAGCCTAGCTTTGGGAACAAACACATAAGCAAAAGAGGAGGCAAGTATCAATATTTATTGAGTGGTTCCCAGTAACCTGTTCTTAACATGCAAAGCCATATTAAATCTTAAATTCTGTAAGATAAAGTTATTTCTAGCTCTATGGAGAGGGAGAGACTGAGATCCAGAGAGCATCTGTAAGGGACCCAGATGGCTCGAGCAGGAGCTGTGCACTGGGATTCCAGCACAAGTCTGTTTGCCCCAGAGAACACGTTCTTTCTACTCCCTAACTCAGGCTGCAGTGCAACCAGTGGGTGGAAATAAAGGTGGCCTAGTCTGAAGGTGGGCTCTCGTTTAGGATGAAATACCCCATGCCATCTGCTATGTTCCTAGATTCTTCAGCAAACTGTTTCCCATAGACTAGAAGGGAAAACCTCATCCATCAGTCACCTAATTTATCATCTACTGAAAACAGCAATGAATCACAAACAACCTTATACATTTGCACGTGTTGCATTCCTCAAAATGTATATGAAAGTTAAATGTTAAAAAAAAAGTTCCACAAAGAAGGAATATGTCTTACCAAGGAATTATATTCACAGAGAGCTAAAAACAAAACAAAACCCCGTAGTTTCGGGTTGTTAGTGGCTTATGAAATCTCTGGTTGCTCTAGGATTATTTATAAGACACCAACACATACGAAACACTAGCTCACAGGAAATAAAAATTCATTTCTCTGAAATAATTAGGTACTGCACGTCTGAGTTCACTCATGCGTTTCGCAGTTGCACTCAGAGATGGAAAGCTGTGATTCTAGCATCAGGAAGAGGGGCTTGTTGGTAGCTTCCTACGAGGGGCCGGTGCAGACCCCAGTGAAGACCGGAACGGAGTCTGCTGACACTAATTTAATGCTTTTTACCAACTCTTTTGAAAAGAATTGATTATCCATCTTTCTCCCCTTGATAAAGTGAGCTTTCTCAAGCTATGTCCCTTTTTTTAATTTTTTTTTTTTTTTTTTTTTTTTTTTTTTTTTTACCGTTTATTTATTTTTGAGACAGAGAGAGACAGAGCATGAACGGGGGAGGGTCAGAGAGAGGGAGACACAGAATCCGAAACAGGCTCCAGGCTCTGAGCGGTCAGCACAGAGCCTGACGCGGGGCTCGAACTCACGGACCGCGAGATCATGACCTGAGCCGAAGTCCACCGCTTAACCGACTGAGCCACCCAGGCGCCCCAAGCTATGTCCCTTTTAAGAATACCAGTCAGGGAGCTTAGATATATTCCTGGCTGCAAACTGTTAGCTGGGGCAGGGAGACTTTGAAAGCATGTACCTTGTATTTCAGGCTGGGTCTTGCCTTTTCCTTGTGAACCAGGCCTGTTTGTCTATCTGACTTTTCTCCTTCCTTCCTTCTCTCCTCCCTTCAACTTCTCTACTATAAATTACAAAGAGAAATTCAGCATTTTGGTAGAAAGGTCCAAATCTTAACACAATTTACAAATTCTTCATGAGCCTCCAACTGACCTTCCCAGCTCAGCTGGCCACCATCGATCACCTCATTTGTGGCCATGTAGTCATATGGGCCATCTTTGAGGTTCTCAGAGATGCTATTGCACGACAGGGCCTTTGCATGTGTATTTTCTTGTTCCTGGAATGCTCTCCCCTGACTCCACTCCTCTCATCCCTGCCTTTGCCAAGGTACCTCCTACTTACCAAGCCTCAGTTGAGCCTTAAGCTCAATTTCCATTTCTTTGAAGGAAACCTTCTCTTGTTCCCCAGATTGGGTTGAGCTCTATGTTATAAATTCTCAGAGCAGCATGAGTGTGCTGTGTGTCAGTCACCAACTGCACTTCCACATTTGTGTGATGGTTTGATGGTCTGTTTTCCCAATTATCTGGTTAACCCCACAAGACAGAGTCTACACTGGCTCATCCTGATTCCTCCGTATCTAGCACTGAGCTTGACTATGTAAATTTTGCGAGTACAAGGAATGGATAAATAATTGTAATTTTATATTCAGGAAAACCTCCATTCAAGATTGATGGTCAAAATGAAGACATTTTCAATAAAACAAAAACTGAGGCAATTCTCAGCAACTCACTTAAGGAACTTCTAAAGGCTGTACTTGAGTCAGTGAGGAAAATAAGTTCAGATCACAGAAGGTCTAAGTGACAAGATGTTGGTGAATACGTTAGAAAATCCACACACACATTTACTGTGTAAAATAATAACTTTGATGTCTGCTTTCGGGTACTAAACAACCAATATACTGGTCAAATAAAAGCATATACATTGGGAGAAAGGCAACTGAAAATAAAATAATCCAAGAACCCCTTACTTTTTTGAGAAGAGGATGGATGTACTGATTAATATTAGGCTCTACTAAGTATAAATGTTGAGGTATCTAGGGTATCCACATTGAAAAATCAGATGGAAAATAGAGCTTCTAAAACAGAAAGGAGGAAAAATGGAACGAGGAAAAGGAAGCAAAAATCGTCCAAAAGAACAGAAAGGAAGATAAAAGAAACAAAAAGTAGGGCAAACACAAAGTTCAAAATATATCAAGGATCAGAGGCAATATAATGAATAAAACTTTCCAGTTAAAAGATCAAGATTTAAAAAGATTAAAACAATTAAAGACTAGGGGTGCCTGGGTGGCTCAGTTGGTTAAACGTCCTACTCTCGATTTCTGCTCAGGTCATGATCTCACTGTTCATGGGTTCAAGCCCCGTGTTGGGTTTGTGTGGACAGTGCAGAGCCTGTTTGGGATTCTCTCTCCTTCTCTCTCTCCTCCTCCCTCACTCTTGCAAGCTGTCTCTTTCTCAAAATAAATAAATAAACTTTAAAAAAAGTAGACAAAAAATCCAACTCTGGATATTTAAAAGAAACTCTTACGACCTAAAGACAGAGTAGTTGCATAGAAGGACTGAAAGAGACAAATACCAACCGAAAAAAGACAACAGCAACCATATTAATGCCCAACCAATAGACATGGAGGTGCAAAGCATTGCTAGCTTTAAAGTTACTATATAATAGTAGAAGCTTCCTTTAAGCCAGAAAGATACCAAGTGAAGAAATGGGTATGAGGCCACCAATTCATTTACATCTTCAAGTCATTCGGAAAACATACTCATAGAAAGGGAGCACCCTGTCAAAACCAAGGGAGAACTCACCCATTGGCTGAGCATGCATCACCTTGCTAGGGACATGCGAAGGCCCTCTACCACCTGTCTCAAGCAGAGACACCTCCCCAAGCTCAGCATGGCTCTATCTCCCTCCACTGCTGGCCACATAGTCTGACTTCTGCTACCGTCTGGCACAGTTCCTCGAGTGTCCCGCTGAATGCCACATAACTTGCTTACATGTCAGTGGTCCCTTGTTCTTCCAGCCCCAGGTCAGAAACTCAACAGGACTTAAATGCTCTGTGTCATATAACTCCCCTCTTCCCCAAACCTTACTGTGTAAGTCCGAGTTAAATTCTTTCTTCTTTCATTCACTCATCTGACACTTTTGCAGAGGTACCAGGTGCCAGGGACCATCTGGGGTACACAGGAAAAACTCCTTGAGAGTCCCCAGTCTGACTCAGTAGCTAGCCTGGAAAATCCTGCTCCTGTCACCTCCTGGGGAGGGTGGTACATGATACCAACTTCGAAACTGTGGGGCAGCGTTCCCTCAGAAACCACAACCCTCCCAGCTTCAAGCACATGTTACCCCCTGCCCCCGCCCCACGCCGGTATCCCTTTGCCACAGTTCACTAGAGGTCATTCCAAACATGTCCATCCTTGCTTCACTTACCCATTTTTATATTTAAAAGCGACTTCGATTATTGCCAAAAATTAATGTTCATCACAGAAAAATTAGAACCTAAAGATTAATACATTTTAAAAACCGATTCTGCCACTTAGAGATAATGACTATGAATTATCTTTGGTGTACTCTATTCACACTGTTTTCACACACACACACACACACACACACACACACACACACAAATATTTTTGCCCACTTATTTCCATTTTGGAGGAATATCTTGTCTGAGGGCAAAAAGGGGGTGAAGCCCCTTGCGTATCAGCAAGCCAGGCACTTGGAGCACTGCTCACAAATCACACATCCCCAGGATCGAGTACAAGTTTTTCAGTGACAATTTGCAAAACCAACAGCACACCAAACAGTAAGAGAAATACCTTTAAGTAGTCTCCCGCACAAGAAGAAAATCTAGTCCTTTGTAGTAGTTTTCTATAAACCCATGACAGAGAGCCTTACCACCCGCCAGGCACCACAAGATAAAGCACTGAAAATGGCATTGCCCTTGTAGCACGTGTGTCTGTGCTCTCTGAACACCTCATCAAAATTCTCTCCTCTCTTTTTGAAAACTGTGGGAAGAACACTTAACGTGAGATTTGCCCTCTTAACAATTTTTTGAGTGCACGGTGCAGTACTGTTAACTACGGGCACAACGTTCTACAACAGAGCTCTAGAATGTATTCCTCCTGCATGACTGAAACTTTATACTGGTTGAACAGCCCCCCACCTCCCCCTCCCTCCATCCTCTGGCAACCACTCTTCAACTCTTTGTTCCTACGAATCTGACCATTCTGGATACCGCGTGTAAGTAAAATCGCACGGTATCCGTCCTTCTGTGACTGGCTTATTTCACTTAGTATAATACCCTCCATTTTCATCCTTATTTGTCACAAATGGCAAGATTTCCTTTTTTAAAGGCTGAATAATATTCCATTATAGGTATCTGCCACATTTTCCTTATCCATTCTTCTGTTGATGGACGCTTAGGTTGTTTCCCTGTCTTGGCTCTTACGAATAAAAGCCGTAAACAGGGGAGTGCAGATATCTCTTGAGATCTCAATTGTGTTAGATACACACCCAGAAGTAGGTTTGCTGGATCATACGGCAATACTAGGAACCCTGCACGTCAGGCTTGCGTGAGGCAGTTGAACAACGGGCTGACAGGTGGGCCGATCAGATCTTTTGGCTCCAAACCCAGCATCCAATCTGACAGCCAGGTTACTAGCAAGACAGATCTGGAGAGCTGGTTTCCAGCTGGCTTCTCAGTGTCACTTGAGGCACCTAGAAAAATACAGCTTCCCAGGACTCACCCCAAGCATAATGAATCTGATATCCAAGGGCGGACCCTAGAACCTGTTATGAATATCCTAGCTGATGCTGGAGCTCGGTCACATTTTTTTTTTTTTTAATTTTTTTTTCAATGTTTTTTATTTATTTTTGGGACAGAGAGAGACAGAGCATGAACGGGGGAGGGTCAGAGAGAGAGGGAGACACAGAATCGGAAACAGGCTCCAGGCTCTGAGCCATCAGCCCAGAGCCTGACGCGGGGCTCGAACTCTCGGACCGCGAGATCGTGACCTGGCTGAAGTCGGACGCTTAACCGACTGCGCCACCCAGGCGCCCCTGGAGCTCGGTCACATTTGAAAAGCATAGCAGAAAGCAAATTCACAACTCTTTGATCACCCTGATGGCTCAACTCTTTCTTAAGATAGCAGGAGACACCTCAACACCTTCCAACAAGTTTCTGTTGTGGTGTTGGATTCTGTGATTGCACTATTCTAACTGACACAGTCCGGAAGCCTCGGCACTCTTAGCACCTGCCACATTACAGCCCTCCATCCTGCCTTTGGCATCTACGTCTCTATGGCGTATGTACCCACAGGGGCGCATCGACCCATTTGGGCGCTATACATACAAGAATAAAGGTCCACAGAACAAGGTGGCTGATCTGTGAGTTACAAACTCTAAATTCTAGGGAAACTGTTCTCTGTAGGGTAATTTGTCTGATTTAAATCAATTCCCTGTTGGCCGCAGGTGCCTGTGCTATAGTGAAAGACTGTGGAGGCCACTCTGTCTCCTGTAGGGCCATCCTGAGCCTCTGGTGGGTACAGGCATGGTTCTGGGCCAGTGCTTCTAGAAGCTTTCCTCCATAGGGGGAGGGGAAGGGAAGTCCTACAGCTGTACTGTCATCTTGGGTATGTGGCTACTGAGCACTTCAAATGTGGCTAGTGCAACTGAGGAACTGGATAATTTTACTTGAATTAATTTAAACTTAAATAGCCATAGGCAGCTAACAGCTCCTGTATTATTGGGCAGTGAGTGCACATCACGCAAGGCAGGAAACACCAGCTTAGTTTTACAGATTGATATTCAGAGAAGGAAAATGACATGCCTGAGGTCACCGAGTGAGGCAGGGCAAGGATTCAAACCCAAATTCACTCCATGATACGTTAACTGCTTCACACACACATACACCAGATTCACTCCCCGATACGTTAACTGCTTGCCACACACACGATGTGTGTAAAATGTTGATAGGGGATCAAATAAAACTGAACATCCCATTTCTGAGATATCAACTCTGTTTTAGTTACAAAGCCAAAACAGAAAGGAAAGCCATGAAGCAGGACACGCACTATCAATTCTGCCTCACCATGTAGACAGCCCGGCCAAGGGACTTGGCTTCCTCCTCCGACAGTCCTGGCTCGAGAGGGGCCTTGTGGTCGGGCGTGTTTTATTGCATGCCCAAAACTCCAAGATAGCTCGGCCTCCGAGAACAAAAGTGATTGCGGGGTCAAGAGGGAAGGGGGCCAAGGGGCTGTCCCCGCATCTCCCAGGGTGGACAGCACGTCTGGCCAGTCACATTAGGGCCACCGCACTGATGGGGACAGGGCCCCAGCGCCCTGGGAAGCGTCCCCAGCTGCCTCCTCGGCTCACCGCGTCCCGGGAAAACTCGGTTCTAGCAGTTACGGTCAGCCATTTAAATCGCATTACCCTGTAAGTGGATATACAAATTGTCAGCCCTAATGAAATTTAGGAGGAAGCGGTGGGAGAGGTGAAAACACTCAGAACTGGTTTCTTGGTTTTCGGGCCCCGGATTCAAGTGGTTTACCCTGCTCGCTGAGAACGTGCTTGGAGTGTGGTTTTTCTGCCAGCTCTTGCAGGCTCCCCGGGGAAGGCACGGTCGAGGCTTCTTGCCGCCGCGGACCCCGGGGCAGACAGGGCGATGCTCCGGCAAGACAGGGTCGTTTCTGCACCCCACCAAAGGCCTGGCGCTCGGAGGCATCCGGGAAATGCGGGATGAAAGAGTCAAAGCAGACAGCCCCCATGCACGGGTGAGTCGCGAAAGTCTGAGAGGCCCTAGGACAGGAAATCCACGGGCGACGTCAGAAATCCGTCCGCAGAGACTGCGGGGGCGGGAGGGCGGGGAGGTGGCCCCCTCTCCGCGTCTTCGCTCGGAAAACTCCGACTCCTGAGACCCCGCGCTGACGGCGCGGCGGATTAACTAACGCGTCATCTGCCACTAAATAATTGATCAGGCTTCTCTCTCTCTCCAGGGCACACGGGAGGGCTTGCGGATTAAGTTAATAATCTAATGGCTTCCGTTTATTGAGTGGTCACCATTGCCTGTCACCGTGCCCTTTGCCCCGTAGCCCTCCTCCCCAAACCCCAAACACCCCCCCCCCCCCACAGTGGATATGGTTTGCCCCTTTACAGACGAGGAAATGAAAGCTCTAGAGGTCAAGAAACCTGCCTCCGACTGTGCAGGTGTTTCTGATTCCAAAGCTCAGGGTTTTCCTAGCCTGGCGGCACGCCATGCAGGATGAGGCACCCGCGTGCAGGGTGAGGCGCCCACCTGGTCGTGGTGGGTGTGTGGGTGTGTGGCGGAGGAGGAAGTGCCAAAGAGAAGCTTTCCCTACATCACAGTACTGCTGGGCCCAGCAGCCAAGGCCAGCTTTCATTTGCATTCCCTTTAGTCCCAAATTATCAAGCCTTGAAGTGCTGCTCTCCGTCTTGATAAAGCATCCACTTCCTGGGACATGATACTGCTCTGCAGGAACACGAACTCACTCATGTGACCCCAGCCAAAGCACTGTGCACGTGCCAGGGAGTGAGGCCCAGAGGCGGAAAGGAATGTGCCCAAAGTCACACAGCAAAGTGGTGGCTAGGGTGGGACTGGAGCCCAGACCATGAAAAGTCCTGTTGGGACCCTTCATAAAGCTGGGGTCCAGGATGCTCCCAGCCCTGGTTCACGTGCAGAGGGAAACTTTGCCTAACACACACTGGGGCACTCTGAGAGCACAAGAATGAGAACTTCGAGGTGGCCTCTACTTGAAAACTAGCACAAGTGACTCTGGGTCAGGAATGACATGTTAGGTATCTAGCATTAGGAGCTTTCCGTCTTTCTGTGCCCAGCAACCCCAAGACCCTACCGTCTAGTGGATAAAGACAAGGGCTGTATAGTCAGAGGGACCTGGCTCTGCTTCCTACCGGCTCTGTAGTTTAGGAAACATACTTAATCTTCTGAGGCTTCTCTTGCTTCTGTAAAATAGAGACAGTAACTCTTCTTCTTGTCAGATGCTGTGAGATCAGACAAAATAATATAAGTAAAAATACCTTTGAAAAACTGTATGTGTGCTTAATAAATGGGAGCAGTTGCTAGTAAATCTGTGCCATGAATTACACAAATCTTATTTCCACTTTGTGGACAAGAAGACCGAGGCCCGGAGGAACCTTAGTGGCTTGTCCAAGGGGGTGCTTGTCCCCCAGGAAGCAATGTGGGGTATGGCGAAGGGTGTGCCTGGGATTCAGGAGTCCGGGCTGGTCTTCCCAGCCTCAGAATCTTGCTCCATAAAGAGGAGGTAAGTCCCCACCCTGATCATGTCATGGGTCTCTCCTCAGACATGGGAACGCACTCTGCAGAGTTTCCCATGGATGGGGGAGGACTCGGCATGTCTGAGCTGAGGCTGAGCCCATCCTCTGTCTCCCCACCCTCCGCTTCCCCAGCCCGAACCTGATCAAGAACCTTCAGGAGCCCCCTCCCAGTGCCTTAAAGGGAGCGCCCTGCAATTTGCTGAATCAGGGAGCTCATGAGTCATGGAAAGCCAGCGATGGAATGCAGGTGGTTTCTCCCCATGCCAGTGAGCACCACGTCTGCCGTCATCATCCCTACCACTGCTTGAGTGCCTTCTTGGGGCCAGGCTCTTTACTTACATGGTTGGCTATTTTGGCCAACACTGTGTAACATCACCATACCTTCATGTTACACATATGAATCCTGACTGAAGCTCAGGGAGGTAAGTAGTGGCTAACGGGCACGCAGTTAATAAAAGCAAACCTTGGGGCCAGGCTTTCTTAACTCTACCTTCTTTGTCCTCTCCTCTGCACCATGCTGCTGCTGGGTTTCTAGGGCTGAGAGAAGGGTACCTGTCCCTCTGCAGGTGCTGTCACAGGAGAGAGGGGAGGTAGACCCACACTCAGACACTCTGGAATCTTGACCCGTGGGAGAGATTGTTTGCAAAGCTGCTGTAGCAACTTCTCCCACCCTGTACAGATCCCCTTTGCAGGGTGACCTTGCCACTGCTCTCATCCAGAACGGGAGTCTGTTTCTCCACCTCGTTGAATCTGGGCTGTCCTTGGGATGCTCTGACAGATAGAATGAAGCAGAAGTGATGCAGTGTAACTTCTGAATTCAGGCCTCAAGGAGACTAGAGGCTTCTAAGTTTCACCTTCATGGAATGTGGTACCACAATGTGAGGAAGCCCAGGCTGGCCTCCCTGAAGCTAAGCGACCACATCGAGAGAAAAGCCCAGTCAGTAGCCAGTATCAACCGCTGACTTGTGAGTGAGGCCATGTAGGATCATTCAGCCCGTAGCCGACCTGCCAGGCCCCACATAAGAGCAGCAGAACCCCAGCTCACCCAGTCCAAACTGTTGACCCACAAGATCATAAGCAAATACAATCGGTATTGTTTTAAGCCACTAAGTTTTGGTATGATCGCTGTGTGTCATTCAACAATAAACTGATAAAGGGAGTGACTTAATTTCTCCCGGCCTCAGTTTTCTCATCTGTAAAATGGGGATAACGGTCATATCCACATTTGACGAGCTTGTCATGAAGAGTGAACGAACTGAAGCCTGTGAATTAAATCATGCACTGAGTCAAGTCTGCACGGAGTTGGCAGCATCACTGTCGAGGGGTCATGACTGGCGCATGCAGCTCTGCTTCTGGCATCTGAGGCAAGCGACTTGAGGAGAGCCCTTCGGTGGGCGTGGGGGAGTGGGTATGCAGAGGGCAGCCCTGGGACAAGAGAGCAAGGTCACACAAGTGGAACAGAAGTGGGCAAGCATGTGGCTAGAATCTTCTCAGGTGCAGGGACTTTAGGCCATACCAAGTTGGGCCAGAAGCCAAGGATTGCAGGTTTTGAGCCAAGGCAATGCGATGCCAAAATATCCCCACAATCACAAAATCCTTCAGGGTCCAAGATCTAAGGGGCTGAGGAGGCAGATGTCTCCACAGGGTCATTAAACGTCAGTCGGAACACGCCCCACCCATGCTGGAGACCTTCCCATGGTTTCCCATCCGCCTAAGGAAGATGTGAGCTGCAGAGCACCCCACCCCCACCCCCACTACTCCCCTTCCTCTTCACAAGCTGCAGTACCTCTCCATGCATACATAGTTCTTGGATGGACCACATCTTCTCCTACCTCCCGGCCTTTGCACAAGCAGTGCCCTATTTCTTGAATGCTGTTAACCCGCCTTTCTCCCACTCAACCTAGATAGCGTCTACTTGTCTTTAAAAAGCCCAGCTAATGGCAAAGATGTGGAGAAACAGGAACCCTCTTGCACTGTTGGTGGGAATGCAAACTGGTGCAGCCGCTCTGGAAAACAGTGTGGAGGTTCCTCAAAAAATTAAAAATAGATCTACCCTATGACCCAGCAACAGCACTGCTAGGAATTTACCCAGGGGATACAGGAGTGCTGATGCATAGGGGCACTTGTACCCCAATGTTTATAGCAGCACTTTCAACAATAGCCAAATTATGGAAAGACCCTAAATGTCCATCAACTGATGAATGGATAAAGAAATTGTGGTTCATATACACAATGGAATACTACGTGGCCATGAGAAAGAATGAAATATGGCTTTTTGTCGCAACGTGGATGGAACTGGAGAGTGTTATGCTAAGTGAAATAAGCCATACAGAGAAAGACAGATACCATATGTGTTCACACTTATGTGGATCCTGAGAAACTTAACAGAAGACCATGGGGGAGGGGAAGAAAAAAAAAAAGAGATTAGAGAGGGAGGGAGGCAAAACATAAGAGACTCTTAAAAACTGAGAACAAACTGAGGGTTGATGGGGGGTGGGAGGGAGGGGAAAGTGGGTGATGGGCATTGAGGAGGGCACCTGTTGGGATGAGCACTGGGTGTTGTTTGGAAACCAATTTGACAATAAATTTCATATTTACAAAAAATAAAAAAGTAAAAAATAAAAATAAAAAGCCCAGCTAAAATGTCACTTTCTCTAGGGAGCACCCTTGATATCCAAGTCTGGGATTGGCTCTCTGGGCCCCCTATGGCAGCCCATCCTTCCCTGGTCTCCTATCACTGTGACTGCTGGTTACTCAGGGAGGGCTGGACCACACTTGCTTTGCTCACCGCTGTAAATGCATCGCCTACATCAGTGCCCAGCATACAGTAAGTGTTCATTAAATACCCCTTCCTACTGAGTAAATGATGAGACAACGCATGAGTTGGAAGTGTCCTGAGAGGAAAAAGCAACAGCAAAGGGGAAATCAGAGGCTCCGCAAGGGGAAGAGATTTGCCCCAAATCACACTCGAGCTATATCAGAAGCAGGAAGAGGCTCTGCCTTTACTGAACGAGGCCTATTTTCTTAGATGGCTGGGAGGGACCCCAGTTGATGGAGGGAGGAGCCCTCTTTGATAATGAATGTGGATGAGTCAGGACATGTCTGAAATGGAGTCCCCCAGGTGAAACTGCTTGCTTCTCTGGGCCAGTGTCCACCTGGGTGGGGGTGGGGGGGTGGGTAGGGGGGGATAGGAAGACTTGCAAGGGATCTTCTGAATCTGTGACTGTTCCACTGAGGGACCCCCACTGTGTCCAGGGACTCAGTGACAGACCTGGGTCCCGACTGCAGGAGCATGACAGGTGGACCGAAACCCCAGTAGTGTGCTGGGTAGAATAACTACTTATATCAAATCCAAAATGTCTGTCACTTGATAGAAGTTTATGATTCATCACATGACCGTCTAAGGAGGGAATTTCTGGTCAGTGCATGGCTTTCCTCCTGTGGGGGGGTCAAGGACCCGGATTTCTTTCATGCCATGGCTCCCTCAGCCCCTAGAACTTCAGAGCCCTCTGCTCCCAACTGGTGGAAAGAAAAGAAGCCAGGGAGAACTGATACCAGTTTCTCAAAGAGTCCGAGCTCCAAAATCGACACATGCCACCTCTGTTCACTGTCCATTGTTCAAAACTAGCCTCTGGGCCATATCTAGTTGCAAAGGGGATTGGGAAATGTAGTCTTTGGTTAGGCAGCCCTCTTGGAGGATCAATTCCACATCAATAAAGGAGGAGCATGAATTTTTGGTGGACATATTGGCTCTTGGGTCAGCTTTAAGTTCTCCATACTTTCATTTCTTCATCTATAAAATGAAGGTAACGGCATTATCTCAGAATATTCTTGAAAATCCTACTTAAATGAATGAAAGATAAAGCCCTTAGCAAATACCAGGTACAGAATAAATGCTTGTCAAATATTCCTTTCCTACACCACTTTTTAATTATTAGAAATGAAATTTGTCCAAATAAACATTTAAAAAGAAGGGGGGGCACGTGGGTGGCTCAGTCGGTTAAGTTTCCGACTTCAGCTCAGGACACGATCTCACTGCTCGGGAGTTCGAGTCCCGCGTCGGGCTCTGGGCTGATGGCTCAGAGCCTGGAGCCTGCTTCGGATTCTGTGTGTCCCTCTCTCTGCCCCTCACCCGTTCACACTCTGTCTCTGTCTCTCAAAAATAAATGCTAAACAAAAAAAGAAATGAGATTTGTCCAAAGGTAATGGTCAGAGGACATCTGAATCCCCTCTTGGCTACCTTCACCTCCTCTGCTTTTTACACCTTCCTCTTTCCCTCTTTCTGCTCTTTTCTGTTTCCCTTTCTTTCTTCCTCTTCCTCACCTTTGCGGTCTCTCGATGTCCCTGGACTTCCCTCGTCTCCTGAGCAGATTCTTCCCCTCCTAGTGAACCAGGCTGCAGAAATAGAGCTGCCCCTCGGAGCCAGCCTCCACTGGCCAGAGGAACAGATAACAGCTCTCCAGACATGACACAAGGTAGCGCGCCCTCCCCTGGGCAGCCACGGACAGCAAGCCAGGCAGCTCTGGATTCAGTGGAAGGAGTCCTCGCAGCACCTGCCAGAGACAGGGGCACTCAACCCCAGTGCTTCCCAGCTTGCCCACGGGATAAGAACAGGTGCTAAATGAGCAGAGTCCAAATCTCCGACCAGCTCTGAGTCAGGCAGCAAGTTTCTTTCCTGCTGTTTGGTTTTCACACAGCCAATACGCCAATGAACATCATACATCTCTCAGTGGGCAGAAATCCATCGTCTGTCACTTCCCAAACTTGTCTGGTTGTGGCATGCCTTCTGTTGAGCATCTCCTGGGCCTATGAGTGATAGAAACCTCTTTAGAAATTACAGCTCAATATCAAAAATCAAAGGACAGAGTACACATCTGCTAAGCTCCTGGGGGCAGGCTGGTTAGGAAAATTTAGCTGATAATTTATTGTCTTTGTTTTTGATACTAATCTCCCCTCTTCAGTTGCAACTATTTTTTAGGCTTTAGCAGTGGCTTTTTGCAGGTTATATCATGTAATTTAAGTATCAAACCTAATTGCTCTTGTCCCTGTGTTTCAGGTGAGGACACTAAGATCAGAGAGATTCAAGAATAGTGGGTAGAGCTGAAACCTGAAAATGGATGTGGTTTTAACTCATTAAATATTTAGAGTTCCTGTGATGTGCCAGACATTTCTTTACACCAAGAGATTAATCCTTTTTATTTCTGTTTTAACCTCATTGGCTAACTCATAAATACAGATCTTTTTGGTTTAGACCAATGAGTTTTAATGAGGGTGATTTTACCCATCATCTCCACCCCGCCTCCATTCCACAACATTCAACAATATCTGGAGACATATTTCGTTGTTACCAATAGGAAGGTGCTATTGACATCTCATGGAGAGAGGCCTTGGGATGCCACTAATCATCCTATAATGCATAAGACAGTCCCTCACAGCCAAGAATTATCTGACCCCAAATGTCATAATGATAAGGTTGAGAAACTCTGATTTAGAGGGAAAACACTTTTCTTAAAAAAAAATTTTTTTTAATGTTTATTTATTTTTGAGACAGAGACAGAGCATGAACAGGGGAGGGGCAGAGAGAGAGGGAGACACAGAATCGGAAGCAGGCTCCAGGCTCTGAGCCATCAGCCCAGAGCCCGACGTGGGGCTCGAACTCACGGACCGCGAGATCGTGACCTGAGCTGAAGTCGGACACTTAACCGCCTGAGCCACCCAGGCGCCCCGAGGGAAAACACTTTTAAAAGCCATCACAAGTGCAAGAATCTACAGGGGTCAGGTAGGTCACATAAATGGCTGGCGAATTGGACATGCCCAACACCAGCTCAAAGGGGCAGTGGCTGCTCAGATATAGTTGATTGTCGCTGCAGGGGGCCTGTGAGATCATGTGTCCAGGTGGCCAGCTCTTCCCATTTTTCAAGCCAGAAATCCTAGTCTGAATATGCAACTACTCATCTTTAAATGGTGGCAACTAATTTGAGCATTTTTTAATGCTTTGCTAGTCAAACAAAGCACATCTGAAAACGTGATGTAGATAGTGGGCCCCAAGTTTGCAACCTCTTCAAACAACAAGGGTGACTTCCTAGCATCGAGCAGACCATGGCTGGGAATATTAAACAGGACTGGCTTCCACATCTTGGGTTTAGTCAGACTTATTCTATCCTTCCTAGCAAATGTTTAGTGAGCACTTACTATGTACTAGAACCTGCTCTAAGCACCCCAAACATGTTAACTCATTTTATCTTTAGAACAACTCTAAGAGGTAGGTATAATGCTGTCTCTCATTTTTAAGACAAGGGTTCAGGGGCACAGAGAGGTTTAGAACTTTCCCAATGTAACACAGCAAATGTCAGTTCTGGGATTTGAATCCAAACAATCTATGTTCTGAATTGCTAAGCCAAGCTGCCCTATGGAAGCTGCCGCATCTCCATTTTGTCAGTCCACACTGACAAAGGACTTTTCTAGCTCATTAGCCAACTTAGGCAAGTAACAGTCCCCCCCCCCACCTTGTACTTAGCCTGTATTCCTCAAGTACTCAATCCCTCAGTCCCTCCACTGGAAGCTGTGGTTCTCAACTGGGGGTGATTTTGCTCCCCGGGGCACATTCTGCAATGTCTTGGGAGACATTTTTGTTGTCACGAATGGGGGGGTACCGCTGGCATCTAGTGGTTAGAGGCCAGGGGTGCTGCCAAACCTCAAACACACGGGAGAAACTCCCACAATAAAGAATTATCCAGACCCAAAAGCCAACCTTGCTGAGGCTCAGAAACCCGGTTTTAAACACCTGGCTGGCAGCCGTGCGACATGCAAAAAGCAACCAGCAGAATATTTCGGGTGATCCAGTCTGTTTATCTTGAACATTTTCTCTCTCTCCTCAAATCCTTCTCTTTCCTCTCTTGCCCTGGAATTTTATCATAATCCCATGTCACTGTGCTAAATTCCTACACTGAATAATAATCTCCTACTATGACTCTTAATACATTAGCAGCAGCAGAACAGATAAGAAATAAAGATGAACATCAGGCATAAAATACAAAGGAAACCCTCAAAATTGGACCAAAGTCTCACGCACCTGCCTGAAGTGTAGTTTTCTTTCTTCTGGTTGCCCTAAGCCATCATCGCGCTCTGCACCCCCATCAAACTTTGACGGCCATGAACGCCACCTCCGCTAAACACACACACGACTGCACCAATTTCATAAAATGATTTTAATAGAAAAGTACAAGGTCTGAACAAAAATAAATAATCTTTATCTCATTTCTAGCCCAGCAAATTGTACACTGCATATAAAACTGATCTAGGAGGCAATGTTCCTCATTTCTGTTTGCTTCTGAAATACTGAGACATTAAATCTTTGAAATTCAAACTGATACACTTTTGCTTTAAAAAAAGATCACACCAACCTTTAATCATTCCATATCCATTGTCTAAAGTTGACTAACAAGATGATGTTTCACTAAAATAAAGTATTATCCAAACATTAGGTTGAAGTTTGTGCGAACAGGTAGACGATCCGCTTCCTAGGTTTTTATTCCTAACATTGCCAAATGTGTCCTATATTATTAAAAACTCATTTCTTCGTCTTACTTTCAAACCATGGCATCTAGTGTTCCCCATTCCAAAGAGAGAGGAGAGACTAAAAAATACCTTTTTTACAAAAATAAATATTTTAAAAGTATACTTTACAGAGATAATGCAGTACTCTAGACCTATGCCTTGGTGAGTATTTGCATTACATATATTCTTTAAGTTGTAAGTACCTTTTCTATCTGTCTCTATTTCTATTATACACCACTCAGTCTTTGGGGACTGCTTTTGCCAAGGATCTCTTGGACTCAGCCAGTACCAGTTTCTTATTCGGAGTACTTATAGAACGTCATATTTGATAATTCCACCGGCTTGGATAATGTTTTGCAAAAACAAATTGAAAATTGGTATTGGCAACATTGTCTGAGAAAAGGGTTTGGGTAGGCTACTAAAACATGCACACAGTGTCAGTCCCAGGAGTTCAAGCTTGAAGAACTGAACAGATAAACTGGACCAAAACTTAAAACGGTCTTCCTTCTACTTTAGCCCATAATTACTATTTTGAACATGACTCTGTTTGCCACTGCCTACATACAAATTTTTTGTTAATTTTCCTGTATTGGGAAGATCTTGAATGCACTCCAGGATGAAAAGAGAAAAATATGCTGACAGTCCTAAATGGAGTATATGTTTTTGCAATAAAGAACACTGGTCAATATACAACTGAGGAAAAACTGAAACAGATGTGAGTCCTAGAACCACAAGCGTTTGAATTTGCCCAGAAATGCTATTTTAAACACTCTATATGTTGGTCTACTGTTTTTTTGTGGAATAATGCATTCTTGGCATCCTTAAAAGGTTTCAATATGTTACAAGGTTATCCGGAAAGAAAAAAAAAAAAAAAGCAAAGGGCTAACGTATCAATCTGTGTGGTGCTGGCCAGATTTCGGTGTAAGTTTTCAGAAAGCACAAGAACTCATATTAATTGCACTTAACACAACGAACCTTCAGTTTCCAATGAGTTTCATTCTCTGCAGACTGAGGTTTGCTTTTCCTAGAACTACTTCCAAAGAGGTATGAGACAATCCGTCCATGGTAACTTCCAACAGAGAGGTACGACAGATGCAGTGGTAAACACAAATATACTTTTGGACAAAAATACTGGTCATGGGTAAAAGCGTGTGCCTTTTCAGTTCTTCTCCTAGATGTTACAACAGCAACACGCTCTAAAACAATTAAGTTACATGCATAATGCTCAAAGAATGTGAGCAATCCTACAACCAGCTTTAAGCCATCTGCTTGATTTTTTTCTTTCTTTCTTTTCTTTTTTTTTTTTTTTTTTTTTGAACATATAGAGGAAAAGAGAATTCCCCTTTTGTTCCATTACATATATAAATCTTTTGAAGCTTCCAAAGTTTGGTTTTGGTAAAAGTCTCCACTCTTCTATTATTCTGACGCGTAGTCACCCTAAACTATCCCTCATGGTTTCTCAAAAAAAAAAAAAAAACCCTCCACATGAAGTATCTGAAGGACACTTGAAACCACTTACCAATATACAAGTAACGTTTTATTTTATATTCTATCTTCCATTTGGCATAAGCCTTTCAATGTTTGTTTTTTAAACCAGTGAAATATACAAATCACGCAAGACAGAAATATGTACATTAAAAGTACAGAATAAAGGCCATAGAAGATATACATAATATCTGAATGACAAGTAGAATATTTTACATTAAATAGTTTCTTTTAAAAACTAGGATTGTTAAACTCAACTCTCTTCATAAACATGAATCACTAAAAAGGAACAAAATCTGGTTTAGCAAATAAAAAAAATTACTTCATGGTTTTTGTATAATAAAAACCAAAAAAGTGACATTTTAAACTAATTAGTGCTTTTTAATTTCAAGATCTTTTGCTTGCAATTCACTGCAACTGAGGGGAAGTGAATATCCTTGTGCAATAAATTAAGAGCCACAGGTGGTGGAGGTGATTATGAAGACCACCAAGCCTAGGACGGTTGCAGGAGATGTGTATCTTTCCAAACTTTTAGAACAGCGTAAGTCTGAGATAAGAACACATGTGATGGGATTTTTAGGAAAACGGTGTCCTTGCTTTAAAAAAAAAAAAAAAAAATCTCTCTAACTAGCTATGTATGTCGTAAGCTCAGTTTTCCTTGGACTCAGGTACCTCCAGATCTAACAGGCACCGGTTTTCACTCTGCAAAATGAACCAAGGAAACAGACGCATTGACAAAGCTTCCGAGTTTTGAAACTCTCTTCATTTCCACCTCTATGACAAAGGAGTAATGCCCTTTCTGGAAAGTGTACAGAAATGGAGGTTGGAGAAAGGGGGTGGCACAGGGATGATGAAAGAAGTCTTCAAACCAACATGCATATCAGGTAAGACCTTCCAGATTCCTCAGAAACAAGGCTGCTTCGTGATGCTTAAGATGTGATCACATCAGGGCCACAGCCCAGGCTCAACCCAGAAACCTTTTGGAAAAATCCCAATTGGATTGCAATGAAGGATAACAATGCTCTAGACCGAGAAATAACCCCAGAGTAAACTAGAAATCACTGGCTGCACTGAGATATAATTATATTTATATTTATATATAGATGTGTGTGTGTATATATATATATATATGTTATTTACAAAAGACTTTGAGATATGAGGCACCATTAAACCTTTTCCCCCCCTTATAAATGCAACTGTTCAAGTACACTAGAACAGTCTTGGGGCACACCTGCAGTATAATAGGAAAAGCTTGAGTGGAAAGTCTCTACACAGGATCACAACAGTGAACGCAGCAGCACCTCTGGGAACTCCATTAGCCATGTTAACGTCATTAAAACATACAAAAACTGGTGCTCCTCCAAATAAAAGTTTTAGGGAAAAAAAAATCCCTAAGTAGTGGACTGTCTCCCAAGTGGAGCTTGTAATACTTCATTTCCTGTCCCACAATCAAAGGGGACCCAGTTGAGCTGCTGCCTTTCGCAACATGGCCAGCATCACATCGCAGCAAAGCAAGGAGGAATCAGAGAGGTCCTGGGGTCAAGTAGGAGGACCGATTTCACTCTTTCCCCTCAAACAGGTTTTCTGCTCTGGTGCAACGCTGACCTGCACACAATTACCTTGTCGTCTGGGCTGAGGATCTGTGAATGGATTCATTTACTATTTTTCATTAATGTTATTTATTAACCAAGTATCCCTAAGAAAATTACAGTATATTTTTCTTCATATTCAAGCCAACCTCCCCACCTCTCTCCAAACAAAAAGTCTAGTACCCAGAACCACATGGGAATCCTTTTCCAATCTGATAACCTAATTCCTGTTAACAGCTTCAAGTCAGTATCTTGATACCTGTGTTTCTCAGGTCTTCAACTACCGGGATTTTCCTCCCTGCTCCCCAAGTTTCAGTAGCTACTACTGTAAGACCATCTGCAGATAGAATGTTTGAGAAAACAGACACAAATAATATACCTTCTTCCTTTGAAGGATAGGAGATTCTGGCTGTTGCCTTTTAAATTACCATTTTGAAACTGTTTCAGGTTGGCAGTCCCTAGGGAAGGGGGTGGGGGAGGGCGCCTCATTTTTTGTTGGTTTCTCAAGACCTCTCCACCCTCCCCAGAGCATTCGCAATTCACTTTGATCACAGAGGCTGGGTCCTGCATAGATCTGTACCACCCCCTTCCAGTTGGATGCTACCTGTTCCATATCTGACCCCTTAGTTGAGAAAAAGAAAACATTTTTCCCTTCTAGATGTGCACACAACTAAGGGTACATGTAATTCCCCCTCATCCTGTACCGTCAAAAGAAGTTTTGTCTTACCTTTTCAAAGATGCACAAAATAAATATTTTTTTCTTGGTTCCCACCCCCCATTATTGCCAAATAATAATTAAAATATTAATAATAAACCACAGAGTTTTTAGATGGGAACAGAAAAAAAAATGGTTCCGGTTGTAATTCTCAGGGGAAAATAAAACAATATTAAAAAAAAAAAACAGAATCACTGTACTTTCTATAAATAAGTGGGTCCTGGGGGCGGGGCAGGGTGACAGGCAGGCGTCGAGCGCCCGCTACTTGCACACGAACTGGTCCACGATCTCCGTGCACTTCTTGCACTTGACGTAGCAGCACCAGTGGAACTTGCAGTGGCAACGCTCCGTCTGCACGGTCTTGAACTGGTCGTAGCCTCGGCCACAGCACATGAGCTCGCAGCCGTCCATGCCCTCGGATGTCTTGTTGCACAGGCGGCCCTGCGTGCCCAGCGAGCCCGTGCTCTCGTTGCGCACGCAGTAGTCGGGGCTGGGGTCGATGTAGACCAGGTCCTGCGTGGTGGGCGAGTTGAAGCGGCTGTTGACCTGCACCAGCTTGCCCCGGCTGTTGAGCCGCATGGCGGCCGCGCTGTCGTACTTCTCCTTCAGGGCGTCGCCCACCTTGCGGAAGTCAGCCAGCTGCAGCCAGCAGGTCTTGAGGCTACAGGAGCCCGACACCCCGTGGCACTTGCAGGCCACATCAGCCAGGTTGTACACCGTCTGTGAGGAGACAGCACAGTCAGTGTATGCACTCCCGGACGAGCCCCAGACAGCCGGCGGACGGGATGTTAGCAAAGCTCCCGTCCACCTTCTACATGGAGCCATGGTCACCGGCTAAACCCGGGCCTGGGCGCTTTCCTCCTCATCCTGTGCCACCAGAAGTCTTGCGCTGCCGTCTTCAAAATAAACATGCTCTTAGCTCCTCATCACCATATTCTCACACATCACTGTAACAAACAGCCAGCTTTGAACTGAGAACAGGGAGAGACCACTCAAGTTGCTTCCTTTTTTACAGGGAAACACTACAGCAACTACTACATCTTGAACGCTCATCCCAGAGCTTATTTACCATTCCTCGCCCTCATTACCTGGATTAATCCCCACAGCCAGCCTATAAGGGAAGTGCTAGTATCGTGCCCATTTCACAGAGAAGGAAGGTGAGGGCCATACAGTTGAGTTACTTGCCCAGCCACTGGGAGGTAAGGGTGCCAGGATTTCAACTCAGACAGTTGGGCTCTCAGCTTATGCTCAGTGACTTGCTCATGGGCAACCCAGCTGGTAAGTAGGAGGGTTGGGAGGGGTCTAGCTCAGGTGGGATCAGGGTTCAAATCTTCATCACTATTATTATTGCTGTGTGCCAGGCACTGTAATCAGAGCCTTTATGCTGTTTATCTCATTTAATCCTCCCAAACAACATTATAACACAGGGCGGGTTAAACGATGGCACAGTGACGCAGAGAGGGAAAGTGGTCTGCACAGGCCACACAGCTAGAATGCGGAGGAACAGGGCCTGGACCTCAGGTTGTCACTCCCGCTTCCGGCACAGCCCCTAACCCTACTCCACAATGCCTAAGCTAAGAGCACCCATGCCAGACCTAGGCAGATGGGAGTTTTGTCCTAACTATGCCCCTGAATTCAGGCAACTGGATTCACCTCTCAGAGCCTCCTTTTTCTATCTGTAAAGGGGAACTATAATGGTACCAACCTCAAAACATTGTTGTAAGGATAAAATTAGGAGATGCAAGGAAAGTGCTCGGCATACATTCTGATGCAATCAGTAAATCTGGTCTTCCCCAGGGTGATGAGTGCATGGCATCCGGGTGCCAGTCCTATGCTCTCGCCTGGTCACCTTGGCCTCCAGGCAGCAGCGCCCACTGGCCTGGCCTCGCAGCACTGTGCCCAGTGGTCCGGGAGGTGGCGGGTGCCTATTTACGGTTCCTACTACCCACAGTTCCTCTGCCAGTCACCCACCCGCCTGCTCCCCACCCCAGAGTCAGAGTGGTGCTGGCAAGCTGCAGAGAACCTGTCAGGAACCTGGAGGCTGGAGTGAGCTAGAAGGCTCCTTCCACCCAGAACAGCTCCCTTCTTCCTATAAAGACTCATAAGGGGCGCTATTTTTGTAAAAGGGGTGGGGGGGGTAGCAGAATGTACTTCCTTGGCATAAAGGGTTTCAGGCACTCAGCTAACGTGCAGAAGGGTTTTGCAGATGTATTTAACCTTTGCTCCCCTTTGACTAAAATAAAAAGCTAATGCCCCGAGGAGATTCTAGTATGATTTCCTGGCACAGTGTTCACAGATTTCCTCCTCCCTTCCCCCACTGTCCTGGAGAAAAACTGTCTTCCGTGTAACCTCATCTGCCAGGATTCAATTTAGCTCACAGCTCAAATTATAAAACTTACAAAAAGAATTCACTCACTATTTAAAAATGTGGATGTTATGGATGTCTGGGTGACTCAGTCAGTTAAGCTTCCGAATTTGGCTCAGGTCATGATCTCACAGTTTGTGGGTTCGAGCCCCGCGTCAGGCTCTCTGCTGACAGCTCAGAGCCTGGAGCCTGCTTCAGATTCTGTGTCTCCCTCTCTCTCTGCCCCTCCCCTGCTCACAGTCTTTCTCGCTCTCCCTCTCTCTCCTTCTCTCTCTCTCTCAAAAATAAACAAACGTTAAAAAATGTAGATGTTAAATGAAATTCTAATATTAAAGGTGCTTTTTCCAACTCTCCAAAACCCCCTCTCTCTACTTGGAAATCCCTTGACCTTCTCTCCTTGGTTGCTAAGCCCCTGATAATTTCTCTTCATGAGAGAAGTCAAAGAAATCCCCTAAATGGATGAAAGTACCAAATATGGGCACAATGAGGCCCAGAGAGTCAACCACATCTCTGTCCTGAAGGCACTTCTGGTCTGAGGCACCGGGCACACTGTATGCACAGGGTAATGTGACGTGTCCCCTGTGAGGACAGGGGCAAGCTTTATGGGCTCCCACAGAGAGTGGGGCTGACATGCCCATTCTGTGGCCTTGGTCGGCTGCAGTGGGGGAGACAGAGTCCACCACAGCAACAGGAGGCTTAAGAAAGGAGAGGCCACAACTGCCCCCGCCCCACCCGGAGCAATAATCTGACCCCTCAGGGCACCACAGGTAAAAATCTACAGTTTAGTCCTTCCCCAACACCTCCAGATGTATAACATCAATTAAAAAAAAAAAAAAACAAAAAAACCAAAAAACTTTTTTTTTAAATCTTCTTTTTTTCGAGAGAGACAGAGTATGAGCAGGGGAGAGGCAGAGAGAGGGAGACACAGAATCTGAAGCAGGCTCCAGGCTCTGAGCTGTCAGCACAGAGCCCGACATGGGGCTCGAACCCATGAAAGTTCATGACCCATGAGTTCATGACCTGAGCCGAAGTCGGACGCTTAACCAACTGAGCCACCCAGGCTCCCTTAACATCCATTTAAGAAGAAGCTAGGTTAGCTGGAACTATCTAAATCATCTTTGACTTCTCTGCTCTCAGGTTCATTATGTCCAACAATTATGATTTATCAAGCACTTACACTGACGTTAAGCTCAGCCCTTGGATTGAACCACGAGAAACCGTTATTTAATTGGTCAGAGGTAGTCAAGTATTGGTAACTTCATCTGGATCCACCTACTATATGATCCTGGTTAGTCCTCACATAATGCTAAGTGATAGTTCGTGCCATGGCCATCCAACAGATGTAGAAATGTAGAAACTGAGGCTCATACACAGAAAGGAACAGAACTGGAATTTAGCCTATAGCCCTTTACCCCGAGCTGTGACGCAGGCGTTTAATAAAAACACGCCTGGGCTTGTATTGCAATCCATCAATTTTCCTCCATGGCCATGAAGTGGTTCTCTAGGGCCTCAGTTTCCCGAGCTTTAAAAATGAGGGTGTGCGGTTAGAGGGCTCTAAGGCTCCTCCCAGTCTTCTGTATTTTACTCTGTGATTATCTTCCCTTTTCCTCACCCCAAAATACAGAAGAGTGAAATCTCTGACCAGAAAGTTCCTGGCACCTACCTTGGGTTCTGTGAAAAAATAATGGCCCTGGTTTTCAATGCTGCCAAAGTTAAGAAAAGTTTCACCCCTTCATTTTAAAGCAGCCATAAAGTGCCATGTGTTTAACCACAGGAAAAAAGGGTCTTTTTAACTATTGTGGAGAAGCTTCCCACCAGGAGAAGGAAAGAGTGGACTCAGAAGGCTGGTGAGGGCTTGCAAAGCTGGTCTCCCTGGGCACTTCTGAGTGGCTCCCCCTTCTATCCAGAGCCACCCTCGATTGGCCTGATGGTCAGACCTATAAAATTCCACACTGCTAAAAATGCTGTAGTTTTCCTAGAAGAACTCTTAAAACAAAACAAAACCCTCAATCCCTCAGGCCTGCTATCTAACGACACAAGGGGAGGCAAGCAGAAAGCAAGTAAGGGAAAAGGTAAGTTCTGGAAGCTGAGGTGAGGGCTTTCTCCACTGGGCACCTACTGGGATAAATAGCTCCCTCTCCCAAATTTAAGCCCAACCACAAACATGTTCCAGGGAGAAGGGCGAACGTTATTCACATTTTTATTTCTGAGCTGAGCTGGGCTGGCCAATTGCACCGGGGACTAATTAAAAAAGTCAGAAAAAGCTCTTTCTCAGGCAACTGCAGGAGCACCTTTGCTGGAGGGGGCCCGGGAGGGATGATTCACCTTCAGGAGGCCTTTCTGGGGCGTGCACCCCCCTTCAGAGAGGCCCATGTGTAGGTGGGGCGGGGAGGAAGGGAAGCAGAGAGAGGAGGAGAGAGCTAGACGGGGAGGCAGAGAGAGAGGGAAAGCGACCAAAGACAGAGCCAGAGTCAGAAAGGGAAGGAAGTAGACAGACGCAGAGACGGAGGGACAGGTACACACGGAGGGGCGGCACAGGGCAGGACCGAGCTAAGGAGCCGGGGCGCCCGAGAAGGGCGCGGGGCGGGGCGGGGCGGGACTCACCCTGCGGCCGGCCTCGTTGTTGTGCAAGTTCATGAGGATGCGCGCGCTCTCGTACGAGCCCTTGGCGTGGATGCGCTCCCGCTCGCGCGCGTCCACGAACTCCTTGGCGAAGCGGTAGCCGTAGTCGATGTTGTCGCCGCAGCCGCCCCACAGCCAGTCCCGCGGCAGGTCCTTGGGGCGCGCGGCGCGGCTGCAGCCGCACGTGGACAGCTCGCCCTCGCGGCACGCGCGGCTCATGGCGTTCACCACCCCCGCGGCGCTCACCGCGTACGTGAAGGCCGTCTCGCGGCTGCCTGTGGGCGGGACGCGGGGGTCACCGGGCGCCTGCCCGCGGCCCCGCGGGGAGCGCATCGGGAGCCCCCCAGCGGCCCCGGGCGGGGGCAGGGGCGCCCCAGCCCTAGCACCCCTCCGACCCGGGCCAGCCCCCCCGCCCCCACCGGCCGCGGGGAAGCCAGGAGAGCCGCCCCAACACGCAGCAGCAGCAGCAGCAAGTGACGCGAGCGGCAGCCCCCTGACGTCTTTGCTCTCACCCTGAAGGGCCCGACAGCGGACTCTTCCGCTGTTGTGGTTTTCCCTACAACTCCTGAAAATCCTGGAGACTGACTTCCCAAAAGGCACACGAAACAAGTCATGGAGGGCGAAGAGAATGTGGGGAGACTTCCTTACACTTAATTTTAACGTTTGGTGTCTTCTGAAAATCTCAGGCCCTAGAACGCGGAGGCTGCAGCAGCCACACGCTTGTGGCCTGGCTCCCCTTCCTCCATCATGCAGCCTGGTGCCTGTCTCAGGCCAGGACTTCTCCAGAGGACATTTCTAAACCTGTCCCTACAGTACTGTAGTGAACCGTGCCTCTTCTTAAATCCCAAACCGGGTTAGCCTGGTAACTTCTCCTTCAGGAAGATGGAGGTCTACTTTCACAACAGCCTGCTGTCTCTGATGCTACTTCCTCAACCCCCTTCCCCACCCCATAGCCTCTGCCTCAAAGTGTTGGAATAACAGCAAGAAGAGAAAAAGCACAATCTCAGGGGAGAACAAAAAAAAAAGGTCTTCTCTTTCCCCCTCTTTCTTGTAAAGAATACTTCCCTGTAAGACACTGATAGAGGAGCCCTGCCAGGAGGAAAATGGAGGCAGTCACAGACTACCTTAATTTTCACTTGTACATGGAGACATTTCTGTAACAAGAAGCCACTGAAAATAAAAATGTCGTGCTATGAGAGAGAAAGGGTTAACACCCTGCCAGCTGAAGCTGGGCCTGAGGGGTATACTAGGGGTGGGGGGCTCATTTCCCTCAACTATAAAATAGGGGTATTGAACTAGGTGCCTAGGTTAAAAAAAAAAAAAAAGCCCCTTCTGGCCCTGAAATCCCTGTACATGAATAAGTTGCTCCTACACTTAAAAAGCTTGCTAACCATCTTTTTTTTTTTTTTGGGGGGGGGGGGGGATGCAGCAGCAGAACAGCTGACAACAGGACTCAGACCCAACCAGGCTGAGGAGGGGGGCTGTACCAATTCCAGGGCCCATGGGCTGCCCTTCTCTTGCACTTCAGCTCTACATTTCAATCCACAGCCATTTGTGATTCCTCCTTCCAGGAATGGTGAAGATTCCCTTTTACCACAGACCTTCCCTCCCATGATTTTAAAATATGAATAACCTGAGGAGTGTGCTGGTGGTTGACAGGAGGATCCAGGAAGTTCCTAAGGGGTGTTACATCTATCTAGCTCAAATCAGAGAGCCAGAGCACATCAGGGGATGGAGTGAAATGAGGTGGGCAGGCGGATTCTAGGGAGTTATTTGAAGATTAATACTGATAGCACAGAAAATATTGTGGCCCTGGATGGGACACTTGTAGAATAAGGCAGCAGCTAGTGAAAGACATAAAAAAAATCCTCTGGAGACAGAAGAAAATAAGACACTGTCCTGTGAGTAGATAGCGCATAAAAGGGCTTTTATACAAAGACAATAATGCTGCTTTTTTCATGAGTCTACCTTGAGCATTTCCTTTCTTGCCCTGGAACACAAACTGGTAGAAATCTCCAAGCTAATTGGTCACTGCAGGGAAAACGTCAGTTTGAAAAGTGCTCTTTGGCTAATAGCCTGTGGACACAGTCCTCCTGGATGGAATACTACTGGTTCAGTTAGGCTTCCTGCCCTGTGAAATCTACATCTATTCCGACCCTCAGGCCCCTTCAAAATGGAGCCTTTCTTACATATCTTTTCACAGTGTGGAGACAAAGAAGAGACGGAGACAAAAGCTGGAGGAAAGCGTAGGGTGATGAAAAATGAGAAAGTTTCCAAAATGAAGAGTGAGCCCTTCACGGAGGCAATTGTATACAGAGCCTCCCAGGCAACTGGCACCCTAGAAAAATGAGTTGAAGAGGGATGGAAATGGCAGCCTGAGTTTCTCAGACAAGGGCCCCATCACAGGGTCAGATTCTCATGGACAGGAATTGCTCTTCACATCCCTGGTGTACTGAGTGCTTTGGAGGGGGTAATGCACGCGTGCACACACACATGCATGCACACACATGCACACACACACACCTTTCAGCATCAAAGTTGTTTTAAATTTTCCCTTAGCTCATTCTCTTCAAACAGACTCATAAATAGAAAAGTGAAAGCCAAGTAAATTTCCCACTATTGGGGTTGGGTCCATGTTCCTCTTCCACAAAAATCTATTCTGTTTTTTCTTCTCTCCATCTCTTTAAATAAATAGAAGAGAAGGCCCCATCAGCCTTTCCACTGCGAACCACCCAGCAGCAGCTTCCTGTGCTGTGAGACCCCAGGCACCTGGGGGACTTTTGGCAAAGGAGAATGTGTTCTCAGATGCCCAGGACATCAGCTAACTTGACAGTGGTATCTAGCAAGGCTCCCTTGGAGGCTGCCAGGAGGTTCTACTGGGACCCACTTACCACCAACCCAGATGGGAATACCACACAGCTGAGGACCAGAGAGAGTATCTGCAAGGGACAATTAAATATAAGCCTTTGTACCAAAGGTTCTGCTTGTTCCCTGAGGAAGCAGGCCCTTTGAATCTTGGACCACATTTTAAATAAATCTTCAGCAGAACTCAAATCCACTTAGCAAATGATAGCTTATTCTGAACATTTTGGCCCAAAACAGGCTACATATGAAGACAAGAAGAGAATCTTAAATCAAAGCTGTGTTCGAGGGACTACACAGAGAACCTTGCCAATTGCTGTTTTGCTTCCTGGCTACCATTAAAAATGTATTGATTTTTGCTAACTCATATACCTGTGAAAACATGCCCCCATTATTTTGAGAGGAAGGCAGTTTAGGGGGAAGGCAAAGGTGAGAAGAGAAAGCTGACAACTTACCATTCTGATACAGCTAAAAAAAAAAAAAAAAAAAAAAAGAGGTTTTGAACTTACTCACAATTTCAAAATGCAGAATGGAATCTCCACCACATCCCCAATTAACTACACAGGGCACCCCATATTCAGGGAAAGCTCCTGTGTTCCTGACGCTGAACTCCTAGATTCAGATCCCAGTATATACATTAGCACTTTTTAATCATTAACAGGAAGGACAAAGCCCTATGAAACTGCAGGCTGAGGCTGCAGACCATTTTCCCATTCAATTAAAGGAATGGCTTCCAGTCCTGTATTATTTTAGTATATGAAGTCGCTTGGCTCAAACATCCACTGACAACTCTTTTTTGTTCTCAATGAATGCACTTTTCAGGGTTTTTAAAAAAGCATTTTATCCACCCGTGACGGATATTAAGCCAACTTTTTTTTTTTTTTATCTTCAGTCAGTCTAAACAGTTAATTGCTTTGATAAATGGCTTCTTATTTTAGGAATCACCGCAGTCATATTAATTATAAGGGCTTGTTTGCATAAAACTAAATGGACCTAAAATACTCACACTAGAAAACACACATAGGATCACATCTGTCAGATAGCATCCTATGCTATTAAAGCAAACCAGAGGCAAACTGATTTTCTAAATGCTTCGCCTTTAGCCCAATTTTAAGGCCACCTCCTCCCTGCAGGGAATAAGTTCAATGATACATTTAATATACAGAATCTGAATGCGAGCAATACATTTAAGATTTTTTTTAAGTTTCTAGGTTGAGATCTGAAGCATGTGCTTTTATATCAATTGCCAAAATCACAATGTAAATTGGATCACTTCTAATTAAAATTCTTTTTGGTACTAAAAATAAAGCTTTTTAACATATATATCTCTGTAGCCTCAGGAAATATCTATATTAGGAAAATTAAAACCTTATTCACTTCCAACAGATCCAGCATCCGAAAGAGGACAGTATTTAGTTTGATGCTTGGGCCATGTGAATTGTGGCTTACGACACTTCTAACAGTTACAAGAGTTTTGAAGTTTAAAAGGATATAAATGACTCAGCTTTCCTCATCCACTTTTGAGAAACCAAAATAAGTGTTCTGCTTCTATTTTAAACAAAATGCTTTTTCGAAAAAATCAAGTGTTCAGAAAACACGGAGGTGTCTTTGATGCTTCCCTTCTGATTTGGTTTAAAAAAAGCCCAAAGCTTATAATCAGGTGTGGGGACAGCAATGAAGGCAAGCAGAAATAAAGACAAAACTTCCCCAGCCAGCACCCTGCTGGAAAGATTCCCCTCCTTATCAAGCCGGTCAGTAAACCCTAAAGCCTTTTTCCAGAAGAATAATGGACCTATATTTGAAAATATGTGAAATGGTTTCCTACCTATCTGCATAACCCTGCCAAAAACAGAGGTGTTATCCACGGTACTGCAATTCCACCTTCGATGTCGGAATTGATACTGGCATTCTTTGATGCCTGTCTTCGCGCCTTCTCCGATGTACTGCATGTGGTCCTGATACAAGTGGCACAGTTTCTTCTGTCCTTGAGAAAGTCCTGCCAGTTGGCTGCAGAGAGGCTGTGCTCCTATGATATATACTTCTGACATCTGAACAGGGTTATTCATACCTAGCGACCTAAAAAGGGGGGGGGGGGGGGGAGATGTGCATTCAAGATTTACGTGAACTCTCGAGGTAGGCCCCCTGAAAGCATGTCAGCAATACATGGTTTTAAGCACACAGATGCTTTTTCTCTCCTGCTTGTCCTCATGACAAAGTATGAGGAGGGCTTCATAAAACTTCTCTGTTTAAACTGCACTCAGAAAACGGAGGTATTGTAGTCCCCACCCCGCCATCTGGCTCCTCAGCTAGGTTTTCACTCCCTTCCTTGCCCTCCTTGCCATATACCTGAACCAATATTTCCGGAATGCGCTCAGAAAAGGGGGAAATGGCGGTTTTGGGGATGGGCCTCTGACATTAGAGAAAGTGACTCACTTTGCCCCACAAATTGGACCGATCTGCCTTTGCAAATGTATGAATGCCGAAAGTAGACACAATTAGACACGGGGAGGAGATAGAGGTTCCTTCTGACTGATGGAAGGATGCTGAGGCAAATATAGAGACTGGAGAAAATTCACCGTGTTCTGGACATTTTAAAAGGGCTCCTTATGTGATTGTCAAAGACCCAAGACAGGGTATCCAGTGAGTACAAGTCATGTTTGACAGTCAGAAAAACGCTGTTCATTTACAGGGAAAAAATATCCAGAAGGCCGTCAGAAATAATCCCCTGGATATACTGCAGTCGATCTACAAGGCCCCTAACCAGAAAGAAACCCTCATTTAGGGACATTTGACTACTTCAAGTTAACTTCCTTTTGATCAAATTTCCAGCGCAAATACTTCCCCACTTGGAGTTTAGCTGTCTTCCTACAACTCTGCCTACTTCAGACCCTGAAGGTTAATAACCTCAAGTGACAGAAAATAAAAGCTGGAACTCACTTTTACTACCCAGAGGTGGCAAAAAGTAAATTTTATAGATGGGCTTACAATTATTAGAGAAGTGAATTTTGGTTCCCTTTTATTACGTGATGTACTACAAGCATACATCTGAACAAGGGCCTCATAGAGAAAAGCGAAGATTTATAGGTTCCCATTCCCTATGGAGCTAAAGATAAGCTTGACAATATTAACAAGTTAAAAGAAAATTCTGATTTCTAGATATATAAGGTAAAATATATTATATACATATGCATGAGATAAATGGACTCAAATTCAGGATTCAGCTCTGAAAACTGCAGCATCATACAAATGAATCTTTTAAAAAAATTAAAATAAAATAAAGAATATGTACTTAAAAGGAACTTACCACCAAGAATTGGCTTCTATTACAACCTGGGCGAAGGAGAAAAATATGGCCAAAGCCATTAGGAAGAACTTGGAAGACATTGCACTTCCAGCCATCCCCAAAGCAACTCCTGGGCTTAATATTCCAATCGCCTTCTGGAGAGGGAAGAAAGGAGCAGATGTTTATTGCCTCTCAGATAATTTTCAAGCATACAAGTTTAAACAACGGAAGCATCCGGGGTCTCTTAAGTTTACTGTTGATTGACTGCGCTTCTCCTCCGTGAGTTTTTTGATGGCAAGATATAGGCAGTTTCTTTTTCCAAATTAATCCACCCACGCAACCTCACCAGGAAATCTGATTTCGCTGGGATCCTGCGCGCGGGGCACGCCAGCGATTACAAACATGTCTCAATGCTGTTGAGTCAAAGCCCCGGTGCCAAGCGCTGCCTCTTTCCTGCTTGTTCGCTTCCCGCACCCCCTCGCTCCCCTCTAGTCCGCGCTGTGCTGGGTCCTTCCTCGGAAGGAATTCACTCGGGAACCCGCCGCCACCCTCGTCCGCTCCCCAACCTGGGCCGAGCAACAAGTGGAGCCGGAATTAATTCCATGGGCGAGAGCAGCGCGAAGGCGAGTGGAGCGCGCCACCGGCGGCTGCGGAGGAGGCGGGGTGGCCGGCTCAGGGGTGGGGGAGTGGGGGTTGGACGCGGGAGGGAAGGGCAGGGGGTGGGGGGCGAGGCCCCGGGGAGCTGCGTGCGCGAGAGTGCCCAGCTGGGAAATGCAGCTCGGAATTAACAGCGTATGTTTCATAATCAGTTTACAGGCCGCTTTGGGGGAAGCCACTTCCAGAGGGGGAAGGGCAAGCGGGGTTTCCTTAGGATACTCTTCAGCCAGACTGGAGTGGGGAGAAGGCGATGGGGGGGGGGGGGCACGAGGGATAACGGGGAGAGAGATCGGTTCTCTCAACCAAGGAAACCGGAAAACTGTGCCCCCTCCCTTGCCTGCGGGCTCCTCCTCGGACTCAGTGTACCCCAGAGAAGAGATAGCACCCCCGAGGAAAGAAGGGGGTCCGGGTCCCACTGTCCTAGGTGAGGATCCCTTCCTTGCCTTCCCACAAGTTCTGATTTTTTCATTTCACTCTCCCTCCCGCCACCCCCCCTTCTGTCCCCACTCCTGACAGCTGCCACGGAGAAAGAGGAAAGGAAGCCAAGGGCGACTCCAGTTTCCTCCGGTTATGGTCTGGTGTTGTCGGCCACTTCGCCATCGCGCCACAGTGAGCCTGCCCTTAGAACACCCCCACCCCACCTTCCAGCCCAATTCAGACTCGGTTCGGTAAGTCCCGGACGGTGAGGGTGCAGGGCGAGGCCAGAGCCGGTTCGAGTGAGCCCTAGGCGGGGCCAGAGATGCGCCGGCTTCCGCGGCGGCTGAGCCCCTGGATTGCAGGGCACAGAGGGCCCAGGCGGTGAAGGTTCCCGTCGTGAAGCATTTCGGGGGCGGGGGGCGGCCTTGAAAGATTTCGTTGCCGTTCCTCCCCACTGGTGACTTCTCCACCTGTAGGCGGCGGCGGCGCGAGACAGTGGCGGGTGCGGGTGGGAGGAGCGGGTTTCCAAAATCCTCTTTTACATTTCTGATTAGGGTAGCCCGCTGCACCGCCCGCAGCCCCCAGGGAGCCCTTTCCTCGGGAAAGGAAAGGTGAGCCGCCTTGGGCAGCAGAAGGTCCTGGAACGTGCGCCGTCAAAGGGGCAGAGAGGACCTAGGCGGCCTTAGAAACACTTAGGGGCCCAGGAGCGTGCCAAGGCTTTTCCCAGCCCGCCGTCCTTTGGACCAGGACAGCTCGGGGCTTCTCCGAGAGGAAATGTTTATGTGGTCCCCAGTGCCCGCTAGCCAGCGCTCTGACCCCTTGGCCCACTTGTTCTCCAAACACCGCAAAGCGAGGGGCGCATCCCGGAGAATAGAAACCTGGGATTTCCCCAGCCTAGGAGAGAGAAGGCTCGGTCTCCCTCCCCACCCCCGCCAGAAGTGTCAAGTTTCTTCTAGGGGAGGGGGTGGGCTGCGAGGTCTGCCTTCGCGCGCGGCCCAGGCTGCAAAATCGACTCTCCCCCCTCGGCGGACAAGGCCGCGCGCGCACACACACACAACACACTCATGCACATTCACACAAACACATGCACAGACACACGCACCGGCGTGCTTCCGAGACACCGGCGGAGAAGACTGCTGGCCGCGCGCACTTTCCGAGCTTCCCGACGGGCGGGGCGCGCGGGGCGGGGCGCGCGGGCAACGGAGAAATTGATAACAGATTCGGCGGATTACAGCGGATCTCTTTGTTAGAGGCGAAGCCACACAAACCGAACCGACTTTGGGCCGAAAGACCCCGGGGAGAGTCCGCCCGTTCCCAGCTAGGAGTGGGCCATTGGGTCTACGAGACTCAGTCTCCCCAGCTCCATACTGGGGATAGGCCAGCTGTTCCCAAAGGGGATCGGGCAGGAGAGCCCCGCGAGTCGCGTCTCCACTTAACCCCGCGCGCTTGCCCGGAAACACCTTGGCCTTCCTCCCGCTCCAATCCCCATGCAACCCCCAAAAAAGGCCCCACAAGTTTGAAGCACTGAAAGAACCCACAGCCAAGTAATAAATACATCGACTTTGTAGGGTAAACACCCCTGCCTGTTTACCAAGAGATCTGATCCGAAAAGACCGTACGAAACGAGACCTCTCTGGACACTGTCACACCAGGGCTAAAACAAAAGTTCTGCGCAGAGACTGAGTTTACCAAAGAACGGGCTGAATGTTTTCGGACACTTCCAGGGCCCGGCGAAACTCACTAGTGTACGGATCCTCAGAATCTGTTCCTAGCGTGTGATGGGGAGGGGGATTTCGGGTACTTGAGAGGTTCTAGCGCAGGGGAGGGGTGAGGTGGGGGTAGGGCGTTCCTGCGCCCTTGTTTCCAAAGTCAGAGCAGCTCAACGCAGTGGTGCTTATTCGATATCTCCTCCAAAGCCTTCGCATTGGATTGAGGTGTGCCTAAACCTTCTTTATCAACTGGGGTGCAGGCGGGGGGGGGGGCGGGGGTGAAGAGGGGTGAGAGAGGGGAAACCATCACTCTGGTTAGAAGAGGTTCCTGGGTCACAGAAAGCTTCCCTACCAGGCGCAGCACCCAAATCCTCGGCCCCACCGCCCCTAAAGAGAAATTCCGCAAAGGCAGGGAGAAGATTCTCGACCCTTGGCCACTGGTGCTACCTCACTCGGTCTGGGCATGCCCTTTCACTAGGCTTTTTGCGTCCAGAGTGCCCCCCCGCCCCCGCCCGCCCAAGTCTGTGAAAATGGAAATGACGAGGGAGACCAGCGAGGAGTCTGAAATGTATGACCTGGGCTCACGGTGGCTAAAAGGATAGGACACTCCAAGAATGCCAGCTCTTGGTGGGAAATAAACTTTGCCTTCCCCACTGTGATCTCTCCTTGAAGGAGAGAAACAGAAAATTGCGGAAGATAAAAGGCATCAACCACAGCATTGGGACGCCCTGCTCCAGGAAATGCGGAGAGAAGCGGAGTGGATAAGGATGAGCAAGCCCAGGCGGACAGGAGATCTGCTTTGGGGGAGCAGGCAACGAGGGAGCACTCCCTCACTCCCCTAGCCTGGGCGCGGGGTGTCCCTGGCCACCCCTCGCGGGCGGACACTGCCAAACAACAGTGTCTACTGCGCTCCAAGTGTGTGGTGTGTGTAGGGGGTGGGGGGTGTAGGGAAGCCAGACAGAGAAGGTGGTGGGAGCTCCTTGCGCCCAAATCAGTGCAAGGATTGCCCAGGCTCAGGACTGAACCGCAGGTCCTGTAACAAGGACTCTCCAAAGGCAGAATTGTGGCTAAGCCCAGCTGTGTTCCCTGTCTCCCCACTTCCATCCCCTGGACAAGTCTCTCCAGACTTCAAGACTCTCTCTTTCTCCTCGCACACACGTATCACTTCCACCTTCTCACACAGGTTGTCTAACTCCTAGCACAGATTCTCAACTCTATCCAGAAGAAGAACATAGTGTCCAGTGGAAGGAGAAAAAACTAAAGATCAGTTCAACCCCTATCCTTCAGAGGCAGTTTGAACTCCACTTTTTAACAGACGAAGAAATTGAGGTCGAGAAAGAGAAAGCAACACTTGTCACCTCCCACTGACGGCACTGGTGAGAGCGCAGAAGCCGGACCCTAGGCCTCCTAGGGCGACGCTCCCGTTCCTTCACCCTGGTGAGGAGGTAAACCCTTCCTCCACACGGCCCAGCCCGGTTTGCTGGATCGGACCTCTGGCCCCTTCCGTGCGGCGGCGGCCGCGCATTGCAGCTTGTCCTCTGGGAGTCTCGGAGAGGCCCTCCTGGGAGGGGAGAACCTGGTGGTCGGGAAGGACCAACGGAGCCAGAGGTGGGAGGGAGAGGAGAGCGGCTGCCTGCCGGCCCCAAAGAACAGACTCCCAGGTGTCCTACCTCAAGGCAGCCAACAGGGGGCAGTCGGCACCGCACGGCGAGGATGAAAAGGCAGCGGGACAAGCAGAACTCCGCGCGCACGGTGCTAATAACCCCTTGTGCACCGAGGCGCTCCGGTGAGGGAAGGGAAAGAACTAGAGACTCTCGGGCCAGTCCTCCTGGGGAGGGTCCTCCTTTGTGGGGCCGGGCGGGACTAAGGCTAGTAAGCCCAAGACCCGAGAACAACTGACCCTTTACTCCCCCCACACGCAGGGCACGGATCTACACACTCGGGACAATTTCCGCGGCCTCTCCATCGCTTGCGCGCACTCAGCATTGCCCCCTCGGAACTCCCCTGGCAGAGGCTTTCTAGAAACGAAATCTCCATTATCAGGCTGGAGCAGCCTGAATATTGGCGGGAGGGCAGGGTCTGTAGGTGTGATCCCAACCCAGCCTCCAAGTGACTTCCCAAACATCGAGTTGTCCATTTAAAGACGCAAGAGGAGAAGGCGCCCCGATGCCAAACTGGAATTGTAAAGTAAAACAAGGCCGCGGGGTCTTCGGGTTTCGGGTTCTTTTTAAACTTTTTTTTGGTGGGGGATGGAGGGGGGATTTGTTTGTTTTCCAAAATATTTTACTTCTTATTCCAACCTTATTTTCAAGAAAAGTAAAACAGATCAAGAAGAGTGGAAATAAGGATCGAAGCTTGGAGGACAGGGATAGGAGAAGTTGTTTGCAAAATAGCAAGTTATATTGCAGGAAGAAATGTTAACTTTTCGCAAAAGTGAACTCCCGGTGACCCTCAGAGTGTGTGACTCGGCTTTAACATACAACTGACAATTAAAACAAACAAGAGTTCACAAACTGCCTCCCGCCCGCTCTCCCAACGCGGAGGCCCAAATGTTTCCAAAGGACAGGGCAGATTCCGCGCAGGGGGCCGGGGTGCGCTCTCCCAGCGGACGGGATTAGAGCCACCACTGCCAGCACTCCCCGCCCCCATCACCGCGGCAAAGTGCCTGAGCTCACCCAGTGGCGGCTAATAATGCTAATAACGCGACCCGGCTCCCGCGCCGGGGTGCGCGCTGGCCCCCCACCAGGCACTCTTAAAGGCACACGGCCTGCAGCTCTAGGATTCCCTGGCCGCGACGAGGCTGCAACCTGGCCTCCGGCAGCAGAGGACGAGAGAAGAGGGGGCGGTGCACGGCTCTGGGGTGTCGGCTCCTAGTCCTGCTGCCCAGTCTCCCGACCAAGGAGTCCTCCTCCCCTTTCCGAGCCCCGGCCACACACCCTCTCGGTGCCCGCGCAGTGGGCGCTCCGTAAATATTTGTTGAATTGAATCATTATCCTGTTACTGAAATATACATAGTAAATTACACTGGTGTTTCTCAGGGCAAAAGGAAAGTCATCTGTGAACCGCTTTTTTCTGTCCTGGCTCATCCTCACTTTTTTTCCCCCCAAAGTCTAAAAGGTTTGCAGAACTTTTGGTGGGACAAGAAGTCTCCCGAGAGATAGGCAGTGCGCGAAGGGGTTGGGGCGTGGGCGAAGGGGTAGAGGTCCCTGCCAGCTACGCAGGAGTTCCAGCTTTTAGAGGCAGCAGGAGAAATGGAGGGATAAGGAAGGGGGGGGAGAGGGGGGGTCAGTTAACTTCCAAAAGAAAAAAAGTAAAGAAAAAAAAAGTGGCGAGCGTCGGCAGCGCACAGAACACTTACCTTCATGGCGAGGGGGAGGGGACGCGGCTGCCGGGAGGAAGTCGCCACTAGAGCGAGGGCAGCCGAGGAATCCGAGCGGAGCGGCCGGGTTAAGCCTGGGGGGACGATCCGGCGCAGAGCTTCGGGCTCCTCCTGAGCGCGTCCGGCAGGCGCAGGAAATCACAGGCGAAGCGGTCACTGGCGCCCAAGTTTGGGGGCCCGAGCCGGAGCAGCGCCGGGATGCGCCAGGGAACCGAGGGGGCGCCGAAGCCTGTCGGCCGGTAGCAAAGGCAAAGCCGGGCCGGCGCGCAACAAGGGAGCCGCGGGTCCGGCGAGGGCGTGCAGGCGACTGTTCCGCGGCGAGGCGCTCCCTCTCCAACGTCCATCAGCGACGGCGGTAATTAGGGCTTTCCAACCCCAAATGTGGGCGTGATTGTGCAAAAGACTTTACAACAAATAATAAAAAAAAAAAATTCTTCACAAGAGGGTGAAAAAAAAATGCCCCCACTACTCAACTCTGGCCCGAGGCGGGGGCGGGGGCGATCCGCGCGCCCAGGTGCCCCCAGTTCATTCACACCACGGATTCTGCAAACTCCTGGCGGCTCACGCCTCCCGATCTCCAGCTCCTCCTCTCCAAGTCTGTGGCCGAAACGTCTGCTTCCAGGCGCTGATCCTGCGGCCGCGAGTGAGTGTGTGGACGTCTGTGTACACACACAGACACACACCCACACACCCCCACCACCCCCCCACACGCACACACTGAATCTTTGGGGCCACAGAACAATCAGGCGCGCAGGGCTTTTTCTCCAGGAGATGCCGCTGAAAATGCACAAGTCGCCATCGGAGCTACAAGAGTCAGCGCCAACTTTTGTCCTTTCATTTTACGGTTTGGCAAAAAGGGGGCGCAAAATGGGTAAAAGTTGTCCCCCGAAAGTTCTGCGCGCGGTGGGATCGGGGGGCGATGGGCGATTGCCCCAGGGGAGATACTGGCTCTCCCCCCCCCCCCCCACTCCCTTCTTTCTTCGGGTTAATCCCCGTCTTTTCCCCGCCTTTCCTGGGCGAAGGGCGAAGAGGGGCGAGGGCACCGCGGGCGTGGGGCTGGGGAGGGGCGAGGGCCAGGGGCTCCGCGGCGGCTGTTCAGTTCTGGCGGTCCATGGCCGGCGCGGCTGCCCACCTCGTTTGGCGCCGGGGCCCCAGGGGCGGGCGAGCTTGCAAGCGGGCGGCGGGCGGTCGGGGGCACGGCGCGGCGGCGGCGGCGGCGGGAGGAGCTCGCTCGGCGGCGGCCGCACCGAACCGGACTCTGGGCGGCGGAGGCGGCGCCTTGGAGCTTGCAGCAGCCTTCCACGCGATCCTGTGCCCCGCAGACTGACTGACCGCGGGGACCGTGTCCCCCCCGCCCCCCCCCCACCCCCTGGCCCTCCTCGCCAACTGCCTCACGCTCTCTCTCCCTCTCTCCGGACTCCTCTTTCCCCTGCAGTTTTCAGAGGGGGGAAAAAAAAGAATTTTTTTTTTTTTTTTTTTTTTTTTTTAAGTTGCAGAACCAAAGGCGGCTGGAAAGAGAGAGGGAAGGGGGGAGAAAAGAAAGAAAAAAAAAAAAAAAAACACAAAACCTCAACTTCGCCTTTGCGCATGCGTGGTGAGACCGGCCTATGACAAACTCCGCAGGATTTTAAAGCCGTACCAAGGCTGGGGTGCAGGGGGGGCGGAATACGCTCCCTGATCGAGCCCCCTTCCCTGGGCTCCCCATCCCCCAGGCATCTGCCGAAAGAGAGAGATTGATTCCGCAGCCGCTGCCTGCCTGCCTCCTGGCCGTCTGCGCTCTTCCAAAGCCTCCGACCCTTGGGAGGCTGAACCCCAACTTCCCGGTCTGGACCCCTTGGCTCGCCTGTCCCAGGCCGCTCCCACTGGGGCTGCAGGGGGCCTGCTGCCCCGGGCACAGAACCTCTGGGAGGACCTCCTCCCCATTCTTATCCCTGGGGGAGGGTCCCCTAAGCCCCGGGGCTGGAGACTAGGGTAGACGCACACCTCCTGCGTCGCTCCAGTGTAGTAGATTTGGGCACTGGGGTGTTCGATTGGGCCTCTGGCTGAGACCCAGGGCACCCAGACGCGGGGTGTAGTGCTGCCTGGTGAATCTAGGTGGGTGCCCTCAGATGAGAAGCCGCCGAAGTTCCGCAAAACAGAGTTCCAAGCACTGGAGCTTCTAGACACTTGCAGACACCTGTGGGTGTCCCCCCCACCCCGGACAGGGTTGGTGGATGTGTGGCCCCCACGTCCAGCATGCCAGGAGCGCCACCACCAAACCATGCCTCACAGTGGAGCACAATTCTTATTCTGAGTCCTCCCCATCGTCTAGACACCCGAGGAGGTAGAAGATACACCACACACACACACACACACACACACACACACACACACACACACACGGATTCAATTTCTGACAACCAGCAGCATGCACTTGACCTTAAAGCAAAAACTCCATAGCCTGGGTACTTCTGGGTGGTGACTGTTTTGTTTTGTTTCTTCCATCCCCCATTCCCACCCTTGGCTGACCACCCCAGGTCGCGCTGGGAGAGGGTCCAGAGACGCTGTCCCACCCTTCCTGGTCCCTTCCTGAACCTTACTCCTCTCAGCTGATGGGACTCCTTCCCAGCGCTGGCCTCCTTTTGCTAGGCAGCAAAATGGCAGTATGGGCTTCCCACAAACTGAAAGAGATGCCCTCTCTCCCTCTGGGCTTGCTTTCTTTAGCCAAGGGTGCAGGCAGCCTTGAGGAGGGGGAGCCCAAGGTCATCAAAGCTCCTCTTGAGACACCTCCCATTCATCTCCTGGGTCCCCTTTCCCCTCACCTTTAGGCCTTGACCACATAACAATGACCTATGGGTGGTTTCCAGTTTTCCATCTGTTCTGAGATGTGCCAGTTCCAGGGGAGAGTCTAAACAAGAGGGATCTGTGCCTGGAAAACCTCCCCTGGGCAGCTCCCCTCCCCATTTCCCCCTCTCCCTTCTGGGTTTTAACCAGTAACTACAGCTTGGGAGTCTCCTGGCCAAAGGAGGCAGGCAACCCAGCGATGCCCAGAGGCACCAGTTCAGCGATCCAGTTCACATCTGGAGGCACTGGAAAGTGGCAGGAAGTGACCTGTTGAAGAAGGAAGCTCTCCTGGGGTGCTGAAGCCACTCCATGCCTGAGTGTCCCTGAGTCCACATAGATGAACTTACTGCTACAAGAGAAAGGACACTAACTTGTTCTACTCCTACAGCCTGTCCAGAAACTCTGGCTATCTAACACAGACCTTTTTCTAAAATTTGCTATATTCTCAATTATCTGGATTATTGCCTGCTTTTCTCCAGTTGCCTTTGCTTGTGTAGACACAGCCCCGGTAGTTTTCACTGCCTGCTTTGCTGTCTTTCCTCTAGAGGACAGTAGTGTTAGGCAGTGGTTGAGTGCAGACTCTGAAGTTGCAACCCTCCTAGGCTACTTTCTAGCTGTCAAGTCTCACACAAACTATTTAGCCTTTCAGTGCCTCAAAATCCTCTTAAACACACAAATAAACACACAAACACACAAACAAAACACAGAGAAATATAAGGACCTGTGGCAGGGGTGCAGTGAAAAGGAAATGGATGACCTTGAAAATCAGGGACATGGCAAGAATGAACGGTGAGGGTCATGGAGTACCCAGCATGGGTCACTTCCCAGACGCTCCATACCTGCTCTTCAGAAAGCAGAACTGGACCTCATGTGACAAGACCGTTTATAATCTTGATTTATTCCAGTTACAGTGAATGGCCACACTTTTCACTGAAGAAATGGGAACAGCATTGCGTTATTGGGTACTTCCCCAGATTTCACTGGGGCCTTCCACAAATTAAATAATTATATGCCCCCATTTTATCATTCAAAAAAATTCCAAAATTTTCTGACACACCGATCTGGCCCCAAGACTTCAGATACAGGATTGTGAGTTTCATCTGAAGATACTAATGATGTGTGTGCTGAGACTACACCCCACAAGGGTGCTGGAAGCTCTGTAACAGTATCTTCCATGGCTAGAACGGTGCTGCTCAGAACAGTGCCTGGCACCTAGTAGGTGCCCAAAAATATTTGTTGAATGACCAAACGAATGCATGAATGGATAAAAGTGTTATTTCCAGAGAACGATGTCAAAGGGAACCAACTGGAAATCCATTTTAAGCCTTCAGTCCGCAGGGTGCTTCTCTGGAAAACCAGGCTCGGTTCTAAGAGCCAGTCCATTTCTGGGTGTTGGTGGACTTGCCTAGGGGGTGAGCAGACGGTTGAAAGAAGGGAAACCAATGCCTCTCCATCCCCACCTTCAAAGGTTCTTGTTCAATCCACCTCCAATTTGTGGAACTCCCTGTTTCCCCTTGCAAACCCCATGTGCATTTGGGTGTGTGCACTCAGATTGAGTCATCTGCAGGCACAATAGCAAGGCATCACCATGCTCCACTCATTAAAAATGCTTTTGAGTCTGTGGAACAAATAAATCAATAGTTTTGGCTGCTCTCCCAACAGGGTTATTTCACCAAAACGGAGCGCAAGATAAGGAATTTACGAACGATCGCATCCCCTGTGCTGCCTTCCCCAGAGTGGGAGAAAGCAGCGCCTGGGTTGTCATTCTGGGAAAATCGACCCCCCTTTTATGCCCAGCAAATAATATTTTATGGCCCTGGGTTTATGGTGGTGTTTTAATGATCCACTGTAGAAAGGGGTTTTCTCTCCAGTCACTAGAATTTGTTAAGAAGGGCTGGAGGCTATAAAAGAGGGGTGGGCCCCAGGGACAAACAGACTCCATCTTCTGAAATAAACTAATAAAGCACCCCAAGATGTTTACTCCTTCGCCTCAGAGTCAAGACCAGCCGGGCTGCCTGCGAGGGGCCCACAGATGGAGCACTAAACAGAACAAAGAGGCCGGAAGGGGGTCGGGGCTTCCTCACCACCACATGGCCACAGTCAAAGTAATACCGTCGCATTGTGATGCCACCAGCCCCTGGGCTGCGGAGGACAGGGACCGCCTTGAGGTTGGAGGACAGTTTTGGACACCGGCCTGACTCAAGCTCTCCTTGTACTGTGTTCCCCTCACTGAGAGCCCTCTTTATTTTTATCATCAATGGTGCTTTACAGGAGGGCAGTGGGAGGAGGGGGGGGGGGTCTGAATGGATACTTTCGGCTTTTTTTTTTCTTTTAATTTTAAGGGGCATCAGGGCCAAACAAACCTGAGTCTGAATCCCAGCTCTGCCTCTCGCTGACTGAGTGGTCACTTCCCCTTCTGCGCCTCAATTTCCTCCCCTGTAGAATGGAATATATTAGAGATGTTCTAACAATTGATGTTCCAAAGGCCCCTGTAGATAGCTGTTGTGATTATTTCAACACTAGGAATGTCTGTCCCGGGGGCCCTGGGTAAAATCCGGAGACAAAAAAGTTGCCTCAGGAGGGGTGGGGGAGGGGTCCAGGAAAAGAGGAGAAATGTGAGAGGCAGTTATAGGATTATCTGCAGTGTCTGCATGATAGAATCCAATAAGTATGAGGCTGATAAGATAATAATGACTAATGAATAATGGTAACAATTGCTGGGGACATTGTTTGAGCTCTTACTATGCACCAGATGCCGCCTGTTGGAGCTCTTTATATTCATTGATGTGTTTTATCCTTATTACTTCATGAGGTAAATCCTATTATTATCTGCATGATATGGAGAAAAGGAAAGGTTTAAAGAGGTCACAATTTCTATAAACTCAAGCTGTTTTAGTGTCCAAAGCCGAGGGTATGAACCCTGGCAATCTGACTCTAAATAACAGAGACTTAGCGACCACACTTCATCTACCTATAGAGACAAAACTCGTTTTTAAAAGGCGTCTTCCTGGTTCCCCAAGTGTGCCCACACTTTCTCCTTGGGCCTCTCCCATATAAAGCTTACTTTCAGTGGAAAGAGTCTCTCCTGAAAGCTTCTGATTCACTCCCATAAGCACTAAACATGAATACCGGCAGAATCAGCCACACCAACCGGCCTGTGGAAGATTTGTCCTTTCTTCGTTAATCAGCTTACTATGAAGTCTTGACCTTCCGCCCTCATTCTACCACTACCATCAGGAACCACAGCATCCATACTGGGCAATCCGCCTTAAATTCTGACCTCATGTGGAGCAGCGTCCCGTGAATTCCCCATTATCTGGAACGAGTTTGGTCTGGTGTTCCTCCTGTGTTATCCCTGAAGCATGGGTGAGGACGTGAGGTCTCTCTCACCAGGGCAGCTCAGAGTATATCATTCCCCTGTTTAAAGTCCTTCAAGGACTCGCCAGTTTATCGGATAAAGTGAAAACCAGTCCCCACCTGCCTGCAAGGCTCATCAGAATGCATCTTCTGCATTTGCTGTTCCCTCTGCCTGAAAAGCTGTTCCTCTGATCTGGGTACTTCACACTATGCAGGTCGCCACCTCAGCGTGCATATTAACTTAACGTAGCCCCTGCTCCCCCTGCCGATGATCCTCTGTATGATTTTCTTCTTTCATCCTGACCTAAAATTCTCTGACTTCTTTTGCATGCATGTTTATTTATTTTCTGTCTCCCCTCACTAGAATGTCAGCTCCAGGAGAGCAGGGATCTTGTCTGTCTTGTTCAAACCTATAACCTCTAGTAATTGGCACAGAGGAAGTGCTCAGAATAAATGAATAAATGAATGAATGAATGATCATACCCATAGCCCTATAACTGCTAAGCAAGAGCTTCAACCCTGGTAATCTGACTCTAAATAGCAGGGGCTTAACCACCATAATTTATCTACCTATAAAGAAAGGAAAACTGTTTTTTGAAAGGTGTCTCCCTAGTTCCCTAAATGTGCCCACACTTTTTCCTCTGGCCTCCTCCACACAAGGCTTACCTTAAGTGGAAGGAGTCTGATAAGAGAAATAGTTTTCCTCTGAAGAAAGACAGTATTCTATTACTCTCCCTTCTTGTCATACTGTTTCTTCTGAAAAGTTTTCTCTTAACTGGCATTTTCTCATAAAAGACAGCTGAGATGCTCAATCTTGTTATCCATCCCGTGTTCTATGTGGGCCAGTGGGCATCTAGATACTGGGTTTAGAATGCACATTAACCATTTCTGGGGGGACACAAGTCCATTTAGTAACATAGAAAGAAGTTGACTTTCTCATCTGAGAGATAGGAGAAAATGCTGGAATTTTTATTTTGCCTTATTTTATTTATTTATTGTCCACAATTTTCAATATTGCGTGCCTAAATCTGTGTGTTGGGATTTGGAAATCTGATTTAGTAGTTTCATTATTACTTTTGCTCCCAAACAACGCATTATCCAGCCACACTCCTGGGTATAAGCTCTTCAGCCAAGTTCCTTTCTCTGGAAGAGGAATCTAGAAAAGTATAATATTTTTCAAATTTCTCGGACTTAGACATGCTGTGAAGCTGACTGGAAGAAAAATAAAATCTCATTAGACAGCATCTAGATAATGAGCAGATTTGGTTCTAACTAGAGTCTAATATAGATCAAACCTATCCTTTCTAGATAAGAAGGAATGAAGAGTCTTTCTTTTTTTTTTTTTTTTTAAGAGTCTTCCTTTCATGACCACCTACTATGAGGGCACATTTGGATGAGTGTTAAAATAAATTTTTCCCAAAGAAGAAAAGTATATCAGGGCATCTCAAAACTACTTAAGAATATGAAAATCTAGGGGCACCTGTGTAGCTCATTTGGTTAAGGGTTCAACTCCAGCTCAGGTCATGATCTTGTGTTTTGTGAGTTCAAGCCCTGCGTCAGGCTCCGTGCTGACATCTCAGAACCTGGACCCTGCTTCAGATTCTGTGTCTTCCTCTCTCTCTCTCTCTCTCTGTCTCTCTCTCTCTCTGTCTCAAAAATAAAAAGAATATGAACATCTTTGTTAATTTCAGCTATGTAATAATTTTTTATATCAAACTAATGATGGAGAAAAATTTTAAGACATACATAATAGCAAAATATCGAAATAAAAAAAGACAAGAGTTTCACCATTTGGTCAATTACTTGGTCTTCCTGACATCAAGCTGTGCACAAGCCATCTAGGAAGCTGAGGGCATTTTTTTACTTTTCAAGAATGTTCTGACTGATCATAGCACTTACACATCTTACTGAATTTTAACTGGAGCGACTCTAATATGATTTTTTTTCTTCTGTGCAAATATTCTCAACCTCCTTAAAAGAGACTGCAAATAATTCTAAATAGCCGAATTAAATCCCAAGTCCTTTTAATTTTGTATACTTTGCTGTTATAATCTTCAATGCTTAATAAAGTGACACTGTTATGACTTCCCAAATCTGTCTCAATAAATCAGCGAATTTCAGATAAAAGCTTCTTACTCAGTTTAATCCTTAATTCAGTGATCTATAAGTGTCCATTAAGGTCAAGTGACAATTCATTGACTTTGAAAAACATGAGAAACACTCCCAGGGCATAAAAGATCCCAATGTCACTGAATGTATTTAAAGTAAGTGGTTTTGACTTAAGCAAAGATTTCTACTTAACCCAGAAGAAAAGCAGTCACTCCTTGGAAATACCACAGAATTCAGGGACATGAAATGAATAATGGCAAAGGATTAAATTTACCTATTCCAGCCTGTACATATATCTACTGAGTATATACAGGAACATGATGGCTCCACTCACGTGTTGCTCATGGACAACCCTGTTCTTCTCAGCTCAGGAGCAAAATCCTCTCAGTCATGTAGATATGTCATAACAGAGATTAGTGGGTACACAAGCACCATCCCTCCCTGGTTCTGTGTGTTCAATTTGAGGATGTTTTCAAACATCTCTTTGCTATTTGAAAACAGCATTCAATCCATAGTGATAGCAGTATCTATTTCAAAATTCAACAACAGAAAATAAAAAAAAATCATACATTTAGGGTCAGTTTGTCAGGAGTAAATAACAGCTATAGAAAATAAATCAAAGAGCAGTTTAACACATACGGAAAGTAATAGCCATAGGCATGACTGATAAGGTATTCATTCATTCATTCATTCATTCATTCATTCTATTGTTTTCTCATTCAAATGTATGCATGGATTGTCTACTGTGGGTCATCAATTATTCATTCAACAAGCATTTATGGCATACCCATTCATTCATATCAAATTGGTATTGTATGTGCCAGATTATGTTGCTTTGTCCAGTACAGCCAACAGATAATTATTGAGCACTTACTAAGTGCTAGACCTTAACAGGTTCTAGAACAAAGGCTCCAATGAATGGGTGAGATGGAAACCCCCAAAATGTGTTTGTAAACATATCCTGGATGTTATTGCTACTTAGGTGACGTCATTGGGCCTGTGGCTTCTGAGTGTGTTTGGAACAGGGCTTAAAAGGCTTAAGAACCAAGTTCAACATTAGGAATTCTTCTTTGTGCTAGTTGGCCACCCTGGAAGTCCCAAGGGGGTCCAGCAGGAGAGAGTGGTTGATTCTGATCCAGTGGGTCACCCTTTGGAGACACCCCCTGTAGCCATGTCACTGCTGGGGCTCCCAAACAATGTCATCTGATAGGAAGCCTAGCAGAGGCACTTTGGCCTCTGTTTGAGGAGGCTGGTTTGAAACTGGGTGAACTTGTAGCCAAAAGTCTCTTTTCCACACTCTTGACTACTTCACAGAAATGGAATCTGCCCCCACTTTCCTCCTGAAGCAGTCACTCTAGTTCGTGCTGAGCATTTTACAATACCTAATATCATCGGACTTGACCTGAAGAGTAAGGGCTGTTATCCTGATGTCACAGATGGGGAAGTAAGCTTGCAGAGTTGACATCACTTGCCTTGGGATGCATAGCCAGGATTTAAACTCAAGCCCTGATTCCTAAGGGCAAAAGCGGAGGGTAGAGCTAGGAAAAGAAGAGGCAAGAAGGAGGGAGGAAAGCAGAGGAGAGGGATGGAAGGAAAGAAGAGGGGGGGAGAGGGAGGTGGGAAGGATGAAAGACGGGGATAGAGAAGGAAATGAGGCAAAAAAGGTGCGGAGACCATTCTCCCAGAAGAGCAGTGAGAAAAGATTGTATCTGCTCTCTCCTCTTTGTCTACAGAGGATTAGCCTACAGGATATCACACACCCATGTTTAAATCAAAATTGTAATCAATGCATGTTGCCAGAGACCCGATGAAGTTTTCACAAGGCCAAAATTAGATTGCTTCTTTTTCTGAGCAACCTCATAATGGTACATTCTTCAGTTTGCTTCCAAAGGTCACCATCCATGGTAGAGAGTTTTGCTCAGGCCATGAACCAATGTCTGTATCTTTGAACAGTGTCCCCCAACCAGGGGTTTGATTCCCAGGTGGTTCATCTTTCTCTTCCTTTTTTGGTGAACTTTCCCCAATTATCTACTGTGTGCCAGGAATTATGCTAACCATTGGCTATGCAGAAATGAATGAGCCGTGGTCTCTGCTCTCAAGAACTCACAACAAAGCAGGATATCCAGGCGCATGCAATAATGATGAGGAGTGTAATGCTTATTCATGCTACACAATAAGGTATGTGGGAGACAGAGCAAGGGAAAAAAGCAGCCTCAATACTAAAGAAAGGAGACAAAGGATTATGTCCAGAGATAGGGCATCAGTCTGGCTGTTCAGAGCTTTTGCCTGTCCAGCATTGATTCCTCCTTCCCCGGGTAAGAACACCGAATTCTCCCTTGAAGACTCACCTATATTCTTCTTCCAGGTCAGATGACTCCACCCTCTCACTGAAGGTGTGGACCTGTGACCCACGCATGGAGTCACATGACTTTTCTCTGATTAGACCAATGAGAGATGGTGTTGGGATCCTGTCTTGGTGGCAGTGCAGTAGGGGAACCCACCTTCCCCGGAGGTTGCTAACCTGGTTGGCTGTAAGTGTAGTCTCTGGGTGAGGGGTTGGGAAGTACCATGTGACCTAAGTGGCATGGAAAATGAAGACAGCCTAGAAGTAAGCAGAGCCCAGAAATGGAGGAAGAAGTAAGACATTAGCCTGACCGTGGTGGAGCCCTTGGATCCAGCTGTGTCTGAGGTCCACTTTACCCTCCTCACCTATCCTTTGTGAAATCAGTTTGAGTTGGGTTTTATCACTTGCAATTCAAAAGGTTCTGACAATACAATACTATTTGGTTGTTTTAGGGAAATTCACATTTAAGCACAAAAGGCAAGGTCAGCTTTATAACTTAAACAGCAAATACCTGTTCCATTCCCCACTGGGTTTGGATCAGCCCTCCAGAGTCTAAAGGAGATTTGACCTGACACCATCCTCAGGCTCCCTGGAGGCAGAGCCCCTTGTCAGCTAAGAAAAACCATGGGGAATCACCATTAACGTATGGGTGGCGTGGAGTATGAGGTGAACCGATATATAAGCCAGGTGGGAATCTTGGGAGCGCTTTGAAGATGAGCCAGTGAGGTCCAAGCCAGGAAGAGAGTACGTGAGGGGCTTTTCTTAGAGACAAAACACTCTGTGGCTAAGTGATGGATGCTGCAGCCTGTGACCTATACCTACATCTATAGGACATCTGGCTTTGACATACTTGGGACAATGAATGGGAAAATCAGCAACTGTCTTTTAAAGTTGACTCTTGATTTCTCTGGTCTCTCTGATCCTACTTCATTTGGAAACATAAATTAACTGGTTTAAGTAAGCTAAATCCATTGGGGTTTGATTTTGGGTCTTAACATCCAAATATGCGGGTGTAGAAAGGAATTTAGATTCCCTATGTTCATTAGGAATAATATTTTAAATACCTACTTTATCCACGTGGATTCATTAATATATTCCACACAAAAATGCTTTCTGCAAGCCTCCTGTGTACCTGCCACTGTGCTACAGGCAGGACTACTGAGGTGGGCAAAATTTAGATAAAGTTCTAACCCTCAGAGAGCCTATATATCTTCCCTGCATAAGAGACCATCTTCTAAGTGAATATATTCAGTCAGTCAGTCACTTACTGGTTTTTTCCTTGCACCAGCTTGTATAATTATGCATATTATATATGATGAAAATAAAGGTCAGATAGCAGGGTGTTCCAGAAAAGAGCTATTCTTTGAGGGTGAATTAACTGATGAACAGAGAATACAAAAAGTAGCATGCTAAACTCCTGCTACATTTCTAAACCTCCCCCCCCCCTTTTTTTTTTTTTTACCTTTGTTCAAACTGGAAAATCTATGATTTTCTTCCTCGGTTAATATAGTTGGGTAAATCTGGTTAATACAGTCTCCTAAGACTCAGGCATGATGGTCCAGTGGTTAGAGCTATACTGTCCGGTACAGTGATCACGAGTCGTATGTGACCATTGAACACCTGAAATGTGGCTCATCCAAATTAAGACAGGCTGTAAGTGCAAAATATAAACTGACTTTGAAAGCCTTAGTATGAAAACAGAGAAAGATGGTAAAGTCTTTAATTAATAATCTCTATATTGACTAGGTTGAAATGGCAGTGTTTTGGGATATTTTGGATTAAACACATATTTCTAAGATTAATTTCTCCTGCTTCTTTTTCCTTTTTTAAAAAATATGGCTACTAGCAAATTTAAAATTATGTACATGGCTCACATTATTTTCTGCCAGACATCACTGAGTTAAAACAGGACTCAGGAGTGAGAGTGAAGATTGAAATCTGGCTTCTCTATTTAATAGCTGTGTGCCACTGGATAACTTAGCCTCACTGAGCCTCACTTTCCCCCTCTGTAAAAGGGATCATTAACAGTCCCTACCTTTTTGGGCTGTTGTGGCTATTACATGAGAAAGTCTATTCATAGTGTTAGCACAATGCCTGGCATGTAGTTCCTTTTTAGTAAATGTTGGTTATCCAGTGTTGCCCCTGGAAAGTCAAGAGACTGGGCTAGAGCGGGTAACAACAGAAAAATATGCTATGGGAATTTGCAATAATCTCTGACACAGAATTGTTTCCTTTTGATTTGCCATTTTCCTAAATCTAAAGTGCTCCCAACATGAGTATATCGTTAATGGATAGCCATGGCCAACCAGTCTCTTGTTTGGGCTAGGTGAGGACTGTATCTTGTTGTCATTCTTTGTGGAATGTTTTGGAAAGTACACGCAGTTACTATTACACATACTATGAATGTAGGTAGTGTTTCCTGAAAGCTGCCCATGTGTCAGACCTTGTGCTAAGCATTTTATCTACAGGTTGGGCACTCAATGGCCCAGAATCACAGGAGGGCCAAGAGATTTGCTTAGGGTCCCCTGGCCAGAAATCGGCAGAGACAGGACTCAACCCAAGTCCGTCTGACCCCAAAAGTCAATCTATGTATTGATTGAAGCAGAAATATTCTGGGTAATTCCCTGTGATCATGAAATCCTAGTGCCTTCCTCAGAGTTCCATGGACTGTTTAGACAGAGGAGGAAATCTGGCTTACCACAGGAGTTCCACATTGTTGCACCAACAAAATAGAATCAGAGATTTTACAGTAATGAAAAGTTCTGCTTTCAAAAGGTGCCCATTCTTTAGTTAGAAGGAAGCAGAGACCCCATTCGATGCAATCCTTCCCATCTATGGCTCTAAAATACTACCAGCCAGAAACAAAAAAAGTGGCAGAACTTTCTCTCTGGAGAATTTTCCAGGACCTTACAAATATGACCCCATTAATCCACTCAATACCCGGATGAGATAGGTAGCTGCAAGTTATTATTATTCTCGTTTTCGAGATAGAAAACCCGAAGCCAAGAGAGATTAAGCAATTAGTCCAAGGTCAAGTGGTGAGCTAGACCGACCTGGAAATGAAACAATTATCTTCTGAAATTCCACTCAAATACACAAACTGATTGGCTTGTTACCACCATGTGCTGATACCCACTTCGATGCCCTCCACACGAAATGACTGGCTTTTAAATGAGATTTCCGCAGCTGCCTTTGACTGAATTTGTGTGGATTGGTTTAATATCACTGTCCAAACTGACATCAGATTTTTTCCAAAATATCGGCTGAAGGAAAATACAGTTCTTTGCTCCAAATGTGGTATCCATTTTACCTAGCTCTGTTACATTTAATCATACCTACACCGTTCTTGGAGCATAAAGGGAGAATTGTTCCACAAAGAAAACCCTGCTTGTGTTTTCTTTTTCTTTAGAGATAATCTGTAGCCCATAAAAAGGTTCAGGGGCATCTGCAATTTTTCTGTGATGTTTAGATTGAGAAACGATGAGCATAAATTGTCTCAGAATTGTACAAAACCCAGAATCTAATTGCTCACCTTTGAGCTTACTATCACTCTTCAGTCAAATACCCTTTACTCTTTTCAGCTGCACTCCTTTGACAGTAGGTAAAGTTATGTGAACCGAAGTCATAGGCTGGGAAAAGAGAAGACTTCCAGGCAAGCCAGGAAGAATCTTTGCTTTGAGCTGACAGTTGCAAAGGCATATGCACAGAAAATTGGTCCACTGGAGAAAGTGCTGCTAGTGGTCCCTCTTTGCAAAAGGCTCTGCCCCTCTGAATGTAATTTAAAATCAACTATTCTGTTATCAGTTTTGACTGGCTTGGGGCAACATGAGATATCAATGAAACCGTTGTTGTCAGAAGGAAAATAAGGTTCTGTTTCATTAACTTGGGAGGAGGGCATCTACTCTTTTGGAAATGGCCACGTGCCACGCTCTGAGCTTGTTGTTTAAGAATTCACAGTGGTCACTTTTGGATTTGTTGAATATCAGTTTCTTTGACAAATCAAATGGGGCTCTTGGAGAAATTCTTCTTCCATGCCTCCATAATTTCTGGAAGTCCAGGAGACGTGGGACTGGTCATCCTAAGAGATTCCAATTCTGTTCCCTCTCACTGTTCAACTTGCTCAGCCTTTCACGACCCCTTTGGTCCTGTGCTGATGTGGACAGCTCCTTCCAGAAGCACAAACTCAACCTAAGCCTACTTGCTATCTTGTTAATAATGCACAGACATAGCTGGGGCGGGGGGTGGGGGGGGGTGGGGGGGGTGGGGGGTGGTGGCGCGAAAAGAGTAAGCTTACTCATATTTTTCTTTCCAGAAATCAAGCACTGGGGGAATGCAATGGCAAGGCAATCCTTTCCCTGAAACCCACATCCACCTCCTTCTCATGGACTGAAAACATGACACTCAGAAATGAAAGCATCTTTAACTAGTGTTGGGGGCCCAAGTCCAACATCTCCCAAAGGATTATCTTGAGCATTTCCAAAAGGAGTTATGATGTCTTAGGATTTCCAGAAGTCCTAGTATGTTGCTGTCTTGGGATATTTCCATGGATCCCACTAAACTACCTTGTCTGAAGGGTGTTGAACAGCATAGCATCATTTGCATACAACCGTGCTGTAAAATGATCTAAGAAAGGCACTGCATTACCAAAGGAATGCTAAAAACCAAGGCCATAGATTTTGGCCAGAGGCAAAGGTACTGATTCCCAACCAACCCACGACTAATCCCAAAGCCTTAATTCTTCTTCCAGATGTGAGCAGTACTGGGCAGGGAAAGAGAAACGGTCCTGTCCAGTAGTGCTTTGCTCCGCTGCAAGTAGTCTTTGTTCTGTTTTTCCAACCAGGTGCACATTTCTTATCATATAAGCTGGGCAGATCTTTTCTGTATTTTAAAAACCCAGTGTTTTATTGTCCCAAACCCTTGCTCTTGACTTGAGTTCATGTGTTTTGTGGAAGTACAAGTGGTAATTACACAAGTCTTTCCTTCCCTGTCATTGGCAACAGTCACCAGGAAAATTTACAGCCCCCAATATCCAGATCTGGAAACTGGTTATTAAACATGGTCGAGGAAAACCCTGACGTGGCAAAATGGGATCTGAACAAGGGCCAGCCCAGCAGCAATTCTTGTGGGAGAATGGCTGGGAGTCAGCAAGGGACCACTGGTTTTATTTCATTAAATATTTTTATTGTTTATGACAATATTACTACTACTACCAGTTATCATTTCCATTTGTACAGAAACTATTATGTGGCTGGTATTGTGCTAAGTGCCCATTTGATCCTTGTTAAGGAAAAAAAAAAAAAAAACAACCCTCTGGAATGTATTATAATTTTAGGATGAGGAAATAGGGAGGCTGCAAACTCAAATTTGTCCAGGGGCCAGGCAGGTAATGCACTGGGGTACAGGTGGCCGGGTGTAGCCTCTCAGAGAGAAATGAGGACAACAGAGGTACAAGCCACCACTGCCCTGTCAGAACATTCTAAGACACAGCACTGGCCAGACAAGAAAGATTCGAAGCCTGAATTCATTCCACAGGCATTAATTTTCTAGCTTCTATAATTTGAATCTGGATTAATGCTTAATGACATTAAACATTTTTAGGATAAACTTTTAAAGTAAGACATAAATACAGACAGAAAAGTACACAAATCCTATCACTTGATGAATTTTCACAAATTGAACATAACCATGTTAACCAACTTTCAGGCCAAGAATCAGAATGTTACCAGCATCCCCAAACCACTTTTTTGTGCCCTACCAGTTGTGAACTCCCAAAGGTTAGCCAATTATCCTGACTCCTAACCCTCTAGATTAATTTTGTCTGTTTCTGAGCTTTATCTGAATGAAGTCACACAGTATGTTTGCTTGTATCTGTCTGCTTTCACCGCATATTACGTGAAATCCATCTGTGTTGTGGCACGTAGGGATAGTTCCTTCCCAATGGCTTTTGTTCTCAAATCTATTACTTGGTATGTTCCCCCGAATACCTTCCAACTATGCAACTAAGGAGGGCGACCTCCTTCTCCGAATACAGGTTCTAAACGTTGAAACAAGCCACTCAAAGACGTAGAGTTATGAAGAGAGTTGTATTGTTAAAATGTTCTTTCCAAACATTTTTCATGTCTTGTCTCATTTCCTGTTCTCACATCCCATGTCGGGTAGCTGAGAGACATACAATCTCATTGATGAGATTCAGAAGCAGAGGGTGCACGCAGTTTCATGATTGCCTGTGAGCCTGGCGACTGAGATTTGGTTGAGATGCCTAGGTTGCCTGTCTGGTGCTAAACACACATCCTGATGCTCCCCTCTGGGCCAAAGCTCTATGCAAATTAAACCAGTCTCCAAGGTCATTTTGCTGGGGGTCGTGTTGCTGTGCGCATCTGATGTTTGCCTCCTTTCTTATTTGAAAATTTGCCCCTTGTGAGGAACAGCACATGACTCCTCCCCCAGAGACAGGGATTTAGGGCCGAGGGTCTCACTTGCAACCTCAAAAGTGCTCCAGAATGGATGAATACCAAGAAAACAAAACCAAGAAAAGGACGGCAAGAAGTTATTTGAGACCTGGGACAAGCCACATCTGAAACCCACTGCCTTTAAACTGTTTATTGCATGAAGCAATATGCATGTATGTGTATGTATATATTTATTTTTGCTCACGTTATCTCGTGTTAGTTTTTTTTCTCTTATTCTTTTTTTGGCGGGGCGGGATATGTGCAAAAGAAAAAAAAAATCCTAACCGATTCCCTTATTCAAATACTTATATTTCTCCCCTCAAATTCAAACAGTCTGTAATGTCTTTATCCAGTGAGTTGCAGTTATGTAGGCATGGAGGTTTTATCTTGAATTTATGCAAAGGTTTTCTCCTGAGCCCTAAGTGAAGTCACAGTGGTTGGCACAGACAACATCTATTTTTAAACTATAGAAATTCTCGCTTTGCCCTGAGCTTGGGAAAGGGTCTCCTCTACCCACATTGATCATTTCTGCCATTGATGCATAAGTAATCTGAGAGAGGAAGGTGAGGTTAGAGGGGGTAAAAGGATTTTCAAAAAGAAGGAAAAACCAGTCCAAATGGTAAAGCTGTTGTTTCAACAATTTTGGTCCAAAATGCTTTCAGAACTGTTTTCTTCTTTAGCCAGTGTGTCCTTTGCACTGCCAGAAGAATATTCTGAGACAGAGATCTGCACTTTGAAAGTCTACCACAAAGAGGGGGATAAAGAGTAACTACAGTGGAGAAACCTAATAAATACGACCTCAGCCAGGTGATCAAGGTCAACATCAATAGTGAGAAGCCATGTTGATTGTGGGTACCCTTGAGATGCTGTGGTGAGAATAGCATTGAACCTCCATGGTCCTCCTCCTCAAACCCATATCCCTAGTCTGATCATGCAGAAAAAAATCCCAGGATAGGGGCAACCCAGAATATATCTGACCCAAAGGCGTCAAGGTCTTTATCAAAAATAAGGATAGTGTGAGCAAATTACAGCCAAGAGGTGCCTAAGGAGGCCTGACAACTAAATGTAATAAGGTATCTGGATAAGATCCTTGAATAGGAGAATGGCATTAGGTAAAAACTAGGGAAATCTGAATGAAGCATAGACTTTAGTTACTAGAATGAAGTAGGGATATTTAGTTAATAGCAACGTATTAGTGTTGGTTCAATTAGTGGCAAATGTACTGTACTGATGTAATATGTTAATAATAGAAGAAACTATGTTTGTGGGAAGGATGTTTATAGGTGTACTATCTGCTCAGTTTTTCTGTACATCTAAGACTGTTCTAAAAAATAAAGTGTGTTAAAATAAACTGTATTCAAAAATTCATCACTGGATTTCTGTTGCTGCAGGAGGGTTTCCTAAAATTCAGAGCTCAAAAGGGTCCTTGAAATGATTAGAGTGATCCTTCTGGACATCTTAAGTAACCGTGAGCCACACTGTTAAATATGCCTTCATTGATTATTTTTCAATCCTTCTGATTCAGTAACAAAGCAAAATTCTTGGTTTGGCCCCAGAAACACTTCTCTAACTTTTGCTGGTCTCCCTTTTTAACAAAGAAGGAGAAAGCCTCAGGCTCAGAACTCTGTTTTCATTATTTTTACTGTTCTTCTAGCTGGTGATGTCTATGAATAGAAAACAATCCTACTTTCTCCTTTATGATAGTGGCATTTTTTTCCTAACACTTATTTATTTATTTAAAAAATTTTAAAAATGTTTTTATTTATTTTTGAGGCAGAGAGAGATAGAGCATGAGCAGGGGAGGGGCAGAGAGAGAGGGAGACACAAAATCCGAAGCAGGCTCCAGGCTCCGAGCCGTCAGCACAGAGCCTGACGTGGGGTTCGAACCCACGAACTGTGAGATCGTGACCTGAGCTGAAGTCGGACGCTTAACCGACTGAGCCACCCAGGCACCCCCTTTTACACTTATTTAAATAAAAAAGTGAGCCCATTCAATTTTTTGTAATTGCTTAACTAAGACTACATATTGTCTTCAGCTATAGCAAGAGTCAGGAAAGCAGCATTTAAATTACTGAAGTTAAGAGCCAGTGTATTTAGGTCTATACCCTTCAGCATGGCACTCAAAGCCCTCTCCCGCCTGGGGATGCCTGTCCAGTGTCTTGTCACCAGATGCTTCACCCTGCAAACCCCAAACACCTAGGTCAGAGGTGCTGATGCGCAGACACTGGGGACTTAGAAGAAACAGAGAGGCCCATGGATAGCAGGTTTAAATCCAATGTCCTGTCAGAGCTCTCTTTTCATGTGTGGCTTGATTTCCCCTGGGATCCATGACCTTGCTGCCTGGCAATCCATTTTCTCATAGTATTGGTCAACTGTGGCATTCTTGAAGCAACCAATTGCTTCAGGTCTCTGTGAGCCGAATAGCCATGGTGGAGCCCAAACTTGCAACGTGGAAGCACTGCAAGGTGGAAACAAATGGGATCCTCATCCCAGCCCCTACATCCCTAGGGCTGACTGAGTATTGAGTTCAAAGCCCAGCTCCACCACATAGAATCCGGGGGACCGTGGGTGAGGTATGTAATCTCCTCGGGCCTCCCCTTCCTTGTCTGAGGATAACGAGAATTCCCACCTCACGAGACTATTGTGAGGCTAAGTTCATGTAAGTGCAGCATTTAGCACAATGCCAGCACCAGATGCATGTTCTGTAAACGTATGCTGGTCATCTCTGCTGGCCTAGAGTTTCCCTCACTACAAAGTGTGGATCATGACAGTGCCTACCTCACGAGACTGTTGTCGGGGACAAACAAGTTCATGTATGTTGGCTCTAGCACCGCGGCTTGGTTCCTAGAAAATAATAATGTCCAACGATTTTTTATCTGCATTCAGTTATTAGTATAATTATCATTGTGGATTAGCACTTCTAAGAATTAGAGCAGCTCTCCAATTTTTTGTGAGAGCAGTTCACAGATACTAGCAATCAGTCGAGGCAGATTCCTAATTTCAAAACCTCGGGTATACCAAAATTCAGTCCATGTGCTTCACTGGGACTGACGTATGGATGAACTTGCAGACGAGTCCAGCAGTGTGTGGGCTGGTACCTTTCCTAACAAAAGGAGTGGTTTGTGAGTAAAAGAAGCAGGGGCTCCATCTGGCCAGCTGGGTTTACATAATCAGGCTTGAATGCGAGCCGGCTGCCTCAGGAAGTTCTATGAGGTAAGAAATTCTTGTCCAACAGAAGTTCTCTTTCTTTTTTTTTTATTTTTTTTATTTTTATTTTTGAGACAGAGAGAGACAGAGCATGAACGGGGGAGGGGCAGAGAGAGAGGGAGACACAGAATCGGAAGCAGGCTCCAGGCTCTGAGCCATCAGCCCAGAGCCTGACGCGGGGCTCGAACTCACGGACCGCGAGATCGTGACCTGGCTGAAGTCGGACGCTTAACCGACTGCGCCACCCAGGCGCCCCCAGAAGTTCTCTTTCTACAAAAAGGCAACATAATGAGAAGGGCAAACGACTGCAGGTTGCCCCCCAATGTGCCGGACTGTGAGAGAATTTCACACACAGTGGCTGTGAGTCCATAAAGCAAATGATATGTCCCCAGTGTCGTCAAGGGCCATCTAGGGGGAAGACTTTATCCCACCCTCTCCTCCCCAGAGAGTCTTCAGGGATATGTGTTTCTGTTTCAGGAGCTCTGGGGACAGTCTCGGACTTGCAGTGAACTTACCATATGTGCTCGAATCAGTCACTTCTAACTGGGCCTCAGTTTCTCCATCTGTCAAAAGAGAATATTGGACACATGGCATCTAACATACTTTCCAGCTTTGATAATCAATTACTCTTTGCTTGCAATAACGGGGAAGATGTGGCAGTTCATTTCTTGAAATACAACTCAAACCTTTAAAGAAACCAGGAGCTGTTGCCCACCACGATCCACAGTTGGGCTGTGAAGGCTGGTGAGCCCTTGCATGGATGATTTTGTGTGTTTTTCTGGATGATTTTGTGTGTGTAACCAAGTGTATCCAGGGCTAGCTATTATTCCTGCCTGCCCGGCTTTCTTGTCCCTCTCTTCTAGAATAAAGCCCATTTTTTCCCTTTGGAACCTGCCCCTCCCACATCAGTGAGGCTGTCAATCACAGGGTCTCACCCTCCCAACTCCCTTGAATAAGGTAATTGGATGCATGATCCAAAAAGGACCAGTGAGTCCCTTTAGGGGGCTGATATGGATGCTTGGAGGGAAAGGGTCCCTCCTCTTAAATCCTAGCATACTCAAAGCTGTTGGGAATTATCTTTACCACCAAGTGAAAAGAACCCAGCAGTGACTGATGTCAACCCCACAGAAAGTACAGAGGAAACAAGGGGGAGAAGCAGAAGGGAGGGAGGGAGAGGAAGAAGTGGGAGGAGAGAAAAGGTGGGAAGGAGGAAAAGAGGGAGGGAGGGGAGCTTGGGTGGCTCAGTCAGTGAAGCATCTGACTTCCTCTCAGGTCATGGTCTCACAACTCATGAGTCTGAGTGCCACATTGGGCTCTGCGCTGTCAGCTCAGAGCCTGGATCCTGCTTCAGATTCCGTGTCTCCCTCCCTCTCTGCCCCTCCCCCGCTCATGCTCTGTCTCTGTCTCTCTCTCTCTCAAAAATAAATAAACATTAATTTGTTTTTTTTTTTTTTTTAAGAGGGGAGGGATAGAAGAGAGAGAGAAGCAGGGGGAGATTGAGAGAAAGAGAAAGACAAAGGGACGGGAAAGCGGGAAGCAAGGAAGAAGGGAGACCCCTTCAATGACTTAATTCCTTAATTTGAACCTCTGGAACCAGCTATGTGTAAAGGGAAATTTATGCCTTGACGACTCCAGTAAAGGGAGTATACACCTTCCCTTTGTCTTTCCTTTTTCTTCAAGTTGTTAGGTTCCTCAAGTGAAGATCCATGACCCGAAAAAGATTAGAAACCACCACAAAGGAGCATTTATTAGAGATGGAATGAACTCACTTCAGAAAGAAACAAAGTTTATTTGATGAATATAAATAAGGCGATCAGCACAAAGTACTTCTCATACACATGATAACAAATTTATGAACTGTACATACCTTGTATGTTGTTCTACTAGACACGAGGTTACGACGACTGGCTAATACATGCCCACTGGTAGTTTCTGAGGGTTCCTTAGTTTTATTTATTGTTTTCATATCGAAGTCCATAATCACATGGTCAATATTCACAACCCACATGCCACTCACTTGAAGAAAAATTACAAGAAGCACTATCAAACGAGGGTCTCTGGGAATTAGATACACTGACCCCTGGCAGCATTCAAACGCCACTCTACACAAAAACATCTCAGATAGAGCTTATGACAACACGTTGGAGGTCGCATCAGAAACACTGTTTAAAAAGTAAATGGAAACCCACTTTCAAATGAAAGTTGACACGCTGTTAACGTGCATACTGGATACACAAAAATCATTAAATACAAAATTGAGACTGTACATCAAAATCAAATGGGGTATAAGGTACAAGCCTGCTTTTGCACAAAGAGAGAAGACCAACTTCTCCTAAATGTCAGCCTCAACTTTTTTTTTCAACTTCGTTATGATTAGAGGGGTGCCTGCTAACGTTTGCGCAAAGGAAATATCTTCCCGACATCACAGTGTTTGTTGTAAACCCAGAGACTATTTTTAAGATGTGAAAAGGAAATTTTTTTGGTAACCCTCCCCCCAACATCGGAGAATAGTACATGAGATGGGAAAAGACGCTATGTTCGACGGGATTGAATTTTTAGGGGACCAAAGAAGATGCCCCCTAATGGTAAGGTTGATAATACTCTAATCCAACAAAAGTGGGGCAAAAAAATGATCCCCAAAACAACAGCTGTGACAAAATTGGCACATACTTAGAAATCGCTAACTATACACGGTTGGTTGCTTTTTCTGCTTTGAGGACCCTAATTTCCCTTGTGGATCTCCTACTTCCTACTTCAAGTATTCAGTTGCAGAGTTCAGGTGAGGATCCCGCTGTAGGAGGCAGTGGGGGCCGCCTACCTGAGGACATCCAAATTGTTCACGGGGACGCACTTGCGGCCTGGGTTTGCAGTGCGACCTGATGTCGAAATGTGCTGTATGTGCTTGCAAAGAACTCTGCTCATTTCTCCAATGGAAACCTAAGTCCCTTTGATAGTTAAAGGACAAACTTTTTAAACGTGAATGTATTTGGATTGTTTATGCAACACAAAAGCTTTACGTAGTTCGCTATACTTACTGACGACAAGAACAAAGCCAGAAGCGAGAAACCTGCTTGAATATATTACTCCTAATGCACCAAGGATGAACAGTGCAAGTCAGACACAGATTCATGTTCCCCGACAAGTAAGGTGTCTGTCTTTTAAATACCTCTATGGCTCACGGGAGAGGTCCAGAGTTAATTGCACCAACACTTGGAAAAGTAATAATAACGACTGAATGCAATGCAAGACTTCAGGAACACCTGTGTAGAATCCTTTCCACAGCAGCAAAGAAAGACAACTGTATTTATTAAGGCCACTCATGCTTAACTTCACTGTTTATCCTTTTAAGAATGCAGATTTTCATTTCCCACTTGCATACATGTGGAAGGGTTTCTTCCATTGACGAGAAAGTGGATCGATACGAGAGTTGCACATATTTGCCAGACTGGTCATGAGTTTTATGAAGTTATAACAACTTTAGTTATTTTTTAATCTTCAGAGGAAGCAGTAGGAGTTAAATTCTCCTTAGTACCATGTCACTGTATGTAAAAGACCTTAAAATTTGGTCTCTTTCCCTGGCATGTGCTTTAAATAATGACGCTGTACCCACAGACATGTTGTGTAGAGCTATATACAGATACACAGCTTTTGTGATTATTCCTCATTCATCAATGCTTTCATGTTGGATGCTGAAAATGCTTTGGAATCCACGTTGGAGACATTTTTTAAAAAATGAGAAATGACCCTTCAAGCTTACACTGTTTGCACAGCATTTGGATCTTGAAATGTGAATGAGTCCCAGCTTCTTCATGGAGACCTGCATGTACGGGAATGGGAAGAGTCTGAGGCTTGGGCTCATCCCAGCCATGGAGATGTGTGGAACACACGGAATAGAAATATGTAGGTGCCTCAGGCTTTTGCCACTCTCCGGTACAAAACCGGGGCAGATAAAATTACGAAAGATCAATTTCGATGTGCCATGCATTGTCAAAGACACACACCATGTTCTCGTAAGGCGATTTCTTGGCAAGTATTAGTGGTTAAAAAAATTGATTTCATTTCCAACCTGGCCCAGAGGTAACTACTGGTTACACCATCAAAACGCGGTTCTTCAAACAGCGGATTAAAGAAATAGAGGAGGGTAAAGGCTCGCCGTTTTTGGTGTTTTGCTTTCTTTGTCAAACGCTCCATGCATCTTGGTATACAAACACTGCCAACACCACTCACGCACAGAATTTACACCTTTCGATAATCTAACGCATTAGGAATGACCACTTAAGCTGAACCAGCAGAAATACTGGAGGTGAAGCTACTTGTCCAACAGAAGCGGACTCCACAGTTAAAATCCCATGGAGCTCAAATGTATCCAACGATGTTTAAGTAACATAAATAAAATTTATCAAATAATGACCTTCAGAAGAGATGATCACGTTTTAAATGCCCAAATCCTGACAAAAAGGAGGGTCTGTCATTTTTCTCCTCCTCCTCTTTCTTCCTGTCCAACATATCTGAATCCATGAGGAATGACATGAGATGATGAAGGAAATATCAAGTCGAACAGAACTGTGCGCCATAATGGAAATGAAAGCTCCTCTTCCAGTCCTGATGAGCGTTCCAGGTGGTGATGGCCAGTGACGTGAGCCACGCTGCAGTAGATCATCAGAATGTTGCTGCAGAGCTGCGTTTCCCCTTTAGTCTGCTCTTCTGCTAGCTGCAACAAGAAAGCACACAATTTAGCAGGGGAAGCAACTGCCATTGACTCAGGAGAGAATCCTGGCCGGCGTCACCATACTCACCCCTGCACTGACCCTCCACCGCTCTCTTTGGTTGCGGTTGGTTGGGATGAGGAAGAGGGCAATGAGGAGGAAGCACAGAGGAAGGGCAAAGTGAACATGAAGTTAAATTATGTCCTGGAAACATATCTGAGAGGAGGCCTCTTTCAAAATATGTCACATCCAGGTATAGATGTCTCTTGATAGGCAAAAAGAAACTGAAATTGAAAGGAAATATATCAAAATGTTCCAGGGATGATTTCTATGTGATCAGACCATGTGTTCATTTTTTTCTCCCCACACTTTTCTATAATGAGTATGGTTCTTAAACTATTTTTAGCTCGACTTTACAGAGACAAGAGAGTTAAAGATGGTCAAGACACCAGAAAACTTAACATTCGCTTACAAACCGTTTAAGAGCAATGATTTAAACACATACTGGCACTGGCAATCCCACTCCTGGGTATGAATGCAGAAGAATGGAAGACAGGGACTCAAACAAATACCTGGATCCAAATGCTCATCGCAGCATTGTTCACAACAAACAGGGAGAAACAACTCTCAAGTGTCTATCAGCAAATGGATGGATAAGCAAATGTGGTGCATACAGTGGAACAGTAGTACACAGCCCTAAAAAGAAATGAAGTTCTGATTCATGCCACGATATGAATGACATTGGGAGACACCATGGCAGTGAAATAAGTGAATAAGCCAGACACCAAAGGACAAATACTGCATGATTCCACTTATGTGAAATATCTGGAATAGACAAATTCATAGAAGCATAAAATAGACTAGAGGCTTGCCAGGGGCTGGAGGGAAGGGGAGGGGGGAGTTACTGCTTTGTGGGTACAATTAAGCAATCGTTTGGGATAGTGAGAAAATTCTAGAAAGGGACAGTAGTGGTTGTACAACTCTGTGTATGTACTAAATGCCTCTGAATTACATTTAACTTATACATTTACGTTGGTTAAAATGGTACATTTTAGTGTATATTTTACCAAAATAAAAACATACTTTAAAAAGGACATTGATATCTCATTAAAGAGAGAACAAAACAAAGCTGGCCTTCATCCCAGCATGCAATGGCATGTGTGTGTGTGTGTGTGTGTGTGTGTGTGTGTGTGTGAGTGTGTACTCGACCCCAAGCATAGATGTAACGGTCATCTGTCTGCATACTTCATGCCCTGGGGAACACATATGCAGAAGCACCCCAAATGTTCTCACTGCCCCAGTAAGAGGCCCTGGTGTGGAATACAAGTGTAGCCTGGGAAAGTCAGCAAAATGGGTGGGAAGAGAGGACCAGCCCATATGACCCTTCAAATGCTGATTTTCTTCCCTGCTGATGCTCATTATCATTCACATATGGCCTGCGAATGCTTCGGGAGTTTCCGGGCACTTGGTAATAGTGCAGCTATCTGGGGAATATGGTGGGGAGGGGAAAGATCAAACGCACACACGCATACACATACTCACACATGTGTGAGCCGCTTTTTATATACAGCCTGAGCTGTCTGATTTGGTGGCTGATGCACAGAATTTCTCAAGCCACACTGACTAATGAGCGCGCCAAAGATCCCAGTGTCTGCACAGGTAGGCAGTTATTTCCAGCCATCGTTAAACAGTGCAAATGAAATATGTGGCTTGGATGAACTCTGCTAATTCATACTCTGAGGAGTTTGGTGTAACCCTTCTGGTTAAGAAACTTGAATCGGGGCAAAAAAATGACTTTTGCAGAGCCAGAAAGCTAGGGAGTTCCTAGAGGAGATCATATTACTCATTCTGGCACATAAAATCTCTGCAAACTTTGTATGAAAATTGTAAGTCAGAGCACGCTTTCTGCTCCGTGAGCTGTGCATTGCTCTAATTCTTTTGTGCATTAAGCATTTCTTAATCATCCTTTTAAAGGGCTGACCAATATATTAAAAGGCCACATGATTAAAAGGTAAAGAGAAACCCAAAGTAGTACTAAAATGCACCGGTCATATTTTACAGATGGGGAAACGAGTGAAAAATAATTACAGTGAATGTCTGATGTCCTTGATGTTTTTCCAAGATAAAGTAGCAAAGAACAATCATTTATTCAGTTGAGAGAAAGATTTCCAGCTGGGTAGCAGGTCACTAGGCAGATACAGTGCCTCACAACTGCACTGCACGAGATGTGTGTGCTAGATGAGGTGTGCTCTGAGGAAGAGAGAACACTCCGAAAGGGCTGCTGCTCCTTCAACCAGACAATCCATTCACGGGAAGGCCTAAAAGGCTTTGAGAGAAAGACTCAGATGACATTGCCAGCAGTTAGAAATGCAGATGATCCCTTGCTGGGGGGCAAATAAGCCTCTGCTTTAAAAAAATAAAAAGGAATCTTAGCTTTCAGCAATGAGGCAATCCGGGCAACCACCCACCGTGGGATAATCTCTGGCTAGTCCTGCCTTACCTGGATGGTCACAGCAGGCCCACTCTGTCCCCACGCCTCTTCTCCCAAAGCACCCAAATCAGTGTTCTCGTGTGCCCCCCGCAGCGCTATTTCCATAACGACATCTATTCCATCTTGTGTTTCCTGTGTACAACCTGAATTTACAATCCCATTGCCCTCAGGATGGAGAAGAGACTCTGGCCACGCTGGCCTCTCTCTCTCCAGCCCCACGCTTCACGTCCCACCTGTTCTGGGCTTGATTCTGCAATACGAAGCCTTCTTTTCTCCTCGTCTCACACACTTGTCTGACCCGCGTTTACATCAGCCCTTGACCTGACCAGTGCCTACTTACTCTTTGGTCTCAGTTTAGATGTCACTTCCTCCCTAGAAGACTTGCCTGACCCTCCTGAATGTGGGATACATACAGCGAGGAGTCTCACACATACTTCACTCTCCCCTTTTGGTGATTTGTCTGACTTTTACTATCCATATTGGTAGCCACTACCCACATGTGGCTATTCACTTGAAATATGGCTGGTCCAAATTGAGATGTGCTATAAGTGAAAATACACAGCAGATTTTGAAGCTTTAGTATGGATTTATTTTTTATATTGATTTTGAATGAATATAAATTAATATATTGAATTTTAGATTTAGTATGAATTTAGTTTTCTTATTTTATCGTTTCTTTTTCCTCTGAATTTTTACGTTTTTCTTTAAATTCCAGCTAGTTCACACACCATGCACTTAGTTACTATGAATTTAGTTTTTTAATATTGATTTTGTGTTAAAATAATATTTTGGACATATGGGATCAAGTTAAATATAGTATTACAGTTAATTTCAGTTTCAGTTGGTTTCTTCTTATTTTTAATGTGGCTACGAGAAAACTGAAAACCATTGGCTGGTATTATATTTCTATCTGAATAATACTGGTCTAGGCTATAAGATCTACAAGGGCAGGGGCCAGGCCAGTCTTGCTCACCTAGCATCCCCTGAGCCTTGCACAGTTCATGGAACAAACTGATTCACTCCTTCATGCCACAGGTATTAGGGAGCATTCAGAGTAGGCAGAACCCACCCCCTCCCCAGCAACATTTCCTGCTCTGATCCTGGAGACCGAGACTGTGAACATCTCACACCACGATTATGCTACCTTATAGATGTAAGGAAGGTCGCTAATCTGCTGACTTTAAGTTAATCAAGAGGGTTGACCTGAGCAGACCTAATTTAATCACAGGAACTTTGAATAGCACAGACTCTTCTCTTGTTAGTAGCAGGAGAGAGAGGGAAATCTGAAACACGAGAGGGATTTGCTGTGCTGAGATGGAGGGAATCATGGGGCAAGGACCCGAGAGCGTCCTGCACAGTCCACGTGCAGCCCCGAGCTGACAGCCAGCGAGAAAACTGGGCCCTTAGTCCTACAACCACAAGGAACTGAATTCTGCTAACAACTTGAATGAGCCCGGAGGTGGGTGCTTCCCCAGAGCCTCCAGGTTAAAGTCCAGCCTGGTCAACACCTTGACTTTGGCCTTAGGAGACCCTAAGACAAGGACCCAGGGGTGTGTGACTTGGCTTCTGACCTATAGAAACTGTGACTTAATAAATGAGTGTTGTTTTAGTCACTAAGTTTGTGTTAATTTGTTACGCAGTGATAGCAAACTAATACAGCTCCTCTGTATCAGGCAGTGTGCTTGGTGCCGGGGGTACAGTGGTAAAAAAGACAGGGGCACCTGGGTGGCTCAGTCAGTTAAGCATCTGACTTCATCTCAGGTTATGATCTGGTGGTTCGTGAGTTCAAACCTCACATCGGGCTCTGTGGTGACAGCTCAGAGCCTGGACCTGTTTTAGATTGTGTGTCTCCCTCTCTCTCTCTCTGCCCCTTCCCTGCTAGTGCTTTATGGCTCACTCACTCTCTCTCTCTCTCAAAAAAAAAAAACAAAAACAAAAAACACATTAAACAGGACAGACAAAATCTGTACCCTCATGAAACCTGTATTTTTAGGAGCAAGACAGACAAACAGATACACAAATAAGAGAATGAGGATTTTTAAAAATTTGTGCCTCAAAGGAAATGAACAGGCGTCTGTGACAGGCATGTTTAAGATTTGCCTATATGACAATCAGAACATATATACATATTTTTAATACGGAGAGATGTTCACAAATTTCCAGTGTTCAGACCACAATTCTGTATGTGCAGCTCAACCACATTCTTGCTGCAACACACGCATAAACATAAACACCTGCAAATGCATATACCAGAATATCATTAATAGTTATTTCTGGGTGGTGTTTAAAAATTTTCTTCCTTGGAATTTTCGTTGTTCTTGGACTTTTTAAACCAAAGAATGTGTAACTGGTGAATAGAAGGCTGTTCCCATTGTGAAAAGTCTCTGCTGGGTTCTTGGGGAAGGAACCACCCCTGCGGTTGGTGTGCAGGGGGTAAGGGGTGGCTGTGGGGGTGGGGCGAGCGGGCTGATCACCGTAGTAAGATTCTGCCCCAGGACAAGCGCCCCCGGGGGAGCAGGCTATAAACGTGTGGTGTCTCACAAATATTCCTTCAGACTGTTTTTCTTTGGAATAAAGACACCTGCCCGATTATGACTTTCTTCTCCTGCCCTTTCAGTAGTGATTTGCAGAAACTGGCTGGGAGAAAGGGGTCTTTGGTAAACACGGAGGGGTTAAAGGGGAAACTGTTTAATAACAGTAGTAAAACGCAGGCTATTTTTGACATCTGGGTTAATGTCCATTACGCTCCATGTGCTTTCCAAATGTGTGCTGTGCCCCCAGGTACAAAAACAGACACCCATTCACGTCGGCTTTGGATGCCCCTGACATTGCACATGGTGCCCACAGAACAGCAAGCCCCTGATAGACTAATTAACAACTGCCTAAGAGAAGAGCTGCTCCTTCTGGAGGGGAGGCAGGCATCCTGCAGCATAACTTCACTAAGTGATTCTGCTCACAGGAAAACCCAATAGAGTTGTTTCTGCTAAAAAAAAAAAAAGAGAGAGAGAGAGAGAGAGAGAAATCTATAACTACATCTGTGTTATTACTTAACATCTTTTAAAACTGGGCGGAATGGGTTTCCCGTTTTCCTCACGAAGATTTATTTATTATTGTTGTGATCAAAGTGGCAACAAATTATGTTAAATCATTTAATTTTCTTGATAGGAGCAACCACCTTGAAGCCATAATTCAAAAATATGAGTGGAGAGCAACATTTTACCTTGTGAGTGGCCTCCTACAGCTCCACAGGGCAATAAAATGTAACACTTGAGAGCCCAAAGGGCTGTGGATGGGGGGTGGGGTGGGCCCAGCAAACCCGAGGCTCAGAATTGCAAACTGCTGTTAGGGAGGTGGAGCTTTCTGGCCAGGGCACCTAGAGAACTCGGGATTTGGATTTCGACTTCGGTTTCTGTGCACTGGGTGCAACTTACCCACACTTTTAAATCAAGGAAATCAGATGAATGGCAGCATACACTGCTGTCTCCTTAGGATTTATTTCTGTAGTTATTATTGTAGTCATTTATTCATAGCTAATGTTCGGTGCTCGCCATCCGCCACGGTGCTCCGTGCTATTGCAGAAATTATCTCAAACAAGCTGGAGAGCACCATGGTTCTAATCGGGTTGATCAGCCCCTGACACAGATGAGGAGACTGAGGCTTCCAGGGACTGAATGCTTTAGGTTAAATTCCTACCTTTCTGGGGACTGATCTGAACCCACATCTTCTGGCTTCTAGAGCCCATTCTCTTTACTATGATGGCAGAATTTTCTAAATCTTGATCTTTTGTGTTCCACCTTCCCAATTTTTGTAATCTCTTCATAAACACCTGTCACAATTAATTAATATTTTTCTTTAGAAGTATTTTTTAAAAACTTAAATTTTCTTTTTAAGAAAGATTTATTTTTACGTAAGTGCTTGTTTGCATAACTCTAAAAATTAGGGCCTATGCTCAAAGAAAAAAAGATTTATTTTAATGCCATAATGGAGCCAGTATTTGTCTAACACACATTATAATAATTGCATAGCTATTAAAATAAAAGTGTCCACGGAACACTAAAGCTATCTTCTTGTGGACATGCAGGGCCCTGCCTGCCCCCAGCCCTGTCTTGGAGATCATTCCCACTTCCCGGCAGTGGCCTTCAGCAAGGAGCACTTGGAGTGGGTCACTGGGCTTGCACATTCCCATACTCGGGCCACGAACCGTCCCCAGCACTGCCTCAGTTGACATTTTAGGCCAGGCTGCTATAGCCCAGCTTTTCTCTTCTCAAGGACAGACAGCAGCAGGAGCGAAAGTCAGAAATCTGCCACTCAATATCAGCGTCAGTTACTCTGTGTAATTCTTAAAACACTGGTTGAAAAGAAATGCGCTTTTAGTTGTAAGTTTTCTTGAAATAATACTTTCTTTAGCCTGAGAGACTGTCCAGAGGCCAAAGGCCCTTGCCACTCAACCCCAGGATTTCTTAAATTTTTTTTTTTTTTTTCAACGTTTATTTATTTTTGGGACAGAGAGAGACAGAGCATGAACGGGGGAGGGGCAGAGAGAGAGGGAGACACAGAATCGGAAACAGGCTCCAGGCTCTGAGCCATCAGCCCAGAGCCTGACGCGGGGCTCGAACTCACGGACCGCGAGATCGTGACCTGGCTGAAGTCGGACGCTTAACCGACTGCGCCACCCAGGCGCCCCAACCCCAGGATTTCTTGATTTGATGCTGTGGACACTCGGGGCTGGGTCACTCATGGTTGTGGGGATGCTCACCTTTATAGGATGCGTCGCAACATCCCTGGCCTCTGCCCACTAGATGCCAGTAGCATCACCCACTCTCCTGGCCATGACAATCAAAAATGTCTCCCAATATTGCCAAATATCATCTAGGGGGCAAATCCCCCTACTTGAAAATCGCTGGCCTAATCTGTTGTTTTTGTATTTAAATTTTTAAAAAAATGTTTTATTTATTTTGAGAGAGACAGAGACAGAATGCGAGTGGGTCAGGGGCAGAGAGAGAGAGGGAGTCACAGAATCCGAAGCAGGCTCCAGGCGCTGAGCTGTCAGCACAGAGCCTGACGCGGGGCTCGAACCCACGAACCGTGAGATCATGACCTGAGCTGAAGTCCGACGCTCAACTGACTGAGCCACCCAGGCACCCCTGTTGTTTTTGTATTTAAATGGTTGACTGTGCCGTTTTAAATATCATATTTTTGTTAAAGTACGTATTGCATACCTGCATCTACCAAGCTATATAAGGCATGAACAATTTCGCAGAAATAAACATCTATTCTAAGCTGCCATCATATTATTTCGGACACGGCTGCATAGATTTAAAAGTCCTGTGGAAATAGGTACAACCCAAGTAATAAAAATAATGAAAATGTACAACTTCTCTGACATAGAGTAGAAATGCCACAATCCTGAGATAGCAAGACACCTAAGACACTTGCTGAGCTAAGTGAAAAGGTAAAATCTAGTTTAAATTTATAGCATTCTTCCAGTGTCCCTCTAGGAGTTTGGCACTTTGCCAGGGCTCCTTGTTAAAAATTTGTTAAACGTGTTTGGCATTAATGCAAACACAAAGTGGTCATTTGTTACAAATTCTATTGGAATGCATTCATTTAAGGCAATGAAGTAGTTACTAGAGAAGAAAAAAAATGTTCATTAAGTACATTTTAAAACTACAATGATGTATGCAGTGTGTGACTCTGGCGCCCTGGTGGCTGTATAAACCGCTGACAGAATAACCACACATTGTGTTTAGTTTGAAACTGGAATCTTTTAAACATAAGTGATAGAACAAAAACTGGTTTTGTTTGTTGTCAAAACCGATGTTAGTCTTTCTTTTCTGGACTAGTTAGAATAACCAAAAGTTTGGCATACAATGTCTAACATCTCAAATCAGTGAAACGTATAGGTTAAAATAATGCTTTGGGAATCTTCGGGGGCGCTGAGAGTGACGCTGGAGACAGGGACCGTTTCAACAAACAGAACACCCGTGCCCCAGAGAGAGGGGGAAATGCCCGAGTCGCCCCGGAGAACCCCCACGCAGCGAGGGCCACTACCACCGCTCCTGATGGTTGTCTGAGGTTATGAGGTTACCTGGAGGGGAAAAACCGTCCGCTTTCATCACGGAGACGATGGAATCCTATGAGCAAACATCCTAAGCCTTGTGTATAGAACTTCCACCCTGAACTGTTCTCACAAAGGAATTATTGCTGAGTAATGGTGACTCCCTAGCTCCCCGACGAAACGGTTCTGGAGCTCCGCTTTGGGAGACAGAGGGGCCGTTTGTCGTGACATGACGTTTGGGCCCTGCAACATAGCTCCTTGTGGATGTTAGCATAGACCATACCGTCTCACAGTCCCTAAATGCTTTTGCTAAAGCTGGTCCTGAAGGTGAATAGGAAACTCACACTTCACAGGAGTATTCACACATTATTCACTGCTTTTTCCTTCTCTCTCTCTCAGTCTGACATATTTATTGCCATGGAAGTGTCCGTAGAATAGAATCGAATCCCAGTGGTCTGGACAGTCACAAGCCCAAATCCCCAGGTCCCCCAAATCTCCCTTTAGGTTGGCCTCTTTTGCCATCTGAGTTTGGTATTATCCAGTCTGCCCTTGACACGGATCCAGGGTACCTCGGCCCCAAGTTCTTGAAACATTCCTAGGTCAAGCATAAACTTACACAAAACCTAGCATTCTGCATGTGGCCTGAGAAGTTTGCCTTTCTCTTCACAAGTGCCCCAAAGGACCAAGAACGAGTAAGTCTAAGAGCAGGGAGAAAATACTTCCAGAAGTAACAAGAGTACATGATACAAAAGATAAAGAAACACATTCCAGGTACTATCCCAGAGCACATTTGGTTCTATCCCCTTCGGTGGGCCCTCTTATAGACGAAGAATAGACAAACAGTTGACTCGTCCACATCATTAGGGCCTCTCTGAGGGTCTTGGAAAAAGTCTGTGCACTTGAGGGGGCCCAAAGCTTCAGCCCCATTAGCTTCACGATAAATTCCTCTGCCTGCCATTACAGTTTATTTTTGAGATGGCATTTTCAAATTCAATTGAGGATAAAGTAAAACATGTTTTTGAATCCCTTCCCGACAAGAACTCAGTTTTAGTATGAGCTTGCCACAGCATAGAGCAGCGACAGGGAAACATCTCTCTAGCCTGGTGCTAAGAAAGCAGTCATGTGCACCCTCCTAGAGAGAGGAGCCGGCAAGGCATTTTGCAGAATTTGAAACATGAAGGAACAATTTGATATCTCCAGTCTGCCGACCAGAAGTGGCTCAGATGACAAGTGTTTACAACAGGATCTTCATAGAGCCAATAATGGCAATTAGTCCCCAGAACTGGAAGGCGCCCTTCCCGCCTCACTGAGGTAGAATGCCATTTACTCTTGGGCTGGCGACTAATTAGGGGTCTCTTTTGAAGATCAAGGTTTTGTGATCCCTGCTTCTTAATAACATGGTTTGCCTGTCGGCCACCTGGGTCCAGGCGAGACCTCCCTTTTCCCCCCTCCCCAAACAGCAGGCACTGCCTTAGGCCAGGAGCAAGTGTGGGCAGGAAAACACAGATCCAGCCTGTTGAGCGATTTAACCTCTTCACCACCAAGGTCCTGTAGCCCGGTGCTCGACTGGGCTGCTTAGAATTGGAGACAGTGGACTTCGTTTTGCAGACAGGGCGGAAAGCCTGAGTGTAATGCGAGGAACCCCCCTTCGTGGTGCACACTCTGTGCAGCATGCTTTCTTGTGCAGGAAGAGAGGCAGGAAGACTCCACTTTTCCAAATGAGTGGCAAATCAAGAGGCCCTTTGCATCTGCTTCAGGCTGGGCTATTTCCAGAACGGATTTTAGAAGTGACTGGAATAAAGAAGGCTGGAGGTCGAGGGGAAGGACGGTCAAGTACACCTTCTGGAGCTCTAATCCCACCGGTCATCAGGCCCAAGAGGCTGAGATGCCTGCATCTACAGAGCTCTTGCGAGGGTCCCCAAGGCCTGGCTACATGATGCTGGGCTGGCTGCTGCGCTCTTTAGTTAGTGCCGGAGAGGCCAAAATAGCAGGAAAAGTAAGCTGCAAAGAATTAAACTTGTAACAACTTGGGCAAAGCACAAACAGCAAGCGAGGCTGGTCCTTGGGCTGTTGACACACTCTGGCCTGGGTCGGCTGTGGTCACTAAACCCATTAGCGTTCCGATGTGGCAACAGCTAATGCAGCAAGTTCAATGTGTTTTTGTTTCATTTCTAAATGCTGGTTGCACGCCGGCAACGATGGCCGCTGAAGCAGTCAACCCCACTGCCATAAACACAGTCATCATTGTCGGTGATCTGAAATTCATATTTTAAACTATTTATTTTTGGCAGATAGGGGCTGAATGGAGTTTTGCATTTGATTAACTGTGCTTTAATTTCAGCTTGCTTCAAACTTTTCTGTGTTTTCTAAGCAACTGCCAAATCAGAGTTTCCTGCAACAAAAGGTACTAGCCTTCTTGGGGGTGGGGAAGACCACTTTGGTATGTGGAAAGGGAAAAAGGAAATGTAGGAACACAAGCCAGCAACCAGCTGAGTGAAGGCAGGCCTTTTAGAGATATTCAGGGTCTCTGAGCCCTCTGAGCCCTAATCCACACCCACCTGTAAATAGGGGAATAGGAAAAAAGTGACCTCATTTTGGTCTGAGAGTTGAAAGGGATATGGGGTCTTAAATGAGACTCAAAGGCAGACTCAGCTCACATTTGATATTGTCTTCAAGTTATGCTTATGAAAAGTAAGAGAATCCTTTCTTCCCTTCATTCCTCCCGCCCTTCCTTCCTTCCTTCCTTCTTTTCTTCCTTCTTCCCCTTGTCGCCTTTTTTCCTTCCCTCCTCCCCTCCCTCCCACTCTCCCTCCCACAATTTTTAACGCATCTATCAGGAACCAAGCTAAGTCCTGGGGACATGTGGCTGAATGAGACAGACACTGACTTCATGGAAGACACATCTAGTGAGCATGTCAGACATTACATTCCACAAGTAATTAAAATGAGCATATGATTTACTAATTAAAATTTCAGTAAGTACCAAGGAAGAGAATGATGCCCCCAAATTCACTGAGCACAGACATTTTGCTTTACACCATCCAGTCCTGACATGCTGAAGGGGTTGCTGTTATTAACCCATTACACTGCTCCAGAAACAGGAGCAGAGACTAAAGTTGCATGCTAAACATCACAGCTGGGGGGGGGGGGGGGGCCCACAGATAGGTGGGGCCATGGTGTAATCTTGCACACCGGGACATCAAAACCCAACTTGCAGGAGCACTTCAGGGCCCTGACCTGCTGTGGTAGGAGGGCTGAAAACGCCTTCCAAGGAAGTAACTTGGTGGTTACATGCGCTTACTGGAAGGGAATGGCTCCTTCTTCTCCTTCTTCCTCATCTTCTTTCTCACTGTGCTAATAGAAAAGTAAGTCCATGCATTTCTGTGCATTCCTAGGGTTTTATCCAGACTCTCTGTCCTTTCAAATAGATTTTCTGTTGGTGCTTTTTGTCTCTCAACAAGGGCTCACCTACAGGCTCCTTCAAAAGCCTCCACTGCAGAGTATCAAGGTCCATACTTCCTCCTTCCCCTCCAAGAGTTTGCTTCCCGGCCTTCCAGCTTCACAGCATTGGGGATGATTAATCACTTTTAAATATGAAAAAAATTAACATGTCTGAAGCATTCTTCTCCACTGTCAAATGTTTTGTTTTAACATAGATCCAGAATGGCTCCCTTTCCCAGTGGTGCCAAAGCAATACATTTTCAGTTGGAAATTCAACTGCAGAAATCCCATCCAGAAGCCCCAAGCCATATATCTTAACATCTTAATTTCATTTAGGAGGAATGCAATGATTGATCATTTATCATTCTGAGATTGAGTGAACTATCTGGGGGATTCCAATCTATTGCTTCTACACAACTGATGGGATATTCACATGTCTTCTGGCTGCACGAGGGCTTTGGGGTCCAAGTGGTCTTTGAAGGAGTGGAATGCTAAAAAGATTATTGAGGGAGGGTCTGCCTTTACCGGCAAAGTATAACTCCAAGGCTTTACTTGCTCCAAATTAGAGCCTCCCTCAGTGATGGCCAGGATGTCTGCTGCTGAATTACTCCCTCTCCTCCACCCCCACACAGAGGATCTTGCCTTCCTGACCTTATCCTTTGATAGGTAACTTTGAAAGGCCTGGGGAAAACCTTCACATGAAATCCATTGGAATTGGTGGGACTTGACTTCTTATCCATGAGATTTCTATTTAACCTAAGCTGCTTTGTCACAAAGGAATTTTTACTGCAGTATAAACAAAATGGCACCTTCCTGGGACATCTGGGCCAGGCCACTGGCATCATAGCTACCATTTTGGTTTCCACTCAGGATATCATTATAATCTCTTCATGTTGAGTAGAGATGCTTGGTCCACAGGAAAATGGCCAGAACGTTATAGAACGATATTTCTGGAGGGTCTATAGTACCGCTGATCTTGTGCTAGATGTATGGGTGGGAGCAGGCAATGAAAACATGGTCCTTAAGTCCAAGTATGTGTTCTATAATGGTGGGTCCCAACTCAGAACCCACTATGAGTTTCACACGGTATAGGTTTTAAGCAACACGTAGAGAACAAGATGCCTCCAAAATTGCAATCCATCTCTGCAAACACACACGTGCAGGGTTTTCTCAGGAAGCCCATTGCTCAATGGACCACCTTCAAAGGAAATGATGATGTCACCCCCAAAGAAGAACAACATAGAAGGAGGAGCTAGAAGGAAGCAGGGGCTATTTCTGAGGAAATCCCAGGTCGGTCACATTTGCACAGCACTTAAAAGGAGACATACTCCCAGGCCTGAATTTACATTTTAAAGTGGCTGTCTGCTCTTACAGGCCCAGGGCTGCAGCCTTCAGTGTTCCTTCCCCTGAAGCTCCTGCTCAGGGATTAAGTGAGCTCTGTAATGTCACTGGGGCTGATGGCCTCTGAGGGTGATTGAGAAATAGTTAACCACGGGCCCCTCAGGCAGACCCATTCTCTCATCTGTCATGAGGCTTCTGGCTACCACAAATGTTTCCAACTTAGATGTGGAGGTGCCCTGAGAGGGGATTCCTGTGCTGCTTTTGTTGCTGGTCACTTTGAAGACTGAAGAGGGGAAAAACGCATTCTCATAATTTAGGAACTGGCTGGAAGTTTGCCTATTAAATCCTAAGGTCCTGCCAGGCAGAGGCTGGGTTTAATTCTTCCAAGACAGGCCTGGCAGCCGAGTGAGGGAGGGCTAGGAAATGCCTGGAGGGAGAACTAGGCCAGAGATTAAGGAGCTGGGGCATTAACAAGTGGCCACCTGATGGATGACACCAGTGGCATCTATGGAGCCGTTTCCAAAGACCGGTACAGTACATCTCCAAAACACTCCAGCAGTCCCCGTGTGCCCCGGGGGTATGCCAGAGGCCTTGGCTTTGCCGCAGAGAACTGCCTTGGGATCCAGTCCCATGTGATGCCGCAAACCTCTGCAAAGGCACACACAATTCCCAACTGGCAGTGCAGAGAGTCCCATGCACAAGGAAGCACACAGCTGTGTCCCCCTTTAGGGCCTTTGCACACACAGTTCCCTCCTCCTGGAGCACCGTCCCATCGTGCCTTGCTGCCTTCTGCTTGTCCTTAAATGTCTGCTGAAATTCCACTTCTTCAGGGGGGCTTTCCCTGACTACTGTTTCTGGTCAAATTCCCCCCCCCGACAAACACACCCTTAGCACTCCGTCCTCCGCCCCAGTGTGCTCCTGCTCGGAATGACCCTGCATCAGCACTGATGCCAGCATCTGACTGATGTCAGTCTCCTCTGCCTCCACGAGGGCAGGCTGTGTATGTCTTGCTCACTGCTGTATTTTGTATATGCCTGCCACATGGTGGGTGTTCAATAAATATTTAAGTGGATTAAGGGGAGAGGGGAAGCTGTCGATGATAACAAACATGGATCGAATGCTTCCATGTGCCAGGAATATTCCTAACTGCTTTACAGCAGGGGTTTTCCACTTTGGCACTACTGGCATTTTGGATCAGATGACTCTGTGTTGTGGGGGCCATCCTGTGCTTTGTTGGACGTCTAGCAGCATCCTGGGCCCCCACCCGCTAGATGCCAGTGGCACACGCACCCCTCCCCAAGTCACGACAATCAAAAATGTTTCCAGACTTTCCAGACACCTCCAGGGAGGGCAACCCAACCCTTGGTCCCCGTTGAGAATAACCGATGTACACACACTAACCCACTTAATGTGCATAATCACCCCAGGAACTGGGAACTATTCTTTTCCTCGTGTCACAGTTAAGAAAACTGAGGCCCAGAGTGGCTAAGTGACTTGCCCTTAATCCCATCACTAGCAGGAAGCTAAGCCAGGACCCAGGCGGTTCAGTTTCTCAATGTGAAGAGGTGCTGGAATGAAAAAGGGCTGGCTCAAGGCCACCCAGGTAAATAGGTGGCCCGTGTGGGACTGAGACCTGGCCTCTCTCATCTTCACCCAGTGAGCTTCCTGGCCATGGCCCTGGGCTGCATTTTCAGACTGTCCCAAACCAGGGCCCTTTACTGGGGCTGGGCTGGGTTTCTGGAAGGACTCCGTACAGATCAGAAGTGACTGCACCCTTCTCTTCACTGATGCTTCCCTTTCCTGAGTCAGTGGCCAGTGATACCCAAGACCCTCTGGAAGCAAGGCTGTCAGAAACTAGCCGGGTGAGGTCAAGTGCACTGCACTCTTAGGCATGCAGGAGGGCTCAGTGCAATGTTACAGGGAAGCCAAGACTCAGATCCGGATTTGCCTGCATCTCAGCATGGTGGGTCCATAAGGCCCACACTGCAGTTCGGTCAAACTTGGAAGCAATCCAAATTTGGGGACCATCTACCTTTCCGCCCCTGCTCAAGTGACTCTATTTGTGGAACCTTGGTCTGTCATCCAAGGATGGATAAGAGGGATGGCACTATTCACCTCAGAGGGTCACCATGAACCAGGGCCTAACAGAAGCTCTACACATGTGAAAGACCTATCACTTCTTCCCCTTTCTAGTTTGGCTGCCCTCAGGCAAATCACTTGACCTCTCTGAGCCTCAGTTCTTTTCATCTACAAGGCGATGATAATAATTCTACCTTCTCCAGGTGGTTGAGAGTATAAAATGAGTTTTCTTATAAAGCCCCCAGACTAGTCCCTGACATGTAATAGGTGTCCAATTACCAGTACTGCTTCTCGCCTCCTCCTCTACACTAACCCATACAGAGTAGAGAGATGGGCATCAGGACCAGCTTGATCCAGAGTTCAAAAGTTCCAGTGTGGGATATTCATGCCTAGGTTATTCATGGGCTGGGCCAGGGCCTGGTCATCTTCATGAAAGGAAGGAGGCGGAACAAAGAGGGAGCATATCACAAGGGTCCGGAAGGAAAAGCGGTAGAAGGAACCCAGAGCTTTCCTCAAACTACAAATTCCATGCCTCCCACCTGTGGCACCCCGGGCGGCCAGCCTCACTGGCAGCCTTACCCTTTCTCCTTGGGCCCTTCCTGTTGGCACAGCCGGCATGCTTTACAAAGCTTCGGTATGGCTTTTTCCATGACTCCAGCTGTGAGATAAACTTTCAAGGGTATTTCTGTGGCAGGTACAAACCTGGACAGGAAGCCTCAGGAAGAAATCCTAAATTAATTATATGTCAACATTTAAGCCACAAGAAGGAGCAGTTGTCATAAATTTTTGGGAGGTTAGAATCCAATTTTAGTTGTAAATGCGAGCAAGCTCACTGACTCACTTGTGAACTGGTGCCAACAAAATGATATATTTCACATTCTTTCACAGCTTGTTTTGGCTAAACACAATGAAGAAAAGGGGGGTGGATTACAGTTTTTATTCTTCGCTGGGCAGATATGGTCAATCATGCAAAAGAACTATATTACACATGTGCCAAAGCAGAAGAAATTAGCTCAGTTTACCCACTTTTTCTGCCGCCTTCCACCCTCACTGAAAAAGGAAGTGAGACTGAAAATTCAAAAGAAGGTCTTAGGCACTATGGTCACCTTTAGTATGGCCCAAGGCTGGACATCCTGACAACGAAGCAAGATTCTCCCAGGAGTCTTGCCCAATTTCTTAAGTCCTGACCGCACCCTGGTATAATAATGGCTTCTGAAACATCATTTCTCTGAGCACTGGTCGCTGGTTGAAGTTGGTGTCAGGCAGGCACTGGGAGAAAAGGCAGAAAAGTCTCTAGTCTTCATGAGATTAAGAAGGCGGGAGCTTCCAGGTGGGCGACGACGTAAAGATTTGGGGAGAGTGGTGTGTCTGGAGAGGGCATGGGAGCACCGAGCCTTTTCCTTATACTTAGCGTACACATCTCTTCCATCTGGCTGTTTTTGAGTTATTTCCTTTTATCATATCCTGGTCGCCTACTCCGAGAAGCCGAAGGAAGAGGAGGAGGAAGAGGAGGAGGAAGAGGAAGAGGAAGCGGCCGCCAGGCTAGTTGTCACTGGTTTTACTTTCTGCTGACTTTCTCATCCATTCGTTCCATCAATTATTCAAGAAGCATTTAATTCTGCTGAGCTAGGACTGGGGATAGGATACAGTGAGGAGTAAGACACAGACACTGATCTTAAAATCTGACAGCCAAGGCAGAGCCACAGGTGAGGAGACAACTGCAATACAACGTGATGTGCGAGCTAACACGGGGGGACAGGAGGGGTGCCACAGGAGCCCTGGAAGGACCCGTACAGTCTCAAAAAGGGTCCACAGGGAACCCTGTAGGAGATGACTTCCAGGGCGAGACGTGAGAAGTAACAAGTAGGAGGTAGCCAGAGAAAGAGGAAAGAAAGGGGCTTTCTGATGACAGCAGAAGGATATGCAAAGGCCTAGTATAAAGCCAGACTAAGGTCCACTCAGACTTGCAAAGCACCAAGGACAGCTGAACACAGAATGTGAGGGGAGAAGGGGTGGAGACAGGGTAGTGAGGAAAGCAGGGCCGACCACACAGGACACTGGGCTACATTGAGGAGATGGGATGCTTCTCTGAGGGCAGTGGGATAAAGGACAAACAGCCCCATGGGTATGGTGTGGGTGCAACTGTGTCCTCTAAAAGGATATGTTCAAGTTGTAACCCCTAGTACCTGTGGCTGTGACCTTATTTAGTAATAGAGTCATTGAAGAAGTAATCAAATTAAGTTGAGGTTATACTGGATTAGGGTGGGCCTTAGTCCAGTGATGGGTGTCTTTAGAAGAAGATGGAAATGTGGACACAGAGACACAGAAAACACACATAGAGAGAAGACCATGTGAGGATGGAGGCAGGGATTGGAAGGATGCATCTGCAAGTTAAAGAACACCAAAGGTCACCAGCAACCACCAGAAGCCAGGAAGAGACAAGGAAGGATCCTCCCCTAGAGCCTTCAAAAAGAGCATGGTCGTGCCAACACCTTGATTTTGGACTTCTAGACCCTTTTCTTTTTTAAAAAATGTTTATTTTTGAGAGAGAGAGAGAGAGAGAGAGCGCGCAGATAGAGCATGAGCAGGGCAGGGGTAGAGAGAGAGGGAGACACAGAATCTGAAGCAGGCTCCAGGTTCTGAGTAGTCAGCACAGAGCCTGACACGGGGCTTGAACCCATGAACTGGATGGAGATCACGACCTGAGCCAAAGTAGGATACTTAACCGACTGAACCACCCAGGTACTCCTGGACTTCTAGACTCTTCCACTGTGAGAAAATATGTTTCTGTTGTCCTAAGACAGCCAATCCATGGCACTTTGTTACAGCAGCTCTAGCAAACTAATACAGGAATCATGGTGGAGTCTTGCCATACTGCTCCCAATAATACTGAAACCTCACACTGTTTGTGTGCTGAGATGCCAGGGTCTATTTGGGAGAAGGTGGTCTAAGATCCAAGAGGCATCTACCCTTGACTCTGGCTCCCTTTGACCCCGTTGAGCAAGCAGAGCTTGATGGCCCATGATGGGCCTCTCCCAAGGGTGGCCATCCGTGAGAGAGTTAGCACCAAAAGTCAATATTTGTCCCCAGGCAGTAGTTGTGTTTGCGCTATGAAAGCCCCACCAGGTTTTTTCAGAGATTTCAATCCGTGTGGTCTTTAGGCCATGAAGTAACCTTGTCCTGAGGAAACCCCTGAAGATGAGCCAGGAGGGATGCAAGTCCCAAACAGTGGGCTTTGGCAGGAGTAGCTCAGGAAACATGATGGGACTGGTCCCAGGGCCCAGGGCTTCAGGGGGGCTCTGCGGACAATTTCTGTGCTTGTGCTACTGGCAGGCCGGACTTTCTCTCTTGGCTCAGTCGAGCCTCCCCGGGCCCTCCCTTAGTGCTGATCAGCTGTTCCCAGCTGGAAGCGGTAATGTCATCCGCTTCCCAGGGACACCAGCTGACACAGCTGATGGGACTGTGGGCCTGGCTGGCAGGAGGACACATGTCCCCACACCTCCTGCAGGAAGAGGAGGGGCCTTACTTCCCTGGTTCTCCCTGGGTAGGGTTGGGGGCTAGGAAGCAGCCACACAGCCACTCAGTGCCTAGTACTGTGCCTGGCACTAGGAGGTTCTTAAATGGATCTGGTAATGGATGAAGAGCATAGGTTTTTTGATCCAACAGAATCTGAGTTCAATCCTGGCCTGGCCCAGGGTCAGCTGTGCAACCGTGAGCAAAGAATTATATTCTGGGCCTCAACGGCCTCATCTGTGAGATGGGGACACTAAAAATACAGAGGTGTGGAGAGGATTAAACGAGATCATGCATTTGCGTGCTCAGTAGAGAGCCTGACAGTAATGAGGGCTCATAAATATTAGCTATCATACTATTTTTCTTCATGGCGTCACAGGCCAATGTAACACGAGTGTTGATACTTGCCAGTTTAAGACTTCAGGGAAAAGGTGGGGGGAGAGAAAAGAGGGTAGAAAAGTCTTCATGAGAATTCCCTTTGCAAATTCCTTCTAGTGCTTTGATCACTATTGGCTGTCATGACAGCTCTGTGACATAGGTCAAGAGTTGTCATCTCCACTTCTGATAAAAGAATCTGAAGTTCATGGCAGTTAAGTAACTCAGGCAAAGGCTTTCCAGTGATAAGTGACAGAGCGAGACCTGAATCCACAAGTTTTCCCACCACATCCTGACAGGTCACAGAGGCACTCTCTCACCCCTGCCTGAATGAATGAATGAATGAATGAATGAGAGATCCAACTGTAAAATGATCCAAAGGACCTGTGGGGAAATAAGGGCAGAAATGACTAAGATGGAAGCATCAGGAGACCTTTCTGGGCACCACTTCCTGTGTGGATTTGGGCAGTTACCTCTCCTCCTCTGACCTCTGTCCCTAAATCCCTGCCAATTCTCAAACGCTAGGAGGGGTCAGAAGGAGGGATCAGAAGCTACTGACTAGCAGTCATTTAATTTCCTGAGCCTCAGTTTCCCCACATCTCCAATGGAGATGATAGCACCCCCACAGTCTTGTTCTGAGGCTCAGGTGATACACACATGAAAGGGCTCTATAAGCAGCACTGATACTTGAAAGGATGAAGCAAACTACGATGGCAGATTGGAAAAGAGAACCGGAAGGAAATGGCCCAACATAAAAATGCATTAATATTAACCAACAGGTTCCTTCAGAACAACAAGGCAATAAAACAATAATTTTAGAGAAACAAAACCCAGCCGAGGAAAAGTCTGCCAGAGGGAGCGGAAATGAAGGCACAACCAAGTGGCCCTTGGCTTACCTATCTGGAAAACACAAGATGAAAAAGATTCTTTGTAAACCAATATTTGTAAAAGCCCCACTGGGCTTTCTGCCTGCACAGACTGCCTATTATCTTGGCAAGGGATGAAAACAAGTGAATTCTTATTTAAAATGAGCATGAATCAAATTCAGGTTCACGTTATCAGTCTCACGGTGAGCGATCATTTACTGAATACCTACTATGCGCTGGGCACTATGCCAGGAACTGTGTCTAGGGACTATCTTCAGCAAACAAATGTGTAGCACTCTTACAAAGCAGGCATAATATTCAATCATTCATATATTCACATATCTGCACAAGTTTATTGGTTGAATAGATATTTCTGAAGTGTCCATTATGTGCCAGATACAATACTGTCTGCTTTAAATACAAAGATAAACAGGGTCTAGTACCCTCCTGTAAGTTAAGGTTCCTCAACGCCATCACTTTTGACTTTTTGGGCCAATATTTCTTTGTTTGATAATTCTTTGCTGCACGGGCTGTCCTGTGAATTGTAGGGTGTTTAGCAGCATCCCTGGCCTCTACCCACATAGACACCGGTTTAACAGAAACACGTCCAAAACTTGCCAAATTTCCCTTAGTAGGTGGAGAGTAGGATTGTTCCCAGGTTTGAACCATTGCCTTAAAAAAATGATGGAGTGAATCCAGTGATGCTAAGTCCAAGATTGCACTTCTGGTAAGAGAGTTGTATTAAGCAGAAGTCAGAGCTGATCTTTGATGACATGACTTTGTTTCTGTATGTTGAGATCCTGGAGGTGGGGGTTCCTAGGCCAGAGCTGCTGTGATCTTGTCTTGTTTACTATCATTGCATATCTACTCTACCTGTGGATTATTTGGCTTTTCTCTCCCCATTTGCCAAATCACATCAGTCACAGACTTTTAATTCTTGAACATTGGAGGAGACTCTAGCTGATCCACATTCTGAACCGAACACATCCCTGAGCATTGCTACAAATGAAGTCAGTTCTCCAATGGGCCCCTGGATGGCCCTTTGGAGCAAAGTTCACGTTTCGGCTCCTTAAATGGTAACTCAGCGGGGTGTATGGAAAATCTTAGAAGAAAGAGAATTGGGATTATTATATTCCCAAAATATCTTGAGATTTTTAAACTTCAAAGTTGTATTTTAGTTTCAAGAGTAGCCTAACCTTTGCAAAGGTTACTCTGCAAATATATGCAAGATAAAGAATTCCCTGGGAGAATGTCTGCCAGGTCCTAAGCCTACATTCATATCTAATTTATAATCACACTGAAAAAAAAAAAACGGGTTCCTTTTTCAAGGAGCTCACATTACCTCTTGTTTGGCATGGTGCAGAGGAGTGACAGGTGCAATTTATGTGAATAATCACTGCAATCAGCCACATTTAAGAAGGAACCAGGGACGTACTCTGCAGAGAGAGAAACTGCTGAGTCACATAGTCCACCATTGCTCCCCCAAATGGTGTCAGAACCATTGGTTACAACTGACCAAATTCAAAGGTCATGGCAGAAGTAATAGTCCTCTATTGTGATCCAAGTTCCCTGGCCTGGGCAACTGCAGCTCTAGTTCCAACTCTGCCAGTAACTCATCATTTCACATGGAACACTGAGCCTCAGTTGCCTCATCTGTAAAATTACGCCATTGGACTGCATGAGAACAAAGGATTCCTCTTGCTTTATCAGTCAATAATTTTCTTTTCCACAGTAGTTGTAGCCTGTATGCAGCCTGGGAGTTCCTCTGGGGAGGTGCCAAGAGATGATGCCTTTGATAATAATAGCTCCCAGCAAGTATCCCTTGAATGAATGACTCAGTGAATGAGTGTGGGTGTGGTTTTCCTGCAACTGAAGCCTTGAGCTGTCTCCACTATCATATGTGATCTCAAACCAAGGATAACTTACTCTGGGACATAAGCGATTTACAGGTTTATGAAAGCCATGGTGTAGACCAGGGGTTGGCGAGACAGTAAAGGGATAGAGTCCATACTTTAGGTCTTGTGGATCTTATGGTCTCTGTCACAACTACTCAATTCCGCAAGCGTGGCATGAGAGCAGCCATAGACAATCAGTAAATGAATGGGTGTGGCTGTGATCCAATAAAACAAATATAGGTGGTGGGCTGGATTTGGCCGTGGGCTGTAGTTGGCCCCTGATGTGGCCAACCATCTCACATATGTCCACTCCATCTTGATCAGCCTCTGGTACTCTGGGCCTGGAGAGCAGCACGGCCACTTCCTGAAATATCTGCAAGAAAAACAGCCCATCTCTCCCTCGGCTCATCTGCCTGTAGTCAGAGCCTACAAAAATGTCCTTGCAAGAGCCAAGTTTTCAGCTGAGGAGCAAAGATCTCCCAGATTATTGGCATCAAAGCCACACTGTCTCCCTGCATTAGGCTGGGGCCTCAAGAGCAGGGAAGTCAGACGGAAGGGATGGTTGGAAATGGAGCACCCATGCATGGGAACTTGGCTGGTCTTCCCTGGAAAATCAAATCCGAGTGTTAAAAGAGTTACGATGCCCAATTATTGCAGGCAGCAGTTCGAGGAGGAGTGGGCTTTGCTCCCACCAGAACACCTTTCCGGCTCACACATGAGCACAATTTGGATTCTAACAGGACTATGGAGGAATAGTTTGATCGTGAGGTCATCACATGGGGCTCCAGAGCCCAAGTGACCTTTTGAAGTCTGCTCAGGGAACCTCATTATGTTGCATTTTTGAGTGATCCCTTCTCTGATTTTTCCAAGTCCCTTTGCCCCTGCATTCCTTTGATTAGATTTTTGCCTCGATAGAGAGGCACAGGATGAGGGGAGGGAGAGCCATGGAGGGAACCAGGAGGAAAGACCTGATTATTAAGTGAATAATCTACCCTGGGGGCCTTGGCCGGCTACTCTTTGGGCTGGGCTTGCTGGCGAGGATATCTTTAAGGAGCAGTAATTCTCCAGAAGGCAAGACTCCCATCGCTTACCAACACAATTTGGAATGAATTGATGCAACCCTCGAGTGGCAAGCTGGAACTCTTGCCAAAGCAAGCACAAAGTTTCCCGACTTGTAAAGCAGTCATTGGGAGTAGCTTCCAGAGAAAGGAAGCCGATCCCTCCACAGGACAAGCCACCCCTCCTTTGCCCCTTGAACATTAATGTGTTTGCTCAGCCCACTGTCTGCCCCTGATGTGCATTTGTGTCCTTGCTGCCATTTTTCATAGTAATGACTCTCGACTTCCTGCTAGCAGAATGTCAGAGCACAGAGAGGTCCCCAAAGACTCTCAGTTCCCTTTAAAAAGATGATAAAGGGTGGCTTGGTGTATAACCACATGCACAAATCACTGATACTCATGATCTAGTCAGGAAAGGAGGTAATTCTCCCCCTGATTTCAACCTGCTGATGGGAACTCTCAGCCAGGCCCAGGCTCCCAACTCAGTGATGGAAACTGCTTCCCAGGCCCAGCTGCCTTTCTTAGAAAGCTGGGCTTTCCTGGGACAACCACTGGCAATGAGAGGACACGCTCCCCCTCTTCTCCCTCTCTCTCCAGCTTCAGCATATTTGAAGAATTTTAAGCCACAGAGCAAACCTGGGGAGCTTCTCTCACTTGTTTGAATGAGAGGCCTGGAAATTTCACAGTCATTAATCACGGTTGTAAAAAGGTCAGCAAATACAGCCCAGGGAACTCCCCTCTAGGCTTCAGCCTTTCTGTGTGGACACTCCATATCCACTGCTGCTTCATTACAAGACTCCAGGGCCATTCAAGATCTTTGCTTGAGCCACATCATCCCCTCCTTGGGAGTCCAGAGAGTTTTTGTGGTTTAAAGGTAGTGAGGGCCATTTCAAAGTAACTGTGACTTGAAAAAGCCCCACATGAATGGAAGGACCACAGGGCTAACTTGTGGTCCTGCCTGAACCTGTGTCCTCGTCCCAGTTTCAACACTAGCATATAGGGTGACCTGGATTAAGTGGCTCAACTTTTCAATGCTTTGGTCAGAGCCCCTGCAGCTGCAGAGGTCTCTTCCTCTGACCTAAGGACCAATATGGGATGATTACTTTCCCTTTATCAACACAAACATCACCAGCAATAGGGGCTCCTGTCTTGTGCTTGGCATGGGGAGTACTGGGGCACAAAGCTCAGTCACAATCATCCCTGCCCTCAAACAGTCAAGCAAACAAACCTCTCTGTCTAATATGTCAAGTGTATAATCGTGAGGACGATACTTACTGAACATGAGCCAGGTGTCAAGGGTAGTTTCTAAGGCTCATTGTATATATTAACCCAGCAATTCTCCCCAAGTGCCTTTTAAGTACATACTCTTTTCATCCTAGTTTGAGAGATGATAACACCAAGGACCTAACAGGTCAAGACAACTGGTCAGGGTCACACAGGTACTAAGTGAAAGGGACAGGACAAACCCAGCCTGACGGAAGGGCCCTCTCAAGCTACATGCCCACTGCAAGGACATGGCAGTGGTGTGGGGTTCCTTCCTCAGTTCCTCACTGCGCTCCCAGTTAATCAATTCACCTTTTCATTTATTCCAAAAACATTTTATTTTTCAAGTCTATTTATTTATTTTGAGACAGAGAGAGAGCAAGTGGGGCAGAGGCAGAAAGAGAGGAGAGGGAGAGAGAGAATCTCAAGCAGGCTCTGCACTGTCAGCACAGAGCCTGATGCAGGGCTCAATCTCACCAACTGTGGGATCATGACCTGAGCCAAAATCAAGAGCTGGACACTTAACCGACTGAGCCACCCAGGTGTCCCTATTCCAAAATATTTTAATGAGCCTCTTGGAGGAGCCTGACCCAATGCCAGGTGGGGGGATTGTGGCAGCAGCTGAGAAAGACAGGGTCCCTGCTGTCATGGGCTCACAGGGGAGCAGGAGAGACCTCCCCCAACCACCTAAAATCTTTCCTTACTGGTGAGGACCCTTAGTCCCTAGAACCCTGGGCCACAAGTCACAAAATGCCTTCCCAGCTGACAGAACTCTATAAACTGCAAAGACAGAGTTACTGCTGGGAGGAGTTCAAGGGAAGACCCCCTTTTCTCAAAGTACATTTGTCACCTAAAAGGGCATTTTCTCAGTCAGAAAAAGATGTATCAAGGGACAGAGTGAGGCCCGGCAGGGGCGTCGCAGACAGGAGCAGCCCAGGTGACACAGAAGCTTCCTGGGCACGGAGGCTGAGCACATGGCGGGTTCTCTGTACTTCAGAGATTCTGGAGGCAGAAGCGTGAGGGGTGGGGCAGAGGCAGGAGCACGAGACTGGAGATTATCACCAGGGCTCATAACTCCTCCAAGTTCCCCTCATCTCCATCTCCCTTCTGTGTCCTTAATGATAATGGCGATGTCCATATTCGTCCTATTAGGACCCACTATTTGGTGAGCGCCCTGTGCAGGACATGGGGCTGAGTGCATGATTTGTACTTAGGCATTCTGTCCGCACTGCCCCCCCGTACAGTGGGTGACAATATCCCATCCCACAGTGGGTGACAATATACCTGTCCCAACGCCTCACTTCCTCCTGTACAGTGGGTGACAATATCCTGTCCCAATGCTGCACTGCCCCCTGTACAGTGGGTGACAATATCCCGTCCCAATGCCGGTCCTACTCACTGTGTGGCCATTATCTCAGACAAGAGGAGGCCGAGGCGCCAAAGAGTCCAAGATGGCAAAGAAAGGAAGAGAAACGAGGGGAGGTAAGACAGGGGGGAGTGAGGGGAGAAGACGGAGGCCCAGAGGGAGTTTCTACTCTTTGAGCTGATGTGCAGAGGTCAGGATTACAGCTAACAGAGCATGTGAGCCCCTCCTGGGCCTCTCTCTGCTTCCCCCTGACCCTCACATACCCACACTTCATCACCACAGCCCTGCATTTTCTCTCTTCTGTATTATGAGGCTCCTTACATGATTTCCTAAAGGTTCCCTATCATTCTGACGATGTGGAGAAGATGAAGCCTAGAGAGGTCCCCCTGCAGGTGAGTGATGGCACAATAAGCTGGTTAGGAGCACAGCCTCTACAGTGGGAGCTGTGGGGTTTGAAACCCAGCTCTGCCACTTACTGGCGTGGTGGCCTGGGCAAGATTTATCACCTTCCAAGGCCCAGTTCCCTCCCGTGTTAAAGGAAAAGAAGAAGTCCTCACTGGCTGCATGGAAGGATTTGCTGAGAACATGTATTAAAGAACCTGTCATTGGGGCACCTGGGTGGCTCAGTTAGTTAAGCATCTGACTTTGGCTCAGGTTATGATCTCACAGTTCATGGGTTCAAGCCTGGCATCAGGCTCTGTGCTGACAACTCAGAGCCTGGAGCCTGCTTCAGATTCTGTGTCTTCCTCTCTCTTTGCTCCTCTCCCACTTGCTCTCTCTCTCTCTCTGTCTCTCAAAAACAAATAAACATTAAAAAAATCTTAAAAAAAAACAACAAATCTGTCACTGAGCCTGACACAAAGTAGTAGCTGAATAAACAGTAGCAAGTTTTATTTTTAGTTTCCTTCAAATTCTGACTCTTATTCTTGGACTCAGGCAAGTTAGCACCAAATAATGACGTGAGGTTTCCCCAGTCACTTTAGAACCAGGACGCAGACAGAACGGTGTGGTCCCCGTGGCTTTGGAGAGAAAATAGGTAAGTAACACAGTCAGTGGAATACAAGGGTGGATAGGTGCGGTGCCCCTAAGGATCCAGTGACTGGAGTCTAGCATCTGAAACAGCCTGGGGGCATTCGTGGCTGTACTCACCCCAGGTGCATCCAGACCACAGTATTTCATCGCATGTGACGTCAGCGTGTTATTTCAGTGACTCAGAGCTTCATTTCCTAACCGAGTTTCTGAGTGGGGCTGACACACTTTCCCTCTCATCTTACCTGACTTGGTATTTCACTAGACCCCTCGTCTAAATGACATAGGAAATATCTCCTGGAATATCCGAAAGCAGGAAACTATTTTACAAAAATAAATGGGTACCTTACACCAGCCTGTGGGATTCTACTACACGACAGCCTTCCAGATTCAAGATGGACAACAGTGTGTGTGTGCTCCTGCAGGCCAGGGAATGCTCTGTTTAGGAAGAAAGTCTGGGAGCAGGGGAAGGATAAAGTGGAAGTCTAACTTAAGCCACAATGGAGCTAAAGACTTACACCGAGGATGGGAAACTGAGGACCTGGTGACTGATGTGAGCCAGATGACAGTAGGAAGGGAGGGATTAAAATAGATGCAAGACTCACACACACAAATGGGGCTATTTATACCCACTCTCTGCCTCAGGAGCTGGGAAAGGGGGTGGGATCATCTCCCCCATCCAACATGGACCCTCTTCCATCCCTAGTTACTAAAACAAAACAGTGAACCACTAAGACATAAAAGTGACTAAGGCTCTCCCTTGTGCAAGAGCCTCAGGAACTCCCCCTTTGCTTTCAGGAGAAAGGTACGTGACCATTCACCCTCTCCTGGCTTCCTTCTTTGTCCCAGATGCTGCCACCCTCCAATGTAGCTCCCTGCCTTCCTGTTACCTCACAAACTCAAACTCACCCTTCAGGTCTCAGGCTAGACAGCAGCTCCTCCTCCAGGAAGCCTTCTCTGAAGCCCTGCTCTGAGTCAGAGAACACTTGCCCTTGCTCCCAAGGCCTCCATCCCGGCAGGCTCCTTCCTTCCTGGCACTTCCCCCACATATCTGCCTGGTCTTTCCAGCTACACCGCGAGCTGCGTGGGGATGGGGACCCTGTGCCCGAGCGCTGTGCCCAACACACAGTATGTGCCCAGTCAATTTTTGTTGATCCACTGGGCCGATCTGATGTTGGGCTTGGAGGAGGGTCTTACCGAATCCAAATTTATCAGTCTCTTGAGTTGAAGTCATAAACTGACATATTGTGAAATGTAAAAATTAAAACTCCAACAGTTTGGCAGTAATGAATCTTAACTTCCTGCCTCCCACGGAGGGGCCACCCTAAACACAGGGGTGTGGACAATGGCTGCACAGGGGGAGGCCCCTACCATCCTATTCAGTCAAGAGCTCCGGCTAGAAGTGGGGGCAGGCCTAGGGTGCTGTCACTGACATGCTGAAGGTCCCCCAGCCCTGCTCCCAATGCCCCAGCTTTGCCCTTCAGGGAGGGACTGTGAAGCCTCAAGCTTTTGTCTTGAAATTAGAGGCATCTAAACCTGTAGCTGAAGAACTGTTGCCACATGTAATTATTGACCTGAGACATCAGTCACCTTCAAAAACTCTGCGTTGACAGAGGGCAAAAGAAAAGCGTCTAGAATATCAAAAGGTAAAGGGTCCAGATTAAAAAGGGAGATGCAAGGAGGGCTTTTCCCAAGTTGTAGCCTTTAATTGACTCCAGTCTCTGCCAAGCACCCTGGCCTCCTTTGTCAGCATGCTGAGAGGTGGGGTGGGTTCCCCTGACACCGGGAATGTGCTGCCCCAGTACGGCCAGCAGTCATATTTCCCAGAGGAATCTCCCCTGTGGCTACCAGACTGGGTGCCACAAGCAATCAATGTCTGAAAGGGACAAGTCTGCTGAAAGAACAGTCTCAGAAGCCAGGCTTGGTGCGCAGAGGTGGAGGACGCTTCTGTTCCCCCCACCCCCCTTCAAAGGGATGGACTCCAGAAAACCTCTAGAATATCAAAGGGTGAGATGCCAGGCCTGAGACTTGACAAAGTCTGGCCAAAGGCAGGCTGGCTGGCTGGCGTTTTTAATTCAAAGGTCAGCAGAGCAAAGTTCATAGTCAGCTCATTCCTTTGGGTCCTAGCTTACCAATCTGTGAAGTGGTTCTAGAAAACTTCCTGTGCCTCTGCCCCCCAACTCCCACCTGAGAGCAGAGGTACGTTTTTTAATAAAACAAGGCTCCCCTCTTGTCACAAAGGATGCATGTGTCAGCTCTAGCTGAGTATGAATGCAGCCGTGCACCGTTTCCGATAAAAAGAAATCTCAGGCTGCCTTGGAAAGAAGCTAAAAGACAAACCAGAGTAATTCACACAGAAACCTTGAGAAACCAAAGTCCTGCTTATTCTGCATGGAGAACACAGGGAATGGGGACACATATTTCAACAGCTTTTTTTTTTTCATGTTTCATTAGCATTTTACTTTTCTGCAAAGAAGTCCAGAAATGAACCAAAGGGCTTTTGCACCACCAAGGAAAGCTGTGCCTACTAGCCGATCAGAACACTGCACACCCCCACCCCCGCCAAACCGCGGACAAACCCCACCACCTTCGATCTGTTTCTCTGGTAGGCGTGTGGGAGGCAGGAAGGAGGAGATGCTCCGTATGACTGGCCTGTCAAATCCTTTGAGTTCATTTAGGATAAAAACTGGTATCAAAAGGAATGTCAAGCAGACAAATCTAAATATTTAAAATCTGTTTAGTGGCTATAGACAGACCATCATCTCTTTCTCTTTGGGTTTCTGTCCTTAGCTTTTTCTTTATCTCTAAATTCCCCACCAACCCGTGGGACTTTGCTGGGTAAAACCCAGCTCTCTTCTGGTTGCCGGGCTGTGCTTTATTAAATGTGGATGAATGTCAATGTCACCCAGCTCATTAATAATTGATTTCCAGCCCTGTCTCTATTTGCAGAGCAGAAGCCACTTACAGAGTCTATTATTCCAACTCTGTGTGTGGGTCACAGGGCCAAAGAGGTTCCAGCAGGGCTAACCTTTGTTGACAGCAATCACCATGGCAACTCCACACATCTCCAGCCTCAACTCAGATGCCCAGGAAGGTGCGGAGTCCTGCCCTGCACTGGGGACCCGGCTGGAGTTTGCTGAGCTCAATGGCTATATGAGCAACTCTGCTGGCAAAATGGGATTTTTCTGTTTTAATTTTTGGTCTTTGTCAGGCATCATGGAGTTCTTTAACCACCCCTTTTGGAATCCGGCACGGAAAAGGGCATTTTCAAAATTTAAAAAACAAAACCCTGTTTTTCTTTCTGTCTCCTCAGGCAAAAAATAAAGACCAAGTAAATCTCCTCTGGCTGCTTTCAGGTCATTTTAAGTCAATGAAACCTATATAATCCCAGAATAACTGATTGTTTCTTTTCCACCCAACCAAAGACTGCAAGCTTAGACCAGAAGAATTACTGTTTTGCTTTTAACCACCTATTAATATTTTGTCCTACCAGCCACGCTTCCTCTATCCCTCTCCCCCTTCTTTGAAGATTTCCCCCCACTAAATTAATGTTTAACAATTAAATGAAGCCAACGGAAAGTTTTGAAAGATCCACACAATTACGGATTGGGTGGGCATGCAGAGTCTTTAATTTAAGTGGGAAATGTTTCCCAAATTATGGCCTGAGACCTCACAGCTAATTACATAATTTTCTGCATCTGAAAAAACATAAGCTGAGAAAATGCAAACAGAATCGTACTGATAATGAGAGAGAAAAACCTGGAAGTGGGTCCATCTATTATTTTAGAAAACAGAGCTACTAGGTGTATCAAGGAAGAGTATGTAAAAGAAGCACAAAGTTAGAACTGCACGTGGTTTGGGAGGTCATCTGTCCTGCGTTTGTCAAGTGGAGGCAGGGTGCTTGATTCAACAAGACTGCTGTGGCCAAATGGGTTTGAGAAATAGTGTATATTTCATCTGTGCTTGGGGATTTTCTAAGGCACGTTTTCATACCGAAGGCTCTGCTGAGTCCTGAAGTGAAACTACATACTTAATTTTGTTTTGTCCAGAATTGGCCAAATTCATGTGATTTTCTAAAAGAATCCTTACTTAAGTAACGCTTATTGAAGTAAATGAAAGATATTTTAAAAGCCATTTTAAATAAATAATACTGATTTACTACATCCTTTGGGGAATCTTTTTTTTTTTTTAATAAATGTTTTATGGTCCCATGACCCTGCGTTCTCAGAACATAGTTTGGGAAATGCTAATCGAATTCCATACCTCATAAACAAAGATACTGAGTCCCAGGAAGAGGAAAGGATTTGCTCAAAATCCCAAAGGCATCTTAGGGGGTTCTCGGAAGAAGAGGACAGTGAGTTACTGCATTCACAGGCTAATGCCCTGTGGATTAAACCTCATATGTGCCCTACCTGAGAGGGAAGAATATGGCATTGAGACACAGACTGGATGGCCTTCGAGTTCATGATCAGGGTAAGCCCATGCACCTCTCTGTGACATCTTCAAAGAATCATGCTTTTAGGTGAGGACACGGAACGCACTTGGGGAACCACAGTAAAGTGCCTTGGGAAGACCGGGGTACTTCTTCATCAGACGAGGTGTCCAATGAGCATTCATGTGAATCACTTCACACTTTGCTCTACCGCTCTGGCTGATGATAGCTTGGTACAGTAGGAATGTTCCAGACCGTGAGCTAGGAGACTAGGCTGGTCCTATTTCAGGCTGATCCTTACTACAAAATATGGACACTGAGGTGACTGGGGGGTAGAGGTAAGAGGTAGCCTATCCTCACTTGGGAGAAGAAAATCGAAGATTTCACAAAAGCTTGGTCACTGACTTCATGTTTGAGCTCAGGACATGCCTTCTTATCTGAGGTCTTAGAATCCCCTTCTGTAAAAAAAGGGAGGTGAACCCCAGTAGTATCCTGAAGGCCCCTCCCAGTTTTTACATTCTTTATCCTACTCTCCCGGGAGGGAGTGACACTCAAAGCCACATTCACACAATGACTCTATCATGAATAGCCGCTTTTAAAGTCAAAATCCTCTTCTCTGGGAAAGAATCTTCTTTGTTCTTTCAAAGAGCAAGGTCAGTTCAGACCAGCACCCCACAGAACAAATGCTTATGCAAAGCTTGTGCCATTTCTGGGAGGCACCTGGGGTAGGTCCTGTAAGGGCTGACCATTCTCACTCCCCAGGGACTGCAAGATTCTCAGATAACAGTTTCTCTTGTCTGGCTCCCACTCCCTAAGAAGAAAGCAGGAAGTACAAATGTGCAGAAGCCAACAAATATACATATATATATATATATATATATATATATATAGAGAGAGAGAGAGAGAGAGAGAGAGAGAGAGAGAGAGAGAGAGAGTTTCCTTTGGAAGGGAATTTCAGAAACTCAGAAAGTTAGGTCCTGAGTTTGGGTTCAGCTCAGGTCTTCCTCCTGATCAAAAGTCTCCATTCCTGAAATGCTATCTGAGAGAAAACAACTTCATTCAGGACATCAAGCCGTGAAGTCATCAAGTTTTGAAAAAGATCAACCTCCCAGACCACCATCTGTTAGGCAAGCTATATGCAATGCACAAAGTTGCTAATTTTTTTGGCCAGAACTTCAAATTCCATGCTCTTAAAAATTGAGATGACAAACAACTTACTTTTACAAAGACCTTGAGCCAGCCAAAAACAGTCCGGCTCCCCCCTCAGGTCCCAGAAAAACACAGCTTTGACAAGTGGTCTCAGGTTGCCAAGTCATGCCAACAGGGTTTGCTGGGGTTTGGACCCTGTATCGTAGCTGACAAGAGCCCTGGTGATAGGGTCCTAGAAGAAAAGTCATTGACTTTCCACTGTAAATAAAAGCTAGGAATGGTCATTCCCATTCTTGACTCTTATCTGGCTTGTGCATCTGATTATCTCTTGTAAGGAAAGTTCACAGGACAGTTTAATGATTTATTGAGAGCAGCTTTCACAATCTTTATGTTGCCTTCTCCAACATAAAAATTGGCCATTTCTCAGCACATAACATCCACAGAATCCAAAAATTATGCAGCGAAGTGTCTACACAAAATGGGTTATCTAGAAAGGCAGATGAAGACTGCCATTACATTCTAGATAATAGTCCAAACAGGAATGTTTTTGTGCTGGTTAGGTTCAGAGATGTGGAAAATAGTCAAGTCAATGTGCTAGTGTGCTAAGTCAACGTTGTTTGCATCAATTCAGCCCCAAACAAATGAAGTTGGGTGAACAGATTTCACTCAGAATTCAGGATTTCCTCAGTTTTCAAGCGACCCTTTATTTATTGAGCATTTATTATTTTCCAAGCACTGTGAAAAGCAATGGCACATAATAATACCATCTTCAATCCTCAAAGTAATCCTGCATGATTAATAGTATGAAACCCATTTGTAGATGGGGAAAATTGAGGCAGAAAACCTAACAATTTATCAAGATCATAGAGTTTGTATATGATGAAGACAGAGTTTGAATCGAAGTTTGCAAAGCTAGGTTTTTTCCCACATATCCTGCAGAAGATGTCAATTCCGGTTCTTCTCAGTACAGCTATAGGGGTGATCACCTTTCCCTTTGCCATCCTAATTCAAAGACAATGTGAGACTGTACCAAAAAGAGAACATTGCCCAAGATGGCAAATAGGTTTCACCTAGAGGGTGAATTGAGATGGGGGGCCCTGGCTGCCTGGAAAGCGGCATTTACTAAGGACCCGTGCAAAGAAAGCTGGGAAGTACCACTGATTCCAGCCATGGGAGAGGAGAGGTATGGAATTTGTATTATATATTTTCTGACTCTGAACAGTGAGATACTATCTATCATGGCCAAAATTCACCTCTGTCTCTGTCTCTGTATTTCTTTTTCTGCCCCCACCCCTTGCTTTCTTTCTCTCGTGCTTTGAAAAAGCAACACCCAGTGACTCCATGCCACATGCCACCAAATTTCAGTTCCCAAGGGGCTTAGTTTAGCAGTGAAATATCCAAGAACAAAAAAACGAAGATGGCGCACACCTCCTTTCATGGAAAAATGAAGGGTCCTGAGTGTCCCCCAAATCATTTCCCCTTTTGCCCCTTCTCATTAACAGAACTCTGGGCACCTTCTTCATCCAAATTTGTCTGCTTCAAGGTGACCCACGGTGAGCCTAATAGCAGACCAGATAGTACTTGCCTGACATCAAAAGGAATGCTCAAAGACTTCTCCAATCTTCTAATAGATTGTACTGTGGCTAGTATTTATATTCCTTTGGCCTCTTATTTCCACTCAGAAAAGCATCTGGTCTTCCTACAAAATCATGTATCGTTACTCTCAGCTTCCACCCCTTAGGGGAGGAAAACCTCTGTAGAGATGACTCCTGGGCTTTGGTTGCTGGGGTGGTGTCCTAGGTCCCATATCTGCTCAAAGCTTCCACAGCCCCAGTCTTCCTCTGGAAGCTCCAGATCATCCCTTCTCCTGGCCTGCCTTCCTGCGCCTGCTGTGTTTAATCTGTCCTTCCATCCATTCCTGAACTCCACTGGACCTCTTCTCTGGGAGGAATGGAGGAGCAAGGCTGAAAAAACAACAGGGGCTGTTGAGGAGTTGTCTGGGAGGGGAGCGGCAGCGATGGGCTGTCCACGCGTAAGCAGTCAAATATCTGAACTTGGAGGGAGAGCTTTGGGGAGACAGGGCTTCTATCAGCCAGTAATATCAAGGGCCAGAGCTTAGACTAATAGGAAGAAATAAAAAATGGGAACGTTTCGGCTGGACATCAAGAAAAACATCCTGATGAAAAGGGAAGGCTCCCACGTGGGGGATGTTCTCATAAAGATGAGTGAGCGGCCAGGTCACTGCTGTGCTCTTCCAACTCGGCTCCAGCATGGTTATAAACAAGGCCTTGCTGCCTCCGGTGGGCTGGAGCCTGGCCTCCTTCCAGGTTCCCTTCCCTTGGAGAAGACCACGGAGGTGGGGCATGTAGATGATGCAGCATTCGGTCAACCTCAGTTGTAAGAATCAAGGAGGCACTGAAGTTACATCATCAGAATGGGAGTTTGGGGAAGTAGTTAGCTGGCCCAGAGGACCTGGAAAAGTGTCAGGAAATGGGACAGCTTGAAACTCCTCTCTCCTGCTTGTGTTGTCTCTGTGTGCCATTCCATCCTCCCTGCTGACCCTCTTCCTCTGGTTCCTCACCATTTCTCTGTCCTTGTCACCTCAGTTTGCATGTCCTGGCTGGCCTGGCCTCTCTCACCTTGCCAGCCTTGCAGCCTTACCACTCTCAGCTAACCAATACTCCCTCTCCATGTTCCTCAATTCAGATTCCCAAGGACAAGAACCAGTGACTGGCCCATCTCATCAGTTCCTGAAAGGCCAGGTCACAGGTCACCATCTGGGTGACAAGGGTGGCTGTCACTGGTTCAGATGCCCAGTCTTCATCTGGTCAGTGGCGGCTGGGGCAGGGCTGAGTGGGCAGTGGGGGCCTTCACGTGGCCATCTCTGCAGCAGGACCCAAGGGCTGGGGGAGGTTTCTTTAGAAGTGAGGTGAGTCCTAGACCTGTCGGGGACTTTCCCTCTCCCTTCTGTCAAGCACATAACTCAGTCTTGCAAGCTCCATGTTTCTGCCTCCCCTTTAGAGCTTGACCCCCTCCTGAGCCCCGAGTGTCTCCTGCTTGGGCTGGCAGAATGCTCAGCAGATGGAAAAAAGACCACCTTCCCATTCACACATATGGCCCAGTGACTGGCTACGAGGTTTATTGGGCCTCAACAAGAGTCTTTTATCAGTGACTGATGTGCCATTTGTTCCCCCCCCCCCCCCGCCCCATCTACCACATCCACCCCCTCTGCTTCTCGCTGTGAAGAGGCCAATCTCTCCCCACCTACGATATCCCCCACTTCCCCTTCCCCCATATCAACAGAGTAGGGGGAGAGAGGGGCATCCTTCTAGGAATTGTCCCCTAGGAGGGTACTTGTTTTCCTCTCACTTATCAGCTTCATTCAGGAGAAATCTGAATTCCTAAATGTTTGCCAAATGCTGGCTCCTTGCTTGCTACTCCTTGGACTTGTTAAAGAATTCAGTCTGATATGGGGCAGCTTCAAGTCAAGGAGCCACTTCTGAGACCCTTGCCAGGCCCGGGGCGGAGTGGGCTGGAGACGACAATCCAAGAATCACCGCTATTCAACACAAAAATCTATAAACCTCATAGTGTGGTAGATACTGTGCTAAGGCTGTCACCGCACCGGCTCCCCACAGCCCCGTGAGATAGGACTCATTACTATCTCCATTCAACAGATGAAGAAACACGGTTAACCACTGTGCCCCAGGCCTTGTGACCAGTGCCAGACATGAGACGACTGGACATCCACTGACCGAGAGACTAGTTTACTAAAGGGATAGCCTTTTGTGGTTGTCATGGTAACGTTACTGCCACTTAGTGGAGAAGAGCTCTTGCTTTTCTCATCTGCTGCGGTTCACCCTCGTCACCCTCAACGGTATTGTTGGTTACCATTTGTACTGCTGTGAGTGCTTCCTCCAAAGGACTTCTCCTTTCCCACTTAGGCACCGAGCCCTGCTGCTTTTATCCTTAGGATGCCGCTGGGAGATGGCGCCTGTTTCCCGTCCTCACTGCCGCTGCAGCCACATCTCTCTCCCAGATGCCTGCTCCTGCCAGGGGCTCCCTGCCTTCAGTCCCGGCACCTCCCGCCCACACCCCAAACTCCAAATGGCAGCCAAAGGGCTCCTTTTAAGAGGCCACTGGGGAGGGACTCGAAGGGTAAGGGGCAACAAGCAGGGTGCCCTGAGGACACTGGTGTCCCACTGAATTTCTGCAGAGCTGTGGAAGGCTCTGGGCCAACGTGTGTGGGATCAGGTGGATGGGTCACAGACTGCATGAGGCCTGAGCATCCGAGGAGCAGTTCACCTTCTCAGGGGGACTCCTGGGGACAACCTGCTTCAGTGGCAACTTTCTTCCCCGAGGAACACTCAGTAGCAGCAAATCTCTGCCCTCCAAGAAAGAGTTTCCATATGTGTCACGTGCAGCAGAAGCAGTGCAGAGCGAGATGAAGAGAGGGAGTCAGAAGAAGAAGCAACAGGATGGGAGGCAAGCCGGGCCCACACCTGCTGTTCAGAGGCTGGGCCCCTGGGCTGGGGCCCCCCTGCAGGGGCCCCGGGGGGCGGGGCGGAGACCAGAGTTCTGGGGTGTGGTTCAGAGCGTGGCTGGACAGCCGGGGGGCCCCCACTGTTCCTGGAGGAATTCGAGGGGCAGGGGAGTTAGAGAACCCCATTTAGGGGACCCTGAGTCCCACCATCCTGCCTTCAGTGCCATCTTCAGAGTCTCTGAGCATTCACTGGTTCCTGGCTCACGCACACAGTGCTCAGTAATTATTTCAGAAGTGAGTAGACAGAAGGAGGGTAGAGCAGGAAGTGAGGACCCAGTGGCCAGGTCCCAGGCAGTGTCACCACCTAAGCAGGAAAGGGGTAGGTTAAGAAAAGCTTCAGATAGGTGTGGGGGGTCCAGACCCCCGCCTCCATTGCTAATTAATAGAATGAAAACAAGGATCACCTGGGAGCCAGGTGCTGTGCAAGGCACTTTACAGTTGTCTCCATTCCAGACACCCTGACCTCACTGCTGTTGCTTCAGACCAGGCTTATCCCACCTCAGGGCTTTGTGCTCCTGTGTCCTCCACCAGGAGCACTCTTCCCTCATCCCTGTCAAGTTGTTGCTCTAAGTCCATTCCAGTGAGACCTTCCTTGGTCACCCTATTAACCCGGTTCTTCACCCCACTCTCTACCCCTCTGGGCTGCATTTTCTCCAAGCTATTTATATCATCTTTTTAAAAAAGTTTTTTTTTTTTTTTTAATTTGAGAGAGGGAGAGAGTGTGTGTGCATGCACGCTCAGCATGGAGCCTGATGTGGGGCTCGATCTCATAACCTGGGGATCATCACTTAATCCAAAACCAAGAGTTGGATGTTCAACTAACTGAGCCACCAGGTTCCTCGATTTACGTCATCTTCTGACACATGGCCTCATTTCCTTATTTATTATATTTATTGTCTGTCTCTTCCACTGGAATCCAGGCCCCCATAGGGCAGGGATTTTAGTCTATTTTGTTCACTGTTGTGTCTCTAAGGCCAAGCATGGTGCCTGGCACATGGAAGGTGCTCAGTAAAACATTTGCCGAATGACTCTTAACCAACACAATGCTGCTAATCAAAACCAGGTGTCACCGCTCTCCGGTTTCATAGATGAACAAACTGAGGCTTAGTGAATGTGGGGAACTAAGTGCAAGCAGACAGTAATGGGTGAGGGAGGAAGAGGTGTGTGTGCCTGGGTCTCTCTGATATTGAGAGCGGTTTCCTTCCCACCCGACCACTATCACTTCCAACACAGATGCAAAATGAGGAGTCTTTGCTTGATGATTTCCGAAAGGCTCTCTCTCCTGAGGTCTGAAAGTCAGTTTGAGTCCATAACCATCATCTCACAGGAGGTGGAGCCTCAGGGGCTTGGAGCAGTCTCTTTGGAATAAGACTCTGAGTACAGTTTTCCCCCACTCAGCCCTGGGACCTTGGGACACTTCTCAGCATCTCTGAGCCTCTGCTTTCTCAGCTGCAAAATGGGAGCAATGACAGTGCAGATCTGAGGGGAGTCAGCGAGATGGCTGATGTGTTTAAAGGTCTCCCTCGTGCCTGGCACAGCGTGAATGCTAGCTGTTCTCATTGTAGCCATTCCACCGATGCCCAGGACCCTTTCCCTGTTCACCCCAGCCCTCTTCTGTCCAGGTCCCTCACCAGTGAATCTCCTGGCTGGGGAAGCACTGCTGACCGGTGTTATCTTCTAGATCAGCCAGGACCGATGGTTCCGCCTCTGAGAGGCGGGGTAGGGCCCAGCGGGCCATGTTTGCAGCCCAGCAAATGTTCCCGGAGACTTGTTTTTTGTTCTGTTGCTGGGCCATTTGTTTTTATAGCTTATCGTTTCTGCAGGGGGGCTTTGAAAGGCTGCCATTGCTCCAATGGATGTTTCCGGTTCGCCTCCATCAAGCCACATTTAATGAAAACCAGTTTAAGGTCTTCTTTCTCATAAAATGTCTCATTGTTGCTCCGGCAGCTCCTCTTTGGAAATAATGAAGATGAACGCTCCCTCCGTGGGGTAGCACACAAAACCCTCGGCCGCAGGAGAGCTCTGCTCAGTCCCCAGGAAGTTTCAGAGACTGGAAGAGAAAAACAAGCCAGTGCAGCCTCTGCTAGGGAGGAGGAGAAGCTGAGGCCTGGGAATCCTGAATGCTGCAGATGCAGGAAAAGGAACTTGGGTTCCTCGGTCCCCTCTAAAGAGGTTGTCAACCAAAGAAGTTTTGCTGCAGAAGGAGGTGTTCTAGAAGTCCCTCAACAAAAGCCTGCAGCCCAGAGAAGAGAAAGACTTTTCTGCCAGGGGACCTCCTCCTTCAGGCTGGCCAGGCGTAGGCCAGGGTCACGGGTGCTTGATGAAGATCTGATGGGTCTGCAATAGGGGCCGGGGGAGTAGCTCGTGGCCAGTGTCACAGACAACAGGAGGCCTCCTCTGAATACAAAACACACAAATTTTAGATGCTTGTGCTTGACCGCCCAGGCCCTCGGTGGTCACCGGCAGACATCAATGCCCCTGGTCCTCTCCAAATGTGCCACACGGGACAGTCCCTACACAGCAAAGCAATGCTCTCCTCCGAAAATACAGCTGTTTTTCTCCTTTCAGGTTACCTTTGTGGTAATCAATCATTTTGGAACTATTCTACCAATTGGTTATTTTGCCGAATGTTGCAGGAGAGAAAAGGGTTAAATACAGCCAACTGATTTGGGTTCTTTGCACAAGCAACAGGGACTTTTCTCCCCTAAATGTGTCTACATGCTTACTCTTCATTGACGCGTCACTCCATCTGCCACATGTGCTCTCATCGAAGCCCTTTTCCTCCAGGCAGGGCAGGAAGAACAAAGCAGAAATGGCCATGTGGGAGTCTTTCTTGTGGATCTGGCTGACCTGACTCAGCAAGGAGGTGGGGTGGGACCAGGAGTGAGAAGGGCAGCCAATCCTCTCTCGCTGCCAATGCTCGTCCCCAAAAGCTGTGTGTCCTTTGATAGGGTCATCCAGCGTCTCTGGAACTCAGTTCTCCCACTTGTAAATGAGGAGGCTGGCTTTGATTAGGGGTCACAACCTGAGGTGTTTCCTTGGGCACCGGGTGGGCGGCAAGCCCCACAGGAGGAGCGGAGGGCAGGGCAGCAAACTGGGGGAGTCCCTGCACCAACTCTGCACTCCAGCCGGTGTTGTCTTCCAGAAATGGACATCCTTAGCAGCCGGATTCCCCATTCCTCAAGAGAAACTAAAACCCTAGATTTTTATGTGAACCACCAAATTCTTAAACCTTGGCAACAAAATCAGATGCTTAAGGCAGTGTGCATGCAAGTAAAAAAAAAAAAATCTATTTGTTGATCCTTAAAGTAACCCCTGGTTTAAAACTCTATGATCCATACTTATTTATGACAGAAAAGTGGAGTGTGTGTAAAACACAGAACTGACTGCCTGCCCAAGACAGGAGCTGGGGTCCCGGATGCAGGGCTTACTCAGGGCACCAAGCACCTCCTGCGTTCCCTCCCTTTATCTACGACTGGGGAGGCAGTACCAGTGCAGTGTGAGGAATTCAGTGGGGTCTCTTTTGCAAAGGGGTAGACTGAGGGAGGGTAGAGTGCCATGCCCTGGTTATTCTCATCATGTAAAAATTCTTCTCACCACTGGGGACCCTGAGGCCTAAACCTGGAGCTAAGCTGTCTCGCGTCTCGAAGCTGCTCTCCCGAAGCAAATGCCTGAGACGATATGGAAACCAGATGCGGAGCAAACACTGCCTTACCTTTTTTTTTCCCCCCTCAGTGCTTTTGTAACTTTTCAAAGTCATTCCATGTTCATGAGCTCTGATATCACTAAACTGACAGCTGCCAGGCAAGGCTGTTAAATCAGGTATTCTTATGTTCCAGATGGGGAAACCGAGGCTCATAGAGAAGAATGATGGGACCAAGGTCCCAGAGAATGTAAGTGGCATGAGACGGAGGCCCTGTGGGCTGCTGCCTGCTGGCAATCCTTTCTGGGTGGCCAGCTGCTAGCAAAACACATACCTTTCTAAATACAAGCTTAATGCATAGGGCCCTGCCCTCAGCCAGCGTTAAGACAACTGAAGCATCTTGGGAAATATCATTCTCGGTGGCAGTACTAACAAGGGAAGTAGCACTTCAAGTACTAACGAATAGAAGCAGCCGTTTCCAGCCTCTATCACTCCTACCCAGAGAATGGCTGCAGCTGCCCACCGGGCCCCGTCTGCAGCTTCCCCCCGACCCCCCACTAAACCTTAGAGTCCATGGTCATCTTTTTTGAAGGCAAAGTAGGCTGACCCTCTGAAACACACACACACACACACACACACACACACACACACACACACACACACACACTATATTAACAGAAACCTTCCCATGGCTTTTTACTGCCCATTATGGTCTGGACCATATGTGGTCCCCATGCACCCGGGCCTCTGCAACCTTCCCTGGCCTCATGGTGCTTCCTCTAAGCAGGCCTTCTTGCAGTAACATTGCCTCTTCCCTCTCTCTTCAAGGCCAGTGCACTACCTGTTGTCCCTCCTCAGCACAAGCATCACTGCCTCCAGGGTGCTTTCCCTGAAGCTCCCTTTCCAGCTCACATTCCTTTGCTCTCAGGGAATCATGGTTCATTACTTCAAAGTCTTGATCCCTGTTTGCGATTACACATTCAGGAGTGTGATGATCTCATTTAGTTCCATCTCCTCCGCTGAAATCTGCTCCAGGGCAGAGACTCAGCTCTTTGCATTTAACATCCTAACTCCAACACCAGAGGTGGTAAACTCTAAGTATTTGTTCAGTCAGTGCCCACACAGATATGTGAATTAGGTTCTACCCACTATTTCATGTAATTCTCTCTAAACTCCACCAAGTAAATGTTATGAGTATAACAACTCCCTTGTTGTACGTGTGGAGACTGAGAATCTGACACTGTCGGCAACTCAGCCAAGGTCACACAGACAGTAAGAGATGGAGGTGGGATTCAGCCACAGGTCTGCCTCATTTCCAAACTTCCAAACATACACTAAGAAAATAATATAGTGAACCTCCCTATTAGTAAAGGTTCTCCAGAGAAACAGAACCAACAGGTGTGTGTGTGTGTGTGTGTGTGTGTGTGTATGGAATGAGAAAGAGAGGGGGAGAGGGAGAGTGGTTGATTTTAAGGAATTGGCTCACTCAATTCTGGAAGTTTGGTAATTTTAAAATCTGATGGGAGAGGCCAGGAGGCTGGAGACTCAGGAAGGAGTTGCAGTTCAAGTCCAAAGGCACACAGTGTGCTGGCAGAATTCCTTCTTGTTCAGTGGAGGTCAGTCTTGGTTCCATTAAGGCCTTCAACCGCTTAGATGAGGCCCACCCACATTATGGAGGGCAAGTTCCTTTACTTGAATTCTCCAGATTTAACTGTTAATCTCATTCAAAAAATACCCTCACAGAAACATCCATTAATAATGTTTGAAAATACCTGGGCACTATGGCCCATCCAAGTTGACACATAAAATTAAGTGTCACCACCTCCATATGCCCATCACTCAGGTTCAACAATGATCAACAAGTTGCTACATTTGCTTTAGCTAACCTTCTTTCTTCTTTTTCTTTCTGTTGGTGAAGTGCTTTTATATTTTTATATGCCAACATACTTTTGAACTCAAGCCTACCCAACCACAATACATGCCCTTAGTTTCCCGTACTTCTAAAAGCAGGCTCCTATCCCCAACTTGGAGGAACATGGTCTCTGGAAATGCAGACAGGAGGCTTCTAGTGCTCAGGGGGACTCTGACTCTGCTGCCTGGAAGGGGAAGTGTGATTTGTGGGACAACTTTCACGGTCTCAGTGAGACATTTCCTCTGTGCTCCAGCAAGTCAGCACATAAGGTGACCTTGGCCGGGGGTGGGGGTGGGGGTGGGGCAGGTGGCAAGGCTTGCACCTTCTACTCCAGAAAATCACTCTCCATTTTCCACAGCCATACATTTGTTTTCATTTTCATGTTGTGCCTGCCTGCTCCCCGTCTGTTTATTGCTTTCTCCTCCCTCTTCCTCCTCAGCCTCCTCCCCTTCATTCTCCTCCTCTGCCTTTGAGGGGTCTGGACTTTTGCATACTAGAGAAAGGGACCCATTTAATCTACCATATTTACAAGCTTCGTAAACTAGGTACAGTGAGTGAATCATGGAAAAAATGCATTTTATGTGAAAAAGTTCATTATATGACTTTGTTCTATTAAAATTGCCTCACCGCACCCTGTGCATTTGTGGAGAGAGAGAGAGAGAGAGAGAGAGAAATGGAAGGGCCTCTGAAAATGCCCCCTGTTGGCATATATGTCCCATAATTTCATATCAACATTCATATCATTTCTGCTGTTTAAAAACGCTTGGGGGGCGCCTGGGTGGCGCAGTCGGTTAAGCGTCTGACTTCAGCCAGGTCACGATCTCGCGGTCCGTGAGTTCGAGCCCCGCGTCAGGCTCTGGGCTGATGGCTCGGAGCCTGGAGCCTGTTTCCGATTCTGTGTCTCCCTCTCTCTCTGCCCCTCCCCCGTTCATGCTCTGTCTCTCTCTGTCCCAAAAATAAATAAAAAACGTTGAAAAAAAAAATTAAAAAAAAAAATAAAAACACTTGGGAGTTTTCCTGTAGGCAGAAGATACAGGGACTCATTTTATGTGGGGTTCTAATAATTTTTCCTTAAAAAATTATTTTTTTAATTGTCCAAATGGATTTAGGAACTAGGATTTAAAAACTGACCGAGTGAATTCTTTTCTTGAGTGGTTCAATAATTTGTAATCATTCTTCTACTTTAGCGTCATTTTGTTTGGCTTTTGTAACTTAATAATTTTGTGTTGTTATGATTGTGGGGCTTCCAGGTTTTTCTATTTTTCTTAGGATGATAACAACAGCAAGTTATTAAAATGCACCAAGCACTCTGCTGAACGCCCTAGATTAATAATTTCATTGGATTCTCACAAGAGCCCCATGAGGACACGGACGCTTCACAGCATTAAGTGACTGGTCCCAGGTTACTGCAAGGAAATGACTCAAACCTCACAGCCAAACCTCAGCAACACTTAAAGTCTAATTTTCTAAGTTAAAAAAAAAGAGGCCAGGAGACCAAGACATGCTAATAGCAATATAATTGTCTTTGACAGGTAGGGCTATCAGTGACTTTTAATTTCTTCTTTAAACTTTATTAAAATTTTCAGATTTTCTCTAACGAATCATGGAATAGTGCTTATTTAACTGTTCTGTGGGGGAAGTAATGTAATCCTGCCTAGGCTTATCTAAGGAAGATTGAGTGTCTTTTATAAAGTGTTTAAAATACATCTGAGAGTGTCTGCATACAAAATTTGCCTGATTCTTTGTATATTGAGATAGAATGCAGTATCCCAGGGTTTAGAAGACCTGGGCTGTGCCGGCTGTCCAACTCATCTGCAGTTATGTGGGTAAGCTCCTTCCTTTCCCCGGCCTTATATGTCTCATTTGTAAAATGGGACTAGTAGATTGAAATGCTGAAAACTCCTATGACCCCTTTAATTGCTTAGAAGATAATCTAGATGGCCTCTTCGTCACCAAATATTCAAAGAGACTGCTTTATAGGAGCTCATGATATCCTTCAAAGGACTCTTGGGGACAGGGGGCATATTCTGTCCCTTTATCATGGCTTTCAAGATGCAGGTGAGAGAAGGTCCGAAGGGATTAGTAGCCAGACTACAGCCAGCCTCTTAGGGACTATGACAGGAGACACAGGCTTGTTTTCAGAACATACCAAATGGATGACACCCTCTCCTAGGATATGAAGTGTCTCAGGCTGTTATGACCGGCCTTTCCTTTTTCCGCTCTTGAAGGCAGAGCCTTGGAATCAGTATCAATGACAAAACAAAGCCACCTGCAAATTGCATGGTTGTGATTTTTCTCTGCGTTTTCCCAGGGGCTGGGTTTCCACGCATGTGCCCCATGCTACAGGCTACCCTAGTCTTAAACCAAGAGTTAGGGCTGAGACCTGGGGCCTGGCCAGCCTCATCTCTGAGCACCTGGGTTCTCAAGGCAGGCAAACTCCTCTCCGCCCAGGCCTCTAGAGAGGCCACAGCTGCTTTGTCTGTTTTAAGCCTTCAGCTCACACCCGCCCCTAGAAAGGAAGGAAGGAAGCCTTGGGCTACATGGAGGTAAAGCCTAAAGCCAGCCCAGAGCCTTGGGTCCCAGGCAGAAACTTCACCAGTGATTCTGAGGATTCCATTCCCCACAACCACATCTAGCCACTGTAGGGAAGTCAGCACCGGGCACTGTGGAAAAAAAAAATCAAAATGCAGGCACAAATAATAGGAATAATCCTAATAATCTGAGACCTGCCGCCCTTGCTAACAGGATCATAAAGGGCATTTGTTTCTAATTAAACACCAAAACCCTAAACCTTTCAACTCTGCATCCACAACTACTGTAAATGTTTATGAAAAACGGGAAATTCTCGTTTAATTCAAACCATGCCAGAAATGCGTTTTCGTTGTCTCAACTGGTGAAGAAATCCTATCGGCCCCAGCTTGAGCACATCTGAGCTTTAAATTAAGAAAGGCAACAGTCCTAGGAGCACAGCTAAATCCTGGGGAGGACTTGTGTGAAGCAGCAGCATCTCTTCATCACAGCCAGATTTCAGTGAGCAAAAGCCAAAGTGTCTTCCAGAAAGAGAAACGGGTACCAGAGGTGCTAACATTTTGCAGGGGAGGGTCATAGATACAGATTAGGCAGCCCAGAAAAAAGTGGTTAGAAGCAGAAGTTCTAAAACCAGACAACCTAAGTCAACTTCTTACCACCTGGGTGCCCCTGGGCAAAGCTCTTCACAGATCACTGTGATAATTAAATGAGATGAAGCCCTAGGCAGGGCAGCTAGCAAATCTGGCATGGTCCCTGCCCTCGGGAGTCCGATGGACCAGGCAGAGAAGAGGCATGAATCAGGAACTCATGCCCAGCTCTGGGGTATCTCCGGGCATTGCTCTGTACCCTTGTCAGTAAATACCTTTAGAGTTGCTGAAATCATACCCCTTACTGAGGAAGTGTGTCAGAGAGGAAAGGTTTTAGCAAGAGAGAGCAGCCCTTGCAACAATCCCAACGTGACTGTGCCCCAGGACCCGTGGAGCCTCTCGAATGCCTCTCCCCCAGATCCCATTGCTGGAGATCACGGCACCCACACGGATAACCCTGAGGGGCTGAAGAAATTCTCAGAACAGGAGGAATCTCTGCCTTCTTAATCAGAGGATGAACGTCCTCCCTTGGAGACAAACATTTCATTTTGGCTGAGTGAGAGCAGGAAAGAAGCCTCAGGGACCCGCTTAACTGCATTTCCTAACGCTTCATCCAGCCTTAAAAATTGGGGGATTTCCTTTGCAGGTCTTTGGGGAGAAGGGTTAGGACCTAAAATCTGGGGCTGAATCATCCTTTCTCTCACTGTGGATATTCTCACTCTCACAATGTCAGCAGTGGCCTTTCAAAAGCAGGGAGGTCCACCCCCACCCCACATTACTGCCCTTTAGGCAGAATACAGGGGGCATGGGGTGTTGCTCCATAGCATCCGGCTACCCTACCTCCAGGAAGGTGGCCCAAATTCCCACCTCCTCCACTACTGTCCACAGGGTCCACCCAAGGCTCCACCATAGACCATGTGACTCAACTTGGACAGTCACACCATCATTCCCTGGCCCACATGGTATCAGTCAGATCCAGTGAGTTTTGCTGAATTGTTGGAAGAAAGGCACCTTCTCTTTGCCAATGGACCAGAACCTGGAAGAATGACAGATGGTAGCCCTCATGTTATCAAGTGGAGCCTGAGGCAGTAACTAATCCCCAGAAAAGTACAGGGACTGGGTAGAGAGAAATCAGGTCTTGACCATATGTACCATTTGTTGAGCTCCTGGGTCCCACCATGCTTGAAGGTGGCATCTCAACCTTCCAATTCCACAAGCCAATACATTCTCTCATTTGCTTTTGGAGCTGGTTTGTCTTTCACTCACAACAGAGAGCTGGAAACAAGAAGAGCTGAATATTTGACAGAGAGGATGGCAAAGCCTCTCAGCAGCATCCAGCAAGGACTTCCTGACAGCCCACAGTGTGCCCAGCCCTGTGCTGGGGACGCGACAGGATACGAGAACCACAACATGCACAGAGGTCTGGGACGGACAGTCTTTTTGGAGAGATGACACACGCACTTGAGAGATGGTAATAGTAAAAAGAAAAAAAAGTGACAAATGCTGCAAAAGGGGGACACAAAATTCTGCTGACACATGAGGAGAGACAGCCTTCTTCAGGCCAAGGGCCAGGGGAAGGTCTGTGGAGGTAGCATTTTAGCACCATTCTGAAGAGAGTTGTGCTGACAAGCAGAGTTTGGGGAGGAATGTGGCAGATGGTGCCCCTGGTAGAGGGGACAGTATGGGCCAAGTTGTGGGACACATATTTTAGAATGAAGGACAGGGACCAGGGAAAACACTAGGCAGATGGCAGGAAATTCTGTGGGGGTGCAGCCAGGACCTCCCCTCTTCTCAGTGCCCCGCTGGTGTCTTTGCACCACTCTGCATGAAGCTCTGTCATCTCAGGCTGCTGGCAGCCAATCTGTGTACCAGATCTCAGCCTGCAAGGAACCTAGCTTTGGCTTATTTGGACCACCTCTGGAGGGAACCCTTTATGTATTGAGTAGTTGCCATGTGAGCTCTGCAATCTCTGAGAGCTAGCCAGTTCACTGTGCACTCCCCACAGGCTGCTTCCAGCATCAAGCCATGCAATGTGGGCACGAAACCCACTTGGAAGGAGCCCTGGTCAATGCCTTGCCTGGTCTGGCCGTTGCCAACCTCTTCTCACGCCACCGTGCCTTTTGCTTTCTGCATTCCCCAGGGCCTCGGCCACAGAGCCTTTGCATGTGCTATGCCCTCTGCCTGGAACACCATCCCTCTACCTAATCAACTCCATTATCCTTTAGATCATGACACAATGGCCACTTCATCATAAAAACACTCCTGGATGTCCAGGGCTCTACTCCTCCTCGTGTAGTAATGGATTAGGGGCAGCATTCCTGAGTCAAAATGTATGGGTTTGAATTTGGCTTCAGTGCTTCCTAAGTGTGTGACATTTTCATGTGTCTGTTTTCTCATCTGTAATATTTACATAAGAGAGAGGCTCAATAATGGCAATAATGTTAGCCATAAAAACACCAAGCACACATAAGCCATTGTCCTATGACTTAAGAGTATCACATCCTTCTGCTTCTCTGCCTTTTCTCAGATGTAATTTAATATATTCATGTGATCCTTTGATTGGCATCTGTGTTTGCCAATTGACTGAAAACGCCATGAAGCATGGGTGATGTCTAGTTTTGCCCATTGTTATATCTCTAGCACTTAGCACATTGCCTGGCACATAGTAAGTACTTCATAAATATTTTGGGAATGCGGGTGTGAATAAAAGAAGATAGGCAGGAAAAAGTTAGACCCAAATATTCTCATCATTTGCAGACTCTGATCTCAAGATGTCCGTCCAAGTAACTCAGGAGCAAGATCTTGAAGTTGCAAACATCTGTGGTTTCAAAGATGAAGAAAACAGATTCCAGAAGATGCTCCAGCCACTGAATTCCCGTTAGCAATTCATTTCCTCCTTAAAGAAGGATACAAAGCTCAGAGTAAACGTGGCCAGCCAACCAGATGCAACATTCTGTAGTCAGCAAAAGTCTGTCTGATGTGCATCAAATGACTATAATTCCTCTTCTAGCATCCCTAACAGTTCCAGGGAAGTTTCCGCATTTGTGACCTTTGGCCCAGATTTTAAATAATATTATGCTTTGCTCTGAAATGCTATTGTCTGAGAGTTTACATATTTGGGGTATGTTTTTAATATGTGTCTCATACCATATAATGGGCCAAATTCTCCTCTGAGATCCATGCTATATCTCCAAAGTATGGAATACGTTATAGATTGAGGGGTAAACAGCAGTTTCCATGCCAAACTTTTGATCCCTCATTTTCCTGTGGTCCTCCAGAAAGGACGGCGTGGATGCGAATGACCGAAAGAAAGTGGGCTTGGGGTTTGCAGTGGGGACATTAGCAGTTCCCGCTGCAAAATTCTTCCAATTAGTCCTACAGAAAGGTTGAGAGAGGCAGATGTGAGGGCTGAGCACGGATGGGGAATGGAGGGAGGACTGCCAGCCACCAGAGCCGCACCTCTGGATTGAGCAAGGCCTGCAGCTCTATCTGGGCATGGGTCTCCCTCCTGATGCCCCCCTCCCCTCATCCCACTTGCCTGAGCCAGCCTGGTGGCATTCACGTGACATGTTTCCCAATTGGTCTGAACCACAGAGATGTTTTCCTTCCTGGATTGTTCAGCCTTCTGAAAGTTTTTCTGCATTCCCCTTCTCCAACTCGGAGGTTCTGATTCCATGAAGCATCTTATGGAGTGTCGTTCTGAGCCACAACCCTCCCCTCAAAATGGCTTCTTACAAAGAAGAAAGTGCTAGAGGAATAAGAGATGCACACATAACGCCCAAAACCCACACCCCTCACTTATACTGGGACTGAAGCCACACCAATAAAATCTGCCCCCCTGCCCCTACCATATCCTAGAAATCTGAACTCCCACCCTTCTGGGGTCTAACCTCATTATCTCATTTTAGGTCTCAATATCTACCTGTTTAGCAACTAAGTTGCTGGAAATCAATGCTAGAAATCAAACTCACCTCCTCTGATAACACCTGTGTCCTTGAGAGACCCAGCCTGTGAAATGAGGCTCAGTAGAACCCTCTGATGGATGGGGCCTGGGCACTGCGGTGGGCTAGGTTTTCAGGGTACAACCTAGATCCCTGTGAAACTTCACCCAAAGGGGCCTCAGAGGACAACACCCTCAGTCTATCCATCAATGTCCTCCTTGCCCTTGGCCTGTCTCCATTGGAGATGGTGAACAAAGAGAGAACAAGAGAGATTAATTTCTTTTTAATCCTTCCCTTTGAGCAGGGGCCTGACCCCGGGCTTTGGCCTGTTTCAGCTCCATCCCAGGCAAGGCCATATTTCACACCAAATCATTAGTTTCTAGCGGAACAAGGCACCACCCATGGGGTATGGATGGCTTCCTATCTTGCAGGAGCCCACAGAGGCTGCTCAGACATGATCTCATCCATCCCCACCCTCCGGAGCAAGGTGGGGGCAAGGAGCATTATCTTGGCTGTGCCTCTGAAGGAACTTCAGCCCAGAGTTGAGGCGCCTCTCTCCAGTCGTTCAGTCCCAGGGATGCCAAACCAGCCCTCCTTAGCTCCAGCCAAACCCTCAGCAGCCCAGCTCTTCCTGGGCAGCCTGAGGACAGCACGGTGGTGAGAGACTCTGTACCACAGAACAAGTATAGGTAACTGAATGGGTCTGACTGTGTTCCAATAAAATTTGACTTCCCGAAGCAAGCAGTGTTTGGTCTACAGGGCACAGTTTGCCAACCTCTGTCTTAGTATAAGGCCAGACAAAATTTCCTGCTCAACACATGATCTTGGAATGTCAGATTGGAGCAGGGTTCGTCAACCTCAGAACTACTGACACTTTGGGCCTCATAAATATTCTGGGGGGTGCTGTCCTGTGCACTGTGCAGCAGCATCCCTGGCCTCCAGCCATTAGATGCGAGTTGCACATCCCCCGAAGTCATGACCATCAAAACTGTCTCAGGGCATTGCCAAATATCCTCTGAGGAGGAAAGTACTGGGTTGGAGACACCTTAAAGAGACCATGACATTTGTCTCCCATGGACTGTTGTCCTTGCCCAGGGGTACCAGCCTCAGTTTGCATGCCTGCAGGCAGAGGGATACCTGACGTTCTCACTTGGAACAACCCCTCTACCAGATTCAGATCACGGGAAGGGGCACCACGGCTCCTGCTTACTGAGCACCTCCTAAGAGCCGCACTCTCGGCTGTGGGCTTTGCATGCATCACTGCAGCAACACTGTGAAGTGGGTACTGCTTTGCCCCCACATTAGAGCAAAGCTAGGTGGGCCCTAGATCACACAGCCAACAAGTTCAGAGGCCAGGACTCAAATCTACAGCCCATCTGCCCTTGCCCTTACCCCCTGAATCACTCCGATGCTGACGTCAGCTCCGACTTTCGGACACTGGTTGGAGGAGGGCCCATCCTTTGCACCTCAAGTCTGGCCTGTCTGCCCACAATGGAGACTTGCCTCCTCTGTGTCTGTGCAGGGCAGTGTACAGACAAGACCTAGGCTCCTCCAGGTCCACACTTAGCTGGCTGACTCAGACCCAGTGCCCCACCTTCCTGCAGCCTCATGTTCCTCGTCAGTGAAGTGGGGACGACAATAGTACTGCCATCGAAAGGCCCCTGAAAGGCGGGAAAGATAACACAGAGTAAAGGCTCCACAAACCGTGAAGTTCTAAAGAAATGCCGGTGTCGTTACTGTGACTGGGGCCAATGGTTCCTTTCCATAGGGTGGCCACTACTTCTGGACTGTCTCTCTCTCGCTTCCTTCTAAGTCTGCAGGTTTCATTTTGGGCTCTGGGCCACAAGCCCTTCTCTGAGGTTCTCTCAGTACCCTTCAGAGCGTAGCAATTAGCCAGATCCCAGATCCCCTTGCCCCACTCTCTTCACCCAGAGCACCTCTGCTTTTATCTTTTGTAAATACTGAACCTCACCTTGAGATTCCTTTTGTAAAATGGGCTCAGCTGCTAAACAGAGCTAACCCCCATCACTTGAGGGCTGTGTTCTCTAAGTGTGGTCCTGGAACCAGCACATCAGCAGCAAGCTTCACCTGGTAGATCACCAGATATGCAGATTGTCAGGTCTTATCCCAGACCTACTGTCTCAGAATCGGCATTTTCACCAGGCCCCCCAGAGGAACATATGCCAGGTAAGTCTGAGCAGCTCTGCTTTATGTTCACATTATTGTACCTCCTTGGGAGCCCTTGCACTGGAAAAGGGGCACAGCCTTTACCAAGTCTATCCAAAGCTGCAGTTGGGAAGTCCTTTGGGAATGCAGAGATGTCTGTAAACTGCAACAGGGGGTTGAGTCAACAGTGTATTACTATATGGAGTGAAGATGGCCTTCAGAAGTGAGTCCAGTTTTCCACGCCTTGCATCTGCTCTGACCAGTGGGGGGCATGGTGGAAGTGGTGGTATGGCCCAGCCTCTGCAAAGACTAGCAGCTTCTGACTTGGTCTCCTGGAGCCCTAAACCACCATGTAAGGAACCAGTCTACCCAGAGGGGGACCACACAGAAAAGGCTCTGAGAGTATGTGCAGAAGAGAGGCCCAGCCAAGCCCAACCTACAGCCCCATCCACCAAAGCATGTGACTGAGGCCTTCTTGGACTTCTCAGGCCAGCCTGGCCCCACCCAGCCCAGCCACCAGCTGAATATTATCAGGTCATAGCGACCAAACTGCCTAGCTTATTTCTGATAGAATTCCTGACCCACAGAATTGTGAGATATAAGAAAATGATGGTTTAGCCACTAGGTTTTGGTGTAGCCTGCCATACAACAAGCAACAACTGGAGTAACTGCACAGGAAAATGAGGAAAATCTATCATTTTGGTCAAAAGTCTTACCAACACAGGTTAGAAATATGATCAAATGGGAGTCAAATGATCAGAAACCCACTGTTGTGGCAGAGTATTTAGGTCACTGTCTTGGCAGACTGTCAGCCCATTAGCCCCTCACCTCCCTCTTCTAAGTGCACTGAATCTTATCTCCCAGCAAGGCTCATGTGCCAAGGGAGGGAGGGTGATCCATGCAAACCTGACAGATTGGCTCATCCACATATCAGTGGCTACAGGCAAATGTGGTTTCATCAGAAGGTTTAGATGATGTCAGCACGCTCCCAGTAGAAAGTTCTCCAAGCTATTGCTTCTTCACTTAAAAAAAAAATGAGAGATGGGACGCCTGGATGGCTCAGTCAGTTAAGCGTCTGACTTGATTTTGGCTCAGGTCATGAACTCAGGGTTCATGAGATTGAGCCCCGCATTGGGGCTCCACACTGACAGCATGGAGCCTGCTTGAGATTCTCTCCTCCCCCCTCTCTGAAAAATAAATAAATACACTTAAAAATAAATTAAAAAATTAGAGAAGAACACCTTTGGGCTAGAAATTAGACACCCTGGGATTTGGAACCATCTCTGTTATGTTGAACCATCTCTGATAGGTGGTGACAAGCTTTGCAGCCTTGGGTAAAATCCTCTGCATTCCTAGTTTTTAATTTTTCCATATGCCCATTAGGGTTCTGTACAAAGTTTTCACATATAGTTTCTTAGAAGTTCATGGAAGATCCTCAGTGACTCAGTGTATCTATGAGGTTAGAAGGTAAGAGGGAGAACTCAGCAACCTGAGCTCTGGGTCCTCCAGCTGAACTTCAACCAAAGGAATTTACTGACATTTAGCAGAATTCTTAATTTCAAAATGAAAGCTAAAAACACTCCTGAATGCCACTAGGTGTTTGTAAGAGACCTTCTAGAATGCATATTTCTGAATTCTCTTCCTCTAATCTTGAGGGTGAGTGGGTATGGCAGTCTGTGCATCCATTTCCCCCACTGCTATTTCAGAAAGATAGGCATGGTGGGTCACTCTTATTTTTTCCTGCAGGGTATCACCCCCTTTTTTAATAATAGCACCTCAAATTTCCTTTGGGAAATTACCCCTCCTCCACTCTCAGTCTATGCCCCATGAAAGTGGGAGCACATGACCAGACATGCTCAGTTAACATGCAGGGTCCTCTTGGCCATGAAATATCAGTAATGTGATGGGCACAGGTCCCAAACCAGCCCAATGAGAGTCCATTGTGGACTTCCACTGAAACTGTCAGAAAAGGGGCCATCTCTTCATGGAGTTGTAGAATGACAAGTGGGAGTTGACAGCAGCTATCTTGCCACCTTACTGTGAAAGCCAACCTAAGAATGAATCTAAGCCAGAGGAGAGCAGAGCCAAGAGAAGGAGAGAGACAATACCTTGATGCTATCATATGAGCTTCTGGATCCAGCTGTACCTGAAGTCAATAGGCCCTTGGACCTTCTAGTTATTTAAGCTCCTTCCCCCCTTCGTTTTTAATTAAGCCAATTTGAGTTGGATATTTGTCTCTGAAACACAGAGTTTCAGCTGACAGAACAAGTGTAAATATAGCTTAATTGAATCTGGAGATGTAACATGAGAAAAATCTAAGTGTTTTGCATAACCAGACTGCAGAGGAAATAACCTCCCAGTTTACTGGCCTGAGAGCTTGGTGAACACCAAAGAACACCAAGCTTGCCCAGCACAGTCACCCTCCCCTCCCTTTTTGTATTTCTTTCCAGCTGTACCTTCTTTTACGGAGCTTATCTTTCTCTAGCCAAGACATCCAAAATGACATGCTATTGGAAGACATTCCTGTCTATGCTAATACCTGTGTTTAAATTTTTTTGTTGTGGTTTAAAAAAAAAATGATCATGATGTGATAGCAAATGAATGTTGGCAAATTACCAACTGACAGGCGTAAAATTTTATGAACATGCACATTCCAAAGGAATGTGGAAATAAGCCATCCACTGTAGTCCAGTTTGGCAGAAATATTACAAAAATAGAAGTTTGGCATATATTGTAATTCATTTAAAGATGCTTAAAAACCCATCCATCAACCTTGCACGGAAGGTCAAAGCAACACATGAATCCCAAATAAACAATAACTGATGTACAAGGAAAAGACCTGAATATCTGCCCCAAATACCAGAGAGAATGCACACATGTGGAAAAGATGGTGGTGAGGTTTGAAAGACTGATCTTCTAAAACCTTCATCAATGTTTAAAAAAATAATAATCGCTTCTTGCAATAAGTAAGGTGTGCTGTTTCCCATGAATGGCTGTCTCAATTTTGCTCCTCAAAGGAGATTTTGCTAATGGACTGATGGCTATGCATCCTTAAAACCTTTCTATTTTTTTACTTCAAGGACCACGTCTAAAAGGAGAAAAAAGTGCACAATAGATTGCTCGTGCATATCTGGCATCCAGACCCTCTCTACATCATCAGGAACCTGGAGGGGCTGACCTGCTCCTTCCCAATTCTCAGATGGGCTCCTGACTTGGACCTGAGCAAGCAGATTATCCATGGTCACAGTGATTGGTTCAAGGGTGGCAAGTTCCCCATCTGAGTCTCCTATGAGAGAGAGAGAGAGACAGAGAGAGAGAGAGAGAGAGAGAGAGAGACCATTTTCCTCCAGGATCCTGAGGAGAAAGGACTAGGAGATGTAAAGAAATTGCTACTTTTCCCCCAGTCTTTTGTAGGAGAAGGGAATGAGGCTAACAGGCAGAAAGAAGCAGAAAAGAGAGATAGATGCAACAGGGGTGGGAGAGATAGACACATAGATAGGTAGATATGGATGGATAGGTAGGTAGTAGGTAGACAGATAGATATGGATGGATAGATAGACAGACAGGAAGACAGAGGCAGAGAGATCTGAGATCCAGCTGTGCTTGCAAACTGAACCACCACCACTGCCTGGGCTTCTCAGCAATCTCGACCAATAAAACTTCTTTTCTGCTTCAGCCAGTTTGACCTGGGCTCTGCCACTTGGAACTGAACTAATTTTGGCTGATTCAGTTACCCACAATATTTGCAGCACGATCAAGACTGTAAGAGAGGTTGGATAAAGGAGAAGGATGACATGATTATTACTTCAAAGAAGCTCACAGTTTAATTGTGTTCAGTTTGGTAAAGGTTTGCTAAAAATCTATTCTGTTCTAAAGCCTATATGAGGGGCTGAGTGACCTAAGATGATGACTGTGACACAGGCCTCATCCTAAAGGATCTCCCTGCTAAGTCAAGCAGTGGCTTTCTTCTTGGTATTTTGGAGATGGGGGATGTGTGGCTATTTGGAACCAGGAAGGCATCATTCTGGACTTGATGAAGGTGGGCAAAATCTAGAGGAAGAAGGAAAGCTTGTAGGATATGGACTTGGAGGTCCTTTTCTAGTGTTTTGGTACAGTGGAAAATTAGGAAAGGAAGATGCTTCCCTGATGTCCTCTAAGCCCCCTATTCTAAGGGGCCTATTTTTTTTTTTCATATTTTAACTACTTGTGAAACTGGGGTGTGGCTTATAAACTGCTTAAGAGCTTGAGATTCAGCTTTCCCAATTATCATGTGGTAGTAATATCTAAGTTGAAGATTCCTGTAACAGAAATATTGCTAGTTGTCTATCATACTTTTTGTTTGCCATTCTTCTTAGTCATAGGATCTCTGACTTTAGTTTTTTTTAATACTTATTTTTAAGAGAGAGAGAGAGACAGAGAGAGAGACAGAGCATGAGTGGGGGAGGGGCAGAGAGAGAGGGAGACACAGAATCTGAAGCAGGCTCCAGGCTCTGAGCTGTCAGCACAGAGTCTGACGTGGGGCTCGAACTCACGAACTGTGAAATCATGACCTAAGCCAAAGTCAGATGCTTAAACGACTCAGCCACCCAGGTGCCACGATCTCTTTTAAATAAATGCATGGCTACTGGAATGACTATATTTCTAAGCCTCTCTTGCAGTTGTGTGTGACCATTTGCCTAAGTTCTGACCGATGAAATATAAGCAGAAGGGTTACATGCAATTTCTAGGATATGTCCATGAAGGGAAAAGGGCCCTTCTTGGTTCCTTTTTCATTCTTGCTGCCTAGAATTTAGCCACGAAGGCTGGAGCGTCAGCAGCCATTTTGAACTAGAAGGCAGAAACCATGTCCTAGGACAGGGATCAGCAAATGTTTTCCTTTCAGGGTCAGATAGTATTTTTGGCTTTGCAGCCTGTATGTTCTCTGTGGCAGCCACTCAACTCTGGTGGTGCAAAAGCAGGCACAGACAACATGTAAATGAATGAGTGTGGCTGTGTTCCAATAGCACTTTATTTGCAAAACCAGGCGGTGGGCTGTGGGCCACAGTTTGCTAGGACAGAAGAGCAGCAAATTAAGAAAAAACAGGGTTTCTGATGACATCACGGCACCCCTTCCCTGAACATGGACTGCCTCTTCCCAGACATATTTTATATGAGAAAAAAATACATTTCACGGTTTTTTAAAGAATTTCTGTCATTCTAGGCCAAACTTAATTCCAACTACGATTGTTGTTTAAGGAATGAATAAAGGGTGCATATGAACTATCCAAAATACATATGAAAGACAAGTGGATACAGAATAGAATGGGTATTTTATAATAATAATCAGATAGCTGTACTTAAGAAAGCGTTAGCTACCTCCAGGTTGAGGAGCTGGTGGCCAACACATTTGAAGTCGGCAGGGGAGAGAGGGAAGGAGCCTGCTCCACAGGGAGAGTGTACAGTTTAACCCTTTCTGCCCTCCGCCACGCACCTCTGCTCTGCATGGGGTCGGGGGTTCCACTCGCCACCTCTGACTGGCCCTGTCTTCTACTGTGCTGGTATTCCTTCCCACCCCTGAGATGCTCCCATCAGGACAACAATAAAACACTCAGAAAAGAAAACGTGCTAACCTTTACTGAATATAATAAAAAAGATGTGACGGCCTAGGCCCACGTAAGCCCACTTAGGTTAGAGCGCCCAGGCTTGGCCATAAGTCACCCTCTGGCAACCGAAACCACATGAAGCACAGTGTTGAAAACTTGCTAAATCATTTGTCACTCAAAGGCTTTTAAAATAAAATACTTTCAGAAATAATCATTTGATTTCAGCCTTCAAACTGTGGGCAGCACTGAGCTGGATGTAAATACTTTCTCTTCACAGGCACATTCAATAGCAACTGAAATCAAGGCCAGTCAAAAGTCTTTGCTGTCAAGTTTCAAATCCAAACTTCTCTCAAATTCCGAATTTCTTCTTCCTTATGCCTCAAATGAAATTATTACATACAGTGGGGAGGCAAAGGTCTCTCACCCTGGGGAAAAAAACATCCTGGCTACTGAGTTTTCTAGCTCTGGATTTAAGTAGATTTGACTTTCATGCTATGATATCCATTCATTGAACATCCTACTGTGTGTCAAGGGCATCTGCTCTATCTGATTGTGTGGGTTCAAATCCTGGCTTCACCACTTATCGACTGTAAGACTTTGGGCAAATGTAGAATCTCTCATCTGCAAATTCATTCATTTGTTATGAAAAAAAGTTTTGAGTACCTACTATGTGCCAGAGACTGTTAGATGTGCAGGAAACAAAGTAGACAAATGCCATGCATGCTTTATGCCTGCTGCAAAGTAATTATTCAATTAATGCTCATTGTTATTATGTTGATCATCATTCATTCATTCATTCATTCATATAAAAAATATGTATGTATGGATATTAGACCACATTCCAGGTGCTGGAAATCCAGAAGGAAATGAGAGTCCATCTTCTCTTAGCACTTGTATATATTTGTGGAGAAGGCAGGCAATATGTAAATACACAAAGAAGATTTTTTTCCTATAGTTATAACTGCCATGAAAACAACCAGCTGGGGTTATATGATGGGGAGTAATCAATGATGATGTGGACAGGGGAGGTCAGGGGAAGATTGCCTGAACCACCATATGCATATCTGGGAAAAAGCTTTACAGGCAGGAAGGTGGGCCTGCGCAAAGGCCCTGAGGCCAAAAGGGCTTGATATGAGTGAGAAATAGATAGAAGACCAATTAAGCAAGGGAAAAGTGGTTTATACCACTCTGTACTTTATAGTACAGTTGGAGAGGTGGGCAAGTCCCTCATTATTTGGGACTTGGAACTCCTGATAAGTTTTTTGGATTTTATCCAAATGAAACAAAATCCTACTGGAGGGTTTTAAGGGAGAGCTTAATCTAATTTTCATTTTAAAACCTGATACTTATGAATGTATAGAGACCAGGGTGGAAGTAGGATGACCGGCTAGGAGGCTGCTGTGGTCCAGCCAGGATGATGGGCTGGGTAGTAACTGGTCATGGTAAGAAATGGACATGGCAGGGCCACCATGCTGGGTGCAGGAGGTGAGAGAAAAGGAAGAGGTGACAATGATTCCCAGGTTTTTAAGAAGGAGGACTAGAACTGGAAGGAGGGTGGAAAGACACTGAAAAGATTTCCCACTGGGGATAGAGAGAGCAGTCTGGGGGCCTGCTTTGGGCCTAGACTCATCACCCATGGATGGAAGATGAAGCCAGAGGGATGGATGAGGTCACCCCAGTGATTAGTGGAGCAACAGACAGCAGCCTGGAAAATTTCCTTCCGGCCTTTTCCCTCACAACTGTTTTATTGCTATCTGGTGAGTTTCACTCCTGGTGATGGCTTCCCTCTTTGGGCCCTTCTAATCTGTTTCCTTTTAGAAGGTGGCTGTGTTCAGTGGTTTTTCATTTCTTTCTCTGGGCTAATTTTATTGCTCATAGCCTTCTCTTCAGCTGCTTTGGCAGGGAGATGCTGTATATTAAAATAGTTATTATTTTATTTTATAGCTTGGTTGAATCTATATTCAGCTCATTATAAGTGTATGGGTCCCACTAGCCAAATACATTTCATAATGGTAAGCTCTTATTGAGAGAGAAATCTTACGTTCCCCTGGTATCTCCCAGAAGGCTGCCTCCTAAATTGTGATGAATCATAAGTGGGTCCAAGAAGCCCACAGTTTCAGTCAGTGCTAGTTAAACCATTGTCCTGGTTCAATTTGGCAATGTTTATAAAGCTGGGACCCATGTGATTTAAGCAGAGTGGCAAGGAGGCAGGAGAAGAATTATCTGACATCTCAAAATTAACACTTTCCAAACCTAGCTCCTGATCATTATCAATTCATCCCCTTCTGTAATCTTCCCTATTCCGGATGGTGGCACTCCTCTCTTCCAGCTTCTCGGGCTTAAATGTTGGCTATCTTTGACTTGTGTCTTTCACACTCCGCATCCAACCTTTCAGCAAATACTGTCATTCTTCCTTCAAACCCTATCAAAAATCCAACCACTCCCTTTCACCTACACCTAACCACCTTGGTCCAAATCCTCAACATCTCTTTTCTGGATATTTTTTTACCAGCCTTCAGTGCCCTTGCCCCATCCTGTCTATTCTCAATGGGACAGAGAATTCTCATCAAAATAAAGTCAGATCATGATAAACTAATTTATCCAAAACCTTCCAATGACTTCCCTTCTCACTCACAGCAGAGCTAAGTCTTTACTGGCCTGGGAGACCTTACATGGTTTCTCTGACTCATCCCCTGCTGCCTTCCCAGTGCTCACCATACTCATGTCAAGTGTCATGAACACATGTCATACACATTCCACCTCAATGCCTTTGCATGTACTGTTCCAACAAGCAGGAATGCCTTTCCCCCAGAGATAAGCAAAGCTCACTACCTTACCTCCTTTAGAACTTCAGTCAAGTATGACATCTTCACTGAGGCCTCCCCAAGCATCCTTATCTAAAATTTCAACCGTCCCAAAACTTCCATACATAGCCTCTTCTCGCTCCATTCATCTTAACAATATGAATCAGAGGTACTTCTCATCAACAGTTTATGTATTTGCTTTTTTCAAATAATCTCTCTCCCTGAACTAGAATATAAACTTGCTGAGGGCAGGGATTTTTGTTTTGTTCATTGCTATATCTCCAGTATTTCATCTAGTGCCTGGCATACATTATAGATGCTCAATAAACATTTATTGAATTAATTAATTAATTAGAAGACTCTATTTAAAAATTTAAGTTTTTTATTGGATTGTCTTTACCACTACAAAGAGCATTGATCACATATCAGCCAGGGTGTACCAAGTTGTACAGCAGGAACAAGAAAACTGAAATCTCGTGGCTTTACACAGCAAAAAGTTTATTCTTTTCTCATACCAAGTGTCTGCTGTGGGTCAGCAAGGGGTCCTGCTTGCTGTGGTTACTTGGGCTTCATCTCAGCACATGCTCCCACAGTCAGAAAGGCAGGAAGAGAGAACAAGGTGAGGGACACATGGCTCTAGAAGCTTCTGCCCAGAAGTAACACACATTACCTCTGTTCATATTCCATTATCCAGAGCAAGACACGAGGTCGAGTCTGACTTCAGGAGGAGAGGAGGTAAAATCCTACCTTATATCCAGAGTGAGATTGGTGAAGGGCCCAAATGGCTACCCCAGTCCAGAAGAACACAGTAAACCCCTCTTCATGTGTACATACTTCTCTCCTTCCCTGCAGCCTTCCGAGTTCTTCCTATCCCATCATTTCCTAAAGCCCCTTCAACACAATTCTCCTTTCTTCAAGGAATGCCCCTCTCCAGCCCTACCTCTTCCCTCAACACACATACTTATCATTCGCTGGATTTTGCATCATGGAAGCCAAGGGCCCGGTTCTGCAAAGCTGGCCTCCACGGAGGGTTGGTGGGGGTAACTAGGCTGGCACAGAGAGAACCTTGTCAGCAGGCTGACTGAAGGGCCAGGCTAGAAAAGCTTATAAGTTATGAAGCTTTGTCCAGTAGCACAGGCACATGGCATCCTGCCCACCAGATAGAGCACAGTGCTGGCTGATTTCCACATGGCTGAAACCAAGATTTTAGTGATCAGAGGAAGATCCAGCCCTTTGGCATTCTGTTTCTTAAAAAAAAAAAGGGGGGGTTAGATTTAGACTGTTTTTCAAAATGTATGGAATCTGTAATAGCTAACAAGACTATTTGGCTAGCAGTCCCTGACTACTCCTTTTACTAGAGATTTATTATGTCCATAATTTTGTGAATACTTACATCTTCATTCACCATACTAGTAAATTTTTACTGAGTATCTACTATATGTCAGGTACATAGCAAACAAGACAAAGATCCTTGCCCTCGAGGAGGTTAAATTCTATGAGGGGCAACGGTGAGTGAGATAAATGAGTAGATGCCATGGTGTTGGAAGGTGCAAGTGACACAGGACAAGCGGAGGCAGAGCAGGGGGAAGGGGGCCCTGGAACGTGGCTGTAGGCTGATCTGTTGTTCCCGGACTTGGCAAACAAAGTCACTGTGCAGGAAGGTGATGTGAGAGTCTGGTAAGCTGTCGGGTCACCTGTAGCCCCGGCAAGCAGAACGGAGAGCTAGTGTCGCAGGGACGCTGTGGGTGGCTCTCATCACCCCCTGGCCTGGGGACCACTGCTTCTTTTTATCCTCTTCTTTTTAGAGTGATGAAAATAGAATGGGTTCTCCATTTTCCTCACCTTTCACTCATCTCTCACTGGGACCATTCCAGGAACTTCTGGGTAATGTGAGGGAGAGGAGCTAAAAGTTGCCTCTGGACCCACTTCAAGGAAATGTCACTGAAACCCCAGAATTCATCCCACTTCAGTGAGCAGGTACCCCTGTCTCCAAGGAGCTGAGCAGGCAGCAACTTTCCAACCTATCTGATTAAACAAATACAAGAGAAGACCACATTTGGCAGCAACAAAGGATTAAAAATCCCTCCATGATTATCTTGGGCCAAATCTAAAGAAGGAATCTGCATTCATCCTGATAACACGTTAAAGTTCAGTGGCTGAAAAATCTGCAGAACAAGTTGGGTCTCGGTGTGGAAGGGGCAGGGAAGGAGCATGCATTCGCTCTGCCAACGAGGAGGAAAAAAATTTTAACGAGGGCAAGATAAGAGCCAGACGTGTGGAAATATTTCTCTTTGAGGATATTCTTTGTACCAATTACTCTTCAAAGATATCACGTTAGCATTTTTGGCACAACTTGACAATTAAATTAGACGAATGGTTTTCAATGTTTTTGCATTTGATGTGCCTGAAACTCTTCTTAATGCTAACATTTTCAGCCCGTCACACACATTCTTAAAACTCTGGCAAGTTGCATAAACACTGATTTCAATTAAGTCGAGGATTTAAAACATTTCACTATTCATCTCTTTTTTTAAAATGGCATGACAAATAACTAATTGGGCTTGAGCATCACTTTGTGGTGCCCAAAGTTTGGGGATAGAAAGAAACAAGAGCTAATAAATTTCTACTTTTAGACGATGACTTCCAAGATGGCTTCACGACTTCTATTCAGTGACTCTCCTTTCCTCCCACGTATCGATGGTGCCTTGAATGACCCCTTCCGCCTTTCAATTTCATGCTCCCAAATGGTCCTTGTCCTGGTCTGTTGTCACTGTTGGTTGCCCAGGAGAGGAGGAGAATGCTGTGCCGGACATTGGAAAGGAGCAGTAATAACAGTGTGGTCAGAATGTGAACCTCAGCCAGGGGAGAAGCAAATTCCAGTTCTAATATCTAGGGTTATAGTTTCCCACTTGCTGATGTGACAATGTAACTTGACGAGATAATGACTTCCAGGTTGGTTCCAAATGGTCTGGGATTGGAAGGTGAATGTAGATGGAGGGCCAGGTGGAGTTGCAGCAGCCAGATGACGCATACATTGGAAGAGGTGGCTGTTCTGCAGGACAGCTCTCCCAGGAGTTCAAAGAGTACTGACGATATTCTCTAGCTTACCACTGACATCCCAGGAGAAGAACAGATGGTCGATGGTCAGACAGGCCCTTAAGACTGGCATGTGATAAGGAAGTTCAAGGAAAACTCTGAAACCTTGGAGCTTCCTGTTTCTTCTCTGCCCTTCCCTTACTTCCGGTCTTTCCCCTCGCACGGGTCATTTTCTTTTCACTTTTGACATGTTCCAATTTTTAACCGGTTTAGAAGATTTTGATCAACATCAGTAATGAGAAGTGATGTTCACTCTCCATACCCATTCTCTGTGTGGAGGGCTCTTTCAGGCCATCAGCACTACTTACTTATGAAATTTCCCACAGAAACCTGCTCTTTCGTTTTTTAATCTCTCAACTCATTTGATACCAATCAGTAATCTGATGTCCTCTTCCTTGCTGGATTGAAAATTCTATGAGAACAGGGATCAGGTCAGTTTTGTGCACTATGTACCCCCAAATCCTAGCGGTATCCAACATGTCTTTTTATTCTGATGTTTTACATCAGGGTCCTTACTGACCTTAGGGAGACTGATCACCTGAGGGTCAGCTAGTTCTCAGAGATAATACATGACTTGGTGGCTTTCATATACAAACCAACTACCCTAACTACCCATGTCCCCTAACTACTTCCTTTATGGGGCACTCACAAGACTCTCAACACTCTAGGCTACTATTCTCTGCCCTAATCTCCCCAGGGCCAGGTACCTCTACTTCCCAGCGACTGCCAAAGTTACTCAAACTAGCCAATCCTAAGCCTGTTTACCCTGCCTTCTCTTTCTTTTCCAATGGAAACCACAATAAAGGCTCTTGCCCACCTTCCCCTAATCCCCTCTGCCTCCTGACTGACCCTGGTGCATCCCTGTGTGGCCCTGTGTGGCATGGCCTGCCTCCTCTCCCTTGGAACTGTGAGTAGCAAACTATCTTTCCAATGAAAGTTGTCTCCTGATCTCTTGGCCTCACCATACCTGAAAAATAATAAAACCTGTATTTTAAAACCCTAGCATATTACCCAGCAGACAGTGGGTGCTCGACTACTATCTGCAGGAGACGGGCTGACTGAATAAGTAGAGGGGTCTTCCAGCCCTGCCTCGAAACTTAAAAGTCCCCCCAGATTCCCCGTCCATTGTTTCCTTGGGCTTCTTCCTTCTTCATACCAGGCCACCACCTTGGCCAAAATTCAGGTGGTCCCTCCCAAACCCAGGGGGTGCTGTTCTTCCTGCCACCTGCAGGGTTTGTGTGGCCCAGGAAGGCGAGCCTGGTGGCGTTGCTGAAGGGAGAGGGTGTTGGGACATGGAAGGGCTTTTCTTGGCTGCCTGTCATCATGAGACATTCCAGCCAGCAAGGAGAACAAAGACAACAGCCAGGGAGCCTCGCCTTTTATGGTTCCGTCCTGGCAGCACTTCAGGAACAGCCAGAAAGTAGACTGGGGGCCAGGCAGGCCTTGTCGCCTCACTTATGTGCATCCTGGCTGTGGGTCCTCCAGCTAGAGGAACACCGCTGCAAGGGGCACAATGGTCTGAAAGTGAGAGTGTGGCTATTGAAGGGACACCATTCCTGGCATTAGCTTTCCTCATGCCCATCTCTGGCATCTCCCATAAACATCTGGGCAGGCATCAGAAAGAAATAAAGCACTTCCAGGCTGAAATGACAGCAATGACCACTTTTTTTTTTTTTTTTTTTTTGTCCCCTGGGGATATTTGGAATCTTCTACAAAATAATACATCATGTTTATTGAGCAGTCACTACGTGCCAGGCACCATTCTGGGCACTTTGTGTGTGTGAGGTCACAATAACACTACAGTGGGGTATCACTATCCCCATTTTCATGGGGTTTGACTGGGGTAAAGGGACTTGCCCAAGTTCACACGGTGAGGATAGGGCCAGGTTTAAACTTGAGATACCTAGCTTTAAAATCTTTCCACCACACCACATGGCCTCCCTCTAACACCGAAATTCTGTTAAGCATTCAAAAACCTCAGCTGGGTGGCCTTGTAGGGCCTCAGTTTCCCTCTCTCTACTGTAAACAGGTTGCCCCAGATAATCTCACTAAAAGTCTTTTTATATTTTATTATTTTGACTCAATAAGTGACACTTCTTTTTTTTAATTTTTTAAATGTTTATTTATTTTTTAGAGAGAGACAGAGTGTGAGTGGGGTAGGAGCAGAGAAAGAGGGAGACACAGAATCCGAAGCAGGCTCCAGGCTCTGAGCCATCAGCACAGAGCCCAATGCGGGGCTTGAACCCACAGACCGTGAGATCATGACCTGAGCCGAAGTCAGACGCTTACCAACTGAGCGACCCAGGTGCCCCAATAAGTGACACTTCTAAGCACTGCAGATTTCCTCTGGGAGCTAAAGAAGCTGCAGGGCATTTGAAGCCACTATCATCAGCTTTGTGACTTTGAGCAAGTGGCTCAACTTCTCTGAGACATAGAGAAGGGAACAAAGTAGTCTTGAATCAGGTTTGACTCCAAAACCCCAAGCTCTTTTTTGAAGAATTCTCTACCTGTACCATTTCCTTCCTCACCAGTATTCCTGTCTCAAAGTAAATATTTCTGGAATGTGATAGAATTACAGGACCCAACACATAAAAGTGTGGGTAAGGAATGGGCTTTGATGTTAGATAGCCTGAATTTTACCTCCACCACTTACTAGGAAGTATTTAGCTTTCTCTGTGACTCAATTCTCTTATCTGCAAAATGGTCACTGACAATAGTCATTGTTCCATAGATTTCCCTGAGAATCGCCCGAGATGATGTATTTCACATGGAGCTGGGCGGCAGGAGCACTTAGTAAATGTTAGTCATTAATATGATTGTTGAACTTTATGATTTACTCTCTTCTTTGCATGCCTCCCACATCTGGAATGATGATGTGAAGAGAGCAACAGATGGGAGGGCAATCAGGGCAGCCGGGTCCACAGCAGCCATCTGGTAGCGAGCTGGAAGGCGGCACCAAGAGGCAATGTCACGGCTAGTTGGAGGCAGGCTGTAAAAGGGAAGACTGGGGTAGCTAGAATGACCCATTGGGCTACCCCTTGTGTGATCCCTCACAATTATTACTTCCTCCATTTGCACAGCTAATGTCTGTCAGTCCCTTGGTCCTCTGCTTGCCCGAGTCAGCTGCCTGCACCTTCTTGAGCCCCTGGGTCCCTGCCCCATCTTCACTCTGCGTGCATGCAGTTCAAGTATCCAGGAAGCCTGCCACAGGCCATCAGCCTCGGTAACAGTTGGTTCTGTCCACAAACTATGAATTTCCACAGTCTTAACATGCATAATTTTCCTACCTTTAAGGTTTTCTAAAAGGAGAATACAGTTTACATTTGCATTTACTACTTTTTAGCCCTATGGATAGAGCTCTGGAGAGTAGGTTCTGTTATTCCCATCTGACCAATGAGGAAACGGGTCCATACAGGTGAAATGACTTACCCAAGGCTTCAATGCCAAAGGGCCTTAATTGAAACCCACGCCCAAAGGACTTCCAAACTCTTCCTGTTTTATGTACAACATTTGGTAGTGTTCCTCTCTCAAATCCCCTATGAAATCTTTGATAGGACCTTCTTTGCCAAAGTTGCTTGAGGAAATAGTGCAATAAAACAACATTTTCTCTCCCAAGTCATCTGGCCAATGCATGAACCTAAGTAAAAGGATGCAGAGAATAGGCCATCCCATGGGTGACGAGCTTTCTGCTACTAGGTATGTCCAAGAGGAGAATGATGCCCACGACGGGGGTATCAAGGAAAATTCCTGCGGCTTTGGGTCTGTCACCCACCAGCACATGACCTGGGGTGAATCACTGTGCCTCTCTGAACCTCCACTGGCTTCATATTCTGTATTATATGAAATGAGGGTAAGAGGCTTATAGAGTTGAGGATTCAAGATGTCTGCTGGGTGACACTCACAAGAGAGCTCAAATGAAGGTGGCCTTGTTACCATGACTGTGATCATCGTGTCTGCTCCTTCAAGCCCCAAAGTCCCATAACTTCTCTTGAGAGAGTCAGAGACAGATGAACTATCACCAGTCCCCATCAGACACAGGTCAGAATGGGCCCTGTGTTTCCATAGACCAGTTCAAAGGCCCTAGCTAGTTCCCTGTGCCACACAAACACCCCCTTGTCCATGATAGAAAAACCACACACCAAAGGAGTGGTAACTTTTGGTTCCCTCTTCTGAGCTATTGGCTCATAAACAGTTGTTAATAAAGGAAAGGGCATTTCGGCATTGCAAAAGTACCCTGATTTATTCCTCAAAAATGTGTACACTTAAAATCCTTCAAGGGAGATAGATCTACATCGATATTTAGATATCTAATTTTACAGATGAGGAAACCGAGGCCCAGAGAGGTGAAGGGATGTGCCCAAGGGCGATGATGCAGCAGGACCTGAATCTAGGTCTGCTGGGCTCCAAGTACTTGCCCCTTGGCATTCTGTATGTCACCAACCTGAGGCTTCTTCCTAGCTCTAGAGCAGAAGCAGGAGATGGGCTTTCTCTTTTTAACTCTCAGCCAAGACGACAGGTAGTTAACCAGCTCTGAAGCAGGCCCATCTTGTGGGCCTTCCCACTGGCTGACATCCCTTTCAGTCACCTTATAGCTTCCGCGGACGATCTCTTCCTGGTTTCCTGTCCTACCGAACCATGCTGTAAAAGTACAGCTCCTAAGTGGTGACAAGCACAGTGACACAGCATCATGAGATGCTTGAGGGAGAATCTTCTAGGGGGTGATATCACACCCTCAGGGCCCCCTGGCCTTTTCTGAGCCCTATTTAGAGTCCCTAGACCATGGCTCTGCTCTCTCTGTCCAGAGGAGGGACTTGTCACACTTGGTCCTAGACAGCTCAGGTGATAAAAGATCAAAAGGCAAGCTGAAGCCTGTGGCTTGCCAACAGGCTATTGTCTGCCCTGTCTCCAGAGCCGCCTTCCTTCCAGCCTTGGAGGCCAGCAAGCAGCCCCTCTTGCTTGAGGGTCACCTTCTCTTTCACAACTGATTTAAAAAAAATCCCCTCTTGCTCTTAATTGCACGCTGTGTGTTCAGATTTCCTGAAGTTCATGAACTGCTGTGAAATTTAAGACAAGTCTGCATTCCCACTGCATTGCTACTTTTTAATTCTAAATTCCACCCACCTCCCTAGGAAAAAAAGAAAAAAAAAAAAAAAAGCCAAGCTGAGTCAAAGAAAATTTATGCCAGTTGAAAGGAGAAGGCCAGCCCCAAATAATTCTACTAATAAAAGGGCAGTGAGAAACAGGGTAAAAATAATAAGGTTATATCCTCATAAAGTTCCTTTATTTGTGATTCCCAAGGTACTTGGGGAACACTAGCTCATCAGGGCAGGGTCCCAAATGTAGCATCTGCTCCCAGTGGTTGCCTCCATCGCTCCGGGGGTTCTATAAACACAGGATTGTAGCACTTGAGAGCCTTCGAGGTGGGTTGGTGGGAAGTGCAGACCAGAGGATTTTATAGCAGGAGAAAGAGGTGCCAAAAACCCTAAAGACTTCCCCATGGTCACCTGATGAGTCAGGCTGAAGCCCAAACAGAGCCCAGTCACGAACTGCACTCTAGGCCTTGGAGAAGAACCCACTTTGCGGTGGCCACAGGCCATTAAGAGATGCTTTGTAATAAAAGACCATGTCCTGGAGCACTTCATGGGGCCTCCACAGTCCTATGAAAGAGGCAGAGCACCCCTCCCAAGCCACGGGGTTAAAGGAAACGGAGGAGATTGGACAGAACATCAAGCATGAGTTAGGATGAAAACTTCAGAGCAGAGCTTTCCTAGGGCAAGCACTTGCTCAGGCCCCTGTTTGTCTGAGGCACTGGAGACGAAGGGGAACAAAGGAGACAGGGCCCACCTCAGGGAGCTTATCATCATCCAGGGGGAGCTTGTGGGTGAACAGCAGGCTCGAAACAAGTAAGACTGTGGTGAGTGCTGCAGTGGGCAGGAAGGAGGTCTGCCCACATAGGGCCAGCTCCTCTGAGCTGCGTCTCCCCCACCTGACCTCTGCGGTAGCGGTGGACCAGCTGATTTCCTGCAGTTCCTCTCGCACCACATGACCGCCAGAGGGTGAGAACAATGCAGTCACTCCCCTGTATGAAAGCCCTCTGCTGGGGCACCTGAATGGCTCAGTCATTAAGGCTCTGACTCTTGATTTTGGTTCAGGTCGTGATCTCGCGATTCATGAGTTCGAGCCCCACATCAGGCTCTGTGCTTACAGCTCGGTAGAGCCTGCTTGAGATTCTCTCTTTCCTCTCTCTCTGCCCCTCCCCCGCTCTCTCTCTCTCTCTCTCTCTCTCTCTCTCTCTCTCTCATTCTCTGTCTCTCAAAAATAAATAAATAAACATTAAAAAAAAGAAAAGAAAAGCCCTCTGTGGTTGCTCCCATCATGTGTACCAACATCCAAACTCCAGAGTCTGGCCCCTGCCTCTCTCCCAGACCTCTTCTCCTGCCATTTCCTTCCTACTTCATTATTCCACCAACCCTGACCTGTGGCCTTCATACATGCTTCTCTCTGTACCAGGAAAGTTCTTGCCTCAGCTCTTTCCACAGTCTGCATCCTCTCCATCATTCAGGGGTCTGCTCACCTGTCTCCTCAGAAAGGCCTTCATCCAGGGGCGCCTGGGTGGCTCAGTCGGTTGAGCGTCCGACTTCAGCTCAGGTCACGATCTCACGGTTCGTGAGTTCGAGCCCCGCATCAGGCTCTGGGCTGATGGCTCAGAGCCTGGAGCCTGCTTCCGATTCTGTGTCTCCCTCTCTCTCTGCCCCTCCCCCATTCATGCTCTGTCTCTCTCTGTCTCAAAAATAAATAAACATTAAAAAAATAAATAAATAAAAATAAAAAAATAAAAGAAAGGCCTTCATCCAGCTTCTTCTACAAAGTAGCCCGTGCAAGTCCCTCCCTATCATGTGACCCTGTTTTCTTTCCTTCAAGGCAGTTGTCCCTTTCTGAAATACCCTCCTGTATTTGTTCACTTACACATCACCAATCTCCCTGTATTAGTTAGCTATTTAACAAACTGCCCCAAAACTCAGTGGCTTAAAATAGCAACCATTTATTATTGCTCATGCATCTACAGGTTAACTGGATAATTCATTCGGTCCTGGCTGGGCTCATCCGTGTGTCTACAGGGGTTTATTAGATAGCTCTGCTGATCTTAGCTGGGCTGTTTCACATGTTTGGGGGTTGACTGACTGTGACCTAGTATAGGGTGGTCTTGACTGGGACAACTCTGCTCTCCTCTAAATAGCCCCTGATCTACCACCAGGCTAGCATGGGCTTGTTTTCATGTGGCTAGGCAGAGTTGAGAGAGAGAGAGAGAGAGAGAGAGAGAAACCACTCACAAGGCCTCTGAAGGCTTAGGCTCAGAACCGGCATATCATCATTTCTACCACACTTTGATGGCTAAAGAAAGTCTCAAGATGAGTCCAGATTCAAGAGGAGGTGCAACAGAATTCCACCTGTGTTTGGGAGGGGCTGCAAAACCACATTGCAGAGGGTACAGATATGTGGGTCCTGAAGAATGGGGACATTCTGGCAGTCGACCTACCATATTCTCCTTCTACAGTGTAAGTTCCATGAGACAAAGGGCCTCAGTGAGCACCTACCATGCACTATGCACAGATTTAACCATCCTCTTACAGCGTATACATAGTTCACAAACTGGGTTTGGTGGGTTCATCGATTTTTTAAAAAAGTGGCACATACCCCCTTATGACACTGGATTCTGGGACAAGGTTGTGTTCTGGGCTAGACAAGTTACAACAGGCGTCTGCTGTATGGAGCTGTTCTACACTGGGAGACATATCTGCCCCATGGGATACCAAAATCCACGTAATAACAGGTCATGTTATAATGAGGTTTCACTGCACATGCTTGCTCTCCATTTAAAAGACAGCAGGCCCTGCCAGCTCTTCCTCCAGCTGCTGGCTTCAGACCTCTCTTTCCAGAAGGATAAGAACTACCTGTCAAAACGCAAAGCTCTAACAATGAAATATACAGCGCATGCTGTGGGAAAGCCCTCGCTTTACTTCCACAGGCCGCAGCTGGTGTGCACGGCTGAAATGATTCATTCCTCCATCCAGCAAAACAAGTCCGTTTACAGGGTCTCCTAAACAGAACACATCCTCAACCTTTCACATGCTCTGCATTCGGCTCATGATTTAACCTCCTTGTCGTTGAAGAGCGGCAGACTCAGCGCTGGAACAGGAGACTTCTTCCTGCATTGCTCTCTGCTCCAAGGCAATATACTGTTACATTTCTAGGAAATGGGAATGTCTCTTAACCCCTGCTTCAAGTACCTACACATTCCACGCTGCGGTGCTTCATGGAATACCTCCACAGCAGTGGTCAGGGTTTCAAACAATACAGCCCACAGCCGCAGGGACACCAGAAGAAAAGTCAAAAGGTGATACAGTTTGGAGATGATTGTGCGTTTGAGAGGAGGCAAAAGGACCAAAGCAAGAAAGGTTTTTGCCACAAGTGCCAAGAGTGAATGTAAATGCCACTTGATAGCAAACCTAAGGGCACCTTTCTCTGGGGCAGCTTGAATCCTAGAGGGTTCCGTTTGGGGAAGGGGCAGTGCTGCTAGAGGCAAATAAGAAGGCTATCACTGGGCTGAGAACCCAAGGGCAAGAGACCTATTTCAGTCACAAAAAGAGCAACAGCTTTTCAGTGTCAGGGAAATCTGGAAGAAAAGACGGAGGATGGAGACCAAAAGAGGCTGAATTAATTTCCTTTGGAAATCACTGCTTGGTTCAGGGGTCCTCAGACTGTTACCTATTCCCATGAGAGCCTTGAAATCATTTCTCCAAATCACAGGTGTTAATTGCTTTCATAAGGGCGCTGGCTGGAGCAGAATCCAAGAGCTTGGGGAGTGTGATTTCCTCATTTCTCTGGGCCTGAGCAATGCTTCAGTTCCCGAAGGTAAGCATCTTGACTGACTCTATATAGTTCTGATCCCTGAGATGCTTGTCCGCCTCAAACCTGCCCAGGGCATTACTGGTCCGTTGGTTCATTACATACAGATTGAATACCCCTAATATATGCCATGTACTGTTCTAGGCAGAATGAACAAAACAACCCATATGCTTGCCTGCCTGGGGCTTATAAACAAAAACTAGTGAAATACAACAGTATGTCTGATGATGATGAGTACCAGATAAAACAGGGAAGGGGGTGGAGTTTATTTTTAAATTGGGTGGTCAGATGAGGCCTCATTAAGTAGGTGACATCTGAATAAGGACTGGAATGAGGTGGTTGAGTGAGCCATGTGGTCATCTGGGGGAAGAGAATTACAGGCAGAGAGAATAAGCAGTGCAAAGGCCCTGGGGCAGTAGATGCCTGGCTTGTTTGAGAAGTCTCTCTGAGGTCAATGGTGAAAGGGAGGATGGGGATGGGAAAGAGGACACATTGTAGAGAGACCTTGTGAGACACCAATTTAAGGATGTGCTCCTCTAACGAGGAGGCAGGGCTGAGTGATTCCTATCAACCCTCAAAGAAGTCAACTTCAGGATGAACAGTATACAGGGGAAACAAAGGTACTATCAATCTTTCTCTTTTCAAATACTTGAGCCATCGTTTTCCCACTGCCCCTTCCTTTAAAAAGAAAGGTAAGTGTGTGAGAGAAAACAGAGTCTATAAAAATAGACATGCAATAATATCATTTAGTCCTGCCATGGGGCAAAAAGGTGAGATGTTTAGGGGTCATTCATCAGGGTGAGTTTATAGACTGTGTAACTTTGGTAAGACAGTAATTACACTGAAGGGTTGTTAACCCAGGGAAGTCACCCAGAGGTGGGGCTTTTAGACGTGTAAGCATAAGTCCTGCATGGCAGGAAAGGTGGCAAGGCGTGAACAGAAGGCATTCAATGCTTGTGTCCAGCACTGTTTCCAAGTGAAAGTCAAGGTGACAGCAGACACAGCAGGGTTCCTGGCCAGTGCTCCCTGCATCCTCACTCCACGGGCTGCAGATAGTGCCTGTGGCCCTTCTGAGATGGTATACAACATTTCTTATGTGCTGCGTGCTTTTCCCTTGGAAAAGGGTCCAGAGCTTACCAGAAAATTTCATGACCTCCTCCAAAATGAAGAACCACTGACTTTGCATACAGCAATCTCTATTCTTACTTCTAGGTCAGCAGATGACTCCCTGTGATCAGGGAGAGCATAGCCAACATCTTCATATTACAGGGGTCTTTATTCAGGGTCATGAGATGCACCATTTTAGCCCAATACCCAAGAACTTGGATTGTCACATGCATGCTGTCCCCTCCTTTCTCCCAAATCCAACTGGCCCCAAGCATTGTCCAGTTATCCAACTGAACACAAACTCTTATTCACCTCCTGGCTGCACAATGCTGTTCCTGTTGCTTGGAACACTCTTCCATGCTTTTCATATAGCTGTCACACTTCACTCAAGTCTTAGCTAAAACAACATCTCCTGTAGGAGGCAATTAGACTAGGTTATGAACCCTGATAGCATCCTACATGTCCTTTGTCATATCCCATCAGAGTTTATCCTGAGCTCTGATTTCACAGAACCCTTCCCTGCTAGAATGTAAGCTCTGTGAGGGCAGGAAGTTGGACTCTCTCCCTCGGTACAGAACCTTGGATCTAGTAGGCACCCAATAGGTATTTCTAGATGAATGGATGGATAGGTATGCTGATCAATTACTCTTCTCAGAGAGGCCAGTTCTTCTGGACACCAACCTGCTCCCCTCCCCAACCAGTGGCCAGGCTCCACAGAATGGTCTACTACAATCTTCAAAAGGTTGTTCTTACAGACCTGGGTACTTACACCCAGAAGATGGCTATCAATCTCTTGTGGTAGAATATTGTTTTTAATTTTTTTAGTTTTTTTTTTTATTTTTGAAGAGATAGACAGAATGTGAGCAGGGGAGGTGCAGAGAGAGAGGGAGACATGGAAACCGAAGCAGACTCCAGGCTCTGAGTTGTCAGCACAGAGCCCGACATGGGGCTCGAACTCACAGACTGCGAGATCATGACCTGAGCCAAAGTCGGACGCTTAACTGACTGAGCTACCCAGGTGCCCCGGTAGAATCTTTTTTAAAAAAATTATTGATCTACCTCAAAAACTGAATTTTGCACAGTTGATTGATTCCCATTTCAGGTGAGTTTTTAAGCAAGCCCAAACTACGGGCTGCCTTTGGACCGTATCAGTCTTCATAACTCTATACGGCGGTCCTTCTGTAGGACTGCTAGCCCAGCCTTCCCATGCTGGAAGGAATAAATGCCGAGCATAATCTTGAGAGCATTTGTTAAAACAGACAGGATGACACAGGTGGCCTGAGTCCAAATGTAGACTCTATTACAAACCAGCTAAGGGCCTTGGAAGAACATCTAGCATCTCTGAGCCTGTTTCCCTGGACTTAATTGACTCAATGTACCTCATGGTGGATAAGATTAGGGGCCTTCAGAAGCAAAGTCCTGAGTTTGAATTCTAACTCAACACCTGCCAGCTGACTGGTCTTTCACAGGTTATGTGATCTTGTGAGCTTCAGTTTTATCATCTGGCAAGGTGGGACTAATAAAGGTTTATTGCAAAAATATCAACTGAGACTGAATAGAGTAAGTACTAACTAGTTATTGTACCAGCATCATTATTGGGGTATCCTCAGAGTTGTTGTTATGCTATGTAGACCAGTACATAATGGTACAGCTATTCTGCAAGCTAAGCCAGAGAGAGAGAACTTGAGTCCTTTCCTTTAGGTTACCCAGTCTTTAGAGTCAAAGCAAAATAACATTCTTACCCACCAAAAACCGTCCTTTAGTCTCTTTGCATTAGTGAGTATGAATCTAGAGAAATCACATGGGAAGCGTTAACTCCTGGCTAGTTTCCAATGTGGAAGCACTCATTCATTCATTCATTCACTCACTCAGGGAAGAAGATGAGAAGGCACTGGGCGATACCAGCTTCCCTAATAGTTTACCGAGTGCAATTCTAAGTCAGCTACTATCAGACACATGGGCTGGTGGAAACTGGGGGCCATGAGAAATCTGGGCTCTTCTGAGTATCCAAGGGCTCACTGAGCTGCTTCTCCCACTGTGGTCCTCAAATGGCAGCAGAGGGCCACGCGGGAGTCCTAGCCAGCAAGTCTGACCATACTCCAGTCTCTACCCCACTTCCCCAACACGGGCACAGGGCTCAGGAGTCCAACTTCCCAAGACTTCCTGGGATAGAATTTCAACTCCTCCACATATTAGTTATGCAACTCTAAGTAAGTCACCCAACTTCCCCAAGCCTTAGTTTTCTTATGTGGAAACGTGTAATAAATGCTGCATCATCCTCAGAGCGACTGCAAGGATTCCAGGAGAGAATGTAGAGAAAGCATCTCTTTAACTGTGCCTCGCACAGGGAAAGCACTTAGTAGACAGCCATTATTGGTAGCAGTAATGGGAGCTTCAGAGGCCCCACCATGTAGCCTACCGATAAGAGCTCAAGCTCTGGAACCAGGTGACCTGGGTTTTAAGTTTAGGCCTGCTACCTTGTTGTGTGCCTAGTTGTGGGCTACCTGGGGCAAGGTACACTTAACCTCCCACAGACTCAGCTTCCACATCTGCAAAATGGAACCAATGACAGCACCCACCCCCTGGAGTTCTGATAAGGACTCAGTGAGTTAATAGTCAGGAAGCCCTCAGAGCCAAGCCTGCTTTATATCGATGCTCTCTAAAGACAGGATTACTACTAGCCATTCATGCCAGGTGTGGCCTTGGTTCTTGGCTCTACCCCTGCCTCACTGAGACTCAGAGGAAAGGCAATTCCCCTCAATTAGATGAGGGCTTTGAAACCACACATTTCTTTCCTTCCCACTCACTCCACTTAATATGGAGACTCGGAGGCACTGGACGGACTTTGCATAGGCCAAAGACTCCCCTCTCGCTTCCACATGTCATTTAAATGGGCTATTTATGACCTTGCTCTTTACAGCTGTGCATCCCGCTCTGGTGAGGAGAAGCAGCCATGGCCTACATCCCTCTGCTAAGGCTGCCTTTTTCAGGAGACCCCCAAAGCAGAGTGTGGAGAGAAGGATGTACGCGGGAAGGATAACATAAAACAGAGAGGGGCAGTTCCTTACTGAACTAGGAAGATTGGCAGGGGATCTCCACCTGCAAACTGGAATCACCCAGGTAACATTCAGGCATCTCCACCCAGAGAGGTTGGTGTCCAAATGAATGGCTTGTCTCAAACTGAGCAGAGGCCCTGGTTTTATTGCCAAGTCAGTGGACAACGAGAACCAGACTTGCCTGCAAAATGCCCGGGGTGTTACAAATCCAAATACGGTCTTGTCTTTGCTGTTTAGGGAGCCTGATGTATGTCAGTCCACTTGGCGGGGAGGAGCTCGGGCAGAAACTGGGGCCTTCCGTGCTGACTCCTACTCCTGCTGGGGTGCCTGAGATTTGGTTATTTGAGTTCCCCCGTTTATTGTGAAATTTAAGTGCCGCTGTCTATTCAGCTCAGGTTCTCTGGTTTGTTCTGAAATAAACAGCCACCACTATGGTCTATTTGTGCTGTCAACCAGGCAGCACTTGGCAAGATGAGGTAACAGTTTTAGGACTACATTTCTAAAAGGGGCCTTCATGGGGTCTCCTGTTTCTCCTGTGTTAAGGCTCAGGGTTTTTGCAAAAGAAAACTGTCCTTGGGGATCAAGTGACCCCTTAAATGGCTAGGCTTTACTGCCGCTGACCTGGGGCTTCATTCAGTCAAATGCTCTTCCAGCAAAGCAGCTCGACAGTTGTAACCTCAGGGAGGTGATAGGCCCATAATCATCCAACCAAAGGTCCTAAATTTTGAAGACAATTCCCAGTATACCCCCCTTACTCCTATAACCGCTAGAACTCATTTAAAAAATGAGATCTTTGTCATAGGGTATTGCTTAAGATAATAAGTAAGATTTCCACTTGAATTCTCTTGTTAGAGCTCATTGGGGACTTCACCCTGGAAGATAACAAAACACCAAACCGTATCAGTATGTTTAATTGTTATTCCCAGTCATCCGGGCCAAGGGTAGGGCTACTGAGGGGTCTCTGTGGGTTTGCGGTTTTTCTGACCCCAGTCTTTCCTTTGTGGCCATGTGAACCACCTTCTTGATTATTAAGAACACAGAATGACCTAGAAAAATCCGCAGGTTTCATGGAAATGAAAGATCCACAAACAAACACAGCTGGTTTCAGCTTTGATGCTGATAAACAAAGCAAGGCAGAGCAGAACCGCAGAACGAAAATCAAAAAACCAGACTGAAAACAAGAAAAGAAAATCCTTCTTCTCAGCCTGTAGACGTGGGAGGGAGGCTCAAGGAAGCTTTGGAAAGGGCAGTGTTTGAGAGCAGGGCTTCCCGAAGGGGAGTCTGGGAGCCCCCGGGCTGTGCCCTGGTTCACACAGAGGAGCTGGCAGCAGGCCTGACATCCAGGGCACTGGTGCACCCAAGACGACCCTGGGCCAGAGAAAGAACAGTGATTATGGGGGTGGGGGGAGGAGTAGGTAGGGCAAGAACCAAGACAAAACCAAGTGGTGAAGGGGGCTGACACTTCCCAAAAGAGAGCAGATTCGGTGGATGGGACCCTATTCTAAAACAGGAGAATAACATATTTATAAGAGGAGAAAAGCAGACACCCACAAACTTTCCTCAGATGCAGGAGGATGATGTTGGCATTTAAATGCCCCAAAGAAGCTCTGGAAAGCCAGGGAAAGCAATATGTGGAGTGGCTTTTGGACTGGGGGTCTTCCCCTGCATTTTCAACGTTAATTCCAAACCATCGTAGACCAGCATGAAGGTGAATTCCAGCCATGATGCCTGGAGAAACACTATTCATAGGTCCCATGGTACTCTGGGAAAAGATTTATAACTAAAGTGTAAGCTTATGTTACTGCATTTGACCATCACAGCCAAAAAATGCAACTATTATGAAAAGCATCTTACCTGGTGGACATTTCCTCACTCTGCGTTCACAAACTGAGTTGGTGACTGAGTCGGTGACCTCTTTAGCCATTATTAATTTTTTAAAAAGTGCATTTAAAACTAATATTAGTTCTAACTGTTCTCAAAAAAAGATTGTATATTTTTAATCAAAATTGAAAATTATATTTAAAACATTTATATGCCCACCATCTAGTAGAATAAATAAATCTTAACATTTTGCCATATTCCATTCAAATCATTTCCTTTAATTTAAGCCCCCATCCTTGATTTCCTAGTGTGACTGAAGTAAACACTGAACTGAAGTTGGAGAGTGTTATTTTGGTGCGTGTTTGTTAAATGTTTAATACTGTTGTGCTCTACATATTCATTCAAGAATAAATGTAGAATAAATCTCAAGTCTAAAAATTTTAAATGTTATCATACCACATTTATCACTATTAAACATGCTTCTTTCAGTCAACGTTATGTTTTTGCAATTTATCCATGTCAATGTAATTGGTTCAAGTGCATTGTAATGTTATGATGTATGCTATTGCATAATATACCAGAACTCCTATTGATGAATATTTGGATTGTATCCAGCTTTTTGCCATTACAAAGCTTCAAGGATGCTAACTGCACATGTCCTCTCATACACAGATTCAAGCAGTTCCCTGGGGTGTATACCTAGAGGTCGAATTGCTATGTCATGGTGAATATCTAACTTAAACTTGACTAGATATTGTCGAGTTGCACTCCAAAGTGATTGTAAAATCCACACCAGCAGTCAGGGCAACGCACTTTCCCTGTGGTGTAGAGTGTTACTTATCTTGTCTGCTGAGCTGCTGATAATACTGTTCAGTGGTTTCTATTGCCAGGCGTTGGGCTAAGCTATTCACAGATACTATTCCATTAATTGTCCCATGTAATACTAGCACTGACCTTATAAAACAGGTTTTATCAATCCCATTTCACAGACAGGAATCCGGGCCTGGAGAGGGAAACCACTGAGGGTCAACCTGACAGCAAGTGATAGGTTGGTAATAGCAACCAGCTGTGCCTGGCTCCAGAGTTCTTAAAAAGTCAATACCATTGCCTTCAAAACTACAAAAACATCTTTTTTCACTGACCAGACACATGATTTGAAGTCACAGAGAAGGTACCCAAGTGACTAAAAAACTGGTACACATCCCTAGGCTGAACCCAGAGCTCCTGACTCCTTACTCACAACCTGAGGCTGGTGCAAATGTCAAGGCTGTTTCCTTGGCCATTTTCCCCAAGGAATCAGCAGAAGGTTCCAAGCTGGGTGGCGTGAAGGGCAGACATCCTTGCTTCCCGGCCCAGCTGTAATGGTATTCACAGACCCTAGCCCCTCCTTCCAGGAACAGTCCTCCAGCCAGGGCCTCCTCCCCATCAATCAGGGTGCTATGGAGTGCATCAGTCATGCAAGCCATTTGGAGCATTTTTCCAAGAGAGGGAACAACCTCATAAAGTCTCAGCAATTGAATCAGAACAAATGGATCCTAAAGATGGCTTTCGACTCAGGCCCCAGTAAGCCGACGGAATGTTAAAAAGACACATGAACCTCAGAAGTGAAAGCAGAGAGCACGAGCGAAATCCCCTTGGCCTGATGAATCAATTCCAGAAAAACCCTTTCACCTGGTCCCCATCCATCAGCACCAGACTCAGAAGATGGGAAATGGTGGCTCTCACTCTTAGCACCTCTGTGTTACAGTTACCCATACTGTACTTTGAGTGTGGTCAAAGAAAACCGACCCTGGGACAGAGACCAGGGAACCCTGACTTGGGAAAAGCGTACAGCAAAAAAGTGGGATTCTCCCTTCCCACATGAGATCCAGGGATGCTGACTTTCTGATCAGATTCCTATGGAGCAGGAGCTGTTCTCTGATGCTTTGGTTTTAGTTCACAGAAAGACACTACTGGATCATGAGGGTCCCTTGGGTAGTTTCAAGTTCCTCCTGGATGCAGGAGTACTGCCTACTGGCCACACAGCCCTCCCAGAATGTTTTAGGAAGACCATGGTGGACAGGCTAACTGAACCCAGAGGTTGCACCATAACCTGGGGTACTGTGGAGGACCCTTTGGGGGTAACTGGATCCCAACACAGAGGAAGAGCAGTGCAAAAGTTAAGCGCGGGCTTTGGGGTCAGCTGGACCTGAGTTTGAATTCACGTACTAGCTATGTGACTTGAGCAAGCAACTTAACCTCTCTGAGACTCAGTTTCCACAGCTTTAAAGGTGGGGGACAGTATCACCAATCTCATCAGGCTATTGGAATGATTAAAAAAAATAATGTGAGGTGACCGGGTGGTTCAGTGGGTTAAGCGTCTGACTTCAGCTCAGGTCATAATCTCATGGTTCGTGAGTTCGAGCCCCATGTCAGGCTCTGTGCTGACAGCTCAGAGCCTGGAGCCTACTTTGGATTCTCTGTCTCCCTCTCTCTCTGCCCCTCCTCAGCTCTCTCTCTCTCTCTCTCAAAAATTAATAATAAAACATTAAAGAAAAATAATGAGTTCAGAGCACATAGCACAATGCCTGGCACATGGTTAAGCCTCTGCTTGCAATTATGGTGATTCTATTTTATACCTAAGATTCTATTTTACAAATTACTTAAAAAAGCACCCTTCTTCACGATACTTGACTTCCTTCTGATAAAAATACTTCTGCAAATCTACAATGACTGTGCAATGAATGGTGCCCCCAGAGTTGTGTAATGGGCAACTTGCACAACACCATAAGCATTGGCATTGCAAATGATAACTCCTCAATAAACAGTAACTAATACTTTATCAGTAAGAATAAAAATACCATTACCAAAGAACTCCATGAGGAATCTTTCAGATAGCACTGCAGCAGGTTATACATGAGTTCCCAGGCCCCCAGGAAGTGTGCAGAGCTCATGGGTGGAGGATTTGGGAGGGGTAGTGTGTGGAGGGCATTGGAAGGTTGTCAGGCAACAGTCTCAGCAGGAGACAGGCAAGCAGAATTCTCAGGTCAAGCCCAAGAGGCAAGCCTCATCAGTCAGGGGCAAGTTGAAGGTCTGACAGCCAGAAGGTCATCCAGAGCACAGACTACCTCCCGGAACTGCACTGGGAGCATATGGGGGCAATAATACATGTGAGAGAAAATGCCCGTGAACTGCACAGAACACCGAAGGAGTTATACTAGCTGCCACTCACCCATCTCCTCTCCTCTCTGGGAGAACGAAGCCCTTGTTCTCCCAACAGCCTTGGGAAGTCTTACATTTTCAGAGGACCTTATAAAAAATCACTTTATTGGCTTGTTCGATTGTTTACTAATTACAATTTTAAGACAATATTTTTTAAAGATGACAATTTCACTCAAAAAATGGGCCAAGGATACAAATGGGCAATTCTCAAGACAAAAATGACCAATGAACAAATGGAAATAAACTAAATCTAAGAGAAAAAATTTAAAACTGAGACAATTTCCCACTCATCAGACTGGGGAAAAGAGGCTGATAATATCCAAAGCTGGTAAGATTATGAGGAAATGGATGCTTTCCTCATGGGTTTATAGGGTCCTGTCAAACATTGTGGAAGCCAATCTGGAAGCCTTTATTAAAATTTAAAGAGGGTATACCCTCTGACTCAGAAGTCACACTTCGAGAAGTTGATTCTGCAGAAATAAAAGCACAGGAACAGAGAGCAGTTTATGCAGTATGTTTGCTGCAGTCTTCTTGGTAGTACCAACCCACCCCCCACTCAAAACAAAACATAACTAGAAACAACCTATTGCCCATCAGAATACAGTTTTTCTTTTTCCTTTCTTGTTTTTAAAGTTTATTTATTTTGAGAGAGAAAGCAGAAGGGGCAGAGAGAGAGAGAGAGAGAGAGAGAGAGAATCCCAGGTAGGCTCCGCACTGTTAGCGCAGAGCCCAACACAACCCAGAAACCATGAGATCATGACCTGAGCCAAAACTGAGAGTCAGATGCTTAACCGTCCGAGCCACTCAGGTGCCCCTAACTTTGGCTTTTCTATGTTGTGAACAATAGAACAATGTAGTGAACAATGCAAATGGTGCATTAAACACAGAAGATAGATTTATTTATACTGACCTGCGAGGATGCGCTTGATATAGTATTAAACAAACTGCAATGACCCCAAAATGCAAATTGCAGGCCACAATTCTACAAAATTTACATACATATGCATGTATCCATGTAAATAGGAATATGTGTTATAAGCTCAGGGGAAAAAATAGGAAGGACATACACCAAACTGTCAACATCTGGGGGGTGTGATGAAACTGCCAAAAGTAAGTGGATGCAGAACACTGACTTCCTACTTTGCGTCGTTAAGTGGTAGCGTTGTGGTTGATTTTCACGTGCACATAATTAATTCTAGAGTAGTTGGGAAACATGAACAAGAATGTTTTTTTCATTATCTCACGTATGACCTCACAGTTCCATCTTTGTGGGACCCAGCACTGTGAGTGGGAGGGGGAGTCTCTGGTACAGAAAGCTTAGTAGAGAGTTCACAGACACCAAGGCTGGAATGGCACCCCAAAGCTGGTTCAAATTAATCAGAATCGAGTTTGCACCCTTTGTTTTCCAGGTGCGGACATGAAGACCCAGAGCGCAAGCAGGGCCTGGAAGATGTTGTTACTCACACAGGCCAGGAGCTATTTACAAAGAGAATGAGCACTCAAAACATAAGCATGTGTGTGGTTCTGTTTGAAAAAGCAACCGACCAAGGCCCAAACCAAACATCCATGACAGGAAATAAGCACAAGTCTTGGGGCCTAGGGGTCTCTCCACCCAAGTTCACTGCCCACCACTGACTTCTTTCTCTTTCCCAGACCCTCTTATCAAGCATCTTATCTCCATTACCTTCATCCTTACCACACCCTGTGAGGCAAGTCTGATTTATCCCACTTTACTAACCAGGAAACTGAGGCTCAGAAAACTCAGTTGCATGAGGTCACACAATGTGCAAGTGGCTGAGGCAGATTTTAAACCCAATCATGTCTGTCTAATGCTCTGACACATAGCTCTTAAAGAAAAACAACTTCCCTGTCTCAAAAGGCTTTTTGTAAGAAACATTTGTGGAAAAGAGCAGTGCCCCCAAAGATGCCAGCCAAAAGTGGGATTTGTGATGGACATCTTTTCAATCATGCCAGGCTGTATGCCAAAGGATAGCTGGTGAGAGTTTCCTGGGCTGTTCCAATGTGCGGGCAGGGCAGGAAGTTGGGATTCTATGTGACCTAGAGAAATGGGAAGGGCTACCAGACCAGATGCAGCCTTCCTGGAGCAAAGGAACAAAAGCCGCTCTTGCTGACTCAGTAGCTCAGGCCACTGCGGGCATGTCCCCAAGCCCAGGCACAAGCTTTGCTCATTCCATTTTTCTCATCTGTTGAAAAGTACATGATCAGTAAGCTTTTGTTTTGAAAATAAACACCCTCTTGGATTCCACACTCTCTAGGCCAATCCCTTCAGCCTTTATTGATGATTCCATCTCCTCCATCTGCCCTCTCCTTCTGAAGAGATATTTTTCTTTTATTCTTTTGGGATTTGGCTGACAATTGATTTCTTCATGGTGGTGGAGTCCTGGGGAAAGGTAGAGAAAGATCTTATTTGTGTGTGTGTGGTGGGGGGAGGGTAGAAAGAGTGGGTTGAGAAGGAGGCTCTGCTTCTTTATTTAGAACCATTTTCACCTCTCTTTGCCTTTGTGGAACCTTAGCTTCTTTTCTGTAATGACAAAGTGTGTGTGTGTGTGTGTGTGTGTGTGTGTGTATACATATATATATGTGTATATATATATGTATGTGTGTATATATATGTATACACACACACACACACACACACACACACACACACACACACACACATATATATACACACATACATATATATATATATTTAACAGCAAGAATGAAAAATGACCTTGGACCAGATTACTGAAGAGATAAGAGCTAATTTTCTATAAGCCAAACCAATAGATATCAACATGAAAGTAGTTAAATCTGAGCAATTCTTGAAAGCCTCCACCCAGCTCTGCTGAAAGTATTTTGTTTCACCTGCCTACCAGTAGTAGCTGACATTCTATTATTAGAGAGTCATTCTTGCGGCATTTTGCTTGTTAAAATGCACATCAAAATAACAGCCCCTCATATTTGAACAGGGTGATGGGATGTTTGAAGATCTTTCATATCTTCATCCATTAACCTAGTCAAATAAATTCTACAAGCCCCTACTGTAGGCCAGGTGCTAGATAACATGCTGCTGTTGCAATGGCAGGCAAGAATGACATGACATCCTGTGCTATAGAAGGGCATAATAGCAGGTAAATCAACTAGACCTGGAACGACATGCCATGCCTTTGACTCCTGATTCTGCATTCCTTCCATTTGACTACCTGTCACACTAATTCCTGGGTGGAATGAGGCATTACACCTTTGCAATCTTCCTTACCTTGGTGCAAATCAGTCCCTTGGTTCATTTCTATGTGATAATCATCTGGGGGCAGGGCTGGGCATGGGAAGAGGCAAAGGGAGGACCCCACTGTGAGGAGTGGGAGCATCAAGGGCCACCCTTGGGATTCCAGGATGCTTACAGTCCACAGAAGATCCCAGGGACAGAAACCAGGGTGAGAACAGGATGGTAAGATCCAGAATCACACAACTCCTCCCCTCCATGGGGCTCCTTGGCAAGTTTTTAATTACCACCGGTTGACTTCTTGTTCTACTTCAGACAGTGTTACTTTTTAAACTCTCTCCCCAGAAATTCATGCCTGTAAACATCTCTCACTCTCTTTGAGACCTTACCTTCTTTAAGAGAAAGTCAAGGTCATTCAACAGATATGTCACAGGTTATACTTTTTCTCACCTAGTGATATCCCCTGTCTGCTCATGGAGGATGCGGCAGATGGTTTTATGGACCAGTGAACTCCTGCTCCTACCTCTCCCATTTCCTGCAGGACAAAATACCTGAATCCTCCTGCTTTTACATCTTCATGCTCAGCTTCCCCTGGCTCCCTCCTCTTGGGTCTACAAATAGGCCTGATTCTCTCCTACCTAAAAAAAAAAGTCTTTCCACTGTGCAACCTCCTCTGTGTTTCTTCCATTTCTATGGTCTCCACCTCCTTATCTCTAAGATATTCCTTTACTTTTCTTCTTTCACCATCCCAGTAATTTTGTGTCCAATGCCAACTTCCAGTGTCAAAAGAAATGGTTTTGCCCAGCCTTCCTCATCCTCACCATTTCTCTGATATTAAAACATATGTTCCTTTTCCCTCAACCTGGAACTGTCCCTACTCTCTGCTCCTGTGACACTACACTCATATTCTGTCCCAATCTCACTATAGGCCCTTCATACTCCTGCGCCACCTTCTCTGAGTTCCACACTCATGTATCCAAATGACCACAGAAGGAGAAGTTGGCAAAGAGATGACAGAGAAATGTTCAAGGAGACTGAAAACTCCAAAATATCCAATGTCACAGAAGCCAAGGAACGAGCTTAGGAAGGAGATGGATACCAACAGGATCAAATCACTCAGAGTAACATTTCTTGTTTTTTTCTAAGACAAATCCAGGTCTGAAAACAGAACTGCATGAACGAACTAGGCTTTTGTGGTTTGCTGTCTATAATAGAATTTTATTAAGAAAGGACCTCCTGGTGACAGAAAGTTCCCATGTAGAAGCTGGGGGAATAAGGGTCAAGTAGTAATAGATAATTCTGCCTTTTCACAGATTCTTTCATTATGTGATATCTTCTTTCAGCCTTTCTCAGGGGACTCAGAACATCCAGTTATCACCACCACCACCACCATCATCATCATCATTATCACCACCATCGTTAACGTCCTTACCACTACCACCATCGTTATCACTATTCTCCCCACCACAATTAGTATCATCATTATCAAATGTCACTTAATGGTCCCTTACTATATACACCAAGTTCTGCGCTGAGGACTTCACATATATTCTCTTATTTAAGGATCATATGAATTGTGAAAAGTCAGTTATTGATATTTCAGTTTTACAGATGAGAAATCCAAAGCTCAGAAAGGTTCAGTAATTCATCCATGATTACACAGTTAGCATGTCCTAGGAGGAGAATTTAAATGTTAATCTGCCTGACTCATGCCAGGCTCCCTCTCTTGAAATGTGAGAGAAGATAAACCTGCCAATGTCACATTCAACAAGCTAATGCAGAAGAGGGAGTTCTTTTAAAAAATAAGCAAGAAACTTTGCCATAAGTTGCAAACATGTTGATTCCAGGAAAGTTAACATTCTCAAGCCCTGGTCATATTAAGACAAGACTGTCTTTCAGCACGCACATTTTCCAGCTTGTTAAATGGAGATGACTCTACATTTGTTCCTAGAGTTTGGCATCTTCTGCAAAAAAAAATGTTGAAAATCTAATGCAATGATCAGAAGATAAAACCTCTCTCCTTTCTTATTTGCTTAGAAGGACCCGGCAGTTTAAAATGTTTTCTCTACTAATATACACAAGAGAGTTTATTAATCTAAAATCAAGATATCTGTTTAAATGTAGAGCAAAGGATTGAGGTCAAAAAGACATAGATATAATTTGCTTATCTTTAACAGGATACATTGAAACTAAATAGTGGTTTAATAGCATCTTTCCAACATTGTGTCTCCTAATGGACTTTGCAGGATTATTTTACATTGAAATTTTTCCTGTCCAATCCCAAAGTTCTTCAAAGACTCTATTCCCATCCCTTACCCTTTTCTGAAATGGCAGGAGAAGGAGAGGGGGAGGTGAAAAAGCCCTCTTGCAAATCCTTTTCCAAAAATCTTTGGCTGAACAAAGACTTTCCCATTTAAGAGCAGGTGACAGTAAGATCTCTCCCATAGGCAGCACATTAAGACTCTCTGCAGAAGTAAACAAATCCGTTATGATGAAAGCCGGACATTCCTCAGGACTGGGATCTAATGAAAATGTCAGTGTTTTATGCAGTTTAAAAACTGACAATTCAACAGTTTTACAGGAGCTATTTAACGTTTATCATCACTTACAAGAGCTCAAATGCAGACAAGGAGAAGGGCAACAGAAGAAACCAAGTGACTCCTTGCTTAGAAGCTGCTATGTTACCCATAACCCATGAGGGTTTTACAGTTTGTCAAGTACCAGAACCCTCAGGCAATACGGCACAGGTCTCGGCAAAGGCAAGCTGGAAATCCACACTCGAAGATATAATCATCACAGTGACCATTCTCTGCACTTTCATTTACACCCTTCCCCATTAAAGACCTGGCCACTGGGGAGTCAGGATACCAGAGAAAGCTGTTAAACCAATACAATGTAATGCATTAAGAATCTCTGAATGTTTGCCAAATTCTTCTTTAGATACTATCCAAACCACTAAGAGAAGAGAAATAGAATATGTAACTTCAAAACCAGTAGAGGATAAAGTAAAAAGAAATAAAGAAAGCACAGTCAATTCAAATTGGGCAGTAAAGGAGAAAAAAAGGAAGCAAAGAGGAAAAAACCCCCACCTATGATAACAGAACAAGAAACAAAATAAGAAGACAAATCTTTAGTCGCAATAAATATAAATAGCTTAAATTCACCCATTGAAAGACAGAGATGCTAGATTTAAAAATAAAAACCAGCTTTATGTTGCTTATAAAATGGACCAGTGACACACAAAAGCTGAAAATAAAAGGATAGGAAAGGCATACACTCACACAAATTAACCAAAATAATGCTGCTATAGCAATATTATCAGACAAAATAAAATTTAAAGATAAAAGCATTAATAGTGATAAATGGAGATACTAATGGTAACAAGAACAACCCATCAGGAAGCTATAATATAAGATAAAGAAATTAAATACAGTTAAGAGCATAGCCTAGAAATAGAGAAAACAAAAACTGACAGAATTACTAACAGAAATGACCAAATCCATAATCATCGTATTTGAATGCTTCTCTCCCAGAAACTGAACAGTTAAACAGCTAAAACATTAATAGGAATATACAAGATTTCAGTTTCATAATTTATAAACTTCATCTAAAAAACATACAAAGAATATGTACTCAAAGAGAGAACATACATTCTCTGCAAGTACACATGGAATGTTTACACAAAACTGAGTATGTGCTTGCCATTGAAAAGTCTCCAAAAATCTTAAGAAGTGATATCACATGCTTGACATCTGAACTTCTCCATTGAAACAATATTGACATCTTAGAACATTACACATCAAGGCTATTTCACCCAATTCTTTGCCTAGAAAAATTTTCTCATTTTCCAAGGCTTTTCTTGCTGTCACCTCCTCAGAGAAGCCCTCTCTGATTACCTTAGGTGGAGTAGCACCTTCCACCCCCTGTCACTCTATTATATCGCTCTGTTGTATTTTCTTTGTGTGAGAGATCACTCTGTTGTTTGTTTACTGGTTTACTATCTCTTCTCACCCCACCCTAGCCCCCAACTAAAATGGAATACATTTGCAATCTCTTGCTTCTGGAATGGAGCCTGATACATAGTAGGCACTCAGTAAACACAGACTGCCCTGGTGGCCTGCAACACTCACAGCCTCTCCTAGATTACAGATCTCTCCTCTAGAACAGATCACATTACATTAGGATTATTTGTATGTTTGTCTCAGTAAGAGACAGCGAGCTTGTCATCATATCTGTGTACATAATAGGCGCCAAATAAATGGTCGCTGAATAACCTATCACCTCCCTTGTGTGCCAGAAGAAGTCTGAACCCTTGAGAAGCCAAGTGACCTGCTTAGAGCCACATGTTGTTAATGGAAGTGCCTGATTCTTGACTGTGAGCATCACTCTGATCCCCTTCAAGTCACTTCTGTATCACACCCTATCGTGTGTGGAGGCTGCAAATGAGGACAGAGGAGATAACCTGGAAATACCTTTTTCAACAAACTTGGTGTTTCTGTTATTATTATACAGATACTATGCTTTGCCAATTCTATTAAAATGGACTCAAATCACTTCTTATAATAACTGCATGTCTCTACAAGGACTGAATTTTCCAGTTTAACAAGGGATAGCTTATTGACTCAAAATCAGCAGTGTGGCTGTATTATTAGCCCAACAGTTTGTGTGACCTTGGACAAGTCACTTAGTGGGCCTAAGCCTCAGTTTCCATATCTATGAAATGGTCATAATATCAGTACTTAAAATCAGAGGTTATTATGAAGACTAATTAAATTACTCCAACAGAGCACTGAATATATAGTATGTGTCCCAGCATACTTAATAAATGTTGCTAAGCTTTCAGACCCTTGCATAGTCAACTTGATTACTTTGCATTAATTGTTCAAGAGTTTTGCTCAAGAAACTGGCTTTTGATAATCTGCCTTCAGGAGCTCTTTCAGAAATGCGACATTGTTACAGAATGAGTCTTAAGGTTCCTTTGAATCTGACTAAATTCATTCCTTGTTGTCGTTGCTACTTGTTAGAGCAGAGCTAGAAAACTCCTGGCTGATGCCACAGGTATTGGTTGAACGGCCTTTTGACTGAAGATTTCAGGAATATGAGGCTGCTAGAGGGGTAGCCAAGGTGACAGCATTGATTAACAAAGGGGCATATTGTCTGGCACATTCTTCTCTGACCTAACGCTCCTCCTGGCTCAGAAGGAACTATTCTAGAATGGAAAATTTCCACCATAAACATCTGTTTGCCAGATCTGCTCCAACATTGTAGCCACTGGGAAAAGCCATCAGACATTAAGGATTTTCCTTCAGATTGGGAGCTACTTGACAAAGGGCACAACCGAACTTCAAATTTATCATGGAAGACAGGGGCTGCATAATTTAGATGAGCACTCCTTTTAAAGATAAAAAATGTTGCACAGCCTTCCTCTTCAATGATTTTATTTCTCTTATTTTTTGATTCAGAAAAACACCTGGCAACAAAAAGCTACTAGGAATTCAGTAAATTTGTAAGTGAATTATTATTTTAGAAGTCACAATAGTATCTATATATGTCAGAAACTGTCACATATATATTTATGAGGCATTCTATTCTGGTCCAGGGTTGACTCGTGTGTGTGTGTGTGTGTGTGTGTGTGTGTGTGTGTGTGTATGGTTGAGGACTCTCAAGGGGCTTTAGTCCATAGGTACACTGTATTTCACTGATACAAAATGTAGACTTTGTTCCCTTTAAACCAGGGTTTTTAAACATTAGCACTATTGATATTTTGGGCAGGACAAGTCTTTGTTGTCGAGGCTATTCGGTGCATAGTGGGCCTCTACCCATTAGATGCCAATAGCACTCTCCTCACATACAACCTGAGTTTGTGATCACTAAAAATGTCTCTGGACATTGCCAAATGTCCGCTGGGGGTTGGGATGGGAGCAAAAGTGCTACTGACTGAAAACCACTGGTTTCAACTTTCCCCACGTTCTAGCTTTCTCTACTGAAATTTGTTCATTGAGGCAAGCTATTCTGTAGAGGAAGAGAACTGAATATGGGGTAGGTAATTTTTGTGGGAATACTCACACTTAATAGTTATGACATTTGGTTAGGTTGATTACCTACCTAATTATTTATTTTGCACCTCCAAGTCAATCTTGCAAGTGGAATGTTGGAGACAAAAAGGACACTGAGCTGGTAGGAAACATGAGTTCGACTCTCACCTCCATCCACCAGGAAACGGCCATATAACCTTTGGTAAATACATCCTTCTCTGGGCCTCAGTTTCCCTATGAGTCGAAAAGCTCATATGGGGCACTGAGGCAGAGGGCCATAGCTAAGATGGAAAATGGAAAGAGAATTCTACCACCTATCACCCCATAAAAATGCAGTAAGGGACTCACAGCTGACATTAGAAGCAATTAAGACATGAATCACCATTGCAGAAAATACCGTCAGTGAAACAAAGCCTCAACTTGCAAGGTTACCCCAGAATGGGGAGATGCAACAAGATGAGGGACATGGGCATTAGATGGTGAAGAACCTGAGGCTAACAGATGCTCCAGAAGAGAAGGCTAAAACTAAGAAAAGAAGCAATACATTTTTGCAGATGGAAAAGGTACACAGCAAGATAAAAGAGCTTGTAAACACCAGGAATATAAAGAAAGCAAATACCAGATATAGGTTAGCAAAATTATTGGCTTGTCTACATAAGGAAAAAAACAATCCACAAGCATCTAGTAAGAAAATAGCAGACTGCCTTTAAGAAGCACACATCGGGCCTGCCTCAGGAACCACCAGACATAGAGAGACCTCCCACAGTTATGCACAAGACAAGGCAGGAATCTGTGTCTACCATCTTCCCCACCCAAGTCCCAGCTTTGGTTGATATACCTGGGATTTCAAACTAAAACATTTCTGTTTTTGGCGTTATAGCCCTTTTGAGAGCCACTTTGGACATGTGTGCTCTGGCTTTGAATCCATGTTTATGACAGTGGTTTGTGATCCTTAAGTTTTTATTTATTTATTTATTTTTGAGAAAGAGAGAGAGAGAGAGAGAGAATGAGGGAGCGTGTGCACAAGTGGGGGAAGGGCAGAGAGAGGGGGAGACAGAGGATCTGAAGCAGGCTCTGTGCACACAGCACAGAGCCTGAGGTGGGGCTCAAACTTACGAACCGTGAGTTTCGTAATCATGACCTGAGCCAAAGGCAGACGCTTAACCGACTGAGCCACCCAGGTATCCCTGTAATGTTCCAAATTAATTCAGGAAGGGGACAGGGGCTTATAAAGGTGCTGATGAGAGTAAGCACCTGCCGAGAGAGCAGGTGGTCTGTGCACGGGTCATGAGCAGGCCTTCCAAAGCTGCCTGGGTAGACCTGATCCCAGAGCCCCACTTAGCCTGGAGCAAATGAGTCAGAATCCATGAGGTGGGGCCTGGGTGAGTGCCCACTGTGTTCTTATGAGAAGCTCAGCTTGGGTGGTGATCCACTGACATTGACCTGACAAGGTGGTGCCATGTGGCCTCTGGACAGCTTACTGGAGGGGCAGATCTGGGCGTCATCCATGCTGCTGCTCACAACTATGAGCCCACCACAAGGCCCTCCACTGCATGTCCTCATCGGGGCTGCACACTGTGCTGACAGGGACCAGGAAGGTAATGTGAATGATGGATATGAGCCCACTGGAAGCAAGACATCAGTGACCAGTAAACTTGAAAGGGGTCTGGGATGAGAGGGGACCGCTGTAGCAATCTGTGGGAATATGGCCCTGTGTCGCTGGATCATCTGATTCCCCCCCAGATCCAGAAATCTGGATTATATGTGGTATTTGCAGGTTTGGAGGGGGCGGGGGGGGGGGGGGACCCTGTGTGGGTCATCCCAACAGCCACCTGAGCAGAATTGGCTTATAGGCTCTGTTTGGGACCCTGGCCCCTAATTTTTCAGGTCTGCAGAAATGGTCCCTTTGTTTCAATCAAAGGAAACCTCTGTCTCCTCAGAAAACAGGCGAGGCTTTTTTCAGCAAGCAGAAACTCAGATGCTCCAAAGAGCTGTCTTTATTAATTTGTTAATTTTTTTAAAAGCCACTCAGACCACCCTGAAGTTTAACTGCCCTCTGTCATTTTGTGCTCCCAGGCTTTGTGCAGACAGTCAGTGAGCTGTGCTTAGGCACTCTACAAGTCAGAGCTCATGCCACGAATTCCCTCCTATGGGAGAGTTCTGCCTCTCTGAAGAGGAGCAGACGTGCTCAGAGCCTGGTAGTCTGCACTGTCACTCCTAAATGACAGGCGAGGGATGAACAGCTACAGAACTCAGTGGGACCAGAACACAAAGAGGTTCAGGAGGCAGAGTTAGTTTTGTCTTTCCTCTGTAATCATCAGTATGGACTGTGGACTGACTGACCATGTGTTGGGCATTGTGTTTCGGCTGCACAGTGAAACAGTAAGACCTCAGTAACTGCTTTTGGGTGGATGAATGAATAAATGAATGAAATAGATATCACTTTGATTTCACACTCCTCAAATCGAGCTTCAGTATTGCAAGGACATTTCGATTTACAGAACATCTTCTCTCATTTGTCTGCTATTTCTGAGTGCCAGATCTGGGCAAAGTCAGCATGTTAGGCACACACACATACACACACACATCCCCAAAGAAAACAAAGAACCTGCCCTCAACCTTTGTCCCTGCTTGGACAAATGAGATACGTGTAGTGATGACTCCAGGTGAAGAAGGCAGCGGGTGAAGACAGCTCCTCATTCCTCAGAGCTGCTGGCCACACCTAAGAAGGTTCTCTGAACATGACTGAAATGTCTCCCTAAAAGTCACACAAGAATCTTCCAGGTTATGATGAATGTTCCCTACAGGCAGCTTTGCTCTCAAGGGGGAGACCAACAAAGGCTGCCCCGTAAAGAAGGGATCTCAGAGAAACACTGGAAGCACTGGAGGCCAGGTACTGGTGTCACACTTAGGCACAGGGGTGGGAGCCCTGTCAGTGCACACTTGGAAATCTGTCTCTGTGGGGGAAGAGCTCCTCGCCCGGGGCTCACTCTGCACCACGCTTTGGGTGTTTTTGCCCATGTGCTTGCTCAGAGATTCTCTGCTGTGGTGGCCTCTGGGGCAGAATCCCAGCTAGTATGGGAGGTGGTATGGTTCCAGCTCCCCAGGGATGCTCGCTCTTAACCCCCCACCATGCCACCAAACTAGACACCTGCATGAATACCCACCTGGTTATCCTTTGGCTCTCAGCTTCAAGCTCATGTCCAAAGAGCAGGCCTCCCCAGCTAACCCAAGAGGAAATCTGCTTTGTTCTCTGCTCTCCTGGCTCTCTTAGCCTTCAGAGCACCTTTCGCAGTATGAAAATGCACTTTTATTTGACTAGTTATTCGCTAGTATCTCCTGGCCCCCAGGCTGTGGACTCCCAGAGGGCAGGGATAGGCTGTGTCTGTCTTGTTCACAGGTGCATTCTCAGTCACCCCTGGTAGCCTAGTTTTGTCTTCCAGTAGGATGGGCTTCCTGGTGAGTTGGGGCACTTACGTGGTAGGGAGACTTTCCTCCACTCCCCAGGGAGAACTCCACAAGGCCAGGGAAGGCTGTCAGGCTGCCAGGAGCACTTCCCACCTCCCACTCTTCTTGATGGCTCCTTCAAACCTACCTTTCCCTTCTCTACTGAAGAGCTCAAACGAGAGACCTCATAAAAAGCAACTAATTCTCCAAACCAGAGATGCTATGCCTATAATATAGTCTGTTACTGCAAAAGAGCTGTGGGTAGTCAAGACAAAAAAACAACACCCAAAAACCATCGGTTCCTCACTCTAGGAGTCCCAAATCTTTAACAACTCCTTTGCCTCGAAATCAAGTAAGTTTTTTTAAACAAGTCATATTTAAAATATGTGTTTCCTCTTCTCGTTATAAAGAGAATCCTAAGAGACCACTTTTTTTTTTACATTCAATAAAAATCCAAACAGCTGCTTTGTTCCCAAATCACATGGTACATTTAATACAACACCCCGAAGACCACAATTGGCATTCACAGATAACTTTTTACGAAGACGAAACCTAATGAACATGGTCACCATCCTTCCTAAAACTAAAGTGAAGCCAGCAAGAACTATGCATGGGCTCCAGTCATGTTCTGGTGCCATACAGATAATTTCACACTCGTACCCCCAGCACCTTGTACCCCCAGCCACATTTTTTCAGTTCTCAGTAGCTGACGGAGCACTGTGCCTATGGGACCACATCTTAGAGACAGACATCAATACAAATAGATGACCTTAAGACTAAACGGTATTTAATGTTTCCTTAACAATTCAACTCCTTTCAGACTTTGCTATGCTACAAGATAAGGCTGCTATTTTAGGTTATCACATGAACGTATTGTCACATAGATACATATAAATATCAATATATGAATATATTAGCCAACAGGGACACTGGTTTATAAATATTGAATTGTATATAAAAATACTTCAGTGACCAAGCCTATTACTTAACCTTTGCAATTTTCTCTCTTCCTTCCCCTTCCTCTATTGCTGCAGACATCACTCAGCAGGTGTGTTTCAGGATCAGAAAGAAGGCCAGTGTGCTGTGGCAGAACCCCAGGGACGCGAGGGAATGGCACCCAGATGAGGCTGGGTAGGTAGGCAGGGGATGTGCATGCTAGGCCTTGTAGGCCCTAGCCAAGCATTTATATTTATTCCAAGCACAAAGGGAACTGCGTGGGGGCATTTAGGAAGTGAGTGTATGATGTAATTTACATTTATTATAAAGATCATTCTGCCAAACTGTCTAATGAATTTATGCCTTGTGCCCCAAATTGATTACAAGTTCCTGGCTGACAGGGCTATAGGTATTCTCCTATAAATGCCCTCACCTCACATACTCACAGAAGTTTTAAACCAATACTTCTCAAACTTCTGTGTGCAGCAGAATCACCAGGAAGCCCATTCAAACCCAGCTTGCTGGACCCCACCTGCAGAGTTTCTGATTCAGCAGTTCTGGGCGGGGCCTGAGAATCTGCATTTCTAACAAGTTCCCAGGTGATAGATGCCAGAAAGCAGGTTGCTGGTCCAGGCAGGGTGCTTAGACAGACGGTGCTTAAACCTATTTGTTGAATAAATCAGTCGATGAACGGCCATGAAAACATTTTTCAAACAAAACAACAGAAATAATCAGTGGTTTGAGTCTGACCTCAAATGGCAACCATTTATTCTAATTTGTCTTTTTCTGTTCTTAAGTTATTCCCTGCACCATGTTATGCAATGATAACCAGAGAACTAAGCCCTGTGTGCAGAAGTATTTTGAAAGGACATAAATCATTGTGATTAGACAAGATGAGACACTTCAGAGACCACGTCACCAAGCTTAATTGCAAATCAAATGTCATTCCAAAAAAATTTTTTTTTTTTACAAAAGTATGTGATTTATTTGTGTAGGCAGTAATTATCTGCCTCAATCCAGAAAAGGATGTGAGGTAGTGAGGCATCTGAGGCAAAACTGAAAATGAAGCTGAACTTTTCCTTGGAATTCAGGCATAAAGCTCACCATGGCCCATCCCCATCTAATTCAAAGAACACAACATTGCTGAACACACCTACTATAAGAAGAGGTTCTTCCTACTCTCTCTCTTTCTTTTTAATTTTTATACGTTTATTTATTTTTTGATAGAGAGAGACAGAGCACAAGTGGGGGAGGGGCAGAGAGAGGGAGACATAGAATCCAAAGCAGATTCCAGGCTCTGAGCTGTCAGCACAGAGCCCGATGCGGGGCTCAACCTCACAAACCATGAGATCATGACCTGAGCCGAAGTCGGATGCTTAACTGACTAAGCTGCCCACGTGCCCCTTCCCACTCTCTTTCTTGAAGGAACCCCCAAAGATTCCAATTGAGGTGCTTATTATGATAAAGCAGAAATGCAACTGAAGAACAAAAACGAGATAGAGACTCAGAACCAAAGGATAGAGAGTATGCTTTAGATCGAGGGAAGTCGGCACAGACCACTATGCAAGAAGCACCCCTGCGGCTCTGAGGGTTTACTCTTTCCTGCCACATGTGAGCCATGGTTTTCCACATGCAAATGTACATCCACCCAGAAATTGTTATCATGGCCCAACCCACAACAGGTAGTCCAACCTTGGGGGCTTAGGGGTTTAGTAGGAAGCCCTTTTGCCCGAGGCCTATAAAGTCAGAGGTTCACGTTCTGCTTAGGGAAAAAGCTGGTTAGACACACCCCCGGGGCTGTGTAAGGCCATACTTAAACACTGGGGGTGGTCTCAAGGCCAGCTCATTTCTTTGGTAGTTATTCAGGATCTCATGGTCTAAGGTGGAGTTGGGGGAGGATTCAAAACATCAAAAGCCAGAGCATCAAAACAAGAAAGGCTGTTGAAAATCACAGGCCTTGAAAAGCAACTGATAAATATAATAGTCATGAAAATAAGGAACCAATGAATGAACCGTACTCTCTGTCCACATAGCAAGACACAAACAACATGAGACCGATAACAAGAATTTACATCATGTGGATGATGAACCTTGATCTTTGTTCTATGCTGGGGTAATCATGGAATGGTCTGGCTGTGAATTAAATACAAAATCAGCAACCTCTACACTCTAGCAAAAAATAAAGTATGCATGAGCCCCCAATTCCAAGGTCACTGCACAGGTTTCTCTTTGAAACCCAGCTTCCCATGGTATTTGCAGTTACCCACCTCCAAAAGGGTAAAAGTAAACATTGGACCTGCTCTGGTGTTATACTGCCACCGGATCCTCCCCGCTGTCTCCCTCCTCCTCTTCTTCTTTACAGACAGGTAAAGTTGGATCTCTTGAAGGAACTGGGGGCTCCCACTCTAGGCAAAGGTTGGACAGGTGATCAATGTACAGCATGAGATTTGACTGTGCCTCCGTGCCTCCGACAGAGCTGGATCATCTGGGGCAATGAAAATTATAAGCAACAAGAAAGCGGTATTAACAGCAAGGGTAGGGAAGCCCAGGCAGCACATACCACAATTCCCTAGGACACTCAGCAACCATTCCTTTCTCATTCGGTCATTCTGAACACACTCGTGGAGCATTGTGCCAGGCTCTGGGGATGTAGCAGTGACAAATATAAACAAGCCCTGCCCTCATGGAGCTTTTGGGTTGTCAGGACAATGAGACAAGCAATTAAAGGACAGTGGATAAAGGAACCTAGAGGGTGTCATGGAGCATAAAGCAAAGGCAGCCAACCCAGACTTGGGGTGAGTGGTCATGGAAGGCTTCCTCGAAGACGTGACATTTAACACTGAGCCTAGAGGAGGCATGGAGTTAGCCAGATAAGACTAGGGTGTGGCAGCATGTGCAAGATTCTGCGATGAGAGAGCATGGCTGATCTGAGGGGCTGCTCTCATCACAAGGTGCTCCCCCAAACCCCACAATCCAGTCATGCTTTGGCCTCTTCTGGTGGGATCTCAGGAAAGAACTTAGAAAATAGTTTGTTCTATAAGAAGATAGAAAAAACAAACCAATAATACAGAGTTGAACTGCTCTAGAATAGACCCAGTTGCAGCAATCTGTTTTCTGCACACCAGCATCACAGGTAAGTGAGATACCATACTTACTCAGGATTGTCAAAACTCAACACTGGGCAGAAATCTGGCATCATCAAAGTGAGAGCCCCAAGGCTTCTTCCCTCAGGCTCTCTCACTTTGCCCTTTCCTTTCCTCCAAGTTCCTGGGAAATCACAAAGGGAACATTTTGCTCCTCTTACCCTTGATGTTTTGATGTCAAAAAGGCTGCCATAGAAATGATACCTCCTACTTGCCTAATGCAACTAAGGAAAACCAGATAGCTCCTGAAGTCAATCTTGCCACCAGGCTCCATGCAGGAAAACAAAACAAAACAAACAAACAAACAAACAAACAAAAACCCTGTGAAAATCCTAGTAGCTTGAGTGTTGCCCAGGGTTCTAGCCACATTTGCATTATGAAAGAGACCATTGTAGGGGATGGTTTAAGAAATGGCAATAAGCACATGGCCATTTTACCAAAACGTACCAAGCCCAGTCCAAAGTAGCTTTCCTTTACATTTTCATATTAGCATACAATTCAAGTCCTGCAAACAACATCTCTGACTGAACACGAAAAGAACAAAACCCTCACTTCTAAAAAGGAGAGCAAGCAGCTATTTTAGAGACAAAGAAAGGATGTCTTTTTAATCTATGACAACACAAATTTGTTTAGATTTTCCCTCCACTAAGTAAGTAAGCAATTAGGTTTTTTCCAATAAAAATATCCCTGTGCATGTGCAAACACCAGAGGCAATCATATAATTACCCTGCCCAATCACATTCAATTGCTGACAGTTGAGTTCCCACTGCTCATTAACTTCAGATCGCAATGAGGTCTTTACGGAAGCCCTTTTCCCGTCTCTTTACAAAGGTTCCTATGATGCCGTGAGCAGCCCTAGCACTACCTCATGCGGGATAATCATCCCAAAATGGCCAGGGCCAAGGCCAGCCTACTCTGACTTCCCTCTGAAAAAATAAAAAGAGAAATTTGAAGAAACACTAGCTTGAACACCCTTGCTTCATTTGGGGATCTCACTTCTAAATATAATAGTAACCTTTCACCCCCACACTTTAAGTGCCATAATTATATAATTAAAACCAATTATGTCATTTAACAGAGAGACTTTTTCAAGATCCACAGCAAGCCAATTACCTCAATCATTGACCTCAGAAGATTTCCCACACTGACCTGCAACAATGAGGATTGGGATAAATTTAGACACTGGCTTCCGAAGGCTGGCATGGACTTGCTGGGTGGGTTGTAGCTGGTCTTCTTCTAGACTCTAGAAGGTGAACTGAATCCATTTGACTCTAACACCACCACCACTACTTGTTTGCACAACCTTTCCAATATTACAAGGTTGATTTTTCACCACCACCCTGATATTAGTATTATTTCCATGTTGTGGATGAGATAAAGGAAGCAAGGAGAGTTATGGAATTATCTCAAGTGATGCAGCTAGTTAATGGCAAAGACAGGTCATTAAAGGCAAGGACCTGAGGCTTCCACCTCTGAATCCAAAGCCTCTTCATAGCAAATAGTGTGTGTGTGTGTGTGTGTGTGTGTGTGTGTGTGTGTGTGTGTTTATTCTCCTGGACATCCATTCCTCCTATTTTGATTATCTTACCCAATTTCCCTTTGACACAACACATCTACCCACATCTGGCTCACATGCATCACACTAGACTCACCCCCAGCTCAGGAGTGTGCTATGACCTTGGCCTCAGACAACTGGCTCCTAGAATTTCCCTAGCCACTTCATTGCTCACGGATGAGCATGTGACCCAATAAAAGCCAATGAGACATACTGAGGCTTTGCTGAGGATCTTGGGAAAGAGATTCTTCCTATCTGGGCTTGCATATGGGAGGAGGAAGCATCCGGCAGTTGAGCAGCCATCTAGCTACTACCGAAGGAGTGAGGAAGAATGGAGCTAAGAGATGTAGAGAGAGAAACTGGGTCCAAGGAAATATCTCTGGAATCCCTTCAGGTTGAGAATAGTGGCATTTAGAACATGGGGTCGTTCAATGGCATATTAGAGAAAATATGGAGAGCGCCACCACCTACAGCTTGGGTAGGCTTGATTACAAGGATGGAATTAATTGACCGTGGCCCTGAGCAGCAGTTCTGCCTCCTGCTCACAACACAGTTAAATGCCTCCTAGTTTTGAGTTATTTAAAGAACATACCATTTTATGGGCAGGAGGAAGCACTTTAATCTGCAAAATGATTTTTATCACAATCTAAACATCCTTGTAACTTTTTGGTCCTCTGCTTTGGTCTGAGTTGTCTCTCCTTGGAGCTGAGACAGCTGTTGGAGCCGAGAAGACCTGCCTTGACCTTGCACTTTGCCCTGCTCAGTGGTACCCTTGTACTTTCCAATTTCTGGATCTGTGTGGGATGTAAGAACTTAGGACACTTGCACTCATGATAATGGAGAATTTTCTTTCTTTCTTTTTTTTCCTTCTCTTTTCCCAGGCCTTGAGGAAAAAGAAAAAAAGAGTGAGAATTCCTTTAATGCAGGATTTTCTACTTTGGCACTGTTGAAATTTGGGGGCAGATAACTCTTTGTTGTTAGGACTGCATTATATGTTATAGGATGTGAAGAATTGTCCTCTGGCCTCTACCCACTAGATGCCAGTAGCACCTCCCTCCCCAAGTTGGGACAACCAGAAATGTCTCTTGACATTGTCAGACATCTAAGGGTATGGGCCAAGATTACCTTCAGCTGAGAACCACTGCTTTAATATATCATTTGAGGTATTTATTGGATTTTCCTCACAGCCTCTTTGAAAACATAATTCCTTGTAGCATTATGATGTCTTCTACTTAAAGTGTGAGGACTCTTTAGAGTCCTAGAACACTCCTAGAACTTTCCAAGAGCCATGTAAACAATCTGCTAGGCAGCACTGACTAAACAAAAAGACCAAAGACAGCAATACCCACTGCTATCAGGGCCATGAAGCCACAGGAGACTCACTGACCCATTAAGGACCAGGGTGGGGAAAACTGTATCAGATAGAAATTATTTTACCTGAAGACAACAAAGAGGAAAAAAACATGGAGGAGAAAATTAGAAATGAAGAACAAGCATCTATACAATGAGTTCCAACATGAGAATTTGGCTTCTCATTTCCACAGGAAGGAAAATGAAATCTTAAGATTGTTACTGGGTTTCCTGGATTCAGGTTCAACCAAAAAGGTTGAGGAGGCTGGGCTGAAACAGAAATTATCCCTCCAACAAAGACCTAACACTCACTCTTCAGAGAAAAAGCCCAAGATGGTGAAGTCTTACTTATTTGGACAAATGTGGTCAAAGCCATTTAAAATAAGAAAAATTGATGGATTCATAGAATTATTTATTTATTTGCTTGTTTATGTATCTATATTTATAATTATTAATTTTTAAGTTTACTTATTTATTTTGAGAGAGAGAGAGAGAGAGCACAATCAGGGGAGGGTCAGAGAGGGGGACAGAGAGAATCCCAAGCAGGCTCTGCAAACTGTGAGATCATGACCTGAGCCAAAACCAAGAGTCAGGCACTCAACCAACCGAGCCATCCAGGCCTCCCCATAGAATATTTTTTAAAGGAAATGCACTTATTTATGTTCCTTGAAATGCCAGCAGTAACTAAGAATAGACTGGCAGAGGTCCTTCCTTCAGGATTAATTTGAATGAGAAGATAGAACTCATTTAATTAGCATATCAATTGTTAAGCCTCAAAGAAGGGCTTTGAATTGGTTTGTGAGCTAAAGGGTTGTGTCTTCACACAGGCAGCTCTAGCTGAGGCCAGCCCAGGATTCCACCATAATGGGGTTCCAATGAGGTTTTGCTTCAAGGCATAGACTTATGTGTACCTTAAAGTACTGACTTCTGTCAGAACCAGGTTGGTTTATGTGTGATGGCTGGCCTTTGTTGGGTGAAAATGTTTGTATTCTAGCAATTTCTCCCACTGGAAGTTTTAATGTCTTGGGAGATACAGAAGTGTATCAAGGGAGTTCAAGTTTATTAGAGCTGTGACACCCCTGCTTCCTCAGTTCCCAGGCAACCTCCCCATCCAGCAATCACCATGTTCCAGCTGCCCCATTCTTCTGGCCCCCCTCATTCTCCAACTGCCCTCACTTCTTTCCTGTACTCAGTGAAATCTGATGGCAAAGGTATGACCACTTCTCAAATGGAGAAAGAGCAAGAATAAAGGAGTCTCCAGGAGCCTTGGCCCTCTTCTCATTGTGCTTTTAGGCTTATTGTTTTTTTGCTTTGATAAAAGAAGTAGAATAAACAATAATAGAAAAATACAAGTATTTGTCTGGAGGTTCTAGCAAAGGTGCACAGAGACTCTTACAAGCTGTATAAAAAACTGTCCTGGGGTGCCTAGGTGTTTTAGTCGGTTAAATGTCCAACTCTTGATTTTGGCTCAGGTCATGATCTCACAGTTTGTGAGTTCAAGCCCTGCAGTTGATTCCACACTGCTGACAGTGTGGAGCCTGCTTGGGATTCTCTCTCTGCCCCTTCCCCACTTGCTGTCTCTAAATACATAAACAAACAAACAAACAAACAAACTGAAAGAAAGAAAGAACGAAAGAATGAAAGAAAAAGAGAGAAAAAGAGAAAGAAAGAAAGAAAGAAAGAAAGAAAGAAAGAAAGAAAGAACTGTCCTTTATAAAATTTAATCATTAAATCTGCAGGAACTAGTCCTCAACTCTTGATATATAAAGAATGAATTTCTCAGGGCATACTCTTCCTGTGTATAAGTATACCCAAGTATACTCAAGTATACCCAACACTCTACATATAACCTAAGACAAGTTCTGCCCTCCCCATGTCCTTCTCAGCATGAAGTATGAAGGAGACAGTCTCACTGGGGTGGCAGGTGTCACCCTCAGAGCCAATGACTGAGCAAGACTTCCAAGAGCAGCAAATCCTTGCTTTAGCCAGGGCTGAAACTTACTCCAAAGGTCAAGAAAAGGATCTTAACGTTGTTCAGAAAACAGGTTAAGGTAGGAATTGACCCTCAGTAGATCTAGACATTTTATGCAAAATTTGGTTTGGGCACTTCCATACTTTATTGAGAGGAGTAGATTTATGGTTTTTATCACATTCTTAAATTAGTCTGAAACTCAGAATGAAAAATTAAACAACAGTTGTTATAAAGCCATCCCTTATTTGTTTAAAAAGTTATCTATGGTATAATTTACATAGCATCCAAGTTCATCCATTTTCAGTGTCAAGTTCAATGATTTTGAGTAAATGTATAGAGTTGGGCAACCATCACCACAAACCAGTTTTAGAACATTTCCATCACCTCAGAGAGATCCTGTGCTTGTTTATGGTGAATTTCCCTTAACGTCTATAACAAAAGTTCTGGAGTTGAAAGAAGGCTCTTCGCTTATCTGCAGAGCTAATCCATTTCTCCCACCTCAGGAGCTCTTCTAAAGAGCTAACTAGTGTAACTAGGTAGGCTGTATTTTTAAGTGTGAATTCTGACAACTCTAATCCAGGACCCAAGCGGAATTAAGCAAGTGAATCAATGTTCATATCTGGAAATAAATGTACTTTTCTGGCACACTATAAATAAACATGCACTATTTTATCAACTTGGAACCATCTTGGTTCAAAGATGGCTAAAACCTAGTCCCAGTTAGAATCCAGGCTGAAAATTAAGGCTACAGAAATACCCTAAAGAATTCAGGACCCAAATGCTATTTCACAAGCAAGCCTGGGACCTTTGGCATTCATATGGTTTATTTGCTACATTTGCCAAGGAAGTTTAAGAAAGTGAATGTAATTGTTAATCTTGTAACTCACAATCACAAATGTGACTAATTATAAGGAAATTATAAGAAAAGCATTCTTAATCCTTTTGAGGGTCACAAACCCCTTTGAGAGAATCTGATAGAAGTTATGGGTCTTCTGCCTAGAAACATATATATATACACAGTCACAACATTTTACAATTGGAGGAGTGGGCAGATTCTGTGATGATGCTCATGGACGTTTCAAAAGTCCATGAATGCCAGAAGAGCATGGGCACGTTAAAGCCATCCTAAAGTGTTAGTTGTGCTTTGATTTTCTTTTCCTCCCACTTGTGCGAGAAGGGGGAAAGTGGGGTGATAACAAATGATCTGGTTAGGGCAACAAGACATGGCTAGGCTGCTCTCAGACAACAGTGGTGAGAATTGTATCAACTCTCTGAACTCCATCAACTCAAGGTTCATTGTCAGTAAGATGGACAGATTGGCCTGACAGTTTTCACGTTATGTTCCACAGATCTGACAGGTATCTGAGAAGGCGCTCTTAGATCCTGGAGTACTGTATAAGATCTCGTTATCTTAAGACATATTTTAAAACCACTGGGCTAGGGGCGTCTGGGTGGCTCAGTCAGTTAAACGTCCGACTTCGATGCAGGTCATGATCTTGAGGTTTGTGAGTTAGAGCCACGCATTGGGCTCTGTGCTGACAGCTCAGAGCCTGGAGCCTGCTTCAGATTCTGTGTCTCCCTCTCTCTCTCTGTCCCTCCCCTGCTCTCTCTCTCTCAAAAATATATAAACATTTAAAAAAACAAAAACAAACAAACAAAAAAACACTGGGCTGCGTGGTCACCAAAGTGACCAAGGTTCTAAGTCATCTGATTATCTGATTCTAGAATCTATAGAGTAGAGGTCAGGAGACAGTTAAGGAAGATCTGGGAATTGTTTCTCTTTGAGTCCCAGGGGAAAAGGCAGTTGGCAGGTTTAAGAGAGAAAGCCATCCCTACCACTCCTCAGTTCTGCAACCTGTTTCTCCTCCTTTGTGCTTCTCTCCCTTCCTTCACATGGAAAATTCAGAAACTGCCCAGTTCTCCTTTGGTAAAATAAAAAAAAAACAATTTTTTTTTCTCAATTACATGAACTTAATTTAATCCATTTTCCTTTGGGTAACGGAGATACCCAACAATCTACTGTATCATTTATAAGGCCACTAACTATAATGGTAGCTCAAATGGAAAAAGGACATGTGTGCCTAGTTCTATGATTTAGAGATAGTAACTTTTCTTGTGCCTTAGAGTACCTACAAAATATTATCACCCCCATTTTTCAGAAGAGAAGATGGAGGGAAAAAAGTTAATTGTGACTTACACAATTCACCAAGCTAGCCAACAATAAAAAAGGATTTCAAGTTCCAACGCCTACACTCGTGGCCACTTTACTATGTTAAAGAAAATTAGATAACCTATGACTTAAAAAAAAAATACAGACTTTACTCATTTATTTTCTCTCAAAAGCACTCTGCCACTTTAAGGAAGCTTACTATCACGCCCAATGATATGAAGCATAAAACTGTTTTGAATGTTTATTTCATCTCTACTGACATCTACCAAGCAGATCTACCATGTGCATATTTATCATCTCAAAGGGAAATACATTATTTAGTTTTGGGGTTTTATCTTCTCCATCCTCTGTCCCTGAAACAGCACAAGAAATGTGTACACTCTGTTCTTATTTGTTGTCATAAGATACTAGCAGCATGCTGGGAAATAATGTTCCACACTTTGTGTTAAGACTTTTCTTTTTTAAACAGAGCTTGTGTAAATCACAGACAAAGTTGACAAATTTCACGGCTTAGTCATGGCTAGCATATCAGATTTCATGGTTTGACAGAGATTAACAAGAAAATCATATTAGAGTTACAACTATTAGTAGATTCTTAGATATTTGGTAAAGACACTCCAAGCTCTCCAAACTGCATTGCCCCCTGCCCGCCACTGCCATTGCCGTCCTGGGGACCCCGGGACGCAGAGCACCCACGACTCCGGGGATCCTTGAGCACTCCGCAGAGTCACCTCCTGGCTACAGCAGGGGTGAGCTGGTGCCTCATGGGCTCCAGGGAAAGGTCTAGCATCATATAATAAAGCAAGGTTTAGCAGTTATGACCCAATAGGGAGAAAAAAACACATGCACTCTACCCTAACATCGCACGCGCTAAGGAGAGGATTCAATGATCATAGTTGTTGAAACTAAGATATTTTAGGTAAAAAATTCAGTTTTCACATCTTTATGAGGAGGCAATTCAGCAGAGGCCTTGTTAAAAGTGGTGGCCTGCAAGCAGAGACTTCAAAAAGCCTGCTGCCTGCAGAGCCATTTGGCCCGAGGGCTCTGCATATCCTCTTTCGGGTAAGAGCTTACTAGCTTGTCAACTCTGCATAAAAGACAGCCAATTTGTCAGCCATTTGCTTTAATTCTCTTTCCTAGTCTTCCTAACGATAAACTCCATACACCTTCTGGTCTTCAATATCATGTATCCGACTGGAGGATGGAAATTCACTGGAGCCTCAGTCCGGTTTCCTTCCCAGGCGATCCTCCTGGGTCTTATAGGATGTCCTTAATCAGAACCACATCACTCGGCTAGAGGAAGTCCTTGCACAGACGCTGGCAAGACACTAGGGCAAATTAGTTTCAGAACACGGAAGGTCAGATTGGGAATAAAAGCTGCAGTCATCTATTGTGTTTTCTTTAGTTGAGAAAATTAAGGCAGGGTGCCTGACTCTTAAGAAACAAAGATCTGGATAAGCAGTAGCCACTTAGGAAAGGAGCTCCTTTGACTGCTGACAACAATAGTCAGTTGTGGGAATGGAAAGTCCTCAAATATTCCAGGTATTCTGAACATGAGCAAGAATTTTCTCACTTTCTCCACATAAGTTTTTATATGTCAACAGCACCCTAGACTGGTAAAATAACAATAGCTAAGTAAGGTATTACAAGTTTGGCCAAAAAATAATTGCCAACTAGGGGTGTGTATGTGTTTGTGTGTGTACACATCTGTACATCTATTACACATATTCTGTGCGTGTTAGAGAAATAAAGCTTACTTTAATAATAATGACAATAATAATAGCCACCATTTATTGTGCTCTTACGTGACAAGCATATGGTAATAGGCACTTTTCATGAATTATTTCATTTACTCTCTCAACAAATTAGCATGGTAGAGATTATCTTTGTCCCTAATTTACAGATTAAGAAAAACAAAAATAGAAACAAAACACTGAGATCAGAAGGGATTCCTGCCACAAGTTTAGTCATAGAGCCCTAAGTTGATCCCATGGGTGCTTGACTCCTGTGTTTTTAACCACCAAGGTGTGCTCAGCCCTGCAAATTCCCCTCACTTCCATGGAGATGAGTGCCCAAGCTGACTCTGAAAACAAAGTACAAATTTCCTGGGAAGCAGGGATGGGGGCAGTATTACTTCACCAGCACACAAGTGTGAGAGTTCTTCCAGAAAGGCTGGGCAGATGGAGGGAGGGGTGCGAGAAGAGGGAGAAGCTGTTGCAGAAATCTAAGACCTACTTCTCCACAATCTTGCCCAGGACCAGCCTGCCTGGGGAGGGGAGGCCCAGAGAACCAGAAGGACCAGGAGGCTTAATGGAAATCTGTCCCTCATCCAATTTCAAACTGGTAGCCTTCCCTCATCATGAATGGGTTTGCCCTGGAGATTTGGGGCAAGAAGCATTTCCAGTGTGCTTCTACCTTAACTAACACCACAGGGGCAGCTAACAATTACAAAAGGAATGAATTTTTTCATCAAACGTCCTTCCATAAAACCATTTCCCAGGAAATGTAACACAGCATGGAGCTAGCCGACTGCAATTTTCCACCAACAATGAGCATCGTGGGGCACAGGTACTATATTTAAACGATTTTCCTCCAGCTTTTTGGCAAGGCTCTCTCTCAAGGAGACTTAGTTGGGCCGAGGTCTCATTCCCCTCCGGCCAGCAGGATTGGAATGTTTAATACGACCCTGTCTCTTCAACACCCATGTGTAAAATGCCAATAAACAAGCCGGCAAAGACCTGCAGGTCTAATTGCCTTTTAACTCCGCCAAGATGATAAACTCCCAGAGCAAGGAAGGAAAGACTCCCAGGGATTTAACAAGTTTATCTGCCTGCCACTTGAACATTTTCTGTCTGCCTACACTTCAGTGAATTCACCAATAAAAGGATAAAAGGCCCCGAACCTCAGACTCCTCAATGGCCAAGAAGCTCCAGATTCAAAACGTATGCCCAGCAAAAATCAGCCAGTTAACTGAATTTTGTTTTATGTGTTTGTAAGATCTGGAGTAAGGAAAGTGGGACCTCTCGCCCATTTCTAGCACTGGTCATTTCCCTAATTTTATTGATCAAGGCCTCCAAATCTTCACCTGCAGCAAAGAAAACTGTCCTCACAGGGAAACTGGGAAAGAGGACTCTTTCAGAAACTTTGTACATTCAAGTTAAGGGACTGTACCCGCAGGGTAAAAGCCAGATGAGCATCATCGTGTCACTTCTACAAGCATGCTTTTCTTCTCTCCCTCCGTGCCCTGACTTTCAAGTTTAGCATTTTAGCTGTTTTTCTTGGTTTGCGCCCTACCACCCAGAGGAAAAGTTCTGAGAACTCTGTACCAATTAGAGTTAAATTGGAAAAGCAAAGTAAAACAAAACCAAAAGACTTGGGTGGGGGGTTGTACAGCAAGGTGGTCCCATTCAAGACATAAAAGTAGGGTGAGGGGCACCTCAGTCAGTGGAGCATGTGACTTGATCTTGGGGTTGTGAGTTTGAGCCCCATGTTGGGTGTAGAGATTACTTAAAAAAAATCTTAAAAAATTAAAAGTAGGGTGAATGGACATTGCCTCTCTAAGAGGTTACTTCACAATATGTATCCATGCAGATGTGGACCTTCCCTTTTAGGAATTTATTAAAAAAAATTATTGGACACATGCATAAAGGTAAAACCCAAAGTGCTACATCATTCTAATAGGAAACATTTAAAAAGCGCTAAGTGTTCATCGTTAAGGACTAGTTAAATAACACAAAATTCTATCATTAAAATGATGCTGTAGGTATATATCCATTAATGTGGAAACGTGTCCGACACACAATGTTAAGTTCAAAAAGCAAGTTATAAAAAAAAATTTACAATATGATTTCTTTCTTCTTTTTTTAAGAGGCTAGATACAGAAAAAAAGACTGGGAAGACACATTATGTCACCAAAATGTTAGTATTTCTGGACGAAGGAATTCTTTTGCAAAGACTTCTGAATTATTTGAAATCTTTAATAATAAAAAGGCATTGCCTTTAAAATCAGTTTTAAAGCACTGAAGCCAAACAATAAAACATCCCACTACCAGCACCACTGGATCAATAGGAAGACAATCACATCTGAAATAACTTACGGGAAGATCCAGCTTTCCCTCCTCAAGGAGATATGAGTAAAGAACATTAAAGGATTTGGTCTTGATTTATCGGCACATATAATTGTTGTTCAAGTGTATTCTCCAACGAGATGAAAATGAATGGCAAACCACAAGTGGGCTCCAACCCCCAGAGGGCCTATTTCCCAGGGGGCCCACGCTTGTCTCGTCAGCGTACAAACACTGAGAGCGCCTCTATTATGCTGACCCGTTCCACTCAATAAAACAAGAGGAGCTCTAGTGTAGGTGCTTGCCAAATGAAAAATCTGAAGCACTATTTTTCTATTAAAATCTCATCCATGTTTTTCCTATTGGAACCTGGAAACTGGACAAATTCTGAAGGAATCCAAAGGAATTTCTTTAGAAAAGAATTCTGTTAACACCAAAAGCTCCCCAAGCACTACACCAAGCAAATGCTAGGTTGCATTATGCTGAAACGTAAAAGCAGGGGTTCAAACCCAAAATGATGTGTCCTTCACACCAGGCTTTGTGTATATCAGAGCTTATGCGTTTGTACACTTATCCTCGTACGTTTCTGCACCTCCCCTCCTTCATAATTTCATAATCAGTTCCAGATTTCCTATTTCTTCCACATTGTAAAGCATGGAATTTTGGATCTGGAAGATGCAAGGTTTAAAGGTATAGAAGTACAGTGGAAAGTATGATAAAAATAAAACTAAAATTGAAGTTTTGTTTCATACCCACTGAGAAGTAAGGAATTGAGTGTATGTCTCAGGGTCCATTTGACCCCTCAGAAACAGAACATGCACATGTGCAAGAATTTCACGTGCAAAATGGACCCTTTGGTTGGGACCCTTTGGATGGAGGAAGCTCTGGGAAGCAAAAAGGGTTTGTCCATGCTATAATACATCAGTGACAGGTAAGACTGCCAAAGCACTGTAATGCCACTCTCGAAATTCAGACCTCTGTCCCTGGCAGCTAAAAGACCAGGTTAATCTAGGATAAACTTCATCTCTGGAGTTCAAAGACAACTGGCCTCTCTATGGGTTTCAATTGGAGGCTTCTTGAAGGATCGTTCTCAAATTCATTAAAGAATTTTCACTGACTTCACAGACTTTGGCATTAAATAGATAACTTGAGCTCTTCATTGCCCAGCAAAATGACTGTTCACCTTTGAAGCTCTGCAAATTGGGATTAAGTTGGCTGTTTACCTTTTACCTCAAAGATGACTCCTCCACTCCATTGATCACTGAGTCCAGGGCAATCACCTGGTTGATCAATGATATCAAATTTATCTCTATAATGTGTCTTTTTAAAAACACACATCCTCTCATGGGATGGTTTTGTTATGATTTTTGCTTCACATGTAATAGGACTGCTTGATATCAATGCTTTCTCTTCATAGAAAACTTCAGGAAATACATTATGTTTTAAAACGCAAGTTTAATTTTCAACTAACTTGAACGATCCGTGGAATTTTTAGATGCATGCATTCATTTTAGAATTCTGCCTTGAATTTCACCTACTCAAATGCCGTAGAGGCCGAGGCATCTCATCAGATCCTGGTGTGCTCTTTGGTGCGGCATTTACTTGCTTTTCACAATGACTCTGCACATTCCAAAGAGGGCTCAGCATAAACACATACACCAACCAGCCTTCAGCTTACACCCTCTAACTCCACCGTCTGCTTCCTGCACACCCCATAATCTAAAACATCTCTTCTTCGCAGGTATATGGTCTTGGATTTGTCACGGTGAACGCGAGACTTTACAAGGCCAATAAAATGACAGCTGCACAGAGGGGACGGGGTGGCTTTTTACCGACTCTGAAACACCACTGCCTTTAACTCCCAGGGATCAGGAACTTGAAAGCAGTCTGATTCACTTAGCTCTGTGTTTGTCATAAAGTTAAGGCTAATCAGATTTCCCCCAACTTGCAGCCCTATCTTAAATCCCCAAGCTTCTCCTATGCAAACTTAACTGATGGAAGATGTGATTATGCCTCCTCAGGTCATAAATTCTAGATATTTATAACATAACTGTTGTCATTTAGGTCAATTAAGATGCTTTTACTGGCTCAGAGCAACTACCTATGGGGCTTGTCCAATACCCTGACAGTGGTTTATGACCCTTAGGGTGATTTTATCTCATAGGGATATGAAAGATGGCTGCATGTGAAAATGGTCAGGAGGCTCTTGAAGAATTTTCCCCATACTGTGATCATGCCGATTTCCACCCTGTTCCTGGAAGCTCAGACCCCTTCCTTATCCATAAAGACCACTCTCTGACTCTAAAACTTCCCCTACAGTTGGCTTCTTTGATCACCTTTTCTCTCCCAAAGACCAGAGAGGGAGATAACACCTCCTGAGACACTCTATGATAAAACTCCCAAGTGGTGGGCTGGCCAAACACCCCTCTGGGAAATGCCAGACTTCCACATACATAAAATGTCCCTGAAGACTAGTGTGTTTGACTTTTCACATGGGGCCAACTGCTCCTTCATGAAAGGCAGGATAGAGTGGCAACAAAGAAAGAATGGAATATATTTGGGGATTTCATGTAGATAGGTTTCAGCTTCTCCCTCTCCACAGTGAAATATCACTCATCTTCCCTTGGGGCTTCTATTTTCAACAAGGCCTCTGGGTACCCACTATATTTCAGGCACTGTGCTAGGTGATGCGGAGATCAAGAAACTCTGAGGCTGGAGACACCAGTACATTAATAATTATAATACAAAGTGTTAACAGGTCATGCACAGCAAATTCTAGGAAGCAGTGAGAAGTGGCATTTCCACTTTTGTAGGGGAGGGAGATGGTCAGGGAAGGTTCCTTGGGGAAAAGAATTCCTTGTCTGAAGCTTAGAAATGTAGGGAGACAGCTAGACCAAATGGGGGAGAAGGAAGAGCCTTACCAGCAAGGAGAGCAGCAGCCAAGACATGGATTTGAGGAGGGCAGAGGATGTGCGAGAACGCCAAGTGGGTCAGCGTTCCAGAGCATCACGTGCCCAATGGGCAGTAGTGAGAGCCGAGACTAGGAGGCATAACCAGGACAAGACACTGTGGGGTTTGTACTAGCATCACATAGGATCACCGTTCTTGTTCAAAGGAGACCTGATAAAATGGCTCCCTTTTCCCAAAACCAGCTAGAAGTAGTTGAGTGAGAATGATTTCTTTTTCTTACCCAAATCTATGTTCTCCTTCAGCATCAACAGCTGCCATTGTAAAATCCCCCAATCTAACTTGACAAAGTTAACTCTTTGAAACTCTAGTCACACCGCTCTTGGTGGAAACCACTTTGCTTTTGATTACCATTCCAACTTCTGTTTGTAGAATCCAGGGAAAACATCCAACATTCTACCTTGTAAACATATACTAAGTGCTGATTCCATTCAAGGCACTGTCTTGGGGATGAGTCAGAGATGTAGTGGGGGAGGTGTTACCCAGTATACAGTATGATTTTGAGGTACACAGTGACACGCCCTGAATCTTAGAATTTAAAGGTCTTTTATTAACGTGATTTTTTCTTGCATTTCTGATGATGATAATTTGGTTGGATTTAGAAAAAAAAAAAAAATCCCCGAAAGCACAACACTTACTAGGCAAAAGGAGAGCACTAAAGTGGAAAACATGTTAGAGCAACAACATTTGCAAGTGTGCTGTATGGGAAAATGCAAGCTACCAGCAATTTCCCAAAATTAGCTACTTAAACGTACTACAGAGATCCAGGGTCAGAAATGACAGTGTCACAAATTTCTCACAACAAAACTGTACTTCATTTTCAAGAGTTTTATGGAAGTTTTTGTTGCTGTTAAAAAGTTAAAATACTCAACTTTGTTTGTTTGTTTACATTCTACCTTGTTCCCAAAAGGATTAAAGCATTTAATGCCAAATAGAAAAGGCTCTTATTACTGGAGAAGGGGAGTGAGGGCTTGAGTTACACCCACCATGCAAAGGTCAGGTTGGCTCCAAGTGGGATTGGAGAGTGCTGATAAAACTCAGAAAACTCTTCTAAAACCTAGCACACAATCTCCAGCTGGTGAGTGACAGGGGAGGGGAGAGGCTGAGAACCCAGTTCTAGAAGGAGTCTGAGAACCATGAGCTGCATAAAATCCCAAACAAAAAGTTCACACTCTGTCATTTGTTCTCTAGGTCTGGAAGTGTATTGACATGTATTTGGCCCATCAGACAGTGTAAGGGGCACAGTGCAGCATGGAGGCCCTGGATTCACTGCCTAGCTTGCATAATGGTTTTAACACCTGAGCGAGTCGCCTAATATCTCAGTCCCTCGGTTTCTTCACCTGAAAATGATGCTACCAGCAGTCTTTACCTCAGAGGACTGTTGTGAAGATTACAAGAATTAATACATGTAAACAGTGCCTGGTGCATATTAAGTGGTCAAAACTGTTAGCTACAATTACTATTGTGTAGTCCTCTGTTAAGCACAGCGAGAACAACAGAAATAAAGACCATTGCTTTGCCATAAGGAACTTCTAGTCTAGCTGGAGACAAGAAGGCCGTAGGGGAAATTACAGTGATAAAAAAAAGGGAATCCTGGGGAAAACTGAGTTAGGACATTCTAAGAGCCTCAGGAGGTCAGGAAAAAGAGAGATAATGACATTTTCAAAAATTTTCAGGAGGCTTAAAGGATTATATCTAGGCTGAATCCAATAGGTAGGATTCAGACAGAAAATAGGGCATTTCAGACAATGGCAAACAATACTCAAGAAGACATGGAAAGAAAAATGAACACTATATATTTTTAGAAGAGGAAAAAATATCTCATTATCTGGGAGTGGTGGAAAATTCATAAAAACTTCCCCAGGGGACCCATTTGGGAGGAATATGAGGACTGAGTAGAGGTAGTTGAACCTAATGTGGTTGGAAACAAGAGGAACTGGCAATCTTTCATCATGGGAGGGGCACAGAGAAAGTGTTTCAGGAAGGTGAACCTGGCTGAGGCACTCAGGTTGGACGGGCTAGGAAAGTTCTGAGTCAGGGAGGCCACCAAGAGGCCACGGGAAGGGTGAGGTCCTGTGGCAGAGGACAGATAAGAAGTGGAGCATGATAGAGGCACTCTGGTCAGTGACTAGGCATCTGGACATGAGGTCTAAATGCCCTGGATACAGAGTCCCATAGGATGGGTTTGAGGCCCAGCTCTGCCACTCAGCAGCCCTGAGCCCAGGGGACAGACTCTTTGTTAAGTTCAGCTTCCTCCCTTGCAAAATAGAAGTACAAATGCTTACTTCCTAAGGATGAAATGTACTTAGCATGACACCTTGCTTATCCTAAAGTGGTTAAAAAAAAAGTAACCATTTATTTGGTGTTGGTATGATAAAGAAGGAATTAAAAACAAGAGGCAAGAAAACAGAGGTTCTACACCCAGTCCCTAAGCCACTGAAGGAGACACAGCCTTGGTTACTTTCTGGCTTGTTCTTCAGGAGACCTCATTAACATTTAACATCATCCATTTAATGCCTCATAGACAAAGAGAAGTGTCAGTATGAATGGAGAGTCGTGTACTCTTTAATAATAAAGATACTACTAAAGTATCCCCTTTATTACATACCTAACTCATTTCCATTTCACCATGGAAACCAAGTCTTCCCAAAAACATGAGGCCAAAGGCAAATGGTGATAACTTTATTTCATTTAAAAGAAATGGTTTAAGATGAAAAAAAAAAGGGGTAAGTACCTTGCACTTTATTTCATAAGAAAAGGGAGGAAAAAAGATGACACATTGTACCAGTGATTACCTGCCCATTTTAAGCCCTGTCAGCAGCACAAAGACTTAAAGCAAAGCTAAATCCAGGCACATTATTCCTTTAAGCCCTTGTGATAACTCAAGGGGACTGAAAGGCAGGTCTGTGTTTCTACAGGAGGCTTGTGGTGGGTTCAGAAACTTTTAAAGAAGTGCCCTATTATCTCAGGTAGGTGTGTTCTGAAGAATTTAAACTGAATGTACTTTTGTTTTAGTTCCCAAGAAATGTTCCTCATCCACCTAACTTTCCCAAAGTCCATCTTGCACAATGCAAATTGCAGAGGTAAGCTGTGCTTGACTTAGTAAGTCTGGAATGAATAGCTAAGGAAGTGGATAACACAAGGAAATTCTTCATCAGCATGCCTTTTTGACCCTTGCAGAACTGTCCTTGATGGCTCCGAGCATGCAAGCATTTACTTCCATATTGGGCTGTGCGATATTTGTAGACAAAGTTTTGAGAAAAGCCACAAAAATCAAAGGACATCAGGCAAAATGACTTGCTGCTGATCACTGCTGATGGTCAGCTCTGGTGGTCACCAGTGTAAGGACTTTAGACCCTTCAAGAAATCAGCAGGAGGCAGATGATGGAGTAATTTCCCCAAGTCTTCTAAAGATATTCACTGAGGAATGGCCCCTCCAATCCATACACCCTCCTAGAGTATAAAATGCCTGAGCAATTATCCTTTCTTCCATCTTTTACACATGTAACTGACTAATATTATGACACAAATGCACTTTTACTACTCAGCTGGCTTTCTTACTGAATACAGCCAAAGCCAGTGATGACTTTGATTACAGAAGAAAATAAATGGCTTCTCACGGTCCTTTGGATAAAGTGGCATTGGAAAAGTAACTTCTACCAGATGCATGGTACAGAAGAATTGCTCCTGCTGACCAAAGACATAAAACCAAAAGAAAAATACTTTTAGCTAGCACAGACGGTCCACAAGCACGCGTAACTTATCTGTGCATAAGAGCACAGTTTATACAGTCTCTTGGACCTGGAGTTCTGTTCAACACATGAGAACCATGTGACCTCTGGGCAAGTAACAACATCTCTGAGTTGCAGTTCCTAGCCTTTAAAAGGAAGTCAATATTGGGGTGTCTGGGTGGCTCAGTCAGTTAAGTGTCCAACTCTTGGTTGGGTCATGATCTCGCGGTTCGTGGGTTTGAGCCCCACTGCTGTGCTGACAGTATAGAGATTGCTTGGGATTTTCTCGCTCTCCCTCTCTCTCTGGCCCTCCCCTGCTCACTCACACATACACACACACACACACACACACACACTCTCTCTCTCTCTCTCTCTCTCTCTCTCTCTCTATCAAAACTAAATAAAATAAACATTAAAACAGGAAGTCCATATCTACCTACCTCATAGGACATTATGCATGTCAAATAGACTAATGCATATAAAGCAGTTAGATTATGCCTGACATGTGAGAATTATTCTATAAATATCAGTTATTGCTACTAATATAAAATCAAGAAAAGCACAACCTCTACCCCCACTGGACAGTGTTATTATTCAGGGCTACGAGTAGATTCTTTTCAGTGGAGAAACTGTCCCTAAATGAGATAGGAACAAATCATAATTTGGCTTCCTCTCCATAATACTGTTGAGTCAACTGCTTCTCCAGCAATTTCCCTTTTCTCTGGGTCTATTTAACAACCATCATTAGTAGAGCAAATCAGACTGGTCATATAAGTGATTTGATATTGTCACTTTATTTATTTATTTATTTATTTATTTATTTAAAATTCTTAAATGTTTATTTATTGTTGAGAGAGAGAGAGAGAGAGAGAGAGAGAGAGAGAGAGAGAGAGAGAGAGAGAATGAGTGGGAGAGGGGCAGAGGGAGAGGGAGAGGGAGACACAGAACCTGAAGCAGGGTCCAGCCTCCGAGCTGTCGGCACAGAGCGCAATGCAGGACTCAAACTCATGATCTGTGAGATCATGACCTGAGCTGAAGTCGGAGGCTTCACGGACTGAGCCACCCAGGAGCCCTGATATTATCACTTTAATACTTGGAAGCTATAAATGTGCAGACAAGATTAGCGGGAGGATGGGTGATTTAGAGTCTGGAGTAATGGGACCATGGAACTACTTAGACCCTTAGAAATCTTTTAGTTTAACTGTTTCAGGGTATAGATAGCAAGAAAGTGTCTTGCCTTGAGCCATAGGACATGGAAGGGACAGAGGAAGGACTAACATTCTCATCCAGGACTTTCTGGCCATTTCCACTTTTAATTCAAGACATTAGCTGTTCCGTGGAGTTTTAGTAGAACATGACTATAAAATTATCTTGACTTGATTTGGTGAGGAGGAAGGAGGTAGGGTCATAGTTTAGCTATGGATTCAGTCCCTTCAATGGTTACTAATATATCCAGGCTTGCTTCTATTTTATTTTGAATCAGTTTGGAAATGTTTATTTTCTTCCAGGAAATTTCTTATTGTACCTGGCTTTTCAAATACATCAGCACTAAATTACTCATAATACCTTTTATGATAATAAAAAAAGTCCCTACTCTGTAGTCATGTCCCTATTTTTCTTCCTAATGGAGCATTTTGTATCTTCTTTTCTTTCTCTCTCTTATTTACCCTGGATTAAGGTTAGACTATAGAAGAGATGTTCAACGCAATTTTCTGCCACAATGGAAATCTTCCATTATGTGCTTTGTACAATATGGAAAGATCTGCACTACCCAATACTGTGGCACTAGCCACTAGCTCAGTGTGGTTATTGAGCCCTTGAAACATGACTAGTGTGACTGAGGAAATGATGTAAAACTTTATTTAATTTTAATTAATTTAAATTTAAATAGTCACATGTGGCTAGTGATTACCATATTAGACTCTCTCTTTCTCTCTGTCTCTCTCTCTGTCTCTCTCTCTTTCTCTCTCTATATATGTATAATCTTTTCAAAGATTTAGCTTTTATTTTTGTGGATCATTTCTTCTTCTTATTGTTGTTGATATTTTCTATTTTATTTACGTATGCCTTTGACTTTTTAAAAAATTTCCTTCCTTTTTACTTATGTTTACTCTGACTTTTTTTTTTTTTAGTCTGACTGTCATCAGCCAAGAAACAGACCTATGCAGGGTTCTACTGAGGCCTGAATTCCTTCTTCTTTGGATTCAAGTCCCAGAGGCTTAGTAGGAAAGGTCTGCACAAAGGTGACTGAAGAGAGAAGATGAAAAGCTGAAGGCCTCCCAGATGAAAGCCAAGCCAGAAACCTGGCTGTTAAGAATATTTTCTCTCCTCCAAAAAATGAATTAGTTGAATCCAATGTGACACTCAAAGGAAAATCAAAATGCTTGAAGAGCAGGTTGTGGACTTGAACTCCCATGTAACTGGATTCCTCCTTGGGACTTATGGCTCTGACACATGATACTCTATAGAGAGGGTCCTGTTAGCCTTACTGAAATCTGGACACCATGGGCCTTTTTTATATGGGGAATTTTAAGATAAACGGAGTTGAGAACTAGGAGCTTAGTTATCCAGGGATTTCTGCCATTTGGGACTATGAACTAGGGGCTGAAGCAGCAGGGGGAAAAAAAAAAAAGCACATGAACTACTGTGAAGGGACAAAAGGGACTCCCTCCTTTTACCTGGAGGGAGTCAGTCTCCAAGCTTGAAGATGAGAACCATCCTCCAAAAACCAAGAAATAATTACACTTCTAGTACCCCAGGCCTTGCTGCCAAAATGCAATATATATCGTGAAGCTTGATGCCAGAAGGGATGCCAGGGCCATGAGGTGATGGGGAGGCCGAGTCTTCCAGAGATGGTCAGAAGCCACTGAGTGATGAACTCTGGAAAGCTAGGCTGCTTTTGCTTTGATGCCTGGGGATAGTAGGAAGGGGAGAAGCTTACCCCAAAGGGGCCATAAAATGCCAGAAATAGAGGGAATGAACCTGAAATGCTGAAACTTATGGTGAACTGGAGAGTACTTCGGGTAAAGTTAGCCCATGATTTTGAGTTTTCCTGTTGATTTTACTAGAGTTGTTCAAGGTTTCTCATAATATTCATTGCTTCTTGCAACTTTGGGATTGTATTCTAAATTTCGAAAGAATCCCAAATGCTTACATTATGTAATTATATGTAGAGAGCTACAGATTAAGGTATTAGCTGTTCCCTGATAATTTATCTATTAAACAATAGTGCCAGGAACTATGCCAGGGGCTGGGCTCACAAATGGTCAACCATACAGATAAAGGTACTTCTCATGGATGAATGGATATTCTACTGAAGACAGGCAGACACTGTCACAAATAATATAATTCACATAGTGGCAGGTGCTCTTGAGAGCACAAAACAGGGGGATGTGACAAGGAGGGCCTGGAGGGGAAAAATACTTTTCCCTGGAGGGAAGAGACTTCCAATGATGTGGCCAGGGAGGGCCTCTTCTGGCTGTAACAGTTAAGTGGAGACCTGCATGATAAAGAGCTAGTCTTACAAAGATGGAGGGGAATGGGTTCCAGACACAGAAGACAACAGGTTCAGAGGTCCTGATGTGGAACTAATCTTGGCGTGTTGGGGAGCAGAAGGAAAATCAGAGTTCCAGGACTGTTGTAAACCAGGGCATGTTGATAAGAAAGGGAGTGAAAGAGGCATACAGGGGCCAGACCAGAGGGGCTCTTGAGAGTCAGAGTAAGGGCTCTGGACTATTTAAGTGTTCATGAAATATGTGAAGGCACTCTCCTAAAGTATATTGTCAGCTAGGGCAGTTTCTATACTTCCATATTGACCCTCAAAGCACAGTAGACCCTAACCTGGGTGATTTTTCCCCAAAGAAAGGGCAGATTAGATGGGTGCTTTTTGCTCAATGAGTTGGGCAAGAAACCAAGGTCTTCCAAGAGCTCTCCATGTGTCTCTGACCATTAAAGACACTACTGTAGGGGCTTCACAGAGTTCGGGGGCCTCCTGGTGGGCACACAATCAGCTTGGGTAGGCCCAAACCTGTTGGCAATCATTCCTGCTTCTGTCTCTGAGTTTTACACAAAGATTTTTTTCCCCTTCTGCCACTGGGAAAAGTACATAAAAATAGGTGTGCCACTTGAAAATTAAACAGAGGGTAAATACGCAGAGCAGCTGGGCTGTGATCTAGATAACACCGGAGAATCTAAGAGTGGGAAGTCACGTAACATAAGAATAAGAAAGAAAGAAAGAATCATGGCAGTAATGATCGGTTTGGAAAAAAAAAAAAAATAGATGGAAAGAATTTGGAAGGTAACAACTTCCAGATGGTCCTGGTGGTGAAGATAGCTATATATAGAGAAAGAGGGGCTAATTAGTTCCTGGGCCGAGGCCCCAGTTTCTGTTAAGTGAGTGATTGTTTCGTGGTGGTTTAGCTCAATGCTAGGGGACACACACCACATTGCGAGTAAATTAAGTATTTGGGTTTTTTTCCAAGCAGTGGGAATTGCCTAACCTTAATACAATTAATTAAGACTCAATGAATGTTTAATTTAGTTCTGGTGCTTGTACCAGGGACACAATGGGCTCTTTGTTTTGGCCAAGACTCCTAAATATTGGAAAAAGGGAGGCAGGCTGAAAGAGAGCAAGGGTTAGTCAATAGCTTTTCCCCAAATGCTCAGATGCACAAGTTGGTTTCCAAATGTAACAGCCAATTCAACGAAACCCAAGAGATTGCCTTAGAAGGAGGCTGTGGACCTTCCAGGAGAAAAGAAAAAATATTGCCTCACGCCTCTGGGTTGGCATCAAAAGTTACAAGTTAGTCTTTCAAACACCCTCTCTAAAACTCTCACTCTGCCAACTAAATGGACCATCTTTATAGTGCATGCTCAACTAAATTCTCACTTGGTTTCTTCCTACTTTCAAGTCAGGAACCCTTGCGGTGAAAAGAAGGCTTGAGAAAATTTAGGAGTTAGGAAGAATAGTTGGAATGCTGAATACTTCCAGAAGACTGTAACCAAATGGACCACTTTTGGCTGGCTACCAACCATCACCTGACAGGCGGCTAGACAAACATGTGGGGATTTTTATCACTATCAAATCCACACTATTGGCTCCTAAGAGAATTCCACAAAGAACAACAATAATAAAGAGTGCTTCTGTTTACTGTGTATCTACTGTGCATCAGCCCCATGTGTGGTGTTCCATGTAGATTATCTCATTAAACTTTCACAATAACAAGTGGTCAGCATTCTTATCATCCCCTGTGGAACATGTGTAGGAGCTGAAGCTTTGAGATATTAAGTCCTTTGCTCAGGGTCTCATAGCTAGCAAACGAAGGAACTGGGATTGCAACCAAGGATGCTTGACCTTCAAGCCTGTACTAACTCTTGCTCACGCCTGATACTGTGCTGAGTTACTCTCTAGGTGAACTCCCATTGGGTGGATGAGCTAGAGGGATTGCCAAACAGCTGGCTCTCTCTATACACACCAGCAAAGGAAGCCTCAACATTTTAGCCAGAGAGCAAATGCCTGCTGTGTGCCCATTTACACACCAACTTGCAAAGTTGGCAAGTGGTGGGAACTACTGGTAGAACAATGACTTCACATCCCAATCAAATTGGATAGGAGAACTAACTGGTTAGAGAATATAAGAAAGGAGGCCCATGGCATGGATCCCTGTGAGGCTCCAGTCATTTTTTTTCTTGAATCTGGTCCTGTTCATTCTTAATCCATTGCTGGAAGGCTGTCAGTCTCTGGGAGACAGGGTGAGATGGAGGTAAGGAGGCAAAGATTATCTTCCCAAATTCCCATCTCTCCATTCTCTTAAGTTTGGTTTCAGTGGAAGCCCAAGGGGTGGCCCAAGGACACCTAGTTTGGCCAAGGATCAATTATCCCTCACCTTCACCTTATCCTATGGGACCTTTAGCAGCCTGAGATGATTACAGTCCTAACCTAGAACTTTAAGACTACTCAGAAAATGTAACTCATCTAAACTATCATTAAATTATAAAATTTAAAGTAGAACATTAAAGATAATTTAGATCAATATCATCTCACTCCCAATTATCATTGACCTACAACCACGATCCTTAATACAATTCTGTGGAAGAAAGGGAGAGAAGAAAAGAAGTTGGTTAGCTAGCTAAGTTTCTAAGAGGTTAAATGACTTATGAAGGGTTACCAGGTAAGTGGCAAAGCCAGGACAAGAACACAAGTATGCAAATAGTATGTGGCCTTCCCATTATATCATCCTGCCACTATTTTTCTTTCCTGAGTATCCATAAGTTGTCCATTTGTGCATCCATCCAGTTAAGAGAATCCTTATTACTTACTATCTGCTAGGTCTTGGTAAGTGCAAACATGAGTAACTCCCCTCTTTTTCGGTCTTTTGTGAGCTCTAAGACAGATAACTGATGTTTAGAACTGTGCCTGGCCTACCAGATTCAAATATTTGCTAAAGAGATGCATGAAAGCACCCAGATTCACACAATTCAGGGCAGACTGTAAGGAGCCACAAATACCCCAACAGTGGGAAGAGTACCTGAGGCAGAAAAGGCATTCCATAATATTTATTGAATGAACAAATGAGTGAATAAGTAAATGAACCAAAATGAGTCCAGCATAATCGGCACTGCTAGGCTTTCAGAACACTAGGTAGTAGTGTCTGTGGAGAGAAATTACTCCCTCACATGACCTTTTCTAAGGGGTCTTGTGTCAGTTCAGGAGCTAAGGTCTCTGGAATCTTACAAGACTCTGAAAGGCTTACATTAGAACCCAGCTCTGCCACCTGATCTCCACATGTCCTTGGACAAGTGTTAGCACTTTATCCTCTCTGATTCTTGCTCTACAGGAGGGCAAAGTAGTAGAACCTGCCTTGTCAGGCTACTGGGAAAATTAGAAGGTAGTAAAGTAAAATTCTTAAGAAATACAAGTGATTCCTACCAGGAATTCTTGTCCATTTTCACTAAAAGCTTTTCTACTTTATCCACCCATCCATTTATCTATCTGCATTTCCTATTTACTAGGCATTATCTTAGCACTGGTAAATAGTTAATAGAAACATTAACACACTCAATTCTCCTAATAACCCTACGAGTCAGGCACTATTATCTCTCATTTTACATACAAGGAAAACAAGGAGCCAAGAGGTTACATGACTTGCTAGAGTCACACAGTGAGAAAGTGGCTGAGCTGAGATTCTCATGGAGGCAGCCTGGCCCCAGAGTCTGTGCACTTGGCCACCATGCTATGTTGCTTGCCAACAATGGAAAGAGGCTCACCTGCTGTCTCCTGAAAACAGGATGGTCTTTTCACCACGATCCCTGCATGGTTCAAAACTCAGGGACAGTCACTTCCAGGAGACTAGCACCTCACACTTAAAAAAAAAAAGTGATCATGAAATGGGTGTATCAGCTTGGCAAGGCATAGCTCTGAACTCAACTTGGCAGAGGAGTGGTGTAGCTCACTGAACAGCACCAAGACACCAGTCACTGGTACTCACCACCTGGATCTCCTGCAATGCCACCAGGTTTGACAATATGGTTTCCCCTACACAACACAACTGGGTTGGTGCCGAAAGCACCAGATGTCCAGACAACTCTGGTGGCATTTCGCACTTTGAAAGATTCAGTCACTGCCTCCTGCATTATCTTCCTCCTGCGTTATCTTGTTCTATACACTCGAGGTCTTCATCTTCCTAATTGTATTTATAGCAATTATAATAGTCTTTATTCTGTAGCAGTACAAGCCAGAATTTTCACATTATCTCATTTAACGTTGTAACAACCCCACTATTACGTGTTGCTGTCCACATCTTAAAAATGCTGTTCAGAGTTTCCTTTATTTGCCCATCTGTCCATCTGCCTAGCCCTGTTACATGCCAGGCCTGTGCCAGGCATGGGGGCTATGAAGACCAGCAAAACCAACCTGCTCCTGCTTTCATGGAGGTTATCAGCTAAATCCCACAAATAGCAGTAACATGACAAATAATATGAGGAGTAAGAAAAGGATGCCATGGGGGAGGGGGACACCTCGTGGCTCAGCTGGTTAAGCGTCTGACTCTTGGTTTCAGCTCGGGTCTTGCTCTCATGATTTTGTGAGTTTGAGCCCTGCATCGGGCTCTGTGCTGACAGTGTGGAGCCTGTTTGGGATTCTCTGTCTCTCTCTCTCTGCCTCTCCCCTTCTCGCTTGCTCTAAATGAATAAATAAATAAACTTAAAAAAAAAAAAAAGAAAAGAAAAGGATGCCATGGGCTACGAGACCCTAGAGTGAAGGACCTGCCCAGGCTGGGTCCAGGGAAAATTTTCCTGGGGAAGCAGGAGAAGGGCCAGAGTTAGAATTAATAGGGCCAAGGGGGTGGGAGTAGGGGTGGTATGGCATGGGATGATCCAGGCAATGGGAAGAGCATGTGCACAGGCTTGGAAATAAAAAGAAGCATGAGACCTTCAGGGGCTGGGTCCTTCCCTGCCTTGGCCATGGTTAACCAGCTGGTCTTCCTGGGAGTACGGTCAGTCTTTCCACAATGCCATTTTGCCTGCCCTTTGCATTGGACACAGCTCCATGACCCTCTCTCGTGACAATAATTTTACCATTTATGGGTAAGAAATCACATGATGACAAAAAAGGATCAGGAATCCATTAACCCTTTTAAATTATTTTATATTTTATCGACCACACCAAATCTACATATATTTGAAAAAATAGTCAACTATACTATATTATTTACTTATCAGCCCGGTAGACAGCCTGGCACATTTGGAGGTTTTATAAAATAACTCCATGTTACTTGCCTATAGGTTCTGAAAATGTGGAAACTATTGGCTGGCATATGTGTCTTCCTTTACTTGTCTGTGAGCTCCTTACTTCAATGCCTTGCATATAATAGGTGTTTAACTTAACATGTGTTGATGGAGCACATACGTGCATGAATACTCAGTGGTCTCTCATTCATTAATAAATATGTATTGAGTGCCTATTATGGGCCAGGCACAGGTCTCAAACCTGGGGCTCTAGCAGTGAAAAAACTGGGGGAAGTGTCTGCCCTTATGGAGCTTACATTCTACTGAGTCCAGGAAGAATGAACACATTTCTCCTTTGATGTTCCTGCAAAGGCAAAACTAAACCTTAAAGGATTTTGTCCTTGATTCTTTTTGAGCAATACAAAGATGATTCAGATGTATATCTCTTCAATCCCCTTTCCTGTCTGGCTACAGGCCTCATTACAAACCATGCCATGCTTGGGAGTCAAGGGTCAGAGATGGGAAAGGCCATGTGTTCTGCTCACCTCCCATGTAGCCTGATAGAGGCTCTATTTGTGCTCCAGGAGCCAGGGACCTGCCACTCCAAAGACGCCCCTTCAGATGTGGTGAGTTTGTCAGCACTTACCCAATGCAGCTGAGATCTCTGCATTACACCAGCTTGGCACAAAAGGTTTTCGTTCCCTTCTCTTCCCAAGTATGTGGTTTTTATAGGGGATCTGAAGAGGTGGTTAGAAATTCCAGTCATGGGATGCCCCGGACATGAAGACGGTTTATAAGAATCTGCTCGCTGTAAGGTAACTGTCAAAAGCTGAAGAAATTGATTTTTTTGGAATATTACATTTTACGTATCCATGCATTCTCTCAAGATGTCCAATCCACAAACTGCCTGCAAGCTACTTGGGATGTATGTACACCATACACCATGCTCCGACTATTTATTGGGACCAGCTTGCTCCATTTCTATGATCCTGCCTGTATTCTACCTATTAAATATTGTCAGTCCCGGCTGTAATATAATCCTGGCTGAGATTCACATGCAAGATGTAATCTTGACAAGCCATTTGGAATCTCTTCTAAAAAAAACGTAAAAGCCAGCATTCTTCCAGAGGAATGAATCAGTCTGATAAAAGTGTCTACAGGGGAAGCCTAATCAGTTCATATGAGAACTTGTCAGTAGACCCTCTACTTGGACTGTGAGATTAAACCGTCTTCATAAATTGTCATTAGAAGGAAGCAGGGTCCCTTCAGCTAAGATGCTCTTCTCTTATTTCCACCTTGAAACTCTGGTTTGCATTTCTGCAGGGGAGAGACACCAGCAAAAGCCACATCTGGAATGAAAACCAAAAAGATAACAAAAATCCCCCTTTTGCTCATGAATATGGTTGCTTGCTAACCTTCTAATGCAGGATGCCAGCTCTCTGCTCTCCCACAGCCGTATGGAGTTCTGAGAGGAAAAACCTGCCTCACTTTATTATTTCTTTATTTCTAAACATCCTTATTTTTGACCTCTTATCCAGTTAATCACCCGCTGATTATTTTAAAGGTATGCTAATATTTAGACAAATCCTCCAAGATGTCTCGGGTTGGAACAGGAAATGCTTTATGTCATTGTAATGTTTATTAACATTAGTGGTGAAATCATATCATTACAAGGGAAAACATTTTCGGATGATTTTTTGATATCATCTAAAGTGATCAGTGTGTGAGATCAGAACAAGGCACAATGAAGAGCCATCTCAAGAGAGGCTCTGCCAAGGAAGTAGCAACTTCATTCACCTATCTCATTAATTTGCAAGAGTTTCTGTCAGAGATTTTTTTTTAAATAAATTATTCTCAGTGTTTATATCTTTCTTTGCTTCTCACAGTAATCCATACTAACATGGGAGAACAAGGACAAATGTGATTCCAGTCCTGGTTCTGCCCCTTGCTGGCTAAATGACCTTGGAAAAGTCAGCCAGCTTTCCCCAGACTCCATTTCACCATTTGCAAAATGGGATAGTAACATCGCCGACTCACAACAGCTGTTACAAGTATTGAGCACATTCTCTGGAACATTGTGAACCCAGAACAATGTTTAGAGCACTTTATGGTGGATAATTATTTGTTTGATGAATGAATGAATGGATCAGCCAATGAATCTATTCCTACCTAAACTGTAATATTCTAAGTCAGGGGTTGGCAGATTTTTTCCTGCAAAGGGCCAGAGAAGAAATATTTTAGGTTTTGGAGGCCCTGTAGTCTCTGTCATGACTACCCAGCTCTGTGTTGTGCAGAAACCAGTTATACACAGTAAAGAAATGAGTATGGCTGTTTGCCCATGAAACTTTATTTGCAAAGACAGGCAGGGGACTGGATTGGGCCCACAAGCCATAGATTACATTCTAAAAGCCTAGCCCGCTAATGACAAACCAGACTGAGTCTCAAAATAAGTGTTCAGTCATGACTTATAAGCTTAGTGTTAGATCAAATCCTTCAAAGGAAAACTAAGAGGCAGTAAGACAGTCCCTCTCAGCTTCACTGCAACCATTTCCTGCACCCTGTCACACTCTCCCTACCACTGTCAGGACTCATCGTGGTCTCACAGGTATGTTGGGGCCCTTCCACCCATCTGGGGACTCATTCATCTTGTAAACCAGCCTTGTTGCACCCAACTCCCCCTTGGAACCAGGCCTCTGGAGACACCTTGGTAAGCCAAAGGTCCTCCTGGAACCCAGTTTTGTGGGTCAGACATGGAGGAGGAACCTCCTCATCCATGTCCAAGAAAAGAAATGGAAGTGCTATTCCTTCTATTAGCGCTACTCCTTCTTCCTATTAATCTCAGGAGTATAGAATCATGTTGCAGAAGATGGAAAACCATGGGCTTGAGCTGCTAAAAGGCTAGCACTTCTCTCCTGAGTGCCTACTGTGTTCGAGGCACCACCTAGAATGTTCTCCCACCCCCAGTGTACAGAAGGAGAAGCGGAGCTCACAAAGCACAGAGACACGGCCTGGAGCAGAAACTGGCACCTAAGTTGCTCTGACCCAGGTCTGACTGACTCAAAAGACCAAGTTATGAAAAACTACTGTCTGCTCCTGGGCACAAATGGCAGCTGAGTACTCATGGGAGCCAGGCTTTCAAAGTTAGCACAGTTTGCAAGCATTTTACTTAACTGATGTGCTCACTTATTTTATTTTTCTTTTCCATCTCCCCCACTAGACTATAAAATCAAAAGAAACTGATCTGTATATACAGCACAGTCCCTGGCACAATGTAGGTGCTAATTACATATTTGTAGAATTAATTTAAAAAGAAGAATAATGAAGATACTAGATAGTAGTAGTTGTCTGTGGGCTGGGCGTCAGGCTAAGAATTTGACATACATTATCTCAAAGGCTCCTCCAATCCCACACGTTAGTGACTATTATTTTCCCCATTTTATTGATTATAAAACTAAGGTTCTGAAAGGTTAACCCTTCTAGGCTAAGGTCAGGAAGCTAACAAATGGCAGAAGCAATAATTGAACCCAATTCTGTTAGGCTTTTAACCCAGATTCTTCTTACTCCATTCAGTTCCTCCCACACAATGATCGCCCTTGTCCCAACCCAGACAGTGAGTCCGTTGGCTGAGGGCCCTGTTCCTTCCACAACAAAAGTCATCTTTTCTCTTTCTCCCTAACCATGTTTGTTCCTAGTGTCTGGAAATTGCTCTCACCTATAAAATCAGGATAATTTTCCATTGTCAACACACATCCCCACCTCCTCCATGGGGTTTTTGTGAGAAATAACTCCATTTGCAACCATTAATTAAGTTGTTAAAAGTACAAGTGGTTTTTTCTCCGTTTTTACATGGCTTCTCAAATGGTTAATGCTGATTTCTTTCTCGGTGCAAACACAAGGAGCTCATAACTTTTCAATGGATTATGAAAGTTATTCCCCCAGGGGCTCGGCAAGGCAGTCATCACTGGGCATAGCTTTGACATGACGTCAGTGAATTCAGTCCTTCCCGTGCTAATGGTGGTTCTTAATAATATTATTGGAATTATTATTACCTTCAATTAAAAGGTTGGCCATGAATGACTTACTACTTCAGAGAGATTCCCCAAAGAATCACATTAGAGTTTGCCGTCTTTTTGCCAAAGGGCACCATAAGAACAGGAACTGTAGTCCTTGCCCATCCCCCAAGTAAATACATTAATTAATAAATACGCAGCATTCAAATATTTTATGTTTTTGGCTGGTTACCAGGTTTTAAATTGACTTCCTTAAAGGTGGATAGGGCTGGCTAATCACTACCACTTTGTTTTAGAAACTAAAACAAAAAAGAAATCAAGAAAACTTGACATTTTTCCCTTCATTTTTACTCACCAAATTACATTAGAACAGTACAGCTACAACCTTCACAAAATGGCCCATCTCTTATCTTGCTGGAGACTGGGCAGCACAGGGGTTTCAAATACAATCTAAGGAATGGTCTCTAGTAAAAAGCACTTCTATTACATGTCCCTTGACAATACCTGTGGCTTGAGAACACCCTGGAGAAAGGCCTTCAAAGCCAGGCGAACTGCTCATTGGATTCAGGGTCAGTGAGCTGCCTGACTTGGCAAATAAGCTTAAAGCTGGAGGTAGTTCTCAAGGAAAAAGCTGGAACATGTAAGTTCACTCAAAAGGGGGCTTTGACTATGCCCAGAATCTGATGCTCAGACACCATGGAAATAGGTTAGCCACCTCTGGGGAGACTAGGTCCAGGTGCTAGGACAGAAACCCTACCTTCCTCCTCAGAAGTGGTGTGAGCATGTACCCAGACCAATTGGACAGAGATGAGATCTCAAGGGTATGAGGACAATTCTGGGTGGGTCCTAGGTGCAGAATTACATGGAGGGATCCTTGAAATCAGGAAATACAGTGAATTCATACCTAGGAGAAGAGGGAAGCTTAGGTGCCCACAGAAGGGAAAGGAAGCATAAACTGGGGCCAGAAAGGAAGAAGATGCTGGGACACAATGTCTGGTCCACAATGGACACACACATATATGCTAAATGAATGAACAAATGAATGAGTGATAGGGAGAGGCCTAACATTCTGCTTGGCCTAAAAGCTCTGTCAACTTAAACCCATGTCAGCGGAGAAAGAATATCCGTGTGTAGCACCTAGGTTAATTTCAATACTTATATTCAAGAATATGCTCCCTTGCTTTTAACCCAACCAAACCAAAGCCAACCAACTTGTGTGAATTTATGGTACTTTTGTTCCTGTGGGTGTATGTGTGTGTGTGTTTAATCTTTGTTTCTAATAAAATTACTTACTTAACCCCCTGGGATGCTTACGAGTTTATCAAGGGCAGGAAGCAGATGTTTTCACACTTGGACCCAGGGTGAGAGAGAAGAGGCAGTATATCATTCAGATGAGGAGGCAGACCACAGAGGGCTGGAGCCTTGAGGACAGTCACGTCAAACTGAGAGGAAGCAACTTTAGGAGGGCTGCCTGGGAAGTCCTACACTGCCTGATATTAAAAGATGCTACAATTCACAGGTCCTGTGTCTGCATTTTACCTCCCTTGGAGAAGAAATCCATGGCTGTGTTGGAGCAGCTAAGACTTGGCTTTGATTCTTTGTCTGCCTCCTTGGTGACAAACTTGGCCTCCCTGCTTCCTGGAGAGCCTGTTCCTTGTCCATCTGTCTTTGTCAATGAATGAGATTCCAGGTTTTTCAACAATGCTCCCATTCCAGGAATGGCTTTGCAGCCTGATTCTGCCCAAGTTTCTGACTGTTCTTGACACATGTTATTACTTTCTCTGCCATATCTTTCTAGAGATCCTACTTTATCCATACTCCTGGAAGGAGAAACCCCACAGACAGCTTGATCGGCCCTAACTTGCCAGAGTTGACTATACCAAGTGAGGACTCTTGCTTTAGGCAAATATATCTATAAGGATAGCCAGTCACCTGGAGCTTGCAGCCTAGTTCTGAGATTGACTAATGAGCTGCTTCCCCTAGGGATTGAGAAAGAGGGATTCCAAGGGACTGAGTAATTCCATGAAAAGGCTGTGGGGACACGTAGGCTATGGCAAGAGTATAATGAAGGTAGAGGGGACAGAACAGATGAGAAAATAGACAGGTATCCTGATTTTCCATTCTCCAGATCCAGTCTTGTGCTGCTCGGCTATACTTCCTGCCCTTCAACTCTGTGGGAGTCTCCTGCAGGTTTTCAACATGTCCCCTGCAGCAGATGCTCTCTTTACCTGCTCATCATTCAGGACAGATTCTTTCTGTAGCAGTATCTTGGTTTTTTTCTTTTTTCCTTCAAGGAATCACACCTCACCCATTGTAAGACCTTGGGCATGGAACATGACATAGGCCTAACTAAGCCAAAATATCCTATTTCTTACCCACACAGTGATATGTTCATGGATGGGAACGGGGCAAAAATTGGTGGGATGAGTTTCATCTGGGGACTTTTGCTGGAACTATTAAGGCAGTGAGGCTTCCATAGATACTTCTGGGATATCTATATTATTATATAAATATCTAAGGCTGTTAGCAGATGTTTTTTATCTTATGGTGAATATGTTAGTGGAAGTCTGCTAAAGAATGAAATATCTCTAGAGGAAAGCAAAACCAAGAGATGGTGACAGACAGAGTCCTAATGATTTTTTTTTAATCCCCTGAATCCAGCCATACCTGAAAACATTATATCTTGACTTTTCAGATACAAGGGTCAATATATTCCTATTCTCCTCTTTTAAAAAGTAGTTTGAATGGATACAAGATTACTGACTACTACATATTCCTTTTAGATTCACATAGCCTGGATAGGTCACTATTCTTTGCAGCACAGGAACCTTCCTTCTTAATCCTGTCCCCTTTTTTCTCCTACTACTTACCTTGTCAAGAAAAGCTGTTAAAAATGTATTTTTTCCCAAAGTAACTTTACTTTAAAAGATTTTATCCTTGTGAAGTTAAAATTTTAATTTCTCCTTAAATTTTTGTTAGGTCAACACAGAATTCAAAATTATATGTATATTTATACAATATTTTTCAATACGATCAAGGTGTTTTGATTAAAGGAGTGTTATTGGAGAGACATCAGAGAGAGTATTACCAAAGTAAAACTTGAGATTAGCAATTATCATAGACCTAGAATACAACTTTTCTTTTTATAAATAGAAAGCCAACCTAATATTACCTCAAATACTTCCTTGATATTGCTATTTCCTTCAGGACTGAGATTTTTCAAAATTGTATTCTGCCTCGAGGTAATCATTATAAGCATCAATTATCATCATGTGAATACAGAAGTCTGGTAAATACAATATTAGTGTTACAGTCTTGGGCAAGTGACTCAAACTCTCTGTGCTTCAGGTTTTTTTTTTTTTTTTTACCTGTAAAATGAGGATAACAATAATTCCTACCTCACAGGGTTGTTGCAAAGATTAAACAAGTTGATACACATAAAACACTCAATAGGGTATCTGGCACAGGGTCAACTTTATTGCTATGATTATTTTCTCATTACCTTTCAACGTATTACTGGATGAATGTATCTTTGTAGAAATTGGTGGCTCCCATTTGTAGTAAAATTAGACTTTAGTCAGCATCTAATGTTGAAGAGAAAATATTTAGAGAAAAGTAAGTATTGAATTTTAAATAAAATTGAGACTCCCATCCAAGTCTGGGTGGCTCAGGTCACGATCTGATGGTTTGAAAGTTCGAGCCCTGCATCAGGCTCTGTGCTGACTATGTGGAGCCTGCTTGGGATTCTCTCTCTTTCTCTCTCCCTCTCTCTCTTCCCCTCCCCCACTCATACTTTCTCTCTCTCAAAATAAATAAACTTTAAATAAAATTGAGACTCTGAATTATAAATGCAAACCAGTTTTCACTATAAACATTAGGTCTCTGGGTTTCATGATACACAGAGAAAATAATGAGAGGTGAACTCACAAATGTCCTCTAGACTTTTGGATGCTGGAGTGGGCTAATAAGTGACCACAGAGATATAATGATAAGGAGCCTTTGGGGCCAGGATGAAGGGGGGTCAAAGAGATGCCCAAAGTAGGTCAGAGGGAGAGAGAGCAGCAGGAGCCCATATGCAGGCTCAGGTCTGGGCCAGGCAATTTCAGTTGCAGCATCAGTGAGCTGCCAATAGGCTGGTTGATCTTGGCAGGCCACTGAAGTCCCAAGTACCTCTATTTTACCATCTGTAAAAATGAGAGGAATAATAACACCTCCTGTTTCTTCAATTTAAAATGAACATAAAGAGAATGAGTAGCACTTCTAAAGTTAGGAGTTAGAACATTTAACTGTTCTACAACAAACATGCATTTCTTGTGTGGTAAAGAAAAACAGCTTTGTAAAAGTTACTTATTAAGGAAATAATTAGTGTAGTATGTGAACACACAGGGCTGACCTAATATTATAGGAAATGTGAGGGCTTGGACCTTAGAAAACGCTGATGTTTGAAATGCAAGACTAGTCACTTACTATGACCTGGAGCAAGTTACTGAACTTTTCTCAAGGCTCAGTTTGTGTGTGTGTTAAAGTTAGGACAATATTGTACTCAATGGGAGGACTGTCAGCAACAAAAAAAGATAAAATATATAAAGTGTTCTGGCACTTAGTAGGGGTGTGTGTGTGTGTGTGTGTGTGTGTGTGAGAGAGAGAGAGAGAGAGAGAGAGAGAGAGAGAGAGAGAGAAATAATACATGACCGGGACATGGGGTGTAGACCAAGGCTATTAAATATATGACCTAGTATCTATGATCCATGGTAGGCATCAAGAAGGTCGGTGAACCCCTTGAAATTTATTTTGTGCCTGTGGATTTTCTAGAAAGACAATCCTCAGTTATTATGTTTTCCATCCAAGGGTTCCATGAACTTGTAAAGGTTAAGCATGCCTACATAGATAAAGAGATAGACCGATGTATACTTTGCTCCCATGTTGCCCACTGCCCCTAATCTAATTCTGAGTGCATAAACAGTGGTTATCTAGAGCGAATCTCCCCCATGCAAATATACCAGGTTCTCCTTTATGGAGGAAAACTGGAACCTGGAAGAAACTATCCCTTTGACAGAGACCAAAATTTCATAGTAAATAGTAATAGTGGGGAAGAGATTTGGTACTTTATCTTTTTTTTTTTTTTTTGAGAGAGAGAGAGAGAGAGAGAGAGAGAGAGAGAGAGAGAGAGAGAATGAGAACGAATCTCAGACAGGCTCCATGTTCAGTGCAGAGCCTGATGTGGGGCTCGGTCTCAGGATCTTGGGATCATGATCTTGGGATCACAATCTGAGCCAAAGCCAAGAGTTGGACACTCAACTGACTGAGCCACCCAGGTGCCCTGGCATTTTATATTTAAAATTGAGGCTAAAATTTTTAGAAATTACTACATATATCTTATTTTTTATAAAATTTAGCTTACAATGCCAACAACTCACTAGTTTGCATAAAGAACAAAAAGTAAAATATGTGGATTTTTATTTGGCCTATTTCTTTTCCTAACCAGGTTGTACGAGTACATGATGTGACATCCTTTATACTTCCATGAGCACAGTTATAAAGAGGGTGGCATTCACAAACATATTCCAGACTTTTACCATTTTCCCAAGGATCTATTATAAGCCTCTAACATCCAGTCACTCACTGGGAAGCCCCTGGGCTGTGATCATGCTTACTGACTTTTCCTTTTTTAAACTGATAAGAAATTATCTTCATTTGTTAATAAATTTGCTTGTGACACAAACTTGGTTTCCAACATCACTTTCATCAACGTGATAAAATCTTGTGTCTTTTGAGAAATTTGCTTTTCATTTTTCATATGATATATAATCTATTTTCACTGTACTCTTGGATACTGGATAATCCAGAAAAGACAGATGTACAAAGAGCTGACTCTCAACACAGTGGGAGGCCCAGCATTAAATGGGGGAAGATGTCTAAATGAGCCTAATTTGATAAGTGGTCAATTATTTCATGAATGTTTTAATGTCATAGCAACTTTGGCTTTCCTATAATCTTTGAACCACCAGCTTCAGAGAGTAAATTTTTAGATAAAGGGAATTTAAGGAAAACCCCTGGATAGTTAGTAGAAACTGGTACCAAGTTGGTGAAGGGACAAAAAGGCCCTTTCAATGCTTCCTCCCATAAAAGCCATGTTGTGCATAGTGACTGATGAGGGAGAAAGAATACATTTCAGGCAAGTGTATGTTATATAAACCCCTTTAGGATCGGTCCATGAACTCCTGTCTAGTGGAAAATGAGGCCCACATTCCAAACCAATTTCACAAACCCCCCGCCTCCCCGACTTTGTTAATAACAACTCATTTTTACATAGGGGGTTGCCTATTCTGCAATTGTGTTATAGTGAATTTTTGCTTATTGTGTTTCTGGATAATAAGGTGTGCCTGTGTTCTCTTCTCACATATCAGTTTGCAGAAAGTAATTGCCCTGCAATTCTTAACCCAACCCCTTCATGCATTCCTTTCTGCATTGTTCTAGTTCGTTGTGTCTGTGTTGTCACCTGAGAGCTGATCTTCCTTGACTGAAGTCCATTCGAGGAGCACCTTTATCCTTCAAGATGTCTGGTGCAAAGATGGGCTGTTTTGACTGAACTAACAAAACATGTAGAGAACATCTTTTCCCAAAGTACTCTTGTGTTGCTTCCCCAAGAAAAGTCAGTATGTAAAATAAAACTGGTGGTATTCAGACTCATGACTTGGGTTTTTTTTTTTTTTTTTTTTTTTTTTTTTTTTTGGTGGAGGGGGTAGGAGTGTTACTTTATAAATATAAGCCAAAGAATAATGATATTAATATTTGCTCATTTTTTAACCAACATCTTATGATGTGCGAGACACTGTTAGGCATTTTATAATACATATTCTATTTTAATCCTTATAATAACCCTCCCTGTATGGGTTTTATTTTTCTTCTGTAGAATGAAAGTCCCATATAGGCAAGTATTTTTCTCTTTTTGTTTATTGTTGCATCCCTGATGCCTAGAACAGTGCCTGGAATACAGCAGGCACCCAATCAATATTTGTTGAATAATGAATGAATCCCCGTTTTCAGATAAAGAAACTGAGCCACAAGGAGGCCAATTATAAGCAATTTGCTGAAGGGCATGGAGGTGATAAGGGATAAATGATATTTCAAACAAAATCTAATACCAAAACCCAGGGTCTTAAAAGATATGCTCTCTCCTCCATTCAATACATACACATCCACTCCCACAGTGACACCCACAAACACACACTGATACCCACCCGCACTTAGACACACACATGCAGAGGCTGCCCCAGCTTGTCCACTCCCTCAGCAAATCACTGGCCAATTGCTGAAGGGACAAAAACCCAACCTCCCTCATCCCAAGTCTGTCCTCCTCCAACAAAAGTCCTCCGTGGGCTCTTCTGTCCACAGTTCTCACTAGTTTGTGGTGACCTCCTTGCCCAGTTCTCATTCCCTGTGTCACCACCCCCGCCCCCTGAAGACTTTTAATTATAACCACCACACAGTCTATACTGTCAGGGAGAGAGCCTGTTTGGCAACAGCTGCGAAAGCTGAACTAAGTTATTTAGGGATTAATCCACTGCTGAATGTAGTCTTACAAGTATGGCTTTGGGGGAAAAAAAGATAAAAGGAGCTAATGCCGTTCGTATAAATGTGAACTTATATACAACACAGACGCAGGCACACCCACAAGTACGTGGACTAAAAGTTAAAATATGATTATCAAAGGATAAGAAGGACTTACAACTGTAATGTAAAACATTAAGAAATATGTCCCAGCTTTCTGTGTTCTGGAGGGATACAAGTGTGCTCTCAGCCAAGGAGAGGAGGGAAAAAAGAGAGATAGCAAATTGAAATATCTTTAGGTAGACTTAAACATAGCTTCAGAGATTATAATTCAGATCAAGGCTAGAGCTCCATTTCAACATTCCTTGACTGCTAGTAATATAACAAAGGCCTGCAAATTGGGAGGTACGTTAGCTTGGGTAGGGATGCTTATCTGATCTCAGCCCATCTTTCTTCATGTTTCAATCCCAGAACAGCTGCCCTCCTCTTGGTGAGAAATTCAGCAATGGCAGCCGAAAACCCAGCAGGCCAAAAAAAGCACAGCTGACTGAGACCCAGTTGAGGCAGCTCCCCCACCCCGGATGTGTGTGCCCTCTGCTGGGTGGAGTAGATGTGGGCTGCTGCTGGGACATCTCAGGAGACTGCTGGCAGGAAGCTGCCACGCCCCACAGTAAGGTAGTGCTCACTGGTCCCCCGGTGGGAGGGGGTGGCAGGACAGTGACAGACAACGTGACCTTAAGAAGATGGTGGCTCAAAAGGGGCTTGGCTGCTTTGCCACATGTCCAGGCAGATTTCCTGAAGCTGGGGGGGTGAGATGGGGGGGGGGGTATCTTTTCCTAACGTGCTCATTCATTTACTTACTCGTTTGTTTGCTCATTCACCTTCCATTCATTCAAATGTTAACAAAGCAATGCAGTGCATCAGTCATATGCACAGACTTGGAGGACAGATTTGGGTGGGACTTCCAGCCCTCACATGTACTGGCTGTGAGACTTTGGGGGGAGTTACCTGACCAAACTTCAGTATCCTCACCTGTACAGTAGAAATGATAACAGTGCCCACACCTCATAGGGCTGCTGCTAGGAGACTATGAGTTAGTTCCAGATAAAGATCTTTACATACTTCCTGGAGCATAGTAAGTGCTCAACAAATAGCAAACATTAGGATGAGGATGGCAGTCATGTCAGAGTCATCAAAGATCTCTTACACAGGCTGTTGCCTCCTACGGCACCTTGCATGGTGCTGACAAGCAGAAAAAGCTTACATAGTAGTAACAAGATAAAATGTAAAAAGTAAGTAAGTCCTTAGGGAAAGTTCCAGAGAGAGCCCCAGAGAGAAAGAGAGACCACTGGACCTAGAGTTTCTCTACCAAAAAAGGATATCACTATCCCACTGTCTAGGTGTAGAGACGTGGCTGCTGCAGTCTGGGCACCTTCTAAGGGGCTGGAGCATACAAAGGGCTCCCAGTAGGTCAAAAGGAGAGAAGCTGTTTCTGCTGTCATGCTCCTTCAAAAGATAGCCTTTGTGGGTCACTGGAGGGAGGCAGAAGAGAGGGGGTGAAAGTGGGGTGGGGAGGGGACACATACTACCAAGACACTGAACAACTTGTTGCTCTGTGTTGTTGAACAAGGCTGAGCAAGGCCATGAATGGAGGCTCCCTTTCATCTCTAATATCTCAGAACTTCAGGCTCATCTGAAAGGCCAGCTCCCTGAGAATGTCCTGAGGAACACAAGTTCTACAAGGTGTCCTCCTCAAAAGCATTCCAGGGCCACATACATAAGTACATTTGTGACATGCGTCAGACTATACCTCCCTCTTAGAGTCTGAGTGCTCATTAGCATAGTAAAGGCTCTGAGAAGTCCTACAACAATCTGCTTAGCTTAGTTTAGTTCAAAATTATTCAAAATAGTTATTTAATAATACCTATGTCCCAATCCTCTCATTTCATATATAAAGGAGGAGTGTAGGTCTACAATGAAGAAGAGGCTTTCTCAACATCAAACCACACAGTCAGAGAAGAGCTAAATCTGATTTCTAGTTCTGGTGAAGAAGTCTTTGCCTTCCTCCTCCTTTCTCCATGGAGCCAGGACACCCCTGGTATGTGCCACTGCTCCTCGAAGTAGGTGGTGACGATGCTGACATTGCTGTCAAGCAGAAGTCATTCAAAGTGACTGCCTTATAACACAGTGCTAACAACAAATCTTAAAAGCCCACTCTGAAATGTCCAGCAGGGAACAGATTGTAAATCCCAGTTTTTGGAAGACATGCAGGTGGGTAAGGAAGCAGGGGAAAAGCACAGGATTCAGTATCCCAGGATGTCCACTGCCAGAGCTGGCCACATGCACTGAGTCACAGAGCCTCAGTTTCCTCATTGAGAAACAAAAGGATTATCTTTGAGTTCTATTTGTGATTCCAGAGAAGAAATTCTTGGTAGAATCCAGGTTGACTACATGGTGTTCTGGGGAGCCCCAAATCTACCATTGCAACTCTTATCCCCCTCCCCACCCTTGGTGATTGTTATGCTTCTCTGCCTCCTTACATAGCACAGCATCCCCTGCTCAAAATCCTCCCAAGACTCTCTAGTTGTCCAGGAAGAACACTCAGCCTACTTTCGCTGGTCTGCATACCTACGTACTTACCTGTGTACTTAGCTGCTGCCTGCCTCTCCAGTATCATCTCTTACCACCTTCCCTTTCCCACCTGATCACTTCTACCCTGGCTTCCTGCTGCTGGCTCCCTCAGCTCTGGTGTCACATTCCTCCATCAGCCTTTTGGACAATTTTATCTGAGGCAGCATCCTCACCCTTATGCTTTTAAATTACCTGCTTAATTTCTGACTCCTCCCAAGAGAATATAAAACCCTGGAGGGCAGAGTATTGTTTGTTTACTGCTCTATACTACTGCTTGTTTAGGCACAAAGACTGGCAAAAAGAAGGTGGCTGGTAAATTTCAGTGAAGTGAAGTGAAGTGAAGTGGAGTGAAGTGAATGAATGGATGGATTCTTTGCCAAGAAAAAGATGGCTCACCCTTTTAAGATGCAGGTGAAATAAAACTGTCTGAATTCTCAGACAGAACTGAAAAGCTACCTGCTTTGTTTTCCCAAAGCCCTTTTTGCTTGCCTCTCAGAGGACAATGAATGCAACTCTGTCCTCTCTGCTTTCAGGGCACACATCTGCTTTGAGGGCAGGGACCAGTGTGTTGTCCTGTAAGTCCTAGGCCTCCTGCAGGTCCTCCACAGTGCATAGAGAATTAATGAATTGCTCTTCTAGAACCCAAACATCTCTGTATTCACACAATCAAGGGTTTGCTTCCTCTCCAGGAAAGATAAGCCAGAGGAGTTTTAAAGCCTACGTTTAAACTGTTTACAACTCCGTGTCCGTGTGTGTGTGTCCCCCAAGAGAAAGATCATCTGGAAGCCACGTGGTCTAGTGGAAGGAGCATTTAGTGTGAGCCTTGCATCTTGGGTTCTACTCTCAGGCCTTGCTTGAGCTGGCCCATTCACCTCCCTGAACCTTTGCTATCTTGTTATTAGAGGGGAAGGGGTTGAAAAGCCTGAAATCTGAACACCCTCCTAGTCCTTACTTGCTTTGCCTTTGTGGCTCAGTCCTCCATATTCTCCCTCTAAACAGCCCATACATGTGATGTGATAATGGCCATGTCTGATAAGGGTAGCCAAACAAGCATTTTGCTAAGAAAAATGTTATGTTAAAAAAAAAAAGACACCCCAAGTCATCCATTCTGCTCTAATTGGTGTTTTAATTCAGACTGCATCTGCCATGCACAAGCTTGTCCCAAATGAGGGGACTTACAAATTTGCTAAGGGTTCAGGACTTCCCACAGATTGCAAAAAAGTCAGAATCACAGCAGCTCCAAAGCTCCAAACCCTATTGCATTTCATTCTACCCAGCCCTGCAGATGAGCTTCAAAGCCTGCTTGGTCAGCAAACATTTCTGCTGGCCTGGAAAAGCTCTGCAGTTCTTCCCAGCCATTCCCTACTAGGACTGGGACACCAGAGCAATGAAGAGTGGGGATAAGCCATTTTCCATTCCTGTGAACATTTCAGGGCCTGGAGCCTGCCTTCTTTCAGATTCCATGGACCTTTGCTAATTTGTATGACAGCTTCAATGTAAATAGGACACATCTGCATGGGTTAAAAAAATAGCCACTCATTGTAAAGGGCAGTGCACTGTGTTTATTTATTATCTACAACTGGAAATCAGGTTCTGTTTCTGGTCTAGGACAGCTGATGGTTTGCGACAACCTCCAAGGCATTTTGGAATAGTTTTAGTTGACTATTGACTTTAAAAAGCATTTTATGCTCATTTTATTTTCCATGATTCTTTCTCAACTACCCAGCTGGGAGAAGAAAATGAGCATCTATAAAGGCGGATATTTACAGTATGCATATCTCATGTACCTCATGAGGCATACACACCTGACAGATGTCAGCTGTCTGGTGATGACCACACTCCTCTTCATAGTATTAATAACGCCTATTTGCTGGGCAGGTACTTAGTGCCAAGTAAGGGCTTCATGGACCTTCTCTCCTTTCGTCCTCTCAATCACCTTAGGAAGCACATGTCAGCATTTTGCTCAGAAATGAGGAAAGTGAGGCACAGAGAGAATTAAGCACACTAAGACTATAATACTGGAAAGCACTGGATTGGATTTGAGTCCACAGCCTATGTTCTTAAGCATCTTAGCATCCTGTAGTAGCCTCACACTTAGCTACCAAGCTGGGCTACCAGTTAAGGAATACAAAGGAGTCTAAAGTTAAATCTGGGTGGGTGGGTAAAGGAAATTTATTTTATTTTATTTTATTTTATTTTATTTTATTTTATTTTATTTTAATATTTATTTACTTTTGAGACAGAGAGAGACAGAGCATGAAGCGGGGAGGGTCAGACAAAGAGGAAGACACAGAATCTGAGACAGGCTCCAGGTTCCGAGCTGTCAGCACAGAGCCTGACGTGGGGCTCGAACTCATGGACTGCGAGATCATGACCTGAGCTGAAGTCGGATGCTCAACCGACTGAGCCACCCAGGCGCCCCAAGGAAATTTATTTTAAAAAGAGGTATAAACTCAGGTTTGAAAAACACTTCTTTAGTTTCAGTTCAGAAGGATGTTTTTAGTTTTACTCAATTATCTCTCCTGAAATTGATAACACTTTATACACACACGTCCCATGTATATGTATACATCCAAAATCACTATTTCTATAGTTATTTTTTTATGAATTCCTCTATCATTCACCTAAATTCTATTGAATTCAACAGGTTAGATAATAAAAGATTATGCCTACCAGTAATAATGATGACAGACCAGCAAGTAACATTTTTGGTTATTTATCACAGCCTGAAAATGTAGGAAGAAATATGAGAAGTCATCTTGAAAATTGTAACAAGTTATTGTAATCTGTCAAAAGAGCACCATAAAACAATGACAAAGATAATACTGATGTGGAAAGATGTCCAAACTACATGAAGTGCAAATCAGGGAGTTATACAATAATTTACATAATACAAACTCATTTCTTATGAAAATGTGTGTGTGTGTGCGTGTGTGTGTGTGTGTGTGTGTGTGTGTGTGCATATGTCTATAAGAATCTCTGGAAGGGCACAGAGTCAGTGGATTTAGGGATGTTGATGAGGGAACTTCCACTTTTCACTTCAAGCATTTCTGGTATGTCTAACTTTTTATGAGCATGTATTTTTAATTTAAATAGCAATAAAGATGACATTTAAAAGCACTCCCAGCCAGCTGACACAGGCAGCCCAGGTCACCACTGGTGTGCTCTCCATGGTGGTTCCTGCCATCGAGGCCACATCTGCTCTCCCAGGTCATCTACCTGCTAGCCCCTCTCTGTCTTGGAAAGCCCACACCATCTCAGAATACCAGGGCTGGCGAAATCAGCTAAAATGCCCCGAGCATCTTTCTGTGTGATTCTTCAGCTACTCAGGTCTCCCTCCTTTTCATCCTCTTCCTGGCTACATGTCCTCATGGCCTTACCCTCTGCATGCAGCAAGGGCAAAGTTGCCAGGAACTGCTAGCACCCCAGACAAGGGTGCTGAACTAGTCATCTTGATGAGGAAGGCTTACTCCAAGCCAGCTGGTCAAGAGGACATTAAAGGAATGCACAGATCTCAGCTCCTCCAGTCAAGCAACCCTCTAGGCTCGAGTACCCCCTTTGCTCTTGGCCTGTCCAACTGGCCCACCTATGCTAAGCTCTGGTGTGAAAAGCTCGCATGCTTGGTTTTTCAGAAGGTGCGCTGCCCAGCCGATCTGCAGGACACACATCAGGTGCCGGGTGGCAGCAGCTGCCAATCAGACGGCTTTTCTGCGTGAGCCTACTTCCCCCGAGCTTTGAGAACGCGGTTTCCAATCTGACTTTCATGTTTCAGGGCTGAAGTTTCAAGGACGCATCTGGACAAAATATGCTTTCCATGTAGGCCAATTTATTTATTTATTGCTTATGACATTGTACTTGGCAGCTAAGGAGATATAAAACAATTTGAACCACTCTGCAGAAAACGGTTGCAGAGTTGCCACTGGAGACCCCAGTGGAAGATAATGGAGGAGAATGGAATCTCGCAGATCTTTCTGTAATTGACAGGCAGAGCCTCAGAGGCAAGCGCGGCCAGCGGGCATTCCTGTTAGGAGCTCACTTACATCTCTTTCCAGCCTCAACTCCTGCTTTGGCACAAGCAGGAGACCAGAGGCATGTGTTGGAAGCCTCATCTGACAGGACAAATGAAGCCAGTCTGAGGGCTTTTGCCATTCACCCCTCATCACTGGGGCAGATGGAATGTTTTAAAGGGTCTCTTGAACACTTGCTAATGCAGTGGCTAATGCTGACTGCTTCCTTCGGCCCTTCTCCTGCTGACACTGTCTGTGTCCAACTGCTGATGCTAGTCTGCCTTTGCCTGAGGACATCTACAGCCCCCCAAGGCCCACCCTACACAGGCTTGTGGCAGGTGAGGAGTGTGAAGATATTGATGCCCTGGGGGAGCAGCCCTCAGCCAGTGACTGATGGGAGAGAGTATATACATACCCCAGCTCTCTCACCCTCCTTCTCTAGGTAGGTCTCTGAGTTCTGTGTCCTACACTGGCTCCCAGAGGTTCCCTGCAGGATTAAGCTCCTAAGAGTCACCAGTTCCTCATAGTGGTGATTCCCTTTATTGGCTGCCTTCCCATCCCTGTCCCACTCCCCCACTGCCCTATTAATGTTTCCAGGGATCTGTCACTTCCTCTCTCTCTCCACCACTCACTCTGCTTTCTGGGTACCCCAAACATCAACATACCAGCTTGGCACTTCTTTTTTCAGTACTGAGACTCATTGGTCTGCTTGCGTCACGTGCCCATCCCTGAACCAATCACTATGGCCCAAGGGATGGCTCCCTTGGGGAGTGATGGGAGTCTGGGGGCAGAGGATTCTGATTGGCTGACTTGAGTCATGTGCCCATACCCAAAACAGTGTGGGCTGCTGGTATCAGAAGAGGGGGATGTGGGGGAGACAGATTATGGGCAAACCAAAGCAGTGCTTAGTAGCCATACACTGCAGGCAGTAGCAGGCACTGAATGAATTTCACACAGTTGCTCATGCAAAATCTCTCTCCCCTGTTGCAGTTACAGTGAAAAGAAGAGGATGGAAAGACCATCACCATGTAAGTGGATCTGAGTAACCTGACTTATCAGCCTGAGACAAGGCTTAGCCATGGGGCGGGGTGGGGGGGGGGGGGGAAGGGGCAGAGTCGGTCATAGTAGCCACACAGGTGTTTAACCAAGCAAGTGCTGCTAAGTCCCAAACCCACAGGCTTTTCTCAGGGTCCAGTCCCAGCTGACTGGCAGCCCTGACATGACACGTCAAAGCCAAGTGTCAGGATACCTGTCAAGACATCACAGCACCTCAGGGCATATGGGGTGGGAAGTTTATAGCTGCACTGACCCTTCTCCAAACACACAGAGCAACCTGCACCTTCCACCTTCAACAGAAAAGCCACTCTTCCCTGCAGAAAACAAGGGCACAGGGAAAAAAGTGAACATTTCAAACTGTGTATCATTTCCTGTTTAGTAAGGGATTGGGACAAAAGCAAACTTTTGTTCTTTGGTCAGCATACTCAAAACAGCCAACAGGAGTCACCTGTTCTGAAAGCCCCAAGTTGCCCATCCATAGGGGTGCTCTTGGCTGCCTCAACACAGCAGAAAGATGTGCTTCCAGGCTGATCCCCTACTCCCCAGGCCTTCCACAAATTACAAATTATAACCCCATCTCACCTCCACAGACACTCTGGCGTGTCAGCCCAGAACGATACTTGGATGACGATTTAGCCAAGTCAGGCCTGGCTGTCATCCTAGACTCCCTCCCGTCCACAACCAAATACTGTTGGCTCTCCCTCCCTGATATCTCTGGAATCCAGCTGCCTCTCTCCATCTCTAATCCTACCCTTCCTTTATACATACCACACTTCTCTAGCTGCCGAACAGTATCCCTGTATCCACTCGCTCTCCTCCATCCATTCTTGACCATTCCATCAGAGGGATCCTTCTAAAGCATCCACATCTGATTATGTCTCTGCTCAGCTTTTTCTTTCAATGGTTTCCCTTATAATAAAGTTCACACTTGTTAAACAGTAGAAAGTCTTTCTGACTTCAGTCCTTGCTGATATCTTCAGCCTCATCATCCTTTGCCATTCTGACTCTTTGCTGTCTATACTCCAGATATATTTATGAATATATGTGTATGTTTCTAGACCAGATCTATATTATGATATTCCTTTTATTTGGAACATTCCCCTCTACCCCATATTTTCCTGGCTGCCTTCTACCTTTCCTTTGGGCTCCAATTTAGAGGCCACTCTTTCTGGTTTCTAAATCTGGATTTGGCACCTCTTCCATATGTTCTCATGGCATCCGGTACCTCCTCCATCTCAGCATCTTTTGTACCAGCCTGCAATTACTTGCTTATCCATTCTTTCTCTAGCCTGGAAGATTCATGAATATGGAGGTTGCCTTATTCATCACTGTACCCTCAGCTTCCAGTGCAAACTGGCACATGAGAGAAGCTCAGTTCATATGTGTTAAGTGTTTAAATATGTGATGGAACGAACGCGAGGGGTCTTGCATGCTCAGACTTTCCATTAGCTGAATTTGAGGTCACACTTTCTGCACAGACAACTGAGATCAAATCAGCGTACTGCCCCCCCACCCTGAGATAAAATGTCAGTTATGCCCCATATTTGTTTCACTTGATACTCCTTTTGGCTCCTGATGTTTATGTTCAAGGTATAAAAATGTCTCCATCACAACTTTCACCTCTAGAATTGAGTGCCTGGTGCAGGGAAGAGAGCACAATCTTTAACACAATCTAGAGCAAGTGGACCTCCAAGGATTTGAAGAGAAATATAAGAGTGTGCACTGTGCTTTGGCTTCAAGAGTCTGGGTGTGGGGGATGGGCAGGAGTTTGTTTCCTTGACCATCCAACTTTGATTTTTTTTTCCTCCTTGCTCAGCATATGATGGTGTAGTATTCCAAGGGCATTAAAACAAGGTCAAGAGGTTTTATGTGACAAAAGGCATTCTTGGATGTGAATGTTTAGCAAGAGTTTAAATATTAGTGATTTTGCCTATGGAAGCATATTAATTGCAGGGGTGGTGGTGGTATACACCACTGTGAAATACAGTGTTCGTGTGTGTACATTTGGGTGTGATGTTCCATAGATAAGGGGTTGAGTCCAGCCCTGTCATTTAGAAGCCGTGTGATTCCTTCCCAGGTACATAACCTCTCTGAGGCCCAGTTATCTCATCTATAAAACTGTATAATAATAAACGCACCAACTCTTGCAGGGCCATTTGTAAAGAACAAGGTAGGGAATGCACCAGAACACCTCGCACCTATCACATGTAAGCATTTAGAAAATGCGAGCTAATCTTCATATTATAACACTGGACCCTGCCCTGCTTCAGATGTTAGGAAATAAGAAACACCAGCCTGCCCTATGGGTCTATTTCTGCTATGCCCAACACATAGACATTGGTTCAATCCCTGTATTCATTTTTTATTGTTGTCATGACACATTACTGTATATTTAGCAGATTAAAAAATCCACTTATTACCTGTCTGTTCTGGGTCTCCCAAGACCAAAATCAAGATGTTGGTAAAGCTGCTGTCTTCTCTAGAGGTCTGGCATTAATCTACTTCCAAGCTCATTCAAATCCTTGGCAGTATTCAGTTCCATGTAGTTGCAGGACTTTCCTTGGTGGCTGTCTGCTAGGAGTCATACTTAGCTTCTAGAGGCCTCCTGTATTCTATGGCTCGTGGCCCATTCCCTCCATCTTCAAAATCTCTCATACCTCTGACCTCTCCTTCTGCCTCACCTCTCCTTTCTCTTTCCTCTTCCACTATATTTCTCTGATTCTTCTGCTTTTCTCTTCTACTTACTTTAAGGTCCTGTGTCATTGCATTGGGTCCACCTGGATGACCTAGGATACATCCCTTATTCAAGATCAGCTGACTAGTTACCTTAGTTCCATCTGCAAAGTGCCTTCACCCAGTGTCTGCATTAGTGTTTGACTGAATACCCAAGAGTGGGAGTCTTGGGGAGATGTCTATGGATTTTGCTTATCATACCCTGTTAGTTTTACTTTAAAAATCTGCTTCAAAATCCATGTCAACACAGCACACACACTAGGTGTTTAGTTCTGGCTGTTTTGTGAAGTTGGCTCAACTAGGAAGAAAAACATGAGGAAGTTCTTTTCAAAAAGAATAGCCGACCTCCTTGCCCAAGAGACTAACTATTCTGTTCAGTATGGAGTTTTAAATCCATTTATCAGGGAAACTCCCTTTATTCTTCTCTTTTCCACTTTCTGCCCAATAAAATACATACTATTTTAAGGTATTTAAATATTGTAGCTCTAAGGTTTTTAATCTACGATGCTCAACTCCAGCTTTCAAATGTCAGCCAGCAGTGTCCAAACATAGGAGACTCTTGGGCAATCCGGAATTAATTCAAACAAGACAGCGTGGGCTGAGAAACTTGAGATTCAGGTTGGAATGTATTTGCCAATTGGCAACTGATCCCATTCTCATCAGCTTACTAAACCCATTTGATGTAGAAAATTAAAATTCTGGGTCTCTATTCTACAGAAATACTTGCAAATATGCAAAGACATATACACAAAATTGTTTACCACAGTCTTGTTTGTCATAACAAAAATGGCAAACAATCTAAATACCCACCAAATGTGACTAGTTAAATAAACTTTGGCAGGAGAATTCCATGGAATATTGCTATAGCTATTCGAAAAGAATGAGGTAAATTCATATGTACCTAAATGGAAAGCTTAGCAAGGCATACTTATGTGAAAAATGCAAATCACAGAAGAATCTGTATAATATGATCTAGTTTGTATTAGAAATGAACTTTGTAAATGTACATATATTTTGCAAATGCATACAAAGGGCACATCTGCCAATGGATTAGTGTATGCTGCTTCTGGGGATAAGTGCGGAGTTGGGGGGTAGAGGGAAAGGGGCATTCAGGTTTTAAGCTGCTTACTTCAGTATAGCTTAAATCTTTTACAATGAGAAATGAATCATGAATTAACTGTAGACTAGAAAAATTGGGTGAAATATACCGGGTTAGACTTACCACTGAGAAGTAGGGGCATGTAGGACTTCTACAAATGGGACTTGAGAAATGGTCTTATTTGAAAGTGTTTCAGAAATCAAAGCCTGCCAAAGTGCTAAAACAAATAGTCTCTGGGCATTTCAGCTGGAAATTCCATGCTTATTTTTTGTGTTTTTGTTTGAAAATTTTTTAATGTTTATTCATTTATTTTGAGAGAGAGAGAGAGTGTATGAGCAGGGCAAGGACAGAGAGAGAGACACAGAATCCAAAACAGGCTCCAGGCTCCGAGTTGTCAGCACAGAGCCCAATGTGGGACTTGAACCCATGAACTGTGAGATCATGAGATCATGACCTGAGCCAAAGTCAGACTCTTGACCCACTGAGCCACCCAGGTGCTCCTGGAAATCCCATGCTTATTAATTGCTACAGTAGAGTAAAGCATAAAACAGGCTGGACAAGAGAAGATAGTTTCTAGATAACGTGGCCTTCCACAGACCTGGCACATAGTAGGAGCTCAATAAATACTTGAAGAATACAACACATGGCACTATTCAATTTGGGGAAGTATGTTACCTGCCTTTGATTAAGTCAATCTTACTAAAACTGTAGTGGACATATATATCAGATTTAACCTAATCTCAAGAATGGATGGACAGAAGGGAAATGATTCTATTATAGAATATAGGCAAGGAAGATCTGGACTACAGGCAATCCTGATGTACTTTAAAATAAAACAAACCAAAGAACCCCTTGCAAAACCAGATTCTCACTCTATGCAGCCCCCAAGGATAAAGCTCTTACAACATGCATGCCAGAGTAGTCCGAGAAGAAAGGGCTCAGAAGAGGAGGAAGTTGGCCATAATTCCTATCCCTCCATCTGTGGAGTTCAGGGGCTGGAATAAATGATTGTTAAACTCCCTCCCAGTACCCACCTTCCTGAAACCTGTAAGTGGCTGCTCTGGTGGCCAAGTAGCTTCAAAGGAGCTGGAATCTGTTCCCTTAGCTTCAAAGGAAGAGAGCCTTGGAGTTGCATGTCAAACATCAGAGTAAACCTAAGCCTAGCCCTCACTTTCTCTGCAGATCACCAGTCAGGAGCTGAGCTGCAGGAGTCAATGTGGCCCCTTCGTTCTGAAGGGCCAGTTGGGAAGGGAGGCAGAATGTGGTGAAATGTCATGCATGCCAAGGTCTCAAGCACAAAACTCTGCATTATTTGTAGCTCTTAAAAAGTCTTTTTTTTTTTTTTTTTTTTACTTTTACTCTTTTATTCTGTTATAGCCATAACTTCACTTGGACTTTACCAATATTTAAGAAGTGACTAAGTAAATAAATACATAAAGTGAACATGAGAAACACACTGGCCCCTGGACTCCAAGCCGGGGAATTCAGGGAACCCCATTTCTGGAGATGTAAGCATACTTTTTGCTGCTCTTGGCTTGTTTCTGCCAACAACTGAACAACATTTTGTAGTGTGACTATCCTGCGAGCCATCAACTTGTTTCTAAATTGTACCAGATGCTCATGCTCTAACTCAACTTCATGTTTCCATCAAATTTTTATGTTTTGATGATGTACACCCTTGCCATTCAAAGTGTGGTCCGCACACCAGCAGCATTTACATTGCCTGGGAGTAGAGTTGCCAGATAAAATATAGGAAATTCAAATTTAACTGGGCATCCATCTTTTTTTCCCTCTCTAAATCTGGCAACCCTACCTGAAAGTCTGTTAGAAATGCAGAATCTCAGGCTCCACCCAGAACTGAGGAATCAGAATCTGCCTTTAATAAGATTCTGGGTGGTTGTAAAATCCAAGAGGAGCTAGTCTACTTGGCTCCTGCAATTTTAACCTTTTACTTTTAGGTCCTGCTGCAAGTTCTGATCTCACATCTGCATCAAATGCAGATGAAAAGAGTAATCCTTCAACAAGGTTGGTTTGTGTGTCTCCCTCATTGGACAGTTTTAGAATGTATTCTATTTGCAAATATATGCATTTTTCAACCTGGGCACACAGGGCACCCCACTTTCAACCACTGATCAGCCAGAGCTGGTCCTTCGGGCTGAATCCCATCACTCCAGAGGAGACGCCAGGCTGTGTTAATTGCTTGCTGGGTGGTGGGGAGGAGGGGCGGGGTTACCATCTCCCCTTTGATCAGGAGGGAGAAGTAATGGTTTTACTTACATCCTGCTTTGTCTCTGCACAGGCTGAAAGCCTGAGGATCCATTTCAGGCTCTCTCTTTCTTCCTAGTATTCTGTTACTGCCTACATACCGCGGCCCAGGGCTTCAGGGGGGAAAACCAAACGCTCTTTGTGGTACACCCACATGACAGGCTTCAAAATGGAAACAATATTTAAGTTAAACCTGGAAGATCAAGTTTGCTCAAATCTTGCAACACAGGGAGCTTTTGAAAACTTCAGCAGCAGGTCTGTGTTTGATGGGGAGAGGCGAGCAGGGATGGAGAAGTAAGGCCCTGTTAACAGACGATGAATACACACAGAAATCAACATTTCCCTTTCTTCCTGATAAATAGTGAGGATGATAACAATGCACCTAGACAGAACCCCTAGAATTTCAAGGTGTCTTGACAGCTACTCTCTTCTTCAGTCTGTGGAATAAATTTTTTAAGGAAGGGGTGAAGGTAGTCATCATTAGCCCCACAGGACAGAGAAGATGCAACCAAGTAAACAAGTTTTAAAAGTAAAACAAAACAAAACAAAACAGACACTTTCTGACTCCTAAAATAGTTCTTTATCCTGTTCTTAGAGGTTCATTTTTGGTCTCCCCAAACTACTCAGACTTCAATAATCCCTCCTGGGAGTTCAGAGCTACAAGAAACCTTAAAAAGATTCACAGAATCCTTGTATGGGTTGAATCACATGCCTTCAAAATTTGTATGTTTAAGCCTTCCCCTCCCCCCGTAACTCAGAATGTGACTGTATTGGAAAATAGGGTCATTACAGATAGAAGTGGTTAAGATGAGGACTTATTGGAACCCAAATCCAACATGGTTGGCATCCTTATAAAAAGGAGAATATTGGACACAGACATGCCCACTCAGGGAGACAGCTCTGTAAAGATCAAGGTGGAGGCCAGGTGATGCATCTCTAAGCCAAGGAATGCTACAGATTTCCAGCAAACCAACATAAGCTGAGGGAGAGTCATGGAAGAGATTCTGTGTCATAGCCCTCAGAAGGGACCAACCCTGCTGACCCCTTGACTTCTAGCTTCCAGAACTGTGGAACAATCAATTTCTGTTGTTTAAGCCACCCAGCTTGGGGTACTTTTTTACAGTAGCCCTGACAAACTAATATAAATCCTAAGTTGGAAAGTGCCATCTTGGCACTCATGGTGATGCCATGCACTGGGCAGAGGCTTCACGTGGATCATCTCAAAGCCTCCTCACATCAAATCTGGGAGGTAGGGACAAGCACTGAGGAAGCTGAGTCTCACAGAGGCTGAGCTCCTCAATCGAGATGACACAGCTAGCACATGGCCATGTTGGATCAACACTTGGGCAGTCTGAGTCCAGATCCTTAACCACTAAACATCACAACCTCAAGTGCAGTGGCCAGGAAAACTGATTCGCATCTTATCAGCCCTTTCAGTATGCATGACAGGCACTTTTAGGAACTCCTAACACACCATGAGGTAGAAATGAACATTGCCTATGTTTTGTAGAAGAAGAAGTGGAAACCAGGAGGTTAAATGACTGGCCCAAGGTCACATAGCTCATCGGTGGTGGAGCTGAGGTTTGAACCACGTCTCTGAACTTATTAGCAAGAGCCAAAAGAGCTCAGATTTGTGTGTTCCTTTCGACACCAACATCTTCGCCCTCTCATGTCACCACGCAGATGCCATCATCCTGTCTTTCCATGCACCACGCACACCCTGTCATGCCCTTTTTCTATATCTTAATACACGCACACATGGGCATTTTCAGAGAGGTAATTTCCCTTCCCTCCCTCCACATAAGCTCTGCTTCCTCCAAGTAGTGCAGAAGGTGGCTTCATGGCTGTCAAGTCTATGAAATTGCTTTAGCCTATGTTTAAACTCTGATAATGTTCTAAGTCAATTCCAAGAATTCTCCTGGGTCACCCATTTAGAGTGCATCTGGATGTAGAGCGGTGGTTCTCAGCCAAGGGCAATTTTGCCCCCACTGTGGCAAAAAGGACACTCTGGAGTCCTTTTTGGTTGTCACAGCAGGAGCACAGGGATGCTACTGGTACCTGGCAAGTAGAGACCAGGGATTCTGCTAAACATCCTACCTTGCACAGTTACACAACAAAGCAGTATCCAGCACCAAATGTTAATACTGCTGAGGGTGAGAATTCCTGCATAGAGTGTGTCCTCCAGAGACAAACTGCCCATGTACAAATTCCAGCTCCACTGCTTATTCGTTCTGCAACCTGGGGAAATTTTCTTAACTTTCTAGGGTCTGGTGTTCTTATCTTCAAAATGAGACTAATAATAATAATAATAATAATAATACCCACATTCTGGGTTTGTTTGGGGAGAGGTAGGGTGCAATGAGTTAGTACATGACAATGTGTTAAGTCAAGTACCTGGCACGCTGTAAGTACTCTGGATAGTCACCCTTATTATTTCCAAAGCTGGAATTTGGGTGTCTGACCACGGGGCTTCAGTAGCTGCTGCTCAAATGTACTATTCTATAATTTTAGCTGAGGTAGGCAGTGCTGGATTTATGAATGTGTGACTCGGGCACTTACCATATGCACAAATGAAATGGCAAGCTGCGGTATAGAAGGAAGCTCCCTTGTTGCAAAAGTAAAATCAGGCAGAATAAATTATTTAGGGCATCCTCTCTGAAACCTTCAAAAGTATTCAGAAATTCCCTTTGGAATCTTCTCAAAGGTCTCCATTTATCTATGCAACTAGCATTTACATTACTTTGACAAGACGCCAGACACTACATGGTTTAATGGATTTAATCCTCAAAACAACTTCATGAGATGGGCACTGCCTTCTCTTGTTCTTTTTAAACAAAACCACCTCTAAAGTATCAGAACCCAAGATCAATCACTGCCTCATTAAGTTTTCATTCAATATTATTGCTTTTCCTCTTACATCACGGCTATTATCTCCTGGTTGTCTCCCAACCTTCTCTGTAAGGATAGGAATTTTAGCAACATGACATAGGCTTTTGTGAGTTAGTTTGGGCACCTACCACCCTGTTTAACATACACAGTAAAGGTTCGCCCTATGTGAAAGTTTCCTACGAAACCTTTTCTAAACCAAAATGGTGTAAGGCAAAGAAGCAATTAACATTAATTTATACAGCAACTATTTTAGCCTTCCCAGACCCCCAAAATAACCTCTCTTAAGTTTTTCTGATACCTTAGGACACATGTTGCTAACAGATGCACAAAATAAATCAAGACAAAGCACAGGTGCTCACAGATCCAAGTCAAAGCGATGGCAGCCTGATGCTGGGGAGCTGAGTGTGGTTCCCAGAGAAGGGGCTGGGTGGGCAGCTCTCACTGCAAGGGATGTGTGCTGCCTCTATACAGGCTTGCTGCAAAACAAATGCTGAATGCTATTTTTGCTTTTCCTGCAAAAGCGAAAATACTTTTTACATTTCTTTTGCTTAGTGAAAACAGGTGGCAATGTAGGTCTTTTGCAAAAGCAAAGAGGTGAAATGCAAACTTTTGAAAAGTGGGGGATATTTGTATATATTATATATATAATTATTTGATTTCCCAACCATGAGTCAGATGTCCTGCAAACTTTTGGAACTTAACTCACCTGGGAAGAGACTTCAGTATGTGGTTTAAAGAGCTGGGTCTGAAGAGCCCCTTGCTATACAGTGGCTGGTGTGGTGGTGAATGACAGGGTAATGGGGTTCCAGCCTGGGCTCTCTACCTTCTAGCTGTGTGACCTCGGGGGTTTTTGTAAAGTGGGGCAACCTAAGATCTACATGTTGGGGTGGAAGCCTAAGTAGAGTTGCATGTGGACATGTGGACAAAAGAGACATTCATTAATGGCTGCTCTCCACCTCTGACCAAATTCTGCCATCATCATGACTTGGATTCCATGGCTTATTTACCCCTTGCTCTACAGGATCAGTTAAACGACTATGACCCCACATTTCAATGTTATTGTATCACTGTCCTATTTCCTTTAATTCCTTTATGTGTTACCCCTTTCCGCCTCCAGCCCTGGTGTTCAGGCCATATCACACAGCCTTCTATGTCCAGCAACTGAATTGTATACGGCTATCTATTTCTACATGGAATTGGTGGCAATAGAGTCCATGCAATGGGGAGCTGCCCAGTGCTAAACTGCAGAGTCCTTGAATTCTTCTCATAAGCTACCACTGACAGATAATTGAGAACATAGCTTACTTGGGTAAAATCAGGAAGAGCAGGAACCTCATTTGTGTAGTTTCTGTTATATGACACACAATAGATACTTGATAAATATTTGTTGAACTCATTGCTGAACAGGTGAGCATTAGTTAAGTGCTACATAATGTGGTGTGTGGCGTTTTTCCTCCCAGTATCTTCTCTCATTTCTTTTCAAATAATCTGAATAATTTGTAGGCAGGAGCACGAGAGCTTAGTTGTTAATCTCATCAACAAAGAACCTTCCAAAGAGGAGACATTCCTCTGGCCTGGGTTGTTGGCATTTCAGATGTAATTACATTTTTCACCCTAAAATTTCCCAACAAGATTAAGAGTCACACACAAAGTCTCCTTAACCCTCTGCTCAGAAGTGTGCACAAGGAGCTCTGCCCACTTTTCACGGGATTTCTGAAAGATGCCAGCTGCTGGCAACCATGAAACACGAAACACAAAGGACTCCTAATCTTCTGGAACATACCCTACTTGCACAATTCTTGCAAGCCTCTCTAAGAACACTCCAAAGTCTGCAAGTATGTACTTGCTTTTCTGCAGGCAAAGAAGATGCAACATTGCCTTTCTCAACAAGCTGTTTCCAGTATTTCCTTTATCTATTCTGGATCAGCCAAGATAAGACAGTGCAAATATCTAGGGAAAAAGGCAATTTTAGCATTTTCTTTTTAATTTCCCTTGCTTTATGGCCTCTTTTGGAAAGTCTCCTGACTTCCCATCGTGGTGATATTTCTTGCAAAGGCTGAAAAGTTTTAATGTATCCTCTTCATGTATCTAATTCCAATTGGCTGTTCATTCTGCTAGTTTACTGGGACTGTGTATCGAAGGCTTTTGAATTTGTGGGTGCATATTTTTGTTGTTGCTGCTGAGACCATTTGCTTGACCCTAGGAAAGTTATGTCCAACCGTTCCAGCAAAGAGCTTTTGGTCTGAAGCATGAAGATCCCCAGAGACACTGGTTCTGTTTGCTCCTCCGGTATTGCGTACAGATGCACAGCAGTCAGACTGGTGCCCAGCACCCAATGTGATTCAGGATACAACCAATGAGTAAACATTTAAATCTTTATAACACAGCACATACTTGATAAATAATTACAGAAATACTGACGCTGCAACACTGTAAGGGGTGATCAGTGAAGAAGAGATCAGAGGAGGTGGCAGTGGGGAAACATTACGGTTCTGGAAGAGGGGCTGGTATTTACTGAATGCTTATTATGTACCAGCACTGGGCTAGCGTTTTACATCATTGTCTCATTTGATCTTCATGAGAACTGCACAAGGGAGGAAAGTAAAACTGTAATTTCACCATTTTCCAGATGAGGACTCTGAGGCTCAGAGAGATTAAATAATGCGCCCCAGGCCACACAGCTGTTTAGGGATAGAGCTCTGCCCCTGTTCCATGAACTGCTGTATGTGCTGGATGAACCCGGAACTCACGAAAAGGGGAAGAAAAAGAGGAGAAAGATGAGGTGAAAGAAGGTGAGACCAGAAGAAAGGGAAGAAGTGGTCAGTGAAGAAAAATCCTGAGGTGGAGAGGGGGAAAATGATGGAGCCCTTGCTGGCTGTATCACGATTCTCAGAAAAGCAGGCCCACTTTCCCTTTCTCATGAGAGGGGCTGGGTGGGAGCTTGAGGACTGGAGCGGAGATTTGAAAGGGTCTGGGAAGGCCTGAAATGAAGAAACCTATTTAATTCTCTTTACTCCACAGTTTTGCTCACACTTATTTGAACATAAAGTGTTATTATTATAATTTTTAAAAATAGTGTCTGTTAACATCCACTACCATCAATGCTCTAAGGAAATCCTTATGGAATTACTACTACCAGGGAAGGAGCAGGTGACCAGGAGTCAACTTTCTTCCTTTGTAAAAGGGGCATAGTGCTACCTACCTGCCACCCTCATAGAGCTGATGGGGAATCTGATGAAAATCAGGACAGATGTTGGGGATTTCCTCTAAACTAGTAAGGGAGCTGTGTGAGTGAGAGGTGGGAAAAGAACTTGGAAGATGTTTCCAAGGATGGGCAGACCAGGCACAAAGCTGCCCGGCTACAGGTCTCTCCTTAGCCACTCTTGCCCTCGGTGTTTACTGGGAAAGTGACTGGCCCTGGGGGGGGAGATGGAGAGAGCCCATTTTTCCCTGGCCCTGGCCCACAGGGAGAGCCTCCTGGTTACACAAAGCTCCTGGAAAGCCTCTGTGGGTGGGAGTCCTGAGCCTCAGACCAGGTGTTCACACTCTTCCAGGAAGCATGGAAATGACTTAACAGTCTGGCCTCTGCAAAATGTTAATGAATTCATAATTTTTTAAGAAGAATAACATGGAGAAAATTCATCAGGCACTTCTCAGCCCTGCACCCTCACACACTGTCAACCTCCTTATCTGACATACTGGATTTCACTGAGTCCTGAGCCTGTTGTATAAGAACGGACAAAGATTGCTCTTTGGCTCTAGAACACTTGCTCATTCTCCCTCTCTCCTTTCCACATTCCATGAGTGGGAAGGACAACTCTTTTCTGTCGCCAATCATAGTGAAGGACCTGTGAGGCTGAATTCAGATCAGCTGGTGGAGATGCGGTTACTAAAGCAAGCTGTAACCTCTCAGACCAAAACAGGCACGCTCCATTTCCTAGTGTGTCTTTATCTTTGGACAAAGGAGAGCAAAGGATTTCCTCTAACGTGACTTCATCGTGCTCCCAAGCTATTGCCCAGGCACCAGCAGATACAAGTCCAGAAAGTTAATTAAAGCATAAAGTAACCCACAACAGCAGCAAAAAGACCAACATGCAGAGCCTGGGCACAACCCAGTACCATGAGGCAGTGGGGAGACTCTCTTTTTCATCAGGGAGGGGTTTTGATTTTCTTTGTTGTTGAGGGATTTGTATAGAAACTACTCTCAAATAATGCAGTTACATCAGAGATCAAGGTGTGCTGAAAGAAGAATGGATGCTGGAGGATCAGCAAGGCCACATGCTGACTCAGGGTGGCCACAGGCATCCGGGCTCCTGGGCTGACACCTTAGTGCTGAACAATGAAGCCTCACACACTGCCAAGAACAAATGCACCGGACAGCATTCATTACTCTCACACCCTCCCCAGAGCTGCTGTGTGCCTTCCCCTCCCCGCAGGGGCTGTCCCAACTGCCTGGTGCAGAGAAGAAATCAAACTTGTAGACAGATGTCAATTTGTCAATATGGAAAGATGGTCATGTGACACTGAGTAAATAACAACAGTAGTCTTAGCTACCTTTAAAGGCCCAAGGCAGGGGCGCTTGGGTGGCTCAGTCGGTTGAGCGGCCAACTTCGGCTCAGGTCATGATCTCACGGTCCGTGAGTTCGAGCCCCGCGTCAGGCTCTGTGCTGACAGAGCCTGGAGCCTGTTTCAGAATCTGTGTCTCCCTCTCTCTGACCCTCCCCCATTCATGCTCTGTCTCTCTCTGTCTCAAAAATAAATAAACGTTAAGAAAATTAAAAAAATAAATAAATAAAGGCCCAAGGCAGCACCTAAAAGTGGTCTATGTGACTTTAAAACCAAGGTACTTACCAACCACTTAGGACCAAAGGCTATGCAAAATTGGGAGTTATCCCCATCAAGTATAGGCTTACATGATCATATCTGTAAAGGAAAAGGTACCTACAAATGGTACTTTCTCTGAATGAGGACTTTTAAGAACTTCTTTTTTCCTGATTCTTCATTAAACTTTCTAAGTTTTCTATTATAAACATAGAAACTAAAAATGAGGAAAATGGCTTTAAGAAGCTCAGGTTTTCTGGTAAAAGTGATCTTTGTGATTTTTTATTTCAGAGCCTCATTCTATGTTTCCCTCTGAAGGATGAAAGTACAATGTATTTAGCCATTTGGGCATTTGCCTTTTTATTCTGGGTCTAGCAGGTTTCTCTGAGAAATGATCTTCTTTCAAACTGATTATAACAACCTCTCTTGTACATCTTTCTGAGAGCTCTGTTTGCCCCATTCTGCATATACAGTGACTAAGGAACTAAGGAAATGCTTGGAGACAGGCAGAATCCTGACTACCAATTCAGACATGACCGGAGGGACCTGACTTGTTTGGGCACACAGTGGCCAGGCTGACCCCCAGGCTGTGGAAAGCTCATGAAGGCTGAAAGAAATGGCAGAGCTCCTCCTTCTGCAGATTCAGCATCTCAGTGATTTTTGTCACCATGGGAACAGCCCTGTGAGCTAGCTGGCAAGTGTGGCCTGGTGTTTGAGAGTATTGGATCTGTATGGGACAGATGGGGCAGCTTAAATCAGGGCCGGGCAAGATGGAAGTTCTCAGTTGTTGTATGCTGTGATTCTGAGCATTTACATTACATTTGCTAGAAAATAAGGCTAGAGGGAATGGACATTACCATCACAAAGTGTCTGATGGACACATTCATGGGGAAGGTGCCTTTTGGCCACCCAGGTAAAATGGGTTTCATGAGATCATCTGGTAAGCAAGTGGGTCAACATTTCTCCTGCAGGCAGCATGCTACTCTGGGGAAGGTATATAGGGAAAAGGCCTGAGGACAGAGTTAGGTCCCACCTGGGTGTGGCCAACAGCCTCCAGCCAATGGATGGCACAATGGCCAGCTGGAAGGAATATAGACACTCTGGTTCATATATCTAATGGTGGTCATAAATATGCACCCTTGGTTTGGGTGTTATCATCTCAGTTTTCCATTTTGTTGGGGCTATGGATATGGTTGAAAAGGGATGGGGCTTGGGTCCCTCACCCTGAACTACCAAGAAAATTCTGGTCCAGCTTGTTAACATTGCCTACCAACTGGATGGTTCCCCAAAGTAGGCCTCTGAGAAGTGTCTACTCTGGGTCCCCAAGTCTAGGAATGAGATGTATCAGTCTTCTCAAGTCCACATTTAATATTCCAAGAGAAATCCCTTATGCTTTGTCTGAAAATGCCATTCTGGCCATGTGTTTGAATGCTGACTCTTACTGGGAATTCTGGATCTACATCCAACATTAAATGGGGCCTTGACCTCATTTAGTTATTGTATTCTTGAAAAACTTCTTCCATATTCTTGGTAACATAGATGCTTCTCTGGAAAAGAGTGTATACAACATTATGATGTCCCAAGTGTAAGACACAACTTATGGGCAGGGTTGTCACAAACAGTGATGTATGTTTCTCTGGCACCTGCTGATTTCTGGACAGTGCTAACTGCCATTGGCACTTCTCTCCCTGCTCTCACCCATGGCTAGATTTCCTAATGTCCACTCAGTTTATTATTTTTCTTTTATCCTTCAGTTTTCCATAGTCCTCCCACCCATCGATATCTGTGTTTCAGATTAATTTTCACCAGATGTGAGCGTCTGGACTCTCCAAGATTTGTTACTTTCCCTCCATGTTCCTAACCTTCTTTGGGCCATTTGTGTGATTTCTCTGACCTCGCTAGTGTTTCCAACACCTCCCAAATTAGTGTCATCTGCAACTTTCCCTCACATGCTCTTCTCTCCCTTTTACAGATCATTAATAAAGAGGTTAAACAAGAGCAGACCAGCACTGTACTCTAGAGCAAATGACAAAGGGGTGGGAGAGGCTGGAGCACTCCCTGTGCGCCAGCCCTGGCACAGGAAGGATGTAGTGTAATGCAACAACACTGCACCAGACACCTCTTGCTTCTGGCCCACAGTCATTTATCACCACTGTTTGTTTATGATTTCTCAGCCAGATTTCAGGTCCTGAGAGTGTGGTCATATCCAAGCCAACATGCATTGCTTTGCCAGGTAACCTCACAAGTTCCAGAAAAACCCACAAGAACTTATTTACTGCTCTCGATTCTACTTAAAAGCTTCTACCCCAGCCCCCAAGTCCATCATGCTTGAGAGCAGAAAGAGGTGGACTGAGACATAATTACCCTCTTTTTTCTCTTCCAAGTCATCAGCTCATAGTCGTTTGTCAAATATTTGTTGACTTTTCATGTTATACACTCGACTTTTCTTTGAGCTGAGGAAGAAACCTTCCTCTAGAAATATGAACTAATCTAGAGTCTCCAGCAATCAAAACTTCCTTTGCTTATACCTGGGTGTCATTAAAATCAAAGGTAATGTAAGAGTATTTTTTAGGGTAAACATGCTTTAAGACCTGCTAGAAAATGTGCAGCTGGCTTGTATAGCTATGATCACAGGAATAGATTTCCCCTTTTGGTTTTCCTTTATTCTGTGTTTTCTCTTATCCCCCAAATCCACCCATCCCACAGTACCAACTACTTTCTTCAGTCAGCTTACAGAGTCTGCTCTTCCAAGCCTATTAGTAATAATAATAGTGATATTCTGATGAGGACTGTGCTCTCACCGTGCACCAGACATGGTCAGGTGTCTTACTTGCCTCATGTCAGGTAATACTAACCACAGCCTATGAGGTGTGCACAAACTTCCCCAAATGAGGAAATGGAGGGACAGAGAGAGAAGGACACTTATCCAAGACCGCTCAGCCAAAGAGTGCTGGAAGAAGGACCCAAACCCAGTACCATCTAAATTCAGAGACCCCATTATGAGCCACCCCAACACATTGTGACCCAATCTCTCATAGATGAGTGGTTCTCCTTTCCTGGGTTACTGACCCCATGAGTATCTGTGGAGGATCACAGATGCTCTCCTTGGAAGATGTGCACATACCCAAAACCAAGTCTGTTAGCCATGTCAAGGGACTTGCAGATCCTTGGGGATTCATAAATATCAGCTTAAGAATCTGTATACTGATCTAAATTCCTCCAGGGTAGGCACTGTATTTTGTTCACTGCCTCAACACCAGTACTGAGATGAAGAAGTATTTTTTTTATTGAATTATTGATTGCAAGAACTTTGGGCAAAACGTAGAAGCTGTAGCTCTGAACAGCAGCTTTACTAGATATCTTCCAGACTAGCAGAGGAGGAGGGGGAGGATGAAGAGGAGGAAGATGAGGAGAAGGGGAGGAGAGGGAGAAGGAGAAGGAGAAGCAGAAAAAGAAAGTGGGGGAAGAGATAAGGCAAAAACATCACACTTTGCCCAGGAATGAATTCTGCACTGAAAGTAAGCAGAGACTTTATCATGGTCGTTCTGAAACATCTCAAAACTACTTCTGGTTACATCTTATCTGAACTCCTGAAAACAAGTTATAGAAAGTTTCTTCTACTAGAAATAATACACTCAGAATGTTAAGATGGGAAACCTGTCCTCACGAGCAGGCAAAATCTCACAAATGTGCCTCAGCTAACAGAATTCTTGATGCCTGAGGATCTCAGGGGGGACTACAATCACCAGTGGCATTTCCTCCTATCTGTAGGTTCTTTTCATCCTTCTGCAACTTCAGGAACTTGATTTAATGTAGACCACTATGCCTCAAATGTCTCCCTATTATATGACTGCTGAGTTTTCTTTGCAATCTTTGATATTCAAGTTCTTCCTTTTCTTGGAGAGTCAGAGGAACTACAAACTCTTGAGGGTGGACTTCAGCTATTCTTTAAACTTGACAGTCTGCGTGTCACTGCAATGGGAGGCCAAAGATCCCCATGCTGATATGTAGGCAAATAGAAAAGAGGGAGGTCAAAAGTCTGCTTTTCCTCTGGCCTGACTGGATGCCTAGGGAAAACAGAACAGAACAGGACTCCTACTCAGCCCCCCAACCTTCAACAATGGCCTGCCCCAGCTTTGACGCCCAAGGTAGAAATTTGGAGGTGTTCTCAATTTAGTTTTTTGTCTTATCTGTCCATCAAAGTCCTGCTGGCTTCCCTTCCTAGTCTCATCTCCAATTTATCCACTTGTCCCTGCTGGGTATCATCTCTTCCACTGCTCCCCTGGGTCAGAACCATCAAGTTCTCTCACAAATGATGGAAGAACCCCTACTTCTGCTCTTCCTGCCATGATAGTTCATCCTCTACACCACAGTCAGGCTTGTTCTACAGCATAAATTGAATCATGCCATGTTCCTGCTTAAGATCCTCTAATTTTCTTCTCATGTTTTCATTTTTCTTAGGCTAAAACCCAAACTCTCTACACTGGCCTAAAAAGGGTTTACCTTATCTGGCCCCTTCCCACTTCTTCATATTCATCTCATTGTCTTAATTTTCTATCCTGGGTTACGGTCTTCAAGCTCCTTCAGCCCATAAAACCCTTTCTCACCCTCTGCCATTTGCATGCCTGCCTAGGACCACCTCCCAAACACACATCTTGGCACGGATGCCGCTGACTCTCCTCCTTTCAAGGCTTTGCATAAAACTCACTTCCTTGGAGAGATGCTTGCTGAAATCCTTTCTGAAGTAGATTAACCAAGTAGCTTCCTCTTGTTAATTTCAATATCTTCCTGGTTTCCATCAAAGCAACAATCAAATGTATAAAGTTTCCAGTCACATGTAATTCTTTGTGGTCTGTTTCCCTCAACTATATTGAAAGATCCACAGGGTAGCAGACATATTTACCTTACTTATCATTGTTTTCTTAGCATATAACTAAGAATTTAACCATTTGATGAAAGAATGGATGACTATATGAAAATGACTGAATGGATAAATAAATGAAATAAAATGGCACAAGGAGGAGATGCATCTGATATCCAGCTGTAGGAGACAGAGGTTGGTATCCGTGTACAAGAGGTATAAGGAAACCTCTACTTTGCAGAGAAAATGGAACATCAGTTATGAAAACTGAAAACCCAAGGCTCTTTCCACGACTTCTTTTCCAGCTACTGGATTTCTCTTGCCCCAGTACAAGCACAAACCTAGTGTTTAGACCTTTTGTACCAAGAGAAAACAAGAAGGATATAAACTTTCCAGCCATAAAAAAATATCTCCTTCCTCATTCTTCCTGATAGGAGCCATGACAGGGAGTTCCACTGGCCTCTGAGCACTGTTTCTATGTGTAAAAAAACCCCGTCCTTGTGTCTAAGTGCTCTATGATTCACACTTTCACTCTGTATTCATACTTGCACCGTAACAGTGTCCATCTGCTGGTGGCACAGAACTACACTTCTTCATTTTGAACAGGATGCACCTACCAGCATCATGGCCCTTTGCCAAAACTTGTTAATGCCCACATCTGTATTTTTATGAATCAGGTCCTAAAAATTTACATATGTTTCCAATCTAAAAAGACTTCTTCCTTTCTCAGTGGTCTAAGAAATAAATGTGATCTTGTGTTCTATGTCTGCTCAATTATGAGAGTTCATAGTAAAAGCTCAAACATTCAAATGTCAAGGCAGGTGTGGCACTAGATCTCATAAGGTGCCTAGATTTGGTCCCTTGTTGCCCCACCTCATTGAATGTTCATGAAACAAAGGGCCTCTTGGAGGTCCAAGGAAAGTACTTCCATTCAGTAGAAATGAAGGGTTATTTGCTGACATAAATGATTGCCACATCAAGTGGATTTTCCTGAAGGAAAGTAATGAAGAATTAAGCAACTGCTTTTTAGACAGAAAATGCAGTAAGGGCTCCAGGAGCACATTTTCACAATCAAAAGTACGGGGCGAGAGGACAATGATTGAACACACATTACAGGGATGCCCATGAGGGCAACAACTTGCTGGAAATGTGACCTGTGGAGTCTCTGCAAGAAAACCACAAAATAAGGCAAGCCAAAGGTAAATTTTAGGCATAAGAAAAGTAGGAGTGGGGAGGAGCCAGCAGGGAGGGTAGAGAGAAGTTGGAGGCAGAATATAGGAATATATTTTGGATCCAAGCTGCACCAATTACATAATTTGTACAACCCAGTGCAAAATAAAAAATGATTAAGAACGACAGTGACAGCAGAGCGTTAAAGCAAGAGTGGAGTCCTAAGGTTGGGGTTCTGTGGACTATATAGGTCACATGCTGATAAGGCTGGGCTGGAGGATGAGGTTTATAGAGGGAAAGCCTGACTCTAGGGGCTGTCGAAACCCTTTAGAAAAGAAACTTTCTCCAGTTCACTTTGCTCTCAGAAAACACCACCCTTGAATGATCACAGTGAGACAAATAAATCATGCCTGGGCTAGTGTCTGGAAGTGGCAAAAAAAGGAGGAGCTGTCAGGGCTGTTATGTTAATTCCAATTTGTTGTAATATTTGGAGCGACTTTTCCCAAGTTATGATTCATTTCAGCACCAAACACCAGATTCAAGTCAGAGACTTCTGATGCTATTCTGAGCATATTACTGATGGCTAGTAAAATAACTTCTTGTAATATTTCTTTTATAAGGGCCATAAATCAAAATATTCAAAACAGTTAATTTTTAATGTGCCACTATTATCCATCTTTAGTTATAAATTTAATGTCTCCTTAGGCCCCACAGATTGTAATATGACTCAAAACATGCAACGGCTGTTCGAAAATGGAAGGCTCCCCCAGTATCTCATTATTTAAATCCTTAAGATATGGTTTTAAAAGCCTGAGGATATCTGAGCAAACTTGTTTAAAGGAGTCATAAAGAAAGATAAGTAGTTTTCCTCAGAAGTCTATAAAATTTATTATAACATATTAAAGCAGGATTATATATTGACTAATTTTCAGAAGACATTTGTTTTCTGGGGTACATGGTGCTTGGGAAATTCATGAAAGAATAAAGGGGGTAGGGGCTTAACACTGTTGTCTCCATTTGCCTTGAGCAAAGCAAGGTTTTCTATGAGCCTTGGCCCCAGTTCCACCCTGAGGATGACAACTTGGGTCCTATCTTAGGGGATGGCAGGGTGGATGTCATGAATCTTGTGAAAGAGCAATAAAATCTTTACTATTCAGGAGGAGACATAAATAGAGCCCAGCACCCCAGCACTTATGATGGTAGAAGAAAGAGCTTCATGGAAGAGCCCCAAGTAGGACTTACTCTTTCTTCTCAAGGCCACCCCAAACTCATAGAACCTTCCTTTGCCTACCTGTTCCATGCACGCTGTGGGCAGGTTTCACACGTTTGCTTTTTAACCTTGTAAAACCTTTATTCCTTATTTAATGTTATTGTAGGTCAGTTGACACATGCATTAACTTTTCTGCACAAGTAAATGTGATGTTTCCCTTAAAGTTTTTCCTACATAGGGAGAGAGTCTTTCAGATAGGACCTTAGGAATTTTTCTGGTTTCCCCACCTCTTCACACTGACAAGCTTCCCTCTGGAAACACTCTGTATCTGGAAGAGTTAATTCCAGTGCTGTTTTCCCCTTTACCCAGGAAAGCAGGAAGAGGAGAGATAGATAGTCTGATGTGACCAAGAAACAGATTCTACTGGCAGCAAATGGATCCAGGAGGTGTTACATCTTTACCACGCAGAAAGATGTTGTATTTGAAAATCTGCCACCGTGTATTCCCACACAGCACCAGAGAAAGCCATATGAACCACCGGTGGGACCTGCAACAGGTTTAACTAAGCAGTGAAACACACCAACAAAACTGTCACTTATGGGCAAAACATACCAGTTATTGTTTTAAAATTCGCCCGAAGCACCGCTACCATGTAATATGAAGGCAAGACTTGGGAAAGGGCATATCTGCTAAGTTATCCCCCAGAATTGCCTCTCTAATCACAGACATTTGTGACATTTCACATTTGTCCCAGAAAAAGAACCACGTATTGAGTTCTTTTTGACCATACAAAATCACCATGGCACACAATTGACCACATTCCTTGTTCTGAACAAAATGTCATATACAGTATCATCAGTTCAACAGCATATTCTATGGAACCATAGGTATTCAACTCTGGGGAGTTAATGACTTGTTAAACAACCTGCAGTATCCTGCAGAGGTGTGATTCATGGCAGCAAGGCTCTAGGATTCAATGTTCCATTTATAACCATGTGGCAATTACATGTGCCACTGTTCAATTATAATGCAGATAATACAGAAATAAAAGGTAGGTTGTTAATGGCTAAAAATCATCCTTTAAAAGAGCAGACCCTCTAAAAAAATGCAATGTGCAAAATTTATAATTTACAAGTTCCATAGAAGCACAATTGTAAAAAAAAAAAAAAGCAACAGGTATAAGGCCACTAACCTGCCAATACTGAGATTTCTATTCTAATTCATTTAAAGAGATACAGTTACCCATTCACCATCACTATGCCTTGATCCTTGTGTTTTCTTCAAAACTGCCATAGAAGAGATAGTACAATCCATCAAATGGGCTTCTTAGAGATGACAGTTTCAGCTCCATGAAGGTATACAGTTTTATTTTCCTTGCCAAACATGTGACAGAACCAGGACATGAGAGTCACAACACCACACTGGTATATCTGGTAAAAGCAAGCAGTTGGCTGAAAACCGCTACTGGAGAATAGTGACAATTTCTGAGTCCACAATCATGCCTTGAAAAGTGTGTATAAATCCTAGCAAGGGCATAGTTTATGTCTTAAATAACACAGAAACATTTGAATCGTGCTCAACCCGGCCCCAACACGGCAGAGCAATAATGTGGTTGTGGGGAGAGGTAGTAGGAAGGAGGGGTCTCTTGGGGGTGGTCACAGAACACAGAAGCAGGGCACAGTCACAAACATCAGCGAACACAATTGAACACACATACAATACAACACCAGAATGCAATTTTTAAAAGAAAAATGATATAAAAGATGGTTTCTCACCCCTCAAAACAAAACTGGAACTTTGGTTTACAGGCCCGGCTATGCCCATATGCCCTCCTCGTCATCCTGTGGCCGGCCCGGGTAGGGAGGTGCACGGAGAGGAGGGGAGCACCGGAATGAAAGAAGAGAAGGTTAGTTACACCGTGATGCACTGGAAAGGCACACTGATCTTCACTTTGTTTTTTAATCTTAAAGAGTGAGGAAAAAAAAAATCTATAGTAACTTAAGTTCCACATCACTGACTTGTCAAATACATAACTCAGTTTTGTATCTATGGCAACCCCCACACAAAACATTCCACCCACCCAGCTCTGACTCTGTGTCAAGATTGGATTAGAAGATTAAAATTAGTCTACATTAGCAGATGATTATATTTTTGGAAAGCATGCAATCTGAATTGCATATGCCTAAGGAGTAGATTAAACCTTTTAAGTAAGCAGAGAAGTAATTATAGTAATCAAATACCCTTAATTTCTCTTAAGCTTAGAGTATCAATAAAGGCTGAAGAAGAATTAAAAAAAAAAAAACAAAAAAACTCCATCTCCTTGGGTGGAACAAACTTTTGTAGCATGCAATAATTCACGTTGGTTATTTCACAAAGGCTCAAACATGCTGTGATCTTCTTGATTTGTCAGGTTCTGTTTGCTCTCAGCATAAAAGAGGATGTACACGCCATGGAATGATTATACATTTGCATGGAATGATTATACATTTGCAATCAAATAAGTTTCAAAGAGAAGAGAGTAAACTTTCAATTCAGTAGAATGCTTGTAGAAAGAGAGTTTTGTTTAACTTAAGAATTGTGCTCAACTATGGATAAACTGAAACTTATTTGGTCTGAATTCTTGTTGTTGAAAATGTTTCCAGAATGGCTCTGGCCACTTTCCTCACTTAGTGAAGTGGCCAATAGGCAGAAAAATTGAATCTTTGGAGACAGAAGTAAATCTACCATTCCAAGGTCATGTTTTGAACAAGAATTCTCACTTTTTACTGCAGGACTGAAACAAAGTGTGGAAGACTGAGTGGTTCATATCTTGGTCTCACACATAATTTGGGAGCTGTGTCCCTTAATAAATCCCCAATGAAATCAGGTTTTGCCATGATTTGCTTCTTTGTTTTGAAAACTAGGAACAGGAAAAAAAATAACTTGGATCATTTTCTCACCATTTGGACTCTTATTGCATAAGTTGTTGTAATATTTGTTTGAATCATATAAAAATGCCAATATTTCACCATTTTTGACCTAGAAAAACAGCAATATAGTTCAGTCTAATCTTGCCAACAGGCTAAGGTGATTTTCATCAACTCAAACATTCAGATCTGTGGCCTTTGAAGTGAGTTTTCATATAATTTGTTTTCTTTGTATTTCCATGTATTTTATTTTATGCATTTAAAAATATTCTGAGAAGAGGACCAGGGTTTACCAGATTCCCAAGGGGATCTATGTCCCATAAAGGGTTAACAATCCCTGACTGATTTGAGTCTATCAAGTGATTTGCACAGAGTCTGAATTGGACAACTCAGTGTGAACTTGCACTGACAGTTTAGATAGGGATATTCTGGCAAAAAAAATAAGGTACAACTGATCATTTTAGCTGGGTCTTCTCTTGTAAAATTTATCTGTGCTTATTAATCATTACACAATCTAGCAATTGCTCCTGGCAATAAACTTCTCTTTTCCCTACATAACTTGAGAAATACTATTTTTATATTCATTAAACTTCCTCCCGGGTTCCTGTAGAAAAGCAAAGTTGATGTCCCTTTTTATGCTAATGAAGAAGGAAAGTCAAGTCAAGGGACCCCCAGGCATCCACAAATGGGTTTCAAGGGGTCTAGCCACTCCTTGAAATTCAAAGAAGAATGTTGTGGGTATGTGTGTAAGTATATTTCTCTGGATGGAAGCCCTAGCATTCATTATAACATTTTTGAGCCTCAAAGTCACTGCCATAGGGAAACTCTAGGCACAGAGCGATGCTATGATTTGTCAGTCACAAAACAAAATAGGAGGTTTCCCTAAAATGCAGCCCACAGCCCCTGTTGACCGCTTAGTCTAAATGACTGTAAAATCACTTTCCTTGCAGGGAAGTTTATTTCATTTTGCATTTAAAACCCCAAACATGTATACATTTAGTTTGTTTCAAATCCATTCATGGAGGGTTTTACATTTTAAAGAAGAAAGAAAAAAGGAAAGCCACTGCCACCAAAATCTACCACTATTTTCTTAACAGTGAAATGTGGTCTAATGCAAATCACTTTTAGCAAATTAAATATATTAAAAAGTGGTAATTAATTATGATTGAAACAGACAGGAGTTGTAGGTTGAAAATATACACTGCCAATATCACTACTGTGCCTCGTCCACCATAGGAATAAAAAGGAGCTCCCAGATGTCCAGGGTTATTAAAAACCAGATGTTGAGATCGACGTCTTGTATGCTGGTGAATAAAGTAAAGAAATATGACAGTCCAATATAAACTTTGCTAACATTTAACATGGCAGAAATGTGGATAAATTCCTTTAGTGAACTCAGAATATTATGCATTTTTTTCAGGTTTTTTTGTTTTTAAAGTTGAAAGTTTTTAACTGAAAATAGAAGGGGAGGTGGTGGCCATTTCTGGTCTCTCTAATCTTCAAAGCTTAAACATGAATTGACCCTAATCACCAAGTGATCTGGGTCAGAGTGAGTGTCCGCTTGGGGAATAAAAAACAAAAATGCAGGAGCTAATCAGAGGGGGAGCTCCAAGTACTTCCAAACGTTCACAGCTGTCTGACTCCTGCACTGCCTACATCTTTGTATGCAAATATTAATTTGTTCAGCAACCTTACTGCACAGAAATGTAAATTTGGGAGCCAAAAAATAAGAAACAGATAAATGTCACTTGAACCCTAACTTCATGCCAAGTTATTTAGAAATTCTTGGGACTTTCAAAATGCATCTATCAGGTCTGGGAGAGTCTGTTTCCTTGTTTCTCTGTTTCCAAATCTACTTTGCATTGGCTTTTCTGGATGTCGCCTGGTGTTTGCTCCCTCGCGTGTCCTTCTTGAGTGATTGCTATGCCAGGAGCTGCCAAAATATCTGGATGGGAAGAAAGCCTCTATTCCATCAGTCCTCTGTGTACTTTTTTCCACAGCATCTGGGGATGGGAATATCCAAGGTGGGCTACAGACCAGAGCACAGTGACCATAAAACACAGCAAATTTGGAAGAGCTGGGAGGCTTAGCTATCAAATAACCTCAGGATGAATCTATAGCTCCAGAGATTATATGGGGTCTCGATGGAAATCCTGCAGTACCAGATGCTGGGCCCTAATGGGATTCTCTAAATACTAAGATAAAACAAAATTCCTCACTGGATGGGCCGCTCACAGGGCTATGTTGATGACAAGATCTAAGGACAAAGGAACGAGCCATCATTGACAAGACAGGTGACTTCCTTTTGCTGGGGGGGAGGCATTTGTTAGTCCCAGCAAAGAAGCTCTGGGAAGGAACTCTATAATATAACATGATAAATGGCCCAGTGTAAGCTTTTAGTTGGTCTCTATTTTCAAGTATTGGCTACAACCAGCAAGCAAGCCCTAGCTTATCACTGAATAGTTTTTCAAAAACACCTGCAATTAGAATTAACAGTTAGCTTTTTTTCTTGAAATTGGAGGACTAGGTCCCTAAAGGGGACCTTACTGTCACACCTATCCTAACTGAAAATGAGAGCAAAATTATGGAAGCATCACTTTCAAATCAGCCCACTGCCTCTGTGAGAATTCAGCTAGCTGTCTCTGCCAGAAAGTTCACCTTGGCTCTCTTGAGGGAAGGGATGCAAAGAGATTGTCCTGATTCTAACAGGGTCTGGTTTATACAGTCACCAGACCTATCCCTACCCTACTTCAGTACATGCCTTCTCTGAACTTTCTGGAAACATCAAGCCCAAAGATTCTGCAAACTTTGGCTGCACAAGTCCTGGAAGCAGGACTAGAGTATGGGATTTATGATGTGCCCTGTGTCTGGGTTCAACCAAAGCAACTCTTCTTGGCATTTCCAACTACGGGCTTGGCCAGAGCCAGGGAAGACAAACACATGTGTAAAGGAAACCTATGGGTATGAATCTGGAAAACAGGGACACCTAGCCTTGTCAGAGCACTAGTAAGTTTATTCTCAGGGTCAAGTCCATATCTTCTCTCTGGAGACCTTCCATCCATGCCTCTCACCTTCCCTGCCTATGGATGGATGTCTCTATTCAGGTGATGGGGTCAGGAATGCCTGTAAACTCTTACATGATCTGTATTTGTTATAGCCTGTATCTGTTACATTTGCAGACCCCAAAGAAGAAGAGAGTCCTATCTAGGTTCAGATACCTTCTTTGTGCCCTGTTACAATATAAATGTTAGCTTATTTCCGACCTGGACTAGAAATGAGCCCGCAGGTATTAGCACCTGTTCAAGGTTTGAGCAAGGCCGCTTTCTGTGTTTCTTCACTGAGTCTCCCCACAGCCCCATGACACAGGCTTGGGGAGGCTTCGTGCAGATATGGAAAGGAAGTCTCAGGAAAAAAGATCAGGTAGCTCACCACAGGACACCTGGTTAGGAGCTGTGGAGCCAGGGTCAAATTCCAGTCTGCCTGACCACAAAGGTATACCCTTCTGACATGTGAACTCTGAAGCCACAGAAAGAAGAGCTCATGTTGACCCCAAAGCCATTTGTTGGTTCTGCTTTTCTCAGCTCTGAAGTACTTTGGACTTTGTACTGCCCTCTTTGCGAGCTATTGAAGGCCCTGGTTGGAGTGGGATGGCACAACTTAGATATGGTCTCTCTGGTTCTTCAAAGAAAGAGAACCTCACATGCACACAGTACCTGTCCCTTAAATGGGCTTATATCAGCAGCACCCCAACAAATTTCAAGGTCCCTAAGGGGAAAAGGAGAGCCTTCACTCACTTCATATGGCCTCACAATGTCTCAAATGTGGGAATTTGACAAATTATTTCCAAATGAGTAAGTATATAGGATCAGTTTCTTTCTTTTCTGAATGACTCAACTCCTCTGAGACAGAAGGCTGCCTAGATTCCAGAGTTTCTTAGAGTTGCCAAGATTGTGTTTACTTGTTTCTCCCAAGAATGGCTCTTTCCTCCTTTGCACTACACCAGCCACTTTCCTGGTTTATTCTTCCAAACCCAGTTGGTGAAAGCTGACTGTCACTGGCTGAGCGGGAACTTGAAAGGAGAGGTTAGTACTTTAAAAGACACACCAGGGTATTCCTCAAGGGAGAGGCAGAGACTAGAAGCCTGTGCTGTCTGGGGTGGTTCTTCTCAGCAACTTCAACTCACAGGGATACCCTGAGGAGGGCAACTATCTGAGTCCTTTGCTAAGCCATCAAAAAACATTACAGAATTTGGCGAGGGGCAGTGGTTGGCTTTCTCCTTCACTTCTAATGAAGTATCTTCAGGCATTTTCTTGATTTGGCGGGGGGGAGGGGGGGAGGCTTCATCGTGGGGCAACCTGAAGAAACTAGTTTTCTATTTCCTTCAAGCAAAAGTAATTCTGACAAACCAGTCTTTTGTACATGGCACCAGATCTCTCAGCTGAAAGATGCAAGATACCCAGCTGTAGATGGAAATACTGGAAGGCTCTACGTTGGCCAACAATATTGTTTCAGAGCCCAAAGTCAACATCTGTTAAAAACTGAGCCACTGCCAGATAGTCATAAAAAAGGGGTGAGGGTGGAGACAGGCTTTATATTTGCTCCCTCATCCATCAGTCATTAACACTTGGCTTTGTTAAATACAGTGAAAACTGTGTTTTTAACACGATTCTGGTTCTGCTATTTTCTGGCTAGTGGGCAACCAAATCCCCTAGTTTCTTGACTCGTCATTTCTTCAGCTGCCTCAAAAAGAAAATGGGATCATATCCTGACCCTGACACTTCACAGGGTGCCGACTGAATTAAATTGGAGAATGTAAATTAAACCACTTTGTAGATGTTACAAATATATACGAGTATAACTAGGCACACCATCCCTGTTGTTAGCATCTGATAAGTTTACTGCTGTTGCAACAAATTATTTGACATTGCACTAAGGCCAAAGGCCAAAGGGTAGGTGTCAAAAGGACCTGATAGTGTATAAAACCATCCGCACATTTTAGCATCTCAGGGGGTGTTCACAGCTGGAGGCTAATCAGATCATTCATTCATATAGGGATGCTGAAACAATTTTTAAAGTGCTATTGTTGTATAAGTAAGGTAGTTTTCAGAATGTGTGCGTGTGCCCTATAAGTTTAAAAGATGTTTCCAATTCTCCTTCCTCTGCTGTTCCCTTATCTTCAGGGTGCTGCAAGTGCCTGGTGTGTGTAAGTCAAACGTGATCCTTATGACATCAGTTCAAGAAAAAAAGAGAAGCAATGGTGTTTAGCAACAGAAAATGGATTTCCCGGCTTCCAGACATTTCAAGGTTGGCCACCTCCTTTCAATGGGGGAGCCTAAGGGCTGCCTCTTAGACAAATGTGACTGGATTAAAGCAGCAAGTTGAAAAGGAATCAACCCTCCAATGTTGCCAAGATGAGTTACATCTACAAGCTGGGGAGTGCAGGCTGTGTCTGAAAACCCCTGTTGACTCAAAGGATACTGCAACAAATCTTTTAATGAAACCCTAATACTGCAAACAAGATTTAAAACTAAGAGGAATCAGTAAAAGGGGGGATGAAAACTTTACCCCAAATAGAGTAAGACTGAAATCTTCCACAGGCTCAAATCTTCTGTAAGGAAAAATCCTTTTCTAACAGGAGGATCCTGCCGCATTAAGCAGCTCTGCCTTTTTCCCAGGCGTGAAGACACTGCCTGGCAAGGTTTACCAAATCGTGCCCTCATGTGCTTACATGTCAGGAATTAACATCACACCCAGATTAAAGAGCATTGGTGACAACCTGCTCATCTGCAAAGCTAGCTTCCCAGGGGCTGTCACCCTGCCTCCCTTGCTCTCCTGTGGCTTGTGATGGTTGGGTGAGCTCACAACTGCTGGAGGAGGAAGGAGCCGTTAAATGCTCTCCCAGCAATGGTGCAGAGGTTTGTCCTCATGTCCCTTTTTACCTGTGGCCTCACAGAGACCCTGGCAGGGTCATTCTAGAGCTTCTGCTCTTAAAAACAAGCAAACACATAAGCCGCCACATTTATGTCTCAATGGTGAGAAACCACACATTCCTCCTGACTTGTGTTTCAGTAGCTTTGGGGATTTTTCATCGTCTTTGAGGGATAAAGAAAAAAGTGACATCGGAGCCATCTTTCTATTTCGTCTACTTGAAAAAACCTGCTGGGTTTTAAACAGCATCTTCCAATCCACTGGTGATAAAAGGAGTACCAGCAAAGAGGCAAATAATCACAAGAAAAAAAAAAGAATTTGTGAAAAAAAATATGTGTGGTGGTGGATGTTGACTAAACTTACTGTGCTAATCACTTCACAATACATACCTATATCAAATTATTATGTTATACGCCCCAAACAAATATAATGTTAAATGTGTTATACCTCAGTTTTTAATTTCTAAAAAGAAAAGAGACAAGTGGCTCACGAAATTTATTTCAAAATGCATCTTTGGCTCTGTGACGGGACCAGCCCAAGAGTGGGAATGGTCGAAATCTCTGAACCCTTCTCCCAACCAATAAACATCAGCCCAACAAGAGTCTTCTTCATGGGGTTTTGAATTTGAAGGTTTCATCCCTAGATGAAACCAAAACCCAACGCTTTGTCCAAGAAGTGGGCCATGAAATTAGGTCTGCAAAGTAAAAAACCTGATTGTTTCTTATTCAGACTGGCTTCAGGTATACTAACTTGAATGGGAAACCAATAATAAAAACCTAACATATGTAACTTTTCTTATTAGGTTACTGTCACGAGGAACTCAAAATTTCTACTTTTCTCCATTGTTCTGTAACTATACTTTAGTAAGCTCTGATACATGGTAGTTAATTTTTCTTCTATGTAGGAAACATGAAAACCTATTTACACACACGTATATATGTATATATAATGTAGATTCAAACATGTACTCAGGGGAAGTTAGGGAGAGAAATTTCTAGTTAAACATGATCTTGAGAAATTCTTCCATATGTGGAAAAGTCCTCAGTTCGTCTGACATATAGCGATACATACATATATACACACAGGACACTATGTATACATTTATCCCACATTCATTTAACCTCAAAACATAAAATAAATTCTTTTTTTCCTCCCTAAGCAAAAGCTAGGAATAACAACTCTATATACAGAATCCATCTTCGGAGGGCAACAGAGTAAGTTAAACCCCTTGTCTGTTTGTTAGAATTCAAAGGGCTGCACTTTGGCTAATCTGTTGGTGAAAGTACAAGGCAAAAGCAGGGGCATCAATCACAAACCCCATCCACCATTTCCCAGAGAGGGGCTGTGGGCAAGGGGGGGAATCCAAGGGCCTTGCGTTGGCTTTCTGAGAAGTAATAGGGCCTGGGGAGGGGCTGCCGTGACAGCTTCATTCTCCTGGTGGACAATGAGATTCCACCAACTCCTTATTGACCAAACATGAAGTGCAGGCCTCTGGGACGAGGAGGCACTGGAGGAGGGGGAGAGCAGAGGGCTTTTACCACACATGTCTGGGGCTAAGAAATACCTGGGATTTAGAAATGTTGCCACTGGCCTCTGGCCACTACCCTCAATGAGGACCTAATTGTAGGGATGGTTAGCAATTCCTACATGAAGGCTCTGCAGGACACTGACTAATTCTATCTGAGAGCGGGTACCCAAGGCTCAGGTGTGTGCAGCATGGACAGAGGTGGGAGGACAGGAGGGCAAGAATGCTGTTTTTATTTTGAGCTAACTCTACCTTATGGCTTTTTTTGTCTGTAAGAAGAGGGAAGAGGGGAGATGTTTGGAGACAAGAAATCTCAAAACCAAGGTAGCAAGGGTTATAGCCTCTGTGAAGCAGAGTACAGGTACAGTCAACATGGGTGGGACCACTAAGATCATTTCATTACATCCTAAAATATAATCTGTATATCTGTCCCATATATACAGCTTGAAAAGAAGGCCACATCTAGTTCTGGGTTCTTTAGTGACCAAGTTATTTGATAGCTTATGAGAAAATGACAAGTGTCTAAAGTAAAATTCTATGAGAATTTTCAGCAGAAAATTGAAGTGGACATTCAGTGTTCTGAATTGTGTTCAGTCGTACGAACTCAAGTCTTGGCTGAGAGCTAACATGTACCAGGACCACACAGTATCCAGGGGGCAACAGAGAAAGAACCACAGTTCACTATTTACATTTGCAGATAAATTTTGGAAATTGCTAAGTGGAGTGAGCAATATTTAGGACTAAGGCAACCAATTTTCAGGGAACAGATTAACAGAGTGGACACCCTAAAGTTAAGGATGCAAAATGGAAAAACCAGCTTCTGCCACAGTAAGATCACTATCTTAAAATGTGCCCAGAGTCCTGGCAGATCTGGTAGCAGCCCCTGGCCCACTGAAGCATCCTATGCTTTGCTCTGGAAACCAGAGCCTTTCCCCTGCCTTGCCCCAGGTCCTTGCATGTGCAGAGATCCATAAGTGAGTAAGCAAGGGAATGTGGGTCCTGGCAGTGCCCTGCTAAGGGCCCTCTTTAACCCAGAACAATTCCCCTCCCTCTCTGTACCATGCTCTCCACTGCTTGAGGGTCTCACTGTGGTAATTCCGTGGCAGCGGGAGAGTTGTAGAAAGCTAGGGTAATTCCCTGGCACAGGGACAGCAAGAATAAAGAATAAACGGGAACAGGTGAAAGGGGAGGAAATGAAAAGATAAAGGCACATAACAGAAGAATGGAAATAAAGACAATGGGGGCTGGGGGGAATGGAAACAGAGCTGATGAAATGACATTTTATTTCAAGTTTGGAAATTAAATTTAAAAAGGATAAAATTTACCGTAATTCAGTGGGAAAAAGGAACAAGAGCACATTTGTACTCTAGAAAAAGCTGATGTTATAGGCATGCAACCGTATTTAATATACGTGGTTGCATAAATACATCCATACTGACAGCCAAAGAGGTTTGCCACCAATGTACAGCAGTCAGAGACTCAGGACCTCATTGTAGGCCTGCTGATTGTCAGGTGTGTGACTCTAAATAATTAACAACATCCCTGAGCTCCAGCTTCTTTACATGTACAATGGGGATACTTTCATCTGCACTTCCCATTTTCCAAAGGTACCAAGGGAATAATTCCTTCAACAGACATTTATTGAGTGCCTACTATGGGTCAGGCAGGTGTGAATATGCTTTGCAATACATAACAAAGAGTATGAATGGAACGTGCAATTCAACCACATTTTTCCATAATAATTTAAGAAGTATTATGTTTCCATGCTCTTGAACTCTGTAGCTTTCCTTTTAGAAGTAGGATTTCCATAAGTAAAATGTGAAATTTAAATTTTAAATTGGTCTTCAAAGTAGTCAAAAGTCCTTGAGCTTCCCAACTCCTGTGTGTGAGGGAGAGAGAAGAAAGGCAAGTTCTGGGCTTGGAAAGTGGCCATATATTCTGAGGTTTCCAGACCAGAAATGTTTAAGATTTTACTATTTAGGCTCCTACAAATGAGAATCAGAGTGAGACTCTTTAACAAATGGAAGCATATTTTGCACACACAAAAAAATAGTGTGATCTAGGTCCTTAAAGATACAACGCCCAACCTAAGAGCCAGGCACAGGAATGTGAATTCTGGATGCCAAAGGGCAGCCTGAACAAGGCCTGGCATTTTGAGGTGGCTGGAGTGTGGAGTTCACTCTGATGATTTTCTGCATACCTGGAAGCCCCTAGAAGGAGATTAATAAAATACGATTTTTTTGTAGGACAATAAAAATCATACGGTGTCTAGAAAAGTAGTAAAAAGACTTGACATAATTGACATGGCAAAGAAAGACAGTACTTATAGAAAATAACAGATACTGATGACAGGTACATAGGGCATTTAGGAGAAGTTGAGCTTCCACTTAGCTTTTCTAAAATCAGTCTTGGTAACCCCACTAAAAATAAAATCACAAATGTGGTTCCAGTCTGTCCCATTTATTCTTCGGTCCTTGTTGTTTCTCAAAGCTTATCAGTAGCTTATTGTACCCCCTTGTGCCCACTTCTTGGTTTGAAAACTTCCTAAGGCATTATTACTGAAAAGTGTCTGAATGATCTACTTGGACATTTTCAGTGGCTATGGCCATAATGGGGACAGGCCACCAGTTACCACCTACTCCTTTCTTGGGTAGGGGTCTAGGCTATTTATTGCACTGGTACACCCTACTGACTTATGTGATCTCTAAATTGTCCCTTCCCCTCATAACACTCATTTTCAATTCCTGAAGGGCTGTGTATTTATGATTATCCTTGTTTTCCTGGATCCTCACCCTTATAATGATTCCTTTAGTTCAGATCTACTGGGTTATTGGTGGGATAACTCATTCTCAGACATTATAGTCTTTATAAAGGTATCCCAAGAAATGAATGAAAGAGGCACTCTCATTTTCTGGTATGCAGAGCACAGCAGAAATTGCCTCAAAACTCCACCTTCTGATGAAAAACCCTGCTGGAAACTGGATCACTTATGTTTTAAACCGGGTAGTCTGTTTCTTCACCTGATACTCTGAGAACAGTATTTTTCAGAGCACAGATGTTACTAGAAAAGAAAAGAAAAAAAATTCTATGATCAAATAAGTCTGGGAAATGCTGGATTAAATAAAATTGGAGAGCTTTCTTTCTTATATGACTTTGTAGATCCTTTGATCTGCTAATTGCACCAAGACTCTCTAAAATTGAGTTATAATATGCAGCATTTTCCCAAAATTCTCTGCTCACTGAATCTTTGTTTCAAGACTTTCCTCCTGGGACTAATGTTCCAAAGGTTACTTTGGGAAATGTTCGTCTAGACTTAAAACCCTTGGATTCAGTTTCTCCTGAGGAGAAAGCAAAATCATTGTGAAGGAGAAAGGAATGGGGAAGAAATGGAAAAAGAATCTAATTCTGCAAGTACTGAGCAATACTTAAATTGAATTTCCTAAGGAAAAATGAATTTCTCTGGAAAAGTAGCAAAGTGACTGGTTTTCTTATATTTCTCTATTTTCATGTGTTTTGATCTTTTTATAAAGCTCAAGAGACAATGGCAACATTTTGTAGCCTTTCTTACAGAAGACACTGTTGGTCAATTCTCAGGCCACAGGAAACTCATGGCTGGAATATTCTCAGGAACAGAATCAGGAATTGCTTGGAAGAGACCTCTCCCCTTTAAGTCGCTTCAGTTAACATGGGTACATCATGGACATTTAGTTTAAATTTTATCTAAATCAATCATTGTTCAGACTCTTACACTGCCACTTTCTCCCGAGATATACCTCCACTCCACACATATTAGTATATATGTTTGCACAATTTTGAATAGAGTTTGTAATCATCTAGGAAAGACTTCCAAGCCTTCAGATGACTGTTACATTGTGGAACTTAGTTTACAACAACCCATATTTTGGTATATAAGCTGTTGGTGATTATAGCTGAGAGCATGGTTGTCCTAGACCTGGGACTCCTAGTCAAAAAGATCACCAGCCCAGAGGATGTTGCCATCTCCATCATTGGAGTCAACCTACTCATGCCAGGTCTTCTTAGTCAACTCTCTTTTCTAATTGAAAGAGTATATCAAGGAAGCCTTATATTTTTGCTGACTCCAATTTAAAACCACAAAGTTATCCTTCTGGTCAAGGGTATCACTTTCAAGGTGAACTTCACTGAAGAGTTAATTCCTAAGTCATGGGCCCTTCGTTAAATCATAACTACCTTTTAAATGGTAGGTTCTGATTGATATGATCCAGAAAAAAACCGAAAGAGACATCTGATAACCTAGATTTTTGTCTTCAGACTAGACAGCAAACTCCCTGAAGGCAGGGGTTCTGTCTTGTCCCTCATGTTCTTTCCCAAGGCCAGTGTAGAGACTGGCATGGAATATGTGTTCCAAGTATTAGCTGAGCAAGCAAATAATCAGAAGCAGGGCCCAACCTAGTCAGTCCACTACCTCCACCCCCCAGTGAGGGCTTGGGTTTCTCATTTGTAGAAGAGGTTATCTGCCTCTATGTCCATGGGTCACTTAGAGTGGTCACTGAAATGAAGGATGTGAGAGTGGAAGACCATCACCATCTTCCTAACAGTAGCGATGACAAAGCTCCTGATGACACATCTTAGCCAGACACACCTTGAGGGATGCTAACTCTTCTGGAAAGGGCATTGCCCCAGAGCAATGACTTCTGCCCTATGACAACCTCTACTGTTTGTTGGTGGACAAACATAACAGGGTCAACCAAGCTGGCGAGACCTCTATTTTGTGATTAAAGATCTCTGGAAAAACAGCAGGAGACTGGCTTTTGTGAGAAATATTGTTCACAAAGGAGATAAATTTGATCTGGTATCCGGTTTCTAGCAGGACATATTAGCATATGTGTCTCTGTGATGAAACAAGCCTGTTTGTTACCTCAGCAGGTCTTTGTGTGACTCACTCCCCTAATTTGGCTCCAAATCCTTCTTTCTGCCTTATGGTGCTCTCTTTTCCTCTCTCTGGGGGAAAGCCCAGGGTGGCCTTCTAGCACCAATGAAACCTCACACTTACCCCTTCTGGGAGCAGGTCAAGGAGCAAAGGGCAGTATGGAAAAAGGCAGGGACCAAGAATAAGAATGAAGATGTTTAATTAGTAGGATGTCAGGTATACTAGGTTGGGTGACTGGTGGTAGGGATGGCAAGGGATGAGAATTGAAAAAATAAAGCTAAATCAAAGCAAAACCACAGGCATACAAGATAATGACATGAAATTTATCTCTCTCTGTATACTTTGCTGATTGCCCAATTAAGAACCATTTTTGAGAGCTAATAACATGAACTGGTGCCTTTCTGCACTTGGCTTCAGAAATCTAGATGTCCTATAAGAACATCTGCAGTGTTGAGGACTCTGAGGGCAAATGCTTCTGGGTAAAAGGGTAGGGCCAAGCTGGGGTGGGGGCAGAGGGCCTCCTGGTTGGAGCTACTTCACTGCATAGCTCCAGGGAACTCTTCTTATGTAGCATGCCATATAAATGGCTCCCCCGGAGTTGTACTCCTGGTAAAACATCTTGGAGACTTAGCAATCTTAACTTCTCCTTTGGGATGTTAGTGACATGAGATGAAAAGGAAACAGAGCCGTCCGGAAAAAAAAAAAAAAAAGTTGTAGAGGCATAATAAGCACCTCCTCCTCCAACAAACAGTTAAACCGCTCTTCACACAGGTAATTCCAATAAGCCCTCCCCCTTCACATATCCAGAAACATATAACAAAGGCATTCATACTTATCCGGATGATTCTATTCCATTACCTATGGCCCCATCGCTCTTGAAATTTATTGTGTAAGTTACACTAGGATTACACACACAAGAAGCTCAGAATACCATAAAGGAGAAAATACTATTAATATTTTTTTATTAATATATAACCTGCTAGTTTGCATTTAATTTCATAATGTCCATGAAATTCACCTTCAGGAGTTTTAATCCTAAACACTGTAAATAGTTTTTATATTTGCTGGGTGAATGCAAATATCATGGAAGACCACAGGAGATTTTTGTTTTTGTCAATCCTTCTTTTAACTTGCTTTGCTTAGTCAAGGGAGAAGATAGGGTCCAAATCAAATAAACCAGACCCTTTGACTTCACCAGCTAAAATGCAAGCAAAACTGATTTCTCTTCATGTTGTTTTACCCCACAGTTAATTTGTATCACTAAGGAATTTTCTAGGAAAGTACTCAGCAAACTCAAGGCTTCTCTGGTTGCCAAGCTCATGGAAACGAAGTGCTTTCTCTTAAAACTCTGAAAGAGACATTCCAAAGTAACCCACCATTAGATACTGAGCCAGCAATAGACTTCATATCTATGAAAATAGAAAGGAGGGGAGGAAAGAAAATGCATAACATAAACAAGAACAGACAAAACCTTAAAGAGGAAGGAGAAAGGAAAACATTTAGACTCCTTGAGTGATGGAAATAAATACCAAAGCTATTAGTTTCAGTTCAAAGGACATATCACTTTATGCTGTTTATTATTTCTTGAGGATTATTTATTTTATCTTAAAATATCCAAAGGGTAAAAGGGGTCCTGGAGGTAAGCGGCAGTGAAACTGACCTGGTCGGGAGAGGGCCTGTGATTGGAATGTTGTGGCCTCCCAGGAGATCGGTGGTGGTGGTGGTGGTGATGGTGGTGGTAATGGTGGTGGTCCTCATCATAGTTGTCTGCCATCAGCTTCATTCTGTTCTGGGTCTGCACAGAACAAAAACCAGAGAAGATTCCATCAGGAGCTGGAAGACCAGCCAAAAAGACACAGGGCAAAATTACAGCACCTATAGGGCTCCTTTTGTTCCTGATCTAGAAGTTTTCATTTTTAGTCAAATTGAAACTTAATAAAGAATGCACCATGCCATTTGGTAAAAGAGCTTGGACCTACATTAGATGTAAGTGCACTTCCCCCTATGTGATTTAAAAGGGGGAAAAAAGCGGATATATACCTGAAGGTGCTTTGTTTTACATTATCAAGCGATCAGACAGGTCCAGAGTAAGCTTACAATCACAAACTGCCAACAATCACATCCTACATCCTAGAGCAAGCGAGAGAAGGAAGCCCTGGATGAAAAGATGGGAAAGGGCTGGGCAGAGACACAGAACTACAGACATGTGATGGTCTTACAAGACAAGCCAGAGGAATCCACTCAAAAGCTGCCAAATGCAAAAATAGTGATGGAGATGCTATGATGGCTTCTAGGGAAAGCTCTCTATGGACAATTTAATTGATAGTGCTTTTTGGGGAAATTGAGCAAAAGGAGCAAAGTTGATGTAGAAGAGCTGACCACTGCAATTTATGCCCCACTATGTTTGTCACACGAGGCACCTAGGTGTCATGGTTTCAATTCCCAGGACATACAATTGTACCATTTTATTATGTAGGGCAAGAAACAGACCAGCAATGAATTGACCTAACAGGGTCATAGAACCTAGAAAAATGCCTAAAGACCATGGAAAAAGGCAGATAAAAATATCCAGCCCAGAAAGCCAGGAAATGTAGAGACTACACGTGTGTATTTGGAGATAAGACTGTCTGTATTCAAGCCCCACTCTATGTCTTTGCTGGTTATGTGGTCTTTTGAGAGTTAACCATTTGTAAGCTTCAATTTCCTCAACTATAAATTGGAGTAATGGTGTCTCCCTCCATGAGGTCACTGTGAGGAGCAAGGGATACAATGGGCTTCAAGTGTCAGTTATGTGATCCATAATAGGCTTACAGTAAAAAATCAAATGCCATTATTACTAATATTTTTGCCATTGTTGACAGTAAGAAACCTCTCCTTCTTATACATGGTATGTCCTCAGCCTGTGGTACCTCCCCCAGCCACCTTCCCTCACCTCTTCCTTCTGTGTCTGGCTAATTCACAATTTTTTCTCTAGGAGCCTTTTCCTGACCCCATCCCTGATGCCAGGACATGTGCGTCTCCTGCTTATCATCACTCTGTAACCTCAGATCTACCTGTCCAGCTGTCGGTAGACTTGAGGCTGTTTCTTTCCCCTGTCTCTCCCCAGAATCTAGCACCGGGCCTAGTAGATGTAAATACACTGTGCATGTTGCTGCAACGAGGGACTGAAAGAAAGAAGAGCCAGGATTTTGAGGGATGCTGCCATCCTAGAGGTGACTGCACACTTGTTTTTAGCCAGGGAAGGTCACTGAGAGTTGAGGACATCTCAGGAGTTGTCATAACAATCCCACTGGTGGCTTGAGATGATAGCGAACCATCAGCACTTCAGGAGAGCTAGAAATCAAAGGCAGAGCCTCCAACTGGCTGGAATTTTATTAGGTAATATAAATAATACTTTGATAACAATTCTGGACCTAATATAGTGTATTCTTGTAGCATGTTTCATGTACAATCTAACTGATCCTCAAAACTTTCCTGGGAGGAATTATTACTATCCTCACTTGCAGCTAGAAAATCAAGACAGAGATTTCAGCCCCCAGAGTGTCATTTTTACCTAGAACATAGAGATTTCCTGGGTCTTCCAATTCTCAATATCTAGCCTTTGCTCTTTGCCATGCTACTAGCAGAAAAGACAAATAGCTAATCAAGCAGAAACAGCTTTCCCATAGATGCTTTGGTTCTGTTAAGTTTTGGAAACACTTCATATCCCAGTTCTATCTGCCAGTGGATATCTCATGATTTACTCACCCCATTTTGAAAAATGTGTATGATATCTGAAAGTCCTCACAGTGGGTGTAACAAAATGCATGTGTATGGTTAAAAACAATAAAAATAGAGGGAAAAGTCCACCTAACAATTAAATAAAAAATCCCAGGCAATCTTTGGCAGCTGATAGCAATTTCACCCTTCTCCTGTCCACTTAAAGTGTCAGAAGACCCAATGGGCAAGTTACAGCTTGTGAGAAAGAGCAGGTCAGTGGAGCTGTTGCTGACCAAGTACTGAGAGTCCCCTCATTCGGCCTGCCCTCCTACAAGTGATTCTCAAATACAGTGTTCACGCCTGAAATTCACTCCAGTATTGTTAGGAACCTGTACTTTTGAACTCATGAACTAATAAATCTGAAATTGTTTCTTCTAACAGAATTCTGAGAGCCTGAAGGGAGCTGTAAGACCTGCCACGGTCAAGAAGGAAGGGGCTCACCCAAGAATGAGCGATGAAGCCTAAATGAACAAATAATAACTCTGCTATTGTAAACATCATAATGTCCTTATCCTTTGGGGAAGCTCCTGTGATTTTATGAGATTATTTTCTTACTAGCAACAAGCCTCAAGTTTCCTACCTTTGAACTGTATCCCATAAAAGAATGTACAAGCTAAACAAGATGCTATATGCAGTCCTAAATGTGTCTGCTGAAATGAGGTGTTGGAGAATAGGCATGTCATGGGATAAAGACTGTAAATGAATGATGTCATCTTTCCAATTTGGTGCTGAAATATAAATAAACCATGTTGTTCATGTGAATACCAGATCTGGGGGAAATGTACACAGAGCAATTGTGAGCGGAAGAGGCTTCTTTTGATTAGTCTGGAATGGAAGAGAAGAGTGTGAACCAGAGATGAATAATGAGAATTTGGCTTGATACTCTAGACCATTTTTATTTATCTTGCTTGTAACATATCCCCTAAACTGTGACCGATTTCTTACAGGCTGGATGCTAGTTTTCCCGTCTATAAAAAAAGTTTGACCAATTCTACTCACTTAATTGTCAAACTGAAAATGGATCTCTTTTATTATTTTTTTATGTTCATTTATTTATTTTTGAGAGAGACAGAGACAGTGTGAGTGGGGGGGGGGGCAGAGAGAGAGGGAGAGAGAGAATCCCAAGTAGGCTCCATGCTGCCAGCACAGAGCCCAATGTGGGGCTCAAACTCATGAAACTGTGAGATTGTGACCTGAGCCCAAACCAAGAGTCGGATGCTTAACTCCCTGAGCCACCCAGGCACCCCTCTTTTGATTTTTTAAAAAAATCTATATTACCTATCCTCATCTCCGCCCAATTATATTGGCTTCCTAACATACCAAGAATGGTCTAGAAGGGTGAAAAGACATGAATAAATCTCCCTTGAAGATCGATGGAAGAAAAACTATAGAAAATTGTAACAAAGATAGCATGTGTTCAAAGAACTCTAGACACGCTTACCAGGTGACTCCATGTGCAATGGTTCATATCCCTGCAGTCGACAGATACACAAGGTGCCCACCACAAAGCCTTAAATAGCAGTTCTTCTGGGCAGTCATAACTGGAATCTCAGGAAAATCAATACAGAGTTAGAGAGAGGGAGAGCTTTCCACAGCACTGCACTTGGGAACTCGTGGACTCATTTAGCAATGCACCGAGGCCCATTTTTATTTCCTTTTCAGTGTCTACCAAACTGCTGACCTGACACGTTTGCCTTTGGCTAACTGTGTTATATTCATTTTACTATATTATGTCATGACTGCTGAGACAGATCTAATCAGATTTTATTTTCCACTTCCTCTTTCTTCCAGGCGCCACCTTATTTCTCTAGGGCGAAAGACTCCTCTAACAGCTCTCCCGCTGCACTCTTGCCTCCCACTGAACACAATCCATAGCTGGAGTGACATCAGATCCCTGTTAGTCCCTGGATTCAAGCTCCTCAGAGACTCCCCACTGCCCTCAGGAAAAGAGCCCCAGCTCCTCCACAGCTTACAAAGCTCTTGGGCGGTAACTGCTTGCTGTTCATTTCCAACCTCACCTCTTGGGCTCCGTATCCCCAGCCCTGGGATGTGCCATTCACAGTTCCAGTCATGCTCTTCATTCTCCCTCCCTTCACCTGAGTTATACCCGTTAATTCTTCTGGCCTTAGCTTTAACACCATCACCTCCAGGAACGCCTCCCCTGAGCCTGCCACAGAAGGGATTCGGTTCTCTTCCACTGCCTTCCCCGGGATCATGTAGCCACCTCCAAGCTCCTTTCCATTATAGCACTTATCCCAATGAATGGTAAATAATCATGTGCCATCTTGGCTTTCTCCATCACTAGGTTAAAATTCTCTTGAGGAAAGCACTACATCTGAATCCTTGTACTTACCACCTGGCACAGAGTTTGGTGCATATGTAGTAAATAAATGTGTGTCAGATAAATGTATGGATGTATGAAGGAATGAATAAAATGGGTGTAGACGATTCTGGAACAGATGAAAGGGAAAAGTGTACACTTAGCTTCTACAATGAGCCAGCTGAGTATATAAATCTTCATGTGATAGTTTAATTCTTCCTATTGTGTATTTGTTTTTGATTGCTGTTCTTGGGAATGGGAGCACAAGTTAGTATAGTTTTGGAGATGTTGGAAAAGCTGAATTGGTTTTCTTCAAGATATATTCCATTCTTTAGTAAAATGGACCCAGTGAAATACTCCGTGTCCCTGGTTAACTTACCTCATTAAGAATAAAAGGATTGGGGGTGTTATGGGATTCATTTCCTTACTATCCCCTAGCCTTTAGAAGAGCAGGAGTCTTTAGAATACTTTTGTTAGTACCAAAAGTCAACCATGGAAAACTGAAACTTTATCCATTAACTAAAATCCCTGATGAACACCATCTGTGAAAAGGTGCCATATACTCCATCTCTTTGACATTTCTGAAGAGTTTATCCAAGGAGCTCTTGAAACAAAATGAAAATCCTTGATTGACTAGTAATAGACTCAATAGCTTAATGGCAATATGTAGCTATAAAAGTGTAATATTAAAACTGCCTTTAAAAATATTTTAGCAAGGTGGCAATAATGAACTATGCTTTGATCAGTCATCTGGATCAAGTTAACAATAAAACCTTCATGAATATGGTTTAAATAAGAAAAAAATATAATAAGATTTGTTGCTATGGGATATGGAGATAATACCATACAATAGCAATTACACTTTCTTCTATCAGGTTTTGTTTTCTCCCTTTTTCCTGCCAGGGAAATATGAAATAGTCCAGAACTCTTCTACTGGTCTTGTTTCTGCCAAATCAGAGCAAGGTCAACAGTTCTTGTCTCAGAGCAAAAGATGGAGAAACCAGACAACAACTGGACAGTGAGGAGGCAAGGGATTTCCTGTACATCCACCAGGCCCACATGGCAATGAATCATAATTGAGTGGCGTCTGGGTTCCAATGGTTGGGTCACTCTTGGAGGACAAAATGAAGCAGCAGGATGAAGAAGCTATTAGGGGAGTGTGCCGCATCAGGGAACTTTATGGGATTAAGTAAGAATCAATGATGGAAAGGCTTCCACTGTGGACACTGCACAGAAATTCATTCAACACTTACCAAACTTCTGTAACCATAAAGAACAATGATGTGCCAGGCTAAGTGTTTGGTTAGTATACTTGCATTGACTCCTTGCTTTTGAGATAGCTATTCTTATGAGACTTCTTTTACAGTTGAGAAACCCAAACCCATCATTGCTCAGCTCCACTCACTGGAGGAACAGGACTGAAACCCAGGTTTCTGACTCCCGAGTCCTATTGTAGTGAGGTGAAGGGTAACGTCCCAGGCCAGAGACTGGGGACAGACAAAGCAAAGATAAATAAGACATGAGGAATTAGAGGACTATGTCACAATATGGGAAGGAAAAAAAGAGGGAAGGGATTGGTTTACACAAATGCCCAAAGACTGGAAAAATCCCCTCCAGCTGAGGGCAGGGGCATCAAATAAGGCCCCATGGGTCAGATGCCCTTGAACTAAGACTTGAAAGTTGGCAGGGGCATGAGTATAAAGAAGAGCGGGCTGGGGAGATTCCATGGTAAACTCACCTTGAGAGGAAAAACAGATCAATAGGGGGACTGGGATCCAATATATGAGGTGTGTGTGTGTGTGTGTGTGTGTGTGTGTGTGTGTGTGTGTGTTGCTTTCTTCATTCCCATATTGGATGTGGGGAGAGTAGGCAACATTTGAGATGATAATTATCTTATTTCTCAGAAGACCTTATGAACGTGGGGCATTTGGGAAGGTATTTAAGACAGAGCAATAGTCATATGCTCACACATGTCAAACCATGGCATCTCTGAGAAAATGAGCCAGGCTCTGGACATCTATGTATTTACAACTGTCTATACAATCTACTGCTACAACATCAGTCCTGCCTTGAAAACTGGTCTCATATCCTCCAATTCATTCAGCTGATCAGTCCTTTCTGACTTCCCACTGTGTTAGAAGCCCTCCCTCAGTCTTTATTTATAAATGGAAAATTAGTAGGTCACCATGGAGAGTTTAGAAGCTATTTTTGCTACCTATTCATTAAATGCCGTTATTTTATTTTATTTTTAATTATTATAGAGAATGTCATATCCTCTTGTCTACCCTGGAAGTCACTTGCAGCTTGAATGGACAGTCCTGGATGTGCTGCTATCTTCCCATCTGAAATCCATGTACCTCTCTGCCTGAAGTCTTCCTCTAGCCACAGGTGCAGGTTTGGCCAGGGAACAGGGCAGGCCAAAGTGTGGGGAGTTCACGTCCTTAGAACAATGCTCGATCTATGAGGGAGGGAGGGAGGGAGGTGATGGATAAATAACCAATGTCCCAGTCCTTTTGTGGGACCATCCTATGGTGTGTTTCAGAATCTCTCAAAAGATCCTAGCAGACTGTAGCCCTGGCTGATTTTAGCAGGTAAGCACACATTAATTCACCTTTATTGGCATTTTCACATTCTGTTTCACTTCTCAATTTTCTCATCATGCTTCTTGGGATCACCTCCCAAATAAACTACCTGCACCAAATCTTTGTCTCTGGGTATGTTTTTGTGAGAACCCCAGCAAATGATTAACAAGCCTATGTCTAACTTTTGCACAGGACTAACATTCTTGTGACTGTCAGGCTTTTCCATGGACAGCTCTTGAGATTTCTCATCACCTGGGAACATAGATCTCTCATCTTTTCTAGGGGAGTAACATAGGCCTGGCACTAGTTCTGTTTCTGCCAAATATTTAATATGAGACTTAGGCTGAATTACTTTTCTATGAGCCTCAGTTCCTGTATCTATAAAATGGGCAAGAGAAGAAAGAATGTCTCTAGCATGAACCAAACTCCACATAGATAAGATGCTGGTCTATTGCTCTTATTCCTTGTTGTACATTTTGCACGGTTTTTCCTTCTTTTTTCCTTCTAAAATCAAGGGAGAGAAATTATTCTGGTAGACTACTTCCTGCTGCCACCTTAGGAACCTGAAGAGTTCCCAGAAAGGTTGTAGACAACGACTGAAGGGAAAGCATGCTTGCCTCTGTTCTACTACCAGCCAGTGCATCCCATGGGGGGGGGGGGGGAGAATTATCTACAGAGAAAGAGTTCTATGTGCTCTGCCAGTAATGGGGAGGTTAGGATTCTTCACAGTGGCAGAAAAAAGGCCAGCATTATGAGATGGAGTCACCTATAAATATCAGTGATGACAACCAATGCTTCCCCAGGCCTGCTGTGTGCCAAGCACAGCAACTTTGCTGTTGTCATCTAATTTAGTCCATTACACCAACAGTGATGTAGGTTGAAGGTGAGGGGCATATTGAAGATCTTTTTTTGAGAGAGAGAGAGAGAGAGAGAGAGAGAGCGAGCATGAGCAGGGAAGAGGGGCAGAGGGAGAATCAAGCAGGCTCCACACGGGGCATGGAGCCCAATGCCAGGCTTGATCCCATGACCATGAGATCGTGACCAGAGTCAAAGTCAAGAGTCAGACACTTAACGGAATGTGAGCCACTCAGGCACCCCTCAAAAACTTTAATAGCTGCTATAACAGGGGCAGAAACCAAAAGAACCAAGAGTGACTCAAATGCAAATGACCTTGTTGTCAGTCCTGGTAGAGGCTGTTAGTATCCCCACTTTACAGATGAAGAAACTGAGGTTTAGGAAGACTAGGAAGTTTACCCAAGATCACACAACTGGTAGATTTGGAACTCTAATTCCAGAGCCTTCTATGTAACTACTGTACCCTACTGCTCAGATCCATAAGGACTGACACCTACATTAAAAAAAAAAAAAAAAAAAGATTGATCTGGGAATGGGCTCCAACTCTCTGCACAATGACTCTAGAGCTGAGAAGAGAAGCAGTTCACTTTATTGATTTTAATGTTCTCTGAAAACAATGAGACTCAGACATACTCTAAAATCTTGATTGAGTCTCAAAGGAGTCCATGTTGCTGACCGACCATAATATAAATTCAACAGTCATTACCCACAATCCATACTAACTTTTAATGCTTCAACCAAGATGGTTTTGCAGCTAGGCTAGGATATTAGCAACTGCAGACAACCAAGGAATTTCTAACATCCTGAGCACTGTTGGAGGGGGTGGGGTCCGAGCGGTGGGCGGGAGGGAAAAACTCTGGAAGTTTCTACCACAAAGTTACTTAGTTAAGCACAGGTCTGTTTAATTAAGTAGTGGGCAGCACATGCTATACTTAGCTTTTAAACACTTGTAAAGTCCTCTTCATTCATTTATCTTACTTGTCACTGACAAGCTCTTCAAGGACTGTAACAGTATGCAGAGCATGAAGAGCCTGGGTAAACAACACATATTTTATGTGGAGTCTAAACTATTTCAACTCAGAGAGTCAATAGAGGGTCTCTGGAAAAAAAAACAAAAAAAACAAACAAAAAAAAAAACAAAACAAAAAATAGGCTGTCCTTCTAACTAAGGATGCATTCTCTGCATGGTCTATTATGAGTTTCTTCAGAAAGTGAGTTTCAAAAATCAAATCCCAATTTTTTAGTTAAAAAGAAAAAAGGGGGGTGGAAAGAAAGGAAGGAAGGGAGGAAGGAAGGATGAAGGAAAAGAAAGAGAAGACAGACGAAAAAGAAAAAGAAAAAAGGAAGAAAGAAACAGAGGAGGCTATTTGCAGGCACTGGGATTCAGACTCTGTAATTGTGTTGACAGGGAGGTTAAGGTCTTCATTCAATTCACACAGTCAACAAATATTTATTATCACTGGCCTAGGCAGAACTGGCATTACCACATCATCTCATCAACTAATGAATTAAAAACACACACACAAAAAAACCACCCCAGTGTCTAGCCTAACATAATTAGCCAATAAATTGTAAAATGCCAGTGAGTGACAATTCCAAGGAGAACTTGAAGGACTTGAGTAGCCCAGCACACCTCAGGAAGGGACAGAGAGTCTTACAAGATGAGGGCTAAGAAGACCAGTGTCCACATACCTGGAGATATACAAGAATATTCACAGGGAGTAAATGGACTTTGTAATAGTTATGGATTTACTTAAAAATGCATTTGAATGCAACAAGCACATCAAACACAGAATTCATACAGATTATATCAGAAGACATGGAAAATGTAGTGAAGGTGGTTCTCAAAATGACTGAAGCTTGAGACACCCTCATCAAGAGGAAAGAGCAGAGCAGCTGGGAATGGATTCCGTTGCGGACAGCAGAGTCTGGAATCTGGAGTAGCCTGGGGAGAACGAATGCATCCCCAGGAACTGTGAGAGGACAGAAGGACATTCTCCAGGGGCTTTTGACCTCAACACAGAACTGGGAGCAAATGAAATCTGGGCCTGCTCCCAGTTCTGAAGCTGAGTGGAAGGGCATCAACCCAAGACCTCCTCTGCACCTCAGTCCCTTCAAAACAAGACATATGACAACAAAAGGGGGAAAGAGGGAGGGTGTGAGCAACGCAAAACATGTGGTGGGGCTGTTGGCCATTCTGCACACAGAGAGAAGCCCAGGGAGGGGTGGGGAGGCAAGAGCAGAGGTTTGGCAGGGCGCAGGGGCCTGGCAGTGGAGAGTAGGAGGAAGACAGTGAAAGACAGCTTAGGCCCTGGACAGAGAACAAAACCCCTCTCCCCAGCTGCTCTCACACTTGGGTAAAATAATTGGAGAAAATGTAAACACACTCATTAGTAGTTTTCCAATCAGTTGGAAAACAAATGAGAAGAAAGAAATGGCAGCGGAGTGTCCCAAATACCAAAATTATGAAACATTCCCTCTGGCGTTTATCTCCTCATTGGGCTGTTCGCTGTTTGGATTTCAGTGCCCTTACTAGCTTTATATGGGATACTCCTAACTTAGGCTAGCTAGCACCAATTTACTTCCACACGGTAAAAAGAGTGTGAGTCACATGTTCCACTCTGGGTAGGTCTCAGTGGACAACTACCCCCCCAGGGATGCACAGACACGACAGGCACATCATTCGTCGGTGCACTCATGTGCTTCTTGAGCTGATATTCCCTCAGCACACAAAAATGAAAACTCATCCATAACCACCACCTTTTCTCCTGTGAAAATTTAACGCCAAAGAATAGACAAAGTGGAACTCCTGGGTTTCTGAGTCTGACAGAAATACAGTTTCCAGAAAGGATGAAATGACGTTCTGATTTCATCTGGAGATGCCCAGGGTGTTGAATCATGTTCCCCACTCCCCCCGTCACCACCCCCACTGCCCCCAACATTATATTAAATTCATCAAATGGATGTATTTTGAAAACATTTTTTTTCTTAGTCACTTGTTTAGGGTAGAATCCAAAATGCTGATTTTTCTATCAGCCTGAAGTGTTAATAGTGTAAGTAGCAAATAACCAGATGTACTTAAACTTGAATCTAAACAGAAGCAGGCATTAAAGTACAGAATGAACATTTCTTCACAGCACTAGGAAAAGGTGGGTAACTGGACAGTTGAGGTAATCTATCTCTTTTTTTAAATGTTTATTTCTTTATTTTGATAGTGAGAGAGATAGAGATTGAGTAGGGGAGGGGCAGAGAGAGAGGGAGATAGAGAATCCCAAGCAGGTTCCACGCTGTCAGCACAGAGCCCAACACTGGGCTTGAACTCATGAACCCCGAGATCATGACCTGAGCTGAAATCAAGAGTCAGTCACTTAACTGACTGAACCACCCAGGCACTCTGAGGTGATCTCTTCTAAGACTCTTGAGAATTTCAGGAACCATCTCAAAATCTCTCTTCTACGAATGAGGGCTTACCAGAATAATCCAGATTCACAGCAATGTTAGTGCTTGGCCACACCTTAAATCAATGAATCCAAGTTTACTATTTTACTGAAAGAGAGACTAAGTCTCCAAAAGGTTGAAGTTAATCACAAACCCAGGAGAAAGCCCTAGAATACTTGACTGTTGGCCCCAGGCCCTTCCTATGCCCCTGGCTGCTTTCCCATTTGATTTGCATGTGTAGACAAGTCCACCATGCCCATGACCAGTAACACCACAGACCACCTTATGTCTTTGTTTTGCATTCCAAAGTACTATGGTATTAATTTCCATTCTTGCAGTCTGAACAGCATCAAACACCTAATCATTTTGGTCTCAATGCCTACAGATAGGTTAAGGAATTTTCCATTTTCTTTGAGATATGAGTCTTAGTTCTCTAGCAGAACTACTGATTTAGCTTTATAATTTCTTCTTTTTTATAGCATCTATTAGTTTTTTATTACATAAAACATACATGCTAGCTGTGAAAAATTAAATAATACAAAAGACTTTATGAAAAGAAAAGTAATATTCCCTCTCTGACTACCCGAATATCTATTCCCACTGTTAAGGTTTTTTTGTGTTTTACCAGACAATTTTTATGCATAATGCAAACACAGACACTTGTACATACTCCTCTAGAAATAAAATGCCCAATATGTCTTGACCAGCCTTACATATCAAGATCATATAGAGTGACATCATTTCTAATGGTTACACATTATTCCATTCCGTGCATGTACTTTTATTTACCAATCTTCTGTTGATGTACTAAAATAGTGGGCAGAACTCTTAATTTTGTTCAAAGCTCTATCCCAAGCACCTAAAACATTACCTGGCACACAGTGAATGTTTGTTGAATGAATAAATGAATGAATGAGTGAATGAATGAGGGACATTTGGGTCATTTCCAGTTTTTCATTATTCCAAAAATATTTAAAGAATACTTTTCCACAGGGATAGTTTTATCTGTCCTCATGTACTTGTTCTCATCAAGGATGGGTGCTGAAACAGCTTATAAAAGCTGTTTCTATAATGTGCTAGGAAAAGAGATTTAGGAGAGATCCCTAGAATAGAGTATACACATTTTAAACCTTGAAAGATATCACTAAATTTCCCTTTAGAAATGTTGGCCAGGGGCGCCTGGGTGGCTCAGTCGGTTGAGCGGCCGACTTCGGCTCAGGTCATGATCTCGCGGTCCGTGAGTTCGAGCCCCGCGTCGGGCTCTGTGCTGACAGCTCAGAGCCTGGAGCCTGTTTCAGATTCTGTGTCTCCCTCTCTCTGACCCTCCCCCGTTCATGCTCTGTCTCTCTCTGTCTCAAAAATAAATAAATGTTAAAAAAAATTAAAAAAAAAAAAGAAATGTTGGCCAACTTCCAGTCTGTGCCCCTTTCCCCAGACTGTGCCAACACAGAGTCTCTTCAAATTCTAATCTTCAAAAATCCAATACGTGAAAAACTGTATCACATTCATATTTCCTTCAATATAATTTGAGGCTGAGCATCTTTTCATACATTTATTGGCTGTTTCTATTTCACTATCTGTGAGCCTCCTTTTGCCCACTTTGGGGGAGGGATTGGGGGACTTTTCTCTTACTGGTTGTAACAATAATTGCATATTTTAAAAAAATTAGCAAGAGCTCCTTTCAGAAAGACAAGAACCTAAGTAAAAGTGGGAAGAAAGCAAGTATGAGCAGACTATGTGTGGAAAGGGAAATGTCCACAGACAGGCTGGATTTGAGGATGCTGGGGAATCTGTGATTATTGGAGCACATCAGCATCTGGAATGTTCACTTGAGCAGGAGAGAAAGGGGGAAGTATTAGCCAGTGGTGTGCTGGGATGCAAACAGAGCTGGCCCCTTTCCCTCTATGCCACAGCCCGGCAAGGAGGCGGCGGTTATAGGTGGAACATTAGCAGGAGACTAGTGTGAGCAGTTCATATGGTGCTTCACTTCTCTGCAAAAGGCTTGTGGGTTTCTTCAAAATCTGGGCCATCCATCCATGGGAGAGTACTAGGCATGTAAATGCCACTCATCATGCATGCATGTGTTAGTGGGAAGAATCTAATGCAACTTTCTTCCCCAAACAGGAATTCCCTGTATAGCAGTCCTGGTGGATACATTACCTAGCGATGGGAAACTTGATACCTTATGAGACAATATATTAAATGGCTTAAAGTGTCTTCCCTCCCCCATTCCTGAAATATTTTGAGCTTTTTGGCTGGAGTTTCAGTCCACTTGTCCTAATTCTGGTTTTTGGGAGGGGGCCCAGGTTTTTAGACATTTCTATGCAGTTATGCCCGCTATCTCTAGCTTACCTAGCCTAACCATTCTTTGTATTCTCTACTGATCATTTTCTCCTTGTCTCCTCTATGTATCCCATCACACATGGGGTCATTGCAGTGTGTCAGGGCTCCTCTAAGAGAATAATTCCCTGAACAGAGTCTGAATAATCCAAGTCTTCACATGTGTCCTTAACCTGCATTAAATACTATTTAAAAATAATTAATACACTCCTATGTTGCCTTGATCTCTTAACATCTGCTGGGCAATGATGACTCATATTAAAATTTGCAATTGATTAAACTCATATCCTTGATGGCCAGTTTCCCCTCCATTTATATACTCACACATACGGCTGCGCGCGTGTGCGCACACACACACACACACACACGAGACACGCAGCATGTGCATGCCAGAATTTTAATTCTAAGCATAAACTTCATTATTTTCCTTACTGAATATTTGCTTTGACTTATCCTAACTAAATTTGGGTCTGTCATTCCATCCTGCTGAGATATTTCTCAATTCTAATTATGTCTTCCATTGTTTTAGGTAACCTTCCCAGCTTTGAGCCATCACATTTTCGAAAGTGTGTTTTCAAAGATCATATAATTGGGTCCATGTACATGCTGGAAGGACAGAGTCCAGCACTTCTGGCAATCTCTCTGTAGAGGTGACAGGATCCCCTAACCAACCTGTCTAGGGTGGAGTTGTTCAAACAGTTAAGTTCATCCAAATGGACCACTATTTAGTCCTTATTTCTGTATCTGGTCAAAAAAAAAAAAAAAAAAAAAAAAAAAGGAGAGAAAGGAAAAAGGAAAAAAAGAATACAAACTAATACAAATGCCTAACTGAAATCCTGGTACCTTGTGTCTATGGCATTCCCTCAACCTATCTTTATATTGATCTTATCAAAAAACAAAGTGAGCTTAGCATTTCTTAATCTTAGCAAACAAATAAAGAATCTTAGCAATTGCTGATTTTATTCCAGGTTTAACAAACCATAGATTGAATACTTGTTCTGGAATCTGGGTGTGGATCAATTTCAAACTTACAGTACTTCATAAACACATATGCCTCTTAGGCATTTAGAAGTTAAATTCTGGAGGTGGGTAAAATTTAGAAAATCCTAAGAAAAAGGGAAGTTAGTTTCCCTGTTCTTTAGGTGCTTTTATCCACTGCTGGCAGGATTGTAAACTAGAAAAAACTTTCTCAAGGGCTATTTGATACTATGTATTAAAATTCAAAATATGCATGCCCTGGGGTAAAAGAGTCTCCTCTTGAAAAGAAAGTTAGACAGGTACACAGGGATGAAAAGGATAAAAGGATATTCACTGGGATGTTGATCACAGTAGCAATTAATGAGAAGTAAATAAAATGTTCATCTATCAGGATTTTGCTTAACAGATTGTTGAATAACCATTGTCACATAATGGAATCCTCAGAAACCATTCAAGAGTAATAGATATATTCATCAGAAGGAAAAATATCACAACATATAGTTGAATGGAAGGAGAAGCAGATGGTAGAACAACATGTTCATATAAAATAAAATATAAATATCTATATTTAAACACTTTTGCAGGTTTATATATGTATTTGTGTATATGGATACATACATACATACATACATACATACATACATACATACATATGTGAAAAAGGCCCAGAAAGATGAACACTAAATATTGATGGTTATTGCCAAGTGCTTGGATTTCAGGGAGTTTACTTACTCCTTTATTCCTTTCTAAATTATTTGAATATTCAATAAATTATAGGAAATAAGAAATGAAACAATAAAAATGATTTCTCTCCTCCATATATAAAAATGCTGAGATATAAATTGTTTCTTCAATTAGATGGAAATAGGGTCAAAATCATTTTAGCTCAGGGGAATGGACTCCTGAGACTGAGGCTGTCTCAGTCCCTTGCAGTCTTCTGTTTCTGTGCACTTCGATAGTCCAGGGTTGAATGGAGCCCTGCCTTCTTGGCCACAGATCTCTTCCTTTCAGCCTGATCCTTTCAGATTCTAGCAAACTAACACGGCAACTTGCTTCACAAGAGGCATTTAACAAACCTGTCCCCTTTTAAATACTGACGAATGCATGTACTTCACAACTACATTGAGAGGCATGGCTGGGACTGTGTAGCACAGCTGGTTGGAAGAGGAAAATCTCCCAAGTCCCTGTCAGGCTCTGAACCAGTGCACCACTGCCAAACTCAAGTCCTCCCCCAAGAGCCCCGGAGCCCTCAGTTGGATCAAGTCACTGTCCATTTGAGTTCTGCCTCATGGGCCAAAGATTGGGTGTATCTCTTTGCTGGGTCTTTTCAAACTGGGAGAGTTAATAGTACAGCTCCAAGTTCAGGAAATTTCTTGTAATAATATGGCATTGCAGTAATGTATAGGCTAAAGTCATGCAAAAAATATTTGTCTCATTCCCACACTCTAAAACTTGGTAATTATATAGAAGCTTGGACATTAAGGACCCAGACATAAAGGAGTGGGTTAAAAAGCATAATTATGGCTCAGAAACAGCATGAGCCTGGGGACATTTCAGGCCAGGTCCTACTCAACAAAACAAAACAAAAAACCCAGCACCCAAAATCAAATGGTGGGCCCTCTCTCTCTTTCCCATTTTGGGAAATAACCCATTAACAAAATAATGTACCATAATGATTATTTAGAAACAGACATGAGATGGAAACTGGCAGCAAAATGAAGTCTTTAGTTCTGGGATTTGAAGGTTAATGGCCTAAGGATCTCTCAGGTCCTGAAGCTTTATAGGACATTATTTGAAATTTGTGCTACAGAGGGAAAGACTTCAAGTTTCCATGTCTCATAGGCTGTATAATTGAAAGAAGCTGTTCTTTTATACTTGGTATGGTATTGGGGGGGACATTAATAAAAGACCCAAGTCATTACTGGCAAACTATTCTTAAGTATGCAGAAAACAAGAATATGCCCTGGGAGGTACCCAAGCTTCATCAAACCCAAGGTTAGCACTCATAGGCAGAAATGACCCAGCAACCTAATCTCAGAAGCCATTCTATCATTAATCAAAATGCTGGTTCCAAACTTGTTTCGTGTCGACAGTTTTCATATCATAATCTCCCTTAAGAATACACAATAGCTCCCTATTGTCTTATGTATCACATAGAAACAGTTCAGTCGCTGGACAAGGCCAACCATTCCCTTTATTCCTCAACAATCCACCTCTTCCCTGCTGTGTCCACAGAAACTCTCCCCAAAGATGGTCTCCAAAACCATGTACACACAGATTCATCTCTATCCTGGCCACTACTCTGAGATTAGGTTGCTGGGTCATTTCTGCCTGTGAGTGCTTACCTTGGGCCAGGAATGACCTCTTCTTACAAAGCCAGGACCTACAGCCTCCATCATAGCTAGACCTCAAATGTAACCCATTAAAACAATTTCCATAACTGGAAGTGTCCTGGAGAGTAAAGAAAACTAGAAGTGAGGTCAGAAGGCATTGTCAAGAGGTCAAAGTTAAGTCACTTAAGAGCTGTTTAACTATCAGAAAATTATTCAACCTCTCTGATTTTGTGCAAAAGGCATCAGGAGGCTACTGGATACCAAAGGAGATTCTCTGAGCTCAGCCTGTGGCTTCTGATTCCTTTTTATAGCCCAGGAATATCTGAAACAAGGATCAGGTCTTCTATGGGCTCAATAAACTCTGTTGAGCAACTATCTCTCTTACCCATTATCATTGTGTGCCTGTGCTGACCAGCTTATCTCCACTCCCACACTCATTCCTGCTACATGGTCCCATTCCAGCCCCCAGGTACACCTCTTCTGGTGACAACTACAGCCAAAAACCATCCCGAATCTTGCCATTTATTTTATGTTTACAGTGCTTGAATCTGCAAGGCTGTCTATATAGAGACAGTAAGCATTTGGATACCAAAAGATTCCCTCCTTGGGGGGTTGCTGACCTCCTTCATTAGATCAAATGTTGATCTGTCAATCACATCCATAAGCTTTTAGTGGTCTTTCCCTGAGTTTCTAAGGTGGTGTAGTTTGTAAGGCTGGTGGTAGAGTTGGTATTTGGTGAAGGTGGGCAAGAAGCTCACCACATACAAACAGTTTAGGATCTGCTGCTACAGTTAATATAACTATCTGAAACATTAAGACACACATAAATTGTTTTTGAGCATTTTGCCATGAGATAGCCAAAAACATTACAGAGAAGCAGAAGTTAAAATAATAATCTGTATTTTCTTTATAATTTTTTCATTTTCTTTCCCCTTCTAATTTGTGATCTTCCTTCTTTATCTCTGAGTCTATGAGGCACAGCATTAAGCATTTTGGGAGTTCCAAGCTGGGAATCACTGCATACTTGGAAAGTCCAATATTTACTATTTCTTCTCAATATGCCACTGCTGAAGAATAATCAGGAAAGGATTCTTTCTCCCTCCTTTTTAAATTTTCTTGCTTCCTACGAGATGCCTCCCCGAAGTTCTGGGAAGGCTACATGCCCATAAAGATCTTGGTATCAGTGAGTATGAAAACCAGCATACACATATATCAACTCTGTCCCTGAATAAGTGTGTGGTTTTTATTTGGTTTGTTCCAGAAGCTCTTTCTTTGATTTGCATTTCAGCAGTGTGCAAGATCTGAGAAACATGCTAACCTCCTGGCAAACTATCAGGAGAAAATTGCTTTAACTGGAGAATGAGGCCTCTTCTTTCCCAGAACTTTCTTTGCATTCTCTGAGTTTGAGAACAAAACGTAATACTTAAAAAACAAACAAATAAAGGAATCAACAAACAAACAACAGAGGTTAGACCCAAGACTTTATCCCAGATGGTTGAAAGTAAGGAGAATAATTGCCTACAAATCAATCAACAGATTGAGCAGAGGGGGGAAAAGATGCTGTGCTGTTTCCTTGATCCCTATCTGGATTCCCAGAGTTCCACGGAACATTCCAAAAGTAATTTGGCTTTTGTGCACAGTACACAGGGAGTAATGTTTTTCAACAGAATTTCATAAGGAGATGCGGGGATAATTTTGGGTCTTGCTCTCAGCAGAAGCTGAAAACTGGGTGTGGCTAAAGGACAACATCAGGCTTCTTTATGTGACCCCTCTTTTGAAAAACCACCCCAGAGATGAAAAATCACCTGCCCTCACCCCACTGAGAATTCACGTGGATTTGCCCAAGAGAATTCCTGCTCATAAAAATCTGCAAAACAGATCTGTTAAAACAAACCTGTAATTATGAACAGAACAAGAATTTCACTTAAATAATTTTGCAGCTTTAATACCAACTGATTCAATAACCCCCAAACCTGATCGGACTAGTCAAACTCAACAAGATTCAAGTCTCCTAAAGGTGGTTACTGAGCATGCATGACTGACCACCAAACTATGTGAGATACTGAAAAAAAAGAATAAAGAACAAGACAATGACTTCCAACCCAAGCAATGTAAAATACTCAACAATGGTTTTCCACATAAAACTGTTTGGCAGCAAACAGGGAGAGTCTATTGGCAAGTCTGTTTTTTGGACCAGATTCCAGAAATGGAAATTAAGTGACAGGATGTGCCCAAGGTCATGCATACGTGGGTGACCTGATAAAGGAATGTGGAATGCCTGAACTCCAGCCAATGTTAGCCCCTTCCACTTTGGAGGAAGAAGGACCAACAGTGAGAGGATGGTCTGTAAATTCTGTGGCTGTACCTGCGTCCTCAGACTCTTTCCATGCTCAGCGGAGTTATCATTAAACTAAAGCATCACACATCACTCTAAAATTTTCCTCAGAGAGAAATTATAGCTTTCTACTTCCTCAATTCTCTTGGTCTTGGTCAGAACATTAATATTTGTTGGACAGCATGTTTTTAAGTGGGAAGATATTTTAAAAATCAAATATTCTGGTTTGTTTCAAAGAATATGTTCTCAGCTAAAGTCTGATGCTTTCTTCCTGTGGGGGTGAGCCACAGTTGGCCACGATTCACCAAAGTTTCCACCAGCTAACAATAAAAAATTATGTCCCATTCTAAAGAAACAAAAGAAAAATTATAGTAAAGTTGTGCATTTCCTCTCCAGTCCCCGAAGACAATCTGAAGAACTGGCTCAACATGCCAAATTAAGCCATGAGAATTTATCCATATCTAATAAGGATTAGCAAATGCTACAACACTGAACATGGCCTTGACATAATTTATATTCCAACTTCTACGGCACTGGGTTCAGCGTGCTCTCATTCCAGCCCTGACATAGGAGGATATGTTGAGCAGTCCTGTGATGTCCTCTGAGAATCCCGATCATGTGCACGACAAGCAGGAGGGCTCTTCACGTGACAAAAGAAAGTTTCTTTATACAGAAACAGTACCCTCAGAACCAGCACATGGTAACTAAGCTTAAATAACTAACTACCTAGGAGAGATGCAGGCATTTCTCCCCTTGAATCCAAGATAATCATTCTGGAAGCAGAAAACCTGGTGATGGACCCCGTTTTGCCTCTTTCCAATGCTGGGTGTCCACCTGCAACTTGGAAAATTTTGGAAACAGTTCTAAGTTACATATTTGGAGTGTGGAAGATTAAGACTCCTGAACTTTGAGCTAGCCAGCTCCGATTGGGTCTGCTCCATTCCATTTCTCATCCATACTTGCCAAAAGCACAAAGAGGCAACTGGGACATTTGCTCATAGTATCTGCTATTAAGATAAATCAGCAACACTTAAGTGTCTTTTGTTCATAAAAAATAATCCCCTGGAGATCGTTCTTCCCATTCCAAAATATCAGCTTTTTGTTTCTCTGCCTCACCAAGGATTGCATCACTAGAAAGCTCAAGGACACAGAGGCTCTCCTTGAAGCCCAGTCTCATGTCAAGAAGCCTCAGAAGGCCTTGGACAAGCAAGTCTGGGGCTGAGAGGTCTGGGCACTCCCTTCCTTGGAAGGAACATGTCTGAACCCATACCAAACTGGGTTCTTTCAAGGCAATGTTTGCACCTTCTGCATTACTTAGTTTTCTTCAAGGGTGAATCAGGGTCTGCCTCCTAAAAATGCAGAAGGCAGGGACTATTTACAAACATTGTTACTCAAGTTCTTTTATCTTTGGTCAGGGGAACAAGTCATATGGGGTGTGGTTTGTGTCAATGGATTGTCACCAGAGACAATGCGGGACCATCATTCCTCAGCATTACCCTGTGGAGAAGAATAAGATAGCCCTGTCTTTGCTTCTCAGAATTGAGATCAACATTCTTCACATTTGTGCAGCCCCTCAGGGATTTTTAAGACCTTTCCCCAAAGAAGATCTTCATGGTAATGCTTCTTTGTGAGTTAGGTAGGAAATAAAATACCCATTTCTACAGGAAAATAAGTTGATCTGCTCACCATCATACAAGTAATAAATAGAGATGAGTCAGGATTACACAAGCCAAATGAGCAAACTGCAGAGCCTTCCTTCTTCCTTGTCTTTGAAATCTAGAATCCTCATATGCCCTGGTGGGAAAGATGGCAACAAAGATGGAAAACAAAGGGGCTGAGAGTGCTACCCCTACCGACAGATTCACTGAGGACATTCTTGACTTGAGCACCCACCAGCCCTGTGGTGACTTGGCTTCTCCATATGCAAAATAGGGATAATGATGTTTTTGTGAGGGCTGTAATAAAACAAAAAGTGCAACACTGTGCCTAGAATATCATTTGTTCAAGAGATGATAGCTGTGTTCACATACTACTGAACAATGCATCTCTCCTACTCAACTGTAGGCTCCGAGAAAGCAAATAATTGCCATTGTCATTTGCCTCAAAGTCCTTGGTGTAGATCAAGTACTCAATATACCGTATGTGAGAATGTACTGAAATTGTCTCTGACTACCAAAAATGCAAGGAATGTAGAGTTCTGTTAGTTTATTCCCTTCATCTTGCAGATGGAGAAACTATGCCTGTAAGAGAGAAGCTAAATAAGTTGCCCCAAGTTTGTGAGTGTGTTAGGGTCAGAGCTAGGTGAGAACTCTGATACCCACATCCATTCTCAGATCTTGCACCTTCTATTACCTGCTGAGGTGTCTTTTGTGTCTTGTGTTTAAATACTTTCTAGATGGCTGCTTGTTGTCAGATATCTCAGAGAGCACTGGCGCCCCAAATCCAAGAAAACTGATAACAGAAACTTCCTGGCCTTGTGACCTACACACTTGCTTCCTACCTGAGCATCCAAAGAGGCATTGGCACATCCAAGGGAGCCCATAATAGGAAGGTTTCTGGTTGGCTTCTGAGCTGTGTTCGTAATTCTAGGTGTGCTGGGCCATAAGAGAGAGGAAATAAACCAGCCTCAAGATGACCAGTTAATCAGAGGTTTCTGGGGCATAAGAACTACCCTGGATTACAACCTTCTGAGCTGTCATTCTTGTTCAGCCGATTTTCATTGTTCCCTAAAATGACAGCCTTTCGGTCCAATCTGAATTTATTAACCTCTTTGCACAATTCCATTTCCAGACTGTATCAAAGATCACCTGAACACAGATTTGCTGGCTATGTCTAACAGGCATTTCCCGATGACCATATCAGGGCAAAGATAAGAGAGTGGGGTTTTGGTTGTTGTGTATGTATTTTTAAAAAATAATCTCATCTAAACATTGGTGTTGTGGGGTTCTGGCTCCCCCACCTTGTCAACTCAGCAACTGCACTTCAGGCTCCAACCTGAGAAGAATAGATTCCAACTCTCCTGGCTGTAGTCTGTCCCCTCTGGGGACTCCCTCCCTCCACGTGACTCCACATGACTCACCCCCACGCCCCACCTCCTTGCACATACTTGTTCAACAGGACCCTTTCACATGTCCTGAGAACACCCTATTCAAAGTCACCCTCCACACACCTCAGAGAACACCATCTTTATTTTCCCCCCACACCATTGATTGTTATTTAGCATGGCATATATGTGATGTCTTTATTTTGTTTCTTGTTTGTGTCCTCTGCTAGAATACAAGCTCTCTAGGGGCAGGGAGCTTTGTGCTTTGCTCATTATGGTGTCCCCAGTGTCCAGAACAGTGTCTGGCACATAGTATGTGCTCAATAAGATTTGCTGAATGAATTGCCTACTTCTTCCCATACCTACTCCCCTAAGAAGTTTTAAAAATCTCCCTCTGCCTCTCCCTCTCTGTATACTGGCCACTTGCACTACTCAGAGTAATATTCTGCTCCGAATCTATGATTGGCATGTCATCAGAGTGTGGATTTGACAAACCTAACACAAATAACTGACAGTTTTGTAAAAACTTAGAAATGTTTGGACTTTGTAGGAGACAGCTATTTCTTAATTCTTTAAAATCCTTAAAACAACTATAACTCTACTATTTCAACTTTTGGGCACTAATCTTAAGACAAATAACAGAAGAAAAAGATTTATATACTGAGATGTTTATCAAGTATGATTATAAAAGTGAAAAACTAGAAACAAATTGAAAACCCAATAAGAGAATAATAAAATTAAGTATGGCAATGATGGAAATCATACAACCAAGATATATGTTTTTGAAGGCTTTTAAGGACATGGGAAAATGTACAACATTAAATGTTTATAAGGCTAAAAAAACTTTATTATGTAGTATGTCATGTCTTCGTTCAAATATGTATGTAGACAATGGAATGTAGGAAACTATAAATCTTAATGACAGTTATTTCTGAATGGCTGGATTATGGGTGATTTTAGATTCTTATTTACATTTTTCTAAGTTTCTATAAAGAGCATATATTATTTTTATGATAAAACATTTATTTATATGCTTCCAACTATGGAAAAGTATCATTTAGATAATAAGGATGGTTACAAAATTAAATCCTTATTACTTTTTAATACTGTGCATTATTATGGGTTAAGATTTTTAAAAATAGTACACATGAGAAATCCTGGAAGTTTTAACTCTGTCTTTAGTAGCATGTTGCAGAGAATGAAAAAAAAAAGTGGCATCTTCCCAAAAAGAATATGCAGTTAAGTAAGAGAAAAGATAAACTACTGGAAATGTTAAATGTTGCGTTTGATAATGGTCTTTCTGCAATCATGAGAGTGGAGGGTGAAAATTCCCTTTCCTGTTAAAGTGTTATTTGAAAAAGCCTAAAAGAGGAAATTCTGAAGCCAGAAAAGGGCAAACACAGTATGCACACCAATACTGTTTATGACAAAACCAGTGTGATTTAAACATAGTTATGTAAGGGGCAATGTGAACAAAAAGGGAGCAGGAAAAAGGACTTTTCTTTCATTTTGAAATTCAGCATCAGGAAGACACAAGGGCAGGAAGTCAGATCTTTTTTCAATTCATGTGAAATGATAAGGTGAAGACAGCCTGGAAGGACTTTTAATTATACGATGAGAGGAAGGAAAGGAGGGAGAGAAAAGAGACCAGGAGAAACCTGTTTTATACGTGAAATGATGAAGAAGAAAATGGAAAACAGAAGGGAAAAAGGCTTCCAAGCAGATATCTTGAGAATGAAACACAAAGGCTGCAAGAAGCAAGTGCCAACATCTCACATAGGAAAGCAGAAAATGTGGCACACCTGATCAAGGCTGTAGCAACCCCTCCCCCTGGCAGTGGGTGAAGGGGGCCGCCTGGTGATGCAGGAAGAGATAAGTCACCCTCCCCAGCCTGCACATGTGACCTCAGGTCAGCACAGGAGCCGGCTGGGACCAGAGGGAGGAGCTAGGAGTGCTCAGGGTCACAGGATAAAGCCTTCTTTTTATGCAACTTGTTAGCCCCTTCGCTGGGGGGTGGGGGGGCGGCTATGGCCTAATGAGTTATGGCAGCAACTTGGGGACATGTGCTGAGAAGAGAATGGAAGAGCTGTGGAATGAGGCTCCTTCCTCAGTTGTGGCATCTTCGCCCAGTTGCTGGACCTTGATTTCCTTATCTCTAAAATGGGATTACTAACACCCAGTTTTCAGAGTTGTGAAGACTAATGGAGATAATATATTTAAAATCCCCAGCCCAGTGCCAGGTATGTAGCAAGAGTTCAAAAACCGTTAGTTTCTCCCACTCTAAAAGGTGAATAGAAAAACTGTTATGAAGAGCAAGAATGATGCACACATTATAGCCACACTTAAAGTTCTCTTGAAGCAATGCCAGTCTAAGATCCTCCCCACAAATCTACCCAGTGCAACAGCTGGATCCAGGCTTTCCCAAAATACAATGGTTTCCTGGTGGCCGACATCTTGGGAACTTCCCCTATATATACTCTGTGCTTTGGTGGTGGATCTGAAATGTTCTTGGAGGCAGTAATGAACAGGTTAAAATTGAGGGGATTTCAAACATGTCTAATCCAATAAGAGGCTTGGTAAAACATGCGTTATCACTTAAAGAATAAATGTTTAAAAATAGAGCACAGATGTGAAATTTGAATAAAAAAAAGGAGACAGCGCGTGAGAGATCTTCTTGGCATTTGTATGCTATTCTCTGTTTCGGTCACCTTCAGCTAAGCCTGTTATTCTAATATGCTCTGCCAACTGCTAGATACTACAGGGGGTGCTTGAAATTACTGAAGCAAAGTTGGAAAATCACTCAGAAACTTAAAAGTCAGACCCATCCCTCCCTTTATGTATTTCTAAAAGCAGGGAACACACTGATGAAGTTGGTCTTTTCAAGTTTTTCTACCTAAAAAGGTAGGTTAAAAAAGTAAAGATCAAGCTTTTCTAACACTAGCAATTTTTACACTAAAATCCTTAAATACTTCAGAGAAAGTATCATGGATAGGTATCAGTCACAAAAAAGAGAGGCTATGGACTGCCAATCATAAAATAGGAATTTCTACTTCTGTAGGAAGCATTCCCTACCTCTCCAGCAAGCAGATTTTTGAATGTCTGTAACACATCTGCACCAAAAAATAGGAATTTTCCCTGTTATCTGTTTCATGAGCTAACATCTGCCTAGTGGTAGAGAAGATAAAAAAACCAAGGCTCAAGGGCAAACAGAGTCTCTCCTGTAGGGGAACTAAAGTGGTTTTTATACTATGGCTTTATTCAAACGAAAGACTCAGAAAGTAGACCATCAGAGTCCACTTGAAGCTCTGGTAAAAAGCCCTCCTAAAGGAGATTTGAGAAACTCGTGGAATCGCTGAGAAAATCTTCTCTTCCACAATCTGAGTGGTAGTGTGTGTTGCAAGTGGCCAACTGAATGGATTCCCTGAGGACTGGAGTTGAAGCATCAGCTATTTAGATTAGGGAATGTCCAGGCTAAGAGAGCAGACTAGTGTCCTGACCAACTACTTGGTACTAAGAGGAAGCTTTTCAGTAACACTGAAAGGTTTTACCTCCTTGAGAATGCCCTGTCCTTAGCCTATCAAAGAGGGATCTGGGTATTTCTTTTTTAAAAGGGGTTCTCTAGAACATACTGTAAAGATACTTTGCATTGAAATCAATTATAAATAGAGATGTGCCTAGACTCTACCAGTGGGACATGAACAGCTTAACCCAAAGTGAGTCTGCAGTGAAAACCAATGCATTTGCATTTCAGCAATTTGATCTGGGGCAAGTCTGTCATGCATTACAATGCTGGGATCAAATCAAGCTTTTCTGGAGCTCATCCAACCAAAACACAGGGCTATGGGAACCCTACTGCATACAGTTCCTCCACTGCTGTTTAATTGTGTTCACCTTCTGAACCATAAAGTATAATTAAAAGTCATCTACATACAATGCAATGGAAGTGTAAATATGAAGTACAACCGTGTATGGCCTCAAGCAGAGAAGGAAAGAAATGCCTGACCAACCATCCCATCAGGTGCTTCCCACTTTTCCTGACAGGATGGTTCTGTCTCTGCCAACATCCAATTTTGACTAGGATTCCATCCTTACAACCAGCTTTCCTGAACACTTTCCAGGGCAACCTCCGCCTTCTCCCATTCTTGGCCACACCTATTTGGCTAATTCTTAGAGATGAGTCTTACCAACTTTTGAAGAACACACAGGAGGGGGAAAAACTGCCTAAACAGATACACTGTGCAGACTTAGCACTGCCTTCAGAATGTTGACCTGGACTAGTCTCTCCTGGTCCTAAAGTCTCCCTGCTCCCAAATGCCCAGTATGTTTTGGTAGCCAAAAGCAGTGCCCAGAACTGGTAGGAAAGCGAACCGAAAACAAAGCACAATTTATCTCTGATCACAGAAGTATTCTAACCAGTTCTGAGAAATAAGCTGGTTCTAATTTTAGCTAAACAATAGTGTCTGGCCCTCATTTTAAGAAGGCATTTTCATCAAGGATGTGCATATCACTACTTCAGCACACAGGGGAGCATTTGGGAATAAGGCTTAGGGGGTAAGATTTAGTTTTAAGCTTTCTTCAAAAACCCCTTAGCAGCAAAAAAAAAATCCAATGATTTCAGAATTAATTATTTTGATGTCAGTCCTTTTTTCAAGGGTGGAGAAAAAGAATTAGGGAGAGAATTGATCCAAAACACAAAAGAAAGAAAAATGATTATTTTTAATAATATTTTTAGAACTAGTCTCCCCACGAAAAGAACAAAAAGACCAAAACCAAAAAAACCAAAAAACTTAACTCATTCCCAATCGAGACTTTCTCCCAAAACTGCAAAAATCTGGAAGCCAGATTTTTTAAAAAAAGAGGTATAGTAAAAGCGTCAGAGGTGTGTGCTTATGAAGAAATGCAATTGGGAAGAATACAAAAGTTAGATAGACCTATATCTACTACCAAGCTATGATTAATCCTTTATCTTTTTTAATGCCAACAGAAAGTTAATTTGTACTGCTCTCTTAGCTTTATACCTTACTCAGCCTAGAACCAACCCAAATGTCAACACCTGAAGAGCGTCATAAAGATTCTTTTGTTGTTAAGCATAGGTGGAATTTCTGGACTCATTTCATATCACCTTTTCTGGCTCTCTTGACAGATGTTTAACAGGAGTTTAGATATTTCTAGGCAAACTGATTTATGACACTCAGAAATTCTCGGGGATGAAGTAGAGGGGCTCCCTTCATAACAACAAGTCAACTTTACCACATTTGGAAGCTCAGTGACAAGAAGAACCCCCAAATTTAGAAGAGATTTGAACTAAAATACAGTGAAAAGGAAGATTCAGAGGAAAGGTTCAAAATGGCCACCATTGCAAATAATTCAAGTATGGGAAAAGGCATCTCTACAAAGCACACTGCAACATGGCAGGAAAAAAAAACATGACACCATTCTGTGGTCATCATGGCAAACAAGTCTCATCTCTTCTTTTTTTTTTTTTTAACGTTTATTTATTTTTGAGACAGAGAGAGACAGAGCATGAACGAGGGAGGGTCAGAGACAGAGGGAGACATAGAATCTGAAACAGGTTCCAGGCTCTGAGCTGTCAGCACAGAGCCCGACGCGGGGCTCGAACTCACGGACTGGGAGATCATGACCTGAGCTGAAGTCGGACGCTTAACCGACTGAGCCACCCAGGCGCCCCAAGTCTCATCTCCTCTACCAGCTCCTATACGTAGTGGCAGCCTGGAATACTGGGGTGAGAAGAATCATAGGCTAAGTTTTGTCTAAAGTCATGATTGACCAATAATGTCTCTTTTTTTAAATAAGCTGCCCTGGCAATTCACTCACTCATTTACTTATACCCTCAACAAATATTTGCTGAATGCCCACTATGTCCTAGCAATTGGGCTAGGCCTGGAGATAAATGGTCAGCAAAAAAGGTCACAGAATCACATTCTCAGTGCTCATAACTAGCAGGGTAGATAGTTACTATTCAAATAATCACAAAAATAAATACAAAGTTGCATCTGCTACAGTGCAATTAAGTGATGTCTACATTCTACAGGATTGTCAAACTGGAGATTTGATACAATTGAGAAAATCCCAGAAGGTTTCCCTGATCTTGGATTGAGAGTGAATGGGTGAATGTGCATTAACTAGGTGAGGAAAAGACGGAAATGTATTCCAGGCAGAGGGGATTGCATTGCATGTACAAGGCCCATTGGTTTGAATTTGTCTTTATACCACCAGTAAAGGAAGCCAAGGAAGACATTTCAGCAGTAAGGGCTGGAGAGTGATGAGTGTATCATGAGATTTATCTTTAGAAAAGATCATATTTTTGCCCACTGAGGTTTGAGAATCTCTGCCCTGTCCTGGAGGCTGGCTGCACTTTTCCTAGGCACAGCCATCTAAGCCATTACTGAACACCTGCCTGCCTCCTTACAGAAAAGAGAGTGTGAGATTTGGACTCCAGTGGTATTATCGTGGAGACTGCCCGAAAGTCAGGGAGAGTATTTTGTCAAAGGGTCCTGTTCCTACTCAAAAATCTCACCAGCCATGACAAACAAATTCTGGCATTAGTTCTTCACGGCTTTAATGGAAGTGGCAATGATTTTTTAAAATGCAGGCTAAGCCCTGGGACTCCTTAGAAGCTGAAGGCAGAGACCTGGAGAGTGGGCTCAGTAGGGCAGATTGAGACAGGTCATGCTGAGTGGTCTAAGAGCCCTCCCTGCTCTGGAGTTGCATGACTAATGTATTTTGTTTGGTAACTGCAGAGAACTTCTGCTTCAGAATGTACCACTCTTAGCAGATCCTGCAGAGTTCTACACATCCTATCCTCACTCAGTCACTGTGCTGACAGCTCACCTCTTCATCTCCTTGTCTGCTCCACTCCAGCCACACCGGCTTCCCTGTTCTTTCCCAAACACACCAGCATGTTCCTGTCTTAGAGCTGTGTGCAGGCTGTTCCCTCCACCAAAACACTCTTCCCCTAGATATGTAAAAGTGCACTCTCTCACCTCCTTCAAGTCTTTGCTCAAATGTCTTCTTCTCATTGAGGCCCATCTGTCTACCCTATTTTACATTGTCACCTTGTCCTCAATCCTTCCCTGACACTCCTGTTCTCCCTTATACTGGTCTACATTTTTCTTTTTTTTTTTTTTAATTTTTTTTCAACGTTTTTTATTCATTTTTGGGACAGAGAGAGACAGAGCATGAACGGGGGAGGGGCAGAGAGAGAGGGAGACACAGAATCGGAAACAGGCTCCAGGCTCCGAGCCATCAGCCCAGAGCCTGACGCGGGGCTCGAACTCACGGACCGCGAGATCGTGACCTGGCTGAAGTCGGACGCTTAACCGACTGCGCCACCCAGGCGCCCCTACATTTTTCTTTTTTTACCATATGATTTACTTATTTATTACATTCATAGTTTATTGCTTTTCTCCCACCTGCTCCCCACTCCAACATTAAAACATATGCCCCACGAGGAAGGGGTCTTTATTTTGGTCACTGACATATTCCAAAAGTGCCTAGCATTCCAACACAGGGAAGGCACTCAATGAATACTGTTGAGTTGAATTCCAACATAGCATGTGGCCTCTCCATAAGCTGAGGCATTGGAACTCGATTCCTCGGACAGTATCTGTGAGGTGTGGGAGCTAATTCATGGCTTTAGAGATGCAGTATTGAGCCTAGCTAAGAGCAAAGTGTCAGCACTGCTATGTCTTAGGAGCCCAACCCTCACTACCAGGTATGTGTGATATGCATAGGTATGGTAGTTGAGTCATGTGGTCTCTCGGAGCCTTGATTTGATCAACTAAAAAATAAGAATGATGCTCTTCTCACTGGGGCAGATAAAATTTCTGTTGTGGATGAATACCCAGCACCCATCTGAGAGCCTGGCACATAGCAGATATGCAATATGTTGGTTGGTGGATTATGAGGAAAAAGTGAGATAATGTTTGTAAACTTATATTTATATAAAGCACTTGACATAGAGCCTGGCATGTGTCATCCATTCATTCACAAAACAAATATTTATTGAGTGGGTACTATGTGCTTGGCAAAGTGCAATAACTGTGGGGATTGTTAAATGAACTACTGATGTTCAGTCACTTGGAATGTCATGGGCAGTAGAGAAACCTTCTGCATGAGATGAGCTGAGCAGAAGGCAGCCTGAAGGGGTGGCATCTCTCATGAGCCAGTCTGCCTCAGTATCCTCACAGAACATCAGGCAGATGAACCAAAGGCCTTCCCCACCCGTTGGCCCAGGCATCTGAAAGAGCTCTGCCCTCCCAAGTCACTCATGCAGGTGATGACAGCTGAGGTCTGAGACTCGCTCTCCCAGGGGTACCCTGTCTGATTGACTCTATGTGGACTGCATACACAAACCAAGCAAATTTAATAAGCAGTATGAGCCTCTTTGGTGCACACTGGGAGTTGAGGTCTACTGTTCCTGACATGTCTCCCCGCTGCTTCCAAGCGCTTGGGCTTCGAGGGAGGGAGACCAAGAAGGCCTAAGTGCTAATGTCTGCAGCTCTTTCTCCCACAGTTCAAGAGTGTCTCAACCAGTTATGACTCCCAGGCTTGTGAAAAATATCAACAATGAAATCAAAATCAAGCTACCTTTGAGGATGGTAGTGATAAAATCAATTAATAGTAGCAGTAGTAATAGAAGCTCACACGTATACAGTACCTATTATGTGCCAAGCATATGCAGAGCTCTTTGTATACCTTATACTCACAGTACTTTGAATTAGGTTATTAGCCCAGTTTACAGACAAGGAAACTGAGGCTCATGAAGGTTTAGTATTTTTCCCATGATCACACAGCCAACAAGTGCTCAGACAAGAGTCATCCCAAGCAGTCCAACTCTAGATGGTACTAACAATTCAGTTACTGGTTGTATGGTAAAGGGTCTTTTCAAGCATCATGGAATGTACAGCTGTAAAGCCTGGGCAAGGCACCAAACCTCTCTGGACTTTTGGTTCCTTCTCCTATAAGAGTATCAGTGCTTCAGTTTCATTGGGAGTTGATGAGTCAGTGTATGCAAAGCCTTTACAGCCATGCCTGGCATGTGGGGAGAACTCAGAAGTATTAGGAAGTATTGATATGATCAAATAGCCTAAGCCTAAGAGCTCTAGGCAGAACCCACTCCTTATGAATAGCCAGAGAACATTCTTAAATGGATACTATGGCATCTACTTCAAGCTTACAAAGATAAGGGGACCTCACAGGTTCTAGAATACCCTCCCGCTTGTCACTCTGAATTCCTTCCTGAGCCTCAATCTGGTGGGGCATGTGTAGACTCAGGTGGACTATCTCAGATCCAAGCCCTATTGCTTACAAGCTTTGTGCTTTAGGCTGGTTATTCCACACTCTGAGTCTCAGCTACACTCCCTGGAAAAGGGAGGCAATCCTGCCACCCACACCACAGGGCTGCTGTGAGGACAGTGGGACAAAGCCCCTGAGGGACACTGGATACACACCCTGGCACAGAGCAAACACTCAATACAAAGGGGGTGCTTTTCCAAGCCAATGAATCATTATCCTTAGAATCATATCATTTACAACAAGGGTACATCAATTCACGTGCTTTTTTTTCTCTGTTGTCTATAGGGTGTGGGGAAGGATTTCAAATCTAAATCATCAAGGATCCCATCCTTCTCCTTCTGCCTCTTTTTCCACAATAGCCCTTCAGACCCTGCCTTAGTTCAGGCGGGAGCCTAACTCTGCATGGCTGGGGTTTCCCAAATGTGCCCCATGATACCCAAAACCAAGCCCGTCGTGAATAATGAAGGCTTTGTGCAGTTTCCCAGGAGCAAATTGAAGGGCTACACTCAATCCTTCCTGGAATCCAGGAGTGCATTTTCATGATGCTGAGAAAAAAATAGCCTTAAAAAAATTCCTTATTGGAAAAATAGAGGGGGGTTTGAGGAGCAAGGTATCTAGGAGACAGAAAGGAAAATATAATCCACTGTGCCTGACAGCGAGGCCTCTGGCTGGCTCCACTGGGTAGCCAGAAGAGCTGGCCCCATCGGGTAGCCACCAAATCTGGAACCTTTGACAAATACATAATAAATGAAATCACTTTCATTTATTACAAATCAAGATATAATGCTATCATCTATGGTCTCAGACTTTTTGGCCACCAAGTACTAGCAATCATAAAAAGAGATAAAGGGCAAGGTAGGATGTAGCTGTTATGTACCCCCACCCCCCACCCATGGTGGGGTCGAGTGTCTCCTTAGCTGCTGACTGACCTGAGACCTTTGGATCATGTATGCATCGTAGCTGGACCCGTGGTACTTGGCCGTAATATCTGGGCTGTAGCCAGCATCACAAGTGCATGGTATATTCGAGCTCAGGGGCTGTTTCCTAGGTCTATATACCTGTGGGAGAAAGCTACAATGGTTAGGTGCAGGAGGGGAGGGAGCAGGGCTCACAGGGAAGGAGTTAGGAGAAAGCAAAGAAGGGGGCTTGTCTTGACTTTCTGTGGCCAGGTGGGTGGAAAACCCAGTGTAGAAGATGCACAGCTCCAAACAAAGAGGTCAGATGTAAGCGGTTCCCGACCCCCGGGGCCAGCACTAGCAAGGCATGCTGCTCTATGGAATGACCCCAATGTCTGGCAGTGACTGGGACCCTCCCTCTGCAGGAGAGGGCACCCAGGCATGGCGGTGGTCTCTCTCCCTCAGCAAGGCAGCCCTATGAGAAATGGACTCTGTTTCACGGCCAAAGGATGCCTTTTCCTTCCAAGAGTTGGCCCCGTTGCGAGAAGAAGGGTCTTATTTCTTTGGGCTTCCCTTCCAGTCACCTTGCACACTGGCCCAGATCACCCTAGCAGGCAGAGAGCCAGCCCTCGGGGCTGAAATTGATGTGGACACACTCCATGTGGTACCATGTGGCATTTACAGAGCTTCAGAGCCACATGTGGCCCAAGCTAAGATGTGACAGCCACCTTGTGAGACCACAGACCATTGAGCCATAATATCTGCTGAATTGGTTTTATAATGAAGTTAGAGTCCAAGGGAATATCTTTAACCACTGCTTCCAAAAGTTCCTAAATTATATATGGAGAAGAACTAATGTCTGAAGATTTCAGGAATTATTTCGCAATACACTTCAAGTGCAATTAAGTCTATTTAAGCCACTCACAGAAAACCCTCCAAAAAGAAAAGAACTTTGTGCACAAGACTTTGCCCCTCCTTCCTTTTTCCCTCCTTGCGTTTCCCTCAGAAGAAATACAGTGGCCTAGAGAGGAGGAATAAATGGATAATTGAGTAAATAGGTAATAAAAAAGGATGTTAACTAAATAATGGCTGAGGAGGTCTCCAAGCATAGTCTGGCAGTGCTAGGGGCTGGGGAATATTCCTTAGCTAAAAGGTCCTGAAAGAACTAGCTGAAGAACCAAAGTTGGAAGTATGGAGAGAAAGAAATCTAAAGAACTGGATGAGGAGAGTTATTGATGGGGCCCAGAAAGTAAGCAAGACAGAAGGCAACATTTCCAATGGGAAAGAAGGTGCCCAGAATTTAATTAGTAGTTTCTACGATTTAGTGAGAAGTCATACAAAGTCCACTGGAAGGAAGAGACCTGAGAGTTATATCTGGGAAGATGATGCTAATACAAAAGAAAGGAAAACAGCACTGGCTGCAAACCACACAAGCCCAGGCACATGCACATAAACACAGAAAAGCAGTAAAATGATGTTCTAGCAACAACTCGGGCCAATTCATTCCTACCTGGTTTTAGCTGCTTGAGCCCGCAGGATGGATGGACATGGGAGAATGAAGAGTAGCTAAACCCAGAGAAAGCACGCAAGGCCCCAAACCCAGCAAGACACACCTTTTGTGCAGGAGGCCCCACCTGCTGCTTTAACTGATGCACGAGTCGATCTTTCTCCCGCTTGAGAGCCATGACTTCTTCCTGTGTCTTTTTCTTTTTGGAAGCAGACAATTCCAGCAAGGCAATATTTGCATCTTTTTCACTGATTGCTGCAAGCAGTGCTTCTTGTCTGGTAAAATAAAGATTATTGTGATCATTTTTATGAAATGTAAAAAAAAAAAAACTTGTCATTTATAGTTGAAATGAACCATAGAGCACTGTCTTAATAGGAAGGAATTAAAGACAAAGTAACTCTTTGATTCTTAGAATGGACAAAGTAATTTGGGTCAGAATCCCTGAGACCCATGCACTGCTTCCTCTGCAGGAGCCATCTTTCACTGTCTTCATAGACAAAGCTGCAAATTAGAAATGGAGGGAATCAATCTGAACACCCACTTCTAGGGTACTTTAATGGATGCAACCATTCATCCATCTACCCACCCATCCATCCATCTACCCATCTGCCAAGTAAAGTTCTAGGTACTCCAAGACAATCCAACAAAACTGGGCAGCAATTTAAATATCAATATATTTTTTTTCATGCAAGATTTTCTTTTGAAGGCAGGCAGACATATTTAGTAGGGTATCCTTTCCATTTTCAATGTAATTAATGATGCTTTCATGCCATTCCACCAAAAACCATTCCCTCCTCAGTCTTCCTTACCTAGTAATTACACCACCATCTACTGAGTAACCCAAGCTCCAAACCTAGAAGTCATCCTTGATTTCTTCCCTCTCTTCTCCACTCAGAGATGATCCATCAACAACTTCAGTAGGTTTTACTCCACGAGACATTCCTTATCTAAACTGATCTACTGCTACCAAACCACTCCCAACCACCAGCATCTACTCCTGCAGCCCACTAGTCTCCGAGGAACAAAGACCACTGGTCTATGTGGAACAAAGATGGGTCATCTTTAAAAACATTATAAATAAGGATTCCACCATTATGTTGCTTGCAAAATCCATTGCATCACTCATTAGACTTGAAATCAGACCCTTTACCGATGCCTGTGACTCATTACACCAACTGGCCCTAACCACCTCTCTGAGGTCATCTTGTGCCCCTTCTCCTTCTGCATTCATTAGGCTCCAGCTCATTTTGTGCCTGAACTCTTTCTCGTCCTTGAAAATGTTATACTTGTCCTCACTTCATAAGCTTTGCCTTTGCCATACCCTCTGACTGGAATGCCCTCACCTCACACAGGTCCTTACCCTTCAGGTCTCAAATGAAATGTATTTTCCTCAGAAAAGCTCTCGCCAGCCACTTTCCCTAACAATGTCTCCCTACCTTTCACTTTGTGCCCAAGCCACTGGACTGTCACATTACACTTTTTCTTCCTATAACTCTCTGTTATTTAAAAGGATCTTAGAGGGATGCCTGGGTGGCTCAGTCAGTTAAGTGTCTGACTCTTGATTTCAGCTCAGGTCATGATCTCAGGGTTGAGGGACTGTGCCATCTTAGGCTCCATGCAATATCCATGATGGGATTCTCTCTCTCCCTCTCTCTCTGCCCCTCCCCATTCCCCTCTTAAATAAATAGACAGATAGATAGATAGATAGATAGATAGATAGATCTTAGATATCTATTATTTGTTATCCAGACTTGACACTCCATGATATTGGAACCTCATCTATCTTGTGCACTCTGGCTTCTAGAAGAGTACTGAGTACATAGTAAGTGCCTAAAATATTTGTTCAAGAAATAAGTAATTTTACTTTGTACTTTAAAAAAATGTTTGAAGATACCATTGTACAAATCATCCTTTCATTTTTTAAAAAAATTATAATGCTTTGACTCCTTAATCTTTGATCATTGTTTACTCAGAGGAGTATTACAGTTGCCTCCTTCCATCTTACAGTTCAATTTTCTGGCAACATCTGTCACAAATTTCAACATGGAGTTTTGGGGGACTATTTCTGACTAGAAAATGGCTCTTCTGGTGTCTTTCATTTAGTCATTCTTTCCACTGAGGAAGTCTTGTCCCAATCTCCATCACTCCTGCCACATTCTAGATACCCTATAAGACCCCACAGCCCTGGGAAAGCCTCTGTATTGGGTATTTTCTTTGTACACAAGTCCCAGGACTAAAACCTGGTCATGATCCTATTTTGTCTTTTTTTAATTCCCGTCACCAGACCAGGCCCCCTCCAGATGTTTGAATAAGATGGTCATTATTTGGATCTCAGAGTTTCCTCCTTTTCACTGCAGGGATTTGTATGGACTTTTCTGGGCCCCACTAATGGCAGGGAGTACGAGCTTCTGTTGGAGGCTCAGTCAGACATATGAGCAGCAGAAATGTCAGGGAATATGTCCACTTTCCAGAAGAAAGCCAGGGCAGCCTGGACTATCAACAGCAGCATTCAAATCCAGCTTCACACAGCCTGTCTCCTTCTGGATAACATCTTGAGACAGTAGACATGCTTGCCGTTCACAGCTAGTGCATATTTGTACATAAAGTCAAGCCAAAGAGGCTGCACAGCCTTCAAATCAGGGAAAGCCCATTTGCTACCAACTCCAACTTAACTACCACACACCCAAGGTAACTGCAATATTTTACCCCACTCTGCCCCAAATTGAAATGTCCATGTGAGGCTTTTTTAATCTAAACAACCTAAGAAATCATTAGTAAGAAAATTGAAGATTGATAGTAAATTATGCTGCATCTCTACATTTTTTTATAGCTATATGCTGCATTTAAAATGCTGATTTAAAAAAATGTGAAAATGTCTGTTTGGAGGCAATTCTCCATGTGTCTCATAGTTCTGCACATTTTACAAGCAAAGACACTACCTTTTCTCACAATTTTTCCAGAATGTTTGTATAGTGAATACCCTCAGAAGACAGAGGTAGTTTCTCCCTTAGGATCAAAGGGAAGACATGCTTACTGCCCTTGTCTAACAGTGTGTCCTTCCAGAGCAAAGGGCAGGCATGTTAACTGCCATTATAAAAGATTCAGATTCCATAAGCACAGGGTTGTTGTCTTGTAATGCAACCCACTGCATGTACAGCTTTTCATCTGGCCCATCTGCCTTGCCTCCCTGGGACTTGAGGATAGGAGAATTGACATAAATACCCTGATACTGCTCTCTGCACCTTGAGCAATGAAATCTTTTGTTTCTGACCTCAAAGTCTCTGGTCATCTACCACAATCCATGAAACTGAGAGCCAGGCTAACATGCCAGTAGGGAAAACTCTCAAAATCCCTACAGTTCTTGATGCTCATATGTATATGCAAGAAGATTCCCCAAACATAAAAATAGGAAGGACAGACACCAAAATGCTAATAGTCATTATCTCTCATGGTTGTGAAATGGATAAGCTGGTTTTTGCTTTTTTTTCTGCTTAAATCTTCCTGCATTCTGTCTCTCTCACAAAATATCATAAGAGTAAACATTAAGAAATTGCAAATAAAACTTTTCAGTCACTAACTAAACTGCAGGTACATGCTTCAAATACTTGGCATATGTGAAATTTGTTCATTCTCCCATCAAGGTATTTATGTTCCCTCTGTCCCTCTTACTCTTCATGCATAGGTAAGTGCACATACACATACTTTAACGTACACACGTCTGGTACAGTCTACATCATCTCCCACTTGGACAGTTGTAATCATTGTCAAAGTAGGCTCCCTGTGTTCACTTTTATGCTCCTCTGTCCTATAGTCCCTTTTAATCCATTTTCCTCTTTCAGGTCAATATTCAGAATTACACAGCTTTAAAAACTGTTAAAAAGTCATCATCAATCTAAAGAATGACCCTCCTAAACTCCTTTTGCCCCATAATTCTATAATTTAGGCTTTTCCAAACCTAACACTTATTTCTTTGCTTGTAATATCATTGAAAGTCCCAATGAATTATTTTCTAATTATCTGTCAATTCGAAAACCGTCGATCACAAAACATGTATCAATTCCTAATTCTCTACAGATGATACTACTAAATATAGCCCCAAATCCTATTATTATTATTATACTCAAAATACATTTAAAATCATCTTTATAAAAGTACATTTAAAACCACTACTCATCAGCATAATTAATATTCATAGAAAATAACCCATTTTGTTCTTTGTAACATTTTCCTTAATTTTTTTATTTTGTTTTGTTTGCTTTTGGCTAACAAATCTGTTTTATGAATACTGGTATTATACAATCATAGAACTCTGTAATTAGTGTAACAAGGACACACACACTCATTTATTTTGTTTTTAAAGTTTATTTATTTATTTTGAGAGAGAGGGGGTGTGTGTGTATGTGTGTGTGTGTGCATGTGCATGTGTGTGAGTGGAGGACGGGCAGAGGGAGAATCCCAAGCAGGCTCTGCACTGCTCTGGGCTCAAACTCAGGAGCCGTGAGATCATGAACTGAGTTGAAATCAAGTCAGATGCTTAACCAACTGAGGCACCCTGGCACCCAGGCACCCTTAGAAACACTCATTTAGGGGCGCCTGGGTGGCTCAGTCGGTTAAGCGGCCGACTTCAGCTCAGCTCATGATCTCGCGGTCCGTGAGTTCGAGCCCCGCGTCGGGCTCTGGGCTGATGGCTCAGAGCCTGGAGCCTGCTTCCGATTCTATGTCTCCCTCTCTCTCTGCCCCTCCCCCGTTCATGCTCTGTCTCTCTCTGTCTCAAAAATAAATAAAACGTTAAAAAAAATTTTTTTTTAAAAATAAAAAAAAAGAAACACTCATTTAAATATTATCCATAACTATGATAATTTCTCTTAAAATAACCTGATTGAAACCTACATTAAATAATTCCAGTCTATTTAAACCAAATAGTAATTGGTAGAAAAGAAAAGTATATAAAGCTATAAAAATATGAATACTTCACACTTCAGGATATTTGGAGAGATGTTCTAACTCTGTTAAGGTTGTATCTGGCCATTACCTATTTGTACAGGGATGCCAGGCAAACCAAAGTCTTGTAGGCTGACACAACCATTCCATTTGTGTGTGTGTATTTTTTTTAATTTTTTTAATGTTTATTTATTATTGAGAGAAAGAGCACGAGCAGGGAAGGGGCAGAGAGAGGGGGAGACACAGAATCTGAAGCAGGTTCCAGGCTCTGAGCTGTCAGCATAGAGCCTGATGTGGGGCTCGAACTCACAGACCGTGAGATCATGACCTGAACCGAAGTTGGACACTCAACCGACTGAGCCACCCAGGCGCCCCCATTTGTATTTTTTTTAAGCAATAAGATTTATAAAATGAGTTTTAAATAATTCTTTATAAAGCTGATACATTTCAACTAATAATTTAAATTGCTGTTAGCTAATTCTGCACAGTTATGGATCTTTATTATTCCTGCATTAGAAGTCAGGGGCTTTTTGAGGGTAAGGGATACTGAACATACACCTTTTTAAAGATGAAGTTCATTTGCCAGCCCTGTATCAGAGTCTACATTTTTTGCAATTCCCATAAGGAAATTTGCTAATACATCTACTTAAAGCACCTTATGACAAATACTTTACTGAAAATAATGGCAAACATTGTAATAAGTCAGGAAGCTTAAATGTTGCCCCCCCTTTTTTTCCAATAGGGAATTTTGATTCAGCCTTTCAAAGTCTGGGAAAACTGAAATATTTGCAGTTTTAATGCCTCTTTTACATCTACATCTTTTAAAAAGTGTTTAAGCATAAAGGGTATATCCATGACAAGACATTTGGATATAAACTGGAAACACAAAGAAAACTTATTATTTCCCCCATCAAGTGAATCACATTCTAGATTCAAGGCCAGATTTACATTGCTTCAGAAATTGTTACAGTCCCATCAACCTGAGGAAAGTTTCTATAAGTCTAAAATCACCTTCAGCACTTAAACTGTCCTTTCTGTTCACAGAAACATGAAAAGAACATATTTCCTCATCTTTAGATAGTTAGTGGGGTTAAGTATATGCCAAAGGCTTGCAATGTTATCTTTAGAACACTGAAATGCTTCAGTATACAATTACTAAGGTGATCTGTCTATGCCCTAAGATGTAGCTTAAAATATGAAAAGGAAGCCCAAATAAGCTAGAAAGGAAGATAAGATAATGCAAAGAGAAATAAATCTATAAGAGTCTGCTGAATGCCAAACTAAGAAAGGGGACTATAGACAGCATTTTATCAAAGTGCAGCCTAAACAAACGTCAAAGGGAATAATTTCTTTAACAAATATGGGCAACAATGAAGTAAAAAAGGGGGGGGGGGGAATTCTGTGCCCTCACACACATTTAGTCAGGGTTAACAATGGATAAAAATATGTGCAAGAACACATTTAATAACCCTATGCTGTCATTCAGTTTGTAGGAGGTAGTCAAGATACAGCTAATAAAACACCAAAAAAAATGGTTTTAGCCACCCTGAAAAAAAAGAAAAAAACCTCAATGGAATAAAACAAAAGAGGACCGAAGGGTGTCTCCCACCAAGATAAATGCCTTCTTTTGAGTGTTGCCTGTGGCTAACCTTCTCAAAGAGAGCTGCAGAATCCTCTGATGGTAATACATCACTACATCACTTATCACAGTCAATTTAAAAGGGAGCTTTATAAACATTTCTATTTCACTCCCTGTTGCTGTCGCTCTATTAATGATGACTTGAGCTCTGAGAGAGGGTCCAGAATTAATTTTAGGAATTGTAAATGAGGCAGTCCAATTAGGAACTGTTATAAATTGGATGGGGGAAAAGCATTAACACATTTTTTTTCTTGGGGGCTCTTGTTTTAGTTAGCCAGCCCATCTTTAGGAACACATTCAATTACAAAAGCAGATGCTTAAAAAACGCATTCCATTAAGAAATGTTTGGATAATGACATGTAGGGGAGAACCTACATTATGTATGGTGCTCAGCCCGCAGTCATGTTCTAATCATACTGTGGGAAAAAAAATTCCGCTCAATCAACTTTTCCCAGTTAATTACTGTTTTCTTTCCCTCATGACCCTGAATCTTCAACCTTAAGTTCAGTAGGAGGTGACTTAAGACAGACGGTGACGAAAGATCCTGTTCAAAACAGCCTCTCTCTAACCCCTAGGGTGAGGATGGGTGGAGGTTTGCTGTGATCAACCCTGGGGATAGATGCTCCTTTGCCTAAATTTTAAAAGCAGGATTTTTAAAAAAGCATCTTGAGAAAGAAAAGTCTTGTGATATCAATTAATATCAACACTACCCACCAGCAGAATGATGGATTGTGTACACAGAAGGGCCCACGCAGAAAGCAAAGCTGCTCACACAAGGTGGGGCCCACAGGGTGAGATATATTTGAACAACCACAAGTTCCGGCAAGGACAAAGAACAGACCAGATTTGTAAAGGCCAGGCTTTGGCAGCCCAGACTTCTTAATGCGGTTTACTTTCTGTTGCCCACCTAAAACTGACCTCAAGAAATAGTTTACTCCAATTATGGAGAATTTTGTCTTTGAAACCTAATAGCACATGACTGGAATTTCCTAACACAGGGGCCATGAAGTCTTATGGAAGCTCTTTGCTCCATGCAGCAGCTTCTATCCCCCTACTCACTCAGGACGTGACCTAGGTAGGGACCTGGCCCATCCTTGGATTCCTCCAAGATCAGCTAGGCCAGGAAGCTCTGAAGTGGCAACACAGAGTGCTTCAGGACACTAAGATGGCAAATGCTGGTACCACTTGGCATCCTGCTACAAATAGGTATCTGGGAGTCTGAGGCCAACTTTTCTGATATAGACAAGGTCCAAGGCCAGAGTAGGATCAGTGCCAGGAAGAGCTACTACCCTCATCTTAAACTGCTCTCTCCATTCCCATCCCTTGAGAGAAGTGATAAAAAGGCAATGAGGGATGGGAGAAGCCCCTCTTGGAGTCCTGGTAGAAGACATGTGTGTGATATATTACGGAGTACTGTGTCACACACACACACACACACACACACACACACCAGAGATATGAAAATACTTATTTTGATTACTGTAGCCTATTATGATTTCTCGGAACCTATCTACACAAATAAAATATCACTCACATCATTAAGATTTGATTATGGTACTTGATTAAGGTACTTGATTTAGTACCTGAGCTTTGGAATCAAATATATCTGGGTTTGAATCTCAGCAATATCTGTTGTTTCTGTGACCCTGGGAAAGTTACTTAATGACTCTGAAAGTTAGATGTCTTCACAATTGAACTAAGAAGGATAGTAACTCTCTCTTCAATCTTTGTGAGAGTTAAATGTGATAATGAATGTAAAGATTCTGTTCAGAGCTTGACGTGACCATACAAATGTTAGCCAATTATTTATTATTACACAACATAGATCCCACCAAATGTAAAGATTCAAGTTTTGCATTATTTTCTATCAGGCTCCCCTTTATACTAAACATTCTACACATGCCAGTGGGTTTCTAATTTTCAAGACTGACTCTCTGAAATTGGTTTCTGTTAGGTTGCACATTTGACTTTTATGAAATGGGGTATGTTTTGCAAACAAATTAGTGATTTATTGATTGATTTAAATTTTGGTTATTTAACATACAGTGCAATATTCGTTTCAGGAGAATTCAATGATTCATCACTTACATTCAACACCCAGTGCTCATCACTCATCTAGAGTCCATCTCCCACCCACCTCCCTCCATCAACCCTCAGTTTGTTCTCTATCATTGAGTCTCTTGTGGTTTGTTTCCCTCTCTCCTCTTCCCTCTGCTTCCCATATGTTCCTTTGTTTCATTTCTTAAATTCCACATATGAGTGAAATCATATGGTATTTGTCTTTCTCTGATTGACTGATTTCACCTAATAGCCTAATACTTTCTAGCTCCATCCATACCATTTCAAATGGCAAGACTTCATTCTTTTTGATGGTTGAGTAATATTCCATATATATATAAAACGTGTGCACACATGCACACCAAACACATCTTTATCCATTCATCAGTCAACGGACATTTGGTTCCCTCTATAGTTTGGCTATTGTTGGTAATGCTGCTATAAACAGTGGGGTTCATGTACCCCTTTGAATCTATATTTTTGTGTCCTTTGGGCAAATACCCAATAGTGTAATTGCTTGATCATATGGTAGTTCTATTTTTACATTCTTGAGGAATATCCAGAATGTTCTCCAGAATGGCTGCACCAGTTTGCATTCCCACCAACAGTGCAAGAGGATTCCCTTCTCTCTGCATCCTCGCCAACACCTGTTGTTTCTTATGTTGTTGATTTCAACCATTCTGAGAGGTGTGAGGTGGTATCTCATTGTGGTTTTGATTTGTATTTCCCTGATGATGAGTGATGTGGAGCATCTTTTCATGTGTCTGTTAGCCATCTGGATATCTTCTTTGGAAAAGTGTCTATTCATGTCTTCTGTTCATTTCTTAACTGGGTTGTTTGTTTTTTGTGCGTTGAGTTTGGCAAGTTCCTTATAGATTTTAGATACTAACCCTTTATCTGATATATCATTTGCAAATATCTTCTCCCATTCCATAGACTGTCTTTTAGTTTCAATGATTGTTTCCTTTACCGTGCAGAAGCTTTTTATCTTGATGAAGTCCCAATAGTTCATGTTTGCTTTTGTTTTCCTTGCCTTTGGTGATGTGTCTAATAAGAAGTTCACAAATAAATTTAAAGGAGAAAATAAAGCTTGAGCATTAACACAGTTCGTTCATCATAGAAGAGTTGCATCCTAGGCCAGCCAGGTCTGACTTGCAATAACTGTTCAATATCATTCCATCCAAACTGATAGGAAAGGCTGCACAAAAGTGGGCAAGATGTGATTTCATGCTGCGTGAGAAATGGAAATGTGTTTTGAAAGGTGACCTTTTAAAAGTCAAGGTCAAGTGCAAAATCTAACCAAAGTCAAACAACTTCAAACAAAAATTCTTCCATTAAAAAAAAAAAAAACTTAAAGAAATGGTAAATTTTGAAGGCAGAGAGTGCAAGTGAAATGAAGAGCCTCTGACCCTTCAGCAGGCACACCAGGCACACACACTAGCACACCCGGCGTTAATGTATAGTTCTCATTCATTCTCATTATTCTCATTCAGTGATGAGAAGGCTTCTCTCTTGACCACTTAACTCTGCCAACGTAGCTTTCAATGTGAAATACACCCAATCAGACTCCCTGGAGGTATTATTGATGACTGATAATAAGAAAACTAAATACATCTAGACTTCACTGTGGGCCAGAGCTTTGCCCAGCACCCACCTAAACTAAACCTATTGTCCATGGATGATTAGTTACTGTCAAGACACTTGCCTTATCACGTTAACTTTTTGGCTGGAAATGAATAATTTCCAGAAAATAAGTCACTGATCTTATATCTAGATAATATATAGATAATATATATAATATATAGATAATATACAATATACATATAACATATATATATAGAATATATATAACATATATATAATATACATTATATATACCCCCAAAGATAATATATTTTAATTTTCCCTCTACTGTATATTTAAGGCTGCTAAGGTTTGTTAGTAAGTCTTTGCACAGAGCAGCAAATTGCCCTCCTACATCTTGAACTAAATATTTCCCTTCTTAATTTGAAATTTTTGTGTTAAATCAAACCTCCCTTTATTTATGCTTACATGGAATAGAATATTCCCATAGGCTAAATTATAATGAAAAACAAAACAGATCGTCATGTCATTGCTGTAAGAGGAATACGAACAGAAGGGGGCACATTCCAGAATTTTGTTAATGCAACATTTGAAGAAAATTGAATTAGGTTCTATAAAGCAGAACTTTGTAGAAAGAAATAAAAAAAAATTAAGTTGGGTGGAAGCAGCTCCATTGTGAAAGTTACTATTCACAGGAAGGAAAAAAGCAGTCCTGCTTCTATACTGGGGGAAGGGAACAGAGTGGTGTGTCTGTATGTGCCGTGGGTAACTGTAGCGGCCAGCAAAAAGCAGGTTTCCAGAAGGGGCAGGAAGCCATGATATCTGATATGGAGGAGAAGCAAACAGATTCCCATCAACTTGAGCTGTTCTCCCTTGCTGTGCCTGCCACAGAAACTGCACAGCAATTTGGGACAACCGATAGGAGTCCTCCTTTGGTAAGCTGATGGCTTTTAAAGAGATTTCAAAGATGTAATTCCTCAAGTAAATCTCTTTGAGAAGTCTGGATTTTAGGTCTGCCATCTCGTGGCCACTGCAATAAATACTGCCTTTTTCCATTTTTTCCCAAAGTAATTACATCTCTACCATCTACATTCTAAAAGGGCACCACAGAGGGTGGTTATTAACAAAATAAACATTAGCCACAGAAGCACTCCATGATGCATAAGGAGCCACAGGGCATTTCACATTCTGATCCTCCTTCTGCACACATTTTTCTTGAGGGAAGCCTAGATTGAAATTATCATTTATCAAATTATCAAATAAACATTCAGTATAGGGTTGGCCCTGCTGAGAACTTTGTTAATAGGTGACAGGCATATTTTATGTGCTTTTTTCTTTTAAGAGAAAATTTCAGGGCACCTGGGTGGCTCAGTCATTTAAGCAACCAACTCTTGATTTCAGCTTGGGTTATGATCTCACAGTTCGCCCACATTGGGCTCTGTGCTAACACTGCAGAGCCTGCTGGGGGTTCTCACTCTCTCCTCTCTCTCTGCCTGTCCCCTGCTCATGCTCTTTCTCTGTCTCAAAATAAATAAATAAACTTTAAAAAAGAGAGAGAAAACTTCATGGACACATAGTTGCTTTCAAATGAATGAAAGTCTCAGCATTTCTGTACCTGCCATTCACGAATTTGCTTTGAGAAGATACAGAATAAAATAGATTGTAAATCTAAAGGGGATTCATACCTGAAACCTAGGATGATATGTTTTTTCTGGAAAAAACTTAAAGTCTAAATGACAGAGATTAGAAATACACACTTCAACACTGTGAAGAAGAAAAGTGAGACCAGATTTATAGCAGTTATATGTTGGTAAGAAATTGCTAAAATGCTGCCATGAAAACACACTGAGTCTGTCTAAGGCACACTCACTAACCACTTGTTGCAGGTGTCAATGGGAGACAGAGCAAACAATGTGGCTACTCTCCGCAAGGTTTCACTGATGAATGATAAGCTCTAAACTAAAAAGAGATGCAAAAGCATATTCCACAGCCACAAATTAATTTCAGAGCCCAAACTACAGGAGTATAAAACTATGCATACACATACATACACCTAAAGTATTGCATTGTTAAGCAACTAATTTAAAAGACATACACAATGAGGTGCTACAAAGATCAGCCAGTGAACCCAGAAATAATGAGAAGTTACATCTGTTAGTTGCCCGAAATTTCTGAATTCATGAATATAATATATGAGACACTACCAGCATGCTGCTTCTCAAAGGTGGAGGGAACGTGAAACCAGACAGCGGATGCAGAATGAAAGAGTCTGGTAAACTACCTGAAAGCACTCCACATCTGGAAAGAATCGTGGGGGAACCAGCCCAAGACACAATGGTATAGAAAGCAGTCTCAGATTTACAGTATGGGTGGCCTTGTGGCTCATGGAAGTGAAATTTCCAGTTCGGGAGGAGCGATCGCTTAGAAGCAGGAGTATTTCTGATGTGAAATTAGGATGTCCACTCCCAAGAAACTTGAGTGGACATGTTCCTCTGGGGTAGCTGTTTACTGACCACACAAGTAAGAATAAACCAACCAGATGATCAGAGTCCAGTTCTTCAATTCCTTGAACACGTATCAACTGAGTGCCCACTGCCTACCAGGTATCAGGGAGGAAAGGACAAAGAAGACAGCCACAACTCTCGCTTCTATGGAATTAACCATACGGTAGACCCCAGAGACTCTCCATCTACATAGTCATGATGGGCTGACCCTGAATGGTGCCACAAACCACAGACAAATACTGTTCTATTTCTGTCAGTAACAAATACCAGATCATCAACAAATACCAGGCAAAGAAGAGATCCATGAATCCTGCTTACCAACTCAAAGTCTGGGCATAAGAATTCACATGGCAAGGGGTGCGTGGGTGGCTCAGTCGGTTAAGCGTCTGACTTTAGCTGAGGTCATGATCTCTCTCGTTCCTAAGTTCAAGCCCTCTGTTGGGCTCTGTGCTGACAGCTCAGGGCCTGGGGCCTGTTTCATCTGTGTCTCCCTCTCTCTCTGCCCCTCCCCCACTCACACTCATTTTTCTTTCTCTCAAAAATAAATAAAAACATTAAAAAAAGAGAATTCACATGGCATGCTCACCCACATGCATCAAATACTGGGATAATTGACTTAGAAGCTCTCTCCCATCCTGTTCTCTTCCTTCTGAATGTCCAGTGTGATGCAGCTGCAATCCAGAAGCTCAAAATAAACAAATAAACAGAAACCCGACACCTCATATTCACAGCCATCAGGCTGAATGATATGAAGTGAATTTTTTTTGTGAGTCAGAAACAGTCAAATATCAATGATGTTGTGTAGTTCAACCTAACAATCTTCTTCTATTATAAGCAGCTTTATTGGTTCTTCATCTGCTTGTTTATAATACACCCCCATAGATAATTTTAATTCTTTATCACTTTCTAACTTCAAAGACTTAAAAGATTGAGGCTATTTCCTCTCCACAATATCAAACTATTAATCTTACATGCACCCAAAACTAACTACCAGAAACAACCCAGCCCAAAGGAGAGAGCCTGCTACATAAATCAGAGCAAGAGGAGGGGAACTAGAAGCCCAGAAAGGTGACAAATCCCAGTCCCTTACTCGGTGCCCCCAGACCTGGGAAACCACTTAGTGAGAATCTTCCCGTGACCAGATCCCAACCTGACACTGATTACCATTCACTGAGATACTGGCCTGGTGACTGATTGCTTTGAGATCAGATCATCTATCTCCCAGGACAGCCTTGAGGCTGCCCTGTGCCACTGAGCCGCAGTGGAATACCTTCCTTTAGATTTGAACTTCAAGTCATAGGACATAAGGCAGGAGTCAAAGAAGAATGTGGCTCAGAACGCTAAATTCCCATTAATAAGAGGACCAATAAAGGAGCATCCTTGAGGATGGTGACACAGTCATGTGTGGTGGCATGAAAGGACTGTCTAATGTCAATCCAATGTCAATCCATGTCTTAATCTTTACACATATGTGAAGAGAACTTACTGTGGACAAGTATTGTGCTAGACGCTAGGCAGAAGCAATAAGGGGTATGGCTTGCAAACTGTTCTGGTAAGGAAAACAAATGTATATGAAAAATTAAATCACAAAAGACAAATAATAGTCAATTAATGCCTCCATTGTTAAGACGGAGGATTAACAATTATTAACAGTTATTACTTTGTTTGCTATGTGCATATGTGAGGTGTGAGTAAAGCATGTAGTTTCATTTAGTCCTCTCCAATTATCCTCTGAACAGAAAGTTATTATTATTCTTATTATTAAGTTGAATAAACTGAGTCTGAAATTTAAGCACATTGCCCAAAGTCACATAGCTTTTAAATGGGGAAAGTAGAATTTGAATCCAAGTCTGTGTGATGTGGTCATTTCATTAAAATGCTTGATTGTGGGATGGAACGAACATCCCTTTGGTCTGGGATGATAGTGGTAGGTTTCACAGAATGCAGAGGTGGTTGTGTGGTGTGAAGGAAGGCTGTATTGGAGGGCTATGGAAGGAAAAAAGAGGCTTTCAGATGGGAATAAGCATCTGAGGAAAAACTAAGAGGATTCTTTTAAAATTATATCTATCTTGTGTATTTAGGAGTACCTATTTCCAACTGTATAACTTCCAGGGATGTTAGAGTACCACCAAGGAAAAAAACATAACCCGATTAAGTGATTCCTAAGTAACAAACCAAAGCCTGGCACTTGTTTGTGCTGAAGTTCTCATACATTCACACACACACTCATTTGCACATGCATGTATAAGCGCATATACGCTCACTCATGCACCCATGCACATAGGTGAGGACATGGGCAAATATTGTGGGGATAAGATTACCAACACCAATGCCAGGCAATGGCAGCCTTTTATTCTGAAATTTGGTAATGTCCTTCCTCATTTGTGGTGTTAAAATGCCCTTTTATCGGGGCGCCTGGGTGGCGCAGTCGGTTAAGCGTCCGACTTCAGCCAGGTCACGATCTCACTGTCCGTGAGTTCGAGCCCCGCGTCAGGCTCTGAGCCCCGCGTCAGGTGCTGGGCTGATGGCTCGGAGCCTGGAGCCTGTTTCCGATTCTGTGTCTCCCTCTCTCTCTGCCCCTCCCCCGTTCATGCTCTGTCTCTCTCTGTCCCAAAAATAAAAAAAAAAAAAAAAAAAAAAAAAAAAAATGCCCTTTTATCAAATGATGGTGATAGAGTTAATATTTAAATAGCCTTATTTAATTTAATAGCTTAAATAGGTAATCAAGCTTTATGTTGTTTTCAAAAATATTTTTTCACATTATTCGTCCATGACACTCAAAATCTAGAAAGCATTCATTTGATTGCTGAATATTATTATAATTAGGGTATGTTTGAGGAACATCTGGCCATTCCCTTTTACCCTGCATAGATGAGGGCTTGTCATTCCTTTTGAAAAGTACTTGACCTTTCACTAAATATTACTGAGGTTTCCAAGCAGGGTGCCTTAGAAAGTCATGTTGAACCCCAATTGTTCTTACTAAGTGACGCTTTCTTTGATATCTGTTACAGACATTGTATCCTTAGGATATACATAGAGAGTAATCTTTTATTTCACAAGTAGACCCTGCCATGCATGAGGTCCAGGTCCTTCTCAGGCCCTCAGTTAGCAGAAGAGGAAAGAAAAGCTAGGTTGATCAACATCAACCCTTAGGAATCTAAAGGGGGCCAGAGGGACTAGTATGACATATGAGATACCCCCTCTCCTTTCATTAGATTTTTAATGCAATATATGCATATGTATGGAGCCTGGGAAGGTTTTAGGAACATGGTAGTTATTCCTCCAACTACTGGCTAAAGTGAATACAGATGAGGCTTGCTCCCCAGGGACCCAAAGATTTGAATTAGGACCTAAGGATGGAAGTCACAGGTAGGTAAAGCTGATGTCAATTCAATGACAGAAAGACCTCTGGCTAAGTCACAGCTATCAAACAATAGCACAAGATGCCTCATTCCCATCTGTGAAAGTATCTGTGCAGACAACAGAGGACCATGTCAAGCAATTCCCAGAGAAAGAATTCTAACAAAAGATGAGTGGTATGACTAAATGTGTGTTTTGGTTAGGTTTCTTTGGATTCCAAGCTACAGAAACTGATTCCAGCTAACTTAGCAAAGAGAGGGAGTATTTAGAAGGACACTTGGATAGGTCAAGGAAAAAAAAAGAGCTAACAAGTGAGTCTTAGGAAGGTCAATGAGAAAGAGCTGCAGTATCCTCATAGCAGGAAATTCCAAATCCATCTTAGAAGACATACCATTTATAGAATAACTCTGCTACAACCTCAGACTTCATGGAAAAAGAATATTTGACCTTCCTAGAAAGAAAATAGATTAGCCCAATGCAGTCAATCAGCTACAGCTGGGGCGGGGTGGGGGGGGGGGGTCCCTATCACTGGGAACCAACCCTAAACAAACATATTCACATCAGAAGAAAAGGGGATAGCTAGGGTTTGAGGGCCATTCTCATTGGCAATTACTTCAATAATCTTACAGCCTGAAGGGTCTATTTCAGTGGTGTGTTGGAACTGGCTGCCACTGGCTAGTGAGTCAGTTATGTGCATCTCTGTCCAATTCTATGGTCAGTCAGTACCCTGGCCATGGCAGGAGCATTTACATTATGGAAATTGGCAAATACTAGCAATCAGGGCTCTTCCCCCTCCCCTGTTGACCTGGTTTACCAGCACACCATTGGCCTATTTCAAGATTATTGAACAGTCTTGCCAAGACTGGTATCCACCCCAGAGAACATGCTACAGATCCCACAATAGAGAATATCTAGCTAACACTGCCCAGCATTTTTTCTGCGCCAAACACTAGACTACAGCATTACTAGCTAGTATAATGCTATAATTCTACAGCACTATAACACCATACTATACGCTATACTATTCTAACTCCTCTCTATATATTAAGTCATTCAATCTGCACAGCCATCTAATGAAGCAGGTGCTATTATGTCCCCATTTACAGATAAGGAAATAGAGACAGAGGAGTGAAATCACTTGCTGGAGTTCACATGGCTAATTAATGGCAAAGTGGAGTTCTGAACCCAGTAAGGCTATAATTTAATAAGTCTCAAAATAAAAACAGACAACGTGGTCGAACTGTTGTTCTAAGTAATGATACCACTGACACAGAAAAAAACAGACAACCCAATCACTTTGAACCCAGTGAGAGCTTGGTTGAATTCCAATAAAAGGATCTCACTTTAGTCACAAAGCTGCTGTCAGTGAGAGCAACCCAGGACAGCTCACAACTAGTGCTTGGATGTTCATCCCTTTCAATTGTTGGAATGCCTGTGGACTAAAGCCAAATCTAGGGCTGCTACAAGTCGAGAGATCCAGAGTGTATAGTGCCAGAATTCCCCAAGTGAGTGGCGGCAGCGTTTCAGGACTCAGTGGTCAGTGAACCACCATGATGCTGCAAGCACCATGAGAAAGGGGAGATAGGTCTGAACCTTCAACCCACCTCCCCCGCTGGTACTATTGGGTAAATAGAAAGGAGGGGACTCATAGAAAGACAGTCACCTGATTTTAGATGTGTGCCTTGGACAAGTCACTTGACATTATACATCTTAGCTGTGGGGCCTGTAAAATGAAAATAATGTTACCTACTTCCACAGTCACTGAGCGCTTCAAATGAGATGACCCACAGGAAAGCACTTCATAAACTGCAAAATCTCATGAAAATAGTGAGCATTACTATGGGCAGTATCCCTACTCACACAGCTGTGGTCCCTGAAGCCCAAACAGCGATGGGTACAGCTTGATTCATCCCAAACAATATCTGTGATGGACTCATTCTGAACTGGCACTGCTTCTATCAGTTGAACCAAACTTCTTTAGCTAGCATAACATCCTCAGTTCAAATGGCTGGTGGGAGTTTCACCTGGGACAAATAATGTAAGTCCAAGAAGGGAAAGTTACTATCTGGAGGAAATACAGTTTTTCTTTCCCAATGATTCCTTGAGAGAAGTGACCATAATCCATTGGCAGGAAAGACAAGGACTCTTTCTAAACAGAATTGAAAAATTATCACTTTTTAAAATCCACTGAAGATTCGATGAATATTTGTTGAATGGATGAATGGGATTCCAAGGATCTGGATTCAAATCCTAGTTCTATACCACTAGCACCTGTGTGATTTGGGGGACATTACCTCTGTAAATTTCGGTTTCTTTATTCGTAAGATGAGGATAATAATACTTTCGTGGGGTACTATAGGAGATAAAACATGTAAACCATTGAGCACATTAAATAAGAATAAGCAGCTATTACTATTATAAATGCAAACTGTAGTTATTATTGCCATTTTTATTCATTTAATTAATTTACTATTATTATTTAGCTACAAGATAAACATGTTCAAATCTCCAATTATCAAGGGAGGAATATGAGTATTCCCAGCTGCTAGGGACCAGAAAAGAAAACTGTATTTTTTTAAAAAGGAATGTTGAGTAACAATATTCTGTTTTCTGTGTTTGTATCCAGAGATTTAGTACATTCCTAGTGTTTACCATGGTATCATAATTCCACTTGCACACATGTAAGCAAATGTAAACTGGAGAGTAGAAATGAATTTTTCTAGTAAGTGCAAAAAGAAAAACTGAATTAATAAAATTGACAGTGTATCCAAGACAACATTTCCACTCTGGATTCTGGCTTCCTTTTTTAAATCAGTTAGCAGAACTCTTTTGAATATCCAAACCCAGTATTTCAATGGATCTTCAGAGCCAAAAAGCTTTCTACAAAGGATTAAAGAAGTAGCAAAGTGTCATTAAGAATATAAATTTAATTCACTTGGAGGAAAAAAAAAAAACACAACAACTGGGTGCCTGTGACAGTTGCTCGTTCTTACACAGAGAATTGTAAAACTCCACAAAATTATAAGGGGAAAAATATCAGTGAACTGCTATAATCAAATAAATGAAAGACTCATCAATTTATTTGTAGTTTCTCTTTGAACTGCAAATAGACACAGGTGCCAAATGTCTTTCTTTGTTCTGTTAAATGAGTCTGAAATTCTGAGGCTTTTCTACCCTGAACAACTCAACATGAGCCATGACAATTCTTTGCTCAAATTGAATTTAGTTTCTAGCTTAAAAAATATATAAGGTATCTTATACAAGTTGCATAATATAGCAAATTAACTGTATTGTATTCCTAACTGATACCTGTTCTTTAAGTCATGCCTTAGTTTAAAAAGGGGAGAGTAGGGGAGACACAGCAATTGTCCTGTTTGGAAGACAAAAAAAAAAATCTATCTCCATTTTAAGACTTTTAAAAATTAATTACAAATAAAACGCTTGCAGTTCTAATGACTGGCTATTAATCTTTATTTTTTTTTCTTCAACTTAACCGTTTCCTCAAAGATCCATCTGCACTTCATTTATTTATTTCCACATAAAGACAGCTTATAATTCGCTTATACCAAATTTGAAATACTGGTTTGTCTGTAAATATGGAAGCCTAGAAGCCCCGGTAATTGGTGCTTTTAGCTGCCCACTTAATCTTGCTTAAATTACCAGCATTCACAATGAGGAATGACCAAGAGGCACAGGTTGAATAACCCATCAGGATGGCAAATGCAGGGTATGAGGTTAATAAAGATTATTGTCAGGAATCTGAACATTATTCCAAATCACAGTAACCAATGACTCACAAATTAAGAGCACTTGCTAACTAGAAGCAAGGTGACGGCCAAGTGGGGTAGTTAAGGCATTATTGCTTCTGTAAACGCTAAACTCAAGTATAAAGCAGACATGTAATCTTCAACTCCCCGAACACCCCAATTTGGCCACTAAAGATGCTGTTTTACATTTCCAAACATTTTCCCCTGTCACTACTTTTTATACTTCAGTTCTCAGGTTGTAAGTATTTGTTACTTGCAAAGCAGCCCCCTTTGAACACTGAATCATGGGAGGCATTTGTAACTAACTGCCAATGCTGCCTGCCAAACAAAAACTCCCTGCTGGTGACATGACCACCTAGTGACCTCTAAAAATGTTGTAACAATGTGAAAAATAGCTCCCTCTTGTAGGAAACAGCAATTTTTTAAATTAAACGTACATTGAACGTTCGCTTATATACAGATAAATGGTGTTCAGAGTCACCTTCTCTGTTTCCAATTTCAATCTTTTGAAACCTAGCCCAAACCTAAATAAATAAACGTTGATACTAAGAAGAAACTAAGAGCTCAAGAGCCTTGTGATTTTGCAAACAGCTTTTTTCCATTTTCGAAAATCTAAACTCTGGGCCAGACACAGAACAGGTAATGAAAAGGAACAGGCTTGGCAGTCCCTCTGTGGTTCTAAGCTGAAAAATACGTCAGGCAGAAATAAGTGGCTATAATTTGGCAGGCTTAATGTCTTTAAAAGTTTGCAGCTTGCTAGAGAAAAAAAATTTTTTTAAAACAGTTATAACATTTACAAATTGAAACACAATCACTACGCTAAAAAGCCACCTTGACATAATTTCATTATCCCTAGACTTTTAAGCGTACTTTTATCATCTTCAAGTACTTTTGCACCTACATAATAGGAGGTGCATACATAATAGTAGCTGTACATAATAGTAGGCTACATCATCGTAGGCACTGATAACTATTAAAACTGGGGGTACCAGGAGGCTTTTTGATGCTAACATGATCTTAGATGACTAATATTAGTGAACTTGGTTTATGCTGCTTGACATCTAAATATTCAAGGCTAGTCTCACTTTAAAAGGTGCAATGAAGCTTCCCCTACATGCCCAATGGGACACAAGAAATGGGAAATTGGACTTGACAGTAAGTATTTTTGATGCTGTGGATCACTGTTTTTCCGGTTAGATTATCTTCCTAAAATTTCAAAATTAAAAGTCTCAAAGCACCAGAGGTATGACATGTCAAAGGCTGTTTCACTTTCACGTGTCTGTTGTTCATCCTGACATCTCCTTCTGATGAATTATTTCCAAACACTGGCCCAAGCCATGAAAAATCAAATCACTTGAAAACAGAGTGGCAATAGCAACTGTTTGTTTTCAACCCATTAAAATGCCTAGAAGATCACTCCTTTTAGAAAGGGTAGTCAGTCCTTGCCTCTTTGAATCTCTCACCTACCACAGCACTTCCCCCACCAAGGCAAAGAAAAGCACTTCAGTTTTCCTCCCACAAAGAGGGAGGAAAGCAAAAGTAGCTACTTTTAACTCTGATTTAAAAAATAATAAGATACAAAGAAGAAAGAAAAAAATGCATGCACAAATCAATGTTAAAATATGCATCCACCTTTTCAACCTTTTTAAAATAAAACCCACTTTCTTAATACACAAACACACCAAATTCAGTATGCTTTTGGTAAAAGTGCTCCACGTTGAACTAAAAACTACGCTGCTTGAAATTAAAGAGAATCCTGGCTATCAGAAAGGAACATCAAACGGTACCAGTGGATAGCCTGGTGAATTACTGCCATTTCCAGCTGAGCAGAGCTTCCCCTTACTCTGGGACACCTTTCCCAGCTTTAATGAGCAATCCTGTAACAGGTAAGTTCTGGAAGACTGACCTTCTACAAAAGAACACTATGATGTAACTGAGCATAAAGCAAATTTGGATTTTTAAAGAAATTCAAGGGGTATCAGAGGCCCTGCCTTCTAGACTGACCTCTATCTCATGCTTTGTGGTGAGGAAGTTCATAGTGGCACCATAATTTGACCAGTGTTATATACAAATTCATGCGATAATTATAACTATGTATATAAAATCATTATAATAAAGTTATATTTGGTAGATCTACATGAAATTTCTAGTGTGTAGGTAGGTTCAATCCACAAAAATGACAATATAAGATTCAATCTAATAATACAGTGCCTTACTTTCTGCATATATGAAATGAGTCTAATAATAATATTCTCACAGGATTGATGTGAGAAATCAGGAAATGCCATCTACAAAGGGCTTAAGAGAATGCCTGACACATGGTAAGCATTCAATAAATGCGTGTAGTAGGAGGAAGAGGAATTACAAACCTGTAAATATTGTTCATTTTGAATACTCCAATAGTTTAGGCAATTGACACTTACATAAACATTGGCTATTTATCAAATAACTTACAATTTAAGAAATGTATTCACAATTTTTAGTTAATATTAACTAAGTGTTCTCAGTCTCATATTTTTAAAAAGTCAGTTTTATTTTAGGCTTAGTTAATATACCTCTTGTAAAAGGCCATTCTATCAAATCAAGATAAATGTTATATCAACATACACACATTTATGTCTTTGAGTTCTTATATTTTGTATTCAAATAACAACAGGGACATTCTTATCACCTGGAGAGAATTACATTTGATCACTAGTAGTAGAGTGGCTAAAATATTAACTCTTTTCCAATACTGTGGCGATCCAATATTTCCTAGCAATTCCCTGAGCTGTGCCAGGTGACTCTAGTAGTTCACTGTTCTCCCCCCACCACCCCAAAAAAACACGGGTTGTTCTAAGTTCATGAAGAAGTGATAGCCCCATGTATATTAAGTTTTATCTAAAAATCCTCCATTTGAAAAAGCCATATCATACTCAAGTATCCACTTCTGAAAGATTAAGGAACTTTTCCCAATCTATGGCCAAGGTAGTCTAGGATTTCTAAAATGTGTTAAACCAAATCAAGTGAAATGGGTTCCGCAATTCCAGATTACCCACACCACAGCCACACTGCTCACCCCCAAGAAGGTCACAGAAACCTCTGCCTGCTCCCTTTGTGTGCTTTTCCTAGAACTCCATCACCCTTGGACCCACTTCTTTGACTTTGGTATTGTGAATGGTGAGGGGTGGACTAATGAGGGGTGGACTCCTGCCATCCTTCAAAGCCTCCTCACCCCACACCAGTGGCCCTAGATTCCCTTTAGGAATGTTTGGATTTTTAAGATCTCTATCCCTATTTTACAACTTTCTGAGGTAGGTTTCCTTGTCTGTTAGGACACTGCTAGCCTGCACACTGAGACCTGGCATTCAGACAAGGTGGGTCATGTCTGTAGCCAAAAGAAATCCAGCCATTTAATCTAAGAAATTGTGGATGTTGGATCTTTCCACTTGTCTTATTATACATTCAAAGCCAAACCAACTCAAACTATATAACATTTTCCAAGAACGTTCAGTGGGTTTATGTCAATGAAGGTGAATGGATCAAATATATTCTTCAGTGAGGTTCCTACCAACAAATAAGGCTTAAGCATATTAAAAGTGTCCATTTTGGAAATTCAAAGCACTTGGATTGCCAAGGTGAGGGCTAACCACCAAATCCCACCAGATAAGGTGGTGTTTCCTTTTTCTTTTTAGATTACAGACTCTAATTCTGAATATTTTTAGTTCTTTGCAGTAAAATTTCAATTTGGGATAAAATTTTACTCCCTAACAATTAAGGCAAACCTCAAAAGCAACTTCTCTTTTACAATGTTTCAGGCTCCCCCAGTTTACCTATCTATGGAATTCCCCCTTTTTTGCCAATCCAAAAGAGCATAAATTAAAACAAATTAGGAGCAGAATTCTAAAGGAAACAGTCCCCGCATTGGTGCATTGTTGTGCCATTTCTTCTTGAAATTTTGAAAATTACAATCATATTACAATTTTTAGAAACAGCTCCCTAAATTTTTCATGAATAAAGACAATGACTACTTCACAGTACACTTAAATCACTCAGGTCTTACTCTATCTTCTCAACATTTGCACAGGAAGAAGCGTTCTCTATTGTCTCCTCCCCCTCACTGGGAGACAGACCAGCTGGGACATTTTAAGTCTCTTTCATTAAAAAAAGAAGGTTAAGGTCAAAATAAGTATGATAAACATGGTAGTTTCTATTCTCAATACTCAAGGACGGAAGACTAAACAACAAAAAAATGTAACATTAAAATTCACTACATGTATGATGAAGATGTTTTTTTCTTTCCTTGCAACATAATCATGGAGGAGAAAAAAGGGTTTTGGAAAACAGCAGATTTTACCTTTAGTAAATCTAGTCTTTTAAGACTCTACTAGTTAATTTTACAGCTGCACATTCCTTTAATTTATATGTTTCCAATTATCTGCATGACTGACACTTTCAAGTTTTACAGTTGATTTTGAAGAGCAGTGCACTTAAACTTACATGAATAATATTTTTACACAAAAGAAAAAGAGTAACAAAATTATGCTTTACTTTAATGGCTTCATCTTTCTGCATTAGAAGTTTGAGCACTTTGGTTAAAAAAGAAGTTAATTCCGGCACTGTGACTTTTCATAATACATACCTTGTTATTGGGTTTAACCTTTTTACCTACTGAGCGTCAGGCCCCCTCCCTGACATGAGCCCCCTACCAAACAGTAGTCCAGTGTCAAGGTTATCACATGAAAACAGACTGTAGGTTCCAGTCTCATTCTTCTCTAATGGCTGAAAAAAGCAAATTCACAGCCCCAATGGAATAGCATGTTGACATCTGAGAGCCTGCAGTATCATAGGTAAATTATGTGCCTCCCACTGTCCAAAGTCAAGGAGCAGATTGGATTCTTCAGAAACACATTCTGAAGCTGTTTTATCTTCCAATCACCTTCTTCCTTAAAGGTAATAGTCTACTGTCTGTAATGTAAGCAACTATCTCAATGTGGTTGTAAAAAATTGATTGGGGGCACTTTGAAGACCCCAACCTAGTGTTTTTAATAATAGTTACATGGATCAGCTCTTTGATATTTGCTGCACATAAGGACTGAAATATTCTTTTACTATGGCTCAGAAACACTTGAAATAGACTGAGTAGCAAAACTTAGTTATTAAATCTAGTTGCTGCTCAATACATTATTAAAGTATTTTCATATATGCAGTGGGGAGAAAAATAAATGAACTAGGATATACAATTAAGACATCCTTATTAAATACTCATTCATATAGAACCTGGCTTCCCACAGGGTGTCTCTACTGGTCTGCCCAGAGGTGGTTCAGTGCATGAGAATGTGCCATGTAAAAACAACTCTTAGATAAAATAGTCCAGAAATAACACTACAATTATTTGACACATACAGTAAGCATATGGAGTCATTTAACTGAGGAATGAAATACAGCAAACAGTAGTGGTTCAGGGGTGTCTTGACTTATTTCTGGAATAGGAAAGCCTGAAAGGTGTGATATAAACCTAGGAAATAAATAATGATGAGCCACAAACCTCCCTCAAAAAAGAGTAGATAGGCCCAGGGTAGATCAGGACATGCCAAAGAGGGACATGCCATGTGCTCATTGTATGATCCAGAACCTCTGCCCATGTTCATGTAGACGCTTTTAAGAATTAGATGAGATAATGCACCAAAATTGATAATGTAAATCAAAGAGGCTGTTGCCACATTTATTACTGTTGTTATTCTTATTCCAGACATTCCTATCATCATTATTATTACAACAGCTCAGATGTCAGCAAACTTTTTCTGTAAGGTGCCAGATAGTAAAGATTTTAGGCTTTATAGGCAGGCTTGCCTGATTTAGCAAATAAAAACACAAGAGTTCAGTTAAATTTGAATTTGAGATAAACAGTGGATACTTGTATTTTTTTAGTATAAGTATATCACAAGAGATATTTGGGACATGCATCTCAGGGAAGGGGGTCAGTGTAAGAATTAACTATCTCCCAGGGATGCTGATGAGATTTTAAAAAGTTTACATTAGTAGTAGGTGTCCATTTTACCTAGGTGGAGTATGGCTCAACTTAAGGAAGAGGCATCTAGCATTTATGGAATGCTGCCCATCTATCAAATTCTCCAACAGGGGGGAGAATGGCCATTTTGACAGAGACTGTGAAGAGAATTCCTGCTCTGGATAGGAGTTTGTACTCATGATGAAGATATGTGGGGTGTATCTGGCATTAAACACACCCAGATTCAGAGACAGAGTCTGCCTCCCATTAATTGGGTGACCCTGGGTTCCAGATCTGCCCTCTTTAAAGGAGGATGGCTTAGGGTAACCTGGGTGGTTCAGTCATTTAAGTGTCCAACTTTGGCTCAGGTCATGATTTCATGGTTCATGGGTTTGAGCCCTGCATCAGGCTCTGTGCTGACAGCTTTGGATTTTACTGCTTTGGATTCTGTCTCCCTCTCTCTCTGCCCCTCAGGCACATTCATTCTCTCTCTCTCTCTCTCTCTCTCTCTCTCTCTCTCTCTCAAAAATAAATAAATAAACATTAAAAAAATATTTTTTAAATAAAGGAGGATGGTTTTACTGCCCTTGCATGGTTGTTGTGAAATTTAGAGAGGACAAATATCTAGTAGCAAGCATAACTGTCCTGGACAGAGAAGATATTCAGCAAATACTATAAATAAAGATCTTCTGACTATAAATGTATTTATGAGAGAAAGAGAGAGAGAGCATGAATGGGGGAGAGGCAGAGAGAGAGAGAGAGAGAGCGAGTGAGCGAGCAGATCTTGGGATTCTCTATCAGTGCAGAGCCCCAGCATGGGGCTTAAACTCACACAACATGAGATCATGATCTGAGCGGAAATCAAGAGTCAGACACTTAACTGACTGAACCACCCAGGTGCCCCAGAGTTGGCTGAATATTTACATAAGTGAATGAGATACCTTAGGGCTCTGGTCATGCTGTTATTTTGCTCATCAAACTTTGCTTTCCTAGACAATCACTGAATGAATCCCCACTTTTACTACCCACATATCTCCCTAGGATTCATCTATAGACTAACACCCAATAAAATCTAGAAACCTAAGAATAGAGGCATAGGGCCTCCCTTTCCCTGTCTCTTAAATGAGAGGAGTACTTCTCTGTTTGTAGCTGTATATGACTATGAACAACAGAATACACGCCAGCCAGGCCCATTTTTGGTGGGGCTTTTCTTCTTTTTGGCAACACATTGGGTTAGAATTGGCTGCCAAATTCTAGAGCCCTTCAACTCTGTGCCAAACTGTCAATTTCAAGAATTACCCATTAGAACAATTTCGAGGAGATGTGTTTTAATCCAACTCAAGATAGCTTCTTAGAAGTTGTCAGCATACTACTGGTTCTTCCAATGGTCATAAAAGTAAGTCATAATCAAGTCTCACATGATCTATTTCTTTTTCTCCTTTTTTTTTTTTTTTTTTTTTTTGACTGAATTAAGCTGAAATTCCTAAGATAGGGAATTCAGACCAGGGCACATATGTGACTATAGTATTCTCATAAATCAAATTATGCAAAAAACATGCAATTACTCACATTACCTGTTTAAAAAAAAAAGACTTTTTTTTTCTCTCTCAAGACACAAGAACAATGTAAAATCTAGTTTTCTTGGCAGATTAAGTTGCCCATCCATCTCCAGCCATTGGTACTTGTTCAAACTAGTGTAATGGTTCTGCAAAGTCTGATCCTAAAGGTCCCCAAATTCATATTTAATCTAGAGATAAATGCAGCAATCAATCTTTCCCAGGGTCTAAGAGAGCTATTGTATTCTACTCGATGACGTAGCATGTGCAACTATTGTTATGGCTTTCTGCCCTAATGACTCAAAATGAACATTTTTAGACAATCTAAACTGGCAGAGGCATCCTCAACAGAGGGAACGTGCATTAGAGAGTGGGTTGTTACTTAAGGTTTCTTCCCAGAGGTTTAGGGAGTAGCTGTCACTGGAGCTATTACCTCATGCAGATAGTGTATTAATACAAAACAGCGCAAAGACAGCTTTAAAGAGGAGGCAGCAGACTTGAGGAAAAGCCTGAGGAAATCTTGTCCATGTCTGCAGAGCGGCTATTCTTCACCTGTTCAGGTGAGTTTGGTTTTAGTGTATTTTGCTTAATAAAATGATTAAATGACCCCACCATCTCTTAGTTTTCATTAATCTCAGAAAAAAACATTTTTTTGTGACAGAATGAGTTTGAAGGTGGTATAGTGTGGTCCTTGGATGAGCTGGCTCCAGGCTGGACTCCAGACCTGGGGAGGAATCTGCTAAGGGGCTCAGACCTGCCCCCTTGGAGGTGCCCAGGCTCTGTCTGCATCCCAGAGCAGAGGGAACTGAAGGAATCTACTTCTACTGCCCAGGTAGAAGAAAGTCCAGTCTACCCACAGCCATGCTAAATCCCAACAATTCACCAAGATCACTGCTGTCACCAGGGAATGGCAACAGGAAATCTGGGGATGGGGAGCCTTATCCATGGGCATCTCCTCCATTTAAGATTAGAACATGGGGCGCCTGGGTGGCTCAGTTGGTTAAGCGGCCGACTTCGGCTCAGGTCACGATCTCGCGGTATGTGAGTTCGAGTCCCGCGTCGGGCTCTGTGCTGACTGCTCGGAGCCTGGAGCCTGTTTCCGATTCTGTGTCTCCCTCTCTCTCTGACCCTCCCCTGTTCATGCTCTGTCTCTCTCTGTCTCAAAAATAAATAAATGTTAAAAAAAAAATAAAAAAAAAAAGATTAGAACATGCCTCCTGGTTCTCTCCACAGGGAAGGAGAACAAAGACCAAACAGAATAAAAGAGGAATGGACTTGTGAGTGTTTAGGTGGATGATTTTAACTGAATCAAACAACAGTATGAGAGCTCTCCCTGTCTAGCCTTGGAAATGACCTAAGGAGGTCAGGCAAGGTTGGTATTTCAAGTGGATGTGGAGAAAACCAGACTACAGCTTGTCCCAGGAACAATAAGGGGGATAGGAGATGAGTGGAGCCTGGGAGAGAGGCTGAGATTCCACAAAAGAAGGTACTTAGAAGGCAGTGTTCACCATCCAGCCCCACCCCTTATGTCTGGCACAGCTCGGGAGGAGTTGATGACCCTCTTGGAGATCCCAGGCATGCTAGGATTTGGTTATGTAAAGAACTCTAGGACTATAACCCAGAACTCACCTTCTCTGAAAGTCCAACATCTAGGGAGAGGAAGGGCTGTCCAAAAGCACTCTACATTTCTCCTTTGCCATCACACCTCCACTTCCTGGAACAGACCTGAGGGTGGGTCACCTGCCTAATCCTCCACATCATAGCCCAGGTCACTTCCCCCTCTTATCATGTTTGTCCTGTCACCTATCTTTCCCAGGACATTCAGGCAGCAAATATTTATTTGTTGTGTGCCAGGCCCTGGACTGGGCATCAAGGATAAAATGGTGAGCAAAACTAGGCAAGAGTCCTGCTGTATTCATGGAGTTATGACTTAATGCGTGGAGGGGGTCAATAATAAGTGGGGAAGTACTAATTAAACAGTCATACAGATAAAATGTAAACTTTGGAGCTCTACTGGCATAATCAATTAGCATGCAGTACTATAAAATGTAAATTGTTCAAGGGCTTCAGATTTTTTGCCAGGGGTGCCAACTTCCAAGTCACTAGCACCTTCTTCTATTGCTAACATATCTGCCAACTCCAAAGTGGCTGGTTCCAGGGGCTGTCAAAGACTCCAGAGACTTTAGTCAGGCAGCCTATTCAATTTTCACTGGCTGTCCTGACTGTGGGCTCTTTGCCTTCAGACACATGTGTGAGGGAAGTAAAACAGAAAACTCCCTGTGTGACAGATGCCCAGCACTACTCAAAGTCACTTCTTGCCTCTCAGGCCCAGATTCACTCATGATGCTTTAAATTGCAAGAGACAAGGTGGTCCTTCATGTGTTAGATCTCTAAGGGGACTGCCTAATCAGGTATGCCCAGATACATGAAGACTCAGCTTAAACCAGGAATGGCAAATAGGAATGGTAAATAGACCTGCTCTGATCTATGGGTGATTCCCCCCAGGAACACTAAATTGAAGAGGGTTTTGAGGCTGAGCAAGAAATGATTGTCTTGAGTGATTACTGATGTCTGTGACAGACATAAAAATGAAATGTCCTCCCTATGACAACCAGGCTATGAACACCTCTAATATTCATTTGACAAATATTTGAATGCCTGCTAAATACCCACTGTAGAACGATGGGAAGAAGGCTAATTCACAAATCAGAACACCAATTCTGGAACAAAGCATCATCTAGTACCCCTAAGACAGACTGTTGATGCTATTCATATATTCATTCATTCATTCATTCATTCATTCATTTATTCATTCAACAATTCATTAATAATCACCAACTCTGTAATAGGACACAAGGGTGAACTTGAAGGACTAGGTTCTGCTGTCCTGAAATTCAAAGTCTATAGTAGAGAAGAACAATAAATAAGTAAACACATAAATATAATTTCAGATAAAGACAACCTAAAAAAGTAAAGTGATAGTTACAGGGAAGGGGGTGGTCTTTAGTCAGGCTCTCCTTTGTGAAGAAGACATGTGTATTGAAAAATTGAGGAACTGAAGAATGAGGAGATGGGATCACCCATGGGCAGATTGGAGGAAAGAGCTTATGCAGCAGAGGGTAGGTACAATAAGTGTAAAAGCTACAAGGCAGGAATGAGCTTAGAAAAATCAAATCAGTGAGGCTGGAACTTAGAAGTGAGAGGGAGATGGATACCAGATGGATTTGGGGAAGTAGGCAGTGGGCAGAGACAGGCTGCACATTCTAGTGAGGGGTTTGGACTTCATTTTTTTTTTAACATTTATTTATGTTTGAGAGAGAGAGAAAGCACAAGTAGGGGAGGGGCAGAGACGGGAGGGTGGGTGGGGAGTGGTGGCAGTCAGAGGATCTGAAGCAGGCTCCAGAGCAGACAACAGAGAGTCATATTTGGGCCTAAATTCGAGAACCCTGACATAATGACCTGAGCCAAAGCTGGGTTCTCAACTGACTGAGCCACTCAGGTGGCCCAACTTACTGTATTTTTATGTGTTAACACTAATTACGTAAATGCAGTGATATGCATATGAAGATGCAGTGCAGGAAACAGACATGACCTAACTTGTGCCCTAAGACCACCCTTGTGGCTGCTGTGTAGATGGATTGTAGGGTTGGAGTCAAAGCTGGACCATGGTTTCCTCATCTTTAAAATGGAGGTGTGGGATGTCATGGTGTCCAAGGTCCCTTTGGCTGTGAAACACTAACATCTGTGATGCACTGGGCTGAGCTCCAGGGCCACAGTGAGCCTGTCTGCCTTGTTCACTGTTATCCTCCTTGGAACTCTGACCAGGGCCACACACACACACACACACACACACACACACACACACACACACAGGAGATCAGTAAATATATCCTGAATGAATATCTGCTTTTCACACACATAAAACCTGTCCTTTTGCCATTTAAGACCTTGGAGGTCATCATCATTACTGACAAGATCAAGTCATTCAGCATTTATTCAGGGATACGTTGGGGGCTGAGTCAGCCCAGCCTGGGTAGGAGCTCTGGGACACATGAGGCTATTCTCTAGTAGTTTACAGGCAGGGCCCCTTTTCCTTCTCTGCTGATCCTATTCCCAAGCACATCTTAGGGGCAAAACCACAGAGTCTCTGGGGTGGGCAGAGGGTGGAGTACATACAAGGAGCAAAAGGAACAAAGGTCCACAGGTGGAATTACAGGGTATTGTTAGACAATGTTGTATAGTCCAGCTTTCAACTCTCAGAGGATAAAAAATTACAAATATATTTGGTTGGATAATATAAAATTATCACTTTTCATATTGAAAAACAGTTGAATATCAGCAATTTAATTCAGTTCAACCTAATATATAGAAGCCAAATTATGGAAGGCTTGAGTGCCATGTGTAGGGATTGGATATTCATCTCACAAGCCACAAGGAGTTATATTTGTTTCTAAGGAAATATATATACATTTGCATCTGGATTTTAGAAGGTAACTGGCAACAGTTGAACAAAGCCCTGGAAAGGCAAGTGAATGGAAGGACGAGGATCAGGCAGAAGGTTCTTGTGGTAGATTATTTTGCCATTCCCCATTCTTTGCTCCCTACTTCCCTGTAAGAGTAGCCAACATCCCTTCCCACTGCCTGGTGATCTACAGGGTCTTCCTGTAGAAAGAATGTACTCTCTTCCTCACCATTGTCAGGGGTCCATTTGGCCAAAAGATGCAAAAGGAAGTGAGACATGCCAGTTCTAAGCAAAAACACCAAGACCATTGTGTACTTCCCCTTTGCCATGAGAATGTTATGTCCTGAAAAGCGGCTGCTACTTTATCCTGGATCTTCAAGTGACAATGACATGAAGAGATCAGCCCCCACTGGCTCACGACTAGTTTATAACCACTGAGCTGTGGGGCCCATTTGTTATATAGCAAAACTGATATAGTTTGCAACTGATATACAGCTCAGAAACTGGCACCCTTCAAGCCACTTTTTTAAACGTTTATTTATTTATTTTTGAGAGAGACAGAGAGAGAGAGAGAGAGAGCGCACACATGCAAAGTGGGGGAGGGGCAGAGAGAGAGAGGGAGACACAGAATGTGAAGCATACTCCAGGCTCTGAACTGTCAGCACAGAACCTGATGAGGGACTCAAATCCAAGAGCCAGGAGATCATGGCCTAAGCCACAGTCGGGAGCTTAACTGACTGAGCCAACCATGCACCCTAAGCCACTTCTGACCCACAAAAACATTTTGTTTGACTTTCATGGAATTAAAAAAAAAAAGGTTTTTTATATTAGTTGCCTTTATATAAATATCCCAAAGTGGGGCCTTCTTTAAGAACAGGTGGAATTAGTAATCCTGAGATTGTATTCCTACATGACAGAAATCATGTGGAAATGAGCAGGAGCTGCCCCTTCCAAGGGGCAGGTGCTCTCTAGTCCTATTTCCTAGTGTCTCTCTGGTTCTGAATCTCCTAGTTCATTGCCAGTTATCACAACTGATAAACTGTTGTTTTTCTTATAACCAGCCCAATATGGATTACTAAGATTACAAACTGTCTTGATTACTTGCCTTAAAGATAAAATGAAGAATGACATCTGCAACACTCAACCTGCTACGTACCTTCCATGCATTATCCTCATCAAGTTTTTGTGTCAACCCTACTATGACTGCACAGATGAGGAAACTGAGGTTTGGAAGGCTAACAGCTGCTCAGAGCTAGACAACTAGTAAAAAGTGAGGCTACGACTCAAACTCAGGTTTATCTGAAGAAGAAAAAAATTAGAAAACACACACACACAGACACACACACACACACACACACACCAAAGCAGAATATTACATGGTTCTTTCTAGAGTCTGGTATTTTTCTCCTCTTACCAACCTTTCTTACAATTTATATATGGCTTTGTGTCCTCAATAATTTCACTTGCCGTGATACCATTATCTTGAGCTTTCCCATTGCATGGAGTGGCTGAATAAATGGCTTCCCTCTGGGGTGGTTAGGAGCAAATTCTAAGCAATAGATTAACTGAGATGATTTACTTATCAGCTCCTGCCACAGAGTCACATTTTAGACGCCAGTCTGCTAGTGTTGCTGAACACCAGACCTTTCTCTCCAGGCCTCTGTCCTCACCCCCATCTGGATGTTGAGGCACAGACCCTCCTAGGTTAGCTGTTTATATAGGTGCAGAGAATATGCCACCTAATTAAATTCGGCTTCCAGTTAAACACTGTTCTCTCTCAGGACCTTATAGAGGCAGCGATGCCTCTCATTCCCATTGAGCTGAGCTGAGATTGTTAACCTGCACACGTGATGAGACTGTGCCCTCTGCAATTCCCGCTCTGTCCCACCACATGCCTTCAGAGGCAGGTTCTCCACTTGCTCTTGGAATCCCCCTTTGAGCAGACCACCCCATATATCAGTAGTTACTGGTTTTATCAGAAGTCCTAACCAAGCCTAGTCTTTTGCTCTTACCTACTGGTGAGCCTCACAAATAACCACTCCCTTTGCAGGAGGTGAAATCCATCAGCAACCCAAGAACAACTCAGAAAGGCTCTGGGCTCCAAGGCCTCACATCTGTGGGCTTCTCCACCTGTCACAGAGGTCGTTGTGTGAAGTAGATGGGAAAACGCATGCTCAAAGATTAGAATGGTGCTCACAGTAAGTGCTCAATACCTATTCTTACAATTATCATTTATTTTTATTACTGAAAAGGCTATTTAAAGCTATTTTCTTCCCTCTTCCTCCCCTACACATTTTCACTTATCAGAACTGAGCCCATCATACTGGAATTGTAAAACCTGCTGAGATGGAGAAAGTCCCTCGAGTTTTAATACAGCCATCCTCATTTCAGTTCAGCAACTCCATTCTTCCCACTGCTCAGACCCAAAACCTCAGTGTCAACTTTAACACCCCCGCACTCTCATGCCTTACATCTGATCCTTCAGCATTTCTGCTTGGCTCTCCCTTCAAAACAGATATAGAAGTGGACCACCACACTACCACCTACTGCCACCACCTGATCTGGCTCTCCATCATCTCTTGCCTGGATCACTGTGGTGGCCTCCTAGTTGGTCCTTCTGTTTTTGCTCTTGCCCCTGCAGTCTGCTCAACAGAGAATCCTGTTGAAGTGTCACATTGGAGCAAGTCATTCCTCAGCTCAAAAAACTTCCCAAAAGGCTCCCCATTTTACTGAGTCAAGCCAAAGGCATCCTAATGGCACCAGCCCTACATGACCTGGTTCCTAATTACTTTTTTAACAACATTTCTACTCATCCTTCCCCCACATACTTGATTCCTACCACACAGGCCTTTGAACTTGTATTCCTTCTGCCCAGAATGTTATCCCCAGATATTCATTTGGCTGGCTCCCTTACTCCCTTCAACTTTTGTTCAAATCTCACCTTCTCTGTGAGGGATTTCCTTAATGAAAAATCCCTAACCTCAACATTTCCTATTCCCTTTCTTACTTTAATTGTTTTCTCCTTGGCACTCATCACCATCAAAATACTGTATGCTAAACTGAACCTTATGGAATTGCCAATTTTTAAACTTTTGACCTAAAAAATGGCAATGTCATGTGGACCAATCTAATATTTATCATACTTATCATGTTGATTGTTTTTGTCCTTCTCTAGAACACCAGCTCCACAAGAACAGAGATGTTGGTTTTATTTACTGCATTCCTAGCATCTAGAACAGTGTTTGGCACAAAACAGTGTTAGGTCCCCAGTCAACAGTCATTCATTGAATAATGAATGTGGCTCAGTGCTTCAGTTTCAGTTAAAAGTGAAAAACAAACAAACAACAAACAAACCCAAAAACCAACCAACCAACCAAACAAACAAACAAAAAACAACTGCTGACAGGTGTTCCTGGGAAAGGCAATTTTGGTTAAAGTATTCTGGGCTTTTTGAAAATGCAGTGGGAAAGCTTTAAGTGTATTTTCCGGTTCACTAAACACCCGGGATATATTGAAAGGAACAGAGATTACAGAGGGAAAAGAGGCTGCCTCTGTATATATACTTATCCAATTTGAGATTCTTGTCATTTTATTCTCCTATCCCCAAAATTTGCGCTGCTACCCCTGCCTGATGCCCAAAGGATTCTAACCAGAAGCCCCATAATCATAATCTTTTTAAAAAAACATCCTTCTGGTTGCCCTGCTTAAGTTCAAAGCAGTAATTAACCCCACAGCCTTTTGAGACATGGGACATCCTCATGTAACACACTTTTAATATGATACATTTAATCTTGAACCAGGCTGGATGAAAGATGTCCTTACTTTAGGGAAAGAGGAGACAATGGGGCATAACCGCAACCCCAGTGTTCCAGTAGTCCAAGAACCACCTAAGCAGGGTTGGGAAGAAAGCCCATGGGATCTCATGCAGGGAGGCATTATGTCAACATTGGTTCTTCCAGCAAGTTAAGATGAATTCCACAGCCCAAGCTCAGGGCTGAATATGCATTTAGACACCGGGTAAGTGAATTCCCTGAGCTGCGGCCTGGAGCAGGATGACAAGACACTCAGGGACTCCCTGACTCCGTGGTCTGTTGCTAATTTTATGCGGCTGCGGTATCCCCTTTCCTGGGCTCTCCTGTTCCCAGGTTTTGTTCTCCATGTCTCACTCCCTAGATCCTCTGATGGTTTCCTCCAGATGGGCTTCAAAGGTGGTGACGTAGCTCCTCATTCTGCAGGTCTGGCTTTCCAAGACCAGGCCTTTGGAGGTGGACATCTCCCCCAGACCCTCTGCCTTGAGCCTAGGTGGCTGTCACCAGGTAGACAGCATAGTCTGACCCAGCCAGGGGGAACATAATACATTTTTCCAGTCAATTTGCTTTATTTTCCATTTAAGAAGAAAGACCTTCATCAAAATAGCCATTAATATTAACTAATTACTAATATTTGTTTTAACATGGTTAAGAGAATGGCATGTTTTACAAGTTTTAGAGACATAAAACCCAAGCCCAATTTGGTTCTTGCCTCATTAAATTTTAAATTGTCATAGGTCATTGCTTCCACCAACACTAATTCTAATTCCCTGGTCTAACTAGAGAACAAATTTGAATTCAGTGGACATTTTAGGAGAGTCAGCACCCTGTGGGGGTCTTTACAAAGTTGAGGCAGAAGCCTTACATGCCTTGAAAATCCCCAGATAGTTCCTCCTGGCTTGAGCCTCATTATTCAACTTTCAATCTACAAAACTGCAAGGGAAAGACCTTTTCTGTCCTTAGTTTACTATTTTTTCCTTCCTCCCTCCTTCCCCTCCTCCCTCCTTTCCTTTCAATGATGATAAGATGGTAAGAGAGAATGAGAGAGAAGATAATATAAATAAGTGGGAAAGCATGAGACAGATAGAGAGAAGATGAGAATGCCCTCCCCAAGCTCGACCAGAAAAATCTGATCAGAAAAATACTTTCCCCTCCTGACCTTCCAATATTCAGAGTAGCACACAATTAGTTATGAGCCCAAACCAACTTTTCTCTGCCAATCTCTGCTAGTTTCCAGATAATTTGCTTTGTTCTGTGTAAGGTAGGAGCAACCCCAGTTGGATCCTAATTTGCATAAATCCACCTGCCTTTCAGTTTTAAAAGAAAGAAAGACACTAGAAAGGAAACAAGGATTAGGATGGCAGGCTGGTCCCCAGAGTGGCCTTGCTGAGGTAGGACCAAGTCTTGTTCTACCCTGAGACTGTGCAAGAGGGTTCCCTGGCCTAGGCCCCTGCTCCGAGGGCCTGTATATCAAAACACCCATATATAATTTTTTTTTCTTTCCTGGCTCTTAAGAAAGTTGTTGCTGATAGTTTACTAACTGACCAAGTGAAGTGGAATTACCAAAAAAGGACACACAAGCCAAGCTGGGTTGCCATTTGTCCTCTTGTCCTAGGCCCTGGAAATGTCAGAAGCAGGCCTGTTTCACTCCATGGAGAGAGGATAAGAGTGGAAATTGAGGAGAGGTTATCATCCAGAAGGCTAAGGTATAATTCTTCAGGCACAAAATGTGACTGAAGGTGGAGACAGAAGGCAGATGGCTCCTCAGGGATGGAGCAAGGAATGGGCCGAGTGGATCTGCTAGGACTAAAGAGGCAATCTGATGGAACAAGGCTTCACTAGGAACATCAACTGAGGATTCTTGAAACCAGAGGCACCTAAGAGCAGAGGGAGAAGTCCTACACAAAGATATGGCATGAGTCTCTGATGTGCATTCTTGACGGACAAAAGGAGCCAGTTGCTGTGGGCCAGCTAGACATGGGTTTGAGTACTGGCTCCAGAGCATTCTAGAGATTATAACCTGGAGCTGGTGACCTCAGACATTTGACCCCGACCTCTCTACGCCTTGAGTTCCTGGTTGTAAACCTATCCCACAGAGTTGGTGGGAGAAGAAAATGAGAACGCACATGCAGGGAAATAGCACGGCACTTGACATGTAGCAAATATACACAAATATTAGGCTTAGCACTACGGTTAGAATTAGCATTAGTACTAGGTTTAGTATTGGTATTGATAGTAGTTTTTCTGTTTAATGGGATTCCATTTGGCTAGTGGGTCCTAAAGAAACACTGTGGACATCTCTAACTCCTCAGTCCCATCTTTTCCAGAACTCTCTTGCAAAGACTTACTTCTTGCTTAAAGGATCCAGTGTCTCCCTCCTCTTTTACCCAAGGATGTTTAGAAACACATTAAAAATTAATTTTAATTTTCAAATTAATTAATTTGCCTGGCCCTTCCAGGCAGAAGCACTTGGCACCTTATGGTTCACACTCGGTAACATGTTCCAGTGCCAGGGACATGGGGCTTCAGTGTGGCATCTGAAGGCCCATACATCACTAGGTTCTGGGGCAAGGCCCTGTTGGCAAGCAAAACTGGACCCACCTACAGCAGGAAATAGCTGCAGCTGTGGTACAGTGAAAATAACATTTCCCATGGTGTTCTACAGACATGGCTGAAGATGGGTGTCCTTAACCCACACCCAAGGACACACTCTCCAGGCTATCTCTGGATGCAAGTCCAGCAACAAAAGCAAGCATACTGACACCCCCCAGAATGGCAGAAGGGGAAGTGAGGCTTGGTGTCTAATTTGAACTTATTTATGGTAGACCTCCAGCTCCACTGGAAATGTTGCTTATTACCCAGAAAGCCATATTTGTGCAAGTTAATTTACAACTTGAAGACATAATGTTATGGAGTAATCTAGACTTTGATTTATGGTAAATTTCCTACTGGCATGAATTTTTATACACCGGGCTTTAGCTGATCCCCCTAACCGACAAATAATGCTCAGCAATTATACACTATCAGGCAAACATGTTGTAACATACACTTTTACCCTTAATCCTGTATATAAATTTTACTTTTTACACTTGTGTGGTTCTCTTCCACATGTGAATTTCAGAATACTGTGCCTATTTAGTGTACTGTTTATCATGGTGAAATTTGACATAATTGACTATTTCCTATATGAGGCAATTTTTAAAAAATCAGCTTTGTGAGGTTTCTTTATTTATGTTTTTTTTAAAGAAACAAAAACTTTCAGTGCATAGGAAATTTCCTTGATGATGTTTCACATCTGATTCGGTAAGATTATTAATGTTTACTGATGGTCAATATGATCACTTTTCAATGTAATAAATCCAAATACCCATGGGAAAAAATACATATTTAAAACTTTTCAAGGAGGGATTTTGTTACACTAGAATGAATCTATGTGTGTATATGCATATGCTTATGCATAATGAAATAAATATGTGTGAACATGTATGTATGTACATATATGTAAGATTAGGCAAGTGCAGGTGTTCCTTAAATCCCAAGAGGGCTACTGATGGTAATAACTGTGAAGAAAATCAAGTCCTTGGGAAACAGTGTTTGGGTAAGTCCTTAGACTCCACTTGGGCATGTTTACTCCCCATTCAGAGTGGTGTAGTGAGGAAAAGGAAAAAAAGAGGATGAAGAGAAGGTTGAGGGGGGAATATTTGTGGAGTGCCTACTGTGTTTCATGTACCTTGTTGAGTATTATGCCCACTTATTTTCTCAACTTTATTTTCAAAATATTGGCATTCAAAACACTTTTCAAATGATATGAAATCTGGACACTATAAAGTAAAAGACTGAGATTCATATAATTATAAAAGTTTTGAGTAGCAGAAAACAGACAACTGTAACAACCCAAAACAAACAACAGCAAAAGATGTCACATTAGCAAAGGTGTATGATAAGTGACAATTATATATGTACATTTCAGATAAAGAATATGCAACCACAATATGACACATTAATTTTAAAAAGGTCCAATAGCCCAGGAGAAATATGGACAAAGGCTATGAATAGGCATATCACTGAAGAGGGACATGCAAATTACTAATTGATCAAAGGGTGTTCACATACACCAAACTTAGGAAAATAAAAATTAAGAAAACAGAAGACCTCCTTCTTAGAAAGTGTAGTCAAGGAAAAAACGCAGAGAAAGAATTCAAGCAACTAATTACAAAATGAATAAAGGCAAGAGAATATAACAGATACAGAAGAGATTGGAATAAGAACAATGGATATATAGGTGAATGAAGTGGATAATACTCTAGAACAATAAAAATAGTAAAATTCACTGGGAAAAGGGAAGATAATCTAAATGAACTAATGCCTCCCAAGTCATGAAATAAATGGAAAATATTGCCAAATAAGTATCTCCAAATATGGCACTAGGTTTGGGTCACTTAATACTATTATCATACTTTCAAGAATAGACCAGTATTTTATTTTTTTGGCTGCTTAAATAGTTCTGGAAGTACAGACTGCCTCACAATTTAATTTTCGAAGCTGCTATAGTTTGGATACATTAAAAAAAAAAACAAAGTACAGGCCACTTCCACTTATGACTTTGACATAAAAACTGTACATTGTAATACTGACAAAGAAAACCCAGAGGCACATTAAAAGAATAATATAAACATGACCAACTAGTGTTTATTCAAGAAAAGTAGAGATGGTTTAATATTAGGAGTTTTAAAATATAGTTCATAACATTAGTTAAGTCAAGAGAGATATGTAATCATCCAAATTAATGCTTCTTAATCAGTGGTATAAGTCAGAATCATTGGTCTGATTTCTATCATGGCAAATGATCCTGCAATATATCTGGAACAAGTCCTGTTTCTTTTTTTTTTTTTAAGTGTTCTTTGGGAATTCTTATATATCCTTTGAGAACCACTGATTTAGAAAAATATGTAAGAGGCATTTGATAACAATTGAACAATTTTTGATATAAAATCATAGGAAATTAAAATAAGTCCCTTTAATAAGGATGATCTCATCTGAATAGTAAACATAATAATGGTAAACTACTAGCCGCATTCCCGTAAAAATCAGGTATAAGACAAGGATATTTACCAAGGTCACTAGTATTTAATATTGCTCCAGATATTCTAAATAAGCAATAAGACAAGAAAAATATATTAAAACATAGCTATTGTAAAAAAGAAGCCCAATTGTGATTATTTACAGATTATGCAGTTATCTATTCAGAAAGTACAAGAGTCAACCAAAACCTACCTGAACTAATAAAATAAATCAGAAAAGTGGCAAGCTAAAAAAAATTCATGAAGCTCTCCTATAACTTGCACGGCCAGTTCAAAAAGACAACGGGAAAATGTTCCACTCATAATAGCCAATATGTATATCCAACACCAATAAATAAAAAAATCAATTATGAGTTCCAGTATGAAAAATATCAAAATAGAGAAAACTTACAGCTTAGCATTAAATTTACCAATAAGTGAACAGGAAAAACATAACAAAATATAAAAGAATATCTCAAACATAATAACTACTATATACTGAATGTATAAAATGGGCCAGTTACTGCATGGAGATAAGTGTTTTACATGCATTATTTCATTTCCTACTATAACAATTGGGAAGTGCCTAGTTGGGATATGCCTATTATTGTACCCAGTTTGTTCAAGGGTGCAAATCTAGTAGGTGTCAAATCCTGGACTCAAATCCAGCTAAATCTGCCTTGCTCCTGACCACAAGTCTATGAGAATGTCTCCCCGCCCACCCCCTCCCCCTAGAATGGGAGCATCTTGTTCTACAGTCCTGTGTTGTGTGTCAGTAAATGATATGCCAAAAAGAGCTCATGAGAGTCAAAATGTTTCCATGTCACTATTTACTAAGACTTCCTAAGTGGAGAAAAGCAACAAGAGGTTTTGAAAGAAACCACTGGTAAAGTCCAGGGCCTCAGCTTGTGGTATGTCACCCAAATACATTTGGACACTCTGTCGTGGCTGTTGTTTTGGGCTCTCACCCAAGACTTTGTGTGAGACCTTGGACAAGCAAGTTTGCCTTTGCTGAGCTGAGTATTCTGTCAATATTCAAAACAATGCTGAGGCAGCCACAGTACAGGCCAGGAAGGGATGTCCAGGGCCATGACATTTTGCAGAGGACATCCCATATTCATCACTGTGTTTCAAGTCCAGACCTGCCCTTGAAACCTCTTCCAGAGTCTCCAATTTGAGACTGAAAGCAACACTTGAACAGTTGGCAGGAGGAGCACCAGGAAGGGAATGAGACCCCACATTCCTAAAACCACAGGCCTTCCCTGCCAGCCCTGCTCTCCAGGGTAGATACTTAGAAAACATTCCCAGACTTCTCTATATGATCCTAATGAAGGCCTGGAGGAGGAACTATTTGTTGTCTGTAAATTTTTAAGTTTATATAATGCATTCATTTAATTTTTAAATTTAATTAATTTTTTAAAAACTTTTTTGTCATGCCTTAGTTCCTTGCTCCTTTCTTTCTCTCAGAATGTCTGAGGAATGAAATGGCATAAAAGAGGTATATGAAGGATTAATGACCATATTGGAAAAGCAGCCTGTAGGTACCATTTTAAAATTCCCTGTAAAATGGGAATAGTGGAGTGTAAGGAGAAGGTACCTGAGAGGACATCTCCCTCTCCTCTTCCCTCAGGTCCCATGCCAATGTCTCTGGACTATCAGAGAAAGCATCCCATATTAGTTCCCACTGTGTACTCTGAGACACCCTTTAGTAATTTTAAGCCTATCTCACATCTCAACTGGAATTTTCTTCCTTCTCACCTCTTCCGGAGAAACAGCCCACTGAGGAAGGTCTGCATGTGTCAAGCAGACATTCTTGCGGATATCAGAGATCAACAGGGGTCTTACTGAAGAGGTAATGACAGCATTTTCCTGGGTTCCTTGGGTTGTTTGGTCCCACTGGTTTTTCCACCTATCCTCATCTCCCCACACCCTTACCTCTCTCTCCTGTGTCCGTTTGTATTTCAGCAACAGACACCATCATTGGCCATGTAATCATAACAGATATTCTTGACTTCTTTTTTTTTTAATTTTATTTTTTATTTTTTAAAATTTACATCTGTTTCTTTCTTACCCAGTAGGTTCACTCCATTTACTCATCTTGCATCAGTACTCTTCTCTCCATTTCCATAGGAAGACTACTACCATGTCATATGTCACAACCCCAACAAACTCCTTACTTACTGTCCCATTTTTATCCATTTACTCAAAAAATATTAAGTTCCTACTATTCTAGGTGCTGGAACACAGTGGTAAAAAACAAACAAACAAACAAAAACAAGCAAATAAAAAAACATGTGGGAAAACGGGATGAGAAGCAAAGAGTACTGCATTCTTGTCACAAGTATCAAGAAGCCTCCTGATTAAATGGCAAAAAGGCTCTTCTGCTCCCACCCCCTCCAAGCACCTCCCGCACTCCATAGGGCAGCCAGACCATCTTTTCAAGATGCAAATCAGATCAAATTACCGTTCTACTCAGAAACATCTATTGACACTCTAAATAACTTTCATCACCCTCCATCGTTTTTTTGTCACTGTAATCAACAGGCATCAAAAGAGTATTTGACAGATAAACAGTTTTACCATCGCAGTGAATACTCTATGCTCATTGCATGCTTCATACTTCATCTGGTATTAGGATTGGAAATACTGAAGTAAGCTACAAGGCACACTTTTTAACTCCAGGACTTATGATCCAACCATTGAAGCAACTATTTATTAAGCACCTACTATTTAGCAGGAGTTCAATGGCAAAATACAAGTGAGGCTCCATTTCACTGTTAAATTTTGTCCTCCCAGCTAGTCCAAAAACTCCCTTATAGGCTTGTAATCTTTGCACAGTTATTCTTATACTGTCTTGTACACAGTGGGTACTCAGTAAATGTAATGAATAGACTAATGTTGTGTATGTTGATTTGACAGGATATTTGCTGCTAAGACAGGCAAAAATGTCACATATTTATATCATTATGACAACAATATCAACCACAATAAGCACTACCATTTACTGAGCACTAGAATAACCGCTTTCTTCATTTAATGAAGCACTACACCCTACGAGGTGGAGGCTGCTATAATACCCATTTTATAAAGCAGTAAAGAGAGGTTCAGCAGATAGTAAATGGTAGAGTCAGAATTCATACCAAGACTTCAAAGCCAGAAACAGCTGGTGTGGCCAGCCACAGCAGAGGCTGCAAAATGGAGTACTTTCCTCTAGTTGTACCCCGACATGTCCCACACAGGGAAGGCCACACTCTTCACCTACATCATCAAATAATTCTTTCCCAATAGTACCTGGAGGGATGCAGTGACTATTCCCAAAGCACAAAATGAAGGAATTCTGTTTTACAAATACTTGCACTTAATACGGAGGAAATATATATATACATAGCCAGGAGTACAGGTTCTTCAGGATGACTGCACGAGCTGAGATGCCAGCTTGGCCACTGCCTGGCCATGTTATCAGTCTGAGCCTCAGTTTCCCCATTCACCAAAGGAGCAAATATTTTATAGTACTAATAAGTGCCTTAGCATGGCGCTGGGTTACTTGTTATTTTTAAAGCTATTTTGTAAACCAATTTCATTTTTCTTAATCCCACAGCCCACCTATAACTGTTAGATTTTCTGGTGCTGAAACTGATTTGATCTCAAGTAATGAGAAATGTGGAATTTACCTTTTGAAATATTTTGCTCTTGGCCCCAGAATGACTGCCCTACAGAAAAGCTTTTCTGCTGATGCCATTTAAAAATATCATTATTACCTGCAAGCTAAATTAGGAGGTAGATTGATGGTGTGCCCTTGATGCACATATCCCTTAGCATTACCAGGTTTAGAGATTGCCTGTCCTTGAGAATATGGGAAAAACAGCCATCCATCTTGGCTGACAAAGCATTATATCTTACCTTTATAGATGATAACATGTATATCACCAAACACACATTCCCAAGGCAGGGTCCCAACACTGAAAGCCACAGGTAGCCATTAAAAAGATAGGACAGTAACTAAGAAACCAGGGTTGGCTGTCAAAGATCCAAAATGACATGGACTTTCATGACATGTCTCTATCTTTTACCATCAACCACTATAAGTTACCACATTTCATGTTCTTAAATAAAAAGATTTTTAAAAATTAATTTCATGTGGTTAAGATATTATCTTAAACTGGGATGATTTCACTCTAGAGGACAAAAGTACTTGTTATAGTAGACACAGTTCATTTTGAACAGGCAAATATAGACTAGGGCTTTTTAGGAGTTCTCATAGGTTATGTAAAAGATGGAAAATCCCATGTCCTCTGAGATCATGTGGCTTTTCTGGTTTAGAGAAGTCTGGTTTGTCTTCCCTGTCTTTGTAATTTTCTATCTCCACAGAGGAATGGAATGAAAGTTGAGAGGGAACTGTGACTCATTTTACAGAAGATTTAAAATTTACAGATAGGCCATAGACATTCATCGTTTTCCATCTATTCTGAAAAAACAGTTTGGAAGAAAGTTTTTATAGGGCTTGTCAAGTTTCTTCATATTGGTTACCAATTTATGGAACTGTGTAAAAAAGGCTTCCTGGCAAGGTCCTAAGGCCCAAACCGGTCATATCAACAACAGGATTCTGTGAGACTTTGAAATACTTCATAGGAACTTATAAAATAAATTATGCCTGTAGGTGAAAAAGCCTCCCATGGTCTGTTCATTGTTTCAAGTCCCTCTCCTAACAAAGATGACTTGGAGGGCTTTCTTCACCCTTTTCATGTTTTAACATCTACAGTTCCTTTTTCCTCCCACGTTTTTCTAGGTTCTGTGGATTCAATTCAAATAATGTAGGTCTATACAAATCACAGTAACATAGGTGAACTCTTCCTTGACTTTCAAATTGTGCTTCAATCACCAACCACAGGAAGCCAACTGCGAAATATCCTGTTGTCTCTTGGTATTTGTAAGGAGTTAGTCCTTTACATGTGGCTGAAAATTTCTGCCAAAACTAGAGTTTGCACAAGTACCAACAAAAGAAAGTGTTGTTCATTTAGGCCTTCATTAAATATTACCTGCACTTTATATATGTGGATAATTCTGGATAAGAAGGATATTTAAAGGAATAACCAAAGATTCTATGAAAGAAAGCATCACAAGAGAGACAACCATAGTACAGAGCTGTCGAGGGGTTGAGAAAGAGTAAAGGTTACTCCCAGCTTCAGGAAAGACTTCTCGGAAAGGGTGTCATTTGAGCTACGCCCTGAAGGAATGGTAGGGTTGTTATACAGGGAATGAAAAAAGAGCATTTGACCCAAACAGAATGATTAAAACTACCTGGAGGTGAGATCACTTAGGGTACACATGGAGAACCGGAAATAAGTCTTGATCAAAAGACTTTCTTAACATTCCTGCTTAGCCTTTCAGTGTTTAGATGACAGAAAGGGGCTTCACAAATTAACCAGCACCATCCCCTGCCTTCTCACCAAAGCTCACTTCAAATTACTCTAAAAAAAAGAGACGCTATTAAACTTATGAAGTTTCAAGGTTTCTGCCACAACTTTTTCAGTTTCTTCTTTTAGCTAGCCTCTGTCCCACTGCTGTAATTTTGAGCCTGTTTCTTCTTCCTGTCTCCCTGGGCTATAGCTGCTTCCTGTGGTCTTCACATCAACTGTCTTCTCTTCCCAACCCCTAATGCCCTGCATTCCTCAACCTCAACTCTTCCCTTCCCCGTGGATCTCACGTGGCATTGAAGTGTGCTCTGCCTTGTGACAATGAACAAGAGTGAGAAATGCCTCCCGAGCCCTGTGGAGTCCAAATCTTCTCCTTAATGCTGCCTAGAAGTGCCCCTGACTTTCAGCCATGCCTCCACTTGGGGTTGGTTCTCTTCACTGAGGATACACAAAGCCAACTCTGCACCACCTTCTGCTCACAGACTGTTTTTCTCCGCCTCACTGACTTCAGTCTGATTGTTTCTGATCGCTTCTTTAACATATCAAGGACACAAGGAATTCTAATCCTTTCCTCCAAGGTGCCAGCTACTTCTGAGTGGGTTGCTTTCCAACTCAGTGGTTACAGGGACTTTGAAATCAGCCATGTGTTTATTGCACAAAGACTTAGATCTTGAAATGTGCATTTATCCTTTCACTTAGTTTCTTAATTCATGAACTGACTACCACTTATGGATCCTGCCTATACATCTGTTTTAGATATGGGAATTTTTTAAAATTCCTTCATCACTGAGTTAACTCTCCATCGTAGTATGTCACACTTAGCCTGCAATATGCCAACATTCAGTGGAACAATTATCTTTTCTTTTGCAAATCTGATCGAAAATGAGCCAAGTCCTGCCCTTCTGTGCAATGTGAGTGAATGGTGGTAAGGTGGAGGGTAGGGAGTTCTTTTGAGAAAGCTAAAGCCTGGTTTAACCATATTTTTTTGAGGAGATTACAGCCCTCTACACATTGAATCTAATCCCCTGAAAATTATTCAAATGCTTTCTTGGTGCCAAGGTCCATGACCATTAGTTCATTCTAGAAGGATAAGAGTCTGATCTCTGACTCTCCGTGCTAGAGTCATGCCTCACAATTAATTCCACGTGTGTGACTGTGACTGTGGATGTATGCATGAGACTTTCTTGTTGCCACTGCTGATTATATATAATCATCTATAACTGTGTGACATTTACTATGAGCCAGGCACTGTGCCAACTATTTTACATGTCTCATTAGCCTTCCCAATAAGCCTGTTATATGGTAAGTACTATTATTATCCCCATTTTATGAATGAACAAACTGAGTTTTGGAAAGGTTTCATAAGTCGCATGAACCAAAATGTGTCTACTCCAAAGTTTGGTTTCTTGATCAATACCTGCATTGCTGTTCCGGAGTCCTAGGGAATGTTGGCTTCAGGTTTTGGCTATGGCTGGAACAGAGGGTGAGTTGAATAAGTCCTACCAAGGACAATGGTAGCATTTCCCTCAAGACGGTAAATAATGAAAAATGCCCTTGGGCTGTATCCAAAAGGAAAGACCTATTCAGTTAATGCTCCAGTCCTTGGAAAGATCACTCCCAGGAGAGAATATGATGCTTTGAGTCCCTGTCCTAGAATACATATATATGCAACATAAACTGTAGTATGGGACAGAACCTGGTTTTAACACTAGTTCCCCTAATTACTATCACATCTTGAGCAAGACACTTAGTGTCCTTGAGCATCAGTTTTCTCACCTGTAAAATGGGGATAAGAATATTATATGTCTATTGATACCTAGTTGGGTTGCCATGAGAAATACGTTAGATAATTTAGCCCACTGCCTGATTGCTAAAAAAATGACTTCTATTTTTATTGTTGTTAGGCATGCTCAGTCATCTCCATTCAGATATAGGGCTTGACTTGGCATCTTGATTAATTTTATATGGCAGTGTATTTCACTATTTTTATGTATTATACCTTATATAGATCTTTTAGTTACTAATATTTCATTTTATGTTAAGTGAGAAATAGGAACAAGGAAGGTAAGCAACATTTATTTCTCCAGCAAATCTACCAAGACCTAAAACAGACAGATCTCCATTAATCAATCATAAGAGCTCACTATAGAAAATTTACCATACCACATCTGACAATAGTACCCCTACAGGCTCAAAAAAGTATTGAGCTCAAATATTCAAGAAGTAACCACAGCTCAAGCCCAAAGAAGTCTCCTGAAACACAGAGGCTTTCTAATTCTTAGGACCTTTTAGTATCTAAAAGCAGAAAGCCGTGCTTAGGAGACATGAGAGATTTTTCATGTAGACCCAGCCCCTAGTCACCAGTATTATTAACTAAGAAGCCAAGAATACATCTATTCTTTCAATCATTTAATTACAAAATACATTACAAAATTTCAATTGTTTCATTACAAAATCATTACAAAATAATGCAGTGCTTCCAGAAACTTATATATTAGACTTACCAGAAAAAAGGAGAGGAGAGGGCTCTTAACTAATCCCTCATACACTGAATTAAACCCATTCACCTCAAATATTGTTTAGGCCATGTCTTCCTATCTCTCTTTTCTCATCTGAAAGCCAAGAAGAATGTGGTGGGGGTTGGGCCAGTTTCACTTGGGGTGAAGGGCTATGGGTCTGCCTGTTAAGAGATGGTCTAGAATCTACCCTGACAATCTCTGAGTTCCTTAAACACTGGGCAGCAGGAGCCACTCTCAAAGAGTATCTTAAGTCCTGGCTATGTGCTTGGAAAGAGTCCATGAAATCTCCTTTGTTTCTGCCAAGCATGATCATAGCTACAAAGGAAGGAAAAAGGAGGAAATGTAAAACACACAAACAAAAGTGACACAAAAAGTATCTTGATCCTTTAATCCTGTGGATTCTAGTATCAGAGGTTACTTTCCTTAATAACCTAATCAATTTTCAATTCCTTCCTTATGAATTCTCATCTGGATAGACTGAGTCCATCATGTAATTAGGATGATATAGAGACAGGAGCAATGGCCTAGGAGAAGGGTCCGTCTGGGCCTTCTGCAGCTGGGTAGTTGGTCAGAGGCCTTGAACATATTCTACCTCTTCCTAGATGTAAAGACATATAGGCTGGAGCATATGGCCATTAGGATTAGTTTTGTTCAGTTCTGAGGCTTAAAGTTTCCATTTTCATTTTTGTTTCATTTTTAAATCAGTGTATTTATTGGAGAATTACACGCATACAGCAAATTTCTCATACATTGCAAGTATATCGCTCCATGCATTTCACAAAGTTATCATAGACTAGGCAACCAGCAGCCATCTCCAGAAATAGAACATAACCAGCCTTGTGTACTCTTTCAGTCACCTCTCCCCACCAAGAGTCGTAATTGTAAGTTCTAACACCATAAATGAGTTTTAGTCATTTGGACTTTATGGGATCATACATTCTTTTCTCCTTTGTGCCTGGGTTCTTTCACTCAACATATTGGTGAGATTCATTTTTGGTGTGAAGGTTACAATAGCTCATTGTTACTGCTCTAGAGTATTCCACTGCACTAATATACTATTAATCTAAGGTTTAATATTTGTGGTTACTACTAGATGTCCCAAATTTTGACCTATAGGTCCTGACCCACTGTGATTGCCCTGCAAAAGAAGCAAAAAAGTGGAAGAACATGCCTGAACTGTCTGAGACAGTCTTGGTTGACTACATCTTGGGGCCATGGATGCCGTGTTCTTTCTAAGTCCTCAGAGGCCTTATGCCCAGAGAAGTTGAAAGCAAAGTGCTAACAGTATCAAACTTCTTTAAGCAACACCTTTTTGTTCTTGTTACTGTTCTATGAGATTGATATAGATAAGACCGGAGACTCCTTAGGAGTTTCCAGGCAAAAAAGACAACATTGATACATTGAGAGAATACACACACAGACAGGAAACCAAATACACAACCTAATTTAAAGAAAACACATTCAGCATAAATGAAAGAAAATAATTCAAGTTCATGAAGAAGGATAAAGGCATTTTGTGGGGTTATTTATGCCAGGTAAGATTGCTATTGTTTGTCTAAACAATTAGTCTGGGAAAAGCTCACAAGGAATACTCAAAGAGAAAGGCACAGGGTTGCTGTAATCTGGGGCTAATAAACTGAATAGAGTTTAAAAACAATTTAGCCATGTTTCTGTAAAATGAAATAAAAACCTTCCTACTGCAGCAAATGATCGAACACAGAGGTAATGAGCCTACTGGTGCTGCAGAAAGGCAAGAGAAGTTCCAGAGCCATCATCTACATTGCTTGACAAGGCCAGGAGACCTTTTGACATCAACATGATTTGATTTGGCAGCTAACGTTGACACTCTTGGGACATGTCAGTCTGAAGACTGGCTGTTCTGTTGGCCAGATTTAAGGTAGTGACTTAGCCTCACAAACCTGGATTACTGCAACACACTCTTAATTGGGCTTCTAGTCTCCAGCTGTGACTTCTTCCCCACATTTTCTGAACTGAAGCCTGCAGGATCTTACCCAAATGCAAACCTGATCATGATAGGCCTCCATTTTAGATCATTCCATGATTCCCTATTGCCCACAGGATAAAGTCCAAATTCTCCATTGTGGTCTTCAGTGCTCTTGGAGTGGACCTCTGCTTTACCTTGCTTGCTCTCTGTCATTATACTCCAGCCATATGAAATGTCTCGTTGTTCCCTCGGCCTAGAAGGCTTCCCCCTAGCCTTCACCCGGCTAATCCTGCCTGTCTCATAGGGCTCAGGGAACTGCTTGTTTCTCTGCAAAGGCTTCTTGGTGGCCTCTTAATGGCCCTGTAGCATCTCACAACACACTGATTACACACTGCTGCCCTGTTCCCTGTTACTGCAGTAGCCCTGGCCAGTTCCTCACCCTCATCCCTTTGGCACTCATGAGTACAGAATTTGCCGGCAGATTCCTACTGTGTACACCCCTAACTCCACCTGAGGGCTTCTTGGTTTGCAACGCACATACAGGCCAGGAGCACTGGCAGTTACTGCTCTAGGGAGCATCCCGCAACTTAGGGTGGAATGAAGATGGAGACTGAAGAGTCCAGCTTTCTCCCCCTTCAAATAAGCTACTTGCATTCAAATCCTTGTCTGTAGGTCTGCTTCTGGGGAAACTCAGAGACACTAGCCCATCTCCCAGTCAGACTGTGAGCTCAGGGAAGCTAGCAACTGAGGTCTCTCATTCATCAGCGGGCATCATCAGTGCCTACCACATGCCTGGCACAGAGTAGATATTTACTGAATAAAGGGGGTGTGACATGCAGTGAACACTTATTTCATCGTTGATTTTCTATTTAAAGCAATATGGAGCCTAGCAAAAGCAAAGGCTCTCGAGTCAAAAGTCCTGGGTTCATTAAAAAAAAAAAAACAGAATCCTCCACTTCTGACTGGTGTAAACTTGGGCAGGTTGGGAGCTGGGGATGACTCCTGAGCCTCAGTATCCCAGTCTGCCCAGTAGGGGTCTTTATGAGTCTTAAGGAGGAGAGCTGTTTAAAACCGGGGAGTTACACAAATGTAAATTGTCCTCATTTTAAGTGATCATGTAATTCTCTGTGCCTAAATAGAGGGAAGGAGATTTCATCCCAGATACCACAAGCACTTGTGGCAGGAAGAGGAAGTTGATGAAAACAGGGGCTGGGTAAACAGTTAAATCCATTTTGAGAGTCTTGAGATTGAGAGGCTGACATCTCTGTTCTGATGGAAATAAGGGAGTAAAATAGGCTTTTAAAAGTCTAGAAATAATTGCTGAAGGTAAGTAGACATAAAAGATATGTCTGCATCTATGTTTCTGCTATATATATATATATATATATATATATATATATATATGTACATATACATGTATATATGATACATATATATATATATGACAGTAGACTCCTAGTAAACCATATTAAATATGAAAAATCTCAGTATGTTTTTTACTTTGTTTTTCTCCTTTAACAGCTTCAAAACTCCCAAATACACACACAAACATGCTGAGAAATATATTTTTTCAGATCAAGCTAAAATCAAATTTAATCTCAGGGCGCCTGGGTGGCTCAGTGGGTTAAGTGTCTAAATCTTGATTTCAGCTCAGGTCATGATCTCACAGTTTATGGGACTGAGCCCCAGCATGGAGCCTGCTTGGGAGTCTCTCTCCCTCTCTCTTTGCCCCTCCCCTGCTCGTTCTCTCTCTCTCTCTCTCTCTCTCTCTCTCTCTCTCTCTCAAAATAAATAAATAAACTTTAAAATAAAATAAAACCAAGTTCCATCCTACTATCTTTATAACACTGCTTTTATTTTTTGAGACATGGCAAATCCTGTATTAAACCACCAGACCACAATTTTGAATATAAAACTTAATAAAAGAATAAGAATGAAAAAATTAGAATATGGTCTAAAACAGTGAAATTTTTAGTTGTAGTTAATACTGAACATCAATATGGAACTAACTGAACATCTCTTTTGACATCTTTTTCAATTTAAGGACCAGCTTTAAAAAGAGCCACAATTGATAAATAAGAGAAACCTAAATTCATTTTCTTTCCACCATTTAACTTTTTTGTGTTCTAAGCAGATGGAAAAACTCTGATCCATTGTCATATTGATTAGCACTATATAAAAGTGAAAAGCAGTCACAAATTTTTACCCCAGAGTTCTCAAGGTTTGTGCTTCCAGAGCTGGGCTTTCTCTCCAGACCCTCACCCACGACTGTGTATCTTATGTATCCGTGCACATGGAGGACATAAAATACATGTCAAACAAAATAAAGCAAGTTATTAAGTACAACAAAACCCTAAATCTTGGTGGAAGTCAACAGATAAACAGACTATAACAGTAGAATAGTCTAAATACACAATGTATAATTCATGGCTAACCCAAGACTGCACTTGTGCAATATTTCACCGGGCTCCTCTTGCAGCCTTTGAGGTTAAGACTGGGTAAATTGTACTGCCTTTGCTAACTCAGCAAAACTCAGGACAATCAAAAAGGAAAACCCCATCTTTTCCAATAAGGGGAGCAGGCAAGAAGGCTGAGAATAAAGAGAGTATTGCATAGCTCTTAAAGGCAGACATTAAAAAGTCACTGCGTACTAAGTTACCCACTATCTTGCTAATAGATAATTTTGTTGTTGACAAATGTTTGTGTCTTTTTTAGACCAACATGATGCTAAAACGAAGACAGTTTACCAACCTCCTTTCCCGCACTCCATCACCCACCCTTGTGCTCAATTCACAGTAGGCAGCTGATAAACATTTGTTAAAGGAACTGCTTTTTGATTTCCATTTATTGTCCAATGGTGAAGCAATGAAATGCACACATGAATATAAAATACCCAGTAACAGCGGTAATAGAAACCTGAATACAATTAAACATCTTTATGCAAATTGGAATCCTAGACAATTTCTCACATTTATCTTTTACAAAAATATAGGATGGGCTAACAAATGAGGCTCTGTGCTGCTAAGGACCACCACATCTTCCAGAGACTAGAAAGCTGAATGGGTTGTGGGATACATCATAGAGTGAAGTGCCATTTTTGGCAATTAAGAAGTGAGATAAGACAAATGTCATGTTATCACCAGTACAAGTTCATGTGCTTACTAATACATGGGAGGACCATGCCTAGTGGTGCTAAAAGTCTGAGCTTTGGGCAGTAAATGAATCTGTCCATATAATAATAGAATTTGAAAGAATGTCATGAAAACAGAAAGGTGAGAACTACTGGTTTAGCCTTTCTAAGCTAATGAATTCAACTAATCAGTTACATCTTCTTTTGAGTGTGTTATAGTTGATTGTTTGCCAATCAAAAACCCAGGTGAACTTTTCAATGACAGAATGTCTGTGACTTACGATGTTTACATGACATTTTTGTCTATAAGTTAGCAGAGAAGATACTGAGTTTATTAATTTTTTACCTAGTCCCATGGAGAAGGTTTTTTCTACAGTTTTAAATGTTTAAAGGAGTGGTAGGAGACCCAAAAAATGTGTTTTTTGCTTGTTTTTTTCTTTTAAAAATGTATTTATTTTTCGGAGAGCTCAAGCGAGGGAATGACTGAGAGAGGGGGACAGAGGATACAAAGCAGGCTCTGTGCTAACAGGCTGACAGCAGTGAGCCTGATGTGGGGCTTGAATTCACAAACTGAGAGATCATGACCTGAGCTGAAGTCTGACACTCAACCAACTGAGCCAGCCAGGTGCCGCCCCCCCCAAAATGTGTTTTGATTATCACACAAGCCATGTTAGTGTGACATACTGAGTGTATAAATATAATAATAAAATAATATATATTTTTAAGTTTATTTATTTTGAGAGAGAGAATGCACGCACATGAGCGGGGGAGGGGTAGAGAGAGAAAGGGAGAGGGAGAGTCCCAAGCAGGCTCCACACTGTCAGCGAGGAATCTGACATGGGGTTGAACTTATGAACCGTGAGATCATGACCAGAGCCAAAATCTAGAGTCAGACACTTAACCGACTAAGCCACCCAGATGCCCCCAAAATAATATTGTTAATAAAAAAATAAAATTAAAAACAAATATAAAAGCCTTGATGAAGCAGAAATAATTTACACTGAATATGCTAAAAGGGCTATCACTATCTTTCCTATGAATTACTATAGAATTTAGGGCCTCTGTCTACACTTGACCAAATTATTGAAAATCTTATTACATCATTAATGAATAAAGAGAGAGGTAGACCAACAGAAAAACTTGGGTGCTGACTTGGAACTTTCAATATATTTGGAGGATGGTGGTAAATGGAAATTTTTTTAATGTGTGATATACCCAAGTAAAAATACCCAGGCACATGCTTAGATATAGAAATGGGGCCAGATCTCTGCAACAGAGGCAAACAAATTAGAATTTCTTTCTGGACCTTTAAAATATGCATTGAAAGCAAAACCATGCACCTTTCAAAATATGGAAATAAAAACCAGTACTGTCACAAAATGGGCCTTCTCTAAGCTGCACTTAATGTTATGGCACCACCTTTTTTTTTTTTTTTTTTTAATTGGGGGTCGTTGCAGGAGACAGCTCTATGAAAACCACATCTGCATTTATTTGCTGGAAAGGGCTGTTGAGGACATTATCCATTATGTGGTTCAATATTCCTATAGAAAATCACACACAAGAAACTCTTTTTAATATCTGGTGCCAGGAAAATCTCTATCTCCAGGAACTCGTCTGTTTCCTCCTTTCTAATAACAAAAATGGTACAATTTATCCTGTTTCCCTTTTTGCCCTGGCTGCCAGGGAGTTCAGGGCCAAACTTGATGATCAATCATAGTAATTATAATGGACTTTGTGGTTAGCAGAGTTACTTCCTCCAGGTTTTCAAGGCTTTTATTTTCATTTTTTATTTTTATTAATCGTGTGTGTGTGTGTGTGTGTGTGTGTGTGTATGCACATGTTCATGCACACACACTTGCGACCTGGACTTTATTATAACTTCAATTCTTTTTTGGAAAATGATGGATTATGTTTATTGCATAAAAGCAAGATCCAGAAAGATGTCAAAATATGCTTTTTTTCTAGGTACAAATACTTTTCATACACATGTGTGTGAGCATAAATATCTTGTCTTTCTCTTTGGGAACAACTACTTCTATACAAGTTAAGTGCTTGTCAGTATTATACCCAGACAAGTTTTACTCTGTTTATGGATTATTTCTTTGACAAAATAATATATCTTTATTTATAGTTGATGCCTTTCAGAAAAATTAACACCATAATTCTACAAAACTTTGTTAAGCTCACAGTTATCATGAAGTCCTTAAAGTTGGCTCTGATGGCTTGGCTGAACTCACACAATCACTGCAGAGAATTCATTTACATTACATTTACCAAATGTTTGAAATGGACCATCATGTCATTTTCACTTCTCTTCAATGTTTTCTTTTTTCTTAAGTAATACATATGAAATTAATGGTTGATTTGTTTCAAATGGTCTATTTTCCTGCCCTGAGCCTAGTCTATTAGCTAGCTTACATTTAAACATATTTTAGTGTTACGGATTTTCCACTGACTAATAAGCAAAACACAGCTTTTCAAAATCCTAAGAGAAGTACATTAACTTTCTTTAAAATTGTTGTTTAAAAACAATGTCCCGCATTGAATTCTCAAGCTTGGGACAAACCGGAAAGATCCCATGAGTTTTTAAACCATATTCATTTCCCTGAGCATGGGGGCTCTGCCTCCTGGATGGTACAATGCATTCAGTCCTCCTGTCAGTTAGAATTTAGGAAGTCATTTCTCTTTAATAGTTGCCAGACCTCCTGGATAAGCTGGGGCACTTCGCTTTGCCCTGAATCTCCATTGAGACTGGAACCTTCCTACTTACTTTCTCCTTTACCACCATAAGAACACTGGGATCCCGCTGGCATAAAACTGTTTTGACCCCTGAATCATAAAGCTATACCTTAACAGTGGGATTGTTTGCAATTAAGTAACTGATCCTTTTCCTATTTAACTTGAAAACGTTCATTTGATACTAACACCATGCTTCTGTAACCCCACTTCTCCACCCCTACCTCTCAATCCCTTGACAGGTCTCCAAGAATAGCTGGGTGGCTTTGTTCTTTAACTCTGCACATAACCAAAAAACCAAGAGGCCACAGAGAGACTGGATATCAGCACAGGGCCTGGAATCAGACAGACCGACCTCATATTAAATCTGGGGTCTGCCACTTACTAGTTACATGACTTTAAGTTATTTAATTCTGTGGGACCTAAGCCCCTTCATCTGTAAAAGGTGACTACTAATAACAGTACCACACTTATAAAGCTACTTCATTCATTCAGGAAATCATTACCTAGAGTACCTACTGTTTGCCAGGAACTGTGCCAACCACTAGGTACACAGAATACACATGGATCCTACCTTCAGGGAAATTTCTTTCAATCTACTTGGGCAGTTAGATACTAAACCAACAAATGAAAATACAGTATATAGTTATAAATTTTGATAAATGCTCTAAAGGAAACGACAGAACTCTTTGGAGAGTACCAATGAGAAGTGGGGGAAAATGTCTTTGTACGGGGAAATCTTAAGCAGGAAGCATTTAGGTTATGATCTGAAGGCTACAGTGAAGGAAGCAGAAAGGGCCTTCCAGGAAGAGGAACAGCATATGCAAAACTTGGCTTTTTTGAGAAAGAAAGTGGACCACTGTGTCTTCAGGAGACTGTGTGAGGAGGGAAAACCCACACAACAAGATTGGTGCATATCAATGGAGATTTAATATGCAAAAATAAGAAACAAAAACGTAATCCAGAGTTTAGAACAGATCAGATATCAGCAAACTACAGCTCATTGGCCTACTGCCTGTTTCTGTAATAAAAGTTTTATTGGCACATGGCCACATTCATTTGTTTATGTATTGTCTATGGCTGCTTTCACACTACAACAACAGAGCTAAGTGGCTGCAACAGACCTGAAAGTCTAAAATATTTACTATCTGGCCCTTTAAGAAAACGGGTGCCAATTCTGAAATAGAGTAACTTCCAATAAATGTTTAAGTAAACAACAACAAAGTAAGCCAATACTGTATGATTCCAACTATGACATTCTGGAAAAGGCAGACTATGGAGAGAGTTAAAATATCAGTGGTTGCCTGGGGTTGTGGAGAGGTAGGAATAAATAGGCAAAGCACAGAGAATATTCAGGGCAGTGTAACTACTCTCTGGAATACTACAATGATGGATACATGTCATTATAAATTCGTCCAAACCCAAACTGTGTACAACACCAAGAATGAATCCTAATGTAAAATATGGACTCTGGGTGACAATGATGTGTTAATGCAAGTTTATCAATTGTAACAAATGTACCACTCTGGTGGGGGATGTTGATAGGAGGGGAGGCTATGCATGTGTGAGGGCAGGGGATATATGGAAATTCTCTGTACTGTTCACTCAATTTTGTTGTGAAGCTAGGACTGCTTTAAAAAAATAAAGTCTTTTTTTTTAAAGTAATATGATCTTTAGCAGCAGATCATATTTCAGGCCCCAAATCTGTTTTTTCTTGGATTCCACATAAAATATAGCAACTTAAACTGGAGTTTTCCTTGAATTTCAAGATTTCTGTGCTCTTAAGATGTGAATAAATGTAATTTTTTAACTTAAAACAACATTAAACCATCTTTCATATGCATGGGAATCAGGAAGTAATGGGATTTAACTTGAAAAATCTTTGAGAGATAGGTTAAATTAGAAATTCTGGGAAATTTAGAATGTAGAATATTATAAGATGGAAAAACAAAATATTTAAAGATTATTTCTATTAATAGTGTGTGCACATTGAGCATATTAAATAAGAAACTTCTGCTTCCAGCATCATGGCTGACTAGATGCTATGAAGCCCTCTTTCAAAACATAATTTTTATTGGATTGTTGGTCTCATGGGAACTAAGGAAAACCTCTAAAGGACTAAAATAAACAAACAAAACTCCAGAACTGAGCTGAAACCAGAATACTGTGCTGAAAGCCCACATAAATAGCAGGGGTTGCTCTGAGAGCAAATACCAAGGTCATTTACAGAACTGAGAGACTAAGAAGTCAGTGGCAAGTTAGAAGAGCTTAACCTGGAAGCTCTGACTAAACCAGGATTTTTGAAAGAACTAAGTGGTCGTAGATCGGCAGCAGCCCTTCTTGCTCCAGAAGAAACAAAAATAAATCCCTTCTGGTGAAAAGAATCCCTCTTTTATTTTATTTTTTTTTAATGTTTGTTTATTTGTTTATTTGAAGAGACAGAGAGTGTGAACAGGGGAGGAGCAGAGACAGAGGGAGAGAGAGAAACCCAAGCAGGGCCCGTGCTGTTGGTGCAGAACTGGGATGCAGGGTTCAAACTCACAAACAGTGAGATCATGACCTGAGTTAAATCAAGAGTCAGAAGCTTAACCGACAGCCACCCAGGTGCCCTAAGAATCCCTATTTTAGTCACTCAGGGCTCCCACTAAGATTTGCCAAATATAAATCCTCAAAGATTATCAACCACATAAGGAAACCAATTACCAATGAGAGAAAGACACTATACTAAACAAGAATATGTATACATTAGTGTGTGTGTGTGTGTGTGTGTGTGTGTATATATATATATATACATATATATATATATATACACACACACATATATATGTGTATGTATATGTACACACACACACACATATATATATATATATATATATATATATATATACCCAATGGCTTCAGATATTTGAAATATTAACTATAGAATGTAAAATAGCTAGTTATGATATCTTAAAGAAATAAGTAAGAGAATTAAATAAAATAAACATCCAACAAGAAACTATCAAAAGTAACTAGAAAGATCTAAAAAAATCCAAATTAAATTTGGGAGAACAATATATATATTTATATATATATATATATATATATGTATATGTATATAAATATATAAATATATATATGTATATGTATATAAATATATAAATATATATATACATACATATGTGTGTATATATATATATATATAATGGTTAATCTAAAACACTCAATGAATGTGTTAGGCACAGGTTAGAGACAGTTGAGGAGAGAGCATGTGAATTGGAAGATATCAATAGAGAGGTTACCCAGTATGCAGCTGAGAGATTAGGAGAAGGAAAATGAGAATGGGATGTTAAATGATATGGAGGACAAAAAGGGGATATCTAACACACATGAACTGGAGTCCCATGAAGAGAAACTAGAGATGCGGAGGGAAGGAGATATTTAAAGAAATAATGGCTGAGAATTACAGAGTTGGTGAAAGATAGGAATTTACATATATAGGAAGCAGAATACATAAAATAAAATTCATAGCTATACGTCATAACAAGACTAATAACAATCAGAGGAAAGCTAGTCACTTACAATTAGCTGGGAAAGCAGACTTTTCCACAGTAATAATGGAAGCCTTTAGTTACAATAACAGGTTGCTAAGAGAAAACAACTATCAATTAAAATTGGTTAATTCAGTGATGAGGGTGAAATAAAGATATTTTCAGAGAAACAAAAATTGAAAAGAGCTTATCACCAATAGATCTATACTAAAAGAACTTGTAAAAGCATAAAAGATTATAAGCTGAGATGGAAAGTTTATAATGTAAAAAGAAATGGTGAACCAAGAATACTATTTTTTAAAAATAATTTTACATACAGATTTGTTTAGATTTGCTAATATGTTTATTTTTTAAACAGAATCTAATTCATTGATCCCAAAAAAGGCATAATTAAAGTACTGGACAAAAACATGTAAATAACAGGGGGATGAACAGAGCACATTTTATTATCTTTATATTGTCTGGGAGAGGGAAGTCATTGGCCAGGCTGGCAGAAATACGGGCCATGCACAGGTTAGTCGCATAGTCTTCTTCTCATTAAGAGAAGATCTAAGTAACTACCTGATCTAATTACCACCACAACTAAGTACAAAATCTGCCCACAGCAAAGGCCAATACTGAGCCCTGGGTGAACTAACTGGCTACCTACAGACAGAATGATGACATTAGACTTCTCTGACTCTGAAGAAGTCACTGCCTTGACTTCAAAAGGATAGGAACTTTCTGCTTATGGATTTCCCTTCTTTTCAGCACTTTTGTCAGGACCGTGATTTTTAGACACACAAAGTGCCTTATCCATCTCATGATAGGCTGTGCAACATCACCCCCAACCATGGGACACATTTTATAGCAAAGGAAGTACATTGGTGGGCCCATCACCTAAAAATGCTGGTTTAGCATCCAAAGAGAGACAATACCCAAAGAGGTTGGGATATTGTCCTTTGGGAATGCAGTATATGTCTTAAATCATAGGCCAATATATGATATCATCGCCCACATAGTAAGAATATGTGGATCAGAAAACAGAGGAGGTGGCGGACTGGCCCTTCCCATTAAAACACCTAATACCTTACTGAGAGAACATTTGTTTTCACCAAAAAACATTATTATGGTGCGATGAATTAGAAACTGAGATTGTTTCCTGGGGTGTCTGGGTGGTTCAGCTGGTTAAATGTCCGACTTCAGCTCAGGTCATGATTTCACAGTTTTTGAGTTTGAGCCCTACATCAGGCTCTGCGCTGGAGGCACAGAGCCTGCCTGGGATTCATTCATTCATTCATTCATTCTCTCTCTGTCTCTCTCTCTCTCTGCCACTCCCCCACTCGTGTACTCTCTCTCTCCCTCTCAAAATAAATAAATAAACAAACAAACAAACAAACAAACTTAAAAAATAATTATGAAGTTCCATCCTATGTTGAAATATCTAGTCTATAAACACACAAACAAAACCTTCAGAAATTTTCAAATGTACCACTTGGAATAATCAAGGTAGTAGTTGAGAAAATCAGTGAGTGTAGGGTGAGTTTTTTTTTTTGAAGGACCACAAAAAGAAACTATGAAGAAGATTAAACTACCCCATTGTCACTTTCAAAGTCTCACAAAGCCACTGCCAATTTATTTTCACAAATGTTCTCTGCATCACGGCCTACAAGAGTCTATACCAGCTTCAGTGTTCTGGTTTCTACTCCTGGTTATACAATGTGGCTGGCTGTTGACTAATCATCATGATAATTTCAAAGGATGAAAAGTTTGTTCATATGGAATGTAGGTATTCTTGACCTCTGAACTCCATTGTTCTGACGCCAGGAAAAAATATGAGAGCTCCGGCAGTATTAAACAAATCTGATAAGGTCATGTCTGCCTTCAAAGAAAGATCAGCAGCCAACTGCACAATTGTCTACAATTTCCAGAATATTCTTCCCTCTAGGCCTCAACTGTTGATAATTAACTGCCTATATTCTAGGCTAAATTTATTGCATTTTCTACTGTAATTTTAGTAAAATTAAATGATTGTAATTGTAAAATTTTTAAATGACATTGAGAAAATAAAATTATTTTTCCCCTTAAAGCCTTTCTATTCTACCACTAAAACATAAATAAGATGAAAATGTATGTACCACATTACAAGAGCTTATGGGAAGAATGTTAATGAAGGATGCTAAGAAAACCTTATGCCAGACTTCTAAAACATAATAATAAATATGGGAAACTCAAGTTTCCAATGCAAATGTTCAAATCAAAAGTATTTTCAACAGATGAATGTTCAGTATGAGATTCTGACAATGTTTTCTGTAAGATCCTCATTTCTATTTCAAGTAGAGATAAAAGAGTATTTTGTACCTGGTCTACTGTTAACTTACGTTAATTTAACCGCCAATATTTTAAAATTCACAATGAAATTGCATAAGAATCAATTTATAAATATTTATCTATAAAGTTAACAACTGTGAACTGCAGCGCTGTGTCAAAGTGTAAACATAGTCTTGGAACACTGGTTCATTCTGAGAACAGATGCTGGGCCATCTCTATAATGGGGTTGATTACAGATGGTACAGTAATAATTTAGTTTCTTTCTTTCTAGTGACTTTTTAAACACACAGGTAAACCCAAGGAAAGCAAAACATGCACCTGAGCCCCTACTTTTTATTTCTGCCACAGTGGCAGACATTATTAAATGATCCTGGAACTTCTTCAGCATTCAGATCAGCATTGGTATACTTCTCATCACAGCACTCTGGTAGTCACTGTTAAGTGACTGGAACTAGTACAAGATCAAACTATTTTTTCTGTGTTTAACTCTTATGTGCTGCAGTGGTTCTAAACACTTTATGTAGCATATTTTCAAATATTAGAAAGTCTGGTAGCACTCTCAAGGATTAAGAGATTGAAAATAATTATAAATAAGTTTCAACAACAATAATACTCTAGTCTGTCACTGCCTCACGGTGTCTAGTAAAGTAGCCCCAATTATCAGTTATTCATTTTATATCCAGGTGACCCTTTGAGGGTAACCATTTACAGTTGTGGTTCTACTCCTATAGTAAAGCTCTCTTATGTCCATTCGACATGCCATGTTCCTTTAGGCCCTCCTGGTACTCTGCTTAAGGGAACAGATTCTGCTATCAAGACAATGGGGTGTGACACTGTTGGTTTGCCTTTATTTATTTATTTTTTAATGTTTATTTATTTTTGAGACAGAGAGACACAGAGCATGAACAGGGGAGGGGCAGAGAGAGAGGGAGACACAGAATCTGAAACGGGCTCCAGGCTCTGAGCTGTCAGCAGAGCCCGACGCGGGGCTTGAACTCGCGGACCGTGAGATCATGACATGAGCTGAAGTCGGACGCTTAACCAACTGAGCCACCCAGGCGCCCCTGGTTTGCCTTTAGAAAGAACACTTTGGCCAATGAGTCCTTGCTCACCCAATCCCAGAGACAGAGATAACAGTTAAGAATCTACTGGATTTGCTAGGTGAAGACAATTAGGTCTACCTATTTTATTTGCCTTATCTCCTTCAATTCTCTCAGCATCCTGTGAGAGATAGGAGGCTCGGAGATGTTAGCTCCTTACCCCATGACCTGTTGTGAAGAAGTAACAGAGACACAACTCCAGGGAGGAGATATGGCTGACTTCAAAGCCACTGCTCTTAGCCTCTCTGCCAGTCTGCCCTGTGGTGACTAACCAAATCCAGTCACCTTCAGCAGCAGGATTGGATCTAAAAAATCAACAGCAACAACCAGCAAAATGAAATAGCCACCATCGTTCTTTCTACTGCTTTAGTCAGAGTCTATTTTAATGAGGACAGGCAATCTACTTCCTGTTTGGACCAGAGGTCTAAAAGCACCAGTTCCTTCTGCTTCCTTCAGGAGGTCTTTCCATTTGAAATGTGATCGTTTCTTAGACATAAAGTGGATGATAGAGCTTTACAAATGTCAAAAGCCATAGACAACACAATGTGAATTAGTATCAGGAATGAGTACATTTTAGCCCCCCACTTTCACATAGAAACAATATTTTCACTGTCACTTTACAGGTGAAACAATTAAGGAAAGAAGAGAGGGACATTACTAACGTTAATTTAGCACCTAGATATCAATGCTCATGTGACATACATGAGCTCTTTAATCTTCACAATAGGCACCAAGCATATATTGTTAGTTCCCTCTGGTTAATTTTTATTACCATGTCACCTACTATATGTTTTATGTATTTAATTTATTTTCTGTGTCCTGCCTACCCCATTAGACCCTCCATTCCAAAAGGGATTCACATCTTGGTCTGTTTCATTTATTGCCATATCCCTACTAGTGCGTGGCACATGGTAGATATGCAATAACCATTGACTGAATAACGGAATAGAGGCTCAACAAGGTTCAAAAACTTGCCTGAGGCATGCATTTTGGAACTAAGCCTTCTATCATCTGTACCCAATTGCTACTTAATACCCCAACTCTGGGCCCAGGGTTACTTGAATAATTGAAGACTCCTACCAGGTGGGGCAACACCTTAAGGGTATCACTTGGCAGTGCTTTGTGAGTAATGGCACCCTTTGACCAGGAGTGTCTTGCTATTATTGCTTCTTCACAATTAACAAAAAAATGAAAGAAGTTGAGTCCTGAAACAATAGCCATATCCCCAGATTTAGGAAACAAACACTAAAACAAATGGTGTTGATGGAATTATACCAGCAATAGAAGTTGCCCACAATTCCTCTGTGGTACTTCACCTCCTAGTCTTCAGCTCCTGTCTGGTTCAGATGGCTGCAATTCAACTCAATGAACACTGACTGAGGGCTACCCAGTGTCATCTGCAGTTGGTAACTGGGGAAGATGACTCCCTGTCTTTAAGTAACTCACAGTCTACTATGAGGAGAAAGACAGTGAAACACCTAGGTTTTATATGAAGCATCATGATGTGATAAAAATAGCATACAGTAGGAGTGCAGAGAAAGGAAAGGCTGGTTATCTGAAGGCTGCATCAAGGAAGACTTAAAGGAGGATGAGGCATGTGACCTGGGCTAAAATGAGGGTCACTACTCAAGGAAGGAAGAATCCCAAAGTCACTACCAAGCTGAAGCAGGGGAATTACAGATTCCTGGAGTTCTGGGTGGAGGGGGGGTGTTAATGACATCTAGTGGGTAGAGACCAGGAATGTTACTAAGCATCCTACAATGCCCTCCATGTCCCAAAGGGATTATCCACTCCAAAATGCCAATAGTGGTAAGTTTGAGAAAGCCTGACTTAGAGTATGAGCTTTGAAGGCAAACAAACCTGCATTGGTGTCCCACCTCTAACCCTAAGTAGCCAAGTGACAAATGACAGACGGTTACTTAGTAGTCAAGAGGCAAATAACATATCCCCACTGTGCTTAACTGTATTCATCTGTTAAATGGAAAATGCTGGCAGCACCTACCTCACAATGGTCACTCCTTCACTCAGCAGATATGTCTAAAGGGTCTCCTATGTGCCAGGCACTATGCTAGGTCCCAGGATACTGCAGTGGGTAAAATGAATGTAATCTCCATCTTCATGGAGTTAATCATGGGAATCAGGCATATAAGGGAGCAATAATAATAAAGATGTAGGGATGCTACTGCAGTGATGTGTTAGAGGGTAAAGAAGCTCCAACAAGGAAGATCTACCCTAGACGAGAGGGAACAAAGAAGCCTTCTGGGAAGAAATAGCATGGATGCTTAACTGACTGAGCCACCCCAGTGCCCCAGCCTAAATTTTTAAATCAATTTTTATGACCAAATCACACACTCTTACAAAACTTGAAGTTAATAAAACTGCCAAATTTTGACTGATTTCTTAACTTCACTCAGTTTTCTAGAGAAAAATGGTATGAATAAAGAAGATATTTACATGTATTCCTGTCAAATAATGACAGCTATGTCCCTCAATGCAGCTTTTTTTTTCTATTGAATTCTGTGGCTTTTGGAAATAAGATGAGGGAAGAGGGGGGCTTCTAGTTGTCTGAATTAAGATTCTAAAGGGTCATCATGAGCAAAATTCAGTTTTCTGTTCTCAATTTCCCTATATCTTTACATAGATGCTCCTCTGTTTTCCAAAGTATCTTAATAGCACATGCTAAATGTACAGAAAGATAAACATTCCAACACAGCTCTACATGGCAGGGCCCCCCACCCAGGCTGCTATTCATCATGGAGTTGTAAGTCTTGGGAGCACTTATTCTCGTCTTCCTCAGAGTGGCACAGATACTCAAGAAGTCAGGGAGACACTGGCCCCCAAATTCAATAAACCATCACTTCTTTGACAAGTTAGGACATGAAAATGTTTAGAACATGGCTGCTGGGCTGCTGACTTTCACTTAAGCCATGTATTTTACAGTACCTAGTGCAAATATGTATAAAAATTAAATTCACCACCCTGGTATTCAAAAGGATATCGTTGGCTATGAAGTTCTAGGATCACAATCCAGTATTAGGAGCTCATACCAGGACCATTTGCCTATCCACACAACCAAAGTATAAAGTCCCCAGTGAGCTCTCTTACAAGTCAGTTGGCATCCATGCTTCAAATCACAGAGGTTTTGTGGTAAGGAATTAGCTGGAACCACTGCTGGCCCCATTTTTGATCCCTCAAACTGCAGGGGAAATGCATGTACAAACCTTTTCAACACATTTTCAGATACACCAAATATGTTACAATCAAGGTTATCTCAGGTAGAAGAAAACAGTTCTGCTAATTCTTAAGCCTAGTGTCAAAGGGACTGGGAAGGTTTCCACAGAAAGAGCAAAGATTTCACACTGAATAATCCATGATGACAAGATTTTAAGGAGATAAATCCTTCTACTCACAAAGTATATGTAACTCACTTGCATGTCTGCAAATCATCAGGCAACTACTGTCCATTTTTAAAATCTGTCTTGATAGTCTTCTGTTCACGCATGCATTTTCATATTCTGACATGTGCAAACATTTTCACTCCTTTTTTTTTTTTTTTTTTGGCTATACACACAACTCATACCCTACAGAAAAACTGAGAAGATATAGGTAAGAAAAATAAAAGTAGAAAATTGATCTCATCAATTAAAAATAATTAACTTTTAGACACTGGTAAATATTCCTCCAAATATCTATTTTTCTCTTACGCACTCATTTTTCCCTCCCCTCTCCTCTATACCACAACACACAGACATAAACATCTTAAAATCATGCACACTATACATATTAACCTGACTTTTTTCAGTTAGTGATATATGTAGAATCTTTTAATGAAAGTAAATGCATATCTGTATTATCCCTATTAACAGCTATTATTGATTTCCACTATGAGTAAGTGTAAACATACGTTTGTGTGCAAATACACCATTGTAGGCATACCTTAGAGATACTGTGGGTTCAGTTCCAGACCACCTCCATAAAGCAAATATCACAATAAAGCGAGTCAAATGTGCATATAAAATTTATGTTTACATTATAAATAGTTTATTAAGTGTGTGCAATAGTAGCATGTCTAAAAAATGTACGTACCTTAATTTAAAAATATTTTATTGCTAAAAAATGCTAACCATCATCTGAGCTTTCAGCAAGTTGTTCACTGATCAGGCCTGTGGCTGCTGAAGGCTAAGGGAGGCTGTGACAATTTCTTTAAATAGTGAAGACAACAGTGAAGTTTGCTGCATTGAGTGACTCTTGCTTTCATAAACGATTTCTCTGTAGCATGTGATGCTGTTTGATAGTATTTTACCCACAGTAGAACTTCTTTCAAAATTGGAGTCAATCTTTTAAAATCCTGCTGCTGCTTTATCAACTAAGTTTATGTAATATTACAAATCCATTGTTGTTATTTCAACAATCATCACAGCATCTTCACCTGGAATAGATTCCAGCTCAAGAAATCACTTTCTTCGTTTATCCCTAAGTAGCAACTCCTCATCCATTCAAGTTTTATAAGACTGCAGCAATTCAGTCCTATCTTCAGCCTCCACTTCTGATTCTAGTTTTCTTGTTGTTGCTACCACATCTGCAGTGACTCCTCCACTGAAGTTGAACCCCTTAAAGTCCTCCATGAGAGTTGGAATCAACTCCTTCCAAAGTTCTCATGATATTTTGACCTTTCCCCATGAATCATGAATGCTCTTAATGGCCTCTATAATGGTGAATCCTTTCCAGAGGTTTTCAACTTACTTTATCTGAATCCATCAGAAGAATCACTGTCTATGGCAGCTCTAACCTTATAAAATGTATTTCTTAAATAATCAGACTTGAAAGTCAAATTTTCTCCCTGATTCATGGGTTGAAGAATGGATTTTGTGTTAGCCAGTATGAAAGAAACATTAGTCTCATTGTACATCTCCATCAGAGAGCTCTTGGATGCCCAGGTGCATTGTCAGTAAACAGTTATATTTTGAAAGGAACATTTTTTTCTAAACAGTATGTCTCAACAGTAGGCTTAAACTACTCAATAAACCATGCTGAAATAGCTTTGCTGTCATCCAGGCTTTGTCGTTCCATTTATACAGCATTGGCAGAGTACATTTATTGTAATTCTTAAGGTAAATGAGCACTGGCTTCATCTTAAAATCATCAGCTGCACTAGCCTCTTAACAAGTGAGTCAACCTCTTTGATGCTTTGAAGCTAGGTATTGACTTCTCTCTAGCTATGAAAGTTCTAGATGGCGTCTTCTTCCCATATAAGGCTATTTTGTCTACATTGAAGATCTATTGTTTAGTGTAGGCACCTTCATGAATTATCTTAGCTAGGCCTTCTGGAGAACTTGCTGTAGCTTCTACATCAGCAGTTGCTGCTTCACCTTGCACTTATGTTATATATATGGCTCCTTTCCTTAAATTTCACGAACCAACCTCTGCTAGCTTTAAACTTCCGCAGCTTCCCTGCCTCTCTCAGGCTTTATAGAACTGAAAAGAGTTACAGCCTTCCTCTGGGTTAGGCTTTGGCTAGAGGGGATGTTGTGGCTGATTTGATCTTCTACCCAGACCACTCAAACTTTCTCCCTATCAGCAACAGAGCTATTCCACTCTCTTATCATTAGTGTGTTCACTGGAGTAGCACTTTTAATTTCCTTTAAGAACTTTTCCTCTGCATCCACGGCATGGCTAACTGGCCCAAAAGGCCTAGCATTTGGCCTATCTCAGTTTTTAACATGCCCTTCTTGCTAAGCCTACTCATTTCTAGCTTTTTATTTAAAGTGAGCAGCGTGCAAGTCTTCCTTTCATTTAAACACTTAGAGGCTGTTGTAGGCTTATTAACTGGCCTAACTTCAATATTGTTGTGTCTCAGGGAATAGGGAAGTCCCAGGAAAGGGATACAGGGGAATGAATGGCCAGTCAGTAGAGCTGTCAGAACACACAATATTATCAATTAAGTTCACCATCTTATATGGGTGTGCTTCCTGGCACCCCAAAACAATTCCAATAGTAATATCTGATTACAGATCACCATAACAAGTACAATGATGATAACAAGTTTGGGGCGCCTGGGTGGCTCAGTCGGTTGAGCGTCTGACTTCGGCTCAGGTCATGATCTCATGGTCCATGAGTTCGAGCCCCGCGTCGGGCTCTGTGCTGACAGCTCGGAGCCTGGAGCCTGCTTCCGATTCTGTGTCTCCCTCTCTCTCTGACCCTCCCCCGTTCATGCTCTGTCTCTCTCTGTCTCAAAAAATAAATAAACATTAAAAAAAAATAATGATAACAAGTTTGAAATATTGCAAGAATGACCATGAAAACATGACACAGAGACATAAATGAGCAAATGCTGTTGGAAAAATGGCACCATAGACTTGCTGGACACGGGGCTGCCACAAACCTTCAATGTGTAAAAACTGCAGTATCTGTGAAGTGCAATACAATAAAATGCAATAAAACAAAATGTGCCTGTATTGAATGTGCCCCACTGTTGGACAAATCGGATGACTCTCTTCCTTTTCTCACTTTCATAAACAATTCTTTAATAAATATGGGCATCCATGTACCTAGATCTCGACATATTGTTTCCACAGGCTAAATTCCATAGGCTGAATTCCTAAAAGAATGGTCACAGTTGTTTCCATAGGCTAAATTCCTAAAAGAATAGTCACACCAAAGAAAAGAAATATTTTAAGGCTTAAGAAGCTTATAATTCCTGCACTAGGATGAGTATTGTTGAGATTTAACAGAACTCTGTGACCTGGAAATGTCCCACAGCAGTACTATCTGCACTGTAGCCACTAACCACTTGCAGGATGTTAAGTAGCATTTCTCTGCCCACTACATATAAGTGGCATCACTCCATCCCTCTCATGTAACAATCTAAAATGTCTCCAGACATTGCTAAAGGGCCCTTGTTGGGCAAAATCATTCCCAGTTAAGAACCGCTCATATAGGTACAAAGTCATTTGACTCAACGTTGTCATAGATTGTTCTCCAAAAGGGCTACACCCATTAAAACTCACACCAGCAGCACAAGAGATGTCATACTAGAGATGTATATATCTTCATACGCCAACTCTCACCTTTCCAATTTTGACCAGTCTAATGAATATAAAGTAATATCTCACTGTTGTTTTAGTTTGTTTTTCCCTAAATAGTTGCAAGTTTGAGCATCTCTAACTAGACCTGATCACTTGTATTTCTTCTTCTGAGAAGTGCCTATTCACAACTTTTATTTTTTTCTATTGAGTTATCTGTCTATTGTTTGGTGACCTACTAATATTCTCTATACATTCTAGATATTAATTCCTAATCAGTTTTTGACATTATAAATATCTTCTTTCAACCCATCATCTAGTTTTAAACTGTGTTTATCATATACTTCCTGGGATAAAAATCCTAGATTGTGATGGAATAAAGTGATTTTATTTTTTCACGCCATGTTTTGTGCTTTTGGGATTTTTATTAAGAAGACTTTCCTTAGGGGTGCCTGGGTGGCTCAGTTGAGCATCTGAATCTTGATTTGGGCTCAGGTCATGATCTCATAGTTCGTGAGATTGAGCTCCACATCGAACTCTGTGCTGACAGTGCAGAGCCTGCTTGGAATTCTCTCTCTCTCTCTCTCTCTCTCTCTCTCTCTCGTCTTTGCCTCCACATGGGCTTTTTCAAAATAATAAATAAACATTAAAAAAAAAGAAGACTCTCCTTATTCTTAGGTCTCAAAAAGATTGTTACAAATTATCGTCTGTTAAGCTTTAATGTTTTGCCTTTCTCGTTTGGCATTTTAATCCAGGTGATACACTTTTGCATGCGGGGCCAAGTAAGGACCCAGTTTTGCTTTTTCCATATAGTGATCCTATTTAGTTTACAACTATTACAAAGTGGCTGACTCTCCTCTCTTCACCACTTTGGGTATCACCTTCATTATATATCAAGTTCCCAAATATCCACAAATTCCTTTACCTTTCTGAACTGTTTTCTTTATCCATAAAATGGGAATGAAATTCATCCCTCCTGGAATTGTTGTATTAAAAGGGATGCAAAAAATGTAAAACATGGGGTCCAGAGCACAGCACAAAGGATGCACTCTAGACAAGGCAGTGCTTGTGATCATTTCTGGTTGGAACCCTTGCCTTAGGAGCTCACCATTTATTTTACCTCATGAAATCAACATAAGAAACAAAGACAAGGGTGGGATGGTGTTCTGTGCCCTCTATGTGCAGAGAGACTCCAGGAGAGACTCATGAGGCTGGAGTGATCAGAGGGGGCAACTGTGGGCCACTGGATAAGACCGAGAGACGGCTCACTTATTGTTATGACATCTGGCTAAACAGAGGAAGAGATGTTCAACCTCAAAACAGGAAAATGGAATTCGAGACCCCAAGAAGATACCATTTCACATTATTGCACCTGAAAAATTAAGAAGTTGTACATATCAAACGTTGGCAACTATTTGGATCTCCATGGGATCTCTAACATGCCTGGGGGGAGTATAAACTGGTGTAGTGACTTCTGAAAGCACCTGAGAATTTGTCACATACCCTATGATCCAGTGATCACATTCCTAAGCATATAACCAAGAGAAATTATTGTATGTGAGTAGGTTTACTTAAGCCCTGCTTGTAGGGAGAAGAAAAACTGGAAGTAGTACTAAGTGCCATTGACAGGAAAATGGAAAAATAAATTGTAGACTGCTCACACAGTGGAATATAACGCAGCAGCAAAATTAATAACTATGGATACTATGGATATACAATACTATGGATAGTTTTGAGTAATATCGTATTGGCTGGGAAAAATCAAGTCCCAGAAGATCACACACAGTATGCTATCTTTTTTATAATGTTAAGAAAATAAAACCAAATTACAGTTTAAATATTCATACATATGTGATTGACTAAAGTATGGTGATAGTGAACACAAAATCTAGGGTTATGGGCATATATTAGAGAAAGGCTATGGGCTAGGAATGGGGAAACCCATACAGACATACAGTTATAATTCATGATCTGATGATTCCTGGTGTAAGTATTAAGTCCATATACGTATACATGTGTGTGCATGTATGTGTATGCATATGTCTTGCATGTTGCATGTACCAATGATGGTAGTATGTCATGAATCAAGAATCCTGGTTAAACCAATTTTATAATCTGAAATCCATTAAAATACATATGAATGAATGTCAGGCACTATATTAAACACCTTACACTTTCTCATTTAAATTCTCACAACAGTCAAACAAGGTAAGTACATTTGTATCCCCATTTTACAGATTAGGCAATTGAGGCTCAGACAAAACATGTACCTTGCCAACATTCTATGGGAAGTGAGTGTCAGGATTTACACCAAGGCAATTGGACTCCAGAGCCATGATTTTCTAAACTGCTATGCCACAGCCTTCTCAGACTCTTTATTGGTTACCTGCACTATCCAATATTGTTCTTACTAGCCACATATGGCTATCTGAATTGAAATTAAAGGAAATTTTCAATTCCATTTCATGTTGCACTTGTCATATTTCAAGTGCTCAACAGCCACATAGAGCTCTAGTGGCCAGCCTCCTGGAGAGTGAGATGGGGAACCCATCATCACAGAAAGTTCCATTGGACAGCCCTGGCTTAGATGGTTGCAGACCCAGGAACATAGCTCAAGTTGACTTATCTCTGGTTCAGTCCTTTTCCCACTACTCCACACTTCTTCCCAAATGCAGCTTTCTGATGTTGACACCCCTTACAGAATCTCAACAGCTCAGGAAGGTTCTTAGATATCCACCCTGCGCTGAGCTAAAAGGGCACCAGGGAATCTGGGGCTGCCTGATGAGGTGGCCAGCTTTTAAAACTAGCCTTGTGCTCTACACTGACAATTTTTCTTAAAAAATGAGAAACTAAAACTTATGAAACACAGAAATGTTCAGCATGTGTAAATAGTTACATAAGAGAAAATAAAAACTTGCTACAACACCTTCAAAGAGCTGGCCTTATTATAAACACCAAATTTTTATCATTCCTTCAAAATTATTTCTCCTATTAAATGCAAGTTCTTCCATCAAAGCCACATTTGCTCGTTTAGTCAACCGCTCTCCTAGCCCTGGGCAACATACGCTTTTCCATTTCTTCTCATGTAACCCTCTTGGCTACTGTGAATGCTACAAAACCCACTTCAAAGCATGAGAGGCGGGAACAGGACCTACAAGGCCAAGAAGAAAAGCTTCCAGGGATGGGATAAGATATGAATTTTGTAGAGCTAGATGAAAGCATTTATGAATATCTTTGCAAATGCATCAGTACAGGCAAACTGCAGAAGAAACAGAATGAAAAACAAAAATAAAAGTATATCTTTGGCATTCCAAATGCCCTTCCCAGATACCTGATTATTTGAGTGCCTTAAAATTCATGAAGATACAAGTTACAAAAATGCCCTTTGGTTATCAGACATGAATCATCAAATCTTCAAGATCACTTCTCCTTCTGATTCTCCTGACAATCCAGCAAGGTGCACAAGGTTGCATGTTCATCTCGCAGGTAAGAAAAACACAATTAGGTTTGCAAATTGGCAGAGATATAGGATCAAACAAAGATTTCTTGCTGCCAATTCTGATGAGTTTTTGCTGTACTCAAGCTGCATTTTACTTTATTTATTTTTATTTTTTATTTTTATTTTTTCTTTTTGCATTTTGAAATGTCAATCAGATTCTCTTCTCTTTCAGTTTAAGCCCACCGTGGCCAGGCTTAAGTAAACAAAGCCTTTGAAATCCATAGCTAGGGCATGAAATAACTACAAAAATATAAGAACTGGCTGATGTGGTCAACCTTTCTATGAAAGGAGTTACATAGCAGATGACAAATTGTAAGATATATGTGGGCTGGTACATGTGGGCTACTTATTTATAGGCTTACATCAAAGTTGGGTGGATATATGGCCCTACTCCCCTTTCCCTGTGTCCCACGTGAGAACATTTTTCCTGGCCCTCTCCTCTCTATCAAACACACAAGCGTTGATGTTAACGTTGATGTCTTGATGCTAAGACTGTATGGGATCAGTGGACCCCATGCAATGACAGCAAGTCATCTAACACAGGCGTGGTGTCTGTCAAGAGGTCTGCTCTGCCCTGTGCACCTCTATCTGCTTCAATCCTTCTAATCCTCAAGGTCTACGTTCTGCAGGTGTCACTTTATCCAGAAGCCTCCCTTAGCTCCTCAGCACTACTGACCCTTTCCATAGCAGCTGCCCACTCTCACGGGGAAGGTTCATTCTGTTCTAAACCCCTGTTTAGTCTGTCCACTAAGACTATGAGCTCCCGGTTGGCAGGTTCTTCAAGTGCTGGATCTGGGTTTAACACAGAGTAGCCACCAGTAATGTTTGCTGAACAACTACTCACTGAAGTAATGTTTGTTTGTCCGTGTCATGGATACACGAACAAATGATCTAACAAGTAGTTCCAGCTTTAATCAGGGTTCCAATATGGCAGGGATGTCCTCGTAGGTATTTGCTTAAGACACTTGCTCTCTTAGTGGGTGTGACAGGCAGACTTTTGGTTCCCTGGTATCAGATCATGAATATGTTCATGATCCGGCATAAAAACTTTACAGGTGTAATTAAGTTAACTTGACTCTAAAAGAGGCAGATTATCCTGGATTATCACAATGGGCCCAATGTAGTAATTTGAGCCCTTAAAAGCAGAAAAAGAATTCAGAAGAGGAAATCAGAAAGATTCAAAACATAAGAGTTTGACCTGCCATTGTTGGCTTGAAGATGGGGGGAGCTATATGAAAAGCATGAGAAGGAAGTTAATTCTGCCAAAACCCCAGGAGCTTGGCAGAGGAGTCTGAACCCCAGATAAGAACTGCAGCCGCAACTGATATCTTTTTTTTTTTAATGTTTATTTTTGAAAGAGATAGAGAGAGAGGGACAGAGTGTGAGCAGGGCAGGAGCAAAGAGAGAGGGAGACACAGAATCAGAAGCAGGCTCCAGGCTCCGAACTCTCAGCACAGACCCCAATGTGGGGCTCGAAGTCACAAACTGCAAGATAATGACCTGAGCCAAAGGTGGATGCTTAATTTACTAAGCCACCCAGGCACCCCAACAGATATTCTGATGTTAGCCTGGTGAGACCCTGGGCAGAGAATCCTACTGTGCTGTGCCAGAATTCTAACATGTAAAAACTGTGAGATAATAAAGGTGTGATGTTTTAAGCTGCTACATTTGTGGTCATTTGTTATGGCAACAATAGAAAACTAATACAGGGGCTTTCTCTAGAAGCAGAAGACCCTCAGACAGAATTTGACTTCAAGGTTTTTTTTTTTTTCTTTTTAAGTTTCCTTATTTTGCAAGAGAGAGCATGAGAAGGGGAAGGGCAGAGAGAGAGGTAGAGAGAGTGAGAATCCCATGCAGGCTCTGCACCATCAGCACAGAGCCCCAGATAGGGCTCAAACTCATGAACTGTGAGATCATGACCTGAGCCAAAACTAACATTCAGACACTCAACCAACTGAGCCACCCAGGTGCCCCTGACTCCAAGTTTTTAGCTAGGGAGATAATCACTAAAGAGTGGTGTATTGGAAAGCCAATACAATCCAGTTACCACTGGGGGAACAGAGGCTCAGTCCTTCTGGGGACCTCTAGGAAACCTACAGAATCAGCTTTAGTTATCCTCTCTGAGGGTAGGTAACCAGAGCCCTGATCCACCTGCTGTCACCTGCCATTGGTGAGACCTGTTCCCAGGGGCATTAATTCTCTAGCACCTCTGGACTTTCTATAGTTCCTTCTGCCTTGCAGTCTCTACTCTAAAAGAGGAAAGCGGGGCACCTGGGTGGCTCAGTCAGTTGGGCATCTGACTTCGGCTCAGGTCATGATCTCGCAGTCCGTGAGTTTGAGCCCGTTTCAGGCTCTGTGCTGACAGCTCAGAGCCTGGAGCCTGCTTTGGATTCTGTGTCTCCCTCTCTCTCTGCCCCTCCCCTGGTCATGCTCTGTCTCTCTCTGCCTCAAAAATAAATAAGAACATTAAAAAAATTAATTTTAAAGGAGGAAAGCAATTCTGATAAATGAACTTCTCGAAAAGCAGTACAAGCTGGGGTTGCTATGCACTTAAAGGAGGACTTACAGAAAATGGGAGATATTTAACCTTCTCAACAGTAAATCTCAAAAGAAGAAATTTTAGTATTATACCTATAGGAGAGGCTTTCTCAGCCTCCTTACTACAACTCCCTACTATGTCCACTGGCAAGGCTTATCTGTCCTGAATCCTTCTGCCAAGTGAGCATTTACCAATGACACAGCTTTATGAACACAGATGTGAGCCCTATCAGTACTGTGCTCTGTGTGGCCTCTCTCCATACCATTGTGCACATCTTTAACCACTTTGGACTTCCCAAATGAAAGCCACATTATAAATACAGGCATTGTTCTCATTCCCTAGTAATAATGGTAAGAAGTCCAAAAACAAAGACTGAAATCTAGTGCTTGGGGACAGTCTGAGGACGCAAGAGACCCAGGGAGGAACAGGTTTTTCAGCAGAGGCATAATTACCTCTCTGTCAGATACAATCTCACTCCCCACATGATTTCCATTATTTCAAGACAATTTAAATCCCACCTTTCCTCAGACAAAAGGCTGGGATTGCAAAACAAGGAGCTTCTTACAGCAAGAATGAGTGGTATTGTTCTACAGAACACATTGTATCAGAAAAGAGTACCTTAAGCAAGCAGAGCTGGCCAGGTGGGAATTCCTTATACAAACTGTGAAAGGGACTTGAAAACATTTGCTGGTGTGCAGTGTATGTGGTACGGCGGAGACACTTGCTTCTTGCATGTGGCAGGACTCTGGAATATCACGGTGGAGCTAAAGTTCAGGCATCACTTAACACTGGATGCTTCAAGTCCCACTTCTCAAAGACAAGGTTTGTATGACACGAGGGGTCCAGTACACTGGTGCCCAGTACACTGCTACTGTTTTTGTTTTCTAGGCCCTGAGCTAGTCATCATTTATGTAATATTCACAACCATATTCTGCTATTATTACTACCCCCATTTTATAGATGAGGAAAGTGAGGCTCTGAAAGGTTAGCTCATTTACCTGAACAGGTCTGACCTGCTACTTTGGTCCCTGCTTCAAACATCTCCCAACTTTCTGTGTTTCACACAGTGCCAGGCACCAAATGTCTGAGTGTTTCAGCAGCCTCCTGGATAAGCTGTCTCCTGCCAACCCTGGCTGGTGCCACAGCATCCACAACTGTACCCTTTTGGAAGCTCACCCAATGAATGGGCAGCCTGCAGCTTATCAAATTCAGTCTCACTTCTTTTACTCAAGAAAGCACTTCAGTTTGCAAATAAGTAACATTTATGTTGTTATGAGAATAACTTTGAATCCATTCTCATATATTAAGAAAAAGTCAACTACTCCCAAACCTTGGTTGAGGCAATGTTGTGTAGTGGTTAAGTCCTTGGGCACTGAAGCTGAGAGAACTTTGAGTTCACCTACTTGATTCCACCAATTACAGCTAAGCGATATGTGGAGCAAAGCAATTAAGTTCTCTGAATCTCAGTTTTCCCATCTGTCTAGTAGGCTATTGTATACTATCTGCTCATGGGAATACTGTGAAGATCAAATAAAATCCTACACATAAAGAGCTTTGCATTATGCCTGGGACATAACAAGCTGTCAATAAATGTTCATCTCACTGTCATTGTTATCACACTATTTTCCAGTTCTTTGTTATTACTGGCAAACCTCTGATTTGGACACAACAACTCCAGCTAAGTCACAAGAACTGCCTTCCAGTTCTCTCACTGGATAAAGGCCCAGACTTGGCCTCTCCTTGTTGACCTTATTGATCTTTAAGTCAGCCATCTGACTGCTTGTCACTGCCTCTTTCACAGGGCACCACACTTCTGGGGGATCATAAGTAGGATTGAAGGTCTGCATGATGGACTGTCAAGTGGAATTCCTCTTCTCTGTTGGCAAACCTGCCAAGGCCCTTCCCGAGGTGCCTGGGAAGAGACCATACCCCGAATGTTCCAATTCATTACAGTGACATTCATGAAACATATTCTGTACCCCAAGTTCCACACTCAGAGTTCGAACCTCACAGTCCAATCAACTTGGTCCCTGCCCTAGAGGAAAGCATGGTGACATGCCTTTCATTTTGGCAGCGTAGAGCAGGGCCCTTAAAGAGCAAACAGACTCTAAAAAATCATATTTAAAAAGCAGAACTATCAACTGTTATGCCTAGATGAATGCTTTCAACATAAGTTTGTTCCTGGATCAAATAGTGACAATCATCCAATGTCATTACACTGGTGAGATTTCTATGAAACACACAGTACAACAGCACAATAATCTTTCTTCTTCCAAAGAAAAAGAGGAGCACAGAAGCTGATCTTTGGCTCCGATGGACCCAGGCTTAAACTCTGGCTGGCTTATTGCTAGCCAGGCCACTCAGCAGGTGAGCTAACCACATAGGCCACATTCTCATCATCTGTAAGATAAGATGATGATAATCAAGACTACCAAACTCAGAGGGTTGCTGTGTGTATAAAGCGCAACAAGGCCGCTAAAGCACTTAGCAATGCACCTGGTGTTCAAAAAGTATTAGAAATGTTTCTTCTTATTAAAGTTCTTCAAAACTCACCGTGTAGATTCACTGGCAAAAAGTCAGCAAAGAAATTACCAATGGCTTTAGAAAAGGAACAATAGGCTTATACTTCCTAATGAAAAGAATTTCACAGTAAATGCACATATGCAAGTCCCTAAGTGTCCCTGTGTCCACTTGGGCTCATGGGAAGAGATGGGTTTTTGCAGAGACCAGGGTATATACTTCAAGGTCGGTGCTGGTGCCAGCCCATGTGGGTCACCCCATGGAAATTCAGTTTTCTGCATTAGCCTTTAATGGTCCTCCTCTGCTGGGCATTTTGGGCTATGGTTTGAAGTAAATGCACTCAAATAAACATCTTTTGGTGCCAGAACTGCCATGGGCACATACCTTTCTTTCGATGGTCCTGGGAAGTGGTTTATTAAACTATTGTTCTCGATTAAAAACTCATGTGTTTGTTCAGTCCAATATGGGTCGCCGCTTTGAGTGAAAGATCCCCTTGACATGGCAAAACCTCTACTTGTGACAAGCTGGTGCCAAGTATGTCTTAACCAGACGCAGGCCCGGGTTTGATTAGCAGCCACCGAATTCCATGTAAAATCAGATAATGATGGTTTTTCCCCTCTCTGCTGAGCAAATATCCTCAGCTTTTAATCAAGTCTATATATGAAAAACCTCTATATTAATAGCTCCATGAAGTACAATGGTTTTAAACCTATGGTTCATCTCAACTTTCCTGACCTCTGACTGTTTAATCTGAAAAGGACCTGAGCAATACAACTAAAAATAAAGGGACTACAATATTTATTTTGGCAGATACCATAGAGATACAAAGGAAGGACATGTGGTGAGTGGAAATTCTCTACCACACACGGCGGGAAGAGAAAGAAAAGGCTCTGGAGCCTATTTTGTTTTCCCACTTGTGGGATAGCATCTATTGGATAATGATGATATTAAGACTGCAAAGACACGTGCCGCTTTGGAACGCTGCACCAGACTCCATGGCTGTGCATGGAAACCTCCTTCTCTGCCCCTTTGGATGTTCAAAGGGTCCAACTGCAAACCTGGGAAACATGAGCCTTTTCAGAGAGACTGGAGTCTCAGCTTGGGCTTCTTTTCCCTTCTAATGGGCACAATTTGGGTGTCTGCAGTTAATTATTTGCAGGTGCATTTCTGCTGCATGCAATGGAGTCCCCAGTTAGGCTCTTGCAGGTGTAATTAGCAATTTCCACCTCACTTTGAGGGGGCAAGTGGATAATTGTGCCCACGAGGTGGTCACAGTTCCTGTCCAGGTTGAGTAGAATGCTCCACTGCAGACCACTGTCTGGGTATCCAGCTCTATGAGACACAATGCTGGGCATTTAGGAATAAGTGTCAGGTGTGCATCTGGAGTTTAGAAGTGAGGCCCCACATAGAGAGTTGGCTTCGGGGTTCTCTGAGACAAAAAGGATAAAAGCTCCAGGCTGAGGACATTGAGCAATTCTATAAAATTCCACAGAAGTGGACCAGAGTTACAGAATTAACCTTTCGTAGATCAAGAAGATCAACTCCGTGAGAAAAACAAGTCTCTATTAACTTTGCAACAAGCTTTATACTTAAAGAATTTTCATATAAATCATCTTGTGTGAGCTCACCTACTTAAAACTTAGTTATAATATTCAAAATTTTAATAATAATAGTACTTACTGAGTGCTTACTGGGCCAGCTGTTATCCTAAGTGTGTGTGTGTGTGTGTGTGTGTATGTGTGTGTGTGTGTGTGTGAATGTTTGTATATGTGTTCAATCAATGCTCTTGAAACACCACTTTAAAGAATTATTATATCCATTTTAAAGAACATAAACTGAGGCACAGGGAGATAAAGTAACATGCCCAGGGTGACAAGACTAGTAAGGAGTGGAACCAGATCTCAAAGCCAGGCAGGCTGGTTACAGGGCACTACCTAGCTTGCTACTCAAGATGAGAACACTTTCAAATGAGAAGATGGAAACAGGTAGTTAAGAATTTGCTCTGCAAGACACTACTAGATCATTCATTTGTGCATCCATTTATTCATCCATTTAACAATTCAAGGAATATTCATTGAGTGCTGTGGTCCAGCACAAATGTCAGGTAACTGTTTTATAACCTACAATTTTCCCTGGCTGCTTGATTAATGTGGGGGAAATTAAAAGAGAGAATGAACAAGAGAGAAGGAAGGAAAGAGAGAGTGAGCAAAGGAGAGAGGTAGGGAGTGAGACATGGAAGGAGAGCAAGAGTTAGTATGAAGAAAAAGGAGAAAGACAAGCCTTGAAAATTAGTTTGCCTTCTGAAAACAAATCCCTTTATGAGAAATGGGGAGAAGCCATATCAACCAACCACTGGGATTATACTAAAGAATGTTGTGTCCCCATTTGCGTATTTCTTACTTTAACAATAAGAGTAGGCATTCTATGGGACTGTCAAAAACTAGTCCCCACGTTGAAATCTGAAAACCAAACAGACCCTGGCTCCCTGACCTCTGTGGCCTATGAAAGGGGTAATTCTGAGTGGTTGCATTCTGGGAAACTCATCCAATACATGTCAAGGAGCTTGAAGAATCTCTGGATTCAGTGATGAAGCCAAGACGGCTGAGCCACATTCCACTGACCCATTCTGTATTGTTGGGTCTGACCCAACTGTATTCTGACCAACTGTAGTCTGTCATCTTATTGAAGCACATTAAAAAAATTTTTTTAATGTTTATTTATTTTTGAGAGAGAAAGAGAGAGACAGAGACAGAGCATGAGCAGGGGGGGGGGCAGAGACAGACAGAGACACAGAATCCAAAGCAGGCTCCAGGCTCCGAGCAGTCAGCACAAAGCCTGACACAGGGCTCGAACTTAAGAGCCATGAGATCATAACCTGAGCCGAAGTCAGATGCTTAACTGGCTGAGCCACCCAGGCACCCCTTGAAGCACATTTTAATAAAAGCATAATTACATATTAACCTATTGTTGGGATGAGTGTCTCAGACTGAAACAGAAGATTAGCAGTAATGTTTCCAAAAGGATGAACAAAACTTGGGAGAGCACCAGAACTAAAAGAAACCAAACCATTGTTTCTTGATGAGGCTCATGGTCATTATAGTAAGAGGTGACTCAGTGTGCATGCTAACTTTTTCTCAGGGACCATCATTCAATCCTCATGACAAGCCCATGAATTGCTATAAATTTATGAACATAGTAATAAGCTAATACATATTGAGAGCTTCCATGTGTCCCACACCATGCAAAGTTCCATTAAGAGATTATCTGATGATGGAGAATATCTCACAATAATTCTTTGAAGTAAATTCCACAGGCTGAGGCTTAGGAAAGTCCAGCACTTGCCCAAGACCACACAGCTAGCAAATGGCAGAACAGAGGGAATATGTACACTTGGATGCTTTCACACTCTGCTGCCAGCATGCACATGGAGGTGGTTTGAAATGGATCTTTCCTTTGATGTTTCTTAGGACTTCACTTAAAACTTCAAATATATTTTCTTTTCTGAGACAGTGTTAAGGACACTTCCACTATAGAAAAGTCTTCCTTGCTTTACTGATTTCATTAAATAGCTGGGCATTTATTCTATTGGCTTAATGTAAAGCCATGCAAGAATACGTGTTGGCTGTCCTTTCTAAAATGCCCTGAGATTTGAACTTGGCATAGGGCAGTCACTCAGGAAAATTTGAATATGGTATGATGATAGTCATCCAAAATAATGTCTTTTTAAGGTCCTTATTTATTCCACAAATAATTTAAAATAAAGTAACATGTGGGCCCCATTCCTGAAATTCAGACTGTTACAAGATAATCTCCAAGTCACTCCATTAGAGTTAAAACTTGTTACATCTTTTTAGTTAAATTGCTCTGCTTTACCATGGATTGCATGGCAATGAAAGTAAGATCTGAGTGCCCCTATCTGTGAGTTTAATTGTTTTCTCATCCTCATCACTGGCTCTTACCACCAGTCAGACAGTTCTTGACTCACAGGAATTATTAACAGCCATTACAGTACCCCAGATTTTCCATGGCAAGCCCCTTCCTCCCTCCCGTCTTGCACCAATCAAATATGGCTTTGCCAGTATCATCTTTACTAAACTGATGAGGTCAAGCACTGTGCACTTCCTCTCATTTCCATTTTAAAAGATGTAAAGAAGTCACTTGGCCTCTTTGTGCTGAGTTAGTAGACCAAAACTGGGTCCATTTTAATGAGACATCTCATTATAATTGAGATGGCCTTCATGAGAAAGCTGGCCATCAGCAGTCACCCATCTGAGTGATTTGAAGTGAGAGAGTTCGCAAACTGCTCCAGGACCTTAAATTTCCATCATTAAAGCTGGACTACATGTGATACTTTTTGGAAACGCCAATATCCTCACAGAGGAAGCACTGGCTGACTTTGTAATGGACAGCTCTTGTCTTTGCTGGCCCAGTACCCTTCACACTGGCAAATGGCCTTATCATGCCCTGTTGTCTTCATAACATCTCAAACATGGATCCTACTTCTCCCTGCCTCATGCTGGGCATTTTACCCAGCCTGTGTCATTCATAGTGAATGCCCCACCCCCTCACTGGCACAACAAATGGTTGGTTCAGAGGTATGTCTAAAACCCAAGAAGTGCTCAGTAAGAGGTAATGCAAATTTGGGACTACTGCTACCCACTGCATGGAGAAAACCCATCCCTAACAGGAGACAAGAAAGCTACTATACAGGGGGAAGATAGCTAACAGACTATAGGACGAAAAGGGCCTTGATGACTGTGCTGGAGTACTGTGTCTCTCCAGCTTCTCTCAGGTATGAGGACCAATTAATTCCCTTTCTGACTTAAACCACTTTGCATTGAGCTTCTGTCAGCTGTACTAACTAGTAGAATGTTTCATAAGTAATTTGGAACTGATTTTATTTAAAGTTAAAAAGGACCTAAGAGAATGAGAATAACAGGCAAACATTGACAGAGAAGGCACATGGTCTAAATGATGCCTTCTACAGGAAGTTGGATAGACTCAGGTCTTAGGGATCAGCAACAGGTTCATAGGCATGCAGCAGGAAGAATTTTTGGAGAGTAGTACAGAAAAGAAGAGCAGTATATGGAACAAAAAGTAAAATATTTTGGTACAATCACTTTGGAAAATTGTTTTGCACTATGTACTAAAGCTGTAAGTATATATATCTATGACTTTTACTTCCAAGAGAAATATACATATATACTCACAAAGGAAACATACTACAAATACCAGCATTGTTTGTAATCGTCTCAAATTGGAAACTGTCTAAATGCCTATCAAGAATAGAATGGACACATGAAATATGATCTAGTCATGCAATGAAATACTACACAACAAGAATGCATTAATTAATAGACTGGATACGCACAAATGGATGAATCCCATAACATAATGTTGAGTTAAAGAGATGGACACAAAGAAGTACATATTGTATGATCTCATTTATATAAAGTTTAGCAGGCAAAACTAATCTATGAGGCTCAAAGTCTGGATAGAACTTGGAGTGTAATGATTGGAAAGGTATAAGAGGCTGCTGCTGATGCAGTGCTGGTCTTGTATTTCATTATCTGGTTGCTGGTTTCACAGGTAAGTTGAGTTTGCTTAAAATTCCTCAAGCTATACCCCTAGAATTCATGTTCTTTTTCTTAAATTAAAAATTGGAAAAACTCTCCTCACTTAATAATGTTGAAGCTAACAGACTTGCTATTGAAACAAACAATCCTTCCATTTTGGGCTCTGGACCATGTAAATGGTTGCTACTCTTAGTGTTCCTGGTTCCGTCTGTCTTGCTTTCTTCTTTCCAGTCTTTCCTCCTTCCAACAATCATGTATGGTAGGTTCAGGCCCATGAGACAGAAGCTGTCCCTGATTCTGCAGATATTTCCTACCTTTGCCTTTGCTGGTACCCATCTACTCACCTCCCACCAAAGGAAGAGCTTTGATAGGGTTGGACAAGGATGCTGATGATTTGGTCTAGCAGAATTGAGAAGCTTTCTCTAGATTCATAGATGAGTGGTCCAAATGCAAAAGAAGAGGCAAAATGTGTCACAGACAGTACTTACTAAACTCACTTGATCCTTCCTGGCATGTAGCTGGGTTGTATTCTCCAGACTCCACTGCACTTAGGGAGCCATATGACTGACTTCTAGTTAATGAAATGTGAGTGAAAATAATGTCATGCCAACCTTTAAACTCCTACTTGTATTAGTTTGCTAGGTCTGCCATAACAAAATGCCACAGACTGGGTGGCTTAAACAACAGAAATTTATTTTCTCAGTTAAGGAAACTGTAAATCTAAGATCAAGATGTTGGCAGCTTTGGTTTCTCCTAAGGCCTCTCTTCTTGGCACATTCTTGCTGTGCCTTCACATGGTCTTTTCTCTTTGCACACACATCCTTAATTTCTTTCTGTATATCCAAATTTTCTCTTTTTATAAAGGCACCAGTCATATTGGGTTATGGCCAACCCAAGGTCCTTGTTTAACTTAATAACCTTTTTAAAGGTTCTATTTCCAAATATGGCCATATCCTGAGGTCCTGGGGGTTAGAACTTCAACATATGAATTGGGAGCAGGGAACCCAATTCAGCCCATAACACTTGTCATGATTCTCCAGGCTCCCTCCCCTTCCACCATTTGGCTTAGCATCCAAGTGATGTTAGAAGTCATAAGTTGAAGATGGCCAACCTCCATCATCCTGGGTCCCAGAATGATTATATGGGAGCAGAGACCCTTGTTAACTTGGACACTCCTTGGGCTGTTTACAGGAGCAAAAATAAAATTCTGTATGAGCAAGAAACAAACTCCTATATGTTTGAGCATTTATCTATTTTGGGATCTATATGTTATTAAAGCATTAGCTGGCTCCAAACAACATAAAGGGCAATGCATTTTTTGACATTTTGCCAAAAATCAGTCTGGGTGGAATGATTATTTATGTTGAGGATTCTGAGAGCTCCCACAATACTTTTATCATTTCTATTATTATTACATGGTTTGCGTCAGTGCTTCCTAAAGTGTTGTAAAGGTATGGAATCCTGAGCCACAACCCACACCTGCTAATCAAAATTTCAGTGCATTTGGGAGACTCACATTTTTTAATAAGCCTATATGTCACTCAAATGCATGCTAAAATGTAAGAAGTATTGGTTTACCTGGTGGGCCCCTTTCTAATTTTAAATGAACATTGAATGGGTATACCAAAGCTGTTCTTGACTAAATGTGGTTAGCTATTGAGGTAAGTTTTGAGATTTTTCTCCAAGGAATTATCAAACATGCTAATTCAATTTTATTTTCTGTTTTAGGTAAAACAAATAATTCTCTCTTTCCTTTAATCATCACTATTTTATGGTGATTTATCACTGGCTTGAGGTCTCTGCCAAAACCACCATTTGTTTATTATTATGACTTATCTTAGTAACTTTCAATTGAAATTACATTTATAGTTGACAACTTCACCCAGAGAGTTCTTCCTTGTGTCCTCATTTCAAGCTGTGAGGAGGGCTGCTTAGCTCTTAATGTCACAAATTCAAGTCCATGCCAAGTCATAGGAATAATCCTGAAAACTACTCCTACTTATCTATGTGGGTCTTGGGTTGGCATTTCTTAAAGTCTGACAATGATTCCTCACAGAATTTTAATAGTTATTAACAAATAAAATGGTTCCAAGGTCAAAATTATTGGGAAATACAATGTAAAATTTGTCACATTTCTTTATGTAATGATTATATTCTGAAAGTCTAAACCTCCAAGAGTAGGATATAATCTACAAATTTTCCCATACTTAATTTGCCACAAAGTGTTTATGTATATGTGTGTATGTATTTGTATAACAACTTAAAAATATCATTATTCTTCAGAAAACAACATTTAACTAAAAAATACTTAATAATTATTATTTGAGATCATATAATACTGGGGTTTTTCTGACTAACATAGTTACTTCTGAATTTTTTTTTATATTAGGACTGGTATATATGTATAATGTTTCTGTTAGTCCTGTGGTAATTTAGTCCTGTGATAACTTATCAAAAGATATTTTAAAGAGAAGAGCTCTTCTCTGGAAAACTAGTATTTTATCTATGGTGATATTACAAAGTCCCAAAGTTAATTTAAAATTACAGAAACTGAAAAACTGCCATATTTGTTGGTATCATTAACTATTTGGTTCAGTGTTTTTGTTGGAAGGGCCCTCAGTAACTACCTGGTGTGGATGGCAAACACTGGGCATATGTGTCTTCCTTTTGCCCTCCTGTGCCATGGCAGACATCAATAATCCATCAGGGACTATTCTAGTGTACTTAGCTAGTATGGACCTCAAAATGACAGTAAACACAGTGCTCCATGAAGCCACCACAAAATAATCAGAATTAGGGCTCCAGCTGACCTCCACATGAGTAGTTACAGTTGTCAAGAGTCTATCAGAGTCTAGGCAGAATAATTTGAAGCCAAACTATCTGACTTTGGCAAATCAGATAACTTCTCTAAGCCTCAATTCCCTCACCTGAAGAAAGGGAATATTAACAGTATGTATATTATAGTTATTATAAGGTTAAATAAGAGAATCCATATAATGCATATAGCACAAAGCGTGACACTGATCATTGTTCAATAATCATTTTCAATTCGTTATTTGCTCTATTAGATATACCCTTCCTCCCTATTATACAAAGGGCTGAAACTGAGGCCCAGAAAGTTTCATAAACTATGTTGCATTAACAAGTCCATGATTCCTGATTTATGTTTCAGTTTTCTCTGTCTTTGTTCATTCTGTAGAAAGTCTTTATTAAACTTATATATCTATAAACAATGTATGTATTTTCTTACTTTATCACTGACCACTTGGATAGTTCCAAAAAGATTTAAAATAGCTTTCAAATAGAAGGGCTGGTAAGGCATATTCTGGACTGGGAAGGGTTCCAACTCTTCTGCCCGATTTTCCTTGGCGCCAATGGCTATCATGGAAGAGCTGGTTGTAGTGAGAGGTCACAGAGCAAAGCACAGCCTGTTTCATTTTAACAACAGCCTCACTTTACTTGTTACTGACAATGCCCTCCTCTACATTAGCTATGACCCCAGATGACTACCTTAACAAAAAGAAGTAACACGGTCTAATTGTTCTGGACTCCTCTGCAACAATTCCCTCTTGAGTAAGGAGCATTCCTGGCCCTATTCCAGTATTTTATTCATTCCCTCCATGTGGAAAAAAAAAAAGATAAATAGTCACATGGTCATAATTAACCCCCACCTTGCTTCTTGAAATGCTATATTTAATTATTCATAAATGCCATTGCAAATGTGGGTAAAGATAGTGACTGAATAATCACTATACAAATTTAATCAGTCAATCTGTCATGGAAAAATCTTGGGGATAATGTAAATCAAGTTGTTGTTTTAATATAGCCATTCCCATACAATGAGAAGAGATCTCTGAAGTAAAATACTACCTCTCCCATGGTACATGGGTCCCTATGAATTGTACATCTTTTCCATCCCTCACACCGACAAAGCTTGGGCTTAAGCTTGTGAGAAATGCTAGGAATCAATGGGAGCTGTATGGCTCATGGATCAAGAATAAGAACTTGTGCCAGTAGAAAGTTCGAGAATTCATGATAAATGCAGAGCTCCTCATGAGAGACTGTCATTCGTGATGTTTACAAACCTGTTCCACTCAGAAGCAATGGTGGAAGCCATACGACATTGCCTGTGTTCAGTACATCCATTGCTGTGGCCAAACCGATTAAAACCAGCTGGAAAGTTGTCAGCCATTTTAAACATTCAGCTTAGATCACAGTTGTGCTACCAACTGTGACTGTTTAGAAAAATCACTTAAGCAATAAGAGGCAGGAAAGAATAAATTCTCAACTTAACTTTTAAAGAGCAAGGGGAAAACTTCATAATGGTGGGCAACACTTAACCCATTAAATAATTCCCAGCGATTTCATTGCTGGCCAAGATGAAATAGCCCACTACAGCCTATCTCTCTCACTAATTACAACTGAACACTCTAACAAAATATAAAAGCAACTACCTGAGGACCCTGAAAGTGATATGTCAGTAGCAACCCATACTACTAGAACTCTGAAAGAAATCTTGTCTTTCTGGCCATAGAAATGGGGAAAGAGGACTCTAAGATCCAAGGAGTATAGGGAAATCTCCATTTACCTTCCCTTCTTTCTCTTCCAGTTTTGTCTCAAGGTGGATCATATTGCAGAGATGCGCTGTAACAGCTGGAGCAGTGGGTGTCCAAAGAGAAATCCCATCTTTCTAATCTCCTAATCAGAAGAATGAGAAGAAGGGCCCTGCAAGCTGGAGGGAAAATGTGGAGGGAAACTTGGAGAGGAAAAAGTTGGAAGAAGAAAATTCCATAATTCTGTGTATTTACCTGTAAAACGACCAGGCTTATCCTTAAGCTGTGCACATGAAGGACAGACCTAAAGGCTTTGAAAACTGAACTGACATTGGAAGCATCACTCACAGAAGGTGAAACAGAACTTGCAGTGTGAACCTAACTAGAATGACTGCCTGCTAAGCAAAAAACAAGACAAACAAGCAAAAAAACCAAAAACCAAAAAACATCAAAAAACCCCAAAAAAACAACCAACCAACCAAGCAAATAAAACCCCCCAATATTCTCCAGAGGATTTTAGCAGGACCCAGAGTCTAAACTTCATAATATTCAAAATGTTCAGGATACTTGACACACAGAAAACAGGAAAATGTAACCAATTTGCAAAGAAAAAGCTAACCAATAGATGTCAACTTCAATATGACCCAGATTATCAAGACAAAAACCTTAAAGCAACTATTACAACTATGCTCCATAAAATAAATGTTAATACACTTATAATAGGTGGAAAAATAAAAACTATCAGCAGAGATAGAAATATAAAAATAAGATATCTGAAATTAAAAATCATGGATGTTTCAATGGCATAATGGAAATAACCAAGGAAAGAGTCAGGAAACTTAAAGATAAATCAATAGACATCATCTAATCCAAAGAAAAGGAAAGAAAAAGTTTAACAAAATATAAACAAAGCCTCATGGACCTGTGGAACAATACAGAAATGTTTAATATTTGTGCCACTGGAGTCCCCAAAAAAGAAAAAGAGTTTAATGGTGAAAAAAAGATTTGCTCCCCCCCAAAATTGCTGAAACTTCTTAAACATTGTAAAATATACAAATTTACAATTTATCAACACGATAAACTTCAGGAAAACCAATGGCAGCTACATCAAAATCAAACTGCTAAAAACCAAAGACTGAAAAAAAGAAAAACAGTCTCAAAAAGCACTAGAGAAAGCTGGCATGTTACTTAGAGGTGAACAATTAATGGAATGATTGTCCATGTCTCCTCAGGAATCAGGGAGACCAGAAGAGAGTCAAACATGTCCTTTAAAGTCCTGACAGGAAAAACTTGTCAGTCTAGAATACTACAGCTATATCTATAGCTATAGAATATATTCTATACATTCTATATATTCTTCAGGAATGAAGAGGAAGGCATTTTATGATAAAGACAAATGCAGAGAATTAACATCAGACCTTCTCTAAAATATTCATTAAATAATAATAAAAAAAATAGGTGCTCAGGAAGAGGTTTAATAAAACCAGAAAGAAACCCAGAAATGCAGACTAAAAGGAAGTTCAACAGCAATGAGAAGTAACTGAAAAATACAATAAACGTTTTCTCTTCTTTTGGCCTTTAAAATATGTATCACCGTCAAATGCAAAAATAATGCTGTCTGGAGTTTTCAATGTATGTATGTAACACATCTCACAAATATAACCTGTAAATGGAAAGTTGTAAAAGGAAATAGTTGTAAGGTTTCTCCACTATACTTGATATGGTAAAATAATAACTCAAAGTAGATTGTGAAAGGTTAGGTATATATATTGTACTCTCTAGAGCAATAATTCAAAAATTAAAGAGATATAGTAAAAAAGCCAATAGGTAAATTAAACTTAAATATTAAAATATATCAGGGGTGCCTGGGTGGCTCAGTTGGTCAAGTATCCAACTTCAGCTCAGGTCATGATCTCACACTCTGTGAGTTCAAGCCCTGCATCGGGCTCTGTGCTGACAGCTCAGAGCCTGGAGCCCGCTTCAGATTCTGTGTCTCCCCCTCTCTCTGCCCCTCCCCCACTCATGCTCTGTCTCTCTCTGTCTCAAAAATAAATAAAAACATTTAAGAATATCAAATAATCTAAAAGAAGGCCTAATGGAGAAGCAGAAAAACAAAAATAAGGCAAATAGGAAATACATAATGGTAAATTTAAATCAAATCGCATCAATAATTATAATTAAGTAAATAATTCAAACATTAATTAAAATACAGAAACTTTTATTATGGATTAAAAAGCAAGATCCTACTATATACTATCTATAAGAAACTCACCTTAAATACATAGATATACATATATTAAAAGTAATAAGAATGAGAAAGACATATCATGCAACAACTGAAACAAACTGCAATGGCTGCATTAATATCAAATAAATTCAATTTCTAGACAAAGAATATTACCAAGAATAACAAAAATTCCTGGCAATAAAAGGTCATTATATAATAATAAGAGGTTAAAACAAAATTAAACATTTGAGTACTTAATAACAGAACTTCAAGATATATCAAGCAAAAACTGACGGAGCTGAAGGTGAACGAATTATTCTACCTGGACGTCAACATTCTTCCCAGAGTAATCAATGGAATAGACAGAAAATCAATAATGGTATATGAGATCTGTATAATATTATTAACCAAAAAAATTTGGCTTATGTGACATTTAAAGAACACCTCACTCAATAACAGTAGACTACACATTCTTATCAAGTCCAAATCAAACATTCACCCAAATAGATCATATTCTATAGTACAATAAATCTTAAGAAATTTAAAAGAATAAAGATAATGAAAAGCACTTTTTAAAGCATAATAGAGTGACACTGGATATCTATAACAGAAAGCTATCTGGGAAAGTCACCAATATTTGAAAATTAAATAACATACTTCTATATAACCTATGGGTTAAAGAGAGAGTCACAAAGGATATTAGAAAATATTTTGAATTGAAAGAAAATGAAAATAAAACAAAAATATATAGAATGCAGATGATGCAATGATTAGAGAGAACTTTATGATAATATATGCTTTATTAGACAAAAAGGTGAAAAAATTTCAAACCAATGAAATTAAAGCCAGAAAAAATGCAAAAAGAAATCAATGAAACAAAAAAATTATTCTTTAAAAGATCACTAAAGTAGATAAGCCTCCAGGCATACTGACTAAGAAAAAAAAAAAAAGAAACTAGACAGAAGTTACCTATATCAGGGAAAAAAAACAGACCATCACTATGAATCCTAAAACATTAATAGGGAGTATTAAACTGCCACTGCACTGGCAGCAGAGAGCCTGATAGGGGCTGAAATTCACAAACCACAAGTTCGTGACCTGAGCCAAAGTTGGACGCTTAAATGACTGAGCCACCCAGGTGTCCTGTATTGTGTTTATTGCAAAAATAGAAATAAAATGTATATAGCAAAAGCACAAAAACTAGGAGGAAAAAATGGAAATATAATATTTTAATGCTGTAAAATTCTTATACTGTACATGAAATGGTATAATATCATTTGAAGGTAGATTGTGATAAGTTAAAGATATGTATTATAAATTCTAAAAGACCACCACCAAAAATAACAAAATAAAGAGTTATAGTGAATAAGCTAACAAGATAAAAGTGAATCAATTAAAAATCCTAAATCCAAAAGAAGGCAGAAAAGAGGGATTAAAGAAATGATGGGGCAAACAGAAAACAAATAGCAAGATACATTTAAACTAAACATAACAAATAATCACATTAAATGTATTTGGTCTAAATACCACCAACTAAAAGGCAGTGATTTTCATACTGGATGAAAATCCTAGTCCCAAATATATGTTGCCTACAAGTAACCCACTGTAAGTATAAAGACACAAATAGAAAGGAAGTAAAAAGTTGGAAAAACATATATGGTGTTAATACTAATCAAAAGAAAATCAGAGTGGTTATGTTAATTCCAAAGTTGATTCCAGAACAAAAAATATTAGCAGGAATGGTGAGAGTCATTCCATAATAATAAAGTGGTCATTTAACAAAGAGGATATAAAAATCCTAAATGCTTATGCTCCTATTAGCAGAATTTAAAAGTAAATGAAGGAAAAAATGAACAGATCTGCAAGAAGAAACTGGCAAATTCACAATTAGAATTGGGGATTTCAATACCTTTCTCAATAATTGATAGAACCAAGTAGACAGAAAATCTCTAAGGACACAGAGACTTGAACAACACTAACCACCAACTTAACCTAAATGACATTTTTAGAGTACTCCCACCAATAATAACAGAAAATATGCTCTTTTCAAAAGCATGTGAAACATTTACTAAGATAGCACATAATCTGGGACATAAAATAAGTCTTGATAAATCTAAAGGATTGAATTACTATAAATTATGTTCTCTGATTATAACTGGAAATCAATAGAAATCAATAACACAAAGATATCTTTAAAAATCCCCAAGTGTATGGAAACTAAATAAGGCACTTAAATAATCCAGGGGTGAAAGATGAAATTAAAAGGAAAATTAGAAAGCATTTGAATGAAAACTAAAATACAACAAATCAAATTCAGATTCAGCTAAAGTTGTAGTTAGAGGGAAATTTATATAAATTCTACACCTAAAACTAATATTACACTGTATGTTAACTAACTGAAATTTAAGTAAAAACTTGGAATGAAAAAAAGACAGTTTATAGCACTAAATGCCTACATTAAAAATTAAAAAGGTCTCAAACGAATGATTTAAGTTTGTACCTTACAAAACTACAAAAAGAAAAAATTAAACCCAAAGTAATTTAAGAAAGGGAAATAACAAATATCAGAGTGAGTATCAATGGAATACTAAACACAAACACACTACAGAAAAATTAATTCTTTAAGAGGGTCTATAAAATTGATAAATCTCTCACCAGATTAATTAGAAAAAAATATATAGAGAGAAAAACAAATTATCATCTATCATTATCATGGTAGAAATGATATCACTATACGTTGCACTGATGTCAAAGGGAAGGAAAATATTATAAACAACATAATGACAAAAATTTTGACAACACAGATGAAAATGAACAAATTCACTTATTCATGAAGCAACAGACAACCCTATGCAACCTATAAGAACTGAATATGTAGTTAAACATCTTCCTACAATAAATGCTCTAGGCCCAAATGATTTCACTGGAGAATTCTACCAAATACCTAAGAAAAAATATGACCACTGCACACAAACTCTTCAAGAAAATTGAATTTAAGTCACTAATTCCCAACTCATTCAATGAGGTTAGAAATATTCTACAATCAAAACCAAACAAAACAATTCCAAAAAAATCTATAGACCAATATCCTTCAAGGACATAAATACAAAAGTTATTTTAAAAATTTCAGAAATTAAATTCAACAATACATAAAAAGGTAAATACATCATAGTCAAGTGAGGTTTATCCAAGGAATAAAGAGGTTTTATTTTCTTAGAATTTTAAATTAACCCAAACAGAATTTTATCAATATTTTCAACCATATTAACAGACTTAAAAAAGAAAAATGATATGATCAGTGTCCAGGATCAAAAAGAAGACAAAAATGTCTGTTTTTACTTTAGGCTTTAGTTAGTGCAATAAGGGAAGAAAAAGAAAATTTAAAACATCTAGATTTAAAGAAAGAAATAGAATTACCTTTTTTCATAGATGACATGATCATTTCCATAGAAAATCCTAGAGAATGTTAAAAGAAAAAAACAACTAGGGGCACGTGGGTGACTCAGTTAGTTAAGTGGCTGACTTCAGTTCAGGTCATGATCTCATGGTTTGTGAGTTTGAGCCCCACATCACGCTCTGTGATGACAGCTCAAAGCCTGGAGCCTGTTTCTGATTCTGTGTCTCCCTCTCTCTCTGTCCCTTCCTGTCCTGCTTGCACTTTGTCTCTCTCTCTCTCAAAAATAAACATTAAAAAATTTAAAAAAACCTAATATAACTAATAGTAATAGTGAGTTTAGCAAGTTTACAGACAAGAACAATGTATAAAATATATAATAAATTATATTTCTATACCCTAGCAATGTACAATCATAAATTAAAATTAAACTTTTACAACAAAATAACAAATTTGAAATACTTAGGAATAATTCTAACAAAGAAATGTGCAAGATTTTCCACTGAAAACTACAAAATATTGCTAAGAAACACTGAAAACCTTAATAGATGGAGAGATATACTCTGTTTATGGATCAGAAGGCTCCATATTGTGACGATGTCAATTTTCCCCATATTAATCTAGAGATTCAGCCCAATCTCAACCAAATTCAAGCAGATACATTTGTAAAAAATGACAAGTTGGTTCTTTTTAAATTTTTAAAAAAATGTTTATTTATTTATTTTGAAAGAGAGAGAAAGAGAGAGAGCAAGCAGTAGAGGGGAAGAGAGAAAGGGAGAGACAGAATCCCAAGCAGGTTCCACACTCAGCATGGAACCCAACAGGATGCTTGATCTTGCAACCATGAGATCATGACCCAAGCTGATACCAAGAGTCGGAAGCTTAACTGACTGAGCCACCAAGACACCCGAAAATTGACAAGTTGGTTCTAAACTTCACATGGACCTAGAATAGCCAAACAATTTTGAAAAAGAAAAACAAAGATGGAAGACTTACCCTATTGGATTTCAATACTTTATTATAAAGTTATAGTAAGTGAGACAGTGTAATACTGGCATTGACATAGATAAATAGATCAATAGGACAGAATAGAGTATAGAATCCAAAAACAGGTCTACACATTTATAGTTAGTTGATATTGAACAAGTGAAAAGACAACTCAGTGGAAAAAGATAGTACTTTCAACAAATGATTCTGGAACAATTTGGTATACCTATACAAAAAGCATAAACAAAACCAAAAACAAAACCCAACTTTGATTCAAACCTCACACCATATTCAAAATTAATTCCAAATGGCTAATAGACCTAAATGTGAAACCTTAAACTATAAAATGTCTAGGAGAAAAATATGTGTGCCCTTAAGTTAGGTTAAGATTTCTTAGCCATACCACAATTAATAAAAGAAAAAACATTTGCTATATTAGATTTCTTAAAAAGTAAGAACATGTGCTCTTCAAAAGATATTAAGAGAATAAGAAGACAATCGTCACACTGGAAGAAAATATTTACAAATCACATATATAATAAACCATCCAAATGTAGAATATATAAAGAACTCTCAAAACTCAAAAATAAGAAAACAAACAACCCAGGGGTGCCTGGGTGGTTCAGTCAGTTAAGCGTCCAACTTTGGCTCAGGTCATGATCTCGTGGTTCATGAGTTTGAGCCCTGCATGGGGCTCTGTGCTGACAGCTCAGAACCTGGAGCCTGCTTCAGATTCTGTGTCTCCCTCTCTCTCTGCCCCTCCCCTGCCCATGCTCTGTCTCTCTCTGTCTCAAAAAACAAAACAAAACAAAACAACATGAAAAGAAAAGAAAAGAAAATAAAAGAAAAGAAAAGAAAAGAAAACAACCCAACACAAGATGGAAAAAAAAATCTAAACAAAGACTTTACCAAAGAATCTACACAGGTGGCAAATACGCACATGGAAAAATGCTCAACTTCACTAGTCATTAAGTAAAGGCAAATTAAAGTCATAATGAGATACCACTACATGCTAATTAGAATGGCTAAATTAAAAAGACTGACCATATCAAGTGTTGGTGAAGATTTGAAGGAACTGAAATTCTCATATGCTGATGGTGGGAAAGCAAAATGGTACAAACACTTTGGAAAACAGCTGGCAATTTCTCAAAACATCAGATATACACTGCCGTATGTATGACCTAGCCATTTATCTTACGTATTAACACAAGAGAAAAAGAAATATTTCTGAATGCAAAGACTTAAACAGGAATGAACACTGTCTCTTTATAATAGCCCCAAACTGGAAACAACCCAAATATCCAACAATAGGTGAATGGATAAATAATATACCAAGACAACTGGCATACTAGTCAGCAGTAACAAGCAATGACCTATTGTTTCATATAACATGGATGAGTGAGAAGAAGCAAGTCAAGAAAGATTCCATTCATATGAAATTCTAGAAATTGCAGACAAATCTATAGCAAGACAAAGTAGATCAGTGCTTGACTAGAGTGTGGGGTAGAGGGATCATAGAGAAAGGAGGAATGGATTACAAAGAGGCATAAAGAAATTTGGGGAAGTAATGGATATGCATAATACCTTGACTTAGTGGAATATGCATCCATATTCCAAAAGTTATCAAGTTTTACACATTAAGTGCAGCTTATTGTATGTCAGTCATACCTAAATAAAGCTGTTTAAACTTTAATAAATTCCTAAATTAAAAAAAATTTGTGGGGCACTTGGGTGGCTCAGTCAGTTGAGTGTCTGACTCTTTATCTCAGCTCAGGTCATGATCATACAGTTTGTGGGATTGAGCCCTGCATTTGGCTCTGCACTGACAGCATGGAGCCTGCTTGGGATTTTGTCTCTCTCTCTTTCTTCCCCTCCTCCACTTCTGCACATGCGCTCTCTCTCAAAATAAATAAACTTAAAAAAAAATCTGGCAATGACCAAAACAACATAGCAGCTACCTCTTACTAATCATTTACTATGTTCCAAGTGCCACATTAAAATGCTTTTCATGTATTATATTACTTCTTTTGAAAACTCTAAGGCAGTTACTATTTCTTTAATTTAAATTCAAATGAGTTAGCATATAGTGTAGTATTAGTTTCAGGAATAGAATTTGTGATTCATCACTTACATCTAACATCCAGTGCTCATCCCAACAAGTACTCCAAGGCTGGTACTATTAAAGGGAGTCTGAGACACAGAGAGGTTACATCATTTTCCTAAAGTCACAAAATTAGAAAGAGGTAGAGCTGGGATTTGTTCTACAGTCAATGATCTTAGTGACAGTACCATCAGGAAACAGACTCAGAGAAGGTCACATAGACCTGGACTCCATTCTAGATCTGTTTGCCTTCAGAGCTTGAGCTCTTCACAGCTTCATCATAGTGCATCCCTTGTTGGAAATATCCTGCCAGAGACATAATAATCACTCTAGACTGACCAAACCTATGCTAGCTAAATGTGTACTTTCTGGCCTCCCTAGTCAGCACAGATGGAATCTGTGTTCAACCTCCCTCTGTTCACATAACGAAAAACTGTTGCATAAATTAATGAAGTGAGTTAACTCAAGACTACTAGCAAAATTTCCTCATGTTAAAAAATGGAGGCAATAGAAGCTCAGAAGGAGATGAATAAATTTGCATAAAGCCACCCAACAGATGAGTAGTGGTGAAATTGGAAGTCAAACTCAGGTTAGCTAACTCTAGAGCTGGAAGACTTCTGACTCTCTGAATGAGATGCTCAAAATCTGTCTGCCAGAAAATTACACCCTCTAAGGTGACCACAAGTGGCTCAGAGGCGTTGAAGGGCTGCAGATGAGCTGAGACAAGCTTACAAAAGAATGTGGGTGTCCTGTTCCAGGGATACAAAATAAATGCTCAGCAATCCTGATCTCTGAAGACAATGCATTCCAAGCTGCCAGCCCTCTTGAAGAGTGGAGGGGCTCTGCTATTCAGCTGTCCAGCACCCCTGCTATCTCAAGGTTAACTAATTATTTTTCCTTTATAATTCAGTGGAGACTGATAACTATTATTTCCTTGTCTAACACATACTTACATGTGTTCTGGTTATATATAGGTTGCTAGGAATTGGGATGGGCTTTTTTTTTTTTAAGCTCAACTTTACCAGGGTATTTACATTCAGGATTCTAGAACCATCCCAATTGCTTCAGAAAAATTAACATGTATAGTGGGTAAAACAAAACAGCAACAACAAAAAAGTCTGTTTTCCCAAATTAAGATTTGAGAAATAACATGTAGGATCACAGGTTTTCTGACCTTATTAATAAGGAACTACCATGGGTCAAAAGTGAGTTGAAAAGATTTAAGAGATGAGTTCTATGCAAGAAGGAAAACAAGCAGGAAAGACAAGAGGTAAGAGAGATGAAGAAGTCAGAGTCCATGAATAAAAATATCTGATATACTTATAAAATCTCCAAACCCACAAAGGGCTGCAGTTGTTCTTCAATATCTATTCTCCCCTCCTATAGTTATGGAATTTTAGCTGGCCTGTAGCCTTCAGCTCAGAGAGTACATTTTCCAGCCTCCCTACAAACTGGATGCGGCCACATGACTAAGTTTTGGCCAAGGAGATGAGTGCCATACTGATAAATGCAGCATCCACACTGTACCCTTAAAGGAAAGGGATATGTTCTTCCCCTGTCTCCTGTACCCTCTTCTGGTGGGTAGGGCACACACTGGATAGAGGGAGCTGGAGCAGCCAGCCATGTGAACCACAAAATGAAAAGTGTTATGTGCTGAGGATGGCTGTAAGATAAAAGCAATAAGAGCGAAGAAGCCTGGCTCTCTTTCACTGTCAAACCACCAAGGCAGTCCTAGGTGACCTACACAGACTTTGATTCAAGGAAGAAGTAAACTTCTATCTTATTTGAGCCACTGGATTTTAGGATCTCTTTGTTATAGCAGCCTAATCTGAAACCTAACTAACACATTAGGTCATACAAGGTTGACAATTAGGACAAAGATATCAGATTATATTGATGGAAAGGAGGATTTTATTTCATTGCAATGAACTTTTCTAGAAACACCTCCTCCAACTGCCACATGGTATAAATTCATGAAGAGATCAAAAGTGTAATTTATTGCCACAGACTTGAAATCTAGAAAATGTAGTCAAGTTTGGCTGGCTCAAATATGGCTTGCCACTTCTTTCTGATGCCTTAGAATATTATGCTTTAAATGTGGAATGTTTGGGAGAAGGACTTCTAATTTTGAAAAGCACAAATTTCTTTATTCCCTTAATCCCACTTCTAAATATGCGGACCCAATACTTCACGTCAGACCTGTAGGTTCCTTCCTTAGCTAAGGACTCTAGTTGTTACCTTAAAATCACACTGGATCATATTAGTTCTTTACTCCCAATTTCCTTTTCTTAAAGCTTGAAGCCTCATCATATCACAATGAAGTATTGTAAAAATATAGGATAACAAATGTTTTCCCCTGGGCTTGGTAAATTGGAATGGGGCAAGGACTGTACATTTACACTCAATTTACTTCAGACCATATTACCTATAGAATAACTTGTGACTTCTCAGATAAAAGCTAATAAAGGAAACCATGCCAAAGTAAATGAACATTTTTCAATTCCTTTCATAAACCAAATACTGATATATTCCCCCAGAAATATAAAAATGCACAGCATCATAGTCCACCTTCATGCAAAACATGGTACATACTCTCTTCCATCACTTTGGAATATACCTCCTACCAGAATTTCTACTCCTGGGAATATAAGCAAAAGAAATGTGTGTAGACGTTCACCAAAACACAAGTCACACTGTTCCCAATAGTCCCCAAGTGGAAACAGCATAGGACATTTGGGACATTTCCATTTGGGGACTATTGTGAAAAGTGTGAATGAAAAGCAGAATGGATAAAAACATTTTATACTCAAGCAAGGGAATATTCAAAGGGAATGAGAACTGGTTACAAGTATACAAAACTATATGGGTGAATCTCATAAATAAAATGTTGCACACAAAAAAGGAAAAGAATGCATACTTCATGACTTCATTAACATATAGTTCAAAACCAGGCAAAATTAATCTAGTGTTAGAAATCAGAATAGTCACCTTTGAGAGAAATAATGACTGGGAGGGAATGGAAGATTTCTGGAGTACCCAAGATATTCTAGTTTTTTATCTGGGTGCTAATTACATGGGTGTGTTTACTTTGTGAAAACTTACCAAGCAGAAATCATACGATTTGTGCACTTTCAGGCATGTATATTATATATCAATTTTAGGAAGATTTAAAAAAAAAATACATGAATCCAAAATATCAGTTATAACACCAAAAGCAAAGTGAAAAGATTATTGCAACCTTCCATCTAAAACATTTTTGAGGCTGGGGCGCCTGGGTGGCTCAGTTGGTTAAACATCTGACTTTGGCTCAGGTCATGATCTTGCGGTTCATGAATTCAAGTTCCACATCAGGCTCTGTGCTGACGCTCAGAGCCTGGGGCCTGCTTCAGATTCTGTGTCTCCCTCTCTCTACGCTCCTTCCCCCACTCACACTCTGTCTCTCTAAAAAATAAATAAACATTAAAAGAAACTTTTTAAAAACAGTTTTAAGACTAAAGAATACAATGGAGATATATATATATAGAGAGAGAGACAATTCACATCAGAGGACAGTGAGAAACATAACAGAGAATAGGCAAAAATGGAAAAGTAGGAAGGATGGCCTTTTAGCAAAATCTGATAACAACATTTGGGTCTAATGTTGACAATATAAAACTTAATACCAATTGTTTTACCTACAAGCAACAATTTTCACTCTTATACCATTTGAATTATTTAAATTCCATTTTTTTGCAATGGATATTAAAAGAAGGTGATATCATTATGTTTTTATTCCGATTATCCATGGATATCCAAAGTCTATTGAGCCTATCAATGCCCAGCACACTCGATTCAAGAGGTTCCTTGTGTGTCAAGGGATGAAGGTAACTCAGTTCACAGGAGCCCATTTAATTTCTCAATACAGTAGCCACCTGTACTAAAGGTTGTGCAAATAGAGCAAGCAGCTGGTGAAGTTCAGGCTGCCTCTTTGGTGTTAAATAGAAATGAGCCTGGCATAGAAATGACCCATCTTTTCTGTGTGTCTCTCCCCTCCCCTCTTCTTCGCCTCGTCGAGGCCCCATCTCCATCACGAGGCTCTCACCTGGATCATCCCTCCAGCCTCCTAACTTGCACCTGTGTTTCTGTAACTGTGACTCTGATTCATCTTTATACCACAGAGGCACCCTCCTATTGTGCTGTTAAAAGTATCCCACATTTCCCTCTGGCCCCAAATTTGCACTTCCAGCCTCACTTCTCCTATGCTCAACCCTTTTCATCCTGAGCCTTCAATAATTCTCTACACTCACCACCATTCTCTACACTCACCACCTAGGTTTATATTTCTATGACATGGGTCATACTGTCCACTAAGAAGCAAATGCTCCTACCCTTTCTCTGATTATGGAAATTTTATTTCAAAATTCAGATCAAATTCAATCTCCTTTATGATACTCTTGCTCATCCCCCAGTTTGGGAAGCCAAACCAACCAAAAGAGATTGCCTTTTTTCATTAATATTCACTCTTCTAAGTGTGCCCAGGTCTTTTTTACTACAATGTGGAGCTTTTGTGAGTGGATTCATTTTTTTTTTTTTTTTTTTTTGCTTATCTTTTTATTCCCTGAAGCACCTAGCACAGAGTTTTCCACATCTTAGGCACTTAGAAAAGAAGTTAAAAAAAAAAAAAAGCTATGAGCACCTGCTGTGTGCCAGGATCATTGCTGGGTGAGTATGAGTGGTAGGAGCAATCACCCCCATTTTCTGTGTGGCCAAAACTGAGGCCAAGAGGTTAAGTAACTTTCCAGAGACCATGCAGTAATGACAGATCTGAGGTGGGAGCTCTGGACTGCCATCTGACTCAAGGTTCAGTTCCTATATAAATGTATATGGACCTGGACCAGTCTGAACATGCAGGAAGCACTGGCTCCTAAAATCCAGTTTTCCAAATAAGAACGTAGTCAATGTATTCTCAGGTTATAAAACTTTCAATTTGCTTTAGGCTAGCTTAAGCATCCACCCCATGGGTCTGTGGTCTCTCAGTTGCTGTCCCCCTGGGAATACATCGTCTTTACACATTTTTTATTTTTGTCCCAGAGCTCACTTTGCCTAGATTCAACTTCCTGCCTTCTCTCAAATTCCGATGAAATAAGAGTTGGTATATATACCAGAAAGGTGCTTTGTCCTTTCTACTGTCAATCATTCTATTTCTATCTCAGTGATGATCTGGGTCTGTCCTCTTTATGTTGTGCATTCTGATTATTTCAAATTTAAGCATTCTGAGAGCCAATAGCTGAGAAAGAAAAGGAGCCCAGTGACCAGTCACTCACCACCATCAGAGATAATAGTGCCTCTCGGCAGCCTGAGATTCTGGCTGCCTTTATCGAAGTGTCAACGAACACCAGGACTGTCCAGATAACCAACGACTTACTCTTCATCTTGAAGACAATGGCAGTAATAATACCAACAACCAACTGTATTTGTTTCCTAGGGCTGCCATAACAAATTACTTTTGTGATGGCTTACAACAATAGAAATTTATTTCTAGAACTCCCAGTTCAGGAGGCCAGAAGTCTGAAATCAAGACATCAGCAGGATGGGTTCTTGTGGAGACCCTGAGAGAGAATCCATTTCGTTCCTTATCTCCCATTTTTTGGTGATGGCTAGAAGTCTTTTGACATTTCTTGTAGATGCATCACTCCAATTTCTGCCTCCATCTTCACATGATCTTCTACCCAGTGCCTCTTCTCCTTTTCTAAGAGCACCAGTCATTGGATTAAGGGTCCACCCTGACTCAGAATGGTCTCATCTTAGGATATTTACCTCAACTACACCTGCAAAAACTCTTATCCCAAATAAAGTCATATTCTGAGGTTTCGAGGAGATATACCATTCAGGGCCCACTATTCAACCCATATGCCAACACTGGTTGAAAGTTTACTGCCTGCCAGGCACTGTTGTTCTAAATAATGTGTATTAAGTCATTTTGTCTTCACAATAACTAGAGGAGGTAACCACTCCCTTATTTTATACATGAGAAAGGTAAAGACATAGAGAAGTCTAGTAATTGTCCCAAGATCCCACAGGTGGTAAAAGGTAGAATTAGTATTTCAATTCAGGCAATTTGGCTCAGAAATTCACTCTTCACACCAGAGTCAACTGCCTCAGATGCATTTACCACATTCAAAGTGCCCTAATAAACAGATGGGACCACTTCTAGAGTTGCATTGTTAATTTAAGCGCTCCACACATAACAGTGTTGGGAAATTCATAATGTATATGCTATTGCAGCTTACTTCCAACCATGACATCACTAAGTGATCACAGAATACTTTCCTATGGAGCCTGAAGATAGTCTCAAGTGTTCCAAACATTTCTTGGCAGTCAGTTTAAGGGGGCATACAAGATGAAACCTCTTTGTCATCCTGGTTCCAGGATCTTTCATTTTACAAAGAAAAAAAAATGGAGAGCACAGAATGATGAGGGATTTGGTCTCCTCTGTCTCTTCCTGGAAGGCAAGCCCCTATCCTGTCTTCTAACCTGCCTTCCCTTAGGAATTGTATCTGCCTTCCAACACTGACAGTGCAAAACTGGATCAGATCAAACAGCATAGAGAGCCAGACGGAAGCCCAGGCTCAAAATCCAGATCCCACCAGACTTTGTTTGAAATTCAAAGACTGCAGGGGCTGCCAGCACATTCTTGGAAAAGCTCTGGCCTTAGGAAGAAACCTTGCTTCAACCTCTAAGAAAAAATACTAGATAATGATTTTTTTAAGCCAACAATGAGGGTTGGGGTGGGGATGAAAATGTATGTGGTAACAGGACAGCAGGTGTACTATACTGGAAAAGCCTCCATACGGCTTCCCCAGAGCCCAGCCTTCATCCTCAGAATTCTCAGTCTTTACATGGACTTTGCTACAGATAATGGCATTTGCTACAACTCTTCACAATCAATTCCCTTTCGGTTGTCTTTATTTAAACACACACACACACACACACACACACACACACACACACACCAGAGGAAGTGCACTGGGAAAAGACACATGTTCCAAGGAAATAAAATTTTCCTAAATTGTGTGCACAACTTACAAACTTGAGGATCACCAGGGTTCTATAGTTTGCTTCACACCATCATTATGCATGGCATACTAATAATTGGACTCCAGAGCTTTGATTTTAGATACTTATTCCCCACCTCTCTTGTCTAGAAATTTATAAATAGCTTGATTATATTATCTTTTTGCTTTTACTGCCCACCTAATATTAAAATTTTCTAGATAAATCATCTGTTCTCATTGAAGTGGACCACAATAAAACTTCATTAAAAATTAATCCATTGGATTACACAGGTATCATACTGATATTGGTGGTAAGAATATGACCTTATAATAAGAGGACATGATGGCAGAAAAAGGTTATGGCCTCAGACTCTTTGCAGAGAATGTAGTACCTCCATTGGCAGTTAGCTTCAGGCTCAACCTACTCATGTATTACTCATTTATTAAAAACTACTACTTTATTAAGCAATGTTTAGTCTTCCCTTAAATATAGCTGTGTAGCAAAATGTGCTTTGTAAGTATGAATTATAATGTACTTTATCAGTAATTTACAAATAAAGAAAAGTCACTTGCTAAAAATTATCCATTTTACTCATGTCAAAGATATGAGTGTTTCATTATAATACCATGGTGTCATTTTACAGGTAAGAAAAATAAGGCACAAACTGATCATCAGAACTGTTAAATGTCACACAGCCATTTAGCAACAGAACAGGGACAAGAATAGGTCTCCTAGCTCCAGTTCTGTGCCTTACTACCTCTGTATAGCCATCCAACCTCACTGTAAGATAATCTGCACAGAAATGCAAAAGTTCCTAAAAGAACTCATAGTGGCATTAATGAAGTTACAAGTATATAGAAGCTTTTGAATTCTCTTTTTATGACTGAAATCTTTCATGAAGTCAGAAATTCAGTCTGCATTTGTTTATATTGAACCCTCAATATTTAATGTTTTACTGAATTAGTAAGAGATGACAGCATAGATATTAATTTCAAAACTACCCAATAAAAATCTGTCCTGCATTTTCCTCCAGGTTTTTCTTTCCTGTAAGTTACTGACAAATTTATGAACCCCTGACAGGATCTCTTAAACTGGGCACTGTTGATATTTGGGCCTCATAATTCTTTGTTGTGGGAGCTGTCTTGGCCATTCCAGGATGTTTATTAGCACCCTGGCCTCTTCCCTGTAGATGCCAGTACCATGCCCCTTGTCCCCAAAGTTGTGACGACCAAAAATAGTATCTCTAGTTACTGTCAAATGTTCCTGGAGGGCCCAATAGTCCCTGGATGAGAACAACTGATCTTTGGTGACAGCATACTCCCATGTCATTCATGAAACACAAAGTGTAATGAATCAACTGAAGGTATATTAAAAGATACACATTGAAAGTACTCAGAAAATATAAACTGATTTGATATCATGTAATCTGCTTATATCAAACATTATCACCATCAAATATACTATACTAAGTGAAATAAGCCCATTACAAAAGGACAAAATATTGCCTGATTCTACTCATAGGAGGAATCTAGAGTAGTCACATTCATAGAGACAGAAAATAGAATGGTGGTTTCCAGGGGCTGGGGTGGAGCAAAGGAAATTGGAGTTATTATTTAATGGTTACAGAGATTCAGCTTGGAAAGACAAAGGGCTTCTGAAAGTGGATGGTGGAGATGGCTGTACAACAATGTAACTTTACTTAATGCCATAGAACTGTACACTTAAAAATGGTTAAAATGGCAAATTTTATGTTATGTATATCCTACTGCAATATTTTAAAAAATGGTTAAAATTCTTTTTAAAAAGTCATCACAAGGCCTAAATTCCACAAAACAAAAGCAGCTAGATATGCTTTGAAATCCCATATAAAAAAACCTGTTTTTTGTTATTGTTGTTTTGTTTCTTCTTATTCTGGGGGTGGGAGGGACAGGTGGAGGGTTGTTTGTTTGGGAAACAAACTCCACACCTAAGGACTCTGAAGACTAAGAAGATCTCCCTTTTAATTCCTGGCCAGAAGCAACAGCAGCAAGCAGGGCTTCAGTGCCTGCTGCAGAGCAGTGCACATGCATGCACCAGGGCACAGGCCCTCGGGGAGGCCCCCTGATTTAAGAGCCTCCTCTGTGTGAAACACAGCAAGTCCAGATCCCCTAAGGACTCACCCTGTGGGCCACGTCAGCCCAGAGCCCTTCCAATTGCCAGGATGCTCTTGACAAAAGACGGTCTGGTACCGAGCGGCAAGGCCATTATTTTCATTTAAACCATACATGTCATGTCCTGTTTGTGAGAAACACGTTAAACAACTCAGAAACACATTCACAATAGGCTCTGAAGTAGGATTCACATTCCTATGGGCTGGCGTACTGTAAACTGCAGGGGGAAGCTAGTGGGGTGGTGGGATGGTTCATCCACCCTTGTTTTAACAGAGGGCCCCTCCCCAAAGCTCAGCTGACAGTGGGGACCTTCTCTTGTTTGATGTGGGTCTCACAGTTTTCTTCAAGTGCCCAAAGTATAAACAGCCAGGTTATCCATGGGAGTCCAGAACCTTGAATTCCTTTAAGAGTCTCTCTTGCCAATTTTTATTTTCTTAAAAAAAAAAAAAAAAAAAAAAGAATAAGAACTCAGTCTAAAAAATGTTCCAGAGGAAGATGATTGCCCTATTTCCACCTAGATTGTGACAGCAGATGATCCATATATCATGACTGAAGACATTTTGGAGATGTGAACCATCCCCAATAAACTCAAAATCTGTTCTCCTGACCTACTCCATCACAAGAGCATCTCGGACAGAAAAATGCTCACCTGTAACACATAAGATGAGAAATTCCTCATTCACTGATGAAAGAAAGAACTAATAAACATGGAGAAAATAATCCAGTCAAGCGCAATTTCAGCTTACCTTGTTATTCACCCAGTCGCCAAACATACAATCTTCATATGCAAACCTCCAAGAAAAGTACATTCTAATATATTAAAATTAGAACCCAAATCTAGGCCTTTAGCCAAGTCAAATAATAAACAGTGTGATAACTATGTCTGCTTTCATGTCATGACATTTCTTTAGGGGGAAAGATTTATCATTTAAAATACACATCCCATCCTGTGGAAGTTTTTTAAAAATTGAACTATTTCCTCTAAATGCTTAAAGGTAGATGAACTATAAAGAAAAACTGAATCAGACAGAATCAAAGTCCTATAGAATCCATGAAGAATATTTTAAAAGGAATCATATAGTTAATTAGAACAAAGGTACAGCTAGCAGAACTCCTAAAAGCCAAAATAATAACTTCCAAGATTCATCAGAGATGTGAAGGCAAATGCTAGAATGCCTTATTTCCCTTGTCCAGGACTGACAGTTTTCTTGTTAAAGTATACAAAAGTTTTGCAGCAATTTCAATTTTACTTTGGTTTTGTGTAAAAAGATGTCCCTGGCCTCTTAAATGCAACTAGTAAATAATAATGGACTTGGCCATCACCCACCCCCCACTCCCCCACCACCACAAGGGCTGCAACATCCTGTTCTTTCCTCTTTGGCATGTCTGTCAAAAGAGAGATGGACATCACGCCTCTGAGAAAGATGAAGATCATGCTCTTCTTGGCACTACTAAAAAAGAACTTTATCTTTGCCTTTATTACAAATGCAAAAGGATGTCTCTCATAGGCAGAACTGATTCTTCTGATATTAGCAATCAGCATCAAAACAGAACTTGGGTTTGTGGTTGGTTAAGACATCCCAGGATTGTGTGTGTGTGTGTGTCTTTGGATGTCAGCCTGGAAGAAGGCTTGGTTGAGTCTACCAACACAGCCGTGGTATTCAGTAACAGCTCCTTTGTTTGAGTGGTCCTCTCGGCCATATCCCACCCAAAGAATGGCTTGAAAGAGAGAAAGACCAAAGAACTAACTCTGTGGCTCAGGAAGAATTTTGTGGCTCATCTAACACAGAACACCATTCATTCTTTATCAGCTAATTCATTTAATTGGCACTATGCTATGTACTGAAGATACAGCAAAGAATAAGTAAGATAAAGTCCAGGTTCTCCCAGAGCTTACATTCTAAAGTAGGGACATTCCAAAGTGGACAATGAATAAATAAACAAAATACATGTAGACAGACATATATATGTATATTTATACATTATACACCCCTACCACTATACACATGTGTATGTGGGTGGGTGTGTATAGAAGTGGTGAGTGTTACAAAGAAAAATATCTATACCTTAGAGAAATGAAAACATATATCCACATAAAAACTGTACACAAATATTCATAGCAGCATTATTCACAACAGCCAGGAGTGGAAATAACCCAAATGTCCATCAACTGATGAATGGATAAACAAAATGTGGTGCATTATGCAACAGAATATTATTTGGCAATAAAAAGAAATGAAGTACTGATATATGTTACAATATAGATGAACCTTGAAAACACCACGCTACATGAAAGAAGTCAAACACAAAAGGCCACAGAGTGTATGATTTCATTTATATGGCATACCAAGAATAGGCAAATCTATACAGACAGAAAGTAGATTAGTGGTTGCCAGAGGCTGGGGAAAAAAGGTAATAGAGAGTGACTGTTTAATGGGCATGGGGTTTTGGGGGTGGTAAAAATGTTCTGGAATTAGATAGTGGTGATATTTAAACAACATTGTGAATATACTGAAAATCACTGCATTGGATGCTTTACTTGGTTAAAATGTTAAATTTTGTGTTATGTGAATTTTATTTAAAGTTTTAAAATATTATTAAAAAGTAGGAATAATAGAGCAAGCTAAGAGTACAGAGAGTGACAGAAAGGTGCTATTTGTGCTATCAGAAAAGTCTTCTCAGTTAACACTGAAGCAGAACTTTAAACATAATGAGGTTATGTGCCAAAAAGATATCCAGAGCTTTGTTCTCTGCTATTCCTCTTTCTCTCTCTCCCTTCTTTTACAACAAAATTTTTCATTTTAACCACTTTTCATTATAATATTGTGTAACCGTCACCACCATCTATTTCTAAAACTTTTTCATTATCTCAAGCTATTCTTCTTTTAAGGCTACAGTTAGGTCATTAATACAGAAAAACAAAACAAAACAAAACAAAACAAAACAAAACAAAACAAAACAAAACAAGAAAAACTGCTTTACAAGGGAAAAGGTAAGCCAGGAGTATACTTACATCACTGTTTTGTTTCTCTCCTGTTCAATAAAGGATTAATGATGACAACAGCAATAATTGTGTTGAGAGAAAATGATGGGGAGGTCAGGGAAAAAGGGATGTCTGGCGAGATCAGCCTTTTGGTGGGAAAGTCCTTCCCTCATCATGAAACATTTGATTTTCAAATATTTGTTGACTCATGCAGAGAGCGTGGACTCTCATGTCTGAAATAAACAGACACCGCCCCATATCCATGTGCTTTACAGAATGAATGGCCATCCAACAAAATCCAGGTCTAAGAAATCCCAACTTCTCTCTGAAGAGTATGTAACTTCAAAAAATATAACAGAACTATTTTTCCATATCTTGGCATCAAAATGTAGTAACTCACAGAAAGAGCAGTGCTTTTTTCACTCAAGCTAATTTGTAATGTATGTATGTACACACACATGCATGCACACACACGTAACAACTAAACCTCTTCTTTAAAAAGGAAATATGTCACTTTAAAAGACAAAGAAATGTAAAGATGGCTAAAATTTTATTAGTTGAACTAATAAGAGTTGGTTCCTATTAAACACAGCATTCTCAGCTTTATTTTCTCATAATGTCATTCTTATTCTGGTCTATAATCCAGTTTATATATTATGTGTCTTTGGTACATGTAAGAAGGAATTTAAATTTACAATGCTGGCAAGAGAAATGGATTTATACACTCTAAAATATAAGCTCTTATTCAACATACTTAAACATACTTACAACACTACTGGTAGTAAGCTGCCACGAGGCAAATGTGTGACCTGAACAACTCTCTGAGAAAAAATATTGAAAGGAGGCTCCAGTGCTTATCATAAAAGCACACTGATGCTCACAATGAACCTGAAGGTCAGCATCTCAGCCCTGCTGAAAAGCACCCCAGCTCCAGTAAGTAGGTGCGTCCTATTTGAAAGTACTCAGATTCACAAAGTGAGAAGGAACTTTTTCATTCAAAACACAAATCTCCGCATTGTGCAACAAGACAAAAGTAGTCTGCAATACAGCCAGGTAGAAAATGCCAAAAATATACTTCCTGGGTGTTCTCCTTTAAACCAGTAACATCATAGAGCTGCCAGGACAGGCAGAGTTTAGGCCAGCCTCTCTACCACTCTGTGCTTCAGAGCTTAGGGGCTGGATCCTGATTTCCTGGCATGGTCCTATCCTAGCAATCCATCCACTCGCTGAGGTCCCAAACCATCAGCTTTCCCACTGCCCTTCTATTCCCTCTGCCCAGCCCCAGCTCCCCTCTTGGCTTCAGCACCGCATTTCTGGCTTTGCAAAGAACTAGCCTGCCCTTCTTGCAGTGCCAAGGCCCCCTCAATGCCTTACCATGTCGCACCAGCAGCAACTCTATTAGTTTGACATGGCCACACACTTCTTCCAGCAAGCCCTTAAACACTGACCACTCTCCAACAGCCTTGGGCTCCTCACACACCCTCTCTTCCCACTGTCCCTATTTCAGATGGAGAGGGGTACACTTCCTGGGCTGCTGGAGGGAGGCTGCAGGACTTCTCAGCTGTGGGCTCACTGTGCTTAGCTCCATGGAGTCACTTTACCCACGAAATAATTTTTTCTTTTTTCCCTCTTCTTCTTCTTCCCTTCCACCCTCACCCCCCCTCCCACCCTTGGAGTAACTCGAAACTGTTTTAGAACACCTTCATTCCTGCAGAGCTTCAAACAGCAGTGCGGCAAGGTCTAGAAGTGTAGGGGCTGCTAAAGCCGTCTTCACTGTTGTCCGTGCCACTGGGGCAAGGGTGTAGAATGACCCTAAGTCTCAGGCTCCCTACCACGCCAGGCTGCTCCTAATGAATAACAAATGGGCCTTCCCCAATGCGTTTGCCCAGGACAAGCTGCCATTACAAGCCCTTTTGTTTTTTTAGTGTTGTGGTAATGTATCATCTTGCGTGGCTGGATGTCATCTTTGAGAAGGTCACTGCAGGTATGTGCGCCCTTCCCCTGGACTCCCCTCCCACCCACTCGCACCCCCATCACCACCCCTGCTATAAAGGAAAGTCTGACAAAAGTGGACAAAGCACTCAACACCTTTGTTTGGACCTGGGGAACCAGAAAATCCAGGACTCCGCTCACGGTCGGGCTTATCAGCTATAAACGCTCCCCATTTTGTAAGAGAAGGTCTGTAAAAGAGGGTAGACCTTCAGCACAGTTAGAAGACAAGTCACAGGGACTATGGGGGTAGCACTGTGCTTTGGAAATTGACTTGGAGACAGAGGAGGGGGGATGCCCTTTACCCTGAAACTGAAAAATCAGATCTCGATCCACAGAGCAGGAAAGGTTCTTTTCCAAGCCTCCTACTATTCATCTTCATTTCACAGATATTTAGAGCATGTATTATGTTGCTATGGACAATTAGCCTTTTATCCAATTTTACTTGAGAGTTTAACTCTCCCACCCGAAGGTTTTAATTATACCCTCAGCCCCATACTTAGGCCTCGGTTCCTGCAGCTGGAAATCTGCCCCAGTGATGTTATAACCTTGTTAATGTAACAAAAGAGGAGTTTACTTAAAACTGGACTGACTATGGACTTAAGCCAAATTTACTTGAAAGAGGAAAGAGTCTGTCAAAAATCCTATAGTAAACACGGCAAAGCAGCTCTTTCATAGCCTTCCCTTAATTCATAGCGACAAGCAATTTACATGTAAGTGGATTCATATGCTCTACCAAGAGGCCTCCTCTCCAAGCAGGGGTGGTGTGCGCTCTCCCCCCCCCACCTCCCCTTTTTCTTTTCTTTCCTCCCTTTTAGTTTTTTTTTTTTCTTTCTTTCTTGGTATGTGGAGTAGGCCGTTCTCCTTAGTGGAACAGCATAAATCCACAATGTTTTAATCGCCCCAAAGCACAATTAGAGCCCTCTAAACATTTACCAGACCAGTCGCTCTGAATAAAGGCAGTCGAAATTTCCAAAAGCCACTCTTAGATCTGACTGTTGTCCTGTCAAATACACACTTTATATTCTGTTGAAGCCTGCTTATAAAGAACGAAAAACTCTCTTGCTAACGAGGTAAGAGTTGTAAGCTTTAAAGTGAGAGTTGTTGGTCACATACCAGAGCCCACGTTTTTCTCTTGTTGCCAAAATCCTTCAGGGCTTCTTACCTTCTACTGTTAATTAGATTACCTTTTTTAGTCCACACACTAACAGAAAACATACATTAGACTAAACAAGATATGACAACAAGGAAGGGCTGAAGGGAGAGCCCTCTGAGAAAACATTAAAGAAAAACATCACTCTTAATATCACTGTATAAAGAAAAAAAGAGACTGCAGGTAATTTCAGCCTGCAAGGGGTGGGGGAGGGATCCTTAACATTTTAGAAGCAAAGACCAAAAAATTAATTCCCCCCAAGTAGAACCCCAGGAAGGGGTTTACTTCAGTTACATTATTTTCAACTATGCTCTTTGACAAAATCCATCCATGGCAAACAACTGGCTAGCACTCAAGTTTCTTTCATGCACATTGAAAGTTTAATTAGTTCTAACTAGATCAAAAGTTGTTTTTCCCCCCTTTGGCATGTATCTGTATCATTTCTGTGCTATTTGGAAGCTGCTAGACATCAAAGGCAGATCCATCATTCTTGGGGAACCTCCATCCCTTGGAGGTGATTCTGATGCACCCCTCCTTCCATGCTACCGGATCTCATGGCAGCCAGGGACCATGCTCTGGCAGGGGCTGGTTGTACCCCAAGACATGCACACAGCTCCTTCTCACTCCTCCTGAACAGCACCCAGCACCAAATGGTCTAACTGTTCCTAAGAATGCCTCTAGACAACCCCAAACAAACCATTACTATGTGGAATCACAGCAAATCCCCCCAAAGAGAGAACTCATGAAAAATTCTATGATTGAGAGTCCAGAACTTAGCATCACTTAGGCTATTAACAGCCCATGTTATAGGGACCTATTTCAAGTACTCCAAAGTTATCCTAATTTTTTTTTCCTTTCTTTTATTTTTGCTATTCATTCTAAGGTCTTTAAACTGGGTTAGCAAATTAACAGGCAAACCAATTACCCACTGAGAGCTTTCTACAAGAGCTTAGAGGTTATAAAGACATAGAAAGAAGCAAGGGTTAGCATCCCAGCCCTCCTCCACATTAGCTTCATACTTTAGGCAAGTTTCCTTATCCTCTTTGAGCCTCCTTGGTTTCCTTCTCTGTAACCTGGGAAGAATATCTTCTTTCTCAGGATGTTACAAGGAACAAGTAAGATATAAAGCCCTGAGCCTTGAACCTGTGGTCTATAAGCTTAAAGGTCTATGCTTAAAGGACACGCTTGGTAAGTGTTAGACACTGCTTTCATCAAAGGAATCATTATTTGTCAAAGATACAGTTGTAGTGTTGCTTGGTACGGTCTTTTAACTACAAAGGTGAGGTTATCTCAAGATCTATTTTTTTGAATGTTTACTTATTTATTTTGAGAGAGAGAGCGAGAGCATAAGCAGGGAAAGGGTGGAGAGAGGAAGAGAGAGAAAATCCCAAGCAGGCTTTGCTCTGTCAGCGCAGAGCCTGACTAGGGGCTCGATCTTACAAACCATGAGATCATGACCTGAGCCGAAACCGAGAGTCAGATGCTTAACTGACTGAGCCACCCAGATGCCCCAAGATCCATTTTTTAAATTTATACTATGTGCCAAGACCTGCACTAGGAGCTATTTACACAGACTATATATCTTCTTTTGTCAGAATGGCAAGGTCTATGGGTTCCATAGACCCCATAGACTCTTGCCTACTCAGAGACCCTGGCATATGGGAGAAACCATGTGGCTACTTCAAGCCAATGACACAGGCAAAGCTCCTTGGAAGGTGATGTCCCTTCTTACAGGTGAAGTTGTTTAGCATGTACCCTTCCTTCTGACTGAATACAGATATGATGGCTGGAGCTGCAGCAGCAATTTTGTAACATGAAGGCAAAAGCTGGCCATGCCAGAGGATAAGATAGGATGGCAATAGTAAAATACCCTATACTTTCTGGGCTACATACCTCCACACTTACCTTATGTGAAAAAACAAATTAGTCAATTTGGGTGTTTTCTGTTGGGGAAGGCAAGTACATCCCTAGCTGATATCTACCCTGATTTCTCTATGGCTTAGATGATGCAGCTACAGAGAAAAGAGGATTTCTGGACACCAACACATTTGCCTGGGCCTAGTTAAGGAAGAATTAGATGGGAACCTGAGATGCAGAATGTCTGCTGCCCAAACTTGTCACACTTCCCTCTCTAGCAGCCCCACCACATGCTGTAAGATCACACAGCACAATTACTAAATCATAGTTTTATCACTGTCTGTGATATTTTGGCTTCCCTTGGGTTCCAAAATATTATGTTTAAAAATCTCCATACTTGCCCTTGGTTGTGTTCCAAAAAGAAAAGACATTACTGGCGAGCATGTGCCTTCCTAAGAAGCACTGACGAGAGTACATCTTGAAGTGAGCACATTAATGGGTGTCCTTTAAACCCTCCACTTCCCATTTTCCCATTAGAGCCTCCTTAATTTAGCACCCCAGGATTCTACTTAAATTACGTTCTTAGTCAGGATTAGGGGAGCAAAAGGAGACCACAGGGCCCTGACCCTGACAGTTCAAATTGTCAGCGCCAGGAGACTGACACACTTTTCTCCCCACTAATCCCACACTGCATGGCATGGTCTCAATTTTGGAGAAATCTGAATGCTTATACACTTAGCCAATCCCCAAGTGATTCAGATAAACTTAGTACCAAATAAGTGAGGCATTTATGTATCTCGGATATCTCTACTTGCTCAATGCCAGGGCCTCAATATTTTGATAAAGTGATGACAGGAAGAACACAGAGAACAAAAAGTGAAAGAAAAGAAAATACTCTAAGTACATGGAAAAACGATGAGCCTCTAGAATTTATTCTGTATATTTGAGAGGAAATGTATGTCCATAAGGCAATTTTCAAAATGTAGATTTTAGAGGCCAGATTGGTTTTCCTTTCTTTTTTTGAGGAAACTGAAGCAGATTTGGGTTCAGAATATTCAAGGGCAATTTCTAAAAGCCACTTGGAATTACCTTCCTCATGAATCTGCCAAAAAAAAGTGCACTGACAAGAACTTTCTGTCTGTAGCACCACTGTCAAACAGAAATATAATACAAGCCAAATTTTCTAATAGCCACATTACAAATGTAAGAAAAAATTAGTGAAATTGATATTAATATTTTTATTTAACCCAATATATCCAAAATATTATTACTGGAACATATAATCAATATAAAATTCATTACTGAGATAATTTATATTCTTTTTTTCATACTAAGTTTTTGAAATCAGGCATGTATTTTATACTCGTAGCACACTTCAATTTGGACCAGCCACATTTCAAATGCTCAATAGTCACGTAAGGTTCATGGCTCATGTACTGGACAACCCTGATCTATAGTACCTATCATGTACACACACACACACACACACGCGCACACGCACACACACACACACACATACACACACACACTATAAATGGCACAAAGGCTTTCATAAGAGCAGAATAACATGTATATTTTTTACCCCTTATGTCCATCTCATATATTAAGTGAAGGAAGGGAGGGGATATAAATCAGCATAGGTATAGTATAGCTTAATCCAGATGAAATTTATTATTTTATACATATAATATTATGTTAACATAATATTATAACATAATAATATAATAATATATAATAATATAAGCACCATACAGCCCCCTGTGCTTATCCCAACAGGTGCCCTCCTCAATGCCCATCACCCACTTTCCCCTCTCCCTCACCCCCCATCAACCCTCAGTTTGTTCTCAGTAGTTAAGAGTCTCTTATGGTTTGCCTCCTTCCCTATCTGTAACTTTTTCCCCCTCCCCCCTCCCTGGTCTTCTGTTAAGTTTCTCAGGATCTACATATGAGTGAAAACATACGGTATCTGTCTTTCTCTGCCTGACTTATTTCACTTAGCATAACACTCTCCAGTTCCATCCACATTGCTGCAAATGGCCAGATTTCATTCTTTCTCATTGCCAAGTAGTATTCCATTGTATACATAAACCACATCTTCTTTATCCATTCGTCAGTTGATGGACATTTAGGCTCTTTCCATAATTTGGCTATTGTTGAAAGTGCTGCTATAAACATTGGGGTACAAGTACCCCTATGCATCAGCACTCCTGTATCCCTTGGGTAAATTCCTAGCAGTGCTATTGCTGGGTCATAGGGTAGATCTATTTTTAATTTTTTGAGGAACCTCCACACTGTTTTCCAGAGCGGCTGCACCAGTTTGCATTCCCACCAACAGTGCAAGAGGGTTCCCGTTTCTCCACATCCTCTCCAGTATCTATAGTCTCCTGATTTGTTCATTTTAGCCACTCTGACAGGCATGAGGTGTTATCTGAGTGTGGTTTTGATTTGTATTTCCCTGATGAGGAGTGACGTTAAGCAAAGGAAACAATCAACAAAACTAAAAGGCAACTGACGGAATGGGAAAAGATATTTGCAAATGACATATCGGACAAAGGGCTAGTATCCAAAATCTATAAAGAAGTCACCAAATTCCACACCCAAAAAACAAATAATCCAGTGAAGAAATGGGCAGAAGACATGAATAGACACTTTTCTAAAGAGGATATCCAGATGGCCAACAGGCATATGAAAAGATGCTCAACGTCAATCCAGATGAAATTTCTGATATTTTTGAACTACAAAAATGGTAATTTCATATGGTTCAGCTTAATATTTTAACCCAAAGTTCTCATGAGATGGTTTATGGTGAGATTCGAAACTTAGGCTGACAGTAGGCCTCCAATAAAATCACTGTCTTAAGTGGTTGCTGACTGCGAAAGTATGGACCAATTATATTTCAGGTCCAAGTGCAGCAATTCATTAATTGCTAAAGTGTTTGCTTCCTCTTTTCTAAGCCATAACACAGTTTCTACAAACCTGACTGAAAGATAATACTTGATCAAAAAGTAAGGCACTGGATGTTCCTGGTCACCATGTGCAGCTCAAGGCCTATGACTGCAGACTCCTGGAAGCACATCACTTAGATGCCTCAAAGCTCCTCACATTCAATCTTTGCAAAACCATAACCTCTGAAACTTCCATCACCACCAACATCAACATCATTATTACCATGATCATCACCATCATTGTCTTTACCATGCTGTCTCCACCACCATGACCATCAGCATCATTGTTGTCATCAACACCACTGTCATCATCACCCATCATCATTACCAACAGCATTATGACCCTCATCACATAACTTCTGTATAGTAAGTCCTTCCTTAGTTCCTTTACCCATTTCCCTAAGACATTTTCACTTCTTCATCCATTGAACTCCTATTGAATCTTTAAGACCTAGTTTAAAATCATCCCTCAAAGTTCTCCCCACCTCACAGGCCAAATGAATTGCTCTCTCACCTCAGCAAAACCACTGAAAACGTCCTTTGTACATGTCTAGGTTATAACATAATGACCCAATTATGCAATCTTCCCTCCCTACTTTTAGCTCCTAGCACTGGGTCAGGTACCAATTCTAGGATTCAGAATAACTATAAATTGGTTGAATGCAAATGAATAGATTTCAAGTGTGTACACTGGGGAGTACATTTAAAAAATGATTTTGAGGCTGTGATCTAATATTTCCAATCATTTTATATATATTTTGCCTTCAAACAGATTGTAAATAAATATGGACGTGGGCCATAACTTGTGTATCTTTGTTTCACAGCACTATGTAGAGTACCCCCCCACTTTTAATAGCTTTACTGAAATATAATTCACATATACAATTCACCCATTTAAAGTATAAAATTACATGGGTTTCTGTATATTCATCTGTGAAACTATCATCCACATAAAATTTTAGAAAATTTTCATTACCTCCAACAGAACCCTATACCATTACTAGTCACCCTTCATCCCCTCCCCTGAACCCTGGGCAACCATAAATCTAATTTCTGCCTCTGTATATTCACCTATTTGTACATACACTGTATCTTACAATATGTGGTCTTTTGTGATTGGCTTCTTTTACTAGCATGATGTTTCCAAGGTTCTTCCATGTTATAGCATCTATCAGTAGTTTATTTTCTGTTTATTGTCAAATATCATCCCATGTATGGATATACCTCATTTTGTGTATCCATTAATCATCAATTCACCCATTTGTTTCCACTTTTTGGATATTATTCATTAAGGCAGCTGTGTATATTCATATATAATTTTTTGCATAAGAGGTATGTTTTTATTTCTTTTGGGTATGTACCTAGGAGTGGAATTGCTATGTCATTTGGAAACTGTGTGTTTTAACATTTTGAGGAATTACCAAATTGTTTTCCAAAGTGGCTACACCACTTTACAATGCCACTGGCAATGTGTGAGGGTTCCAGTTTCTCCACATCGATACTTGTTATTGTCTTTTTCATTATAGCTATCCTAGTGAGTGTGAAGGGAAACCTCATTGTGGTTCTGATTTACATTTCCCTAGGATTACTGATGTTGAGTATCTTTTCATGTACTTACTGGCCACTTGTATATCTTCTTTGGAGATATATCTATTCAAATTCCTTGCCCTTTTTTAAGCTGGTTATTTGAATTTTAATTAAGTTGTAAGAGTTCTTTACATATTCTGGATACAAGTCCCTAATCAGATATGACAGAAAATATTTTCTCCCTTTTTATGGATTGTATTTTCTTGATGATGTCCTTTGAAGCACAGAAGTTTTTCATGTTGATGAAGTCCAATTTATTCTTGTTTTAGTTGCTTGTGCTTTTGATATCATATCTAAAAAGGCTTTGTCTAACACAAGGTCACAAAGATTTATACCTATGTTTTATGATAGGAGTGTTACCATTTTAACTCTTACATTTGGATCTGTAATCCATTTTGAGTTAATTTTTGTATATGGTATGAAAGAGCCTTTGACATAGCTTATAAGTTTTGGAAATAAATTGTCCACACATTCTTTATGGACCTCATACACATATTACTGATAGCTCCTCTTCAGTGGCAATGATACTCAAGTATTTTTCCTCATAAGCATTTTACAGAGACCTGGCATTCAAGATGTTCTGTGAATTTTATACAGGGAGAATCTAAGAAAGCTAAAAATATTGTTCATCATTGAGACACTAATGATGTTGGTAAAATTCCTCAAATTTTGATTTGCTATTGTCCTGTGATATTTTCCTTTCATGATCTTGAATAATTTCCATATTCTGAATACTGAATATTCAATGGAGGTCTATTGTTTCTTGGTTTTTAGTGTTGTTTCTTCTCCTTCCTTATCTCCTCCCTCAAACCCTCAGTTCCTCCCTTCTTCCCCTCTTTCTTTTCTCCTTCCTCCTTTCCTTTCCTTTCTCCTTCCCTTCCCTTCCCTTTCCTTCCTCCCTTCTTCTCTCCCCCTTCTTCCTTTTCTTCTTTCCTCCCTGCCCCCTATTCAAGTTTCTTCCTCCTTTCTTTCCTAAGTTCCTTCCTTCCTAACTACCTTCTCCCTTATTACCTCTTAATTTCCTCTCTTAATTCTCCTCCTAACTGAAGTGTAAGCTCACTGAAAACATCCTTTGTAGGTCTTGGTTGTCTAAACAACCCTTTAGCAGTCACACTGCCCCCCACCAACCTCAGAACAGGGACTGGCAATAAGTGTTTTAGGGCTTAATTTGAATAGTCAAATCCTATCCATGAGTTCCAAACCAAACTATAAGGATTCCCTTCTTTACAGTGTACAAGCACCGTTCCATCCATATTCAATTTTGAAAAAAAAAAAAAAAGCAACCACATTTATTTTATCATAACTGAACGAAAAGCATTACTCCATGTAAATGAAAAAAACATCAAGAGAAAAAATAATAACTGTGTAATCAAGACTATGTAAAATGCATGCATGGGAAAACAGACTAGGAAAAAAAAGAATTCAAAATGACAAGTCCTTTTCTTGGGTAAATGCTTTCTTCTTTCTGCTAGTCAGCATTTGCTATAATATACACATTTAATTTCCACTTTTTTTAAAAAGAGGTAAGTCTCTTTTGAAATAAATATTTATTCTTGATTTTTCAGACACGAAAGGGATGTAACATAACTGCTATGAGTCATTTGAAAATGTTATACAAGAGAAAGCATTTTTATAATTACAAAGTCCTATACAAATATGACTTACTACTCTTTTTTATGAATCTACTTTATTGTCAAATTGGCTACTATTATGTTGAATAATAACAATTAATCAACACCATCCAACTCATTAAACTATTAAAATATCTAGCATTCATAGAATTTCTGATCATTTAGCACAGATACTTTTCTATATTCATTTGGCCCTGCCTCCTTCCTGCCTTACTGATCATGTGTGCAATTCCACATATCAAAGATTAATTTAATGGCTCCTTAACCTTTAAGTAAAGTAACCTTTACACCTGTAGGACTTATCAGGGAGCGTGTGAGTTGTGTGTGGGGGCTATGCACACATACATGTGCACTGTCAAGCCCTGCATCTCCAACTGGAAGGCTTTGCTCCTGCAGGTGGGGCAAGTTGGCTATAATATAACCTGTGCCTAAGATGCAGGAACATCTGCTGGCTTCCTGTAATCAGTTTGTTGGCTGGATTTAAGAACCCTGGAGCCTGTAGTTGATCTGTTCTGCCCTGGGTGCCACCGAGGCCCAAGGGAATGATGCTAAGAGAGTTTCAGGAGACAAGGGCATAATTCAGTCAGCTTACAAAAAAAAAGAAAAAAAAACAGTCCTTGGCAACAGAAGCCTTCCCTCCTTCCCTCCCAGATGATTTTCGAAAGCCCTTGTTCTGTGTACTTTGACGTCAGAGGCCGAGGCTTTCCTGGTCTTCCACTGGCTTCTGCTCAATAAAAACACCATCCCATTCCATCATTTTGATCATCATTATTTCCTCAGTTAATAAAACTTAAAGAAAGCATGTTTTCAGAGATAGCTGCTAAGGGGTAGAGGCCCATTTTGGCTGAGGTCAGCCTTGGCAGAAGTCAACTCTTTTTTTTCCCTAAGATTTTATGTTCTCTTGGTAAAATCATATTGTTTGAAAAATTAAAATAATAAAATATTAGCTGTGCAATGGAAAGTGGTTCAAATTTGCTGCCACAGATTTTTACGTATACACTTTTAGTTGCATTAAAAGCTAAACTCCAAGCTGGAGTTTTAAATATTGTCCAAGCTCACTATCTCCTTGAAAAATTCCAGACCAGTTCTGGGAGCTTCTTTCACTGTGTATCTTATTTTTAAAAATCCTTTCTTATTTTAAATATGTAAGTTGCTGCTAATACCATCATGAAGGAAAGGTAATGCTGAAGATTTCATATCTAGTCACAGCTGACCCATGTGAATGTAAACCACATAACAACACATTGTGGACACAGCATCTCTAATGGTAGCTTGGAAAAAATGACTTGGGTTAGTAACCAACGTGTAATAGCCACATGTCAAGAAGAAGGAGAAAATGGAGGGAAAGGGGCACTATAGACCTGCATGGAAGGAAACTGCTTGTTTTGAGGCAAGGATAAGGTTAGGAGTCCAAGGATGTTGTGGTAGAAGATCAGCTATTATCGCATCCCTGTGGGGGTGGTATTTTTGAACCCCTTCCCCCATAAACATGCGCACTTTCAGCAGAATCTCCCAGAGATGTTTTGGGCTTTTAGCAGGACCCAATCTGTTCAACTATTGTTATTTTTATTGGCCGTTTGAATATGGTATTTGATTTTGAGTCCCATATGAGACACTCTTCCTCTCCCCCTTATGTATCTCTTAGGTCTCACTTGAACTGTTCCTCCCTCCTAGAAGCCAAATTCCCATGCTTCCTTCCAATCTGGATTAGATGTCCCAATATCCCAGGGCCTTCCTTATCAGAGCACTTACTCCTTCTTTTCATCTTCCTCATTAGTATATGAGCTCTCCTAGACAGGGACCTTGTCACCAGGGCTAGACTCAGTGCTCAACCCATAGATAATGTCCAGTGACTAACTGTGGAGGGCACAGGTAAGGAACACACAGAATATCCAAAGGAGATGGGTTAGAATAGCGAGGGTCCTCTAAACCTGTCACAAAAAGTAGAAAAGAAAGAACTGGGTACTCTCAGATGGAGATGAAAAGATTCTGCAGGGTGAAGGGGACTAGAGAGAAGACAGGGCAGTAGAATAGCTTTAAATACTCAAAGATTATACAGATGGATTAAATGCCTACATGGCCTCAAAAAGCAAAATGTAAAAGAACCAAAGAGCAAGAGGATAAAATGATACAGAAAGTTATTATAGTAGAACAAAAGGCAAACATTTTACTACAGAGTTCTCTGAAAAGAGAATGAGTTTCCCAGAACACTCATGTAGATCAAGACTTACTAAGTAGCATAACTGTTTTATACGTATTAACTCATTTAATCATCAGAGAAACATCACAAGGAAGGCAATGTCAACTATACATTTGGTCAAGGTCATAGTGCAAGCAGTGTACATATAGGGCCAAGATTCAAACCCAGTCATCTGACCCTTCAAAGTCCAGATGCTCGGCCCTTGTGCTAATGCATTCATCATCACCATTGATCCCAGGAAGAGCCTAAAGGACCCCTTCCCAGAGAGGCTACAGAGGAGTTAGGGAGCACCACCATATGAGATAACGGGCTAGATGATATGAAACAGTTTGTTTCCATAACAACACTTAATTGTCACCACTTGGTCTTGCTTGGCTCCAAGCCAACCAAAATGTAATGGCCATAAAGTCTTCTCCTGTGGGACCCTAGCTTTCACATTTCCCCACCCTTTTGGGACACCTTTTCTCCCTACCTTCTACTGTTGCCAGTACTAGAATGCTGCCAAGACCTTGGCCCAGATGTTATGACTTCTTGAGTCATTCCCCTCTGGAGCCACCAGATTTGAATGCCAAGCCCAAGACAAAACTCTGGCTCAACCCAGTGTCGTCACATGGTTACCTAGTTGAGGGAGAGAAGGACACAGAGGACACTTGGATATGGAAGCCATCCCACTGCTCCCTCAAATCACCAATATTGGATATGTAATAGATATTCAAGTAATCAAAACATCAAGACTAAGCTGGGGGGACTAGGTCTGAGTCATGACTAGATGAGCGTCTAGCACAGTGGGAAGTCCCTAGTTATTGGTCAAGAAATGATGGTTGTATAATCGCTGGTGCTTGAACAACACAGAGGCTAAGGCACTAACTACCTGCACAGTTGAAAATCCATGTATAACTTCTGACTCCCCAAAAAGTTAGCTACTATTAGCCCACTGTTGACTGGAAGCCTTTCTGACAACATAAACAGTCAATTAACACATATTTCCTGTTTTATGTATTATATGCTATATTCTCACAATAAAATAAGCTAGAGAAAAGGTTATTTAAAAATCATGAGAAAATACATTTATAGTGCTTTACTGTATTTATATAAAAAAAAAGGTGCATGCAATTCAAACCCACATTATTCAAGGGTCAACTATAATTAACAAACAAATACTCTAGAATGACCCTGCAGAGATTAAATTTTTGTCCCAATGATATAGGGGTTTCTGGGAGCAAGCAGATATGATCATTAGCAAAAACAGTGCAAGAAGCTGAGTGGTTATCTTCAGGTCTTGCCAGAGATTCAGGAGTTTAATCTCATTACAAAGAAAATTTTAATTTTCTTAATTTTAATTTTATTCTCTGTAGAAGCTTAATTTTAATTTTATTCTCTGTAGAAAAGCTGCTATTAATCAAGACCCAAGAACCCTTAGGTGTAATAGATGTGACTAATCACCAGTTCATGTTCACACTTTAAAATTTATTGTTTATTTCTTCAAAATCCTGGAGAGTTACCTTTCAGTAAAGAAGCTGAAAAGAGACACAACCAAGAAAAGTCTTTCCTTTCCAGTTATGGTAGAAATGTCAATATGTGCTAAGAGATAACAAATACTCTATCCACTATGTCATTATGTCAGTCCTGGGAACACTAAGACTTAAGCAAAAGTCAGGGAGAACAGAGCTGAAAATCGATTAAGGAATGTGTCAAGTGACGTAAATCCTTCTATTTCCCTGTATAATACCACTAAGTGGTCCATTTTGCTGTTTTATAGCAACATTAAAACAAATTAAAATCTAAGCTTCTCACATTTGGATCCAGGGAGTTTCAACTTTATGGGGAAAGGCCTCCATTAGAATTCTCCTCCACCTTAAAGTGTTTGTAATTTGGTGTCAAAATGTTTATCTGAAAAAAAAAAGAATGTTTCTACTGAAATATTTATATCATATAAATGATATAATGTCTGGGATTTACTTCAAAATAACCCATGGATAGGTGTGTGGAACTGCTAGATAGAAAGGAAAAAGGACTGTCAACGAGGTGAATAATTGCTGAAGTTGGGTAAAGGGTATATGGGGGTTCATTTTACTTTTGTATATAATTGATCTTAAAAAAATTTTAATAGTATTTTATCCAAGTGAATTGGGCCACCAATTTGGAAAAAGATGATTCTCATAGGAGTATTCCTCTCTGTTCCATGGAGGTGACACCTGCTTTTGAAAGAAGGGAGACTATCACTCATCATACCAAACTTACAGTCATATCTCATTTGAGTCCTTGTTCAAATATCTGCATGGATCCCACATTAAAGGCAGGGTTCTCAAGATAACTTATCTAAAAAATATGACTTAGTCGGGTATTTTCAACTGACCAAAATTGTTTTTAAAACTTTTTTAAGGTTATTTATTTATTTTTGAGAGAGAGAGAGAGAGAGAGCGTGAGCGAGCACAAGTGGGAGAGGGGCAGAGAGAGAGAGGGAGACACAGAATCCAAAGTAGGCTCCAGGCTCTGTGCTGACACCAGAGAGCCAGATGCGGGGCTTGAACTCACAAACTGTGAGATCATGACCTGAGCCAAAGTTGAACACTTAAACGACTGAGCCACCCAGGTGCCCCTGACCAAAATTCTTTAAAATTCTCTTCTCTAAATATAGGCACTTGATAAATTCACCTTTCCAAATGAGAAGCTTATCTGACTTCACTATATTCTTCCCTGAAAGACTTTTAAGTAAATGAAAGTCTGCATAGGAAATCTTTGGAGGAGGTTAGAAAGTAGTTGCTCTAGAACATAAGATGCAGGCAATAATACCCACACATGAGAGGAGATTATAGAGAGATCATGTTAAAATCAGTTCCACAGAACTTAAGAGCCTATGTCCCTGAAGAAAAGAAAATGGCTCTGAATGGTGACCCAAGTTTCTAGTCTACCCACTAAAGACTGTTAGATGAATAACATTATTGAATGTGGAAAGGACTCCTTTCTAAGCTTTCTGAATCTACCTGGTCTGTGGCCACCTGCTTCCAGGTGAGAGAAGGCCTACATGCTGGACATGGACCAGTGTTACAATGCTACTGGTGCTACTACCACATTAGCTCAAGGTCCGTGGTATTCCAGGAAGGAGCAGAGCTCCTGGTCCAAGGTGAGAAATTATCAATGTAATGCAGGCTAAGTCTAGACCAGCTCTTCTCAATCAGGGCTGGTTTTACCTCCTAAGGAACTTTTGGCAATATCTGGAGACATTTTTAATTGACAACTGGAGGGGGGGATTGCTCCCGGCATCTAGTAGTTAAAGGCCAGGGATTTTACTAAACAGAACAGTCCCCACAAGAAAGAATCATCCATTCCAATGTCAGTTGAGGACCCTCGGGCTAAAGCAGTAGTTACTACGATAACCCCCTCACAGGCCCCGTGCATGGAGGGATGAAAGTGCCAGGGGAGCAGAACACAGAGCTGGCAGGAAGAAGGGAAAGGCAGGGGCACCCATCTCCGCTACTCCCAGAGCCAATCTAACCCTAAATATGTAAATTCAGCATTCTGTGGGTCTGTTGAAATCTTTTACTTCTCTTCTGTGGCTCCACTGCCAAAATCCTAAGACAAGCTCTCTTCCCCTGAAAGACTGCACCAGCTTCCTAACTAGTATGCCCACACCCAAATCTATCTGTGCAAAAGCCAGAGGCAGTAGGGTGGAACACAGAGACCAGTATGGTGTGGTGGTCAAGCACGTGGCCAGACTACCTGATAATCCCGAGAGGTTCAAATCTCACCTTTGTTATGTGACCTTGGTCTAGTTACTTAACCCCTCCCTACCTCTGTTTCTTCATATGTAAAATGGGGAAGGTAAATGTAAAATCTTAGAGGGTCATTGTGAAGATGAAATAAGTTGACGTTTACAAAGCTTTTTTTAAAGTTTCTGACACATGGTAAGTACACTGTAATTGCTTTTTCATTATTTTCAAATCCTAATCCCATCATGCTGCTCCCCTTCAATGGATTCCTGTTCTTCCACAGGATAAATATTGACAATCAGACCAAGGCCCTCAAGGTCCTGGGTGGTCTGGCCTCTGACACCCTTCCAGCCTTAACCAATCCTGCTACCCCACTTTGTCTCTGTGTTCCAGCTACACAGGCCTCCTATGAGCTAATGGAAGGCATGTTGTCCCTTCTGTCACAGGGCCTTTGCAGGGGCAGTCCCTTCCTCTTGGAATGTGTTCCCTCACCTGACCCTCCTTAGCAGCCCCACCTCTTCACCTAATGAACTCCCACTCACCCAGCACATCATGGCTCACAAACACATCATCAGGGGACTCTTCTACTTTTAGGATACTCTCATTACTCCACAAACCTTTCCTTTGGTGCACATTTATCCTGGCAATCATTCTGCACTCGGATTTCGAATCCTGGGATTGGATATCAAATTATTCATTCATTCTCTCAATAAATAACTCTGACTTCCCTGAATGATCTGTTTTACAAATGAGTGAATAAGTCAATGACTGAACAAATTCCAGAGTCAATAAGGAGTGTTTAGCTTATACTTGAGGCTAGAGTGTTACCTGTGCAGCAGTTGCTGCTCAAAGCTGGATGCCTTTAGCTTTATGGAAACCCCAAAGGCTATGAGCTTGGTAGGCTGAAAGGTGGCTACCTGTGGCCTGGAGTACAGACTTGTACTCTGGCCAGGAAGCCCTAGAATGCTCTCTTTCCTCCTATCTCCAGAAGCTCTTTTTCCTCAGTCAAGCCAACATCCCCAAGCCTGAAGAACAGGAGAAGAATTGTTTTCCCTTGTGTGTGACAGGAGCAGGAGACTGTTTTCACTACTCCTAAGGCTGAGGCTGACTCTGGGAACATCAGCCCCACATCTTTCTGGGGTCAGGGCAGCAGCAGTCATTCATGTTGAAGGGTCATTTGGAAGCCAAGTGTTTTTAGAAAAACCACAGAATGGCAGTTTTGTTTCAGTGTTTTGACTTAAGCATCAGGCAATCTGCTTCTTTTTCCAAAATTACTTAATATGGGAAATGTAAACATTTTCTAACAGCGCTTTCTCAAATCATCCTAACAAACCTTGCACATGTGAACATGGCACCGTGGGCTTCCCTACTGTACCAGTCTGGGTCTGGCTGGAGATAGAATTCACCACAGATGGGTCCAATGAGAAGACTTCAATGAAAGGATGACAGAGGAGACGTGGACAGGGTGAATAAAACAAACGAGATATGGAGAGGCACCCAGAAAAGCAATAGTGAGCAGCCATTTCAGTACCTTGGGCTGAGGAGCAAAAGGAAACAAGAGTTAATCCCAGTGCCAGTAGGAGGTATGGATAGGGCACTGCTGAGAGGGAGCCGTAGTCATGGAGAGAAGTTGCTACCTCCAGAGGCATGGCTACAAAGCAGCATGGGAACAGGAGGCAACTCTCTAGCTTTTTTCTCCTCCCACCCTTCCATTTTCTACAGTGCTTCCTGTTGGCCTTGAACCCAACCAGGAGTCAGCCAGCAAAGGAGCCCTAGATATACACCCCACAGAGGGCAGCTTCCCAGGGCACAGCCTCCCCTCCCAAAGAATGGCACTGGTGAGGGCAGGGGAAGGGAGACGGTAGCACCGGGGTGGCTCAGTCAGTTAAGCACCTGACTTCGGCTCAGGTCATGATCTCACAGTTTGTGGGTTCGAGTCGCACATGGGGCTCTGTGTGCTGACAGCTCAGAACCTGGAGCCTGCTTTGGATTCTGTCTCCTTCTCTCTCTGCCTCTCCCCCACTTTGCACTCTCTCTCTCTGTGTCTCAAGAAGAAATAAATGTTTAAAAAAAAACTTAAAAAAGAAAAACAAAGAATGGCAGGGGGTAGGAAAGAGCAGAGAGTAACCACTGGGCCTACCCAATCCCATGTTGCCTTAGAATAAAGCCTTAGCTGGTGAAGTCTTAGAAATGTATCGAAAGGAAAGTTTTCCAAGAAAACTTCCAGAGAAAGAGCCAGGAGGAGAAAGAAGCTCCAAGCTCAGGACTGATGAAGTGAACACACAAACACCAATTTCAAAACAGAACAGAAAGACAGCAATTTAACTTTTATCATAACTGCATGCTGGCACTAGCTGCATGCACTCTGCAAATCTCTTCAAGTAAGCAAAGTGTAGGGTATGAGTAATAACATATTCTCAAACTTGGCCACAGACTCCTGCAGGTTCGAATTAAGATCCCAGGGATATTGGCTTAACCCAAAGATCAAGTCAAACACTGCATTTCAATTTTCACAATCCGTTGGTTCCCAAATTCCGTGACTGGAAAACAAAAGACCTTGGCCATACTTGATTGGCGGCTTGGCTTCAGGCTATAGTTCTCAATTGTTTTGCTGCTGGTGAACTGAGTGGTCTCCTCTCAACATCTCATTATCCAGGCAAGATTGCCAGAGCCAGGCCCTTCTCTCCCTCAAACATGTGTACATGCATGTATACACACACACACACACACACACACACACACACTCCTTCCCAGGTGCTTGGTCTGCCTCCTGCCCAACAGTCAAAATTAGAGTCTAGCAAGACAAACATTATGCTGAGAAAGTCCAGAAAATATTTTGAACCCCAGTTTTTTGTAGGGCACCAGAACAGGGGTAGGAAAGAGAGGGGAAAGGAAGAAGAAGAGAGAGGATGGTGGTAAGAAGTAAAGGAAAAAAGGAAGAGAGAAAGGAAAAGAAAGAGGAGGCTGAGTGGAAGAAAAGGCAGGAGTAGCCAAGGAAAAGGGAAAGGAGGAAGAGGCAGTGAGCAGGAGGCAAAGTATAACTTTCATCAGCATGCATTAATTCCTTCAACAAACTTTTATTAAATGTTTTCCAGGGCTCTAGAACATTCAAAACCTTGCCCTATAGCCCTATACATATTCACTGAGAATATGCCTTGCCCTATAGCCCTATACATATTCACTGAGTTGGAGCCTCTGTGATATCCTCTATCCAGTGAGGATAAGTATCTTGATATTTACCTGTTCACCCTCTATATCTTCAGGGTTGAGGCTTCTCCCGATCATATCTGGAGTATATTTTACCTATGCAAAGAAGATAGTCCAGGAAGGCAGAAAACCTTCTAAGTTGGGATTTGTCCCAAGTCCTGCCCTTTGAAATTCTGGCAGGAGGCTGGCATCTGGGCAACAGTCTGTTTTCCATTGATGCCTCCAGCCTCTGCTCTGGTATATGTTCTTATACCTTAGCAGTGTCCTCATTTTTCTTCTATCCTTTTTGCTTTAAACAAACATTGAAAGAAGTGGTTCCTAGGAAAGACCTTGGTACCCAGAGGGATGTAGTGAAGGAAGGAAAAAATGGAAGGGAGAAACAAAGGTGGAGAGAGAGAGGCATCAATTTATAGAGCTGGCTAGAGGACTATTCCATTGAGAACTATCCAAATTCATACCCTTAATTTATTTTTTATTTTTTTATTATTAATATTTTAATAAATTGGGCTGTATCAAAATTAAAATTTGAATGTATCAAAATCTTTTTTTAATATGAAATGTATTGTCAAATTGGTTTCCATACACAATGGAATACTACATGGCAATGAGAAAGAATGAAATATGGCCTTTTGTAGCAACGTGGATGGAACTGGAGGGTCTTATGCTAAGTGAAATAAGTCATACCCTTAATTACAGTTGGGCAAACTGAGGACCAGAAAGACCCACAGATTAAAGGATGATGAAATAACAGAGCTAGAGAGGATCACATGGTCTGTTGACCAGTAGACATGGACAGATCAGGTCTTTTGTATCTTAGTGAGGATTTATATATATTTTTTAAAATTTTTTTTATTTTTTATTTATTTATTTTTAATATATGAAATTTATTGTCAAATTGGTTTCCATACAACACCCAGTCCTCATCCCAAAAGGTGCCCTCCTCAATACCCATCACCCACCCTCCCCTCCCTCCCACCCCCCATCAACCCTCAGTTTGTTCTCAGTTTTTAACAGTGTCTTATGCTTTGGCTCTCTCCCACTCTAACCTCTTTTTTTTTTTTTTTCTTCCCTTCCCCAATGGGTTTCTGTTAAGTTTCTCAGGATCCACGTAAGAGTGAAACCATATGGTATCTGTCTTTCTCTGTATGGCTTATTTCACTTAGCATCACACTCTCCAGTTCCATCCACGTTGCTACAAAAGGCCTTATTTCATTCTTTCTCATTGCCACGTAGTATTCCATTGTGTATATAAACCACAATTTCTTTATCCATTCATCAGTTGATGGACATTTAGGCTCTTTCCATAATTTGGCTATTGTTGAGAGTGCTGCTATAAACATTGGGGTACAAGTGCCCCTATGCATCAGTACTCCTGTATCCCTTGGATAAATTCCTAGCAGTGCTATTGCTGGGTCATAGGGTAGGTCTATTTTTAATTTTCTGAGGAAACTCCACACTGCTTTCCAGAGCGGCTGCACCAATTTGCATTCCCACCAACAGTGCAAGAGGGTTCCCGTTTCTCCACATCCTCTCCAGCATCTATAGTCTCCTGATTTCTTCATTTTGGCCACTCTGACTGGCGTGAGGTGATATCTGAGTGTGGTTTTGATTTGTATTTCCCTGATAAGGAGCGATGTTCAGCATCTTTTCATGTGCCTGTTGGCCATCTGGATGTCTTCTTTAGAGAAGTGTCTATTCATGTTTTCTGCCCATTTCTTCACTGGGTTATTTGTTTTTCGGGTGTGGAGTTTGGTGAGCTCTTTATAGATTTTGGATACTAGCCCTTTGTCCGATATGTCATTTGCAAATATCTTTTCCCATTCCGTTGGTTGCCTTTTAGTTTTGTTGGTTGTTTCCTTTGCTGTGCAGAAGCTTTTTATCTTCATAAGGTCCCAGTAATTCACTTTTGCTTTTAATTCCCTTGCCTTTGGGGATGTGTCGAGTAAGAGATTGCTACGGCTGAGGTCAGAGAGGTCTTTTCCTGCTTTCTCCTCTAAGGTTTTGATGGTTTCCTGTCTCACATTCAGGTCCTTTATCCATTTTGAGTTTATTTTTGTGAATGGTGTGAGAAAGTGGTCTAGTTTCAACCTTCTGCATGTTGCTGTCCAGTTCTCCCAGCACCATTTGTTAAAGAGACTGTCTTTTTTCCATTGGATGTTCTTTCCTGCTTTGTCAAAGATGAGTTGGCCATACGTTTGTGGGTCTAGTTCTGGGGTTTCTATTCTATTCCATTGGTCTATGTGTCTGTTTTTATGCCAATACCATGCTGTCTTGATGATGACAGCTTTGTAGTAGAGGCTAAAGTCTGGGATTGTGATGCCTCCTGCTTTGGTCTTCTTCTTCAAAATTACTTTGGCTATTCGGGGCCTTTTGTGGTTCCATATGAATTTTAGGATTGCTTGTTCTAGTTTCGAGAAGAATGCTGGTGCAATTTTGATTGGGATTGCATTGAATGTGTAGATAGCTTTGGGTAGTATTGACATTTTGACAATATTTATTCTTCCAATCCATGAGCAGGGAATGTCTTTCCATTTCTTTATATCTTCTTCAATTTCCTTCATAAGCTTTCTGTAGTTTTCAGCATACAGATCTTGTACATCTTTGGTTAGATTTACTCCTAGGTATTTTATGCTTCTTGGTGCAATTGTGAATGGGATCAGTTTCTTTATTTGTCTTTCTGTTGCTTCATTGTTAGTGTATAAGAATGCAACTGATTTCTGTACATTGATTTTGTATCCTGCAACTTTGCTGAATTCATGTATCAGTTCTAGCAGACTTTTGGTGGAGTCTATCGGATTTTCCATGTATAATATCATGTCATCTGCAAAAAGCGAAAGCTTGACTTCATCTTTGCCAATTTTGATGCCTTTGATTTCCTTTTGTTGTCTGATTGCTGATGCTAGAACTTCCAGCACTATGTTAAACAACAGCGGTGAGAGTGGACATCCCTGTCGTGTTCCTGATCTCAGGGAAAAAGCTCTCAGTTTTTCCCCATTGAGGATGATGTTAGCTGTGAGCTTTTCATAAATGGCTTTTATGATCTTTAAGTATGTTCCTTCTATCCCGACTTTCTCAAGGGTTTTTATTAAGAAAGGGTGCTGGATTTTGTCAAAGGTCTTTTCTGCATCGATTGACAGGATCATATGGTTCTTCTCTTTTTTTTATTAATGTGATGTATCACGTTGATTGATTTGAGAATGTTGAACCAGCCCTGCATCCCAGGAATGAATCCCACTTGATCATGGTGAATAATTCTTTTTATATGCCATTGAATTCGATTTGCTAGTATCTTATTGAGAATTTTTGCATCCATATTCATCAGGGATATTGGCCTGTAGTTCTCTTTTTTTACTGGGTCTCTGTCTGGTTTAGGAATCAAAGTAATACTGGCTTCATAGAATGAGTCTGGAAGTTTTCCTTCCCTTTCTATTTCTTGGAATAGCTTGAGAAGGATAGGTATTATCTCTGCTTTAAACGTCTGGTAGAACTCCCCTGGGAAGCCATCTGGTCCTGGACTCTTATTTGTTGGGAGATTTTTGATAACCGATTCAATTTCTTTGCTGGTTATGGGTCTGTTCAAGCTTTCTATTTCCTCCTGATTGAGTTTTGGAAGAGTGTGGGTGTTTAGGAATTTGTCCATTTCTTCCAGGTTGTCCAATTTGTTGGCATATAATTTTTCATAGTATTCCCTGATAATTGTTTGTATATCTGAGGGATTGGTTGTAATAATTCCATTTTCATTCATGATCTTATCTATTTGGGTCATCTCCCTTTTCTTTTTGAGAAGCCTGGCTAGAAGTTTGTCAATTTTGTTTATTTTTTCAAAAAACCAACTCTTGGTTTCGTTGATCTGCTCTACAGTTTTTTTAGATTCTATATTGTTTATTTCTGCTCTGATCTTTATTATTTCTCTTCTTCTGCTGGGTTTAGGCTGCCTTTGCTGTTCTGCTTCTATTTCCTTTAGGTGTGCTGTTAGATTTTGTATTTGGGATTTTTCTTGTTTCTTGAGATAGGCCTGGATTGCAATGTATTTTCCTCTCAGGACTGCCTTCGCTGCGTCCCAAAGCGTTTGGATTGTTGTATTTTCATTTTCGTTTGTTTCCATATATTTTTTAATTTCTTCTCTAATTGCCTGGTTGACCCACTCATTCGTTAGTAGGGTGTTCTTTAACCTCCATGCTTTTGGAGGTTTTCCAGACTTTTTCCTGTGGTTGATTTCAAGCTTCATAGCATTGTGGTCTGAAAGTATGCATGGTATAATTTCAATTCTTGTAAACTTATGAAGGGCTGTTTTGTGACCCAGTATATGATCTATCTTGGAGAATGTTCCATGTGCACTCGAGAAGAAAGTATATTCTGTTGCTTTGGGATGCAGAGTTCTAAATATATCTGTCAAGTCCATCTGATCCAATGTATCATTCAGGGCCCTTGTTTCTTTATTGACCGTGTGTCTAGATGATCTATCCATTTCTGTAAGTGGGGTGTTAAAGTCCCCTGCAATTACCACATTCTTATCAATAAGTTGCTTATGTTTATGAGTAATTGTTTTATATATTTGGGGGCAACGGTATTCGGCGCATAGACATTTATAATTGTTAGCTCTTCCTGATGGAGAGACCCTGTGATTATTATATAATGCCCTTCTTCATCTCTTGTTACAGCCTTTAATTTAAAGTCTAGTTTGGCTGATATAAGTATGGCTACTCCAGCTTTCTTTTGGCTTCCAGGAGCATGATAAATAGTTCTCCATCCCCTCACTCTCAATCTAAAGGTGTCCTCAGATCTAAAATGAGTCTCTTGTAGACAGCAAATAGATGGGTCTTGTTTTTTTATCCATTCTGATACCCTATGTCTTTTGGTTGGCGCATTTAATCCATTTACATTCAGTGTTATTATAGAAAGATACGGGTTTAGAGTCATTGTGATGTCTGTATGTTTTATGCTTGTAGTGATGTCTCTGGTACTTTGTCTCACAGGATCCCCCTTAGGATCTCTTGTAGGGCTGGTTTAGTGGTGACAAATTCCTTCAGTTTTTGTTTGTTTGGGAAGACCTTTATCTCTCCTTCTATTCTAAATGACAGACTTGCTGGATAAAAGATTCTCGGCTGCATACTTTTTCTGTTTAGCACACTGAAGATATCGTGCCAATCCTTTCTGGCCTGCCAAGTTTCAAAAGAGATCAGTCACGAGTCTTATAGGTCTCCCTTTATATGTGAGGGCACGTTTATCCCTTGCTGCTTTCAGAATTTTCTCTTCATCCTTGTATTTTGCCAGTTTCACTATGATATGTCGTGCAGAAGATCGATTCAAGTTACGTCTGAAGGGAGTTCTCTGTGCCTCTTGGATTTCAATGCCTTTTTCCTTCCCCAGTTCAGGGAAGTTCTCAGCTATAATTTCTTCAAGTACCCCTTCAGCACCTTTCCCTCTCTCTTCCTCCTCTGGGATACCAATTATGCGTATATTATTTCTTTTTAGTGTATCACTTAGTTCTCTAATTTTCCCCTCATACTCCTGGATTTTTTTATCTCTCTTTCTCTCAGCTTCCTCTTTTTCCATAACTTTATCTTCTAGTTCAGCTATTCTCTCCTCTGCCTCTTCAATCCGAGCTGTCGTCGTTTCCATTTTGTTTTGCATTTCGTTTAAAGTGCTTTTCAGCTCCTCGTGACTGTTCCTTAGTCCCTTGATCTCTGTGGCAAGAGATTCTCTGCTGTCCTCTATACTGTTTTCAAGCCCAGCGATTAATTTTATGACTATTATTCTAAATTCACTTTCTGTTATATTATTTAAATCCTTTTTGATCAGTTCATTAGCTGTTGTTATTTCCTGGAGATTCTTCTGAGGGGAATTCTTCCGTTTGGTCATTTTGGATAGTCCCTGGAGTGGTGAGGACCTGCAGGGCACTTCCCCTGTGCTGTGTTGTATAACTGGAGTTGGTGGGCAGGGCCGCAGTCCGACCTGATGTCTGCCCCCAGCCCACCGCTGGGGCCACAGTCAGACTGGTGTGTGCCTTCTCTTCCCTTCTCCTAGGGGCGGGATTCACTGTGGGGTGGCGTGGCCCATCTGAGCTACTTGCACACTGCCAGGCTTGTGGTGCTGGGGATCTGGCGTATTAGCTGGGGTGGGTAGGCAAGGTGCACGGGGGCAGGAGGGGCAGGCTTAGCTTGCTTCTCCTTAGGTGATCCACTTCAGGAGGGGCCCTGTGGCAGCAGGAGGGAGTCAGATCTGCTGCCGGAGGTTTGGCTCCGCAGAAGCACAGAGTTGGGTGTTTGCGCGGAGCGAGCAAGTTCCCGGGCAGGAACTGGTTCCCTTTGGGATTTTGGCTGGGGGATGGCGGGGGAGATGGAGCTGGTGAGCGCCTTTGTTCCCCGCCAAGCTGAGCTCTGTCGTCCGGGGGCTCAGCAACTCTCCCTCCCTTTGTCCTCCAGCCTTCCCGCTTTCTGACCAGAGCTGTTAACTTGTGACCTCCCAGACGCTAAGTCGCGCTTGCTGTCGGAACACACTCCATCCGGCCCCTCGGCTTTTGCCAGCCAGACTCGGGGGCTCTGCTTGGCCGGCGGGCCGCCCCTCCGCCCCGGCTCCCTCCCGCCAGTCCGTGGAGCACGCACCGCCTCACCGCCCTTCCTAACCTCTTCCGTGGGCCTCTCGTCTGCACTTGGCTCCGGAGACTCCGTTCTGCTAATCCTCTGGCGGTTTTCTGGGTTATTTAGGCAGGTGTAGGTGGAATCTAAGTGATCAGCAGGACGCGGTGAGCCCAGCGTCCTCCTACGCCGCCATCTTCCCTCTTCTCCGAGGATTTATATTTTATAGAGACCACAGTCTCCTGGGAATTCAGATCTGAGACCTATGCCAATTCCACTCCATTCCTCCATGGTGAGCTTGTCTCTAGTCCCAAGAAAGCAAGTCAAAATCATTTACACAAAATGGGAAATCCCCAGTCCACCAAACCTTTTGGGCCAAGATCAAGATCCTGAATGGGGAAAACATATCCTACATGAGTCCCCTTTGAAAATAAGTCAAATTAAATCAGAGAGAGACCCTACAAAGCTTTTCTCTCTTCCCAAACTTAAACACCAGTTTTTAAAGAGGGAGGCTAGTTATGGGTTTCTTAATGTCCACTACTGGAGTTTGGAGTTGGATCATTCTTTAACGTTGGAGAGGCTGTCCTGTGCACTCTAGGATGTTTAGAGCATCCCTGGTCTCTACTCACTAGATGCCAGGAACAACTCCCTCTAGTTGTGACAACCAAAAATGTCTCCAGACTTTGCCAAACAAAGAGAGCAACATCAATCCCATAGTGAAACCCACTGTTTAAAGAATCACAAACTATTAATGTGTTCATCTGAGTCCAAAACCCTGTTCACAGTTGGAGAGATTGGGTCAGGCTGCCTCAGCTCACTCAGCTGTAAGTGGCAGATTCAGGCTGTGAACTCAAGTCCCAAGAGCCCTGCTCACTGGACCAGAGAATTCTTGTTTCAGGACTTGAGTATGACCTTGGGTGTACTGTCTGGCCCCTGGTTTCTCTTTGTGTGATGCAGCTGCCCCACCCACTGCCTCCTGAGGCTAACCTTGGCAGCATCCCCCATCCCCCCAACTGACAGCATTAGATGAAGCATTAGATCACTTAAAAAAATTCCTCCAACAGGATGTTGCTCTTGGATTGGGAGAAGGACCACAACTGTCCCCTTTGACTTGCCGTGCTTTATGAGGTTGGAAGGCCTGTACATTTCTCTTTCCCCATCTTAATGGTTGACCTTCCCAAGCCCCCATGGAGCTCCTGTGAGGTTGGAGACAACATGAAGTATAGTGGCTGGAATTATTTAAGCTCCACAATTCACAAGCATTTAGATTATTTAACTGCTCATTATGATTATTTAAGCTGAAAGATTATACTGCTTTAGCTCAGAAAATGTTTGTATTTCCATTAAAAACCACCAGGCCAAGGGCCCTTTTGACTGACATTTTGCACTATTAAAACTATACGTACAGTGTATATTTTTGGAGAGAAGACAGTATGTCCCTTATTTTGTTTTAAGATAAGGAAGCTGACTTCAAAGTCTTCTTCTAAGTAGCTCTCTCCTTGCCCCCTCCCTCCCAGCATCACCCTAACCTGCTGTCCTACTCCCTAGAGAGGCAAGTTGGAAGAAGCACCTATCTGCCCATTGCCTTCTACTATTTAATCAAAACTAGTCCTGCCATTCCCACACTTAAAATTCTCACAATGACATCTGAGTTCTTCATTCAGAGACAGTGTGCTCAATGGTTACGATCACGGACTATACTATTAAACAGACTTACCTTTGAGTTGCAGGCATCTGGGCCTCAGTTTCTGCATCTACATACGGATAATAATGCTCCCCAGCTCACAGGAGGTCGCAGAAATGTGGCCCTGCCTGACATGTAATAAACACTTAAGAAAAGTTCACTGGTAATACTAATTTCATCACCCAAAGTCTTGACTGCACTGAATAATATATATGCCTGGGACAGTTTAATTCTCTGAAGGCATGTGAATCAGAGATAGTACATTCCTCAAGGCAGGGAGAGTGAAGGGCTCTTGATTCTACCTGACATGCAATGTAACCAGGGATTCTTTCCCTATAATGCTTTGTGAAACATGCTTCTGTGTGGCTAGTACATTTTACATCTAAAGAGTATTATGAAAGGGACACCTGGGTGGCTCAGTCGGTTGAGCACCCAACTTCGGCTCAGGTCATGATCTCACAGCTCATGAGTTCTAGCCCCGCGTTGGGCTCTGTGCTGACAGCTCAGAGCCTGGAGCCTGCTTCAGATTCTGTGTCTTCCTCTCTCTCTGCCTCTCCCCTGCTCACACTCTATCTCTCTCTCTCTCAAAACAAATAAACATTAAATAAAAAATTATTAAAGCGTATTACGAAAAATAACACAGTATACAAAAATCTAGAAAAATTCTATCGTGGCCCTATTAGAGAAGGCTGTGTCCTAAACCAAGCAGTCATTTTTTGGCTTTTGGCAAGTTTCTACATTTAAACAAAGCTCCTCAAGGGAAGAACAAAGAAGATTTTGGCATCTCCTAAATATTACCCATGTTTCAGGTCATTTATTTAATGAAGTTATGGATAGAATTCCCATTGGAAGGGCTGTGATCACCCTCCTTCCCCCTCCCTGGAGATGGAAATTCCTTTCATAACACCCAGAACAGGTATTTTTTGCTCCCACAGGAATTTCAGACATACCTTGGGAGCTACCTCAAAAGGCTGCAGAGTTCCTACCACTGCAAAGTTCTACAAAGCACTGAAGGAAGAGGCTTCCGCCTCTTAAATTCTACACCCAGCTCCAGCACAATCTTCTGAGGCAACATAAATCAAGCCTACTTCTTTTATTATATGTCACCTCTTTAATAGCTGAAGGAAGCATCTGCTTCTTGGCCTTCTCTAGACCTAACACCCTTCACTCATCAACTGTCCCAGCTATGACAAGATTTGTCAGGTATTCCTGAACTGGTTAACTCATATGTCTCCCCCATAGTTTACCACCATTGGTACCCAGAAATAAACTCATATAATACTAGACATGCATCCATATGACTAAATGTCTGCTAGACAATTTCTTTTAATGTTTTTTGGGGTTGTTTTTGTTTTTTTATTTTTAAGACAGAGAGAGACAGAGCATGAGCAGGGGAGGGGGCAGAGAGAGAGGGAGACACAGAATCTGAAGCAGGCTCCAGGCTCCAAGCTGTCAGCACAGACCCGATGCAGGGCTCGAAACCACAGACTGTGAGATCATGACCTGAGCCGAAGTCAGACACTTGACCGACTGAGCCACCCAGGCACCCCTCTGCTAGACAATTTCTAAAGGTGTAATTGCAACACTGTTTGTATATGCTTAGTGAGATAACATACAAATTGACATATTTTTTTCATACTTTATTTTGGCAAAGACTGCTAATTGCTGCCAATTTATTTCCTTCCTCCATTGGTACTAGCTTCCCTGAATGTTAACTGGACATAGAACCACCCAGCTGAAGGCTTCATTTTCTGGCTTGCCTTGTAGCTAAGTGTGACCATGTGATTTCAGTGCTGGCCACCTGACTGCTGCCTCTGCACTAGTTCTTGCACCTACTTAGAATGTACACAATGGAGGGATTTGTGTCCTCTGTTCACTTAGAACAGTGCTTAGATCGCTGCCTAAGGCACAGGAGAGTCCTTGTACATAGTGGATGCTTACCGAATAAACTGGTAATGACTGAGGTGTCAATGGATAGTATGTGCGCCTTAAAGGGTAGGAGGGTTCATTTCTCCTTTCTGCTAACTAGAATGTGGATGGGGTGGTTGGAGCTGGGATAAAAATCTTGCATCCGGGGTGGAAGCCATACGCTGAGAATGGCAAAGCATCAAGATGGAAGGAGTGGAGGTCCCCAGAGACTACACAGCTACTTGTATGAGCTTCTGGAATGTGAGATTTTCTGTTCCTTGCATTTAAAGTTAATTAGACCATTCTACTATTCTAAACTTATTGTCTTTGTAGTTAAGTTTTACTACCCTCTATAAGCTTTGTGTACAGCAGGTCTTTTCTCTTCCACTAAAGACTCTAAGCCACCAACTTCAGGGTTACAAGAGAAACAGAAATCATGAGTGATAAGCCATTATGCATTTATGTGACTGCCTGCAGCTCAAACCACAATCAATGTTGGATGACATTTCCATGGATGACAATCATGACATTTATTTCCCCTCTGTCTACCACCTGTCCTCAATCATTGCAGGTAACCTAGAAAGCTATGACAAGCTTCATTGGTGTTCTGCCTGGCTCAATTTACTTTTCAAACTGAGCAGGTGGTAAATACAAACAACCAGACAAACTGCGACATTCTACAACATGTTACCATAGTATTTAATATTTTTTAAAGGGGACATGTCAAAGTTTTTCTAAACAAACTACTGGATAGAGAAAAGATGGCATTGTAGCCAAAACAAAAAAAAAACATTGTTGACAGCATAAGGCTAACTGGAATCTGAAGATAGGATCAATGTATGCAAACTATGTGTTTACCTAACATATTAATATGCAACAAAACATTATACACACACATACATATATACATACACACATACACATATGACCTTTACTGCTTAAAAATCACTTTCTCATAAATGTATAATTTCATTCAATCCCCCTAACATCTCTGTAAGATATTGTAACTGAGTTTATCAATTTTAAGTAACGGATGCCTTCAAAACTCCTCTCCCAGGCTTCATTTATCCTGTCCAAATTGCCAGGCACTTAGGATTCCTCCCTAAAGAAATGTGATTTGTCTTTTCTCATGCTGACATGAAGTAAAGAATAAATTGATTTTTATCATTTTCTGCACCCTGCCTCTCCTTTGAAGGGTACTTACCTAATGAGTGGCTCTCTCAAAAGGGATCCCAGATCAAAGAGGCCAACAGGATAATGCCTTGGAATAAGCTGCTGCCTTACCTCACAGTAAATTTCCTAAAATGGCTCAATGTATACAAAGGCTTTCGGGGCTATCTAGAGAAGATATCTAAAATGCAACAATACCCAGTAAATTAAGATGGATCTTACAATATCATCAGATGAGTTTAAAATGTAGAAGTTTCCCTAAAATCTTTTCATGACATAAGCACCAGAAATCACCACAGGAAGTCTAAAATACACACTTCAAATCATGCAACTATTAACCAGCTCTCAAAACCCTTATTCATTCAGTATTTAACACTAAATGCAACATATCAGTCAGCCTGCCTGTCTACCTATTAAATTACAATGCTAGTTGGAACAGTCTGAGCAAGCACACACAGATTTTATGTACGTATCTCATGGCCTTCAATTCCTTTTAGCTACAGATATCAAATTCACCTGTCACAAATTAAATAATTGAGCTTTGGTTACTGAAATGTAAGCTTATTAACCAGCATTAATAAAACCAAACATATAGAATGATGTTCTTAATATTATTTTAATAAAATTCCTTTTAAATAGGAGTAAATTGAACAAAGATGAAACATTAGGAAATGTTTTAGCAAGAGGTTTTAGATATTTTTTAAGTAAAAGAATAATCTTACACACAAGGGAAAGGGAATATTGTGTTCTTCTATTAAGATACAGTGTTGGGGACTGTTAGTTCCTTCCAGTATGGGAATAATGACTGGCAGTTAGAATAGTAACCAATAAAAAGCAAACTAAATGGGGAAGTGTTGGAGGTGGGGGGAAAGAATCGTACATGAAATACAGTCAAAGGCTCTCCTCTGACCTTGGTTCCTAAAAGGGTTCTCAGGCTACAGGAAGGTACACTGCATTTTCTATGTCCATCTTTACCCCAAAGAGCTATGAGGGTCCTTACCTTTGGAAATAGCTTTCTAAGGATATCCCAAATTTCTTACAGAAGAAACTACTTTATTCATTTATTTGCTTATTTATGAGTTTGTTCATCTCCTTCATTCATTTCACTAAAATGTAAGCTTCATCAGGTAAAACATTTTCTGTCCTTACGTTTGGAAATAGCTTTCTAAGGATATCCCAAATTTCTTACAGAAGAAACTACTTCATTCATTTATTTGCTTATTTATGAGTTTGTTCATCTCCTTCATTCATTTCACTAAAATGTAAGCTTCATCAGGTAAAACATTTTTCTGTTTGTTCACCTAGAATAGTACCTGCCACATAGTAGGTGCTCAATGAATATTTATGAATTTTTGAGCTAATTCATCCTTTCATCCTCAAAAGTTGATGAAATGCCTACCACATGACAGGTTCTAGATATCCAATATGAAAAAGAAATTCCACTATAAATAAAATAAAACCAACTGATGAGAATCTTCAAATTAGAGGAATCAAGCAATGTTTTCTCATTCTAAATTTTGGTCTGAATTTAAACTAGGAAGATAATCCCCTGCCCTGCCCAAGAAGAATGGGAGGGAAAAAATGTAGACCAGTATGGCACATGTCCCAAAATGATATAACACAAAACAAAACCCTGTTTAAAAATGAAACAGCTGGGTGTAGCTATCAAAAGGTAGGGATCTTTGCAATGATAGAACAGTTCTATATCTTGACTGTGACAGTGACTACACAAATTTATATCCATGTTGAAATTGCATATAACTAGATACACACACACACGAGTGCATGTAAAACCAGAGAAATCTTAATAAAGTTGGTAAATTGTACCAATATCAATTTCCTGGTGTGATATTGTGCTATAATTATGCAAGATGTTACCACTGAGGAAAATGATTTCTTATAACAGCATACCAATCTACAATTACTTAAAAATAGGTTAACAAAACAAAAGAGCAGAATACTTATCAAAACATTCTTTATGGGGTTCCTGGGTGGCTCAGTTGGTTGAGCGTCAGACTTTGGTTCAGGTCATGATCTCGCAGCTCATGAGTTCAAGCCCCACATCGGGCTCTGTGCTGACAGCTCAGAGCCTGGAGCCTTCTTTGGACTCTGTGTCCCCCTGTCTTTCTGACCCTCCCCCACTTGCACTCTGTCTCTCAAAAATGAATAAACATTAAAAAAATTAAAACAAAACAAAACAAAACGTTCTTTATATTGACAAAACATTGGAACCAAGGTAAATGTCCAATAAAGAAGTGAACCTATGTGACAATATATTAAGTAATTAAAAACAATACAATTCTATGTGACACAGAGGCTGTTCACCACTCAGTAAGCAAAAGAAGAAGGATTTACAAAATATGAAATTATAATTGAATTCTGTTAAAAAGTAAAGATACACCAAATGCCACAGCATCTGTCTCCGCATGGTAGGATCATGGGTGATTTTGTTTTTTATTTTGTCTTCATATTTCTTTATTTTTCTTTTCTAAAATGAATCCTACTACCAGAAGAAATATCTAAAATGCTGTCTGTGCTATGTATGGGGCTTAGGTGAATTCTGTGTAGCTCTGAACAAAAACCAAACCAAGTGGGAAGATTCCATGGAAAGCCATTTCAATTCCATATAAGAACCAGTGAGGTACCTACATGTGCTCATGGCTTCCAATGAAAATGGTGTTCACCAGGGGCTGGTGAATGCCCTATTAGTGATTATGTGGACAGGAGTCTGGTTTATGCACACTGGGAGGTTGGACCCAGCTGCTTTCCAATTTTAAAACTCTGTGCCATTTGATTTTACAACGAATTTAACAGACACCACCTTTCATTTCAAAAGCCCCTTTTATGTTTCAAAGCACTTTCACATATGCTGGTTTATATTCCTTTCAGTACTTTTTTTAAAAAAATCCTGTCTGCACAACAATTCTATAGAGTAGGCAAAGCAGTTATTATCACCTCTATGTTACTGAAGACAAAACTGAGGTAACCAGAGAGTGATCTCGCAATGTTATGGATGAGCTAATAGAGCTCATCTCCTTTCTCTTGACTCACAGCCCTACCTCTCTGTCCTCTAACACCACATAGCCTCTCTCTTCCCAACCAGGGTTTGGAAATGGTTATACTTCACCTAAAGTTGTTTACATGATGCCTGCCAGTTGAAAGAAAACCAACAATGCTTGACACAGAGTGACAGTAAGTACTGATAGGGATATACCCAACTTTTTGTTTCCACTAACTTACATTGACTCAGTTAATGTCAAGTAACCAACATGTCACCTCAGCTTAAAAAGTCAAGATTGGTCAAACCAGTTGGTTGCCTTGAATAGCCCAGGAGGCTCATGAATCTAGTTGGGGTTGTTGGTCAATATAACTACCCTGTACCTGTGTCCCCACAGTCCTGGGACAGAGCCCATAAGTGGGGCTTCTGGGCCAGTTAAATAGTGAATAGGGTCCACATTGGACTTAATGAAGCAGGGCTTTGTTACTTTTACCAAAGGAATTAACAGAGGAATTCTGTATTTATTTTGCAGTGGCAGAAGATTAAGCACTTGAGCAATAATGTGGCAATTCACCAAAAGAGGTCTTAGTTAGGTGCTATCTGAAATCATGAAATTAAGTGGGAAAACATACACATGGAAAAGGTTTATATGTTTAAGAAAAATAAATCCAAATTTTAGATAAATGATACTCTTCACAAAGTATACTAAACAAATGACATATTTTCATTGGCTGATAGCGTCATTTATACACATATATCATTTTCCATGTGCCAAGCCCTCCTGAGTGCCTCTCCTCTCAACCACTCCATGAAAGTCATTATGGGAGGAAACAGAAGGGTCAGCAATGTTAAGGTCATTTCCCCTAAACCATACAGCCGCCAAGTGGAAGCTACAGGATTCCAACCTAGGTCTGATGACTGCCAAACCAAGATGCTTCACCATTATTTGTTCTCTGGAAATGTTGAAAGTATAAGTCCTTTTTATAAACAGGAAGTAATGGAAGTCTCCTTCAAAAGGCATAATAAATCACTCCAGGAGATACAGAGTTAATCTGAGAATAGCTGGAGAACAATGAGAGAATCTAGGCTGAACTTTATACATCACAACATACAAGGAGGCAGAAAGTGGGACTGGTGAATGGAAAAGAATAAAGGCTGATGGTATCAATGTACTGTTGTTAATAAATTATTGATCAAGCCAGTAATGTCACAGATGTTTAAAATACTTTTCTTCTTAGCTATGTAAAATCCACTTTTCACCTTCAATCTATTCACTCATTCAATAAACAATTACTGAGCATTTACCATATGCTAAGAACTGTTCTAGGCAGTATGATAACCATAGTGACTCAAACTGATGAAAGTTCCAGGCTTGGTGGAATTCACATAAGCTCCATGAGAAAATAAGATAGTAGAAAGGGAACCTGAGGTAGAAGATTTTGGTTTTAATCCTGGCCAGATGGCCTTAAGCAAATTACTTGAAATCTCTCTAAACATCAGTTCCCTTACTTCTAAACTGAGGATAATAACATCTATTTTTATTACATATTACTTTATTAGGAAAAAGGCGAGTTTATACAGGAAAAAAACTACTCTTTGGTCTTGGAGAAACTGAGGTAGTTGACAAGGAATAAAAGTTTTGTCCTCATTATTAAATCCTTCAAAATATTTCATTCCATATTTTCCATGATCTAAGCTTTCTGTGTTTAATGTTAACCATGTGTAAGACTTGTGGGGTCAGGATAAGGTCATGCTTCTATACCTAGCCACCAATTTCAAAGTCTATGTTACAGGCTTAAGATGCCATAATTATGTATGTTTCCCTTACTGTGGAAGGAAGTTAAATTTAAATTATATCTTAGTGATCATTTCATCTTAACCTATAGAGAGATCCTGCTTCTTGCCTACTTCTTTAGGAACAGATCCAGAGCAAGTCATTATTTCTAAAACCTTTGAGTAATTTTCTTTCCTCTGTTCTTCCATGGTGATATTATTTCATTGTAAGAATGAAATAAGAGCTAGGTAGAGATGGGTGTGTCATAGGCCCACAGGAAGGATCACTGCCCAGCAGGAGGCCACACTTTATTGATTAAATCAAAGAAAGATTGGTTCCAGTCTCCCCCTACCCCTTACCTACCCTACCCTCGGGTGAGGAGGAGGAAGTAGCAGGGGGATTTCCAAGTGTGTTTTTATCAGCCCAGCAAATCAGAGTCCTTGCTTTCTAAACAAAGAGGTGCCAACCTTGAGACTCTGAAAGCCAACATAAGCTATGCATTGTACACATGTGAAAAGAATATAATTAGCAAAGTTATAGTCACAATTAGGAAATACCTCCTCAGAAAGGTTTCCAATTAACTTTGAGCAGCACTCAAATTACTATTGTGCTTAACGAGGCCTCTGTCTCTTAGCCAGCTCAAACCTTTGAGACAAATCTAAGAATAACAGCGCAGTCCACAAAACACAGACACACAAAATTTAATGCTGGACTTTTTTTGAATAACAAATATGAAGAATGTGCAAATTGGGACATGGAAGCTATATTGAAAGAATAAGAAGCATGGTTACAGAAATGAATAGTCAAGTGTTGGCTAAATTATTCTTTCTTCAAGCTCTGTCTTCGTCTTCTCTAGCCTTCCCTTCCCCATCCCGAAAGAAAAGTTAGGAAAGAGAATGTAGGAAAACAAAAATGAATACTCACTTCATCTCCAGGATCTCCTCCAGTTGTTTTCTCCTTTCTATTCGGAGGTTAGCCAAATGGGCTTCTTTTTCAGCCAGGGACTGCTGTGTGGAGGCCAGGCGTGCCTTGGTGGCATCTAGTTCCTGTCTGGTCTTCTCCAATGCATTCATCAGTTCCTCTATCTGAAAGGTACAGGGAACATGGCGCATTATTTCTCCTTCATTCAAGCACAAGGCCTTCTTTGCAAGTCTGTATTCTGACAACAGACACAAAGGAATCATAGCCATTCTTGAACAGGTACTGTATCTTAGAGCCCATTCTTTCTTTGTCACTGGTTGAAAATAAATGTTTCAAACACAAGAAATATGCAAATTTCTCCAAGGTCCTCTTTCAATTGGATTGTCCAATAACCTTTATAGAAACTATTTAATATATTTATTAGAAGTAGAAGGTAACTGGCTTGACCCATTTTCAACCTGTGTTTGGCAAAAGTCTCAGATACTGTCTCACAGTTGGCGGAAGGCAACACTCAAAATGCATTTGCCCAGCACAATATACTTTTGTGTGTAGGCCCCAGAGTATTCTGACAGGAAGTTAATCTACGTGTTTCAGATTCATTCATGTTTTAACCTATCAAAACCTTGTTTGGCAAAAGCGATTTGATGTCCAAGGGGCCTCAGGAGCCCCCTCTCACCTCACATCTCTGCCTCACTTTCAGGAAGCAAGGTTTGGCCAAAGGTAAACAGAATTCCAGCCACAAAAGGTTCAAGTTTGATTTGCCCCTGAAGTTTGAGAGGGTTCTAAACTTGAAATAAATGACATGTAACTTTTATAGGGTGCTAATACACCATAGAAATAAGCCAGACTATCAAATATCCAGGATTTTTAGCCAGGTCCCAAAAAATTGGACCAGGGAGCCCCAAGGCAAGGCTTTATCCTCCCCAAACCATTGGGGGCTTTTAAAAGCCAACACACAACAAAAAGGGCTGGTGTTTATGGTTCTGCACCAGAGACTTCCGTGGAGCAAGCCAGTGAAATGCCATCCCTTGCACAGATGCATGCCGCATCCACCCTGCTGATTTAAAACCATGGTTCCAGGAAGTTTCTAGATTCCAAAGTTGATGTTTGGGTTTCTAAGCCACCCTCCTTCCAGCTGAACTTGGCAGAATGGGATCATCCATCACTAAAGTCAACAGAAAGCCCTTCAAAATGTGTCAATGACATGTTAAGTTCCAATTCATAAAGACTTTCTACACAATTTCTTCAGTTTTACATGGAATTTACTCAGAATAAGCATTATAGTTCACATCCAAGGTAAATCACATGCTTTTAAGATTCAGAAAACCCTCCATTTTCCCTGATAAAAAGAGGAATTTGATAACCATAGAATGTAAATCAAAGCCAAAACCAAAAAGAGTTTAAAAAGCAAGGAATATGAGGATTAACCATGAAAGTCCCAGAACTACACCTGCTTAATTGTAGAATAAATAGTATTATTATTTAACTTTAGAAACATACAAAATTTAAAAAGCAATCATAATTTGTTTCTCATATAAATTTATAGAATATTATAAATATGACTAGCAGCCCTTCTATCAAGAAGTGCTTGGTGAGACTGAAGAAGGTTTTTTCCTCCTTTCCCTCTGCCCCCATTTTTGATAGCAGTGTAAAAAAATATCAGAATTATGGTCATTCCAAGTACCAACAAAGATTCAGTCTGTCTAACCCTCTATGGGATGGCCTGTGTCTTCATGTCCCTGTTTCCTTTCATAAATCGCTCTCTATTCAAATGCACTATTGATCCCAGAGAACAGGGAGAGTATCCAGGATTCTCACTTGCTAAATCTCTCTCTCATGAAGTTGAAGCTGACCTGTCTGCAATCCATAGACACAGAGCTACTCAACTGGGTTTCCCAGTTCTTAGTTCACCTGCCACCGTACTATTTGGGGCCAGCCCCAGCTAGTTTTATATTAACCCAATTGTAACAATTACACCTTAAAGTAATGACTTGCAGACTTCCCTGGCCATTTCAGCAATAACCACATAGAGAAACATGGGCACCTAAGAGATGCAGTCCAGCGTTTTTACTGATGGAGATGCCATTGGCTTCCAGCATCAATAACTCCTAGTGTGAGGTGAGACTCCTATTCTCAACAGCTTGCACCAGAGTCTCCAACAGTTTGCCAGGCCAAGGTTTCCCACTCCTCCAAATTCACATACCCCAGGCCAGTGAGCATGGCACACTGAGGACCATTGGGGCTACTGGCGTCAGGTACATAGTTCTAGTCGTCACACAGACACTGTTTCTCCTTGTGATTCTGTACAAATGACCACTTGATTCTTTGAGCTGCAGCTTCCTAGGTGATGCCCATGATACCTCCTCTGCTAAATGCCTGGAGTTCCACAAACTATTTCCCTTGCTACCACAGCGGGAGCTTTAAAAAGAAAGAAATATTTTCCCTGTTGTGGCTCACATATTCCAGTTCTCCTTCTTTGGGGCACATGGTAGGGCCACACTCCCCTCTCCCTTTTTTTTTTTAATTTAATTTCATTTAATTTAATTTTTTTTAATATATGAAATTTATTGTCAAATTGGTTTCCATACAACACCCAGTGCTCATCCCAAAAGATGCCCTCCTCAATACCCATCACCTACCCTCCCCTCCCTCCCACCCCCCATCAACTCTCAGTTTGTTCTCAGTTTTTTAAGAGTCTCTTATGCTTTGGCTCTCTCCCACTCTAACCTTTTTTTTTTTCCTTCTCCTCCCCCATGGGTTTCTGTTAAGTTTCTCAGGATCCACATAAGAGTGAAAACATATGGTATCTGTCTTTCTCTGTATGGCTTATTTCACTTAGCATCACACTCTCCAGTTCCATCCACGTTGCTACAAAGGGCCATATTTCATTCTTTCTCATTGCCATGTAGTACTCCATTGTGTATATAAACCACAATTTTTTTATCCATTCATCAGTTGATGGACATTTAGGCTTTTTCCACAATTTGGCTATTGTTGAAAGCACTGCTATAAACATTGGGGTACAAGTGCCCCTATGCATCAGCACTCCTGTATCCCTTGGGTAAATTCCTAGCAGTGCTACTGCTGGGTCATAGGGTAGGTCTATTTTTAATTTTTTGAGGAACCTCCACACTGTTTTCCAGAGTGGCTGCACCAGTTTGCGTTCCCACCAACAGTGCAAGAGGGTTCCCGTTTCTCCACATCCTCTCCAGCATCTATAGTCTCCTTATTTGTTCATTTTGGCCACTCTGACTGGCGTGAGGTGATATCTGAGTGTGGTTTTGATTTGTATTTCCCTGATGAGGAGCGATGTTCAGCATCTTTTCATGTGCCTGTTGGCCATCCGGATGTCTTCTTCAGAGAAGTGTCTACTCATGTTTTCTGCCCATTTCTTCACTGGATTATTTGTTTTTCGGGTGTGGAGTTTGGTGAGCTCTTTATACATTTTGGATACTAGCCCTTTGCCCGACATGTCATTTGCAAATATCTTTTCCCATTCCGTTGGTTGCCTTTTAGTTTTGTTGATTGTTTCCTTTGCTGTGCAGAAGCTTTTTATCTTCATGAGGTCCCAACAGTTCATTTTTGCTTTTAATTCCCTTGCCTTTGGGGATGTTCCCCTCTCCCTTTTAACTGGGGTGGGTCTTTGGCCAATAAAATAATGTCATTTCCAGGTGGAAAAATTTAAGTGCTAGTACTCAACCCCAACTTTCCCTTTTCTCTGTGACTAAAGAAGCATGTTTCAGATGATGCCTCCTTCAGCCTGAGTCCCTGAGTAACCACAATGAAGCCCAAAGCCAACCCACATCATACAAGCAAGATAGAAACTTTTGGTGCTATTTCGGAGGTACACATGCACCCCGATGTTTATAGCAGCACTATCAACAATAGCCAAAGTATGGAAAGAGCCCAAACATCCATCGATGGATAAATGGATAAAGAAAATGTGGTATATACATATATACAATGGAGTATTACTCAGCAATCAAAAAAGAATGAAATCTTGCCATTTGCAACTATGTGGATGGAACTGGAGGGTATTGTGCTAAGTGAAATTAATCAGTCAGAGAAAGACAAAAATCATATTACCTCACTCATATGAGGACTTTAAGAGACAAAACAGATGAACATAAGGGAAGGGTAACAAAAATAACATAAAAACAGGGAGGGGAACAAAACAGAAGAGACTCATAAATATGGAGAACAAACTGAGGGTTACTGGAGGGGTTGTGGGAGGGGGGATGGGCTAAATGGGTAAGGGGCACTAAGGAATCTACTCCTGAAATCATTGTTTCACTATATGCTAACTAATTTGGATATAAATTTTAAAAAAATAAAAAATAAAATTAAAAAAAAATTTTAAAATAGTCTCTTGTAAACACAGGGGTCATATCCACCCTCATTTTCTTAAAACCAACTCTTCCCTTGGGTTCTCTGAAGCTCTCTTTTAGATTGGGAACCTACTTCCCATGTTTCTTTTGTAAATTCTTCATCTTCCTGTAGTCTATAATTGGATCCTTCCTCTTATTATTCATTAGTAGAGACATTTTCTTCATCCATGTGGATTCTTAGGAGGAGAATTGAGGTCTGTCTCCACGGCTCTCACCTATATGCAGATACCTTCCCAAACTTTATCTTTTACTCATTTGACCTCTTTTACATATACCTAACCACCTGTTGATCACTTTGATTTGAATGTCCTAACATCACTTTAGATTCATTATGATCAAAAGCCAACTCATGACCCATGCACACCTGCCTAAACCAAATCCTTATTACCCACTCCTGCCCTCCCAACCTGCCACTCCCTAACACACCCACAGGTCCAACACCCTAACCTTTTCTCAGTCTCTCATGTTTAAGACCTCAGAACTACATTTGTTTCTTTCTTCTCTTTCTTCATTTATTTTCCATTTATTATCAAGCCTTAATAGCTCTATTTTGGAAACACTTCTGGGATCTATCATTTCCTTTTATCATTACTTTTGATGCCACAAGCTCAGGCCTCTTCCCCTCCCACATTTCTGGAGGGGTTGAAAATAATTGCGTGTGTGTGTGTGTGTGTGTGTGTGTGTGTGTGTGTGCGCATGTGTGTCTGTTCCTAGCCTTTGTCTCTACCCCTATCCTAAATAAAGACATGGCTTTGCTTGATCAGCTTCTCCCCCATCATAGTATATCTCTCAGTGAGGTCCATTGCTGGATTTTAGGATGTGGAATTAGCTAAGGGGTAGCAAAGTAAACTTGAGAAACTGAGCACAAAGGTACAGGACTTTGAAGCACAAGCTACGGTGCTCTATGTAATAAAAAGTGGGAGAAAGAAGTCAGAGGGGAAAGAAGAAGAATGATCCTTGAGACTTGGGACAGAGAGAAGTTTATTTTAAGGGCAAAATAAGGAAATTGCAAAGAAGAGAAAAAGGGAAGGAGGAAAAAGTCACTATGGGTTATTCCTGGGGCCCCTTCAATGTTTTCCAAAGACACACATTGAAGAATTAGACTACCCTTTTGATTTTTTTCAGCTGTTTTGACTGTGTGTGTTTGAATGTGTCTTTGAACTGGATCCCTTAGGTCTGGGATTCAAAGATGTCCCACAGGACTCACTGTCACAACTTATGCCTACTGCCAAAACAATATGCCTAAACCACCAATATTTTGTCAAAAATATCACTGGTCTGGCTCCAACAACTCAAGGAGCTCCCAATTACCCACAGTAGTGGCCTTCAAATTGTGTTCCTTAGAGCCCCAGGGTTTCCCAAGGGCACCTGTGGCCTGATAACAGATCAATGGCATGGGAAGAGGAGTGTGAATTAGCAGGGATCTTTGTCCACCATCCCACATTCACAGGGAGTCGTTCTACTTGTATTTGTTTTATATATAGAATTCCACTCAGGATTTAATTTCAAATTTTTTTAAAAAGTTTAACATATTTTAAAATACTGAGAATGATTAAAAGCATGATTATGAAGCCAGACTGTACTAAATATAATGTTTTACCATATATGAGTCCTAAAACTTTGGGAAAGGGTCTGAGTTTTCTCATCTGTAACAAAATTATTTCTCATAAGAGTTACTACAAGTATTAAGTGAAGCAATGAATGTAAAGTTCTTAGTGCAGACACTGGCAATGGCAAATATGAAACCAGTACATTCTTAAAAGAAGAGGTAGTAATATTAATGAAACAGAATTCAGGAAATAGCTTACCACTCACTATCTGTGTCACTCTGAATTATAAAAGTTCAGTGGGCCTCAGACCCCTCAATTGTGATATAAGGGTAATAACAGACCTTAGCTCACAGGACTTTTATAAAGATTCAATGGGTTAACATCTGTGATACCCTAAGAACAATGCTTAGTACTTGATGTCATAGAAATGTCAGCTCTTACTAATACAGTGCCTGGTAAGGATTCAACCCATTTTATGTTTAATTATTACTGAGTTCAAATTTTTTGCTTCCTGTCACCTACCCTCAACCGCGTACACACACACACACACACACACACACACACACACATGCACACGCACACACGCACACCCCTGGACTGCCCTATGTTGACCCGCTCCAGTTACTGAAATCTTCCATCTTTTAAGTTCTGTCATTTCACAGGATACAGCAATTAAAAACTGGAGCTCTGAAAAGCACATACCTGGTTAAAGCTTTGGTTTCACAATAGGATCTCTACAACCTGAGGCCAATCTTAACTCAGTGCTTCCTAAACTTTGTTGCACATTAGAATCCTTTGGAAAGATGTGAAAAATCCTGATGTCATGGTTGCATCTCCACCAATTAAATCCCAGTGTTTGAGGATGGGAGTCAGGCTTTATATTTTATTAAAGTTGCAGATGATTTCAAAGTAATTCCAAAGTGCAGCCTAGTCTAGATACCCTGGATATTACTGACGTCTCTCTAAATCTGCAGGTCCTCCCCTATAAAATGGGAAGGAGATGGAAACTACTGCACGGGATTGGCAAGAGCATAAAGCATCCAGCCCTCTGTGTTGGACACCCTGGAAAAGTCCAGTACATGACAGTTACCATTGTCTCTAGTCCAACCCAAGTACCAAATACCAGTTCTTACTGTCGACACTTGACTTTAAGCCACCTAATCAAATACCACTTCACATTTCTGCACAACTTTTCATGTGTATGCTTAATTGCTACCACTGGATCATAATCCCCTGGAGGGCAAAGACCACATCTCTGTCTTCTTTGGAAGTGCCTTCAGCCCCTGACACAACACTAGCATCCATACTCAATAAATACCTACAGAATGGAAGGAAGGGGAATGCAAAGGCATGATTCTGAAACGCCCTCCTTTGACTCACTTAGTGCAATGATGGATGAAGTGTAAGTCCGAACCTGATACTTTCCTACCCCATAAATCAGTGGTCCCCTTGCCATCATCCTCACCAAACACCCTTCAAGGTCTTGCTCTCTGCTGCCTCAAGCACCTTCTCTTTGCTATGGAGATGAGAGGGCTCAGTTACCCAGATCTTGGATGCAAGGGAGTCCCACATTCACTGTAACCCTGGCAGCCACTAAGAGCACCAAGAAACCTGAGTTTCAGGATGGCACAATAAAAGTGTCCCAAGCTTTGACCTGGGGTACAAGCAAGCCAGGGTTTTGTCCTGCTCTGTAGTCCACATGCTCTGCCCTGGGACCTGGAAGATGTATACTCCCTCCTTCCTTCCACCACCTCACTGGATGTCTCCTATGTGCCAGGCACTCTGCTGGACACTTGTGACAGGCTCCCCCTCAGAAGCGGTCTGGTTTGGCAGGCAGGCTTAAATGAAAAAACTATTTAATCACAATTGTGATTTAAAAAAAAAAAAGCTATTAAAGAAAAGTACTGAGTGATAAGCAAGAGTAAAACAAGAGCCAATCCTGCCCTAGGCCTCATGGTCTGCCTCCCTAAATCAGTCGAGTGGGAGTGGCTTGTTGAAGAGGAAGGAAAAAATGAATGCTGGTTGCCCAGGCTGTGGGGCCTTGTGGTCCTCTTCATTAGGGAATTACTACTTGGAGAATTACAGTGATTATGAATCAATAACCGCTTTTGAGAAGTCCAGCAGGAAAACAACACATTTGTCTCGACTTAACACAGCGTTTGCTTCTTTTAGAAGTACATTTATTGGTAATTCACCAGACCATAATATTTGCTGGGGGAAACATTTTTTTTAGAAAGCTGTTTAATTCCTAAAATGCCACCTCCGATGAAAAAGAATTCACAGCAACCTCAGAAGTCTTTTGCAAGTCTCAAGATGTTCCAATTTAAAACAATTTCCTAAAAAGTCCCAAAATACGTCAAGACCAAAATTCTGATCCTATACCTAGAAAGCTAGGATTACATTTTAAAATATATCAGCTTGGTGTTACAAATCTAGAAAATAATAATTAAAGGTTTCTTCAAGCTAGATGTCTACTAGGCCACAGGGGCACACCAATTTAAAAAAACTTATATAGTTGTGTGTCATTTCTGATTTTATTAGTCATTCCATGTGGCAGATTATAAAATTGTTGAATTACCAGGACTATTCAATTGTATTCAAATAATTCATAACTCTGTACACTTTAAGAATAATGAAGCCATGGGGCACCTGGCTGGCTCAGTCGGTTAAGCGTCCAACTTCAGCTCAAGTCATGATTTCATGGTTCACAAGTTCGAGCTCCGCGTCAGACTCTGTGCTGACAGCTTGGAGCCTGGAACCCTCATTGGATTCTGTGTCTCCCTCTCTCTCTGCTCCTCCTCTGCTCGCACCCTATCTCTCTCTCCCTCTCTCTTTCTCTTTCTCTCTCTTTCTCAAAAATAAATAAACAGTTTAAAAAAATAATGAAGCCGTTAAATGAATTTCTAGAGTCCAGTGCTTACACCCAGCTCTGGAGAAACTGTCGGAACTTTTAAAGTGAACAGTGGAGTCTTAAAACAATAAAATAAAAAACCTGTTTAAGACCTTAAATCATTAACATGTGTCGACTTAGACTTACACATACATTTGTGTTGTTTAACTAAATATTTGAAAACCAGCTTTTCTCTCAGTTATCTGCCAAGAGCCCCACTCTGGGTTCTGTGTGTCTCTTTCTGACACGTGGCAACATCTCGTGCTTTTCATGAGGCCTGCTTGGCAAGAACTGATCTTTAAATATTTTGATAAAACAATTTTTTTTCTTAAATCGTAAGTCAGTATTGAGTTAGTGTCTATTTTGTGTTAATGATTTGTAATTGTTAAGTTTTTTAAACCATGTTTTAAAAATACACAGGCTCTTTGGCCTTAGACTTCACCATCCATCCTGGCTTTCTGTCTTCACTCATCCTGAGTGCAAGAAGATCATAGTTCTCAGTTTGCACCAGAACACAGAGCCAATGAAATCCCCATATCCCAGGTTATAGCCAAATTGGAATGTGAATTGGTCCTGTGGGAACAGCCAGGACCTAGCCCAGCTCTCCTCTGGGCACAGAGGTCACCCTGATAAACCTGAAACCTCTCTCCTCAACAGCAAGAACATCTCAGACAGTGATGTTGTGAGCAAAGGAGCTGTTAAAACGAGGCTCCTAATCTTATTTTTCCAATTACTCTTATCTGACATTTCTATCTCCACCTCCTTCCCACCTCCCCACTGCTGCCTTAGAGTGACACCTTTTGGAAATGGTTGAAACTGAAAATGCTCAGACTGCTGTCTGCCTGGACCTGGCCACCCTCAAGATTGTGTTTGGGATTGGTTTCCTCCTTGCTGAAGTTAAAGCATCTAGGAGCTTTGCTTAAATGTGTCACCTCTGATCCTTCAGCAGCAAACAAACACCCACATCAAATGAGTGTGTTTGGGTTCAAGCTCTTTGGTTTTGACTGCATTTTAAATTCTCCCTTTTCCCTTTTCTCTTCCCGGGCTTATTAACAAAACTTCACACCATAACAAGAAGATGGATAGAGAAGAAATGTGTACAATGCATACATCTGACTTAGATTCTGTTAAATCAAACAGTGTTAGAATACAAATGAAGAAAAGTTTCTCTACAATGTCCTGAGAATTCTTCATTCCAGATCGGACTAGGCTCATTGGAACCTCCTTGATAAAAAGACTGTGTAGATGAGTTTCTGTTTATTTTTTGGTGTAGTACTTCTTGACCAATTGGAAAGCATTCTTTACTTTACGTGTGCACAGTTCTGCATCATGGCAAAGAGCTGGTCTTTTTCCTTAACAGTCCCAGACATTCTTGGAAGCAGTATAGCTAGTGGTTAAGACTATGAACCCTGAAGCAAGAAGGCTTAGGTCCCAATCAGGATCCAGCCATGTGCTAGCTGTATGACTTTGTAAGAGATACTTGACCTCTGTTTACATCAGTTTCCTTCTCTGTAAAATGTGGATAATAATTGTACCTCCTGGGCTCCGCGAAGAATACCTGAGTTGTAATAGTTACATAGTGGGCACATAGCAAGCATGCAGTAACCTGTAATCAGTATCAATAGTGATGTTAGTTTATTCAGCCTAGTAGAGGAGAAGTAAGCAAGGAAAAAAGTGAATTTCCATCTTCTTACATTTTCAGAAAGACACAGTATTTTTCATCTTCAATGGAATGGTGAAAATTTTTACTACAAAATCTATAGCAAACAAATTAATCACCCTCAAAATATGTGTTGTTCATACTTTAGTCTAACTTAGCTGAATTCCAAACACAACCATGAAGGAACTCATGAAGATATTAGAGAAGTGTTATCCAACTGAACTTCCTATAATGATGGTGAGGTTCTAATCTGCACTGTCCAATACACATGTCACTACATGTGGCAATAGAGCACGGGAAATATTACTGGTGCAACTTAAGAAATGAATTTTTAATGCAGTTTAATCTTAATTAAAATTTAATAGCCAATTCTAATGGCTACTGTAATGAAAAGAGCCAGTATTTAGAAATTATTTCAATCTTTGTGGAAAGTTTACCTTTTTTAAATATCTGATAAAAACTTTTAAATTCCTTTAAATTCACTATAATTCATGAATTACCATTTGATCCAGTGTTTCCACCTTAGGAATTTATTCTAAGGATATCCTAAGGGATGTTCCCAGAGGAAATCATTGTGAGGATACAATAAACATGTTCATCATAGTGTTGTTTATAAAAATCAGAAAAATTGTGTATGTATATGTATAGACACATATATAAATACAAATGCATACATATAAATATACCTTGCAAATAAATGAGTTAAATAAATTCGAGTGTGTGTGTGTGTGTGTGTGTGTGTGTGTGTGTGTTACAAAGAAACTGGAGAGTAAATTAGAGGCATCCAATTGTTGAGATGTTGGACAGATATTAAACACCGTAAATGTAAAGGAAAGAGGTTCACGAATTCCTAAGTGAGAAAAGCAAGTTAGTAAATAGAAAATACAATACAATCCAAACCATATGTGGGGTTTTAAATGCATATTCACAGAAAACAAAAAGACTAGAAGGGAGCACATCAAAATATTAATGATGGGTTTGTTTCTAGGCACAGACATTTCAGGTAATCTGTTATATTCTTCTTTGTATTTTTGTTGCAAATATGAATTATTAATGTAAAAAGAATACTGTTTTGAAAATTGCAACCAAGGAAGTTCTGCAGAAAGTACTACTGTTCCCACTGAACAATTGGTTGCTGGTAAACCAGTCTCCAAAGGAGATTTATAAAGCAGAAGTCTAGAGCAGGGCGGGGCCCTCTGGTGGCAGTTACAGTGGCAGCTACCTCAGCCAAAATACTCTTAACTCAGGCCACACTTCCGGGCATGGCTGCTTTGCCCCTTGACAGTCACTTAGATTTATGCTGATTATAATCCCGGTTCACCAGGGAGTGTTTGAGTGTTGGTGACTCCAGAGCTGTCAACAGTCATTCCCGCCACCTCACCCTACCCCACAATGTGCTTGAATGTTGTTCATTTCATTACTGGTCCTTAAGAAAGTTCCTATGGGTTTTGGAAGTCCAGTATGGTTGTTTTTTCATTTGTTTTGTTTTGTGTTGTGTTTGTGCAGCATTTTCTAATTCTGTTATTATTATTTTGTTTCTGCATCACTCAAAATTAGTTGTCAGGCCCTAAAAAGCCAGAACCATTTGTTCATGCCACTAAGCCACCTCTATTAGCAAGGTCTATTCATTGCTATTCAACAAATCAGGGCAATGTTCTCAAACAGACCTACTTTCTTGTGATGCAAGGAACAATTCTGAGGCATTTCCAAGGAGGAAGAATGAAAGAAGGGGGCCTCTTTCACTCTGAATTCTCCTACTGGCTTGGCTTTGCAGGAGATCCTTGTCGATGATGACATATTTCAATCACCCAAATCAAGCCTGACTCCAAGCCCTTTCCTGGTACCCACAGGCCCCTTGCATCACAGTTCCATCAACCTTGAGCAATAGGTAGTGGCCTCTCTGTATGTCACCTTGGTCCTCGATCATATGGAGTCCAATGCATCCTTGATCCTCCCACTGGACCCAGCATCTGCTCAAACACACAGTATAGGGTCAATAAATAATTGTGGGAGGAATGCCAAGAGAGAGAAAAGAAGAGAAGAAACTATACTGTGGAAAAGTAATCATTACGTCTGATTTAAATAATATGGTTTCCTAAAACCCATTTGATCTTGACATACTTCCAAAGGAGCAGATCATTCAACTGATGAGTAACTCAAGTTCAGAAAAGATACGGGATTTACCTAAGAATTGTAGATGTCTTACTCCTTCCCAGAATGTGAGTCTGACTGTTGAGTACAAATATAATAAGACAATTGTTAGATGGGGCTATATTGAGATGATGTGGGCCATGAGACCCTCAACAGTTAAACACAAACAAACAAACAAATAAATAAACAAAGACCTTGGCTCATTCTCCTCTGTGTCCTCAGGCCTGAACACAGCATCTAGCATACAACCAGAAGCCAAAGATATATGGATGAACATAATTTAGTGAATAGACCTGGGTCTCATTTGAGTCACTGGAGTAGAATATTCACTATACTGCTTTGATTCCAGTGCTGTTCCAAAATATCTTACTTGACTTTTGTTATTAATTTTCCATTACTATGTAACAAATTGCCACCAACTTGACAGCTGACAGTTCCATAGGTCAGAAGTCCAGACAGGAAGCATGGTGTGGTTGGTTTCTCCACTCAGGGCCTCACAAGGTTGAAATTGAGATACAGCAGGCTACCTTCTCATCCAGAGCTCAGGGGGACCCTCTTCCAAGTTTATGCAGTTGAAGCAGAATTCAGTTTCCTGCAGTTGTAGGTGTGAAGTTCCCTTCTCCTTAGCACTCCTAGCTCCTAGAGACCATTTTCATTCCTTATCACATAGCCCACTCAAATTTTTAAATCCAGCAATAGAAAAATCACGCTTGCATCAAATTTTTCTCATGCCTTGACTCTTTTTCTTCAGAAATTGCCCACTCCCTTTTAAGGGCTCACTAATTAGATCAGGCCCACCAAAAATAATCTCCCTTTCTTAAAGGCAACTATGTCATATAACATACCTAATCACTGTAAAAATATAAAATTGCATTTCAAAATATATGTGCCAAATACAGGGGAACTTCTTTAACATGATAAAGAACATTTACCAAAAATAATCTACAGCTACCATCATACTTAATGGTAAAAGACTGAATGCTTTCCTCTAAGATCAAAAGCAAGGAAAGGATATCTGCTCTTACCCTTCTTTTTTTTTTCATTTCTTTAATGCTTATTTTATTTTTGAGAGAGAGAGAGAGAGACAGAGCATGAGCAGGGAAGGGGTAGAGGGAGAGGGAGACACAGAATCTGAAGCAAGCTCCAGGCTCTGAGCTGTCAGCACAGAGCCCAACGTGGGGCTCAAACTCATGAACCACGAGATCATGACCTGAGCCAAAGTCTGACGCTGAACTGACTAAGCTACACAGGTGGCCCTGCTCTTACCTATCTTATTCAACAGAATACCTGGAGCTCTAGCCACTGCACTAAAGCAAGAAAAATAAATGAAAAGCATAATAATTAGAAAGAAAATAACAAAACTATCACTACTTGCTAATGAAATGTCTATGCAGAAAATCCTGAGAAAATTCCTAGAACTAACAAATGTGTTCAGCAAGGTTGCAGAATACAAGATCAACACACAAATATCATTATATATATATATATATATATATATATATATATATATATGTGTGTGTGTGTGTGTGTGTGTATATATGTATATGTGTGTATATATATATATATATATATATATATATATATAGTAAATATGTGGAAACCAAAATTAAAAAGCAAATACCATTTATACTCATTTCAAAAAATGAAATATTTAAGTATTAACTTAAAACATGTATAGGATGTATATGCTGGAAATTACAAAATTCTGATTAAAGAAATCAAAGAGAATTTAAATAAAGAGAGCAATATGGAGCGTTCACAGATTAGAAGACTAAACATAGTAAGTATGTCAACCTTTCCAAGATTGATGTGCATGTTTAATGTAGTTCCTATCAAAATCTCAGCAAGTTTAGGGGTGCCAGGTTGGCCCAGTTGGCTAGGCATCTGACTTCAGCTCAGGTCATGATCTCATGGTTCGTGAGTTCAAGCCCCGCATCAGGCTCTCTTCTGTCAGCACAGAGCCTGCTTCAGATAATCTGTCTCCCTCTCTCCCTGCCCCTCCCCCCCTCAAAAATAAATAAACATTAAAAACATTTGTTTTTTAATATCAGCAAGTTTTTTTTTTTTTTAGACATAGATAAGCTTACTCTAAAATTGATATGGAAAGGCACAGGATCCAGAAAGCTAAAACAATACTGGCAAAGAAGAATAAAGTGGAAAAAATCACTCTACCTGATATTAAGGCTACTGTACAGTTACAGTTACCGAGACCAGTAATATTGGCAGAAGGACAGACACATAGGTCAGTATACGGAATAGAACACAGAAACAGACATACATGAAAATGTTCCAGTGATGTTTGACAGAGGAGCAAAAGCAATTCAGTGGAGTAAAAGATAGATAGCCTTTTCAATAAGTCGTGCTAGAATATTTGGACATCCACAAATGAACAACAAAAAGATATTGCACTAAACTATAGTCAAGAAGTCTCAAAACTTAACAGTAAAATCTCTAATACAATTCCAAAATAGACAAAGACACGAACAGACTATGTTGCTAAAAAGAACATGCAGATGGCAAGTAGGCACACACGAAACGTTCTATATCACTAGCCATTCGAGAATTGTAAATTAAGACCACAATGAAATATTGCCACACACCTATCTGAATGGCTAAAATTAAAAGTAGTGACGATATCAAATGCTGGTGAGGATACGAGAAACTGGATCCCTCATACAATGCTGGCAGGAATGTAAAGTGGCGCAACGACTTTGGAAAACAATTTGGCAGTTTCTTATAAAACTTAGCATGCAACTACCATATGGTCCAGCAATGGTAATCTAATTATTTACGTCAGAGAAATAAAAACTTGCGTTCACACAAAAACCTGTGTTGAACGTTGATAGGAGCTGTATTACTGATAGCCAAAAACTGAAAACAAACAGCGTTTCCTTTAACTGGTGAATAGTAAAACAGATTGTGGCATATCTATACTGTGGAATACTACTCAGTAATGGCAAGAAGCAAAGTATTGATACAACCAACAATTTGGAGGATTCACCAGTAAATTATGAAGTTGAAAAAAAACAATCCCTGAAGGCCACATCCTATGTAATTCCACTTACACGATGTTCTTTAAATGACAAAACTATACAAATGGAGAACAGATTAATGCTTGCCAGGGATAAGGGCTGAGAAAGGAGAAGAAGTTGAATGCAGTTATAAAAAGGCAGTGTGAGGGATCCTTATGGCAGTGGAAGTGTTCTGTAATCGGACTGCATCAGTGCCAATACCCTGGTTGTGATACTGTACTGTAGTTGTACAACATGTTACCACTGGGGGAAACTGGGTAAAGGTTACACAGGATTCCTCTCTACTATTTCTGAAAACTGTATATGAATCTACCATTATGTAAAAATTAAAGGTTAAAACAATTTTAAGTGTATGTCATATATATTAGGCGCCCACTTCAGCTGGGAAAAGGACAGTGAAATACTGGGGGAGACGGGAAAGGCTCACATAAGGTGAGGCCATTCCCATTATCCTGAGGAAGAATCCTCTCCAAAGTGTCATGACTATGAGGATGTCAGCAGAGAATGCTCATGTTGTAAATGCTTTCCAGTCCCAATGTCAACCACATACGCAGGCAAAACCATCAGCGTTCAAATCAATGGGTTGATACCTACTGAATTAGGATGTGAAAGTGATTTCCTTAAGAGTCAAGTGATTACAATATCATAATTGTGGTCCCCTTTTTATAAAACAAACCAACACACACACACACACACAATTTTAAAATGCTATGTTCAATAATAGCTATCAGTGCATCATAGGCTAACCCATAAAGGCCACTGGAAGGTATGGTTTCCTTATAATTATAATCCAGGTAAGTAAAAAAAAAAAAAATCACAGTAAAGCTTCATTATCCTCAAACTAAATACATCCTCCAGACTTCTGGCTTGGTTAGCTCCTCAGTGGGAGGAAAGCAAAAACCAGACATAAAGTGCCAGAATGAAATCTTCCGCTTCAATTTCTTCTTTATTTAAAACATTTTATAGGGCTTTATGTTGACCCTGTGGCTTCAGGAGAAGGAAATCCTCCGAAATGTGTCCCTGGGGCACAGCATCCCCCACAGCGACTTGGCTCCCTCCTTTCAGAGCGATTACTGCTGCATGGAAAAAAACAATTCTTAATTGGTTAACTTTGGGAAAACCGCTTCATAAAGAGAAGACTTGGAACAAAGACGCCCACCCAAACAGTCAGCTCTCTCCACATACAGAGTGACTGGGGATGAGTTTGAGAGATGCCACATAAGTGAGGCTGACAGACAGAACAGAACTGCACTTTCAAGCTTGATGGAGGGTTTATCCGCTTTCCTTCCATCTCTAAGTGGAATTAGGTATCCACGGGATCACAACAGCAGATCCGCTAAACTCTGCCTCTCTTCCAATCCCAGCAGTCATCAGTGTGCTGCTCAACATCCTCCCTGCTCTCCAGGGACTGAGACTTTCCTTTCTGGCCGTCCATCTGAACTAATGAGAGTGGGGTTATGACACTGGGCTCCCAGGACCAGTTACTCTGCTTCTCACCTGGCTCTGCACCGGAGATTGTCCCCCAGTCCCTGTTAGGGGCTGTGTATTGGTCCCAAGGGAGCCCAGTGGACAGTGGGTGGATGGCAAGGGTCAAATCCAGCCTATTCCTATAAAAACAACTGAAGTACACATCCTGCCGAGCATAATTTTCATGCTTAAAAGCAGCAACTTTTGTTTTTCTCAATTACCCTAACACACTGGGAGCATTCACTGTTAATCCGAGCAGAGAGAAAAACTACTCACATCTTAACGTGTGACACTTTGTTCTTCAAAACTTCACAGTTGTGATGGAAAGTGCTCTGTTGACAGGACAATTTATACTCACATATTAAATCCCAGGCTTTACCAAGTACTTGTAGATATCTATGTTTTCCCCACAAAATGTTTTCTACAATTTATGCCTTGGAACTCTAGTTTCAAAATAAGTGATCCTTTCTCCAAGTAGCTCTTTTCAGATAAAAAAAAAAATCACGATTTTCATTACTAATATGAGATCACAGTCTAGTCCCATATAAAGTGATTAAACATAACCCTGGTATTAAATAGTCTCAAGAAAATGTAAGTGAAAACATTGGATTCCTTGCTTGACCACCAAATGTTCACTCAAGGGTCTGAATGCTTCTGCTGGGATGTTTTCTTTCTTTTATGATTTCTCAAATATGTAAATTACCTTGTTTAAAAATAATTCTCCTCTCCTTTCTTTAAGAATTAATACTGTTATAACTATCTATAAGGAGATCATGACATCTGGACTTCAGGAGAGAAACATTCTTGGTATTTAAAATATCTAACAACTATACATATATGGAAATGAATACCCCATTTTGATGGGTCACACTCAGTAACCTTAGAGGCGCCTCTATCTGGGCAATAGTTCCTTTTGGACGAAACACAATTAGGCTGTGTAATGTGCTGAATCCCTTCAGATAAACCGTGTGCACACAGCCGAGCCACTCTCATGCTGGCTTTAAGGCTGGGGCTGTCAGGCCCACTTCTCTGGTTAATGTCAGTAGCACTATGTATAAAAGGTGACTCCAGTGTGTACAAATGTTGATCTTTAGAGAAGTCATGCCTAGACTCACACACACATCCACTCTTTCGTCCACTAGGTCAACGGCAGGAACAGAGGGCGACCCCAAAAGGAGCTTGCCAAGAGCAGAGTCTTACTTGTCAGGTTACATTGCCCCCAGGGACTTCCCTGCCTGAGATTAATCCATAATCCTGTTTCGTGTTTAAAAAAATTTCAGGTTCTAAAAGCCTTGCCTATGAGACAGTTTCAGAGGCGACAGGGAAATGTTCTAATACACAGTAACAAATTAAGTGCCAATGCAAGTAAGCACAGAAAAGAAAGGGACTGTGTGGAGTAGGTGCCACAAAATGTTTGCCCTTGTCCAAAATCATTTCTTTACAGTTCCAGAATAGACACTAAAAACATATTTGAATGGCTGGAGTACCTGTAGGTCTAAAGAAAAAAAAAAGACACAAAGCTAAAACCATCTATGGTTTTTCAGCTTGCTGCACAAGTTAAGTGAAATAAAGATGCCCCCTGATGGAAAACACAGCCGAGGTTCTGAAGAAACATAATATTCGCTGATGTGACTTCCAAACTAAATTTCATCTGAATACCAAACAGTAAGAAAGCTCTCATCTCAGCTCTGAACAATCCTATTTTTATTACATCAAAACTGTTTCTTCCCTTGCCAACCTCATTCTACCCCTTTTTGCTACAAAGTTAATGTCCAGAAAGCGTCCTTTTACAACTCTAGCAGACCTGACCAAAAAAGGCAGGAATTCCCAATGCTGTAGAAACCATCATGAACATGTTCTCATCTGGATGATTCAAAAAAGTGTAACTCACTCCACTCTATGGCAAAGAAAGAGAACATCTTGGAGAAAACAGTTCTGAACGAGATGGCCATGGGAACTCCTTGACACTCGGGAGCACTGAGGTATGGACAGAGACAGCTGGCCTGGTGGCATCTTCTGCTTTGATTCAGAGAGAAGGAAAAGCAGGACAGCTAATAATACAAGTTCCCATTCTGATTCGTGGCTCAGTCTTTGCTTATAGCCATTCCTGCTAAGATTTAACTTACAACGTTTGGCAACCAGGCTGACCTCTTCAAAGGCAAAGGTGAGCATGGAAAGAGCATTTTCCACGCAGATGCATCCTCTCTAGTGTAAGAAAAGCAGCTCCAGTTTCCAAAGGTGAGAACAAAGGACACAAATCACCAACCATGTTGCTCATGGTTTGGAGCTGCATGTGTTGTAAGGTGTGCATGTGCATGTGTGTGTGCACATGTGCACAGAGAGCATCCCTCCTGTTCCCTCCCATCAATGCTCCCAATGCATATTCCCACCCTCAGTGATAGCTGAGGATGAATTACCATTTCTGTTTTTTGTACTACAGGTGGAGAGAGCCCAAACCCAAACAATTGAGCAGACTAAGGAATTTTTACACCTACAAGCACTGACTTCCAAAATCAAAATATAGTTTTCAAAGAGGCAATATGGTTTCTATTACCTTGCAGATAAAACCCCCAACTCCTTCTCCTGACTGACAAGGGTCCTGTTTTATCCAGCCATTCCCTGAACCCTCAACAATATCCCGTGCCACTGTGACCTTCCCTGGCCCTTGTAGAATCTGGTCTTTCTCCTCTGCCATGCCTTGTTTCTCTCCTACCCTTTCCAAACCCTTCAAACAACAAGCATCTTCTCACCTATCAGGTCTCAACATAAATGTCACCACCTCCAAAAGGCCCCTCTGAATCCCCTTAAAGTAGCTGTCTGCCTCCCACCTGTCCCTGGTATTCCTCTCGGCTCCAAGTTTGTTTCCTTCATAGCATGTATTACAATAAATTACTCCACTTAACAATTCCTTTGCATGTGGAATTTCCCTCACTAGGCTCTTTGCTTCACGTCTCACTTAGCCAATTATCTGTAATTCCCAACTGGGGTTTGGCATGTGGCTGGCACTTAATAAATACTTAATGCATAACCAGAATTAGTAAAAACAGTAACACCTGATATTCACACCAGTGGTTCTCAAGGGGGTCCCCTAACCAGCAGCAGCAGCTTCGTCTGGGAATTTGTGAGAATGCACATTCACAACATCCTTTCCCGTGCCCCTGTCTCCACCTATTGAATCAGAAATTCTAACGGTATGGCCCAGCAATCTGTGTACTCTTCAGACAGATTCTGAGACATGTTCAAGTTTAAGAACTACTGGTTCTTAAACAATATTGCCCACTTTCCAAAGAGTCTTTAAGCATAGATGTCATTGATCTGCCTCTATTTGAGAAAAGAAAGAATTAGCACATTGTCACAGGGGATATATCTTTGTAAGCACACAACGACTGTGATCATTCAGCTCAGAAAAGACCCTAAATTGATAAATGTTTGGGGGAAAGTCAGTGAAAGAAAACCAATGCACATGCAGGATATCCTCACTCATTTCTGTTCATGCAGGCAGAGTGATCAGGCTTTCTGTCAAGATGCTGCAGGCAAACTACTGGTTGGCATTCCTGCCTTATCCATGGGGATGGTCCAGAAAGGAGCCCAGATGGCTTGCCTACCCAACCCCACTTTGATGGTAAGGTTCTTAACACAGACCTTGGTTTGTCAGTCATCTTTGCACCCAGGCCTTGACCTAATACTTAACACAGAGTAATCACTCAGAAAGAGTCTACAGAAGAATCAGTGGCTGAAATAGGTGCCATGGCATCTGTACAGCTGGAGAGAAGCAAACAAGGGGGCTTTGCTTATGGAATTTATTAATGGGCTAATTGCCTTTATAGGAAACAAGTGATTCAAAAACATGAGAGAGCTTGTAATAGGTGAAGAAAAAGTACAGAACTGAGAGTCAACAAGGATCCATGTTCAAATCCTGTCCACTTGAGGCTATATGTCTTTGGTCAAGACACCTGACCTCACTGAGCCTCCCATTCCTCAAGTGGACATGGGGATCATACATCCTGCCATACAGGGCAGTTGTGGGGATTAAATGAGGTTGCAGGGTAAATGTCCAGCACATCATCAGGCATATAGTGAGTACTCAAAACACTGTCATGATCTGTAATATCATTATCACATACTTGTTTAACTGGGGAAAATGAATCAGAGTTAGTCCCCCTGATATAGTATGCAGTCTGAAAGCCTTTAATGTAGGGTGGTTAGGGAATTATATTCCTGTCTATCCCATAGCTTTCAGCGTGTTGAGAGAGATCCATCAGTATAAAATAGGAGGAAACACAGGCACTGAGGTTGGGTAGTTGATGGCTTTAATCCTTTCTCTGCCACTTACCAGCTGTGTGACCTTGCGTAAGCCACTTACACTCTCTGGGCTTCTGCCTTTGTAGATTGGAGATAATAATACACTTCACACAGGTCGTACTGAGGCCTGGAGATTAAAATGTCCATGAAACACTCAGCCCTGTGCCCTGCCCCTTAGTAAGCACTTGATAGATGATAAGTATTATTCACTAAAACTAACAATAAGCAGGACAGAATTCCATCTATGCTATAGAAGAGGCATGAGCAGAGTGTTAGAGGCATAAACAAGGAGAAGATACATTTGGAAAAGTGAGACAAGGGCACGGGAAGCTTCTCGGAAGCGATAGTATTTAAACAATGTCTTAAAACAGGAGTCACAAACCCAAACACTGGCAGGGCAAAGCACTTATTAACAAGAAGTGATGCTGGCCAGGCAGGGAAAATGCTCCTTAACTGCCACTAATTTCCACAGGCAAAAACACAGGTTCTCTCACTGAAAGAGAAAAAAGTATCTGAGCTTTTCTTGGGAAATCTGATATTTTTAAAATACTATCTCAATTAAAAAGAAAAAAAAACCCACAAACTTACCTAAATTCACAAAACACATCTACTGGTGACATCTGGCCACTGGCTACCAGTTTTGACCTTCTATTTTAAAGGATGGGTAGAGTTTTGTCAAGCAGGGATAGTGGTGAGATCATCCTAGCAAGAAAACAGTCTGGGATGAAGCAGGGGAAAGGTAGAGGTGGAAAGGCCAGGAAGCTTTCAGAAATCATAATACTGCACCAGGAGACTGAAAGGGAGAGGATGGGGAACAGAAATGCCAGGAAGCAAGAAGCATGTGGAGAAGGCTTTCAGGGAGAGGTATGGGCTGGATTGACAGGGTAGGTCTGAGAATATGGACGTGGAAAAGGAAGGACTTTGAAATGAAGAACAGCAACTCTACCAGGCCACTCTCTTCCCTTCTTTGGGCCTTAGTTTTCCCTTTTGTAAGGTGAGCTCCTGAATTAGAGGAGTTCTAAGTAGCCTTCCAGCCCTTTCTGCACCACTCAGGTGCTACTGCAAATTCCCCACCTGGGGAACACTATATGCAGCTTCTGTGATGTAGGTTATGGGGGATGTGACTCTAGCTCCCCAATAGGAGAAAAAGGATTAAAGGTCTGCCCAAGCACCACCTTTAATAGCCATAGAAGACAAGCTGTCCTGAGCAATGCAAGGGAACCAAAGTCCTTAAGAATAGACACAATCTCTGCATAAAGCAGTAGCTCAAATAATGAGACAGGCACCTTCACTGAATGCCTGCTTTGGGCCAGATGCCAGTCTATTTACTGAACAAAATTATCTCATTGAATGAGACAGGTCCACTACTATTCCCATGGTATAGGCCTAGAATTGTTAAATAGGCCTAAGGTCACATAGCTGGAAATCACAGGACCAGCAGTCAGGCCAGGGAGTCAGTCTGATCCAGTACCTTAATCCCAGCCCCTCAGTCAAACTGCCTCCCTTTTAGCATCTTTAAAATTTTCACTTTGTTCCTGTGTTCCTTCGCAGTGGTGCCAAAATTATGTGGCAGGATAACCCAAACGGGAATGTTCCTTAGCTATGGGTACATCAAGAAAGGCTTAGGACTAGGATTCCCTCTCCTGCTCCAGGGAGGGTGGTCCAGGGTTGGAGTCCTGGCCAGTTCTATACTCCTGGGTAGAGTATAGGAGTATACTCTATATACTCCTATACTACATACTTCTATACTCTGTGAGGTGTATGTAATCACACAGAGGTGATTTAAGAGGCTGTTTCCAAAAAAGTGGATTTTTGGTCTGAGGAGTCAAATTGTCAGAATGAGTTTGAATGCATGGGTACTTAAGAGATGTGGATTCTTCCTTGGGTGACCACAGAGGTGCTGGATTTCACAGATGGCAAGGGCCTGCATCACACCCCAAGCAGCTCCCCAGAGTGGGGGGATAAGAAGCACAGGACCAAATGCTAAGGGCAAGGGTTCAGGCGGCCATGGGAAGGAGTGTATTAGTGACTACATTTGGCATGGACCCCGACCATCCCAGAGGTAGCCACCTGAACTAAAGACCAGAGCCTTGCCTCAAGCACTCTGGGTGAATAAGCTTCAGGGCTATTGTTAGAATCCTGAAGAAGAGAGAGAGTCCCCTATAATGGCTGAGATTTTGTTTTCTGCTAAGCATGGGTAATGGGAAGAGGGCTGTGATCTAACAATTAATTTGAGTTAGAAAAATAAAATATTATGTTTTGCACCCAAAGATTGTAAGGTTAATTTGGCCAATTATAATTATTTACAGGGAAAAATATTTACATTGAGAAGTCTTCATGTTTGATGATTTTGCCCATCTGATTATGGAAAGCCTTTTCTCTCTCTTATGTACATATACACTACGTATTTTTATAGTTTTCTCTTCAAATACTCTATTTTTAGGTTGACTCAACAGCTACTCCAAAAGATAAATATAAAACTCTATTTCAAAAAAAATTAATGTATGTGTCTATGTGTAGACACATAAATTATTTGTGTCTATCTCCACTTAAAATGAGAGATAAACCAAATATTCTAAGATTTTTCCTAAGCTCTAATATCAATACTCAATAACAAATTAACTAAAAAGTATTAATACCAATCAATAATTACATGACATTTACCCTGTGTCATGCATTGATCTAAGGTGTATGTGAATAGCTGTTTACAATCCCATTTATTTCTCATGACATTATTTTGAGCTATCATTCCCATTTTACAGATGGAGAAACTGAGGCACAAAGGGGTTAAGTAATTTCCCTTCAGTCACACAGCTAGCAAGTGGCAGGGCTGAGATTTGAACTCAGGCTGTCAGGCTCCAGAGTCTATGATGACCATTACAGCACTTTGCTTCCTAGTATCTGTTATAAGAATTGAAGGCAGAACATTTAGCATGTTTCAAGCTCTCTATAAATCCATTCATTAATTCAACAAAATGTATTATGGTACTATGCCAGGTATGAGGGATTCAGTCCCTGCACTCATGGTATTCACGGTCTAGCAAGGAACTTGCTCTTAATTTTCTCCTTCCCTCCATCTCGCCCTCCCTCCTTCTCTCAATTCCCAAGGAAATTACCCACATCAACAGACTTCATTTCACAACTTCATCCAAAAACTCATATGCACATACCCCAGTGATGTAGCTGAGTCTAACACACAACTTAAGGGGTCTAAAAGAAAGCTAAATTTGTAAAATTTACAAAGCAAATCACAAATAATGATCTCATAACCCAAAGATAGCAGGACATGGTCCAATTAGAAATAAACCCAAATTGCTGAGACATGGAAGCATGGAAATATAGAAGGCTTGAAAGATAACATTTGCTACTATTAAGAGATTTCTTTTGCATTCATAGTTCCTGAGCTGAGTTTGGTTTACAAACATCCTGGGGTTGGAGGCCTGTCTAAATGTAATATTCTCATAAGAGCATTGACTTCATCACAAGGCAGGCCCTGCTGATGGCAGCCTAAGACTGGAATGTGCAGATAATTATCTTTAAGGCTACTCAACGGCTGTATGTCTCCTATAATATCACCTTTAAGATCAAGCCAAGACATTCCAGTCTGAATCAAGGTTTATTTATAAAAGGATTTAACACTTTTAGATCCCATATTGCTTGGAGGACCACCAATTTCCATCCCCAAATATCCAATTTCTTTAATTTCACAGAGCATGAATGAGATTTCAGGTTACCATATGTGGAGGGAAAAATTTAAGACACTAAAATTCCTTTGCTTCAATGAGGTGAGTTTCTTTGCTAACACCTCCACAAAATAAAATCACCACTAGGGACTGAAAGTAGAAAATACCATAAGTCATAATGCCACATTCATGTAGATACAACCAAATTTTCAGGTAATTCTAGCTGAATGGTCTCCCTTGTTCCCCTCAAACTTGAAAGGTCAAAGGAGCAATTTGAATGTGGGTACTCTATATCAGCCACAGAGGAGAGAAAAAATGGTCCTTCTACCAACAAGTACACAAGATTTAAAGAGATGGAAAGATACCTAAAGAAAGCAAATGGACCCCCATAAGTTGGAGGGATCTGCTGGAGGGAACCAGTTAATCTAGAAGATTGTATAACGTCCTTTATTGGTGGTGTTAGGGACTGACCAGGTATCCTTTTTGGAGAACTAGCATAAACTGGCTTAAACTGGACCAGGGTTGGCATAGTGTGTGGTGTATAGTCAAAAGTGATAGACACTTTTGTGGGGACAAGAGAGACAGGCAACCTCAGAGGAGGTTATATGCCAGAGCCCAATATTTCAGCCCTGAAAAGTTATTTGATAATTGCACATGCTACAAAGAAAGACGATGACCATGAAGGCTACCAACACACATAAAAATCAATGTATTTTTTATAGGAAACATAGTATTAGTCATTTGTTGATATTAAATAATTTTAGTCATTTCATGACAAAAAATAACTCAGGGATTAAGCAAGAAAGAAGTGAAAACCACTTAAGTTCAAGAACGATCAAATATCTTATCTTTATTATCACTTATAGGTATTAATAATTCTCTATTAATTAATAATATTAAAATCACCTGTTAATAAATACCTACTAATGGGTATTAATATGTATGCATGTGTGAGTATACATTTATTTTCATATGAGAATGGAACCCTCCTGATGGTCATATCTATCTTTCTCAATTAATTAAAGAGACATTCTGGTTTTCTAAAACAAAATTATATACACATGTATACATATTCATACACACAATAAGAGAAGACCATTTAGAAAAATACATTAGGGAATTAAAAGTAGTTTCCCTTGGTTATGAATCATGGCATTTTTTTTCTATTTATTATCCAAACCCAAAATAGCTTTATCAATACTTTGATCTCAATTATCAAATAATACATGATTATTATGTATTTTTAATTATGAAATATGGGAAAGTATGAGAGAGAAAGAAAAGCAAAATACACACACACACACACACACACACACACACACACACACACACAACTCTAGGACCCAGAGAACCACTGACCATTTTTATGGCCTTCTAAACTTCTTTCCATCTATGCCCATGGCTTTCACTAAAATCAATCATACTACACATACTGTTTTGTGGCCTTCCTTTTAAGTTAACAAAATACCATTGACGTTTTCCTACCAGTAAATATTGATCTAGTTCATTCTCTAGTGGCCACAGTGTAATCTGTCATAATCCCCTCCCAATGGGCCTTGAGGTTGTTTCCAAGTTTTCAAATTATATAAATAACTGTACAGAAATGATCTCTGAACATTTTCTCTGCTCATGATCCAACTATTACTTAAGATAAGTTCCTGGAAGGCCACTTGCTAGGTCAAAGAGCTTGCATATCTTTAAGGTTTAGAATACACACCAACAAATTGGCCTCCTGAAAGACTATACAAATCAGCATGAGGATCATATTTTATTTTCCTTTTTGTTTCTCTGTATTTTCTGCTGATATTTTCTGTAACTTATACTTTGCTTTAAAATAGTTACAAACAGAGAGGGAAGGAGGCAAACCATAAGAGGATCTTAAACAGAACAAACTGAGGGTTTATGGGGTGGGGGAAGAGGGGAAAATGGGTGATGGGCATTGAGGAGGGCACCTGGGTGTTATATGTAAGCGATGAATCATGGGAACCTACCTCCAAAACCATGAGCACACTGTATACACTGTATGTTAGTCAACTTGACAATAAATTATATTTAAAAAATAAAGTTAAGTATCAAAAAAGAAAAAAAATGCTTGTACAAAAGGAAAATAAGTAATTTATAAAAAATAAATAAAAGGAAAAGAAAGGGATCAACTGGAAGATGACTTTTTCCGATACAGAACTCTGATCCATGGGATAGGTGTTGCCTAGAAAGAAGGTGGGGGCACAGGACTCTAACTTGATGCTACTGTCCACTAAACTCACCCAACTCACTCCCCTTGCTCACGTCCATAATGCTATCTTCCCACACAATTTCCCCCACAACACATCTATTGGGGCGGGGGGCGGGGGGGGGGGGGAAGGAAGTGATAATCAAGCCCAAGTATCCAGTCCTTTTAAATGGTCCTAGTCATCACTTCACGAATAAAAGGTCATCCTAAGTTTTCAAAACCAAGACAAAGATTCAAAAGAATCCTCCTTAGGTGAGTCAAGACTTTCCAATTCCTTTCCTTCATCCTGAGACCAATAAAACACTCTTGCCTTTTCCTGTTACCACAATTGTTTGTTTGTTTGTTTTTAAGAAGACACAGGCCATTGAACCTGGTGGCTGAGGAGCAAGGAAACTGGACACTCATCCTAGCAAAGTCTCCAAAAGTCATACATTTAAAAAACACATTCTGTTAATATTTTGTCATGAAGTTTGTTAACTGTATGATAGGGAGAAGATGCAGCATGAGAAAAAATCTTGAGATACCTGCAGAAATTAGTCCACAACTGAGAGTCCCTTTTATGGACTAGCTTCTTACTAACCAGAGCCTTGGGCTTCCAAACTCTCTCTGTTCCAAGTCTCATCTAGGGAGAAAGGGAGGCAGAGATTGGATATCTTCTCTTTGAATACTAAATTATTCTTAACACTCTTTATTGGCTAAGAATAGAATGGAAGATCAGAGAACTCAGAGGCCAGGAATATCTGTTTGCTTCAGAGGTCATCTTTAACACCTGAGACCACCACCAGCTCTTCTCTTTAGAGTAGAAACTACTTTTACCAATACCTTTTTTCTAATGGTACATGCACCAATCTCTTGCCACTTCTAGAAAGCCATCATCCTATAGCTCTTCCCCTCAAACACAATGTCTGAGAAGATCATTAATTCCCCTCATGCAAGTGAGTTGTTGACTAAGCTTTACCTCAGGCCAGAGGAAATTATTTGTTCATTGATTGAAGCATTTGCCAACCAGGAGATGTACAAACATGCCAATGTAGACTCACAAAAGAAGCAGCTACAAGCTAAGTTGGTTTTGAGGACTCTATTTAAGTTTATCTCACAAAACTAGATATCCACCATGGGAACGAGAAAGGAAAGGAACCAGATTCCATGCTTCCTTCCTGGATGTGCTTCTTTCTAAGTCCTAGTGGAACCTGCAGTCTTCTATTTGGGTACATGATTCATTTTTAGAAATACAGGTAAGATAGAACCAAAGACTGAAAATAGCTAATGACACCTTGTTTTTCAGATCGAGTCTTTTATGAAGCATACACAGTTATGCCATATTTCACACATGCTTTCACCTTCAGAGTGTCCCTGATTAAGTCTCAGGATGGGCATTTTTAAGATATTAGTAATTTCCATATTTGTCTTAACTATATTAAGTATATAAACCCCACGTTCTTTACCATTTTTAGTATTTAGTACTTTTAGTACTACTTGTATAAATTTATAACATCTTGGTTTTATGAAATAAATTGCTAAATTCAAACATTTTATGCCTTTTATTAAATTATGCCACTTGACATCTGTAATTTTGATTGCAAGTTGAATTAGTTTGGATTAATGAGAGACACACAATATTTGAGCTAAGAGGAATGTGAATAAGATTCCACTTATTCTTACTTATGTCAATATACCTAGTTACAGATAATGTCTTACCTATTTTCTAACTGGTTAAGGGGGTAGAAACAAGATAACCACCCTCATTAGAAATATGTGTATGCAGAAAGACAATAGGCTCTAATGAAGTTATTGGGAAAACTGATTTTTAATTTGTTGGGCCTGTCCAGAGGTTGGTGTTTGCTTCCTTATTCACTGCTGCATTGGAGAAAGTTAAGAATGCTAGATAAATAAGTTCCTAAAAAATTAGGAGTTACAGATTATTTCAAAAGTTATCTATTTAAAAAACTCATGACATTTTTAGATTATAAGACAAAAACAAAATATCACTAAAATTCTTCATGTCTTCTAAATAGGACACACATATCCATAGTATTTGCATAAGAATATCCCAACCCACTCTCAGCCACTGACCCAGAGCATGAATTCCACCTTAAGGTCAAGCCAGGCAATTCTGAAAGAAGTGCTAAATCCTCTAACCACTGCAAACCCATTCAACTCGCTGTGGCAACAGCGCGGTGAGTATTTCGGTCCCAGTGGCCTAGAAGAATGAGTGTACTTCATAAGGCACCCAATTTATTCCCATAAAATGCTTGGCATGCCAGTTGACTTTGGGCTCATTTTACACAAAAATCTAGGTTTTGGGAAAGATTTACTCTAGGGTTTCCAAATGTTTATTGCCTCGCTGACAGATTTTTAGACTGGTACTTGTAACAGGTGATTTTTCACACCACTAGGAATCCAGAATGTGATTCCAGAACACTGGGCAAAAACCATCTCTAAGATGCTAGTTGATATCAAATCACATGAATTCTAGAATATATGAAAGCAGAAAAATACTTATTAAGTTAATAATCATGTGAGATAGCACGGCATCATCAAAAGTTACACCCTTTATAAAGTCCAGGCCTCTAGTATTTTCTCTGTTCCTCAGATATATACCAATCATGTTCCCACCTCGATGACCTTGCACTTGCTGCTCTTGATGCCTGGAATCAACTCATTCCAGTGCTTTACAAGATTTCCTTCTGCTCATACTTCAGCTTCAGAAGTAGCCCTCTCCCTCTCCACACCACACTGTATATAATATTGCCTGGTAATTTCCTTCATAGCAAATATTATAATCTCCAATTGTCTTGTTCATTTTTTTAATGTATTTCTGATTAGTGAGGGCAGGACCTTTTCTTCCTTATTCACAGTCACTTCCCTAGTACCTGGAACAATATCTAGGACAGTAGGGACTCAATAAATGTATGCTAAATAAATAAGTAAAAAGTTTAACACAAAGTACTAAGATTTTTCACTGAACTATAGTGCAAAGCCATAGGTTTGACTTGTATTACATTCTAAGTTCTCCATCATTGTAAAAACAAGATATAGTCCAGAGGAGAGGTATCTTAATCAGGTTCATGGTCTGCAGAATGGAGGTAATCATATTAATTTACTTATTCCCCAAGTTCTATCATGAAGATAGATTTCAATGCTTTAAAAATAGTTTACTTTCCGAATACATTTTCTTCTATTATTAAATTGGTAGTATGCCCTTATGCACACTCTGTGAAGATTTTTGAAAGGTAAAAAATGACGTGTGGAAAAAAGCGTGCAATGAATGTTCACAGCAACATTACTCATAACAGCCAAAACATTACTAAAAATGTGAAAACAACCCAACTGTCATCAACTAATGAATGTCATCAACTAATGAATAATTTAAAGATGGTATATCCAAATATCCATACAATGAAATATTATTCATTTATTTTTATGAAGGTACATACTGACATATGCTATAACATGGATGAACCTTGAAAACACTGTCCTAAGTAGAAGAGGCCAGACACAAAAGGCCACATAGTATATAAATCCATTTATATCAAATGTCCAAAATAGGCAAACCCATTGATACAGAAAGCAGATTAGTGGCTACCAAAGATTGGGGATTGAGGGGTAAAATGTGGAGTAACTATTTAAAGGGTCCAGGATTTCCTTCTGGGGTGATAAAAATGTTCAAAATTGATTGCAATAATGGTTGCACAACTCTGGGAAATACTAAAAATCACTGAATGGTACACTTTGAATGGGTGAGTTGGACAGAATGTGAATCATATCTCAATAAAGCTGTCATTCATATTCATATCAATATCCATATCCGTATCCATGCCCATATCCATAGATCTGGCATGTAGATACCAATCATATCTTTGGAGATGAAGCTGGATGATTAATTCTCATCTAGACCTAAAGTCTACAAATAAAGATACTACCTGCTTATCTTGGGATGTACTGTTTAAGGAAATGTCAACTTCTCTAACAGATAAACTCTTATATCTCAATGGCTTATTATAAGTGTATTTTTAGCTCAAATAGATTCCAGTGAACAGTGGGAAGGGCAGGGGATAAAGTTTACTGTATAATAACTTCACCATCCTTTAGTCTGGGCCTCACAGTTCCAGTGGATCTTCTGTATCTAGCCAGTAGACAGGGACAAGAAGGTAAATTACACTTTGGTAAAGTAACGTATATGCCAAGTCTGAAAATAAAAACAATCACTTCCATTGCCCCAAACTCAGCAATATGGCCATCCCTGACTACAGTGGAATGTGGGAAATGGAACTTATCTTGGTGTCCAGGAGGAAAAGGATTCAGGTTTTCTTGAAAATTACATAGCAGGATTTACTACTTAAAGAGAGGACAGAATTAGGAAAAGCCTATGAGCATCTATTTTGTTGCACACACTATTTCTCTAAAGATATTCCCTCTTAACAAGTAGTTAGTACCAATTAGAGAATAAATTGGTAAAACTACTTTAGAAAGAGACCTGGCAATATATAGTAAAGCCAAAGATGTGTGGAACCTATAATCCAATGTTGTAGATTAGAGAGACCTGGCTACAATATTTTGCAACTTCTCTTATCCTGTGAATCTGGGATGGCTTTGCGACTTGCTTTGACCAACAGAATAAGGTGGAAATGATACTGAGTGCATTCAAAAGCCTATGACTTAAAAAGCCTTGCAGCTCCTGCTTGGAACGATGTTTCAAGAATGCCATGCTGTGAGGAAGCTCACCTACTCTACTGGATGATAAGAAGCCAAATGAAGGAGATCTGAGGTACCCTAGCCCATAGACAGTCCCAATGGCCAGACATATAAGTGAGGCCATGCTGGACTATTCAGCCATTTCAGCCATCATCTGATTGCAATGAGTTAAGGAAAACTAACAGAACCACCATGTCTACCCTTAGAATTGTGTAAATCATTATTTTAAGCCAGTAAATTTGGGTGTTTTGTGATACAATATATAACTGATATAGCCAGGAATTTCACTGCTGAATATATACCATAGATAAACTCTCAGACTTCTACCCAAAGAGAAATGCTGAAAAATGTCCACATGGCACTGTTTTTAAAAGGAAAAAATATGGGAAAAAATAATATGTCAACCATAAAAAATATGGGTATTTAATATATGATTTAGATAGCCAATGGAATGCTATACAGCAGTGAAAATAAAATAGAGCTACCACTATTAACTTGAAATAAACTTCAAAAACATACTATTAAGAAAAGAAAGTAAATTACCCAATGATACACATTTATTCAATCATCCAATGTTTATAGAACACTATGTAGGCTACTAGGATAAAGCAGTTATGAAAACAGACCAAAAAAAGAGAACAACAAAAGGAAACAAATGAATAAAAGTCCCTGTCGTCAGTGAACCTGCATTCCACTGGAGGGATACAGACAATAAAAAAGAAAATAAGTCAAATGTTTAGTAACCTAGATGGCAAAAAGTACTAAAGAGAATAATGAAGAAGGGAAAAGAGATGAAAGATTGAGGGAGCATGCAGTTTTAGATGGGGTGGCCCACGAAGACAATAAGGCAGTCTTTTAAATAAAAACGTAAGGGAAATAGGAAACTAGCCATGTGTGGATGTTAGGGGAAGGGCAATCTAGGCAAAAGGGAACTGCAAGTGCAAAGGCTGTGACATGGAAGTACAACTGGTGTGTGCAAGGAATAGGGAGGCCAATGCATAATCGGCTTAATAGTAAAGAGGAAAGTATGAAGCCATTTATGTTGCATTTTAAGAATGCACAAAATTATAGTACTTATTATTCATGAATTTATAAATATCTAGTAAAATTATAAAAAAAACAGTCTATTTTGGTTATGAATACATACATATGTCAAATAAGTATAAAAATAAGCCTGGACGGATACACATTGATTTCAGGATAGAATTCCTGTTGAGGAAAATGAGGTAAATGTGATCAAGATGGGGTATAATATTTTATCTCTTTAAAAACTGTCCAGCAGAGGTGCCTGGGTGGCTCAGTAGGTTAATGATCCAACTCTTGATTTTGGCTCAGGTCATAGTCTCATGGTTCACGAGTTTGAGCCCCTCACTGGGGTCTACGCTAACAGTGTAGAGCCTGCTTGGAAATCTCTCTCTGCTTATCCCCTGCTCTCTCCCTCTAACTAACTAACTAACTAAACAAACAAACAAACCTAAAAAAATGTCAAGCAAATACGGCAAATTTTATTTATTAAGTAAAATTTATTTAGTGTGAGTGTTGGGTAAATGGGTTTTAATTACAATACTCTTTGAATTTTCTAGTATGTTTTAAATATTTCATAACTTGTTTTAAAAAGGAAATAAATAAGCATTTAATCAATAATTAGCAATTGCTTAAAGGGGAAACATAGTTGGATACACGCACACGCGCGCGCGCACACACACACACACACACACACACACACACACACACACGAGAAGTATATTTGCAAATAGTCCAAAACGTCAACAGGCATCTGGGTATGGGCTGCACTAAAAAGGACACCATCTCTACCTGGAGGTAATAGCCACAACATTTCTCACATTATATTATGTAGGATTTAATCCATACATAGTGATTGTGGTTCTATTTTCATAATGGCAAATACCAACATGGGTTCTGCTTTAATCCTTTAGTACCTCTCTCTCTCTGTTTCTAATATAATTTCAAAGAGCAGGTGCTTGTAGAAAACTGGACAGGAAGGTGAGGGTTAATAATGATGATGATAATGACAATAATAGCATTGACATTTATTGAGTGCTCAGTACCTGCCAGTCCCTCTCACAGTCCCATCCTGTGTATCAGGATATGTAATCTTCCTAACAGTTATCTGAGGTAGGCATTGTTAGTACTTTCATTTGGCCACTGAACAACAGTGGTGCAGAGAGGTGACTGACTTGCCCAAGGTCACAGAGCTGGGAAGTGATGAAGCCAGTCTTCAAACATTGCAGTCTGTCTGATGGCAGAGGCTGAACTTTAACCACGAAGTTCTGCTGGTAATGCAGAAACCTCTGAGCACACCCTAAAACTGCTCCCACAATTAGCCACTTGTATACTACAGTTAAAACCAACTGTGAATAGGTTTGTGTGCCATGGGTAATAAATTATTAACTGTATGGTTCATATTTGCTTCCATTGATGGGATTATAGGCTTCAGTTGAATCAATGTGAACCTTGATTACCCAACAACATGAATTTGAAATCTTGCTGACTCTTGTAAATAAAATTGAATCCAAAGTAGTTGTGACCCTTTAAACTCTTATAAACACTGTCATCCTTAAGATGGTGTTTAGAGAAGTTGGAGGCAGAGTCCAACTCAGCTCTGATAAATGCCACCTGATTTTCACTGAAAACCATACTCATTTCCCTAGAGGCTATGTTAATACATGTATCAGTCCTATCAAGTCATATAAGCAAAGTTTAGAGATTGCCTCTCAACTGGCAATTCTCAACATGGCAGGCCAAAATTCTCTTATTGCAAACTGAATGATCAAAAAACACTATTCACTGGGGTACCTGGCTGGCTCAGTCAGGTAAGTGTCCCACTCTTGATTTTGGCTCAGGTGAGATCAAGCCCCACATCAGGCTCTGCACTGGGCATGGAAACTGCTTAAGAGTCTCTCTCTACCTCTCCCTCTCTTTAAAATAAATAAATAAATAAATAAATAAATAAATAAATAAATAAATAAGAAAGAAAGAAAGAAAGAAAGAAAGAAAGAAAGAAAGAAAGAAAGAAAGAAAGAGAGGGAGACATGCTAAGTCCAAATGAATATAATACAAAGGCATCTAAGATCACAAAAATCAAGACTGAAAAATGTAAATAATTACATTTTACCTTGAGTCACAAAAATGGAAAAGAATTAGCATACCACTTTTCTAGTGGCTTTGTTTAATAATAGGGGATTAAGTATTTATGCAGCTCATATATTGAGGAGACTATTCCCGATAAATGGAAACAACTGGAAAATCATGTGTACTAGGAATTATGTGTCATAGGGAATATCAATAGTATTTGGTGGGACATCAAAGACAAAAATTCACTGTTGGCTAATCACTTTTTCAGAAAATCTTTATTATTAAAATACTATTTTTCCTCATTTAAGCAGAGCTTTGTTAAATAAAATCAGAAACACATCTCTCTTCACCTCCTCGCTAAATTCTAGTAATTGTATAGTACCAATCCAAAGGCATTGTCTCATCCTATACATTAGCTCACATAAGCCTTTCCAAACATACCTCCTGAAGTAATGTAGTTTTCAAATTAAATAAATGGGCTAAGATTTTCTGTGAACTGTCCCAGAATGTTTCTGATCCATATAGTTCCAATCAGTAACTTCAAGTACATTAAAGCTTTATTTAAATCATTTCTATTACTGGAGGCAAAGTATATTCAATGCTCCCAGAGTGATGTTTCTAACAAAACCAACTCAAACTCTGCTTCCCTAAAATATAGTCAACAGGGAGAAAAACACCATAAACATAGTAATTATGGTAAGATAAATGAAAGGCTCCACACTGAAAAAAAATTGTCCTAAAAATGTCACTTGTGGGTTTTGAGGCTTTGGAGCCTTGAAAGAGACTTATTTTAAATAGAAGTTGAGAGGAAGCAACACACTTTGGATCTCTCTCTGTCCCCTCTCCCCTTTCTCTCACTCTTAGCAAGGAGAGAAGATACAAGATTTAAAAAAAAAATCAACCAGCTCTTCTCCACCACTACCACCCACACTGCCCCATTCTTTCTCTGTTTTCTTTTCTACAGTGGCATCAAAGCATCACCATTTTACTTAGAGTTTCTTTCCCCTCAGGTTTCCCTGGCTTGTAATTACAATCACAGGGAGCTCCTCCAGGGCTGTCTTTGAGACCTGTCAGTCCTCATACAGGGAATTCCTGGATGAAATTGACTCTGTCCCCTGCTTTTTAAAGAAACCAGCAGTGTGAACTAAGTAAAAAGATTCAATTTGAATAAACATTTCTCCAAATAAGATATGCAATAGAAACATGAAAAGATGATCAACATCACTAGCCTTAGGGAAATGCAAATCAATACCACAGTGTGATGGCACTGCCCACAGACTGAAACTGTTCATGAAAATGTGGGGAAACCAGAGCCCTTGTGCATTATTGGTGGCAATGTCCAGTGGTATGGCCACTGTGGAAAAGCGTGCCAGTTCCTTAAAAAATGGATTCTTGAATTAGCATACAACCCAGAAATTCCACTTCTCGGTATATGCCCAAAAGAATCAAAAGCGGAGACTTAAAGTGTTCATGACAGCATTATTCACAACCAAAAAGGTAGAAACAAACCTATGTCCATCAACCACCAGATATACAAAATGTGCTTAGATATGCAATGCAATATTATTAATCCTTAAAAAGGAAGGAAATTCTGACACATAATACAACATGGATGAACCCCAAAGACATTATGCTAAATGAAATAAGCCAGACACAAAAAAGACAAATATTTTATGATTCTGCTCATATACATTCTGCTACATACTTAAAGTAGTCAAAAGCATAGAGTGAGACAGTAGAATGGTGGTTGCCAGTGGCTGGGGGAAGAGGAAAATGAGGAGTTACTGTTTAATGGGTGCAGAATTTCAGTTCAGGAGATAAAAAAGTTCTGGAGCTGGATGGTTGCACATCAAAGTGAGTGTACTTAAAGTCATAAAACTGTACATTTAAAAATGGTTAAAATGGGAAATTTTATGTTATATTTTACCACAATAAAAGAAAGTTGACTCAGAGGATATAATTATAAACACAGAATGGTTTTCAGTCAACTATTACTTTTACAAATCAACGAGAGCTGCCATTTTTACAATTCCATACTAGGCTATAAATTTGAAGGTTCTGGATTACAGAGGCTCTCCTTTTAGTGCCCATCAGATCAGAGGCTATGCTGTGGTGTATTAAACCACAGTCAGTCATGCCTTCACATTCTCTACTGCTTTAGGAAGAAAGTACTAGCTTAAGACAAATGAATCACCTTCTCCCTATGCATACATCCTGACAGACATCACTAAGCAATCACAGCACTGCTTTGTGCTAAGGACCCTGAAATTTCACAACCCTTACTAACAAAGGGTTTGGACAGCTACCAACTAATCAGAACTGCCTGTCAAAATGAAATCTAATTGCCATAGTGGTCTACGTGGCGATTCAGTTATTTTTACCCAAACTAAAATTCAACACATTCAAAACCAGTTACTACTATTAAGCTAAGGACATCGAATAACAATGTAGGAGGACAGGTTTGCCCCAGTCTCTGTCCATGTCTTTTCACTGTCCTGGATTCTGAAACCTATAGGGCTAGGGTATAAGAAAAGCAACCCAATACAAGCAAACTTCTTTTATAAAGGGACAGATAGCAAATAGTTCAGAGTTTGTTGGCCATGCAGTCTCTATTGGAACTACTCAACTCTGCCCTATAAAAGCAATTATGGGCAGTACATAAGTAAATGGGCATGACTGTGTTCCGATAAAACTATTTACAAAAACAGGTAGCAGGTGGGATTTTGTCTGTGGGCCATAGTTTGCCAACCAGTGTTCTAGATATTTCATCTTCGGCCCAGATCTCATTAAGGGCCTCTTTCCCTTTCCTTTTATCTACCTTCAGGAATACCATTTCTATCCAGATTTGAGCACTCCCTACAAATAGCTGAATGGACAACTGGCACAGAAAGTACAGCAGGAAGTAGAAAGGGGCAGAGAGAGAATACAAGAGGGGTGCTCTTGGGTGGGTAGGTGGGGTGTATGTAGAATTGAGAACTAAAAGTCAAGAACTAAGGCTCTTCTCCCAGAGGGAGGCTGAGGGGTAGATCAGTAGAAGACAGAAGCCATTCCCCAATTTCCACCCATTTACAAAAGCTGGGTGTATTGGAATATGGAATTCAAGCCCATTCAAAGTGAACCCTGTCTGGATGTGCTCTTGGATTCCGTGTGTGAGCTTGACATGATTAGGGCCCAGTATGGTTATGGGCTCTACTATCTTGCTAAGGGTCATACAAAAAGTGATATCCTTAGATTGCTCTGGAAACTGGTGCAAAGCAGGCTCAAAGCTCCCACAAGGTTATTTCATCCATTGCCACTTCCAACAAAATCTGCTCAAAAATAATCATATACAGCAGGATGAGTATGGACCAGGTTAGAGCCAGGGTAGCTCAGTCCTGGGCCAGTCACTGTAGTTCACTGATCTTGGACAAGTCAGTGTCCAAGTCAGTGATCTTGGGCAAGGTCTGTTTCCTATATTTAGAGCTGGAATCTAAATTCTGGTTTCATATATGGATAAGCAAAGATATACATTCTAGATGATCTGCTTTCAGATTAAAAGATAACATCTAATAAAGGGAAGAAAATCCTTATCCCAACAAGTATTTGATGGTCTGTCTTTAATACAAGGTGGGACTGAAAGAGATAAAGATACTTGGTGGGGACACACAGGAATGCAGAGGAAGAGACAGACAGAGAGAAAAATTGTGACTTGAGAATGGAATTATGGAAGCACAAAGATCAAACACCTGAGCCAGTCTGCAGGAACAACATGTGGCTTCTTGGAGATGTTAGAATAAGCAGGAGGTAGTTGTGGAAGATAAGTGGGAGTAGGGGCATTCTAAACATGATGAGCCACAGGGATCAAGGGGAAGAGAAAAAGCAGATTAAGTGTGTATGGGGAGCGGATCTCTTCATTGCTACCAGACTCTAAAACTCTATTCAGGTTCTGATGCAAAATGAGGCTGAGAGTTAGGCTGGGGCAAGACAAAGGATGTCCCAACAAAAATCATAGAGGGTATCCTGCAATATGACAAAGATGCTGAAGGTATTAGGTAGGGCAGTGATGAGGAAAAGTAGAGAATTAATCAGAACAGAGTAAGGCTGGAGGCAAAGGGGCCAGTCAAGAAGCCATTGCATAAGCCTCGCAGATCAGAACAAAGGTGGGGAATAGGAGGGATGGAGGGGAGAGTAGATTCAAGAAATATTTACAGGATAACACAACAGGACCTGGTGAGCAATTAGATGTAAGGGTAGGGGGACACAAGGAACAGGGAAGAAACCTGAGAGACAGGATGACTCTCAGATTTCTGGCCAGGACAGTTAGGCAGATGGCCACAATGTAACCCATGAGGACAGACCACACCACACCCCTATATGATCTTTCCAACTACAGACAGATTTACTCTCCCAGAAAACAGTCTGTAAAAAGTTCCCAGGGGGGGGAAAAAAAGATGTAAGGATAAAACCAAGTTTGGAAATATCCTGGTAACAAGTACTGGAAATTATAATTATACATGTATAAATAAAAGGCCACTAGAGGTGAAGGGCTAAAAGATGCTACCATTAAATCAGGTTTCACTGTACACAGTAGTATTTCTACAATGTTTCTTCAATGTTATGCCTGAAAAATACACAAAGCTATAAAATGTATATCACATGTGTGTGTTTTACAGTCATACCATGCCTCAGATGAACACTTTCTGTCCTGCAGTATTTCATTACACAGAGTATGTGTAAACAGTGGAGAAAACTTTAGTAAGTATATATTTCAAATTACTCATCCAGAAAAAAAGATTTGAGTAGGTGGGAATCCATTTACTATTTAGGTTTATAAATTATTATTATTCTTGTGACTTTAAAAATATTTTCAAGTTATCTTAAATAGTGTACACATCATTAAACAGGTGTCCAATTATTACAGAAAAATGACATGGAATTGCTGGACACTTAAGGCACCACAAGTCTCAGGTAACTAAATCCAAAAAGGCATGTAGCGTGAGAAAAAAACAAAAATGAGCAGTGAAAGGTCCAGAGGCTTAGCAAAATCTGCTCCCTGAGGGTATTTCAAGAACTACAAGCTGTATCTAAATTCAAACAGAGAACCAGGATTCTGGCTTCTACACTCCCACTGTTCCCCTAATGAAACATTAAAAAAAAATTTTTTTTAATGTTTATTTATTTTTTGAGAGACAGAGTGATAGCGGGGGAGGGGCAGAGAGAGAGGGAGACACAGAATCTCAAGCAGGCTCCAGGCTCTGAGCTGTCAGCAAAGAGCCTGACGTGGGGCTCAAACTCATGAACCACAAGACTGTACTGAGCTGAAGGAGGTCACTTAACTGGGATTGAGCCACCCTGGTGCCCTGGAACATTTTATAAAAAATGAGAACAAAGGTCCTGCAAACTGGAGGACACACAAGGAGTTTACATCATTTATCAGGGACTGAGATAAATTACTCTCACCACAGACTTCTGATCTTCCAGTTCCATACTGTGGACACAAGCAAGAATAGGGTTTGAATTCTGACTCTATCACCAGCTAACCACACTGCCTTGAATAAGAGATCCCCCTTTACTCGCTTACCTTCCATCTCTATATGTGAAACATGAAGAGGGTAGACAAGATCACCACGGACTTTTCTAGCCAAATCCTCCAGCTGGGCAGCCCATGGTAAGTCCTCCCTCATGCCTCTCCTCCACAGCACTCAACAAGTTTATCATTAATTTCCTGTTCAGTGTCAGTCTTCATGCCTAGAAGACAACTCTATGAGGATGGGAGTCTTATAATCTTGCTGATTCCAATGTTCAATGCAGTGGCTGGGACTCAGGAGAAGCTCAATAAATAGTTTCAAGTAACTGACTCCAGGGAGCTCCTCCACCCTCTTTTTAAAAAAATGTGTATGTAGTTAGTCAACAGAAATGGCAGAGTTAAAATCGAGATCCTAAAACACACCCCCAGGGAATGGAGGGCAACTCAGTTCCCAGTTGGATCCCTGTCCATCCTCTCTTTGCTGTGAGATGATCTGGGGACTTGCCTTATCATAAGCTTTCCCAGCTGGTTCCTCTCTCACCAGGCCCTCAAGGGCCATGCGCTTAAACTATTCCCCAGATCTTCCTGGTTCTTCTAAAAGGAAACAAAAACCCCATTTATGTTTGGGGTCTCAGAGTCTACATTAATAACTATAAAGAGGTTGAGCATGACTTTTAAAAATGGCATATAATAGTGAAGTTAGAAAGGTAAGTACTCACTGGAAGTAACTTCTCAGAACTAGGCCTTGTCTCCCCCAACTCCTCTCCCTTCTTAAAGATCCTTAGGTAACGACTGAACTCAGGGAGTTCTGCCATCCCTTTGTTCCTGTAGTAGAGAGTCAACCTCTGATTCTCTTTCCATCTCCTTGTCCAGGGTCACTCTTCCTTGGCCAGCAGAGGGAGGCTCCCACTCTCATCTTCCTTTCATTATTCCTATCCACTGATTGTTGATCTCCCTCCGGTAAGCCTCAGGCTCTGGGCAAATGACTGTGGTTCTTTCAAAGGAGGAACTCCAGACTAGTATAAACAAACAACTCATCCTAAAACTCCCAGCTCAGAGCTACCATTCTGCTGTGCACAATCTCCAAGGCAAGACCTCTTCACCTGACAGAAGGCTTTCTTCTGGGAAGGGGCTCTTCCACTCTCTCGCATGCACCTCCACTCTCTCCCCAATTTCTCCTAGAATTTTCCTCTGTCACCAACCCTGGTTGAGTTCCAAGTTATGCCTACTATATTTTGTTGACTTTGGGTCTTCCTAACATGGCCACTTTTATTTCATTCCAGTTCCTCCAAAGCGGAACTTTCAAATCTTGTTTTCAAACAGACAAAACAGTGGAAAAATCTAATATACAGTATGTAGGCATATACAACTGGGTAAGAAAAAAATATAAAGGAAAGTAAGACAATGATTACCACAGAAATCAAGACAGTGGTTATTTTGGGGGAAAGAAATGAGTTCATTTGAGCAGTATCACTTGGAGGGCTTCTGGGATAACTAGAAAGTTCTAGGTCCTTTCATGAGTGGTAGATTCAAAGGTGTTATAAATTCATTAGCTGTACATACAGGTGTTTTTAGCTGTATTCTGTATTTGTATTACACTTAATGAAAATTTTTCTTTCTTTTTTAAGTTCTCATCCTCTCTGACCCTACAAACTAAGAATCAATTGGATTTCTATAAATAGAGAAACATGTAAGTCTCTTCCCATGTTTCTGCAAGTTCTCATCACTGCAATAAATGTTTCCAGTCCAACTTCCATTTGCTTGTCTCCATTCACTAATCAAAGCATATCTGTTTGAAGACAGAGAGTACGTCTAAAGAAAGCTAGGGCCTGAGAAAACCTTGAATGATGAACAACCTGGGGGATAAGAGGCCTGAGTAGTTCCTAGAAATATAATGCTCCTTTCCTTTTATGTCTGTTAAAGTATTTTTAAGAGTTACTATGTGCAGAGAAGAGCTTTAAAGCAGATGGAGGCAATAATGATGTTGTTATTGTGACATCTATTGTTACTAGATTGTTGCTATTGTGCCTAGCATTAAGTATTTAATGAACTTCATCAGATTTAATCTTTACAACAACCCTAGGAGATATATACTTTTTTTTTTTTTTTTGATAATTCTAAATGTTGTGTCATGCTTTTCCTCTGAAGAGGTAACCCATGCTCACCTTTGGACCTGTACACATGTTATTCCACATATTATTTCCTCTACCTACAATGTTCTTTCCCTCAACATTTTGCCTGACTGGCTACTATTCCTGCTTCAGGTCTTAGCTTAAATGCCATACACTCCTCATTCCACAATTAGCTTTCTTTCACTTTCTGGTACCTCTTAAAATATATTCCCAACACATTGAGCACTCAGAAAAGCAACTGTCCAGTTTCTGCTCATAACTGTGGCAAAATCTTCCAAAAGTGATAGATCACCCTGATGACTGAGCCGTCCTGGAATTATTTTCAATAAATACCCAGCTGGAATAAAGCAATCTATCTTGAGATGCACATACATTTTGACAAGGAACCATGAAAAAGCAAGTAATTAATACATGGGCTTGGCCAGGAAAAAATGCTCTTATTAATTACTAGGACGAATAAAGAAATAACGATGCCAAATCACAAGTGCCAACATTCAGGCCAGGAAGGGAAACAACTTGCCCTCTATGCAAAGACAAAGCCAAAGAAAAGAATCTTAATTTCTAAGCAAAACAGCTATACATGGATATTGGTCAGGTCAGGTTTTAATTGCAAACTTTAAGCAACAATAAAGATGGCAAACGAAATGCTTAGGTATGAGAAGAAAGAGTAATAATAGCTACATGCACTTAGTCTGGTGAGGAAGCATATAGAACATTTCTAAAATTTATTTCATAGTTAAAATTTATGTTTAGCTTGGTTTTGTGGCTGCCTCTGAAGCCTGTATGTGCAAGGTATTATAAATACTATTCAGGGGTCCTGCCTCCCTCCCACACCCCATAACATCAATCAAATTAACCAAGTAGCCATCAAAGTACTTTTGGAGTATGCTCTGTGGTCCAAACCAACTGCAGGTAAACCACTTGGCCACAGGAGCCATGCCATTTCCTCCTTAGTCTCCTCGCTCCCATGGCCTCCAGTCTGGAGACAGCGTCCAGCCTCTCGATTTACGGGAACCCCTTGTCCACCGCATGGGTATGCAAGGCCATATTTAGCTCAACCTACCCATAGTTCACTTCACCCAACCAGGTGAAGCCAGACACCAAGTGAGCACAAAGAAGAAAAGGCTTTCTGTCTCAAGTATCTGTCTGTGTGAAGTTAGTGGCTTTTTAAAGGCTACCACTTCGGTGCCTGCGTGTCAGATTCTTTGGGTGTTTAATTTAGAGGTGGAAAATATAGTCATCTAACTCCAGCAAGCAGAATTAAGGAGGCTATGATATTTCAAGTAAAAAATAAAACAATTTGGGAATGGATATACATACGTGTGTGTATATACATCTATAGACATGCATATATACCACATGTGCATGTGTGCTCAAACAATGAGGATATGACTTACTGCCAAACATTAAGAAAAGTTTTAAAAATTTACAATGCTTGGAAAAAGTATATTAAGACATAAATCTTAGATTTTTCTCCCAATCAGTGCCAAACTACCAGAACAGGCATGCAAATCTTTAATACAGTATAACCCAAGGAATTGAGAGTTTAACAGAAAACCTAAAATTAACAATGGCCTCAACAATCGTATCAGAAAATGACTTTGTCAATGCTAACCACAGTATTGGTGATGATGGCAAATGTAATTGTGTCTGTCATTTGCTGAGCACATGCCATGCACAAAGAACTGTGGTAATGACCTTACATTGAGATGTCACTGGTTCATGCAAATATGTGAGATAGTCAGTCTTCTTATCCCCTTTTTAAGAGAAGAAAACTGAGGCACAGCAAGATTAAGAAATCCCAATACCACACAGCCACAAAGTGGAAGGAGGGGCAATAGATTACAGACCTGTGTAACTATAGATAAAAGAATGAAAAGTGATGGCCATTGATATGTAGCCTCCACTGTGAAAGGGGAAGTGGGAAAGGAACAAAAACCAAATCTAGAATAAGAAAGAAAATCAGGAAGAAAGAACTCAGGGAATTTTCTAGATAATTTAGGCCTCCAAGGAGTCAGTGGCATCCACAATGTCAACATAATGATGGCAACATAAATTTTTTGTGTAGTGGTAAATGATTTGAATCTTTCATTGAATAGAAGCAGAATTGTATAGAAGCAGCCATATGAAAAGTTGGAAACTCACTCAGTATATTATTCATATGATGCCTAGAAAGTAGATTGCTTCATTTCAAAACTTAAATATGGGGTGTGAGGAAAAAAAGGTAAGTTGACAAAATATGCTATCTCCATGTACATCATCCTTATTCTAAGGAGTCACCTTGGAGGTTATTATTTATTCCAAAGAGCCAGGCTTTTCTCCAAGACAATTTGGGAAACTAGCCTTTGGAACCATTTCCAAAGTCTGGCACATTTTTTCGTGACAAAGTATCTTGCCAGCAGCATAACTTAATAGTCACATGTCTTTGAGAACCAAGTGTGGGGAATAAGGCTGCTGATCACAATAGGAAACTCTGGTTTTAGGAAAGAAACTTGTGTTGTGATTACAAAAGAGTAAGGTCTCTTGTGCAGCTTGTAAAATGGCCAGGAGTGTTGCAGAACGCTTTTGAGTAACAGCCGTTGGGCAGGGAAGCGTATGCGAGCTCCACTGGGTGGTGGCTGAGAAGGGAAACATGCATTTGGAAATGACAGTGTCAAAACGAGACTACTGAAGATGGCGGCAATGATGTAGCCATCACACTCACAGGACTCAGTGCCCCCTACATGGTGCCTGGCACACTGCAGGTACCCACGGCACAGTTATAAATGACTCTAGGACTCCACCCATATGCCAGTTAAACAATAAACAAACTCATTCTTAATGAAAAATTCTCCACTCTTACAACAGTTAATCAGATCAAAGACCTGAACATTCATAACAGAATGGCTTTGCTGCAGAACTAAGATAGGAGGAAAAACCTGCTCAAAGGGGCCTGTTGCTTATTTTGCCACCTTTCTCCAGATGTTTGCAGTCTGCAGACTGTGTTTCCTAAACGTGTGCATAGAGAGTGCCTGCCACACAAGGCCGTTGCTCAGAGGCCAGGGTGGAATGAGGTTCCCTCACTATGCTGCTGGCCCTGCTCTCAAGGAAGGTCACTCCAAGCAGCTTCCAATGGGGACGGTGCCCCCTGTAGCTGAAGTGAGGAAGGAAAAATAACCAGGGCAGCTCTCTAAAGATGCACATCTTTAAGTGTGAACGAGAATGCCTCTTAAAGGAAAACCCTGTTCAAACAAACCTCATGACAAGGTCTAGCGGGTACATCTTCTATTGTCTGATTATTCAGCGATTTACTTATCCCACAGTTATCAATAATAAGTTATCATTATCTTATTACTTACTAGCAATGAAACAGCAGCAGTAAGACATAAGTCCTCACTTCCAAGGAGGCCTCCATAGAATCTCAGTTGAAACACACTTCCCCTGTTCTCTCCAAGCTCCCCACCATGCACTGCTGGCCAGGGGGAGGCAATCCTCTTTCCTCCAGGACAGAGCTCCCCGGTCCTTCTCTCTCTGTGAAGTCAGCAGCTCCCAATCCACAGAAATGCTATGGGAGCTCATTTTCCTTTCTGCTCACTTATCATAATTCACTCATTCAGTTAGTCAGAAATATTTATTAGATGCCTACCAAGGGCCAATCCTGTTCTAGATACATTAGAGAATCTGACATTCTGGGAAGGGAGATGGACAAAGTCCCATGTGCTCATGGAAAGACAGCTAGGAGACAAGTACACAAATAACTATATTATATTTAGGCTAAGCTATGCATGAAGAAGAAAGATAAAGTCAGGTTGGGACATAAAGAATTACAAGAACAATTAATTAGAAAGAACATTCAGAGAAGGCTCTCTGAGGAGATTACATGCGAGCAGAGACCTGCATGAAGTAAAGGAATAAGTTACACATGCATCTGAAGAAAGAGCATTCTAGTCAAGGGCAAAGCAAGTTCCAAGATCCAAGGGCAGGCAGGCTTGGAGACTGGTGTGCTGGTGCACTCAGTGAAGGGGACAATGGGAGGAAAGGAGTCTCAAAGAAAACCTGGGCCAATTGCACAGGGTGCTGCAGGCTATGGTGAGGTCTCTGGGGCTCTCTAACAAGTGTAAACATGGAACAACAACATGACATCAACAGCCTCATCAGCATCCTCGTGGCACTGGCCAACGTGTAGTCTTTGCTGAGTGCTGTTTCCTAAGTGACCACAGCACTAGGAGGTGGGTACTACCATCACCTAAGATCCAGAAACTTTTCTCACATCACACAGGTAGCAAGTGGCAACATCAGGAATCAACCAATCAACCCAGGAATCCATTCTCTCAACCAGTGTGGTAAAAGCACACGATAGAAAAAGCAATTATAGCTCTACATGATAAAGAGAAAAAATTTTTACATGTATCCAAAAATTATCAAACAAACCCTGCTAATGTTATGTGAATGGGTGTCTGTGGCTTTCTGTAAGACTCCACTGAGTTGTTCATATATGTGTTTCCAAAGTACTAGGGTCAAAGTGCTCAGAGGCGAAGGCAACTAGACTGGGAAGTCTGCACCAGGTGATGGAAAAGCCCCTCCAGAGGGTCACTGGCTCTCGGGTAAAGAATGTTTGTGGATAGTTCGGGTGAGATTCTGCCATTAAATGTAACAGTGACAAAAAGTAATCAGTGATTTAAGACGTAACCAAATAAACAAAATAAGCATCATAAGTAGACATCTTGACTATTTTATCTATACCCCCTATAAATTTATATAGTCAAACGTGAACATTTTTTATGAAATTTAGAAATAGTAGATGGCTATATAATCAGGGTGGCTTATATTTGGGTGTATACAATGATATTTCCTGACTCATAAATAACAGAAGGTAGTGCTCATCAGAACCAGGGAAAGGGTCCGTTCCTCAGCCTGAAAACATTTGCAGGGAAGCCCAACAAAGCTACAGGAGGTGGCTTGGGTGCAAAAACTCAGGTTGCTTTTGCATACAGTGTTCATCTTCTGAACTTGTACTGCTATCTACTCCAACCTATTTTTAAAAATCTCTTTGGGCTATTATTTCCCCATCTCGTGGTATGTCTTATGTTATGTTTATGTCTTTATGGTTTTGTCTGTCCATTAGACAGAATGAGAGAGAAGAACCTGGTCTCAGAAACCAAGGAGGTTAGTACAGAGCCTGACACAAGTGATTGTGGAATGAAAGAATATATAAATGCAACTTCGATTTCATAAACTTTAAAATATAGAGATATGTATGACCTTATTTTTATGTGGGGAAAAAACAAGTCTGAAGAATTTAAAATGTTACAAAACCTATTACAGCTGAAAAGAGGGTCCTCCTTTGGCTGTAATGTACCTCCCAGACTACCTAGTCCCCAAAGATGCACTGCTAACTACCACCCTGTCTCAAACATTGGACTCCAGTGCACACGTGGCAATTCCTGTGAAGTGAAACTTTTTCCAGTTGACCAAGACATAGTCTAGGATGGCCTTAAACCCCCATTTAGAGTAAAGGACAAAGTAACCTGAAAGATGACTAAAAGGGTAAGGCCTTTATTAAGCCAGGTTAAGAGAGGTGTAGTTCATTCAGAAATTATAAGCTCATTTATGATCAGACTCAGGCATCCAGGAAACATACATACATTCAAGGTTATATTGTTTAACTGTTAACGTGTTCAAATTTGCAGTTTTCTAATTTCTCATAAAGTTCCTTTCACAGCCAAATAAGTACAACCAAAATAAAAACAAGCCTGCTAGTAACAACACAGGGACGTTCTGTGCTTCATTTTCAACCCATACAATTGATTTTGGCAGCATAGCAGGAACCTAAAGCGCTACAGTCCACATACCAAAGAACGGCTTTAGTGGGAAGAGGGCAAAACTATGTCCAAAGGAGAATTGACAACAAATACCTAAAATAATTCAATTGTATATTTTAAGGTTGGAATAATTTCCACTTATTCCTCCAAAACATTCTTCATCTAATTTGGATTTGGGGCATAGCATTATGTGAGTTTATGATCAGAAGTCAGTGGAGATCCCAAAGTCAAGAAATGATAGGGAATATCACTGTGCTTGTCGTAAACATCAGCTTTTTAAATGAGGTGCAATTTTTAAAAAGTATATCAGAGGTAGAATTCTCTTGGCCAATCATTCTAACAAAACTGCTTTTTAATCAAGTGGCAGGCACAAAGACACTGCAAGATGCCCAGGTGAATTCTTACTCATCAAAGATAATTTTATGCTTAATACAGTGTCACTGCAGAGTTTTTTCAATCTCAAACTATAATCAAAGAGCTAATTGTATATCTCAGTTATCAGCACTGTGAATTGTCTAGAACAGCATTTACCCAAGTTCCATAAAATACTAACTCTTTGCAATGTAAACAGATGTTCCAGGAAAAGAAAAATTCTTTTCATTAAATGATTTGGAGAAATTTTGGATTAAAGAACATTAAACAGGTCTCTTGATTACAGAACATCCAGAGTCTTGACTATGCTAATATGCATAGTGGTTCTCCAAGCACAGGATAGAGTATGTATTGTTTTCCAAAAACATTTGACAAATGGAATCCTTTCTTCTAATGATATCTCATAGAATTTCACTTTGATAAACATGCTTTGGGAAATGTGAACCTAGATCAGATCAACCCGGTTTTTGTCAAATTAGTCTCTTTCCATTTTCCCACAGTTCATTATGACCCACATACTTGAGGGAGAAAATAGCCGCTATGACATAGTGGCTTATTAAAATAATAGTCTACTTCACCAACAATTACATTTAAAAGCCACATAGATCCTGCTCTTGAGAAAGAAGTCTGAAACCCAGGTGGCTCAATTCTGAGGAGTTCCTGCATTGTGTATCTTGTGTCCAGACTGTCACAGTTCTAATCTTTATCTTATACTAAAAAAGTAGCAATCGGTGGATGTGTTATTGTAACCAACTACTCTGAAGAAAGAAAACATTATGTTTTAGTGCACACAACAAAGTTTTCTCAAAATGGCAGATGTGGCACTTCAGATAAAGAAGAGAAAGAGTTTAGAATAAATGATATTTAAAGCCAAATAATATATTTGCACCACAGCTGGTACTGAAGGAGACCAATGGATTCCCAACTGGAAGACATCCTTGCTACTGACATGGATGCTCTACATGGGCAGCAGCATCCCCAGTTGTCCATGAGCTGCCCTCTTGGATGGCACCTTTAATTATCACATGAATGCACCCTTAAGTTAGTCTCAGGATGCCAGGATTTCGGAGTTGAAAGGGGACTTACCCCGATACAAGCCTCTCATTTTGTAGATGAGAAAACAGGCTCAGAGAGGAAAAAAAAATCACTTGCCCAAGATTACATGGTTAATTAGTGACTGAGCCTAGACTAGAACCCACATCCCCAACTGCCTTGGTACTCTCTTTCCTTACCCACTCAACTCCTTGCAGCCCAGAGCAGACCTGTGGTTCAGATAGCCTTCTAGAAGCTTCTGTTCTGACTTGTCCAGCTGCAGACATACCCTCATGGCTACCTCCTTCCAACAGTTTTTCATTCCAGAGCAAGAAGCAGCCAAGGAACACATGATCTGGTTCACTTACAGAAGCTGCTGCAAATCAGATGCCCAGGGAAGGACATCTTTAGTCAGGAAAAAGATCTTGAGATATTCAAAGGTAAAGAATCTTGTCTTACCAACTATTAAACTGCAACAAGTAGCACAGTACCTGGCACACAAAAGTCCTCAAAAAGCATCAGTGGGGCTGCTTGCAGAACTCAGGGCAGAGCGTTGCATGCCCTGAAGAAGCATCCCAGTCTCTCTCATTATTTAAAATAAAGAAAAGAAAAGAAAAAACTTATCCACTATTCCACAAAATTCACATGATGCCTCCTTACCCAAGTTTATGCTCTCTAATTCTTCCATTTTGGGAGTAGCTTGACCATCATCTTCACTGGTGCCACAGTTACTGGGACCAGTAAGCATATAAAGAAACAGTCTGCACAGGAGAGAGGGGTGCACCCACTCATGACTGAGACCTGGGAAAGAAGGCCAGTTCCTTCTCTTTTTAACGTCACCAAGTCCCAATCTTCTCAACTGTACAATGGTTCCAAAGATGGTAGCTACCTGGGAAGCTTCTTGAGAAGGTCAAACAAGTCAACAGGTATACAGAGCAACTTGGCCAACTAGGATTAGTTTTTAACTAGGTTTGGTCTTTTGTATTGAAAAGAAGGGTGAAGAGTCCTGAGACCAACTGTGTGTGTCTTCCATGGGCGTCAAAGAGGAGAATACCACATACACATCACATACTCACTGTCGATGAAGTGGTGTCCTGCCTGGATTCCTCTTCAGGACTAAGGCATTCCTTCCTTAGTTGCGAGGGATGTGCCTTCCAAGGTTATGCTCTTCCCAGAGGTTGCTGGGACCCACTTACTTATTGATGAGGGGTAACAAAGGCCCAGCCCTCTCATCTGAATTGGGGTCAACTCCCTCAAAATGGCCACCCCACCTCCATGGGGTGCTGATGGGAAATAGTGAGCATCCCTTGCAACTACATTCCAGTTCAACTTCTCCAGTGCCCAGTCCTGCTTCTCTCTCTTCCTGAGATCCCCCTGTCCCAATAAACCTCCTGAATGTTAATCTCACTCTCAGTTTTGCAGGGAACTAAACCAAAGACATTATCATTAGGATAATTCATTGCTCAATAAAAAGTAGTGGCTAATATTCTTATTGTTGAAATGTTTAAGCAATCCACGCTTCTTTTCTATGACAAGAGACTTCCTGAGTCCCTTTACAGGTGACATCCCTTTATGGTTGAGGAAAGTGGCAAAGGTATAAATAACTTAAACAGATCTTTATTTACCATCTAAAAAGTCCTAAGTTATATAGTCTGTTCTCACAGTTTTCTTCACCAAGGACTTGGCACTTCTTTAGGTATTCCAATTTTAAAGACATAAAAAAGAGTCACAGAAGATGATAGAATACTCTGTTTATAAACTTTGCATAAAGCAGGGGTGCCTGGGTGGCTTAGTCGGTTAAGCATCTGACTTCAGCTCAGGTCATGATCTCATGGTTCGTGGGTTTGAGCCTCATGTTGGGCTCTGTATGCTGATAGCTCAGAGCCTGGAGCCTGCTTCAGATTCTGTGTCTCCCTCTCTCTCTTCCCCTCCCTCAGTCACACTCTGTCTGTCCCTCTCTCTCTAAAAAATTAACAAACATTAAAAAAAACAAACTTTGCACAAAGCTTAGTGTACTGTGAGGAATCATTTTATGTCATCTTAAATGGCCAATCTAATATCCAGTGCTGAGAGAGCACAAGCCCAAGTTTGGGGCTTACAGTAATGATTCAAATCCTACTGAAGGCAGACATCTGGCTTCAGTGGGCTACACAAATGCCACCAGACATGGATGCACAAGACCTGAGATTTGGTCTCCCCTCTGCCAATAACTCCTTCTGGAATCTTGGGCAGGTCATGTGCCTTTGCTGGGCCTGACATGCCTCAGCAGCAAAGCAAGGGGCTTGTATTAAATAAAGTGTAAGGTCCTTGCTAGTAAGAAAAACTTATAATTTCTAAACATTGCAGGGGCTTTCCAGGCAACATAAATAAGTAAGATGTAGAGGGAAAGTGTAATACCAGAGAATAAATTAAAAGTGTCATAAATTCAAATTACCAACTTCCCAAATGTGTATTACAGGAGAGACTATTAAGTGACTAGGAACAGATTTTATAGTTGTATTTTCCTTTTGCAAGATTTCCATCTAAATCATTGCCCATGTCATTGATTATCATTTCCTTAATCTGGAGTGTTGGAATATACAGTTTAGCAATGTTCTGGACAAAGCCATAAGTCAAAGTTAACATTTTAAAAAATTAACCATGCCCAGGTCTCTGCCTTGCATAGCAACATGCTGAAATACCAGCATCTATTAAAAAGAGGTTATTGATGTTGGGGTGACATGCACTGTGATTTGCAGGTGCTCCCCTGACTAACCTCTGGTAGTCATATCTCAGGGTAAAGCTGCCATAATTACCCTGACCAGGAAGAGTTGGTTTAATTGTACTGGTTTGTTTTTTTTTTTTTATGCATGTTGAACATGACTGTCCTTTAGGGATTTCTGGGTCCCTAGTGTGTGTGAGTTATCATGTGAATTCTACCTCTGAGAAAATAAGGTGTGCTGTCAGCATTATTTTCTTCTTTCAATCCCCTTGCCTTCAAAGTGTGGGTTCTTCAGTAATTCCTTCATTTTCTCTACTTTGAAAATTATACTGCACCTGCTACAGATGCTCCCAAGTACACACCCTAAAGGTTTCTTTTCTCAGTGACTTTTAATGCACTTTTGGTTCAGAAACTTTTGCCTGGGGAATCAATTTCTTCAGTTTCCAAGAGCTGAGGTTTAGTCTGACCTTCACAGGAAAAACTTTTTTTTAAATTTTGTTCATGTTTATTTTTGAGAGAGAGAGAGCATGAGCAGGGGAGGGGCTGAGAGAGAGGGAGACACAGAATCTGAAGCAGGCTCCAGGCTCTGAGCTGTTTGCACAGAGCCCAATGTGGGGGCTCAAACTCACAAACCGTGAGATCATGACCTGAACCAAAGTCAGACACTCAACCAACTGAGCCATTCAGGCGCCCCTCACAGGAAAAAGTCTTAAGCATCAGTATTTCCTCAAAGCTTTGACTTTAAGGATACCTACAATTGCAGATGAGTCAGTGAACAACTGCCTGAGGCTCAGTTTCCCCATCTATAAAACGAAAACATACAAACTTGCCCCCAGCCAATCCCAAGGTCAATGGGAAGATCCAGCATGAAGATTACCCCCATAGAAGCACTTTGAGAAGCACCCAGAGCTCTGGCTGGGATTTGTTGTTATTGCTGTTGACTAAACTGATTATCTGCAGTGATTTTAATAAACATATAAAAATGGTGTCTCCAGTTTATGGTCCAAGCCTCACCTCAAAGTAAGCCCAGAGGTCAGAGTTAAAGGTAAATAGAAGAAAGGCAGATTCTACAAAGCAAGCCCCCCTCTCTCCTTAGACCTGAAGTACATCTATGAAAGCTTCTAATTCTCACTGGGGAGCACAGGGGAGGATGCATGCTGCCTTTCCCTTAACAATTTATATTTCAGGGACCAAAAAGAGAAAATGGAATAATATCTAAAAAATAGTCTGATCCTTCTTAGGAGCCTCCTTCAAAATGAGTAAGAGATTACTATATTTTTCCATTAAGTTTCCTTTCTCCATCTCCCATTTCCTCAAGCTTTGTCATCCCAGGGCATTCAGGACTCTATTTCCATAATAATAATGATTTAATTTGACAAATATGTTGCATTTCATTCTGTAGGATCTTCAGCCTTTGACAAACATTCACTTTGCTGAAGACTGTCTAAGAGCCACTAATGGAGTGAAACCTGAAAACCCTTCAGAAAAGAATAATGAACCCCACTCTGTCTCCAGGGGGTAACTCAGTAGGTAGATTAGGCTACCTCTAGGTTGATTAAGGGTACACCTCTCTTTTCCATCGAAATATATTGTGTTTGTACAGAGGGGCTGTATGAAGTGGAAGATTAGGTCACAAATCCTCAGGAAAAAGCAAAATATGTTTCTCAGAAGAAACATGCAAGTTACTGCACATTTGGAAAAACAAACAATACTTTATTGGGAGGAAAGAAGAAAAACTCCATATACAAGTTTTATTTACATGATTTCACCGGGCTTCTTGGAACATTTCTAACAAATGGTTAGTTTTCAAATACATTGCACAGGATGCCTCATCACCTCTGACAGTCTATGAGTTACTACAAAGAGTAACGACTCAACTCAAGGCTACCAGAAACTAATTTTCAAATAAGATTTTCTGAGACTGCCTATAGGGATCTGTTGTAACAAAAGTCATTTTTAGCTCATGGGGGATTATAGTGTGAAAGAAAAACAAATGTCAAAATAAATCCCCAAGGAAAGAAAGCACTTCTGTAATAAACCTCAGTCCTACCCTCCAACATTCTGTGCCCTCCGCAGACTCAAAAATATACTTGAGTATTTCTTGTTGTCTGAAACCATGAAGAGTCTGGAAATGTTGGACGTGGCTCGGTCCACATTTCAACAATGTGATGGAATTTATTCACAACTTAATGGAACATCCCAATCTCTACACATCAAGATTGAAAATCCCAAGGCAAACAAAACACCTTGCATTGAGTGTTAAAATAAATCATATTAAATTCTAATGCAATTTTGAACAAATGTGGATTTTTCTTTTAAACCTGTGTTTGGAGAACTTTTCGCATCTTTCCATATGTTGAACAAGATGGCTGAAATGGAGCCTCCCTAAATCACTCTACACTGTGCCTACTGAACAGCCATGAAAAACCAGGAACTGAATAAACGTGTTTTGACAATGATGGATCTCTTAACTCCACTGGTCAGGTTTCTTCTAATGGTAGTACTTAGAAGTGTACCATAACACAGGAACATAGATCACAGTTAGAGTAACAATTTCAAGCTTAGGGAATTGAAAGAGAAATGAACTTAACTCAGTGACTTGGAGAGATGAACATACAGATATGAGGCTTAAAAAATTGCTGCTTAAAACATATGTGTCCCTCTGCAAAGAAACAACTTACTAATGCTTGGGAACTTCATAATGAACTATATGTTTTGCTGAAAGCTATGCATTTTTTGAGGTTTATGTTGTTTGTTACACTTCCTCTGTTAGCTGTTACACTTCCTCTAACTCTAATTGGAGAAGCAAAGTAAAGGAAGTCCCCTTGGAAAAAAGACATGGATGTAGAGGCTCACACAAATTGAAAAATAAAATTGTCTTTCTAGCTTTTTTTTATTTCTTAGAACTCTACTAAAAGGACAAGAATAAATGGGAACATTCATTTGCTTTTTAAACTCATCACACTTGGGTTTAACCACTGGCAGAGAAGAAACTTTACAGTTCCCTGGGAACCTATAATTTGGAAACGGAAGCACACAAGAACAGACTTTAGTTTTCAGGCAATAAATTGAAGAGAATTCTGCAGACATACAACAGAAAAAGAACATAAAATATTGGCTTGTGCATTTCTTAGAATGTTAGTTCATTAACTCGATAACTGCACAGGGAAAATTGCAGCCAAAATCTACAAAGATGTCCAATGGGATTTCAAATTGGCATATTTACTCAGCAAGAAATAGCTAGAGGCTGGGGGTATGGGGTGGGAATGCATCCCATTCTGGTAATGACGATTTAGTGTGAATCTCCGGAAAGACACCTTGTTGAAAAATCTCCATGCAATCTCTAAGGGGACACACAGAAGCCCAAAGCCCCAAGGCCAGACATAAATATCATCCTCTACAATCTGTGTCCTGGAGAACAGTTCTACAGAATTGTACAAAAAAATCATGATCTTATATTCACCTTTAACATACAATTCAACATAAACTTGAAAAATGTTTTAATTTTCCTCCTTATTGCCCAATATGTTGTTTAATGTTTTATTGGAAACTCGTTTATTGTTGTATGCTCTATATCTGTATTACTCATCAGTATAAAATAGTTGCAAAGGATCTGTTGGACGATACTCCCAATGGTCACTGATTTCTATGGTTAAAAGCTCATTATCAGTCTCTCTGGGAGAAAGCTCTAGTAACTGAACCCTACATAGATCAGGTACTGTGCAAGGCCCTTTCATACAGTGTATCTTATTTAACCCACCCAGGGAGGTAGAGACTGTAATTCCCACTTATGGATGAAAAAATGTGAGAGTCAGAGAGGTTCCCAGCCTTACTCCTAAGCTAATAGTAATAAGGGTCGGTATTTGAAAACTGGACAGTTCAGCTTCATGGCTCTTTATCTCTCCCTTCCTGCTCTCCTTGCCAAATTCTCCAAAACATGATTTAAGAAGTTAAATCAAGAACACTCTCTATTCCTATAGATTGTGGGTATTTTCTCCAAGGGGCAATAATTCAAGGTATTCAAGGTATTTTCAGACAAAAAAGGAAAAGGACTCAGGACAAATGCACTAAACTGTCTTCTGTCCTTAATGGATCAAGCTGGGCTAGCTAGGGTGCTGGTCTCTTCACTTGTATCATGAGAAGCCAGTGGGATCAGAATGCAGGGCTGTGCAACAGAGACAACCAGTGGTCAATTCCATTGCACATGTGCTTCAGAGAACCCACAGTGCTTTTTATAAGTGAACTAAACCCATAGATTCCACATAAAAATTTCTATTTTATGGCAATCATAGGGTCTCTCAACCCTAGACCTACCTTTGTGGCAGCATTCAGCCAAAGTTTGGTGGTCTCAATTCCTTTTGATGAGCCATGGGCTCTTGAGTTCTTCACAGTCCCTACCACTCTCTATCACATCCATATACTAGGATGTAATTTTCATTATGTCTATGTCATTGTTTTCTCTTATGTAGGGAAATATTTCTACAAATCCTATCTCTTTTGACAGATTGAACAATTGGCCTCAAGCCCTTACCCTTCCTTGTATCTGCCCCTGTAAAATGTTCTCTTCATGGGGAGAGTACTTCCCCAATCCTTGCTTATTTGCTCAGCCATGTGCCTTGTTTTGGCCAGTGGGGTGGGGTGAAAAAATGTCAGTTTAAGTCTAGGCTTTATGAAACCTTGTATGTTTTTGCTTACTCTCTGTGCCTCTGCTACTATCATCAGAAGAGTTTCTCCTAAGTCACTGACACCCCTTCAGCCTGAGTCTCAGAATAAAAACATGTGGAATGGAACTGCTCCAGCCACCCACAGACCTGCAGTGAGAAAAAGGCGTGCCCACCCAAGTCTACTCTGGAGAAGCTGAGCCACTTAGCCTGAAAAATCTGTGAGAATAACTATTGATGCTTTAAAGTCATGGAGTTTTGGGATGATTTGCTACACAGCATTATTATGGCAGTTGCTAACTGATACATCTCCACCAAAAAGGAAAATTAAAAGGCTGAAAGAATGAGACATAATAATTTTTTCTTACATGTGAACCTGTTTCTTATTTATGCTAATAACCTAGACCCTAAAGGCATCTGAGTTTGCAACTCCTGCCATAAAACTATAAACCTAAGAACTAAAGAAGGTTGGGTTTGTGAAATGTTTCTTAGCATGACTGCATATCTAGATTGGACTAAAACGGCCCAGTTTTTGCCTGTTGCTATTATGTCCTAGTTTGAATATATTCAACTTTGTCTCCAATTTTAATAACAGGCTGAATCTCTTCAATCTCTCCTTTGGAATCTGATCCAACAGCTATTATTGTTGCAGAAAACACTCTACCTGATATTTCTCTGGATATGATACCTATTTGGTTGGCTGATTCAAGAAGTCAGCATGTCCAACCATTACAAAAAAACTAGTGTAGAAAAAATCAAATTTAGTAGGTGTCAATCCCATAACTACCAACCAATCCACCACCCATGTAACCAACCAAACAAGATCCTAGTTGACAGACACTTATTAAAAGGATTAAGAAGCTAACTCATAAACAGGAAATACTTAAAACAACAGTAACATTAAAAAAATCAAATGTCCCAAGAAAGGAAAGTTCTGTCCTCAAAAGGCAGTAATTATTGCATCTGAGTATATCTGCTTAACAATCCAAGAAAGTGGGAGTTTCACTCTCTATTAACCTTAACCAGAGACATTTTCATCAAAATTAATTGTGATTACTTTTTATTGCATTTCAAATGCTATCCTTTATTTGGGGTGGTCAGGAATGCAACTAAGTAATTCCAGACCATGCTATCTTTTATGAATAGGTCTATGAGGTAGTCATCAAGGCCCCTTATAAAAATATTGCTATGCAAAAGTTCATGAGTCAAAACAAGACATTAATTTCCATAACTAGATGTGTCCTTAGAAAAGAAATGACTATAAATAGAAATGACAGCAACTTTGATGCTCAACACGTAACAGAGTAGAACTGTATAAATACCCACATACATCATAGACAATTTCACAAAATGTTCCTTTTACCTTTTCTTCGTTCTCATAATAACAGTTAATCATTAACACTTACTATGAGCATAGATTGTGCCAAGTACAATTCTAAATTCTCTATATGCATTGACTCTAATCTTCAGAGCAACTCTGGAGTAGATGTAATTGTGATTAGTCCCATTTTACAGATGAGGAGACTGAAGCCAAGGGAGAGTAAGTCATCTGCCCAAGCACATTCAGCTAGTAAATTCTGAAGCTTGGAATAAATCCTGGGTATTCAAGCTCCAAAATCAGTTAAAGAAAGATAGTAATATTTACATCACTGAAAACGACACTGAATTTGTCTGCTATGTTCTGTGCCCTGACTGTACCTTGCTCTACTCAGACTCTATACCTTTGTTGATGGTTCTCTTGCCTGGAGTGCTGTCCCTACTGCTGCATCCCTCCCATGTCAGACTCATCCAGCTCTAATCCCAACCGCTCCATGAAGACTCTCCACCACTCAACAGTTTTCTTGTTGTCCTCTTACAACTCTTCTCCAGAACTCTCACCATCTAAAGATGGTCAGATTAAGTTTGAGTCCTGGTTCTGCCACTTACTAGCCAAGTAATCTTGGGCAAGTTACGTAACCTCTCAGCATCCTTCTTCTCAAACATCAAATGGGATAACAGTTAAACCACCATGTAGATGGTTGTAGTGCACTCTATAGTTTTACTGTCCAGCATAACTTCTACCAACACACTCCTTTCTTTTTTGTGGGAAGTCACCTATTCCCACTCTCAGCCCATATGACTTGGGTGTGGCTAACCCCTATCCTCTAAGCTCCAGGTGGTCACATCCTGGCCTTGTCAATATATGCATTCTTTCATTCTTTGAACTTTTGCTAGAACCACTAAGAAATAACTTTTCTCCTCCCCCAAGGTGACTGCACTCACAATGGAGGCTGGCTGCTGATGGCCATGGTTGGCATCACTGTGGACAGCTTTCCTAAGAATCAAAGCAACAAAGAGCAACTATGAGTAGGGTAGAGATGGATTCCTAATGCCACTGTTGGAATATCTGAATGAAGTCAGGCCTGAAGTCTACCCTTCAGTTAACTGTCCTATTCAGTTAACTGATGCCCTTTTTTGCTTAGTTAAGACTGAGTTGTGTTCCTGTCACTTGCAACTAAGAATCCCAACTAACCCAGCTCATATAAGAATTAAATAGGTGCTATAAAGTACACAGCACAGTACCTAGTATACTGAAAAATTCTATAAATGATAGCTACTACTGTTATGGTTCCTCTACATTAGTTTCTTGAAAGCAGGGAGACCCGGAGTCAGGTATACCTCCACTCTTTTACTAGCATGTCGCTTGATAACTTTTCTGAGATTCCAATTTTACCATATGTAAAATCACTAACACTGTGGTGAAGAAAAACTGAGACTGTATGCCTGGCAATAAAATGTTCTACAAATTTTAGTTCTCATTATCTCAGTCTATAGGCTCCAATTTAATATCTCATATGACTGGGGGGGAAACCAAGGTCCAAAATCCTGGGACAAGAACATGGAGGAAGTTGTGGATTCAAATAAGCTAATGGTCCATGTGAAGGTGGTCCCACGCCTGAACAAAGGACCTGATGTTACTACTGTGCAAACCAAATCAGGTATCCAAACAAAGGGGCTTGACTGAAACCATAAAGGCAGCTCTAGGATACAGAGGAAAAAGAAACTAATATTGACTAAGTAATCTCCACGTGCCATGCTCTGTGCAAGACATTTCCTTGTATTTCCTACCCTAGAATAATTACTTATTTCTCTTTTGGTCAATTAAAAAGATGAACTGTGAGTACATATTGAAACTATCTAACTTCTTCTATCTCCAAGGAGGAAACCTGATATATAACTACAGAAAGACACTAATTAATAAGCAAAATGTAACATGAACTCTGGCCAAGTTGAACTTAAACTACTCTGTTTAAAGCACATTGGAATAAATAAAGGAACTTCAAAGCAAATGCCCTGTTTTAGCCTGAATGTTTTATTGAGCACATGGGGAGAGCTCCTTTGCCAAAAATAGGGATGGTTAATGAGGAAAAATTGGTGTTTTCAGTCAGCCAGTTGGTTTCTCAGATAGGGCTGTCCGTTCAGAGATAACTATATTCCACAGAGAAGACAGAATAATGATCTGCCTCAGAGCCTCAGAGTTTTGAACAAAACAAAACCAGTTTTGTAAACTATCTGAAAGCATCCTTTTTCAAATACCTTCTGTGATAACACGTATACATTACCCTTCTACAAACGCCAAAGCCACTTAAATATAATTCTAAAAGGAGGACGCTTCTATGTTTTAAGCTTAAAAATATAAATGCGGCCCTTACTTTTTAAGGTGAGGTATAGGAACCAAGAGACTCTGTGCAGTATTAGATTTTATAGCATAATCAGCTCTTCTTGGGCACCATTCTGAAAATGATACTCCATAATTGTAAAGACATATTGGGTTCTCTGGGAGTACACGGTTAGTGCTGGACTCAGAGCTAAGGCAAGGCCCCCATTTCTGTGCATATTTTTCCACAGCAAAGGATGCATGTCAGAGGAAGTCAATCTCCAATTATTTAGGTATAAAGAGGAGGAGCCTGAGCTCACCTGCAAGTGCTGTGAGTTATCAGCCATGCTATCTTCTCGCCTGCGGACTTCTTCCAGTAACTGGGCATTCTTCTTCTTTTCCAACTGTTGGTTGTGCTTGAGGTTGGCCACCTTTTTATTCTGATCCTTCATGTGCCTGAGAAAAGTCAGCAGAGTGTGGTTAAATTCAACCACTGGAAGATCATATGTTATCACAACATGAGTACTAAGGATAGAATATATTGACATGGATTCGGGAAAAGGTGGAACTTCAGATTATTCCGAAATTCATTTAACCACAAGTACTTATTGATCACCCACTTAATGCCAAGTGCCAGGATGGCACTGGGGCTGCTGTAGTGAATGAGGTATGTATAGTCTTCACCCAACTCATGGAGCTTTAAGTCTAGTGGGAGAGGCAGACCAGTACCAAGGAGACACAACTTAGGTTTCCTAAGCAGGGGGTGGAGAGGGGTGATAAATCACATGCTGTGACAGATGATGACGTGCATTGCATGTGTGGACAGGCATTGAGTGGGGGGATGACTTTAGGTACTGTGGCCAGGAAACCTCCCTAAGGTGGTAAAATATTGGGTAAGACTCCAAGGAGCCAGCCAAGAAGTCACCAGTAGAGATGCTCCCCAAATGCAGGGAACAGCAAGTGCAATTCCCAAGGCAAGAAAGGACCAACTATTTCTAAGGACTGGAAGGCTGCAGTGAGGCTAGCCCAGGGCAAGGGTCTGGAAGAGGGGTAGAACCTAGGACTGCAGAGGTAGGCAGGACTCAGGGAATAAAGGGCCCCTGGTCTATGACGGAGAATTTATTTTCTTCTAAGTGGTTGCTCTTCTAATTATTATTATTCTTCTGGATCATGTTCCTATTCTGAGATCATAATCCATTACTTTGATTTTAAAATAACAATTACAAGGTTCCAATCAAATACATTGTCATCACTTAGCTCAAACAGAATAACAATTTGGGTAATCATCATGTTAAGTAAAGCCCTGGTGTTCGGATTAAGAGTTCTTAATGAATCTACAGGATGTCAAAGTGCAAAACCATAAAGTAAGCAAGTGAGTAAAAGACTACAGACAAAGGATGGGTTAAAAAAAAGTGGGGGGAGGAGTTATAGGCTTAATGTGGACTATTTCACCAGCAGCGTTTAGCAAAACATTCCACAGATTTAGGCAACCATGTCCATGGCAGCTGGTATAAATCTAATCTCACACGTGAGGAGGCAGGAGGGCAGTACAGAGGGCTCAGGAGCACTGATTCCAAAAGAGGAGGGTTGCAGAGCAGAATCTTTTGGGATCCTTCCTGACCCCAATTTCTCCTCCCCAGTATTGCTAAGTCAGCTGCTGTCAATGAGCCTGGTTCCCAGAGCAAGCAAGAGAGAATCACTGCTCTGATGGAAATGTGCACAAGATGAGAATAGATGATACACAGCAAACATGTCAAATTGAAACAATTACTAATCAAATGGAAGACACTCTCAATAAGAAACTTTTATTTCTAGTCCTCATAAAATTATATACTCGGCTACTCCCTTCCACTCCAAGAAAATGAAATTCAAGAGAAGTGTTTATTAAGCTGAATGATCTTCTATCAGGAATTCCTACTAATGAAAATATTCTGAACACTGGTCTTTAAGAATATTTACAGTACCAGCTGAAGCAGTGATTTTAGTATTCCTAGTGACACTTATTAAAAGGATTATGGTGAGAGAGAACAGCCATCTACTTGGTCAACATTGGGATTAGATAATTTTTCTCTGATATTTCCTTATTTGTATCCTATACAAATAGGTAAGGTAAACTTCTAAACTACCAACTCAAGTCTATATGCTAATCTTCTTTTAGGAAATTATCTTTTGGTTACTATAAAGATGTTGAGAACAACCTCTTGCTTCCTAATTGAACAAGGATATAGTATTTCAAAACTCATCCCAATCTGGGGCAAGCACACTTTCCAGTTCAGGAAATAAGGTCAGTGCCCAGTAATAGGACGTGATAAGTCAGTGTTATTAGAGAGATTGTTTAAGTAGAGGACATTTTTATAAAGAAATACTTTTTATATCTTTAAAGCACACATTTAACTAGAACCAACTGCTAAATGTTTTTTACCCCAAGTACCACTGATAAAGAAAATAGACTATTATCATGAACATCATTTGCATAATGAACTCCCACAAAGTTCTCAGGGCAGTGTGAACATATACAGACCTTACTTTCAGGAATATTTCAGTTTTTTTTTCAATCCAAAAATAAAAAACAAACAAACCCCCAAATCCATGCATCCCTTAAAGCTTTCCTTTTTTTTTCTAAATTTTTAAGTTTTTATTTATTTTTGAGAGAGAGACAGAGCAGGAGTAAGGGAGGGCAGAGAGAAAGAGACACACAGAATTCAAAGTAGGCTTCAGGCTCTGAGCTATCCGCATAGACCCTGATGTGGGGTTTGAACTCATGAACCATGAGATCATGACCTGAGTCAAAGTTGGACACCTAACCAACTGAGCCACTCAGGCACCCCTAAAGCTTTCCTGAAATACAAATAAGTGGCTAAGAAAAATGGAAGACTGAAGTCTGGAAATTCAAATGCTGTCTGACTTGGGACATGAATGACTGGAAAAGAAAAACTTGGTTGTGAATGGCACTACTCTGAATTTGGCTATTTGGATGCATGCACAGCAAGGTGATGAAAATTATCATCTTATCTTCGTAGACATGAGCATCAATAGATATGTATAAAGTACACACACTCCCTTGAAGAAGTGCTATGGTTTTCAAATATATTTCTAGCAGCAGAACTCTTTCTTCTAATAAAAGCTTACTTAAAAGCCAAAAAGGAAAAGAAGGATTGCTCTGGTCGAGGTGGGAAAGAGATTAAGAGTGAGCAGAACCTCACCTACTAGACAGTCACTCTCTCAAGTATCCCTCAGAGAAGCCAAGGTTACCTGAAAGACCAGGTTGAAACAGCAATTTATGGGGTAGGAGGAGAGGGAGAGAATTCATGAAATTTAAATATATGAGATCCCCCAATAAAGACAAAATACCCCCACAGAAGCTCACTAGACACTTGCTGAAGGAACAACCAGTGTGATTTTTGCTAGTAATAACTTCAGCATCTCCAAGAATAAAATCTGTAGGTGACTTATCAGTCCTGCATCTCCTACCATCTGCAGAAGTAAACCCACATGCATAGATAAACAGGGCTAACCTCCATACAGCTCTCAATTGTACTAAACTAAGGAAGTTAGAACTCCTGGGGTGCAGAATGCAAAGTCCTCTAGCAATACTGTCTGAGAAGAAAGTGCCATTGATACCCACTTCCCAAATTCTCACCCACGAGGCAAATCAGATTCTAAGCCTCTGCCAGAGACTGACCTGCTCCATGTTCGGAAATAAAGTTTCCTAGGGATAAGCTTTTTTTCTTCAGGGAAACACCATTAAAAATATATCCAAGATGCAAATTTTTAAAAAAGCAGTTATGGGGGCACCTGGGTGGCTCAGTCAGTTAAGCGTCCAACTTCAGGTCAGGTCGTGATCTCACGGTTTGTGGGTTTGAGCTCCACGTCGGGCTCTGTGCTGACAGATTTTGTGCCTGCTTCGGATTCGGTGTCTCCTTCTCTCTCTGCCCCTCCCCTGCTCATGGTGTGTCTGTCTCTCTCTCTCAAAAAAAATAATAAACATTAAATAAAAATTTTTTAAAGCAGTTATGGGGGAGGGGTTAGGTTGGTTGGAGAGTACAGTGGTAGGGTCCGTTTAAATTGACTAGTGTCATTAAGCAAGTCATGTCACATCATTAAGGAATTTGGATTAAATAAAAAAAATTCCAATAGGTATCAAGATCAACAATGGCTACTATATTAAGAATGAATATCATAGAGGACAGAATCCTGCTATTTTTCACTAGAACAGTGGATCAAATTAAAATTAAAATTAAAATTAGAAAGTATTCCCTAACTTATTGGTGAGAAAGTGTCAGGCTTTATGGCCTCTAGAATCACATAGCTGGGAGGCAGTGTGGAGCAAGAGGTGCATATGCTACTCTAAGTTCATATGTATATTGTGTATAAAGGAGAAAAATCAAAACTTCTTTTTTTTTAATCTCAGCAGAAACAAGATGCTGGTTTTTTGTTGTTGTTTTGTTTTTACCTACCTTCTCTCAAACATCTTAAAAGATTGATAATATCCATTGTTGGAGAGGATACCAGAATCTAGCTCTCTCATATGATGTCAGGAGGAGTGTAACTTACAAAAATTGGTTATAAAATTATAAACTAATTTGGCAGTATCCACCAAAGTGTCCATACCTTTTTCCCAAGAAAACCCAATTTAGGAAAGTAGCCTACAAAAATGTCTGCACATACGCATGAATATTTATGCACAAAATTTTCATTACAAAATTTGACATTACACTGTCAAAGTAAAAATTTGAAAACTGCCAAATCACCCATCAGAAGGAAATTGGCTGAAGAAATCAAGCACATTCATATTCTGGAACTCCAAGCTAGCTAAGAACTGAAGTATGGACACAGAAAAACCTTTAAGACATATTGTTAATCAAAAAAGAAAGCAGGCAGCAGAATAATACATATAGTCTGATCTTATTTATGTTAAAATATAAAAGCCTATTTTAATGTTTATTTACACATATCCATGGAAATGGAAACTGCTGCAAACCCCACACCAGTCTGTAAACATTGTACCACTGAGGAACAGAATGGATCAGGGAAGAAGGGGGAGTTCCCATGTGTTACTGTATGCGTGTGTGTGTAAGTGAGGTATAAATACATATAAGAAAATGCACAGATATTAAGTATAAAAATTGATGATTTTTGACCAATCAAAATATAGAGCATTGCCATCACCCAGCCTCATGTCCCTGACCCCTGAGAGGAAGTGGTCACTATCCCAGATTTCATCTGCATGGATTTGTTTTGTGTGTTCTTGAACTCATATACATGGAATCATACAGTACATGCCCTTTTGTGTCTGACTTCTCTGACTCAGCATAAGGTTTTTGAGGCTTATTCATATTGTGCCTAAGTTCCATCTTATAGCTGAAATCAAGTGGTATTCCATTATATGAACATACTACAGTTTGATTAGCTATTCCCTTGTTAAATGGATATTTGGGCTATTTCCAATTTTTTGCTGTTGAGAATAAGGTTGCAATGAACATTCTTGTACCAATTTTTTGTGGACATATGGTTTCATTTCTCTTGGTTAAATAATAACTAGATGTAGGTATAACTGGGAGTGTAAAATGGTGTAACCTCTATGGAAGACAATTCTGGGATATAAGAATTTTCCAGGAGCCACTGAAGGGCAGGAGCTAGTAGCATAAACTCTGGAGCTGGTTGCCTGGGTTCTCATCAGAAGTCCACCACTCTCTAGCTGTGTGACTATGAATAAGTTTCTTAACCTCTCTGTACTTCAGCTTCTTCATATATAAAATGGAAATAATTGTAGCTAACTCATAGTGTTACTGTGAAGAGCTAATAGGTTAGTACAGGTAAAATGCTTACAACAGATTCCAGCATGTTTCCTCTGCTTCATTCTTAGCTCATAATATAAATGTGATCATGTCTTGTGTAATGTCATGAATACATATCTAGTGTCTTACTTCCCACATCGGAATAGCAGCTATTTGAAATGCCTCAAACAATGGACTTTGGAATGCATTATCAAACCCTCTGTGTCATTCATTTAGCTTTCAGTGTGCTTTACTTAATAATAAGATGAGATGCATTCCTGTAAGGCTAACCTAATGGAAGCATTGCAGGAAGGTCACGACAAGCATGGGTAAGTGAGCTGGGATCCTGAAGTGACTGCACAAGTAGATGGCCACACACACAATGGAAGCTAAAAATGAGTATTGCATGCAGAATTTCTGATAATAACGGCTTTTACTGTAACCACTGAGATGATTCCACTTTTTTAAAGCTTGCAAATACCATTCAGTATTTCGGCATAGCTATACATTTTAGAAAGCTACATAACTATTCCAAAGATATTTTTATAGCACATACAAATGTGCTAAGTGTCATGAGCATGATAGTCCTTCCTGAAAGACAAAGTATCTGGCCAGCTGTGGCTACTTGAATCCAGCTCTCCTCCCAGCAAAGAGCAGCAAGTAGGGCCAAGGTCTTAGGACTTAGCTCCAATATGACTTAACTCCCCCTCTTCTAGAGCCCATATGCACTCTCCCCTCCCTCCACTGTTGACTTCCCCACCCACACTGGGAAAACCTACAAAGCAGGTCACACAGCAGGAGCTGGTCACCATCAGCAAGAGAAGGATTTGTTTTTCTTGTAGATATTTCACTCTGGAGAAGTTCCGAAGGGCTGACTTCCTTCAACTGTTCTCCCTTATTCTGGCCCCGAAGAACCTCCTCCCTTCAGGTATCAGTGGAGCACCACCCTAAGAATGGATGCACCTCAATGGCTGAGTACCTACACTAAAGAGAGCAGATAGTAGGGGACTCCTATGGAAGACCCCAAGGAGAAAGCCAGGTGCTCTCTGATACCCCTTGTCCTCCTCCAGATGCATTTGGTAGGACTGGCATGTACCCACAGGACACTCAAAGGGAAAAGGCTGGCCTGTTTTTCATACTACTCAGGACTCAATGTTTAATCCTGGGGCATCTAAGAACAAGACACTGTTGCTGGTGAGCAAATCATACACAGTTACAAGGGTCACATGACCAAAAAGCCTGGCTCCCATTTACTATTCATCAAACAAATGTCTTGCTGCTTAGCTTCCCATGTAGGTGTCATGACCCAGAGAGCACAGACTGGTCATGTAGGTCTGAGAATGGTAGCCCCGGAGTGATTGTTTTTCTCACTGTCAAGTGATAAATGTGTTGTGATGTTCTACATTACTCTCACTGGAGACTGGACTATATGCTCAGGCTTCTCAGCCCATATGGTCCAAATTGGCATCACCAGGAGAACCCAAAGCAAGGTTGACAGACCCACAAGCATCCCCTACTGCAGGACACCATGGCTCCACCTATCCCATGGTGCTTTGGTGCCCTGCAGGAATGCAGACAGGGAAACTCAGAGTATGCAGACCCTTTGCCTCCATCACTCCTGTTACCACAACACCTCAAGTCACCATTATTTCCTGCCTAGACCATGATGCTCTTCTCTCCTCACTGGTCTCCCTGTTTCTGCTCTTGTGCCCCCTTTAAGTCATTCTCCAGCCAGCAGCGAGAGGGAGTGTTTCAGAACAAGTCAGATGATGTCCTTGCTGATGTACAATCCTCCAACAGTTTCCCATTTCCCAGAGAATAGAAACACACATCTGTGGAACCGACCAGCCTCATCCCACATGATTTTCACCTTTACCCACGGAATCCAAAAGCCAGTCTTCTTTCGGTCCCTCTCACCACGGAGCACAGACATGTGCTGGTCTCTCTGTCTGGGGCTCCCCCACCTTTTCCTCTTATAGCCATCACTCCTCCTCTGTGGCTGACTTCGATCCTTCAGATCTCAACTTCAATGTCTTCAGAGTCTTCACAGGGGCCTTTTCTGGGCATCAAATCCAACAATATCCCCTCCCTTCACCAAAACTGCTACAATCACACTCCATGCCCTTCCTCTAGCGCACCCCCCACAACTTGTAATGATACGTTTATTTGCATTTTTCACTGATTACTGACTGTTGCACCACCAGGCAGGCATTACTGTCAGAACAGGGCCAAATCTTGGGGTATTCACAACACTGAAGGAATAACTTCTAACCTCATCCTCTCTGGCCCAGGCTACCCTCACCTCCAAGTTGGGCAATGATGCCAGCTCCAATTGGTCCATTTAATTCATTCTCTATAGGAGAGGGGAAAGAGTATCTGATACACAAACAGAATCACATTTCTCTGCTGCTTAAAACTTCTCATTGGATTTCCACTACCTGTGGAAAAAGTCATGCTTCTTCTCATGACTCCTACTAGGTCTATCTTCTGCCTCTCCAAGTATTATCTCAACCTACTCCCTCTACTCAGCCACACTGGCCTTACATTTGCACCCTCAATACACAGAGTTGTAAGATCCTCAGGACCCCTGCACAGCACTTTCCTCTTCTAGAAAGTTCTTCACCTCATTCCCATCTCAGCCCTTATATCACAGGTAATTCATATGTATCCCTATTAGGAGGTCTTCTGGGAAGCCTTGGTCAGTCTAGAAAGTTGGATCCTCATATTACAAATTCCCAAAATATGCTGTGCTTGCCTTGCTAAGAACTCAACACATTTCTGATCCTTTAATGTCTTCCCTGTTCTGCTATAAGCACCCTCTTTACAGTGATCTCAACCATCTTATTCTCTTCTTAAAGAATCCAGCACAATGCCCACTCTGCTGTCACTAACAGAGTTATTCTGGATTGAATTTAATTCTAAAACCTGCTCCTGTTCATTCAAAGGATGAAACAGGTCCTTTGTGTTGGCTAGGTGTTTTATGTGAACCCATAAAATTATTTAGGAATGTGTATCTAGAGATTTATATGAATTAAGGTTGCCCTCATATTTGTTTCCAGAAAGGCATTTTCTATAAAGAAGAATTCAATTTCATGTAATGAATATCAGCTTATTGTCAATGAGATGGTATCTAGTCAAAGTGAAAAGAAATCAGACTGGACAGCTGATGAATACAACTGGGCATTACTACCTGCCACCAGCACAACAACAACACAGGTTCTCATTCCTATAAATGTATTTTTTTGAAATTAAATCCAAGATCTAAAAATACGTGCCCAAAAGAAATGACCCAGTACAGTATCTCTTTCCTAATTTAATTCATAAGCAACAGATGGCTTTTAAAAGTCTACATGGTTCACAGCAATCTGATGGCCTTTTTTTCATTTATGCTGCTGAGAAAAGCTTTCTGAAGTCTAAAAATAGGGATTAGCAAACTTTTTTCTATCAAGGGCTAGGCTAGTAAATATCTTAGGCTTGGGGAACCATACAGCATCTGTAGAAAGTAACCAACTTTGCTTCAACTTTGTCCTTGTACTATGAAAGCAGCCACAGATAACATACACAAAAATGGGCATGGCTGTGTTCCAATAAAACTTTATTTACATGAATAGGTGGCAGGGCTAGACTTGGCCCATGGGCTACAGTTTGCTGAACCCTGGTCTAGACATGTTCTAATACTCCTATGTAGTAATGATAAGCACAGGCAGCACATGTGCACATCATTGGAGGTGCTCTAAGCACCTTACACTTACTAGCTCACTTAATACTCACAACAACCCTATTAGGCAGGTCCTTTGATTATTTCTACTACTGATGAGGAAACTCCCCAAAGTTGTAGTGCGAATGAGTGCAGAGGCAGGATTCTCGGTCAGTCTAGCTCCAGAGGCCACCTCCATCCCCTCAATCTCTGTACTATGCCACACAACTGTGGAGAATGTTGCCGAGTTCCTTCATACCACTCTCACTTTCTCTTCTCCCAGGCCGCCCCCAAAAGGTCTAAAGAATAACAACGGAAATTCTCAGAATACAATCTCTGTTCTGTAGTCCAGCCACTTTAAGGCACACCACTCCCAACTTTATAGGATACCCTGAGCTGCAACTCGGTTGGCTATTAGAGAACTAGATACACATGAGGTAATTACCCAAGAATATTGGCTCTCTACCAGGGGAGCCTTGGAATGGAAGGTGGGAGCTTAACAGCTTCAAACTTCATGGTGGCAGCAACAGTTACTGAAATGAAGACCCAGCTCCGAAGCAGAGCACAAAACCAACAAGGACGCCATGCAATTTCCCTATTAATTTCCGTTCTCTGAACCTGTTAACCTCAATGTGACCACTTTTTGAACAAATTATTTGGTTTTATGGATGAATCTACAATAAGAAATGTTTAGTGTATTTCATATCCTGGTACTTCACTGCATCATAATGAGTTTGGCTCTTCCTGTACAGACAGATTTAATCAGAGACAAAGAGTTTAGAGATGATAAAATAAGTGAAGATAAAAGTAGATGCTCAACAAAAAGGGGAACTAAGAAGAAACCAAAAGGGCAAGAACAATAAGAGATAACAGGTAACAGATCTTAGGACAGAACTTCTGGAAACATGGGGGCAAACTCAAGTTAGGGCTAAGACATAAGGTTAAAACTCCTCTCCAGTTCCCAACTCATATCTTCTTGCACATCATTTACTTCTCAAATAAAAAAAAAAATCTAAACACTTTAAAAATAAAACATTCCTATAATTGCCACAATTCCAGGGAGTATTGTATTCTTCTAAAAGCCTACAACTCCACTGTTAGACACAGGCACATTAGGGCCAATTTGGTAGGGTGTCAGTTGTATTTACAGTTTGGGGTAATATAAAAACATATGGAAACTGTGAAAATTGACCCCCGGGGGGCTAATGTTGGAGGAAACCAACATTCCACAGTCTGGCCAGAGGTTGGGGGCGATTTGCCCAGACAATATACAGCCAAAGCAACCTATGAGCACAGGGGCACTTCATGTATGCAAGACCTATTTTTATTGCATCCAATCTGGAATTGGTCTGCAGCAGCCCAGACATAAAACAAAGCAGAGGTATAAGAAGATAAAAATCTTATATGCTGATTTTCCAAATTAAAGTACAGAAATAACGTGTCAGAGTTTATATTATTTCCTACCAGAAATCAATGTTAAAATATTGCCATATAATAAAAACACCCTCTGTTTTTGGATGTCATATTAAGTGCTTAAGAACTATAAAAATATAACCTCAGTTAAACAAAACAACATCCTTACATGGAGAGTATTTTTATCCCCATTTCACAGATGAAGAACCTGAGGTTTAGGCTAACATCATATATCATACAGTTAATAAGTAGAAACCCAGAATTGGAAGGATCATTTCTATGATGCCAAAGCTCATGGTCTTATCTATTATGCTACATGAGAATAATAAAATATTATTGTACATTATTATGAGATCTTTGCCACTAAAGTAAATGGAGCATTCTAGCCAGACCCAGACATTCCTTTTTGAGAGTTACAATCTTTTTTTCTCTAAGAGGGAGGCAAAGCACTAATCTCAATAAGTAAGTTATACTCTCTTTAGGATCTGGTCCAAGGTATGGCTTATCAGACCATCCCAAAGATAATCCAGACTAACACTAAGTCAGTTTTCCATTGCTGTGCAGCAACTTAACACAAACTTAGCAGCCTAAAACAACACTTATTTATTATCTCACAGCTTCAGTGAGTCAGAAGTCCAGGCACAGCTTGGTTGCTCCCTCTGATTCCAGCCTTACCAGGCTGAAATCAAGATGTTAGCCAGACTGCATTTCTTATCTGTTGGCTTAACTGGAGAAAAATGTGCTTCTAGGCTCATTTGGGTTGTTGGAAGAATCCCTTTTTCTTGCAGCTGAATGAATGAAGTTCCTAGTTATTACTGGCTGTTGGCTGGAATTGGAGACAGCCCTCAGGTTCTAGAAGCTGCTCGTAGTTCCTTGACATGTGGCCCTCTCCATGGGCAGTTCACAGTATGGCTGTTTGATTCTTCAAGGCCAGCAGACAAATCTCTCTCCAGTCTCCTAAGATGGAGTCCTATACAAGGTGAAGTAATCACGGGAGTGCCATCCACCACCTTTGCCTTATAACATACCTTGTCCAAGGGACTGGCACTCACCACCTTTGCCACATTCTATTGGTTAGATTCAAGTAACAAGTCCTGCCCATGAGGGGGATTATACAAGTGGGTGAAAACCACGGAACAGAATAAAAACAAACAACTTTAATTACTTAAAACTTTCTAAACCTTTATTTTATTTTGTTTGTGCTAATCTTTCAAAGTACTTCACAATCTTTTTATTGTCCATTTCAAACTATTTAGATCAGTATCTATCTAACAGACTTCATTTTTCCATTTCTCAAACTTCTTCCAAACCATATTCACCAGTGCAACCTAAGGCATTTGGAAGGCATAACTTATGGCCAATGAGGGGTTATGGAAATTTATGCATCCTTTTACTTTCCCAAGTATTTATCCCCATGACAACACACTGCAAAAATAAATGCCTGTTCTTTCCACTCTTTTTCTCATAACTCAAATCTCTTCTAACTTAGTCTAATGACAATGAGTAAAACAGAATCACTGGTGGGTGGCGGATGAAATGAAAATCAGTGAAGGATAACAAAGTGGCAGAATTATCGGCAAAGGGGGCATAAGCCACTTCCCCCCAATTACATGAGAAGGCAGAACAAACCACTTCCCCACACAATTGCCTCAGCACAATTAACCACTTCCAAAATCCATCACTATGATGCCACCTGTTTCAATTCCACTCAATGATGTTGTTCTAACTCAGTGGTTTACAACAGTGTTCTGGCAGCACTAGCTCTGGGGGATGTCACTAATTTTTAGAAAAACAAAAACAAACAAAAAAGGGTTAGGACCAAACAAGTCTTGAGGACTTAAATGTAAAAAAAAAAAAAAAAAAAATGTGAACAGGTTTCTTACATCGCAGAACTTTCCAGAGCCTTTACTATTGTGAAGTGCACTGTGAATCTCTAAAAAGGAACATGGCAGGATATGTTTATTAATTTGACCCAAACCCTTTTCCTGTCCAAGGATCATTCCACTGAATTATTGCTCTGATGTATAAAGTCCAAGGAATAATAGTGTTAATGAGAGTTTCTCAAGTTTTAGTTATTAGTGTATCATCTCAGTGATTTTTGCTATAACATGCACTACTTGTGCTACTTAATATTTTTCTTTAAATATTTTTACTTTACATACCTTTTAGCCTTAGATTCTTTCTAAGCAAGAATTAATGAAGTCGTATGTTTATATTTGATCTGCAAGTTATGGATGTTCTATACAAAGAGGCATAATTAATAACACACGTAAGTGCTCATCTGTACCACATAAAAGCATCCTAATTTTTAAACACATAACTGACAATAACAAAGATTCTCAGGTACCACCAAAGTCATGACTAGAAATGATAGAGACAGCATTTAAGAATGAGGAGGAACAAGAGCTAAATCCCCCTCTTCCTTATATGGCCGATGAGATTACTGCTCAGAGCAGTTCAGTGACTTACGTGTGCACACTCAGGTAGTATGTCTAAAGCCCTCAGCATACTGAGGGAAGTGAGAGGTGAGTCAGTCCCCAAGTTTCATCATTAGAGCTTCCATTAAGATGTCTCCTTTTGTGCAGTACTAGTGAAAGTCACCCTTTCTGCTGCGGTTCAGCAATTTCATTATTCCTAGGGAGGTACAGAGCACTGATCTTCAGTCTCTCCTTAAGAAATTTCAGCCCTGACAGAACTGATGATTTTGCTTGGAAGCAGAATAGTGCCCTTCCTTTGCTTTTCACCAGTGGGTCATCCAAGCTGAATCAGGATGGCCTGGATCAGTCCTTGATTTCAAGCTAGAAACAGGTCTAGAGTAACAGTGGGACAAAGTGAGCTTAAGAGCCATGACTTGAAGCCTGATTGCATGAGTTTAAATCTCTGATCAACCATTTCTTCACTGAAGGACCTAGGATGGGTGAATTAATTTTTATATCAGTTTCCTTATCTGTAAAACAGGATATGAACAATAAAATAATACTTACTCAAAGGAGAAATATATGAGATAATATGCGTACCAGTATATACTAGGGGATCTATAAATGCCACCATAGAGCAGTTTTAATGATAAGGACAAGAGTAATGATACTAGTGGCTTCTGTTCTCCATGCTTCCAGGCTGGCTCACCTTTACTCAGTGACACCTGGAAAAAGCTGTTGGAAAGAAGGTTACCAATGCCCTCAACCCCAGGACCCAAGACTCACAAAGTGCCATAAAGGTGGCACCTATCTGAGGTGCTGGGTTATCTCAGTTCCACAATTAAAAGCTCAAACTTTAGGAGGCAGCATGACAGGCAGATTGAAGGGTTCTGGAGGTCATATGTGGGTCACGTGTCTGCCTCTGCCTCTACTGGTTGTGTGGCCTCCAATCTGGGTTCTGATCTAAGTGGCGCTGAAAACAATAAAGACATAAAGATGTAGCATCCCTTGTCTCCCTGGGTTTGTAGAGCAGGACTTAGCTCTGCTATGTAAGTTATGACAACTCCCAGTCACCTCTCAATCATAAAATATATTTGGGCAGCTCTTACTCCACCTATCCTTCTTGTGAATCAGTGCATTCCTGTTCTCTCAATTGCCTATGGAAAGGTCTTCTACTTGATGACATTTACTCAAACCAAAACAGTCAGAGAGTACCAAGAGCCAGCCTAGACCTCTGCGCATTTCAGGAAGATTCTGAAAAATACAGTGAACCTCTCAGGCTTCCTCCAGAGACTATCTGTAGATGCCTGAACCCTCTCATGCTTTCCTCTTCCTGACACAGCCTACTTACTCAAAGGACCCAGTCTTCCACACTGGACTCATGGTAGGATCTTTACCTGGAGGGATGCAGGAAAACCCTAAGCATCCACAGGAGTTTTCTCATGCCCTTTCTACTTTCCACCTGGATGGCAAGACTTCTGGAATTCCCAAGGGCAGGGTGCCCCAACTTTGAGGAATTGTGGTCACATCTAAAATCCACACAGCAGCCACCAGGACTCAGGTTCATCAGCATGCATGCTAAAGAAAGGTAGCATTTTATCGGCATTTCTCTGGACAGGACAATGTATATGTTTATTACTCAGGACCACTCTATGATGTAGGTATTACCATCCCCATTATAAACTAGAAACATGAGGATGAGCGAGCAAGCAAGCAACTTGCTTGGAGGGCTCCTGCAATTAGAAGAAGGCAGAGCTGGGTTCCATCCCAACCTGTTAGACTCTACAACTCAGGTCAGTTTCCTAACCTGTCATTGTTCTTGGATTTAACTCACTTGCTAACACTTGCTAACCAGGATAATCCTCCCACGAAGATAAGAATAAAAACAAAAACAAAAAACTGCACCATTATCTGGCTATAAGATTTTTTTTTCCCAAAGCTATGCTACCACCATTCTTCATCAGCAGTTCCAAGCATCTTTTCTTCTTCTTACCACAGAAAACTCAGCAAAAGCTCTGTTTCTTACACCAGGAGATACACACACACAAACATACACACATATACACATACATACACACACACATATTTAGTTCACACACACATACTACTTAAACTTACTACACATAAAAACTTACATATACCTATATATACTTATATTTCTTTCACACACCACACCTAAGTGATGACTGTGAGGGCATCTCTCCTTTAGGCAAAGGCTCTATCCATTGTATAAAATAAGACACCACAGGAGACTAAAAACCATCTGAGACTCTGTGAAGACAGACAGACAGACAGACAGAAGGAAGCCTGCTCTCACACTCCTCATGCAGCATTCAAGGAAATCATTTACCCAGTGAATAGCTGAGGCTTGGGGAATTATTGAAGTTGTATAAAATTCCTACAGGATAATGACGAACGACTGTATTAAATGTAGCTGTCATGTAATTTTGAAATAAGAAATAATATAAACTCACATTGTATAGACTAATTTTCCTACACCACTAAGTGATAACTCATATTAAAATTTTTCGTTTCTATGAGAAAAACATCATCAATATTAATTATATAAATAAGAAAAATATTTAAAATTTAAGATGAAGCAGAAGAAAAGGAATTCATTTAAAACTGTAAGTGTTCTGTTCTATTAATGTCTCAACCTCATATTTTCACTTTATGCAATGTTTCCTATTACTAGTGAGTTCATTTGCTAGTTTAAATACTAAATTATTTCTGGTTTTATTTTATAAAATGAGAATTATTTTTCATCCAAAGAAGAAATTGGAAACAAGAGAGATTTTCCCCTTTCCCAACTGAAGAAACTGAAAACCCCTATAAATTTAACATATCCAAGTTCAGCCCATGAGGAAAGCAACATTCTATTAGAAAATAATGTGTCAAATTCTTACTGCATGTTTGTACCACTTAACTCAAGTCCTATGTTGCTTGTATTTTTAATTAATTGATTTTCTTTCCATTTGTTCTTTCTTTTCTCTTTTTAAAAATACCACATTTTAATTTGGATCTTCTAAAAAACCAGGCTCTCCACTTATGTCTTAGAATATAGAAGGGAAATAAAGAACTCTAGCTTTTCTAGATGTTGGGATTTAATTTTTACATTGTTGTTTTGTGGAAATCGATTAAAGGCAAAGTCCTGGCAACACGTGAACACATGATGGTTAAAAAAAAAAAAATCACAAGTTTCTCACTGACTGAACTGTTGGGAATGGAATATTTTATGATACAGATTTACAAATCTCTATGAACTGGAAGCATTTCCTGGGCAATTAATCAAGGGGAACTTTTATGTAAAAACACATCTCGATTGAGTTATTCACAAACGATCCCACAAGCTGCAATGACTAATTGTAAGTCTCAGACCTGGGCAGTTTGCTGAAATGCTTTTCTTCAGGCCATTAAAAATACCATGACAACATACAAATTCGACAAGAAGAATAAACTAACTATGGAAAGTTACAATTACAGAAAGGAATTATTCAAAGTATGTGACCCCATGCACAAAAATGATGCACGTTTATTTGATACTGCAGACTCTACTCTATTTTTTCCCTTTGATAGGTCTGTTGTAATTCTCCCTAACATTAATGAGAGATATGTGCTAAAAATGAATAGCTGCTAACTCTAGCCATCTGTGCATTCCTGGTACAAATAAAATTGAATGTCATCACTACCCTATTGGATTTCTCGGTAATGCTCTTTGCTGATAAGAACTTTGAAAAAATACCAATGGCTTTTTTTTTTCTTTTTCTTACTCATACAAAGCATGCCCATTCCCCTTGCTACATAAAGGAGTCTATTCTACTCTGAATCCAGGCAGCCACTAAGAGGTGGGGTGAGATAAATCCCTGCTTATCAAGATAACTGTTTCCCCACTCGGTATAAATGGAGACAAAGTATAGCCAGACTCGAATGATTAAAATGGCCAAATTCTTAGCAGGTTAACTCATTACTTTTCATCCTTCTCTTGCCAGCCCTGAAAGCTAAGTAGCTGTCTTAACAGCCTGCAGCAATCACTTCCAAACAACTCTCTTGCCCTACAGCTACGCTAAAACGGAGTTAATTCATTTTCCCTTTATGAATTACTGGCTGTCAAGAATTTGAGAAAGGTCCCAGGCTTTAATGGAGACCTCTGAAAAGAGAGACCATGTGCTAGAGAACCCAAGAAGGTATGCTGGGGAGCCAGAAAAGCTGGAATATTGGAAAGGCACTGGTTAGGAATTGGGATACATATATATGCATGTATATATAATACATACACACACACACACACACACACACACACACACACACACACACACACACACAATTTATCAGAAGAGAGGTTCATGGGACTATCTCCAAACATAGCCAAGCATCTCTTCACTGAGAACTGGGAAAATACAGCAAGTACCACAGGCCAAGTAGTTACAGCTTCACTTCCCTGAGCAGCCAGCCAGTCAATCCTCAGCAAGCCAAACTTTGTTAAGGGCCCCTTCATCCACCCTTCTGAGAGGTGTGTGTTAAGTCCTGCTTCAGAAAACCCAAGGGTCTAATGATCAGGTGGATCACTTCTTCCTCTCAAGCTTCACAGAAGGCCTTGGTGATTGGGATCCTCTCATAGATTTGATCATTAGATCTAGTTTTATATGACATATGATGACAGAACTGCTAAGAATATTTATTAGCTTGGCTAACAACTAAAGAAAAAAACGGTAATCACAGCTCTCTGGAGAGGCTTTTTAAATTTCATTTTATGGCACTATAAAATGAGGCCATACCCTGAACATTTAAAGGGGCAAATTATTTGGTTGGAAGTGGCTCAAATTTTGAAGTTCAGTCGTATCGATAGACAAAAGCTAAGAGAATATTCAAGGTAAAGTCCATTTCTAAGGTAGCTAAGATATCACAAAAAGAGGGTAAGTATCCATTTGATACAAGTGACCACCTGTGTGTTTACAGTGTGTATGTTTGGCATCAAGATTATACTTTGAAAAAGTTCTTCTTCATATTTAGCAAACTGTTCCTAATTCTAAAAACAAGCTATGCCAATGTAAAATTGTTAACCAGTAATTTATTCCTTAACAACATATTATAATAGTACAAATTCATGTGCTTTTCCTGAAAGCATAATTTTGTTAAATCTATCATCCTTCCAACTTACTAAAAAATGTTGACTATTATGTATTGGCAGAATTTTTTGAATAGAACATAGAAAATGCAAGTGTAAGATTACTAGTACGTAAGAGAATATAAGAAATCATGCATCTAATAAGGTCTAGCATCCAAAAAATATAAATAACTCTTACAACTCAACAATAAAAGGACTAATAACATAATTAAAATGGGCAAAGACTCTGAAAAGACCTTTCTCCATGAAAGATACACAAATGGCCAATAAGCACATGAAAATATGTTCACATCACTAGTCATTAGGTTAATGCAAAGCAAAACCACAGTGAGATACCACTTCATACTTCTAGGATGACTATGATCCAAAGATAGGCAGTAACACATGTTGGTGAGAATGTGGAGAAACTGGGACTATCACACGGTACTGATGGAAATGTAAAATAGCACAGCCACTGTGAAAAACAATTGGGCAGTTCCTCAAGAACTTGAACAGAATCATCATATGACACAGAAATTCCACTCCAAGGTACATACCCAAGAGAATGAAGACAGATTTTTAAACAACAACTTGCTAATGAATGTTCATATCAGCATTGTTCAAACTAGCTAAAAAGTACAAATAACCCAAAAGTTAATCAACGAATAAATATATAAACAAAATGTTATATTCATATAACGGAATATTATTAAGCAATAAAAAGGAAGGAAATACCCATGTTACAACATGAATGAATCCAAACATATTAAGCTAAGTGAAAGAATACAATCACAAAAGACCACATATTACATGATCTCATTTATATGAAATGTCCCAAATATGCAAATCCATAGAGACAGAGAGTAGACTAGGGGCTGGAGAGGGGGGATGATTGGAGAAATGAGTGTGACTTCTAATGGTTTCTCTCTGGTGATTAAAATTTAATTCTGGAATTAGTGGTGATGATTGCACAACCTTGTGAATACACCAACAACCATTAAATTATACGCTATAAAAAAGAATTTTACTATATATGAATTATGCCTTAATTAAAAAATTATACATGCTAGTGATTAAAAAAATAGTACAAGAGTTTATAAAAAGAAAGCCTATATTCCCCCCCTACCTCTGCAATAACCACTCCCACTGTTAAGCATATTTTGTCAATCTTTCCGGAGATTTTTTTTGGCAGATTGGACAAATAGATACACATACCCCCTTAAAAATAAAATAGATAATGCTTTACATTTTACAGTATTTCTTGGACATCTTCCTATATGAGGAACATATAGACTGGTGTGTGGGTAAAGGAGATGGAGAGAGCTGGCACAGCTGAAAGAAGGGATTTCAGGCAGTAGCTTGAAATCCCACCCTCTGGAGGAGCAATGACCTTTTTCTTAAATTTTCAAATGTTTACTGAACAACTCTTTCTGGATATCCTACATATATCTCAATATGCTCAAAACTAAGACTCTTTTTCATGTTTATTTACTCATTTTGAGAGAGAGAGAAAGAGGGTGGGGAAGGGCAGAGAGAGAGAATCCCAAGCAGGCTCCTCATTGTCAGCGCAGAGCCCCACGTGGGTCTCAGACTCAACAACTGCAAGATCAACCTGAGCGTCTGACTTTGGCTCAGGTCACGATCTCATGGTTCCTGGTTTCAAGCCCTGCATCAAGCTCTGTGCTGACAATGCAGAGCCTGGAGCCTGCTTTGGATTCTGTCTCCCTCTCTCTCTGCCCCTCCCCCACTCACTCTCTGTCTCTCCCTCTCTGTGTCAAAAATAAACATAAAAAAAAATAAAAAACAAAACAAAACTAATACTCTTAACTATGGAGAACTGATGATTACCAGAGTGGGGGTGGATGGGAGAATGGGTTACATAGGTGATGGGGATTAAGAAGTGTACTTGTGAGGAGCACTACATGATGCATGGAATCACTATATTGCACACTTGAAACTAATATAAAACTGTATGTTAACTAACCAGAATTAAAATAAAAACTTTAAAAAACCTAATTATCCCCTGTCCCTCTCCAAAGTGAAAAATCACCCTACTTCTTTTGCAGTTTCTTCTCCATCAAGGTCATCCAAGATAGGGAGTCAAGAAGGAGTAAGTGCTCCTTCCTCACACAATCTGCCGTTTTAATTTAATTTAAAATGTCTACCATAATAGTTACCTTCTCACTATTACTGCTGCCATCTTACCTCATGCCTTGTTATCTTTGTCCAGATACTGAAATAGTTCCTATCTGGCTTCTCTCCTGCCAAATTATCTATCTGTCCTTTCATCCATCTTTCCATCCATTCATCCATCTAATCATCCAACAAATATTTATGGAGCAATAACCATGTGTTAGCAACTGAAGACACAAAGATGAAGAGGAAATTGTCTCCACCATTAGTTCAAAGTTTAGTGGAAGGGAGAAACATGCAGCTAGAAAATAACATGCTTTTTACAACATGAAGTACTGTCAGACAGAAGATGGAACTACTGACTTTGAGAGGATCAGAGGAAGACATGTGAATTGAGACTTCAAGGACAAGTAAGAGTTTTGTGGGAAAAGAGGAGGAAAGGCATGTTTAAGCAATGGGAAGAGCATGCTAGAATGTAGAGACATAGGATAGGAAAGACCTAGCAAGTGTAGGATATGAGAAAAAATTCAGTGACACAAAGAGTAGAAAATAAGGAGGTGGAGCCGCTTTTTATTTATTTAGGGCTTTGAGATAAGACTTGAAGGCAACCTGGGGTCCAGAGTGTGAAGGATTCCATAAGCCAGGCACAGAGTTTCCTATGCTGCCCAGTGTGTGAGGAGGAGGCAACAAGGGCTTCTGGGCACAGGCGCTGCCTCACCTGCCTCACCTCCAGATTTCATCTGGAGTAGACGATGGTGGCAGGCTAGGACTCTCTGGAGGCTACTGCAATAGACCAAATGACGAATGGGGATAACAGCCATTAGAATGGGAAAAGGCACTGAGAGAGATGAAATTTGGGGGGATTAGACCCAGTGAGGGATGAACCAAGGTTTCTATCTTAGAAACACAGGTGGATGTTGTACCAGTTCCAAGACTCAATGCCAAGTATATGAAGTAGTGGGAACATGAATGAAGGAAAGGGTCAAGAGTCCAATTTTGGTTGTACTGGAAATATGAGACAGAAACCCTTCTAAAACACCATTTCGTTCCTCACTGCCTTCAGGACAAAAACAAATTTTTTAAATTGTTTTTATTATAGCATGCAAGAGCACCCAGGTGCGTTTGTATCCACGTCTCTTGCTTTTGAGAAAACCTGGGTTCAGATACATAGTGATGTTGAGAAGGGTACCAATAACCTCACTAAGCTTCAGTTTACTCATCTGCCCATTGCAAATTAATACTCCCCGTATTACAGGGTTGTTGGGGACTAGAAAGAATATTTCACACCAGTGTCTTCTTCACAGAGCCTGGCCCATGGGAAATGCTTAATGAACACCAGCAAAGTTTTCTAAGGAAGGCATTTAGAATTATCTTTCCTCCAAATTATGTTAAAAATGTAGGGTCTTTTGGAGTGCCTGGGTGGCTCAATCAGTTAAGCATCTGGCTTCAGCTCAGGTCATGATCTCGCAGTTCATGGCTTCGAACCCTGCGTCAGGCTCCATGCTGACAGCTCAGAGCCTGGAGCTTGCTTCAGATTCTGTGTCTCCCTCTCTCTCTGTCCCTCCCCCACTCACACTCTGTCTCTCTCTCAAAAATAAACACACACACACACACACACACACACACACACACACACACACATATAGAGAGAGAGAGACAGAGAGTCTTCAGAAAGGTCTTGTGTGCTTTTAAACTTTACAAAATTGCTTATTGATAAAAACAATTTACAAATAACACTTAAAATGTTGAGCAGTTGAGGAGAGTTATGTTAGTCATTCTACCCAAAGCATCTTCATTTTAAAGGACTGAACAAAAGTAAAATGTCTATGAGAGGTGAGAAGGTAAACTCAACAAAGTGACAAACAATGAACAGAAAAGAAATCCCACTCTCCCCAACAGCTATGAGAACTGAGAAGCTAACACAGATCCTCTCTATCAGGAACACAGATGAAGTTATTAAAGCTTAAAAGTTTAAAAATAAAACAAAAAACCCACCCATATCTGCAGAAGGAAAACACTACATTTTGGTGGCCTGATACCTACCTCTGGACCTAACCATAACGATTAGGGAGAAATGGTTCCAGTATGATGACTGCCTGGACAAGGGCACGAGTGCATAGGTCTGAACTCTCAGCCTTTTTTTATGTGCTGCCAACCCTCCTCCATGCCTCAGATAAGATCAAGGCAGATACAGACATTGTGCTACAGAAAAGACCATCTCTATATCAGGGAGTTGTATTGTTTGTGCTGGTTTTTTTTTTCTTTTTTCCCAAAAGTAAAGTCATCATTTATCATAAAAAAAAAAAAAAGGCTTTCATTTCTTTTCAGCTTTTATGCTGCTGGGATTCTTTGACCACACTGTGTGGGGCCATGAAGAACTGTCCCAAGAATGATTCCTGGAAGAAGCAGAAAACCCCTCCTGGAAATACATCTTTTCTCTTGGCCGCCTCCCCAGTGTTCCCGTACTGGGAACTGTCTTAAGCAGGCAGGAGGATGGATGGCCTGAGGTCTTCCCCAGCTCTGCTGTCCATGTTTCTTAAAGCCCATTTGAAGCTGATGACTGTCTCTAGCCTACAAAGGGGCTGGGGCCTCCACAGAGGCCCGCTCACCAAGCCTACTCAAACTCACTTCAGAAAGAGAACTTCACATCCCTGTTCAAGAGAGGGTGAAGACGCAGACCAGCAGCTCAAAAAAAAGGCTACTACATCTGCCAACACAAACAGCTTCTCAACTTCCATTACAAGAGGTTTTCATCAATGGTTGGAATCCTTTATGTTATAGAAATAGTTTTCTGCCCCAAAAGAAGCACATTAAAGAGTAGTCCCTACAGTATCGGGAGTTCTTGAGCCAAACCAATTTATCCTAGCTCAAAACTTCTCACTGTGGAATAGAATGCAGTGGTTGATTCTGGGTTCTGTAGTCAGAACAGCTGAGTTTGAATCCTGACTCCACTAATTAATAGCTGTGTGACAATGGGCAAGTTACTTAACTTCTCTGAGCCTGGCTGTCCTCATCTCAAATGGGACCAATAATAGTATTGTCTTGGAGTTACTATAAAGAAAATGTGTGATCAACTCTAAAGAATATAACATCATGCACAGGACCAAGTAAGTACTCAATTGAGTCTTTTGTTTTCTCTGCTACAATAACAACTACAGACTGCTTGAGCAAAGTATTTGCCACCACACCTTTATGTTCTTCCTGCTATTAGAGTATGTAGGTTTTATTTGTTTTCTTGTCTTGCTGGCTCTTGTTAATTTGTTAGTTTCTTCTAAAAACTAAAGGATCGATATACAGGCTGCTAATTTTTGTGTTTTGTCTGTTTGCTTATTTTATTAATTATCCTTGCATCTCTTAAGCCTGTTCCTCCCTTTTCACCTCTAGGGCTACCACCTTATTTCAGTACCTCTGTTCCTTCTAGCTTGGGCTACTGCCTAGCCCTCCAGCACTAAGATTCTATATTCCTTCTGGAGGATACTCCTGCCTGCTATTCCCAGACTCAAAAAGTTCAAAATCTTGAGCTAAGCACTCAATGCTTTCCCTGTCCTGGCAAATCTTTACTGCTTACTCTTCCCCCCATTCCAGAGCTTAAGCTACAGAGTCCCCTGCCCTCTCTCCTGAACATTGTACTGTCTCAGCCCTGTTGCCTTTACTCATGCTCCTCACCTAATTCTACATCTGATAAAATTCTTTCCATTTTTCTGGTCGAGTGCAAATACCATCACATTCATAGAAGCTTCCCTGACCCCTCTATCCTCTGAATGCCCATGACATTCTTGTTGAATTTGGCATACTCTGCCACGGGGAATGCCTCTTTGTCCAATTCTAGATTTTCATTCCTATCTGCCTACTAGACACAGCTGCCTAGCTATCCAAAAGTATCTAAAACACAGGCTAGACAAAACCTCTCTGTTCTTAGCTCCTGCCATATTTCCACACCTGTTCCTACATCCTGCAACGTTAGGCAGGAATCTCAATCATGTAGGCAGGTCTCACTAAACCCAGGGAAAGCTGAGAAATTAGGCTTCCCAAGAAGAAAAAAAGATTCCTGCTGGGTCTTACAGAGAAGGGTATGGGAAAGCCATCTTGGGTCCAAGGAGACTCTAAACACAGGGCTGTTTTACTGCCCCAAATAGCGATAGCTATCTAATCTTCCACCACCCCATTGCCTTGGTTCCCCTCTATGTAAGCTTCAAAGGCTCACATTCCACCTGTATGTCTTTCTGTAGCATCTAATTATGCATAATTTCTATCCCCTCATAACTTCAGCTCTTTATAATTCACACTATTAATTCATTATACAAATATTTATTAAGTGTCTATTTTACAGGCACTGGGGTGGATAAGACAGGTTCTTTCCAGATGAAAGTTCCACTCTGGACTAGAGGATAGACGTTGAACAAGAATTAAGTCTGTGCTTCATGTTCTAGTGGGAAGTTACATGAATTTATAAGAGACCTGGGCTTGGCTAGCTCCAGTGAAAGGCAAACAGAGGAAGTGACATTTAAACTTCACCTGACCTAGAAAAAAGTAGTTATATCCATACTTCATACCTTACAGTAAGATGAATTCCAGATGGTTCAAAGACTAAAGGCAGAAAATCAAACCATAAAAATAACCCCCTAAAAAACAGGACAATTGTTCTTATGACACAAAATTCAGAAGATATAACAGAAAACACTGAATATTTGACTACATAAAAATAATTTTTAATAATTTCTGTATAACAGAAACCACCATTAACACAAAAGAAAAAGCAAATTGGCAAGAGGAGCATTTTAAAGTCAAATCAGGGGCTCCTGGGTGGCTCAGTCGGTTGAGTGTCCCACCTTGGCTCAGGTCATGATCTTGCAGTTTGTGAGTTCGAGCCCCGTGTCAGGCTCTGTCCTGACAGCTCAGAGCCTGGAGCCTGCTTCAGATTCTGAGGCTCCCTCTCTCTGCCCCTTCCCCGCTCATGCTCTGTCTCTCTCTGTCTCTCAAAAATGAATAAACGTTAAACAAAAATTTGAAGTCAAATCAGACAAATGGGTAATTTTTCTAATATATAAAGAGCTTCTAAAAATAAATTTAGAAAAGAATATGACAAATTATAAACCTATTTAAAGATACCCCATCTTCACATGTAATAAGATAAAAGCAAATGAAAACTACATTTAAATGCCATTGTTCTCCTTCCATAGTGACAAAAATAAAAAGCATGAAAACCACATTGCATTGACAGAGTTAATGAGAAATAGGCTCTCTTTTATATTGCTGATTGGACTATAAATGGTTTAGTCTCTATAGAAGGCAACTAGAAAAATTAGAAATATATTGTCCTAGCAATTCCAAACCTAGGAATTTATCCTACAGACATATTCATATACATATGAAATTAAGCCTATTCAAAGTTATTAATTATAGGAGTCTATATGAGGGGAGGGGGAAATTGAAACAATCTAAAAATCCTCAGGAGGAGATTGGTACAAAAAAACAGTACGCAAAGGTTAAAAGGAATGGAAGCTTTCATGTATGGATATGGAAGAATCTCAGACATTTCATTTTTAAAAAAAGAAAGTCAAGGAACAAAACAGTCTGTATTCCATTATACCACTCGCATAAGTATCATTCTATAACTCCTATCAATTTGCTTCCATCTTTCTAGATGCTGCTTCTAGGAATAGTTCAAGTTATACCAAAGTGCCTGGTACAAAGCATACTTGCAATTACTATTTGATGAAAGTAAGTCAATGAATATAGGAAACTAATGGATGAAGGAACATGCTTGGATACTTGGCCTCTAAATTCAATGTTAGTTCCTTTTATGCACAGATACAGAAAACCAATCGCTGAATCTTAGCTATTTTGTTCCAGAAAAGTCTAAAATACATCCTTATGTAAGACAAAGATTACTTTTAAATGGACATGAGATGAATTTTCTAGGTTTACTTACTCACATCCCTCAGGAAAAAAAAAAAAAAACATTCAGTAGGGCAAGGTTGTTTTCCACCTTAAGCCTTTTATTCTAGCAACTGAATTTTCTATAACTAGGAAAGCCAAGGAGGCTGCCTGGTCAGATTGCCTCCCACCTCTCTCTTGCGTGAACTCCCTCCTCCCACCTGCTATTCTTGTCATGAAAATCTTCATCACAACCATCACCACTTAATGAACATCTGCTGTGTGCCAGGCTGTGCTCCATGCCCAGCGTGCATTCTGACCACAAGCTCCTGAGGGATATGTGTAATACACTGTCTCCATTTTACACACACAAGGATAGGCTTAAAGACCTGTGGATGTGTGTCCGACATGCCACAGCAATGAGGATGCTATTTCTTAAGATGGAGTTTGATTTTTTACATGTAACATTCTGACAATAGGTAGCAGTTTGAATAACCTGGATTACAAGTGAAATACTAATATAAAGTAGTAGGTCTGGGATAGATGATACACATGAAATCCAAGATCAGTGCTTCTTTATCTGTTCAGGAATCCCTAAAAAGCCCCTGCTTTGCATGTTTAGGTGGCAGAGAGCACCCACACTCACCAGAGTGATAGGACACCTATGTGCCAATTGCCCAGTGAGTGTTTCTCACCAAGGCCCACTCATCACAGGTTATCAGAAGATTCTCCAGCTATTCATTATTATAACCAACTCATTTTCTCCACGGTAATTATCTGTGAGCAACATATCATGCTGTCCTTGGAACCATCAAACTGACATATGATTAAATAGCAGAGGGCTCTGAAGTTAAATTTAAAACCACTCTCTTACACTTCAACTCACACATCACATCGAGATCTGTCCAGCCATGGGAATATTCCAGTTGACCAACACCAAAGGCCATCAAGAGACTATTCCATTACTTCACGTTCCCATCCAGGAAAGGTAATGGTTATGTTCTCAAAACCTTCTAGAGAGATTTTCCAAGACCTGAAGTAAAATTTTGCAAAGCAATTCTCTGTTTGAAGCTCTGCTCCTGCCACACATTAAAATGTCTCAAGAGTTGCTTATGTTCACACCACGTGTCTTCACAATTACATGTGGGGTCTCACAAGAAATAGTATAATTTGTCCACACACGGTGAGGATCACACACTTTTCAACTTTCACTGAAAAAATTATTGCAAAGCATAAATCATTGTACACTCAGTTCTGTTTATACCAATAAGAATAATGCTTATATTAACAATGTTACCAACTAGGAAAAAAAACTGGAAGAGAAGGTCACTGGGCAAGCTAAGAGTTAAAACATAAGTCTCACTGCTCTTGGACTGAAAAAAAAGCAACAGGAGAGTCTTCAAGAGGAAATTTCTTTCCATTCCCTGACTCTCTCTGTAATTTCTAGAATTAAAGTTTTTCTATAAAAATAATTCTACACAGTTCACTTTATTTTTGCAGGAGCTGTGAATTAGAAAAAAACAACAACTTTTTCCCATCCTCAATAAAATAGTTGCACCCAAAGCAAAATCAGCCAATTTCTGTCTTCCTATTCTGTTTTTCATATTTATTTACCTTGATATTATAATTAATCTTCAACTGTACAGTATTCATTAAATTTAGGGTAAAATTAAAAAGAGCAGCAAATATTAAAATTATAAGAATTCCTTACAAAGAAACTTCCAAAACCCTTGTTAGGTATATTAACAACAAGGTATTTTGTTCAGAGAAACATACACAGTACCCATTCCTCCAAAACGTAGGCTTCACAAAAATGTGAAATTATGCAGTGTGAAAATTCCAAGTACCTTTACCCAATACAGAAGAGAGTCCCAGTCACTAGTTGGATAGGTTTCCCTACAACGTGAGCTGGTATTGTGGGTAATGAAGTGATAGAATTCACATTTCATAAGAAAAGCCATATAAAGGAAATAGATATTATTTTTCTAGAAAGTGATTTATATTAATACTGAGAAACTATTTTTTTAAAAAATTCCTTCCCCTTCTCAACATTTACAGAAAAGGCTAACATATCTTGAGAGATTTACTATTTGCTGATATTCATCCATATGGTAGTACCAACCAAAAGCCAGGAGTATGGACAGAATGGGTGGGGAAGGGGGGGAAGATTTTGAAAAACCACAAAGGAATGGTTAACCCGACCAACTTAGCATCTCTTCTCCTGGGGCCAAGATTTACCAGGCCTACCCAGGACTATCCCTTGATTTTGCTGTTGTTGTCATTGTTTTAACAGATCTGCAAGTGCAAAATGGTTTTACTCATCTCCAAGGAACCTCAGAAACACACCGTACCACAAAGCATTTCAACTACAATGCAAATTGTGTTCCTTCAATCTTCTTCACATTCTAGAGAATACAGATAGAGAGCCAGAGCAGCCACTCAAGCAAAAGTTGAAAAGTAAAAATAATATAGAGCATAAAAGCCCTAGCTCTACAAATTGGAGCTGGCTCAGCAAAACATTAGCCATGGCAAGTCCTATCAAGGCCAGGTTGGAAAGGTGCAAGAACCAACCCCTGGCTACACCTCAAAAGTTCAAAAACATTTCCAAATATAGAACCCACTTTATGTTTGCAGGAGCTGTAAATCAGGGAAAACAACTTTTTCCATCCCCAATAAAATATTTGCACCCAAAGCAAAATCAACTGATTTCTGGCTTTCTACCAGTTCTGCTTGGGCATAAAATTTTCTGACACTTCACCAGAAATGTCAGCATTAGTATAAGGCAGCTAAAAGAGGGAAATAATTTTCTGACCTGTGGATAACCCCTTCAACCCCAACAGGAAAAGGAATTTTAAAAAAAACACCTGAACCCAGTTTTTCCAGTTATTAGTATAAATGGGACAAACTATTTTTCTTAGTAGCCAAATCCTTCCTTATAGGAAGTGCTGGTCTTTGAATTCAGTGAGGGAAGGGGTCATGTCTGTTTTACTGCTATATTCCCATACCTCACTGACTCAATGCAGAAGGATTTCAATGAACAGTCAAGAAAAGAGGGGAAGGAGAGGGAGGGAAAGAGAAAGAAGAGGAAAGGAAAAGAAAGGAAAACAGAAGGAGGGAACAAAAGACAGAAAGAAAGGGGTAAGAAGTGGAGCAGGGAGACAAGAAAGGAAGAAGGGAGAGATGAAGGAGTAGAGGAGGGAAAGAGAGGGAGAGAGGGAGGGAGAAAAAGATAAATTTAGAAGGAGATGTTTCCTCTTCTTTTATTTGTGTCTTTACTTTTCTTGAACTTTCAAGCAACCAGCTTGATAGAAAACTAATCATATCTTTTCTGAGGGCTTCCTGTCTGAAGCAGTCAACACAGTCGACTCCACCTCCAGGAAGAGCCCACCAGCAACTCTCCATAGGGACCCAGTAGAGGGAATGAGGGGTGAGAGGGAGCGAAGGAAGTTACTGTCTTCAAAAGTCATTTATTCAACACACAGGAGTGTGATTGCCACTTCCAGTGTGTGCTACAACACCACGTGGAGCTGGAGATCCAGCCAGTGCTCAAGGAGGCTGCCATCTACTAGGAGACACAGTGCCTAATCCAAGGTAGGATATAACACAGGCCAGGAGAAAGGGTCAGATAAAGCTCAGGAGGTCAAGGCAGGGAGAAACTGCTTCTGCTTCAGGGGTTCAGGGAAGGTTGGACAGGTGATACCTGATAGGGCCATGAAGAGGCAGGATTTTTACAGAAGAAACCAGCCCAAGGAGGGGGAAGAGGTGGAGGGGGAGGGAGGCAAGAATCACAGTGAAGAGAGAGGCTGTCTGCACAGCCAACAGGATAGTATTTCCCCAAGGTGTTTCATGTGGTCTATTCTATGAACCCCATATTTGGGAAACTGTGGATCCTACACAATTGCACGGGAGTCCCTACTGCAGGCCTTCTCAATGATTTTAATGCAATTGAAGAAGTGGCAAAAGATTCCATTTGTAAATCAGAAAGGACCGGCTTTTGGGTGAAAAACCCCAATTTCTTCACTTACTAGCTTGTATTAACTTGAGCAAAATATTTAACTTTTATGAACTCCAGTTTCCTCTTCTCTAACATGAAAGAACAGACAGTCCCAACCTCATACAGTTGCTATAAGTAAATACTACATAAAAAGTTATTAATTCAGTGCTGGCACTTAATGTCCAATATTGTTACTGCTGCTGTTACTTCTACTTCTGTTATTTCTATTATTATTAATATCAATGTGCATCACGAATATAAAAATGAATGTAATATACATCATCATTTCTAACTTTTTTTTTTAATGTTTATAGAGACACTGAGCATGAGAGGTGGAGGGGCAGAGAGACAAGGAGTCACAGAATCCGCAGCAGGCTCCAGGCTCTGAGCTGTCAGCACAGAGCCCGACGTGGGGCTCGAACTCACGGACTGTGAGATCATGACCTGGTCTGAAGTCGGATGCTTAACTGACTGAGCCACCCAGGCGCCCCAACACATCATCATTTCTTAAGCGATTTGGTCAGTTTTTCATCAGCTCTCTTTTTTTACATTTATTTTGAAAGAGAGAGAGAGAAAGAGAGAGCATGAGCAGGGGAGGGGCAGAAAGGGAGAGAGACAATCCCAAGCAGGCTCCACATCCAGCATGGAGCCTGACGCAGGGCCCAATTTCATGACCACAAGATGATGACCCGAGCCCATATCAAGAGTCAGACATTCAGCCAATCGAGTTACCCAGGTGTCCCTTCATCAGCTGCTTTTTAGAAATGCCAGGCCAGCATATAGTGCCAGGCCTAGCACACAGTAGGTGCTCACTAGGTATCTGTGGAGAGAATGAGGTAAGAACTAGTGAAGAACAAACTACAGGACAGCAGGGGATGCTCTAGGCAAGTTGTTTTTCATTATTTCTTTGGGCAACAGACCTCTGAGGTCCGGGAGCAATGACTTCATCCTTTGCTAGAAGAATGAGAGATTGAAAGTGCAGTACTGAGCTCTGGGGAAACATCACAAAGAGTTTATTTTGGTAGAAGTGTTTGAAGTGACTCTGTAACAATGAGCTCACGCCTGCTGCCAGGCGCCAGCCATCAGTTGGAGCCTGCTTGCCAGGGAGATGCACACAGCCTGTCACCAACAGTACCCCCACAGGATATGTGCAGGGAGGATCCCAGGAGACCCACTCAAAACACAGCTCCTTCCTCTCCAAGAAGGGATACTGAGGCACAAGCAAGGAAGCAGCTGACCCAAGATTCAAAGCAAACTGGAGGCTGGGAGAGCCCAGGAAAGCTCTGAGTCTTCTGGTTTTACTTGGTTGACTCTCTGGCAGGATTTAGAAGTGAATCCCAAAGGATATTGTTTCTTTTTTTTTGGTCAGTTGCTGCATACATTTATCTAGATAATGTCATCTGTCATAAGTCACACACTAATCTCACAAATAGTTCCTAGAAATGAGCAAACTTCAACATAAACTCTCCCCCAGAGTGCAATGCAGAGATCCTGTTAAATCTCTCCAGCTTCCCACTGGTTTGTGTGTAAAGAGATTCTTGACAGAAGTGGGAGTTTTCTGGAGTGAGAATCTGACCAGTTTGGAATATGACATTTGCATTTTACCAAACCAGATACTTATTATCTGTCCACCTGAATTCAAGCAGGACAGTCTGTATAGAGTTTGAAAAGGAAGTGAGGCCATTTTAAATAGTAGTTGGAGGGGAAGATTTCCCATGGTGTCCAGAGCACAGAAAAAGAGACCCAACAGTGAGTCAAGTTTTCAAACTTCAGATTGGGAGGTAGGGAGGTGCAGGGCAGACTACAAACTTCTATGGTAAGAACGACCACACATTAAAAAAAATGTGATATGTATATACACACATATGTATATGCATACATACACAAATATATGTATCTCAATTATAAGTCATATAAAGAAAGTACGCTAGCCAGAGGTCCTGTATTCAATTCAATTGTTACATTTCATTTCAATTGTTACATTTCCCTTAACTATTTTTTTCCTTTTTCAAGCTTTTATTAAATTCCACTTAGTTAAAATAGTGTAATATTAGTTTCAGGTGTAAAATTTAGTGATTCACACTTATATACACTACCCAGTGCTCATTACAGCAAGTGCCTTCCTTAATACCCATCACCCATTTAACCCATCCCTCACCCATTTCCCCTCCAGAATTGTTACATTTCATTTTATTTTAACTGGTAAACTTGGAGTGGTTGGGGAAGGGGGGAGCACAGTTAACTCTGGAAACTTGTCAAAGCTCAAGAAAGCTTCCAAGACCTATAGACATTTTTGTTTCCAGGAAAGCAGGGCTGCCCAATTTCTCTTACACTAAAAATATAACAAGAGACTGTTTACAATGATTGCACATTTTCTCCATTGTGTGCTTATGGGGCAAGAGGTTAAATGATATTGAAATGATCTGAATCTTGATTTGCCCATATAGTTCACACAACGGACCTGGCCTGAACATTTTACCAAAACCAATCAACACACCGAGCCCCCTGTAGATAGACCCCTTGTCACCCACAACCTCTCCCAGCCCTAATCCTGCATCTTGTCTTCTGAGAGTCAGAGTTCATGTTCATTCACCATGAATGAGGAAAAACCTAAGTACTACACCATACATTTCCCGATATATAAGACATAGTAGAATGCCTGTGGACAACATCTGAAGACCCTGGCAGGGAACATGAGGTGTGAGAGAAAAAGGGGTTCCTGGTCTCAAGGGCTTCAACATCAACAGGTGCAGATTAGGAGCAGCAGAGCGAAGGCAAAAGGAAAAAGAAAACAAAAAACATACACAAGGACAAAGGCTAAAAGCTTCATTAAAAGAGCGGATCCAAAACTTGGAGGAAAGGTTTGGATGCCATGTGGCCAAGCTCCTCCTCTCTTTCATTATTAGGTCTCTCTCTGCATATAGGGGCATCAAAAGTTAATGAACTGTCATTAGCTTTTGGATGAGAGCAGTTCTGTAGGACCATGCTTTTAACCTCTGTTTAGATCTCTCGTGAACTCTTGAGAATGGGCTTTGTTCAGTGTCTTGAAGTTCAAGGCAGTTCCTGTGGGACACCCAGTGTGGTATGTGGGAATAGCAGAGATGTGGTTTCATTTTCAAGGTCTATGAGCCACATTGGATTGGGAGCAGACAGTGGGACAAAACTGGTGTGTAGGCCTCATTTTGAAATCACTTGCTGTTAGCATAAATGTATTGGTCTGGTGGCTTAGGTGATAAGCAGTGGACAGAATAAATAGGTGCAGACACTAAATAAAGAGAAGAAAATAGTATCGCTTGCCTCTCAAAAGAACAACCACATTGGCTATCAATTTGAGTCTTTTTCTTCCAAGTTTTGGTAGTTCAAAACATACAGCAAGTACCTTTTGGTAAATTCATTGACTGAAGAAATCAATAGATATTACTGCATATTATTGTAAAGAGAAGCCTTGCTTGACTTAAAGGAGAACAAATTACTGACTTGGACCCCTATCTTAGAGGAATCAAATCTGGGATGTGTTTCTAAAGCAAAACGTTCATTTTGCTTCTTAATATTGGGGTGTACATAGTCAACATGGAATTGAGTTTTATATTTGGTTCCATATGCTATGCCCTAGGTAATTAAAGTATGTCTTATGGCTAATAAAAATGAAGTAAAAAAGTCAAAAACCAAAACAATGACAGGAAATAACATATGTGTACAATATGTTACCAACACACTGATAATTTTCAAAAGTGACTTTTAAAAAAGTATCATAAATCTTTCAAAACATAGTGATTTATTAAGCAAAAAGTCTGAGTGGTTTGCACTATTAAATTCAGCTTTTGAGTTGCTGTGTCACAGGCAAATCTTTTGTTCTCCTAGGTTAAATTTAGCATCCTGCATTTTGTTTTTTCCACTGCAACATGTTTTATCATCATGCAATCAATTTTCTGAGCTGCTCAGGAGAAACGCACTAGGGAGTTTTCACTCTGATTTCTCTTACTGATTGTATAATCCAGAAATCAAATGTATCAAATAATCCTACAGTGATTTATTTCCATCTTCTTCTTTGCCCTTTCCCACCTATACAGCTTTCTCATAAAAATAAACCATCCCTAGGCATGGGATGAAATGGGGAAAAAAAATGTGGTGGCCAGAGGAAAACCATTTCAGAAATGTGTTTGTTAAACAAGTGCAAGCAATAAATTGAGCTGGGGGGGGGGAGGGGGGGAAGGCAGTTAGAAGAAAAACTCAAAGTACTGACCTGAGAGTCAAGCTGATTGGAGCAAGGGTGAAAGCAGCAATTTGGAGGATTAGCAGAAAGGAAAAGGGATAGCAAAAGAGAATAAAAGGAAGGAAATGCATTAGTTTTAAACATACAGCCAACAGATGTTATATTAGCAGGTTTTATAACCAAATGAAGGACAGTAAAGCAACTTTTATCTGATATTACCTCAAAAAGCCCTGGGCACACACTGTAAGCTGTTCTATTAAATATTATACGTAAGAAACCAGTACCTGCTCTCATATGCATAATCACTGTAAGCACTGGTGTGAACCAGAGGTGTACTCCAGCAACCCAAGAGCTGGAATTTGCCCTTTTCTGGTGGTTTATTCATTGGGAAAGTTCCTATCTATGTGCATATAAAATTTTATTATTTTATAAACTTAAATGGAGGTTACTAAGGCATTAGAGCTGGTGGTAAGGACTGATGTCAGAAAAGATTTTATTTGAACCAGTAACCATCTTATAAGATATTCTTCCTTCCTCCTTGAAAGACAAAAGGGGCTGGGCAATTTGGCTTTCTGTTCAAAGATTTCCATTTTCGATGCTCACAAAGCACGGCACCTAGCAATGATCAAAGACACTGTGAGAAGGGCTTCAGGTGAGGTGTTGCCTCCTATCAGCCTCCCAAAAAAGGACAGAGCAACTTCCAAAGCTGAGAGTAATTTTTTTCAGTTGTGAAAATGACGATCATACTTCATCACTGAAAATATCCAGATGCGTGATAACTTATTTGTACAAAAATATTTAACATGCCCTTCTAATAAGTCAAAACAATAAAGTCCCAGATCAAGCAAAAATTAAAAGAAAAAAAAAGTCATGATCTTCTTCAGGCTACTACAGGAGCATATAGTGGACATTCATTTTGTTAACCTATATAATGCTCTTTGTAAAAAACAAAGTGGATATACAAACAGGTTACCAGCTATCTATCAACGGGACTCCCACCATTCCATACTATTAAGAAGTAATTTTAAGCATTTCACAGAGAAAGGAAAAATAAATCATCCGGAGAAAGCTTAAATAAGAACATTTCAAATGAAAACAATGTTGACCATGATGATAAAACTCAAAAAGAAAATTCAAGATTCAACACATGGTGAAAGCATTGATTCAATAATCCCTCATATTTGAAATCCCTTTGCAGAGTGTTTCATGATCATGAACACACAACTGATCAAAAATAAGTTAGATCAGGCCATGATCAGAGTGGGGACACTGGCCCCAGCTGTTCCTTCAAATCCTTCTTGATCAGAGAGGTATATCAAACTATGATCCATGGCCAAGCTTTAGAGAATCCTAAATTGAAACAGTAAGCAAACATTTAAGATTAGTTGCCTTTTCCAAGGGTTCCTAGTTTTCATCAAATTCCCAAAGGCATCCATAATATCCATTACCTTTCCCCAAGGGTTGCTAGGGATGGTACAAAACCATCAGCCAATTGTTTCATTGAAAGGTCTTTAAACACTTTAACAAACATAAATAGAAATCTCTCAGAAAGAAGAGTTTATATCAAAACAAACAGAACTAGTATCAGGTTTCTCTGACATATCATGAGACTTCTAGAACACAGTATCATCATTTTTTTTTAAGTAAAGCTTCAGTCTACATTTTGTAAAACCTGTTAGGAAAGGCATCAGAGAAATTATGTCAACACATTATTGAACAAATTCAGAAGGAAAAATCATAGTCCGTTTCTCAACCTTAGATAAGGTGCTTTTAGGCATTTGAAATGATTTCTCAAATGTCTGAATGTCTGATGACATTATGTCTTGATCCAGTTAATTAAGTGCTACCTGTTTTCTATTCCAATGTTATTATGTCTTAGGAGTAGAACACTGAAGGACCCACTCTCCTCTCCACAGTGGGGAGGGATGCGATTGAGGGCTTGATTTGGGAATTCCCTGTCTTCTAGACATATACCAACAACCCTCCTTAACATATTTAAGATAATTACATAAAAGGTTACCTGACCAATTCCTTCCCATGGGTGAGATGTCAGAAATCCAGTAGCAGCTGGACTTGTTTGACAAGAGCTCTATTAACCTCTCTCTTTTCCCTAAGGCAGAATTAATTCTGAAACTCTAAATTAAACTCAGAGCCCTTGATGGGCACTGACACAGAAAGACCACATATTTCACTCCCTCTAATGTTTAATTGCCTATCTGATTATATAGCATACATGGTATCTAGCACTGGTGATCAGATAAAGACTTCGACCTGATTTGGACCAACCCTCAGAGATATGCTCAAAGTCCTTCACCCACGGGTGTCAAACTTCCCCAGAGTCCCCTGCTGTCCAAGGCAGAAGCTCCCTGCTGAGCCATCAGCATCAAGTGCAAGACTTTATAAGAAAGACTGCACATGGGGATCACACTGTACAATATGCATTTTGAAAAGCAAAATTTTCAATGGCTGATGAAAACCATCATTCATGTGGAATTTAAGAGGTAAATGCATCCATGTAAGGGCCAGGCAGATGCTATTTTGAATATATACATTGTGGAGAAAATAAAAAATGGGAAGATTATCAGAGTAGAAAACAAACAAGAATTGCCCTCTAAGAGAGAAGTAGGCCAGTGTCCGTGTCATTTGAGTTATATTATTACTAACCCTGAACCTTTTGTTGCACATGACTGAAGTTCTGGAATATTTTAACACTTGCTGCCTTTAAAAAGAAGTCTTTTCACTCTGGTAGGTCACATTACAGACCAGAGACCACAAATTTATTTCAAGTTCAATTTTTTGGTTTTCAAAATCACAAACTTAATTGCAAACACTCCTCCATGACTCCAAAATGGAGATATATGTCACATTGCTAAGAAATCTTTAGTTCCCAACATTATGAGGTAGGAATTTTGTAGTTTAAGCCAGAAAATGGAGACACTGCCCAATTTCAAAAGGGCTGCCTGACAAACGAGGAAGATGTTTTGGTCAGAATACACATGTAGCTCAGCAGATAACACTTCAGAAAGGCAGGCCAAGGCTGAGCTCTCCTTTTCCCAAGAAACTTTCCCTCTTGCTCTCTACCCCCACCTCCTTTGGGGCCTGGGTTGGGGCTGGAGCTCAGACATTTCCCAGACTATGTTCTGCTGCTGGACCCAAGATACAGGCAGGCAGAGAACTGGGACAGACTCAAGTCCCACCACACGTTTAATGAATTACAGTGCTTGGGAGGCATCAGCTTTAAGGAAAGGCAAAGACAGAGATAAAGAAAATGTGCAGAAAGTACATAAAGATAAATGCCTATAAAATCACTGTTGTTTTAATGCATTCCATATTGAGGATATTAAAATGTGAATATTTTTGATGATTTAATGGCACTAGTGTCCAGCTAAGACCTGTTTGTCCAACTAAGACTATGCTATTTTTATGCAAATATTTATAGTAGCTGATCCTGATTTTTCAGTTCCAGTTCTAGGGACCTGGGTTAGTACAGAAAAATGCCTTCAAAATGTGGAGCCCATCACTTGCTTCCATGAAAGCTAATAAAGATGAGACAGATCTCCTGTGGCCCAGCAGCGATGCCTCTCTGCCAGTTATGTGACTATTTAGTGCTACTGGACTAACTTCTTCCTTCTAGCTCCCTGGTAGATTGGATTGTTCTCAGTCACTCACCTGTCAGACCTGGGTTCAAATTTCAACTTTCATTCTTATAAACTCTGAAATTTTAGAAAGTTACTTAATCTGTATAAGTCATAGTTTTCTCATCTATAAAATGAAGATAATGATACTTTCTGTGTTGTAAGATTAAATGGTATAAAGTATTGCAGGTCAAGTGCCTAGGAATGTGCCTGATATACATTGTGAGCATAAAATATACATATTATTATTATTATTATTATTATTATCATTATTATTATTACCTAGGGGATAGATAATATTATTAATATTATCTAGGGAATAGATAATATTACACCTTTCAAAGACTCACAGATTCTCAGAATAATAAGACTAGGAGTCAGGAAACATACATTACAGTTTTGCCTTTTTCTGACCACAGGACTAATCTCCAGAAGGTAATTCAACCTTACAGGGTCTCAGTTTCCTCACCAATAAAAGAGATGTGATCATAACTTCCCTGTGACTTTACATTAGCTTTTTAAGGAAAGTTTTGGTCCTAATGTACAATTCCAAGGTAGCCATGTAGATACATCTAAAATTAACAGTGATGGGGTGCCTGGGTGGCTCAGTCAGTTAAGCATCTGACTTTGGCTCAGGCCATGATCTTGCAGCTCATGAGTTCAACCCACATAGGGCTCTGTGCTGACAGCTCAGAGCCTGGAACCTGCTTTGGATTCTGTGTCTCCCTCTCTCTCTGCCCCTCCCCTGCTTGCTCGCTCTCTCTCTCTCTCTGTCAAAAATAAATAAACATTAAAAAAAATTAATAAATAACAAATTAAATTAAATTAAATTAAATTAAATTAAATTAAATTAAAAAGTGTTTTTAGGAACCAATAGACTGAGAGAACATTCTCATATCTTAAAATTAAAATTAAGCCCTTAAGGATTTTAATTTGTATGCTTACGTCAGGAAAAGAAATTCTTGATTTAATCACTAAATTGGTCACACTATATAAAATTCTGATTATCATCAAACTAATACTAAGATTTTAAGTGAAATACTAATTGACTTGGAATCTGAATACATTAATTTCTATGTTTGAAAATGTTGAAAATTTGAGAATTAACCTATCCATTTAATACATGGCCACTTAACCTTGAGTATTTACTTGTTTTAGCATTCAACTATTCTAATAATAGAACTGTTGCACCAGGACTTGGCACCTGAAAAGTATGATATATTTTAAGAGATTGTTAGACATTCATTTCTAACAAGATTTAAGGTGCACAGCTGGCACGAAGCAGAGGCAAAATTTGAACCCAGGTCTTTTTGTCAGTACAGCCCGTGAGCTTTCCACAAGGCCATAGGGAGCCATTCTGCACATGTCTTGACGTCTTTTCAGGCCTCACAAGTGTCTTGATCAGAGCTGGCAAACATTCACTGATTTATTTAAAATTTGTTGATCTCTTCCATATGGACTGAATCTAGGAAAGACAAATTCTGCCTTATTGCTGAACCAGTAAGAAATCCTCAGAGGTAATGGAGTTACGTAAGATTATTCAGAAATTCTTTCCTTATATAAAATATAGGAAAAAGCATTGATAGAAAGCTTATTTTTAGAGTCTATCCTATACCTAAATACAATATGGATATGATTTATCTGAAAATCTAAATGTTCTGGAATCCTGATACAACCGTCTTTGTTTTTAGACAGAATCTGCTGTCAGGTAGACCTGCCTTAGATCCTATTCAAACATATTTATTTAACAAATGCTATAAGGTCCTCTTACAAGATACATCCCAAGATGAATGTGTTGTGGTGTGCCAAAAGACATCCAAAGGATGCAAGCTCCTTTCCCTTTCTCCTATCTTGAATGAATTTCCAAATATATTCTTCCATATTCTTTGCCTGAAACAAACCTAAACCACAAATGCTTGTCTTTTATGGGAAAACAGCAACAACAACCACTACTAAGGTTTCAAGTAGTCATAGCCTCAATTTTTCACACACTTTGCTGTCCCAAATGTGAAATCAGGGACATCACTCAAGAAACTTGGCCATTTCTTTCTTAAACACTTAAGAAGTACATAAGCGCTCAAAAGATAAGCCAGTTGGTTTCTTGAATGTCCTAGAGAAACACATCATCCCTAATAGGCCCCATTGTTCGTTTCCAACTTGAAATAGGAATGCGCATTCCAAATCCCCCACCACCTGCGATGGGCGACTTAAGCCCATGTTCACTCATTGCTGACAATTCATAACATGACTGCAGAACTTACCTCTCAAGTTCTGCAATCTTCTTGTCCTTGTCATTCTTTTCATTCTCCACCTCCTTGAGGATCTCCAGCAACCGGTCGACTTCCGCTTGGGCCTTGCCACACTCATCACGGTAGTAAGATGCCTCTTTATCAAGTTGTTTTATTCGGTCTGCAAACTCAGGGTTCATCCTGGAGTCATCTTCAATATTATGAGCCTTCAACATTATATTTTTAAAGAATGTAGTTAAGACAACAATTTAGAACAATAGGTAGTGCAGTCACCAATGGCCCAGAAATTATCTTTGGAGAAAAAATAATAACCATCAAGAATTATGGGTATACTGTCAGTTAAAAGGCAAAATGGAAAATCCTACATTTCAGCTCCCTTGGAACAATGCTGATTTTAAATTATATTACAGTTTCACAGGGAAGTTTCTTTTATTGTTGATATTTTGTTGCATTAAATGTTACTACTTTTGGGGTATTTTTCCCCCACCAAAAAATGGGGGATGGTTGGGAGTAGAGACTGTGACAACTTTATTCCTGATGCTTTGGCAAGCAGAACGAAGACAATTTGACTCCTCACAGTTAAGGAGGTGATTCATACCAACAGCTTCCTTTTCCAGTAGAGAAACTGAGATAAAACAATATTAAATTATTTTTCCAAGAACCAGCAAGGGTATATGTAAAGCCCGGTAACATATAAGAGACTGGTTGACTGTTCATTGAACACTTCATCCCACTGAGAGATTTCAGCAGAAGATGTAGGTTGAAAGACAGACTTGCAAGTGAAGAAGGGCTTTCCAGCTAACAGTCATACCCATAAATTCTTGTTCTCTTGATGAAATATAACCTTAACCAGGAGGAGGATGAGCTAATTCATGAACAAGCACACAGACAAGAATCTGCAAACACATGCATGGGTGGGTGGCAGCTTCACACACAAGAACATACACAGGCAACAACACAGCAACAACACTGCAGAATAATTTGCAGCCAAAGTATTTGTGGTTTTGTGTGTCTGAAAGTGTGTTATGGCTTTTTTTTTTCCCAAAATAAACTTTTGGCTGAAATATTCTCAGACAGATGGAAAGAACACTGCACTGCAATGTTTTGCCTACCCCTTGTTTCCCATTATTCCTAATTGACTTCTTCAAAGAGTAGGCAGGGAAAAAACAAGTAGTTTAACAACAGTGCACATTCAACAGAGAAAGTTCTGAGAAGTCATATATGTATGTATCTCCAAAATCCATGTGTGAAATAATACAATGTTAACAATTTATTAGGACTTAAGTTGTTCTGCTGTCTTGCTATGTAGAACATGTTCATTGTGTTTTTATAACTTTTTTTTTTAATTTCAGGGAAAAAACAAGGCAAGCAAGCTATAGCTACTGTGGGGTTAAATGAATCATGCATGGTTAGAAAAATTAACACTAATACTGCTATTACAAGGCTGACAGTTTTTTGCAATGATTTAGTTGAAATAAATTTAAAAAATTAGTATAAAAAGAAATTTCTTATTTATGACAAAATCATTTTTAGAATAATATTCTTGCATGTAACATATTATTTAAGCATGAGGATAGGAAAAAATAATTTGCTTTCATGTTCTTTAATCTAAGATTTCCTTACTCAACACATAAACTCAACTATGCAAAAGAACTTGGAAAAATTTATCAGTTCAACATACTACGATCAGGTACTGGTTTATTCCCTTTTACCAACACTTCTCAGAAAACATTTATTTTTGTTTACTTAGTATATGCATTAGGTTTTATTCTAATAGATTACTGAGCTTTTTCAGTATAATTTAAATAATCTGAAAGAGAATCCTGAGCTAATATGCCTTTAGAAGTTTATTCACCTAACAATTTTATTTTAAATTGAAGTAATGAATATTTAAATTTGTTAATCTCCACTTTTAAAATACAGAGTAGACACTCTATTTTAAAAGAAAATAACTATTCCATATACCTACTTCTATTTGTGATAACAATCAACTCATTTCTCTTGTATCAGAAAAGGACTTAAAATATAAAATTTTAAAAACTGCTAAGAAAAAGAAAACAAAATATTCATGTTAATTCTCTTCCACTTTTATGCTATGTTACCATTATTTTATGGCAGCTAGAAAGCTTCTCATGACATTTTTCTCAAACTACCCAACCAATAATATTAAGATCTTTAAAAAAAGGACTCATGAACTGAGTAATAAGAAGCTAGAACATAAGAAATTTAAATAGGTTTTGATTGTGTGTTTCTGATTTAAGATTCCCTCTTGACTCTAATTTAAAGATTCGCAAAGAGCTAGCAGTTCAGTTAGCCACTGTGCTTTATTTTGGTTGTTTTTATTCTTATGATTATTATTATCATTACTTTTAATAAATGGGTACAGGATTACTAGTTGCAAGACCTAGATTCTAAATTTAGCCCTGTGTCTTATGACTACTATGGACAAAGGGGTTAGCCTCTCCAAGGACAGCAAAAACTACCAAATAACAAACATAGGGAAGGTATTATTCATTTTTATTCTTATTATGAGTATTACTTTATGATATGCATCCCATTGGTACGGCTTGTTATACAGCTAAGTTCATGGGTTTATTTAGTTTTTCTTCCAGATACTACATACACCTTAGAGAAGCCTCCTGCTAGGCTTACAGAAAAAGCAGTCTGCTGGTGGATGGGTATCTGAACACATTCCTTCTTTTAGCTCTGTGAAGAGAAGATAATCTAAGGCCAGCTTTCGACACCAGGTGAAATTAGGTGAGTTGGTATTCTTTTCAACCCAACAAATGAATACTGTTAAAGGATTCATGGGACGTTTCAAAGTACAGAAAGCATAGCAAAAGACATACCTCAATCTAGGCCACTGTTGGCCTCAAGTGATACTAAAATTAGATCATGTTATTAAAAGAGATCATAGTCAAGTTTACAGTTAGCCTGGTATCTGTTAGATAATACTTGTGGGTGCCAGTAACTCTTCTTTTTAAAAGGAATGGGCAACTGCAAGAATACCTTTGAGTTAAATACATCTCCATATCAATGATACGTGCCAGGATTTTTGGAAGGGTAATTAAATAAAGGTGTAAATAGATACCCTATAAAAATTTTTTGTAAGTCAATAGAAAGCATTAAGAAAGAGTTGTATAGAGATGGGCAAGTAACAATTGCTTCTGGGTCATCATTAGTGTCCATGAAAAGATTCAAGGGATGAGTTTCACATGACTGACAGCTGGTAAGCCCCCTATCCAACCTGAGTAGTGGAGGCAAAAGTCTCCACAGAATTCATAAAAGATATTGTAGGTAGCCACCTCCATTCGGCTTGAATCATAACTTTTCAGAGGATGGGCTAAAATTGTTAACCTGAAATTGTTACATGAGTGTGTTATATTGTGATCTATGGACTTGAGGGTTATACTACATATACTAAAGAAATACAGGAGGAGATTGAGCTTATAAAGCTATGCTTCCATCCAAGTTATAAGGCCAGAGCCTCCTCTAAAAATGAAGTGAAGGAAGCACTTTATTTGCATTTAGCAATACTCTTGCCTTTTCAAATTATAACATGGGTTCTTTAACCTAGAATGGCTGATTACTTCAGACACTGAAGACAAAAATAATAAATTTATTTGAGTAATGATTGTCTGAACAAATTCCTAGCATGGTATTCTGGCCCATTCAAGGTTTAAAGTAAAAATACACAGTAATTCTTTCTCCTTATGGATGTGTTGATTTCAAATTAGCCCCCCCTAAAGGTCAAGAAGTGATTGCCCATTGCATTCTACTAAGGCACATCAACTTTGTCCCCTATCCGTATTAGTGGGGAATCTAGCTCTTGAAAATACAGATTGGTGGGGATTTAATGGTTTTAGAAGTTACTTATTATCATAGATATAGGGAAGAACATCATCACTTTCAAAGATATTCACCAGTCATTAAAACCAAAAAAATATCAATAAGCATTCTTTTTTTAATGTAGAGATTTAATTTTGCTGATTAAAACCAGTTGGTTTAAAGGCAAATCTAGATATCTGGTTCTGCCTCAAAATATTTCTGGTAACTTTGACAGCAACTCTCAAGCATCTCAGAAACACAGAAATTGGGGAAAGAATATTTCAGAAATGTCTGTATTACATATTAGATCAGTAAGTTTTGAGGATCCCCCAATTATGTTTCCTATATTTCCACATGTAAGGAAATTTCCCCACAAGTGGGAAAAATCAAAACAAACTTGGGAGCTTCAATGATGTGGGCAAGCCTTGGAATTTTGATGTAAACTGACTTTGAAAGCCTGATTCAAGCACAAAAGAGAAATCTGGTCATGACTTAGGACAAGTAGTACATAACAATACCTAGTGGCTATTTTAATTATAGAATTTAGAACTATTTTAGGAAATAAGGCAAAGTTTCAAGTTAATGTTATATTTAAATTAAAGAGCAAAAAGTGGCTTAAGGCAAACCGGAGAGTGATATCATCAATATGAAAAATCGCAAGTTTATTACTACTTCTCTTATAAAGGTTAGACATTGATTATATTCAGTAAAACTCCAGTTCATCATTCTAAGTGCTTAAAAGGAAAACATTAACTTTGGCCCAGAAACCTGCTGTCAAAATTGGGCAGGGAATATTCAATTATAATATTATATAGCATTCTGTCTTTGAAATAGGGCCTAACAATTTTAAAAAAATTATTTCTTTCAAAATAAACAAATGATTAGTCGTGATCATAAAGTATAAGCAGAACACTAACTAATGAGTCTGATAGTTTTTCTTCCCTGATGCTTATGAGTTTTAGCAATAATTTGCTAAATTTATGCACAGTGAAAATATGATTCCTGATTGCAGCACTTTGGGGGTTTGGTGTCTGTTAACAGCACTTTAAAATTCCTTTCCTATCTGAACAGCAGAACAGTGTATATAAACTACTTTAAACATTACATTTGATTTCAATATTCTAAAAAAAGTTCCATTCTTCACATCTTTATGAACAAAATATTACGTTTTTAAAAACAATTTTTTAAGTTTATTTTTGAAAGAGAGAGACAGAGTGTGAGGGGGAGAGGGGCAGAGAAGAAGGGAGACAGAATCTGAAGCAGGCTCTAGACTCTGAGCTGTCAGTGCAGAGCCCGACATGGAGCTTGAACTCACGGACCCTGAGATCATGACCTAAGCCGAAGTTGGTCGCTTAACCAACTGAGCCTCCCAGGTGCCCATTTTTTAAAAATATCACTTTTTAAAATAAAGTTTGTATCATTAAAGAACTAGAACATATTATAAAATTTACATTTTATTTAAATCCAATTAATACAAAATATAAAAGCTGAGCCTCAATACTTTATTAAAAATCTAACAATGATATGTCTTTGAATCTTATACTACTTATTTCTAAAGGAAATTCTTCTTTTATAATTCTAGCTAAATACATCTGAAATACTCACAATTTTCATTTTATAACAACCATTCTAAAATCTAACATTTTTCACAGACGGAACACATAGGCTATTTATAAATAAATAAATAAATGTTCAAAATAATTTTTCTTATGTCACACATATACAAATAAAAAGAATCGTCTGTATGCTTAACACTTTTTAAGACCATTCAAACAAAAATACAATTATAATGTAATCCCTTCTAACTATGAAATGTCCTAAAATTAGCAAAATAGAGAACTGAAGTTCTCTGGATGTTCTTAAATAAAACATGTGACCTCAAATCTTCAGTGTTATTGCACATATTACTTGAGTTCTTTAGACACTGAAAGCCTAGAGCAAGTATGAGGTGTGTGCGTTTGTGTGGGTGCATGTGTTAGTACATGCTGTGTGCATGCCATGAATTGTCTCTTAAATAGGTGTAGTTTTCCATTGTGTTGGGGGACTAGTCTATGAGTGAATCAAATAATTTTCATAAATAGGCAAAAAAATTGCAAAAATAAACCACTGTACCTAAAAATGACTGTGAAAGCATTTATAATTCAGTCCACCATGTTCTTGGGATTGCACAGTCCTATAAATCAAGAAGACCTAACTGAACATTAACAAGATTTTTTTCTCTCTCTAGACTGGAAAAATGCTTGGTCTTTTTCTTGTAAACCAGTGCATAAAATGTGAGCCCTGCAAAAGATGCGTTTGCAGAAGAGATAGGATTTCAGTGGATAGTGACCAGGCAAGGGGAAAAATTCACAGGTGTGGAGGTACATCAGAGGGGTCTCAAGTGGGCCCTGGCCAGTCACAAAGTTGCCCCCAGGGCCTCCAAATCAGTCATTTGCCTTGCAGCAACAAGGATATTATACAATGCACTAAGTTGAGGACCCAGAAGCTCTAAAGTTTTATTAAAAATTTATGAGACCTCTGGATACCATCTCTGGGCATAATAACTACTAGAGTTACAGCAAAGAAGGTATTTGAGACTGATGAAAAAAAAAACATATTATTTGCTGGAGTTAAGAACTAGGGGAAGAAAAAGAATTCAACTGAAGATAGCCTGCACAGTGTTTATAATGACAAGACAAAACTCCTCCGGGAGTAAAGACTGATAGTTAAGTTGCAGAAAGGTTATTATTATAATAATAAGGATACAAAGATAAAATTTTAGATTCCTATGAAATGGCATTACAGCATCACTTAGTATTACATGGGTGACTAAAGTAAAAGTTAAAAAGAGTTTCAAAAGTAGGTTTACTTCTACTCTAGGAGAAAATGTTCCCAGGAAGACTTTAAAGCTAAATCTTTATTTATTCTGATTTAGTTTAGATTAATGGGCATAGAACTGACTATAAGATGATCTTATTTAACAAAAATAATTAAGTTATAATTCACCAAAATGTATAGGGAGGCCTGATTCAAAATAAACATACAATAATAAAAGAAATTTCCTAGGTATCAATAACTGGTTAGAAAATAAAAGGAATAATACAGCATTCTCCCAAAATTCACCTAACATAAATTTTTAGTAATTTAACAATTATATATATAGTACTGCTTAGGATCTTTAAAAGGAACTATCACAAGCCTATAATAGAAAAATGTCAAACCTTTACTGTAAAAGATCTCTGAAATAAACAAAAGTTGTATCAACCTCATGAACTGGAAGAAATAATATTGGAAAGATATCATTCTAAAATTATTTTATAGGTTGAGTATAATTCAAATTAAAATTAACAAATTAGTTGACAAGGGTAATCCTGAAATTTACTTGGAACAATAGAAAACTAAAGGTTAATAATACTAAAACAAACCAAAATGAAAAGTAGAAACAAACTAGGGTGGAATTTATTTCACTAGATACTTTGAAAATATTATAAAGCAACAATAATTAAAATTCTGACTCAACAAGCAACAGACATTGATAAAACCAAATGGAAGCTCAGAAACTAAGACATTCATCCAAATGAGACATACAATGAACAGTATCAAGATCAGTGGATAAAGAATTATTTGATAAATGGTACTGGGATAATTAGATAATCATTCAAATCATTTAAAAAATATATACATGAAAACTTCACCTTTCAAAATGAATCAAAATAAACTAAAGGGGTTAAATTGATGTGAAAGGTAACATTAAAAAAATTTTAAATGTAGGTGTCTATTCTTGAAATCCAATAATGACTTCTAAGCATAAAGGAAATGAGAAAATCATACAGGGAAACACAAGCCAAGAAACCTAAAAATAGTTTTACTTATTTAAAAAATACTTCAATGAAATTTTATCACAAATCTGGCAAAGATTCTATATAAAGCAAAGAATGACTCATACAAACCAATGAATGAAATGATAAGCTCAAAAACAAGTGCTTATGTGACTTAAACAATTAAGAGAAGAAAAATACCAACAGCTAATAAAGTTATTAAAAACCTCAACCACTCTAGTAATAAAAGAAAATAAAGTTAAAATAAGAAAAAAATTCCATCTACACATTTGTCCAAGTTATGTAAAATAGCAGTTTTCCATGTTGGTTGGGTGTGGCAGAAAGGCTGCCTTCATTGTGTTGGAAGTGTCAATGCTAGAATTTCTCTAAAATGCATCCTAGCAAGAACTATCGGGACCTTTCAAAAGTCATTTACCAGGAACTTATTCCACGAAAAACAGAAATGTCTGGAAATTAATATGGAAAGATGTTTTTCAGAGCATTATATAATGGCAAAAAAAAAAAAAAAAAAAAGGAGGAAAGGGATGAGCAACATTTGGGGAATGAGTAAATACAGTGAAATATCACATAATCCCTAAGACAGTGTTTTGGAATAACAGTTACTAGAGAAAATGCTGATGAAATGTTATAAAAACAGGATCTACAACTCAATAAACACTGACACAATTTGGTGAAAAGAAATAAGAGTATTAAATAAGAATAAAAGAGAAGAAAGGAGACAGAGGAAAGTAAAAAAGGAAGTAGGGGGAAGAAGGGAGAAAGGAAAGAAAGAAGAAAAGACAAAGGGAGAAAGGAAAGGACAAGAATAACAAAAAGATGTCTGGGTAGGGAACCACACAGATGTTCCTAGTGATTATCTTTGTGTTTGTAAGACATCCTGTTATTTTTATTTTCTCCAATAATTCTATACTTTTGTAAATTCTCCACTGTGACCATATGTTATTTTTATAACCAGGAAAACATGATTATTTTTTAAAAGACTCTTAAGGATAGAAAATCTATCATGCTGTATCCCTATCAGTTCCAAAAAGAACTGGACCCTGAGAATATCTGCAGACAGGGAGAGTTAAAATAATGAGAGGTTGGCTATACGTCCAGGATGCCAAACCAATGGGTTAGCTTCATTAATTTGAGGAGTAAAGTTTGTTTTTGCTTCCTGGAGACCCACCACTGTGGTTGAAATGAAGGCAAAGTCCAATAAATGCCATATTGTCAAAATTTCTGGAAATGATCTAAAGGTTAACAGAGGTATTTCTTTGGTCCTACCTATCCTGACAGGGATGCTGAAATCCTATTGTGGTCCTGATAAATCTTTGCTGCTACAGGAAAAAATGTCCTGCACACGCCCAAAATGTGACATACTTTGGTTTTCTTCCTGTCTTTAGTAAATGTGAAACAATTTCAGTGGGATTACTTTACATCTTTTAAAAATGATCTAATGAAAATACTTATTTTTCCCAGGGTCAATTTTCAAGCTTAAAGATATTCCAAACTTTGTCCTTCTTCACCTACCCATTGTTTTGAGCCTGCTTACTAACATTCCCATTCAAATGTTAAGGGAAAGGAAATCTGGAGTATTTTTCCTGGTCTACTAAAAATAGTATTTGGGGAAAGAGGTTAATAAAGATACACCAACTGAAATTGAGAAATTGTTTGCGAAAACAAAATTTGTTTTAAAGTTTGGAGAGTGGAGGTTGAATCTAATTAAATACACCCAAGCATCTTGTATATCATGCTGGATGTAACCTGGAATAGCAGCTTAACAAAAAGTTGTTGGCTGAATTGTTTCTTTTATCTATGCTATTCTTCCCATGATGTGAATTCATAAATAGGAGGTAATTAGAATGCATTATAGCACAGATCACATCTACCAACTGACAAATTCTGGTCACCTTTAGGTAATATTTCACCCAGTAAGCCAGTTGGGTTGACAAAACAAAAAGGTCTTTCTTCTTTAATAAGTTAAAGAAAACAAATAAACTGCTTCATATAAATGCACACCTGTCATTAGGATAAAAAAAATCAGTGGTGGCATCTGGGCTAGCCATTTTACATATATTTTTACTAGTTACCTGTTTTGTGTACCATTAAGCTATAATCAGAATTGTTACTATCTGTTATTAGGAGGCTATATTTTAGTTTGTCCTCGGCCAAATGACATGTTTTTAACTGTTACAAAACCCACAATAATGTTCAGCATTTACCAATTTCAAAGAGCATAGCCCTATTTTTAAATCTAAACCTATTTTAACTTCTATCATTTGAATATAATTTACATCGAGCTGCTTGCTACTTTATGAAATGCTATCCCATTTCACATAGGTAACTCTGAGTTAGAAGAATCTAAGAAAGAATTCCCTGAGCCCAGATCTGCAGCTGACCTCAGATTTTCTATAAAGTTTAGAAGGATGTGATAGCAGAGCTGGCAATATTTTCTTGAGTTCTTAATTTTTAAATTTCACATTCAAAAGAAATGGCAGTGGCCTTTGCACAGATCATTTCTTTTGACAAAACGGAAATGGGAAGAGACTCATAACTATTTTTAAAACCTCCCCAGTATGGTACACCGTGACATGTGATCAATGGATCCTCATGCTTTGATATGTTACAGCGGGAACTTTCAGAAATGACTTACTGGGTTGTACATCTGATTGAACAACTGCTCAGCTTGCTACATTGCAAAGTTGGGGAGGCATTGAAGCACAGACAGGGAAAGAAGGAAAGATCCAGAAAAACAGCATTAGCTCAACAAATCCAGTGCATTTGCACAGACAAACTGGTCGTTAAAAAAGAAGAAATTTCAGTTTCTAAACATTCCACGGTGAAAGTGAGAGGCTCTAGGGAAATAAAAATGTTGACTTTGGCTCCTAAAAAAGAATAGCTGGAATAAGAAATTTAAGGTTTGTGTTACTTTCCCTTTCTCAAGTTAAATAACCCATGAAATAAAGAAAGCTGTCCACTTTTGATGATACATGAAGTGCTGGCCTCTAGCAATGAATCAGAAGAAGTACTTTTGGCCAAGCCTGCAATTTATTACCTGAACTTCAAAGATGGTAATAATAAAAGATTAATTAAATCTTATCATTGAATTTATAGCTCTTTTTTTTTATATTAACACAAGCCTGAAGTTTCTATTCAGTCTAACTTTAGGAAAATATAGATCAGCAAACAGCAGGTTAGCAATAGCAAATATCAGTAAGCAAGACATTACAGGATTAACAGTAAATGGGAGAAGAAAAAATTAAGTCATCAGGAAGAATAAAGGGAACCAAAATACAGTATTATCCATTTCCCATTACCAACTTGTACTGTTAGTTCATAATTAACAAAAAATATAATTTTTAGTGACTATCCTATTATGTTCCAAGTGCTTCAGAATTTGTAATGCTCTCCAGTCTTTTTTGTGTAGAAGATTTAAATTTTGGTGGATTTAAATGTACTGAATATTATTTTAAATATCACTCCCTGGTTCTATTTCTTAAATACCTGCATCATTAACCTGGGGCTCAATGTCAAGGTGTAGAAGATGAAATATTGTAAGAAATTTCACTTTGCTTTACGCTGAGACATGTATGTACCTTTAAAGAGCCTGAATTTTTTATTTGTTCAACTTTGATGAAGCAAATGATAATCTTGCCCTGGTTAAAAAAACACCCACTCTCCTCAAAGATGATATTAATTGGAAAATTACCAAATACCACAAATTATAATGTTTTGAATCATTCTTAATTGATTTCTAGACATACAAGGTAAACTTACTTCTACATATTGAACACCATATATTCTTGAAAGACAAAACTACCCACTTGTCACTAATCAGGTTCTTCTCAACCCCTGGGTGTCTATTTAAGATTAATGAACACACTAATTTGTAAAGCATGCTCATAACTAGTTTGTATGTTATGTGGTTAATACCATCTTATCAGCCTCACAAATATCAGTAAAACTTTCCTCACACATGAATATCTGATGTGTGAATATCTGTTTTTAAGAGGTGAGATGCAATGTGTAAGGACTAATTTCTTTTCTGCCTATAACCATTTTTCATCATGAAGGATTTGGAGACTTAAATTAACAGTACAGTAAAGGATTAAAAGTAACTATGCATGTGAATGTTCTCCATAAACTTTTATGTAAAAACTCACCTTACCAATGTCAAGAATTGTTCATAAGACCAAAATAAATTTAAATCACAATTTGGATGCCACTGTAATTGGCAGACAAGGTTTCTGTTCAGCTAAACACATCTACAACGTTGTGTACATTTTATGGCAAAAATACCTGGACGCTCACAAATCTTGAGCAAAATTCCATTGGGAATTCATGGTTTATTTATGACATAATAAAACTATTATGTTTTCAGCTTTCATTTAGTAACCCTTTATATTTTATTCACAAGTCACATACCCTTTTATTTAAAAGGAGGCCCAGACACTCCTTAAGCTTTTATAGCTGCTTATTTTTCCATGAGTAAATGATGTGTTTATATGTATATTCACATACTGTTGGCTTATATTTTCAAATATTTCATGTAGATCTCAATTCTTTTTAAGGTGATGGGCACTTGAGGTTTTTATGGAACTATTTATTAGCAGAAATTAAAGACTACTAGGAAAAGTATTTTAAACTTTTGAATTTAGTTAATGCTAGAGAGCCAAGAATAACAAAATAGCATCTGCAGGTTAGGTATGAAAATATTTAAATTATAATTACTTTATTTAATCTCACTGTACTATGCATTTAGGAGATAGTATAAGCAAACATTATTTATACCCTTAGAAATAAGTTATCTTTTCATAAATTAAATAGGTCCTTTACAGCAAGACAACCATATTTGTTACTTTAATCCTGGTGATGTGACAGAAGGTTAAAATATTGTCAGGAATAATGCTAAAATGTTTATAGGATTTGCTATATGAACTTCAGCACACCATGTCTACCTGAGAGTTTAAGAAAACCACATGCTGTGAGTGATACTTTGGGCAAATCAGAGCTACCTTGAAGGAAACTAAATTGAAATGCTTAAATAGATGTTCTCTTATTAAACTAGTCAAGTCACATACAAGGAAACTGTATCATTATGTGAACCTCTTCCTTCTTAATTACTAGAGGGTTTTAAATTCCACAGGTGATTTACACTAAAAGGGAGCATGTCGAGTATGTATCTGCAGAATTAATATGTGCAGTGGCCTCATCTCCATAAAGGCTACAAAGAGTTCATGAGGTGTCTTTCATGGCCAGGTCTAATTGAGGTCCTCCTTCTTCAAGACTCAGCACAACGCAACTGAGGTAAGCTAATGCAAAGCAACTTAATGAAGTTCTCTCTCAGTATCTTAAAGCCTGCCTTGTGATCACAAAACTGTTCATTAAATTAAAAGTACCTTTCATGGGCTCATTTCTTGATATGTACATGCATGTATAACATATTACAGCACACATTCATTATATGTGTCAAGAATGTATTATCATACACCCAATGCATAAATAGACAACTCAATTGCTACTTAAGCACCCTCAAATGGGCAAATTAAATTCTTATATTTATTGTTCAAGATGGCTGCTTAACTAGATACTACTTGAAAAAAAGTGAGATGCTGAGTGGATTGGAAAGCAGATTATGCAATACAGAGATTTTCTTGCTGTTTTGCTATAGAGGGATTTGATCTCCATATTTATCTTTAGAAAGGAGACTTTACTAGTGTGAAATTTCTCAGGACAATTTCCTAAAATTCCATGGTACACTGAACATTTCAGTTATGTATTGTAGCGCACAAAATAGTATATTAAATTTTTATATATTCAGAATAATTTCTCCACAGATATATGATGCTTTAGCATCCTTATCATCCACATCATATATTTTCATAACTTTATCAAATGAATCCCCATTCCAGTGTGCTATACATTATATATAATCAAACATTATTATATGCTTTGATTATTTAGATTCTTATCACCTCTTCTGAATAAGTGTATAAGCTGTCAAAGGGAAACAAAATGCTTAAACTCATAAAGTTATGAGTTTTATGTGGACAATGAGTGCAGACGTACCAAACAACACAGGGAAAAAGTCAAAGGAACAATGCATGACTGGAAATGTACTCCACAAAAATGTCCAGTTCAGAGAAAACATGTTAATGCTGCAATGTAAAGATGCTGTTTTCTTTTCCAAAGTCTTCTACATTCAACAAGCTTTCTAAGACATTAAGGTCATTTTTGGTTAAGTATAAAGAGTCATCCCACAGACAGTCTAGAGATTTTGACTATTTGGGCAGACTTTTAGAAATTTATATTGTCAGGTAAACTTTTACAAAGTTCTAATACAATAATTGGCCTACTTCTGAAAGTAGTAAAAGTTTATCAATATAAATGGAGCCCCTGGATTCTTTGATTTGTTACAAACATTTCCATTTATCTTTTTTAAAGTTGAGATTTCCCCAGTGAGTAACAGCTTGTTTTTATAATATTTTTTTACTTCCATTACTATTTTCATCTATTTTTCAAGTTTTTTTCAGACAGGAAACCTAAGATATTTTTTTTTTAGGTTCACTAACCAATTTGATGCAGACTTCTTAAGCTAAGAGTGCCTAATTCTCTTATCAGCAGACAGCAAAAGATAAGGGGTTTGTTTCTTTGCAAAATATCTCTTCCTTTTCCATTTTATATATTCATTGTAAAATGAGCATTTATTTTCTTGGACTTCACTTACCTTTTTTAACTGTGCTTCCAATTTGCTACATTCTTCTTTCTTTTGTTCAATGGCTATTTCCAGAGATTTTAATTTGGAGTCTCTTTTCAGTCCTGCTGAGGCTAATGAAGATGCATGTTCCTTGAGGTCAATTAAACTAGACTGAAAGGAGAGAACACTAGTGAGTAAAACACTACAATTTCTACTAGTCTTCAATTTGAATACATTGATTCTATGCATAGCAATAAAGTGTGCATTAGACAGAAAGGGTAAATATAGTCTTACTAAGGTAACAATAGCTGGCTCTGGCCAGGAAATTAAAATTGGCCAGCTTACAGAACTGAGCAGGATCTAACTGCAATAGAATCAAATGTGACCAAATGGTGTGGTCAGTAAATGCATGTTTCACATCTCAAAGTCATGCTAATGATGTAAGTCCCAAGGTGGTCTTTACATGTCATGGCAAAACAGACACCCTGAACCTTCCATTTACATTTATTGCTGTCAAATCGTGCAGACGCTAAGACAAATATGAACGAAAATACTGATTTTAATGCCTTTCCCTCCCAAAGGACAAATCAAATATAAAAGAAGCATCCTGTTTTTATCAAATTCCATTTCTTTAACAGAAAAATAACCAATGGTTTTTAAAATATCTTCTGTAGAATCACAGATAGAATTATTTTAAAATTTAGAGCAGACTTTATGTCCCAAGCCTTTAAAAATCCAAATTCAACAGATATAATGAAACCCCAACTCAGACATGGCTTTACCTAAGTTGTTCCACTCATCAGTCATGCCCAAAAACCAAGAGCTCTCCTAGACAGTCTGAATTCTAAAAAGTAAGGAAGTAAATACTTGCATATATCATGGAACATAATTCTGCTGAGCTACAAAGGCATATCTATCACCAAACATGAAACACAGTTAGCAAAATCTAACTATGTGACTAAAATATTTAGGTTTTACCCAAAATCAGGCCTTGTGTGTTTCCATTTTGGCCATTTGCAGCACCTAGAAAGACACTAAGCACACAGGGGCCATTTAGTAAATGATGTTACCTAAAATTTGTGTCAGAGCTGCTTCCAGGACCTTGGAATAACCTTGTTAATAAAGACACCACCTCCATCACTCAGCAAACAACCTAACTCCTAACAACCCTCTGAAGAGGTTAGTCACTCTCATTTTTCAGTCAAGAAACTCAGGCTCACATGAACTGAGCACCTTCTCTGAGGTTTGTGCTCTATTAAAGGAAGATACGGGTCCCAAACCCAGAATTCTGACTCCAATTTCAATGCTCTTTATCATACCACTCCCACAGAAATAATAAAGGACTTTGCAAGCCAGGCATTTTGCCATGGTGAAGGTGATTATCACCTTAACTAAATTATAAGCTGACAACAATTATATGTTGTTTTTCTTTATACACTTTAAATTTCCAGGTCTGATACCTTTATGTATCAACTTGGCTAGGCTATAGTCCCCAGTTATTCAATCAAACACTAATCTAGGTGTTGCTATGGAGGTACTTTATAGATGGGAGTACCACCTACCATCAGTTGACTTTAAGTAAAGGATATTATTTTCCAAATCTGGGTGAGCCTGATCCTACCAGCTGAAAGGCCTTAAGAGCAGGACTGAGATTTCCCTGAGAAGGAAGAAATCCACCTGTGGACTGTTGTACCAATTCCTGTCTGGAGTGTTTCCAGCCTGCCCTTTCTGATGGCCTGCCCTATGAATTTCAGACTTGCCCCCATAACTATATAAGCCAATTTCTTGCAATAAATTTCTTAATGTGGTTAAATTTCTTAATGCAGTTCTGTTTTTCTGGTGGAACCTTGACTGACACACCCATCCCAGTGGCAGGCACATTACTATACAGGAACAATAAATGTTTGCTGAAATGCCTGTCTGAAATCATATAATGTAGGCATTGTTTACAAAATTATTTTCATTTAAAGCTATGCTCCACCATGTCATCAAGAGCTCTTTATACAAACACACACACACACACACACACACACACACACACACACACTGACTTCAAGGTGCAAACCCATTAATAACACTTATAATCAGTTATTCAAATTGCAAATGAGGTCAAAGCTTCTGTGCCTTCTGACACATACCAACTACATTCATTACAGATCCCCCAAGTTAGATTTAGCACTGAAATAGTAGGAATAGTAGGATTTATACTCTTTATTTTTGTATCAAAGAAATAATCTCCTCTGTAAAATAAAACAAAAACAAAACAACCTAGTGTGCTTATTTTAGGGAAAATGAATTTTGTTTCTACTACTTATCAATTCTTCCCCTCTTGGATTACTCATTGAGACAGTACTTTAATTTGTATAGAATTATCAAAACCCAAGGGATGAGGTAACAATGTGGGGCTGAAAAATGGACAAGTAGGCAGTGATACAGTACAATAAGGTGAAAGGATCTGTAACAGCCAAAAGGAGATGGACATTTCCTGTGGACAAAAATAAGTATGGAGGGGCCAATTGTGGACAATGGCACATATCTCAGAGTTTTGGAGATTGGACAAAATACCATGCATTACTGCTCCTCAAACTTTTCCATCAAAGTATCCCTAAGTAAACTAAAGGAGTTACAAGTATCCCTCCAAGCGTGGGGAAGATAGCCCAAAGCATCCTCTCCATAACCCCCAAGCAAGAAATTTCTTTAAAGTATATTGTTTTACTTTAAAAATGTGGCTACAATTTTTATTCTGTATCCATGTTTTCTCTAGCATGAAAATATTGTTTTAAGTCATTTACCGTAATGTAAAATTGATATTCCAGAAGAGTAGCCACATTTAACCTACACTTTGTGTCCAGCATGGTACCGTATCTCCCAACCTGGACGTATTGAGTGATCCTTTTGGGAAGCACAGATGAATGTAGAGTACCCAACACAAAGATTAGTATATAACAGGCCCTCAATAAAGTGGATATGTTGTTATTATTATTGATATTGTTGTTACCCCAAGCAAAAGATCCTGGGACATTGAAAAAATATAGAATAAGCCACACAAATGTGGTTAAGACAACAAGAAAACTTTCAAGGAGCTACATCGTACACAGAGCAGAGAAGAGAAGCATAGGGCATCCTGCTGAAGGGAGTTACAGTAAATATTTTCCTTTGAATTCAGGCAGTTTTGCAAAGGAAACTATGTCCCCAAAGTCTTCACAAAGCCCCTCAAATGAACTCTTTAGTCTCTTAAGGCTACCATGAATAGGACTATCAGCATAGTTCATTTGTTTTTCCAGACTCACCTCTTTTTCAGTCAGTTCAGCTTGTAAAGCATTGACCTTCTCTTTCAGGTCTTTGTTCTCTTTTCGGAAAGATTCTATTTCTTCCAATCTTTCTCGATCATCTCTCTCCCGCTGTTCTTTCAAACGCTCAATTATTCTCTCCTTTGAGACAAGTGTTAAAAAAGAGGAAGTGAGAAACCATCAGTGTGTGTGTGCTAAGGCATGCTACAAAAGGAAATGGGAGGCAATAAATGTAAGAAATGCTCTATATGAATCAAGACATGCAAGATAATCTAAATTGGGTTTGTTATGCACACATAACAGCATTTGGGAAAGACAATCAATATGGCTTTTGGCTTACTAATAAAATTTAGCATCACAGAGTTGCAAGGGACTTTAATGTTCAAGCTCTGAGGCTGTTTTGGTTCATGGCAGTACTTGGAAAATTCTGAAAGCAGTTCCAGAAGATGGAGGTTTAGGCACCATGACTCTAGACTTACTAAAGCCTTCAATGGACAAGTGGAAGAAGCAAAACTAACTTCTTGGTTCAACCCTCTTTGCTTGGCTTTTCCATTTGATATCAAAAAAACTTCCTTGGTTTCTGAAGACTCTTCTCTGGCTAGAAAGGGGATCCGAGTGGAGCAAGATCTAGGCCCTCTAGGGGTCTGAACTCATGCTGAGAACCAGAGACAAAATAAAGAATGAGCTCACTGTTGTATAAGTGATTTTATAATGTGCCTGGAAATGTTCATTTTCCTCCACATTTTTTCAATGTCTTCTTGGCAATCAGTAGAGACTCCCAAAATATTGCTTGAATTTGACAAAGTTCAAACAGCAGCTTTCCCTTACTGAAAGCTTACTACATGCTAGGCACTGTGAAGTGCCCTTCTCCATCTAGGCATCAACACAACTGTGGGGTCTGAACCCCCCGTGCTACTAGTAACAGTGTAGTAGTGAGAAACCCAGACCAAGGACCAGCTAATTCATCTAAGGTGACCCAGCACATAAACAGAAGGCACACCCTGGCATTCAGGGCTCTCTGAGTCTTAGCCATGTCCATAAGACCACAATGCCACAAACATATGCATAGTGCCATTTAAGAAGATCTGAGCACCTTGCTGCTCTTGACTTATATACTGAAAACACTACTCTGGTAGACATGGTTTCCAAAAATTTGGAAACTTACCAATATCAGAACAAGAACCTTATTCTTTTTAAGTAAAATTCCATTTGGGCAAGAATGAGTTAGATTTCTGAAATTTGTTTCAAATTATCTAACACATATCTGAACTCTCTTTTGGATGGCAATTCTTTTTTTTTTTTTAATTTAAATTCAAGTTAGATAATATACAGTATGGTCTTGGCTTCAGGGGTAGAACCCAGTGATTCATCTCTTAATATGACACCCAATGTTCATCCCTAAAAGTGCCCTCCTTAATGCCTCCATCACCCATTTAACCCATCCCCCACCCCACCCCCTCCAGCAACCCTCAGTTTGTTCTCTGTATTTAGGAGTCTCTTATGGTTTGCCTCCCTCTCTGTTTTTATCTTATTTTTCCTTCCCTTCCCTATGTTCATCTGTTGAGTTTCTCAAATTCCACATACAAGTGAAATCATATGATATCTGTCATTCTCTGACTGACTTATTTCTCTTAGCATGATACACTCTAGTTCCAACCACGTTGTTGCAAATGACAAAACTGCATTCTTTTCATTGCCAAGTAGTATTCCATTGTGTGTGTGTGTGTGCACACCACACACACACACACACATACACACACCACAACTTCTTTATCCATTCATCAGTCAATGGACATTAGAGGTCTTTCCACACTTTGGCTATTGTTGATAGAGCTGTTATCATTGGGGTGCATGTGCCCCTTCAAATCAGCATTTTTGTATCGTTTAGATAAACTCTTAATAGTGCAATTGCTGGGTCATAGGGTAGTTCTATTTTTTTATTTTTTGAGGAACCTCCATACTGTTTTCCAGAGTGGTTCCACCAGTTTGCATTCCCGCCAACAGTGCAAAAGTGTTCCCCTATTTCCACATCCTTGCCAACATCTGTTGTTTCTTGAGTTGTTGATTTTAGCCATTTTGACAGGTGTAAGGTGGTATCTCATTGTGGTTTTGATTTCTATTTCCCATTTGAAAATGAATGGTGTTGAGCATCTTTTCATGTGTCTGTCAGCCATCTGCATGTCTTCTTTGGAAAAGCACCTATTGATGTCTTCTGCCCACTTATTCACTGGATTATTTGTTTTTGGGGTGTTGAGTTGGTAATTATTTATAGATTTTTGGATACTAACCCTTTATCTGATATGTCATTTGCAAATATCTTCTCCCATTCCATCGGGTGCCTTTTAGTTCTGTTGATTGTTTCCGTTGCTGTGCAGAAGCTTTTTTTCTTGAGGAGGTCCCAATAGTTCATTTTTGCTTTTATTTACCTTGCTTCCAGAGACATGTTAAGTAAGAAGTTGCTACAGCCAAGGTCAAAGAGGTTACTGCCTATTTTCTCCTGCAGGATTTTGATGACTTCCTGTCTCACATTTAGGTATTTCATCCATTTTGAGTTTATTGTTGTGTATGGAATAAGAAAATGTCTAGGCTCATTCCTCTGCATGTCGCTGTCCAGTTTTCCCAGTGCCATTTGCTTAAGAGACTATCTTGTTTCCATTGGATACCCTTTCCTGCCTTGTCAAAGATTAGTTGGCCATATGTTTGTGGGTCCATTTCCGGGTTCTCTATTCTATTCCATTGATCTGTGTGTCTGCTTTTGTGCCGGCACCATACCATCTTGATAATTACAGTTTTGTAATACAGCTTAAAGTCTGGAATTGTGATGCCTTCAGCTGTGGTTTTCTTTTTCAACATTACTTTGGCTATTTGGGGTCTTTTGAGGTTCAATACAAATTTTAGGCTTGTTTGTTCTAGCTATGTGAAGAATGCTGGTGTTACTTTGATAGAGATTGCATTGAATGTATAGATTGCTTTGGGTAGTATGGACATTTTAACATTATTTGTTCTTTCAATACATGAGCATGGAATGCTTTTCCATTTGTTTGTATCTTCTTCAATTTCTTTCATAAGCTTTCTATAGTTTTCAGTGTACAGATCATTTACCTCTTTGGTTAGGTTTATTCCTAGGTATTTTATGGTTTTTGGTGAAATTTTAAATGGAATCAATTCCTTGGTATCACTTTCTGCTGATTCATTATTGTGTATAGAATGCAACGGATTTCTGTACATTGACTTTATTTCCTGCGACTTTGCTGAATTCATGGATCAACTCTAGCAGTTTTTTGGTGAAGTCTTTCGGGTTTTCCATGTAGAGTATCATGTCATCTGTGAAGAGTTAAAGTTTGACTTCTTTCTTGCCAATTTGAATGCCTTTTATTTCATTTTGTTGTCTGACTGCTAAGGCTAGGACGTCCAGTACTATGTTGAACAATGGTAGTGAGACTGGACATCCCTGTCATGTTCCTGATCTTAGGGAGAAAGCTCTAAATTTTTCCCCATCAAGGATGTTATTAGCTGTGGGCCTTTCGTATATGGCCTTTATGAAGTTGAGGAATATTTCTTCTATGCCTACTTTCTTGAAGATTTTTATCAAGAAAGGAAATTGAATCAGTTATCAAAAATCTCCCAACAAATAAGAGTCCTGGGCCAGATGGCTTCCCAGGGGAATTCTACCAGCCATTTAAAGCAGAGTTAATATCTATTCTTCTCAAACTGTTCCAAAAAAATAGAAATGGAACAGAAACTTCCAAACTCATTCCATGAAGCCAGCATTACCTTGATTCGAAAAACAGACAAAGACCCCACTAAAAAGGAAAATTACGGGCCATTATCCCCAATGAACCTGGATGCAAAAATTCTCAACAAGATACTACTAAATCGAATTCAACAGTACATTAGAAGAATTATTCACCATGATCACCAGGACTCATTCCTGGGCAGCAGGGCTTGTTCAATATTCACAAATCAATCAATGTGATATGCCACATTAATAAAAGAAAGAATAAGAACCATATGATCCTTTCAATAGATGTAGAAAAAGCATTTGACAAAATACAGCATCCTTTCTGGATAGTGATCCTTAAAAAATACTGGTGCAACAGCTACTTTTAAGGATCCTGATATTATCTTTTATATGCTTATAAGTACATAGTACAAGACAAGGCCTGATACATAAGACAATGTAAAACAGTATGTGGTGCAGAGGGAAGTTAGTTTGAACACTTAGCCTGTGATTTAAGGTCCCCCAGGGAAGTAACTGTTCTACCCCAATGACAATAATTTATGTACTTAATGCTTTCAAGGAAAAAAAGAAGTATCATTATTGTTTTGCAATTAGTTAAAAACACTTTAAAATGAAGTATATTATTACAACAGTGGGGGTGGAAACAGAACAAATCAGTCTACTAATTGCCTACATTTGTTTCTTCTTGATTCCAGTTATAGTCCTATTTCACTCTGTCTGTGACACTGGTGAGTGGATAATTATGGGATCTACAAAAGAAGACAATGGCCTCAGTGCACAGGAAGTCTCTTAAGAGCTTTTAAAAATTTCGGCAACTGAGCCCTTACTGCCTTATGCCTACACTTACTGCAAAAGCATCACAAATGGTCACCCAGCTACCAGGCCCTCTCCATCCCATCATTTCCACCATATGGGATGTTGGAGTGACATTTTTTTAAAGTCCCAAACTGACTATGTCACTTCACTATTTGGAAGCCTTCCCAGGAATCACTCCTGCCGGATCATATGGCGTTTATTCCCACTCGGCACCCTTCATGTGGTTTTACTGCATGTCCATTCCTCCCAGCCCAGCTTTCCAAAGAAGGCACTCAACTCCTGTGAGTCTTTTAACCCATGGCTGGGCAAACTGTCTGGCATGCTGGAGGCACGAATAAGAAGTCAAATTAGGGATCATCTTAGCTTCAAAGGAAGGGAAATAAAATTAAGTATACGTGTTAACATCCAGAAGGTGTCAGAGTCATTTGGTAAGTAGGTTGATTCACTCTAACCACTTTTACTATTGACTGAGCATTGATGACAAAAAAAATCAGCAAGCACTATAATGTTTTTAAGTGTTATTGATGATTCAATACTACGAAATATTTCTCCGTCAATCACAAAACTAATTTAACTGTCAGCCACGCAGGGCCAGATGTCAAAAACATGTGTTAAAAGGCCCTAATATGCCATGATCTACTTGATTAACAACTAACTTGCAGAAATTCCAACAATGTGTTCTTGTTTTAGTCTTATTTGCATTGGCAAGTGTTCCTTGTGCACTCATCTGGCTCTGCACGAATCTAATCTATTTGTGCTTTATCACTGAGCGGGAACTGAATTGCAGTGGCCTCCGGCTCTGTTATCTGCCTTTCTCAACTGCTTATCTGCTATATGGCTACAGCAAACTTGGCGAGACCAGCTTTATAAATACTGTGGGTTCCGTCTCTTGAGCTTCTGTGTGTCAATCCTAGAACTATGTCATACTCAATCTTAACTTGCTAAATGGCATTATTTTTTTGCACCGTGAATATGTATATAAGTTCCTGGAAACTAAAAGGAATAACATACTTCCCAGAATGTCACAACCCAAGTGGAATGGTGAATAGTGCCTAATAGGTTCTACTTATCAGCCAAATGACAGCAAATAATTAGATGCTCTATGAATCCAAAAGTTTTAATTAATCATTTTATTTTTTGTACCATCTTGTTCCAGGGGGTCTGTTCAATTAAATGCGGATGAAACTGAATGAACCTTGTGAGGGAAGGGCCAATAAAGGTGATTGTGATGTTGTCAAAAGCACAATTATCAGGTTTGAATTTCAGTCCCATTCCATCACCCATGAGCTGAGTGGCCCTGGGATAGTCCAGGGGAGAAAACAAAGTCCCAACAAAGGGCCAACTTAGATTAGAAGTGGTTTCCTGGAGTATTGGGTTCAGAAGTTAGCATAGGCCATGCCACGGTCTGCACATGACATAGCCCCAGGACCCAGAAATGGGGAATGGTGCTGTACCTGTCCAAAATTTTCATCTCTGGGCAAGTCATTTCATCTCATTGAGCCAATTTCCCATCTTTAAAATGGAAGAGGATGGGTTTGGTATTTCTTAAGGTGTGGTCACCTGACCACTTTCATCAGAATCACTGGGCATGCTTGTAAAAATCATTAGGTTCCTTGGCCCCAGAGCAAAGCAACTGAATCAGAATCACTAGGAAATGGGACCCAGGAAACTGTTATTTGAAGAAGCTCCCAATTGGATGTCATAGGTAAGTGATGAATCACTGGGTTCTACTCCTGAAGCCAAGACTGCATGGTATGTTAACTAACTTGAGAATTAAAAAAGAAGAAGAAGAAGAAGAAGAAGAAGAAGAAGAAGAAGAAGAAGAAGAACCCTAGATGATAAGAATATTTGGATACAAAACAGAAGTTTGATACCCACTGGGATAAATACTTAAAAGGAATCTACTATTCTTCGACCCATGATAGAGAACCTTGACAGTTCCTATCCAATGTTTTTATCTGTGCTTATCAAATACACTAATATCCTGATTTTAACAACTTTTAAAAATTCCCTCCATATAAATTGATCTGTGTTTGCTTGTATTCTTCAATACTGTGAAAATCTACAAGTCAGATGCAAATAAGGTTTGAAAACTAAGAGCTCACAGGCCAAAGCTGGCCCACATCATATTTGACTTGAGCATCATAATACTTTAATGTATTATGTGAACTTGAATGATCTGAGGCAGGTCAAAGACTCCGAAGCTTGCCACAGTTGCCAGCAATTCTTACTGTCTCACACCAAACCCTCTTCCCTCATTTTTGTTCCCTATCTCGCCCTTCAAGGTATCTAACTACTCAACTCCTCATGTATTGCGCAAATCAGATTTCATGTACTTGAGATTCTGGATCAGCAGGCTGATTAATTATTATCAAGGTAGTTCCACAGACAATGGAACTTAGAGGTCAGCAAATTTTGAAAATAAGGCACTAAGAGAAGAGGCTTGCCCCACGGGAGGCAATAACTCTCAAGTGGTGGCATGAGTTTGAGGGGGGTCAGACTCCCACAGACCTCAGCCTTCCTTGCAGTCATCCCCTTCTTCTCAAAGGAGGTGCTTAGATAAAAAGAGTAGTTTCAGATTTGGAAATTGTTTGGGGATTTAAACTAGAATAAATCTAATCTTAATAGGGCCGGTGGAAAAAATGATAAAATCCTGCCAAGAATCCACGATATAAAAAAATTATATAGTATATGTTTATGTAAAGTTACAGAAAGAAATTGAGAGGTAGTAATGGACTGACATCATATTACTCAAAACTGCAAACAGAATACATAATCATTAATAGTTTTTACCAATTCACTCATTCAAATGTTTTACAAACAAAATTACTACAGAGTTTTGGTAATAAATTCTTGAAAATATTAAAAAGAATATTTTCCCTGAAAAATCATCTTATTTATTCTTATAAGTTTTCAAATTAAATCTTTATAATTTAATATTATAAATGTGACAATGTTATAATTTCTTTCTAGCCATAAAAAGAATTAGATCATCTTTTTAGCTTCTCTATTTTTTTATATACTACAGAGGCTCTCAGACTAGAGTGTACATCACAATGATTCAAGGAACTTCCTAAAACACAGAATCCCAAGCCCTTTCAAGGTTCTGATTTAGTAGGTATAGATGGAACCTAATAATTTAGATTTTCAACAGGCAACTCCTGGTGATTCTGAAGCAGAAGTCAAAGAAGGCTTCTTTAAAATACATGGCTTAAAAAACCTGTGGCCATTTAAACTAATGCCTTCCATTACACAAATTTGAGGTACTGAGAAAGGCAGTTACCTGCCAAGGTCAACCAGTAAGTTAGTGGCAGGGCTGAGACTGGCTCGTAGGTCTCCTTCCACTTGACCTTATTATATCAGTTTATAGACTATGAAAATGCGGAATATAGAAGACAGGCAGTCTAGCTCTCAAAGTCCATATCCCTGACTACTGTGCAATACAGCTTCTCAGGAAGCTGAACTCCCATAAGGAGATGAATTAAAATCTCCAGGAAGTAAAGAACATTCTAGGCTAGGTAATTGGGTATGAAAAGGGTCTGAGGCAGGAGGGAACATAGTGGACTTGAACATTTAGAAGGCCAGCATAGCTAGAATACAAAGAATGAGGAAAGACAGATGGGGATGAGGCTGGAAAAGAAGGAAGGAAAGAAGGGAAGAAGGAAGGGAGGGAGGATACAAGGGAGAAAAGGAAAGAGGAAAGAAGGATGGGAAGGAGAGAAGAGTAAGGCAGGCAGAGAGGTAGATGACCAGGTATGAGCCAGATCAGATGAAGGGATGGACTATATAGGCCAGGTTAAGGATTTCAGTTTTTACCATCCTAAGAAAAGTAACAAGCTAGTGAAGGTTTTCAAGCAGGGCCAAATGTGATGTAATCAGGTTTGCATTTCAAGGATCTCCTGGCTTATTTAATGTGCCAAGTCTACTGAGGAGGGCTAACACGGCAGTGGGAGGTCCAGCTGGGACTGGGGGTAGTGAGAGCACATAGAGAAAGGCAGGCACATTTAAATACATTTAGATCACTTCCTCCCAACCACCCCCATTATTCAGCCCAAGCTCACCTTTTCTGACAAAGCCTCTTCTAGTGTTGCTAGCGCAGTATCCGTGTTACTAGAATCTGTCTGCAAGGACTTTACTCTGTCTTTCAGATTGGTTAGTTGCTTGTCTTTATCCCTAAGCTGTTCTTGCAAGTTTTCAATCTGAAAATAAAAATTAACCATATTTAATGCACATTTTATTACATATCCAAGGACAACATTCCTGAAGTGGACCTGTTTTAAAAAATAGACCAAGGTTATGGACACTGTCATCATTACAAGGTTATACTGACTTAGAATCAAGGCCATCTTGATGAGTCCTTCATCCTTCCATAATTCAACTTTGTATTCAAATGGCAATACAGATAAGCAGACTACCTCTTTGTATACAGATGCAAGCCCTTCAGATATGTAAGCACTATTATTCCTATCCCTCCCACCAGACCTTTAAGTCTGAAGTCCATAACCTAATCTTCGTACAGTGTATCAGGGAATACATGTGCAGGATTTTTTCATTCAATGAAAAGACTAGTATTGGGTGTCCATTCTGCATTAAGCACCAGAATAATATAAGGCAGGACCTATGTTGTCGTCATTCACTCACTCCTGTATTCAGTATTAAACTTTGTGATATGCTAAATGTTGTCAAGTGGCTGTTTCAAAGTAACCACATGAAAAGCCAACTAGGTTATCATCAGTAGACCGTTAATGGGAAGAACTTATGACATAAATCAAATGTAACAAGTACTACACACTCTATTTGGCAACTAAATCATGTGCTGGCAACCAACCAGCCACTTTTATCCACTATCTGCAGCCTGAAATAAACACGCTAAATGGCTGATTATAACGCCTGCCCATGAGCAGCAGCAAGGACCTTTCCTGGGCATTGCGTACATTATCATTCATGTTTTTATTCTCTGCTTTCAAACCATGTATTTCTTATCTAAGGATTAAAAAAAACACTGTACAAACAATTTATTCATATTAAGGGTTTTAAAGTGACAAGTAAAAAAAGCATACAACTCTAAGATAAGTCCATTCAAAATATTTGTACTCTGCACCCAGGCTTTCGCACGAAATCATTCCAAATGCATGTTTAACAGTGTGTGACTTAAACAAATTTTTGGATTATTTGATTCATTCAGCATAAATCTGGAATAAGATACAAATAATGACAGAAGTTGCAGCAACGAGGAGGAGGAGAAGAGGGTGACAGTGGGAGTGGCCGTGGCAGCAGCATCAAAATCTCTCTGAATGCAAAAACATTGACCTTGCTGACGCTCAACTGGCAGGACACAGGACTTGGCTAATTTTTCCAATGGCTACAATCTATTTGAATGAACAGAAATGGACTTTTACCCCTCCCTCCCTCTCTCCCTTCCTTCCTTCCTTCATCTTCCCTCTCTCCCTACTTCTTTCCTTTTTTTTCCCCACCAATATATCTTTTCAATAAGACATGTTTTCTGCCTTGAGACAGACATCCTGGAAACTCAAGTTATAGGTCAAATAATTAGTCTCTCTTTCATCAAAATGCAATGTATTCCTGCCCACAGTGAGAATTCACTGTCCTTCCATGGAAAACACAGGAACTCAAAGGCATAATCATCTGCAGTCAAAACAAAGGTTTCCTCCATTCCAGACAAGTGTTCATGTGGTTACACAATTCCATAAATAAATATATGGGTGAACAAGAATATGGATAGTTACATGTCAGGATGATACTCGTTATGTAAAAGAAGCTAACAGCTGAGAAGACTGGCTCTATGAGGAGACCGTGTCTTATTATTTTGAGTATGCCCATACCCACAGATACATCTGTGTACATGAAAATGTGTAAATCCATGGTGGTCCCAAACAAACTAATTAGGCACCCCTTGTCACTCTGGGAGACAGTGCCCTGGACAGGACAGAGGACACCTTTCCTCAGGGCATCAGCCCTGGGGCAGTGGTAGGCACTGATTTCAAGGGACTTTGGGCACTGGAAATTGAGGCTGTAAGCCTGTGAGAGACTCCCTGGGGTCTCCCCAAATCACTGAGAGGACTGAAGAGGATTAGGGCTGGGGTCCTACCAGTATGCAGGTAATATAATAGCACTTGGTATTTTATGGTTTTTTGATAATAGCCATCCTAATGGGTAAAAGATGGTGTCTCGTTGTAGTTTTGATTTTCATTTCCCTAATGACTAATAATGTTGAGTGATCTTTCCATGTGCTTACTGGTCATCTGTATATCTTCTTGGGAGAAATGCCTATTCAAACGCTTTTGTCCATTTTTGAATCACGTTTGATTTTTGTTGTCGAGTTTTAGGTATTCTCTGTATATTGTGCATATAAATCCCTTAACACATATAATTTATAAATGTTCTCTCCAATTCTGTGGGTTGCCTTTTCACTCTGGTGATAATTCTTTTGATGCATAAATCTCCCCCTTAGTACTGCTTTCTCTACATTCCATATGTTTTGGTACACTGCACTTTTGATTTCATTCGTCTTTAAGAATTTTTTCACTTCTTTTTGATTTGTTTTGATTCATTCATTGTTTTTTTTTAATATGAAATGTATTGTCAAATTGGTTTCCATACAACACCCAGTGCTCATCCCAACAGGTGCCCTCCTCAATGCCCATCACCCACCCCCTCTCCCTCCCACCCCCCATCAACCCTCAGTTTATTCTCAGTTTTTAAGAGTCTCTTATGGTTTGGCTGTCTCCCTCTCTAACTTTTTTTTTCCCCTTCAATTCATTCATTGTTAACGAGTGTATTGTTTGGGGCACCTGGGTGGCTTAGTTGGTTGAGCATCCAACTCTTGATTTTGGCTCAAGTCATGATCCCAGGGTTGTGGAATCAAGCCCTGTGTTGGCCTCCACACTGAGCGTGAAGGCTGCTTAAGCTTTTCTCTCTCTCTCTCTCCCCCTCTGCCCCTCTCCCTTGCTCACATTGTCTAAATAAATAAATAAATAAATAAATGTTGTTTAATTTCTATAACTTTGCAAATTTTCCAGTTTTTCTGTTACTGATTTCTAACTTCATCCCCTTGTGGTTGGAGAAAATAGTCTGTATGACATGTATCTTTTGAAAATATATTGAGACTTAATCTGGGGATGAATATGGGGAATGCCCCAAGTGCACTTGAGAAAATTACACATGCTGTCATTGTTGGGTAGAGTATTCTGAATATGTCTGTTAGACCTTATTGATTTATTGTGTTAAGTCCTCTATTTCCCTACGTATCTTCTCTCTGGTTGTTTTATTATTAAGAGTGGGGTAATGGTGTCCCCAACGATTATTGCAAAACTGTCTTTTTCCTCCTTCAGGTCTGTCACTTTTTGCTTCACATATTTTGATGGCCTGTCATTAGGTTCATACATGCCTATATATGTCATATCTTCTGATAGTATTGAAACTTTAATTAATTTATAATGCCTTTGTCTCTTGTAAACTTTTCTCTTTCCATTACTACTTGCAAAGGACATATTTCTCCTTGCTTTCACTTTCAATCTATTTGTGTCTTTGGATCTAAAGTGAGTCTTTCATAGATAGCATATAGTTGTATCATGTTGAGGGTGGGCTGTTTTTATGATTGATCTTAATCCATTCTGCCAATCTCTGTCTCTCAATTAGAGACTTTAATCCATTTAAAGTAATTATTGAAAAGGAGGAATTTATATCTGTCATTTTGTTATTTGTTTCTTGCATACCTGATAATGTTTTTTGTTCATTTCCTGCATTGCTGTCTTCTTTTGTACTTAGTTGATTTTTTTGTACTGAAATTATTGAATTGTATTATCGTTTTGTGTGTGTGCGTGTGTGTGTGTGTGTGTTCTACACCTATTTTCTTTGTGACTACCATGGGTATTACATGTAACATCCAAAATTTATAACACTTAACACTTTGAATTTATACTAGTTTAGTTTCAATAACATACAAAAACTCGACTTTTTTACAGCTCCATCTCCACCCCTTTTGGTTGCTGATGTCACAAAATTATATCTTTATACATGGTGTACTCACAAATATAAACTAATGATTCTTTTTTAATGCATTAGTCTCTTACATTACATAGAAAATTAAACATAAAGTTACAAACCAAAGTTACAATGATACTAGCTTTTAGACTAATAGTTTCTTAAAATATATTAGTCTCAAGGGCGCCTGGGTGGCTCAGTAGGTTGAGCATCGGACTTTGGCTCAGGTCATGATCTCACAGTTCATGAGTGCAAGCCCCACATCAGGCTCGCAGCTATCAGCCCAGAGTTGGCTTCAGATCCTCGGTCCTCCTCTCTCTGCCCCTCCCCTATTTGCCCTCTCTCAGAAACAAATAAAACATTTAAAATAATAATAATAAAATAAATCATTCTCTTAGATCATGTAGAAAACAGAAAGTGGAGTTACAAACCGTTGTTACAATAATAGTAGCTTTTATATTTGCCCATGTATTTGCCTTTATTGAAATATTTATTTCTTACATGGCTTTGAGTTACCATCTAGCGTCCTTTCATTTTACCCTGCATGACTCCCTTGAGCACTTCTTGTAAGTCAGTTCCAGTGGTAACAAACTTCTAAGCTTTTGTTTATTTGGGAGTATCTTAATTTTTCCCTCACTCTTGAAAAACAGTTTTGCTGAATATATGATTCTTGGTTAACAGTTTTTTTTTTCTTTTATCATTTAATTATATCAACCCACTGTCTTCTGGCCTCCAAAGTTTCTGATCAGAAAACTGCTTATAAACTTATTTAGGATCCCTTGCAAGTGACAAGTCACTTCTCTCTTGATGCTTTCAAGAAAGTATATCTTTGTCTCGGGATTTCAAAAGTTTGGTTATAATGTATCCTGGTGTGGGTCCCTTTGCATTCATTTTTCTGAGAGTTTATTGAGCTTCCTGGATGTTCATATTCATGTCTTAAATCAAATTTGCAAAGTATCAGCCATTATTTCTTCAAAAATTTCCTTTGCCCCTTTATCTCTCTCCTTTCTGGGACTCCCCTAATGTGTGTGTTGGTCCACTTGATGATGTTTCAGAGGCCCCTCAGATTCTGCTTAATTTTCTTCAATATTTTTTTTTGTTTCAAGTTCATTGGTTCTTCTGCCTACTCAAAGCTGCCTTTGAATCCTTCTAGTGAATTTTTCATTTCAGTTATTATACTTTTTCATCTCCAGAATTTCCTTTTGGTTTCCTCTGAGGTTTTCTATCTTTTCATTGATATTTCCATTTTGTTCATACATTGTTTTCTCTATTTCCCCCACATCTCCCATTAGTTCTTTTAGAGTGTTGTTTTAAAATCTTTGTCTAGAGGTGCCTGGGTGGCTCAGTTGGTTAAGTGTCCGACTTTGGCTCAGGTCATGATCTCACGGCTTGTGAGTTCAAGCCCCATGTCGGGCTCTGTGCTGATAGCTCAGAGCCTGGAGCCTGCTTCATGTTCTGTGTCTCCCTCTCTCTCTCTGCCCCTCCCCTGCTCATGCTGTCTCTCTCTGTCTCTCAAAAATAAATAAACATTAAAAAAATTTTTTTAATCTTTGTCTAGTAGATCTGCCATCAAGTCTTCTCAGGATCAGTTTCTGTTCATTTTTTCCCCTTTGAATAGATCGTACTTTCCTGCTTTCTGCATGCCTTGTGATTTTTGCTGTTGTTGAAAACTAGATGTTTGAAACTCACAGTGTGGTACTCTGGAAATCAGCTTCTCTCCATATCCCAGGGTTTGCTGTTTTTGTTATTGTTGTCGTTTACTGTTTCTTATTTTGTGTTTGTTGCTGTCATCGTTGCTGTTGTTGTTGGCTATTTCTGTGCCAAAGATCAGTCTGAGGTATAAATATAAGGTCTTCTTAGGTCTTTTCTGAGCCTGTGTCTTTTCCTGGGTATGTGTCCTCACTTTCTAATTTTCCTTATATATGAACTTGTTCATGAATGTCCTAGTCCTCAATGTATGGCTCTCAAAAGAGAAAATGGGGAGGGAAAAAGACTGCCAGCCTTTTAAGTCTCCTGAAAGTCACTTCAGCAGAAGGGGAGGGGCTTGCACCAATGTAGGGAGGTGTAACAACAATGGCTGCTGACTCTGACTGCACCTCTGATCAGAAGCAACAATCAATGATCAGAACACAGTTCCTTGATATTTGGAAGGCAGGTTTCTTTTTATTCACCGTGGCTCCTGCAAGCTGTGTGCAGGTTGCTCCAGGCACACATGTTTAGCTGCCTGCCACTTGGCTGAAGGGTGGGAAATGGTTAGCTTCTACTGTGTTAAGAGCTAACATTGACCCAAATTAACTGCATTTTACCATCTAAGCCTTCCCTGGAAGTTGTAAGCCTTTAATGGACTACAGACTTCCAAAATAGTTACATTAGACAGGTTCTGCCGGTTCAATTGTTGTCTAGATGGAGAGACAAATTCCTGGTGCCTTCTACTCCTCCATCTTCCCAAAATCCTTCTCCAGAAATACCCTTTACATAACACCAAAGAAAAGGCAACACTGGTTGCTAAAACAGGATCCACTACACAATGGATTTAAATACAAAGATTTAAATCAACCCACTGTATGGGTTTCCATTGCTACATAAAATATTACCACAAACTTTGCAGGTTAAAACAATATGAATGTATTGTCCCACAATCTATACACCAGAAGTCCAAATGTGGTGTAATTGGTTTCTCTGCCTAAGGTCTCAGAAAGTAGATATCAAAAGGTCAATCAGCATGAGTTCTCATCTGGAACTTGGGGTCCTCTTTCAAGATCATTCAGATTGTTGGCATTATTCACTTCACTGCTAGGTATTAGTTAGAAGTTGTTCTTAGCAACGAGAACCTGCCTCAGGTCTTCGCTATATGCCCCTCTCCATCTTCAAAACTAGCAACAGAGCACTTTTGCACGTCAAATCCCCTCCTCCATGCTTTGAATTTTTCTGACTTTTCTGTCTCTGACCTCTAGACTCAAATTTATAATGCTCAAGTGATTAGTTCAAGCCCACCCAGATAATCTCCCTTTTGGTTAACTCAAGGTCAATTGAATAGCAATCTTAATTACATCTGCAAATTCCCTTTTGCATAAAATGTAATCTAAACATTGACATAACACCTGGGGAGCCCATGTCATGAGGGCCATCCTAGAATTCTGCCTACTATCCCTATATATTTCATTTGGAATAAAAACAGAGAAGCGTTTTAAAAGATTCCTTAAACAAAGAATTCTAAAAGAGAAATTTATCCAAATCTGAAGAATTAATTATAATGGGATGTGTGACATTTTAACATGGCATTTCTGATGCAGTCATTTTTATATGGCCTAAAATTAAATAAAAATAAACTTTCAGCTTATAAAAAGGTTAGGTAGTGTATGCCCCAGACCTCTTCACTACAAACCAGGAACTGTCCTAAATACTTGCTTTTATTTTTTTTAACATTTTATAATGAGATAATTGAGATTTCCATGCAGTTGTAAGAAATTATATTAAGAGATACCTTTTACACTTTTTACCCAGTTTCCTCTAATAGTAAAATCTAGCATAACTATAGTACAATATCACAAGCTGGAAATTGATGTTCATACAATCCACTGATCTTATTCAGGTATCACCATTTTTACATGCACTCATTGGTGTGTATGTGTGTCTGTATTTAGTCCTATGCAACTGTATCACATACGTAGATTCATGTGACCACCTCTAAGGTCAGGATACAGAACAATTCTATCCCCCAAAAGATCCCTTGTATTGTCCTTTTATAATTGCTCCCACTCCTCTTCTGTCTCTGCCCCCCATCTCTAACCCCTGGCAACCATGAATTTGTCCTCCATTTCTATAACTTCGTCATTTCACAAATGTTACACAAACACAGGAATACAGTACATAACCTTTGGCAGTGTTTTGTTTTTTTTTTTTTCATTCAGTATGATTCTCTGGAAAGTCATCCACGTTGTTATGTCTATCAATAATTTGTTCTCTTTTATTATTAAGTAGTAGCCCATGGTATGGATATACCAGCCTGTTTAACCATTTACCTGTTAAAGGACACTTGGCTTGTTTCTGGTTTGGGGCTATTATAAATAGGAGACTATGAATATTCACATATAAGTTTTTTCTATGAACATAAGTTTTCATTTCTCTGATATAAATGCCACCAGAGTGAAATTTCTGGGTCATGGGACTTGTGATTTTAACTGTATAAGAAACCGCCAAACTGTTTTCCAAAGTGGCTGTACCATTTTACATTCCCACCAGCAATGTAGGAAACATCTAATTTTTCTACATTCCCACCAACACTTTTGCTGTTGTCATGACTTATTATTTTAGTAATTCCAACAGATGTATAGTGACATCTCATTGTAGTTTTTTTTAACATTTATTTATTTTTGAGACAGAGAGAAACAGATCATGAACAAGGGAGGGTCAGAGAGAGAGGGAGACACAGAATCTGAAACAGGTTCCAGGCTCTGAGCTGTCAGCACAGAGACCGAGGCGGGGCTCAAACTCATGGACCGCGAGATCATGACCTGAGCCGAAGTCGGACGCCTAACAGACTGAGCCACCCAGGTGCCTCTCTCATTGTAGTTTTATTTTGCAGTTCCCCTTGTGGTTAATGACATTGAACACCTTTTCATGTGCATATTTGCCATCTGTACATCCTCTTCAGTAAATATCTGGTCATGTCTTTTGGCTGTTTTCTAATTGGCTTGATTTTGGTTTTGATTTACTGGTGACTTTTCAAAGTTCTTTGGAGAGTATTCCAGATACCAATCCCTTGTAAGATATATGGCTTACAATTATTTTCTCCCAGTCTGTCGCTTACCTTTTCATCCTCTTAACAGGTGTTTCACAGAGCAGAAGGTCCAATTTATAGATCATACTTTTAATGTCAATTCTATGAACTCATTACTTAGCCCTACATTCTGATGATTTTATCCTATAGTTTTTCTAACAAATTTATAGTTTCATGTTTTACATTTTATTTTGAGTTAATTTTTGTATAAGGTGTGAGTTTTAAGTCAATGTTCATTTTTGTTGCCTACAGATGTCCAGTTAATCCAACACCATTTGTTCAAAAGCTATTTTTCCTCCATTGAAATGTCTTTGCACCATTGTAAAATATTAATTAGGCATATTTGTGTGGATATATAGCTGGATGCTCTATTCTGTTCCATTGATCTGTCACTCCAATAATAGGAAATTGTCTTGATTACAGTAGCTGTAGAGGGTTAATATCACCTTTTTTAAAAGAATGTTTTAGCTAATCTAGGGCTTGTGCCTTTCCATAAAAAAAAATTATAATAAGCCTGTATATGTCAATAAAAACCCTTAGGATTTTGAAAGGAATTTCATTAAACCTATAGCTCAATTTGGGGAAAATTGACATTTTTAATATGCTGAGTTTTTCAAACTATGAATATAATACATATCTCAATTTGCTTAGGTCCTCTTTGATTTTTTCATCAACATTTTGTATATTTCAGTATACAGATCCTGTACATGTTTTGGTAAATTTATTTATAAGTATTTCATTTTCTTTGGAGTTATTACAACTTAAATTCTATTTTTAATTTTACTTTCCACATATTCATTTTAGTATATAGAAATGTAATTAATTTTTGTCTGTTGATCTTGTATCCTGAGATTTTACTGAACTCACTTATTAGTTCTAGGAGCTTTTTTTTTTTTTTCTTTTTAAAGATACTTTGGGATTTTCTATGTAGACAATCATGTCATTTGGAAAAAAGGGATGGTTTTATTTTTTAATTTTTTCTCTTATCACAGTGGTGAGCACTTCAGAGTACTGTGTTATATAGCAGTAGTAAGAGTAAACATCCTTGCTTTTTACCTGAATTTAGGGGAAATATATTTAATCTTAGTAGTGAAAGATAGATGTTAGCTGTAGGTTTTTTTGTATATGTTCTTTACCTAGTTGAAATGGTTGCCCTCTATTCCTAACTTGCTTAAGAGTTTTTAATCATAAATGAGTGCTGTATTTTAAAAAATGCTTTTTCTATGTTAAATAATATGATCACGTTTTTTTTTTTTTTTCTTCTTTACTCTGTTCATACGGTAGGTAACAATGATTGATTTTTTTTCAATGATTGATTTTTAAATGTTGAACCAGCCTTGCATACCTGAAATAAATCTCACTTAGTCATGATACATTATTCTTTTTATACATTTTTGCATTTGATTTTCTAATATTTTGTTGAGGGTCTTTTATTTAAGTTCATGAGAGACAGTAGTCTGTGACTTTGGTTTAGGGAGTTGGGTTTTTTTTTTTTTTTTTATTGTATTTTTCTGTTTTGGGTACCAAGATAAGATTAGTCTCATAAAATTTGTTGAAAACTATTCTCTCTTCCCTTTTCAGAAATAAATTGAGTATAATTGGTGTTAATTCTTTATTTGGTAAAAATCTCCAAGTGAAGCTCTCTGGGCCTGGAAATTTCTCTTATAGGAACTTTTAAATTAAAAATTCAATTTATCTCATGGTTATAAGATTATTCAGGTTATGTATTTCATTTTTTTTTTAAGTTTTGATAGTTTGTGGTTTTTGAGGAATGGGACCTTTTCCACTAAGATGTCAAATTTAGGAGTAGAAAGTTGTCTATAATATTCCTCTATCCACTTTTTAATGGCGACAGAATCTGTAATGATATCTCTTGCTTCATTTCTGATATTGGTAATTTTCATCTTCTTTTATCTTTGTCAGTGTTGCTGGAGGTTTACCAATTTTACTGATTTTTTTTCAAATAAGCAGCTTTTATTGATTTTCTCTGTTATTTCCAGGTTTTACATTTTATTGATTTTTGCTCTACTATTATTCCTTCCTTATACTTGGCTTTGGTTTATTTTGTTCTTATTTTTCTGGTTTGTTGAGGTAGAAATTTTGATTATTCACTTGTAACATTTCCTCTTTTCTAATGTAACCATTTAATACTATAAATTTCCCTTTTAGCACTGCGTTAGCTACATCCCGCAAATTTTGGTACGTTGTATTTTCATTTTCATTCAGCTATATGTATATTTGTACCTTATGACTTCATCTTTGAGGCGTGAGTTATTATTTACTTAGCATCTTTGTTTTTTTAAGATTTTTATTTTTTTAAGTAATCTCTAAACCCAATGTAGGGCTCGAACTCACAACCCTTAGATCAGGAGTCTCCTGCTCTATGGGCTGAGTAAGCCAGGCAGCCCTACTTAGCATCTTTGAACCACCGATTACTTGTAGATTCTCATATCCCTCTATTATTGATTTCTAGTTTGACTCTATTATGGTCATACAACACACTATATGAATCCAATTCTTTTAAATATGTTCAGGTTTGTTTTACAATTCTGAATATGATCTATCTTAATGAATGCTACATGCACACTTGAAAAGAATGTATAGTTTGCAGTTGTTGGGTAGAGTGTTTTATAAATGTCATCTAGCTCTTGTTAGTTGATAGAGCTATTCAGTTCATTTAATTTGCTAATTTTCTGTACTTAATTCTATCTACTGCTGATAGTGAAGTGTGGGAGTCCCCAACTATAAGTGTGAATTTGTCTATTTCCCTTTTTAGTTCTATCAGTTTTTATTTCATATATTTGTTTGGTGCATACACATTGAGGATCACTATGTCTTCTTGGTGGGTTACTTCTTTTATTATATAATGTCTCCCATTGTTCCCAGTAATTTTCTTTGCTCTTACATCTACTTAATCTGATATTAACATAGTCATTTCTCTTTTTTAAAAATTAATGTTAATATGATATACCTTTATCTCTTCTTTTCAACCTACAATGTCATTGTGTTTGAAGTGAATTTCTTATAGACAGCATATAATTGTGTCATGGGGTTTTTTTTAGTTTGTTTGGAGGGGTGTTTTTTTGTTTGTTTGTTTGTTTGTTTTTGGCTCTACTTGGATAATCTCTTTTAACTGGTATATTCTGACCATTGACATAAAGTAACTATTGCTATGTTAGGGCTTAAGTCTGCTATTTTATTATTTGTTTTCTGTTCATTTCCCCCATTTTCATTCCTCCATTTCTTTCTTGCCTTCCTGAGGGTTACTGGAAATATTTTTAGGATTCCATCTTCACTTATTTATACTATTTTTGAGTATACAGTTTTATATATTTTCTTAACAACTGCTGTATGTGGTACAATTTACATATGAAACATGTCATAACCTACTGATATAAATGTTTTGTCACTTCAAGTGAAGTACTAAAATTGCACTTATTTAAGGTTCTTTTATTTTCCTCACTTTTTAAATATAATTGTCTCATTATATCCTCTACATACAATGAGCACAAGATATCGCTATAATTTTTGCTTCAACTGTCAAATTTTTTTAAATTATAAGGATGAAGATAGTTTACTATGTTTATCCACATTTTTTCCATTTCACTCTTCTTTCTTCTTTTCTGAAGTTCAAATCCTGCTGTTATCATTTCCTTTCTGTTTAGAGAGAGCTTCTTTTAGCTACTGTTCAAGGGTAGATAAGCTAGGGACAAATACTCTTGGTTTTCCTTTTTTCAAAATGCCTTTATTTCCCTCTTTATTCCTGAAGGATAGTTTCACCAGTTAGAGAATTTATGGCTGGCAGGGTTATTTTTGTTTTGTTTTGTTTTGTTTTTTCTGTATTTGAAAAACATGCTGATTTTGTCTGGACTCCATGGTTTCAGATAAGATATCCACTATTATTCGAGTTGGTATCCATCCCTCTATAAATGCTGAGTACTTTCTCTCTGGGTGCTCTAAGATCTTTTTTCCTTTTCTTACTTTTTAGAGGCTTAATTGTGACGTGTCAGCATGGATTTCTTTGGGCTTATCCCATTTGGGATTCACTCATCTTTTTAAATATGTAAATTTATATCTTTTGCCAAATTTGGGAAGTTTACAGCTATTACTTCTTCAAATATTTATTCAGTCCCATATTCCTTCTCATCTCTTTCTGGGTCTCTGATGAAATCTTAGATCTTTTGTTATTAAATCACAGGTCTCTAGGGTCTGTTCATTTATTTTCCAGTCTAGTTTTCCTCTGTTGTTCAGATTAAGTTGTACTGATCTGTCCTCAAGTTCACAGACTCTATCTTTGGTCATTTCCACTCTACTAAGGAATCCTTCCAGTAAGGCTTTCTATTTTTGTAATTGCTTGTTCAATCTATTTTATAATTGCTTTATATTTTTTGTCATAAAATTCTAATACTTGATTCACCTTAGTGTTGTTATTAGTTGTCTTCTCTCATTCAAATTGTGACTTTTTTGGTTCTTGGTATGAGATGAGTAATAATCTATTTTATCCTGAACATTTGGATATGTGTTAGAAGATTTGTTTTGTTTTGTTTTGCTTTCCTATTTATATTATATCTTAGCAAGCAGTCACCTTGTTTCAGTCTTCATCCTTCCTTATTTTAATCTACTTTCTGTTGGCAGTTCAGGGTTGCAGGGCTCTCCACATCCCAGGCAAGGAGATATGAAGAGCAAGAAGAAACCCCAGGAAACTCATCCTGGTGTTCTTCCACTCGTGAGGCCCCTGGCCAGTCCTTCTTCTTTCCTACATTTCAGAGTCCTTTCATGATTGTCTGTTGCATTATTTCCAGACAATATAAATAAGATGTATTTAGAGAGAAGGAGAAGGGAAATGTGAGTTTATATTATCTTGTCCCAGAGCTGGAAGCCACCAAACACTGTTTAGAAATGGATTGCTGAATTTGCTCTTCAAAACCCCATCATGGATCAAAAATGAAAAAAAGCAAATAAACTTGTTAAGGTGACCCAGACAACTAATGATGAAGGGGCAGTTAACACTCAAACTGTCCAACTCAGGCCCCAAGCTCTGTGTCAGCCTCCCCATGGCTACCCCAGGAGTCTTTAGATTAGTAACTCTCAGCCCCCTTCCTGCACTAGGACCCCTTGGGATCTATTCCCACCACAGGTTGGAGGGAAGGGAGCCAGAATCTAGCTGGGCAGTTGAGTAGTTTCCAAACCTGACTCCTCTATTTGAGATTCACTCCCAAGTGGCCTGAAACTACATAGCAAGTAAATTTAAAAAAACTCGAGCCAAAATGCCAAACACAAAGTGAAGAAAGGGATTTGCATGATACCACTAACAGCTACATTTCTTATCATGGAGCTCATACACAGTAGGCCCTCAGTAAATAATTCCGAACTATAACCAAAATGTACCAATCCTTGAAATACTGGATGAAGCTTGGCTCAAATTACCTCCCACTGGAGTGTTCCTGAGAACAACCATATCATGACACCCTGTGGAATATTTGAGATACTGCACTCTGCAAGTTCTACCAAAGTCCAAATTCAAAGGGACAGAGGGAAAGCAGGAAAGAAAACAGCTCCCCAAAGTGCATAATCAATATTTAAAGGTCTAGAATGCTTTTTTTTTTTTTTTTTTTTTTTTAACCATCATCAGTCTGACCCCAAAGGATAAGCACTCTAAAAGACAAGTGCCTGCTTCCCATGCTTGGTGCTTATCTGAATTCCAGAGCATTTATATGATTTCCTTTCCTTTAAAACTAATTTTAAAATGTGATCCAAACCCTAACCAAGACAGCATGTTCCCAAATAGTATGGAATTTTGTGTAATTTTTCCTTTAGACATAAAATGAATAGGCAGCAAATTTAAAACATCCCAAATTGTTCTAAAATGGAACATCCTGAAAATGTCCAAAGATAAAATGAAAGGCAAGATCCAAGGATTGTCTAGAAATTCTCATGATGTAAAAATATTAATAAGTGATTATTACAGACAAGATCTTCATGGTTTGCTAATCATGGCTAAATCTATTGAGAGGATGGCAGGGTGGCTAAGAGGTCTAGAGCCACCTAAACAGAAAAAACTCCTAATACTCTGCAAATTCACTTCTGCTGAATGTCATAATAGAAAGAAGATTTTACTTTTGTTTAAAAAAAAAACTGAAAACCTGTCAAATTTAGAATGCAAAACATTCCAATTTTTAAAATTGTGTACTCCCCAAAATAAAATAAAAAGCAAACTATAAACAATGGAATCATTATATGCAGAAATACATTTGCACACACATTGAACAGGAAATAATTAAGACCTTTTTTTATGATACTAATTTATCTGAAAGTCATAGTCATATATATTTTTTTGATTCAAGTTCAAACTATGTGTATAATTTTCATATTCATGGACTTTTTAATTTCTTCAAATAGTAACTGACATCAGAAAAATTGGTCCGCCCCTTGGAATACACAAAACACTCATAGAAACTGGAATTAAAAATGAAATAATGGGACAGAGAGAAAAAAACATTTTATAAAATCTTTAAAGTCTCATGAAAACCATACATAGGTGATTCTGATTTTGAGAACGATATAACAAATCTTCTGTAGATTTTCATTTATGAATTTTCTTTTAATACTTACAGATTCATTTTCCACTCTCTGTTCTGAAACTAAATTTTAGTTAGCAAGATACTACCTGCCTTTCATGCTTGTGTTGTTGCTACTTAATTCCTAGGCTGCTATTCAACTGCAACTGACTTTATATTTTAAGTGTATCATCTAATCTTTGGCTATTTAAATAATGAATATTTTAGTAATTAAAAATTGTCATTAAGATCACTAAAAAAAAAAAAAATAATTAAACTCTTTGGGATGAAAGTCTTTTCCTGTCCACACACTGTCAATAAACAAAGTACTAATCTTGTCACTTTTTTGGCCACTGTCTCAGGAATGCTTCTTAAGTACTCAAAGGATTAAATTAAATCTCACCTGCAGACAGGCTTTTGAAATCAGCGGAAAACCTAGTTCTCAAAGGAAAATTACTTTCATCATCTTGAGTTAAAACTAATGATTGTGTCCTTTGGAATTTGCAAGAAAATATCAGCATCAAAGAAAACAATTTACTTCATGAGAGTTTGTTCTTCAAGACTCTGTCTAAAATAATTATTGAAGAGAGAATTCATTTTAGGAAATATTTTTTCAAGGTCATTCTAAGAGAGTCATAAAATTGTGTCACTTAAATTATCTCAAGTTGATGTCTTTTCACAATTATGACTGTCTTGCTGGGGTTTTAGGAAGTTTTTTTTTTTTTAAGAATTATTTTATTGATAGTCCTTGTTTTGAGTTCCAAATTTGGCTTATGGTCTTTTGTTTTTTTAAGGGATTATATAATTTTTGAGCTAAGTATTTGAAACCTGCATGCAGGGAATAAAAAGAAAAGATTTATTTAAGTTTAAAAATTAAATAATAGAAGAAGCTGAATCTGAGATTAAAAATATGCATGCACTTGGGAAAAAATGACAGCACTCTACCTAGTAACTTGAGAAACTATTTTCCAACTTAAAGTATTCTAAGCTTTTTCATTTAATTTAAGAAATACTTAATAGGATAAAATACTCACATTGCAGAAAATTTCTTCCTAAGAAGAGGTAGCGTTTCAAAATGTTCCCCACCACGTTGTTATAAGAGTCACTGGGGGGGGGGGGGGGCAGGATTAGGACACAGTTCATTTTTGGACTGTTGCATCTACTTCCTAAATAAACAAATGCTGGCTCTTTCTCTCCAAATCAAATGCAAACCCAGAGGAAGGACAAGGAGATGAACCACTAGACTGAAAAATAGAAACATTATGTCAAAGCACCCTACATCATTATTTGCAGACAATTTATTTTGTTATTGGTTAGTATCCTTCATGCTAAATGTTCTGTCCCCTATAGCAAATGTTCCATTTCAAAAACATAGTAACATGTGCTGGAAAGAGAAACCACCAAAGCAATAGTTCTGGTGGCTAGAGAATATATTTATGGTAGATTAGAAAAATGAACATTAATCTGAAGCTCAGTATGTATGAATCATACTATCGATATAATTTGTAAAATACCCTAACAGTATATCACAATTATTTTTTAGTTGGAATAAAAGCTTTGTGAAACAGAGATTAAAGTGCTGTCTCTAAAATGGGTCTATGTTACATACAAGCACTAAAGGCAAGATTTGTAAATTCGCTTTTTATTCTCTTCTTAGAAACAGCACGAAGTATAAACAAATAACATTTCTTCAATTAGGTACATGAGCATGACCTGTTGGACGATCATTCTGTAACTGAGTGTTTTTTCCTTTGATTTTTACAATTGATTCTTTAAAAAATGTCCTTTATCTGTACATGGCAAGAGCTGCCCCACCCTAAACCTTCCAGAGATCAGTCTTAAATGGCCCAGCAGAACCTCTGAGATAGGTCTTGCCTTCCCCCCTCCTATCCCCTCCACTTCAGGTGTATCTCTTTAGGGACATAATCTCACATGTCATTCTAACTATAGTCACAGTATCCTGTCTGAGCTTCACAAACATTATACAGTAATTCTGAGCATCTTTAACATTTATCTCAAATATGTGGGGAGCTAATCCTGAAAGGATCTCTGGAAATGAAGAGTTTTCATGAAGTTAAGACAAAATCCCTTCTCAAGAATTTTTTTGTGACATAATGGGTTATGTTCTTCCCTGGACCAAAGGGATGGGTGGACAAAAAGCCCACCAGAATGTAATTCAGCAACCTGTGAGAGATACCAGCATCCTAATGATTTACACAATAAATACAGTCAAGGGTCCAAAAGGGATCAACCATTCCTATCACTCATTATGTTGTAATGAATCTTTCTCATATCTGCAAAAATGCACTCAATTGTTAAAATATAAAAATTATCCAAAATAGTGTGGCTTCCGACTTGGCCACATAAAAGAATCAGCTGAGTAGCTGAGAATGCAGATTCCTGGGCTCCAGGACCAGAGGTGCTGACTCATTAGGTGCAGAGGGAGGTTGGGTCCACATATTTAACAAGGACTGCAGGTCACTTTGATCAAATAGTCCATGGACCAGGGTTTTAAGAAATACTGGCAATGAAACATTTTTACATCAAGCTGAGTAGAGAAATTAATTTCTCCCTCAATCATCATCTTCTTCGTCATCAAAAAAAATCTGGAAATATTTTCCCTTAGTTTCTCATAACTGAAGTTATTTTTCGTAAGTCTGAGAATTTAAAAAGCACCCCCAGAACATGGATCAAGGTAGAGGCTGGGACGGGAGGGAGGGACCACTTTCCTTGTACCTTCCTTCTCACAAATAGCTTATATATATGTCAGTGGTGTTTGCATTTGGCAGCATCATCTTCTATGAGAAAGCAAGGGCCTAGAAAGATCCAATCTCCCTATAAGTCTCTCTAAATGGGAAGCCACCAGTTACTTATGACAAAACTTATCCATTGCCTATCTTCACTTGGAACACATTAGAAGTTGAAGATAAGACAAAGAGGCTGAAGATATAAGAAGCACCCATAAAAATAACAGGACGTGGTAAATGCTAATGGACGGAGTACAGCATAAAAGAAACAGATTCTGTATATTCTCTTCCTCTCAAGTTGCTGGTAAAATAACTTCATAAGATCTTAAATGTGTCAGGAGAAAAGAAGCACAAAAAGATTATGCCTGTCATTTAAACCCTGGGGCTGGAGAGATGAGCTGAAATGGTTAAGCAAGGCTTTCATTTTTTTCTTTTCTAAGTTTAACTTTGTTCATTCCTTCCAGCAGTAACCATCTGCATTTGAGAGGTCTGATTCCAGCACATGGAGAATTTACAAAATAAAATAATGACGCAGGCCCCAGATTCACTCAGCTAATGGAAAGAAGTCCATCTTCTGCAAAGTGTCAAAAATTCAATGTCATCTGCTAGCCTGACACTAAAGAAAATGCAAACCCACTTCTTTTCCCAATTAGATTCAGGGTTCCTTAAACCTTCCTGGGAGGCTAGTCTTGTTCTGAAATCATATATTTTGAAGAAGCAGTCTGTTTTTGTTTATGCACTTTTGTTTCCTATTAAGATCTAGAATGTGTTTTGTGCTTTTATTGTCCAAGGCAGCTTCCCCTTGTGTAATTTCTGAATCTCACAGATCGATATTTCAAGATGGCCATCGACAACTTCTATCCTTTGTTAATGAACTCTTCTGGTCCCTTAATACCATTGGAAGCTTTCCTTAATCATAGAACACGTCTGGGGTAAGTGATTCACATTCAGAAGTATCCAAAGGTACCACACAGCAGATCACTGCAAAATCCCCAGGAAAAGTATATTAAGATGCAAGGAGCTGCTGCAAGGAAGCAAGGGATCTTTCCAGAGGAAAATGGATCAGAGTTCACGAGTCAGATACTTTACCAGTAATTAGTTAATGTGTAGCATGAACCAACTGTGAAACCAAATGCAGCACGTAAAACACATAGCATCTTTAAATAAGCCCTTAGAATAAAATCAAGAGGAAAACTGGGAAATATTTGAAGTGTTACACCCTGGGAAAGGTACATGGAATTGCTGGTAGGTCCATTCCAAGGTGGCTTACATACTTACAAGTGCTTTTTTAAGAAGAAGATAGCTGTAACTTCTAAAAACTAAAAGCAATTTGCCCTCATGCTTAAATTTCCACAGGCTCTCCCCTAAGGCTTACTCTTTCCCATGATTCAGTAATTGCTGGCAAGAGGGGCCACTTGCACCTCAAAATAAGGGGCAAGTGGCTAATTATTTCTGTACAGGCCCATCTGCAGACTCAATCAGTTGCAGATGTAGAATTGTACCCAAAAAAAGCAGCAGCTTCTATACCATAGGGCGCTAGATGGAGCAGAACTCCGAGACAGGCAACACAGTAACCCAGTGATTCATAGGGTGCTTCTCTACTTAGTCCCCCAAATGGGCTGCCTTGGTGATCTTCTTTAGGACAAATGAACAAGAACAGTCAAAACAATAGGATTAAGTATATGTCGGTGACATTCTGATGAGCAAATCAAATCAACTCTGGATACTTATCTTGATGTAAGTATGAAGGCTTAGATTGCTTCAGTGTTTTGCTAGCTCTGCCTCAGTCTTCTTTTCACTCCAGAAGGAAAGAACAAGGAGGAAACACTATCCAGAGGGAGGCCTCCCATGCCAGGTGCTGTGTTTGTTGATTGAACCTTCATGATGACCCTATGATTTGGTAACAATGATCCCTATTTCACAGACAAGAAAAACTATCACATTTCTACTAGATGGAAAAGTAGGACTTGAACCTAGATGTGTCAGATTCTAAACACTGCCCTTTTTTTTTTTAACCATAGTCATATAGCCACTACTTTAATATTTATTGTTTTAATATTTAATGTAGATTGGACACAGCAGCTCAAGAATAGCTCTTCTGTAATCATTTATTCCTGACTGGTCTGACTACATACTATTAACACTTCCCTTTGCCCACCTCCCACAGGTACAGTCCCAGGAAAGATCTAACAGTTACAAGACAATGCACAGTAAATTGTTCACTAATAAGAAGATCAAGGCATCTTTTTTCCTGATATGTCTATGTATATACATATATATACATACACACATATATCATATACATATATATACTTTTTAAATTTATATTTTTATATGTTTTAGCTTATTCAGTATTAAGCTAATATTTGTATGCCAGATACCCTTGCAGACCTGGCAAAGAAGCCAAACAAGCTCCTAGCCCCCACAAGGGTTTATGTACATAAAGGGAGGAAGTCTATACACCAGTCAACAAATGCTCATAAAACACAGTAACTTCAGACAGAAGTACAAAGTATATGAAAAAACTAAATCAGATCAGGAAACAGAAAATGGTGGAAGTTAGAACAGCGTTATGTCAGATGCGGTGCTTAAGAAGACTTCTTGGAGGCAGTGACATCTGAGCAGAGACATGAATGCTATGAAGAACCAAATGGGGAGAACTACGGTACAAAGGCCCTGAGGTCAGAAAAAGACAGGGGAGTTCAGGAACAGCAAGAAGGCTTCACAAATCAACAGACAGCATCATACTGCCTGGTAATAAAGCTTTTTACCTCCAAAGAGATTGAAATATGATTAAAATCTCTATAAAAGCTGAGTCAGTCACCCATTCTTTTGTTATTTACTTATTCACCCACTGATTTGACAGAGAATTAACAGAGAATTATTGGGTGTCTACTACAGGAGGGATGCCTAGTTAGATGGTTTACAGAGGTATGTTCCCTAGCATGAGACTCCCAACCTAGGGGTCAATTCACCAATAGCACATCAGAACAGACTCCACAGAGAGAGAAGAGAAGAAAAACCTCATGCCTGAAGACCCAAACAGAACCTTCCCCCAAATTCAGAGAGTACCAAGGTGAACTCAGTATCAGATTGGGCAATCCTCCAGGGTCAAGCTGATTAAGTGATATTCAGTCTTATATACTCTGGTTGGGATACAGGAACATACCCTTGAACCTCCGAGAAGCTGGGGTTCTATTTCTAGGGGCACTACAAGGTTTCTACCAATGTTGAATGAGTGGAGGGAGTATATGCAGTCATAAGACCTTGTGTAATACAGAAAACTGGAGAGTTTCCCTATACTCTGGAATCATAGCACATATGGCAGGATAGAAAGGCCCAGAGAAGCTGGAATTCCCCCAGTTAGCTGAGCATTCCAAGCCTCAGTGTTCTACTTTCTATAGCTAGAATGATAATCATGTTTCCCCAAACATCTTCATTTACTCAACAGATACTAGCTGAGTGCTAGGTACCCACTAGATATTGGGACAAAGCAATGAACAACACAGCTCCTGTCTTCAAGGATCTTATAAGGGAGAAGACCCAGAAATAAACAGGGAATTACAAAGCAGTGTGATGTTATGAGTAAGTACAGAGCCAGCATGGCACTTAGGAAGAGTCCCGCTCATTCTATGGGTCAAGGAAAATGTCCCATAGAAAGTGATTACTAAGCTGAAACCCAAGGGACAAATAAGAGTTAAGAGTTAACAAGGTGAGAAGTTAGGTAGAAAGAGAGGAGAATATTCCAGTCTGAGGAGGAGAAAGTGTGCAGAAAGAGGCAAGAGAGAGCAACGTTTTGTTCTAGGATCTGGAAGTAGCTCCAAATGGCTACAGGAGAGAGTAAAGGGGGCAAAAGTGGGACAGAGGAGGCCCAAATTACAAGGGATTGTGAGAATACTAAGGACCATTATCCTGAGGGTAACGGGAGCCTTTAAAGTTTGGAGCATGGGAACAGCATGACCCGACTTCTGTTTGATGAAGATGATGCTGGCTGCTATGGGTGAATGTAGAGGAGAGCAGGGTGAAAGTAGCAAGGGCAGGCAGCTCCCACAGCCATGCAAGCAAGATGACTGTGATGGGGCACCCATATGACAGCAACTGGACAACTTCAACAGGTGAATGACAGACAACTGCAGTTCATCCACACAATGGAATACTACTTGGCTATAAAAAGTGATGAACTACTGGCGCCCACAACTGCACAAATGAACCTCAAACGTCAAGTGAAAGAAGCCATGCCCAAAGGATAGAGAAGTATAATTCTACTTACATGAGACTGTGAAAAACGCAAAATTACAAGGACAAAACAACAGATCAATGGGTTGCAGGGGCTAAGGCTCACTTGCAAACGGGCACCAGGGACTTTCACAGGATGATGAAACTGTTGTGTATCTTAATTACAGTGGTGGTCACATGACTATATGCATTTTTTAAAATTATTTTTAAGACTTTATTTTTTTAAGAGTAGATTTAGGTTCAGAGAAAAATTGAAGGGAAGGCACAGAGATTTCCCATATATACCCTGCACTCAAGCATGCACAGCTTCCCCATCATCAATATCACTCACCATACATGTGTTACAACTGATGAATCTGCACTAACACATCATTATCACCCAAAAATCCATAGTCAACTCTTAGTGCTGTACATTCTATGGGTTTGGACAAATATATAATGATGTATATCTACCAGTATAGTATCACAGTGTATTTTCACTGCCCTAAAAATCCTCTGTGTTCTGCCTATTCATCCCTCTCTCCACCCCAACCCTGGCAACCACTGGTCCTTTTTCTGTCTCCATATTTTTGCTCTAGGCATTTTTTAAAAGCATGGTTGTACACCACCTATGTACGCCCAAGAGGGCAATTTTACCATATATAAATCACATAATATATTTTTAAGTGACTGGACTGGTAAAAAGTGATTACATATCTAAAGGTTTGAACCACTAAAACTCAAATAAGAGGCAGAGCCCATGGCCTCCATGAGATGTTTCTGCATAACGCCCTCAGTCTGAAACACTCTCCAGTTGGGTTTAGGATCTCCAGGGGATGAGGATAGAAGAAGCCTGCTGGTTGATTGTTGAGGCTCCTTTGTCGCAGATTCACATGCAAAAAGAGGTGGAAAAGTGTTAGGGTCAAGTGTGAAAACATGTATGCCTATAAGACCCTACCATGACTACCACCAACTGGCCCTGCCTAACTCCCCAGCCTCCTTTCAACCCTGCCTCCACTGAAGCTCTTGAACTGATAATCTCCCTCACCTCCACACTCTCTATCTTGGCAAACAGTTTGTCTTTTTTCCCATTCCCCTGAAATGGCACAGGTTTCCCTGAGACCTTCCCATCCCTGCAAGGGAGTGAGCCCCTTCCCCCACCCAGCTTCTACTCTTCTGCTCTCTGCACCTTTACTTTTTCATGACACTCCCTGCAACTACAGTCAGGTCATTAAGTCCCTAATTACAGCCTGACTCTTATTTACTGTCATTTTCCACCGAGGATCCCTGGGGTCAGGCACCCCATCTTTCTCATCTCCTCCTATGTCCCTAGTCTCTAGTACAGAATAGACCTCAATACATGTGTTAAATAAGTTTCAATAAATTGCTCATTAAAAATATAAGATATTTTGGAACATCTTCTTGATTCTTCTAAATGAGTAGTTAATAGGGAAAGCAGGTGAGAAACTTATATAAGGCCTCTTTCCCCTCATTTCCCCTCATTTACAGAGAGAAGAAAGCCTCTTTCCTCTCATTTCCCCAATGCATGCAGCTGAAGTACTCAAGATAAGATACATGCAGGCAGGACCTATTTACTGTTCAGAATGAGGCACTTCCCTAGGCTGTAGGCTTCATGGGAACTTTGCTCTGCTTGCTCTGAAATGAATGCAATTCATGATTCGTAGATTCAATAAGAGGCCCAGGAATAATTTTCCAATGCCCTGTTGGAACTCAGATAAGTGCTAGAATGAAAACATTTACCAGCAGATTAAGATGGTTTCAACAATTCCATTATAAACCCCTATTTTCAGGGACTTGCATGATAAGCCAGAAACTTAATTCTAAGCTGAAACTTACCATATAATGATGGACTGTCTTCATAGATATTTTTTTAAATAAACGGAGAAAGAGAGAGGGTCCAACCTTTAGCCACTTGTAAGTTACTGGATTGCCATAAAAGAAAAACTGAAAAGCAGTTTCCGTGTTTCTTTAAAACATTCTTACAGAGAGGAAAAGTCTTTGTTTTCAACATTAATCTTGAGGACCAGTCATCAGAGATGAGACCACTGCACAAACATGGGAAATGTTTTTTATGGGAAAGTTGACTCAGGCAAAAAAGGGTGTCGACTTCCATCACTACAGTGCACTGGGCAGCCATTTGAAAAAAACAGGACAAATTTAACCTGGTCACATTTATTTGTCAGACTTAGTGTCCCAAGATGTAGGAAATAGCAACTACTGCTGTTCTCTAGACATAATAAATTGAGCATAAACTATGCTCTCTAAGGTCTCTAAAGGCCCCAGAGAGAAAATCAGACTTTGAGAAATGTGGGCAGTACATGCACTGTCCATTTTGCTTAAAAGAAAGTATAAATAACAGCCACACAATTCTAGCAATGTACCCTTAGCCCAGACTGTAAAATCCCAGCATGTCTCCAATGAAGTTCAGAGGCACCACTATTATGGGTGCCCTATGGATAGTTTAACAATCACTACAAACTTGTTCACTCTGTACAAAGCTACAGATTGCTTTCAGCCAGAAAAAGAAAAGGAGCTTGAAACGATGTGGCCATGTGGATTCTGTTCTCAATCCACTACAGACATTAAATTAGAGACATTAAATAAAGAGCCAGTATTATGGAAAAAGGCAGTACAGTAAAGTGCAGGGTCAGCAAACTCTGGCCCGCAGGCCAGTTTCCAGCCCACCACCTGTTTTTGTAAACAAAATTTACTGAAACCCAGCCATGTCCATTTGTGTACATAATGTCTATACCTGCTTTACTGCTTTGTTACAAATAGCAGAATTGAGGAGTTGCAATAGAGACCATCTGGCCCTTTAAAAATACTTGATGACTCCTGATGAAGTGGATAAGAGATTAGAACTCTGCATGACCTTAGGCAGTTAACTAATCTCTTTGAGCCTTGGGTTCATCAACTCTACAATGGGATAAAAATTATAATACCTATCCCATAGGGTAATTATGGTAGCTACAGAAGTTAATGCATTTATAGAAAGCTAGGAGGGAAATGGGATTTTAAGAGCTGGCACCTGAATTTCACTTGGGGATAAAACTGACCTTGCTTAGGGAATTAGGAAATATTACACAGTCCTTTTCATACAGGAAAGACAAGGGGTTGGAGGTGTGGTCTGTAGGGAGGCAGAGGAGCACACAATGACCTGAACTCAGCTATACTCAAGTGAGTTGGGGTGAAAGTGTAAAGGAAGATAATAAGGTGGCCCAGGGAGAGAAATAGGCAGGAGACAGGGGAAGCTGCTGAAATAAGGAGACAAAGGTAACCAGTCAAAAACTCCACAGGATGAGGCAACACAAACTTCGAATCAGGAAGCCTGGTGCTCCATTTTCTCAAGTATGGCCTATTGTGACCTGCTCTCCCACCTTAAAGTTTCAGGAAGGGCTGCTCACCCACCACACACCTTGTGTGAGTGGTAAAAGTAGAAATTAAGCCAGGGGCAGAGTGTGGAATGGAAGAGGTGCTGTGTTCAATGATGGGGTACACAGAACAACAAGACCTACTAGCGGAAGGAGGTATAGGCCAGTTCAGCAGTGTAACAAGGGTGGAAACTCACAACTGAAGGGTATCCTGAGAACAGGAGGCTGTGAGGGACAGTGAGGGACAGCCCCCTTTAGGGGGATGGGCTTCTTACTGGATGTGGAATTGGACAAGTAAGCTATATTTACTCATCTCAAAGGACAGGGTGACCTTGGACGGTTCCTGAGTTACACACATTAGGAACTTAGCACGGAAGCTGCCACATAAAACACTTCCTGATCTTTCATATGTCCTTGCCAATATGATTACTGCTGTTGGTACTATTTACTGGGAGTCAGAAAACGTGATTCCCATTGCTTTTCTATCTCATGATCTCAAACTATTTAACTACTTCTAGGCCTCAGCTTCCTTGTCTAGAAAATTAGGCATAATAGCCACCCTGATGACCCCACAGGGTTACTGAAGAGCTCAAATGGCACATGTGCCCCATGAACACTATAAAGCCCCATCCCAGTGTAATGTGGCATCATTAAGAAATAGTCGACTTTTTGGCAAAACATTAACCAATATAACCCCTTAAAACCAAAACTTCAAAGATCTTGAAGCAGTTTACATTTTCTCCCCTCTTAATTCTAGGCAATAAAACTGGTGACTACCTCAGAGCTGCATTAGGAGATAGGAAGAGGTAGACAGGCCAACTGCAGCTCATGGTCCTTCTTTTCCAATAGGCTGAGACCATTTATTTGAAAGTGTGCCTTTAAGCCATCTTGAACTTTCTTTCAGGTTCCTACTTGAACTTGTATCAATTGTATGGCAATCATTATATCCACTTGGTTTTTAGCATTAAGGTCACACTCCTTTGGGGAAACAGATGAGAATAAGATAAAGTCATCTTTACATAAAGATGTGTACAATATCTGCATCCTGACCCAGGGCTATAGGGCTATTTCTTTAGGGAATGTCAAGTAGTGCTTCAAGAAAAATAGCAGGACTATGCCCACACATGGCCCAAAGTGATGACCCTGCTTTGAATTGAAATACATTGCTGAAGAGGGGAAAGTGACTTCAAGGGTTTCAAAAGAAAAATTCAAGAAAAACGCATTTCAAACCACTGCAGCCAACTCTATTTTGAGATAACAAATGAGTGAAGCCCTGACATGGATCACAGTGGGTGAACAATAATATTGAATAAATGACTGAATAAATGCCATTCATATATCCATTATCTCATTTCACACTCATCACAATCCAATGGGGGAAGAAAGTGTTTTATCAAGGACAAAACTGAGGCTTAAAGCAGTAAAATAACTGGACCAAGTCCACACAGCTAGTAAGTAGGTCACTGGTTCAAGATACCACTTATCGATAAAAACACAGCCCAGTTGGGGCGCCTGGGTGGCTCAGTTGGTTAAGCGGCCAACTTTAGCTCAGGTCATGATCTTGCAGTTCACGAGTTCAAACCCTGCATCAGGCTCTGTGCTGAGAGTCCAGAGTCTGGAGCCTGCTTGAGATTCTGTGTCTCCCTCTCTCTCTGCCCCTCCCCTGTTCTCTCTAGCTCTCTCAAAAATAAACATTAAAACATTAAAACAAACAAAACACAGTCTGGCTCCTTTGGAACAATGGTTAAAATCAAGTGATTCTGCCAATACAATACCCAGCAAGCAAGCAGGAAAACATGGGTGCAATAACATAATAAAAGGCCTGTTTTCAAGATGCTCCCATTTTTATTAAGTCATTCAAAATTGCCCTCATGCTTAGCATATATACTTCTACAGTGAAAAGCAATTAAGATCTGACGTGAGCCAAATGCTGGTCTTCAGAGGTTCACAGCCCTCATGGCAGTGTGATGCAATCCGATACTCCAACGCAGTGGCTCCGAAAGACAATGCTAGTGTTGAGTTACAAAATTCGTTACCTCGAGCGGTGAGACACAAGCCCTCTGTGTATAAGCTATCAAAGCCCCACTGAACAAACTGAAATGCCGAACACAGCAACCTGGGCCCCTTGAACTCAACATCTGCTCAACAGTTTGCCTCTCTACCAGCCAGCAAAGGTAATGTGATATGGCCTGCCTGCTATAAAGCCTGGGTAGGCTGACAGAACAACCTGAGCTGGTGCACTGTAGATGGGATGGCAGTGTTCTTTGATGGGAAGGGCAGACATGGGGAGAAAAGACAGGCATGGGTTGCCTTCAAGTTTCAGAGATTTTTCTCTCCCAGCAGAATAGCATATGAAGCCAGTCATTGCCCTTCCTTCCAAGGAGCGATATCACTTTTTTTCAGACAATAAAACTCATGGAAAGTGAAATGGTTTGATTATCTTTAGCACCAGTAAATTTTACCATAATCCATGGCCAAATATATTTATGTCTGGCTCTGATATACAACCTTAGCTTCTATTGTTCACAGGAAATTTGACTTAAAAGACATTAGTCATCAAGTCTGCCCAAAAGAGCTCAAGCAGTACTCTTCCTACTAGAATGTCCTGCACAAGAAGCAAGATGGACAGACTGCAGAGGTAATGGAGGCTGACTTCCAAATCTCCCACTCTCCAGGGCCCATCAGCCCCATCATTAGAACACGACTCAGCTGTAGAGTCTTCTTACTTTTACAGTGAATTCATTCCATCTCCACCTCCTGGCCCAACCTGCTCTGAGTCTCTTCTCTCTACTTGCACTTATCTCTGTGTTGAGAGTTGCCATGTTGTGGTTGGTACTATCTGTCCATATTTCGACAACAATGACAACAGGGATGGATCCAGATTTTGTGGGGGCTGAATTGACTGGGAGTAGGGGAGGCTCTTTTTAAAAACATACAGAAATATCTTAATTTTCTAAAATCAACAAAACATATAAAAATGAGAACATACTTCCAGGGCTTTGGAAGAGACTTGCAGAAGGAAGAGGGCATGAACTTGAATCATTAGTAATAATGCATGCCTACTGAGCAATGTCCAGAAAACCCTCAGATCATCCTGCCTTGTCAGGCCAAGACAATGTCATGTCTGTGACAATCTATTTGTCATGTGACAATCTTTCCTTCACCTGGAGTCAAACTCTTTTGAAAAACCTGTCTGTAAAGGACACAAGGCTTGGTCTGATCCATTCCTAAGAGATAATTTATATCTGTTCCCATAAGGCGAGGAAAGGATGACATGAAACACCATTAGGTCTCTACAGCTTTCTCAGTGTCATAAAGGAATGCTTGCTATGACTTTGTGATGTTTCTCTTGGGAAATAGGAGAAACCTACTTCTCCATGCCTCAAACAAGAAAAGAAGAATTACAACTCAGTGGCCCCAGTGTCAACTATCTCAGATAGAAGAGAAAGATGCAAATCAACAGCACTGACCAGGTCATGTCCTTGAAGCTGACCTGGAATAAATCTGTGCACTTGGGCTACATCAGCACATAAAACATAAAACATAAAAATCCCTGCCACTGTGGAGCTTAGATTCCAGCGAAGGGATAAAGGACAATAAACACAATAATAATTAAATGATAAGAGTATATCGATAGGTAAAAAAGATATGGGTAAAAAAGAATAAGTGGAACAAAGTAAGAGGGATAAAGACTTCTGGGATAGGGGCAAGCCGGCTGCACTGCTGTATTAGGGAGTTGGGCAGCCTCATCAAGAAGGTGACAATACAGGAAACACTTGGAGCTGGTGAGGAAGCCTCCCTTCTAATCCATAAAGTACCTAACACTCAGTAAAGGAGCTGCTTAATAAGTATTAGCTGCTATTATAAAATAATATTTACAAGATGATAACAATGACAAAACCTTCTTGGTCTTACTCCCAGGGGGTCTGATAAAGCCACAGAAGTAAACAAAATTAAAAATTTATTGCTTTTCTTTGCATTACGCTCACACTAAACTCCTCTCTAAATAATTGATTTCTAGTTATCAGATATCCTCAAAGTGAGGATAAAATCAACATCATTTTCAGAGAAATTCTTATAAAACAGATCATCAATTCAGGTTACAATTTCTGTATTAAGATACCCTGGACTTGATAATTAGCTGTCCTTCAGTTATAATTCCCAATACCAAGACATACTCTATAAAGTGGTGACTATCCGGAGACCCATCCTGAACCCACACCCTCTCCTTCATACCCTAGGAGACACATACCCTTGAAAGGCAGATGTACAGACATATGACAGGTGTCCATAATTATTGTTACCTATGGACTTTCAAGGACTGGCTCTCAGGAAAGTTGTGAAGTTGGAAAAACTTTACCTCCTGATTCACAACTTTGCTATTGCTCACCATACCACCCCCCAGGTATCTGGTATCCAGCATGTCCCTAACAACTCTGCCAACCCAATCACCTCTCTGTAGAAGCAAAGCCACTCAGTCCTCTGACTTAATGTGATGGTCAACTTTATATGTCAATTTGGCAAGGTCACAATGTCCAGATATTGGGTCAAACAGTATTCTAGATGTTTCTGTGAGAGTGTTTTGGATGAAATTTATATGTCAGTCTGGTCTTTGGCAAAAGCAGATTGCTCTCATAATGTGAGTGTACCTCACCCAATCAGCTGAAGGAAGGCCTGAATTGAACAAAATGCTAATCTTCCCCAAGCAAGAGAAGATTCTCCAGCGGACTGCTTTCAGATTTTATCTGCGACATCAGCTCTTCCTGGTTCAACAGCAGATTGCCCCGCACTCAAACTGAAATTCCTCCCTGAGGTTCTAGACTGCCACCTCTTCCATGAGATTTTGGACTTGCCAAGCCTCCAGTCACATGAGGTGATTCCTTAAAATCTGTCTCTCTCTCTTTCTCTCTGTCTCTGTCTCTCTCGTGTGTGTGTGTGTGTGTGTGTGTGTGTGCGCGCGCATGTGTGTGTATAAACACACACATCCTATTGGTTCTGTTTCTCTGAAGAATCCCAACTAATATTCTTGGTCTTTCCTTCCCCACACAGACATTTGGGTCCGGGGCTTTCCTACCCTGATCTGCAGAAAATAGTTTCCTAAATACTAGAAAACTATTGTTTAGATCATACCCTTTAACATTATCTGATACTAGTCTTTCACTGTCTTTGAGCGATTTTGCAACATGGTAAATTATAGATAACTCACAGCAATAAAAATAATTCTTGTTTATCATCATACAATTCTGACCTGAGCAGTTGAAGTTTTTTGACTCACCTCCATATTTGGGGAAAACCAGTTTTATCACCATTTGCAAATCCATTTCAGTATTTCTGATCTACAAATATTTCTGCTATCCAGGTTCTCTCTCCAGTTCTAATATCTGACTGGTTCCTTCATCAATTAATGAGTTAAATAAAATCTTTAACACATGTTCATGTTATACCTGTATTAGAGTCATAATATTACCATTTTTTTAAATTACCTTTAAATAGGTTTTGTCTCTTCTGCTACACCAGGAATGCCTTAATTACATTTAGAATGTTTGCTGAATGAATAAACAACTGGATAAATGAACTAATAATTGAACATATGTTTTCTCCATGAGCACATAGTGATACTATATACATACATAGTAATTAAGAGAAAATCAGATGACCTCGGTTCATAACCTATTGCTGCCACTTACTAGCTGCACCACCCATTGTAATTCTCTATACCTTACTTTTCCCATTTACATAATGGAGACAAAAAAAATGATTTCAATAGGATTAAAATAAATAATCCATAAACAAGGCTTAGCACTATGCATGGCAGCTCTATAAGTATTCAATAAATTGTACCTATTATCAACATTTTTAAACAGGTTGACCATTTGGACAATTATACGCAGTCTGTCTTTCTCCTAGCACTCCCCAGAGTGCCCAGATCCAACAGGTGCTTCATAAAGGCTAATGACATTGGTGGTGACCACAACAGCACCAAAGCCTTCTGGCCTGCCAACCTTAATAAAGTGTGTTATCCATTCTTCCAGACCACTGCTGGAGATGTTACAGCCTGACCTTCTATTGATCCCAACATCGTCCCAATGGACCTTGTTCCATTGTAATTTATTACAACAGCCAAATTGAATCCACATGACAGTACTCAGAGCCAATTCTCATTGAGGTTCTCCCCATCCCCTGCCCCCACCCCCACAGCCCCCAAAGATTTGTGGAGACACTGAATTAGATGATTTACTCAATTCCAGATATTATAGCTATTGAATTCCTTTCTTTAATCTTGCACGTCCACCTAGAAAACGATAAAGATGGCCTGGCATGATTTTTTCCATACTCTCGTAAATTTATTATTAATGTGGAGTCAGTAACCTTTACTTGCCTGCTCAATTCTTCCCAGCCATGGTCTTTATCTTGAGGAATTCAAGTTGCTTGTTGCTACTGACATCTCCTATATTCCTCAAGCCTTTAGTCTCAGTTAGAAAGAGGCAAGTCCAGGAAGATAGCTCTCTGGCTGCAGGTACTACTATACATAAATAACAACAGGACTAAGGAGATTCTACATGCAAGTTTGCCAAAAGATGTCTGAGCAAATTAGCACCTCCCATGCACTGTAAGGCAATTTTAATGCCTAAAATTGGCGTTCTTGATTTTTCCTTCAATGCAACAGAGGGATGGTGTCTAAGGCCCTTTCCCTGTCACAGCTCTTCACTTTCGTAAGCATTTTGGACATTATTTTCTACCTTCTTCTTCTCTCCCTGAGTTAGACTAATCCATTTTGACACTCCAATTGGGAGACTTATCTAACCAAAATAGTTTGTCAACTACCATAACACTTAGCACATTCTCTGCTTAGTTTCCATTTCCTCAAATGTAGACACTCTATAGGAGGGAAGGTACTTTAAAAGATGAATTATTCAAAGAAAAAAAAACATTCAGCTTGATGTTCTAAGTGAAGGTCTGGTAGTACCGATATGAAAACATAACTAAACCACACAGAAATGCACAACAAATGTTTGGACTATAAACGGAAATGAAATATCAAACCAAAGGAACCAATTATAGTTCCTCAAGAGTTTAGAGTATAAAATGGCAAATAACATATATTTCGTTATGACAATTGCCATGTTTACCATAGATTTAAGTTAAAGTTATTGTAAATGGAGCAAATATATACATTACTTCAGATGCTTAACTACGTTCTGTTCTGTCAACTGTTATGAAAACTTTTTTAAAGAAAGGTTTAAAATAATACAAAGGAAAATGTGCTGATATGTACATGGGTATAAACATGCAATACTGTGACCAAGTTAAATTAGTGAATAAATGTTTCATGTTATTTATAGAAGGTTTTTCTTTCATATTATAAACCATAAATCTAAATTTTCCTTATGGTTAAATATTTATTTTTTTCATTGCATTATGTAATAAAAATGGATAAATATTTTATTATAGACTTAAGAGATTCCATTTTTTTCATTTTTTTAAGTTTTTTACTTAAATTCCTGTTAGTTACTGTACAGTGTCATATTAGCTTCAGGTGTACAATATAGTGATTCAACCCTTCCATACATAACCTGGTGCTCATTACAAGTGCCCTCCTTAATCCCTATCACCTATTTAAAAGAGATTCCATTTTTAAAAATCTAATTGCACTTTTTTAAGAAATAAAAAGCTATTTTGCTATTTCTATTTGTTTATTTATCTTACTTGAGAGAGAGAGCATGAACTGGTGAGAGGAGCAGAAAGAGAGGGGAGAGGGAGATGGGGGAGAGAGGAAGAGGCAGGGGGAGAGAGGGAGAGAGAGGGAGAGAGAGAGAGAGAGAGAGAGAGAGAGAGAGAGAGAGAATATGAATGAATCCCAAGCAGACTCCACGCTCAGCATGGAGCCTGATGTGGGGCTGGATTCCATGACCCAGGGATCATGCATGACCTGAGCTGAAATTAAGAGTCAAACACTCAACTTACTGAGCCACCCAGGCGCCCCTATTTCATTATTTCTTTTAAAGAAAGATATATAGGGGCGCCTGGGTGGCGCAGTCTGTTAAGCGTCCGACTTCAGCCAGGTCACGATCTCGCGGTCCGTGAGTTCGAGCCCCGCGTCAGGCTCTGGGCTGATGGCTCGGAGCCTGGAGCCTGTTTCCGATTCTGTGTCTCCCTCTCTCTCTGCCCCTCCCCCGTTCATGCTCTGTCTCTCTCTGTCCCAAAAATAAATAAAAAACGTTGAAAAAAAAAATTTTTTTTTTAATTAAAAAAAATAAAGAAAGATATATAATATGGTACTTACATGTAAACTATTTAAAATAAAGTAGTACTGTGCTTTTATTTTTTTTTAATGTTTATTTTTGGGAGAGAGAGAGAGCACGTGTAAGCGAGCAGGGGAGGGGCAGAGAGGGAGAATTCAAAGCAGGCTCCAGGCTCTGAGCTGTCAGCACAGAGCCTGACATGGGGCTTGAACCCATGAACCATGAGCTGAAGTCAGACGCTTAACCGACTGAGCCACCCAGGTGCCCCAGTACTGTGCCTTTATAAATAAAAGATAAACAGGATAAATAACAAACGATAAATGCATTATTTTAATGTTTTTTTTAATTGAGAAAGAGAGCTTGAGTGGGGGGAGGAGGAGAGGGAGAGGGAGAGCGAGAACCCCAAGCAGGCTCTGTGCTGACAGCACAGAGCCTGGTGCAGGACTCAATCTCACATACTGTGAGATCATGACCTCACCGAAATCAAGAGTCGAACACTCAACGAACTGAGTCACCCAGGCGCCCCAAAAAGCACTCTTTCTAACTCAGGCTTGAGAGCAAACCATACACCTCTGCACATTTCAGAACCTAGTGTGAGCTTTCTGTGGGGATCTGGTGCTCACTAACCTCATAAGGAATTGGCCAATTACCATGTTATCTGCTCCAGGGATGAAAGTGACATCTATGACACCTGCTGGCCACTCTCTAAACCAGTGCTTATGATAAATGCTAGAAAATGGTGGTAGATTTACACAAACTCACCCATATTACAAAATAAAAATAATGATAGAAGATCCTTTCTTCTAATTCTAAACACAAAACAGTATTGGTTTTCCTTCTAAAAATAATTTAATGTCATCCTTTCAACACAACATATCACACCACACAAACATGCACACACAAACTCCACACACCTCTCCCTGCCCTTCAGGGGCTTTTCCTCAAGTCCTTCACCAGAAGATTTACCCTATCTGATTTCCAATATAACTTTGCTAGTTTAACATCAAGGCTCTGGGTTCTGTGCTTAACTCTGACTTAAGCTCACCTGGGATAATGCATGTGATTTCTGGCTCTCAGAACCCTCACCTTCTCAACTAAAGCCAAGTTGGACTAGGCTGTCTCTCAAGTCTTCCTTGGCACTAACATCTTGCACTGTTGCAACTCTGGCTTCAGGACAACCTCAGGGATAAGTGACCCAGGTGGCTATAATACAGAATGTTTCATAAATAATAGGAGTTATCTTTAAAAGTATTATCTTTAGAATGAACAATTGATAAAAGCTATAACATGGATGAATTTCAAATGCATTATGCTAAGTGAAAGAAGCCAGATGTGACATACTATATACGTATATAATTATATACTGTATAATTCCATTTCTATAACATTCTGGAAAAGGTCAAAACTATGGGAAGAAGGGTTGACTGCAGAGGGGGCAGCACAATGGAGGTCTCTGAGATGAATGACCTGTCCTTTATCATGATTGTGAAGGTAGTTATACAACTCTGCACTTTTGTCAAAACCCATAGAAATGTACAACACAAAGAATGAGTTTTACTGCATGCAAATTTAAAAATCAATTTTAAATGATCTTTATGAAGTAATTCCACTTTCTTTCCAAGTTCTTTGAAAGAGTTGATGGATCTAGCATTTACATTCAAATTTTTAGATGAAATAATTTTGTTGTGCACCAACAGTGTTGGGCACTTTGTTCACTGAACAAAGACCACTCAAACACCTAGTATGTTGAAAAGAATTGAGACAGAAAGTGAGATGTGAGCTTATCCTCATTCTAAAGATAGGGAAAATGAGGCAGAGAAAATGTAAGTAACTTTGCTTAAGTTTAAAAAGCCCATAAGCTAAGATTCAAAGCCAGGCCGTCACAGTCCATGTTCTTAACAAATTAATTCTATTGATGCATGCATGTATACGTACATGTATATGTGTACGTATAAACTTTTAAAAATGAAAATAGAGTCATACTGTGGTGGCAAGGGTATGAGAAAACAGGCATCTTCTGATCATTTTCTGTATATACATATCAGAAGCTGTTTGTCTCAATCAACAAAATAATTTGAATATCTATTATCATTGAATATTCTTCTATAAAAATTTTCTATTGGCAAAATTTCCACATAGAAATATATCATCATTTATTTAGCCACTCCTCTACTTTATAATATTTTCACTGATCAGAAAAAAAACAAAACTAAAGAACCATGTGATGAATGAGGCTGTGGTTACATCTATGCCTACATCCTTAATTTTTCCTTAGGATGAATTCCCAGGTGAAGAATCAGTAAATGGCAGCTTTGGTCAACTGCCCCACATTTGTCTGTCCCCAGCTACCTCACATTTTATACCTGCTTGTATCTCTTTCAAAGAATATTCCATTGTAAGCTCCAATTAAAAGTTGGTAACATGGAATGGCAAAGGATCCTTGCCTCTATTTTCGCCTTTCCACCTGGCCACCCTTGTCTATGCCTCCAGCTATTCACAAATTCACAAACATTCATAATGTGGAGAAAGCCTTGGTTTATATGTATGCTACCCTTCATATATTTTTGTAAGTCAGAGCATCATATGGAACCTAAAAAAATGTAACTTCATATTTTAATACTACAGAAAGAAATATCTCCACCCCAAGTCAATAAGTACTATTCATTTGAGTATAGCCTGTTTGCTTAACTTTGCCCCATTCAAACTTTACTCACAAGAACGGTTAGCAGAATGCAGTAGAACTTGGGAAGACCTCACCCTTGGGAACAAATGACTTACTTCCCATTGCACCAAGAGGAATGTCTGAGGCAAATAAATAAAGCCCTGAAAAGAAGTATACCTTGTTCAACCTTATCAAATAATTTGGAATATATTTTTTTAAAAATTTCAGTTGCCATGAAGGTTGTTGTATGATAGAATTGCTTCCAAGCTATATTCATTTGTGATCTACACCAGAGCTCATCAAACTATATAGCTCATGGGACAAATCTGGTGTACAGCCTGTTTTTGTAAATAAAGTTTTATTGGAACACAACCTTCCTATTTGTTTATTTGCTCTGAATCTCACCAGAACTTTGGACAGATTTGTTATTTAATCTATTTTCAATTTTATTCTACATTTCAATTTTCCAGCTAACCCTTATTAATAAGCACCTACCACAGGCCAAGCACTGTGCTTGCTACTAGGACTAAAAACATAAGTAATACCCAGTTACTTCCTTTGCTGAACCCAGGGTTTAATAAGGAAAAAGACACAAACATATTAATTATACAATCTGAAATAGTATAATATGAAAACTAATAATGGCTCACTCATATATTTTGAAATAATGCAAATCCCATTACAATTATAACATTTCATCAAAACTCCCATAGTTTCTAAGCTAAGTAGCCAAAGTCATTGGAAACTGCTTTTATTACAGTTACCACCATACCACTTTAGTGGGCCAATACTCCTTGTCAGTATCCTGTGAACTCTACTACTATTTACTTACTTCTGGATTTCTGTAGCAGGTTTGTTACTACTGACAGTTATTTTAATATGTACTTGTATTGGGTTTTCTCTTGCTGTGTAACAAAAGACTGCCAATTTAGTGGCTTGAAACAACTTCCACTTATCAGCTCACAGTTCTATGGGCCAAAAGTCCAGAAGTCCAGCACTGTCTGGCTGGGGTTTCTGTTCAGGAAATCACAAGAAAGAAATCAGGGTATAAGCCAGAATGAGTATTTCTCCGGAGGCTCTACAGAAATATCCACTTCCAAGCTTACTCTTGTTATTGGCAAAATTTAGCTCTTGTGGTCTCAGGATTGAGGTCCTTGCTTCCTTGGTGGATGTTAGCAGGAACCACTCACAGCCCAGGGGCTGCCCCAATTCCTGGCCTCATAGCCCCCTCCATCTTCAAGTCAACAGTACAGAACTACTCACATAGTAAGTCCTCCTCATATTTTGAATCTCAGACATTCCTGTTTCTGACTTTAGGACTCAGATTTTATTTATTTTTATTTTTATTTTATTTTATTTTATTTTTTATGATCATGGAGTACTTTATTGTTTTCCATAGTATAAGGCACTTGTTTTGTAATGTGTTTTTTTCTTTTAAAGAAAAAGCAATCATAAGTGAATGCATTGGTAATTATCTATTATCAGAGTGAGACACACTCATCTACAAAATTATTTTCTAACTTCTTCTGAACAAACCGCCATTTTAAAGGGCTCATGTGACTAGGTCAAACCCACTCAAAAATCTTTCTTAAAGTCAACTATGCCATATGACATCATATAATAATGGGTTAAATCTATCATATTCACAGTTCTCGGCATTATTCAGAAAATGGACACTAGGGAGGTAGGAAATCTTGGGGGCCATCTTAGAATTCTACCTACCATAACACTTTTGTTAGAATTGTAAATTACTTTTATAAACTATAATTACATCATCCAAGAGCTGATTACGTGTTGGTGTTATTGCTAGTCTCAAAATCAGCAATCTAAAAAGGAGGTATGACACTTTCTTACACCATACACAAAAATAAACTCAAAATGGATGAAAGACCTCAATGTAAGACAGGAAGCCATCAAAATCCTTGAGGAGAAAGCAGGCAAAAACCTCTTTGATCTTGCCCACAGCAACTTCTTACTCAACATGTCTCCAGAGGCAAGGGAAACAAAAGCAAAAATGAACTACTGGGACCTCATCAAAATAAAAAACTTCTGCACAGCGAAGGAAACAATCAGCAAAACTTAAAAGGCAACCAACAAAATGGGAGAAGATATTTGCAAATGACATATCAGATAAAGGGTTAGTATCCAAAATCTACAAAGAACTTATCAAACTCAACACCCAAATAACAAATAATCCAGTGAAGAAACGGGCAAAAGACATGAATAGACACGTCTCCAAAGAAGACATCCAGATAGCCAACCGACACATGAAAAAATGCTCAACGTCACTCATCATCAGGGAAATACAAATCAAAACCACAATGAGATACCACCTTACACCTGTCAGAATTGCTAACATTAACAACTCAGGCAACAACAGTAGTTGGCGAGGATGCGGAGAAAGAGGATCTCTTTTGCATTGTTGGTGGGAATGCAAGCTGGTACAGCCACTCTGGAAAACAGTAATGAGGTTCCTCAAAAAACTAAAAATAGAACTACCCTATAACCCAGCAATTGCACTACTAGGCATTTATCCAAGGGATATAGGTGTGCTGTTTTGAAGGGACACATGCACCCCCATGTTTATAGCAGCACTATCAACAATAGCCAAAGTATGGAAAGAGCCCAAATGTCCATCGATGGATGAATGGATAAAGAAGGTGTGGTATATATATATACAATGGAGTATTACTCGGCAATCAAAAAGAATGAAATCTTGCCATTTGCAACTACGTGGATGGAACTGGAGGGTATTATGCTAAGTGAAACTAGTCAGTCAGAGAAAGGCAAAAATCATATGACTTCACTCATATGAGTACTTTAAGAGACAAAACAGATGAACATAAGGGAAGGGAAACAAAAATAATATAAAAACAGGGAAGGGGACAAAACAGAAGAGACTCCTAAATATGGAGAACAAACTGAGGATTGCTGGAGGGGTTGTGGGAGGGGGGATATGCTAAATGGGTAAGGGGCATTAAGGAATCTCCTGAAATCATTGCTTCACTATATGCTAACTAATTTGGATGTAAATTTTAAAAAATAAAAAATAAAGTTACAAAAAAAAAGAAAAAGGAGGTATGACAAAAGGACAAAATGTTCTGATGAAGGCCCCAAAGTGCTATACACTATGCCAATAATTTAGAATTCAGCTCTTCTTCTGTGAAAATAGTCTTTTTAAAGCAGTTACTTCTTTTAGTTTGCAAAAGGTGTAGTATAACCAGGTAAGGATAAAGGAACAACATGGCAATGAGACTATAGTATTAGAAAAGTATTAAGGTGCCCATTACCCGCAATGACTGTGGCATTATATGCCCCAAGAACACATCATCCCTAATTTGCAGTTATTCTTACGGGAAACTTAGATACATACTACAAAAGTTGTGAATTATGAACTTCTCTGCACAATACACCACGATAAATGCTAATACAGATATGTGCAAACTCTTCATAACAAAGCAGAATTCATTGCCAAACACAGGATAAGTAAAAAAGACAGACAGAAGACTTTCCTTCCCACATAAATAAGGTTGATTTAAATCAAATGGCCTGGGGAGTATGTGGGAAGAAGGACGGAATCATCTCCAGACTGAAATATGTAAAAGCTCAACCACCTCTAATCCCATATCACAAAACAACAACAGCTGGCAGCTGAGATTGACAGATGTGTCAAGATGCCTGTATCCATTAGGGTAGCAGCCACTGTCAGGATACTCTAAGCATTTTTATCTTAAATCTTCAAGGGATTTTACAGGTAATTATAAACAAACCTTTAAAAATCCATCATGCTGAAATTGAGTACAGAAAATAAGATCTTAACCCAGAAGCAAATATTTATTTAAAAGAGAATTTGCCTCCTCTGGCTCAGGCTCAGCTTTCTTGTTGAATAAGAATCAGTTCTCAGCATGATCTGGCCCTGAACTGCATTTTGAAATAACACAGATAATCACTCCTGCCACTTGCAAGTCACAAGGGATTGGAAGAGAACATTCATAATATAGAAGTCAAAATGACTCTCAAACCTTAATTATAAAATATATTTAATTGCTAGAAGACACACAGAATAGAAAAACTTCTAACTGTGAAATCTGTTTCCTAATGGGGCAGGGGAGTGTGGTCCATCTATATTAAATTACTTTTACTTCTTATTCCACCAAATGCACTGTGCTGCCTCTTCCAGCCAAATCTTTGCAAATGGTATTCTCACTGCTTTGACTGGACAACACCTCCTAATCCCTCAGCTCTTGATTTAGTCATCAACTTTTCCAGTGGCCATCTCTACTCTCAATAGGTGAGGAGCCCCTTCTCTGTGCACCATGCACCTGGCTGGCATTGCACACAGCACTTACTGCCCTGTAATTGAATCTTTAGTATTGTTTTGTTTTTTCTATGAGTGTGAGCTCATAGAAGGCAGAAATTTTCTTCAATAGCCTATGTATCCCCCAGTGCCTGCAGAGCATCCAGATCATTACAATGCTGAACATGTTTTGTTGGATGACTGGATGGTACAACGAAAAGGAAGGCAAACTGGGCAGAATAGAGTGATGGCGCCCAAGGCCTCAGATGTCACAGAGGAATGGAAAGAAGAAAAAGGAAAAGTGTCACCAGAGCGCAGGCCCTGTCACTAATTAGCTCTGTGACTCTAAACAAGTCACTTTTTTTCTCAGGACTTCTCAGTCCTGAGTGGAAAGAATGAAAAGACCCGACCAGAAGGGCCCATCAAGTATCTTCCAGGTTTTCTGTTCTCTCATATCTGTCTTTAGGATTGTCCACACTTCATCAGCATACCTACTTTTACATATCTTTTAAAGTCCTATCACATAGGGTTGTGTCCAATAGAGCCAGGGAATAGAAAGATGCAGCTAAGACAGTAACTATAGCTCCTGAATGAATGCATGAATGAATGAGCAGGCTTCTTGAAATCTCTTTAGAAGGTGAACTTTTTAGTTCTTTTGACAACAAAATATCATTTTATGAATATCATCTCTAAGAGAATGGCAACTTCAAATTTCTTAGTAATACACATGAAAATGGAGGCTGGTGAATTTACTGCTTCATAAAGAAGCTTAGGTTTACCAAAGAAGCCACATCTCTACTCAAGGGATGCAAAGTGACCTTCAAAATATCACTTCATTCTTGCAATGGGATCAATTGATTAAAATCACCAAGATGATTTTTGCCTAGGTCATCACTAACATTGGGCAAATAATTCCAGCCAAGAATAGGAGCTACACATGCTTGGTGATTATTTGTCCTGTATGATTTCATTAGTACCAGAAACTTTGGCATCAATTTCAAGCCACAATAAAGATACAAAATATTAACTGATGCCAGAACAAAGATGTTCTGCTTAGGCCGAACAATGTGCAAACACCAATAACCATACAAACAGAATACACAGAGAGAATTTGCTATATGATGTAGTGGGTTGGGATTTTCTTATATTTTTTAGACTGAAGAAGGCACTCTTTGAAAAAAACCTGGCAAGTCACAAACACTACTCTAGACAATACATTTTAGTTACAAATATTTAAGCAACATATTATTTAAAACTATATTCAGTCCACAATCAATATTTTCACGTCCCAAATAACTAGATAAAATATATGAAAAATATATTAAATGTGAATACAGAAATTAGATTTTCAGCCCCAAAGGGTATTAAAATCAAGTACATTTTTTTTCAGAAAAAAAAAAAAAAAGCCTTAAAGGTCACTTTTCTAAATGACTAGAATGCTGGCATTTAGCCAAAGAAATTTAAACTGGGTGATACCTGCTGGAATATCCATCCCTGTTGGTGTGAATGGTGGATTTGGATGATCCATCCATCAGTCTAACTAAGATGCTTCATTTCTATTATATATTCCCTATATTACAGCTAACTAGCGCCTCCCTCTAAATTAGTTGATATGATCAATGTAGTCAAAAGTTTCAATAATTCTAAATAATTTTAATATTTCAAGAGTGATACACACACACACACACACACACACACACACACACACACACACACATATATATATATATACTCTTTAAAAAAAGTTTTTTAACGTTTACTTATTATTGAGAGACAGAGAGACACAGAGCATGAGCAGGGGAGGGGTAGAGAGAGGGGGAGACACAGAATCCGAAGCAGGCTCCAGGCTCTGAGTTGTCAGCACAGAGAGCGACACGGGGCTTGAACTCACGAACTGCAAGATCATGACCTGAGCTGAAGTGGGTGGCCCAACCAACTGAGCCACCCAGGCGCCCCAAGAGTGATGTATACACACACACACACACACACACACACACACACACACACATACTCTTTATAAAGTATGGATTCTTACACATCAAAAATATAAAAGAGAAAATAATAGTAATAGTTCAAATATCATATGCACATACACAAGATGTTCATCTCTGTAAACTTCCTATAATGATGCTAGAGAAAAAGTGTAGCTAAAAATGTTAATCACATCAGCTGAGACAATATTCAGAGATAATGGAGAGAACAACGTTATACAAAGTAAAAATCATTTTAAGGAATACTATCTCAAGAGAAAGCCAAGACAAGTCGGATAGGCCATGCATGGGAAGAAGAGGAATCCTATAGACCAGGGCTTGGTCTGGATCATCATTTGCTTTGGAGGGTGGGAAGCATCTCCTGTGCATTGCAGGATGTTTAGCAGCACCCCTGGACACTACCCACCAGATGCTTGTAGCAATCCCCCTGCTGTGACAACCAAAACTATCCCCAGACATTGCCAAATGTTCCTGGGGTGGGAGGGTTGTAAAGTATCTCCTGGTCGAGAACCCTGCCTCAGATTCACAGCCACCCTGGTTGCCGCTCCAACCCTTGGACGCCAGCCCAGTTCCTGGCTTCAGATGCAGAGTGAGCCTGCCTACACCGAGGTCAGACCTTAAAGTGAGCATCTCACAGCAAAGTGGAGCAGCTTCCCAGACCATGTCCTCTCGGACCAGGTGAGAAGTCTCCCAAATCACAAATACATTGGAACTCATCCAGGCAAGTTGCTTAGATGCCTCAGGTCTTATTTTGAGATCTTGGTTCTGTAAGCCAACTACCAAAACAAAGTGAAATTACTATGATAGCAAGCGTGGTGCAATCCTTTGAAAATGAAGCAGCAAAACAATCCAGTGGCTTAGAATGGTACATGAAGAATCTCATGGGGGAAAAGTAAAACAAAAGTAAACTGAAGATTATCACAATCTTTTTTCTAAATATAGCTTAACATACATATTAACATACGTTTTTAACCAGAACTGATGTTGTATTTTATTAACTTAATTGGTTTCCTATTTTTTATCACATTAGTTACCTCATCTCTGTTGGTTGATAATGTATAAATACAGGCATCCTTTTGTGTCAACCTCAGGTAATTTGCTCATAGTAGAGTTTAGCTCTTAAAGTTAATGATCCCACTTGCCCCATGAGTGAGGCAGGATCACAAAACAGAAAAATATAAGAATAGTGGGGTGTTTAAGAATAGCTCCATCAGTTTCCTACTGGGTAGAGTCTGGACAAGTTACTCAAGTCACACAAGTTTAAACCAGTCTCCTCTTTTAAAAATAGGGATTGTGGTAGCACATATCTGCCATTAGGTTTGTCATAAGGACCCATAACCTAAGGATGCAAAGCCCTTAGCACAGTGTCTGGTGTATAGTAAGGGCTCAATGAATAGTAAATAATCCTTTTGTTATAAAAAATTATCATTTGCATGGTCATAATTAAAAATAACCATGAATGATCAATAATTCCATCTTATCACTCTATAGAATACCATGCCTCTAACAATCCAGTAAGTTAGAAGTGAGAACCAGAGGAGGAAGCATTAGTCTCTTTGCAGAGCAAGACAGTATACTTGATAAATGTCACATATTCTTTTTATTAAAAAGGAAAATGAAGCAAGAGTAGTTAAGTGCCCTTACTCAAGCCTTAATCCATTTTTACCTTGTCAGGGTAATGGAACCAAGGCTTGAGGTGTTAGATGTGGGTAGAGCAGAAGTAATTTCCTCATCCGTTTTATTATCCATGGGGTGGTTCCATCTTGCAGCCTACAGAGAACATTCTGTCCTGGGAACAATAAGTGAGTCTAACATTTCACTGGGGCAAAAGACTCCTAATAGCTAACAATATTCTTGGGCCAGGAGTGGATCTCAAAATGATTTCTCTTCTCCCAAGTTCTCATTCATTCAGAATTTGCTGATATAATTTATTCACCCAATGCATATTGATTGAGGACCATCACCTGCCAAGAATTCTGCAAAAGCTGGAAGTATCTTGATGATCACGGTTGGGGCACTCAAGGAGATTAGCCATGGGAGGGAAGCCAACACTCACTAAAGGGATGCAGAATTTCAAACTGAGCCAAGAAATGGTTCTTTAAAAGTATAAAACCTCTCCCAGCCTGCAATGTCAGCAAAGACTTCCCAGTGTAAGTGACACAAGAACTGAGTGGAAATCTCAGGTGTAAAGCTTGGAACCACATTTCCCAGATTCCTTTTAGGGCAGGTTTGGTTAGATCCTACCAATGAGAGGCACCTGTATGAAATTTGGAGCTCTGCCCCAGGACTTTAAATCTCAACCAACAGTGTGATGTAAGGGAAGAGGGAGGAAGGTGAGAGGGCAGGCATCAACAGAGAAGACACCTGAACAGACACTCCTGGTTATGAGATCGTGGCACTCGCTCTTTTCTCTTAGTCTTCTACAGCTGTCCTGACTCTTGATCATTTCTAATCTTGTTCTACCAGCCAGACATTGGGGCTCTGGATATCCTTGCCATAAACTAACTCCTTTTTGCTCAAGGTAGCAGAATTAGCTTCTGCTGTTTGTATTCATCAAGCAGTTTGTTTCTGGTAATATGCCATGTTGCTCTCCACTGTACTTACATTTAGGATTATGCATGTCTATCTCCCCAACCAGACTATCAGCTTCCTGAGGACTAGAGACTATGTTATATCCCTTTGAGCCTCCAGGACCTAGAGTAGTGACTTACTGACGCATAGGAAACACTCAGTAAATGCAAAAATAATATGATTTTGCACGTGTTCAAAAAACAGAAGGCTTGCCAATAATAATATAAAAGTGCAACTGGATGTTTAAACACCAGGAAAAAGATCAATTGAGTCAAAAAGTGCTCCCTACTTTACACCAACATGGAAATCTCCATGTTCTATAATCATCTTCTCAGGTAATTGTTTTTTATTTTTTATTTTTAATAAACTTCATGAAGAAACCCAGTATGCTAATAACCATAGTCCTGTAGGGTCTTTACCTCTGAACTTATCATCATTCATAATTTTCACCACCACACTTCCAAATTGGTAGAATAAAGCTGAAGTGGGCAGGTCCATAGATGCCACCCCTAGAAGCCAATTCCACTCACACCTCCCTGCCCTTTCCAACCCACAGGGCAATCCATGAAGCCCAGTAGGTAGCTACTGAACTTGGCTTCCAGAGAAATCACCATCTGTTTTTCTACCCCTAATAAATAAAGTACATCTGCTCTATAAAGTGGGACTGAGCCCTAGAATTAAAATGGAGATAGAACTTTTGTCCAATTTAATGACTTTTTAAAAATTTCTTGGGTAGTAGGTTTATGTTGCATGAGCTACATCAGTCTGAATTTGATCTGGGTCAAATAATGCTACCATGTCCTAAAATCCTGGACATTATACACTTTCCAAATGTACAATGTCATCAAGGTTTTATGACATTTCCTACAAAAACTCAATAGTCAGGTAGCACTTCATCAGTTGAAGTCTGAATTCAGGTATGAGAACAGAATGTTAAGTCTGCAGCTTGAAAACTATACTGCTCCTCTGACTTCAGCATCACAGCCATAAGGGGATGCTCCACTGAACAATTTTCATACATGCACATTTTTCCCCCTACTAAAAGAACTCTGTATCTGGGAATTATGGAGTGGAGGCAAATTGCAGTAGAACCAAAATCTATACTTGATGACTGCTGTGTTCCTACAAAAGCTTGCTCAGAGATATTCTGTCACCTGGGGTTCTCTGTTTCATCAACTTCATTTCCTTCCTCAAGTAAAAAAATGATTAGGACAAGAATTGAAATTATACCATGCATACTTTCAGACCACAATGCTATGAAGCTTGAAATCAACCACAGGAAAAAGTCTGGAAAACCTCCAAAAGCATGGAGGTTAAAGAACACCCTACTAACGAATGAGTGGGTCAACCAGGCAATTAGAGAAGAAATTAAAATATATATAGAAACAAACGAAAATGAAAATACAACAATCCAAACGCTTTGGGATGCAGCGAAGGCAGTCCTGAGAGGAAAATACATTGCAATCCAGGCCTATCTCAAGAAACAAGAAAAATCCCAAATACAAAATCTAACAGCACACCTAAAGGAAATAGAAGCAGAACAGCAAAGGCAGCCTAAACCCAGCAGAAGAAGAGAAATAATAAAGATCAGAGCAGAAATAAACAATATAGAATCTAAAAAAACTGTAGAGCAGATCAACGAAACCAAGAGTTGGTTTTTTGAAAAAATAAACAAAATTGACAAACCTCTAGCCAGGCTTCTCAAAAAGAAAAGGGAGATGACCCAAATAGATAAAATCATGAATGAAAATGGAATGATTACAACCAATCCCTCAGAGATACAAACAATTATCAGGGAATACTATGAAAAATTATATGCCAGCAAATTGGACAACCTGGAAGAAATGGACAAATTCCTAAACACCCACACTCTTCCAAAACTCAATCAGGAGGAAATAGAAAGCTTGAACAGACCCATAACCAGCGAAGAAATTGAATCGGTTATCAAAAATCTCCCAACAAATAAGAGTCCAGGACCAGATGGCTTCCCAGGGGAGTTCTACCAGACATTTAAAGCAGAGATAATACCTATCCTTCTCAAGCTATTCCAAGAAATAGAAAGGGAAGGAAAACTTCCAGACTCATTCTATGAAGCCAGTATTACTTTGATTCCTAAACCAGACAGAGACCCAGTAAAAAAAGAGAACTACAGGCCAATATCCCTGATGAATATGGATGCAAAAATTCTTAATAAGATACTAGCAAATCGAATTCAACGGCATATAAAAAGAATTATTCACCATGATCAAGTGGGATTCATTCCTGGGATGCAGGGCTGGTTCAACATTCGCAAATCGATCAACATGATACATCACATTAACAAAAAAAAAGAGAAGAACCATATGATCCTGTCAATCGATGCAGAAAAGGCCTTTGACAAAATCCAGCACCCTTTCTTAATAAAAACCCTTGAGAAAGTCGGGATAGAAGGAACATACTTAAAGATCATAAAGGCCATTTATGAAAAGCCCACAGCTAACATCATCCTCAACGGGGAAAAACTGAGAGCTTTTTCCCTGAGATCAGGAACACGACAGGGATGCCCACTGTCACCGCTGTTGTTTAATATAGTGCTGGAAGTTCTAGCATCAGCAATCAGACAACAAAAGGAAATCAAAGGCATCAAAATTGGCAAAGATGAAGTCAAGCTTTCGCTTTTTGCAGATGACATGATATTATACATGGAAAATCCGATAGACTCCACCCAAAGTCTGCTAGAACTGATACATGAATTCAGCAAAGTTGCAGGATACAAAATCAACGTGCAGAAATCAGTTGCATTCTTATACACTAACAATGAAGCAACAGAAAGACAAATGAAGAAACTGATCCCATTCACAATTGCACCAAGAATCATAAAATACCTAGGAATAAATCTAACCAAAGATGTAAAAGATCTGTATGCTGAAAACTATAGAAAGCTTATGCAGGTAATTGAAGAAGATATAAAGAAATGGAAAGACATTCCCTGCTCATGGATTGGAAGAATAAATATTGTCAAAATGTCAATACTACCCAAAGCTATCTACACATTCAATGCAATCCCAATCAAAATTGCACCAGCATTCTTCTTGAAACTAGAACAAGCAATCCTAAAATTCATATGGAACCACAAAAGGCCCCGAATAGCCAAAGTAATTTTGAAGAAGAAGACCAAAGCAGGAGGCATCACAATCCCAGACTTTAGCCTCTACTACAAAGCTGTCATCATCAAGACAGCATGGTATTGGCATAAAAACAGACACATAGACCAATGGAATAGAATAGAAACCCCAGAACTAGACCCACAAACGTATGGCCAACTCATCTTTGACAAAGCAGGAAAGAACATCCAATGGAAAAAAGACAGTCTCTTTAACAAATGGTGCTGGGAGAACTGGACAGCAACATGCAGAAGGTTGAAACTAGACCACTTTCTCACACCATTCACAAAAATAAACTCAAAATGGATAAAGGACCTGAATGTGAGACAGGAAACCATCAAAACCTTAGAGGAGAAAGCAGGAAAAGACCTCTCTGACCTCAGCCGTAGCAATCTCTTACTCGGCACATCCCCAAAGGCAAGGGAATTAAAAGCAAAAGTGAATTACTGGGACCTTATGAAGATAAAAAGCTTCTGCACAGCAAAGGAAACAACCAACAAAACTAAAAGGCAACCAACGGAATGGGAAAAGATATTTGCAAATGACACATCGGACAAAGGGCTAGTATCCAAAATCTATAAAGAGCTCATCAAACTCCACACCAGAAAAACAAATAACCCAGTGAAGAAATGGGCAGAAAACATGAATAGACACTTCTCTAAAGAAGACATCCGGATGGCCAACAGGCACATGAAAAGATGTTCAACGTCGCTCCTTATCAGGGAAATACAAATCAAAACCACACTCAGATACCACCTCACGCCAGTCAGAGTGGCCAAAATGAACAAATCAGGAGACTATAGATGCTGGAGAGGATGTGGAGAAACAGGAACCCTCTTGCACTGTTGGTGGGAATGCAAATTGGTGCAGCCGCTCTGGAAAGCAGTGTGGAGGTTCCTCAGAAAATTAAAAATAGACCTACCCTATGACCCAGCAATAGCACTGCTAGGAATTTATCCAAGGGATACAGGAGTACTGATGCATAGGGGCACCTGTACCCCAATGTTTATAGCGGCACTCTCAACAATAGCCAAATTATGGAAAGAGCCTAAATGTCCATCAACTGATGAATGGATAAAGAAATTGTGGTTTATATACACAATGGAATACTACGTGGCAATGAGAAAAAATGAAATATGGCCTTTTGTAGCAACATGGATGGAACTGGAGAGTGTGATGCTAAGTGAAATAAGCCATACAGAGAAAGACAGATACCATATGGTTTCACTCTTATGTGGATCCTGAGAAACATAACAGAAACCCATGGGGGAGGGGAAGGAAAAAAAAAAAAAAAAAAAAAAGAGGTTAGAGTGGGAGAGAGCCAAAGCATAAGAGACTGTTAAAAACTGAGAACAAACTGAGGGTTGATGGGGGGTGGGAGGGAGGGCAGGGTGGGTGATGGGTATTGAGGAGGGCACCTTTTGGGATGAGCACTGGGTGTTGTATGGAAACCAATTTGACAGTAAATTTCATATATTAAAAAATAAAAAAAATAAAAAAAAAAAACTGAGAACAAACTGAGGGTTGATGGGGGGTGGGAGGGAGGGCAGGGTGGGAGGGAGGGCAGGGTGGGTGATGGGTATTGAGGAGGGCACCTTTTGGGATGAGCACTGGGTGTTGTATGGAAACCAATTTGACAGTAAATTTCATATATTAAAAAATAAAAAAAAAAAAAAAAATGATTAGGGCATTGTGTCCATGCCTGCTGTCCAGACATGTGACCTGTTCACATGGCTTATGGAGGACACGAGATTTCTGAGACTCAGAGCTCTGAAGGCAAGGCTGACAGATACGAGGTGCAAGCCTAGCTTCGCCAGGTTAAACATGGCTATGAAAGGAGCATACCCATTTCTATTGGCATCAAAACACAGTGCTGGTTGCCAAAGAGTCTATAAGAAAGAAATATTAAGTAATACTATGTGTCTGACATTGACATAAGTTTATTATTTCTTCCATGCCAACACACCCTAATCCAAAGCTTACACTGTTCCAATCCAGACCTGCCCTAAAACAGCCAATTAGGCTGAATGTGGTCAAAACTCTGAGTCTTCAGTCCCAAAGACAATGTTTCATTGGCCCATTAGCTTCTGTATTATTTCCACATTTTGACTAGATTTCTGAATTGTGTGTATTACTTCTTTGGGGATTATCTGTCCTTTACATTGCAGGTATATAGAATTCCTGCCCCTTCACTATGTTGCCAGTGGTGTTATTTCCTCCCCAAATGTGTTGGTAAACACTCAGTGAAAAAAAATGTAAAACTGAAGAACCTCTCCCAATACACATGAAATACTTCCTAATCCATTATCTACATGGTTTAAATAAGTGGGATTATGATCACGTTGCCCAAAGAAGTCATAATATACAATTGGCTTTGCTCAAGAACTTCCAAACCAGTTCCAAACCTTTGAGTCTGGCTTATGGAGCAAAGTATAAAATTTCGCAAACTGTGCCCATCAGCACATGTCTTTTGTCACTTATGCATTGAAAGTACCTTCCCAAAATCTTCATTCATAACATTAATGCCATTTATTCCTCAAGAATAAGAGTACTTAGTCTCAACTCCTGGTAAAACAAGGAACTGTGATGCTCTTCCTTGATTGACAGCTGGTATCATCATCATAAAACTTGAGGTCCATACACTTATTCTTTTAATTTGCACTAACCATTGTATTCTACTTTTCCAAAGACAAAAAAACAAAAAACAAAACACACAAACAAACAAAAACAACCTTGCACCCATCTGGGTTGCCTACCTACCATAAGCTTCAGTGTCCTTCAGTTTCCTGGGTTAATAACTAACTATACCTGCCTCAAAGGATTATGATTAAGAGTAAGTAAAGAGTGCACATAACGAGCATAGCAAAATATCCAGCATACAGTGTTCAACATAAGTTCTATAAATGTTAGCTTTCATCATCATTCACTCCTGGGAATTTTAAGTGAAAAGTTTTCTTTTGAATCCTTAGTACCTACTCTAAGAACTGCCACTCTGTCTCTCTGTTAGTCCCATCTGCCCTCAACGGCCCCATTGATTCAAGGGTCCTTGGTCATGTCTTCCAAGATCTCTTCTAAACATCTGTGTCAATTAGTTGGCACTGCAAAGAGGAGATCAAAACACCTGGGCCTTGTCTGTAAAGATTCTGACAGAAATAATTAATAATATAATCCATCAGATCACCAATACCTTGAGAGTGAGGATGGAAGCCACAGGGGATAGGGGTGGCTTCATGGGCATGTGACTTGTGTAACTGCACAGGTCCCCACACTCTGAAGGGCCCCAGACTTGGTTTTATGCTCATTCAGAAATTCTCTTTGAACAATTTTCATTCTGCACAAATTATGTAGGTGGCTGCAACTGGAGATTTTTTATCAGAATGGTATAAATTGTTTTATGTTTTAAAAGAACTACTCCAGCTTTTGTGTTAAGAAGAGCCTATAGGAAAGGTAAGGGTGAAAGCAGGAAAAACAGCTAGGATGCTGTTGATATAAACAAGGTGAGAGATGATAGTGGCAAATGACACCAGGAGGAGGGGCCAGTTAGAGTCCATTTGTCTGCAGCTGCAGCTGCAGTAGGGGTGTCCAGCAATATGCCTGTCTGCAGCAGTGTCCCGGCCAGCTGGCTTGTGCTGCCCACTGTCAGTTCCTGCCCAGTTTCCACGCTGGCTGCCTATTAATCTGACAGCCCTATGCCTTTCCAATATATCTTATTTTCTTAAAAGATCGGGTAGTCGTTTTCTCTTCTTGCCTGTTCTTTTCCGGGGGACGGTAGGGGACCCTATGTTCCCCAAACTGTACATAGTAGCAAATGGGAATTTTTTAAAAAAAATCAGGGTACATTCCCCAAATCTGGATCCCTACATGGAGAAAATGAGCTGCTGATGGTAAAACAGGAAAGAAGGGCCCTAGCTAGATCAAGCATCTTCTGTGTTAGCCCACTGTAGTCAGAACTTATTATATGTTCTCTGACAGACTGCAATTAAGTAATAGGTGTAAACATTACTCCCCCCAACAAATCCGTATGGGTTCAGTACGGTAAGAGCTACTAAAATTTACATAAATAAAAAATGCATCTAAAATACCTTCAAGACCCACAGAATACATTGTTCAACTCTTGGTAAGGAAAAAGAAAAAATTAACTTTTCAGACATTTTATTATTTTAGACATATATCTAAATTTGTACAATTATCCATATTTAAGCTGGAAACTATAAAAAGAATCATCTCTATTTATTTTTCAGACAAACAGAAAATTCATCAGTCCATGCTAAGAATGGCATGACACAACCACCAGTAAGTTAAGTGCCAGCATGTTAAGTTTATACTTCCTAACCTAAAACTCTAAAAAAAATAATTTCTTCTTTTCCATGTACTCAAAAATTTCTCTGAAATGACAAAACATGGATGATACCAATTCCCAGCCTGAATGGCTTATGTCAGCTCCTTACCTTCTTCTGAAGAACATTGATTTTTCTTTCCTTCACTTCTAACATATCTTTCATGTCTCGAATCTCTCCAGCCAGTGTCCCTTTCTCTTCTGTGAGGTCCTGCAGCTGTTTTGTTTTTTTATTGAGAAAAGACTCTTTCTCTTCCAGGCGTAATCTCAGTGCATCTACCTGAAGTCAGGAAAAAGAAAGAAGATTGTGGTTTTACACAGTGGTCATCAGTAACCAGGAGGCCCGGGGAGGGAACAGGGCAGCAGTGCATCTTCTCAGCACAGCATGGTCAAACCATTGCTCATGGGCACCTCAATGCCATGCATTTTAACAGCCTGTATCCACCTCAAAGTCCTGTCGTATGTGTATCTGAACTTTGACACTTTTTTTAATATAAGGTGTATATAAAATAAGGCATTATGAAATAGTAGTATGTCTCCCTGCTGTGAAACCATTAGCTAGAAAACAAAGCACATCACTATTCCATTGCACAGGGAAGGCACAACACTGCTTGTGCTCTGCAACATCCTCCAGGAATATGGAGAACATGATGAGCCATGCCACAGATGTCTGGAAGAAGACAAACATGTAGAGAAACACTCCTGAAGGAGAAAAATACAAGCTGCCAAGAGGAAGGAAATGCTACTGGAGGAAGGAAATGCTGTGGAGATGACCACTCTCCAGTGTTATGAAAGACTGCTTTCCAAACATGTAAGAAAAAAAAAAGGCATACAAAAAATACCTATTTCTACCTTAGCTCAAAAATTAGATTATTACAATTCCTGCTTTTCAAATGTCAGTAATAGACATAAGGAAACATAAACATTATTTTTAAACTTAACATTCCAATGACCATATGCAAAAAAGGTTCACATGGATAATGTGAGGTTTTGGGGTGATAGAAAAATTTAATCCTCACCCTCCATACCAGGCATTTGATAGACAGTAGTTACATCAAAAATCAAGTAGTGATGGAAGCATGTTATTTAGAGATATCAAAATAACCAGGCAAAAGGAGTTGAAAACAGGTTGTCTTGGGGAAGGAAAAATGGGGTAGGGGTCTGCTGTATCTGTTCACAAATCTTGTTGAGTAGTTTTTTATACTATACTACCAGCAAGTAAAATTTGGATGAAAAAAAACACAAAAATTAAGGGAAAATGAGGTGAGAATACCATAATAAGCCAAAATAAATAGTTTTGTAAATACTGTCAAGACAGAGAATCAAAAGGCAACTTGGAACACTGGAAAGAGGACACTTTGGTTTTAGGTTGGATTCTGCTTCTATCCAGCTATGAGAATCAGGACAAATAACTCTCACTCCCCCCTCCCCACCCAGCCCTCCAGCTTCAGTTTCCCCATCCATAAAACAAAGAGGTTGGAACCCCCTAAGTATCTGACGTTTTATGATTTTAAAGGCAAGATCAGTCTTAGGTAGATCAGGGAAGAAATGATGATATTAGAGATTTTAAAAAGTTATCAGAGTAGAATCTCCTTTTCTTACCCCCTTCCAAAAAAGAAGCACCAAAGCTGTGTTTCTAAAGGTCAAAGGTGATGAGAGGTTGGTGAGTAGAGAGTTTCTCCAGTTTCTATCCCAGGGAGGTGGATGAAGCAGGGAGGTCTCCACAAGGGAAGGGGTGAAACAGTGCTTATAAAGCCCTGTTGGCAGAATGACCCTGACCACATTATGAGACAGGATGGACATTCTGTGACTGCACAGGGCAAAAACAGCAGATTCCTTAAATATCTGATAGTTGTGCTTCTTCTTACCTAGGGGCCATGGAAATCTAGCAGCTGGGATGTGAGAGGGATACTCATGTCCTAGGGATCTTCCCTTGACTAAAAGAAAATTCATGCCAGTTGCACTAAAGCTTCAGCATCCCAGATTCTCAAGATTGTTTAAACATCCCAGATTGTTTAAAGTCATCTCTTAATTCCCTTGCCTTTGGAGATGTGTCAAGTAAGAAATTGCTGAGGCTGAGGTCAGAGAGGTTTTTTCCTGCTTTCTCCTCTAGGGTTTTGATGGTTTCCTGTTTCACATTCAGGTCCTTTATCCATTTTGAGTTTATTTTTGTGTATGGTGTAAGAAAGGGGAGGGTTGGTGATGGGTACTTAGGAGGGCACCTGTTGGGATGAGCACTGGGTGTTGTATGGAAACCAATTTGACAATACATTTCAAATTAAGACAATAAAATATAAAGTCATCTCCATCTACCAACCCAAAATAACATCAATAGTTCTCTTTGGGTTTTCACCCTATCTGGAAAAAAATGTGAATTTTAGTTTATACATAAAGGATGGCATTTGGTAGGTTCTTTGGAAATTGGCAGGACATGTTGAGCACTCCAGATTATAGTAGTGGCTATAAGGGGTCACATTCCATTGAAAAGATTTCCCACAGGCTGACTAGGATTCAGTGTGAATTTGAGAAGAAACTGTGGTCCTATGAGCCCTACATTCTAGCTATCAGACATGGATGGTCTGTATCTGGACTAGAGGAAATGTCTAACATTCAAAACTTTGACGTAAATAAATTACAATTTGGGAGGTAGTAACGGATGCTGGAAAGAGTTTAGAAAAAGAGACTCTGCACTGATGAATAATATGCTTAAAATTTACTGTGCCTTCTCACATGTGTGATCTATCAGTGCCCTGCCTCATCTTCCTGAACCTAGAAGAGACAAAACTCTGGCTGTAAGAATATCTCTCCTCCAAGAATAAAATAGAGACCAAGGATGGCCATGGTCAGCACACTGCTCGCAAACATCCAAATTCTACATGGCAGGAGGGAGCCTGTGCCAGCTAAGGTCTTCTGTTGGGAAGTTTATTTTCCATACACCCAAATGCATTTATTTAGCTTCAAAGGAATTTGAATCACGACCTTCAATCACTCCAGTCTATCCTCATAGCTTTGCAGTCTCCTGGAATCAAGAAACAAGGTTAAAGAGTCTTTTTTTAAAACAAAACTTTGACCTGAACTGTATCCAATTCTCAACCAACATTAGACCAGTTTGCAGTAAGCAAGTATGACATCATTTCTAAAATCAAATTTTAACTTCCAGATGGTACAAAACCACAAGCAGGCACAAAGGCCTCCTGATGCACAGAAGTTTAAATACAGGGACGATCAGGCAAGAAAGAATACAGTCTATCAAAAATTAGAATATGTACTTCCAAACTGGGTCCCCTTCACAAATATTCTGATTTCACTCAACAGTGTACATCATTTATAAAGGAATCAGAAAAGCCTTGAAGGTTAGATTATATTCCAACATCAGGTAGAGACATAAAAGTTAAAATGTTTGGGAATATGAAATACCTTTCTCTGCCTCTTCACTCAACACCAAATAATTTTAAGGGCCTTAACTCTCTCTCTTAAACTTTGGCAGTTGACTCAATAATAAAACTTGGCAAAGCAAAGAGCACCATCATTTCCCAGAAAAACAAAAGAAAATTAGAACTGTATGATATAGTCAATGCACAAAGACCCATAGGTTGAATTTCCAATTTTTACATATGACTTAACCGCATGGGAACTAGTCACCTAATGTTAAAACTAGGACAATCTTTTCATTTTAGGAGAATTACTCATTTCCTTCTGATCCAGTTGTATGAATTATTTGTGTGTGTGTGTGTGTGTGTGTGTGTGTGTGTTAAGAGCATGTAACATATGAAAATTTAACCTTTTATCTGGCAATATAAAGCATGAAACATTTGTTATCACTTCAGTTCCAGTTAATAACTTGAAAGAAAAGGACCATGGCAATAAAATTGGCAAAAATTGCCAAAATCGGAGTTAAATATTATTAATCTTGATGTCAGCACCCAGGAATTATAACCAGTTCCAATGGTGAGGTATGTTTCTATACATAAGCCTCCCGACCTTTATGCTATATTTTACATAGGTTTCAGAAACAGTTTCAATGTTGTGACAAAACACTAAGTGCTACTCGATGTGCCATAAATAATTTTTTAAAATCAAACGGTTCATTTCAATCTTAAAATGACTACAGCAACACTTGAGAAAATAAAAAAAAAAAAAAAGAAAGAAAACCCTTGAGAGAGAAAAAGGGTCCACTTGAAAATTTTCACAGATTAAATACTACTTACTTGACAACACTTCAGGAATTGAATAAACATGCTATCACAAAGAAAAACTTTAAAAGAAAATGAAACTGGAACACTCACAAAACTCCCAATACGGTTTTATTTCACATTCAAAACTTCGTTTGTTTGTTTTTCCTGATAGTAGACTTGGATTAAGGGTATATTTGAATTTGATTCAACTTGCAATCATTCAAATGGGGGACAGTTTCAAAGTTGAAAGTATGCATAATGTATACAGCCTCCAAAGACACAAACACTAAAAATAACCTAAAGCTTGCTGTGGTAGTAAGTACTAGTTCTCACTCACAATCCAATTCTCCTGTCCTTCCTGAATACAGGGAAGGTCTCCCTTCCCAGCCCCTTGCAGGAATATGGGTCTGTGTGTTTTATTCATGAAATGTAAACAGGAGTGACATATGTCAGTTCCCATCCATGCCAGCCCCACACTCTTTCCCTTCCTCAGAGATCTTGAAGGCTACATTTTCCAGATAGTGGAGTTACAAGATGGCAACCCCCCCATAAATCAGTATTCTCAGTGGACCACGAGAAGCAGGGTCACTCCCCATGTTCTGCTGCTCCAATTCTCAACCCTCAACATGGGTTGGACTTACAATATGATGTGTTGAACCACTCTGAAACTATTATAACTTCAACTGGTTTTGCTAGGGAATGGGCACCTTAAAACTAGAAAGGTTTGCTGGTCTTAGAGATTGCTATAAACCTAAAAGAAAAAGGACCAATATTCCTCCCTCTACTCCTTCTATGTGTCGGACCTCAAAATCTACTTTCCCCTATTCTTTCACCCCAAATCCAGAGAAGGGGAAAAAATGATGGAGAGCCAAGGACAGAGCTAAATGGAGCAAGTAGCAGAACCCTGGGGAGTGGACACTGAGGTCAAAGTTCAAGATCTTGGGAGCAGAAAGAAAGATTGAAGAGGAAGAGCCCCCTTAAGCCCAGTGGCTTGAACTTCCATCTGTACAGACAAGTGGCCCAAGTGGACAACTGTTTTGCAAAAGTCTCTGCACTGCAAATATATATGTTCAAGTAACTTACGGTAATGGCCATGGACTTACCCACAGGCCTTCCAAATGTCAGGAATACAACAAAGGTGTTAGAAGCAAAATGAGGATAATAACAATACCTCCTTCATCAAGTTATTTGAGGATTAAATTAAATAACATGTAATGCACTTAGCACAATGCCTGGCACCTAGAAACACTCAATAAATCTTTGCTATTGTTATTATATTTTACTATTCTGCTTTCTACAATTTCTAACCCAGTGATTTATATACTGTAGGAATGCAATAAAGGTTGCTAATCAGCAGCCCTAGGAAAAGTAGAGACTCAGCAAATAAGATTCTGTGCTCCAGCATGTACCAGGGTGTTACACTGTCTGTCATTTACTTTAAAATATTCCAGCATACACTGTACGATATGTGTATGTGTGGAGGGGTCTATGGCTGGGTGGCTGGAGGGGTATATTTCCCAAATGGGAATGAATTCTCCAGGGGTAGTTAATTAGCCTATGACAAACTTTAATTAAAAGCTGACATGCCAGAGTCAGCTACCAAAAGTGCCAAGATATTCTTTATATTTGATGAACACCTGAAATTTGGTCAATTAACATAATTGATGTGAGGAGTGATTTTCCCTTGGAGATGTGAGTGGTGTTTGAGATGTGTGGATTGGTTAGAAATGCTGCCCAAGTACTCCTACTCTTCCAGGAACAAAATTTAAGATGGTGTGTCCAATGGAGAAATGATGTAAGTCACATCTGTAACTTTAAACTTTCTAGTAGCCATGTAAAAACAAGGAAAAATAAACAGATAAAATTACTTTTAATAATATGTTTAATTTGACCCACTATGTCCAAAACATTATTTAAACTGTAATCAATACGAAAGATATTAATGAGGTATTATTATACATTCTTTTTTTTTTTTCTTTAAAATCCAACATCTATTTTACCCTTTCAGCAAATCTCAATTAGGACTAGCCACATTTCAGGTGCTCAATAGCCACATACAGTTCATAGCCACCATATTGGACAGTGCAGGACTATGAATCTAGTAAGCCCAAAAGTTTCAACCCTTAGATTTCAATCTCTGTTGCATATAAATGCTTCAGGGAGGATTCTGGCCCAACAGCAAGCAAGGCTGGCTGAGCTCTGCCCAGAAAATATCATCACATTGACCTAGCTAGTATAAACCCCTTTTGGCCTCAAAAGGACAGAGAGCTAGAACTTGAAGGAGCACTCTGAGAAGCTGTGATGTACTACCAGAAGGCAAAGTCATGGGGTAGGAATCCTATAGCCTTCCTTTCTCTCACCATCAGAGGTTATTGATCTTTACCAAAGAGAACCACATAATGGTCAATGACCTAACTGGCTTGGTGATTCTATTGACATAGTTTTTCTGCAGTTTTGTTAAAAAGAATTCAGAATAATCATTTCTTTTAAAAAATCTTTCACACTAATCCCTAATTATAGCAAAAGCCGCCTTTAAGAAAAAAAAAAATGTCCTTCAGCAGCCGCACTATCAAACACCAGCAATATAGATGAGGGTGTGTCCATCTCTTCTCCTATGCTTGGTCAGGTTATGCCCTTCTACTCTTGGATTTCCACAGCTATTTTTATTTCAGATTTCTTCTTTCTATAGGAGCTTTTAAAAAATCTACACTAACTATAATTACTTATTCATTCATTTAACAAATACAGAGAAGTGATTTTGTGTCAGGCACTGTTCTATGTTAGAGATACAACCTTTTAACAAGACCATCAGGTCTATGGCTTATTGAACCACATATTTGTGAAGTTGGGGGTAAGGTAGAGCAAACAAGTTATTACATCAATATAATTAGTAAACGCAATTTTTAGGGTAAGTGGAAAGTAGTACAAATATAAAATCTAAAAGCTTATGTAAAATCTTTATAAAAAACTGGAATAACAAAAGGCTATTTTGTGGGTATTTGTGTTTATTGGTGAAAATGTATATGTGTGTATTTGTATGTATACAAAATAATAAAATTAATGATTTAATAAATATCAGCTATTGTAAATCAAACCTGGGCAGGCAGTTTGGTATTCAGTAAAATGGTTTATTTAACCAATAGCTACGCTTTACTGTGCAATCTTGGAACACCAAATGGTCTTCACTGATCTTTAAATAAGTTGTGCTTTATACCTGTTCCACTACTTTCAAGATAATTTTGGATTTTAATAAATCTGGGTCTTTAAAAAAAGCCTTGTGATACTAATAAGTTATGAACAGATGAGGTATTTTCTCTTTTAGAAACTTATTTTCCAGCTTTGTCCATTAAAAAGGCTTAGAAAAAGTGACTGCCTCCATAGCAATAAGCACTCACCCAAAATGCCTAGACTGTGGTCTCTAAAAAACCATACCTCACTAAAAGAAATCAGTTTCATTGTAGAAATGATTAATTTTATATCTGTGGCAAGGAACATACAAAGTGAATATAGAATAGTTTCTTGAATCAGAAAGCAAGGAAATTACTACAGATTAAATAGTCTTTTTATTGGCCAAGGATGGGACAATTGGATGATTGGTCGTATAAACAAACATCAGGGGGCAGGAGCAGAGTCTGGGGCTAGGTAGGGAGCTACACTAGTCAACCAATCAACCAGAGAGATAATAGCTGCCACAACAAGGATGGAGATGTGATGGAGAGGAAGACTGTGGCTGTGCTTGAGACATATTTTGAGATACAATCAAGAGGCAGCTGGCAGAACTGAGGGTTTGCATGTAGAGGGATGAAAGGAAGGGAAGAATCCAAAATAACTCCTGGGCTACTGGCTGGAGCAACTCTTTAAATAATGCAATTACTGCATCTGCAGGGAAAGACTGGGAAGTCTCAGATTTGGGGGGCAGGAAATCAAGAGGCTGGGATTAGGTTCTACATAGTTTGAGATGCAAGGAAACATCTAAAGGTAAATGACTATATAACTTGGAAGACCCTAAGACAATAGAACATGACTTGTAGTCTAACATACATGTAGATGAGCAGTCCTGTACTTATGTCAACATTCCTCCAGAAAACATGTACTGTACATTTACAGATTAACTCCTACTTAGATGCAGCTGAGACCAAGTTAATAAACACTTATAAAGAGATGACATCTATATAGTTGAAAACCAAGAGAAAACCCTTTCCTAAAAAGATCTCTGGGTGGCTTTTTTTTCTGAGTTTTATTTATAAGGTCTCTCTTCTCCACACAGTCATGAGTAACAAGAGACTTGATCATTTCTGTTATGCCCTTAAGTTCTTCAAGGCGACTAGCTAATGTCAATGATGTATTATTCTCCTATTGGTCACTGCAGTCAGTAGGTTAATACTCCCTGGGAGGAAAAAATGGGGTGGGGGGACGCCTATATGATCCACTTCTGTGGGCTGGCTTTCCTTTAGCAACCAAAAGCTTATACATTTGACCAAGGAAAAAACCTAGATTGTATTTTAAGATATTTAGATAGCACAAAATGAAACAATAATGGTTGTATTATAAAGTGCTTCATATTTTAAACTATACCTTTCTCTTAAATTATAAGTATGTTCCCTTATACAATTTCAACTCAAAAAATAAAATTCAGGGATATTTAGTATTGCATAACCACATGCTGTGCTTATAAAAGTTAAGTTACAATCACCAGCTTGTTAATAACACAGTTGAGATTTTCAGGTTGTAAAGATGCATTTTGTCTTACCTACCTGTCACAAAATTATACCCAAGACCTACATACCACCTACTTGAAGAAAACAATGCTCAGTTAAGAGTGCTTCATATCACCTACATGGAAGAATTCATATCATATGCGGGTTAATAATCCAGCCAACTTTATAAAGCCTGTTTTCATACTTAAGTTTTTGGCTACTTCTTACACTAAAATTAGGTGGTTTTAAGTGACTAGTCCAAAGTTCAAAATTTAATGTTCAGTTCAGTTCCAGCAAATTTCTGAAAACACATGGGAATTGTAACTCATGTGTTAATACTTAAAGTTTTTGTTAATAAAACTTCCAACACTAACCTTACCTCACTGAACTTACCTCACTGGTTTTTATGCTCACTATAAAACTATAGCTGTCATAATATTTTTGAATTACTACAAAAGGAAGTAAGCCATTCCAAAGTCAATGTTATTTTGCAACATGATGATAGTTATAAATTCAAAATACTTAAAACCAATTTGCAAACCTATCAATCTTAGTAACTCCTAACATTTAAAAACCCCATCTTCAAAACATTTATTATTATCAAAAAAACAAGTTTAAGAAAATACCATGTATCATTCATATTGCATTTTCCCTTCAAGTGAGCACATTATATTTAAACATGAAGATACATTTTAACATAAAATTTTAAAATATTGGTTCTATTTAGATATGCCATGAACTTTCTAAATTATCACTGAAGCCCAAAGAACTTAAATCACTAATAATTTAGTACCAAGATTTAAGCAATAATTTTGTGATCTCAATTCAGTGCTTTTCAGTAAATCCAACTAAGTAATTTCCATCTGGATATGCTTAACATGTTTGTCAATAATTGACAAATTAAGAACTGTAGTCATTTTATTTAAAAGAGAATTAAATCCACATTTCAAAGTTTAAAGACTCAGACTCCAAGAGGATGGGCACTTGTGTTCAAGGATCCATGAATTTGCTACAAGAATTGTTTTATGTTGTCTTTTCTTTTCAATGATTATCTCAAAAGCTAAAATGAACTTATTCTGAATCATGTAAATAACTCCTTATACCCAAGAATTGTTAAGAGATTTCACTATCTGCCTTTGTGTTTACATTTAAGATTCCTCTGGGGTGAAGTGGAGAAAGCACAGAAGGGCTTCTTACTGCTCTTATATATTCCCTTCAAATCTTCACCATCAGACATCAAAGTGACCATGCAAACAAGAAGTTCATCAGAATTACAGAAACAACAATTGGCGAGGAAAGCAGGATATCACACAGTACACCACTATGCAGACCTCCTGAACTAGCATCTGAGTTATAGCAGTTGGCACCATATTTATATCAAGTATCAATTAATGTCCAGCAAACAATCCTTCTCTAGATAAAGTTAATAAATATCATTAGTTTAAATTTTATAGGCTTTGGCATCATATTTCCATTTAGTGTATAATTTTGATTTGGCATCATAGTTCTGTAAGAGTTATAAGCATGCCTAGTCTTACCTTTGTGCCTAATTAAGTAGCATAAGTAACAATTATTACATTAAGAAATACTGAAAGTCTACAACATTCTTTTCATTTTTTCCTTTTAAAAGGAATTTCTTCCCAAATGTGAGACACACTGCTCTAAGTAAACAGTACTTGTTCTTTGAGATCCTCCTGGGTGTTGTGAAAATATTAAATGGAGGGAGTAGTGGAAGTGTGTTCCAAGATCAAGCCAAATGGGGAAATGTAGCTAGTTCTCCTGATTTTAGGCAGACATTAGCATACTAAAGTTCTGACATCCCATAACAAAGATCTTATACCTAACTCACCTTTTCCTACATCAATTTAGCCACAGAACCCATGTTTTTCTAAAACACATAATAATATCCTTCAGAAATGTTTTGGAAAAGGCACCTGGAAGACTCAGTTGGTTGATTGTCTGACTTCAGCTCAGGTCATGATCTCATGGTTTGTGGGTTTGAGCCCCACATCCAGCTCTGTGCTGACAGCTTGGAGCCTGGAGCCTGCTTTGAATTCTGTGTCTCCCTCTCTCTCTCTCTGCCCTGCCCCCCTCACACACACACACACACTCTCTCTCTCTCTCTCTCTCTCAAAAATAATAAACAAGCATTAAAAAAAAAACAAATGTTTGTTCTTGAGTATGTTTCAGGCATCAAATTTTAAGGCATGGCATGGATATGAGGTGAAATGCAGACACACCACCGGATTAGATTCAGAAGGCACTGGTTCAGGGTCAACTAAATATTTTCAAGATGTGCTCTGTGACTCATACTGTTAGGTGATGCACCATAGTGTCTTATGCACTCCTCAGGGCTACCTGTGAGAGAGGTATTGTTTATAAGTAAAAACACTGAAGCTTTGAGGGCTTATAAGGCTAACTCAGTAGACTGCATTAAAGTCCCATCTTCTGGTTCAAGATCCACTCCACTAGTCTGCCTCCAGGTTCATTTGTGGCTCTGCGAGCACCTGGAGATGGGGCCTTTGGGGAGGTCACTTGCTTCTCAGGGACTCAGCTACCTCCTCTAGCACAATTTTGCTCAATGGCCTCTAACGTCATCACCTACCTCAACTTTCATGATGTCTGAAAGCGAGTGATCCAGATATTAAAACATATTTATTAAAAATTTTTTTAATGTTTATTTTTTTTAACGTTTTTATTTATTTTTGAGACAGAGAGAGACAGAGCATGAACAGGGGAGGGGCAGAGAGAGAGGGAGACACAGAATCGGAAGCAGGCTCCAGGCTCTGAGCCATCAGCAAAGAGCCCGACACGGGGCTCGAACTCACAGACTGCGAGATCGTGACCTAAGCCGAAGTCAGACGCTTAACCGACTGAGCCACCCAGGCGCCCCTAATGTTTATTTATTTTTGATAGAAGGAGAGCACAAGTGGGGGAGGGAAGACAGAGAGGGAGACATAGAATCCAACGTAGGCTCCAGGCTCTGAGCTGTCTGCACAGAGCCCAATGCAGGGCTTGAACTCATAAACCATGAGGATCATGACCTAAGCTGAAGTCAGATGCTTAACCAACTGAGCCACCCAGGCGCCCCTAAAACATATTTTAAAACTTTGGTAACTAAAAGAGTTTGGTATTGATGCAGAAAGAAAAGGAGGAAGTCACGTACTTATGGACTTACAAAATAGAGTCACATACTTATGGAAATTTAGTATATGATAAATGCAAGATTTAGATTCAATAGAGAAAATATGGATTATTTAATTAATGACTGAAAACTATCCATTTACAAAAATAATAAAGGTAAAGCCTTACCTATCTCCTTATGACAAAAATAAACTCCTAATAAAGAATTAGATGTAAAAAAAATTAAACTATGAAAATTCTACCAAAAAATATGGGGCTCTTCTTATTTCTGAAATACAGTAGTCCCCTCTGGTCTGCAGGGATATGTTCCAAGAAACCCAATGGATGCCTGAAACCATGGATAGTACCAAATTTTATATATACTGTTTTTTCCCATCTCTCTCTCTCTCTCTCTCTCTCTCTCTCTCTCTCTCTCTCTATATATATATATATATATATATATATGGGAAAAACATAGTATATATAAATATATATGTATATGGGAAAAGCATAGTATATATAAATATATGGGTATATATATACATACATCATACCTACATACACATACATACCTATGATAAAGTTTAATTTATAAATTATGCACAGTAAGAGATCAACAACTAATATTAAAATATAACAATTATAATATATAATAACACTTATGTCAGTGTGGTCTTTCTCCTCTCTCAAAATATCTTTTTCTATTATAATCACCCCCTCAGCTTATGATGACATGAGTTGATAAAATGCCTACATGGTAAGATGAAGTGAGGTGAATGATGCAGGAATTGTGACACAGCACTAAGCTACTATTGACTTTCTGATGTTATGTCAGAGGAGGATCATCTGCTTCCAAACAGCGGTTGACCCTAAGTAACTGAAACCACGAAAGCAAAACTGCAAATAAGCAGAGGGGTGGAGATGAGTATCTATAGAAGTACTTTCTAAGCAAGAGAAAAAGTTTGAATACCATAAAAGATACACAAATAAGATTAAATACAAATTAAAATGTCTTCATGAAAAAAGGCAAAAGGCAAACTGTAGAAGATATCTGCAAAAGCCAAATGTAAAATGCAACATGGGTTCCAGTAGGTATAATACGTTTCCTTGGGAATAACAGAAGCAATATGTGCTTGTGTGTGCACAGAATATTTTTGGAAGAACACATGAGCAAATAAGTAAGAGTTTATTAAATGCCTACTACATGCTAAGTTATAGACGTGATAAAAACAAGGATTAAATTAAGATTAGTCAATTCTACTTGTAAGCCAACTATAGTATCCCACTGACTGCTATGGGGACCTCAGAATAAGGTAAATCCAATCAGGTCCAGAGCTCCCAAAAAATCAACTGATCATTTGCCTTTCAAACTGACCTCTTATCATGGCAGAAATGCTGTAGTTAGAGGAACAGGCAAGGACAGTCTTTCCTGGAAGAATTATATATGGTGGTACATATTATAATTGCTATGACTATCTGTGTGTGTGTGTATACATATACATATATGTATATGTATACACACATATGTGTGTATGTATACATGTATGTATGTATGTATACATATACATATGTATATATGTGTGTATATATATATATACACACACACACACATATATACATATACACACACATATATATATACACATTGTTGGAAGGCAAGTTAAATAGTTACACACCGAGGCTCTTAAACTAGACTCCTCAAATTCAAATCTTAACCTTCCACTTATTCACCATAACTTAGAGAAAGACACAATCCCCCAAAACTTAAGTTTCCCAGTCCATAAAGTGAGGATAATAATTGTACTATTCTTTTTAAATTTTTTCTTAATGTTGATTTATTTTTGAGAGAGAGAGTGCAAGGGGAGAAGGGCAGAGAGAGAGGAGACACAGAATCTGAAGCAGGATCCAGGCTCCGAGCTGTTGGCACAGAGCCTGATGCAGGGCTCAAACCCATCAGCTATGAGATCATGACCTGAGCCAATGTCACATGCTTAACTGACTGAGCCCCCCAGATGCCTGGATAATAGTGCTGTTCTATAAGGTTTCACTGAATCATGACCTACAGGGTCATGCACTAAGAAATAAATAGAAACAATCAATGAAGAGTAGCTGCTGTTTAACAGTGAATGGTAATAATTTTAATTATTTAAATAATTATTTATTTTAATTAATAATAATTATTTAATTATAATAATGTTTAACAGTGAATGGGTGATTACTAATCACCCATATATGATTAATAAATTTAGTCACTGGAGTGCTGTATGCTAATATTCTAGCAGCTATCATTAAAAGTTAATCATACTGACAAGAATTATGGGAACGTTAGTTAACACCCTTATGTAGTTTCATGTGACCATCTAGCACTTTGGGACAGGTAGAGATGCTACCCTCCATTTTATAAGGCTTAAAGCCACACAGCTTGCAATGGCAAACCTGAGACTTGAGCCCACCCATGTCTATCAGACTCCAAAGGGCCTGCTCTGAAACTCATGCTCAGAAGGAGGAAAGCTGTAAATATGTGAACAGTATGAATGACAACCACAGGAATGAAGAGGAATATAGCATGAAGCCAAAAAAAAAAAAAAACAAAAGAAAAAAAGGTCATTGGTAAAATTATAGTATGTATTTTATCCTTTCTGATATATTGGTATTGGTAGGTATTGTTTATAGGTGAAAACACTGAGGCCTGAGGGGTCTCCAGGCTAACATGGTAGAACTACAATTTATAGATATATTTATGATATACTTATACTTTATATAATATATGCTTATATAAAGTATGTTTATGTATCATATATTATATTATATATAGTATATAATTATACGTTAATTATATATAATATACCTTTACATGTAAATAATGATATAATATAAAATTAAAAGATATTATTTTGGGTGCCTGGGTGGCTTCAACAGCGAAGCAACTGACTCTTGATTTTGGCTCAGGTCATGATCTCACAGTTGGTGGGATCAAGCCCCACATTGGGCTCTGCGCCACTGATAGCATGGAGCCTGCTTCGTATTCTCTCTTTCCTCTCTCTCTGCACCTCTCCCCATGTACTTGGCTCTCTCTGTGTCAAAAATTAGTAAATAATTATTTAAAATAAAATAAAATAAATAACAAAATAAAATAACATAAAATAAAATAAAATAAAATAAAATAAAATAAAATAAAATAAAATAAAATATAATATATTATTTGCTGCCATATATTATATGCCATATAAGATATAATATATGGCAGCAAATAATAGTTCTATTCTCCATCCAGGTCTAAAATGCCCTGAACATTGCAGCATGTCCCAGAGAGATGGCATTCACTGACAGACAACTGTGGTAACAAAGGAACTGGCTGATGACATTTCTCCCCTACACCCCTCAGCATAAGCACAGGTCCATCTGCAGAAACCAGCGTAGTATAGATGCACATCACCTAATTTGCTTACACTAAGCCCCACATCCCATGCTCCAGTGGAACTGCACCTCCTAGTCATGCTTGCCTCAGTCCCAACACAGCAGGTTCCCTCCCCTAGAAGACCAGCCCAAATGCCTGCTCACACAGCATCTCCTTATAGGGGAGTTTTGTGGAGCCTCAGTTCTGGTGGTGTCAACAGGTCTCAATTCACAAGAAGACCAGAGTACACCTACTTAAAACATGCCATATCCAGGCCAGGGACCTAACTAACACTGCTCACAAAAAGCAAAGAGACTCTGCAGATGACTGACCTGAAGGATAAAGCGGCCAGGGCAAAACAGCAGAGCACATGCAGCACACACTGGAGACACTTCCAGAAGTGCCAGACCCTGGAGAACCACACAACAGGGCACTACAGGACCTCTTCATGAGGCCATTACCCTCAGGAACAGGAGATGTAGCTGACTTTCCTAACACATAGAAATAGACATAAAGACTTAAAGTGAGAAGACAGAGGAATTTATCCTGAATGAAAGAACAGGACAAGACCATGCCCAGAGATCTAAGCAAAACATATATAAATAACCTGATGATAGAAAATTTAAAGTAATGATCATAAGGATACTCACTGGACTTGAGAAAAGAGTATTAGATATGAGAGACCCTTAACAAAGAGATAATGAATAACATAGCAGAGATAATGGGCTAAATAAAAGAAATGAGAAACATACCTAAAGGAATGAATAGCAAGACAGAAGAAGCAGAGGAACGAATTAGTGACCTAGAATACAGAGTAATGTGAAGTACTCAAGCTGAACAAAAGAGAAAAATATAATGGTGCAAAATGTGAATAGACGTAGGGAACTCAGTGATTCCATGAAAGATAATATATTCATATTATAGGAGTCCCAGAAGAAGAAAAGAGAGAGAAGGGAACACAAAATTTATGTGAAGAAATAACAGCTGAAAATTCCCCCAATCCGGGGAAGGAAACAGATATCCAGATCCAAGAGACACAGAGAACTCCCATCAAAATTAACAAAAGCAGACCCACACCAAGACATATTGTAATTAAATTGGCAAAATATAGTGATAAAGAAAAACTTTTAAAGCAGCAAGACAAAAGAAGACAGTAACTTACTAAGGAAAACCCAAAAAGCTAGAGGATTTTCAGCAGAAACTTTCTAAGCCAGAAAGGAGTAGCATGATACATCCAAAGTGCTGAATGGGAAAAATCTGCTTCTTGAAGTAGGTCTGTATTGCCAAGAATACTCTATCCAGCAAGGCTACCATTCAAAGCAGAAGGAGAGATAAAGGTTTCTCTGACAAAGAAAAACTAAAGGAGTTCATGACCACTAAACCAGCCCTGCAAGAAATATTAAAGGGGGCTTTTTGAGTGGAAAGAAGAGACCAAAAGTAACAGTATAAAGGTAGGAAACACAAAAGTAGTAAAAATGAATATTTGTTTAAAAAATAAGTCAAGGAACCCATAAAATGAAAGGATGTAAAATATAAAAACATTTCCCTAAAACATGGGAAGAAGAGGAGCAAACAGTGGATTCAAATCTAAACAACATCAACTAAATGTAGACTATTATATGCAGAAGAGGTTATATACAAACCTAATTGTAACCATATATCAAAACCCACTAAGAAATATGCAAAAAATAAAGAGAAAGAAATTCAAATACATCACTAAAGAAAATCAGCAAACCATGAAAGAGAGAAATGAGGGAAAGAATCAGAAAAAATCTCCAGAAACAGCCACAAAACAAGTAACAAAATGGCAATAAATACATATCCATCAATAATTACTTTGAAAGTAAATAGACTAAATGCTCCAGTCAAAAGACATAAGGTGAAAGAATGGATACAAAACAAGACCCATCTATATGCTGCCTAAAAGAGATTCATATTAGACCTAAATATGCCTTAGATTGAAAGTAAGGGATGCAGGAACATCTACCATGCAAATGAATGTCAAAAGAAAGCTGGAGTAGCAACACTTCTATCAGACAAAATAAACTTTAAAACAAAGACTGTAACAAAAGAAAAAGAAAGCTACATATAATAAAAAAGAGAACAATCTAACAAGAAGGTATAACAATTGTAAATATTTATACACCTAATAAATAAGCACCCAGATACATAAGCAGATAATAACAAATACAAAGTAACAAATAGATAATAATACACTAATAGTAGGGGGTTTTAATACCCCATTTACATCAATGGACAGATCATCTAACTAAAAAATATTAACAAGGAAACAATGGCTTTGAATGATACACTGGAACAGATGGATTTACCATATATATTCAGAATATTCCATCCTAAAACAGCAGAATACACATTCTTTTCAAGTGCACATAGAACATTCTCCAAAACAGATCACATATTAGCCCACAAAACAAGCCTCAACAAATTACAGAAGATCAAAGTCATACCATGTAGGTTTTCAGACCACAGTGCTATCAAACTAGAAGTCAACCACAAGAAAAAACCTGGAAAGACCACAAATACATGGAGGTTAAAAACATGCTACTAAACAATGAATGGGCCAACCAGGAATTCAAAAAAGAAATTAAAAAGTGTATGAAAACAAATGAAAATGAAAACACAATGGTCCAAAACCTTTGGGATAGAGCAAAAGTGGTTCTAAGAGGGAAGTTTATAGCAATACAGACCTACTTCAAGAAGCATGAAAATTTTCGGGGCGCCTGGGTGGCGCAGTCGGTTAAGCGTCCGACTTCAGCCAGGTCACGATCTCGCGGTCCGTGAGTTCGAGCCCCGCGTCAGGCTCTGGGCTGATGGCTCGGAGCCTGGAGCCTGTTTCCGATTCTGTGTCTCCCTCTCTCTCTGCCCCTCCCCCGTTCATGCTCTGTCTCTCTCTGTCCCAAAAATAAATAAAAAACGTTGAAAAAAAAAAAATTTAAAAAAAAAAAAAAAAGAAGCATGAAAATTTTCAAAAACAAAAACAAAAACTTAACCTTACATCTAAAGGAGTTAGAAAAAGAACAACAGACAAACCTAAAACCAGAGAAGGAAGGAAATAATAAATACTATAACAGAAACAAAAGATATAGAAACTAAAAAAGCAATAGAGCTGGTTGTTTGAAAAAAAAATCAATAAAACTGATAAACCTCTATCCAGACTTATCAAGAAAAAAAAATAGAAAGGACTCAAATAAATAAAGTCACAAATGAAAGAGGAGAAATAATAAGTAAAATAAAATAATAATAAATATTATAAATAAATAAATAAAATAAAATCACAAATGAAAGAGGAGAAATAATAACCAACAGCACAGAAATATAATTATAAGAAAATATTATGAAAAACTATATGGTAACAAATTGGACAACCTAGAAGACATGAATAAATTCCTAGAAACATACAAACTACCAAAACTGAGACAGGATGATATAGAAAATTTGAAACAAAACAAAACGAAACGAAACAAAACAAAACTGATAACCAGCAAAGAAATTTAATCAGTAATCAAATAATTCCCAAAAAACAGAAGTCCAGGATCAGATGGCTTCACTGGCAAATTCTAATAAACATTTCAAGAAGAGTTAATACCGACGTTTCTCAAATTATTCCTATATATATATAGAAGGATATTATTCCTTTATAATACTAATAATAGTATATAATATATAGTATATAATATATAGTATATATATTATATGCTATATATTATATATATTATATTATATATTATATATAATAATTATAATATAATATAATTCCTCTATAATACTGTCCTGTACTACAGGACAGTATCTCTGATGAACATAGACTAAAAAAATCCTCAACATATACTTGCAAACAGAATTCAATAATATATTTAAGAAATAATTCACAATCAAGTGGAATTTAATCGTGGGTTGCAAGGGTGGTTCAAACATGATACATCACATCAATAAAAGAAAGAATAAGAACCACATAATCATTTCAATAGCCACAGAACGAGCATTTGACAAAATACAATATACACTCATGATAAAAACCCTCATCAAAGTAGGTTTAGAGGGAACAGACCTCAATAATAAAGGCCATACATGAAAAACCCACAGCTAACATTATTCTTTTTTTTTAATGATTATTTATTTTGAGAGAGAGAGACAGAGAAGGAGTGGGGAGAGGGGCAGAGAGAGATGGAGAGAGAGAGAATCCCAAGCAGGCTCCATGCTGTCAGCACAGAGCCCAATGAGGGGCTTTATCTCACAACTGTGAGATCATGACCTGAGCTGAAGTCAAGAGTTGGACGCTTAACCAACTGAGCTACCCATAGCATCATCCTTAATGGAGAAAAACTGAGAGCTTTTCCCTTAAGATGAGTAATAAAATAAGGATGTCTACTCATACCACTTTTATTCAACATAGTACTAGAAGTCCTAGCCACAGCAGTTAGACAACAAAAAGAAACAAAAAGAATCCACATCAGTAAGGAAGAAGTAAAACTTATCACTATTTGCAGGTAACATTACTATGTATAGACAACCTGGAAGATTCCACCAAAAAACTGCTAGAGCTGATAAACGAATTCAGTACAATCGCAGGAAACAATATCAATGTATACAAATATGTTGCATTTCTATACACCACTAATGAAGCAGCAGAAAGAGAAATTAAGAAAACAATCCCATTTACAATTACACCAAAAATAATAAGATACCTAGGAATAAACCTAACCAAAGAGGTGAAGGACCTGGACTCTGAACACTATAAAACACCGATGGAAGAAATTGAAGATGAGACAAAAAAAATGGAAAGACATTCCACGCTCATGGATCAGAAGAACAACTATTGTTAAACTGTCAATACTATCCAAAGCAGTCTATACATTTAATGCAAACCCTATACCAACAGCATGTTTCACAGAATTAGAATAAATAATCCTAAAATTTGTATGAAACCACAAAAGATCCTGAATAGCCAAAGCAATCTTGAAAAAGAAAAGCAAAGCTTAGAGGATTCATAATTCTCAACTTCAAGTTATGTTACAAAGCTGTAGCAATCAAAATTGTAGTACTGGCACAAAAATAGACACATAGATCAATAGAACAGAATGGAAAATCCAGAAATAAACCCACAACTATATGGTCAATTAATCTTCAACAAAGCAGGAATGAGTATTCAATGGGAAAAGAAAAGTCTCTTCAACAAATGGTACTGGAAAACTGGACAGCAATATGCAAAGAACCTGGACCACTTCATACACCATACACAAAAATAAATTCAAACTAAAGACCTAAATGTGAGAATTGAAACCATAAAAATCCTAAAGACAGCACAGGCAGTAACCTCTTTGACACGCCATAGCAAACTTCTTTCTAGATATGTCTCCTGAGGCAGGGGAAACAAAAGCAGAACTAAACTATTGGGACTATATATCAAAATAAAAAGTTTCTGCATAGCAAAGGAAACAATCAACAAAACTAAAGAAGTCTACAGAATGGGAGAAGATACTTGCAAATGACATATCCAATATGGTGTTAGCATCCAAAATACACAAAAAACTTACACCACTCAATACCAAAAAAACAAACAATCCAATTAAAAATGGGCAGAAGGCATGAACAGACATTTCTCCAAAGACATCCAGATGGCCAACAGATGCATAAAAAGATGCTCAACACTGCTCATCATCAGGGAAATGCAAACCAAAACTACAATGAGATATCACCTCTCACCTGTCAGAATGCCTAACCAACAAGAAATTAATCAAGAAGAAAAGAACAGGGGCACCTGGGTGGCTCAGTCGGTTAAGCAACTGACTTCGGCTCAGGTCATGATCTCACGGTTCATGGTTTCGAGCCCCATGTCAGGCTCTGTGCTGACAGCTCTGAGCCTGGAGCCTGTCTCGGATTCTGTGTGTGTGTCTCTCTTTCTGTTCCTCCCCTGCTTGCTCTCTGTCTCTCTGTCTCTCAAAAATAAATAAACGTTTAAAAAAAATTTTTTGAAAGAAGAAGAAGCAGAAGCAGAAGCAGAAGCAGAAGAAGAAGAAGAAGAAGAAGAAGAAGAAAGAACAGATGCTTACAAAGATGTGGAGAAAAAAGAACACTTGTGCACTGTTGGTGGGAATGCGAACTGGTGCAGCCACTGTGGAAAACTGTATGGAGGTTCCTCAAAAAGTTAAAAATAGATCTACCATATGATCTAGAAATTGTACTACTGGGTATTTACCCAAAGGACACAAAACCACAGAGCTGAAGAAGTACATGCACCCCAATTTTTATAGCAGCATTATCAACAATAGCCAACTATGGAGAGAGTTCAAATGCCCATCGACTGATAAATGGATAAAGATGTGGTGTGTGTGTGTGTGTATATATATATATCTATACACAGTGGAATATTATTCAGCCATAAAAAGAATGAAATCTTGCCATTTGCAATGACATGGATGGAGCTAGAGAGTATTATGCTAAGTGAAATACATCAGTCAGAGAAAGACAAATACCACATGATTTCACTCATGTGGATTTTAAGGGAAAAAAAGAACAAATGGAAAATGAGAGAGAGAGAGAGACAAATTAAGAAACATACTCTTAATTATAGAGAACAAACTGATGGTTAGCAGAGAGGAAGCAGGTGGGGGAATGAGTTAAATAGGTGATGGGGATTAAGGTGATAAGCACCGGGTGATGTATGATATTGTTGAATCACTATATTGTACACCTGAAACTAATATAACACTGTATTACTATTAATTAACCGGAATTAAAAATAAATATAAAATTAAATTAAAAATAAATAAATAAAATAAAATGCCCTGAACAAAATGTCATCAATAAGAAAATCCTGCAAAATGCCTACAGATATACACTATTTATATAGTCTCATGTTGTACTGTTTCAACTTCAGCCAAATATTTACTCCTGATATAGTTTTCACAGATTTGCTTTTCAAAATAATGAAAACAGTTCTATACTAAGATATTTAGAAACATCTTTACACAAATAACTGAAGGAAAGGAAGATTCATTACTATAGTTCCATTGTAACACACCCCACTAAGGTGTGTACTGAATTTAGGAACACATTTACACTTTTAAGCCAAGTTGAAGCCTCACATCATTGACTTTAAAAAGAGCATAAATGATTCTGAAATGGGTGGTAACACCAAATCCTGTGCAAATTTACTTTGGCCAGAGCAAGCAATTGTTTCTCTGTTGGGACTTGTTATAGACTCTTCCAATTTGTAAGCATTTTGTTACTAAGGAAAATGGAGTTGGAAATAAACACAGCTCCAGGAGTAAAGAAGATAATCCATCATTATATAAACCATTTAAGCCAGAAACAAGGAAATACCATGACGTTTAAAATAGTCAAGTCATGCTAAATATGTTCTTTGCTCATTTTTTTCCTTAAAGACAAAGAACCATCTCTTCTGGGTCCACCACCATTGCTCCTAAAAATATTTACCATGATCACAGCATTACTATGGCGGGGAACAAATTTTGGTGTGGAAAATCCGTTGCATCCTACAAATTTTCTGTGTGTGAGTGTGCATGCACACATGAGTATGTGTTGTACGCATGTAAATCAATTTACCATGTGAGTCCACAATATTCTAGTGTACTATTGTTGCAGCAGTGGTTTCTTTGTTTAGAGTCCTACAGTTTTAACACACAATCACAAATGACCTGCTCAAAGAGTAAAAATTGGTGATTGGAAGTTCCCACCATTTTCATATCTATAAAATAAGGAGGCTGAACTCACTGATCCAGTTCTAACAATGACATTCTGTAATTTTATGATTCTATTTTGTTAGTTCATATTCTACAATACCGGAATTCCTTAAACCACCCACAAACTAAGAGACTGTTGTTTCTGAGCAGACTGATATCCTACAAGCAAACAGGGTCACTAGGCATTTACCTATTCAAACAGTAAGCATTTTAAGTGCAGCCTAAGGGGGGAATACAGACAGCACTTTGCATCACATTTAATCTTGCAAACAAAGTGTCTTGGATAGAAAATAGCTAAAAATCATAGCCCTACCTTTCACAATTACCAATTTTACAGCGAGGGGGGGGAAATATGCTGACAGCATCCTATCTAGCTGAAACATAAGTAATTCCCAGAAATGAGAACAGTAATCTAAAAGGAAGTACTGTCTGAGCCAGAGGGGAAAAAATATGTCTAGAAACTACAACCTTCTGATGATGAAGAAACCAAATGCACCAAGCAAGCTTGCCATTCTACTGCATCTCAAACACAAGCAAGTTCACACAAAAGACAAGATAAGTAAGGATGTTGCCCAGACAAATATATTGCCAGACTCCTTTACATCCATATCCAGGAAGAATTTGAGTCTTTTAGAAGCTGTCATCATTAACCAGAGCGGTCCCAATTTCTTCTGTAGATTAGGAAGTAGAATACAGAGGAGGGCACTTCTTCCCTCTAAGTTTCTTGACACCAGGCATTTTGGATCCTGTGGGGATCCTGAGGGGAAGCACCAGAAGCGTGCACAAATACCCCCACCCTATCCCCGAAGCATTCCCTAGAAGAAATAACATGTTTCATTGGATAAAATAATATGCTTGTATCCTATTTCCATTAAGCTTGAACTCCTTGGTCTCTTATGGAACTCTTTCAACAAGACAGTCGTGGCTCCTAGAAAGTCTGCTGTGTTCGGGGTGCCCGGATGGCTCAGTTGGTTAAGCATCCAACTCTTGATTTTGGCTTAGGTCATGATCTCACAATTCATGAGATTGAGCCCCATGTCAGGCTCCATGCTGTCAGTTTGGGATTCTCTCTCTCCCTCTCTTTATGCCCTGACCCCCACTCTCCCGCACAAACATGCTCTCTCTTTCTCTTACTCTCTCAAAATAAATAAACATTTTAAAAAAAGAAAGTCTGTTCCGTTCATCATCTCAGGGTTCTGTTTGTTTGCCTCATGTGCCCATTCCAGTAGACTGGAAGTAGCTTTATAGAGGCTGGTTTTAAGGAGGATCCTAAGGCCACACCCAGACTTGGTAAGAAGATTGCCAGAATGAAGACGTGAAGTGTTGTTAAGCACACAAGTTTGGGGAACAATGGTATGCCTATATGAGCTCTTTGAATCCAGAACACTCAACCCTGATAATCTTCACCCTTATATGCATGGCTGGTCCCCTGTTCTTGGAGTAGGCTTTTCTCACACAACCTCTGATCTTGAAAAATCTACTTCATATTTGTAGTGAGTTGAATGGTGGCCCCCCTCAAAATATGTTCATGTTACAGAAATTGTAAATGTGACTTTATCTGGATCAAAGAAAAGTCTTTCTAGATGTAATTAAAGATCTAGAGATGAGATCATCCTGGATTATCTGGATGGTCCTTAAGTCCAATGATAAAGATCCTTATAAGAGACACATGGAGCAGAGACATAGACAGAAGACATGAAGGCCACACAAAGATGGAGGCAGGGGTTGCAGTTAGGCAGCCCAAGTCAAGGAACGCCTGGAGCCACCAGAAGCTAGAATAGACAAAGGAAGATTTTCCCCTAGAGCCTCTGGAGTGACTGCACCCTTGCCAACCCCTTGATTTTGGATAACTGGTTTCTAGACCTGTCAGACAATTTTGTTGTTGTTTTAAGCCACCAAGGTTGTGGTAATTTATTATGGCATCCCCAGAAAACTAATACAGCATCCTCTTTCATTCACCCACTCACTACCAACAATCAATGTTCATTATTTGTTATGGGAATCCAAAGATAAATAGCACCCTTGCTCTCCAGAGCCCTATGTTCTAGAGGGAGTGGCATGTAAACCAACCACTATGAGAGACAAGTACAGAACTCTCCCAAACAAGTACCAAACATGTTCTCAGAGGATGTAACATCTGAGCTGAGCCTGGGAGAATAAGTTCACAGGGAGAAGGGGGTGCACAGGATGTCCATGGGGTGGGCCAGCAGGACACAGAGGAAGCCACCAGAGCCATGAAGTGAGATGCCAGATCCTAAAGCTGTGTACACCACGTTAACGAGCTTGACATTGTTTTCCTGTAGGAAAGACAGGAAATCTATAGAAAATGCCTTTCCTGATCATGTAAAAGATATATGAAGGCTTCTCTTCCTACCTTGGTCATACTCAAGAATGAAAAGTTCACACTCATTCCCAATACAAACATAGCCTTTGTGTCCCTGATCCTGGAGTGCCATTCCACCTTGCTAGTGATGTTTGCAGGAAGTCTTCTTCCCCTCAAAACTCTTTGCTCTGTGTAATCTTACCATTCCCAAAAGAATTTCCAGAGCAAACCAATTCTACACGTACTCTTGTTGGAGAAAAAAGGACTGGCAGGCGGGTAGGAGAGAATGTTCCACCATAAAATAAATTTGGGAAATGCTTTTCCAAGAATTTATAAAATACTCCAAGAAGTCTACTTAAACTTTGACTAATCAGCATCATCCAAGCTTATTTAACTCTAACACTCTCTTTCTTATTACATTCTGTTAATATCCAAGGGAACATACTATGGAAAAAGCTGCACTAGAATAATGTTATTTTTCAAATAGAAGTTTAATATTACATTCTATATTCAGCAGGTTCTCAGTATACAGTGTTAGTTCAGTTGATAGTCTAAATGTTTTCCCCTTTCCTACCCAGAACTCAACACCTTTATCAGAAAACATGGGCCTGAACATAATGCCCTCTGGGCCACTCAGCAAGCATGCACTAAGCACCCACATCCAGAACATAGTGGTCAGCCCTGGAAACATAGCATGGAGAAGATGGTGTCTGTGCCCTCAGAAGTTTTACATGGCCACACATCATGCAATATGATTTAATTCTACACCTGACAAAATGATCACACAATAAAAGTGGGTTAGAAGTAACCCCATTGGAAAGAGATTTTTCATCCTGATTGCTAATAATTCTAAGTATTGTTTGCACAAAGGGGGAAAATAGCCTATAAAATTTATCATTTTCGAATGTCGAATCTTGTCATACTCCTAAGAATCCCCACAAGCTTGGGGAAAAAGAGGGCATTTTCTGAAATATCTCCTTTCAGAAGACCAGGGCTGGGGTTTACTTCTATGCCATTTCTCTATAACCCCTGTCATCATTGGTTACTTTCATTAACGTTATTAAGTTGCAATATATTTATGCTTGCACCATGGTACAACAAAAGCTGTTAAAATAATCTCTTGGTTATTTCATGACTACACGTGCCATAAAAATTATAAGGAAGATGGAATTACAAAGAAAGGAGCCTAAAAACTCATTCTCTTACCTCTGACAATAGTCTCCAACACAGAAATTTTGTAGTACATCAAATTAAAGGGGAAAAAAAATTCTTCTGTTTTTCTCTTCTCGGTACAGTTCTGAACGTAAAGTTATTTTCCAGACAAAGATGAATGGAATTCTGCTCTTTCTAATCTCTATAAAAGTTGTGAAAATAAACATCTATTTCATTGGATAGGATGATGCCTGCTCTGAAAAGTAGCCATTTTCTGACACGTTCAGAGATGAATAGGCAGGCCCTGCACTCTTCAAGCTGTGGGCATTTGGGCCGCATGCCCTCACCTCCATAATCCTTTTCACACCTTGCACACCTTAAACAGATCCTGCAAGAGTGCTTTCTGTCACCAATGAAGATAAGAGCTGTTACAAGTTGGACAATAACAACAATATTGCAAACAGAAAAAGAGAGAAACTGTTATCCTTCAAAGAAATCATGTTACTCATATACACACCTTCACTATTCCTATAAGTTTCTGAGGGGCTACATTCTAATCCCTTTTTTAAAAAACAACGTTGTGATAATAACAAAACCTACTAATATTTATTCAATGCCTTAAGTACAACATGCCAGCCTAAAGGTGTGATGATGAGGTAGAGTATCATTCTTCCTGTTTTCAAAGAAAGGAAGTGAGCTTCAGTAAAGGGAAGGACTCGGCCCATGACCCCACATCCACTCAAAGTCAGAACTGAGGCTCATCTGTCCCTCAGAATAGCCTTAAACACTAGGAGACCTGGAGTACATAATGACAAACAAACAGGCTCCAAGAACTCAGCTTTTCTGCCTCCCAAATCAGGGCCCGGAGAAGTCATTATAGTTTTAGTGTCCCAGTAATGTAGGACAGGAAGTCATTCATTAGAGAAGAAAATACACTAGGTTGGAAATACTCTACCCAGCAGGAGGAAATTGGGTTGCTCTAAGCCACAGAGGAGAGAAGCAAGATGTTTGTGTTCAGACCTGCTGAGCTAAGGGAAGTAGGCTGTACATGCCTCGGCCAAATAGCATCACATCTTCCCCTCATCCTCTGCAAACTGTATTGGTATTGGAAGCATAAAAATGGTTTTTGATTGGGCTTCTTTTCAGAGTAAAGTTTAAATCTAGTAAAATAAGGCACGTTCAATAACAACTGTTAACCAGATCCTTGTCACCTGGATGTTCTTACACTCATATTTTATTCAAACGTTCACTGGCTAACCTTTCCCTCCCTTAACTTCACTTATACAGCACACTAAACACTGGAACTGCAAATTAAATGCCAAAGAGGACAGGCCAGTGACACTCAAGATTAACTGGTTGGGTGGGGACTGGGGAGCACAGTCACTGCTGTGGGGCAGCCAGCCACTGCCAGCCCCCAAGGTTGTCAAGAGGACATGATGGCACTGCTGAGAGTTTCACCCTACTCAAGAGAAACTAGAAATCTACATTATGTGACATGTTATGATTTTTTCATTTCTAGCCACTTTTTTTTAATTTCCCAAAGGAAAAACAAAACAAAAAAAAGACACTGGGTGAGCCCAGTAAACTAAATCTGGGTTGGATTCACCTTGCGGGTTTCCAGCTTGTAAACCTTCTGCTAAACACAACAGTTAAAGAATAAGGAGTAAGTTAAGATCATTTCATTAAAAAGAACAGAAGAGACAGCTTAACAGAGTTATATTTTCCAAAGAAAAGGTTTACTTTGAATTTACAATAAGACAAAGAAGAAATATATAATTTTAAATTCTTTATATTGATATTTTAATATTCCAAATTTCTAAAAGTTTCAGGGAAGGAGTTGTTGAATTTCTTCCAATGAATCTGTTGATACTGTTAAGTAGTTGGGTTTGTTTTGTTGTTTTTCTTATTGTCACTTTTACTTTAACTGAACGCTTGTCAAAAAAATCTATGCATTATTCACCAAATTAGTACACTAACATTATTTTCAAACATTAATTTTACAACTTTTTTTGTCAATATTGACCAGGTCCATGCTTTATGTTGAGCTTTAAAGAAACAAACAATGGTGAATGAGATACTCCTACCTTTTTCACTGGGCTGATAACCTAGCAAGAAATACAATTAAATAGCAATCCAAATAGTCTGGCCACCTCCTATGATAAGGAGAACTAGACAGTACTATGGGACCACCTAAGTTACTCTAGGATGAATTAGGGAGAGCTGCATGGAGGAGGATATTAAAGCTCAGAGTGAAGGCACAAAGGTCAGTGAAAGGAAGGGAATCACCTGAGATGGAAAAGACTTCAAATCTAAAGGCAGGAAACAGTGTTACTGGTTGGGAAACCCCCAAAAGAGCTGATGTGCCTGCAGAGTTAAAATAACAGGGATGAGTGGAGAGCAGTAGCAGTAGAGAGAGGAGAAAGGTGAACTGAGCCATGCTGTGGATTTGGGGTCTTACCTTGATGGCAATGAAAACTGGCATAAGGAGATAATGCCCTTGAGAAGGAGCACTCAGCAAAGATATAGTGGTGCCAAAGTATCAACATGTGCACAGATGCACCCTTCCTTCTTCTAAGTGGATGACTTTTCACTTGCTGGGTCAGTTCTCAGGCTCCCTCTTATACAAAATTCAAACAATGGACTAAGCTAATGGCTCTCAACCAGGACAATTTTGCCTCCCAGGGAACATTTGATAATGTCTGGAGACATTTTGGGGTGCAAGGGCATGTGACTGATATCTAGTAGGTGGAATTGTCCAGCCCCAAATGTCAATAGTCCAAGGCTGAGAAACTGAAATCAGCTACAAAAAAATTTTTAAGTCAATCCATATATTTTTTAAAAGGGGCACAAGGGGACAGGATGAGAGAGTCCAAAAAGCTGCAGGACTCTGATATCAAAAGAAGTGTGCAGGGATTTGAGAAGCTACAGAATAGGTGAGTGTGAAATAAGGAACCTGAGATAAATAAAGAATGGCTGATAGGAAACTCTGCTGCACTACTAGCCTGATGTTGACTCACTGTAGGAAACCAGTAAGTATTTTTCAGATGTATGAATTAATGACTGAACACTAGATGAATGAATGAACTGGATATCTGAAAGAGTCACAAGAATAGAGGATTGAGACCATATTTGTAACTATGACTCCGATATGACAGTAGAACCCATGTCAACATCTTAGTTGTTTGTTCCAGGAAATCTCTGCCCTGAAAGGCTATTCACCAATAAATAAATTGACTATTAGCTTCAGGAAATTCCCACTGGTCAATTTATTGGGACAATAATCTATTCATCTGGTCAAACCATTTACTTATCAACCACAGTTATTTATCATGATTCTCTTCAAGACACATTGCTGCATTGACTAACCCTAAATTATTATATGACTCTTCTGAGAAATAAACAAACAAAAATAGTTCTAAAATAAACTGGGGGAGAAAATCAGGTAATCATATCAAGTATCATTCTGAAAAAGCCTGGATTAAGGAGAACAGTCTCCCTTCCTAGAACACAAAAATAGTGTAGCCTGAGGCAAGATATAGCAGTAATCATCAGGCTGACAGGAGAGAGAGCTTCAGAACAGAGCCAATTATATATAGGAAATGTGGTGAGACTGAATCAAAAACAATGAAGAAAGACCATTAAGTAAATTGCATTAGGATAAATTAGTCAAATAAAAATATTTAATTTAGACTTATACTTTGCAAGATATGCTAAAATAGACTCTAGATAGATTCTACCAAGCAAGTTTCTTCAACTAAAGGCAAACTGGCTAAATAATTACTCTCTATGCACCTAATGGAGTACAATGCAGTAGTGAAAAGCATGAGGTCAACTATCTCTTTGGGGTAGAATGAGTCCTTGGGCATACTGCTAACTGAAGTTCCTGTAGGTATACAACTACTGACATAGGACACTTCAAACTTTGATGTTTTCAAAAAAAATTTTTTAATGTTTACTTATTTTTGAAAGAGAGAAGCGGGGGGAGGGGCAGAGAGAGAGTGCGACACAGCATCTGAAGCAGACTCCAAGCTCTGAGCTATCAGCATAGAGCCTGATGCAGGACTGGAACCCACGAACCGTGAGATCATGACCTGAGCCGAAGTCAGACACTTAACCGACTGAGCCACCCAGGCACCCCTAAACTTCAATGTTTAAATTATTTTGACCTTATACATGTATCCTGCTTTCAATCAATTTAGATGTGCACATAAAATGCCATAAAAGTGGTTACATTCTTTGATCCAGCAATCCAAATATTCAAAGACATTCACACTGAAATATTGTCTTTATCAGTGAAAATTTTTAACAACAACAGCAATGACTAAAAGTGGGAGTATGGCTGGGGATATCACAGCAATGTGATTAAGAATAAAAACCAGAAGACATCATCACACAGACACACTTTTAATGACATTATATTAAAAAAAAAAAAGGCCTAAATTTTAGGTATATTATAAAAGCAGCTACGTCAAATATAATGTGAACACTGCATAACAAAGATGAGAAGGGAATATGGGAACAATTTTTAAAATTCTGTCATAATATTAAAACTGTGATTGATTTAAACATTAATAATAGCATTACAGCATATTAATAAGACATTAAAAGTGGGAGGAAGAAGGATTTCTGGAAAGTAGCCTGTAGGCAGTATTGAAACACATAAGTATTTTTCAAACGTTTACCCAGAATGATGTGACACATCAAATACAGGCTTATTTGATTCTACAAAGCTAAATGAATAATCAGAGATTTATCCAGAATGAAAAGCAGTGGGAAAAGCCTTTGAACTCACATCTGCCAAAGTTACCTGTGGAGTCCAGGCCATACACCTGCTCTTGTTAGGATCCCCACCTGTTCCTATGGAATAGCCCTGCCTCTTTGGATTGTTGAAGGGATCACTACCCACCCGATGCTTTCACAGTGGGGTTGGCAGGGGTGGGAAGCCCACAGCCTGACAATCACTCAAGGACTCCAGTGCTCTCTCCAATTGAAGGCCCGTGGTCTCTACATCCCTATTACAGACCCAGGAGCATAACACATCACATCCTCAAATTACAAGAAAAATCAGCCAAGTAAAGGTAGGCATGTGACATTCTCCCCCACGAACTTATAAAATGTCCAACAAAGAAATGTAGGTGCTGCATTTGAAAAATATTTTTACAATAAAATTTGTTTCTCCATCATGGAGTACAACCCAGAGCCCACCCTAAAGGAAGATGCCCCTGAGAGTCCTCTCTCTGACCAGTCACCTTTGAACATGTCCTTGAGGCTCTGCCCTTAAGAACTGGAGTCCTGTGTTTCAGTCCTAGTGTCTGAAGGAGATTCTCTATCAACCAAGACCAGTTTTGACAAAAGTGAGAAAACAAGCAACCAGCCCATTCTCTCCCTCCTCTCTCTCTCTCTCTCTCTCTCTCTCTCTCTCTCTCTCTCTTTCTCTCTCAATAACTGCAAGAGTGTACTTTCTTCTGGTTTTGGTATTGATAATGTCCAAAAGCACCAAAGGGGAAAATCTGCCAAATAAGGGGGAATCAGAAAAACAGCAGCGGGTCAGGAAGAGAACCAGAGCGTCTCTCAGAGCAGACCCCTCCCAGCAGCACCCACACAAGAAGACTTAGTAAGTCAGCCATACCCATCATTAAGCCATCTAAGCCAAGAAGAAAACAAAGATGATGGTCTAAAATCCATTCATAGGATTTCAAGACAAAGATGGTTTTACCTAACTTTACAACAGCCAGTTTCCACTGAACCATATCACAGCTCCACAAGAAAGGCCAAATGGCTCATTACAAGAAAAGTTCCAACGACTGTTACTTAATGTTTAGCAGCGGTTGCTTGGCTTGGCCACTGCAACAAATATTGCTGAACTGTTTAACTTACGAGAGACATTTAAAAGCTAAAAAGCCCAAATTCTAAATATGTAATTCATAAAACAGCATATTTTCTTTAATTCATTTTCTCAAAGTTTACAATATCTGTACTAATTCTCTGTAACTAGATACGTTCTGGATACATTCTCAGAGAATCTGTGCAGAATAAAAATTTGAAACATCTTAAAACTAACTAAAAACATCTTTCCAGTATGCTGCAAGGCAAATGCTTTTTAGATGTTTTGCATTTTTATGCTAAACAGTGCAGCTGCAATTGATAAAAAGCAATCAAGCTAATTTAAGTCAATCAACTCCAGGAGGTTCTCATCACTTGGATAAAAATGCTCTCTCACTCCTTAGAAAATAAATAAAGATTTAACAGAATGAATGCATTTTCTCGACCCTGTTTTCTTGCCATTCCAAACGCAGCATATAACCAAGAAATCACGTTAAGCAATATCTGTCACTAGTTTAAAGCATAATGCAAACTTTAAAGTCATGTTTAATTAAGCAATCCTAAGCAATAGCATATTAGCAGAGAGTAACAAGCCTTGAGGGATAGAATCTCTCTCTCTCTCTCTCTCTCTCTCTCTCTCTCTCTCTCTCTCTCTCTCACACACACACACACACACACACACACACACACACACACACACACGCACGCACACACACACACACTGAAAGGCACAAAATTGCTGTTAGAGAAGCTATCAATTCCTCTGTAGTCTCTAAGGAGAATATCACATTAAACCATTTAGTTCTGGCTGCTTGTCATTATTAAAAGATGATCCTGGAGTTTTAAAATCACAATTTAAAATATGTAAGTTCAGGGATAAACTGGAAAGCAGAGTTCATGCATTTAACTAACTTCATATATTATGAGAAAACCAGTAGGGGTGGTTGCAAAGTATTTTACCATGATAAAGATAATACATGTTTAGGATTCAGGATGCAAAGGGGAGGAGAGAGTCTAAATTTCTCATTTCCACTAGCCGTTCAACACCACACTCCTCTGACTACAAAATTCTAAGATGCATGCAAGCATGGCCCAACACATAAACCCTATAAAGACCTATCATCAGAGATATTAGCTACCTGGGCAGGAAAAATAGACCAATGCCATATAATCTTTCAGGCAAGTGGTACCCAAAAGACAACATGAAAAATCTGGATAAGCTTCTCTGCCTCTCATGGTATGAAACCCTGGAAAGTTACTGAGCAACTCCAAATATGTGTTTCTCCATCTTACAGATGGGGGTGTTAATATCTGTTTTGAGAATTAAATGGCTTGACAGGGCCCAACATACAAGCTCTAGTTCACAAGACAGACATCAGCTGCTGTACCAAAGCCTCATGTGAACACGAGTTTTCTTTCTTAGTTTTTTGAATATAAGAATAGAGATGCATTAAGGAAAAGGCAATGATAAAGAACTGAAATTGAAAACATTATTCTGAAAAGCTTCTATGAAATTAATCATGTAAGTAATACTGAAAAGATGAATCAGGTGATTTTTATGGTGCTTTAGAGCGTATCTTCTGACCATGAACATGCCTATGCCTGGTGTTGAGGACAGAAGATGCTTTCCTGGAGCAGCTCTCTGCAATGGAATGCCCACATCCTGAAACCACACACTTTTTTAGTGGGGGGTGTGTGTGTGTGTGTGTGTGTGTGTGTGTGTGTGTGTGTGTGCGTGTGCGCGCCCTCTGTAGGAATATCAGAATTTCTTTAAACTCCTGAAGGACACAATTTTCTTGCATTGTCAAGGACATAAGTATATTAATTATACCTTTTCACTTTCTGTATTCTGATGTTTTGACACTTGTGGCCTTGCTGACCCCAAAACTGCCTCTCCCAGGGCCAGCCAATTCCTAAAGATAGTAAAAGACTCAAACTTTCATGTGCCTTTCATGTGCAAACTAACGAATCCATAGCCCACACCCCCACCCACCTCCTCCATCAGGCTTTTACACTCTGTGCCACTGTTCCCCAGCTCCAATCACCCAAAGCAAGATACCCCTAGGCCCCAGACACCTCTGAAATTATTCAAACTAGCAATCCTAAATGAGCTTACTCTACCACATTCATTCTCTCCATGAAAACCACAATTAAGCCTCTTTCTCATGTTTTCCCCTCATTCCTTCTATCTCCTGACAGACTCTGGTGCTTCCCTGTGAGGCACCCATGGCCTGGCATGGCCCCTTCTCTTTCTTAGGATCTGTAACAAACTATCCAGTTGCAATTGTCTCCTGATTTGTTGGCCTCACCAAACCTAAATAAAAATTAAATCTACATTGTGAAACAATAAAAAAGCCATGCTTCACTCTTTAACCCTCACCTAAGCATGTATGGCTCAGAAGCCTGGCTTCAGGAACATTTATGGTTGCAGTGGGTGGGGTGCGGGGGAGTGATACTGTTTTCTGCCATGGAAATGCAAGTAGTAAGGGCAATTGTATCTCTGGTATTGAATTTGGAAAAGGCAAATTTATCCTGCTGCATATGATGTCAAGGCATTAATGTCTTGAGAGCAGAATAGCAAACTTTTGTATCTTCTTTCAGGAAAAAGGAGATCACTTTGCAGTCTCTAGGAATGGCAGGCATCCACAGAAGGAAAAGTTGCATATTCACTGGGACGACACCACATACTCGGAGTCATCTGTTCCAGAAATATTTCATTTAATATTCATAAAGTCAGACTCTCCACATCTTTCCATTTGCCCTCCCCTTTCCAGCCCACAACACCATGAAGATTTCCCTGAACACACCTTTTTTCTTGTCCCTTTATCTTTGCTCACACTGTTCCCTTGGCCTGGAATGCCGTTCCCTCTCCTAGCCATTTTTGCCCACCAGGATTCTTTTATCCTTCAAGTTTTAGTTTGCCTCCATGATGGAGACTTCCCAAATGCCCCTTAGTCTGGAGGAATTGATTCTTCCCCTCCTCTCTGACTTCTCTTTCCTGTTGCCTTCACACCCACTTCAGCCCTCCCTAGAGAGTGACCTTGGGCCAGTCTCAGTTTCTGCATCCGTAAATCAGGATAAGAAGAGAACCCCTTTGCAGAGGGGTATAAGGGTATGAAAATGGCATGAAGCCTGACACAATATAAAAGTGCTAGTAAGCTGTTCAAAAAGAAGGAAGATGAAGAGAAATGATAGCTGCAGTTCACTAAGTACATAGGAAAAACCACACTAAATGAGTGCTTGCTCTGTGCAAGGGGTTCATCCAAGTGTATGCTGCATTATCATTTCAACGTCCAGTGAGCAATCCAAATGCTCAGTACAGGCTGGAGGAAGGAGAGGTCACCATGGCAATGAGAACAAGCTTCTTGGACACAAGGGCTTCGAGGTGAGCAGATTTCAGACAGTAGGAAGCAAAAAGCAAGACTACCTTGAGCAGAGGAAATACAACAACAAAAAAAGCTGTCCCAGGGACAGGGAATGGGTCAGCCCACAGGAGTGACTGAAGCAGTCCTTTTACCCACTCTATTTTGATTACTCATGGGATGACAGGTGACACAGTGATGGAGAGTATGTTCAAGGCCTTTGGTGTTACATGGCTGGAATTAGAATCCCAGTTCTGCCACTTCAGAATGTGGGGCCCAGAGTAAGTAACTCACCTTTCTAGAGCTCAGCTTCCTGTTCTGTAAAACGTGATGGTTTTGTAGGGCGACTTATGTGAGCACCATGTTTGAGCATGGAGTAAATGCTCAGTCAACTGTAGTGTTTGTTACTAATATAAGCAGGGTTTATACAATTAGGATACTTCTATTTAAGAGAACTATTGTAAGGGTTAAAGGAGATGATAAACAAAGCTCCCAGACAGTGCCTAAAACATCATAGGTGAGCAATAAATGCAAAGTATTATTGTCAGTGGTGTCAGTAATAATACTGATATAACATGCACCAGGCTCAGCATTAACAGCAGGGGTTTCTGAGAACAAAAAGAAAGAAGACAGTATTAAGAACAACAATAAATAGCAGCATATTACATGCCAGGCACCAGGCTAGGTCTTTTCCATGCACTAATTTGTTCCTTTACACAGCCGCATGTATAGGTAGTATAATTTCCAGTTTTCCATTGAGGAAGCTCCTACCAATACTCTTAAGCAGGATTTGGCAAATTCTTGGGTAAACGGCCAGGTAGTAAATATTTTTGGCTTTGGAGGCTATGTAGTCTCTTTTCCAGCTAATCAATTCTACCACTGTAATGTAAAAGCAGCCCAAGACAATATATGAATGAGCCAGTATGGGTGTGTTCCAATAAAAATTTATTTACAAAATCTGAAACTAATGTAACATATGTGTGTGTGTAACTGTACTTCAGTAAAAATTAGGAAAAAAACAACAACGCTGGCAGTAGTAAGATCTGGCCAGTGGGTTATGGTCTGTTGACCTCTGCTTTAAGCCATTGAGATTTTTGAGGTTGTTATGACAGCATAACCTAGACCATACTATCTGATAAAACCACTACTACACTTAACAAAGGGAATCCTGCTGGAAAGTGGTAAAGAAGTAATGGCACTTCTGTGTTCCTCTAAAAGAACATTTGTTAAAACAGAAACATGTAAAACTGACTGTTCAGATTGTTATTTAATCTGGTTGAATCATATCAGTGTGATTTCAGTGCCTTATAGAGAGGGCACATTCCGGACCTTTGGCCAGAAATGCTATTCCATCCCCTTCTCACCTGATTTATTCCAACTCATCTTTCAGATCTAAGATCAAGCCTCTCTTTCTCCAGGAAGGCCAAACTAGAACCAGATTAGATTTTGGCAGAGCACTTAAGTTCTTTTTCTCATTACAAGCATATTACTGAAATTATTTGATTAATACCTTTCTCTTCTACCGGATAGTGAGCTACAGGAAGGCCAGAGCTATATCTGGTTTTGTCCACTGTGGCATCCCTAACCCAGTGTCTGGGATGTAGTTGATACTCAATAAATATTTGTTGTGTCATAAAGCAATTAAGACAGATCATTAGTAGACACTTTTTACTGGTGACTCACAGAGCTGCAATGACCAATCCAAGGTAACAAAATTATTATGTGATTGAGCTATAATTCAACCCAGATTCAGCTGATACTCAAGCCTTGATCTTAAGCAGAACACCCTACTGCCTCCCAGGAATCTTGAGATAACATATGTGGGAAATAAAAGTACCAAAGAAAAGATCACCTTGGCCAAAAGGTAGGAAAGTATGGGGAGTTCAGTGACTACTTCCAAAATAAGAAAGTTCAAAATGTTTCTTTGTTTTACTAAGAGATTCCAAGTGATAGCTAACAGATGTCTTATGTTTGCCCACACACTAATGCAAAATAATTTTTTAATTAGTTGCCAGCATTAAAAAAGGAGAGATTACACCCAAAAGTATGGATTTCCTGCGTCTCTTAAAGTCAGAGATCTGGCATCTCTGGACCCCTAATTCCTGAGGCCAAGAATCAACTTTAGACTGAGCCTCTGCTCTCCAATTATAGCAGGCTCCACTCAGATGGCTTCTCCGAAATACAAAACCTACCTGGGCCCTGCTACATTGATATGGGAACACCTGGGTTATATGGAGACTTGGTAGTGAGGATTCAGAGGAGGAGGGCTACAAGCTGAGTAGAAAGATAGGAGAAAGTGATTATTTAGTTTCCTTTGGAAAGGATATCAAAAGGCAAGAAGGAAGGAATGGAGAGAAGGAGAGGGGCAAGCAGAAAGGGAAAGAGATATTGTAGTGGTGAAATTAGAAGCCAAAATAGAAATACTAAGGAGATGGGATGTTTTCACCTTAGTGATAGTATTATAAATGTCTAAACACAGGACAGGGGCAGGAAGAGAAATCAGCTCCTGGAGCATACGGCAGTGAAGGAGGGTGCATCCACAGTGCTTCCGATTAGAATGATCAGATTTAGTACCATATGATACAAGGGGTTCTGAATACCTAAGAGAGTTATCCAGATACAAAATACTAGAAACTATCTCACTCAAACCTTCCACATCTTGGAGCTATGTTTAAGAGCAGTGGTCAATAAACTGCTCTATAAGGAGATGTGCACCATTTTGCTTACCAGTCCCTGTGACAACCTTGGGAGTTAACTTAAGACTTCAGGACATGAAGGTCTATTTCACAGCCAAGGTTGGCCAGTGAATTTAACAATCATGATACTTTATGTACCATAAGGAAGGAGAATTGTTTCAGTTCTGGATAGTAAAACGGCTGATAAATCCAAAAAAGGGAAAAAAAAATATGACCCTAGAATCACAGTTTGAAAGAGCAGTGAAAACCGGTCAGCAGTGAAAACAGCAGGTCAGCCCTAGGTTAAAATCCTACACTACCACTTTATAGTGGTATGTCTTTGGGATATTTACTTTATTTCTCTCAGACTCAGTATTCTCATCTGTAAAATGGGGACAGCACCATCTGTTGTGTAAAACTGCTATAACAATATACTAACACTAGGTTTATAAAGTCTGTAGCACATACAGGTTGCTCCTTCCCAGCCCTCCCAACTCCCAGAAACAGGCATAGTAAGGTCAACCATTTGCGTTGTCTTACTGTCTTTACTTTTGAGAGTACTAGCAAAATATATAAGAACAACTAGACCACTACTGTCTTTCAGCAAGTACAATGTCTTTCTCTAAAATAAAAGTGTATTACTTCAAAGAAATCATGGCTTCCGTGAACCTATCTACAGAAAGCATACAAATTATGACTACCCTAAAGACTTAAGTTGCTTTATGTTTTTAGATTAATTTTCAAAAACATGAATGCTCCAGCTTTTAAAGATCAAACATCCAGGCAGGCAGTGTAGTTAAATATTTTTCCTTCTTAAGAAATAGTTATTACTTCTTAAGGCTGAACTTTGAAGATACTCTTTATCCTTTGCATGTTTAATTAAAGCTCTTAAATTTAATTCAGGTATTCTCATTAAACCTGTTTCTTTAGAAGATTATTTTAGCAAAGTTAATATTTTCTTTTACTAGGTGTTAATATAAACAGGGTAGTTTACTTCAAGTTTTCCTTGAGGAGACTGCAACATTCAAGGCTCACCCTGCCACCACCTGCCCCACCCCCCGTTCTAATTCCTCCCTGCAGCAACAGAAAACGAGGAAAATTGCTGCCACATGTGCCTGACTTGCAATCCACACAAGCCCCACGGACTCTGCCTGCAAATGAGCCTAACCCCAGGGCTGAGATGCATTGCACAGCTACTAAATGGCAAAGGACTTCACTGAGATTACTTTGGTTTTGCCCAAATGTGAAAGGTCACATAGTATCACAGCCCAGCTCTCAAAAATAAGTCTGTAATAGCAGAAACGTTGGAAACAATTTTACTGATCATTTACAAAAGAATGATTGACTAAAACATGGTAAATGGAATACTGGGCAGCCGTGGACAGTGAGACAGGTCTGTGCACTGATATAGAAGAAACTTAAGAAACAGTAAATAAAAAAAGACAGTGATTGCTTTTCATGTCTAATATGATCTCATTTATGTTTGGAAAATACCCACAATTATATATATATGGTAACTATGTATTTGGAAGTATACACACTTAAAATGATAAGGGTGGTTACTCTTGGGGAGGGGACACCTTTCGAGTGTTCAGAAAGATAGAAGAGGAATTTATTTTATGTTTTTATTGTTTATTTTACATTTTTAATTGACAATAAAAATTTATTTTTGTATTACTTTAAAACTTAGAAATAAATGAAAATCCACTTGTAATAGAAAAATGTGTCCTCCCACGTAAAGAGGTCTAAGTTGTCCTGTTTTGACTCATGAGGTTGGATGAGTAGACAACTCAGTTTTTCCAGATAGAAAGGGCTCATGGGTGGCAAAAGGAGGGCCAGAAAACTTTGGGCAACAGTACCGCTAGCTCTTGGGGGGAAGTGAAATTCCTTTCCTGATATCCAAGGAGATGGGGTGGCTCAGGTGCCATGCCAAAACACCCACTGCTCTTGTAATTCAATCTCTTTGCCACTGCTTCTTCTACTGTTACCAACACCCTCCTTTTCTCTCCACCTGATGTCTTCTGTTTGCTGCCTCATAGCTTCTGCTAAGTACTTTCTCTTTAGCCCTCTCTCAATTTTTCTAACACTGTACATAGGGGTTTGTGTCTTTATACCTTGAGTTCAAACACCCCAAGATAGCACAAAGCATATTTAATGAACTCATCTATCATTCCATTTACCTCTCCAATCCCATTTAATCTTTGGAACAGATCTCTGGAATTCAAGGAGACAAGTGACTTACTCATCTAGTTAGTCCAATCTAAAATCTTAGAATCTGTCCTTAATTCCTCTCTTGCTTTACTTCTGCTTCTATATCCAATTCCTCCACATCCTGACAACTATCTTTCCAAAATGATCAGCAAAATCATCCTCTTTTCTCCACCTCCACACCATCACTGGATCCAGGCCACCATCATTCCTTACCAGGATGCCTGCCTGTGGCCTCTTAGGCCATTCTCACACAGCAGCCAGAATGGTCTTTTATGAATGAAAATCAGACCACCTACCACCTTGCTTAAATCCTGCCAGTGGCTTCCCGTTGCACTGTGAACCCAATCTTATTTCCTTGCTGTGGCCAACAAGACTCTCCTTGGCCTGGCCTCTGCCATCTCTCCAAGTTTACTTTCTCCTACTCTACCCTCAAGCACCCTACTTGGGCCTCACTGGTTTCTCTTTGTTCTGTGTACACAAAGCTCACTCCTTCCTGAGGGCCTGGGCACTTGTGCCTCCCTCTACCTGGGGCCACTTTCTCATCTAGCATACTTACTGTTAAATGGTCCTTTTCATATATGTTTCTTTTCTCCGCCACCATCCCCCAAATTTACACTTGACTATAAGCTCAATGCAAGCAGGGATTTTTGCCTGTTAGGCTCACTGCTCTATCCCTAGTACTTAGGGTAATGTCAACTTTATAGAAGACATCAACGAATACGTGTTGAATGAATAAAGGAATGAATAATTGAGCAAATTGTCAGGTGGTACAGAGCTAGGAAGACACAGACATAGGACCCTAAAGCAGTCTCGTTTCTGACCCCAGAGCTGATTAAATCAACCCTTATGCTATACCTATAGCTCATTTACCCATCCCATCCCTATTTTTCACCTCTACACACACACACACACACACACACACACACACACACACACACACACGGGAAGCAGGGCACACCAGGCACAAAGAATTACTCACTGTTCCTTGTATAGGCCACACTTTTACCCTCTGTACTATTTCTTCTGCTTCAAATAGCACCCCTCCCCCCTTTCCATCACAGTTAACACTGTTCCTCCATCAGGGTCCACCTGAAAGTCCACTCCCAACCTGTCTTAACTCCCTCCCCCCACAGGCACGTTAATCCCTGGTGTTTCATAGTTCTCTGTTTCTGCCTTTATTATTGAACATATTCTCATAATGTTATCTTTGGTTCTGAGTCTCCAAATAGGGAGACAGTAAGGACAAGGGAATGTCATCTAACCTACCCTGAGGTTTCTCAGTCAATATGTATTACAGATAATTCTTAAAATCCATTCTAAGTATGACCACTTTGTATACATAAAAGTTTTATAAAATAAAAAAGGCTATCAAAAGTACCAGGTAGTAACAACCTCATAAGACTGATATGAGGATGATCTGACATCACAAATGGGCTTGCCACCTGGTAAATGTTTAATAAATATGATATACTTCTAGTGTTTCAGTTAGTAATATATAAGACTTCTTGTTAGCAAAATGTGTCAAATTGCATTAATGCCATTAGTAACCTCATTCTACTGATTTTTTCCATTGCAAGCACCTAAGGGAAAAGCACTTTAATTATGTTTATCATCAGTATAAAGCATTAGGTGGCCAATAAAAATAAGAACTATATGCTTTAGAAATGTTGCTAACTCGAATTAAAATTTTCAGCTTATAGATAATGCAATGCCCAGCATAAGACTTTGTGTAAAAATTTCTAAAAGACTGGCATTATAACCAAGTACTACAAAAATGAAAATACATGCAAAGCTACATTCACCTTCCCACAAGAGTCACTCAATACAATATCTTCCTGTGCTCAGAAACACTCCCAAACCTTGCCAAGATTCTTTGATAAAACCCATACTGCCAGTAGCTAAGAGAGGGAATTGAACAAAACTGGATTTTGCAGAAGCAGGAAAAAATATGTCAGGATGACTCCATCCTCAAGAAACTCACTGTCAAGTGAGAGAGCAATTCTGGAGACTCAATGGCAAGCACTGTGCTGAGAGGGAGCAGAGAAAACAATCAAGGAAACGTCATCTGGGGATTACGAGCATAAATAGATATCTGCCAGGACCTAAAGATATGTGGAGAAATGAAGATGTGAAATTTGTCCAAATACAAAGAAAAAAAAAAAAAAAAAAGGAAATGAGCCTGCCAGAACTTAATCTATACAAGTTCTATAACTGAACAAAAGAAATACTTTCAAAGTGCCTATGTCTTAATTCTCTCTCAAATATTACATAAATTAATGAGCATTCTTTTCCTTTTTATGTTCTCAAATCTACTCTACAATATATTAAGATATCTTGATAACGATCTTAGCTCTATTGTATTGCACCCAACATATGGTATCACTTTGAAACTCACTTTCTAGAGAAAGACTAGAGAAAGCTGGTTTAGTTCTTCTAGAGTGGGATTTAGATAAAGTCAATTTACAAAACACACACCCCTGCCCTCTAACAATTCACTCCATAGTAAATGTGCTTCTCCTTTTGTAGTACTTGAAGCTTCAAAATTGGCACAAAGACAGGATACAATTAATAAGGTTTTATGACCTGTATTTCATTTTTTATATACTTTCCTTCTCTAAAATATATAAGATAAATATTGAGAATTCCTTGAGCTAGACTTATGTTTTACTAATAAGAAAACACCCAGATTATCAAATGAATAGAAGAATCCAAGCAGGCAAAATAAAGTCTTCTAAACTTCTAGGCTGAGTGTGAAATAGAAATTAGATCCTCTGATCACTGATAGCCACCAATGTGGGTGAAAGAAATGATGTCAAGCAAAAACCATGTGGCCCTGGACTGTGCCTGGCAAGCCAAACCATTTCTAGGGAAGTTCTCGAGGACAGACCCCGCCTAAATGGAGTGAGTCATTAGCAGGTCCCTGACATCAGCCAGCTGCAAAGTCTTACAGCAACTGGCTAGATTGAAAAAAGATTTCCAAAGCTTCAACATAAAAAGCTCAACTGATTCAGTTTCCCTATCAGATTTCCCAATGCTTTCTTCTAGGTCTCTCTCTTACATCTAAATTTCCTCCTCATAAAAACAAAGACTTAGAAAAGGTAGAAAAAGTTAAAATAAGACTTTTTCCTTCTAAAAAGTGTACTTTAGTTGATTCAGTAAAAGGTCTGAAATCATCTTCAGGGTCACCATCAAGTTTAGAATACTTGTAGCAGAAAAAGGATCTGTATAAATAAGGACATAATTTCCCAGGATAAGTAGGTGGGAGACATCTTGTGGCATATCCATGTCACTGAGAATGAAATTCAAAGAGCCTACGCAGGTCACTGCTCATTTATTTTTACTTTGTTTTCAATGTTTTCTTACATAAATTTCAAACATATACAAAAATACAGAAAACAACACAATGAACCTCAATGTACCCAATCCTCACTTTAACAAGTACCCACTCATGGCTACTCCTATGTTTCTCCTATGAACCCAAATACAGCCCCTTCTCATCCCCTAATTATTTAAAATTGAATTCCAGATATTATATCATTTCATCTGTAAATGTTTTAGTATGGATTTTTTTTAAAGACAAGAACCCTATATTAAATTTTAATAATTCCATCATCACACCTTAGAAGAATTTACCAGTGATTCTTTACTATCATCAGTTCAAACTTCAAATTTCCCCAGTGGCTCACAGTTTTACCATTTTGCTTATTTGAATCAAGATTCGAACAAGGTTCATACATTATGACTGGCTGATATGTCTCTTAAGTTTTTTTGATCTACAGTTTCCCTCTCTACCTCTTTCTCTTTTTCGTTGAAAACTTTTGTTGTTGTTTTAAAATAAGAACAAAAACAGAGTCATCTATCCTACAAGGGTTTTGCATGATGGGGAACTTGCTCCTGCATCCCTTGGAGCTGTTTGCCAAGTTTCTTTCTGTCCTATTGCCAGTAAAATTCAGGCTTGATTTTTCTGACAAGACCGCTAATTGCAGTAGAGTGTACTTGGATCAGGAGGCATGTACTATTTGATGTGACATGCATTAAAACTCAATCCTCAGATCCATTAATTAAATCATCAGAGGTTGCAAAATAAATATATATTTGCATCCCCTTAATCTCTTAGGTCAACAATAACATACCTTATACACTTTTGTACCACCTTCTTTTTTTCCATTTAACAATATATTCTAGAGGTCACTCGATTATCAGTATATAGGGATATTCCTCATCATTTACACAGCTACAAGTAATCCATTTTGTGGATCACAATGATTTATTCAATCAATCCCTTCCTGGTAGAGATCTTGGTGGCTTCCAGACTTTTGCTATTACAGATAGTGTTGCAATGAACAGTTTCTGATATTTTATATTTCTGCTAGTGTATTTTTGGGATCTAGGGATTGTAGGAAGATTGGGATTGCAGTCAAAGGTAAGCATGTGTAATTTGTTAGATGTTGCCAAATTCCCCTCTGAAAGGGGATATGCCATTTTGCATTCCATCAGCAATGTTACTAGAGAGCTAGTTACTCCCACAGCCTTACCAACAAATAGAGTACATTTCAAGTCTTTGGAATTTTTGCCAATTATTTTTCAATGTAGAGTTAATATGCATCTCTCTTATCCTGTGTCAGGTTGAGGATCATACATTAGGCACTTTACATTCATTTTCCCATGTACTATGTATATATCAGGCCCATTATTCTCTAGGGTTGTTGGTTTTTCAGTTCTCTGTTTTTAAAAACCTTATTTTATTAGGGATCTGAACCCTTTATTTGTATAGCTTCCAAGTATGTGGCCCAAGTTGTTATCTGTCTTTTACCCTGCCTGGGATACTTTTTGCCATGCAAAAATTCTTTCCTTCATGTCATCAAATGTATCAATCTTATACATTATGGTTACCAGATCTTGATTCATAGTTAGGAAGGTTTTACCCATACCTAAGTTATAGAGAGCAATCAATCTGTATTTTCTCCTACTACTAATATCAAAGCATTGCCTGTGACTGGATACTTTCATCGCTACCATGATGCTACATCTCATCTAATTCTCTCACTACAACTCCAGTGATACAGGAGAATAACAATAGATCCAAAAAACACTTTTGGAGTAAGGCACTGCTCTCAGAGCTCATACACCCCAGTGGGGAAAAAAAAAGCAAAAGGTCCTTTCCTTCAAGAAGTTTATACTGCGATGAACTTGTCCTTCTATATAAATATTAGGTTAATAAAGGGATAAATACTTAAGTGCAGCACAGTAATGAAAACCCCAGCTAAGCCACAATGTTCCTGAGGAATAACTTTTGTGTCCTACACAACCCATATGAAGAGATTTTATCTGAGAATATGACCCTTGAAAACTTAAGGATTTGTAAATGAAAATGAAAAAAGCTCTAAGCATTAAAACAATTTCTCCTTTTGGTTAGGTACTTTCATAGACTTACTCAGAGGCCCTGTTGTATGCCCAAGGTTTTTATGGGATTGCTCTGTCAAGCAACCAACAATTCTCTAGATTGAATTTTTCATGAACCAACCCTAGTGAATGCTCAAAGACAAAAAGAACTACAAATAATCTTAATTTGTTTTCAATAATCATATTATAGGTAATAATGTTGGCAACACTATTTACTTCTGTATTCCTGGCACATCGCATCATGCCTAACACACAAGAGTAACTTTATAAATAACCTACTAAAGATCCAACAAAGAAGGTTACCAAAATGATGCTGTACACCTAATTCTCATATCTTAGTGCTCTGTCCCTTTCTCTTTCACACACACACACACACACACACACACACACACACACACACACAACACATGCATTCATAGCAAGGTGCAAATGATTACATTTCCCCAAATTAACTCTTTAAAATTCATGTATATTTTTCCACAAACGTACACTTTGATTTTGGATGGAAGGGAGGTTGAAGAGTTGACAAACCCTAAGCTCTAGATTTCTGGCAGTTCCAAGCAGTTTTCCAAGCCATGCCTTTCCCTTCTCCCTGTACTGCCCTCAGAAGAGCTGTCAAAGATGGTCATCACTAGGGAGAGAGCTGACACCCAGCTTTACTGGCACTAGGCAAAGGAGTCACATTCAGTAAATGAGGAGTTACATCTTCTCTTTTCCTTCATCTTTGGCTAGATCTTAATGGCAGAACTTATGATCCGTCCAGTTTCAAATTAACAATTGCCAAGTAGTATTTTAGATACCAAACATCATTCTGTTATAACCATAACGATTTAAGAAATCACTACTACATTTGAAAATAAAATAAAAAATAATTGCAAGAAAATAAATTTCATACATTTAAGGACAGAAATGCTTGCAATAAAAACAAACTTCTAGGGTTAAAGTGATTCTCATCTATACAACTTTTTACCACATGTATTTTCTCCCTCTCTCCTTTTTAATAAAACAGAAGGGGGAAAGTATATGTCTGTGTGGAATAAATATCTGTATTTAATTTTAAAAAGGAATAAAGTTCATATGAAAATGAGTAAAATATTCTTGCAGAAGCCCTGCAATTTAACTTCACTCTTTACATTTTGGTTTGATATGTAAATATACACATAAAGAAACCCAACCACCACAAATGTTAGCCTTTTTCCAGAGGAATGGATAAGTGCTACAAACGCGGGTCCGGTGTCAGGAGAACATAATCATAATGTAAACTGGTTATTTCTAAATGGTGCCCCCAAAAGGAAAAAAATGAATGGAAGTACTTAATAAATTCTGTTTTCCATAAAATTCATACCAAAAAAGAGTGAGAGAGAGAGACAGAGAGGGAGAGAAAGAATGTGAGCTTGGAGGTCAGTGAGAGTTTTGTTGAATTTCCCTCCTCCTAAATTCTGTCATCTCCTTTTTAAAGCAGCAAGTCAGCTTCCCACAGACATGACAGAAATACATTCTTTTTTGCTGCAAAACCATTTACCATTAAGTAACACTTACCAGAGGACATGTATTTTCCCACAGAAGATTGGTTAATTGGATATTGTCACTTCCAGTTGCAGCTTAATATAGTATAGACAATGACTTTTCAAACAAAAGTGTAACCAAACAAAAGTATTAACAATCTATTTCTTTTGTTTCAAAGAATATAAAGGGCTCTGACTCCATCTCTCAACATTCTGAAACAACGGACACAGATTAGGAAGGAATCTAATGTAGAAATTAAAATGATTCTGTTATCTTAATTACATGTTTAGCCACACAGAAATAACATCCCGATGAACTCAAAAACAAGAGCCAAATTCTTTTGTTTCACCAGAAAAATAAGTTGCTCACAATAAGTTGACAAAGTAAGGAATGGAAAGTTTTTGATTAAAAAGGAATTTTTGTTGGAACACTTATAATGAGATTTGAGCTGCAGTAACAATATAAAATTGAAAGCAGAATTACACACAAAATGAGTACTGTAAAATATCATTATTTTAGTACAATGGAAAATAAGGTGTTTGTGGTTTTACTCTATAAATTCTGTGTTGTCTGCTCATATGTATTCCTTCTTGGCCGTCCTCTGAACAGCCATTCTGATTTCAGAGCCTCCTGCACCGACATTCATTTGTGGTAGGGGGAACCCACACAATCAACATCTTCTAGGCTCTACATTTTCCCTCCATTTTATTGGCTTTTCAGGACTGATTCAAGCCCACGCATCTCATTGGTGTTCAGTTACAGGGCAGACAGTGAATTTTCCTAATCCATTTAGTGTGCTGACAGAGCCATGTTCACAATTTATAGAATTTCCTTTTAGACATCTACCTATTTCACAGTTCATTAAGACTCAAACCGAACACCTGTATTTATGAAGTCAAAAGCAATTTTATACTAACAAGGTGTTAAATAAGGCATTCTCTGAAAGCCTGAACAACAGTAACAACAACAGAAGCAATAGACTCTTGACCTATGGAATGAAATCATGTCTATAGCTACCTGCATCATCCTTTAATAGGGCAGAAATTGGCGTGGAACTGCAGCCAACAATCTTAACATATTTTAATTCCTCCACCACAAGTCTCTCATGTCTCACCCTAAGAAAGCAAGAGTATGGAACTACCTTGCACATTTCACCTGGATATCTAAAATCTGCCAAATAGCAAAAAATCTTAGGAAGCACAATGTGGCCCCATTAAACAATGTCTTCACTAGATACAGGGACATTTTCAGCATTCTGGGGCCCACAAAGACTGACCCTGGCTCATTTTTATATAACCCCAAAGCTTTCACATCATTAATAAAGAGAGAATCAAAACAAAGCTTACAGACATTAGGGGAGAAAGTGTGTAGTTTGGCACTACCATCATAAATACCCTCAAAACGAAAAGGAAGAAAATAAAATGCACGTAGCAGAGGTGGTGACCCCTATAATGACTGTGGTTCCCAACAGCTTTTTTTCTACCGGTAATAAACCATTTTGCAGACCTCCCAATTGTGGCCACCATGATAGTTACCGCTTTGCAAGTTTATGTCTTTTTCTTGCAGTTAGGAGTGTTATCAATAAAAATTTCAAATGATGCCTTTCCAAGTCAAATTAAAACATTTTAAAATGTGGAGCCAACAACAGGATTAGAATGGAAAAATACAAGTGATACCAGGATTTTATTTTGTATATTTTTTTCACCAAATCCCTTAATTTATTAATTTTAAAGACATTCCTTGCAAGTCTTGAAAGTGAGACAATGCACCCTCACACAGCACTGGGGTAATTTGACTGTCTTAAAAGTTGGTTTTGTCATATGCTACTAACTTCTTAAAAAAACACTTCACTTTTAAATGCCATGACGATGATGTTCATTAAACAAAAGTCTACCTCAAAAAAGTCATTTCAAATATCCTTTGAAGCTTGGACTGAAGTGATTGAAAAGGACTTCACTGCTTGCCAGTCAACCATGGCAGGAGGGCAGAAGGAAAGTTGAAATTACTGGTTAAAAGTAAAGGAGCACTGCTTATAAATTCCACCTTATATATTGTGGCAAATATTATTTCCACCCACTTAAAAAAAACTCTTTTGCTTAAAATGTGTGAATTCAGAAGGATCAGTTCCTCAAGTAACTGGAATCATTTGCAAAGCCCTGTTTGAATGCATTTATCTCACAGTCCCTGGAGACCACAAAGCATTCCCAACTCCTAACTAATCACAGTTAACCTGTATACACAAGAGTCTGAGACTCATCATGAAGTGGGGCAGAGGGCCCACCTCAATGCAGAAAACCAAGAAACAAGGAGTCATGCTTGTTATGTTCTTTTCTCCATGTATGAGCAACATATTCATTGTTAAAAGCTTGATTTTTATGATCCACTTTGAAAACTGACAGCCCAAGTCTGCTTTCTGGCTGTGTTATCAAACTGAAACATCTTTGGCTGAAAAAAATGCCACCACAGGTTCAGAAAACACTTCCTGCTCCGCCAGTAGCACCTTGCTGAGGAAATGATCTCCCTGAAGAAATGATCAGCTCCACTTCTGTTAAAATGCATTTAATTTTTTACCTTGCAAATGTACAACATGTGTATCATAGACAATTTAAAGATCACCTGAGTCTCCAACACAAGGAGAAAACACAGGAAGATACCATTGTCCATTCTTTTATTTTTTTTAACAAAGTATGCATGCATAAGTGTATGTATATACACATAATCATAAACATCTTTAAAGATATAAAACGTAAATACTATACAATAAATTCTTAGTATACTAGGATTCCAGACTTCATGAAAATGGTCCCCTCTCCACATACTGGGAAATATCCTTCATTATTATGGCCATAATGTAACTGTTATTATAGCCATAGTGATACTATGAGGATTTAAGTCACAGAGTTATTCATTCTTCAACGTTTTTTTTTTTTGTTTTTTTTGTTTTTTTTTTTGGGACAGAGAGAGACAGAGCATGAATGGGGGAGGGTCAGAGAGAGGGAGACACAGAATCTGAAATGGGCTCCAGGCTCTGAGCAGTCAGCACAGAGCCCGACGCGGGGCTCGAACTCACGGACCGCGAGATCGTGACCTGGCTGAAGTCGGACGCTTAACCGACTGCGCCACCCAGGCGCCCCACAGAGTTATTCATTCTTAACGCTTCATAGCCAATACAGGGTTCTACCTAGTAAGCACTGAACAGGAGTGAACTCACCTGTTAAGACATGATTCGAAAACTTACATGAACTTTGCCATGAAGATTAAATGAGACACTGTAGGTCAGCTCTTTGACATAAAAAAAAAGCACTCAATCCACAGGGGCCCTTCTAGAAAGCACTAAATTTCTGTATAAGAGCTCAGGGTTTGCAGTCCAAGACCCTGTCTCTCACTATTGTGTGACGTTAAGCAAGTTACACATCCTCTCTGAAGCTCTATTTCCTCATCTTAAAAATGAGGTCAATAATACCAACCTCACAAGTTGTAAGTCAAGTTTAAAATAAGTACCACATGGGAGGAACATCTGGGTGGCTCAGTTGGTTGAGCATCTGACTCTTAATTTCAGCTCGGGTCATGATCTAGGGATTCTTAAATTCAAGCCCTGCATCGGGCTCCACACTGACTGTGCTGAGCCTACTTAGGATTCTTTTTCCCTCTCTCTGCCCCTTTCCCATGTTCCCTCTCTCTCTCTCCCTCTCTCAAAGTAAATAAACAAACTTTAAAAAAATAAAAATAAATAAAGTATCACATGGGGAACATTTAGCTATAGTTCCTAAAACTCAATCTAGTAGCCACAAGACACTCAACAGCCATTTGGGCAATGAAATTAAAGAAGTCCAACACCAAAGGTCATGAGATTATGGGTCCCACTTTGTCCAACACCTTGCACATGATGGATGCTCTATAAAATATTATCAAATGATGCTTCACTTAGTCAAGTCGAGGGAAGCATCTGTCTGAAGTACAGCAGACTGAAGCACTTCTAAGTAGATGCAGTAACTCATGAAATAATCAACCCAGCAGTGTTTGTAACCCCATAAATACCATTCCCTTTCTCAAGGAAAGTCAATTTGCTTGAGTGTGGACTCATAGAGGACCAGCTTTAATCAAAGCATAAAACCTTAACATTATCCAATAATCACCTTAGCAACATTAGCCTTCAATTATATGAGATATAAATGGACCTTTCATACAGCTTACATACTTTAATCTTCAAAGATACTGAACATTTATTTGTTTGTCTTCTTTCCTTCCTTTATTTATCTGCTTTTAAACAGTAGAAGGAAGATGAAGTCCAATTAAGATTTTGTGTGGAATTATCATCAACCAGTGACAATGAAATCACTGAGTATTTATGGTAGTATAAATCAGTTCTCTATCATATATCCATATACCAAACAAAGTGTTGGCTGGATAAAAGCAAGAACCATATCCAGTCATTCAAAACTTATGTGTTGAATGAAAAAATGCACAGAATCTATAGGACAGGGAGAGATCTTTAATGTGAAATTCTTGGAAATGCTTCAGGGCATCTGTAAACTGCCTAAAATTATATACATGATTGCATGTGAATATAAACGTATATGTGCCAAGGTAAATTTTTCTGATGAGAGAGCCTATAGATTGCATGAAGTTCTCTTCTATACTGATTACATTTAAAAAAACAAACACAAAAATGTTATGGACTCTTCTATGGAGCTGCCACTAACCTAATCTGGATATATTGCCCCTTCCCTTGCCTTTGTGAACACAAAATCCCTACATACCTGTTAATAGGTTCTGAAGTGTCTACTTTTAAACAAGTAGAACTCTTCCCTGACCTATTTGGAACAGAAATGAGTACAAAAGCAAGCATTATATGCCACTGTCATATAACACATCTTCCAGAAAACATGCAAAAGAGTTGCCAGGCCTGGCAGTTTGGAAATCATGCCGGGCTGGGGAAAAGTGTTACCTGCCGGAAAACAGAAGGAAGTCTCTTAATTTGGGGATAGAACAAAATAGATGGCACTTTCATAGTACCTTCATTTCTCTGTATCACTCTAAGACATAAAAAAGTGACCCAATTAAAATAGAAAAGTTGTGGCTTGGTAAATGCAACCACAAATTCAAAAGAGACCCACTGAGGCAGAACACAGAGAACGCATGATTAACGAAGTGAGATGGGAGGCACCTGGGTGGCTCAGTTGGTTAAGCGTCCAACTTCAGTTCAGGTCATGATCTCCTGGTTCATGGGTTCGAGCCCCGAGTTGGGCTCTGTGCTGATGGCTCAGAGCCTAGAGCCTGCTTCGGATTCTGTGTCCCCTTCTCTCTAGGCCCCTTCCCCACTCATACTCTGTCTCTGTCCTTCTCTCAAAAATAAATAAACATTAAAAAAAAAAAAAAAAGAAGTGAGGTAGGGTATTCCCCAAACATCCCTGACTTACAATAGTAATAATAATAACAGCAATGATGGTAATCAACACAATTTATAGCTAGAACCCTTTACTAGAGTCAAAGCACTTTTCACATAAATGCATCATGCTGGCACAGTGACTGCCATTTCATAAATCAAGGCATAGAGGCTCAGACAAGTTATTAAATGGGGGGGGGGCGGGGTGCGAAGGCATGTCCACACATCTCCTGCTTCTAAATGCTCTGTTCTTCACACACTTTACTTCAGATCATAGAATAATAGCTAGGACTTTCTTCTCCTTAACTTATGAATATGTTGGTAAGTATCATTGAAATACAGAAAAATAAGGTGTTAAAAAAGCCAATTCACTATTATCTCTACTGCCATGGAATTAATATGTTGGCAGATGGAGGTAAGTTGGTACATAGAAAACATCAAGGGAAGTAGCAAAACAAGAAACTTGGCTTTGGGGTCCTTTGAAGCTGGTTTAAAAAGGTAAAATGTTATATTACAAGCTATGTGGTATATATCTGTGTGCGTGTAATTATTATTCCATTGATTTATTGCACACATGTCAAAGAGTGTCTGGGCATTTATACAAGTTAAAACAAACCATCCCAGGAGCCAAGCCACATAGCCACAAACCCAGACAACTTGCCTCCCACCCTTCATTCTACTACCTCCTAAACGCAAATCCCCTGGTAGCAAAAGCCCCTCCTTGCAGAGATGAACCTTTAAGCCAGTGGCATCTGTCCTTTATATCATATTCTAAGAGTAGCCAACTGGCTAGTTGATGGCACAGATTTTCCAGATAAACCAGCAAGGCTCTTCCCATTCTAGAGACAGCCCTCTTCTGTTTTGGCAAGAGCTTTTAGGAATGACCCAGGAATCTAATTGGAAGGAACAATCACATATAACCTCCTCCAAGAATAAGCACCATATCTTTCATATGAGTGTAAACTCAGGTCTTTCATTGTAGGGTGTAATGAAACAGAACATATCTCATTCACTGAGTACTTGCCCACTAACTCACCACCAGTTAGGTAGGGAGACTTATTTCTGTCTGTTTCTCCAAGAAGCAGGAAAATCACTTTAATGTACTTTACCCTGTTGGCAAAAATCCTTTGCTTATGATCCAACAATTAGAGGTAATTTCAACCTAAATTGCTTCCCCTTAGAGATGGACATCATTAGGTAACTTTCTCCATTTCCATTTACAAAGAGTTTAAAGGAAGAAAAAAGGCAAAAGAAATTTCCTTGGATGTTTCAGCTGATAAAATCATTAATCTCACACACCCAACTTCAAAGCAGGAAACCAGAAAATCTTTGCACATTGAGAATAATTTTTTCTACTTCAAAGCACCATCTCTTTATTGGGTCATTTTAATTATTGAGCATGGGACAGAAGCTATCCTAATGTCACCACTGTCTTTTTCATGAAAAATGTATAGGTCTAATTTGGACTACATTAATTTGAGAGCAGTAAAATACTGAGGAGAGTATAAGAAAAGGGAAAGAGGCCAGAGGATATGGCACTCATCTGTGCAAGGTAGTGAGAGGGAGGTAGTGAGCCTTTCTGAGCTGACTTTTCTTTCTTTCCTGATGAAAAGGAACCATCAAGAAGCCTGACTCCCTGTTTGAGTAATACCACAGCAGACTGCCTTGCTTCTCAAATTTCCTTCTACCTAATACACAGCAACAGAATTTTACACTAACTTTATTAGTAATGCTGGTATTTCCCCAACCCAACACAACTGTGTGTTGTGAATAACCACTGTGAAAACAAAACTGGACCCCCGTTCTACAACAGGGGTCAGCAAACAATCTGGCCCTGTTCAGAGTACAACTGCTAGAGAGAGGACCAGCCAGGCATTCCAACTCCCACTCAACCCTCTTCCTACAAAATCACAATGCCAGGGCTTGGGAAACTTTTCCTGTACAGGGCCAGAGAGTAAATATTTTCAGTTTTAAGGGCCAGATGGTCTCTGTCGCTATTAAATCATTCTGTTAATGCACAAAAGCAGCTAAAGACAACACGTAGATGACAGGGTGCAGCTATGTTCTAATAAAACTTTATTTACAAAGACAGGTATAAGGCAAGATTTGTCGCACAAGCCATAGTTTTTAACCCCTATTTAGACAAGTGCTAGATAGCAGAAATGTTCTATAGCTGTGCTTTCTCATTCACTAGTCAGTAGTAACATGTGACTATTAAATACTTGAAGTATGGCTAGTGTGCTATGGCTAGCTAATGTGCTAAGAAACTACATTTTAAATCTTACTGAATCTCAAATTTGAATGGCCACATGTGACTAGTGGCTACAGTATTAGTACAGTTCTAGATACTATTCACTGCAGCCTCCTCAAACGAGATACAAGCTGTCTTCCAATTTATGGCATAGTTCAAATGTTTGCCTTGCAAAATTAAGTATCCGTGCTTTCAAATTCACAATAAAACTATATAAAACTGAAAATGATTTTCTTAAATGTGAGATATCTACATCACTGAGGCCAAAATGATCATTTTGGTTTGCAGCAATCAAATAACTGCCTATTAGCCAATGTCAAGTGCATAGGGGCTGAGTCAGGTCCATGCCAAGGCCTATCCAATCTGGAAGTTGTTTCCTTTCACCTCTGGACATTCTGCTGCACTCTGACTGAGGGCACAGGCCTACTCCATGGCCATATTATTTCTAAGGAAAATCTAAACCTCCCCACAGACCCAAAAGCATATATGTACAAAAACACAGCTTAAAGAGTTCAAGAGAGAACATGTAACTCAATTAGATTGCCTTCTCCTACAGTAATCCACTTACCATACTGCCTCAACAGAAAACATCAGGGAGATTCATTGCATTCTTTGCTATTGCCCACATGCAATAATTTATTTTCTGGCAACTGTTTTATTTACATAGTAACTAGCTTGTGTTTTGCCTATCTTAGCAGGCCCAAAGATATAATCCAATGAGGAGAAGCAAGGAAATAGGACAGTAACTTATATTAGGCTTTCTTCTAAGTTTGAATAAGAAATAACAAACCAGCACTTCTTTCCAATTAGCAATAAGTGCACCTCGGAAAAACCTCATTGGCTTAGATACTGCCACTGCACAAAGCTTAAACCAACATTTCTTTCAAGAAACTCATACAAAAATCGACTTTCTTCAATGAGTAAAAGAATCTTGAAAAGTAAAGATACCCTTTAGGAAGTAAGAAACCCCTGGAATCATGGGTGCCAGGATGGGGAACCTATACAGACACACAGTAAGTAAGGCAGATGACATTCTGACTTTTTTATGATTTTCGATAAAACCATTCTAGATCCAATGATTTATTTGTGGTTCCCAAATCCAAAAAACTCTGAAAAAAATGAAAAAAAAAATTCCAGAGTGAAGCAAACTCTTTTGGTGGCACAATCAGACATGAACTGATAGTATGCTACTTACACAGTCTTAATTTACCTTACTTTAGTATGCGGAATTTTTTCTCTGCAGATATAGTCATGTGTTTATTTACAAGGTGTTACTATATCCCCACTGGGAGTTTTATGCAATCTAGGATACATGCAATGGGTCTTACCTTTCTAAAAATCCCCGGAATATCTGACATCCAAAACAAATCTGGCCTCAAAGGTTTGGATCTTCTAAAGAAAGCTGTCCAGGTAGGACGTTTTCTATCAACTCAACGTCTGGTGCCTGGCATCGTGAAACAGTGCCTTACCTCAGTCTGAAGGATGGCAGCCCTCTGTTCTTTGGCAGTAAGCGACTCTTTAAGCACTTCAATGTGTTGCTTGCAATCTGAATTTTGATTGCTAAGAGTTTCAAGCTTTGTTTGTAAGGCAAGAAGTTCTGACTCCTTCTTTGAAAGCTCCTGCTTCAGCTGATCAATCTGTGAAACAGCAACAAAATTGCAAGAAATTAGAAGCCACAGTTCCTATTCTTTACATTTGAGAACTACCGTGGTCTCTTAATTTTCAATAGTCAGCGATCATTACTCCAACAAGGCAAGCCATGAGTTTGCTTAAAAATGGCCTTGGGGGGCATCTTGGTGGTTCAGTCAGTTTAGCATCCACCTTTAGCTCAGGTCATGATCTCACGGTTCATGAGTTTGAGCCCCACATCAGGCTCACTGCTGTCAGAGCAGAGCCCACTTGGGATCCTCTGTCCCCTTCTGTCTGCCCCTCCCCGGCATGAGCTTTCTCAAAAATAAATAAACATTAAAAAAAAAAAACCAAAAAGATGGCTTTGGAAGTTCTTACAAGTCTGGAGAGGCTCTGTAAGGATGGCGGAGAGTACAGAAAATAGAAAGGTAAGGTCAGCAGACTGTCTTCTACCATCAACCCCACTCAGAACAAAGCTTCACAGTGGAATGGCGGCTTCCTGAACAGACTTACCCATGAAATCACATATACTATTCACCATTATCCTCAGAAGGGTCAACAGATTGCTAATGAAGGTAATTAACCCAAGACATACCCTGGTCCTTCTCTGCCATTCCACAGTGGAAATGATCATTCAAGGGCATCATTTGACAAAAAAGAATTCTTACCCCCCTCCAAAAAAGTAAGCATTAAAGATTTTTTTGTTTATATTAAATACTGACAAGATACAAAATAACACAAAATGATGTAAAGTATAAGGAAAAATAATACAAGAAACATCCATCATTCAATTCAGCAAAAAGATCATTAGAATTACCTGTGTCCCAACCCATTTCTATCTCCTTCAGAAATAATTATCACCCTCAATTTTGTGTTTGTCATTTTCTTGCTTATCTTTTCACCATATATTTTTTTGCATTTCAACTTTATTTGTTCTGTGTATTTCTTTTTAGTACTTTGCTTTTTTCTACTCAATCTTACGTCCTGAAGATTAAATCATGTTATTGTACATGAAATTTGTTCATTTTCACTGAATTCCACTGTAAGACTTCACCACAATTCATTTGCCCATTCTGCTATTAATAGACATTTTGGTTTGTTTCCAGGTTTTTTTGTTAAAACAAAAAGTGCTATTCTGAACATTCTTATATATATTACCTGGTATATGTAGCAAAAATAATCTAGGAGTTAAATTGCTGGACTACATAGTGTGCACATCCTTAACTTCACTGGGGAACACCAAAATGTTTACCAAAGCTGTTATATTCACTTTCAGGGTCCCAAGCAGTGTGTAAGTGTGCCAGTCATGCCACATCTTCGCCGATGTCTTATGTCACCAGACATTTACATTTGTGCCAGCCTGACAGAGTTGTGGTAAATGATCTCCAAAGATGACTTGTCACTTGTCCACACACGCTGCTCCTCACAACTAGAGGTAGAGTCTGTTTACCCTACTCTTGAACCTGGGCTAAACTGTGGCTTACTTCAACAGCTAGATGCAGCCAAAGTGTCAGCATGCCTGTTCTGGCCCTTGTCTATAGGAGGACGGGCAGCTGGAAGCTGGCCACCATGTTAGAAGTCTAACTGCCCCCTGACCACCAAGCTGTGAAGAAGCCCATACCAGACACATGGACAGGCCAGGCAGAAAGACAGTGGGGCCTGGTAGAAATTGTGGCTCCTTCATCTTGTTCTTGGTCTTAAAGGGAAGAATTTCAATGTTTCATCATTAAGTTTGATGTTTGTTTTAGCTTTTTATAGGCGCTCTTAAGTTTCAGAAAGTTCCCTTTTATTACAACTTTGCCAAGAGTTGTTTTTTTTTAATCATTAAGGAATGTTTAATATTAATAAACATTTTATTCTGTATCTCATGATTTATCACACTTTTCACCTTTAATACATTATTGTAATGAATTACACTAATGGATTTTTAAAATACTCAGCTCTCTTTGCACAACTATGAATAACTCCACTTAGTCATAATGTACTGTATTTTTTATATGTTACTGGATTCAGCTTGCTATTTTGTCAGGATCTTTCATCTATGTTTATGGATAAGACTGGTTTGTAATTTTCCCATTTTGTGCTGTCCTTGTCAGGTTTTAGTACCAATTTAGAGTGCTCCTTTTTTTAATGTGTTCTGAAATGGTTTGTGTAAAATTAAAATCTTCCCATTAGTGTTATTAGAAATCAACAGTAAAATCAGCTAAAGCTGGCATTTTCTTTCTCCAAAGACCATTACTTACTTCATCCATCATTAGTGGTTAAAGGAATATTCATGTTTCTAATTATTTGAATCAATTCTGATAACTTTTTTCTCCTAAGAATTTTTCATTTTATCTAAATACTCACCTTTACCTAGCAGGAAATTTTCATAAAATATGTTTTGATATCATAAGATATCTTTTGATATCTATGGCATCTATGACTGTCTTCGTCATCCTAATACTCTTTAGTTTTACTCTCTTTTTCTTGATGAGTCTCAGCAGAGGCATGTCATGTTAAATAATCTCTTCAAAGAGTCAATTTTGGCTGTGTTGGTCGTCTAACATTCTTATTTTCTTTTTTATAAATTTTTTTTAACATTTTATTTTATTTTTGAGACAGAGAGAGACAGAGCATGAACAGCGGAGGGTGAGGGAGGGAGACACAGAATCTGAAACAGGCTCCAGGCTCTGAGCTGTCAGCACAGAGTCCAATGCGGGGCGTGAACTCACGGACTGCAAGATCATGACCTGAGCCGAAGTCGGACGCTTAACCGACTGAGCCACCCAGGCGCCCCTAACATTCTTATTTTCTATTTCATTAATTTCTTCTTTTATTTTTTAATTATTTCTTTCCTACTACTTTTTTGGATTTATTCTATTTTCTTTTCATAATTTTCTAAGTTAGATACTTATCTAACTTTCACCTTTTTTTCTTTCCAAATACGTCTTAAGACTGTAAATTTCCCTGTCAGTATCATTTTAGCTTGATCCCACTAGTTTGATACATAATATTTTTTAAATTTTTTTTTAATGTTTATTTATTTTTGAGACAGAGAGAGACAGAGCATGAATGGGGGAGGGTCAGAGAGAGAGGGAGACACAGAATCTGAAACAGGCCCCGGGCTCTGAGCTGTCAGCACAGAGCCCGATGCAGGGCTCGAACTCACAGACTGTGAGATCATGACCCAAGCCGAAGTCGGACGCTCAACCGACTGAGCCACTCAGGCACCCCAAGTTTGATACATAATATTGATATTGTTGCTCAGTCCTAAATATTTTCTGATCTCCATATATATTATTCTTCAACTCACAAATAATTATGCTTCTTACTCAACAAATACATGGATGTTTCCTAGTTATCTTTGTGTTTTTTCTTGCTTGCTTTGCTTTGTGAATAGAGAACAAGGTCTCTAATACACTAATCATTTGAAATTAGTGTATCTTGCTTTATGACAGAGTATGCGGTCATTTATCATAAATGTATTTTGTGCACTGTGTGCTAGAAAACAATATGTATCCAAAAATTGTTGAGTGCAAGTCTATAATCATTGGCTCAAAAATAGTTTCTTTGCCTTAAAGTCTGTAACACCTTTGTCACAGTTAATATTTGGCTAATGTGTCTTTTTTCATTTTCAATGTATCATTAACTTTATGTTGTAGATGTCTCTTGCAAATAGCATATATCCATATTCTTTTATCCTCTCTGATAAAATTAAATGGAGCATTTATTACCATTACAGACACATGTGATTTATTTCAACCATCTACCTTGTGCTTTCTAAACATATTGTCATTTCTATTTCTCTTCGTTCTTGCCTTTTGAAAGATTTTTTTATCCTATTTTTTTTGCCTCTACTCATTTAAGACTTATACCTTTATTTATATTTATTTTATTTCATTTATTTCTAACCTTTAGGTTATTACCCTAGAAATTATAGCTTGCTTACATTTTTAACTTACCTAAGTCTAAAGTCAATCTATGCTTACTTTCTTTCAGAAAAATATAAGGATCTTGAGACACTTTCAGTTCAGCCACCATCCCCTTGACATACACGTTATTGCTGTCATGTATTTTAGTTCTTTCCTGTTTTGTTTTTAACTCATCATTACTTTTTTTTAAAAAATTTTTTATGTTTATTTATTTTTGAGAGAGAGAAGCAGCATGCAAGCAGGGGAGGGGCAGAGAGAGAGGGAGACACCGAATCTAAAGCAGGCTTCAGGCTCTGAGCTATCAGCACAGAGCCTGACACGGGCTAGAGCCCACAAACCACAAGATCATGACCTGAGCCAAAGTCGGATGCATAACCGACTGAGCCACCCAGACGCCCGTCATCATTACTTTCTTTATAGTCCATGTTTATTTAGATTTACCACATTTGTCACTATGTTTGTTCAATATTATTCCTTCATATCAGATGTTCTGTTAGAAATCTCCTTATACCTGAAACAAATCATTTAAATTTATTTTAGTGGGATTTTTTTGGTGGCAAACTCCATTTTTTTGTCTAAAAATACCACATCATTCTTTTTTTAATATTGTTGCTGAGCATTAAAAGTAATTTTCTAGGTTAAGTGATATTTTTTTCTCTCAGCCATCTTCTGGCTAACAGAAGCTTTTAAGAAGTCAAGCTATCACTCCAAATTCAATCCTTTACAGGTAATGGGACTTTTCTCCATTAGCTGCTTTTTAAAATAGCTTTATTGAAATATAATTTATATGCCATACAATTCAACCACTTAAGTCACAGAGTTGATGGTATTTAGTATATTCACAGAATTGTGCAATCATCATCATAATCAAACTTTAGTGCATTTTCTTCATTCCAAAAAAGAAACCTTGTAACAATTAGAAGTCACTCTCCATATTCCCCACTCTCTACCCCCAGCCCTAAGCAACTAGTAATATACTTTCTGTTTCTATGAATTAGCCTATCCTGGGAATTTTACATAAATGGAATCTTGTAATATATGTACTCTGTGACTGTCTTCTCTCACATAGCATGACATTTCAAGGTTCATTCATATTGTAGTATGTACCTGTACTTCATTCTTTTTTATTGTTGAATAATACTACACTGAATGAATATGCCACATTTTGTCTATCCATTCACCAGTTGAGGGACACTCACATTGTTTCCATGTTCTGGCTACTATGGATAATGCTTCTAAGAACATTCATATGCAAGTCTGTGTGGACATATGTTTTTATTTCTCTTGTGTACATATATATAGGTGTGGAACTGCTAGGCCATATGATAACTGTATGTTTAGCATTCTGAGGAACTTCTAAACTGTTTTCCAAAATGACTGCACCATTTCACATCCCCACTACCAATATATGAAGGTTCTAATTTCTTCATACTCTCACCAAAACTTGTTAGTCTATCTTTTTACTTATAGCCATTCCAGTGGGTATGAAGTAATATGTCATCGTGGTTTTGATTTCTCTAATGACTAATGATATTAAGCATCTTTTCATATACTTATTAGCCATTCATATATCTACTTTGGACAAATGTTCTAACTGCTTTTTAATTTTTTTAATGTTTATTTAATTTTGAGAGAGAGAGAGACAGACAATGTGAGTGGGGAAGGGGAGAGAGAGAAACAAGGAGACACAGAATCCAAAGCAGGCTCCAGGCTCCAAGCTGTCAGCACAGAGCTCAACGTGGGGCTCAAGCTCATGAACTGCAAGATTATGACCTGAGCTGATGTCGGACGCTCAACCGACTGAGCCACCCAGGCATCCCTCTAACGGCTTTTTAAAACATTTTCTTTGCCTCTGAGATTTTATGTAAATGGGCAGATTTCTTTTCCTCTTTGGGGTACTCAAAGAGTCCTGAATTTATGGACTTGTATCTATCATTAGTTTTGGAAAATTCTCAGCTTTCCACTCTTCAAATATGGTTTCTGTGTAGTGATTTTGTCCCTACTCCATCTCTCTTTTCCTCTAGAACTCTGATTAGACAGATGCCAAACCTGTTTATTCTGTCTTCTATGTATCTTAATTTATCTTTAATGTATTTCATCTTTTTATCTTTTATTTACTTTATACTACTCTGTTTTCTAGCTCATTAAATGTCTTTTCTGCTATGATCATTCCACAGTTGAACCTATTTATTAAACTTTCAAATTTCCATTTTTATATTTTCCTATTTCTAGACATTCTTTGGTTCTCTTTATTTTTTTATTTTTTTAAATGTACATCCAAGTTAATTAGCATACAGTGCAACAATGATTTCAGTAGATTCCAGTGATTCATCCCCTATGTATAACACCCAACGCTCCTCCCAGCAAGTGTCTTCCTTAATGCCCCTTACCCATTTAGCCCACCCCCCCACCCACAACCCCTCCAACAATCCTCAGTTTGTTCTCCGTATTTAAGAGTCTCTTAGGTTTTGTCCCCCTCCTTGTTTTTATATTATTTTTACTTCCCTTCCCTTATGTTCATCTTTTTGTATCTTAAAGTCCTCATATGAGTGAAGTCATATGGTATTTGTCTTTCTCCAATTTCACTTAGCATAATACCCTCTAGTTCCACCTACGTAGTTGCAAATGGCAAGATTTAACTGTTTCTGATTGCCCAGTAATACTCCATTGTGTGTGTGTACACACACACACACACACACACACACACACACACACACCATATCTCCTTTATCCACTCATCTGTCGATGGACATTTGGGCTCTTTCCACAGTTTGGCTATTGTCAATAGTGCTCCTATAAACACTGGGGTGCATGTGCCCCTTCAAAAGAGCACACCTGTATCCCTTGTATAAATACCTAGTAGTGCAATTGCTGGGTCATAGGGTAGTTCTATTTTTAATTTTTTGAGGAACCTCCATACTGTTTTCCAGAGTGGCTGCACCAGTTTGCATTCCCACCAGCAGTGCAAAAGAGACCTCCTTTCTTCACATCCTTGCCAACATCTGTTGTTGCCTGAGTTGTTAATTTTAGCCATTCTGACTGGAGTGAGGTGGTATCTCATTGTGGTTTTAATTTGTATTTCCCTGATGATGACTGATGTTGAGCATTTTTTCATGTGTCTGTTAGCCATCTGGATGTCTTCTTTGGAAAAGTGTCTAGTCATGTCTTTTGCCCATTTCTTCACTGAATTATTTGTTTTTGGGGGTGTTGAGTTTGTTAAGTCCTTTATAAATTTGTGCTTGATATCTTTATAGGTTCTTTCCCCTTATTCATATTTTTAATCACCTCTGTTATTTGTTTAAACATATTAAACATGCTTATTTCATAGTGTTTGTCTTAAAACTCCCACTTCTGAAGTCCTTGCCTTCTGATTCTACTGTTTGTTCTTTCTACCAGCTATCAATTATGGTAGCTTTTTTTGTTTGTTTTCAAACTTGGTGATTTTTAAAAGATTTTTACTGTGTGCTCGTTTCTTGGACTCTTATCTGGAGAAAAACTTTGAGGTCTAAGTTGAACATGTGGGCCTTCAGAGCATTTGTCTCTGCCGATACCTGGGGCACTATCAACCAAGGACCCCTTTAAACTCTGTTCTCTACTTGAAGTTTTTGGATCACCTCACATTGTACATTGGTGCAAGGGCTATCTGTGGTTATGGATTCTTAAAACTAGTTTTTTTTTACCTTTCACTTTGCTCAAAGTTTTAAAATAGATTATTTTCCCTGGATTCTCCTAGTCTAGGTGGAAGAAACATACAGTGGGGAGGTTTTTAGTTTACCCTTGTACTAAGAGTGTGGCTGTCTGGGATCACAGTTTAATATGGTAGCGGAATTCCTACCGCTCTTCCTCTTGAACAGACCCAGGCTTCTGTCTTTTTACTTCAGTGCCCCATGACTGTGGAAATTAATGCTCAAGTTCACATATCTAGCAAATGCCAACAAGAAGATAGAACCAGTGCTCTATTATCACTCCAGCCCTCTGCTCTGGCTTAGTTTTGACCCTTGAGATTCTTCCTAACTTCACAGTTCATAAGTACATTTTTAAATTTATCTTTTGAAAATATATTTCATCCAGCACTTTTTTTTCTTTTCAGCAATTAAAACTTGCATAAACAAGAACCAAGCTACTGACAATAACTGTTAAGAATGAATGGAGTGGGGTATACAAAGAAATAAGACCTTTGTAATTGTTCAGGCTGTGCAATTCACTAGAAAGGTTGAGATGGAGTTTCATTTGCAGGATGAAATCAGACTAGATTAGCAGACAAATAGGTTTCATCTTGCTTGCCAAATTTAAAGATTTAGTAGTGACCGGCAGTCATGAGAAGGATTCTGACCATGCTTAAAGATTCACTGAGAGGGACTTGTGATTATCAATTTGCTCTGAGTATGTGTGAACAGATGGTGGCACTGACCAGATATATACATTACATGAAACACAGTTTTTTCTTTATAATTTAATGAATCCTGAGTCTGTTATCATTTTTACCTGCAATAAAAGTAAGTTCCATTTCTCTCTCATGCGCTGTCTCCCATATAATAAGAGCTGAGTATAAATAAAAAGAGGGAAAATCTAAACTAGGATTAACTAAAATTACAAAAGAAATTAAATATGTTGTGATCAGCAAGATCAGCATTCTTTTCTCTTTTTTTAATGTTTATTTATTTATTTTTAAGAGAAAGCACAAGCAGGGGAGGGGGAAGGGGGGAGAGAGAGAGACAGAATTTGAAGTAGGCTCCAGGCTCTGAGCTGTCAGCAGAGAGCCTGACACAGGGCTTGAACCCACAAACTGTGAGATCATGACCCGAGCCAAAATTGGACGCTTAACTGACTGGGCCACCCAGGTGCCCCCATATCAGCATACTTCCCATGAGGTATGTTCTAAATCACAGGCAGTTGCAGCTGATAGCACAGTATCTAGTTTATTCCACATATTAAACTGATTCATCTTAAAATAAAGCTAAAAAACACTTTGAACTTTAAATACCTAAGCAAAGATGATGTTTATAGTATTAAAAAATGATTTGGGCTAACTTCTACAAGTATCAGAGTAGAAATATAGTGTAAGAATGGGGTACTGAGAGAGAAATTTAAATGAAATTAACTTGATCAACAGAATGGCATTTAATAGGAAGGAAGAACATGACAGGTTCTACATACACCTACTTTATTCAATAAAAATAGATTGATAATGACAAAACTATTTCAGTCTATAAATATTAAATAGACATTTGCTTTAAATAGCTTTCAGACTATCACTGCCATGAGGTAAATTTTAAATAAATATTTAATGCAGACAATAACAGAAGAGGGCTTTTCTAAGGGGAATATAGTTACAGGGTAGAAAATCATATTCTTCCATAAAAAATATGCCTTGTGCTTCTTTTATAGCCATAAACTCAATAAAAATGGAAAGTGATGCAATCAAACATACATGGGAACTGAGGCTGGGGAAGATCTGTCTCTGTGATGGCAAGAAGAAAAGCCAATCGGAATTACATCACGTGCTTTATATGAAGTCCATGTGGACATCAGGAACACTTCATCTCGTCTGAAAGTTCTTCCACCACTTACGTCTGTGACACAACCAACACCCTGAAAACATTCCCTTGCCAAGGAAAACAGCTTCTTTTTCACTGCAGATACAGCTCTCATGTCTAGAAAGTGATATGCTTATTATCATGCCGTTTGGGTTATGAGGTTTGTAATCCTTTGGAGGTTAATAAGAAAATGTGTTACAAATTCAGAATAAAAGAAGAGATCTAAGACAGCAGAGTGGTGTCTTTGGCAAACTCTGAAAACAGAGGGAGTGACTAATACAGAAGTACTGAGATCAGTAGATGAAAAATGTAAAAATGTGTTACACTGGAAACAAAGCCTCAAATAGAACAGGGGATACCATCATTCTTTCCTTGCCAGAAAAACAATTATTTACATGGTAAATTCCATTCTTAAAGGTTTAACAGTGCTCCTGAAGGTAACTCATGCTTTCCATTGCCTCTAGATTCTGTTCTCACAGTCTGAGTCCTCTAAGTTTTGGAGCTAAGAGTAGAAATTGGAGTTCCTAGAAACTGGAGGCCCAGGAGGCCTCCCAGAGTCTCAGTTCTCAGGGAAAACAGGCATATGCCAAAGGCCTTGCAAGATGCAGGGATTTCCATCCTGGCCAACTATGTCTGATATTCATGCCTTTGCACAAGTTGAGATTCTAAACTCTATTTTACATTTTTGCAATTCACCTTCTACCTTTGCAAACATGTTGTGTCATGTTTTTTTTTATGATATCATATTTATAAAAGCAATTAGGGTCTTCAATGCTACTTAACTTAATCACAAAGTTTTCAAGAGGCTCTACCAGTCCCAGTCATCTGTTCAGGATCAAATGGAGGTAAAATGCAGTAAAGCTTTACTTATTTTAATAATTAATGCAAGCAGCACTCCTTTATATACCACAACATTGTCTCCATATCAGATTTTCACTGAAACACTTAAAACTATCTATTCTAACATACTTTTATATTTAAAAATAAGTTTATATACAAGAATTATTATTAGCTGCCTTTATTACCTACTTAGAACAAATAATTACATATTGAGATGGAGACTGATTTGAGGTCATGCCCTGTTAATGAAAAGCAATCAAATGCTGAGTCAATTTTATCACCAATGGGTCATAAAAACAATTTTCAGCTAAAATGTCCCCCCTAAAAACCAAATGAGAACATAAATATGTGTTTATCCAATTTTAGGATTTTTTTTCATAATCAGGTTGAATTTTTGTATCTTATTTTTTTTAATTTTTTAAAAGGTTTATTTATATTTGAGAGAGAGAGAGAGAGAGAGAGAAAGAGACAGTACGCAAGCAGGGGAGGGGCAGAGAGAGACAGAGACAGAGTCTGAAACAGGCTCCAGGCTCTCAGCTGTCAGCACAGAGCCTGATGCCAGGCTGGAACCCATGAACCATGAGATCATAACCTAAGCTGAGGTCGGACGCTTAACTGACAGAGCCACTCAGGTGCCCATTATTTTTTTTTATTTAAAAGTATCAAACTTCCAAATAATCATAATAGAACTCATTTCAGATTTCTATTAAAGAAATACTCAGATTGAAGAGCACTTCCAAGCCCGCTGCCTTTGCAAACAGTAATCACTCCTAAGGAGCCTCTCCAAAACACCAGGTAAGAAGTTCCCTGGGGTACTTTTAAAAAGCTTTCTAGGTGCGCCTGAGTGGCTCAGTCATTTGAGCATCCAACTTCGGCTCAGGTCATGATCTCACTGGCTCATGAGTTCGAGCCCTGCATTGGGCACTGTGTTGACATCTCAGAGCTTGGAGCCTGCTTTGGATTCTGTGTCTCCCTCTCTCTCTGCCCCTTCCCGCTTGTGCTCTCTCTGTCTCTCAAAAATAAATAAACAAACATTACAAAAAAACTTTTTTTTAAATCCAAAGTAAAAAGCTTTCTATATATTCACTGCAAACAGCAAGAAGACATAACAATATTTAGCTGCAATTTCAGATTTGGTTCCCAGAGTTCCACTCCCCTCCTTATGCCGCATTTCATAAGAATTTCTGAAATGTTCTACCAAGACTCTGAGTCTTTGTAAACCATTAAAACAACGGTTTCTAAAGTTAACTATCCCTGCCTCAAATCCAGCATTTTTTGCTAGTTGGGATCCAAAGTCACTTTCTGATTTCCATTTCTATCACTGCCTCACTAAACCCAATGAGTTTCAAAACTACATTTCCGTTTCCGAAGTTTCAGAGCCTCTAGGTGTTTGCAATTCAAATCTAACATTTTTTCCCCTTTTGGAAAATCTGCCATTTCACATAGACATGAGCTCTTCCCACTTCCTCCCCTGTGTGGAGTTGGGGTAGGATGGTATTTTTACTTATCCTTCTAAGTTTGCTCAGTCACTGATTTCAGTTTGCATTCTTCACCAGACCTGTCATTGCTGTTTTGACAATCTGGTTATTTAGACAAACAAACAAAACAAACAAACAAACAAACAACACTAACTAAGCCTAAATAACTTTCATTACTCCAGCCAGAAGTGAACTCTCCTCCCACCCAATCTTTGGGGTAGTTTTTCCAGTACATTTCTTACTTTCCCAACTAAGTGGTCAGTATTGGCTTTGAAGTGAGTAATATTTTGAATATGCACTCCTTTTAGAGCCCCTCAGTAGCTAGCTCAGTGCCATGTGCTAAAACCAAGGCTTAGTAAGTCTTTGAGGAACACAGAGATCCAAAATCCATCACTGAAAGTTTTATCCATGCAACTCTGCATAAATGAAAGAGTTCAAGAGACTAATGTTGACATTAAACAATTGTTCTATCAATGTGCATACATAATCATTGCAAGAATTAGCTCTTCAGATATCTGTAATGATGTTGACAAGCAACATATTCATATAAATTCTGTAGAAAAGTTATCCCAATAGGCCACAATGGACCATAAACTATGCTAGTCATCCAATTTTAAAGGGTATCAGTCCATGCCTCTAAAATTTAACAAGTTCCATGACAAATGATTTACCCAACTGGAATCAGTTCACACAGACTCTGGGATCCCACAAAACACAAAACACAAAGCACTCAGGACTAAATTCTTAGCAATTTAGTAATTATAAATACTTCCTCAATAATAATGGGCATAATTATTAATTACGTTTTTGAGCCAGGCATTTTAATTACATTATTTCATTTAAACCTCTACGTCTCCCTCTTAAGGATTATGGTATTGCCCCATTTTATACAAGAAGAAAGTGGTTGCATGACATAACTCACTCCTCAAGGCCATTCAACTAGAAAAGGCAGGCTAGAGATCTGCCAGAGTCCACTGTAGGTGTCAGCCTGCACTCTTTCCCCCTTACTCCATTTCTCTACTCAAACATCCTTCTGACCTAACCACTTTTGGAAGAACTCTAAAAAGTAATCAGACATTAAAAGTTAAAACCAACTCAAGGACTGATAGTCTCTCAGACACCTGTGGGCTAATAAGGTAAAGAGTTGCTTGCTGAAGACCATATGCATATATGGTTATTCACCTGGACAAATTTCATGGCATTTTTAGTTGTAGAAGTGGCTTGAACTATCTTCCACTGTTGAATGACAGGATGAGACGAAAGGTTTAAGTCAAAACAGTAATTTTCCCAGACATTATGAGTTCACTCGTATCTTCATAGTTTCATTGCAAGAGTGAATGGTCATCATTTGGTCAACAGGCTACCCTACCACTATGCTTGCTGCACCCCAGCTCAACTCTCTGAGAGGGAAGGACTACAAAAAGAAACTAGAAGGGAGAGTTGAACAGGGAAGCCCATTCTCCATTTTGTGGAACTCCTTGAAAGGAAAAGGTTACATTCAAACCCACTAGACACTCTCCTCAGATCTCCCTCAATTCCTTGATCCAAAGTTTTAATCATAATCTCAACGTCAACTTATAAGTGGAAAGTTGGCAGAAGTAAGGAAAATTTTTGTTTTTTCCCTGGAGAAACGCACATACATACACACAGAGACATATGTGGTGAAGTAGATGCTGGATATTACTATTTCCTCTCTATAATTTGCAAATTCTCTGCAATAAATATGCATGTATTTCACAATGATAAAAATCATACTATCATTTAAACATTTTTTTTCTCTCCACTTCCACTGCTTCCTCACAGAAGTCTGCATGACTCTTAACTCTGCTGCATTTTATAAGGCAACAAACAAAAATAAAACTTAGAACAATCAATAACAGGGGTGCTTAAGAACACATGGTAAAAAAAAAGAATTTTTAAAAATTGGTGTGGTTATTATTTCCAGAAGCAAAATGGTTTAAATTCAGGGATAAATAAAAGCATCTGAAACTCTCAAAAGATCTATTTGGGGCAATTCATAAATTAATAATTATGCATAGGTAAAAGTAATAGCTGTTCAGTTCATGTGCAGCCCAAAGTTTAATTTTGAAAAATAACAAGCCAAATTCCTTAAAACTTGGAATACCAATATAAATCAATGGAATGGGTTACTATAATTATACTTTATAAATATTCTATAGCAACAGATATCAACAATATAAAACTGGGAATACCAATATAAATTAATGGAATGGGTTACTATAATTATACTTTATAAATATTCTATAGCAACAGATATCAACAATATAGTAACACTATCAACAACAATGACCATCATTTACTGAATGCTTTCTAGAGATCGATCAAGGGACTAAGTGCTTTAAATGCATAATCTCTTGGAATTGTGAAAGCAATCAATGATGCAGGTCTCTGCTTTTTTCCATTCCTATTTCATGGATGAAGAAACTGAGGCTTAAAGAAGCTGAATAATTTAAGCGAATTTAAACATTAGGATGCAAAATCAGTTCTGCCTTAAACACTATGCTAAAACCAAAATGTCTTTATACCATTGAAGTGAGTTAAATTGGCTTCCAAGATCAACACCTTCTGAGACAGTCACCTTCTTAGGGATGGGTCAAAATTTGGCAATGACAGAAACTTTGCAAAAATAGCAAACTTATGAAAACTCAGGAAATTTGGAAGACAGGGGACTATTCAAAATAAATGTTAATTCCCAAGACATCAAAGTTACTCATTAGAAAATCTTGAACACCTTAATTAGTAGAAATCTGAACGAAAATGTTCCCCGATTTCCTTTTGGAATCTACACTTCTGAACTAACAATCTTCTGCCTTCTTCATTATTGTCCACGTATTTCATGATATCACATAAAACCAGTTATGTGGGTATTTGGGGAAGTATGTATGTAAATCATAACTTTCCAGTCACATTAAGAGTATAAAAGTTTGTAACATTGGGCCATACCTTGGTTTTCATGAACTTGGAGTGACTTTTGTAAACCTCTATTTGTTTGATCTCTTCTTCACGGTCCTCAGTGTTCAGCACACCATTGGCTTTTAGCATCTGGATCTCATCCTCCAGATCCCTTATGTTTCGCTCTAATGAAGCAATTTTTGTGTCCTATTGTTAAAAGAGAGAGACAGAGTGAGAAAGAGAGAGAAAATTGTTTTTTCAGTATTATCAAAACAGAATTTCAGAAAGTAATTTTGGGAGTAATACATTAACTATGGTATAGACATAGCCCTGAATTCAGAACAATTTATGTTTTCACTTCTGAGGATTGTTTGTGAGATTATTCTTTTAGCACCCAATAAAGATCATATGTCAATACAATATGGAGAGTTGCCTAGATAGGTTTGTCTAATATCTGGGAATCAGATTACCAAAGCAACAAGGATAAAAGCAATCTAACGTGTTAATACACACACACACACACACACACACACACACACACACAACACGCACACACACACACACACACACAGACACACACACACACTATTTAAGTGGACTAATTTGTAATTTCAGATGTAGTTTACCAGCATATAATTTCTAGTCTACTTGTAAACATAAAAATGGTTTGTTCATGCATTCATTCTATAGCTGGATTTATAAGGCATGATTGGAATTGACTCTGACAGAGAAGAAAATTAAAATCTACTAATGAGAAGGATTCTCATCTAGAATACAGACATCAGTGCAATTAAATAACTAAATCCTGATATACTAAATATTGAAAATTTATAGCAACCAAAATATCACAATGTCATGATTTATTTGGCAAGCAGCTCCCTGAGTGACAAAAACATTGCTACCTTGAAGGTCATCTCTAACCTACTGACTTTTGGAGTTAAAAAACTAGAAACATTACACTCAAATGTGGGATTGAGAAAAAAAAACCCAACCATATGGAATTTTTTTAAGGAAATGACAGACCCTATACACAAGATAGAGCATAGTAAGAAATGAGGCGTTAGAAAGAGAAGAGAGGGCTCTTAAAGGGGAAAAACCCTTCCCCAACCTCAGGTATTAATCTCCAATCAGTTTTGGGAAGGAATCATGTTGAAAGTTTGACTGTAGGTTTCCTATCTACTTTTATTGTACAGACCCAAGGAGCTGCTATTACATTTGTATTTGAATGTTAATGAAAAACAAACTACGATCTAATTTTTTTTTATCAATTCATTTTCAAGAATCTAAAAGACTAAAGAGTTCCAAAAATAAAGACAATGAGTGGCCTATTCTATTTATAACTAACTCATATGAAAAACTTTGCAACAAATACATCTGTCCTGATTTTGTGGCTATTTTCTACCTTAATTTCCTCTATTGTATGGCCTATGGCATGTCTCAGGGAGCAATATAATAATCATTACATTGTCATCATCATTAAATAGAGGAAAATGAGGAGAAACAAATACTTATTGAGTCCCACTGTGTGCAAACATCCAAGTGCTCTAAATGCCGAAGACATTTTTATCAATTCTCAGAAAAACCTCAAGAAGATGAAATAAAAAGACTCTGAAATTTGCAAGATTATTATGGAATGTTATATCCTATAGCATTTCGTTCTCCTTTTGAAAATAATATTGTTATTTTTTCCAGTTATAAAAGTAATACACCTTAAATTCCTAGAAAATGAAGAAAATCCCCTCTAATCTTACCATCAAGAGATAACCATCACTAATGTTTTATGTACTGCTGCCAGGATTTTTCTATTTTTAGATGCAATTTCCAGAAATCTTGTATGCTGCCAGTTTGAGTGAAGTGAGTGTCAAGGACTAAATGTCTACGTGCCTCCAAAATTCCTATGTTGAAGCTCTAACCCCTAATGTGCTGGAGATGTGATGGTATTTGGAGATGAGGCCTTTGGGAGGTGATCAGTGTTACACGAGGTCATGAGGATGAGGCCCTTGTCAGAAGAGACACTAAAGAGCTTGTTCTCTCTCTCTCTCTGCCCTGTGAGGGCACAGCAAGAAGGTGGCCATCTGTGAGCCAGGAAGAGACCCCTCACCAGAACCGAACCTTGTTGGCATCCTGATCTGGGACATCCAGCCTCCAGAACTGGGAGAAAATACATTTCTGTTTTTTAAGTCCCCCAGAAGTGGTATTTTCTCATAGCAGCCCAAGGTGATGAATGTAGGGAGGCATCTTTAGTGACTCTTTAGAGTTCTGAGCTATGAGAACTCTGCAGATAAAAAGAGAAGCAATAATAAAAAGGCTACCAGGGGCACCTGGATGGCTCAGTCAGTTGAGCATTCAACTTCAGCTCAGGTCATGATCTCACAGTTTGTGAATTCAAGCCCCACATCAGGCGCACTGCTGTTAGCACAGAGTCCACTTCGGATCCTCTGTCCCTGCCTCCTCTCTGCCCCTTCCCCGCTCACACTCCTTCTCTCTCACTCTCAATCTCTCTCTCTGTCTCTCAAAAATAAATAAACGTAAAAAAAAGGCTGCGGATACTTTCAATAATAGCCAAATTATGGAAAGAGCCTAAATGTCTATCAACTGATGAATGGATAAAGAAGATGTGGTTTATATATACAATGGAATATTACTTGGCAATGAGAAAGAATGAAATCCTGCCATTTGTAGCAACGTGGATGGAAATGGAGGGTATTATGCTAAGTGAAATAAATCAGTCAGAGTAACACAGATATCATATGTTGTCACTCATATGTGGAACTTGAGAGACTTAACAAAAGACCATGGTCGGAGGGGAAATAGTTACAAACAGAGAGGGAAGGTGGCAAACTATAAGAGACTCTTAAATACAGAGAACAAACTGAGGGTTGATGGGGGTTGCAGGGGAGAGGGGAAAATGGGTGATGGGCATTGAGGAGGGCACTTATTGGGATGAGCCCAATAAGTGTATGTAAGTGATGTATGTAAGTGATGTAAGTGATGAATCACAGGAATCTACCCAAAAAGCAAGAGCACACTGTAAACACTGTATGCTAGCCACTTAATAATAAATTATATTTTTAAATGATAATAAATAAATAATAAATAAAGGGTCTACTGGAAAAAAATAATTAAAAAATTAAAAAAGGAAACACTTATTGAACACATTGTATAGGCAAAGTACTATTCTGGGATATATTTATATATAAAAATACATAAAAGTACATAAAATATTATATATGCATACATATCAGATATATGAAAATAATTTGGATTTTATGCATATGTAAATACATATTTATATAAAAATAAATAATTTGGATAATAAAAAATAAAAATTAAAAATTAAAAAAGGCTGCAGAGAAAGAACTTCTAAGTGTTCATAAGAGCCTTCTAAACAAATGGGAGCCATTTTAAATCAAAATTTTTTCTGACTATAAAATTAAAATATGCTCATTATAGGAAACTTGAAAAGCTATATAGATAATTATGACTGTACACAATCCCATCACCCAGATATACCCACTATTAACACTTTTATTTATACCCATGAAAGCCTTAGGATTATATTATTACTTTAAGATATATAAAAAGATAGATATCAATTAAAACCCTAATCAATATGACAGAGATTTTCTCTTTTTTAAATACAATCTTTTAGCATCTATAAATATCTAAGTACAATCTTTACAAGAGTTTAACTGTAAGTTAAGTGTGAAAGAAAAATCAATGCTTTTCTAACCCAAAATCTTCCGGGATTTCAGACCCAAGTCTGAAGTGAGCATATTTATATGTATGTATGTACATATGTATACACAAATATACATGTATAAAGACATATGTGCAATACACTTTGTGGTCCTCATGTCTTACACCTTAATGTTTTCATACACTTAGATTTTCAGGTGTCAATCACATAGGTATGGGGAGAAGAAATCTTCACCTTTCCCACTGGTCAAATCCTGAGGCTTTAGTTAGCAATGACCACAACTACCAACTTCTAACTGGGTTGGAAGGAGCTTTTCACTGCACTTTAAAAAATTGCATACTGCTAAAGAAAGATCAGAACAGGGTTAAGATAGAAAGTTTTGTGACATGAAAAAAATTATCTTGACCTATACACATCTGAAGTAAATTTTCACTAAACAGTAAAACACATAAGAGGAGGTGGGTAGGGCAATGGGGTAAATTGGTGATAGGCATTAAGGAAGGCATTTGTTGGCATGAGCACTGGGTATTATATGTAAGTGATGAACCACTGGATTCAAGTCCTGAAACCAATACTACACTGTATATTAACTAACTTGGATCTAAGTAAATAAATTTTATAAATCTATTATAAATAGAATATTTTTAACTTTTACAAATTTTCTTTTTTTAATGTTTATTTATTTTTGAGACAGAAAGAGACAGAGCATGAATGAGGGAGGGTCAGAGAAAGAGGGAGACACAGAATCTGAAACAGGCTCCAGGCTCTGAGCTGTCAGCACAGAGCCCAACGCGGGGCTTGAACTCACGGATCGTGAGATCATGACCTGAACCGAAGTCAGACGCCTAACTGACTGAGCCACCCAGGCACCCCTACAAATTTTATTAAATTAACCAACTTTCTTTTTCCTCACAAATTTTTTTCCTTAAGCCGCAGGTGTCCCAAAATACTAAAAAAACAAAAAAAAAAACAAAAATGTGGGGAGTGTTGTGGAAGTCATTTAGTCATTTTAATAACAATCTATTTTTTTTCTGTTCTTATTTAGGTTTCTATTCTTTAAGAAGCCAAGTTTAAGGTCAACAGAATTCATACCTGAAATCTTGAGCACAGGGTAAAGGAGATAGGAGAATATCATTAAGATCTAGAGAAGGGAAAAGATACAAAATACATAGATATATAAGATGGTGTATATTGACTGTGCCCAAGAAAATATTGAAAATACTAGGCAGATAAAGACATGAGGAAATAGAAGTATGAAAAACAAACAATGTCTGTCATGGTCACAGCTTCTCAGCTGCCTCTGAGGAATTCGGGAAGAAGAAATTTTATCTTTTTCTTTTTTTTTCAAATCTCTAAAACTAAGACAACTTACTATAAACATATATATTTAGGAACTACAGAAGGCAATTACCTCACAGGTCCTACTATGGCTCAATGTGATACATGGGTGTTGTCCTGCAAAACTGATACTAACTGTACATCCCAAGAACTCTAAGCACTAATCTACAGTAGAGAGGGGGAAAACCTAACATGAAGACAGTGCTGAAAAGTGCAGTTTCAGAAGGAAGAGCAAAATTTACTCCCTATCACCAGTTTCCTTCATCTGAACATCTTTACAGGTTATTTATCACCAAATTTTAAACAATTTATGTAGTGACTTTCAAGTATTCATTTTGATTATGTTTCACAAATAAGCAAACTATCAAACTCGATTAATTGTGGACCTTCCTTGGAGATGGGGAAAGTGAAATACTACATAGAAAATCTTTTTTCTATCAGGCCTATCAGAAAAGATTTTCCTGAAACCACAGAACACAAAAAAGCTCTGTGATAAGGGGATTTCAGGGCCAAATAAGTTTGAGAAATGCTTATTGGGGATCCCCTATGCTGATCAGCATTAATGGCTCTGGAAGTCCTACAGCAAAGTATTCTATTTAATTTGATTTTTCTCAGTACTAATCCTCTAGAAGTCAATTATTGAAAAAAATATATGATTTTAATGACCACATTAAGCTCAGAGTTATATACTAAAGTGAAGAGTCAAAACAATGATTTGGATTCTTCATGGGAAAATTTGCTATGATTACTCCCCATTTAAAATAATTATGTGCTTAAATATCCAGATCACCTTTTGGCTTCTGTCACTCAAAAGTGGTTTACTGAGTGCCTGCTCTGAGCCCAGAGCACTGAAAGAACACAGACTCCCATAGTCTTAGAACCTACCACTTCATGTCATAGGTGACATTTTTCAATAGTCTTGAGATAAGACAACCATGAAACTGTTTTGCTTTTACATCATATTTTCATTAAGAACTGTAAGAATATGGGGGGGGGGGGGAGTTTCAGGAGGGAAAAAAACAGCTTAAGTGTGTTTGTTTCATTCCCTATTAGTTAGAAAAAATTATCTGAATTGAATATCTCTTTCAAATTATTTCTTTCCACACATTCATAAAATAATACTTGTAAAAATTTTATACGTATATTTGCAGATCATAACTCTTACTTAAAGATTCATACTCAAGACTATTTTACATCTATCATTCAAAAGATATAAAATAGGTATCTGATGGGCAACTAACACATAAACCACTGGAATTGAACCCCTAGCATCCATCAACCCAACAGGCCTATGTGCTGATTCTTACACCAGCCATAAATATTAGCACGAGCCCATGGGTGATGGAGTACAGCAATGAGAATGGATGGGAAGATTGAAATAAGTTTATCTCTGCTTTATCTGTTTTCTTTTTTTACTAATCTCTGAATATTTCTAGGACATGTCTGCTACAGTTGATAGTAAACTGAGACACGCACAGTTTTCTCATTCATTCTAGAAATACGTACTGAGCATCTACTGGGTACCAGTCACATTGCCAGGTATATGAGATACTAATTAAATCTTAACAAGATTCATGGGGACCCTTCTCTAACATGGAGTATAATCTAGATCACTATTACTCAAAGTGTGGCCCACAGACCATCAGCACTGACATCACCTGAGAGAGTTTTAGAAATACAGAACCTCAAGTCCCAACCCAGACCTACTGAATCTGAATCTGCATTTTCACAAGGTTCTCAGGTGACTTGGGTGTTTTAAATGACTACAAATGTCCAGCATACACAAGGGACAAGACTTGTGTCCAATGTGGAAGAGACCAAGACAACTTTATAAGCTAACATTTAGAAAAATATTAACCTACTCTCAAGAGCTATCCAACTTGGCCTAAGTATACACCAACCCTGGGAGTAAACTTTCTGGAGCATCTTTGCCAGTCCAGAAGCCTTTATTATCCTTTTGTATTTGTCAAACAGTATGTTCCCCTTAAACAGCAAGAAAAAGATTTCAAGTCCTCTCCAGGAACAGTGAACACTGAAATGATGAGTGGGCAGAACATAAAAAAAGCAATATCATTTAGTCACAAAAAGTAATAATTATGTTATTGCTAAGTGTCACAATGTGCCTTCCTCACAAATACAGTAAGAATTACTGGTTTTATTTTAATATGAGGCCAAGAAAGAAAATACAGACAGTTTTTATAGAGCACAGAACTCACCGTGATCACATATCGGTCTGCAGACATTGATCAACAAACTTAGGGCCAATTTGGTTTAAGGAAGAAGATGTGATCTAATGTTCAGGAAGTGTCCCAACCTAATTATATTATACTTTATTTAGAATAAAATTCTAGACTATTATTACTGGATGCCACGGAGGCTCCTGAAGGCTTAACTTATAAAACTCATCTAGTTGTAGTTGCAAACATAACTGAACGGCCCTTGGTCTTAGGCTATCTGAGGAACGCCCTGACTTTGGAAGCATTTACTGTGTGGGATTAGCCACAGTTTTGTGAGCCCAAGTCAAGCACTCCAGAAAGAAGTCAACTTCGGCGTACAGCATGTTAAAGGAAAAACTAAAAACAAAAAAAAAACCAGTAACTCACCTTCTTGAGCCTTATCAAACTGTAAAAAGATGGTGACCTAGATGAGAAGATGACAGGGGACATGCTGTTTTTTGTGATAGTATTGTTTTTTGTGTTTGTCTGCTTGTTCAGATGGTACCTAATTCTTTATAGCAAAATGTACAAGCACAGAATCAAGTCAAGTTCCAAGTAATTAGGGTGCTACAATGTTTCTTTCCATGGCCTCATTTGCCTACTTCTGACTCATTCTTCATGAAGCCCATGTCCCTGGAATGCATCCTTTCTGTTGTTCTGTCTCTGTGCACATTGCTAATGACCCATGGGCAGAAGATGTATATCCGGTGTTTCTTTCTGGACACAATGCAACCACTGAGGTTTTGGTCTGCATGTATGAATTTGTTGATGTTGTTGTTGTTATGAGACTCAAGTCTGAAAAAAAAAAAAGAGCTGAAAATAAAACAATCCTCCTGGGGGCACCTGGGTGGCACAGTTGGTTAAGCGTTGAGATCCAGCCCCAGCACTGGGCTCTGCATTGACAGCATGGAGCCTGCTTGGGATGCCCTCTCTCTCCCTCTCTTTCTGCCCCTCTCCCCCTCATGTGTGTGCTCTCGCTCTCTCTCTCTCTCTCTCTCTCAAAATAAATAAACATTAAAAAAATCCTCCTGACCCTTAGAAAGTCACAAACCTGGATGTAAATCCTGATTTTTATGCCTTCGGTCAAGATACTGAGCCTCTTTGAAATAAGACCATGCTCAAGAGCATGTCATGAAAATTCCAAGTGATCTATAATGCATGCAAAGTACCTATCATGGAACCTTCCCCATGAGAGTAAAAGTTGGTCATCATTATCATAAGCCAATAACAGTATAGTAAGTCCCCACCTATTCCCCAGTTTTGTGAGGTACACATGTAGAAGACAGTAGCTTCTGCTTTTAGTCCACCCCATTTAACTTTGTGAGCATATTTCTAACCTTACTAATCCCGTAACACAAGGCTGTTATAAGAATTACATGAGTGACAACATGTATATCTCCCAGAATTATAGCTAACACACAGTAGGTGCTCTACAAAGATTACCTTCTTCCTATTTCTAGCTGTAGCATTTATCAATTACTTTTTAATTGTCTACTCAGCTTCTTTTCCTTTTAGGAACTACATCTCCCCAACTCCCTGTGGTTTTAGTGGGGTTTTCATGTGTGACCCTGCTCAGTGGCAAGTACCATGGATTCTATGGATGCTGATTGACCTGGGGTAAACTCATTATGCCATCAAGGCCAATCAGAGTTCTTTTAGGGAACTGACATAACTTCAGGGGCCTCTCCTTTTCTGAGTTTATGTTTCTCCTTTTCTGAGATTATGAATGATAAGGAAAATATCGGCCTGTGGCTGGTTATGGCCTTCTTTGATACCATGATTAAGAATCTGCCTAAATGACTGGGCCCTTATAACATCATTTGAACAGCTAGATAGAGCTATATCTTAACCATCCAATCCCCAGAATTCCAAAATACAACAGCAGGGTTTCAGCCACTTGCAACTAGAAGAGTATAACACAAAAGTTATAGCATGAAAGAGAATACCAAAATACAGTTAGATATAATATTCTACAAATCTACAGACAGAGGTCAGAAATGGGTAAGACCACCATAGCAGAGTCAACAAATCTCCAGAAAATCCCCTAATATAGGGTCTGGAGATGGATAAGAGTAAGATTATCATAGAGAAGATGAAATTCTTTCTGGCCAAAAATAATAACACATGCAAAGTAAAGAGTACTCAGCATGGTGTCCAGCACATAATATTTAATTAATATAAATTGAAAGAACAAAATAACAAGTATGAATTATGTATGAAGGAGGAATAAGAAGACAGGACTAATTAAGAAGTACAGATCACAAAAAAAAAGAAGAAGTACAGACAATTTGTTTCTGCAGAGGAGTTAGAAAAGAAAAGAAGGAGGGGCTTAATGATAAGCACTCTTGAGAATCAAGCAAGGAGTTTGTACTTGGGTCTGATTGGGAGTCATTTATAAGCTGGTAAAAAGACAGCAACAAGACAGCCTTTGGGAAGTTAATAATAAAAATAGAAGCCAAATGGGAGTTGAGACAGTAGACATGACAGATCATCGGCCTAGTGGTGAAAGAATTCTTAGACAGGGTTAAGAATTGAGGAAAGAGAAAACAGTATAGGAATCACCAAAAAGAAGTGCAAAATTGATGGAAGTCATAGAAAAGTCACAGAAAATAAGAGAATTAGGTGTCAAGAAGGAAAGAGTCAAAAAAGTTTTGAGGAGACTTTAAATCCCATAGAATCGTGGTGATTACTATGTCACTGAACAACCAGTATAGCATAGGAGGAGAACCAACCAGAACAGACACCACCTAGAACAATGGAAGCAGGTCTGGGGAAGTTTCTGAAAGGCCAGGGGTTAACTTTTTAGTTGCTGGAGTGGGGGAGGGTACTCTGGGGATTTGAGATAACCACAGAAGTATTTCAATTTTAACCACTATAGTTGCACCTGTGGCTCTTGGCTATCGGCCCTTCAAAGAAAGTTGCTTCAATTAATACTGATAGCTTTCTACATTCCCAATGCATGGAAGGGAGCATTGGTTAATCCAAAATCATTTCCATGTGCCTATGACATATACTAATGTAGAGGCTCCCCAGTGCCAATCTGTGGACTAGGTGCATCAGATTCATCTAGGGAGTGAATAAAAACTATCAATGACTTGGTGTCACCCAAGGACATTCCCTTTCAGGACGGAGGTGACACAAAACTCTGTATTTATTTGTAAGCTCCTCAGGTGGGGAACAAAGCCATATCAAAAGATTTCTTTTTTAGACCTATGTTTTCTACCCCATTTATGTTGAAGATATATGTATATTTGCATTATCTGAATTTATAGAAAAGAATAATATAGAACAGAAGCGAAGTTTCTCTATTCCAGCATTAAAAATGCAGTTAATAACAACAACAGCTAATGTGTATGGATTACTAAGGCAAACACTGTGCTAGAAAATCTCATTTAATCTTCCCTATAACCTCATGAATTAAGTACTTATTTTATCCACTTTATAGGTCGGAAGACCTACAGAAGGTAAATAACTTGCCTAAAATTTTCCCTTTGTTGAAATAACTTTCTAGGCCCAAGATGGCTCTACTTCTGCTTGGGATTGCTTGTCGGCAAACCAATACTTAGATAACTTTCATGTCCCTATAAATGCTCCCCTTGACCAGAAATGTAGTATGTCTAGTCAGCCAATCCCCAAATGACAAGCCAATTCTGAGTTCTAATTTCCTTGTTCCTTCTCAACTCAAACAAGTTTGACTACGTGACCCCAGGCAATCATCTCTTTTTTTAATTTTTTTTCTTTCTTGTTCTTAATTCTTTATCCTATAAAACTTTCCTGACTTCCACACCATTTTCCAGTACTCCAAATGGAGACTGCTTCAAAAAGTCCTAGATAAAATTTGTTTGTATCACCTAAATTGTCTTCTTCAATCATTTTTAAAACACCTTTAATAAACTGGAATGGTTCCCTCCACATATAGAAGAGAAGAAGCCACAGAGTGAGACCTCACTGTCCCCAGGAAAATCTCAGGAAAACTAACCTCAGAGAAGGTTTGCCACCTAGAAGCTGGGCTATTTTGATCCTTTCCTCCACACAGTAAGATTAGCCTTCAAAGATCACGGGGCAAGGTCAAAAGAAAACAGTGAAAAGATTTGGGAGAGAAGACAGGGAGGAAGAAATTTCAGAAAGTGCTTCCAGATGACAGGGTAGCCCCTCGGTGTGTGCAGCCCAACCCTCCCTAAGCCTGGATCAAAGTCATCTTCCACATACATATAAATACAAAGAGTTTGAATTCCCAGAGATCCAGTGAAATACTACTTTGTAAAACAGTGATTGCATTTCAAGGAGTATTGAAAAGATGGACATCTGAAACCTCGATTCTCTTCCAATGCTCTTTAGGAAAAGATTGGGTGAGAAAGCTCTCTTCACTTGCCTCTAGCAACATGGATTTGCTCTTCCCATTCCTTTTAAACCATCCCTGCAATGCCTTCAATAGCCCTGGTTGAAGTCTTAGGATCTCAAAACATACCACAAATCCTTCTATGTTCAACCAGTTTATCTCATGGAAAAAGCAACAGGCGGCAGAGGAATTCAGGCCACCCCAAGTTACCAGCACGGCCTGATGGATGTGGAAACTAGACCATGCCTTAGGGATGAGGCATGTGACGGCCGGTACACTGTCATTACTGAAACTTGAAAGGGGAAGTTCACATGAGGCCTGTGGTTGACTTCTCAACCCTGCTGGCTGAGGCGCACGCCAATAAGGAAATCACAATCCCTAAATAAACAATAGGCTGGGAACCTGAGCACCAACAAGGGAGAGAGTACAGGGGTTACTGGCCTGGGCAGGGCTGGCCAAGATGGAACAAACAAAGCAAAGATTTAAATTTTGCAAGAATGTCATGTCAATTCAGACTCTCCAGGCAGGCCCTTTGAGACTCCAAATTGCCAGTCACCAAGCCTCAAAACTTGGTAGAATTTTTAAAGTCAGGACTCTTGGTCCAATCTCTACATTGCCAAATGAGAATAATAAGAGCCAGAAAAGACAAGTGACTTGCCAAAGGCCCAATAGCCAGAAAGCCAGGTCCCTAGGTCATTTATTACACCACAGGCCTACTGGGAGTTGCTATTTTTTTCCTCCACTGGTTTCTCCTCTCAAAGATGCTTTTAAAGTCTTTCCACACACCAGTTGTGTGTGTATTCTGAGCTAAGATTCTGCCTGAAGTAATCTTGTTAAATTTCTTGTCTGTCCTTATTTAAATGTACCACCTCTTTTTTATAGGTAAAACACAATTTTCAGTCTAAAAGGGAAGGGATAGAGAAGCAAAGAATTCTTTGAGCATTTATTATATACCAGGATTTTCCCACACCTTCATTCATTTTTAACATTCTCCACAACCCTATGCAGGCTGGTATCAAGGTTCCATTTCACAGATGGGAAAGCTGGAGCCCAGAGAAACAGTAAGCAGGAGAGCCAGATTATCAATTTCCATAAAAAATCTAAGCTTTTCCTCTTTGGAATCTTCTCAGTTCAACAAAAGAAAACCAGGATAGAATAAATTGTGCAGCTTTAAGCTTTTTAAAAATGAACTTACCATTGTTTTTCCTAAATAATAATTCCTAATCATTCCTATGTAATGAATACAAATTATTGCAAACATAAAAATTTAGAGGGGGGGGGAAAGAGGAAAACATCCTTTACAATCACCTCATCCAGAATTAGTGTCAACATTTTGACATTTTTTTCCTCAAGCTTTTACTCTACATTACATTGAGAATATATCTTCTTTATATAGTAAGAATATTAAGTCTCCAACTACTATAAACCTTAGAAATACATCTGATAGGTTACTGTATAGTTCTGTTTATATTTTTAATTTTTAAGTAATCAAAGTTATTGATCCTTTCCTTTGAAATATCTTTATTTTTGAATAATAGTTTTATTGATATACACATGTGCCATAAAATTTACCCCTTTAAAGTATGCAATCCAGTGCACACTTTATTCCACAGTATTTTTACCACCAAAAGCCCTGTACTCACTGGCAGTCACTCCTTTTTCTCCTCTCCCCATCTCCTAACAGCAACTAGTCTACTTATTATATCTATAGATATACCTATATTAGACATTTCATATAAATGGAATCACATAAGTGACTTTTTGCACCAGCTTCTTTCATTTAGCATTATGTTTTCAAGGTTCACCCAGGTTACAGCATGTATCAGTATTTCATTTCTTTTCATGGACAAATAATATTCCACTCTATGTGTTTACCAAAATTTGTTTACTCGCATAGGATAATGGATACTTGGATTTCTTTTTAGCATTTTGGTTATTATTAATAATGGCATATGAGCACTGGTGTACAGTCCAGGTTTTTACATATGTTTTCAGTTTGGTTGGGTGTACCCCAAGGAGGACTACTGAGTCACACAGCAACTACATTTAACACTTTAAGGAACTGCCAAATTGTTTTCCAAAATGGACTGAACCATTTTACACTCCCACCATCAATATATGAGAGTATGATTTTTCCACATCCTCCCCAACACTTGTTACTATCTGTCTTTTTTTTTTATTTTAGCCATACTAATGGGGAATCAGTTGTATCTAATGGAGGGTTTGATTTGCATTTCCTGTTGGAACATCTTTTTGTGTCCTTATTGCCCACTTGTATGTGTTCACTGGAAAAACGTCTATTCAAATCCTTTGCTCAATTTTTAAAAGATTATTTGCCTTTTTATCGGTGACTTTTTCTTCCTTTTATTTTTTTTAAGTTTATTTATTTGTTTTGAGAGAGAGAGAGAGAGAGAGACAGTGCACACGTGCATGTGAACAGGAGAGGAGCAGAGAGAGGGGGAAAGAGAGAATCCTAAGCAGGCTCTGAGCTTATAGAGCAGAACTTGACTCCGGAGCCAGATCCCACTACAATGAGAAAATGACCTGAGCTGAAACCAAGAGTCAGAGGCTTAACCAACTGAGCCACCCAGGTGCCCCTTCTTCCTTTATTTTTAAATGAACTTTGAATTAAAGTGTATTACACATAAGAAAGTAGCCAAATCATAATTTTTGCATGATGAATTATGCCAAAGTAAACACACCTGGGCACATGCAAACCAGATCATGGAATAGAATACTCCTTGTACTCCAGAAACTTCCTTCATGCCCCCTCCCAGTCTCCAAACCCCATCACTCCACTATCCACTATCCAGGTATCTAACACTATTCATTATTTCTATTTTTGGAACGCATGCATATAAACAGAATTACATTGTATGTGTTCTTTTGTGTCTGGCTTCTTTCAACACTGTTTTGGGGGTATTGAATTATGCTGTTATATGAAGCAATAGCTTGGTACTTCTCATCGCCATATAACATTTCATTGCATGAATATTTCACTATTTATCCACTCCATTGTTGATAGCTATTTCACTTGTTCAAGTTTTTTGTTATTCCACATCTAATTATGTTTTGAATCTTCTGTTTACGTTGAGTCTTATACTACCATTGTTAGATCTGCTCCTAGATAATAGGGTTTTTTAATACCATCATAAATAATATTGTTTTCAAATTTTCATTGTGTAAATGTTTGTCATTGGCATGTAGAAATATGATTCATTTTTAAATACTGACTAGCTACCTGGCTAAGTTCATTTACTAATCTAATTGTTTATATATGAATTCATTGAGATTTCTTACACACACAATTATGGTGCCTGTGAATAAAAGTAGTTTTATTTCTTCCTTTATAATTCTTATACGTAGGATTTCTATAACATTATGGAATAGAAGTGACAGTAATAGGCATTTTGTCTTATTTTTTATATCATAAGGAAAGCTTTCAACATTTTATCATTAGACATGATGTTGATCATAGTTTTCTAACAGCTATTTCTTATTAAATTAAGAAAATCCTCTCCTAACCTGAGTTGGATGAAAAACAACTTCTTTTTATATGGATGGATGTTGCATTTATCAAATGATTTCTCTGCATTTATTGAAATTACATTTATTTTTCTCCTTTATCCTATTAATGTAGTAAATAACATTAAATGGGGCACCTGTGTGGCTCAGTTGGTTACGTGTCTAACTCTTGATTCCAGCTCAGGTCATGATTTCACAGAGAGATCTCCCTTGCGAGATCAAGCCCCATGACAGGCTCTGCACTGACAGTGTGGAGACTGCTTGGGATTCTCTTTCTCTTTTTTTTTTCTCTCTCCCTCTAAAAATAAATAAACATTCAAGAAAATTAAATAACATTGACTGATATCCAAATATTTGTCCAACCTTGCATTCTTGGAATAAGCACAACTTGGTCAGGTCCTTTAACTGTCACTGTGTTCAGTTCAGTAGGATATTTTAAATCCACGTTTATGAAAGAAACTGCTTGCAATTTTATGTAGTGACTTTGTTGGGTACTGATATCAAGGTTACAGTGGCCTCATAAAATAAGATAGGAAATGTTCCCTCTTCTTCTAGTCTCTGGAATAGTTTCTGTATGACTAATATAATTTTTTCTTCAAATATCAAATGTTTAGTAACATTCACTGAAGAAGCCATCTGGGCTTGAAGGTTTTTATGTTTGGTTTGGTTTTCGGATTTGGGCATTGCTTTGCGTGTGTGTGTGTGTGTGTGTGTGTGTGTGTGTGTGTGTGTGTTTGTGTGTGTGTACACATGTGTGTGGTAAGATTTTAGATACAGAATCATTTTTCCTTAATGTACAGGACTACTCAGATATTCTATTTCTTCTCAGGCAGTTTTGACAAGTTGTGTTTTTACAAAAACTTACCTAAAATTTCTATTTGATTATCATAATGTTGTTAATAAAATCCTCTCATATTTTTAATGTCAATAAGATTGATGGTGATGCCCCCTTTCAATCATGATATTGGCTATTTTCCTCAATGAGTCTAACAAGGATTTGTTATTTTTGTTCCTCTCTTCAAAGAATCAGTGTTTGGCTTTGGTGTTCCCCTCCAGTATATGTTTGGTTTCTATTTCATTCATTTCAGCTTTTTTTATTATTTCTTTTCTCCCACTTTCTTATGGTTTTATTTGACCTTCTATTGTTTTTTTAAACTGAAAGTCTTTCAACCAAACTGAATGACTTGCTCTCCCCCACATACTTCTTATATTTTCCAGTCTCATTGCCTTTACTCACACAGTCCCCATTGTTTATAAACTATACCCTTCCCCTTTTTAAAATCATGCCAACTTTTCAAGGCTCTCCTCAAATTCTACCTCCTCCAGGAATCATTCCCTGCCCCTCTCTCATTTGATATCCTTTGAGCCCCTGCAGCACATTTTGCCATTCTTAGGTCACTATTTAGATCCTATCTCATATACTTCCTTCCATTAGCCTCTTAAAAACTGAGTGTTCCCGGCACCTGCCTGCCTTAGTCAGTGGAATGGGCAAGTCTTGATCTTAGAGTTGTGAATTCAAGCCCCACGTTGCAAGCAGAGATTACTTTAAAAAAATAAATTTAAGGAGCACCTGGGTGGCTCAGTCGGTTGTGTCTGACTTCAGTTCAGGTCATGATCTCTAGGTTTGTGAGTTCAAGCCCTGCATCCAGCTCTGCACTGATAGCCTAGAGCCTGCTTCGGATTCTCTATCTCTCTCTCTCTGCCCCTCCCCTGTTCACTTGCTCTCTCTCTCTCTCTCTCTCTCTCTCTCACAAATAAATAAATAAATAAATAGGCATTTAAAAATAAATAAATAAATTGGGGGTGCCTGGGTGGCTCAGTCAGTTGAGCACCCAACTTCAGCTGGGGTCATGATCTCACAGTTTGTGGGTTCGAGCCACACATTGGGCACTGTGCTTACAGCTCAGAGCCTGGAGTCTGTTTCAGATTCTGTGTGCCCCTCCCCTGCTTATGCACTCGCTCTTTCTCTGTCTCTCTCTCTCTCAAAAATAAACATTTAAAAATAAAAATAAATTTTAAAAAATTTTTAATGAATGTTCAATTTTTCTGAAAGGTCCACCATGGTGCTGTGCACAAAACAGCTACTCAGTAAACACAGGTGTCTGTGATTCAACTTCAGGAGTTAAATTCACACAAATGAAACCTGTTCATAGCAGGAATTATTGACTGGCAACTCAAATATTCAAACACATCATAAGAAGAGTTTGGGCAAAAAAAAGAAAGAAGTCTCATCATTTTTTTAAGTCTTCCTTGCTTCCAAATAACAACTATATATCATCCAGAGCTAACATTTAACTTGACATTTTGCTTTTTCTGGCTATCACTTAAAACCCACATTTTTTTTTCCCTTATTTAAGGAAAATAGTTAAATGGGACAAAGTTTTTTTTTAAGTTGAAAGATGAGAAGATGAAGAAATTTCTCAAGAAAAAGAAATAAGCTAAAGGATAATTTCTGGTATCGTAAATGGATAGCACAAATCAAAAACACAGGGCTTTGCAAGTTTGAATGAGTTATGCTCCAACTGTTATAAAGACTTCAGGGCAAGACTTAAAACTCAAGGGGGAAAACAGGACATATGTTGGCTGTAGGGTACATATTTGGAGCCCTATTTGGAGGGCTGAAAAAGTGATGACTCTTGCTTGATAGCACAAAGCACAACATCACACCTCCCCAAAAATATCAGAGACCTCTTCAGCTCCCATGAGCTGCCTCAACCTGTTCTATGATACAAACTCCAGTGCATAATTTCCAAAGTAAGTTTTGAAAGAAAAACCAGTTGAACCTATGGGCTCTCTTCAGCAAAAGCAGAATGAAGGAGTAGAAAGTATCGAAACTCTGGAGGAAAAATCTATATTCAGATTTCAGTTACCAGCTGCCTAGATGTAGGACCTTAGCAGGTTGCTTATCCTTCCTAAAGCACAACTTTCTCATCTGTGAAATGGGGCTAATTATGCCTACTCACAGGTTATTATATGTCAGGTGCCCTACACCATGTGTGTTCAGTGGTATTCAGGCTGTGGGTTGCCACAAGTGGTGCAAAGTGGTATTTTTGTTGTTATTGCTCTTATTCTTTTAAACAGCCACAGAGTGGGGCAAAGTTTTAAAGTTTAAAAGCCACCATAATGGCTGGCTAGAAAAACTGGGCTTGAAACAAATTTCCTATGAACAACTCATCTTGGGAGAAGAACTCATTCCAAGTAGAGTGCAGTGTTTAGACTCAAACAGGTAAGAGTTCAAAAGACAGAAGAAATAAACCTAAGGAGCTTAGAGCCAAAGAAAACGTTTCAGCTGCGCAGTGATGTTCCTGACTAGATCCCAGGACTCAAATGAAGTTCATACTAGGAACTGGGATGCATTCAATGGCCTAGGTTTGAATTTGAAATCTCTCTTTTCCTAGCTGTGTGACCTTTGGAAAAGTTGCCACTGTAGCTCTTACATTCTCCATGTTCCAGTGCATCCCTTCCATGCCTCGCAGAACTGAATTGGCAGAATTTGACCAAATACCAGTGTATCTTTTAAAAGAAATTTAATGCAACTGCAGATCAGCTTCACCCCATGCGGAAGAACAGCAGTCATCTGCCTAAGCACAAAGACAAGTCTTGGTCTTTAGTTTAAATACCAAAAGATCAACCTCACCACTGGAGTTTAGCACCTGAATGCAAAGTCATAATCTTTGATCAATAACACAACTACAAATCAGCAATTTGGTCAAGTTCAAGGTTGAATTGCTCACTATTCATTTCCCATAGAGAAGCCTGATGGGGACAAATATTACTGAAGAAGAACCATTTATGACATACAAGTACCTGGCTGGTCATGTGACTGGAAAGCTATATACCCACAATCCTCACTTCAGTTACCACAGAAATACTGTCATCCAGTGATATTATGCCCCTAGCTTCTTAATCCACTTTAGATAACAAGTTCACGAGATCAAATACATTTTCTGCAACTTTTACTAAATCCCTTAATGTCACTCATTTAGATCCCATCTGATAAATTCTGCCAAAGTTAGTGCTAGTATAACGTTTGTTTTTCTTGATGAATGAATGTCATTTAATTTATTAAGCAAATGAGAACTAAAAGGTTTTACGTATTATCCTTTTAGCCTCGGTGGTTAAGTTTAGAGTGAAGTTTATGTTCCATCTCAGTAATTATCATTATTCTGGGATTGGTTTCTTTTTTTTTTTTTTTTTTGCATTTTCTTAAAATACAACTCTCTCCCTACCCTTTCCTTTTGTGATTGTTAGAGCTGCTATAGCCATCTTGCTCAGACAGGCAGACTGGGACTGTCTGAAAATGAATTTACATGAAGGAAGCCAAACTACAAAATGGAATGAGAAAAACTAGAATCCATTAACATCTTTTGAGTCCCTGGATCAAGCTATGCCTGAAGAAATACCCTGTTTTTCTCCAGTTGAGTGAGCCACTAAACTTCCTTTTGGTTTTAGCCATTTTGAATTAGATTTTCATTCACTTGGAAGTTCTAGCTAACAAAGAAAACAATTTTAAGATTATCTGACAAGTACTCTCATTACTGTAATTCATTTTCTTAAAAATAAACTGGGTACAGTTTTATGAATGAATGTAAGAAAGTGAAATTTTTGGACACCATCTTTATGTCATGTCAAATTTATAATAAAAGTAGGTTAAAACATTCTTTCAAAGGAATCAACAGCACAGGGAAAAAAGGAGGGAAAAAGTTTTTCACTACCATTTTTATTGACAGTTCTCCTTAAGAGCAGAGAAGAGGGGCTTAGTAAAGAATCTTTAGATACAAAAGTAAGAAAAGGAGGAGAATAGCACCATCTATAAGAAAACTAATTTCTCTGAGAAACACACACAGTGTTCTAGTGCAAACCTGAAACATACCTGCCAGAGCAAATCGGGATCAAAGTTAAAACTTGGAGCTCCCTGCAAGAAGATAAATCACAAATAACTTCATTCATTTTGTTTCCTTTCATTTCCATTCAGGTGACTTTTTCTCCCTGGCTCAATTGGCTACAGGAGATGTGATGGCTGCAAGAGAATTACTCCCTCTTAGATGCTGGCAGATTGCCCTCCTCAATGCTTCTCCACAGAGACACATTTTCACAATTGTACAAGTCCAGAGGGGCACGTACAGATCTCCTAGAACTACCAGACCCTACTTCTAAAACTGCTTGAATTAGGGCAAGGTTTCACAAATTTTCACTACAAACAACTTTAAGTTGATGTGAAGTGTATGTGTGGAAAAAATGAGGGGTCAGAAGTTCACCCTCAGTTTCTCTAAGAAGCAGGGGACTAGTAGAGGTAATTTATTAGCCCTTAATTCATGTCATCTCCCTGAAACTACAGATCAAATTTTCTCTAGGAAAGTTCCTTTTAACCTTAGATTTTGAGAAGGCACTAGATGACACCAGTATTTACCCAAAGGTGTTTAAGTTCAAACACAATGACGTCTCAAGTTCCACCCACCAGGTTTAAGGGTCAGTTATATTTGACAGTCAACCCTAAGGCTTGTAAAATATGGGTTTCTAATATTCCCTCCAATTTCACAGGGATGTAATATAGAAAATCAGATGAGATCACAGCCTCTGTCACAAGATACACACATGGCTAAAAAGATGACCCTCTACCATCTGCCACCATAACTCAATTTATGTATGGTAAGTATAGATGCTAATGGGACCCAGACTTCTCCACTGACAAAACAGAAGGCAGTGCTTGGTAAATTAATACACATCCAAAACAACAACAACAACAACAACAACAACAACAGAAAAACGCCTTGCTCGATTCCCTGACAAGTGTATTGATCATCATTTGTCCTAAAAATGTGTTTTATAAGCCAGCATCATGGGCATCCATAAAAGAAAAACTCCACACTCAATTTACTGATAATATATAAATGTGGATTTGCCCTAAAAATCATGTTTCTATGGCTTCCCATATAGATAGCATAAACGAGTGTGTTTATTTACTATTTTATTGTTTTCAAATAAAACATATGATACGAGAAATAGTAGAAATTAAACAGATTTTCTACTTCTAAAAGTCACCAAAAAGTATTAATTGTCTGAATAGAGACCTTTACAAAGATAATGCCCAATGCACTGGGAGAGATGTCATTCCTGATTTTTCTAAAGATTCCTGGAATTCACTCTTTTTAAAAAGAAAAGATACTTTGGAAATACATTCTATATACATCCTCTTTTCCATTAGTAACTGTGCCAGAGACCAGAATGGCAGGCATGCAGGTGGGTGGAAGAAACATTGAGTGACTCTTTACAAAAAAATAAAATAAAATAAAATATTTTCTCTTTTTTCTTTTCTTTAAAAAAAGAGAGAGATTGAGAGAGAGAGAAACAAAGAAAAAGCCCTAACCAAATTTCAGGTTTGGTTCCAATGTAAAGTGAGGAAGAAATCTCAGTTATGAAACACTCCCCCACAAGTGTAGAATGATAAGTTTCTTTTCAAAACAAGTTCAAATTACATAAATTCAAAATGAATTGATAAGCCAAGATTAGCAAGTATTGTTCATTCTTATTGGCATTTGGTTCCTTTGATGATATTTTTCAAACCAATTTGCTGCAAATGCATTATGAGTGCCTTGACTCATGTAACCCCACTCGGGGGACGTACAGTTTTAAAGCAAATGTTCTACATTATTTCCACAAAAATTCACTTGAAGACATTGTCATTGACCAGAAAGAAAGAAGAAAGAAAGAAAGAAAGAAAGAAAGAAAGAAAGAAAGAAAGAAAGAAAGAAAGAAAGAAAAGAAAGATAAGAAAAAGAAAACACCTTAAAAAATCCTAAGTCAGAACTGTACATGCCAAAAATTCAATAGCTGGTGTTAATTTCTTTTTCTCCAGGACTTAGGGATTTTTTGGCAGACAATTAAAAATCATACACTATAAAAGACAGAAAAATCATTATCCTATCAGCAAGTTTCGGAATTCTCTTGTAGGCTAATGGTGACCAGCAAACTCTCAAGTGTTAAATTCAAGTATGGAATTAACAGATTGTAAACATCACTGTTATGTTTTTCTTCATGAAACAATTTAAATCAAGAATTATTTACTCTTAAGATAAACACTATTTGCTTCCCTCTGGCAAACAATGAAAGTAAAAAACCTTTATTTACATTTCTAGATACTGACAAAGCAATGGGTTTCACTTAGATCTGTTTCTTAATCATACATCATGGCTTAGCCATCATCATTTATTTCATTATTCTTTAAATGCCCTAAATCCATCCAAAAGGATCTATAATTCTTTTAAATAGCATATCTCTATGCTTCCACAGCTATGTTATGAGTACTTAATAAGTTATTATTACTTCCAGACTTGGTTAGGAGAAAATACTGGAGTCCTGGGAAAGTACTATTCTTTGAAAAGTACATTTTCCTGATAGCACAGTTTTAATTATTTAAGGACTTCATTGAATGTAAGTCAACTTCTTTGCCAAACCTTAGTTTCTTAAGATATCTTTTCATTGTAATGTGAATGAAAAGGGGGAAAAAATTAATTCTAGCTTTAGAAATTTCCTTTTAAAGCACACACAAAACCTCCCCTAGGGTTGAAAGCATTGGCCATGCTCTGGAAATGAACCCACCCCTCCTTTCAGCCAAGGGATACTTGAGTCCTTTATTCTTTTGCCCAGAAAAGGCATCCTAATTAAAGGGACAATAAATTAAATGTACCCAAGAAAGCAAAAAGATCCAGAAGAAAAGCACCCACCAGGGTGCCTAGAGAAAAACACAAGGTTCATTTCAAGTGTTTATGTTAGGCACCATCAAGTTAGAACAAACTCCGGAGGCACAGCTGTTTTTGACAAATGTGAACAGCTCCTACCTTCATTTCAATGACAGTCTGGAGAGCCTTCGTCTTGGCTGGCTCCGGCTGAAGTTGGCTTCTTCGGTGCAATTCCTGTGGAGGAACACGATAGAAATAAGCCTGACGGTTCATCCTTCCGTTACACCATGACCTTTACACAGGTACCACACAGCCCACCGGGTGCAGGTTTGCTGTGCACAGACATAAACAAGCCACAGGTGCCTCTTCCCCCACCCTCTTTAGCATCACTCCTGCCTGGAGCCTGCGTTCCAGTGAAAACCTCCTGGCACATGCGCTATTTCTGAAACTTCCATCAATAATTAATGTCAACTGTGACAAAGCCAGCAAGTAATCATAGTCCAAATACTGTTCAACACTGGGGCTGTTGCCCAGCCATCAAATCATAATTTACTAAATTACATTTCTCTGTGCTCCCAATACAAACACAGCATGGAAACGGAGGAAAGAAAATGACTAACGTGGTTGCAAATCCACTGCACGCATGGCATTTTGCTACTGAGGTAGGTTTGAAATGAGCAATTTAAAACCTTTTCAGTACAACTGTGTTACTTTTTGGAGTGAACTGATGTGATGAAACCCTGTGAATATCTTGCTTCCTAATTTACAGTTTCGGTCCTTGTTCAAAATCACATCTGTGTGTGATATGTTTATACACTCATGATGCCAAGAAATTAAAATTGGCATTAATATCAACAGTGTTAGAGAGGATACAAAAATGGTTAAAGCCAGATGCAGACCCAAGAACTTCTGGAATATGACAAATATAACTTCAGGTAAAAAGCAAGCAACATAATTTTAACCTTGAAGGCTCACTTTTTTTATGCCTCTTCTCCAAAGAACAGTTCTGTAAAGACTTTGAAAGTTGCCTTGGCAGAAGAAGACATAAAGATAAGATTTGTTCAGTTTATACTTTGATTTTCTTAGTAATAATTATAAACAGTTTTATGAAAGCAGCCAATGAGAGGAAAAAACAACAGTGCTCACACATGTCCATGCCACTGATACTAGTCACCTATGGAGTAATTTCATAAGATTTATTTGCTTCCAGAAAAATCATTTAAATTCAACATGAAGTAGTTCTAGGCCTTCACATTCCACTGGGCCACAGACATTAAAAATGAAAAGCAAACAAACAAAAAACTACCTTGGCTTTAGGGAAGAGAACCAACATGATTTCTAGCTTTTCCAAGGAAAGGTATTAAAATTAAATCTCATTCCACCACTACCGTCTACTATCATCACCATCTCATAAAGACAGAACATATTAATGTAAGTATTGCCAGAAAAACAGAATTCCACAATAAAAGATAATCCTTCCCAGGATAATAAAACAAGCAATCTTTGCCCATATCCCATTACATTGTTCTTATTTGCCAGTGGCCCAAGAAGACTTGGTCATGGAACACGGTGCACATGTCTAGGAACCAGCCCTGGAAAATCACCACTACAGCTCTGGAATACAGCATATTTTCTTCCCAAAGTCATCACTGGCACACACCAGCAAACTTGTGCAAAACTACTTCTCAACCTCCAATTTGAGAAGAATTTGAATTAGTGCTTCCTAATTATTCAAAATGGTCTCACAAAGACATTTTTTCCCTAACATATCCTTGGAAGATACAGAGTCAAGTATTACCAAACCCATCTTATGAATAGAGACAGAAAGAAATCCTGTGTCCTTTTGGAGGCCCTGGTCTAAAATAACCCAGAAATACTGGTAATTTTTAGGCTGCATGGTAATGGCAGAAATTTTCTGAAGGAATGACCTTAAAAGCAACTTCCCTTCTGGGTCTCCCTCTCTCTCTGCCCCTTCCTACTCTCTCTCTTTTCTTTCTTTCTTTCTTTCTTTCCTTCCTTCCTTCTTTCTCTTTCTTTCTCTCTCTCTCAAAAACAATTTAAAAAACATTTTTAAAAAATTAAATAAATAAAAATAAAAGGGGCGCCTGGGTGACTCAGTCAGTTGAGCATCCAACTTCAGCTCACGTCATAATCTCACAGTTCGTGAGTTCCAGCCCTGCATCAGGCTCTGTGCTGACAGGTCAGAGCCTGGAGCCTGCTTCGGATTCTGTGTCTCCCTCTCTCTCTGCTTCTCCCTCCCTCTCTCCCTCTCTCTCTCTCTCTCAAAAATAAACCTAAAAAAAACAAAAAATTATACTATACTAATATTATATTATATTATATTATATTATATTATATTATATTATATCATATTTTAAAAAGCAGCTTTCCTTTATTATCTACAATGTCCCTGGCACTACTTCTCTTTTTTTTTTTCTTAATTTTTTATTTTTTAAAATTTATATCCAAATTAGTTAGCATATACTGCAACAATGATTTCAGGAGTAGATTCCTTAGTGTCCCTTACCCATTTAGCCCATCCCCCTCCCACACCCCTCCAGTAACTCTCATTTTGTTCTCCATATTTATGAGTCTCTTCTGTTTTGTTCCCCTGTTTTTATATATTATTTTTGTTTCCCTTCCCTTATGTTCATCTGTTTTGTCTCTTAAAGTCCTCATATGAATGAAGTCATATGACTTTTGTCTTTCTCTGACTAATTTCACTTAGCATAATACCCTCCAGTTCCATCCACATAGTTGCAAATGGCAAGAGTTCATTCTTTTTTTTTTTTTTTTTTTTTTTTTAATTTTTTTTTAACGTTTATTTTTTATTTTTGAGACAGAGAGACAGCATGAACGGGGGAGGGTCAGAGAGAGGGAGACACAGAATCTGAAACAGGCTCCAGGCTCTGAGCTGTCAGCACAGAGCCCGACGCGGGGCTTGAACTCACTGACCGCGAGATCATGACCTGAGCCGAAGTCGGCCGCCCAACCGACTGAGCCACCCAGGCGCCCCGAGTTCATTCTTTTTGATTGCCGAGTAATACTCCATTGTATATACATACCACACCTTCTTTATCCATTCATCCATCGATGGACATTTGGGCTCTTTCTATACGTTGGCTATTGTTGATAGTGCTGCTATAAACATTGGGGTGCATGTGTCCCTTCGAAACAGCACACCTGTATCCCTTGGATAAATGCCTAACTACCTCTCTTTTTCAAGCCTCATTATCATGCTATGGAGAATCAAACCTCTGTGTGGTGAGTCCAGTTGGCTACTGGTAAATATTTATTTAACAACCAGCACCCACCATAGCCAACTTCAAATTACCTAAGTGGTGTCACTGAATGCAAAGTTGGGAAGAGAGGCACAATAGTACCCTATTGTACAGTATTTATACCATATGGACCAACTACATGTAATAACATCAAGAACACAGATAACAGTAAAATGTAACAAAAAAATAGGAAATTATGAGTTTTAATACAATGTTTCTTTTTTAACTTTTTTTAATGTTTGAGGTTTGGTTTTTTTGTTTGTTTGTTTGTTTGTTTAGAGAGAGAGAGAGCATGAGCAGGGAAGGGGCAGAGACAGAGGGAGACATAGAATCTGAAGCAGGTTCCAGGCTCTGAGCTATCAGCACAGAGGCCAATGCAGGGCTCAAACCTGTGAACCATGAGATCATGGCCTGAGTTGAAGTCAGACACAAGTGACTGAGCCACCCAGGCGTCAGTTTATATATTTAATTTGTAACGTCAGCTGTTAGAACAAGTTTCCAATTTTGACTTTCATGGACCAGTCCAATCCAGTTCCAGCATACCACTGGGTGAATCACATAAGGAATTCAACCTCCAAAGAAAGCTTCTTAGCCCTCAATGTTACTTCCAAGATTTTTGGGAGTACACGCTGGACTAATAAAATTTCACAGATGAAAAAATGGACAGTAAGTCACTTGTCAGAGTTCCTCCATAGTAAGGGGTAGAAGAAAGACACTTCACATGTCACTAATCCTGATCCATATGTATCAAAAGCATCTTAATGAGGGGCGCCTGGGTGGCTCAGTCAGTTGAGCGTCCGACTTCAGCTCAGGTCATGATCTCACGGCTCATGAGTTCGGGCCCCACATCGGGCTCTGTGCTGACAGCTCAGAGCCTGGAATCTGCTTCTGGTTCTGTGTCCCTCTCTTGCTCTGCCCTTCCCTCATTCATGCTCTGTCTCTCTTTCTCTCAAGAATAAATAAAACATTTAAAAAAAATTTTTTTAAAGCATCTTAATGAAAAAGTCTGAGAAACGAATTCATGGTAATTTCATACCATAGCCAAACCAAATTCCAGAATAAAAATCATAAGATAATTTGAGGAGAGAAGTTTGCATAAAATAAGCAAAAATAATTAAGACGCAACTAAGTAACACAAATAGAAAATAAAAACCATAGAGTAAAGGTATGTGTTGTTGTAATTTCTGCCAAGCACAAAAACATTTTTAAGAGCAAACATGCAATAACAAAGCTAAACTTGTAGCAATAGTTTTGCAAAAATGGAAAGAGTTTTCTTTGCTATAATTATACAATTTCCATTATAATGTAAACCAGCTCAAAGTCAAGACTGGGTCCTTACGCTCTGTGTCATCACTCCTTAAAATGTAAAACGAAACAAAATCTCCAGTTACCTGAAAATTGCAATTTTCCTATCTTAACTACACTGTACTTCAATCAATCCTGACTTCAAGTTTCTGAGGATCACCTTAATTCCTAAGGTGTCAGGGAAGTGAAGATTGTAATCCACATGCAGACATCATGGATGGTTTGAAAGTTCCATCTCAGACACTTCATCCATCTCTGAGACTGAGCATCCTTAAAACACTCACTCTGTGGCAGAGAGTAGCAACTGCCCAACCAAGAAGATTTGTGCTCCTCTTCATTAAAGTAGAGTGTTTCTTTTTTTTTTTTTTTTTTTTTTTAATTTTTTTTAACGTTTATTTATTTTTGAGACAGACACAGAGCATGAACAGGGGAGGGGCAGAGAGAGAGGGAGACACAGAATCTGAAACAGGCTCCAGGCTCTGAGCTGTCAGCACAGAGCCCGACATGGGGCTCGAACTCACAGACCGTGAGATCATGACCGGAGCCGAAGTCAGACGCTTAACCGACTAAGCCACCCAGGCGCCCCAAAGTAGAGTGTTTCTAGGAAGCACCACCACCACTGCCCATGTATCAATGATGATGGTGCCAAATTACTTATTTCTGGCCAGTGGGACATGGGCAGAAATTAGGAACTCAACTTCCATAAATACCTTTTACCCTGTCCTCAATTTTCCCTCTTTTCCTGTCTTCTGGCTAGAAGTAAAGTACACCAAGACCCAAGACGCTGGTAGAACCCCAAGATAAAAGGAGAATGGGTTCCTGAAATGCCATATAAAAAGGTCACTGAACACCAACATGGGATGGTGGTGTGTGTGAAAAATAAACCTCTGTTAAGTTAGCCTCTGTGCTTTCAGGCTCTCTCTGTAAAGATCCCAGCCCTCTCTGCCTTAACTACTGCAATGGCTACAAGGAAAAATAATACCTAATTAGCCCTGTGTTGTTTGTTGCTTTTGAATCACAAAAGTGATTTTAATGTGTGAGAGCTTACCAAGTTTTTCTAAACTGACAGTAAGATGTGTCGGTTGGTGGGTGCTTCAACTATGCCTAACTATCTGAAAGATGCACCCATTATGGATTAATCTTAACTAAAGAATTTCCCTAGAAGCATCTGATGTAGATATGAGGTAGTACAAGATTTAACTTACTCTGGTAGTTTTTAAACGACAGTATTAATCAAGTACAGTGGACTTACACTTTTCTGGGTCACTGATCTCTGTAAGAATTAGATGGAAGGTATAGATTCTCTTTACAAATGAGTACAAAAGCACATACAAACAAAACGGTGTGCACCATTTCAGCTGCTTCACAGGACCTGGTCCAGTACCTGGGGGTTCATCTTTGAACCAGACTACAGGCTAAAAAACACTTACTGAGAGGAAAGGGCACTGCACAGGGAGTGGAGAGTCAGGAGCCCACAGTCCCAGCCTGAGACCTTGGGCACACCTCTTCCCTACTCTGAGCTACAGAATAAGAAGCTCTATCACTAGGTTTCTGAGAACATCCAGATTTTTAATAGGTAGCTGACTCTGAAATGCTGATCTCTGGCTGGAATTTCTAGTCACACCAATTCTCAGTTCTAAAAACATAATAAAAATAAAAGAAAACTGGCAGCATCAAAAACTTTAATATCTTACTGTGACACAGAAACCCAGGTTATATATTTCCCCATAATTTCATTACTCACTTGGCCATAGCTAGTCTAAAACTGCCAGCTCCTCCAGGTGACTAATATGGAAACATACCAAGAACTCAAAATTTTAAACATGAAATCTCAAGTAGTTCATTGGGATGACATTTCTTGGCAGTTAATGAGAATGTAGAGTCTAGTGAGTTAATGTGGATGGACACTAGCTTCCAAGATGAAACTGGAAGAATAATGTTTGTACACACCATCTACTTTCTTCAGTAGGAAAAAAAAAACACCTCAAATCTTGACTTTCTATCCATTATTTTTATCTGACCTCTCTCCCTTACTGTCCTAGTAATCTACTGCTATGGAACAAACCACTCCAAATTTAGTGGTGCCAGACTAACACCATTTGATTATGTTCATGAATTCTAGATCGTGAACTTCTAAAGGATAGACTAGGGAAAGCTTATTTCTAAAGCATGATGTCAGGGGCTAGAACAGCTGGGACTGGCGGATCCAATTCCAAGATGTATATGGTATATTGGCTGGAAGAAGACTTGAAAGCTGGGTTTAGCTAGAATTGCCACCTATATATGGTGACACCTGTATATGGCATCTCCACGTGGCTTAAACTTCCTCATAGCATGGCAGCATCAGGGTATCAACCTCTTACTTTCAGGTGTAAAGATGCCAAGAGCAAGCGTTCCAGCAAATAAGCCAAGGACTGCATGGCCCTTTATTACCTAACCTTGGAAGTCCCATAGCATCACCTCTGCCATGCTCTGTTGGTTGAAGCAGTTGCAAGCCTGCTCAATTCTAGGAAAAAGTGCCAAAGAATCTCAGGCCATATTTCTAAGTTATCACTCTTGAGGGACAAAACCAACTGAAGAAGCTGACAGGAAAGTAACACTATAATCTCAAACACCTACTCACATCAGTCTTAAGATATGCCAGATTTATATATTCAAATAGTAACTTGATGCAGGGCATATAGGAAATACAGCAGTGAGCCAAGCAGATAGATACCCCAGCCCTTATGGGTTTTTAATTTCAAATTCCAACAAGAGAGAGGCATAATAATTTTAAAAGGAGGCCAAACCAGTTTGTAAGTGCTTTAAAGGAAAATAAGTCAGAAAGATGGAACAGGACACACTATGTGAGGGGATCAATTGCAATTTTAAATAGGGTGATCAGAAAACCTTCATGCAAAGGTGACATTTGAGCAAAAATCTATAAGATGTGGGAGAACCAGTCGTACAGATGCTCCAAGCAGAGAGAATAGCAAATATTTAAGTACCTGGCTAGCGCTGGATAAGGGATGGGAAAGTAGTAGGTCAGAGATATGCAGGGGTGCAGGATGATGAGAAGGTGAGTTCTACATCTGGAGTCATTGTCTGGACGCTGGTTTTACTCTGAGAAAAATGGGAAGCCACTGGAAGGTTCTGAGCAAAGACAAACCACAATATAAAGTACATCCTTAAATTACTCTGCCTGCTGGACTGCAGTATAATTTGGGGTTGAGGAGGGAGGTAAGGGAAGAACCATAAGGACTAGTAATAAGCAATGGGAAAACCCTAGCAAAGGATGATAGAGCCTGGGACCAGGGTGACAGAATGCAGGCAAAGAGAAAGAACTGAGTTTAGACATGTTTTGAAGGTGAAGTTGACTTGACTTCCTGATAGATTGCCTGGAGACTCCAGAAAGAGAAAAGTAAAGGATGGCTTCATGACTTGTATTCTGGACAACAGGAAGAATGCAGCTGGAATACCAAGATAGGGAAGATTGGAGAGGAGAAGTGGGAGTTATGGGAACCAAGAGTTTAGTTTTGCATGTGTTACATTTGTGACGCTATAAGACATTCAAGTGGAGAACTCAGTGGGCAGATGGACATATGAGCTGGATTTGAGGGGAGAAGAGCTACAAATAAAAAATTAGGATCATCCAGTAGATAGTACCTAAAGCTGGGAGCCTAGATGAGATCAACTGGGGACTGTGCATAGAAAGAAGAGGAGAGGAAAGAAGACTGAGCCCAGGGGTGACCCAAATTAAGGGGTCTGAGAAGTGAGGAGGAAGCAGCATATGAAATTGAGAAGGAATCCCAGTGAGGTATGAAGAGAACCAGTAGTATACCATCCCAGAAATCAAGTGAAGAAAGGAGTCCAGGATGCAAAATTGATATTCTTATAAATGTTGCTGAGAAGTTAATGGGAGGAGGCCAGAATATGGACCACAGGACTTAGCAGCACTCAGGTCATTAGTAACAGTGACTGGAGCAGTTTTGGTGGACAGTGTGAGTCAAGTTCGACTGGAATGTGCTGTGGGAGAATAGAAGGAGGAAAGAGTCTCAGGCTACTATATTTGCAAAGGGTACTATTTAACTCATCATTTCTTTCATCAAAACTTTGATTTAGGTGTATATGCCCATGTTCATAGAAGCATTATTACAACAGCCAAAATGTGGAAGCATCCATCAACAGATGGATGGATAAACACAATGTGGTACATAATTACAATGGGATATTACTCAGCCTTAAAAAGGGACAAGATTCTAACACATACTACAATATGGATGAACCTTAAGGGTATTACATTTAGTGAAACACAGCAGTCACAAAAAGACAAATACTGAATGATCTCACTTACATGAGGTATCTAGAGTAGCCAAACTTACAGAAACAGAAAGTAGAATGCTGACTGCCAGGGACTGAAGGTAGGGAAATAATGGAGCTGTTGTTTAATGGGTACAGAGCAAGAGATTGCTTGCACAATGATGTGAACATACTTAATACTACTGAACTATATGCTTAAAAGTGGTTAAGATGGTAACGTTTATGTTCTGTGTATTTAACCACAATTTAAAATTTTTTCAAACCATAAACATAACAGAACTTGTTGGAGTCCCACAGCCTTCCCTATCTCCATTCTTCTGAAGAGAAACCATTATCTAAAAGTTGGTATATTTCTCATGCATGTTTTTGTGCTTTTAGAAAATATGTATGTCCTTGTAAATAGTATAAATTTAACAACAGAGCGCATTCTTTTTTAATTTACATAAATGCCAGCTGTCCACCTTGCACAAAGCTTTTGCATTTTGGTTTTTACCTCAACAATACTTATGTTTTCAAAATTTATCTGTGTAAATAAGTGTTTCCCACTCTTTTTATTCACTACAAACAATGTTGCAATAAACACAGTACATGAAAAAAAAACAAATCTGTTTTAGGTATCTTTACATTTTTAACTGCATAACAGTTCTTTTCTTTCTGAAACATTCAGTTTCTTCTGCTTGGAATAATCCTCTACCCTTTTTGTTCTCTTTTTGTGTACAGGGATCAGCAAACCACAGCCCACAGGCCAAATCCAGCCCACCATCTGTTTTGGTAAATAAAGTTTTATTGAAACACTGTTATTTCCATTAATTTACATATTGTCTATGATTTTCATGCTACAGTGACAGAGTTCAGTAGTTATAGCAGAGACCATATGACCTTGCAAAGCTGGAAATATTTACTAGCTGGCCTTTTACAGAAAAAAAAAAAAAAATACCTGTCAATCCTGGTCCAGGACATTTTCAACACTCATCCTAGCCATCTCAGAAAAAAAAGACAATTCCTCATGTGGTAGTTTCAAATGTCTACAAATTCTTTGACATTCCCTTTATAGGGTGGAGCCTAAATATCTTCCCCTTGACTCTGGACTGAGCTAAGTAACTCAGTCTAACAAACAGAATATAGTAGAAGTGACATTTGTGACTTTTGAGGCTTGGTCATAAAAGACACGGCTTCCTTCTTGCTCACAATCTTGGATCACCTGCTCTGGGAGAATCCAGCTGCCACATCATGAAAATACCTCAAGCTACCCTATGGAGAGGCCCATGCACTATGAAACTGAGGCCTCCTGCCGACAGCCATGTGAATCAGCCTTAGCAGAAGTGGATCATCCAGCCCCAGTGAAGCCTTCAGATGCCTGAGCCCTGCCCAACAGCTTGACTGCAACCTCATGAGAAGCTCTGGGCCAGAACCATCCAGCTAAGCAACTCCCACATTCCTGACCCACAGTATCTGTGAGATAATAAGTGTTCATTGTTTCACACACTGAGTATTTGTCACAAAGCCATCGATTACAAATACATCACAGAAAGGCCATTAGTTGACCCTTCAGACTAGTCTACATCCTGCATCCTCAGATACACGCTCATAGCATTGTGTACCTTTCCTTTATATCACTGAAAATGGCTGCGATTTGACACTAACTTAAAAAATTAGTGGATTCATGTCTGTGTTCACCATTGGGTGGTAAACTCCATAAGCACAGGGACTTTGTATGTCCCTTATATTCCGAGTAACTAACATAGTGCCTGCAAAGAGTAAGTGCTCAATAAATACTGACTGACTGACTGAAAGAGTACAAATGACATTGCACTTATATGCCTAGAAGTTCTATAATACCTTTGGACCAAAAGGAATCTGATGTGAAGGATGGTAATAGCTAATAGTTACTTATATATTACTATGTGCTAAGCACCCTTCTGAACACTTTACAAATATTAACTTGTTTAATCATCATAATAACCTCCATAGGCAGATACAGTTATTATCATCATGTTTCACTCAAAGACATGGAATCATAAAGGAGTCAGTAACCTGCACAATCTACTGAATTGCACTCCTGGAACTTGTCCTGAGAAGTCTGGGTCCAAGGCCTCTGCTCCTAACCACTGTGCTATACTGCCCATGTTTCACCACATGGTTTGATTTGATATTTGAAGCTGACACCTATATCTCCATTGGCTTCTTTCATTATAGTCATCTCCCTATTTCTCCTTCAATTCCATCTTCCATTTTTCACTCCTTTCTTGAGGACTTGAAAATTTAAAGAGATTCATCTCAATAGCAGTTGTATGGTACTGATATCCCATATTAGATATTAAAACTTAAATGATAAGCATGGTTAGGCATGCAGAAATAGAGGAAAAAAATAATTACTTTCAAATATTAACATCCTTCTCAATTTTTGATAAATCAAGCATTTAAAAAATAACCTAAAATATTTAAATGATATAATGATATAATTAGTAAGATTAAACGGAGAGACAATTACAGTGAACTTTGGATCCTACAGACCTCTACTTCAAGATTCCATGGAATATTTAAACAGATTGAGCATGTATCAGACCACCAAAAAAAACTTTAATCAGATTCCAAAGGCAGAAGTGATACAGGCCACATTCTTTGTCCATACACAATAAAACAAATTAATAACAAAAGTTAAAAATGAAACCTCACTGTTCAAATGCTTATTTTATTTATTATTTTGAGAGAGAGAGGATGCACATGCAGGGGAGGAGCAGAGAGACAGGGAGAGAAAGAATCCCAAGCAGGCTCCACACTGTCAGTGAGAAGTCCAACACAGGGCTCAATCCCACCAACAGTGAGATCATGACCTGAACCGAAACAGAGCTGGACGCTTAACTAGCTGAGCCACCCGGGTGCCTCAAAACCTTACTATCTGGAAGGTAAAGCTCAGAAAAAGTCTTAAAATTCACCCTATACAGTAAAACAGACCCAGTCGTCTCTACCTAGCAGGTGTGTGATGATGGGTAAGTTCCTGAATTTTCTATATCCCTCAGGATGGTGAAGTTGAAATGAGAGAAGCATGTGAAGTATTCACCTGGGCTGGCACACAGGACGTTAGCAGTAACTGAAACTTATCCTTATTGTTGTTGCTCCTGAATGATTATTAGTATTCCTGAAAGTACATCAGACAATGCAGCCTGGCAGAATGCATTCCCTACCCACTTGTTCTGCAGTCTGACACTGGCTACTATTAAAGCATTGCCACTAGGTCTGCCTGAATAATTCAATTCAAGAAATACTTGCTGAAGGCCCACTACATGCCCAGGAAACACACAGAGAATCCCTGCCTTCGTGAAGCTTGCATTCTAGTGCAGGCAATCTCAATGGAAGTGAAACCATGCTGACAGGGCTCAAGGTACAGTAAGTGGCCCAGTGTTAGAGTGGAGGAAGTGATGAATACAGTGGTAGGAGATGAGACCCAAGGGGTAAGGGCTGGGGAGGAGACAGACTGTGTAAGGCCATGTAGGCCCTCATTAAAATCCTGGTCTTAAACAGAAGCCTTCAGATCCTAGAGAGAGGGGAAAACAGTTTCCATGGAAATACACAAATGTAATATAAACTTATTGTTAAATTATTTTTTCAGTCTTCACAAAAAATAAACATTTGGGAATCTAAGATCATACACCATGAATCCGTACACACATACATTTCCCTTAGTCTGTTTTAATACATAACCTATTCCTTTTCCTAAACTTGCATTAAAGACTCTTTGGCAGATTTATCATGGTCCTTTGGAGGTTATGATCCTGGGAACCATAGAAATTAATAGAATAAGATGCCAGGATCCAAATATTTGGCCAATGGCATTAGCAATGTCCTAGGAATAACAATAAAGTTTAGTTATTTAATTCAATAACTACTGAGAATCTAATACATGCTAGACAATGCATAGATAACAAAGATAAATGAAATATCATGCCAGGTCTCAAGGAACTTGATTTTCTGGTGGTAGAGGGAGTGCATAGCTAGAATACAAGACTGCAATAACAGCAGCCACCAATTACAGAATGTTTACCATATGCCAAGCCCCATACTTCCCATCTAGCCCCTGACTGGATCTGCATAGCATCCTTATAGGTAGGAGTTACCACCCCCTTGGGAACGCTGCAAACACTCAGACTCAGAGAGGTAAGTAGTATTCCTAAGATTACAGTGCTAGTAAGACTTGAGAGTGTAACCACCCTGTCTGACACCTAAACTCACACCCTTAATTACCAATATAACACTTGGTTTATACTGCTATTTGTGGTTGCTTCATGCTCTACAGACATCTAAGATTTTAACAGGTATGCAAATCTGACTTCTGGTCTGTTTCTCAGTTCCCTGGGAGGACTCCAGCAGTTCTGAACAATATGTTATGGGGGAGAATGCGAGGCAAGCATCCAGGCCTGTTGAGGGAAGGACTGCAGAAAGCTTCGCTGAGGAGTACATGTGGGTGGTCCAAAGTCTTTCTTTCTAAGCACTCATTATTTTGTCCACTATGTCTTATACAGTACAACGTTACGTGCTGTCAGCAGCATCCTGCTCATTCACCCCAGCCTACACATCTGATCTCATCTGCTCTGGGAAGCTAAGCAAGCTTGGGCCTGGTCAGTACTTGGATAGAAGAGCACCTGAGAAAATTGGATGCTATAGGCTTTTAGTGTGGAGCCAAGAACCACAAGGATTATTCACAGGTCTTGAAACCTAATGGAGTTTCCCCCACTGGATTTTGAAACTGCATTGGTCTAGTGACTCCATTTTACTTTCCATTTCTCCCATCTGAACTGGAATGTCTTTAACTGTTACCTCTGCCTGTCCCATCATTGTCTGTTGGGAGCAGATAAACTGTTTTTTTTAGTGTCACAGGTCCACTGATGGCAAGGAATTGTGCCTCAGGAGTTGGATTTAACAGATTACACCCAGAGCCTCATCCATACACAATGTAGATAATTCAGATGATTGACTTTTGAACTGATGAGATTCAGATGAGATATGGGGCTTTGGGATAAGAGCTTTGTAGACCTTGAGTTGGGAGAATGCATTTTTTATTTGGGAGGGATGTGCATCTATGGGGGACAGGTAATAGACTGGAGCCAGCAGAATAATGCCCCCTACCAAAGATATCTACTCCTATTTTCTGTGAATATGTTACACTGCATGGAAAAAGGGACTTTGCAGATACAATTAGGGTTATAGATGTTAAAATAGGAAAGTTATCCTGGATAATTTGGGTGGGTACAATTTAATCACTTGAGCCCTTTCAAAGCTCAGAAGTTCCTATGACTGGAGGAAGAAGAGAGATGCAGCAGATGGGGAAGTCAGAGGGATCCTAAGTACGAGAAGAATTCAATATGCCACTGTTGGTTCTGAGACATAGGGGACATGCGCAAGGACCAGAGGAGGTCTCTAGGGAATAAAGATGGTCCTCCATTGATAGTCAACAAGGAAATAGGGACTTCAATCTTACAAATACAAGGCACTAAATTTGGCCAACAACCTGAATGAGCTTGGAAACAGATTGATCTCAAAAGCCTCTAGAAAGGAGCTAAGTCCTAACAACAGCTTGGTTTTGGCCTCATAAAACTCAAAGCAAAGGATCCAACTGAGCCATGCTGTACCAGGACTGCTGATCTGTGAGTTAATAAATTTGCATTGTTTTAAGCTGTTAAATGTGGAGTCGTTTGCTATGGCAGCAATAGAAATCTAACATAAGGTAGTTAATCTTTCACTAACCTTTTGACTCCCCTGTTACACAGCTCTCCCTACACTGAGGTATCATATATGCCCCTGAAGCTTATATATACAGACATCCATTCTATTCATCCAAGACCTAAAGAACAAATCACAGTCCTCTACATGATGACAGCTTCCTGGTCCAAAATCCTTCTTACTAAAGAGTCCTATTCTATCTGCTCTTTCTTACAAAGCATGGCATCAGGTGCTCTGAGCAGTACCCAGGCCACTTACCTTAGTCTACTTGTATGTCTTAGGTCATATTCCTGAGAGGCAGAATCTGAGACAGGGACTTTTATGCAAGTAATTTATTAAGGGAGAGCTCACAGGGGAACCCATATGAGAAGAAAATAAATCATACAGAGAAGAAAAGGAAGTTAAGCAAGGGTGTTGTTGTATAGAAAATTTAGCCTGAGCCTGAGCCTGCTGGGAGCTCTAGGGACTAAATTGTGCTGTGGGATCTGTCCCACTGGAGGCAAGGAGGCTGGCCCTCATAACCCTGCTCTAGGAAGTCACTGCCTGTGGGCTGCCTGGGCACTTCTGAGCAGGAGGAAGTTTGGCGACTCTAGTCACCCAAAGGCACACCTCCCAATAAAGATCACAAATGTGAGTTGTTGGCCACAGCACCCGTAACTATCCATAGGAAGATGGATACACCTGCCCAGTTGCCCACAGGGGCCACCCAACCATCGTTCCATGTTCCTGGATCTTTACACATTTTTCCTCATGTCCCTTTCTCTGTCGAGTACTTGGAAAAGGCATGGGAGAGAGAGAGGCTGGCTGCTTCACACCTCCAGCTAGAGGGCCCATTTTAGAGATGCCAGCAGGGGGTGGCATATGAATCAACAGTGTGTTCCCTGCACACCCCCACGGTCCAGATGGCTACACATCACAGGAGCAGAGGGCGGCTCCTACGCAGACAACTTCCCTGGCTGAAGACACATGCCACACTTTAGCCCATGAAGGAACACGCTGTGGTAGTCATGGTGACATTTTCACCAAAAAAAAAAAAAAAAAAAAAAAAGGGCTCGGTCTTCCTTTTGCTGCAAATTTTCATTTCAAAGACCCATCTGTAGTAAAACCTTATAGTGTAAAATACCGAGGGTTCATAGAATTGGAAAGCCCCAAAGGAACTAGCTGGCATAGCTTCTCACTCACAACGTGAATTCCTTCCTTTCCCTGATGTGGGTCACTGAGCTGAAGCTTGGACAATTTCAGATCTAGGCAGTCAGATCCAAAAAGCAATTCTGACAGTTGAGAAGTTCTCTCCTTCCGTATGCTAAGTCAAAATCTGCTCATTCTAACTCTCCTCCATTTGGTCCGGTTCTTCACTACACAGAATTTAATAATAACACTCACGCTGGCCATCCACAGAGGCTCTGCCATGTCCCAAACATTGTGCTAAGTATTTAACATGAAATATCTCATCTAACCCCCCACACTTGGGAGGCAAGCACTAATCTTATCCCCACTTATCAGGAGAAGGCCTAAGCCTCAGAGTAGATAATGAAGCAGCCCAAGACCACACCACTAAGAAGCAAAGCTGAGATTTGGATCCTTAGCTGTCATTCTCCAAAAGCTCAGCCAAACTTTTGACTTGCAGCCTCCAGAGAACAAATCCACCTCTTTTTCATAAGATGGCACTCCAAGTATTAGAAGCCTCTTTCTCCTACAGACTTTTCTTTCTACCTGAAATATGTCCAGGTCCTTGAATCATTCTCAGTAGAACATAAGAGCCAAAATAAGAACCATCTTGGTGACCTTTCTCTGAAAAAGTTCCAGGTTCCAATCTCTTTTCTAAAATGTGGTGCCAAGAATTGGCCATTCTACATGCAGTCTGACAATTACGTCCATCCTTACACATCTTAGTAAACAGCTAAAAAGTGGGGCAGCCATTTTGGCAGCTATAAGCTAACACTCTCCTGCATCAAATGAAGATGCTCCTGAACCAGAAATGGTGTGACCATAAATGTGTGGGACAAAGAAGAGGTCTCACATGAATGATCTGGGACCAGTCCCCCAGAGAACTGCCTTATACATAGGTGGTCCTTGCAAACATCTGGCTTTTAGGCAACATAGATGGAGCCTTTTACACCATCACCCATTCACTGAATTGGAGGTTTAAGGTTTCAAATGGTAAACAAAACCTGTTGGTGCTGTTTGCAAGCCAACCCTAAACCTGCTTAAAATCCTTACCATCTAATCTTTGCAGCAGATTGTGTTCAACTCTGGAATGTTCTTATGAATTTTACCTTATTATTTTACTAAAATTAATGGAAAACTAAAGCAAAAGGACTGACATAAGTGACAACAAGCACAAGTCAAAGGACTAAGACAGGTAGCACCACACATTTCACAGCTCAAAATGGCTCATCTTTACCATGAATTGACACTTTAGCCAGGCAACTCCCTTTCGAGTATGAGGCTGAGTAATAAAACTATTAATGCTGTCAGAAAGAGATCCCTAAAGATTGTGCCTAAAAAAATGAAAAATCAGATTTTAAAATTCTTTTTAAATCTCTGGGATCAGTGGTCCCTTCCTCCTGTAAAACATGTAGTGCAATCTCATTTGCAAGTAGCTTCTGGCTTTACTACATACCAGCTGTAAAACCTTGGACAAAGTGCTAGATCTCTCTGTGACTCATGGTCCCATCTGTAAATGGGGACAATAGCTGCACCCACCCCATTTGTTATCAGGATATGAAATGAGTTAAAAGGTATAAAGCCAGTATGCAATGGTGCCTAGAGAGTACCTGGAACATAGTTCAATTACTGTTGGCTATTTAATATTTATTTAATAGTGTGAGTCAAGTTAAAAGCTACTATCTTCCTGACTATCTGGAGTTCAGAGGGCATTAAGACAAGCCAATGCAGGAAGGGCAGTGAGATGGGAAAGGGTCATGCACCCTAGGAGGAGGCAGGAATGGTCACAAAAAGAAGATGCCCCTAGGATAGCAAATGGTCCCATTGTAAAAGTGTAATACAAGAGAGGTAGTCTAGGCAGAAGGGCAATGATGAGTCACATGTGGAGTTCAGACATAGACAGAGCTGGTCAATGGGAGGCCTTGGCAGAGACCTGATAGGGCAAGCTGGCAGCAGGGGGAAGCCCTGACAAGCTCTAGTCCTCAGGAGGTCCAGGGGAAAAAAAAAAACGGTCTCAGTCTAGAAGCAGGAGGAATGGGATCCCAAGCCAGGTACTAAATATGCAGGAGCTACATTACAAACTATCTACGAGAAGGCTCTGAATCCCCGTCTAGCCCCCCAGTGCCCAGGGCACCCTCCAGCACATGACTAAAACAAGAGCATCTACCATCCATTGCCAAGTGTTTTCTCTGTGCCTGAGCCAGTTTAGGTCCTCTTCACGGCCTCTCTCATACAACCCTCCCAATAGCTCCCCGAGAGAGCCCAGCATGGTGAAATGAATAGCCTAAGTGGTCAGATGAAGAAGGGATGATGGACAGACAGCTGGCAACATGGTCTCAAAACGAACGCAAAAGGCATTTCTTAGAAAAAAAGCATCATATCGCCCACCAATCTTATCCTCCACCATATCTCACATTCCTCCATCCACAGCCCCCAACACAGTCCCCAGATTGCCCCTACTATTCTATTCCCTTCATTCACTGAAATATCTCAAAAGCCCAGTTCAAATCCCATCTACTGGAAAAGGCTACACACACACACCCTTATTAATTCTTCCCTCTCACCCTCCACTTTGCTTTTATTTCCTGTAGAATGCTGACAATAGTAGCCAACATTTTGGAGTAGTCTCAGATACTGTGCTAAATCTGTCCATGTTCTATGTCCTCCAATCTTCACAAGTATTTCCATTTTGCAGGTCAGAAAACTGAGGAGCCAAGTAGCGTAAGAGAACACAGTTGTGATTCAATCCCTAGCCTGTGCTCTTAGTCATTAGTACCCAGTTCTTTTCAATATTCTTCATGCATGTACATGTGTATGTCTTCCATGGAGCGGCATGGAGGGTAGAATAGAATGTGGCATCCCAATCCCTAACATAACTTCACAGTGTGCACCCACTGCTGCCACTCACTACCGTCTGCTAAATTTAGTTGACTTACGTAAATTCTATCTACATTTAAAATGAGGCTAATATTTGTAACAGGGCCTGGCACATGGTAAGATGAAATAATATGCATAAACAAAAAAACAAAATGACTCCATGAGAGATACTATACATAATCACACTTATATTCTCAATGTTGTTCCAGGATAGATTTAAGGCAACATTTAATCCTTATACTAATGCTCTGAGGGGTGCATTTTTATCCCCATTTAACAACTAAAAAACTCAGGATCAGAGAATTTGTGAAACTTTACTCAAGTCACACGGCTGGTAAGCAGCTGAGACCATTTGAATCCAGGCCTCCCTGAATACAGACATCATGCTTTTCTGTTAGATGGGGATCAGGCTTGGGACAGGAGTGGGAATCACTTCAAGGTGAACTTGATACTGCATTACCTCAATCAGATGAATTTCCTTCAATGAAAGGTACAATGGGGTCTTAACTTGGGATGGAGCTGAGCCCGAAGAAGGTGACCTACAGGCCTCAGAAATGGTTCACTGGGGAGTTGGGAGAGCTTTGGAAACTGAGATACAGGCAGACCCTAAACCTAGACTCCAAGAAATACACTCATTTGATACTGGGTGTCAGATAGTTTCCCATAGTTCTCCTCACTAATCTGTACAGCCAACGCCAGCAGCTAACTTCCAACAGAAGGAGCCCAAGCAGCAGGGACATCCATTGAACAGCCTCTGCCCATAAAACTATCTCATTTTGATTCATATTTGTGTATATTATTTAATTACTTTAAAAACTGGTATATAATTTACAAAACTAATACATGATAGTTGGCAGCCTATATTAATAATGTTAGGGAAGAAAATTTACTAATATAGGAAAACGTTCACAATAAATTAAATGAATGAGTTGTTTACAAAACAGTACATACATTCTATTCTATTGGTCTGAGTGTCTGTTCTTGTGCCAGTACCATACTGTCTTGATGATTACAGCTTTGTAGTATAGCTTGAAGTCCAGGATTATGATGCCTCCTGCTTTGGTTTGCATTTTCAAGATTGCTTTGGCTATTTGGGGTCTTTATTTGTTCCATACAAATGTTTGGATTATTTGTTCTAGCTCTGTGAAGAATGCTCATGTTACTTTGATAGGGATTGCATTGAATATGTAGATTGCTTTGGGTGGTATTGACATTTTAACAATATTTGTTCTTCCTATCCAGGAGCATGGAATCTTTTTCCTTATCTTTGTGTCTTCTTCAATTTCTTTCATAAGCTTTCTATAGTTTTCAGTGTATAGATTTTTCACCTCTTTGGTAAGATTTATTCCTAGGTATTTTATGGTTTTTGGTGCAACTGTAAATGGGATCGATTCCTTGATTTCTCTGTCGCTTCATTGTTGGTGTATAGGAATGCAACCGATTTCTGTGCATTGATTTTATATCCTGCAACTTTGCTGAATTCATGAATCAGTTCTAGCAGTTTTTTGGAGGAATCTTTTGGGTTTTCCATATAGAGTATCATGTCATCTGCGAAGAGCGAAAGTTTGACCTCCTCCTGGCCGATTTGCATGCCTTTTATTTCTTTGTGTTGTCTGATTGCAGAGGCTAAGACTTCCAATACTATGTTGAATAACAGTGCCGAGAGTGGACATCCCTGTCTTGTTCCTGACCTTAGGGGGAAAGCTCTCAGTTTTTCCCCATTGAGGATGATATTAGCATTGGGTCATTCATATATGGCTTTTATGATCTCGAGGTATGATCCTTCTATCCCTACTTTCTTAGGGTTTTTATCAAGAAAGCCTTGCTGTATTTTGTCGAATGCTTTCTCTGCATCTATTCAGAGGATCATATGGTTCTTGTCCTTTCTTTTATTGATGTGATGAATCACGTTAATTGTTTTGTGGATATTGAACCAGCCCTGCATCCCAGGTATAAATCCCACTTGGTCGTGGTGAATAATTTTTTTGATGTATGGTTGGATCTGGTTGGCTAATATCTTGTTGAGGATTTTTGCATCCATGTTCATCAAGGAAATTAGTCTATAGTTCTCCTTTTTAGTGGGGTCTCTGGTTTTGGAATCAAGGTAATGCTGGCTTCATAGAAAGAGTTTGGAAGTTTTCCTTCCATTTCTATTTTTTGGAACAGTTTCAAGAGAATAGGTGTTAACTCTTCCTTAAATGTTTGGTAGAATTCCCCTGGAAAGCCATCTGGTCCTGGACTCTTGTTTTTTGGCAGATTTTTGATTACTAATTTGATTTCCTTACTGGTTATGGGTCTGTTCAAATTTTCTATTTCTTCCTGTTTCAGTTTTGATAGTGTATATGTTTCTAGGAATTTGTCCATTTCTTCCAGACTGCCCATTTTATTAGCATATAATTGCTCATAATATTCTCTTATTATTGTTTTTATTTCTGTTGTGTTGGTTGTGATCTCTCCTCTTTCATTCTTGATTTTACTTATTTGGGTCCTTTCCTTTTTCTTCTTGATCAAACTGGCTAGTGGTTTAGTTAATTCTTTCAAAGAACCGGCTTCTGGTTTAATCTGTTCTACTGTTTTTTTGGTTTCGATAGCATTAATTTCTGCTCTAATCTTTATGATTTCCTGTCTTCTGCTGGTTTGGGGTTTTATTTGCTGTTCTTTTTCCAGCTCCTTAAGGCTTAAGGTTAGGTTGCGTATCTGAGATCTTTCTTCCTTCTTTAGGAAGGCCTGGATTGCTATATACTTTCCTCTTATGACCACCTTTGCTGCGTCCCAGTGGTTTGGGGTTGTGGTGCTATCATTTTCATTGACTTCCATATACTTTTTAATTTCCTCTTTAACTGCTTGGTTAGCCCATTCATTCTTTAGTAGGATGTTCTTCAGTCTCCAAGTATTTGTTACCTTTCCAAATTTTTTCTTGGGGTTGATTTTGAGTTTCATAGCGTTGTGGCCTGAAAATATGCATGGTATGATCTCGATCTTTTTGTACTTACTTAGGGCTGATTTGTGTCCCAGTATATGGTCTATTCTGGAGAACATTCCATGTGCACTGGAGAAGAATGTATATTCTGCTGCTTTAGGATGAAATGTTCTGAATATGTCTGTTAAATCCATCTGGTCCAATGTGTCATTCAAAGCAATCTACATATTCAATGAAATCCCTATCAAGGTAACACCAGCATTCTTCACAGAGCTAGAACAAATAATCCTAAAATTTGTATGGAACCAGAAAAGACCGTGAATAGCCAAAGCAATCTTGAAAAAGAAAAACAAAGCAGGAGGCATCACAATCCCAGACTTCAAGCTATACTACAAAGCTATAATCATCAAGACAGTATGGTACTGGCACAAGAACAGACACTCAGATCAATGGAACAGAATAGAGAACCCATAAATGGACCCACAAACGTATGGCCAACTAATCTTTGAGAAAGCAGGAAAGAATATCCAATGGAATAAAGACAGTCTCTTCAGCAAGTGGTGCTGGGAAAACTGGACAGCGACATGCAGAAGAATGAACCTGGACCACTTTCTTACACCATACACAAAAATAAACTCAAAATGGATGAAAGACCTCAATGTAAGACAGGAAGCCATCAAAATCCTCGAGGAGAAAGCAGGCAAAAACCTCTTTGATCTTGCCCACAGCAACTTCTTACTCAACACGTCCCCAGAGGCAAGGGAAATAAAAGCAAAAATGAACTACTGGGACCTCATCAAAATAAAAAGCTTCTGCACAGGAAAGGAAACAATCAGCAAAACTAAAAGGCAACCGACAGAATGGGAAAAGATATTTGCAAATGACATATCAGATAAAGGGTTAGTATCCAAACTCTACAAAGAACTTATCAAACTCAACACCCAAAAAACAAATAATCCAGTGAAGAAATGGGCAAAAGACATGAATAGACACGTCTCCAAAGAAGACATCCAGATGGCCAACCGACACACGAAAAAATGCTCAACATCACTCATCATCAGGGAAATACAAATCAAAACCACAATGAGATACCACCTTACACCTGTCAGAATGGCTAACATTAACAACTCAGGCAACAACAGATGTTGGCGACGATGCGGAGAAAGGATCTCTTTTGCATTTTTGGTGGAAATGCAAGCGGGTGTAGCTACTCTGGAAAACAGTATGGAGGTTCCCCAAAAAACTAAAAATAGAACTACCATATGACCCAGCAACTGCACTACTAGGCATTTATCCAAGGGATACAGGTGTGCTGTTTCAAAGGGACACATGCACCCCCATGTTTATAGCAGTACTATCAACAACAGCCAAAGTATGGAAAGAGCCCAAATGTCCATCGATAGATGAATGGATAAAGAAGATGTGGTATATATATACACACACATATACACTGGTATACACACACACACACACACACACACACAATTGAGTATTACTCGGCAATCAAAAAGAATGAAATCTTGCCATTTGCAACTACGTGGATGGAACTGGAGGGTATTGTGCTAAGTGAAATTAGTCAGATAAAGAAAAAAATCATATGACTTCACTCATATGAGGACTTTGAGAAACAAAACAGATGAACATAAGGGAAGGGAAACAAAAATAATATAAAAACAGGGAGGGGGACAAAACAGAAGAGACTCATAAATATGAACAACAAACAGAGGGTTACTGGAGGGGTTGTGGGAGAGGGGATGGGCTAAATGGGTAAGGGCATTAAGGAATCTACTCCTGAAATCATTGCTTCACTATATGCTAACTAATTTGGATGTAAATTTTAAAAAATAAAAAATAAAGTTAAAAAAAAACAGTACATACATTTGTGAATCTACACTTTCAAAGTTGCCTAAGATTTTATACATACTTATCTTCATTTTTTAATTTTTATTTAAATTTTAGTTAGTTAACATACAGTACAATATTGGTTTCAGGAAGAGAATTCAGTGATTCATCACTTACATACAACACCCAGTGCTCATCACAACAACTGCCTTCTTTAATACCCATCACCCATCTAGCCCCTCCCCTGCCCATCTCCCTCCATCAAACTTCAGTTTGTTCTCTATCATTAAAAGTCTCTTGTGGTTTGTTTCCCTCTCTTCTTCTCTCCCCCACTTCCCATATGTTCATCTTTTTTGTTTCTTAAATTCCACATATGAGTGAAATCACATGTATGTGTCTTTCTCTGATTGACTTATTTTGTTTAGCATAATTCACTCTAGCTCCATCCCCATCATTATATATGGCAAGATTTCATTCTTTTTGATGACTTACTAATATTCCATAGTATATAGATAACATCTTCTTTATCCATTCCTCAGTCGATGGACATCTGGGCTCTCTCCATAGTCTGGCTATTGTTGATAGTGCTGCTATAAACTGTGGGGTGCATGTACCCCTTCAAATCTGTATTCTTGTATCCTTTGAGTAAATACCTAGTAGAGCCAATTCGGGGATCCTAGGGTAGTTCTATTTTTAGTTTTTTGAGGAACCTCCATACTGTTCTCCAGAGTGGCTGCATCAGTTGCATTCCCACCAACAGTGCAAGAGGGCTCCCCTTTCTTCACATCCTCGCCAACACCTACTGTTTGCTGTGTTGTTAATTTTTGCCATTCTGAAAGGTATGAGGTGGTATCTCATCGTGGTTTTCATTTGTATTTCCCTGATGATGAGTGATGTTGAGCACTTTTTCATGTGTCTGTAAGCCATCTGGATGTTTTCTTTGGAAAAGTATCTATTCATGTCTTCCACCCATTTCTTAATTGGGTTGTTTGTTTTTTGGGTGTAGAGTTTGATAAGTTCTTTATATATTTTGGATGCTAACCATTTATCAGTTATGTCATTTGCAAATATATTCTCCCATTCCATAGGTTGCCTTTTAGTTTTGTTGGTTGTTTCCTTCACCATGCAAAAGCTTTTTATCCTGATGAGGTCCCAATAATTCATGTTTGCTTTTGTTTCCCTTGCCTCCAGCAATGTGTCTAGTAAGAAGCTGCTATAACCAAGATCAAAGAGGTTGTTGCTTGTGTTCTCCTCTAGCATTTTGATGGTTTTCTATTTCACATTTAGGTCTTTCAACCACTTGGAATTTATTTTTGTGTATGGTATTAAAAAAATGGTCCAGTTTCATTCTTCTTCATGTTGCTGTCAGGTTTTCCAACATCATTTGTTAAAGATTCTTTTCTGATTAATTGACCATATAGTTGTGGGTTCATTTCTGGGTTTTCTATTCTGTTCCATTGATCTATGTGTCTGTTTTTGTGCCAGTACCATACTGTCTTGGTGAGTGAAGCTTTGTAATATAGCTTGAAATCTGGAATTATGATACCTCCAGTTTTGTTTTGTTTTGTTTTGTTTCAGAAATGCTTTGGCTATTCAAGGTCTTTCGTGGTTCCATACAAGTTTCAGGATACTTTGCTCTAGCTCTGTAAAAAATGCTGGTGGTATTTTGATAGGGATTTCTTAAATGTGTAGATTATTGTGGGTAGTATAGATATTTTAACAATGTTTGTTCTTCTAATCCATGAGCATGGGATGCTTTTCCATTTCTTTGTGTCCTTTTAATCTCTTTCATAAGTATTCTTATGTTATGAACAAAGCAAATTTTTTACTGCTTTAGTTAGGTTTACTCTTTAGTATCTTGTTTTTGGTATAGTTGCAAATGGAATCAACCCTTCGATTGCTTTTTCTGCTGCTTTGTCATTGGTGTAAAGAGATGCAACAGATTTCTGCACATTGATTTTATATCCTGCAAGTTTGCTAAATTCACATATTAGTTCTAGCAATTTTGGGGTGGAGTCTTTCAGGTTTTCTACATAGAGTATCATGTCATCTGCAAATAGTGAAAGTTTCACTTCCTCCTTGCCAATTTGGATGCCTTTTATTTCTTTTTGTTGTCAGATTGTTGAGGCTAGACCTCCAGTACTATGTAAACTGGTATTGGTGAGAATGGACATCCTTATCTTCTTCCTGACCATAGGGGAACAGCTCTCAGTTTTTCCCCATTGAGGATGACATTAGCTGTGGGTCTTTCATATATGGCCTTTATGATGTCAAGGTATGTTCCATCTATCCCTACTTTGCTGAGGGTTTTTATCAAGAATGGACGCTGTATTGTGTCAAATCCTTTTTCTGCACCTATTGACAAGGTCATATGGTTCTTATCCTTTTATTATTTTTATGTTTATTTATTGTGAGGGGGGAAATTAGGGAAGGGGAAGAGAGAGACAGAGAGAGACAGAGAGACTGAGAGACAGAGAATGCCAAGCAGACTCCGTGCTATGAGCACTGAGCCCAACACGGGGCTCCATCTCACGAAGCATGAGATCATTACCTGAGCCAAAATCAAGAGTCAGATGCTTAACTAACTGACTGAGCAACCCAGGTGCCCCTTATTTTTTCTTTTACTAATGTGGTGTATCACTTAATTGATTTGCAAATATGGAACCAATTCTATAGCCCAGGAATAAATACAACTTGATCATGGCGAATAATTCTTTTAATGTACTGTTGAATTCACTTTTCTAGTATTTTGAGAATTGTTACATTCATATTCATCAGGCATATTGGCCTGTAATTCTTTTTAGTAGGGCCTTTTCTGGTTTTAGAATCAAGGTAATGCTGGCCTTCATAGGAGTTTGGAAGTTTTCCTTCCATTCCTATTTTTTGGAACTCCTAATTTCTGAAGAATAGGTATTAACTCTTCTTTAAGTAACTGGTAGAATTCCCCTGGGAAGCCATGTGGCCCAGAACTTTTGTTTGTTGTGAGAATTTTGATTACTGATTCAATTTCTTTGCTGATTATGGGTTTGTCCAAATTTCCTATTTCTTCCTGTTTCAATTTTGGTAGTCTGTAAGTTCTAGGAATTTGTCCATTTTTTCCAGATTGCCCAGTTTGTTGGCATATAATTTTTCATCAGTATTCTGTTATAATTGTTTGTATTTCTGTGGTGTTGGCTGTGATCTCTCCTCCTTCATTCATGATTTTCTATATGGGTCCTTTCTCTTTTATTTTTGATAAGTCTGGCTAAGGGTTATCAATTTGATAAATTCTTTCAAAGAATCAGCTCTTAGTTTCATTGATCTGTCCTACTGGGTTTTTTTGTTTCTATATTATTTATTTCTGCTCTAATCTTTATTATTTCCCTTCTTCTGGTGGCTTTAGGCTGATTTGCTGTTCCTTTTCTAGCTCCTTTAGGTGTAAGATTAGGTTGTGTATTTGAGACTTTTCTTGCTTCTTGAGGTAGACCCTTATTGCAATATACTTCCCTCTTAGGACTGCTTTTGCTGCATCCCAAAGGTTTTGGACAATGGTGTTTTCATTTTCATTTGCCTCCATGTATTTTTTCCTTCTTCTTTAATTTCCTGGTTAACCTATTCATTCTTTAGTAGGATATCCTTTAGCCTACATGTATTTGAGGGTTTTCCAAATTTTTTCTTGTGGTTGAATTCAAGTTTCATAGCATTGTGGTCTGAAAATATGCCATATATACTTACCTTTAAACTGCCAATGTATGAGCTCATTTTAATTGCAACAAAAACTCAGTGAAGCACTATTATTATCCCCATTTTGTAGCTTAGGAAACTGAGGCTCAGAGAGGTTAAGTCACTTGCCCAGAGTCCCAAAACCTTGTGAAACACAGTCAGAATTTGAATCTAGGAGCCAAAATCCAGAGGCCAAACTTAGGGCTCAGAGGGACAGCATTAGCAAAGTCATGGCAGTAAAATAGCTAGGTTAAGATAATTCCACACCTATGGTCTTATTTGATCTTCATATTTGCTTGTGAATCAGGCAGGGCTACCACTTTTGTCCCCATTATATAGATGAATAAACTGAGTCCAGGAGCTTAATTACCTTGGGAAGATCACCAAAAAAGGTAGTCATCAGGTCTGCTCAAATTACTAATTGCCTAGTATCTACATCTTCTACCTGGCTGATAAGATTCCTAATGTAAGTGAAGTATCTGTCATGGTCACTACAATATTCTAGCACACAGCAAGTACCCAGCAAACAATAGGCATCCAATAAAGATTTGTTGGAAGAGTGAAAGAATGAAGTTCATAAAATAGCGTATAGTAGGTTAGATGGTGCCTATCCTTCCCCAACTCCAAGAAAAGTTATATCTGCTTAAAACCTACAAATATTACCTCATATGGGGAAATCTTCCTTGCAGATGTAATTAAGTTAAAGATCTTGAGGTAAGATCATCCTGGATTACCTGGATGGGTCCTAAATCCAATGAAAAGTGTCCTCGTAAGAGAAAGACAGAGGGAAATTTGAGACAGAAGGGGCAAGACACAGACACACAGCAGAGAACGTAATATAAAGATGCAGGCCGAGACTGGGGGGTGAGGGGAGTGTGATCACAAGCCAAGGAACACCTGAAGCCACCAGAACCTGGAAGAAGCAAGAAACAAATTCTCCCCTAAGGCCTCTGGAGGGAGCATGGTCCTGCTGACACCCTGATTTCAGACTTCTGCTCTCCAGAACTGTCAGTGGATCCATCTCTGTCATTTTAAGCCACCCAGTTTGTGGTAATTTGTTATAGCAGCCCTAGAAAACTAATATACAGCACTTACCAACAGCAATGCAAGTGTAATACACTTAACAATTTATAGCACCTTCATAGACATTACTTCACCTGGTCTTCACAATAGCTGCAGGGAAATGCAAGGTTGTTTGACCCAGGTCTCAGATCAGCACAATGAACAGCAAGTAGTTGGAATTACCCTGGCATAGGGAAAAATGTAGGAGGTCAGTGAAGGTAAAAGGGTGACCAATTATCACAAGCCTTAAATGCCAGACTGAGTAGCTCAAGCTTAGTTTACGGGTTTCAGGAATTGCAAGATCAGAAATATGCTCAGTGACAATCAGTCAGCAATCTGGAGCCTGAGGAGTTCAAGTAAGGCAGACCATCAGGAACTATTTCAATAATGGAGGAAATGGGGGCCTGTGGGGATGGAGACTGAGTGTGGAGAGGAGAGGGATGAGCAGGCCACACTGACATATCCAGAAAAGTAACAACAGCTGCTGTTTACTGAACCCCTGCTCTAAGCCAGGCCCCATGCCAACTGCTGACAGACATTACTATATTTCTAATGCTTGCAAGGTAATGGGCATCACTCTCATTTTAAAATGAGAATCTGGAGATTCAGGAGCTTGCCTGAGGTTACCCAGCTTGAAGCAGAGAATGGAGGCCTTGAATTACATCTGACTTGGGCACCCACATGTCCCACTACAAGTTGTGGCTATACAGACAATGGTTGGTAAGCAGCTCCCAGTGGAGGGGGAATAGGTTACAAAAATGCTGATCATAAGAGCCACCAACAAAACTAGTGGGTGGTTTCTCTTTTTTTTTTTTCAAATAATGCTTAGAAAAAAATGACTTTACCTATAATCCCACTATGAAAGATAACTGCTATCAACAGTCTGGCATAAACATGTTTTCTAGAGTTTTTCTACTTGAATGTGTGTACATGTGTATACGTAGGGGTGTGTGTGTGTGTGTGTGTGTGTGTGTGTGTGTGTGTATAGGCATGTATGTGTTCTCTTTATTAAAACAGGACAATACTATATATGCTGTGGAAAAGTCTACTGTATGCACTTGACATAAAATCTGAATAACCCAGTCTTTTATATAAACTTGACCAGCAGGGCAATGATGAGTAAAGGCAGCCAGGAGAGGCAGTAAGAGTGGTCCATCATGGGTAGGAGAATTTATTTGGTATTGTTTAGAAACATAAGAGCACCATGAATAAAAGCACACTGATTTTTAGTCTGCTTATTATTGTTTCTAAATCCTCCACAGACAATCCACTCTGCTATCACCTGTGCCTGGAGGGGGCAGCATCTACTGCCCCGCGCTCTTTGGCAAGATGCTGCACTAGGGAAGATGGTGTCTTGGCGGGGGGTGGAGGTTCTCAGAAACAGGGATGGCTCATTGGTTTTGCCACAAATTGAAAGGCACACACACTGTGCTCTTGTTAGACAAGTAAGAAAACTGTCCCCACTCCCTCCTCATAGAGATCTTCAGAAAACATGTAAGGCAATACCCACCATGTCCTTTATGATCTTGGGAGGAAAAGTGTCAGGAAAAGTCAATTAAAGATATTAAAAATACAGCCCATCTTCAATGGAGTCCTGGCAACTCATCCAGTCAGGCAGTTCTCCTCTACATTCACTGCTGAATAACAGAACAGATGACTTTCTTTCTTTTCCTTCTTTTGTCTTTCCTTTTTTTTTTAATGTATCAAAGACCAAAACTTCTTGAGATGAGTTATTGAGAAGATATGAGGGAAACAGAATAAACTGCTCTAAAAACAATCAAGCTGTCTGCACAGACACAATTGGAGTTTAGTTTCTAAAAACTATAATGGTATAATTTTCCTGTTGGCCATTCCCTTAAAATAATAACTGAACTGGCAAATCCATTCCTCATAAACACTTTCATCATCTTTGGCTTGACGAGGCCTAGCTACTGAGCCACAGATAAAAGTTTCTTCAAGATAGTAAATCATGAGCCATATGTTAGAAATTACCCCATGCCCCTATAAATGAGACGGTACCCCCCTTTGTCTTTTCCAAAACAGTGGAAGGGATTTTTGGCAGCCAGACACACATTAGAATCCCTAGGAATAACACTGCTAATCCCCAACACAACATTTTTAAGCCTTCAGAGTCATATGTCACAATAGTATTTTTACAGTGTCTGGAGAGATCATGTTTATAAAAACAGATTCAAAACAACAACAAAAAAAAGATAACTGGAAACTGAGCTCCAGCCATCTCAGGTGTGAGGAAAACTCTTGATGTGGGTAGTGTCTTTGCCTGGAAACACAGACATCATCATGAGAAATAGCAAAATGTTATTATGATGGACAACCCAGGCTCTGCAGCCCAGTGGCCTGGATTCAAATCCTGACTCCATTAGTTGCTAGCTGTTATGACCCAGAGCAAGTAACTTAACCTCTCTGTATCTCAGCTTTGGTATCTGTGCAATGGGAATGGTAATAGTACTTGCTTCACACAGTTATGAGAATTAAATGTAATAATACAAAGGCTTCCAAAATTTTTCTGAAATATAGTTTAGAATAGGCCTCCTACTATAGCAAAAAATTTTGAGTGATAACAGAGTCAAGGTTTTTACAGTCCATGCCTAAAAGTGGACTATTCACTTTTGCTCATATTGGCCAGAACTTAGTCATATGGCCATACATGTAAGGCATCTGCAAGATGTAGTCCAGTTGTGTGCCCATGAAGAATAAGGGAATGGGGTACTGGTGACAATGGTAGTCCATAAAACATGGATTTCACAGAAATGAAAGTTTCAGGAAACAATTCCTCTGCTTACTAAACATGAGAAACTAATATTTCTATTCCACTCCACTCAATTCTAATATTTTTCATTTAAAACATGTTGGTCATGACCAAATCAGGTGTTTGTCACAATCCACTAATATTTTGCTCAGTAAGTGTTAGTTGTTGTTATTAGCAATGGTGGTGGCAGCGGGCAAAAGGACAAACTAGATGCTTTTGAATTTTTCAGAAAATTCTTGGTATTTGGTTCCACAAGACTTTACAATGATGACATGCATTCTGACTTCAGGTATTAAGAGTCTGAAACATGCATCTAGAAACACTGATCAATTCCTAGAGCCCAGGCTGCTTTTGGAACACATAACTAATTATAATCATACACTATAGAAACTAATATTAATAAGCACGCACACACACCCACACACACAGGTGCACAGAGAAATGAAAAATGACCACTAAAAAAGAGACGAGAGAATACATAAAGAAGGAACCCTGACAAGAAAGAAAAAGAGAGATTAATCCTCTCTGAATACACAAAAGCAAGCACAGAGCCCAGGTACTGCTCTAGCAATGAGTGCACAAATGATAGGCCAGGTCTTGTTATTCATATCATGGCCCTATAAAGTCTTCACAAATTGTACAATATTTGCACAAGAACATGTGTACAATATTCTTCCCTGGCCTTTGTGATGTGCTAAGGGATCTGAACTTCCCCTCTATACTCATGAAAGACTATTTAAGAATTCAAGGTATGACATAATACATAATCAGATATGTATTTCAGATGAATACCTAGGGATATACTAGGGCTGGCCTGATGTGAAGCAGGGAGATGGTGAGGAGGTTGCCACAGTCAGAGAAGACAGTGGTCTGAAATAAGGCAGAGATGGTAGGTAGAGAAAGAAGAGCCCTGAGTCAGAGGATACACAGAGGCTTAAACTGGTAGACTCTGTGACTGATTTATAGATAAGAAAAATCTCCAGGGAGGAAGTGCAGTCTTCTGACTTGGACAACTGAGTAGATAAACTGCTATTTGGTGAGATGAGGAACACAGAAAGAGAAACAGGGACTTTGATGAATTCAATTTTATACAAGTTATATTTGAAGTACCTGAGGCTCAGTCAAAGATGCCCAGTCAGCATCAGAAATGTGGGCTAGAAGTGAAATAAGAGTGCTATGGAGACCCAGATTTGGGAATTAGAAGCAAATGAATGATGGTTAAACTCAGGGGGTCACTGTGGAATTGGATCTAACTACAAAGACACCACAGGCCAACCCCCCACCCCCAGCCCTCAGTGCCACCAACCCAATGCACAACAGAAGGTGGCAGTTGGGATGAGGAATGGGAAGGAGCTTGAATGCTTACTAAACAGAACAGGCAATAGCATAACACCCAACTGACCTTGGACTATGGCTTGGTTTCTTTATTCATTCACCAGGTGTTTACTGAGCCTCTAATATATAAGAGGCACTGTGTCAGAGACTGAAGAAACCATGGTAAACAAGAGAGACTTGGCATCTACCCATGGTCTAGTGTGCAAGGAAGCCAAAAACAAGGAAGCAAATAAAAAAATCAATACAGAATACCATGAAGAAAACATGGTACTGAAACAGAGAATATCAGGGAAGGGGAAGGACCTACTCAGATTATAAGATCAGAGAAGCCTTCTTTTAATAGGTAGCATTTAAATAGAGACCTCAAGAGATGCCTGGGTGGCTCAGTCAGTTAAGCATCCAACTTTGGCTCAGGTCATGATCTCGCGGTTTGTGAGTTCAAGCCCCACATCAGGCTCTGTGCTGACAGCTCAAAGCCTGGATTCTGCTTCAGATTCTGTGTCTCCTTCTCTCTCTGCCCCTTCCCCTCCCACACTCTGTTTCTCTCTCTCTCTCTCTCTCTCTCTCTCTCTCTCTCTCTCTCAAATAAATAAACATTTAAAAATTTTAAAAAAATAGAGACCTCAAGAATGAGAAAGAACCCAATGGGGAGAAGGGAAGAGGGAATTGGGCTTTAGACAAGGACAAAGGACAGATGCTGGATGTTTGAAAAACTGACCAGTGTGGTGAAGCTTAGAAAACAAAGGGGCATGCTGAGTAAGGGTTAGATCATAGGAAGGAGTTTGGATTTCACTCTAAAGGTAATAGAGAGCTATCAAAGGTGTCTTAGCAGGAGAATAACATGATAAGACACATACTTTTTGGCTTCCATGTAGAAAATGGATGAAGGAGGAATTGTGGACTCAGGGGCACCAGACAAGAAGTGAACACCAATGGTGGTCTAGACCAGGGGGTTAGTCAGGGATATGAGGAGGAGTCAAATGCCTTTGAAATATAATTGGAGGGATAATCATCAGGACTTAGTTATAAATAGGATAGAGTGGGTGGGTGGAACAATCAAAGATGATTCCAAAGTTTCCAGCTTGAGCAGCAGAGTGGATTTTAGTATTTATCTCTCAAGGTTATTGTGAGGGATGAAGAAATAACATGTGTGCATCACTCAGCACCAAGGCCAGCACATTAGGTGAGCGGCTGTAAACAGGTGTCTTCCTCATCAATATTACTCTTCCCGCATGATAGATCTACACCTAAAATCAGGTTTCAGGATTGGTTTGTCTTCATTTTCTACTCTCCTCCACCACACAGAACTCTGGACTGTTCCGTTAACTTCTTTCCCATGCATTCTGCTTACTCAAACCCTCATCAGGAGGGGAAAAAAAATTGAAAAATACTTAGCATATTTTAGCTAACAAAAATATCTTTCCTCCCAGCTTAACTTTCCTCCCAGCTCTAACAAGTGAGTCACATTAGTCAGTTCCTCCCACCAGGGCCACCCTCATCTAGCCGAGAATAAAAAACCATTCCTATTCTCATGTCTAAAACTCCAAGTGGCTCTTGGCCAAAGATGTGAATCTAAAAATCCCCCAAGCAAAATTCATATCCCAGAGCCTAGCAATTATTTCCAATAATACAGCTCACATTAATACCATTTGTCTTTTAGTAACTGAGTTAACTTTCTGCTGCTTAGGCCAGGATTCATAAGATAATATCCTTCAGATAGAAAAGAGGGGCTGCATTGGGGCACCTGGGTGGCTCAGTTGGTTAAGCATCCGATTTCCGCTCAGGTCATGATCTCACGGTTCGTGAGTTCGGGCCCCGCGTCGGGCTCTGTGCAGACAGCTCAGGGCCTGGAGTCTGCTTCTGACTCTGTGTCTCCCTCCCCTCAGCTCCTCCCCTGCTCACACTCTGTCTCTCTCTCTCAAAGATAAATAAAGATTAAAAAAAGAAAAGAGGGCTGCAAAGATCTCAAGCATTACACACAAGAAGGAAGCAGTCAGTGGTGTGCTAGAACCAGCTTCTTACCAGCTTAGGAGAGCTGATTGTGCATTTCTTCCCAACTCTGAGTTCAAAGACATCATATTGGTAGCTTGAAATCAGCCACAGTGAGAGTAATTACCCCCACAGACCTCTGCAAATGATACAAATCAGGAGTTTCCTTCCCTTTTAAGAGCCAGCTGTTAAATATTTACCAGCACACCACTGGAAGCAGCTTTTATTTTTAAGGTGCCATTTAATAGGCACTTGCTGTGTACCTGGCACTGTGGTAGGCACCTTACTCTTGTTACCTCACTTAGCTCGGCAACCCCCAGACAGGACACTGAACTTGTCAGAGCTCCTGTCACTCATCTTGCTGCCTCCTTCCTCCTGGCCTAAACTGTCCTCAGTCCTTCTGCCTACTTTTCCCTTCTCACCTCACCCCACCTTCACTACCATCTCCCTAACATCTGTCTCAGCAATCCTTATGAAACATTGGATCCCTCAGGAATTAAATTCAGCAAGCCATCTACCATGTACAAAGCAAATGGAACTGTTACTCCTTCTGTGTCCCTTCTGTGTCATGCACAAACCTGTCATGGAAGTTTATATTTTGGAAGTTCATCATTATTTATTATTTGAACTATATGAAAATGCTCATATTCATTTTCTTTTACTTATAAAACATGAAATGGAGTCATTTTGGAGTCAGTCTGCTGCTCTTGGGAGAACTACATACAAATCAAAACTTTATTCTAGAAGTATGAGAAATCGGCATGCTCCAAGCCCTTTTTCCTTAATTTTCTTTTCCTTTTTAAGGAACTGGGAGTAGAATCAATAAAACAGGACAATTCATTAAAAAAACAAGCCTAGCAAAGTATCCATTCCCAACTCCATAATCCTCTGTCTATACATACACAGCCCAGCCACCAGGGGAGGATTGATGAAAGCCATTTGCTTCAGTGGGTACAACAGGCTATACCCTCAGCAGAAGCCCAGAGTGTTAAGTGACTTCTCTAACACAAAACAAAACAAAAAAACAAAACAAAAATACTAAGACAATATCTAACCATCAGATACATACATTTTGCTATCAGCAAAGAATAAAAGGTTAAGAATACGCTCTGATTCACAATAAATTAGTTCTTGTGGAATGATTTCTTCTTCACAACACTAAGAACATAATGCCTTAATATGTTTCTAGAGAATTCCTCCTTGCTTCTGGAAGTCTGTTCTCTGAACCGCTTTCAGAAAGGATGCTTTATTAACATGCTTGGCTACACAAGATGCAAATGTTGCCATTAACTGAGAGTCAAATTACAAAAACATAACTTCTTCCAATGTCTGGATCAAAATAGTCATCAGAACATTGGTTTGGCCATCTTTGTATTCCACCATTAGGCAGGATACCACAGGCCATATGAGAGGAGCATAAGATTTTAGCCTGCTGGCAATATCCAAAGTCTGCAGTCACTTTCCCTGACAACTACTTGTAGCCAAAAATTTTCTCAGGTGAAAATTCCATTTAGGTTTTGAAACCTCAAGTTACCTTACCCATGAATTGCAGTGCCTTTTAGGGAGATATAAAATGACTGATCCTGGGGGTGAAAACGGGTTTCCCTTAATTATCCAAAAAACACTATACACTCTTATAAATAACTGTAAAGGTAAATTATAACTACAAAATCTGAGTATAATGATTTTGTATCTGTATAAAGCCTCTGGAAATATCCTAATTGAGGAACCCATATGTAACTGCAATGCAATCTAGAATGAAAAACAGTTGGCAACTGTAATAGAGAATTTTGAGTGTCTCCAAACTCAAGCTCCTAAAAGGCTACCAAGCCTATGCTACTAATTGGTTAAGAAATATAAAATGCATTATTCAACCACTGACATTGAAATCACACATGTTTTAGGTCTAAAATATCTTAGGCCTTCAAGCTAAGAAAGCATTTGGGCAAAAGACAAGCTGGCATTGCATCTGGGCTCCTATTTCCCAAACGACATTGTAGAAGTTTCTCTGTACAACTGAAACCTAACCCTCTTTGGGAAAACATTTCTGCCCATTACCAGCTTATCAGAGACCATCAAGAATGGGATCACCCAGTATCTCCTTCTTGACTTGATTAAACTATTATTAAATGCCTGAGAGAAGGAGAGTGGCCTAACAGCCTCTGACCTTAAGTAACTCTAAGAGCTATTTGTGGTAGCTGAAGAAGCCCAGATTTTTCTGGCCACTTTTGTGTTTCTTGACCTTTAGCTTAAAAGTGATGAAGTTTTGGGGTGATGGGGGATTCATGGGGTCTGGAGCTGACAGCCAAGAAAGGATTCTTGAAGACATCTTTGGTGCAAACAGGTGATTTCATTAAAGCATGGGACAGGACCCATGGGCAGGAAGAGCTGCACTGGGGTTGTAGGGGGTAACCATTTTATGGAGTTGGAAGAGATAAAGTTTCCAAAGAGACTTTCACATACTGAAGACTCACCGGAGGCCTAGCTATGGTCAACCTAAGGTTGCTTTTCCCTCTAGCAAAGCAGTAACATTAAGACAATATGGAGCTTCTGGACTTCGCCTATTGTTGGGATTGCCTTTTTCTGGTAAACTGGTGGAGACTCTTATCAGTTTGACCATTTGTTTTTTGTCCTTTCCTGTTTTGGAGTAGCTGGGAGTGTCCAAGGAATATCATACATGTCCCTCCTGGTTGGAAGCGGGGTGCTGGTTAGTGCTTTGCCCCTCAGCCTGCCCCACACTCTCATCAAAAGGGGTACAATTAAGTCCTACTCATCCTAATGAGGACAAAAGAGAGAATTATTTCTTATTTGAAGAAAACCCAATTATTAAGTCATGGTATACTCTTTAATTATGTATAATTTTACAGCAATTTCTTTAAAATCTGAATCAAACCTTTTTTTCAATGACTTAATAAGTACCAACTGAAAATGTTTCAGATATGATGAAAAGGCACATTCCCCTATCTGTATTGTTTCTACAACAGATCAGGAATGAGCACCCCCTGAATCATCTCAATTACTTTGTGACTATTCTCCAAGAAAAGAAGCATATTAAAAACAGAAGATACAAAAGACAAACTGAAACCTTGGGAATAGAAATTATAGTATTTATTTAGAGTGAGCTTGGTAAGAACTAAGTAAATGCCTTCTCATGATAAGCTCATAGACTAACCTAAAGAACAACCCTGTTAGGTTACATTTTTATTGTCTTGGAGAAACATTCACAATACAACAATTAATCAGATTGTTCTAAGTTCCATGAAAGCAGTGGTGGTCTATCACAATTGCTTACACCAGTGTGCCCCATCTCCCAAAAAGGGGCCTGGCACACAGTCAGCATTCAGAAGATATTTGTATACTGGATGCATGATTTCATTTTACTTTTGCTTTGCTAAGTATACTTAAAGTCCCATTTTTATTAACAGACATGCAAATATTTGTAATTAGATCCTCTGAAGTTTTTAAAGTGGCATATACACTTAATCAAATGTATATTTAGAAAGTATTGAAAAATCTCCCAATCACATGAAAAAAAGGCAAAATATGACCCCCAACAGAGCCACTTATACTCAGCAAGACAGGTTTTTTTTTGAAGAATGGGGTATGTGTGCATGTGCTTATGCATGCATGTGTGCACATGTGTGTGTATATGTGTGTCTGTGTGTCTCGTTATAAAGCCAGTAAACTGGACTGAGACTGTCTTTGATTTCTGTTTCTTCAAAAGTATTTTCACATAAAGTCTTTTAACACTCCATAAAACTCTGCCCTCTCTTAACAAAACTGCTTGTCTCATATAGAATCCCCATTTCTTTGAATAGCAACCAAAAAAGACCCAATCCTTACTATCTGCCACCCAGGCATCAACATCTCCTCCATCGAAGAAATTATCAGGGAATATGGTAACCAGGTTCCGTCTGCCCTCAGCTTTTATTTTTCAGCCTGCAGACAACTAAATACTTGATTAAAGTAAGCAGGAGCCTTTGTTCCATAGCTGTGTATGACAATACTTATGATTGCTATGGAAATATTCCTCATTAAACTCATCTCCAAATTGTTGTCCCCATGTTCAGGGTGCTGTCTTAGAAAAGGGGAGTATCTTTTCACATTTTGAGTCACTGGAGTACATTGTATTCTGAGCAGGACCCCAATTACCCAGCATCTGATTAATGTCTGTCCAAACTCTTGCCCAGTAACAAGACCCTCTGTAACTCTGCTAACCACCTAACAACCCACATCATTAGGGCCCATTATCTTTTATAATGTTGATTCTTGGTATCCAAGGACTGTGGTTCAGACGGACTATTTAAAGGCATTAAAATAACAACAGCCTTGCCAGCTGTGGGCATGGCCACCGAAACTACCATCAGGTCACAAGGCCAGATGTAACAGATGCCAGGAACAAGACTAAGGCAGACGGAGCACACACTTAAGAAAACAGATCCACTTGTATTCCCAAAGGAGACCAAATCCCATGGGTATGGAGAATCAATAGCTAGCAATATAGATGATGGTACCCCCAACTTCTCTAACTAGCTCTAGTTGACCTCTTAAATTTTATCTCCTTTCTTGTCAAATTTCATCTTGAACAAGGCTTAACATTTGCAAATCTTGGAAAATTTTATCTCTTTTTTTCCAGCCATAAGAGTCAACTTTACAAAAATCACATATGGAGTTCCTTATGCAACTGCCACTGGCTACTGTTCTTTCTATAAGCTCATTATGGAATAGGTATCATTGTTGAGCCCTCTCTACTTAATAGGCATTTTGAAGGATTTTGCCTGTATTATTTAATCTTATAACAATAATTTCTGTTTCACAAATGGGGAATGAGGTCAAAGAATGCTAATAACTTTCTCAAAGTCACCTGGCCAAAAAAAGAGCCAGGGTTTGAACACAGGTCTCTCTCACACTAAGATTCAGGTTCTTAACCATGACACTACACTTAGAATTCATACTAGGCAATCTCAACCGATAGTTCCCAATTTTCCAAGGATGAAGACACATTTCCAATGACATAATGTTTCATAAGTTAACATGTAATGAAAAGGTTAGCATAGAGTCCAACATATACTAAATAGCCAAGAAATGCTAGGTGTTTTATTACCATTAACATTGTTATGAAGGACCTCAGGATAATAACTACTTGTTGGATTCACTGATGATGATGCTAATGAACAAATTAATTTCATATCCATTATAACAGCATCTACACTAATTTGAAAAAATAATGTACTGATATATATAAAAGATATGATTTACTAAGTATAAAAGATCCTTGTAGCATACATATATGCAGACCTTGTAACACACACACACACACACACGCACGCACGCACGTATGCAAACATGCCAGATTCAGAACACTTCTTGAGATCCCAACTTTTCTGAGCAGTATTCCGGAATCCTCTAGCAATCCTCTTCCTTCCATTAATTAACAGTCTATTAATAGTATCCTATACCTCCAAAGACACACCAAATGAATGTTTACATCATGCATTAATTATCTTTACTTAATTTCACCACTTTTAACAGATGTGAGTTCTTGCCTAGGCTAGGTTTAAATAGATGCAACTCAGCTAGATAAGTCAGCCTATGCCTGAAATATACTAATTTCTACCTTATACCAATAATAATGCAGTTAAATAATCAGAAGAACTGGATGGAGATAAGCAAAATGAAGGGCAGCTTCAAGGAGGGAAGGAAAGCATTTAGAATACGAGAAATAGGACACAAGAGAACTCTCATCAGTTGCTGTTCACACTGTTACAAAAACCCCAAGATGTTTGCTGCAGGCATCTGTATGACAATAAAATGCCTATTTCATAGGGATTCAAGACTAGAGATTATTTTTAATAACTTTTCCCCTGATTATAAAAGTAAGACATGGTATTTTTGAAAACAGGAAAAATACAGAATAGTTTAGGAAAAAAAGTAATCACTATGACCATACCCACACATAACTATTGACATGTTTCTGTACTTCTAACCATCCTCTTATCTATTTATTTTTCAAACTACAGATCTATTTACATTTGTGGTTTTTCACAAAATAAAACTGAAATCATAGGATCTAATAAGCTTATATCCTGCCTTTTTCATTTAGCAGTATGTCCTAAGATATTTTCCATTAACTATTCTTCAAAAATATTATATGCAATAGCATTAGAATACTCCATCTCATAGGCCTAAAGGATCTTAAAGATAATTACCTTTTATTTATGTTTAGAGATTTGATTATAGGGTTAGAAGAAGGTAAATCTTCTCAAGGGAAAAAATGTTTTAAAAATGATTTTTATGTTGTTCAGTTACTTGGTAAACAGCAAACAAAAGGACACATCCCAACTGGGGTACCACGAGATTAGGGACATTGCTGTCTTAGCCACATCATGATTTCTTCAGGGCCTACAGAAGTACCTGGAACAATAAATATTTATTTAAAGAGAGGAAAAAGGAGCACCTGGGTGGCTCAGTCACTTGAGTGTCCAACTCCTGGTTTTGGCTCAGGTAATGATCTCAGGGTTCATGAGATTGAGCCCTGTGTCCGGCTCTATGCGGATGGTGCAGAGCCTGTTTGGGATATTCTCTCTCTCTCTCTCTCTCTCTCTCTCTCTCTCTCTCTCTCCCTCTCTCTTTCTGTCCCTCCTCCACTCTTGCTTTCTTTCTTTCTCAAAATAAATAAACAAACAGAAAGAAAGAAAGAAAGAAAGAAAGAAAGAAAGAAAGAAAGAAAGAAAAAGAAAGAAAGAAAAAGAAAGAAACAAAGAAACAAACAAAGAAACAAAGAAAGAGAAAGGGAGGGAAAAAAGCTGGTGGCTAGGCATTAGCCTCTAGAGATTACACTCAGAGAGTCACACACTTGGGGTTTCTAGAAAACTCAGTTCTTCCTGTGAGCCTCTGCTAGATTAAGTAAAGCTCAAGAAGAGCTTGCACACATAATTATGTTTTACTGTTTCATAGATGGCATTTTTACTAAGTGTAAACTGCTTCCATTTTGCAGGATGCAAACTAGCTGGCAACATAGCAAAGTCAACTGTGGTAATTTGACCCCCAGAATGCATCAGGGTTTATCAGATCCAGACAATGTGGGAATAAACTGACGCATCTTCAGGCAGATTTTCCAATCAATCTCTTCTAGGATGTTAACTTGGGCAGGATAAAATTTCCATGATTCAGCCTATCAAATCATAAAGCTGTCAGAGGGACTGCCACAAATGGATCATTAATTGTTGCCAGGAATACTAAGTTCATTCTTTCTGCCTGAAAAGATGGCGATTCCAAAAATCATAGATTCTGAACAAATATTTAAAAGTAAGATTTCTGCCCACAACTTAAAGTTAATTCTAGCAAGTTCTTCTTCACTCAGCAGGTCAGGAATTCAGGACACCTGTTCATTTTACCTATACTTGCTTCAAACTGTAGTTTTAAAGTACTGATTTCCTATATTTTATCATTTCACAGATGTAATGGCAAACACAGTGCTAAAATGTTATAAATCTCAATGTTGAGAACAGCTAACAAGAAGAAGCAAAACGTGAGGAATGGGGAAATTTGTGCTATTATTCACCCTTAAAATCTTTCTTGTCCTTAGACTTAGAACTGACAACCATTCAGAAGTTGACTCAGTGGCAAAGGGCATTTCAGTGCCTCATTAGAAATAGGCAAATGGTAGATTCTAAGCTCTCTAGCAGGAAAGAAAGTATGGGGTTGAAGAACATATAACCCTGCAAGTGGTATGGAGTGGGGACTGCCCTACAGTTAAGGGGCACATCCATTAGTCCATCAGATAAAGCAAAGAAATGGAATGTTGAAAAGAATATTGGGGCCTCTCCACAAAAAACTGAAGTTACAACAACTTCCCCCTGAAGTTGCCAGGGGAAGCAGGGGCTAGAAAGCAGCAGGCTTGGAAATTATAGGATGACCACGGCCACAGTTGCCTTAGGAGCTCAGGCTCAGGAAACAAGGTGCCTGGTGATGGAGTTGGGCCCAAGGGCACTCTCATCCTCCAGCCAGTTTCCACAGAACAGCCATGGGGGCAATTTAATCACTCGCCCCCCTCCACTTAAACATTTCAAAGTCTTCCCACTGCCCAATGGATCAAGTGCAAGCAACTTAAGGCAACATTTGAGGCCTTTTGCTGTCCTGCTCAGACCCTTCTCAAACCACCCGCCTTCCTTCTATCTCTCTCTATAGGAGAGAACTTGACTGATTTTAGCTTCTGGAAAACATCACTCATGCTCCTCCCTATCTCAAATCTTCACCCCTGTGCTGCCTCCTTCCCATGCACTTCACCCCTTCTCTACCTTGTCTACTTCCAGTCTCTGTTCAGTCACCAAGATGCCTGGTTTAGCCTCCCAGACTAGGCTGTGGTGTGCTATACGGTGCACGTCTCCTTGGTTTCACTCTTCATTCTCAAGTTTCCTTTGAGGTGCTTTTTAGACTGTCCCATGAAGACATAGACAACTTCTGTCCATTCATTACTCTATTTCCAATTCCTAGCAGCATGTACAGTACATAATCAGTGTTCAGAAAATATTCATTTAAAAAGTAGACAAATAAGCTATGTTGTTCCTCTTTCAAAGGAACTCAAAAGGCAGACCGCTGAGTCTTGCTTGGTAAGGGCAGCCCCCAAACCCTTCACAGGTAGAAATAAAATGAGGGTCTACCTGGGGACCCAGGTCCACCTTGGCTATTGACTCTTACCATAATTAATGGTATCATCCTCTTCATTTTCAACCTATATATAAGCAGCCATTCCAGGCATCAGAGAATTCTCAAGTGAGCTGACCATGAAAAATACAATTGAAATTTCTATGAAGTCATGCACTAAGTCTCTTCAGACAGAGGAGCACTGTTACGTGGAGTTGAGGGGGAGCATATTTCCCTTCCTGCTTCATTCCTGACAACATACTACAGCATAAAAACATATGCTTTAGACACAAATCCCAAGCAGAAACTTTAAGAGTAGTTTTAGGATCACAGACATTTCCCCAATATCATCAGTAGGACATATGTAAACATGTATTGTAGCAAATTAAGTTGAAAGTAAAGTTCCTGATCTTATTTCTTTCTAATTAACTGACAAGAGTTTTCTTTTGTGCAAGAATGAACTACCTGGGGGCTGATAAATCAGACATATTAGAAGAGAACTTGGCAAGGGATTCTAGTCAGTTGCCATGGAGATATGCATTTGTGGTGTTTCCCTTACTAAAAGTTATTATCTATGGGAAAAATAATTTGTTGAACCTATCTAATTGAAAAGAAGGGAACATGCCCAAAATGGCACATTTTAATATTTATGACTCAAAATCTGTTTTGAAGCCCAGAGAATGCATATATAATAGTGTTAAACTGTTTTTACATAATTTAATTATTGTCTGATGACATATTCTTAAAGGAATTCATATAGGTGTACTTTGTACTAAACATTACATTTCATCCTCTAAAATGAATCATGCATCCACTTTGTAGGTGTGGGCTTTTACTCTGTGCTTAAGTTACACTATCAGGCATTCCTTAGGAAATTCCACAACTGAAGACTCAAAATTGAATTAAGCTAAGGCCAGAAATCTCCATTAAATGAAGAAATCTTGGATAAACCTCTGTGCCTTTTTAGTAAATGCTATTTTTTTATTTAAATTTTAGGTAACATAGAGTGTAATATTGGTTTCAGGAGTAGAATTCAGTGATTCATCACCTACATACAACATCCAGTACTCATCACAACAAGTGCCCTCCTTAGTACCCATCACCCATCTAGCCTATCCTCCACTCACCTCCCTCCATCAAGATACAGTTTTTTCTCTATCATTAAGAGTCTCTAGTGGGGGTACCTGGGTGGCTCAGTCCATTAAGCGTCCAACTCTTGATTTCAGCTCAGGTTATGATCTCATGGTTCATGAGATCGAGCCCCACACTGGGCTCTGCACTGACAGTGCAGAGCCTGCTTGGGATTCTTTCTGTCCTTCTCTCTATGCCCTTCCCTTGGTTGTGCTTGCTCTCTCAAAAATAAAAAATAAACATTAAAAAAAGAGCCTCTTGTGGTTTGTTTCCCTCTCTTTTTCTCCCTTCCCATGTGTTCATCTGTTTTGTTTCTTAAATACCACATGAGTGAAATTATATGGTATTTGTCTTTCTATGATTGACTTATTTTGCTTAGCATAATAATTCTATCTCCATCCATGTTGTTGCAAATGGCAAGATTTCATTCTTTTTGATGGCTGAGTAATATTCCAGCGTGCGTGTGTGTGTGTGTGTGTGTGTGTGTGTGTGTGTACACACATACATACCACACCTTCTTTATCCATTCATCAGTTGATGGGTGATGGGCATTTGGGCTCTCTCCATAGTTTGGCTATTGTTGATAATGCTGCTATAAACATTGTGGTACATGTACTTCTTCAAACCTATATTTTTGTATCCTTTCAGTAAATACCTAAGAGTGCCATTGCTAGATCATAGGGTAGTTCTATTTTTAGTTTATTGAGGAATCTCCACACTGCTTTCCAGAGTGGCTGCACAGTAAATGCTATTTTTTTATGTCTCATCTTTCATATTTGCATATTTGTATAAACTATAACATTAACATTAACACTATTTGACCAACTGAAGTCACTCCTGATATTCAATTAACATTTAGTAGAAGATACCCTGAATGCATATTTAAGCATCTCTAATACAATAAGAACTTTATATACTGATGCTTTAATCTTCACAGAAACCCTACAAATTAGAGGGTCCTAGCTCCATTTTATAGAAGTTGAAACCAAGAACCAAAAGCTTAACCCATCCATTCCCAACAGGGGTGATATCTCCACCAAGGAGCAAAATTCTGTTCTTAGGTAGTTATAAAAGCTTAGATATAACAATGGGTTGGTGGCCTTCGAAAGCCCAACCCTACCCCATAAAATCTTATTCTTTAGTATTTACGTTCTCTCACTAGGGAGAATTTAAATTTAATTTTTCTTCTTAGGTGGGGCTATAAGGAAAAGAAAAAGATGGGAAAACACTGGCATAGCCTCTAGTAAAGAATGGAGCCATTCATTAAGTGATATTTAGGAAATGTCTATGGGCTAGGCACTGTGCAAGGGCTAGGATAACAGTGGTAAATAAAGCAGACACAGACCCAAGTTTACCAAAGCTTATAGCCCCAAGGCGGATATGAATGTAAACCAACTAACCATACAAGTAAAGATACCATTCAAAACCATGAAGAGTATTCTGATAGAAAAAGGGTTCTGGGAACATGACGGAAAGACCAGAAACTGCCTCTTTTCAGAAGTGACTTTAGGCTGAGACCTAAAAGGCAAGAAAACCCAAGTGAGGCAAAAAACAGTAAGAAAGAGTGCTAGGCTTGCAGAACCAGCCAGAACAACCACAATGCCTTGAAAATAAGGGGGGTAAGAGAGTCTGTGCTCCCTGATTTGAGCTTAGGGGTCAAAGAGTCTGGGCTCCAGGTTCAAACCACAGCTTTACTGCTGGTAATATTAGGTAATTTATTTCATCTTTTTTGTGCCTCCCTTTTGGTGACTGAAAAATAAGGATAACATTGCCTACACATTATGAGATTTAAAAAGGAAATTGTGGAAAGTGCCTAGCACATGGTAAGAGCATAAAAAATTGGTTGTCTCTTACAATTATTTATTATTACTATTATAAATAGAATAATATAACAAACAAAAGCATACTCCTCTGGATGGCACAAAGAACAAAACTTGGTCTTGCTTCAAGTTGCAGGTATTAGTAAATGGCTATGTATGTACCCCCTACAATACCTTAAATTGTGATTACAAAACTTTCTGCAGGTAAGATTAGCTGCAGACACACACAGGGACTTTCTAATCTCAGTCCTTTTCATAATCTGGCACTACCCTCAGGTTTTACTACATCATGCTACTCTGCATTTCTCAATATGTTTTCCAACACAGTAATCCAATGAAATGCTCAATGAAAAACAGGTTGTATGGACAAATGGTATTGGAAACACTGTCTACAATGGAGGTCACCTGTGGTTTCGGTTGTAAGCCAGAAATCAGCTGATTGAAGTGGAAATGTAGTGAAAGATTATGGGGCAGCTCATAGGAGTCCTGTGAGGGATGGAAAGCCAGGTCGAGATGCCTCACAGCTACCCAGCACCCAAAGCACCACCATACATCTAGCATGGCTGTCCCAACCACCATCACATACTACTACACATTGCCACTGGTTCCCTGGCAATTGTCCCTAGAGTCTGTACGCTTCAGGCTTTACCACTGCCATAGAAAGTATCTGTCCCCAGTTTCTGTTCAAATTCCAGCATTAATTCATCTGATTGGCCAAGTCACTTGCTGGTACATGTATTTATAAATTAAGTATTCATAATATTTTAATATTATGTTGGCTGAGCGACCTGTTGGAAGTCACACACATAAATATCTCTTAGAGATAAACCATGAGGTAAGGAACTTCAAAGTCCATAATTTAATTTGGCAATTTGGCAGCTGTTACTAAGATTCTCTTTTTTTGTCTGCTTCTTGTCAGGCTAACATTAGGTACTGACTAAGCATTAGCAAGTGTCAATAACAAAGAAGCCACCCACTCCTGCAAAACTGAAAAGTGAATTCAAACAATGTTATTCTCCTGGCTTTGGTTATAGAAGTCAAAGGATATTATTTCAGAGCCTACAAAAGTTACCAACTCATCACAAAAACAATGGTGACTCTTGTTTATTGAGACATACTATATAGCATGCTCTGTACAATATTAAGTGCCTTACATGGAGTTCTACTCAGCTGCTTTGCAACCTGCTACAGAAGAAAAAACAAGGGCCATTCATCAGATTATGAACTTTCCCAAAGCCACACTACATTCCAAGGCACACTATCTACCCCCATGGAAATATCCTGTCATTTTTGCACAAAATTTAAGAAGCATTTCAAAATTCCTGAAACAATCTACACAACAGTTCAATGAACAGCTCTGGAATGTTCTAATTAAAAAAAAAAAAATGAGGACACAAAGTTAGGATGAATCAGAGAGTAAGCTTAGATAATCCACTCACTGGTACAAGGAGAGGCACCATTTTACTTTTACTTTGTCATTTACTGTCAACAGCATATTAAAATGTTTTAGTAACCAAAGACAATGTTACTAACAACCGATGGTGGGACTGGAGAGGCTAAAAATTATTGAGGGTGCCAAACCCAAATAAAAATTCTCTACGCTGAGAATTGCAGATAATACAAAAAGCATCCTGGTTTATTGGAAGGGTATATCAGGTAATGGTCACAGATTATATCCTGTTTTGTATTTGTAAGAAGTGTGCACAATGCATAGTTTAAACCCAAAGACCTGAGTTCTCTTAACCATAGCCATACTACATTCTTCTTAGTTTTCTATACAAATAATTTCTCTCCTTTTCCCCGACTTTTTGCAGATTATGCCACTCTGCAGGACACACCATGGACATAAACTACTACCACCATCTTTCTCCATCATCCTTTGGCCAACTGCATTTCCTCTCTTAGCTTTTACTTGCAATATCACTTGCTTTGGAAGGCATTGCCTGACCATTTAAAATAAATTTAGGTGTCCTTACACAACTCTCCTCATATACTCTGTCCTTCGCATTTCTGAATCAATACCACATTTTTAACTACTTATTCAGTTTTGGGCTCCCCCTAGAATCAAAGGTCAGAGGACAGGCACCATGTTGATCTTCTTCAGCAATGAACTCTCTCTGCCTCACCTATAATTAATGATCAACATATACTGAGTAGATGGATGGATGGATGGGTGGATGGATAGCTGCTATAGCTAGATGCAAAATACATCAGAGTCATATTGTTTCTGTGGTTCAAATAACCAAGCAAAAACCAAAAAAAAAAAAAGCCCTCTGATGTGTCAAATGGAAAAAAGGAGACCTAAAACCAGACTGCTCCCTAACTGAGTTCCAGGCAATGCCTAAATCTTTCTTCCATCTTGGGAATGACTAGTTCCCAGAACAAGTTGGCATCTGATTGAGGCCATCACACCTCTCCTCTCCCTCGTATTTTCCCAATGAGCAGCCATCTCCCAGTTGGGTGCCTTTTGCCATGCCAGGAATGAAGACACACAGTGCACCACCACAGACCGAACTGAGAGAGAAAGGAATTTAACTGGTTCCCTCCCAAACACAAGGCAGCCGTCCATATCTGTTGACAAATGGGGCTCTGTGGAATCTGGACTGTCCTCACCTCTTCACATTTCATCTTTCAAAGGAATCTCTGTCCCTAAAATGAACATTTTGGAAACCAGAAATAGAGCATCCAAGTAGGTCAGGATGAATGATCCCATTTGAGGAGATTCCTTTGCTGGGAGGGCAAAGCTTGTCAGCGTTGTGGTGGGACCCCTGTTAACCACTGTCCCCATTTCACACCACACTGACTTAATTATGCCTCTTAGATGGAAAAACATTTTCCCCAAAACCAAGATGGCACACAAATATGCTAGGAAATGGCATCCATATTTGTCAAATACAGAAGGGACAAATTAATAGAGGGACAACAAACCCAAAGGCTATCAAAGAAAAATAGCTGAAAAAATGACAACCAGTAGTTGATTTGGCAGCATAACCACACTATTTCTGCTGACACTTTAGCCCTGCAAATTATGTAAAACTCCCTTTTTTTGTTCAATCCACTGCTTCTTGGCACCTGCACCTTAGCTACTAAAGCTCTCTTTGGCATCTCCCTGTAGTAATAATCATGTCCCAGCCCCAGGGGTCAACTTGATCCAAGTCCTTATTCCTTGAGTGACTGTTCCTATGTTAAAGTTTATTTATAGGGTTTCTTCTCCACCAAATAACTTTTTTAAAAAATTCTATAAAATGTCATCTCTGAAGACTAAAAGCTGCCGAATATACATGTTAATTCACCCACATATTTCTGTATTCTATTTTTAGATAACTTTCTGTCAGTAATATTTTAAAAAGATATCCATAGCAACTTAGAATAAGAAGAATGGAAAGTGATACACAGATTTAAAGTTTTTGTATGTCCACTACATGTCACTTAGATTTACCAAGTCATACATACATATATATCCAAAGGGTTAAATATAATCATATTTTTAGATTCAGATCAGCAAACATGCTCAGGTTTAGCATAGCCAACACTGGCCAGAGTGTGGTAAAACAGGCCCTCTCAAATCCTGCTGGTGAATGTCTAAATAGGCGTAACTCTTTTATAAGGTAATGTGGCAAAATTTTAATTGACTTGCCCACCAATCCCACTGCTGGGAATTTACCCAATGGATTTATTTACACGAGGACCTTAGTGTTTATGCAAAAGGACATCTAAGGTAGCACTATTTATGACCAAAAAAAAATTCTTAAACACCTAAATATCCAATCCAGAATAAAAAGGAAACAAGAAAGATTTTAAAAAATCATAAATTCTTAGAGCTACAGCTTGAGTAGGAGTGAGGGGTTTTTCATGGCAATGGGGATAGGGATGGTGGGGCAAGAGAAACACAGATCAGGTAAGGAGTACATTTGTTTATTATTATTATAAGGCAGTATTCCTGCAGTCTATTTATGCTTCTTCATGGTATTTGAGAATTTTAACTACAGAACTTTGAACTACTTTGAAATTCTTATTGTGTTTCCTAGACAGAGATACTATGCAAAGACTGGCCCACATGGGTCCAGGCTCTTTAAAAAAAATAGATACACACATACACACACAAACAAGGTTTTAATATGCACATATACCCAAGATTATAAACTCTTAATCCACAGACACACATGTATTCTACATACAATGTGGGAAACCCTCAAACATTCTCTATGGGAGGCCCAGAGATCCTAATAAAAATAAGAAGAATTTGTGCATTTGGTATGAACCAGGCACATGCTAAGGGCTTTACATGGCCACCAACACAATGGCCAGCAGGCCACCCAGAGAATTAACTCAACACATATTTCTTATCATCAACTCTTTTCATGGCCTCTGGTGGGAAGGCATATGCTCCCTCTCCTTTCACTCTTCCCTAGTCTATCTCTTGTTCATCCCATTAATCTCTCCTCTGGCAACCTCTCTCTCATGAACACCAGATCTTTTCACATTCTTCCATCCTCACTTCTGCCTTCCACCCTCCATCCAGATTCTTTAGTATAATGTCTCTCATAAGGGGCGCCCAGGTGGTGCAATCAGTTAAGCATCCAACTCTTGATTTCGGCTCAGGTCATGACCTTATGGTTCAGGGGTTCAAGCCGTGTGTTGGGCTCCATGCTGACAGCATAGGGCCTCCTTGGGATTTTCTCTCTTCCTCTATCTTCTTACCTCTCTCTCTCTCTCAAAAATAAAAAATACACATTTTTTTAAAAAAGACTCTCATAAGATTCAACCCCTCTTTTTGCACACCCCCTCTTTTTTCCCATTTGTTAGCCGCTCCAGGAGGAAGCCTAAAAATGTGAGCATTATACTAAGGGGGAAAAAGTATTGTCTGACATCCAGATCTGGTCTGGCACTCACAGCTGGGCCATGTTAACCTCCTGTTAGACATAAATGACCTCACAGAACACCAACATCACACAAGCTTACTCTGAGACCATGATAAAGTGAGACAAAATGAGACCACATCATAATTTCACCTAAGCACAGATAATAATAAGGTTACTATGCCACCAACAAAACACCAATACCTTCTCTTGGCTAAAATGAGTGACTGCTGCTTATTTACCAATGACAATATTATCTTTGCTCTAGCCTGCCTCCCTATAAATAATATTTATTGAGCTACTCAATCACAGAATTGTACTCACTTTCTCATGGCATCTAATGTAGACCAAAACTCCCTTTCCTAAATCACCTAACCCAAACCCAAATCCTATAATAAGTTTTTCTCTAACATTCTCTTATTGACACACAAAGTTTACCCACGGTGCCTGTTCTCCCTTGCTGCAATGAGTAATAAATCCAGTTATGTTCAACAAGTGTGTTCCTGGTGGTCACTGGTTGGATGGCACTGACATCAAAGGAAACCAAGTTCTATGTTCTGAAAGGAAATAAGATACCACCCTATTGATGCTTCCAGCCCATCAACCACTGGGCAGACAGGCCCTGGCCCTGTCTCACAGAACCATAACTCACAGGGCCAGAACTTCACCTCCTCAGATCCAGCCATCTGCCTCCCCAAGCACCAGCATTTATGGAAAGTTGAAAGCTATGCCTTGTGACGGGTATTGAAGAGGGCATCTTTTGGGATGAACACTGGGTGTTGTATGGAAACCAATTTGACAATAAATTTCATATATTAAAAAAAAAAGAAAAAGTTATGCCTCATACAATTACATCAAATTTCTGTTTATTGAACTACTATTGCAACTGAGATGCTCTCTACTATATTTCAGTGAAAATATATCAATATTTCAGCTACATTAATAATTAGCAGTTAAAGGGCTTAAGATCCTAATCAAGAGACAGAATTTATAATTTGCTCCTACAAAAGATTTCATAATCTGTATTTCACTTATGATTGTTCCCATGAGCAATTAAGTCCCACAAGGTAAGTTAGAGAAAATACTTCCATTCAAGAAGACTGTTTCTGTTTTGTTTTGTTTTGTTTTCAATTAATCCTCTGTAAGATCCCTGTGAGCTTGTTTTGTTTACCTCATTTCCCCAGCACCTAGCACCATGCTTAAACCATAATAGAAGTTCAAAATATTTACTAACATTTTGTAGTTATATAAAATTAAAAATACATGGGAAATGTTATTAAAGAAAAAAAAAAGAAAAGACAGGCAAGAGATGTGGAAAGGTGGAAGTCTGCAGTGATGAGAAGATAGCCTGAGGCACCATAAGAATGTGAAAAGGGTCTCTATCCCACTTCCAGGCTACTCTCCCAGATGGTGGTCAGGGAGGAAGAGCCTACAAGCACTCCCACCTCGAGGTCCTGGGCTCACAGCTCTCTTCTCCATCCCAATTCCTCACATCATTTCTGACAACTTCCACCTTCTTGTGGACTCATCCAAATACCCTGGTCTCTTGTTCTTGACCTCTTCATCTCCAAAAATCTTTCCATTTGTTCGATGGCAACATACCCATGATTACAAGATCTTGTCAGCACCAAAAACTGCCCTCTTTAAAAATATTTATGCTAGGGGTGCCTGGGTGGCTCAGTCATTTGAGCATCCAACTTCGGCTCAAGTCATGATCTCACAGCTCATGGGTTCAAGCCCCGCGTCAGGCTCTGTGCTGACAGCTCGGGGCCTGGAGCCTGCTTCTACTTCTGTGTCTCCCTCTCTCTCTGCCCCTAACCCACTTGTATTCTGTCTCTGTCTCTCTCAAAAATAAATAAACATTAAAAAAAAATTTTTTAAATCTTTATGCTAATATCCTGCCCTTTAACCTCACCTTCCGCCCTCCATCTTCCTTGCTCAACTGCTTCCACCCCGTCCTGATCTCTAATCCTTGGGTCTCACCACTCTGTCATCAGCCCTCCCTGGTCATTTCTCCCACTTCCCCGACTTAGATTCCAAATCAATCAAACCGCTCCTTTGCAAACCCCTCACATCCTTTGTTCTTCCCATCCCACTAAATCCAGCCCCATTCTTAATTTTACACACACACACAAATACACGTGTGTTCTGCTACCAGATAAGTTTCATAAGCCAATGAGCTCAGATTATTGGTGAAGAAGGGAATGAATCCAGTATCATATGTAAGTTGTACTGGTTCATAAGCAAATTTTCTGAGACAATGGGAAGAATACAGGAGTCAATTTACAACTTCCAGCAGGAAAGAAACAGCTCTCTACTTGACTGAAGCCTTCTCAGATCTATTTTTTAAAAATTAAAAAAAAAAACCCTCCTGCATCTGGGCTGCCTCCCCAGAGTCACACCCAAGCCCTACCTGGCTCTCTGGGTATAGCAAGTGGTACTTTTTCCTATGCATTCTAAGGCCCACCAACTCAGCTCTATTTCCACTGCGTAACTCAGCACCACAAAACCAGCCTTTCCACCCTAGTGTGTTATATATTTTTATTATTTCCTGAGACACTAACAATACCAAAAGTTGGTGAGGAGGTGGCTCAGTTGGAACACTCATACGATACTGGTGCGAGTATAAACTGATACGACCACTTTGGAAAACTGTTTGGCAGTACTACCAAACTACCTGATGGCCGAACAATTCTACCCAAGAGAAATGAGAAAGATGTCCACCCAAAGATATATACAAGGATTCATAGCAGTTTACTTATAATTAACAAAAGTTGAAAACAACCAAAATGTCATCAACAACAGACTGGGTAAACAAGTATATTCATCCAATGGAACATTACACAACAATAAAACATAACAAACTACTGGTAAGTACAACAATATGGAAGAACTTTACAGACATGATGAGAAAAGAAGCCAAATGCAAGAGTACATACAATTTAAGTCCACTTATGTGAGCTTTAAGGACTGACAGAATAGGGGTTACCTCAAGGGCACATAACTGACAGGGAGCAGCACAAAGGGTCTTCTGGAAGCAGAAAATATACCTTGATTTGAGTGGTGATTATATAAGCATAAACAATTTTCTTTATTGTGGTAAAATACACATAATGTCCATTTATCCTCTTAACCATTTTAAGTGTACAGTTCAGTGGCATTAAGTACATACACATTATTGTGCCACCATCACCACACCACCACCACCCATCTCCAGAACTTTTTTATCATCCCAAATTGAAATTCCAACTCATTAAACAAAAGTTCCCATACCTCCACACCATCAGCCCATGGCACTCACCCTTCTACTTTCTGTCTCTGTGAATTAGACTATTCTAATTAGATTCTAAGTCGAATCACATGGTATTTGTCTTTTTGTAACTGGGTTATATCATTAAGCATAGTGTCTTCAAGGTCCATCCATGTTATAGTGTGTATTAGTTGTTCCCTATATTTTAAGGCTGAATAATATCCACTGTATACATATTCAACATTTGTTTACCCATTCATCTGTCAGCAGACACTTGTGATATTTCCACCTTTGTCTGTGAATGATGTGAATAATGTTGCTATGAACATGATATACAAATATCTGTTTGAGTTCCTGCTTTCAATTCTTTTAGGGTACAAACATTTTTAAAAATCCATCAAACTACACGTTTAAGATGTGTACACTTTACTGATTTGTGCACCATACATTAATAAAAGTGTAAAAGGACCTAAACAGCAACAAAAAGAGACCCCTAAAACAGCCTCCAGTGAGACTTTGATGTCTGCTTAAGCTGTCTATGTTTTCTTGGGGCAGGGAAAAGAGGATACCAATTACTGGTTTTGTTAGTGCTTGGGTTACAAATGTGCATAAGTATTGAACAGTCCGTATCAATCCAATTTTTCCCACAAGCCGCAATACGTTTAACACTTATTTTTACAAGGCGCAATTTTCAAAACTATACGTATTTGTTATATCACTTAATAATATGTGTCACATATTTATTTAGCATGTATTTACCAAGTGCCTACCATGTGCCAGGCATTGTTTCTGTTTATTGAGGATATAGCAGTGAACAAAACAAATCCAAAAAAAGTCCCTGCATTTCAAGAGTTCACGTAATAATATACAGATAGGTTTTTTTTAATGGGACAGCTGGTGGAGATACTTTTTATTGATATAACACCAGTTCCCCCACTGTACTATAAATTCCATGAGGTCAAGGTCCATCTTCTGTCCAGCCCCAATCACAGTGTAAAATACAAAGAAGGCACTTTCACCATTCTTAAAAACTTAGAAGTCACAAGCTTCGGATTTTATGAATAAAGAAAGGTAGTTTCAGAGAAATGACAATAGCCCCCCAAGTGATATTGTTAGTATCAAACTAAATAGAATTTGGGTCTCCTGGTTCCCCTCTAGAAACATGTCCAATACAAACAATAAAAACTAAAGCTACTTGAGTATGAAACTTAGGTACTAAGTCTGAAGTGGTTTATCTTTGTCAGAGAATCATCTAAGAAGAAAAACCAAAAACTATAGAAACAAGCTAGAACATTCAAGGAAGATGAAGCAGTCCTTGCCAATTTCCCCAGAATGTTCCTAGTCTTATTATAATGCTTATTAATAACTTAAGCAGAACACATGATATTGAGACATCTCTAATGATAAATAGAAAATGAGAATAAGCATCATTTTAAATAATTATCATCATACTGTTGAGTCTTACATTTGTTAAATAAAATAATTTATCATATCCACCATTTGAAAGGGTGATACAGACAATTTCAAAGCCAGTAGTGTTGAATACGGCAAGACAGCATCCATAAGTCACCACAGTAAAGTGGTTTAAAATCATCCAAATTATTACAGAGTAATAGGGTATGTTCCCTTAGGATCCTTGAATTCAAAGGCATTAAGGCAGGAAAAAGAAAAGACTTCATAAATTATGTATGCCAAAATGAAAAAAGTCAGAAAATATTAACTTCTTTATACAACTAAAATAATGAATATTAGTGATTTTTAAGCATTTTATTGTTAAAGTAGGAAAAGAAAAGTTAACTAAAGATTATGTCATAAAATTTAAATAGTACCAAAGGCATTCAAATGTCTTTTGCCTCTTCTCCTAGAACCTACAGGGCATGTACTATCTCTTACATAAATTATTACAATAGTTTTTAGGCATATTTTACCCAAGTGATGAGAACAAGATTCAAATTAAGATAACAATAGGGGCATCTGGGTGGCTCAGTCAGTTAAGTATCCAACTCTTTTTTTTTTTTTAACATGAAATTTATTGTCAAATTGGTTTCCATACAACACCCAGTGCTCACCCCAACAGGTGCCCTCCTCAATGCCCATCACCCACTTTCCCCTTCCTCCCACCCCCCATCAACCCTCAGTTTATTCTCAGTTTTTAAGAGTCTCTTATGGTTTGGCTCCCTCCCTCTCTGTAACTTAATTTTTTTTCCCTTTCCCCTCCCCCCTGGTCTTCTGTTAAGTTTCTCAGGATCCACATATGAGTGAAAACATATGTATCTGTCTTTCTCTGCCTGATTTATTTCACTTAGCATAATACTCTCCAGTTCCATCCACATTGCTACAAAAGGCCATATTTCATTCTTTCTCATTGCCATGTAGTATTCCAAACTTTTTTTTTAATTGGAAATTTATTGTCAAATTGGTTTCCATACAACACCCAGTGCTCACCCCAACAGGTGCCCTCCTCAATGTCCATCACCCACTTTCCCCTTCCTCACACCCCCCATCAACCCTCAGTTTATTCTCAGTTTTTAAGAGTCTCTTATGGTTTGGCTCCCTCCCTCTCTGTAACTTAATTTTTTTTCCCTTTCCCCTCCCCCATGGTCTTCTGTTAAGTTTCTCAGGATCTACATAAGAGTGAAAACATATGGTATCTGTCTTTCTCTGTATGACTTATTTCACTTAGCATAACACTCTCCAGTTCCATCCACATTGCTACAAAAGGCCATATTTCATTCTTTCTCATTGCCATGTAGTATTCCATTGTGTATATAAACCACAATTTCTTTATCCATTCATCAGTGGATGGACATTTAGGCTCTTTCCATAATTTGGCCATTGTTGAAAGCGTTGCTATAAACATTGGGGTACAAGTGCCCCTATGCATCAGCACTCCTGTATCCCTTGGGTAAATTCCTAGCAGTGCTACTGCTGGGTCATAGGGTAGGTCTATTTTTAATTTTTTGAGGAACCTCCACACTGTTTTCCAGAGTGGCTGCACCAGTTTGCATTCCCACCAACAGTGCAAGAGGGTTCCCGTTTCTCCACATCCTCTCCAGCATCTATAGTCTTCTTGATTTATTCATTTTAGCCACTCTGACCGGCGTGAGGTGGTATCTGAGTGTGGTTTTGATTTGTATTTCCCTGATGAGGAGTGACATTGAGCATCTTTTCATGTGCCTGTTGGCCATCTGGATGTCTTCTTTAGAGAAGTGTCTATTCATGTCTTCTGCCCATTTCTTCACTGGGTTATTTGTTTTTTGGGTGTGGAGTTTGGTGAGCTCTTTATAGATTTTGGATACTAGCCCTTTGTCTGATATGTCATTTGCAAACATCTTTTCCCATTCCATCCGTTGCCTTTTAGTTTTGTTGATTGTTTTCTTTGCAGTGCAGAAGTTTTTAATCTTCATGAGGTCCCAATAGTTCATTTTTGCTTTCAATTCCCTTGCCTTTGGAGATGTGTCAAGTAAGAGACTGCTACGGCTGAGGTCACAGAGGTTTTTTCCTCCTTTCTGCTCTAGGGTTTTGATGGTTCCCTGTCTCACATTCAGGTCCTTTATCCATTTTGAGTTTATTTTTGTCAATGGTGTGAGAAAGTGGTCTAGTTTCAATCTTCTGCATGTTGCTGTCCAGTTCTCCCAGCACCATTTGTTAAAGAGACTGTCTTTTTTCTACTGGATATTCTTTCCTGCTTTGTCAAAGATCAGTTGGCCATACTTTTGTGGGTCCAATTCTGGAGTCTCTATTCTATTCCATTGGTCTATGTGTCTGTTTTTGTGCCAATACCATGTTGTCTTGATGATTACAGCTTTGCAGTAGAGGCTAAAGTCTGAGATTGTAAAAGCATCCAACTCTTGATTTCAGCTTAGGTCACAATCTCACAGTTCATGAGATCCAGCCCAGCATCAGGCTCTGCACTAACAGTGAGGAGCCTGCTTGGGATTCTCTTTCTCCCTCTCTTTATGCCCCCCTCCTCTCTCTTATTCTCAAAAATAAATAAATAAACTTTAAAAAAAACTAAGATAACAACATATGTCAGGTTTGCCCTTTCAAACCACTGAGACGTGTTTTGTTTATCTTCTTTAATCCTCACAACAACCTTAAGAGGTAGGAATTATTACTACTCCCATTTTACAGATGTAGAAATTGAGACTTAGGCATCCTTAAGTTACCTGGAATTCAAATCAGGACAGTCTGATTTCAGGGCACACACCATTAAGCATCTTCTATATACATATATTCTGAATTCAAATTAAGCTCTCTAAAGCATGGTACACCACTAACTTGAATGACTCTCTCTATATTAAGAAAAAATTATCTTGGGGCGCCTGGGTGGCTCAGTCGGTTAAGCGTCCGACTTCAGCTCAGGTCATGATCTCGCGGTCCGTGGGTTCGAGCCCCGCGTCGGGCTCTGTGCTGACAGCTCAGAGCCTAGAGCCTGTTTCAGATTCTGTGTCTCCCTCTCTCTCTGACCCTCCTCCTGTTCATGCTCTGTCTCTCTCTGTCTCAAAAATAAATAAACGTTAAAAAAATTTTTTTGAAGAAAAAATTATCTGAGTCTTCAAAGCCCTTCCTGCCCTGTCCCCATACCTGTCTTTTAAGACCCTTCTCTCACACTTCAATCATTGAACTGAACAATCTTTCTTCAACATATAACAGACTTTTCAAGACCTTCACCTGTGTGCACACTGTTGTCTTAGGAATGCCCCACCAATTCATCTGACCTAGTCAAAAACCACCATGATAGTCTATGACAAAAGTGTACACAATGCATTATCAATTAAAGAAGGTTGAGCTTGAGGCAATTATGCAGGGGTTACAGTTATGACACATTTATCTGCATTAGACATATTTCTCTTTTTTGAGCCACAGAGAACAAGGTCAGGCCTGGCAGGCTGAATTTTAGCAGTCAATCACTACCATTAGCTGTTCTCTTCAAGAACAGTATTATTCAAATTGTCAACAGTGACCTCAGCAACAGATATATGGCCTCATTACTGTACATCAGACCATTTCCCTCAGAGAACGCTTAAATAAGAAAGGGAAATCATCCTAAATTATCTCTTCACTCTAAAAATACCCTTTGGCTGTACGAAATAAGCATTATACAATTTACCCTAGAAAAAAACTTCTTTATAGAATATAAGAGTTAGATACATTCCATAATTATAAACCAAGACAACCAAAATAAGAAACAAAAATTCTCTCTGACCTAGATACATGAGATTAAAAAGACTAGTCTTGGGATCATTTTCCAAACCAAGCAGGATCTTCTCAGAGGGCTTTCTCCTAACAATCAAGAATTTCTCTCCTTTTATCTTTCAGGAAACATCCTCCCATGCTCCATTGACCTCCATTCCAGAGAAGCCATGTGCAATTGCCAGCTCTATTGATCCCTGGGATTTCACCCTTGTGTAAAAAGTCACAATCCCTTGTGCTTGGGGCACAAGCAGAGATAAACTGTTCAATCATTGTATATTCTTTTCTCCTTTGTCACAGATTAATTGACCATATACATGTAGGTTAATTTCTGGACTCTCTTTTCTATTTCATTGATATATATGTGTCTATTTTTGTGCCAGTACCATACTGTTTTGATTACTACAGCTTTGTAGTATGTCTTGAAACCTGAGATTGTGATACTTCCAGCTCTGTTTTTCTTTCTCAGGACTGCTTGGTCTCTTTGAAGTCTTTTGTGGCTCCATACAAATTTTACTATTAGTTGGTCTAATTCTGTGAAAAAAACGCTGTTAGTATTTTGATAGGGATTGCACTGAATGTGTAGATTGTTTTGGTAGTATAGACATTTTAACAACATTAATTCTTCCAATCCATAAGCATGGAATATCTTTCCATTTGTTTGTGTCATCTTTGACTTTTTTCATCAGTGTTTTATAGTTTTTACAGTACAGGTCTTTCACCTCCTTGGCTAAATTTATTCCTCAGTGTTTTATTCTTTTTGGTGGAATAGTAAACAGAATTGTTTTCTTAATTTCTCTTTCTTCTACTTTGTTATTGGTGTATAGAAACACTACAGATTTCTAGGTACCAATTTTGTATTCTATAACTTTACTGAATTCATTTATTACTTCTAGTATTTTTTTGATGGAGTCTTTAAGTATAGCCAATGATAGTGTCATAGCATTTTATAATAACAGATGGTAACTACATTTGTGGGGAGCACTGCATAATGTTTAGAGATGTTGAATCACTATGTTGTACACCTGAAACTAACATAATATTGTATGTCATCTACACTCAAATAAAACATTTTTTAAAGTACTCAGTCAGCAACCCAAAGAGAAACTGAAATTAAAATGGCCAGGACCCTGACTCAGCCTTTCTATCCTTTATGACACATTGCAAGGAGGGCTCCTACCCATCAGTAGTGAGCAGTGCCTGCAACCAACATTTACAATGGACATGGGGGGCAGATACTTGTGAAATCAGAATGGTGAGGAGACATTCAGGAGTAAAATTTACCTGGCAGAATAAAACTGAGATTCGTTGATGAGATTGCAAAGAAAAGAAAGGAAGAAACATGCTGCCTGACAATGAGAGAAGGTACTCCAAAGACACACCAAAATAGGGTAATTCCTCATGGTTGTGAACATTGCTTCTCTGAATTGCAGTGTTTACAGGCCTTACTTTGGTAATAGTCTTCAGTCTGAAACCCTGTTTACCAGCTCTGTGGCCTTGGGAAATTTACTTACTGTCCTTGACCTTCAATTCTCTCATCTAGAACATAAAAATAGCACCTCTTCCAAGGATCTGGGGATTGAAAGAACACTTAGAAATGCAGACAGCACGGTGCCTGCCACAGAGCAAATGCCAACAAATTATAGCTGCTGCTGCTGCTGCTGCTGCTGCTGCTATTATCGTTTGATTTTGATTATCTGAAGGCATTAAAACAAAGATTTGTCTGTTAAAGAACAGTGAACATTTAAAAAACTGTGCTGCCAACACAACATTTTGTGATGAAAGAAATGTTCTATAGTTGGGCTGTCCAATGTGGTAGTTACTAGCCACATGTGGCTATTGACCACTTGAAATACGGCCAGTCCAATGGAGGAACTGGATTTTTAATTTTACCTAACTCTAATTAATTTAAATGTAAACAGCTACATGTGGCCAGTGGCTACTATATTGGATAGCATGAGTTTAGAATAACTAAAATACCACTCTGAAGAGACAATGGCCTAGCCCTCTGGCTCTGAAATCCCAGCTATTAGACCAGTACCAATCTGCTATCAAATTTTCACTCGTCTACAGCAAAACAAACCAGAAAAGTTCAAGTCTATGAATTTTTCATAAAGCTAAATCCATTCCATCTAAAGAACCATTGCTCCTTTTGAAACTGATTATTCAATCTAAAATTTTTATGAAATTTAGTCATTCATTCAAAAAATGTCTACTATAAGTCCTCTCTATATGTCAGACATTATTCTGGAGATAGAGAGTTAAAAAAAAATTATCCTGCTTCATGAAGCTTATATTCTAGAGAAGGGAGAAAGATCATAAGCACACACATATGTACATACATACATACATACACATAAGCACACACACACACACACACACACACACACATCTACAAAGAAAAAGATAATAGAAAGTAGTGCAGGGGGAGAAAAAGGGTCAGGGAAGCCCTTTCACATACTGTGCCATTTGAGCAAATATCTGAATGAGGTGATGGAGCTAGCCATGGACTGAAGAAAGAGCACTCTATGTATAAGACAAAGCAAGGACAAAGACCAGGAAGCAAAAACAAATCTGACATATCCAAGAGAGAATTCAGTGTGGCTGAAGTAGGTAGGTAAGTTATAGAAGATATGGTTAGAGGGGTGCCTGAGTGTCCAACTCTTGATTTTAGCTCAGGCCATGATCTCACAGTTTGTGATATCTAGCCTCTCACTGGACTCTGCACTGACAGCATGGCGCTTACTTGGGATTCTCTTTCTCCCTCTCTCTCTCTCTCTCTCTCTCTCTCTGTCCTTCTCAAAATAAATAAACTTTAAAAAAAAAGATAGAGTTAGAGCATTTATCAGAACCAGTTCACAGGGCACCTGGGTGGCTTAGTTGGTTGAGCATCTGACTTTGGCTCAGTTCATATCTCGTGGTTCGTGGGTTCGAGCCCTGCATCGGGTTCTGTGCTGATAGCTCAGAGCATGGAGCCTGCTACAGATTCTGTGTCCCCCTCTTTCTCTGCCCCTCCCCTGCCTCAATAAATAAACATTAAAAAAAATTTTTTTTAAACAGTTCACATAGGGTCTAGTAGGCCACTGTGAGGACTTCAGCTTTTTATCTTTTAGATAAAATTTTAATTTTGGAATAATTTTAGATTTGCAGAATAGTTATAAAAATAGTTCAGAAACTAATCTCTCAGCAGTTTCCCCAAATGTTAAACATCTTACACAACTGTGGTATACTTGTCAAAACTTGTAGCATCCATACAGTAGTATTCATTAAATTCTAGACTTTCCTCATAATCACCAGTTTTCCTACTGATATCTTTTTTCCATTCCAAGATCCCTTCCAGGATCCCACATTGCATGTAGACATGAGTTTTTAGTCTCTTCCACTCTGTGACAGTTTCTCAGTCCTTCCTTGCTCCTCATGCCCTTGCACTTTTAAAGAATACTGATCAGGTATTTCGTAGATTGTCCCTCATTATGGATTTCTCTGATATTTTCCTCATGTTTAGCTTAGGGTTATGAGTTTGGGGAAGAATACCACAGAGGTGGGGTGTCCTTGTCATCGCATCCTATCAGATGACAATATGATATCCACATGATTTATTACCAGTGAAGGACTCTGGCTTTTATTCTGAATGATATGGGAGCCATGGGAGAGTTCTGAGCAGAGGAGGGGCATGTCCTCACTTTTAAAAGGATCATTCTGCAGCTGTGTGGAGAACAGGCTGTAGGAGGCAAGAAGCACGGACACCAATCGGGAGGCTATTAAATTAGATTCAGCCGAAAGACAATCACAGTGGTTTAGGTGAGGAGGGTGGCAAATGAGGTGGTAAGAAGGGGATGCATCCCAGATATATGCTGAAAGTAGAACCAACAAGATTTGCTCATGAATTGGATGTGAGAGAAAGTGAGGCCAAAAGATAAAGGCAAAATTTCTGTCCTGCACCTTAGATGGTAAATACTGAAAGAAGATCGAGGGAATGGAGGGAATTAAGAATCTAGGTTGGATTCACTGCATTTATAATGCCTATTAGGCATATAAGCAGAAAGGTAGAGAAGTGATTGAACAGATGATTCTAGAATTCAAAGGTGAGGTTGAGGTCAAAGATATAAATTTTAAAATCATCAATAAACAGATGGTATCTAAAGCCACAAACTGGATGAGATCACCCAGGGATGGAGTTCTGAGAAAAGAGAAAAAATCTGAGGTTGAAAATGATAAAAGTAGCTGATGATAGCTGTGATTTTTTTTTTTTTTTTTTTTTTGCTCAATTTCCTAAACTGGAAAAGTTAAAAGCTGGCAACCCTACAGCCATCATCAAAGGTTTGGTGGTATACATATAAGTAAATATATATGTGTTCACTTGTTTTAACGTATCTAGTTTTTTACTCTAAAGTTCTGAGAATCTAAGTCTAAATAATATCTCCAGCTCCCTTTGCTATCCTTAGAAGTTTTTCAAAGGTTTTTCTGGAAAGCAGCCTTTTCTTGGACTGGAAGTTTATACTCTGGAGAGGAGGGAGGAGGGATGATTTTAAGGAGTTCAAAAGCATGGATTCTCTGACAGCAAAGAGGTCCACAGAGCAGTATTTATGTTTTGCTGTCTCATGGCCCAGTGACACTGGTGAGGCAGTACATGTGGTGGTTCAGAGCAGAGACTTCAGAAGGAGTGTGGGTGTGCCTCAGCTCAGCCACTTGTTAGCTACAAAACCCTGAATGAGTGGCTCCCCTCCCTAAGCCTCTGCTTGCTTCTCAACACAACATATTCTTCTTCTAATTCACTGAAGCCCTATGCATGGTGCCATGTCCAAGATTCTTGGCCAGCTGCAATTTTAGTACAATGCTGTCCAACATAGAACAAAACTAAATCATCCTACAAGCAAATCTCTTTCAATTAGGGAAGGAGGTGTGAGAGAACTAATTAATGTCACAAGCAACCGCTTATAATAATTTGTTCAAATGCCTACATCTCTACCAGCTGCCTTCCTAATAAAGAATAAAATCTTCCTTTCAGATATAGCGTTGAGATTTGCAATTGCCAGATTCAATGAAAATAAATAAAAGAACAAATTCCTATGATGATGACCCTCTTAGAGGAAGCTCAGAAAAGGAGCTAAAGAGAAAACCAAGTTTATTCCAGGTCTTATGTATCAAGTACATACAGGAGGCAGGGCAATTTCAAGAATTTCCCCCCCATATCTTCTTAAGCAGTGGCTATCAAGCTTTAGTGTAAATCAGAATCACCTGGAGAACTTGTTAAACCATACACTGCTGAGCCCTACCTCAGAGTTTCTGATTCAGTAGGTCTGGAGTGGGTCCTAAAACTTTGGGTTTCTAACAAATTCCCAAGTGATGCTGACGCTGCTTGTCTGAGGACCACACTTTGACAACCACTGCCCTAAAGACTGCCTGTTATGTCAAAGCCATAGCTGAGAAGATTTGTGTGTGCACTAATCTCTTTTATTTACTTCCAGCAGGGTAATGATTGATAGCCAATGGTGCCTGTAAGATTTTAGCATATGATTTGCAAATCCAGCCCTAGATATTTACTGTGTGAATCATTTTCCAACCATCCAGAACTTCCAGGAATTTATGGACACCAAACCACACACTTCTGAAAGCCTTCCCTAAAAGGAAAGCTTAAGAGAAGCCCAGAGGATGTGAAGTAAAGACATTCAAAAATAAATTCAACAATTACTTCACAGAAGCACTATCAAATTTTGACATAACCAAAGGCCATATGACATATACTAGAAATTGACCACACAGCAAAATCTAAGCAATTCAGAAAAAAGTAAGATGGCCCGGCCAAACTGTGGACATTTTTAAAAAAATAAATCTTGGTACTTCTTTTAAAAACTATACCACAATTAAGGACTAACAGGAAAAAGGAGGAAACTTCAGTTTAATTTGCTCCACATTATAAAATACAAATACAAATTCATAATTATGTCACCTACTCAAAAAAACTTACATTCATAATTCAATGAATTAAATATTTATTGAAAGTATACTCTGGGCAAGGCACAACTGGAATGAAATATATCCCTCCTTGACTCAGGGGTGTCCATGGCATGAGCTGATACAAGTTATAGCAGAAAAACAAACACTGTACTGAACACAGAGGGAAAACAGACCATTACAATGGGGAAATTCGTTCTGAGATGGACCTGTAAAAATGGAAGGGCATCCCAGGTTAGAGAATAGTAAACACCAAGTTCTAGAAGCAGAAATAGCTCAAGGAATGCTGGGAAAAGTCTGTAAAATGTGTCAAAATTGGAAAATGCCCTTGGGATTATAGTGAACAGTGAGCCTATTAAAGTAGGTGAGGGGCATGACTGTGTGAGACCCCCAAAGGTAGCCTGTAAGAATTTGGCCTTTGCATCATATTTAACCAAGCAGTAAATGAATAAAACTTTATCCTATAAAGGAACCAGAACATCATTGTCAGAATGCAAAATGTAAATATAAATATAGTAATATCAGATATCAAGTATGAAAACTTTCTTCCTGAGGTTCACACAAAATGGTAGAACAGGTAGCAACAGAAATTACATGTTTGTTGGCAAATATTCTTACTCCTTCCCCATAATCAGGTACTAGGCAGGAGTCGGGGGAGGATCTCTAGGTGAGGCTGTATGCACTGCCTATGGGAAATCACTGCCAGAAACCAGCAAACTGCTTAACATTCTCCAATATCAGTAGGAAAGGCAATGAAAGCTTAAAACATAGGCTTAAGAAATCACAGCTTCAACCCAGACAAACCAGGATGTCGAGTTCCATGGCATATACCTTTGTTGCCACTTGTGTGGCCTGATTGCATGTGGCATGTCTTCAGAGGTGAGACCCATGGATTCTGTGGCAATAGGATGAAGGAAATAGGTGAGGTGGAAACAAGCTTGTTTACAGAGGCCAATGGATGAAACAACTGAACCTGTTTGAAATTATTTATATGTAAGGTTTAGTCTAGTATCAAATAAACATAAAGGGCCAAGGAAAAAATAAAGTATATTCTAATGAGGTTCTCAAGGAGTCATCTTCATGGCTGCCACACGGTCCAGGCTACCATGCTCTTGCTCACCTTAAGCCTACAATAACCTCCTAGTGCCCAGTTTGCTTGGGTCAGCCCTAGTTAATGTTGTCCCAGCAAGTATTGACAGCACTTCCTCTCAAGTAATAGTAATACTTGCCATGGAGCAATCACAGAAGTCACAAAATGGCCACACACAAATAAAATCTGACCAAGAATTTTAGATAGTTGCCAACATTTTTTTAAATAAGGAAATTTCACAATAAAATTTTCTCTTATGAATAGGATTTTCTCTTATGCTTCTTAAAAATTAGTTAGAACTGAGCAACAATGGTCCTTTTTTGATAAGGTACATGGTTTCTGGTTTTCCACAGTCCTCAGTATTCCTTTCTGTATCTTTGACACTGAGTCCAAATTCAACTCACTGATCATATTTATGCTGCTCATTTTTCTATAAACCTGCCTGTGCTAGTCTATTATAGTAGCCACTAGCCACATGTAATTATTTAAATTTTCATTTTAATTAACTAAAAACTAAATAAAAACTAAAAGTCCAGGTCTTCAGTTGCACTAGCCACTGTACTCAAAAGCCACATGTGGCTAGTAGCTACCATAATAAACCAGGCAGATACAGATGCTCCCATCATCACAGAAGATTCTACTATCAACAGTCCATTTCATCCTTGGCTCCTATAGGCATACCAATTTGCAGGCCCTGCTACAGGATGAGATGAAATTATTTAAAGAGGAGAACCACAGAGGATCTAAGAATTCAAAGTAGGCTCCCCAGTGGAAGTGACCACAAAGCTGGGATCTGACAAATGTGCCAACATTAGTTGACTGAAGGTAGTTGAAGGAAAAGTGATCTAGGCATAGAGAACAATATATAAGGAAACGTAAGGTGGGAATTTATCCTTACAGAAATCTTTCCTGAGACATTTCATGTCTCCTTACTAAAAAATACCCTTGATTAGCACACATCTAAGCAATAGAGGGCCACATATAAATTTGGAGCTTCAGATAATATTGCCGTATTTTTTTCTCCCAAGTAACACTTGAGAAACCATCTCCACTTGAAGAGAACATGCCCAGAAAATCAAATTTTCTTCCTTTCCATTTCAGGATGATAGTTTCCAATCCTGAAACTATCAAGGCCATAAATGTGAAGGCCATCTGCTGAGCAGCCGTTTCCAGGGGAACAGCAAATGCTCTTTGCACTCTAATGTTTTTCTGCTCTAAAGGACAGTGACTTCTCTGTAGAGGAAGGCATCCTCAATTTTTCTTAGAATTTGCATCTTGCATTTTGTAAGAATATGCATTATGAAAATGATATGCTTTGGGAGTTTTTTCAGACCTCACACTGCTGAAAGCCAAGCTTTTGCCAACAGCTTCTCAAGTGCTGGAGTCTATTTATTATTTGAGGCATTACCCTTGGTGGTAAGAAGCATATTGCTCTTTCCACTGAGGGAGACTTTGCCTTTCTGATTCCATGCAACCAACCTCTTCTAAATAATAACTACTTTCAAAGTTTCATTAGTTCTTTTGGGAATAGGGAAAAAAACAGATGACTAAGCACTGTCCTAAAAAGCTCACAGCCCAACAGTAAAGCCAGATATGTAAACAAGCATAATTCCTCCAACCAATGCAAAAATAGACATATGTTACAGGTGTTAAATGAACAACCAACACACATGTCGGTAAAAACATGAACGCAAGTCACCATATGAAACCTACAGAGGAACCATCTCACTGCCCTCTCACTCCAGGTGCAGTTATCTGAGGCAAAAACAAACCCAACCTATCACTCCCCAGCCTAACCCCTTCTGCCCACTCACCTCTCCCAGATCCTTGAGACCAACAGGACTTAAGATTTTACTCCCCTCAACAGACTCCCAAACTCACAAAATACCTGCCTGTGCCTAATGCTACATTTCATACTTCATTAACCTGGTATTTTTCCAGCGTCAGTGGGGATCTCCATCACCCCACCAGATGACGGCATCACCCTTCCTGGACTCCACATGTGTTTATTGCAAGAAGAAATATAAAATCCTCCACACTCAAGCCCTTCCAGTTGGCCTGTCTAATACTTGCTTGTACTTTCATCTTTACTGTGAAGCAACCTTGTTAAAAAATTTATTTTTCAGGTGCCACCATGGATAAATCAGCCTTTTGATCAAGGAGAAAGCATACGTGAAATTGAGAAAGGACACGTTTTCCTTTTTCTGGGAAGGTTTTGGGGATGTCAGTCACTGTAAAAATCTTTTCTTGGGAATGCCGTCCACATCTGCAAACTGTTCCTGTAAAGTCTATGCAGAAATCCATTTCAGTATATAGCTCTGCTCCATGATAAGCAATCTTCCCTGGAAAATGCCAACCCCGGCCTCCTCAGCTGAAATATAAAGTCATATTGCTTTTTTTTCTTCTATGACAGGACAGAAGGAAGTGATTCACACACCTGAATTCTCTGAAACGGAAAATTTCTCACAGGAGAGTGTTTTGATAGCCTTTCTTTCTTTCGAAGTCACGATGTATATGTGAGTTTTTAAGGGTTCCTTATCCAACAGAGAAAGAAAAATTGAGATAGGATAATGATAATGTGAAAAATACATTATTGAAATTATTTCTGTCTTTCCATTTTTTTCCCTTTTTGAACTTTATCAGAACCAAGCATGTTTGTAAGTCATAAAGTAGATAGAACAAATCTGTAGTTTCTGAAGAAGATCATAATGCCTGCACCACTAGTTAGCTGTGTAATGTCCAGGCCCTTTGACCTTTCTTAGACTTTTCTTAGACCTAGGCCAGAGGGGCCCCTTTCTTGGGCCACAAACTGTAGAGGGCTCCACACAGAACAAACTCCAAAATGCAGTTTCTTTTCTTTTCAATCTTATAAGGAAGTTTTGTTTGTTTTTTATTTGGTAACTGCCCAAGCCTATAGGAGAGACTCCTTAGCTGAACTTGGCCCCCAGGCCAGAGGATACTGAGTTGATGGACCATGAGAGGATGAACCACAGCCTCTGCCCTTGGAAACCAAAGACAAGATGTCTCCCAGATAACTCTGTTCCCTTCCTTCCCCTTGCTCAAGAGAGGCATCCCTAGAAGGCCTGATTCAGACAAGTAAGGCCTGGAGGCAGAAACACACCTCCCTGGACAGTTTGAATAGGTTATCCTCATTTGGGGCTCAGTGGGTTCAGGGGTCTTGGACCTAAGTCCACTCTCACCCTGTCCTGCTCTTGCAGATCCATGGGAAGGCCCTGGAGAGACTGAGGCCCCTGTTACCTGTAGGCACTAGGCCACAGTCCTCAGGACAGGAGGCAGGCATAGCTTGAGTAGACCTTTTGCATATTTAGATATTTGGTCTGTGGCTCTCCATTAGTACTTGCCCTGGCCCCTCAAATGGTAGGGGCAGCCTAACTCTGGTTTCTGTCTAAAAATAAGAGGACTCAACTAAATTGCTCTACAGTTTGGGCCTGCTCTAAAAAGTCATTATACTTTTCACTTAAGTACCTTAAAGGTAAAGCAGGATAAAAAATGCAATTCAAGATGTCAGAAAAAAAATAATAAAATTTATTTTTCCAGAGTTATTTCAAGAAGAAATCTTTGAATGAATTGTAGCTTCTGGCTTACCCTTTCCTACCTCTCAGGTTGCACACCCTATAATAAGAATGTCATTAAGTAAAACTACAGTTTGAAATGCCTTGGAATACACACACACACATACAATACCACAAATACCACACTGTAAAATTCTCCATGTGGTATAAGAATCACAGTTTATCTCTCTCTAATGACCAATTGGCAATTAATATTTAACCACCTTTTTGCACTGAAGACCTTTTCTAAAATACACAAGAAGAAAAAACTATGTAGAGATTACTTCAAGACTTAGCAATCAAACAAAAACTTTAAAGAAGACAAATAAACAAAAGCCATGCCTAAAGGAGCCAAAGACTACAAACACTGAAGAGTATTTACTATTATTACTGAGGAGGATTAACTTAGAAATACTTAGAGATGTCAGTAGTGAAATACTAATCTGAATTTTAATTTTTACTGATTTTTTTACACTAATTACAAAGACAGATGTGCTTACTATGAACACTGCCTAAACTATAAGCACAGTATAAGAAACAGTTTTCCTGTTCTGATAGGGGGCATAAATAATGTTTCTATGTTATGTCATGTTCCCGTATATCACGAAACTGGTTGAAATGTATCTCTGGCTACCGTAAATCATAAATACAGTTAAGTGGAACCTCCTCTTCGAATGTAGAAAACAAGCACATAGCAGTAAAATCCAGAGTTACACATGATTTGAGTGTGAGTTTCTTCATAGTCCATTTTAATTGATTTACACAGACAGGAAAGAGGGGGAACATTAAACCTTTTACAAACCTTCCCAAGCTCTCCTAATTAGGCCAGTCCTGCATAAAGAACTTCATAGTTTTAAAGAATCCAAAAGCAATGAAGTAAAAATGAGATAAATTGGGGAAAACACATATATATTGCAACACCTGTTCTCAAATTCTGTGCTTCTAATAAAGGGAATGTTACAGGTAATAGACACAGTGGGCTATGACCAGGTTACTCACTAGACCACAGAATGGTATTTCTGAAATTGTTGTTCATATTTTACCTTTATGAAGGAAAAATTATCAAAGTCAAAATTATCAAAGAGCACAGGAAAAGCTGTGCTTTGACATAAGAAGTTTATTTAACAGAACATTAAATGAGACATGTAAAGTAACCAGTCTCTTTTAGGAATTAAAGTATTAGTTAAAAAAAAAAGCATTCCCAATCTTTACTTAAAATGTTCTTAGAATCTTTGTGTCTAACAGGTTGCTGAGTAGATGTAAAAGTAAAAACCAAAATATCTAAAACAAGTGGCCCTGTTTTAGAAAACACTGAAGGCAGTGCTACAACAGCTACCATATTTCTTCTGAATCTAACCCCCAACAGTTGTAAGGTATATCTTAATTTATATCCTCAGAGAAAGGAAAATCATATAATAACACCATCAACTGGGAGATACATCCCAATTTCAGAGATGCTAAAATGTGTAAAACAAGTCATTGAAATATGGAAAACACATCCAACTCTTAAACTTAAAAAAGTCAGAATGAACATTTCTATATAATGACCACTTAGCAGATATTTATAAAACACATGAAAAAAATGAGTAACTTCACAAACAACTTTCTTGATAGGAAAGTGAAATGAAGAACAGTTCTAAACATGTGATCACAGAGACAGACAATCCTTCATCAAGCCTCCCCTGTCCACTACTCTGGCCCAGCCTTCTCGCTCACCTCAGTTTCTACAATGTTAACAGTAAAAAGCACACACTTTAACAATTAGTTTTATATGCATACACATACCCACATACATACACATTTACCCAAACTCTAGAGCAGGAGTCAGCAAACTGTGACACACAGGCTAAACCAGGCTAAACCAGTTTTGCTAATAAAGTTTTATTTGAACACAGTCATGTTCACTTATTTATGTACTGTCTACGGGTGCTACAACAACACTACAATGGCAGAATTGAATAACTGCAAAAGACTGAATGGCCTGCAAAGCCTATAATCTTTATCAAACGGCCCTTTAAGAAAAAGTTTGCTTAGCCATGCACTACTACGGCATAAGGCACCAGAGGACAGGGGCTATATTATAAACTGGTCTTACTCTCCCAGTGCCTCTGGCACCAAGTGAAAAGCAATTAATGTATGCTTAGTGGCAGAGATTTTAGAAATCTAAGAGCAGCATACCTCTAAATTGAGCTGAAAGGTCTTCTAAAGGCTAATTTCCATTTCTAGAGGAAGCTCTTTGCCCTCCACTTTACCCTTTTTTTTTACAAGTTAAGATCTAGTCTATAAATCAGTCCCATAGTAGCTATATGACTGATAGAGTAACTCCATTTATCTCCCTGATTAAGTTCATTAAACAGACACTTTGAGGACCATCAATTGCCTTTCACATAAAAATACTTGACAAAGTGGCACTAACCACCTAACAGTAATTCAAGGCATCAATCATTTCCCAGAAATCTATTGAGCATGCTCTCCATGCTACTCTAGATAAAGAGTCACCAAATAGAATTACACACAGGCCCTGCCCTCAGGGAGCTAAAAATCTATGGAGACTTCATCTCCTTAGACTTATTTCAAAGTAAACATGTTGTAAATAGCATGATAGCAAAGAGAACCTCAGGGTGATGACCATGGGAAGACCCACTGAGCTATTCAATCAGGACTTGGGTACTTTGTACAAAAACCCTGTAGCAGATAGAAGAATGTACAGTCATGGCTTCTTACCTGGAGCTGTATACAATACAGGGGACAAGGGTTTTGCTTTGACCAGATCCAACACAAGGCAAATGGAGAAGAACACAGTCCTTTGGGTCTCTCAAAAGGGAGAGGTTAATTCTGATAGAACTGGGGTTGAAAAAGAAATAAGAGAAGATCTTGTGAAGAAGATTTTTTAGTAAATTTTAAAGGAGAAGATAATATTTCCATAAGAAAATCTTTTGGGATAAGGGAGGAATAAAGGCACAAAGATCAGGAGACACAATACCTAATATGTCTGTGTTTGGTCTACAAAGAGAGCCATTATTATGTATTAATCAAATTTATTGAGTGCCTATTCTGTGCTAAGTGATATATCTGAGAGCAAAACAAGTTCTCTTTAGAAGCAAAAACAATTCTAAAGGTGATTTCATATTATCATCACTGGGTTTAAGGAGAGCAGAGTATAGGGTGAAAAATATGGTGGGAGACAAAGCCCAACAGATAGTTTGGAGACCACTGTGAAGAACCTGGGGATGCCAGGTCAAAGAGGTAGGATTCTATTTTTATAAATATAATATTTTTAAATCTTTATATAATAAGTTAAATAAATGTATATTTATTTAAGTTCATTATAATTTCTATATATGTTCTAGAGCACTAGAGATCATTCTAACACTAAAACTAGTCTTCAAAACCAATTGTATTCATAGCAAAGTACATAGTAGAATGTGAGTTCAACTCACAAGAAGAATGCCACTACTCATTCTTGTTTGAATTTGATCATTTTGAGATATACAGAAGAGACCCAGTATATGTGAGCACACAACCAATGTACTGCTGGCTATGAATTAGAGGTTATTTCCAAATTATCTTAATTTAATACTCTACATAATCTGCCAGCCGTATATTCATGTGTGTGTGCTCATGTGTGTTAATGAACACGTTACCTTTAGTTTTATTTTAAAAGTAAAACAGTTCCTCCATTACCTGCATGCTTCTTTACAAGACAGCTCCAGAAGTGGCAGAAAGAACAAGCCTTTTAGCAGCTTAATCCCTAAATAGCATCCTCATGGCTTTCTCAAGCTTATTTCACCACTGTCTTATGTCCTATTTCCTGAAAGCAAACTTCCCTTACCTTTCCTGAGTGACCTTTCTTCCCTGGTCATCACAGTAAATCTATTCCCTAGATTCTTAAATGAGATTATTTATCTTCATGAATTGCCTTCCTTTAATATACCAGGGTAATTTAATATTTCAACTTTTTTTGGCTAATATAAATCACTTACTTGTGCTTATTAGGCTCTATATTAGGGTTTCCCAACCTTGACACTATTGACGCTGGAGGTTAAATAATTCTGTGTTGTGGGGGGACTGCCCTGTGTATTGCAGAATGTTTAGCAGCATCCCTGGCCTCTACCCACTAGATGCCAGTAAAGCACACACATGCACACGCGCGCACACACACACACTGTGATAACCAAAACTGTCTCCAGTCATTGCCAAATGTCTCCTGGGAGGCAGAATCATCCCCTGTTAATAACCACTGCTCTAAATAATTTATTATTTTCATTTTATATTAACACTAAGAGGTAATATGTATGCAGGTTTACAATTTACCATCCACTACACCAATCATGTTTATAAGTTAACTCACTCAATCTTCACAATACCCCATTTTAAAGATAAGGAAATACTCAGAGAAGATAAGTGGCTTGTCTGGGGCCACACTATTATTGAGTGGTAGAACTTTTTATTGAACCTGAGTCCACTGACATCAGACCCTTAGCTCTAAACTACTGCACTGTTTTGCCTTTCTAGAAATGCATAAAATTGACAGGAGTAGACTGGGTACAGTCTCTCTCCATCTTCTGTATTTTGTGACCCAGAGCCATCCAGGAACCATCACACATTTAAGGATATATCATTCGCACAGCAGGAGCTCTTGCATCTTCCCAGGAATAAAATTCAGTGACACCTGGTATGGCTCGGACATAGACCAATCTCATGCACGTGGATCATAAACAACCCATATGAGTATGACCAGCTATCTGATCTACAGGATGAATGTGAGCTCTACATTTTCCTCAACTGAAGTTTTATTTTCCCCAAGCAGGCACTACTTTGCTCAAAAGTATGCACTCATAGAGCACGTACAAAGTGCAGAGCACTAAAACATAGGCATAAGTACTTTTAAAAAAATTAGAGATGAGATCCTTGCTTTAAGAAATTTGAAACCTCATGGTTGAGGCAAAACACCCAGCTACAAAGTGACATTATAGCACATCACACAGCAAAAACTAATTTCAACTAAAGGTGAGAAAATCTCAAGTTGACTATGTCAAAAGTTAGAATGACAGAATATTTTCTTAAAAACATTTTTTAAAGCAAGTAATCAATCAGGTTAATAAAATGTAGTAGATGAAGAGTACTTAGGAAATTTACTTAACAGATATTAAAATGACTTGAAATTCACCTATCAATTTGTTTATAATGAATACAGTTTTTGATTACACATGAAAGCAGTTTGTGCTCTTTAATAGGATAAACATTTCCTTTATGCTCCACTATCATCTATTAATTCACTTAGCAAATCCTTTGCAAAGACAAACTTTTGCTCAGCCCATACAAACGGGTACAAATTTTAAATAAATGGGTTATGGGTCAATTAAACTTTTACATGAGAAATAATTGACCTCACAACTATTAAAGCTGATCACAAATAAAGGGGGGGGGGGGGTGGTTCTCTGCAAAATCATCTGGGCCTCATTTCCAGTGATTTTGATTTAATTGATCTGAGTGGACTTGCATGTCTGCATTTTTAAGTTCGTTGGCTTGTTCTAATAAGCCCCAGGGCTGAGAACAACTAACTGGATTAAAGGAATGTCAGTGCAAAGAGGGAATCAGAAAACACTAGGCACAATGCATGCAGACTGTAGGCTCTTGCACCCCATGTCTATCAGCCCTTATACCAGCTCCTACTGGTATACTTTGTCTCTGATCTTTGGCTTCTTCATCTGTAAAATAAAGATGTTCAGTTGAATAAATGAGAAAACTCGTGTAAAGAGCTTAGCATGCTGCCTGAAAGTGCTCGGTACATTTTAGAAACTATTGCAGGCTTTCCAGAAGAGTTGACTTTTGAGTTGAGTCTTAGTCTTAATGATAAAAATAAACTTACATGCCTCTAAGAATGCACTCGTTCCTGCCAATTAATTTCTTTAAAAAGAGATTCACAGAATTCAATGCTATACTGGGTAGCCTCTCATTTATAATTAGCATGCAAGTTAAAGATCAAACTTCGTATTTGCCCTTCAGGCATCCAGAATCCAACTGACGTGTTGCTCTTTGCCACTTGAATCTTTGAGGTCCCTGATCTACTTACGAAATCCCTCCCATCCATTACAACAATTACAAAAATATTTGTACCACCTCCAACTGCTAAGACAAAGATATATTCTCATCTACATGCTCCCTTGCAATAACTAACCTGCAAACACAATAAAATAAGTTCCAGGCATGGCTGAATTTTTTACAGTATTAGTTATAAACCCTAAAATAATTTATAATGGAAATTATGAGATGTCCTTCACTATGGAGGATATTGGTCCTCGGCTCAACGACAGAACATGTGTTCACGGGAGCACACAACTGTATGTACGCAATACACATACACAGAAAAGGGTTCTGTTCACTTAACTCAAATTTATTCAGAACAGTTTTATGTTATTTATTTTCATGAGTTTTAGACAAGATCTTTTTTAGCACATTACAGAGGCCTGGAGGGGCTTTCTGCATAAAAGACAAAGCCAAGCACTGTTAATGCAAAGTATAGTAACTCAGTGTTTTGAGAAACATGGCCAAACATATTTGAATATGAAGCCATCAGGCCAAGAAATCTTGGTGTCTAGAGCTGAGAACAAACTTGGGAGTTGAATTCTCATTATCAGGAGATTTCTTCCTACCTTGTAGCCACTTGGCCCAGCCTGTCTCAACCTTACAAAGATCCCTATGCACATTCCACAAAATATTTGGACAAGAATATTTCATATCTTTCATGTGGTGGTAAAACATAAGATGTGAAAAAATGCCATAGAAAGAGCATCTATCCCCCATTTTCATCTGAAAATGCCATAGAAAGAACATCTATCCCCTTCAGGTTGCTATGAAGATTAAATGAGCTAATACATGTAACATGCTTGGCACAGTGCCTGGAGCAATAAGCACTCAATACATACTGACTAGGTTATCATTATGCGTTTTAACTGACATTTCCATTATAAACCACACTCACAAAATCTGCATCAAATTTCTCAAACAAATGCTCTAACAAAATAAGAGTGCGACACACAAACTATGCTAAAAATCCAAGGCCCAAAGATAACTTCAAAACTAGGGCCTGTGCCATGCTGAATGTTGTAGAGGAAAAAGCTAAGAGAAAACACAAAACATGAAGCGAGAGATGGTAGCAAATCTGATAGTAATGCTAAGAAAATCACAATTCAGACAACTTACCTTTAGGAAGTATAAGAATTTTAATGTCCTCAGGGTGCTATTTGGGGTTCAGAAAGAATCTTTCACTGGAATAAGACCTAAGAGGACTTACAAAGAGTCCACCTTCAAAAGGTTGCGTTGAAAGAGAGAGATGAGACTCCAGTTACAGAATTTGTCTTGTCACCTCCACCCCAAATATACACACATATTTCAGGTAATTCAGGAAGCTGTTCAGGAAGCCTCCTCATTATACTTTTAAAAGCTCCCTTTCCATCATTAAAAAGGCACACATTTCTAATAGGTAAACATCCTTCAGTTGAACAAACTTGAAGCATGACTATTCCTAAGTAAAGTTGCCTTCATTTTCCAAAACTCCTGGGCACACTTAAACCAACGTGTGAAATTCCATGAACTCCAGGGAAGGGGTGGGGGTGGGGGGATGCTAATGTGCTTAAGCTTACAACAGTGAGACCCAGTGAAAGACAGACTGACTAACCCACAGACCAGCAAAATCTTAATGCCTAATAGCAAATTATTCTTAATAAAGAGCCAATCAAAAATTTATTAGAACATGAAGGAGACTTTAAGAGACCACTTACCACAGCCTGCCTAGAGAGTCAGACCTTCTGACGATGAACTGCCACCTAAACACAATAATATTTCAGTGATCTCTAACAAAATATACACATGTGTTACAGCTGAAGACACTTTTTTTTTTTACCCATCATAGAAACTAAAGAAAGTTCCCAACTGCCACTAGATTCCCTGGCAGCCTCACAGATCAACATTTCAAGTTGATCAGTAAAACAATGCAAATGTTCAACTAAACTTTGTCTGGCTAAAGTCTGATTTAAAATGTGAAAAATAAGACATATCAGTATTGTTCAAATCATATTTTTTTACAAAGTTATTTGCTCCAGTGAGAAAAAAATCGTATTTCAGTCTCAGTTGTTATTTATCCCTACAGTTGACACACTGTTTTATTTTAAATAACTTGTAAAATGTTACCATAATGGCTTTAACATCAATTTCATATCTGATCTGCACTCTCCTGGTACATAGGGAAAACGATGTCCAAAAAGGTCTAAAGAGAAACAAGTCAAAAACAAAAAGTAAATCTCATTCAAGGGTGCCATCTAGTGGGAAAATCAGGTGGCTGTCATGTTGCTAAGCAACCTTTGGATGGCATGTTTAAAATCCCAGAATCTTGGAGCTTGGAAAAAAACTTAGTTCAGTGTTTCCCAAAATATGTTCCTTGTTAACAGGATTCTGTCATCAAATACATTTAAGTAATGCTGGGTGAAACACTGGACAGTATGTCTTTACTACAGAATATCTCACAGCCTAGAATATGCTCACTCACATACACTGGGAATCTCCAAAGAGGGATATGGCATTTCTCACATATATTTGATCAGGGAAACTCTTTACTTGTGGATGCCTCTGAACTCTTCACAGAACACTGGAATTTCTCAAAACAATGTTTAGGAAATGCTGATCTAATCCAACTCCTGCCTCCACAGTTTACGCATGAGGTTTCCAGCTATTTAAGTGACTTGTCCTGGTTCCCAGTATTGCCTATAGTCTGGCAAGCCTACAGGTCTGTCTTTGTAACCTGAGGGGTAAGCAGAAGTAACCTAAAGGAGGTGGGCTACAGGATACTTTCCTCTGCCCTTCTACTCTAGCATTAAAACTCTATTGTGGAAGGTCTGAAAGTTTCATTTTAAGCACCTACCAGTCTGGAATGATACCCTATTGCACTTAGACAATATTATACATTGACTTAAAAACCTAAAAGAATGTTCTCCTTTCACCTTCTGATGGTTATTATTTTTTAAATCAGGCTTTGGATTGATCTTAATGTTATATATCAACATGGGTGGTAGTTCATTTCTATAAATTTTATTATTTTTAAAGATATATTTTTGCAGAAACAATTTAAGAGTGTGTAAAAGTTATGTCTGATGTCTCCCATATATGTCTCATTTGAATGTAAGCCTGAAGGACAGTCATAATACCTAGTAGTGATAGTGGGGATCGAAAGAATTATAGGCTAAAAAAAATAAGCTCAAAGAAAGGCAGGCCTTACAAACCTCCCATCCCCCAAATATAGCAAATATTATATAGGATAATAGCAACAGAATTACAAAAGCATCTTCCAAGGCTTTTTGCTACAAATTATCCTGAAATAACTAAAATATATTTTCATTTGTAAATAAATTTAAAATTTCAACAACAGGGGCGCCTGGGTGGCTCAGTCGGTTAAGCATCCAACTTCTGCTCAGGTCATGATCTTGCAGTTCATGGGTTCAAGCCCTGTGTCAGGCTCTGTGCTGACAGCTCAGAGCCTGGAGCCTGCTTTGGATTCTGTGTCTCCCTCTCTCTCTGCCCCTCCCCTGCTCATTCTCTCTCTCTCTCTCTCTCTCTCTCTCTCTCTTTCTCTCTCTCTCTCTCTCTCTCAAAAATAAATAAAGATTTCTAAAAAAATTTTTTTTATTTCAACAACAAAAAATAATTATGGGTGCTGTGTTTATGGGCATCCCAAGGAACCTATGAAGTGTCAGCCTCATGGCTTCTTTCTGAGTACTCTGTTCACCAGTTTCAGTGTTTGTCACAGCGGTACCTTACAAGCTGGTTACTCTAAGAAGGAATTATGTGTTCACAAGCTCTAACTCCACAGCCTATTCCCTTCCCTCAAGACTGAAATAATGGGATAATAATAACTTGAATGAAGATTAATCGTAAGTAATAAAGTACCTTGTTTGGTACTTTTTAAATCATTTTGGTGGTTATATAACATCATTGCTAGTTTTATATTTGGAAACTATTAAGTTTTATCTTATTTAAAAGTTTTCTCTTATTTAAAAAAAAACTTTTATTTTAAAAAAGAGGAAATTGCTCTCAGTTTATGCCAACCTTTGGGCATAAAACTTCTTTTTCTGCACTAAAAATTATCTCTAAAGGATAGATTCCAGAGGTATCCAGGTATTTGATTACAGAATCAAAGGGTAAGACTCATTTACGTTGACAAACTTTTCCCCCAATGTGGTTGTCCTAATAATTTACACCAAATATGAGACTCAGATCCCTCAGTTATAAGTGGGAGGCGTGAGAGATTAAGCATAGGTGTGCAGACCACTCTCAGTATAGTCCAGGTCAAACATGCACAGCATTTGGAAGGTTCAGGAAATGCTCACTTGTTTGCACACACACTCAGACTTTAATGTAAAGAACCTCCTCCCATACATGAAAACCAAATTCTAAAGAGTCCCAAAACTCCAAAACCATAAGTTTTCAAAAGGACTTGTACTTCCAGAAGGTGAAAAAAAAGCTCTCAATTAGGACCCCAACCTCAAAGTGCTAACCAGAAACATAACACCTATACACAGAACTGGTATTTTAATCAGATTAACAGAAAGCCACATACAAAGTGGAAATAAACAAAAGTACTGTCAGGCTGGACAGGTTGGGAGAGGCCTGGTACCCAAACTTGAAATTGGCACTACTTTGCACTAGAGAACTAGCTATAATTTCTTTACATCTGCCCTGGAAGGCTGTCCACTTTTATTCTGCTCATGGATTACAGCAACATGATGAGATGTTGTAAAGCAACTCTAAGAGGCATGAACTGATATGAAATACTTTCTTGGCCCTTGACATACTCCCCCCATACTATACTCAGCCCAAGAGTTAACTTTCCTCAGGAGTCTCTAAACCACAAAACATTTTTTTTTCACTTCTAAAACTCTTTTGCTTTCCATGTATTTTCTGACAGGACCCACGAGTATTTCCAAAGGCTTAGCTGTAAATTAGAATGCATAGCACATCAGGGACAGCTAATTCACCTAGAGGAGGATCCAGCTCTGATTAATTTTTCTTTCCTTACCTTGCTCACAACAGGATTCCCAACCTACCAACTAGCCTACTGACACTGCCACACAATTGAGCCATCATTCATTCATTCAAATATTTATTGTGCTCTTATTACGTGTCAGGTCCCATGCCAGGTTCTGATAATTCAAAATGGATGTTGAATCAATAATTTCAGCATCATTCATTGACCAGTTGTGTGACCTTGGCCAAGTAAGCTAATTACTCTGAGCCTCGGTTTCCTTAACTGTAAAATGTGGGATAATAATGGTACCTTGCAGAGCCGCGGTATTGTGCGGTGGGGAAGAGGGATGGATTTGTAAACCCTGGAGCGAGGTTCTGCCTACCTGAGGGCGCTACTGTACGGAGACCCTGGATGAAGCCACCATCACCATGTCTGACCAGGAGGCAAAACCTTCAACTGAGGACTTGTGGGATAAGAAGGTAGGAGAACACATTAAACTGAAAGTCATTGGACAGGATAGCAGTGAGATTCAGTTCAAAGTGAAAATGACAACACACCTCAATAAACTCAAAACATCATACTGCCAAAGACAGAGTGTTCCAATGAATTCACTCAGGTTTCTCTTTGAAGATCAGAGAAGTGCTGATAATTACACTCCAAAAGAAATTGGAATGGAGGAAGATGTGATTGAAGTTTATCAGAAACAATGATCAATGATTCAATGATTTATATATTCTTCTTTTTTTTTCTTTACCCTCAATCCTTTTCTATTTTTAAAATTAGTTCTTTTGTAACGTGGTGTTCAAAATGAAATTGAAAACTGGCACCCCATCTCTTTAAAACATCTGCTAATTTGAATTCTAGTGCCCATTATTCATTACCACCTGTTTTCATTGTGCTGATTTTTGGTGATCAAACCTCAGCCCCCTTCATATAGCCCTCTCCTTTTTAAAAATTACGTGCATGCATAGAGGGCCCACTTTTCCCAGGCTGTGCTTTTTCAGTCTTATGATAAATAAGATTGACCAATGCGAGTGTTCACAACGACTTTCCAGTTGGCCCTGAAGTTCTAACTTGTGATTGCTTCACTCCTGGACTATGATTTTCAGTGGGAGATGAAAGTTTTTCAGAGAACTGAACTGTGGAAAAATGACCTTTCCTTAACTTGAAGCTACTTTTAAAATTTGAGGGTCTGGACGAAAAGAAGAGAAATACCATGCTGGCATCAAGATGACAGAGATGGTGAGGGTAATGACTAACTCAAAGATGGTTTCACTGAAAAGAAAGTGTTTTAAGATACAAGAAAAGTCTTATTAGAAGATCTCAGAGGGGTGCCTGGGTGGCTCAGTTGGTTAAGTGTCTGACTTCGACTCGGGTCATGATCTCACAGTTCATGAGTTTGAGCTCCGCACTGGGCTCTGTGCTGACAGCTCGGAGCCTGGAGCCTGCTTCGGATTCTGTGTCTCCCTCTTTCTCTGCCCCTCCTCTACTCCGCTCAAAAATAAATAAAACATTTTTAAAAAAAAATTTTTTAAGAAGATCTCAGAAATGTTCTAATTTTCATTAACAATTAATAAAGTTATTCATGCAGAAGTGTATTCAACAGAACACTACTCTTTTTTATTTTATTTGTACTTTTTGACCTGGGATATGTGTTTTAAATGGACATTGTCTGTACCAGCCTCATTAAAATAAATAAAACATTTGTAAAAAATAATAATGGTACCCTGCCTCATAATATTAAACAATTGTACATGCCTCCCAAATTAAGTGAAATAATATACATGAACATGGTTTCAAACCATTCATATTCAAACTATTAGTCACTAATGTGAAAAAATTAGCATAATTAATTTAGCTGATTCTGGTTAAAAATTATCAGCAATTAAGAGAAATGTGCAAAATATAACTTTATATTTGATGTACCAAAAAATGTTATATCTCTATATCTTAATTTCATTGTAGCCTCCAAATTCCTAATTCTAACCCCCTGGTAAAGAACAAAGGTACAACAATATAACCTTGGCAATTAGAAATAACTCAGTCACCACTACTTAAACATCAGTCTTTTGAGATTCTCTTCTTTCCCCACCTTCTCATCTACCCCTAAATTCCTAAATGGTAAAGCATCCCCTGGGGCATATTTGCCATCTACAGGTAGTGTCTGAGTAACTGGTGCCACCTGGATTTGGGTGTTGACCTCTGAGGTCAACTACTGCTGACTGCAGCACCCACCATGGACTTCAACAAGATCCACGCACTCTGAGTCCTTCTTGGCCCTGCCCCATGACTCCCCAGTCTTCCAACCCTCTCAGCATCTACCACAGCTTCCTGTGACAGCTAAGGGCCTCACTGCTTCTTTTTCCATACCACATTGGAGCTTGGGTCTTATATGGCTGTCTTCAGCCATTGCCACTTTTCCACTCACAAGGCCAGTTGAATATACATCACCTAGTCTCCCCAGCCTGCTCTGGGAAACAAGCTAAGTTCCCCCACTGCTTTAGATTCCTCCTGAATTATATTCAGAGATTTCTGGATCTAAGGAGACCATATCTGCTTCTCCTTTCCCTCACATGAAATGGGGCTGGGTGCAGGGGAGCTCTTCTCAGACACTCACTCACTTTCCAACTCCAATCACATCCCCCTGGAAAAACATTGGGCAAATATGCTTAAGTACTTACTAGCTGTATGACCTTGAGAAGTACTTAATTAATGGTTACCCTATCTGTAAAATATGGATAATAATAGCTATCTCACAGGGACACTGTGAGGATTAAATGAGATAATATATGTAAAGCCTCTGGGATGAAGCAAGTGCTACCCAATCCCCATCACCCTTTCTAGATTTTCCCTTCTAGATGACCTCTGGTCACTGCATCCATATGTATAAATTGTGTTTGTTCCAACAATAAATTCCACCCTTCTGATCTAACACCCTGCAAATTCATTTGCAAACATATGCCCCAAGTCTCTGCCCATATAAATTGGCAAGACTTTGCAATTCTTTTGGCATATCATATACCGTAATACATCATAGTTTAAAATCTTCATCAGGCATGGCAAGCTTGATAACCATCTGCAGTTTATATGGCTTAACCTAAACTAAACCAAATGGCCTTATCCTTATTGCCCAATCCCAAGGCTCCATTTCTCACCCTGAGTAACTCTTGCAATTCACATTTAGATTTTCCCCTAAGTTACAAAAATAGAAACACTTGAGGAAATTAGCTATGTTAAAGGCCATTTTCCATGGCATCAGATTAATGTGTTGATGCTTTAAGAATTAGAACCAAAGTCCAGGATTTGGCACATTTTACTTTCAGCCATTGCCTTGTGAGTATGAACTTCACCCCTTCATCAACTCTAGTCACAGAGCAGTCTTTTAAAATCTGACTGCAGCCCAGAAAGAAGTTCAGCATCTCTGCCTGTAAAAAGGGAAATCAGCCTGCCAGAGACTGAAAAGCAATTTCCAACAAGTCAGTAATTACAGAGGTCCACCTCAGCATCCAAATTCCTGTCAAGGATTTTTTTTTTCTACATTGGAGACATTATGTCAAGCCAAGGCAATCACTTTGTTCACAATAAGATAATTAGACAATCTGAGAGAGACCCTCTCTCTGTTCTGAACGCCTTCCTGTGCTTTGAGATCAGTAGCTTTGATAGCATTTTTGAAGCAAGACAATCCTTTCTTTACTCATATCACTTCTTACACAGAAGCCCAACAGAGTCAAACTACTCTGGATGAAATAGGACTAGGGGCCCAGATGGCTTGCCCTGCTAGGTATCACCCTTGGCTGATTCGGCCTGTCTCACAGGGTTTTAGGACCCCTCAGTGCCACTTTAAAAGTCACTGCCTCAGATGACCTAAACCAGGGGTCAGCAAACTTTTTCTGTAAAGAGCCAGATAACACACATTTTCTGCTTTGCAGGCCATAAATGGTCTCTTGTTGCAATTATTCAACTCTGCTATTGTAGCGTAAAAGTGGCCAGAGACAATATGTAAACAAATCAGCATGCCAGTCCTCTGATAAAACTTTATCTAAAAACCCAAGTGACAAGCTAGATTTGGCCCATGGGCTGTAGTTTACCAACCATAAACTAAACTAGAGACCTATATTTTTATTGCCTCTTGATTCAACGTGATATTCAAGATATAAAAGTGGAATATATCACAGAAATCACCAGAAACTCTACCTTGTACAACTTGAACTTTGATTTATTTTCATTTTACGTACAATATTTACCAAAGTTGTTACAACACAAAAATTCTGTCTCTTTCATTCACCAAGTAGCTGTTTAGGACCTTAAACCTATATTTTACTCTATAAATCATGATCATCTCAAATGTGATCTTTCATACACAGTGAATTTTAATTCTTGGAAGACATTCGCTCTAATTCCTCCTCCCCAAAAAGATGTATATCATTGAAGTATCATATAAAATTAGGTTTTACCCTTCCATTCATATGTATAAATAGCTGATATTATAAAAAAACAAGGCAAAATCAAGTTTTCTTTTCTTTTAAGTTTATTTATTTATTCTGAGAAGAAACAGAGTGAGGAGGCACAGAGAGAAAGGGAGAGAGAGAATCCCAAGCAGGCTACGCACTGTCAGTGCAAAGCCCAACACAAGGCTCCATCTCCCAAAGCCATGAGATCATGACCTGAATCAAAATCAAGAGTCAGATGCTCAACCAACTGACTGAGCCACTCAGGCACCCCAAGAGTTTTCTTGTAAATAAGCATTATACCAGAGTGGCTGAGGATGTAAAAGTATAAGGAGAAAAAGTGGGTTTTAGACTAATTTTTGATATAATATCTCAGATAGGGCTTAGGAAATTAATATTTATGTATGTATTTATATTGTATATTTATTATATATGATACCATAGTGAACACCATTCTGACAACAACCAAGCAGAACTCCTGCCCTAAGCATCATGGCAAGGGAGGCCCTGGAGCTATATTTGTTTCACAAGGTCATTCCTAGCAAATCAGGCCTGCCTAGAGCGAGGGTGAAAACTGACCCAAGCTGGGCTCTCTCCCAGGTTCCAGCTGGATCTATGAAAGGTAAATTCAAGAGCTTAGGGCTGGCTGAGGTGACCACATGGAGCAAGATGCAGCACAGGTAATGCCCGTAGTCAGAAGAACTGAAACATCCTGGCAATCCTAGGGTTCCGCTCTCCAGCTCTTCCTCAGGACTACTGTATCCAGCACTTGGATTCCACAAGCTGTCCTTTCAGTAATGCCTCCTTTTCTAATCGTGCTAGCTAGGGTTTTTTGCAACTACAGTGTTAATTTCCACATATGCTGCCTGCTCCAATTCTCATTCCACCTTCCTAGCCACACCTCTCAGAATGCTCCAAAGAGAAAGCAAATTTGCTCCATCAGTCTGCTTGGTCTGCAACTGGGGAAAGCAAGTTCTAGGAGAATGTTGTGGGGGACCTTCAGGAAACCACTCCTCTCCAGTAAGTCTTGGGACTCGCTGCCACTGCCAAACACTTTCTTATGGGAAGCAGATGAGAATAACAGACTTTCCATAAAAGTTTAGTGAAAAGCTTACCAAATAAGGTCAAAGAAGATTGAATGAGATGTCATCAAGGGACCTTAATTTCTGTACCAAGTGAAACAAAAAACATGAGAACATAGTCCCTGTGCCCCACTCCCAGAATGGCAACTCACAATGGCCCCCAGAGACATGATTGCAAGCTCAAATAACCCCCCTTCCACTTGTCCTGTAGCTGCGTAAGTCAGGCCAGTTCCAGGACCAAGCACTGCTCACAAAGTTGAAACATCCTTCCTCCAAGCAAATCGAAGATGGCCAACCCAGAATTTGGCTCTGGCAATCAGACTCCAGAGCCTGCATTATAAACCACTATGCTCTACCTCTACCCCCTCTGACCTCTCCACCTCCCTCCATCCCCTATCCAGTCTATTCCATACCCTACTCCAGATCAATCCTCCTTAGGTACAACTTTATGACTACCCCCTCCTTGCTCAAATCCAGCAGTAGTATCCTATTCACAGGCCAACTGCAGAATGCCAATCTGATTATGGCTCACCCCTTCATAAGATCTTTTAGTGGTTCTCTACCATTCTAGAATAAAGTCTTGACTGCTCACCATAGTTTACCATATTTCACAAACTCACTCTCCGATGATCCTCTTCAGTCCCATGAAAACTTGTCTCCCTTTGTTATAGGTATTCTAGACCAGCATGGGGAGGTTAACTCAGTCCCTTGATTGCAATAGCCACATTTCAAATGCTCAAAGTAACATCTAACTATGGCTACCACATTGGACAGCACAGCTCTAGACTTTCCTTGGTTCCTATGCTATGGACTCAGCTCCCTGTTGCCTCCAGACTTGACTAAACTATGCTATTTGCCTCCAATTCATTCCCACCCTTCCTTCCCCACCCCCTCCTTGAATTTCTTTTGATCCTTCAAGTCTCAGCTTATACACCACTGATCCAGAGAGGCCTTCTTTGCCTCCTCTAAGTTAAGAAACTCTGTTAAATACTCCTTGCCTTTTTTAGTAAATGAAATGATTTAACTATGTGCAACCTGTTGTTTTCCATAAGAATCAACAATGTCGGGGTACCTGGGTGGCTCGGTCGGTTAAGCGTCCAACTTCGGCTCAGGTCATGATCTCACGGTCCGTGAGTTCGAGCCCCGCGTCGGGCTCTGTGCTGACAGCTCGGAGCCTGGAGCCTGTTTCAGATTCTGTGTCTCCCTCTCTCTCTGCCCCTCCCCTGTTCATGCTCTGCCTCTCTGTCTCAAAAAAATAAATAAACGTTAAAAAAAAAAAAAAAGAATCAACAATGTCTATATTATGAACGGTTGTATCTACAGTGCCTGGTGGGCAGTCAGTAAAGACTAGGGAAGCCTCACCTACCTCTCATCCCAAACTGTCTCTGATCCTCCGTGCCTTTGCTATGTCCTGGCCAAATTACACAACTCACTGCCCTCTGAACTTTCCCTGTGTGTTCCTACCCTTGAGCTTTTGCTTGACTTGCTACCCCATCCCATTTCATCTCCTGACATCTGTCCCCTTTCAAATGCCACTTCCTATAGGGGTTCCTAACACTTAATGGAAATTGATCATTCTTTGCAGGTTTTGTAGACCATGTTTGGTATTACTACTCTTCAAGTCCCTACTGTAAGACTAAAAAGGCTGTGGCCACATCATCCCACCACCCAGCACAGTATCTGGCACACATCTTGCACTCAGTGAAAGCAAGGTGCTGGGCAACCAATGAATCTCAGACAGAACTACCAACAGTGACAATCTGTTCATGTGGGATGATTAAGGAGGATGATGGCAGGATAGGAAATTCAAAAGAACAAAAGAAAATTACCTGAATAACAACAGATTAAAGAGGCTGCTGGGAAATGTGAAGCAGCTCTCTAATTTACTTTTGGGAAAATGACTTTTTTTTTTAATGGTAGCATGAAGGTCAAACACTGACTGACGGACATTGCATCATGCTAGCTGTCAATCTGATCAGAAAAATTTCATACTAAATCAAAATTGATATTTGGATTTCATTCTTTGATCTAAATATTTCTTAATACATGGCACATACATTTTGTCAAATGTGAGATACAAAATTTCATTTAACTAATTCCATTTGTAAGATCAAAGTCCAAACTAAACTTACTAACTTTACTCATTATTTATACAAATTTTGGTCCTAATTGGATCCCAATATGAACATCTTCGTGTAAGAGGGACCTCCTGCATAAAAGTACAGTTTTAACTAATTCCCTGTAAGAAGTTAACATTCCACAGACTGTCACGTCTTCTTTGGTCTTACATTTGTGCTACAGAAGTTTTAACCCTGCATGTCTTCACAGCCATAAGCTAATCCCCCTAAAACAGAATTAATCTTATTACTACCCACACAGAGACTAACTAGAAAAGGCATTTGCAGAACAAAACAAACAAACAAAAATCACAGTAGCAAAAAGAAAAATACAACACTAGCCCATTTCCATTCATCTTATGGTCTTTCAGGTAGAAGAGCCTTTAACTTTTCACTCTTAGGCTTTGTGTAAATTACAAGACAGTACCAAATTCAAAGTGATTTTTATTTTTAGACTGTCAATCCAATCAGCTTTTGATTTTCTCACTGACTCAGAAATACAAGAGATTTCTAACATATATATTTATTCTAGCCCCCTACATAATCACAGAAAGTAAAAACTTGAGAAATTTTCAGTAGGCCAGAATAATATAGAATTGTTAGTTTGTAATGTGAAAACTAAAACAGCTTTAAATTTATTATATTAACCCTAACTGGTATAAATGACTTAACTTTCCTACTTATCCAAAGCAATTCTAATTTCAAGCAAATAAGACCAAAACAGACAGGCTGGCAATTTGATAAAATGTACACTCACAGTCTAATAAAACAGACTAAGAAAAACATATTGGTTTAAAAGTTCTAATTTTCACCATCTTCTCCCAGACCCTCACACACTATCCACAGCTGACTTTTTCAAGGTATTAAGAAATATGAATTTTAATCTGCTATGAGGCTTCTCACAGGAGATGAGAATGGAATGATACCATTCCTATTTTTTATTTTTTTTTATTTTTTTAATGTTTATTTATTTTTGAGAGAGAGACACAGAGACAGAGAGAGCTGGGGAGGAAGGAGCAGAGAGAGAAGGAGACAACAGAATCCAAAGCAGGATCCAGGCTCTGAGCTGTCAGCACAGAGCCTGACACGGGGCTTGAACTCATGCTGTGAGATCATGACCTGAGCCAAAGTCAGACGCCCAATGAACTGAGCCACCCAGGTGACCCCTATTCCTATTTTTTAGTTACACCCAGCTTGGCTGAGGATAAAGATGTAAATAGGAGGTGAAGTTACTAAAGATAAAAAAAATTCAGGATCTGTCATTAGCAAGAAAACAAGGGGGATTTCATAAGTACTAGTACTTTGGCTCACATTATAAACATGCAAGATCCAAACAGCATGAATAAAACTCTGTTACATGTCCAGATGAAAGAAAGGATATCAGAAAAGAATTCAGAGTTCCCAGCACTATCTTGACTAAAAAAGAAGTGAAGTCAAGTTAACATTCTGAGGCAGAAGATCCTTCCTGGTTCTCAACTCAAATTCTCCACAAGCTTTATTTCACCAGTGTCAAACACACTTACAACACACTTACATCACAATTATCTAGAAGTCCTATCTTAGATCATTCAAGTTCAACACATTAAGACACACTCAATCATAGATCAGTCTGTTTAAACCCTACCTACTCTGCACACTTCTAACAAGCTTGGCATTCTAATTCCCAGTCTCCAGCAAACTAACAATAAAAAGATGAAATGTGAAACACATGCTAGAGACACCAACATTGTTAACAGAGATAGATGTCCTCTAGCAGCATAGGAAGAACCAGAAAAAAAAACACCAAAAATATACATGCAAAGGAGATAATCTGAGACCACTTAGGAGAGAGGCAAATAACCCTATATTCCCAAGACCACCCCAAGGCACCTACCCCCTCACAAGAAAGAATAATAATAGACACTGCTAATCTTGACCCTGAGCTATGAATAAAAGGTTCCAATCTGCTGGGGACACTCTGTGTAAGAAAGTCAGGAAGTATTCCAATAGCTGTAATCTATAAAGACTTCCCTCAGAGTGGTTAATCATTTTTGAAAGTGTTGACACATAAAGGGCGAGGCTATGGTCACTTGGGGAGCTGTCTTATAAGGAAAGCTCCCTTCTCCCACACCATCAGTTAATGAAGCACTGCATACATATACTCCACATCGGAAAGCAGTTCCAAGGACAGCATTCCAAAGTCAGCTATAACAACAAACAACAGATGTCCTAAAGAGGCACAGGTATTTCCTCCCCACACCCAAACTGTTTAAAAAGGGGGAAAAAAATAAACCAAAAAAAAAAAAGTGTGACCAGATAGGTAAACTATCAATGAGCTGAAAAAATTTCAAGTTTCCAATGAAGGCAAAAGAGCACCAAAAAAAAAAAAAAAAAAAAAAAAAAAGACAAATCATTCTCATTTTTTACAAAAAAAGGCACCAGATAAATTTCCCTCTGTACAACTGCCAGGCCCACAGGCAGCTCTTCAACACAAAGATGATGAAACCAGAAAGATTTCCTCAAGGGAGCAGATACTTCCAAGTAGCAAATTTCTAATTTTTTCTTTTTTTTTTTAAGTTTATATATGTATTTTGAGAGACACAGAGACAGAGTGAGTTGGGGGTGGGGCAGAGAGAGAGAGGGAGAGAGAGAATTCCAAGCAGGTTCTGTGCTGCCAGTGCAGGGACGAATGTGGGGCCCAAACTCACAAAACCACAAGATCATGACCTGAGCCAAAACCAAGAGTCAGACACTTAACCCACTGAGCCACCCAAGTGCTCACCAAATTTCCATTTTTAAATAAGCATATTTATTGTTATTTTCTCCAGTTACAATAATGTGAATAGTTGTTAAATACTAAATTCTAGTTTCTAAACTCCTATAATTGAGGCGACACAGCCTCCAATCAGGGTAAGATAGGGTAAGGGTATGTACCCTCCACCCCCAGCCCCCAGCACCAAATTACTAAAATCCATCAACTTAGGGCAAAACAGGACTGAGACATCTGGCTGAAATGAGACCACTGTGGCCAGATCTGAAGGGGAATAAGTGTGTTTCCCACCATCATGGCAGGCTATATACTTATGTATTTATTTATAACTTCTACTTCACCTGTTTTTAGAAAGACTCTGAGGATCCTGGCCAATGAGCTGCCTAAAAAACCAGTCCTGCAATTTCTTTACACATTTTCTTTACATCCTGAAAAAGTGTAATGGAAAAACCACACTCTCATCCAAACCATCCGGAATACACATAACGATAGCAAAGATGATGAAGTAATCCAATGGTTCCCACCTGATCCTTACCTTGTCCCTACCATGGCATACAGGAGTAGGGTGACAAACTCCGCCTGATTTGTCCAGCACTTTTCTGATTTATAAACTGGAATCCCACATCCTGGAACCTTCTCACTCCTAGGCGCCTGGAATAGTCAGTCATCCTACACAGAAACAGTGACATTCACACATCCCCATGGTGGTGTCCAGAGATGTGGTTACATACAACCCCTTGTCTTTTTAGCTCAGGGAAATATAAACATGAGTGGGAATCTTGTCAGTCAGACTTGGATTCAAATTCCATTCCCTCCACTTCCCAGCACTGTGAACTTAACCTCTCTAAGCCCTAGTTGCTACACTTATAAAGATAACAACACAACCTCCTTCAGAGAACTAGGGGTCCAAACTTTCTATTATATAAGCTATCTAATATTGCATCTCATATTTATATCATTTTATTTTATAATATAACCACATAATTTAGTTTTAACACATTATTTGCAAATTTCATTACCCTAACTACTAAGAACAAATCATTTCCCCCACAGCTCACAACTTAGGCTCACAGTTGAGAGCTCTAGCATTAATAACCATAAGAATGACATCAACACCAAAATATCCAGTGCAATCCTTCTTTGCAATCCAGTCAAAATGACCAATTTTGGCACATCTGGACCCAAAAAGAAAAATAACCCAGGAGTTTACCACTTGTACAAAAAAGTAGGTTTTCTTCTACCTGGTTCCCTGTCAGTAACTGCATTCTCTCTTTTCTGCCCTGCCCATCTAGAAGAGCTCTCTGTTATCTGCATCAACAATACTACCGCATCTAAAAAGATCAAGTTGAAAATAGCCAAGTTATGGAAGCACTTAAGTGTTCATCCATAGATGAATGGATAAAGAAGAGGTGAAATACAGTTACACCTATAGATAGATAGATAGATAGATAGATAATATTAATGATATACAATTACACACACACATACATATATATACACATTTATATATAATGGAATATATATTTTATGGCTGGGTAATATTCCACCATATATGTTATATATGTTATATATATGAATACGTATATGTGTGTATACATATATATATATATATATATATAATGTAACATATATATAGAACATATAATGGAATATTACTCAGCCATAAAAAAGAATAAGATCTTGCCATTTGGGACAACCTAGAGGGTACAATGCTAAAACAAGTCAGAAAAAGACAAATACCATATTATTTGTGGAATTTACTTACTTGTGGAATTTACGAAACAAAACAAACAAATTTAAAGAAGGAGAGATTAAAAAAAACAGACTCTTAAATACAGAGAACAAACTGGCAGTCTCCAGAGGGAAGGCAGGTAGGGGGAATGGGTGAAATAGGTGAAAGGGATTAAGAGCACACTTACCTTTTTTTTTTTAATTTTTTTTTAACGTTTATTTATTTTTGAGACAGAGAGAGACAGAGCATGAACGGGGGAGGGGCAGAGAGACAGGGAGACACAGAATCGGAAGCAGGCTCCAGGCTCTAAGCTGTCAGCACAGAGCCCAACGTGGGGCTCGAACTCACGGACCGTGAGATCATGACCTGAGACGAAGTCGGACGCTTAACCGACTGAGCCACCCAGACGCCCCAAGAGCACACTTATCTTGATGAGCACTGAGTAATGTATAGAATTGTTGAATCATTATATTGTACACCTAAAACTAATATAATACTTGAATAACTAAATAATAAAGAGGCCAAGTTAAACAGACACGTTTCCTCTCAGTGACTATTCAAATGTAATTCCATGTAAAACAGCAGACTATCTCTAGAAAGAAATGGAGATGAAAGTGGAATAACAACAAGAACATGTGTAAAATGTGTCAACCCAAGGCATGACAGCAGATAAGCCAATAATGCCCACATGGCCAATGCTAAGTTATGTGTATAGTCCTCAAGTCCAAAACACAAAGTCCTGAAGGAAAACATATACTATAGTGTAGTATAGCCTCATGTACAAAAGGGGTATCCCTGTCCCCATTTCTCTAGCACAACTACCATGTCACTCACCTGCCTTCATTTCTTAAATTATTTATCCTTCACATGGAAAGGATAGCAACATACACATGCAGGCATTAGTGATAGCTTCAAGATGAAAGGTATATTCAAGGACCTCTTTTATGGAGGATTCTATTTTCATATGCATGAAATGTGCAAATTAAACAAACTATACTTTTCTTATGGCTCTCGACCACATTATGACTTCTGAGATAATGATTTGTATTACTTTGCCCACCAGAGTAGAAGCTTCCAAAGAAATGTGTGATGGCAGGGCTGCCACTAGCTTATATGGCACCTTTGTGCAAATTATAAAAGGAACTCTCTTCCTCAAAACACTTTACTTCTGACTTTTCTGACTGCCAGAAAATTGTTACAATATGATTTTGTTGGAACAAGGGGCTGTGTTGCCATATTCTGACACACTGCAGTAATATATAAGTATATGATGTCCATGATATACATGGCACCCCCAGAGTTGTGCAGTGCTCTATCTACACAACTATACGTTGGTTCTGGGCAATGTCCCTTCATCTTCATTGAATCACAGCACTTCAGATAAACTACTTGTGATTTGCCTAAAAACTGTCCTGACAAGTCGGATTTACATACTGCTTGTGTGGGTGTGATTGCATGCATGCATGTATGTATCCATAGTATATATTATTTTTTAATAAACTTTGCAAAAAAAAAGAAAGAGAAAGAAAGAAAGAAAGAAAGAAAGAAAGAAAGAAAGAAAGAAAGAAAGAGAAAAGAGAGAGAACGGTCTGCCAGGTTAGATTACTGGCCCAAAGCCATGAGAACAGCTATTCTTGATATATCAGGATAAGAAATTTTTAAATACATGCTTTTATACCAAGGCAATGTCATAGTGAGAGAAAGAGGAAAAGAGGAAAATTTGGAGTTCCAGAGCAATCAATTTATTCCCAAGGCAAAAGTATTTATTCTTACCCTACATGATCAAAAATTTTACTAATGGTCATAAAAATAATTGCCCCATTTCAAAAAACACTTGCTATAGTACAGGAATAAAGTTTACTATGTGAGCTTCTTCTTCCTTAAATAGTTTTATGTTTAACTGCCATCAACTTCACCTTTCCCACCTTCAGATTCTGGCCTCTAAATGAGACCATTAAGAGTTCGCAAGGCTCAGGATAATGGGTTTTCCAGAAACGAGATCCCAGTTTCCCAAGCAATGGGAAGGCCAGACCACAAGAGCCACAGCTTAAAGAAAGTAAATAATTCAAAAATAAAAGTCTGTAAACAGGCAGGTTTTTTATGACCTGCTCTACTTGCAGAGCACTGACTCAGACATATCGCTTTTCCTCATCCTCTTATATCATCACTACAAGTAACAGTGAGTGCAGCAAGGCCAAGAAAAACAGCTTTATAAAGAGAGGGAAGGAAGCCAGCCCAGTGAGATTCTAATAATGGCCAGGTGCCCTTTTCCTGGGTTCTCTCACTTTACTCTCACAACATAGATTTTCTTAGTCCCATTTTACAAAGGAGCAAGCTGAGTCTGAGAGAGGCTGAACAACTTGCCTAATGTCACACAGTTAGTAACAGTAAGCCATGTCTGGCTCCACAGCTCTTGCCTTTCTGCTATACCACACTGCTCTGAGCAGAGCTTCAGGTCAGCACTTACCAAACCTTCATATGCTCACAGGTCTCCTGCAGATCTTGTTATTAAGCAGATTCTTATTCCAGATGCCTGGGGTGGAGGCTGAGATGCTGCATTTCTAATTGTGGTTAGACAATTATAACTAAAAGTATTGGACCACACTTTGAGTATCAATTATTCTGAACAGTGGTTCTCAACTGGAGACAATTTTGTACCCTCCCCCCCCTCCCCACCAGGGGACATTTGGCAATGTCTGAGGACATTTTTGATAGTTACAACTGAGGGAATATGATTCTACTGAATTTTGTAGGTGGAGGTCAGTGATGTTGCTAAACATTCTACGATATACAGGATGCACCCTACACCACCACCAAAGAATTATCCATCCCAGAATGTCAACAGTGTGACACACAGTTAAGGAACTCTGCTTCAGAGGTCCCAAGTTCATTTAATCTTCTTCCAAAGCTGTTGTAGTTTTGCAAACCTGCACTGGGGTCAAAGGTAGCTCTAGTATTTCTAAACTTCTCCTTAAAGTCTGATAGAAAAGTTGATGCCACGCAAGTGATGACTACAATACTATGAAGTTTAATTTCCTCACAAATATTCCACCATCGTACTGAAGAAAATCAAATCAGCTGATTACAAAGAAGCATTTCACAAACTGCCTAGATTTTCTGTAAGGTCCTTGTTTCTTAGCACTGGAGTTCACAATTGAAAAAGCAAAAGATAAGATTATTTTTAGATGCAAATTTTATAATTTCCTGTTCTGGCAGTTCAAACATTTACCCTGATGGATCACACAAAACCATCTCTTACTATCCAGCATTAGTTATTGCTCCCCACCACCAATAGTGCTGGGATATTGTAGTGCTTTGCTCCCAGCATCCACTCAATTCCCAAAATTCAGTAAAGAAACCAGTCATTCATCTACATCTTTAATATTTATGGCATAGAAACACTAGTTCAATTTAGTATTTTTCCTGAAGTAACGATACTTTATTGTCTTCAAATGTCATTTTGTTTGAATATAGCATATACGTTAGAAAGACGAGCACTGGGTGTTGTATGGAAACCAATTTGACGATAAATTTCATATTTTAAATTAATTAATTAATTAATTAATTTATGGTCAACACTACCAAAAAAAGAAAAGAAAAGAAAAGAAAAGAAAGAAAGAAAGAAAGAAAGAAAGAAAGACTGTACATTTGCATACAACTAGGGGTGGTGTAATTTGGTTAAAATCATATAGCTTTTTCAGGGAGGTGGGATCTATGTGTGTCACATCTTATGGGTTGTCATCATACCAAGGACAGTGCTAGATCCTATGAATGGTCTTTGTCTGGATATTCGCAGTCAAGTAAATGGATATTTAATAATTCCTATAAGAAATAAGCATAGGCAGTCTAGGGTGAGAGAGAGTGAAAGTGACGGCTTCTGAGAAGGTAATGCCTGGGCTAAATAATGCAGGACAAATATAGGCTGGTCAGGTAAAGATGGAGAAGGAAGGGTACCCCCAGACAATAGGGGAGCTGCATAAACATAAGCACAGAGCCCGGAAGCCAGTTACTGAGCAAAGCCAGAATTTGAGGTGACTGGAGCAGACCAGAGAGAAAGAGCAAGAAACAAGACTGGACAAGCAGGAAAGAGCCTTGCGAGCCAGGCTCCGGAGTGTGTACTTGGTCTGCCTGGCAATGGAAGGTATGGAAAGGATAGACATGAATTTTTCAAAGATGATTATGATAGCAGCATAAAGAAGGAACCACAAGAGGCATAAAGCTGGGAGAGCAGTTAAGACGACGAGCCAAAGGTAAGAGCAATGGAAATGAAAAGCCACAAGATCTGAAAATTTGCAGAGAGAACAAGATTTAGTGATACAGTGGATGTAGGGGATGTGGTAGGCTGAAAAATGGCCCCCCAAAGATGGCCACATCCTAATCCCCAAAACCTGTGTATATGTTACCTTACATGGCAAGGACTCTGCAAATACATTACGTTAAAGATCTTGAGATGAGAAGATTATCCCAGATTATCTGGATGGGCTCAATGGAAGCACAGGGGTCCACCTAAGAGGGAAGTGAAAGGGTCAGCCAGAGGGAAGGAAATGTAACAACAGAAGCAGAGGTCATAGAAAGAGAGATTTAAGGATATAGGAAGGGGCCACAAGCCAAGGATTGCAGCTGGCCTCTAAAGGTTTTGAAAGGCAAAGAAATGAATTCTCCCCTAGAGACTCCAGAAGGGACACAGGCCTGCCAACACACTGATTTTAGCACAGTGAAACTGATTTCAGACTTCTGACCCCCAGAATTATATGAGGATATGCTGTAAACCAATAAGTTCATGGTAATATGTTACAGCAGCAATAGGAAACTAATACAGGAGTGATGGGGAAAGAGAAACTGATGATGACTCCCAGTATCTGGCTTGGGTTGGGAGCTAAACAGTGGTCACAGTCAGCGAGACAGAGACACAGGAGGAAGAACAAGAAGTTCCATTCTGGACAGGCTAAGATATCTCCGCAACCCACAAGTTGCTCACTAGAAACTTACATATATGGCCCTAATGCTCAGGAGACATGTCCACACTGGGGACAGAATTTTCTACAAACTGGGTACTCAGTATGTGTTTAATTAGGTCCACTGAATTTTCATCTTCTTTTAATAAAAAGGTTAGCTGCAGGAATATTACCACTACTATTATAATGAGATAAAATATGCGATGAGGAGTAATTATTTCTATAGGCAAGAATGGGATAGTGGAAGAACTCTATTCACATTCTAACTCTAACATGGTAGCTATGTTACCCTGCAAAAGCCACACCTGCTCTGTGTCTCAGTGGCCTCATCTATAAACAGAGGATAAATCTTAACTGAGATTAAATGTATAATGAGTGACTGGCACTTAGGTGAGTGCCAAGCACAAAGCAAGTACTCAGTAAAGGGTAGCCATTATAAGCTCTATTTGTTCACAATTCATTAAAAATATTTTGATGAATGATAAGAATTTTTATGTCATCTTGACATGATATTATACATGGAAAATCCAATAGACTCCACCCAAAGTCTGCTAGAACTAATACACGAATTCAGCAAAGTTGCAGGATACAAAATCAATGTACAGAAATTAGTTGCATTCTTATACACTAATAATGAAGCAACAGAAAGACAAATAAAGAAACTGATCCCATTCACAATTGCACCAAGAAGCATAAAATACCTAGGAATAAATCTAACCAAAGATGTACAAGATCTGTATGCTGAAAACTACAGAAAGCTTATGAAGGAAATTGAAGAAGATATAAAGAAATGGAAAAACATTCCGTGCTTATGGGCTGGAAGAATAAATATTGTCAAAATGTCAATACTACCCAAAGCTATCTACACATTCAATGCAATCCCAATCGAAACTGCAACAGCATTCTTCTCGAAACTAGAACAAGCAATCCTAAAATTCATATGGAACCACAAAAGGCCCCGAATAGCCAAAGTAATTTTGAAGAAGAAGACCAAAGCAGGAGGCATCACAATCCCAGACTTTAGCCTCTACTACAAAGCTGTCATCATCAAGACAGCATGGTATTGGCACAAAAACAGACACATAGACCAATGGAATAGAATAGAAACCCCAGAACTAGACCCACAAAAGTATGGCCAACTCATCTTTGACAAAGCAGGAAAGAATATCCAATGGAAAAAAGACAGTCTCTTTAGCAAATGGTGCTGGGAGAACTGGACAGCAACATGCAGAAGAATGAAATTAGAACACTCTTACACCATTCACAAAAATTAACTCAAAATGGATAAAGGACTTGAATGTGAGACAGGAAACCATCAAAACACTAGAGGAGAAAGCAGGAAAAGACCTCTCTGACCTCAGCCGCAGCCATTTCTTACTTGACACATCCCCAAAGGCAAGGGAATTAAAAGCAAAAATGAACGATTGGGACCTCATGAAGATAAAAAGCTTCTGCACTGCAAAGGAAATGATCAACAAAACTAAAAGGCAAGCAACAGAATGGGAAAAGATATTTGCAAATGACATATCGGACAGAGGGCTAGTATCCAAAATCTATAAAAAGCTCACCAAACTCCACACCCAAAAAACAAATAATCCAGTGAAGAAATGGGCAGAAAACATGAATAGACACTTCTCTAAAGAAGACATCCAGATGGCCAACAGACACATGAAAAGATGCTCAACATCACTCCTCAGGAGGGAAATACAAATCAAAACCACACTCAGATACCACCTCACGCCAGTCAGAGTGGCCAAAATGAACAAATCAGGAGACTATAGATGCTGGAGAGGATGTGGAGAAACGGGAACCCTCTTGCACTGTTGGTGGGAATGCAAATTGGTGCAGCCGCTCTGGAAAGCAGTGTGGAGGTTCCTCAGAAAATTAAAAATAGACCTACCCTATGACCCAGCAATAGCCACTGCTAGGAATTTACCCAAAGGATACAGGAGTACTGATGCATAGGGGCACTTGTAACCCAATGTTTATAGCAGCACTTTCAACAATAGCCAAATTGTGTAAAAAGCCTAAATGTCCATCAACTGATGAATGGATAAAGAAATTGTGGTTTATATACACAATGGAGTACTACGTGGCAATGAGAAAGAATGAAATATGGCCCTTTGTAGCAACGTGGATGGAACTGGAGAGTGTGATGCTAAGTGAAATAACCCATAAAGAGAAAGACAGATACCATATGTTTTCACTCTTATGTGGATCCTGAGAAACTTAACAGAAACCCATGGGGGAGGGGAAGGAAAAAAAGAAAAAAAAGAGGTTAGAGTGGGAGAGAGAGCCAAAGCATAAGAGACTCTTAAAAACTGAGAACAGAGGTCTGGAGGGAAGATGGCGGTGTAGGAGAATGCTGGGCTCACCGCGCGTCCTGCTGATCACTTAGATTCCACCTACACCTGCCTAAATAACACAGAAAACCGCCAGAGGATTAGCAGAACGGAGTCTCCGGAGCCAAGCGCAGACGAGAGGCCCACAGAAGAGGGTAGGAAGGGCGGCGAGGTGGTGCACGCTCCACGGACTGGCGGGAGGGAGCTGGGGCGGAGGGGCAGCTCACCGGCAAAGCAGAGCCCCTGAGTCTGGCTGGCAAAAGCGGAGGGGCCTGACGGACTGTGTTCCGACAGCAAGCGCGACTTAGCGTCTGGGAGGTCATAAGTTAACAGCTCTGCTCAGAAAGCAGGAAGGCTGGAGGACAAAGGGAGGGAGAGCTGCTGAGCCCCCGGACGACAGAGCTCAGCTTGGCAGGGAACAAAGGCGCTCACCAGCGCCATCTCCCCTGCCCATCCCCCAGCCAAAATCCCAAAGGGAACCAGTTCCTGCCAGGGAACTTGCTCGCTCCGCGCAAACACCCAACTCTACTTCTGCGGAGCCAAACCTCCGGCAGCAGATCTGACTCCCTCCCGCTGCCACAGGGCCCCTCCTGAAGTGGATCACCTAAGGAGAAGCGAGCTAAGCCTACCCCTCCTGCCCCCGTGCACCTTGCCTACCCACCCCAGCTAACACGCCAGATCCCCAGCACCACAAGCCTGGCAGTGTGCAAGTAGCCCAGATGGGCCACGCCACCCCACAGTGAAGCCCGCCCCTAGGAGAGGGGAAGAGAAGGCACACACCAGTCTGACTGTGGCCCCAGCGGTGGGCTGGGGGCAGACATCGGGTCGGACTGCGGCCCCGCCCACTAACTCCAGTTATACACCACAGCACAGGGGAAGTGCCCTGCAGGTCCTCACCACTCCAGGGACTATCCAAAATGACCTAACGGAAGAATTCCCCTCAGAAGAATCTCCAGGAAATAACAACAGCTAATGAACTGATCAAAAAGGATTTAAATAATATAACAGAAAGTGAATTTAGAATAATAGTCATAAAATTAATCGCTGGGCTTGAAAACAGTATAGAGGACAGCAGAGAATCTCTTGCTACAGAGATCAAGGGACTAAGGAACAGTCACGAGGAGCTGAAAAGCGCTTTAAACGAAATGCAAAACAAAATGGAAACGACGACGGCTCGGATTAAAGAGGCAGAGGAGAGAATAGCTGAACTAGAAGATAAAGTTATGGAAAAAGAGGAAGCTGAGAGAAAGAGAGATAAAAAAATCCAGGAGTATGAGGGGAAAATTAGAGAACTAAGTGATACACTAAAAAGAAATAATATACACATAATTGGTATCCCAGAGGAGGAAGAGAGAGGGAAAGGTGCTGAAGGGGTACTTGAAGAAATTATAGCTGAGAACTTCCCTGAACTGGGGAAGGAAAAAGGCATTGAAATCCAAGAGGCACAGAGAACTCCCTTCAGACGTAACTTGAATCGATCTTCTGCACGACGTATCATAGTGAAACTGGAAAAATACAAGGATGAAGAGAAAATTCTGAAAGCAGCAAGGGATAACGTGCCTTCACATAGAAAGGGAGACCTATAAGACTCGTGACTGATCTCTCTTTTGAAACTTGGCAGGCCAGAAAGGCTTGGCACGATATCTTCAGTGTGCTAAACAGAAAAAATATGCAGCCGAGAATCCTTTATCCAGCAAGTCTGTCATTTAGAATAGAAGGAGAGATAAAGGTCTTCCCAAACAAACAAAAACTGAAGGAATTTGTCACCACTAAACCAGCCCTACAAGAGATCCTAAGGGGGATCCTGTGAGACAAAGTACCAGAGACATCACTACAAGCATAAAACATACAGACATCACAATGACTCTAAACCCGTATCTTTCTATAATAACACTGAATGTAAATGGATTAAATGCGCCAACCAAAAGACATAGGGTATCAGAATGGATAAAAAAACAAGACCCATCTATTTGCTGTCTACAAGAGACTCATTTTAGATCTGAGGACACCTTTAGATTGACAGTGAGGGGATGGAGAACTATTTATCATGCTCCTGGAAGCCAAAAGAAAGCTGGAGTAGCCATACTTATATCAGACAAACTAGACTTTAAATTAAAGGCTGTAACAAGAGATGAAGAAGGGCATTATATAATAATCACAGGGTCTCTCCATCAGGAAGAGCTAACAATTATAAATGTCTATGCGCCGAATACCGTTGCCCCCAAATATATAAAACAATTACTCATAAACATAAGCAACCTTATTGATAAGAATGTGGTCATTGCAGGGGACTTTAACACCCCACTTACAGAAATGGATAGATCATCTAGACACACGGTCAATAAAGAAACAAGGGCCCTGAATGATACATTGGATCAGATGGACTTGACAGATATATTTAGAACTCTGCATCCCAAAGCAACAGAATATACTTTCTTCTCAAGTGCACATGGAACATTCTCCAAGATAGATCATATACTGGGTCACAAAACAGCCCTTCATAAGTTTACAAGAATTGAAATTATACCATGCATACTTTCAGACCACAATGCTATGAAGCTTGAAATCAACCACAGGAAAAAGTCTGGAAAACCTCCAAAAGCATGGAGGTTAAAGAACACCCTACTAACGAATGAGTGGGTCAACCAGGCAATTAGAGAAGAAATTAAAAAATATATGGAAACAAACGAAAATGAAAATACAACAATCCAAACGCTTTGGGACGCAGCGAAGGCAGTCCTGAGAGGAAAATACATTGCAATCCAGGCCTATCTCAAGAAACAAGAAAAATCCCAAATACAAAATCTAACAGCACACCTAAAGGAAATAGAAGCAGAACAGCAAAGGCAGCCTAAACCCAGCAGAAGAAGAGAAATAATAAAGATCAGAGCAGAAATAAACAATATAGAATCTAAAAAAACTGTAGAGCAGATCAACAAAACCAAGAGTTGGTTTTTTGAAAAAATAAACAAAATTGACAAACTTCTAGCCAGGCTTCTCAAAAAGAAAAGGGAGATGACCCAAATAGATAAGATCATGAATGAAAATGGAATTATTACAACCAATCCCTCAGAGATACAAACAATTATCAGGGAATACTATGAAAAATTATATGCCAACAAATTGGACAACCTGGAAGAAATGGACAAATTCCTAAACACCCACACTCTTCCAAAACTCAATCAGGAGGAAATAGAAAGCTTGAACAGACCCATAACCAGCGAAGAAATTGAATCGGTTATCAAAAATCTCCCAACAAATAAGAGTCCAGGACCAGATGGCTTCCCAGGGGAGTTCTACCAGACGTTTAAAGCAGAGATAATACCTATCCTTCTCAAGCTATTCCAAGAAATAGAAAGGGAAGGAAAACTTCCAGACTCATTCTATGAAGCCAGTATTACTTTGATTCCTAAACCAGACAGAGACCCAGTAAAAAAAGAGAACTACAGGCCAATATCCCTGATGAATATGGATGCAAAAATTCTCAATAAGATACTAGCAAATCGAATTCAATGGCATATAAAAAGAATTATTCACCATGATCAAGTGGGATTCATTCCTGGGATGCAGGGGCTGGTTCAACATTCGCAAATCAATCAACGTGATACATCACATTAATAAAAAAAAAGAGAAGAACCATATGATCCTGTCAATCGATGCAGAAAAGACCTTTGACAAAATCCAGCACCCTTTCTTAATAAAAACCCTTGAGAAAGTCGGGATAGAAGGAACGTACTTAAAGATCATAAAAGCCATTTATGAAAAGCTCACAGCTAACATCATCCTCAATGGGGAAAAACTGAGAGCCTTTTCCCTGAGATCAGGAACACGACAGGGATGTCCACTCTCACCGCTGTTGTTTAACATAGTGTTGGAAGTGCTAGCATCAGCAATCAGACAACAAAAGGAAATCAAAGGCATCAAAATTGGCAAAGATGAAGTCAAGCTTTCGCTTTTTGCAGATGACATGATATTATACATGGAAAATCCAATAGACTCCACCCAAAGTCTGCTAGAACTGATACATGAATTCAGCAAAGTTGCAGGATACAAAATCAATGTACAGAAATCAGTTGCATTCTTATACACTAACAATGAAGCAACAGAAAGACAAATAAAGAAACTGATCCCATTCACAATTGCACCAAGAAGCATAAAATACCTAGGAATAAATCTAACCAAAGATGTAAAAGATCTGTATGCTGAAAACTACAGAAAGCTTATGAAGGAAATTGAAGAAGATATAAAGAAATGGAAAAACATTCCGTGCTTATGGGCTGGAAGAATAAATATTGTCAAAATGTCAATACTACCCAAAGCTATCTACACATTCAATGCAATCCCAATCAAAATTGCACCAGCATTCTTCTCGAAACTAGAACAAGCAATCCTAAAATTCATATGGAACCACAAAAGGCCCCGAATAGCCAAAGTAATTTTGAAGAAGAAGACCAAAGCAGGAGGCATCACAATCCCAGACTTTAGCCTCTACTACAAAGCTGTCATCATCAAGACAGCATGGTATTGGCACAAAAACAGACACATAGACCAATGGAATAGAATAGAAACCCCAGAACTAGACCCACAAACGTATGGCCAACTCATCTTTGACAAAGCAGGAAAGAACATCCAATGGAAAAAAGACAGTCTCTTTAACAAATGGTGCTGGGAGAACTGGACAGCAACATGCAGAAGGTTGAAACTAGACCACTTTCTCACAGCATTCACAAAAATAAACTCAAAATGGATAAAGGACCTGAATGTGAGACAGGAAACCATCAAAACCCTAAAGGAGAAAGCAGGAAAAGACCTCTCTGACCTCAGCCGTAGCAATCTCTTACTCGACACATCCCCAAAGGCAAGGGAATTAAAAGCAAAAGTAAATTACTGGGACCTTATGAAGATAAAAAGCTTCTGCACAGCAAAGGAAACAACCAACAAAACTAAAAGGCAACCAACGGAATGGGAAAAGATATTTGCAAATGACATATCGGACAAAGGGCTAGTATCCAAAATCTATAAAGAGCTCACCAAACTCCACACCCGAAAAACAAATAACCCAGTGAAGAAATGGCCAGAAAACATGAATAGACACTTCTCTAAAGAAGACATCCAGATGGCCAACAGGCACATGAAAAGATGTTCAACGTCGCTTCTTATCAGGGAAATACAAATCAAAACCACACTCAGATATCACCTCACGCCAGTCAGAGTGGCCAAAATGAACAAATCAGGAGACTATAGATGCTGGAGAGGATGTGGAGAAACGGGAACCCTCTTGCACTGTTGGTGGGAATGCAAATTGGTGCAGCCGCTCTGGAAAGCAGTGTGGAGGTTCCTCAGAAAATTAAAAATAGACCTACCCTATGACCCAGCAATAGCACTGCTAGGAATTTACCCAAAGGATACAGGAGTACTGATGCATAGGGGCACTTGTACCCCAATATTTATAGCGGCACTCTCAACAATAGCCAAATTATGGAAAGAGCCTAAATGTCCATCAACTGATGAATGGATAAAGAAATTGTGGTTTATATACACAATGGAATACTACGTGGCAATGAGAAAGAATGAAATATGGCCTTTTGTAGCAACGTGGATGGAACTGGAGAGTGTGATGCTAAGTGAAATAAGCCATACAAAGAAAGACAGATACCATGTGGTTTCACTCTTATGTGGATCCTGAGAAACTTAACAGAAACCCATGGGAGAGGGGAAGGAAAAAAAAAAGAGGTTAGAGTGGGAGAGAGCCAAAGCATAAGAGACTGTTAAAAACTGAGAACAAACTGAGGGTTGATGGGGGGTGGGAGGGAGGGCAGGGTGGGTGATGGGTATTGAGGAGGGCACCTTTTGGGATGAGCACTGGGTGTTGTATGGAAACCAATTTGACAGTAAATTTCATATATTAAAAAATAAAAAAAAAATAAAATAAAATAAAATAAAATAAAAAAAAAACCAAACTGAGGGTTGATGGGGGGTGGGAGGGAGGGGAGGATGGGTGATGGGTATTGAGGAGGGCACCTTTTGGGATGAGCACTGGGTGTTGTATGGAAACCAATTTGACAATAAATTTCATATATTAAAAAAAATGATTTCAGATATATGATACAAAAAAAAAACTGAGAACAAACTGAGGGTTGATGGGGGGTGGGAGGGAGGGGAGGGTAGGTGATGGGCATTGAAGAGGGCATCTTTTGGGATGAGCACTGGGTGTTGTATGGAAACTAATTTGACAATAAATTTCATATAATAAAAAAAAAAAGAACTTTTATGTCATCTCAAAGGTTGTAACAACTTCTAATTATCTCATGTTTTCTTTCCCCAGTCATCTTCTATATACATCAAACACTTTGGTCATCTATTGAAGATGTGTAAGATGATCTCTCCTCACAAGAGGCAGATATGTATCAATAATGATAAACCAGCAGTCAGCACCTACTGTGTGACAGGTGCTGGTGATATTAAAGATTAATAAGATATGATTTCTGCACTCAAGAAATTCACAGTCCTGAGATATAGATAGGTGGATAAACATATAAAGATAGTAAAGTAACATTTAACGAGCACCTACAATGTGCCAGCCCTTACATGTATTCATGTATTACATATAATTCATCTATTACATGCATTACATTTAAGTTTATTCAAACCCTGTGAACTAGGTATTTACAACACAATATAATCCAGTCTATAACATTCTGAAGCAATTAAAAAGTGAGCCCAGGATGGTGCAGAGAAGGTCACTTTCAAGTTTGCACAGCTCAGTACAAACACCTGTGCCCCAACAAGTGACCTATAAAATGCCACCAAGTGAGGTTTGATTCTGAAAAGAGATGTCAATGGTTTGTAAAGGGAGCATGGACTTGCTTTACAAGGAGACCAACTGATGTGACCATAACTCTTGTTCATCCCCTCCTCACCTTTCTTCAAAGAAACATAAATGACATTTGTTGAGCCAAGTCTCATGCAAAGTGCTTTGTATAGGTCATTTCATTTAAGACCAAAGAAGAATAAACTTGCACAGGTGGATGGAAGGGTTTTACAGGAAGCACGGAAAATTGCTGGCTAAAATTATATTGGGCCAGAAGTCTCCTATAAATTTCACTAGCATTCTTAGGTCTCTTGCAAAAGCCCAGAACTTCTACTTGGAACACAGCAAGAGAGACAATTAACCCCATAAAACAATGCATATGAAAATGCAAAGGGAAGGAAATGATTGAGGTTAAAATAAAAGAGAAGGAAACCAACTTAATAAGAGAAAGAATAAGATTTTAAATGAAATCATAATGTGAGCCACATCAGAAACCTAAATAGAAAAGGAAAGTGTCAAAGAAAACAAATCACAGAGACAGAGAGGAGCCGGGTAGGAAGAAATGACTAGAAATTATTTTGACTTTTCTACAGAACAGTAGGTACAATGGTTCTCATTTCTGAGGTCACATCCCTCCTGAGGCCTTAGGCAAGCTACTTAGCTTCCCTGATGAAGTAATGGGACAATGTTAGCACCTACACCTCACAAGGTTGCTCTGAGGAGTAACTGAGTACAGGACTGAGCTTCGTGCCTGCACCAGACAGCCTTCTATTTTTTACCAGTGGCAGCAACAACACTGATGATTTATGCTATTAGCAGCACCCTGCCAGGGCCTCCCAAGATGACACTCCATCAACCTTTCTCTCTGTGTGTGACAGCCCTCAGACAGACCGTGCCACACAGATTTCTCAAGAGGGTACTGTGATTTCAGGAAGTGTGGTCATTTTAGACCGTTCTCCTGAAGTCCCCTCACATTTGTGTCTGTGAGGCAACCAAGCAAGAAGCCAGCATGCAAAGATAACCACAGCCTACAAAGAGGGGAAAACATAATGAGTTCTTCCAAGAGATTTCAAGCCTTCTGGAGAATCATGTGTCATCACGTGTCAGAAGTCCCTGCTCAGCATAAGCATCCTCAAATCTCCACTAAACTCCGGTTATCCCTCTCCCTGTAACAATTGCTCAAGAGGCAGCCTAAGAGTATCCATTGAGGTTAGCACCTGGCAGGTTTTTAAGGAGTCTCAAGCTTCCAGTGTGGAATTGGCAAAGATCCAGTCATGTGCAACATTTTGTCTTTTAAAGCAACTAAAGCTTGAGTCCTTAAAACCATCTAAATCTTGACATGCATCATAAAAGTACTGCAACAGAGACTCTTGGCAGGAACACCACTGGGTATCATGAAGCTATGGTGGAGTACCTACATTGTTATTTCTGCTGTCTAAGGCACAGTCAGGTTTTGCCTCTTCTTTGCTGTATGAACTCTGACAGAAGGACGAAGATCTCCATTGCCCTTTCAAAGAAAATCACCTTGCAATGCATTCCTATTTGGATGTGGATGGAAAAAAAGCAATGCTTTAAAGATCATTTGTCTAAACCAGAATTAATTTCCAGCATGCTAAAAAGTGCTCACAGGTGGTGAGGGAGCTCTTCATTCCAGGTTCAAGTGATTAAATCTAAAGAGGTTTTCTTTTTAGCAACTATTTAGAAAAATATGTTTAAGTCTGGCCAAGAAATATAAAAAGAAAGTGGCACTAATAAACCCAAAAGAAGCTAAGGTTAGAGAAGCAGCTGATCTCCACAAATAGGTTTCTGAGTGGGGGAGATATTGAGTGTTGATAAAGCATTTTCTTTGTGTATGATCACTGGCCCCAATATGCAGCACTTGAACAGAGAAACTCTGCCACTCATCCGTGGAATTCTCTGCAAGAAGAGACCTTTCCTCCATTAATAACTTTTAAAAACATGCACTAATTCATGCTGGCAGTCCAAATCCTCCCATGAAACCTCATTAAGTGAAGTTTAAACATATATGAGTTCAAACATATATGCAGGATATGTTGAGTTCAAACATACATGTGGGATAAAGAGAAAAAACTCAAGTCTAGAGAAAATTGGGGAAGGGGGAAGGAGAGCAAACAAAATCCTATAGTCTAGACTTAAAGTTTTAGAATCAGGAAAAAAGGGCTAAACTAGAGGACTTGGTCAAGTGGGTCAAAAAATAAAGGTTTCAACTGCATAAAAAGCTAAATATGAGTTCAGACTTTTTAGTGCAATATACATAAATACTTGCTGCTATTTTAATATTTGCCTTTACTTGAGCTTTAGTAGGACTCTGCCTGAGGCAAGATTTTTTTAATAGTAATAATAAAAATACTTAATAGTACTTAGAGCAAAGCATGTGTGGTCATGATGTTTTAAAGGGGAGAAAGAAAGGTAATTCTGAACATCTGTGCTACATTTCCACACGATAAAACTACCACACTCCAAAATTATTCTGAAGTTTGATGGAGCTGGGGAAGGGGTGGATAACAGCTCATGTAGAGAAATGTTTATTGAAAAAACAGAAAGGGAGACTCAGAGGCCATCTGGGGGAAAGCAGGGACAACAACCTTTACCGTAAAATAGAACTGCTGATTAACAGTGAGAGTCCAGTAGTCAAAAAGCAAAGTTATGTGTCTTCTCAGATCCATAATTATTACCTCCATAAATACTCCAGAGAATCAAACATCTTTTATTTTCTCAAAGTCCCAACCTTCCCACATGGTATCTTAGATCAAAACACCACCCCAAACCCTCCCTTAAATTTATTTTCTAGGACTTGCCTAATTCCCAACCCCACCTTTCCTGAGAGGGAAGGAGTAAGGGAGGGGGAGTCAGAAGTAGTTCCTTTCTCAATCTCTCTCTCTTCCTCTCTCTCTCTCTCTTCCTCTGTCTCTCTCTCTCTCTCTCTCTCTCTCTCTCTCTCTCGCACACACACACACACACACACACTTCTGTTTCTTTTCAGACTCCAGCCCACGTCTCCCCTCAGCACATCTGTTTCCTAGTTCAATCCCCTGCAGGCAGTCTTTGGGTCAAGAATTATCATGACTGAGCTGCCCTTCCTCAGTAAAACAGAGTTTCAAGCAGGTGGGGCTGACAATTACTGTATTTGCCACAGCCACAGGCCAACCACCAGAAGGATGTGTCAATCATGCTACACCAACAGTTCACAGTCTGTTTGATTTTGCCCCCTGGGAGATATTTTTTCAATGTCTGGAGACATTTTTGGTTGTCACAACTGGGGAAAGGGGAAAGGTACTTTTTGCACCTAGTGAATAGAGGCCCAGGATACTGCTACTAAACATCCTACAATGCACAGGCAGCCCCACAACAAAGATTTATCCTGCCCCAAATGTCAATAGTGCTAAGATTGAGAAACCCTGGGCCACACCAAGGAAGCAAAATTTCAAAAATAGGTGGGGTCTTTTCCCAACATTAACTATGTTCATACAGCTGACAACTCAGCCCACACGTTACCAAAACAGATCTGACTGCCTTAGAGGCTGAAGGAAGGACAGGTGGTAAGGGGATTTCTTGGTTGTTATCCTGACCAGGCCCTGGCTTTACCTGATTAAGAATACTTTCCACAGGAAAACCTAGCAAATCTATGGCATACCAACAATTACTACATGTAAGTATCTTTTAACATGACTTATTTATACACAGTTTCTTTTTCAGGCCAGTTCCTTCAAAGAAGCCACAGATTTACTAAAGTATTGTGTAGGCCTAAAAACTGTCAGTAAGCACAGGCATGGCGGGGTGGGGAGAGGAGGAGTTGGAAGCTCTGTTTTAATTAGGTCAGGAATTCCTGGTTCTTTTGGAGTTTGAATGGAAATCTCCATTTCTCTGGCACTTTATAGGTTAGTGAATTCTTCCCACACAGTCCCTTTTTAACCCACAGGTTACCTCCCCAACACCCACTACTCCGGGAAGAGCTGCAGACTTTTGTGATAACTGGCAATACCCAAGGTGAGATGAAAAACACCAGCCTAATAATTGGAAAGGTATAAATACAGGCAGAACTGACAGGAAAAAACATGGTCTCTCATTAAAAAAAAAACTCAAAAGCTATACAAAAATAGTGAGATTTGATATTCGAAATATAACAAATTGTACATATGCTTTTTACCAAACACCTTGATTCAAAAACTATTTACTTATCATCTAATTCAGGAGGCACCACACTTTTCTTAAAAATTTTTTTAATGTTTATTTATTTTTGAGAGGGAGAGAGAGAGAGACAGCAGAGTGTGAGCAGGGGCAGGGGAGGGGCAGAGAGAGAGGGAGAAACACAGAACTCAAAGTGGGCTCAGGCTCCGTGCTGTCAGCATAGAGCCCAACATGGGGCTTGAACTCACGAATTGTGAGATCATGACCTAAGCTGAAGTAGGATGCTTAACTGACTGAGCCACCCAGGTGCCCCACGCACCACACTTTTTCTTAAAGGGACAAGTATTAAATATTTTAGGCTTTGAGGGCCAGGAGGTAAAATCAAAAGTTTTCTTTTTAGCAACTATTTAGATATTATACACACACACACACACACACACACATGTATTTAGGATATTATATATTTATATAAATATTTGAAATATAACCATTTAAAAATGTAAAAACTATTCTTAGTTCCCAGACAATAAAAAAAGAGATGGTGAGCCATGTTTCCCCACAAGCTATAGTATGCCCACTCTTGATCTGATTGAGTAGTAAGTCTTTATATTTATTCTAAAGGCTCACTCATCTTTATTTCCTTTTTCTAAAAACCACTCTTATATTATTATATATTTCCTTTATTAAGGAGGATTTGATTCATTCTTTATATAAGTTACAATTGCTGTAACTATAAGCCAATCGTAGGGATTACCCAGCAAGTACTCACATTGCCTTATTTAACACTTTACCCAAAACATTTAAGACATTCTTCAACCTATGTGCCAAAATGGAAATACAAATAGTTTCCTCTTTCACATCTAAGCCAGAGTGGGTGGGAAAGTAGATTTTGCTCTATCAAATTTTAGCCACTTAGAAGAGCACTTATTAGGAAGTTATAAATACAGTTTTAATGTCTCACAACTGACATAGAGAGAAACCCAAAATACCCTACAAAAACTAGATATAAAGTAAGTCAATTTGGGGAGGCCAAGCATTTCTTTTAGGCAATGAAATAATGACAGAGTTAAAACACTGAAAAGGAAGGCTAACTTTGAACAGATAAAATGAAGAAGGACAGCTCTAAGCACCTACTGTTCTCCTTATTCTCTATTCACAAAAATTCATCTATTCCCTAGGAATTCATGGAGGGCCTAGATGTGCAGTACTGTTCTTCATATTTTAAGATAGTACTTTAACTTTTATGAGCCACAAGTGGACTAAGGAGATCCAGTTCGGACGCTGCACTCTGCATGGCACTATTTAACCTTTCCACTGCCCAGTGACCTCACAGATTTACAGTCCTGGATTCAACAAGTCCTGATAAGATGTAGCAAGAAAAAAAATCAGAGCCTTTTGCATTATTTTTCTCCTTTTTGGCATTTATGGAGAATATATCCCTGAGCAAGAAGTCAGAAGACTAGAATTCTAGTCTCTGGTCTACCCAGGAATTATCCCTGGCATCATCAAAGAGTGGGTAGGAACAGGTGCCTGGAAACAGCAGGCCTAAATTCGAATCCCAAATCCATCACTACTTGCTCTAAGAAGCTAAACCAGACACCACCCATTTGGGCCTCAGCCTCCTCATCTGAGAGGCAGGAAACCACTACCCACCCCAGAGTATTGCTGGGAGCATTAAGTGGCACTCCTTGGAAATTGATGAGCACAGGCTGATGCTCATGAGTGTCCAGAAAATATTACTTGTCATCACTTCTTAATTTCTCTGAGCCTCAGTTTCCTCACAGGATTACCAGGAGTTTCATAGGAAAGCATTAAAATGGAGTGTGTTCTTTGAGCCCTGATTGGGGTGAGCTCAAGCCCTGCTTCACATGAGCCCTGCTTCTCTCATTCTCTCTCTCTCTCTGCCCCTCATGGTATTCTCTCTCTCTCCTGGTCTCTCTGCCCCTCACTCACTTGTGCCCCCTCTCTCTCAAAAAAATGAAATGAGATGAAATGAAATAAGACAAAACAAAACAAAACTAAACTAAAACAAAACAAAACAAAACAAAAAACAAAACAAAACAGGAGTGTGCTCTATAAACTACGAAGCCTCCTTCCTATGCAAGGTACTAGCTGATGTTCCATCCAAGACAGGTAGGACCTTGGTAGAGTTGAGTTGTCTCATTTTCCCATTGCCACAGCTTGTGACATACTGAAGTATGAGTACTTTCTCACCACTGAGTTTTCATTTGTGGTGCCTGGTTTCACCAAATGATGACAATAATAAATTAGGTCAGCTGCCAAAATAATATTTTTCAAAAAGCCATCACACCCAAGGTAGAGCAAGAGGACAGGGCAATGAGAACAGTAATGAGAGTCTCTCCTAGCATAACTACCTGACATTCTCCCCCATCCCTGTCACCTCCCCTCACCTCCCTCTACCCTACCACTTTCTTTTCTCAGCAGTTCCAAAATGCCTTGTGCCTAATGGCTCCCTAGGGCTCCACCAGTCTCTGTTACCGTAAAAAGCAATCAATGGTACTCATTAAAATCAATATGGGGTAAAATCTGAACCATTTCAAATTAGCATGCAGTGTTCAAACTAAAGGATGTATTAGAATTTAAAGATAAGACAAATGATGCTAAACAGAAACAGGAACAGGTACATTCTCTTTGTCATTAGAAATGTGTGGGTAAAAGTTATGAAATACTGCTTTTGGAAATGTTGTTAATAAGAGTCCAGACCGAGTGCTTTCCTGTAAACTTGTTTCATTGGCATTCATCATGTACAGAGAGCTTGGAGAAAATGAAATTCAGTGAGAACAAAGAGAATCTGTATCAAGTTGGTATCAATGAAATTTCCATGTAATCTCAAAAGATATATTCAAAATTAAATGCTTAGAAAAGAAGCATGAAAGAAAAGTATGCAGTTCCTAAGGTCACCTCTTAAACAACAGTAGGACTAAATGACATGGCAGGCTTTGAAACGATCACAGAGACTGGGGGCTTGGTAGCCACAAATGATCAAGTTTGTGTGAAAATAACAGCAACAACAAACATGTGACCAATAGTCAGAAATGCCTTGTGCACTTAGGCAGAACTTCACAATCATTTCCTCATTCTCAATGTTGGTTGGATAGCTCCAGCAGGATCTCATCAAACTCAACACATTCAAGTCTTTCTTCAACCCTAGTGCCTCTTGCTGACCACTCCCATTTACTCACTATCCCCCCATCTGCCTGCACCCAGGCCCACAGAGGCTGCCTGCTCCTCACAGCTCTCAGCACTGGGTTCCCAAGTTGTCAAGGTCCTGCCTGCAAGCAGAGATGACCTTTCCCTTCAACTTCTGGGGCTACCGCCCAGATTCAGACTCTTGGTGACCTGAACAACCATGGTATTCTTCTAACTAGTCTCCATGCCTCCTCCTCCCCAATCCAGTATCAATTAGCACTAACAATCTTTTCTGATCATGCCATTCTCCTGGAAAAACTCCTTCAAAGGCTGCCCAGAGCCTACCGAGTAAAAGCCAATCCCCTGTGTCACACATTCAAGGCCCTCAGCAACCTGACCTCAAACCACCTATTCAGCCTTATTTCTTTTCCTTCCTGATAGGTGGAGTTTCAACTGCTCCAGACTCATGGCACCCCCAAACCCACCACAGTTCCTGCCTCTGAGGCCTGGCTCAGCCATCTCTTTTCCAATCATATTTCTCCACCACCCCTGTGTGTTGAAATTCTTCCTGCCTTTGAAGACCAGCTCTGTATTGGATGAAGCCAGTCGTCAGCCTCCTGCTTCTAAGCTGCACTGCGTGTAAGTGCCATCCAATGTCCTCTTAGTACACCACCCTGAGAAATAGTAGCATGTGATGGTGACAGGTATAGACTCTGGAGCCAGACATCCAAGGTTCTGATCTTGGCTCTAGCATTTGCTTTGTGTGACTGGAAATAATTACTTACTTCTTTGTGCCCAGTCTCTTTATCTGTGTGATGGGAATGATGAAAACAGTATTTATGTAGTACAGAACCTATCAGTAAGTGTGAGCTGGTTCTCTTACTGCCCACCTGAATCCTTGAACAAGACCACAAACTTGGCTAAGGTGCTCCCACAGCATATGGATGCTCGGCATGCATTCTATGACATCCAACACAGTTTCAAAAAAAACTAAAAGAAAACTTCCAGTTAGGGTTACACTCAAGTTCCTGCTCCATGCTAAACACAGAGCAATGATAGAGAAAACATAAAAGAGCATGGCACTACAATCATTATGAACCACCCCTCCAATACTGGCAAAATAAATCACAGAGAAATTCTCTAGTTGTTTTTTAATTATTTTTTCATTCTTTCAAACATTTACTGAGCACCTGCAGGCAATATTTGAGGCCTGGGAATATGGATGAGATGTAGTAATCAGGTAAGAAATTCACTTTATTAAAAAAGAGAGCAATCGTTAGATTCTATTATATATATATATATATATATATATATATATATATATATATATATATGAAATAACTCTTGCAAGAGAAAGTATGTAAAATGTTTACATGGCCAATGGTGTTTAGGAATATTTTCTGTGATAAGCTTTGTTGGTAGAAATAGAAAATGTTAAATCTGTAGAATCAGAATTAGAAATGCCTGCATCGGCAAAATCATGGTTCAGCCAGCAGAACTGGAGACAAGTTTATGTTACAAAAAGACCATGTGGTTTTTTTTTTTTTTTTGTTTTTGTTTTTTTTTAAATTTTTTTTTTTTTTTTTAATTTATTTTTGGGACAGAGAGAGACATAGCATGAACGGGGGAGGGGCAGAGAGAGAGGGAGACACAGAATCGGAAACAGGCTCCAGGCTCCGAGCCATCAGCCCAGAGCCTGACGCGGGGCTCGAACTCACGGACCGCGAGATCGTGACCTGGCTGAAGTCGGACGCTTAACCGACTGCGCCACCCAGGCGCCCCAAGACCATGTGGTTTTTAGATAAGGGTGACTACGATGGAGTTTAAGTTTGAGCAAAGATCATATAGTGGAGGTTTGAGCCATCAGTAAAAGGACTTCTTAGGTCCTGAGCTCAAGAACCTCTAGGTCACAGACTTTGCCTTGGTGGATCTCCCACTGGCTCGGAGACAACCTGGACAAATAAATGAGGAAAGCAAGAATTCATGTTGCCCTGCCCTCCTCCTCCCTGCCCCAATGACAGCATGGTGGGAAGCCCAGGCCCAGTCTCCTGAGGGCTTTATTGGTCCTGGGTTGGTAGTAATTGTGGCACCCGATGACTTGAGTGCTCTTCAGCTCTTGCTACCAAAGATGGGCAAGTAGCCCAAAGTAATTAAGCATAGGAAATCAACAGACATGTCAGCACAACATATGTCCTTTCCCTTCAAAAACCTACAGTGCAATGAATGCAGAGACTCCTGACCCTTTGAAGGACCAATGAGAAAATATTAAGGGGAGTGAATATAGGGGGATTTGGTATATAAAACCACTTTTTCTTTAACTAAATCAATAGGATTTTGGGTACTTGATTACCAAAATCTTTACAAGGAACAATATGGTCTCTGCAGAAAAAGCTAAAGAACAAGGTAAACTATTACCACATCAAATAATGTCTTATCAAATCAACCTGTATCCAAAGTATCACACGACACTAGTGAGTAATGCTGTGTTTCAGCCAACACTTCAGCTCACATTAGCACATCAATTGTAGTTCTTGGGCAATAGTTTTGGTATTCCAAATAAGTTGAGATCATAATCTTTTTGTTGTTGTTTCCTGCCAGGCAAAGAAGTGGTTTCGCCCTCAGCCTTTTCCAGACCACCGAAAGATAACAAGACACTAAAGCAACCTGACCCTCCCCATGTGCAACTCCTGCCAACTCAAAATCTCCTCAAACAATAGCCTAAACAAAACCAATATTCCAGGAGATGAGGTTTATATGAGATCCAACACCTCTGCCTGAGAATGAGTCATAAAACCACTAGCACTCTATTCCCCAGCATTACGCCATGTAGCCCCAACTGGGTTAAACCACGCAAAATGAAAAAGAAATCAGGAACACACTGAACTTAAAACCTCAAGTACACTTTAAATCCTGTTTTAAATTCATTTAAATTAACAGAGATCAGGCTACTTCTTTATTCAAGCTGGGCTATTCTCACCGCTTTAATTCCAAAAGTAGTCAGCCACATTTTTCCACTAAAAAGTAAAAAAATACCCTGACAGAAGAACATTCTAAAACTCAGTAGAGAATATGGAAACAGCTTACAATAAACTTTGCCTTCTAAAATAACTAATGGAGGAAATTACCCAGTTATTTGGCCATGGGAAACAACTAATTGTATATTTTTACGTATTTTGCAGGTCACAAATTAAAAGCACACTTTTTATTTTCTAGCATAGCATTTTTCCAAAGTGTTTAAAAAGAACACCAGTGCAGCAAGACAAAAGCAAATTAAATGGGCTTGAGGAACTTCCCCTTCCTGGGAATGACTGACACACACTTGCATATTAAGGAGTCTGAGGAGTCCTACAGTAAACTCTGTGGAATCCAGCATTTTCCCAAATTCATTTGGCCCTGCAGCCCTTTTTCTCTCATAGGACTTTATCAACATCCTACAAAATGGCTGTTCTGCAGAGCACATTTTGGGAAAGATTCCTCTAGAGAAGGGACCAATGAAATGGTTTTAGAGCTGAAAGTCTGGAGTCGGCCAGGTTCAAATAACAGCTTCACCACTTATCAGCTGTGGAACACTGGGAAAGCTTCTAAGTGCCACCCGTCCCTCAGCTCCTCCAGGTAAAATGGGCAAAATAATAGAACCTACCTCCCAGGCATGGGTCTTTTCACATGACTGGAAGAATCTTCTGAGAGTTTCACATGGCCTGTTCCTTTTTGTCATGCAAGTCTCAGTTCACAACATCACCCCCTGAAAGAGGCCTTCCCTGATCACCCAATAATCAAGTTGGCCCCACCCAGGTCACTAGTTCTTCATCCTCTTGTTTTCTTCATGATGCTTCTCTGTTTAACTGTTAAATTACATTTCACCCCGACAGAATACAAGCACAATGAAGTCAAACTTTATTAGTTACTACTGCTTTATCCCCAAACAGATCCTCATTAAATGCTCATTGAATGGATGGATGGATAAATGAATGAATGAGGTGGTTGTGAGAGTTAAATAGGAATCAATGTAAAGCATTCTTCAAAGCGACTGACACATAAGCATCTATCTATATGCTGATATGAAAGCTTTCAACGTATGATGACTGGTTGAGGAACTCATAATTCTTGCACTATTTAACTTGCCTCTTCATGATGTATTGTGGGAAAACATTTCCTGGCATTTATTCAGAGATGTGGTGAATGGGCTTTACAGATGGGGTGACAGAGGTGTAGGCCCTGGGGGTAGTAGCATTTGCTGATTTCTGTGGTGTAAATACTCCCACCAAGACTAATTTCAAGTTATCAATGGTTTAAAAGCAGGCTCACAAAATTCCTGAAAATGTAGCAAATGGCTTTCAGAAGCCAGAATAATCCTTCTCTTGGGGAAGGTCCTTTCAGAGCTCCAAGTCTTGTTTGTTAAGTTTAAAATGAGATTTTTTTATATATAGAGACACCTTTTCTACATGCTCCCTTCTTGGTAAGCAAAGAAAAAGGCAATCCACTGACTTTCATCTGATACTCAAGGAAACTAGCTGGATGTGTTGGGCTACATTTTCTGTACCACTCTCTGTGAGCTCTTTGACTGATGTTTAAGACTTTGAACATGACCTATTTCCATGCCAGACCACTGGGAGGACAAGCTAATCTCATAAAACACAAATTGAACTGTGTTTAGATTCATTTAAATGGAGGCATCCACACAGTAGCAAGGTACCATCTACTTAGTGCTACCAATGAGCAGAATTCAATAACACAAAGGGAATGACTCTACCCTGACCACAAGACCCCAACATGGAGTCAAGGTCAATGCTGCAGATAGAGGTTTCTCTGGCAGCACTGCCCTGCTGTACATGCAACATGACCCCTTGGTACCCAAAATAAAGCAGCAGCTTTTTTTTTCAACTATGGTGATCTCCTAGCTATAGTTCTAAGATAACAAAACCAAAATTTCAAAATCCAGTCATTCTATGTGCAAGGGATTACATGCCAGCAGCTATTGCTCCTCTTCTGTGGAGTAAGGCAGGAAGAGATTAGTTTCTGCTCCACTGTATTAGCTATTTATTGCTGTGTAACAAATTATCCCCAAATTCGGCAGCTTAAAACAACACACATTTATTATATCACAGTTTCTGGGGATCAGGGATCCAGGCATAGCTTAGCTGGGTCCTTTGCTTCATAGTCTTTCACAAAGCTGCAGTCAAGGTGTCAGCCCAGGGCCTGTCATCTTATCTGAAAGTTGCACTGGGAAAAGATCCACTTCCAACCTCACAAAATAGTTGTTGTCAATTTTCAGTTCTTTGTGGCTGTTTGAGTGAGGGTCTCAGTTCCTCACTGCATGTTGACTAGAGGCTACTCTCAGTCCCTCACCAGATGGGCGTCTCTCCATAGCAGCTTGCTTCATCAAAGCAGCAAGGTGAGAGCACAAAAAAGTTGGCTAACAAGATGGAAATAAGTCTTATGTAATCTAATCATAGAAGTCACACTGGCATCCTATTTCTTTCACCATATTCTATTGTTTAGTCACTAGGTTCAGCCTATACTCAAGGATGTGGATTTACACAAATGCATGAATTCCAAGAGGTACAAATCATTGGGGCCATCTTAGAAGCCTGCCCATGACATTCATTCTTCCCATTCCATTATGGATGGGAAGACCCAGGCCCAACAAAACATCTCTTTAAGCATCTCAATACAAAACCAAGTCATGTGGTTTCCCAAGCATGTTGCTAATGTCTCATGAAAATAAAACAAGGGAGAATAGGTAAGGGGGACATTAAGTCTGAAGACACAAAAGTCTGCTCAAATGTTTTAAACAAATATACTCTACATCAGAGAAAACTCCCAGGAGTATCTGCATTAGCAAGCCCCATCATGGATGCCATGTATTCTGAACAACCAAACAAGTAACTCACAAGAACTGCCCATCCAGGGTGCCTGGGTGGCTCAGTTGGTTGAGCATCCAACTTCAGCTCAGGTCATGATTTCACAGCTCATGAGCTCAAGCCCTGCATTGGTAACAGCTCAGAGCCTGGAGCCTGCTTCAGATTCTCTCTCTCTCTCTCTCTCTCTCTCTCTCTCTCTCTGCCCCTTCCCTGCTCACTTGCATGCATGCACTCTCTCTCTCTCTCTCTCCCAAAAATAAACATTAAAAAATAAAATAAAATAAAATAAAATAAAAAACAAGAACTGCCCATCCAAAAAGGTATATGACGCCAAAAATCTAGTTTGGCCTGAATGTAAATATCTTTTGGAATTTTTATTTATTGTTATAGCATATTTTTAAATATACTTAATGCCATGTTATTGCTTCCTATTTTCTGTAAGATCTGTGTCTCCCATAGCATTTTGCCTACACAGTACTTTTGAGATCCATATCCACCATAGTGGCAAGAAACCGTTATAAAAATTTCAAGCCTTGGCTATCACCCACATTTTGTATAAGCTCTATCCAACTACATATCCTCAGGTATCTGTGCATCCCAACATTCAAGAGTGGTGGCAGGCCAGAGAGGCTGCCTCTGAAGGACTTCAAATGATTTTAATCCACTAAGTATAAAATGCATACTCAGAAAACCTGGAACAGTTTGTCTTAGACAAAAGAAAATGCAGACAAAGATGGTCTTAAACTAAATGTTCAAAACTGGTCTGCACATTTTACCATTCTTCCTGGAAAGATCCATATGCTTTACTTTCTACAAATGTTACCCCAATTCAGCTATGAAAATATGTAAGTTCATTGTTTTGCTAATCACCTATTTCTTTTCCTCCTTTAGAGAGATGATATTTGATAACCATCTAAACCCTGAAACTATGGCCATCTGTGGGAAAGTAGTTGTAAGCCACCTTAGAATTGGCATGTGCTGCACATAGTTGGATCCCGAATACGTGTCGAGTAACAATGGAACATATGTATGGTGAGCAGAGAGAAGAACTAATGCAAAATTCTAGTTTAAAGGTGATAAGCAGATAGGAAGACTATAAAACAGATGCCAGGAAATTTTCTTAAGGCTGCAGATATCTTCCAACCTGTGAAAATAACTTGGTAACATGTTTTCACTTGTAAAATATGGCTTTGAGGAAATAGAGTGAATATCCTTACCTCTCTAAGATGTATGTTTTCCTTTTCTTTCTGATCTAAAATCACTTCCAAGTGGCTGACTTGAGACTCAGCCTCTGCCATCCGCCGTGTCCGCTCATTGTCATCCTCAAGACTTTTAGAAGGCAAACCTTTACTTTGCAACATCTCGAGAAGCTTTTTAATAGACTCGTCTCGGGCGTTGAGGGTCTGTTTCTGTGTTTCAATTCTCAACTCCATTTCCTCCAAGGTCTTCCTTAAAAGGAACAGCTCCTTAGCTTGTCTGTCATGCTCAGCTTGGAGCCGCCGGAAGTTCTCTTCAGTCAGCTCAATGGTGAAGTGCTCGGCTCCACGGTTGCCACTCTCTTGCTGCAGGAGGTGATTGAGGTCTCTCTGGGTTCGAAGCTCATCCTGAAGGGCTTGGATTGTCAACTGCAGGTGCTGTGATAGAAAGATGGAGCAGGAGAGGAGAAAGAAGGGGACAAAGTCAATGGAAATGCCAAGTGCTTTTTGCTGCTACCACACTATGAAGATGGAATGTTAATCACGAGGTCCAAAGGGCCAGCCGTGAAGTCCTCCAGGGTGACTTCAGAAGCATGGGACAGCACATGGAGAGGGGGGAAATTAATTCAATGATGCTTTCTGAATGTCTTAGGAGAAGAGAAATGTACACATACACAGAAACAGTATATTAGTGTCAGTCACAGGGAAATTATACATCTAAAGAGATTGAACTGAGTAAGTGGAAAAGGTTAGAAGGGAAAGTCTCACAAACACACCTTGTTTATGCCCGCAATGCTCCAGACTCAGTATTCCCTGTTTCCTAAGGTGTTCTTTATTCTACTATCCATTATTTTCCATCAGAAATGCATTTCCATTTAAAAAATGAAAATAATAGCATCCACTACAAGTAGACACAAACGAGGACTTTATTTTTTACAAATAAAGCTGTGAACAGGTTTAGTAAACAGGATTACTGCATCTGCAAGCAAAAGGGAACAAATGCAGACAGGGACAGACACAAACACACAAGGAGGTGAGGCTGTGCAGAGCAAAACAAACAAGCTGCAAACAGTGGACCAACCTTGGTTCTTCGGGCATCCAGTAACTGAACAGCATGGGAAATGGAAAACAAAAATGAAGCAAAAAATCAACACAAAGAAAAGTTCAGTGCAAGCAAAGGATATTTAACAGAAAGAATCAACATAAAGTACCTTCACGGAGAAAAAAAAAGAAAAAAAGAAAAACAACTGCTAATCACAGCAAAGACCCATAATCTACACAAAATCTATAGCACTGTTGTTTGATAAATGTGATCAATAGAAACAAAAAAAAGAAGAAAAAGTTAGGTCAATTCCACCTTTTGTTTTCCTAAGTCTCTCTGACCTAGGAACCCAAAGTCTTTGGTATATTACCAGGGAAGAAAGCAAAACATTCCACAAGTACCCACATATTATTCCAGGTCACTATTTTAACCAAAATCAGAGTGAAAACACCAGACAGAGAAACAAAATAGTTACTGGTTATGAGAAAATAAACAGTTGCTTGACAACAATTGGTAAATTCTGCAACACCTTCCCAATAGAGCCAACCCCCAGGCTGGTCAGAATAGGCAGCCATAAGCCTGAAGGCATTTTCATCCTAGGAACAAACCAGGATGCTTCCAAAACAGCAGTTCCTCATTCAATCACCAAATACACACTCCTACCTGTAGACCAGATACAAAGTTAGGGGAGGAAAACAAAATGGGCACAAAATGAAAAAGTGGGCAGAGGACCTGAATAAACATTTTTCTAAAGAAGACATACAGATGGTCAACAGGCACATGAAAAGATACTCAACATCACTAATCATCAGGAAAATGCAAATTAAGACCACAATGAGATATCACTTCACATCAGTCAGAGTGGTTATTATCAAAAAGGAAAGAAATAACAAGTGTTGGCAAGGTCGTGAAAAAAAAGGGAACCCTAAGCCTATTGGTGGGAATGTAAATTGGTGCAACCACTGTGGAAAACAGTACGGAGATTTATCAAAAAGTTAAAAACAAAAATAGAACTGCCATCTGATCCAGTGATTCCACTACTGAATATTTACCCAAAGAAAACGAAAATACTAATTCAAAAGATATATGCAACCTTATGTTTACTGCAGCATTACTTATAATAGCCAAATATTGAAGTAACCTAAGTGTCCATCGATAGATAAACAGATAAAGAAAATATGTGTGTGTGTATACATACACACTCAACCATACAGAAGAATGAGACCTTGTCATTTGTGACAACATGGATGGACATAAAGGGTATTATGCTAAGTAAAATGAGTCAGAGAAAAACAAAACCATATGATTTCACTTATACACGGAATCTAAAAAATAAAACAATGAACAAACAGAAACAGTCTCATAAATACAAAGAACAAACTGGTGGTTGACAAGGGAAGGAGTATAGGGGTGATAGGTGAAATAGGTGAGGGCAGTAAGAAGTACAAACTTCTAATTATAAAATAAGTCACAGAGATGAAAGTACAGCGCAGAGAAAATAGTCAGTATTGTAATAACATTGCATGGTGACAGATGAGAAAATAAAAAAAAAAAGAAACCCTATACTTTTAAGCCAGTCATTTCCCTTCCTCCTTCCTATCCCCAGGCCCTGGAAACCTCTAGTTTACTTTCTGTCTCTATGTATTTACCTAGTCTGGATATTCATATCCATGGAAGTATGCAATACGTCGCTTTTTCACGTAGCATGCTTTCAAGGCTCATCCATGTTGTAGCACGTATCAATACTTAATTCATTTTACAGGTGAATATTATTCCATTATAGAACCATACCACATTGCATTATCCATTCATCAGTTGATTCATATACAAATATCCATAGTAGCCAAAAAGTAGAAACAATTTATATGTCAATCACCTGATGAATGAATAAATAAAATGCAGTATATCCACACAATGGAGTATTATTTAGCCATACAAATCAATGAAGTACTGATACACATTGTATCACTATAGCATAGATAAACCTTAAAAACATTATGCCATGTGAAAGAAGCCAGTCACAAGAAACCACATGTAGTAGGATTCCATTGATATGAAATATCCAGAATAAGCAAATCTGCAGACAGAAAATAAATTGGTGACTGACAAGGTGGCTGGAGTAGGGGGAATGGAGGGTGACTACTACAGGGTATGGGATTTCTTTTGGGGGTGATGAAAATTTTCTGGAAGTAGATAGTAGTGTTGATTGCACAACTTTGTGAATATACTAAAAACCAATGAATTTTACATGTCAGAGGTGGGAATTGTATGCTACGTAAATTGTATCTCAATAAATCTGCCACAAAGAAACATGAGGTGAGATTATAAGGTAATATAACCTCCCTCCACCAGCTCCCCATCCCAAAATCACATCAAAACAAAGTCCACGGGAGTATTGACAGCCTTCAGCCCAGTAATGTGACTGCTGCCAAACCTCTTGGGAACAGACAGTGCAACTGTCAAGTCATTTAAATATTCTTGATGATGGCAAATATTTTCTTTGATGAAGTATAATTAACATATAGTATCCCATCAGTTGCAGGTGTATGTAATAGTTATTTCATATTTTTGTACATTACAAAAATGATCCCATAAGTCTAGTTACCATCTGTCACCATACAAAGTTATTACAATATTATTGACTATATTCCCTATGCTGTACATTGTACCCCTGTGACTCATTTATTTTATAACTAGAAGTTTGTACTTCTTAATCCTCTGCACCTACTTCACCTGCTTCCACCAACACTGATCTACTCTGGTAACCAAGAATCTGTTTCCTGTATCTAAGAGTCTGTTTCTGTTTTATTTGTTCATTTCTCTCATTTTTCAGATTCCACATATAAGTGAAATCATAAAATATTTGGCTTTCTCTGACTTATTTCATTCAGCATAATACCCTCTAGATCCACCCATGTTGTCACAAATGGCAAGATCTCATTCTTTTTTATGGCTGAGTAATATTTCATTGTGAGATATAAACACACACACACACACACACACACACACACACACACACACACACATACACACACACCTTATCCATTCATCTATTATGGACACTTAGGTTGCTTCCAATATCTTGGCTATTGTAAATAATTCTGCCATAAACATAGGAGTGCATATATCTCTTCTAATCGGCGTTTTTGTTTTCTTCAGATAAATACCCATAAGCAGAATTACTGGATCATATGGTAGTTCATAGTTCTCTTCAATTTTTTGAGGAGCCTCCATACTATTTTCCATAGTGGTTACACCAATTTACATCCCACCAACAGAGTAGGAGGGTTCCCTTTTCTCGATATCCTCAACAACACTTGTTATTTTGTGTCTTTTTGATAATAGCCAGTCTGATTGGTGTGAGGTGATATTTCAATGTGGTTTTGATTTGCATTTCTCTGATGATTAGTGATGTTAAGCATCTTTTCCTGTGCCTGTTTACTATCTGTATGTCTTCTTTAGAAAAATGTTTATTCTTGTCCTCTGCCTATTTTTTAATCAGATTGTTTTTCTACTAAGTTATAGAAGTTATTTATATATACTGATATTAACCCCCTATCGGATACATGATTTGCAAGTATCTTCTCCCATTCCGTAGGTCACCTTTTCATTTTGTTGATGGTCTCCTTTGCTGTGCAAAAGCTTTTTACTGTGATGTGGTCCCATTTATCTTAGCTTTTACTGCCCTTGCCTGAGGAGACACATCCAGAAAAATACTGCTAAGACTGATGTCAAAGAACTTATCGCCTATGTTTTCTTCTAAGAGTTTTATGATTTCAGGCCTTACATTCAAGTCTTTAATCCATTTTGAATTTATTTTTTACATGGTCTAAGATAGTGGTCCAGTTTCATTCTTTTGCATGTAGCTGTCCAGTTTTCCCAATACCATTTATTGAACAGTCTGTCTTTTTCCCATTTTATATTCTTGCCTCCTTTGTCATAGATTAGTTGACTATATATGTATGGGTTTATTTCTTGATTCTATTCTATTTCATTAATCTGTGTGTCTGTTTCCATGTCAGTACCATATTGTTTTGATTACTATAGCTTTGCAGTATAGCTTGAAATAAGTGAGTGTCATACCTCCAGCTTTGTTCTTTATCAGGATTGTTTTGACTATTTGGGATCTTTTGTGGTTTCACACAAATTTTAGGATTCTTTGTTCTATCTCTGTGAAAAATGACATTAATATTGTGATGGGGATTGCACAGAATCTGTAGATTGCTTTGAGTATGGACATTTTAACAATATTAACTTAACAATATTAATTCTTCCAACCCATGAGCATGGTATATCTTTCCATTTGCTGGTGCCACCTGAAATATCTTTCATCAATGTCTTAAATTTTCAGAGTACAGAACTTTCACCCCCTTGCTTAAACTTATTTGTAAGTATTTTATTCTTTTTGATACAATTATAAATGGAATTGTTCTCTGAATTTCTCTTTCTGATAGTTTATTATTAGTGTATAGAAAAGCAACTGATTTCTGTATGCTAGTTTTGTATCCTGCAACTTTACTGAATTCATTTATTAGTTCTAGTAGTTTTGTTTTGTTTTGTTTTTTGGTGGAGTCTTTAGAGTTTTCTATATATAATGCCATGTCATCTGCAAATAGTGAAACAGTTTTATTTCCTCCTTACCAATTTGGATGTCTTTTAATTTTTTTTCTTACCTAATTACTGGGGCTAGGAGTTCTAATAACATGTTGAATAAAAGCGGCAAGAATGGACATACTTATATAAGTCCCAACAATTGTTTTATTTCTCTTTTGCAATGAAAGTACCTGACTTAAGCTTTGATTACCAAGGCATCCACTTCAAAGAGGCATCCAATTCAATGTTGGCTATCTCAAATAAAGGCATTGCCAACCACACAACTAGATAAAAAGCCATGCTGCCTCCTCCAACTGAGGCTCCTTTGTTTTAGAGATCTTGGTTGATTTCAGTAACTGACCATTTGAGCTACTTGTTTTTTCTCTTCCAACACTTTAAATCTCCCCTCTTAGGTTTTAAATTCACCAATAAAGAATGAGCCCACAAAACCCTAGGTACCCTTCTCCCTTGACCCCAATAAAAGGAGAACCTCAGGCCCATGTACTCTCTACCCATGAGCTCACTGTATGCCCCCAGTGGTGCTGTTCAATTTCCAGGTCTTTTAAGTAATATGCCTTCAAAGTTTCTTGATTATTGCTCAAGGGCATCTTGCAATCACAGTAAGAACCACAAGGCCAATACAACCACAGTACTAGTTATTGATAGACTGAGACCAGCACAAAACAGATTTATGAGATGATCTAAGTTTTTGGAAACAAACATGATGAATTGGGATGATGAGACTGGAAATCATCTTTTCTGAGAGTGACCAAAACTAAGACTGGTTTTCTTATGTGGTTCATAGACTAGCCAGAAAGGAATTCCAAGGAAAAATTGCCAAAATGCTTTGAGTGGAGACAGCCACATTGGAAGACAACTCTGTAAGGGGTCTAGTCCTTTGGATGGGCAAGTTGCCCATCATCCTGATCCTTTGTTTCCACACCTGCAAAATGGGGATAAACACAATGTTTAATTTACAGAGTTCCTGTGAGGAATAACTAAGGTAATGCATCAAGTGCCAAGTTTGAGAGCGAAGGAAGGGATGAAGTTTGATAGAAAGGAAGAAAAGAAGGTAAGAAAGTAGAAGAGAAGAATGGGAGGGAGGGAGGGAGGAAAAAAGGAGACAGAAATGGAGAGAAAATTGATGTATTTATCCATTCAACAAACATTTACCTGGTATCTCCCTTATACTCAAGAAAGGAAGAAGGAAGGAAGGAAGGAAGGAAGGAAGGAAGGAAGGAAGGAAGGAAGGAAAAATGGAAGGGAGGGGAGGGGGGAAAACAAATGGTCCATGCTCATAGTCCATGCAGACAAGTAAACCCACAGTAGCTCTACTATGTTATGAGGTTATGACAGAAGTCACAGCCAGGTGGCTGGAAATTCAGAGAGGATGTAACCCAGGCTAGAGACATGTGAGAAAATACTCCAAACAAAGAGCCACCACTGAGCTGGATCTTGAAGAACAATTGAGAGTCAGCCCCATGAAGAAATATGGAAAGAGAAGAGAAAGTATAAAAGCCCAGAGGCAAAGACACACCAGACTTATTAAGGAATAGTAATAGCAAAAAATCTGGATAGCAATTACCACATGCCACACATAGTTCTAAGCTTTTTTTAACCCTCACAACCACCCTGTGAAGTAGCCATTGTTTTAGATCTCCATTAAAGGGATGAGAAAATGGAGATGCAAAGTGGTTAAGTAACTTGCTCCAGGTCATCCTCCTAGGTGATGTTCATCAAGGCTATCTGACACCAACTCCCTTACTCAAACCACTATACCATGTAGCCTCTGAATTGGCACTAATGCTTCAGGATGCTGGAAAAATAAATAAATAAATAAATAAATAAATAAATAAATAAAATGATGTAGGGTGGAGGCAAGAGTTGTGAGAGCAGACAGGCAGGCAATTAATGACAGTTTACAGCAAATCTTCAAATTTAAAGTTAGCCATCATAACCAGGCTGTTCCTCATTCAGAGGTTATCATGAGAGATGCTTTCAGGTGCATATTTATTAATAGGAAAATTTTTTTTCCAGGTAGCCTCTTTCTTAATTAAATGACTTCAGCATGATCACACAATCTGATAATCAACCAAAATTTAGTGTTCAAAACTTTCTCAAATCCATGTCATTTAATTTTCTTTCTCTTTAAAAAAAATTTTTTAATGTTTATTTTATTTTTCAGAGAGAGAGAGAGAGAAAGTGTGAGCAGGGGAGGGGCAGAGAGAGAAGGAGACAGAGAATCTGAAGCAGGCTCCAGGCTCCCAACTGTCAGCACAGAGCCTGACATGGGGCTCAAACCCACCAACTGTGATATCATGACCTCAGCCAAAGTGGGACACTTAACTGACTGAGCCACCCAGGCACCCCGTCATTCTCTTTTAAAATATTTAAAATTAAGCAGAATTCTCCTTGTTCCTGAAAAGGAATTCTTTAACAAAAGGCATGTACCTTACAGAGTCTTGATCATCTTTCTGTATCATATACTGGAGAATGGGAAGGGGAGATGAAGCAACTTCTCTCTCTCTGTCTCTCTCTATCCTCCCTCACTGTTCTACTTTTAAGAAATTCAAATCAATCAAGTTTCAAAATTCATTTGCCAGATAGTCATTTCTAGCTAGATATTTAACATAGGCAATTTGTATTTTAAAATACAAAGACAGCACTTTTAATAATCCACTGAAAAAAATATCCTGTGTCTCAGTTTCCTCATTTGTAAAAGGGGGAGAGTAATGGGTGCCTGGGTGGTTCAGTCGGTTAAGCATCCAACTTTTGATCTCAGCTCAGGTCATGATCTCATGGTTTGTGGGATCAAACCCCATGTCAGGCTCTGTGCTGATAGCACAGAGCCTGCTTGAAATTCTCTCTCTCCCTCTCTCTCTCTCTACCTCTCTCTTTCTCTCTCTCTCTCTCTAATATAAATAAATAAACATTTTTTTTTTTTTTTTTTTTTTTAAATTTTTTTTTTCAACATTTTTTATTTATTTTTGGGACAGAGAGAGACAGAGCATGAACGGGGGAGGGGCAGAGAGAGAGGGAGACACAGAATCGGAAACAGGCTCCAGGCTCCGAGCCATCAGCCCAGAGCCTGATGCGGGGCTCGAACTCACGGACCGCAAGATCGTGACCTGGCTGAAGTCGGACACTTAACCGACTGCGCCACCCAGGCGCCCCAATAAATAAACATTTTTAAAGGGGGGAAGAGTAATAATTCCTAATACATAGGGTTATTGTGAAAATTAAGAGTTAATACATATAAAGCTGTAGAAAGTACCAAGTACAGAGTAATCACATCAGTCAGGATAGGCTAGGATATGCTGCCCTCACACCAGCAACAAAAACCCATATTCTGAAAGACACAATCTACTTGACACACTGATAACAAGGAATCAGAACTCTTATAGCTCAAAGAGACCTTAAAGATTAGCCTGTTAACCTCATTTTATAAACGGAAAAATCATATCACGTAGGTTAAAGGGCAGGCCCAAAAGAACAATCACATTGCCAAAGCCAGAATCTGTTTCTGGGAGCATGGAAGCTTGGTTTCTGGAATCCTGGACTCCATCATGGTATGTATTCTAGTAATGCTAAGAGCAGAACAAAAGGGGGTGGCTCTCTACTTTAACAGCTTAGGAAACAGTAGTCATGTCTTGAACAGGGCGGATGAGAGATAACCTAAATCATTTCACTTACTCCCTGGGCCCCATCCAATAGTTAAATAGCATGGGACATCCAAGGACAATTTACTGAGACCTCCTTTCTAAGTCTTCAGAATTGGACTGTGAGCTAATTAAAATTAGCTATTAGAGGACAAGCTCTAGAAAAATTAGCTCTAGAAGATCAGACACAGTACAAGCGAAATCTCTGGCAAAGCCAAAGGCACCTTCTCTAAGGGCCAAAAGTTAAGAAAAACAAAGCACAGTTTTTAATTCTGCCCTTCCAGATTATTCAATTCCTTCAGATTGAATCACCTCCCCCTTCTCAACCATGAAAGCACATTTCTTTTAAGGCAATTGCCCAAACCCTACTGGATCAATAATCAAGAGCATTCATTTCAGCTTGATACCTTTATCAGGTACCTACCTACAAACCAGCAACCTGTAAGGTTGTATTCTAGGGCCTTCTCTTTGAAATCTGCCAGTTATCTTTGTGCTTTCAACTTCCCACAGCCTCAACCACTCTTCTGGGGCTTCCATTCCACTGCATATCTGGAGAGGGAAGCCCTTCCAATGTCCACCTTCATTAGGACGGAACATCACCAGGTGATCTGACCTCATGCCTGGGTCCTAGTCAAACTGCTGTCAACTGAGAACTTATGGCACAAGTGGAACAGGTGACAAAACCACTAATTCCCTTTAAGAACAAAAATGAGTCTGTGATTAGATGGGCATTCAGAAAGCTGTTTACTCCCTACCCTAATTCTGGGATCATTCTCCAGTTGTTTTCAAAGTATCAAAGCTCAAAAGGCAAACTCCCTTCTCCATAGCCTGCCAGTGAGGACACCACTAAGAGAAGCAAAGCAGGTATCACAATGGCATCCAGGCTACTCTTTACAGTCACTCGGCTAAGAGTGCAAATAGAATGCATTATGTTTATCCTGATATCCTGATACCTTCAACCCAGTTTTTTTTAATCTTTCCCCCCCAAACTTAATTGCATACTTTGAAATCTGCCCTGGAGGTGCCTGGGTGGCTCAGTCGGTTGAGCGTCCCATTTCAGCTCAGGTCATGGTCTCACAGTTCATGAGTTACAGCCCCACATCAGGTTCTCTGCTGTCAGCACAGAGCCCACTTCGGATCCTCTGTCTCCCTCGCTCTCTCTGCCCCTCCCTGGCTCATGTTCTCCCTTCCTCTCTCTCTCTTTCTCTCTCTCTCTCTCTCCCCCCACCTCTCAAAAATAAAAAATAGACATTAAAAAAAAAAAAAGAAAAAAGAAATCTTCCCTGGATAGTAAAGACTAGCCCCATTTCCAGTCCACAAAAGGGAAAAAAAAAGTTTAAAATCATTAGTCTGTCCTTTAAACATAGGTAAACAGACTGCGAGTATAATAAGATTAGCCTGTTCAATTGATTCCAAGTCTCAGACAATAAAAGAGGTCATAACAACTTCTGTTTCTGGCATTACACCAGGCTATGTTTTCTGATAAGCCCTCCCACTACACAACAGCTAAATAAAACCAAATATATCTTTTAAAGCATTGCTGTGCTTACAAGAAAGTAAGGAAAATCTCTAAGAAAGAGAAAGATTAAGAGAAAGAAAGTGAGCTTTTCAGGGGCAGGTTCTGGGCCAAATTTGTATTATACTCCCAAATCTAGCACATAATAGGTATTCAATAAATAATGAAATATGGGCAGAAAGATGAGAGGAGCAGAAGGGAAATTGTCTCACCAGATGGTCGGCACAGTGGAACACTGTGAGAGAGAATAGGTTTCCATTCCTCTTTGCTTTACTGTACTTAGACTAGGGGTGGGAGAGTGTGGGGCCAGTAGGGAGGGAGAGGGTATCCTCAACCTCAGATTACTCTGTCCTGTTCTCTCCTCCAAAACTCAAAATGCCTCACGTCCACCAACTCACTCATCTGACAAGACTGCTCTGATGCTGCCAGCACTATGTCCACTTCACAAGAGGATAAATTGGACTGGCTTAAGGGATTTGACTGCAATCACATTGTTAGCAGATATGGGCCAGTGTCTAAAACTGAGGTTTCCTCCAGCCAATTCTAAAGTTGCCCTGCTATAAAAAATATAGAGAACTTCACTTTGCACAACTCTTATAAGCTCTTATAAGTCACCTAATCTTCGGGGGAAAAAGTGAACAATAAAAATATAAGAAACTAAGCCGTACTTGAGTTTATATGGAAAAGGGGGGAAAAGATACTTTGCCTTAGCCAACATTCAGGAGAATAACTTCCAATAGCTACTGGAGTCAGAATTTAATCCATATTTCAGCATGTCTAAAATACAAAAAGGTAAATAGAATGAAAATATAATTATATATGTATGATGTGCATGGAACACACAATTATTTAAATAAGGACTAGCCAGATGTTTAGAATCTACTCTGTCTTATCCCCAAACATGGAAAATATGAGTTCCTGGCAAATTTGAAAAAATTCGTGACCTTAAGCTCTTTTCCACACTATGGGGAAAAAACAAAACAAAACAAAATGATAAAGTTTTGTGCTATAAAGCAGTTTAGGGTTTCATTGCTATGAAAACCATCTCTGAGCTATATAAAAATATGAATTGGCCTATACCCAAAAGTCTTGAACTTTTTTTTAATAAATCCATACTCCTTCTCAAGCAAGGGCTTAACATAACTTTCAAAGAAAACAGAATCTCTTTGCAGACAACTTGGCCTGCTCTGCTTCTCCTGTGACTTTATTTTCCTATTTATCATTTTTGAGTTTGTCTCTAATCAAATTTTAAGGGCAGGTTGTCTGATCCCTTTTTCCATAATCCCATGTGCAGGATGTACAGCCCTCCTCGTGGCTCTGACCCTTCCACAGACCACGTCATGTATGTGAAAAGACAAACAGCAGATGCTGGCTAAAAACATGTGGCCCCAGTGTGCTATGGAAGAGCTGCTCTGCTGAGAAAGGATTAAAAAAATTAATATTTAGACATATGGTCCTAGGCTTTCTCTTTTAGGGAAGAACAAGCACACATAACTAATAAAGAATATTGATAGGTGATTTTTAAAAGCACCAAAGCACCATGATCCTGGGATCCTCACACAGATACACTGTCACTGATAACTGCAGAACCCACTTTGGTTGATAACATGTGACATTTTGCCAAGATTCATAACACTAAGAACAATATACATGGAAAAGCCCTCTTGGCAGCCGCTTTTGTAAGCAAGGAGTTCTGGTTCTCATTACAGACCAATACTGTAAGATGGCATAGTACTGGAATATTGTGCTGAGCTGAGAGTTAAGGACTTAAGTTCTAATTCTGGCTTTGCTGCTAACAAATTATATCATGTGGGGAAAATCACTAAACTTGTCTAGGATTCCAAGAACAGTGATGATGAACTGGGTTTTGAATCCTGGATCTACCTATTATAACCTATGCTGCCTTGGACAAATCACTTAAGTACTTTGAGCATTGAATTATTCATCCATAAAAAAGAAACAATAATTGTAACTAAGGTACAAGGTTCACACAAAGACCACATGAGATGTTCATCGCATAAGTGAACAGGTTCCCATAAAGCATAAAGCACCAGGCCTGGCACATAATGGACCCAGTAAATGTTCACTGTTACTGGTTGACACAGTGGTGGTGGCTAGAGGCCTGGAATTAAAATTTCTCTCCTTCCTCCTCCCATTTGAGCAGGGAAAAGACATAAGCATAATGAACATACATTTTTGATAATCGAATAAATGCCAACAGTGGGAAACAAAATGCTAAGTAAGCACTTTGGCATTTTTTAAATAAGGGAAACAGGAAACAGTTGTTTTAAGACCAACTTAAAGATGGCTAAAATTGATTTCCCATTAACTGGTCTATAAATAACTCTATAAGGGGCCCTCAGGAATAGCAACATGCCTGTTTTGAAAGTCAGGGTTTTTTCCCCTACTAGTCCCCCGTAATACATAAGCAACTAAAAGACAGTAGCATCTCCTGATGTTGACACCGCTAAACCTGTTACAGGTGTGTGTGTGTGTATGTATGAATGAATAAATAAAAACAAAAAAAAACCTAAGTTTAAGAACTACTGATACTTTTTAAATGTGTTTAGAGAAGCAACCCAAATCATGTACTCGTGGAAACAATGGTTAAAACTGGAGCTTTTCTAGGAGCCTGGGTGGCTCAGTCGGCTGAGCACGGGACTTTGGCTCAGGTCATGATCTCTTGGTTCGTGGGTTCAAGCTCTGTGTCAGGCTCTGTGCTGACAGTTCAGATTCTGTGTCTCCTTCACTCTCTGCCCCTCTCCCACTCATGTTCTGTCTCTATCTCTCTCAAAAATAAACATTTAAAAAAATGTTTTCAATTAAAAAAATTGGAGGCTTTCTATTATTAATAGCCACATGCAGTTAGAGGACAGCTCTTTGATTTTAATTGCTTAGCAAATCTTTAGTGTAAATGACATTTTAAAATATTTATTGCAATTCCCTCCCCTGTCACCTCCTCTTCACCCCACGACATGTTTATTTAACAAAATTGCTAACCATCTAAATATTTTAAAACAAGTAAGAGGTTTTATCTAAATTATTGTCATTCAAATAGCTGTGTGGCATGCACTGAACTTCCCTACTCTGAGCCACATGGGTCCCTCAGCCAAACTGTAGTCCTTGCTATCAAAGTTTTCATGGGGAGAGAATTTTCCTAAGTACTTTACCCTCCTGCTTCTCTCACTCCTTGTGCCACTGCTGGTAAGGGGGATATCTGACCTCCACACGACTCAGAATGTGGTCCTAGGAACAGCAGAGCAGCATCCTGTAAGAAAGGTGGAACTTCATGTCCCACCTCAGACCTGCAATATCAGAATCTGCATTCTTACATGCCTTTAAGACTGCCTTTACATGCCTTTAAGACTGCCAGGTAATCTGAAGGCACATAAAGGTTTGAGAAGCACGTCTCCAGACTTCAAAACAGAAAAGTTTCACCCTTACTACTGCTTTAAGTAACGATCGTTTGGTAATAAAAAGGTGGGGAAGGAAAACATCATGAAAAGAGTACTGTGGTATAGTCCAGTCCTAAGAAGTATACTGAAAACTTAGTTTGTGTGATTCATTAAACCTAAATAAACTATGAGTAGTGCCCCTTAGTATAAGACACTACTAGATAGAGCAGACAAATTGGGCATTCATTCACTCATTCAACCATTACTGAGCTATGTGCTATTTGACAGACATAAGTGTCCTCTCCAAGTCTAAAAAGAAATCTTGCCAGGTTAAATATAAATAAATAAATATTACATGTGTAACATATTTTATTATATATATAAAATATACCATTATATTATAAATAATATATATTGCTATATATACTATTTATTTTTAAGAGACATAATATCTGAATTTTAATTCTGTACTGCATTTGTTGTTACCATTACTTAAAAGAATCTAAGGGAAGCTTTAAAGAGTCATCTGAAATGACAGTACCAAGCTTTACAATCAACTGTTGTATTCATTTTTAGTTTTAAATAGCATTTCCGCATGCATGTCTGTGCTCTTGGTGGAATTTTAAGTGACTGGGAATACCATGAGGAGTCTTAGACGAATCTTCTTTTTCACATTATAACTTGACCAATATAGGGAACTTGCACAGTATAGAAAAAATGTGAATATACTGGTTCCTAAGTAGCTTAATCACTCAAATTCTCTTGTTTCCCCATTTTATCAATGCACTAGAATCACAGCTGTGCTGACAGCTCAGGGCCTGGAGCCTGGTTCAGATTCTGTGTCTCCCTCTCTCTCTGCCCCTCCCCTGCTCATACGCTCTGTCTCACTCTCTCTCTCTCTCAAAAAATAAGCATTAAAAAAAAATTGAGTTGACAGTGAAAGTCCTAAATATTTGATTGAGAATAATACCTCCAATTGAAAACTCTCTCTTTGATGTCTGAGGCCTTGGGTTGATCTCCAACATGATCACTCAGTAGCTATGGGATGGATCTGACCACACACTAGCTACAGGGTTCCACAGCCTCGAGTGGGCTGTATGACATTAACAGGTTACTTCTGTTTTCTAGGTCTCAGTTTCCAGCTCTTTTAAAAGCTGCTAAAAATACAAACATCTCACAAAACCATGATAAGGTTAAACAGATAATGCATATCAGATACTTAGCAAGTCCCACTTCAGCCCACAGGAAGCCATCATCTTTAAAAGCCTCTGTTATGAATATACAAACCCAGATTGCAAACCCTCCCAAAACGCAATGGAAAGAAATGAAAGTAGAGTAGGGGAAAAAATGTGAAATTATGTTTGCCTATATCATATACAAATAAATCCTTTAATCCAGAAGAACTTTCTGGCTTGGCCACCTTGGATGCTAACCTTTTAATAGCAAATAAAATACTTTGAAAGAACCACCCTAGATTTTCTACAAGCTGGTATATGCATTTTAAAGACACAGCAAATACTGAACAACAGAATCACTGAACATTGGTGATGAAAGGGATCAGAAAGATAATCATCTTTGCTTCTTTTTAGGGGCGCCTGGGTGGCGCAGTCGGTTAAGCGTCCGACTTCAGCCAGGTCACGATCTCGCGGTCTGTGAGTTCGAGCCCCGCGTCAGGCTCTGGGCTGATGGCTCGGAGCCTGGAGCCTGTTTCCGATTCTGTGTCTCCCTCTCTCTCTGCCCCTCCCCCGTTCATGCTCTGTCTCTCTCTGTCCCAAAAATAAATACAAAACGTTGAAAAAAAAAATTTTAAAGGAGGATAACCTGAGGCCCAAAGAGGGGGACCTCTTGTCACCAAAAGCCACAGCAGAGATGGCAGCACTGCTAGTTATAAAGCCCAGACCCCAAACTCTCAGCACACTGCTGTGTCCCAGTCTTTGTCTTCTAGCCCCACGCACCAGTTTTATTTGGTCACTGAACTGCAAAAGGATCCAGTTACCACATAATTAGTGTCAGGGTATGTGCAACAGCTGCCACAAGCCAGATTTCCACAATGGAGTCAAACATCTTTGGCCCAGAGGCATCTCTTCCACCACACACCACCGATGGTACAGCTGCTGTAACCACAGTCCATACCCAGCAGCTCCAAGACTTCAAGAGTTGGAACAAATGATTAATTCCAAGAAGGATGAAGTAACTTTTCTCTCTGAAAGGACTTCTTAAAGAATACCTTTAGGGAATTTTGAAAGATACAGCATTCTTCCACCTGAGAGCTTAAAGACTTTGAAAAGGTTTGAGAGGAATTTTTCCCCAAAAAGTATATGAGATGAATGTCAAGAATGAAGGGGGCCACTCAGGAACCTGGAAAAGATAATGATAAGTCACAGGAGATCCATGCTATCATTGAGGAAGCCAAAGCAAAAACCAGACAGAAGGAACAGTTCTTTTGCAGATACCATCACAGGAAGAATATGTTATATGGCTGAGAAATAAGATCCGTTGATACCAATCCTGAATAATATCAATTTGAGGTTATTTTTATTTTATCTGGATAATTTTTTTACATATTATTAAGAGTTTTCCTTAGCAAAGACTCAGAAACCCACATATGCATTCATAAGCGTATAGATACATTTCATATGCTTTAAGATTCCTTCTCAAATCTCTAAACCAGTGAAAGAGAGTACAGTTTTCTCCAAAAGAACAGTAAAAAGTATTCTTAAACAAGGACTGCAAAGTGCCCTTTTCATCCCTGGATATTTATTTTGTTTTATAATTCATTTGAGACTTTTAAAGTCAGGAAGGGATAAAAAAAAATGGCTTTCAAATTTGAGTCTGGAACAGAGCTAACCTATCAAGTCCAACAGGGATATAAAGAAAGTATCTAACAGCGCAGACACTGCCGGTGCCCAGAACAAAAGCATTATTGAATGGAAGAAGAATTTAAATTGAAGCAAGTCCTAATGTAATACCTTAGTAACTCTAGGTCCTACTGCCATTTTTCCCCAATAAGATGAACTATTAGTCCTGGTTTACATAAATTTCAACATACCAGGGCCATCAGCAAGCTACAGGGAGGCCAATGGCCCTCTTGAGTCCATGCATCTGTAACACCATTTAAAACATGATTGTTTCTCTCACCATCATTTGCCTCCTTAACTGTGGACCCTACAAAACCAATGGAGGGAGGGGCAGTGAAATGGGTGGAGTCTTTTGCTGTATCTTTGAAGGTTTTCTTTCTTTAGTTTAAAAACCCAAAGGGAAATAGAGTGGAAAGAATTACAGCCTTCATGGTTTTATAAAGGAGGAAAAAATAAACCTAGGATGAGCTTACAGTTTACAGTCTGTAAAGAGCCTCCTCCCTCATTTATTAATCCTTTAAATAACCTTTCCAATCACCTTTTAAAGGGGAAAAGAAAACTCTGCCATTATAGGAGTTGCTGAAATCCAGTATGGGAGACTAGTTAAGAGCTGAGTCCTGTATCAAGCAAGAACTGGTTCTACCACTGCTTGTCTATACTGTTTAATCCCTGGAAAATTATTTTCCCTCAATTTCTTCCACTGTATAATGAGGATGATACAAATGTAGTTATGAGTAAGTTTACATATAGGAATATATAAAAATATATTTATAAACAGACACATAGCTTATTATAGTCTATGGATTCAATAAACAACTTCTCTTAATGTTATAATTAGTGTTAATAGTGAAAAACACCATTAGGCTGGCAAATATCTTTAAAGGTTATTTAGCAACATATTCAATAAACTCTAGGCCAGATAACATTTATTCACTTCCTCAGAAAGAAGGCTTTTTCCTTTTTTTGAAAGATTTTTTAAGGATATGACACAATCTCCCACCAACCCGCCTATCAGACAACCATTATGTTACAAAGAATTCTTCTTTCATTTGAGGCCAGAGAGTTTGAAAGTATAAGTTGGTCATTCATTTTTGCTACAACCACTCCCAGGCAATATTCGCTCACCTCATTGTATGTGCTAAGCACTATGTATGATAAGCCATTGAGGATAAAAGGACAGAGAAAGCATGAGACATAGTCCTTGGTCCTGAGACACTCTTAGTCAAGAAAAAGTGACAGGGGTGCCTGGGTGGCTCAGTTGGTTAGGCATCGGACTTTGCTCAGGTCATGATCTCACAGTTCGTGAATTCGAGCCCTGCGTCAGGCTCTGTGCTGACAGCTCAAAGCCTGGAGCCTGCTTCGGATTCTGTGTCTCCCTCTCTCTGTACCTCCCCTGTTCATACTCTGTCTCTCTCTCTCAAAAATAAATAAACATTTAAAAAATAATAATAAAAAGAGAAAAAGTGACAAATGTGAAGATCAATAATCACAACAGAAAGGAATGTGAGCATAAGGAAGGGTGTACAATGTGCTAAGGGCAGTGCAGAAGAGGAAGGCATCAATCTGGTCTGTGCACAGGCAACAACTCCACAGAGGATGTGAACTTTGAGTGGGACTTAGAATACAGAAGAATTTCCTAAAGGCAAAAAAGGGAAGGTATTCCAGGCAGGATAAAGGGCTTGGTTAAAGGTGTCAAAGCATGAAAAAAATCAAGGAAAAGAATATGGAGCTTGAGAGCCAAATATAAGATCAAGAGTGGCAGGAGGCATTACAAAGGTGGTAATGCTCATCAGTAAAGGACCCAAATGTCATATGAAGAATGCAGACATCATAAAGCAGAGAGTGATGTAAATGGAGTGCTTTGTACTGCAAATTGTAAACTGGGCTTATGAATATATTCTGAGAGGTCTTTGTGTTTTATAAAATTTGAAATTTGTTTAATTTTAATGATAATTGAAAAATAAAATTACCTGGAAATTAAGATACAACTTTTCTTTGCACTAATAATTTATATTTCATTCATTCATTTATTCATTCACTCAAAAATATCTGTTGAATATCTACTATATGCCAGGCACAATCCTAAGCATTGGGGATATAACAATGAGCAAAGAGAGAGAGTACATGACCTCGTGGAACTTAGAATCTCGTAAGGAGAGACAATCCATAAACAAAAGTATAGCATATCAAGAAACAGTGCTACACAGATTAATAAAATATAAACATGGTAAGAAGGTGTTAATTTTATACAGGGTAGATCAATAGTCATCCTTCCTCATTAAAATGACATTTCAGGGGCGCCTGGGTGGCTCAGTCGGTTGGACGTCCGACTTCGGCTCAGGTCATGATCTCGCGGTCTGTGAGTTCGAGCCCCGCGTCGGGTTCTGTGCGGACAGCTCAGAGCCTGGAGCCTGTTTCGGATTCTGTGTCTCCCTCTCTCTCTGACCTTCCCCCGTTCATGCTCTGTCTCTCTCTGTCTCAAAAATGAATAAATGTTAAAAAAAAAAAAATTTTAAAATGACATTTCAGCAAAGACCTGAAGGAGTAAGATATTTGGAAGATTTTTTCAGAGAATAAGATTTTGTTTCCCCACACTTGTCACAAATATTCTTAAAGGTCTATAAGAATTACTTTTAATTTTTTTTATTTTTTTACATTTATTTATTTTTGTGAGACAGAGAGAGACAGAGCACAAGCAGGGGAGGGGCAGAGAGAGAAGGAGACACAGAATCAGAAGCAGACTCCAGGCTCTGAGCTGTCAGCACAGGGCCTGACGTGGGGCTCAAACTCACAAACCGTGATATCATGACCTGAGCTGAAGTCAGACACTCAACCGACTGAGCCACCCAGGCATCCCTACAAGAATTATTTTTAATTTTTACTTTAAAAAGAGTACACATACTCAAGTTCAGGAGAAAAATAGGGAGAAAGTATTTCAGAACTGGAAGGTAGGTAGCATGAAATGATGGGCAATTAAAAAAATGAGAAAGGTATTGGAATAATCCAAGGGAAATTGGATGGTGAGGGCCCAGAGTGTAACCTTTACTCGGCTTCTAGCAATATGACAGAACAGATAACTACAAACACCTGGAAAAGCTAGAGAAAATATACAATCAAGAGAAAATATAACAATATCACTTTGTATGCATAGACAAGCATGCATGAAAGTAAGAGAGATACTCAAGGGCCAAAAACAAAGAGGAAAACTAAAAATCAGATAAGTGAGAAGAGCTGAGGGTTTGGCTATCAAGAGACTAGAAAGGGGTAAAGGGAGGTAGCTTGGGTTAACAGCCTTGGAAGTGGGTCAGAATAGGCTCTAAGCAAGTTACAACTGAGACCTTTCCATAAAACCAGATCAGTGAAATGGTGGACACAAAACCTGAACTCTGGGCTCAGGATAAGATACAACTAGTTTCTCCAAGGGTCTACTTTCATGTAAATTTGGGATTCATTTTACATTGCCTAAAGATCTGAGAACAACCAAGTAGAGAAATAAAATTACATATGAAAATGATCCCAAGGTGATACTTGGCAAAAACAAACACAAAAGTGCTCTCAAGGAACAGTCTCTCAACCCAGACCACACAGAATGCCAGAAGTCAAATGATATTCAAAAAGAGAACACCTAAAATATTTCTAAAACCCATTAAAGATTAAGGGGGGCAAAATGGATAAGTATAATTAAACTCATGCCTTAAGCACAGCAAAGTAAAACTATAAAATGCTAAACACAAAGAGAAGATTTTAAAAGCATCCAGAGAGAAGGAACAGATTAACTACAAAAGAACAATGTACAATGACAATGGACTTCCCAAGGGAGCAACAATATTATTTCAACAATAGCTTGAAAATGCTAAAAGAAAATAACTCTCAACCTTAGAATTTTACTCCCAGTTAATCTGCCATTCAAAAATGAGGATGAAATAAAGATTCTCTCCAGACAAAAAGAGAGTTTACCACTAACATAAGCCACCTGAAATAACAGTGTGTTTATATTGGCTCATAAGAGCCAAATTTTCAGGAATTTTGAGTCACTTAACAACATATTGGTAACCAGCACGCTATAAATAACCTTCAAGATATTTCTAGAATATGTACCTCAAGACAAAAAGGAAAATGAATATAGAAGGAAGATGGTAAGAATGAAGGAAAGGTAAGTAAATATGGTAAGTGTTTTAATTCTAAGTAAGCATTTACTATATAAGACAATAATAATAAGACAACTTGGAGACTCAGGAGTTTATCAGTCAGGTGATCGCCTTATGCTACAGTAACAATACCAAAATCTCTATGGCTGAAAACAATAAATATTTACTTCCACTCATGCTAAATATCTTGCAGGGGCTAGCTGGGGACTCTACCCAGTGTAGCCCTTAAAGGATCTAACCTCAAAACCTTCTTCAACAATTGCCGCACACAAGTCACATAATGAACTACACACTGGCTCTTTAAGTTTCCTGTTTCTCACATTTCACAGGCCAATGCCAGTCACATGGTCATGCCTAATTTCAAAGGAAACAGGAAAGTATAAAACTACCATACCCCCAGAGGGATATAAAAATAAAAACACATAAGATGAGAAGCAAATGGTTAGTGTTTTGGTTTTTTTTTTAGAAAACAGAAGATAAAATCAGTTATCTTTAGACAAATTCAAGTGGATATGTTAAAATTTTAAGAGGAACAGCTAAAAGAATAAAGAATACAGTTAAACTTTCAAATCTACAGGAAAGGAGAATAAAGAAAATACAAACAATCAAAAAAGAGGAAAAAAGCCTAGAAAAGGCAGGGTAAGTAGGAACCACCCCCCCCAAAAAAACAGTAGAAATTAATCCAAACATATCAGTAATTATAATAAATGTAAATGAAATAAACTTACCACCTAAAAGGACAGAAATCATCTGTTTGTATTCTTTTTAAAGCTGCTGTATCTACACTTAAGAAATATACCTAAAATAAGGGTATAGAAAAGTTTAAAGTAAAAAGATGGACTTAGAGCACAGGCATGAAATCATACAAGTATCAAAGTCACCTGATCCCAGGTATAACCTCAAGCAAGTCAGTTAACCCCCTCAAGGAGTGGCAGTTTCCTCATCTACAAAATGAGATTCACAACGTTAAATCTGTTCCACATGTGAACAATGTTATACAACATTCGTAACACTTCACAATGTTATTTGGTTTAGATGCACTGTGTATAAAGTGCTTCATACAGGGCTTGGTTCACAGCAGCCGCTTGACAAACAATAGCTATCATCTTATAATTACCTACCTACCCACACAACAGGATAGAATGTTTATAAACAGGGCTTTAATCACTCCTCCAATCCCTTTCCACATGCCCCTTTGCAATGTGACTTTGCCACTACTCCTATCAAGAAGTCCAGTTTGTATCTCCAACCTTTAAGTCTGGGCTAGTGTTGGGTTTGTTTTGACTACTAGAATTCAGAGGTGATATCTGTGAGTTCCAAGCCCAGGTAGGCCTCAAGACACCTTGCCACTTCTACTTTTATCATCTTGAGACTTCTACTTCCAGCCAAGATGGAGTTACAGAGACATAATAACCTCCTTTCCTGAAACAGCTAACAAATTGGACAATATGTATGAAACAATGGTTTCAAGAACAGTGATCCTGAGAGATGAAAATCAAATATGGTGAGCACTAAACTTCACAGCCTACTACCTGGCAATAGTGTCCAGGCTGCAACACAGAGAGAATCCCAGGCAAAGATGTATGGTCTGCCTGATTTGAGATGAAGCTGGTCATCTGAAAGGAGAAAGTCAACTAGAGTTCATGGGCAGAGAGCTTCAGAGGGTCCCCATTAAGTACTCAGCTATTAATCTTCACGTGTGTGAAGAAACTGCCTAAGGCCAGGGAAAGAACCACCCAAAAGGATAGAGGAAACCATACTTGGAGCTACACTTTAGCCCTCTTGATATGAAGAAGCTCAAGCTACCCTATTTGAGGATAACACACCATGAGAACAAAGACCCAGCCAAAACCCAACACCAACCACTCTGTGGTTGCCTACCATGTCACCAAACAGCCTCTATCAAATCAACAGATGACTGCAGCCTCATGAATAACCCTAGAAGAGATCAGCAGAAGAACAACCCAGCTGAACCCAGCCAAGGCCAGGCAAAACTAATGACCTTCAGAATCACAAGCAAATAAAAAGAGTTGCATTAAGTCACCAAGTTTTGAGCTGATTTATTATGCTGCAATTGAAAGCTGACACAAAAGATGTCTCAAACAATGTTGTATATATAGAAAATGAGCAATAAATATTCAGTAAATGGCCCATCCCTGCCACCCATCAGCAAAAACCAATACCTAAGGGCAGTCAGCCCCAACGCAGCAGTCATAGCCTTCTTTACTTGCAGGAAGTTAGAACAATTGTGGAAACATGTTTTGAATCAGAGAATCCTGAAATATCAGAACTCAAATGTCACATCCACTGTGAAACATTCTCAAGATTCTGCTGAGGGAAATACCACTTCTTCTTGTTTCCATGGACACTGAGGATAGCCCCGCTGTGGCACCTACATCAGTGTATTGTGTAGGTCTCCTATCTCAGCAGCAGCTGGTCCCAGGCACAGCTAAGCAGTTCACCTCTTTCTCACTTGCAGTGAGTCACTCAGACCAATTCCCGTCCCTAAAAAATAACTATATTGGATGCAGCATGCTGGGCTATTTTAATTCTGGAGAAAGAGGTCAGAACACAGAGACAGGATTAAAGGATGACTAAGGAAGTAGCTCTATGGTAGTGATGACAAAGGGAGCAGGCTTAAGTTTATCATAAGCCCCTCCCATGCATGACTCACCCTACCCTGGTGGGGAGAAAAGCCAAGCACAGTCTCAAGAGTCAACAGCCTGAACACAGTTCAAAACTCTGATGAGCCTTCATGCATCTCCAAAGTCAAACTGCTTCAAAATGGGCATCTGTCTGCTGCCCTCAATCATAGAGGAAACTGACAAGCCAGAGGAAACTGTCAAGTTGATCTGAAAAGCCCAGATGAGTCACAGACACCAGATGTAACTGAATCTGTTAGAAATCACCCCCTGGCCTCTGGTTTACTCTGAGACCTCAATTCCCATTGCTCTCATTTTCACCCCCTATGCTCCAGTCACCCCAGCCTCCTTAGTGCTCCTCAAGTATACCAAGGTGCATCCCTGCCTAGGAGCTGTTGCCTTCACTCTTCCCTCTGCCAGCAATGATCTTCTGCCAGATTTTTGAATGGTTTCCTCCTTCACTTTATGTTGTCCTCTGATCAAATGTCACTTCCTTAGAGAGGTCATCCTGGGCCACTCCACCTCAATGAGGTCCCTACAAACACACTGCCATTCTCTATTACCTTACCCTGCTTTTTTTTTACCCTCATAGCACATAGCATCACCAGACATTATCTACCTATCTGCCTATCTATCTACATTATCTACCTATCTACCTATATATATATATATATATCTACATATATGTGTGTGTATGTATGTGTGTGTGTGTATATATATATATATATATATACAATATATATATGTATGTATATATGTATATGTATATATATGTGTGTGTGTGTGTGTGTGTGTATAATTCAAGTGTGCTTATCTTCTAACTACAATGTAAGCTCCAATAGGGCAGGAATTTTGCTATTTTTTAAAAACCAGGGGTGCCTGGGTGGCTCAGTTGGTTAAGCATCTGACTTTGGCTCAAGTCATGATCTCGCAGTTTGTGGGTTTGAGCCCCACATCTGGCTCTGTGATGACAGCTAAGAGCCTAGAGCCAGCTTCAGATTCTATGTCTCCCTCTCTCTCTGCCCCTCCCCCACTTATGCTCTGTTGCTGTCTCAAAAATAAACATAAAAAAAAATTTTTTTAAACTGTACACTCAGTGCTGACAATGCCACACACCTAGTAGGTGGTCAATAAACATTTGTTCAGTGAATTAATTTTCTAACTCTAAGATGTCTTCTATGCATTGTAAATGTGTTACCAAGAGTGCTCTATGTGACTGGTTCATGAAAATTATTTCCTTGTTAGACTGAAATCTCTATAAAGGCAGATGCTATATTGTCTTAGTTACTTACAGACTGTATGTAAAAATAATAATTAACATTTACAAAGTGCTTACTCTGTACTGACCCTATACTAAGCTGTTCATATGTAGTTTCTCATGTCTTCTTCAAAACAACTTTATAAAGTGAGTACAAGTATCATTCCTTTTTTACAGATGAGGAAAGTAAGCCTCAGAGAGAAGTCACTCAAGGTCAAGCCAAGATTTGAGTCTGACTCTGGAACCTGGGCTCTTAACCTCAATGCTACATTGTCAGGTAGGAAATGCAATGAATGAATGAGTGGATTATGAACTAGAGATGTCTATCACGACTTGCACTGATCGCAGCCTACTCCAAGCCACTCTGTTCACAACCAAGCTCCATGTCATAAGGTCCTGCTCCTGGCTCCTACCATTCCACAAGCTAAGTAGACCAAGAGATGGGTGTCTCACTCATGGCCTGGCTGGGCTGTCAGATGTCTCTGCCTGAAAATTAGAACTGGAAACTGAGAACCTGAGCCAGTCAATAGCGGAATTCCTCAGGAGGACAGGGGACCTTGGCAAACCAAAGCCCAGGAAAGTCCAAGTTCTGAGGAAGCAAAATTGACATGGAGAAGGCTGAGGTGAAGAGAGAGTGAAGAGAGAACAGAGTAGGAAAGCCACAGAAATGCCCTAAGAGAGAAGCTGACTTAGATCCCAATAGTGCTTCAGTTTCATTTCCAGTGAACCCCCAGCTTTTTTTCTTGAAGTAGCTTGAACAATCTTAACCTACATAAGCAACCATATTGCAACAGACTGATCAGACCAAAACAAAGTTTAGGATGAGAAATTCTTGTCCAACAGGACCCTCTCTGGAACCGTTATCCAGAACCACTTTGAATTACTAACTAATCCTAGATATACAGGAGTGAGTGCTGAGATCTAGATTTCAGGGTTTTCTCTCTCTACCACCGATGATCTTCCCCAGCTCCCAACTTCTGCTGCCCCTGACCATTTCCTCAACAGAGCTGGTGGGCTCCAAATGATTCTTTTCTCTTTCTTTATTCCCAGACCTCTCATTCCCAGGAAGCAGCAGGCTAAAGGCTGCATTGCTCACAGTTAGGTGAGCCCCACCACTCCTCTACTCATCTCTGTGAATTCTTCTCACTCTTGATTTCTTTTCTCAAGGATCCCACAATCTCTCTCAGAAAGATCTCTGTCAGATCTCTCTCAGAAAGCAATCTGGCTTTCTCAGGATCCTCAGTCCGTCAAACTAGGTAGGGCTACATATGCCTGGATTCCACTTACATTAATTCAGAGCTCACGTTCTTTCCCACAAATCTTCCATTACACTTGGGAGGCCAAGGAGCATACAAAGGGGATGCTGCTGCCCAACTGGCTCCTGGCACCTGCTGAGCACTTTCAACTCAGTCCCAGTCAAAGTATCTCCTTAGAAGGCCACTGAAAGATAATGTACCCATATTTACACACCACTTCTCTAAGCACTAGAGAAGTGCTTGGTGATATCCATGCACTACATATCTCCCTCCTGATTTCCTCAAGGGAATCACAGAAACCCTAACTATAAGGATCCTAATTCAATCCTTCCAGCTTGCATATGATAAAACAAGTCACAAGGCAAAGAGGAATCTCAGACCCAAATGAGTAAAGCATGAGTAAGGAGAATTCCTTTGCAGGATCTACCCTCCTCGAAGCACAATTGGTTAAGTTCAGAAAACACTAACTGAAAAGAACTCTGAACAGTGTTATACAGGAAGCACTGACCAAACAAAGATAATAAGGTCTAATCTTATTCTTCAAGGTATTTGTAACTCAGTGGGAGAGAGACTGACCCACATATGTACATGATAAGGTAGACATTTGCACATGCTCTACCTGAGGCAGAAATAAAGTGCTACAGTAACCTAAATCAGGAGTGTCAAAGAAAAAAAACATGATCATGAAGGCCTCCATGGAGAAGATGGAATTTTATTTAATCCTTGAAGGCCTTCCTAATGTTCCAGTCTTAGCTAGAATGCTCTGTCCTCATAGAGCCTTCCACAATATCACAGGCTTGGTTTGTGCTTTGGCTATACAACCCCACAGCTTCCTGAACTGTCTTCCACTTTCATAACTGACTCATTATCTTCCATATTTTTCTCAGAAGATGCACATTCCATGAAATCAGGTATCTCATCCTCAGTATCTACCAGAGTGTTTTTCACACTACAGGTACTCATTAAAGAAATATGTGTGAGTATCTGTGTGTGTGTGTGTGTGTGTGTGTGTGTGTTAAATGAAACTGAGCTGGAAATTAGTAATATATCCTACACCCACACTAAAGAAGGAGAAGGTACAAATGGGAATTTTCAGAATAGTCTATTAAAGGCACAGAAGTGAGAAAGGAGTGGAAAAAAGAAGAGGAAAAGGGAAGGGTAACACCATAATAGCATCAACTAACATTCATCAAATCCTCTAGCAAGGCCTTCACCTGAATTACTCTATTTAATTCTTCCAACCACTGAAAGAGGGAGGTAATGTCAGTGTTCCCATTTCACTGGCAAGGAAACTGGAGTAGAAAGAGGTCAAGTAATCACCTAGGGTCACATGCTGAAGACTAAGACCCAGACTGAAACCCAGCAAGTCTGATCTCAGAAGCTGAACTCTTCATCACCACCTGACACTGAATTTGGAAAAGAATAAATAGATTTTGTGAGAAGAGAGAGAAAGAAGCCTAGATTTGGTGTTTGGAAAAGTACAGGAACATCTTCTCTGAGAGCTGCTTCTTCAAGGATGCAGCCCCAGCTACCAGTATTCTAAAAGTAATTCAAGAAAGTGGAAGAGCAGACAGCAATGGACAAGTCCATGGACACTGAAGTTTAGATATGTTCCAATTTCCTCCCTCTGTGCCCCACACTCCCCACCCTTGGTTACCTTCTTTTATTTTCCAGTAAGAGGACACTTATAGATCCTGAAAATAATTAAAAGCAAATAGTTTTGCAAATTACAACAGGGGAAGTAGACTTCTGATATTTAAAAGATTTTGTTATAATCAGATTAAGTATAAATTGTTTCAGAGGAAAGTTAAGAATTTATCTTTTACTCGTTTAACCTAACTTTAGAGCATAAATCAGAAGCAAATTGGCTATACCAAATGTCCAACAATTAAAATCATTCAGCACAGTGATACTTTAAGAAATAGTTTAAAAGACCTGCCAAAGCAATGACTGTTTAAATAACTGATATTTTAAAGTAAGCCAATGAGGGCATCTTGATGACTGAGTCAGTTAAGCATCAAACTCTTGGTTTTGGCTCACGTCATGATCTCATGATTCATGGGTGTGAGCCCCATGTGGGGTTCTGTGCTGACAGCATGGAGCCTTCTTGGGATTCTCTCTCCCTCTCTCTTTGCCCTTCCCTCTCTCTCTCTCAAAATTAATTAAAAAATAAAAAATAAAGCAAGCCAATAACTTCTATGACTTTCTAGCTTTTGGTAAACTTTGAAGATCCACCATATTTTGTAGTGGAAACTATTAGGTTTTCTGTTTACTAAAATATCCACCATTTTACTACCTGGCTTCCTCCAAAAGGGCCTAAGACAAGTGACTTAGTCTTTTTATCCACTTCCTTTGTCTTTCTGAACTACACACTTGTGATAGAAGGATCTGGCTATAACCACAAATTGGGTATACTTTTGCTGCCAGCTATTATCAGCTATTATTCATCCTAAATAAGTTCTTTAAACAGTTGCTAATCCTCATCCCATGTCCAATCTATAGACTGATGGGAACAAAACAAGAAAAATACTACTATTTTATATCTTAATTTTTTTTAAGTTATAAAAAAAAAAAAAAAAACCTCCAGAGAGGCAGTCTTGGTGAGCACATACACATTCAAGTGTTTTACCTTCAGGAGCTCTACCAGGGACTCACTGTAAAGACAGGAGAAATATCCCCTGGTTCTTCCCACAGAGGGATAGGGAAGGCAGTTACTTTGAAATATTCCCAGAGCATTCTGTTCTAACAAGGTCTACCTTCAGAGGAAACTATTTTGGGACACCTAGGGTGGTGCAATCAGTTAAGCATCTGACTCTTAATCTTGGCTCAGGTCATGATCTCACAGTTTGTGGGTTCGAGCCCTGCATCAAGCTCCATGCTAATGGTGCGGTGCATGCTTGGGATTCTGTCTCTCCTTCTCTCTGCCCCTTCCCTGCTTGTGCGCTCTCTTGCTCTCTCTCTCTCTCTCTCTCTCTCTCAAAATAAATAAATAAAGTTAAAAAAAAATCCAAAGGAAGAGCACTTGGATGGCTCAGTCTGTTGGCGTCCAACTTCAGCTCAGGTCATGATCTTGCATTTTGTGAGTTCGAGCCCCATGTCGGGCTCTGTGCTGACAGGCTGACAGCCTGTTTCAGATTCAGTGTCCTCCTCTCTCTCTGCCCCTCCCCCGCTCACACTCTGCCTCTCTCAAAAATAAACAAACATTAAAAAAAAAAAAATCCAAAGGAAACTATTTTACCAGAACCTAAGTGACTGAGGGAAGGGAAACACCCAACTCCAGCTCTCCTCAGGCTTCTTGTCTTTCCTAAGGGGGAAAAGCAAAACAAAACTGAGAAGCACTAGTGAAGGTGACAGCCCAGGGGCACAGGCTCACTCACAGACTGAGATCTAATCACAGGACTATTAAACATTAGACAAATTCTGGTTAAGTGCTAAATATAGTCCTAAGTTTCCCAAGTACTTTCACATATATTTTCTCACTTCATCCAAACTATGGGACAGGCAAGGAATAGGACATTGTCCCATTTTATGGATAAGAAACTAAAGGCTCAAAGGATGCAAAACATTGGTGGAGTCAGATTATAAATCCAGCTATTCATTCATTCAGCCCAAATCAGTTTTCACTAAACAACATCTTCCATGTTGCTTATAGATGAGAAAGGTTCACTAAGTTTATTGGATCAAAACTTGATTACAGTCCCCAACTTACAATACTAATTAATACCGTTTACTGAGCCCTTACTTTAGGACAGGCACTGGGATAAGCCCCTCCTGTGCATTATCTCATTGGGTGCTCACTGCTTTCTTTATCAGACAGGTACCATTTGGTCCATTTTCTGGAAAGAGATTCAGGATCTACAGGCCAAGTCACTTGCCTAAGGTTGCACATCAAACAAGAAATGAATAATTTGGAGGAATTCATGTGTTCATTTCTCACTTGTCACTTGTGCTTCATTCTAATCATGGCAGGAGACAAAGATTCTCACTGGACCAAATTTTAGTTAGACTTCTCTGAGCCCTCTTTTTGACCAGACCTCAACTTGGCCTCTCTTCTGCCCTTGCCAAACCTGCAGAGCCCAGTCTTATCAAGAATCTTGTCCATTCAAGAGTAAATCCCCAACCCTAGATATCTGATGATGTTCCTCATCCTGCACCTTTCATGCCTTATCCTTGACCTGCCTTTTTCCAAGAATCCTGTTAGGTCAGTTTAGCAAGAATCCCCCTATCCCTGATGTGTTTCCTTAGTAATTTTCCATTCACTGAGCCTCTTATTCTACTCATTGGCTATAATTCACAGCTGCCTTTGCTGTAATAGGAGTTGGACCGATCTCTTTCTTCTATTCTAGTGCCTCTATTGCAGTAATACTGAATAAAGTCTTCCTTACTATTTCAACAAATATCAATATTTCTTTTCTTAAACACAGGAATGATATTCCAACAAATTAATAGCTCTTGGGCTCAGGAGCTTCTAGAACTAAGTTTCTACCACCCAGAAGGCTCTGAGGTTTGTACATACTAGGATGTTCAAACATATTTTAAACCAGTATTTGATCTGTTGGGGGGTGAGGAGAAGAAGTGCAAGAGAACATAAAAGCACCAAGAACCTAAACATGGGAGGCAGTAGCTGCTGAATGCATATGGAATCAATTATACTTCAGTAGCCATCCCACTGCCTTCCCCAATCCAGCCAGTGTTTTGTGGACATGTGGCTTTGAGGCACATCACCTCCTCACTCTCCCCAGTAACCAAAGCTTGCCTTCTGGACCCAAAAAGCCATGAGAATGGAGAGGAAGAGTCTTCACATCTCGATTTTCAGAGCCAGGCACCCCACTCCCAGTCACTATTGGTCAAAGCTCAGATTATGAAAGGCCTGATTTCATGCTGAAGATTCACAGAGGAGCTCACTCTCATATGCCTCCACCCTGAAGAGCTTTCAGGGCTCAGGAAGCAGAGCAGGGAGGATGCGAATCCAACAGCCACCTATAAGAATCCTTCTGATACAGAGGACTGACTCCAAGGGAGGAAGGGTGGGGGGAGAGAGAGAGAGAGAGAGAGAGAGAGATAGGTAGATAGATAGATTGCACACACATGCACCCATGTATGCATACATACATATTAATGCATGGAGTTGCTTTTGCTCTTTGAGCAAAGGTGTTTAAGGTGGTATTAGGAAGTACTGTCAAAGCATCCAAGTTTCTATAACCCTGTCATCATCATAACAATAATAATCGTAACCAAAATAACAACAGCTACCAGTTATTGAACACCTACTAATGCCATCAATGTACTAGTAACTGGAATCACTGTGTTTACCCCTAACGTTCCTGTGAGTTGGGTAGATTTCCCTACGAAGAAACGGAGATTTATAGAGGTGAAGTAATGTGTGCAAGCACCCAGCAGATGCAGGATTTCTACCCTGATCTGTCTGATTCCAAACCATTGTTCCTTCCACTTCATCCATAATTTCACACCAGGAACCATTTTCACCAAATAAATGGGTGGGGACACAATACCCAGTATCTCAGAATCAAATCCTTTCCTGGACCAATTAGTTTCACATGGCAACATACTACCACAGAGTAGATGCTCAATAAATACCTGTTGAGTAAAAGAATATGTTGTTTCTTAAACCATACTTCCAGTTTATTGAGGGCTATAACTTTCACTTTGGGGTCCTTCTCATCAGACTTCATTGCTTTTGTTGGTCAACGATGGAATCTATTGTATCCTTTTGTTACAGACTGAATGCTTGTGACTCCTCAAAATTCACATGTTGAAATTTAACCCTCAATGTGATGGCATTAGGAGGGAGCGGCTTTACTAAGTGATTAGGTCATGATGGGAGAGCACTCATGAATGGGATTAGTATCCTTATAAAAAAGACCCCAGAGAGCTTTTTTGCCCTTTCTCTCTGCCATGTGAGGATGAAACAAGAAAACAGCCGTCTGCAACCTGGAAGAGGGTCCTCAATACACCCTGACCATGCTCACACCCTGATCTCCAGCTTCCAGAACTGAGAAATAAATTTTTGTTGTTTATAAGCCACCTAGTCTGTGGTATTGTTATGGCAGCCTCAACTGATTGTGACACCCTTTGATCCCCTAAGCTGCACTTCTAGGAATCAGACCCAAGAGGATAAACAAGAGGCTCTTTTATTTTGAGAGACAGACAAAGAAGAAGAAGCAAAAGGAAAAGGAGGAAAAGTAAAGAAAAAAAGATGTGGACACTGCACTTTCCATTTACTTGGCTTTAACAGTAAAAATAGAGCATTTTTGAACCAATAAATAAATCGTTTGGAGGAATTCCTGCATTTATTTCTCACTTAAAAATTAAGACCTTCAGTTCATGCTGCCAGAGCCTTTTCCAATATCCAACACGTGGTCACAGTTGGTTCACACATAATATCCCCTCATAGATAGGATAAAATCAGTTAACTGGACACATGAGCTAATAATTGTTAGAGACGGGCCATTACACTCATAGGCTCTCTCTCCTCTACAGCTGGTAAGAACGTAACCTGAAACAACCTCTTGAAGGGCAGAGTGGCCATCTGGTTTCAGAGACTGAAATGCGTGTCTTTCCTTTGATCTCCTGAGTCTACTCCTAGGAATGAAATGCAAGGAAATCATCTGAAAGGCAGACAAGAATTTAGGTGCCAGCACATTCTTTGCATTTCTCATGCTAACAAAATTTAGCAAACAACTTCAATGTGAAGAATAGTTAAATAAACTGTGCTTCAGCCATTTGGTGGACTATGAAGCACAGAATAATAAAAATCCTATCTCTAACATATATTTCATGGTAAGGGAAAATGTTCATAATAAAACACTAAATAAAAAGCCAGATTCAAAACTGTATATAAACAGTATTGCCAATTTGTCTAAAAAAAAAAATAGACAAACTATTTTATCTTTACATATGTGCATATAAAAGACTGTAAGGACATATATGCTCCAAGATACTAAGTAGCTAACCAAGATGTTATCCCTGACTACTAGAATTATTTTTCACTTTCTTCTTTATACTTTATCTTTTCCAAATGAACATACATTCTTTTCATCTGAAGAAGAAAAGGAACTTTCTGAATGAATAAATTTTTAAATCTATGTTCACTTCAGGAAATTGATTTGTAATATCTATAATAGTCAAATCACCCCCAGAGAAGTGACAATTCATTAAAACACAACAAAACAGAAAATTCTAAAGAATAACATGACACACATTCCAAAACAGAACTCCAGTCACTATCAGGAGGCTTTTCCTTATATTTAACCCATTCCCTCCCACTATAATCTATGCCATTTAAGTCATTATTAGTCTTTGAATCCCTGGGTGGGTAGCATAGTGTCTGACACAGAGGAATCACCCAAATGTTTATTTAATTTCAACAGCAACCACTAGTCAAGTAAGGAAACCATGGTTTCATTATTCCCTTAGATGTTCTTGTCCTCCTTCTTTAAGCAATGGTGCTCCTTTGTTCTGGCTAATTTATGCTGCCTCCTCCTAGCTCTGATGGGGCTATCAGTCATTCACAGTCCCCTGACCAGACACAGGGACTGTTCAGGGAGAGGGGATATGGGCCAAGCAAGGTAAAAGTCCAGGAAGAGATATGAGGATATACAAGGAGAGAAGTACTACCTCCCAAAGTGCCACAAATGCCAAAGTGTGAGCAATTGCCTTCTAAAGCATCTGGGGGCCATCTTTTCCAGCCATACAAAGGAAGCCATGTCTGCAGGAGAACAAAAGGAGGCCAACCGGCAAAGGGAAGGAGGGCTATGAATGAAGAGAGACAAGGCTAGGGCTGCAGAATGATGCCAAAGGCCAAAAGGAGCTGAGACCAATCATAGCACAGACAGGGAGAATTCTAGAAGCCTAGAGACCCCAGTTCCAGCACTGAGGGCCCCATTTCTGCAATTTAGCCTCAATTCTGGCCTTCCCAGCTATGGTAAGACAATAAATTCCCATTTTTCATAGGCTGATTTGGTTTGGGTGACAACCATGTCCTGACTTCTTTGTATCTGTAACAACCATAAACATGTAATATTAAGTTTGAAACCTTAAGAAATATTGCATAAGGAAAAAAACACTGCTTTGTTTCTAAATGATTAGGGAAAGGCCATGCCTGAAAAACTTATTTATTAAAATAGCTGAAAACATCTGAAAAGTTGCCAAGCTAATTCACACTGATTATAAAGTGGATGATAAAAATCTCTCATAAAAAATTTTAAATTTTTAACTTTAAAATTTTTTTAAGGCAAAGCTTATAGGATTGGAACATAAAAATCTATATATTTACAGATGGAAGGCATTTATACTAGCACATTAGTTTAAAATGTGACTTCTAGGGGCGCCTGGGTGGCTCAATTGACTAAGCATACGACTTCGGCTCAGGTCATGATCTCACAGTCCGTGAGTTCGAGCTCTGCGTCGAGCAGAGCTATCAGCACACAGCCTGTAGCCTGCTTCAGATTCTGTGTCTCCCTCTCTCTGACCCTCCCCCGTTCATGCTCTGTCTCTCTCTGTCTCAAAAATAAACATTAAAAAAAAATTTTAATGTGACTTCTAAAAGGCTGGTAGATTCTCTATTCAATTAGGTAATCTAAAAAGACTAGTTAACATGCTCACAATTAAAGAATGAACTGAAAGCTCATTTCATCTCAGGGTCCCATCTCTCAAGTTAGCATACAAAGGCCCACATGGGACACACAGATGTTAGCTGCAATTCTTCCATGATTTCTCCTCAAAGAGGTCATGATTTTCAAAGTACATAACTAAAAGGATTGTTTTAAATCAACTGAGAAAGTTGTCATTTAAAAAAAAAGCAGGGGGATATTCTGATAGGTAGAAGCTCCAGTGTGCACTGTATGTAGATTCGAACATTCTGCCTAAGCATTATTAATGACCCATAAACCATAAGATAAAACACAATACCATGAGCAGGACACCTTAAGCTAATGGAGTCTTGTAAATTAGAAGGCAATGCCTGAAAGAAAGTAGATTGAGAACTAAAAATACATATTAAAAATTCAGATCAGTTGGGCACCAGACCAAAAAAGCCATCTAAATAATAATTAGAAGGTGAGTTCATTTAAGTTAGGGCTTACTTGAAAACTATACCTTGGGACAGAAAAACAACTTTGTCTTTGCTACTCTGCTGTGAGCCATCCTTCCATTCATTCATTCTTTCATTCACTGAATGGACAAACACTTTTGTATGCAGTTGTGCACCAAGCATGGGAGACATGGGGTAAACAGCATGGGTGGGCCTTGGCTCTCATGCAGCTTATAGTATACAAAAGAAAGCAAAACAGTTCACAAGTAATTAAACTGGCATCAGGTTCTTTTTTTTTTATGTTTATTTACTTTTGAGAGAAAAGAGAGAGAGAGAGACAGAGGCATGAGCAAGGGAGGGACAGAGAGGGAGACACAGAATCCAAAGCAGGCTCCAGGCTCTGAGCTGTCAGCACAGAGCCCGACGCAGGGCTCGAACCCACAGACCACGAGATCATGACCTGAGCGGAAGTCAGATGCTCACCCGACTGAGCAACCCAGGCGCCCCAAGCATCAAGTAGTTTTTAAAAACGATAATAGAAGTATCTATCTTAGCTCATAGGCAGTTCAAGCAAGTAAGTATACTGAAGCTGGGTTCTTAAGGGAGAGAAATGTTAATCAGGTGAGGCAGGGTGAGGGAAGAGCATCTCAGATAAAAGGAACACCAAGTGCAAAATATCAGAGGAGAGGAATAGGGAGTATTAAAGGTACTTAGAGAAGTCTAGGAAAGAAAGACAACATAGTACAGTGAGTAAGAGTATGGACTCTGGAGCCAGTGGACATGAGTTTGAATCCCAGCTCTGCCTGACATTTACTAGCTGTGTGAGCCTGAGCAAGTAACTTAACCTCTCTGTCCTTCCTATTTAAAACAGGAGTAATAATTCCTATACAATAGGATGATTATAACAGTGCCTGCCACATGGAAAAGTGCTGAGTATTGTGGTTGGAACAATGACAAAAGGGGAGAGTAGCATGAGATTGAGGAAGGGTAGATGGGGCCAAATCACACAAGGACTTGGTGAGAAGAAACATAAGCAGACTAGGTCTTTTTAAAGATCCCACTGGCTGTAATAAGGATGACTGATGGGGGTGTGGTGATGAATGCAGACATACCAGCAGGCCAGTAAAAAAGCTTCTGTGGTGTGTGGCTTAAAAGGAAAAAAAGGTCAATGTAAACAGTGCTGAGGCTTTGAATAATGTTTAAACAACATCATTACTCTACATGTCTAAGATTTCAATTTTATCACTAATAACAAAACTTAATAGAAAAGGCAAATACTGACCCATCGATCATTTATTACTCTAATTCCTGTTAAAAAAAACTCAACTGATATTTTATAACCTCAAAATATTAATATGGGCCTAGGAGGTATTGTCAAGGCATAGTCTTATGACACTTCAAAAAAAAAAAAAAAAAAACTAATTTGAATGGACCAGTACTTGAGGCAAAGTCTCAGGACCAGGCAGGCCCAGCTCAACCTGGCCCTAATGGTACATAAACCAAAGGAGACTTAATAAATGCCTCAAACTCCCAGCTACCTCATTTTCTTCCACATTTTTTTTCCTTCTGGAAAATAGGATCTTCCTTTAAAGGAATGACTGCCAACAGGCTTGATCCACATCTGCAGACCAGGAAAGCACATGTCCAGAGTGCCAAACCACAGTTCCCACATTCTCACTACCAGGTAAATGCCAGCCTTTCAGCACAAAGATAAGAGCTCAGGTTTAGGAATCAAGAAGCTCAGACACACATTTAAGTCCTGGCTCTACCATACACTTTTATGTGACCCTAAATAAGTTGCTTAACCTCTCTCTAATCCTCAGGGTCCTCATCTGCAAAATGGAGAAAGCAATTCCACCTATCCAAGGGCTGTTGTGAGGACATCTTAATATACTATTTATAAAAGCACTTAGCATAGATTCTCATACAGAGTAAGCACTTACTAAATGGAACTTATGATTATTATCTGTCTGTGGTTCCTGCAATGCCACCAAAATTGGGGTTTAGAAGAGGTAAAGAAAGAAAACACTGCTGGTAAATTAGTCACCTGTTTTGGAAAAGTAGCATATAAACTAATGGTGAAGACACACCTAACCCCATGCCCCAGTCTTCCACCCCTAGGGGAGCACCCAACTGAAGTGCATCCCAGGTACACCAAGAGACAAAAACAAGAAAGCTCACAGGAGTATCATTCATAACAGCCCAGAGCCAGAAACAACTCAAATGTCCATCAATAGTAAAATGGAAAAATAAATGATGAAATGATGGTATATTTATATAATAGAATACCACGTGGTGCCAAAAATGAAGAAATTATGGTTATACTCCAAAACAAGATGACTCTCTCAAATCCAATGCTGAATGAAAGAAGCCAGACACGAATAAGTAAGACTAGACAGTATAGTTTTGTATAAAGTTCAAAAACAGACAAATTAACTCTATTGTTTAAGGATGTATAAGTAGGTGGTAAAAGAGTAAAGAAAAGAAGGAAATTACCATGAAGTAAGAGTAATGGTTTGTTTTGGGGAGTCGTGAGGTGGGGGGGGGGGGGCTGTGATTGGGAAGGAGAACAAGGGGCTTCTAAGGTTCTGTTTCTTGATCTGGATGATCATTATGTGAATGTTACATTGATTCATTAAGCTCTATGTCTCTATGTTTAGGTTTTATACAATTCTTACATGTTTTCGATATTGTAAAATAGCTGAAAAACTAATCTGCCTGCCCCACCTAATCCATGCCCTCTTTCCAGGAGTGTCAGAGGACTGGAGAATGTGGTTTATGCAGCTAGCTCTGACTTTCTGAACCCTGTCTGCTTGAGACAAAATCCTAGTGGGGGCTGACAGGCAGGGAGGATGCAAGAGAGGTGAGCAGGTGAACCCACCACCTAGGACTGTCTTGACAGAACTGTCTACCTTTCCAGCCCAGTCTCAAGGGATACTCCCAGGGTCAGCTCCTGTCCTGTATCATGTCACTTCTGAGACATTAAATGAAGAAAACTGAATGAAAGGCTTATAATCAGCACAAGCAAGGAATGAGGGACACAAGGAGAAATGCCACATGAACTATTCATTCAACATATACAAAGTACCAGGCCACAGTCATTGTCCCAGGAATAGGCATATGACTCAAGCAGAGCCAAACTGCTTCTCTAAAATTCATATAGACATATTGGGGGAAAGAAGCACCTTTTTCCCTAAGGCTGCCAAGCCTCAAGGAAATGAGTTTGGAATAAGTTTGGAGCTTCTGGCAGCCACTTTCTCCAACTCTGTGGGGAAGCCATGTCTGCAAGTAAAAAAATAAGGCTGAAAAAGAGAAGGAGGGCTGAGATCTGGAGAGAGAGAAGGCAAAGTCCTGAGAATGAGGCTTCATGCCAAAAGGAGCAGAGGCCAGCAAAAGCCTAGAGGGTTTGGAAGCCTTGAGTCCCCAGTTCCACCACTGGTGCTCTGATTTCTGCAAAATAACCTCAATTCTGCCTTTCCCAGCTATGGTGAGAAAACATGGGTCAGCTTTTGTGCTCAATTCTAATAATACAGAAGTAAGTAATATATACTTCCTCTAAGGATGTCACAGTTTAACTAGGAAATAGGTGTCAGACAGCACTATGATAGTCATATGGAGGTGGAGCATCTTAACCAGATTGGACGAGAGGGAAGGGTCAGGGGAGGATTTTGGAGGAATGACCTGTTGGCTGAACCCTACATAATGCTTTGGATTCATCAGGGAAAAGAGAGGAGAAAAGGTGGTCAAGGCAATGGGAAAGGGGCGGGGGGATGCAACTTGAGCAAAGGTGGGGAGTAAGAAAAGGAATTTGGGGGGATGCTAAGAGTACTCCAGTATTCCTGGAGTGAGGTGAGGTTGGCAGGAGAAGCCAGAAAGGTGGGTCATAAAAGAGCTTAGAGCCACATAAAGGAGTCTGGACTTGGTCATGAAGGGTCACAAAGGGAGCCTCTGAAAAGCTTCAATCAAGGTAAAACAGAGTCCAAATTTCCTTTAGAAAGAGCAAGATGTCTCCTAAGGACACTGACAGCAGGAAGATATCCCACCTTTCTCCCCACCTTCCTTCTTCCCTCCCTCTCTCCCTCTCTCCTCCCCAATGGCCTGAATGTCTAAAATTCCCATCAGCCTAAACACATTCATTTCTTGCAACTGTCACCCAATTATGTAAGCAATAGGGACAGCATCAGTTAATGACAAGAGCAGCAGACCAGCTGTTCAGAGAGCTTGGTTCTAATCCTGCCCCACAACTCCTAGGCCCTGTGAGCTAGAGCAAGCCACCCATGCCTTTGGCCCCATCTTCTCCAGGGCAAAATGAGGAGTAATGAGATCATATATACACACTTCACACAGCTCTTGTGAGAAGTGTGTTAAAGTGGGTCAAAAATCACATGCCCAGCATCTTTGAATCTGCCAAAGACCTTTAGTAAAAGTAGCATCCTGACGCAGACTAGCATTACATGGCACATTTTGTTTTCTTATTAGTGAAAATTATACTAATCCTATCATTTGGTAAATATGTACAAACATGGAATCTAAATTTTATTTAAGTAAATTAACAAAGACTTCTCAGACCTATAAATGTCCAATATTATATCTGCAGTAATCTGTTTTGACTTTATTATTTTCTCTCTAAAAGACAGCATTAAATACTACCACTGAGAAAATTTACATTGATAGATACCTAATACTTAGCTGAAATGAAAAAAAAAAAGAAAAGAAAAGATGTTAAAATATGCTTAAAGAACAAGCCTTAATAAAAGAATACAGATAACCAGACAAAGTTCTCCACAGGTAATAAAGCACTGGTACCTCAGCAGGGTATCAAAATCCCTCAGGAAAAACCAAATGTTTCCTGAAATTAGGTAGCAATTTTGCCTCTAAGATGAAACTGCACAAACCTAGTGGTATAATCATTGAGACTTTGGGTTTTTTTAATCTAACTAATTTCCAGAGCATATTTTTCAAGCATTATTAATTGCCTAGGGGCAAGTTTTCTTTTAATGGCATGCACAATAGTCTGACAATTGCCCACAAGGTGGCACCAAATTCATGTCCAGAAGACAACCAAGGGAATTTTTTTTTTTTAATTGTAAAGCAGATGTTCAAATACTCAACAGTTCCTTTATAGCTTATGCTCAAACAATGAGCCAGATTTATAGGTATTAGCTTCCCCTTATTCCTACATGATACAAAAGTTAAAAGTATTGTTGCCTGTAAGAAAAATTTTAAAGTAGACAGACCTTTTCTCAAGATAGACCTGTTCTACTTCTGTGCAGTTTTCACCAGAATAAAAAGTATGTAAGTCCAAAAATAAATGTCCGACTTCTTAGTGAGGAAAAATCCTGAAGCTAATTTAATACACGGAATGATACCCAGAAGTTGATCATTCTTTCCTTTGTTTTACATTTTATTTGACTGAGCTTAGATGAGCCAGCGTAAATCTTTAAAGAGCTGAATGTTACTTAAGAATTGAAACAGATTTGCAATTAATACTTAATGTAACAGGTCATGGTTATTTTAAAAAGATGAGATCTATTATTGGAGACCTTCTCCTTTCTACCCAGTCCATCCTCTTCCATTTTACAAAGGCTATTCTAAGGTGAACTGGTCCAGGCTGGCATGAGCTCTGGGAACCCATAATGAAAGTCTTTCTGGGAAGAGACACAATGCATCACTATTGCGTTAAGGGATATTTCTGCCAATTAAAAACAGAGCGCTCTGGGCCTAAGCCCCTGGGAGTCAAGCCTTCCATTTTGAAAAAGCAGAGGTTGTGCACAATGATAGATAAACCTCAAAGGGCCCAGCTTCCTGTTAGCATGAGAAGAGAAAGCTAACCTGTTAGGATAAGTTTATTTGTTCCCATTTGCAACATCCACCACAGGTAAGAGTGCTTATTTATGAAGGGCTTGTGTCATGAGGTCATCTACCTTTTAGAAGAAAAAGCTGAAAGAAAATAACAAGGTAGATGAATTCCATTGTAAGACCACCTAGCTACCTATCACCAAATACCATCCCACTTGGGCATGCCTAAGAAGGTTCTCTAATCCTATTAGCAATCCTGAATCATTTGTTTAGCCCCAGAACATTGCTGCACCAAGGAAACAATCCTTAACTGCAACCCTTTGGCTTCTAATTATTTGTGATCCCTGAAATCACAAGGTAAACTTCCTGGTCACTTATTTCTGTTTCCTAAGTAAGACATCACACACCCCTAGACCACATACACACAAGTGGTTTGAGATCTCAGGCACAAGGCCTTCTGGGAGGCTTGTGAAGGTGCTTTCTATAGCTCATGTTGCCCACTTAGGCAGACATTCCCAAAGGCTGGCTGAAGAGGCAGAGAGGCAAAGGGGAGCAAGGGTATTGTGGCATTAACAATGATCATAGTGCTGCTCATTTGTCACTGCATTCTAAAAACCTACAGTCTCCACCCTGCTGCCCTGCCTCTCCCTTCACATGAGGAACACAGAACTCCAGCTTCTCAGAGATGCAACCCTCTTCCAAACAGTCTGAGCTCAACCTGGCAGACAGTTTAGCTCAAATGTTCCAGACCGCTTTAAAAATGCTGCACAAAGACTTTCTTGCCCTGATTTTTAAGCCAACAATACTACTATTGACATCACAAAATTTAGAAGAAATTCACACAATACTATAACCATAAAAGCATGTATTGCTTCTCTTAATTCACTAAGCAATGCAAGAACTGTTAAGACTTTAACAGGGAAGTGGCATAATGAAGCTTCAATGTTGGAATCCATAATAATAATAATAAATATTCCTAGTGATGCAGCTTTTGATTGAAATAGGTAGGAAATTACCATTAATTACACATTTTCCATGTACCAGCTACTGTGCTAATAAGGATGTGTCAATTTCCATTTAAAAATGATTTCATAACTGCAAACTTCCAAAGGACTCATGGCAAATCCTTGAGTGTTCCCCTCTGTTGCATTCAACACACATTAACCATGAGGCTGCATCACGCACCATGAGGGACATGGAGATGAAGCATTCTGGTCTCTGCTCTCAGAGGACTCACACTCCAGTAGGGGAGGATAATTATCACAAGGCACCTGTGAGGTATGTGTCAGGTACTGCTGAAGGAGAGAGTGATTATTCATCCATGTATCTAGACTTCATCTTTATTAGAACAATCCTTAATTGAAGAAAGAGGGATAAAATGGGAGTGCAAAATTGAATAGACTGGAGTAGAGAGAGAAGTCATTAAGAATCTAAAGAAATGATCATCTATGGGATGAGGAAATGACCTCTGAGGATCCTTTTAGCTCACAGAGGTAAAATAAATTCTCCAAGGAAGGGGGAGTTCACTCTGATGAAGTTTAAGCCCCTTGGCCTATCTCTGCCTGATCTTCCCTTTGCCCCCACTCAGGCCCTGGGGTTGCCCACTTCCCTTCCTTTTGAACTTTACCAAAGCTAAGCACTTGCCAGGCCATACAGGCTTTCTTGCCTTCATGCCACATGCTCCTTCCCCACCAGGTTTATCCCGATCTGTCCTTAAGGTACCATCTCCTTTGGGCAGCCTTCCAAGATCACACACACACATACACACACACCACAGCCAACATTTCCCCACTAGACTACACAAGTCATGAGAGCAGGGACTTTGTCCTACTAATCACTTTGTCTCTAATGCCTGCCACATAATCAGTACTTAATAATTGTTCAAATTACAGAATTTTAATTTTTAGATAATTTTCTCTCACAAAAGACTGTAAGCTCATAGAGGACCAAAGTGTCTGACTTCCTAAAAGTGACTTACTAAAAGAAATGTTCATTGAATAAATAAACAGCAAACATTAGGCCACAAAAAAGAGTTGTCTAAATTGTTGTTCCTTATTGTAAAGTTGGGTTTTTTAATCATAAATTTCCTTCCCTCACAAAGTCTTATCGTCATTAGCTTTACAAATTCCGTTTGTATTCAAAAGCCACAATATCATGCCAGACTGAAGAATGCAATAACAACAAAGAAAGGATTACTTATTTCAATAATCCTATCTGTTGAAATTTAACATTTTTTTTCCCCCTGAGAATACACTGCATGATCCCTGGCTCCTAACCCAGCTATGCCTGTGTTACTAGGACTTATCAGAGCAAACAGGCAGAGAGAGGCAGATGGGTATTTCAAATACCACATAAAATAAAATATCCTTTCACATTTGTAAAATAAATACAATTTCATTGCTCATATATCCTGGATAAAGTGGCAAGACAAACAGCAAAGAAAACAAATGTAAGAAAAGGACGCAAGGCCTCTCAGAATGCCTAATAACCTAGGTTGAACTCGCCATTTGAGCCTTCAAGCCCTGGAACACAACCAGGCCTCCACTGTCCAGGGAAGAGCCCTTCCGTCCTGCTCCTCCTCTTCTTTTCCACCCTCCCTGATTAGTACACTGAGGGAGCCTGACAGCAACACCCCTTCATATGGTCTGTTGAGCACAAAGCTCACAATTACTGTAACCAATAACCAAGTGCCCTAATGTCTGCCTCCAAGAAATGCCTGCACCATCACTCAGAATGAAGAGCCCAAAGCTGCTCCCTACCCCGCCCCCTTCGCACCAAAATCTCAAGAAGTAACAAAGAAAAGAGAACCATTCTTTAATAATAAAAGGTGGGCCCTGACACCAAAATACGGTGGATTTACTTTGAAAATGATGTTGAGTTGTTCTTTCAGTAGCTTTTTTCTGTTATAAAGCCACCCCACCACACCATTAACCCGAAGCAACTAAGAAATCAGAATTGGAGCATTTTCACTAATGGCACATCCGTTGATTCCATCATGTCCTGGTGACAGCGGATCTTTCACTCAACAATGATTGACTGCCTACTATGTGCCAAAGGTCATTACCCTGTAACTTCTATTCATCTGTTAGATAATATTTCAGGGACAGAGCCCTGTATTCCCAGTTCTAATCACAGTAACTGTCACTCAAGAAGTGAAGAGATGTACAACAAACCTTTGTTGGATGTACTGATGAAACCCTTGTGGGATGTGTTAATGAAAAGCAAACATACCAGTTCCCAATGCGCATGTTCATTCTCATCAAGGCCACTTATAGCACCAAGCCACGTTTTGAGGATCCAGTTTACATTCTCTGAAAACAATTAAATCTGAATACAGGTTTGCCTTTAATGCACTTTGTTCAATCATTCATTCAGCAGCATTTATTGAACATCTACTTTATGTCAATCCCTGAAGACATGAACACTAAGAAAGAAAGACACAGCCCAGCTCTCATGGAGTTTACAATCTAGTTTTCACTAAGCCAAATGGTACCCAAAGAAGTTGCAGGGGCTGTGAAGGTATAACACAGGTGTGCTGGTTCCACTGAGGCAGGGAAATGAAAACAACTAGTCTATGGAAACTATCATTTGTAGGGTAAAAGAGAAAATGACACTGGGGTAGTGCAGAGGTGAGGCAAGGTTGTCTAAAAGTAATGAGACATTTACACAAAGAGGAAGACTGCACAATCACACTTGGGAACACTATGAGATAGTTGAGCACACGCAGGACAGTCATCTGTAAGCATATATCATGGAACATAGAGGGTTTATTAGGTGTATGAGGCCCTGAATGGCCTCTGAGAATCTGAGAATTCTGCAACACTCACTTCCCACCCTGCCTATTGCCTATGCCAGGCCAAGAGGAGGAAGAAAGTCATCTCACACAGCTCTCAAAGCCTCATTCTATTATTTGGAGACCTGCCCCTCACCCCACAGAGGCCAAAATCACCCAAAGGGACATCATCCCGGAGAAGGAATCACTGAGTCATAGGATATGATTTTTTTTTAGGGTTTTGATACATTCTGTCCATTTCATCTTGGCTTCTTATATTACTAAAAATCTCTATAAAACAGAATTCAGTAAAACACTTGGAATAAAAAAAATTACTATGTATATTAAAAGAGCTGCCCTTTCTGAATTTGCTAACATATTTTTAGAGACTAAACTGTGGTCTCCATGGTTGTGTCACTCATTTTTAAACTCCTACCTGCTAACTGGAACATTTTAAAAACCGATCTTGGCCAATTACATGTGATTATCAAAATAATATCCCTCATCCTTTTATAAGACAACGATAATAAAAAATAACTTTTCACTGACACTGACTGAAAAGTACTTTAATAACCTAAACCTTGGCTAAAATACAAGGTCTTTGATGTGATGCATACTATCCTCCCCTCAAAAAGAATAACAATCATAATATTAGTAAATTTTGTTATTGAACTTAAATTGTTCACTTTTTGTATTTCTTTTTATTTGAGTACAGGTGATGCACAATGCTACATTAGTTTCAGGTGTACAACACAGTGATTCAACAAGTTTGTACATTATGTTAGGTTCATCACAAGGGTAGCTACTATCTATCCCCATACATCACTATTACAATATCATTGACTATATTCCTTATGTTGTGCCTTTTATTCCCATGATTTACTCATTCCATAACTGCATCATCTTCCACTACCCTTCACCCATTTTTCCCAACCCGCATCCCTTATGGCAACCATCAACTTGTTCTCTGTATTTATAGGTTTGAGTCTGCTTTTTGTGTATTCATGTTATTTTTATATTCCACATATAAGTGAAATCATATGTCATTTGTCTTTCTTGGTCTGACTTATTTCACTTAGCATAATACTCAGTAGTTGTCTCTCTGTTGTTTCAAACGGCATGATCTCATCATTTTGATGGCTGTATAATATTCCATTGTGTGTACATGCATATGTGTGTGTATACAACACATCTTCTTTATCCAACTCTTAGGTTGCTTCCATATCTTGGCTATTGTAGATAATGCTGCAATAAACATAGGGGTGCATATATATTTTCAAATTAGTGTTTTCATTTTCTTTAGGTGAATACCCATTAGAATTATTGAATCATCTGGTATTTCTATTTGTAGGTTTTTTTTATTTTTTTAAATTTTTTTTAATGTTTGTTTCCTCTTTGAGAGAGAGAAGGAGAGACAGACAGACAGAGAGAGAGAGAATGAGCAGGGGAGGGGCATAGAGAGGGAGACACAGAATCTGAAGCAGGCTCCAGGCTCTGAGCTGTCAGCACAGAGCCCGACGCGGGACTTGAACTCACAAACCGCGAGACCATGACCTGAGCCGAAGTCCAACGCTTAACCAACTGAGCCACCCAGGCGCCCTCTATTTTTAACTTTTTGAAGAACATCCATACTGTTTCCACAGTGGCTGTACCAATTTATAGTCCCACCAACAGTGTATAAGGGTTCTTTTTCTCCAAATTCTCACCAACACTTGTTATTTTTTGTCTTTTTTATTTTTTATTTCAGCCATTCTAACAGGTATAAGGTGATATCTCATTGTGGTTTTGATTTGTATTTCCCTGATTATTAGTGATGTTGAACATCTTTTCATGTATCTGTTGACCTACTGTATGTCTTTTTTGGAAAATGTCTATTCAGGCCCTCTGCCCATTTTTTAATCAAATTGTTTGGGGTTTTTTGGTATTGAATTGTATAAGTTATGTGTGTCTTATCTTTATAAAAATATTTATTCCTTATTTTGAAGTAACAGTCAATGATTCATTCAATGATTACAATCACCTACATGCTAGACATTCTGCTAATTACTTGGGCCAAAAAGCAAAAAAAGAATTCAGAAACTGCCCTCCAGAAGATGACAATCTAGTAAGAGATTCAGGCATGCAAGCAATTGTATCTAATATGTATAAAGAAGTTTGTACAAGGAACAAAAAGAACATTAAAAAAGGAACATCTAGGTACATTTGGGAAATTTAGAAATGACTTCATAGAGGAGGTAACTTCTGAGGTAAAACTTGAGAGACTGACAGGCAGGAAGAAACAGAGGGAACTAGGCAGAGGACACTAAAGGTAGTTTAGTAAGGACAGCACACACAGAGACATATTGGGAGCTAGGCAAATCATGGAGAGGCTTGCCCACCATACTGAGGAGTTTGACTTGCTCTCAGGTATAGAATAAAACCAATTCATGAGAAATGAAGGGACAACATCCAATATAGGATTCCTATAGGAGATGGGGGGTACACTGGGAGAAGATAATAAAAACAGCAAGTAGCTAAAAAAAATAGTAGTCCAGGAGAGAGGACATACATGCCGAAATAAGGCAATAGTGGTGGGAATCAAGTAAGATGTATAATACACATGGAATTAAGGAAATAGAAGCCAAGGGATCTGATAATAGACTGGATATTAAGAGCAAGAGAAGATAGAAAAGAAAAGGATAAATCTCAGGTTTCTGACAAGCAAACTTACAGTTGTACCATCCTATAACAAAAAAATAAATAAATAAAGAGTGGCAGACATGGAGAGGAAGACAGTAAGTTGTGATTGGACATGTAATGGTTGACCTAGATTAGGATAAACTATGGTAACAGCTAATCCCCAAATCTCAGTGATTTAAACAACAAAGACTGAATTCTCACTCATGCTACATATCTACAAGCCTTCTCCTTTGGGGCCCAGACTGATAGGAGGCCCTACCATCTAAAACACTGCTGCAAAAGCAGGAGAAGGGAGTGCTAAAGATTCACACCCTAACAATTACATTTTGACCCAGAAGTATCACACATCACTTCTGCTCACAATATTGGCCAAAAATAGACATAAGATTGTGTCTAACTTCACGGAGGCAAAGAGGTTGCAATCTTTTTAGAAACAGCTCTAAGTGCTGAGTGGTCGGCAGATGGACTTAATAGATATATTCAGAACATTCCATCATAAAACAGCAGAATACACATTCTTTCCAAGTGCACATGGAACATTCTCCAGAACAGATCACATATTAGGTTACAAAACAGAACTCAACAAATACAAAAAAGATTGAAATCATACCATACACCTTTTCTGACCACAATGTTATGAAACTAGACGTCAGCCACAAACAAAAATTAGGAAAGACCACAAATAAATGGAGGGTAAACAACATGCTACTAAACAGTGAATGGGTGAACAAGGAAATCAAGGAAAAAAATTAAAAATACATGGAAATAAATGAATATGAAACACAACAGTCCAAAACCTTTGGACTACAGCAAAAACAGTCCTAGAGGGAAGTCCCAACCTAGAGGGAAGTTTCTAGGAATACAGGTCTACCTCAAGAAGAAAGAAAAATCTCAAATAAACAACCTATCCTTATACCTAAAGGAGCCAGAAAAAGAACAACAAACATAGCCTAAAGGCAGCAGAAGTAAGGAAATAATAAAGACCAGAACAGAAATAAATGATATAGAAAACTAAAAAACAATAGAACAGATCAATGAAACCAAGAGCTGGTTCTTTGAAAAAATTAATAAAATTGATAAACCTCTAGCCAGACTTATCAAAATAAAAGTGACCCAAGTAAATAAAATCACAAATACAAGATAAGAAATAACAACAAACACCACATAAATACAAACACTTATAATAGAATTATTGTGAAAAACCCTAAGCCAACAAATTGGACAACCTGGCACAAATGGATAAATTCATAGAAACATAGGACCTACCAAAATTGAAACAGGAAGAAATAGAAAACTCGAACAGACTAATAACCAGCAAAGAAACTGAATCAGGAATCAAAAACCTCCCAATAAACAAAAGTCCAGGACCAGATGACTTCACAGGTAAATTCTACCAAACATTTAAATTCTACCAAACATATCTATTCTTCTCAAACTACTCCAAAAAAATATAAAAGGAAGGAAAAAATTCCAAGTTAATTCTATGAAACCAGCATTACCCTGATACTAAAACCAGATAAAGACTCCACCAAGGGGCTCCTGGGTGGCTCAGTCAGTTGGGCGTCCAACTTCAGCTCAGGTCATGATCTCGCGGTCCGTGAGTTTGAGCCCCGCATCGGGCTCTGTGCTGACAGCTCAGAGCCTGGAGCCTGTTTCGGATTCTGTGTCTCCCTCTCTCTCTGACCTTCCCCTGTTCATGCTCTGTCTCTCTCTGTCTCAAAAATGAATAAACGTTAAAAAAAAATTTAACAACAACAAAAAAAAGACTCCACCAAAAAACAGAACTACAGGCGAATAGCCCTGGTGAACATGGATGCAAAAATTCTCAATAAAATACTAGCAAAACATTTAAAAAATAATTCACAATGCTCAAGTGGGATTTATTACTGAGTTTCAAGGGTGGTTTAATATTCGGAAATCAATCAATGTGATATACTACACTGATAAAAGAAAGGATAAGAACCATATGATCATTTCAATAGATGCAGAAAAAGCACTTGACAAAGTACAGCATCCGTTCATGATAAAACCCTCAACAAGGTAGGTTTAGAGGGAACATACCTCAAAATCATAAAGGTCATTTTTGCAAAACCTACAATTGATGTCATCTTCAATGGGGAAAAACTGAAAGCCTTTCCTCTACAGTCAGAATCAAGACAGAGATGTCTACTCTCACCACTGTTATTTAACATAGTACTGGAAGTCTTAGCCACAGCAATCAGACAACAAAAAGAAATAAAAGGCATCCAAACTGGCAGAGAAGTAAAAAACTTTCACTCTTTGCAGATGACATGCTATATAGAAAACCCTAAAGACTCCACCAAAAAAATGCTAGAACTGCTAAACAAATTCAGTAAAGTCACAGAATACAAAATCAACATACAGAAATCAGCTTCATTTCTATACACTAATGATGAAGCAGCAGAAAGAGAAATTAAGCAATCAATCCCATTTATAATTGCATCAAAAATAATAAGATACCTAGGAATAAATTTAACCAAAGAGGTGAAAGACCTGTACCTGAAAACTATAAAATACTGATGGAAGAAATTGAAGATGACACAAAGAAATGGAAAGACATTCCATGCTCATAGACTGGAAGAACAAATATTTTTAAAATATCAATACTACCCAACACAACCTACATATTTAAGGCAATTCCTATCAAAATTCCAACAGTATTTTTCACAGAGCTAGAACAAACAATCCTAAAACTTGTATGCAACCACAAAGACCCTGAATAGCCAAGGCAACCTTGAAAAAGAAAAGCAAAGCTGCAAGTATCACAATTCCAGAGTTAAAGTTATATCACAAGCTGTAGTGATCAAAACAGTATGTTACTGGCACAAAAATAAACACATAGATCAATGGAACAGAATGGAAAACCCAGAAATGAACCCACAACTATATGGTCACTTAATCTTCAACAAAGCAGGAAAGAATATCCAATGGGAAAAAGACAGTCTCTTCAACAAATGGTATTGGGAAAACTGGACAGCAACATGCAGAAGAATGAAACTAGACCACTTTCTTACACTATACACAAAAATAAATTCAAAATGGATTAAAGACCAAAATGTGAGACCTTGAACTATAAAAATCCTGGAAGAGAACACAGATAGTAACCTCTTTGACAGTGGCTGTAGCAACTTCTTTCTAGATATGTCTCCTGAGGCAAGGGAAACAAAAGCAAAAATAAACTATTGGGACTTCGTGAAAATAAAAAACTTCTGCACAGCAGAAGAAACAACCAACAAAACTAAAAGGCAATCTATGGAACGGGAGAAGATATCTGCCAATGTCGTATCTGATAAAAGGTTAGTACCCAAAATATATAAAGAACTTACAAAACTCAATGCCCAAAAAATGAATAATCCAATTAAAAAATGGGCAGAAGACATGAACAGACATTTTTCCAAAGAAGACATCCAGATGGCAGACACGTGAAAAGATGCTCAACATCACTCATCATCAGAGAAATACAAATCAAAACTACTACCTCACACCCATCAGAATGGCTAATACCAACAACACAAGAAACAACAGGTGTTGGCAAGGATATGGACAAAAGGGAACCCTCCTGCACTATCAGTGGGAATGCAAACTGGTACAGTCAATGTGGGAAACATGGAGTTTCCTCAAAAATACTACCTACAATCCAGCAATTGCATTACTAGGTATTTATCCAAAGAATACAAAAATATTAATAAAGGGATAAATGCACCCTGTGTTTATAGCAGCATTATCTACACACGCACACACACTCACATACACACACACACACACACACACACACACACACACACACACACGGAATATTACTCAGCCATCAAAAAGAATGAAATCTTGCCATTTACAATGACATGGATGGAGCTAGCTAGAGTATATTATGCTAAGCAAAATAAGTCAGCCAGAGAAAGACAAATACCAAATGATTTCACTCATATGTGGAATTTAAGAAACAAAAAAAATGAGCAAAGGGGGAAAAAAGAGAGATCAAACCAAGAAATCAACTCCTAACTATAGAGAACAAACAGAGGGAAGTTGGTTGGGGGAGATGGGTGAAATAGGTGATGGGGATTAAGGAGGGCTCTTGTTGCAATGTGCACCAGGTGCTGTATGAAAGTGGTGAAGCACACTATATCACACACCTGAAACTAATATTACACTGTATGTTAACTAATTAGAATTTAAATTAATACTTTTATAAATAAATAAAAATGGTCAGAAGTAATGTCCATGACTGACATGTTAAGTCTGACGTACCTGCAGAACAATCAAAGCATGCCATCTGGACAGCCAAAGAAGACCATCTTGTGTGCAGGCTCGAGTTTAGAAACATACCAGGGTCAGAGATAAAGAATGAGGAGCTATACGGATAAATGTGAAAATTCTAGTCCTAATCTATGTGAAAATGTATCTCAGAGGTTATAACTAATTTGTCCAGTCACAGAGAAATACAAATATGGTGACACCTGGCCTCCAAGAGTCTGATTCCAAACTCAACATTCTTTCTGCTCCACCCCAAATGCTTCTAGTGAAATGCTGCATTTGGATACATTCTGTCCAAACAGCTATTATCTTCTCAAGAAAGATGGCATTATCTTGACTTTGTCAGCAAGTCAGAAAATTGTCCACTCTCTGAGAAAGTCAAGGTGAATTTTGGTGTTACTCATTCCACATTTGGACAATGCCTTTATTTTTTCAAATAAAGATCTATCCTGTGCGTATGGTTTTCACAGTGTGAGAATTACTTGTCTAAACTTATGTGTCATAGTCCTCTGTTTTTAAGTCAGAACTAATGAAAAACTGAAATTTACACTAGAGGAGTGTGCAAACTTTTCTGGTAAGCAAATGGACATGGCTGTCCATTCCCATAAAATTGAATTTATTAAAACAGACAGTCACATCTAGCCCATGGGCTATAGTTTACCAACCCCTTCACCAAAGGACAAAATCAATTAATAATAATACTATTTTGGGGTACATTATAAAAAGATCAGTAATTAAATGCCAAGTTGGAAACCAGTGTTGTGCAAGATGAAAATCTGGAGATCACAAGAACAACCAAACTCTCCTAAATTACACTTCTGAAACTGGAACTGTGGGGTTTTGTGTGGTGCTTGTGAAGGCCTCCAAGTCCAGTCTCGAAGTTCTATACTGGCTGAAGGGACACTGAGCCTGTAATTAAGTCACTATTTCTCAGCTCCGTACCCATTCTACCATACCATCTCTGTGATGCTAGGGTTGGGGTTCTGTGAAACACCTTCCTACTTTGCCAGCTGCTGCCTCTTTGGCTGTGCCCATAGGGATGCTATATCAAAGCCATGAGACAGGAGGAGAGGTGGAGCCTGGTCCTTCCTGTCTGCTTCCTATTGGCTTCCAGCTCCTATGGGTGTGGCTCAGCTATGTTCCCTCACTCTAACATAGGTACTTCCTTCCTGTGGCAGCTGCTGAATCCAGTTTATGGATGTTTCTGTAACCAACCTCATTGTGCCCTCTCAAAGACCACAGTCTCAGTCTACTACCTCCACAGGTCCAGGCCCCAGCCCCAGCCTGCTGCCCCTCACCAGAGCTCAAAGACTCCAACACCAACCAAGTAGCACCACCTCTCAGAGTTCTGGGTACCAGGCCCTCAGGTTCCCTCCTCCTTTGCTCAGAGGCCTCAGCACCAGCCCATCATTTTGGAGATGTGAGTTCAGCCCCACAGAGTCCCTCCTCCAAGCTTCTAAATCTTTATAATCCCAACCCTAGTAGTGGCAAGTGCCTCCTATGGTTGCTACTTCCATGATACCGTAATATTCTCTTGTTGCCTTTTCTTTTTAATTTTTTTTAACGTTTATTTATTTTTGAGACAGAGAGAGACAGAGCATGAACGGGGGAGGGTCAGAGAGAGGGAGACACAGAATCTGAAACAGGCTCCAGGCTCTGGGCTGTCAGCACAGAGCCCAACGCGGGGCTCGAACTCACAGACCGTGAGATCATGACCTGAGCCAAAGTCAGCCGCTTAACCGACTGAGCCACCCAGGCGCCCCTCTTGTTGCCTTTTCAGTTCTTCAGTATCAAGTTGATAACCTTCAATATTAAATTCTCTTGGTGAAAATAACTGGTGTGGTTTCCATCTCCTGACTCAAACTAGACTGAAAGTAACAAAATCCAGCAATTTCAAAATAACTCAAATCCACATTTGTGTGTCTTGAGCACTATGAAGTAGACACATGATTCTGAACTTTACTTAAAATCCCATCTGCTACTCTCAAAGACTACAGCTGTTCCCAGGCCTGATTCCTCAAGAGTCTCCCCTTCCCCTGAAATTCCTTCTACCCTTTGTTTCTCCTCTGGTCTCTTATCTTCCTCCTCAACTCCTTTCTTCCTAATTCTCCATCACAAAACCCCAAGGACCAGTCCGCCAAAAAGGATGAGCCACAGTGGCGAAACAGAGTCTAGGGTCCAGGGCCCTCAGGTTTTTTTCCTCATGATGGAGGTTAGAAACTGAAATGTCCACCCCAGACTGAAATGGGAAGGCAGGATACGCAGGAGAGGTGCCTGCCAAGGCATAAGAACTCCTAGACTACAGTGCCATCATTATGAAGGTATAGTATTGCAACCACAGTCAGCCTCAGAGTCAGAAAAATAGGGAGTTGTGGGACTGCAAGGTATGTGCCCTGACTACATGTCAGAGCTTCAATTTTTCAAAGGAGGTAGAAAAAAATCAAGATTCTTATGTGAAATCTCTAAGTTTCTATACATTGGCTCAGTTTTCTTTCATACTCTGTGCAGGCTAACTAAAACTTTCCCAATCCCACCTATTTGCCCTGTTTGCTACCACTATCCTATGTTGGCACTAAATCCATTCAACATAATACTCTGGTTTCTCTTCAGATCGCATAAATCTTTCGCCTTTTACTAAATCCATTCAATATATTCCATTTTCTGTACAAAGATGTGATGATTAAAACCATTTATTTTTTAATAGTTACCTACAGAACTCTGAGCCATAACAGCAAACCAAAAATAGGATTCTTTTCCCTGCCACTTTTCCAAGTTACCATGAAAATGAAAGAAGGCAAGAAACAATTGACTAACAGAAGACACTACTTGATGTAAACCCCCAGAAAATCTGGGATTCAATTCTAAAAAATTAAAGGAGAAAATAGCTCTCTAAAGTTAAGCTTTTAAAGTTTATTTTAGAAGAAGATAACAGTGCTACATTATTTTTTAAGTAATATTTACAGAACAGTTTGTTCTAGAGTTCTAAATGACACAAATAGAGTAGGCCTGGTGTACACATACCAAGATGGTGACAATGAAATTAGGGCTTGATCTGGTGGTAAATTACCCTCTGCTCATCTCACCAACACCTAAGGCTCCGAAATGGAGAAGACGTCATTTGAGTAAGTCGACCACTTGGATACACATAAGGGCACACACCCACTTACCTCCCAACACCACCTCCCCCATGTACAATTACCCAATCTACAAAAGAAAGACACACTGGCTCTATAATTACCAGATGTGAACTAAAAACTCATGCCCTTTTAAAAGCTTAGCTACATTTCCCAGTCACACTCGATCAGCCTCAAAGCAAACTCCAAAGCAGTATGGTGCCTGCTGCCTGAAATGTCTAACAGCAAATCACTACATGAAATCCATCACCTGGGGACAAAGCAATGTCAGTAATGCTAGAGCTTGGGGGAGGGGGGAGGAGAATGGGTTAATTTCTTGTTTCTTATTCCAACATGTCCCTGTGTGTTACTGCTACAGAAGGGACAAAATACAATTTCTCACAGCCAACTTATTTTGCTTCACCTCCACAGGTGCTTATTGTCAACTACAGTGAAAACTAACCTATCTAAACCCCACAACCTCATATCCAAAAGCCATAAAGGAATCATAAAAGGCCTCGGCAGAGTTTGTATGGTTGGCACAAAGGCCATGCCCTAAAGGCTCCTTGGAGACCTATTGTATCTTCAGCCCATTAACTTTTACTAGATGCAAAATTCTAACTAGTCTGTTTGATTTCAAAGTTCACAAATCAGACTCAGGATATTTCAGTATGAAGACAAATCAAAGGCACTTGGGAAAAAAAAGGACATATATATTGTGAGATGCCAGAATACAAGGCAGAGACACCAAATGCAAAAAAGAAAGGGAGATGTATTAAAGAAACGAAGAGGACTGCATCAGCCCGTTGCTCAAAGCAGGTCTTAAAAAACAGTGCCACTTGTTGAAAAAGCTGGAAGAGACTGTGAAAAAGGGAAGGACACAAACAGGCAGTACTCTGGGATCAAGAGGAAGGAACCAATTTGAAGTAGCCCAGAAGCACATAAATATCATTAGTCTCACGGCTGTCAGAGTAGCATCTGATGTTTGTTGTGGACTCAGGCATGCAGGCTCAATGCCAAGTACTTCACCTGCTTTTTCTTACTCAATCCTCTCAGCGACGCTGTGAGGTAGGTATTATGTCCATTTTACAGATGAAGCTACAGCAGCCTAGAGAGTTCAAGCCCAAGGTCACCTCACTAGGAAAGGGCATAACTGAACTAAATTCCAGGTCTGCCTACTTCCAAAGCCTGCCCTGGGGAGGAGAAGAGGTGAGAAAAGGAGAGAAAAGAAAAAGAATGATGCTATTCAATGATGCCCCTGCCTCTCTGCACTCTGTAGCCACCACAGCTCTATGAGGGCCGAGACCACATCTCTCCAGCACAGCATCTGGTACATGGTCTGTGCTCTCTGTAGCTGAGTGAGTGCATGATTGTTTCCATTGGACAATCCTATAACATAGGTTTGATATCCCCCATTTAACTGTTAAAGAAACAGAGCAATTCTTTAAAGCATTCATTCTAAAAGAGAAGAAAAACCTTTTCTGGTGAATGATAAAACCAGGGGTTGACAGGCCAAATGACTGCCCTTGTAAAAACAACTGACAGAATACTGGGATGGAAAATAAAACAGAACTACTAGTGGATGGAAAATAACAGACATCTTTTACTATTCCTTTTTCTTTAATATTTGAGATAACATAACTTGCAGTAATATCAGCAAAGGAAATAGCTCTCTTTGTGACAGAATTTCATTTATAGACCATACCCCTAAAAAGTTTACTCACGACAATGCTCCAAGACATGATCACTTGAAAGAAAGGAAAGAAAGAAAAAGAGACAGAGAAAGACAAAGAAAAGAAAACTAACAACTCAGAAAACTAAGCAGCTCATCACGTGTTTTCTTCCAAATTCTGCAGAATCACACTTGAAGTGACAGATGTGAAGAGGAAGAAGGTTCACACCCAGAAAAGCAGGATAACTATTTTGGGAAAGTTAGAGGAGGTGGCAGGGTGCCTAGAGAACTAGTGCACAGATGTAGCTCTGGCATGTGTATTCATTCATTCATGCATGCATGCATGCATGCATGCAACATTTACCAAGCCCATACTATGAGCCTGGCTCATCAACAGAAGCTGGAGATACTCTGAGGAACCAGACATAGTCCCTATCCTTAAGAAGCTAACTATCTTCTAGAAATTTTCAGGCTAGTAATAAATCAATTAATATGACCAATGATGAAGTATGTCCCAGGGATTCTAGGAACTCAGACTAGAGGACTCAGAAGGATTCAGGAGGAAGAGCTGAGGAAGTTTTCTCAAAGGTGACATATGAGTCTTTTTTTTTTTAATCTTTATTTTTTGAGAGAGACAGAGTGCAAGTGGGGGAGGAACAGAGAGAGGGAGACACAGAATCCAAAGCAGGCTTCAGGCTCCTAGCTGTCAGCACAGAGCCTGATGCAGGGCTCAAACTCACGAACTGTGAGATCATGACCTGAGCTGAAGTCAGACGCTTAACCGACTGAGCCACCCAGGCGCCCCGACATATGAGTCTTAAAGTGGGGAATGGCCAAGGAAAGAGGTGGAAGGAAGGTTGGAGAGGTTATCAGGGATAGAGCTTTGTCTGCCATGGCAAGAGCTTTATATTCTATCCTGAGGGAAATGGAAAGCTGGAATTCAGTGTTCCATTATCAGGAGGATTACATGTCCAGATTGGCATTAAAAAATAAAAATCTGGAGGCAATGTGGGTAACAGATTGGAAAGACATGTATACCAGAGGCAAGGAGGTAAGACAAGAGACTACTGCAATTGTTCAAGCTACAGATACTAAAACCTAAACTTGTGTAGAGATGGGAGAATGAGAAAGAGGGAACGGAGTCAAGAGACACTTGGGGGAGATGATCAGTTGGAATTTGGGACCAATTTGGATAGGAGTTATGAAGAGGAAAAAAAGAATCAAGGTTGGCTTCAGAGTGTGTAGTTTGGTTGTGCTGGTTTGGGGATGCTAGAAACATTCCCTAAGAAAAGGACAGAGGATAAGATTGGGGGAAGGTAGCAAGTTCAGACTTGGACATGTTGAGTTTAAAGGGTCTTTGGTGAGAATTCCTAGTCATCTGTGTCTACATCACACTCATTGTGTTAGTTATCTATTGTTACATATCAATATTAGCACAAATTTAGCAGCTTCAAGCAATACATATTTATCTCATAGTTTCTGCAAGTCAGGAGTCCAGATATGACTAAACTGGGTCTTTTTTATTTTTTTATTGTGTTTGAGAGAGACAGAGACAGAGAGGCAGAGCGAGAGAGAGACAGAAAGAGAGAGAGAATCCCAACCAGGCTCCACACTCAGCACAGAGCCTGATACAGGGCTCAATCCCACGACTCTGGGATCATGACCTGAGCCAAAATCAAAAGTCAGACACTCAACCAACTGAGCCACCCAGGTGCCCTAAACTGGGTGGCCAAGACTGCAATCAATGTGTCAGCTATGGCTGGGTGCTCCTCTGAAGCTCAGCTGGGGAAGACTCCATTTCTTAATTCATATGTCTATTGTCAGCATTCAGTTCATTGTAGGCTATGAGACTGAGGGCCTCAGTTTCTTACTGGCACTCCCTGCTACATAGCCTTTCCATAGGCAACTGATAACATGACAGTGTTCTTGAAAGCTAGCAAGGATAAACATCTCCTTGCAATACAGGCATTACAATCTTATGCAACATAATCACATATACCCAATCACATATACATCATCACCTTTGCAGTATTTTATTGGTTAGAAGCAAGTCATAGATCCCCCACCTTATTCAGAGGATCACACAAAGGCATGGATCAAGGAAGTGGGGATCATGAGGGACGCCTTACAGTCTATCCACCACACTCATTTTCATTTGGTCTCCAAAAGTTGGAAACTCTCGGACCCATGTTCTTACCTCCTATTGCCCCATGGCCTAAGTGACTAGATACTAAATGGTATGCAAATATAGTTCCATAACCCTTCTATCCCTCTAAATTCAATCCCTTTCATGAAAGTTTCCCAAAGAGGCTACCCCCTCCCCCCTCCCATGCTGGTCTCCTAGCACCTAAAATCTAAACTAATGGTTTCCAGATTTTGAGGGTCAGAAAACTGCATTATCTCCCAAAATAAATAATAGCTACCACTTCCTAAATGCTTACCATTCTACTGGAAATCATATATGTAATATCTCATTTAATCCTCACAATGATACTGAGTTAAGTGCAAATATCATTCCTTTTTCACATGGGAAAGTTGAGACACAGAGAGGCTAAGACACTGAGTCCAAGTCAGATAGCTAATTAAGTGGTGGGTACTCAAAAGCTACTTTGAGTTCAGGAACAGTTTTACATACATTTGTAATTTTTTCCCACAACAGAATCTACAAATATTTGCAGAAGACAGTACATACATGTGCAAACATTTTCTCTCCACAGATGATGTGGATTGGCAACCATTTGCAGAGCCTCACAGCCCTCCCCATATGGCTCCTCAGCTGGACATCAGTGGTCCATCTCACGTTGCCTTGGTACTTGGATTATAATCTACATCAGCTGTTCTCAACCAGGGGTGATTTTGCCTTGCAAGGAGCATTTGGAAATGTCTGGAGACATTTTTGATTGTCATGACTAGAGAGAGGGTACTGCTGGCATATTGTTGGTAAAGGCCAAGGATGCTGCTAAATCTCTTACAATGCACAGGGCATCCCCCCCCCCCCCAACAACAACAAGGAATTATCCAACCCAAAGTCTCTATAGTGTCAAGTTTGAGATATCCTAATGTGTATTGATATAAAATTCTCTAATTTTTTTTTTAGATGTATTTGTCCTAACTCTCCAAGATAAACCAACATGCCATCAGAGCAGGGACTTCATGAGTTCCTCTCACTCTACCTTTCCCAACCTATGCCTAAGATCCAAACATGGTTAATGTCCAATAAATGCTTTTTGAATCTAAATCTATTTCAAAGGCATAGTAGGCTTTATTTCTATAAAAGTTATTTATTCAACAATTAACATATTCCCTCCAAATTAAGAGCTTCTACTCTGAATTTGCTGAAGGCTAATTTACTTCTGGAACTAACACAGCCCTACCCAGAGCAGCCTCCAGCACCTATACAGTTGAATTAGCAAACAAATCTTTGGTTTAGAAAAATCAGATAAATCAAACAATACGTGACACTAAGACAGACAGACCCAGAAGCATCATCAAATGCCAAGGACTAGAAAGTGTTTATTTCCATACACAAACACTCACCCCTTAAACATATGAAAGGCAAGGACATACAAATGGACTAGGTTCCAAAAATGATCCTTTTTTTTTAAATCACAAATCACTGCGAGGGAAGAGAACATTTTTGTTCTATAGTACGTCCAATGTATTTGCTGAATGATGAAAGAGTCCTCATGGCTTGTTAGCACAAGTAGGAGTTGTGTATATGTAATCCTAGGAAGAAGGAGTTATTACTCTATTTTTCAATATATAGAAATCTAAATCTGTAGTCCAGACAGTCAAGTGACCATCCCAGTGAATTTTCTACCAAGTAGGGAAATGCCATACCTTGTATCTCCATGCCTCTGTGACCCAATCTCAGGGTACAATCAGGTTCCTCTTTCACATTCAGATAAACAAAAAAAACAAGTCCACTGAATCCCAAATAGCCTAAAACCTTTGGGACCACGCCCACACTGCTAAGAAAGCTCCAAAATGCTCTGTCTGCTCTAGCACTATACTTTCCATGGGGAGCTGATGAATCAAACTGGACAGGACAATGCAGTCTCTGATTACAAGAGTGTCTTGATTACACCCAATTAGTGAGGCTGTATACAGAAGCCCAGTGAATCAGACAGCCTTGCAACCCAGCAGTCAGCAAGGCCTTTAAACCAAAGCCATTAGCTCCCGCTGTTTCCCACCTCTCAAAGAATCAAATCCACGCTGGCTGTGAAAGACAATGGCTGCTTTGTACAATCAGCCACAGATTATTTTTAACGGGGGCATGAGAGATTCAAAGCAGTAGGGAACCCCAAAATCACTAATAATCACATTTGGAATTCTCTGAAGGTTGTTCTTTGAAAGAACAGATCTAACTTCTCAAATATAATTTTCCTAAACTAATTTGAACATTACCCTTAAGCTCCCTGAGCATATGATAAACAGCATCAGAAAACAGCAATATGGGGTGCCTGGGTGGCTCAGTCAGTTAAGCATCCGACTTGGGTTCAGGTCATGATCTAGTGGTTCATGGGTTCAAGCCATGTCAGGCTCTGTGCTGACAAATCAGAGCCTGGGGCATGCTTCAGATTCTATGCCTCCCTCTCTCTCTGCCCCTCCCCACCCATGTGTATGTGCGCATGTGCACGCGTGCTCTTTCTCTCAAAAATAAACATTAAAAAGAAAAAAATTTTTTTAAAAGAAAACAGCAAATACAGGTATGTACCAAGGCCTGAAGTAAAGTTGCCGGGGGTAAAGTTCATCTGAGCATTAGCGTGATTCTATGGGGGTGGGTGAGCTCATATGGGTGGGCCAAACCCTTGGCTAAGATCTGGTCTGGACTGTAAGTAGGCATCTATTGGCATCTATCTATAACCCTCCATTCATTCTTTCATCCAATCACATCTGACTCCTCAGCCCAGACCTCAAGATCTACCAAGATCTACCTCTCTCTTTATTCATTCCACCTACACTGTCTAAGCATGTACTCTTACATGAGGGACCTTTATTATAACTTTCCCTTTCTTCCCTGGTGTCTGCTTACCCAGATTCTTTCTATACATTCTCCACAACCCAGCAGCCTAAATCAAGCTTCACCTCCCCTAAGAAGCCAACTCTGACCAATTCTAGCTAACATAGTCTCACATTATTCTCTGAATACTGGGTATCAGGGCAGTTATTTGTTGAGCTCTTATAATGTTCCACATACCATGCCCAAATCTTTATATAACTGACCTGATTTAATTTTCCTATGCCAGGTATATACTTCTTGCCCCACTTTACCTATGAGAGAACTGAAGTTAGGAGAGGAAAAGTAAATTGCCCCAAATCACACAGCTAGTAAATGGTGAAACTGGAACTCATACCCATGTCTTTTTTAGGCACTAAATCAGGTCTCAGAAAACTTCTGTAAATGGCCAGACAGTAAATATTTTAGGCTTTACAGGCCACACATTCTCTGTCTCAACCTCTCAACTCGGCCTGCAATTATAGTGTGAAAGCAACCATTTAAAAATGGAAAAAAAAAAAAAAAAAAAAAAACATGGGGCGCTTGGGTGGATCAGTTGGTTAAGCATCTGACTCTTGATTTCAGCTCAGGTCATGATCTCACAGTTTGTGAGATCAAGCCCCACATAGGACTCTGTGCTGACAGTGTAGAGCCTGCTTGGGATTCTCTCTCTGCCTCTCTCTCTGCCCCTCCCCACCTTCTCTCTCTCAAAATAAATAAGTAAACATTTTTATTAAAAACAAAATGAGGGGCACCTGGGTGGCTCAGTCAGTTAAGTGTCCAACTTCAGCTCAGGTCATGATCTCATGGTTTGTGGGTTGTAGCCCTGCATCGAGCTATGCACTGTCAGTGCAGAGCCAGCTTCGGATCCTCTGTCTCCCCTGCTCTCTGTCCCTCCCCCACTCACACACACTCTCTCTCAAAAAAAAAAAAAAAAAAAAAATTTTTTGATAAAATAAAATTTAAAAAAATTCTTAGCTTTCTGCCCCTCCCTTCCTCACACACACACTCTCTCAAAAATAAACATTGTTTAGGGGCGCCTGGGTGGCACAGTCGGTTAAGCGTCCGACTTCAGCCAGGTCACGATCTCGCGGTCCGTGAGTTCGAGTCCCGCGTCAGGCTCTGGGCTGATGGCTCGGAGCCTGGAGCCTGTTTCCGATTCTGTGTGTCCCTCTCTCTCTGCCCCTCCCCCGTTCATGCTCTGTCTCTCTCTGTCCCAAAAATAAATAAAAAACATTGGAAAAAAAAAATTTTTTAAAAAATAAAATAAAATAAACATTGTTTAAATAAATAAAATAAAATAAAATAAAATAAAATAAAATAAAATAAAATAATTCTTAGCTTTCTGCCCCCCCCCCCCCGCTCACACACACACTCTCTCTCTCAAAAATAAACAAACATTTTAAAAAAAAAATTAAAAAAAAAACATTCTTAGCTCATCAGCAGTTTTGAAAACAGGTAGCCCACAGGCCTGTATGAAACATGCCCCTAAAACACAGTCAATGGGCTACTGGACCTTGGCAATATCCCTCCCCCCACTGTGCACAGTCTAGACTTACCCACAGTAATAGCAACCTACACCAGGGGCTTGGTAGAAGCCAGACTCTATGTTTCCCGAAGACCTCACAACAATCTTCCCACAAAGCAGAGGCCAGTACTATTCCCATTTGAGTGGATGTGCTTTGAGAACTGAAGGAACTTCTTCAGGTTACCTTGCTGGTTACCTCGGCTGGTAGGCTGAGACTTAAATCCAGGCAGTCTGACTCCAGAACTGCATTTTCTACCTGCACAAGCTGTATATGATCAGTAACTAAAGCTGAAACCAACACCTCTTCAGTGTGAGCACCCAGGATGGAGTCCTGGTATCTTGGCTGCTCTGCCACCATGTGTGTCCACAGGAGATATTTATGTAGCCACTGCAGCTTCAAGCCTGATGATGCAGGTCTCATAGAGAGTGCTGCCTCTCACTGCTTTGAACAAGCAGAAAACATTTCAGCTAACTAAAAGATCAAGGGTCACTTCAAAAGGCCTGATTTCATATTTTACTGTTAAACTTTAATGAACCATTATATTTAGCAAAATGAATGATCCAAGGGATCCAATACATCATGTCCCATAATGTAATTTTTTATTATAAATAAATATTGCAAGGACCAAGGAAATCATTTCCCAGAGTCCTTTCATATGCAGTCCCCACTCCAGGTGTGCCTCATTGTATTTTGAGGCACCAATCTGCCCTATTAAACCACATCTTCATACAACATTCCCTCCTCCATAAGACTTCTTCTGCCCTAATTCTGCAAATATTGGATAAAGACAAGTCCCATGCTGCCTGAGCAGAGAAAAGGGGAAAATGGGCCCTGATTACAAAGGAATAAATTCTTTTTCTCCCATGGGCTGATATGTCACCCACTGAAGAGAACATGAATTTTGGAGTCAAAAAGCTACTTTACTGTTGTTGGAGTGATCTTGAACTTCACTAATCCTCAAGTTCCCCATCTGGAACATGAGAACAAAAATGACTATGGTGACAGTTCTTGATTAAATGAAACAATATTTCTAAAGCAACCAGCCCAAATACTAGTCCTCCCCCTCCACTTTCCTCTTATATGAGGAATTTTTTTACACCGCATGAAACAGAATAGCCGCCACAGTGTCTGTTGTTTTGCTTCACATACATGTTCTTTTAAACTTCCAACCAGTTATTAGCATAAGGTAAAAAAGGCACTGTGACACATTTAAATTGGAATTATCTAAAGTGGTAGTCTTCCCAGGTTTGTTTTTGGTCCACAACCAAGTATATGAAATAGTTAATAGATCAAAAGCATACTTCAATCTAGTTTACATACTCAGTGCAGGTAATATAATACAGCTATTACCTAATTGGACAGACATAGCTCAGTTTCCAAAAGGCAATCACATCCAAAACTGGGCAGTAGATGCTCACTCAGGCTGATGGCCTGGGCCATGGGAACTAAAGTCAGGCTTCTTGGGTCTTATCTGAACTCTGACACTTAGTAAGTGTGGATGTGGGCAAGCCACTAGCCTCTCAGAGACTTGTTATCCTCCTGATCTACAATATGGGATGATGGTGCCCACTCCATGAGCTTGTTATAACTGCGAAAGGAGATAATCTATGTAAGTACATATTAAATCCATGTAAATCCATATTAAATGTAATTGGATATGCTGCCTCACTCCTTGTAAATGTTCAATACCTATAGGCTATGATATTCCTGTTATTATTAATGTTAGCTTGTTATCATTGAGGAAATTCTAAAGAATGTGCGGCTCTGAAAGGAGAACTCAAAGGGAAGGCTGAGAGGTAAAATTACTGAGAAAGGTGGACAGCCTAATGTGACACCTTGATATGGGGTTAACTCAGTTGGAAGAAATTCATTTCAACATGTGTACACCTGTCCATGAATTAATTGGCAGAGATGTGTATATGTGCAAATTCTGGCATATTTCCTAAAACTCCACCACATGATCATCGTGCTCGTGTATCTAACCAGACTGGGGAGTCTATCACAGAACAACTGTCAAGTTAAATTTAGATCATCACTGTCCAAATGAAGGCAGTTTCTCAATTTCCTTTTTTCTTTCTCCACTTCTCATCACCCTCCCACAAACGAACCTGCTTCCCCATGCCAAGAATATACAGCTCAGAAATGAGATCAGAAAAAAAAAGTAAAATGAAAAAGAAAGACCTAGGAGAATAAGGATGTAAGAGAAAGTATCAAAGAGCTTTCTCTTTTGATTATTCACACAATAAACACCAGGAGCTGCCCTGCACCAGATACTTTTAGCATCTGCTTAGTATTGTTGTCATTAATCTGATAATCAACATGCAAAGTACCTATTCTTATTCCCCTTTCACAAATCAGGAAGCCAAGGCTTTTACAAATGAAGTGACCTGCCCAAGGCCACAGAGCTGTAAGTGGTTGAGTCAAGATCTGGACCCTATCCTCACTGGTAACAAAACTCTTCCTAAGAGCCCTTGCCACTTCTCCAAGCTCTGTAACAAAGGGGCAAACTAAGAAACTAAGATTGTCTCTTATCCTCAAGGAGTATATAGTCTAATGGGAAGGAAAGACCAAAGCAAGTAATGATGATACAATGTAAAAACATGTTTTCTAGGACTAAAAACAATGTGTTATAGAAGCTCCAAGGAGGAGAGGACTTAGTCCAGGAGTGAAGAGTTGAGTATCAAAGGATGAGTAAGAATTTGCCAGCCAGAAAAGTAGGAAAAAGGCATCCAAGCTTGGGGTAATCATGCAAACAGAACCACAGACATAGGAAAGATCCTTGCATGTTAGAGATAGTAAGATGGGAGGTGTATGACTGACCTTTGAGGGCAGTGGGAGCAACCTACAAAGGAAAACTAGGGGCTGACAGTAAGGCCTTACCAGCCATGCTAGAGAGTGTGGAGTGGATTCTGTAGACTAGTTGCAGGCATAAAGAGACCAGCAAGGCAAATGGTGCACCAGAACAGAGTAAAGAGGATGAAGAAGGACAGTGGGGTGAATTTAAGGCACACTCACAGGGTGGAGATAAGGGATGTAAGGACATCAAAGGCTGACATGAAATATGGAAGAAAGATGCCTTCTCAAAGGAGGTCTAACCAGACAACATCCCACAAGAGAAATAAGAGCAGTATAGGATCCTTGATATTTGGAACACAGAATTGAAAACAAAACAAGCCAATAGTATATTTGATTTAGACCATTAAGGAAAAGAGAAAGTTTCAAAAGTGAAAGTGATAGAGATTAGCACAAGGTTTCCAACAGAGATTAACAGAAACCAAAATGTAAAAGGTAAGACTCAATATTCTATGTGTTAATAGAAACTTAACTAAATGGCATAAGAAATTGAAAGGGACCAAAAAATAAAAACAAACACAATTAGTTTGGTTTGGAAGTGGTATCACTGGACCACAGGATACTCAGAGGATATCAAGAAGTGATCTAGTACCATCAGTTAGAGCAACCATGGTCAACCAACACAACCCAAATAGTAAAGATGGTATATATTGCTATAGGGACAAGGGTCATGCACACAGGGTCAGTTTTCTGTATTTTCCTCATAAACCATAAATCATATACAGATGGGGAGCATGGGTCCCAGGGTACAACCCAGAAAACAGTAAGACCTAAAATGACAGCACAACTTCCTTATTATCCTCAATATTGCTCTCATGATGCTGGCTGCAAGTCAGGACTCATACTCAGAAATTAAAGGTTAAAAAAAAAAAACAACTCCACTTCAATTATACAGACCACTTCTGTAAAAAGGAAAGTGATAAATTTCTATTGATGCAGAGAGAACTTTAAAGTCCAGCCAATCCTCTGTCAGGGGGATTCAGGAGAGTTCCCAATAAAAACAAGATAAAGATTGAACACTGTATCTCTTGCCAAATGGAAGGAAGGACACTGGTCAGTCAAAACCAGAGTAAACACAGGAAGAAAGATACACAAGCTACCAGGGAAAAGGAGTGATTTTAAGTATTAGAGCTGCCAGGTTCCTCAGAGACCATATTTCCCAAACTTCTGCTTTATTGATCAGAAAAACAAAGACCAAAATATGGAAGATACTCACAGCCTCATATAGCACATTGGAGTGGCGGGGTGGGAGGAAGAAGTGGCGAGGCGGGGGGCCGAGGGGGAGGGGATGGAAACCAGGGCTTCTTACATTTTCCATTCTAAGATACTGCTTTTGCTAGGGACCAGAACCCAAGTCCTCAGGTAAATAATAAGCCCCTCCCACACTGGTAGACTCAAACCCCTCTTCAGGAAAGAAAGACCATAAACCAGTCACACTCTAGTTTGGGACCCCTCTAAATAACTGATTTTGGTGATGGATAGATGGCTCTTACAGTTCCATTCTCGCCTGCTCCTGTTGTGTGTCTCCAGAGTGCCTTGAATTATTTTTTCTAGTACGAAAATTCAGGAACAGTGACATACAAGCCTATTCAGAAGGGACAATTAGTTATTTACGGCTGCAAGGAGGTTGACAGTGGGCATCCACTGTCATCCATCTGATGACAGATGCCATCCTCTTCCCATGAGAATGCTTGTCCCATTGGAACAGAGGGATCCTCCTCTGGAAGCTCCATCTGACTGCTGGGAGGCTTCTTCTTTCTTACAGTATAAGCTCTCTTGGGTTTTCGAGCCTGGGTTTTCTAGATGTCTTAAAAATCTGCCTAGCTACTGGCAGACACACCTAATAAAGGATGTTGTCTCCTCACAGCCTGGTCTCCTTTGGGAGAAGTAAACAAGATAGTTGTAATTGGCTTTTAGGACAGCTACGTATAGAAACAAACAGTAGTCAGTCTATATGGCAGTATAATGCATATCATTTCTTCATGATACTTTTATGATACAGAAAAAACAAGAATTGAATCTGTGGGTTATCTGTGAGGATAACATTAAGGAGTAGAGAACAGAGCAGAATAGAAAAGACTATGAGAAATAGATTTTTAAAAAAAGAAATAGATTAAATGTATAATCAGACTTTAGGAATATACTCCTAATGAACAAAAATGGCCATAATTTTTTTAAAAAGATATTCACTGAATTTGTTTGTATAAACCATCCACAGAATGAAAAATAAACACATAATATTTCAACCTCAGAGTTTAATCCCTTGTTTTCAAATGAGACAGCAGTAAAGCAGGCTCCTTATCCAAAGTAACTTAAAACCCAAGTTGGTACAAGCAAGGTGCACATGACTGAATTAATGAAAAAGAGAATTTATATAGTGAGAGTCAAAAGTCATCAGGCAGTGACACTGCAATATCATGTGTTCCTTCCAGTCAAAAAAATCCCCTTAAAATCCGCCTTAAAAAAAGGTGCAACTACAAAGTGGCTTTTGCTTCATTTTAAATAGAAAGGCGTTTCATCTATCACTAAAATTTTAAAAATCAAACTGGGAAAAACTACAAATTAGTCTTCCAACCTTTAGTCCAATATTTCTCAAAATAAAGTCCAGGAACATCTGCATAACAATCAACTAGGACAAGGTTTAAAATGCAGACTCCCACCCTCATTCCACTGAGGAAGAACTCTAAGGTGAAGCCAGGGAATCTGCATTATTATAAACACCATGGGCAAGTCTGTTTACTCAAGTTTGAGACTAAGGCTTCCAAAATCACCAAGTCTCAGGTCTCTTCCATACACCTGTGCCAGAGTGCTCCATCTGAAACAGAAATCTCATCATGTCATTCCCCTGCTTAAAAAAAAAAAAAAAAAAAAATGCCATTCCCTCACTGCCCACAGGAGAAAATCCAAACTCTATAGTGTGGCCTATAAAACTCAGTCCACCGCTCTTGCCAAATGGAAGGAAGGACACTGGTCAATCAAAACCAGAGTAAACACAGGAAGAAAATATACCAGGTCTGCCCAGGTACATTTTCACAATGTGGTGTTAAGTTAAAAAGTAGGCTACAAAGCAATATGTAAATATGACACATGCACAATATGGATGAAATTTGAAAATAGTATCCTAGTGAATAAGCTAGACACAAAAGGACAAATTATATGATTCCACTTACATGAAATATCTAGCACATGCAGATTCATAGAGAGAGAAAGTAGATTGGAGATTAGGGGAGGCTGGAGAGACAAGAAGTAAGCAATTATTGCTTAATGATTACAGAGTTTCTGTTTGGGGTAATGAGAAAGTTTGAGAAATAGTGGCAATGGATGCACAAAAATGTGAATATAATTAATGCCATTGAATTGTATACTTAAGAAAGGTTAAAGTAAGAAATTTTATGCTAAATGTATTTTACCACATTTTTTAAAATTAATAATTTAACATGCCAAAACCCACTGAATTATACACTTTAAATGGATAAATTGTATTGCATGTAAATTATATCTCAATACAATTGTTAAAAAGATGTACAACATGTACATAAAATACTACTGTGAGAGAAGGGATCATATATTCCTAACTAGTAACAGGAATTCTGGATGGCAAGATACAGGACATCCTATGTTCTTATCTGAGATTTTCTACATTCTCTCAACGTTTCATAATGAGCTTGTGTCGTACTGCTTTTACAGCCAGAAAAGGAAGAATAATTGTTGTTTTAAAAACACTAAAACTTCAAACAAGATAAAAATAAGACATAAGCAGTGATATTCTCCTGTTGGGTGACCTGGCAGAGGGAGTCCCTAAGCACCTAATGCTGCCTGCATTCTCCTTTGCTGAGTGAGCCCCTGACCACTTCAATGTGTCTGTTTATGATGTGTTTTGGTGGTCAACACAGCTTAATAATGCAGCCACAGACTGCAGGAAGATTGCAGGAAGACTTTCACGTTCCACCACTCAATGGGCCCCTCTTGTTTCCTCATCTGAGCAATGGGAGTAATAATGTTATCAAGAGAATAAATGAGATAATTTACATGAAATGCTTAAAACCACATCTGACACCAAGTACTTTGACCTAAGTGTTTAGTCAACTATTGGCTGCTATTATTTGTATTGCTGCTGTTGCTCTACTACACTCATGTGAGTATTTATCAATCCCCTACTAAGCAGGGAATAGCACACTATGATCCAAGGGCCCAATCCAACCCACCACATGTTTCTGTATGGCCCATAAGCCAAGAACAGTTTTTACATATTTAAATAATTTTTAAAAATCAAAAGAAGAGTGAAATTTCATGACATGTGAAAATTATATAAAATTTAAATTCCAATGTGCATAAGTAAAATTTTACTAGAACACAGGCTCTCCTCTACATTTACATATTCTCTATATCTGCTTTCATAGTGTTGCAACAAAGACTGCTGGCCTGAAAAGCCTAAAATATTCACTATCTCAGCCTTTACAGAAAATGTTTGCTGACCCCCAGATGTGGTACCCAAGGAGGTCCCTTGTGCCTTGCTGCACCCAGCTTGCCAACTCTGTCAGTATGATGAATCATCACTGGGTCTGAACACCACTCTGTTTGCATTGAGTTCTTGACCATTTATTCTCCATTTGGTAGTACCCAGATTTTGTTATTGGTTCCCATTTGTTTGGAGGAATCAGGCCATTCCATTTTTTTTAATCTATTTTATATTGTGCCATCTAAAAGTATTGTTTGTCACAAAAGGAATCACAGTGTAGAACACCAGGTAATAGGCCCTATAAGCCTGTTGTTTGAGCCAGTCTCACAGACTGATTTTGTGGTTCTCACCAGGCCAGTGTCCATTTAGACAAGCTTTTCTGTGAGTCATCAATAAAACCAGAGAAGATTCTCCTTCCGTCTCCATTTTTTGTCCTGAGAGTTTGGTTTTAATACAGAAAGACCACTCTCTCTAGTCTTCCTGCTAGGGAGATACACATTACCAGGTCTGCAATGGAAGGCAGCCACTGTCAGGTTGAGGGTCCAAGACATTAAGTACACAAGCCAAACTTCTGCCAGTCCTCATGGGGTCATCAAAATCTAATCCCTCTCCTCCTGCAGGAAAAAAACCCTGCTTCTTATATGAACTTTCATTACATTCCTAATTCTTGCACCTCTCTCGCCTCACTTCATCCATGCCACCTTCAAGGGACATACTAGAAAACATTTATTAAACAAAATTGTTTATTTGAGAAGTGCCAAAGGGAAAAAGGAGGAAGAGGAATAGGACTTTTCAGGCCTAATGAGCAGCATTTTTGTTAATGAGTTCGCACAGAAGAAAATAAAATACAGAGTGATCACTAACTTGAACACTTCACAGTTACAAAGAGCAAAGGGAAATTATGGTTGTTGGGCAGTTATTACACATCAGGTGCTACACTGCACGCATGTTACCTTATATAATCTTTTTAAAAGAGCTGAGAGTTAGGAATTAGAATTCTCCATTTATAGAATGTAAAAATTAAAACCTCCTCCCAGATTACAAGCGCCATATTGATTGGGTTTATTAAGAACCTCCTACATTTGAAGCCCTTGTTAGTGTGTGCATGTGTACTGTACATGAATGCATGTGCATGTGTGTGGGTGCACTTTTGCTTACATGTGAATGTGAAAGAGACTAGAGAGAAAAATATACATAACTTCTTTGAGCTCTAACATTACAGACTTATTCCTCCTTCTTAGGCCTCATCTCAGTAAGGGCAAGAGGTTCCAGCTGACCTTTTCCCCTCTTACCCCAAGGTCTAACTAATTACCAAGTACTCCTACTCGCTTGGCCTCTGACACCCTCTGTGAACCTCTGACCCCACTGGCCCATCTAATTTTATCTCCTGGGGCCCTACGCATCACCACCAGGGAAGGCTTCCTGTCCCACCCAGCCCACCCTATGGGATTGAACATCCATGGGCTCCCACGTCACTAGAAGCCATCCTATCATGGCAGCATTTTTTATTGGCAAATAGAGGACTCCAAACAAAATTCTGACTCAAAAACTGTCTCATTAAAAGATTATTTAGCTGAAGCTAATGAACAATTTAACAATCTTAAGCTCATTTCCCTAATAGACTCATTTCCCTAGTAAATTCTACCTCCATCTTCCAGTTGCCAACTCTTCCTCTTCCCCCTCATCCTTCTGCTTTCTCCATCTGCACCTTTGCATACTCCTCCTCTTCCCCTTATCCAAACCTTCCACCTTTTCCCAATGACTCACCTCAGACCCCAAGATGCCAGTTGTGTCTAAAGATCCATTCCATCCATGAGTTTGGTATTTAGGCAACTACAGAATTTAAACCTTGGACCCAAGCTGAATGAGAGCCATAATTAAGGGTTTTCCTAAATCCAGACAAGAGCAGAAGCTATTCATAGAAGAATCTGGAATTCTTCTGAGTGCATATGACCCAGGGTTATCAGGTTTTTTTCAACTTGTACACATGTTGGTTGGAATCTAAATTCTGAGTAGAAAAAGCTAATTGGACTGTCCCAGAAAAAGACCTATAGGATCTCTCTTTCCACCATAAACCTGAGGATAAAAAAAACAAAATAAAATGAAAGGCTTGAAAAGTAGGGCAAAATCTTCTAAAAGCCATACCCACAATGTTTCCAATAAAAATAGATTGGACTGCAGTTCAATCATGCTGAAGATGAAAAAAGATGAAACTACAGATTTTCAAAATAGCCTAAAAACTAACTGTCGACAACATTCAAGAGTTAAAGAAGGTGCTAATCTAATAGTGGCTCTTTTCATCTTGGCCAAAGGTACTCCCACTAACCCTTTATGGCAATGTGGTCCACTTCCTCAGGGACACATTATTCTCCTGTGAATGAATAACTGAAAGGGCCATATGTTTAGGGATTTTACTTTGAATACTAGATTCTGACCTGCTGCTTGCAGACATGGCAAAATGTTGCCAGGGACTCATGTACTACACCCAACCCCACCTCCAACAGTTGAAGGCCTCCTTCCTACAACATCTTTCTAAACAGCCTCTCCACGATCCTCAATCTGAAGAGTTATCAACTGGAAGAAACATCAGAGAAAAACCTCTCTTTAACCTTGTTGGACGAGACATTATCTGGAACTGCTAACAACAAATACAGCAATGAAACTCCAAGGAGTCAGTCCCTGGGCTTATATTTCACAACTAGATACACAGAATTCCACAGAACTAGAATGCCACTCAAACATGGTGACCTCAAATTGAGGATTCTCTGTGACCCTCTAGAAGCAGCCAATTTTCAGAAGTAGATAGCTGACCCAAGACCTCTAGAACAAACTAATGACCTCAGATAGAGGCCAGCTTCCACTCAAGACCACCTCCAGAACTCTATCTAATTGCTGTTTTTTAATCTGCCTCCTTGCAGTCATTTTTCTTTCTCTATAGACCCCTGGTTGCTGTCCATCCTTGATAGCACTTTTTTTTCTCTCCTCTTTCCTATTGTAATTGTTAGGTAAGAAAATATTCATTCTTAGATCACCCCAAACACTAGACACTGCCTCATGTTCCTGATTGCTGATATGCCATTCATCACTGGATACCCATGACACAGTCCTCTGGACAATTCCAGTGTCACCAAATGAGAACATTGGGAGTTATAGTCAATGGCATTTCCACTTACATCTATGTGGCCAAATGACCTTAAACAAACCAATATGTGATTTTGCTAGTGACTCTCTCTCCCCGGAAAAAAAAAAAAAAAAAGAATTACCACCATCTGTTGTTCCGAATCCTAGACAATTTCACATTTGAATTCAACAAATTTCCTAGAGTAATGGTTCAAATACTTGCCACCTGAAGGAGACTCTTGGAGATTCAATATCTAAGCCAACTAATGTGATGCTTTGGTTCTGATCTCATATTACAAACAACTCCTTTTGTCCAGGATCTCCACAACCACCTACTACTCCTTTTGCAGCCAAAATGCCTGATCCTGTTTGCCTCAGACTAATACCTCATGTACTTTAGGAATAATATTCCAAGACCTGTCCATGCACAGAGACTCTAATTCTATATATCACCAAGGCTGGACATGAGCTCCAAAATGAGGCCACCCTTGATTATTCAGGCATTCTACCTGGGGAAATGAATGACTCACTGTTTATGCAAACAATCAGAGCAGTTCTCCCAATAATGGGAATCTTACAAATAGAAACATCTGTAAGAAATTAATGACTAACTCTGGCAGACATTATTAATAATACTACTTCTACCCCAGATGAATACAGATCTGTCTCAACTCATTGGCACAAGCAGTGATGAAACTGCATTGCTCTATATTTCTTTTTGGCTAAGTGATGGTGGTGTCTGTGCCATTGCCAATGCTGCCTGCTATACCTGGATCAGCAAAATAGGAAAGGTAAAATAGGCTAAACATTGCTTTAAGGAAATAGTTACTTGCCTTTCTAACATAGATCCTCATGGTCTATGGAATTTGTTCTTTTAGACTGGGTGTAGAAATTGTGGTGTTCCTGGTTCTGAAGCAACTTATAGGGACTATTAAGTGTTCTCACTGCTGTCATAGTGGTCAAATGACTGCTCTGATAATACAACAAAAAGTCCAAGAAGATCTTGCAATACAATCGTCTATGGAGACAACTGGACCATCTCTGACAGAGGAAGGTCTGAATCTCTAGCCTTTCCTGAATTGGTCAACCAGTCACACGCAAAACAAAGAGAGGACTGAAAGCCTGAATATACGAATGGATGTGAATGGCCATGAGAACAGAATTCTGACTCAAAACTCTGCTGCAATCAGCCTGCAACAATTAGGCTTTGGTCAATGACTGCCAGCTTCCTTATTTTTTGTCCTGGCTTCTAACTCAGGACCAAGCAAAGGAAACCAAATATTCTCCCCAAAACAAATCACATAAGATACCTTGCTTCTAGTTAGCCTGTCTGCAGTTTCCCCATGCCAACAATCTCCAACCAAACCATATATAACTTAAGTCGCCCTTTTTTTCACTGTTGAGATTTCCCATTCCACCAACTGCCTAAGAGTCTTTGTCAAATGCAAGGGATGGTGACTCCATTCCTTGTTATAGCCAGCTCTAAATGCATAACCTCTGTTTGCTCTCTTTTAGGTGATCTTCATTTATTTCCACACAAACATGACCCCTACCACCACCACACACAACACACACAGCAGGACCATGTGCAAGACATTAGAAATCCCAGCAGCCATAAAGGAGGGTCACTCTTCAGTGAGGTACCATACTGTTCCTCTACCCTACCCACCAGTAGGTAGCTCAAGTCCAGTGGCAACCAACTACAAATATGCCCTTCCCCTTGCTTCCTTGGATAATCTGACATCCTATCACTGTACCCAGACTCTGCTCAGAGATGGAGCTTCCTGACCATCCATATACCATGGCAAAGCCATGTGGTTATAGGTTACCACTGTACTGAGAAGTCATTGATTCTCACATAACCACCCCAACCAGGCATTTCCAGACATGGGTAACATTAGACTCTCACTCTAAAGTGACACAGAAATGTTACAATTTTCTGTGTATGTCACAGCCTGAGAAAGCTGGAAAAACACTAAGAAGTTTCCATGCCACACAGTCCTTGGATCTTTTGTACTGTGTGCTAGTTTTTGCCCTGGGAAGGAATCTGTATGGGCATATGGGGCTTTGACAAGATGCCCAAAATGAGAGAAACATTAACAGGATGCTTTTGATGGCCAAGAGAGTCACTCCCCAAGGAAATGAGCTGAAGAGTTGTGTGACTAGGAGGTATTCTGTGCTTTCAAATTCTGAGAAATATAAAAGCTACAAACTGCAATGTGGCTCCAAACAGGTGGGACCCCTAATATTCTCACATTCCCACTGATGGCAAAGCATCTAAATTATACTGATTAATATTAGCAATATTAAATAATATTAAGATTAATTATATCATAACAATATATTGAACACTTAATAAACTTTCATGATATTCCATTCACTATTACCAAGTATTCACATGTTTCTTCTGAATCTCTCAACAGCTTGATGATGCAGGGTCTGTGAGTGAACTCACTGCACAGATGGGGAAACTGAAGCTAATAAAATCAGAGCAAGGTCACAAAGCAGAAGAGAAACTAGAACCCAGCTATAATCAGTTAGACTTCATATCCTGAGCTATCAACTCTAATTTAAAAGGCTTTATATAACCCATACTTGACTGACCACACATTAGCAACTTAGGAATGATAGTTTAATATGAAGAAAACCAAAGGTATACAAGGGAGAGAAGATTCAACATTACTCAGCATCTAAAAATTAATATATAAAATCAAATTTATATCAAATCAGCTATTACTAATTATGTCAATTCTGCTTTGATACTTGTGTTGCACTCTGACAAATACAGAATATAAATTCCTTTCAGTGTTTCAATTTCCTGTGGTTTTAAAATTGACTTTATGTCAGCAATTGTCTCCCAAATTATTTGAGATGGTAGCAACTAAAGTAATTTCATATATTGTAATAGTCTGTTTTATGCACCAGGTCAGCACCTCATCCTCATTTTTCAGCCTAATATTAATGGAAATTTAACTAATATATTTTAATCATAAAGATCCCATAAACTTACATGGAAGCCAAGCTAATATCAACAACAAAAAAAATCTATATATCATACTAAACATGTGTGCTATTTCAGAAGAAGTAGATTCAATAACATGATATTTTTATAGAGAGTCCATTTCTATAAACTAAAAAGAGGAGGGAATTTGAAACTCATTTAGTCTATTCAACCTCAGGATGTGTTACTTCCTAAATCTGAATATGGTATATGACTAATCTGGGACATCACCATACCATGAAAGCATACTTAAGACTCAACCAGGGATTAGTTGCAGAGCTTTTTGGCTTCCCCATCTCACCACCTCCACCCATCCCAACTTTATGCTAGAAATAGACAGCAGCATATTGGTCTAAACCCCAGGTCAGTAAACTTTCCTGTAAAGGGCCAGATAGTAAATATTTTAGTCAATGCCAACCAAATATTCTCTGTCACAGCTATTCAACTCTGCCAATGTAGCACAAAAGCAGCCCGAGAGAATGATGTGTGGGACCCAAGGAATTTAACAAAAATCCCCTACCCCTGGACAAGCAGAGCAAGACTAACTCCATTTTGTGCTACACCCACCATCTCATGTATAACCCCCACATGACCTACTTATTGCTTAAGACACTCCCCCACCCTAGTCAAGCTGCTGAGCACACCCTTACTGGAAACCGGCTCATATAGGAATGCAGAACCCCTAACTGCCAAAGAATGTAAACCCCGCCTTTTGCCCTCCAAACTTGTGCGCCAATTCTGACCAGAGTGATAGGCTAGTTCACACAGTTACTATAGGGTAAATTGTAATTCAATTGGCCACCTGCGTGTGGACTGACATGACTATGCAACTTTCTGTGTGTGTTACAATCTCATTGGCCACTGGCCATATAAAACTGCTCCGCCTCTTAACCTAGGGGTCCAAGTCCCTGCTCTGCTGTGTCGGGTACACTTGGGCCCAAGCTCGAGCTTGCAAATAAACCCTCATGCGTTTGCATCGGTATCGGCTCCTTGGTGGTCTCTCAGATTCGAAATCAGGGGCATTACAGATGAAATAAATGAATGTAGCTATTATATAAACTTTATTTTTATTTTTAATGAATTTATTTTTAAATTTTATTTATTTGTTTTTAATTTATTTTATAAACTTTATTTCTGGATATGGGCATTAGTATTTCATGTAATTTTTGTGTGCTCTGAAATACTGTCCTTCGGATTTTTTTCAACTATTTAAAAATAAAAATCCATTCTTGCTCATGAACTTTATGAAAACAGGAAGTGGAACTGACTTGGCCCTCGGGTCCTAGTTTGCTGACTCCTGATCTAAAGCAGAATTGTCCAGTTATGTTTTGTTTTGTTTTATAATCACATCCTCAATCAAGTTCACACCTTGCGTCTCCACCTCCGTGCAGAGATCATCTAGTATCTGTTTTCAAACAATAAATACTGCTAGTACTTATTAAGTGCTTACTGTATGCCCAGACATATATGAAGTGCTTTGAGCGTTATCATTTCATTCATTCCTCTCCCTAATGTTAAACGTGGGTTCTATCATTATTTTCATTTTACAGATGAGAAAACTGAGAGAGAAGTAACTTACCCAAGATCATGAGACTAGAGCTAAGCAGGCTAACTCCACAGTCCTTGCTATTAGTACCCCACTTTTAGATGTCTTCCTAAAAGGGCTTCTATGGGGCAGAAGGCAGGAGAGAAAAGTAAGAGTCAACCAGGAAGCTTTTAACATGAAGAGTAACAAAGAGGAAACATCAACAGATCACAGGTCACAGCCACCAACACACTAAGAAAAGCTCCTATTTCTAAATTTCTTTCAAAAATGACTAGTTCTGTCATCTCTTTCATTTAACAGTGAACTCTGTCAGTTTCAATGTAGCAGTATTTATCAATGAGTGTGAGTATGAAGAACTAGGGTCTGCAAAAATCTGTCCAGAAAGGCCACCCTCATATTTTAGCTTTTTTCAAATGGATGACACCAGCCTTCCCTACATGTTCTTCCTTGGTACTTGCATCAAAGGAGGGACCCAGGATGCTTCCAAGGTTACCAGGTCATATCTGCCCATATACAAAGGGAGATTTACATTGTAATTGTTCACCAAAATCCTTCCCTCTGGGAAAGAAATCCCACACTTCTCTTCTTGGAATGACAAAGCCAGGACCCTGGAGGCTGGGCTAGGTGTGGGAGAGGGGCAGGAAAGGGAGAATGGAAACAAGAGGAAGTGAACTCTAGGGCCAAAGGAGCTCCTAAAACATCAGGTCTGAGAGAGCAGAAAGAGACACAAGAATTAGGTCTAAAGTCAAGGGTGTTCATGTGGGGCCAGGCAAACAGGGTGGGTCCAGGAAACTGAGCACAAGAAAGAAGCTGATACTGGTGAAAAGAGAACGAAAAGTTTTTATTGAACCTGTGGCCTCTTCCACCCCTTTGTACTGAGCACCACTTTGTGCCACAAACCTAAGCCTTGGGGATGTAGCCGTGGACAACACAGACATGGTCTCCGCCCTCACTGGTTTACAGGCAATTGACGGAAGGCAATCCACTAATGAAAATAAAGGTAGAGGAGCTGACCATGAGGAAATACTGAGTCCTATGTGAATACCAATTGGAAGAGAACCATTAAGGATGCTGCATCTTTAAATGCCTTAAAAAGGCAGTTTTTTTTAACATTTTATTTAATTTTTTGAGAGCCAGAGTGCAAGCAGGGGAGGAGCAGAGAGAGAGGCACAGGATCCAAAGCAGTCTCCAGGCTCTGAGCTGTCAGCACAGAGCCCAATGCAGGACTCGAACTCGTGAATGCAAGATCATGACCTGAGCCGAATGCTCAACCGACTATCTTACAATCGAATGTGCATCTTACACTTGCCCAACCGACTGAGCCACCCAGGCACACCCAGGCAGTTTCTTAAAATGGTTTCCAGTGATCCCCATCTCCTGACACACATGCCCTTCAGGGTGGGCCTAACCTACCAACTTGCTTCAATTGAACAGAATATTGCAAAAAAGATGGGATGTCACTTCTGAGATTAGGTTATTAAACACTGTGACTACTGCCTTGCTTACACCCTTTCTCCTTCTTGCTCTCTCTTGCACATTTACTCTGAGAAAAGCCAGCTTCCCATATATGAGCTGCCCTATGGAAAGGTCCAAATGGCAAGGAACTGAGGACAGCCTCCAACAACAGCCCATGAGGAACTGGGGCTCTCAGTCCAACAGGCTACAAGGAACTAAATTCTGCAACAACCTCATAGATGAGATTGGAAGCAGATCCTCCCCCCATCTGTCCTTCAGATGAGACTGTAGCTCCAGCTGCACACTGATTACAACATAACAGAGACCCTGAGTCAGGGGATCCAAGTAAGCTGCTCCCAAATTCCTGACCTACAGAAACTATGAGATAATAAGCATCACTGCTGGAAGCACTAAGTTTTGGAGATATTTGTTACACAGCAACAAATAAACTAATACAGATACCACACCTGGTTGCCCAGAAAATACCACTAAACTTTTCAAATTTCTCTTGTTTCCCACAAAAAAAATTATTTTTTAAAAATATTTATTTATTTTTGAGAGAGAGAGAGCAAGTACAAACATGGGAGGGGCACAGACAGTGGGGGAGAGAGGATCTGAAACAGGCCCTGCACTTACAGCACAGAGCCCAACATGGGGCTTGACCCCACAAACCACGAGATCATGACCTGAGCCAAAGTCAGATGCTTAATCGACTGAGCCACCAAAATGCCCCAAAAGAAACTTTTCATAGGGTATTATTCACTGCCCAAGTCCAGAAGCTCTAATATGGTAACACTGACATTACAATTGAAAATCATCCCTCCCAATAGGTTGGACTGAACTGGTTCCAACTATTCCACAGAGAATCTCACTTGTTCCCAGAGAAGAAATGTGAATGAAGAAAGTCCCTCTTTAGCCAATTGGCTGAGTGTAAGAATTGGGGTAGAGTAGGGAGATTCTAGTAAAACCAGAACGGCATAAAATTATAGTAAACAAAGAAGTCAAAATAAATAGGAGGAGACTGTTTCTAAAATATAACTTGGGAGGCAACAGGTAACTAGCTTTCCCTACATTTATTTTTCTCAAGTGTAAGATGCACATTCGATTATAAGATAGTATTTCAGCGCTCCCACGGCACTCTATATCTCCCTGCATCAAATCCCTTAAGATTCTCAACTGCAACTGAACTGTTTACTGTCTATTTTCTCCCATTAGAGTGGAGGGCCAATGTCAGTCTCAATCGCCACTGTATCCTCAGTGTCTAGTACAATGCCTGCCACATAGTAAGAATTTAATATATTTTTACCAAATAAGTAAAACATGAGCTCATTTCTTTAATAAGAAATATGCACAGAAGATGAGAAAGAAATACATCAAAACATAAGAAGTCATGACCACAAATGGAAGTCAGCTCCATTTTTTATTTTCTTTGATAAACTTGTCTGCATTTTCCAGAATGGTTTTAATGCAAAAAGAACTACCAGAAACCACTGTAAAACAGACTTTTGGACCCCAGGACATTCACTTTTACAATTTTATCATCTTGACATTGCTGCCATAACTTTCCAAGTTTAAAGACTTATTTATAATAGATTGTCATCTTGCTTGTCAATTTTTCAACCTGACAACTGAATTCTTAAATGCCATGTGGAAAAAATATAAGAGATCAACACCTGCAGAGCGATAAATATAATTAATCATTTCATACTTTAGGCCCCAAAACAGGTATCAAATGGGAGAAAATATTGTATTACAAATAACCACATGAGAATCTGTGGATTGTGCAGTACATTAGTTCCACCAGTCTCTGAGATGTTTTGCAGCATCTAACCTACAAGATGATTACCCCCAAATGTAGTCAATTAAGTAGAAAGAGATTTAGCACATATGTATGTAAACTTCATATGTTTATCATGAATCACTGGACTAAGTCACAAAAGTAGCAGAAAACAGGAACCTTCCCAGAGTTCAATACCTTCCATTTTGGAAACAAAAGGCAGCCATGTGAAACTACTTTCCAGATGCACTTTAGGTTTACACAGATAGAAAACACTTCTTCCATATAATTCCAAGTTCCAAAGACAGCTCAAAATCATCCACATTTCTCCAGTTTACAACTTAACCAGGTAAACAAGATGAATTGGGCTCAGAGGCAGGCACCCATTCCTGCCTCATCATGACTATACTGATGGTGTGCCAGTAAAAGTTATGTGACATCTCCACTGCAATAGGGGCATTCTGATTCTGGCAGATGTACCTCCATTCAAAAAGTCTTGCCCCTTAGGTTAGCTCTGCATGGTCTAATGGAAATATAAAGCAAGCTACATATGTAATTTTATATTTTCTAGTAGCCACATTTTATTATTTTTCTTCTTCAAATTTTTATTTAAATTCTAGTTAACATACAGTGTAATATTGGTTTCAGGTATAGAATTTAGGGATTCATCACTTACATTCAACACCCAGTGCTCATCATAACAAGTGCCCTCCTTAATATCCATCACCCTTCTAGCCCATTCCCAACTCACCTCCCTCCATCAATCCTCAGTTTCTTCTCTATCGTTAAGAGTCTCTTATTGTTTGCTTCCCTCTTTTTTCCCCCTTACCATATGTTCATCTGTTTTGTTTCTTAAATTCCACATATGAAATCATATGGTATTTGTGTGTCTCTCCCTGACTTATTTGGCTTAGCATAACAAACTCTAGCTCTATCCATATTGTTGAAAAAGGCAAGATTTCATTCTTTTTGATGGCTGAGTAATATTCCATGGGGTGTGTGTGTGTGTGTGTGTGTGTGTGTGTGTGTGTGTATCTTCTTCATCCATTCATTAGTAGGTGGACATTTGGGCTCTTTCCATAGTTTGACTATTATTGATAAAGCTACTATAAACCTTAGGGTGTATGAACTCCTTCGAATCTGTTTTTGCATCCTTTGAGTAAATACTTAGTAGTACAATTGCTGGGTTGTAGGGTAGTTCTATTTTTAATGTTTTGAGGAACCTCCATCTGGTAGCCACATTTTAAAAATGTAAACACAGGGGCACCTGGGTGGCTCAGTCGGTTAAGCGGCTGACTTCGGCTCAGGTCATGATCTCGCGGTCTGTGAGTTCGAGCCCCGCGTCAGGTTCTGTGCTGACAGCTCAGAGCCTGGAGCCTGTTTCGGATTCTGTGTCTCCCTCTCTCTGACCCTCCCCTGTTCATGCTCTGTCTCTCCCTGTCTCAAAAATAAATAAAACGTTAAAAAAATTTTTAAATAAATAAAATAAAATAAAAATGTAAACACAAAGAGGCAAAATTAATGTTAATATTTTTTATTTAACCCAATATATAAAAAGTATCATTTCAACATGCAATCAACATTAAAAGTTGCTGACACGCTTTACAATCCTTGTTTGTACTCAGTCTTTTAACCCCATGTGTATGTCACACTTAAAGCACATCTCAGTTTGGACGGCCCACATTCGAAATGCTCAATCACCACATGTGGCTCACGGCTACCATATTGGATAGTACAGGGTTAGTGCATTTCTCCTACCTTACTAATCAGTAGAGACTTTTTTGTGTTATCACTTACCATATGTCATCTATCACAAATTTAAACTAAAGCCCAACCACACAGAGATGCAAAAGCAAAATAACCTGGTGCAGCCTCTATTCACTCATGAAATAACATAAATAGTGAGCACTATCTTCATGCCAGGCGTGAAGCGAAGCACTTTACATAGCTCATTTCATTTAATGCTCACAACAACCAAATAACGTGCAATGTAATACCCATTTTACAGATAAGAAAACTGGAACACAGAAAATTAATAATCTGCCTAAGGCATTCTTCTAGCAGGTGGTAGTGCTTGGATTTCAACCCAAACAGGCTGACTCTAGAACAGGCTGACTCTAATTCATCATACTTACTCAACAATAAAGAGTAAAGAAAAAAACAGGAGATAAATGGCTAAGAAATCTTACTCTAATGTGAGTGTGCAGATCAGAAAAGATTCAGGGAAATATCTGAAAAGGCTGGGACAGAAATGGAGGCTTAAGGTACAAGGATAAATTCATCTACAAGGTATGGAAAGGAGAGAGCAAGAAACATGTTCAAGGGGAAAAACCAATTGGCAATGAACTGAAAATTTTTATGTCAGCAACTGATGATGATGAGGAGGAGGAGGATGAGAATGATCATTATGTTATAATTTTAATAAGAACTAACATTCTTGGAGCCTTTGCTCTGGACCATGCACTGTGCTAAAGACTGAGTTTCTCAATCCCAGTACTACTGACATCTTCAATGTCTCATTGCTGAGAAGCTCTCCTTCTGCTACAACCACCTTAGCTTCCCCTTCCATCTTGTGCTCCTTGAGCTGTATTTCTACCCATGTTTTCATGGTTAATTACCCTTCTGGTTGGCATGGTATGAATGAACAAATAAACATTTAAAACCCAAATACCTCCTTATGGAGAATGTATCCTCATGTTCTTAATACAAAAGCCTAACCAACAGCAATTAAAAGCCACAAATATCACCTTTAATATAAAATGAGATGTGCCTATAAATGTAAACTTCACAAATGGATCTAAAGAGAAGTTGTAAATTTGTTCTTGAAATATTAAACACATGGGAAATAGAAGCTAATTGTTTTGTCCTATTTTAGTATGTGAAAATTACTTATAATCTGCCTGTTAAACAATTCAAAATTATTTTAAATGATAACTGAATATCAAACTAGGCCAATTTACACCTACAATCCCTCTGAAACCACCTAAAAACTGGGACAACAGCAGAAGAAAAGAAAAACATTTCTATGTGTGCCAATTTCTTTCTGTTTCTTAACCATCAGTCCCCAAGGCTAAGAGAGGGAAAATCAGAAAAGTTTAACTACACACAACCAATTAATAAGATAGCACTTTCCAAGCTTTGCAAGTTTTGCATTATTTGAATTGACTAGGCCAGGGAAAATCCTAAGACTCACACGTAAAACAAGGCATTATTCCAATGTCGCTCACAGGGAATTTCAGGTTTTTTAAGGAAAAATATGAGAATTTTTTTCTAACCACTTCATCGTTAGTAATTCTAAAGAACTATATGTTTTTTAATGCCTTTGCCCCATCTCAAAGAAGGAAAGAGCATTAGAATTCATATTTATTTAGTTTTTCATCAAAAATTATTTAAAAAGTTGTCTATGCTATGGTGTCCAAATAGAATCAAGCTTTTTCCACCAGTTTCCCAAAAGAGCTCTTAGCAATTTGAAGTCTTCGTGATCTTAATAAGTCAATAGTCAATTTTCAGTTATCACATTACCTGATCTTTCTGAAGCATTTGAAACAATTGATTATGCCTGGCCTTGTGAAATACTTTTTTTCACTTGACTTCAAGGATACCATACTCCTTATTTCATTCCACCTCAACTACTTGACCTGTTAATGTTGCAGTATCTGAGGGCTTAGTTCTTGGCCATTCTTTCTTCTCTGTTTATACTATATAGTTTATATAACACTCATGCTCTCGGTGATCTGATCCAAACTTCTGCTATCAGTTCCAAATTTATATCTTTAGCCTGACTGTCTCTCCCTTGAATTCCTAATGTATAGAGACTAATTATCTCCACTTAGATGCCTAACAGACATCCCAAGTTTCACATGGCCAAAACCAAATACCTTAGAACCATTCTCAATATAATATATACAAATGGAGGGGAGGATATACACACCCATAGAATATCATTCAGCCCCCCAAAAAGAATGAAATCTTGCCATTTGTGACAATACGAATGAGCCTAGAGAGTACTGGGCAATGAATAAGTCAGAGAAAGACAAATACCATATGATTTCACTTATATGTGGAATCTAAAAAGCAAACAAAAAAATGAACACACAATAGAAAACAGACTCATAAATATAGAGAAAAAATTTGTGGTTGCCAGGGCAAAGAGGTTAGGGGAATAGGCGAAATAGGTGAAGGAGATTAAGAGGTACAAGCTTCCAACTATAAAATAAATAAGTCATGAGGATAAAAATTATATCATAAGGAATATAGTTAATAGTATTATAATAACTTTGTATGGTGACAGATGGTAACTACACTTATGATTAACATTTTGTAATGTATATAATTGTTAAATCATTATGTTGAAATTAATATATCATATGACAACTACACTTCTATTAAAAATAAATTTTAAAAAGAGAGGGCAAAAAGAGAAAATGGAAAGGGTTGTTTATTATGAATAAATGAAAGACCCAACTACATCTTAAGAGTGAACATAACTCCAGAAAAATTAAGAAATCTTCTAGAAACTATTAGGAAAACAGTCAAACAAAGCTTGTATCTACACTGTGAGGCCCCAGACTGCTTGGTAGAAGAATGACCATCGGTGGAAAATCAAGAGAGACCCCAAATTCAATAACAGAAAAAAATAATTTTGTCAACTACAAAATATTCTAGATGAAATTAAATATCAAGGATTAAGTCAGAATGAAACACCTCAAGCATCCCAGATTCCTCTGACTGTTGTTCCTGGTACAATGCTTACAGAGAGCAGCTCTGATTATACTTTTTCTTAGTTTATTTTGATAGAACCAGATCATGGAATTACCCTCAGAATTTCCCAACCCTGGAGACCCTCCAAACCTTCTGGAGAGATTTTGGAAATACAGGCTCCATTCTAGACACTAAATCAGAATCTCTACAGTTGGGTGTTGCTACCTGTTTTTTATTATTTTTTAAATTTCCCCCAGGTGATTCTTATGACAAGTGAGTCTTGGAAACTGTTGGTCCAGATCCCACTCCTCCACTGGTTTTCCATGCTAGAGAGATACCATTAGTAATTGGCTCTGGCAGTGAATAAGGCACCACTGTCACAGGGAGACAGCTACTGCTATTAAATATGAATTCTAGACCACACAGAAACATGTAGAAGTGCATACAATATAATGCCAATTCTAAAGCCAACACCAAATACAAACACTTTGTGTAATTTAAGATTGTGGCCAGGTAAAATAATGGGTACAACATAAGCTCTTTCATCCAACATGAATAGTATATGAAGGTGATTACAACAGACCCTGAAACCTTCTGTTGACAGCAATGAGTTGCCTAGAACCACCTGTGAGAAAGATTCAGGTGGTTTTCAAGTGTCCTCCTGTCACAGATATCCCTTAGATGAAAAGAAGATCCGCCACTGACATTCTCCCTCACTATACCATCTCTATTTCAACTCAACAGCAACAGAAATCCAATTGCAGTGATCACAACCAACAGGTCTTTGTTTTACTTTACAAAATAAGAAGTCTGGAGGCAGGTGGTTGCTGGCATCAGTTGTGCCATTGAATGATGCCATCCAAAACCCCTATTCTTTCAGTCTTTCTTCATTCTTATCTCCATACTCGCATCACCAAAGCAAAATGGCCACTTCAGCTCCAGCATCATGTCCATGTCAAACCAAAAGGAAGTGGAAAAGGGGAAGATATCAGCTTTCCCAAAACCTCCCTCCAGTAATTTTCCTCTTATGTGTCAGTAGTCCATGGGTAACATGATCACTCCTAACTACAAGGGATGCTAGGAAATAAAAATTTTATCAGAGGAAGTAAGATTATCTTGACCAGTTTATATCAGCTTCTGGGCTTGGATATTGGCGATCCAAACAAAATCAGTTTCTATTACCAAGAAAGATGAGTAACAGTTGTTGAGTAGAAATAGTCTCTACCACAACTTTCTTGCCTTAGTTTAGAAATAAATATGACAACAACAAAAGAACTGACATGCTTTGCTTTAATTTAATCCCATAATTTCTAAAGAACTATGACAGGCCAACCATTACGCAGTCACATCAGGAGCTAAACTGGGATCGGACAATGGCTCTGTCTGGAACTTAACCCAACTGGGATTTACAGTCAAGCCAAGGAGATAAGACTTGACTACAGTCAACCAGAATTGAGGCATGTTAAGATGCATAAATACATACTATTAAAAAATATACCAGAAATGTGCTATAGTGAAATAGCATCAAAAGAAAAGTCAGTAAAATATACGAATTTAATACTTACATTAAAATTTTAAAGTGTGTCCAAATTTCAGCTAAATTATAAATACAATATAGACATTAGGAAATGTCAAATCAACTTTAAAAATGCAAAATCCTGGGGCTCCCAGGTGGCTCAGTCAGCTAAGCATCTGACTCTTAATTTCGGCTCAGGTCATGATCTCACAGTTTGTAAGATGGAGCCCTACATCGGGCACCATGCTGACAGCATGGATCCTGCTTGGGATTCCCTCCGACTCTCCCTCTGCCTCTTCCTGCATGCTCTCTCTCTTCTCTTTTAAAATAAGTAAATAAGTGAACTTTTAAAAAATGTAAAAGTGCTATGAATTGAAATAATTCATAATCACTGTGAAAGATTTAACAGTTGTTATTATGACTATACAGCCCCATACACACACACACACACACACACACACACGAAATCTCTGCTATGAAGTTCAACAATTCTGACCTTCATCTAACTTTGCCTAACCCTCAAGAATTCTCATCACATTGTACATGTTCCTGGTTTCTCTTTAACCCGCATAATGCAAAGTGATTTTTTAAATCTTCTAAAATGAGCATGCCAATAAAGTGGGCAGTGTACCATACTAAAGATTATTTCCCTGGTGTCCCTCCCATGTTTGACTATTCATAGTCTCTGCCATGTTGTGTCTATAAAACCTGAGATTAGGTCAGGGAGGTGCAGGATAATATACTTTCACCATGACAACACCATCGCCTCTGCTAATGCATCCAAGCCTTCAAAAATAATGAGATTTTAAAACCTCTCTAGTTGGGCCTTCTCACTGCCTGAACATAGGAGAGGCTAATCAAATTCCATTTCAAAGAAAAATATCATTGCCCTTCTGTCACCTCTTTCTTTTCCAAGAGTGTCCTCTCAAGAAGTGTATGACCCAGCCATCAATGCTAAAGAGACATGATTGATTGGGTAAGGGACAGAGAGGTATCATGTTCCTGTCTCTAACTTTCTTTTTCAAGAAAAGCTGTCTGCTTGTAACTAGAATAATTTGGTATATACAAAAAACTGGAATTTGCAGATGAATACTGTATCTTCTCATACATTTGTAGACAGACATGATCCTCACAGATGATTCCTGTTTTCATCTCCCATTCTTATTCTTCCCCATGATCACTCCTTTCCTTTGGGTAAAACTTTTCCAATGTCATATATACATATCCAATTCCCAACTCATCATTTTCATAATGAATAGTTACGGAGCACTTATTGTGTGCTAAGACTATGCTCAGCCCTAAGCATACAATGGTACCCAAAAGTATCCACAGACCCATCCCTCGTGGAGCTTAAAGTTTAGACTTTCCATGGCTATTTTAAATGTCACCTCCTCCAGGAGGCCTTCCATGGTTCCTTTCCTTATTCTACACACCTACATCTGTACTACTTTGTATGGCAACTGCATACACATCACATATCTCCTTTCATCCAGAAGCTTAGGCCCTTATTCATTTTTGAACCCCAATAGCATCTCACCTGATACCTTGCTTATAGGCAGACCCCCATCCCCAAATTATAAACTGAATAAAAAACACAAGGGGAAAAAAAAACGTGGCAAGTTTCAAAATCAGGACTAACTACATTTCCAGAGTCTAGAGAGAAATTACAGGTAGGAAGATACATTTATGAAAATTATGGGGCAACAGAACATTCATAGTATTAGGAGACAAAGAGTACAAAAATTATGGTGCACCTATTATAGTACTCTTCTTGTAAGGATGAAGAAGGAATAGCTCACTTTCTGGTCTGACCACACTCTACCTGGGGAAAACCAAAAATATAAGCCAGTTAGGCAATAGCTGTTTGGTATTAAATACTGATCACAGGGGGAAACTACTACAAGTGGGGGATGGAAATATATCAAGGAGTTGAGTTAACAAATGCAGAAGAAACTGTGTCAGTCATCCAGACTCTGAGGTGAGAGTCATAGTTTACTGAGAAAGAGAGCAAACAAAATGCAGAAAAAAAAGCAGGTCTCACTGTGGAATGATCTGTATTAATTCTACCATAAGAGTAAGGCACACAGAAGGAACCTGACTAAGCAATGTTCTTGATCTCTAGACCTACATACATAATATTCAGTTACTCGGAAAGGGGTACCCTAGCTCATGCCAATGGCATGACAATGATAAAAGCCACCTTCAAATGAAATGAAACCATCTCACCTACAATGGCAGATGAGGTCAACACATGGTCTTATTAGTGCCACCTTAGGAGTTGTGCTACAGAAAGAATGATGTCCCAAAAAGAAAAACTAGACATTAGGTTGAACCTCTCTTGAACCTCTCAAGAGAGCTGGCCTATTGCTTCTCCAGCTGACTTTGGTTGGAGTCAGCAGAGATAATAAATCATACCATTGTCTATTCCCATTATCTCACTCTGTCTACCCTTTAATTCAGTGCTTGGGAGAAAACCCCAGAAATCAGGAAGCCTAAACTGAGAACCCATAAATGTCAGATGTCATTCTCTGGGTAAAGAAAGGTTCAACATATTCAAGAAACCTGCAGGAATCTGTTGTCTCTTGATGTAGGAGGGCTAGACCCATCCAGATGGGAGGCCAAGAACAAGAAGTTAACAACAACTAACCGCAGCTCTAAAACTCCCAACTTCACAAAGGCTGCTAAATTTTGTGGTTGAATCTACAGGTGACTCTGAAAGGGAGCCTAAAATAGGGCTGAAATTTTAACAATGAAAATGATCTTAGTTAAAAATTCCTTCTTCCATTCAAAACAGAGTCAATAAATAAATGTCCATGTTTAACTCAGGAATGGAATAAAGTGTTCTTACAATAAAAGAAATAATCCTTTTCTCAAAACCTCTCTCAACAGGATAAAATGCCCTGATTAGTAACTCTGTTAATTAGCTTTTCCATCAGCTTTTCCATCAAGTGTATTTTACCCTCTACAAAAGATCTATCACTCAACCTCTTAGAAATCCTCCTGCTGAGTTTCAGGGAAAAAGATTACAACCAACTCAACACTGGGTTTCCAATATCGTTCTTATTCATACAACAAAAATAGAATTTCGTGACTTTCTTCTCATAGCTTGCTTTTCAAACTAAACTGACCCTATGTGATTAAGTAATGAGAATGTTATAAGCTACATTAACAATGAAAAGCAACAAAAAACAGTGAATGGTAGTGACTGGCTGCCTACAGCACTGGGTTTAGAAAGATTCTAAAGCAAAAACTAGGTTTAGTGTAGCAGGAAAGTCTCATGATTGATTAGTAATTTCTGCCATTGAAATGGAGAGAAGTATATTTGTCATCGGGGCAATCTATATACACACTAGTTGGAAACAAGAGGAAAGAATTGAGAAACATTTTCAATAGCAAGAAGATTACTAAATTGTTCTATTTTTAAGATTCTGCTAGTTCACATGCAGCATAAGAGTTCAATGACCTGGCCTGATGAAAGGGTGAGATTATGATGCCACCAAATGTAATCTAATGCTTTGGGTCTAGATCCCATCCAGGATTAACAGGAAGCACTATTCACAAAGACCCCTCCCCAGTTGGAGGAGACCACTCATTTTGCTGTACTCGAACAGCCTAATAGAGCTGTGGGCAAAGGGCTATGAAGAAAAAAGAACTGTACTTGGAGCACCTGCTCCAATATCTAAATTTGACTCAGAATATGTCAGACTGACCCTTGAGCCTTAGTTTTGTCATCATTAAACGGTGATAATGGTTCTAGCACTCATCTCATTTCTTGTGGAAGTTAAAATGAGAACCTAAATGAAGCATTCTGACCATAGCATACCTTGAACACCTTTTGATCTCACATCTAAAAGACATTCCAAAAATAAATGCTAAATTAGGTTACCAAATACCAACATTGCAAATTATTCTCCACTGAAAGATAACCATGAGGCACAAGAGGTTGAGTCTCCCCACCCCCCTCCCTGCCATCCCCTGGATTGAAGTCACAGTGTCACTCCACCTAAGTTGCCTAGTCACAGCTTGCAATGTGCACCATTAACCACACCCCCCTCACCAGTGAGGGGATAAAAACAAAATAATGTCAATAATTAACTTCTGTCTAGAACTTTAGAGTTTATCAATAATTGACCACAAAAAGACCCTCATATCCACTAGTGGTATTACCATCATTCCCATTTTTAGAATAGGAAGCCTGAGAAAGAGAAAGATTAAAGGAATAGGAAGTGGGGGACAGGGAGAGGGTTGTAACCTTGATTCCAAATGTCATGCCCTGTCTATTGTTTAAAGTAACAATCATCAACTCTAGTAAGTAGGTAAATTGTGACAGCTGAATGATGACCCCATATTCTCTGTTATTACTTAAGAAGAGATCAAAGAAAATGAGCTTCAATTATAGAGATAGAAACTGAGGTTTCATATATGGTAGAGTGTACTGGTAAAGCAATCATGCACAGGAATGGGTTACTAATGAGAACATCTCTCCAGGGGGTAGAAAAACATGCCTGTAATTAGATACTTTGTTTATTTGCCAAATGAAAATAGGCCTATAGATTTTAGAAAAGAATACTAATAATAAACTTTGGCCCCTGGACATCATATTATCCCAAATCATATCTGATGGAAGATTATTTTTTCCATTCCATGAACGCTATTCAGTTTGAAGCCAAATCAAGCATTTACCATGCATCTACTGTATACAAAGTATAGTAAGCAGCTGACATGCTGTGCAATGTATTCAAGTAAATATATTATAACCCTTAGTGAAAATATTAGCAAAGATGCTATCCTCTGCTAGATAAAAGTGAAGAAGCTCTTCAAAGAAATTCACAATTTTAAAGAAATGGTTTTAAAGAAATGTTTCAAATATCAAAAATATCAAGATGCAAGCAGATTCCTCCAAGCAAAAGTATGTATGTGTGTATATATGAATGCCCATGTAACATTTAATGCCACCACCCAGTTTTATTTCCTTTGTATTTTATGACCATAAGCTGTGGAAATATCTCACTTACATCTATGGCTCTACATCTTGAACCAAGTTAACTTCATGGAATGTTAATTTCATTGTGCTATTTGCTACCAACAAAAGCATCCTCTATCTACCTATTGGGTCTTATAATAGGACAATTTAAGAAAGAAGTTGTAGGCATGTACACAGTGACTCAAAACTCACTGATTCTACAGGGAGATGAAAAATATTTACATGGACTCCCTTATTGAGATGCATTTTGCCCAAAGGTACTCATACTAACTTCTGTCTATCCTCCTTCTTTGACCATTATATTAGAATTCACAAAAGTATAATATAGTCCTCTCTCAGAGCAAACTAACAGGATGGGGCAGAGTTAACTAGCTTTCCATGGAGGTAAAAAGGAGGAAAAAATCCTGAATGTGTATTTTAAAATGTCACTTGGACATGAGACTTTTATACAAATTTCAATAGTAAATGGCTTCCAATAAAGAGAATGTTAGTTATAATCACAGAATGTCAGTGAACAAAGACCTCATATTTGTAACCCTCTCCTTACTAGCCACTCACTGTGGCTGGCGAAGTCCAAACAAGCTGCCTTGGCCAAGGAAGTCCTACTACTTGGCAACTACCAAGCTCCCAAATCTCACCTGAAACTGCCCTCCTTTTAGCTCTTTCTTCTCCAAAATTTCCTTCCAGTTCCTCCCACTCACCACTTCCTCAAGGTCTCCACACCTGCTATTCCCTTACCTGGAATATCCTGTACTTCTACCTTTCCCCAGTCACCCTTTATATTATAGCTAAAAAATCACTCCCTCAGAGAATCTTTCTCTGTGTCTTACACAGAGGCTTCCGTTATGGCCCACAGTTATGCCCTCTTTCCATACCACTTAACCATGTTGCAATTCATTATCTGTATAGCTATTTAGGAACTATCATGCTACACTATAAGTTCTTGAAACCAAGAATTAAGTCTGTCTTTTTCACTCCTGTATCCCTAATAGTTCAGACAGTTTCTGGCACATGGCTTTATAAATTCATAGAATAAATGAAAGAATGAACTGAATTGAATAATTAGAAAGTTCTCCAACCAAGAACCTTTTTCTTCTGTATAGACAGGTAATAGGCATTGCATAATAAAATGAATGCAGCAAAATGCTAACAATCTATGATTCTAGAAAAAAAATACATATGGATATCCTTTGTACTTCTCTTGCAAATTTTCGTTTGATATTGCATCAAAATAAAAAGCTATCCCCCCTCCCCCCCTCCAAAAAGAACCTTTTTTCTCCTTTATTATTTTCCCAAATCAAACACGGGCTAGTTGACTGAAAGCCAGGATCAGCAAACCACAAGCTACACTACTAGAAACCTCAGGAAAGACCATGAAAGAGTCATAGCACAATGTTTAGTGAGCTATCAGTCAAAAGTTTCTTTTTCAGGAGATGAAACATTCTAAAATTGATAGTAGTGATGTTTTCTCATCTCTTTGAATATACTAAAAATTATTGAATTGTACACTTTAAGTGGGTGAATTGTATAGTATGTAAATTATACCTCATTAAAGCTGTTATTTAAAAAAATTTCAGACTTTAAGCTATAAAAACCAAAGTGCCAGGGTCTTTATTTCAAACCTACATTCTTTTTTTTTCTTTTCAAATTTGTATTTAAATTCTAGTTAGTTAACAGATAGTGCAATATTGGTTTCAGGAGAATTCAGTGATTCATCACTTACATACAGCACCCAATGCTCATCATAACAAATGCTCTCCTTAATGCAGATCACCCATCTAGCCCATCGCCCACCCTCATCCCTCCATCAACCCTCAGTTGTTCTCTATTGTTAAGAGCCTCCTAGGGTTTGCTTCCTTCTTTTTTCTTTTTGTCCCCCTTCCCATATATCCATCTCTTTTGTTTCTTAAATTTCTTAAATTTGTTTCATAAAATCCACATTTGTCGATTTATGATTCCACAAATCATATGGTATTTGTCTTTCTCTGCCTGACTTATTTGGTTTAGTATAATGCACTCTAGCTCCATCCACGTCACTGCAAATGGCAAGACTTCATTCTTTTTGATGACTGAGCAATATTCCATGATAGTTAGGTAGGTAGATAGATAGATAGATAGATAGACAGATAGATCTCCACATCTTCTTTATCCATTCATCAACTGATGGACATTTGTGTTCTTTCCATAGTTTGGCTATTGTTGATAGTGTTGCTATAAACATCGGAGTGCATGTACCCTTTCAACTCTATTTTTGTAAACTTTGGGTAAATACTAATAGTACAATTGCTGGATCATAGGGTAGTTCTATTTTTAACTTTTTGAGGAACCTCCATACTGTTTACCAGAGTGACTATACCAGTTTGCATTCTCACCAACAGTGTAAGAGGGTTCCCCTTTCTTCACATCCCACCAACCCCTGTTGTTGTTTTTGGATTCAGTCTTCAATTGTTAAAAGGGAAACTGGTTTTTGTGGCTTAAAAACGATCCAGTTGGAGACTGCTGTATTTTGAATGGGAATTTCAGGAAAGAATACTTTTACCAGTAGGTTCAGATCTCTTTCCATCCCTTTCACAGAATGGACAGTTCACTAAAGAGAAATTCCAAATAAGTGCTAAACTAATCTACTTAAGAATTTTTTAAATGTAAATTAAAAACAAAATTTAACTTTTTTGCTTATAATACAGATAAAAGGCTCAGGTTTAGAAAATGTGTAGTTAAAAAGGAATTCATGAGGGGTGCCTGGGTGACTCAGTCGGTTGAGCATCTGACTTCGGCTCAGGTCACGATCTCACGGTTTGTGAGTTCGAGCCCCGCGTCGGGCTCTGTGTTGACAGCTCAGAGCCTGGAGCCTGCTTCAGATTCTGTGTCCCCCTCTCTCTCCACCCCACCCTGCTTGTGCTCTCTCTTTGTCTTTCAAAAATAGATTTAAAAAATATACATTTTTTTTTAAAAAAGGAATTCATGGGATGCCTGGGTGGCTCAGTCAGTTAAACATCTGACTTATTAATTTTTTTTTAATGTTTATTTATTTTTGAAGGAGAGAGAGAGACAGAGCATGAGCAGGGGAGGGGCAGAGAGAGAGGGAGACACAGAATCTGAACCAGGCTCCAGGCTCTGGGCTGTTAGCACAGAGCCCAATGCAGGGCAAGAACTCACAAGCTGTGAGATCATGACCTCAGCCGAAGTTGAACCCCCAACCAACTGAGCCACCCAGGTGCCCCAAGCATCTGACGCTTGATTTCAGCTTAGGTCATGATCTCATGGTGGTGAGATTAAGCCCCACACTGGGCTCTGCACTGGGTGTGGAGTCTGCTCAAGATTCTCTCTCTCCCTCTCCCTTCATCCCTCCCCTGCTCACATGCTCACACTCTAAAAAAAATTAATAAATAAAAAGGAATTCATACTCACTGTTGGTGGAAGTAGAAATATGCACAACCATCTTGAGTACAACTTGGTACTAGCTTTTAAGATTATACATGTTCAGGAGAGCCTACAGGGTTCAGTCAATTAAGCATCCAACTTTTGATTTCAGCTCAGGTCATGATCTCATGGTTCATGAGTTCGCACCCCACCTTGGGCTCTATGCTGACAGTGCAGACCCTGCTTGGATTCTCACTCTTCCCCTCCATTTGTCCCTCTCCCTGCTCTTTCTCTCTCCCTCAAAATAAATAAACATTAAAAAATAATAATAATCTGGGTGGCACAGTCAGTTAAGCGTCCAACTCTTGATTTCGGCTCAGGTCATGATCTCACAGTTCCTGGGATGGAGCCCCGCATATTGGGCTCCCAGGCTCCTCACTATCAGCTTGGGATTCTCTCTCTCTCTCCCACTCTGCCCCTCCCCTGCTCACACTCATGAGTGCCTGCTCTCTCTCTCTCAAAATAAATAAGCAAACTTTCAAAAAATAAAAAAATAATGGTACTTATCTAAGACTGATGGGATTTCATTTTCTATGTTAAATATTTCTCTCCACTTAGAATTGTTTTACAATTCAAGACTGAATTGTATTACTCTTGCAAGCAGAAAAAAGAAAATTGTTTTGTTTTGTTTTAATTTTCCCTCTCCTTTGTTACGCTCCCTGGAGAAAGAGGGTGGGGTGGCGGGGGAACTGCAAGAGACAGAAATTGCAACTGTCTCCACTTTCTACCTTCCACTGCAAAAGTCACTCCCCTCCCCTTTTCTTATCTCCCACAGCCCTTCCTTTCCAGACTCTGAAATTTAACCACTTTCTACCTCAAACCTACTGAATGGATCAATCAATTCTAATGCCTTTACCCTCTTGTTGGAGCACAAGCTCCTATAAAACAAAGGACTCAATTCAGTTTATCTCTAGGTCCTCCACAGCATAAAGGACAATGCCTATACACAGTGTTCTGGAGAACTTCAGCAAGCATATAAGAACTTTTAAAGAACAGTTTTTATTGTTAAAGTTTTCTTAATGGCTTGGGTTTTAAAAATTCAAACAGTCCAAAAGAATAAAAATGTCTTCCTCTCATTCTGGAGTCTCAGTTCCCCAGTACCTGTCAATGCCTATTAAATGTCTTGTCTATTCTTTCAGAGACAGTCTGCATATATATTGTATATGCATTCCTATAGCCCCTTTTCTTTACACAAATGGTAACACACGCTCTGTTCTATAGCTTGTTTTTTTTTTCTTAAATAATTATGCAAATGTTTCATATTGGTACATACATATCTGATCAATAATACCTTATTAATCTTGTTAAATGCATCCCAATATCATATTTTATAGTTGTACCACAACTAATTTAGCCAGTCTCTCCCTCACATATTTAGTGTGTATATTATTTAGGATAAAGTCTAGCTTTACTCAAGATAACAGTGTCTTAAACAGAATAAAATTATCTTTCTTTATTACCAGAAGGTGTGTAAGTCAGTATGACAGGGCTGTTCTGGTACTCTACAATATCAGGCACCCATGTCTCTCCCTTCTTATTATTCCACAAGGAATGGCCTCATTCCAGGTTCACCACATAGCTCCAACTCCAGCTACTATGTCCATACTCCAGTCAACAACAAGAAGGAAAAGAAAGGAGAAAGGCATGCCCTCCCTTTAAGTGCACTTTCCAGAAACTGTATACACTATTACACTTACAACTTAGTGACATGGTCACACACTGTTCCAAAGGCTAAGAAATGCAGTCTTTACTCAAGGCAGCCATGTGCCCATCCTAAACTAAGAATTCTTTTATGGGAATTCACAGAAGAGTCTCTGCCACAGGTTTCTTCCAATCTTTTGCATATCAAACAAAACAGCAAAGAACATCCTACATATCTGCCTTTGAACACTTATATGAGAGTATCTTTGCAGAAATTATGATAAGAATAATATGGGAGGTTTTAGAGACCCTGTTCCAATTCTCTCATTTTACAGATGAGGATTAAGACTCAAAGAAGTGAAGTAACTTGCCAAAAATCACATAACTATCTCCCAGCAGAGTAGGGTTGCCAGATAAAATATAGGACACACAATAAAACTTTAATTTCAGATAAATAAGCAATTTTTACTATAAGTATGTCACATGTAATATTTGAGACATACTTACACTGAAAAATTATCCTTCTGAAATTCAAATTTAACTGCACATCCTAATTTTTATTTGCTAATTCTAGCAACTCTACAGCAGAGCTTTAGAATTTAAATCTCTTGACTTTCATCCCATTTTTCTTATGTACAACATGCACATGTCAAATGGACACTTAGTTAATAATGAAGTAAAGAACACCAATAATCTACAAAGAATATAACTTTCCACCAAAGATTAGCTTTTATAAAGGTTCAGACATGCTATCCATGCCATATGCTTAAGTAAGTTTTTCTATGTCATAAATACATGGGTAACAAACCAACTGTTCTATGGAGGTTACAGTAAATCCATCCATCAGCGCCAACCTGCTCTTGTTCAAAATAAAATTAGCCTTAAATTAATGCAGATTTCCAGAGGCTGAAAGTAGGCAATTCTTGCCAGAGTTCTGGTTTATTATACATGCAGAGAAGAACACAAGGATGGAATACAGACATGCTACAGCATTTAGAACTCCTTTGAAATTCAGTAGTCACTTCACAATAGTAACAATGTCTGGGAATGGGGAACCAAGCTGAAAATTTCAACTATGCCAGTAGTTCTCTATATATGGTTTCATTCTCTATATATGGTTTAAAAATTTTAAACCTAACAAATTAAGACCTCTTCATATCCCCTCTTCCTGATTACAAAAAAACAGCTCTGCAAAGTTTTCATGTCACAAGATTTTACAGGCACACACATTTTATAACAAAGAAATCAAGAACTGTAGCTCTAAGCATGTTTTTCATGCTAAGTTATGTACATTAGTTCCCTAAAAGAGAAACACCTGAAAACTCAACTTTCCAAACTTTAGCAAACTGGGTTAAAAAAAAAAAAAAAGAACCTGATTGTTATCCAGTCTCTAAATTCAGCTACCAATTTCCAAAAAACACAAAGGACAGAGCAACATTTTAAACTCTGCAGGGATGCAATCAACAAAATCCAGGCCACAGTTAACTCTACAGAACAAACAACTTGGTCTCCTCAATGTCTAAATAACAAATGGGAAAAAAGTAAATGAGACTTAAAAAGCATTATCCAACTACAATGTGTGATCCTTATTTAAACCCTGATTCAAACTGTTCTAAAAAACAAAAACTATGGCACCAATGAGAAGATTAAAAATTTGAATGCTGCCTGAATACTTGGTAGTATTAAAAAAGTACTGTTACTTTTTCAGTGCATGTGACAATAGTTATTATATTTAGAACTTGTCTGAAGATCCTTCTCTTTTAGAGATAAAGACTAAAATATTTATGGATGAACTGATAGAATGTCTATGCTCTGCTTTAAACCAATAGAAGGTTAGGAAGTAGGTAGATGAGGATAAGGCAGGAGTGGCCAGTTGATGGATTGGGAAAAGGTTGTAAGTATACACAGGGAGTCATTACACTACTTTCTGTTTATATCTCTGCATGTTTGAGATTCTCCACAATTTTTTAAAAATTTCTAGTACATGCCAAAAAAATTAAACTAAAACCTGAGGATAGCTGCAAATATCTGAAATATGATAATATTCCATTAGAAAAAATGATTTAAACAATCCCATTATTTCATATCCTATGGTGAATAATGCATTGATTCAGATAAAACCCTTTGTCTTGAATATCTTCATGAAGGGTCTGGCTCACTCGTTATGAATTAAATGCAGAAAAATACAAGTTAAGGTAATTTCAAACACATTTAAATTTCCTACAAGCCAACAAAATCAAGACCTGTCTCCTAAAAAAGCAATTATTTTCCATCATAAAACTACAAACAAAGCCCTAACAAATTATTTTTCTAACAGTTGTTTTTACTATGTTCAATACTCTGTGTTCCAGCTTTTAGTCTGATATATAATTGGAACATCAACCAAATATCAAAAGAGAAAGATAATTTAGTCTGATTTTAATAGAAGCTAAGAAACTGAGGCTCCGTTTTTAAAAAAAAAAAAAAAAGTTTGCTAGTAATAAACCTCAACACCTGTACCATGAAATAATTTTTATCAGCCTAATCAGCGATAATCTTGCAAAAAAAAAAAAAAAGCTGCCCTATTCTTGCATTCTCCTTTAGTTTGTTTTCTCTCCAGCCATTAACTGAAAAGAGGAAAGAAAGCAAGTCCCAAGGTTGTACAACCTAAACAATGCCTGGGGAAACAGCCTGTGAATTCTTCTAGCTCCCTTAAACTTTTATATCCCAAAAGCTTAAATAATTTTAAATTAGGCCAGTGCCAACCTGGAGGCATTAAACACAGAGTGGTTTTTTTTGCAAACAAAGCATCAATTTCAGCCTAGGCATCTTGTAAAATGAGTAGGCAGCTCAGGAATTATTCTCACTTTACACGTGAAGAAACTATGATTATGAATTAACAAATTTATCAAATGAGAAGAGTCAAGGAACACTTGACTTGAACTTACATCCTCTGACAACTAATCCTAATATTTGCCCATTCCCCCTGAATGTAAATACATGGTCATATGTACAATTTTTTTTCAACATAAATTACTATTCTATAAACTGATCAACATTTTTTCTATCACTAAAATCCTTCCATTTTTCAAGGTGCACCTTAATATGCGAATAGCTACAGAATATTCCATGGCAGAAATGTACCATAATTTATTTACCCAATCCTTTAAACTGGACGTTTAGGTTCTTTGCCAAAATAAACAACGCTATAATGCATGTCCAAATATGTAGATCTATGTGAATCTGGCCCATTATTTCTCCAGGATAAATTCTTAGAAGTAGAATAGCTGATGGGCAAAGGGTATGCCCATTTAAAATATGGAATAACAACAAATTGCTCCCAGAAGGGATGGAGCAATTTAGAGCCCCACTAACAGCGACTAGGGTCCATTTCACCACTCTGCCCACTACTGTGCATTAGCTTTCCCTTTAAACTTTGGCAATATGATAGTTGAAAATAATCTCATTATTTTAACCCGCATATATTTTTTATCAAAGATAGTAAGGTTACTATCTTTCCCTAAATCTTTTCCCCCCTGGGAATTGCCTGTCCATGTTTTTCACTAATTTCTCTACTCCATTGTTAATCTTGTTATTACTAACTAATAAAAACTCTGTATATATTAAAGCACGGTTCCTCCCCTTCAGCATTACTGACATTTTGGGCTGGATAATTCTTTGTTGTGGGGGACTGCCCTGTTCTGCAGGATGCTTAGCGCATCCCTGGCCTCTACCCACTAAATGCCAGAAACATTCTCTCCAGTTGTGACAACCAAAAATGTCTCCAAGCATTGCCACATGTCCTGTGGAGAGCAAAATAGTCCCTGGCTGAGAACTACAGTGTTAAGTCGATTAACCCTCTGTTCCAATTACATGCTACAGCCTCTTGGATACTAATACCCCCCGTTCTCCATTCAATAGGAGTGTCCTTTCTTCAATATTGTTTAAAGATTTTTTTACAGACTTGATTATTATACTAATTTTCTCTCAATACTGAATCGCTACAGTTGTTCCAAAACTCATACAACTAAAATGAAGTCTAAATCCCTTTAAGTTCCAAGTACTGATTTCAGTTATACTGTCTAGAACTGCACTGTTCAATACAGTAGCTGCTAACTATAAGGGACTACATTTAAATTTAAATTAAGTGAAATTAAATAAAATTTAAAATTCGGTTCCTCAATCACACTAGCCACATTTCAAGTGTTCAGCAGCCACATGTGGCAGGTGGTTGCCATATTGGACAGCACAGATATTGAACATTCCCATCATCACAGAGTGTTCCACTGTACAGAACTGCTCTAGAATCTTGCCACTCAAAGTGTGGTTCAAACACCAGCAGCACTGGCACCATCCAAATGCTTGTGAGAAATACAGAATCTTAGGCCCCACCCCAGACCTACTATACATCGGGATCTTCATCTTAACAAGATCCCCAGGTGATTTACGTGCACTCAGAAGTTTGAGAAGCATTGCACTGGGTGACTGAAACTTCTGAGGTCTGTTATCAAATGTGCCATCATTCCACAAGTCCTTACTTCTCTAGACTAAAACATCCTCAGCTTTTCATCATATGACCTAGTTTCCAAATCTCCACTGATCCAGCTCTTCACTTCCCTCTACATCTTCCAGTCTATAAAGGACAGAAGGTGAGGCTGTGCTTCAGGAGAGGTCTGAAATTGAGACCATCACTTTCTTTGAGCTGAATATCACATTTCTTTCAATGTAGCCTCAGTTTGCATTAGATTTGTCCTTATTTAGTAATTTCTCATCAGCCAGATCACACTAGAGGCACGTAATAAATTTGTGGTTCCTTCGGCCTTCTTCATGGAACTGCAGTGAAGTCACACATTCCATAAACTTTTGCAGATACTTGCTTAAACTGATGTTCAGAAATGTACAATTATCTATATTAAATTTAATCTTGTTGGCTTCTGTCTTTTGGCTTCATCTACCAAATCCCTAATGCGTCCCAATTCTTTCACCCAATTTTGAAAACTTGACAAGCATGCCTATTTATTCTTCCAAACATTCAAAAATGTTAATTAAACAGGAGGAAATCCAGAATAGTGACCTAGAGTTCCACAGAATCTTCTTCCCCCCTGCCTATGTGAATCTACTGAGACTCTTAGATCTATTTCTAACTCAGTTATTAATCTGCCTAACTGTACTGATACTTGAAATCACTAATTCCAAAATGTGTTGTTTCAGAAACCAATAGAATTTTTCCAGCAAAAAAAACCAAAATTATGAGATTAGATTTCTATTGTTTTAAAGATTGAAGACCAGCTAATTTTTTCCAAATCCTCTCTCACTACCAATACTTTATGACAAAAGCAAGACACTCTCTTTTATATCCAGTCCCCAAATTAGGTCAACCAAAATGACTGCCTTTTCATTAAGATATATTCATCTACATCAAAACAAATAAACAAAAGTAGTCTTTACCAACACTTAACCTGTATCTGTGACAGGATCAACTCTCATTGTACAAAAGTGGTCTACCCACAGAATATTTTATTACTGACATCAATGACTCAGTTGTCTTTAAGTCTTATAATGTTCTCCTCCTTATTTTTACAAGTATATTCCACATAAATAAATGATGTACCCAGTGAAGAAAAACACTAGACATATGACAACACCTGTGAGATGGCCTCTTATTCTCAAATAAGTTAAAATTATTTTGATTTTTCCACTAAACTAATTCCAGAGTTTAAAATTTTTTACAGTGCCTTTTATCCTTTTCTCATTTTGCCATATCTTTTCTGTGTCATCCCTAGAAATTTCCTATTCATGCTGCCCTCATCATACATATTAATTGAACATATGCACTAGGAAACTAATACATCAAGTGACTCTTACGAGGGAGGTGACTTCTGATTCAAAGATATGCAATATCTCCTTGAAGGGCTAATAATCAGACGGGAAAAAAAGACTTGGACACAAATAATTGTGATAGAAAGCGATATACAGAGCATACTATATAAGTAATACAATCAACAAACTATATAAAAAAATCAGAGGAGGAACCACTCAATTTCTAGCCAGGATAATTAGAAAGAGAAAAAAACTTCTCAGAGGGAACAGAATTTGTAATTGTTTGAAAGACTGATAGGATTTCAACATGTAGGTGCACATATCTGGAGACTAGTCCTGGCCATCCAAGCAAAGACGCAGAACAAGGGAGGTGCAAATACAGATGCATCTACTTTGGCCAAAGTAATAGATGCATGGTGGGAAATGAAGCAGAAAAGGCCAGAGCACAAGTGGTGGACACATTTGATATTAGGAAAGAATGAATTGATCTTGACTGGGGAAGTGGCCCTGAGCAAAGTCACTGTCCCTACAATATCTAAGTGTGTCTATTATCAGGGCTGACTGAAGGGGAAGTATCAATGATTATTTATTCATAATATACAGCATAAGGTACAGCAACTTCCATGTCACTGAATATTCTTCAGTTTTTAAATGTCTGGATGGTATTTAGTAATATAATATTTTACTTTGGATATTTAGGCTAGCTCCCATGTTTTGTTAATACTTAAAATAGAACAATCGTAATGAACATATTTTTACTTTGTGTGCATATAATTCCTAGAAGAGGAATTACTGGTGAAAGAAAAAGAATATTCTCAAGACTCTGTGGGGTGCCTGGGTGGCTCAGTCTGTTAGTGTCTAACTCTTGATTTCGGTCCAGGTAATGATCTCACAATTCCCTGAGATCAAGCCCAAGTCTGTGCTAACAGTGCAGAGCCTGCTTCGGATCTTCTCTCTCCCAATCTCTCTGCCCCTCCCCCATCCATGTGCACATGAGTGCACTCTCTCTCTACCTCAAAAAAAATAAACTTTTTTTAAAAAGAATATTTTTAGAGAAGTGTCTATTCATGTTTTCTGCCCACTTCTTCACTGGATTATTTGTTTTTCGGGTGTGGAGTTTGGTGAGTTTTTTATAGATTTTGGATACTAGCCCTTTGTCTGACATGTCATTTGCAAATCTCTTTTCCCATCCTGTTGGTTGCCTTTTAGTTTTGTTGATCGTTTCCTTTGCAGTGCAGAAGGTTTTTATCTTCATGAGGTCCCAATAGTTCATTTTTGCTTTTTAAGTCCCTTGCCTTTGGAGATGTGTCAAGAAACTGCTGCGGCTGAGGTCAGAGAGGTTTTCTCCTGCTTTCTCCTCTAGGGTTTTGATGGTTTCCTGTCTCACATTCAGGTCCTTTATCCATTTTGAGTTTATTTTTGTGAATGGTGTAAGAAAGTACTCTAGTTTCATTCTTCTACACATTGCTGTCCAGTTCTCCCAGCACCATTTGTTAAAGAGACTTTTTTCCATTGGATATTCTTTTCTGCTTTGTCAAAGATTAGTTGGCCATACTTTTGCGTGTCCAATTCTGGAGTCTCTATTCTATTCCATTGGTCTATGTGTCTGGTTTTGTGCCAATACCATACTGTCTTGATGATTACAGCTTTGCAGTAGAGGCTAAAGTCTGGGATTGTGATGTCTCCCACTTTGGTCTTCTTCTTCAATATTACTTTGACTATTCGGGGTCTTTTATGGTTCCATACAAATTTTAGGATTGCTTGTTCTAGCTTCGAGAAGAATGCTGGTGCAATTTTGATTGGGATTGCATTGAATGTGTAGATTGTTTTGACATTTTAACAATATTTATTCTTCCAATCCATGAGCATGGAATGTTTTTCCATTTCTTTATATCTTCTTCAATTTCCTTCATAAGCTTTCTATAGCTTTCAGCATACAGATCTTTTACATCTTTGGTTAGGTTTATTCCTAGGTATTTTATGATTCTTGGTGCAATCGTGAATGGGATCAGTTTCTTTATTTGTCTTTCTGTCGCTTCATTATTAGTGTATAAGAATGCAACTGATGGCCAATAGGCACATGAGATGCTCAACATCACTCCTCATCAGGGAAATACAAATCAAAACCACACTAGATACCACCTCACGCCAGTCTGAGTGGCTAAAATGAACAAATCAGGAGACTATAGATGCTGGAAAGGATGTGGAGAAACAGGAACCCTCTTGCACTGCCGGTAGGAATGCAAACTGGTACAGCCGCTCTGGAAAAGTGTGGAGGTTCTTCAAAAAATTAAAAATAGATCTACCCTATGACCCAGCAACAGCACTGCCAGGAATTTACCCAAGGGATACAGGAGTGCTGATGCATAGGGGCACATGTACCCCAATGTTTACAGCAGCACTTTCAACAACAGCCAAATTATGGAAAGAGCTTAAATGTCCATCAACTGATGAATGGATAAAGAAATTGTGGTTTATATACACAGAGGAATACTATGTGGCAATGAGAAAGAATGAAATATGGCCTTTTGTAGCAATGTGGATGGAACTGGAGAGTGTTGTGCTAAGTGAAATAAGTCATACAGAGACAGATACCATGTGTTTTCACTCTTATGTGGATCCTGAGACACTTAACGGAAGACCATGGGGGAGGGGAAGGAGGAAAAAAAAAAAAGTTGGAGAGGGAGGGAACCAAACCATGGGAGACTCTTGAAAACTAAGAACAGACTGAGGGTTGATGGGGGTGAGAGGGAGGAGAGGGTGGGTGATGGGTATTGAGGAGGGCACCTGTTGGGATGAGCACTGGGTGTTGTATGGAAACCAATTTGACAATAAATTTCATATTTAAAAAAAGGAGTATTTTTAAGACTTTCCATATACATTTACCAATTTCATATCACAAAACAGGTTCCCATTTAAACGTCCAACATTGGTATGTGTGTTTGTTCATTATATGTGACTATATCTATCTCACCAAAATAATGTAGGCTTCTGGATACCCTACCCCCTTCCTCAGCGGTGTCAGGAAGCAGACCAGAGAGGAGAGGGTCTACTGCCCGAGGGAGGTGCAAGGTACAGTTGATTTTTATCTCTCTGTATGACTGGGACTCCTCACACCCCAGGACTTCACACCCAGGCTAACTTCACAGGTGTGACCTGTGGAGCCTCCTAGGGCCCCAGGCTTAGAAAAGCGCCAAGTTGGTTTAATGTCTATTGTCCAAAAACTTTTTAACAAGGGCCCTACATTTTCTTTTTGCAGTGAGTCCCCAAAATTAGCCAGTCTTGCTCATACCCCATAGTGCCTAGGAGGATGTGTTGCACATAAGAGACATTAAAAATTTCCCCTAAATAGCACAATATTATTGTGTTTATAGGAAAGGGGGAGGAGAAAAATCAAACTAAATCCACATCAATTGTATCTTTTTTTTTTTTTTCCCAAAAAAGCCATTATCAAATTACCTTTTAATTTCATTAGTTACACAGTTCAAGGCAACAATGAACTCAAATCAAAGTCACTGAGATTCAGAGGGGTCATGACAAGAAAAAAGTAAACAAAGTTTTAAAAAACCTAGACAGATAATAATTCAGAAAAACATTAAATTTAAAGTCAATGAGAATTTGGCTTTTGCTATGACTATATCATCTTCCTAGTAGGTTCTTGAACTAAATAAATGTGATTTCTGCTTGGAAATTTTCCTGGAGGCCATCTGGAAAATTAAGACAGACAGGATAAGTGTCTTTTTATTATTCTGAGCCACATAAAACATTTGGTCTCAGGAGCCGATAAAAACTATTCCAGAGGAACCCAGACCACTAATCTTGCTACCCTCAACAACTTTCATCAACCCTCGAAATTTAATAGACCATTAGTATCCCTAGTGTGAACACTGCCCTTTTCCCAAGTTTTATTTAAAGCTTAGACGATCAAAAAGTATTTGAATTCTGAAGATGGATTCATAGGAGGGAGGCCCCAGACATCATCAGGCCAGAACCATTTTCACGTTTAAGTTCAAGTCCATATCCTTCTCACGTCCTAACTCCCATCCCAACTCCCATCCCGACATTCTCCAGAGCATGTTCTTAAATCTGGTCTTGGATCAACTGCTTCTGAACTACATTCTTAAGAATGCTGATTTCCGGGCCCTATACTGGACCTTCTAAATCAACATATCTGAGGACAGGGCACAGAAATTGATTCTTTTCACCAATGTTGGGTGAGTCTATGTGCAAACCAGAACTTCTCCCGCTACTCCCTTCATTGTACACACATATCACCTGGAAATCTTGTTAAAATGCAGGTTCTGATTCACTCAGTCTGGGTAGGGGGTTGAGAGTCTGCATTTCTTTTTTTTTTTTTTTTTTTTTTAATTTTTTTTTTTTTCAACGTTTTTTATTTATTTTTGGGACAGAGAGAGACAGAGCATGAACGGGGGAGGGGCAGAGAGAGAGGGAGACACAGAATTGGAAACAGGCTCCAGGCTCCGAGCCATCAGCCCAGAGCCTGACGCGGGGCTCGAACTCACGGACCGCGAGATCGTGACCTGGCTGAAGTCGGACGCTTAACCGACTGCGCCACCCAGGCGCCCCGAGAGTCTGCATTTCTAACAAGCCGAGAGCATTAGTTCCCACTCCAGCTGCACACTGGAGTGTGCAGCCCAATTCTGATTCCCAACCGAGCCTCAGTTTCCCTGTCTACAAAATGAGAATAGTACCCACATGAGATATCATTCATCACTAATCATCTTCCAAACACCCTGCTCTCCCATCAGGCTGTCCCTTCACTTTGGAGTCTTTGCATACACAATTCCTTCACTACCAGCTACCTCCTCATTCTTGGCCTCATTAAACCCTTCTCTCTGTCTTCACATTGCAGCTCCAATGTCATCTCCACAGGGAAGACTTCCTGACCCGCCCCAGTGTGAATCCAAATGAGGTCCCTGCATTTATACTGTTCATAGCACCTTGAACACCCTTCAGAGCATCACATATTTTATAATGATGTATTTTTGTGCAAACAAAGGAATAATGCCCACTTCACCCCACTAGCCTTGGCGGGCCACAGATCCCAGTCCTCCACTCACCACTATAACCTCAACAGTTACACTCACTTCCCACTAACAAATGCTAACGTGGGTTGATCTACCTGACTCTGTGCCAGCCTCCGTTCTCAATATTTTACCGAGGTTCAATTAATTTCATCTTCACACAATCCTATGAGATAGGTATAATTATTATCCCTGTTTTATGGATGAAAAAGTGAAGCACAGAGACTAAGATGTATGCCAAAGGAGTCACAGCTGGAGGCCCCTAGTGGAGGAAGCAGGACTTGAACCCAAGTAATTTAGGTTAAGAAAGGGAAACAGGAACAATGAGGGACTACAGAAGCGTTCCCATTCTTTCTTTCTTCCTTCCTTCGGCTTTCTTTTATGCTTTCTTTCTTTTCTTTTTCCTTTCTTTCCTTTCTCTTTCTTTTTTTCTTTCTTTTCCTTTCCTTCCTTTTTTCCTGTCTTTCTGCCTCTCTCTGTGTGTCTCTCTCTCACCTCTCTCTCTCTCTCTCTCTCTCTCTCTCTCACACACACACACACACACACACACACACACACGCTTCGTAATGGTCACAAAGCCAGGGCAGCCACAGCTCAGTTATTATATTTGCATGGTAGACATATTAGTTCATGCTCGTCCGTTGAAAACAAATGTGTCACCCAGTGCCTGCTCCAATGGAGGCATTTTAGAAATATGTGAGTAATAGAGTCGACTGATCTATTACCAGACAGATAAGGGGAATAAGGAAACAAGGAAACTGGTTCAATGCACAACGGAACCGAACGGGGTGGCGAGGCAGGGCCTGCACGCTCCTTCAGACACCGTCAGGAAGGCGGGCCTCCCTGCGGGGGTGTGCCGGTGAGGCTGGAACCTGGAGGGGAAGGAAGCCAGCTTTTCCGCAAGACGACTGGGCAAGGCCGGAAAAGCAATGCAGGCTGAGGTCGCGCGGGCAAAGGCCCCAAAGCACGGCTCTGCGGCCACACCCGAGAAGCCACAGCGTTGTTGGGGCGGCCGTCGCTGAGGGAGTGAAGGAACAAGAACACGATAAAGTGGGCGAGCTAGCTGAGGCCACATCTTACCTCCAGATTCACGAGCTTTTCCACCCATGTGACCACCAATCCAGTCACTAAAATCTCTACCAGCGGGTTCACCTACCCTTCTCAGTGTTCTGGTTCCAGTCAGCTGAGAGCAGGCGCCCTAGCCGGCAGGCTTTGCCTCCAGGACCCACCCGCTTTCGCTCATTGGTCCAGAGGTTAGCACGTGACCCCGGCACGCTCAATCCGGGCTCGCCAGCCTCGTGCTAGCCTTCTACTCAACCAGCGGGGCGTGGTATCGAGAGGCGCCCATCAGATTCTGGCGGGAGCTTAACCCCGGAGAATGAAAACACTGAACCAGTTAGAGGTGAGAAAAGTAGGCAGGGGGCGAGAAGTAATTGTGGAGAAGATATGTTAATAACAGAACTCAACTAAAGATTTAAAACTCCTCTACTCCTCTGCCCCTAGTGTGGCCGTATATTCAGAACCCCAAGCCCTTGGTTCTTATCATCAGATTTCTTTAAGATTCTAACCCTCTTAATACCATTTGGGTAATAATATTACATATCGAACACTTGCTCTGTGCTTTGCGTTAAGGGCTTTTCATGTTGTCTCACGTAGTCTTCGCTAGTATGTATTGAAGCAAGAATCACTATCCCTGTGTTTATACCCCAAGAGGCATCTCCAAGAGGTACTCACCCAGAGTGATAAAGCTGTAAGGGGTAGACTTGGGACTCCAAATGCCTATACTATTAACCACTATGATTAACTGATTCTTATTTTCTTAAAACAGAGACTCATTACTCGAGTTGGTCTGAGTGAGGCTCTGTTCCTTATAGATGGAATAGAATATCCTTTTCAAGTGTCTAAATATCTATCAGTGCCTCTAATTATAGAGTGATGGCTTTTTAAAAAATTATATGGAAAGCTGTATCCAAAATGTGAAATTTCAGGATATATAGAGGGCAAACTGATTTTAATTTATGTCCATGTGATACAGAATATAAATTTGGTAAATGAACTTTGGTGAAGATATAAAGATGGGTAATAAAACATGCACTCATTAAATGTACCATGTAATGTGATACATAAATAGCAAGCCATATGAATCAATTAACAAAATTACTTCATAGACAGCTCTTCCCATAACACTTTGATAGTAATAATAACTAACATTTACTGGGCACTTACTATGTGCCAAGCTTCATGCTAAGCACTCTATGTATATTATCTCATTTAAACCTCACTATTGGGAAAATGGTAAAATAACCCTAGTTACAGCTATGAAAATGGAAACCCAAAGTGAGACCAACTAGCTGATTTTTATTTTAGAGGCAAATTTTAAATGCAGGTATATCTGCCTCCCAAAGCCTTGTCTTAACCACTTCAAGCATCTCAAGTAGAGCACCTATCATATACTGTGTTGTGATGGTTTATTTGAAGGTCTGTCCTCCACTATGAATCTACCTTTGAAGAGTTTATGGCTCTCCTATTCACCTCTGTCTCCTCCTTGCCTAAGATAGAATAGGAATACAATATTAATACAAAGCAATTAGCTCATCTATTTCTAAAATAAAACAGGCCAATAATCACTCCTGCTGACTCTAGGCTGTTGGGTGAATTTTGCAAGGCAATGAATTATCACAGAAAAAAATCAGGATTCAGAAAACTAAACTTCATTTTAGATGCAAAATTCGCACTGCAGTCAGTCCCCACACAGGAGACTGCTAAATTCTTTAGCTTCATATTAATAGATTGATCTGTGACAACTCTGTGCCACTCAGAGAAAAGGGAAAAAACTGAGCATCTCAAAATCTCTCATAAAAATTATCTGTAAATAACAAGAAAGATGTTGAAATATTAACGCCTCCTCCACGAGCACATCAAAATGCTCCCTCAGCCACCTTCCATCTGCTTGCCCGCCTCTTCCAACGTGAGCCCCAGCCTCGCTCCATTTTCAGCTTATTTGATGTCTAAAAAGATTAAGCCAAAAATTGTTTCAGCACGCTGGAAAGTATAATCCTCACATTTCAGACACATTTGGACATCCTAATTTAAAATATGGTGGAAAAATAGCATACTTGTGGGTTGTTCCTTGCCATATTTTAAATGCATTCCTATAAAATTTACTTCTCTAACAAAATCATAGGCATAAACTTAACTTCCAAATGGAAGTAACAACAGCAACAGCAACAATAATAGCAGCTCATGTTAACATAACATTGTTCTAAGCACTTTATGGTCATCTACTTAACAATCCTGTAATGTTGCTATTACTAGCTCCATTTTACAGAGTAGAAAACTGAGGCCCAGGGGGCATTCAGTGATTTGTTCAAGGTCACAGGGCTGATGGTAGCAGAGCCATTTCTTGAAACCAGGCATCTGGACTCCACATACTAGGGTCTTTTTTTTTTTTTTTAATGTTTATTTATTTCTGAGACAGAGAGAGAGACAGAGCATGAGTGGGGGAGGGGCAGAGGGAGAGGGAGACACAGAATCAGAAGCAGGCTCCAAGCTCTGGGCTGTCAGCACAGAGCCAGACGCAGGGCTCAAACTCACAAACCATGAGATCATGACCTGAGCCGAATTCGGTGGCTCAACCAACTGAGCCACCCAGGCGCCCCTCCACATACTAGGTTCTTACACACTGCACCAATCTGCCCAGGAGGTTTTACCCACTACCTAGCTTTAATTCTTTCTCTTCCAATATCTGTTGTCATTGTCATATTACAGCAGAAAAAAGCTGGATTGTGAGTGTAGTGGGTTGAATAGTGGCCTCAAAAAATATATGTCTAATTCCTTACCCCCTGAATCTGTGAATGTGAACTTATTTGGAACAAGAGTCTCTGCAAATGTAATTAAAGTTATAGATCTTGAGATGAGATCTTCCTGGATTTAGGGAAAACCCTAAATCCAAAGACAAGTGTCCTAATAAGAGGTAAAGAGAGGGAGATTTGAGACACAGGGAAGAAGGTGATGTGAAGACAGAGAGATTGAAGTGATGTGTCTACAAGCCAAGCAATGCCAGCAGTTACTGACAGCCAACAGAAGCTAAGAGAAAGGTATGTGATGTATTCTCCCTCAGAGCCTCCAGAAGGAACCAACTCTGCATACACCTTGATTTCAGACTTCTGGCCTCTACAGCTGTGAGGAGAATAAATTTCTGCTGTGAAATTGAGCCACCAAGTTAATGGTAATTTAGTATGAAAGCCCCAGGAAGCTAATACAGTGAGTCATGGGCCCAAAAACCCTGAACAGAAATCACATCCTCACTTTACAGATCAGGAAACTGAGGTTCAGAATGAGAAATTCTTTAGCATGCTCTCAATCACACAACAGGTTTATGGAAGGGCCAAGCCAGGCTCTAGGCTACATGCTGGTCTCCCGATTCCTGGGCTGGCCCCCTCTTCTTAACCCACTTCTATGAGAGACAGAATTAAACATGCACTTTAGAACCTGGCCACCTTTATTGGTGTCCTTGTTCTGCCATTTGCTAGTTGTGTACTCCTGTTTTCTCATCTGCAAAATGGGAACCGAAATGACAACTACCTCACAGTGTTATTTGGGGAAGCAAGTGAATCAATATATATAAGTAGTATGCATTAGCTCTCAATAAATGTTAGTTATCATGATTATTTTATTCCAGTATCTATTTAGCTGTTGACAAAGGGCAAATTATAAAATCAGGAATATGGCAATGCCTAGAAAAAAACCTGATAGACACATTAGCATGGCTTATCTTTATGTGTGGAAATTTGTGACAAACCTTATTTCCCAATTTCTTATGAGGATGTTGAACCTGAAAAGGTAATGTCCATCATCCTTGACTTATATCTCTTTGACAGTCTTCACTGGCCCCACTCCCAAAAAGGAATGCCAATATGATTGGACAGGACATTGACTGAAATGTGTGTGCTAGCAAAAAGAACACTGTCATGCCCAACATTTTCTTTTCCAACTGTGCAGGCCCAACAGAGCAAGTAGCCCCACGCCTCCCATCTACTTCCTGCTCTCCTATGGTGACCACTCCTGAAAACACTGCTTTCTTAGGCAGTTCTGCCATCCACCCAAGTTTCTAACTATGGGGACCAGTAGAGCAGGCAGGGACAGGGCCCTGCCCACCTTTACTCTTTCTTTTCTGGGTATCCATGTGGTAAGCACAGCAGAACCTCCTCCTCTTGCTAACCTTGATTTCCCCCTGAGCATGGTGGCTACATGGAGTCAACATGCAGAAGGCAAGACCATCTGCGGATGGCAAAGGAATACCAAGCTATCTCACCTAGTCAAAAAATCCCTGCATGAAGGGATACTGTGCCTATCCTCAGGGATTAATATAGCCATAGTGTTTCCCTTTTGACTGCTGGTCTTTAGGCATATATCCCTTTTGGTCAGACCCTGGAGAGGGGCAGAAAGAGCAGTAGCATTCAGACACTACAACCCTATCCAAACTCCTAACCTCATATTACCTTCTGATGGAAAATGTGTCCAATAAGCTAAATTTTTACAAAGAATAATGCTCATTATAAAGTGTCCTCCAATGTACTGAACTTCCTATTAGTCATCTGAATGATAATGCACACTTGAAGAATAGCAAGAAAATGAAATACTTGGGGAAATTAAAGCCATTTCTCCCCCAAACCAAATAACCATCGATTTTTTATAATGGTTATCCTGTCCTAATTATAGCACAAGATCTACACACACACACACACACACACACAAGCACACACACAAGCACACACAAGCACACATGAATACACACTACACCCCTTATGATATCTATCCCAATATAAAATCCAAGCCAGCTGCTAGAATTAAGCTAAGTACTATTGGAATCAACAGTGTCCTTAGGAAACATAGGGCTGGGATGCTGATTTCATCACAATTCTATCTGCCTGTACTTTCTCCAGGAAGTCAAGAACCATGAGCAGCTGTAGAAATCCAAGTCATCAGAAAAACAAAGGCAGCTCCTCTCCTACAAAGCAAATTCCCTAAAAGGGCCTCAGCATCTGCCTTCTTAGCATAAAGGGTCAGACCTTAATCTATGGTGAATTTGTAGTACTTCTCTCTTCCTTTTTGTTCCATTCATTTGGGAAACCTGATCCCTTTTACTCCAGGCCAGGCACCAGACCTCCACCATTGCCCATAATCATGTCGGTTGTCTTTGACTTACAAGAATTAACCAGTGCCTGATATACCTTACCCATTTCTCCTTCCTTATATATCAAAATGAGGCCCTTTCCTATTTCCAAGTCTGAGTGGGTGGCTCTTAAACTCCTAGAGGTCAAGAGAATTAAGATGACACAACCACCTCTCTCACGGGAAGGGTCAGGATTTTCATCCAAGATTCTGAGGCCAAAGATGCTCATATCTTATTAAAACCTTGAATTTGAAGATATTCTCCATTTCACCTTCAAACTAAGAATGAATATCTGTCAACCAAGGAGTGTTCTAAAGGAACCTGAAGAGACAACATCCCAGGTAAGGCAAGCAATACCTGTTTAGCTCCAGCTCACTGGGTTCAAGGCTACCAGACCTTCAGGGCAGCTATTATTCAGGGATATTATTTTAATAAGTGGATGTATGGATGGATGGATGGACAGCCAGATATTTATTAAGGAACTAAAGAAAGCAAAACATAATTCTCAAGTTTACAACATACCTTTTTTGAAAAACGGACATACACACCCACACAAAACTGAGACACAAATTTAATCCATAACTATCATTTTCCTTCCTACAATAACTTTATTTGCAATTGAATTTGGATCTGAAATCTAAAAATAAGGCACACACAGAAATTCTGTTTACGCCAAAGCATCTTCCACTATGAAAACCATAACTAAGGAAGCATTGTAGCTTTAATCCACAGGTAAAACCTCTTATTGGATTATTTAAGAACAACCTCTTTACTCCTCTGCACTCTTGGGAGCACAGGGTATATTTCTGCAGCGTTTCTATCAGGATGGTAATTAGTGTAGCTAAGAAATGCCATCAACAGCAAAAGTAAAATTAGCCTTTACTTGTAAAATGTCTCCTGGGAAAAGCTGGTGGCTCCTGTCTCCACCAAGCAGAGTATTGGGCTTGCTGTGTCATCCCACAACAAGCAAATTGCCCCATCAGCAACACCTGAATAAACCCCCCAACACATCAAAGTGACCACCAACACATCTGTCTTTGTGTGTTTCAACCACACCTGCCTCATCCTAGCCACATGCCCCCCATCAAATTGCACATATGACTCTTTTGCCACGGGGCACTCAATTTTCCTGAAAATTTAGCTTATACCTGTGGCATGTTTTAGTCAACATGAGCCTTTGAGACCATTTTATTCAGCACAGTAATACAATAGGGAAAATTGGGGCTCAAGGAGAGGAGGTGATTTGGCCAACATCACATCCTATTTGGCATCAAAGTGAAATCTAAGTTAGTTCCTAGTCCAGAGCTTTCTCTTTTCATTACACCAAGCAATCTCCTTAGGTTTAATCTTCTTTTATTCCACACCTACTGTCTCTTTATCTGGACCTTTCCTGAACACCTCCTCTCTGGGTTCGAGGAAAACCTCACCACCTGCCCACAGCTGGTCTCATCTTCACCCTCCCCTTTCAGACTTTGTTTCACCAATAACCCTCCCTCTACAGGCCCATTCCCTGAATAGTAAAAATATGGTCAAGTATGTCACATATTGGTGAGAGGATCTTCCCCAAACTCTGTATCTCCTCCAGTTACCACTTTTCAAAGCCAAGCTCCTTGCAGGAAGAATATAATCATCAACATTACCACTTCTACCCCACTGCAGCCCAATATCCACTGTCACCACCTCCATGATGTTCCAGCAGAGGCTACAAGATGGCCAATTCCACCAGATCCACATCCCCACTTAGCATCACCACTTGGATAAATGAGTCTTTGCAACAAAACTTGATCAAAGAACCAAACTCCTAATCTCCCCACATCCTAAACCTGTTTTGCCCTCAGTCTTCCCCAATGGCTCAAGCCCAAAATTTCTGATGCCTTTTCCCCCACAGGGATAGAAGTTCCATACAGGAAGGAATTTTTGTCTATTACTATACCCTCAGCACCTAGCCCAACACATGGTAGAAGTTCCATATTTGTTGACCCATTTCAGCCATTCAGTCATCATCTGGCTTCACCCTCTTGGGGGACACCAGTGACATCTCCAGTGGAAACTGAGTAAACACATCTAAGGCCAATGGAGAGATTTGGGTTAGAGAACTTTATCTGAGAGACCACTCCTTTGGCACAAACTGTTGAAGTGTCATCATAAGAGTTTTAGTTGGCCAAAGATTATGCAGCAGATGGATTCAGTAGACAAAGATTAGCAAAACAGGCCAAAGTTTACAAAAATCAATCAATCAAACACCTCCTGTGAGTCCTCAGGTTTTTAGCTGGTTGGATTAATGTGTGAAGCTACGTAGACTTGGAAACCATGTGACCTTTTGTGGGCAACTTGAGAGTTTGCCTTTCCTGAGGGCTCAGACAACAGCATTTACTGGGAAGTCATCCTCATCTTTTTCTCATCTTTTTTCTCTATTACTCCCTATAGTGATACAAAAATTTACAGTTTCCATCTCATACCGCAGAAAATATTCAATTCAGCCTACCAGAAAAAATGTAATGTGATTCTTACTTTTTTTTTAAAGCATGATAAAGGTCTGGCTATGGCCCAAAATTTTCCAGAGCAGCCATCTGCAAAACAACATGAACTGGCTTGGATTCAGCTAAAGGGGTCAATACCTTGGTCATGAAAACTCTCCTAGCCACCCCTAAGAACAACAGGACAACAACAGCAACAAAACTGTTCCCAAAATTGTAATATGGTATCTCCTTGGCATATAACAATACTTACATATCCAACAATGACATTTTGAAGATGGCATCTCTCTCTCTCCCTCTTTCTTTCTCCCTCTCTCTGTTTCTCTTTCTCTCTCTTCTTTCCCCCCCACCCCGTCTGTCACACACACACACACACACACACACACACACACACACACATTAATAATAGAAAAGGGATGTCAAAGAATTAAGCCAAGGAAAATTAAGCTGTTCTCAACAAACCCAGAGCTTTTGCTGGATTCATAAGCACCTTTCCCTCTTAACCTTCAGCATATTGACAGAGGGGCTCATATAGTCATCCTTCTGCTGCACCATGGCAGTCCCAGAGGAGTTCACAGGGCCAGGAACACATAGGAAAAATCATAGAAGCAAAATACAGTTTGTCCCAACATATGCCTCCATATATATTAACCACCATACTAACATCTCTTAATTCAGAAAAATAAAAAAAGGTGATCTCCAAGTGTCAATTTCTCTTCCTACTCTTTAGATGTAAGTGCAATACTTGTACCACTACTTTTGCCCTACCTTCATACCTATGCTTTATGAAATAAATCTCCAGCCATATAATTTATTTTGGCCATTCCCTCCATTGAGAACTTCAAAACACCACCACCAACCCTTGCTCCCACCTACCATCTTGAATAGTTGTCCATCCTCAGGAATTATCTCTAATGCCACCTTCTGTATATAAAGTCTTTCTTCATCTCTTCCTTCTCTGGACTCCCAAATCAAATTATATCTTTTAATGGCATGGACAAATTTCTTCCCTTTTCTTATAATTCTCTTTTATGGGTTTTTAGTACAGCATTTTCTCTGCTAGACTAGGTTCTCAAGGCAGGAGCTGGGACCTACTCATTTTTGTAACCATAAAGCTTCTAAACAGAGAGCCCTGAATATTCATGGCCCTATCAAGATGCATTGGGCTATTAGTAATAAAGCCTCAACTCAAACTGGCTTATACAAACTGCAGAATAATCAGAGATGGGGCAATCTTCAGTATGGCTCTACCATACCATTTCTCTGCCACTCTTTTAGCACTTTACTCCCCCGTGTGATGCCTTTGTCCTCAGTTTTCCCTCATGATTATCTTCATCATCTATTACTTTGATATTTACTCAGGTTAGCATGGTGCTAAATATTTTTACATGAACTCCCTCATTTAATCCAATTAAACTTAAATCCTATTAAATTTATTCCACTAGCAGTAAATGTACCCCTAAAGCAGGTATTGTCATTACACCTACTTTACAGGTGAGGAAACAATTTCAAAGAGATAAGTTGCCTGAAGTTCCACAGCTGGAAACAGAACCTAAGCAATCCACCTCCAAAGCTGATGCTCTCAACCACTGTCAAGGATAGTCAAGCAAGACCTGAAAAGGCAGGCCACACTAAGGCCACATTACCAGTCTGCTCACAGAAACTCTGAATGGACAGCATATCAGATACAAAGGGTAAAACCAGGGCTGCCAGATTACAATATAAGCATCGTTTAGGAATGTCATTCCACAGCTTACAGTAAGGAAACACCTAATAGGTGTTAAGAGGGTGCTCAAAACTGGTACCAAGTTGAGATTTTCTCACTGAAGTTCATTAGAAGTACTGGATAAGATCTGGAAAGGCAATGACTTTCTCATTGGAAAGCCCAGTGGCTTGGGCTTCCAAGTTGTATAATGCAGACTCCATGCCTGTCCTAAGATCACCTTGTGTACACAGGGATGGCCACTCTATACCATAGTCAGGGCTGACTGACTGAAGACCAACTTTGGAGTTAGTCTGCCTGGGCTCAACTCCAGCTCTGCCACTTGCTAACTGTAACCTTGGACAAGTGATCTCTCCTCTAGCCATACCTTACTCGCATATGAAATAGCGATATTATTAATAGTACCTACTTCACAGGGTCATCATGAGGATTAAATGAGATACCATATGTGAGCCCATCAGCACAGTGTTTGAAATATCACTATCTCATTTAGGGTATACGTAGGAAGTGCTTTACGAGCTATACTGATCATTTTTATTCTTATCAAGGGAACATATTGTAGTCAGGTGGGTGTTCTAGATGGGAAAGTGATTCACAGACTCACATGCTTGCCTGAGAAAGGCAAAGCCCAAACTTTCTCTAACTCCCCCTCCCGAACCCCTTCAAGAAACCTTACACTATCTGGCTGTTGGGAGGATGCTGAGCCCACTCTCCTGGACCCTGGGTAGGCTTCCACAGAAGAGAGAGAAGTCCTATCAAGGGTTCATCTCAGAAAGGTAAGTAAATTGAGAGAGAAGCTTTCTTCCCTAGCCCAAATTTCATGTTCAAGTTCCAAGGTAGAGTAAACTGCCCATCAAAAACAAGGTACATGACTGCTATCTATGTTCCTTAGTTACAATCTACATGGAAAAAAAATAGGTCTCTAATGATTTTTACAAAATAGTAAATGTGTCTTACACTTTAGAGTCTTCTTCAGCTGGTAGCCTGTTACTGGGAACACAGTACGTGCCCAATTACCCTTACTTAGTAACTTCCTAAAATCTTTTGTTCCTTGCACTATCACAAATGCCTACAGCATAATTTGGTTTGCAGTGTTCTATTTTATTTGCAATCACAAAAAAGTGAAATAGAATTATCTGTGGTGAAGTGGGAATTTCGGCATCCCAAGACAAACGTAATGAACCAAACAAAAATCCTTAATGAAAATATTTAAACATATACTTAAGTATGACACCCAACATCATGCAAATTCTTCCAGGATAACTTATTCCTGAGGGTGGACTAAAATCTATCACCTTTAGGATATTGTATTTGAATATGTTTAGTAATGGGTGATGTCCATCTATCAGTTTCCACTGTACCAATGTACACACCTTTAACTATCACCAAAATCCTAGCACATGTCCCCTACTTCTCAGCAAAAATTGAAGAGCAGTGAGCTGAAGACATGTCTTACATTACCTAAAGCTCATTCATTTCATTAACTGCCAGGAACTACCTACTCCTAATACATGTGCAATATGTAATATTAAATGGAAATATCCAGACAGAGGTTTTACCTAAATATCCTCAGATACCCTTGGAGTTTAGAGCAGAGATAAGGAAGTGAAATGTTGTGCACAATTCAGGTTATGCACATTTTTCTAGGGAAAATGTAAAAGTTTTCATTGGCTTCTAAAAGAGGATATGGCTCCCCAAAGTTAAAAACCACAAACAGAAGTTTAAAAAATTGGAGAAAGCAAACTTTATTATTTGCTACACTTCTAAATTTGAACAATTTCTAAATGTGGTCATCATGTGCACTGTCCAACTTTCCATCTCACATATTTACTTATTCCTCTGGTTCCAGGATTCTTTGGGAACTTTTATATTACTTTACACAGATATTTCAGAAAGCTCATCCAAGGGACGAATTTTAATTTTTTTCAATTCCTTTTTAGATAATATATGCTCAGGAGACAAAACTTTTTAGAACTCAAGCTAACTGCTGTAACTTAAAATAGAAGATGCCAGATTATAAAATGCCTAGTTCTAAAAGTTTGTAACTGGCAACATAATCTCATCCACTTTGGAGACCTAATTTTCCAAAGAGACTAAGGAAGCTTACAAAAAGTGGAGAATTTTTTAAAGTTCCATAGAGGATGCAATCTGACATTATATAAAGAAACCACACGGATCCACTAAGATAAGACAGCATGAATTGATCCTCATGTCAGTTAATACCACTTCTGGAATTTCTTCAGTGGGCATAATCAGAGGTAGGGATTGACAACATGGGTGAGAAGGCCCAGAGACCCCAAAAGGCTACTGAATCTGCTGTTGAAATAGCTGTCTATAGACAGATGATAGTAGTTAACTTTCTTTGGTCATGGTCTTCTTAAAAACTGAAATATGGCAATCTCTCATTTATGTGTTGCACAAATGTATTTCCCAGCAAGGGCGGTCCTTTCCTCCTTATCACCTTACCCATATGTTTCCTTGTTAGAGAATCTACCCCTCATGCCCTGGTTTCAGCAGTCTTTTCATAGCTCTGTTGAGAGCCTGGATCTCATGACTCCCTTAGCCACGGCTAATTGGACCTATCACAAACTCTGGATTCAAGCTGGGCCAATCAGATTTTTGGTTCTCTGAATTTGAAATTGAAACCAACTCTAGGCAGTCTCTATGAAGCACTTGAATGCAGAAGATGCTTTCCTTGAGTGGCCACTTTTTCAGAAGCAGCATATAAAAACATATCAAGAGAGAAAATAAGAGAAACGTGAGACAGAAATAGTGAAAACTGACTTTGTCCTTATTCCTGATTATTTTCCAACTAACTTGATTCTAGCCCCCCAGGACACCTGGCTGCCCCTACATACACATAGGGTTGGAAAAGAACTCTTGTATGTTCCTAGTAAATCCCTTTCTTTTTCCCTTCAACATGTTTGAATGGGTTTCTGCTACTTGCAAATACATTTTCCCTTAAATAAGTGGTGACTAAATCAATTAGTAAATAAATGAACTAGATTCTCAAAAAGGACAAAGAGGTTTCATAGGGGAAAGTTGCTGGGAGAGGTGGAAATGAGGAATGCTGGGACCCAAGAGGGTAAGATCTGACTTTGAGACACAAGATTTGGAACAAGTCAAAAGACAAATCCTAAATAGGTGTGGCTATCCCAATGAGGCCAGAAACCAACTGAAAAGGACACTGAGAGCTCCAGCTGAGGGACTCCTGCACCAGAAAACTGTCCATGTACCTTGAAGTTCCTGTAGATAGAGGCAAGTTTGGGAAGAATTCTAGCTAAATTTATGAGACCATCCTCATTGGAGTACGGATAATCCATAATAAAGAACTTCCCCATTCCTGAAGCCCTGCTCTTATAGAGCCAGTCAATTTGTCAAAGCCATAACCACCTGAATGGATCTGCCAGAACTTTAATGAACATCCTAAGAAATAATCTCTCTCATTCTTCTGCCACCTGCAGTTTTAATTTTCCAGCCAGTTCTTGGGAATTGCCTCCTCCCATCCTTCTCAGTGGGTTTCCAAGATAGTTTTCCTTTGGCATCCTCCTCTGCTAACGTACTTGACAAGAATGCATTTGCTCCTTCCTGCTTGCCCTCTCTCCTCTGTTGCTCTTGACAACATGCTCCCTTGCTCATTCTGGCTTTCTGTCCTTTCTATATAACTCCTTGACAGCATCCTTAAGATACTGTCAAGCAGCACATTTCTACTTCCACTGTACATTAGGACTTCCATTTCCACACCAAATTCCCTGGTTTTCAACAAATCTGTTGTTTTCCCCTTTAAGACAATAGAAAGAACACACCTTTGAAACTAAGCATACCTGAGATTCAAATTCCAGCTCTACCTAATGGTGAGACCTCAGGCCACTTAATCTCCGTGTCTTGTTTTACATCTATAAAAATGAGGGTGCCACGTGTTTTGCAGGGCTGTTGAGCTCACACACATGGAAAGCAACTAGTAAATTCCTAGTACAAAGTAGGAGCTCAAAAAATACTCCCTTTCCTTTTCAAAATCAATGTCAGACATAGTCAAAAAACACCATAAAAATCCACTAAAGGTGTAAAGAAATGATGGTTTAAAAAATAGATTTCATTTTTTTAAAGGGTTGTCTCTTTCCTTAAAAGATTAATCTCTATCCAGGCGCCTGGGTGGTTCTGTCAGTTGAGTGTCTGACTCTTGATTTCAGCTCAGGTTATGCTCTCACAGCTTGATGGGTTTGAGCCACATGTTGGGCTCTGTGCTGGCCATGCAGAACCTGCTTGGGATTCTCTCTCTCTCTCCCTCTTTCTCTCTGCCCCTCCCCCACTTGCACTGTCTCTGTCTCTCTCAAAATAAATAAATAAACTTAAAAAAAAAAAGATGAATCTCTGTTTACCAAATGTCTACCTATAAAAGAATCAAGGTATTTGAAGATTCATGGTTACTAGTCCAGGTCAAGATTAAAAAAAAAAAAAGAAGACATAATTCACAATTAATTCTTTCCCGCAAAATGATGGAAGTGATGAATCAACTTTTACCTTTTATATGAATATTTTTACATAAATACATACATTTTGGTCATCACAAAGTGAAAGAAGTGCAGGTAGGCAAAGTATTTAGAAAATGAAGATATAGGGGTACCTGGGTGGCTCAGTTGGTTAAGCGTCCAACTTCAGCTCTGGTCATGATCTCACAGTTCATGGGTTCCAGCCCCATGTTGGGCTCTGTGCTGACAGCTCAGAGCCTGGAGACTGCTTTGGATTCTGTGTCTCCTTCTCTCTCTGCCCCTCCCCTGCTCATGCTCTGTTGCATGCTGTCTTGCTCTCTCTGTCTCTCAAAAATAAATGTTAAAAAATAAATAAATAAAATAAATAAAATGAAGATATAGTAATCATCCAATTAACTCAGGGTTTCTCATCATTGTAGCTATTGACATTGTTGGCCAGATAATGTAGGGGGCAGTTCTATGCACTTTGAGCTGTTTAGCAGCATCCCTGGCTTCTACCCACTGAATGTCACCCCATCCAGTAGTGACAACCAAAAATGTCTTCAGACATTGCCAAATGTCCCTTAGGAGGCAAATTGCCCTCACTTGGGAATAAGTTAACTTGATCAATGTATATAGCCAAACCAGACAGTACAAACCAAGCTATGGGATTATAAGACAGGAAGTGTCTGTACTTTTTCTCTCCAGAATGTTCCCACTAAAAAACAAAATGGCTGCACATCACTTCCAAGATACAATCAAATGCTGGCTTCACGGAGAAACAGAGGAGAAATTGCACGTGCCAGAATTCTGTTTGTCAAGCTGCCCTAGCTCTTGGCTGCATGCCCACACCCTGCCTAAAACCTACTTCCCAAACTTTTGAAAATGCTTTCCACAGCTTTCAGAACCTGACCTTTAGAGCAGCTTTATCTATGTGTGTGTGTGAAATAGATTTACAATTTTCTATATTCCTGCAAAGCCAAAACCACTTATTGAGTCCAAATGCCAACTGGGGGTGGTGGGAATTTGCACACAGATGTCAGTGGATGCCAAAACAACAACACAAGAGCTCCACCTGCAACTAATTATAGAAACTGAAATTGCACTCTGGCCAGAAGAGGCTAGGTTCAGAACCCACCCCATCTGCTTTGGCCGATAAAATCACTCTGTTACTTTTCTCCTGTCAACATATACTTGCTTCTTAAAATCCTCTGAGGATGTCTTCTATAGGGAATTTTATTAGGCAGTGTTTTGGGGGTAACCACTCCCTCTGCCTTTCCCCACTTGGAGCTTGGTTTCAAAAAGTGCCTTTGGCACAAGTGAGATTATAATAATCTATTTGTTGAAATATTCCAAAACGTTTTCTTTAGTTCCTTGTGTGTTGTTGCTATCCCATTGCCAAAATAAAGTGATCCAGAGAGAAAATGGAAGATGGAAGTCATTTAGCTCTCCCAAGGTCCAGCATACAGGAATGTTTATATTCCTTCCCCCATTAGCCAAGTCTTTCATAAAATAAAACCTGGGAATAAAAATCTGTAGGACTACTAATGCAGTGCACATGGCTGATCTTAGGGCTGACTGCAAGAGATTACTGAGGAAAAAACCAGCTGACATCTGTGACAAAGATGTGTGTGTAGTTCACTTCAAATCATTCTCCTACATTCTAGCAAACAAAGAAATCAACTGTTGGCTCTGTGCCATCTCATCTATCTTCAGAACCAAAGGAAGTTTTCACCTACCCATGAAAGCCATTTAAAATTGTGGTTTCAGTCTAAGTAGGTCATTGCCTAAATCTGGACCAAAGGGTTTTCCACCTTGCTGGAAAGGTAGACAAAAGCTACAGTTCTCTGAGGAGCTGAGGAAGACTATTTCAAGATGAGGAAGGTTGACTTTTTGTTGTTGTTGTTGTCCTTCTAAAATTCAGCATTCCAAGTTATACTGTGGTGCTAAACTGGTTTATATCACCCAGTTCTAAATCTGTTCGCCTTTGTCACATTGGGGAAGGCATACATAAACACTCATAATTTAAATCAGAGTTAAAATGAAAAAAAAAGTTATATACCTAATTGGTATTTGATTGACTTAATCTCCCAGGTCTCTTGATATGACTATAAACCCTTAAAATATTTGAAGAAAGAGGGTAACTAAGGACAGCTCAAGTCAGTGCAGTGAACATCTGTTTTTGTCCTAGAGCATCCCTTTGCCCTTCATCTCAGTCTTTTTAAAGAACTGCCCCTCAGGGCGCCTGGGTGGCTCAGTTGGTTAAGAATCCTACTTTTGATCTCTTGATCTAAGGGCGCCTGGGTGGCTCAGTCGGTTAAGAATCCTACTCTTGATCTCTTGATCTCAGCTCAAGCCCCTCATCAGGCTCCACACTGGGCATAAAGCCTACTTAAAAAAAAACAAACAAAAAACCCTGCCCCCTCCCTAAAGTCTAATAGACTCACCTGTCATAGTAAACCTTTCTCACATACCTGCGCCTTGCCCTAGCAATTCACACTCACCAAGTACTAGAGACAGGATATGACCAAGGCAGGACCAAAAATCCTTCTATAAATTTTCCAAATGGGAAGTGAAGACAGGGATCTCTTAACCATTCAGTTATGACCTGGGGGTACTGGCAGCCAAGACCACCCGCCACGTGAAAGACAAAAATGAGGCTTACACACAGACAGAGGCAGAGATCAAGAACCAGAGATGAAACAATGAGGAGAGACAAAATCCTACTACAGTGTGAGGCACTGGATCCAGTCAACCCCAAGCTCAACATCTGAGCCTTTCTGCAATTTCATTATAAGAACTAATAGATCCCCCTTTTTTGCATACACAGGCTTTGAGGAGATTTGTGCCACTACTTTGGAGTATTGCCCAATACAATTAGTAAGTAGGTTTCTTCAATCTAATGTGTAAGGTCCTTTAAGGTCTCATTTCAGCCCACTGAAATACACATATTTTTATGGTTATCATGACTGATAATTATTATGAATAATAGTTCTCAACTAATAACTTTCTATTTTATTAGTTAGGAAGGTATTGAGCTGCAAGTAATAGAATATCCAACCAACAGTGATTTAAACTACGAGGAGCTAACTCTGGAAAACAGTGTGGAAGTTCCTCAAAAAATTAAAAATACATCTACCCTATGACCCAGAAATAGCACTGCTAGGAGTTTACCCAAGGGATACAGGAGTGCTGATGCATAGCAGCACTTTCAACAATAGCCAAATTATGGAAAGAGCCTAAATGTCCATCAACTGATGAATGGATAAAGAAATTGTGGTTTATATACACAATGGAATACTACTTGGCAATGAGAAAGAACGAAATATGGCCGTTTGTAGCAATGTGGATGGAACTGGAGACTGTTATGCTAAGTGAAATAAGTCATACAGAGAAAGACAGATACCATATGTTTTCATTTATGTGGATCCTGAGAAACTTAACAGAAGACCATGGGGGAGGGGAAGGGGGAAAAAAAAGGTTAGGGAGGGAGGGAGACAAATCATAAGAGACTCTTAAAAACTGAGAATAAACTGAGGGTTGATGGGGGTGGGAGGGAAGGGAAAGTGGGTGATGGGCAGTGAAGAGTGCACCTGTTGGGATGAGCACTGGGTGTTGTATGGAAACCAATTTGACAATAAATTTCATATTAAAAAAAAAAAAACTAAAAGGGGCTATTTTCTCACATGACTAGAGGTCTGGAGGCCAACCATTGTAGGTACTGTTGCAAGTGCTCAGAGATGGGAGGACGTATGTTTCTGTGCTTGGCTTGGCCTTTCTCTCATGGTTATTATACAGCTGATACAGCTCCAGGCAACATATCAACACTCAAGACAGGAAGAAGTGGGAAAAAGCATCACTGGTGACATATATTTACTCTTTTTATCAGGAAAACAAAAGCTTTCCCAGAACCTCTCAGATACCCACTTGGGTTCCATTGCCCAGTTACATGAGACATAAAGGGAGGGGCCTGACACTCGGCCATTAAAAAGGCATCATTATGGGGCGCCTGGATGGCTCAGTCGGTTGAGAGTCCGACTTCGGCTCAGGTCATGATCTCACGGTCCATGAGTTCGAGCCCTGCGTGGGGCTCCGTGCTGACAGCTCGGAACCCGGAGCCTGTTTCAGATTCTGTGTCTCCCTCTCTCTCTGACCCTCCCCTGCTCATGCTCTGTCTCAAAAATAAATAAACCTTAAAAAAATAAATAAATAAATAAATAAATAAATAAATAGGCATCATTAGGACACTCTGGAAGGCCCAGCCACTGAAGGAGACTTTGACCACACTGAAAGTGCTCATCTACCTTCGTAAGTCTCAAATTTTAATATATTGCTTCCAGAGCTACTCCTGATGCAGACATTCTTAAAGTGTGGCCTTTAGTTCTAGGAATATTTATAGTTTATGACAAATAGGATTATTTAAAATATATAAGCAATATATATAATAATAACATATATGTTAACATATGTAACAGAATAACAGATATACACATATATATACACACACATATACATATAAATGTGATTTGGAAGGAAGTACAATCCCCTGACCCCAATGAATTTGGGCCTGACCATGTAACATGCTTTAGGCAACAGAATGTTAGTAGACTTGATATGCACATAGGTTTGAAATGTGTTTATGTGATTTGGTTAGAGACTTGGCATCTGTGATCCACTGTAAGATGAATTCCTGAATAGCTTCTGTTCCAAGGAGAATGTGGACGCATGTAGAACATATTTGAACTGAACTTTCATCCTAGAGCCTGATGCCCTGAGTCTAGCCCTGTTCAACTAAGTTGCAACCAACCTGCAGATATGTGAGGGAGAGGTAAATGTTTTTTTTAAGACAGTAGGTTTTGGAATGGCTTGTTACACAGCATTACTGAAGCTATAGCTGCTTAATACATAGATGCTTGGTTTAAGATAAAGTTTCATGGACTTTGTGGGATTAAGCAAACTTAATAATTTTTTTTTAACTGTAGGAGTTAGAGCATTTCATTTCACACGGGGATATATTGTATTAGTTTGCTAGGGCTGCCATAATAAAGTAGAACAAACTGGGTGGCTTACACAACAGAAATTTATTGTCTCACAGTTCTGGAGGCTAGAAGTTCAAGATCAAGGTGTCACCAGGGTTACTTCCTTCTGAGGACTGTGGGTGAAGAATCCAGGCCTCTTTCCTTGGCTTGTAGATGGCCATCTTCTCCCTGTCTCTTCATATGATCTTCCCTCGGTGCGTGTTTATGTCTGTGTCCAAATTTCACCCCCAGTTTTTTTTAATGTTTCTTTATTTTGAGACAGAGAGGGTGGGAGAGAGCACGAGTGGAGGAGGGGCAGAGAGAGAGGGAGAGAGAGAATCTACTGTCAGTGCAGAGCCCAACATAGGGCTTGATCTCACGAATTGTGGGATCATGACCTGAGCTGAAATCAAGAGTCAGATGCTTAACCAGCTGAGCCACCCAGGTGCCCCACATATTTCCCCTTTTGGTAAGGACATTAGACAAATTCGGTTAGGGCCCACTCAAATGACCTCATTTTAACTTGATTACCTCTGTAAAGACCCTATCCCCAAATAAAAACACATTATGAGTTACAGGGGATTAAGATTCCAATGTATCTCTTTGAGGAGAACATAATTCAATCCATAACATAAGTATTATTAATTTCCAGGATAGAAGTATCTAGTATATCATGTCTCAAGTTTATTTGACCAGAAAATCCCATCTGCCAAGTGTCATTTCCCTGGATACACTTTGGAAAACTGGCTTTGAGGGATTGATGGATCTCAGACTTAGAGTAGCAGAAGGAATGGAGCCTGAAAGAAGGCACAGGGAAAAGACAGGTCTGAATAGTGAATATATTTAAGTCCCATCCACAAATTGGACGGTTCTGGACACTCCAAGGCTGAGCCCTTAATCCCACAAACACCCAGTACTCAAGGTGACTGCAGCTGCATTTAACTGTTAGTGGATACCCCCTCACAATGCAGCTGCCTCGCCACCTTCCCAATAGGAGATAGAATTAATTCTATCACCCACTTCCTAGTGGTACAACCCTTCATATCTGGACACTCCCAATGAAATGAGCATTTTAGAACAGGGTTTAATGACCCTGTTGAAATGGCCCTACAGTTATACAAACAAAACAAAATGATAAAAGAAACACAGAAATGTGATCCATCTCGACCTTTTCAAGTTACAGGCTCAAAATGAGAACCAATAAATCATATGCTGAAACTAGCTCAAAAACTCATCAAAAACCCATATTAATATTGATTTAGAGTAGATTATTTCCTATTGTGTTAAGCTAGAAATAGAAATCATCACATAACCATTGCTTAAAAGCCGTAAAACTCCCCAGGCAGGTTTACTTACACTTCTTAGGTTACATTTCCCAATGACCTTGTCCCACTTCTGCATTCACAAGATGGGTAAATATTAGATCTAGTACAATCTCCCAGCGTGTGATGCTATTTATATTCATGCAGATCCTTGGCCAGCCATGTGCAAGTTAGGAAAATGTCTCAAAATTGCTTAATATACATCTAATTTGGAAAAAGTAATCTATTAAAAATATAAAGTTAATTATTGCAAAAAAAATCCGGGAATATGAAAAGTCAATAATGTAATATGCATCAAACTGCAAAACATAAGTCCTTATGAAATTTCTGAAAATTTCTCCTCTACCATGTGTTCCCTCTGTGATCTCTATCACACAGGTAAATAGAAAGGAGATGTAAAGACAATCATATAACCTTTTAGAGAAAAGTAGGCTACTTTACTTTCTAATAGTTGCATTCTCCTGCCCCCAACATCCACACCCAACCCCATAGGAATTACAAATAACAAGGGGGCTGCCTCAAGTGGCAGCCAAACATCCACTCCAAATCTTTTCTTCTCACCTCTCCCCCAAATCATTCTACAGGTTTGACATTGAGTTCACACCATTCCAAAGATTAGCTGTCTGTAATACTCTACCACCCTCTTCTTCCATTCAAGACAGCACATCATGAAGTAAAAAGTACAAGTGATAACATAAGAGTAACTGAGCATCCATGCACTCCAGTTTATACAAACATGCCAATGATGCCAACTGCCAATACTGTAACTCTTCATGGTCCCAAATATATTTCTATTCATGCAGCTCTGTGTGGCTGAGAAGCAGGGCCTGGGAGAGAACCTGGGGGATAGGAGTGGGGAGGGAGTCTGAGATGAAATATCCATCCAGGAACCTGAGTAGCTACTCTTTGCACATAAGAGATTTGGTCACAGCCACCTACCCATTGTCTCCAAGTTTCCAACAGCCGTGTGCTTCCTACAACATAGGAAGAATGCTCAACATCCTCCCTTTGATCTGCAGTTGGGTTCAGCTCCCTTGGACAGAACCACTAGAACTTCCAAATATACTGCAAAAGAATTCATGAGTGGGAGCCCTCTTCAACAATGCACATAAGGGTGAAAGGTTTGCATTAGTGAGCATTAAATTCACAGAACCATGAATTTCATATACAAGAGCACTTTGAGCTTCCTGACCTCCACCGTATGATGGATCTGCTTCCCATTTGTATTTACCTAGTATAGTTCAAATGGTTTTAGATCACCCAAATTTAGGTTAGTGAAATTCTAATTATCCAGATACCCTCTGGTAGAACCACATTTGTAGATGTAGTCCGTGGTTGTTGTGCATAAGAAACCACAATCAAATGTTCCGTATCTCCTTTACATTCTTTTCTTCCATACAGAAAAAGTTTCCATGATTTTTTCCTCTAAAGGGAAATTATAGTCAGTTATGGTAAATGGCAGAAACTCTAAACAGCACAAAAAAACACTTCTGGGAAAAAGAAATAAATTCCTAATTAAGAATAAAAATCCCAATTAAACTAAATCACATTCTTAATCATTTTATCAGAGTTAGTCTTTTTTTTTTCATCTAACACATATGATGATAAGATTATACTCACAGCTCAGTGATCCTCTAAGGAGTTAGTGAACATAAAGTCTTAGCCGTTGGCATAAACTATACCAAAGCCTTAAAGCCCAGCTCTCTCATTTACTAGCTGTGTGCACTTGGGCAAGCTGCTTATTCTTCTTACATTTATTTTTCATCTGTAAAATGAGAAAAAGTCTAGCACCTACCTCAGGTGACTGACACAAACACTAAATAAGATAATGTACACAAAGTTCTAAGAACAATGCCTGGCACATAGTAAACCCCAACAGATGTCTATCGGTAGCAGTAGCAGTAATAATAGAAACAGCAGCAACAGCAGGAATCTGGATTGTTCCCCTAACTTTATTTCATCTAACTCCACTTTTTGACAAACATAAAAACCCCACTGGTAGAAGTTTCTAGTGTTCCTTCATATCTGACTCTCCTTCCTGGAAAGAGGAGAGGACTATACCTCCTGACCCCTTGCAATCATGTCACTTCCAGTCCAAGGAATTGTGAAGCCAATGTGCCATCTCCAGGCACTCCCTTCCTCTGGTGTAGTAACTCTTGAAGCCATGTGCCAAGGTGCAGAAAGCCGGGATCCTGAGTCACTGCCTGGAGGAGGGCTGCCCTGGAGACTCACTTGACCTACTTCACACTTCAGGTGAATAAGGAAGGAATCTTGATGTGTTAAGCCACTCAGATTTGAGGTTTGTTGATTACCACCCTATCCTGACCAATAGGTACTCCAATACCTCTAAAAGGGATCCTGACATAATTCCCAGAGGAGAAAGAGAGGTGCTTCAATTGTTAAAAAATAACTTGCTTTTTGTCAATATTTAGATTCTTTACTTTGTAATACTACCTCATATTGCAAGCAAATTGACTTTTCAAACTCTCCATGCTTCTTCCTCCTTTTATATTTTTAACCTAAAAAAGAAAATAATTACATTTTACTTCTATTTAATACACAGGTTAATACTGGGGCTCTTACTGGATCATATGTCACATGGTCATATGGCACCCATAGTACCAAACATAGCCTGTGATCATAGTAGTTTCCAGAACTAGGAAGGGGTACTGGGAGCACCCTCAAGTGTTCAATTGTTTCTGGCTTAAGGCAACATGGGACAGTTAAGTAGAACTATGGATATTTTCTACTTTAAACTAAAACTAACCCTTATGAAATAGAAAAGGGGTTTAAAATGTTTTTACAAACCAAAAAGGTTTTGTGCATCATTAAATTGTACCTCAATATATTATTTATTTTATGTTGTCACTTCCATATTTACATCTGTATGAATGTCAGAATAGACACATAATATATTGGCATAATTGTACATCATAAATATACATGTATAAGTTGGGGTCTCTGCTCAAAAAAATTTAATGATAGGAGCATAAGATAAAAGTAACTTTGAAACTGACAGTTTAAAGAATGGCCTTCACACTTTTTGTCGCTATTTGCATCATTCCTAAACTGCTGTAACCATTTTCCAAAGCAACTAAAAAAGAAGAAAACCAATACAGAACTAGGGAAATTCACATAGCAGTAACAGGTTCATAAGGACATCATGAACCAGCAAAGTCAGAAGGAAAAAAAATAAAAGCAGAAATGATAGTGAGGAGCATAGATTTGATTTAGGGTTGAAGAACAAAACTTTCTGTTCCAACTAAAAATCACGTTTCCACATCTGAAAACCAGCAAAGGCTCTGTCAGATAGTTAAAAGGATAAGGTGATTGCTTTCTACACATAGAAGCAGGATGAAGAGCAGATTCTCATACAGATCAGAAATGCTTCTAAAGATACTTGGACTCCAAAGTGTGGTATCCAGGGAAACAGGAGGGCCAGCAGATAACCCCAAGAAAGGCAGAGAGCTTTGTTAGGCCAACATCCAAACCAATTATTGAAGAATAACTAGTTCAGCCAAGTTAGAATTATCTCAAATTTCTACAGAAAGTTAAATGATATCTGGGAATTTTTCAGCCAAATGGCACAGAGCTCTCTATTCCCCATCTCATAGCACTTACCTCACTATCAGTAAGAGGTGAAGCTGGGATTTAAACCCAGGCATATCAGACTCCAAAACCCTTATGAAAACGGCAGCAGATAAATGAGCCTCACAGAATAGGTAGGATTTGGAAATGGAGACTGGCTGGCACTGAAAGGGGAGAGGCAGGGAGAGGAGGCCCTGAGGAGGCCATTAGTGAAAGGGAACAGAAAAAGCTAAGGAATAGAGGTGGAAAACCCTGAATGTGTGCAGGAATTACCAAGTATAGTGCAGGTAGCATAGGAAATGTGCAGGGAGGAGGTATGAGATAAGGCTGGGAAGGCTGGCTCTGGCCTTTCAGCTGATGATGCTGTTGGCTCAGCCAAAGAGGCAGACTTCACTCTGAAGGCAATAAGCAATAATTGAGAGCTTTAAAGCAGAGAAATGGCATATAATGCAAGTAGGCCCTGGGAAAACTAATCTTGCTATGACATGGAAGATAGATTAAAGAAGAATAAGAAGGTGCCTTGCACATAATACATGTGCATTTAATATGAATGGATAAAGGAAAGACCAGGTTAAAACTTATTGTGTTTCTCCAACATGATACCAAACCCATTCTACCCAGTGCTATTTAATGTTTGGTTTGCTATTTAGAGAATAAATTCCCCTCATTCTAGAAAGAAATAAAGCTGCTGTGGCTTCAAAAATAAGTCAATTGATCAGTCAAGTGTGGCTCTCTAAATGTTGCCGTTACAGTATCTACTCTGGCAAAAATTAACATTTTCTTCTTCTATGCAGAGGGAAGTACATCTGAGCTGCTGCTGTTACTGCTGAAAAAGAAAAAAAAAAATTAACCAAGTACAAAAGTTAGGCAATGAAGAATGGTTCCTCCCCTTCAGCAACAGGGTGAAAAAGTTATTGGAAAATAAGATAATAAGCCATAATTTCATATTTCTTATGCCCTTTTGTGGTCTCCAAGTCAAACACGTACTAAGCCATAGCTTTCTTGATGATGCCAAACTTCCTTCTGTACAGGTCATGGTGCCATCTGCAAAGCATCAATTACTCAGTGAGAAGCCAAGGCTGAAAAACCCTGAGATGAGTCATAACCTACCTGATTTTCTTCATGGGAAACCCTCATCTGCTCCTTGAGGACAGACATTCGGGCTGCCTCTTCTTTCCTCAAGACTCTCTCCTTCTTGAGCTCAGGGCTCCAGAAGGTCTTGATACTGTTCATGGAAGATCCCAACTTGCTGTCCTTGATGTCTAGCTCTTTCCGGAGGAGGTCATTCTCTCTCTGAAGTTCCTTGAGCTGGGCTTGAAGGTCTAACATTGTGCTATCCCTTACCTGCCTCAACATGGAGGGGACCTGGTGGTGGTGATGATGAGACGAGCTAGTCAGACCACCATGTTGATCCGTGTATGAAAGAACATCTGTGTGGGAAAGTCCAGCAGAAGCAATATTGGGACTACTCCCCATGGCTGTGACTCGGCCTCCATATACAGCTCTATTTGTGGCCCTTCCCAGAGTCATGGTGCCCTTTGGGTAAGTTGTCGAAGCCACCCCCTCATGATCACTCAGATACATGGGTCCAGACGTAGCATAAGCCGCATTAAGGGACTGGATATTCTCCATGGACAGTGTCTTGCCTGTTCCTCCACCTCCCCCACTGCTTGTTCTTCTGTGGCCCAAACGAGGAGACCTTGGCAAACGAGGAGATCTGGAAGGGCTACCTTCCAGATTGGTGATTGTTCTTGCACTTCCATACATTTTTCTTCTATTATGAGGTGCTACTGAAGAGAAGGAATGCTATACTAAGTTGGGAGGTAAGCCAGTATTTCCACTATTGGCCTGAATTTTCACTGCATATTTTTCACCGTCTGTACCAGAAAATGACTCCAAATAGAGACCTGAAAAATGAGAAAAAAGATAATCAAAAACAAACTGTATTATATTTTTAAAAATGCATTGATAGATCAATGATGATAATGATAGATACATGAACATCAGAGAGTAACACCCATATTCATTTTTTTAATGACCCCAAACTTTACTTACAATATGCAAACATTTTGTATATTTCCCCCACCCTGCCCCCAAGCAAGGTCAAAAGTTCTCACAGCAAAAAGGAAACTTGTTTTTCCTTAGGAAAATGAAGCTTTGCATTTTGGTTTGTGCTAAGTGACAGTTGGGACGTCCAGAAAATTCACCATAGAATTCCTCCTCATAGAGAACTTGGCTATAAAATACTCCATCTTAGGGGCATGACCCCCCCATACACAAGTGGCTTGACAGTAACTTTGAGAAGCTTTTGCTTCCTAGGATATCAAATAACAGTCAAGCAGGTTGTTACCTCCCCATTCTGTACCCATTCCAGACATCACTAATCCATCACTGTCCTCATTTCCACTAAGATTGGAATTCTTCTCAACATAATATTCTAGATGGTTTACCACCAATCAACTAGCATCGACTCAGGAGTTTGAACCTATTGACCATTTTGAAGCTAGAAGAAAAAGAGGTGGCTCAAAAAAACAAATAATCCAGTGAAGACATGGGCAAAAGACATGAATAGACACTTCTCCAAGGAAGACATCCAGATGGCCAACCGACACATGAAAAAATGCTCAACGTCACTCATCATCAGGGAAATACAAATCAAAACCACAATGAGATACCACCTTACACCTGTTAGAATGGCTAACATTAACAACTCAGGCAACAACAGATGTTGGCGAGGATGCGGAGAAAGAGGATCTCTTTTGCATTGTTGGTGGGAATGCAAGCTGGTGCAGCCACTCTGGAAAACAGTATGGAGGTTCCTCAAAAAACTAAAAATAGAACTACCCTACGACCCAGCAATTGCACTACTAGGCATTTATCCACAGGATACAGGTGTGCTGTTTCAAAGGGACACATGCACCCCCATGTTTATAGCAGCACTATCAACAACAGCCAAAGTATGGAAAGAGCCCAAATGTCCATCGATGGATGAATGGATAAAGAAGATGTGGTATACACACACACAAACACACACACACACACACACACACAAACACACAATGGAGTATATATATATATATATATATATATATATACACACACACACACACACACACACACACACACACACAATGGAGTATTACTTGGCAATCAAAAAGAATGAAATCTTGCCATTTGCAATTATGTGGATGGAACTGGATGGTATTATGCTAAGTGAAATTAGTCAAAGACAAAAAATCATATGACTTCACTCATATGAGGACTTGAAGAGACAAAACAGATGAACACAAGGGAAGGGAAACAAAAATGATATAAAAACAGGGAGGAAGACAAAACAGAAGAGACTCATAAATATGGAGAACAAATTGAGGGTTGCTGGAGGGGTTGTGGGAGCAGGGATGGGCTAAATGGGTAAGGGGCATTAAGGAATCTACTCCTGAAATCATTGTTTCACTATATGCTGACAAATTTGGATGTAAATTTTTAAAAATAAAAAATAAAATTAAAAAAAATTAAAATTTAAAAAATTTTTTTAAAAAGAGGTGGCTCAACCATCAAGACTCATATATATCTAGCCAGATCCTAAATGCTATTACCAGAAAATGGCAATCCTGGCTTTTTCTCCTTTCACAAACATCTTTCAGGCTGGTGTTTTGGGACTGCTTTTCCATTTTGGTGGACCTAAATATTCACTCCACACTACCCCACACCTGTACAGAAATGGTACAAGAACAGTACACTGTGTTAGATTTCCTGGTCCCATACCCCCTAGAGAAAAATAGTAGAAGTTCCCTGTCATGGTTACTCAAGCACTTTGGTACACAATTTTATGTAACTGGGCTACAGGGTTGTGATTATTCCCTCAGTGTTAGGACCCAAATGGCCTTAATGGGGTGTATCATGGCTTCCTGCTCTTCTTCTTAGGATATGTGTAAAGTACTTTATTTTTCTTCAGCTTTTTAGACACTAAGACCACAGATTTTGGAAAGGGGCAAACCAAGGTTCAGATCTCCACTCTAACATTGGCTAGCTGAATGACCTTAGGTTAGGGATGGGCATGTGACCCACATTGGTCCAAAAAGATTTATGCCATACTTTAGCTGGAACAATTGGAAAAGATAAGCTCTTTTTCAGCTAGAATTTACTTGCTTTGATGTGGCGCTTCTTAGTACTACCATGTGGAAATGGCTTCCCCGGGAGAGAAACTAATGCAAAGGAAAGCAAACCAAACTTTAGATAGTTTGAAATCAAATCAAGTGACATCACTTGATACCCTGGATCCAGTAGTCACTGAAGGTACATCTGCCCCAGGCCAGTTTAGTTACACATGCCAGGTAGAGTGACTGCATTAAAGGCCCCAACTCTTTACCCCTTCCTGAATCTATGTCCTTGGCATGCCCTCCCATCTGACTCTGAGTTCATTCATATGATTTGGTTTGGCCAATAATGTGATAACAAATGCAAAGGAAGCAGAGGCCTGAAGTAGCACTTGTGTATTTACTCTTTTGCTCATTTTCCTCTGTAGTACTAATTAGAATATGCCCAGTGTAGGGGCGCCTGGGTGGCTCAGTCGGTGTTTGACTTTGGCTCAGGTCATTATGTCACGGGTTTGTGAGTTCAAGCCCCATGCCCTGTGCTGACAGCTCAGAGCCGGGGGCCTGCTTCAGATTCTGTCTCCCTCTCTCTGCCCCTCTCATGCTTGAACTCTGTGTCTCTCTCTCTCTCCCTCTCAAAAATAAATAAACATTTAAGAAAAAAAAAAAAAGAATATGCCCAGTGTAGCCTGCTGGAAGATGAGAAATATAAAATAGAGCCACGGTGTCCTAGCCAATAGCCAACCAACCCCAAGACATTTGAGCAAGCCCAGCCAAGATCAGCAAAGCTGCCTAGCCAACCACCAGCTGACCACAGATGCATGAGCAAGTCCAATGAGCTCCATACACTCATGGACTAAAAAAATACTTCTTAGTATGTCATGATGTTTCGCAGTTGGATGTTCTGCAGGACTTCTGGAGCAACAGACAATGGATACATTCACTCCTAAGTTTCTTTTTTCATTCCATTCTAGTTGGGGTATCTTATACCCTAAAGAGTCCTCATATATAGTATGAAAAATATTTTCCATAAAAGTACCTCCTTTCCCTAAAAAGTCCCTAAAAATAATTAAACTCCTGTTTAAAAAGAATTAAAAATAAATATGTTTATGTTGCTCAGGTCTTTATTTTGTTTTACTTGAAAAAATACACAAATCATTTTGGGGGTGCCTGGGTGGCTCAGTCAGTTAAGCGGTTGACTTTCACTCAGGTCATGATCTCACGGTTCACGGGTTCAAGGCCTGAACCCGGCTGTCTCCATGCTGACAGCTCAGAGCCTGGATCCTGCTTCAGCTTCTCTGTGTGTGTGTGTCTCTCTCTCTGTCTGCCTCTCCCCTCACTTGCGCTCTCTCTCTCTCTCTCAAAAATAAATAAACATTAAAAAAATCATTTTGTATCTAAGATTTTTTTCATGATAATGTGTTCTGTAGGAAAGGTAAATCAACAGTTCCAACAATAGTAGTTACATATAAGATGAGAGAGACAGACAGTAGAATAATGTGACCGTAATATGAATAGTTAATGAGATGGAAAGATGTTCATGACAGAGTAGTCAGGGCAAGGGTGTTGGAGCAGACTACAAAACATGTTTATGGTTTAATCACATTGTAAAACACACATACATACACACTAACCTACAGAGAAGACTGGAACAACACACATCAAAATGTTAACAGGGGTGTCTGGATGGCTCAATCGGTTAAGTGTCTGACTCTTGATTTCAGCTTAGGTCTTAATCTTACAGTTTGTGAGATCAAGCCTCAAGTGCTGTCAGCACAGAGCATGCATGGGATTCTCTCTCTCCCTCCCCCTCTGCCCACCCCCTCTCAAAATAAATAAGCATTTAAAAAAATGTTAACAGTGGTAGAATTCTAAGTGGTTTTCATTTTCTTCCTTTTATTTGCATGTGTTAAATTTTCTATAATAAACATCTTTTCTACTGTCTTTTTAGTCTCTATTTCATTTATTTCTGCTCTGATCTTTGTTATTTTCTTCCTTCTACTAACTTAGGGCTTAGTTTATTCTTTCTCTAGTTCCTTAAGGTATAAAGTTAGGTTGTTTATGTGAGATCTTCCTTTTTTTCTTAATGTAGGTGTTCATCACTGTGAACTTAAGAAAATATTTTTTTTCCTTCTAAAAATTCCAACAGTTAAATGAACATGTTATTTTTGCTATGCTTAGAATCTAGGAATCTAGGTCCTAGCTGAGCCACCACTTACAGAGTTGTCTTCCTAGAAGTGATAAAATCTAACTTGCTCTTTCCCTGTCTTCTCCTCTTGTATCCAGAGGCAGACATTTCTGAGGTCTCTAGCTAGGGTGGAGGTCCCAATCCAAATTCAATAAAATTTATACCCACACAGATTTCATCTGTGGTGATTTTATCAGCCCAGCTGGCCCAGGCTTTGGAGAACTGAATAAAGAACAAAAAGTAGATCTGATCATTTAGAAACGTACATACACACAGCACACATATAACATATGATATACAGAGATATAGTAACTTGTTTGAAACAATGTTTCTTTATTTAAAGAGCAATACATGTTGCCAATGGCTCCAAGTTTCCTTGGGTTCTCTCTCTTTTTTTTTTTTTTTTTTTTTTTGGCTTAGTATCAGGTTTATGCAGTGTCATGGTATGGATTGAGAAGCTTTCCATTTTTCACATTTTCTGGAACAGTTAGCATAACAGACTGCTCTATCCCTGAAATGTTTGGCAGAACACACCCATAAAACTGAATTGGCTTGGTTGTTGATTACCTTTTTATTGTTTACTAGGTTTAGTGATCTGTTCAGGTATGTTACCTATTTTGTACCAATGATCATTAAAATGTTTCTTAAGCAACAGTCCATTCCATACAGATTTTCCAGCCTTAGTGGTATTGCTTTGTGTAACTTTTCCTTAAATATTTTTAAATCTCCTCCAGTTATGTCCTCATCTCATTCCTAATGTTGTTTATTTTTTTCTGTTTCTCTTGATGACCATATGACAAATGTAGGTCTACTTTTTTAGTGTTTTAAAGATACAGTTTTGTTTTGTCGATATATTCTACTACATACTCTCTTCCATTTTATCAGTATCTCTTTATCCTTAATAATAATTTCTACTTTCTTTGTGTTTACTTTGTCTTTTTGCATCAAATGTTCATTAATATTCTTTAATATTAATATTTTAATATTTTTATTAATTTAATATTAATATTTAATATTAATGTTCATTAATTATCTTTAATAACATTTTCTGATGAATGCATGTAAGATTATGCATTGGCTGCATATTCCAGGATTTTATGTATAGAACCCTTGTCATTTGTAAATAGCTTGTTATTTTTCTTTTTATTTTTTTCTATCCCAGGGATTATTCAGAAAGATATACTTACATGTCAAAGTGATTAGAAGTTCTTGGCTAATTGGTTCTAATTTTGGTTAGTCATTCTAATTTTTGGCATTGGGATCATAGAATAGAACATATATGTTTCTAATATTTGAAATTTGTCAAAGACTTTCTAACTGGCCAATAAATGATCAGTTTTCTTAATTGAAATAAAGCAACTAATAGATGATTATAGAAAAACTTTAAAATAAAGATATGCATACAGAAGAAAATGAAAACACTCCCAATCCTGGCACTGATAGGCCCTGTTAATAAGTTGATGTTGTTGGTTCCAATTCTTTTCAGTGTGTGTGTGTGTGTGTGTAATTTTAGACAAAAGTAATTATTATAGTATGTATAAAGTCTTGTACTCTCCTTTTTGTCAATGTTTATCTCAATGTCATCTCCTTCTTTCCACTTAACATTAATACCCAAATATCTTAATAAAACATGATTTTTAATGTGCACCATATGTCTCCAAGAGGGCCACCAATTCCTCCGCTTCCTGTATACCTTTGTCTCACCTTCCACAAAGAAGTGGATTCTATTTTCCTTCTATCTTGATCTAGGCTGGCCTTGTGACCTTGTGACTGCTTGGCTAGTAGATGCTTCAGAAGTGACACTATTCCAGCTCTGAGCCTAGCTCTAAAGAGGCCTACTAGCCTCTGCTCTTGCTCCCTTAAAAAACAGAGATCTAAGGTCAGAGCTACCTTACTGGAAAGAGAAGTAACACAGAAAGACCCAGAAGATTAGACACCACGTGAAGAGAGGTTACGAGAAGGAGAACCAAAGTATCCCTGCTAATAGCCAGCATTAAGACACCTTAGAGACAAGGCATCTTAGACCTTCCAACCCAGCTGCCATCAGAAATTAAGTACATGAGTGACAACTAACACTATGTGTAACAGAAGGACCACTCAATCAACCCAAAGAGTGATAGGAAATAATGAATTATTGTTTAAAGCCTCCAAAGCTTGGGGCAGGGGGGTGGTTGTTATGCAGCAAAAGAACTGAAACAGTGACTTAATGTTCATTGAATGGTTATCTAATCAACTATTCAACCAATCACCTATATGGGGACACTTAGGTAATTTCTTTTTAAAATGGAAATATCATAGGGGCACCTGGGTGGCTCAGTTGGTTAAGCATCCAACTCTTGATTTTGGCTCAGGTCATGATCTCATGGTTGTGAGGTAAGCCATACTGGGCATGGAGCCTACTTAAGATTCTCTCTCTCCCTCTCCCTCTCCCTCTGCCCCTCTGCAACTCATGCTCTCACTTTCTCTCTCAAAAAACAAAAACAAAAAAAAATTAAAACTGGAAATATCATAATTAATATTCTGATTGATAAAACATTGTATACATCTCTTACCATTTCCCTAGGATAAAGTTCTGGAAGTAGAATTATAAGATTTGATACCCAGTATCAAAATTCCCCCCAGAAATGTTGAAGTAATTTACACTCCCACCCTTACCTTTGGCTACTTCACCTCCACAGCCTCTACTCTTTACCCTCAATATATCCTGGAAGCCACCATCTTCTCTCAAGGCTACCAAAAATCTTTGAATTATCCAACTCAGGATCATAGTTCTACATATTCAGTAAATACATGTTAAGAAGTATTTAAGTACCAATAGTGTGCTACACCAGTCCTGCTTTATGCCACTGCTTTCTTGACAGTTTGGCAAATGTTCAGGTAAACAAGGCTAACGGGGGTTTTGATTTTATACCAAGATGTCTCAGAGACTTTAGAACACTAATGTTTATTGTGACTCTTCCAATAGTGAGTATATAATGTAGCTTTTCCCAAGTTTATTTGACAAGAAAACCGCTTTTCCCTTCAGAAGTCCTGGAAATGTTTCACCGAACATTTTGATTTATTCATATAACAAATAATTTTTAAGCATCAGCTTAATTCCCAGTGTTTAATACTGAGACACAGCTTCTGTCTATGGAAATTTTATCCTCTAGAATAGACTTTCTTAGAATTTTCTTCATCTCAAATCTAACCTGGTTTGAGAAGCAGACAGCTATAGGCAGTAGGCACTGCTTTAAGGGCAAGGACATGAAAGTGACCCAAAAGAATCAGAACTGACCTCTCAAAGGGAAATACAGAAGATCAAAATAATAACTGGTTGGAGTTATGACCCTACTAGAGCAAGAAATAAGTACAATTCTGTATTTATTTTTCAAACACTCAACAGAAAAGCCAAAACGTCAAAAGGAATACAGGTCCATCATCATCAGTCTGTGTGTCTATTAAGTGAGGAAACAGGTGGATGTTGCCTACTCCAAGATCACACCAGAAAAGAGGCATTATATACAATTCCACAGAACTTACTAAATCAAATAGGAATTTCAGAGTCCATCAAAATGGTAACAGAATAATTTCTTCATCAGTATACATCTGCTTCTTAACAATAAATTATAATTAGCCACCTAGGCCCAACACTGTATTTAGGAATTAGTCTCTTTCTCCAGACGTACAAAGAGCAGCATGGTTTCCTGGAACAATTTTGCCCTTATAGCTAGCTAGCACATAGCATGATGTTCATTTCACAGATGAGGTAGGCCCAATTGACAAGGTAAGCCAAGGCAAGTCTCATGGCTGTCATGTCCTCCTAAGCCTCGTGATTCCTACTTATTCTACTGAGTCACTCACAACCCCCTCCCCCACCCCCAGCTGTGTTTAAATCACCTGAAATATGTTTAGGTACTTGTTTTGACACTCGGGCTTTTTTGGGTTGTATTTTCCTAATTACGTCTATCCTAATTTTTTTTTTTTTTTTTTTTTTTGGTTTTTTAAAATGAATCCCTGAGAAAGAGCAAAGAGATCAACTTTATTCAGCAATCAATAATGCTCTATTTTCCATGACTGACTGCACGGAAACCATCTCTAAGCTTTTCCACTCACCTATAAATGCATTATAAGAAATAAGGCCAAAGTTAAGCTCTTACTGTTTTAAATACTATTATGAAGCCAAGATAGGCTAAATCATTGAGCTTTCTTGTAAACTCCTAAAAACACCTGCTTTCTTATTTAGTTGTGATGTACCATCCTAAGAAGGATAAATTATTAATTAGATTAAACTGAGCATAGAAACAGACAAATGTTGCTGACTATAACACCAAAGAAATTAATTGCATGACACTTTTCACTTCAAAAGCACTTCATGAATAAAATTCCAAGTTCAAGGGTAAGCTCCATTTAAGGTTCACACACAAAATCAAATCAAAGATGCTGTTACAAACCTATAAGAATACTTTCTCTAATTGCATATGGATTCATAAATAAAGTATACACTCATCCACTCATTCTTTAAAAGGTTTATGGACTCTTGAACTGTAAGCTCAGGGCAGGGAAAGGTAGAGAGTCTTGATTTCTGTCTACCTCAAGTGTCTCAGACTGGAATGGTCTATTTTAAGATGAAAGCACTTCCTGCTATCTGCTCTAAATTAGGTTAAGTTTATTTCCACAAATCTCAGCCTCAGCCCATCACCTGAGCCCTGCTGACAGACCGTGTGAGCTGAGATCATCAGTATCTCCCAAGATTTAGCCCAAATTAAAATATCCTTTTTTTTTTCTTCTCAGCATCCCAAACTTTTAAAAAATTTTGTGTCACAGGACTACAGTTAATTCTGAAATCCTTCTAGAAGAAGACAGAATGTAGAACAAATCTCAAGCAAGAAGCAGCTGCCCAGGAGCCAGATGCTGCCCGCAAGTGTGTTATATATGGCTAGCACAGTGTTCTTTAGAATTGTGGTCTAGTTACAAACATAGAGATATAGACATTTCACATTCAAATACAGATTTCAGCTTCTCCTAAAACTCTGAAAATCTGACAATGTCAAAATCATTTCCCTATGTGACAACAACTGGCTAGAGCCAACCAGCAGCCACCCCTTCAAGAGAGAGCATGCCCCCTTTAGTATGCCACAGTCCCCTCCATTCCGTATTACTTTACATTCAGTCTGATTCCCTCTTTTCATGCTTGTCCCTACAGGCATTTAAATTTTACCACTCTTGAGAGAGCCAAAGCATTAGAGACTGTTAAAAACTGAGAACAAACTGAGGGTTGATGGGGGGTGGGAGGGAGGGCAGGGTGGGAGGGAGGGCAGGGTGGGTGATGGGTATTGAGGAGGGCACCTTTTGGGATGAGCACTGGGTGTTGTATGGAAACCAATTTGACAGTAAATTTCATATATTAAAAAATAAAAAAATAAATAAAAAAAAAAAGAAGTCAAAAAAAAAATAAATAAACTAAATACAAAAAAAAAATAAAAAATAAAAAATAAATTTTACCACTCTTACTCATATATCTTTAAAAAGAATTCATTCTCCTTCACCATCCAGTTAAAGTCCATTATCAAATCCTACCAATTCTGCCTCCAAAATCAATCACGATCTGCTCCTTTATTTCCACTTCTACCATCACCACCCTATTGCACTGACATGACTTGCTTCAGCTCTCCCATACCATCCCAAAGCATCTCTCCTTTTCAAATCCTCCCCCTTCCGCCTTCCAAATTGTACTCCAAAGTATACTTCTGATCACAAAAGATCTTCCCCGACCCACTTAAAACCCTTCACAGCATCCCAGTGCTCTTTGCACAAAGACCGAAATCCTTTCCGTGGCCTGAGGCCCTATACAATTTGGCAGCTGCCAACAGTTCCAGCCTCCTCTCTTGCCATTCTCTTCACTGACCCTGCCTGAGTCTTCCTTTCTGATGCTCAGTAGTATCAAGTCCATTCCTGACTCAGAGCTTCAACTGTGCTATTCTATCTGCAGGGCTCATTCCCAGTCATTACTTAGATCACAACATCTAATAGCATACCCTCTTCATGGTCCATCCCATCCAAGTCAGATCTTGGCTGTGTTCTCTTAAAGCATAATGTTCTTTTCTCTTGGTATGAAACACCCAAATCAAGACTGCACCTCCTCAGACCCTTGGTTTGCAAAATAGGAAAGCATAAAGGAGAGTAATCACTATGCACAAAGGATTCTGAAGCCTTCAGGGAAGAAAGTCATGGGCACTCCAGTCACAAAGCCCAGGATTCAGAGTAAGTGAGCTCTGTGGGAGGAGACAAACATGGTTACAAACAACAGTACAGCTGCCAAAAACAAAATAATTACTTCAAGATAAGAGGGTATCCAGGCTAGTGATTGGGACTCAAAACAAGTACCCAAAAGCCATGGAGAAACCTGTATGGACAAAGCATGTGAGTGAGGTGGGAGACCATTCCATGCTGTTTGGAGCCTGTGCAGTGGGGCACAAATGCTATGCACAAGGATATGACTCATAAGGAAGCCCATGGGTTCCAGGAAGGGTCACGCACAATCAGACACTGAGACAAGGGTTTGGGTACAGGTGGTTCATTTAGAAGGCAATCCCAGGAAGCACTCAGGAGGGAATTTAGCGCAAAGACATGGAAGTGAAGGAAGTCAACATAGAGTACATTTTCAAGGAGAGTTCTGCTAGGAAACTGGGTTCAGTCCTGCTGAAGGAGCTCTGAAACACAGTGAAGAACCTGCCTCGGAATTATACCTCCATAAGGGTAAGGTACCCATTCATGATTTGCAGACATTTGCTCCCCTGGTACATCCAGCCTGCACTACTTGGAGGCCACGAGAAAACCCTCATGTTCCAAATATAGGCCATGAGTGCTGAGATGTGGCTGAAACACCAGTGGCATATGCTGCACCATGCATGACACACCAGTGGCTGAGCCAGCCACTGGGAAACTGGGTTGGCCTTCCCTTACAGGACCATATAGTGGGGACCATAGCATCTTTCTGAGGAAGACTGGTCTCAATAGCAACACCTTGTGGCACAAAGATGCAATCATATGGCAGAGCAGTTGGATAGAAGCCATCTCTGGGCTTGGGGGTGGGATTTATATCCATAACCCCCTTATTTTGGGGCAGTGTAATTCTGGGGTCAGGGGTCAGGGAAGGAGACAGGGAGAGTGGAGAGAGGTGGGGGAGCCCTGGAGAAAAGACCTGGAACTTCCAGCTAAGCTGGCAGGTGGGTTCCAGCATTTTTGGTTTAATTTGGACAAATGAAACTTAGAGCAAGGTTTTTGAACAATCCACATATGATCCAAAAGCCTTCCTCACTTTATAATTCCATATTAGGGGCACCTGGATGGCTCAGTTGGTTAAGCATCTGACTTAGGTCAGGTCATGGTCTTGCATTTCATGAGTTCGAGACCCGCATAGGGCTCTGTGCTGACAGCTCAGAGCCTGGAGCCTGATTCAGATTCTGTGTCTCCCTCTCTCTCTACCCCTCCCCTGCTCACACTCTGTCTCTCTTTCTCTCTCAAAAATGAACACTAAAAAAAACTTTATTAAGAAATAATAATTCCATATTAATTTGTGTGATTACTTATTGGATCATCTCTTGTCTCCTACTTTAAACCCTTATACTGTACCCCAAGGTTTAACATTTGTCTTATCTGGGGCCCAGAGCAGGACTACAAATAGAGGCCAAACACCATATATCCATACATTTTACAGTTATAAATCAAGCTAACAAACTGGTAAATAAAATGTATTCTATCTTCCTATCTTGACAAATATAAAAATGTGAAAGGTAGGCAGCCTGGATGGCTCAGTTGGTTAAGCGTCCAACTTCGACTCAGGTCATGATCTCACTGTTTGTGAGTTTGAGCCCTGCATTGCGCTCTGCACTGACAGCTCCAAGCCTGCTTCAGATTCCCTGCTGTCTCCCTCTCCCTCTCTGCCCCTTCCCTGCACGTATGCATGCACTTTCTCTCATTCTCTCTCTCTCTCTCAAAAATAAACATAAAAAAAATGTGGAAAGTAAAGTTTGAATGTTAAACTAAGAATTCTTGGATTCTTCAAAGTTCTGGCCAAAACACAGTACCAAGAGGCAGTCCTGTCCCCAGTCAACATCCCTCTCTCCCCATCCCTAGCTCAGTCACAGCCCAGGGGGTCTCACACACTTGAACTCTGCAGCCTGAACACTAGGCTAGCTCTGTCTAGATCAGGAGCTGGCAAACTTTTTCTATAAAAAACCAAACAGTAAATATTTTAGATTTTGTGGGCCATTCAGTCTTTGTCACAACTACTCAACTCTGCATTTCAGTACAAAGCAGCCGTAGACACTCTGTAACCAGATGAGCATGGCTGTGTTCCAATAAAACTTTATTTATAGAAACAAGCATCAGCTGGATGCAGCCCACATTAGCTGGATGCAGTGGTCTGCTGACACCTGGTCTATACTTTTACAAATAGATGCCCCTCAGCAACTTCAGACCTAACCGTATACACACTAGGAGCATGATTTTTCCTTAGAAAGGCAGACCTGGCAAAAAAGCCCAAACAGACCCTGAAAGTTCACTCAGGGTCATTTAGGAAGGGAGGTCCCAGGCCCGTGGCTACCCAGAGTGGACCCTGGAATGCCAGCACAGGCTCCAGTTGGGCACCTCCACTCGGCCCTGCAGACTCCTCCCCTACGGGGAAGATGCAGTCAGACGAGGGCCAGAGCCTGCCTTCTAGCACCTGAGGTGCAGGGGATCTTCCTGATCAGACCCAAGGGCACACAGAAGATACGCAAAACAGTTTTGAACATTTGAAAGAATATATTTAAGATTATGATATTTTCATCGTATCATTGAAATCACTTCCATGACAGTTAATGCAACAATTTTGTAATTGTAACCAGGAAGGTGAGACAATGTTTTTTACAAAGGAAAGAAAGGATCTGGTTGCAGACACATCTTTAATTTCTTGGTGTGTAGCCTGAAGCAAATTACTTGACTTCAATCCTCACTCTTCTCAGCTGTAAAAGACTTTTCATAGTGTTTTGGGAAAGCTTAAATAAGATAATAAGAGAAAAGTAATTAGCACAACGCCCAGCACACGGCTAATGGTCAAAGAAAGCTAACTGGGGTAAGCTCCAGGCTACCAGAACAAGACACACCGGTTTAGAAATTCCAAGTTGTCTTAGAGTCCTCCCAGTCCACGGAGCTTGCCTTGTCAGACACTCCTGAGTCAAACTCAGCCTGCTATTGAAAACTGTTCAAGACAGCAACCATTTTTTAAAACTGGAAAGAAAAAATGGCCATTTTCCCATCCTCCTCAGGCTACAATATTACACATCTATAGGTATTGAAAGTCCCAATAATAAACCATTTCATTTTTAAATTCCACAATAACATGAATTGGGGGAAAAAAGTCGAGCTTGATATAGCAGAGATTTTAAAAGATGCTTTCCCATCATTCTCCAAGAAGCACTCTGCAACTCAAACACATTCATCCACACATCACTACTCTCTCTTTTAGTTTCCTCAAACTCGCTTTATAATGACTGTTTTCCATGTACAGATTTAGCATGATTACATGTTCAGCTGCCTTGGCTCTATTTTATGGTAAGGTGCTTAAGTGAAGAGGCTGACTACATATTCCATACAACAAGGTAAGGACTCTGTATATCCACGTATTAGCTAACTGCACTCTCCAGTAACCATTTCCGCAGTTTTAATGTCAAACTCTTATCAATTTATTCTAAAGATTAAGTTTAAAACCTGAAACACCCAAAAACTTTTGTTAAAGGAAGAGACCACTGGGGCGCCTGGGTGGCTCAGTCGGTTAAGCGTCCGACTTTGGCTCAGGTCATGATCTCACAGTTTGTGAGTTCGAGCCCCGCCCTGGGCTCTGTGCTGACAGCTTAGAGCCTGGAACCTGCTTTGAATTCTGTGTCTCCCTCTCTCTCTCTCTGCTCCTCCCCTGCTCATGCTCTCTCTCTCTTCTTCAAAAATAAATTTAAAAAAAATTTTTTTAATTATTTTTTTAATTAAAAGAAAAAAGGAATAGACCACTAACTAGTACACAAGTTAGACACACAAGTTAAAAATACAGCAAAATCTCAAACAATAAACAGTAAATACAGACGTCTGAGATGCTAAGTCAAAAATAAAAAGATAATTATGATTAATATAATAAACTGACTATAACAACATTATTCACTGCCTCAGAAAGTTTCATAAATGTAACAAATTAAGCTGGTTGCACTGAAAAGATAAAAGGTTTTTAGATTCATTTTTAAAACATCTGTGCATTTTCTTTAATCTTCAAATGTAAAATGTCAATTGCCAAAGCTTTGGCTATAGTGTACTTACAAAAAAGAATATTTGGGAATTATTGGGTCTTACACTAAAAATTCCTCAGTCTGTCAACTAACAGATGTTTCAGAGAAAGTGGTAAAAAGGTAAAAGAATAAGAACTCTGCCCCTATGCCCTTAAAAATTCAATCACACAAAATTTTTCTACATTTAAAATCAACATGAAGGATTATGTTTAATAGGCTTTTGCTAGAAAAGAATATACACATAATCATGTACACAAGGAAAAATTTTAGCAAATTTTCAAGCTATTCCAAAAAAGAAGGGGAAAAAAGGACCACCATCAATAGCAAGAGATGGGAAACGGCTTAAATATGCACATTTTAGAGATAAGCATTTATCTATGTATTCTGCAAAGAAAAGAAAGAATAAATGCTACATCTTAACTCCGGGGTCTCTCAAAAATATGACTGATGACCATGGAGGAGTCACATGAGCCTTTAGCAAGAGCCAAGTTTAAGGTGCTGAATGGTACTCAGAAACCCCTCTAAGGGTGCCTGGCTGGCTCAGCAGGTGGAGCACGTGACTCTTAATCTTGGGGTTTTGAGTTCAAGTTCCACCTTAGGTATAGAGATTAAAAAGAAAATCTTTAAAAAAAGAAAAAGAAAAAGAAAAAGAAACCCCTCTAAAAACTGAAATTATAGTTAATGAAAGTTAATAACTGTACTAAGTCATCAAGAAACTTAGTTAAATCTCTTAGTGCATGGATAAGGGTAAGCTGACCCAAAATATAAATATATTAAAAGGAAAATTACAGCATTTCAACAATATTTCTAGAAAACAAATCTGTAATATGGTTTCTGGCCTTCCAGAGACCCAAAGCCCTCCATATCAAAAGGGAGCCACAGCCCCTTTATTCGAGTTTACATGAACAATATCTCTAATTATTGTGCAAGGCTGCCAGCTGTTATGAATATTGCAAATAGATGAGAACCTGTCTAGGAGTATAGGGTGTGGTCTCAGATGGAGAGAGTCCTATGAAAGAAAGGCAGAGTAGTACTAGAGAGAGAAAATCCAGTTTTGTAACCTGCACAAGGACCAAGGAGGGGGCAGATCCATAGCTGTGTCTAGAGAATTTACAAATCTCGTGAGAACTTAAGGTTGTTTTTATTTCAATACTCTGAAAACAAATAATGTAAGGATATCCTTGATGATCACAGCAGCCATGACCATTGTGTCTAAGCAATATGTCCTGCCCTCAGGAATCTCCTTAGGTCAATGAAAAAGGAAAAAAGATGGACTTGGGAATTTAAATGATGTGTTCTCACTCAGTGAAAGGTAAGGGAGGTCAAGTTCCTCAGCATGAATCAAAGTTTCACAGAAGTTGAATATTGTAAATATGGTGGGAGAATTGAGTCACCATCCACCATACAGCAGGTTAGACCAGTAGACTGCCAAAGAACCCACCCAGAATAGTCAGTATCATATTTGTTACAAGTAGCAATTTAGCTAATGTGCTTAAATAAATATAGTTCAATTGAATTAGTAATAAGGAAGTGTACTTAATTTCTTTTTTTTTTAAGTTTATTTTTACTAATTTCTACACCCAGCGTGGGGCTCAAACCCACAACCCAAGATGGAGAGTTGCATGTTCCTCCAACTGAGCACAGCCAGGCACCCTGAAGTGTACTTAATTTCTAAATTGATTTAGGTTTTATAAAGGTGCAAGGGCTAAAAACAAAACAAAACAAAACAAAACAAAAAAAAAAAAAAAAAAAACAAAACAAACAAAAAATACACAAAAACTCCCCTACAATTAAAAGTATCATTACAATAATAATGATTTAAGTCAACTCTGGGGTTCTACAAATTATTTACTTTAAATTTTTTTTATGTTTATTTATTTTGAGAGAGACAGAGACAGTGTGAACAGGAGAGGAGTAGAAAGAGAGGAAGAGAGAGAGAGAGTCCCAGGCAGACTCTGTACTGTTAGTGCAGAGCCCAACATGGGGCTTGAACTCACAAAACAGTGAGATCATGACCTGAGCTGAAACTGAGAGCCAGACGTTTAACTCACTGAGCCACCCAGGAGCCCCAAATTATTTATTTTAAAAGGTATCTCATCCAACTTTGAGAAACTCTGGTTAAGTCCTGAATCCCACATTTATTATCTGTTTAACCTTAAGCAAGTTCACAAAACTTTCTGAGCCTCAGTAAATATCAATGGCCTGAGAAGTAACAATGGCTACTTCACAAAACTAAGGTCAGTCCTAATGAAATCAGAGAACATGCAAGTACTCAGTACAGTGCCTGGGGCTTAGTAAATACCCAGTACAACAACACTCACCATCATCAATATTAACTACAAACACATTGTATTGTTTTCTTAAAGGATGATCATCTTGTTGTTAATAATTAGTTTTTGCCCTCTATTAATTTCACATATGACTAGGAAAAGCATTCAAATTCTGAGCCTTATATTCCCTTCAATCTCTATGATCAGTTCTTGAAAGAAAGTAAATTGAATTATTAGAAATAATAATACTACCTATGTAGGTGGTTTTACATGTATCCCAGGAAGAGAACTAGACCCTTAAGCACAATATGTTTCTTTCTTATGTATAAAAGAGGAATAACAATATTAAACATTGGCAATGGCTCTACAAAGATTGGCTGATTAAAAAAGTTGCTAAGCAATTTACACATGAGGGTAAAATTTTCACTAGTGCAGCAAATTGCATCATTTGTTCAAAATATTCACTGTCCCTCTCTAGTCAGCTCATTCCTATATTCTCCTTCCCATAAAAAAAGAATCCTTTCTGCCTCTCTGACATCAGGTTTGGCCATGTGACTTGTTTTGACGAATGCAATGCAAGTTGAACTAACACATGCCATATCCAAACAAAAGGTGTAGGAGCCATCTTATGAGTAATCCATTCATTTTTTCTTCTTTACAGTGAGACCGGCTCATCCAAGAAAAGGACCATTCCCTTCAGCCTGACAACCAGAATAAAGACAAGGTAGGGCATCATTACAGACAACCCCTGGGAGAGAAATAAATCGCTGAGATTTGGAGGTTGTTACCTCAACATAACCTAGCAATATCTGACAAATACATGCAGATCCCACAAATGGAGGACTAAAACAAAATTTTAACATTTAGGTTAAAATATAGAGGAGCATTTTCTCACTGATTCATCTCCCTCACTTCTTTCCTCCTTTTGCCATAATACCAGTCTGGTAATGTTATTCTTTCAGGGATAAAATGTCTCATCTTAGGTCTCTAAATGCAAATCACTTGTAAGTGATGTCTTTTGAGGCACAGATACACGTAACTAACCATTTTAACTGCGTCCAAATGTATTCTCTTTATCATTCCTGGGCACTGATTTCTTTCCTAACAAATAGCTGCTCCAAATGCTTGGACATCAAGAGGAAGGCAATCATTGGAGAGGCGTGAAGGGGGATAAACCCTACTGAGATAATATAGTTATGCAAACAGCTCAAGTGAAGGGCAGGAAACATCAATGGGCGTAGGCTAGAACTCACCACATCAATGATTATCACGTGTGTGAGTGCCTGCCCTGGAGCACAATCCCATGAAGAGTCCAGTCATGTCTGGCCCAAGCATGCCTCACCACAGGATGTCAAAGAAAGGGGCCCCATGCACCTGCTATCTGTGATTCCATCTTACAATGAATGGCTCTGTGCATTCCAGATTGCACCAAGTGATGCCACTGTCTTTCCGTGAGCCTTGCGCAAGACAGATGATTCAACCCTGATAGATCCTTAAAGGCAATAGCCATGTCTCATTCATCTTTGTATCCCAGTACTATTACACTTGTAATTAAAGGCCGCTTAGTGCAGAGCAGTTAAAAGCATGGGCTTTAAGTCAAGAGTTCAAGATTCAAATACCAGCTTCTCCACTTACTTGTGTTAACAACCTTATGAATAGATGCTGTTAAGTACCCTTGCACTGTCCCTCTGACTTGAACATTTTAAGAGAGAGAGAGAGAGAGAGAGAGAGAGAGAGAGAGAGAACGAGTGGGGGAGGGGCAGACAGAGAGAGAGAGGGAGACACAGAATCCGAAGCAGGCTCCAGGCTCTGAGCTGTCAGCACAGAGCCCGAGATGGGGCCTGAACCTACAAACCGTGAGATCATGACCTGAGCCGAAGTCAGGCGCTCAACTGACTGAGCCACCCAGGCTCCCTCTGACTTGAACATTTTAGAGCAAAGGACTTTACACCAGCAATATCAGCATCCCTGCTGAAGACTTCTTTTGAACCCTGGAAAACTACTCTGCTCTTGTAGGGTGCAAGATACAAGTTCGAGGAAAGTAACCACCTTCAAAAACAACTGGTTGAGATGTTTATATGTCTGTGCTCACCAAAGCATTATTCACAATATCCAAAAGGTAGAAACAAACCAAATGTCCATTGACAGATGAATGGATAAACAAAATGTGGTATGTAAATACAATGGAATATTATTCATCCTTAAAAAGGAATGAAATTCTCATTCATGCTACATCAAGGATAAGCCTTGAAAATATTACACTAAGTGAATTAAGCCAGATACAAAGGGACAAGTATTATATGATTCCACTCACATGAGGTACCTAGGATAGTCAAATTCAAAGAGACAGAAAGTAAAATAATGGTTGCCAAGAGACTGGGGGCAGGAGGGAATGGGAAGTCAATGTTTAATGGGTATAGAGTTTCCTTTTGGGTTGATGCAAAAATTCCGAAGATGGATGGTGGTAATGGTTTCACAACATCGTGCATGTACTTAAAACCACAAAGTTGTACATTTAAAAATGGTTGAAATGGTAAATGTGTGCTACATATGTTTTACCACAATAAAAAAATAAGAATAATAAAAATATATTTTAAAAAAGAAAAGAAAAAAACTGACAGAAGCTGGTGGTTGGTTACACATCCCTGCTCGCTTAACCCTCATGTGAGATCATCCTAAGGGAGGGGTTTTACCCCATTTTCAGAGTCTCCTTGTGAGATTAAACTCCAGTCACCACTGGAGTAGCTTCCTGAATAATGTCCCATCTGTTGTCTGCCTTCTCTTCCCTACCTCATACCCTGGTTCACCTACTGGTGATAGCAAATAATTACCTTCACAAGAATACTTGTCTCAGGGTTTGCCACTGAAGGCAAGTGTCTTAACTTCTCTAAACACTTACTTCCTCATCATGAGAAATAATACTTGGATCATGGACTTACTGTAAAAATTAAATGAGATTATTCTTAAACATGCTTAGCAAAATGCCTGCCACATAGTAGTTACTTATTAGCTTCGTGAACTTCTAGCCCAATACTCACCTGCCTTTTAAACTAAGACTCTCAGTTTCAGGAAGAGATTAAAAATCAAAGAGCTATCGTTTTCCATCTTCCACCCGATTAACACCTCCCATGATTTATCATTCACCATTTAACCACAAGAGGCATGAAAAGGAACTAGAATTTTGCATCCAATTCAAGCCTTTGCTTAGAAGTGGGGTAAGCCCACAAAGGAAGTTAGATAAACTCCCAGATATAACAGATTTTCCAAGACAGACAGATCACCACCATACCCTCCTGACCTGGAGAATTAGGGAGCTATGGGGATAACAATACACAAACCTTAACTCTACCCTTTCTCTTTGCCTCCAAATGTACCATCTTAGCATCATTAAGGCTTATGATGAAGACTAAGATGCATTGAGTCTTTTTCTGCTCTCTAGTGCACCAAATGAAACCATAGCATCAAGAAAATCCATTGAAGTGTATCCTTTGCTAAGTACCATTTTATTTGCTCTGGTTTCTCTTTACTTGCTTGCCAAAATACACAGAGAATTTTGTTAGCACAGTGATCAACTGTGCCAATTAGCAAACCAGAGGAATAGGTTACTGACTCTGGTGGACTCTCATAAATAAAACTGATGAGAAATTCAGGGCACCTGGGTGGCTCAGTCGGTTAAACATCTGACTCTTGATTTCAGCTCAGGTCATCATCTCAGGGTCGTGAAATCAAGCCCCATGTCGTTGGGCTCCACACTGGGCATGGAGCCTGCTTAAGATTCTCTCTCTCCTTCTCCCTCTGCCCCTTCCCTGCTCTCTCTCTCTCAAATAAATAAATAAATAAATAAATAAATAAATGTTAAAAAAAAAAGACTGATGAGAAATTCAATTTCTATACCCTACTTTTGTAGAAAATGGCTTTCTGAATATGTGTTTTTTTTTAAAGCTGAACAAAAGTTGACTACACTTACATGTTAAAAAGGGAAGCTCTGTTACCAAAACAAATAAATAATAAAATCCCAAATTATATCTTGTCCTTTATCATAATCCCCCAAAGCTTTTTTCTAACACCTCATATATCCATAGCCTTCAATTTTGTTCTTATCTCTCACAATTATATACAGGTGGCCAACCTAAGTACAAAGCATCTGACCGAAGGTAAACACCATCCATACTGGGCATGTCTAATGGTTTCCATCTTTGCCTCAATTACATTAAGTTTATGAGGCTCATACTTCTCCCTACATTACTGCCTATATTTTTCCATTTCCACTTACTTTTTATAAAATAATGACAAGATTCCAGAAATATTCAAATAATCACACAAACTCTGCTATACAAATATGGTAAGTGCTGCTGAAATAAAACTACTTCTTGAGAGTTAAGATCATGATTATAATAGCTCAAAACATTGGTTCATAAGTTGAAGCACAGAAGTCAAGATTAATGTATGAAAGGGACTTTAGCAATGTTACCATCTAAAGTACAAAGTGGTGTAAGTCATACAAAAGTAAAGTCATAGGTAACTGATATGCATAGGGCATTGAATGTGGTTCCAGCACATAACTCTCAGTTTTGTACATTTCAGGGAGTACACCATTTCCATTCGTGAACTTTCTCACACCACTTTCAGAAGCTGTATACTATGAATTTCCTTTTAGTCTAACCAAGTCAGTTTAATGCCAACTGTAAACATGTTCAAAGATTTTAAAACAAGAGCCATACTCTCTGTGCTCTACTCAAAACTCACTGAAAAGAATTTGGTCCCTGATGACATTTGGAGAGATTCTCAAAGCCAACAAATAGTGTGGAGTCCCATTATAGAACAGGAGCATCTTCACCTGGAAAGTGGTCTTTTAAAGGTATTAAAACTGCATAAATTGTGTTTGGTCAATGGAATCATAATGGGCAGTGCTAGGATTCCCAAGACCATATTCACAATCTTTCTATTGCTTTCCAGGTCATTCTACTACTTGCTCATGCCAATTTCAAACCCTATACTCCCACAAACACTGAAAGCAGGTGGTTATTGCCATGAAAGTAGAATGAAAGAATAAAGAGAATCCAGCAACTTTGGTTGTATCAGAGATGAAACCCCTTGATGGTTAAGTTCGAACCTCATCTCCTTAATGGATCACAGGGTCTTCATGCCTTCACTCTGTCTGGCCTCTTTCATCATCTGGCATCCCCAGCTAAGCTAATCTCCAGCTCCACAGGTCTACTTTCACCTCCCCAAATCCCAAATCTCCTATTCTCTTGCTCATCTTTGGACCTAGACTGTTCCTTCTACCATCAAAACGAAGGGCACCCCAGCTAACTCCACTTAGTGCTCCACCTCACCCTAGGTGTCACCTTCTTCAAGAAGCCCTCTTCAGCCTTCATCCATGAATCTCCTAAGCCCTCCGTGACACCCTGGGTGCTCCCCCATAATAGTTCCCATTACAATAGCCTGCTTATTTGTCTAGTGCCTCACTAAAGGCTACAATCCCAAAGCCCCTAAATATCACTTGCTCTGTTTACAGTTGCATTCCCTGTGCCCAGGAGAGGGCTGGCAAGAAGCAAGCACACGCACATTTGTTGAATATATAATATAAGCACTTAACTCTTTGTTAATAAAGTCCATCATGAAAGCACACTAGCCATTCTTGTTTTCCAGGATAAAATAGCTAATAAAATGACAATTACTGGGGCACCAGGGTGGCTCAGTTGGTTGAGCGTCCAACTCTGGCTCAAGTCATGATCTCACGGGTTGTGTGTTCAAGCCCTACATCGGGCACTTTGCCCTTAGGTGGAGCCCACTTCGGATCCTCCGTCCCCTTCTCTCTATGCCCCTCCCTCCCCCCCTCCCCCCCCCCCCCCCCCCCCCCGTCTCAAAAATAAACATTTAGGGGCGCCTGGGTGGCTCAGTCGGTTAAGCGGCTGACTTCGGCTCAGGTCATGATCTCGCGGTCCGTGAGTTCGAGCCCCGCGTTGGGCTCTGTGCTGACCGCTCAGAGCCTGGAGCCTGTTTCAGATTCTGTGTCTCCCTCTCTCTGACCCTCCCCCGTTCATGCTCTGTCTCTCTCTGTCTCAAAAATAAATAAACTTTAAAAAAAAAATAAACATTTAAAAAATGCCAATTACTTAATTCTTTGCATGAAAAAAACTATTGTAAAAAAATATCATTTTAGATCTGGAAAGAGACCAGATGATTTTGACACATACCGAGAGATCCCCAAATAAGGAGAAAAGTAGTGGCAAAGCCAAAAATGGAACTCAGGTCGTTTGACCCACAGGTCAGTACTCACATCTATATATCCAAAAGGATCTGCTCTGAAGTTATTCTAAGCAAGTATTCATGTTACTGAATTCAAGGTGGCCTGTCAGAGTATTTGAAGCCTGTGTACAAAAAGACAGTTTTGTCTTGGACTTAACAGAAAAGGTAAAGAATTTCCCTTGTGTACCCCTGCTAACCGTTCCATGCTTACAAGCCTAATGAACAGCAGCCACTGAAACTCAGTTGCCTTTGTATCCACCCAGCTCAAACAAGATCTATTTTCAACACGCTCCTAAGAATGCCAAACACATTCACAACCAAACCTCCTGCTTCCTGAACCCCACCCCCACCCTGCCATGGGGAACTTCCAGGAACAAGATGGTTAAAGGGCCAAAATGCAAAACAAAGAAGGGGTAGGAGGGAACTTTACCCAGAAAGAAAACACACACACACACACACACACACACACACACACACACACACACACACACACACACACAGAGGAAAGAAAGAAGATACATCAAAAGCCCTCCTCTGAGAGCCAAATGTGAAAGAGTCAACAACATTGCTCCCAGGATCCTGCCCTTTGAACCACAATCTTGCTCCTCCAGGTGATGACAGTTAACTTGGAGCTGGCTGAAAGGAAGGCAGCATGGTTAAACTGCCTTCAACTAGGCATAAGAAAGCCATCCTGGTAGGAGTTTGGCAGCTACCGGTTCACCAAGAAAATAACCAGGGAACATCGCACCAATCCAACCACACATCTTGCAGAGCAGCTCAAACCTCCACCTTCAGAACAGAGTTCACCAACAGGGCAACTCCAAAACCCTATACCCACTTCAGTCACCTTGGACCCACAGAGGATGAACTTCCCACCTCGACCACACCCACCCTGTTTTAGAGAAACTTGCTACAGAAGACCTAGTAACTACAATGCATAACTAGGTTTAGTTTTTCATATAAAACCCTGCCCTTTCTTATTATAATTAGCCACGCTGCTTTAGTGGAAAGCCTCTGACAGTCTGTATAAGGATCTGAGAGTATTCCTACAGAACAGTCACATTGCTCAATTCCCATTCAAGCTCTCGTCTTCTAAGCCACTAAGAAGTTGCCTTGAATTAATAGTTTGCTCTTAATACATTTACAGGGAATGCACTTTGCTGCCTGCAATTCATTCATATTCTGAAATCATGTAATGACAACTACCTTTAGGGGTGGAAAGCTGCAAGGCAGGGAAGGAAAAAAAATGGAACAAGAACACTAACAGACCTGGCATGCACACACATGCACACGTGCAAACACTGCACACATATAAGAGAATCAAGTGAGCAAAATGTAGAATCTAAAGAACATACCATGGCAAAGTACAGCTGCTTGTATAAGGCATCTATGATCACTGTCACTGGCCTTTCATCCACAGGTGTACCCCAGAGATGCCCTCCGACCCAACCCACACTTTTCATCCACTGGGGCCACAATCTCACTATTAACTTCCAAGAAAAAGTAATCACTTAGTTCCTTCCTGAAAGTGCTGGCTGCCTTTCTTTCACTTCTCTTCATTCTCTTTTTAATTTTGTTGAGTGCCCACTAGGTGCCAGCAACTAGAGATTTCCTGGAACTTCAAAGCAATAAATCTGAAACATGGAAGTGGAAAAGGAATGCCCAAAAGTTAAAAGCACAACCTGAGGCACAACGCTGGGAAACAGACCAGCCAAGGACTAAGGCAATCTGATAATGGCAGAAGCTGAACTGGCCCAAGAGAGGGGTGACCATTTATATGAGCAATTAAGTCAGTGTGGTTGTAGCCTTGACCTTCCCCAGCTGAGGCACAGTGAATAGCAAATCACAAAGAGGACTCAGCCCGAGCAGTGAAAGAAAGCCAGCCTGGCTCTTCCTGGTGCCTTTGCACTGACACTGGGTTCAGGGTTGTTTCTGCTGTAATCAAGGGGCCATAGACTACTACCACGATGGCAAGCGATAATTTAGGAACCTTGAGGGTCAGGCAGATGCAGGTTCAGTTTCTAGATCTGCCACAGCATTAACTTTGAGCAAATCCTTCTGTTCATTTATTCAATCAACAGATATTTATTTGAGCATCTACTATGTGTTAAAGACTCTTTTAGGCACTGGGGATACAGCAAAAGGCAAAAGCTCTTCCCTTCATAGAGCTTAGCAAATTCTTTGAGCCTCAGTTTCCTCATCTACAAAATGGGAATAATATACCTACCATTATAGGTAGTTTGAAATGAGGAATATAAAGCACCTAGCACATAATAAATGTTCAGTGAATGGTATCCTTCACAGAACAGAGCTAACTTAGCTACAACTCCCAACTAGAGTGTGAGCTCCAAATGAAGAACTATCTCTGGTTTACCTCTATACCCCCCAGTACCTATCACATAGTAGGTGCTCAATGAGTATTTCACAAATCAATGAATGATTATTCAATCAATAGTAGCCATTATTATGGTAACTTATAATCATTATTCTTTCCCAAGCCACTGAGGTTCTATTACCTAAAAAAGCAACAGGGAAGGGGGCACCTGGGCAGCTCAGTCAGCTGAGCCTCCAACTCTTGATTTCAGCTCAGGTAATGATCCCAGGGTCCTGGGACCGAGCCCCATGTCAGGCTCTGCACTGAGCATGAAGCCTGCTTAAGATTCTTTTTCTTTCTCCCTCTGCCTGCCCCTCTCCCTTGTTCACTCTCTAGCTTTCTCTCTCTCACTCTAAAAAAAGTTAAAAAATAAAAAAATAACAAGGCATTAAGTTAAAGCCTTTTTTAAATAAAAGTAAGGTGCACTACACAATATATCTTCAGACTTCTTTTTACATAAAAGAGAATGTTACTAAACGTAAGTATTCCAATTCAAGAAATCTATTAGTATGGAGACTTGCATAGGCAGCTGACGCAGATGTCTGCCCACTGCTTTCCTAACCATAAAGTAAGGACAAGTTGGCCAGGTTTCAGGTTGATCCATAAGACACTTAAAAAGTACAGTTAAATGATGGGGTGCCTGGCTGGCTCAGTCGGTGGAGCATGTGACTCCTGATCTTAGGGTCCAGGTTTGAGCCCTACATTATGTGTAGAGATTACATTAAAATAAAATCTCGTATAAAAGAAAATACTTGATAGCAGCACTCTCAACAATAGCCAAATTAGGGAAAGAGCCTAAATGTCCATCAATTGATGAATGGATAAAGAAATTGTTGTTTATATACACAATGGAGTACTACACGGCAATGAGAAAGAATGAAATATGGCCCTTTGTAGCAACGTGGATGGAACTGGAGAGTGTGATGCTAAGTGAAATAAACCATACAGAGAAAGACAGATACCATATGTTTTCACTCTTATGTGGATCCTGAGAAACTTAACAGGAACCCATGGGGGAGGGGAAGGAAAAAAAAAAAAAGAGAGAGAGGTTAGAGTGGGAGAGAGCCAAAGCATAAGAGACTCTTAAAAACTGAGAACAAACTGAGGGCTGATGGGGGGTGGGAGGGAGGGGAGGGTGGATGATGGGTATTGAAGAGGGCATCTTTTGGGATGAGCACTGGGTGTTGCATGGAAGCGAATTTGACAATAAATTTCATATATTTAAAAAAAAATACTTGAAGTTTGGCACACGTACTAAAAGATAATCTATCAGAAAGGTTATGCTTTAAAAAGAGTGCCACATTAACAATCACAAAACCTCAATGGCTTAAAACAACAAAGGTTTATTTCTTGGTTTCATTATATGTCCAATGCCAGTTGCTCATTTAGTGACTAAGGGACTCAGGCAGATGAAGACTCCATCTCAACACATGCTTCCATAACTATCACAGCAGAAAGCAAGCACTGTTCGGTCTCACACTGGAAAGTAAATATTCTAGCATAGAAGTGACACTAGTCACTTCCAACAAACATGAAGATATCTTAAACAACACAAACCTGGACTCTGAATTTTGAGAGTAACTCTGATTTTTTTCTATAACTATACTGAGGGTCCAGATAAGCTTTTATTTAGGAAACACAAAAAAAGTTTCTACAGCTGAAAAACATTAGAAAAACCACTAATGTAAACCAAATCCTTTGTTTTACAGATTAAAAAAGTAGAGGGGGGGGAGGGGGGAAGGAGGCCCAGGAAGTTAAAGTGACCCCACCCCACCCCCAGGAAAGCTCCAGAATGTTTACCAGATGTAGAAATAAGTCCATTGATAGATTTGTTGTACAGCTGCACCACCCTCTGGCCTTACCCTTCATCTTTGCTCTCTTTAACTGGCACAATAGAGCCAGACCCAGACCAAAATCATGTCACACAATAAATGGTATGGACGGTAAGTAGTCCCCACCCTACTGCACTAAATAATGATTCACATCCCATTAGCAATGCTCTACATTACTCATTCCTTATTTCCTGGCAAATGTGAAGCCATTAGTAGAAGTTAATACTAACCTTCAGGACACTTTCATTTTGTTCTCAGAAGACTACAGGTTAACAGCCAGCTAGGATGTGTATTCACTCAATTTCATTCTTTTCTCATGTGCCCAGCTTTGCTTCATGCCCAGTTTTCCTCCACCTTTCATTCACACTAAAGCACTGGGTGCCACATACTTAGGCCTCAATGGTCTTCTAACCCCCAATCTTTCTTTTTCAAATAATCTTATACTATCTAGCCCATGAAATAAACTCAAACTTTTCAACCTGGAATGCAGTTACCTCAATTTTATTCCAACCTACATTATCTCTGGTGTAGTACTGATCCTGCCGGGCCAAAGGCAAGATGATGGGCCTGGAAGTCAAAATAACATAGTAATAAATCCTAGATCTGCAAGTTCCTTAATCTGAGTGTCAATGTTCTCACCCTTAAAACAGTATGATGGCATCTACTTTGAGAGCCTCTTGAGAGTGTGTAACAGTGAGGATTGTGTTTGACTACAAGCAACAAATAGCGGCTTGCAAGTAAGGAGGTAATTTGTTTTATGCAATAAGAAGTATGGGAGAAGTCAGTCTAGGCTGGTACTATGGCTCAATGACATCATTGAGATCAAGATCCTTCCAGGTTCCATTTTTACGGAACTGTCATTAAAATGGAACCATGGAACCATTAAAAATGGTTCTGCCATTTTTAATATCTTTGTTGCGGTAGTTGGCTGCTGCCCTTTCAGGCACTGCACCTATGTTCCCAGGAGCAAGAAGCAGAAAGGGGCCAAAGCTGTTGCGGTATACTAGCCACATGTGTCCTCCTCACTAAGCTTTTAGGAAAGCCCTCATCCAACAACATCCACTTACATCATTGTAAGACCTGAGTCTCATGGCCACTCTAGGCTGTAAAAGAGTCTTGGAGAGTGAGATGGGCATATTTCCATCTCAAACAAAATTGAGGTTCTTTTAGTTAGAAAGGAGAGAATGAATATTGGATAGGCAATCAGTAATGTCCATCATAGTATTAAATTATACATTTTAGGTAAAGTGCTAAGCACAGTAGTTAACAGCTCAATAAAGGTTGAGCTGTAATTACTACCATCATAATTACTGTTGTTATTATTACTCACCTATCTTACCCTCTGATCAAATGGAATAACTCATTATATCTAGATGTTCTCCTTACATTTCTACTATATACTTATCTATATGCTCTATATGTATTTCCAACACTATCTCTGCTTCAAGGTCCAGGAAAATGCCATTTCATCCAAGAAGTCTTTCCTGACACCTACCCCTAATAATAAGTTCTATAGTGGCAGAACCCACATCAGACAAAAACTCCTATGTTCATTATTCCATTGAGCCTCATCTCTTGGAACACAGTAGGCTCTAATAAACAGTGCCTTGATAATTTAAGTAATTCATGTACATTTCATACTCACATTTATAGTCAATCCTCTAGAATCAAACATGGTATATTCCTATAATGTAAAAGTTAAATGTTAGGTTTATATGTCATAAAGATAGTTGTGGGACAGAGAGGATGCAGATTGTATTCCCTAAGAATAAGAAGAAAAACATTATAAAATTCTCTAACACACATTACTTTTTATAAGCTGTGGGAGTTCAGATTACAGTTCATCAAATATTCCCTCCTCTACTAAGGGCAGAATCTACTTTTACCCATGGATGTTGATCTTCACCATGTGACATGCTATGTCTAAAAAGGTCATTAGTGAAAATGACATTTGCTTGTGCAGTTTGACTTGGCTATCAAATCCAGGTACCTGCCACAAGAGGGGCATGCCTTAAGTAGCTGCGATCCCTTCTGCTTGGGCCCAAGAACACATGGGGAGCAGACCACAACCCAACATGTAGCCCACAGGACAGCCATCCCAAGAGCCCAGCCTAGATCAACCAAATCACAGTCAACTTAAAAATTCAGGAGTGTGAGAATTAATACCTGTTGCTATAAGTCAAAAAGTTTTGACACAGAGCAAAAGTTGCCTAATATAACTTCTATCAATTGATGTATTTTAGCATTTCTTACATGTTGATTCACTTTGTTCCTTTTCTTCACATAAGAAAGAACAGTGTGAAGCATATCTGTCTTTGGTACATCCAATGATGTCTGTCTTTGGATCAACTGTTTTAGATTTATGAGACCTACATTCCCATTAATATCAGTGCTTTTTCATTTTCCATTTGTTTATTTTTCTAAAAGAAAGTCACAACAAAGTATCAAGCAATAATATAAACATTGCTGAAACTAAACTGTTGACTGGCAAGTAGGTCTCCCATATAACAGCCAAAATGTTAACTTCTTATCTGATAAAAGGTGTTTAAGGGTGTCTGTAATAAAACAAACAAAAATGTAGATTATACAAAGTCAATATCACCAAAGTCAAAGACTGTCTGTTGAGGTGAATTTACGGATTCCATTCATTTAAACTCATATTTGAGGGTATCTGTTTTGGCAAACCATGACCATTGAGTTTCACCAATGGGAAGACGCTGATAAGGCTTAAGTCTTGTGGCCTTTCCAACAAAATAAAATAAGGAGGCCATACTATTTTAATAGAATAATTTTAAATACAATTATATTTACTCACTAATGAAAAAGAGTCTCTTTGTAAGTGAAAGAGAAAATAAAATTCCAATCCCTTAGCAAATGGGGGAAAAAAAGCCAACTGAATAAGAGCATGTATTCAACCAATACCTATTCAAAACTCCAACTGGAAGTTTAAGGTATCAATAAAAATAGAAGAGTGTGGGTTTTGTTTTGTTTTATCTTCTTTTAAATAATCATCATTACATTTGGAACCAATTTCCACTCAGCTAAAGTTGACCTACCAGAAATATATAATACACGAAGTTACTAAATTTGCCTATTGGTAAGAAGTGACAGCCTTCAGAGTGGCAAGACACATAGGACAGTGCAAAGGTCATTAACATCGCAATGGACTCTTAACAGAACAGGCCCTATGTATGCTGGGAGAGTCCATACTTCAGAACGGACACATAGACAGCACAACCCAAATTCGAATTCAAGGCCATAGCCAAGGTCACAGGCTCTGGGTCAGAGAAACCTGTACTCAAGAGATCACTCTTCCACTAAACTGTGACACGATACAAAACTCCTTTTAGCTTCCTTATCTATAATTTGGGGGTAATAATAACACCTACCTCATAGGATCTCTGAAAGTTTTTAAAAAGATAATGTATGTAAAATACTCCACAAAGTGCTAGCATATGCAATAGCAATAATAGTAATAATACTACCCTCACAAACCTGGCTCCTACATGACAACCACCCTAATCAGTATACTCTGACTCACCATCTGTTCACAAAACACTGAATGCACAGCTTTATAGTCACATCCAGATACAGCTTCTATAAGGTAACAGCTCTCTGATCAGTAACTTTTCTAGTGAATTCAGGAAAAGGGCACTGAAAAAAATAAGGCTTTCACTAATAGAGAATTGAGACCACACTCCCTCCACCCATGAACATCTTGCTGGTGAAACCATGCTTCCATGACCATCCACACATCACCCTCCCAAACTGTGCAAGGCTTTTATTAAAGCACAGAGGCAGACAGACAAGATGGCTCACCTTAGGAGCAAACTCACCTTAAAAGCAAACTCTTCTACCCTCCAGAAATGATCTGGCTTGACCCCACTGCCACCTCCAAACTGACAGCCAAACTGTAAGTGAAGAAGGCAAGCCCTCACTTCCAGAAGTTGAGTTACACTGTCAAAAACTAACAGAATCCCTTCAATCCGTGGTCATCCTAACAAGGCATGCTTCAAAAATATCTTATAAATCCATTAATAGAGCCAAGAACCAAGTACTATATACCGAAAAACTATGTGACTTTACAAGGACAAGAGTGACCATAGGAGACAAAGTGCCACACCCTTTTTCCAGATAGCTCAACAGTAAATGGTGTCACTTATAAAGAAGTCTGCAATTCTAGAGAAATAGGTGGGCAATTCTAACCCCCCAATACTCCCCCCCCCCAACACCACTGCATTATTTTTTACACAGATCCATTTCATCTTTTTGAAGCCAATGGCCTGAGCATCCCCAACTACCACAACTAGTGAGGGGAGGAAGGGGCAGAGAAGAAACAAACACAAGTCAAGTATACTTGCTTCTGAGCCCATTTTCGAAGAGTTTTCCTCCCGCTTGTCTGCCTCTCACAGCTGGAGCCTCATACCTGGTGGAAACCAATGGTTAAGTAAAACCACTGATTTAAAAAGCCAACCAGGAAACTAACCATGACAAGTGGGAGCTGCCCTCCTCTCCCGAGCGTTGATTGGCTCTTGAGGTTTTACCGGTCCCCGTTCTGCCCACATAAGTGGCAGGTGTGACTGTCAATCACAGAGGGACCTGACAATTCACCACTCTGGGAGTAAATTGCCTTTCATCCAGCAAAGGCAGGTAGCCGCCTAAAATCGATCTGCTCATAACAGAGCAGACCCTCCCTCTCTGGAAAGGAGAACAGAGACCCTTAAGTACAAAATAAATAAGCCCGGGTCGATCCGAGAGTTTATGAGCGCTGTTTTATTAACCCGCACCAAAGCAGTCCTTAATCTTCACTGTCCTAAGACGATCTTTCAAACGCTCGGACGAAATTAAAAAAAAAAAAAAAGAAGAAGAAGAAGAAGAAAGAAAAAAATAAGGCACAACCTTCTAAGTACCCCTTGTCTTGTATAATTCGGAGATGGGGAGGGGAGGAAAGGAATGCCGTTCAGTTTAATTTCACAGCGTATTCGTTTTCATACACCACCACCCTCTACCCCTCCCCAGTAAAGCCGGCTTCATTTTCCCTGACACGGGTTTTTTTTTTTTTTAACACGCTCCCCTCGGAGCCCACCAAGGCAGTCGGGCACCCCACCCCCCTGGGCTGGGGCTCCACCTTTCTCCACTTTGTTCTGCTTGGGGTTCCCCCAGACCCTTGCCCCTGCGTACACCCCACCCCTCGAGGCAAGGTGGGGGGGGGGGGGGGAAAGCCAGGCGAAAGAGGGGAGCTGGAGAAAAGAAAGGCGATGGCAGTGAGGGTGGCTGCCGGAGAGGGACTGCAGGAGGTGGCCCGGGCCGCCGGGGCGAGCGAGCGGCGCCCGCGCGCCAGTGCAAGCCGTGCACTTGTTCCAATCCGGGGGTTTCTACATCAAGGCAAATCCGCCCTTAGGCCGCCCCATCCTTTCCCCCGCCCCAGAAAGCCCCGGGGGAGGCGGATGGTTCACCCCTCGGTTCCCCGTGATAACGCATTGCAGCTCCCCACTAATGAGGGGGACCCGGCACGAGGGATGCCCGGCATGGGCGCCCCGAGGGAGCCGGGTGCCCAGCGGCCCCGGCCCCGGCGTCGACGTCTCACCTTTCCGATGCTCGCCCCGGGGCCGTCCCACATGGATTTTTACAACCTCACGTCGCCCTGGCCCCGGGCGGCCGGGAGGAGCTGGAGCCGGCGCCGGAGCCGGAGCCCGAGCGAGCAGGAGCGGGAGGAGGAGGTGGAGGAGGAGCGGGGCGGGGAGGGAGGGCACCGCTCCGAGAGCCGGGGCCGGGCGCGGGGCCGGGCGGGGCTGACGGCCGAGGGGGCGGCACCCGCCGCAGTCCCGAGACGCGCGCTCGCGCGGTGCTGCCAGGGCTGCGCTCCGCCGGGCCCCCCGCCCGGCCGCTCCGCGCGCTCGCCGGCTCGCCGCGGCCCTGACTCACATTCCCAGCATTCCCGAGGAGCCGCTGGGGGGGCCGGGGCTGGGACGCGGGCGCCTCCGCGGGGGGCAGCAGAGAGCGCCTGGCCCTGGGTGGCGGGGGTCTTCGAAGCGCCTCCTCCCGGGAGGCCGTCTTGACGCACGTGGCCCTCATTCTCCTCTCCCCGACGCCCCTTACCGGGTATCCCCCTCCAAAAGCAGCCAGGCACTCCTGGGACTAGTCAAGTGGCTTTGGCGACAGGGGCAGGGATGGCACTTGGTAGAGGAGATGCATACTGTCTTTTAAGTTAAGCTTTAGGGGGGAGGGGAGGTTGAGGTTCCCATGCCCTGGCACCCTATTAACTTAATCTTCTTTAGGAGGGTGAAGGACTTCATAAGATTTTTTACTTTCTTGTTCTCCTAAGGAGAACAGCGAATGGAAGATGAAAAAGGGAGCAAGGAAAAAAAAAAAATCATCACCATCATCATCATCATCATCATCATCATCATCGCCATTCATTGAGTGCCTTCTCTGTGCCCTGCAATGTGCGTGCATCATCCCGTTTAAGGTAGAAAGATGGCGTCTGAGTTCATTCACACACACATGTATACACCTCAAGATAATTTGCAGCAGGAGTTTGGACACGTTTTTCATTGGAAAAAGCTTCCAGCCAAGTCTGGAGCCCCAGCCACTACCATTTTGTATTAGGGAGGGGACTCCAAACCTCACTGGAACCTCCAGATTTGGTCTCTCACTGAGTAGTCAATTTGCAAGACTGGAGCAGTGATTTCCTTTCTGTCCTGATGAGTCTGCTGCCAGCAATTTCAGTGGCCAGATCTAAATGTTTCCTGCTGGGAAGGTTGGGCAAATGAAGCTAAATCCAGCCATGAGATGTCTGGATAAGCAGAGGTGTGGAATCAGCATAATGACTATGGATGACTCCTTCCTTCCTCCCATGATGGGAATTCAAATATTAAATGGAGGAAGTCGACTCTACCCAAATGCCCTGTTCCTTAAGCCTTCCTTTTACACTTGTGGTGTTTATAGTTTTTCACAGACTCATATTCCCTGAGACCTCTTTGCCCTTACCTTATTCTTTCTCTCAGTCACAAGAAATCTGCACTTATTCGATTGACCCAGGTGCTCCAATGTAAAACCAAGCTACATCTGTTGTGTTTAGTTTCCCATGTACATCCTTGACAGCCTCTGCCAAAAAGTCATGATAGATAGATAGATGATAGATAGATAGATAGATAGATAGATAGACCTTGTTGAGAGTCCTTTGAGAAATCCTAAAATCCCTTATCTTTTGAAATGTGACCAATATTTCTTGACTACCTCCTATGTGCACCACTCACATTTTTCCACTACTCTCACAAAAACTCTGTAAGATTCAGAAAAGTCTTTCAGAAAAGTCAGGTAACATACCCAGCTGAGACTATATTTAAATCTATACCTAAAATTCACTATTCTCGTCCACCCAGTCTCTTTTCCTTTGATCCATGGTTCTAAACAGGAATCATTGGACTTCATAGGGACAACTTCTTGTTTATATGCCTATGTACATTTTTCCCCCAGAGAGAAGATCTATGGTTCTCAACAGATTTCTTTCCCATTGGGTCCTTGAGAAAGTTAAGAATAATCACTTTAAATAGAAAACAACTTTATGTAGTAAAACAAGGACTGGAAGTTTTAGGGATCGTAAGTTGTCTTTATCCTCTCTGGGGCTTAGTTTTCTCATCTGAAAAATTAAAACCTGACCTAAAGGATGTTTTTGGAAAAAAAAAAAATGTTTACTTATTTTGAATGAGAGAGAGCATGAGTTGGGAGGGGCAGAGAGGGAGGAGAGAGAGAATCCCAAGCAGGCTCTGCACTGTCAGGGCAGAGCCCAGCATGGGCCTGGAACTCACAAACCATGAGATCATGACTCGAGCCAAAATCAGGACTAGATGCTTAACTGGCTGAGCCACCAAGTTGCCCCTGGACTAAAGGATCTTAAGGTACAGTACAGCAAGAGAAACAGGCAAGAAAACAGGCCATTACAATACCACTTATGAAGGGACAAAGCTCTGGGTGCTGTAGGAGCATATAAGAAGGACAGCCAATCTTTTCCCTGGAGTTCAGGGAACGGCTTCCCAAGGAAATGTCATCAAATTTCCACCCTTCCTGTCCCACCCTGTGCTCAGCCCAGAGCAGCAGCCTGCATACTCTGTGAATCCAACTGTAGGAGATCAAATCTTTGGAGAACACCTGCCCCTGGGTGGGCTGTCATAAGCTCTCTCCAGAATATTTGAAACTGGGCCATTGGAATGAGTCAGCCAGTGGGTACTGAACGGTGAGCTTGTAGCCCAAATCAGAACTAGGGCACGAAAACCATGATGCCGAAGTCACTGAGAAATGAGCTCTAAGACCTTTGCTGGTCTGCAGAAAGGAGAATAGCTATGTAGACAGAAACTCAGATTCCTAAAGATCTAAAATATTTGAGTATCCGACTTCTTACTTGATAACCCCAATGTGGGTATCTAACTGGCATCTCAACTTGGTTTGTTCTAAACAGGACTCTGGGTTTTTATGTTCCAAATCTCTTCTCTCCCAAGGTCGTGGATCAGATTAATGACACTACCCTTTATCCAGTTGCTCAGGTCCAAACCTAGAAGCATCTCTGATTCCCCCTTTTGCTTATACCGCACATCTTCTCCATCAACCAGTTTTGTCAGCTCTGCCCAGTGCTACGTTAGAGCCTGAAGCAAAAAGAAAACTGTATACTCCTATGTATATTTTTTGAACCAAGTAGAAAAAAGTAATAAAATCTCTCCAATGGAAAAACACCACTATATCTATAGCCCCATGTTCCCCAATATGTTCATTCACCACTGCCAATCCTCATAATCCTGCCCAATAGATAGACATCGTGGCCAAGTGGCCCAGGAACTGAGCACTGGTTAGAAACAACTGTTCTTGTTGCACAATGATATAGGGTCATAATACACAACAACAACAACATCTCTCTCTTTTATTTTTTTTTTTTAATTTTTTTTCAACGTTTTTTATTTATTTTTGGGACAGAGAGAGACAGAGCATGAACGGGGGAGGGGCAGAGAGAGAGGGAGACACAGAATCGGAAACAGGCTCCAGGCTCCGAGCCATCAGCCCAGAGCCTGACGCGGGGCTCGAACTCACAGACTGCGAGATCATGACCTGGCTGAAGTCGGACGCTTAACCGACTGCGCCACCCAGGCGCCCCCATCTCTCTCTTTAATACATAGAGAAGTTGCAGGACTGAGATTCAAACCCATGTGTTGGTTCCCAAACTGGCCCCCCTATGTGGAGAGCAAGGAGAGGCCAAAGAAAGAGGCAGACCAGTCCAGTTTGGTAGGTGGCAGGTTTAATAAGCAAGGGACCTTACATACAAGGCTTGTCTCCAGTGATTGCAAGATGAGTAAATCTCTGCACCTGCCCATTAGAATCTTAAAAGTTTATGTAAAGGCCTTAACTGCATTCAGTCATGTATACTGTCCAAATGCTTTCAACACCTTATTCTCTCAAGGCTAAAGCCTTGAAATGGCTCCCACTGTGGGAACAGTGGGAAGAGTGTACATTCTAAGGACTGGGAAGCAGATAAGGAGCCTCAAATAACCCAGGTCCAACTTATGGGTCAAATGGTGATCATATCCTCTCAATTACTTCTTCCAACATGAGGCAGTTTGGCTCCAGAATCAACAAGACAAAATCAAATGGACTTAGTGAGTGATTGGATATGGGACAAGAAGGAGGATATAAGAATGCTCCCAGGAGTCTGGTTTGGGCAACTGGATAATGTGCCATTCACTAAGACTGGAAATAAAGGTGGGGGTGGGTGATATAGGTTTATGAAAATTTATGAATAATTTATGGGTTCAGTTGGAGCTTTCTAAATTTGTGGTGCCAAGGACCTCATGGTGGAAATATCCGGAAGGTGACTATCTCAGTGTGCTTTGAAGTCAGATGAGAGAAATATGAAGACTGTGCTTGGAAGTCATCACATTTGGTAATTAGAGTCATAGGCATGGCTGAGTAACCCAGTACAGTCATTAGCCATGGGAAGAATTTAGTTAGATGAGAAACAAAATCCCTAAACAACTCACAATTATTTGTCTTTAGGCATGTGGTTATTTGTACATGTCTCTCAACAGGATAAGTTTTATTCAAGAGAAACATCATTGGGCTGCCATGAAAGAAAAAAGGTCCAATGAACTGAGTCACTAGCACCAACACCACCACAGTTAATTGGATCAGAAATAATCATCTGACGCTTAGGAAGCCAACCTATTGGTTTAGCTAAACCAATCTAAGCCAATTCTCTTTGCCATGAATGTTTTAAGACTTTGTAGGCCTAAGCATCATAGCAAGCATATCAAAATCCAGCACCATCAAAATGTTTTTTTCCAGGTGGAAATTTTTGAAGGTTTTTTAGCTTTCCTTTTAAAATTATTTGGCTAATTCATTATATTCACTTGTGGCCATGATTTGTCCATAATCATAGAGCATGCTCAAGAATTATTGTGAGATGAGAATGAAATCTAACCTACAATTATTTTCAAATGGAATGAAATGTTTGTAAATATGAAAAACCATAAAGTTATATTTTGTAGACATTCATAATTAAATATTTATTAATTCCCCATTTAGAGTTTCCTATGAATCTGTAATCTCAAGGTATGCAAGTCTTTCAGGGGCTTGCAAAAATGTTGGTTAGTGTTCATATAATGTACAATTACATCAATTGCTTTAGTTCCTTGGTTTCTAATAACTTTCCATTTCCACAATTCTGGCCACTCATAAAATCTGGCCACCCTTGATGTCCTTGGGTTCCATGAGAGGCCCCTGTGTCCCTCCAATAGATGCGTACCTTTCTTTTTTCTGCCTCAGGTAGCTTGAGCAAGTTTCTTTTCCTTGCAGCCACAATTACTCCCTGATTGGAAAAGCCATCTTCTTCATGCTTAAACAAACAATGCCCTTCATTCCAGTTCACTAGAATCCAAAGGCTGAACTTGCCTAGCTACCAGATTTCCCAAAGAAAACAAACCTGGGGGAAACCTCATAAGTAGATACTCTTATAGTTATTGGGTATTACTTACTCTGCTTCGAAAATGTGGCAGATGGCCACGCCAAGCCCTGAGCCTGGCCTGTGTCTATTTCTTTATGGCATTTTCCATGATATACTGCCCATCCCTTAGACCTCCCCTTCTTTCTGCATTCCCTGGCGTGGCTATTTAAAGGTAGTTCATTAGCACATTTTAAATTATGCTAAAAGCTGTAAAATTAAAAGGACTTTTTACCATGCCCATTTTTCAAGAATAACTTCAAGGTGGAAAGTCTTCTTGGAAACCCCTAAGAAGAGAATTAACTACAGATACAAGATTTAAAAACTTCAAAATACTGCAGGCTCATATATTCTTTTGGCTTCACTCAAACCCTTACTCCTTTAGACTAGTGCTTTTTGCTACCAAAGCAGTACATTCTCTTTCTAAAAAGCTAACAGCATTATGGAGAGTTAAGCTATTCTAGAAACCCCTGAAAAGTTCTTACTGTGAATCCTATCCACATTTCCCTCCATGCAGATGCTGAAAAGACCCAGCAAAACTTTAAGGGAGCTAATAATGAGATTCATTACATGAGAGAAAAATCATTTTTAAAATGGGGATGAGGGTGTTGAAACATGAAAGATATATGAAATATCAATAACATAGCAAAGCCAACATTTTTTTCTCTTTTCCTCCATAGTGGCAAAAGTTCAGCATTTAATAGTTGTGTGTCTTCAGACACGTTACTTACTTTGAGATTCAGTCTCCTTATTTATACAATGGGAGTAGTTCGCAGTTTCTTCTGAATATGGCTATGATAAGGATAAAATAAAACCATCCAGGAAAAATCCTTAGAAGTCTCAAGGAATGGTGGCTTCTCTGCCCATAATGCTGATCGCATTAGGGAAAAGAGTAAAACTTACATTGTTAGGAGTTTTAAACAAATCTGTGAAACTCTACACTAAATGGTCAAGACTTAAACAAGGCAAGTGAGATACTAGCTTTGGGTGCAAAATTTAAGGAGGCACCAAAATCTCAGCCCTCAAGGTAAATTAAAAATAATATAATATTTTTGAAAAACAAATCAGCAAACTACAGCCCATGGGCTGACTGCCTGTTTTTGTAAATAAAGTTTTATTGGAACTTTTAGGAACAACAACAACAACAAATTTTTAAGGAAACAAAGAGAAAAAGAGGCTGGAGCTTCAATTATAGAGATTTTACACCCTGGTGTTCCAAAAAGAATTTCTTACACGAGGACTTTTAACTAACAACCAACTTCCTGATGTGCTTCCAGCACATCATTCCTGTGCTGTGAGAATGTCTGTGTTCATCTATTATCTTTACAGCCTGGATGGATCTCTTTGGGAAGAAGAAAAAAAACACCTCCCCTAAAGGTGGGTTCTTGTGGAAAGAAAGGGTAACCAGACACCTAGAAATGTTTCTTGGGACCAAAGTGGACTTGTTTACCCAACTTTACCAAGGACGCAAGGTCTACAAAATAAGAGCTTTAGGCTACATATTTGAAAAGTCACTGAGAAAAATGTCTGAATAAACACTCTGAGAATTCCATAAACATGAGTTGTTTTTTAGTAATAGGAAAATCGTTAATGTAATATGAAGAGTGGAATCTGTAGTTAAACTGCAAAGATATAAGTGATGGGCCCATTAATCAACCTGCCTCAGGGCAGGGGCTGATGCTAGATAAAGGTAGAACAGGGCCTGGACCCAGAAAACAGGAGAAGGTGCTAGTTTTTCTTCCAACCATTAGGTATATATCCTACCACCTACAAAAATGGCTCAGGTTACTGAATGTTCTATCGCCAAGCAATTCTTATAGACAGTAAAAAGCTTCATAACTTATGTTGCCAAAATTCATCCATTTCTTGAAACAGGCTTTGGATCAGCTCTGAGAAACAGAGTTCTTTTCCAAACAAAAGCTTTAACTACACAATTAAATGAAAGGGAACTAATTTGCTTGAAGGAGAATAATAAAAGAAAACAAGCTATTTTGAATGATAAAAATATGTACCAAATTGGCAACAGCTTCAGATGATACTCCTGGGTTTGATTAATGAGATATATTATCAAGTGAACAAACAAAAAGCATACTGGTTTAGAACGTTTTCTGCTTAACTTTGTAATGAAAATCCTAAAAAATAAAAAAATAAAAAAATTAGCTTACAAAAGAAAGAGAAGTACATTGTAAAATAAAATTCAAACATTCCAGGAAAAGTGAAAATCTACCCTCAGAGACAACCAACCACTTTTAACAGTGTATATTCCCTTGGATTTTTTAAATGTATATTTTAACAAAAATTGGGCCCAATTATGTTTTATTTTTCTTTCAGTATCTTTTATCTTCTCCTTTTAGCTTTAGACCTTGTCTTTCTGTCTTCAGGGGTTTTTACATCACCTTTCCCCACTAGCCATAATGATTGCTCCAAGGGCTAGAAACATGATCACAGCCAGGCCAGGCAGACTCCTTCCCTGGGGTTTTTCAACTGGCAAAAAGGAGCTTGATGAAGGCAATTACAGAGTTAGTGGCATCCATGCCTCCACTCTTATAGAAAATCTGCAAACATGTAGAAGCAGAGATAAGAGGCAGAGAGTCTTGGCTCTGAGAACATTCAGGTCCCTGATTCCACTGCCGAGGACCCCAAAGTTCCCATCATGCCCAAAGCTCTTCTATGCAACACTGTCTTCAACTCTCTGAGCTACTCCAGAGAGTTCTTACTACTCCTTCTAGTTCTTACGACTATGCTAGACCCATAGTAAGTTCTGTTTCTCACTGAAGCTATTTCTGCCACTTGCAACCCAAGGAGTCTGAGTATACATACACTTCTGCAATTTGATTTTGTTCAGCTGAAACTGTGTACATCACGGAAAAGTTCATGTCAGTGCACATTGTCCTTTTCCCTTCTAATGTCTGAATCATTGTCCATTGTATGGATGAATGTTTTTGACCTTCTTCTAGAGACAGAAACACAAGACATTTTTAAAAGTGATAAACACAAGATTCTCAACATTACTAATATCAGGAAAGTGCAAATCAAAACCACAATGAGATATTTCCTCACACTAGTCAGAATGTCTAATACCAAAAAGATAAGAAATAACAAATTTTGGCAAGGATGTGGAGAAAAGGGAGCCCTCATGCACTGTTGGTAAAAATGTAAATTGGTACAGCCACTATGGAAAATAGTATGGAAGTTCCTCAAAAAACTAAAAATGGAAGGAAATATCATACAACGTAATAATTCCTCTTCTGGGTATTTACCCAAAGAAAAAAATAATCAATTCAAAAAGATATATGCACCCCTTTGTTTATTGCAGCATTATTTATTTACAATAGACAAAATATGGGAGCACCCTAAGTGTCCATCAACAGATGAATGGATAAAGAAGATGCAATACACACACACACACACACACACACACACACACACACACGAATATTAGTCAGCTGTAAAGAAGAATGAAATCTTGCCCATCGTGACAACTTGGATGGATCTAGAGACTCTTAGGTATGCTAAGTGAAATAAGTGAGACAGAAAAAGACAAATACTATATGATTCCACTTATATGTGGAATCTAAAAGACAACAGAAATAGATTCACAAATACCAAAAATAAACTGGTGGTTGCAAGGGGGAAGGAGATAGGCAAATAGGTAAAGGGGGTAAAAAGATACAAACTTCCAGTTATAAAATAAATAAGTCACAGAAATTAAAACTATAGCATAGGGAATGTAGTCAATAATGTAATAACTTTGCATGGTGGCAGGCAGTGATTACACATGGTGAGCATTGCATCATGGACATAATTGTCAAATTGCTGTGTTATACACCTGAAACCAATATAATATTGTATGTCAACTATTTCAATAAAAATAAGAATGAAAAAATAAATCAAAAATAAATAAATAAAAGTAAAATTAAAAAATAAGGTACTCAAGAAATAAAATTAGGGGGAGTAGAAGGATGGATGAAACAAAAGTGACACAATGTCAATCAATGTTGGAGCTAAGTTCATTTTCGCTATTTTCTCTACTTAAGTATATGCTGGAAATTTGCAAAATGAAAAATTAAAAAGAGAGAGAAAGAAGATAACAAGAAAGAGAGAGAGGTAAATCTTGCTGGGAAGTTGATGGTTGTTATGTAAATGAGAGGCCAGCACTGAAGAAGTGTGAGTAACACCCACTCCCCAACCAGCCATACAGTACTCATCATACCTGCACAAAGGAGAGTCCCCTGCGGGATTTATGATCATCTCTGCCACGCGACTAAGGATTATGCCTTTTGCATGTCACGTGTCTCCACCACACCTCGTAGTAAACTCAAACTCATCCATCCATTCAGAGGGTCTTTAAAACTCTTTGTCAGAAGAACTTAGCCAGTGACTTGAGAGGAGACTATGTTTGCCTTATTTGTTGAGGCCCACAACCATAAGTACCGTTACTACTGAGTTTGAATTTGCCTAAAGATCTAACACCCAGTGTTTCCACCATGCAGTTTCCCAGACATAGAGCAAGTGTAATAGAGCTGAACTTGGGTTTTATGGTCACAGAATAATGAGGTCAAGTCCCAGTCCCTCCATTTATGAGCTGTGTGGTCCTAGGTAATTCATGTAATCCATCTAGGCCTATTTCTTCCTTAGAAAAAAAAAAGGGGAGGGGGGAAGAAGTGATTAATAGTACTTGCCCTGTAGATAATTTGAAAGAATTAAATAAGAAACTGCATGGGGGCACCTGGGTGGCTCAGTCAGTAGGCATCTGACTTCAGCTCAGGTCATGATCTCATGGTCCGTGAGTTTGAGCCCCGCGTTGGGCTCTGTGCTGACAGCTCAGAGCCTGGAGTCTGCTTCAGATTCTGTGTCTCTCTCTCTCTCTGCCCCTCCCCTGCTCTCTCTCTCTCTCTCAAAAATAAAGAAAGATTTTTAAAAATTTAAAAAAAATAGAAATTGCATGGAAAGTTTCTATGACTGTGCTAAGCTCATAGTAAATGCTCAGTAAATGGGGAGTAACATCATCTTCTTCATGATGTACAGTGAATTCCGTTGTTGGGGCTGTATGCGGTTTCCACTTTCTGAGTTTCTCAATTGCCAGTGTGACTTTCAAAAACTGTTCTTTCTAAACTTTCAGAACACACATAAAAAGCTGGGCGCCAGCCAGAACACATTTGGAAGCAAAACAGTCCTAAAAATAAGAAAGGGATGCATGACTTTTTGTAATGTTGGGTTTCTCTTTAAAAGAAAAATTACACTGTGAGTAAAGATCAAAATTCATTCTTTCTGTGACCTTGTTCAAAAACAGAGTTTATTGGAACATGATGCATGTCAGATGTTGTTTAGAGTGGCATATGCCCTTCTCAGGGCATTTCAAACATACACTGCATGCCTTCATTTCTCTCTAGCGGATATTTCAGGGCTGAAGAAGGAAGAATGGTCCTGCATTGGAATACAACATCCACAGTGCTCACATCCACTGTGGAATACAACATCCACAGTGCCTTCCCTGGAGTATGTTCTGCAAAATAAGAACAGGTACAAGAAGAATAATTTCCTAGAGCCATAAGACAAACAGTTTGTGAAATAAAATTCAAGGGCCTTTCACATATTGGTTTTAAGTCACCTCAGGAATTCAGACTAATATTCATAGAAAGTCTACCATGGGAAAAAGTGCAACCTGATTTTGGATCCAATTTAGTGCCTGCCTCTCCAAAAATGGGCTCATTTTTGCCTGTTCCTCTGCTTAACACCTTCCTCTCTCACCAGTTCACCCAATTAATGTCTATTCAACTTTCAGTCTCAACTCACATGGCATCTTCTTCAGAAGCTCTCCCTGAGCCATCTGTTAGGTGCCCATGCTACCAAATCTCATTGACCCCTGCAATTCTATTTCATGGTCCTTATCATGACTATAATGGAATAACTGCTTGATTCACAGACCCAGTGCTGTCTACCCATCCAGCACCTATATGCCCAAGTTCCATCAGGAATAGGACCATATCTATGACATTGACATCAATGTCAGGCCTAGTATAAGTGATATAATAAAACTGTTGAAATTTGAGAATAAAATCTTTTATTCCATGAATTTATACTATTTGGAAACTCAAAGAGTAGCTAATTTGCTAAGAAGCCTTCCTTAAGAGGGCCAGAAGACTGCCTTTATTCCATGTAACCAAAAAAAAAAAAAAAAAAACCACACACACACACACACACACACACACACACACACCTATAGCTATTTGATGTCATGTGATCTACATTCTATGAAATTAATTGGTTATCAGTTTCAGGTAAGAAAGTGATAATTATAACAATTAACACTAATTGGATGTGTAACTGGTTAGATCCAAAAAGGAACTGACAGAAACTCAGATAAGATGAAGCCATACCTTCCCTCCCTACTCAGGCATTCTTGAAAGAGGGTTCCAGAAAAAGGCCAAAGTGTTAAAGGGTTGCTAATGATACTGCTTACCTTCTCAAAGCACCTGCAACATTAGGTTTTAGCACAGTATTGAAAGGAAGACAATTCTGAGACAGCTTCCCCCTTCTCAGAGCCTACCCTCTGCTTGAATCCTCCCTGTGAGACCAGACTCAGACCACAAAGTGGTCCATTCCATTATTGAATGGTTCAAAGGGTTAGGTAATTTCTTCCTACATTAAGACCAAAGTGTGTCTGACTCTAATTCCACTAATCAGAACCAGAACAAATGGATGTGTCAATAAACTAATATTTACTAATTTGGAAAATGAGGCTTACTGCTGTATTTTAAAATATAATAAACCACTAAGTTTCTTCATGATGTGTGTGAATTATGAGCAAGTATGTATATATGTGAGTGTGCGTTATATGTTGCAGGTATATATGTATAAATATAATTGTATTTTGTCACATCAACATAAGTAGTAGTGAGTTTATAAGATTCTGGAGGGTGATTCCACTATAGTTATTTTTATAGCTCTTTTGTTAATTCTCAAAACTATTAAAAATCAAAATGCATAAATAAATTAAACTTAATTATGGACTAAACCCATAGATCTGCCTCATTTTTAATATAAGACAAGAGGTGGAAAAGTCAAATGTTTCCTCTGTTTTGCCAAAGCCCAAAACCTTTCTTTTTTGGGCAAGGAAATACTTACACCATAAGGAGTAATTCTTTAATTGCTTCTAATTAGAATAAATGGCCAATACGTGCTGGGTCTCAGGGAACATGACTAACACTTGCCTCACCTTGCAATGACTGCAGATATAATGTGGGTGAGGGTGTGAAAATGGGGGGCATCGCCTCAACACCACCTCCTCCTCTATCCTTGTAGCTGAAATCAGGCACCCACTAATATCAGAGTCTCAAGACTCTTTCCAACAAGTGTAAAATATTAGGGAAGCTCAGATACTGAGTCATTCTTCAAATAGATTTTGGGAAGAAATAGCTTGGTTGTTAGCAGTCTATGGCTTTGGAGAGCAAGAGACTCCCTAAGTTTCACCCAGGCTCTTCCTCAAACTCAGCCTTGACCAGCTTACTTAACCTCTCAGTAGGATGGGGATAACACCTCATATGGTTGTTATGAGGATTCCCTGAGCTAATTCATAGAAAGCTCTTAGTACAGTGCCTGGCATAAACACTCAAAAGTCTTAGCTACACAGACATACAAGACCAGTCCTACACAGTGATTTAATTACCAACAGTGGGGCACCTATATGTTCTAGAAGCCCCCCACCAGACAAATCTGATGTGTATCCAGGATTGAAAGCCTCTAGACCAGTTTTGACCCAAATATTGACCAAGACTGGGTGAGGGGTACCTGCTATACATGACTGAGCTCCAATGGCAAGTCAATTACATGCTTCAAAAGAAGGAATGATACATTTTTCCTAAAGAACTTCTGGGTTTGCGTGAGGGTTTGGAGGCATTTGGTGGGGGACGGGGATGTTGAGAAGAAGAGGAAGGTCACACTAGTCTTGGACAAAGACTGAGATGGATGAGGACAACTTAGAATCTGTTTTAGATACTGGTGATGGCCTCCACCCACTGCCCAAGGAAGTCGTATCTGAGTTCTGTGGCAAGCAAGCCTCTAAGACAGAAATGATGGAACCACTTCCATTGTGTAAGGTTCTGTAAGACCAGGGGGCTGAAGCAAAGCTGATTCAAGGTCTAGGTGGCAAGGGACAAAACTCACACTAATAATGTTACAACAGCCACCCTTAATACACATATTCATGCCAAGCATTTTGCATGTGTCAGTAGCACTAGCTGATATCCATTGAGTGCTTACTACTTATTATGCATTAGTCTAAGGGCTTTACAAGCTTAATTTCATTTAACCTTTGGAGCAACACTCTGAAACATCTACCATTCTAGCTGCACTATAAAAGAAAAGGGAAGCTCAAAGAGGTGAGGTGACTTTCCCAAGCTCACACAGCTAGTGTGGTCAGGCTCCAACTGGGTCATGTGCCTCCCAAGTCTAAGCTCCTGACCAACCACTAGACAACTAAGACTCTCACCATCTAACACATTCGGGACAACTCCAGCATGTCCATCCCAGCCTTCAAATAAGCAATTGCTTCTTCAGAAGATGCTCCCCACAGTCGGAGGATATAAATTTGTACTAGCCTCCTTGGAGTAAGCTGTAGCTAGGTGTTCCAATCTAAATTGTCCAAGTAGCTCTGGCCATTCAGTCCACTTTGAAGAAAAGCAGCTGGCAATCTGTCAAAGCAAACACTGCAAAACATTTAAAAGACAGGGGGTGGCGAACAGATGTAGTCTCGAGTGGGAAGGAAGGTTAAAGAACACATTTCTTCCATGAGACTGGCTTCTAAAACATAAAATGACAAATGAACCTCAGCTTCTGGGCAATGGAAACTTCTCCCAGGTTACCAGCAATAATTGTGATGCTTTTTAGCATCTCTATGGTTTGTCCTTGTCTCAATCCATTGATTTGAGAAAGTACATAATTAAGAGTAGACCTTCACAGCACCTTCACCTCAAGGGGACGAAACAGTTCCATGTCAGAAGTAAACCAGAGAGGACAATGAGATTTCTGCCTTGAAGACTTGCCTTTTGACCTTAGGTAAGTAATTGTACCACAGAGAGTTCATTAGAAGAAGCAGAAAACAGGATGGCTGACCCTCTCACGTTGGCAGTTCACAGAAGAAGACCCAAAGATAAACAAATAAGGCTTTATTCTGTCACTGTGTTTCATTATGGGGTCGGGCTGTTTCCTGTTGCAGAACATACCCTCTGTGGCATTTATAAGTTCACTAGAAGCTGACACTAATGACTGCTGGTAGCACATTTTAGCTTTCCACTTGTTTGATTTATCGTCCTACTAACAACACTTTGAGGAACAGAGTGCTGATTTTATCCCCACTGATAAATAAGGAAACTGAGGCACGGGGCTTGCCAAGTTTTACATGGCTGAGACTAGCATTATGACTTCTGACCTCTCCAATAACTTCAAAGCCAATTGTGTTTATACAGAGATTGACTTAGAGCCTCTGTCTTGAACACTGTTTGACAGTAGGTATAATATGAGCCTTAAATAAATGAAGATGCATAGGAAAGCTATGGAGTTTGGGATGTGGGAGATTAAACACAGGGAGATACTAGAGCTGAACTCAAAGGACTCCCCTAATAATAATAGAATAGCCCCCACTCAGTAAACACTTGCTTTACATAAATATGTTTCCTCTCTTAGCACTCACTACAATCCTAGGAGGTGGAATGTAGTATTCCCCCTTTGCAAAATGAAGGACCATGTCCCACAAAGTAATTCTCCCCATATCTTGGCATTTCTCACACCAAAGCCACCCAAACTTTCCTCACCCAAACACCATGCTGCCTCCTATAACTAAGGGACTGGGTGAAGGAAAGACATTTTTTTTTAATTTTTTTTAATGTTTATTTTTTTGAGAGAGAGAGAGAGAGAGAATGAGAGAGAGCACAAGCAGGGGAGGGTCAGAGAGAGGGAGACACAGAATCTGAAGCAGGCTCCAGGCTCTGAGCTGTCAGCACAGAGCCCGATGTGGGGCTCGAACCCACAAACCGTGAGATCATGACCTGAGCCAAAGTCTGGCACTTAGCTGACTGAGCCACCCAGGCGCCCCAGGAAAGACATTTCTTAAAAGTAATTCAGTGGTTTAGATCTTAAAAGTACATTATCCTACGATTTTGCATGCCAAAAAGAAAACAAGGCAAGTGTTTCTAAGGAACATTTAAGTTATTTCTACGCTTCCCATTGCTATATATAGCATGGCGGAGTGGTTAAGCAGTCTGGCTGGCTTTGAAGCAGGAGAACTTTTTTAAGCCTCAGTTTCTTCATTAGTAAAATGGGGATAGTGTACCACCTCATAGCATTGCTGTGAGAATTCAGTGACATACAGCATTTAGCATAGCTGTCATTACATAGTGGGCACTCAACGAGAGACTGCTGTTGACACATCATAGTAACATAACAACATTGTCAATAATAAATTGGATATAATTAACTGCAATAAGCAAAATATCCTTATTTTGGACAACTTTCTATCTTCTTTCTTGGTAATAATTATTTCTCATTGATGGGTATTTTGTTGGTGTTTATTCCTAGAAACTTAGATTTGTGACTTTGTTTGGTGAGGAGAATTCTGGAATCATTATAGAGTGATGGTTGCTTCTGCTTGGAAAACAGAAAGCCAGAACAGCACCAACAGCAGGGTAGAAAGATATAATTTATTAGTTCTTCTCCTATTGCAAAACTAGCAAAGCAGATTTACCAGATGAGGACCAAGCAGGAGATGCCAGGTTTTAAGAAAATGATATTGGAGCATCCACCAACTAGCATCCAAGTATGCATGGGGGATGGCCTTTCTTGTTAAAGGTGAGGAACAACAGTAACGGCAGTGCCAGGAGCATCCCAAGTGTCTAAGTACCCTCACTATGTGGGAAGAAACAGCAGCAGCTCCAGCTGGCTGGTTCCCCGTCCAGGCTCAATGCCATTGGAAATGTCCTGAATCCCCAGGAAGAAGCCAGACAGAAAAACTCTGCAATGTTTTGTCAATGTTAACTTCTCTGTAGCCATATACCTTGCTGGGCTTGAGATCCCATCTTCATGACCTCAAGCAAGTTCTTGACCTCTCTGAGCCTTGATTTCTTCATCTGCAAATTGATTATAATAACAGAAAACCCAGATTTAGTTTAGAAACAATGCAACTTTGAAAATAACATTGCAATAGGTTCTACCAACAAACTAATTGACACAATGTCACACATTGTGACTTAGACCCAAAATGTCTTTTATAGCGGGATCAGCTGTAGAATTCTTTTTCAATAGATAATTTTCATTGTAATACTTTTTTGCCAGTTTATGCACTCTGCTTCTAATTTATAGCAGTGTTTTTTCCCAAGAGTCAAAGTCCATTCCATGGAATGCTAGTCCCATTAGATGCTCCTGGAAGAGGAGCTAGACACCATAAACCTTTCTCAGAGATTCCCATTACAAATTAGCAAATAAAAGGTTCTGAGCAAGTGAAGTCCTGCAGTATAGAAACCTATCTGTATTTAATTCAGTGCTTCCTAGTTATCGGTCCATTGAATCTTTTTATCCTTTAACATTCATAAATCCCAGAATCTACTGTTCCAGGGAACATACTTTGGGACAATTGTTCTCAAATTGTTATACTCCTCAGAATCACCTGTAGAGCTTGATAAGACACAGATCTCTCAGTCATGCCCCCAGAATTTCTGGTCCAGTAGGTCTAGGGTGGGGTCCAAGAATTTGCATTTCTAACAAGTTTCTAAGTGATACCAACGCTGCTGATTCAGGAACCATATTTTGAGAACCACTACTTTGAGATTTGTAGAATTCATTTCAGTCATAACTCTGGGCTGTCAAAATCCATGGCAGTCATAGAATGTTAGATCTCAGATGGAACTTGCATTCACTTATCCAACCAATATTAATTAGGCACCAACTATTTGTAAGGCACTAGAGTTGGCAGTTGGAATGAGTGGAAAAACAATGGCATGTTATCCACTCTCTCAGAACTCACAGTATAGTAGAGAAAAATAGATAGAAATAAACATGATTGTAAATTGTTATAAGAAGAACAATGAAGGAGGACATAATGGGGAGAGATTAGCATGGGTATTTAGGTTAGGTTGCTCAGATAAATCAAATATGGCCACAAAGTCATTGTAGCTCTTCCCAACAAAAGGCATAATCTATCTTCCTTTCCTTTGAATCTGGCTGTCCTTGTGACCTACTTTGGCCCATAGAATGTGGCAGAAGAGGTGATATGCATGTTCCAGAGCCTAGGCATCCAGAAGCCCTCAGCTTCCATTCTTACCCTTTTGCAACCCTGAAACCACCATACCATGAAAAAGCCAGAATGAAAGACCATGTGGATAAGGTAAGGCTCGCTGCCCCAGCTGAGCCCAGCCCCAAGTCAACCTGTGAGCCCCAAGAGTGAGCCCAGGAAATACCAGCAGAAGAACCATTCAGCCAATCCACAGAATCATGAGAAATGATAAATATACGTTGTCTTAAGCCACTAAGTTTTAAGGTGCTTTGGTATGTAGCAGTAGAAGAAATTGAGGATCTTGCAAGAACTCTGTGAGTTGATCATTTAGGCTGAAGAATAAGTAGGAGTTGGGAAGACAAAGCTCAGAGTAGAGACAGCATTCCAGACTGAGGATGATAGTCCTAGGGCAGGATGGGCAGCTCTCAGCTTCTCCAATAGCTTAAGGGAGGCATCTATAGGAGGGGATAAATTGAAAGAGGTAATAGATGCTGTGATAAGTCATCCAGATACTCTTTCTGCTTCAAGACTGAAGCACTCAATCCCCTGGCTTCTCCTGGCAATGATGACTGATGGTACTCATCTGATCCCTCTCTGGGAATCCACTTTGGCTGAAAAGAGGAGCCTAGCCTAAGATCATGGCCCTCCTTGGGGCAGCTTGCATCCAGTGGCAAGTCTACACGTGTTTGGGAGAGTGGGGGGCAGGTGTCAGTATAAAGGCCCTGTTCCTTACTGTAGCAAGTGGGATACCTCCAGGACTTCCTGTGAAATCAGCTGAGGCCTATGTTGTGACTGCATCACAGTTCAACTTCTCCCCCAGCTTGATCCTGCTTTCCTCACTTCCCCTCTGTGTCGATTCCATGTGTGCCCCCAATATAATTCCTGCAGGCAAATCTCCATCTCAGAATCTGCTTCCTTGGAAACCCAGGCCACAGCTGGGAAGGGCATTTGGGGGGACAATTTCAGTAGCACAAGTGAAAGAAGAGAGCTTCAACTAGCATAGCGGCTTTGGGAATAGAGATAAGCAGACCAATGTGAAATATGTGGTCATTTGAAAGATGGGGTCATAGAAAGCAAGACAGGATCACTAGCAGTGCCGTGGCTACCCATATTAGAGCCTAGGCAGAAGGAAAAACCAGTAATACTGATCCTGTCTTTATTTAAATATGGGTATTTTGGGGCGCCTGGGTGGCGCAGTCGGTTGAGCCTCCGACTTCAGCCAGGTCACGATCTCGCGGTCCGTGAGTTCGAGCCCCGCGTCAGGCTCTGGGCCGATGGCTCGGAGCCTGTAGCCTGTTTCCGATTCTGTGTCTCCCTCTCTCTCTGCCCCTCCCCCGTTCATGCTCTGTCTCTCTCTGTCCCAAAAATAAATTAAAAAAGTTGAAAAAAAAATTTAAAAAAATAAATAAATAAATATGGGTATTTTGTTAATCATGGGTATTTTACATGAATTTTGATTTTTAATAGTATTATTTATTTTTGTTGCCGAGTTTTTTTGGCATCCCCTTAACTTTTACACCTCCCTCACACACACTTGTCTTGGCCCTGAAAGTGTGTGCTGTCCTAAGACACTAAGTTTTGGAATAATTTGTTACACAGCAATAGTTAACTAGTATAGCAACTATCAGTCCTTTGGAAATTTACCTGATCTCTTAAAGCCTCAGTTTCTTAATCTGTGAAACAAGGATAATATCATATTTCACCAAGTTATTCTGAAAGTTAAATGAAGGGCACCTGGGTGGCTCAGTGGGTTGAGAGTCTGACTCTTGGTTTTGCCTCAGGTCATGACCTCACAGTTCGTGGGTCCAAGCCCCACATCGGTTTCTCTGCTGACAGCATGGAGCCTGCTTGGGATTCTCTCTCCTCTCCCTGCCCCTCCCCAGCTCATTCTTTCTCTGTCTCAAAATAAATAAATAAACTGAATAAAAAAGAAAGTTACATGAAATATTTCAGGCAAAGCCTTTAGCATGACTGTCACATAGCATTTCAATGTGTACACAATAATCATCAACAGAATCTTAAGAGTTAGATCCTGATTTTAAGACCCTAGAGTAATATTGATCTTTTTTTTAGAACACTGATGAGAATTTCCTGTTCTGTTTCTTAAATAAGTTTTCTAGTTTTCTCTATTTACTTTTTTAAAAGCAATCTTTATAAGCATAAGTCTAGAAGTTTAAAAATGAGGGGTGAAGTCTAAGTTGCCTCAGAGCAACTGGTAGTGCTTGCTGTTCCAAATGGAAACAAGGCATCATGAGGTACTGTCTTAATTACTTGTTAGCATTTATTGAATACTCATGAAGTGTTAGGGCACTGGAGCAAGCACATCACATACATTATGTCATTTAATCCTCCAGGGCCACCTACAAAGCAAGCATTCCCCAGTCCCCAAAGTTATTCCCCATTTTACAGATAAGTAAACTAAGGGAGACATAGAGAAGGTAAGCCATTTGCCCAAGGGCACAGCTAGAAGGCATTCACCCCCAGCACTAGGGCTCCTAAGGGCTCCACAGTTTGTGTGCAATTTGCAAGTGGAAGTACTTCTCTCCCTTCCATCTGTGCCCTTGCTTGGGCAAATCGCCTTTCCACTGCCCACTGCAAAAATCACATCAGGTTATGCTCACCCAAAATAATATGGGTGTTTCATCCCTTAGGAGTTAGCCCTTTCAAGGATTTCTCTATTCATAATAAGAATTGTAGGCTGATGCTGAATCAGCATGTTGAGTCTTACTGGTATCCCTGCTTCTGTATGAATAACAGCATGTGCTGAGTAAGAGGTTTGGAGTTCCTTTAATTCCCTTCCTGTGGCTTTCGCCTCAAGAATTGGCTCGCTCTGCTGCTGGGTCCTGATATGCCAGCACAACACAGCAGACTTCTTGGGTTGCAGGACTCTAATTTTTTCAGTACCTTATGGTCTCTTTTGCCCTTGAACTACAGATATCGACTTTTCCCTTTAATGCACATTACCTCGAGAAATTCAAGTCCAAAGAAAAACATGCCACAAGGCCTGCCTCTGTAGGAATTAGAATCAAGTAGGAAATGGGAGAGATTGTAAGATTGTATATAGGCCACATTTGTTCCCACAAGTCCAGATTGCCTGAGCGTCGCCGGAACAACTCCCTGCACAGCTGGAGGGCTTATCTTGAAGAGACACAATACACTCAGAAACATCTGGATTTTTTACTTTTTTGAAAAAAATCTGAAGTTTGATGTCCAGAAGGCACAGTATTACATTTTTATCCGTTATATTTATTAAAATAAAACATCTTTTGGGAGGAAGGATCATTGTATCAATGCAGGTGATTATGTATTTGCTAAGTGCATATTAGTTTGCTAAACACCTATCATTTATCTTTTGTTCCAAAGTTTCCAGGAGTTTAAAATCAGATCCAACTGAAAATGGATGCCCCTCTAAAGAAGGCATAAATATCTTAATCCAAGAAAACAAAACCCTTGACCTTCTGAGTTACAGAAATCCTAGAAACTGGTAGAAGCTTATGTACTACACTATCTGCATAAAAAGGGGAAAAGGAATTATTTATTTATGCACTTTGAGGGTCAATTTGGCTTGATCAGTTCATCCCACATTGTCAAGAATGTTTATCAAGCACTCTTCCTGAAAGGTCTCTGCCAGCTGGAGATTTCTCTAACCTAATATTCATAGAATCTTATACTTGGACAGGCTTTTTGAGGTCGTCTCATCAAACACTTTCCTAGTGCAGAGCTTCCCCCCTGACATTCCTGACAAATGGTCTACAGATGCAGGTATACTTCCAGCACCATCTCTCCTAGCAAGCATCCCTGACCTCCATAAAAACTCATTGCTATTCCCACTGAGTCTCTGGAACACGTTCTACATCACAAATGCTATCATTATAATGATCACCATAAGACCTGCAACTTATTGAGCACATACTATGCACCAGGCAGTATAGCATCTAATGTGATACAATAACCCTGCATAATAGACATAATCACCCCCATATTTCACATAGGAAGTGGGGTAAACTTGCCCTCTAGTAATGTGTTCAAGGTCACAAAGCCAGAAAGTGATAGAGATATGTCAAGTATGAGGGGTTTTGAGCATGTACCCCCACTTTTCCCTCCATGTCAACCCTCTTACATAATAGTTAACAGGTGATACTGGAATTATTCTGTACTCATCTGTTCCCTCTTCGTTGACTATAAACTTTTTGAAGACCAATATGGTGTCACTTTTCTTCCAATCTCCAGTCCCTACCCCTGGGCCCAGCACATAGTAGGGACTCAATAAGCATTACGTATTGAGTAAGCCACTTCCTTGTAACTCTGTTTCTCCAAAGCCTCAAACTCTGATTCTAGATCACTTCCTTTATTCCACTCAAGTCACACTGATAGGGACTAATAATCAGGAAGCAAAATACATTATTTTAATATAGATTAAAATTATTCAATCCAGTTATATTGATGAGAGCTCAAACTTGAAAGAGGTTCTATATGCAGAAAAGTGTGATTATGTGGACATGTGTATTTAAAGCTGTTTTGCTTTTTATATTTGTTGGTAGAAATAGAATGCATTAAGTCAGTTAAAGTGGGTGAATGTGAGAATTCAGCCCAGCCAAGGAAGAGACATGATAAAGAAGAGGCGTGGGGTGCCTGGGTGGCTCAGTTGGTTAAGCGTCTGACTTCGGCTCAGGTCATGATCTCATGGTTTGTGGGTTTAAGCCCTTCGTCAGGCTCTATGCTGATAGCTCAGAGCTTGGAGACTGCTTTGGATTCTGTGCTTCCCTCTCTCTCTGCCCCTCCCCCACTTGCGCATGCACGTGCGTGCGCGCGCTCTCTCTCTCTCTCAAAAATAGATAAACATTAAAGAAGAGCCTATATTTTTTTAATAACCTTGGGATTGCAGAAGAGGGAGAGGCACAGATAAGGAGTTTCAGAGCAATCCAAGCAGAAGGTGGAATCTGAGGTCATATGGAAAAGATTTGGGACTGGGAATAAAAGGTGGGGAAATGAGACCAACAGCTCGAGAACTTGTAGGCACATCTCATGTATTCTTGATATTATCATCCCTGCATGAAAATCCATTCATGTGACTGTGAAGCAACAAATCTTCCTTTTATGGGTTGCTAACTACTGAGACAATGCATTGCCTTAATTGCTGTCTTCTTTCTTGCCTGCTCCAAAGATGCTAAATAGGAAGAGGATTAACATTCACCCCAAAAGGAGGCTACTCCTGTTTCATCATGGAAAGGCTCTTTGTCTCTTCTACCTTGTGGCACCTAGAGAAGGTAGGATACTCCCTTCCACTATACCTCCAACACTATCTCTATCTCTCTCCCTATCTCTGTCTCTGTCTCTATTTCTACTTGCATCTATCTCTCTAGCCCTTTACTTGTTCTAGTACCTGTTCCTTAAATTCTTTCCTCCTTAATTTCTGTTTGTCAATACCTTATTGATCTTTCATAGCACTCCTTTACTGGGAAGACTTTACTAACTGCACTAGCTCACACTGACTGTTACAGACTGAGTTTTGTTCCCCAAAATTCCAATGTTGAAGCTCTAACCTCCAATGTGACTGTGTTTAGAGATAGAGCATTTAAAGAGGTAATTGAGGTTAAATGAAGTCATAAGGATGGAGTCCTAATCCGATAGGACTAGTGTCCTTGTAAGAAGAGGAAAAGACACTAGGAGTGCAACACACAGAAAAAAAGCTATGTGAGGACACAGAGAGAAGGTGGTCATTGGCAAGCCAAGAAGAGAGACCTCAGGAGAACCCTGCCAACACCTTGATCTTGGACTTCCAGCCTGCAGAAAGGTGAGAAAATAAATTTATGTTGTTTAATCCACCCAGTCTTCAGTATTTTGCCATGGCAGCCTGAGCAGCCTAAGACATTTCCCTCTGGAGATTTTTGGTCTTCTATGTAGCCTGCCTCTTTGGTAGTTTACACTGGCTTGTCTTCAATCTTTATATCAGATTTAAGTCTATTCTATTTACTGCTCCCTTGTTCTCACATTACTTCATCAAAATGTGTCTTATCTCCCAAAGCACATTATCAACTCATAGGGGAAAAAATCAGGTTATGTAAGCATCTTTTATTCTAAAAGGCCTAGAGAGAAGATATAGACTCTGGGCATTCAACAAATCTAACTTGCTTAAATAAGTGGTAATTAAAACACTTCCCTTAGTTACCAGCTATGTAACCTGGGATAAATTTACCCTCAGTTTTCACAGCTGTAAATGGGCAATAAATTTTATTTTTTAAATATTATTTTTCTGAGATTGCAATGCGGATTAAATGAGATAAAATTGTTTGGCACATGGTAAGTGTTTCATTAAAAGAGAACTATTATCATTATTATTTTCTTCTGAAACCACATCTGGGTAAAGGAAAATGGTCTAATCCAGAAGACACAAAGTCACTGCAGATTCAGTTCTCTCCAGTGGATGAAGAACTATATTCCTCTTGCCTTTCACTTTTTCTTGTTTTGAAATGAGCCAGAGAGAATTTTACTGGTTGAAAGAGAAAAATAATGGAACCCAGATTCCCTTTTCTTTCCACTGGCACTCCAAAATGGAATGCTTTTTGCCTCAGTAATGTTTTCTAGTCCCATTAGTTGTTATGTTTCAGTTTAAATAGCAATTTGACATGGCCAGAGCATCAACTACAATATGCTCTATTTACAGAACACATAAAATGTCAGGATGAAGAAATGTTAAAAGGTAAACTTACCAGTCCCTAGATGTAAAGGTTCTGGTTTTTGCTTTAACTTTCTAGTAATTCCAATGTCCTAAACATGATTCTGAACAGATTGTACAGAAAACAGCTTAAATGTATTAAGATCTTATTAGAAAATTTCTAATTTCCCACATGCAGATGGGGGTGTAATCTGTTATAGAATATCAGCCTTTGTGATGATCCATTCCCCCAACCCCACTGACACAAGTCAGAAAAATTATCCTACAATTGTACAATTTGCAAAATTGATAAATCTGGGGACTTAGATTGTCTTTATGAAGGATCTGTTGGAATACTCACCTTTAATTTACAATCTTTACAGAAGATTCCTTCTATGGCTGGCTCAGGAATCTTTCCAAAACTAAACAGACATCCCACTCTCCACTTCCTCACTGCCACTTCCAAAGTCAAGAGTTTAATCAATACTAATTGAACTTGGCATAAGGCAATTTACAAATTATTCTTATAAGTTGGCATGGACCCAAGCCTTGTTTTTCCAGAACTTGGATTCAATAGAGTAGCACCTGAAACCTCACAGCCAAGAAGCCTTGGTGAGTGGCTTGTACAGCCTTAGCTGTTTTTTACCATAACCCTTGCAGAACGGACATGTGAGTTGATCTATTGAGCTGCCAAGGGACTTTTGTGATTTGATTTTTGGTGAGGAATTTTTAGTGTAATATCCATCTCCCTTTAAAACAGATTTCTGATAAAGTTTCTTGCTGGGGACCAAAAGGGGGAAAGAAAGACTAAAGAGAATCAAGTTTCCTAGGGCATTAAATACCAAACTTAAAATAATAAAATTTTTAAAAGATACAGACACAAGGAATGGAAATATATTCTACTTCGATATTTTAGTTTAAATAATTCCTTTTTATCTTTTTAAAAGTATACAATTACACATGCTCATTGTATGTATAAATAATAATATAAATATGTATCAAACAAGAGAAGAGTCCCTCACCTTTCCCCTGGTATCCCAGTCTCTGAACAAAACCTACCATTAATATTTTAGTGTATGGCCTTCTAGATTCTTCTACCCATACATATTCAGATTTCTTTACCTAAATAAATTATATTATGTAGACCATTCTCTACTCTTGGTTTTTTAACCCAACAAAATGTTATGGTTCTCTTTCCTTGACTATTCATATAAATCAACCTTAGTATCTGTGTACTAATTGCTGAACCATATTTCACCTGTCTCCTGCCAATAACATTTAGGTTGGTTCCAACTTTTTACCATAAGAAACAATGTTATAATGTCTGCATGATTGCAGTATGAAGATACTGCATACTTATTAATATTTCTCTAGGTTAAATACTTAATGTGGAATTACTGGGTCCCCCAAAATACTCATTGATATTTTGATAGGTTCTGCCAAACTGCTCTCTAAAGGGCTGCAACAATTTAAATATTTTACTTTTAAGTAATCTCTACACCCAATGTGGGGCTCAACTCACAACCCCAAGATCAAGAGTCACATGCTCTACCAACTGAACCAGTCAGACTCCCCAAGGGCTGCGAAAATTTAAACTCTCAGGAGCAGTATACATCCTTCACCAACTTTGAACACTGTAGACAGTTTTCATTTTTACTAAATTCTTATTTCCACATTTGTGTCCTTACAATGCAGGGCCTGGCTATCATTTACAAACTATGTGACAAAAGAGTTTAAAGTTTGGGCTCTTTAAGTTATTTAAAGACAACAAAATCTTAAAAGCAAACCAAAACACTTATCTTCTTTTCCTAGTCCATATCTTCTCCCAACTATTTGAGAACTAGGCAGAAATTCTTAGTCTCTTTTTCTAGGTGAAGCTTCCACTCCAAGTTTCTGGACTGCCAAACTCAACAGGATTTCTGATGGCAAAGGGTCCTCTCTTCTTGAGTGAGGAGCATATTGAAATACAATCACTTGCCTACCCTTCCCTGACATGCTAGAGCTAATTCATGCTGGAATAACAGAGAGGACTAAAGAATTTAGTGCAATCCCATACTCTAGCTTAACTCCCAACACCTACTGACTCTCCTTCACAGAACTTGGTTAGTGGAGGCTTCAAGAGGCTTTCTAAATGTGGCAGTGTCACTCCAGTGAGCTACCCGTCCTATCCACTTCAGCACCTGGACAGCTCTCTCGGCACCACCTCTAGAGGGAGATCACGGTAAGCAGTTTGTTGAGCCCTCTAGTGGCAGCTTTAGTTGTTGCACAACTGTTTTTTAATTACACAGGTGACACACGAAGGCATTACTGTTATGCAGTTAAGACCGAAGCATCTTAAGAATATAGAGAGTAAATATGAAAATGTCTATTACTCTCCCCACTCTCTCCCTTCTCAGAGATAAGCACTGATAATACATAACACACACATATACTTACCCACATCTTTTGTGTGTGTGTGAACTGATTCAGTCTAGACCCATTTGCTTTTATTTTCAGCAAATAGAATTCCTAGGAGATTTTTTTTTATCTGAGAACACATGTCTCCTCACATTCGTGGAAGACAGTATGAAGGAGTGGTTGAAAGTGTGTGTGCTGGCGACAGACTGGTCATGAACCCTAACTCTGCCACTTCCTAATTGTCTGATGTTGGCCAACTCATTTAACTTCTTTGTACCTCAGTTCACTCATCTGTAGAGCAGGGATAATAAAAATTCATACCCTAGCAGCGCCTGGGTGATTCAGTTGGTTAAGCGTCTGACTTCAGCTCAGGTTATGATCTCATGGTTCGTGAGTTCAATCCCGCGTTGGGCTCTGTGCTGACAGCTCAGAGCCTGGAGCCTGCTTCAGATTGTGTCTCCCTTTCTCTCTGCCTCTCTCCCTGTTTGCACTCTGTCTCTCTCCCTCAAAAATAAATAAACATTTTTAAAAATTTTTAAAAATTCATATCTTAGAGGGATTTTAGGGGAGAGAAATGATAACATATAGGTAAGAATTTAATAACTCTTAGCTACCATTATTATTACTACTACTATTAATTTCATATTAACTGTAACATAGAATTCCATAGTATGGTTATATCATAAATTATGTAATGGCCCTTTAACCAAAGGATATTTCTGTTGTTTTCTAGTTTTCCTCTATTGTAAGTGATGCTGTAATAAACACTGTAGTATGTATGTGTCTTTATGCTTACATGTACATGATTCTTCAAGATCTATTCCCAGCATGAGAGTGAAAACTTTTCAGTTAACTTCCAAAGTCTCTGAGAGTCTACATCATTGATTGATTTGCAGTGTTTCTGACAAAGAGAGAAACTGAGAAACAATTTCCCCTAGAGAGATGGTGTCAGTGTAGGCATAACAGCTATGAAGAAAAATACTGCAGGGGCAGTGCATAGAAGAGACTGAGGATCATAGGTGGGGTTACTCTACTTTAGATGGGGTGCTTAACAAAGACTTCTCTGTATGAATGAAATTAGCAAAGGGACCTGAATGAGGTAAAACAACAACAACAAAAACCGCTAAACATAGCAAATGATTTATAAATATGTGGGACCAGGAAACAGTCCTGACTTTCTGGTCCTTTCTTTGCCTCCTCCAATGAAAGCAAACCTTGTATCCACCCCTCTACTCCTCCTACCTATCTATACATTGTCTTTATTTATCTTGGAGTTCTTCCCCATCCATCTTCCCCTAACTTGAACATAATCATTTAGCTGACAGGACTTAATTTCTTATGTTTCAGAGTCCCCCAGCTTCTACCCAGATCAGGATCCTGCATTGTGCATTCTGTGGGCACTCCAATGTTAACTGGCTGGGATGAGGCTGCTGTTAAAATTAATCCCTAAGGTTGCTATGCAACACAGCCCTTGGCCACTGGAACACACTCTACTCAGTGACATGAGAACATGAAAGGGGAAGCATTCAAATGTGTATTCTATGGGTGTCAATATTCTGAACAAAATGAGTCCTTCACTAAGACCTTGGGCTTTAGTCAAAGGAAAGTTATTTTTTGCTGGAGCAGTTTATTAGATGTGGGAGTTCATGTTTTTTGGTATGGGCCTAAAGGCATCCAAGGATTTATAGAACTTCTTTTGCTCTAATGTATTTTGTTCTGGGTTTCAATTGTACCAATTAGGATGCTTTTGGCTGCAAGAAAGGGAAACCAAATTTCATCTTGCTTAAAATAAAGAAACTATATAACTTCATTAAATAAGTCCAGAGGTGGCTGGCCCCAGGATGATTTATTCAGAAGTTAAACAGCGTTGTCAACGATCAAGATTCTTTCTGTTTTTCTGCTTTCCTATCCTTAGCAAAACTCCTCAGACTCCTCAGGCTGGCTTCTCTCAGTCCTGACATGGCCATGCTGTTCCAGGCACCATTGCAGCTATGACAAAAAAGGGGACTGTGCTTTACAGTGTGTCTCGAGACCTAGGAAAATTCAGAAACCCTCTGGACTTTTCACTTATTATTGGCTAGAACTGAGTCACAAATGCATGTCTAAATCAACAACTGACAATAGAATGGGCTTACCAGTTCCATTCAGCACCCTTCAGGTGTTGCTGGCATCAAGTGGCATGGACATAGATTGGGCCCATTTCTCGCAGGAAAGTAGACATTTAAACCAAGTCAAGGTTCTATTGGAAAAGAAGGGGATGAAGATTGCTGGAGTTTGGGTACTATGTTAGTTTGTGAAAGCTGCTATAACAAAATACCACTGTCTGGGCAACTAAAAACAACACAAATTTATTTTCTCACAATTCTGGAAGCTGGAAGTCCAAGATCAAGTGTCGACATAATCAGTTTCTTCTGAAGCCTCTCTCCTTGGCTTGTAGATGGCCATCTGTTGTCTTTCTATGTCATCATATGCTGTTCCCTCTGAACATGTCTGTGTCCAGATTTTCACTTCTTTTTCTTAATTTTTTTAATGTTTATTTATTTTTGAGAGAGAGAGAGAGAGAGAGAGAGAACAAGTGGGAGAAGGGCAGAGAGAGAGAGGGAGACAAAGAATCTGAAGCAGGCTCCAGGCTCTGAGCCGTCAGCACAGTGCTCAAACCCACAAACCATGAGATCATGACCTGAGTTGAAGTCAGATGCTTACTAACTGAGCCACCCAGGTGTTCCCACCTCCAGATTTCTACTTCTTATGAGGATACCTGTCATATTAGATTAGCCCCCCCCCATGGACTAATTTTAACTTAATCATCTGTGTACAGACTCAGTCTCCAAATGCAATCACATTCTGAGGTCGTGGGGGTTAGGACTTCAACATATGAATTTTGGATGGGACACAATTCAGCCCATAACAGCTACCAACAATGACTGCCACTAGTTATTTGCAGAGTATACAGAGAACCAAAAATAAGGAAATCCAAATCACTCATGATCTCACTATCCCCAGGGACCCACTCTATATATCCTTCCAATATTTTCTTACAATGATGCACATACCATAGAGATATGTTCTTTTTACTGAAATGGCATCTGTGCCTACTGTTTGCAGTCTGCTTTTTGGCCTTACCATATCTTGAACATCTCTCCATGTCTACTCTATTTTTAACAGCTGCAGCGCATTCCACCATATGGGTCTTATATTGTTGGGTACTTGAGAAGTTTCCACTTTTTATTAGAATAAACACTGCAGTGAACATCTTTATAGGTAGATCATGTTGCATTCCTATCATTTCTTTAAGATCAGTTTCTAAGATGTGGAATTCCTCACTGAATCTCTCCTGGAATGTTAACTCAAGAAGCCCTGGGCCTTTCAGTTGTCATGTCACCACAGTCACTGTCATTTTAGAGTTAAGAGACAGCCCAGGAAAGCGGAGAAGGGGGTTGCTCCTCTGATCCACAGGATTCTTTTAGCACCCAGAGAATGAGTGATCTACCATTAAGTCTTCCACTCCATTATTTGCTTTATAATCAGTTGGAGGAAACATGACAAAAATGTATGTTTTAGGGGCCAGGAAGCAAAGGATTTCACATTCATGGGACTTCACACCCAGATCAGTCATAAAACCCTCCCCCAACAGTTTTGAGTGATAATTACAAATGTCTCAGAACTATCTTCTATCTACCACTGAGAAGTGAAACTGAAAAGTGCAGAGTGAGTGGGTTACTTTCTCATCATGCTTTTGTAAATTGGTTTCTAAGTCTAAAAAGAAAATGAGATATATACAATATGCCCATGGAAGGTATTGCATGCTGAGGATGTGATGTGAGCAACAGAGTGGCGTTGAAGGCATACCAGGCAGAGATCATCTAAGTCCCTGGCTTTGGCACTGTGGTTCCATGAACAGGTTTGCTCATGTGTCACTGCAAACCACACCAACTATACTTATTTCCCACAACAATGAAAGTAATACTTGATGTAAGAGGTTTTCTGGAAGGTTAAGACTCTACATCCCAATCAAGCTTATTTTCAAGCATTGAAAATCACCATAGAATAACGTTGTAAAATTACCAAGTCTCTTCCTAATAATTCCTATTTGAACTTTTTGATCGGTTCTTAAAGTAATTTTTGTAATAGGACTTTTACCTTCACATAATCAAATGAGCCTTCCATTTAAAACTATCTACCACAGCCAAAATAATGAAAACTGGACTGTAAACTCCATGCGGTCAGAGCCATTTCTTTTTTCTTTCTTTCTTTCTTTCTTTCTTTCTTTCTTTCTTTCTTACTTTATTTCTTTCTTCCTTGTTCACTACCTGTAGCATAATTGGTGCTTGATAAATACTTTGGAGACAAAAAAATAATGGTTGGATGGCTAACATTAGTTGCACACTTGCCATGTGCCAGAAACAGTGCTAAGAGTGGTATATATATGTATATTATGTCATAGCAATTCCATAAAGAAGTGCTATTATTCCTCCATTTTAAGATCAAGAAACTGAAGCTTAAAGAAGTTTTACATTTTTTCCACTCAAAATGCTACTACGCAGAAGAGTTGGGATTACAATAACGTCTGAATTTTAAACCTGTGCTCTTAACTATGACACTAAGGAGAAGAAATTCAAACTACTAGCAACATCCAGCACCTTAACAGAAGATGATCCCAAAGACAAACCATGGAACTGAATCTTTTGAGTGCCATGATTTTCATCTGTATTTCAAAGAACACTATGAAATGAGTAATCCTCATTGATCATTTGGGCAATCCATCATCTCAGCTGTTGTAACACAACAGCAACCAACTGGTGGTATATATTTATTTTTGAAAGTAATCAAGATGATAAGCCTAGTGTTTCTGAAATTCATTTGGAAGGAATGAAAGGTCAAGGAAGCAAGTTATGTAGACAAGGCTGTAAGTATATTAGCGATGTAGTTACTGGTATGTGTGCATAGCAGCAGTTTTCTCCACACAGTCAGTCATATCTATTGGGCATCTACAAAGGATCTGTCATTGACAAGACAGAGGAGAAGTTTAACCCATAATCCCCTTCTTTGAAGAAGTTCATTCTGTTTGGATAGTTAAGACAAACACAGAAAACAATTCAAAAGTCAAAAAACAGCATACATACTCAAGACGCCATGTGGGGTCCAAAAAATGTAATTTAATCCTTTCAATCACCTGTAAGGGAGGGATTGTTGTCCCCAATATGCTAATGAGGAGACAGGACATAGGCTAAACTAGTCACCCAAGTCACACAGCTTGTATGTAGGAATGTGAGAGCTGTCTTCACATTCACCTGATTCTGAAGGTCACCCACTGAACCACCAGATTTCACTGCCTCCATAGAAAGACACCGCTAGTGGTCAAAATCATCAGGAAACATTAAGAAAGAAACGGGACTTGAGCCTGACCTTTAAGGACAAACAGGAGTTGGACAGTCAGACAGAAACAGACAAGATACCATAAGATGCCAAAAAGTATGCACAAAAGCCCAGAAGTGAGAATTAGCCTAACATGGAGGGCAGGGGAACAGGGAGGTAGGTCTACCTGACTGATGGGAAGAAGTGAGAAATGGGAAGTAAGGGCAGATTATGAGAAGTCTTGAATTCAGGTGGGGGCAGGAGAGGGTGAGGGAAGAGTTTATGTTGTGATAGGCAGATGAGAAGCCATTTGAGCATGGAAACAATATCAAAAGTCCTTGGTGCTTAACAAGGATGACTTTGCCCTCCAAGGGAGATGTGGCAATGTCCAGAGATATTTTTGGTTGTCACAAGTGGGGAAGGTGCTACTGGCATCTAGTAGGTAGAGGACAGGGATGCTGCTAAACATAATACAATGCAAAAAAACCTAACCCCTAACCTAATCCTAACCATCCCCCTCCCAGACAAAGGATTATCCACCCAAAATGTCTGTTGTGCCAAAGTTGAGAAACCCCGGTTTAGGCAGATAGTGTGGCAATAGCTGTCAAGATGCAACAGAGGGAAGAAGATGGAAGCAAAGAGCCCAGGGAAGCCACTCATTCAGGGAGACAGAAGTGAGACCATTTTTAGCAGGGTGGAGGCAGGATGAACAGGAAATGGCAAACCCTCTAAGTAGTAGGCAAATCCTCCAAGAAAAGAAGGATGCAATTTGTAATTCCTCTTACAGGTAGTTTTCCACAAAATGTGGGAAAACTAAGTTTAAGACTTTTTTTCTTTTGAATCATCTAAGGGCATCTTATTTTATGATAAAAAACTTGTAAATGACATACAACTGCAAGAAAATTGCCACCATGAGGGTATAGGGCACAGAGCTTTAACAGTAGCAGTAACATTTTCATTCTTTTTTTAAAGCAAACGCTGAAGCAAATTTGACAAAATGTTAACATCTGTTAAATTTGGATGGTGGATACATGAGTATCTGTTATATTATTTTCTGTACCTTATGTATACTTGAAAAATTTCAAGATTAACAAAAAACAGGATAGAGGAAGCAAGAAAAAAGAAAAAAGCAAGAAAAAAGAGGAAGCAAAAAAAAAAAAAAGTCTTGGCCTGATAGCTGATAATTGTCATTAGAATTTGCTTTGGTATTTATCAATATCATTTTAAGTTTATTTATTTATTTTGAGAGAGAGAGAGCACGAGCACAAATAGGGGAGGGGCAGAGAGAGAGAAGGAAAGAGAGAGAATTCCAAGCAGATGCCACACTATCAGCACAGAGCCCAATGCAGGGCTCAAACTCACAAACCGTGAGATCATGACCTGAGCTAAAATCAAGAGTAGGTTGCTTAACCGACTGAGTCACCCAAGCACCCCAATGTCATTTTGTTTAATGTTTATTATTTATTTTTTTTTTTTAGAGACAGAGTGTGAGAGAGGGAGGAATGGAGAGAGAGGGAGACAGAAGATCAGAAGCAGGCTCAGGGCTCACCTCAGAGTCCCACCCAGGACTCAAACCTACTAACCACGAGATCATGACCTGAGCCAAAGTTGGAAACTCAGTCGATTGAGCAACCCAGACGCCCTCCCAATGTCATTTTTTAATTACAGAAGTTATATGTGAATATGTGCACGTCGTCAAAAAACTGTCCAACAATAAATAAAATAAAATAAAATAAAATAAAATAAAATAAAATAAAAACCAGACATTTCTTTTTCCTTCTTCAATGCTTTTCTTTTCTCCTCAGCTAACCACTGCTAAATGTTACTGTGTATGTATACATCTAGACCTTTTTCTATGCATTTATAGAAAGAAAGGGAGAGAGGTTGAGAGGCAGGGATGAAGAGGGATATGTGGCTTCTAGATACATAGATTTGTCGATCTTTCCTATCCATCTGTCTTATGTGAGACCACATCGCTCTTATAACATGCTTTTCTTATTAACACATCCAATAGGGCTGCCTTTCCATGTCAATTCATAAAGATCTGTCTCTTTCTTTTTATCTCATCATAATATTTCATAGTATGGATATATCATAATTTGTTTACTAAGATTGCTATGTATTTAGGTTGACTTCAGTATTTTGCTATGTCAAACAACTCTGGAACATATAACTTCATGCTCATTTGTAAGGATTTTTACAGAGAAGATTCCTAAAAATGGAACTTCTGGATCAAACAGTAAGCATATTTCTTCTTTTTTTTTAATGTTTATTTATTTTTGACAGAGACAGAGTGAGAGAGAGAGAGAGAGAGAGAGAGAGAGAGAGAGAGCATGAGCCGGGGAGGGGCAGAGAGAGAGGGAGACACAGAATGGGAAGCAGTCTCCAGGCTGTCAGCACAGAGCCTGACCCGGGGCTCGAACTCACAGACCGGGAGATCATGACCTGAGCTGAAGTCCGACACTCAAACGACTGAGCCACCCAGGCGCCCCGTAAGCACATTTCTAATTGTGATATAGAGCGAGACCACTCCCCCCCAAACAGTGTATGAGCAATCCACTTCCCCAAACCCTCACTGATGCTATATGCAATCAACCTTTAAAAGTTTTGCCATATTTATCAAAACTGCATGTAGGAATCTACTCCACAGACATGTTCATACATAGGTGAGGTGATGAATGTCCATTGCAGTGTTGATGGGAAAATGCTGGAAAATATTTCCACCAGTAGGAAACCTTTAAATAGACTGTGGTTTATCTGCACAATGAAATTCTATACACCTTTTTAAAAAAATAATGACTCTCTCTAGGGACTCATAGAAGAAGCTCTTGAAAGGTAGAGGAACAGAGCAATGTGCAGAGCAGCTCAGACAGTGGCTGAACATCTGTACATAAAGTGGTGGCAGTAGACACACATATTTTCCCATATGCACACTAAGTATCTCTGGAGAATTACACAGGATGCTGATGACATTGGTTGCACTGGGGGAAAAAACACTAGATGTCTGTGAGAAAGAGCAGGAAAGGGAACTTTCACTGTACATTTTTACACCCTTTTTCATTTTTTATCTTTGAACTCTGTACTACCCACCAAAATAATTTATTCAGTTTAAATTAAAATATTAAAAATTTGCCAAATGATCAATGAAAAGTACGCTTGTTGCTGCCTTACAGTGCAGTTTCCTAACTGCTAGTGAAATCGAGCTTATCTATGTCTTTATTCACCATCCGTACCAACTTTCCTGTGAACTTCCTGCTTGTAACTCTGTCACATTTTGCTGTTGACTTGCTTTCCCGCCAATTGGTTTGTAGTTCTTCGTATATCGAGGACTTTTTTTTTTTACAGTTTTATTGAGGTATATTTTACATACTATAAAATTCACCAGTTGTGAGTATCTAATTCAATGATTTTAAGCAAATTTTTAAAGTTGTACAACCATTATCATATATCAAGGATATTAATCCATTGTTACAGAGCTCTTGATGCTTCTTGATTACATAATCCTTTGCAAATGTAAGTAGAAGAAATGTTTTCTCCCAATCTGATGTTTATCTTTTAGTTTAGACTCTGATATGGATATTTTAAAACGTATCTAGTTAAATTTGAAGATAGAAAGAGAAAAAGAGACAAAACAAGGAGAAAATACCAGTCATGCTGGGTCTCAAGAAGAAAATAAAAGGCTTCATTATCCAAGCAGACCATACATGCAAAGGTGTATGTGACTTATCCAGTTCATGAATATTTAAAGTATACATATATATATAATATTTAAAGTATACATATATATATATATACATATATATTTTTTTTTCCTAAAATAATACCTGAAGCTATCTGTGAAAAAGGAGCTTTTCAATCAGAAGGACAGCACCCCCTCTCCACCACCACCTCCAATGCAAGATCCACCTGGGAAGGATGGATGTTGTCTGCTCAATGACAGCTCTGAGTCTCCTGCCAACTGCATCAACCTCAGAATTTTAAAATGACTGAGGCTAACATTACTGACCTTTTTAGTATAAAGTCCATAGTGAGCACTTTACAATTAGTGTCTCACTTAATTCTCACAGCATCAGCGACATGATACTGGTGTTATTGTGGATTTACAGATAGTGAACCCAAGACCCAAAAAGTGGAGTAGCTTCCCCAAGGTCACACAGCTGGGAGGTTGTGAGGATTTGCACCCAGGTCTGTTAGCCTTTAGAGTTGAACTTTGAAGGTTACTGTATCCCAAGACAGAAATGCTATTAAATAGCTCTGTGAAAAGGTAAATCTCTCACTCATATGTGGATCTTGAGAAACTTAACAGAAGACTATGGGGGAAGGGAAGGGAGAAAAATAGTTACAGAGAGGGAGGGAGGCAAACCATGAGACTTTTAAATACAGAGAATAAACTGAGGGTGGTTGGAGGGGGTTGAGGGAGAGGGGAAAATGGGTGATGGGCATCGAGGAGGGCACTTGTTGGGATGAGTACTGGGTGTTTTATATAAGTGATGAATCACAGGAATCTACCCCCCAAAACCAAGAGCACACTTTACACACTGTATGTTAGCCAATTTGACAATAAATTATATTTAAAAAAAAAGAAAAGAAAACTTAAGTCTCTTATGTCTAGATAATTTCTTTTCTTAGATGTACATGCACATCATTTGTCTGCAATCAGTGGTGTGTGTGTGTGTGTGTGTGTGTGTGTGTGTGTCTTCTTTTTTACTTTCTCCATAATAAATATTTTTAGATTGTCTAAATAACTCAAAATGTGACTGTCCTATTCTGCCTTTTAGATCTTCCTCTATCCAAATGGATTTTTTTAAAGCAGCTTTTGCTTTTTGGCCCAGCTGGAATTTTTTTTATATTTTAAAATCATGGGCAAATGACAAGTTTCGCCTGCTGCCCGCCTTTCTCTCCCTGTGGAGTCAGAGCAGGTATTTAGACTGCTTTCCTACGGGTGAGCAAATACAGATAAAATTTCTTTGTTGACATACCATTTTGGTAATGATAATTTCCTACCTGAATTTTTATCTTTGAAATTCTAAAGGGAACTAGAAAACAGTTCCATTTAATAAACAATGTTTGCATAGTCCTCCTTGCTAAGACTCCCACTGGAGGTAAGTCTAAGCCTAAATTGGATTTTAAAAGTAACTTCCACTTAAAAAGATCTCTTTCTAAGAGCACCCAAAATTATAAGAGTCACATGAAAGGGTGACCATCTCTTCCTGCAAGACACCATCTCTCCCTGAAACCAGAGTTTGCCTATTTTCTAAGTTATGCATCCATTCTGGATAATTTCTTGTGATCTGTGTACTCTATTACCATGGCAGTTAAAGAGGTGGTAAAGTTGATTTGAGCTGGGCAGTGCAAGCAGCAATAGGCAACTTATATCTAGTCTAGAGGATAAAAACGAGTAGATTCAGATTCACTGGTAATTTATCTTAAATCCAGATTGCCTTCTTACATAGGGGTTGCCAGATAAAATGCATGCCAGCTACTGCATGGCAGTTATGTTGCTTTATTTAAGTATTCATACAGCAATCAATAGCTGACACACTCATTGATCTTTTAGAACAGAAGCTTTCCCAAAAGCATGCTTGAAACATAAACACTACCAAACTAGTTGAAAGGATAATTTTCCAAAACCTCAGCAATTTACATTTCTGTGGCAAAAATGACTATTGTTTGAGTTGCCAAGCCCTTTTTATATGTATCTGTTATCAGCTATAGAGCAGATATTGTTATCCATATCTTAGAGATGAGAACACATCTCCTCATGTAGAGAGGCTGCATCGCCCAAAGGCACACAGCTGATCACTAGCTGCTGAACTGTAGCTATTTGGCACCATTCCTGGGCTATTTTTATCCCCACCAGGCTTATTAACCCTTTTCCCAGGTTCAGCAGATTCATCAGTGACCTCTTAGACTTCACAAACTTTGTGTTCATTTAGGTCTTCATCTTTCTAGCAAGGAACCAGACTCCTTCAGTAATTTCATTTCAGGCCCTTTGCCATCAAGCTAAAAAATAACTCTCCTTCAAGATGGAACTGTGCTGATGTGTCTACTAATCGCTGCCGCCCTGGTTTGCAGATCTTGGCTGCATTCGATGTATAGTTGCAGAAGAGGTACTTCAGAACTTGCATTATAGTTTTTTAGAACAGAAATGGAAATTATGAGGGACATGTGCTGTCCCCCACCTCTACCAGCCAAGGAAGAAATTAATAATCTATCATGTGTGGTAGCCTTCCCTAGAGGGTTCAGGGTTGGCCTCAGAATCCTTCTCATTCTGGCACTTCAGACAAATCAATCAATTAAAATCAGCAAGTAAGATGAAATCCATTTGCCATCTATTTGCCATCACCAATATAAGAAAACCTCCTGTAAGCTTACAAGATGCAGAAATCTTTCTTAATTAGTAAAATGTCTGAGATACCAAAAATTATCCCAAAATGATAACTTCCAAGTATATGTATCTGGAATTCAAATTGTCTTATGTAAATCAAAATGTAACCTATAATCAACAAGAATTTGTAATTAAACCAGAGCACTGGCCAAAAAGGCATTGATGGCAACTTTAAATGTAATCATAGAAGCACCTGGTACTACTTCCCAAAAAAACTGAGGTCTCTGGACACCCAAATTCCTTGTCTGCTTTTATTGGGACAATAAGGGTTGGGTCCTTAGTATATCAAATGTAATTTCCAATCAACTAATCAAAGGAGCTGTAAAAATCATCTGACTAGGAATCCAAGGAAATTTAATTTTCTCTTCTCTTGCTCAAAGAACCTTTTTTTTATATTAACTCATTTATGTAACAATTACTTATTGAGTGTCACCTTTGCAGCCAGTGCTTGGTGCTGGGAATGCCAATAAGACCATGGCAGCAGGGATCTCTATCCTCCCATAGTTGTGCTCCCTGAGGCAGCAGCCCCACCTGTGGGCAGTTCAGTTGGGTGGGTGAAGGGAGGAGGCCCACAAGCCTCTAATCTTGCTTGTTACAGATGCTGCTCTGAATAGCCCCCAAAGCCTTCTGATACCTCTTTTGGAACCACATGGAGCATTTAACAACCAACCTGATAGACCTCAAAAGAAACACACACACACACACACACACACACACACACACGTATGCACACACAATCCTTAAGCACAAGCATGGTCTTTCAGGTTTTGGGAAAAGCTGCTTTGTTTCGTGGAGAGCTCCAATATAATTCCTTGAAAGAATTATTCACTATAAATTGAGGGTTACAGATCCATATCCAAATTTTGGGAGAACCTGTCCTCTCCCCTCTGTCTCCATTTTATTTTAAAGAAAAAGAAATGAAATTGGGAGAAGTGGGCATATATATTAAAGGTAGGAAGAAGTTAGAGAAATAAATACTCTGTATTCATTCCCAAATATAAAATGTGAATTCTCCTTTTGAACTCTCCAATGTGCTTTGGCATAGTTTTATAACTTGGGTATTTGAAATAGTTGAATATTCAAGCTATAAATTTTCTTCTAAATTAACATAACACTAGAATGTGATCCTTACTAGAGTGCAAACTCCACACAGGTAGGGATTGTTCCCTTCCCCAGCACCCAGTACAGCACCTGGCACAGAGCAGGTACTTGATAAATAATTAAGGAATGAATAAATGAGTAAGCAGACAGCTGATTAAGAGACTAGTGAATTATAATTACTGGATTCTATTTTCTATATTTATTGTTTCCATTTTGCCTTTATAACTTTTTTAAGTTTTAATTTAAATTCCAGTTAGTTAACATGCGGTGTGATATTAGTTTTAGGTGTACAATATATCTGATTTTAAATTGCATTGCACCAGTGCTAGCTACAACACACTGTGTGGGCATTACTGAGCTTAGAAAATTTTCTTCTTGACATATTCTAGTGCTTTGATTTGGAAAACAAAACAAAACAAAACAAAGCACCTTATGTGCAGCTTTGGAGGATGCCATAACCTTGAAAATAAATTTTAACATATTGGTTTCACATTTCAGGTCTACAATAAATAAAAGACTGAGTTCAGAAGATGTAGTCTAATCTAGGAGAATATGATGGAACAGTATATTTTGACCAAACCCTGGACACTAGCCCTAAAGGCAAATGGATTCTGGTCACTTCTCTCCCAACACATTGACCCTCAGAGCGAAGAGCTGCTGAGGAGGGAATTATACCAAACTCTCCTGGGAAGAAAGGGCCCATAAGGATATGCGGTGTTGTTGCTTAATGACCAATCATGCTCTGTCAGGTAAAAGCACCTTGATTTTCCTTTGAATATGCAGAACCCATTGAGAGCAATCTTGGTAGACTGTCAATCACAGCCCCACCAAGGCCAGATATGGTCACATGACTCAAGCAAGACCAATCAGATGATCTCTTTACATGAACTGAAAAACACAAAGACAGAAAAAATTTGAAGTGTAATAGCTCCAGCAGCACCCCCTCACCTTCACTAGTTCCTGATCCTTAGATTCCAGTACCTGTCTAGATTCCTATTTTTCAAGCTATCTGATATCTTTCCATGAAATCTTGGTTTGTTTCTGTTTTGTGTTTCGCTTAGATTGGGCAGAATCAGTTGTTTTGTTGCTTATAACCAGAAAAATTCTGCTCAGGCTGGAATTAAGCTCCTTACCCCTTTGAGTTCAAAATTATTGAAATTTATCTGGTAGCTTGGGGTTAAAATAAGGGATAGTTAGACCTGGGGGCCCAATGGCCCAAAAAGAATTAGAATGGGGAAGTATGTAACTTAGAGACAAGAAACTTTCTTGTATGATAAGGGTGGACAGTTCAGAGCTGACTTGGCCATACTCTGAACCAAATGGTAAAAGATGGTGAACCCAGATATTAAGGTTCTTCTCATTGCAGACTTCTTACACCATGCAAACACTAAGACTTCCACTTTTCTTTTATTAAAAAAAATTTTTTTTTATGTTTGTTTTTGAGAGAGAGAGAGAGAGAGAGGGAGAGAGAGAGCATGAGTGGGGGAGGAGCAGAGAGTGAGGGAGACACAGAATCCAAAGCAGGCTCCAGGCTCTGAGCTGTCAGCACAGAGCCCGATGCGGGGCTCAAACCCACGAACTGTGAGTTCATGACCTGAGCTGAGGCCCCAAGGATGAAATATGAAAATGTGTGCTGATCTCTGGACCAGGCATCAGGTGGAAGGAAACCTTCAATGTAGGTACAAGAGGCAGCCCAAACCGAAGGTGGCCCATGCATCCATCTTTCCTAGCAGTTGACTGGTAATAGAAGAGAATTCAGAGAGCTATAACCTTAGGACCCAACAGTCCAGCAAAGAGCATTACTCCCTAAATGTAACTCAGAGAAAAGTCATGTCCTCCCTCAAGGAGCTTTTGAGGCCTGTGTTGGGGTGTGCAGAGCACAACAGGGTCAGCAGGTCAGCAGGTCAGCTCAAGCCATCCCTCTTCCAACTGCAGATAGACATACCAAGTCTTGGCTTTGGCTGCACAAGTAAGACATGTTCATAAAGAACAGATATATGTGACCACTCAGACATATCTTTTCCAACTGCAAATGTTTCATTGGGAGATGATGGCAGGTTTCTGGTTCTGAAAGGAGCGGCACATTCTGGATCAAGCAGCATCCTGTGAAGTGGCTTGGGAGTCCTCAAGCCTCTGACAGACACACCCAAATTCCACACATAAGGTGAGAGTCCTTAGAACCAACCCTAGAGATCTTGGAGCTAGTAGAAGAAATCCTGCACAGGAAAGAGAATAACAGAAGATGTGAGGAGAAGACAACCAATTTGTTTGGTGAACTGCTGAATTTGCAGGGTTTACAGGATATAGAAGCAGGGATACCCACTTGGAATTGCTTAACAGGTTGGAATTCCTGAGAAATGTCAGAGCTGAAAGCATGGATCCAGTGAGGAATAGACGCCATGGAAATGGATGGGGTGCCGGGCAGAGAGTGCATCAGAACAAAGCAAAAATTAAGGAAAGCTGGGAATTCCAAAATTCCAAAAAGCTGGGTGATCAGAAGAAAAGAGTCCCATGAAGGAGACAGAAAAAGAATGGTCCAGGATCAGGATTTCTCAACCTCAGCATGATTGACATTTGAGCCCCAGTAATTCCTTGTCACAGGAAGCTGTCTTGTGCATTTGTTTAACATCCATGGCGTCTACCCATGAGATGCCAGTAGCACCCTCTGCCCCTTGTGACAAACAAAAATATCTCCAAACATTCCTAAATGTCCCCTGTAGGGAAAGACGATCCCTGAATGAAAACCACTGGTCAAAGATATAGGAGGAAAATTAGAAGCAAATTATGTCCCAGAAGCCAAAGTAATTCACAAAGATAAATGCCTCAAAGATATTGAGTAAAATGAGGACTAAAAGGGCCAGTGTTTGGCCACTAGAAAGTCATTGGTGAACTAAAAGAGAGCAGTTTCAATGGAACAATTGAGGACAGACACCAGTCTAGCTGAATGTCCATATATGAAATACATAGTAAAAAGAAATGCAAGAGTTGAAGGGTGTTTGTTGAACTAGGTGACCCTTTTAAGGTTCCTTCCAACCCTGAAATTGTGTGGTTCCAGATGACCTCCAAGGAAGATCTTTTGAGATCCCTCAAGCCCTGATCTGCTGGTGGCTGTCTTGTTTACATATAAAACCAGCCATGCCTCTGCTTGCCCTACTCATGTCACATGAAATAAAAATCCAAAGAAGCATCAATGGCTATGTGGTTTGGCCCCAGTGCATGTTGAAAACGAAAATATGTTTGTTTGTTTTTTATATCATTGCATAACCAAAAGTTAAGCAATAAAAATTTGCCAGGCAGTTACAGTTTAGAGAGAGGCTGAATTGATAAGTGAATCTGAAGGTGTCAGGTTTAAGGTTGGTCTGAGAAGAAAGGAGTGGGGTTGAGGTCACCCAGAGCCTGCTAGAAGAATTTGTGTATCACCCAACCACTACAGATTTCATCCCAGGTTTGGCTCAGATGAGGAGAGTCCTGTCCACAGATAAGACCAGTGGGGGCTAACATGTCCTGAGAGTGCCATGGGACGCCTGCATGGTGATAGCCTACACAAATGCCAGCACTCTTCTCCAGTGTTTGAACAATCAGACTAACTTCTAAGTGAGGAAAAAAGAAATTGAAAGCAAAGATCATGTTTTCCAAGTAAATCAGGTATTCCAACTAGATAATTATCCAGCTAAAGGAGAGAGGTTGTTTTTTGCTTGTTTATTTGTTTTAAAGCTGAACTGAGAAATGAGAAACAAAAGTTTTAGTCCTAGTTTAATTACTACCAAAAGGCCACTTCCCTTCTCTGCACTCAGTTTCCACACGTATAAAATAGGGAGTTTAAACTGGATGCTAAATAAGATGCCTTCTGCTTCTCCAATGGAGAAGAGGGTTCATGGCATGTGTTTCCACTGTGGAGGTTCCTTTAACACTTAGAGTCATAGTATGGCTTGTTTAATTAGATGTCCTCCCACCAGACTGTTAGTGCTTGCAGAGAAGGTGCCAAGCCTCTCTTGTATACCACTGAGTCCCTACCTACCGTGCAGTGCTTGGTAAATATCTATTGGAGGAATTAATATGAAATGCCAGCTCCAAATGCCTCTGAGAGGCAGCTCTAGGAAAAGGTGATTTGGTATAAATCTTTAAAAAGTGTTCCAAGGAGAGCCTGGGTGGCTCAGTACGTTAAAACGTCCAACTCATGATTTCAGCTCAGGTCATGATCTCATAGTTTATGAGATCTAGCCCCACATTGGGCTCTGCACTGAGAGCAGAGTATCTCTCTCCCTGTCTCTCTGCCCCTCCCCCACTTTCTCTCCCTCTCTCAAAATAAATGAATCAACATTTAAAAAATAAGAAACAAATAAATAAAAAATAAGCCAAGATCAGAACCTCTCCCTTCACTTTGCTTCTTCAAATGTGTTTTTTTTTTTAATGTTTATTTATTTTTAAGAGAGCATGCAAGTGGGAGAGGTGCAGAGAGAGAGGGGGACAGAAGATCTGAAGCAGGCTCCATGATGACAGCAGAGAACTCACAAACCACGAGATCATAACCTGAGCCAAAGTCGGATGCTCAACTGATGGAGTCACCCAGGTGTCCCATTTTTTCAAGTGTTTATAAAAGTCCAGTAATGGTATGTAATAAGTGGCAACATCCTAAAATATTTCCCATCCCTCTGACATGGATACCACTACCAGCTTGTCATATAACTTCTAGATAAACTAAACTTTTGGAAACTGTATTCCAAGTCAGCTATTTTGAAAGGGGAAAAAAAAAAATCCAATGCTACTAATCCTGTGTTTGTGTCTCTGCCCTGCCCTTAGGAGGTTAATTTGCCTTGGGACACTGAGAGGATAAACAAGCAGACTGTGTAGTCAGAAGAACAAAAAACAAAATATCTTGAGATAAAATATTTTGTTTATGAATTTCCCTGCAGGACAGATCACTAAGACTGAGATTTCTAGACACTGAGAACTTCTGTAAGCTCCCAGAGCCAGCCTGGGACGCTGCTCAGCCTGCCTTAAAATTTCCCTGGTTCAAGTTAGCTGGAGAATAATTATCCAGAAGGTGTAGAAAAGAAAAAAGAGGAAGAAAGCAGAGAAAAAAAATCAAAGCCAACCAAACATTAGGGTTTATTGCAAAGCCAAAGGAACAAGTGGACCCTGCATCCTGGAAGGTACCCCATTCTCTCTCAAGTCTGGTCCTTCCCTTGGCCTGGAAACCAGAATGATAAATGAAAGGGGTAAACATTCAAACAGGAAAAATATTGCTTAGGGAGAATTAACAAGAAGTGAGGACTAATGAGTCACAGCTGCCCAAGAAGAAAGTCTAACCTTAAATAAACTCAGGCTCTGTCATCCTGCAGAACTGGGTTTAAATTCCATATTTGCCACTAGCTGGCTCTAGACAAGTTCCTCAAACTCCCTGAGCCTCTGCTTACTCACCTATGGAATAGAGATTGTAAGTGTCCATGTCCATGGAATTATTAAGTGGATTGAATGAGATAAGTCATATAAAGCACTTAGGCCAGGACGCAGTGCATAGCAAATGCCCAATAAATGTTACCTATTATTTTACTATAATTTTGATTCCTACGTCAAATTAGGTGACTGAGAGATACTACTGACAGACTCAGAGAAGAAGGAAGGGAGAACTGTGGTAGGGGATAAGAAAACGATCCAAATATTGTGGAGATTTGGTCTTAGATGTTACATGGTTTTGCTAGGAAGTTCATTAAAAGTAGTTTTCATGGAATGATGTCAGCAAAATGGCAGAGTAGGCAGCGCCAATTGCCAGTCCCTCCGTGGAAACATCAAAAACTAAGCAGAAACTCTCAGAACCAACTTTGTCAGAACCCTGAAAAAACATAGGTTTCCAGCAATCAAGCAAACATTGAATCAAGAAAAAGGCAATTTAAAAATAGTTGGAAAGCCTTGCGTTGTTTTTATTTGCTCTTGTTCCATTCCTTTTCTGGCTCATTGTGGATTCTGAAAATGGAAGCTCATGTTCTCGGTGTGGGACCCAAGTACCTGGTTCTGGAGGAAGCAAAGCAAATCTTACTAGCAAATTATTCTGTCTGTTTCATCTTTCTTTTCTTTCTCTTTCTTTCTTTCTTTCTTTCTTTTCCTCTTCCTTTCCTTCCTGTTCAAGGAAATCTCTGTCAAAACACTACATAAACAGAGACTTTGGTCAGCAGATACAACAAGTAATACTATCTTTGTAAAATACTTTGGAAAAGTCAGTAAACAGATGATGGCAGCTTCAACAATCGAGAGCCTGGGGAAGAGGGATAATCTGATTTCTAGAGTTACCATATTATAATATTCAAATGTTCAGCTTTCAACAAAAAAATCACAAGGCATACAAAAAACAAAACAAAACAGGGAAGTATTGTCCATTCAAAGGAAAAAATAAATACATTCACAGAAACCATCCCTGGAGAAGCAGAGGTATTGGACTTAGTACACAAAAACTCCAAATCAACTAAACTTAATAGACACTCCAACAATGTCAGAATATACATTCTTCTCAAGTACTTTTGGAACATTCTCTAGAATAAATCATGTGTTACCCCACAAAACAAGACTCAATAAATTTAAGATAAAAATCATACAAAGTATCTTTTCTGACATCAATGGAATGAAGATAGAAATCAAAAACAGAAAGAAAACTAAAAACTCACAAATATGTAGAAATAAAACAGCATACTCTTAAATAACCAATGGATCAAAGGTGAAATAAAATGGAAATTATAAAATATTTGAGACAAACAAAAATGAAAACACAAAATACTTATGGAATGTAGTCAAGGCAGTCATCAGAAGGATATTCATGGCAAGAGATGACTCTATTAAAAGAGAAGAGTGGCACCTGGGTGGCTCAGTTGGTTAAGTGTCTGTCTTTGGCTCAGATCACGGTCTCATGGTTCGTGGGTTCAAGCCCCACATCGCACTCTCTGCTGTTGGTGCGGAGCCCGCTTCAGATCCTGTCTCTCCCTCTCTGCCCCTCCCCCACTCACTCTCACAAAAAGTAAATAAATTTATAAATAAATAAATAAGAGGAAAGATGTCAACTCAATAATCTGAATTTACACATTAGGAAATCAGAAAAAGAAAAAATTAAGCCTAAAGCAAGCAGAAAAGAGGAAATAATAAAGGTTAGAGAAGAAAGAAATGAAATAGAGAATTAAAAAAATAGAATCAACAAAACCAGAAGTTGGTTCTTTGAAAAGATCAACAAAACTGACAAACCTTAGCTAGATGGACAAAGACAAAAAGATGCAAGATGCAAATAACTAAATCAGAAAGAAAAATGGAGACATTGCTACTGAGCTACAGGAAACAAAGGATTATGAGACTATTCTGAACAATTATACATCAACAGACTAAATAACCTAGATGAAATGGACAAATTCCTAGAAACACACAAGGAGAAATAGAAAACCTCAACAGACCTATAACATGTAAAGAGATTGAATGAATAATCAAAAACCTCCCTACCAAAAAAGAAAAATTTCAGGACCACATGCCTTCTTGGGTGAATTCTACAATAAAACATTTAAAGAAGAATTAATATCAATCCTTCTCAAACTCTTTAAAAAGTTAGAAGAGTAAGAGACACACCAAATCATTCCCTGAGGCCAGCATTACTCTGACACCAAAGCCAAATAAAGGAATCACAAGAACAGAAAGTTACAGGACAATATTCTTTTTGAATAAAGATTGCAAACCAAATCCAACAGCAAATTAAAAGGGTTATAACCCTATAATCAAGTGGAATTTATCCTAGGAATGCAAAAGTGGTTAAACATAAGAAAATAAGTCAATATAGTACATCACATTAAAAGAATGAAGGAGGGGTGCCTGGGTGGCTCAGTCGGTTGGGCATTGGACTTCGGCTCAGGTCATGATCTCGCAGTTTGTGAGTTCAAGCCCCGTGTCGGGCTCTGTGCTGACAGCTCAGAGCCTGGAGCCTGTTTCGGATTCTGTGTCTCCCTCTCTCTATGACCTTCCCCCGTTCATGCTCTGTCTCAGTCTCAAAAATAAATAAACATTAAAAAAAAAGAGAGAGAGAATGAAAGAAAAAAAATACATGATCATCTCAACACAGAAATGAGAAAAATCATCTGACAAAATCTAACACTGTTGCATGGTAAAAACACTCAGAGGGCCAACTCTTGATTTCGGCTCAGGTCATGATCTCAGGGTTGTGGGATTGAGCCCTCCATTGGGCTCTGTGCTGAGCATGGAGACTGCTTAAGATTCTCTTTCTTGCTCTCTCTGCCCCTCTCCCTCACTTGGACTCTTTCTCTCTCTAAAATAAATAAATAAATAAATAAATAAATAATATATTTTAATTTAATTTATTTTTTTAATATCCAAGTTAGTTAGCATATAGTGCAACAATGATTTCAGGAGTAAATTCCTTAATGTCCTTTACCCATTTAGTGCATCCCCCCTCCCATAACCCCTCCATAACCCTCTGTTCTCCATATTTGGTCTTATGATATTTGTCTTTCTCTGACTAATTTTGCTTAGCATAATACCCTTTAGTTCCATCAATGTATTTGCAAATGGCAAGATTTCATTCTTTCTGATTGCTGAGTAATACTCCATTGTGTGTGTGTATATATATACCACAACTTCTTTAGCCATTTATCCATCTATGGACATTTAGGCTCTTTCCATATTTTGGCTATTGTCGATAGTGCTGTCATAAACATTGTGGTGCATGTGCCCCTTTGAAACAGCATACCTGTATCTCTTGGATAAATACCTAGGAGTGCAATTGCTGGGTTATAGGGTAGTTCCATTTTTAATTTTTTGAGGAACCTCCATACTGTTTTCCAGAGTGGTTGCACCAATTTGCATTCCCACCAACAGTGCAAAAGAGATCCTCTTTCCCCACATCCTCGCCAACATCTGTTGTTGCCTGAGTTGTTAATGTTAGACATTCTGATAGGTGTGAGGTGGTATCTCATTGTGGTTTTGATTTGTATTTCCCTGATGAGTGATGTTGAACACTTTTTCATATGTTGGTTGGCCATCTGGCTGTCTTCTTTGGAGAAGTTCCTATTCATGTCTTTTGCCCATTACTTCACTGGATTATTTGTTTTTTGGGTGTTGAGTTTGATAAGTTCTTTATAGATTTTGGGTACTAACCCTTTATCTGAAATGTCATTTGCAAAGATCTTCTCCCATTCCGTCAGTTGCCTTTTAGTTTTGCTGATCGTTTCCTTCGCTGTGCAGAGGCTTTTTATTTAAAAAAAAATTTTTTTTTTTTAATGCTTTATTTATCTTTGAGACAGAGAGAAACAGAGCATGAGCAGGGGAGGGTCAGAGAGAGAAGGAGACACAGAATCCGAAACAGGCTCCAGGCTCTGAGCTGTCAGCACAGAGCCCGACGCGGGGCTCAAACTCACAGACCATGAGATCATGACCTGAGCCGAAGTCGGATGCTCAACCAACTGAGCCACCCAGGCTCCCCGAGGCTTTTTATTTTGATGAGGTCCCAATAGTTCATTTTTGTAAAATACATATATTTTTAAAACACCCCAGAAAACTAGGAATACAATGGAAATTCCTTAACATGATAAAGGAATTATATGAAAAAACAGCAGCTAACACCATACTCAATGATGAGAGACCAAAAGCTTTCCCCCTAAAATCAGTAACAAGACAATGATGCCAGTTTCAACCACTGCCTTTCAACATTGTACTAGAAGTTCTAGCCAGAGCAATTATACAAGAAAAAGAAATAAAAGACATTGAAATTGAAAAGAACAAGTAAAATTATCTATTCACAAATGACATGATTCTGTATATAGAAAATCCCTAGAATCCACCAAAAACTGCTTAAGCTAATAATGACTCTATTAATAATTCAGCAAAATTGTATAGGACAAGATCAACAGGCAAGAGTCAGTTGTGTTTCTATATACCAGCAAAGAAACTGAAAAGGAAATTTAAAAAACATTACATTACAATAACATCTAAAAGAATAAAATAGTTAGGAATAATTTTAGTCAGGAAGTGAAAGACTTGCATATCAAAACTACAAAACATGGCTGAAAGAAATTAAAGAAAACCCAAAGAAATGGAAACACATCCCATGTACATAGACTGGAAGACAATATCGTTAAGAAGTTAATAACCCAAAGCAATCTACAATTGCAACACATTCCCCATCAAAATTCCGACAGCCATTTTTGTAGAAATGGAAAGACCTATCCTCTAACTCACACAGATTTGCAAGGGGCTCTGAACAGCCAAAACAATCTTGAGAAATTAAAAAAAAAATTGGAGGATTCACATTTCCCAATTTCAAAATTTACTACAAAGCTGCAGTAATCAAAAACAGTATGATCCTATCATAAAGATAGACATATAGACCAATGGAATATAAATGAGAGTCCAGAAATCCAATTGATTTTTGACAAGGGTGCTAAGTCCATTTAATGGGGAAGGAAGGGTTTCTGATAAATGGTGCCAGGACAACTGCCTTTCTACCTGCATAAGAATGAAGTTGGACCTCTACCTCACCCTATAATAAACTCAAAATGAGTCAACAACCTAAGTATAAGGAATACATCCATAAAATTCTTGGAAAAAAATAGAGCAGTAAATAAATATGACCTTGAATTTAGCAATGGATTCTTAGCTAGGACACTAAAAGCTCAAAGAAGAAAAGAAAAAATAGATAACTTGAACATCATCAAAATTAAAAACTTTTGTGCTCCAAAAGTTATTTAAAAAGTGAGAAGACAGGGCACCTGGGTGGCTCAGTAGGTTGATCATCCACCTCTTGATTTTGGCTTAGGTCATGATCTCACAGTGGGATCCAGCTTCACATCAGGCTCTCTGCTGAGCATGGAGCCTGCTTGAGATTCTCTTCCTCTCCCTCCGTCCCTCTGTCCCTCTCTCCTGTTCATGCTCTTTCTCTCTCTAAAATTTAAAAAAAAAAGTGAGAAGACAACCTACAGAATGGGATAAAATACTTGCAAAACATATATTTGATAAGGGTTTAATATCCAGAATATATTTTTTAAAAAACTCTTGCAAGCTCAAAAACAAATACATGAACAATCCAATTTAAAAATGGGCAGGGGCACCCGGATGGCTTAGTCTGTTAAGCATCTGACTCTTGATTTTGGCTCAGGTCATGATTTTGTAGTTCATGGGATTTAGCCCTGCATCAGGCTCTGCACTGATGGCGAGGATCCTTCTTGGGATTCTCTCTCACCCTCTCTTTCTGCACCTCCCCTGTGTGCATGCTCACTCTTTCTCCAAATAAATAAATAAACATTAAAAAAATAATAATAAATAAAAATAAAAATAGGCAAAAGATTGGATAGACATTTCTCCAAAGAAGACCTACAAATAACCAACAAGCATATGAAAAGATGATTAACATCAGAACTCATTAAGTAAATGCAAATCAAAACCACAAAGAGATAGCTCTTTACACCCACTGGAATGGCTGTAATTTGTTTTTAAAAGGAAAAATAATAAAAGCTATATTTTTTTTAATGGTTGTGGAGGATATGGAGAAATTGGAATATTCATACACTGCTAATGTAAATGTAAAATAGTGCAGCCATTGTAAAACAGTTTGACAGTTCCTTAAATAGTTAAACATAGAATTATCATATGACCCAGCAATCCCACTCCTAGGTATACACGTGAAAGAACTGAAAACAGTTATTCAAACAGGTACATACACCTACAGGTTCACAGCAGCACTATTCATGGTAGCCATAAGGTAAAACTAGTCCAAATGTTTATCAATAAATAAATGAATAAACCAAATGTGGTATATATGTATGATGGAATATTATTCGGCCATAAAAAGGAATCCAGTAATGGCATATCCTATAACATGAAAGGACCTTGAAAACGTTATGCTAAGTGAAAGAAGTCAGACACAGAAAGACAAAATGATTCTATTATGTGAAATATTCAGAATGGATAAATTCTTAGAGATAGAACACAGACTGGATGGTGCTAGAAGCTGGGGGGAAGACAGCAATGAGGAGAAATTCTTTAGTGGTTAAAGGGTTTTTCTACGGAATGACAGAAATGTTTTTCAACTATGTAGAAGCGGAGGTTGCACGACATTGTGACTATAATTAACGCATTGAATTGTTTACTTTAAACTAGTTAATTTTGTATTATGTGAATTTCACCTCAATAAACTTTTTTTAAAGATAGCACCTAAACTATATTTTTCCTGCAAATGTGCTCTTTCAAAAAAAAAAAAAAAAAAAAAAAAAAAAAAACCACTGTATTAAACACTTATTTGAATACAAAAATTAATTCCAAATTAAATAATTCCTTCTGGAGAAAGTCCCAGAAAAAGAATATAGAGCTGTTTATAGCTTATTGTTAACTTGCAAATGCTGCTGAATCCTTGCCATGCTTTTGCATAATGTGGTTCAGTCAAATGTTGGGTAATGAGCAGTTCATTTGGAGCCATTTTTGCAAAATATAGGATGCTATTCGTGAAATGATTCTTTGAGTATTTATAGTGAAATGCCAATCTTTGTTTTTTAGTTCATGGGAAGACTCCTTTTTGAAAGCCCTAATTTGTGACTTGAGTAACTGAAGGAGCCTGAGAATGCTTCTCATTGATAACTGATCCTTTCTCCTCCTCAGATCCAGTGTTTGTAGGCCAATGTCATAGTTTGCTAGGGCTGTTGTAACAGAACACCACACACTGGGTGGCTTATTTTAACAACAGAAGTTAATTTCCTCACAGGTCTGGAGGCTAGAAATCCAAGATCAAGGTGTTGGCAAGTTCGGTTTCTCCTCAGGCCTCTCCCCTTGGCTTGCAGATGGTGTCTTCCCGCTATGCCCTCACGTGGTCTTTTTTCTCTGTGCATGCACGTCCCTGGTGTGCCTCTGTGTGTCCAAATTTCCTCTTCTTATAAGGACACCAGTCACATTGGATTAGGGCCCAGCCTCACAGCCTCATTTTAACTTATTCACCTCTTTAAAAGCCCTATTTCCAAATATAGTCACATTCTAAAGTACCAGGGTTTAGGGCCTCAGCATATAAATTTGGGGGGGGACACAGTTCAGCCCATAACAGGCAGAATCTAAATTGACCCAACAAATTACAAATGTTTCCGATAATAGCGCCATATTAAAGTAGATTCAATCTCACCACCAGCAAAGACGGGCAGTTTCATGTTTTTCTCATTTGCTTCTGTAGCTAAGAGAGAAAAAAAAAATTCTAAATAGCATAAAGATATTTTTGCTTTCCAAGGGTCTAACTTCTTCCTTTTCCTAGGCAAGAAAAGTTCTCAAATGAAGTAATCTCTCTCTTTTTTTAATGTTTATTTATTTTTGAGAGAGAGAGAGAGAGAGAGACAGAGACAGAGACAGAGCATGAGTGGGGGAGGGGCAGACAGAGAGGGAAACACAGAATCCAAAGCAGGCTCCAGGCTCTGAGCTGTCTGCACAGAGCCTGACATGGGACTGGAACTCACGAACCATGAGATCTTGACCTGAGCCACTGTCAGATGCTCAACTGACTGAGCCACCCAGGCCCCTCAATGAAGTAATCTTAATCAACTTCTAGATAATTGAAATACCCTAAATACTTGGTGCTTTAATATTCCCATTGGGAAATACATGACTATTCTTAGCCTGATTCCTCATTTGTTGAAATAGGAATGATGCCTGTCTTGCCTATATCACTAGATAGTATTGCAAAGACATAGAAATAATATTTAACAAACAGTAGTTTTAATCTACGAAATGTAACATTAATACAAAGGAAAAGTAGGGGCACCTGGATGGCTCAGTCAGTTGTGTCCGACTTTGGCTCAAGTCATGATCTCACGGTTTGTGGGTTCAAGCCCTGCGTCGGGCTCTGTGCTGACAGCTCAGAGACTGGAGCCTGCTTCAGATTGTGTCTCCATCTCTCTCTCTGCTCCTCCCCTGCTCATGCTCTGTCTTTCTGTCTCTCAAAAATAAACGTTAAAAAAAAAACACAAAGTGAAAATATTAATAATGACATTCAGTGCAAGAAAAGGAGAGTGATGAAATTAAGAAATCTGTGATAGGGACACCTGGGTGGCTCAGTCAGTAAGGCGTCCAACTCTGACCTCAGATCTCACAGTTTATGAGATCGAGCCCCATGTCAGACTCTGTGCTGGCAGTGTGGAGCCTACTTGGGACTCTCTCTCTCCCTCTCTCTCTGCCCTCCTCCCATGCACACACGCACTCTCTCCCTCTCTCAAAATAAAACCACATTTAATAAAAAGAAATTTGTGACAAAACTTCTCAGTTCATTTTTATGCAGCTTTACTTTTTTGGCTAAGATTTATTTCACGAATTATTGAATGAGCTTAGAAGGAGTAATGAAATGTATGTATATGCCATTAAGCAAGCTGCTCTTTCCATTAACTAAGAAAAGAATCTGAAGGTGGGGATTTAGGAAGGAAAGAAACTCAGCCAGATTCTAATTTCGTTTCCTTTCTATGTATGCTTTTTCTTTCTTTCTTTTTTTTTTTTTTTTTTTTGACATAAATTTTTTGAACTCAATCAGCACTCCTTTTGTGAAGGAAATGTATGAAATGAAGGGGGTTTGAGAACTGGGCCAGTGTCTATGGCAACACAACATTTTAAGAAATGGCAGTGTACATCAATCTTCCCTATCTGATGGCAAAAGAGAAGAGCTAGATGTATGTCTGGAGAAAGGTGGCAATCAGCTTCAATTTGTCTTGCGTAAATAGGGATTCTCTTAATTTCAATGGAAGTTCAAAGCTTTTCATTTTTGTCTTTCCTGCCTACATAAATGCTCACCAAGGAAGCATTACACCTAGAGAAAATTCTCACAATTTGTAATTGCTTTATCTTTTCTCTCTTGTTAGTTACATGTTGTGAATACTGTAGGAAGGTCTGGTTGTTAACACTAATTATTTAAACCCTGATTTATTATTTAGCTTTGCAAATGTCAGTTTCCGTATGTTTCTCTTTCCACACCTAACTTTGAAGATTATAGATAAGATAAAGATACATATATCAAAATTTTTAGTTACTAAATAATTCCAGGGGTGCCTGGGTGGCTCAGTTGGTTAAGCATCCAACTCTTGATTTCAGCTCAGGTTGTGATCTCACAGTCGTGAGATTGAACCCCACGTTAGGCTCAGCAATGGGTGTGGAGCCTGCCTTAGATTCTCTCTCCCTCTCTCTCTGTCCTTCCCCTGCTCTCAATGCACACACTCTCTCTCAAAAATAAAATAAAATAAAATAAAATAAAATAAAATAAAATATTCCAATCTTACACAAACTCTCCAGAGCATAAAAGAAAATGACCCAGGTCATTTTATAAACTTAATATAACCTTGATATCAAAACAAAATAAGGAACATTCAGGAAAAGGAAGTTCCAGGCCAATTATATTCCCTTATACATCGAAACAAGAATCCTAAAAAAAAGATCGGTAAACTAAACTATATATTACCATAATGAGCAAGTTTGATTTACCCAAGAAATCTAAGATTGGTCTAACCTTAGAATAATTTGTTAGTGTACTTAATGACATTTATAGATTAAAGGAGAAAAAATCATATAATTAACTCAGTAGTTTCAGAAAAAATGTTTGATAAAATTTAATGCATCCTTTCAAAATAAAAGTGAGCTTCTTTAACCTATAAAAGGATGACTACAGAATATCTACAACAAATATCCTTCACAATGGCAAGACCTTGACCATTCTTTTTTTTTTTTTTTTTTGAAAGAGAGAGAGAGCTCACGCGTGCATGAGTGGGGCAGGGGCAGAAAGAGAGGGAGACACAGAATCCAAAGCAGGCTCCAGGCTCTGACCTGTCAGCTCCATGTGGGGTTGGAACTCACCAATTGTGAGATCATGACCTAAGCCAAAGTTGGACAGTCAACTGACTGAGCCACCCAGGCATCCCCTTTTATTTTTAATGTTTATTTATTTTGAGACACACACACACACACACACACACACACACACACACACACACGGGGAAAGGAAGAGAGAGAGAATCTCAAACAGGCTCTGTGTGCTATCAGCAGAGCCCCATGCAGGGCTCGACCCCACAAACTGTGAGATCATGACCTGAGCTGAAATCAAGAGTCAGACATTTAACTGACTGAGCCACGCAGAAGTCCCAAGATCTTGAGCATTCTTATTAAAACAAAAATAAGTCAAGCCCACCCTCTATTATCACCTCTATTTAGCATTACACCAGAGATCCTAACCAGATGAGTAAGAGATGGAAAAGAAATAAAAGTATTGAAATTAGATAGTAAAAAACAAAACAAAACAAATTGGGGGCAGTTGGGTACCTCAATCAGTTAAGTGTCTGACTTCAGCTCAGGTCATGATCTCCTGGTTCATGCATTCGAGACTCACGTCAGTCTCTGTGCTGACAGCTCGGAGCCTGGAACCTGCTTCAGATTCTGTGTCTCCCTCTCTTTCTGCCCCTCCCCTGCTCACACTCTGTCTCTCTCTCAAAAATAAAAAAACATTTTTAAAAAATAAAAAAATGAAAATAAGTTGTATTTATTTGAAAATGATATAATTGTTTAAAAGAATCTACAAATTCCTGAAATTTGTAAAGTTATGAGATGTAACTTGTAAGATTAATAAACAGATATGAGTAACAAGGATTCAATATTGTTTTCAAAAAGATACTCTTTACAGACACAAACACAACTATAAAGATACCATTTGCAAAGCCAAAACTGAGATAATTTTAATTTAATCTAGCAAATATGCTTAAAACTTCTATGAAGAAAATCATAACATTTTTTGAAAGACATTTAAAAGTAACTCAGATGAAGAGGTATGCCTGTTTGTGGACAGGAAGCCTCTATATCAAAAAGATTTCAGTTCTTCCTTACCTGACCTATAGATTCAGTGCAATTCCTGTCAAGGAACTTGACAAGCTAATATTAAAATATATATGGAAGGGAAAAGACCTCCCAAGATGAAAATCAAAGTGGGAAGATCTGCCATGCTGGAAATCAAGATTTATTTTAAAGCTTTAGTAATTTAGACAATGAGGTATTAAGGTAAGGAAATATACTGGTGAGGAGAAGGGAAAAAACAAATCGGCCCAACACACTATGTAATGTTGACATATGAGAGAAGTGGCATTGTAGAACAATGGAGGAAGCACACCAAATTCATCCCACACACAAAAATCAGTTACTGGTGAATGAGATTTTAATGTAAGAAACACAACTTTTAGGGCAGGGAGAGATGAATAGGTAGAACACAGAGGATTTTTAAAGCAGTGGAAGACCTCTGTATGTCATAATGATGGCTATATATCATTTTACATTTGTCTGAATGCACAGAATATACAACACCAAGAGTGAACCCTAATGTAAACTATGGACTTTGGGTGATTGTAATGTGTTGGTGTGGCTTCTTTAATCGTACCAAATGTACCAGTCTGGTGGGGGAGACTGATAGAGAGGAGGCTATGTATGTGTGAGGACAAGGCGTATGTGGGAAATCTCTGTACCTTCCTCTCGATTTTGCTGTAAACTTAAAATTGCTCTTAAAAATTGTCTTTAAATCAAAACACACACGTACAATATAGGAACTTTCTTAACAGAGAAAATTTCCTTAAGAGACAACATATGCAAATAATAAAGGAAAATATTTACATATTTTACTACATGAAGATTAAGAATTTCTGTTAATAAAATTGGTACAGCCACTCTGGAGAACAGTATGGAGTTTCCTGAAAAAACTAAAAATAGAACTACCCTAGGATCCAGCAATTGCATTACTAGGTATTTACCCAAAAGATTAAAAAAACACAAATTTGAAGGGGTACATGTACCCCAATGTTTATAGCAGCATTATCAACAGCCAAACTATGGAGAGAACCCAAATATTCATTGACTGCTGAATGGCTAAAGAAGATGTGGTACACACATGCACGCGCGCGCGCGCACACACACACACACACACACACACACACACACACTGAAATATCACTCAGCCATCAGAAAGAACAAAATCCTCTTGCCATTTGCAAGGACATGGAGGGAGCGAGAATGAATCATGCTAAGTGAAGTAAGTCAATCAGAGAAAGACAAATACCATATGATTTCACTCAAATGTGGAATTTAAGAAATGAAACAAATGAACATATGGGAAGTGGGGGGAAGAGCAGAGAGGGAAACAAACCACAAGAGACTCAATGATACAGAACAAACTGAGGGTTGATGGAGGGAAGTGGGTGGGAGATGGACTCTAGACGGGTGATAGGCACTAAGGAGGGCACTTGTGATGAGCACTGGGTGTTGAATATAAGTGATGAATCATTGAATTCTCCTGAAACAAATATTGCACTGTATGTTAAATAACTAAAATTTAAATTAAAAAATAAGAAAGAAAGAAAGAATTTCTGTTAACAATACACCATAAAGGGAAAAGATAGTTCACAAACTGAGAGCAAAAATGTGCAGTGCATGTAAGCCACCAAGGATTGGTATTCAGAGTACCTGTAAGAATATGTGAATAAGAAACAGACAACCCAATATAAAGAGGAAAATGCAAAATCTAACATAGAAAGGAGCAAAATATAAATGAATTTTCATGGAAGAGGATATACAAATACTAAAAATATAAAGAGATAAAAAAACCTCATCAATAATCAGGAAAATGCTAACTAAAACAAACAAGATACCATTATATATCTTTCAGATTGGCAAAAACGAACACATCTGAAATACCAAAAGTTGATGAGGATTGGGAACAAGAGAAATGCCTGTGCAATGCTGGTAGGAGTAAAATAGGAAACAATTTAAAAAAGTTTGGTCCTCTCTGATAAAGCTGAGTCTGTATGACCAGAAATAGGTACAGAATTATTATAGCACCATTGCTTATGAGCAAAAAATAAAAACTAACAGACAAAAAGATCATATAAGCAATCTAACTGTTCATTAATAGGTAAATGGGTTTTTTTGTGTGTGTGACGTGTTCAAATAAGTAAGTTTTATACAGCAGTGGAAGGAGTTCAAGAACAAATAAAAAAGTACACAATACACTGCTAGGAATATTTTATTAGTTCGCTAGGGCTGCCATAACAAAGTAACACAAAACAACAGAAATTTATTTTCTCACAATTCTGTAGCCTAGAAGCCCAAGACGAATGTCTGAGCAAAATTGGTTTCTTCTGAAGTCAGTCTCATTGGCTTGCAGATGGCTGTCTTCTCCCTGTGTCTCACATGGTCTTTCCTCTGTACACACATATTTGTGTCCAAATTTCCTCTTCTTATAGGGACTCCAGTCATACTGGTTTAAAGTCCACTCTAATCATCTCATTTTAACTTTATTATCTCTTTGAAGACTCTATCTCCAAATAGTAATATTCTTTTTTTAAAATCCTTTTGTTTTTTAGTAGGGTGTGTGCCCAATGTGAGGCTTGAACTCACAAACCCTAGATCAAGAATCACATGCTCTACCCAATGAGGCAGCCAGTTGCCCCCAAATAGTCATATTCTAAAGTACTGGAGGTTAGGACTTCAAAATATGGATTTGGGGGGAACAGAATTCAGCCCATAACAGATGTCTACATTTAAGTAAAGCTACAATGAAAAGCAAAAAAATAAAATAGATAGCTAAAATTTATCTTCTTGGTCTTCTTGGTGGCTGGGAGAGGGATGAGCCCAGGAAGGAGCACACCAGAGACTCCAATGGTCTTTGTGAAGATATGCTTCTTATGTGGATACCCTGATGTTCACTGATTGTATCCATTATGTATGTCCTCTGTGTGCTTGAAATTTTCAAAAAATAAGCTTCTTTTAAAAAAGAAAAATAGAACACACATATGTCAGAAAAAGAAAAATAGAAGATACATATGTCAGAATGGTTTTGGTTGCATGCAACAGAAATCCAACCAGATTAGCTCAAGTGCAAGGGGAAATTATTGGCTTAATATCTGAGAATAATAGAAGTCAAGATTGCTTAAACATGGATGGACATGTCCTACCTAGGACATGAATGTTGTCATCAGATTCCTTGCTTGTTCACTCTCTCCTCTCATGCATGTTTCCTTCCATCCATAGACAAAGAAGTCCAAGAAGTTCCTTTGGTTTTGAACACAAAATGTGTTCTGTTCCTCTGAAGATTCTTCATTGTCAAATTATCATTCCTTTTAAAATTATTCAGACTACTTTAAAATGTAATAGTAAATTAGCATCCTAGATAAATGTTTATACCTCACCAATGCTTTTAAAAATCTATAAACAGAGAACATTTTGACAAGGGAGCATAAGGGAAGCTGAGGGCAAAGCACAAGACCATCCCCCACCCCCCATCTCCAGGTGAGATATGTGTGATATTCTTCAGGTCCTGGCTACCCAAGAATAAAAGAAAGGACAGAAAACAAATGGTTAAACTGATTAGAGTCCAGTTTACAAATATCTTGGTAAATTACAAAAAAAAAAAGGCAATCTTATCAATAGCCTAATCTCTAGGTACTCCCTACTATCTTAACTCTCTCTAAATAAATAAATAAACTTAAAAAAAAAAAAAAGATGTGAATAAAGCATCAAGATACATAGAATTGCATTATATCTCCTTCTTTGCAACTCTTGAGGATATAGTATTTTGTACACTGGTACAAGAAGGAAGGAAATATTAAAAATCAATTACAATACATCCAGAATTTATACATGGTATGTACCAAGGACTACATTTATTGAGTACCTACTATGTGCTATTAATTACATGTTGAACCACATCATATGCAATTTCTCCCACATTTTTCTCTGGCTGAACTAAATTTAACCAGGTCAAAAGCTTCTCTATGGAGGCAAAAAATAGATCAGTGGTTGCCTGGGGGTGGTGGAGGGAGTGTGGATGAAATCTCATTTGTTTTTGAAATTGGATTTTTAAGATTGATCAGCTTGCCTAATCAACAACAAACATTTTTCAGTCCATTTACATATAATTACAGTTGACACGTGAACAACTAGGTTTAAACTGCGTGGGTCCACTTCTATGTGCATTTTTTTTCCAATAAACATGGCTTAGTACTGTAAGTATATTTTCTCTTCCTTATGATTTTCTTTCTTTCTTTTTTAATGTTTATTTCTGAGAGAGAGATAGAGACAGAGTGCAAGCAGGCAGACACAGAGGTAGAAACAGAATCCAAAGCAGGCTCCAGGCTCTGAGCTGTCAGCACAAAGCCCAACACAGGGCTCTAACTCGCGAACCGTGAGATCATGACCTGAGCAGATGCCCAACCGATTGTGCCACCCAGGGCCCCCTCTTCCTTATGATTTTCTTAATAACATTTTCTTTTCTCTAGCTTACTTTCTTTTAAAAATACAGTATACAATACACATGACATGCAAAATATGTGTTAATTGACTCCTTATGTTATCTGTAAGGCTTCTAGTCAACAGTAGGCTATTCTATTAGTAGTTAAGTTTGAGGGAGTCAGAATTTATATGTGGATTTCCAACTGTGCGGAGGATTGGTGTCCCTAATCCCTGTGTTCTTCAAGAGTCAACTGTACTCTTTCAGGTTACGGTTGTTTCAAGAAATGCATATAAATCTTAGAGGGAACATTTTGGAATGATGGTGGTTGGTGCAGTTTTGGAGTAGTGGTGGGGGTCCAGAGCCAATGGCCAAAAAAGAATTCTTGAGACATCATTGGTGCAAAAAAGGGGATTTTGTTAAGATATGGGCACAGGACCTATGGGCAGAAAGCTGCACTGGGGTTGTGAGGATTGACTGACGATATACCTGGGAGTTAGGGTGGGTAAAAGAAAAAGGGAGTTTTCCAAAAGGACTTCCACATGATATTGTGGAATAGCTAGATACTAGAGACCCAGCTATTGTCAAGCTAAGGTTGTTTTTCCCTCTAGCAAAGCATTAAGACAGCAGGGATTTCCTGGAGAAATGTTATACTCTGCATGCCTCAAGTATTTGTCAGTGGGCTGCAGGTTATAAGGAAATTTAATTTTATCTACATTTTCTTCTTGCCTTTGTTCCCCACTTCACTATGGAGGGGAGGGTGATGTTAACACTCCAGGAAATTTATTCTATAGGTTTCTGGAGGTTAGGCTATTGATAAAATTGCCTTTTTCTTGTAATTTACTGAGACATTTGTAAACCAATGGAGACTCAAGTCCTGCTCGACTGTGGTCTCTATCAATTAACCATTTGTTTTTCCCTTTTCTTTGTTCTTGGGCAGCCAGGAGTTCCCTGGGGGTGGGGGGTGGTGCAGGATGTTAGTTCCTGTTTTGCCCTCAGCTTGCCTTTGGCTCCCTCATCAGTGGTGATGAATGACTTCTCAAAAGGTTTTCCCCAAATCCAGTGAATTGAAAAATAAGGCCCAATGTGATCATGAAACTTTGTACTAATGGTAAAAATGCTTATGTATATCAACTATTATGTAAAATAAGTATTTGTGTCACCAGCCAGACCCCAAGACCTGGCCTTTACTGCCGAACCGCATGTGCTCACTAACCTTTGTCTTACATTTTTCCCTAAACTCTTCTGTCCTGCTTACGTCTAGACTCAGGCCAATGAAACCCAGAAGACCCTCTGACAAGACCTCCTGCAGGCCCAGGCCACCCACATCGTTTGAGCCAAACCTGACTTGCACCTGCGCAGATGGACCATGGCATGACCTCTGGAATGACCTACAATTACCTTTACCTCATTATAATACTAAAATCTCTTCCCAAGAAGGAGACTTAGCCTCATTTACATAACACACAATTATGTATAGGCATGTTTCCTTAAGGAGCATGCGTGACCTTAAGCCTGTCTCTACGGAGGATGATAAGGCTTGCCTATCTAAATATTCATCCTAACCCTAAACAAAAGGAATCCATTCACCATCTCTCTGGGGGAATCATGGCTTTGGAAGCCATTCTCTTGATCTCCTTACTTGCTGCAAATAAGTTTTCTTTGTGAGATAACTCAACCCGGTGTGATTTCTGACTCACCAAGGAGTGAACTCATATTGGTTCGGTTACATTTGTGTGTGAGAAATGTTTCTCAAAAACAATTACAAAATTTGATTTGGGTTTTCATGACTATTTTATCTTATAGTTAATAAAGTATTGACAGAATTTTTAAAGCTCAAGCAATAATTATGTCTATGATCAACACTTAATTATATTTAGTAGACAAGTTTTAAGGTGTCATATTTAATTAATGATTACACACACAACTATGAAAACATCTTATCTTGGCTCTTGCGGTTTCTGCACATTTTATGTAATTGTTCTCCACAGAGAATAGTCCACTTAAAGTAAAATTCTTGAACTTGATTTAAATTGTTTTTTCTTTATTGTGAGTTATATAAAATGACTTATACTATAGAAAGTTACATCTTGATAAAATTGGACTTAATTTTTACTGCAAAGTTTGTATTCAACCTTCAGATATGTATCAGTCAAAATATACAAAAAATGTAATCTTTTGTGTCCTCAAAAAAGTAGGTGACCTCACTAAACCCACATTTAAATACTTCCTTTATTAATTGAAGTATACTGACATCACAAATAGGAGCAGGTAGAGTCATCTACAAAACTGTACTTATGTAAAACTTGCTAGATGATAAAAGCAAAGAAGCCCCATATTCAAGAGCTGCTGCTACTAGGGTATATCACAGGCTCTCTCCAGCCACAGACCTTTTGCACACACCGTTTGCATGTTTGCCAGACTCTTTGTTCATCCCTCATATCTGAGTTCTGGCATCTCTTCCTGTAGGAAATCTATTCGCAGGACCAAAGTCAGATCAGACTCCCTTGTTATATGCTCTCCAGTCTCCAAGAGGCATTCATTTCCTTCAGAGCATTTCCTTGGTTTGCAATTGCATAATCATTAAGTTAAATGTTGAATTAATGCCGATCTCCCACAGTTCTACCCACTAGGGGAGCAGCGTCCTTCTCTCATTTTGCTCCTTATTGATTGTATCTCTTTTTACTAACAAATGCCTGGCACAGAGCAACCACATAAAGTATTCTTTGAAGGAGGAAAGAAAGAAAAGAAAAACAGCACACTAGATTATTTTCCTGGAGCCATCCTTCTTCCGGTCCAGCCAATCTCACTGAAGGAGGGAATAGGGGTGATGGAAGTCACACATTCAGAAAGCAATTTGATTGTGACCATGTGCCTTGAGGCAAGCCAATCAGACCTGTTCTCTCCCAGGAATTTAAATATTGAGGGGATTATACTGGTCAAATGCCTGAGGTCCTACAAAGACAAGCTGTCAGCTTTTGTTCCATTGGGCCCTGTCTGAGCCTTTGGGTCTTTGGGCCTTTGGGTCTTTCTGTCTGAAACAGAGTTCTTCAACTTGCCTTTAAATCCTGTGAGCTACTCCCAAATTGTTTATTTTTACTTAAATTAGCCAGAGTTCCTTTCTTTTACTCATAGCCAAAGAACCCAAATGGTTATATTTTTCTACCTCCTTTACCCTAACCAGATGTAAAGACTTCTATTACAGCACTTCTCAAGGCTAGGGATTGATGCTTTCAGTTTTAAAATTATAGCTAAAGGAATACGTTTCATTTAACCTGCACACATGCTCAAACACGATGCTTGCTTGGACCTATTGTTTTGAACTGACCCAGGCCACACCCTTTTCCAGTCATCCCTCTAGTGCATTTCTAGCACAACTTCTGTGAAACCCCCTTCATTTCCAAGCTGTGATGCGTAGCTTATTTTACATCCAGATAACCCTTCTCAAAATTCAAACAGCTTTTTAAACCCCACATCCCTAAAACATAAAACTTCAGTTCCATAAACACCCTCATTTCTCTGGAGCTTACCTACCTCCACCCCATCCTTCCTCTTTCCCTCCTGTCTCTTCGAGTGAGAGACTCCTTCCTCATCAAGGCAATCTGCCACCTCTGCCTTCTTGTCTGTCTCTTATGGTCCCATCCTCTCAACAGTCACAGCTCATTTAATGAGCCAGGCACAGTTCCAAACACTTTGCCTGTGTTACCTCCTTAAGTCTTGACAAAGCCTTATAAGGTAGGGAGTACTATTGCAGATCCGGGAAATAAGGCTCAGAGAAGTTAATAACTCTAATTAAGTTCAGTGTACAACGTTTGGCCCACACAATTCAACTCCTGGACATGTATGTGTTCTGAAACATATGCTTTTCTATGCTATTCTGTCTCAGTGTTTTTCAAATTTCTCAATACCTGCACCCCCTCCCCAAAATAAAAGTTTTTCTGGGTGCTGCATCTTCCTATGGCCTTCTCTTCACTTTCCAGTCTGCACCAAATCCACTGTAGTCTAGCTTCTGCCCTTTTGATCCCACTAAATCTACTACAATTCTCATCACAAAGGTGCTCTGCCACACACAGAGTACCTTATAACTATTGAATTCATCCAGCCATTCACCAATCGGTTTTGAGCACCCATTCTGTTTCAGAAACTGCAGAATATGCACTGGCTGAACAAAACAGATAAGATCCCTTCCATCATGTACATGAGACCATCAGGGACCCCGTACCTGCCAGGTCCAGGGACCACTTTGGCCACTTCTCAATTTTTCTCCTATTTGATGTCCGCAGCACTGGTCATGGCAACCATTTCCTCCTTGAAATTTCAGGTTTGGGCTTCCATGAGGCCTCATATACCTGCTTTCCCTCTTCTTCCAGGACCACACTTTCTCAATCACTTTGATAAGTTCCTTTTCTTTACTATCAATCCCTTTAACGATGGAGTTGCTCAGAGTTCTACCACGGAGCACTTCAATAAGCCCAAAACTCAATCTTCCTTTCTCCCTCTTATATCTTTCCTTCCTTATTCCTTGTTCTCATTAATAGCAAGATTTCACATCCAATCTCCCTCTCCTTTTATACCCCCACACTCTTATCTACCGGTCAGGAAATTCTGATAGTATTTGTCATCTTTAGAAGTTCAATCTGAGGGGGAGGCCTGGGTGGTTCAGTCGGTTAAGTGTATGACTTCGGCTCAGGTCATGACCTCACAGTTTGTGGGTTCGAGCCCTGCATCGGGCTCTGTGCTGAATGCTTGCTAGGAGTCTGCTTCAGGCTCTGTCTCCTTCTCTCTCTGCCCCTCCTCCACTCACACTCTGTCTCACTCTGTCTCTCAAAAATAAATAAATGTAAAAAAAATAAATTAAAAAAAAAGAAGTTCAATCTGAGGGGCACCTGGCTGGCTTAGGGGGTGGTGTGGGCGACTCTTGATCTCAGGGTTGTGAGTTCAAGCCTCATGTTGGGTGTAGAGATTACTTAAAAATAAAACCTTAAGAAAGTAAATAAACAAATAAAATAAATATTTTATTTTTAGGTAATCTCCTCATTCAAAGTGGGGCTTGAACTCACAACCCTGAGATCAAGAGTCCCATGTTCCACCATGAGCCAGCTTGGTGCCCCTCAAATAAGATCATTTTTTTAAAATTTTTTAAAAATGTTTGTTTATTTTTGAGGGGGGGGGGCAAACTGCAAGCAGGGGGAGGGGCAGAGAGGGAGGAAGACAAAGAATAGGAAGCAGGCTCCAGGCTCTGAGCTGTCAGCACAGAGCCCGACGCGGGGCTCGAACCCACAAACTGTGAGATCATGACCTGAGCCGAAGTTGGTTGCTCAACTGACTGAGCCACCCAGGCACCCCTCAAGTAAAATCTTAAAAAAAAAAAAAAAAAGTTCAATTTGAATCTTTTTTATATCTTCTGTATTTATACTTAGCTTTTTAGATATATACAATACAGTTATAACAATCGTTTTCATGTTTTCTCTCTACTAATTCTAACACCTATGTGGGTTCCTAGTCAGTTTCAGTTAACTGATTACTATTCTTATTATGGACCATGTTTTCCTACTTCTTGTATGTGTGGTAATCTTTTTTTTTTTTTTTTAGTATGTATGTATGTATGTATGTACATATGTATGTATGTATTTTGAGAGAGAGAAAGAGAGAGAATTCTAAGCAGGCTCTGCATGGTCAGCACGGAGCCCAATGCAGGGCTCAATCTCACGAACTGTGAGATCATGATCTGAGCCATGATGAAGAGTCAGAAGCTTAACTGACTGACCCATCCAAGTGCCCCATGTGGTAATTTTTGATTGGACGCCAGACATTGTAAATGTTACCTTGCCGAGTACTGAATATTTTTATAATCTGATAAATCTTCTTGACCGTTGTTCCAGGAGGCAGTCGATTAACTTGGGAATAGTTTGATCCTTTCTAGTTTTTATGATTTGTTAGGCAGGTCCAGAGTGGTGCTAGGAATAATTATTCCTCAATACTGAAAAACAAAACAAAACAAACCTTCCTGATTGATCTACCCAATGCCACGAGTTATTGGTTTTTCCAGTCTGGCTGGTGGGAATGGTTACTACTCCTGGCTCTACATGAGTGGCAGGCACTATACTTTCTAATCCTTTTGAATGTTTTTTTCCCTGGCCTCATACACATGCTGGTTAGTACTCTGCTGAATACAGGGAGGGGATCTCTACAAATCTACAGTCTCTCCCTCTCTGTTTGCTTTCTCCTCTCTGGTGTTCTATTCTATGAACTCAGCTGTCCTGATCTCCCCAGACTCTTAAGTCTGTCTCTTTGATCAGGGAGACTGCTGGAGCCCACCTGTTTTCCCCTCTCTGTACTGCAGTCTAGAAACTCTCTCAAGGCAGTAAGTTGGGGCAATCAATCACAGGGCTCATCTCAATTGTTTTCTGTTTCACAGGGATCTCTGTCCTTTGAGGCCTGTTATCCAGTGTGTTTGAAAATCACATGCGTGTGTGTGTGTGTGTGTGTGTGTGTGTGTGTGTGTGTGTTATTTCAGGAAGGAGGGTAAATCTAGGCCTGTTACTCCGTACTGATCAGAAGAGGAAATCTTGCAATGAAATCTTAACAGATCACCTTGTCTCAAACTTTTGTAATCTGTTCTCAATTCACCAGAGTCTTATTTTTTCCTAAAATATCAATCTCTTATTATTGCCTGCTTAAAGGTCTTTTATGGCACTCTCATTTTTAGAATAAAATTTGAGCTTAGTGTGGCATATTTCATGACTTCATGATGAGGCCCCTTCCCATCCCTCCACCTTCATTCCTCACCATTCCCCCACATGTGCTGTTGGCTCCAGCCATTTCAAAACATTTATATTTGTCCTCCCCATCCCACCCACCAACACTTACCAGCACCTACTTCTCTGTCTTTGAACACACTGTTTCTTCTGCCTGGAATATTCTTTCTCCTCTTCCATCTGGCCAACTCTTCTTTAACCTAGACTATCCTATAAACTTTCCCTAGACCTTCCCATCTCCACCAGGTAGAATCACTCCCCTGCCTTTTCATATCACTATGAACTAAATCTTGTATGTGCCCCCTTTCCTGCATCTATCACATGGCATTGTATATATTTGCTTGTCTGTTCCCAGTAATATCTAGTACCTCCCATGAGGATAAAGAATGTATTTCCTTCATTAGGTGGCTAGTGTTAAATTCATCCAACCATGGGGTGCCTAGGTGACTCATTCAGTTAAGGGTCCAGCTTTGGCTCAGGTCATAATCTCATGGTTTGTGGGACCGAGTCTCATGTCAGTCTCTGTGCTGACAATATGGAGCCTGCTTGGGATTCTCTCTCTCTTCCTCTTTGCCCCTCTCCCCTCCTCAAAATAAATAAATAAAACTTAAAAAAAAATTCATCCAACCAATAAACATTTCCTGAGCCTTTCACCATATGCCAGGCAATGTTCTATGTCCTACAGATACAACATTGAGCAAGACAGAGTCTTTGCTCTTATGGAGTTTACCTAGGGGTGAAACAGGTAGCCAATAAACATATAAAGCATAGCACATGTAGAAAACAGAAAAAGAGAACCCAGTTAGAAGGCTGCTTCAGCCATCCAGAGAACAGAGATGATTTTAACTTGGAATAGAGTGAGGGAAGGGAGGAGAAAGGAGCGAGAACTTGATCCACTTGAGACACATTTCTGAGATAGTAGAGTTTGTAGATGGATTTCTTGTGGGTGAGAAGGGAAAGGGAGAAATTAAGAATGACTTTTATGTGGTAAGTGCCTAATAAATTTGTGTATAAATAAGTTCCTTGATAATTGAAAACTAGTTTTAAAAAGATGAACCTGGGGGCGCTTGGGTGGCTCAGTTGGTTGCGCGACCGACTTCGGCTCAGGTCATGATCTCACAGTTTGTGAGTTCGAGCCCCATGTCGGGCTCTGTGCTGACAGCTCAGAGCCTGGAGCCTATTTCAGATTCTGTGTCTCCCCCTCTCTCTAGTCACCCCCACTGCTCACGCTCTGTGTCTCTCTGTCTCTCAATAATAAATAAACGTTAAAAAAAAAAAAAAAAGATGAACCTGTAGAATTGATTCAGAATCCAAGTGGCCAATTTCACTGGGAAAACTTGCCTTGTACTGGCTAGTTACCATGGAATAGTAAGTAACATTGAACAAAATGGATGAAGGTGGTCAAAAAGTATAGACTTCTAGGTGTAACATAGATAAGTCTTGGGATGTAACATACAGCATGGTGAGTATAGTTAATAGTACTATATTGTATATTTGAAAGTTGCTAAGAGAGTACATCTTAAAAGTTCTCATCACAAGAAAAAATTATAACTATGTGTGGTTATAAGTTAACTACACTTTTTGTGATTATTTTGCAATATATACACACATAAAAAATCATTACGTTGTACACTTGCAACTAGTATTGTGCTGTACATCAATTATACCTTAATGATAATTTAAAAAAATTAACATTGAGGTTAGACTTCAGAGTTACTTTGCACTTACTTACTGTCTGAACTTACTCAAGTTAAATAACCTTTCTAGGCCTCAGTTTTATTATCTGTATTATGGAAATAATATTAATATCTGTAGTTGAGGATTTTGTTTAAAGAATAAATTGAGAAAACCAATAAATTGAGACAAATGCTTTTAAAGTTCTTAGTACTATGCCTAATATATAGTAGGTATTCAATAAAAAGGAGTTTATTTCAATGTATCGTTAGTGAAACGACTAATAAATTAGTTATTTTGTTGTTCTGTGTTCAAGAAGAATATCATGATTAAAATTTTTGTAAACATTCAGTGATTCTCGGTAGAAATAAAATTAGGTAATTCTTTTTTTCCTTTTTTTTTTTAATGTTTATTTTTGAAAGAGAGAGAGAGCAGGGGACGGGCAGAGAGAGAGACACACACAGAATCTGAAGGAGGCTCCAGGCTCCAAGCCATCAGCACAAAGTTCCATGTGGGGCTGGAACCCATGAACCGTGTGACCATGACCTGAGCCAAAGTGAGGTGCTTAACCAATTGAGCTGCCCAGGTACCCCAGAGTTAATTAATTCTTGCTGTGATGTATTTTGTGTTCTGGAAAAATTAATGAAGCCTTCAAAAATATATACAAAATAGGGGCACCTGGGTGATTCAGTCAGTTAATTGTCTGACTTTGGGTCAGGTCATGATCTGGTGGTTCATGAGTTGGAGTCCTGTGTCGGGCTCTGTGCTGACAGCTCAGAGCCTGGAGGGAGCCTGCTTCGCATTCTGTGTCTCCCTCTCTTTCTGCCCCTCCCCCACTTGTGTTCTGTCTCTCTCTCAAAAATAAATAAAACACACACACAAAAAATTTTAATGTCCCCCTTTAAAATATATACACAAAATAAAATACAAAATTAAACTACTACAAAAATCTCTCCAACAGAATGAAAAATCTACAATGACTTAATACTTTCAAGTACCTTTTTAAAGTGTCCCATTTCCAAATATTTCTAATACTGAGAGGAAAGCCAGTTGGTACATCTCCTAGCTGAGGCAGGCAGTTCTCAGTAGTCCTGAGCCTTTCTTGGGAAAGGGTGGGTGGACCCTGAAGAGAAGAAGGCTGTGTCCCCAGCAGGGAAAGAGTAAACAAGGTCTGTTGCTAATTTCTTTAGAAATTAGGAGTAAATGAGATGAACACTGGTGAGCAAAATGAGAGACAAGTGGGGTTTCAGAATGGGAGAGAGAATGAGGAGGGAAGAAAACTATCAGAGCCTAATGAAGGGCAGCATATTGGAGACATCTCTCGAAAGGCTGGGGAGGAAAGACGTCAGGAGTTGGTGTTTTTACACATTCTGTAGAAGGGAAGAGAGAGAGAATATATGTAAGGGGATAACAGTGAGAGTGAAGACTGGCAATCCTCAAGAGCTGTCATCTGTGCTAATACTGTGAGCATATTATCACATAACTCTAAAGGCTAAAATCTATTATTGTCTCCATTTTACAGAGAAAGAAACTGAGACCAATTAACTGGGGCCAATTAACTTCCTCCTTATGGTGCAGGTGGTTAGCAGCAACGCAGAGATTTGAATCCGGTTCTGTTTAACCAGAGCCTATTCTTTCCTGCATCTTCCGGTACTGCCCCTGTAGTTCCTACTAATGGGTGGAAAGCTGTAGATTCAATAGAATCTGGGAAACCAAGGGGGGGGGGCGACTGTGGGGTAGGGGGACTGTGAGGGAGGGTGGAGCAGAGGGAGGCAAAGAAAACGTACTGGCAAAATCTCCTATCTGCAGTTCTTAAATAAAAATCGATTTAATTTAACTCTCTTTGTGTTTGATTTTTTTTTTTTTTGAGTCTTGCAAAAAATGTAATCTTATACAATGGTAACGGTACATGAAGATTCTTAACTAATTTTATGTAAGGGGGTTTATTTGCCAAAGTCAAACTTGAAGTGCTGACCAGTTCAGATAATCACTCGAATCTTGTGAGAATGAGAGTTGCTCAATGTCTCTTTGGAGGCGATGATTCCTATTTCTGAGTAAGAATTAGCTTTCACTTTATTAATGAAGTATTTTTTAATGAGTTTAATATAATTAGAAAATGCGTCTCTAAATCTCCAGGGAGTCATGACTTTCTACAATTTTATATTTTCTATGTTAACCATTTGAAACCACAAGTTTTCAGCTAAAGTTAAGTTTCATCTATGAATGAAAACGTGTCATCACTACATAGGAAACTGGACCCACACTGCCATCTGCTGTGTCAAGATTAGGTGAAAAATCACCCACATAAACTGGACTTGAAGAATGCAAAATATACATTTGGAGAGCCTATATTGTGGAAAATGAGTACAAGGGAAAATAAATGCTTGCAATTATATGTTTCAAATTGTATTGGAAGTGTGGAGAGGAATTGTGTGTGTGTGTGTTGAATTGGACATGAAAAAAACAATAGAGAATAGTATGACAAAACTTAAGTCCCCACCACCTATATTTAAATAAATAAATAAATAAATAAATAAATAAATAAATAGATGCCTGTTTGTCTCCCTGGTCCCATTCTCCACCACTCCTACACCCATGCCGAAGAAATCACTCTTTAATGTCATGCTTATCACTGGAACGTTTTTAATAAGCAAATGCATACATCTTATAGGTAAATATGTTCACCTTTTTACTTTTGTGTGCTTTATCTAGGTTTTCCAGTGAAGAAGTCTCTATGGTAGTAACATTTCATCCTGGGAAGCTAGCTAGCAGAAAGAGCTCTGTTCCGATACACCTGTCCCGAAGAGTATTTCTCCCCAATTTAAGACTCACAGCTGCCCAAGTAACTTCTCCCTGGTTGTCACTAACACTCCAATCACGGTGCCTCCCTTTCTGCGGTATGTCTAAAATGCTATTTGTCCCATTACAGTTTCATGTGGGAAGATGTGCATTCTAGGTAGGGGAGAGCTAAAGAAAAGACATAGAAATGAGAGAGAATACAAAGGGTATGTGGAGAAGAATAAATAGATTGTCACAGCTGGAGCACTAGGAGGAAGGGGAAATACAGAGGACATATCCTACCACAGGCACACTGAGTACCGAGGGCAGAGAAACCCATTGTGTCATTCACAGAATGAAGGAAAACATGAACAACAAGAGTCAAATGGGGGAAAGAATGGCACAATTAGCATGACCTCTGCTGCATTTGAATTGATTCTGAATAGCCTGAAAACTGTGGCAGCCAGCAATTGGGGACTTTGTAGCTAAGGAGGGAAGTAGAGTCTGGCAATTTCAGAGCCACCTGTACAGAGGTAAGATCGTAAATGTGAGTGGGGGATGAGCAGTCAGAAGAAGGGCTTAGGAGGAGAGTTGTAGAAAATACAACGGGAGGAGTCAGTACTGAGATGCCACAGTACCCCACTCTGCGAATGATAAAAATACCCCCATCCCAATTGTCCCAGCACTGACTCCTCTGTTGCTGGCTATAACCAAATCCTTTCTTTCGGTTTTATCTCACATGTGTCCTTTTCTTCTAATGCACCTGAATAGAGGCAATCCCAGGAGGAAAGACATGGAGCCTGAGATGTTGCACTATCTACAAGCCTTTCCCCACCTCCTTCAATAATTTAATGTAAGAATAAACTGGCTTAGATGAATATCAGGCCAACCGGAAGGAAAAGAGAAGCCACCACTGGAGAGGAGCCTGCAGAGTCTAGGTTACAGGGAGAAGAAAGCCATCTCTCGCCCTCTTTTTCTTTTAAGAGTTTATTTTGAGGTAATCTCCATACCCAACATGGGGATCAAACTCACAACCCTGAGATAAAGAGTCACATGATCTGCTGACTGTATCCCCAGGCACCCTGAAAGCCACCTCTTTAGATGCTATTGCTAAAGAGGGATCTTAGGCATATTTCTGGCCGGCCACGTCTTACTGAATCAGGTGGTGGTTTATGTTTTTATGTTTGCATGTGTGTAGTGAAACATGTGTAGGAGGGAGCAAATAAGGAAAGCTAGGAACCCTAAGCATTCATAGATCCAAAGCAAATTCTACAATTTGTTTATCACAACAGTGATCGGCTCTCAGTCAGATTTGGGGGCCTCAACTCTTTTTGGTTGTTATACTAGAAAGAAGGTGTGCTTTACAGAATAAGCATATGTACTAGTTTTATTACCACTTTAACAAATTACCACACACCAAGTGGCTTAAAACAGCACAGACTTACTAACTGTAAGGTCAGAAGTCTGATATAGGCCTCACTGGGCTAAAATCAAGATGTTGCTAAGCCTGCATTCCTTCTGGAGGCTCTAGGGAGGAATCCATTTCCTTGCCTTTTCCAGCTTCTAGAGCGTACCTGCATTCCTTGGCTCATGGTTTCCTTCCTCCATCCTCAAAGCCAACAACATAGCATCTCTTTGACCCTGTTTCCATTGTCACATCTCTTTCTCTGACCCTCTTCTGCCTCCCTTTTCCATGTTTGAGGACCTTTGTGATAACTTTAGATCCACTCAGATTATCTAGGATAATCTCCCTATTTTAAGGTGAGCTGAGTAGCAAACTGAATTCTTTTTTTTTTTTTTAATTTTTTTTTTTCAACGTTTATTTTTATTTTTGGGACAGAGAGAGACAGAGCATGAACGGGGGAGGGACAGAGAGAGAGGGAGACACAGAATCGGAAACAGGCTCCAGGCTCCGAGCCATCAGCCCAGAGCCCGACGCGGGGCTCGAACTCACGGACCGTGAGATCGAGACCTGGCTGAAGTCGGACGCTTAACCGACTGCGCCACCCAAGCGCCCCAGCAAACTGAATTCTATCTGCAACCTTAATTCCCCTGTGTCATGTTAGGTTGCTTATTCAGTTTCTGGGGACATTCTAGGAATGTCAGGGACCTTTTTGGGGTGAGGAGTGAGGGACGCATCATTCTGCTTACCACAATGTACTTTCATGTATGTGACCTGTCATAAATACGATTACTTGATGGCACAGTTCATTTCCACAAAGGTTTCACCTTTTACTTCTGTGTGCTTTATTAAGATTGACCAGTGAAGAAGTCTCTGTGCTAGCAACTCATCTTGGGGAGTTAGTAGAGAAATTGCGATTCCTTTTTTTTTTTTTTTTTTTTTTTTTTTTTGAGGGAAAGAGAGAATGAGCAGGGGAGAGGAGCAGAGAGAGAGAGAGAGAGAGAGAGAGGGAATCTCAAGCAGGCTCCACACTCAGCATGTACCCCAATGTGGGGCTCAATCCTATGACCCTAGGATCATGATCTGAGCCAAAATCAAGAGTCAAACACTCAACAGACTGAGTCACTCAGGTGTCCTGAGATCTCTATTCTTATACACTTGTTACAAAAGAGATTTTTCCCCAAATTTACAACTCAGAGCTGCCCAGCTAACCTCTCTTTGGTTGCTGCTACATCTTATACCTACTCTAGTGTACCCTTTTCTTTGGTATGTCTAAGAAAATACATAAATTATGAGCCTCTGTTACCCTATTATGGATTCATGGGTAGCACTTTCCCATTTTACAGGATGTCTTTTCTAGCAGGAAGTCATTGGTTTGTGGCCATTTTAATTTATCTTCTTTCCAACCAATATTTATTTAGAAGGTACCATGTGTCAGGCTTTGGGAGGAAATGATGAAGAAGGGAGCATGTCCATGGTCTCACACAGAACACTCTAGTGGAATGCAGGGATGGTCACACAGGGTAACAAATGCTATTTGGGGAGGAGTGGAGAATGCACCCTGGAGAAGTGGGAAGAAGAGAGAAGGCAGTAAGGGGAGCCTCCCAGGAGGATGTGACATCTCAGCGAACAGGACAAGTTACTCAGTGAAGTTACTCAGTGAAGTGCCATGAGGAAAAGCACTCCAGCAAGAAGAAATAGTTCTAGGAGGGCAGGGATTTTGTCGATTTGGGTTACTCCTTTATCCTTTATGCTAAAACAATTCTTGGGACACAATAGGCCCCCAATAAAATCTGTGGTGCAAAGGATTATGTAAAATGGGAGGCAGGAAAAGTGGCTACATTCGAGGAAGTGGAACATTAGTGTAGGGAGGCTCGGGGCTCAAGGGACAGTGGTGAGAGGGAAACTTAGAAAGATCAAGATGGGGCTGATAAACACGCTATGTCCTTCGGACTTTGTAGTAAGGGCAACTGAGTTTTCAAATTATTGCCAGATTTTAAGCAGCACAGTGACTTAAACAGACTCCTATTAAAAAAAAATTTTTTTTAATGTTTATTCTTGAGAGAGAGAAACAGAGACAGAGTGTGAGTGGGGGAGGGTCAGAGACAGAGGGAGACAGAATCTGAAGCAGACTCCAGGCTCTGAGCTCTCAGCACAGAGCCTGACGTGGGGCTCGAACTCACAAACTATGAGATCATGACCTGAGCCAAAGTCGGACGCCTAACCGACTGAGCCACCCAGGCACCCCAAACAGACTCCCATTTTAGAAATCATTCTGGCCACAAAATAGAGACTGGTTAGGAGGTTGTTGGAATAGTCCGGGGGAGAGATTCCCCGGGGGGGAGGGGGAGCTCTAAATAGGGTGAACCGATGGGCATGGAGAGAGATGATGACAATTTAGAATCCACTTAGGAACTGAAAGGAACTTTAGACAGCTCATCTAATCTTTTATATGAAGAACCTGAGGTCAGAGAGGGTTGACTTATTCCTACAGTGGTTTTCTTTCTCTTCTTCCTCTGCTCTTTCAGTATTTCTTAAGATGCTTCTCAGAATTGTGCAATTAAGACCTTCATGCCTTCACACCTGAACAATTTACTTAATTTAATTTTGCTTTTGTCTAACGTATTGGTCCTTTGGTTTGTATCATCTGCTCCTGGGACAGAGAAGACAGCTAATTAACCGGCTCTGTAGAGCAGCACTCACAAATGAATCACAAAAACTGCCTAACAGTGGTGATGTGTAGGGAGGAAAGTGAATTCCACAAATGGAGGATGCTGGAAAGTCTTCCCAAATGTGTATTTCTGAAAAGCTTTGGAACAGTTTCAAAGAAAACTACAGAAATCAGTCCAGAATGCAACTTTCCAAGGTAGGATTTTAATTATTTTGTATCATATAAAAATGGTTCTGCTGAAGTCCTTCTGGAAACAAACCATGAATCCTTAGGCATTGATGGTGAAAAGGGGTTCTAGGTAGTCCTGATAGGGACAGACCTCACAACTTCACAGTTCTAAGGCCACTGGTTTTTATCAATCCCAATGCCCCTGTACCTACTGCAGATGCTTGATACACATGATATATTGTATTTATATCACATTGTGATATAAATTAAGACCGAATGGTGCACTGCCACACCCTGTCTGTCAGAAATGTTTAAGTATATCTGATGGGTTGGTAAGGTAGAAGTGCCAGGAGTGAATTTAACAGAGCCTCCTAGGGGCGCCTGGGTGGCTCAGTCAGTTGAGCATCTGACTTTGGCCCAGGTCATGATCTCACAGTTCGTGAGTTCGAGCCCCGTGTCAGGCTCTGTGCTGACAGCTTGGAGCCTGGAGCGTGCTTCGAATTCTGTGTCTCCCCCTCTCTCTGCCCCTCCCCCGCTCGTGCTCACACTCTGTCTCTGTCAAAAATAAAGAAATTAAAAAATAAAAATAAAAAAAAAAAGAAATAGCCACAGTTTAAAAAAAAAACAGAAAAAAAAAAAAAAAAACAGAGCCTCCTATGAGGACCCAATGGAAGAAAGATCTCACTAGTGGGGCCTCCCCTTGCAAACTCCATAAAAACTGAGTAAATGTATTAAAAATCATTAGTCAGTACAGAAATGCAGCTTGACACCAAAATGAGATACCATTTTACATCCACTAGAGTGGCTAAAATTAAAAGCTGACAATACCAGGGGAGCCTGGATGGCTTAGTCATTTAAGTGTCTGACCTTGGTTCAGGTCACGATCTTGTGGTTTGTGGGTTCAATCCCCATGTCGGGATCTGTGCTGACAACTCAGAGCCCAGGGCCTGCTTTGGATTCTGTGTCTCCCTCTCTTTCTGCTCCTCTCCCCTCCCCTCTGTCTCTCAAAAGTAAACATTAAAAAAATTAAAGAATAAATAAATAAATAAAGCTGATAATACCAAATGTTGGTGAAGGTATGAAAGCTACTAGAACCCTCATCCTCATACATTGGGGGTGTGTAATGGCACAACCTCTTCAGAAAACAGACTGGTAGTTTCTAACAAAAATTTTAAAACATCTGTCCTCAGACACAGCAATGAATCTCCTTCCAAGTATTTGCCCATGAGGAATGAAAATACATGTGTACAGACTTGCACATGAGTATATAGAGCGGCTTTTTTTTCAATATACCCCCAAACTAGAAGTGATCCAAATATTCTCAGATTGTCATACATTCCTACAATGTATGAACTCAGCAACAAAACAAGAACAAATTCCTATACTCACATAACATGATGAATTCACAAATGTTATGCTAAGTAAAAGAGATCAGACTCAAAACCCACACCTTGTGTGCTTCCATTTATGTGACATTCTAGAAAAGACTAAACTAAATCTATGGTGATAGAGATCAGAACAGTGATTGCCTACAAAAAGGGGTAGGGATTGATGGAAAGGGTACAAGAGAACTTTTGGAGGTCACAGAAATATTCTGTATCTTGATTGAAGTGGTGGTTAAATGAGTACATATATTTACCAAAAAAGTCTCTGAATTATACCCTAAGATCTGTGCATTTTACCATACATAAAATTTAAAAAAAATTTAAATCCAGGTTAGTTAACATATAGTATAATAATTTCAGGAATAGAATTTAGTGATTCATCACTTACATATAACATCCAGTGCTCATCCCAACAAGTGTCCTCCTTAATGCCCTTTGCCCATTTAGCCCTTCCCCCACCCAACACCCGGCCAGCAACCCTCCATTTGTTCTCTGTATTTAAGAGTCTCTTATGGTTTGTCTCCCTCTCTGTTTTTATATTATTTTTGCTTCCCTTCGCTTATGTTCATCTGTTTTGAATCCTAAATTCCACATAGTGAAATCATATGATATTTGTCTTTCTCTGACTTATTTTGCTTAGCATTTTACCCTCTAGTTCCATCCATGTTGTTGCAAATGGCAAAATTTCATTCTTTTTGATCACCGAGTAATATTCCATTGTAGATACATCTTCTTTATCCATTCATCAGTCGATGGACTTTTGGGCTCTTTCCACAATTTAGCCATTGTTGATAGTGCTGCTATAAACATTGGGGTGCATGTACCCCTTCGAATCAGCACTCCTATATGCTTTGGATAAAAACCTAGTAGAGCAATTGCTGGGTCATGGGGTATTCTATTTTTAAGTCTTAGAGGAACCTCTATACTGTTTTCCAGAGTGGCTGCACCAGTTTGTGTTCCCACCAGCAGTGCAAAAGGGTTCTTCTTTCTCTGCATCCTCGCCAACATCTGTCGTTGCCTGAGTTAATGTTAGCCATTCTGATTGGTGTGAGGTAATATCTCCTTGTGGTTTTGATTTGTATTTCCTTGACGATGAGTTATGTTCAGCATCTTTTCATGTGTCTGTTAGCCATATAGACATCTTCTTTGGAATAGTGTCTATTCATGTCTTTTGCCCATTTCTTCACTGGATTATTTGTTTTTTGGGTGTCGAGTTTGATAAGCTCTCTATAGATTTTGGGTACTAACCCTTTATCCGATATCTCACTTGCAAATATTGCCCATTCCATTGGTTGCCTTTTTCTCCTCTAGGATTTTGATGGCTTCCTGTCTTATGTTTAGGTCTTTCACTCATTTTGAGTTTATTTTTGTGTATGGTGTTAAGTGGTCCAGGTTCATTCTTCTGCATGTTGCTATCCAGTTTTACCAACACCATTTGCTGAAGACACTGTAATTTTTCCATTGGAAATTCTTTTCCGCTTTGTGAAAGATTAGTTGGCCATACATTTGTCAGTCCATTTCTGGGTCCTCTAGTCTGTTCCATTGCTCTGAGTGTCTGTTTTTGTGCCAGTCCCATACTGTCTTGATGATTACAGCTTTGTAACACAGCTTGAAGTGTGGAATTGTGATGCCTCCAGCTTTGGTTTTCTTTTCAGAATTGTTTTGGCTATTTGGGATCTTTTCTGGTCCCAATCAAATTTTAGGATTGTTTGTTTTACCTCTGTGAAGAATGCTGGTGTTATTTTGATAGGGATTGCAGTATATGTAATTTTCTTTTTAAATCAGTTTTTAAGGGCACCTGGGTGGCTCAGTTGGTTAACTATATGACTCTTTTTTTTTAAATGTTTATTTATTTTTGGGAGAAAGAGAGACAGCACAAGCCTGGGAGGGACAGAGAGAGAGAGGGAGACATAGAACCCAGAGCAGGATCCAGGCTCTGAGCTGTCAGCACAGAGCCCAATACGGGGCTCGAACCCATGAACTGTGAGACCATGACCTGAGCTGAAGTCGGATGTTTAAACTGACTCAGCCACCCAGGCACCCCAAGTGTCTGACTCTTGATATCATGACCTCATAGTTCATGGGATCAAATCCCACATCAGGCTCTGAGTTGAGAGTGTGGAGCCTGCTTGTGATTCTCCTTCCCTCTCTCTGCCCTTTCTCTGCTCATGCTCACTGGCTCTCTCAAAATAAATAAATAAATGTTTTTTAAAAATCAGGTTTTATTAAGAATATAAACTGGTCACATAAATAAAATATTTCAAGGAGAGTGCTATTAAATAAATTCTAAAATGGACAGAAACATGTAAAAACACCTGAAATATGTAGTCTTCTCAAGCAGAATATGTTATCCATGTATCCATTAATACATCCAATATCCATGGCTGTATTAATTGGTATTCAACGTCCATTAGATCATGGAATGAACCTCAGTATTATGATGTAGTTCTTTGTTGAAAGACCTTTCTATTGGTATTAAATTCATGGTATTAGTGAAAGCCTTGGTAAGTATCAAAAAGATAATTCAGTTATCAATTTACTAACTCAGCTTTAAATTAATCTTCTATGTAAAATGGATCTGGGCCCTTTAAATATTTTTCCTTTGTAGCTGACAGGATGTTAAGCTTTTTTTTGTTCTCACGAGTGGGGAAGGGGCAGAGAGAGGGGGGCACACAGAATTCAAAGCAGCCTCCAGGCTCTGAGCTCTCAGCACAGAGCCTGGCATGGGGCTCAAATCAAGAACCACGAGATCATGAACTTAGTCAAAGTTGGATGCTCAACCAACTGAGTCACCCAGGTGCCCCTAAGATTTATTTTTTTAAAAACATTTTTTTTGACGTTTATTCATTTTTTGAGAGACAGAGCATGAGTGGGGGAGGGGCAGAGAGAGAGGGGGACACAGAATCCAAAGCAGGCTCCAGCCTCTGAACTGAGCACAGAGCCCAAAGTGGGGTTCGAACTCACAGACCATAAGATCACGGCCTGAGCCAAAGTCGGACGCTCAACCGACTGTGCCACTCAGGCTCCCCTAAGATTTCTGGAGAGACACTGTAGGAAAAAAGAATCCTGTCCTTGCTTCCAGTGTATTCACTTGGTAGGCTCCTTGGAATCCAATATCTCAGTGGAAGAGGCTTCCCCCAGTTTCCAGCTTCTGCAGCACTGGCAGCTTCTCCAACATCAAGCTCATGCAGCATGGGCAGCATCTCCAGGGTCAAGCCCCCAGCACACAAGCTTGCTTCAGCACTCAACTCCTATAGAGACTAGTGGCCAGAAGCACCCAGCCATCAGCAGCTTCCCCCAGCAACCCCCTCAGGCAGTTTTGTAGTGACATGCCCCTGGTGAGATACCTTGAATGGATTCCGCCGGTAACCTAGAGGATGGATTTCTGGCAAGATCTCCTGGCATAAGCCAGGGTCATGAGTTCCAGTAAGGTCTGGATCTCGGTCCTGTGGGGCAAGGGGGTTCTTCCTTGGGGACTTTATCGAAACTGCTCTTTATATCTGCTATTTGTATATTTTTTAGAATTCTCTTTATTTCTTACTAGTCAATCTCTCATTATGCCAGATCTATTAACTATTATTATAGTTAATCATTATTTTTTAATGTTTATTTACTTTGAGAGAGAGAGAGAGAGAAAGAAAGAGGACACACGAGTAGGGGGAAGGGCAAAGAGAGAAGAGAGAGAATCCCAAGCAGGCTTCACGCTGTCAGCAGAGAGACTGACAAAGGACTCGATCTCACATACTGTGAGATCATGACCTAAGCCAAAATCAAGAGGCAGACACTCAATCGACTGAGCTACCCAGGTGCCCCCAAAGTAACATTTTATAAGTCACACCACTCTATCTCCCAGAAATACTCCTGTTAGCATGTCAGTTTAAATCTTTTTAGCCTTTTTTTTTTTTTTTTTTCCTATGCCTAGGTAAGTGTTCCTTAAAACAGAACGAAACAAAACACAGGATCAAATGTACTCTGGTACCTGTTCATTTACTCAGTCAAGTAGATTAACAAATGTTGATTTAAGTATATCTTCCACAGACCAGGTACATAAACGAATATTAAAAGATCTCTGAGTTTTCACTGAATGTACTATGAGAGTTCAATGTGCCTCATTTATTAAAACTATAGTTTCCAAAAATTGCTTGAGTAGATGAAAACCCTGTGAAGTTTTAGTAGCTGCATTATAATTCTTATCATGAAATAGCATTCAGCCAAATTTAATAAAGTTGTTGGCATTTTTTATTTTTTGCTGTGTTTTCATGTGACGATTATTTACTGTCTATGCTTTTCAGTGCCAGGTGCTGTGGCTATGGAGGTATATGAGACACCAACTGCCTGGCCCTCTGAAGCTCACTCTGGCACAGGATCTTAAACGTATGAGCGCGCGGATCAAAAGGGCAGGGACTGGAAGCTCCAGAGAATAGGTTCCTGATTTACCCACTAGCGGATTCCAGAGGAGGTTCTTGGAGGAAGTACGTTTAAATTTAGATTTTTAAGAACTAACAGCAGTTAGACTCATAAAACACTAGTTCGGAACATGGGCTCCGGGGTTAAATTGTTTGATTAACCTCTCTATGCCTCAGAGATAACGTAAAGCTTCACTAGACCTAAAGTCCTTAGCTCCCAGTCTGCACAAAAGAGCTGAAATTCAGTACTTGTGATTGTTGCAATTTAAAAAAGAGTTACAATGCATTCAGAGCCAGAAACAGGACAAACCCTGTACCGGACCTAGGAGTCTCTCCCCAGGTCCCCACTCCCAATTTATTTCATACCCGAATAACCCTCTCTTACAAATATGAAATACGGGAAATGTTCATTTCCTAAAAAGCTTATACTTTTAGTTTTTCCATATTTTTGCCACCTCCACCTGAGCTGAGGCACTTCTCTGGGGGCTTCGAGTGAACTAGGGGCCGAGGGAGGGGGGGTGGTGTGCCTACAACTCCAACGAACGAAGATCCCCACTACCCAAGAACGAGGGCTAAGCGCCTGAGGCCAGGCTAACCCAGCGGGTCTCCCCAGTGGCTTCTCCCCGGTAGAGAGAGCACCCTCCAGCACGACTAATTCTGATTGGTCTGTTGTCCCAGCTCGCCGGCATCACCGTATCCAATGGGCGTAGCGCTTGTTGAGCGGCGGAGGCAACCGGCATACACAGGGGACCTGAGTGTTCGTGGAGAGAGCGAGAGGTCAGGCCATGAACCTAGGGTAAGCTGGGGCGAGAAGGGTGGTCTCTAGCGGAGACGGGGTGAAGCTAGGTTGGCCCTTGGAATCCTTCGTGGAACACCTTCCCGGCTTGCGCCGCCTCATACGGTATTGTTCGGCTGCCTGTGGCGGAGAGGGGACCAGAGGCCCGGGACGGCGTTTGTCGCCGCCGCCGCTTTTGCACAACGTTACTCGCTGTAAACCTGCCCGGGACCTCCTTTCCGCCCTCTCATTAACCTCACGGTGGTGAGGGAAGAGAGGCGGAAAGCAGTAAGGGCAGATGGAGAGATAAAGTTTAGTGGCTTTCCGGGGAGAAATCCTGGCCCCGGCCCTGGTTTTTTGCGCCTTGGGCGTCTCTGCAGGTTGTCGGAGCGCCCAGAGGCGTTTAACGCCCGTAATGCGGAGAACCGAGTCTTGAGCAACCGATGCATTGCCAGTGCTTGGCCCCTAATAGGCCCTCATTAAGTTTGTTGAGTAAAAGGGACTGTTGCAGGGAAGTGATGGTGAAGTTCATGTTTTAAGAAGATGAAAAGTTACCAAACTCAGACAACACATCATTTAGCAAATGAATTTTGTATCCTAGAATCTGTAGAGAGAAAAATAAATAAGACAGGCTGCCCCTAAAGGAGTTTACAGTGCAGTAATACTGAACAGACGTACTTTTCGGTTTCATTCTTTTATTTGTTGAGTTTCACGAACGTGTAAACATGGAGTATTCTAACCCTGCAACAGGGAAACTTTTAAAGTCCGTTTTCCCCCACTGTTTTAATAAAACAGGGTATTTTGATTTCCTCTACTTACCAACACTACAGTTTCGTGTTCCCAATGAGACTTTTTTTCAACCTTTTTTTTCCTTGGCTGATCCCGCTGGATTTAATTTTGTCTCTTAGACATCACATTTGTCCCCGTTGATGTTTATTGACCTACACTTATTCCTCCCTCACTTTTAGGAAACAGTGAATTAAATGTGGACTATTTTTATTTTCAGTGGAATTTTTATTAGGACCTTGATTTGTACAAGTTACCTTGGTAGTGTCTATTGTTAACTTTGTGCTCTTGCATAGGACATGCACAAATAAATTATAACAGCCAAAACTTATTACAGATTTATTGTTGTTATAGTAACAAAGTGTCAGTGTGCTCAAAAAGTAACAGTGGTGGCAATGTTACAGGCCACTTTCAGATTAATGATGTAGCAGGCCATAGAATGTATTAGTCATGAACAAATAGTAGTTAGATATGTTTTGCTACTTTAACTTAGGTGGAGAGTTTTGGTAACAGCATTTTTTCCAGTCTGGATTTATAAGAGTTAAATAATGGCATGATAATTGAATTCATTGCTTACCAGTAAAATACGAAGTTTCATGTTAAAGGTAATAAAAGAATTTATTTTTAATTAATATATTAATTAATAATTATTAATTATTTCCAAATAAGTTTCAGGAATTTTCTGAGTGTTTAGTTTTATCTTGGATTGAAAAATGATTTTAATTAAAAGAATGGTTTAATATTTACAATTCTTGTATAAATTGGGAAGAACGTATATATTTTCAAGATTCAAATGAGCATTTCATTTCTCTTTAAAACTTTGCTGTTTCTTAAAAATGACAACTTTCTTTTATTTTTCAGAGATGGTTTAAAGCTTGAAACTGAATTATTGGATGGAAAAACCAAGTTAATATTGTCTCCATATGGTATGCTGTGTTACTGGAAACCTAAAATGTTAACTTTTATATTCCTACCTAAAATTTATATGAGTTTAATGTACTTTTTGCTTATAATACAGTAATATTTAAATGATTCTTTGTAAAAAGCTGTTTTCACTTTTTCAGATTTATTTTTAGCCAAGTAAAGTCAGATTACATCACTGCTTACCACTCTCAGTATTTATTCATAAAACTTAATGTCCCAGTATATTTTAAGGTTTAGTATGTTGCCTAATGGATAATCTGGGTAAAGTTTGTGTAATTATGTTCTGTGTATATAAAGAATGTTGTTTGAGAAAATTAAATTTGTAGTAAGACCACAGTTGCTAAAATCATTTTTAGTATTAGTTTTAAAACTCAGTAAACTTTGGTAGTCCGCTCATTCGTATTCCTATTTTTTTTTTTTTTTTTTTTCTGATCTGTTTATAGCTTTATCTTGGAAAATAAATAGAAGTGAAATAGAAATTCTTGAACTATTCTGTAAAAGTTAGAACACTCAGACAGGACCTAAAGTTAATGCTTTTGGAGTTAATATTTCTATTAAATACCTTCTTAAAACAATGCTAATTAAAATTTATTTTGTGACTGCCTTAGTGTGTTTTTGTTTGATGGCCCAGTAATTATTTTTTTCTTTTGTAGAATGTAAATCAAAATATTCTGTGAAGGTAAGCCAAATGACCTGACCTGTATTTGAATGTAAAATGTGGTTTTCTTTACAGTGGTTTGAAAAGAATTCCTGTGAAATTATCATAATGGGTTTGGGATAATGATGAGGAGTTATTGTTCTCTTGCTTTCAGGCTGGTCCTTTCACAGAAATGGGATCATAATTTTTCAGTTTAAAAAGGTGTATAGAACATTTTTCCTCTACATCAGTGCTGCCTAGTAAATCTTTTTGTGATGATGGAAATATTCTAAGATCATTGTTTTCTAACATAGTAGTCAGCAACTAGTCATGGGTGGTTATTTAGCACTTAAAATGTGGCTAGTATGACTAAGGAAGTGAATTTTTAATTTTATTTAATTTTGAATGCAAATTTAATAGTTAGTACACTGGACAGTGCAGTTCCTAAGATCTTTAAAAATACATATTCTTTAAAATGAGAATATTTTTCTTTTCATATTCAGATTCCATTTTCCCACATCAAAACGGTGTATCTGATTCACAGACTCTTACATGCATTTTGCCTTCTCCTTTAAGAGATCATACTTGAGCTTAATGATAATTTTCCTTTTAAATTTTTATCAGGAACCCATAGTGACTTTTTCTACAAAATACAGTACCACTTTCAGTTTTTTGATATCATACTTTTCTTGTTCCCTATTTTTTTCCATGTTTAGATTAATATGAGCAGAAATTTTATCTCTTCCATAATTCACTGTAGCCCTCCTTTTTCCTTTATCATTGCAGCATCTTAAAGTCTTTGTGTTTCTGTGAATAGAGCTCAATTTGGATGATGTGGCACTTTTCAACTCTGAGCTCTTGATGGCTTTGCTCTTTTTTCCAGGTTTGATCAAGGTGAAGTTCCTTGAGTACCGAGCATAATAATCACTTCATAAATGGGTGATGATAATCAGTAATTCCACATGTTACCAGTAAAAATTATCTCTCTAAATATGGTATATTAGTTGTATACCTTGTGTGCTTTTTTAAAATCACAGAATACAAATTATATATTTTTTCCTGGTCCTGCTCTGTTAAAATATTGCAACTAATTATTTTTAAAAAAAATTTTTTTTTTAATGTTTATTTTTTATTTTTGAGACAGAGAGAGACAGAGCGTGAACAGGGGAGGGGCAGAGAGAGAGGGAGACACAGAATCTGAAACAGGCTCCAGGCTCTGAGCTGTCAGCACAGAGCCCGACGCGGGGCTCGAACTCACGGACCGTGAGATCATGACCTGAGCCGAAGTCGGACGCTTAACCGACCAAGCCACCCAGGCGCCCCTGCAACTAATTATTTTATTTGAGTCACATTAACAACTACAGCACCCCTTTTTTAGCTTTAGATAAAAAGCTGCTTGTAATAGTTGGTTTCCATCTTCCCTTGACCTCTGTTTTCTTTCACCTGTTTCTTCTTCCATCAATGTCCTTAATGGATTTGCTTCAGTCACCACATTTTGTGAAGACATTTCATTGTCTTTTTAACCAGCCTAGAACATATGGAGATCTCCTTTCATGCCTATAATAAAATTACTAGTCTTGGACTTTTGATAGAATCATCACAAGATTCTGTTATCAATCTAAAAATATTTTATTCTAGGATTCTTTTTTTTCCAGAGTAACTATGTCTCAGTCGATGTTGATCTTAAATTATTATTTACTGTCTTGGAGCAAATTGTTTGATTTTATTCCTCTTGCTTTTGAGACTTCAAAATACTGATGATGGTAACTATATAAGGTGATGGATATGTTAATTCACTTGATTGTGGTGACTATTTCACAGTGTATGCATTTATCAAATCATCTAGTTGTATGCCTTAAATATATACAGTTTTTAATTGTCAATTATACCTTAATAAAGCTGGGGAAAAAATTCTAATGAAACCTAAGTCTCCCTTCTAGATTGATTTTACTTGAAGGAGCTTCTCTTCCCTTATTTATAGGGGTTGCTGAGATCTTCCTCATTTCTTTCTTTGCTCCTCACAGAAGGTAAAATACAAAGATAGTAGTACTTATCTTTTTTTTTTTTTTTTGCTTAAATCTGTTTTTAATTTCCCAAATCTCATTCAGCTTTATGTTGGATTCTCTTTCCCATAAGTTATTCATGAATTCTCTCTTCATAGTGTTTTTCTTCTACTGGGAGAAGCTCCTGAGTGACTACAACACCTACCTACAGTTCTGGTTTTCCCTTTCCTCATAGGTTGAATTACTGTCATTGTCATAGTGTGCTCTTTAAACACAGCTGAACTGTCATCTTGTCATGATTAAGTTTAACACCTCTGTGGTCCGAGTACTTTTTAAATTTTTCAAAATCCCTTCTGCATTTTTTTAAATCCGTGGTAAGGAATATGAAGTTAAAGATGGTTACCAGTTTAATTTCTTAAGCTTTTAGGAAGAGAAATGAAAGAAATGTTAATGATTCAGTGTCATGAGTAATTTATAAATTCTAAACTCTTCTACTCGGGCACCTGGGTGGCTCAGTTGATTAAATGTCTGACTCTTTGGCTCAAGTCATGATCTCATGATTCGTAGGATTGAGCCCTGCGTTGGGCTCTGCACTGACAGTGTGGAACCTGGTTAGGATTCTCTTTCTTTCACTCTCTCTGCCCCTCCCCTGCTCTCCCTCAAAATAAATGAATAAACTTCTAAACTCTTACACTTAAAATTGTCACTTGGGGGGCGCCTGGGTGGCTCAGTCGGTTGAGCGTCCGACTTCGGCCCAGGTCATGATCTCGCGGTCCGTGGGTTCAAGCCCCGCATCGGGCTCTGTGCTGACAGCTTGGAGCCCGGAGCCTGTTTCGGATTCTGTGTCTCCCTCTCTCTCAGACCCTCCCCTGTTCATGCTCTGTCTCTCTCTGTCTCAAAAATAAAAAATGAACATTAAAATCAGCTGAAGAGCTTAAAAAAAAAAAAAATTGTTACTTGGGCGCCTGGGTGGCTCTGTTGGTTAAGTGTCTGACTTTGGCTCAGGCCATTATCTTGAGGTTTATGAGTTCGAACCCCAGGTCAGGCTCTGTACTGACAGCTCATAGCCTAGAGCCTGCTTCAGGTTCTGTGTCTTGCTCTCTGTCTGCCCCTACCCTGCTTGCACTTTGTCTCTCTTTCTCTCAAAACCAAACATTAAAAAAAAATTGTCACACATATTAGTTGAAATGTAAAACATTTAAAAATTTTTTTCATAGGTATTTCTACATGTGAGAAGCAGAATAGTGTCATGCTAAAGGATATACACAATATTAGTGTTAAGTAGCACATTTTATATTTTAAAATGTTACTTTTCTCTGATTCTTTCTAGCTTTGGCATCCTGGCCCCATATAAATGATAAAGTCAGCCAGTACTAAACAAATTCATTGGACATTGTATTATGAAAAATATTGATAGAATTAAAACTAGTTAAAAAACAATTTGGCTATGTAAAAATTTTGACATGAAGACTTGATCTATTTTGATCTATTAAAATTCACATAATCCAGTAAACACTTGGAATTATTTGGTCTAGATTGCTTTTTCTTAATAAGTAACCTGAACATAATTGAATATTTATTTGGTAGTTCATGATCTTTTGCTGCTTCCATTTATTGGTTTTGTTTTTTTTTTTTTTTTTCTCCCCTGCCATTTAGCTACAAAAGATAATCAGAATTGAGCTGAGTATATATTGACCTCATGCCACATCATTGCCCTTCCTGCCCACCCCCCTACCCCCATTTTGTTAAATATTTTTAGAAGATTTTTTGGTCTGGTTTTTTTTTTTTTTTTGTAAGTGAAATTTTGCAGGATAATTCTATTTAAATTAGATCGTCAATTAGTAAGTTTTTATTTAACAAGGATTTACTGAAGATGTAAAATTCTAGTAGAGTGCCATTCTTGGCTTTATTTCTTCTGTGATTGAAAGAAAGGAAATGAGCAAAACCTGGTCCTTGTGTTTTGGAAGTGAGGGTGTCAGGTAAATAACTCTATATTACAAGCAGAATATGATGTGTACTATAGTAGGATAATGTATACCACAGTAGGGTTGTAAAAGGCAGACAACACTGCAAAGAGCAGCCCTTTGTGGTTTGAGGAGACCAGGGAATGCTTCATAAACGAGGTGACATTTTAATTAGAACTTAAAAGATGAGGCAGATATTTATAGGTAAAGAGGTAGGGGAGTGTATTCTAAGTTCAGAGAAAATACTGGGCACAATACCAAGATAGAAAGCCTAATTTGCATTTGGGGAATAGTGTGTATCTCGGGGAAGTTTAGAACATAAAGCTTAGGGGAGGGTTTAGTCTTAAAGAGTTTAATTTTTTTTTTTAAATTTATTTATTTTGAGAGCATGAGTAGGGGAGGGGCAGAGAGAGAGGGAGAGAATCCCAAGCAGGCTCTGCGCCATCAGTGCAAGAGTCTGATGCAGAGCCCGATCTCAAGAACTGAGATCGTGACCTGAGCTGAAATCAGGAGTCAGACGCTTAACAGACTGAGACAGCCAGGCACCCTTTAAAGAGTTTAAATATATACTTAAAGAATTTGAACTTCCTTGATTTGTATGTAGGGAGCATTAAAGAATTTTTGAAAAGTGGAGTAGATACGGTATAATTTGTGTTGTAGGATAGGGCTTCGGACAGCCCTACAAAGGACAGATTGTAACTGAGAGACCATAGTTATGGGCCAAATATAGTCCAGGGAGAGTCATAAGTTCTTGAACATGGGTGGTGGCTAGTGAAATGGAAAGAAGGGGACAGAAATGACTTCAAGATATGTTAATGGCATGCACTGCACTTAGTTTGAATGAGCAACTGATTAGAGAAACAAAATGCTCAACTATTAGTGACCAAAAAAAGGCCCATATGAGTCAAAGAAGGGTGAGAAAGTAGGAGCTGTAGTTGGAGTCTGAAGTGGTAGGGCTCAGCTCTGTAAGCTACATGCAGTCTGCTAATAATTTGCTTATTCTACACAATGGTTTTCAAAAACTAGAGTGAATTGCCAGTATCTAAACATTGGAGAGTTTAATGTAAAATCTGTCATTTTTGGTTCTCTTGAAATACTGGATTCCTGTTTGGCAGTGTAGGCTGGTTCTGATGGTGACTGCCTCCTTTAGGTGGAAAAATGCTTTCAACTCATCTTGTTTCCTACCTAGCCTAATTTACAGTATGTATTCGAGTTTGCCATTTCTCACTTAGAGAATTAGTTATATTAAAGTAGCCACAGGGATGAGAGGATAAAAGGCATTTTACATTGTGGTACCAATTACATTGGTATTATCAAAAGCCTGAAGCTAGGAACAAATAGGATTTGGATGAGGTGAAGAGAATAACAAACAGATCTGTGGCTGATACTACAGGTACATTTTGAAAAGTCAGGTGAAATGTGAATGGCTACTTGGTCTAAGTGTGGTTGTATATTATATAAGTTACTGAAAGACCAGGAGAGTTGGGATATGATAAGCCGGGTGAAAGTCGTGGGGCATCTACCCTACTGTTTGACAGCAAATATCTTCTTCATTTTTACACCTCTAGTGCTTTTCTGTATTGGTGAGCACATAAAAAGCAACAATTAATAGTGATTAAATGGGTGTTGAATTACTTTCGGTTAATTGGGTTTACTGAAATGTATAATGGATTAATAGAGGAAAGGTATGAATTAGGCAGACTGTAATCTAGTAGTGTGGTAATGAAAACCTGAATTTAGGCTTATCATCGTGTAAATGGTGAGAAAAAGATATTTGAAAGGAAGAAATGACCAATACTTGTTCATAAGCCAAAGAAGACCATGAAAGAGGATAAAGTTAAAGATGACTCCATGCTTACTGGTCTGAGAGATTAGGACAACAGTGCCACAGAAAAAGGATATTTTGCAAAGGGGAATAAATATGGGGGAGAGAGATAATTCAGTCTTTAAAATAGTGTAGTTGAGGGTAGTCAACAAAAAATTCACTTAACACCTATTTTGTTCCACTCATTGTTCTGTACTGGAGCTATACAGTGGACAAAGTATAAAAAATCTCTGCCCTAGGGAGTTTACATTGGAAACAAATAGAGGCACTTGGGGTGGCTCAGTCAGTTAAGCGTGCAACTTCAGCTCAGGTCATAATCTCACAGTTCGTGGGTTCAAGTGCTGCTTCGGGCTCTGTGCTGACAGCACGGAGCCTGGAACCTGCTTCTGGTTCTGTCTCCCTGTCTCTCTGCCCCTCCCCTGCTCATGCTCTGTCTCAAAAATAAACAAACATTAAAAAAAAGAAGATTGAGTTGAATGGGCATACAGTAAGCAAAATATACAATGTCACAAGATGAAAAGTGCTATAGGGAAAAAGAGAAAGGGAAGAGGCACAGTCACTTTAGGGGCACAGCAGTCTTTGGAAAAGGGAGTGCTAGGTAGGTGAGAGTGTGAGGGAGAACAGGAAACCTGCAAATTTAAATCAGTTGTTCAGAGAAGACCTCACTGAGCCAGTGATGTTGGAGCAAAGATTTGAAGGAGGTGAGTACATAAACCATGAGGGAAGAATGGCCCAGGTAGAGGGATTGACTAATGCTAAGGCCTGAAATTAAGAGTCTTATTCAAGGAATAAGAAGCCCACGTGTCTGGAGGCTAAGACAAAATGAGATCAGAGAGATCAGGTAAGGGGATAAAATGTGAAGCATGCACAGATCATTAGGTCAGAGTAAGAAGTTCAGTTTTCTTCCTAAGTAAGATAGGAAGGCCTTAGAAGCTTTTGAAAAAAGTGACATGATGTGACTTTATCTACTAAGGTACCCTGTGGCTGCTGTGCTGAGCACAGACTGGGAAGTGAAGGCAGAAGTAGGAAAAGCAGGCTTTTAGAAATTCAGGCAAGAGCATTATAATGACTTGGAGTAGAGGGCACAAGAAATGTTCAGGAGTGGTCAGATTCAGGACATATTTTGAAGGTGGAGCAAAACAAGGTTTAATGATAAGTGTGGCATATGAGAGATAATTCCAAAATTTTTGGCATGGGTAGCTTCCTCTGAAAGGAGGAAGTTATTTAGGGGCATGTGGGAGATCAAGAGTTTGATTTGGGGCTTGCTGAGGCTTTTTTTTTTTTTTTGTGATTAAAGACAATTTTATTCGATCCTATCCAATCTGTGTGTGCACATACATATACACAGTCCATAGCAGACTTTGCAGGAATGTATATATTTCATTAAATGATAAATATGAGAACGTTTGGAAGTCCTGTGTATAATGTACTTTTGTCACTGTGAATTCTTTTCATAGGTTATATGGGGCATGCTGAGTTTTAAATGGCTATTAGAAACCCAGTGGAAGTGTTTGGATAGGCAGATGGAACCTTAAGCTAGGGGAGAGTTCCATCCTGGAGACAAATTTGGGAGTCCTCAGTATATGGATAGTAGTTAGAGCCAAAAGGGTAAATGAAATTAGCAAGTGAATGAGGTAACTTAGAGAAGAGATCCTGGGACTGAGCAACTTTAAGAGGTCTGGGGGAAAGGAGCAGCAAGAACCAGGATTGTGGAGTCCTGGAAGTGAAGTAGAGAAAGTGATTCAAAGTGGAAGGAGTTGGGGCCCCTGGGTGGCTCAGTTGGCTGAGCATCAGACTTCAGCTCATGATCTCACAGTTTGTGAATTTGAGCCCCATGTCGGACTCTGTGCTGACAGATCAGAGCCTGGAGCCTGCTTCGGTCTCTCCTCTCTCTGCTTCTCCCCTACTCATGCTCTGTGTCTCTCAAAAATAAATATTAAATTTTTTTTTTTAAGTATTCAAAATAGAAGGAATAATCAACTGTGTCACATGCTGATAATATGTTAGGATGAGGATCTGAGAATCAGTCACTGGATTTGCAACATAAAAGTTATTAGTGACCTTGATGAGTTTTAGTGGAGTCGTGTGGGTGAAAGTTTGTTGGGAATGGGATTATGGGAGATGAGAGGAGAAAGTGGAATCATGTATTTTTTAAGGTGATAAAAAATGATGTGATCCAGCAGAAAAGAAACAGTTGATTCAGGAGAAAGCAAAGAATTGCTGGAGAAAGATCCCTGAGAACGGGTTATATGAATATGTATGAATAACAGGAGTACAAGCAGGTTTGTATGACTCTTGATGCTGGTACAGATTTGGTGGTAGAAATTTCTTGAAGTTTTTTCAGAATGCTTCTCTGTAAGATTTTTAGTGAAATATTGATCAAGATTTTCAGCTGAGAATAAGTTATGAAAGAGAAAGTGTTAGGAATTTGGGAAAGAGGAGAAAGTTGAAATTGTTAAGAGTAAATGAATTTGGGAAATGTTTGACTGTAGGGTAGCATGTTGTTTGGGCTATGTATTTAAGGTGAAACTAAATATTGTGGCTTGGTATTTTTCTTCCTGAGTAGTGCAGGCACAGAGTAGGTGATGAAGAGTTAGATTTTACCAGTTTGGGGATTTGCAAAGTGTATGTCAGAGCAGGAGTTGGGAATGGAAGGCAATGGTGGTTTTGGTTGATTGTGGAATTTAAGGAAGGAAATGAGGACAAGAGGAAGGTAGTAGAATCAATAGATTATAGATCCCAGATGAGTTAAAGAATTATCAGAATTGGGATATGCAAGGAGAGTGTTGGTCATTGTGCCGTGATTGAAATTGAGACTATGGAGGGATTGCAAGTTAGGAGTAACAAGGTCACTATAAGATATCACTATGGGAATGAGTAACCGAGGTGGCTTGGAGGACAAGAGTAGAAGAGCAGAGTTCAAGGAAATGAGAGGCCAGGGAATTGGAAAAATGATCTATGTGGATATGAAAGCACTAATAATTAAGACAGGAGTTACGCTAGAGGGATGTCGACCCACAAGTTAAGTTATTCAAGGCATAACTGACCTAAGTTACTAATGCACAGGTCTATAGATACCTATAAAGAAAATTGGTAGTATGAGTGGTATAATCATGACATGAGATTCCAAGCTGGAGTAGAATGGAGATGTTCTACAACAGCTAGAATGAAAATTCTTCTGTATTCATTATCTTGAAATAAAGTAATTTCCGGTTGTTGATGAAGCTTTCAAGTAGATTTGCAAAGGTTAAATGTTATTTTCTCATGGATATAATCTTTTAACAGCAAAATGGAAAAAAAATTTAGAGGCCTGACATCACAGACAATATAAATAAAGATAATTGTTTGATTTTTCATGGGCTGTTATAAAGTATAAATTTCTGGTATTTTAACAGATGGGAAATAAGACCAAGATTGCAAAATGTCCATTAAGAACAAAACAAACTGGATACATTCTAAAATCAACACAAAATACTTGTATCAAGAGTGGAAAACTTTTGCAAAAGAAGAGAATGGGTTCAGAAACTTCACAGGCAAAAGGTGAAAAAAATAGTATGACTTTTTCACCCACTAAGGATTTATGCAAGCAGTATGTAGATAAAGACTGTCTTTATGTCCAGAAAGAGATTTCACCTGCCACCCCCAATATACAGAAGACTAGAAACACCATAAATACATCTATAGTATCTGAAGAGAAGCTTTGCCAAAAACACATCACAGCTGCAAATATGAAGAGCAGTTTGGTGTGTCTAACACAAGACCAACTACAACAGATTTTGATGACTGTGAACCAAGGGAATGGATCTATTTCCCTGATTGAAAATGGAAAGGAGGAAACATGTAAGGTTTTTTTTGAAGTTTTAATTAATATTAACTTTACCAATATGTACTTGTTTTCGAATTTCTCATTCATTGGATTTGATATAACTGTGCCTCTTAAATTCTAAGTTACTGTGTAACAATCTTTTAAAATAATTATTCTTTTAGAGAACAGTTTTCTCATGCAGAATTACCAATTCTGTGGACTCTAGAGTAAAAAAGCTATTGTACTTACTTTAGAATATAGAAGGCTCTACTTACATTAAAAATAATTATATTAAATGTTTTTTTTTTTTTTAATTTTTTTTAACGTTTATTTATTTTTGAGACAGAGAGAGACACAGCATGAATGGTTGAGGGGCAGAGAGAGAGGGAGACACAGAATCGGAAGCAAGCTCCAGGCTCCGAGCCATCAGCCCAGACTCCGACGCGGGGCTCGAACTCGCAGACTGCGAGATTGTGACCTGAGCTGAAGTCGGACGCTTAACCGACTGAGCCACCCAGGCGCCCCTATATTAAATGTTTTAAAAGACCACTATAGAATTTCTAGTGAAAATTGAGGGAAGCTTTACTTTGAATATTTGACTTGAGTTGCTGAAAAGATTTTTTTCCTGGCTCCTGCATTTTGCCTTCTTTGACCCTTAATCTACATTGAGGATTGGCAGCACTATCTTTTTAATCAATGTAAAACATAGATTTGGAAGGAGTAGTAGAGTGTTACATGTCTTCTGTTTCATTAGGGCATTGTGTTATGTTTTTAAAAGCCTTCCAGTTTCAGCTTTGAGCTAAGGAATTAATATGAGTAGAAATATTAAAATTTTGTTAGGCGATAATGAAATAAATTAAAATTAACAGTCACTAGAAAGAGGCCCCACAACTGATTTGGGGACAAGTTGGAGTAATTTACCTTCTCTTGGCCTAGATTGTTCTTTGTAAAATGAGGGAGCTGGGTCTTTAGAGGCTAGAATTGTAGCCTAGAGAACAAAAAATAAAAACTTACTATGCATAGTGAGAGATAACGTCAACAAAGTTGAAGGCAGAATTTGTCTAATCATGTATTGACCTGCATATTAAATATGCTTTCTCTTCACTGGGAAAACTAGCACATTGAGGTAGAATTAGAACAGTGTTTGAGCCAAGCATAGGAACCTGTATAAAACATTTGTAACAGGTATAACAGAGGCGTAGAGACAGTGGTCCATAATAAAGTTTTCCATTGATTTCCCAGCTAAATGAGAAGAATAAGGACAAGGTAATGAGTTTTTCATAAAGCTATTTGCATTTATTCTCCTTTAAGTTGTGATTTGTATTATATTATTTGTAAAAATATTATCAACAAGAGTAAATGGAGGGTTTTTGTTGTTGTTGCTTGTTTGTTTTCATATTTGACACAAGAGATTATATAGATGTTCTGGACCATTTAACCGCTGGGCTCAGTTTCCTTTTTTGACAAAAGGGAACGATAATACCTACTGAAGGATTGCTGTGAGAGGTAATTACTTTGGTAATGTTAAGGCAGTGTTTTTAAAGTGTGTAGCAGTATGCCAAGATAAGGTATTGTAATATGTGTAATTTTAGTGTTAATTTTAAAACATGCATTTTTACTCCGTAGGTCGGGGCAGTCTACATTTAAACAATATTTCTAATCAGCCAAATGACGAAAACGTTATGGGAGTACTCCAAAAAACTGAGGCTCTTTCATCTGTCCTAGATGAAAGTAAATCTGTTTTAAATAAAAATCAAGAGACATCTAAGCAGTATGAACAGAAAATTGCCATGTATGTAACTCCTATATGTTATTGTGGGGTCATCTGGTGAAAATGGTTCTGCTTTTCCTTGACTTGCATGTGAAATATTTACTGTGAAGACTGTGAGCTGTTTAAAAGTTTATTACTTAACATTTATGGGTAACTTGTATAGAAACATATAATAAGGTTTCTGTTATTTTTTGTGTTAGAGAGAATGCATGGAAACCAGCTGACATATTCAGTACCCTGGGGGAAAGAGAACGTGATAGAAGTTTGTTGGAAGCAAAAAAAGCCCAGTGGAGGAAAGAGCTTGGTAGGTAATTATTATACCTGTTATTATTATAGATTAGGTTGTGTCTTTTTGTCTACTCGGTGTGCACCAAAAGACCAGAGGTGAGCGATGAGCATTAATATCATTAGTATCATTCTGGAGCTCAAAGATTCCTAAACTTTTCTCAGTTCCTGAGAATCCATTTTCATATTTTTCTATTGTAGAAATCCTATGCATTTAATGGTTTTATTTAAAAATAATTGGGTTCGGAGCACCTGGGTGACTCAGTCGGTTAGGCGTCTGACTTTGGCTCAGGGCATGATCTCATAGTCCATGAGTTCGAGCCCCGCGTCGGGCTCTGTGCTGACAGCTCAGAGCCTGGAGCCTGCTTTGGATTCTGTGTCTGTCTGTCTGTCTCTCTCTCTCTCTCTCTCTCTCTCTTTCTCTCTCTCTCTTTCTCTCTCTCTCTTTCTCTCTCTCTCTCTCTGCCCCTCCCCTGCTTGCACTCTGTCTGTCTGTCACTCTCAAAATAAATAAACATTAAAAAAAAAAATTAAAAGAAAAGTAAAAGCATAGAGATGGGCTTCATCTTCCACTCAACTAGAGAGTCCTGTGAGGCAGTCATATCGCTGATGAGACAGGTGATATAGAAAAAGAGATAAGCAGAAGAAATTGGGAATGAATTATTTATGTTGGAAGTCAAAGTAGCAGAAGTTTGAAGAAATTAAATGTATGCTAACAGTATCTGAAAGTTTGGAGATTCGTTGTGTCTTTATATCATAATTTCAGCTTTAAATATTTTCTTTCAATACACATTTTGCTTATCAGACTGTAACACCAAACTTCTGAAGTAAGATGGAACTGCTTGGAAATGACTAATGTGTTTTATGTTTTATTACCTAAAAAGAGTTTACTTTCTTCTGTTAAGAAAGCACCTTTCTCTTTGCTAAAGTCCTGCTTTCATTAATTTTCTTGAAATTTAGATTTATACATCTCTGAATCTTTTTAAAGTTTATTTTTAAGAGAGAGACAACATGAATGGGGAGGGGCAGAGAGAGAGGGAGACAGAGAATCCCAAGTAGGCTCTGCACTGTCAGTGTGGAGCCTGACGTGGGGCTTGAACTCGTGAGACCATGAGACCATGACCTGAGCCAAAACCAAGAGTCGTGTGTTTAACCGACTGAGCCACCCAGGTGCCCCTATACATCTCTGAATTTTTAAGAACTATTGATTTGGGACCTTGTTGTTATATTAGTTTGTTAGATACAAGATTTTGCTTTTTCACTTTTCAGCGGTTATGAATAATAATGGCATTTATTACATACTTAATTTGTGCTAGGTCCTGTACTGAAATAGGCACTATTCTCATTTTACAAAAGAAGAAACTGAGTTTTACAAAGGTGAACAGCGATTTGCCCCGTTACACAGATAGGAAGTGGTTGAACTAGGATTCGATTACAGGGTTCTCTGAATCCAGAGGTCTCACTTTTCAATCTCTTTGTAATACCTGAGTGAACATTACAGGAAAGTAGAACTTCAGAATAATTAGCATGTTATAAAATACGTTCTGAAAAAATTGCTTTTTATTGCCAATTGTGATAAACATTTTTACATCCATCTGTGCCATACATAAGTTTGGTTCTGGTTAAATGTTTTCTTTTATTCCATATTTCTTAAAATTCTTCTCTGTTTTGTGAGGTAATCTCCCTAAAAAACAGTTTTGATTAGATCTGTGTTGGAATCTGCACTCTTTAAGAAGGTCATGATTTGTTTACATGATTTTTTTTTACAGTTTTTATACATTTTTTTAAAAAAGGACATTATTTACAGATGAACAGGTTGCTTTAAAGAAGAAAGAAAAAGAAGCTTCTGAAAAATGGAACAATCCTTGGAAAAAATTTGAAAGTGATAAAAGAATATGGGAAAAATTTCAAATTCTTGACCAGTCTAAGGTAAGAGTATAAAAATGAAGCATTTATAGAATATAGGACATCTTAATTTTACTTTTTTAAATTCTAAGCCATGTTCATATCATAAAGGTTTTTAAAAAAAATTATTTTTCATGTTATTTTATCTCATTCATTCATTCATTCATTCTGTTAGTAGGCTTCATGCACAGCATGGAGCCCAATGTGGGGCTTGAACTCACAAGAGTTCAAGATCTGAGCTAAGACCTGAGCTAAGATTAAGAGTTGGATGCTTAACTGACTGAGCCATCCAGGCACCTCTCATATCTTATTTTAGAACAATTTTATTTTGAATTTAATTATGACCTCAGCTAGGTTCTATTTGCATTCTGTAAATTGTCTTACTATATAGATGAGTGTAGAGGCCTGAGGCACCTCCTTCAGGCTCCTGTAAAAGAGCTCTGCCTTTTTTTAGGTGACCACAAAACACTGCCAGTGACCATGTGGTATTCACCACAAGGTTATATCAAACATAAGTATATACCAGGTGTCCCTTAAGTAGTGTTTTAGTGACCTTTAAATTTTGCCTAGGTTTAATATTATATAAAGAAAGTGTCCTTGTGTTTTCTCTTTGTTTTTAGACTTGTGCTAGCTCTTCTAGCATCCTGTCACAGTCTCCTTGTCAGGTAACAGTGGTCCAGGTTGATGGGCACCCACTAATTAGAGTTGGTCAAATTTTAGAGGTAAGTGCCATTACTTTGAATATATAAGCCTTTTAGTACTTGATCTCTATTTTCCTTGAAGGAGTGAATCTAAGTATTTTTATTTTATTTTAATTAACAGTTAATTTTTACTGAGTGCATTATGCTCCTTACATTTAAAAAAATATGAACTTTTCTTTTTTATATATATATAATAATTTTTCTTTCCTAGTGAACGTTTACAGTTTAACAAATGTGTTCTGAAAATAATGCAGTAACCTAAAGGGATGATTCTGGTGGTAGATGTTTTCAGCACTGGTAGATTTCTTATAGAACCCCTCCAGGTTAGATTGTGTGGCTTCCATGGCTGTTTGTTCTGCTCCATATAGGGCTGACTTGCCTACATCAAAGAGTTCTATAGTTGTTGATAATTTTACATTAACAAAAGGAATGAAATCTGAATTGTATTTTTCCACATTCCCAAAAGTACTTTGACTATTGAAAGGCAATAAATTAGTCTTGATAGAAGGCATTTTACAAAAATCTTAGTTTTGAAGCATAATTTTAAGTGTAAAGTTAAAGTGTAAAGTTTAAAAATTGATACATGCAGGGGCGCCTGGGTGGCTCAGTTGGTTGAGTGTCCGACTCTAGGTTTTGGCTCAGGTCACAATTTCCTGGTTTGTGAGCTGACAGCACATAGCCTGCTTGGGATTTTCTCTCTTTCGCTCTCTCTCAGCCCCTCCCCAACTTGTGTGTGCACTCTCTCTCAAAAACAAAATACTTTGATGCATGCAGATACTACTAAAAACTACAACTAAAACTGTTCATGAAGTTGGTAAGAATTAGTTGTTAGCTATTTACAGTTCAACATTAGGATTGAAGTATCTTTAATACTAAAAATGATAAGGTATTTTCAGTTACCAAAAAAATTTAGATTGAAATGTTAGTATATCATTTCTTACTGCTTAATTTTTACTATTTTTAGGTCATTTATTATCTGAGAGTAATTTATACTATGATTATTTTCTTAAATTTTTTTTAATGTTTATTTATTTTTGAGAGAGAAAGACAAAGCATGAATGGCAGAGGGGCAGAGAGAGAGGGAGACACAGAATCCGAAGCAGGCTCCAGGCTCTGAGCTGTCAGCACAAGCCCGATGCGGTGGTTGAACTCACAAACCGTGAGATTATGACCTGAGCTGAAGTCAGATGCTTAACCGACTGAGCCACCCAGGCATCCCTATACTATGATTATTAATGCAAATAAATAATTAGCCATTCGAGGTGACTTTTAGGTGTTTTTACATTTCGTATGTATTTTTAAATGACAGCGTGTGTCTTTTTTTTTATAATCCAAAAAACCAATAAAATTATTTATACTGTGGAGTCAGAGATGGGAATTGGGGTGGGAGAAGAACTAGAAAGTAAAACACACACTAAATGTAAGGCTGGACAACCAAGGCTTAAAGGGTATCATTATTCTCTTTTTTTTTTTTTTTTTACTGTTTAAATGCAGTTTTTATGCACTTATGTGTATGCATGTGGTAGGATATTGGAGAGATGCTGTTGAGGGGAAATGAATTAACTGTGTAATTTTAAAAAACCCTTCTTAAATATCTGAAAGCAGTTGGCTTCAGAAATCCATCCCATAGCCAGACTGTTTTACTATTAAGTTAACCTTTTTGTGTAATTAAGAGGAGCAAAAATTTGGTTGCAAGTAGAGTCACCAAGGCCAATTTTGTTAAAACATAAGGTAATGCATATAAAGTGCTTATTAGAACATTGGCTGACAAATAGCAAACACTCAATGAAAGTTTACTCTGTTTGTAACTTAAAAAGCATATCTTTTTGGAGTCCAAGGCTGTTTGGTGTCAGTTCTCTCACCAGCTTCCCTTCTTCTTTTTTTTAAGTTTATTTATTTTGTGAGAAAGAGCAGAGGGGCAGAGAGAGAGAATCCCAAGTAGGCTTTGCACTGCCAGTGCTGAGCCTGACTAGGGGCTCGAACTCATGAACCGTGAGATTATGAGATCATGAATCATCCAATCATGAGATCAGACACTTGGAACTGAGCCACCCAGTTGCCCCTACACTGTGTAATTTTAAACTGTTGTGTTTCTAAGAAATTTACTTCTAGCCTCAACTTTTTTGAGAACATCTCACCTCCATGCAGACTTGGCTTTCCCTAATCACTACTCCTTGCTGGGAAACCTATTAAGTGAAGGAAGTATATTCAAATGCATTCTTTAACATGGGGAAGAAAGGGAGGTTATCACTCTGCTAAGTTTCTTAATGCTACCACCATACTATAGTTCTGCATTTGGCCAATAAAAAATTACATGTTTTTTCCTTTTTAACCTTTTTTTTTTGTGGTAAAATACACAAAACATAGAATTTACCATTTTAATCATTTTTAAGTGTACATGTAGAGGGATTTAGTACATTCATTTTGTCAGTCAACCATCGCCACTGTCCACCTCCAGAATTTTTTCATCATTCCAAACTGAAACTATCCATTAAACAGTCACTCCCCATTTTTCCCTCCCCCTAGCCCCTGGCAGCCATTCTAATTTGTCTATGAATTTGACTATTCTAGATACTTTAAGTGGAATCACGTAATATTTGCTCTTTTGTGTCTGACATACTTCATTTATGCTGTTTTCAGGGTTCATCCGTGTTACAGCATGTATCAGAGTCTCATTCCTTTTTAAGGCTAAATAATATTTCATTGTATTTATAATACTGCATTTTGTTCATCCGTCCAAATGTTGATGGATATTTGAATTGTTACCCCTTTTTGGCTATTGTGGAATAATGCTGCAATGAACATTGGTATACAGACAATCTCTTTGAGGCTCTACTCTCAGTTCTTTTGGGTACATACCCATATGTGGAATTGCTGCATTGTATGATAATCTTATATTTAATTTTTTGTTAGGTTTTACCAATTTTAATTTGGTAACTTTATGTTTAACTATATTGTTTGCCATAGTTGTTCTACCATTGCACATTTCCATCAGCAGTGCACAAGGATTCTAATTTCTCCACATCCTCACCGACGTTTTTGTAATAACTGACCTAATAGGTGTGAAGTGGTAACTCATTGTAATTTTGGTTTACATTTCCTTAATGATTAGTGATGTTGAACATTTTTTTCATATGCTTATTGGCCATCTGTGTATCTTCTTTGGAGGGATGTCAAGTTTTGTGCCCATTTTTGAATTGGGTTTTTGTTGTCGTTGAGTTGTAGGCATTCTTTATTCTGGGTATTAATACCTGATCCGATGTATAATTTGCAGATATTTTGTACCATTCTTTATGTTGCCTTTTCACTTTCTTGATAGAGCCTTTTGATGCACAAAAGTTTTTAATTTTGATTAACTCCATTTTATCTGTTTTTTTTCCTTTGTTGCCTGTGCTTTTTGTCCCCTATCCGAGAAACCATTGCCAAATCTGATACAGAACTTTTCCCCTATGTTTTCTTCTAAGATTTTTGTAGTTTCAGTTCTTATGTTTAGGTCTTTGATTTACTTGGAGTTAATTTTTGTATATAGTGTAAGATAAAGGTCCAATTTTATTCTTTCACATATTTTGCATTGGTATCCAGTTTTCTCAGCACCATTTATTTGAAAAGATTGTCCTTGATGGTCAATCATGATGACTCAATGATGGTCAAAAATCATGTGACTGTATATGTGAGAGTTTAATTCTGGGCACTCCATTCCATTGTTCTGTATGTCTCTTTACGTCACTGTCTCACTCTTTTAATTGTCCAATCTTTGTAGTAGGTTTTGAAAGCATGAAGTATGAATTCTCCAGTTTTGTTCGTTTTTAAGATTGTTGTAGCTCTTCAGGCTTTCTTGAGATACCATAGGAATCTTAGGGTAGATTTTTCTATTTCTGCAAAATGCATCAAGTTTTTCATAGAGGTTGTGTTGAATCTGTAGATCACTTTAGGTAATTTTGACAATATTAAGTTTTCTGATTCATGAACACAGAGTATCTTTCCATTTATTTGTGCCTTCTTTAATTTCCTTCAGCAGTGTTTTACAGTTTTCAGTGTACACATCTTTTGCCTTCTTATTCCTAGGTATTTTATTTTTGGTGCTATTATACATGGAATTGTTTTCTGTCTTTCTTTCTTTCTTTCTTTCTTTCTTTCTTTCTTTCTTTCTTTCTTTCTTTCAAGTTTCTTTGCTTATTTTGAGAGAGAGAGACAACATGTGGGAGGGGCAGAGAGAGAGAGAATCCCAGGCATCATCACAGAGCTGAGCCCGTGCTTGTAAGAACAGCAAGTTGGTCCTAAGTAACATATATCAGGTGCCTTGTCCAACAGTTGGGAAATATTTTTCTCAGGCACACATGGATATTTACAAAAAGTGATTTGTGTTAGGCCATGAAGAAAGGCTCAGATAAAATTTAAATAGCTATTTTGCAGTGATCTCTGACTACAAGTAACTTAGAAGTTTTAGAGATTTAAAAAAAGGTTTTTTTTTTTTTTTTTAACATTTATTCATTTTTGAGAGACAGCAAGCATGAGTGGGGAAAGGGCAGGGAGAGGGAGACACAAAATTCGAAGCAGGCTCCAGGCTCCGAGCTGTCAGCAGCAGAGCCCGACCCGGGGCTCAAACTCACTAACTGCAAGATCATGACCTGAGCCAAAGTCAGACACTCAACCGACTGAGCCACCCAGGCTCCCGTGCAAAAAGAGATTTTTAAGTACTACATACGTATTTGGAAATTAAAAATCACCCTACTGAATAACTTGAGTAAAAAAATCATAGTGGAAATCACAAATACTTGGAACAGAATTACAGTGTATACGCACACATCAGAAACACATCATAAATTCAAGAGAAAGTGTATTAGAAAAGAAAATCTTTAAATGCTAGGTGTCTAAAGAAGTTAGAAAAAGAACAACAGAATAAATTTTTTTTTTTATGTGTATTTTTGAGAGAGAGGGTGTGCATGTGCACATATGCACAAGTGGGGGAGGGGCAAAGGGAGAGGGAGACACAGAATCTGAAGCAGGCTCCAGGCTCTGAGCTGTCAGTACAGAGCCCAACGCGGGGCTCGAACTCACGAACTGTGAGATCATGACCTGAACTGAGGTTGGACACTTACCCAACTGAGCCACCTAGGCGCCCTAAGAACAACAGAATAAATTAGAAGAAATCATGAAAATAAGGATACCAGTCCTAACCTAAAGCTGAAAGTTGCCTGTTTGGAAAGAAGTAATAAATCTCTAGGAAAGATGATCAAGAAGATAAAAATTATGAGTGGCATAATTACAGAGAGTAATCAGTAGTGAATATCTTATGCCAACAATTCTGAAAACCTTGGTGAAATGGAGAAATTACTATAAAAATTATAACTTAAAGGAACTGACTTAAAAGGAAACAGAAAGCTTGAATAATCCTGTTACTGTTAATGGTAGATCTAGTTAGAAAGATTTTCCCACAAGAGATGCAAAATGCCCAAGTGGTTTTACTAACAGTTTCTACCAAACTCTATTCACATGATCAGGCAGTAAAAATATGGAATAGCTCCCAATTCATTCTATAAGACTGTGTAAACTTGGTATTAAAGCCAGAAAAATACAAAACAAAAAAGGAAAATAAAGTTTATTTTGTTCAGGAATATATACCCAAAAATTCTAAAGAAAATATTCCCAATTAAAATTTAGTAATATACAGAAAGGCGATAATATATCATGACTAAGGCAGATTTTTACTAGGTAGTTAAGGAAATATTTTAAAATCCACAATAGGGAAGAGAGAGAGGGAGGGAAGCAAACCATAAGAGACTCTTTAAAGATAGAGAACAAACTGAGGGTTGATGGAGGGGCAGGGGGGAATGGGCTAAATGGGTGATGGGCATTAAGGAGGGCACTTGTTATGATGAGTACTGGGTGTTACATGTAAGTGATAAATCACTAGTTTTTACCCCTGAAACCAATATTATGCTATATTTTAACTAAAGTCTAAATAAAAATTTGGAGAAAAAAAATCCATTTTCTTATAGACTCCAAAATAAAATAAAATCCAGAAGTATATTATACGATTTTAATAACAAAAGAAAACATTTCAATAGGTGCAGAAAAAGCACTTGATAACATTTAACCCCAGTTAAGGAATTTCCAATTGAGTATTTAAAAAAACAAATCAAAACACTACCACATGTTGGAAAAACTGGATAGCTACATGCAAAAGAATGAAAGTGGACCACTTTCTTACACCATACACAAAAATAAACTCAAAATGGATTAAGGACCCAAACTTGAGACTTGAAACCGTAAAAATCCTAGAAAGGAGCGCAGGCAGTAATTTCTGTGACATTGGCCATAGCAACATTTTTTTTTTTTTTTTAGATTTCATCTCAGGCAAGAGAAATAAAAGCAAAAACAAACTATTGGGACTTCCTCAAAGTAAAAAGCTTCTGTATAGTAAAGGAGATAATCAACCAAACTAAAAGACAACCTACTGAGTGGGAGAGGATATTTGCAAATGACAAAACTGATAAAGGTTTAGTGTCCAAAATAGATAAAGCACTTATGCAAGTTCAACACCAAAAAAACCCAAATAATGCAATTCAAAAATGAGCAGAAGACATGAACAGACATTTCTCCAAAGAAGACATACAGATTGCCAAAAGACATATGAAAAGATACTCAGCATCACTTATCATCAGGGAAATGCAAATCAAAAACAGAAACGAGCATTGGTGAAGATGTGGAGAAAAAGGAACTCTCACGCACTGTTGGTGGGAATGCAAACTGGTGCCGCCACTGTGGAAAACAGTATGCTCCAAAAATTAAAGGCAGAACTACTATATGATCCAGAAATCGCATTACAGGGTGTTTACCCAAAGAATATGAAAACACTAATTTTTTTTTTTTAAATTTTTTTTTTTTTCAACGTTTTTTATTTATTTTTGGGACAGAGAGAGACACAGCATGAACGGGGGAGGGGCAGAGAGAGAGGGAGACACAGAATTGGAAACAGGCTCCAGGCTCCGGGCCATCAGCCCAGAGCCCGACGCGGGGCTCGAACTCACGGACCGCGAGATCGTGACCTGGCTGAAGTCGGACGCTTAACCGACTGTGCCACCCAGGCGCCCCTGAAAACACTAATTTGAAAGGATATATGCATTCCAGTGTTCCATTGCAGCATTATTACAATAGCTGAATTATGGAAGCAGGCCCAAGTATCCATTGATAGATGAATGGATAAAGAAGATGTGTTATATATGTACAGTGGAATGTTACTCAGCCATAAAAAAGAATGTAATCTTGCCATTTGCAACAACATGGATGGAGCTAGAGAGTATAATGCTAAGTGAAATAAATCAGAGAATGACAAATACCATATGATTTTACCCAAATGTGAATATAAGAAACCAACAAAGAAAAAAAAAGACAAACTGAAAAATAGACTCTTAATTATAGAGAACAAACTAGTGGTTACCAGAGGGGGGATGGGTGAAATAGGTGGAGGGGATTAAGAGTATACTTGATGAGCACTGAGTAATGTGTAGAATTGTTGAATCACTATATTGTACATCTGAAACTAGTAGAACATTGTATGTTAACTATACTGGAGTTAAAAAACAAAACCCTAAAGCTAACATCCTAAGTGAGAAATTTTAGAAGTATTCCATAAAGAGATAAGATGTTCAAATTATTATTTGTTATTGATTGGTCCTAGCCAGTATAGCAAGACAAGGGGACAAAATTAAGTCATAAGAACTGGAAAAGAAAAAATAAAATTGTAATGATTTTTCATTTATATAGAAATAAAACCTAAAACATCTATGGACAAAAAGCGAGGATTAATAATTTGAAAGGCCATAAAATTTTAACAAATTTCATAGGTTCAGATTACACAGAATATGTTACCTGATCACAGTGGAATTAAGCTAGCTATCAGTAACAAATAGTAAAAAGAAAATTTCCAAATGTTTAATATTTAAGCAATATAGTTCTGTATGAATGAAAAACAAAGTATATGAACTCTGAAAATGAAAATATTGCTTATAAAAACATGGGTTTTCTGTGCTTAGAGGTAAGTTTATAGACTTAAATGCATTTCTCGAAAAAGGAAGACTGGAAGACAAAACATTAATGATCTAAGTAATTCATTCAAGAAGTTAGAGAAAGAACAGCAAAAATTATACCCAAAACAAGTAGAAGGAGGGAAATAAGATCAGAGGGGATATTAGTAAAATTGAAAAAAAATATACAGAATTAAGAGATCAACAGTAGTCCTTTATAAAGGTGTTTAAATTGGTAAACCCCTTGTGAAGACTGGCATGAGTGAAAAAGGGGATACCACTAAAGGGTCTATGGACATTAAAAAGGTAAGAATGGGAGCACCTGGTAGCTCAGTTGGTTGAGCATCTGATTTCAGCTTAGGTCATGGTCTCACGGATCGTGAGTTTGACCCCCACATTGGGCTCCCTGCTGCCAGTATGGAGCTTGCTTCAGATCCTCTGTCCCCCTCTCCCTCTACCCCTCCTAAGCTTGTGCTCACTCTTTCTCAAAAATAAGCTTAAAAAAAAGGTAAGAGAATACATGAACTTTTGTCAGTACGTTAGAGAATTTATGAAAATGGACAAAATATTAGAAAAAACAAATTACTAAAATTGACACATGAAATGGAAAATCTTGGTGAACCTATTTATTAAAGAGCTGGAATCCATCATTAAAAATCTCACAAAATAAACCCAAGGCCCAGACATTTTTATTGGTGAATTCTTCCACATAATTAAAGTAGAAGAGAAAGCTTTTCAAGGTTTATGAGAGTGGAATAAACAAAACCTGATACTCAAAGCTGACAAGACAAATATTTTGATATGAAAACTTGACAGTACAAGAAAGAGAAGAATTTTAAATGGCACATCATGATGAGTTGGGTTTATTCAAGGAACACAGGCTGGGTTTAACATTCAGAAGTCAATGATACTCCCTTGTATTTTGAGGAATGACAGGTAGATTTAATCAAAGGGTTAAGATATAAAAATATGCTGACATCAAGGACACAACACTGGTGGCCCAAATGTCCACCAACTGATGAATGGATAAAGAAGGTGTGGTATATATTTATACATACACACACAATGGAATGCTACTTGGTGATGAAAAGTAATGGAACCTTGCTGTTTGCAACAATGTGGGTAGAACTGGAGAGTATTATGATAAGCGAAATAAGTCAATCAGAGAAAGATATCCTATGATTTCACTCATGTGCAATTTGAGAAACTCAACAGATGAGCATAGGGGAAGGGAAGGAAAAATAAGATAAAAACAAAGAGGGAGGCAAACCATAAGAGACTCTTAAATACAGAGAACAAAACTGAGGGTTGCTGGGGCGGGGTGGGAGGGTGGCAGTGGGTTAAATGGGTGATGGGCATTAAGGACGGTACTTTTGGGATGAGCACTGGGTGTCATATGTAAGAGATGAATCACTGGGCTCTACTGAAGCCAAGACTATATGTTAACTAACTTGAAAATAAATTTAAAAAGTTCTCTTTGGGGGCACCTGGGTGGCTTAGTTGGTTAAGTGTCTGACTTTGGCTCAGGTCACGATCTCAGGGTTTGTGGGTTTGCGCTTTCTCTCTCTCTCTCTCAAACTTTAAAAAGTACTCTGCGAATATTACTGTTAGATTATAAAATACATGGAGAAAATATTTGCAAATTACCTGATAAAGGGCTGTATCTAGACTATATCTTTTAAAACCCCGAAAATTTAGTAATTTTTAAAATTTCTTTAAGTTTATTTTGAGAGAGAGTGTGAGCAGGGGAGGGGCAGAGAGAGAATCCCAAGCAGGTTCTGTGCCATTAGCATAGAGCCTGACATGGGACTCAAACCCGTGAACCGTGAGATCATGACCTGAGCTGAAATTAAGAGTTGGATGCTCAACCGACTGAGCCACCCAGGTGCCCCAAGAGAAAATAATAATTTTAAGTGTTTCCTAGTAAGTTAGAGAAGTAAAACGAATTATTCAAGTGGTAAGGAAGTTATAAGACATCCTTGAGTAGGAAGTGGAAGACTGAATTAAAAACTGATTTTTTAAAAATTATTTTTTAATTTACATCCAAATTAGCATATAGTACAACAGTGATTTCAGGAGTAGATTCCTTAATGCCCCTTACCCATTTAGCCCATCCCTCCTCCCCCAGCCCATCCAGCAACCCTCTCTTTGTTCTCTATATTTAAGAGAAATGAACTCATTAAGTTTTCCATAGGGTTGTAAAGACACGTATACAAAACATTTTGTGAGTGGTTTTAGGAATTTTCAAGGGTAATTTTGACTTGTACCTAAAGTGAATAATTTGTAACTCGACTGAAATTTGAAACCACGTCTAGTTAAATCAGACTTAAACAGATGACAGAGTCTAAAATGATTGAGTGCCATGTTGAGAAAGTCTTGTAAGGAGGTAAAAAGGGACATTTGCTTCTTTTCCATTTTGATCTTCAAAATCATATTTCTACAAATAGAATTGTTGAATTACTTGAAGATAATGCTTCTTTTGAAGTGACTCTTTTAGGCTTAAGGAAATGTGACGGTTTTTATCTCTTTAAAACATGTAAGAATACATGAGATACTAAAATTTTTTCTTGTTGTATAAATATTTCCTTCCTTTAACTAAAGCAGTTTGTCAATTGCCATTGTTTCTGTTAAAAACAAAGGTAGAAAGTAGCATTATGAGATATATTGTGAGTGTAGTAGTCTATCAAGCTGTTTTTTTTAATTATGTCCTGCAGTTATTTCGTGTAACAGTACGTTTGTTACTTAGCTGGTGCATTTCAGGACAGTTTGAGTAGTATATATTATTTTCTTTTTGTTAGAGTATCCTAAATTTTCATAGATTAAGAAGCAACAACAAATTTTTATGCTACTATTTTAATTTTTGTTTTTTTCTTAGAATTCAAGGACTTAACCTAGACACAATATGTTTATCTTATTGAAACGTCATCTACTGTGATAAGGCTGTAGCAGTATAAATGGAAAAGAGGGATCTCTAGAGAGACATTGTGATTCAATAGAGAAAGCCTCTGGTACTCATATCTTCCTGGCTCTTGGTCCAGAGGCAGTATTTCCTGTGTTCTGAAGCCAGATGTAAAACAGTATTTTACATCTAACTTAAATGATCAGTAACTCCTTTCAAAGTCTAAATGAGACTATTAGGAAAAACTTTTAAAAATCTTATAATTATTTTAGAAAAAGAATTTTTTATTATAAAATTACTTTTTTTACATTTAGTTACCTTACTGTGTTCTCTACTTCTGTATGTTACAAGTATGATTCTAGAAATTGGAATAGATCTATTTAATTGTATAACTCAAATTTTTTTCTTTAAAATTATTGCTCCTCTTAGAGATCAGTGCCTTTCTGCTTAAATCTATATAAATTCTTGGCAAGATTTATAAATATAAAGTGGTTACAAAAAGAGAAGCGAACTTCAGCTAGTATCGATGACTCTTGTTTAGGAAGCAGTACCACTGGAGCACTCTTTCAATGCTGTGAAACAAGAACAGCAGAGAAAATGGATCGAAGATTTGAACAAACAAACAGAGGATGATCGGCAAAGAAAAACAGAGGAAAAAATTACATCTTCAAAGGTAAGGTGGCAAATATATGTGGATATAAAGGTGAAAAAAATAATTTCAAAGTCTTTAATCATAAACCTAAAAATATCCTGAAACTATTTGACAAGACTACACTATACAAATTCTTACACAGTTTTTCTTCTGAAACTTTTATCAAACACATTTAGTAAGTGTGATTTTGCATAGCTTCTTAAAACTAACTTCTTAGGAATTTCCTAATTCTTTGAATTTCTCATGTTCTTGAAGCTAGTTACCGAAATGTATATGGAATCAATAAAGAATGTAGTTTCATTAATTTTATTCTTATTCTGTTCTGTGGTAACTTTTAAAAATCGTGTATGAGGGGCGCCTAGGTGGCTCAGTCGGTTAAGGATCCGACTCTTGATTTCGGCTCAGGTCAAACCATGATCTCATGGTTTGTGGGTTTGAGCCCTGCATCGTGCTGTGCACTGACAGTGTGGAACCAGCTTGGGATTCTCTCTCTCCCTCTCTCTGCAACCCCCCTCCCCTACAGAATAAACAAATAAACATTAAAAATTTTTTTTTTTAATTGTGTTTGTTGTATAGGACTTTATACATGTGAACAATTGGAAAAATTCTTAGTAATTCTTACTTATCATGATTAGGGTGAGGAACATGACAGATGGACAATGCATTTTGGTTCATTAAAGAACTATCCTGCTTCTCAGTCTCAACTCTCCTCTCGGTCAACATACAACCAACCAGAGTACTTCTGTGTCTCTCCGGAGACTCAGGAACTGGCTGATATCAACAGTGTTTATACACCTATGAGTGGAAGCCACGTTGAACCTTCAGAGGAGGAACATATAGCAAAACCCCTTAGAGATACAACTATGGCAAACAGTCAGAAAACGAAGTAAGTTTATTCTTCAGTATTGATTGATGTTTAAGAAAGTCTGTGCTTTATTAAAAGAGCTGTTGTTATATTTATAATATGTCTTAATTGATTTTAGGTTTGGTATTTTTGTTTAAAGTATAAATGAATAGTGGATATATCTGAAACAAAAGTGATTTAGCACCTTGTTAAACCCACCTTTTGGGGGTTTTGAATAGCTAAAGTGTCTGTCTTGCCAGTTTTCTCCGTTCTATGACTGCTCTCTTGGACCCAGCTCAGATTGAAGAACGTGACAGGCGACGACAAAAACAGTTAGAACATCAGGTATTGCACTGTAAAATATTGTACTTTGCCTTAATAAATAATAGTCATAGCCAGTGGATGCCTAAATAAATGGCAGTTAAAATTTCAGTGTAAATGTGTAGCACAGGCCCTGTCCAATCCTGTGATAAATCTAATTCTTACTTCAACTGGCATTATATTAAAATTACATTCATGCTAAGAACTAGACAGTATCATGTAGTACAGCCAGCCACCTGCCTGCCAGAAGAGGTCTTTAATATGTAAGTTGCACATATGAAATGGCACTAAGTCTTAAGTTAGTATTGGTTATTTTTTTTCATTGGTTTAGTTCTCCTGAATTCTGCTCAGGATAAGAATTAGTTCTTTGTAAGGGAATTATATAGGGCATTGAAGTAGAATTCTGATTGAGAAATCTAGCAGACAACGTAAGAAAGGAGACTAAGATTTAATTTCTCTTCTAATTTTAGTCTAACACTAAAGGGACTTAAAATTCTGAATAATTCTTTAAAATCACTGATACATGAAGAATTCAGTTTAATTAAAAATGTTACTCTTGGGGCGTGTGGATGGCTCAGTCGATTGAGCGTCTGACTTTGGCTCAGGTTATGATGTCAGGGTTTGTGAGTTTGAGTCCTGCGTCGGGCTCTGTGCTGACAGCTCAGAGCCTGGAGCCTGCTTCAGATTCTGTGTCTCCCTCGCTGTCTGCCCCTCCCCCACTTGTGCTCTTTCTCTCTCTCTCAAAAATAAGTATTACAAACTTTTTTTAATAATGTTACTCTTAGTTTAGTGAACAGACATTTATAGAGTATCTGTTGCTTACCAGGCATTATGCTAAGCACTAAGCACTCAGCTGTTTCTGGATTAGTTCTTCTAACAGCCCTCCTGGGGTTAAAGAAAAAGCATATGTAGAACTTGACAGATGAGATGGGAGAAATAGATTGGGAATTTGACAATTTAACTTTACTTATATATGTAATGCTGTATTGTGTATCATCTGATACTGATAAGCTTATTTTAGGAATATAAACAAATGCTAAAAATGGATTTTTTAAATTTGTAACAGTAATTTGTGTCATTTATGATTTATGACCAGAAAGCTATCACTGCTCAGGTAGAGGAGAAACGCAGGAAGAAACAGCTGGAAGAACAGCAAAGAAAGAAGGAAGAACAAGAAGAGGAGTGTCGCTTAGCACGGGAGCGAGAAGAAATGCAGAAGCAGTATGAAGAAGACATACTTAAGCAAAAACAAAAGGAAGTAAGTATTTATATATTAAAAAAATTTTTTTATTGAAATACAGTTGACACACAATGGTAGTTTCAGCTATACAAAATAGTAATTCAGCAGTCCTGTATGTTATGTGTGTTCACAAGTGTAGCTACCGTCTGTCATCATACACACTATTAGGGTACCATTGACTATATTCCCTATGTTGTAGCTTTCATCCCCATGACTTATTCGTTACATAACTGGAAGCCTGTACCTTCCACTCCTCTTCACCCGTTTACTGACTCCATCCTACTACCAGTTTGTGGGGCTGTTTTTGTGTTTGTGTGGGGTTTTTTGTTTTGCTTTTCATTTAATATTTTTTAGATTCCACATGTAAGTGACTTCATATGGTATTTGTCTTTCCCATCTGACTTATTTTGCTTAGCATGATACCCTCTAGGTCCATGCATGTTAGTGCAAATGTCAAGATCTCATTCTTTCTTATGGTCGAATAAAATATAGAATATGTATACACCACATCTTCTTTATCCATTCATCTACCTATGGATACTTCGGTTGCTTCCATATTTTAGCTGTTGTAAATAATGCTGCAATAAACATAGGAGTGCATATCTCTCTTGTTTCCTCAGGCAGATACTCAGTAGTGGAATTATTGGATTGTATGGTAGTGCTATTTTTAGTTTTTTGAGGAAAGTTCATACTGTTCCGCAATGGCTGTACCGATTTCCATTCTCACCAACAGTGTATGAAAGTTCCCTTTTCTCTACATCCTCACCAACACTTGTTATTTCTTGTCTTTTTGATATTAACCAGTCTGACCAATGTGAGATGGTATAATTATGGTTTTGATTTGCATTTCCCTGTCGTTGAGCATCTTTTCCTGTGTTTGTTGGTCATCTGTGTCTTTGGAAAAACCTCTATTTGAATCTTCTGCCCTTTTTTTAAAAAATCAAGTTATTTGAGGTTTAGGTTGTTGTAGTATAACTTCTTTATGTATTTTGGATATTAACTCTTTTTCACATACATTGTTTATAGATAACCTTCGCATTCAGTAAGTTGCCTTTTGTGGATGGTCAGAAGTATTTTATTTTGATGTAATCCCAACAGTTTATTTTTACTTTTGTTTCTGTAGCTTGAGGAGACATATCTAGAAAATTGTTGCTAAGGCCAGTGTCCAAAAGGTTACTACCTATGTTTCTTTAAGGAGTTTTATGGTTTTAGGTCTCACAATTTAGATCTGTAATCCATTTTGAGTTTATTTTTGTGTATGGTGAAGGAAGTGGTCCAGTTTCATTCTTGTGCTTGTAACTGTCCAGTTTTCCCAGCACTATTTGTTGAAGTGACTTCTTTTTCCCATTGCATATTCTTGCCTCTGTTGTAGATTAGTTGACCATATTAAGCATGGTTTTATTCCTGGGCGCTCTATCCTCTTTGATCTCTGTCTGTTTTGTGCCATTACTATCCTATTTTGATTACTAAAGCTTTGTAGTATATATACTTCAAATCTGAGATTGTGATACCTTTAGTTTTGTTCTTCTTTCTCAAATTACATTGGCTATTTGGGATCCTTTGTGGTTCCATACAAGTTTTAGGATTATTTGTTCTAGTTCTGGGAAAAATACTATTGGTGTTTTGATAGGGACTGCATTGAATCTGTAGATTGCTTTGGATAGAATGGACTTTTAGCAGTGTTAATTCTTCCAGTCCATGAACATGGTAAAATTTACATTATAAATAATATTTTAGAGTAAAAAATGGATTTTTTTAAGCTTATTTATTTTGAGAAAGAAATCATGTTTGAGTGGGGGAGGGGCAGAAAGAAGGGGAGAGAGCAGCCCAAGCAGGCTCCATAAGCAGCGCAGAGCCTGATGTAGGGCTTGATCTCACACTGGTAAGATCATGACCTGAACCAAAATCAGGAGTCCGATGCTTAACTAACTGAGCCACCCAGGTGCCCCAGTGTCTTTTCAAAAAGAGTAGCTCTCTGGTTAGCTAGGAAAACATCTCTGTTAAGTGGCACAGACAGCATAGGTATGGTTGTGTCAAGTACCATGTCATACAGTGACATTTGATTGCCAAGGATTTGGGAGGTTTAGAGAAGAGCCTTAGAGCCTTTTCTCTGGAGCTGGGAGATGGGTCTAAGAGCCTGCATTTTCTTGATTTTTCCCATTTGCAGCCTTCACTCCACACTTAGCTGATGAAACAGCATATGGTCGGGGTTCTAATTTGATTACGTTGAATAGGCTGAGCTAACTACTCCTATGAAATAACTGTATACATGAAAAAAATCTAAGTATCGCGTGCTTGAATTGCAAGAAATGGCCATAAACCTTATAGGTTTTTTTTGTTTTTATTTTAAAAAAGTTTTTTAATGTTTATTTAGTATTGAGAGAGAGAGAGAGAGGGACAGCACAAGCAGAGGAGGGCAGAGAGAGAGAGAGGGAGACAGAATCCAAAGCAGGCTCTAGGGTCCGAGCTGACAGCACAGAGCCTGCCTGATGTGGAGCTCAAACTCACAAACTGTGAGATCATGACCTGAGCCAGAGTCGCTTAACCGACTAAGCCCCCCAGGCGCCCCGTATAAACCTTGTGTTCTACATCTTAATCTATTTTTACTCTTAATGGAATTCTGATGGAATTGACCATTGGTTTTAGAAGCTTTCAAAACTTTATTATAAATTTGAGTGGGTAAAAGTGTTCTTAAATTTGTGATCTAATACAGATAAAAAGATATTAAATACAGAGAAAAGATACTAAAATGTGAGCTTCAAAAGGGAAGGAACTTTGCCCAGACTGTTCTCCCAATATCTTGAATAGTGTCTGACACATAGTAGCTTATCTACTCAGAATTGTCAAGTCTGTACGTGTTTGATAATTGTATTTAATACCTTTGTGCACCTCAATAGGAAATCATGGCTCTCAAGACAAATGAGCTATTCCAGACAATGCAAAGAGCACAAGAGCTAGCACAGAGACTGAAACAGGAACAGAGAATCCGAGAATTGGCTCAAAAGGGACATGACACTTCTGGATTGATTAAAAATCTTGGCGGTAAGCGCTTCACTAGTATTTTACTTATGGGGTGCCTGGGTGTCTCAGTTGGTTGAGAGTCCATCCAACTCTTGATCTCGCTTTACCCCATGACTCACATTTCATGGAATTGAACCCTGTGCTGGGCTCGGTATTCTTTCTCTCTCTCTCTCTCTCTCTCTCTCTGCCTCTCCCCTGCTCATGCACCATGCTCTCTCTAAATAAATAAACTTAAAAATAATAAAATAATTAAAAAGAATTTTACTTACAGTATCTTTTGAAGATGCTTTTAAGTAATTTCTTATTTTTAGTGCCTAACACACCTATTAACTAAATGTTTTTTAAGGAATTTCAGACTTGGAGCTATTGGAACTCTATAATGCTTTTTTTACTTGAGAAATCACCTTAAGAGTATACTAAATGTTACATTTTCTAGTAATCTTAAATTCTCTTTATGTTTTGCTCGCAGTAGGGAAAACGTTTGCTTTTTTACCCAGTTTTTGGAGAAAAATATTAAGTGATCTCCCTAAAATTCAATAACAGATAAAAATGCAGGTAAGTTTTTGTAAGAAACTTTAGGATAGCCCTTTTAAATTTGTATTGCAGTGTTCACACTTCCTGATTACACCAAACGTCTTCTTTGTATTTAGTTGCTGCTATACATAATTTCTGTTAATATTTCTGAAGTGTCATTATGTTGGATAACATATTTCTCTTGTCAGTTAATACAAGTGGAATATAATGAATCTACTAAAAACATTTCAAATTTAGGACATGGCTTGGATGATGTCAGTGATAAAATGAATATATGTATCAACTCTACAACCTCTCCCAAAAAGGACACTGCTGTGCAAACAGGTATTTGTTTAAAAGTTGTGATTTGGTTTAAGATATACTTAAAATTAACATCACAGTTAGAATTAAGCTCAATTTAAAATTGAGCTCAATTTAAAATTCATTTAAAAAAATGAAAGGAATTCAAGGTTTTCAGTAAAAATAAGAAAATAAAGGGATCTCTTGGCTTTTCATTTCTTTGTAACAGCTTTATTGAGATAGAACTCAGATAACATAAAATTACCTCTTTTAAAGAATACAATGCAATGTGTTTTTTCTAGAGTACAATTAGAGTATATTTAGAGTTGTGCAACCATCTCCACAATTTTAGAACACTTTTATAACTCCAGAAAGAATCTCTGTATTCATCAGCAGCTTTTGTCCACTTCCTCCCTCCTCTCTAGTCATAGGCAACCACTAATCTACTTTCTGTTACTCTAGATTTGTCTGTCCTAGACATTTCACATAATTGGAATCATACCATATGTGGTGTTTTGTGTCTGGATTATTTCTTTGCATAATGTTTTAAGGTTCAGCATGTTATAGCGTGTACTTCATTCTTTTTTATCATTGAATAATATCCCATTTTGTGCATATACCACATTTTGTTTATTCCTTCATCAGTTGATGGACTTTTTGGTTAATTACACTTTTTAATTACAGATATGCTATGAACACTCATGCAGAACTTACGTAGACCTGTATTTTCAGGTTTCCTGGGAGAAAAGAGTAACATTGCTGAGTCATATATAACCAACTTTATGTTTAGCATTTGAGGAACTACAAAACCATTTTCCAAACAACTGTATCATTTTATATTTCCATCAGCAGTGTATGAAGGTTTCAGTTTTTCTGCATGTTCCCCTGCACTTATTTTCATGGTAGTGAAGTGGTATGTCATTGTGGTTTTGATCTGCATTTCCCCAGTGACTAATGATGTTGAACATCTTTGTTATGTGTTCATTTTAAATTTTAAAAAGTTGATAAGGTAATATCCATGTTGGATATTATTATCAGAGATCTCCATGCTTACTGTGAATCCTTTCCTCTTTATTTATCTTTCTAGGAAAAATTTTTTTTATATAATTTTTTTAATGTTTAATTTTGGGAGAGAGAGAGAGTGTGCACGGGAGCATGCGCGGGGGAGGGGCAGAGAGAGCGGGAGACACAGAATCCAAAGCAGGTTCTGGGGTCTGAGCTGCCAGCACAGAACCCAACATGGGGCTCGAACTCACTAACTGTGCGATCATGACCTGAGCCGAAGTCAGACACTTAAGCGAGTGAGCCACCCAGGCGTCCCTCTTCCTGGGAATTTTTTATGAACTTGCAGGAAACCCCTTTATCTTTTCACCTTTTTAAATTGAGATATAGTTGACATATAACATTTTTTCAGTTGTACAATAGTGATTCTATATTTGTATATGTTGAAAAATGATCACAGTAAGTCTAATTAGCAGTTTCACCATCGATTACAGAATTTTTTCTTGTGATGAGAACTTTTAAGATTTACTCGCAACTTTCAAATATAGAATTATTTTTAACTATAGTCACTGTGTTGTACATTACATCCCAAGACATATAACTGGAGTTTGTACCTTTTGACCGTTCACCCATTTTGCCCTTCCTTTTACCCCAACTGCTGCTCTTGGCAACAGTATCTGTACCTATGAGCTTCTGGATATATATATATATATTTTTTTTTTTGACTATGCGTGGTTTTTTAAGATTCCACATAGAAGTAAGATCATTATGCTATTTGTCTTTCTCTTTTTTCACTTAGCATAATACTCTCAGGGTCCATCCATGTTGTCACAAATGGCAAGATTTCATTTGGTTTTATGGCCTGATAATATTCGTGTGTGTGTGTGTGTGTGTGTGTGTGTGTGTGTGTACACACACTACATTTTCTTTATATTTGTCCGACACTTAATGTTGCTTCCTTGTCTTCACTATTGTAAATAATGCTGCAGTGAACATGGGAGTATATATATCTTTTTGAGTTAGTGTTTTTGTTTCTTTCAGTTAAATACCCTGAAGTGGAATTGCTGGATCATGTGGTAGTTCTACTTTTAATTTTTTGAGAAACCTTTGTACTGTTTTCCATAGTAGAAATGTACCAATTTATAATTCTCACAGTGCATGAAAATTCCCTTTTCTCCGCATCTTTGCCAACTCTGGTCATTTCTTGTCTTTTTGGTACTCCCATTCTGATTGGTTAAAGGCCATGTCTCATTGTGGTTTTTATTTCCTGATGGTCAGTGGTGTTGAGTATCTTTTCATGTAGCTGTTGGCCATCAGTAGGTTGTCTTTGGAAAATCATTCAGATCTTCTGCCCATTATTTATTTATTTATTTGTTATTGTTTCATTAAAAAAAATGTTAATGTTTATTCTTGAGAGAGAGACAGACAGAGACAGAGTGTGGGTGGGGGAGGGTCGGAGAGAGAGGGAGACACAGAATCTGAAGCAGGCTCCAGGCTCTGAGCTGTCAGCACAGAGCCTGACGCGGAGCTCGAACTCACAAACTGTGAGATCATGACCTGAGCTGAAGTCAGACGCCTAACCGACTGAGCCTCCCAGGTGCCCCTGTCCATTTTAAATCAGATTATGTTTTTGCTTTTGCTATTGCATTGTATGAGTTCTTTGTATTTTGGATATTAACCTCTTATCAGATTCATTGTTTGCAAATATTTTCTTCCTTCAGTAGGTTGCCTTTTCAGTGTTTTGATGGTTTCTTTTGCCCTTTGCTATGAAGAATGTTTTTAGTTTGATGTAGTCTTGTTTACTTTTACTTTTGTTGCCTTTGCTTTTGGACTCAGATTCAAAAAATCATCGCCAAGACCAGTGTCAAGGAGTTTATTGCCTGTGTTTTTATTTTTAGGAGTTTTATAGTTTTAGGTCATACATTCAAGTTTTTAATCCATTTTGAATTAATTTTTGTGTATAGTGTAAGATAGTGGTCTGGTTTCATTATTTTGCAATTGACTGTCCAGTTTTCCCAGCACTATTCATTGAAGAGACTGTCCTTTCCCTATTATGTATTTTTTGGCTCCTTTGTTGTCAATTAAATGACTGTATAAGCATGGGTTTATTTCTGGGCGCCCAGTTCTTTTGATCTGTATCTGTTTTTATGTCAGTACCTTACTCTTTTGATGACTATAGCTTTGTAATATAATTTGAAATCAGGTGGTGTGATGCCTCCACCGTATTCTTTTTCAAGCTTACTTTGGCTATTTGGGGTGCTTTTGTAGTTCCATAGAAATTTTGGCATTGTTTATTTCTGTGAAACATGCCATTGGAATTTTGATAGGGATTGCACTGAATTTGCAGATTGCTTTGGACAGTACAGACATTTTAAGAATGTTATTAATTCTTCCAGTGAGTATGGAATATCTTTTCCATTTTTGTGTTCTTCAGTTTCTTTTAGTAACATCTTATAGTTTTCAGTGTGCAGGTCTTTCACCTCCTTGGTTGAATTTATTCCTAGGTATTTATTTTTGATGCAATTGCAAATGGGATTGGTTTCTTAATTTCTCTAATAGTATTAGTGTATAGAAATGCAACACATTTTTGTATATTAATTTTATGTCCTGCACCTTACAGAATTTGTATTTTTCTGACAGATTTTGGTAGAGTCTTTAGGATTTTCTGTGTATAATATGTCATCTGCAAATAGTGACAGTTTTACTTCTTCTTTTCCAGTTTGGATGCCTTTTATTTTGTTTTTCTTGCCTAATTGCAATGACTTGGATTTCCAGTACTATGTTGAATAACAGTGGGGAGAGTAGACATCCTTATCTTGTTCTTTATCTTAGAAAAAACTTTCATCTTTTCACTGCTGAGTGTGATGTTAGCTGTTTACTTGACATATATGGCCTTATTATGTTGAAGTGTATTCCCTTTATACTCTCTGTATAAGAGTTTTTATCATAAATGGATGTTGAGTTTTGCTTTTTCTGCATCCATTGAGATGATCATATGATCTTTATCTTTCATTTTGTTAATATGTTGTATCTCATTGATTTATTTGCAGATGTTGGAACATCCTTGCATCCCTGGAATAAATCCTACTTGATCATGGTGTATGATCCTTTTAATGTATTGTTGAATTCTGTTTGCTGATATTTTGTTGAGTTTTTTGCATCTATATTTGTCACGGGTATTGGCCTATAATTTTCTTGTGGCATTCTTCTCTGATTTTGGTATTGGGGTGATGCTGGTCCCATAAAATGAGTTTGGAAGTGTTCCCTCTTCTGTTTTTTGGAATAGTTTGAGGATTGGTTATTAATTCTTCTTTGAATGCAGGGTAGAATTCACTAGTGATTCCATCTGGTCCTGGACTTTTGTTTATAGGGAGGTTTTTTTTTTTGTTTTGTTTTGTTTTGTTTTTTTATTACGGATTCTCCTTACTAGTAATAGGTCTGTTCACATTTTCTATTTCTGCATCATTTAGTCTCGATAGGTTGTATGTTTCTAGGAATTTATCCATTTGTTCTAGGTTGTCAAATTTGTTGGTGTGTAGTTGTTCATAGTATTATGATCCTTTGTATTTCTGTGGTGTCAGTTGTAATGTCTCCTCTTTCATTCTGATTTTTGAATCCTCATTTTTCTTGATGATTCTAGCAAAAGTTTGTCAGTTTTGTTTATCTTTTCCAAAAATCAGCTCTTAGTTTCACTGATACTGTCTATTGTTTTTATAGTCTCCACTTCCTTTTTTCCCCCCTCTGATCTTTGTTATTTCCTTCCTTGTACTGAATTTGGTTGGTCTTCTTTTTCCTTGAGATTTAAAGTTATGTTGCTTATTTTTCTTGTTTCTTGATGTAGGCATTTATCACGATGAACTTCACTTCCCTCTTAGAACTGCTTTTACTGCATCCCATAAGTTTTAATGTTGTATTTCCATTTTAATTTGTCTCGACATTGTTTTATTTCTCTTTTGGTGTTTGGACTCCTTAATTTAATCTCCACAGAATTATGAATTTTCCAGTTTTCTTCATGTAATTATTAATTTCTCGTTTCATATCATTGTGGTTGGGAAAACTGTGTGTAGATATTAATTGAAATTTCATGAATTTATTTTATTAAGACTTGTCTTGTGGCCTAACATGATCTAGCCTGGAGAATATTCTATGTGTACTTGTGAAGAATGTGTTTTCTGTTGCTTTTTATATCGAATGTTCTGAATATATGTGTGAAGTTCATCTAGTCTAACATTTAAGGCCTTTATTTTTTTACTTTCTGTTTGGATGATCTATTCAGATATATGTGGGGTTTTAAAGTTTCCTGTTGTTGTACTGCTGTTTATGCCTGTTAATACTTGCTTTATATATATACATGTATTTAGGTGCTCATGTGTTGAGTGTATAAATATTTACAAATGTTACATTCTCTTGTGGATTGACCTCTATCAGTATGTAATGCCCTTCTTTGTCTCTTTATTGTAGTCTTTGTTTTAAAGTCCATTTTGTTTGATATAAGTGTGGCTACCTTCAATTTCTTTTATTGTCCATTTGCATGGAACATCTTTTCTCATCCCTTATTTTCAATCTGTGTCCTTCTGAAGGGAGTCTCTTTACAGGCAGCATTTAGTTAGGTCTTATTTTTTTTTTTTTTTATCCATTCACCCATTCCATATCTTTTGATCTGGAAAATTTAGTACATTTACATTGAAAGGAATTATTGGCAGGTGTATATATATTGCCATTTTTTTCATTGTTTTCTAGTTCCTTTTTGCTTCTCTTCCTTTGTTTTGATGACTTTAATGGTATTGTTAGATTCTTTTCTTGATCTTTTGTGACTCTGTCCTTTGTGTATCTACTGTAGGTTTTTACTTTGTGGTTAACATTAGGTTTACATACAGTGTAACTTAGAACAGTGTGTTTTAAGTTGGTAACAATTTAAGTTTTAACATATTCTAAAGCTCTACATTTTTACCCCCCTCCCTCATATTTTGTTTCTGGTGGCACATTTTGCATCTTTTTATCTTTTGTATCCCTAACTAGTTATTCCAGTTATGGTGATTTTTACTACTTCAGTGTTTTTAAATTTTTTTTTTTAATGTTTATTCATTGTTGAGAGAGAGAGAGAGAGAGAGAGAGAGAGGGCAGAGAGAGGAGACACAGAATCTGAAGCAGGCTCCAGGCTCCGAGCTGTCAGCACAGAGCCCAATGTGGGGCCTGAACTCATGAACTGTGAGATCATGACCTCAGCCGAAGTTGGATGCTTAACCTACTGAGCCACCCAGGCGCTCCTATTGTTTCAGGGTTTCAGCCTTTAGACTGGTCTTATAAATGATTAAGCTACTACTTTTATTTTGTATTAATGTTTACTAGTGAGATTTTTAGTTTTCCATTTGTTGTTGATTAGTGTTTCTTTTACATTCCTTTTAAGTCTGGTTTAGTGGTGATGAACTTTTATGTTTTGCTTGTCTAGAAAGTAAATTCTTTAATTCTGAATGATAACTTTGCCACGTACATTATTCCTGGTTGGAAGTTTTTTCTTTTGGCACTTTGAATATATTGAGTCACTGCCTTCTGGCCTACAGAATTTCTGCTGAAAAATTTCATGTAGTCTTTAGGAAGGTTCCTTGTATGTAACAAGTTGTTTTCTCACCATTTTTAAGATTTGCTCCTTGTCTTAAAGTTTTAACATTTCAATTATAATGTATCTTTGTGATGGTTTCTTTGTTTTTATCTAATTTTGAATTCTCTGGGCTTCCTGTATCTGTATATCTATTTCTTCTCCAGGTTAGGAGATGTTTTTTTCTCCTAGAAGTTTTCTGCCCCTTTCTCTTCTTCCAGGATTCCATCATATAATGTGAATATTAGTCTGTTTGATGTTGTCCCATAAGTTCCTTGAGCTATCTTCACTTTTATTTGTTTTTGGGTTCACTGATCTTTTTTTCTGCTTCATCTTGTCTGCTGTACCCTTCTAGTGTATGTTTCAGTACAGTTATTCCTCAGCTCTGTGACTTCTGTTTGGTACTTTGATACTTACATTTATTTTCTTTTTGAAGTTTTCCTTGCTTATCCATTCTTTTGAGTTCTGTGAGCATCTTTATCATTACTTTGAACTCTATCAGGTAAATTACTTCTTTTTTTTTTTTTTTAAGTTTGTTTATTTTGAGGGGCACCTGGGTGGCTCATTAAGTTGGGCATCTGACTTTGGCTCAGGTCATGAACACAGGTCTGTGCTGGCAGCTCAGAGCCTGGAGCCTGCTTCAGATTCAGTCTCCAGCTCTCTCTGCCCCTCTCCCGCTCATGCTCTGTCTCTCTCTTGCTCTCAAAATATAAACAAACATTAAAGAAAATTTTTTTAAGTTTATATTTTGAGAGAGAGAACCTGTGGGGGAGGGGCAGAGAGAGGGGACAGAGGATATGAAGCAGGCTCTTTGCTGAAAGCAGTGAGTTTGACCCCTGTGTCAGGCTCTGTGCTGACAGCTTGGAGCCTGGAGCCTGCTTCAAATTCTCTGTCTCCCTCTCTCACTGCCCCTAGCCTGTTCATGCTCTCTCTCTCAAAAATAAATAAACATTAAAAAAAAGGGGGGGGGGATTGAGTGTGCCAAGACCGGGTCAGTGCCCTAGAGGGGAATATCTCAGTCAGCACCTAGATTCAGGCTGAGTGGAAGCCAGACCTTCACGCATCAGCTTTTAACGTATAAAAGCATATACAGTCCCAATAGGACCACAAGCAGAGGCGCACCTGGCCTCCAGAGCCAGGTGATCAAGGGGCACCCTGCACATAGCAGCTGCAGAAACCAGGGCACAAAACATAGAATCCCAGGCAACAGACATGTATAAGGAGATATTGGGACCGTGGAACAGGACAGAGGAAGAACGTGAAGATGATACCTGCTGGTTGGAGTGAGGTAGACAGGAGTGGATGGACAGGAGTGGATGGAGGAAGGTCTCTAAAGATAGCATCTGCCAGGGGTGCAGGGGATACCTAGAGTTTTAAATGAAGGTAATACTTGCCAGCCTCAGTTCCCTGGAACAGTATCCCAGCAGGTCCCTAGATGTGTGTTAAGTTAGATGCCTGCCCCTCACTTTATGTGAAAGAGGCTCATCTACTTATATTACACTCTGGGCACTATTGGCTATCTCTGCACTGGGCCTTGGGGCAAGTGAGTCTACACAACAACCCTTTAAAAGCCATTTCTTCCCTCCACTATAGCTTGGTGGGTCTCATGGGCATGAGCCTGTTGGCTTTCAAAGCAAGATGTTTTGGGGGCTCATTTCTCAAGTGCAGGTCTTAAAAGTTGGAGTGCCTGATGTAGGGTTCAAACCCATCGCACCTTAGGGAGCTGCTCTGGGTTACTAACTTACCTACTTAAGCCACTTGCTTACTTAAAATTATTCTGCTTATGAGCTCTTGGTATTTTTTGATACTTCACTCTTAAGCTTGAAGAATCTGGTTCAGTCCCATCCCTAGGTCCAGATAAATTACTAAGTTATATAAATCCTACACATTAAGGGAAAGTGAAAATAAGTTTTTAAAATAATGGAATTATGTGTCTTTTCACTGAGCAGCTCTAAATAAGGGAATTCAATCAGTCAGAGTCCCAAAATAGAATAATTCAAAATGGTTTATGTAGGAAGGGAGTATTTCCAAAGGAGAGTCAGAGATTCAAAGGAGAATCAGAGGTAGTGCATATATCAGATTTATGGGAACCAGAGAGGGTGCATGACTCTTGTGCTAGGTAGCAACTAAACTGATACCGGAACCTAGAAGACAGAAGTTGTGTCAGATGGAACTTTGAGGGCAATGATGAACTATGGTAAAGGGACAGAGTCAGCCTCAGGTCAACTAAGAGAATGAGCCAGTGGAGTAAATATCCTGATTTCATTCTGTTCCCTCCCTTTACTCTGCTTGTGAACCCTGTTGACTGAAGCCAGAGGATCAGGAACCCATTAATACAGTTCATACCAGTCAGCTTGCCAGGGTAGAAAAAGGTGTTAAGTGGGTACAGAGTGGCAAAAGAAGATACCCACTATGAGAGTGATGCAGGCTGGGCAGCCTTACTATGGATTGGTCCTAAAGCATGTCCAGCCTGGAATAACACACCCTAGTAAGTGTGCAAAATAAGAGAGCAATAGCTAGAGTTAATTTTTTTAAATGTGAACACAAACCTTTTTTCATGACCTAATTATGTATTTAAAGTTTTAATCTTGAGTGAAAGAAAACCTTTTAAAAGATTGTTCAACTGGTCCCATAGCTGTTACAGCTGAACACATCACTAAACATGTAAGTTGTAAAATTTCAGATGTTTTTTTGAGTGAACTGTTCCTGACATTGTGTGTGATTCAGGGATGATCTGCAGGCCGAGTATAATGGTATATGAGATCTATAGATCTAAATACACAAAATGCAATGTGACTTTTATCAGTAGCAACATTTCCCTAAAAATTTGGTTCCAAGGAGGGAGGTACAAAAGAAATTTTCCCAGCACTTTTGGGGTGAAGACAGAAGGACATTTTCCAGATCCTGTATATTTTTGTATGTTGTTAATTTCAAAACAAGTTACCAGAAAAGCTTAACATCTCAGAAGAAATTTTTTACATTGCTTTTGATGACACTTTTGTCAGTTACTCTTATAGGGAAAATTAAGAGTTTTGCTCAGAAATACACTTAGATGTAGAAGATGATATTACATACGGCTTCTGTATATTCTGAATGAAAACCAGGACAGTCCTGTGAAAAGTTTTGTTTAAAAAATGGTCTATTTTATGTGATGCTAAGAATGAATCAGCTTAAGTTTCGATCCATGCTGTGGCATGGGTGACCAAGGAATTATGCTGAGTAAATAAGCTGAGCATAGGGTCGGGGAGGAGTGCACAGACACACAAATATTACATAGTTCCACTTACGTGAGGAATCTAGGGTGGGGTGGACACATTCATAGAGGTGGAAAATAGAGTAGAGGTTGCTGGGGGTTGAGTGGAATGTGGAGTTACTGCTTAGTGTATACAGGGTATGTTTGGGGTAATGAAAGGGTCTGAAATTGTGCAGCCCTGTGGGTATGCTTGCTGCAGTGAATGGTACACTTAAAAATGTTGAATGGAAGATTTGGAGAAATTGGAACACTTGTGCACAGTTGGTGGTAATGTAAAATACTGTAGTCACTATAGAAAACATAAAGAATTTCCTCAAATAATTCAAAATACAACTGCCATATGATTCAGCAGTTCCCCTTCGGGGTATATACCCTGAAGTCTTGAAGAGCTATTTGGACACCAGTGTTACTGCAACATTAGTCATGATAACTAAAAGGTGGAAGAAATCCAGATGTCCCTTAACAGATAAATAGATAAAGTGTGGCATTTAGACACCTCTGATGGTATATATTATTCAGCCTTAAAAAAGGAGGAATTATAACACATGCTACAGCTTGGATGAACTTCGAGGACATTATCCTAATACGAAACAAGCCTGTCGCAAAAAGACAAGTACTGTAGGATCCTACTGACATGAAGTACTTAGAGTAGTCAAATTTATAGAAACAAAGTAGAATGGTGGTAGCCAGGAGCTTCAGGCAGGGAGGAATGGGAAGTAGTTTAATGGGTATAGAATTTGTTTTGAAAAAACAAAACAAAAAACCCTGTGTAATACCTTTGAGAAAAAAACCTAAATTTTGTGTTACAACAATTAAAATTAAGCCTTTGAAGTTTTTCTTTTTAGATGACTTAAATACAGGAATGTCCACCAATGCAGAATCATGCTGTGGATCAGTAATAGAGAGGGAAATTATAAATTGTTCATCCCCTGAGATTCCTGCAGAATTTAGTGAACAACTTCACACTAAGAAAGACAAACAGGAACTAACAAATCAGGATAAAGGAGCCAACTTAGAAAAAGAAAACAGTTGGTATAATGATCAGTGGAATGAATTCACAAGGACAGAGAAAACAAAACCAGTGAAGAAATGTCCTAAAAGGCCCGACTGGAATATAAATAAGCCACTCAAAAGGTATATTCCAGCATCAGAAAAGTACCCTAAACAGCTTCAAAAGCAGAGAGAAGAAAAAAAAGTAAGAAGGCAGATGGAACTGCTTAATTTGGTAGAAAGAAACAGTCCTGGACACCTCTCTCAAAATAGAGGGCCTTCACCAGTTCTTCCTTCATCTCAAGAAACTGAGCCAAGGTTCAGGTGGCATCTAATCAAAAAGGTAAAACTCCTTTGTCTTAAAATATATTTTGAAGTATGTATTGATGTTTCTAGATTGAAAACCAGGTTCCCCACATGCATGTTTTGACAAGGCTGTTCTGTATCTGAACAAGAGTTTAAGAAATGTGCTTTAGTTTGGGGCGCCTGGGTGGCGCAGTCGGTTAAGCGTCCGACTTCAGCCAGGTCACGATCTCGCGGTCCGTGAGTTCGAGCCCCGCATCAGGCTCTGGGCTGATGGCTCGGAGCCTGGAGCCTGTTTCCGATTCTGTGTCTCCCTCTCTCTCTGCCCCTCCCCCGTTCATGCTCTGTCTCTCTCTGTCCCAAAAATAAATAAAAAACGTTGGAAAAAAAAAAAAAAAATTTAAAAAAAAAAAAAAAAAAAGAAATGTGCTTTAGTTTATAAAGGATTGTTAAACTATGGCAAATCCATCAAGTTTTATAGGAACATAGCCATGTTCATTCCTTTATGAATTGTCTGTGGGTGGCTTAGAGTGGTTGCAAGAGACCACATGGCCCACAAAGCTAGAAGTGTTTACTGTCTGGCCCTTTACATAAAAACTTGACACTTAAACCCTGTCTAGATTAATGCTGTTCATTAAAATAGCTACTCAAAATTCTTGTTTATAGTCCATATTGACAGAGGGTAATTTTACAAGGTCACGTATTACTGTATTGGTTCCCTGTGACTGGAAAAATACAAAATCTCTATCCCATCATCCAGTATCTGTTATTCAAATATTATCCTCAGATTATTTCCACAAGTAATCATCAGAAGTATTTGTGGGTATATAAGGCAAATACTGTTACTCCTTTCTGCATTTATCTATCTTTTAGGAAGAAGATCCTCTGAAAATTAATTCTTTCAGCAAGGAAAGGTATGTTATGGACTGGATGGATTCCACAGCTACTTAGTGCTGTGTATATGTGGTAAAGAAATACAAAATATTTGCTGAGAATACAGTTGAGATGAAAACATGAGCATGTATGAAGTCAGTAACTGGAGGTCAGACTTCCACGTGAGGCATAGAGGTTTAAGGGATATGTGGCTGGCATTTTACCTAAAATTTGAAGGCCCAATTTGGACTGGGCCTAATAAACATCCTGGGTGGGAACGTAGGTAAGGTATTGTTGTCTGCAAACTTAGCTAAAATAGTTGGAATTTCCAGTTATGTCAACAGTGGAATAGACATTGTACTTGGATGAAAAAATGACTAGTAGGGATAATGAAAAATTCAGTTAACCAGTTAGGAGATTTAGATTGTTAGGAATTTGATTCTATGCCTTTGAACCAGATGGTTTAGCGTTCTGTCAGAATGTGGCTGTAATGAGTTTAGTTCAAATGGTAAGTATATTATTTTATGCTAAATTATCTCAGGAGAAACATTAGGCTTACGTTAACCCAGCTAATGTTGATCCCCCTTTTTTCCTCTATGCTGTATATATCCTTGCCAAGTAAGAACTCATCCTATTCTGTTGCTATTTAGGGAAAGTATCCTAGAACTCACTTCTGTACATAGTGTTCCTAAAGGTTTTACATTTAGGATAAATTGAAATGTGATTGAAGAGCAGATATGCTTACTCTAAAATACATAATTTTGCATTAAATCTTCTTAGTCCTTATTGTGCTTTTTTGAAAAACACAGGTCTCCATCACCACCACCAGTTCCAGTGGTGAAAAACAGAACACAACAGACTCAGACACTAAACAGTAATTATGAAAGAGAGAATCTGATCTTAGAAGGCAGTCAAACAGAAACATCACCTGGGGTTTCTGAACCATCCCATTTTATCCCCTATGTCCGAACCAATGAGATCTATTACCTTGATCCAGATGCACCACTGTCTAGGCCTTTAACCCAGGATCTTCAGTACCAAAATCCACATGGTAAGTAAATTCAAAATCCAAATTAATATTCTTGCCCTTAGCCAGGAGAGGTAGAATTTCCATTTTGGGGTGCATAACTAAATTTTTAATTGAATATGTAAGTTTATTAATGAATCCTTAGACTACTCTAAGATAGGGCTATATCATATTAGAGTTATATTTAACATACTACTTTCATCTGGCTTCAGACTGTGACCAAGAACAAGGACAGCTACTTGACTTTGGTGTCAGGGACCCACTTCTTAATCCTAACTTGTTGAAAAACAGGGATCGACAACAAGCAATCCTTAAGGGACTATCAGAACTGAGACAGGTATGATGAGCTTTTTCACCAAGTGTGGATGTAACTGTTTGATGGAGGGCTGTGTGTTGGATCTTAAGCAGGCTCCATGCTCAGCATGCAGCCTGATGCAGGGCTCAATCCCACAATCCTGGGATCATGACCGGACCCGAGTTGAGAGTTCAACTGACTAAGTCACTCAGGAGCCCCTGGAAGGCTGTATTTTACTTACTTACAGTGCCTAATTGGTTACATGATTTATGTCCCTTCTCCCACATAAAAAATTCACCTGTGTTATTAACCTTGAATGGAAATAAGATTTGCCATTTTTTTGGGGTGCCTGGGTGGCTTAGTCGGTTAAGCGTCCGACTTCGGCTCAGGTGACGATCTCGCGGTCCGTGAGTTCGAGCCCCGCGTCGGGCTCTGGGCTGATGGCTCAGAGCCTGGAGCCTGCTTCTGTGTCTCCCTCTCTCTGCCCCTCCCCTGTTCATGCTCTGTCTCTGTCTCAAAAATAAATAAACGTTAAAAAAAAAAAAAAATTTGCCATTTTAAAAATCTCTCCAGTATGAAATCATGAGACAGTTCTAATATTAAGACAATTTTATTGAATGGGGAAAAAAAAAAGCATACATTTGAAAGGTAAAACATGATCAATAAGGCCCTAAAACCAAAAGCAGAAAATACACAATTATGCTTTAATAAACTCTTAGTAATGCAGTTCACGTTTTTTTTAATTGAATGTATTGGCAGTGTTCAGAACAGAACAGTGATCCAAGTCCCAAAGAATAATATAATCCAGTGTGAAATTATACATATAACCTTACTCATCAGACTACATCTTTTCCTCCCAGACCAATTATTGTCAGATAAAAATAAAATCTGGTAACATACACACTATTTTAAGGCTATAACCTTTTTCTATCAAGAAAAATAAACTGCCACTTTAGAAGTGCCCTTTTCCATGTCCAGTCATTTGCTAATGCCTCTTGCATTTCAAATTGTTGATTGAACAGTTGCTTACTAGTTCTTTCTCACAGAGCTAGGAAATCACCCATACTAACAGAATTATGTAGAAAGTATCCTTCAGTTCTCCAAATGCTAGCTTTGGCTACATATAGATTGAGTTATGTCACAAGCAGTAAATATTTTCAATTTTCCTTTAAAGTGACAAGGCACTTAATAGAGGTAAAAGTTGTGAGGTCAAGAGGCAGGAATATATATGATTGTACACAGTGACCCACCTGTATAGTAGCCACATCTTATTTCAGCAGAGCCTTGTCTAAGCCACTAAGGTTAGTGCAGTCAAGATAAACACTGGATGTTTGGGGAGACTCCTTCAGTGTGTCTCATTACCATTTTAAGAGCCATGTCATTGGGGAGACTTTGTTTTACAAGTTAGTCATCCCTCTTGGTTTTTATGCTAAGAAGATAATCCTGGGTATACAGCATCCAAGTGAGTAAGTTTTTTGAGTGGTTCAAAATTCAACATGACAAGCTATGGCTGAGTAATGGAATTTATTATTATAGGTTTTCAAAGTAAATAGAATTCTGGGTTAGCAGGGCTGAAATGTAAAATAGGAATAATTTGCAAGTCTGCTGCACACCTCACTAACATATTAATGTGATTTCAGGGCCTTCTCCAGAAGCAAAGGGAGTTGGAAACTAATCTCATGCCTTTAGCTGCAAATCAAGAAGAGAATTTTAATTCTTCGTTTTAAATGTAGAAAATCAAATCCTTCACGTTTGTTGTCTCCTAAATTATAAAATGTGTTCATTGCATAACTGTATTTTCCAAATAACCTAGATTTATTTTAAAAATGCTTATTTAAAACTTGTACATTATGTAGTACAACACTGTGTGTGTATATATATATATATATATTTTACAATAAAACGGACATTTTTTGTAAAGCTTAGTAAAGAAAAAAAAACATTTCTGCTCTATCACAATCTAGGCATTTAAGTCCTGTAAAAACACTTTCCACTTACCTTACGACAGGTTTCTGACCTGTTCACAGACAACGTTCTTCTACACTTATGAAGCTTATTACTAAGATACCACTTAGGTATTTTGCTCTATAAAAAGATTTGAAAGGTTAGAACTCAGATTCTAAGTTCTTCTGAAGGGCGGGCCCAAAGGAAGGTCTGACTTAACACATCCCAACTTTTACTAGAGTAGCTGATTTGGTATTTCTTTTCTCTAAATCCTTTTTTTTCTTCTTTTCTTTTCACTTGTGGAAACTGCATTTTCAAAAACAGTTTGCATTTGTAATGCAGGCAGTTATTACCAATATAGTTTTAAAACTGATCGCCATATACTTTGTGAATTTGAAGTTATTTTTTAGAACAGCACTTAAGTGTTTAACACCTCAAAAAATATACTTACATTTTGCTAAGACTACCAATTTAAAAATCCATAGCAAATTTGTTCAATGCCTTTAATAAACAAACCTATCTTTTGAAATAGGAGACTGAATTTGATAAGTTAAATTTCACACTAAGCACTGAAAATTGTTAATTATCAAATACCCTCGAATAAAAGGTTGAGCAAAATTTTAGCAACAGGCAATTTTTACATGGCTAGGCTTAAAGATAAAAATAATGCTGCCTGGTATTAAGTCCTAGGCCTTAAATCTTGAGGTATTGAGCCAAATCCTGTAAATATTTATTGACATCACTGGCTTATACCTGTATAAAAACACTATACAAAAGCTTAAAATAAATACAATAGTTGACTGATATGTCATTTCAGCAAAAGTAGCTGGTATCCTGACAGAGGGGGGGGAAAAAGTTATTGTTTACTATGGTTTTGCAAATATCTAATTTTATGTATAAAACAGGCTTCAATTTGAAGTCTAAGTACAGGTGACATATAAATGTAAAACTTAAAAGTGCCAACATGAGATAATTCAAGTACAATATATGTTAAAAATATATATATTTATTTCAATTTTCAGATGCTTCAACTGTTACAGGCCATCATGATTTAAATAAAAGGAAAAAAAAACATTTGAGAAAGGACAAGAAACCTTTTGTTTAGAGAATGAAATATAAATTGTTATTTCACTTATAAGAAACAAAGTCCATAACAACCTGTTTCAAAAAAAAAAAAAAATTACTATAATTATTTCTCTTTTGAAAACGGCCTGGAAGAATCACTTTTCCCCCAACTTAATGGAGATGGAGATTTATCTCTATCCAAGCTTTGAGTATAAGCAGATAAAAAGTAATTTTCACTTTCTTGAGACTGACTTGATGAAAGGGCATATGGTGTCCCCAAAAATGTCTGATGAGTGAGAACGTTAAAATGACTAAACTGATGGGACATATGTAATTGACTGTGATAAACCTGAAAGCTGCTATATGCATCTTGTTCAGTTGAACTGCTGTTCTCTCCTTCAGAGCACACTAGAGCAACAGAAGCTCTCTCTTCAGAATCAATCTGACAAGTCTTATCTTCTAATAAACTTTTTTGCACGTCAAGAGACGATTGCAATTCAATTTGAATATTCTTATTTTGATCTGTTCCACGTGATCCTTTGGTCTCTTTCGCCAATATTTCTGAATGAAAATTGCTGCATACTTCTATTTGTGAGATTTCATCCCCTGAATCCAGAGACATATCCTCTTCATCCTTTTCATCGTTTTCTAAAAGAGCTACATTTAAAAAACAAAAAGTCCTCCTCTATTGAAATACACAATTTGTTTAAGTTTTAAAATTATACACTACTCACACAATATAACGCGTCAGGGTCTGCAAGTCCACAATCCCTTAAAGCTTGGTCTTCTGCCACAAGTTCACTTAGTCACAACACTCACACTAGGTGTGAATGTCCAGATAATCCGATGCTAAAAGCTTCTGCGAAATGTGTTCACGTTTAATGTTGGGAAATCCCAACTCCCAGCTCCAAAGGGGTTAATGTCAAAACAGCATCTAAAGTTATACGGTAATTCAGTATTTGACAAGACAAATAAAAAATAAAAATTTTGACATCTAGCTTCACTGGATTATGACTAAACCAGTAATTCTATCAAATGATCATCTCTGCTTTTCCTCAAAAACAAATTACATCTTTCATTTAACATAAAACCTGGAACCAAAGCAGAGTCCATCTCACAAAAGACTAAAGCTATGGATATCCCTTACTACCTTGTAATTAAATTGCTTTATACATCTGGGGAGATTTAGTAGCCCAATGCTAAATCCCCATTATCTGGTGTCCTCCTTTTAAAAATAGAACCCCTTTGCTGACAACAGCAGCCAATAAAAGCTTACAAACCCTCAAAGAGAAAATGCCTACTCTATAGTATGCAACACAGTAACTCTTAACAGCTTGTAGTGATTACAGTATAAATGAGCAGATTTTGTGGATGCTAAGTATAAAAATCATAGGTGCCTTGAAACACTTTCCCTGAAGCTATTAACACTGAGGGTGAGTAGTTTCAGGACAGGCATTTCGTTATATGAAAATGAAACAAAACCGTTCCTCTTTTTCTGTCTGCCTTAAAGAAAAGGAAAACTACTGAAAAGTTACCTGACTGCGACTCAAGATTCTCATTAGCACCAAGCAGTGGAAGGTTTTCTTCTGTGATTGAGTTGTGATAGCCCACAAGATTTTTAAAGTTTTGCATAAAGTCTTCAGTAGTTGCAACCACTATTCCATTATCTGTATAACTGGAAATCATCTTGATATTCTTTTCTAAATTAAAAACAAGTTTCTAGTATAAAACACTTGAAACTATACATGGACAAATGATGGTGCCTACCCCCAATCCCCATAAAAGTGCTCAACACCTACCACAGGCCCAGAAAATCCTTGCATCCACACCTACATTCACAATAGGAAGCTTAAGGGCGCTCTTTACCTGTTAAAAAGACTATGTGTCTTTGCTGTACGTTCTGAGCCTGAAGTCTGATGAGGCAATCCAATTCTGGTGCATTTCGAGTTTGTGAATCACAATTGTGGTACGACAGAATTTCAACCAGGTGCTTCTTCTGATAGACATTCAGAAGCGTCAACAGACTTAGAGCTTTAGCATTCAATCTGTGAAATTAAATAGTTCAATATCTGGATCTGCATTTCTACAGTATGGAAATTTTTGCTTCAAATTAAAACCATAATTTCTCAATTGAGGCAACTAATGACAACTGCACTGCTTAGTTCAGTGCCTAGTGAATGGGTTTCTCCTAGGGGAGAGAGGGGAGCAGGAAATGTGCAACCCACATGTAAGTCCAGGGGCTTTCTATGGGTGTAAAAGCCTGAGAGCCGGCTATTCAGCTTAGGCTAAAAAATCTCAGTTGTTTTACTTAATAAAAAACAACAGTTCCCTTTAACTTTACTAATTTAGAACTTGAATGAAGGACACAGAAGGACAAAAAATATATATAAATATCTCCTTCAAAAAAATACATGGGTCTAAGCTGTTTCTACACCTCCAAGCACAAGGCAACAAGTGGTAGAAATTACTGACTACTGTCAGGAAGATAAAGGTACTAACTTTGTACCAAAGTTACACCTGTGCGCCTCACTGTTATCTGGTATACAAAAGTAAGGCTTCACTGATGCCTATTTCACATGATTTGAAGATAAAACAAGTTTCAAAAGAGTGAATTACTACAAAAAGTTACTTTTCAGTTATTTAAGCCTGAATTTCCTTCTTAAGTGTACCATGGGATTAGAAGGTATTAGGGTATAAAAAAAAGTGTTTTGTAGTCTGTTTCAGAAATGCTGGCTGACAAAATGTGGTGTTTTTTTTTTTTTAATTTTGAGAGAAAAAGTGTGAGTGGGGGAGGGGCAGACAGAATCCCAAGCAGGTTCCACACTCAGCGAGGAACCAGACATGGGGTTCCATCTCACGACCGTTTAGATCACAACCTGAGCCAATATCAAGAGTCGGACAATTCACCAAATGAGCCACGCCAGCACCCCTGTAGAACAGAAGTCTTAGTCTCTCAGATCCCTAATTATGTAAATATACTATATGGACTCTCTAGTAGGAAGATACAGTATCCAAAACTCCTCTATCATTTGTGAAGCCTCTCAAGCTGACTAGTGTCCTAAGGACCACTGGGTATGCTAGAAATCACCTATTTCCATAAATGAATGTCCTAATCACAAATCTCCTTATGTCGGGATTAATCCTTGTCTCAGTATGTATGCACGTCACTAGATTAGCTGCCTAAATTAGTCCTCAGTTGGGAAAGAGTCTGACCTAGTTGGCATATACAGTTTGGTAAAAAAAAAAAAAAAAAAAAAAAAAATGCAGACTATTCCCTCTTGATTATTCTAAATCCCCAACTGGCAAAGATGAAAACCATTTTACCTATATACATAACTAGAACTTCAACTTAAGAAAAACTCTACCTAAATAAGAATACTACTTCCAAATAGGCTAGAATTATATCTACATTCCCTTATGGCTGGCTAAAGATACCTGTGAAAACTGAACAGCATCGATGATAATCTATAAACACAGAAAAATAAAATTTTAAATCAGCAACCATTATACAGTTATTTTTCAAATCTTACCTGCCCAATTCCTTTAGTTTTTTCTGAAATTTACAGTGGACTTTCCATTGCCATTTTCCTTCTGGAGTACTAAGTTCTTCGAGGAATGTCAAAAAATTTTTAAGGTTTTCTGTTAGAGGTAACAAAGTTCATCTTAAATTCAATAAATAATAGTCAATCCACAACTGAATTATGGAAGAAATTTTTGTTGACATTATACAGAAATGTCTACTTTCCTTTTTTTTTATTTTACTTTGTTTTTTAAAAATATATGAAATTTATTGTCAAATTGGTTTCCATAAATGTCTACTTTCCTATGTAGTGTTGCCCCCCACTTTTTTCCCTCTGAGGGAGACAGATCTATACATACTCTTAGATTTAAGAACATCTACATAAAAAAAAAAAGAACAGGATGATAACAATAACCAAGCAGAAGTGATACAAATGCAGTAGGAGCAGGTAGCCTTGCTTTATACCAGATTTAGAGGAAATTATTTGCAAAGACTAAGAGAAAAGAAATTTGAGGCAATAAAACCTCAAGAAAACGATGAAAATGTATTAGTTATCTGTGATTGGCAGAATGGACAATACATTTAAAAAGCATGAGTCACTGAGGTGACTGGGTCGCTCAGTCAGTTAAATGTCCGACTCTTGGTTTCAGCTTAGGTCATGATCTCAGTTTGTGGGATAGAGCCCTGCGTCGGGCTCTGCACTGACAGTGTGGAGCCTGCTTGGGATATTCATTCTCATTCTCTCTCTCCCTCTGCCCCTCCACTGCTCGTATGCGCTCTAGCTCTCTCAAAATAAATAAACTTAAAAACAAAACACAAAAGCATGAGTCATTAATCAGAAAAACCTAGAAAAGACAGAAGTTCATGCTCGAAAGAATGCACAAATCTTACCAATTGTGATAACTTCTGGATTTAGAATGGATTCATCAGACACGATAAAACCTCCAGATACAAATAATTCATTATATGTATGATTTTTAACATCATCCAGACTATCAACACCAGCAAAACTAACACAAGGGAGCTTCTTTAAAGTCACCAAGCCAGGTACCTATTTAAATCCCAAAACAAAAACAAATAAAAAATGAAATGGTTAAGACTCAAGTGTGAAGTGACCTACAGGAAAAGTCTAACAAAATGCACTACAGCTCATATATATTAGTGTGTTGCTTCTGGAAAGCCAAGCACAAAAATAATATTCCCAACATGTTCAAATACATAAATCAACATTTATGTACTCGGTGAATACCGTAAACAGAATGCTCTAAAGAAAAGGTACCTACAAACGGACTTGGAAACAGAATGATATAGGCCAACCTGTCTGGCCCTGTGAGTGCAGGCAGAATTCAGAGGGCAAGAGCCTACGGTACTGGAACAGTCAGGAAAGCCTTCAAAGGGTAGTAGGACTTGAGACAAGCTCAGAAGACTGGGTGGGGTTCCTCCAAATGCAACGGAAAGGGGAAATGATGTGGCAGAGAGAGGGTACAAACAGGTTTTACCTGGGACATACGAATGAAAATGACAATGTAAAGAGAGTGAACAGACCCACTGACATTCAAGGAGTCAGTATTCCTAGTCTTGATGAGTGACAGGGAGGGTATGGGACATGCCGCAATTTAAAATTTTGCAAAGGTACAAACTTGATCACAAACTGATTCACAGAAGGATCATTTAGGTCTCAAGCCCTAATCTACCAACCTTGAAGTTTTCTCTCTTTTCAGACCTTACAAGGATATTTTAAAAACAAACAGCTTTAGTCTCAAAGGCAGTAAGATTTTAAAATAAGGGAGTTTTTATAGCCAAAATAATAGTGAATTTGACTTAATATTCTACCTTGTGAATGAAACCTGCAATGTCTTCATTCTGAATAATAATCAATAGTTTATCTAATTTTGATCTTCTTTCCAAAAACTGTTCTGGATGACATTCTGTATTGCCTAATTTGATAAGATATTCCTGTTAAAGAAAAAAACTAAATCAACATTAAGAAGTTTTTTTTTTTTTTTTTTTGCAAATATCCATTTAACACTACAAATGCAAGATAAACTGGCAAGTGTAACTACTGTTCGAACACTAGCAATGATGACCTTATACTCTAGGGACCCTAGAGATCATCAAGTCCACTCTTCTTATAAACAACCTATAGCTCAGAGTTTAAGTGGCCAGTCACAATGTTACAATGCTATGCAGTGAAAACTAAGTAAATGTCAATGGTGGGTAATAGAAAGAGCCATAAGAACAATGGATTAGCCAGGTTCTTAATCCAGTTCCATTACTTATTCTGGGCAACCCAGAGTCCAATCATCAACCACTCCCTCACTCCCGTTTTCCACTCCATTTAAGGCAAGCCCTTGGCTATTTGCAGCAAGGTTGCCAGTATACTCCTTTAGTTATAAAGCACTTTTCTCACTGTAGCTCATTTAATTCACAACAGTCCCAAAGTCATTCATACAGAGCTTCAGCGTATACGATGGCATTCACATACTAGTTAGCCATGTCTGTCAAGTTTATACCTCCAGCCGAAATAGACCCTCCCATCTAATTAATACCTCCCTCCATGTTGGTGACATGGTACTACCTTTCAAAGGACACATGGTGGTAGTACAGGCAATTTCCTTTGCTCTTTGCTTGCTGGTGGAATCCTGAAGTCTGAGGTAAACTGCAGGGTCCTAGAGGTCACATTCCTCTTTTCACAGATACAGGAGCAGATTAATTTTCTCAAGATTGGCAAGGCTGGTTAGATAGCCATTAAATCTAAACCCAGCTTGCCTCACAACCAGTCTACTGCTCTGTTAAGAACAGTCTATAGGTGTCACCCCCAAAGAGGATGTTTTTGTGTAGCCCTAAACTAAATAAAGCAGCGTCTTCTGTATTATTAGATTATTAATTAAAGCTTCTGGGCAGATCTCGGAACAGCTTACAGTCAGGTAATGAAAAAGTAAATTACTGTCTGACAGACCAGCTTATAATTTTTGGTCTTTTTACAGTAAGAAGTTTTAAAAGCAAGTTCATTTTAGGTAAGACGGTTGAACAGTCGGATCTCATCTTTCCAAGAAATCACACTGAGCACTCTTCCTCCCTCTTCATTTCCATGCCATTCATGTTCTTATGGCTGCACTACATGAAACATGCTGACATCAAAGAGATCCCCAAACTGACAACGGCTCAGGACATGTCAGCAGCACAGAGTTTCTGGGCCACTGTAGGCTACAAGGCCCTTATTTATAGTCCTTTCTGCTTCCTCTAACAAAACAAACAGAAACTCATCATGGTAAGTAAATTCCATAAATGGGAGGAGGCATTTATTTTAAAACCTATGGTATTCCCTTAAGGAATTGAAATCCTGTAATTTAGTGAATGCTAATTGTTAATATGAAAACACTGATATAATTGTTACTGTGTTATAATTTACCTATCGTTACAGACACACGCAAATGTTTTTAAAAATCACATACTTGAAACACTAGTCTTACTCTGTAGCTTCAGTAGAAAAAAAAATACACCTTGCAGTGAGGAATCTTTCATGATTGGGGAATCTTTCAGGATCATCATGTTTTTTGATCAAAAAGGCTATGAGGAATCCTGACATGACCAGGGTATCAAGAAAATGCCAAAAGATTACATATATAATGATTAGGTCATCCCTGGACAGTTTTTTCTATCTGATTGATAAAAAAAACCCGTAAGAGGTAAACACTGATAGCTTCCTCTACTTCTCTTTATCTTTCCCTCCCCTTCATTAAAAACCCAAGTACAAAGCATTTAAAATCTCTGAATCAAGAGTTTAAAGGTATTTGCAGTGTGCATACAAATGGTCTTCAATACCACCCAATAAAACAAGATGTTAATCCTAAGATACTTAGATCACAGGCTCTAAATTTAATTGAACTTACTAGTTTTTTATTTCAGTCTGTATTAAATTATGTAAGAAAGTATATCATCAACATTTAAAAACAAAAACAATCCATTTTATAGGCATTAGACCCAACAAGACAAGTTTATATAGCATTACTATTACCTTCTCATTTAGTTACCTTTATTTCTTTACAGAGCACACTCTCTTCTTCTTCATGAATATAAAATTTCACAGTATTTTTCTGGACATCTTTCATGATTTTAACCAAACTGTTAAATACTTCAGGTTCTAACTGGCTTATAAAATTTGAAAGAGCTGGTTGGGCAGAAATGTTTACATCACTGGGCGATTTTGTTGTTTCTTTTTCTACTGGTTCCCGGACAATATCACCAGGTACAGTATGGTCAGAAGTCACCATTAGCTCTGTGGCATGGTGTGGCTGGTTCACTTCTACTTCGGTTAAACCCAAAGATGAAGAGGAATGCTGCTCACTGGAGTTGGTGTCTTTCAAAGGATCACTACAAAGTGGCTCAAGGAGCTGTTTATTGTTGAAGTCACTTGAGGAAATTGGGATGACAGGCTTTCCCAGAGGATTCAATGCTATCTTAGTACCAGAATCATTAGGACTGACTGGTGGCAAATTCCCACCCTTGGCTGATGCTTTGATAATAATAGTATTTAGTTTCTCATGCAAGCCATCTACAAACTCCTGTACACCAGCTTTGGAAGTCTTAGAATATATGAACTCAGAAAGCCGTTTCATCTTCTCTTGTGTTGAAAAAATAGGTGTGGAAATTCTACTGACATATGAAACATTCTTTTGCTTCAAAATCTCTTCTATCTTCCTAGAAAAGAGACTGTACTCTCCTAACACTGTCCTCTCTGTGGTTTCACTCATTGTTGGTGGCTCTGCTGCTGGCACACACTGCTCCTCCACTGTCACCACCTGACCTGTCAACACGTCATCCTCAGTGGTGCCCTTTAGTGTGTCTGTAAATGGAGAGGATGGAAACTGGTAATCAGAACTTCTCTGTCTACTTATTACCCGGGGGTCGTTAGGAAAGGCCTCCTGTGGTTGCAGACACACCAGTTGTTCTTCTGGTGATTTCATACCTATATAGGAAGAGTTCATTATTATAACAGCAATCCAAAAAAATAACACCTGAAAACACAAACTCATAAATAGGAATGTCAGATCAAAGCATATACTTAGAATTAATTACGTACTGGAATGTAGAATAAGAATCTCAAATAATGATGTGAACCCTATTTTCTAAGTGCCCTATCTATGGCTGGTCTTTGGATTTAGGTAGCTAGAGTGACAAGTTTGGATGTTATTTTCCTTGATTCCTTTTGAAGTGTTTGAACACATGCCAATTTGGAACTGGCAACAATACAAATTAAGTCATTTGCTTATTTCTGCTTCTCGGATCAGGAAAAGAAAGGCTCAAGAATATGGAAGAGGACATATTTCATATCTGCATTAACAGTTACACTCTTGAGATGAAGAGGTCATTCAGCTAACTACTGATTTTAATGGAACCATAACTCTGACTTTTGACAACCAGCACAATCCACAGATTATACTTTTTTCCCCAGAAATTCTAAATTCAAAACACAATATGGTTTTAAAACTACAGTTCAAAACAGACACCCTAAGTCCTTTTTTAAAAGGGGAAAATATGTTTAACAGCAATTTATAGTAATAATATTTTTAGGAAAAGAAAAAACAATCTTTGCCTAGATGATATTATACAATTTTATTTTTAATTTTCTTAGATCTTAGCAAATATTCCCCAACAAATTGCTGTTGTAGTCTACAAAATGGTACCTCCATACGAAGAAGTGCAGGCACAAGTGTAGTCTTCAAAACCACGGTACTTTAAAGATATAGTGAATTCCCTATTCAAGTTTGCACCTAGGTGTGGCTGCATGCCCTCTCCACACACATTCAGTTTGGGTTTCCTCATATTCACACTTTTCTAAGGGCTTTAACAGCATCAGCAGCTGTCAGCTTGTGACATTTTTCCACCAATCTTGGTATTTACCATGAGCCACTCCACCCATTAACTACTGCACAGACACCTGTCAGCAAGACCACAACAGGTCTATAGGTAGAAGGGGAACAAAATAACCAATGCACCAAGATAAGAAAACTATATGAAACTAGAAACCAGAAAATTCAAGTTCCATAAAATAACTCAGGAATACAAAACATCCTTCTTAAATTTGCAACATGGGGTTTAGTACACACACAAAATACATTTTAAATTCTATCTTACATAACAAACGGGTTGCAGAAGACTACCTATAATTTTTAAATTTCTGATTATGTATTATTTCAAGTGAAATAACCTGCTTCCCAAAATGTACAGCTGTAGTTCAAACCAATAAGCTTACACTTGAAGGGCTATGGATAAAAGGAATTTTTTTCTAAAGTGGAACAGAGCTTTAGGGGCGCCTGGGTAGCTCAGTTGGTTAAGCGTCTGACTTTGGAGCAGGTCACGATCTCGCAGTTCGTGGGTTCAAGCTTCACGTGCTTGTGCTGTGAAGCACAAGCTTCAAGCTGTTCAGCTTCTGTGCTGACAGCTCAGAGCCTGGAGCCTGCTTCAGATTCTGTGTCTCCCTCCCTCTCTCTCTGCCCCTCCCCTGTTTATGCATGCTCTCTCTCAAAAATAAATAAATAAACTTTAAAACAACAACAATAACAACAACAACAACTCTAAGGTCCCCTTAGTGGCTCAGTCAGTTTAAGCGTCCAACCTTGGCTCAGGTCATGATCTTGTGGTTCATGAGTTCAAGCCCCACATCAAGTTCTCTGCTGTCAGCACGGAGCTTGCTTCAGATACTCTGTCTCCCTCCCTCTCTGCCCCTCCTCTGTGCACATGTGCTCACACCCCCCTCAAAAATAAATATTAAGAAAAAAACCCCTCTAAACAAACCCTGCTTAAAAATGCAAATTATCATCACCTAATTCTATTTTGCACAAATTTCCCCTATATGATTCTAATTACTAACACTGACTTTATTATTTTAAAAAATGTCTTCATCAGCAAATGATTTAAAAGAAAAACACACAGATATCAAGAATAATGCATGTTTTCTACTGACATTCAAGCAATGCAGGATTTTAAGTGTGAGTAGTGAGTTCTCTAAAGGCAGCATCATTCAGGTATTTACACTATTAAACACAAAATATAAAGATGGGTATGCCAAATAAGAGGACTGCAGATGCTGAGGGAGCATAGGTGAAGCATAAACAAGATGCCCTGCTGCTTCTAATAAGAAAGAATTACTGACAGATAGAAAATAGATGAATTCCAGACATAATGTTGAGTGAAAGAGCCAAAAACAAAACAGGACATGTGTAGGTTCCATTTACCTTAATTAAGAACAGGTAAAAATAATCTATTGTGAAAGAAATCGGATTAGTGGTTACTGATGGGTCAGGGAGAGTACTGACTGGAAGCATACAAAAGAAAACCTGGGGTGCTGGAAATGGTCTACATCTCAATTTGGATAGAGGTAACATAAGTGTATGCACATGTAACAATCCATCGAGCTGTGCACTAAAGATTTATGCACTTTATGTCATAGATCTGTTATTCCTGTTTTGCTTTTTGGGGTCATCTTTTCCTAGGACAAAGACGTCCTTGAAGAAAACTATTCAATCTTTTTCTAATCCCAAAGAGAGGAAAACCATAAAGATCTACTAAAATTAAAAGTCACTTGGCTTTTCTTCAAAATTAAGAAAAAACAAAAACAAAAAAAACAAACCACTACTGAAGATTTCTGAAAGAGTAAGACACAACGAAATGGAAACAAAAAAGTCCGACCACCAAACTGAAAGCAAGAAAACAATGCCTATGCCCATCTGCAGAGATGTTCAATTGACTGATCTCAGACAAAAGAATAGGTCTTCTAGGAACCAATGGCAACTAGCTAATCAGCAACATCTGTAACTGTTTCTGGAATCCCAAAGTTTCCTAATCTCTTAATTACACTGTCTTATTTAAATAATTAGAAGAAGAACTGGGTCAAAAAATTCAAGATTAGGAATAATGTACCTAAAAGATAAATGTCTTAATCCTAGTAGTTTTTAAACTTAAAGAAACTTGAAGACTGCTTCTCACAGGATATTCTGCAGGAACAGATTAAGAAAAATATTCCAGTCTTCTGAAGTCGTCCTATCAGATAGAATCACACTATAGGTGAAGAAAACTTAACCTCTAAGAATGATTCAGTGACTTCTTTGAACACATTCTTTGTATAAGAATATTTGATACAAATCAAATGATTTAAATGCAAATATGAGATTGTCCAAATTTTCTGTCATTAACAGAACTTAATATGATGCCCTATTGATGGAGAACCAGAAATGCAAGTAGCAATTCTGAAGAAGGGCACATTGGGAAGAAAAGCAAAGGGAGCCTTCTCACCTGGTGTCTGTTTCTCACCATGTTTCCCCAGCTGGTCTTCTGGGCTTCTTGCATTCCCTCCTGAGGGAAAGCATCCATTAGATTTGTAGACTCTCTTCAGATATTGGTGATACCTATTAAGCACCTTTCAGACAACCCCAAATGCTAACAAATCCAAGTATTCCACCTTTTGCCTAAAATAATCCAGAAGGGTCATTCAGAAATAGCAAGGTGTTTCCCTTTCCGTTCAGGTGATGATAGAATATCAACACCTAGATGCTGTGCCTTCAAATGGCTCTGAACATCAACTATGAAGGTGCCTAAATGAGGAATGGTTAGGATAATCATCTTGAACTGCCTACTTTCTTATTGTTCCTCCTACTCAAGCCGATATCTCCAGCTCCTAAGTATCAGCTACCTCTCTACCATCACTCCTGAGGCTCTTGCCCCCTCTGGTAAGGTACTAAGTAGAGAATGTGCTAAAGCCCATGGAAACTCATCAAGTTTTAGAAATTCTTCTCAGAGTCCTTGGAGGCCTTAGTAGCTTCTGGGTCACAAGCCAGTCTACTTACTTTTTAGCAAAAAGTTATTTGTTTTTTCTTTTTAAAGTTTATATAAAGGTCTAGGAATGGAAAAGATGTGCCCTGGGAATATTTCCAAAAATGCTTAGCTTACAAAGATGAGTAAGAACTTGGAATATTAAGAGTATGTATATATGTGTGTATATATGCATGTGTTTGCACAGAGAAATTAGAATACTGCAAAATGATCTTTCAACATTTGCTAACCTACATGGTTCAATAAGCTTTCTAGGGATTTTTGCATTTGATAATTTTAGGCCATTCTCTACAATGACCTAATTTCTCTAGGATAATCTAATATTAAGAAATTTCTTTCAAATAGATGAACCTCAACATGCCCACTTCTCAGATGATAGCTTGTTACAGTGAAGTCTGCTCTAATAATTTGAGAAGATAGTATTTAATCCGCTACCCCAAAGACTATCATTTCATCTCTGTCACTAGCTCACCTTATCAGAAACTCCATTTCTGTCAACAATTTTCATTTGGAAGTCTGCATACTAACAACTCCATAGGAAGAGTAAGTATGTTTTAAATCCTTCTGATTTTATAGGCTGTTTTGCACATACTTGCTGATACTGACCAAAAACAGCAACACTCAATAATGAACAATTACATTGTTCAAAATAAGATACCAAGATGTCAGAGCCAAGTAAGATGAACCACCTAGTGACCCAAGAATGGAATCTAGAAAAGATGAAACCCATCAGGAAACTGGTCCCTAAGTAAAACCAAGCAAACCTAAGTCTCAGTATACTTGTTCTTACCTGTAATTGGAATCAGTTTCCAATGTATTTCAGTCTCTTCAACATCATTTGACTTAGATTGTCTGCGGAATCCATGTTCAATGGGAACAGTGGGACACAAACTGCAATCTTCAAAATTATTCATGCTAATTAAATTTGGATCCTAAAAATTAGAGTACATATTCAATAGCTTTCTTTTCAATTAATTTTTATGTCAAGAATAAACAACTATTTTCTTTCTTTCTTTCTCTCTCTCTTTTTTAAAATAGGCTCCACGCCCAACGTGGGGCTTGAACTCGCAACTCAAGATCAAGAGTTGCATGCTCCACCAACTGAGCCAGGCAGTGCGCCCCTAAACAACTATTTTTTAATAGCAAATCCACAAGCTTCAATCTAAACATTTTTTAATAGCAAATCCACAAGCTTCAATCTAAACATTTTTTAATAGCAAATCCACAAGCTTCAATCTAAACATTACAAATGAGTAAGATCAACATGACAAAGTTGTAACTCTCTAGTCTTAAATTTAAACATAATTTTTTCCCTCAAAACATAATTTGATGTTGATTTAGAGCAGAGGTTGGTAAGCTTCTTTGGTAAAGCACCAAATATTTTAGGCCTTGTGGGCCAGATACTCAGCTCTGCCACTGTAGTGCAAAAGCAGCCAGAGGCAATACCTAAGCACATGAGCATGGCTGTATTCCACAAAAAAATTTAGTTACAAAAACAGGCAATGGGCTGATGCTGCCATTGACCTGATTTAGAGTATTAAATATGTCAAGCAATGTTAAGAATTTAAGTTACATAAGTTACATACTTCCCCAAGTGGTCTCCTGCCATCAACCTCCTCTTAAAAAAAAAAAAAAATATCCTAAAACTGCATGGAGAAAGCCTGGGGACATGCATACAACTTTTATTCAAAGACAGGGAAGAAATACAGGAGGAAAGAGGAAATTAGAAATAAGCCAGTAGGAACATGGTGCTATCCTATTATTATTATTCCCCAGAGATACAACCCCTTCTTGGAGGAGATAAGGTTACTTCTCAGCTAGAGATCAGTACTCTCTAAGCCTGTATCATAAACAAACTGGATGTCCTGTCAAGCAATGCTGAGTCACTTCAGAGGTAATCCTAAAGGACACTCACTTTCCATTCCTATTTGCATGAAAAATACAAAGTACCTAGTCTTGTTTGTGACACTGATGTACAGGCTGTGGTCACCTCATCTGCCTCACTTTCGGATTCTGGTACTGCCAGTAGAAAACTAATCTTTTGAGGATTCAACTTTATATATAAGCCTATATACATGATTGTCTAAGCAGGAAGGAAAACAACTACATCTACATTTATCCCTCTGTAACAAGGATAACTTAGAAATACTATCCTGGATACTTTCATTGTAAATGTGTAATTTCTTTTTGAAACGGGGAAAAAAAACATTGAAACACAACTACATCCTCTTTCAGACACACATTCACAAAAGCAACAAAGGTAATCAAAAGACATATGCTTACTTCTTTCAAATGTAGTTTATGGTCAGTGCCTACTTCACTGGTAGAAACAGCAACAGGATACTTTAACAATGATGTATCAATTTCTAACAATGGGCTCTGAGTACCCTTAAAATGCACATTTTCAATTTTTGCACAAGTAGGCTGCTCATATTCTTTCTTATCTGCGGGAGAGTTCAACTCATACTCATGCTTTTGTCTCAACTCTTCATAGGCATCATCAGTGTTCAATCCTAAGGCTTTGTTGACTGTGTCTGTCAAGGATGCATCAGAATGACGTGCATTTGCTAGTGTTTCTGATAGCCAGTTAAACAGCCGATGGATGTCAGCAACACCGGAGTTAGAGGTATCTTGCTGCTGAGGTCTCAAATCAGCATCATGCCCAAGAGAGCCAATAGGCTGCAGAGACTCTGAAGGGAAAGAGAAAGAAAAACCATCTTTCAAAGTTAAGTTTGGAATGGTAGCATAAAAATTTAAAAAGTCAAGTATATTTAAAAATTATCATAAGACATTTGTGGGCAGGAATTCAATCAAACTACTGGCTTAGACTGTATAAGAATATCCATCCCTTTCTTTACAGATATGACAGGTTCTAAAATTTTGCACAAAACTAAAATTTCCCATAAATGAAAGCTTATTTTCATAATTTGAAAACTGTATTAATGGAGAAATGAGCTCAGACATGCTGGTAGTATGAATAATATATATTAATACCTGTACTGTATTCACCTTAAACTCTATTACCAAAACCCCAAAGTCTATCAAGTGACTTGAAAACTATATAAAATATTTGTATACTTGTAATTTTGCAAAATGTTAGGAAGATATGCAGGTTACATTTAAATCTACTAAAAAACAAACCAGGACTATACCTACTAGATTTTGTCTTTAAGATAATGACTGATATTCTTATAATCTAAAACCTTATTTTGAACGACTAGATTACTTAATTTCATAACAAAGCTACAAAATCATCCTGAAGAAATCTACACCAAACCTGCACTAAGAACAAAAAGCAATATGAGAGAAAACATGTTAAGACATGGTTCCAAGCAGATATAAATCTGGGTAATCTGCACAACCATTATATTTAAAGCCTGCAAAAGGAATAGATGTTCAAAAGTCCCATGCTTTTAATGCTGAAGGAGGGTAAAGCCTGAGTAGATGTCATGATTTCCAATTTAGGCAGACAGAGTATATATAGTGTACCATAGTATATATAATGTACCAAAAAAAAAGTTAGAAATAATATAGTATATACTGTATGATTCTAAATATATGAAATTATAAAATTATAGAAGTAGGAAAACTATTATATAGAGACAGAAAGCATTTCAGTGGTAGGGAGGGGTGAGATTACAAAGGAATACAAGGCAACATGTGGGAGTGATGGAAATGTTCTATATATTGGAGTGGTGGTAACATAGCTATCAAAACTCATCTTTAAACTGTACACTTAAATGGGTACATTATACATAAATCATACCTCAAAAAGTTAATGTGAAAGAGGGTAGGGAGGTTAGGAGATTACCTCTTATTAAATGAGTGGATTCACCATCAAATCAAGGTGAGGGTATTTTAAAAGTTAGAATCCAACCTTTAAATCTCTACTTTCGGAAATCAAAAATTAAAAAATCAAAATGACTAAAAAGAAACACAAATGAGGAACACCTAGAAATACAAGTCTGACTGTCACTTGTTCCGGTTTAACCTATCTCTTCTCCCTTCTCCCCTGCCCTGCTTCTCCTTCAAGTTATTATAATTAGCATGGCGTTCCCACCATTTTATTATTGATAAAGCCTATCACCCACAACTATTTTTTTTACATTTTTAACAAAATTAGTCAATTAACAGCTAAAACAGTACTGAAATTTAAGTATCTTGACCATTATGTGCTCAGTGCTAGGAAACACAGTCAAGTTTAGGAACAATGTTTTAAAGTCAGTCACAAGTAAGTTATGGATTAAACATGGATTAGTGAACTATGTAACTTTAGGGAAAATTATTTAACTTCTCTGAGATGGTTTCCTCATCTGAAAAATAAGAATAATAATGTCTACCACTCAAGAACTGAATGAGTCCATGAATGTAAAGCACCTGGCACATAGTAAGCACTTAATTTTCAAGATACAGGTCAACAGTATGAGTGCAGATCACTAAATGTCAACAGGTTCAGCACAGCGTAAGCTAAAGGAAATGAAAACCTTCAAGGAAAAGAGCCAGAAAGCTAAGGAGGGATCAAGCAAAGATATGAGGCTTGAGATAAATCAAAGATGCTTCATACATGAAGAAAGAAAGAGAAGTAAACTGCTGACCATGACGTATTCTGAGGAGAGAGATGAGCCCTAATCAAAGAACATGTGAAAAAAGAGTGGGAATCATGGTTATTCAGGCTGGACATGCCAGCCTATAAAAAAAGCTTTGAAAGACAAATACAGAAGCTAAGACTGGAAGATGATACTGAAATGAGTGACAGATGCTAGGAAAGCCAGCCAAAGGTAAGAATAAGATGAAAATGTTGGAAAGAAAAAGAACACAAGTCAAGTGAAGAAAGAACACTTGAAAGACTGAAAACAACAGCACTGGCTAAAAAAAACTTTATGCAATGATGGAAATGTCCTCTATCTGTGCTATTTCAATATGGTGGTATGGCTGATGAAATATATCAAGTATAAAGCATGAAATGAATTCTTACTTCATTTCGACTTAAACTTAAATAACAACACGTGGCTAGTGGCTACCATATGTGCAGGAAGAGAAGAATTTAAGGAAAGCAGGTAAGTAAAAAGTAACTGAGGATACAAACACAGATTGCTAGAAGAATAGTACAATAAAGACATTGATTCAAATTAGTTCTGAGACCCACTGAATGCGAACACATACAAGTAAAACAGCTTAGTAAGCAACAGGAATGGAATACTGAGATCTGCCATAATCAATAAGAACAGCAGCAGCATTGCAAAATTCAAAGGTGTCTGAACGCAAGGAACACATTTCATGCTTACTTTAGCAAAGATCTTAAAATTCTAGATGAAAAATGTTTTATATTACTTGCAATACTGAAACACACAGTTTAGGGTCTCTCATTTCTGTCTTTTACTGTCAACTAAAACAAAATAAAGAAAAATATAAAAAAAAAAAAAGAGAAGCCAAACATATTACTAGGCTCCTGGAGTGGAAAAAAAATGTGTATGCATCAAAGAAACTTAATTTTAAAGCTCAGAAGGTTCCTTTCATTAAGCAACATGCTAAAAGAACCCAATATTCAAAGTACTTTTCCAATTATACAATTAAAGGGATATAAAAGGACAAGAACTCCAATTAATAGAATAAGAGCTACGCATACTTTATTTTCCTCCTATCAGCCTAAGCTACACAATTCAGAAACCTGATGTCCTAAGGCAGTAGTTGGCAAATATTTTTTGTAAAGAACCAGACAATAAATATTTTAGGGTTCATGGGCCAAGCAGTCTCTGTCTCAACTCTGCCATTATAGCGTGAAAGCAGCCATATACACATAAATAAGCGTGGTTGTAGTCCATTGAAACTTTCTTTCCAAAAACAGGGGACAGGCTGGATTGGCTCTCAGGCTGTAATTTGCAGACCCCTGTACTAGGGGAAAGGACAGAACTACTTTAGTTTTGGTTGTTATTTTTATACTATATAAAAGCAACCTGATATTTTTACCTTCATATAGATGGCAATTTTCAGATAAATTACTGGTTTTGGCGAGCTTTCTCATATTTTCAGGTAGATCCTCAAGCTTCCTCTTCAAGACAGTTTTGCTTCTCATATCTTCTGTGTCTGAGTCCCCACCCACATTTTTTTTCCTACACTGAATTAAATTAATCAATTCTTTGACTCTATCCTTATCATAATCCAAAGAATGAGAGGACTTGTGCTTTCTAGGTATAATAGTTTCACCCCTTGAGTTATTTCGTTTTCCAAATTTCATTTTTGTACCATTCATTTCTTCTTCTTGGCCTTCATAATCTGAAAGTGGACTGAACTGTTGAAGTTTTCTATTTTCTTCAAAAAGCTCTTTTAATTTACAAATTGGTAACTGATACATTTCAGGCCGAAAAATATAGGCATGCAAACAATTATCAATATGGGATTTATTTTTTGGAGCTGAGTATAAGAATTTTTTATCATCTAATCGTGAATCGTATGGAAACATGATAAACTCTCGTTTACCTGAACCAAAACCTCGCTTAAAAAATTCATTTACATACTTTTCAACAACAGAATGAAAATTTATAGTATTCATATTTTTGAATTCCTTTCGACACTGAATCAAAGCAAACTGTAAAAACTGAGTTATTTTTAATACATCTGTCATGCTCTCATGTCTCTTCTGTGGTGCTGCATTAGTTGAACCTTTTTGTGCTGTAAACAAACAAAAAAGCAAACTATGTTAGCAAGCAATAAATTAATCAAATACAGATCTATATGTTGTCAGAGAAATGCATTCATTCATACATTAATGATGAACCAAACTAGAAGCATGTACCCTAGTACATATATGTAATACAGAAATAGATGAATAGCGTGCTTCTAAAAACAGGCCAATAAGAAATTAAAACTAAAACAAAATTGCAGAACATATCTGTAAAGGGAAAAACCCACTCATTGAAGATCTTCTTCATTTCCCATTGTCCCTAGGCAATTCAACTGATGGCAAGCAAAATGTAAGGAGAAATAAAGAAGCAGGGCAAGATATGAGGCTCCTAGCAAGAGTCCTGCAACCGATAGCAATGTCACTCCTTCCTGCTATACTGTAACAACTTTAACTACACATAAATGTTCTACCCCCATAAGCAGATATGCAGGCACCAAGTGGCTACAATTGAAAATGTCATTCTTGGGGCGCCTGGATGGCTCAGTCAGTTGAACGTCTGACTTTGGCTCAGGTCATGATCTCACAGTTCATGGTTTTGAGCCCCGCATCAGGCTCTGTGCTGACAGCTTAGAACCTGGAGCCTGCTTCAGATTCTGTGTCTTCCTCCTCTCTCTGCCCCTCCCCTGTTCACGCTGTCTCTCTCTCTCTCAAAAATAAATAAACGTTTTAAAAAAAGAAAAGAAAAGAAAAGAAAAGAAAAGAAAAGAAAAGAAAAGAAAAGAAAATGACATTCTTAATCTAACAGTGAAACCCATTAGTGGGACTTTTACCTTAATATAGCATTGAAGTATGTTCTTAGAAACAGTGAATAGCAAATTTTCTCTAACCTCAGTGTGAAAAATAGAACAAACTGAGGGCTGCTGGAGGGGAGGTTGGTGGAGAAATGGGCTAAAGGGGTGATGGCATTAAGGAGGGCACTTTTTGGGATGAGCACTGTGTGTCATATTTAAGAGATGAATCCCTGGGTTCTACTAATCCTGAAGCCAAGACTATACTGTATGTTAACTAAGTTCAATTAAAAAAAAAAAAAAAATCAGTGTGAAAAGCTTTTATAATTTTAAATGGCATAAATTTAACCTAGCACATGATTCTTTTATTGTTACTAAAATCTGGATGCAAAATTGAACTAAGATAAAAATATAAAACCCAAAAATCTAAGCTGTGGTATTTTAATAATTACAGCCCATGTTTATTTAGTGAAAATACTGATAACAACCAAATAATTTTTAATAGTTAAAAAAAAAAAACCCATGTCATATATAATGTGTTTTATTTTGCTAAGACCTCTTAATATTCCCAGTATTTCCCAAAATGTAAGAAACAAAATATTTGGAAAATTTCAATAAAATGTAAGTATCTATAAGTAACTAGATTTAGATACTCAAAGAACTTACAAGTAACTATGCCTCTAGGTTCTTGAAATAGAAATAAAGCATGCAGGACTCGAGACTTGGCAGTCTGATGTTCTAAAAAAAAAACAAAACAAAAAAACCAGAAGCCAAATTGATTAGCAATATGTTTTAACTAAAAATTTTAGAAAGAACTGTAAAAATTAAAGAGATCACCTACCATATGGAGAAACCATTTGACAAGGAGAGAGAAGAAATAGGTATCCTCGGTCTCCCAAAGGTTTAACAAGAACCTGCATTTTTGGAAGAGGGAACAAGTTGCATCTGTTTTATTATTACTCATAAGGCAAAGACATAGCAATTTCTACTAATTATAAAGAAAACAATAAGTTATTGATCATCTTTCTTTAGGAAAAATAATTCTACTAAATTAAAAGCTCTACTCTCTGATTAACAGAATTCCAATTGAATAAAAATTACTTAGTTCTCAGAATGAAAACAAGAAATTACTACTGAAAGAATTCCTCTAATTAACTGTGAAACCAACTTGCTGATTTTTCCTTGAAGTTAAAATGCAAGGACCAAACTAAAGACTTCAAATATCTTCCTCAGCAATTCAAAAGACCTATTATTAGTTGCCAAGGCAGTGTGTTGGATGTTGGGGGTATAAAACAACTATAGCACAAACATTGCCTTTCTGTGACTACAGGCTAACCTCAAATGAAATGTGTTGCTATAATCTAATGTTTTCACATAAAGAACACATTTCACATCTAAGTCAATTTCCCTTGCCAGAAGTAACTTCAAAGATAAGCAACACAAGAGCCTTGAGAGTAATTTATAATTGGATGGAGAGAGTAACACAAGAAATGTCAATAATTAGTCAAGATAGAAAAGTTCTCGAAAAGATTTATAAAACAACAGAGAAAAACTATAATTTATTTATGGTTAGAAGAGATGCCAAGAGCATACTTAAGTTGGATGTTGAAGGATGGGAATATTGCCAAGAGCCTGAGATTATGGGAAGAACATTTCAATAGAGGCAACATCATGAACAAAGGCAGAATTATAATTGATGAACAGTTTGCAGGCATCAGAGTACTTATGACTGGGAAAAGGGTAATGACAGATTATGACAAACACACAAATCTAGAAGAAAAGATCACTGGCTCATTTGTAAAAAGACAAGGATGCCAAGTTAGCCAGGAATGCCCTCAAGAATATATCCTTTTGAACGGGAGTTCAAAAAACAACAAAAACTCAACAGCACTGTGCAGGAGGGGGAAGAAAACAATGTAATGCAAAGAAACTTCAGGAGCTATTGTAATTGTTCACAATACATTTTAAAGAAAGGGGAAGTAAAGGAAGAATTAAGCATGACAGTTGCACACAAACGAACTCCGGGCTCTGAAAGGAAATGTGTGCTACCTAAATTTGTATTGTAAATTTGTAACTATTCCAGTAAACAAAGTCTGTGTAAGAACGCAAATTTAAAGGACAAAAAGTAACTGCTATCAATTTACATTTAATAAAACAGTGGTTTAGGGGAGCTTGGCTGGCTCAGTCGATTTAAGTGACCGACTCTTGGTTTCAACTCAGGTCATGATCTCACAGTTTCCTAAGTTGGAGCCCTGCCTGACAGCACAGAGCCTGCTTGGGATTTTCTCGCTCCTTCTCTTTCTCTGTCACTCCCCCACTTGCACTGTCTGAGTCTCTCTCAAAATAAATAAATAAACTTCAAAAAAAATGTTTTTTAAATAAAATAAAAAATAAAAATACCGTTTGAATAGCCAAAAGTAAGGTGGAAAATGTACCTGCAAAATTTTTGTTTCAGATTCAACCACTTTTGTCCAAAAATGTTTTATACATCCTATATATTTCTGTTAACATTTTACCCAACTCCGGGTTTGTCAGAACAGGAAGTTGGGAAGCATGAGTAAGATTTTCATGTTTTGTGGTAACTAAGGAGAACCATTCTTTTTAATGTCTCACCCCACTCCAAGTACCAGGTTTTTAAAAATTCCATTGGCTCTGTGGCATAAAGACCCTCCTTGTCTTTTAAGGGGCTTCAATGTCCCCAGAGTCTCATGGAGCACAGGGACTCTATACCCAGCAACACCACTCAAGCAGACAGAGGCCCTAACAGTAGTATTTTTGCCCTTTAGCTCCAAGAAATACTTTAAATGCTATAGGAAAGCAAACACCTGTTAACTAGGTTCTCCTACTACCTCGATTACACCTTATTGTTTTCTTCCCCTCAGAAAACAATATTAACCCAGTCATTAATTTTTATTACTCAATTCTACTATTTTGATTTTCCATATAAATATTAAAGGTAACATGGTACAAAAACAAAAATGTGTTGGGGCGCCTGGATGTCTCAGTCGGTGGAGCATGTGACTCTTGATCTCAGGGTTGTGAGTTCGAGCCCTATGTTGGATGTGGAGATTACCTAAAAAGAAAATCTTTAAAAACACACAAACACACAAACAAACAAACAAAAGTGTGTTAATAATATAAAACATCAAGCTCACAACCTAGGAGGAAATAAGCTACCCTAAGTGAGATTTAGCAGAAACAAGAGATTCAAACGGCCAAGGGCTTCAAAGTGGAATAACAAATGTAATATATAACACAGGTATGAGATGCTTAAAGAAATAACTGATAGAACTGAAAACATTCACATAAAAATTGGTACACAGATGTTCATAGCAGCTTATTCATAACAAAGAATAGAAACAATTGACAAAATGTGGTATTATCCATACAATGAAATACTGTTCAGCCATAAAAAGGAATGAAGTACTGACATGCTACAACATGGATGAACCTTAAAAACATTACGTTGAGTGAGGGGTGCTTGGGTGTCTCAGTTGGTTAAGCATCCCCGACTTCAGCTCGGGTCATGATCTCGTTGCGCATGGGTTCAAGCCCTACGTCGGGCTCTGTGCTGACAGCTCAGAGCCTGGAGCCTGCTTCGGATTCTGTGTCTTCCTCTCTCTCTCCCCCTCCCCTGCTCAACTCTCTCAAAAATAAATAAACATTAAAAAAAATTTTTTTTAATTACGCTGAGTGAAAGAAGCAATGCACTAAAGGCCACATACTGCATGATTCCATTTATATAAAATGTCTGGAATAGACAAATCCATAAGGACAGAAGTAGATTCATAGTGGGATTGGAGGAGGAAAAAATACAGAATATATGGTTACCAGGTATGAGGTTTCTTTTCTTTCTAGGGTGATAAAAATGTTCTGAAATTGGATAGTGATGATGGCTACACAACACTGTGAATCTACTAAACATCACTGAAAAGGTGTACACTTAAAAATGGCTAGGCATGGGGCACCTGGGTGACTCAGTTGGTTGAGCATCTGGTTCTTGATATAGGCTCAAATTGTGATCTTGTGGTTGTGGGATTGAGCCCCGTGTTGGGCTCTGTGCTGAGCATGGAGCCTGTTTAAGATTCTCTCTCTCCCTCTCTGCCTCTCTCCTGCTCACACCCTCTCTCTCAAAATAAATAAACAAACATCAGTCAGTTGAGCATCCAACTCTTGATTTTGGCTCAGGTCATGATCCCAGGGTCGCGGGATCGAGCCCCATGTTGGGCTCCACGCTGAGTATGAAGCCTGCTTAAGATTCTCTCTGTCCCTCTCCCTCACTCACATTCTCTTAAAAAATAATAATAAAAATAGAAATGGCTAAAATGAAGCTTATTTCAATATACCTCCTGAATATCAGAATAGAACCTCCATGTCCTCAATAAGTATTTCTAAAAAATATTAACAAGAATCTATTTAAAAAGAAAAAAAAAACGACCAGGCAGGTCTTAAAAATAAGCAAATACAACTTTTAAGAAATCAAAAATATTATGTGAAATTGGAAACTCAACGAATGGATTAAATAACAAACCAGACACAGCTAAAGACAGAATTTGTAAACTAGAGGGTAACTATGATGAAATCACTCAGAATGAAGCAGAGAAACAAGTAGATGTAAAACACAAGAGAAGTTCACAGACATCAAGAACATAATGAAAAGACCTGACATAGGATGCTCTAGGTTCCTAGAAAAACAGTCTACAAAGAATGAAGGAGAAGTATAATCAGAAAGATAATGACTGTATTATAGAAATGCATCTATAAATCCAGATATCAAATTATACCAAGGTGGATAAATAAGAAATCTATACCTAGATATAGAGTTGAAAAACACCAAAGACAAAGATTAAAAAAGCAACCAGAAAAAAATGACGACCTACATAGGAACAATAATTAGACTAAGAACTGACCTCTCAACAAAAATAGAAGCCAGAAGATATTGTAATATAGTCAAAGCACTAAGAGGAAATAGCTGTCAACCCAGAATTGTGTACCCAGAATCTAACAAAGAATACACTTTTTTTGGCAAATCTACAGAGCATCTACAGGGCATGTTCAAAAATTGACCACAAAGTTGGCTTTAGATCAAGTATCAATACATTTCAAATAATCACCACCTGTTTTGATTATAACAATTAAATGGGGAAAAAAAAAGACAAAAGTATTCTTATATATTTGGAAATTTAAAAACAATCCTCTACATCACGTATCAAAATAGAAAATCATAATGAAAACTAAAAAGTACTTAGAACTGAATGATAATGAAAATCCTACATATTAAAAGTTGTGGAATGCAACTAAAAGAGTACTTGCATTGACCATTTTTCCAACTTAAGAAAGCAGAAATAAAATGAACCTCCCAAAAGTTGAAATTAATAGAACAGCTAAAATTAGGAAAAGAGTAAAACAAAGATATAACAGAAGGTTAAAACCATAATTTGGTTAAGATTAAAAAACACACAAACCCCTGGTGAAAGTGACTAATAAGGGAAGGCATAATGAAAATATTATCACATTATAATGCTCACAGCAGCTATTAATAGACTATTTAAATGACTATATTGCAATAAACTCAAAAACATAGAAAAAATGGACAAATTCCTAAAAAACAAACAAAACCATAATATATCTAAACTGACATAAGAATAGAAAACCTGAGAAGTTTAACTATTAAATTGAATCAGTACTTTAAAATCATCCAGAAAAACGAAGGCAGTTTTGTAATTAAGTGCTAGCCAACATCCAAAGAACAGATTATTCTAATCATATGTACAAACATCTCTTACAAAATGAGGAATACTATTCAACTCAATTCTGAGAAGCTAGTGTAACTTTTAAGTTTTTATTTATTTATTTTGAGAGAAAGTGTGTGTGTGCACTAGCAGGGAAGGGGCAAAGAGAGAGGGAGAGAGAATTCCAAGCAGGCTCTGTGCTGTCAGTGTAGACCTTGATGCAGGGCTCAATCTCACCAGGAGATCATGACCTGAGCCAAGATCAAAAGTTGGACATTTAACTGACTGAACCATCCAGGTGCCCACTAGTATAACTTTGATACAAAAACTAGACAAGAACAAGATTGCTGGTCAATCTAACTTATCACAGATACAAAATTTTTCAACAAAACATTCACAGATCAAACCATACATTACAAAAAAAAAAAAAAAAAAAAAGTGAAGTTGGTGTTCTTAACTAGCAATACAAACATAGTTAAATACTGGCAAAAGATAAATGTAATTCATCTTCTAAGTCTACAGAATAAATATTACATGTGATAGTTAATTTTGTGTGTCAACATGACTGGGCCACAGGGTGTCCAGATATTTGGTCAAACTCTATTCTGGCTGTTTCTGAGAATATTTTTGGATGACTTTAACACATAAGCTTTCCTGATTCTCCAGCTTGGTGACTGCAAATTTTGGAATTTTATGGGCTCCATAACTGTGTGAGCCAATTCTTTATAATAAATCTCTTTCTATATATGTACATCCTATTAGTTCTGTTCCTCTGGAGAACCCTAATACACCTTGTTACCAACTTGATAAAAGCCAAAAACAAAAACAACAACAAAAAATGAAAAAAGCATTAAAAAAAATTCAAAACCCATAGTGGTTAAAATAATGAAGGAAATTTTTAAACTGATAAAGGTATCTATGAAAAATCTACTACAAACTTCCTACCTAATGGTTCATGTTAGACATGTTCTTTTTAAAATCAAAGACCAGAGAATGCCTCCAACTACCACTTTTATTCAACATTGTACTGGAGATCCTAGATTACACAGTAATACTAATACAAGAAAGAGAAATACAAAGCTTGAAGACTAGAAAGGAAAAAAAACTAATGTTGCTTCCAGATAATAAAATCTATATAGCAATCTCAAACAATGTACAAAAAATAAATTATTCAAATTTCATACTCTGATCTAACATATAATTAATACATAAATATCAATTACATTTTTATATACACAACAAACAGAAAATGTACTGAAATGGAAAATACTGTTTACAATCACACCAAAAACAATTAAATGGCTGGGGATAAACCAAACAAAAAATAAGCAAGACATGTACCCAGAAAATTATAAAGCTCTACTAAAAGAATACCCTAAAAGAGTAAAGAGATAATCCTGTTCATGGATAAGACAGTAACATAAAACACATCAATTCTCTCAAATTTCATCTATAGATTAAAAAAATCTCAATAGGGCTTTTTTTTTGGGGGGGGGGGGGGGAGGCACCTTAAAAGCTGATTCTAACATTTTTTGCATAAAGCAAAGCTGAGGGGAGCCTAAGTAGCTCACTCAGTTGAGCAACAGACTCCTGATTTCAGCTCATGTCATGATCCCAGAGTCATGGGATCCCACATCAGCCCAGAGCCTGCTTAGGATTCTCTCTAAAATGAAAAAAAAAAAATTAAAGAAAGAAAAAAGCAAAGCTGATATTTAAATATTTGAAAAAAAGTTCCATCTCAAATAGCAAAACAGTTCCCAAAAGAGGCAGTTGACTCTACCTCATATCAAGGCTTCTCGGTGGAGAAATGTTTCAGGAACAATTTGGTATTCATATTGGGGAAAAAAAATGAATACTGGATTCCTATATTATATCACACAAAAACAAAACAAGCAAAAACCTATTTATTTATTTAAAGACCTAGGTGCCAAAGGCAAAATCATAACATATTCAGAAGAAAACACAGGGGCAATACCTGTAAGATCTAGGGGGTAAGGAAAGATTTCTTAAAGTCACAAACAGTGCTTAACATTCAGGCAGATAAATTTAAACACACTGAAGTTAGGAACATCTGTTCTTCAAAAAACACCAGGAATAAAGTGAAAAGGCAAGCATAGATTATGAAAAAAAAAATTCTAGCACACATAGCTCAGTATTAGGACCCAAAAATGTATTAAAAATTCCTCTAATAAGTAAGAAAACACAAGGCAGGGGCACCTGGGTGGCTCAGTCAGTTAAGCATCTGACTTTGGCTCAGGTCATGATCTCAAGGGTTGTGGGTTGGAGCCCCACATCAGGTTCTGTGCTGACAGCTCAGAGCCTGGAGCCAGCTTTGGATTCTGTGTCTCCCTCTCTCTCTGCCCCTCCCCTGCTTGCTCTCTCTCTCTCTCTCTCTCAAAAATAAACATTTAAAAAATTTTAAGAAATAAAATAGTAAAAAAAAAATAATAAAATAAAAACACAAAGCAAACAATAGGCAACTGAATATGGAAAGAAATACATTCATAAATGAATGATCAACTCATCATATTTCAGGAAAATACAGGCTAAAATCACAGTACAATATATTTTATACCAACCATACTGGCAAGATCATGCCACAGTCTGACTATACTAATAACCGTGAATTTACGAGAACTTGCTGGTAGTAAGGGATATAAATTGGTACAAATATTTTTTTTAATTGGTACAGATATTTAAAACAATATGACATTATCTTGTAAAGCTAGTCATGTAGAATTACGATTCAATGATTCTACTTATCGATAATAAATCTAATATACTAGATATATACCCAAGAGAAAAAATTTTTGTACATGTCACACTGGGAGATATACAGAAGAGTGTTCACATCAGAAATAACGTTCAAATTTAGTGACATATATCATTTTCCTTTATATTAAGTTAGGTTTAAGAATTACTAACTTATCACCAACCAAAAGAAAGCTCAATATAATTTTACTTATATTACAAATCTCCTTGTGAGGAAATAAAATTTCCCTAATTTCTCTGTGGTCCTCCAAAACTAGCCTTCTGATACACAAAAAAGTAAATATACAGATAGGGAAATGTTTGCATTCACTTCCCCCAGAAATATTTTTTTTTTTTTTTAATTTTTTTTTTTTCAACGTTTTTTATTTTTATTTTTGGGACAGAGAGAGACAGAGCATGAACGGGGGATGGGCAGAGAGAGAGGGAGACACAGAATCTGAAACAGGCTCCAGGCTCCGAGCCATCAGCCCAGAGCCTGACGCGGGGCTCGAACTCACGGACCGCGAGATCGTGACCTGGCTGAAGTCGGACGCTTAACCAACTGCGCCACCGAGGCGCCCCTTCCCCCAGAAATATTTTACTCCTCACATACTTTAGAGCCAATTATCTAAGTAACTGCTCTGATCCAAAAAGATAATTAAATTTCTTATCTCCCTGAGAGTGCCACGTGGGTACACAAGAGGAACAAGAGGTTACAGCACAGATTAGTTCCTATGTTTTAAGTTCCAGAGGGCTGAATGTATCCTGAAGAGATTTTACTCATTTACCACAGTATTGGAGTTAATATTCATCACATTTTCAAGGAGAACTTCCCAGAAGGGGAGGGAGACAGTGGCCTTCTTCCCTTATAAGCAAAGAAAAGTAATTTTTCCTCATCCCTTGCCTGTGGAATATCCAGCCACCTGCACAGGATTAACAGACCTGTCTTTCCTTGGGATGCCCTAAGGCTAAGGACTAGGGGGCAAAGGAAGGCCAATATATTTACTACTGTGAGGTATTCACTAAATCTATCTCTGATTCAGAACATTTAGTGTGCATATTCAAGATAAAACTATTGAGAACTCAACAGTCCCCAATGCATCTCCCATCTTCATTAGAACTATGAAGAAAGTAGCCATAGTTAGAATAATTCCCAATGAGCTTGCAGGAAAAGGGATAGCTATACAAAAATATCTCAACTCCATTAGACTCAAGTAGTATACCCCTGCAGAATGCTCATGCCCTCTAAGACATAGGATCTTACTCTATTTCTTAACCCTGAGAAAACCCAGTCCTCTAAGAATCTAATATAGTACTTGCTCAGGTGAAGAATAAGATACCAGTATCTTCCTATCCCGAGTCTCACTATTAGAATGGAAGATACTGTAATTTTCTGATAAACTCCTCATTGTCAAGATTCTCAATACTCATTCTCTGAAATGGAAGAACTGAACAGATTTGGATAACCCAGTATCTCACCATACCCAAACCTACAATCTGAACTTTCACTTTCTGAACTCAGGAATTAAACAGATTTTGATGTGAGGAATAGTTGTATTAGGCAAGCTTTCAGAAGAAAACAAGAAATGTAAATATAAGAGTATATTCATAAGTGGCGAATGTGCATCTGTCCATATGTATGTGTTATAAGATGCCCAGTCCAAAGATTTCCAGCTGGTTAGTCAAAAAATTATTGTTAGATGTCCACCAATTCATAAGTATATAAACTCTGCCTATAAATTTTGTACACAATTTGACTCTGCCACTCTAAACAATGGATGGGTTAAGAAAATAAATATGCATACAACAAAATTCTACATAACCATTAAAAATGCAGTTGCCAGTTCTGAAAATCATTGATAGTAACCTCCATTTGACTACCTGGAAATTGAGGCTCAATAAAATGAGTAAAAAGAAGTTAACTGCTGAAAAGCTTTTATCACATGGCATACCTGTGCAAATTCTTCCCCTACTGAAATGTCTCATCAACATTTAAAAGTGAACTCATCTATCTCAGGTTAACTGAAACCTTGGAATAACCCCTCTCTGTAACCAACTCCTCTCCTTCAGCAGAACTACACATAATAGCATGTATTCATCTTGTTCTTTCCTAACCCCATCACAACTAATGCCTGACCTAAACCCTCAATCTAAACTCAATAAAATCAGTATCTATTATTGGATACTACCTAGTAAACAGCTCTTAAATCAGTCTCTTCTTATATCATTGTTCTTACCTCTCTCCTCTAACCCACTACCACCCTCTAATGTAATGCTACTTTCCTGCCCATCTCGCCTCTTTATTCTCTACAGAGTAACCAAATAAATTTCCCAAACACAGATCTGATCATGTTGTATACACAATCAAAAACACATCCTGCGCTCCCTTTAAAACCAACTGCTCTTAGGATGACACCCAAAATTCCAAACATTTGAACACTGCCTACACAACACTGCAGGACACAGGCCCCACCCCCACAACTTTTCTAGTCTCAAGTCCTACCACTTTCCCCCAACTACTCTAGTGTTCCTTTCTCTTTCAACCTCACCAAGCAATTGTTCTGATGATTCTTCAAATATGGCACAGTCCTACTGGAACAAACCATATCTACATGAGTAACTCCATTTATCACTCTGTATATGATCCAGAGAAGTCCTTATCTCATTCTTTTTGGAATTATACACCCTGCATAAGAAAATATTCAATAAATATTTGTTGTCACAATCACAAAATACAATAAAGATACTTCATGGAGAAGACTTGCAGAAGGTCTAGTGTCATGGCTTTAAAAAAAAACAAAAACAACAATGACGACTACTAAAGGCCATAGTAAAATGGTTTACTAAATAATATCAACAAAGACAGAGACCCTATGGTACTCTGAGGCAAAAATGAAATAAATTGAAATATTAATATGATCACTTATTCAAACACTTATTTCTAAGGGAGAATGAGGAACATTTTAAAACCTTTCACTCACAAGTTTTTCTTTCTCTAGTTTTTGTAGTAAACTCTCCATGTTACTTCCAATTCTTGTCTTTTCTACAACTTCATAAAGGCTGCAATACATTCCATTCTTCAAAACTGACATAAGAAAAAATACAAGGTAAATATTCAAATCAAATCTGCTTCTTATATATTTTAATAAAATTAAATTACTTACCTTCACTTGGACCTAAGTATGTTTCCTTATAAAACAGCGCCGGAGGGATTTTCTGTTTCAGATGATCAATACTCATAACTGTTTCAACATCTAACTTTTCGGGACTGAAAGAAAATTGAAAAAGTATGTTTGCCTCACCTGTATTTTTAACTCTAGCAATGTTATCTCCTTTCCACCCACAACATACTATTAATATTAGACTTGATTCTAAAGAGGATTGGAAATGGGAAGCCCAGATATATAGAGAAGTAGATAGGAAGACTGGTAATATCACCAACCTTCCATTTTTAAGCCAGAAGCTAATCTTATACACCAATTTTCCTAACCACAAAGGATTAAAGGCTGTCCTTTTATTAAGACAATTTGAGTATGAATCCTGAAAGTAATCATCAAACATTTAATGAAGGCCCATAATGTTTGGGTGGTAGCAAAAGATCATTTTAGACCATTCTATTCTAATATATGCTGCACAGGACTGAAAACAGTCTATAAATTTTAACTTACCTCACCACATCAAAGAGGTTTCCAACAAAGAACTGATAACTTTTAAGTCTACCATGTTCAAATTGCTAAATGACAAATATATCTAATTAGGATAAAACTTTGAAAAATTACTTTTAAAATTTAAAATCATTCATAAACTTTTATGCTATAAATGTATATGACTACTTAGCCCATTCTCAAACCAAGATAGAAAAGCAGAGGGCCCATTTTGCCAACTGTGTTTCCCAAGTTATCAATCTTTTAAAACAAATCGACATTTACATTGAAGTTCTTGTGGACCAAAGCAAAATTTAAATATAAGAATAAAAAGCAAAAGAAGAAACTATATTGAGCAACCGCTAATTGCTATTTTCTTATAATATACTTACAGCTTGATAGGCAAAAAAGCACGAGTGGTTGACCTCAGAGAAATATAACACAAAAGCTTTCCTTTATTTAAAAGCTGTCCTTTCCACAAGGTGTAGTTAAATTTGTCTAAATAAAAAGAATGATATAGTTCAGTCTCTAGCAGCCCAGAAGCAAATACATGTTTACTACAAATAAGGGAAAAACATCTATGACAACAAGAAATAAAAATCACACAAAAAACACCCATGGCATTGCTATTTAGGAGAGAGTTCAAATAGGATTTTTGTTTCAGGGATCTTTTCCCCTACAGGATTATTCCAGCTGCAAAAAATTAACAAATTTGTCTAAATGTCCTCATATCAGACAGTTGAAGAGCAAAGACCAAGCATTTACTGCCTTCTTATTTCACCCAAAGGAGACTATCTTACTATATTAAATCCAGTTAACTACACAAATCACAAATCCCCACAGCATCTCCTACCCTATCTACTCACTTTCTTTTCATTGTGGAGAAACTTGATGACAGAAAATGTCAGTTTTGCTTTTAATCTTTTCTGTGTCTTCTAAATCCTAAACTTCTGATAAATGTATTTTAATTATCTAAGTTGTAAAGCTTGTTTGTTTACTTTTATCAAAGTGCTAAAATCCTTTGGTTTACTCATAGTTTCAGCAGCTTCTAAAGAAGACCTTATGCTTGGACAACCAAATGTTGATGCTATATCATAACATGGCCTCACCCCTTTTATCATACTTTGCAGATTTTTGTCCATTATAAAAATAAAGTAAAACACTAATTTTTTTATTTTATGTACTTATTCTTCCAATTTATAAAACTAAAGGAGAATAATAAAAGAATCTTACCAGTGTTTCTATCTGCATTGAAACTGTTAGATCTACAAGTTTTAAAAAGAAAAGAAAACATTACTGATTGGTAACAAGAAAGTTAACATTCAGGATCTTGACATAAGCACTATTTCTAATGGCATAAGGTACAAGAAAAATTAAATCCTTTTTATCCAAGTGGGAAATACATATGAACTACTTATTACATCCAAGTCTATATGAAGAAAACAATTACTTACTTGGCTCAAATTATCATATCTGTCCAAATTTATGGGAGCTATTTTCCCCAAAAATAGTCATCAGAAGAAAACAGAGTCCATTAAAGTCTCTGTGAATTACTTTATTTTGGTGATGAGATTTGAAAAAATAGCCTCAAAATACACTTAAATGTATTTATTCATCATTCAACAAATATTTACCAAGTTCCTATTATTTACCCGGCACAGTTCTAGATAACAGGATTACCAGGATGAACAAAGCCCCTGCCTTCATAGAGTTTACAACCTCATGAAGATTCCAGGCAACAACCAAAAGTAGTATATAGTTTACCAGATGATGGTTTTAAGTGAAACCAGAAAAAGAGAAAGCAATAAGGTTATGGGGTTAAAAACAAAAATCATGAAAGGCCTCACTGATAAAGTCACCTTTAAGGAGAGATCTGATAAAGGTTTTTAGTGTAAACAATGTAGCTAATTGGGAAAAGAGAACAGTAAATGCAGAGGCCCTGAGGCAGAATGATTCATAGCAGCATTTGAGGTATAGCAAAGGTGTTCAAACAATGCTCATTTTTAAATGATACGGAGACCAAAAGATAGAATCAAAGAAGAGGCAAAAAAAAAAAAAAAAAAAAAAAAAAAAAAAAATTAACACAGTTACAATTCCTGGAGGTATGACCTCATAATTACTAAGTGGTGGATGTCTTTTAAAGATTACTATCGAAAGGCCCTATTGTAAATTTATCATGGAAATCATAAATACAGAGCCACAAGAAAAATGAAAATCACAAGTGTCTGGATAACATATGAACTGCTACTTATGGCTATGGATGGATGGTTACCAGGGCTATTTGGTGACATGAAATAAGTGTGCTGGATCTCAAACAACTTAAAGAAAGACAAGATGATTTGATCTGGAAAACCAACGAAAAGGTTGCCCTCAAAAATGTGTTTCATGATATGTGGCTTTTTAAAAACAGTATTTCTAAATTAATAAGGCTCATACATAACTTTAAACAGACATTTGACCATTTCACCTACATCCCTATACATTTACTTATTCAATTTTACCAACATTTTTTCTGGAATCACCACATGGGCGAAACAATAAGGGAGACTACTTTGCATTTGGTCACTTTGTATTAAAGCTTATAAGAAATCATCAGTGGTACTCAACTCACTGAAAATCAGAATCACCTGGAAGCTTTTAAAATTACCAATGCCTAGGGAGGGCTAAGTTCGTTGATTTCGGCTTATGTCATGATCTCACAGTTTGTGAGATTGAGCCCCACATTGAGCTCTGCACTGACAGCACAGCCTGCGTGGGATTCTCTCTCTGCTCCTCCTGTCTCTCAAAATAAACAAACATTGAAAAAAAATTACCAATGCCTAGGCTCCTTAATACACATTTGATTTAATTTGTTTGAGGTAGGATCGGGGATCTTTTGTAGAAGCTCCTCATTTGTAGGAGAGCTAACACACAAAATTTCACTTTTTTTTAAAAGCTGCATTTTAGGGGCACCTGGGTGGCTCAGTTGGTTAAGTGTCTGACTTCAGCTCAGTTATGATCTCACGGCTCCTGGGTTTAAGCCCTGCATAGGGCTCTGGGCGGATAGCTCAGAGCCTGGAGCCGTTTCGGATTCTGTGTCTCCGTCTCTCTCTCAAAAATGAATAAACATCAAAAAAAATTTTTTTTAATAAATAAATAAAAGCTGCATTTTACTCAACTATGCAAACCTTCAATATCAAGAAAAAAAGGGTTAACTGGTGAGGTTTAAGTAAATTTTAGTTGCATATAAAGTACATTTTTCACACTCTACTTTCACAAGTCATCATAAACACTGTGCATCTAATTAGTTGCAAGACAAGAAAAAAAATGGGAAGAAAACAGTGTTCTAGGCCATGCAGGATATGTAAATTAGTATTCTGAATGATGTCTAAAACTCACGAGTCTTACCTTGATGAAGGTACAAACTTCGGAGTTTGTATATCATCTTTGTAAGTAAAAGATACAACGGCATATGGACACACATGTCTTGGTCTTCGCCTGAGTTCATCAAAGATATACTCATAAAAATAATACTAAAAATAAGAAAATGAAAAATTAACTTCTATAAAAAGACAAAAAGGTACAGAGTAGAATCTTTAGTTGCCTGACTTTAGAGAAACATAACACCATTTAAATGTCTCTAACAGGAAGTATCTTTAAGCACTGCTTGTTAATTTATTTAAAATAATTTGCACTTTATATTCATTTTATGGTATAAAATATTCTGCTTCTATCTATCTACCTACCTATCAATCAATCAATCAATCATGCCAGATCAATCAATCATGCCAGAGCACTAATAGGTACTTGAAAAAGTTATTACTAAAGAGCTGAGGGCTCAGTATGTGCAACAAATTTCCTCATAAAAATGTTACAAATGGACATTTATAAGCTCCAAGTCAGCCCAGAAAAGTCAATTCAATCCAAAAAGTAAAATGCTAAGGACACAATCTCAACCAAATCTAGTATTCTGTTCATTATTTCAAAAGAAAAATATATTCTTGGCTCTAACCACAGACTAAGCAGAAAAAAGGAGTTAGAAGAGATTATGAACACAGGTGACAAACGTCCCCTTCACCTATTCACAACATTCATTAGGGTTTTGTGACTCACAGACTAGTGATTTTTTTTCTTTCTTTTTTTTTTTTTTTTTTTTTGAGAGAGAGAGAGAGAGTGAGCAGGGGAGGGTCAGAGAGAGAGAGGGAGACACTGAATCCGAAGCAGGCTCCAGGTTCTGAGCTGTCAGCACAGAGCCTGACATGGGGCTCAAACCCACAAACTGGAAGATCACGACCCAAGCCGAAGTGGGACACCTAACCAACTGAGCCACCCAGGCACCAACCCAGACTAGTGATTTTCATTAAAAAGAATGCCCTGGTTTATAAACAAAGCACTGTCCTTCAAAGTTTATTCCCTTGGGAAACTACTGATTTTCAATATTGTTGCTGCTCTAAAAATGCCTGGAAATTTTTTGGAAACATCAAGCCAGTTTACAAGTTCTGCTAGAAAAACCTACTGCTTTAAAAAAAGGGTGGGGGGGGGGCACTGGGTGGCTCAGTGGTTAAGCATCTCTTGACTTCAGCTTACAAGGTTCCTGAGTTTGAGCCCCACATCCAGTTCTGCACTAATGGCACAGAGCCTGCTTAGAATTCTCTCTCCTTCTCTTTGTCCCTCCCCCACATTTGCTCATGTGCACGCTCTCTCTCTCAAAAACAACTATACAAAAAAAAGGAAGAAAAAGAAAAGCCTATTGCTACCTTCTCCAACTACTGTTCAGAAGGCAAACAAACAAGTCAGCCCAGACATCTTTGGTGAATATAATTTTTGCTGAAAGCCCCCAACAATATGTCTTGCCCATTCAGAGTCTTCAAAAAGTCAACTATACACTTCAATTAAAAAAAAGTTTCAAGGATATGGTTGGCTCAGTCAGTACACTGTGTAACTCTAGATCTGGGGTTTATGAGTTCAAGCCCCACGTTGGGTGTAGAGATTAAGATTAGTTAGGGGCGCCTGGGTGGCGCAGTCGGTTAAGCGTCCGACTTCAGCCAGGTCACGATCTCGCGGTCCGTGAGTTCGAGCCCCGCGTCAGGCTCTGGGCTGATGGCTCGGAGCCTGGAGCCTGTTTCCGATTCTGTGTCTCCCTCTCTCTCTGCCCCTCCCCCGTTCATGCTCTGTCTCTCTCTGTCCCAAAAATAAATAAAAAAAAAAAAACGTTGAAAAAAAAAAAAATTTTAAAAAAAGATTAGTTAAAAAAACAACAACAACAACAAACCACAAAAAAAAACACACAAAAGCTTCACTCACACTCACAATTTTTTTTTTTTTTTTTTTTAAGGAGCTGGGTGTGAAGCCTGCTTGAGATTCTCTCTCTGGAGAATCCTGAGCCTCAGAGAATATGGCAGCAATGGCCAACACCATGATTCACCTGGTAAAACATGAGGAAAGGACCTTGCTAACTTGTCCCCAGACTCCTGACCCATCAAAACTGTACAATAAGAAATTTGTGTTGTTTTAAGCCACTAAATTTGTGGTAATTTGTTATGCAGCAATAAAAAACTAGTACAATGAAACAAACAAAAAAAGGTTCTCTCCCTTGACCCTGCCTGCGCGTGTGTACTTCCAAAAAAAAATGACTAAAATTTGGTAAATATTATACTTTTAAGTACCTGTAGTTTACTGTATTATCAATTATATCTGAATAAAACTTGCACCTTAGAAAACTCTAAGTTTGTAGTCTTAGAAAAATGTTAAAATAAAAAATATCAAATCAACAGTGCAAAATTACATCAATTAAGGTAATTCAAGGGGCTTCAACTTTACCTTGAAGAATGAGTAGTATTTTATTAGACAGGATATCTTTCTAGGCCAGGATCTAGGCCAAGAGAAGCCTAGGCTTCAAATAAAATGAGGTTTACTGAGGGCAGCAATCATACAAAACATCAGCTTGGAAGGAAGAACTAGACTAAGGAATGTATTACTTTGTTAAGTCTGGGGAGCCACAAGACTTAGGTTTCTGAATGGTCTTGAAAACACTGAACAAACAGTAGTGAGAAACACTGGAGTCTGGTAGTGTTATATGGATACCAGAGGTTAGACTGGTGTGGTGGCAGAAGGTACAGAAAAGGAGACATTTTAAAGGATTTGATGACAAAACAGATATGAAGTCATTAACACTGAAATGAATCCAGGCACTTACCTGGGTAAGCTCATAGGCTCTGTAAGCCAAAAGTGATGTAACTCTATTGGCATTCTTTGACACGTGACATTCATGTTTCGGCGTTGGGTCCAAAGCACTTTTATTTAATATAGATTCCAAACTTTTTATTTTACCCTAAAATAAAGAAAACCTTTTAAGTCCACCTAACCTAATTTATACCTCTCTGAATACAGATCACCTATGACAACAGTTCTTTCCTTTAATACCTGGTAACACTCAACACTTTTTACCAATATTGAAGCAGTAAAAAGGAGTTAACCATGAAAAAAAAGTGCTGTTTGAATTTAATAACAAGGAAATAGAAAAAATTTTTTTTAAATGTTTATTTTTGAGAGAGAGAGAGAGAGAGAGAGAGAGAGACAGACAGACAGACAGACCACGAGCAGGGAAGGGGCAGAGAGAGAGGGAGACACAGAATCCGAAGCAGGCTCCAGGCTCTGAGCTGTCAGCACAGAGCCTGACGCGGGGCTCGAAACCACAAACCGTGGATCATGACCTGAAGTCGGACGCTCAACCGACTGAACCACCCAGGCGCCCCAAGGAAATAAAAATTTTATTCACAACACTGTTCATTAGCCTAAATGACATTACCAGTTGTATTACCCTCTTCATTCTTTTCTTTGGAAAGGAAGTCAAATAGATTAAAGATGGCAAACCACTCTTCAAAGTATGTTTATCTACTAAATAAAGCAAGCATCAATTTTAATTTAATCAAACTCCTAAAGACAGAGCCAACTAAAATCCAAACCAAATGCTGTCTTTGATATATGAAATGTAAAAGTTAAAATTACCTTCATTATTTTAAAAATAACAACATCGCCCACTGCCCCAGCTTCCAAAGGGTTAGCTTGTAATAAATCAGCATACTTAGAAAGATAGATACCTAGTAAAGAGGGAAAAATTAAAGAATTTGAATAAGGGCACAAATACTAAAAAGAAAATTCAAACATTTAATCTAATGATGAGAGAAAAAGTATGACAACTTAAAAAAAAATGTAATGACAGTAAAGACAGTGGATATTAATCCAAAGCAAAACAAACAAAAAACAAAACCTAACCACAAAACTACAAAAAAACCTGTGAAACTATCCAAATTTCTCAAAATCACCAGGACTGAGTTAAAAAAATAATAATCTTTGATCAATTTGAAGTATGCAAATCAGAAACAAAGGGTAAAACTGGTTTTACGCTGCATAACCTCAAACTATCCTCCTTTTTCTGAGAACGTGACAAAGCAAACATGAATTTAATTATAAGGACTGCAACAAAAACATGTTTAAGTGGCAACTTAATAGTAGATAAATGAAAAAAAAAAAAAAAAAAAAAAAAAAAAAAGATTACCCATGGAAGGACTGCCAAGAATGGTTATTTTGGACTGGCCCACCTGTAATCCTTTTTCACATATGCTTTGCACCTAAACAAACAAAACACTTCATCTTGCAATCATAATACATTTAAAACATGAAAAGATAATTTATAAACTTGTTTTAAATAAAATACAAGCTCCTAAACCCTGTAAGTTCTACATTATAGAAATTTTATACACATGACAATTTATGACTAAATATCAATGTGAAACTGGCTTATGCTTGCAATGTAACCATAGCAGATATCCATTTTTGTTTATACTAGGTGTGACAGATACTCAGAATTCATGCCACTTGTATATACAAACATTCCCTTTTAAAGAGAATTAGAACTGGCAAAACATTTAAAGAAAAAGTAACTCCACCTACACAACTTTAATTAAAGGAGACAAAATAGCTCCTAGTACATATAATCAACAATACATATAAACAACAATATTAAAGATAATCTACTTTAATAAAGAGAAAATTATTATCAAGCACATCCTAGGCAAAGAAAATAGGTTTGGTCAGAGAAAAAATAAGCACATTTGAAAAATAAATTACATAACAATGAAATATCTTGCTCTACTAAATCATTTCTTCCACATATATATCCACTTACACATATCATTTATAGTAAAATGTAAAACATTAGTTTATAATTACCAAGTGTATTGTTCACACTGCAAAATTAGTAACTTACAGTGGAAACATCCTCAAATTGTTTTTTATAAAAGGAGTTCACACACCTGATATCGATCAACCATAAGAAATGCATAGGATTCCGAAAGTTCTTTATCCAAACGACCATCAAACTTCAGTTCTCTTCGCTTTTCGGTGAACTAAATAAAATAAAATCTGTAATAACTCCTTAGCATGTGATTATGTCTTTCAAGCTAATAGCTTCAGGAATTTTATTTCTAAGACATCCCAAATGTAACCAAAGCAGAAATGATCTTTTCTCTCCCTATAATTTCCATGCTTCAATTAATTTTTACCCCATTATAACTAGCTCTTTATACCTTGTAATAATCAAATAAACATCTAATATCTATGAATTTTAACTAAATGTCTACTAAAATTTTGCCATATTCCAACTCTCCCACAGATTTTTAAGTTAATAGTTACCTTTGCATCTCTCATTTTACATAACATGGTACACTGCATAAAGTAGGTGGTTTAATAAATCTCTGCAGAATGGCCAACTTCTGGACTATAAACTCAATTAGGACAAGGAAAAATGTTTTCTTTATAACTACATTCTCAATGCCAAGTACATAAGATGTACTCCATATATATTTCCTGGATAAAAGTGACATCCTCTAAGTATAACTCAACTGCAAGTCACCCAAACTGCTTCCACTTTTAGATACAAGCAAATGGATATACATTCAAAATATGGAACATACATCTAAGAGATTTACATGCAGTATTCAGGCCATTACTGATGTTCAGTAATTAAAGAATTATTAGACAAAATTTTCATATAAAGTTAATAAATAACCCCTATCACACCATAAAATCACATCAAACTATCAAGGTTTTAATTTTCTCAAGTAGCCAGTAACTTCAGGGATTCCTTCGAAGTTCAATTCTGGTAGCACTGGGTTGACCACTTTACAAAAGTACAAAATTAATAGTAGTTCATGTGCATTAGAAAGCAACAAACACAAAATATTTCTAAACATCTCATTTGTATTACTGCAGAATTCCTCATTCTGGCTTTTCCTAAAAAGGTTTATAATCTACATGAAACTTAAATTTACTATCTTACATACTTAACTATTCCCCTTTGATTACATTTTTTTTTTTTAAGTTTTATTTATTGGGTGCCTGCATGGCTCAAACTCACGAACCGTGAGATCATGAACTGAAGTCAGACACTCACTTAAACTGAATGAGCCACCCAGGTTCTCCCAAAACTACCATTTTTAAAGAAAAGGAACATAAAACAACTTCTAGGCTATTAACTGGTTATGAAGAATCTTACAATAAGTACTATTTAAAACTTACCTCCTTTTCCAAAAGTTCATTATGTATCAAGCAAGCACGTTTGTAGTTAAAATTTGTTACTGAGGTTGGTTCAAGGTAAGATGAATGGAGAATATTTAGAACGTCTTCAAATTCTCGAGAGCCTGGAGTTAATGGCTGAAAAAGTGCTAAAACAAAACAAAACAAACATTAATTTTAAGATTATTCCTTCTTAAGTCTAATTTCTTAAACTTTTGCGGGCTTACTATAACTTTTAAATAAGGTTGAAATAAGGCATCAAGGCTAATTTTGTGATATTCAAAAGAAACACATATTAACGGAGAGAAAATAAAAATCAATTGCCTACATTGTTCAGTTCCTTCAGCAATAAGTATCTGGCCGTTACACATGCACGAGCAGGTTACAATTTTGCAAACCTTAAGAATGTTACATCAGGCAACTTTAATTGCATAAAGACTCTCATAAGAAAGAATTTGTGCATAAACTCAACTTGTCTCCACTCCTTTTTTATGTTACACTGAAATAGGTCTAGGACCATTTACTTGAGCAAACTAAATGCTTACAGCATAAATGAATGCATAAAAACATTTAAGATACTTATGTATCTATATAATAAAACTATCCTACCTGGTTTTTAGTACTGTTAGAATAAAATACACTGCATCCATTGGCTTCTTGTATTACCAATACAAAGTAGTGGGACATTATGAAAGCTTAGTGAAATGGAAAGATGTAGAGCTTTGGAGTGAAGCATGGACACAAATATCAGATCCAGCATTTACTAGCTTTGTGGAAGTCCCTGGGTAAATCAATTCACTTAACCAAAAATAAGCTCAGTTCTCCTACCTGTAAGAATTCATTCCAGCTATCCTAATAACCACTAAATTCTACATGCCACACATGATACAATACACGGAAAAAGCTCTAAGCACAACATCTGTTGTTCAAGTAAGACAATAAAAGTTTTTACTCTCCACACCTACAACTATTCCACAACCCATTTAATTTTTAAAATACATGGGGCGCCTGGGTGGCGCAGTCGGTTACGCGTCCGACTTCAGCCAGGTCACGATCTCGCGGTCCGTGAGTTCGAGCCCCGCGTCAGGCTCTGGGCTGATGGCCCGGAGCCTGGAGCCTGTTTCCGATTCTGTGTCTCCCTCTCTCTCTGCCCCTCCCCCGTTCATGCTCTGTCTCTCTCTGTCCCAAAAAATAAATAAAAAACGTTGAAAAAAAAATTAAAAAAAAAAAAATAAAATACTTAAATATCCACTTGTTCTTAGACCAGTGGATTACTGGTCTAATAATTTCAAATTTCCACTTCATGCATGAAATAGTTTAACTTAATAATAAATTTCAAGAATCTATGTACATAAAATTTCCCCAAGCCAAAAAAGGAACTACTTATATTTCACTGTATATAGAAGTATTCATTCATAGAACTTTGTTATACTGTGTTACTTTAATTTCTTTTGAGGTACTATTTCTAAAGAGTCAATAAATTTCATGGTCAAAATACTTTTAGGCTACGACTAAAAATTGTACGTACTCTTAACAGTACTAGACAACAAATAAGATATTTTCACCATATTTTCTAAACATACTATTAGGCTTTAAAGGACATGTCAAATGACATATCCATCCATCCATTCACCAAACCATGTATATTATTACAAAAGTGTCTGTAAAACTGTAACGTGTGTATAAATGTGTATATCGATGACAAAATGTGTATATACGGTGCCCACTACTTTGGGGTCACACACTAAAATAAAGAAATAAAGCCAACATAGTTATAATGCAATGAAGACACTGACTAGGGTTAATCAGAAAAAAAAAAACCTCAAATAGAACAATTAAACACAAAGTGTCCTATAATCAAATTTGTAGCAGATGAATACATTCAATAATCTACTGTTGTAACCTCTACTGTTGTAACCTCCACCAGAGCCAGAACCATATGTGCTTTATTACCCTACCTTTATCATATGCCAGTAGCTAGAACTGTGAGCACTGGACCCAAGTAAGTTGAATAAGTAAGTTCGTAAAGAAAGTGAGAATAAACTTTCTCAATGATTTTTATACTGAGGGGTGCCTGGGTGGCTTAGTTGGTTAAACAGCTGACTTTGGCTCAGGTCATGATCTCATTATTCATGAGTTCAAGCCCCACATCAGGCTTTCTGCTGGCAGCACCAAACCTGCTTCAGATTCTCTATCCTCCTCTTTGCCCCTCCCCCACTTGCCTTCTCTTTCAAAATAAACTTAAAAGTTTATACTGAATACAAACATATTCTACACCTACCAAAGTATCATTGCTGTGTCATCTTAAATTAAGTCCCACAGATTCAATAATTCAGTAATATGTAAAACAAAATATAAGCTCTGAAATAAATCCTCTTAAGTCAAATCAGTTTTATAGAATAGGAAAAAACATCTTTGTGACTGTCCCCAACTAAATTGGGAAAAACTTGGCAAGGAGAACAGCATGTATTTGGAATAGTCTTTCACATCCAAAATGGGTTAAGCATGATTTCAAAAATTGGGTTTTATGCACGATTCCTTTTTTTGTTGTTTCTAAGTGACTTCAGACATCTAAAATGCTCCTTCCGCAAAAGTTTCATGTGGCTTTAAACTTCTATGAAATCTTACAAGTCTACATAAAGCATTTTCCTTAGTTAAGCTGTCCCAACACTATTTTGACTATCAATCTAATCATATGGGGGAAATTTCATCATATAAGTTTATAGAGAAATTAACATTCCAATTATCAGAAAAGTACTTAACATTTGTTTCATTCCAAAGCAATGTCCTATAGTCATGTCAAGTGTCCTCAAGTAGACTGCCAGTGGGGGGAAAACATTCTTGTGAATGAAAATATAGAAAAAGATGCCTGTGTCCTAGTTATTTTATATATCAAATGATTCCTTTGGCTTTACTAGTTAGGCCAAAGTTGTAATTTCTTTTTCCTCCCAGTTTTCATTTCTACAAAAATAAAATTATGCTGTTAACTCTTTTTAAGGATTTCAAGTCAAAGTGCTGGTAATCATAATTAGAAATTTAACAAGTTTTTGTTCTGAATGTACATTCCCTAGTAGCCTATTTTGTCCTTAATAATCCTCTTAACACTCCACATCCCATGGTCAACATATCCTATCACTTCTCTTAAAGAAAACATGTATACATCATAATCTTAATTATAGGCCATTATTTGAGGCAATTAATAAACAATCCTGTGATTATCCAAATGGGGAACAGAACATTTTATGATAATTATTTCACTTATGAAAAGTCAGTATCCAATATATTGTTTTCTGGATTCTGACAATTACTGAGTCTAACCATTAGTGGGTCATTATTACTATTTAGATAACTATACTAAGAGCTTTACATGAATGATCTCATTTAATCATTAAAACCATCCTTAGTTCAATTATACTCATTTCACAAATGAACCTGAGAGCTAACAGCCAATATGACCCAAGGTTGCATAGTTGTGAATAACAGGGCAGGTAGGATTCAAATTCAGGCTGCCTAGCTCCAAATCTTATATCCTGAACTCTAAGTAGAAGATATATATATATGTGTGTGTGTGTGTGTGTGTGTGTGTGTGTGTAAGAGCTGAAACTGATCATTACAGAACTGGGAGAATAAAATTGTTTCTTCATTTTAGACCAAGAAATCATATAGAACACTTAGACACAGAAAATTAGGTATTAAAGAAAAAGAACTTGATGTCCAGGATTATGCTCTTTCTACCCTCTTATGTGTCTCTTCTATCAAATCTCATTTTTCTCATTTTAATAGAGCCAAAAGCCAACGTGCCCTTTTTAGGGTTCTAAAGGTTAACAGAAGTAACCATAGTTCCTCCACACACCGAGAAACACGATTTTGCTTATTTATAGGATTTCCATAACATACATGTCAGAAATGAGTTGATGTACATAATTTACAAGGTTCCTTACGGACAAAATTGATAATAGATGTTTTATGGGACTGAAGAACAGATTTAAAGACATTAGGAGATTTATAATTCAGACAAGGAAAATGGATCACAAAATTAGAACTAGAATTCAGGTCTCCTGACTCCACACTATCCATACTATCATTAAATATTTTTGACTACTGGTAGCATACAAATATATATTGAATTTAATGTTCTATTTAAGCAGTTGGAATAGACATAAAATTTAAGTCATGCAACAGCTTTGTTCCTTTGTCAAAGAAACAATTTTCAATTACTTTTACCAATTTACTTAGTGTAAATGCCAATCTTTATGTTTGTATTACGATTTATGTATATATGTAAAACAAAAACCCATCTATACATATATGTAAAAATAAGCTAAACTTTTAAAAGATAGACCACTATTATCAAAACATATAAACAGCCAATTTGAAATAAACATTCCAATTTAAAGTAACTAATTCATGGAAGAAAAGGAAATAGCCAAGAGTAGGCTGCAGATCATGTGTGTTCAATTCTCTGAATCCATCTCTCTGATGTCTAGCCATTTGTTCCTTCCAATAATTTATTTGAAAGATATTTTAAAAATCACTTTTCTCCAGTCTAATAAAATTGCTAAAGACATAATGCTTTAGGAATGGACGTTTCATCTCTAAATCAAGATTGAACACAATATAGAATTAAGAACGAATCTGCTGGCAGAGAACTAGAGAAACAAGTACAAATATGACTAAAACTAAAAACTATTGACTTTTTCTGGCCCAGGGAATAGGTCAAAGAAAATTTTACTTACATTACTTAAAATTGATACACACCTATCAAATGTTTTATGTGGATAACTGGATTCTGCCTATACTTCCCTGCTTACCTGTAAATAGGGAAATCTGTGGTACTTAGAACCCAGTCATTCATATACAACTACTGAAACACGATGCAAATTTCCTTAAAGGAAACTTTGCTCCAAGTCTTAAAAAAGACAACTGCAAATTCTGTGGGAAAAGATGGGTGCTGGGAAGGAGAATTAGCCATTAACTGTGCTAGCCTAGACCAGTATGGACGCAGGTGCATGAGAAGTTAGTCTTGTGTCCTACAGAAAAAAAAACATTGACCAATAAACACTTTCCAGAAAATGAATCATCACTACTTCATGTCCCAAGAACTTTGGAGGGAAAAATTATATCAAATTGCCAATTTTAATTTACTTTTAATGACTTATAGTATTAGATTTTAGGGTAAAAGAAGGCAATAGAGAAACATCTACCGACAAAATCCAATTGTACAATTTGGTTAAATATAAGAACAGTGCCTCTTTACACTATAGAAGAGCCCAGCCAATAAACAACACAACATACATCAAAGAGTAAAATTTTACCCTCCCAGTCAAGTTAGGTCATTTAATCTGTCACCACAGATTAAATGTGTTAATTTCATAATGAACATAATTTCTGAATCTCAAAATACCCCAGAGATGAATACATACTAAATATATCTAAGTTTAACATAGGTTAAAAAATTTAATAGGTCAAATCAAAAGCTAACAAGAGCACTTATATTACAAAAAAAGAAGTCTTGCTACAGTTTGTGTAATGATAAGTACTGTACACCTAAATTCAAATTCCAAGTTCAAGTTGGAATTTGTGTGACCTTGGGCAAGTTATTTAACTTTTCAATACTTCGGTTTCCTCATCTGTAAAATGGGAATAGTACCTACTACATAGAATTTGGTCCACACATGTAAACTGCCTTAAACAATGCCCACAACTTACTAAGCACTATAAAGTGTTTGCCACTACCATTAATTAGAATGGCAGTATTCTGCATGTTATGCTACTGTCAAGACAAGGAAACGAACTTTGAGTCAGCAAGCTATACTCACATATATCTGAGGTACCATAATCAAGTCATGTTAAGTTTCACTGGAAACGCACAGTCACAAGCAAAGGTCTGCCATATTAAAATATGAATGCAACAGAATCTTTGATACTGGAAGGTTCAGAGGGATCTCCTGAAAATGATTTAATAGTCATGATAAAAGACTCCCGTGACCACAACTAGTATCTAGCCACATCCTATACATAAAGTGATACCTTTCAAGCCTTTCAAGAGGCAAAGATTTGGGGATGAAGTGCGAAATTAACAGTACCTGCTATACCATTTCTAATAAAACTTTCTTTTTAAAATAATGAAAAGTTGAATTTTTCTATTAAATTCTATCACCAAGCACTAACTTCTTTCAGTTTGGATAGGATAAAGTCCATGGTGGTAAAATACCTGCTTATTTAAGTTTTAAAAGCTCTAGTTAAGTCGTTATTGAATTATTTGAACAGCTGCTGCTTAGTGCATCAATTATTTTCACTAAATATGAAGAAAGTCCAGTGTGTTTTATTTTCCTTAGCTATAACTTCCCCAAGGTTGACAACCTTTTGCCTCTACATGAAAATGGAAAACAAATTTTCCCCATGGAGCATCAGACTCGGGGGAGAAAACAGCTAGATTTTATATTTCCTAATTCCTCAATTATTTCCACTTTTAGTGTGTTCAAATAAAGTTCTATTTTACAGCAACCTCTAGATTTACCTAATTAAAAAAAAATACATGTAAACAGTGCCTTTAACATTTCCTGGTGACTTCCCTCATTTCAAACCAAACTATGAGGCTTTCTACACCAATATTCTGGTCCTATCAAAAGTTTTAAAAGATGGTACATCCATTGTTTATGGTGTAACATAAACCATATTCTTGGGCACTTAAAAATGAAAGAAAAAAGGAAAGAAAAGAAAGAAATAGAGGAAAAAGGAAAAAATGGACTTCAAAATTTTATCAAGCTAGGAACAAGAGAAAAGTTCAATCTCCTACCTCATAAACCAGAGGCCACGTGAATGTACTTCCAACCTATTCTCTAGCAATTGATTAATTTGGGAAGAACATCTAACTTTCCTCATATAGGCCGTACCATAAATCTTGACTAAATAAACCAAAATAATGGACAGCCTTGACCTTTACAAATATCCCCTTGAACTCTAAAATACATTACATTAATTCACCTAAAAGATATTTCTAGAAACATTCCTCATGCTAGTGGGCAAAAGGTAACTTCATCTTTGTCAACATGGTTTCTGACACCAAGGATTTCCTTGGTTTTCTCATCCAAAAAGAAATTAAGTTTGATTTTATTTGTATCTTCCTGATACAAGGCTCTAACAATTTCAGTTGTGCAAATGGAGGTGGTTAAGCACATGGAAAAAAGAAGCACATGCTTCAATCAAGATTCCAAGTCTACTAAGACTTTAATTACAAATAAAAAAGCATTCTGCAAATAAAAAATTCCTATTATTTCCCAAAGTAAATCATGAAAACCTGAACCATGAGGTAAAACAAAAAGAGACTTTAAGTTGACTAAGTCCAAATCACTGGAGAGTCAAAAACAGTGTAATAGAAAACCGTAATACTACTTTTGATCTCCATTAGAAATGTGTCCCAATATAGCATTGTTTTAAAAACGTAAAAGTAGTTCATGTAACTATTCCCATATTGGTTCCAAAAAGTAGACTGGCCTTAAAAAAACCAAAAAACAAGTGACTGGCCTTAAAAAAACCAAAAAACCAACTTAAGTTCTCTCATCTGCAAGATCAAGTTGGTGACTCTTGGGCATAGGCTAACTTCTATTTTTTCCATAGGGAAATTACTGCACCAAGAACCTACCTTCCCATTCTTCTCAAATACAAGAGAAAACATACCAAAGTTTGGATTTAAAGAGAGACCTATTTTAATCTAACGCTTGAACAAGGGGGGAAAAATCTACATGGAAATGAAGTGTGATGGAAGACAGCAGTGTGCATGGATCACATCTAATGGAGATTTCTAAACAAGGGGAGACGCTGACATCAAGCAAATTTCAAGTAGACACTTCTAGCTGAAGAATTTCCATAGGGAGAAGCACTTGTGGTCCTCTGAATGCAATGGCCTTGGAGAAAGCCCCAGAATCCACGGCCACGGGCTATTTCCAGAGTGAGACTTGTCAGAAGCATCCTGAGGAGGACACACCAGCTTCTGTGCCTTCAGGGGTTGGGAGGGAGGGGCGCCGAGCACCATCTTTCCTCTCTGGGAGCTGCAGCCTTACGGACAAGCTTCAAACCTGAGCTACTTCCAACTTCCACGGGGAGAGGGGGAGCAGGGGAGCGTGGTTCCACCGCTTTCCTCTCGCACCAGGCGCAGCAGCTGGGTGGCCGTGGCAGTGAGGGGAGAGGCGGCTGGCGCTGCATGCGTGTTTACGTGTCTCGGATGGGTGTGGGAAGAGGAGACAGAGAGGTTCTAATGAAAAGATGGAGGGGAGAGAGAAAGAGGGGTTGGGGGAGAGGGGAAGCACCACCTTTCTTTTCTCTGCTCTTCCTGGGGATCTGAAAACTCCTCCTAACGGGTCTTTCGGGCTCTTCGGGGCCTTTGGGCACAGCGGCCGCGCCCGCCTCAGACGAGTCCTGAGTCTGCTCGTGGCTGACGCTCGGGGCGGCCGAGGCCGCTGCTGTCTCCTCAGGCCCGGCGCCGCCGCCGGGCTCCGCGATGCTGAGGCCGCCGCCGCCATTTTGTGGGGAGGACTCAAGCTCCGGAAGCGCCTGCTTCATCTCGTCGTCCCCGCCGCCGCCACTTTCCCAGCTCGCGTCCGTCGGCGGAGAGGCCTCCGTCTCCCCAGCAGTCGCCATCGCGCCGGCGTGAAGAGCTCCGGGAAGCTTCTGCCGGCAAGGTCGGCGGGGGTGGGGGGAAGGGGCGACGGGCCGGCCTCGCTGCCGAGCTGCTCTCAGCCCACCCACCCCCTTCCCCCCGTGGCCGCGGACCCCGGTCCCGACCCAACAGCCTCTCCGGGGCCCCAACGCCGACGCCCCAACCGTGCCGCCCGCCCTAGGAGCCGCTCCTCGCTCGGGCAGTTCTTCTGCCGGCCCCCGCCACTCAACGTGCTGGCGTCGGGGCCGGGAGGGGGCGGGGCCGTCGCGGGCCTCTCCGCCAATGGGGGCGCGGTGCCCGCCTCCGCGGGTGCGGATAGACAGCGTTGGGGGGCGGAGCCTCGGGGCGCCCGAGCCCGCCAAAAGGGGCGACCGCAACGCCCTGCGAATACCTCGACGCCGCGGACCGCTGCGGGGTGGACAGGGCTTAAGGCGAGCTGCGAGTTCTCGGACCGCGCCTGGCCAGCGCCGCTGGCGAGGAAGGCGCGCCTGATAGGTCCCGTGAGCTCAGGCGTCGCCTGTCTTAGCGAGATAACGGCCCTTCCCCCCCGGCACGAGTTCCCTCAGCCAAAACAGGATTCAGCCAGTGGATGCAGAATGAACCCGGCTTTGTGAAGTATTTGCGTGCATAGATAGACCTGGAGAGAGGAGATAAGATAGTAGTCTTACGACGACGACAGCCTGAAAGCCTCTGGGCCCAGTGATCTGCCTTGACCACCGGATCTACATCTTTACAATATATTACTCTCCGCATCCCTTTTTATCTTAAAGCTTTAGAACCAGTGACACGCCTCCAGCCAGCAGACAATACCTGAGACCCTTTAATGTGACTTCACAGCCTAGTGTTAACTGGATTTGATTCTGGGGAGCTTGAAGGGAGGGGGACTGCTGGCTTTTAGACTTTTCTTCTTTGGTGTTTTCAGTTTTCCTGTATTGAGTATATATTAAAGAAAAATACAAAAGTTTGCAGCCACATTAAAAAATATACAGCAGGTGGTCGCTCTCCTTTAAAACAATTTGACCGTCAAGTGGAAGGCAGTTTAAATACTTTATGCTAACTAGATTGAAATTACCATCATGAGTTATCTTGAGTACAGTCAGTATTTACAGAGTGCTTTCTGTATACCAGGCACTTTATCTCCATTGAATCTTCACAACAACAGGTATCAAGAACACACTATTTTACACAATTTAAAAAGTGTTGCAAGACATTGAGCAATTTAAGTTAATAAAATCAGAATTTGAAGGCAGGTCTATTTAACTCCGACATAGAGTGCTTGCACTTCACAGCTTCTCTAAGACTTAATCTTCACAGCAATCCCGCACCTTTATGAATTTTATGGATGAAGAAATGAGGATACTTTGCTCAGAGTCTCCAAGCAGCAGGGTCAGAATTGGGACCATATCTCCATTTTCAAACTCCAACCGTCTCCCAAGCAGTTGGCTGACCAAACCTATAATTATAATAAAACCCTAGGCCTTGCCACATGGCTAGTACTTAAAGAACATTCCCAAGGGCAACAGGAAAGTTGGATTCCTGTGTCCGGTTAAATACCATCCCAGCCGATCTTGAAAAGTTAATCATGCTTGCCCAATATATTTGCATCAGCTCAGTAAACCATAGTAAAGTGAGTTTAAAACAGTCACTCCTTTTAGTAAATAGTTAATGTAAAAACATTTTTAAATACTGATGAATACACGTGGGGCTATGTTGAGACAAAACGCTACATTATTTTAAGTTAAAAGTAACCTTTAAACTTAGGGAAAGAGGCTTCACTTGATATAAATGAGGTTACAGAAGATCAGACTCAGATGTTGAGGTCTCCAGATGCTGTCTTTTTTGTTGGTTCATTAAAGGCATCCCTGCAAGCTCATTCTTATCAGATCAAAAGATAAGTAGGAGCTAACTGCACACTGGTGCCATTACTCAACTAAGGCTTTCTGCATTTGCTCAGCAAAAGCCATTCTATTTGGAAAGTAGAAACCCTTAGGCTATATATAAGGCAAACGTGCTGGTGCTGGTTGTTGGTAATGAGTTACCTAAAACTAAGGCCAGAGAAACCATTCGTCTTCCACAGAGATTGAATCTTAAATTTTGTGAGATCAAAATTTTTTCCATTCCAAATTATTTAATTTTTTTTTTTTTTTTTTTTTTTTAGAGAGTGCAAGCTGGGGAGGACAGAGGGAGGGGGGAGAGAGAGAGAGAGAGAGAGAGAGAGAAAGAGAGAGAGAGAATCTTGAGCAGGTTCCATGCTCAGCATGGAATCTGACATGGGGCTTGATTCCACGACCCTGAGACCACAACCTGAGCCGAAATTAAGAGTTGGACACTCAACCCATTGAGCCACCTACGTGCCCCTAAAAATTTTTTTAATGAATTTACTATTATATCTCATAAGGTAAAAAAAAAAAAAAAAAAAAAAAAAGGAAGCTCTAACATAATCTTAACTATATATTCAGTTATTGTACATAGCAAAAATGTTTAGGTTTAGCTGGGTCACATTACTAATATTCAATATTAAAAATACTTTTTAATTGCTTATTGGGAGCTAAGCACTGCTATGTGATGAGGCTATAACTCTGAAGCAAATGGACGTGGTTACCTCCTTCAAGTTTACAAATCAGTGGGAATATATGTAAAATTAGGATCTATGGTGATGACTAAGCAGAGACCTAAAGATGAAGTAAAGTTTCAGCTACAAGAAAGGGATAGAGGGGGCATAAATTGGCTAAATCCTACCTATCTCAGGAAAACTAACACAGTAAGATAGAGAGGCTATCCATATGTATATTTATGCATATAGATATCCAGTATATATATATATATATATATATATATATATATATATATATTTGGTAGGGCAAGGCAGGGGAGGGAGAGAGGAAATGCAAGGGGATGAGCTACTACAGAGCACATGGTTCTAGAGTAAAGACTACCAAAGGTTAAAAGTATAAAACCTATGTTGCCCCCATCCACAGTAATGAACAAAACAATAACACAAGGAACATTAGAGAACAATAGGAGACAGTATATAATTAAATATCCAGGCTGATAAAGGGCAAACGGACCTAGCCTTCCGTAGGCCGAGAATAAGCTATGACCCATATAAACTTAAAGGGACTTCAGAACATGAGATGGTGAGGTGAACCTGTGTTTGCTTCAGGCTTTCATAGAAATACTGTTGCTGTTCCCTACATTAGTTCTGCCTAAAACCACATTTGCTGAGTTACTGGAAAACAAACCTTCCCTTTTAATTGCTTGTTTGAGCTTCTGTAAACCTGCTTGGCATAATCGCGCTTCCCCATTTTCAGTCATCACATCCTGTTCGAACTAGATAGAAGGCTAATATTATAAACAACATGATTCATCATTCAACTAGCTAGAGTCAGGCGCCATATTTCAAAAGCCTTTAGGACTGTTTGATTGGAGCCCGCCCTCTCCAACTGCCATCCTTTGCGATTCAATTGGTCGATGTAGCCTTTATAAGAAATTTCCTAAGCTTGTTCGGAGCCAGACGTTCGGGACCTGTTGTATTTCCCTGTCTGGCCTGGCCATAATAAACTTGTTTCGATCCTGTTTTTGCTGTCCGGAGTTCATAAGTGATCGCGACCTACAACACAGGGGTGCTAGGTGGCCCAGTAGGGTGAACTCCTACCTGACTCTTGATTTTGGCTCAGGGCATGATTTCAGGATTGGTGGGATGGAGCCTGGTGTCAGGCTCTGCACTGACAACTCAGAGCCTGGAGCCTGCTTCGGATTCTGTGTCTCCCTCTCTCTCTCTCACTGTCCCTCCCTTGTTTGTACTCTCTCTCTTAAAAATAAATAAATAAATAAATAAATAAATAAATAAATAAATAACTGCATTCACATTTTAAAACTTGGAAACATAATAACCTACTTCAACTTCTCATTTTAAAAATAAAGAAAGACAGTGGCCCAAGATCACATTGCCAGCTAATAAGACTTAACATTTACTGTGCACTTTCTATGTATCAGGCACTGGTATAAAAGTTTTACATGTATTGTCTCATTAATCCCCATGAAAAGCATTAATGTTATCCCTATTTTGCAGATAAAGAAAGTGAGGCAGAGTTGTTAATAACCAGTATATGCTAACTTCTTTTATCAGTGGTAAAATAAAGTCCAGATACAATTTCACCTCCCTTCCTCAAACAGTACTTTAGTTTTTAAAAATGTTTATTTATTTTTGAGAGACAGAGAGAGTGAACAGGGAAGGGTCAGAGAGAGAGAGAGAGAGAGAGAGAGAGAGAATCCTAAGCAGGTTCCATGCTGTCAGCTCAGAGCCTGACAGATGCATAAACCTTTGTTCTAGCAATTTTACTTCTAGAAATTTATAGTACAGCTATACACATTTTCATTCAAAATGTTTATTCGGGCATATCTGTTGTTGTTTATAATGGGATATCAAGTGTTTGTAGTAGGAAAGGATTGGACGCAACCTAAATATCTACCAATAGGATATATCCGCACAATGGAATACTATGCAGCCACAACAAGGAATGAAGCACTGGCACGTTACAACATGGATGCAACTTGAAGAAAACATTATGCTAAGTGAAAGAAGCCAGCGATGAAAGGCCACATATTGTATTGCATATCCATTCATGTGAATGTTCAGAATAGGCAAATCCATAGTAACAGAAAGCAGATTGGTGGTTACCAGAGGCTTGAAGGGGGGGGGGGGGGGGCAGGGTGGGTGCTGGGGAATGAAGACAAACTGCTAATGAGTATGGGATTTCTTTTGGGGGTAATGAAAATATTCTGAAATTAGATATGATGATAGTTGCACAACTCTGGGAATATACTAACAACCACTGAATTATACACTTTCTAAATTTTTATTTTTATTTTATTTTAAAATTTTTAAATGTTTATTTTTGAGAGAGTGAAGGGGGGGTGGGGCAGAGAAGAGGGAGAGGATGGAAAGCGGACTCTGTGCTGACAGCAGACAGCAGGATGTAGGGCTCTAACTCACAAACTGTGATATCATGACTTAGCTGACTGAGTTACCCAGGTGCCCCACTTTTTTAAAGTTTTTATTTATTTAAGTAATCTCTATACCCAACATGGGGCTCTAACTCATGACCCTGAGATCAAGAGTTACACACTCTTCTGACTGAGCCAGTCAGTTGCCTTGAAGTATACACTTTATTATTTTTTCGAATTATACACTTTACAAGGATGGATTTTGGGGTGCCTGGCTGGCTCAGTCCATGGAACATGCAACTCTTGATCCCAGGGTCATGGGTTCAAGCCCCATGTTGGGCATAGAGCATACTTAAAAAATTGTTTTTTAAAAAGGATGGATTTTGTGACTTACGAATTATATCTCAATGGAAAAAAAAAAATAGAGGACGTACTCATTCCCTGAGGACAGAGACTCCAGGCAGTGGAGACTTTCCTGTGCTGCTGGCTTTGATAAAGCAAACTGCCACGGGTTCTCCAGCTGCCAACACTTGAGAGCACTTAGAAGCAAATTCTTTCCTAGTGAGTCTCCAGGTGAGAATGAAGCCCAGCTGACATCATGATTTCAGCCTTGTGAGACCCAGGCACAGAAACCGGCTAAGCCATGCCCAGACTCTGTCTTACAGAAACTGTGAGATTAATACATGGGTATTGTTTTATGCCACTAAGTTTGTGGTAATTTTGTTATGCAGAAACGGAAAACTAACATAGAGGCTACAATATACTTGGTGTTTTCTAAGTGCTTTGCATATGTTAAGCTTATTCAATTTTCTCAACTTTATGAGGTAGGTACTTAAAACAATTCCTTTTTTGGAATGAAGTAGCTCATTATGTGCTTAAAAAAAGCAAGGTACAGAACAGGATGGATAGAATGGTAGTAGCATTTGCACCAAAAAGGGGGAAATACAGTTAAGTATATGTACCTATTTGCATAAAACTTTTGTGGAAAGCTACATGAGTAATTAGCAACATTGGTGTCCTATGGAAAGGGACTAGGTTCTGAAAGAAGTAGGAGAGACTTCACACCCTCTCATACTTTAAAGCATATGAATGCATCCCTTACCCAAAAAATTATTTTTTTAAAAAGAAAGGGAAAGAAGGTATAGAAAATCATGCTCAGAAGCTGTCATTGTCATTAGCAAGAGTAAAACTAGTATCTCAGTAATCATCCAGAAAGCCAATACAGAGATTTTAGAAGGGTCCTTATGTTTCAATCTAGAGGAATTATAGACTTCCACATGCTGATCAAAGAAAGCTATTAGGTAAGTAAATAGTTACAAGATTCACACATAGTCAAACAGAAGCACCACTAATAGTACTTCTGAAGTAAAAAAATCACTAATAAGATGGATAGTAACAACATTCCCCTAACATTTGCAAGGCAATTTTCATGTGTCTTTTTCAGGTAATAGATGCTGCTTATGATCACACATACCTTGAAACTTCAAGGTCACACAGCTAAGTTTTTTTTTTTTTTGACATGCCCATTGAAAAGCAGCAGTATGGAAAGATAATGAACACCAACCAACAAAACCACCACTACCAGATTCAATTCATAGAACTCCAAGGATCTTAAGAGATTAATTAGTCCAACCCATGTCTTTATGAATAAAGACAGTATTACAAGGCAACTCCATTGCCTATTCAGATGCATCAAAAAATATGAAAGTGTCATTCCTTCCATTACACTTCAGATAAAACAACAATTCTTCCATGGAATCTTCTTTTTCCAAAGTGCTTATCCTGTTCCTCACTGACGAGATATTTCTTGAGTGTATCCCAAGTAGGTATAAGAAAGACCCTGTTTAACACACACACACACACACACACAACACAAAACAAACAACAACAAAACAAGGGAGGCTCCCGCGGCGGGGGGGGGGGGGGGGGCTCAACTGGTTAAGCATCTGACTCCTGATTGTGGCTCAGGTCACCATCTAACGGTTGTGAGATGGAGCCCCACATCCGGCTCTGTGCTGGGCGTGGAGGCTGCTTAAGATTTTCTCTCTCCCTCTGCTCCCCCGCCCCCGTATCTCTCCCAAGGGGAAAAAAAAAAAAAAGACCCTGTAGTTTGACGACAAATTTGTTTGAAATTCATTCATGGTTGATGTCTGGAAGGAAAAAACATCCATGCAATGAAGAGAAGTCTCAGTTGAAGATAAGAATATAATTAGGGATGAGCAAGTATGCAAGTATCTCTTCAACTACACAGCTGACTCTGGTAACCACAAGTATCGACTAAACCCAGGAATCAAGAGCTGTTACTAAGTTTACTAAGTTACTGTTAAGTTTTTGTTTCATTTGAGTCGAACCCTTCTAAGGCTTCTGTTAAATTTAATACTATGGATGAATCTCACAGGCACAATGTTAAATGAAATAAGTCAGATACAAAAAGAGTGTGTATAGTATGATTCCACTTATATGAAGTTCAAGAACAGGCAAGAATAATCTATGATGATAAAAGAATAGTGGTTTCCTTGTGTGTGGTGGGGAGAGGGTGTTGATTCAAAGGAGACATGAGGAACTTTCTGGAATGATGGAGATGTTCTGTATCTTGATTTGGGTGATTGTTACACAGGGTATACGTATATAAATATTTATTGGACTGTACACTTTACAGTTGTGCCTTTTACCCTATGATGTTATTCTTCAAACAAAAAAACAAAAATGAGGGTTCTCGTTATTCAAGGGATAAAGAATTCTTCACGTGGCCCATATTGCCTTGCTGATTCTTCTTCTTCTTCTTTTTTTAAATGTTTTGCTTATTTTTGAGAGAGAGAGAGCATGAGCATGGAAGGGGCAGAGAGTGGGGGGGGATAGAGGATCTGAACCGGGCTCTGCGTTTACAGTAGTGAGCCTGATGTGGGGCTCGAACTCACAAACCATGAAATCGTGACCTTAGCCGAAGTCTGACGTTCAACCTACTGAGCCACCCAGGCACCCCGAACCTTGCTGATTCTAACCCTTATCTACCATTCCATCTGCACTCCTCTTCCCTAAGCAGTCTGGCACACTTGCCAAGCTTTCCTTGCCACATGATCAACCTTAATGTGCTATTTCCTCAGTGTGGTGTGCTCTTCTTTCTCGTGCCTCCCTCTTCCCAATTAGCTTCTGCACTTTCTTTGGCTCAAGCTTCACTTCCTCGTGTAAGCTTCCTCGATCGTCTAGATTGGGTTCCCTGTTTGGTGCTCTCATAGAATCTTGTTTCTTGCACTCAGACTATTACCACTTCCCTCAATCTGCAATTACTCCTTCATTTGTGGGATAATTTAATTCAATCTGTCTCTCCCATTAGACCCTATGGTCTGCTCCATGGGCTGAGGGCAATATCTGGGTTTGCTTACCATGGTATTCCCAGGGCCCGGCACAGTGCTTGGTACAGAGTAGGTGTTTACGAAGTATGTTTTGATTGCTGAGGACAAAGAGTTGCATCTGGTATTTTCTTGCTAGAAAATTGCTAATATCTCACACAACCTGATTTGGGTTTACCCCATTAAGTGTTTACTGATATATCTGGCTTTATGCAAACTGGATCCATTACATAAGAATCTAAATTTACCCAAAATAGGGGCACCTGGGTGGCTCAGTTGGTTAAGCATCCAGCTTTGGCTCAAGTCACGATCTCACGGTTTGTGAGTTTGAGCCCTGCAACAGGCTCTGTGCTGACAGCACTGAGCCTGCTTTGAATTCTGTCTCCCTTTCTCTGCTTCTTCCTGCTGTGTCTCTCAAAAATAAATAAGTAAACATAAACAAAATAAATTTACCCAAAGTATAAATTGAGGTGTGTCTAGTCAATGCCCTTTGAACATTGTATACAAATTCAAAGTGCCTTGTAGTGCATTTGAGAAGACAGGTGAACTTCACCTGCCAAATCCAAGATTTGTTTAAATCCAAAGGATTTGACAGTTGGAAGTGATGGTCATGTCCTATCTGCTGGCTGACCAGTACAGACCTAGTCATGAGATCATTTATACCACTGCAATTTCCACCTGAAGAAAGACTCAGATTTATACTAAATTTACATTGTAGAGTCTCTAAGATGGAGGATGGTACCAAGGAAACAAGTCACACAAAGAGGAAAGAAACGTTCCAGAGGAAGTGGTACATTGCAAGAGTGCAAGCAGTGGTGAAATGTGTGAAAAAAAAATTTAAGTTAAAAAGTGTCTTTGCTTTTATGTTTCTTATAACACAGGAGGGCAAAAGAACGTCGTGTAGGAATTGATGTTTTCAGAATAAAATGCATCTCACCGCTTAGTTTGGAAGAGTGAATAAATTAGAAGAAAAGTAGTAAGACAGAAAGAACATTTGAATAACTCCTTACGGTTTGCCACAGGCTTCATTCTCTCAACAAATACTTCTTGGAATCCTCTCTGCTACCAGGCCCCAGGCTGGGCTCCTGGGCGGACAGCTGAAAACATCCATCCTTAACCATAGGCTCACAATCTGGGGCTTCCCCTTGCCATATTGAATTTTCACAGAAGTTGCCAGAGAAACATTTCCACTTTGGGCAGAGGGGGAAACGATGGCTTAGTTGTCTTGCTGAAAGAAACACCACTGAGAAGAGATAGAGCAGCAGTCAAATTTGCGTCTCCTAACTCAGATTTCAGGCTTTTGGAACCTCACGAAAAATTCCACTTGCTTTATGCCTCTAGTTTGCTGATCAAGGCTCTCAAGAGATAAGAAACAGGATGAAGTACAGCCCCATTTTACTTCGGTCACTCTCCAATGTGTCAGTTCTCTCCCCTTTTTTGTCTATTCTTCCAATAGGAAACGTTCCACCAAATCCCTTACAAACACAAGCTTCTTTCATTTTTACTTGTTTCTAATGGCACTTACGGATTTGTAGATGGTTTTTAGACAGACAGAAGCAAATTACTCATCCAGTTTCCTCAACTGACCAAAAACTGAACCAAGAATTTTCCCTTTTACATCACATGATTCAGATTATTCCTTTATTATTTGGAACTTCACAGTACCAGCAGGGGATTCAGACTGACTTTAACTTTGGACACTTTCTCCCAATTCATAAAAGCCTAGTAACAAAAGATGCTTTTGACATGACCTTTTGCTACACAGTAAATACTGATTTTAAAAGAACATTAGCAAATGCCTATCAACTGATAAACAGGTGAACAAAATGTTGTATACTCCATGCAATGGAATGAATACTAAAGGATGAAGAATTGGTATGTGCAACATAGATGAACCTTAAAACCTATGCTAAGTGAAAGAAGCCGGTCACAAAAGGCCATGTATGGAATGATTCCATTTACACGAAATGGCTGGAATATAGGGAAGCCTATAGAGACAGAGGTACATTTGTGGTTGCCTAGAGCTGGAGGAATGGGTGAATTTAGGGGTGAAAGCTAAAGGGTATGGTTTCTTTTTAGGATGATGAAAATGTTCTTAAATTAAATGTGGTGATTATGCTAAAGACCACTAATTGCATGCTTTAATAATTTGTTGGTATGTGAATTATATCAATAAAGCTTTTTTGAAAAGGGAATTGACAAAGTGGTCCAGTAATAACTTGGGGGAAACACTTTTTCAGGCACATGATGTAGGAAGTTATTGTGACCTCCAAGCAGTGCTTACTGGTTGACTTACTTGCTTACTGGTTACTTACTTCTGTGTTGACTATGTAGAGATAGCTGAGTAAGCAATTTTCTATGTTTTCTCTTCAAAGAAAAAGGAAAAACACCAGATTCTACCCATACAGCAGTGGCATAATGCAAATATTACCTCTGAAACATAGTCTGGGTCAATTAAGGCAGCAACAATTGACATCTATACATGTCTATATCCACCCATTATAATATGTGCATATATAAGTAGAAAAGTGCTAGCTGTGTCTTTTTTGATTTTTATATTTTAAATTTTCATTAAAGTTAATTAATATTAACTCCTATAAAAATAACATTGAACAGAAGTCCTCATGAATTATCAATATAAAATATTCCAGATTATTTTCCCAAAAAATCCATTTCAGCTATTGAAAATAAAAGTTAGATTACTGTTTGGCTTTAAATATTTTATTTCAAATGTCCTTTCTCATTATATTCCCAAACATGCAAAAAAGCCATGTTTTTCCCAATTATTTTTCCATTTAATGTAAAAAAAAAAAATCCTGACTAGTTAGAAGAGATTTGTAAAAATAAAGCTTTACAAAAAATATGTCCTAGAGTTTTGGTACCCCCCTGTGGCTCTATATAGATAGGCAACTAGTTATTATAAGTTTTCTTCTAAGAAGTCTTTGGGGAACCAGCCAAGTTTAAATAGGATAATTGGTAGGTCTATAGTTGCAATTTACATAAATTATAGAAACATAACACCAGACGTTTATCTAATTGAAGAAAATGTGGTGTTTAGTTACTTGTCTAGAGGAATCTTGCTTGTGGTTTGTGCCATTTGGTGATCAGTCCATTCTCTTGAGAATCTAAATGTGTTTCTCTGGGGACAGCATATGGTAATAATGTTTCAAATTCATTTTGCTTTACTTTGCAAAGGCTCAAAATGTATATTAAATATAAAATACTATTTATATACATTTCTTTAATAAAAATTGCATTAAAACAATATAACCCTATAAGTCCTTTCAAGATGTTTAACCACATTCCTACTAGAGATGTTAGTTACACTCACCATTATGTGTTGCTTTTTCTTTAAATGCTAACGAATTCATCACTCTCCTAATCAATTTGCTATCATAGGTCGTATGTCCTTTAGTTGAATTTCTGTTTCCTATTAATATAATAAGGCGTGTAAGACATTTAATACTGTCAAATTTTTCCAAGTATTTCTTGTGCTCTGTAAAGAGCATTTCTACAAAAAGCATATTCGACAGATCTTACATTTTTGCAGAATTGCACACAAGACAATGTATCCCAGATATTTAAGCTTCATAAATTATGCAAGCAAAGTCCTAAGTCCCTATTTCCTACCTAAGATGTCTGAAGTGGAGTCAAATTGCAAGTTTTTTGTTTGTTTTTAAATTTTTTTTAAAAGTTTATTTATTCTCAGAGAGAGCATGTGTGGAGGAGGGGCAGAGAGAGAATCCCAAGCAGACCCTGTGCTATCAGAGCAGATTCCTGATGTGGGCTCCATCTCACAAACTGTGAGATCATGACCTGAGATGAAATCAAGAGTTGGATGCTTAACCCACCAAGTCACCCAGGCATACCATACTGCAAGTTTTAACATACAAGCATATCTCAATGTCTCAAGCAACCTTCAATCACAACCTGTGTACAATAACCCAGGAAATTTGTAAGGTAGGACAATGCCTCATACCCTCACACTGGGACACTGATAATTTGGAGCTTACCACTCTCATGTCACTGGTGCTTATTTGCTAAACCCATTTAATTATTTAGCGATTCTTTATTGAACAGTTTGTGTTTGCCAGGAACTGTATCTGATGCAGAAGATTAAACATAAGATGTAGTTCCTGCTCGTAAAGACAATAAAGCAATCAAGCAAAGGAGACAATCTAGTCGAGACTCACTCTAGCAAAGGCCAGAGAGGAAGAGGAAGTGAAGTGGCAGGGAATTCAGGGAATCCAGGTAGAGAGGACAGTGAGAAAAAGGGACAAAGATACTAATGTGAGAAGCAAAAATGTTTATGCAGCAGGGAAGCACAGGCGGCTCTTGTTTTGGAATACAGGGTGAGGCGGGAATGCAAGAGGCAGGCTGAGCTGAATCACAGAAAAAGCTCATGTGCTGTATTAAGGAACTTGGACCTAATCCTGACGGCAAGAGATAAAAACCTAGTGACTTTAGGTAGAGGCTGACCCAATCAGATGTGTATTTGAGGCAGATCATTCTGGTTCTTGTTATAGAAGGTGGATTTTAGGGATATAACATAAAGGCAGAAGACCAGTTAGGACACTTTGCTAAAATCTAGGTAAGAGATGGCTTAGGACCTCCCAGCCTTGGTAGTTGTCGGCCTAGATACAAACCAAGGCTTGTGTTACAGCGTGAGAGAATTTCAGAGGGAAGAAGTAAAGAGATGGAAGAAATCAATAATAGTTACTAAGGAAGCTGTTGCTGTTCTCCCTGCCACCATATTCCTTTTTTAAAAATATGGAATCTAGAATTCCCTGAAAGGACCAAGTAGTAAACCACGAAGTGATATTGCCAGGTGTTTTTAAGTAAGCTGTATAAAGGATGAGAACACTTCCAATTCATTATTCAGATGCAGAAGACCCTACAATGCTTCACAAATTTCAAGCAAAAAACATCCCCTATGAAATAGTATAAGGTATTTTCCCTATTGGAATTGCATAGCAGAGGACCATAGGGTTTGAAATGGAGTGATAGAGCACGAAAGTTTAAGAAGAGCAGCTAGTAAGAAGACTGAATGGGTTAAGATTTTCTCGTTTCATTCTAAGGCTAGATTCAGGTGGTGTCTGGTGTGTCAAAATTAGATTACGTAACATTTAAAGACACCCTATTGTTTTTATTTATTTATTTATTTATTTTTGAGAGAGAATCAGAACGCAAGCAGGGGAGGGACAGAGAGAGAGAGGAAGACACAGAATCAGAAGCTGGCTCCAGGCTCCAAGCTGTCAGCACAGAGCCCAATGCGGGACTTGAACTCACCAGCTGTGACATCATGACCTGAGCCAAAGTCAAATGCTCAACTGACTGAGCCACCCAAGCGCCCCTAAATACACCGTATTGTTTTTATTGTAAAAATAATTTCAGTGTTTAGAAAATAAAATTTGAAGCAGACACTTGCAGAATGTCTAAGGCTCTTTTTTTTTTTAAGACACTTTGGTTTTGTTTTTGTTTTTTGTTTTTTTTTTTTTGAGTCTGGAGCTCGCTTCGGATTCTGTTGCGTCTCCTGCTTTCTGAGAGAGAGCGTGAGCAGGGGAGGGTCAGAGACAGCTGGAGACACAACAGAATCCATAGCCAGCTCCAGGTTCCTCGGAGCTGTCAGCACAGAGCCCAGCTCCAGCCACGGTGCTCGAACTCACCAAACGTGAGATGATGACCCCAGCGGAAGTCAGACGCTTAACCGTGGGAGCCACCCAGGTGCCCCAAGACACTTTCTTGAAGATCCAGGCTCTGAGAACAGAATCTATCATTGGGCTAGTAAATAAAACACTTGATGCTTTTTAACCAATCCTTTTGTTGCCCCAAACCAGACCTTTGGGAGCATATACATAAACCTTCCAGCAGAGGGCAGCAAAAGTTCACTAAGCTGTTTTTAAAAACCTTAGCCACTTTTTTATGTTGCTTAACAATATTTTTTAAATATTCAGCAGAAGAGTATGTGAATATATATATGTTTATATATGTTCATATATATGTTAGTTTGTCTTATATCTAAACTTACATCTTACCTGATATACAATATATATATTAGTTTCTCTCATAGTAATCATGGAATTACAGTTAGGCAGAATGGAATTCTTTCCAGAGTTCTGAGACTGCTGAAGGCTCTTGGATGGATAGGACCTAAGACAATAGAAGGAGGGAACCAATATGAGCCACAATATCTTGATGGGATCATTTGCTGGTGGTTTGCCAACTCTTTTACGAAGGTCATGGTTTAAGGTACAGTGGAATTCTTATGTAGGTATGTATGTATATGAATATAAGTATTCATTTCCCCCCTCCTTGCCTCAATGGAATTCTTTTAAAAAATATATTCTAACTATGTGTCTGAATTTCCTTATTGTTAAAAGGTAGATAATAATAGTAGCCGTACTTCAAGGGGCTCAAGATTAAATGTTAGTGACAGGAACAGTGTTCATTGTTTTTTCAAAAGTTTTTTAATTTATTTAATTATTAATATTATTGCTAAATTATTACTTAACAATATTATTTATTCATGTATTTGCTTTTATATTGCATATAATTACACATTAAAATATATTAATAACATAACAATAGTATAATATAATATATAAAGATCATAAATACTTAATACTTTAATATAACATTGTAAATATATAAATATATTACAATATTTGTTACCATATGTAATAATTAATTTTTTCTTTAAATGATTAAGCCTAGCAAAAAATTTACCATCTTAACTATTTTTAAGAATATAGATCAGTAAATCCACATTATGTGCAACTACTCTTCAGAACTATATTATCTTGCAAAACTGAAACTCTGTACCCATTAAAGAACAATTTCCCTTTCTCCCTCTCCTAGCTGATAGGAACCACCATTCTACTTTTTGTCGCTATGATTTCAACTATTTTGGTTACCTCGTATAAGTGAAATCATACAGTATTTGTTTTCTCATGATTGGTTTGCTCACTTAGTATAATGTCCTCAAGGTTCATCCATGGTGCTGCATGTGTGAGAATTTCCTTCCTTTTCAAGGCTGAATAATATTCCATTGTATATGTACCTGGTATATTTTAAAACAAAAATGTTTTAAATGATTTTAGGACTCCTGATTCCAGTCATACTGGAACAACTAAGATCAGACTTGTCCTCCTTGTATAAACAACTAGGAAATTGGACAAAATATGTAAAACAATGGTTTTAAGACATTACACAATAGGTAGTATGGATTGTGATCTCTGAAAGAAGGGAAACAGAAAGTTAAGCCCTACAGCCACCTCAGACTTTTGTCTAGAGGCAATTCCCCAGCATGTATGTGGGGAGGGAAATGCAATCAGAGCCCAGCAGTCTTCTCTGAGTTGAAAATTTGAGAAGGCCAAGCTGACTGAAATTTGCAAGTCAGAATTCTAGAGAATAGGGAGCTGTGCAGAAAGAGACCCAGAATTCTTACTCAGATGTCCCCTGACCATGCACGTGTAGGTGAAACTTCATAAGGCTGAGTGAGTTGTAGTTGTAAATTGAGTAATACCCAGAGCTGAGTGGAGAGATGTGGGAAAGTCAATTAACCCAAATCCTCAAGTCAGTAGTAAGACTGAACAATTCCCAGAGTAAAAGCCAATTTACACCTCCTGTAGCAAAAATTAAAATAAGCCTTAAAAGGATCAGATTGTTCTATAATTAACTTACTTGCCAGCCGGAACAGAGCCTAACATTCTATAAAGGAAAACAATAAAATTCAGACACTCGTAATGTTCACTATTTGATAAAATATTACTAGACATGCCAAGAATTAGGAAAATGTTGATTCATAACTGAGAAAAAAAAAGCAATAAAAACAGACATAGAAATTATACAGTTGGTGGGACTAACAGATAAGAATATTAAGGTATCTATTATAACAATGTAAGCATATGTAAATAAAAATATGAACACAATGAGGAAAGAAATGGAAGATACATAAAAGGACCAAATGGAACATCCTGAGATGAAAAATATAGTATCAGAAATTAAAATTTCTCTAAATGGCACTAATAAGATTAGACATTGCTAAACCCCAAAATAAACTAGTGAACTTGATTACCTAGCAATAGAATCTACATGAAAGAAAGCCCAAATTTTTAAAAGACAAAAAATAAAATGAATAGAGCCTCAGTAACCTGTGGGAATACATGGAGTGATCTAATATGTGTGTAATTGGGGGAATCCCTAAAGGAAGGGAGTACAAAAAACTTTTTGAAGAAATAGTGGACTATAGTTTTCCAAATTTTGTGAAAATTATAAACTCAGAAATTCAAGAAACTTAGTGAACCCCAAGAAAGTTAAACACATTCACAGATACAAACCATAACAAGTCATGTCATAATCAAATTGTCAAACACCAATAATTAAGAAACAATCCTAAACGCAACAACAACAACAACAAAACAAAGAAACACCCCTGACCCTCACCACCACATTCTACATAAAAGAATAAGATAAGAATTACCACAGGCTTCTTGTCAGAAACTATGCAAACCAGAAAATAATGCAACTTCATCTTTAAAGTGCTGAAAGAAAAAAAATATATCAGACTAGAATTCTATGTCCAATGAAAATATCCTTTAAAAACTAAGGCAAAATTAGGGGCCCCTGGGTGGCTCAGTCGGTTGAGCGTCTGACTTTGGCTCAGGTCATGATCTTGTGGTTTGTGAGTGCGAGCCCCACATCGGGCTCTGTGCTGACAGCTTGGAGTCTGGAGCCTGCTTCGGATTCTGTGTCTCCCTCTCTCTCTGCCCCTCCCCAACTTGAGCTCTGCCTCTCTGTTTCTCAAAATAAATAAAGATTAAGAAAAAAAAAAAAACTAAAGCAAAATTAAAGACATTTTCCAACAAAAACTGAAAGAATTTGTTACTAGTAGACTGCCAATAAAAGAAGTTCTTCAGATTGAAATAAGATGATAACAAAGGAAATCTTGATATACACAAAGGAAGTAAAAGTACTACAAATAGTAAGTAAGTGCATAAATGTAACATGATTTTATGTAATTTATTTCTTTAGAAGATAAATACCTTTATTAAGAAAAAATGACAACACATTGTAGGGTTGTAACATAAGGAAACAAATGTATAACAACAGTAGCACAGAGAATGGAGAAGGGGAAACGGAAGTGTACTGGTAATAGTTTCCTAAATTATAAATGAAACAGTATAATATTATTTCATGGTAGACTGTGATAAAACTTAGGATAAGGTTGTGATAATAATCACTACCAAAAGAGAGAGAGAGCGAGAGAGAGAGAGAGACAGAAAGAGAGAGAATAATTAATAAGCCAATAAGGGAGATAAAATGAAATATTAAAAAGTACCAAAATAAAGGTAGAAAAAAGGAAAGAACAAATGCTATGTAAACAAAAAAAGTAACAAGATGGTAGACCTATAATGAAGTATATTGATAATTACATTAAGTATACAGGGTATAAAACCTCCAATTAAAAGACAGAGATTGTCAGGCTAGGTTAAAAAAAAAAAAAGTGAGACCCATAATGCCTTTTGCAAGAAACCTATCTAAATAAAAAGACATATGGATTAAAAGATGTGATGACAAAAGGTATATATGCACTAATCAGAAGAAAGCTAGAGTCGTTATATTAATATTAAAAAGAGACTTTAGAATGAGGAACATTACCAGAGAGAATGAGGACATTTCATGATAAAAGGGTTAATTCATCCAGCAGATACAATAATCCTAAATGTGTTTGCACCCAATAACAAAGCTTCAAAATACATACACAAAAACTTACAGAACTAAAAGGAAAAACAGATAAATCCAAAATTGTACTTAGAAATTTGAATGCTTTTTGTGAAAGTTTATTTGTTCATTTATTTATTTATTTAAAGTGCAAGTCAGGGAAGGGTTGGGGGGGGGGGGTGGTGCGGAGAATTCCAAGCAAGCTCCACACTATCAGTGCAGAGTCCAATGTGGGGCTTGAACTCATGAAGTGAGAGGTCATGACCTGAGCCAAAGTTAGATGCTTAACCAACCAAGCACCCCAGGAGCCCCTGAATACTTTTTTAAAAAAATTAATTGATATAAAAGTTGGACAGGAAACCAACATTGATATAGAATACTTAAACAGCACTCTAAACCAACTTCAACTGATTGACATCCTACCCAATGCTATCCAAGTTCACATTCACTTCAAACACACATGAAACATTCACCAAGATAGACCATATGTTGGGATATAAAACAATTCTCAATAGATTTATAAGGATTAAAAATGATACTCTAAGGGGTGCCTGCCTGGCTCAGTTGGTACAACATGTGACTCTTGATCTTGGGGTTGAAGGTCAAGCCTCATGTTGGATGTGGAGATTACTTAAAAATAAAATCTTTAGTATATGTGCTGCTGAAGTGAGCACAAAAATAAAATCTTAAAAACAAAGAAACAAACAAACAAAACACATGGATTCCCAGGAGAATTCTACCATATATTTAAAGAAGAGTTAATACCTATTCTTTTGAAGCTGTTCCAAAAAATAGGAATGGAAGGAAAACTTCCAAACTCCTTTTATGAGGCCAGCATTACCTCGATTCTAAAACTAGACAAAGACGCTATTAAAAAGGAGAATTACAGGCCAATATCCCTGATGAACATGGATGCAAAAGTTCTCAACAAGATACTAGCTAACTGAATCCAATAGTATATTAAAAGAATTATTCACCAAAATCAAGCAGGATTTTTTCCTGGGCTGCAGGTTTGGTTCAATATTCACAAATCAATCAATGTGATACACCACATTAATAAAAGAAAGGATAAGAACCATATGATCCTCTCAATAGATGCAGAAAAAGCCTTTGACCAAATACAGCATCCATTGATAAAAAGCCTCAACAAAGTAAGGATAGATGGAACATACCTCAACATCATAAAGTCCATATGCAAAAGACCCACAGCTAATAGCATCCTCAATGAGGAAAAACTGAGAGCTTTTCCTCTATGGTCAGGAATAAAACAGGCATGTCCACCTTCACCACTACTATTTAACATAGTATGGGAAGTCTTAGCCTCAGCAATCAGACAACAAAAAGAAATAAATGGCATCCAAATCAGCAAGGAAGAAGTCAAATTTTCACTATTTGCAGATGACATGATACTCTATGTAGAAAATCTGAAAGACTCCACCAAAAAAATTGCTGGAACTAATACATGAATTCAGCAAAGTTACAGGATATAAAATCAACACACAGAAATCAGTTGCATTTCGGTACACTAATAATGAAGCAACAGAAAAAGAAATCAAGGAATCAATCCCATTTACAATTGCACCAAAAACCATAAGAAACCTAGGAATAAACGTAACCAAAGAGGTAAAAGACATGTACTCTGAAAACTGTAAAACACTTAAGAAGGAAATTGAAGAGTACACAAAGAAATGGAAAAGCATTCTATGTTCATGGATTAGAAGAACAAACATTGTTAAAATGTCATTACTACCCAAAGCAATCTATATATTTAGTGCAATCCCTATCAAAATACCACCAGCATTTTTCACAGAGCTAAAACAAACAATCCTTAAATTTGTATGAAACCAGGGGCGCCTGGGTGGCTCAGTCAGTTGGGTGTCCGACTTCAGCTCAGGTCATGATCTCGTGGTCCATGGGTTCGAGCCCCAAGTCGGGCTCTGTGCTGACAGCTCGGAGCCTGGAGCCTGCTTCCGATTCTGTGTCTCCCTCTCTCTGGCCCTCCCCCGCTCACACTCTATCTCACTCTCTCTCTCAAAAATAAATAAACATTAAAAAAATTTTTAAAAAAATTGTATGGAACCAAAAAAGATCCCAAATAGCCAAAGCAACCCTGAAAAAGCAAAGCACAGCTGAAGGCATCATGATTCTGGACTTCAAGCTATATTACAAAGCTGTAGTCATCAAGACAGTATCGTTCTGGCACAAAACAGACACACAGATCAATGAAACAGAAGAGAAAACCCAGAAATGGACCCACAGCTATATGGTCAATGAATCTTCGACAAAGCAGGAAAGAATATCCAATGGAAAAAAGACAGTCTCTTCAACAAATGGTGCTGGAAAAATTGGACAGCAACATGCAGAAGAGTGAAACTGGACCACTTTCTTATACCATACACAAATAAATTAAAAATGGATGAAAGACCTGAATGTGAGACAGGAAACCAGCAAAATCCTAGAGGAGAACACAGGCAACTGCCTCTTTGACCTTGGCCATCACAACTTCTTACAAGACACGTTGCTAGAGGCAAGAAAACAAAAGCAAACATGAACTATTGGGACTTCATCAAGATAAAAAGCTTCTGGATCACAAAGGAAATAACAAAATCAAAAGGAAGCCTATGGGATGGGAGAAGATATTTGCAAATGACATTTCTGATAAAGAGTTAGTATCCAAAATACATAAAGAACTTAGCAAACTCAACACCCCAAAAAACAAATAATCCAGTTAAGGAATGGGCAGAACACATGAATAGACATTTTCAAAAGAAGACATCCAGATGGCTAACAGACACATGAAAAGATACTCAACAACACTCATCATCAGGGATATACAAATCAAAACTACAATGAGGGGTGCCTGGGTGGCTCAGTCAGTTGAGTGTCCAACTCGATTTCGGCTCAGGTCATGATCCCAGGATTGAGCCCTGTGTTGGGCTCCCTGATAAGCAATCTCTCTGCTTGAGACCTCTGCCCCTGTCCCCCTCGTGCTCTCTCTAAAATAAAATTAAAACCCCACAATGAGATATCACCTCACACCTGTCAGAATGGCTAAAATTAACAACACAAGAAACAACAGGTATTGACGAGGATGTGGACAGAGGGGAACCTTCCTGCACTGTTGGTGGGAATGCAAACTGGTACAGTCACTCTAAAAAAACAGTGTGGATGTTCCTCAAAAAGTTAGAAATAGAACTACCCTGTGATTCAGCAATTGCACTACTAGGTATTTACCCAAAGGATACAAAAATACAGATTCAAAGTGGTACATGCACCCCGATGTTTATGGCACATTATCAACAATAGCCAAACTACAGAAAGAGCCCAAATGTCCATTGACTCATGAATGGATAAAGAAGATGTGGTTATTGGATAAAAGAAGATGTGGTGTGTGTGTGTGTGTGTGTGTGTGTGTATACACATATATATGTATATTTCATCATATTCCATATAACCATTCCATATAATGGAATATTACTCAGCCATCAAAAGAATGAAATCTTGCAACGATGTGGATGGAGCTACAGTGTACAGTATTTTGCTAAGCAAAATAAGTCAGGCAGAGAAACACAAAGACCATATGATTTCATTCATATGTGGAATGTAAGAAACAAAACATGAACATATGGGAGGGAAAGAAAGAGAGAGGGAAACAAACCATAAGAGATTCTAAAGATAGAGAACAAACTGAGGGTTGATGGAGGGAGGTGGGTGGGGAAGGGGCTAGATGGGTGATGTGTATTAAGGAGGGCACTAGTTATGATGAACACTGGATGTTGTAAGTGATGAATCACTTGATTCTACTCCTGAAACCAATGTTGCAATATATTAACTAACCAATATGTTAACTAACTGTAATTGTAAATAAAAAATTGAAAAAATAAAATAAAATAGAAAAAAAAAAGGATACTCTAAGACCAAGTAGTGTAGATCCTAGGAATGTGAAGCTGGTTTAATTTAATGTTAGAAAATTAATATAATTCATCACATTAAAATAAAAAGGGGGAACCATATGATCACCTCAATAAATTAAATAACTTTTGATAAAATTCAACATGATTCAAGATATAGAAACAAGCAAAATAATTTCTTAGCAAATTAGGAGAGAGAAAACTTAATCTGATATATTCAAAGGACCTATTCAAAGACAAAAATATATATAGACAAAAAACATGTCCATTGATTGAAAGACACAATATTATTGGGGCACCTGGATGGCTCAGTCGGTTAAGCACCTGACTCTTGACTTCGGCTCGGGTCATGATCTCACGGTTCGTGAGTCTGAGCCCTGCATCAGGCTCTGTGCTGACAGGTCAGAGCCTGGAGCCTGCTTTAGATTCTGTGTCTCCCTTTCTCTCTGCTCCTCCCCCACTCATGCTCTTTCTCTCTCTCAAAAATAAATAAACATTAAAAATTAAAAAAAAGAAAAACACAATATTACTAAAATGTAATTCTCCTTGAATTGATCTTAATTAATACAATACCAGTCAAAATCTCAGCACGTTTTTTGTAAAAATTGATAAACTTACTCTAAAATTTATTTGGAAAAAAACAGAGGATTTAAAATAGCCAAAGTAATCATGAAAAAACAAGAAAAAAATGTTTAGACTATCCAATTTTAAGAAGTGCCATAAAGCTACAAGAATCAAGGCTATGTAATATCAATGGAAGGATAGTCATTTGCAAAGCAAAAACTCGATAAAGGACTTGCTTCTATAATATATAAAGAGCTCTCAGAACTCAATATTGAGAACACAAATAACCCTATGAAAATGGGCAAAATATTTGAACAAACACTTCACAAAAGTAGATATGAGGATGGCCGATAAAGAACATGAAAAGAATCTCAACATTATTAGTAATTAGGGAAATACAGTGAAAATCGCTATCAGATATGGTGACAAGCCTACCAGTATCATGAGAGAGGGAGAAACAGCTAAACAATACCATGTGTTTTTGAGGACATAGAGTAACTGAGATTTACTCCTGGGAATATAAAATGATACAATCATATGGAAAATAATTGAGAAGTTTTATTTTTTTTATTTTTTTTAACGTTTATTTATTTTTGAGACAGAGAGAGACAGAGCATGAACAGGGGAGGGTCAGAGAGAGGGAGACACAGAATCCGAAACAGGCTCCAGGCTCTGAGCTGTCAGCACAGAGCCCGACGCGGGGCTCGAACTCACAGACCGCGAGATCATGACCTGAGCCTAAGTCGGCCGCTCAACCGACCTGAGCCACCCAGGCGCCCCAAGAAGTTTTTTGTAAAGCTAAATGTACCCCATCAATTGTACTAATTTACCCAAAAGAAATGAAAATACAGATCTATACTAAGACTTGCATGTGAATGTTTACAGCAACTTCGGTTATTAGCCCATCAACATGTGAATGCATAAACAAATTTTGGTATATTCATATCATAGAATACTATTCATCAACAAAATATTGATGGATATATACATTCATACATGTATCTACATCCATATACTCCAATAAGAATGTACAATTGGTATATATGACAACCTGAATATTAAAAATGTTGTGATGAGGGAAAGCAGCCAAACACAAAAGAATACATATTACTTTGTTCCAGCTATATGAAACTCTAGAAAAGTACAACCTAAGCTATAGCAACAGAAAAAAGAATAAACTGGAGCCAATGGCAGGATGGGGAGTAGGTGAAGGTATTGACTGGGAAGGAGCACAAGGGAATCTTTTGGAATAATGGAAAAGTTTTACATCTTTACTGTGGTTGTGGTTACATGAGTGTAAATGTTTTTCCAAAGTCAGTGAGCAGTACACTTAAGATGGGTTCTTTTGCATGTATGTAAATTATACCTCATTAATATGATTCAAAGCGAAAAATAAATCTTTGCCTAGTCCGGTAGATGGCAAACCAAATGCTGACAGACTAGACATCCCTGACTCAGTCACTTGTACTGCCACTTGATATCTCATAGGAGACTCCAGTTTAACACGTGCAAACTGGAACTCCTGGTGTTCTCTCTCAGTCATGCTTCTCCTTCCGCACAGGCTATTCAAGCTCCACATTGCAGCTAGGCCATCTTGTAACTAAAGTTTTTACTGACATAATTGTGAATTTACCTGCAGTTGTAACAAATAATACAAAGAGTTGGCCATTCACCTAGTTTACCCCAATGGTAACATTTTGTAAAACTATAGAATAGTAGATAACCAGGATATTCACATTGATATCATATGCCAATCTTACTCAGATTTTCCCAGTTTAACTTACACTTAATTGGATGTGTGTGATGCCAATGTTTTTTTGTTTTTGTTTTTGTTTTTGTTTTTAAGTCTTACAGGTTCCTGGGGCTCTGTTAACTTCTTTCTATTTTCTCTCTATGGTTCGGGTAAATTCTTTTGATCTTCCGTAGAGTTTCTGATCCTATTGTCTACCATCTCCACTTTACTATCAAGCCAAAAGCATTTTTTTTTTTTTTTTTGTTTAACTTCTTTGTATTTTCGCGTTCTATAATTTCTACTTGATAACTTTTCGTGTTAAGTTCTATTTCTTTGCTGAGATTTTTCTGTTTTTAAAATTTGTTTCAAGAGAATTTGCAATAGATTTTTGAAGCATTTTTATGATGGCTGATTTAAAATCCTGGTCAGATGTTGCCAGTATTTGACATATTGATTGATGTTGGCATCAACTGATTGCTTTTCTTAAGTTGTAATTTTCCTGGCTTTTGGTATGATAGGTGATTGTTTTATTGCATCCTAAGCATTCTTTTTTTAAAATTATGTTGGGAGGATAGGTGCTATTTCAATATTTTATTTTAGCAGGCAGTGACTCTAGGTTTAGCATGCAGGTCTTCACCCAATTTGGGGGGCTGTGGTTCCAAAGGCAGGTTAATTTTCTGAGTGATAAAATTTCTGGAGCTGATGGGGCTCCCACTGGTTCTTGCTGGTGCTGAAGAGGCGGAGGGTGTTTCCCAGGCTGGACCACCAGGTGTCTCTGAGTGGAGGAGGTGAGTCTAAGGCCCATGGGAACAAAGACGCTTCCTGGGCTGGCCACCTGTTGCAGCAGAGTCCCTCTTGCTGGTGCTACCTGGTTACTCTAGTATCTCTTGGTGGGGGAGGGTTGCCTCAGACCTGGTGGGAAAGGAATGCCTTCCTGGCACTTACTGTTAGGGCTCCTGATTGGTCCCTATTGCAGGCAGTGCTGAGTTCACCCGGTGTTGACAGAGGGACATCAACACCCTCTGTTTGATCTGGAGGTGGACTGAACCTACCTGGGCTGCTTTCCATTCCTGGGTCAGGAAATGCTGGCGTGGGTCACCTTCGGTTGAGTGGAAGACACCCTGCCACTGTGTTATCCCTCCAGTTCTGAGGTCCAAAACCAGTTCACCTTTCTATTACTACCCTTCAGAGTTCTCCTGTGGTTGCCTCTTGTGTTATTTTCAGGGTTTATTGTTGTACTTAGTAGGGAATAACAGGGAGGAATGATTCTATATCATCTTATCTCACCAGAAATCTGGTTAATCTTTTATTTTGTTACTTTTAAAATGTTTATTAATTTATTTATTTTGGAGGGGGCAGAGAGAGGGAGAAAGAGAACCCCAATTAGGCTCAGCACTGTCAGCACAGAGCCCAATGCGGTGCTCGATCTCACAAATCATGAGATCATGACCTGAGCTGAAATCAAGAGTCAGACACTTAACGTACTGAACCACCCAGGTGCCTCTTATTATTTTTAGTTGTGGTAAAAAACAGAACATAAGCTTTACTGTCTTAACCATTTTCAAGTGTGCAGGTCATAGTGTTAAGTATATTTATGTCATTGTACAACAGAGCTCTAAAACTTTTTCATTTTGCAAAACTAAAACTCTATGCCCATTAAACAACAACTTCCATTTCCCTCTCCCCCTAGCTCCTGGGTACCAACATTCTACTTTCTGTTTCTATGAATTTGTATGAATTTCTCAATACCTCGTATAAGTGGAATCATGCAGTATCTGTCTTTTTGTGGCTGGCATAGCTCATTTAGTGTAATGTCCTCAAGTTTATCTATGTTGTAACATGTGACAGGATTTCTTTCCTTTGTAAGGCTGAATAATATTCCATTGTGTATATATACCACATTTTGTTTACCCACTCATCTATAGACTTGGGTTCCTTCCACTTCTTGGCTATTGTTAATAATGCTACAGTGAACGTGGTTGTGGTATCACTACCTCTTCTAGACTCTGCTTTCAATTCTTTTGTATATATACCCAAAGTGTGGGATTGCTGGAACATATGGAAATTCTATTTTAATTTTTTTGAGGAACCACCCTACTGTTTTCCATAGCAGCTGCACCATTTTACATCCCCACCAACAGTGCAGAAGTGTTTCAATTTCTCCACATCCTTACTAATATTTTTTTGTTTTTTTTTAAAATAATAGACATCCTAATGTTATCATTGAGGTTTTGAACTGCATTTCTCTACTAATTAGAGATATTGAGCATGTTTTTATATGCTGTTGGTTATAGTCTTTTTTAATTCCAGATTTATAATAGGTGAATAGTGGCATCTCATTGTGGTACTAACTTTCATTCACCTCATGACTAGTGATGGTGAGCATTTTTAATGTGCTTATTTGCCATGTATATATCTCTTTTTTTGTCAAGCGTCTGTGAAAATCTTTGGTCCATTTTTATTTATTGTTTTTTAGTCCATTTAAAAATTTTAATTCCAGTACAGCATTCAATGTTTCAGGTATAGAATACAGTGATTCAACAATTCTATATATTACTCGTGCTCATTGATAAGTATACTCTTAGTCTCCTTCATTTATTTCACCCATCCCCTGCCAACCTCCTCTTTGGTAGTCATTTGTGTGTTCTCTATAGTTAAGAATCTATTTTTTGATTTGTCTCCTTTTTTCCACTTGTTTGGCTTGTTTCTTAAATTCTACATATGAGTGAAATCATATGGTTTCTCTGATTGACTTATTTCAGTTAACATTATACTCTCTAGCTCTATCCATGTTTTTGAGACAGAGAGACAGACAAGGTAGAGAGAGAGGGAGACACAGAATCTGAAGCAGGCTCCAGGCTCTGAGCTGTCAGCACAGAGCCTGATGTGGGGCTTGAACCCATGAACTGTGAGATCGCGACCTGAGCCAGAGTCACATGCTTAACTGACCGAGCTACCCAGGCACCCCCCAAATACTTCTTTTAATATTGGGATGATCATGTGTTCCCCACCTTTTTTCTTTTTTTAAGGTGATGAATTATATTGACTAATTTTGGATGTGAAATTAACCATTAGTATCATTTTCCTTCTGCCTCAAGGACTTCTTTTAACATTTCTTGTAGTTTTGGTCTCCTGGTAAGGTACTCTTACAGTTTTTTTTATGTTAGAAAATAATTTTGCTTTTAAAAGATATATTCACTGGGTATGGAATTCCAGGTTCAGTTATATTTCTTTCAGTAATTTAAAGATATCACTCAGTGTGTTCTTGCTTGCCTTGTTTCCAATAAGAAATCTTTTGTCATCCTTAGCTTTGTTCCTTTGTATGTACCATGTCTTTCCACTGGCTACTTTTTAACATTTTCTCTTTATCACTGTTTTTTTTTTTTTTAAAGGTTTTATTTTTACACCCAATGTGGGACTCGAACTTAAAACTCTGAGATCAAGAGTCACATGCTCTACCAACTGAGCCAGCCAGGCACCCTTTATCACTGGTTTTGAACAAGTTGATTATGTTATGCCTTGGGGTAGTTCTATTGTTTCTTATGTATGGGGTTTTGAGCTTCTTGGATCTGTAGGGTAATAGTTTTCATCAAGTTTAGAAAAGTGTTTACAATTATTTCTTCAAATATTTCTTCTGTCTCCTGTCTCCATTCCTATAGAGACTCCAATTACATGCACATTAGGGTACTTAAAGTTGTCTTGTGACATACGGGTAGTATTTTTATTTAAAAAATTATCTTTTTTTTTCCCCTGTGAGGCATAATCTGCTATTATTCCCATCCAGTGTATCTTTCATCTCATACATGGTAGTTTGCATCTCTAGAAGTTAGATTTGGGTCTTTCTTCATATTTTTCATTTCTCCACTTAACATTAAAAATATGAAACACAGCTACAACTTGTGATGCACCTACATCTATGTTGGTTCTGGGTTGGTTTTAATTTTTTTTTCCTCCCTCTTCACTATGGGTTGTCCTTTCCTGAAGGGCTTGTAGCCCTCGATTAGATGTCAGACACTGTGAATTTTACCCTGTTAGATGCTGGATAATTTTGTATTCGTATAAACAATTGAGTTTTGTTCTGGTATGCAGTTAAGTTACTTGGAAATGGTTTGATCCTTTTTAGCCTTTCTTTTAAGACTTGTTAGGTGCAAACCAGGCTAGTGTTTAGTGTAGAGGTAATTATTCCCCACTACTGAAAGTAGGCCCTTCTGAGTACTTTACCCAATTATGATATTCTTCTGGTGTGGTTTGTGGGAATAAGCACTATTCCCAGCACTGTGTGAGTTCCCTCTAATCCTTTTGGATAGTTTCCCCCACCCTTGGGTAGTTTCTTCACGTGTGTGCACTCATCAGTACTCAGCTGAGCACCTGAGTGTGTCCCTCTATAGACCACCACGGTTCTCTCTCCAGGCATTGCTCTCTTCTCTGTAGCGTAGCTGCTTTGGTCTCCCAGAATTCTTAGCTATATCTCTTCCACTCAGTGAGTTCACTGGACTCAGTCTGGGTTTCCACTCTCTGCACTGCTGCCTGAAAACCTTCTCAAGGCCATAGCTGGAGCAATCACAGGGCTCAGTCATTTGCTCTCCCTCTCTCAGGGCCATTGTTCTTCAATATCTGATGTTCAGCGTCTTTAAAGCCACAGTTTCATATATGCTGCCTTTTTCTTGCTGTTTCAGGTGAAAAGGTAAAACTATCCTTATTAGTCTAGAATGGCTAGAACTCAATCCTTTAAGGAGATTTATACAATAAGAAGAGTATTTCCTATTTTCCCCACATAGTTGCTTTTTCAGTGCTTTTCTTTCTGTTGCATGGATCCATACTTCCATCCAGTATCATTTTTCTCTCTTGAAAGAAGGTTCTTTAACATTTCTTGTAGTATAGGTCTGTTGGTTATGAAATCTTTTGGCTTTGGGATGTGGCATGCCTGAAAAAGTCCTTGTTTATTTTGTCTTTGTTTTTGAAAGATATTTTCCTGTTTCTTCTCATAAAACAATCCACTGCAATAATAAGAAACAGAAACACAAAATCCAACTTTGATGAGTCCACAAGATCTTTGTATCCTTGAACCACAACATATGAAAATACAATGCAGATGTGGAATAACAGTGACAAGAGTGACGATAGCACATGTAGTATAATGTTTATTATGTCAGCCACCAGTATCTGTCAGGGGCTTAGGAGGCTCAGCAGCAGATTCAAATTAGGTTAATTCAAGGAGGACTTCATAAAGGGACTTTATGCAATTGTGAGCAGGGTACAAGAATAATGCAGTCTCCTAGGGCTAGTGACAGTTAGGGTTGTTACCATCCTAGGCTGGCAGGCTTATGGGAACTCAGAGAGGACTCCTTGAGAGGAGCTGTGATTTCCTGTCAAGAGATGCAGTCAGGCCAAGTCAATTCTTTGAGAGACCTGAGGGCATAAATACTCCAACTTCACTTGCTTCCCTCCCTGATATCATGTGAGAACTCCCCTTTGGCCAGAAGCTACAAGGAAGAGAGCCCATTGATGAAGTACACATAGATTTCACAGGCACAGAAGGATCAGGACAGAGAGTGGCTTTGGAGAGGTAAATGAAGATATCTGGCATTACCTTCTTGGACATTTAAGCTCCTTTACTCCTCCCTCAAATCCCATATATTACTATTATTATTGCCAGATTAACAAACAATGCAAGAAGAAAAACTCAACAAAACTATGATGTCCTGAGTTTACAGTAGTTATTGCCTTCACTAAACAAGAACAAGATGGTCTAAGAATAGGAATGATGATGGAAAAAGGGGGGGAAATTAGCAATAAAAACTGTGATTGGAGCACCTGGCTGGCTCAGTCAGTAAAGCATGTGAATTTGATCTTGGGGTTGTGAATTCAAGCCCTACACTGGGTGTAGAGATTACTTAAAAATAAAATCTTAAAAAAAAACAAAGCCTGTGATAGCTAACCATTTCCCCAAATTAATAGAAGGGTTAGAAGATAACAGTAAGTAAGTTTCCCTGAGACAGAACAAAATATAAGGAAATAAAAAGTAGGAATAAAGAGATAAGAACATTGAAAAACAATCAGGAGTAGAGACCAAATCCACAAGGTTCAACATCTCTCTTTCTGGAGTTTCTGAAAGAAAAAACAGATAATTGTGGGAAGGAAAATGCCAAAGAAAAAAAATCTAAAAAAATACTCCTGATTTGCTGGATTAAGAAGACCACTCACCCCCCCCCCCCTTTGAAGTGTGCAGTACAGTGAAAAAGGCCAACATCATACTTTTGAGAAATTTCATAACACCAGGTGTAAATTTAAAAGTGAGTATTGCCATTTGCAACTATGTGGATGGAACTGGAGGGTATTATGCTAAGTGAAATTAGTCAGAGAAAGACAAAAATCATATGACTTCACTCATATGAGGACTTTAAGAGACAAAACAGATGAACATAAGGAAGGGAAACAAAAATAATATAAAAACAGGGAGGGGGACAAAACAGAAGAGACTCATAAATATGGAGAACAAACTGAGGGTTACTGAAGGGGTTGTGGGGGGGGGATGGGCTAAATGGGTAAGGAGCATGAAGGAATCTACTCCTGAAATCATTGTTTCACTATATGCTAACTAATTTGGATGTAAATTTTAAAAAATAAAAAATAAAATTAAAAAAAGTGAGTATTAAATAACAATAATGAAAACTATTAGCTCTTACTAATTTCCAAAGTGATTTCACATTCACAGTCTCACTTTTTAAAGTGTTCACAGATATGAAAATAGATACACTGAATACAATACCTTCAGGGTGATATTCTTCAAACCATTCACAGATGAGTAGCACAGGTCATTAATATTTAGGTGTGTTTGTGTGTGAATACATATGTATAAATGGACAAGTTATTTAGAATGCATGTGCAGTTTCCTGAACTAGATGATCAGTTCTCAGATACAGAGCACGGTTTCTAATTCCTTGCTATGCCGACCAGGTCAGTTGAAGAAGTGCTTAGTCTGGGGCACCTGGGTGGCTCAGTCGGTTGTGTCCAACTTCAGCTCAGGTCATGATCTCGCGGTTTGTGTGTGGGTTTGAGCCCCACATTGGGCTCTGTGCTCACAGCTCGGAGCCTGGAGCCTGCTTCAGATTCTGTGTTTCCCTCTCTCTCTGCTCCTGCCTCACTCACCCTCTGTCTCTGAAAAATAAATGCACATTTAAAAAAAAAGAAAGAAGTGCTTATCTGGGTGGATCTACATAGCTGACTGATGTGCCAACCAAGCCTGGAGGAAGGAGCTGGGATACAAGGAACAGTGATTGTTTTGCAGCTTGTTTGTATAAAGACCCTGTAGGTGCCGTGAATATAGTCACCTTTTCTCATTATGTGTTCCTATGGGCAAGGTTTTAAATCTTCATGATCTTCACATTTCTTCCGGTGGGTTTGGGCTTGATTCACCTTCTTCAAATTCCCTTCTGATACCATAATTCTAGCATTCTGTCAACAAACAGAATAGTATGAGTTAAATGAATCAACTACATCAGTGAGAAGTTGGAGGGGGGGGTTCAGTGGAGGGTTTTCCACAAGGCCAAGGGGAGCCGGGTAGGGGAAATGGCCCAAGTAGAATTGTGTAACCAAATCTCCTCAAAAGTCCTCAGGCTTTTGAAGAATTAGTAAAAGGTGGACATAGAATGTAAATGGAAAGTCGAACAGCTCGTCCACCAAGACAGTGGGTTGCAGTTTCCTGTACCCACTGAGACTTTGTGAAAACAACAGTGTTGTAATGACGAGTTTTGCATTCCCAGCTGCTAGAGACGGTGCCAGGAATGGAAATGAAAGCAGCCAGTGGTGGTGACCACAACCCAGAAGCTGAAACCACACTCTAATTTTGCACAAAATTGCCAGTTCTGACTCTTCTTTGCTTATGACTTTTCATTTCAACTGCAAGGATTACATTTAGTTATGTGTAAAATAACATCTTGAGAATAGACCGAAGAAAACCATTTAGCTCCCAGTCATTTGTACTAACCCACAGCATGTCAGTACATTTTCTAATACACTGCTAGGGACACACCCTCCAATATCAAAGTCAGTACAATCATGGGAATGAGAAGTGGAGGGAATACCCAAAGAGGCATAGAAGAAGGACAAGGAGGATGAAAAGGAAGGAGAAAGATGAAGAGAATGAGGAGGAATGAGTTTTTATTTGGGCAAAAAAATTGGACTTACATTCATGTGAATATCTTGACTAATCTTGGTATTAACAATATGTCAAAGAAAATGGTGGGAGCTTGTTATAAAGGTGAGACTAAGCACCAGCTCTGTTGGGCCACCTTACTACTGAGAGTGGATGACCCATAGCTTCAAACTGTTTAGCCCTTTCATCTAAAGACTACTTTTTGTAGGAATAATCATTTTAATTAAAGAAAAAGTGGCTTGAATTTCCAGTAAGAATTTCAAAGTGGAATTTGCCTTCTACTATTTGGCCTCAAGTTTCTCAACGGTCACCTATCCTAGTAATGAGTTTCAACACTTAAAAAAAAAATTTTTTTTAATCTTCATTTATTTTTGAGACAGAGAGAGACAGAGCATGAACGGGGCAGGGGGGGTCAGAGAGAGGGAGACACAGAATCTGAAGCAGGCTCCAGGCTCTGAGCTGTCAGCACACAGCCCGACGCGGGGCTCGAACTCACGGACCGCGAGATCACGACCTGAGCTGAAGTCAGACGCTTAACCGACTGAGCCACCCAGGCGTCCCAACACTTTTTTTTAAGTTTATTTATTTATTTTGGAGGTAGGGAGGGGCAGAGAGAGAAGGAGGGAGAGAATCCCAAGCAGGCTCTGAATGGTCAGTGCAGAGCCCAACGTGGGGCTCCATCCCATGAACCATGAAATCATGACCTGAGCTGAAATAAAGAGCTGATGCTTAACTGACTGAGCCACCCAGGCGCCCCTCAACACTTTTTTTCCTGTAACAGTTATGACTTATCCCTTGACTTTACATGCAGTACAGATTGAAGACACAGTTGTTAAACATGAATAAATGAATTAAGCGAATGAGTAGGGAATGCTTGAAAAAAACAGATCTTAGAAATAGGACTTCTACAAAAGTTTTGATAGATCAAATCAGAGCATTTATTTTATCCTGCACCCTATTTTAAAGTTAGTATTTGGGCAGAACAAGCAAACATTTCAGAAAGAACCTCCCAGGAAGATAGCTGAAATTTGACATTTGTAGGACACAGACTATACACAGAGAGAATGACATTTTAATGTAATTTATTTGAAATGCTTCCAGAAAAGTTTAAGGCCTTTATACAAAAACATTCATTTCATCAAAACATTCACTTTCTTCCCATAGGCCAGCACTTAACAGACCTCTTGCCTCAACCCACTGGCCAAAGTGGCCGAGGTCTCCTGCAGAGAACGATTCACTCTTTCTCCCATCATCAAGCAACAGGTTCTCAGCTTCTGTCTCCTTCTATCTGCAGCAGTTCATTCACTTGCTAAATCAATAACAATTTGAGAACAAAAGTAATTTTAAATAAACTTGTAATAGAAAAAAAAATTCACCATGTTTAAAATCTATAAATACAGAAATCTGTTTTACAGGGTATAATTGACCACAATATTTTTTTTCATTTTTGAAAAATAAGTAATATTACCTTGTTTTTATAATGATACATCTTGTCACACAGCTTCTTTGAATGCACATATTAGATGTACATCATAAAATGACAACACAGCGTTTACTGCTTTCTGTAAACTCGAAAGACACAGAAGATTAAAAAAAACTTTTTGGCAATAATTTAGAATCATTACTACTAGTGCTGGTGTGGGAATAATTTTGCACAGGTCATCCTTAATATTTACACTCACAGGGAGCTTTTCTGTGTATTCAGTTAGCTTTTTTTAAGATCTGCAATCTACCCTGCACTGTAAGCCAAAGCTGGACAAAGAGGTTACTAATTTCGCTAATTGATTCTAATTAATCAGAGTTAATTAAAATTGGCCTTTGGAGAATGTAATTATGGCTCTGATCACAGCACAGGGCCAAGGTGGCAAAGTGATGACCCAAAAGCAGAACAGGAAAACCCAAGGCTCTGGCCTTTCTCAGAAGGGCACTAGACCTGGCTTTTCTCTTAATGTTTCCTGTAAGAGGTCATGATGAAGCACTTCTTCCAAATTCTTCTTCTCATATGTTTCTGTGAACAGAGGCATGGACTCTCCTGCAGTCTCTTGCTCAATGCTCCAAAATATGAGTAGGGCTTGGCAGATGAAACAAAACGAAGATGGGCCTTCTCATTATTCTGTCAGATATTCCCAAACCTTTCGAGTTCTATTCTGGTGTTTTAGGCTAGAAATGGCTCTCTACGGCAAGCCAACAACTTTGACAGAGACACACTCCCTCCTCCCGGTGTAACTGCATTTCAGTTCAAGATTCAGAGCTGACGGCTGCTTTTGTGCTGGTCCTTTTAAGGTCAGACACTATTCCACGTCCTAATAGATTATTGCATCAAATATGCACTGGATGACATCGCAAGGTCCACACAGTGCTTCTTGCTTTGCAAAATTAAGGATCCAGAATCCCCAGGGATGTTTTCATGCTTTCTGATTGGATAACATTGAACCAAGTTCACTGCAAGGATTGATCTTTTCCCATTTTCCTTCGAATACCATCATGATACACAAGTGACTTCCTCATGCCCTTTTTGCAAGGCCCTGTATACTCCATGCCTTCAGCTACCATGTCAAAGAGCTAGAAAAGCACTATAGAAACATGGAAAGACTCTTTTAAGCAATCTACATGGAACAGTAGTTTAGAGATTCTTTTCTAGTTTTAAAATCCAGCAGGACAATTGAAAGTAACTTGTTCAAGTACCCCTCCATCTATCCAGACACTTGTGGAATACAACACAGGGTAACGGTTGCCACAGATCCCAGCTTACACAGACAGATTGGCAGTTACAGTACTAAGGACAAAGGTACAGATACGAGAAACTGGGTCAACACGGTCACAAAAATATTAAAAAGTGCTTCTCCAAACCGTTCCATGTGTGGAATGCAAATACTGTACAGGTAAGACAAAGGGCTACTTCCAGGAAGTACACACGCTTCTGTCAGACGTTGCTTTCAATGTGCCTGCTGTTCCCACAGGAGGAGTCTGTCTGTTCCATGCGCTCACAGTCTAGGCTGACCTCACTCGTGTCCATACTACAGTCTGACTCACTGTCTGATTGGTCCATCTGCTCAAGTTTTGTTTCTCCCTGTGGCTCCCTGCTCCCGGTGGTGGGATTGAGGAACGGTCCCTCGGAGTCCAGCACCCCAGCCTGCCCGGCAGCACACAGCACTGTTTCTTTGGCTTGACGAATACAGTTGAGCCACTGCTGTTTGTTGAAGGTGTCGTTGGCTTGTAGCGAGTGGGTCTGACTTTGGGATCCGTTTTTGAAACTCACTCTGAAGAAGTTTTTAACTAGAAATGAAAAACATGCATAAGAAAGATCAATGGACAGGCAGCTCCCAGGGCAAAGATAACATATATGGTGACATTAACCCCCTGAACCAGAGCAGACATCATTAATTGATTACAAAATGTGTCCCACTGGTCCGCGACATGGCTCAGCAATACCCTGCAGCCACCATCAATCAACTGGAGTTGACCTGGAGTTGACACCAGTGTAGCTTTCAGTCGCCCTCGAGGCTAGCAAACGGACATCAGCTTAAACCTGGATGTGTGTTAAAATCCCCCGTGAGCTTATTAAAAACATATATGCCGAGACCCTCCCCTTACAGGTTTGGATTCAGTAGGTGTAAGATGAGCCTGGTAATCTGGAATTTCCACAACCGCCCCAAGCTAGAGACTTTTCAAGTTGAAGAAGCTCTTTGCAATATCAAAACATGCCCCAAATCCCCCACATTATAGTACATGTACATGGAGTACCCAAATGATTGAGAAGATATGTAAAGACTTATTATAAATTTCATTTCATTTTAAAATAAAATTACAACTACCTCCATAGGAGCTACGTGCACTTGAAAAATGGTAGTGCGCAACACGGAAGACATTTTATTTAGCTTAACTGGCACATAACGGGCCCCGCATGCCATGTGCAATGCTTGGTTCACAGAAGCGTGTGTGTTCAGTCCCCTTGCACTATCCCTGGAGCCAACAGACTGGGAACCACCACTTTAGATACATTCAGGCTCCCCCTTTGCTCTTGGGCAAGTGCCTTAAGTCCTCTGTGTCTCAGTGTCCTTATTTGTAAAATGGGAGAAACAAAGAGAACCTACCTTATAAGGTTATCATGAGGCCTAAATGTGATAATACATGTAAGTGCTCATACAACGCCTGGCACATAGTCAGTATTCAAGAAATAGAAGCTACTACTACATCACCGCCATCACCACTACCACCAGGGTGGGTGGACTGATGAGTAGGTAAGAGGCAGTACAAATAATTATTTTGAAAATATGATGCCAATGTTAACCCAAAACACTCAAATGTCACTTTCTCAAGGAAGACTTCTCTGATCATTTCCTCTAAAGCAAACCGGCAACTGTTATCCCTATTTATCCCATGCTGGGGTTTAGTTCTCTGAACAGCACCTGAATATTTATGCATCATTTATCTTCCTCTCTTACAATGTAGGCTCCACAGGGGCAAGGAATTTGACTGTTTAGTTGACCAGTGTATACCAGTGCCTCGAACGACACATATAAGACACTCAGTAAACACTGCCATCTTAGCTTCTCTTGGTTAATTTCCTTGTTCATTAAGTCTCAAGTTAGAGAGGTCCGTTTGCATAATTACAGATGAATCCTCAACCAGGTGACCATTCTTAAGCCTCTTTAGGGATGAGTCTGCTGGCTCAACAAGAGCCAGCAGTAAGCAGCTGGTATCTACATAGGGGCTATCTGTTAGTAAGCATGCTTTTATCCAATGGAAGGAGACAGAGAAGGGGAATTTAAAGAGCCCCTGTTATGTGCAGACAGGTTCACTTGCAGTATCTTAATCCTTATAACAACCTGATAAAGTAGTTATGCATACATGCCCATTTTGCAGATGAGAAACTGAGGCTCACAGAGGTTGCACAAGGTTACACAGTCAGTGAGTGATGAGATAGCACTGGAATGTAGTTTGACTCCAAGGTGATGGCTCCTCTCTTTCCCCCAGCCATCCACTCCTTCTGAACCACCACAACCAAACCCATTCAACAGATCAAAACCGACTGCCATCCATACTTCTCTCATTGTTGCTAAATGCGCCACGCAGGGAGCCACCCAGCCTCACTTCTCCATCCTGCAGGTCTTCCAGTAGGAGGTCCTTTACAGGGATCGGCTGCCGGTACAACTGGTAGCAGAGCCGCTCATTGTGGGTGACGGCTCGAGTGATCACAAGCACTTCTTGGAACAGGAAAACATGAAGTTTCTAGGAGAAAAGAATCCACAGGATTTCTCTAAGCAACGGTCTAGAAATATTAGTGGACTTCTGTGGAGAAGAGGTCCTCAGGTACCAGGTTCACATTGTATTATGAATTTCTAGGCTCAAATCTACCTCCAGAACAGAAGCTGGGCAACTTGGAGGTATTCCCAGATGCGCCTAGTGTCTTTCACGGGGGAGTGACTCCCTAGGGCCTACAGACATCTGCAACCAGGAATGCGTGCTTCAGGGACAACATTCACATTGCAGTTCACAACCTGTGCAGACACACACAGCCTCTGGCTTCCATAAGAAAAAAATAAGAAGGGGGAGTAGAATAAAGGGGCAATGAAAGAAAAAGAAGTTAGTACCCCCACCCCAGCTTTGGTTTGTAGCACCTAATATAATCCTAAGAGATCATATTGAACAATAGTCTATAAAGGATGTGCCTGGCATATCAAAGCCTAATATTAATCTTTGCTTCCCAAACCCATAAAAACACTTGTTTCTTAAACCACAGAGCTGAGTATCAGCTCCATCCAGGCACTCCAACTCAGAACAATGCCCATCCCTGAGGGAACCGGAGCATGCCACCGTAGCCACAGAGAAAGATAATCAAAGCATTGGTCCTTCTCGGTTATGTTAATCTCGGTTATGTTAACCTCAGTTCTCTGAAGAGGTTGTACTTTAAAGGCTGATGACTGATGTGTGTGTTGTGGGCACAAAGAAAATCTCAAAAATAAAGGCTTGTCTCCAACCACATCATGAAAGCCGTTTTGCTGGGTGGAGCTGGGGTACATCGGCTTTATTCCATTCCAAGTGCCAGGCTCATCTCACACTTTGGAAATGCTGATGAATTGAAGTGAAAAGATCTACAACTTTGGCAGCTGGGTTCTGGTTTTCCAGTGGAGATATTTGGGAGCGCGAACCCAGGTGGAAACTCACATTAGAATCTTGATTTGGGGCAGTGGAAGCACATTCAGCATTATCAGACAATTTTATATTTGGGAGAAAAGATGCATCCCCCCATGCCTATGCTCACATACACACACACACCTGCAGAAATTAAAGCTCAACCACATGTTGGCTGGTGGAAATACAAATGATAATTTTGTACTGGGTGGGAAGAGATTGAGGAGTGGGATTTTGTTTATCAAAAGGATCAAATGTTCATTTAAACAGAGTAAAACAAAAAATAACCAAGTTAAGGACTTATTTATTTATTTTTTTTGAGGGGGGAATGTAGAAAGAATGTTGAGACTTTTCTTTTAGGGATGGGGGGAGAAGGGGTTGTCATTGTAAACATGATCAGAGATTTTTACAATGTTTCTACTTCAATCAATCCTTCAGCCAAGGTAGGCAATTTGAACGCAGATTGTCTGGAAAATCTTTGAAAAACGTCCCTTATTTATGAGTGTTCACTGAGAATTCCCCTCCTTAGTCTCAGCTCCTTTTAGTTCTCAAACGATTGAGCTTTTCTCTTGATACAGGACTTAGTTCCTAATGACTTCCATAATTCTGTTGGGAAAAACAACTAAAACAAACCTCCCACCCCAACTACTACCTTTGTTTTAAAAAATCTATTGCTTGAAATATGAACTAGAGTTCATCTTTAATGCCCTAGGCACATCCAACCAGAGAGTCTCAGTCCTTGATTGATGGACAGAAAGAGAATACGCTCTCATCTCAGGAGTGATAAATCTTCCCAATTATTTCCCACAGGGCTTTTGACAAAGAATGTTCAAGAAGTTGGAGTATCAGACATTAGAAGTCCACTGGTGCTTTCTGAAAATCAGCAAGAAGCAGAATGTAGCTTTCTAGCAATCAGTAACTCTAGTCAAACAGAAACACTTCTTCAAGCAGTGGCCTGTGACCTGTCTTATTACCTCTGTTGCACCAGCAGTTGGATGGATCCCTAGTAGCTCTGATAATGGGTGCTTATGACATACACTCAGTGATTTCAAATAGCATTTCCAAGCCTGCTTACAAATGCTACTCCATACTCCAGGTCAAAGGTTGTCCTTTGAATCATCAAAGCTTTATTAAGAACTATTCAATCTAGTTTTGTCTTCCCTTCTAAGGGTTGACTAGATACTGAAGATGAAATACAAGTGGAGATTCTCTTTCTCAATGGCTTTCTCAAAATTGAATTTAAATATATATTATCTATAATAAAATCTACACATTATATATACATTTTTATGCATAATACATAAAAATTATATACATATTAGCATTAATTTCTATTGCTTATACATAAAAGTAGCCTGATGAGTTAAATGAATTTTGAACTCCCATAAAATTCAAATCTATTCTTTTTTATACATTCATTCATTCATTCACTCACTCATTCACCTAACATTACTGAGTGCTTAGTACGTGTCAGGTCCCCATAATTGGTGCTGGGGATTAACAAGACACAGTCTCCACCCTAAAAGATTATAGCATAATGGAAGATAGTGACAGACAGATGGATAATTACAACCCATGGCAGTTAAGTGCTCTAGGGAGATCTGTCCAAGTTGCTATGTAGGAGAGGAGGAACAAATTCAATATCTACTCAGGAATAAAAGTCAGGAAATTGGGCAGAGTTAGATATGCAGCCAATAGAGGGTAGGTTATTGTTTTAAAAAAACAAAAACTGGTCTTAAAATAGCAGTCTGTGGATGGGTACCAATCCATAAAAACGCAAAGAATTTCTCATAAAGCTAAGAGTTTTAATTTAAGAGCTGTTTTTCTGTTTCCTGCTTTTAACAACCTGTTCAAATCACCCTGGTTTCCTGATATCAAAGTGGGAGGAGATGTTAACTGTTCTGTATTTGTTGTTGAAGGTCATGATCAAACAAAATACATAGTTGGCAACCCTATGTTGGTTTCCAAAATTCTTCCTGAAAATGTACTGGTTGTGAAATTTTAAAATATGTATATTACTTTGTGTAATATATATAAATATAAGTTAGAAACAGACAACCCATATTATTTATAAATTATATGTGTAATATAGAAATACATATATACAAGGTATATAACTATATATATAACTATATATATAACTATATAACTATATATGACTATATATATACACATATATATATGTATATATATGTGTATATATATATATATACATATATATATATATACACATATATATACATATATATATGGGATCCTGTGATATAAAAAACACTGGAAAGCAATTTTTGTCTGAAGATGCTTGATGGGGAAGGCACAGTAACAGGAGGCTTAGCATCAAATGGCTTAAGTGTTGGGGGAGGCCCAGGAGGAGACCACTGAAGAAGAGGAGCCACTCACCACGCCTCGGTTGTTCTTCAGTTCTCCATGACAACACAGCACTCTCGAGCTGTGGATTAGAGAGTCTTTCTGGCCTTCTTCCAAGTAAAGAAGCCGCTCTTTATAATAGCGGCACTCAGATTCCCCGGTCTTGGTGTTGATTTCTGCCACAATTCCCTGAATGATGTTTATCTGTGGAAACAAAGAAGACAGTAGGAGGAAAGTAAGCAAACCATCCACACCAAGAAGTACCAGGGGCTCAGCCTAGAAGGTCACCAAGATAGATTTGCATCTAATTCTGAGATTCTGTTATCTAACTTGCTGTTTTGGGAAACAGCAAAAATAAATAAATGCTTTTAATATATTGTGCTATCCATCTATACATGTACACACAGATACACATATTCACACATATATATTTATATACAGATACAGATATTTGTTTATAAAACTGATGTTGATGCATACTTCTATTTGAGAGGAAGAGATATACAGTTTTCAATGTGCAGGACTCATAACTACTGAGCTTTATGTTGCACATTTCCTAAAACATGCTTACAATGTTGAAAACACAGGCATATAAAAACTTCAGCCAAGGAGAAAAAACAAAGCAAATGTAGTAGACCAAGAAGGGAACATCTTTGGGGATTTGAACTCAGTTTCAAGGTCTCTCTACACGTACTCAATCTAACGTACAAACAGTATTTGCAAATTGGGTGTGAAGAAATGGTTTGGATATCTTTTTAGTGATAAACATAAATGATTTATAAAGGACAGAGAACTAGAAATAGAAAGAAAAGACACTAGGCATCACGATGGGAACCATTTGTCTATATACATACACTCATACCCATGCCCATAGCACATGTAAATAAATTAGGGGTAGAGATTTCAGAGCAATGGTGGATGTACCGTTGTTAATACAGAATGAAACAAAACAAAGCAACAAGAATACAGCACTCATACACAATCAGTGGGCATTTATTTTGATGTGTTGTTGTTCTATCACATGAATATGTCTAAAAGTTAGAAAATGCTAAAAACCAAAGGAACAAAAAATTAGTTGAGTAAAAACTCAATGACACCAATCAAAGGCAAAATGATGACTTCCTCAGCAGGGTCCTCTGTCCTCTAATAGTGAAAAGACCAACAGTCCCATATTTCTCATGGTAGTATTTTTTAAAAGTTTTTATTTAAATTCCAATGAGTTAAGATACAGTGTAATATTAGCTTCAAGTGTACAATGTAGTGTGATTCAACACTTGCATACCACACTTGGTGCTCATCCCAAGTGACCTCCTTAATCCCCATCACCTATTCAACCTATCCCCCACTCACCTCTCCTGTTTGTTCTCTATAGTTAAGAGTCTGTTTCTTCATTTGCACCTTTCTCTCTCTTTCCCCTTGCTGGTTTGTTTGGTTTCTTAGACTCTACATATGAGAAAATCACATGATATTTGTCTTTCTCAGACTTATTTCCCTTAGCATTATACCCTCTAGCTCCATCCAGGTCATTGCAAATGGCAAGATTTCATTCTTTTTTTGTGGCTGAGTAATAATCTAGTGTGTGTGTGTGTGTGTGTGTGTGTGTGTGCGTGCGTGTGTACATAAACACACACGCACGCACACACACCACATGTTCTTTATCCATTCATCAGTTGATGGATGCTTGCACTGTTTCCATATCTTATCTATTGTAGATAATGCTGCTGTAAACACTGGGGTATATGGGTTCCTTTGAATTTGCATTATTGCATTCTTTGGGTAAATACCTAGTAGTGCAATTGCTGGATTGTAGGGTAGTTCTGTTTTTAACTTTTTGAGGAGCTTCCACAACGTTTTCCACAGTGGCTGCGGGAATTTGCACTTCCACCAACAGCGCAAGAGGGTTCCTCTTTCTCCACATCCTCACCAACACCTGTTGTTTCTTGTGTTGTTGATTTTAGCCATTCTGACAGGTATGAGGTGATATCTCATTGTGGTTTTGATTTGTATTTCTCTGATGATCAGTGATGTTGAGCATCTTTTCTTATGTCTGTTGGTCATATGGGAAAATATCTATTCATATCTTCTGCCCATTTTTAATTGGATTATTCATCTTTTGCGTGTTGAGTTTTATAAGTTCTTTACATATTTTGGATAGTAACCCTTTATCAGATATGTCATTTGTAAATATCTTCTCCCATTCTGTAGGTTGCCTTTTAGTTTTGTTGGTTATTTCCTTCGCTGTACAGAAGCTTTTTATTTTGATTAAGTCCCAATACTTATTTTTGCTTTAGTTTCCCTTGCCTCAGGAGACATATATAGAAAGAAGTTGCTACAGCCTATATATATCAAAGAGGTTACTGCCTGTGTTCTCCTCTAGGATTTTCATGATTTCAAGTCTCACATATAGGTTCTTAATCCATATTGAGTTTTTTTGTGTGTGTATGTGTCCAGTTTCATTCTTTTGCTGTCCAGTTTTCTGAATACCATGTGTTGAACAAACTGTCTCTTTCCCATTGGATATTCTTTCCTGTTTTGTCAAAGATTAGTTCACCATATAGTTGTGGGTTCATTTCTGGGTTTTCATTCTGTTCCATTGATCTATGGTGTCTACTTTTGTTCCAGTCGACACTGTTTTGATCACTATAGCTTTGTAATATAAACTTGAAGTCTGGAATTCTGATGCCTCCAGCTTTACTTTTCTTTTTCAAGGTTGCTTTGGCTATGTGGGGTCTTTTGTGGTTCCAAACAAATTTTAGGATTGTTTGTTCTAGCTCTATGAAAAATGCTGGTGGTATTTTGATGAGGATTGCGTTAAATGTACAGACTGTTTGGGGTAACATAGATATTTAAACAATATTTGTTCTTCCAATCCTTGAGCATGGAATGTCTTCCCATTTCTTGGTGTCATCTTTAATTTCTTTCATCAGTCAGTGTTTTACAGTTTTCAGAGAAGATGTCTTTCACCTCTTTAGTTAGGTTTATTCCAAGGTATCTTAATATTTTTGGTGCAATTATAAATGTGGCTGATTCCTTAATTTCTCTTTCTGCTGCTTCATTATTGGTGTATAGAAAATCAACCAACTTCTGTATGTTGATTTTGTATCCTGAGACTTTACTGAATTTGTTTATCAGTTCTGGCAGTGTTTTGGTGGAGTTTTTTGAATTTTCTATATAGAGTCTCATGTCATCTGTAAATAGTGAAAGTTTTTCTTCTTCCTTGCAGACTTGGATGTCTTTTCTTTAAGAAAATTTTTTTTAACATTTATTTATTTTTGAGAGACAGAGCACGAGGCGGGAGGGACAGAGAGGGAGACACAGAATTGGAAGCAGGCTCCAGGCTCTGAGCTGTCAGCACAGAGCCCAAAACAGGGCTTGAACTCACAAACTGCAAGATCATGACCTGAGCCGAAGTTGGAGGCTTAACGGACTGAGCCACCCAGGTGCCCAGATACCTTTTCTTTCTTTTTGTTGTCTGACTGCTGTGGCTAGGACTTCTAGGACTATATTAACTAACAATTGTGAAAGTGGACATTCCTGTCTTGATCCTGACCATTGAGGAAAAGCTCTCAGTTTTTCCTCATTGAGGATATTAGTTGCGGGTTTTTCATATATGGCCTTTATGATTTTAAGGTATGTTCCCTCTAAACCTACCTTGTTGAGGGTCTTTATCATGAATGGATGTTGTGTTTTGTCACATGCTTTTTCTGCATCTGTTGAAATGATCCTATGGTTCTTATCCTTTTCTTTATTAGTATGGTGTATCACGCTGATTGATTTGTGAATATTTAGCCACCTTTGCAACCCAGGACTTGTGGTGGTATTAATAGAAAAGAGCTTAATAGATGAGAAATGTTAATAAGGACTCTCCTTGGTCACTTTTACTTAATGGAAAAACAAACCAATAGCTGAAAAGCAAGGTTTTAAAAGAGGCCTTTACTCCATGAGAACTTACCACATCTTATAATCTGTTAAATTGGCAGTAAAATCTAAGTGTTAAGTAATTATTTTTCACATGCTAATGAAATGATACCTTCTGCCCAAAGCCAATTGGATAGAAACTTCTACCCGGTTATAACTTTGGCACTTCCACGCAAGTCTGACATAAGATCTTACAGCTCTGCGCTGAAGTCTGGTGACTGTATCCTATGAACAGATGCATAATCTGTATACTTCTGTAGCTATTACAAGATTCAAAGCTCATTTATTCTTTCCTCTATTTCCCAAAGTTTGGTGGTAGCACTACTTTGACAATAAAAAAAATAACGTATCATTTAAAGAAAAAACCAGGGTTTTTGTATCATAAAACAATCCTTTTGGACTTTAATGTCAATCTGGCATTAAATATAAATCCTATGAAATTAATCCTAGTTTTATTAACATAAAACAATAAAAAGAACACTTTTGTCCATAAACTTTCTCTGTTTTTTTTTTTTTCTCCCCTCTTGGTTTTGGTTTTCAAATATGACTGATTATTGTTACTTTCAAAAACAAACAAAAAAAGAAATTTCAGGGGTGCCTGGCTCAGTTGGTTAAGAGTTCAACTCTTGATATCAGCTCAGGTCATGATCTCATGGTTCGTGACTTTGAACCCTGCGTTGGGCTCTTTGCTGATGGCATAGAACCTGCTTGGGATTTTCTCTCTGGCCCTCCCCTGCTTTCTCTCTTCCTCTGCCTCTCTCTCAAAATAAATAAATAAACTTAAAAAATTAAAAAAAAAAAGAAATTTCACAACACATACTAAAGCAATGACTCATCCTTCAAATTAATTCAATTAATCCTTGTTGATCATGGGTTCAGTGTGGAACTAGATGGCAGCATTCAAAGAAGTGAGACAGGGTCCTTGCCCTCAAGAAGCTTAAAAATATATGGGAGGTATCTGACAAATCGTTTTATGCCTACCTTAATCTTTTTTTCTTCTTTCAGTAGGTTTCATGCCCAGCATGGAGCCCAATGTGGAGCCCAATGTGGGCCTGAACTCATGACCCTGAGATCAAGACCTGAGCTCAGACCGATGCTCAACCAACTGAGCCACCCAGGCACCCAGTCTACTTTGATCTTTTACCTTATTACATTTTTAATATGTAGTGGAATCTATACTTTTCCCTTATTTTTAAACCAGTAGCATTAATTGCTGTGGCTCTTCTTAGAGTTTACTATTACTAGGTATACCTGTAACTAACTGGGTCTTGAGTCAATTTTCTGAGTTTGGTATAGGTATCCAGGAAACCAGAAAGATGATGTACTAAATACATGTTCACTTCCTAATTTAGCTCAGAAACTGAACAGCTGGCACATCACATGAAGGTTAATAAGCTCAAACACTGCAGTGGTTCCTTGGGCAGCTATGACTACTGTCAAATGCTACGTCTTTCTTTGATGTTTGAAAAAATAGAGACAAAACAATAGAATATATCAGTGTAATTCCACATTCTTTGTGGACATTAAAATAGCACCTCCGGGTCTGCTTTCATTTATTAAAATATTGTCTTTTAGTTATATCCACCTGTACACCATAAGCATCTAATCTTTGCACTGGTTGTTGAGCGGAATTTATTTTGTAGAACTGCAGCAAGAAATACAGTTGAATATAGCAGACTGCATTGCAAATAGTCACAGTAGCTTTGCATTTAAGTTAAATTTATTGTTGCATCTCTGATCAGGGTTCAAACCAAAGGGAAACGACTGGTAAAGCAAGATGATGATAGATATCTGGTAACAGAACAAGGGTTAAACCCATACAGGCTGTAATCGTCATCCTCAAAGTGAAATCTGAAAACCCTGTCTAGTTCCTTGAGCGGTAATATCATCTATTCGTAGGCTTGTGACATGAACCAGGAATAGCAGCCAGCACTGCAGGAACAGCAGGACTGTTCTCATTGCTTCCAGTGATTTTTTTTTTTTTTTTTTTTTTTTTTTTAGGAGCTAGGGAACAGGGGCGGGCAGAGGGAAAGGACGGTCTGCCAGATCAGGTTTGGGCTGAAACGTTCCTTAGAATTTAAAATGTTAAACAACCAGACCTCTGGAATTTCTGAATATCCTAAGTTCTATTTAAAAATGTTCTCTTTTGGGGAAAATGTCTATCAACCCTCCAAAACACTATAAAGAAATTCTAATAAAAACGTGGTAGTTTATGCACTGCAGTAAAAGCAAGGCCTTTTTTTAGACCTAATCAGAGGACTGGACAATTGGATGTAGGAGCAATTTATTAACAGTTCTCTGATCTTCCCCTTTTCAGAGGTGGAAAATTTATTCAGGGAATTTGTAATTCAAGCTACATTGGTACTATGGGTTTTATGTTTATCAAGCATTCACAATGTACCCAAGAGTACAGGGCTAAATATTTCTGCCCATCTGGGGTAATGCCCAGAGGAATTTGAAAAGACAAAAACATCATCAACAACAACAACAACGAAAACACCCCACAAAAAACATTGCTGTTCTTCCATGTATAAATGGGCATTAGGAAGACTTGCTTTACAGACATTTTGAAATACAGCTATTCCATGCTTCACACACAAATCTGCCTGAATAACTAGGTGCAGATTCAACTTGTAAAAATGACATCACATTTTTTGCACTAGGGAAACCGGTCCATCCTTTCATATTGCAAACAATTATATTCCTATCTGTTTTTAAACCCAAGCTTTAGCTCACTGGGGGATCTTGGAAACAGCATTATTCTTTCATGCTGCATGTTAAAAAGAAGAAATCTTAACAGTAAACTCAGAGCAAACTCACGTGCTTCAAAAAAGTAATTATTTAGACTAGCTCGAGCTCCCTGTTGTTTTCATTCCTGCAGACCACACACTTGCTGGGATGAAATATGGAGAGGAGGCAATGCTACTGTACTCGTCCCAGTAATAAAAACAGATATGATGAAGTGAGATGGGCCTCATACCCAGTGCCTGTGTCCCCCCATCTATGCAGGACTGGGGACCTGGTCTGTGTGTGTCTGCCATTAGTCAAGAGAGTCTACACTCTTCACTATCCCTACAAGGAGGCACCTGGCCCAGCTCGGCACCAGTGAGGCCCTCTCCACAAAGCCTGGTGGCCCCAGATAGCTTTCTGCAATTCTACAGGCAAGGGGGACTCAAAGAAGCATCTAGGCTTTCAGCTCCGTGGTGTAGGAGCATAAAGAAGTGGAAGAGGCACAGGATTTGCAGTCCACACCAGCAGAGTTCAGACACAAACCTCATCACTTGCTGGCTCTGGCTCTAGGCAAGTTATTTAAGCCCTCCAAGGCTTATCTGGAATATGGTCCTAATAGGGATAGCTATCTCATAGGTTATTATAAGGATTAAATGAGATACATAACCTACAAAGCAATTATATAAAGCTAATTTACTACGTATTCAAGATATGCCAGCAGGTATTGCTATAATTATTATTGTCGTGATTACTACTTATTATTATTATTGGAGAAAATAGGCAGTTTGTTCAGCAGGTTTCATGGACTTTGATTTTCAAGTCATCTATGCAAATCCTCTTTCTGTTCAATATTCAGTCAGGGAATGAGCCCTTTGAATTAGTCTCGAAGGCTCCATCCCTGTGGCTCCTGCCTGTGTGTGTTTCCATGACTGCATGCCTGGACCTCTGCAGCATCCTCTCAACTTGCTTCCTGCCCCTAGTCCCTTCCTTCTCTGTCCCCCATCCTGCAGACAAGAACAGTAATGCGTCCACGTTTCCACAGCTTGCCAGTGATAGAGCTGGGCTGTGAACCCTGAATCCCAGCTACTTAGAAAACAAAAGAGAGGCAACTGGATAGCTTAGTCGGTTAAATGTCCAACTTCAGCTCAGGTCATGATCTCACAGTTTGTGAGTTTAAGCCCCGCCTTGGGCTCTGTGCTGATGGCTCAGAGCCTGGAGCCTGCTTTGGATTTTCTGTGTCCCCCACTCTCTCTGTCCCTCCCCCACTCAAGCTCTGTCTCTCTCTCTCTCTCTCAGAAATGAACATTAAAACAAATTTAAAAAAAAGGAAAAAAGACAAACAAAACACAACAAAGGAAACATATCTCAAATTGGTATTTAAAATCCTCATAACCAGATCTGAACTCCCATCCTCAGCCTTCTCTCCTGCTGCTTCCTCAGAGTATCCTCTTCTCTGGGCAGACTGATCCAAAGTATTCCCCAGACATTACCTGTCCTGTCATTTCTCCATACCTTTTCTCAGGCCACCGGTTCCTCCTGGCCTGCCATTGCCTCCCTGTCCCGCAGAGCACCCCAATCAGACCCAAGCTCTCTGGACAGAACACTCACCGTTTACAATATTCTCATGATATGGACCCATTTTTCCTGGTCTTCTCTTGCTACTAAGAATCTATCTCTCCCCATATTTAATGAACATTTGCTGGTGAGCAGGACGTTTGATTAGGTCCCTCACTGCAATCAGAGGCCGAGGAGAGCTGGATCTGAAATAGGTGTCAACTTCACAAATAGGTTCAGGGGCTAAGGGAAGAGGCAACTCCCATTTGCTAACTACACAAAGGCATTCAATTTAAAATCTCCAGAGATCTTAACCCTCACAACCATTGTAATAAACATTACAGTTTATTATTAATCGTAATTACAGATCAGAGAGGCACCTGTACAGAAGCAAGAACTTTTAGAAATCAAAGGGACCTTAGAGTGTATTTCATGTAAACACTGCATTTTATAGGTTAGGAGAGTGAGGCAGAGAGAGAAGAAGTGACTTGCAAAATAAAAACATGACTTGGCAGCTTCCAAGCTTAGAAGCCAAGACCCCTGGGTCCCATCCATGTCCCCAGAGACTCTTCACTCACCCAATCTCCTAGACATTATGGGAGAAAACAACAAGGGAAAGAGAGGAAGAAACAGATGAACTTACAGCCTCTTCCAGGTGCTGCTGATCTGGATTATCATTTGGTGTGTGTCTCAAGATTTCTCGAAGAAGCAGAGGGTATTTCACTAGACGGCTTCTTGGAATATCAAGAAAATTCCAGAGATCCAGTTTGCGGCTAAAGGGGGATTCTAAACATCGTTGCAGGAAATCCTGGACTCGGTGATCTTGTTTTTTGTGGTCCAGCAGAGCCTTGGCGGCTACTTGATTGCTGCAGTAACTGTCGTAGGAGCTGAGACAAGGCAGCTAAGAAAAAAACATCAACGGAGGCTTGGAGTGTGGAACTAATTGTGCTCTGAAGCTATGAGCTAGTATCACATGTGGGGACTGAACAAAACTGGTCTCCAGGCCCGGCCAACATTCCCTTATCTGCATGGCTGGAGGAGACAGACTAGTGGAATTTTCAACCAAGACTTTTTTTTTAAGTTTATTTATTTTGAGAGAGCGAGTACATGAGCTGGGGAGGGGCAGAGAGAGAGGGAGAGAAAGAATCCCAAGCAGGCTTCGTGCTGTCAGCACGGAGCTGACTTGGGGCTCAAACTCATGACTCATGAGATCATGACCTGAGCCAAAATCAAGAGTTACACCCTTAACCAACTGAGCCACCAGGCACCCTTAATAGAACTTTTTAAATAGCAGGGAATGAACAGTTTTAGGCTTTAGCTTGCTTGAGGGACAGTTATTTTCTTAGTTGTGTATTTACTTTCTTGATTGTTAAGACCCCATCGTAATTTGTTCGCGTTTCTGCCAATCTAAGCTAGGAGCAAAAGAACCAGAATAACTGTATACGCATGCAACTCAAAATTTTCCTGAATTTCCAAAAGTATCTGGTGAGGGGAAAGCCTCCTATCTTTAAAAAACAAAACAGGATTTCTTTTAAAATTATTCATAAGAAACTCATCTAGAAGACCTAGTGGCATAAAAAGAAAGCAAAGTGTCAGACTCTAGAGCTCTTTGCATGGCTCCATGCAAGCATCTCTATATTAGTTTAAGGTTACCTGATTCCAAGGTGGACTAATTATGAAGAACTCCAGGAACTTAAAGCAAAAGTACAATTAGTAAAAGATTAGATGCGGGAAGCATTTAGAAACATCTTTTAAATTAGATTCTTGGCTGTACCTAATGGTTAACATCACAATACCATGCAAAGAACAATTTAAGCTTAAAGACTTCGGAACACTTCTACTCCTCTATCTTCCTTCCAGCAAAATACTAATTTCCCTGATATGTCCCATCAGTCACATTATGCAAACACAGAGTCAGAGACCCAGTGAAAGGGCTGTTCATCTCCCTTTTCCACACCTCCCTATTAGTGGCACCCAAGACTCACCATCTTAATGCATAGGCTGTCAGCTCCCAGAAAGGTAGCAGAAACAATAAAATGCAGCCAATGGCACCCCCTGTGTTTGCTTCTCTCCCTTGGATTAAGAAGCCACATTTACCAGGACACCTGCCCTATGGAGGGATTCAGTGCAAGAGGGGCTTTAATTTCTGCATCCTCAACACTTTGCATTGGACCTACCATTCAGCAGACATTCAAACTTTATATTCCAAATGAACAAATAAATGAATGCTTAATAGTTACCAGATTAGGTAATATTTGATGGTCTGGGAACATGGCTTAAAAATAAATTGTGGCAACATCTGAACAATGGGTCAAAGTATAAATATTGTGGTGTTTTTTTGGTACCTCTTATTGAAATTATTTTCTCAGCAACTGAAACCAAACAAAGGTACCAAGGAAGTAATCTTTTTTTTTTTTTTTTTTTTTCCAACGTTTTTTATTTATTTTTGGGACAGAGAGAGACAGAGCATGAACGGGGGAGGGGCAGAGAGAGAGAGGGAGACACAGAATCGGAAACAGGCTCCAGGCTCCGAGCCATCAGCCCAGCGCCTGACGCGGGGCTCAGAGCCTGACGCGGGGCTCGAACTCACGGACCGTGAGATCGTGACCTGGCTGAAGTCGGACGCTTAACCGACTGCGCCACCCAGGCGCCCCGCAAGGAAGTAATCTTTAAGTTCACTGTTGAGTTTCACATTCTTTGGAAAGGTCTACCTTCCTTATGTGTCATAAACACAAAAAACAAAAAACAAAAAAACACAAACCTTTATGTTAAAAAAAGAGCTGCAGAAATTCTTTCCTCAACCTTATATCTGAAAGTAAATGATAATTGCTACTTACACACACACATACACACACACCCCAGATGTGGTATTGTGGCTTGTAATTTAGATTTTCAGAGTTAATTAAAAAGAGCTTCAGGCCCTCTTAATTTCATTTCCACTTCCTCGCCTTTTGAAAAGACCTGGAAATGCCGAATGTTTTCATTACAGAGAAACAAATCAGCAGTAACTGTCGGATGTATACTAGTGAGGAACTCCAACCACACTGCTGCTCACCGTCCAGTGGGCCATTCCTCTCTGATCCTGCCATTCCTGCTGCCATGGAAACCCAATCCAGCTCTGGTCCTGTGTCCACACCTGACTGGGTGCTCATTTCCTGGGCAAGACCTGAAAGGCTATCTGGTTCAACCCACTGGCTAGAAAAGGCCACAAGTGATCTGTAACTTGTTAGAGAATGAAGAATGTTCACATCTTGGTTCCCAAATACATGCACATTCACTTATATAAAACATGAGAGGTGATAACACAGTGGTTAAGAGGGCAGACTCTGGAACCAGGTATAATTATGTTTCAAAGCCTAACTTGGACAGTATCAGGTGACTCTTCTGAGCCTCAGTTGCCCCACTTGCAAAAGGCATATATTATTTTTTAATGAGATAAGGCAGATAACAAGTATGTGAGCCTGGTTTCTGGTTAAGAATCAGTAAGTACTTGGGGCGCCTGGGTGGCTCAGTCTGTTAAGCATCCAACTTTGGCTCAGGTCATGATCTCGTGGTTCGTGTGTTTGAGCTCCGCCTTGGGCTCTGTGCTGACAGCTCAGAGCCTGGAGCCTGCTTCGGATTCTGTGTCTCCCTTTCTCTCTGCCCCTTCCCAGCTCAGACTCTGTCTCTCTCTCTCCCCCAAATGAGCCTGGAGACTGCTTCAGACTCTGTGTCTTCCTTCTTCTCTGCCCCTCCCCAGCTCACATTCTCTCTCTCTCTCTCTCAAAAATAAATAAACATTAAAAAAAAAACAAAACAGAATCAGTAAGTACTAGCTATTGTTATTATTTATCCCTGGGATATTTTTACTGCAGAAATTGTGGTTTAGAGAAACAAAACCACTTGCCCAGCTAGAGACAAAACCGGCCTGAAGCATGTTCTTCCCCCACCCTTCCCCCCAAAGCTCTGAACTACACAACATGTCTTTAAATAGACTATTGAGAACTTATAAGGGAAACTCTTTCACTTTTAGAAATTCTTTCTAACTCCCTAACATTGTGAAAAGCAATAGAACAAATCTGTTTTTTGCTTCCATGCACTCTGCCTCTCCCTATAAAATTAAAATGGAATTAGAACCAAATTAACACAAGAACTTGCTGCTTGGAGAACTTATCAATTATTTTATTACTGAAAAAATGTTAGCATGAAGGTAAGTCACTTGGGAGGTTGTTTCTGTGCGATGGAGGGGTGAATGAAATCAGGCCTACCCGCCCAGGAGACAGATCCTCAGTGACCACAGTGGCTCCCTGAGAAAACCACCACTCTGTTTTAGGTCTTCAAAGTACAAGTAATTGATTCATCTAAGGTCAAAAGGACTGGTCAGGCATGTCCCACTTGGGAGGCTCATTTGTTTAAAAGGGTTTCTTTTTTCACCTTTTTTTCCTTGAGGGAGTTGGAAGCTGGGGGGGGGGGCGGCAAATAAATCAATTTTTCATGGGTCGAATGGGCTCTGACTTTTTCTCATTCAAAGTCCACTCAGATGTTTATTTTGTTCTGTTAAAAAGACCAGAACTCAAACAGATGTACCACTTGGTTTACAGTTCCCACTCGCATGCACACATCTGCAGTTTAAAGAGGGAAAACATTTAACAGCTCGTGGGGCCTGATCAATAAGGGCCATTCTCATGAGGCCTGGTCACAATGGGCTGGTTGTTTAATCTTGGGCTGCTCTTCAAGCTGCAAGTCCTCATGTGATGTCTGAAGGGTTCAGATAGCAATGGGGGTAGTCACATTTCCTCTGAGTGTGTACAGAAAAGGGCTGCAAAAGCTGCCCCCAGATCAAACCAATTTCCTAATAAAAGTGGCAGACATTTATTTCAGAAAAAGTTAATTATGAGGCAAACACCAACACTTTTGCTTCTGGCATGAACTGACAATTTGTACATGATGCCTAAGGAAACCATGTTGTCCTATGTTGCCTTCTCATCAAACACAGAGCAGGCATCCTGCTAATTCTGGTGTGCAGCCTCATTGTCCCCCACCCCCCCTCCCTGGCCATCAAAGCAGCCCACAGACTCAGGAAGTTTAAGAAATATTGAGGCAGAATCTCTCTTCTCATGACACCTTCTCTGTCTCCAGCTGGCTGGCTTTCTTTAGAGAAATTTCTTTGAAGGCTAAAGAAGTTAAAACATCTACCACAGCTTATAATAAAATGAAAGTCAAAAATATAAGATGAATGCCTCTCCTGAAATATTAAGGCACATTTTCTAAATTATTCATCTCAGAACATTGCTTGTCTTTCAGGTGTCCTTGGGATATTTTGGCCCCAGTGCTAAAATTGACTTGTGAACTAAAGCTATCTCAGTCATGAAACCCTCAAAATTTCTTGATCAAGGAAGTAATTGAGAAGCAGAAGTTAAGGGAACCTGGGTGGCTCAGTAGGTTTAGCATCTGACTCTTGATTTCAGCTCAGGTCATGATCTCACGGTTCGTGGATTCAAGCCCTGTGTCGGGCTCCTTGCGGACAGTGCAGAGCCTGCTTGGGATTCTCTCTCTCCCTCTCTGCCCCTCCCCTGACTCTCTCAAAATAAATAAAAAACTTAAAAAAAAAAAAGAAGCAGAAGTTAGGATAAGAGATCAACGTCAAAACGTAGGAACTCGAAGACACAGGAAGTTTAAAATATAAATACAAATGTAACTGGATAAAGGGAACTCACATGATAGTAGGATTTTTAACCTTCACAAAACATTCCCCAAACAGTGGAATGACTTAATGCTTGCTGCTGTGGCACTTCCTGCCTATTTTTCTGGAACAATGTGTGGATCAGAGGCATGAGAGATCTAATCCTGCCTGGAAGAAGTCATGGAAGTGATCTGCTTTTATTACCCACTTCATGACAACTGAAGACCACTTGCAGCTGGGGTGGTGCACACAAGACTCCAAGGAAACTGAAATGTAGTAACAGGGAATGGTGAGGACTGGGAAAATAGTGCATGCCTGGGCAAATGAACAACTGCATTACGCACCCAACAAAACACAGATTCCACCCAAGACCATAATCTATTGACCCATAAGCCCCTAATCTAAGGTCACAGTTGATTTCTTTGTTCAATTAGGAAAGAGAATGGGTTATTTGGGATGAAGGTCAGCATAATCCCAAGCCTTCCTATGAAGTTACTTATAATCAGATGTATGCTGAACATTAACAATGTTTAGTACTACTTGCTTATGAAATTACATTTTACCATGAGAGTTTTTGGGGGGTTTTTTTGTAGCCTAAATAAAGCACTTTTTTTTTTTTTTTTTGGTGGTGGTGGATAAGAATATGTCTCTGAATATTTACTGGAGTAGAAAGGGTAATAATTTTATTATTAGTAATTGGCCTAAATTGGATGTTAACTAGTTTTACTTTACTTGATATAAAACTAGTAACTGTTTCATATGTGCCTTTACTTACTGCCAAAGGCCAAGTTATCTTTCAATGCTATGAATTCATAATCAGGAAAAAATTGTTTCCATACTTTAAAGAGATAAAGCCTAAACAGAATGATAAATTTTGCTAAGAATTTGCCATTTAAATTTCTTCTGAAGTAAAACCAACATTTGCCAACAAAGAAAAGTCTAGCTAAGGTGCGCCTGGGTGGCTCAGTTGGTTAAGCGTCTAAACTGTTGATTTCAGCTAAGGTCATGATCTCACGGTTCCTGAGACTGAGCCCTGTGTTGGGCTCTGTGCTGACAGCTCAGAGTCTGGAGTCTGCTTGGGATCCTCTGTCTCTCTCTCTCTCCCTCTGCTCCTGCTCTGCTTGTTCTCTCTCTCTTTCAAAAATAAACTTAAAAACAAAAGAAGTCTAGTCAAATGAAACTCCCATCTACATTATTGAAATTTATTTTTAATCAAGACCAGAGAATTCTTCTTACCCAGCCCACAAGGATGGGACCAACATGTTCAGTGGAGCCATCAGGTTTCCGAGCGTCTCGAAGCTGACTAAGGAGCTCTGGTCAAGAAACAAAAAAACAAAAAAACAGCATGCTTATTTTGTTAGGCATTCAAATATGAACAGGACTGTAAGTAGATTCTGGGTTAATCAAGTTATTACATAATCATGACTTGTAAGATGACTCAATTAAAGCCACAAGTCATGACTCATTGTGTGAACAAAATTATACCTTCATGTAGAGGAATGAGAGAGTCCAGTGTTCCGAAAATTTGATTCAACTCTTGCTCTGTCATTATGGAGAGTTTCAGCATGGGGTCGTGATAGGCCTACATAAGAAAGGCAAGAGATGGAAGCAAACATTTAAAATCAGAGGAAGTGGGGTGCCTGTGGCTCAGTTGATTAAGCATCCAACTCTTGATTTTGGCTCAAGTCATGTTCTCACGATTTGTGGGTTTGAGACCCACCTCAGGCTCTGCGCTGATGGTGCGGAGCCTGCTTGGGAATCTCTCTCCCTCTCTCTCTCTCTCTGCCCCTGCCCCACTTGTGCGCACGTGTGTGTGTGTGTGTGTGTGTGTGTGTGCGCGCGCGCACACGTGCTCTCTCTCTCCCAAAAAAATAAACATTAAAAACATTTTTTTTTAATCAGAGGAAGCAAGTGGTTAATGTAAAATGGTGTCTGTGTCTGTGAGGCCCTACATAATAACAAAATACCTGGCTCTCCCCAAACAACATCTCCCATAATGCTATGGAAGCAGCAGATGGGTGTAGCTAGAACAGATAAGAATCTAGTATTGCCTTGAGCCTTTTGCGGTTGTTGATAAACCAAAGCAGATTTTTAAAAAGCTTTTTTATTCTAATATAGCCTACATCTAGGCAAGGGCACAAATCCTAAGTATAGAGAAGACTTGATTCATATGATGTTTTAAAAATTTACTTTATTGAAGATCCTGCAGCTTAAAAATATCTGTTTATACAAAATTAGTTACTAGCAGGTTCTTTTTCAATTAGTCCATATCTAAACTAAGTAAAGGAAGAAAGAAAAAGTGGTGGCATCCTTTATGATTGCTTTGAAGCCAAGACAGCAAAATCTCTGTTAATCCTATCACCTCTTATTAATGATAATTAAACAAGAACACACAGTTATAGGCCACTGTAATAGAGCACAAAGACTCAGATGGCACCATCCCTGCCTCCAAGGATATTTATAAAGCTCATTGGGAGATAAGAAAAACACATGGATAATTAGATATATGTTTAAAAAATAGCTCAAGATTAAAAACAGAAGAGATATCACATAGTAGCAAAAATCAATCAAATCATAACTGCCTCGAGGGTGAGAGAATTAAAGCTGGAGTATTCAGAGCAGATTTAAGATGAGCTGTCTGAATGGAGAAGGAGGCAGTAAATACTGGTGAAGAATGAGCTGAGATTTGAGCTAGTTCCTGGAGGACGGCTGGATGCGGATGGTTGAAAGGAGAGGAAGGCTCTCCAGGAAGGTAGAACCGCCACAAGCAAAAGGAAGGCAGTGAAACACCCTTAAGGTGCTTAGCCTTGGTCTTGACACAGGAAGGGGGAGCAAGATGTCTCTCAGAGTTAAACGCCTTCTCTGTCATCTCTGTCTTCCTCCTCCTCCAGCCCCACCTAAAACTCAGTTTCTTGGCTGTGTCCAAGCAAAGCGTGGATGGCCATCTCCCAGGAATGCTACAGAGGACACTTTATATCAGCAGGAATCTGGACTAAGGACACGTAAGAGAAGGGAGGCATCTTTCCAACCCTTAATTCTTTAAAGAGGCTGGGAATATTAGATGAAGGAATCTGGATTTCAGCCTTCATGGGGGTCACTGAAATGGAAAGGTTTTGGGAAAGCTTTGTTGTCAAGACTATACAGGTTACAAGGCACAGGTTTCCTCTCCCCTCCAGCACACAATGTAATTAAAACACACGTTTCTATATAAAAGACCCTAGCTTATATGATAGCATGCAATTGTCTTACTTTACCACTTTCTCTACTTAAGAGATTCAAACGACCTTATTTCTAAGACACAGTTCCAGTTTCAGACGTCCACACCCTCTCTTCCATGGGTAAGGAGGCCCCACATGAGAGACAATGAAATATATGTAGAGCCAGGCCTCTGTGAACACTTTCTGATTAAACTCAAGTATTACTTGAGGTGCCTTAGAGACATGCACAGGAGAACCCTGACAGACACCAGGTCCAGAGAACCTTCTTGTTTTGAGCCATTTCCCCCCTACTTGGTTGGTGCAGTTTCTTCTCAATTGTTGATGGCCTGTGTTAGTCACAAAAAAGAGTTCTCATACGGCACAATCTTAGAAATGTGAAATTAACTAGAAGAAGAAAAAAAAGGAGGTGGCCCAAATGACCACTGGATTCCTATTTACCTTTTTTGCCAATTTCAAGTCCTCTATCAAGTCTTCTTCTCCTTGGGAAAGCTCAAAGATTGCCTATAAGCAAAGAAAAAACACATCCACTGAACATTCCACTTATGAGACCAAATTCAAACAGCACTGGTTCTGTTGCCCAAAGCCCCAAATCTACCAACTTCTTAAGTATTTTTAAAGGATTCTTTAAAAAGTTAAATTAACCTGTAGCAAATGCATCTAGTAGCTAAAACCTATAAAGGACAATTTTTGCAATACTTCTGCATAATGTGCTTACCTGTTTGTGGGAGAAAGAGGTTTCACATATGTTTCTAACCCAGGAAGTCATCTTTCATGTTACAGAACTTGGGTGCCGCAGAGCAAGAGGGAATTTTTTTAGGTAAAATAATGACAGTTGGGTTCTGCATCTCTCGTGTGCGCAGCAGCCATCATAAATGATTTTGGGGTCTGTTCTCAGTGATGGACATGGAAGTATTATGAACTGGGCCATCACAATTTGTCTTTGCTCTACTCAACAGAAGGTGAATCTCAGGAGAAAGCTTTATTCTTATCAGCCACTTGTCTTGAGGCTGGAATTGTAGGAAGAATCCAATATTTTATCACTCTAAATGTCTGGTGGAGTTAATTCATTCTAAATTACTTCTCAGCCCTACACAGTACAATAAATAAAATTCTAGGAGCCAGTTGTGTGTAAGAGTGTGTAAATGGACCGTTTCTAATTTGGCTCTGCTAAGCCATCATAATTTAAGAACTATAATGTGTAGAATACTCTTTCACTCATCTGGGAGTCTAAACTGTTGGCAAACATTAATTGTTGAAGGGTGATACGTTTAGTCCTTTAATAGGAGTGACGGTTTGGGGACTACTACATTTCTTTCAGACTAAAGGGAAAAAGTGAGCAGGCTTGGAGAGTGCCCTCCATCTCTGGGGCTGGTGGACTATAAGACAACGAGTTTGTTTTCAGGTAAAGCAGGTGGAGGCAGAATACTGTACTAGAGGCCAGTGCATGGTGGCCCCTCCTGAGGCCCATAAAGCCTCCATGTCATGCCCTCCTGGCACTCTATCTTGTTAACCTTTTACTTTGAAATAATTATGGACTCACAGGAGAAATTGTAAAAATAGTGTAGAGAGGTCCTGTGCACTTATTACTCTGCTTCCCCCAATGGTGGCATCTTCCGTAATGCCAGAGCATTACAGAGCATTACCAAGACCAGGAAATGGATTGGCACAATGCAGTTAACTAGACTTTATCTGGACCTTCCTCAGATTTCCTTATACATCTGTTTTACTAGAGCTCACTTCCACAGGCCTGACTGTCTGACTTCCAAATGTGGCCTCCAGGAGAGGAAAACCCCAGAACCCCATACTGAGAAACACCACATTCGATGTTTGCTGTGGGGCAGCACACTGTCACCAGGAAGACCATGGGCTTTGGAGTAGGACAGGACCTGGGTTCAAATCACAGCTCTGTAACGCTGTAGATGGGTGAATTTATATTCACTGTGCCTTAATAATCTGATCTGCAGAATCAGTCCCTCCTTCCTTCCTTCCCTCTATCAGATTGTACAAATTACATATTTATACTACTGACACTTGGGAAAACACAAAAAAGTTACGAAACTTTTGTGTTACAAAACACAAAAGCAGAAAATTTTAATGTACCCGTAATACCATCTTTAACCATCATTAAGATTTTGTCATGTTTCTTCACAGGTTTTTTTCAGTGCATGTATTATTTTTAAATGCCTTTTTTTAAGTGTGCTTTCACCTAGCATCTCACTTTATTTATTTTAATGTCTATTTGTTTTTTGAGAGAGAGACTAGGCGTGAGCAGCAGAAGGGCAGAGAGAGAGGGAGACACAGAATCCGAAGCAGGCTCCAGGCTCCAAGCTGTCAGCACAGAGCCTGATGTGGGGCTCAAACCCACAAACCACGAGATTATGACCTGAGCTGAAGTCGGATGCTTAACTGACTGAGCCACCCAGGCACCCCTTAAATGCTTTATTATTTCTTTTGACTAGATAATACATTAACATAATTCAAATTTGGGGCACCTGGGTGGCTCATTCGGTTAAGTGTCCAACTTCGGCTCAGGTCATGATCTCATGGTTGGTGAGTTCGAGCCCCGCGTTGGGCTCTGTGCTGACAGCTCAGAGCCTGGAACCTGCTTCGGATTCTGTCTCCCTCTCTCTCTGCCCCTCCCCTGCTTGTACTCTGTCTCTCTCAAAAGTAAATAAACATTAAAAAAAAACACAACATAGTTCAAATTTTATAGTGTACATATGGGTAGGTGGTGAAAAACTTTCCTTCTAACCTCCTTCCAGCCACCCAGCTCCCTCCCAGGAAACAACAATGTTATTAGTTCCTTGTGTGTCCTTCCAGGAATATTTTATGATTCTACAAGCAAATATATGCACGTACACACATACATTTATTTTTCCTTTCTTTTACATAAATGGTAAAAGAACATAACACACCCTACTTTGTGCCTTGCCTTATCCATTTAGCCATCCGCACATGCGCATCAGCACTTCTTGTGTTTCTGCAGCTATGTAGTCTTCCATGTACAGAGACATATTATTTAGCTTGTCCCTGGCAATAGATGTTCAGGCTCCTTCTAGCACTATTATAAACATTACTGTGATGAATATGCTTACATATATATCTTTTCATCTGTGTACAAGTGTGTCTGGCAGATAGATTCCTAGAAAAGAATGGCTGAGTCCAAAACCTAGAAAGTTTTCAAGTATTCCTTTTGTCAATGTCAGGTTTTCCACAGAAATAGATGTTCCAAGGGTTTCACTAGATGATGCACATTTAAAGTGTTTTGGCACAGCCTGGCACCTGACAAGCTTTCTATAAACGGCAATATTACCACAGTCATTTAGGGCCATTGGTACCAAATATTCACATGTAATGAAATTAACTGCCTTCCATAGAAAAGTTTTCCACAAAACAGAATCAAAGTTTTATCAATCAAATATCTTAAAATATTCTAGAAGTTGCTATCAAAATATACCTAAAGTGATTAACTTTGTGAGCTCCAAGATCCTAAATAGACACTTCCTAATTCATTTTCTTTGTAAATTCAGGTTTTCACATCAGTTTCTTTTTAAAGCAGGAACCACCCACCCAGCTGGGTGCTGGTTTCTTAGTTCCTTACAAGGTTTGACACCCCCATTTGTCCTCCTACAAACGCAAGGAAGAATTGATTTGGAGCCTGTGGTGTAGATAGACCCAGTTTGGCTCTCGCCTATAGTGCATTTTGTTCCAGACACAGGGCCAGCTCCTGGGTCCCAAGCCTACCTCCTGACGTTTGATTTCCTTGGACGGAAGCATCTGATTGACGCACACATCGAAGGTCTCACTCCACAGCTTGCTATCTCTCCGCTTCGTGCTTGAGGGGGCGGCATTTCTGGACCAGGGTCGGGGGGTGAGGATGTCAGGACGGCTCTCACTGCGGAAGCTAATGGAACGCTAAACAATGAGAAAAACAAACTGTCATGGGGGCAGTGGCAGGACTAGGGTGGATCGTTTGAGCAGCTTCCTGTCACTGACAGAACATAAATCAGATGTTTGCAAGAAAGAAAGGACAATGCCACAAGGCCTTTTGGGAAGTGGGGCATTTTCTTGAGCCTACGTGCTAAGGGAAATTGGGCAAAGGGGCTGCCTTCACACATGTGCTGGGAGTATCCGTTCTGTGAGACCTGGACACAGCAAAGAGACATGCACGGAGGCAGCTCTCAGGGGAGCCACGGGCTCCTCTTTTTTTCCAGGAGACAGCCCCCTCTTCAGAAGAACAAGGGTTAACAGTAGTGGATGTCCTTTACATCTGGCCGTTATTCCTATTCTTCTCTTCCATCTAGGAACAGAAGCCTGCTATCCTTGGGTATTGGGTCTGGTGTGCAGTTAGGGTGGGATCCCCCAGACCTGACCAGTCAGAGTACTCCTCCACCCCGGTTCAGGGAGCAGCACCTGATTCCCTGAAATCTGCTAAGTGGTACATGGGAGAAAGAGTGGAAAGGCCTTTATTCCTTTGGTATTGTGAACTTAAGAGATAACATAAGCAGGAATTTCTTGCCACAACTCTCTCTATTCACGTGGTTAAGTCTGTTTGCTGTTGTGGAGAATAAAGGGACACACAGAATGAAGGAAAGAGAGAGAGAGAGAGAGAGAGAGAGAGAGAGAGACAGACTGATGGAGGGAGGGCACAAGCTTTACCCACACTGTTTAAACCTCTGGATCCCACTGTGCATGAAGCCATTAAGGGTCACTTTTTATTTATTTATTTTTTTATTATTTTTTTTAAGGGTCACTTTTAGATTAAGGGGCTAATACATTCCCCCTTCTGTTTACATTAATCTCAGTTGGGATTCTGTCAACTTGAAAAGTACCAACAAATATACATACTAAATACTATCTTGGCAGCAAATGATGCCTGCCCTGACATACTTTATTTTCCAAAGAGGTTCTAGTAGACTTCAGGGTGTTCTAACTACCCAAAGTTCACCCTTGTGGCTGAAACATGCTGTCAGAGTGCCTTCTCATGACAAATACAAATGATTAAGAAGAAAGCTAAGTGCACCACCATCTTCAGCCTTCATCCTAGAAGATTTCAACACACTTAAACTTTGCCAAAGCAATGAGGTGTTTCTGCACTCAAAACCACGTCCTCAATTAGCAAGACAAGGCTGTGGCCACATGTCTATGGCCTTCAGTGAGAAGTTCCTCAGTTTGGCATAGAAAGCCTCTTGTAATCTAACCACATTCTATATATCTAGATTCACCTCCTGCCACTCACCCGTGAGTCCTCTATTCTCCAGCCCTACTGGGCAATCTGCCATTTCCTAAATGAATCATGTTTTGCCATCCCTCTGTGCATCCTTCAAACAGTCTTCTTTTCTGAGAATGTTTTTCTTCCATTTACTAGCTGGCTAACTCCTAAGTGTCCTCAGGATATAACTCAAACTCTTCCCTTAAGAAAGCCTTTACCAATGTTGTCCCACTCTTTCCCAGGGCAATCTGGGCATATCTCTGACACAGCAATGATCACATTTTGTTATACTTCCCGGTCACCTGCTCTGACCTAAAAACTTCCTGAGGGCAAGAACTGATTTTGATTGTGGCATATATGCTGTCATCACTAAGATATTCTAGCTTCCAAATATTTTGAGATTCAACAATAAACTTTAAGAAAGTAAATTTTATGAGAGCTATTCAACATAAGGGTATTGTTAAATAAGTTATAATTCATCTGCTTGACAGTATTTTATCTAGCCAATTAGACAGTTCTGAGATAATTTTAACAGCTAAAAATTCCTTCTATGTAAGTTAAAATCAGAACTAAAACCTGTACATGAATACTGTTTGTAATTATGAAAAAAAGCACAAGAGCTAAGATATAAAAGGAACACCACAAAATTCTTTTTTTTTTTTTGCCTGATGACATTATAGGTGATTTTTATTCTAGTTTATAATTTTTTTTTGTAATTCAAGAAAAAAATGAATAAATGAAAAATGTAAAAAGAAACTTCTAAGGGGCTTCAAGGTATTACCACAACCTTTAAGAAGCAGGAAGCTAGCTGTTTGCAAGTAGCAACATGAGTTCCTCAGGCTGGCACAGGCATCCATCAGCCCCTGGGCTCATTAGTGAGCTCGTGATCACTGGACCAGCCCTATGCTGGTCAAGAAAGGACTTGCACCAAATATGCAGTTCACTAAAGGCATCTTGCAAATCCTTGTGATCTCTTGAAAACAGGCCCTTATAAACAGTGACCAGACTAATGCTTGCAGATCCTCACTACTCAGAATCAATTAGCCACAGGCAGGGAAAGGTCAAAACAAGCAAAGTGAGTCATCAGGTTACTCACTGATCTCAGTTTTCACTTCTGATTATAGCTGGGGTAGGAATTAAAGAACAGAAAGAGAGGAAAACACAAAAATAAGATTCAAAATGAAAGACATTTTCCACTTTCACTTGAATCAACCGCCCACCTTGTAACAGTTTCAACCCCTGACCCAACTTCAAATTCCCCCTCCCCACTGCCAGTTTGCAAGGAACTTACACTAACTTTAAATTTTCATACATTACAGAAGTATATAAATTAAGTACAAATCCCCTCATTTTCCCAAGTCTACTTTCCGGAAGTAACTGCTACTAAGTTTGTTCTAGATCTTTCCAAACCTCTTAAATGTATTTGCCAACAATCACAAAAAACCAGAATGTTTTCTCTTTTTACTCAACAATATGTCTCTCCATGTTAGTATATAAGACTCATTATTCTAAAAAAAAAAATAATTTAGGGGGGTGAAAATCACATAACACAAATTAGCCATTTTTGTGAACAATTCAGCGGTCTTTAGTACATTCACAATGCTGTACAAGCACCACCTCCATGTAGTTCCAAAACATTTCCATCATTCCAAAATCACTCTTTTTAATGGGTGCAGAGTTAGTATCCCATGGTCCAGATGGACCACATGGATTTAATCAACTGCCAACTGATGGACATTAAAATCATTTCCAGTGTTACAAAAGCACTATTACAAAAAGTGCTTCAGTGAACATCAGTGCTGCTATTTTTGTAAAGCAAATTCCTGAAGTAGAATTCCTTGGTTTAAGAAATATCAACATTTTAACATTTGATATGCACTGTCAAATTGACCTCTAAACAGGCTGTTTCAATTTTATTGTCCCCAGAAAGGTATATGAATTACCTTTTTCCATACTCTTATCGACAGGATATTATTATCAATCTAATAGAGAAAACAACCACAGTTGATGCTTACACAACATGGGTTTGAACTTTGAGGGTACACTTACACGATTTGTTTTTGATAAATACAGTCCAGTACTGTAAATGTATTTTTTTCTCTCTTATTATTTTAATAACATTTTCTTTCCTAGCTTACTTTATTGTAATAATACAGTATAGAATACATATAACATACAAAATATGTGCTAATTGGCTTTTAGGTCATTGGTAAGGCTTCCAGTCAACAGCGGGCTATAAAGTAGTTAAGTTTTAGGGGATCAAAAGTTATATATGGATTTTCAACTCTCTGTGGAATGTGGGAGATATTGGTGTCCCTAACCCCTGCATTGTTCAAGGGTCAACTGTATACCTTAACTTCAGTTTCATGTTTTGAATGTAAGACTGAGCACATTTTCACGTATTTCTTGAAAAATTTCCCAGAGAGTTGGAGATTTTCTTCCTTTGCAGTCTGGGGGGAAAAGAGAGAGGTGAGCTGTATTACTTGAGCTCTATTGTTAAGAATTCTTTGTTTTGTGTTTCCTCAGTGATTGCTGGGCTTAGGAACAAAGTGGGAAGAGACTGGGCAAAATTCACATATATCACTCTTTCTGTGCCTGCCCATGTTTAACAATTCTGATGAATTATCTCCCATCCTCACAACCACCCACAAGGTGGAGGTTTATTCCCATTTTACTGATGAGGAAACTGAGGCTCAAAGGGCTAAGGTACTTGTTCAGGCAGGATTCAAAACCAGATCTACCTCAGTCCACAACCTGAGCTCTTTCTACCTTGAGGGCTGTGTACCTGCTACTTACATGCAAATCATGCATTGTGGGGAGGTTTCAATGATATGGGCCCTGGCCTTCTAAGATTTTAAATCTAGTTAAGGAGAGGGAATGCATTTACTCACTTTTAGGAATAATTACTGAGTGACTCTTTGACCAATCAAACTTCAGATACACACCTTTAGTCAGGCTGGATTAAAAGAAACATTTTGATATTTTTAACTCCATTTAGGGGGAGGATGTTGAAAAGAAGAATCCAAAAGAAGCAATAAAGAGTGCTGGTCAGGTGTGTGGTCAGCAGCTGGCCAGCCCACAGCCAACTAGGCTGTGGTCAAGACCACGCACCATGACCTACACCTCTATGAGTCCTCAGTACAACTGGGCACAATTAGAGGAGAGGATTGGAGCTGGGGGGGGGGGGGGGGGGGAACATGTGACTACACAGGAGAAAAGTCCCAAAGAAGAGGATGCCTCTTGAAAGAGGAAAACAGCCATATCCCTTCCAGTGCCTTTCCCCCTCCTCCTGCTTTACTTTTCTCTATTTTCACCATGTGCTGTTTCCTCCCATTTTAGGTAATCTCCTTGAAGGCAAGGATATCTATCTATTCTGTTCACTGATGGACTTTTCAGCAACTGGCACATACATGGTAGGATCTCAACAATTTTGCTTACTGAACAAATGGCATGTTTGTATGTGCTGGGCACAGTGAGGGCAACTTTAAGAGCCTTGTATAGCCAACAAGTAAGGATTGCTACTCCTGTTTTACAGATGAAGAAACCAGAGGCTCAGAAAGGGTAACACTTCTCTGAAGGTCATGCAGCTAATGAATGATGCTCTAGAATTTATACTCAGGTCAGTGGTGAACTCAGAATGACTATACAGGTCTGGTCTATTTGAGTCCCCTTGTCCCCGCCCATGCCCCTGCCACCAGTTTTAACCAATATCCTATCCTCTTCCCCTAAGGTAAGTTTCAGAGTGTGGTGGGGTGCATGTGCCCAAAAAAATGATTTTCAGGCTACTGACAGGGATTGTAAACCTCACCACCAGTTAAATTTTGGACCAGAAAATTCTTTGTTGTGAGGGGTTGTCCTGTATCTTGCAGGATGTTTAGCAATATCCTATCTGTAACCCTTAGATGCCAGAAGTGCACTCATCCCAATTGTGACAATCAAAACACCTTCACTGCTGAATGTCCCTGGGAGTGAAAAACACCAGTCCATGGTGACTAGGAGAGACCCAGCATTGGGATGGATAGCATAAAAACAGAAACACATACATAGATCCCTCTGGGAGTGGGGAATGAAAAAAAATGTTCCAGGACAAGTAACAATTTCCACGAGGGAATCCAGCTTAGCAAACCAGTCAAAAACCTAAAGCTCATAATTACTGGCAGCTAAAATAACAATAGCTATTAGAAGCACAGATAATGCAGATTTAGGAAATGGGTGCTTATGTTTATGCCTGAGCTGGGTATGTGGAAAAGATGCTACGGGTGCAATGGGGACTGTCTGTCAGGTGGGAAAAGAGGGACCCTTTACATGTGTCAGAGGAAATGTAAACTCAGCAGGTGAGGCATGATGGAACAGATTTGATTTGTTACTGTCACCTGTTCAGCAGGGTGCTCCCTCGCCCTTTTCCAAAAACAGAAGGTCTCTATAGCTAAAGATAACATGCTCCAATAAAGAGAGTTCAAGCTAGGGAAATTCTCTGTACTTAGCATTGATATTTTATAGCAGATGGTTTTTATTACTAAACATTGGAGGTTAGGGTGGGACTGTCAGAGGAAAACAGGTTTGTATGTTGCTACTACAATGTACAGTAGTTATGGATGGGATCTGAAAATGTTCTTGAAGAGCATCCTGGAGGAGTCTCTCATTTAAGGCTTTATTAGAACAATTAACTTAAATTGAGAAATAAAACTTCTGAGTTCTGGGGCTTCCATTACTTTTGAGCCTCACGCTAGTCTTGGGAGAGGCAACTGGACAGATTCTTGCATTTTTGCCCTTTTTAATAGATGAGAAATCTGAGTACCAGGGGATTTAGTGACTGGGCCCAAGGTAAGTGTTGGAATAGGAACAGAGTCTAGTCTTTTGACTATAAAACATGGCTTTATGTTAAGAACACAGGCTTTGGAGTAAAATAGACATGGCTTCAAGTCAACTTAAGAGCTGAGGGACCTTGAGAAAGTTAATCTCTCTGGATCACAGTTTCCTTATCTGTAAAAGGGCATAGTAATGAGTACCTCACAAAGTTGCAGTGAGGATTAGGTAAGATGAAATATGTCAAGGGCTTAGCCAAGCACCTGGTAGGTGGGCAGTAGGCAATGAATGTTATCTATCACTGTTATTATACCATTGGCTGCACTGCCACCATTAGTACTGGTTTTTGTGTTTTCACTCATTAGCAAACATCAGACACATCTTTGAATTACTTGGACCAAATGGCTCCTTGGGGGACCTCCATTAGGATGACTGATAGGAGGAGAAAAGCAGCACAGTGTTGCCTATAAAAGCAAAAGATATGGAATCAGCCTAAAGTGACCAATGGGGAATAATTAAATAAATTACAATGCAACCACAAAATGGAATATTACATATTTGTTAAAAACATTCTTTTAAGAAAAGCTTAGTGATAATGGGAAAGTCTCACTTGTAGAGTTAAGTAAGAAAAGGAAGATCTCTATTTAAAAAAACAACATGTTAATAGATGTTGCCCCTAAATGGTGGGCTATGGATCGTTTCCATTTTCATCTCCATACTTCTCTACATTTATTTTTGAGGTTTTCAATAAGAGATATGAACTAAGAAAAAACAAAATCAGTAAACAAATGTGCAAGACCATGAACAGGGAGTTTGAAGTGGTGCTATAAACATAAAATCATATTTGGATTTGGTTCAGATTAATGCACGTTAAAAACATGATAAGAAGGCACCCAATCAGCTCACAATAAAAAAAATATATTGAACCCCATAGACTCAGTGCAAGAAGTCACTATGTAGCTGAGAGAGATTCTAAGTAGAATTAATGAAAAGCTGGAGAAAATATTCGGTTCAGGTGTGGGGAAAATATTGTACAATTTTCTCAGTGCAAACTAAAAATTAGGAAGCCTTCCAGAGACTTGGGGCAGCAGCTCAACCTCTTCATTAGACACCATAAAACAGCTTTTGCACAATAATGTTAATGATACAATATTCCACAAGCTGAAATGGAAATGATGACTCTCCCTGCCACATAGACAAACAAACAGTAAGTAGCAACACTGAGGTGTGATGCTCCAGACCAAAACTCTGGCCATTATTTTTAGATCCTGGCAAACTACAGGCTTTATTATGACCAAGCTGACTTTTTGCCGAAGCTGACTACATGAGAGCCACAGGGAAAACCGTACAGGATCCCAGAGACAGCACTTACACGTGTTACTTAGAACACATTTCTCAACCTTCAGGTTCCTCCCCTATGAGTGGTGGTAAATCCCACCTTGCATCATTATGGAAAAGGTGAAATGAAGCCACGAATGTAAAGTACTTTGCACAGAACCTGTCTCATTGTAAATACTCAACTACTGGAAGTTGTTATTGCTAAATAAAAAATGACAAGCTTTAGATTACAATAGTCAACTAGGATAGTGGTCTAACTATCACTCCAGGAATAGTAAAGACCAACAGGAAGTAAGGAGCTCCTGTTGATGTGGAATACGGTTATTTCTTAGCATCCAGACTGCAAGGCAGTGTGATTTCTGGTTGCTTCCTCCAACACACACACACACACACACACACACACACACACACACACACCCCAAGCTTGTTTCCATATCTGCTAAATAACTTAGGACCAAAGACTTTTTGTCAATTAAAGAAAGTGTATGACCTCGGACCAAGAGACTAAGTTTGAGGTCTTTGGAGAGGAAAATCATGGTTTTGAATACATGGAATTAAGCACATGTATTGGGGTACTCTACTTCTTTCTCATAGCTAGATGGCACCACTCTTCTCCCACTCCTTCCTCAAACCTGAAATGCCCTCCTTCCTTTCTCCCTCTCAGCTCTGAGTCATTCCAGGCCCAACACAAATCCTTGCACCCTTTCCAGGCAGACTTCCTTTACCTGCCCCCCTCTCTTCCCAACCTGTCCATTACTAGTTCTCTCTCTAGCATATTTTATCACACAAGGTTTTAAAATCTTACCCATTTTTATCTGATTGCAAAGATAATATACAATTATTTAAAGAATTCATGCATGATAGAGATACATAACGTAACAAATAAAACTCAATAGACCCAGACTGCTTATTCATTCTCTACTGATTTCTAATTCTTATGTAATAGGAGAAAAAGGAGAACATAAGACAGAAGACAAAGGAAATGTCAACATCTCTTATACTTGCGTTCCTGAGAGATAACCACTATAAGAATTTGATGATGTTCCTAGCTTTTTTCTAACCATACATTATTGTGGGTGTGTATTATTAGTTGGGATACAATGGTTTGGAATTTCCTTTTTTATAACTTGCTGATATATCTTAGACAACTGTAACCAGTAGATTTTATCCTTCTCAAGAGCCCTGTCTCCTTTTGCATACTGATGACCTCCCCCAACAAGTCTAGAGCATAATAAACAACACAGTAGAGATAATGAATGATGGAGAACACTAATATATCCCATTTTCTGTTGCATCTGGGTGAAATAAAATACTTTTCAGATCTAAGGGCCAGGGAATGTGGTTACCAAAAACCCTTCCTAAGCCACAACAATCCTCCCTGAGGGGATAGAAGTGGGAGAGGGGCTGATATTCTGTTGTGAAATAGCCCAGTTATTATATAACATTACTACATGAGCACCCACTGCCACCTCCTGGAGAGCCCCAAGGAAAAGCAATGGCCAACTATTCTAGTAATAAATGCAGTGATAATAGTAACGGCTAATTTCTGAGCACACCCTAAGTAACGTGTAGTGCTAGGCATACAAAGAAAAGTAAGAGACAAACTTGGTCTGCATGGAAAGCCATGGGACCCCTGGGAAGGGCCATCTTGTGAAGATGTCATAGAAAAATAGAAAAACTGACAAAAGAGAGGGACAAATGTGACTATGAGTCTAGAACCAGGATGCACAGAGGAGTAATTCCACCCAAGACAGGTATACATCAGGAAGAGAGGCCTGACTCCAGTGATATCAGATGCCCTGACTTCACATTTTTTTTAACCAGAATTCCACTTTAGGGAATATTATGTAAGGAAAGGAAGAAATAGAGACACATATAAGATTTGCGATCCGGATGTTTAAAGCAGTGTCATCTATGATGGTAGAAAAATGGAAACAACTTAAATGTTCAACAGAAGAGTGAATCAATACCTGGTATATCTTTTTGATGAAATACTGTATGAATTCATTAAGAATTGAGTCTGAAAAATATTTAATGACACGAAAATGTATTTTCATACTGTAAGGTTATTTTATACTGTTAAGACAAAAACATGTTAGAAAATAGTATATACAGTATGATTATTATTTTGTTTTTTTAAAAAAACACGTGCAGGTATATAGTAAAAGACTGTCTGAGTGTGTGCCAAAATGTTAATATAAGTTTTTTTTAGTGATGGGGAGATGGGATTATAAGTGAACTTTACTCCCTTTTCTGTGTTTCTCTGTATTTTTCAATTTAAAAAAGATGTTATATAATCAGAAAAGAAAGCACAATTAGAAGGTACTTTTAAAAAAATAGGACAAAAGCCCTCAAAAGACATTCAATACAGGTTATTTGATAATTTAAAAATATTCACATCCAAAATATCCATTAATAGGAGAATGGCTATGTAAAACAAGACACATCAAGACACTGGAATAATATATACTTGGCCCATTAAGATCACATTTTCCAAGCATAACTGTGATATATTACTTCCCTGAAGCCATAACAAAATTCTGATCCAGCTAAATGACAAAGAGGGGGATGCAAATAAAAGAGATGGAAGAAAGAGATTCTGCGGGCAAAATGCAAAAACAAAACAAAACAAAAAAAGAAAAAAAAAGACATAAGACCAGAAGTATTAGAAGAAATAAAGATAGTTATTGAACTTTAATGAAAGGTACAATTCCCCCAAGAGGCTGTAACAATGATGAAGAGGAAACCTTTCTACCCCTATCTGTATAGCTTGGAACTATGTTAGGCCAAGACCCATAGAAACCCTAGAGAAACTGACCATGCACAGTCCCCCACAGAAGAGTTCAATCCAAGAGTGAACAGATGACACAAAGATAATGCTGGGTACACTGTGACTAACACCAAATGAGGCTCAGGGTATGTAAGGTATGTGAATATACCTAGAATAACAGTGGAAGGAAATTATTAAAATATTAACAGGGGCTGTTTGGAGTGGAATCTTTTCTCTTTCCCCTTTTTTGTATTTTTCCACAATGAGCATATACTCTTATAATGGAAAAGAAATGAAGCTCATGTTCAGAGAGAACGTAGGTCTCAACCACAGCATTGTGAGCACAGCATTCCACAACACGCACTGGACCCAGCTCAAATGCGTCTAGCAGCTGTGTGGAGCCGGGGGCAGGCACGGCTCAGCCACCCGCCCCCCCCTGCCTGAGCAGCGCTCACTGTCCTCACTAAGCAGGAGGGGCGCACGCAGGCCCCTTTAGCGCTGGGCTGGCATGTTCTTCCCCAGCAGACCAGCAAGGAGATTTTTAGGCCAAGAGGGATGCAGACATCTGTGCTCTAGTCTATCAGCAGCAGTAACTTCCCAGTCAGACACAGACGGAAGGCCAGGCAGACGGCTGTCCCTCTTCAACCTCCACAAATGCTGTCTTTGTGCTGAGGCCCGAGCCCCCCGTCCATCTGGGGCACAGGGGAGGCAAGAGAGAACAAGTCCTGCAGTGTCTTGTCGAACTGTTGCTGCCAGAGCCACTCACATTTGTGGTCGGGGTTTTAACCTTTTTGGAAAAGGGTGCCAGCCCCGGGCTGTCCTGATATCCTTCTGGGCTAACCTGTGGTCTCCCGGGGAGCCAGAGGAAGGACTGCCAAGTGTTCCATTATTGATGAAAGGATTGTGTTTAGGTGTTCGGGCCTAAGTCATCTCTTCTCCTATAATAAAAGGAACCCAACCTCAGACATAACTGGACACTAAAAGAGATATATATGTCTCTATGAGGCCAGGTGCTACGGACAAGGGATACTGTGACAGAGAACCAAGCTGCTCTGTTACAGTCTCAAGTTGTTTCTGGAAGGAGAAGAGGAATACATAATACACGCCTATGAGTAAGGAATGAATGCTGAGAGGTTTGGGGCAGCCCCTATGCCACTCTCCTTGCTCTCTGTTCCTCCCCTTTTAGAATGTGCATCAAGACGCCTGCATACAAAATGGAAGAGGACGTGAAGTTGGCCTACTGAGTACTCCTTTGGGGCCTCCTCCCCCTGCCTCTTCCTCTTCCCTGCTCTTCAGGCCACATTAGCACCCTATCCCAGTTTAGCTGGAGAGGGAAGCAGTAAAGTCACGGAGCAATTACTGGGATGCAAGGACTGGAAATAATTCTGCAAAACATGTACTGTATGCACCAAGGTGACCAACAGGGAGATATGTGGGGGGCAAGACAGCATTCTCTATGCTTTGCAGATCGTCTTGTAAACATGGCTGTCTAACTCTGCTCACAGATTCAGGGGCATATTTCTATTCGCTGACCCCTCCCCGCTCCAAGGACACACTCACAACAGAAAGACAATGCTCAAGTTCTCTCTGTGTCCGTGTGCGTAATCACTGTGAATAACAGTTCTGCTTCTGCCAGGTTGTTTCTGTCCCATAAATGGAGCCTGGAGCTAGCTATTTATCATGATATTTGAAAAAAGTAAATTAAAAAATTATTTTGCCAAAAAAATTCTTTGAGGTTTTAGAAACCAATTTCCACATGTCAGATTCCTCCCTCAGGTCTGGCTTTCTCATCCTTGTTTGGCCTCAGTGTGTTGGATTTCAGACATGGCTTGATTTCTTTCTGTCCCAGTTCTCTAGGTCAACGCAAATTTTCAAGGTGATCAGATATTTCCTGAAGTGTTCCCTGTGTAGGATCCATGTAGGACAGAGGTGGGAGAAGAGGAATAAAGGTTGCCCGGGAAGCCAAAGGAAAGATTTTGAAGGTATGACAATAGAGGATCGTATAGCAACATGCAGTCAGGCCTGGGCTGTGGTGGGAGGCATAGATGAAACTATATTCTAGATAGGAGCACAAACATGGAGTCTATAGGCCAGGCAAAGTGATGCTAGTGAATCAAGGGGTTGATGTTGGAAGGATAATTGGGAGATGTGGGGACATCTGTAGGTGACAGTTGGCTAGCTACCCAGGTCTAGCTCATTACTGCCATGTGGCAACACAGGACCAGCACTGCCAAGCCTTTCAATTCTTTAAAAGAAGCCAGAACTCCAAATTCTTATATGGATTGTTTGGATTCTTATAAGTTAGCTGTAAACACTACACAGCCAAACAAAACACAACTTGAGGGACAAGTTGTCCCATAAATCTACTAGAAGGAACTCTGTCCAGGATGTAAGCAACATGAGGGCAGGATGTAGAGCTTTGTGCTTGATGAGGGCCCACTCAATGCTTACAGCATGAGTGAGGACCTTCCCAGGGAAGAGGTTTGACTGTCCAAGGGGGGCCAATGGGAAGAGATGGCTGGCAACATGGAGGTCTCGTAATCAAGGGAGGAAATAATTAGAGAGCGAACTTGAGCCCCAGCCACTTGGATGGAAAGGAAAGGGTGAAATGGCAGTAGACAGACTAAAGAATTTTCAAAAAGCAGAACTCAGCGAAAGACCAGATGTGCAGGACTAGGGCGGTGATGAATCTTCCAGGGGAAGCCTGTGATGAACTTGGCCAGAGGGCTCAGGGACTGGTCATGGGGGAGAGAAGGTAAACACATTTTTCTTCACTAGCTTCAAAGCCCTTCATCTGGCTCCCCTAGATGACCTTATTTTTTTTTCTTCTCTATTCTCCCACAAAGGGGATCAGGGGATAACCAAGGGCCCAGAGGCCCAAGCACCGAGAGAAACAGAGACAAACCTATAGCTAATTAGGTGATAATGTATTCATTCAGGAGAAACTGAGGAGAGCTAACAGGGGCATGGACAGGGCAGGAAATAAGCACTGAATAAGGACAGCATCCACAGGGAAATGGCAAGAACAGCTTGGGCTATGCAGAATCATGACATGTTGGCTGAACGGTGCAGAAGCAATGGCAGGAAGGGGTGAGGGAGACCTAAAACAGTTCTTGAATCATAGATTTTCATAACATAGGATATGCCTTGGGTTCTGATCCACAATTTTCTTAATAACTTGGAAAGCCAAGATAAAAATACGGCTAAGCAAAAGTATTCAGGACAAGTAAGAAATGGCAGACTCAAGACTACTCAGCTAAGCAAGGTAAGCCTTTTCATGGCATGACTTTTGTTGGTTTCAGTCTGCAAAAGGATTTTTATGATTATCAGATTTGGTCCCAGGCCTTAGAAAATCTCAGTTTTCACCTTAAAAGATAAACTTTATTGGGAGTTTAGGAACAACTATAGCCACTTGTTTACCAAAGAATTATTATAGTAGCTAATGTCTACTACTTAGCCAAGTAATTAGTAAATTAGTGATTGCTACCAAAGGGCTTAGTATAGTTTTGTTAGCAAAATAGCCCTTTTAATGCACTGTCTTATAAATACTAGGGACTTTAATTTTTTTTAATGTTTATTTTTTATTTTACTTTTTGAGAGAGAGAGAGAGAGAGAGAGAGAGAGAGGGAGAGAGCGTGTGTGTGAGCAGGGGAGGGGCAGAGAGAGAGAGGGAAACACAGAATTGGAAGCAGGCTCCAGGCTGTGAGCTGTCAGCACAGAACCCGACGCGGAGCTTGAACTCACAAACCGTGAGACCATGACCTGAGCCAAAGTTGTATGCTTAACCAACTGAGCCACCTAGGTGTCCCTAAATACCAAGGACTTTAAGTGTACTATCTTATAAATATTTACAATGATTCTATTCTAAAGAAGCTGGTGGCATCATCTCCAATTTACCCATTAGGAATAAAAGCAAGATCTAGAGATGTTATGTCACCTGCCCAAGGTAACAAAGTCTCTGAGTGACAGAGCCACGGTCAGAACTGAGGTACTGTGCTAAGCCTCCAGGGCCTTTGTGCTAAGCATGGAATCAGCAAACATTTTCTGCACAGGGGCCAGATGGTAAATATTTTGGGCCTTGTGTGCAATATGGTCCCTGCCACAACTCCCCGACTGTGCCACTGCAATGCAAAAGCAACTATAGACAATACATAAATATTTAGGCATGTCTGTTTTCCAATAAATCTACTTACGGACACTGAATTTGAATTTCACATGATTTTCTAGTGTCATGTAATATTATTCCTCTTTTGACTTTCGCTCCAGTCATTTTAAAAGGAAAAACTATTCTTAGCTTGTGCACCATAAGAAAACAGGGAGTGGGCTGAATTTTTCTCCCCAAGCTATAGTCTAAGCACTAGGCTCTCCTACCCTCCAGCTCAGGTCTAGTTTTCTTAGAGATTTTAGGACAAAACCTGTGAGTGTGCATATGGATGGGGTACAGGACTTGGAGGAAAGACCTGACTCCTCAAGTCAGCCCTCAAAGGACTCCATCTGACCCCAGTTTACAATTTGAAAACAAATATTTCTTCCTTTTAAGTTCCCTTACTTGCTCCCTTCTGTTGAAATAAGCACTGATTCAGATCTAAGGGGAGGTTCTGGGTAGGACAGGAATGTCCCCTCCTGCACAAATGGTTTTCTGCAAACACAAGCCCACCGTGTCCTTCTTACCTGCAGGGTTTGGCTGAAGCGTTTTAACGGTGTGGCCTTCACGGGTGGGATGAGGTTTGCTAGCGATGTGACTCTGGAAAGGGGTTTGACCCGTTTATTACTAGGCTCCTACAGGGTTAAAAAAAAAAAAAGAAAGGAAAATGTCAAGGTTAATTACAGACGACATAACTCCACCACATACTCCTGTCCCAATCCACACTGGCTGCACACAGTCTGTGGAATGTAAACAGTGTCCCATCTCTGTCCAGCTGTGTGGAGGTGACCTGGCTCAGGAGCCAGGAAAGGGGAAATGGCAGGGGGACATCAACAAAAGCGGCCTCTGAGCAGACAGCAAATGGACAGGGTCTGCCCCTTACTCCTCACACCCAATATCTGACAGCTTTTTAATTCAGAAGCTTCCACTCAGAATCATTTCCCCCAATGCTTCCTGTAGAGAAAAGCTGCCTCAAATTTCCCATCTAATGACCTTGTCAGGCAGTTGTGTTTTGATGCTTCTGGTTTCATCTTTTTAAAAACGTTTTTCCTACCTTGCCTGAAGCCGCTCTCCAAATTTCTTTTATGCAATGGCTTTTCTAAAGCACAAGGAATGTTTGATTTTTTAGTTCACTAAATTAAAAAAAATTTTTTTAAGGAATTTCTTCTATTACTAGGCCTTTTAAAAAGCATCTTTGTACCTACAGTATATTTGAAATGCACATATGAATATTTATAAAAACAACCAGCAAAAGAAAATGTACAGAGAGAAAACTGCACCATGGGCATCGGTTTTTATAATTCATATAGTCACAAGTTTTGAAAATCACCTCCACATAAAACATGCAAAATAAAACTTGCAAATCTGCAAAGTTACCCCAAACCAAGCAGATGGGTGAGAGGGAGCCTACCCATTTCAGTGACTTTGCAGATGAGAATTACATAAAAACGACAAGCTGTGAGAAAGAAGGACATGACAGACAAAACATTTTACAAAGACAAAGAGACCAGTTACCCTTGCCTTCCTAAGCTCCATCTGACCTGCAGTAGATGCCGGACAGCACATGAAGACACCAAATTTTGATGGAAAAAGCCAAACTTGCCAATTGTTGTAGTGAACCTCAACCATTTCCAGAGGGAGCCTCAAGATGCTCATCTTTCTTTTTCAGCCATTGCTTTCAAAGTTTCGAGGGTTAAACCAGAACTTCAGATTCTCCAGGGCATCCCTGCAGGGTATTTTGAACATAGTAGGTGCTTGGAAAAATCTTGCCTGAATTTGGAATTTTGCCGAGAAACTCTCATGTCATTTTGTGCCTTTGCTGATCTCAGGTATCAGAAGCCCCCTTGGAAATAGACCCAACCTTTTGGGCATTTAGGTAGAAAAGTAATTAAAAGACCAAAGAAAAAAAAAGTGCAAAATAATTCCACGATGCTGCCAGGATTCACTTCATGATTTCTCGAAGCAGTGAAATACTTTTCCAAGACAGAGAATGAATCAGGGCTGCCGGGGACCTCTCCAGCTTTCTGGCATGCTAAGCTGAACAGACAGTAGGAAACTCTCTGAACACTGGGAAGGCTCAGTTCCAAAATGCAAAGGATGAATCTCTCAATATGAGGGACATCACGTTTACTATTGTTTAAGGGCTGAAGAAAAAGATCCAATAGCCCTTCTGCTTCCAGGTGACAGTGTCCTTCAGGATGCTTCCTGTCCAGGGCCTGGCTTCTGAGCATCTGTGCCCAGAGAAGGATTTTTAAAATATTTTTTACGTCACAGCTGCATCATCAGCAAACTAAATCCACACACACACACACACACACACACACACACACACACACCCTCTTGAGCATCCCCTGAATTTCTCTATATAAAACTCTTGCTTCGGGCTGGAAATGCCAGAGTTGTGATATCACCACCTTTGGTGGCACAAACTGCATTGCAGCAAACGAGGAGGTGAGGGATTTCACAGGGCAGCAGGACTTGGTCTCAGATGATCCTGCAGGCACCTCTGAGCCTGGAGACTCATCGCCAGATTTTTAATGGCTAAAGGTGCTGGATCACAGATTCTGTATCAGAATGGGAAAGCTGAAGGGCAAACGCCAATTGGGTTCTCCCGCTTTAAAAAGGGGCAGGGAGCATTGCACGCTTGGCGGGATGGGGGAAGGTTCAGTTCTGTTCCCCTTGCTGTATCATCTTTTCTAAGGTTTTGCTGACTTTGCTGTCCATTTCATATGACCCAGTCGATGGGTGTTTCCTACGCAGTTAGGAGATACATGCACACTGCAAATGCCAGCCACTCTGCAGGCTGTATGCCGCGCTGCTACATGAGATTGTAATTAAAACTCCTTTCCTAAGGCATTAGCCATTTGGAAGTAAATAGCAGGCTGCTCTCTGGCAATCTGACATTCCCGAGTAACGAACAATTGAACCAGAAACTGTTGCTGCCTGATTTAGGGCTGTGATGTAGCAAAGCAGGCAGGTACAATTTTAAAACCAGAACATTTGCAGGTTATTGGATCTATTGAGGAGGCTTTATGCCTGACCCACATGAGCAAAGTATGAATTATGGTTTCTCCTTGAGGGCTTCAGTGAGAATAGGAGATTAAAAAAATTCTTGGCCTAATTTGATTTTTCTTTTCCATTTACTCAGTATGTCTCCAGCTGCATTTTACTGCTATCTAAAAAGAGCCCTCAGGGAAAATGTTTCCAGATTCTAGGTAAATAGCTCTACTGAAAACCAGCAAATGCAATTCCAAGGATGCTTTCGGGCTTTACAAAGAGATGACAGAATACAACCTGCAGAGACAACTCAGCTGCCAGACCAAGCTGGGCAAGGTCAGTGCTAAGCCCAGAAACAAGATATCTGTTTCAAGTGTGGACACTAACCCCACCATGCAGTTTTAAGACAGAGAAGGAGGGCATCTCACTAAAAAGGTTAAAAAGAAAACAGAAAAAAGAAAAAGGCATTGAGTATTGTGTGTTGGCAGTATTTTCTGAATAAAAACCTGTGTCAGGTTTACATGGATTTGCTCATGGCATCTTCAGAACATCCAGTGAGAGAACTAATACCATTATTTTCATTTTATAGATGAGTAAGCTGAGGTTCCATGAGCATAAGTACTTACACAGGTCACCTATCTCAGGTGGCAGAGGCAAGATGTGGATCCTATCTCAGACCACACACCTCAGCTACACTATTCCAAAAAGCTACAATATTCCAATAGCTACACTATTCCAAAAGACAATGATAATGAGTGCAAAGCACAGTGCCTTGTGAAAAGCAAGCTTTCCATGAACACAGCCTAAAATCGAACTCACAAATTGGTATGTTTTTACTAGATTATTTCTCCTCCCCTTCCCCCTTGCCACTAAGAACAGGTGAATTTATCTAATCACCCAGTGTATGCATTCTCTTTTTTAAAGAAACTGATCTTGAAGTAATTTTAGATTTATAGAAGAGTTGCAAGAATAGTGCAGAATGTTCCGTGTACTCTGTACCCCCCTTACCTGAAGTTAACATCTTACATAACCATGGCACATATATCAAATCTAAGATATTAACACTGTTACAATAATATTAACCAAACTATTAAAGGATTCACTAGAATTTCATCAGCCTTCCCACTAATGCCATTTTTCTGTTTCAGGATCCAATCCAGAATCTCACATTTATACTTCACTGTCATATATCTACAGTTTCCTCTAATCTGTGACAGTTCCTTGGTCTGTATTTCATGACACTGACACTTTTGAAGAGTACTGTTCGATTATTTTGCTAAATATCTCTCAGTTTAGATCTGTCTGATGTTTTCTCACGATTAAATTAAGATTATGCATTTTTGGCAAGAACACATCAGAAGTGATGTGTCCTTTTTGGTACATCATATCAGGGTAACATTATCTTATTGCTGGTGATGGTAACCTTGACCATTGGGCTAAGGTGGTGTCATGGCTTCAACTGTATACCCCTAAAAAGATATGTGGAGGTTGTACCCCCAAACCTGTGAAGGTGACCTTATTTGGAAATAGGAACTTTGCAGATATAATCAGTTAGGATGACTTCATACTAGATTAGAGTATGTCCTAAATCCAATCACTGGTGTCCTTCTAGAAGGGAAATTTAAAGACATAAAAGGAGAAGGCAATGTAACGATGGAGGCGGCAACTAGAGTGATGTACCTATAAGCCAAAGCACACCAAGGACTGACAGCAAATACCAGAAGCTAGGAAGAGGCAAGAAAGGACTCCCCTGCAGGTTTCAGAGGGAGCATGGCCCTGCCAATACCTTGATTTCAGGCTTCTGGTCTCCAGAACAGTGAGAAATAATTTTGTTGTTCTAAGCCACCCAGCTAGTGGCACTTTGTTGCAGATGCCCTAGGAAACTAATACAGGTGTTGTCTGCGGGATTTCTCCCAGTAAAGTTACTATTCTCTTTGTAATTAATACATACATTGGAAGAGATACATGGTGACTACACGCATCCTTTTAAATCTAACTTTGTGACTGTTTACCCAGCATTTGCAAAATTGGCCTCACTGAAGTGTACATGTGTCACCCTTGGTGGGGGTGGGGGGGGAGATGTTTCCTCGCTCAACAGGGAGAACCAGAAGGCTGATCCAGGCAAAGTACCCAAGAGAGTCAATGTTGGCTGGGGCAGTCAAAGAGAGGGGCAGGTGATCAGCAGGCAGGGCACAGTGGACCACAGGGCCATTCAGGGCGCGGAGGCAGCAACGAGGAGGCCTTCAGAGAGCTGTTTGAGCAGGAGGACCAGGGCTATAGGAACATGAAAGGGAGCTTCTATGGAGTCTGCAACTGATTCTTCATCTTTGTTTTTTTGTTTTTTTGGTTTTTTTTTTTTTGAAATAGAAAAAGACAATTATGAAATAATGGTTTCAACTCCAAAATTTCCATTAATTTTTTTTTTCTCTGCTCTTTTCCCTGGCACAGAGCTAATTGACCTGGTGTCATCTGTTACCAGAAGTTGAAAGGCAAATAATGAGGCCCAAATTCCAACGGAAACCTGGCTTCATTGATTAGGCCAAATGCATTTCAAAATTATTGGTTTTCTAACCCACAAGGTGAGCAAAAGGTCTTCACACTCAGAACTACAATTTTCCTTTAGAGATTTTTATCAGTGGTTTCAACAAAAGGGCTACAGACTTTGTGGACTTTGACAAACCACCAGGAACAGCGCCCTGAAGGGGTCCTTGATACTTTGTCTCAGCTAATCTCAAAGATGGGGGCCACACCCTTGTGCTTATTCTCTCCTGCAGTCTTGTTGCCCTGCCCTGTGCATCCAAGGGAAATCTGATTTCCTCTTTGATGAAATGGCCCAACTTTCTCCATATCAGATGCTTTAAGAAAAACATCTCAATTTCTTTCAAAAAAAAAAAAGTTGTGTGGGTTTTGTTCACTTATTTTTATTTTTGTTTTTGTATTTTTGCTTGCTAAGGAAGAGTCAGGAAAGTCTGGATAAATAAACCAGACCACTCTGAGTTAGTTGGGTCTCATGGCCAAGCTGCAGACAGGGTATTGGATTTGCTATGTTGTGATTCCAACAATTTCTCCAGCCTCCTCTCATGGAAATGCTAACCAGCAGATGACAGAGATGTCACAAGATGGTCTATGCAAATCCACAAATTAAACCATCAGCTCTCAGGGCCATAAAACTGAACACACGAAGCTTGGAGAGATTCTATTTATTCTCTGAACATCAAGTCTTCTCTGCCCACGCCAGTTAGCACCTACAGCATCTGGCCAAAGTCTGCCTGTGAGGTGGTTGCTTTGGGGAAGCCTTGATGAAGGGGGAGGCATCAGGAGGCCATGTGACTAAGCTGAAACAATGCTGGCATGAGCCTCTGAAAGCCTGCTCCATCCCTGCCCCAAACACAGTCTCCCATAAAAAGCAAATAAAAAATGAGCATAGAAAGAAATCACACTTTATGATAACTTCTGTGGTCAGCCCGGCTTCGTTTCCTCCAGGCCTCCCTGCTTCCTTCAAGTCTATAACACATGCTGGCAAAATGCTGTAGTTCCCTAATGTGCGCATAAACTAAAATGACCAAGGGAAGGGGTGGTGTGGGGTGAGGGAGATGGATTTCAGCCAGGAGAAGCAATTAATTTTACTACAAACTCTGAGAGGGCTAATGTTCAGGGCAAACCATTTTGTTTCTGAGGGCAGACCTCAAGCAACTTATTATCTTTACTCTTCTGGTTACCATTGAATCTGTGCCCCTGCATTGGAGAATAACTGGCCCTGCTTGTCTGCCTCGGGGAAATTCATTTTTGCTGAATGACGGTGATGGGATGAAAAAAAGAAATGAACCTTGGGCAATAATTCAGTAAAATATGGGACTCTGAGAGCCGAAGCAGGCGGCAGCCTAAGTTACGAACGTAATCTCTTAGCAGTGCCAGTAAAATAAAACAGAACCACTGTTTCAGACACTGTATTTTTGGCAAACGTTTCACTCCTCAATTACTTTCAAAGATATTCGTTTCAGTCAACATTATAAGGGTAAGTCAACATTTGTCCTGGCAGCAAGCCCAAATTTGTTATTTTATTAGTCTGCTACTGGTTAAATTGGCCCAAGATTAAACACATCTAATAAATAGCCCTAAAATATTGGAGTTTAGTAGAAGACCACATTCAAATTCTCTTACACAGGATGTTACTATTAACCTTGGGCAGAGGAGAAATGCACACCCACACCCCAGTTAAGTTCCTTTTAGCAAACGCCAACCCATCGCCTGAAACTCATTTTGGTCATGCCCAGACATGGCACTATGGACCTTCAGAGAAAGAGGAAGCCAAATATTTAGCTCTCTCTGCGGTCCCTGATTCCACATCTGCCTTCCGAACATCAAGCAAAACTTTTACTTTCTTGAGGCAGACCAGGCCAGATGCTCAAGGCTGAAGCACTTCAAGAGTTTGGCCTCCTGAAAAAGGATAAGGGCTGCCAACAGAGTCACGCCTCTGTGGCCCTTAAGGGAAGGCCAGCTTTGGGCCCAGAAGGTATTTTCTCACGGTTAGATTCAGGTTATACATTTTTGGCAAGAATGCCACAGAAGTGATGTGCCCATCATGCCCGCCCATCCATAGGTCTAGAAAATGGGGTCAAAGCACACATCCCTGGTTGTAGAATGCCAACAAGGCACCTGGAAGTGGCAGTGTTGGCCTAATCACGGCCACAGGGCCCAGAGGAAGGCCTCTGTGATTCTGGGGTTTCACATTCAGTCATTTCCTACTGACTTCTTGGAAACCCTTGGGTGGGATACAAATTCTGCGTTTGTTGATCTCTATGAAAGGGATTCCCTGGCTTCCCCTTGGGCTGAGTTGGAGGGGAGGTGGAAAAGAATGCCACTGGGGATTTCAACCCTGCTTCAGGGTTTGGGAGCTGCTGTGTACAGGCTTCAAGAATACTTTAAGGATATTTGCAGAGGCTTCCCCAGAGTTTAGGAATAAGCTGCAGACTCTGCAGCAAGTCACAAAGTTCTTATCACTCTGGCCCAAAGAATGTGTTGATTCTTTGCAAAGGATCTAAGGATATAATATAAGCCAACCTTTCTGGCCAGAGCACAATGTCCTATTACCTCAGATCAACAATGTTACCTCCACGGGCTTAGTCTCCTCCTCTGTGTAGTTGGCGGGAGCCGGGGGGGGGGGGGGGGGGGTTGTGAGTCGGTGAGTCTCCTGCCTTCTCACAGGGTTTTTGGGAAGATGATATGAGATCATGTAGGTAATGTGCTTGGTACAAGCCTGCCCCATAAGTTGCTCCCTGTAAATATCAGATTATTATTGCCCTTACTTCTGATGCCCAAGGGGAGGTGTGGTCCCTTCCCCAGCCTGCTCTCCTGCCTTCATCCATCCCTGCAGCACTAGATTTTACCCTGGGCCTCCCAAGGATGAAGCTGGAACTCTGTGTTACCTGCCACACCACAATCTCACTAATGACATGTTCCTGCCACTACACCTCAGGCTGCTATGAGACCACATATTTTGATTCCACATTCCTGACCTCCCTTTCTTCCTGCAGCTTTATCATCTGTTTAGTCAAGCTCTGGCTGGATAGAGCAAAACTGGGAGTGGTTTGGCAAGATCCAAGGCTATGTAGGATGAGAGGAAAATATAGCCATGAAATCCCAAGATAAGAACCTGAGTGAGTTAGGGAAGGGAATCCAAGTGGGTCTTGAGGTCTACACCAAAACCCTCCTTCTTACCCAACATTGCTAAATTACGGGCTAGAAGAGCTGTGCTCCAATCTTGCCAGATCCCACTACTATGTGGGATTAGGCATTGATAGAAACTCTGAGCATTCAACCCATGTCAGGTGAGCAAGGTGGAATTTCTTCCCAAGATAACATGTTACGTTTGGCTTCCAGAAAGAACCATATAGACCCACTGGCATGTCCTCCCATCCACCTCTTTTCCTTTGAAGCTCAGAACTATCTTTACTTCCCAGAAATGGAAAAAGAAGTACAGAAATAAAAAAAAAAAAAAAGGATGCTCAGATCTTAATCTTGATGTCCCAAAGGAAGGACAGATTGTTCCAGCCAAATCTGGGATGATCAAGTACGTCTCAGGCAAGCAAAGCTGACAACCAGGTCTGCCATCTGACTAAAGACTAGGCTGGGACCAGGGATATACCTGCTGGGTAAAACCTACAGGGACATCTGACCAAGGGCACGGGGTATGCAGGATGAGAACACGGGCCCCCTCTCTTGGGGCCCAGTCAGCTTCTGTTTTTGACAAGAACAATATCTGAGCAGACGAGACTTGCAGAAATGCGGCCTCCAGAGAGAAACATAGAATACATTTGCCACACTCCCTGGTAACCCCCAGCTGTCCCTCCTAGCACAATTTATCCCTTCAAATCACTGGGTTCACGTTCATCCTCAGCAGCACATGCCTCCTGTTAGAACCAGGGAAGGTTGCACTTGGGGGTTTTAGAACAGTCTACTCTCAACTGAGAACAGAATACACTGAAATCTGATTATTCAAAATGGAAAAAAACTACCAGTGGCACAGCCACAAGGGGCTGACTGAATTGGGAATAAAATAAAAAAAATTTAAGCTTTCCTGTTTTCAGCTTTCAGCGACATCTTACCACCCACTGAGCAATGGTATGTAGAAAAATGAGGTACAGAGCATGCTGTTCAGGAAGCTGTGAGGTAGGTGATCTAAAATGGATTCATATGGCCTTTCTGTTGCCCCCACACACCCCAACTGGGCAGATGAATAGCTTCAAAATGTTATCCCTTGGGAGATGTGTATTTGTGTGTGTGTGTGGGTGTGTGTGTGTGCATGCACACATGCACACGCATGCATGCACATGCACATGTGCGCACACACACAGAACACAAAACTAACTTTATTTGAGACAGTCTTCATTCTGTTGCACATTTTTCTTTTTTTTTTTCTTTTTTTTTTTAACATTTAATTTTTTTTTTTTAATTTTTTTTTTTTTAACGTTTATTTTATTTTTGAGACAGAGAGAGACAGAGCATGAACAGGGGAGGGCCGGAGAGAGAGGGAGACACAGAATCTGAAACAGGCTCCAGGCTCTGAGCTGTCAGCACAGAGCGCGATGCGGGGCTCGAACTCACGGATCGCGAGATCGTGACCTGAGCCGAAGTCGGACGCTTAACCGACTGAGCCACCCAGGCGCCCCAACATTTTATTTATTTTTGAGACAGGGAGAGACAGAGCATGAACGGGGGAGGGTCAGAGAGAGAGGGAGACACAGAATCTGAAGCAGGCTCCAGGCTCTGAGCCATCAGCACAGAGCCTGACGCGGGGCTCGAACTCACGGACTGTGAGATCATGACCTGAGCCGAAGTCGGACGCTTAACCGACTGAGCCACCCAGGCTCTCTGTTGCACATTTTTAATGACAGGAATTTAAAAATGCCCACAAACAATGGATTTTCCCCAAAGCTCATAACAAACACTGGCTCTCAGTGCTGTTCATTTGCAGCCTTGAAACATAGTGATTACGTGTTATTTCTAAGTCTGAGCAATTAATATGCTACCAGATGTATCATTATCTACAGCCTATTAAAATTCAGAAGCCTGCAAATTTGAAAAAGAGTGTGTCACACACAGGACAGAGGAGGCAGAGGCTCGGAGACCCGCTCAGCTCCCCACCTCACTTGAAGCTCATTTCAATCACAAAGTCGCAAGAGAGAAAATGAATAGACAATGGCAGTCGACTTAAAAGAGAAGAAGTAGGTACAAACCTGTGATCTGTTTGGTTTTGTAAAAAAATGCTGGAGATTCAGTGGTAAGGGATGCAAATGAAAGTTTCCAGAGAAGACAAAGGCAGTTTTGTGGTAAAAGAAAAATGTTATTTATTGTGGTAGAAAGGGGCGAAGTTCCCATGAGTCTTTCAGCTCAAGCCATCTAGAGATGGGAGGGCTCCTTTGGAAGGACCACATGGGGCCTAACCTGGCAAGAGTTCCCTGGAAAAGTTTCCCTAAGTACCCTCAGGGATCGAGGGAAAGTCTCCTTCACTGGCCAGGCGCTCCTGCTCCTCCTGCCCCACCATTTGGGGTCCGGCTCTGGGGTTGCTCCTGAATTTACAAAGCAGGGCTGCACAGAATGATGTCAGGGGCAGCAAAGCCTCCAGAATTGTTAGGAAATTGCATCCTGCGAGGTTCCCTACCTACACAGATGCTAGCAATTTTCTAGAAACAGAGAAGTCGTCCCATACCTGACCCAGGTATGACTCCTCTCTTCTGACTGTCAAATGGAGACAATGGGGAAACCCTAGGTGGGGAGGAGGAGACACCAAGAACCGTGGAGTCCCTCTGTTCCAGGTGCCGGTACACACACACTCATCTGTATCAGACAACAACTCCATCACCTCATTTTTTAGAAGAGGAAGCAGGTGTTCAGAGAACTAAAGTGACTTGCCCTAAGTCATGCTCGGTAACGAATTAATTGGCAGAGCTGAAATTCAAATTGAAATCTGACTTGAATGGCTTCCCTGCCACCCCCTACACTGGCTTCCCGGAAAACACAACTTCTTCTTATAACGTAACAGCAACAATACTGATGGTGGCTTCGTGCCAGGCTGTGACAAAGTGCTTTCTATGCATGGTTTCCTTGACTTCTCTTAAGTTAGGACTATTAGCAAACTCATTTTGCAAAGCAGGCAACTGAGGCTCAGAGGGGTTAAGAACCTTTCCTAAGGTCACACAGCCAGTGTACACAGTCAGTGGCAGAGCCTCAGTAAGATCTGCATTCTTAACCCCAGCACTGCTCACTCCCTAAGCCCTGGGGGAACCCTGACCAAAATAAACATGGTAGAGGCAGGACAATGGAGACTGAGGCAGGAAATGGAAAACTTGAAGCTGTTCATTCAACATCCGAGCCCTGTCCCTCTGGAATCAGAAGCCCCTCTTGGCTTCCCCCCAGCATCTTAGAGGTCCAGCCAGGTACACAGGTGCCCTGCTCATGTGCCCCTAGTGGGCACTGCCCTCTGTGAAGACCCACCTGGGGAATGGTGTTGTGAGCATCCAGCATCAAAGGGCTCACTGGAGGACCACCTCCTAGTACTGCCCCCCTCCCAGTCTGTGAGATTGCCTGCTTCCCCATCCCTCTTTCTGCTGATTGACAGTCACTTGTCTGTATGTCAGGGTTCGGAATGACTCGGTCAAACTCAAGTACACGTTCCTTGAGGACAGAAAGCATGCCTTTCTCTTTTAAACTTGGGAGAAATTATTGAGTAGAGTCTGGTCTCAATAAATATTTACTGACAATCCAAGAGCAATAGGGGTCATTTTTAGTTGTTCAGCTCTTCACCAAGTTGTATCCATCATGCTATGGAATTTCCCCACATTTATAACAAAGGATCTATTTATAATTAAAGTGCCCTGCTAATGAATAGGGCAGGAAGGACTCCCAAAGCAACCTAATCCTCCTCACCTGCCCCGGGTCTGTCTCTGCGGTTGGAGCTTGGTTAAGATTCCCAGATGATGCATGTCAGGTGGGAGCCAGCCTTTAGGAGGGATGACACATTCCTCATCTCCCATGACTGGGGCGCCTCTCTACCCTGAGCTCACACCCCACTCCCTGCTTGAAAGCCATTCTGGGAACATCAGTAAACCATACTAGATTTTTTTTTTTTTTTTTCATCCTGCCTGGCAGGAATGAACGTGAATCTTGCCAGTGTGCTTGGAACATCTTTTGTTTTTTAAAAAAATAATGGCCAGTGCCAACTCGAATCCCTGGGAACTTGGGTGGGTATTTCCTACAAAGGAAAGAGTGACCTTCCAGCAGACCCCTTGATAGGGATGACCAGCCACAGCTTCCACTCAACTGATGCACACTGAAAATAGATGCTGCTGTTGTGGACCATTTGCTCTGTGGAAGCCCTCTGTGTGTTCATTTAATCTTCATAGTCCCCTTGGAAATTCTCACTTACAGAGGAGGAAACTGAGGCTCAGAGGATGAGTCACTGTCCAAGATCTCCTGGCTCATAAGTGGCCAACTTGAGATTCAAGCTTGGCTCAGTCCACCCGTCAAATAGAAGTTCCTAACCACTAGACTCTATGGCTGCCCCAACATAAAATACAATCTTGCCCAATCCTTCCCTGAGGGTGAGGGGGAAAAGGAAGAATATGGGTTAAATGATTTCAGCTGGAACTTTGGGACTTTGAAGCTTTGAAAAGGAAAAAAAAAGATCTGTGTTCTTAGGATAGAAATCCAATTTTTGTTTTTAATTTGCTAACATCTAGCCCAGGATAATTTTCTATGACACATTAAAGCCCATCTTTATCTGTTTAAAAATCTTAATATCTGAAATCTGGCTCCTATGCTCAAAGTCCAAATTTAAGATTTAGTCTATAAGCAGCTATACTCAAGCTCAGGAACCTATTGCTGCAGAAGGGGTCTCAGAACACACTGAATGCACTATTTCCAAACTCTTGGTACCACTGTGACGATTTTTTAGCCAATGTATATACCGCGTGAACTACTACATATGTAATGTTTCCTTAAATTACTTATTTTGTACTTAAGTAAACATATTATAAAAATAAATGCTATCACTGAGCCTGCCATAAATAGAAACTAACTTTAAAAAATGAACCCAATTGTTAAATTCTTGTTAGATACTGTTGCCTGCCTAAAGCTTCTAAGACTGAGGCTTGAGCTTTGTTAAAAGGAGGAATTAACAAGTGAGAGAAAGGTGTTAAAGACACACTAGCTCTAAACTAAGACTTTCTCTGCAGCATGATCAGAAGGATCAGAAGAATAAGAAGAGAACTGAAAAAGAGAAAATGAGTCAAAATTATTATTTTGTGTCTCGTCTCTGTATCCCCTTGTTCCTGTATCATTTGGGCGACCACAAATGGTAGGAAACCCACCTTCTGGGAAAAAAATATCTAAGCCAGTCTTCTCATTCCAGAAACAAAGACTCTGAGGTCTTCTCTGAGCCTCTACTTGTGTCCTGTCTCCAGCTAGTAGGGAGGTTCTTGTAAGAACCAGCTTAGAAATAAATGCTGCGAAAGAAATTCAGATTTAAGCATTTAGGAGTCCTTCAAAGCAAGTCCCCATTCCTTGATGCTGAGCCAGAGCAAAGTTCACTCTCCTCAGTCCTTAGAGCCCGGGCACAAAGCATTCAGAAACTGACAAGAGAAAACAAGTCCTCTTTTCGGATGTGCTGTCTTTCAAAACCGTCCAATTTAAGCCACTATCAAACAGCTGGGGCGGAAGGAGATGGCTTTGCACCATGCGCCTGTGGCCAACACTTAAGTTACCATCAACTTTTTTGCCTTTTGTAAATAGTCTGTTTCCTTCTTCACCATGGTTTCAGACCCCTTCTGCAAGACCACACCCAGAAGCACCCAAGGCAACCACCAACCAGCAAGGGGGATGGTTGAAGGTGTGTGAGAACGAACAAGACCAAAAACCTAACAGGATACTAACGAGCCACCGGCACCCCTCCCCACCCGTGCGAAGTCAAACACAAGAACAGTCTTCACCAGTGACCTTTAATTATCTTCTCTGTATTTGCCTGGGGTCGTTCTTGACATGCCTGCGTCACTTAGGGATTATGAAATGTTAGCATTTCAATGTAAGATAACACACTTGAGAGGGACTCTAGCACTGACCTTGTGTTGGAGCCAGAAAGCACATAGAGAGAAGGCTTCTATCACTTGTCCCCCTTTGGGCCGTCAGGCCTGTAGATCTATCTCTTTCCACCCACTGGCTGCTTCCCTCTTCCCTTCTGTGGCTTCTTCCTCCAGGAAGACTCCAGACTTCCAAATCTGACAATGGTGGCACCTGCTAAACATTTTTTATATATTTTCCAAGGTCCTGACACAGGCTCTTAGTTTTATTTTATTCAGGTTGCCAACTTCTCTTGGTATCTACGGAAACCGTCCCCTCGGGGGAAGTGCTCTATTTCTCCTTACCATTTAATTAGCACCTCTGCTGCAAACATTAGATCTGCAGAGCTCAGGCAGACATCTTTTTAAGGGATGTCCTCTACACGTACAGAAGTTTCTGTTTAGCCATTTTTTGTGGGCTTCTTGTTTCACAGCAATCTCACATTAAATATAAAGTAAGCTTGGGGTGCCTGGGTGTCTCAGTAGGTTGAGCGTCTGACTTCGGCTCAGGTCACGATCTCACCGCTCGTGAGTTCAAGCCCTGCGTTGGGCTCTGTGCTGACAGCTCGGAACCTGGAGCCTGCTTCAGATTCTGTGTCTCCCTCTCTCTCTGCCCTTAACCCACTCGCATTCTGTCTCTGTCTCTCTCAAAAATAAATAAACATTTAAAAAATTTTTAAATATAAAGTAGGCTTTGCACTTGAACGTGGAGTGCAGGCCAAGGGATGGGTCCACCAGCCCACTGGCTCCCAGGTGAGGTCACCGCATGCAGTGTTCTAAGTTTAATGGACTTCACTTTGAAAACCCCCCAAATAGTGCTGCTTACCACCAACCTCATTCAGGAACATGACTGGGTTAAGCCAACACTGCAGTGTGCCAACAGGTCAAGGCTGGACAAGGAGGCGACAATATTTTGGACCTGACTCCTCATCTCTCTGAATCTCTTGTTTCTTCAGTTGACAAACAAAAAGCACAGTCCTTGCCTTGCTCAGCTCCCTCAGCCAGTGCAAGGTTCAAAGGAGACAGTGCAAGTGAAAACCCCTGACTGCTATCTGAACACAGGGCAGCACTGCTGTGAATTTAGTAAGTGCAATGAGAGAGGGAGAGGGTGTGCCGACTGAACCTCCCTTCCCCGACTTCTCTACATCTCATGCACATATGTACACATTTAAATTGGTTACATCATGTGTGTCATTATGCTCACGCTTTTTCCTTTTTATGTTTTACAAGAACATTAAGGTATTTCTGTTAGCTAGTGTGTAATGGCTCAAATGCCATCGATCGCTGTGCCAGAGGCCACGGTACATGGAGCCATTCTCTCATTATAGGTCGGTTCGTTGGCTTTTCTGTTAGAAACAAGTAGGGAAGGATGCTAAACTGAAGTCAGACAGCCAGCTTCAAGCTTCAGTTCTGCCATGCCCAGCTGTGTGATCTTAGGAAAATTATTGAATCTCTCCAATTCTTGGGATCCTCATCTTTAAAATGGGGATAATTATACTCCAGTGAGGAAAAGACTATAAAAATGCTTTGAAACCTATAAAATGCACAAGCATATAACATGACAATTATTGCAAATAATATCATTATGAACAGCTTTGAATAGTATTTTCCTCCCTAAGAGCTGGAATACTGGGTCCAGAGATTTAAACATTTTCTGTGTTTTATTTTATTTTATTTTATTTTATTTTATTTTATTTTGTTGTTTTTTAAAGTTTATTTATTTTGAGAGAGAGAGACAAAGAGAGCACGCATGCTGGGGAGGGACAGAGAGGGAGATTGAGAGACAATCTCAAGCGGTCTCCAATGTGGGGCTCAAACCCATAAGCTGAGATCATGACCTGAACTGAAAAAGTCAGACGCTTAGCCAACTGAGCCACCCAAGTACCTTTTTTTGTGTGTTAATATATACTGACAAGTCCCCTCATTACCCCAAAGAAGTGTGTTATTCCTTGCAACATCCCCAGGACTGGGTTCTATCATGTCTTTAAAATATTTGTGACATCAGTTAGGTATGAAACAGCACCTTATTATTGTACTTGCCTTTTGCACTTCTATAATTTCTATTAGAGTGAACATTTTAAATAATGTTTACTTTCACAGTTCCTTGTGCATGAATTATTAGTGTCTTTTTGTTCATTTATCAAAGGACATCTTGGAGGGTTCTTTTACATTTGTATAAATTACTTATATGACAAAGACATTAATCTTCAGTCTGTCATCTCTATTTCAAAAGTCTTTTTCAATGCATTAGTCTACTTCTCTTGTTTAAGGAAGCACATTAAATATAACAGAAATCTTGTTTGTTGATATAGCACTATATAGTATGTCTCTGGGCTGATCAATACTCAAGATTTCCAGGCACCCTGAGGATGTCCGGTGGAAACAAGCAAGGAAGAGAAAGAGATTGGACAGTAAGTCCCATTTGGAAAAGTTACAGGAACGAGGATGTCCAGCCAAGAGAAACAAGCACCTGGGGGAAGAGTGTGTTTATGTGTGTGTGTGTGTGTGTGTGTGTGTGTGTGTGTATGTATACATGCATACATATGCATGTGTGTGTGCAGAGTGGGAGTAGATGGGGAGAGAGAACAAATATTTAAGGAGATAACACATGAGAAAATATTCCTGTATATTATTCAGTTGCAGAAAGCAATGTTATAATTAAGACGGGATTTTTTCATGATCCACACTGAACAAAGATGGAGTGTACAGGCTCAGAAGGTAATGAGCTCTCTGTCTCTGGAGATGTTTAAGCAGAGACTGAATGGCCCCAGCACTGGGCTCCATGTTCTCAACAGGCCTTTCCCACTCTAAGGTTCTCGAATGCAATGACCCTGGGTCATTTCCTGAAGGCTAGTTTTGTTTGTGTTTCATAAATCCCCGGAAAAAAAAAAGAGCCTGTTTTGCTACTCCTTACCTCTTCATCTTAAGAGCCAGAGGAGGAAAAAAAAAAAAAGTCCAGTGACTTTACCGTTAAGGTTTCTGGTTCTGCTCCAATTAACTGAAGTTTAGTAATAATCGGGGCTGCCTTCTCACAAAAGAATACAATGGCTCAAACACAGAAGGTCTAGACACAAGTGTTTCTAGACTTAAAAAGAACCCTCCTTTCCCAGCCAGATGAAGGTTCAGACGCCTTTCTTGATTAACGTGTGACATAGCCTCTTTTAAGCTAATAAACAGTGTCAATTCATTAAAAATGAAAGGCATTAGAAACCACTGGCCTTCATTCTTGACAGTCCATGAGCCAAGATGAAAATACATGGCAGTGCAGTTACAGCAATTTCCTCATTTTGTGTGTGACCTGTACACATTACCAATGCTGACAAATTATGGAAGGCAATTGCATGCATACATCACAAATGAAGTAGCTCTTCTAGATATATGCATGCCATTAATAACAATTACATGTGCACCGGGCTTTGCAAAAATTAGGATATGGTCAGTAATTTATTTTCATTCAGTTGTTATGAAAACAGTGGCAACAGTCCAGGATTTTATAGGCAGTTTCAGAGTGTCTTGAGAAAATGACACAATTTGCAAGTATCCAGATGGCAGTCAGGGCCTTCCAGTTATTTGGTTTAGGTGGAAGGCTGGTGGTTAACGCAGATAAGCAAAATGACTAATTGCAGAACTAACAGTGTCACCTCCACAGAGCTGAGCATGCGGAATTCTGCCAAAGACCAGCTCCTTGGTGTTGAGAAACACAGAACGGAAGTTACCCAAACCCTCCCCAAATGGAGGCTTGCAAATTCCCGCTCCTTTGGGTTGTAGCCATTCTATGAAGTGAGCTGCCAGAAGCACTGAGTGATGGTGGGGTCTTCTATCCAGACACCCAGAAAAAGTAGGCTTTTGACTGTGAGGCTATTTGCTCCAGCAAGCAGGTTTATCCTTCATGTGTTATGTGGTGAGGAGACCAGTGATTTAGTCATTTGGACGCAACGTGATGTGGTTGGGAAAGTACAGCTTCGGGGCCAGACTGGGGTGTGAATCTTGGCTCTTCCACTTAGTAGCTTAGCCATCCTGGAAAGGCTACTACCCAGCTCCGGGTCTCGGTTTCTTCTCCCAAAAGGGACCAGTGCACCAACCTTATAGGAGTGTTGTGGGGATAAAGAGAAGACCTACAATGAGGCCCTGCTATCTGTAACACAACACTCAGAAAATTAGGATGGTGATCATTAATTAAAAATGTTTGAGGAATCTTTTCAAGGTGCAGAAGTCTCAATGATGATGATGCTATTTATTGGACATTTACTATACACGAAGCACTGGGCTAAGTGCTATACATGAATCATCTCATTGACCCTCACTATGGTCCTAGAAGGTGGAATTATCATCAACCCCATTTTAACACTGAGGAAAACAGAGCTTAGGGAGGCAGAGTAGCTTGTCCACGGTGATACCACTAGCAGGTGATGGCATTAGGACTCAGTCTAGAGTTGATACCCTGAACATACTCAAATGTACATGTGTAAAGTGAATATGCTTTTCTCCAATATATCTATTCCTAGTTCATGTACATCCTATCCTGGAAGCCAAGACGCCATCTGAACAAGCCTCAGAATCATGGCTGGATGACCATAACCAGATGCTACCAGCAAGCAATGGCCTTTACCCTAGGTAACTCCATGTTACTCCCCTCCCAGCAAGATCTGAAGTCACATGATTCATGGAGTCTACTTGTTTAGTCACTTGAAGAACTACCAGGATTCTAACTGCAATAACTCCTCAGAACTATTTCCATGCAGTTGGTTATATATACTATCAGTTCAACACTACACGATACAGATTCCAAGAAATGTATACATTACTGGAAACCATTTGACTTCTTTAGCTCTCCAGCTGGCATGCAAGGAGTTGAGCCCCAGGTGCATACAATTTTCAAGTCCACATGTGGACTGACTGGGGCATAAATTATGGCAGGGGCATAGGGTTCACCTCAGTTCCATAAAGCACTCGTGATTATATACTTAAAAGAAAATATTTTAAAGCATTTTATATGTCTGTTAAGTATTCATTCCCCTCCCTCTTTCTTCACAGAGGTAAACACCCTTAGATGCCACAAGGTACACTGTATGAAATGCTGGACTAAATCCATCAGGAAACCTGGCATTGGCTCTCAGTTTAGCTGCCGATTTTCTTCATGGCTTTCTGTAAGTCACCTCCCCTCAGTGTCTTTATTCATAAAGTGAGGGAAAAAATATGTACTTTATGTTAACCCTACAACATGGCTTAGGTCTCAAGTGAGACACTAGATGTGGTACTTAGGAGAGGAATAGAGCTCCGTCATTTCTAGATACACGTCATTCCAAGAGTCACACAAATATACTGGCTGAATCAAAATCAGATCATATACTTTTGAGAGAAAGGCAATGATTACAAATTCTGCTAACTAAATCTGGCCTAATCCTGACCAACATCTGAAATAGTGCATCTTAAAACTCAAAGTGAGCTGTCCATCAAATTTTCAGATATATTCTTAGAAAGAAAATAACAGAAACATCTCTTTGTATTATCATTAAAAATGAGATTGACCCCAAACTCTTAAAACCTTCTCACCAGGCTCCAGCATCCTTAGCCAACATATCCATTCATTTGAGCCACGTTTCTTTATATTTTTAATGTTTGTTTATTTTTGAGAGAGAGAGAAAGAAACAGAGCACAAGCAGGGGAGGGGCAGAGAGAGGGAGACACAGAATTTGAAGCAGGCTCCAGGCTCCAAGCTGTGTCAGCACAGAACCCGATGTGGGGCTTGAATTCATGAACCACAAGATCATGACCTAAGCTGAAGTTGGACACTTAACTGACTGAGCCACCTAGGTGCCCCAGAGCCTTCTTTCTTTAAAAATTATTTTTTAACGTTTACTCATTTTTGAGAGACAGAGAGAGACAGAGTATGAGCGGGGAAGGGGCAGAGAGAGAGGCAGACACAGAATCTGAAGCAGGCTCCAGGCTCTGAGCTGTCAGCACAGAGCCCGATGAGGGGCTCAAACTCACGAACTGCGAGATCGTGACCTGAGCCGAAGTCCGACGCTCAACCGACTGAGCCACCCAGGCGCCCCAGAGCCTTCTTTCTTTAAACACAAACTTCACCATATGGAAATGGTGCCTTTAAACGTACAATCAGTGTAATTCATTAAGAGCTAACCGTTTTCCTTCTTGTGACTTGGTCAGGTGTTCAGAGGACCTAACATGCCTGGAAGGACCAGTCCCTCTTGGCATGGGAATAAGCGCCCAACAAATAAGAAAACAGATAAATTGAATGAAACTACATCAGTGATCAGAAGGAGCAAGCTTAACGATGCTTCTCTGGGAAAGTCTAGAGCCATGGACTAAAATGGACTAAGGTCCTTGGATTTCACAGTTAACGATTAGAGCAGGAAGATCTAGCTGGTTATGGGTATTAAAAGTAAACACTTGCAACCCAACTCACATATCCATGCCATAAAGAAATACCAGATTAGGAAGCAGTATTGTATTAATATCATAATCTGTGCATAATACTTTTCATGTTTAAAATAAATATTTTTAAGAAAATATTTAAAGAAAATTAAATTAAAAAATATATCACCTTTTTCCTTTCACTGAAACCATCGCCAAAATTTTAAAAATTACAAAGCATTTAAATCTCAAGTAGAAATTTTGATATGATTTGAATTTAAGAGAATGTTTATTGTTGCAGATTTTCAACTTAAGTGTATGGTATCAGATGCACACCACTGCACACCAGGCCCTTCCCTGCAAGGCTTTCCTTGAGTGGCTTTCCCCAGCACGCCTGCTGCAACCTCAGGAGCCATGCTAGAAGGCACTTGTCCATGCAGTGCTCCTCCCCACAGCAAATTCCAAAGGAATGGCCATTATATGTCCAAAGGGCACAGGTGCTTCGCTTCCTTTGAAGGTAAAAAGCACTTTGGATAAGTCAGTTCTCTTTATAACCACCTTATTTTTGGAAAAAAATTATCAATCTTAAAAAAGTACTTTCATAAGAATTAACAGTCAATGCTTAGCTTATAAACATGTGTATAATCATGTTTTTCAACAGGCATACCAGGGTATGCTGTTCTTCAAACACTTACAAATACTGACGACACCTGCTGGCAGAAAATATATTTTAGTTAATTGCTTATGGAGAAGTAAGGCCTACAAGGGTTGACTTATCTTTTGCACGGATAATGAAACCAGAAAACTACCCCCCTAAATTCACTTCGGTTTCTTTTTCCAACTTTGCCTATCACCATTATCAGGAAATGAAGCTAGGAGGTGCACGTCACTGGACCCTTCTGCTTCAGGATGTATAGAGCATACATGATATTTCTGATTTAAACTATACACACACACACACATACACACACACACTCACTCTCTCTCTCTCTCTCTCTCTTCAATGGTGATACCTGAAAAATATTTACCATTTTCAAAATTGTCCCTCTCCCATCCTTACTGCCATGCCAGGATATCCCCCAAAAAGGAAAATAAGTCACATTTTAAAATCTGTATCTGGGTACCATGAAGAAAACTAATATTTGACATTTGGTGATACATGTCTTTCCTCACATTTGTGACATACAGATATATTTATATTCTAAGTATATGAAAAGGTCAAGCAGATGAGTTTTACCTAAGCTTTTTGCCAAACTGCTCAGAAAACATAGGACTAAGGGATGGCAAGACGGGACTGGTTAGGGTCCAGAGCTATTCTCACTATTCTTTCCTTTGATCCATTTCAACTTATTAAACTTGGTTATGATTTGCGTCCTTGAAAAGGAGTTTGAGGGGGCACTAGCTTCACTGCTCTTATATTCATTAAATTATGAAGTTCCTATGGAAAAATCATTATATCTATTCCAAGCCTGAACAATCTGAACTGTATGCTGGTGCTATCTTGTCAAAACTTACATAAAAATTCAAACACCATTAAGGCCATCACACTTCCACAGCTACTAGGAACAAAAACTCTTTGTGAAAATATACAACTGAGCTGGAGTGTGGGGTGGGGGTGGGGATGAGAAGTTAGTTGTGCTCAGCTTACAGAAAGCTGATTACAACTGAAGACTGTTTGGAGTCTTGTCAGCTTGGAGCAGCTCTTGTTAGAGGCAATGAATCTTTGATGCTGTCCTCCCAAACATACATAATTCAGTGAGCCAAGTGCACACAGCTAAGTAGACACAAGGGTGGTGGGTAGGTAGAGAACCCTTAAGAATGCTGCGACAAGGTCGGATGCACATCTGTCTCCAGACTTTCCCCAGTCGTGGTTGGGCACAGTGATGATCTCTCAGATACACACATGAGCAGCAGTGATGAGCTGGGTCCCGTGGGTTCCACTATAGCTCAGCCACAGCAAAGCTGTGGTCTAATGGAAGCAACTATATTCCCTAAGAACCTTAAAGACAAAGAAGGATGCTTTCTCTTCCAGTTGAACCCAGCCTTTTGAGCTCTTTGCCAGAGATATAACACACAGAAGTAAATGGCAAGACGAAATACAAGCCAGGAGGACTCCTTCACATCACCCTTAAGGCACTGGAAAGTTCCCTTTCAGAAAGATAATTGTTTCTAGTGTTCCAAGACAGCTTTCCACTGCCCTCAAGGAGTTTAATTCATTTTCGGGCTCCACGTACAAGACACTCAGACTACTCATTTAGCCCCCAGACTTCCAGCTGAATGACCCCAATGGCCACAGATGACAAGCAGAGGTGCCAGGTCCTGTCTTTGCTGCCAAACAACTGTGAGGTCAAGCCTGACAGGTGAGGCGGCCCCCAAAGGCCTTCTCTTGCTTCCCAACCCAGGCAAGAGGAAGCCCAAGCTTGAAAGGTAGCTCTTGGCTGACATCTGAGCCTAAGGATACAGTAAGAGAAAGTCCCTCTGTTGGGTCTAGACAGAAGACTGACAGTCTGAGAGCCCTGCAGGATGCGAGAGGCAAGGGTGAGGAGGCAGCCAGCTGTTCCCTGGCCAAGAGGAAGGGGGACAGGGATAGGGGAGGAGGCTCATGATGATCCACAGAGAAGGGGCAAAAAGGAGGCAGAGACAGAGAGTGAGACATAGAGGGAGACAGTGAGTGTGAGAAATGGGGAGAGGGAGAGGGATTCGCAGAAGCAGAGGGAGAGAAAGAAAGAGGAACACACCGAATGAAAGATGCAGGCAGAGAGAGACTGATAAAGAGAGGGAGCCGAGGGACTGAGAGATGGAGACAGACAGAGGGACTGGCAGATGGACCCAGAGAGGTCCAGGTGGAGACCCTACCTCGGCGTCCTTGACCGGACTGCTGGCTGGGGGTACCTCCAGGCTGCAGTTCGCCCTCTTGACCGTGAGGTAGAAGGGGTAATCCTTGGCCACCATGGTGGCTGCCGGGCCTGCTCTTTGGGATGTCACCGCTGACCCGAGGCGACTACAAAACTCCCAGGCGAAAGGGGGCCCCAGCTCCACGGTGCCCGGCGGCAGTGGCGGCACGGAGACTGACAGCCGGCTTCTTGCCGGGTGGGACCGACTCGGCTCTCCGGCTGAAAGGGGGCGGAGCCTAGTGCGGGCACGCCCACCTGGGGCGGGGCGGGCACCGCCTTGGCCCCGCCCCCGCGCGTCCTTGGAACGCCCAGGTACCGCCCCGCGGAAACGCCCCAGCGAGGAGAGGGACGATTCTACCGTGGGTCTTTTCCTTCCGCGAGGCGGAGGCCCGAGGCCACCCGTGCAACGACTACCCCTCACTCTGGGAGTGGAAGAGGCGGCGAGTAGAGAGGAGACCCGGTGGAAGGAAAAGCCAGCATTTTAAAAGCCCATATTAAGAAGAGGTAGTATTCCGTCTTGCCTTATTCCCAGCCAGTCTCCACCCCCGACAGTTGTGTTTTTTTTAATGAGCATCTGAACGTCACTGGAGTGTATAGTCTATAAACAGTAATATGTGCCCACTTTAAGTTATATAGTTAGTTGAGTGTTGACAAATGTAAACACTCACGTAACCACTTCCACAATCAGGAAATGTATTTCCACCACTTCCAGAGACTTCCCTTGGGCGCCTTCCTCTGTACCCATTTTTAAATATGAAGAGGCTGATTAGTGGCTGTCAGCCACTCACAAGGGCAGTCTGACAGGGTCTGTTCAAGATGAAGCTCTGCAGCAGGACCCGGTTGGCTATACCATGCCTTACTGGAGAAATACATTGTAAATGTTCAATAGGCAATTCTAAGATCATTTGCTGCAGTCCAGTCTGGAACAGTAAAAAGCAAACAAGCAAAACCCCCAAACTGGAACCACGGTAATATCCATCAACAGGGAATGCTTGAATAAATTCTCCTCCCTACAAAACCCCACTCAGCAGCAGTCAAAAACAAGATGGGTCCAGGGTTGTGGCATGGAGAGATCTCCAGTGTATGTATCACATTCAGTTAAAGAACAATTGCAGAGTAAGCCCAATATTAATACCATTTGTGTTGAAAACACATCTACATAATACCATGTATTTTCTATAGCACAATGTAGGTAAATACTATTGAAAACCATCCAGAAGGATGCACAGCAAACTTATAAGTCCACTTGGGGCTAGGGGAGGCAATCCATGCCAGGTATACACCTGGAATTAAAGGCTGTAAAAGAGACTTTCAATTTATAGCTAATGTTCTTAAATTTTTTACAAGAAAAATATATTTATGTGTTACTTGGGAAATTAATTTTTTAATATTAAAATGATCACTGTCTCAAAAGTTATTTTGTAGACTGCACTGTTGAAATCCCACCCCTTGGCCCCCATCAAAGTCATGACCACTGCAGGTGGTGGTCTAGGGAGCTGATGTCTTTTGTTTTGACTTCTTAGGTGTACAGGAGGTAATGGGAATGGAAATATCTAGACCTTGTTACAGTGTTCTCTGCTTCCAGCTAAGGCCAGAATCCCGTTTCCACTTTCCAGGCAGGAAACCTCATGATACATAGATCTTTCATCCCAGGTACCAAACACACACACCCTGGCACTAAATTCACCTACTTTCCTGTCCAGCTAGTGTGGACAAACTGCCTTCAGAAAAGAGAGAGTCTGGCCAGTTTTGCTAGCCCCATTGTTGCCACATGTGTAAAGGAGACTCCTGAATTAGTGGGTTCCGGCTGAGATTGGAGAAAACACCTGGATTTTTTTTCCCCTCAAATATACATCCTCAAGCAGTGGGAAGGAGGTGATCGAAGACGAGGTTTGCAGTGAGAAAGATGCCCATGGACCACTGAGTTTTTCTACCTGTATTCCCGAACACAACTTCATTTCTTAACCCGGGCTGTGCTGATTGGGGAACTTATGTAAGTGCTCCCTGTGAGCTTGACCAAGCTTGGTGGGGGCATGAAGGGAATGTCATCTCCAAAGGCACCCAACTAACACAGCTCCTGATTAATTCTGCAGCCAAAGGAGGGCCAGGAGAGGCAGTGACATGCCTCACTCAGGGCTACCCTGGCTGCTGAGGATATGAGCTGAAGCACCTGGAGCTGCTCCTCATTCCCGTCTTCTTCCTGCTCCTCTGGCCCCTCAGACCCACCATCTCAACAGGATGATCTGGCCAGCAACAGCCCCTTTGAGGACGAGCTTTGACAAGTTCGCTGGGCCTTATCCTCTAGTTGGGAAGTGCACCTCCAGCACTTGGTGAGAAAGAGTGACCTTAGCAAACTTCGACTGGTCCATTCACTGCGGGATCCTCAGGGCTGGGCAGGGAGTCTGGCATACCCTAAGCCCAGTGTAGCAGTACATAAACCCCATGGAAAAGTGGGTACTTTAACCTCAAGTTTAAGTACAACTATCATACAGCGAAGAATAGTCATACTGGTTGATAGGAAGGCTGCTATATCCACTCTCTCATAACATTTTTTTTGCCCCTCCTCAAAAGATTTGGAACAATAAAAATCAATTAATATACATGGCCACAGAACATATGTGTAGCAAACTTCTGTGTTTTCTGCCAGATATGTTAGGCAGAGAGAGAGAGAGAGAGAGAGAAAGAGATTGCTAATGGCCAGTAATCATTTACATAGTGCTGAAAAAAAAAGCATAAGCCCCCAAATGAGTGTGAAAGGAAAGATGGGGACCTGGAGTTCCCTTGGCTTGTCAGATGCTTCTAAGCTTCTCAAAGCATGAATGTCTCACCACCATAAATAGGGCTCTGGTGTTTAAAGACATATATTTTTGGTACAATAAGGTCTGTAAACTGAAGCTGGCAATTTGGGGTATATACAAGCCATGTATGTATGTGGTCCTTGACACATTTAAAATTTTTTCAAGGGTATTTTTGACTCCATGCAATGTCCACCTTGTGCCCTGACTTCAGAACCTCCCCCGTGTGTGGTGTACTGCTCCAACATTAGCAGTTTTGGGGTTTGGGTATTCTGCCTAGGATTCCCAACAGAGGTGTCTGTGACCAAAGACTTTGTCAGAAAGCAGGCTGCTCTACAGGATGGTTCCTAAGCACACTCCTGAGGCTGGTGTCAGAACTGAGGGAAGCCAGGCCAACTCTGCAGTGCTGCCCAGCTGAGTGGGCCCCAGGAGCCCGGCATTCCCTATCCTGCGTGTGTGTGTGTGTGTGTGTGTGTGTGTGTGTGTGTGTGTTTATGGGCTTAGGAACAACACTGCCCTAACAGTCAGCTTCACTCAAAGCAGTGGCACAAAGTGCTTTTCAGAACTCGCCTTTAGCACAACCCGTTATAATCCTATAAAACGCTTCACAGCCGGGCAGTGTTCCTTGCTAGCCAGAAGCCTGGAGACTGGAATAAAGAAGCCTGTTCTTCGTTTCCAGGAACAGTGCCAAGAGTGGGGCCTGCATTCTCGCCTGGGCCGAGTGGGGCTTGTTTGTGCTGCCGGTGGAGTGGTGGGCCTCCACACACAAGCCCACCACTGGTTATTAGCTCCTTTCAGAAGAGCAGACAGCCAGGCATGGCTGGGAGACCATCAATCAACTCCTCAAATCTCACTGCTGTGGCGCTGAGCACAACAGGCCAGCCTGAGGCTGAAACTTCAGAAGTTAGTGTTTGTGGAGACCTTCTCAGCCAATGGGACGATGCCTTGTCCTGTTACCATTACACTTAACATCAGAGTTAGTGGGTTCTTTTTCTCCTTAAAGGCTCATTCATTCATTCATTCATTCATTCATCAAATATGAAAGAGTGTTTATTACAGAGCAGGTGCTCAATCAGCTACATTTCTCGCCTTTCTTCTCTTCCTATTCCTGAACCTCTGTGCCAGGGAGGTGTGTAATACACATCTGCTCAAGGAGTATGGTTGACTTTAAAACATGGCCTTTCAACTGTAACCTCTGCAGCAAGGTGTGCATTTGCAGAAGGAGCTCAGGTGACAGCAGCCAATCCTCTACAGCCCAGCCTTCGAACACACACACCTCCATCTGCTCCTTGGCATCTGGAACTATCTCTCCCACCCCTGCTGATCTCACACAGTCATGTAGGTACATGTTGGATACACATGTGTACCAACACCTCCCCCTTCCCCCCTTCCATTTGGGCAACATTCCCAGCTAATGACTGAGCTTCCTCTCCTCTCTGCCGCTTCAGTCTTGATGAGAGAGGGGAGTCAAAAGCCTGAAAAAGTTCTGGCAGTGAATTCTGAGAGATCAGGACTGTGGTTTCCTGCCAGATGGGTAAAAATGGCACCAACGAAACACTGATAATATCCAAAATCATATCAGTATTATTACTCTCTGCCTGCCTGGGGTTGTGTCCACTGGCTCCAGGCTAGATTTATGAAAATATATCCCTGGATATTCTAAAGCTGGAAGACTTCATTCTTGCATTCACTTAAAGATCTCATTTTGTGAAACAAGTTTGAAAAACCGGTTAAGTGATACAATCTTTTTCTTTCTCCCAAGATAGAGCTAATCCTGTGGATTACCAGCTATAATGCAAAAATAATCAAGACTTTATGTTTTTTTAAAAGGGAATGAATATTTGTCTTGCCCTGATATACCACAGACAGGTACATTCCTCACCTCTAGTTCATTACAGCAGTGATTCTCACCTGGGGGCAATTTTGTCTCCCCGGTGACATTTGGCAATGTCTGAATACATTTTTTATTGTCATTGGGGTGGGGGTGGGGTCCTGGTGGCATCTAATGGATAGAGACTCAGGATGCTGGCAGACATCCTATAATGCACAGGACAGCCCCACAACAAAGAATTTACAGGTTCAAAATGTCAATAATGCTGCTGTTGAGAAAACTTGCATTAGAGAGTGTAACTGAAATATAGCATCAGGATAATCTGTTGGTTTTGACCTTAAGGATATTCTTGCTTCAGACCTCGATCACAAATGTCAGTTTGGGCATGGTGGAGCAAAGAAAAAATGCTTCAGTGCCAAGTTGCCTCAGAATATTGACATGCCTAGAATCTTTCCCTGTTGTCCAAACCTGACACTTAACAAAAATCACGTATTTCATAAAACACAAAAGGACAAGAAAACAAAAGATAGGGGAATAAAGGGTGGGGGACAGAAAACTGTCTTAAACTGCTACTGATATGAAAATGCACTTCAAACAATAAGTGAAAATGAAAGTTTCAATGAAAGATAATACTTGAAGAAGAAATCAGAGAGGAGGAAGAAATGTCTCAAAGTTTGGTCTTTCCCAGGAAAACCTTCACCACCATATTTAATTGTTTTGGGGGGCAGAAACTCAAACTCAGTGATGAAACAAAAATCCCAAGGGATTCAATTTACTGTCTTTTTGTTATATGGTATTTCTGACCACAGAGCATGTATGATTGGAAACCTGTCTTCACTCATTTGTAGTAAGAATCCTGACGTCCAATTTGAGCTGATTACTATCAGCAGGCTTGTTTTGCTTATAGAATTTAAGCCAGTCTTTAGAACACTTTCTGTATGCTACTATAGGGTCTTTGAACTTTATGGGTAGTCTGAATTTGTTTGAGAGTATTTCATATCTTTTGACCAAGAATTCAATAAATTTGTTACACTCCAAAAATATTTATTCCCCTTAGACTATAGCTAATGTTATGTGTTATATAGGTTTTCTACACTAACCACTGCATGGAGAAATTGTTGTCTAAAATATGTAAATTCTAGTTTTGGATAGTAGAACTGTTTTCCATCAACTACAAACTCAGAAATCAAAGTACCATATTTCACCAAACCTAAGATGCCAAAGACTGTAATATGTGCTATTATTTTATGTATTACCAAGAAAGAAAAATGTTGCCAATTAAATTATAACATGTGATCAATTATAAGATATATCCTAATTCTAAAAAAATTAAAATGTGGGAGAAATGTGTAAAATGTGTATATCAATGATAGCAGTATTCATATCATCTGGCCAGGATTTGAAAAATTATACATTTATGGAAATGTGACTTCTGGGAATTCAGGGACATTAATTCCAGACACCACCTGTAGTGAAATAAAGTGAGAAGCTTATCAAATCCATACCTGGGCCCCACTTTGGGTCTACTGAATTGGAATCTTCATCAATGGACTCTAGAAATTTGAATTTTTGATAAACCCTCTCAAAGTGCATTGAATAGCACAGTGGTGTGAGTTAGAATTATCAGCCGGCTCCCAAATGAGCCTGCCCACCTCCCCCATTCCAGGAATATTCTGAACCACAGATTCTCAGGCCGGAGGTGCCCAAGGGTAGTTAGCCCAATGGTTATAGCATCAAAATCCTGAGTGGGCATGGAGAGATGCTTATTTGCTCATCAAGCTATTCAACGTTGGATAGCCTGCATCCGTATGGGTGCATCAGGGATACAATGAAAAATAAACAAGTCCACACTCCGAGTAAACTACCAACTAAGCCACCCACCAGGAGACATGTTCTGGCTCTTAGAACTTGATTTACAATCTGGTATCCAGAGTTTCAATTAAAAACATGCTTATCTTCATGGCCAGGGGACATGACTGCATTTAAGCTTTTAAAAAATTAGCTGTAGCAGTAGAGAATGGGAGGAGGGCAGTTGGCTTGAGATGTTTACTTGAAAAAGACCTGGGGCAGGAGAGAGGGGGGTACAGGGAGGAGAGTAGTGTGTGTAGAAGACCTTAATTAGAGAATGAGTTCAATGAGCAGAAGCAGACCTGGGGACTCCTGGCAAGCTTGTTTGTGTCTCACTCATGTGGTACGAGCAGAAGTCGTCTGGTGCGTGTTAGAGAGCAGCCCATTAGCTAACATGTTCCTTATGCCGTGGGCGTCTGACAACACTATAGATGGGACAGAGGGTGCAGGTTCACTGGGTTCTTTGGTTAAGTGGGAGGTGAGTTCTGCTATGTTTCAATTTTTCCATATGACATTCAAAACCAAGTTCAGCAATTCAAGTCTCACATGCCCACTATTCTGACTGACTGACTTCTTGGCAACAGAAGGCTGAACAAAAGTACAGGCTTCTAGTTCACCAACTTTTACTGCTGCATGATCACTTAGTTCTTTGGCATCACAAGAACAACCACCAAATGGCTTCCTGGATAATTCCTCTCATCCAAGGCTATCCTAGATTCCTAGGTTGGGGAGCCTTTGTTCTGTGCTCCCCTTTCCCCAACACTCACCCAGCTCCTAGCGACTGATTCCTCCACCACCTGACAGTGAGCTACAAGGGCACAGGGATCGTTATCGATCTCTCTCACCGTAGTGGCTCAGCTCCTTCTAGCATGTGTCACCATGACCCATATTTGTTAAAATGAAAACTAAATTGAAACGGGGCTAATCAAAGAAGCTGTCACGGAACAGGTGAATCCAGAAAAGAATTTTTGCAATAAGGAACAGAGCATATATCAAGTTTCTGTGATGGGACCAAGAAATCATATGGATAGTACCAAAATGGGCTGTTAAAAATTTTTTTGAGAAGTAGACATGGGTAGACATTTTTCTTGAGGAATCCAAAACTCACTGAGACCACTTTGAGAGATGGTTCCTGCAGTATAAGCTCTGAGGCTGTCCTGGATGTTACTGAGAGCTTTCAGTTCCCTCCGTTTTTTTTACACATACCTGGCAATTTACGCTAATTCCTGAACAAGGTAGACTTGCCAGGGGGACTGAAACTGGTGGCAAAGGATGTCAAATAGTCCATTTTCACGGGTACCTTGTAACATGCTCATCTGTCCTTTTCTTGCCCCCCAGAGGCATTTTCTTCTTTTTCCTTCTGTACGTTTGTGATTCCAGGTTAAACTGTATTTTTTCTATTCAACTTGCCATGCCCATATCTAGTGTTGTTTATATTGAGACTTTGTTCTCTTGAGTTGGGCCTTGAGGGGCTGACTTTGGAGGGGGAGGGGAGGTTTTTGCCTGGTGTTTCTGCAAGATTAACCATGGTGTTAAAGTTCCCAGGCTGATGTGAAATTATGGCTCAAGGACTTTTTGTATCCAAAGATGCCAATGGGAGAAGAAGGAAATTTCTTCGCCAGCTGCTCTAACAAGGGAGGGTATTGCTCTTCCCCTCTGGGCATCCTAACCTGGAGTCTTACAAGAGATGCCTTGAGAGCCCATTCTAGTTTCGACACGGTACATGGGAAACAAAATTCATCTGTTCGGGAGTGGGAGGAAGGGAGGGAGGAAGGTAAGAGAGAATTAAAATTGTAAAGCCAACATCACGTGGCTTCCTCCTTGAACTTTAATAACCCAGTGCTGTCTGCAGGCCCAGAAAAACCAAATGCAATGGGTAAATTCAAGGGTTGCTCTGGTGCCAGGAAAGTGCAATAAGACATAAGTTTTACAAGGTAAGCAATGAATAAATGCCCTGCAGGAGCAAAACAGCTTTTAACATCTCTGAAGTTGGCAGCCAAGTGCTTGAAATATTGGTCCAGTGCATCCAAAATGCACAACAGATAGGACCACCTTATTTAAGATGAAGTCATACTCCAGGAGAAACACTAGCTGGATAGGCTGGGTTTTTATGATTGACGGTAGGATGGGAATTCGATCAGTATTTTCCTTGCCACAGCAAGACCCATTTTGGGGCACGTTAGAGATATGCCACATGTTGGGCAAATTTTCTAGAATTTTGTAAAGGGAAACATTTCTGCAGACTACCTTGGTTTCTGAAAGAGCCATCTTTCTCTCTGGGTCAGGGAGGGATCTTATTCTGTCCCTTATGCTGTTATCGAGAAGATCTGAAACTCCAAGTCTTCATTTGGGTTCTGCTATCATAAAATGAGGTTCGGGGTGTCTCATTACGCTTTATCCCCAGAAGTGTTAAAGGAAGTGCCTGTCACCAACTCAAAAATAAAAATGAAAATGATGCTGGCAGGGCTCAAAAACCAAAGGGATCAGCATTTTGCTTCAGTTTCCTGTTCATAAAACTTTATAAAAACAATCCACCCATTAAAGAAAAAAACCCCACAACAATAGCTCATTATTCTTAAACGCTTGCCTCATGCCACTCTGAAATTAGGTGCCATCACGTTTCCTGAGTTATGGGCTCCAAACACCACATCCCTTTCCTCCCTTCCTCGTCCCCACCCCACCTGGCATCACTCCTGAATTTAGACGCTTCAGTTTACGAGCTCAGCAGAAAGAGGCCAGCACTCTCCCTCCTACCTGTCCAGAGGAGGCCAAGCATCTGTACCAGCTGGAAGCAGGAGTAATGGAGCCTTCCAAATTAATTTCCATTCCCTAAAGAAACTTTTAATATGTAAGGTGCAAAGTTACAAAGTGAGGGGGAAAAAATACGTACAGACTGCTCCAGTAAACTGAAAAATAATTACACATGCATTACCTTGTGACATTGATTTTTGAAGAATAAGAGATTCCCCTTCTACCCTGGCTCTACGATACAACTTTATGGAATCCTGAACACCCCATTCTTCAGTTCCTGGTAGAATAGGAAAATACAAGCTCTAGAATAAGAAGCCTAGAGGCAAGTACCAAGTTTTCCACTTGCTAACTCTATGACTTTGTACAACTTATTTGCCATGCCAAACCTCTGTGCCATCAACTGCAAAATGAGGCTATGAGACTTTCAAGGCTTTTATGAGATAAAATATATGAATAGTTTCATGAGATAATACATATGTCAGCATTCTAGGCACAAAATAAGCACATAATCCATATTGTTATTAACCTTCCTCCTCTCTTTTTTCTCAATGAATCAGAGAGGAAAAGATGGGATTTGGGGATATTTTCTACTTTTCTTGCTTCCAAAGGGGTTAATGATTCTTTCCTCTAAATCCATGATTTCAAGTACTGATTTAACCATGGAGCATATATAAAAGCAGTGACACAGTGAAGAGCGAACTGACCTAAATTTGAAGATGTGGGATCCAATTCTGGTTCTACCTCGAAATTTGCTGTGTGACCTTGAATAAGTCAAGTAAACTCAGTGAGGCCCAGTTTCTTGAACTAAAAAATAAGGTGATTTAAACACAGATGCTTATCTTCTGTGGTTCTATAAAACAGCAAAGACCAAAGTGTCTATGAAATACTGCCTCAATTTTATGTTGTTTTATTTCAGGAAAGAAAATAAAACTGATATTATCTTGTACTGATGAAACCATCCTTATCTAAAATCAGCAGGTTTGCTGTAGTCAGCCCAGAATGGTAATATTTTATATGGGTTCATCAGAAAATTCAGCTTGGGGTGCCTGGGTGGCTTAGTCAGTTAAGTGTCTGACTTCGGCTCAGGTCGTGATCTCAGGGTTCATGGGTTTGAGCCCTACATCAGGCTCTGTACTGACAGCTTGGAGCCTGGAGCCTGCTTCAGATTCTGTGTCTCCCTCTCTCACTCTCTGCCCCTCCCCACTCACATCTCTCTCCCTCTCTCTCTCTCTCTCTCTCTCTCTCAAAGATAAACATTAAAGGAAAAAAGCTTTCTTGGGGCACCTGCATGGCTCAGTCAGTTAAGCATCCGACTCTTGGTTTCAGCTCAGGTCATGATCTCATGGTTTCGTGGGTTCGAGCCCTATATCAGGCTCTGTGCTGGCAGCATGGAGCCTGCTTGGGATTCTCTGTCTCCCTTTCTCTTTGCCCCTCCCCTGCTCATGCTCATGCTCATGCTCTGTCTCTCAAAAATAAATTTAAAAAATAAAAAGAAAATTAAGCTTGGCATCCTCATTTGCCAGGAAATGCATTGAAGAATAAAGGTTCTTTCAATACCAAATGGTCAAGAAAGCAAAGTTCAAACCGAGGTAAGATCAACTATGAGCAAACAAAACAAAAGAAAAACCCTGAAAGGGAAATGGAGCTACCTTATAAACGGGATGGAACAGGCCTGAAATATACCACTGCTACTTAAAAATAGGTACTGGGCTGTATGGTGCCTGTGTTATCTGTACAGCAACATTTGGTTCCTACTGTGTCCTCTTCCTACAGGCCTGTTATGACTAGGAGAGCTGTCTGTTCCTTCAGTGACCAAGTCTTGCTGCCTCGTGGATTTTCCCCAGTCATAACTTCCTTTCTGCTCCTCGGGTAGGCTGCTGACATCCAAGTGGAAGGACCACAGCCAGTTCTGTTCTGGATGCAACACACAGATGGCTGCTGGCATGTGGTGCGGAGTACCAGGAGCTTCAAGGCTGAGGGCTCTGTGTACCGCAGGCCAAGCTTCTGATGCAAAATATTGACATTGATGTCACCCATTTACAAAGATCAAAACCAAAGGGAAAGCTACATTGCAGCAACTTCTAAACAATGCCCTCTAAATAAATGGAACCAGATGTACTCAGTAAATCATAAGCTTCATTAGTCTTTAACATCAGTGTCTCCCACTTAACTGTAAGCTCCATAAGGTCAAAAATCATGACTCTTTTGTTCAGGGTTCTAGCCCCAGTGCTGAAAGATGCCTGGCAAGTGCCAGGAACCCAACAAATGATGACCTTAGCTAATGTGCGCTGAGAGTTTGCTCTCTGCCAGGCACGGTTTCTTGATGCTACATGACATATCTCAGGTGATCCTCACAAGAATCCAATGAGGTGGGTCCTTCTATGAAGGGAGTTCAACTTGCCCAAAGTCACAGAGCTGGTAAGTGGCAGAGCTGGGGTTCAAATGCAAGTACCTTGCTTCCAGAACCTTCAGTTCCAATCGTGAAGTGGAACATTAATTATTTGCAGGTCATTTGCAACTTATTTGTGCTGGTACCAGAGACTATGATGATGAGGGTCAAGGATTCAAGTCTATATAATATGATTAAAAGAATATCAGACAAGAGTTAGGAAACCTAGGTTCAAATCTTAGCCCTGGACTCCTACACTGACTTTGGTCAAGTCCTATGACTTCTTGGCTCACTAGGTTTCCCCTCCTGGTAAAAGAAAGAAAGAAGGTGGATGGCCACTCAGACCCCTGACAATTGTAAATCCCAAGTGCTAAAGTCACCACAGACATAATCTCACAGCCAGACAACTGCAGGTCACACAAGTGTGCCTCTCCACCTTCCAGTCTTCAACATCTTCAACTGTTGGAACAATCAAGTTACTCAATCTTTCAGAGCCTCAGAGCCTTCATCTGCAATTAGGACATAATAGCACCAACTTCAAAGGGTGGAGGTAAAGATTAGAGAGAATCCAGGTAAGAGGCTAACACATAGTAGTAATTTTATAAACAGTAGCTAGGTTTATTATGGTCCCAAAGAGAGCTGGGAGGCAAGTCTGGAAGAGGAAAGAATCTCCTTAAAGCCCGGGAACCAACCAACCAGCCAATTGAAAACACATCATTGAAACAAAGCTGTTTAAATAATTTCTAAGAGGAGAGTACACGTTTGCCACATCCACAGCTCAAAATTTCCATATTGCATTCTCTTTCCAAAAAATGGAGTAACACAGACAGATGTCAGTTAACTTCCGACAGAACAAAAAGGAACCATTGTGATCTGGTGAGTTCACATGTGAGTGCTAAAATGCTAGAAAATAATTTGCTTTACACCAGACTGTGACAAGGATGTGACATGTATCATCTTACAGAGTCCTCACAACCTGCTGAAGAGGGTACTTTCTCTGTTTTATAGATGATGGTATAGAGGTTCAGAAAGGCTAAGTAACTTGCTCAAGGTCACACAGCTACTAAATAGCCACACCAGAACTTAGTCTTCTCAGGACACTAGTGGTCTTAACCCCACAGCCGCATCCCCTCCCCAAGGATGGACTGTTGTTGGCCTCAGTGTGCCGTTAGGCCACAGAGCAGCAATCCTTGTCCCCAGCATGGACAGGTGGCTTTATAGGCAGCACACGTGTGCGGGCTCAAGAAACCTTTCAGTCCCTGTTTACCCACAGACTCACAGCAGCTGCGGACAAATTATTTGACTTTCCTGGGTCCCGTTTTGATCAAACCGAACGTAATGGATTAGAGTTTTCAATCCAAGTCTCGTGGAACATTGACCGCTTACATTTTATACCTAGGGGGTTAGGGCAAAGGAGCCCAGACATGAGTGGTGCTCTGTCTGATTTCCTGGGTGGGGGAAGGAGTGGAATACATTTGTCAGCAAACCAGAACTGGGTGGCTCCACAGTTTCCTTTCATCGTGAAGATAATGAAATTCTACTGAATGTTACGTGATAGGGAAAGAGAAAGGGGAAGAGAGAGACTTTCAGGAATCAGGGGGGCTGGGGTGGCAGGAGGTTCATTTGAAACTGTTTACATAGTAACCACAATGAACATACTTAGGTGTTAAGCTTACTCAGGGCGCTTTGGAGGTGGGCAGCTAGTGGAGGTAATGGGAGGGAAGCTACATCCTTCCTCTCGAACCGACCACCACGGCACACAGCAGGCACTCAGTAGACGCTGGCAGAATTGAATTCAAATGAACACAGACTTGGATCAAACTGATAGAAGTTGAGCTGCTGCAGATGAAGGACTGTGTCAAAAAATGCTAACAATTTCTTTCCCTTGTTCCTAGCCACCCAGTCCACCGTAAGCCATTTTCAATCTCAAGATCGGTTCTTGTCCGTGTGAATGAGCGCACCTCTTCCCGCGGGATAACTGCAGGGGAGCCCTCCCTCTGCCTCTATCCCACGTTCTTGGAACCTGAACAAAGGTGAGCTGTCTGGGAGCGAAAAAATTCTTCTTGTTTTCATTTGTGTCCTTGCCCAGGGCAGTGACAAATACTGTTTCATAAGTTTCCAACTTACTTTCGAGCTCAAAGGATAAAGTGCTTTCACAAGAAAGACAAGAGAGGAAAGAAGGGAAGAGAATTTAAAATTAAAAAAATATATATATAAGTATATACATATATTTATATATAATTTATACATATTAAGATATTTATATATAATTATATATTTATATATAATTTTTACATATAATATATATTTATATATATAACTTATATATTTATATATTTATATTTATATAATTTTATTCAAGTAGCAGAGTCTTTTCTTCCCAGGAAAGGTGACAGTGTGCTACAGTCAGACCTAGAGATATCTGGAGATACTCTGGAGATACCAGGAGTAGCTGGTAAGTCAAGGAGTTCCTTTTGTACATTTATTCTAAAAACAAAATTTCAGAGTAAGCTCAGGTCTTCTGATTTCCAGCTGATGTTTCTCCCATGAAATCAAGTTGCCTCATGAGCCATGTTCCCATGCCACAAAAAAGGCTGGCACGTAATAGGTGCTCTGTTAATATTTGTTGAATAAATTAAAGAACAAAGGACAGAAAAAGTCTCAGAAGATAAGTACGGAAGGCCGTCAACATGAGTGGAGGGATTGGCTGACATTTAAAAAGTCTTGGGTATCTTTGAACTCAGGTCCGGAATAGCCCCTCCCTGTACTTCTCTGCCTTTCAGACGTCACCAGATATTCAAATCCTAGACCAAGGTTTTCTTCTCAGAAGCCCTCCCAGATCAACCCAGCCCACAGGGTTCCTTCTTTGGATTTCTTTCTTTCTTTCTTTTTTAAGTTTATTTATTTTGAGAGAGAGAGAGTGCATGCAAGTGGGTGGGGAAGGGGGTGGAGAAGGAGCAGAGAGAGAAAAAGAGAGAGAGAGAGAGAGAGAGAGAGAGAGAGAGAGAGAGAGAGAGAGAGAGACTCTAAGCAGGCTCCACGCTGTCAGCAGTGTGGAGCCCAATATGGGTTTCAAACCCACAAACTGCGAGTTCATGACCTGAGCCCAAATCAAGAGTTAGACATTTAACTGACTGAGCCACCCAGGTGCACCCCTTCTTTAGATTTCTAACAACCCTTATTACTACCACTTATTAACCATGTTCTGTCAGGTGGCAACTTCTGAAATTACTTAACCATCTATAGCCTTACAGTTACCTTTTCTGATGATCTCTTCACCTAGAACTGGAGGGTAGGGCCTGGCCTGCCCACACCTACCTCTGGATCTGTTTTTAGGGCACTGGAACAATGAAAGAATGACTTCCAGAACAATGAGTTGCTACAACTTGAGTATTTTTAAGCTAATATAATCACCAGTTCCTATATTAAACTTCTTCCAACTAGTTTAATGGTCAACGGAATCTTTGAGCTGTTCTTCTAATGCCAGGGAGGCCAGTAAAAACTGCATAAGACTCTACTGAGGGAAAGACTGTAAGGAGGTACTGTCCCCTCAAAATACCCCATTAAAATTAAGGAAGGTACTTATCAAACCTCCAGATCCACCTACCTACCAGTTTACTGAAAATAGGAGGGAAAAAAAAGTTAAGCTGCACTATGAGAAAGCCATCACCAAAACCAGGACAAAAAACATTCCACAAGACAAATGATCTGATTTCTCCAACAAATCATGGCAGGAAAAGCTGGGAGGGGGAAGTTTTACAGAGTAACGATCATAAGAAACAGGTGAACCATGTTGGGATCCTGATTCAAACAGGCCCTCTTTGATTAAGAGTCACATACTCTATCTACTGAGCCAGCCAGGCACCCCTCCCCCCCCCCCCCCAAACGGATCTCTCTGAGACAAATTAACAAGAATTCCTTCATTATCACTGAAGAAGATGCAGTCCAAAGGCAAATTTGAATTTGGGGAAATCTGACTTTGGACTGAATATTAGATGATGTGAAGGAATTCTCGTTAGTCTTGTTAAGTGGGATGAGGCTTGGGGATTATGTTAAAAGAAAAAAAGTCCTGGGGCGCCTAGGTGGCGCAGTCGGTTAAGCGTCCGACTTCAGCCAGGTCACGATCTCGCGGTCTGTGAGTTCGAGCCCCGCGTCAGGCTCTGGGCTGATGGCTCGGAGCCTGGAGCCTGTTTCCGATTCTGTGTCTCCCTCTCTCTCTGCCCCTCCCCCGTTCATGCTCTGTCTCTCTCTCTGTCCCAAAAATAAATAAAAAATGTTGAAAAAAAAAAAAAAAAAAAAAAAAAAAAAGAAAAAAAGTCCTTATCAGGTAGAGACATACACCGAAGTTCTGACAACTGAAATAACACGATGCTGAAAACGTGGTGCGGAGAGACTGGGAAGAGGTTAGCCATTGTTGATTCTGGATGCTGGGTGAGTAGAGGCGCTAATTATACCATTCTCTCTACTTTTCTAATGTGGGCAGATCACAAGGTGTTGTGTCTAACACACTAAATTGCCCAACTTAGCAAATGATAGTTTCCAGTGCTGATGAAGGTATAGTGAAATGGCATACTTGGAATTGTGGGTGACAGTGGAAATGACCATGATATCGAGAGATATCAACATCCACCAAGAGCAATATAAATATGCAGATGTCTCAGCCCAGTTTTCCTACATGTGTTAATTTACCAAATGAAAATAACGTGAAAGAAAATATTTTCAGAGCATTGTCATTTAATAGTGACTAAGGAGAGATACTAAGACTAGCTATTGAATATGGAGAATGTACTATGTGCCGGGAACCATACTAAATGCTTTATATACATCGAAACAACCCTTTGAGGAAAGTATCATTATTCTCCTGGCTAGTCTCCAAGATGGCACAGCTAAGAAATGGCAGAGCAGGAAATCGGGTGAGATTGGCTCCAGGGCCCACATTTTCTAGTCCTGTGCTAAGTTGCCCTGAAATCCAAGTGCTGGACAACAGGGCATGTTTAATTAAATTACAGGACATCCAGTGTAAGCAGTAGGAAGTTACTAATGAAGTCAAGCAACACGAAAAATGCTAAGCTAAAAAAAAGCAAGGGTGAAAGCCATTTATTAGAGCACCTACATAGTATGCATACATGTGGAAAGGCTGGTAGGGAAAACACACACAATAGAAATCATGGTTGTATCAATTATGCACCGTGTGGTGTGGTTATGTTCTTTTATAATGAAAACATTGCAGGGGAGAACAGTGAACCTAGGTGGGTAATAACTACAGGTAGAACCAAGGCATTTGGTAAATGGTGTTGCCATAAATATTGTCAACCATCAGTTTCTTCAAATCAGTTTTTTTTTTTGTTTCTTCTTTGGAAGCCTACCAAAAGTAAAGGAAGAAATATTTCTCTCCTCCCTCAAATATCTTTCCAATGACCTCTGCTAGGAATTCACCTACTTTGATCAGGAAGCAAGAATCATCCCATAGTTTCCCCTTGCAGCAGATGCTGAGTAAAATGTTACAGTATAAGACGGATGTCTTAAACATATCACAAGAGAAAAAAAGAAAAGACAGCTTAAATGAATTTATAAAGGATTGTTTTACGATCGAGGTACCTTCTGAGTCTTGTGAAATCCTCTCACAGGTCATTTGTTATTAGCAAAGCACCAGAAGGCAGGAGATGCACTTCTTATCAGAGTCCAGTCCAGGCACATCCCAACTGCATCTAAGGGACTGCTAATCACCTCAGAATCCCATGCCACGGCTCAGCATCCTGGACTCATTCTCCTCCTCCCCCTCACCTTCCCTGGACAGACATATCCGACCAGCTCCCAGGGACAAGTTCACTGTGAGATTATGTATGTGGAAATGCTCTGGAATCTATAATAGCTCTACAGATGGGAGGTTATTCTGATTAAAAACCTGATACGTGCCCTTGTGTGTTTCTTCTGCCATAAATGAATTCCAGATATGTCCCTTGGGGAGGAGAAAGAACAACTAACTAGTTCTCAGGTTATTTTAACGGCCAGAATCAGGGTTGCCATAAATAATCAACCTTTTATGATGAAGCTTCTGCAGCTGCCAGGGGGATCATTATCACCTGAAAAAGGCACTAATCTGTGAGCCAAGCCACGTGACTAGGTGTGATTCTATGTGGTATTTGTCAGTACCTGTCACCAAGATAACAGCTTAATCTTGAATGGAGGAGGCAAGCATATTTTAGAGAAAGGCCTGCAAGAGATTCCCCTCTAAAGAGCTAATAAACAAAGAGAAAAGATCTCGGGGGAAAAGAATGAAAACAAAACCGGCCAGACAGCCAGCTGGAAGAGAAGACTGAGCTAAAGCCACCGACCCTTCAGGGAGTTAGCACAACTTTTGTGGGAGATTATGGAAAAGCTACTGTTTCAAAGCCTCTGGACATCAGAGGAAAAAACACAAAGGAGAGTTTGCTGAACAGAGAGCTTTAAACAATTCAAGTTCAAACAAACAGAATTCCAGGAATTAGGAACAGAGGAAATTGCAAGGTGCTTTGCAAACCATTGCAAAGGAAAGGATGTTTAACTATTGAATGTCAGTGATAAAAATAAAGATCTTGTGGTGGTGGCGTTTATTTTGGAGGGGGAGGGGTGAGGTCAAGAAATAATAATAGTAATAGTAATTGTGATAATCAATGATTATATGACTGGCAGCTGGCCTTTTCTGAGCATTTCTTAGGGGCAACACTGTGCTGAGCACTTTGTAAACTTCATCTCTTTTAATCCCCACGACAGCCCTGTGAGCTCAGGCCTAACTCATGATCCCTTCGGAGATGAGGACTTGAGGCTCAGACAGGCTCCACAACGTCTTTGAGCTCACAGTGGCAGGACTGTGATTCAAATCCAGATTTGCTTAAAAACTCAGCCTTTGAACCATTTACACACAGGTATATAATTACCAGATCTCACACACCAGACTATTTTTAAAGATTATTGACAATTATAAAATTCAGAGCTGATGGCCAACTTGGTCAATGTCCTGGCTACTTGCCTTCCTTCTTAAAATGAAAAGAAAGAAATACTATTCAGTTCATTTTAGCAATTGCAAATGTTTTCTGGGAAATGTGGGAGGAAAGCAATTGGAGAAATCTGGGAAATTTTTCTTTATTTGTGGTCTATCATTATTAAGAGCTAATTATATACCAGGATTCTCAGAGTAGAACACATTAGCAGCATCACTGTTCAAAGATTCTTCTAACAACCCAGTGTTCACCTGTAAAAAGGGAATGAAACCTTGTGAGGTTGACAAGGTCAGGGTTAAACAGCCAGCTAATTGCTGAGCATTGTTAGGAACCCATATACTAGAATCCAGCAGCCTGAGTCTGAATTCTGATTCTACTACTCATTGCTCTGGGATCCTGCGTGAGTAAATCTTTCTGAGCCTCAGTTTTCTTACCTATAAAATGGGGATGAAAACAGTTCATAGGGCTATTGTGAGGACTGAATGAGATAATGCATGGGAGGCCTAAGGGACAGCCAACAAAGTAGCCAGATGGCTTCATTTACAAAGACCCCTGCACTTCATGCCATGTTCTTCATAATGCGTACAAATTCAGATGTGGAATGAGTAAATGTCATTTGCAAAAGCACCAAATTAAGAATCTTGCCCAATTCAAGACCTTGTTCTTCCCCCAAGCCATAGTCAGTGGTGGGGAAAGGGACACACTCTTTCTGTACGTTCTCTTCTGCTGGGTTTTGGTATTTAGTAAACATTGATGACACAATGGTAGCTTTTCCAACAAATTCCATTAGAATCTCAGAAACCCATCATCAGTAATAGACAGGTGGCAATGTTTTTTGTTTGTTTAGTTTTATTTTGTCACGCTGGTGAGAAGTGGCAAAAAGCTATTGCTCTCGATTATCACATGACAGCAACCCAGGAAACCTTCATTTTTATGGGCTTAACCGGGTCCAACTGTTCCAGTCATGACTTTTCATTGTTTATGTTGTTGGCACCTGAAGTCAATTCTTCAAGGGCTCTGAGGACAGAAGGCTTATGCTGTGGGGCAATCTGGGGCTTTGACTCACTCAGCATCAGTTCCTCCTTTTTCTTTCATTTTCTCTGGGGAAATTGCCCCCCTCTCAGTGTTTGTGGTTTTAATGAGACTGAGCCCACTGTCAGTCCCCTCGGGAATACGTATGACTCAGGACAGGCCAATCAGCAGCCCCTTCTTTCTGATCACAGTGATTGGTCCAGGAAAGTCATGAGATCCAGTCCTGGGATTTTTGCAGGAAGAACTGGGCAAGAAAGTACCTGTAAATGAGAAGGGGGTAAGCTTAGAGATGTTGGTGGCTATTTTTCCACCAGGAGAGAAGAACATAACTGAGAATGGAGGCAACACAGAGAAATATAAGCTGAGAGGTGGAGAGAGAAATTTCTGAGGAAAATTCGGACTTAGATCCAGCCATGCCTGCAGCCATAACTATTGGACTTTTCTGTTACATCAGCATAAATTCCTTTTCTACTTAAAGGAGTTTCAGTTGTGTTTCTGTCACTTGGAACTGGAAGAGTTTTTATTCAAATGCATACAAAAAGGTCTTTACCATATAAATGAGAATAGCACTTGCCTTCTTTCTCCCATGTATTGTTCAGGATTTATATTACATATCTAAGTCTTGCTTCCCTCAGTAAGATTGTAAGTTTCCTGAAGCCAGGAGACAAGTGTGACAACCCACTGATAAACTATCACATTTTGCCAAAACCAAGCCTAGGATGGCTGTGGAATCATTTTATACCAACATCAAAGATAAAAAAGCAGGAAAATGTTGAGGTTTTTTACAGGTGAAGTTTTAGAAACTGATGGCATGAGGAGTCAGAGGTCTCATAAGTGTCTGAAGCTGCCTCCAGCAGTTTTATTTGTATGATTGTTATCTCCTGAGCCTCCCACTACCCTGCACTTGACCATCTCAGTGGACAGGAAAACCCTTACTTAAGCTTCAGGCTAGAGTCCTAATTAGAGCGTAACAGTTTCCTACTTATCACTTGTAACATTAATAAACACTCATTCCCTCACTCACTCACTCACTTATAGACAGAGTGTGTGAATGGGGGCAGGAGAGAGAGAGAGAGAGAGAGAAAGAGAGAGAGAGAGAATCCCAAGCAGGCTCCACACCACCAGCACAGAGCCCAACATGGGGCTGAATCCATGAACCGTGAGATCACAAGCTGAAATCAAGAGTTGGACACTTAGGGGCACCTGGGTGGCTCAGTTGGTTAAGCCTCAGACTTAGGCTTAGGTCATAATCTCACAGTTCATGGGTTCAAGCCCCCCATCGGGCTCTGTGTTGTCAGCTGGGAGAGTGGAGCCTGCTTCGGATTCTGTGTCTCCCTCTCCCTGTGCCCCTACCCTGCTTGTGCTCTGTCTGTCTGTCTCTCTCTCTCAAAAATGAATAAACATTTGGGGCTATTGGGTGGCTCAGTCGGTTAAGTGTCCAACTTTGGCACAGGTCATGTCTCTCAGCTCATGAGTTTGAGCCCCATGTCAGGTTCTGTGCTGATAGTTTGGAGCCTGGAGCCTGTTTCAGATTCTGTGTCTCCCTCTCTCTTTGCCCCTCCTCAACTCGCACTCTCTGTCTCTCATAAATAAATAAACATTTAAAAAAATGAATAAACATTAAAAAATGTTTAAAAGAAAGAGCTGGATGCTTAACTGACTGAGCCACTCAGGTACCCCAAACCCACTTTTAGTCTTTTCTTTTTTTTAACATTTATTTATTTTAGAGAGAGAGAGAGACAGAATGTGACCAGGGGAGGGACAGAAAGAGAGGAAGACACAGAATCTGAAGCAGGCTCCAGGCTGTCAGCACAGAGCCTGACACGGGGCTCGAACTCATAAACCACGAGATCATGACCTAGGCCGAAGTCAGATGCTTAACCAGCTGAGCCACCAGGTGCCCCAACCTACTTTTATTCTTAAAGAAAGATACACTACTCTAGATACTCTTCATGCACAAATGCTGACCACATTTGGGTAGGGTAATTTGTTTCGAAGGGTTTTTAAAAAAAAATTTAAACCTGTATTTCACATAGTACACCAGGATAAACTTCAAATGGATCAAAGATTTAAATGTAAATGTAAAAGCATTACAGTGCTAGAAGAAGTTGAGCAAATTCCTTGATGTAGGGAAGACTCTTGTATAACTCAACGTCCAGAAGAAAAGAAAACACTAATAGATCTTTTTATCATAAAATATAATAAAAAACCCTTCTATGTGCAAACAAAATGACAAGAATATCATAAGCAAAGTCAAAAGGAAAACTGGGAAAGTATATTTGTAACTCAGAAAGCTCTAATCTGCACAATATATAAGACCTCCTAGGAATCAAGAAGTGAAAGGACCAGGGCGCCAGCGTGGCTCAGTTGGTTAAGCATCCAACTCTTGATCTTGGTTCAGGTCATGATCTCACAGTTTGTGAATTGAGCCCCGTGTCGGGCTCTGCGCTGAGAGTGTGGACCCTGCTTGGGATTCTGTCTCTCCCTCTCTCCCTCTCTGTGCCCCTCTTACTTTCTCTCTCTCTCTCTTTCTCAAAAAAATAAATAAATAAATAAAAAGAAGTGAAGGACCAACAACTGTTTCTGTATGACTGTGTGTCTGATTAGTGTGAAAACATTCATGAGGAGCACAGCCACTTATTATCCATGAGTGTTTTAAGGGCTAGTAGAGTGAGTTAAGGACTTGGTAATTCAGGTTCAAATTTCAGTCCTGCCACCTTCTAGTCTGTGACTTGGGTGAGCTATTTCACCCTGTATGAGCCTCATTTTTCTCATCTGTAATATGAGGATTATAACAGGATCCACTGTGCAGTGCCATTACAAGGACCAAACACATGTGAATGTACTGGGTGACTGTCACAGAATGAGTGCTCAGTACATGTGTGCTGTTAGTATTCCAGTAGAGATTTTAAAATTAAGAACATAGAAAAAACCATAACCTAACCTTGAGATCTTGCAGATATTCAGGAGTAAGGACCATGTAAAGTAATAAAACAAGCATCTATTCTGTCTGTAAATTAGGAAGATCCTATCTTACAAATATGGTTGTGTTTGCAACAGCCATCAATATACATATTACTATTCCCCTTTTACAGATGAGGAGACTGAGACTCAGAGGGGCTAAATGACTTGCTTCAGGTGGCAGCTACTAAGTGATAAAACTAAGATTTAACTCCAGTTATGACTGGCTTTGAAAGCTGGGTGGGGTTTTTTTTTTGTTTGTTTTGTTTTGTTTTGTTTTGTTTTGTTTTTTGCTATGCCATTCTGTTTCTCTGTAATTTAAAGCTAAGATGGGGCGCCTGGGTGGCGCAGTCGGTTAAGCGTCCGACTTCAGCTCGGGTCACGATCTCGCGGTCCGTGAGTTCGAGCCCCGCGTCGGGCTCTGGGCTGATGGCTCAGAGCCTGGAGCCTGTTTCCGATTCTGTATCTCCCTCTCTCTCTGCCCCTCCCCCATTCATGCTCTGTCTCTCTCTGTCCCAAAAATAAATAAAAAACGTTGAAAAAAAAAATTTAAAGCTAAGAAATAAGTTGTCCAACTAAGCAGTTGCAGGAAAAGCTACCCAGAGTCACCAAAGTTCTAAAAATCCCAGCCCTCAGGTAGAGGGGCTCTGGGACTCTGGCCCAGAAGTAAAACTTGCTATCTATAGAGTCTTCTGAGTGGGAGGGAGAAGGATCTGGATTATAGCAGATCTTACCACATATTACTACTGATATTCCTTTGTATTGCTCAGAAGACAGAAACAAACGTTAAAGAGATCCGTGGTTGTGGGTGGAGGGGAACACTTACCACTATCTCTTTGGGACAGACTTTCACATGGCACAATTTTTATATGGCACATTTTGTCTGGGCTCCAGGTGAGTATACAACTGGGGGCTTTTCTCCAGCAGCCTGCCTGTCTGATGCATGACTGGGACAATAATGCCCCATATTTGGCCCAGATTGTTCAAAATCCATAGCTGGAATAGTCATGAAGCTCTCGCTATCCCTGAGGGCCCTACAGCTGAAACGAGGGCCTGCCTAAGATGGATAAAGGAGATCCCCTTACCCAGCCTCCCTTTAAGACGTAATGTCTTCTGAATGACAATCCCACACCGACATGGTTTTTCAGAACAGGCACAGAACTCCAACACTCTCTTCTGTGGAAATCCCAGTACACATTCTTGTTGCCTTTACATCTTTGGAATGCTGATTTAAAAGCCTGCAGCTAAAATGTTCTAACAAATAGTGGGGCTGTCTTAGTTCTCTGAAACTGCAGTATTTCAGAGAAATGAGAGAGCATTTCAGAGAAAGGAGAGAGCCTTCCCGTCAGCCTCATCTATCAATGGGCTACATAAAGAAGGATTTGTTTTTGACCTCTAAGGATGATATCCACAGAACGTGAAGATTTTAGCAACATTCACCAAATCTACCAAATATAGGACCATCTACCAGCCCCCAAATAATAACAACAGGGTTTAGGGTTTACTATCTGCCAAGCTCATTATGGTATTTTACAATGTCCCATAAGAAAGGTGCTGTGATCCCCGCATTTTACAGAAAGGGTAACTGAGACACAGAACGGATGTATAATTTCCTCATGGCACAGCTGGGGCTTGAACCCAAGTGTGTGTCTTGAGTCTATACTCTTAACCATAATGCTACCCTATAGCTCAAGATGATAATGGTGGAGGAGGTGGTGGTTGGTGGGGATGGTGCCAGTGGTCCTGGTGGTGCTAATGATAGTGATGATGACAATCCTATGTCCTTGGCCCCAAGCTAAACATTCCCCATACACTATCACATTAAGTCTGATCTTCCAGCAAGTTCCATTAGTTTCACTGCCTCCATCTATTACTTCCCACCTTGCCTGCCACGGTCCCAGCCCAAGCTGCCTTCATCTCTCACCCGGACTATGCGATAGTCTGCTAACTGTTCTCCCTGCTGCAAACCTTGTCTATACAATCTCACCACATTACAGCTGCCAGAAGGATCATTTGAATACTCATATCACAGTGCTAACCCTCCCGTGGTTTCCACTGCACTTAGACTGAGATCCCAATTCTTTGCCACAACTGATGAGGCCCCATGAGATCTGGCCCTGTTGACCTGTCAGACCTCATCCTCCTGCTTCTCTCCTCACCCACAAGGCTGTAGCACAGCCTCCTTTCCTTCCTGACCACAGCAGTCTCATTGCCAGGCCAGGATGTTTGAACCGGCTGTTTCCTCTGCCCCCAAATCTCTGTAGGATCGCCTCTGTTTTTTTGTCACTGAGGCATCAGCTCAAAAGACTCCTCCATAGAGGGGACTTCTCTGAACACTTAGCTGTAATAGATTCATAACCCCCATTTCTCTCCCTGTCCTCCTGCCCAGCCACCTCAAGCCCAGCTGTATCTTTGTTAGTTTACTGTTATATACCATCTGGGTTACCACTCTGTCCTTCACGTTTGCTGTTATATCACCAGCACCTCAAACAGTGCTTGGCACTGAATGGAGACCAATAAATATTTACTGATAACATGACTGAGTTATCTCATTTATATACTCCTCTCAAGAACACTGCTTAAGAAATGAGGCTTTGTAACCTCCAATGACACACCCAAGGCTGTAAGTCTAGTAAGTGGCATCTAACTCCAGAGTCCATACTCTTAACCCTCAGGCAACAACTGGCTTCTGTGACCCTGACTTTTCCTCCCATTTCTCTGCATTTCTCAAAGTGTCATCCTCACTTTGAGATAAGAAGATAGGAAGATCTTGTCTCTTAACTACCTTCTAAGGGTATTTGGAGTCAAGAACCCATGTGCCTAACCACTAGACCAGAAGCTGGCAAAGTTTCCTGTAAAGGGCAGATAATAATTATTTTAGGCTTTGTGGGCCATGTGGTCTCTGTTGCAGCTACTCAATTCTGTTCATGCAATACAAAAACACAAACAATAAGTAACAGTGTGCTTGTGTTTCAATAAAACTTTATTTGTAAAAAACAGACAGTAGGCCAGATTTGGCTGTAGTTTGATGATACCTGCACTAGGTGGCTGGGAAAGAAGCCTGCAGTTAGTTTTCATCCATCATTCAGTTATTGTGAGGACTGGTAAATACACATGAAGATCTCTTCCCCACAACAGAGGTGAGTATGTTCAGAAGAAATAGTGTTTTAAGAAAGTTCAAGGTCTTCTCTGCAGTTCCATATTAACCAGTCACCATATTCCTAGGAACAGAAATGGATATTCTTCTGTTTTTTTTTCTGGACCTAACTTGAGCAATCTTTGGGTGAGCCTGGTGGCAGGGGATTCCCTAGCAGGAAAGACGATTTGTGTCCAGGGTCAGAGAGGAGTCAGGAGGGCAAATATCTGCTGATGAGTCACTGGGGAATCAAGAACCTTGACACTCCTACTAAATCAGGAGGGTAATGATGGTTTTGGTCAAGTGGGGCCAGTGGAGGCTATATGGCAAGAGTGTACCAACTATAGGGCTAGGATCCAATGGGAATTTAAGAGGTGGGAAGAGGTCTGAGATGGACAAGAAGGCAACTCTTTTCATGCTGAGCTTGCATCTCTGGGTATTTTGCATCTGGTATTCGAAATTTTAAAAATCATAGAAAATGCTATGGGCAATATATAATAAATGCTGACATTCCTCCCATCCAGAATTAAGAACTATATTTTGTTAAATTTGCTTCCAGTACTTTCTTTTTATATGCAAAAGAAATAAAACATTACTAATATACCTAAATCTTCTTTCCTAACACCTCCAAACATAGAGCCACCATATCTTACCTAGAGCCACCCTAGTGGCAACTACTATGATGGGTTAGGTGTATATCTTACCAGTCCACTTACCATGACAAAAAAATGTTTTATTGAGATAAAATTCATTATTTTTAACTGTTTTAAAACATACAATTCAGTGCTGATTAGTGTATTTATAATATTATGTAACCATCACCACTATCTAATTCCAGAACATTTCTATCACTCACCCCCCAAATCTCCTCTCCTCCCCATCCCTGGCAACCAGTAATCCTCTGTCTTTATGGCTTTGCCTGTGCCAGTCATTTCATAGAAATGAGATCGCAGTATGTGTGATCTTCCATATCTGGCTTTTTGGACTTAGCATACTATTTGTAAGGTTCATCCATGTTGGAGCATGCATCAGTATTCCTTCCCTTTTTTCTGGCCAAATAATATTCCAATGTTTGGATACAATACATTTTGTTTATCTATTCATCAGTTGATGGAACTTTGAGTTGTTTACACTCTTTGGCTGTTATGAATAATGTTGCTATGAACATTTGTGTGCAAGTATTTGAGTCCATGGTTTCAATTCTTTTGGGTGTATACCTAAGAGTGAAATTACTGAGCCATATGGTAACTCCATATTTAACTTTGTTAGGAACCGTCAACTCCTTTCCACAGTGGCTGTACCAATCACTTTCAAATGTCCCTTCTCTGTAAAGACACCTTTCCTGCTGTTCTTCTTTCTAATCTTAACCTCTAATAAACTTGTGCCCGCTGCTCAAAACAAAAACAAAAACAAACACACACACAAAAAAAAATAGAAGCAGGCTATATGTCCAAGAATAGTGGATTAATTAAATAAAGGTAGGTCCCAGTTGAACAATTTGATATTATGTAGATATTAAAAGTAATAAGGTCCAGGTGTGTATGAACAAGAACAATGTTCATGTATAAGAACAAGCAAGCCACAAAACACTATCTGCACATCATGTCCCCGTATTTGTGTGCATACATAATTATACATTTGGGAGAGCTGTATGTATGCCAAAACATTAAGAGTCAAGTACAATCATGACAAAATAATATTTTTTTTTAATTTGTCTTTATTACCATAAAATACCTAGGAATAAACCTAACCAAAGATGTAAAAGATCTGTATGCTGAAAACTATAGAATGCTTATGAAGGAAATTGAAAAAGACACACACAAAAAAATGGAAAAACATTCCATGCCCATGGATTGGAAGAATAAATATTGTTAAAATGTCAATATTACCCAAAGCAATCTACACATTCAATGCAATCCCAATCACAATTGCACCAGTATTCTTCTCAAAGCTAAAACAAACAATCCTAAAATTTATATGGAACCACAAAAGACCCTGAATAGCCAAAATAATATTGAAGAAGAAAACCAAAGTGGGAGGCATCACAGTCCCAGACTTTAGCCTTTATTACAAAGCTGTAATTATCAAGATAGTATGGTATTGGCACAAAAACAGACATATAGACCAATGAAATAGAATAAAAAACCCAGAATTGGACCGACAAGTGTATGGCTAACTAATCTTTGACAAAGCAGGAAAGAATATCTAATGGAAAAAGACAGCCTCTTTAGCAAATGGTGCTGGGAGAACTGGACAGCAACATACAGAAGAATGAAACTAGACCACTATCTTACACCATACACAAAAATAAACTCAAAATGGATGAAAGACCTAAATGTGAGACAGGAAACCATCAAAACTCTAGAGGAGAAAACAGGCAACCTCAGCCACAGTAATTTGAGTCTGTTACCTCAGCCACAGTAATTTCTTGCTCAACATCTCCAAAGGCAAGGGAATTAAAAGCAAAAATGAATTACTGGAACCTCATCAAGATAAAAAGCTTCTGCACTGCAAAGGAAGCAATCAACCAGACTAAAAGGCAACTGACAGAATGGGAAAAGATATTTGCAAATGATATATTGGATAGAGGGTTAGTATCCAAAATCTATAAAGAACTTACCAAACTCAACACTCGAAAAGCAAATAATCCAGTGAAGAAATGGGTAGAAGACATGAATAGACACTTTTTTTAAAATATGAAATTTATTGTCAAATTGGTTTCCATACAACACCCAGTGCTCATCTAACAGGTGCTCCCACCCCCATCAACCCTCAGTTTATTCTCAGTTTTTAAGAGTCTCTTATGGTTTGCCTCCTTCCCTCTCTGTAACTTTTTTTTCTCCTTCCCCTCCCCCATGGTCTTCTGTTAAGTTTCTCAAGATCCACATAAGAGTGAAAGCATATGGTATCTGTCTTTCTCTGTATGACTTATTTTACTTAGCATAACACTCTCCAGTTCCATCCACGTTGCTACAAAAGGCCATATTTCGGGGCACCTGGGTGGCGCAGTCGGTTAAGCGTCCGACTTCAGCCAGGTCACAATCTCGCGGTCCGTGAGTTCGAGCCCCGCGTCAGGCTCTGGGCTGATGGCTCGGAGCCTGGAGCCTGTTTCCGATTCTGTGTCTCCCTCTCTCTCTGCCCCTCCCCCGTTCATGCTCTGTCTCTCTCTGTCCCAAAAATAAATAAAAAACGTTGAAAAAAAAAAATTCAAAAGGCCATATTTCATTCTTTCTCATTGCCATGTAGTATTCCATTGTGTATATAAACCACAATTTCTTTATCTATTCATCAGCAGATGGACATTTAGGCTCTTTCCATAATTTGGCTATTGTTGAAAGTGCCGCTATAAACATTGGGGTCCAATGCCCCTATGCATCAGCACTCCTGTATCCCTTGGGTAAATTCTTAGCAGTGATATTTCTGGGTTGTAGGGAAGATCTATTTTTAATTTTTTGAGGAATCTCCACACTGTTTTCCAGAGCGGCTGCACCAGTTTGCATTCCCACCAACAGTGCAAGAGGGTTCCCGTTTCTCCACATCCTCTCCAGCATCTATAGTCTCCTGATTTGTTCATTTTAGCCACTCTGACTGGCGTGAGGTGATATCAGTGTGGTTTTGATTTGTATTTCCCTGATGAGGAGTGACGTTGAGCATCTTTTCATGGAACACTTCTTTCAAAGAAGACGTCCAGATGGCCAACAGACACATGAAAAGATGCTCAACATCTCAACTCATCCTCAGGGAAATATAAATCAAAACCACACTGAGGTACCACCTCACACTGGTCAGAGTGGCTAAAATGAGTAACTCAGGAAACTACAGATACTGGCAAGGATGTGGAGAAATGGGAACCCTCTGCACTGCTGGTGGGAATGCAAACTGGTGCAGCCACTCTGGAAAATAGTGTGGAGGTTTCTTAAAAAATTAAACATAGAACTATCTTACGACCCAGCAATAGCACTACTAGGAATTTATCCAAGGGATACAGGAGTGCTGATTCATAGGGGCACATGTACCCCAAAGCTTATAGCAGTGCTATCAACAATAGCCAAATCATGGAAAGAGACTAAATGTCCATCAACTGATGAATGGATAAAGAAGATGTGGTTTATATATACAATGGAATACTATTTGGCAATGAGAAAGAATGAAATCATGCCATTTGCAGCAACATGGATGGAACTGGAAGGTATTAGGCTGAGTGAAATAAGTCAGTCAGAGAAGGACAGATATCTATGTTTTCACTCATATGTGGATCTTGAGAAACTTAACAGAAGACCATGGGGGAACAGAGGGGGGGGAGGCAAACCATAAGAGACTCTTAAATACAGAGAACAAACTGAGGGTGGATGGGGGGATGGGGGAGAGGGGAAAATGGGTGATGGGCATTGAGGAGGGCACCTGTTGGGATGAGCACTGGGAGTTGTATGTAAGCGATGAACCATGGGAATCTACTCCAAAAACTAAGAGCACACTTTACACACTGTATGTTAGCCAATTTGATGACGAATTATATTAAAAAAAAATAAAAATAAAAATAAATAAATTTGTCTTTATTTTATAATTTTCTACAACATCCATGTAATGCGACTATAATAAATAAAAATTTAAAAAGTAAGTGCATTAGAGTGCTTTTTCCCTAAAGACTAACAGTAGTGAATCCTTAGCTAAAAGTATGTTGAATATAAATTCCCTAAGTTATCTATAGTTTTGTGTTTATGATTTTAACACCAGGCTTTCTCAAAACAGATGCATGCCCATATTTCATGCATTAAAATGAAACAATTATAAGACACACTACATATTAAAGCCTTAATTCAGAGTAAAATATAATTTGTTAATTGTTACTTCCATTTCCAAAGGTCTAAGCCACATGGAAAGACCATATTGCTCCCTTGAAAGAACTATTGAACTTTAGCAGAAAGGCTTAAACACAACCCCACTCCCCACTCTTTGCACAGACGGAAGGTGACCTATAAGGTCCAGCACACCCCAGGCCGGATGGCTAAAATGGGGCCCGATAAATTGCTCTGTGGCTGAGTCACCCTCATTTTACTCTTGACCTCTGGGAAAAAGAGAATAAAGAAGCTGAGTCATGCATCTCTACAAGGACTTCCTGTGCTAGAAAGATTTCTCATACAGGGAAGAAACAACTTAACCCTTGGTTTCCTCAGTTTCCCCCAAAAGAGAAAAATCCCATCTCTTCAGAAAACTGCCGGTGTTTAGTGGGAGAGTTTCTGCAGCAACAACAACCTCTTTCAGCAGGCGAAGGTATCACGTTTACCTCTGATTCATGCAAGCCATTTTATCACTTTTCCTTGCCTCCACCCCTTATCTTGAAATCCCCCATTCCTGAAAGTCAACTCCTTATGACTGCATAAAGTTTGCAATTGTAGGAAGAAACTGGTTGAAAAACAGATGCTTGTTTTTGATAAGTAGTTGATAAAAAAAAAAACCAAACCAAACAAAAAACCAAAAAAAAAATTCTAAAGGAATAAAAGCCATCTATTCCCTTTAGGGAAAGTAGTTTTCTTTAGAATGGGATTTTTTAGGATTCCTTCATATCTTCTTTGTGCACTGAAATGTTACACTAACTTCAGTCTATTACTATTTGGAGCGGGGAGGAGGAGATAGCTGACTTTTTTTTTTTTAAGTTTGTTTTGAGAGAGAGAGAGAGAGTAAGCGGGGGGGGGGGGGGCAGAGAGAGAGAGAGAGAGAGAGAGAGAGAGAGAGAATCCCAAGCAGACTCCACACTGTCAGAGCAGAGCCTGATGTGGAGCTCGAACCCATGAACCGTGAGATCATGACCTGAGCCAAAATCAAGAGTTGGAGGCTTACCCGACTGAGCCACCGGGCGCCCCCACATTTTTAATTAAAAGAGTTGTGAAACATTATAAATCTCACCATGGGATTGCTCTAATGAACAGTGTCATATGTTCATTTATTGATTCGCTTCATTCAGTGACTCATGTATTCAATGATTCATTCACACACTCACCCAGAGTCCCTACATGGGCCTGACACAATCCTGTGCCTAGGGAGGCAGACAGGATTTCAACCCCATTCCATGGTTGCTGCGATTTTTTTCTTCTTCTTGTTTTGTCCTATTCTGAATGATCCACACCAGTTCTGAAGATACTGATGAGACAACCAGATGAGACAAAGACACTGTGTTAAGGGCCAACAATTAGACTGTATTGCATGGTTTTTATTTCACTCTCTCCCCAATGGCCCATCTTCCGAATATTCGACATGAACTCATGCTTTCAGAGCTGCAGAGTCTGCAGAAAGTTTGCTTTATTTGATAAACAAATGGTTTCCTAAAGAAAGTGAAGAGTCAGGGTCATAATCAGAAGGTTCAGAAAGTTTATTTTGAGCTTTTGAAAAGACTAGCACTAAATTATTGATTAAAAAGAACAGTGATGAGATGGGTGAAGGAGAGTGAGAGATGCAGGCTTGTAGTTACAGAATGAACAAGTCACAGGCATAAAAGGTACAGCATAGGGAATATAGTCAATGCTACTGTCATTGTGTTGTGAGGTGACAGGTGGTAGCTACACTGTGGTGAGCTCAGCAGACTTTACAGACTTGTTGAATCACAGTGTGGTACACTTGATTGATGTGTACACTTGATGTGACACAGTGGGCCAACTATATTTCAGAAAAATAAATAAATATTTAAAAATTAAAAATTAAATTTTTGAAAAATAAAAATAAAAAAAAAAAAAAACAATGGTGATGCCCAGAGCCAGAAAATGGTCTAATTAAGAGACTTTATTCAAAAGGAAGGGAAGGAAGCAAGCAAAGAATTTGTTTTCCTACTCTGCTACCATAGAAGAGCACAACCCACTGAATTCCTGGGGAATCAAACCCTTGCCTCCTGGTCCAGCATTAGTGCCACAATCCCGCCAGCTGAGCCAACTGGAATTGACCACTCAGTGGAATTAGTCTTCCACTTTTAGTTGGCTAGAAAAGTTGCCAAGAAGATTTGCCTAACAGTCCACCGAGCAGGAAACATGAGGATGGTCCCACAATCACCAATGGGAATGGAAGAGGATGACTGTTCATTAAAGAGACTATGTCATGAAGTTATTTGAAGCTGCAGGGCAAGGAAACGCTGCGGGGGGAGTGGGGGCAGAGCCTGTGGGAGCCTGCCCCTCGTAAACCCTGAGTTCCAAGGCCATCACCCCCAGCAGATGAAGTCACAACGAATTGCAACAGGTCTTGGCAAACAGTTTCCTCCCAGGAGTCAGTAAGTCACCTGAAAAGGCTTAGTTCTATCTGTCTGAATTTACCTCAGTGCGAACACACTGCCAGAATGGTCCAGGTGGGGCTGTTTCCTTTGCTACTGTGCGAACAGTCACTCAAACAACTTTACTCTAGAACCTCAGGCTGTAGCTTCCTTCAGCAGGTGGAAAAGCTCATATTTCTAATGATCTGCTAGTTGTGGAAATGGCCATCAAGATGCATTAAAGTGTGTATTCTTGCTCAATAATTTCACTCCTGGGAAGCCAGCCTATTGAATGTGTGCAAAAGTATAGCTACAAGACCATTTATCACAGAACTATTTGTATTTTTGAAAGCTGAAACAACTTAAATATCATTCTATATGTGCTAAATATGGCCATAAAATGCAATATTATGTAGCCTTTCAAAATAATGACATAGAAAATAAACTTATCTATATTTCCAATTTTTCTATAATAAATATTATTGTAAAGCATGTAAAAAAAACACCATGGGGAGAAATAATTTAAAATTTCACATAGGTTAATGTTTACAGAGTTAAATGAAAATTTAAATACACTGGAAGAATATAATACTAGGGTGAGCTTTGTTTTGTTTTGTTTTTGTAAAAGTCTCTATATAAGACAGATATTCATTCCCATATTATTAAAACCTGGATTCTATTAGTTAAATTATCATTAACCTTTGCATTGTTACTTATCAAAATCTGGTCAAAAACTGGAAAATAAGATAATAAAAAGGCTTTCTGAGAAAATGTCATAAAACCCACAGACTGATATAGCCCATGAACCTCATTTACAGTTAGTTTTCCTTTCGTAGTTCTAAGAAGCCCTATTACATGGTTGCCATATCTGAACAGGTTAGCAGCTGAGGTGTAGATGTGAGAAGGTCCACCACAGACAAAAAACGCTGACGGCAGAGAAGAATTAACAGCTGGCAGCTTAGTAATGTGAGAAGATTAGAAAAACTGTGGCAAGCTGACCTGAGGACTTAAAAAGGCACAGATTCCTGGAGCCAAACCACCCTGAAACATCAAGAGGCCAATGCAGTATAGCAAAGCATAGTGACTAATGCTCATCCAAAAGTGGCAAATGATAGTTTGTATAATCTGTCTCAAAGAGAACATAGTATCTATTATTATAATGAGATAAATGTGTGTAGCTGCATATATACAGTTTAAAAGCAGGATTTTATATATCTATCTATCTATTGGCGCATGTATAGGTGTTATGTACATAACTTAGTTGTTTTGTTTTTAATTTTTTAAAGAAGAATGTGCAGTGAAATCCAAATAGACTATAGTTTCATTAGTAGTACTGTATCGATATGACTTTCTTGATTTTGACAAATGTGGTTATGTCAGATATTAACATTAAGGGAAACTTAGTGAAGGGTTTATAGGAACTCTACTAGATCTGCAACCTTTCTGTAAATCTAAAATTATTCCAAAATGAAATTTTACTTAATATATAGAAAAACAAGGGGCACCTGGGTGGCTTAGTCTGTTGCGTGCCCAGCTCTTGGCTTTGGCTCAGGTCATGATCTCATAGTTAGTGAGTTTGAGCCCCACATTGGGCTCTGCCCTGTCAGTGCAGAGTCTGCTTGGGATTCTCTCCCTCTCTGCCCCTTCCTCCCTCATGCGCTCTGTTTCTCCCTCTCTCAAAATAAATAAACTTAAAAAAATTAAAAAGTATAAAGAACAAAACAAAGAATAAAAGCTTGGTTATTTAAACATATTTTCTACCCCATGCACCCTCTCCCAACATCTCAAGGGTCTTAGTAGCTAAGGTCTTACTGATTGCCTCTGCTCGGATCAATGCACCATTGCAAGGACTCTTTGAGTCTAGAGCGCTACCTTCCTTTAGAATGTGACAGCTCACAGCACAATATCACGATTATCCCTTCACCACCCTGGGAAAAGGAGTGATCTCCCGTAACAGAGTAGTAAGAAAGTGGGACTGGTCTCCAGGTTTGCAAAATCTGGAAAGAAAGTGGTGCAGCCCCACAGGATCCCAGTATTCTCAGGACCGGAAGTGCTTCATCTGACAGGAAGCCCCATGAGGATGACCTCAACCACCAGATCCCAGGCATTATCTCATCTTGGCAGTGTGTCATCCACTGCATTTTGCCTCCAGTTGCTAAGAGGAAATGGGGAAATGAGATGTAGCTCCAGCAGCCCACCTTGTTGTTGGGTAAATATTTTTAGCACTTTGAGGCAACGAGGGTACTTTTTAAGACCATCCTAGACATTCTGCAAAGGAGAGATGGAGACTTTCTCTGCGACACTCTAATGAAAATCCCATGCTGTGCCTTGGAGCCAGCCAACAATGGTCAGCAACAGGAAAAAACACTCTACTTCAGGGGGCCGTAAATATTTACCATGTCTGACAGTGTATTTACTACTAACTCAGTGATGGCGGAAAACAAATGTTCTAGGGCAAGACATGTTCTGTGTTCCTACAGGTTCATAGTTTCAAAGCTGGAAAGGAGCAGAGATGTCATCCAGTTCACACATTTTAGAGACTAGAAGGGTGAGGCTCCAAGTATGTTCCCATCAAACGTCTCCTTTTTAAAGTATCTCTATTACAACACACATCCCCTGAAGCACAGTTCATTGTTTATTCATTTGTTTCTCTCATGAGATTAGAAGTGTGTGTTTGCTGAGGGACTTAGCACAGCAAGCATCATAAGCAGTCAATAAAAGTTTGAGACATCAGGCTGGAAACTCAGCTCTGCCCTGACTCATGTTCCCAGGAATCTTTTTACTGCACCTAATTTTAAAACTGAGAAGACAAATCTTACTCCTGAAAAGCTGAAACTGCAGCCAGGAGTATGTTGGAAATTCACTTGCAGATATATTATAAAATTAATACTGCCTATTCAAAAATTTCAAAAATTATTCTTTCACTCATTTCATCAGATAAAGACTAAAATGCTTTCTTTCTTTAAGTTAAGAATCTAGGATATTGCTTAATTGAATTTCATGGGTTGGAAGATTTACTGAGATAGAAAAGGTGTTCAAAAACAGTAAGATGGAAACAGAAAGGTTCCTGTTATTAACATACACACAGCTACACAATGCCAAAGAAACCCTTTAGCCCCAGAATCTATCTACCTGACCTTAAGAATGCTTAAATTAGCACTGCAGGGTGCAAAATTGCTGAAAACCTTTCTCTTGGTCTCCAATACATGAGTACCTCCAGGTCCTCCTCTGAACTAACCAAGTTCAGGGTAAAACAAAATGGCAAATTAAGATCCCTAGATACGTCCACTTGGCATCTTTATTGCAAGAGTGAGAAGGATGGACCTGGCTTGAATCTTTGCCTATGACAGCAACACCAGGGAAATCTCAGTCACCTCCACCAGCTAATCAGGCAGAAACTCTAAAGAAGCGACAAAGAAAACTTGGGAGTGTCCTAATGGGTAGGCTTCCTGAACCAAATCACCTTTTAGGCAACAAAGCACTCCAGTTTGTTCTGTTATGTGAGATCTTTGAAGGCCTCCACTGAGGCACAACTTACCCAATTAGCTGCCATCACCTCTGCCTGGCTCCCACTCTCCCACTTTCTCCATCAAGGCAGTCACTTAAAAGCCAAGGAGCGGAGGAAACTTCACTCTTCTAAGTATAAAGTTAACTAGCAAGCACTAGAACCTGAGCAGATGTATTTGATACAAAATTTAAACATAAGCACCCACAATCTGATGAGATGTTGCTAAGGCTTTAGTTACATAGTTTCATACTAGAGACTTCACCCCCACAAAGACCATTTAATTAGAAAAATTCTTGGGTATGATTCTGTGCATTTCAGAATAGCTATGTAATCACTTTGATTCTGTGTTTTGCCTTTTTCAGCCATCAGATTGATTTGAAATAGGTAATTCCATGAATTATAGCCAAAATGTTAATTTAAAAAGGACTCAAAGGCAACAGATTAGTGGAACAGCCCCCCTCATACACACAAGCAAATTTCTAAAACAAGAAATTGAGCACTGAACCATCACCAAAGAATGGCAGAATCTTTTACAGATGTTATATTTAATCAATATCTTGGCATTTGTTTATTACTTGCAAGGACTTTTTTTTTTTTTTTTTTTGCTAATAATTTGTAAGCACTACATCTTATGTTTTATAGACATTAGTTTAGGTAATCCTTACAATTGCCCTACAAGGTAGGAACCACTAATAAGCCTTCTTGGAGGTGAGGCAGCTGAGGCTAAGAAGGTTAAGTCCCCAGGCTAATAAGTTAGTTGAGGAGGTAGTATTTGAATCCAGGTCCTCACCAAAGCTCATCCCACTTCTGACAATGTTTCCCTAAACACGGCCCATGTGTTTCCCTCCAGAGATTTTTCAGTCAGCTGGGGCTTTGACATCTGGTGCTTGTCTGAACCGTGTGCTTGCTCAGGAGGCAATGATGGCCACCCTAGGGAGAGTTCTGTGATGAGCCACGTTTGGGTACCTAATAGTGGTACCTAAACACGGTACCACTATTAGAACGTGAGGTTTTAAGATGCACATGGTATATACATTTTTGCTTTAACAGTTATATATGTGTTTATTTTAATGCGGGTTAGGAAAAAAAAAAATGACTCAAGCAGCAGATCGAACTTGCATCTTATTGCTGAGGACCAGGCTAATTTAGCATCAGCTGCATACTTTGCAAGGGCTAGAAAAATAGTCAAGAATTTTCATGCTATTTCTTTTAAGGAATTAAGTGGCCTGGCCCACCAAGGGATGGAGTCTCATTAGATTGGCACCCAACTGACTTAATAAGCCTGGACATTAAGTGATTCCTAGCAGATACCTAGAGTTCAATGCTTTTACCTTTCAAAGAAGAGTTTCTATTTCTTACCCCTTTCTTGTCCATCAGCTAACCTCCTTACCTCTCCCTACCCCCAACACACATACTTATCTGGCCCTGGGAGATTGCCCAACATAAGGTGAAGTGATTGAGAGCAGAGATATCTAGAAGGAAACAGACCTGCTCAGTCATTCTTCTGTCCCAAACATGGCTCGTCACAGAACTCTCCCTAGGGTGGCCATCATTGCCTCCTGAGCAAGCACACTGTTCAGACAAGCACCAGATGTCAAAGCCCCAACTGAGGGAAAAATCTCTGGAGGGAAAAGTCTTCTTGGTTATGTAGTATCCTTTTTCTTCACTGTTGAAGTGACTTTTGGTTGTGGCCCTCTAAGAGATAGTCTGACTCTGTGTTCTGTTTTTGTTTTGTTTATTTGTTTAGAGAGAGAGTGTGTGTGCGCCCTCATGCCTTGCACCAGGGTGGGGAAGGAGCAGAGAATCCCAAGCAGCCTCCATGCTTAGTGCTCAGTGCAGATCCTGACTTGGGGTTCGACTCTATGACCCTGGGATCATGACCTGAGCTGAAATCAAGAGACAAATGCTCAACTGACAGAGCTACCCAAGCGCCCCTGTTTTTTTTTTAAAGTAACTTCTAACTGCACAAGAAACACATGAATACTTTCTCTTGTAAAAACCTAAAATATTAAAGATTAAACTAAAGCTGTCCCAATGGCCGATGGAGCCAATACCAAATCCCACCCTCAGAGGGAATCATTTTTTTTCTTTTTTTTTTTCAATATATGAAATTTATTGTCAAATTGGTTTCCATACAACAGCCAGTGCTCATCCCAAAAGGTGCCCTCCTCAATACCCATCACCCACCCTCCCCTCCCTCCCACCCCCCGTCAACCCTCAGTTTGTTCTCAGTTTTTAAGAGTCTCTTATGCTTTGGCTCACAGAGGGAATCATTTTAATGAACTTAGTGTGTTACCCTTTCAGATTGCTTTCAATACATTTGTGTACCTTTGGAATAACTACTTTTTATTTGGTTTAGTGCACAAATGGCATCATATTCAAATTTCTGGAACTTGCTTTTAACAATCTAACACTGTATCTTAATCTTCCCATCTTAGGTTAACCTCGCTTTTTTTCTTTTCTTCTCTTTTTTTTTTAAATGTTTTAATGTTTATTTATTTTTGAGAGACAGTGCGAGCCAGGGAGGGGCAGAGAGAGAAAGGGAGACACAGAATCTGAAACAGGCTCTAGGCTCTGAACTGTCAGCACAGAGCCCGACAACGGGGTTTGAACCCACAAACCATGAGATCATGATCTGATCCAAAGTTGGACGCTTAACCAACTGCGCCACCCAGGCACCCCTCTTTTTTTTTCTTTTTTCTTTTCTTTTCTTTTTTCTTTTCTTTTCTTTCCTTTTCTTTTTTCTTTTTCTTTTCTGTTTTTTTTAATTGCTGTATTATATTCCATAGTGTGGATATATTTTGTACTTAAAAAGGTGAAAATATCATGCAATTCAACCTTCAGCTTTTCAATAGTACTGTCTCTTAGAGAACAATGACACACAAGAAGAAACTCCCCCTGTAAGTTCTGTCCTTTCTGGCTTCTAGAAAACTGCCACTGATTTTAGTAAAAATAATACATGGGTCACAATCTGAGTGAGGAATCGACCTCGGTTTCATAAATCCTGGTGCAATAACATGTTAACAGGCTATGGAGTCAGGCAGAATCCCAATTCAGAGCTGTGTGCTCTTGGACTTACTAAATGTTTCTGAATCTCAGACTCAAAATGGAGACACTAATATTTACCTTTCAAGGTCACTGTCAAGACTATGTAAGAAAAGGAAATGAAGAGAGAGCAAGCAGAGAAATGGACGCATGGTAAACACTTAGCATATGACGATTATTTAAAGCTTCGTGGCATAGCTCTGCTTAACAGTGCAGCATGCAAATTGATTTCTATTATATCAGACTGCCAGTCTATGTTAAAAAAATTATTAGTTCCCTTTGGAACATCTTGTTAGTATGGATACTGCACCCTGTGGATTTATAGATAGGGAAATTGAGAGAGATACACTCAAGGTAGATCCATTGTGGTGCCATGATTTTCTAAGAGCTGTTGAGCTCCTTCTCTTATGATTTATCATTAAATTAATAAACAGAATGCTTGAAATTGCTACCTGAAACCTTCTAATCATATTGTCTGGAATCTTGTTTGCCCTTGTTAATTGCCTTCACATGACTATTATGCAAATTAATTGAGCTAAACAAATTAAAATTTAAAACAACTGAAAGAAGCAGTCTTTCAGGCAAAGAAGGTAATATTTAATGAAATAAACCAAAACAAAAAAGAAACAGGAAAATAAAACCAATACAAATGGATGATGCCACTAGGATTCCAGCCAACAGATTATGAAATAGGTTTTGCCTCAACCTTGCAGCAGGGCTAAAATAATCAGCCTGAAGAGATTTGGGACTCTGGATCAATCTTCCAATGTTACAAGAAGTAACAGAGTGTGGTTTTCTGGCAACAGCAACGTTTCCTGGGAGCTCTACAGGCTCTGGTCTCTTCACTCTCTTACCTGCTCCATCACCTCTCCCAAGTCACTGAATATCACAGATGGCAGACATCCTCTTAGGGTGACCCCTGTGACTCCTGCCTTCTTGTGTTCATGCCCTTGTGTGATCCCCTAACTCTGAGTATAGGTTGGCCTCATAATATGCTTTTAGCCATATAAAATACAGCAAAATGACAGGATACAAATGATTGTGTATATGTGATTACAATGGATTGTAACACCTATATTTCAAGGCAACTCTCTCCTTTGCTGGCATTGAAGAAGAGGTATGCTGGGAGGCCCATGTGGTAAGAGTTGAGGGCAGCCTTGGCCCAAGAGCCAACCCAAAGCCTTCAGTTCTGTAACCATGAGGAACTAAATGCTGCCAACAACGATTAAGTTTAAAGCCGATCTTCCCTAGTCAAACCTCGGATGAGACCACAGCCCTGGCCAACACATTCATTCCAGCCTTATGAGACATGGAACTGGAGGACCCAGCTAAGCCATGCCGAATCCCTGACCCACAAATACCATGAGATAAATGTATGTTGTTTTAAGATGCTAAATTTTTGGTAATATTGTTATAGATAACTAATACATCACAATTGCTTTCATTTCTCCATCTGAACCAAGAGAAGAAATCATATAAAGCTTGGTCTCACCAGTAATGCCAGAGAGCAAAAATCTACAGAAGTATTGGGTGACCAGGTCTACTTGACGATACTTGAATTGAAATGAGCCTCATTCCAAAAACTGGTGCTATATTTTATGGGGTTTTGGTTCATCAATTGTTCCTTTCTTGTTCACAGTGAAAGAAAACATACATTTTAACATATAATAGAACGCCAGGATTTCCTAACTTTCTAATTGATTTACCAGCTGGCAGGCCCCGAACTTCATGGATCTACTCTGTTTTTGACCTTCTGAAAAGACCACTCCAATCAGATCATCATCTTCTTCCAAAACCATCCCTGCCTGGAGAGTCAAACCCAAATTCCTTGGCAAGGTGCCAAGGCCAGGTTTGTTGAGTGATAAAGAAATGAGTAAAGGCATGTAGTAGAACACTCCTCATACTGCACTTGATGTTGTGGTTGCTCAACAGCAAAGACTGTATGTAGCTCGCTCACTTTCATTTCCCCAGCGCCCAGTGCAATGCTTGCCACACAGCAGCTCCCCTAAGCTGCTACTGTGATGCCAAAATACAAATGCAGCATCATGGTTCACTGTTGTAAGGATCGCTGTGGTACCTTAGTGACCTTGGTTCTGGCGACTTGCACTAGTGACACGGAATCCAGGCCTTCCAAGGTTCATAATCTGTCCACTATATAATAACCTTTGGCAGCTAACAATATAACACACAATCTGTTTAACAGTCTTAAAATTACCGCTTGGGTCCATAATTCCTTCTTCATTCCAATCCAAGGGACTTTTATTTATACCTTTCATTTGATATGTTTTATCCTACTTCGTACCTCGGAGGAGCATGAGGACACAATCACAACTGTACAGAAACAGAGAAATTAGAAAATGCAGCTGCAGGAAATAGGAACTGAATTAAAAGACTAGGTAATGGGCTTAGAGCTTGTGGGGATGTAGCAAGACTGAAAATGGGTAGCCAGCTCAGCGATAGTTAATGCGAGTTATCAAGAGAGGGTAAACATGACTGGAGAACCTCCAGGCCTAGGTGTTGTTTATTCAAAAGGGACGCATGTGTAGAAATTGCTGTGAATGGGCTCAACGTCTGTGTATGCTGTTTGAATTGCTGTGTTTGCTGTGTTGAATGCTCGCCTGTATACCGGAAATTATATGGTGCTGTTTATAGCACGGCTGGCTTATGCACGAACTTCACAACCTTTTCCCCATACAATCAACCTCCTCCAATCCACTCTTTGATCAAATGCATCTTTGGTGAGCCCAGGGCCTTGTATCCCATCGAAGCACTAAGAAACTAACAATCATTCATAAGGACAGGTTACTATTCAAAGCACTCCCTTCCAAAGGCACTTGCACTGTAACAAGGAAAACACTAATAATTATTATAGAATTTATTTGCAAATTATTTTCAAATACACCATCTTATTTGATGCCCAGTGCCTAGCCCATGGTAGGCGCTGAGTTGTATTTACTGAACAGATAAGTTAAAAAACAGAGGCTCAGAGAGGTTAAGTGACTTGCCTAAGGTCACATAGTGAATTAAAGGCAGAATGGGGAGGAGAACACAGGTTTTCTGATTCCATATTGCAAGCTTTCTCTATTCCCATCAAGTCATAAACCAGAGACCAAAAGAATCACCAGAATTGCAATTTTGGGGAAAAGTGGTCTTCCCAACTCCCCAGAATTTATTCCACAAAAGCAGTTTCTTCTGCTCTGGAGCCAATTCAGCCCTACTTAAATCAAAGCATATTCTAAGAATCAATCTTGCAAACTCAAACCAGAATTCAGCCTCCTTTTGTACCTTCAAGCAGTTATTGGCCAACTGTGCTTCCGTGTAAGCTAATTTCGAGGTAGAAACAGTGAGCTTGGGGTTCAGAAGGAGCCTTTTGTCACCTCTTCCTTCAAAGGTTCTCTGTTTCCCCAGAATTGCTTGGAAATCATGAACTTCCAATTGTTAAAAAGTGGTGAAGCCTTTGAGAGCGTTTACTTTTCATTTTATAAGCAGTAGTTAGCTCCACCGGCTCAGTGCAGAGTGTGGGAGTGGGTGGGAAACGGGGAGAATGGCTCAGCCACTGCCCCCTTGGAGTTTCTGAGGCACAGGAAATAATCACACACAGACAGTGACATCACAACCACGATAAGTCCCATGAACTACAGAAAAGTTCTTTGTAGAGCAAAGCAAGCCTAAAGCGGAAAAGGAAGTAGATTTAAAGAGAAACTGCTAACATGACATTTATACTACTTTTGGGTTTTATTTATGGGTTAAATGATATGATGTCTGAGATTTGCCTTAAGATACCAAAGTAAATAAATCAAGTGTGTGTGGATAGGGGGATAGGTAAAAGAAAAATGGTAAACTATAGATGACTGTCGGAGCTTGATAAACCAGGATCTGGGGGTTTCATTACATTTATCTCTCAAATTTTGTATATGCTTGAGAATTTCTATAGTAAACAAAAATAAAATAGTAGGGGAGTTAGTTCTAAGTTGTGTTATTTGCTGCTCTGTGACTTGGGGTAATTCATTTAACTCTTCAGAGCCTCAGTTTCTCCAAGTATACAATGGCTGTGATGCCCCTTCTCTTAGAGCGTTTTTGTGAGACTTAAGTGATAATAAAATGCATGTAAAGGACCTGGTAGTGTTTCTGAAAAAATGTAGGAGCTCAACAGAAGGTAGTGTATTATTGTTACGAAGTAATAAATGTTATTTGGGGGAGGGCAGAGAACACATCTGTACCTATACACAATCTCCACTTATCTCTCCCATTAGGACATCTTAATACACTCAATGTGTATGTGGCTTTACTAAAAGGCTGAATGGCATACTAATTATTATCAGCAGGTATCCAGTTCTTTATGTATCAAAACCAATAAAAGAGTCATATTTTTATCTTAATTGCAGTGAATCAAGCTTAATTTACCTCCTGCAGATGTGAGAGCCAGCCTTTTGTGACGCCATTTCATTCATGGGGGTTTGCAAAATAGCACCTAAATATCCTGTGCCTACAGAGTCAGAAGGCTTTTTTTCTTTTTTTAACCAGGAACTTACATAATTCATCTTTGTAAGTCTGCATGAGAAGCTAGAACTCCGGTTTATTTAAAATAAAAATAGCACACACTCAAGGAGGTTTTTCCATACATACATACATACATACATACATACATACATACATACACGGTGGCTTCATGATAGGCTCTGGATTCATCCTAGCAAGTTATTCATCATATGCAGTTACAGCCTTGATCATGTTTCATCACCTCTTTTGGTCTGATTTGTTTTCATTTGTAAAATAGGAACAGTGATAGTAGCAACTTCCCAGGGTTGCTGAAAGGATTGAAGGAGAATATAATATACATGTGAAGTCACACTGTAAAAGCTCAATAAATGTTAGCTGCTTTTATTTTCTTTATTTTTATATTTATTTACTATTTTGAGAGAGAGAGAGAAAGAAAGAGAGAGAGAGAGAGAGAGGGAACAGGGGAGGAGCAGAGGGAGAAGGAGACACAGAATCCAAAGCAGGCTCCAGGCTCTGAGCTGTCAGCAAAGAGCCCGACATGGGGCTGGAATCCACAGACCGTGAGATCATGACCTGAGCCGAAGTCAGATGCTCAACTGACTGAGCCACCTAGGCACCCCAAGATTTTATTATTCATATACCGTGACCTCAACCAGAAAACTCTCACATTGATATCACTTCCCTCCCATGATGCCCGTAGCCTGTTGCCTTAAAGATGATGTTTTACCAACTCTAGTAACCCAAAATAGATGGTCCCTTCCCACTTCTGGGTGAAACAACAAGAAACTTAATTACCAGACAAAGAAAACACACTTTGTTTTCTATTTCTAGACACCAATCTTAAAGTAGCACAAAGAGTAGAAGAGTGTGTCTGAAAACACATTTCATCCAGGTTGGCTGTTTCTAGAACTCAGAGAACAATGCGTTCTAAAAATACCGTGCCTGCGTCTTCCCCCGTTTCCCCCTCAGAAGACTGCCTTAACACTCCAGCCAGGACATGACAGCTGAAAGGGCCTTTTGGAAACCTGCCTTACAAAAGGTAGTCCCGTGCCTCAGATTTTACCCATTTGGCTCAAGATCCAAAATAAAGTTGCTCTGTGCAATTTCCAAGTTTTAAGCAGTGGTTCCCATGCCACCCCCCCCCCCCCCGATTAACAGCTGCCAGACACTTATCAACGATGTTTTTAAGCCCTATTTGTTTAATTGATGCTTTCCCACATCATCCGTCATATGTAGGTACAAGGTACTGCAGTTCCTGGAATTTTTGAACATACAGGCATTCTGATGAAATATGGTGTACCAAAATTTCTTTGTAAACTTGGTTATTTGGAACTTGAAATGAGGTGTGGTTTCCCCCCACTCCCCAGGCATAGGAAACAAAGCCATCTGAGGTCTATTTAACTCATGGTATAGCCAAATAATTATTTAAAAACCTAATTGTCATATGTATATACTTGACAACTTATTTACTTGGCAGCTATAGGCAGAGTGCTTACAATATACCTGCCTACATGGTGCACTTGGGGAGAGGCCAATTAAACACACATTTTAGGCCCTCAGTGGCTCAAATTCTAGTTTCTGTTTCTGTTTATCAATCATTATATAATATACATAGAGAGAGAGCTTACAGATGACAGACACTGTGCTAACCACCTTACAAATATTAACTCAATCCATATAACAGCCTTATGAGGAACATACTATTACTAGCCCTATATACAAATGGGGAAACTAAGGCACAAGAGAGGAAGTGTAACTTGTTTTAAGGTCACACGTTACTAAGTGGTGGAGTGAAGACCAAAATCCAGGTGGTCTGGCTCCCAGATTCACCTATTTGCTTCCTCACCACATTGCCTTTCAGTGGAGGAAATGCCCTCAGATTCCACCTGAGAGCCCCAGCTGTGTGCTGGAGTGGGTGTTGTGCCCCCATGTCCCCAGTTCCTTTGTGCCTGCCGAGCACCCCTCTCCCCTCCCCTCCTCCAGCCATCTCTGATCCGGTTACTGACACAAGGCTACCAAGTCCTTACTATGGCCTTCCCTGCTGCCCCTCTGTCCTCTTGCCTGTCTCCAGGCATGGTAGATTCCATAGTAGATTCCACTTGAAAATCTCCTTCTCTTCTCTTCTCTTCTCTTCTCTTCTCTTCTCTTCTCTTCTCTTCTCCTCTCCTCTCCTCTCCCCTCCCCTCCCCTCTCATCTCCTCCTCTCCCCCCTCCCCTCCCCTCCCCTCCCCTCCCCTCCCCTCTCCTCTTTTCTTCTCTAAGCCTCTATCATTCCTCACTTGGACTATTTTGAGAATCTCCTATAGGGTTTCCCTCAGTCATCCTCCAATATTCTCTTTTCTTAAAAAAACAAACAAATAGGGGCGCCTGGGTGGCTCAGTCGGTTAAGCATCCGACTTCGGCTCAGGTCATGATCTCACAGTTTGTGAGCTCGAGCCCTGCTTTGGGGTCTGCTCTCTCTCTCCTTCTCTCTCTCTCTCTCTCTCTCTGCCCCTCATGGGATTCTCTCTCTCTCTCTCTCCCCGTCTCTGTCTGCCCCTCAGTCAGTTGCACTCTCTCTCTCTCTCTCTCTCTCAAAAATAAACAAGTAATCAAACCCATGTTAAGGTTTTTTTTTTTCTTTTAGTGTGTCACACATATTTCTGCAGAAAAGGTATAAGATACAGACAAGAAAAAAGAGGAAAATTAAAATGACCCAAAGCTTATCCCCAGAGATAAGCCTGTCATCAGATCATTTCAGATCTTGTCTCTCTTTATATGTTGTATAGATATCAACATTAGTCTGTCCATCATTTATCTGTGAAATCCATTTCTTAATAATGATTCATTATTGTTAGGCTAATCGGGTCACATGTGGGGGGCACACGTAGGGGGCACACTTGGGGGGCACAAACCTTCACAGGTTCCACGTGGAGTCCAGGCTTGTCAACTTGGTCCCTTGCTCACTGTCACCTACCTTCACCCTGGGAGCATGCAGTTAGCCTTGAGGTCCTGGGAGTCTCCCTGCACCATCTGACTTATTCTGCTCCCACCTGACATTGCCCAACTCTGGACCTCCTCCTTGTGCAGGGAAAGCCCACACAAAGCAGAGGTGTGGGTCATTGCAACAAAAATGCCCTAGTGTAGAAACCAGAAGCTTCCTCCTGAGCACCACCCAGATTGAGGGCCTCCAAGCACCCTACGGGCCCTGTGAGTTCTAATCCTGTTTCATTATTGATTGCTGTCTTCATATATGGAGTGCTGTGTCTCACAGGAGGGAGAGCCTGAGTAAGTATTCTCCTGGTTCTTTGCCTTGTAGTTTCTTTGGCTGAATCAGAGCTCGGAGATATTGGAGACCTGAAAGAAAGGGATCTCTGGGCCCACCACACTGACCACCAGTGACCTGACCTCGGGAGGCACAGCCTGGCAAGTCACCTGACTTCCTGCATGCCAACATCACCTTTGGAGGTCACACAGACACACACACACACACACACACACACACACACACACGGCCTAAATTGCTGTTTTCTCAAATGCAGCCCCAGAAAGCTACGGGACTGGGGCCCCCAGGTGACTCAGTCAGTTAAGCCTCCAACTCTTGATTTCAGCTCAGGTCATGATCTCTTAGTTCATGGGATCGAGCCTCGCATCAGGCTCTGCGCTCACAGTACCCAGCCTGCTTGCGATTCTCTCTCTCACTTTCTGTCCCTCCCCTGCACACTCTTTCTCTCTCTCTCTCTCAAAATAAATAAATAAACATTAAAAAGGAAAAAGAAAGCTACAGGGCTGGGCCCCGTTCTCCTTACTTCTGCAAATCAAAATCATGGCTAGTTCTCTTTTGTCTCATGAGATTAACGGAAAAAAACCCTACAGAATTGTCACAAGCTGATTCACATGTTGTAAAAAACCCGCTTGTATAATATGCCATTCTTAATGGTCAACTGGAAGAAGAAAATGTGAAGTATGCAGCTGGTAATCTTTCCAGCTTCGGGCTGGGCTGGCCCATTCATCAAATGCCGACCTGACATGTCTCCTTTATCCTCTCCACCATTCCCTTGGTTCCCTGGAATTATTACTTCCCAGAGAGGAAGGCTGGCTGCTCACGGTTGTACAGATCATGCATCGACTTAAAAAAAACAGTGAAATCCCAGGCTCAGAAAAGCCAGAGTGCTCCAGCGGAGAGTCTCTATTTGAAGTTGAAGGGATTTTGTGTTTAAGAAAACAAGACCTCCCAGAAATGGCAGATTTTTAAACACTGAATTTGATGCAAAGATGGAAATCTGTACACATGATGAGGCTTGTTTCTTAATTTTTTTTTTCAGTGCTGCTCTTTTCTCTGGTAGCTGAGCACAGGTGCAGGGCAACGGAACAGACCACAGAGTACTATCAGAGGAAAATTCAGGGAAGCTGACAGGTCACATGTTTACCAACAAACAGGTCTGCTGATGGTGTGGAAAGAAGATCGTATCTTCCACCCTCAAAAATACAACCGAGTTACCTTGCGATTCAAGGTTTTTTTGCTACATTTTAATTTTAGACAGTTTTTTAAGAACTGAAATTAATGAATGCTTTAAAATTACAGAGCCATGAGGTGCCTGGGTGGCTTAGTCAGTTGAGCATCTGACTCTTGATTTCAGCTCAGGTCATGATTCCAGGCTCATGAGATCAAGTCCTGTGTCAGGCTCTGCGCTAATGTGCAGCCCGCTTGGGATTCTTTCTCTTTCTCCCTATGCCCCTCTCCCCTGCTCGTGCATGCTCTCTCTCTCTCTAAAATTAAAATAAAATAAAATAAAATAAAATAAAATAAAATAAAATAAAATAACATAAAATAACATAAAATAACATAAAATAAAATAAAAATAATAAAATTACAGAGCCCCTTTCGTACACCACGGATCCTTATTTTCCTTTCTTGGTTGAGTATTTGGGAAGCATATACTTTGTTCCAAGAGTTGTTCTAAGCCTTGCAGGCACTGACATAGCAAGTGAAAACACAGGCTCCTGTGGAAGACTCCGGAAGGGGCACCTGACTCTCTGGGTCAGGGAGGGCTTCTCAGTGGAAGTTACAAGAAAGCTGAGACCCAAAGTTCAATCAGGCAAGGGTGAGGATGAAGGAAAGAAGATTCTAGCAGAAGGACCAGCAGGTGGAAAGGACTATGGTCAGGGAAGTCCGGTTTATTTCTAGGGAGAAAAGAAATGGTAAAAGACACACGGGGCAGGCAGGACGGGGACTTGAAAGCCACACTGAGAAATAGGCTTTCTTCTTGGGCTTTTTCTAGAGGGAACAGTAAAAGGTAGCAAAAAAGGTCAAGTAGCATAGCAATGGCCCAACTTGTGTTTTAGGAAGGTCCCTCTGGCTTTCTGTAGGGAATAAATGTGACGGGGAAGAAGGAGGCAGCTTGATCTGATTGGCAACAGGGGTGCAGGCCAAAGAGGAAATGCCCTCAGCAAAGGAAGAGGCATTGAGGCTAGAGAAAACCAGACAATTCCAGAGATGCTTAGAAGGCTGGCAATTTGAGACTCAGCGATAGATTCAGTGTGGGAAATGAGGGGAAGCAACAAGGCCATGATACCACCCAGGTTTCTGGCTTCGGCAACTGAGAGCTACTATTTGGGGGGACACAAATACCTTGAGGAGTAGTGGTTTGGTGGTGGAGGAAAGGCAGGGGCTGCACCTTAAACATGTTAAGGGTTAATTCTGGGAGAGACATTCAGATGCAGCTGACCAGGAGGCCTCACGCAGGACTCCTATGGAAATTTCCTGTGAAAGAATGAGTCCAAGGTGGGGTGGCCAAAAAAGGTGAGGGTGAAACAGGAGAGTGTGGGTCACAGAGGCCATGCAGAAGGGAAAGCTGGATCAGGAATGGTCAGTCACACCACACGGCAGAGGTCAGGATGGAAAAAAAAGCCATTCGATGTGGCCGTGGCAAGACCTGCTGGCCAAGGCAGTTGGGTCATTTATTCAACGCCAACATATGACGTCTGGCTACCAGGTCAGATGAGGGCTAAGGGAGGAAGCAAGACTGGAGTGGATCTAGGGGCAAATGGTGCTGAGGAGAGTGGAGAGGAGAGAGATGGCTGTGAGGGGCAGGACGGAGGGGTCCTGCAATCACCAAAGGGGTTTAACTGCAGTGAGAAAAACTCGAGGTTGTCAAGCAATATTACTATCGTCATTTTTATGCAGAGGATAAAATGACTTTCCCAAGAAAGTGGAGGAACAGGAATCCAAACACATGTTTTCTGACTCTTTTCAAAACATTTAATCTTGGTAGCAATACAGGGAATTGATGGATACAAAAACAAGTACTCTGGGTTGCCTGTGCCCCAAATGACTGCAGCACAGAACTGGAGACTCTAAAGGGGGGAAAGCTGTAACACTGAACTGCAGCTCTCCCAAATCTGTGACACAGGTGGCACAGATGATGGATGACAGTTGCCAACAATAAAGGCATTCCAAATACTTACCCTTAACCCTAAAACACAAGGAAATTGAACTTCTAAAGCCACACCTCCAAAAAGACAAGTGTCATTTTTCAACTCCACTACTTGGCTTTCAAAGGGCTTCTTTTCTCGTTCTGGTTGGGTCATTTCACTCAATTCAGAGTGAGGATTGAGGAGTCTGCAGACCAGTTGGGGCCAATGCTGAGGAGGGAGGTGTGGGACTCGGGGGCTGAGCCAGAGTCCATGAGATGTCTCCTGGGGGTGTGTGGGAGGTGGAGCTGGATGATCCGAATTCACAACCAGCCTGTCCCAGGAAGTGGTGCCATTGAAAGACACCAAGCCACACAAAATACATAGAATTCAGGAAGAAAAAAAAATAGAGATAATAAGCGAAAGAGGAAGAGAAAGAAAAAGAAAATGACCTATGCCTGATATCTGTCTGGAAGAACACCGACTCAACATTTTTAGAAATCTCAACCTCTTTCTTTAGCTCTTTCCCCTTCATATACCAACATGGGACTAAAGGATTCCTTTTTCCCCCCTTAGTTTATTTATTTATTTTTGAGAGAGAAAGAGACAGCACAAGCACGAGCGGGGAGGGGCAGAGATGGAGAGAGAGAATCCCAAGCAGGCTCCACACTGTCAGTGCAGAGCCCGATGCAGAACTCGAACTCATGAACTGTGAGATCATGACCTACATGGAAATCAAGAGTCAGACACTTAACAGACTGAGCCACCCAGGCGCCCCCTAAAGGTTTCTTAAGTTATTAAATCTAATACTACAATTTCACTTTATTTATTGCTGATCGACGAACTCTTTTTTATTAATGTTTTATTACACCAGCAATTCATAAATGCACATCCTCCTTTCAGATATGGTTTGAGCCCCTCAGGCCCCTTCCCCCTGCACCTCCACCTCTGAGGAGCCCCCTTCTCTGCTGAAGTATAGGTGGCTCTTTTTCCAGACCTTTCTCTGTGCATTTACACACATATAGTATATAAATATATATTTCCTCATTTACTTGTATCTAGTATTTTATAATTTTCCCAAAGTGAAGCAAATTCTATTCTACCTTGAAAGGTTTTTTTTTTTTTAATTTCATAGGACCCATCACAATTGCAGCTGACTCTTTTGCTGTAATAAAACTGGAATTAAAAAAAAAAGAAAAGAAAAAAGAGACAGAAAGAGGCTTTTGGGAGCTTGGTTAGAGGCTTTGCTCTGCCTTCCAAGATCAATTGACTTGCTTCTTCATAATCTAAATAAGGTCTAAGCAATGTCATTTATTTGAAAATTTATATTAGAGCTTTTCCAAATTCCTGGCACACACTCTCTTAAAACTAACTATGGAGACCAAAGCCTGTTACATAAGCATCCAAGTCTGCAGCCATGGGTCATATTTCTTCAGTTGTCAGATCACATGACTGATAACAAGGCCAAGATAAAGGCAATAATTAAAAAAGATTTTTTTTTTCTAGAAGAAAAATGACATATGTATTTGAAAAAACAAACAAACAAAAAAAACCCAAAAAGATTCAAACTGTTCCCACTGGATGGAACCCATTCTAAGTAGTTATTCCTCAACATTAAAACAAAAAGAAATCTGATTTTTAAAAAAGCTACACCCAGAGTGGACACTGTGGGTTGCCTTTCTAATATCTCTCCTTCTTATGGAATCCCTGATTTCTGTGAATATTTACCGCATGCCCACTGCATAGTCTAGTCAAACTGCCCAGCATTCTTCTGGGAGCTGTTACCGAAACAGGATGAGGATATGTCTTCATGTGCCCATTACACTAAAAGGAAGGGCTTATTTTCTAGGAAAATGGAAGCACGTTGCTCCCGTAGCTACTGGCAGTCATCCTGCAACCATGAAAAGCATCAGCTTGAAGTGCACGGAGAATCAGGGGAGATGGTGTTTGCTCTGAGTTAAGTAAGTGAGTCGGTCAACAGGGGTCCAGCCTACCTCTGCACTTGTTCTGGGAGACGGAGCACCCTTACTGTCTAAGGTTCTGTGGGTCAGGATTTCTGCTGTTTTTTACAAACTGATATACCACCAAAGAAGGTGGGAGGGGAAATCTGGTGCCCTTTTCTGACCTATAAATTACATTTGACAGGTTTCTTCTTTCTTTCAGTGTCACTTATATAATCTGTTTGCTATATCCATGTGCATTTTTATAGCTGAATACATTTCCCTAGGCTTTGAAGTGACACTTTTAATGGTTTTAAGCCTAGTGATTAAATAAATATGATTAACTGGCTGCTACCATGGAGAGTTCAAGAGAAGCAAACTCAGCTCTGAGGATATGGAGCCCCTTGCCAGCGTCTGCCAAGGTGCTAGGGGCTGGGGCGACAGTAGGGATTACAACAATTGACAGTCAGAGTCCCTGTATGTGCTTGTGGATTTACCTTCCGGTCACTGGTTATAATGGCCAAGAGGAAACAATGGGGGAGGGCAGGGCCTCCTCTGGATAGAATTAACAGGGATGATATGAGGCATGGTCTCTACAAGGAATAGAAAGCTGAGATTGGAAGCTGAGATCAAGATGGGAACCAGATCTAGGGAAGAAGAAAGCAGGAATGAACCTGGCATATCTGAGGAGCACCAGGACATTCAGATTTACTACAAGGTGACAAGAGAGGGGGAGGTTGCAGGGAATGAGGTTGGCAGGTAGGCAGGAGCCAAGGCATATCAGGCCCAGCAGCCCAAGGAAAGTGGATCTGTATTTTATGCTAAGTCAGGAACTCTTCATTGTTTCTGTGCCGAGAACCTCCTGGGCAGCACTGGGGCCTATGGACCACTCCTTACAAAATGTTTTTTAAATTACAATGAAACAAAACAGAAACAAAAAAAAAATCATTGGGACTATGAAAGATCATTGTTGGGGGTAAGGGGGGAGGGGGACAATGGAAGTGGTCTGTCTTGGCAGGGAGGAGTATTTTACCAATCGCATTATTTAGAGTTGCCAGCATATAGTGATAATAAAAAGCAGATAGACTTGAAGTCAACTTCTTATCGCTTTTAACTTCTTTAGCCAATGCATCACCTTATGGACTGAAATAGGGCAACTGCCCTTGTCATTCTCCTAGATCCTGTCTTGGTACACTTCTGATGAAGGAAACGCATTACTTTAAAATAGTTATCAACATATTAGAAAATTAATTTATCATATGGTAACAAATGATTTCTTTGCTTACGCTTTAAATAACAAGATCTGGGGTGCCTGGGTGGCTCAGTCAGTTAAGCATTTGATTTCAGCTCAGGTCATGATCTCACAGCTTGTGAGTTTGAGCCCCGCATCAGGCTCTTGGGCTGACAGCTCAGAGCCTGGTGCCTCCTTCAGATTCTGTGTCTCCCTCTCTCTCTGCCCCTCCCCAACTCATGCTGTCTCTCTCTCTCATAAATAAATAAACTTAAAAAAAATTTAAATAACAAGATCTGGTGGTGGGTCTAATAACAACTGCCATTTTCAGTAATTGTGGGCATACAAGATATTTAGAGATCCATGCAGCCAGTGTAAGGTAACAAGAAAATAGCAGGGCATTCTTTTGGTCGCAAAGTCACAGGTACTGCTGTGGTTTGTTGGCTCACATTTGTAACAAAAGGATATGTAGTTTTCGGTTGGAAGTTAGTGAAAATAAAGATGTAATTTTTTTCCCAACCCAAATTTACAGATCCCATGGAAATTACTGGAAGGTTTGACCAAGGGGTATAACATGATCTGATTTAGGTTGTTTAAAAATCAGACTAATAGACGGTGGTGGGTGAGTGGGTAAGGCAAAAGAAAAAATGCACAAAGGTCATTTCCTGTTGAGCTGGCAATGGCCATGTGTAAGGGAGGGCAACACCATGGTTTGTCTTGCTAAGAAGCTGCTAAAGAACAGATCCGTCTTTATGAGCACTCCCCGGGCTTGGGATGAGAAAGGTGACAAAGCAGCAATAAAACCCCCCTGCTGCAGGGAGGAGAGGAGGTCACAGCCAGGAAAGACCCCTGAGCAAGTCAGTGAAGCTCAGAGAAAAGAAACCACGTTTGCCCCTGTTTCCTGTAAGATGGGCCTGATGATAACTACTCAGCAGGCTGGTTCTGCAGGTGAAAGGAGCTGCTGTACACAGAATGATGCACCTCAGTAAGTGAGCCCTCGGTACTGGAGTAGGACCATCCCCTGCTGGTGCTTTCTGCCTGGAACCTTGATCATACACTCTGGAGGGAGCGTGGGCACAAGAGCCCATCTCACCTTGCAAAGGTCATGGGATGGCCCCAGGTGACCTATAAAACCACTGGGAAGGCACTGGGGCCCAATTCTGACATCTACGGTTGGAACAACACCAGGGTGAACTCCTCAGATACTCAAGATTTAAAACTTAGATTGCCCACATGAAAACATGGCAAAGGAAATCCTCTCCCTAGCAGGAAAGCAAGGAACCTAAAACCAGGACAGGGTTGAGCAGGAGCTCCAGACCTGGGCTTTCGTTTCTTGATGCATTTGCAGAGGGGGCTATGGGTCACCCACTTCTTGAAGGGAGCATATGCTTGTGACACCAAGGGGCTAAAAGGTGTGGCTGGCGAGGCCTAGACTTTTTGGGCCCTCAGAAGAGCCCTGCAGGGAGCGAAGAACACAGTCCACCACCACCAAGTCCTGTGCTTGGCCCAGAAGCTCCTGCCAGGCAGTACCCCCTCTCTCCCCCAAACTGAAGAATGTGCCTCAGTCAGACTTTTCCTCCTCTTTCTCTTCGGAGGGTCCTCTAAAAACTTCTACCCCAGCTTTTGCTCTTTTATTTTTTACTCTTTCTCTCCTGAATGTCTCCAATCTAAAAAGCTGCAGCTCACTTCCCTTGGCCTATGACAGTTCTCAAGGGGCCCCCCCCAAACCCACACACAGTGACAGAGTGTGCTAAAAAAAATGGCCTCTGGCCAATCTGATACAGAGTCAAAAACACAGATTCTTATCCACAGCTTGAAATGGGGGAGCAAAAGGAACTGTGACTCCCTGACCCTCCTTGCCCATCCACCTCTCGGGACTTCACAAGGAATTTACAGAGCATAGGAAGGGGGACTGGAATAGGGATTGGAGGCAGTCTGTCCTTCTCTAAGTGCGAGGGATACAACAGAAACCCCCAGAGTGACCGAAGCACCACCCAAGAAACCCCCTACTCCACAAATCCTCTGTGCCCACTTTGAACCCAGATCCACGGAACAGCTACTGTCGAGCCAACATCAAACCACTTTTTCAGAGGTTGGGGAAATACCCCTTCCCAAATCCTGGCTCTTGTTCCAATGTCCAAACAAAAAGCTTTTATGAGGATTATTTCACTGGGTGACATGGCTCGAAGAAAGCAGTCCCCTTGCAGCCGGAAGGTCAACAGTGCTGCTTTGTTTGAATCGGTGTCCTCTGTGGGGCTGAGGTTAAGTTGTGCCGCCCTCCGGGGATCTCTGTGGCAATGAGCATTCATTTAAAGACACACAGGATGAGGTTGCTGAGGGCAGCTGACCGCGGCTGAGCAGCAAATGACACCTCCTGTCTTTCCTTTGGCCCTCTCATTAGATTTGTCAATGAAAATGTTATCGACCTCCTCCATTGGAAAATGTTTGTGGTTGTAGCTGAGCACGTCTGTTACAACTGCTGACACAGGATTCCAAAATCATAGGACCTAAGAGTCAAATGAACCCGCTCAGCAAAAACTCCTCTTGCTTTTTTCCACTCCATTTGGGCTGTGTTCATGGGCTGCTCCATTAGAATCTCTGCTTTCTCTCCTACTTATATGAAGGGTTTTGTTCTGTTCTAATGAATCACATCTTGTGTGTTTCAAAAAGGCATCTGTTATGAACTGAATGTTTGTGTCGCCCTAAAATTCATATGTTGAAGCCTCAACCCTCATTGAAATGGTATTTGGAGGTGGGGCCTTTGGGAGGCAATTGGGTTTAGATGAGGTCATGAGGCTGGGGCCCCTACAATGGGATTAGTGTCCTTACAAGAAAGGGAAAGGAGACCGGAGCTCTCTCTTCTTGGCATCTGAGGACACAGATAGAAGGTGAGATGGTGGCCAGGAAGAGAGCTCTCACCAGGAACCATATCTGCTGGCATTCTGATCCAGATTTCCTAGCCTCCAGGAAGGTAAGAAATAAATTTCTGGGGGCGCCTGGGTGGCTCAGTCGGTTGAGCGTCCGACTTCAGCTCAGGTCACGATCTCGCGGTCCGTGAGTTCGAGCCCCGCGTCGGGCTCTGGGCTGATGGCTCAGAGCCTGGAGCCTGCTTCCGATTCTGTGTCTCCCTCTCTCTCTGCCCCTCCCCCGTTCATGCTCTGTCTCTCTCTGTCTCAAAAATAAATAAACGTAAAAAAAAAAATTAAAAAGAAATAAATTTCTGTTAAGTCACTCAGACTAAGGTATTTTGTTACAGCAGCCTGAGCTAAGACAGCATCCTAATTAAAGAATAGTCTTAAGTTTGCCATAATGAGAAATGGAAAAGTACGCATTAGTGTCCTTAGTACGCATGCTTGTGTCTTCTTCTTCCACCATCCAAGGGGTGGAGAGAAGGACTTGAAGCAAGGTGGTCACATGAGCAAACTTAAGATACTCGTCTCCCATTATTAACCAACATCTAATGTTGGTTAAACCTTCTAATCATCTACCTGAAGAACCCATGGTACTCCAAACATCATGGATCTGGGGAATTTAGATCTAGGATCTAGGATTTAGGAACTGGATTTAGGAACGATTTAGGAAGTGGAAAGGATGTAATCTGACTGCTTTACTTTATACATGTGGAAACTGAGGCCCAGAGAGGTGAGGCAACAGGTACAAGGTCAGATAGCTACACAATGACAGAAGTCAAAATAAAACCTGAGTCTTCTAATTTACGCTGAGAAGTACCTGTCCCAGATGAGGCAGGAAAGATACAAACTTCTGCACATGTTCCTCAAACTCACCTGCTCCGTAACCAGCTAAGTCTTACAATGAATCCTGGCTTCCTCTGAGGCATTCACCACTCAGCAATGGGAAGAATCTTCTCAAAACACACACCACCCCCTTGCTTAAACCTCCCCCTCTCTCCGCTAGTGACTCCCTACTGTTCTTAGGATAACAATCGAAATCTTGAACATGTTCTTTGGGGCTCTGCATGGTCTGGTTTCTGCCAATTGCTCTAATCTTACCATCTACCACCTATCAGATGTACTTGCCTTTAAAGCAGCATGCTCCATCCTACCACAGGACCCTTGCACATGTTGTTCCCATGTTGCAACTCTTTCACTCTCCCCTTTAACCTAGTTAGCACTCTCCCTTCTTTCAGATCTCACTTCCTCAAAGAAACCTTCCTTGACCTTTCATGAATAGGTTAAGGTCCTTGATTAAATGCCCTCATAGCAACATACTACTCCCACTTTCAAAGCTTTTATTTCCACTTGTTATTATAGTCTTGTTACTGTAATTATTAATTAATATCTTCCTCCTCCACTGGACTGTAAGCTACCAGAAACTTGCCCATCTTTGTTTACCATTTTATCCTCTTACTATCAGCACAGTGCAAACATAGAGATGCTCAATAAATATGAATATGAATAAAAGAATAAATGAGAAAAAGAACTAAAAAATACATGTAAGGTCTTTGAATACCTGAGAATCTAGAAATGTCTTCTGAGTCACTTGCATATTGGGAAACTATTTCAATGATCAATACTGCTTCACATAGACCTTTCTAGGAGAGAAGGAAATGATTTGATACCCTCCTCTCAGAAGCATGCTTTCTTCCTCAAGACCACATCACATAAAATATAGTAACATGTCAACATGTCAACTCAGGCAACATGAGATCTTCCATCAAATGTGAGTTCCCAAACTAAACAAAACCTCTAGGGTCCCAATGGCAATTTTGTCCCTTACTATGGTTTCTCCAGATCCCATCAATCAAGTCCTTCATTATATAACACACAGAGATAACCCTCCCTTCATACCGTCCCTGTTTTCAGACACATTCTTCATGACCGTCGTCAGCAGCCGGCTCATTTCTCATTTCAGACACTCCTCCACTTTCCCGCGGGGACAGCAAGCACATGGCAGGCCATTTTCCCGCAATCTGACAACAATTTAAATTAAATCTCAGCCTCAATTTCTGGTTGTACTGTGGAGAGAGACCGTCATCGAGGAACACGGCGAAACTTAAGACAGCCATGTGGCAGAGAACACAGTATGGCACTTCAGACACAAAAGCACAAGCAAACCCCCTTTTCTATGTGAAAGCAAATCAACATGAAATATCGACTGAAAAGGGAGACAATTTACAATTTTTCAAAGCCGAATATTTTTCAGCTAAACATAATATTCAAGTTTGTGAAAACAAAACCATGTTAAGATGTTTTCTCTCTTCTCTATGGAATTTAGTCAGTTCCTGTGGCTTTCATGATATCTGGACAGGTGGCTGGTGAGGTATAATCTGTGAGTGTGGACACATTCAAAGCACAGTCGCCTCTGTCAGCTGTGGGTGGGTCATCTGCCTTTTGAGTTATTTGCAAATAAAAACAACCCTATCTTTCTTTTAAATTGCTAGCATGATTAAACTGGGTACATCATCACGTCCATTTAGGGAGGGTCCATTCAGCATCTCTGATTTTGTCTTCCCACTGTCTTATAATCAATAAAGCCTTTTAATAAATAAAGCTTATAATCAATAAAAGCCATTTTTAAAGTTTTTTTTAATGTTTAATTTTGAGAGAGAGAGAGAGAGAGAGAGAGAGCAAGTGGGGGAGGGGCTGAGAGAGAGGGAGACACAGAATCCAAAGCAGGCTCCAGCTCTGAACTGTCAGCACAGAGGTCGATGTGGAGCATGAACTCACCAGCCGTGAGCTCATGACCTGAGCTGAAGTCGGGATGCTCACCCAACTGAGCCACCCAGGTGCCCCAATAAAAGCCATTTTATTTTATTATTATTTTTTTTAATTTAATGTTTATTTATTTTTGAGACAGAGAGAGACAGAGCATGAACAGGGGAGGGTCAGAGAGAGAGGGAGACACAGAATCCGAAGCAGGCTCCAGGCTCTGAGCTGTCAGCACAGAGCCCGACGCGGGGCTCGAACTCATGGACCATGAGATCATGACCTAAGCCGAAGTCGGACGCTTAACCGACTGAGCCACCCAGGTGCCCCTAAAAGCCATTTTAAACCACAACCTTATTTACCTTCTCCAAGTAAAACAAGCCAGACACAAGGTACAGGGAGGCTAAAGGTGGTGACCAGCATGACAGGTGCCTGGCACCACTTTCCCACTTGGGGTCTCTCCAAAGCAGCTCCCTTATTTTCTTTGCGGTACTGAGAATGCTCAGGAATGCAAGGCACGCTCACATTTCAATGCAATCTCCAGAACACATTCCAGGGTGAGATACAAATAATGTACTGGTTCTCCGTGGGTTTTACATGGCTTAGAATACACTCCTTTCCATTAACGCGGCCCAACCACAGATGAGTCCAGTGACAACTCCTCATAAACTTCTCTCCTCCTCTGACCACATGGTGGGCACGAGGAACAGTGCTCTGCACTCAATAAATACCAGTCAAATGGAAAGGAATTGAGACTTCAAAAGGGGAATGTTTTTCATTTTAACAGAAAATTTCCGTTCTGACCATTATCCCGAGAGAGGTAGATGTGTAAGCACCAGCATTAACGATTCCACATCTGCACAAACCATGTGTACATTCCATATTGCTTATATCCTCTTATCTCCAGGCTCATTTATTTTATTAGCTCATAAAACCCTGGCGCTATGTTCACTTATCTTGCTTTGGATACCACGAGGCCTCTTCAGGTAGGTAGGTCTTGGTTTTTCCTTCTTGTCTTATCACTTTTCTTCAAAATGAGAGAACGCAAAAATGTGCATACAGGAAGACAGACATTCTCAAAAGGTTGCCAAGATAAATCCAAGTCATGTTTACAGGAACCGTCCAAAGGCAGCAAGAAACATGTACAATGAAGTGACTACTCATTCAGTTATCCAGCAAATGTTAATTGGATGCACTCTGTGCCAGACACGATCCCAGATGTTAGGAATAAGGCAGAAAATGAGATAAAAATTGTATTTTAGTGTGAAGAGTCACATACTAATAAATAAAAAATACATAATGTGGCATGTAATGACACATATTATGAAGAAAAAAATAAAGTTAGGTAGGAAGAGTAGGTAGTGATTGAGGGGGTGGTGGGGGGCATGGGGGACAACAGAAAAAGCCCATCCAAGGACATTTGGGCAGATACCTGAAGGCAGATGAGGAAGTATGCCACATAGGTATCAAAAAGAACTTTCCATAGAGAGAATCAGCTTTGCCAAGACCCCGGGGTGTGAGTGTAGAAGAGAAAGAGGGCCAGGGTGTGAGAGCATAGGAGAAGGGAGAGTGGTAGGTGATGGGGTCCAGAAGAAGCCTCATGAGCTGATACTGCTTGGCCTCTAGGGTCACTAGGAGGGTGTAGTGATGCCACTGAGTGAGGAGGGAGACAGTGTGTAACTTAGGCTTAAGGGAAACTCTCTGAGAGTAGACAACAGAGGGTCAAGGGAAGAAGCAAGGAGACCCAGTGGGAGGCTTCTGCACCCATCCAGCCACTGTAGAGACTTGGAAGCCTGATAAAGGTGGTCCTGCTGGAGGTGATAATGGTCTGGTTCTGGCTCTATTGCAAAGCAGAGCTCAAAGAGGTGCTATCAGCCAGTTACCCCTCGTTGGTGATGCTTAGATCTGAGTCAAACTCTGCAGAATGAAATCAACAGCTGAGACATTTTGTTAAATACTTCTATTAATTATTATTTACAAATAATAATTCATTTAAAATCAAACTTGATCCCCCTAAAAAGGCACAGAACTCCCTCTTGTTTTAAGCAACACATAAACATCATCTTTATTTCCACCTTCCTGGTATTACTTATCTTTTATGAGAGTTCCTAAATTTACATTTGAAAACAATCCACTCAACAAATCTTTCTGAGGGCTGGATACATACCAGGCACTTTCTTGGGCACCAGGATGACTATTGAGTAGTGCCTCAAATAGACAATATTTCTATGTCCCATCCCATGCTCCTGGATTATTTTACATCAGCAGTAATGAAGTGCTTACTGTTCAAAAGCCCTACTACATTATCTTTCTGAATCCTTACACAACTCAATTATCATCTATAACACAGAGAGGTTGGATATGCTGCCCAAGGTCACACAGCTAGGAAATGATGAGGCCAGAATTCAAAACACCAGAACCAGAACTCCACTTCTGCATGCTCCTGGATTTAAGGTACAATCTCGAATATGAGTCCCAAGAGACTTATACTCATTCTTCCTCGTCATTTTGGGCAGGACACTTGACTTGTCTCAACTTCAATTTTCATATCTACAAAATGAAATGTATTCAACTAAATAATCTCTTAGGTCACTGCCAGGTCTAAACTTCTAGAGATCTTGCTCCGACACCCAAGGCTCCCAGAGCCAAATACACCAACAGTGAGGACACAAAGCAAAGCCCACCCACCACACAGTATAATTTCTCAAGGTCAGCTTTTGCATAAAATAAAGTGAAGCACTTCCCCATGTGAACCTTTGCATAGACCAGCTAAAAGAAAGTAAATCAATTTCAAGGATACTCTAAGGGGGGAAAATGTTAGTAGCAGTGGAATTCACAGCAAAATTCCTTTCTTTCAGGGGCGCCTGGGTGGCTCACTCAGTTAAGTGTGTGACTTTGGCTCAGGTCATGATCTCGTGGTTTGTGGGTTCAAGCCCCACATCGGGCTCTGTGCTGACAGCCCCGAGGCTGAAGCCTGCTTCTAATTCTGTGTCTCCCTCTCTCTCTGCCACTCCCCTGCCTGCACTCGGTCTCTCTCTCTCAAAAATAAACAAACAGTAAACAATTAAAACTTTTTTTTCTTTCAAAACCAACAGTCTGGAATTAGTCCCTTAAAAGAAGGAGAAAACTAATAGGTGTAGCTAAAATGTGTCTCCACTGTGCTTGGTTAACTTGTAACAAAATCTAGAGCAACCCCACTTGTCTCTTGACAAAAAGTCTTAATAAGTCTTACTTCCTGCAGTGCCCTTGTGCCTGACACAGGGTAAAGTTCAATAACTACCAGTTGATTGAATTAGTGCATGAATAACTCAATGAATGCACTAAAGAATGAACAAGTGAACCCATTAATTCCACAGTAATAAATATTTCCTTGATAGAATTTATATAGATCTGGACAGCAAATGCTTCATTTTCCTCTGCCAAATAAAGACAAAGAAAATAGTTCAGATGTATTGATTTTAGGGTTGAGTAGAAGATTCCAATTTTGTAAATTGGTATTTTGAGGTGTATGGGGAGTAAAAGAAATCTCATTTATAGAACTATAAGAGGAAAAAGTCAGTCTGTTCAGTTAAGAACCACAAGAAACCCCTTCAGTTCCCCACAGGATTCCTAAGAAGTTAACCCCAAGCTGCACTGATGACTGAAGATAATCCCATGGTTCAGTTTCAAATGCTTTACCATCAATACAAGCCATGAATGTTGTTTGCAGAGAAAGAACCTACTCATATGGGGTCAACTCTCTCCATAAAATGATCAACACATAGCAGTGTTGAGTTAGACAGTAGGGTGGAGGAAGACACACAAACCACGAGGTTTCTTCTGGCCACTTCATTCTTTTGGCATTTTTCATAAGTTACACAAGAATGTAAGTATCAATCAGGTGATGTAAAAATTTTATGCACAGTAAATGTCAAGGGAAAAAGTCAATATATCACCTTTTCTTCACAGAGAAGGAGCATCAGAAACAACTGAGAAAATAAGAAGAAAGAAAAACAGCTTCTGCTATTAAAACCTGGAATATATAACCAGATCAAAGAGGAAACTTGATGCAATTATGTAAGTCATTTGGGGAAAAACTCAATTAGCTGGGAACGGAAGCCTGGATGGAACTTCCTAACCAAGATTATTTACATAATTTTTAGGTGGACAGACCTCAGCTACATTTTAGGGAAAAAATCATATGCAAAAGTATTTATGAACAATTATTTTCTAGTGACTTCTTACCGCAAATAATCTCAGTCAAAATAGAGTTACTGATAAATTGCAAAATTTTAAAGGCAGTTGAGATGTAAACTTTGCCAATGTATCAGATTTACTCTTTGAATTCACAACTACAGTTTCTTCTTCTTTCCTTCCTTCCTTCTTTCTTTCCTTCTTTCCTTCCTTCCTTCCTTCCTTCCTTCCTTCCTTCCTTCCTTTTAACCATGTATGATGCAGAAGGAATATGTTTCTGTATATGTAAGTTTAAAAGCTGGGGTGCCTGTGTGGCTCAGTCAGTTAAGCATCCAACTTTGGCTCAGGTCATGATCTCACAGTTGGTGAGTTTGAGCCCCACATGGGGTTCTGTGCTGACAGCTCGGAGCCTGGAGCCTGCTTCAGATTCTGTGTCTCCCTCGCTCTCTGCCCCTCCCCCGCTCACGCTCTATCACTCTCTCTCTTTCAAAAATAAACATTAAAAAAAATTTTAAGTTGCATATAGTTTTGCTTAAATGACACACACGATGGAGACAAAACAACTTTCCTCCACCATTTCTCATAGCCTATTCAAATCTGCATTTGGTGACAGTTTGGTTTTTATTTGTTTGCTTTTCTTTGGTGTCCATGAATGGAAGCAGAACAAAATAGCACAAGAATCCAAACCACAAAAGTAGTAATTTAATATTATTCATACTACCATTAAAATAGCAAGGATCCACAGGAAGTTTTTTGCATTTACCTTACTGCTTGATCTGGAGTATGACATGGTCTTTGTAACTGGAAAATATTGGACATCAAAAGTGCCCCTCAATGGAGAATCATATTAAAGTAAACTATGACCTATTTGTTTTATGCATTAATAAGCAGAAGTTAAAATAATAAGACATATCCTTCACTTGCTTAATGAATAAATAAACTGTGGTACATCCATACAATGAGATATAATTCCAGTGATAAAAAAGAAGTGAGTTCTCAAGCCACAAAAAAGACATGGAGGAAGCTTAAATTCGTATTACTAAGTGAAATAAGCCAGTCTGAAAAGGCTACATACTGTATGACATTCTGGAAAAGGCAAAACTGTCGAGACAGCAAAAAAGACCAGTGGTTGCTAGGGGTTGGGGGAGAGAGGGATGAATAGGCTGAGCACAGAGGATTTTCAGGGCAGTGAAACTATTTTTTTAATTTTAATTTTAATTTTTAAGTTTATTTGTTTTCAAGAAAGAGAGAGAGAGAGAGTGAGCGTGATCAGGGAGGGGCAGAGAGAGGGGGAGACACAGAATCCGAAGCAGGCTCCAGCTCTGAGCTGTCAGCACAGAGCCCAATGCGGAGCTTGAACTGATGAATGGTGAGATCATGACCTGAGTCGAAGTCAGATGCTCAACTGATGAGCCACCCAGGTGCCCCAGTGAAACTATTTTGTAAGGTACCAAAACGGTGGATATTTGTCATTATACATTTGTCAAAAGCTACAGAATGTACAACATTGAGAGAAGTCTAATGTAAACTACGGACTTCAGGTAATAATTGTGTGTCAGTGTAGGTTCATTGATTACAACAAAGGTACCACTCTGGTGGAAGATGTTGATGATAATGGAGGAGGGGGCTCTGCATGTGTAGGGTCACCGGGTATAGAGAAGCTCTCTGTACCCTCTCCTCAATTTTGCTGTGAATCTAAAACTGTTCTAAATAATAAAGACTATTTTTTTAATGTTTATTTTATTTTTGACAGAGAGAGACAGAGCATGACCAGGGGAGGGGCAGAGGGAGAGGGGGACACAGAATCTGAAGCAGGCTCCAGGCTCTGAGCTGTCAGCACGGACCCCGACGCAGGGCTCGAACTCACGGACCGCAAGATCATGACCTAAGCCGAAGTCGGACGCTTAACCGACTGAGCCACCCAGGTGCCCCAATAAAGACTATTTAAAAGGGGGAAAAAAAAGCAAGTTGCAAAGTAAAATAAAAAATAACAACACTTATATCTGCAAAAATCCACCACAAGCTAATTTTTATACCTATATGTCTAACTAGGTCTAAATACCCGGAAGGAGACTAAACTGATAGCCAGGATTATACCTGGGGAGATACGTGGACTCGGAGCATGGCCAAGGGGCTGTTAGCTCTATTGCTGTTGTTTGTGGGTTTTTTTTTTTTAAATTTATTTATGTATTTTGAGAAAGACAGCATGTGCATGTGTGAGCGGGGGAGGGGCAGAGAGAGAGGGAGAAAGAGAATCCCAAGCAGGCTCTGTGCTGTTAACGCAGAGCCTGACATGGAGCTTGATCTCACGAACCACGTGATCATGACCTGAGCAGAAACCAAGAGTCAGACGCTTAACCGACTGAGCCATCCAGGTGCCCCTGATTTTTTTTTTTTTTTAAATGATGAAAATGTGTGCAGTGTTACTTGCATAATAAAAACAAAATTGTTTTTTTTCTTTAAAATATTCACTTTACAGGGGCGCCTGGGTGGCTCAGTCGGTTAAGCGTCCGACTTTGGCTCAGTTCATGATCTCGCGGTTCATGGGTTCGTGACCCGCATCAGGCTCTGTGCTAACAGCTTGGAGCCTGGAGCCTGCTTCTGATCCTGTGACTCCCTCTCTCTCTGCCCCTCCCCTGCTCACACTCTGTCTCTCTCTGTATCTCAAAAATAAATAAATGTGAAAAAAAATTTAAATATTCACTTTATATTTTATGCTAAAGAGGTCCAAAGTAAATTACAGATATCATGACGTTCTATCCCTAAATACTTCAGAATTAATTTCTAACAAATAAAAACATTTTTATACCCTAAAATTATTTTTTTCTAATAAAAGAAACAGAAAAGATGTACTAAAATATTAGGGTGACTCAACCTATTTCAAAAAGCTAAGGTGATATCAGAGAAAAATCTAAATCCAAGTGTTGAAAATTGATTTAATGGTTATTGAAAGGTTTTCCTAAAAACATTATCATCATTATCCCAGCCCCTTATTATTTTTTTTTTATTATTTTTTAAAAGTAGGCTCCATGCCCAGCATGGAGCCCAATACGGGGCTCAAACCTATGACCCTGAGATCAAGACCTGAGCTGAGATTGAGATGGACACTTAACTGACTGAGCCATCCAGGCAACTCCCCAGCCCCTTACTTTTATACAACATTTTACATTCTCTTCTTTAAAACACTAATAATTTCACATACCGACATGTCAAAATTAGTTATATTTTTTTATTTCAGTCATTTGAATTACAAAGGTAATAAAATGTAAAAGGCTATCATAACAGATGGAGCATCTTAACCAAGGACTCCTAATTTAGAATCCTCAGACCCCCAGGGAGTGCATGGATAAAATTTAGGACATCTGTGAACTTGGACGGAAAAAAATACATCGTTAGTCTGAAATTTAACATTTTCTTCCAGTTTGAATGAAGACCGCAGATCACAGAAGCATTAGCAGACCTGTGACACTGTCATCATAGAAATCACTGTATTTTCAAACTACAAAGTGGTTGGTGTAGGTATTTCAAAATACCACTTACTCTTATCATCTCATAGAAGGTGTATTAGTTATTAGACTTGTCTGCCAGATCTTGTTACTTAAAGCTTTAAGAAGCTTATGTGTAATTCTTACCACCAATTTATAATTTAAATATTTTTCTAACTGTATTTCAATATAACTGGATTTTGTTGTAATCTTACATATTTGATTTTAGGCCCACATTGATGGTCTTCTGTGGGGAAGGGGTGTTCACAGGTTTCACAAGATGTCAAAGGTTAAGAACCCTAGAATTCAATCTCTTCTTCACATAATTCCAATCTCCCAAATAACCACTACCCACAACGCAGTGCATATTCTTCGATGTTTATTCCTCTACAGAGACAAATATACAAATTTATATTTTGTGTGCTCTGTCATTGTGTTTTACATTTATATTTTATAATATATGTACAAGTCTCTATAGAATTTGGGTATTCATGCTGTTTCCAGCTTTGGGCTATTATTTTTAAAATGCTGAAATAAAACTCCTTGTATATGACTCTTCATCTACTGGTATTTAAAAAAAAAATCATGATCAGTTTGGTTTATGGAATGCTTGTCCCAACAAAAAAAATATAACCATAATTTAACCTTAAATTTAACCATAAAGTCAGTTTTATATTATGAAATTAACAGAATAATAGCTAGTATTTTTGTACTTACTATGGGCTAGGTCCTAAGTGCTTTACATGAACTAACTCCTTTCAATCCTTACTACCCTAAGGGCACTGTTTTGATTTCAGTTTCCATGTGAGGAAACTGAAGTATAGAGCAGTGTTCAGTCTCTAAGCTCCCAAAGTGTGTGATTCTGATGACAAATTCAAACAAATAGGTATTCTCAGAGCATGAGAAGTCTCATCTAACACGGGCCCCATCAGTGTCACTTTGAAGGCAGTGGTAAATGATGATTGACACTTGGTTACATCATTACCTTCTGAAGGTGTCTCCTGAAGCTCCTTAGAATTTCATCGTCACGGTGCGTTTCAAGAGGGAGGTCAAAGAGTAAAGATCACACTGATGATTACAACCCACCACCTAGTCAATTCGGCCAAAGGCTAGATGGAATGTGTCCAGTGTCAATAATGAGCAAATTTGCCATTAGACATGGCAGCATCAGAACCACCTTGAACACAACATAGGGTCTCCATTATGTTAGGCCCAAGAAATTTCACAGGCAGCAACAGCAGATCATAAATCCAAAACAGATAAAATGCCAACAGGTTAAATATAAGCACATGCCAGTGAAGACCAGGCTTGGTCTCCTGGGTGGTCAAAGCCTTATTACACGCTCCCATTATTCATCAAGGCCCCATGCTGGCCAGGGCAAGGCTAATCACTCTCCCCAGTTAGCAAGTTCCAGAATAGACCAAGAGAAACAAAACCACAGAAATGGTATCTTTTTAAATTATCTGGACTGTGCTGAGCAGAGATAAAGTAATCCCTGCTGCTATTCAACATTTGCTTTAACATATCCTAGCAATGAAACATCATTTAGGTTCATCGAGGCAGGAAAGTTCTTTCCCCCTTCTATATCCATATAACAGGGTAAATAATCAGAAAGCACAGGTAACAAAAATGTCATAAACCTCCAAGGTTTGCCAATAAGAGGAGCTGAATGTCCTGTACATCATCTACTACCAGAAGCCATGGAGCCTAATGATTTCACCTTCTTCCTGGCCTGGAGGCCGTGTGGGGAAGCTGTGGAATCCGACCATCCTGGGCTTGAATCTACAATAAGCTAGGACTTTGAGCAAATTGTTTATCTCTCTGAGACTCAGTTTCCTCATCTTCAAAAGGGTATGATAACACCTATGGTGACAGGGTGGTTGTGTGGATTCAGTGGATCTTATCCCATCCCCACTCATGGTTCAGCCACCTGCTCCCATAGGGAAGCCCCTTCAGCAGGGAAAGGATGCCCCCCAACACTAGCTCTACCTGTACTGGTCTCATCCCCGCCAGTCACAAGAGGGGCCTGGGCCCTGCCAGGGGCAGCAGGAGGGACTCTTCCCAAAGACGAGGTATAAGCAAATGCCCCATATAAAGTCACATACTTAGCAAGAGACCAGCAATACAGTTGAAAGAAATGGGCCAGAGAAACATGAGAACAATCCCTGTTCTGAGTTTCTGAATGAGAGTCAACTGCCCTGAACTGCATTTCTACCTCTCACTGCTAGAAGGGGTACAAACCTGCTCATGGGTTTAAAAATATTTATACTCTGTTAGCTAGGAATTTCGTATTTTATCCATTTTATCCTACCGATAAAAGATTACACAGATACTCTTAAATGCCTGTCAATGTTATTTATAATAGTAAAAAATTATAATTTACCTAAATATCCAATAAAGGATTGGCTAAAAACAACTGGTGCATTCATCTAACAAAGTACTATATAGTTATTAAAAATAATGTTCTTGGGGCGCCTGGGTGGCTTGATCGGTTAAGCGTCCGACTTCGGCTCAGGTCATGATCTCACGGTCCGTGGGTTTGAGCCTCGCATCGGGCTCTGTGCTGACAGCTCAGAGCCTGGAGCCTGTTTCGGATTCTGTGTCTCCCTCTCTCTCTCTGCCCCTCCCCTGTTCATGCTCTGTCTCTCTCTGTCTCAAAAATAAATAAACGTTAAAAATTTTTTTTTTTTAAAAATAATGTTCTTAAGGAACATTTTTGGATGTGGTGACATGATCTCAATGTAGTAAATGAAAACTTCAGGAATAAATTAATATGTGTTATGATCCCAATTTTTAAAATTTGTGCTTATATAAAGTTAAATATAATGCTACTTAGGGATACACGTATTGTAGCAAGTTTATAGACAGGCAAGGCAACAATAAACATTAAACATCAGCAGAGCAAGGGGTTTGCAAGAACTTTCCGCTTTTTTGTTAAGGGCATATTTCCTCAGTTGCATTAGTGGTTACATTTTATATTATCTTTGATGCCATTTTGTATGTCTGCACTATTCATAATGAAACATTTTAAAGTGTGTGCATAAAATGCCAAGAAGATAATGCATCAAAATGTAGCTACTGCCTTGAGGTGGGATTATTAATGACTTGTCTTATTCACATTGTCCAAATTTTCTACAAAGAACATGTATTCATTCCTTTTCATCTTTTACATTGTTTTTATCACTGGAAACTATTTTCATGCCTGCCCCAGAACTCATTTATTTTTTGAGAAAGGATGCTTGGTGCTAGGCGGTGCCCTCCATCAGGGGCTCACCTGGTTCTTCCACCAAGGGCCTCTCCTAGGGCATCATGAACACTGGCTCTTCACTCAGGCATCTCTCTCCCGTTAGAAGTTAAACCAGAAAAGTGCTGTGGGGGAAGCAATGTCCCTGAAACCATCCCACTCGTATCCTCTGACGTGAGAGGAGATTTGTAGGCGGCTGCTAGGAGCACTCTCCACTCTGCAGTTTGTTCTCAAAAGCATAGGTTGCCTTTTTTCTTTTTTTTCCTTTTTTTTCTGGAATAGTTTGTGTTCCATCCTGCCAGGAAGCTGGGGGCTCAGCCACTGGCTCGGATAAAGCGGTGGGAAAAATTAGAGAACAATTATAGCGTCAACTAGCATAGGCATTCCATCACAATTCATTTTCCACCAAGTGCTGGGGGTGGAGGGTGGGAGAATAATTCTTTGGAGATACATCACCATACCTTAAGACCCTTCCAATTCCCTTTTTAAGAGGAACTCTAAAATGGGGTCTTGGCTGAGCTCCACTGGGCCCATGAAATCACATGTCAATCTTGTAACATTTTCTTGAGTCCAGATTCCCAAAAGAGTCCATGATCCCCCAAATAATGGAAGATTCTTATCTGAAAAAATAAGCTTTTTTCTTAGCTTATACACTCCTATTTGGTCTGTAAGCCCAAGTTCAATAGGAGGTTAGGAGGAAAAACTCCTTTCCAGTCACCTATCAGAATCGTCATCTGAGGCTTTAAACTGAAGCAAGATGTCAGTGGGAATGTTTGGGGTTATCATCACTCAGACACCCTGAGGGGCCCTATACATATTTTTTTTTTAATTTTTTTTTTAACGTTTATTTATTTTTGAGACAGAGAGAGAGACAGAGCATGAACGGGGGAGGGGCAGAGAGAGAAGGAGACACAGAATCGGAAGCAGGCTCCAGGCTCTGAGCCATCAGCCCAGAGCCCGACGTGGGGCTCGAACTCACGGACCGCGAGATCATGACCTGAGCTGAAGTCGGATGCTTAACCGACTGAGCCACCCAGGCGCCCCCCTATACATATTTTTTAATCAAAGGGGGAAGATTTCCTCTGTGTTAATATCTGCCTACTCTATGCCACAGATATAGTTCTTTAAAAGGGGTATGTATGTTAAATTCTACACACACATTAGGGTTCACTGTTTTTTTTTTGCTTTTAAAAACCAATCAAACAATAAGTAAAAACCAAGAGCTCAATGTATATGCAGCACTGAGCTGCAACGCAATGGAAATTTGACCATGATCCCCAAAGGACCCCATCCCCTCATCTAGTAACTTCTTATTGAAGCTACACATCTGATGACTATCTTTCCACTTATTAAATGGAATCAAAATTGAGAGTTACTAGTATTATTTTCCCAAACCCTCACATCCTCTCATATGAGTCATCCATCAGAACCCACCTTCTTTTTAGATACTTTCCACTACACATAGAAACAGTTTCAAGCAACTCTTCAGTAATGCTGCTGGTTAGTTAAGGGACTGCAATTACTGAGCTATTGCCATTTTAAAGCATCTTCGAGTGACCCGCAAAGGCCATTTATTTATTAGAACACTTAATTTATTGGACTCATCTATTTATTTAGACATTATTGCCTTTTATGGAAAATAATGTGAGTGACTGCACCTCCTACTTATTCAGTTCAAAATATGTCTGCTGAATGGCTATTAGGTAGAAGGCATGGAAAATCAGTACCACTTCTCCCAAGGCCTCGTCTTGACCTGTCACACATCTTATCATTTCCATATGACTGGGATTGTCAGTAAACCTAGAACACACCAGTTTTCATGTCTTCTAACAGCTTCTAAGAGTCTAGGAGATTTGTAGGGTCTTTCTAACTTTTACATTTATTATAATACTATGTGATAATATCTGTAGGAAACTTGTCCCAGGTTCTAGAATCTGCCAAGATTCAGGAAAAAATGCCAGGCAAATTAGAAAGGAATTTGGCCATAGCATATCCCTAAGCATAAAGCTAGATTTCTATAAAAGTCTCTTTATTATAACAAAACATGTTATGAGATGATTAAAAGAGGGGGGGTGTGGAGAGAAATGTCTTTTGTAGCCGCACCAAGAGAAAAGAGGTTGGATCATTCATTATATGAGACTTAAGTGACCTTCATGAGAAGGCAAGGTCATTGATGCCAATCAAGACAAAAATCAAATCACAACTCATAAATAATCTTTTCATATAAGAGAGTTTAGTGGTTTTTTACTTTAAAAACTTCTAGAGACATGTTTTCCTGAAAAATAAATATAGTATAATGTAGTTGAAGAAATATGTATGATGAAGTATAATTGTAGAAACGACTAAAGTCTTACCTTAAATCACTACATCTCCCTGGGCTTCTACTGTTCATTTTCAAAGTGAGAGGACAGAACTAGATGGTGGCTAAGGTTCTTTCAATTCTAAAAGTCAATGATTCTAATAATTCCCACAAAATTAAAAACATTCAAACAACAAAAACCTTACTGCTACTAAGAGTTTCATTGACTTCACCTGTCAATAATAAAACATTCAGTGAGTAAAGTAAAACCCAGAAGAACATCATCTTTTTGTCCTGTTACCATGGTATCCTAGTAAACTGGTCCAACTCCATCAATCTGATGGTCTAAAGACTGGAACAAACACCATATGGTGAAATAAAGATGTCCAAGTACATTAAGTAGACACCAGCTCAGGATCATTCCATCATGGCTATCTGCATCACAGAAAACTCTGCAATAATTAGAGATGCCTGGATGGCTCAGTCAGTTAAGCAACAGACTCTGGATTTCAGCTCAGGTCATGATCTCATGGTTCGTGAGATCAAGCCCCAAGTCAGGCTCTGTGCTGTCAGTTCAGAGCTTGCTTGGGATTCTCTCTCTGCCCCTCCCCTGCTTGTGCCCTCTCTCTGTTTCTCTGAAAATAAATAAATAAAAACATTTAAAAATAACTGGAAGAGCATTGTTTATACTGGAAGAACATTTAACGAAATGCTGTCATACGAGAACCCAATAATCCATGTTCAACAAAGTTCCAAATATTCACAATAGTTTCAGAGGACTTGATCTCAAACTTTTTTTTTTTAACAAATGAGGAAACTGAGGCCCAGAGAGGAGATTCAACTTGCCCAAGGTTGCACTGCTAGTTATAGGCAGAGCCAGGATCATGACCCGGTTCTTAATTATTAGCACAGAAGCCTTCTCATCTCATAACGATGGCTTCTGTGGTTTCCACAGAGGAGAAGACCAGGGCCCGAAGCTGGATGGATCCACCATGCACAATGACCAGACTCCAAGGAAGTACAGATGATGGATGGACACAGGGATCCCAGGAGGGCCTGAATATCCACCCCCAGCCCTTTGATAATAAGTGCATTGGAGGCCCATGTTGGCTTCCCAGTTGTGTCACTGGGGAGACAAAGAAGCCATGCAAAGAAAGCTGCTGAAATTAAGCACCGAGGACACAGCCTGAAAAATTCAAGAAAGTTCTTTGCCTCTCTCATCACCAGCACTCGACTAACATGTCATTAAATATCTTTTGCAAACTTCTGCTTTTAAAGAAAAATAGAAGGCTCACATTTAGTGGGTGCCTAGTATGTCCCAGGAAGTGTGCTTGGTAGTCTCACTTTTGTTGTTTTATTTGATCCCCACAACAATCCTGTTAGGTGACGTCTTTTCATCCCTATTTTCCAGATGAGAAAACAGAGGCAAGGAAAGGTGTCACATAAATGGTAAATGTAGAATCTGGAGTCAAACGAAGATCTGTTAAATCCAAAGTCACTCACTCTGCCAGCTGCTGGAGACTTCTCCCAGCCTTTGGGCACCGGCTGCCTGACCAACTCACTAACTTCCCTGTAAGGGAGACAAACATCTGACCATCTTCTGGAACCAGCCTCTAAAACAGCACGGTGGCATTTATCTAGACTCTACTCAGATGCACTGATTTCATACTTCATTTCATGAGAAAAACAAAAACAAAAACAAAACACGAGCAATGAAGAGCTTGGCTTGGGAGCTTAAGTCGGCCACGCAGCTTTCTCCAGTCAAGTGAAATGTCAAAAAGAGTTTTCCCCACTTCACAACTTCCATTGTCGGATCCTGGAAGCCCACTTATGGCACACAGCATGTTGACAAACAGATTCAGAGCTGAGACGTGTTCTCACGGCAGAGGAAACAGGAAGCGCTGTACTTACGCTTATGTCGAGACTGCAAAGGCTAACGGCATCCTCATCCTGGGTGCTCTGCTTGCGTTTTCGCTGCAAAACAAACGATAGACAAGGTTCAAATGCAAACAGGGATTATGGCTTTGATTAAGGGAAGAAAAAAAGCAATCAATCGAATGGCACATGCAACCCTTGCCATTTCTACCGTGTTTCCCGAAAACCTTTAACCAACCTATGTAAATGAACAATTCTAAGAAAGCTTAAGAAATCATGGAGAAGCTTCAAACTCTAAGGTAATTGGCTTACATTATTCTGATTCCTGCTGCTACAATTTTTTTTTTTTTGTATTTCCTTTTTTCCTAAATGTCTTTATATATTAAGGCTTAGATATTTAGATATAAAGTTCAGATTCTGACTAACTTGGAAGAAGACGCTAGACCGGAAAGGAAATCTAATACACTTGAAGATATTTCATTTCTAGAGGTGCTTTGTACTTGGGTAATTTAAATTTAAAGTTCTAAACTTCGTCCAGGATCCTGATATAATCACAGAACCAGAATGCTGGAACAAATCTTAGACATCATCTCCAATCTTCCTGTTTTATAGCCATCAACACCAAGAAAAATCATTACTGGAACTGAAGAAAACTGTATTTGCAATGAACTTATGACCATCTGCCAGGTTAGATGTGGAAAATATATTTTCTTCTTTACAAAAAGAAAAGAAACTCCATCTACAAACCATAATAGAGCTCATCAGGGATACATTCACCTCACTTCTGCATTCCAGCTCAACCAACCAGGCAAGTATCACTTGAGTCCCTATGGTATGACTTTTTAAGTCTCCTGATCATAACTTGGCAGAAACTTACCAAAGGACCAGAATCACTGGCATGAAGTTCCCATGGAATCCAGAGACATGTTGGTCTTCAATCCCTAAAGAAGCCCACCTCTTCCTCCTCCTCTATCATACCCTGAGCAGGAAAGACAGCAAGTGGAAAGCAACCAGAGCCATCCTTGTCTGTCTTACTACAATTGTCCTAGTATTTCTTCAAATCAGTTCAAGGAAGATTTGTTGAACATCTATCATGAGCCTGGCCCTGCTTTTGCTTCTGGGACTGCAAAGACCAGCAGCAGCAGAGAGTGAGTTCCTTAACTCACATTCTTTCAGGAGGGACAGACCCTGAAGGAATTAACTAGAATGTAGAAAAATCCAAACATCCTAGGAAGGTCACTTCACTTTTCTGAGTTACCTCTTCTCAACTCTTAAGGTGGGAGTGATGATATTAGCTTCTACTCTCAAAGGGAGAGGAGTAAATATGGTAACGCATTTTAGAGCTTAGCAGAGTGCCTGGTACACAGTGGGTGCTCAAAACATGGCTTAGAAGACTCTGCAAGCACAGTGAGGAATAATTAGTTTAGCGTCGGTGGGGGTTGGAGAGGTCTTCTCAGAGAAGAAGGTGTTTGCATAGGCCAAAGATATTGGGAGGGGACTAGGGCCTCTTGTTCCATAGCCAGCCGCCTAGATCTTTAGAACCCCACAGGTGCACATAGTTCTATCCAGAGAAATGGAGTTCTAGATCTTACATATTATTCCATCTGAGCAGTGGAATGATTTAGAGATGAAGGCCAGGAACCAGGATACCAAATCAGCCATCTGGGATGGTGCTCAAGAATCTGCATTAACAAACTCACCAGGTGATTTTTAGGGGGTCAGATACTCTATTCAGGGGCTTTGAGGGGAGCCTTGAAAAAAAGGGGAGAGCCACGTGCCATTTTGAGAATGCTTCATGTTGGTATAGGGACCTGACCCTTATGATTCATCATCTAGTTACAATTAAAAGCAGCACTGTGGTGTCAGTGAAGCCAATTCACTGCTTAATATTTACAAGGTGACTTTTTGAGGCAAGTACAGCAAAGGATAATTTCCATTCTAGGATAAATAAACTGAAGTCAGGGGAGATAAACAATTTGTTCAAAGTAACGTGGCTAGGGTGTAACACTCTGAATCCAGGATTCTAATTTCTGGGGCAAAACCCTTTACACATATCACTGAAAGCATGCTTGGCAAATAGGTTACAACTCATTTACTACCCGGAACGTCTGGTTTTCTCTGCCTGGAGCTGTATTGAGAAGCAGTACACAGCACAGCAAAATGGGACAATGCTGCAATCAATCAGTAACATGTGCTGGGGTGTAAGAGAGGGGACAGCTGCTACCCAGGATAGTCTGTGCCCTTCCTGAGTCTGGCTTCTCTTGTGTTGAGAGGCCACAGTGTTATACCTGGGCGTTTGGGAAATGCCATGAGGGGCAGAGGCTCTGGGATGTTGTCTATGAGATGAATAATGCCTACCAGGTAGGGTTGTTGCTAGGATCATAGATGATATGCATATGGAGGCAGGAACGAGACCTGACACACAGTAGGCACACAATAAATAGCAGCTCCTGTCACGTGTTACCCAAACTGCAAGCCACACAGATATATGCTGCTACCCAATAATGTCAAGTTATAGAATTTCATGGTGCTACAATTCCAGTCTTAGAGCTCAACAATTTTGTCAATGCAACATGTTAATGGTAGCCTGTTATCTCAAGAAGCCCATCCTGGTGAAGGAGAGGGGATAAGAAGACGGGTTTTTTTTTAATGTTTATTTTTGAGAGAGAAATAGAGAGAGTGTGCATATGAGCCAGGGCTGGGGAGAGAGAGAGAGGGAAAGAGAGAATCCCAAGCAGGCTCTGTGCTATCAGTGCAGAGCCCAACTCAGGGATTGAACCCACAAACCGTGAGATCATGACCTGAGCCAAAATCAAGAGTCAGATGCTTACCCAACTGAGCCACCCAGGCACTCCAAGAGTTTTTTCCCTCAGAGGCACATAGCTCTCTCCAGACCAACTCAACAATTACCCAGGGCTGGAACCCAGTTTCCAGAGCACCCCTAACCTCCGACACTTCATGTGCTCCAAGTGTCAAATCCAGAAGATAAACATCCTCTAGTAGCCTTTTTAATTAAGCCATGGCCACTTAATCGGGGATAGAGTGATCTCCTTAAGAAACCCACACATTTATAAAATGAAAGCTGAAGGGTTATCAAAATGGATTTTCTTTTCGATTTCTATTACAGGGGGTGGTGACTGACCACTGCCAGCAACCAAGAAGGAGCCTGATGGTTAAGTTCTGGGCCTGAAGCAAAAACTTCACAAGTGTCGTTTAGCCATCTGTTCACTTGTTTTGTGTTTACTGAGCACTTCTGATGTGCAAAGCCCTGCGGCGGATCTGGGGATACAGCAGTGAATGAGCTAGGCAAGCTCCATGCTCACTAACTGGGAGTAAAAAGAAAACAAAATAATTACAGATTGTGATCTCCGTTGTGAATGAGTCAGATGAAGTGCTGAGACAGACTAGAAAGGGAGACACAGTTTAGAACGATAATTTACTTTTTTAATTTTTTTATGAATATAATTTATTATCAAATTGGCTTCCATACAACACCCACTGCTCATTCCAACAAGTGCCCTCCTCAATGCCCATCACCCATTTTCCCTCTCCCCCACCTCCCCATCCACCGTTAGTTTGTTTTCTGTATTTAATAGTCTCTTGTGGTTTGCCTCCCTCCCTCCCTATTTGTATCTATTTTTTTTCCTCCTTCCCTTCCCCCATTTAATTTAATCTTTTGTTTTCTGGTTTTTGGCTGACCTTCTCATGAGCCATAAGCCCATGAAGGCAGGACTTGGTCTGTCAAGGTCACGTTCCAGAACCTGCTGCAGTACCTGATGCATGGCCCCCACACCCTACGACAGCACTTGATTGTTTTGCAGATGCCCTCAGTCCTGCACCCTTTGAGAAGTTTGTTATCTTCACCAATTACCCAACTCCAACGGGGGCACAGCGGGAGAGAGAGGGGACCAAATGGGCACCCATTCCACCAGACCAGCCAGCCTGATTGGCCCACGAGATGAAAGGTGTGCAGGTGACACAGCCCCATGCATGGGTTGCATACCACAACCTAGGAGCTTCTAAATTCCACCCAGGAATTTCTAAACTATTGGAGAGCTGAGCTCATGTCAACGATCTGAAGAACAGTTCATGGGAAATTTAAATCCTGGAGACACAGACAAATGTGTATCTCAGAAAGCAGAGGGTGTTATCTCCATTTTACAGAGGAGGAGATGGAGGTTCAGAGAGGGGCAGGGATTTGCCCAAAGTTCTATAATTAGCAAGAGGCAGAGCCTGGATTCATCAGGCTCCAGGCTATGTGTTTCCCCACTACACTGTCCTGTCCCAGAGTCTGGAAGGGCACATCGTACAGAGATGGAGTAAGGAAGTGTTGCACATGAGGAGTTGGGGAGGAAACACCTTTATAACTTATTCTATTAAAGGACTGGCCTTGAAGACAGTACACCTAGATAACATTTTGTGGTCCTTTATAGTTTTAGAAGCTATCACTGCCTGCCACCAGGTAGGCTAGGGCTGAGTCAAGCCACCATTTTACTTTCCCTGTGCATCAGAAACAAAGGGCAGCTTACCTGTGGGGGAGGGGAGGTTCCTAGGCTGGAAGGACACTGAGCAAACTGTCTGCATTTACACACTTGGCCCTGCATGTTCTCATCAGCCAATTGGAGGAGCCATGGACCCACCCTGTTATTCTTGTTCAATTTACTGAAGCGAATGCAGAGTCTACTTCCCTTTCAACCATGAAAACAGAGCGCCTTGGGTGCTATAGTTTGCGCTGATTTGCGTACATAACTTTAAACCCCAGTGCCCTGTGCAGTAGGTCAATGAATAATTTCTGAATGAGTGACTAAACGAAAGAATGAATAAAGGAGGCCAGTGTTTTTGAGGTGACGCCCTTCCCTTCCGCTAACCACCTGGCTGCCAAAATTAAATCAAAACCTCAAAAGCAAAGATCACTGAAAGCTGACATTCTTCAACCTCAGATTTCCTTGGAGACACAAAACCTGCAAGTTTAAGCTACAACTCTTGCTTTCCAAATAAGAAAGGTTTTTTTTCCCTTACCAATGGAGGCATTTATTTTTCTTAAAATACATAGAGATGTTAAATCATGGCTGTTCAAACATTGGTCTAAGTGGGATATGGGTGACTTCCACTCCCCCTATGAGAAGGAATGTCAGATCTGTTCAAGGGTGAGGGACTCCCATGACCAGGGCATCTATCCAGGCACTGCCCTCAGCAATGGCACAGGGATTCATTCTTTAGGAGCAAGGAATCAAAGTATAAGAATACCTCAACTGAAGGGGAACAGCCAGCTTGAACCAAATCATAAGTGAACTTAATGGGCACTTGAACCCTTTGAACACCTAGGCACCTATCTAGGGCAGGCAGGAAAGGCAATTACAGAGGGGAATTTATAAGAACAAAGGGGCTGAATATACTATCTGGTTCCTTAGACCTGCAGGTTACATATTTGATGAGATACTTTCTAGAGATGCTTGGGTGCTAGAAAAACTCTCTCATGTTTCTCGAATCAAAAGAAACAAACAGGGGCGCCTGGGTGGCTCAGTCGGTTAAGCGTCCGACTTCGGCTCAGGTCATGATCTCGCGGTCCGTGAGTTCGAGCCCCGTGTTGGGCTCTGTGCTGACAGCCCAGAGCCTGGAGCCTGTTTCAGATTCTGTGTCTCCCTCTCTCTCTGACCCTCCCCCATTCATGCTCTGTCTCTCTCTGTCTCAAAAATAAATAAACGTTAAAAAAAATTAAAAAAAAAAAAAGAAACAAACAAACACAAAGCCCCTTTGTTAATTTGCAACAGAGTAAAGCAAACCTCATATATTCAGATATAAGGTCTGATGGAGATAGGGGTATGTTTGGATGGATCTGAGTGGACTCTGTTTGAGACTCACTACTGGTAACACCATCCTGCTATCTCAACCATAAGTCTTCACCTGTGCTCCTTCCAACCCACTTTCACGAAGCATCTTTGTTCTCCAGGCCACTCAATGGCTCTCTCCTTTAGGCGTGGCTACCTTCTAATAGAACAAGGTAGACCACTAAATCTCATGAGTAAATGGTCCATAAACAACTAGTTTTTCTCTGGTGTCCTGGGTAAGGCTCTCTATGGAGAGCACTGACCCTATCCCTGACTGATCAATGTTCAGAAGAACTGGGCCAAGCCTTAATGTCTTATCCTTATTGGGCTCAGCTCCCATTCTCTCTAGACTGAAATCTTGAGATCTTTGAGGTTTGGAATCTCAGAATCCAAGGAGAATCCAGGTGCTTTCTAATGTTTATTTATTTTTGAGACAGAGAGAGACAGAGCATGAACGGGGGAGGGTCAGAGAGAGGGAGACACAGAATCTGAAGCAGGCTCCAGGCTCTGAGCTTTCAGCACAGAGCCCAACGCGGGGCTCGAACTCATGGACCGCGAGATCACGACCTGAGCCGAAGTCGGATGCTTAACCGACTGAGCCACCCAGGCGCCCCTCCAGGTGCTTTCTAATACACAAGCGGAAGGAAGTGAAAGCTGAAAGTGGGCACCTGCTATGAGCCAAGCACTGTGCTCACAATTTAAAGGACTGTTCCATTTAAGCTACTCTTTAACCCAGTTTAAATAAGAATTGCTGTGTTCATTTTACAGTGAGGGACACTCATGCTCACTCAAGGTCACAAAATTAGTAAATACTAGAGAGGGATTTCTCTCTAGGCCAGCCTAATTCTCAAACCACTGATCTTTCTGCCTTACAATGCTATTTCTCTTTTTATATTGTTTAAAAACAATATGGGGTGCCTGGGTGGCTCAGTCAGTTAAGCATCCAACTTCTGCTCAGGTCATGATCTCATGGTTCATGAGTTTGAGCCCCGCATCAGGCTCTGTGCTGACAGCTCAGAGCCTGGAGCCTGCTTCAGATTCTGTGACTCCCTCCCTCTCTCTCTCTCTCTCTCTCTCTCTCTCTCTCTCTGCCCCCTCCCCCACTTGTACTCTGTCTCTCTCAAAAATAAACATTAAAAATTAAAAAAAAACCCAACATGTACCTTATTTGAATATATTAAAAATATAAAATATATTTAAACACATTTAAAATAATGCCTTTTAAAAACAATATAAAAGGCTCACAAAGTATTTCCCTACATACCTGAAGGAAATTAAGAGCTTAAATGAGACAGACCTGAGTTCAAAATCCAGCTCCACTATTTGCTATTTGGTGTGATAAACTTACTTCTTTATCCCTTCATTCGCTCAACAATTATTCACTGAGGACCTACAATGGGCCGGGGGCAGTTTCTAGATGTGGGGATATGTGTCTATAAAACACTTCCATAAGCTTTGATTTCTTCATCATGGGGTTATTTCGAAGATTAAAGGAAATAAAATATTTAGAACAGGGCCCGGAAAATAGCAAAAGATTAAAAAACGGTCATTATTCTTGTTACTGTGGCACTTTCCATTACCACTGTTGTCGCCGCTGTTCTGTTGTTATTTGACATCGTGAGGTGGGCAGGGTGGGTACCAGAGATGGGGATCCTACAGGATGGGGGGAACCTGGCTAGGACGCAGCCTGACCATCCTGGAACTACCCACGGCACACAGGGGTCTAAATGGACGCTCTCCAGATACCTTCAGTCACGTTTCCAGTGTGTTGTCCTTACTCCTCTCACAGAGACAGGGCAAATGCAAGGCCTGACTTCATTTTAAATGGCTGAGATTGAATTGATTAGTGTCGGAACAGCCCTGTTATTTAATCACAGGGCTTTTCTATTTAATAACCAAGTGAGCAGAGCAGCAAAAACACACTGATGGAAGGAGTGCAGCTCCCAACCTGACAGCAAATGGCCCCCGATTAGTCGTTTGTAATTATTAAATTCAAACCAGATCTCAAACCTTTTTTGATTTATCTCTTTGCTGGCAAACAGCTATGGTGGTTTCAGAGGCTTTAATGCCTCCCTTTCATCTGCGCCTTCTTTGGGGAGAGATTAGCAAAAGGATTTTGTGTTCTTGTACTTGCCCTTAGCTGGAGCTTGACTTGCTAAACTCACGTTTGGGCAGGGAACGGATCCACATTCTGTTTTGCTCCTGTCTGAAGCTGCAGGCGTGAGCGAGAGAGGGACCCCTCCTTCATTTTTAATACACTCCTGGGAGTTCCTCCTATTTTTAAAACACCCTTCTCCAACATCCAGCAACCTGATCCTGTTTTCTAGACTCTTCAATGTGCTCATGGGGTAGCAAACCTGGAAATCCTGGTGTTCTCTGAGCTACTAGTGAAGAAACCATAACTAACATGAAATGTAATTTTATGTTCAGATGCCATTAACTATAGTTTGAAAATGCTAAGTTGGCACTGAAGTCAGACTTGGTGGCTTCACACCCAAGTTATGACTTGTATTTGTTGTAGAACCTTAAGCACATCATTTCACCTATTCAAACCTCAGTTTCCTCATCTATAAAATGGGAATACAAAAGTTATCATGAGAGTTAACTAGATCAATGTGGGTAAAGGGCTTAGCACAATGCCTGGCACACAGTAGCTACTCAACTATCAGCGAAATAGTAGCAGAAGCAACTATAGCAGTAACAGCAAGTGAGAGCAGGTGCCAGAGGAAACAAACCATAGAGAAAATACTTAAAATGTATAAAAGTCTACCCACTAACCTGACTTTGGAAAACTAGGAAAAGCCCTGATTGTTGATTTTGGCCATGGAACACCTGGCCTTTAGGCTGTTTGGAAGCAGAGATGAAATCGTCCTGGCCAAGGAAAGGTCCTTCTCTCCCACGGGAAGGAAATCACGTCCAACCGGACAAACGGGAGGAGGGGAGAGCCCTGCTAACCAACTGGCAGCCAGAGTCACTGTCATTCCTCAAACATAGACCACCTTTCCCTCCAAAAACACTCAAGGCCAGGGGAGCAGGAAAGAAGACAGGAAACGTGGTCTACTCAGGGTAGAGAGCTGGTGAGTATATTTTCCAGAGAGATTACCTAGAAAAACTTCATTATGGGCATCAATTTAACTTGGGAGAAGGGGGTGTTATTCACAAAGATTTTCAACAATAGGATGTGACAGGAAGCACAAAATTGAATTAACCAGAGTGCTTTTTTCTTGGCCTTCTAATAATTACTATAATTATTTTGTGTGTATTTTTACTGGCTCTCAGGTGCACTGACTTGGACTAATCACAGTCCTTCGTTCATAACACATTACAATCGCTGATGCTTCCCTGGCCCTCTTTTATGTGTTTATTCATTTACTTTTAACAGCATAATGAACTCTCATTTATTAAAATTCTTTGCATATGCAACGGTTTGAAGCCCTTATCAACAAAAAAGTTATTTGTATGGTTTAGGGAATGTCTAAACAATTGCTTAATTTCTAGATAATTACTCTATGTAACCAATCAACTTCGATAATCCAACTGCACAATTCAGAGTCAAACGTGTTTGTGGTCCACAGTAATACTGGGAACGTGATTTTACAAGGAGAGTTCTCAGATCTTTACTCATTTTGTGTTCCTGCCTTTTCCTATCTAGAAAGATCCCGGTGCTGGTGATGCCTTATCAGCCACAGCACCCCATGCATTCCTAAGTAGGTCCTTAAATGCTAACAGGCAGGCATTTAACCATAGGGAGAGCAAGGCTTCCTTTGGTTCCTGGTGTCTGGACCATCTACTCCTGGAGGCACCTTGCCACACAAAGCAGAGGTGAATACTGGCTGCACCTGCTGAGACGCATTGTAAATCCTGACAACTCATCAAGACAGTCCTTTAAATAGAGAAAAGGTTCCCTGGCAGAACCATTAGGTACTGGCTATCAGATTAGAACTCACAACTTGAGTTGCTGAAGTTTAGGGTTTTTTATGGCATATTCTGGCTGCTCTTCCTTTTCATTCCTCCTTCCCTTTGCTGGGTTTATAATGACAACCGTCTATTAAGAATCCACTGCAGGACACCTGGGTGGCTCAATCGGTTAAGTGTCCAACTTCAGCTCAGGTCCTGATCTTGCGGTTTGTGAGTCTGGGTCCCGTGTTGGACTCTGTGCTGACAGCTCAGAGCCTGGAGCCTGCTTCAGATTCTGTGTCTCCCTCTCTCTCTGCTCCTCCCCCACTCATGCTCTGTCTCTGTGTCTCAAAAATAAATAAAAACATTAAAAAATTTTTAAAAAAGGATCCACTGCATGCTGGGTACTTTCCGCATGTGACATCCAATCTTTACAGCTGTATACACACACAAAAATAATTACACCTGAGGAAACTAAGACTTAAAGAGTTTAAATGGCTCATTGAGGGTGCTCTGTAAGTGCACAAAACAAAAAAAAATTTATGTCAGATCTGGCTGTGTAGCCAGTCCTGCTGGTCCATATCCCTAGGCAATCACTATTCCCTTACGTAACTGGGCTTTCTACTGGCCAGAAATGCTAGGGATTTAATGCCATCAGGAGCAGCCCTCAACCTGTGAGGTACTGGAGTTAGTAGGCAAATAGCCCAGCTTCCTACAGTTTGTGGGGACAACTGTGAGATATGGTCTCAATCTTGACGGTACACTGGAACCACCAAGGGAGTTTAAAAAACTCTCATGCCTGGCTCCCATTATCCAGGGATTCTGAACATCAGGAGTTTCAAAAGCTCCCCAGGTGATTCTAATGTGCAGCAAAGTTTGAGAACCACTGTCCTATGTAGTGTCCCAGCAGTCCCCAGCAGGATTGAAACCCAGCTGCCCACAGAGCTAACCTGTTCATGATTACGTCCTATATCAGCTTCCTTCCCTTCCCTGTCTCTTCCCTGTTTCGTCAGCAGTGCTTCTGGGGATTATTTCCCAAATAAACCACTTGCACTTGTATTTGGGTCTGTTTCTGTGGGACTGAGCCAAAGATAAGCTGAATATAGCCCGGTGCCTCTAACACTGGAAGTGTACTAGGAGGCAGGTGAAGCCACAGAATAAACACAGTCCATCAACTTGACTTTGCAGGAAGCCATGCCAGCCATTATTTGTATGCTTCAACAAGAACGGAATGTCAATTTACATGAGATTTTAAAGATAAGTCTGGGAAGAAATTTAAAATCAAGTGACCTTCACATTGATCTTCCCTTGTACAAGACACACAAAGGGCTGAGTCTGCTTCCTCTCTGATCAGAGGTTGGGAAGTGTCCAGAAGTCAGAGAGAGTCACAGCTCCTCCTTCTCCTGACTTCATGGTCCACCCACAGTTCTCCTCTGGCAAAAGGTCCTGGCAAGACTCTATCAGGGAGCTGCCTTCATTTGATTACAAATTAGAGACCAAACTGCTTTAAGTATAAGCCCTTACTGCTAACAAGGACAACCCCAATGTTACTTTTTTTTTTGTATCTCTATTCACCAGGTGAAATTCGTTCTTGCATGGAGAGATTAGACCTGCAGATTTTCAATTAAGGTGAGAAACAACAACACAAATAGGCATTTAATTACAGTCTTAGAATGGAAGCCTGGTTTGATTCTTGGTCTCCATGATTGGTGGGAACACTGGAGACTTATAATCAGGAGCCTTAGAAGTGTGGAGGCAGGTGTCAACAAAATCATTTAACCTGTCCTTATATACTGCAGGCAAAAGTGTGAGCTTATATAAGTGAACTTTCTGGAAGATGCTCTGATAATACCAATAAAATGACTAATAGGAACAACCGTGGGGAAACCATGGATATACTTTGACCAAGACCTATGCAGAAGGGTGTTTACTGTAGCACTGTTTATAATAGCAAGACACTGGAAACAAAATGTCCACCAAAACAGACTGGCTAAGTAAAACTAGTCTATCCATATAATGAGACATACCATGCTATTAGAAAGAATAGTGTAGAGCCACCCAGTGTATGGAAAGACCTCCAGGATATATTGAGTTACCAAAATAATAATAATAGAATAATAATAATAAACAGTATGCACAGCCTGTTTCCTGCTATGTCAAATTCTTAAAATTAAAGGAGAAAAAGTACAAAGGCGCCTGGGTGGCTCAGTCGGTTAAGCATCCAACTCTTGATTTCGGCTCAAGTCATGATCTCACAGTTCATGAGATAGAGCTGCACATCAGGCTCTGTGCTGACCCTGTGGGGCCTGCTTGGGATTCTCTCTCTCTCCCTCTCTCTCTGTCCTTCCCCCACTCATGCTCACTCTCTCTCTCAAAATAAATAAACATTAAAAAAAGAAAACAGAAAAAGTACATACTCTCATATACATACATACACCCTGATATACGTATTAAGTTTTTCCTGTAAGGAAGCACATGAAACTGGGGACAAGCCTAGGGTAGGAAGAAGACTATCACTTTTTATTTGGTGCTTTCTTGTACTTATGTACCCTAAGCATGTATATATGTCATTTTATTAATGCCATTATAGATTATGTGGGTACTGGAACAACTGTCCTTTTGTTTGGTGGTGGCTATTTCCTTTATGTGTCTCTGTGCTAAAAAGAAAGATGATACATCTAAAACCATTTTTTTAAAAAACAGATACATGTAGGTAGGTTGGACTTGGAGGCATCAGAACAAATTCATGGTTATACACACACATTTGTGTTTTTCCCTACCTCTATCTACTGAGAGGTATAAAAGTAGTGGCACCCTAGGAGCTATAAACACACCCAGGGCCCAGATCTTATTTTTAAACTGCCATTATCCACTAAAAGGACCCAGGGCTCCTTGGAGAAAAGGCTAATTCCAGGGCTAGGGCAGGGAAAATACAAGATGATCCTGGTAATCTTTTTGTATAAAGAAGTAATGAGGGGTGCCTGGGTGGCTCAGTCTGTTAAGCGTCTGACTCTTGATTTCAGTTCAGGTCATGATCTCATGGTTCGTGGTTTTGAGCCCCACATCAGGCTCTGCACTGACTGTGTGGAGCCTGCTTGGGATTCTCTCTCTCCCTCTCTCTGTGCCCCTCTTCTGCTCACTCTCTCTCTGTGTCTCAAAATAAATGAACTTAAAAAAAATAAAAGAAGAGGGGCACCTGGGTGGCTCAGTCTGTTAAGTGTCCGACTTCAGCTCAGGTCATGATCTTGTGGTCCATGGGTTCAAGCTCCACATTTGGCTCTGTGCTGACAGCTCAGAGCTTGGAGCCTGCTTCAGATTCCGTGTCTCCCTCTCTCTGCTCCTCCCCTGCTCGCACTCTGTCTCTCTTTCTCTCTCTCAAACATAAAAATAAACATTAAGAAAATAAAAAAATAAATAAAAGAAGAAGAAAATGTATAGTTTTTAAAAAATAATTTAAAAAAAAAGAAGTAATGAAATGTTCTAAGAACAAGGGATAGAATCACCAGCTTATAGGGCTCTCCCCAGCCACATCTGAGACAATGAGTATCAAATGAATGATAGTTAGCAATGGGCCAGAACTCACCGAAAAAACTAGGAATCCATGAACCCCTGCTGACATAAACAATTGAATGAACAAATGGCGGAGAAGGGAAATCTTTTCTGTTAGAACACTAACAAATAAACAGAGATGGGATGATGGAGTTTAGCATCAATAGATGCTAAAACTAAGTAGGTTAACATTTCATGACAAATAGGACTGCCATAGTTTTGATTTACTTGTTACTTAAAAAGGGAAAGACCATAACTTTACAATGGAGAAACTTACAAGATGCCACCTGAACTAAGTAATCAAAGCTAATGTCACCAATACTGATATAAAAACTGATATCCTGAATCCTCTGATATGACACACTGAGAAAAACACCGTATCAGTCCTGTAAATATTCCTATGAAAAATGCACAGCCTAAAAAAAGTATTCTCCCATCACTCTAGATATTTTTTAAATGTGTAATCTGAATCTAAACACATGAAGAAATATTTAATAAACCCACATTGAGGGAAACCATACAACATAAGTGGCCTCTACTCTTTAAAACTCTCAAAATCAAGAAATACCAAGAAATCCCGGGGAACTGTTCTAGATTAAAGGAAGCTAAAGAATACATGACAATAAATGCAATGCATGACCCTAAACTGGATTCCAGACCAGGAAAAAAATAGCTATAAAACACTGTAACAGTTGGCAAATTTTAAAAATGAATAAATGATGGGAATGCAAGCTGGTGCAGCCACTCTGGAAAACAGCATGGAGGTGCCTCAAAAAACTAAAAATAGAACTACCCTATGACCCAGCAATTGCACTACTAGGCATTTATCCAAGGGATACAGGTGTGCTGTTTCGAAGGGACATATGCACCCCCATCTTTATAGCAGTACTATCAACAATAGCCAAAGTATGGAAAGAGTCCAAATGTCCATCGAGGGAAGAATGGATAAAGAAGATGTGGTATATATGTACACACACACACACACACACACACACACACACACACACAATGGAGTATTACTCGGCAATCAAAAAGAATGAAATCTTGCCATTTGCAACTATGTGGATGGAACTGGAGGGTATTATGCTGAGTGAAATTAGTCAGTCAGAGAAAGACAAAAATCATATGACTTCACTCATCTGACGACTTTAAGAGACAAAACAGATGAACATAAAGGAAGAGAAACAAAAATAATATAAACATGGAGGGGGACAAAACAGAAGAGACTCATAAATACAGAGAACAAACTGAGGGTTACAGGAGGGGTTGTGGGGGGGGGGATGGGCTAAATGGGTAAGAAGCACTAAGGAATCTACTCCTGAAATCATTACTGCACTATATGCTAATTTGGATGTAAATTAAAAAAATAAAAATAAAAAGCATTTAAAAAATGAATGAATCAGTTAACATATTCTGTCAATATTAAATTTCCTGCTTTTGATAATTAGATGGTATGTGAGGATGCTCTTGTTCTTACACTGAAGTATTCAAGGCCCAAGGGACATAATGTCTGTAACTCATTCTCAAATAGGAAGAGAAAAATAATTCATATTTATAGGTTATATAAATGTTTACTGTGTGTGTGTGTGTGTGTGTGTGTGTGTGTGTGTGTATTCTCCACAATTTATATATGGTGTATACATATATATAGTATATACTACACATACATACATATATATATACATACATATATATACATACATATACATACATATATATATACAGAGATACACAGAGACAGAGAGACAAAGAAAGACAGAGAAATAAAGCAAATGTAAATAACAACTGTAAATAAACAATGAATCTGGGTAAAGTATCTTACTCTAGACACCCAACTTTTCTCTAAGTTTGAAATTATATTAAAGTTGCCAAAAACAAAACAAAATAAATTCACAAATAACGTACACACTCCTCCCCTCCCCAAGCAAAATACGTGCCATGTCCATTTGTTCCTCTTTGGGGCATCAGATATCCATGCACTGCCCAACTCCAGTGGGGATCGGACCCTCTGGGCTCAGCTCTGCAGTATCTGTTAACCCTTGGTGGCCAAGGGCCTAGAGCTCCTGCAGGTGCAGAGTCCATCCAGGCACTCCAGCAGACCTTGCTTGGGTTTTAGCTGGGATATAATTTCTTAGGCCCGAGAAGAATATAATTTAAGAATTACTTAATCAAGAGTAGCTCTCTTCCTTTTTTTTTTTTTTAATTTTTTTTAACGTTTATTTATTTTTGAGACAGAGAGAGACAGAGCATGAATGGGGGAGGGTCAGAGAGAGGGAGACACAGAATCCGAAACAGGCTCCAGGCTCTGAGCTGTCAGCACAGAGCCCGACGTGGGGCTTGAACTCATGAACTGCGAGATCATGACCTGAGCCGAAGTCGGACGCTTAACGGACTGAGCCACCCAGGAGCCCCAAGAGTAGCTCTTTTCCAAACAAACTGGAATCTTTCACAAGAAGACGTTTATCCTTAAATTTTTCAGTAGGAAAGAAACAACTGTGAGGAAAATAATTGTGTAATAGTTATTATCCTTTCCCTGCAAATAAGGTATTTGAATATGCTAACAACCTCTCTTAACATAGCTCCTCTGATTGGTGTCTCAGGAGGCGACTGGAGCCTCAGGAGAAGCCACAGACAGTCCATGTGGCAAAGACTTCTCATCCAGTCCACCTAGAGTTCATTAGCTCCAGTTTTCAGAGGAGTCTTGACCAACTTGAGAATAATGCTCTTGGCAAAAGCCTGCAGAAAAGCCATCAGGACGGTAATGTGAAAGTGAGCCACCACTTCTGATGGGATATCTGGAAAGATGTCAACTGTGATTAGAAGGACATTTTCCTTCTGCAGCTGTCTCTGAAAGTGGAGGAGGACCTCATCACAATGCCAAATTACGTGAGGCGGGCAAACACCAGGGACACGTAGGTGTCTTCAGAGCACCCTCCTTCATGGCACGATCATGTCCTGTCAAGTTTTGAGTAAAAAAGCAAAAGCTGTGGTGAGCCACAAATGGGCTGCAGGGAGGGGGGGGAAGTACTCTGTGCTAAATTTTCTAATCCTGAATTTTTGCTTCAAAGCCTATCCCAATCACTTTTATCCTGAAGTCTGAAACCAACGTCTGGATTTTGCAAAATCAAAGCATATTTATCCAGCATTTAATCTATTTCCCAGGAAATCGGTGTTTTACTAAGAACAGAATTCTTTCACACCTAGAACTTCCCTGGACATTTCTAAGTCCTAACCCAGCACACAGAAAAGGCTCAACAAATGTTTGTGGACGGATACATGTGAACAAATGAACACACTTGCCCACAAAAAGGCAAATATAAAGCTGTAGAATTAAAAATTTTTTTTCTTTGTTTTCATTTTTTTGGAGGGGAGGAGGAAGGGCAGAAAGAGAGAGACAGAATCTTAAGCAGACTCCACGCTCAGTGCATATCCCAACACAGGGCCTGATCCTACAACCCTGGGATCATGACCTGAGCCGAAATCAAGAGTCAGACACGTAACCAACTGAACCACCCAGGTGCCCCCAAAGCTGTAGAATTTCTCTTCAGGAAAACTAAACACCAAGAAGTGCCATCCATAAAACTTCATTTTTGATCCTCGGGCCCACGGTATTCCTGAATTTTGACAATAGAAACCCAGGAATGACAAGAGACTCACATAAAAGAATTTCACCAAATGGGTTCATTCAGTCAACAAATATTTTGTTGAACACATATTATGTGCGAGGTACTATGCAAGCTAGATACATGCTTAACAAAAGAGATACAGGTCCCTGCCCTCAGAAACAATAGGTCTAACTGGGGACAGAGAGTCGAGTGGGGACAGAGACAATAAACCAGTAAGCAAACAAACGGGCTAGTTTTAGTGTACTAAGAGTTATGAAGAAAGTAAACCAGGGTAATATGAAAATCTGTGAAAGGGGGTAGAGGCAGAGACTCTAGAAAGAGAAGTCAAGGAGGCTTCTTGGAGGACATCTGAGAAGAAGCCTAAGCAGAATGTAGATGGGTGAGAAGGAAGAGTTTCTAAACGCCTCTCACCATTAAAGGTTCAAGTTCTTTCCTCTCACATATTCCCAACACAGTCCCTGATGCTTGTTCTAATTGGCCAGTGCCCATGCACATGTGGTGCTCCCATACCTGATGCTCATTCTGATTGGCCAGAACCCATTCATGTGATTTTTTTACATGGAAAATCATCATGTCTGATTAATAAGGATGTTATCTCTGGGGTGCCTAGGTGGCTCAGTCGGTTAAGTGTCTGGCTCTTAATTTTGGCTCAGGTCATGATCTCACTGTTCATGAGTTTGAGCTCTGCCTTGGGCTCTGTGCTATTAGCATAGAGACTACTTGGGATTCTGTCTCTCTCTCTCTCTCTCTCTCTCTTTCTTTGTCTCCCTCTCTCCCTCCCTCAAAATAGATAAATCAACTTTAAAAGAAAAATAAGGATGAGATCTGTATTAGGGTAATTTTCCTCAGTTTATTTGAAAAGAAAATGGGGGTGAATAATTTTATTCTTCTTTGTGTTATTTTCAGCCATGAAAAATGTCCTGAATTTCTGAAGACTTAATTCCTCTAAAACTCTGTGTAAAGTCAGGTCTTGGCCCACCTTCTACCTCCAACCCTCATTCTCTCTGCTCTGGGCTCCAGCCTCCTGTAATCTCAGTTCCTCTTCCTCCAAGCTCCCTCATGCCTGGAGTCCTCTCCCCTCCTCCCTTTCTTGCAGTGACCTGCTCATCTTTCAAATGCCAGCCCTGACAAGGGAAGTATTCCAAGATGGTTCTAAACCAGATCAAATCTCCCAGTTATATCCTCTCAGCATCATGTGTTTCTTCTTTGTTGTACTAACCCATCAAAATGTCGCCATTTACTTGTGTGATTCCTTGATTCATATCTGATTCCTCCCTCAGAGCTGAGGTCAATGAGTGCAGAAACCAGATCAAGTTTCACCCACTGCAGCACCTCTAGCACCTTCCACTATGAGGGTAGAGTTTAATGCTATGCTGTCACCATCTTGAAATTCTTAGAAACTTCTTAATAAGGGCCCTGCATTCTCATTCTTCTCTGGACCTCACAAATTATGTAGCCAGTCCTGAGAAAGAAAGAATGTATAGGGACTCTTACGTGATTGGTACTCATTCTGAGGCCACCTTCTGGTTCTGAGGCCACCATCCCTAAAAATCCGAAGCAAGTTTGATGTCCAAGCACCTATTCATTCAAATATCACACAAATATTTATTAGGCAACTCTATTTGCCCACAGAGTGGAGCCCTTCTGAGCACAGAGCCCTGTCTATGAAGCTGGCCCTACTCCTGCCTTCCTCTTGGAGGTCCCGATCCCATGTTACTTACAGATGCTTCTGACTCTTCTGATATATCCTGGGGTATATGCCACCCTGGACTTGACCACTGTCTGGAACAGTCTAGGTTTCATGGGACAGGACCTCCCTGGCATGGGCCCAACCCTGAGGACAAGAAATTCTGTCCCCATTAGAACTTCAGTTCTGCCTTCTTGGCCTGCCTTTTGGTTCAGGCCCACACAGAATCTGTATCATGCAGAAGCACCTTTTTAATCTCCCTAATTTTGAAATCCTGGTTCTCCTCAGGATGTTGTAAAAAGCTTTGCCAGAAAATGGCTCCCTGAGTTTGGCAACACTGCCTGCTGTGTTTCAGCAGGCTTATCTGTGATGCATCTGTAAGTGTTTACCTTGAGTGGCCACAGACCCACAGTGTTGTTCTACTCACTGGATGTCTCCTACTGAAAAATAACTGATAAATGCCACACAATGAATTAAATTTACAGGCAAATTCAGGAGTGCCAAGTCTGTTAGAAAATTATAATACCATCTTGACAGAGGGATAGCAAAAGTGGAGACCGATGTTATTCATCAGAACAGAGTGTCACCAATATGTTAAGGAGAATGCTAGAGAGAGTTGAACACTAAGCATTTCAATAGATTTTTGAATTCAAAGAAAGAAAAGTGATATGTTGACTTATACCATTTGGGTATCTACTGAGGCTAGTATTTCCCAAAGGATAGGTCTGGTGCAACAGTGGTTTGTAAGATCATGTTAGGCAGAATGTTTACCAGCTGTCTTAGTTTGTGTTGCACCCAAAGCAGATCCTGGGCTAAAGATTCAGGTATAAGCTTTTTACATGGGAGGCAATCCCCCAAGAACTGTAGGGAGTGGGGACGTGAGACAGGGAAAGGGGGAAGCCATTTAAAGAGTGTGGAGCCAGCGGGTTACGGTTCCAGCCATGGGCAGCCAGAGTTCAACCCACTGAGGACGGAAAGACCGTGTAGGACATACCTCATAATTTTCCACTGAAGGATGAGGTGGGGCAAGTATTCCATCCACTAACTCCTGCCTCTCTTTGATGGAGAAGGGATCCTCAGGATGTTAACTCCCCTGGCTGGAAATCCCCTCAAGTAGAAGGGCACAGGAAGTCACAGGTGGGTACAGGGGACTCTGCAGGTGATAAGAGCCGGGGCACTGGGAGAGTCTGCTTTACCCAGATCCAATCACATAATAAGAAAGTCATTATGTTTTCAGTTCACTGTCCAGTTTGAATCCATCAAAGAGAAAGGCTGAGCTTGGGTTACCTCACCTTAGATGCCCACCTAATCCTTACCAACCTCGGTCTTTCTCTTCTGGGTTCAGAGGCTCAGGTAACAGCACCTAGCTAGAATTTAGTTACATTGTTTTGTGTATATTTATTTGTCTTAATAGTTCCATTCTATTTAATGCAAGCATACTGGTTTTCCCAATAATATAAACTTTTTTTTGAGGGGGGTAGGAAGCATACACATGCATGCATGAGCCAGGAAGGAGCAGAGAGAAAAGAGAGAGAGAACCCCAAGCAGGTTCCATGCCCAGCATGGAGCTTGAGGGACACAGGGCTCAATCCTACAACCATGAGATCATGACCTGAACCGAAATCAAGAGTCAGACGTTAACAAACTGAGCCACCCAGGTGCCTCTAAACTTTCCACCAAAAATAGAAGAGAAAAAAACTGTTGTTTTGTAGAAAATTACTAAGTATTTTTCAGTGTTAAGGGCTAAGGTAAAAGGTGATCCACAAAGGTTTAGCAAACACTTTCTTTGTGGAAAATCCCCCTTGTAATTGTCACACAAAGTAACCATCCCTTGTGTTTTGCTCATGACAAGTACAGAAGAGCAACACTGTGATGCCCTCTGCCTGGGATGACTGCAAGGGGACTCCTTTTTCCCTGTGACTTCTGGAGAGGATCTGTAGTCTTCTGTCTGCCCAGTCATGGATTAAAAATGAAATTCATATCTAATAGGTCTAACTTTAGCCACAGGAAATGGGAGTGCTTGGGACCCAAAGGGTTAGCCATACTTTGTTTGAGGATGGACACATTATCTTTACTGAGCCTTCTTCCTTCCCCTTTTTGGGAGGGGAGGGAGTGGAGCTAAGGTTTGGGGAATAGGCAGGAAGGGAGGACTGCTGGATCTGTTTCCTGGTCTCCTCTGTGGGAGATTTCTCCCCTCTTGGTTGTCAGTCCTGGCACTCAAATTTATGCTACATTTATTAGGACCAAGCAGTGCCCACTTTTGGATGTATTATAAAAGATATTTTGATAATGAAAACCACCCAAATGAGGAATTTAAAAACCCTCTATGTTGCAAACATCCAGACACCTTGACAGCAGATATGAAATGCTTCTGTAAAAAAAACAAACAAAACAAAAACAAAAACAAAAAACAAAAAAAGGAAAAAGGCAAAGAAAGAAGGAAAGAAAATTTAAACCTAGTTTTTAAAAACTTGTATTTATCAATTTTCTCTGGCTTTATTACAATGTACACAATTTGCAGAAATCTATTTTATCAGAAGGTGCAGATCACAACTGATGTTATCTTTCTCTTAGGGGATGCATACGTAGTAAATAGAGCAAATGAGGAATAATTTTTACCTGTTTTTTTTCTTTTTTTTTTTTTAATGTTTATTTATTTTGAGGGAGACAGACAGAGAGTGAGTGGGAAAGGGGAAGAGAGAGAGGGAGACACAGATTCTGAAGCAGGCTCCAGGCTCTGAGCTGTCAGCAGAGCCCAACACAGGGCTCCAACTCATGAACCATGAGATCATGACCTGAGCTGAAGCCAGACACTTAACCGACTGAGCCACCCAGGCACCCCTATCTGGTGGTTTTCCAGTTTTTTAGGTCACCAAACTAGCTATATGACCTCAGGCATTTCACTTTCCCTCTCTGGATATCAGTTTCATTATCTGTGAAATGAGGGAGTCAGACCAGGTGACCTCTGAAGTCTCCTTCTAACATTGTTTGGATCTGTGACAACATGTGGCCAAAGAAAATGCTGAGTGGGGAATATTTCTAAAAATAAATAGGAGATTCTCAATTTGCCTCAAAATCATGGATTACAATCTTATCTGTAAAGAATATTTTTGAAACATAAGACCCCAGCATAGCCTAGTGAATTGCACAAAGAAGGTGACCCACAAATGCGTAGTGAATGAATGGACAAAGGCATCTTCCCTGAGCATCTTTTGAGGAAACAAGGCTAACGCCAGTATGACCAATGGTCAGTGAGAGAGAATAGAAAATTCAAGAGTTAGGAGAAGAAAGAAAGGGCAAAAAGGAGAGTGAGCAAGGGAGAGGGGACAGGAGAGAAAAAAATAAACACACATAAATAGTCAATGCTGGTTATTCGCAGAAGTTACGTTCTATAAAGTCTCCTTGAACAGGGAGTTAATGAATGCAGGGCTGTTTCTGAGAGCCTCTGGTCACAATGTTTTCATCAACCAATCAAGACATAATCTTGTTTTGGGACACCTGGGTGGCTCAGCTGGTTGAGAGTCCGACTTCAGCTCAGGTCATGACCTCAAGGTTCATGAGTTCGAGACCCGCATCGGGCTCACTGCTGTCAATGTGGAGCCTGCTTCAGATCCTCTGTGCCCTCCTTTCTCTGCCTCTCCCCTGCTCATGCTCTCACCCTCAAAAATGAATAAACATTAAAAAAAAAGAAATGACTTACAAAAAAAGACATAATCTTGTTTTATGTGTATTTCTAATTAAAGACACCTTCTTTAATATACATTGTTGACTCACTTAACATTGAACTCACAGCCAAGAGCACTATAACTTGTGCCTGCAGGGAGCCTACTGAACACATGTATTTTCTCTATAAGGCGCACTGCAGCCATCCTGTGCTTAGACAACACAGCACTGCTACACTCAGGGGCCATGTTAAATAATGAAATGAACAAGTAGCACAAAAATGTGAAAAACATGGTACTAAATAGACCATGAAAAAGACCCTTGTTTACAGCATAAGAGCGAAACAGTAAGGCAGGGTGTTACCTTGATTGACCTCAGGTGAGAACAGGCGTGTACAGTCATTCAAATTTTTTGCTACTCTATTCACCTCCATGAATGACTGCAAACGTGCTCTGGGTATTGGTTTGGGGGTTACAAACACATTTTAGCAAGCGGGCACATAAAGAATTTCTAAAGGATGAAGACTGACAGTATATGTGTGTGTGTGTGTGTGTGTGTGTGTGTGTGTGTGTGTGGAGAGAGAGAGAGAGAGAGAGAGAGAGAGAGAGAAGTAAAAAAAGAAATGCATGAAATGAGGAAATGAATGTTTCGCTCGAAAGAGCTTTGGAGTTCACGGTGGGGTCAGGCCCTGCACAGAGTGAGGAGAATAGTGTTACCATGTTGCTGTACCCCTCTCCCCACACCCTTTTTAATCCCAGAGACACAAAGATGCTTCAGGCAGGACTGGCTATATAACTTGCAGAACTCAGAGCAAAATGAAAATGTGGGGCCCCTTGTCCAAAAATAATTCTTTCAGATGAGCTACAGCAGAGCATTAAACTGCACATGTGGCCCTTCTGAATGGAGGAAGGACCCTAAGCACCCAAATAGGTACAGGCAGGAGAAGCAGGTCGTGGCTTCAGGCCCACAGGGAGGCCTGAGTCCGGTGAGGATATGTGGCTGGTTCAAAGAAGGCACTTTACCCCACACTACACTTCTTTGCCCAAAGCCTCAGGTCTTGTCTTACTGTCTCAGGCTGGACCTTACCCCACACACCAGCCCAGGTCAGGCAGTGCAGAAAAGCCCAATTTCTTTTCCTTCAGTGCAGATCCACCTGGCCCCAAGTTACAGCAAACACCATAAGAGCAAGAAGGGTTGACTGGGTGATTTCTATCTAAAATAAAGAGTAGAGGGGCACCTGGGTGGCTGAGTTGGTTAAGGGCCAACTTTGGCTCAGGTCATGATCTCACAGTCCGTGAGTTTGAGCCCAGCGTCAGGCTCTGTGCTGACAGCTCACAGCCTGGAGCCTAGTTCAGATTCTGTGTCTCCCTCGCTCGTGCTCTGTCTCTCTCACTCTCAAAACTAAATAAACATAAATTTTTTTAATAAAGAGTGGAGGGTCCCCAATTTTTTGTTCCTTCCTTATCCAGAAAACCAGAATACAGAAACTGCCTCTGTGTTCACACATTTACACACAGAAATGCGTGTGTTTCTTTGAGGCAAAGACTCTTTCTAAATTGTCTACAATTCAGACTTTAGTAACTTATGCTCCAAGGTGAGGAATGGGGGTAGGAATGACGGTGGGCTTGGGATTAAAACAAGATGCCATTTCACACCCATCAGACCAGCAAAATTTAAAAATCTGACAACACTAAGGGTTGCAGAAATGGAGACTCACATAAGGTTGGAGGGAGGGTCACGGACTAGAGAATAGTTTGACCGCTTCCAGTCAAGCCAAAGACGTGCATGTCTTACTGGCCAGCGTCCCTCTTTCAGGGAGATACTCCAGAGTAATTCTTGCACGTGCTGGGCACATGACATCCATGCGCATGGATGGTTAGGGTGTTTATAAAAGCAAAGGACTAGAAATGACAGGAATACCTATTAGTGCAGAAGCTGAGGAGAGGACCTGCACCAACATCCCTGTCAGTCAAAACCAATCCATCAAGCAAGCTTCCTCTTTCACACATACCTGCCCAGACCATTTCTTTGCTCTCAGATGTATATCGTGCACATCAGCTCCAGCACCATTAGCTCATGCCTCCTACCTGACTACATTTGTATTCCAGAATCACATGGGGCCTTCATGCTTGCAGACCAGTAATTCTCAGATTTTTTTGTTTCAGGACCCCTTTACTTTTAAAAACTATTGAGGGCTCTGAAGAACTTTTGTTTATGTGGGTTATGTCTGTCAATATTTACAGCATTACAAAATAAAATTAACATATTTTAATGAAAATTAACTATATTTTCAATGTTTATTTATTTTTGAGAGACAGAGACAGAGCATGAGTGGATGAGGAGGAGAGAGAGAGAGAGAGACAGAGACAGAGAGAGAGACACACACACAGAATCCAAAGCAGGCTCCAGGCTCTGAGCGGTCAGCACACGATGTGGGGCTTGAACTCATGAACTGTGAGATCATGACCTGAGCTGAAGTCGGATGCTTAACCGACTGAGCCACCCAAGTGTCCCTAACTATATTTCCAAGAACAAAAACACGGTGAGAAGAGCAGCATTGTTTTATACTTTTACAACTCTCTTTACTGTCTGGCTGCATAGGAGACAGCTGATTCACATACCTCCTTCTGCAATCAACCTGCTGTGATGGTTATTTTGGTAGATGCCTACGAAGAAAATCTGTTTTGTAGTGATAACAGTGAATTTCTAGGTCTTGGGGACTCCTAGGGTCCTTGGCTCACAATTTGTAAATCACTGTTTCAAGTCACTCTCCACTCTGCCAAAGTTGTCTTACACACAAACACCATCATGTCATTTCTTGCTTCCTTCAAACTGTCAATGGCTGTCTATGGTCCAAACTCTGCTCATAAACTCTTCCCATTTGGCCACTTCAGTGCCTACCCAAACTCTATTACTGCTCTATCTTATATACTGAGAACTCTGCCCACCACTGGGTGCGCACCTGTCCTGCTTGTTCATGTCTCTGAGCCTCGGCCTTCCTCCTGCCATAAGGACTCCTATGCATCTTTTACAAGTCAATCCAAAGGCCACCACCTCCTCTAGGAAGACTTCTGTGATTTACCCTTCTCTTAGAGTTTCCTCTTTGTGTGCCTTATTATTATTATTATTTTTTTTTTGAAGAGGAAATAGAGGTAATTCAAGTGCATGAGATTAAATTCCAAAAAGATACACTCTACAGTGATAAGCAGACCTCTCTCCCACCCAGCTATACCTTTCTCTCCCAGGAGAAAACCACTTTGATAGGCTCCTTCTGCCTTCTTCCAGAGCTGCTCTAGACATAAGTAAGCAAATCATTTCTTTTACCCAAATGGTGACATACTATATATACTGCTATATAGTTGCTTCACACCATATTTTGCACAGCCTTCCATGCCATCAAATAAAAATTGGCCTTGTTTTTTCAATAGTTGCCAATTACATTTTTCAAATGTACCATAACTTTTTTTATCTAGTCCCCCATTGACAGGGGATATGTGTGGTTTCTGATCTTTTGTTGCAGCAAATATCCTTCTACATAAACCAGTCAACACACACAAGAGACACTGTAGCATTAATATCTAGAAATGGAACTGCTGGGCCCAAGGGAATGTATATTTGAAATCTGATAAACATGGCCAAACTGTCCTCCAGAAAAACCATTCTAAGTTACCTTCCCACTGGCCACGCATGAAAGGTCCTGTTAACCTTACCAAACAGTGTTATCCAACTTTTTCATCTCTGTCAATGTGGCAGATGAAAAATGATATCATGTTCAAGTTTAAGTTAATATTTCTCTAATAAGATCAAATGTCTAGAGTTGTACTGTCCATATATGATAGCCTCTAGGTATATGTGGCTGTTGAGGCTTAATTTTAATTTATTAAAATTGAATAAAATTTAAAACTCAGCTCCTCAGCTGAACTAGCTACATTTTGAGTGTTCCCTAGCCACCAGTGCCTAATGGCCTCTATAGGAGACAGTGAAGATACCATCACCATAAAAAGCTCTTCTGGACAGTCTGCTCTAGACCTGTACTGTCTAATGACTACCATGAGCCACGTGTGGGTACTGAGCACTTGAAATGTGGCTAGTCTGAACTGAGATATGTTCTAAGTAGATAATACACACTGAATTTCGAAGACTACATATGAAAAAGAGAATGTAAAATATCTTCTTAATTTTCATGTGGATAACATGTTGAAATGCTAATATTTGGATATACTGGGCTAAATAAATTGTTACAACGAATTTCACCTGTTTATTTTTCTCTCTTTCCATGTGACTACTAGGAAATTTTATATTATGCATGTGACTCAAATTCTACTTCCATGGGACAACAATGCTCCAGAGAGCACAGTGCTCTGTTGAGACTTGGATTTTAGCATTTTTCTTTGTAACACAGAAATAAGCGTGTCACTACTGCTATAAAAAGAAAAACAGCTCGGGGAGCCTGGGTGGCTCAGTTGGTTAAGCGTACAACTCTTGATTTCAGCTCAGGTCATGATTTTGGCTCAGGTCATGATCCCGCCATTGTGAGATCAAGCCCCACATTGGGCTCCACACTGGGTGTGCAGCCTGCTTAAGATTCTCTTTCTCCCTCTGTCCCTCACCCACTAATGCTCTCTCTCAAAAAGAAAGAAAGAAAGAAAGAAAGAAAGAAAGAAAGAAAGAAAAAAACAAACTCATCAGAATCTCTTCTTCTTCCTCGCCCTTCCCCACCCCATGCAGAAAGGGTGGGAACAAAAAAAGAAAGGGTGTGATGGTCCCGATGACGAACCATCAGCCCTGGAACAAACCAGTGCACTTCCCACCTGGGCGGCCACAGACAGGAACCAGTGGCATCGCTGACCCTGAGCAGAGACTGATTTCCTGGTGGCTGTTAAAACAATGCACCAGAGAACAAAGTGCCTTAGAGACTAAGAATAGAAGAATGGCTCCAAATAAGATTTGCAGGACTCTGCAGGAACAACCCTGTACCCACCCTAACCCGCCTTCCACCCTTGATTTGGCCTGGCCCCTTGGCTTGATGAATGTCCCTGTCTCAGCCCCAACCCTCCTGCATTCTCAGCAGTCTGTGCACATAGTTCTGGGTGATGACTGAGGGATGGAGTGGAAACAGGAGCCCAGGGAAAGCAGGGACAAGGGCTCTGCCCTAAAGAGCTCAAACCGTAATGGTTCTACAGTGGAGACATGGCATATGTATTTTTGTCATCTGTGTCTTTGACTTTGGATGTGAAAGTCAAGAAAACTCAAGTTTTGCAACATGATCCATAAATCTGATAGATCAGAATGACACTGTTTTCTGAGCAGGTACTGAGGGAATAAGACTTAACTGTATCTGAGCATAAGTTACCTGCTTGGAAGAAAACATTATTATTATTATTATTATTATTATTATTATTAGCTATGTGCCTTTGAGCAAGTGAACTAAGCTTTCTGGGTCTTAGTATTATCTATAAAATAAAAGGGTTACCAAAGAAAATGAAAACACTAACTCAAAAAGATAGATGTTCATGTCTCTGAACATGTTTATAGCAGCATTACTTACAATAGCCAAGATATGGGAGAAACCAAAGTGTCCATCGACAGATGAAGGGATAAAGAAGATGTAACACACACACACACACACACACACACACAGAGGAATATTACTCAGTCATAAAAAAAGAATGAAATCTTGCCATTTGCAACAACATGGATGGAGCTAGAGAGTATAATGCTAAGTGAAACAAACCAGACAAAGAAAGACAAATACCGTATCATTTCACTTACATGTGGAATCTGAAAAACAAAAACCAACAGACTCTTAAATAGAAAGAACCAACTGATGGTTGCCAGAGGGGAAGTCATTGGGGGGGATAAGCAAAAGAGGTGAAGGGGATTAAGAGGTACAAACTTCCAGCTATAAAATAAGTCACAGAGATGAAAAGCATAGCATAGGGAACATAGCTGATAATATTGTAACAATGTTGTACGGTGACAGATGGGAATGATGATTATCATGCTGAACACTGAGTAACATATAGAATCGTCAAATCATTACCTTGCACGTCAACTACACTTCAGTGATAATTTTTTTTAATAAAAATAAATAAATAAAATAAAAGGGCTAGATTATATGAGCTTTCCTATCTCATCCAGTCCAAAAGATTTGTGATCTTATGCATATGCAAACAAGATATCACAACACCTTCATCCTTACTGTCTCAGTCACTTCAAAAACACCTTTGTGGGGGGGCCTGGGTGGCTCAATTAGTTGAGCGTCTGGCTTTTGATTTCAGCTCAGGTCATGATCTCACGGTTTGTATGATCGAATTCCATGTGGGCTCTATGCTGACAGCATGGAGCCTGCTTGGGATTCTCTCTCACCCTCTCTCTCTCTTTGCTCCTCCCCCCACTTCAAAATAAATAAATAAACTTAAAAAAAAACCCACTCATTGGGCCAGCCATTAAAATGAGCCAAACTCTATGCCTGACACTGGCATACAACTATGGAAAAACCTCTCTTCCAATAGATGAAGTCCTTAAGAAGGGAAGGAAAGAGGAGGGGAGGGAATAAGAATGAATACTCACAGCAGAGTTCTTTACTCAGGGCCACCTGCCTGCACAGAAATTTTCACATCTCTGTGCAATTTTCTGAAGAAAATATTAAAAAATGGATATGACCTCCAAGAAGCAGAGGGCTAGTGATTGATAGAAACTATGATAAGCAGGTACCATGCTAAACTCTTAGTACATGATGGGTGATCGAAGCGTTAGCACCCAAGGCAGTGCACGAAGTGTATGGGAAGGAACACATGAGGGATGCAATCTGGACCTTCCTTGGTGCAAAGCCTACCTCTTTCTCCATATCAGAGATGATCTCTTTGTGCATAAACTCTCTCCACTACTGTGCCTTCACATCCCTCACATCAAAAGATGATAAGCATTTAACAGGCCAAAATAGTATCCCACTTGTTTGACCTGGGATGACTGTACCAGCCCAACCAGGAATTGGAGGATAGAAGGAGATAACCTTGTATGAAATATTCATCAGTAGTCAGCACTCCAGAGGTACCAGCAGATACTCATTCATTAGGTATTTATTTAGGACCTACCCCATGCCAGGCCTTGGATTAGATGTCCTCATCACCTTTGTCATTTATCATGACTGTACTTATCTTCCCCCAACATGGCAGAATGCTGCACATAAATGCAGGTTGAATGACTAAATAATGATGATCCCTGTAGTGGATTAATTTATTCTTCAGCAAACTTTTATACTCTCTCCTGACCTCCATGGGTTGCTACTGTGACTTGTTCTGGCCAATGGAATAAGGGTGGAAGGGACAGAGTAACAATTCTGAGCCTAGTTTTTCAGGGACATCAAATATTTCTGTTTGCTCCTCTGGGAGCTTCTGACTTCCACCGGGGAAGAATATATGTGTGGATACTTAATGGACCCGTGTGAGGCAGACCGCCCCCATCAACCTGCACGCCTATAAGCATAAGAGCGAATGCTTGCTATTGTTTGCCACTGAGTTGGGGGTAGTTGTTACTTAGCAAAAACTGACTGAGATGGTCTCCTTGACCCACATCCAGAGATTTCAGGCAGAGAGTGTTCTTGGCTTCTCTTCTCGTTAAGGAGGGATTTCAGCAATTGGATTATCTCATGGCTCTCTCTACCCCATTTTCTCTGGGCTGGTAGTGTCCCATTCAAAAAAAGACAGTAGGCACTACAAAGACCCATAGTGTGGGTATCTTGGCACCTGGCACAGAGACAGGCCCAAAGGAGGTTCTCAGGCACTGCCTGGTGAATGAAAAGGTGGGCAGACTATTCATTCTTGTGGGATGAGCACTGTGAACACCAGTAGCAGGCAGCAACCTGGGCCTCGGATGCTCAGAGACACCAAAGTGCAGGAAGTGGACCTGGGGCAGACACCATATCACTTCAGACCACATGCAGTAGACCTAGATGTGTTTACTATCATGTGTTTTAAGAAACACATTAGAGCACTGAGTGACTGCAGGACTATTCCTCTTTAGAATGAGCCGAAGTTAAAAAATAACAAATAACAACTGGACAATTTAAAGAGAAACAGTAAGTGAAAAATAATAGTACAAGTAGAATATGGAAATGAGAAAAATTTGACTGAAGTCTAGGAAACACTGACCCAGCTCAAGTCTCATTTTTCTACAGATCACAACTACGATCATAGCTAGCATTTTTGAGCACTGACAAGATGTACTGTTTTAAGGGTTTCACAGGTATTATTTTATAAACTCCTCATACTAACTGAGGCAGATACTGCCATGTATCCATTTTGCAGGTGAGGTGATTGAGGCTCAGAGAGGTAAAGAACTTGCCCAAGGTCAAGCGGCAGTGAGGGTTTGAACACAGATGGTTAATCTCCAGGATCCAGGTTCTTAAAGGAGATGTCTCCATTGGAGAACTTGGTACCCAGTGAGGTTCTTCATTACCCAAGGTTAACTGCAAAACCTAGACCTTGAACCCCAAACTCCCGACTCCCACCCAGCTCCTAATACTGCTCCATGAGAAGCAAGCGCTAATGACAAGAACACCTGGGGTTTCTGGCCGGGGCTGGGTGGGGTCTGCAAGAAACAAGGGAGACAGGTGGTAAACACCACAAGGAAGACTTGGAAGGGAAGGGCTGAAGACATAAACAAGGTTGCCAAACAGAGGCAGATGCTCAACAGATGCAGAGGAGCTAGAATATGGACAGAATTATTCAGAAAAAGAGGGCCGACAGAGCAAGGCTCGGCCCACAGGGGCTGCTTCCAGAGCTCTTCCCGAGAGACCCACCCACCCTGGTCAGCATCAGGAACTGGTTTCCCTAAGTGACATCCACATAGTCTATATTTAGGTCCTAAAGTCACCCATTGTTTCTGTCTTGGTGGACACTCGGGGTCACCACCCTGACCTTGCCCTCTCCGAGTCATACCTCTGAGTGTTCTATCAAGAGAGGCCTTTTTAGGATCTGGTTTGAATCAGCTTCCCCTTTCATGACTCCCCTTGGTGTTCTGCGCAAGCTGTAAAAACATGGCTGGAATCAGGGTTTTAAAATGAAGCACTGACTAGGGGTGCTTGGGTGGCTCAGTTGGTTAAGCATCCGACTCTGGATTTCGGCTCAGGTCACAATCTCATGGTTTGTGAGTTCAAGCCCCGCATCAGGCTCTGCACTGACAGTGCAGAGCCTGCTTGGGATTCTCTGTCTCTGTCTCTGTCTCTCTTTCTCTCTCTGCCCATCCCCTGACTGTGCTCTCTCTCTCTCGGAATAAATAAACTTAAAAAACATGAAGTATTGACCTTCTGTGGAGTATGCTTCCTTTCCCCCACAAAATCAAACCAGGGTCATGTTCATCTCTGTAGGTAAGATGTTTCACAGCCCTGGTGTCGCTAAGCCTTTACACACTCAGGCTTCATGTCCCTAGTGGCCACCAACATTCTACGGTCAATAAGACCTGGGACATGGATCACATTTGCCGAGTGCTGGCTCTGTGCTAGGCACTGTCATGAGTCATTTCACTTATTCCTCATGACAATCCTATAAAGTAGGCACTATTTATTATCCCCATCTTACAGAACATAAAACAGATTCACATTTGGTAACATGCCTAGGATCACATGGCTAGTAAGAGGCAAAGTTGGGATGCAAACCTACATCTGTGTGGTCCCAGAACCCATGTCCTTAATCATTACACTCTACCATTTCCCCTCCATTGCAGAACTACTTTGGCCAAATCTCAGAAGATGGATTTATGAGATTTCTCCTCCATAATCTCCGTAATTGGATTATGGATTACGAGGTTTCTCCCGTCCCTTTCTCTACACCACATCCGCTTACCAATTGACCCTCCCACACCCAGCCCCAATTCCTCCAGACTCTTTCTCTGGGGACTGTCAGAACCAAGAAATAAAAATTTATTCAGTAATAGTTTCAAGAGCAAAATAAAGGTCAACAGTCACCCAGCCAGTTACATTTTAAGTTCCTGTTGACGTCCTTGGGAAATGTATGTTCAAATGTACTCATTTAACTTCCAAATAGGAGAGATATGAGGATTCTTTTTTACTTTTTGTGGAAGATATTTGCATACCTTAGATTCATGTCAGAACTAAAATGAGTTTAGAGAAATTTCCATTTAACAGGTAGGGAAGCTGAGTCCAGAGAAGGTAGTGATTTGTCTAGTTGTCTCTTAGGTAGCCGCTAATTGGATCGTAGCAAACATCCACTAAAAGGGGCTGATTTGCCAAAGGATAAGAAAGCAAAGTGTTACTGAGATGCTGCAGGTGGATGTGGAAAGGGCCCCATAATGGAAATCCTCATGTAGCACCTACTGGCTATGAATGTCATTTTTGGATCCATTCTGCCTAAGCTTGAAGCCTGACCCACTGCTCACCAGCTAGGTGACCTTGAGAAAATTATTTGTCCTCTCTATATATCAGTTTTACCATGCTGAAAATAATAATAGCCGACTGTATAGTGTTGTAGGAATTTTGTGAACATGGGTAAGTGCTTACTAACGTGAAAAGTATCTAATAAATGCCAGCTAATATTGTATTATTTTTATTTATGTTGCATTAACTATCACTAAACTGTCCTAAGTCATTTTAAATGCTCTCAATTTCTGTATCTCAAAGACTCAAAAATGATTCTTTATCAGGTTAGCCAACAGCTGGATGAGTCAGATGGGAAAAGAGAAGAATGACAAAACCACCCAAATCACAAGAAAAGATTAAAAATGTATGCCTAGAATAATCATATATGAAAGTTGGAATTAGCACTACAAAAATCAGTCTCAGGATTCCGGTGAGAGAAACAGAAAAAGCAACAGACATTTTCTTTGGAAAACAGGGGTAGCTTATCCAAAGCTAAACACCTACCCACAAACAAAGAACAGGGACAGAGGGAGTAACCCATCAGGCCTCCTAACCACTCTTTAGTCTATCAAAATGTAACATTTCCAGACGTTCCTTTAGATATAACCAAACCAGGCACCAACACTCTTTAATGAGAACACCAGTGAGTCTGAATCTCCCCTGATAATATCTGACTTCATCTTCTCAATGATGAACACATTGAAAATACCGAGACTCACTTTAAGGAAACCTACAAAAAAGTTGTTCCAAACAGAATGAACTTCCAAAATTGACTTCAGCCATCTTTCAACCCAAAGGAGAAGAGAAGATCTTGGAAATACACTTTTAAAAACTCCCCAAACAAAAACACCACAGGCCAAATGCATCCTTTTCCCCCCCTTTTCCCCTCTTAACTGAAAACACATCTCTTATAAAAATTAAAATACTAGCATCCTGGAACAAAGAGCGAAAGTCACCCCACACCCTACACACACACTCTCCTCCAATCACAGATGCTAAAGGAAGCCCTAACAGCCAGGCACTCACTTAACTCACTATCTCCACCAAGCAACCATTTGTGGTCTTAAACACAACCACACAGCTCTTTCCTGATTCACACTAAAGTGACACAGAAGTCCCTCTCCATCATCCCAGGTGCTTTGAACAGCAGCTCCTTGCTCATTTTCTTGGGAGGTAAAAGGCATTTTCGCCCTCCCACACCTCAGTTCCTGGCACCACCCAGCCAGGCAGGCACGGGTGGGAGTCGGGAGCTAGTCCACCCCTGGCTGGCTCTGCCGCACGCAGGGAGCTTACCTGAGCCCGGACAAAGAAGCAGCACCACACCATGGGGCGCTCCGACCTCATCCACGCAGAGTCCCCTGCCCCTAACTGCAACGGAGCCCAGCAGACGGGATTCTCTGAGCTGAGCAGAGCATGGTTTCCCTGAAGGAACTCCTCCCCGCCACTTGGGCTGCATGACAGGAAGTGACAGGGGGCCATCAGTTAAAAGTGTCAGAAGCTGAGACCACATCAGCCAAAGCTCCCCACCTCCAGCGGTTTCCTCGCCTGCTGCTGCTTTTTCAGAGCACTCTGCCTTCAGGCATTCAGAGGCACACCAGAAATTCAGCGTCTGGCTGGCAATCCCCAGAAACAATGCTCACTGGGCCCCCACCTAAAGCCATGCTGGGCACTCCTGGCAGCTCTAAAGAAAGAGTTCGCTGCTAGAATCTTGGGCCTTGAGTCTGGAGCTTTGCAGACCGAAACCCAAACATCAGTCTGAGACGGAGAGAGAAGGGACGCTGGGAGAACTCTGTCTTCAGAGCGGAATCAATAGTCCACTTGAACTTAACCCAAAAGGCAGCAGCCCAGCCCAGGACACAGACCCCTCACTGAATCCCAATTTCATAGCAACTAATAAATGAGAGTGGTGATAAATACCACACCCATCCGTTTCTTTTTTCTTTCTTTTTTTTTTTTCCTGAGACAAATCTTCTCTTCAGAGTCCCCTTCAAAATAGCTGCCTCTGGAAACCTCCCTTTCCACTTTTGATGTGGATCACAAAAGGCCTTACTGCTTTTCTCAGAGTTATTATGGGAATAACTCATGGCTGAAAGTTCTCATTTTATGAAACGGGGTCTTTTCACAAGGATGAACACCTTGCCCGGGTCACCTGCTTTTTACAAAACCCAGACTCCTTGGGTGACACAGATTGTCTCACAGTGACCTGCAGTTTCAGGTGAAAACCCCTCTCCACAAACAATTCAACACCCTCACCCTCCTTACGTAGTACCAGTGGGTCTCAGATCCAAGGAGACATAATTCTGGTGCAGCTTTCCATGATTTGTTTTCAGTTTTCAGTTTTCTAGTGGAGTACTATTTGATCTGCAACTCTTAACTGCAAAGATTCAGGCAAAGGTTTCCCCGAGGCTGTCTTACAAATGCACAGACTTTTAAGAGCCTGCACTTGTCTCAGCCCTGAGCAAAGTGGGGGACCCAGCAAAGAGAGAACGAGCTTCAATCCAAGACTCAACTCTAGAGCGGACAAGAAAGCAGGCTCTCTCCATCCTCACGCTGCAGTGACCTGGTGCCTCACAGAGGGCCTCTGAAGAGTGCATTTGGCCCTGCAGACGTTACAGAAGAAGGCACTGGGCTCTGGAAGCACAAAGATGAACCACTGATGATCAGAGAGCGAATTAAAGGCTGCCAGGGTTTGCAAGAAAAAATACTGAGGGGGCCAAGAAATAGCTGAGCTGAGCAAATGTATTTTTTATGGGGACAAAGTCTGGGAAGGTGTCTCAGAGCAGGAGACACACGGGCAGAAATCTGAGGGGCTTTCTAGGTAGAAGAACTGGCAAGGGCAACAGCAGGAAAGTGCAGATCCATGGGGTGCTTTGCAAGAAAAGCAAATGCTTTGAAAGCACTGCTCTGACAGACTTGGGTCTTGCTTCAAGGAGCCTGAAGGTGTCCTATCTGTTTGGAGAAAGAAGGAAGTGAAATCACCGTGAAAAAGCTCAGCCCTTTCAGGCAACCACCTGGGTCACCTCAAAGCCCACATGTGGTGAGCCCACATGTGGCACTCAGGAAATACTTGGCGATGCATGTCAAAAAAACCCCCCCAAAACAGCAGTGCCCACAAAAGGTGGGCTTCAGCTCAGTCTTGGGATCCCCTATTTACAAAAGTCTGACTCTCCACAAAGCAAGCCTGGGGTAGGTGGTGGCTGGTCGGGGAGGGAGGGAAGGCGTTCCTAAAATGGCCTCTTACCCTAGCCTCCTGCATAGAAAGGGGTCTGAATTCTTACAGGCCTGTAAACAAGCTGAGATTAGCCAGCTCTGGAAACAGCTCAGCTAATGAAGAATGTCAATCTCCTAAGGACCCATGGAGATTCCCAGAAGCCCAGCCACTACTCTGCTGGAGGATTTTCAAACAAGCCACTTAATTGAGCCCCAGAAACCAGGGCCAGGATCACCCCAATGAGGATCCAAAGGAAATGTGAAACGACCACGGCACACTAGACTTTATTTCTTTTCTAGGGGAGGGAGGGCACATTCACATCAACGGATCTGAGAATGATGAATACTGACTTCTGGCTGCTGACTATGAATAAGAAAGAAGAACCGAAACCTGTGGGCTGCAGCACTTCGTGGAAGAGGTGGAACTTGAGTGGGTCCCAGGGCAGGTAGCAGTGAAGGAGGCAGGAAGGGCAGGAGAGCCAGCAGGTGCCCTGGCAGAGGAAAAGGAAGGAAAGAACAGGGCACGGCCATTTCCTCTCACAGCCCTGCTTTGACTAGAAGCAAGAAATTGGTCCACGCAGAGGGCACCTTGGAGGAAACTTTCAATAATAAGATGCTCCTGCTGTTCAGAGCTCAAGTTCATTTTTAGCTTTATAATGGCAGCTTATAAAGGAACAGTAAATTGGGTTTTCTCTCCATGGCACCTATGATACTACCAAGCATTCAAACATGTTTTTCTACTAATTTTTAAATTTTAATTTTTTTTAAGTTTATCTATTTATTTTGAGAGAGAGAGCACAAGCAGGGGAGGGGCAGAGAGAGGGAGAGACAGAATCCCAAGCAGGCTCCACGCACTGTCAGCACGGAGCCTGACACGGGATTCAATCCCATGAACCGTGAGATCATGACCTGAGCCAAATTCAGTAGTTGGACGCTCCATTGACTGAGCTACCCAGGCACCCCTAATTTTTAAATTTTAAAAGTAACAGGGCATCATTATAATACATTCAAACCATACATAAATATATAGCGTAAAAAAGTGAGTCTTCCCAAAGGACCTGATTTTTTCGTCCACCCCAATCCCACTTGCCAGAGGCAACCATGTCAAAGCCAGCTGTCAATAAAGGGGGATATAAACCCAAAAGCCTTCAGGGCCAAGGGTCAGGTACCTGAAAGGAAAGCCGGGGTGGGCCCTAGGGCACCACTGAGTGTATTGGCCCTCAGTCAGCTCCAGCTTACTGGGGGCCAGACATTCCAACTTTTCAAGAGAAGCTGGAAACTCCAGGTTAATACAAAATCTCACAATTTTTAAAATGCTGGCAACAAATTCTTTATTTTAAAAAGTGACAGAAGACCATGGGGGAGGGGATGGAAAAAAAAATGGTTAGAGAGGGAGGGAGCCAAAACATCAGAGACTCTTAAAAACTGAGAACAAACTGAGGGTTTATGGGGGGTGGGAGGGAGGAGTGGGTGGGTGATGGGTATTGAGGAGGGCACCTGTTGGGATGAGCACTGGGTGTTGTATAGAAAACAATTTGACAATAAATTTCATATAAATAAATAAATAAATAAATAAATAAATAAATAAATAAAATAAAAAGTGCTATACAGGCCACGCAAAACACAGGTGCTGACTGGATTTGACCCAAGTGCCACCAATTTGGCAGTTCTTCCAGACATTTCCTTCTGTCTAAACACACACAAGTTGCTGTGTACACACTTTATTTTTTGTTTGTATTTTTCAAAAATGGAATGGTAACATTATCCTGCCATTTGCTTTTTTCACTTAACATCCAGAGCATCCTTCCACCTCATACACATTTTAGACCCATACTGCAGAGCACGCTGTGGTATGGAAGTACCTGAATTCATTAGCCCCTGGCCTGTGAACATTCTGCAAACATGAAAGATGCACTTGAAATGTCGCCTCTCAGTTACTTAGTCTTAGCTCCGTCAACACTGAGAACATAATTCATGATGAAAGTGCACCTGTGTGCAGATATTAAAACATCCTAAAGCCACAATTACTAAAACTATAAACGGTGACTGCAGATTTTTTATGTTTTCACAGGGGAACTTGCTCTGCCATTTTTCACTTGACCTTCACAAGTGTCCTGAGAGAGGACTCACTGTTATCTCTACTGTACAGATTTTTAAAAACTGAGACTCAAACAGGTGGCAGGAGCCTGCCCAAGAGAGCCTAGAGGTGGCAGGGTCAGGAGTGGAGCCTGGGTGGGCTAACTTCCAAGCTCCTGTTATATGCATGCAGCCTCTGGAGCAGACAGCCAGAAACCTGCCCCAGGATATTCTGGAATTTGACATATAATAAATGTTGGACCGCAAACCACTGGAGGAGAAAAGGATCGCTAACAAATGGGATAATTCATTTCTTGGAAAGAAAAGCCTCCTTTTAAAGCTCTACTTCACACTATCCAAAATAAATTCTACATAGATCAGATCAGAGTGAAATGCTAAAAAGAAAAAAAAAAAAACCTATGAAATTCTGGGGGCGTAGGTTCTCAGGGTATAATGTTTTTCTTTAAGTGTGTGGAGCTGAATCATTATATATTTATAATGGGGAAATACCCATTAGGGACCTATAATGCAAAAACTGGCCCCTGTTCTCCAACATCTGGTTAAATAACCATACTGCTGGCACCTTCGTATTGGACGTTAAAGAAACTAGTGCCAGAATGCAGACCTACCTAAGACACTACCACATGCTTCTTCATGATGCTGGAATTCAAAGTGATATGTTTCCCTGGGCTGTCATTCTATATAGCTCACAGCATTTTCTGTTGAGAAGTTTCAAGCAGTTTTCTCACCAAAAATGTTACAAGAAACATATTCATCAGGGTTGTGATCGGTTCATTTATACAAAATAAAATGGTGAACGTTCAGTAGAACTGACTTCATTAAAAGCTGGTGACTAATGGGGGTTTTCTCCATTTGAATTTTACTCTGGTTCTTCAATCCCTTTCTTATTTTGTACCCAAGAAGCCACAGGTTTCACAAAAGCTTGGTCTTGGCTAGGAATTTCAGGGTCTTTGACCATATTCCATTTGAAGCCTGACATTTTAAAATGATTCCACAAACTGAATGGAGAAATCGGTAGTGACCCAATCTCACAAAAATGGGATAGTAGCAGGAATCAGATTAAAATGGTGTATTGCACATTGATTTAACCAAGTCTCCAGTATCCTAAAATCATTATTTCACAGATCTTAGGCTTTGGAAGCTGTTATCGAATTCAAGTAAGACTAGGAAAAAGCAAAAATTTGTGTCATGATGGGCAGGGGAGGTAGGGTGATACTGGTTGGTGTTACTAGGTTGAGATGAAGGCAAAATGCGTAGCAAGTCAGTGAGAAATAAACAGAACTTTCAAGTATTTAGAGCCTGGAAGTTACTTGTGGTCATGCACTCTTACTGAATGCCTTCATATTTACTCCTCAGTGTTGGCAATGTGGTTAATCCAAGCAAAACTTGAACAACTACTCTGGCCTCTTCACCATGAATCACTGACAAATGGGGGGTCCAGATCCCATTCTAAGCCAAAGCTGGCTGGATACAAGATGGTTTAACTCAAGAGACTTCTGACCATTTAAAAATGTTGATGCTGTTCTAGAGCCCTGCTTAATATCCCAGCTCAACAAGATTACAAAATGATGAGAAGAATGTGGGAGCAAACCTGGCTGCCCAAGGTCAAGAATGAATAAATAGAAAAGTCTTCATCTACGGTTTCAACACAAGCACTAAAAATAAATGAGGCTTGAACATGGAAGCCTCAACAGACTGCTAATCATGGCTAATCTTGGATGCTTATCTTGCTGGTTTGTTACGAGCAATAGCTGGAGCACTGTATTTTTTCTCTCAAAACAAATCTGAACTTTTATAATCAAATTCCTCACATTATTTTGGCAACCGGCACATCGACAGCTATTTTAAAAAAGCAAATGAGAAATACAGAGAGCTGCCTTCTGATGTGTGCTGTGAAGCGGCCACAGGTCTGGTCTCTAGGGCCCCACCTCCTTTATGAACACAAGCAAGGATAGCCTGAAGAACTTGCACATGCCACAGATGGGGCACTAGCAAATAAGCCCATTCAATTCATTGCTCAGAAACACGAACACCCTGAGTACAGCTTTTTCAAAGGACTGTCAACACCTCTTTGTTATACTGTCAGTTAAAAGTGAAACTCCAGTGGGTTGCTGACCTCTGCCCAATTCTTAGAAAAAAGAAAGGCTTAAAAACTGATTAGCTGATAGCTATCAGCCAAAGAGCTTCCTTACTTGGAAATGAGAGTTACTATTTGGCGTTATACTGTCAAGATTGATTAGAAGTGGAAAATCTGAATATGAGCAGTGGTATTCCTAACACCTGAATACTCAGGAGGATTTTAAAAAGGAATGTGCTCGTATCGAAAAACAAGTCTTGACAAACTTAATTTCTGAATTAAAAATATATAACAAAAGTAGAAATAACTTTTATAAAACAGTTTTTCATCATTATTTTGACTCCAGATTTCTCTGTAAGGATAATCTCTGGGAACAGCTTAGCTGGCTGCAACAATGAACAGCAAATTGGTGCAGAAGCTCTGTGATCTCTGGCTCTACCATTGACTAGTTGAATGACCCGGTAACTCCCTTCTTAGCTTCCTTGACCCTTAGTTTCCTCATCTGTGAAACAGGAATAATGATTCCATTATCCCTTGAGGGGTTGTAGAGAGGTCTGTAGGAATCTAACTGATACATGTGTTTAAAAGCAGAACAAAAGATGATGAGACCACTGGGGGTCATTATACTATTCTTTCCATTTTTGCATGAGTTTAAATTTTTCATAATAAAATATTTTTTCAAAGACCAAAAAAAAAGGGGGGGGGAGGGGCACCTGGATGGCTCAGTCAGTTAAGCATCCTACTTCAGCTCAGGTCATAATCTCGCAGTTTGTGGGTTCAAGCTCCGCACTGGGCTCTGTGCTGACAGCTCAGAGCCTGGAGCCTGCTTCAGATTCTGTGTCTCCCTTTCTCAACTGGTCCCCTGCTCATATTCCGTCTCCCTCTCTTTCTCTCTTTCAAAAATAAATAAACTAAAAAAAAATTTTTTTAAAGGCCAAAAAGAGCACAGTCGTAATTTCTGTACTTATTTTTTTTCAAGCAGACAAGGAGGTTTTTTGGTGTAATTATGGACATTGGTTCAAATTTTCCTCCTAGCAAGTTGAAAAGTTGGTACCAAATCTGAAATAATTTTATTTTTATCCTGATTTGAATGACAGCTGTCACAACTAGACACCTAAGAAGAAAAAGGCAATGGAAGTTTGCAATTTCCTGTTTCCCTTCTTCATTCCAATAGAAAAAAACAAAAATATGAAGGTGGTGAAAACTTAAGTCCTATTTACTTTTTCAGTGTTATAATGCGGACTTCCTTGAAATCCCCGTGTCTCTCTCAAAACTTCAAGACTAATACAAAAACACCTCCCAAGAAAATATCAAGAGATTGAAAAAGTGTGTCTTCCCCTGTGATTCAGAGCATTCATTCTGCCTACAGCACAGTGAAAGTGGTTTTTTGTTTTATTTTGGTTGGTGTGTATCCATGTGTGCTTGAAGAGTAAATACTGCCATTTTTTTCCTTAAATCAGAATCAGAAAGGCATCACCCAAACCAGCAAACCAAGAGGGGAGTACTCAGAAAAGGCTTCCAGCTGTCACCCAAGGGAAGTTCAGTGCCTTCTCCCTGGTTAGTGCTCTGTCCTGGAAACTGTCCCTTTAAGTCAGACTTCCTGGTAAGGCTCAGAGATTTCCGCATGCAGCTTCCTGGAGACGGTGTAAGATAAACAATAAACTTTGCAGCAAAATCTTGGACAATAAGCCCCATGTGGCCATAACAAGAAGCAATTATAAGCTCTGACAATGGCTAGGACATTTCCAACAGGAATGCAAATCTGTGATAAACATGGGGGAAACATGTTACCCCACACACCTGCACAAATTAAACTAATTAAAAAAAATAGTTCCTAGCCTCTCAACGGATTGAGAAATAGTTGCTTCCAAATTTGGCACTATTTTTCTTAAGTCATTGTCTAAGAGAAAGGCAGTCTGGACTTTCTTAAAGTGCTACCACCTATTGATGAAAGCTGCTGAGGCCAAGGGACTCTCCATGAGTCACTTAGTCCACATGTCTCTGTGAGGGACATTTATCCCTCTGGACACTCTGCAGTTCAACGGTCTTCCTAGGTTTGGGAAAGCCCCAACCCACGAACGAGAGCTCTTGTTCTACCAAAAGAGATAAGGATGCCACACACTTTCTTTCCCAGCCTCCCTTGCAGCTAGGGAATGAGAGCAGGAGCTAGGCTCAGCCAATCAGATACCCGGACCCCAGACTTGGCATCAAAAGCTGGTGTGCGAACAGCAGGGACACTGCAAACTCTATTCCTGTGGGGGTGGCAGCAGCTCACAGTGGCAGCAGTGAGTGCTGACTGAACAGCCACATTAGTTGGCACAACCCATGCTATCTACATCCACCCAGCAGTGGCAGCAATGGTGTGCTTGTAGGAAATGTTTGGTGGTGTAATTTGAGGTTGTTCCTGGTTTCCTAATACTTCCCCAATTTTCTGAGTGTCTTATATCCTGTAATAAATAATAAATTCCTTTTCTGCTTAAATCAATCAGAACTGGGTTTTGGGGCACCTGGGTGGCTTGGTCAGTTGAGCATCCTACTTTAGCTTAGGTCATGATCTCATAGCTAGTGAGTTCGAGCCCCACATTGGGCTCACTGCTGTCAGCACAGAGCCTGCTTTGGATCCTGTGTCCCCCTCTCCCTATGTCCCTCCCCTGCTGGTGCAATTTCTCAAAACAAAAACAAAAATAAACCTGGGTTTTATTGCTAGGGGTTAGTTCATATACACAGAAAACAAGATAGGTTAAAGCTGAAGTCATCCAAAATCTGATCCCACAGAATGATTCTGAGCATAAGCATTGAATCACTTCTTTCACATTTCAAATTCAATCCAAACACTGTCCCTTGGCCCAAAAGACCCTACATCAATTGGCCTCTGTCTCCTCCCTAGACCTTACCTCATTGTATTCTCCCTCCTTCTCCCAAGCTCTGGTCACACTTTCTGTTCCTCATCAAGGTATTTCCTGCCCCAGGGCCTTTGTACGTGTTCTCCAGAAAACTCTTTCCTCCAAATCTTCACAATGCAGCAGGATTCTTCTCATAGTTTGGTCCCAGCTTACAGGAAACCTTCCCTCCCAAGCTGCCTAATGGATCCCACTCCCCCGTCCCACCATCTTATCCTCTAAATGACACCCTGTTGATTCTCTTTCCAGCATATATCCTGTGATTGATTAATGTATTTAATTATTAATAACATTAACAACCACCACTGATTGGAAGCCTGCTATGCACCAGACATTAAACATTTCATTTTATGACCACTCTATGAGATAGGTACTTTTATTATCCTTAGCTTATATAGATGAGGAAGCAGGTTCAGAGGGGTTAAGGAAGTTGTCCAAGCTCAGCAGTGGTGGGATAGGGATTTGAATCTAGGTCTGTAACATGGCTCATTACCACAGCGTTCATTCAAGCAGTTGTCTGATAGCGACTAAACGAACATCAACCACAGTGTAGACTCTGCAGCAACAGGACAGACTCCGTTCTCATGGAGCCTACAGCCTGATGCTCCAGCTCTATCACCAGTTCTTCTATTATCCACAGACCCTGCTTAGGGAAGAAACGCAGCCAGGCGTGTGTAAAGAGGGCACAGGGGTCCTTCGTGCAACACAAAAGTGCCCAGCTCTGTACTCAAAGCGTTGGGCATACAAAAATAGCACAGGAGAACTCACGGGCCAGAAGGAACGCAGAACTGCAAACAATGCTTTGCTGCTCAATCTGTTGTGTTCCATGGCTTGGAATAGCAGGAACACTGAGGAAGCAGCCAGGGACAATTCTCAGGTTCCCCCCAGCAAAAGAGCTATTGGAGCAGTTCATTAGGGATGTGTAGGAGGTGCCAGGCTGAGGAGAGGGTAGCCAGAGCAAAGGAGAGAGGTGGGGAGATGTTTAAAGAGCTGTGGCAGGGATGGGGTATGAAGGCTGGGAGATGAGAAGGTTGGAGCCGAGGTAGAAATTCCAACTGTATCCTGTGGAAAATGGCGAACAAGAACAAGATTTTCAGCAAGAACAGACACACGACCAGATATGAATTCTATTTGTTAAGAACAGGGGCCATGACTATATGATACGGGTGATATGTCTTTGCCCCTTATTTCCCATTTTAAAGTACACATATATATCAGCTCAAAGCCAGGAATTTAACAACAACAACAAAATTCCATTTCTATGATTCCTAACTCCCTCTCCTTGCTGAATGAAAAGTGAGATAAATTTCCTCTCCCAACAGGAGTTAAGCACAGCCATTCTCTCCCAGAATGTGAAATTACACAGAGCTCTCACATCAGTAATTTATGGAGAAAAGAAGGAATTCCCCGCCACTTGACTTTACAACTCCAATCACCTTTGCCCAGATTCTCCCAGTGTGATAACAGGAACCTCACCTCTGGGTTGTGTCATTATTAAAATGAAAGGTTGATTTTTATTTTTTTAAAAATGTACAAGGTTGAGGCACATATGGCCTCCTGTGTTGAATGAGCACCTGGGGCTTGTGAGAAGGGTCCTCAGAACCACCCTCTGAGGCTAGGTAAGGCCAAGCACATAGTAACAGGCCCTCATTTGCGGCTGAGGGGGTCTGGGAACCCCAAGGCCAGCCAAGGTGGCGGGGGCATAGCATCTGGGAAGTAGACTGGAAATCAATGAAAGCAGCTTAGCACCGAGGTTAGGAATAGACATTCTGAGTCAAACAACCCAAATTCAAACCCCAGTGCTATGCTTACTCTGTAACTTCTGATGATTTACTTAACTTCTCTGTACCTCCATTTTATCATCTGTCAAATGGGGGTAATAAGAGAATCCACCACACAAGGCAATATAAATTTATATTTTAATATAAATGTAAATTTCCATTTAATTAAATGTTAAATTTATATTTAACATAGAAATATGTTATATTATACATAACATTATGTAATATAGTAAATAATAATGTTATTATCACCTACTCTAACCCAATTTGAGAAAGAATTTGTCAGGAGGCCTGGGTGGCTCAATTGGTTGAGCGTCTCACTCTTGATTTTGGCTCAGGTCCTGATTCTAGGGTTATGGGATCGAGCCCCACATTGGGCTCTATGCTCAGCATGGAGCCTGCTTAAGATTCTGTCTCTCTCTCCCTCTACCCCTCACCCCTCTCTCTCTCTGTCTCTCAAAAATTAAATAAATAAATAAATAAATAAAAGAATTTGTCAACAAAAATGAGAGGTCTGAGGGGTAGAGCCCTGGGAGCAGATGCTGGCAATACTCATGCGGTGATTTCTGAACACCTTTAGGCCAGTGACACTGACGCTAATGTGAAACCTATAGGCAGTTTGCTGAGCCAGAGTCTAGGTTCCACCACACATGAGCCACAGACTTGGGGGAGTCACTTAGTCCTTAAAACCTTGATTTCCTCATCTGTGCAAAGGGGACAGCAATAGTACCTCCATCACACATTAAGTCAAGTACTGGCATTCAACTTTACATGCATTTTTCGCAGATAATCTCCCCCCACAACACAGTAAATCATACACAATTATGATGTCTATTTTACAAACAAGAAATCCCATGGCTCAGAGATGTTAATCAAACTGCCAAAGGGTACACAGCTAGACTCACCTGCAGGAGGTCTGACCCAAAACCAGTACTCTAAGCCTCTGTCAATTCTGCACACCTGTGAAGCATGAGAAGGAGGCACCATAGTCCCTCTGCAGGATGAAGGGGTAACTGATGTGTGTGTGGGAATTGCCATTTAAGAAGGGTGTGACAGATCCCTGCCCTTATGGCACCTGCTAGGCCATGAAACTCCCACTTGTTCAGCACCTCCCAGGTGTCAGGCACCATGATGAATGCTCATCACATCATCACCATCTCATCACCATGGCAACCTTCCGAAGGCAAAGACTGGAGGACACTGAGGCTCAGAGAGGTTGAATTCCTGGCCCATGGGTCACAGAGTTTGTCAGCGGTTGGCATCCCAACACACATCTGGGTCTGTCCTACACCTACTCAGACTTGTGGATGGGCTCTGAAACACCCTTAATGTCTCTCAAGTGCCCCTCTCCCCCTCATTACCTCCCACTCTGAAAGCACGAAGCTGTTTATTCTGCACCAGGATAATGACCACGGGGGCCGAGCAGGGCCATGGCACAAGCTATAATTACTGCAGACAACAATTTGCATTCCAAATCTGAAATGTGTTCAGGGCCTCACTTGAGCCCTGTAATCAGCTTAGCCTCTGCCCAAATCTCTCTCTTTATGAAGACATACTTGACGACCTGAGCCACAACGGAGTTTGGAAAATCTGCCTCTGCCCCCAGCGAACTGCCATCTGAGGAAAAACCATACTGAGAAATAGCAGGGTTGAGTGAGATTTAAACCCTGGAGAGGTCAAATTCCTCTGTTGCCGAACAAGGCAAATAGTAGCCAGGACAGGGGACAGGCAGGGCAAGACCGGTAAATAATTAAAGTCAGGAAATGCATTACATAACACACGGGCCTCAGTGCCCAGAGGTGGAATGGACCGCTCCCCCCAACCTCTTTTATCACATAGTGCTGTCTTGCCTATGAGTCACATGTCAGGGCGTGGTGGTCCAGCTGCCCAGGACAACCCAGGACACCTACTAGATCAGTGAAAGGCGCATTATGAGAAAAAAAAAATACATCATCTGCATCAGAGGGAGAGTTCCAGGAGGACCTTTCCATGGACAAAGAATGCTATGATTTGGGTACTCCCAGGAGTGGAAGGATGGTACAGTGAGGAGAGTGGGGTTACAGAATTTTCAACCCTGCATCTGGCCACTTTTACTATATCTGAATCACAGAAGGATTTGTACTAAGTGGCTGGAGTCCTGAGTACTGGTTAACTGGAATTCACCAGGGCTCTACTTTCTTTTAGTAGAGAAAGAGGACAAACCACATGTCAATTTCCATAACCCCCCAATCCTGACCGAAGACTTTCACATGAAACCTCTGTTGCGCTGACAGTATCTGTAAGCCAAATGTAGACTGCCCTAAGAATCACAGTGCTTCTTGGGGCGCCTGGGTGGCTCAGTCGGTTGAGCGACTGACTTCAGCTGAGGTCATGATCTCGCAGTTCGTGAGTTCGAGCCCCACATCAGGGTCTGTGCTGATGGCTCAGAGCCTGGAGCCTGCTTTGGATTCTGTGTCTCCCTCTCTTTGCCCCTTCCCCAGTCATGCTCTGTCTCTCAAAAATGAATAAACGTTAAAAAAAAAAATAATCACAGTGTTTCTCAAATCTTCCTGTGCCACACATCAGCTGAGGAGCCTGAGGAGCCTGTTAAAATGCTCATTCTGATTCAGGTCTGGGGTACAGCCTGAGATTCTACTCCTTTTTTTTTTTTTTTTTTAAAGTAGGCTTCATACTCAGCGCAGAACCAAATGTGCGGCTTGAATTCACGACCCTGAGAACATGACCTGAGCTGAGATCAAGAGTCAGATGCCTAACCAACTGAGCCACCCAGATGCTCCAAGAGTCTGCATTTCTAATGAGCTCCCAGGTGCTATTTCTGCTACTGCCCCATGGACCACACTTTGAGAATCTTTGCTGGGAGACATGCTAGTGGCTTAGGCTGAAAAAATTCATATTTTCTATGCTTCTATGGTCATGGAGTCAAGCAGTGACTTCACTTTAAGAGCAAAGAAGTAAACGCAAGCACTAGGTATCTTTAAGGTTCCTGTTTCAAGTTATCTCATTGGTGGTTAACAGGATGACTGTTCCTCAAGGAAAACGTTGTTAAATGCTGTTAACTAAGGAAAACCCAGAAGATCTTCCATTGGCTGAAGTTTCTGGAATAGCCCTGGATCCTCTAAGGTTCAAAGGACCTGAGGCATCAAAGGACAACATAGCTGGGGATCTTGCCTTTGCCAATGTTCTCATTCACTGATGCTTGTCTCCCATTCAGCAGGGTGGCCAGACCACTGCCGGTATGGTATGTTCTAGAGCTGAGTAACCTGTTAACCCAGTCTATCAGTTGTGGCTGAGGGTCTCTTAGGGACTCGAGCACTTCGTCATCAGTTACAGATTGCAACTTCCTAACCAGACAGGCACCTTAATAAAATCATTCAACTAATCCGATGCATTTTTAAAAAAACTGGCTGAAGCAGGCTGTCCAGTCCCGTTACACAAACAGTACACAATGAATTGCTGATAGCATCTCCTTACCATTGCCAACATAAACTCTGCCAGGCCGGCAGAAATAAGCCCAGTGACTGTAAGCAACAATAGTTGCATGAGTTTGTTTAAATAAACATAACTAACAGGTAAAAATGTTTTTATCTCCTCCCATTGCCAAGCCAGAGATTTTGAGACTGAATTCTTGTAGAAATAAAACCAGTGTTAAGTGTAAGAAACAGAAGGCAGCTAAGGAGAGAACACCCAGAAAGCCAACTTTGTGTTTCTTCCAGAAACACACATGGAGATACCAATTTTTGGAATAAGTTAACTAGAACAAATAAAACCAAATTAATTCACTTACTTGCATTGTCTATTTACTATTTCACAGTAAGGATTTTGTTTCTTTCCTGTTCTTGTCCACTTGTCCATTTTTATGCACTTTTTTGACATTTGCCCTTGAGTTGGCTAGTGGAAATACTTCTTAATATATTAAAGAAGTTTGATACCACTAAATAACATAAAATAACACACAAGAGATGTAATAGGCAATATTAGTCTTTAAGCCAAAACTCTAAAATAGAAAAAAAAAATGCAAGTGGACAAGGAAGGGAAATGAGCATTTATTAGAGGGATGATATTCAAGTAGGAGGCACGATCGATGAGGGAGTTTGGTGTACCACGTCAGAATGACTCATGAAACAAGATGGAGAAGTCACTTCCTAAGCAATGGATATCAGAACAAAAGGAAAAGCGAATCGAGGACAAGTATTTTAGTGGCACATACGCAGAGCCTCTTAGTCACTCTGGATAATGAGATGAGTATATTTTAAAAAGAAGGAAAAAAGATATGACATCAAGACCGTAAGAATAGGCAGCAGGTTTTATTACATTTCAAGAACAGTCAATCTTGCCCATTTGTACCAATAATGCAGACTTGAAAGCACTATTCTGGTCTAAAACTCAAGCTTTTTCTTTCCTTGAGAAGTTTTAGAATTTGGCGACAAACATACATGCCTGGCAAAGGTATGGCCCAAGAAAAACATGTTTGATTTTAATTACTCGTAAAACAAATAATTTAACTCTTGTAAGACAACAAAAATACTTTGCAGGGGGAAGGGTATTTTTAAAAAGCCAGTATCTTTTTGACCCCCAAATTACTAAGCCGACCTTGCAATCTATAGTCCTCTGAGTTTCAATAATAAACTAAACCAAAGAGAAAGAATACACAGGTTGCCATATTAAACATTTTTCTCTAATTTTCCCAAAGTGATATTCCAAAGTAGTGTCCCAAGCTATCATCCAGAACCCATCAACATAATAGACCCCAACTTAGTAAGAAGCAATTGAGTTACCTATTAATTCTTTGGAATATTAACTCTTTGGGGGATGATTTCTTTCTTGGCTGAGTACATAGTATTCATTCTTATTAAGATGCTTTCCTCCCCTCTCAAACATCCAAGTAAGATTTATGGATTCGTTGTTATTAGAAAAGGAAGACAAAATTCCTCCAAGTTCACCTTCGCCCAGTTCTCACATTTGAAACTCCTCCATAAACAGATGCCTTATTTTAAAATTCCATCTTAAGTAACCACAGGATTTAGGCAAATTCATTGAATTTCTGACTTCGATTTATTCCTGTGGCCTACTGGGATGATTTTTCTTCTTAAACCTTTAAACCTAAAACTCCACTCCAAAATTACAGTTCACATATCTGTCTCCTCACCTCAATTTTTCTTCTTGATTATGAAAATTACATATGTACACACCCTGTAGAAACTTGGAAAAAACAAAACAAAGAAAACAATGTCACTTCAAACTCACTTACTGGGAGGAAATCATTATTAATATTTTGGCATGTTTAATTTTTTTATAGCAGAATCATTACTCTATATACAATTTTATTTCCTGCTTTTAAAAACATGCTAAACATTTTTCATTGAATAACACTCTTCCTCAACAACCCCTTATGGCTCCATAATACATGCTAATAAGGATAAGACACAACTCACCAACTGCCCCACATTACCAGACATTTAGACTTTTCCCACTTCTTTCTATCATTATAATGATTGCTGCACTAAACACTTCTGTGCATAAATCTTAATCCACATGTCTGGTGGCTTCTGCAGGATAGATTCCCAGGAGTGGAATTATTGGGGCCAATGGCCATAAATACGTTTATGGTTCTTTTTTTTTTTTTTTAATGTTTATTTATTTTTGAGACAGAGAGAGACAGAGCATGAACGGGGGAGGGGCAGAGAGAGAGGGAGACACAGAATCGGAAGCAGGCTCCAGGCTCTGAGCCATCAGCCCAGAGCCTGACGCGGGGCTCGAACCCACGGACCGCGAGATCGTGACCTGAGCTGAAGTCGGACGCTTAACCGACTGAGCCACCCAGGCGCCCCAATACGTTTATGGTTCTTGACACAAACAGCTTTCCAGAAAGATGATCAAATAATAATGCCACTAAACACCTGCGAGAGAATCCATCCTGCAATACCCTCACTAGCATTTCAAATTACCACTTGTTGAGAGGTGGGGCGGGGAGTGGATCTGAACCAGGCTCCATGCCCAGCACAGAGCCTGATGCGGGGCTTGATCTCATGAAACCTGGGATCATGACCTGGGCCAAAATAAAGCATCCGATGCTCAACCACTGAGCCACCCAGGCACTCCCCAAATTACCACTTTTTAAAAGGCTGATTAAATCTGTAGGTGAAAAACAACACCTTGAAAAATTTCCAGTCTTTAGACTGACCTGCTGAGGTCAATGATTTCAAATGTTTCCTCAATATCAAAATAATATTTTATCCTTCAAAACATGATGCTAATTTTTCCCAGTTATAAAAATGCAATCAAAACCACAAACATGAGAAGAATGTCAACATTTGTTAGATATTTTCTTTGGGCAACTAAGGTGCCATAGTTAAGAAGCCAAGAACAGCCAGTTCGACGTACCAGTCTGTGACAATACAGAGAGACACCCCTCACAGAGAGATGCTAGCAAAATAAATTAAGAACTAAACCCACTGCCAAACTTCACAAGATACATAAGATCTGAATTACTGTAGAATAATTACTATAATTACTATGTATTCCTTCTCACAGGTATTGTATTGACTTTAGTCAATACCTGTCAGAAGGAATACATTAGAATGTTCAAGAATATATGAAGACTACATTTGAAATTCATTCATTAGTTTTCTTATGTAAGAAATTTTCTTTCCTCCTCTAAATCAGTGCATATTCCCATATACATCAAGTATATTGGGGGTTTTTTGTTTGTTTGCTTAATGGCACATACATGCAAAAAACAAATGTTCCAGACTCTGTCTACCACAAGCCAGGGCCTGAAATGATCACTCTATAACATGGAAAAATCGTAGATAAATGGAAAGTTTTTCTACTATCCTGGAAATGTTTTGGTGTTATCTTCCTCACATTCTCTTTCCAGGGAATCTGCCCCACTGTCCCCAGCATTGCCCACAGTTCCTGCTGAGTGAACATAAAAGTCGTAGTAGCAGAGGAGAAAAAAGTGTTTATTGAGCACTTACTATCTCATAGACCCGGTGCTAAATGCTTGATATGAATTATTTCACTCAATCCTCATCAGAACCCAATGAGCTAGACACATTTTCAGGTGAGGACTCTGAATCTCAGTGAAGTTAGTCACTTACCAACACTGGTGAATGGCAGATCCATTTGATCCTGACCCCCTGGCCACACACGACTGGACCAAGGGAGAGGGAAGTCCTTCTAAGAGCTGGCCAGCAGCCTGCCCATCACCTGTGAGGTCCAGTCCAAGAAAGACAACCTGATGTGATCAGAATTTTCTTAGGAAGTTGGGGACGGGGCACCTGAGACTCCCCAGTGAGTTGTGGGGGAGAGATCATGTCAGGTTTGGTCAGACCACCCCAAAGTGCCACATGCATGGAGAAGACACTGGGAGCAGGACCTACACATCAGAAGGGGAAGGCAGAGAAAGGAAAAATGAAACCAACCACAGAGATAAATCCTGGGTTCCTGCAACTGTATATTCTCTAATTAAACAGCACTTCTCTGGAGGGAGTGGAACAAGTGTCTGTTTTGTTTGTTTTTTGTTTTTTTGTTTTTTTTCCAAAAGTTCTGCCTAAAACATCCACCATGGACAAACTAATGCTTCTCAGAGGGCAGGTGGGAGGGGGGAGGGGTAGGTTCAGGGGATTAAGAGTACATTTATTGTGCTGAGCACTGAGTGATGTACAGAATGGTTGAATATTGTACACCTGAAACTAACATAACACTGGATGTTAACTATACTGGAATTAAATTTTTTTTAAAAATACAGAAAGGAGGATTGACATTAACTAATTAATTAATTAACAATATCCACCAAGGAATCTACAGTGGAATCACTCCCCAGAGACTAGGCCCCAGCATCTATCCTGTCTGGCAAGTTAGCACCGTTTATAACAAACATCCCATCGCTGTGTGCCTCTTAACGCGCCAAGTAGCTGGCAACCCTTAGTATGTTTTCCTGCCCAAAACTAGGTCTTTAGACTTATCACTTTATAAATATAAAGGACAGAGGAATAAGTTAAATGACATCATAAGGAAGCAACCAGATAAATTCAAATGTGAGACACATTCCATAAGCAACTGGACTGGTCTTTTCAAAAGGTCAACATCATTTTAAAGAGGGGAAAGGTGATGAGGGGAGTATTTAAGAATAAAAAAGACTAAAAAACATAGTAACAAAATAAAATCGTAGTCCTCAATTAGGTTTAAAAAAATCCAACCAGATGTCATGCATGACTTTTGAATGGTTTTGAGGGGAGTACCAACTATATAAGACTATTGCAGAAATTTGAATGTGGAATGAATCTTAGGAAATGTTAGAGAATTATTAATAACTTTCTTAGGTGTGATATTGATGTTATGGTAATAAAACCTCCTTATTCTTAGGACATATATATTGAAGTATTTAGAGGTGAAGGGTAATGGAATCTGCAATTGAATGGCTTATTAAAATAAATCCAAACTGTACAAACATCTATAGACAGCTAGATAGAGCAAAAAATTAGTGATTGTTGATTTCAGATGGTGGGCCTTCATTGCAGTTATATTTCAACTTCCCATATGTTTGAAATTTTTCATAACAAAAAGTTGAAAAAAATAACACACAGAGGAAAAATAATAATCATGGAAACCCCTTAAAAAGGTACCAGGTAAAGCCTGACATCCCTTCTCTCAATAAACACACTCAATGGTTCCTACTCCACTGCTAGAACGAATGTTGTACATACATCTTCAGTTTAGCCCCTGGTAAGTGTGGCTTGTTTTCAGGGAGCATGCTACCCAAAAAGCCCACAACAAGGTCTGGAATCGCCATCTCGTCACCGGGACTGACAAGGAGGACAGCAGGTTCACCATCCCATCTAATAATGAGCCATAAGTTCTCTCCCCAGCCCCTTTTCAATGAACAGGTTTAGTTGAACCAGTGTTAATGAAATGCATATCTGTAACCACGCCATCGCACCTTCCTCAAATCAGAGCTGTGATTTTAAATAAATCTTCATCTGTCCCTAAAAAAAAGTAATCAGCCACATTTCTCTTTTTTTTTTTTTTCTAAATGAGATGTTAGGTCAAATCAGCCCTAAGGATACAAAAACACATCGTGTATTGGAAGCGTTCTGCACAGAACATTTCCTCCTTCCTGAATGTGCATTTAACCAGGTCAGGGCACTGGTGGTCCACGTTGCTACTGCAGCATCAAACCCAGCTGGTTTTACTGCCAGCACCTTGTGGAAGTCAGCAATAATAGTCACGCACAAAAAGGCTGGCCCGGGAGTTGTGTTCGTTGAGATTTCCAGAGCTGAATGGCAGGAGAGAGCCTAAGTAGGGGAACAAATGTGGGAGGCCTGAAAACCAAGTAAAAGAAGAATTTTCATCATTAGGCTTATGTAGGGCAGCACATCTAAAAATGGGTCTTATGTAATCAAGTTGTAAGAAGCAATGCTTTTAGAAAATATTTATTTCAATTACTGAAGAGAAGTAAGTTTGTAAGACTTATCTTCAATAATAGAAATATTTCAGTTTGTTTTAAATATAAATAAGTGGTTAGGAGGTAGAACATGTGTATGGCAAACAGATAGGAAAGGGTGGAGGGAACAAAAGAACCTGACATTCATGAAGCACGTGGTTACTAAATGTTTGTTATGTGCTAAGTATGCCTGAGACTGGTGAGGTACTAAATATACAGAGGCACTAAATACATATGAGCACTTAACATACATAAGACTTTAATTTGACTACCTCATTAGAGATACCCATTCTGGCTCCGTGTGTTCTCTTCCCCAAAAAACTGGTATCCTTGGTCAGGTATACTTGTCCCTGAGTCTTTTGATAAAGAAGTCTGTCTCCTTGGCCCAGGGCACCTTCAATCTGTGGGCCTCTTGCTTGAACTTCAACTCTGCATCATCATCATCAACCACATCATCAGTAGGGAAGGCCAATGCAGTAGAGAAAGAGAAAGGATATATTGGCATTGTGGACGCCTGGATTCAGGTGAGATCCTTCCATCCTGCCTACATCCTCTCTGCAGTGTGTTCATTTACTCCATCTTTTACCCTTTGCTTCTCATTGTGCGTTTCAATTGTTTTAATGGACAGTGTGATTTGAGCACTTGAAAGGCCGGGTGGGAGGGACGTGTTGTTTAGAGTCACAATGAACTAAACGAAGTTCAATCCATTAAACAGGCCATTGACTCTGAAGAGGAAGAAGTCGACAGGAGAGAAGAAAAGTCAGTGACCAGACCTTTACCAACACCCATGCAAAAGGTTTTAATTCCCATCCCCAGTTTCTCATGTGGGCAGGAAACATAAAATAAAATCTAACAGGGAGGGGGAAAGGAAAACTGAGTGGGAGGGTTCAGCTTCAGGAAAGGGATTTTCCAAATAGGTGTATCCCCTTGGCTCTCAACATTACCATCACCTCCCACATCTGCAAATAGCATCAGGACATTTTGAAGGTGACAAGATCACTGCCCTGATACTATTTGTGTAAGAAAGGTTAAATTTGATTATAATGAAAGATAAAAAGCTCCATGAAAAGTCATAACTTTGACAAACTACAAAGCAATATGGAGGCTGATATTTGGGCTATTTTCTATTTAAAGCCCAACACTAAGCTCCAACACTTTCCAATATTATAGAAACAGCCATAAGCCATTTCAGAACACAATTTTCCAGAATCTGCTATTATTTCAATGAATCCAGAAAACTTACATTTTATGTCTTATGAGTAGTCTATTCTTGTTCCCAGATCAGATTGTCATGGTTGAAACAAAACAAAACAAAACAAAACAACAAGGGGCACCTGGGTGGTTCAGTCAATTGAGGGTGTGACTCTTGATTTTGGCTCAGGTCATGATCTCATTGTTCATGAAATTGGGCCCTGGGTCAGGCTCTGCACTGGTCGTGTGGAGCCTGCTTGGGATTCCCTCTTTCCCTCTTTCTCTGCCTCTACCCTGCTCCCTCTCTCTCTCAAAATAAATAAATAAACAGTAAACAAACAAAAACCAAAATAACTAAAAGGACTGCTTCCTCCTATCCAATATTAAAGAAAAGGAGTTAGTTTTGTCCACCTGAGGGCCAGACCCTGGGAATCAGGATGACTATCCTCTACCATAGGAGGAGAGGGAGACTTTTGCAGACAAGAATGGTTAGTATCCGCCTAGTGCCTCCCACCTTCTTCCAGAAGCTGCCCCCTTCTTCCCTATATCACTATAGTTAGCATAGGAGCCAACACAGTGGTACAGCAGGACCCCACTCCATGGCCACTGCTGATTGGTCCAGGAGTATCCACCTGACCCAAGCTGGGCCAATCAAAACCCCTCCCTAGCAATTTTGGTTCTGAGCCAAGAAGAGGCTGGTCTCTGCAGATGGTTGCATTTCCACAGCACAGAAAAATGGAAGAAGTCAGTCTGCAGAGAAAATGCAGCAAAAACAGAGGAGTTGGAAACCCTCCCAGGCTCCTGGTGCCTGGTTCCAGTGGCTTCTAAGGCCTTGCTGTATTCCACAAGATACTCCCCAGACCTCTGTAATTAAAAAACAACAACAACAACAACAACAACAACAACAACTCTCCTTATTGAAGCTAATTTGAGTTGAGTTTCCGTTACCTGCATCTAAGATTTCTTAACCCAGAAAACCAAGTCAATCAAAATTATCTTTTACTCTGCACCATGCTGGAACACAAAAAGGGAATAACTGAACTGATAACTACATAAAATAAGCAAAGGCATCTATAAATTCTGCCTCCAAAGTTCAGAATTTGTGCTACTGTCAGAGAAGCCCCTATGTCCCACAGACCTCACATGTGAGCGAAAAGAAACTACTTGCAAATCTAAAACTGAGCTTCAGTCTGCCTGGCATATTGTTGTCAGCAGACTGAAGATGACGGGGACTTTTCCTCACAGGTGTCAGCAGCTGCTCTCGAGCTGGCTTCTCCACTGCCTGAAGGGAAACGAGGCAAGAGGGCTAAGCGGAAACCAGACACAGTCAGTTTTTCCTTTTGAGGGGGCACCGCACACAGAAAAGGCATTTCTTAAACACACATATTTAGGAAAGTCATTTCAGGTGTAAGAGAACTCTGATTACAAGGAGCCAATATTTTCTGCACACTTAACTACACGGAGGCATTATTATTCAGATCGCTTTACACCCATTATAACCAAGTCTCAAGGTTTGAGAAGATGGCATTATTGTCCCCATTCTGCCGATAAGGACCTGACACTGTGGAATGTGTCTTGTCTGAAGTTTCCGATCGGCATTGCACCCTCAAAGCCTGTGCCTTTTCACCACTTAGGCTTTTGTTATGACTGCCAAGGACTGTCCACCAAACTCAAGAGTTTGGCTGTCCAGAGGCCAGAGGCGGTGGGCAGTAAAACTTCTCACCCTGAGAGGCAGCCTCTAGATTGACCATTGGGGGTGGGGAGGTGAGGACGGTGAGGCAGGGTGGGGGCAAATGTCTTGCAGCCCAGCTCAGCAGGTGCCTGCCTCTTCTGTGTGCCCAGATTTGATCAGCCCCTAGATGTTTTGCCACAACACATGTTCAGTGATGCACTCTGATGTTCTCTAAGCCCCAGAAGCTTTTGTATATTTTTTTAAGTTTACTTGTTTGAGACAGAGAGAGAGCACAAGCAGGGGAAGGGCAGAGAAAAAGGGAGCCCAAGCAGACTCCATGCTTTCAGCACAGGGCCCAATGTGGGGCTTGAACCCACGAACTGGATAATCACAACCTGAGCTGAAATCAAGAGGGAGATGCTTAACTGACTGAGCCACCCTGGCGCCCCAGCCCCAGGAGGTTTTAAAATAAGCCTCCTCTTGCTTACGGAAGGTTTCGTTGTGGAGGGTGTTTGATTTTAATTGATGTAAGTGTTAGTGTTTTTGCTAACTATAAAAGCAATATGTTTTCTCTCTTTCTCTCTCTCTCTCCCGGAAATTCAGACATTACCAAAAACATGTAACTACCACAGCAACAGGTTGTCAGTCAATGGTGATATTCCTTCAGACATTTTTCTGTGTATATAAGAATATATTCTCTTCCTATAAAGGGGGTTTCATTTTTGTTATTTTTTTTTTTTTGCTTTAATCCTGGTTTAATCCTAAACATGGAGTTTTACATTATATACTTCTGCACCATCTGTACTTTGAACAATTAAGTGGCTGAGAGCACAGGCTGTCCAGGTTCCAAAGCAGAATCTACCACTTTATTGCTATGAGACCTTGGAGTTGTGTAATTAAAATCCTGGGTCTCAGTTTGCCCACCAGGAAAATGGGCATAATAATAGTCCATCTGTCTGATGGAGTTGTTGGGGGTGTGATGACATGCAAAGGACTAAGAACAGTAGCTAACATATTATAAGAGCTAAATAAATGTGACACATTATGTCAGTGTCTTTTTTATTTCTTTTGTCATTTAAAAATATGTTTAAAGTATGAGTTAGAATGAACAACTTGACTTTGTTTACTTGTAATATGTGTTTTCTCTTCTGTGCTATTTACTCATATCCTTCAACTATTTTCCTGTTGAGTTTTCAAACTTGTGTTATTGCTTTGCAAGAGTCCCTTGTATATGAGGGAAGTTAGTAACTTAGTACTGAAGAGAAGTTCCCAAAAGGTACTGGCAAAGAACATGGGCTTTGGAATGAGGTGAGCTGAGGTTAGAATCCCACCTCCACCACTTACCTGTCATGTGACCCTGAGCAACCTGCTCCACTTTTTAGGTTTATTTATTTATTTTGAGAGAGAGAGAGACAGAGAGAGAGAGAGAGAGAGAGAGAGAGAGAGAGTGGGGGGGCACCAGAAGGCCAGCAGGGGAGGGGCAGAGAGAGGAGGGAGAGACAGAGAATCCCAAGCATGCTCCACACTGTCCACGTGAAGTCCGATGCGGGGCTTGAACTCACAAACCATGAGATCATGACCTGAACCAAAATCAAGAGTTGGAGGTTTAACCGACTAAGCCACCAGGCACCCCTCCACTTTTAAACCTCTCTTCAGTGGGCAGAATTATAGCAAGGCTCCTCAAGCCCCCAGACCCTACTGGGCACACCTTGTATAATCAATCCCCTCCCCTGAGTGCAGGCAGAATCTGAGAATGTGATGAAGTATCACCCCATGGCTACATTACTAATTATTGACTTTTAGATCATGTAAAGGAAGATGATCTGGGTGGTGATCTAATCCGGTGAGCCCTTAAAAGGAACTGGGTTCTTCCTCAAGTCAGAGAGATGTGAAGCATAAGAGGCATTTGATGTGAGGGAGATTCTCTCGTGCTGGCTTCAGAGATGGAAGACAACACACGGAAGGATCGAGAAGGGGCTCTAGGAGTTAAGAGCCACCCCCAGCTGACAACCTGCAAAGACCCAGGGACGTCCATCCTACAACCACAAGGAACTGAATTCCCCCAATAAGTTGAATAAGCTTGCAAGAGGCCTCTGTGTCTCAGATGGGACCCCACTCTGGCCGATACCTTGATTCCAGTCTGGTGAGACCCTAAGCAGAGAACCCAGCACATCACTCCCAGACTTCTGACCTGTGGAGCTGTGACCTAGTGAAGGGTTGTGGTTACAAGCTGTTAAATTTGCAGTAATTTGTTATGCAGTGATAGAAAACTGTTTACTCTAGAGTATGTTTACTCTACTTCCTCATCTGTAAAATGAGGGTGAGGCTCAAACAACATCTATCTTGGGATTTTTCTGGGAAGTAATATCAGCATAAAGCACTCAACACAGTGCCTGGTATAACCTAAGTGAATGCTACGGGCTAATTCCCTAGGATTAAGGGAACTGTTACAATTGTACTCATCATTACAAAGGCAAAATATATTTTTCATAAATATAGCGGCGAAGGTTAAACCTTTAAAAAATAAAGTCCGGGGTGCCTGGGTGGCTTAGTTGGTTAAGGGTCCAGCTCTTAATTTCGAGCTCAGGTTTTAATCTCACAGTTTGTGAGTTCAAGTCCCAAGTCGTGCTCTATACTGGCAGCATGAGCCCGCTTGAGATTCTCTCCCTCTCTCTTCAAAATAAATAAATAAACTTCAAAAAATTAAGCCCAAAGGAGGAGAAGGGAACTTAAAGGGATTCTGGGCAGTAAAAGGTTTATCATAGAATACTCAACTTGTTTCTAGCATTTGAAAAAAAAAATCTTCATGTCTAATTTCCTTTGAAGAAAAAGTATGTGTCATCAGCCTTGTTTTAAAGAGGCAATATGCTCTAATGGCTTGGGGACAGACAGTGTCGGGTTCAAATCCTGGCTCTGTCACTTACCACAGCTGAGATTTTAGGCAAGCTAGCACATGGTGAGGCTCAGTTTCCTCAACCTTGAAATGGGAATAAATATATCTACCATGCAGGGCTGCCATAGCCTGGCCTGGAGCTGATGATCAATAAATGGAAGTAAATGTACAAACTGAGGCTGCAAGAAAAGAGAAAGCTGTGCTGCCTTCTTCTGCAGGGTAGACACAGTAAGGTCACATTAAACACTGGCCTGGCCAGATATGTTTTGACTATCCCTCTACTGAGTTGTGAATTTTGGAACATTTCAGCCTGGCTTTCAAGAAACATTCAACTACACTGAGTTTTGTGCACTTCCTTCCAAGCACAGGACCTGGGATGTGTCAAGGCAGCATGGAGCAGGCATAGGACCCTCTGCCTGGAAATACGGTTCTAATTCTGATCCCTCTACTTCGAGTGACCCTAGGAGCGGTCCCCATTATTTCCTGTCTGTGTAGAAACCAGACCCCTTTTTGTAACAGTAGCAAACTTGGCCTTGGAGAAAATGACCCTTCTCTACCTCAAGTGGCTTCTCTACCCCTAGGTGGCCAGTAACAAAACCCTGGCCACCTAGCTCCCTCAGGAGGAACAGGTGACCAAGGCCTGTCTGATCTTCTTGACTACCATGACTGGCCAAGGTATAACTATTTGCCAAGCCAGGGCAATCAGAGTCCTATGCTGGGATTTCATACATAGACTCTGGAATCAAAAGCATCTTTCTTTTCTCTGGAAAGGAGTAGTTGTTTGTGGTCATCCTCTCTTCCCAAAGCAGTTCACATGGAGTATGTAAGATAAGATCCATACCCCAGGAATAACAAAGCTGGGAGAGAGCACCCCTGGATACCACTGGATACCCTGAAGCCCACCCATTCAGTTTCCCTCAGTCACATGAGGCAAACAATCTCCCTTTCCACTTGAGCCAGTTTTAATGGAGCTTCTATCACTTGTAACCAAAAGAGTCCCCACTAATACAAGAGGCCTTGTTTCCCACATCTGAAAATTAAAAGGTCAGCTACAATGTCCAAAGTTTCTTCCAAAGCCTCAGAGTCTAGAAATTTCTTCCCAAATAGCCTAGGCAGGAGTAAAGAACAGGCACTTAGAGAAAGAGACAAGGTAAGCACAGCCATGGAATCTGGCTGATACTTAATTGAAATCTCAGTTGTGACACCTAAACAATGCATTGTACGTAATAGTAAGTCTTGCTAAGTATTTCCAAGGGCAGGAGTTGTGCTCTTGATATTTTCACACTCCTAGGGAGAGTTTCCTTCCTGTATCTCTCTCTCTCTCTTTCTCTCCCTCCCTCCCTCCCTCCCTCCCTCCCTCCCTCCCTCCCTCCCTCTCTCAGCTAACTGGAGGAGTTGTAGCAAATATTTGCATAAGGAAGGTGGAAATTCTGAGCTCAGCACTGTCCCAATCAGATGGGGACCAGATGTGCAGTGAGCACCTGATGGAAGCACTTAGTAACAGTACTCCAGGGTCCCACCTCTCAGGGTCCCATCTTCTTATTCTCATCATTCTGTTCTGGTTTTACTCATAATGTTCCCTCTAGAACTGCCCCCACCCAAACCATCCTCTTGGCTTCTCTCCATGAGTGTATGTGCAGCACCCATGGGTCTGGTGAGAGACAGACACGGCATCACCCCTTGCCCAGGAAGATGGGGGAATCAGGAGGGTTGGTAACACCAAGGGCCTCTGTCTCCTTAGATGAGCGTGGGAACAAAGAAACCCAGCCTGCACTTAATAACGACAACTTCTAAAAGGGCTAAATCACTTGGTAGGTAGGAAGAGTGTCATCCAAGGGCCACCAGCTCTTCCTGAACCTCTCCTCAGCCAAAAATCCCAGACCCCCCAAAAGGAAAACCATAAACCCTACTCCCAATGCCTTGAGGAGTAATGTAGATCTGGAGTGAATGTTTCCAGGGAAGACAAGGAGGGGGTTACAATACAATTCATTCAGTGAGATTTTCCTTAAAATTATTTTGAAACATCTCATCTTTTTCCAGACTCCTTATTAAGATGCCAACCACTCCCTCTCTTCCCTCGGGCCCTGTCCCCGGCTCCCTCCTTAGCCCTCACATGTCTCCCACTTGGCTTCTCATCCAGAGTGATGTGGTTCCTTTTCCCCTTGCCTTTTACCATCCATCTCTCCCCAACACTTCTCCCTACCCCACCCCCAAAATCTACAAATGCCCAGGGCATAAGCAAACTGACACAGGATCTTTATTCTTTATAAGCCAAACAGGAATGGAATTACAAATGCTTACAATAGTTTCCTCTGCCATGCATATAAATATGGGAAATTCACGAGCACACAGATTCTAAAAACTTCCTTTCTTAATAAAGAAGAAAATAAAGCATTCACAAAAAACATGCCCTGCCCTAGGACAGCATGCATAGCTCAGTCTAACAAGCCTGGGAGTCACATTTCATTATAGAAAATGTATCAGCTAGATAATGCCTCAAATGTATTCATTCTGGCATTCTGGGTGCTTCTCGTTCTTCATTTCCAATTACCATAACGATGGTTACAAAGCATAGCCTGGCTGAGAGTAAGGGTGTTTCCACTTGGTGGGGTTCCCTCCTAACCCTTCGATGTCACGGATGATTATGTTCCAAGAGGGAGACAGATCAATCTGGCCAATCTGGCAATTATCAGGCCCCAGACCATCTCCCTCTGGCATATCTTGATGTCAGCTTGTCTAACTTTACCAATAAGCCCCATGGGCCAGGAAAAATCAGAGCAAGGACACGGGACCAAAATAAACACCACAGCTGGGCACCTGGGTGGCTGTCAGTTAAGTGTCTGACTATTGACTTTGGCTCAGGTCATGATCTCATGGTTCATAGGTTCAAGCCCGGCATCAGGCTCCGTGCTGACAGCTCAGAGCCTGGAGTCTGCTTTGGATTCTGTGTCTCCCTCTCTCTCTGCCCCTCCCCTGCTTGCACTCTGTCTCTCAAAAATGAATAAATGTTAAAAAAAAAGATTCTGTCATCTATTTGGTTGCAATTAGCCAGGGACAGTTTGTTTGTTCTTCTGCAGTGATTCCCTAATTTTAAATACTACCATGCAGGGGTGAGAGTATCAAAGGGTCACTTAAACCAAGTGTGTATCTAACAGGCTCCTCTGAGCAGCAATTTCTGTAAAACAGAGTTGCGCTCAAAAACTTACAAAGCATTTTTCAAGGGAAGACATTTGAAGAGGTCTTATGGCCACAGGTAAGGTAATCAATTGTCCCAGTTTACCTGGGACTTCCAGTGCTAAACCCAGGGCAATCGCAGGCAAACTTGAGTGGTTGGTCACCCTAGATGTACTCCAGTACTTGACTAGTGACCACTGCTGAAACAGAAGGAAGGCTAGGGTGTGCTGAAGGGACACCAGAGAGGGAGGGAAAATAAATGCCTTCAAATAGGCCAACTTGCTCATAGAAGGTCCAATTTCTCTATAGCTCAAAAGTGACAATAAATGTCAGCTATTCCCAAGTGTGTACAAACTGCCTTGTCAACAAAGGATTTATTGGCAATGGGGAAATGCCACCAACTCCATCAACTCTCTTTAATGTAGTCTCTAAGCACGGCAACACATCAAAGGCTCTGAGAAGTCTCACAGTGGTGAACATATTTAATTAGGTGCTCTCAGTGTGCCCCAAGGTTATTTGACCACACAGGTTTTTTTTCCACCTAATGGTTATGATCATCCAAGTGAACACACTTGGAGAAATGGGGACCTTATTCACAAAACCATAAACAACTTAGGAGACACACAGTTTACGTTCAGTAAGACATGCACATCTCCTTAAGAGGTCAACGCATTTCTCTTTGTACTTGGTGAAAAGCATATTGTACCCTTAGTTAAAATACTGCCATGATCTATATTTATTTTCAGTAAGACACTTGGGGAAAATGGCTGAGATCTATGTAAGATACTAAAGGTGAATTGAACTAGTAAAAACAGTGCTGAAAAGACCAAAGACATGACCTCGAAACACAACCTGAAGTCGATTTTGTGTCTGATGGATGTGAAAGATCTGTTTATACATTCAACAAATTAATTAAGCATGTATGTGCTAGGCCCAGAGAGACAGCAGTGAACAAGAGAGAAATACAAGGTTTCTCCTCCACACCTGATGCTTAGAGCTTCCGATCTTAACGTTTTAGTAAGCACTAACTAACAATCTCATCCTATCAATGAGAAGAGAGTGCAGGGGTCTATGGGAGCCTCAGCTCTTGTCTTCCCACAGGAGGTGATATCAAGACTTAGACCCAAGGGAAGAAGCCGGTGGGGCAGCTTCAGTATGTGTAGGAGTGCAGGGCTGGACAGCACAGGAAGTGCTCTAGGCAGAAGGAATGACACATGCAAACGCCAGGTCGTGAAACAGAGCTCTGAGCATTCTTTACACAGGCCAGGGTCTTCTTCCTGAGGCCAGAGCTAGAATTCATTTTAGCACACAGCAGGCTTCCATATACTTTATTATTATTATTATTATTATTATTATTATTATTATTATGTTAAGGTAGAGAACTTTGCATCAAGAGGAGGTTAGATCTGACCCTTTCTACACTTCTAAGGGTCTGTAGCTTTATGATTGGGAGATTTTTATGATTCCCCTTAAAATCTGTTCAGAGCTTACAGGCTTCTCTTCTGGAAAACAAAGCTCCCCATGAAGTCGTAAATCTACATATTAACAGACTGTACATTTCCGACTTCTTTTTTCTTCATTATGCACTGGGCCCCTGCAGGTTCCCAAGAAAATGGGCACAATGTCCCCCTCTGCCCATCAACCCTGACTTGGCTTCTTCATCAGGTGCTTTCCCGAGACCTTCCAGGGCAAACAGACACTGGCGGGCGCTTACTGGGCCACTCACGTTTTTTAATTGAGCCACAGCTGCTGATACGACCGACCGTGATTCCTCCAAATGCTAAAACCCAGCTTTCTTGGCGAAGATGGGTTAGTAAAGCCACCCCCAACAGCATCCTCTCTGGAGCAGCCAGAATGGGGTATAGAGCAGCAGGGAGCACTCCCGGGAAACACTTACCCCTCTGAAATTCCAGGCTCTAGGGGAGGGAAACATAGGGAAGCTGTTTTGCAGAATCCGCCTAGGCCTAGAAGAGGAAAAAAGACAAGACAATGTGTTTCATTACTCATGGGTTAGAGACTCAGAGGAAATCACCCACTTCCGATGTAGCTTTATCAGAAACAGAAAGAGAGAGAGATGCTTGGAGAAATGGCCCAGGCAGACGCAGCAGCCAGGCTTCTTACAGCTCGGCCATCCATAGCAGCCAAACACACTCCAAACCCCTTCCTAGTCCCCCAAGAGGAAAGCTCCAGAGTCCCTTAGAAATAGTCAAGCCCTCACCCTTAAAAAAATAAAATCTAATCTAAAAGTCAACCTGGATGCAATCAAAAAGCCAGACCAAGCTCCCTATCTTGATCTTCATTTCTCACACACAAACAATTCCCAAATGGATGCCATCAGGTGGTGTTTACAGCTTCAGCCGAGCCTGGAATTCTCCCTGGTGCAGGCCACACGGGAGCTCCAGACCTTCAGGGGGACGGTACCTGGACCGTCCACAGGACATGTAGCTGCTGCCTAACCAGTCGGAACTGGTTTCCTCACCTATTAATCCCTCCTAGTGAAGCAATCTCCTTAGATGTGACAGAGGTGGGCTCCAGTGGGGTCAGCACAGGAGGTGGGGACACAGTACAGGGATGGAAAGAAGCAGCGGTGTGGCTGGGCAGCTTCAGGCACACCAGGAACACCTTACTTCTGTCCTGAAGAGTGAATCCAATGTTGTAGCTGCCAACACCCCCACAGGGACACCTTTTACAATGTGTTTGTGGAGTAATAAGTTACTCCTCCCAAAAAAGCTGTGTCTGTCAACATGGAAATTCAAATTTCATGTTTGCATGAGGTACCACCTCACTGAAAAGCATCCCTGAGAAACGTCCATCTTGGACTTTCCCTGGAGTTTTAGTCAGTGATGTACCAAAGAGGTGGTGTTGGTTTTTCACGTGACAGTCACACCTTTACTTCGACCTCTGTGCCATAGTCAGCAGTAACACAAGGCAGAAGTGACCACTGCACCCTGCAGCGTTATCAGGCTTGAGGAAAAGTCTTGATAGGCTTTACCATAGGAAAGAGATAGATAAGCAATATGCAAGGTAATTATAATAACAGCAGCAGCTAATGTCTATGGAGTACTTAAAACAACACATGCTAATACTTCATAGAGTTAATCTCATTGACTCTCACACTGCGAGCTAGGGTCCTCATTGTACCCATTTAATAGGTAAGAAAACAGAGACCTAGGGATATTAAGTGATGCACGCAGGTAAAATCAGGATTCTAATCTCATTTGTCTAATCTCAGATCCCATGGTGTTTTACTAGCTGTGTGACCCTGAGCACGAGGTTTCATATTCTTATATGCAAAACAGAAGAAATAATACCCAGAACATGGTCAAGATGAGATGAGGGTTCTAAATCCAGTTCTATCACTGCTAAGTTCTAAAAGGTGTCAGCACAGATCCCCTCCCGTTCCTCCCAAATTCTGGCTCAAAGAAAAGCTTTCGACCAGGGGCACAGGACTGACACAGAAAAGCTGGGACAACTCACCGAAACAGATGGGAACTCCCACCTGCTGTATCTTTATATCCAGCCCCACTCCTGCCTCACCCTCCTCCTCACCCACACGTACAACAATAAAAACCCAGGCTAATAACATCTCAAGACAAACAGAGCATGTGGGTGGTTATTTAGATTTAATACTCTTCTCTATTAAGTAACATGTTGGTCTAAGTTCTTCTAAAAAAGCATTTCTCCTTTGGGAAGAAAAAAACTTAGAATTTAACAAAACATCTCCCTGGATACTGCTCCCTCCTCTCTCCGGTTATAATTGGGTTTTGCTCTCCTAATGATTTGATGAGCTTCACTGCTTCCAAAGCAACAACATATACTAGAACATTGCAAGTGAATGTTCCCCTGTTTTATATGGTGTGGTTTACAGAAAATTATGATCACAACAATCAGCAGTGATTATTATGCCAGGGATGTGCCAGGGTCTGTGCTAGGCACTTTGCCTACATAATCTAAGTCTCGCAATAAGACAGGTTATTATGTTATGTTACAGTACTCTGCTAATACATGACATACAAATAGTGTTATAATGGTGCCATGTGTTACAATATTATATATATATAAATATATAAAACATTATAATGGCATTAGATACTTATTTTAAAAATATTTTTTTATTTACTTAAAGTAAGCTCTACACCCAAAGTGGGGCTTGACCCCAAGATCAAGAGTCACATGCTCTACTGACTGAGCCAGTCAGGCACCCCAGCATTATATACTTTTAAATAAAATATGTAACTCTGGGGGCACCTGGGTGGTTCAGTCAGTTAAACGTCCAAGTCTTGGCTTTGGTTCAGGTCATGATCTCATGGTTTGTGGGATCAAGCCCTGCATCAGGCTTTGTGCTGACAACACAGAGCGTGCTTGGGATTCTCTCTCTGCCCCTCCCCTGCGGGCATTCTCTCTCTCAAAATAAATAAATAAACTTTAAAAAATAATGTAACTTTGTATCATAAAATATTGTCATATGGGGCGCCTGGGTGGCTCAGTCGGTTGGGCGGCCGACTTCGGCTCAGGTCATGATCTCGCTGTCTGTGAGCTCGAGCCCCGCATCAGGCTCTGTGCTGACCACGCAGAGCCTGGAGCCTGTTTCGGATTCTGTGTCTCCCTCTCTCTCTCTGACCCTCCCCCGTTCATGCTCTGTCTCTCTCTGTCTCAAAAATAAATAAACGTTAAAAAAAAATTTTAAAAAAATATTGTCATATAATATTATGGTATAATGGGGGATATTATTATTACCCCATTTTACAGATGAGATAAAACCTCATCTGTTTAACCTCTGCAGAGAGGTTAAACCACATGTGAGAAGTCACACAGCCAAGTTGGGATTCATAACCAGATGTGTCTGACTCTAGATTCAGAGGATGTAGCCCCTCGCATATAGAGAGAAGCCCCGCTAAACAGGGAAGAACATGCTTCTGGGAGAATGTAGCCTGGGGGTTTCTTGTGGGAGGGACCAGCTTAGTAGGATCTCAAATTTAAAAGCCGCATAGGCAAAGAAAAAGGATCAGAGTGAATCTGTCAATCCAGGGCATTCTTTTTTTTTTTGTTTTAATTTTTATTTTAATGTTTATTTATTTTTGAGAGACAGAGTGCAAGCAGCAGAGGGGCAGAGAGAAAGAGAGACATAGAATCCGAAGCAGGTTCCAGGCTCCAGGCTCTGAGCTATCAACACAGAGCACAACACGGGACTCGAACTCACAAACTGTGAGATCGTGACCTGAGCTGAAGTCAGACACTTAACTGACTGAGCCATCCAGGTGTCCCATTTCTTGTGTTCAGAAGCAGGTTCTTGGGGAGCCTGGGTGGCTCATTGGTTGAGCGTCTGACTCTTGATTTTGGCTCAGGTCATGAGCTCACGGTTCGTGGGTTCGAGCCCCACATCAGCTCTGTGCTTGACAGTGTGGAGCCTGGTTGGGATTCCCTCTCTCTCCCTGTCTGTTCTTCCCTGACTTGTGCGCTCTCTCTCAAAACAAATAAACTTAAGAAATTATTAAAGAAAAAAAAAAAGGAATCAAGTTCTTTGCACTGTCAGCAAAAGTCCAAGTAAGAAACACGTACTTGGTTCTACAGATCTCCAAGACACGAAGGTACACAGTTGGGCTTCCTAACAGGGCTGGGAGGAGTTATCTATAGTGTGTTCAGTCCTTGGACCCCTGATGTGAGCCAGGTCTGTGCACAGTGTGTGCACGCGTGGTTAAGAAGCACAGCCCATCCTGCAGATGCCAGGGGAACGACCTTGACCAACAACCATCCACCTCTGCGGAGGGACCAATGGGAAGCCAGGGGTGGGTGTGAAGCAGGAGAGAAACCATTGACACAGGAGGGACAGCTTCTTGGCTGGAAGGAGGTTACAACTGAAGGAAAGATTGGGAAGAAAAGTTAGAAACACTGTCCACATGGAGAAATGCCCACAGGAGGAGCAACAAGTCAGGATTCAAGATGCATTTAGGGAATGATCTCAAATTTCAGAAGTGTATGTGTGGCTGGAATCAAACAGAATAAGCTCAGGAGCTTATAACCTCAGGGTCAGCAGAAGAATGTATTTCCCACCACATGGAAATGAATACAACTTTTTTCTACCACCCTGAGAAGAGGATTAGTGACCATTTCCAGAGCAACTCCTAGGAGTATGGGTTTCAGAAGTGAATATGTAGACTGCTTTGCTGCCCATGCACTCACTATGTGGGGCCAAGAGCCTAGTGTCTGAGGTATGACCAACTTGGGGCTCCAAGAGTGGCTCCCTCTCCTTCTTGCTGGGGGACTTCGACCAGGCTACCTACTCTCTACTGTCTCTGAGCCTCCATTTTCTCATCTGTAAAATGGGGATAATAATCTCTTCTCACAAAATTGAAGCATTAAATTAATGTACTACATAAAATGTTTGGCAGAGAATCTGGCACTTATTAAATACTCTAATTAGCTATTACAGTAGCGCCTCCTTATGTATAAAGGATATGTTTCAAGGAGTGTCTGGCTAGCTCAGTCGGTGCAACACATGACTCTTGATCTTGGGGTGATGAGTTTGAGCCTCACATTGGGTATAGAGCTTACTTTAAAAGGGGGTACATTTGGGGGCACCTGGGTGGCTCATGAACCATGAGATCATGACCTGAGCCAAGATCAAGAGTTGGATGCTTAACCAACTGAGCCATCCAGGTGCCCCAAATATTTTAATGTCTTACTTCTCAACCCAGGGCATCTTGCTAACAACACTTTCCTTTTATTTCTTTTGTTTTGTTTTACTTCGCTCTACCTATGAAGACAACTGTAGCAATACGAGGAAAGCCAAAGGGCTACATTTTATAGAGAAATTAGTGCAGACTATGGTATTTTATCCTGGTTGGACCACTCAAGACAGTGATGGTCTTTCAGGTAAATGTCTTCTTAATTCTGGTTGTGGTACGTAATTGAGGATGGACTGGCAGGTGTTTAGCCAGGTGAAGGAAGACCCAGTTCTCTGTGGAGAAGCTCACTGTGAAGAGGTCGTTTGCCCATTGGAAAGCTCATCACCTAGGCCTGCCTCTTAAACAAAGGCACAATGGCACCACCCATAACTTGTTTCCATAGTTCATAGGCCACACTCAGCTTCATTCCACTTACACCATGGCTGCAACTCCAACTCTTTATTTCCTGATAAAATATGGGGAAACAGGATCACAGAACCTCAAAAATAGTCAACTGGTACAATCACTTGGCACGGGTTGGATCTTCTCCAACAGTCCTGTTGAGAATGCACCCTGAAAGAGAGTCTTCCCTCTTTAGAGAAGGGGTCTGTATCCAGTCATAAAGGCTCACATATTAATTTCTCTCCAACACGTAAAGAACACCTTCCATAGGGCAGGCACAGGACCAGACATTAAAGATACAGCAGTGAACAGCACAGATACAGTGTCTGCTTTCATGAAGCTTACAAAAGGATAATGGGAGTGAGAGAGGGTGGGAGAGAGAGAGAGAGAACAACATAGTAAGTCTTAAAGAAAAATAAAACAGTGGTAATGGGGAGAGCCAGAGGGGCTCAATCAACATTTGAGGAGCTAGACAGACCTCCCAGAGGAAACGAGACCTCCCTGTGACCTGACAGAGGTGAGGGACTCAACCAGGTAATAAGACAGGGAGCAGCAGGCCAGGCGACAGGAAGAGCAAGCTAAAAATGCAGGAGGTCGAACTTTGCAAAGATTACCTAAATAGACAAAACTGGCAGAACTCATTGCTGAAGTTAAGAGTCAAGAGTTAAGATGTAGAAGCAAGGTGGCATATTTGAAAAACTGGAAGCTAAGTATGACCACTTAAACATCTCTCAATAAATAAAGGGATTATTAAATGAAGCTATATTCATTCTTTACAATGGAAGACCATGTAGGACTATATATTAATGAAAAATCTCAAAAAAAATAAAGAAAGAAAATCCAAGTTGCAGGAGGTATGCATATGATAGGATATGTGATACTATGTAGAATCTCACAAAATAACACTCTCTTGTTTTGGCCACATATGTATGTAGTAAAAATGTAAGACTACATATGAAAAGGTTTTTTTTTTAAGTGTATTTATTTGAAAGAGAGAGAGAGAGTGAGAGAGAATGCTTGTACATGCACCCATGAGAGGGGGAGGGGCAGAAAGAAAGGGAGACAGAATCCCAAGCAGGACCCATGGTGTCAGTGCAGAGCCCGATGTGGGGCTTGAACACACAAACCGTGAGATCATGACCTGAGCTAAAACCAAGAGTCAGACACTTAACTGGCTGACCCAGGAGCCCCTGAAAAGGTTTTATCAACTGCAAATAAATGGTCCCCTCTGGGGACTGAAAGGGAAAGGGACTCAGGTGGGGCCCATGTGAAGCTTCATCACTACCTGTAATGTTTCATTTATTCACATAAAAATTCTGAAGCTAACAGGGCAAAAAGATTTTTATTAAATCTAAATGGTAGGTATAGATATGAATGTTATAATAGCCTATATTTTGCTACGCAGGTGAAATAGATTATAATTAATAACAATAACAAATGAATAAATTCTAGCATAGCCATGTAATACAATACTAAGGCATCCATTAAAAATAATGAGGAGTGCCTGGGTGGCTCAGTCAGTTAAGCATTTGACTCTTGATTTTGGCTCAGGTCGTGGTCTCACGGTTCATGAGTTCGAGCTCCACATCAGGCTCTATGCTCAGAGCACGGAGCGTGCTTAGGATCCTGTCTCCCTCTCTCTCTGCCCCTCCCCCCCTTCAAAAATAAATAAATGTTTAAAACAATTTTTTTATAATAATGAGGTGTACTTGTGCCATCACCAGCAAAGACCATAAAATACAGTATGTGAAGTAAGAGGCAGGGCAACATGTAAATCCATTTACTTTTACACACACACGCACGTGCAGAATCAGCTCCAAGTATGCTGAGGGTCCTGGCAGGGCACATGCCCAACTGTTGACATTGATTGATCATGTATACAGCTTGGGTCAGGGGTGGGAAGCATAAATGTGGACATCAGCTTTTACATATGTATTTTTAAATCTTTACTATAGAAACGTATTATGTAATGAAAATCATAATAATGTTTACTAAAAGGCCTTAATAGGTAGGGAAGGAGGCAGAGAGGCATGAAATGAGGCTGAACAGGAGGCCAGGGCTGGACAGGGCAGAGACTTAAAGGCTAAGGTTGGGGGGCTGGTCATGGGGTGATGGGGTTCCACTGAAGCTATATGGTGAGGAATGACATGGGATTTGCCTTTAGAAAGATCCCTCTGGCTAGAGGGAAGAGAAGACAGCCAAGGGGTCCAGAATGAAGGCAGAGACCAGCAGGGAGGGTACCGCAGGCATCCAGATCCACTATAGCCTCTCTCATCTCTTTCAAGATTCTGAAGGCACAGAAGTCATAAGTGTCCGTTCAGACTGCTTTTTCCCATTTTCTCTCCCTTCCCCAGCTGTTTTCTAGAACAGCACTGTCCAGTAGAAATATCATGCGAGCCACACATGTAATTTTAAATTGTCTATTAGTCACATTAAAATGGTAAACAGAAATAGGCAAGTTTAGTTTTAATAATATAGTTTATTTAACTCAATATATCCAGATACTATTATCAGTTCAACATGTAATAGAAAAAAAAATATTAGAGATATTTTACATTTTTTCATGTCTTCCAAATCCAATGAGTATCTTACTCTTAGATCAATCCTCTTTTTAATGTTTATTTATTTTTCAGAGAGAGAGAGACAGCGCACAAGCGGGGGTAAGGGCAGAGAAAGAGGGAGACAGAGGATCCAAAGCAGGCCCCTTGCTGACAGCAGAGAGCCTGATGTGGGGCTCGAACTCATGAACTGTGAGATCATGACCTGAGCCAAAGTTGGACACTTAACTGACTGAGCCACCCAGATACCCCTACTCTTACCTCAGTTTTAATTGGCACTAGCCATGTTTCAAGTGCTCAGTAGCAGTATGTGGCATGTGTCTATCATACTGGACAGCACAAGTATAGAAAAATAACACATGTAATTTCAAAGAGCCTCTTTGAAAAGCCAGACTTTGAAAAGCTACAGCTCTGTGTCTCAGCAGTTAGTGACTAACCACAATATATAAATTGAGACCCTTTTGAAAAATGAGACACTCTCCAAAATGATTTTAGTATCCATCTGAATTCAGAAAAATTCCGAACAAAAAAAATATTTTCTCAAAAGCTTTAGAGATATAGTCTCTGGAATAATTACAGGAAATTATCTTCAGGTCACATCCTTACCTGAATAGATCAACATACGAAATTTTTCCCAAATGGAGATTATCCCAAACAAAAGTCTATGATCTGGTCCTAAATAATGTAGAAGTAGTCTAATCAAACGAATTCCAGAATGAACTAAAAGGAAGACATTGAAATGATTTTTTTAAACCCATAAAATGATTATATTTGTATTTCCCCTTTTGTGAAATGTTTGTTCAGGTCATTTACCCATTTATATACAGGGATGTTCTTTTTTTGTTATTGATATGTAAGGGCTCTTTCTAGATTCGGACAAGAGTGTGTAACAAGTGGCTAGCACATGCCTGGTACTCTAGTAACCGTATTAAAAAGGCATATATTAAATTCCATCAACTGGTGAATGAAAATGGATAAACAAAGGTGTATGTGCCTGCAATGGGATGTGATTCAAAAGAATGAAGTACCAACACCTGCTAGGACATGGAGCAACCTTGAATGCCTTATGCAAAGTGAAAGAAGCCAGACACAAAAGCCACATCATGTATGATTCCATTTATGTGAAATACCCAGAATAGGCAAATTCATAGAGTCAGAAAGCAAACTAGTGGTGGCCAGGGGCTGGGGGAAAGAGAGCAAGTAGGAAGTGACTGCTTAATGGGTGCACAATTTCCTTTTGGGGTGATGAAAATGTTCTGAAATTAGGTTGTGGTGACGGACGCACAACCCTGTATATGTACTTAATACCACTGAATTATTATACACCTAAAATGGCTAAGATGGTAAACATGTATTTTACCACAGTAGTTGTAGGCAATTTGGATTTATTGATTTATTGATTGGTTGATTTTAATAATGAGGGTATTGGATTTATTTATTTATTTATTTATTTATTTTAATAATGAGGGTATCCTTTGGGTAAATACCTTGTAGTGTAATTGCTGAATCATAGGGTAGTTATATTTTTACGTTTGAAACCTCCACACTGTTTTCCAGAGTGGCTGCACCAGTTGGCATTCCCACCAACAGTGCAAGAGGGTTCCGTTTTCTCCACATCCTCACCAACACTTGTTGTTTCTTGTGTTGTTGATTTTAGCCATTCTGACAGGTGTGAGGTGATATTTCATTGTAGTTTTGATTTGTATTTCCCTGGTGATCAGTGATGTTGAGCATGTTTTCATGTATATCTGCTCAAAGAATACAAAAATACTAATTCAAAGGGATACATGCGCCCCAATGTTTACAGCAGCATTATCTAAATAGCCAAATTATGGAAGCAGCCCAAGTGTCCAGTGACTGATGAATGGATAAAGAAGATGTGGTATATATATACAATGGAATATTAATCAGCCATAAAAAAGAATGAAATCTTGCCATTTGCAATGGCAGGGATGGAGCTAGAGAGTACTCTAATAAGTTAGTCAGAGAAAGACAAATACATTTGATTTCACTCATATGTAGAATTTAAGAAATTCTTTTTTTTTTTTTTATTTTTTTTTGTTTTTTTTCTTTTTTAATATATGAAATTTACTGTCAAATTGGTTTCCATACAACACCCAGTGCTCATCCCAAAAAGAATTTAAGAAATTCTTAAATAAATGCGCAAAGAAGGAAAAAAAGAGAGAAAGAGGCAAACCAAGAAACAGACTCTTAACTACAGAAAACAACTTGCTGGTTACCAGAGGGGAGGTGGGGAGGGGGATGGGTGGAAAAGGTGATGGGGATTAAGGAGTACACCTGTCACGATGAGCACGGGCTGTTACATGGAAGTGTTGAATTGCTGTATTGTAAACCTGAAACTAATATTATACTGTGTTAACTAACAGAAATTTAAATTAAAACTTCTTTTTTAAAAAAAGGAAAAAAGCTGTAAGTTTCACTGCTTAAAAAATAAAGAAAAAATAAAAATAGTGAGGGTAAAATCAAGATAATTTTCAGGCAAAATAAAAGATACATATCTAATGGAAAAAATCCTCATAAAATAATAATGCAAACTAAAATACTGTTAACCATTCCAGAAGCGGGAATTACGTAAATAAAAGCCAGGAGGGTAAACATTCTGTGCAGCCTGGGAATTGACAAAAATGGCTTAGATGTGAAGTTTTATCAGTACTTGTGAGAAATCCGCCCTACAAGTCCCTGTCTCAGAGACACATATTTATGTCAGTCCTTCAACCATGATAAAAATTCCCACACTCTGGCTTTCTCCACTTCCTCTCATTCTCCACTCTGGGCCCCGACTCTCTGTGCTCAGAGATTCTGCAGCAACACCCGTTCCATCCTCTGCTCCCACCTCATGAGGCTCATGCTGCATTTCTCTTTCACCCCTGAGCTTCCTACAAAGCTTTTATCTTCAGAAAAGCCATTCACGAGTGCAGTACTCCAGAAAAAGAACTTTCAAAGGTAAATGTCAGTGACTCCCAAGTGGTGCCGTGAAGCAGAGGTTTGGTTGCAGCGGTTAAAAGTGCATCTGCTTGGAACCAGCTCTGCCATTCACGAGCTGTGTGACATGAGACAAGTGACTTACCCACTCTGTTCCCTACTTCCCCCATCTGTAAAATGGAGGTAATAACAGGATTCCCTTACAGAGTTGTTGTGAGGATTAAATGAGTTAATATATGTAAAGCGCTTGGCACATGGTGCACAGAAGGTCTACTTTAAGAGTTAGCCCGCTTCTGGGCGATGAGCTCTGGAAGGCCAGGGACCGTGTTATTTGGGTTCACTGCTGTCTCTGCATTCCCTGCACTTTGTAGGACCTTGATCGGCAGCTGGAGGATGAATGCATGGTGCTTGCCCTCAGTAAGTCTGTGGTCAGCAGTATCACAGAGTAGCCCTATAGACACAGTGACAGAACGTGAATACGACCACATGCACTTGAGAGAGAGAACAGGTGTCTATCATTAAGGCCATCTAGTGTAGCCCTCAAGCACTGGGCTTGGACCCCGAGGCAAGCCTGACACGGGGCTGTGGATCTGCACCATCTCCACCTTCTCTCTTCCCAGGCCTCTCCAGACTGTGCTCGGTCCCAGAGAGGCACTTTCTGAACAAAAGCTCCTCAAATTCAAGTCAGCTCCTCGGTTAGAAACTGTTGAAATGAACAGCACCAGAGGAAGGGGACTCTGGTCACAAGGGCATGACAGGCTCCAACATGGGACCTTCCCAAGGGCATTTAAGTGCATTTTGGATTATATATGATTCTCATCTTACCAACCGCACTATAGTTCCCATGCTGTCTCATCCAGAAGAAAGTACCTACAAAATGCAGTAGCTGCCCCAGGAAACTTAAACCCAAACACCCTGAGAGACACCATCCCATCATGACACCAGTGCTCTTGTCCATTCACGTATTTCAAGTCCAGGGTGGGCCACAGGTTGCCCATTCACATTTCCATGTGTTGGGCAGCCACTGTAAATCTTTCTAGAACAAAGTAAATCCACTGAAGAGAGACAGCAGACACGCAGGGTGGTCATAGCATGGGATGTGCAGTCTCCAAGAATCTGGTTTAAGCCCAAGTTTACCAGGTGATCTTGGGCAACTTTTAAGGAACTTCCTTGAGCCTCACTTTCTGACTTGAAACCAAATCCAAGTCACAAACCAATGAGTCCAGGTCAAACAGTCAAATAGCAGCTATTCCTACCATCCCTTATCCCTTACTCTGCCTTGTTTTTCTCCATAGAGTTGATCACCTCCTAAAGTAAGCTCTGAGAGAACAGAAAACTATGTTTTACTCTGCAGCATCCTTTATGCCTACAATGATGCCCGGCACTCAGCAGACACTCAGCAAATACTTAGAGCTAATATTTATTAAGCTGTCCGTGTGAGCCAGCTAGTACGCAAAGCACTGTAAAGAAACTGTTAATGTACTCCTCATAACAACCCTATGAAGTCTGTCTCACCAGGTCCATTTTCCAGTTAGAAACTGAGGCTCGGGGAAGTTTAAGAGCAGAAATCAGGTAAGGGTCTTACAGACTACTGCAAGTTTTCCAGATTTTAGTCTGAGTGATATGGGAGGCCACGGGAAGATTTTGAGCAGAGAAGAAACACGATCTATGTATTAAAAGGACTGTTCTCAATGCTGTGTAGAGAGGACAGCTGTAGGGGCAAGACAGAGAGGAGGGAGATGGTGAGGAAGTGCCTTTGGTAGTGGGAGGAGGGAGAAGACCTTTGGGAGGAGCAGATTGGGAAACAAAAGTCAAGGGCAGACAGATCATCTGAATTGGTATGGATCTCCAAATGGAGATTGTAGTGAGCGGTTGGATATAAGAAACTGGAGAGTATATTCGAGAAGCATCAGCCTTTAGACTGAGAAGAAGCCCCACCTTGGTGAGGGAAGAGAGAGAGGAGTATTCAAGAAGCCAGGGAAGAAAGAGTTTCAGGGAGGCAGTGCTCAACTACATCACCAAGTAGGGGAGAGAGAAATGCCCACTGAATTCGGCAAAGCAGGTGTCCCTGGTGACTTGACACGATGAAGTGAGTGGAGTTGGGGACAGAGCTGAAAGGGGCTTGTCTAAAGATTACCTAAGAGCAATGTCTGTAGAAAAACTAAGTTGACAAGGATCTTAGGGATTGGCCAGTCTACTGAAGTCATTAGAATATGAGCTCCCCAAGGACAGGAACTTCATCTGTCTTTTTACTGTTTTATTCCTCCCTTTGGGCACCTGGCACATGACAGATGCTCAATAAATATTTGCAAGACTTTTTTGAACTTTCTTGACATCTCTAGCCAAACAGTACAGGTCAACAGGAACTTTGCATGCCTAACAGGATGGTATGGAAGACATTGAGGAAATGCACACACAAATTATCCCAAGATGCAATGTTCACCTTCCCTTCCCTTGCTAAAGAAACTAGAATTCATGCTACTTGGTATTTATTCAGCATGAGAATAATGTGTTTTCCAGTTACTCTTCTCATTGACATTCATATCTGTATCGTCAGTGGATTGAATGGCTTCTCACTGGCAACACCAAATTTCAATGTTCAAGCTAATTGTAAGCTGGTGTAATTAGCAGAAATTACAGAATATTTTTAAAGGGATGTTTTGTAACAGAGGTCTTTTGGAAATCCAATTTAGGAAAATTATTTTTTTCATGTTCTCAAAGTGCTGACCTGCAGATGATGTTTCAAAAGCATTTAGGGGTCACTTTGAAAAGCAAGGGGATCATTCTCCCTCTCCCCACCTGCATCCATCTGAATTATGGCACATTTTCAATGGGAAAGGCCTCATTACATCCTAAGGAAATCCACATCCTGCACCTCCAGGTCACAGTCCAGCAGAGAGCAGCCTCATGTCCCTCCGGAAAGGATAATTAGTTTTCTACCCTTTAATCAAGGAGCAGCAGATTGTTGTTTTTCTAAAGTTTTGCCTGGGGAGAGCCTGTTCTTTCCCGAATGTGTGTTTTTCTAAACAGGACTCCCTGTACGTACCCAACCTTCCCATGAGCCACCACTGACAGGCACTCCCCCAGCCTTATCTGAAACAAAAAACTGAAGCTCTCCACTGATGACAGCCTCTGGCCCCTCAACTCCACAGATGTGGGATTAGGTCATGGCCCTCACAATTTACCAGCACCAATGAGCTTTTACTTATCGACCAAGAGAATCCTCAATCTCTCTGTCATGGAGGTCATGTTTTTAAGGGTTTACTTAAAAAAAGTAATAAATGCTTATCATGTGCCAGACACTATTCTGAGTGCTTAATAAATATTAACTCATTTAACCCTCAGAACAATTTTATAAGTAAGTACTTTTATTATTCCCACTTTACAGATGAGGAAACTGAAGCTCAGAGAAGTTAAGTGACTTACCCAAAACCACACAGCTAATAGGTGGCAGAGCCAGGATTCAAACCCAGGTGGTCTGGCTCCAGAGAACAGAGAGACAGATGTTAAAACCATTGCAGAAGCAGTAACAACCAAGAAAAGAAGATGGAAATTGAATTGCTTACTATGTACTAGGCCCAGAGCCAGTGTTACTGGTTAGTTTCTCTTTACATAAAGTGCAACTGGACCTTAAAATCATCATCATCATCATCATCATCCTCATCATCCTCATCATCAAAGATTATTATGTGTATTATGTGTTGGTCTTCTACATCTACAAATAAAAATCCATGTAGATTCATTGGTATGTTTTTACCGTGTGCATGTTACTTTGATAAAAGTATGAATTTAGTTAAAAAATTTTAATGGCTGAGTTTTCTGTTTTTAAAGTGATTTGAATCAAATAAACAGCCCTTAGAAGGCATTTTTTTAAAAGCCACCCTGAACTCCCTTTCCAATTTTTGTCTTAAAAAGAAAGTAAGAAGTCTTTGGTATTGTTCTATCAAACTGTATGCCAATCAGACACAAAGAGGAAGCAGATAAACTCATGTTTTTCAAATCCTGAAAAGCTCTAACTCAAAAATTATATTTACAGACACCCTCACAGATTTTTTTTTTTTGCTCAGGGTGGGGCAGAAGACAGTCTTCACACTTTATTCAATAATACATTGATCGGAAGCTAATAAATCAGTATGTAGGTGGCCCAACACCTCCACAATGAAAATCGCAATCCTAAAACTCAGGATTCAGAAATGGGATCTCTAAAAACTGATTCTAACTCAGTTAAAAACACCAAAAATTCTTAAATTAGCCAGCATTGCTTAAAGCAGTTTATTGACTTTCTGATACAGGACCTACCACAGTCTCCAAGGTAATTAGAAGCACCATAAATGCTGTTTTTGGCAGTGACTGGGGCCACACATAAAAACATGTTTATTCCCAAACCGTCAGTGAAATATGGTGGTGGGGGTGGGACCACGTCAGGCTTGTAGCATATGTGGAGAAAAAGGAAAGGTAATGCCAAGGGCACCATTCAAACTGAGATTATTTCATCACTATGACAAACAGCAAGCCACCCCCCAAATTCTAGGTAAGAGAGTAATTCTGAGCAAGACAATTACTCAGAGTAAGAGAAATTCTGAGTAAGACAGGGTAATATTATTATTTTAACAATAATGAAAATAATACTATTAGTGCTGTCCTTATTATGTGGATTAATTCATTTAATTTTCATGGGGGCCCTGAAAATAAGGGCCATAACGGAAGAAGGTTCTGAGAGGTTAGACTTGGAAATGCTCCATGGCTACTGAAAGTCAGAGCCAGAGACAGCCCAATTCCAAGATGCCTGCTCTTGGTCCCTGAGTCCTGCTAAATTGTCTGCGGGATTTTCTGGCCACCTAATCCACAAAAGTCATAAATTGGAGACAGGAAAAATGAACCGTGTGGGTCAGTTATGTGCTATTTATCAAATATTTCTATCAAACGTGGTCCCATTGCATAGGACAGAGCAAGCCCCCAACCATCCTCCTGGGCAGCTGGGCTCCCAGCTCGCCAGCTGGGCTCCAGTGGGAACAGGGCCCGTACTTGCATCAGCGTTGCCATAGCTGTCACCATGGCAACTGCCCACTGTCGCCCAGGCAGAGATGCTCTCCCCACTCTCGGGAGCCCTGATGCAGGATGCAGTCCAGTAGAAACTCATCCTTTTACTTCCTCCCCAACTTGCTCAAGTCTTTATAAGACTGAGAACCAGTCGGGGGTTCCCCAGGTCCCTGCTTGCATTCGGACCAGACAATACATATAAAGGCCAAGAGGGAGATGGGGTTCATGAAGAGGCTGTCCAGAACTGAAGCGTGGGTAGTTAACCTCTCCAGGGGCCTCCACACCTGGCAGGGCTGAGTCTGAGTTCTGGCTCTGGCACTGGCTACCTAGGGATGCTAAGCAAATGGTTTGGCCTCTAGGAACCCAAGTTTTAGAATATGAAAAGCCAGGATAATGTTAGCTTTTACATTTTATAGAATAGTTGTGAGATATAAGTAAACCCAAGTATATAAAGGATATACAGAGTAAATGCTGGCTATTATTAACTATTATCCCCAATTCAGTGGTGCTGGTGCTGGAAAACATCAGGGGCCCTCTACCTCTCGCTACTGCCTTTACACCACAGCAGCCTGATATTCCAAACAAAAAGCACTCCTGTCCACAGCACAGAGGCGCTGACTCAAGGCCGAATAAGGCCAGCAGACAGCGTAGTCCACACTCACACTGCTGAACGGTAGGAGACATGATGGTGGTCGGTGGGGTCCCTAAATCCAGTAATCTTCCCTCTGGGCAACACAGCTTCTCTGAAAAGATTAATTTATCAAAATAAGCCTACTAACTGTATTCAACAAAAATGCCAAGGAGAAAAACACCTTTTAAGATACTGAATCCATGTATGAACCTTCAGAAATCTTTAAGGCCAAAGGATGGCACTCAAATTTTCTAGAAAATTCTGAATAATGTCAACCCTGTTGGCAGTGGTGATTTCTCAGGGTTAGGACTGATCCAAGGAACGTGCACTTACTATGTGACACATTTATACACTGTCTGAACTTTTATGGTATGCATACATTAATTTTATAATAAAAAAAGAATAGCTTTAAAAAAAAAGCTGAAATGCTTTGTAATAACACAGTTAGCTTACAAAAGAAGAAACCCAGTCAATAAAGAAATGAAAAGTGTTCACCCTCCTTAGTAACTAGCAAAATGGAAATTTAAATAAGAGTATGTTTGCCTTTCAAATTGGTGATTTTTCTAGGATAACACCCCATTGTGGGCAAGAATGTGGAGAAACAGACATTTTGCTTCACAACTGTGAATGTATAAATTGATATGTTTCCACAGGTTAAGTTGGCAGCATTTTCCAAGAATATTAAAATGACCCAGAACTTCACCTTTACAAAAATTAATTTGACAAAATAAACTGCGAACATAGTGACGAGGATATAGCTTTCAGTGTTATTTCAGAGGGAGGAACGAGGCTCAGCTCAAACAGCCAATACTAGGGACTAGCTACTGGAAAAGTGCCTTGCAAAGTTCTACATGTTCATTATGCAAAACACAGGCAAAGAAGACTTGCTTATTCCACATTGTGAAAATATGGAATTTTCTGGATTTGGTGCTTTTAACGGTATGCTTCCATCCCACACTCACTCCATTTTGCAGCTAAGCAAACCAAGACCCAGACCTAGGAGGCAGTTTGCCCCCAAGTGGCTGGGACAGGTTCAGTCTCTTTGCCTTTGCCTTCTGGAGGGAGGGGGCAGAATTGTCACCTTCAAGGCCAGACACAGGAACCATGGTGGGGCCAAACTATGCCCTAGTGCCTAGCTTGGGGTACAGAGGACCTAGCTGGGGGTAGAGACATCTCTTCAAAGGCCTCTCCCTCCAAGAAGCCACATCCTTCAAAGAACTCTTGGCTCTATTTCAGCCACCAGGAGCGCTCAAGACAAGGAGTAGAGCTGGGGTCTGGAAGCAAGGCCCTCTCACTTACAGTTAAACAGCCACTCTCCAGAGAAGGTCTGTTCCATGCCAGATCTGCATGCAGTGCTGGTCATCAGTCACCCGTTCCCCACGGCAACCCTAAGGCTCAGCGAGGTCAGCTTCCCTGTCTTAAATCACCCAGCTAATCAGGATGTGAACTGCTCTTTATGGGTGCTTTGACTTCCTCGTCTATAAAATGGGGAGAAAAATAGCAACCACTCAGAGGTTTGGTTGGGAGGGTTAAATGAGCCAATTTATAGAAAGTGCTTAAAACAATTCCTGACCTACAGGAAACTCTGTGTAGCTCTTATTATTTTAGTGAGACTGTAAAGCATTGTGGTCAGAACAAGGACTCGAGAGCCAGTTGCCTGGGTTCAAATCCCACATCCACCCCTCACTGGCTGTGTGACTTTGGGCAAGTTACTTAACTCTTTGTGTTTCAGTTCCCTCATCAGTAAAGTGGCAACGACAATGACAGTACCCACCTGAGTTAACATATATGATCACATTACCTAGCTGAGTTAACGTACTTAGAAGAGTTTAGAAAAGTGTCTGTCACATAGCATAATGGGCCTGTCATGTAATAACCACATGTGTTAGCCATTATAACTATGATACCCCTCTGTCTCCTGTTGTCTATGACTGCATGGGAATGACACCTGCACCACCAACATCAGTTATTCTGGCTGACAAGAGCCTGACACATGTTCTCCTATTTAATCATGACAAGACTCTAGGAGTAGGTGCTATTATTGTCCAGCTTTACAGATGGGGGAACAGAGGCACAGAGAGCTCGAGTAACTTGCCCCAGGTCACATAGCCAGGAAGCAGCAATGCTGCTGGGCTTTGAACCAAATCAGTTGGGGCCTAGGGCTCTTATCCCCCACACTGTATTGCCCAGCCCAACACTCACATATCCAATACTTCCTATGGAAGGGTGGTACATAGCTCCTAGCTTCGAGATGAGTAATGGCCACATCCCCCACCATGCAGCACAGACACTGACCCTGCAGACGTCTCATGAACATAAAGGGTAAGTAACACTAGCACAGTCACCAAGAAGCAATCCCTGTCATCTCTCCTTATCTTCCCAGGGAAATACACTGGTATTTGTCTACTGTAGAGATGAGACACAACCATTAAGACAGAATTCTGGACCGAGACATCTAATCGGTGTCTTGGAAACTCACGCTGACATCCCCACAGCTGGTTTTCCCCACAGCTGTTGATAGTCGTGTGTTGTTTAAAGCATGGCCTGCTCACAAGTTCATGCTGGGAGGTGAAGCCAGGGTAAATCTTCCATAATGCGCCATTCTGGCCTTTGGAGCATGAAATTTTGTGGCAAAGAGTTCATTTCCCATCACCAGACTAAAAAGTTTACAAAGCTTCCTTGCATACAGATGGCCAAAGCTGTAGGTGGCTGCAACTAGGAAATGGCACAAATCAAGCGGGGGTGAGTCTTATGTCCCCCACCCCCAGCTTTCTCAGCAATTCATCAAAAGAGCTGTTGTGGGGGGAAAAACTATCCATGTGTTTCACCAGGATCCATAATCCTGTATTGTTTCAAACTCAGTAATTTAATGAAATAGTGTCTGCTATCCACTAATGTGCCTAAAACTCAAACAGATTGAAGGATCTGGAAGGATCCTCAGAGAACCAGCTAGTCTACCACCCTCATTTAGACACTAGAAAACTAAGAGCTGGCTCAAGGTTGCATGGTCTATTGGTGATAGACTGGGACCCTTGACGGTATCCCTGTTTGCAGGCTCTTTTCAGCCCTGGCAAGTGTTACCAGGATGGATGTTTGCTATATCTTACTGCCCAGCATTTAGTCTCCCTTCTTTTGCCAATGGCACCCTGATCTTCTGTTGAGGGACCCCCTCCCCAGCTGTTAAGCCCTGTGATTCAGGAAGGGCCAACCCTCCCAATATGGGCATGGGACCTGGCCTGGAAGAATGAGACTTTTGCTGGAGTTAAAGAAAAAGAGATGTAGTCCTCTAGTGCAATATTTGAGCCGATGGGGTGGAAACTTGGAATTGTGCAGAGCATCTTGGTCAGAGAGCCCATCTGAGAAGTACGCTAATTTGGAGAAAGAGCGAGAGATAGTGAGTGATGGACTCCTGGTGACATAGATTAGCCACCTGGATCTAGCCATGCCAAAAGGCAGAACTATCACTGAATTCACCGAATAAGTGAGCCCCCCCCCTTTTTTTTAAATTTAAGCATGTGTACACTGTATTTCTGTGACATGCAACCAAAAAACTAAGTTTGTTTCTAAGTTTGTAAAAGGAAGTAAGTAAATGACAAAATGGGAATGTTCCCAGGAGACCCTCCACAGTGCCCAACACAGTTCCTTGACATAGCGAGCAATACATGTATAATGGGGTAAAACACCTCCTTCAGGTCTCTTCTCAGCAGGACTCTCCCAGACCACCCTATTGGAAACTGCAGCCCTCCCCAGCTTGGCTCTCCCTACTCCTACCTGTTTCCTATGGTGTTTATCACCACCAGACCTACCTGTTATCATTTCTTGTTGGTTTCCCTCACTCAAATCCTACAAGGGTGGGGATTTTTGCCCACTTTATTCACTGCTGTACCCTGGGGGTAGAATAGTGCTCAACACCTGCAGGTGCTCAGTATATATCTAGTGAATGAATGAATGACAAGAAATGGAAGATGGAATGAGTGTATACGGTACACAGAGGATGGTGCCCTGCATATAAAGGCACGCAGGCTCCCACCTGCTACCTCAGTCAACAGCCTCTGGGACCTCTTAGATATGGGTCTTCTTTCCTCCTCTCTGAACCCATGCTCCAACAGCCATCCCCACAATCTAGACAACCAGATCGTCCCCCACCTGTCCAGATAACATAAACAACAATTCAAAGGTAAGTAGCCCTTTGAGTTATAAAGATGTTTTCCTTTTTTCCCCCTGCTTACAATAATATTGTACACTCATTATAAAAGCACACAAAATAAAAATGTAACAAGTAAACAATAAAAATCATAATTTAACCTCAAAGTTAAATTTTGGGTGCAAGTCATAAGCAGGCAGACTGCTAATATATTTTGTACAACCCACAGGATGACTCCCCCCCCCTTTTTAAGGTAACTTCCAACATTTAAAAAGCTAGAGGAATTCATTTGGAAATCAGGTATCTAGCTTCAGCTGAATGTCATGGAAGGCCCACGTTCTCACATATGACAATGATCAGCGGGGGTTGGGTGACAGATGCCCCTTTCAGGTGGGTGTGGGCTCTTGGGGTCCCTGCCTCTCCCTACTCTGACCCTTGCACTGCCCTGGCCACTGGATTTAGGTTCCTGCTTGGTCCCTGTCACATGTAGAGTTGGTCACCCCTGGTTTGACGTATACCCTTTCAGACTTTGCTGTGGTCATAAGGCTTCTAGGAAACCCCTCTGAAAATCTCCCTCTGCCTCCAATAGTGGCCTGGGATGCCACATATAAGCCCCTAATTTCCAGCATCAGAGAACACTGCAACTGCAGCACTGTCCCATCTGCATCGCAGTGAGCCAGGTCAGGTTCAACATCTCCTTCTCAGACTGACTATCCCAATTCAACAACTGACCTATACACACGTGAACCCCATACAGAAGGGCCCCACAGTCCTGAGCACCGGCTGGATGCCTTTTCCATAGGGAAACTCTAAATCCAGCGTTCAAACCACCGCTCCAATGTGGAGAGGCTCCATCAGTGCAGGACAGCCCCAGAGACTCGGCCACCACTGCACAGGCAGTCTGCAGCCCCACATGTATTCCCCACGGGACCCATGATTGGCTATCTTCCTCTGGGTTGATTATGCTCCAGTCCTACTATATAATAATACCTCCCTCTGAGCAGGGATCCTGCCAGCCTCACTGATTACTGCTTACTAGAACCTAACCCTGTTCCTCGCAGAGGAGGCCCTCAATCCACAAGGGATGGACGGTCAGCGAGGGAACAGACACATGAGAGGCAGGTGGGTGGGTATGTTACAGGGCAGGGATGGAGGAGATGAGCCCCTTAGCTGTGATTTCTAATTTGCCAATGTCATAAGGAAATGATCAGATCAAAATAGTACATTGTAAAATATGGTATAAAGTTACACAGTGAATAAACTCAGATGATAAAAAAATAAGGAAAGCACTATAATATTAATAGTGGTAGAACTTTTTTTTACAATCCTTTTGTGTATTTTCCATTTTCTGTTTTATGAAGTTCACTTTTAACTACCAACATTGAACTATAACCAAACGAATGATCTTCCCCTAGACTTGTATAGATTTCAAAACACCAAGCGGCCACAGAGGAAAGGATAATATTTTGGATTAGTAAGAAGAGAAAACACAGAAGGTGAGTTTGGTCTTCCACATGGAAACCGATCCTTCAAGACTCCTTGGTGGCCCCGTAGTGACCCATTACTCCCCCTTCACCTGCTATCAGCAAAAGCAACATTAGTTCACCCTTCTAATCCTGGAAATCCAAAATGTTATGGGAGATTATATTTCTTTTGGAGCAAAGGATGGTAATTTTTTCAGCTCTGGCCTATGAATGCTCCCAAAGAAAAACAAAGAAACATAAGGAAATCTTCTAATACAAATACCTGAATTTAAATTTAAATACACATGCGCCCAGAAAAGTACCATTGCTCTGGTACGTCCTTGATTGTGGGACAGCCAAAACAGCATGTGCCTCACAGCAGGATACTGTCCTCTGATGATGTGATGTAGCCACTGTTCCTGGGAGCCCTGGACCAGGTCTCTGCACCTCAACTAGCCCCCAGACATACAGGATGGGCAGCAAGAGCTCAGGACCAGCTACTTTGTAAAGGCAGACAGGGAAACCGAGGTCCTAAGAGGAGGAGTATGTACAGGGGATGACACAGAGCTGAGAACAACTGCTTTCCTCCAGCCTGGTGCCTCCCCTTGTTCATGTGACAAACATCACCTGAGTGTCCTGAGGTACCAGATACTGGTTGACACCTTGCTATCAAGCAGGGGGGGAAGAGTGGGGACCCTTAACAATTAAGTGAATGACCAGGTAACCCCAGATGGCGATACGGGCCAGCAAACGGGAAATAAAGGCAAGGGGTAGAAAGTTATTTCTGATTTCCCAAGGAGCATCAGCCATTGAGTACTGTGCAGTTACAAATGCCCCTGGGGTTCTGCCAGACACAATTTATTAACAGATTGCATTTGGGCGCTGGAGTCTGTGAGCGATGCATGAATCACCAGCAGAGTGGATTAAATGTAAAAGACACCTACAAACTAGAGGCATCCTCCCCCCACCCCAACTCTAAGGTTCCCACAGCAAGGCAGGAAGTGCAGGGTGTGGAGTAGGCTTGCTCTTTGGAGACGGCTAATCTGGGATCAGCCCTGCTTCAAACTGCAAAGACTTCCCAGTGCCCTCAGAATGAATTCTCCTTTGCTTACTGCCAACCACTGGCCACAGCTCACCCCCCCCCCGTCAAGACATCTCTGTGCCAGGCCTCACCTCGGCTCAACGTCACTTCCTCAAGGCCTTCTTCCCTGACACTGCTCTGGCCCCACAGGACCCTGACCCTTCCTCCCACACCACTCTTAGACTTACTTATTCTAGAAAGTGAGTTCTGTAGGGGTGGACTGATCCTCAGCTCCCAGAGCAGCACCCAGCGCACGAGGGGCTGAGGCAGAGAGACAGAAGGGAAGAGAAAGAAGTCTCTCCACCATTTCTCAGGGTCCTGAGCCTCAGTTTCCACATCTGTAAAATCGGGGCAAGACCAACCGGCTGCAGAGTGATGACAGTGTATTCTGTGTTTCTGCCTGGCAGCCTGGATTTTGTTTTATTAACTCATTTTCTAAAAAACATTTTTACATACAAATTCACTTTTTGATGTGCAGATGTGGATTCTGACACTCGTTGGTGTATGACCACAATGAAAACACAGAGCTCTTCTATCACCAGGAAAAAGTCCCCTCGTGTTGCTCCTTGGTAGTCATACCCTCCTCCCCACCCCAGCTCCTAGCAACCATTGATCTGTTTTCTGTTCCTATATTTTGCCTTTTCCAAAATGTCATGTAAGTGGGATCATACGGTAAGTAGGCTTTTACGTCTTTTTCACTGGGCATAGTGCCTTGAGATTCATCTGTGGTGCTGCGTGTATCAGTGTTTTGTTCCTTTTTATTGTCCTTTCCCTGAGGGAAATCTCTTCTCTCAGGAACAGGGTCACAGAAAATAACAGTGGACCTATCCCCTTCTACCTCCCCTGATAATTTAGCCACCAACTTTCTAGAATCCCCTAAAGCTTGGGGAGCAACCAGGAAGTCAAAGGTCCCCCTTTCTGGCTGTGTCTATAACCCGAATTCTGAGACCTGTGCAAACCCCTTCCCACCAGGCAGCCTCTCTCTGAGGTCGCTCATTTGCAAGAATGGCCAACAAGACCCAAGCTTCCTCTGGGGTGTTGACTCAGAAAGTGGAGGTCCATTCGGGAACCAGGAGGCAGGACTGGCTGTCTGGGGATGGCTGACCACCTGGGGTGGCTGTTTGGGGGCAGTAGTGGGGGTGGCAGTCAGCTGGCCAAGTCTGGGGAGAAGTGAGTGGACAAGAAAGAAGTAGAGGCAGAAGTGCCCCGGGATGGTGAATTCTTACTCGGGGCCGGGCAATGTTTATACGGGTGTGCCGTCATCTCGTATAATCCACACAACAGCTTGATGGGCAGATTCTGTTAACATCCCATCCACAGATGAGGACCCTGGGCACAAGGAGAGCACCCAGTGTGCTAGCAGGTCTGGGAGCTGAGCTCTGACTCCAAGGTTTGTTCTCTTGGCAACACAGAAGCTTAGAGCAGGAGCCAGGGAAGGAAGTGTGCGGCACAGCAGGGAGGCGGGAGGGAAAAAGCCGGTGGAAGATGAAGGGACCCAGGGGACGTGAGTGGATACTGCTCCAGGCATGCCCTTAGCTGCGAGCCATGACACTGAAGGTTTGCTTTGTTCTTTTCAGCTGCAGAACCCATGTGTCAAACCTGATCATACTCAAAACCCGAGACATAAAGCTGGTGGAAATAGAGTTGCTCAAACTGAAGGGAAAGAGGAAATGGAGCCAGACCCACTGAACTGCCCCAATCCCTATGACCTCCCTCCTGGTGGCCTCTAAGGAAGGGACCTTCCAAGGAACGCAGGACCCCTTGGACCTTCACTTTCTGATATATACTCCCTGAGGGCTGGCCTCTTTCTTTCCTTCTCACTTTCTTTCTTTCAGGTTTCAAATGATCAAAAAACACATTCAAAACTAAAATTAGCCAGAGAGGCATTGTATCTTGTGTCTGCACCACACTGTCCAGCATGTAATTAGGACTCAACAAATGGATGATGGGCAGGTCTGGGCAACACCTGTGCAGGATCAAATCCGGATCCTCCCTCAGCAGCTAAGCGACCCTCAGCAAGTGTCTGACCCTCACAAAGCCTCAGAAGCCCCAGAACTTCCCTTGCCTCTTAATATTTGGAGAGGGCTCAATAAGCAGATGCTCGTAAGAGCACTTACCACAGTGCCCAGCAAACAGTAAGAACACGGTGTTACCTAGCATTATTATTAATAGCATCCGCGAGACTAAAAGTATATTGGAGGAAAACAAAGAATCCACTGGAAGGAATTAAAATGTCCCCATGGGAAGCACAGTGCCCTGCATGTCCCAGTGTGGTTCGCTCCTAGGACTGGCCAGTGAATGCTCCAGTTTTCTTTCAGTCGTCTCTTTCATTTTTGTACCAATGGGAGGAAGGCCTGGACTGCAGAGGTCTGAAGATCACGAGTCTGACATGCAGGGCTCATCTGGAGCCAAGTAGTTATTAATTGGTGTTTATGTAACACTCTGTGCCCATCCGGCCTGTTTCTGTCTGAACACGTGCTCTAAGAACCTTGGAGAATGCATCTCTCTCTTCTGACTTTTGGATGCTCAGACAACAGCAGATGGTGCTGCGCAAATAACGGCACCGACACTGCAGCTCTAAAGGGAAAAGTCCACGCCTTGAGGACTCAGAGTTAAATTAGAAATAGCTGGAAGTGGATATCTTCCAGGACTGACCTTTCCAGGAGAGAGCTGGATTCCAGCCTCCATAGGAACACTGCCAAGGAGAAAGAGAGCACCGAATGTGAGTGAAGGGTGTCCTCTGCTGGCCAGCATTAGAAATCCTCAGCAGCGCCCCCTCCTCCACCTCTCTGGGAGGGCTCCGCTTCCTCTGCCTCCAGGCAAGTCTCAAATACCTTCTGTGGTTGTTTTTTTGAAAACATGAATTTGAACTGCCAACAAAAAGGATTTCTTTCCTAAAAGGAGAAGAGCTGAGAGAAAGGTCATAGAGCATTTTATTCCCTCCTCACTTAGGTTTTTCCTGCTGGAGCAAGAAAATGCTCACCTAATGAATGTCACCTAAAAAATGGTCCTGTGAGGGGCACCTGGGTGGCTGTGTTGGTTAAGTGTCCGACTCTTGATTTGGGCTCGGGTCATGATCTCACAGTTCATGAGTTTGAGGGCTGTACTGTGCTCTGTGCTGACACAGCAGGGCCTGCTCGGGATTTTCTCTCTCCCTCTCTCTCTCTGCCCTTCCCCTGCTGGTACACACTCTCATTCTCTCTCTCCCTCCCCACCCCACTCAAAATTTAAATACATCAACATTAAAAATGATGGCCCTCTGAATGCTCCGTGTGAGTTCTGCATCAGAGAATCCAAGCAACTTGGGGAACTTGACCAAGTGTGTGCACGTGGCCCACAGCACCACCCAATTTCCATTCCAAAAGGCTACCCTCTTGACCAGACTCCAAACTTCACAGAGAGACACCCCGAGTCAAAGTTGTCTGCCTCCTCCCAGAAAATCCCTATGGGTCTGCACACAGGGACAGCAAGATCTCGGTGGCCAAGAAGACAGGCCGATCCTGGATCAAACCCAGCCATTTCTGATGTCCCGCTCCGGAATCTTGGAAACTCGGGACCAGACCCTCACACACCACTTAACACCAGAACACGGCTTGTCTGGCTTCCTGCCAGAGTGCTCCCGACAGCTGGGGCCCTTCTGACCTCTGGCTCCAGCTCTCGCACCATCCCCGCCCCATTCCCGAGGAATAACCCTGACCTCCTGGGTGAGTTCTAACTCACCTGGCATGGTGCTCACTCTGACAGAGCCAACGTGGCTGAGCTGCAACCCCTGCTCATCACTTCACAGCTGTGTGAGCATCTCCAATGAGCCTCCTTTTCTGCAACAATGCCAGGAGCTGCCATTTCCTCAAGGTCCACTACCTGCCAGAAATTTGACATATACTACTTCTAATTAGTCCTCATGACCACACTATAAGGTGCTCTTCTTTCTGGATCCAGGTCAAGAACTCTTTAAAAGCTGAGGCTACCCACCCTCTTGTCCACTGGCTAAGGAAGGACTTGGCTCCATCTGCCATTTTCTTCCCTTCATTATGCAAAGTGAGTCCTCAGAGGGCAGAGAAGCAGAGATACGGACAAAAAGGGGAATGCCAGGGGGTGGGAGAGCAGGGAAAAGTCTTCTGGAGCAGAGGAGAGGGTTTAGGGTGCCTGCAAGGCAAGGGTGACCTGGAGACAGAAAGGGATGAGGAGGAGAGACAGCAGTCCCTAAAAAGGGCTGCTCTTGAGTGTGAAATGGATCCCCCTTGGACCTTCTTTGAGAGACAGAAGTAAAGAGTGGAACTATTTTAATTGTTGACTAATGGACTTCGAACTTCTGAATGCAACAAAACCCAAAGTCTGGAGTATCAGAGGCTTTGGCATTTGCTCAGATTGCATTCCAATGCTATAGGTAAGGACACTGAGACTGAGAGGGTCGGTAACTTGCTAAGGGCTACACGACTCATGAGCAGCAGAGCCTGAATATAAACCCAAGTGCACCTGACTCCACAGCTGTTTGTGTGACACTCTGGCCTTAGCTGGAAAGGAATGATAATGCCACCTAGCAGGCCAGGTGAGGGGTAAACTTGGGATAGACTATGTGGACTAAGGCCTTCCCGCAATGAATTGCATATTGTAGGTAATGCCAGAAGTACCAGTTCCTTTATTTCCCTCCTTTGTCCTGATCTCTGGGCTCTCCTTGATTCTTAAGACCCTATTCTCACTGCTGGATTTCTAACATGTCCTTTTATTGCCCCAAATCCTATTTGGGTAACTGCCCTACTACCCTAGCCTCCCCCAGGTCTGCGCAGAAGCTGGCATTCTGGCCCCAAACTCCTCCAGTGAGAAGGTAGAGGCTCAACCCCTAACGGATGGCAGGCCGCGTGTGTGCCTGAACAGCCAACCTTGTCCCCGTGTGTCCATTCATCCAACATATAGTCACTGGTTTCTCCTCTGTGTCAGCACTGTGCTAGCCACCCAAGATAAAACGCCATTTTAAAAAGACTATCCAAGACTAGGAAAAAAAGCATGTCTTTTCAAAGTCTTCCACAGCCTGAGCCTACCTACAGGGAAGGTAATTTTGTTTGACTTACTGTTCTTTTTTTATTACGGACCAGACTCTGTAAAGTCAGGATGTTAACTTGTAAAAGACTAGTAAGTTGCAAATAATTTCTGTCACAAATAAAAGATAATTCCAAAGGTTACAGTGTTATTTACCTATAGGATCTTAACCAGTTTTATATCTAAGTTTGCAGTCTTATCCCAAGATTCTTTTCTCCACATTTTCCCATGACTATACACACGCACACATAAACACACATGCATTCATGTATGTATATATGTGTACACGTGCATATAGACACATATACAAGTACATGCATGTCTAAATATATACCCACATGTATATATACACACATATCAGAGAGTACATATGTCTACACACACACATATATCTTCCTGCATACTTCTTTTTTTTTTTTTTTAAGATTTTATTTTTAAGTAACCTCTTCACCCAACGTGGGACTCAAACTCACAACCCCGAGATCGAGGGTTGCATGCTTCACCAACTGAGTCAGCCAGGTGCCCCACTCCTAAATATTTCTTAAAACCAGTCTTCTCTTCCTCATCCTTTTTGTTTTCTCATGTGTGAGTTACATAGATATTTTACTCAGACTAAGCATATATTTGTACAACAGTTAAGGTGTTAAGAGAAAAGCAGACCTTTGTATGAGATCTGTGAGATCTGATAGGGGCAAAGGCATCCCAGGCAAGGGGAACAGCATGTGCAGAGGCTCTGTGGTAGGGAGTATGGCACACTGGAGAAACCGAAGTGTGTATGACCTCCAGCATCTGTGACTAGAACCTTTCGGCTAACACCTGCTCTATCAATATCATGACATGACTGTCAAGTCCCTCCTGTCTGTCTCAGACACATGCAATGGACTAAGAACACAGAATTGGCCTCATACGGTAGAAGAAAAACGGTATTGCACCTCTGTGGCATCCCTCTCCAGTCATTGGAGAGGAGCCAGGTAAAAGACAGTTGGCAAAGTCACAGTTCTCGAGGGGGAGAAGACACCGGCCTCATCATGCAGCACAGGTAGCATTAACAGCTCAGTGCCAGGCGCTCTGTCAAGCTCAGTGTCTTCTGTGGCCTGGTCCACCTCCACCATCTGCTCAGTCACCAAATCAATGTGGTGATAACACCTGCTCACAGAAGCCTATATGGTAGGAGGATCATAATCTCTGCACATTTTCACCAAAAACATCACTCTACACTCACGTTTTACATCAGCCTCCTGAGAACAGAAGTTTTTGTCTCTCATAGTACAAACATCACCAGCAATGGGGGCAAAAGACCCCGGCCAGAGGCTGGTAATTAACTATGTGATGTTGGACACGTTGCTTCACCTGCTGGAGCCTCAGGGTCTTTCTTCATCTGGATATGATAATACTCATATCTCATTAAAAGGCTGGGTGATCACAGATAAGAGCACATAATAGATTATAAAACACATTATAAACATACGTTATTTTCATAGTTATTGTGATTATCAGACACTATTTTTAAAAATACCACAAGGCTTTACGGAGTAAACAGTGCAATGCTACATGAAGCTCAGGCAAAATTTCTACGTGAAAATGTAAAACCAAAAACAACAACCAGACAAAAACATGGCAAGGAGGCAAAGTACAGCTATACAAACTCTAGTAATGAAGGCTGGCAGGCACATTTTCTGGAGTGATGTTGTGTCAGGCACTGGGCTGGGCACTGACCAGCTTTACCTCAGGCATTCAAATAACTTACACAAAATTTAAGTTCATTCATAAACATGTTTGGTTTTTCCAAAGAGCCTACTTTGCGGGAAATGTGAATATTTCTCTAAAATTATTTGCCAGGAAGCGAAAAGGGCTTCAACAGCCTCATTAATTTCACCCCCCCACCCTCGGAGGAGTTCATATTTTCCCAGCATTATGTATGTTACTTGTCTCAAGATACTACTGCTAATATTCCTGGGTAATCTTTTAACATTTTTCCCATTAGGCCTGTAATAACACACAGCATGCTTCCCACATTCTTCTGAACCCAGGATAATAAAATAAAATAAGATGTGTAGCAAGAAATATGGCTGGTGCACACAGCATCAGTTCTCAAGCCCCCGGTTTGCAATAGCTCAGGATATGCACTGTATCAAAGAGAAGTGTGAAAAGCTAAAAAATAAAATCTTCCAGACATAATTATGTTTTCACTTACTTCATATGCCTTGCTGATCTTTTAGGGACAGACAGAATGGCCGTCCTAAGATGAGACAATGAAGATCTTTGAGGCTTCTAGTACGTAAGGGACACACAATAATTATTTTTTGAATCCAGTGCTCCCAGAGTGGTTAGAATTGAAAAGAGGCATTCAAGAGTCTGCCACTAGAGGGCATAAGAGTAAAATTTCTTAGCATAGAATTTTCTTGTTTCAACCTGGTCTCAATTTGAGACTATACTAGAGGGAAGCCTAAAAAAATATCAGTTGAAGCTAAAATTGGACATTTGAAGTTTTTCTGATTAAATTATAATGAAGCTTTCAGGGCTGACCTAAGAGCTCTGAGGACCTCTTTAGTTCGGGAATTGAGGATCTGTTTAAAATGGAAATAGGTTACCAGGGCCGGGTAACATATTAATACCTACCAATCATTAACTCCCACACATGACTAGAAGTAATTCATCAGCTGACCTAGCAATGGGCAAGAACTGGGTGAGTGTTGAATGAGAGGACACGGGCACCGGTACCTCTAGGAACAGATCTGTGGGAGCATCTTTTGTCTTTGTCATTGTTTCTAACCCCCATTCTGTGTATCTAGGAACTGCGGCTCCCCAGTTAAGGAAGAGACTCTTGATGAATGGTATCACCACCTTCCCCACACCCACCCTGACCCCAGGGAGTCGGCAGAGACCACCACCACCATTTCTACACCCATTGTGCTCAGAGCCTTCCTCCCTGACCCATCCCCCTGTCTTAGCTCCCCCTGCACACTGTGACCACCAAGGAGCTGTTAAATCTCAAATACAGTCTTTCCCTCTTCATCCCTGCATCCCATTTCAAATCTTTGAAAGGCTCTCTATCTCTTAGAAAATAAAATCCAAGACAAAAAGTATAGCTAAATAGACTAAACACTACATTCGCCCCACCTGACCTACCCTTGGACCTATTTCCTGGGATCCCGACCCTAGAGCCCCTATATCATGCATGCAGCCCTACAGAAGGATGCCCCCCAACTACACCAACAACATCCAGGCCTGCAGTGCTTAGTTCTCTCTAACCAGCTGAGCCTCTGGAGACTCAGCCTCATGCCACCCTTTCTGAGAAGGCTTCCTGACACCCAGGACCTCCCTAAGGAAACACCACTCCTCCTTCGGCCCCCCCAACTCTCAGTTCAGTCCATCTACATGCCCTGTGGGGAGTTCCTTCAGGGCAGGGTCCACGTTTGGTCATTTCTGCCCTAGAAGGAACAGAAGAGAATTGGCCTCAGGGATGGGGCTGGGAGCACTGGCTTCTTGGAAGGGGCCGCTATCAAGAGGAAGAGCAGCTCATGGTGGGTGGGAAGAGACATCAAAAATAAATTCTGCCCCCCGACAGCTTAGCAGCGGGCTTGTCTGAGCAAGGAGGACTGGGCAAGAGTGGGGTCTGGCAGCCTCTCCATAAACAGGGCTGACTCTGCACAGAGCCTACCCAGGGCAGGTTGTCACAGGAACTCAGAGGAGCTGTTTGCAGGGGCTTTTTCCACATCCACATCCGCATTTGCCCTACTCAACAGAGAAGGACAGCCCAGTAGAAAAATGAGCAGCCCCAGCAAGAGATGGGGAAGAAGGGATAAATGATCCCAGTGTCCCCTCTGCACCCCTCACCGCCTTGCCCTGCCTTGTCGCTCCTCTTGCAATTATAAGGAAACCCAAAGGGTTTTATGTTTTCACTACTCCAGCGGCTCCATGCTCTAACTTAGAATTCCTGGAGGATGCTTGTACCTTGTAAAGCATTTCAAAAAGTCATGCTCCTTACAACTTGTATGCAGTTGTGAGCAACGGTGCATGCAAGCTCTTCTGGCCTCTGTTTCCTCATTTGCAAAATGAGGAGAGCAAGACTTAATTACCTTCGATGTCCTGAGTCTACAATGTATGGTGTAGAGTGTGGTTTTTAGGGCTCTTGAGTTATTTATGCAAATGCCAAATCAGTAACATCACAAAATGCTGCTCTATTTCCAGTGCCAAATTTTTGCAGTCAGCCAAGGCTTCCTGCACACAGACAATTGAAAAACAACCTCCCCTTTATTCAACCCATAGAACCACACAAAAGAAAAGGGGCCAAACATTCTCTGCACAAAAAAAAAAAAAAAAAAGAAAAAAACCAAACCAGTAAAATCAAACAAGAGGCCCTCCATTCAATCATGTGGTAAGGCTGTTACTTGGTAACAGTACTACTCAATATTTACAAATATTTACAAACATTAATACCCATTAAATGTGACCAGGAAGGTGGCTTAGCTCCTTCTCTCCTTGTCATCCTGGCTTTTTTTCTTTCCCTCCCTGCAGCCAAAAGCAACACTGGCTGGACCCTGGTTCACTTCTCTGCTTTCCTTGCTGCGGGCTCCCTGGAGAAGAGACCGCATCCAGGGCTCTGTGGGGCCATAAGCTCCTTCGTGGCCTTAGCTGTCCACTGGAGGAGCCACAGCCAAGCCCTCAGGCCACACCCTGAGGCCCAGAGATCTTACAGGCTTTCCTCAAGTTGTCTTTCCTGAATATCAGCAGAAAGCTGGGCAGCCACGCCTGTGGATTTTCTTGGTTTGGTTTTTAACTCACACTGTTTCAAGGAACGGCCGATTCAAACACAACTTGCCTTCATCTTTTTCTCTTCATTGTGGGAAGTGACCATTTGAGGATCCAGAGGAAGTTATGTCCATGTGTTTATGCCCACAAGAACAGAGTCCTATCCTTAGCAGACACCATGAAACAGACCCATGGATACAGTTACGCACGTTGGTCAGGGGCCTCATGATTACTTGATGTACATCCATATGGGGGGGGGGAGGGATTCTCATCGAGCTTTATTATTAGGAAATCCTTAGGACTGACTTCTTGATTTTCTACAACTAGTGCTTTGCATTAGCTCAGCCAACATTAAGTACAAAGATTTCGAAGAGCTTTTTTAAAATCAAAGTCCTTTTTCTTTTAAAGAGAACCGCTCTTTAAAAAAAAAAAGTTCATTTATTTTGAGAGGGAGAGGATCTCAAACAGGCTCTGCCCTGTCAGTGTAGAGTACAATGACACGGGGCTCAAACCTCAAACTCACTAACCATGACATCGTGACCTGAGCCAAAATCAAGAGTCGGACGCTTAACTGACTGAGCCACCCAGGTGCCCCTAATCAAGTCTTTTAACCAAAGACATTTAACTTATCACAAATCATGCTTGCCTACTCATCAAATCAATTACTTTGAGAAATACTACTAAATAACACACTAATTCCAAAAATAACCTCCATGCAATAGGAAGGAATATTTTCAGATCATACTGCTTTTCCTCCATTTAATTAAAAAGAACAAGTCTTTATTGAAGGAAACAACATACACGTAAACAACAAGGAAGAGATCACTACGTGTGGTATATTTCATCCATAGTGAACAAGTCCTGTTCTGCTCCATGAGCTTGAACCCCAACTCTGCCACGCACTAGCTGTGTGGCCTTGGGCAAATGACTTAACTGCTCTGAGTCTTTGCTTTCTTGGCCACAAAAGGAGATTAATAAGTGGCATCTGTATCATAAACTGGTTGTGAGGTGTCAGTGAAAAATCCCTGCCAAATGTTTAGCCCAGTGCCTGGTCTATGGTAAGGGTTTGAAAAAGGTTAGCTCTTGTGGTTGTGAATGCTATTATTACCCATCTACACAGAGCTTCCCATATAACTTTAGGAATGACTTCTCGGTATATCACATACACTCCTGCAAAGGCCAGTTTGAGGCAGATTTACAGTAAAGTCAAAGGGGGTCTCTTAAAGGGGACCCTGTCACACACAATTATATATGCAGCAGGCCCCACAAAACCTGGACCTTTCCCTGATCACAGGTAACAACTGATGCTCACTGTACATGCCTCCCTGGAAACATCCCTCCCTACTTTCTCCCTTTTGAATATGATGCTGATCACTCCTGATCAGTATTTTTTCCTTACTAGGTAACTGTAAGCAAGAGTGTTTCTGCGTGTAAACTTTATAGTAGTGGAATCATACTATGTTCTATTTTACCTTCTGCAATTTTCTATTTGATATTTTATATGTTTGAGATTCATCCATGTTGACACATGCAGGTCATAACTGCTTTATATACTTAATTGGATAGATATAAGAGCAGTGTATTTGTGCATTTTCCCACTGATGGATATCTAGGGTGTTCACACTTTGTTGCCATTACAAACTATGTTGTAATAAACACACAGCCATTTTTGTTTAGATCTCCTTGGGGAACTGCACCGGCCAGAGTTTCTCTAGGGAATCACGACAGATGGCTGATGCATCCTTTTGTCCTTACTAACAGAATCCAACATGTTGCAGTTAAACATTCTCACCTTCCGAGACCTCCCTGAAGCTATGGAAGGACACATGCCTCAGTTCTGGTCAAAGATGTAGACAGAAACCCACTGAGGATTCCCGAAAACCTTCGCTTCCCTGCTTTAGTGCTGGCCCATCCTTCTCCATCCTCCCCTGCTGGAACATGGGCAAGAGGGCAGGAGATGAGCAGTCATGGTGGGAACATAAGGACAAAAGCCCCACCAAGGGAATAGCAAAGTGAAAAAAGACTTGAACTGTAGCCAATTGGATTATTTAGGTGCTACGTTAACCTCTTTCTACCCTCAGCATTACTTATGTATCATTCTACAAAGGAATAGAAAATTATTTCCTCACAAAAGATGCATTAGTCTTATAGACTTATCTTGTGTCTTAAAACTCAAAGTGAGATTCTTAAATGAAAATATATATATATATATATATATATATATATATATTTTTTTTTTTTTTTTTTTAATATAATGTATATATTTAGTTGAATATAATGATAAGACTTTTCGGTCTTAAGCGTCAATAGTCAGAACAGCCAAACTGGAAAATGGAACATGTATCCAAACACTTTCTGAGTGCTAACTAAGAATAAGAGACTAACAGTGATAACTGCAAATACTCAAAATGTACTTACTATGTGCCACACACTCTTCTAAGCCTTCACGTCTATCATTCAAAGTCTCAGAAGGAGAAATACTATTATCAGATGAGAAGATGTGAGAAATGCTAACTAGCTTGCCAACATCACAAAGCTGGTGAGTGTAGAGCTGAGGCTTGTGAGTCTAGCATTACAGGGAATGTGTCTGTGTGGGAGGCTAAAAAAATGGCCCCCCAAAGATGCTCATATCCTAATTCCCAGAACCTGTGAATGTGTTACCTTGCATGGCAAAAGGAACTTTGCAGATGTGATGAAGTTAAGGATCCTTGAGGCAGGGAGATTAGCTTGGACTATCCAGGTGGGCCTGACATAATCACCGGGGGCCCCTAAGAGGGAGACTGGAGGGTCAGGGAGACTGGAGGGTCGTAACAGAAGTAGGAAATCTGAGGGTAGAGACACAGGGAAGGGACTATAATCCAAGGAAAGTAGGAAGCCTCTAGAAACTAGAAAAGGCAAAGAAACAGATTCTCCCCCAGAGCCTCCAGAAGGAGCCAGTCTTACTGAAACCTTGACGTTAGCCCATTGAGGCTGATTTTAGACTTTGGACCTCTAGAACTGTAAAACAATAAATGTGTGTTGTTTGAAACCACTAAGTCTGCAGTCATGTGTTATAGCAGACATGGGAAACAAACACAGCTGATGACTCTGACCCACACATGCACATACACACACACACACCCCTAGCTAGTCCTCACCCTCAAGAAGTTCATCCATCCACAGAGGGAGACAGACAAGCCACCACCTGCTCTTAAGACTAGATGGAATAAGAGTCACAGAACCCTGACCCTGACCAAAGTGCTATGGGAACTGGGGGCAAGTGTTTGGTTCACACCTGCGGGCCCCTGACCATCCCAGAAAAATGTCCTTGTCATCTACAACTGGTTACAAAACCCAGGGAGATAATGACAGTCTGGAGCTGCTTACTAACGGACTTGTCAGAGGACTCATTTTCTCATGGATCCACCCTGATAATGTTTCCACATTCGTAAGAGATGAAAACTTGGCAAGGGAAAGGCAACACCCTCCAAGCTTCCTTCCTGGAACCCTCCAGTTGCTTGTCTGGATCTACCACAGGGTCTTCCTTCCACTCCCTTCAGTTGGGCTCCTGGTGCTGTCAGACGGCTGATGCCTGACATTTCCTCTTTCTCTGGCCAAGGTCAAGCACATACACCAACTACTCTCATGTGAGAGGCAGCATCATCTCCGATCCACAGATCCCCTTTCAAGTAACTGCCTCCTGCGTGCACCAACTCTCCACAACATCCTCCCCCACCCAGTCCAAGCACCTGTGGGTTCACCATGCACCTAAGGTAATAGTGCGATCCACGCAATCCCTGAGATAAATGGGGGTGCAAAGAAGGAAGGGGTCACCATCTTTATAAGATGTCTTCTTAAAATCCACAAAGGAGTCCAGCCCTTCCTAAAATGCAGACCATAGAAAGCCAAAATTTTAAGCTATAATGTTGGGGAAAAGAGAGTCCACTTCTGCTGAGTGTCTTCGGAACTCGGGAGATGGGAAAATGCAGGAGTAACTAAAGAGCAATGACAGTGCGTTATCTATTAAGCACTTCATCTTGATTACTGTAACAATCCTACATCGTGGGTAGTAATATCAACTCCATTTGACAGATGAGGGAATTGAGGCATGACCACAGAGAGGAAGCAGCAGAGAAGAATGAGGGTCCAGGGAAGCAAACACCACCTTAAACAGTGAAAGTACCTGCCACCTGAGTGCCACCTGAGTGCCACCTGAGTGCTACCTGTCCCCACCTTCATAACAGTCAAATGAGATGACAAGGGCAGAAGGAGCATTCCCAATGAGAACTGTGTTTATTGTACAACAGAAAAGCCTCAGCATGAATCAGAGTCACAGGAAAGCCCCCTAATCAATGCAACATTCCAATAGCTGGAGAGTCTGTCCCTCCTGTCCCATCAGCTCTGTCTACAGACCTTATTCATCCATGTCTAGCAGCTAAGTGTAAAGATTTGGAGCTGCAAATCCTTAAAGGAATGAGGGCATCACTCCACAAGGCTCCGCTCCCTAATATGTAAAAGGCAGAGAATAATGTTAGTACTGTGCCCAGCACAAGGCCTGCTTCTCATAGCGTAACTTGGCACATAAACAGAAGACTGTGGAATAAAAATAACCTCTTGGACTTACTTGCCAAACATTTTCTAGTATGCAAAATGCTTTACATGTATCATCTCGTTTGGGATAAATTTCTGGTTAGGACATCACAACACACACCAGGAGAGACGAATGCACAACATATAGCCTTGATATACAATCAATAATTAGCTTACCTGTAGCACTGTATGTCGATAAAGGCCAAGGACCCCAATAACTGTAAATAAGGTCATCCCTAGCACCAGGTGCACAGCTGGCACTTAATAAATGCTGAATGAATCCCGAATAAATAGGTACCACTTTTAATAAGATCCACCACTTTCCTTGCTGCCTTGAGCCACACAAAGCAAGTGTATATATAGAAACCACCCCAGGCACACAGTCAAGTAACGTGAGAGCAAATCACTGAGAAGCCCAGCTATGTCCACACCTGCCGGGGGAACTCCCAGCTGTTGGTGTCAAGGACCAGTGTGAAGCGCCACACGGACAAGACAGATTTCACTTGTTTTTAAACACACCATCAAAGTGGCTAATGGCTTCCCACAAAGAAACCCCACACCTTCAGCCAAGAGACAAGGAACTCATTAGGCAGACTTGCATCCTCCAGTCCCCATTGTCAACAGGCACCATCCAGGCCATCAGAAAACAGCTCCCAGGAGCCCACATGCTGACAGGCAGCATCCGGGGACGATCAGATTTCTATCAGTAATGACACATGGCGTTTCTCTCTGGCTCCAATTCAGGATGCCACTCCACCCCCACCAGGCAGCTCTCAGCCTTTAATACTTCCTGAACAATCATGCCTTTAAGAAAACGGTCATATATCGGTGGCACACAACATCGCCAACTCAATCACAAAATCAGTGTACTATCTGCCCTGGACAGCCCCCAAATGTGGTCACGATTTCTCATGCTCCCTTGCTCTCAAGGAGATGCCCACAAACGCATCTCAGCACCAGCCAACATCTACCCCATACCATGAACACCACCACGAGAATCTTCCTTCTGACATTCAGAGAATAATCCTCCCTGGCTGAGTTTTCCCTTAGCTTCATGGCACCACCCTGCTTAGGACACTCTAAGTTCAAAACCACTGACCCAAATCCTGGTGATTCCGTTGACACAAAGTCATAAGCCAGGATAATGGTCCACCCCTCCCCCACCCCATGGCCAGAACCACAGGAAAGGATTCTGGGGAATCGGTCATGCTGTGTTTCCTGATCTCAACACAAAGTTGTGTTCTGTGTGTGAAAACCCAGACGGTGGTATGGTTATTTACAACCTCTTCTCATGTATGTTATTCATCTATAAAAAGTTAATAAATAAACTGTTGATTCACATGAATTCTGTTTGTTCTGGAACTTTAGAGATTGGAGGTGGGGGGTCAATTACGCCATACTTCAGCCACATAAATCACAGACTTTCTTTCTCAATAGCCTGAAAAACCAGTTGTTCCTGCTGTTGAGAGTCACAGATCACACTGGTTTCAGAAACCCTTCTAATAGCCCCAAAGGAACAGCAGCCACAAAATAGCTGCCACTGCACATGCCTCCTGCTGAGCCTGAGTTAGAACCAGTTTTGTTTATTCCAAGGTTGGGCTTGGGAAGTGACCACTTGGTCTTCCAGATGAAAACAGGCAGCCAGCACTGCCTGCAGAAACTCCTCTATTTTTAAAACAGCCTGGTTGGTCACAGGGGATGGATGCTTTGACTGTAACACACATTGTTTTTGAAATCAGAGGCCAGGCCAGCAGCGCCCACCCAGCCCTCCACGTTTACCTCCTCGCTTAGCCTCTTCCTCGCTGGCCAGGGACGGGTGTGTTCCAGGAACGTTGCTGCTCATGAGTCATCCTCCTGGGCCCTGACAGCTGCTCCTGGATCCTGATCAATTTTCTTCAAGAGACTGGCTGTGGTGTTTGGGGTTCACGCTGCAGTAACTTGCAAAAATAAAACTCCTCTCCTTTTTACGAGCCGACTGAACAGAACACGAGTACATGAGTCTCTCTGGCAATGTGTCCCCCTCCCCCTGGCCTCCTGCATAACAGGAAACGTTCAGTTCTGAGCCCCTTGGTCAGATAGTCATTTGGCCACGCCAACCAGCTAACAAATGCAAATTTCTCATCACCTTATCCCAGCAGGGCTGCTCTTCTGGGCAGCTGAGGTTTGAGGTCACAGTCCAGGGGCAGCCTGGTCTTTCCTAGCCAAAGGACAAGGCTGACTTGGCCTGACATCATGGGGATTATCCTAGCCTGCTTTGTGCAAGCTAAGATTTCCAAAATATTTTCAACTGTATAGATTCTTGGGCAGAAAGTTCTGTTGAACCACACTGGATGTACTTTCCTAGAACAGATCAAACTTCAGCAAAATTAAATCCATGCACTTTTCAGTATGATGAATCTGAGGAGGTGGCCCTGCCAAGAACAGCCTCTTCCGGATACGTGCAAGCATCTCGGAGTCAACTGAGAATGGAGACCAGGTTCATGCTTCCTGGGGCCCCTTTCTCCTGCCTCCACAGCAGAGTTTGGATGACCCTGACACCTGCAATAAAACTCCATCCAACGGCCCTCCTGGAAGCCAAAAAGAAACACACTGGGTAAAACTGAGTTGCGGGGAGAAGGCCTGTGATAGGAGCCCCAGAGACCTGGATTCAAATCCAGCTTTGGAGTCATAGATAAGCCACTTCTCTCTGGACCTCAGTTTCCTCATCTGCAAACCCCAAAGGCACAAATACAGCATTTCTCAACTCCCTTGCAAGCTGGTGGCTTTTCAATTCCAGCCCAGAGATGTGGTTTAAAGTGTTGTGTTTTTTTTGTTTTGTTTTGTTTTTACCAATCAGTTGCAAACATTTCAAAGTCTGGAGTACTTTCATGAGAATTTGGAGATTTTACATTAAGATCCCGATTTCTGGATTCTCCTGGGAAATCAGCAGATCTGGTCACAGTGGGCCCGCATTCCCAGTAGGAGGCAAGAACTGGAAGGAGGAAAAAGTGCCCCAGACTGGGAACAAACCACCCACACTGCTGCTTTCACTGTCATCACTGGCCATCCTGTGAAGTTTGGGACTGCTGTCATAAGTCTGGCTTATTTTCTTTCCCATTAACATATTGCTTAACTTTTTCACTTTTCATTTCAGCTGGAATACTCATGAATAAATTCTGAAGTCAAAATATTTCACAAATAATCAGTGCAGATAATCTGTTACGTGGAAATCCACAAAGCTGGAGGCCTGTGCCCCAGCCTGCCAGCAATTCTGACATGATCATCCAGGGACCCAGAATTGGTTTAAGTCCACCCCAGGGGCACCTGGGTGGCTCAGTCAGTTAAGCGTCCAACTTCGGCTCAGGTCACGATCTCGCGGTCTGTGAGTTCAAGCCCTGTGTCAGGCTCTGTGCTGACAGCTCAAGGCCTGGAGCCTGTTTCAGATTCTGTGTCTCCCTCTCTCTGACCCTCCCCCATTCATGCTCTGTCTCTCTGTGTCTCAAAAATAAATAAACGTTAAAAAAAATATTAAAAGTCCGTCCCAGACCCTCTGACCTTTGTGGACAGTCTCAACCAAACCCCTACCCCTCATCCAGGTCCCTCAGCCCCTCAGCCAGGGACACGTTTGGGAGCCGGGACAGTGAGGTCAGAGGCAGGCGGGTTTCTGAGGAGGTCAGAACCACATCTGCATTTTGTCATCCTTCTGGACAGGCCAGCATGTGCAGGGCTGCCTGTGAGCCTGCCAAGTCGCTGGAGGAGACGAAACAACAAGCAAGCCACGTTGCAGCAAGAAGGGAGTAAGCGAGTGCACGGAGAAGAGTCTCAGCCAGCGCAGGCGTGTCCCCATGATGCAGGGCAGGTAGCGGGGATGGGCCTTTGTGCCACATCTCTTCAAAGGCAACACCTGAGCCAAGAGGTGCAGGAATGGAAACTGTTCTCAAACCAGTCTCGTCTCATTGGTAACAATGACAACGTAATGACAGTGCCAGTGACAATAGCAGCAGCATACCAGCTAAAACTTAGTGAGCTCTGACTCTGTGCCAGGTGTTGGTGTTGTTATGATCATCATTCCTACTTTAGAGGAGAGGAAACTGAGGCCCGCAGAGGCTACAAACTGGAATAAGGTCTCCAGGCAGCACGTGGTAGCATGGAGACCAGATCCCAGGCAGCTGCCTCCTGAGCCCAGCTTCTGCTCACAGGGCTCTCTACTGCCTCATCCAATGTGCAGGCATCACAGCACAGGGCCCTCGTGTTCAGGACTCAGTGACACATGCTCCTTTCCATACTGTCTTACATTAAAAATCACAGCGGAAGGGCTCCTGGGTAACTCAGTCTGTTAAGCGTCCAACTCTTGATTTTGGATTTTGACTCAGGTCATGATCTCACAGTTCATGGGGTCAAACGCTGTATTGGGCTCTGCGCTGACAGTGCAGAGCCTGCTTGGGATTCTCTCTCTCCCTCTCTCTCTGCCACTCCCCTGCTCACATTTTCTCTCTCTCTCTTTATCTCAAAATAAACATTAAGGAAACCACAGTGGAATTTATCTGCATGTGCCCTCCTTGCTCTGTAATAACTATGTACATTGATTTCGAAATACACAGGTCACTGTGCAGGACTATACACACAAAACCATGCATGCTGGGGCGCCTGGGTGGCTCAGTTGGTTAAGCGTCCGACTTCGGCTCAGGTCATGATCTCACAGTCCGTGGGTTCGAGCCCCGCGTCGGGCTCTGTGCTGACAGCTCAGGGCCTGGAGCCTGTTTCAGATTCTGTGTCTCCCTCTTTCTCTGACCCTCCCCTGTTCATGCTCTCTCTCTCTCTCTCTCTCTCTCTGTCTCAAAAATAAATAAATGTTAAAAAAAAATTAAAAAAAAAAAACCATGCATGCTATTCTTTATGCGTGGTTTGGAGAATTTTTAAGATTAATTTTGGCCATTTGCAACCTATACCTTACTCCCCAGCTTTAGGTGTGCAAAGTACCCCATTTGCCTTTGGCCCCACTCATAGTAAAGTGTCTGTTCCCTCAGAGCCCTGACTCCCAAGAACCACAACAATCCGTTAGGAGCAAAGGACTCCAGCGTTTGTGAAAAGGACTAAGGGAAGGGTTCTCTTAAAGAACAGATATGGGTTATTTTACAAAATAGACCTTAATTCCAAGGAAGAGATGTTTGGGCCCTCACTCACTACTCTTAATTTACACAAACTCCACTAAACTCAGGAAGAAAAGATTAGAGGCAGCAAAATTGGAGCAAAAGAGGAGGGTACTAACAGGTGACGCTGGATCTCCAGGAAGGTGACCAAAAGGAAATTTCAAAGCAGGATTTAGCACCAGGGACAAGGTTTCTGTTCCCGTCCCTGGTCACGGGGCACATCACTACAAGCAGGTGCCATCATAAACTTGCAAGCTGGCAACACAGAAAGTCGAGGAGGAAAAGCAAAACTGGGGTCAGTGTGCCCTATTTAATAAAGCAGGGAGGCATGCGGCCTAATGAAGAAATAGAAGCACAGCTGAACAAATGGCCTTTAGGCATCAGGAGGTAGTTAAACCACCTATAACTTACATGGACATACTGGTTCTGAGCACAAGCTCTCAAACAAGAAGCTCACTTTTCCTGCCCTGAAAGGGAACTCCCTGAAGACCCCCCATCTGGACACACTAACGACAGCAGTTCACATCTGATACTGAGGCGCTCTCAACCCCACCCACCCGCAGGCAATAGTGCCTCCTCTGTTGCCCCCAGGCAACATTCAGCAGTGTGTGGAGACATTTTTGGATGTCACAAGTTGGGGGAAGGTGTATTGGTGGCATCTAGGGGGTACAGGCTAAAAATGCCACTAAACACCCTACAATGCACAGACCAGCCCCCACAACAAAGAATTACTGTCCTGCCCACAAAGATAGTCATGTCAAGGCTGAGAAATCTAGATCTAAACCAAAGTAAAGTGGGCAGTGAGGGTTTGACCTCAAAATGAAACGTCTCCCAACACCATCGTGAATTTACCTTGTGTGACCTTGGACTTTGGTTTCCTCACCTGTACAATGGAATGATCCTGAGAGGGCTCTGCTGGTCTCAATGAGACCTGGTTTTGGCAAGTGCTTTGTCAGTCATAGGTCTTGCTCTGTCATTGTCACCACTCAAGGTTTGCAAAAGCCTCTGATTGGCACTGAGGCTAAAGGAGATGGGGTGGAAAGAAGTGGGGTCTGGCTAGGTGGAGGGGGGTGATGTCTCAGAGTGGCTGGTGAGCACAGATTGCCCCTGGGTCCTGCATGGACCCACTGAGGATGCGACTCCCTTGTGGAGTGTGTTGTCCCTTGTGACACAATGTCCCTTGTGACAGTGTGTTCTAAGGGAACTCAATGGGCTTGGGACATCACTGCTCTCATCAAGCTATGCCAGGATAGATGGGATTGATGATGGTCACAGAGCAACAGCTCCATGACCTGCCTCACAACCCAGAACTGCTACAATTCCTACAACAACACAACCACAACCATAATAGTAACAACCATAATAATAACAATAACAACGACAACAATAATGTCAAACATCTATTGAGCACTTAACCTGTGCCTGGCCAAGAATGAGGCCCTCTTTGTGGGTGATCTTAACCACAACAGCACTCTCTTCCAAAATTATACCACTTCCATCACCACCTGGACCTCCATATTCTAGAAAAAAACCAGAAACCAAGCTGATAAACAGTATAATTTTAATTAAAATAATCAGTGTGTATGCATATGCTTACGAATGCAAGAAAGAAATTTCCTGCAATATTCACTGATTAACAGTATTTAGTGGTGAGTGGTAGAATTACACATGATTATTTTACTTCCTTTTTATATTTTTCTAAACTTCTCAAAGTTTTTACAATCAACACAAATTAATAGTTAATAATATAACAAAAATTAACCTTATAAAAGCAAAAATTTATAAAATTGGTCTTTTTAACTTATTACTTTTTAGCAAAAAATCTACCAAACAGTCTTAAATTATTAATTATCTAGACCAGAAGTTGACAAACTATGGCCTGCCTGTTTATGTAAATAAAGTTTTGTTGAAACACAGCCACATACGTTCGTAAATGATGGACCCTGCTTTTTGCTACACCTGTAGAGTTGAATAGCTGCGAGTAGGCACATGGAAGCACTATACCCCTTTTCTAACCTGCCCTAAGATGGACCTTTTACTTCTTCACTTCAATTTCTCCTCACAACGTGTCTCTGCTTGTTTTGCCACACAGCCCAAACTGGATATAGCAGGAAGCTAATGAAGCTGAAGCTCCTCCTTAGAACGGTACCCATATGGTCTTGTGTTTTTATAAAATTTGGAAAAGGATATTTTTAGATTCTTTTTCTTGAAGAAGCCCCCAGATTCTATGTTTCAGACTCCTCAAATGTGGATCCACCCCTACCCAAAGCCCCAGACATTTTACCACCCTTAGTCCATTTTTAAGACCATAGTGTGTTTGGTGGTTAGAAAGGTCTTGTCCACCAACCCCCAAGGAGCTTTAGGCATGGTGAGCTCTTTTGATTTCCAATCCCCAGATAGCCAGCTCTCACAGACCAAGGCAGCTACCCATCACTATACAGCTCCAGAGACCACAGGGAAGGGGGCCCACCTGGGCCGGTCCTCAAGATCCACCAGAAAGCTCAGAGCAGACCATCCAGATGGAGGACCCCTGATAGCACCACACCCATAAAAGGAAGAGAAGAACACACTGGTTCACACATACTGTCTCTTAGCCATTCGTTACCTCCATTGAAATCCTACCAGCCAATTTATGTATTTCATGATACAGAGCTTCTGTAATCATAATAGCATTTTCAAATGATAAGAGGCAGACAGATGCTATAAAACTGCTTTCTAAAAAGTCAAGTTGATCTCGAGAACAAGAAAAAAAGGGATAAAATCACATAAGTGTGCACAAATATCTTGTTGTTTATTTAAAAAACTTCTTCCAATTCAAACCATTATGGTGGGGCATTTATATCAATCCAGAGCCTACAGAGCCCAGCTGTCCAATCAAATGTCCATCCGCGCCTTAACTGTAGGTGGATACTGTCCTTCATTCTCTGGCTCTTGGTCCCTTCCTGGTCTATTCTTATCTTGTCTTTCCCCAGTGTGGGGGAGGGGGCATCTTTGTGGACGGCAGCTGGCGGTTTTGATAAGCAGGTGTCAGGAGTATGAAAATGACCTTGCATCAGCTGGTGGGAACCCAGCAGACAAGGGAGTCACTGTATCACTGTCTACTAGGTCCCAGCCCCCCAAAACAAGGCACTGTGAGGCCCAGGAGGAGGGAGAGAGGGAAGCTTTCTCTCTCTCACACACACACACACACACACACACACACACACACACACACACAGTAGAGGGGGTGGGGGCTGACCAGACGAAAGAAAATCTGCATAATTTCACCCAGGAGAGGAAAAGCTTCCACTGAAGAGGAAAATTAAAACCTAGCAATGAGGATGCGTCGAGGTGTTTCCCAAACAGCAGAGATAGACAAAGAAAAACAAAGGAGATTGATCTTTAGGAAAATCAAAGGGAAAGTCTACATTCTCTGCAGCTCTGGCAAATGCAATTAGGAGAGAGTTGGCGGATGTGGAAGGAGAGGGATGTATATTCACCCAGCTGATTCCAGCATCCAGACAGCCAGGGCCGTGTCAATGGCCGTTACTGTACCAGCCACTGGAAGGGGTCCAACACACAGGACATGCTCTGGGGGGGGAGAGAATGTCCCCTAACCCAGTTTCCAATTAAATGTGGGTTAACTGGCACTGTTCCTTACAGCTCAAGGGGCCAATTCAGAGCTGAAAGGAGCGTTTTTCAAAATAAAAAAGGCTGAGCCTGCCAAACTAGCACCTTTTATTTTCTCACATCCTTTCGGTTGCTCAGCCTGACCCACTGCTAGCTGAGTTGACTCCCTGGTCCTCAGAGAAATGAGCCCTCCCCAGCACCACCAGCTCCCAACCCAGACACCCTCCCAGCACATGTGGGGTTGAACTCCATTCCACTTTTCCCATGGAGTGGTCACTGCTGCCCAAGTATGAGTCGCCTGTGAAAGCCACACATTGTCCCCAACAGACAAAACGCTCAACCCAGGAGAGTGGTCCATTCACTCTTCTCTAAGAGCCGACCTCCTCCTGTAACTTCTAGAGGATGCTGCTGCCCAAACGGTCACTCTTCTCTTCCTGAAGCCCATCACTGACTCAAACGTGAGTAAAGAGCTTTCAGTGACACACCAGCACAAAGAAAGTGCAAACTGGAAACCAAGGCAAACTTCCAGCAAGGGTTTTAAAGACCAAAGCGAAGTGTGGATATCAATTTATTGGCAGTTATAATAAGTCACATCTATTACACACCAACTGAGGTACTAGGCTAAGGAAGTGTATTTTACTCGTTATCTCATTTAGTCCTCAGAGCTACCCTATAAGGTAGGTCCTATTATTAGCCTCACTTTACATTCAAGGAAACTGTAGCCCAGAGAGGTTAAGTAATATACCCAAGGTTACACCACACAACAATCAGGATTTGAACTAAGGCAGTCCATCTCCAGAGCCTGTGTTCTTAAATACCATGCTATCATTATTACTAAACCGATTCAGAACTGTAAAATTATAGTCATGCTAACGTGTTCTTATTTGGGGGGGGGGGGGGGTTGTGATTTTTCAGCTTACTTTTAGGTCACTTCTCACCCTCCTCCCAAGAGATGCTATAAACTGACTTTTCAAATATAAAAATCACATGTGCCAAACAATGTGATGAGTATGTGATACCTGTCATCTCATTTAAACCTCATGACCACCCTACAAGGTTGGTATTAATACGATCTCATCTATAGATAAAGACACTGAGGTTCAGGAAGATTAACAGCCTTACCCAAGGTCATAAAACAGAGCAGGGATTTGAACCCAAGAATGCCTGTTACCAGCATGTACATTCTTTCTACTATATATATCATCTTTCACAGAGTTTCAAGATTTTCCAGGAAAAAAAAAATCAAGAGTATCATGAAATGAGGGTGAGACCACAGTGGATGGCTGGACTATAGCCGTGGACCATCTGGCCTTGAACCTGCAGCAGCCCATGACCTTTGGCAAATCCCACCTCTCTTGAGGCCTCAGTTTCCTTGTCTGAGAAGGAGGAGCAAGAGAGCAAGGGAGCCTTCTAATACTCTAACTGGACAATGTGCATTCACGACCATGTAGAGCATGGGGGGGGGCTCTGTGTTTGTCCTCCATGGACAGTAACTTCCCTCTTCTCTCCCGACACAACTCCTCAGGACCAGGTTCGGTTCCTAACTCTGTCCTTGAATGCAGGCCAGTATAGCCAGGAGAGAGTTTTTAGGCACAGCCTGAGACCAGACAGTGGTGAGGAAGGGACAGGTCTTCTGGGAGGAGGCAGGGACTGGGGCAAAGCAGGGCGTCTGGGAAGAAGCTAGTAAAGAGTGTTTGAACAAGTATTGACCCTTGATCTGAGGGGTAGGAACACAGGTAGAAACTCACTGAGCTTTGCCTTTAATTTGATACACACCGTACATAAAATAAAGCTTAAAAAACAACAACAAAAAAAAATATTTGAAGAGATGACAAATCAGACCAGGCAAGATTCTGCCAAATTAAAACTTTGTTACTATACACACTCCACATAAAATACTTAACATCCCATCAAAGACACCCCTTTAAAATTGTCTACCTTCTAAGTTCGTCATAGAGAGGGGACGAAAATCACCAAGATGAATTATTATGTTCAGTGAGTGGGCCAGGGGTGAGAGCAGGCCCAGGGAAATCCTTCATTTAACAATCAAATCTCAAAGTGCCCAGCTAACACTTTTAACTCTACTCCTGTTTCTATGTGTAATTCAGTAGAACAAGTAAGGCCTAGAATTTCAGGTAGGGACTTAGAATCCTGGCTCTGTCACTGACTTGCTGGGCCCTAGGGTTGGGTAAGGAATCACAGCCCCTTGTAGCCATCCCTCCTACCTGTGAAAAAAGACAGCAAAGACCACAAAAGAAAGGGGATCACTGGCCCCGATGGACAAACATTGGGGGTTTCTGCCACTGTGCCTCTGATTGCCTGTCTGTGGGTAACTGCACTTGGCTTTCCCATTGGGGGAACCACCTTTTCCCCCTCTCAGTCCATGGGTCCAGGTGAGGCTGATCTTATCCCCCCACCCTTGAGTTCCAGAGACAGCATGTGTCCCAAGTGGAACAAATATGAGTCTACTTGGGAAGTCCTATTGGAACAAGTGGGAATGATAAACTCTCCACAGCTGTGGGACAATATCAGCCTGTAGCTTCTGGGAGGTATCCTGTGAAGGAACCTTCCGGGGAATGAAGCCAATACAGAAGAAAGTGGAGCCAAGGGAAGTAAAGAGTGAAACCAAAACCTAATAACTCTGAGCCCCTGGATCCGGCCATGCCTGAAGCTACCTACTGTTGGGCCACCCATTCATAGGAACCCCATATTCCCTTAATCCAGACTGAATTTTGTTTCTGTCACTTGCAACAATAACAAATCCTGACTGAATGGAACCACTGCATACAATCACAAGAACTCCTAGTTATAAGGGACACTGAAGGCCATCCATCCAGCAGTGCACATATTAACATTCAGTAATGGTATATTGGCCTAATGAACTAATGATTTGTTCATGACTCTAGTTTCTGATGTCTCAAACTGAAGTAAAGCTATTCTGTTGGTGTTACTCTAAACCACGGGAGAAACCACTGCATCTCCAAGGGGCAATAATGCAAATTATGGCAAGTAGCTCAAAATACTTTTTTTAAAGTTTGTTTATATATTTTGAGGGGGGTGGGGCAGAGAGAAAGGGAAAAGGAGAATCCCAAACAGGCTGCCATACTGTTGGTGCAAAGTCCCACATGGAACTCGATCCCACAAACTGTGCGATCATAACCTGAGCTGAAACCAAGAGTCAGACACTTAACCAACTGAACCACCCAGGTGCCCTTTGACATACTTTTTTAATTAAAAGAGAGACAGAGGGGCGCCTGGGTGGCTCAGTCAGTTAAGCGTCCAACTTCAGCTCAGGTCACGATCTCACGGTCCGTGAGTTCGAGCCCCACGTCAGGCTCTGGCCTGATGGCTCAGAGCCTGGAGCCTGCTTCCGATTCTGTGTCTCCCTCTCTCTCTGCTCCTCCCCCGTTCATGCTCTGTCTCTCTCTGTCTCAAAAATAAATAAATGTTAAAAAAAAAATTTTTTTTAAATAAAAGAGAGACAGAGCACAACCAGATGTGGCTCACTCCGGGAATGCAAGGATGGATCAATATTAGGAAATATATCAGTACAATTTACCTCATTAACAGGTCCAAAAGGAAAAACACATATGTCTTTTTAGATGTCAATCTTGTTAAATTTCAACATTTATTCCTGACTCTTTAACAAAATCTCTTAACAAAATAGGAACAGAGAGGAACTTCCTCAAGAAATATACAGCTCAAACTGAGAGCCAGCACTCCCACTGATGTCAGTATAAGGTAAAAAAATGACGTGAAATATAGTCATTGTTTAACATTATGCAGAAAGCATTTGCCAATCTAATTAGACCAATGAACAAACAAACAAAGCTTTACCAATTGGGAAGGAAGAAGAAGCAAAATACAATTAACTTGCAGAAGATGTGATTATGTGCCTGGAAAAATCCCTCCACACACACACAAAATAATAATAATAATAATAATAATAATAATAATATCTAAAAAAATATTAGAACCAATAGGACAATTTTACAATATTAGTCAACATTAATAAAATAAATTATTAACCAATAGCTTTCCTACATACAGAAAACAAAACAAAACAAAACAAGAAAAGTGATTTTTCTAAAACACATTCCTTCTTGTACTCCTGTTTCTGCTTCCTGTTTAGTTCCCAGCCCTTATAAAACCTAAACTAAACTACAAAACACCCCGGGGGTGGGGGCACCTGGGTGGCTCAATCGGTTAAGCAACCAACTTAGTCGTGATCTCACAGTCTGAGTTTGAGTCCCATGTCCGGCTCTGTGCTGACAGCTCAGAGCCTGAAGCCCGCTTCGGACTCTGGGTCTCCCTCTCTCTGCCCCTCCCCTGCTCGCTCTCTCTCTCTCTCTCTCAAAAATAAATAAACATTTAAAAAATTAAAAAAAAAAACACTCCAGGGAAGGGACCCTGTTAGATGTTATCCGGCTCCTGCCTGTCCTAGCCAGAGGTATATCCCTGAGTCCAGCACAGTGCCTGGCATTGAGCCTCCATCAATACCCATCCTTGAGGAAGACACTGGCTGCTGCTCGGGCTACACACGGCACACACAACACCACACACAGGTGGGACAAAGCCACATTCGGCTACAGTCCCAGCAGTAATCTTTGGGGAAGCCTTACCCCGAGTTCCCATGCTCTCCTCCCACCTACAGAACACAAGCCTCAAGACTCTCCCTATCCACACCCTAGCAGAACTCCCAAACAAAACCAGCACCTCATAAATGTATCTCGATAATTCTTGATAATTTCCATTAAGCCTACACACCACCATCCGTGGCCTCCCCAGCTCTCCAAACCCAATTCACCACCCTTGTTGTTGAAAAGGTGATTCACCTCCAGGGAAAGTGCCAGGCTCTTGCCTGGAAGGAATTTTCTATGGATTCCCCAGAAGGGAGATTGCTGCACGTGGTCTCCACCCAGCAAAGGCTCAGCATCAGGACGGGTGCTGCTTTTCACCCAAGATCCATCCTTCCACAGAGTGGGGGCTGGTTCAGCTTCCTCTGCCAGATGAGTGGGGGCCACAGACCAAAACTCTCAAAGACTCTCTTTTCCTACCTGCTGTGTTCCATGAATTGCATTTCTTGGAACACCACGGAGTGCTTTGCCCATTCAAATGCCCTCCAGTTTGAGTGTTTTTAGAGATTTTCCAAGTACTCACTATATGTTAGATCTTGCTAGGCCCTTCTTCATGCCCTTCTTGTGTTCTATTATTTATCTCTCCTTCTTTACTGTAAGCAAGGTCCACATCTGACTATATCCCCCCAGAATGCCTGATGGAGTGCTGAGCACATGAAAGATACTCAAATAATCGCTGGCTGGTTTCTTTGAGAAATCAACATACGTTAGGGATAGTCACAGGAAAGCAACAACACAGAACTTAAGGTTCAGGAACCTGAGTCTTGTCTTGGCTCTTCCGTCCCTTGCTAGAGGACCACAGTCCAGCCCCTGACTTCTCAAAATCTCAGTTCCTCATCTATCAAATAACATCGTCTCCCTCAAGGGGTCTTCATGTGTCTCAAATAATATCACATGCACTCACTAAATTACTTTAGCAATAACCAAGTAAGCTGTCTGTGGGATTATGCCAATGAATGGAATAAGGGGCCTATTCTGCTTTCACATTTATTCAACAAATGTTTACATCCCAGGCACTGCCCGGAGAAGTCAGTGAGAAGAAGACACACAGACCCCATCTGCCCTCATGGGGCTTATAGTTGTTTTATTTTTTTTTTAATTTTTTTAATGTTTATTCATTTTTTGATATAGAGAGACAGAGCGTGAGCAGGGGAGGGGCAGAGAGAAAGGGAGATGCAAAATCTGAAGCAGGCTCCAGGCTCTGAACTGATAGCACAGAGCCCGAAGCAGGGCTAGAACTCAGGGACCGTGAGATCATGACCTGAGCTGAAGTTGGATGCTTAACCGACTGAGCCACCCAGGGACCCCATGGGGCTGATAGTTGTTTTAAACAACATGCTGAAAATTTTAGGCTTGAAAGGAAACCCACCAACCAACCTCTTTCTTTTAAGCCAGAGAAGAATCTGAAAAGCAAAGAGACACCCCCAAGGTCACAGAGCCAGGAAGAGAGCAGTGCTTGCACAACATTTTTTTAACTTGCATCTAGGGCTCTTTGCATGGGAGGGAGAGTTTCTGCTTGAATGAAAACCTTTTTGAAGATGCCTGAGCCTCCTGCTTACCCTCAACTCACTCGCCAGGAGGCTTATAATAGGGGTTGGAAGATTTGTTCTACCTTTTGCCTACTATACTATTATAAAGTTCCTAACGGAGGGGAGGCTGGGTGGCTCAGTCGGTTCAGTGCCTGACTTGGTTCATGTCATGATCTCGCCGTTTGGTTCATGGGTTCGAGCCCTGCATCGGGCTCTCTGCTGTCAGCTTAGAGTCTGCTTCAGATCCTCTGTTCCCTCTCTCTGCCCCTCCCCCCCCCCAGCCTGTGCACACACACCCTCTCTCTCTCTCTCGAAAACTAAACATTAAAAAAAACCAAAAACTAAAGTTCCTAATGGAAAAAAAAAAGTGCTATACCATTCAAAATCCAACATCTGTGTTCTTGGTTACTTTGCCTTTCTGTCCTATGCACATCGCTGAAGCTCTGGGAGGAAACTTCAAGATTTCCCAACCCAGCACATCCCCAGTGTGACCTATGCAACAGCAGATGAGGAAGGCTACACACTCTACCCTCTCCTGAGAGGCCCCTCCATGCACACTAGCTCTGTTGGGTCCTGCGAGAAAGGCCACATTTATCTGAGCTTAAGTCAGCAATACCCAAATAAAGTTTGGCAGCAAGCCCCATTGTTCCCTGCAAAGCCTGCTGATGCTTGGAAGAAATAATATTCTAATGAGGAGACTATAGGTAACTGAGGGGACCTCTAAGAAGACAACTTGGGGAGGTAAAGCACCTTGCCCAAGGTTACCGGGCTTCTGAGTCCAAGAGATAAGGCTAGAACCTCAGGTCAGGAGAAATTATACCCTCCCTTTTGCTGAGTTTCCAGCTTCTCAAGGTCAGCAGCTGAATTTCTAGAGGAAGTAGAGCAGGGCCCCACACAGCCCTGTGGGCAGTGGACAAAGAACTAATAAAAATCAGCCACCGAAACAGCTCCAGCCTAAGGACAAGATGCACGCTGATAAGGGATCAAGAGAACAACTAACAACAGGCAGCAGCACTAAGCTGTCTACAGGTGAGGGCTCTTGAGCATGCAACAAATCAGTCACTCTGAGCATGAAACAGAACACCACTCTGGGGCAAATCTCAGTGTTGGATTCAGCCCTTCATGTCTAAAAATTACTAATCACCATCTAAAAACTACTGTTTTCTATCCAGTTCAGTCAACTGAAGCCGCTCCCTGTGCACTGGACCCTGAGCCAGGTGTGGGTGTCCCTGCACCAGATGAGGCCAGCCTTCCAGGAGAGTAAAGTCTAGCAGAGCTGGCACAAAGGAGGTGCCTAAGACACTAAAATAAAGGAGTGAGCCAGAGAGGATCTTTATTTTCATAAAGAGACATGCATTTGTCTAATCTGAAAGTGAAAGGCCTTAATAATTCCTTATCTGAGCATTTTCCCATACAGCAACATCCCAAAGGGACGTTGACTGACTGAATAAATGAATTAATGAGTGAATGGATGAATGAGCAAATGAATGAACTTAAACCTCTCCATTTCTCCAGCATGGGTTAAGTGCTATCCACCCACCCATTTCCCCACAGGTCCATTTATAGGATGGATTTACAAGAAGAGTAAGGACTTCTCCCCTCAAAATTTTCCTCTTTGAACATCAGAAATTCCACCTGCCTAACTCCACTGCTGCACAGCTGAGGAAACTGAGGCACAGTCACTGATGGCAGCAGAAAACTGAACTCCCCAGGGGCTTAATCTTCTAGAATCCTGTGTTCTAGTGAGTTAGCAGCTAGAGCTAGACATAGTGACTCACGGTTGCTCAGTCAATAAAGGCTGTGAGATGAGGTCTCCTCAAAAAAAGTCACTAGACGAAAAAGACAGAATGGCCACAAAGCTCAGGAGCAAAAACTGTGTCCCCGCACAAGGAAGTGTGGTCTGTAGGCAGGGCCTGGAGCCACTGTCCTCGGAAAAGTGGGGGTGGCCCCAGGTGAGCTGAGGTCCTTCTCTCCGGCCACCTTTGTCACAGCACCTCACCTCAGGGACCCAGGGTCTACCCCTTGTCACTATTCCACCCCATAACTCATCAGTCCAGAAATACTAGTGGGCACCTACTGTGTGCCACACACTGGGTAAATGATAGGGGAGATTTGGCCCTATGGAATTCACAGTCCAATAGGTAAGGCAGACACTAAAAAGATGAACACATTTAGGATGAGAAATAGTGTCGACTGATTATTATTTCTAAAACACAAGTCTGACCCTATCAATCTCCTGATAAAAAAATCTTCCTAGGTTCCTCACCCTATATAGGAATAAAAATAAACAACAAAGCGGCGCCTGGGTGGCTCAGTCAGTGCAGCATCTGACTTTGGCTCCAGTCATAATCTCATGGTTGGTGAGTTCAAGCCCACGTTGGGTTCTGAGCTGACAGCTCAGAGCCTGGGACCTGCTTCAGATTCTGTGTCTCCCTCTTTCTCTGCCCCTCCCCCGTGCGCTCACGTGCTCTCTCTCTCTCTCTCTCTCTCTCTCTCTCTCTCTCTCAGAACAATAAACATTAGAAAGAAATTAAAAAAAAAATAAACAACAAAAATGAAATGAGTCACCTTTATTGGGTGCTTACTATATGTTAGGTGCTTTACTATAATTAACTCAGGACATGCCCCAACAAACCAGTGCAGGAGACACTATTGTTATCCCCACTGACCAATGAAGAACCACTTTTCTACTTAACCATTGCTTATCATGTGTGTGACTACCTCCTGCCCGCCACCCCCCCCCCCCAACTCTGAATTCTCTAACAACTCATCTTACCCATCTTTTTGTCTCAGGTACACAGGTAGTATTCACTAAATGCCCACTGAACGAATAATCGAATGATCAATGGGCAAGTTTCCTTCAAGGCATTATCTGCTAATAAGCTCAATTTTTGGAACAAGTGTGATCAGTGTTCTAATAATGACATGAGAGGTAGCTGTGATGTACAAAGAGCCAGAGCCAGAGCCAGACCCTAAGACCTGAGACAGAGGCTTGTCTGTGTGAACTTGAACAATAACATCATCACCCTAGGCCTGATGGCTTAAAACTGTTGATGAAGAAGCAAGAAACGGTAATAAGGAGCCGAGGATCTTCCAGGTCTAAATTCGCTTGTCTCTGAAACATAATGGGAGGAGGGCCTCAGGAAGCCCTCTGGAATTGCATACTGCCTGCTTTTAGAATGAGATCTAAAGTTACAATTTTGTTTACGTATTTAGTTTTTAATGTTTTTAATGTTTATTTTTGAGAGAGAGAGAGAGAGAGAGAGAGAGAGAGAGTGTGTGTGTGTGTGTGTGTGTGTGTGTGCGAACAGGGGAGGAGCAGAAGAAAAGAGGGAAACACAGAACCCAAAGCAGGCTCCAGGCTCTGAGCTGTCAGCACAGAGCCCGATGAGGGGCTCCAATTCACAAACTGCAAGATCATGACCTGAGCCGAAGTTGGATGCTTAACCGACTGAGCCACCCAGGCGCCCCTAAGATTACAATTTTAGAGTAGGGTGACTGATCAGGTCTGTGGGGGTGAGTGGCACATCTCCCTCCATAGCTCAGTGGGTGTATTTATCCTAATAAAGCAGATTTACCCCCATGATAAATATGCTCAACCTGCTGTTAAAACAAAAAAACAAAAAACAAGCCCAGGTGCCTGGCTGGCTCAGTCAGAGGAGTGTGCAACTCTTGATCTCTGGATCATGAGTTCAAGCCCCATGTTGGGGATAGAGAGGACTTAAATAAATAAATAAATAAATAAATAAATAAATAAACTTAATAATAATAATAATAATAATAATAATAATAAAAACAAGCCCAAATTGAAGTCATTTCCCCCCACACCAGCAAACCAAGACTTCATTAGAGTTTCAACCTATCCCAGGAATGTGACCTTTTTACAAGTCAACCTGAAAATTTTCTAAGCAGCATTAGTCAGGTTATCTGCAAGGTTAAAACCCTGCTGTTCCCTCCCTGACCCTAAAAAGGTGTCTTGGCCTGAAACAATCTTTCTTTTGCTAATAATTCCTTGCCCCACCTTCCTTCCTATAAAAACTTTCCATTCTGTACACCTCATCCAAGCTCCTTTCTACTTGGTATGTGAGATACTGCCCAGTTCATGAATCACATAATAAAAGCCAATTTGATCTTCAAATTTACTTGGTTGAATTCTGTTTTCTAACCCTAGAAAACCCCTTTCCAGAGAAGCATTTTGGACAAACTCAGGTGAGGCCGCCACCCCAACGATATCCCAGAGCAAAGGGGCTAGTTAGTGATCTGAAGGAGCCTGTGTTCACATACCAGCTGGAGACAAAACCCAAAACCAAACCCTCAGCTCCCACCTCCCCTCCAGGAAGACCATGGATGCAAAGTAGCAACCAAGGCAACTGCAAACATGGGCCTGATGGCCCCACAGCTACGTCCTCGAGGAGAAGTTAACATGGGTCTGTTTGCCATTGCAAGTGAGGGCAATGCTAGGAGCTGGGGCTCCGTGGCAAGGTAGTTTTTGTGGTTTGGGTTGGTTTTGAATGAATTTTTGTCTTAATGTTGCCTAGTGGCCACAATGAAGGTAATAACACAACTTCCTATCTTACGGGGCCATGTGAGAATTAAATGAGCTATGTCAGCCCAGCGATCCACACAGAGCCTGACACATACCATAAACTCAGATGGTTGCCAATGATGATGGTGGTGACAGTGGGCGGTGGAAGGAGCCACCTGAAGTAGGAAAATCCAACCAAAGTCTCTTCAAAACCAGGAGTCAAAAGAGAAGCAGGTAATCCTGATACACTCCCCTGGAGAAGCATGCTTAGATACTTTTCAGAAGGGAAAATGAAGTGGTGCCCTCTTCTGGATAGGATCAGGGCTGCCCAGATGTCCTGGGCCTCAGGAGAGGTCACTAGACCCCTGTGAGTACAGGCTCTCCATTTGCCATTGGGAGATGAAACCAGGTAACAGAGAGACCCAAGGAGATGAACTTCCCCAGAGAAGGGAGAGGAAATGACAACTATGGAGAGATACCATTGTTCACTCAACATACCAGCAAAAACAAAGGAGCATGAAGATCTGAGGGGCAGTGGGAGGGCAGGCAAACAGGAAATCTGGCACCCTATTGACAAATGGTCTTTAGAGAATGACTTGGAAATCTTTAGTAAGATCTTAAATGTACACACAGGATGGCACGACAACTTCACTCCTCGGTAACCTCCTAAGAGAACTATCCACGCATTTGTGCAGGAAGCACACACCAGAAAGTGCCCCCCAACACTGATATAAGGGCAAACAATGGGACCCACCTACCCACCGCTCACGGGAACATGGCTCAATAAACAGTGGATTCTTATACCATGAATACACTATTCATTTTGTGATAGACAAAAACAAGGTAGGGGCACCTGGGTAGCTCAGTCAGTTGAGCATCCAACTCTTGATTTCAGCTCAGGCCATGATGTCACAGTGGTGGGATCAAGCCCCGTGTTGGGCTCTGTAGTGAGCGTGGAGCTCACTTGGGGTTCTCTCTCTCCTTTTCTCTCTGCCCTTCCCCTGCTTGTGCATGTGTGCGTACTCTCTCAAAAAACCAAAACCAAAAACAAAAAAACAAAGTAGATTCTCATACACAGTCTTGAAAACATTTTAAGGCATATTATTGGATTTTTAAAAAACGTTACAAAATAGACCAACATGCATAGCATGACAACCTATATTAGAAAGGAAGGAAGGAAGGAAGGAAGGAAGAAAGAAAGAAAGAAAGAAAGAAAGAAAGAAAGAAAGGAAGGAAGAAAAGTTAGAAAGAAAAGAAAAAAGGAAGGAAGGAAAGAATGACTTTTTCTACATATATAAGCACCTAGAAAAAGTTCTGGAAGGAAATGTACAAAAGGAGGTCACAGTAGTTACTTCTGGGAAAGGCAGGTGTGGGATGGGGAGGCTGGCAATGAAACCAGGCAGGGTGTGTCACCTATTTTTAACTAAGAAAAAATGTATCTATGCATCTCTTGGGCATTAAAATAAAAGTAAATGAATACATTTATTTTTTAAGGAGAAAAAGAGGAGGTAGACAGAGAGAAAGACATAGCTGCCAAGAGCTAAGGGGCTGTCTGCCTCCCTCCAGGACTGGCCACCCACACATACAGACACAGCTCATCTGAGCAAGTGTCCATAGTTCTCAGAATCCAGTATTTAATTCTATACCTCATTAGTTCTATTTATACCAACTCTTCCTTCTAATTCTTAGAAAAATTCCCTCATACTTAACAAAGGTATCCTCCTCTGGTGTCAGAAATTGGAGATATGAAAAGGGGACACATGAAATTCTGCTATCTCCAATTCTTGATGGCCTCCACTGACTTATATAGACTTAGATGAAAGCCTACATTGCATTTAATTGGTGTCTGTGAGAATTTTTTTTTTTTTTAAATTTTTTTTTTTTTCAACGTTTTTTATTTATTTTTGGGACAGAGAGAGACAGAGCATGAACAGGGGAGGGGCAGAGAGAGAGGGAGACACAGAATCGGAAACAGGCTCCAGGCTCCGAGCCATCAGCCCAGAGCCTGACGCGGGGCTCGAACTCACAGACCGCGAGATCGTGACCTGGCTGAAGTCGGACGCTTAACCGACTGCGCCACCCAGGCGCCCCGAGAATTTTTTAAATCTTAATTTTTAAAGATATTTTTACCTTTCTTTGTTTTCTTCCATCCCTCTGAAGACGCACTGATTCATTACTGTGGAACTGTCCATAGACACAGCATGGCCAGGCCAGGTCTTCTTTCTGAAAAAAAACAAAACAACCCAATGTTTAGAACCTGGACATATTTCTGTTATAAATGCACAGAGAGTTGCATTAAATACATACAAGGGGGATATGTCAAAGGCTGCCCAGTATCCATTAAAATCCATTCTCCCTTTCTTCCATAGTTATTTGAGTTTTATCAGGGACTACATTTCCCAGCATCCTTGCAGGTAGGTGTGGCACTGAGTTCCCAATTCCATTGAGTTCCCAATGGAATCAGAGAGAAAAGGTGCCATTTCCCCATATAGGTCTTAAGACATGAGCATGCCTTATCCACCCTTCCCACTGGCTCCCACTGGCTAACTCAGCTCTGATTGTGCACATGATGACCATGCATTTGGAAATAATGGAGTGACAAGACAGAAGGCACCTAGGCCTATGATTGACTGCATGGAGCACAGTCAGCCTCTCACCTTCTAACTACTACCTTAGTGAGAAATTTCTTTTTTTTTTTTTTTACATCATTGTTTTATTTGATTCTATTTTTATGGCTAGTTAATGCTCATCCCAGTTGGCACTGAGTAAATATTCCCTTTGGGGCCCTTGTGAGGGTGGGTTTGGTTATTTGGAGCTTACAACATGTTATGTCTATGGAGACAGGTGCTGCCAGACTATTTTGGTCACAATTTTGGTAAAACCACATGCAATTTAAGTAGTACTTAATCAGTGTTAGATGGATAAAGAGATGTTAATGAGCATGTAATACCTTCTAGTGTGAAGTCTGTCAATAACACACAGAGCATGTGGCCAGAATTAGGAACACTGGGATCCACAAGTGTGAGTTGTGAGCTTTGCTTCACAAAATGACGACTTGGAGTGGTAAAATATCCCAATGAACATGATAACCACATTTAAGGATTCAAGTCTATGTCTTTGGAAGCAACAGAAACTAAGAGAGACACGGGGATGAGACAGAGAGAGAACATTCTGTTGGGTGGAGGATTCTGCCCACTCACTCTTCCACACCCTGAGCATGGCCCCAGGTGAGTCTGAGAGAGGACACTGAGGTTCCATCTCCAGCCTCAGGTACTGCATTCCTCGCCAGACAGGGGGAGTGGGTTTTGCATTAAGGCATATTCTCATTCTTAAGCATGGACCTGAAGACAAACCTACTGCTTCATTTGGTGTCAGCCAAAGAAAGAAATGGTCATTAGTTCCAACACTAGAAGGACTCGCTGTGCCCACCACATTGAAAGATGGTGTACCGGTCTCCAACCTTGTGCCTCCTAGGGTTCAAGGTAATTTGGACATCTGTGATCTTCTGTGACCTTCCATGCTGATGCATCAGCTGTTTTGACTCTTGAGCAACAAATCTGCTTGGCCAAATCTCCCACCCAGCCTCCTCCATCTGCCACACCATGAGTCTGGCCTTTTTCCAGATCAAAGCACCATTAGTGGGGAGCCTAGCTGGCTCAGTCGGTGGAACATGTAACTCTTGATCTCAGGGTTACAAGTGTGAGCCTCACACTGGGTGTAGAGATTACTTAAAAATAAAATCTTGAAGAAAAAAAAAAGCCCTATTAGGATAAAAACTCTCAGATCCAGGTGAGCAGGACCAGATACCTTGGACTCTGGCACCCCAAGGCATTGGAAAGAGTCAGTGTGGGGGGAAAGCCACAGTCTCCAATGCTGCTCTTTTATGTAACTTACAAAGAGCACACCATGAGATATTTTTAGCATCTGGATCCCTGTCTGGGACCACTGCTCTGGCTTCCATCAGAGCTAACTTCATCAGCTAAGGCATGTGCATTACAGAGGGGCCCGGAATAAGGCAAGAGGGAAGATGTGGATCCTGGAATGAGGAGAGATGGAAGGGTAGTGAGACATAGGCTCAGAGACTCAGAGGGGCCCCCACATCCCCACGATCCCCACCATGAAGGGAGAGGGAAGAAAGTAAGAATGCCACACCAGGGTCGCCTCTGCCGCTGTGAACACCTCGGTCCACCTCAGTTCAGCCTGGAAGCCACGTCTACTCAGTGTACAAGCCATTCCACAGCCCAGTAAGTGCTGCAAGGGGGGGGTTAACACCTACATCCTCAAATTATGCCAACTCTCCTCAAAGCCACGTTTCCCAAGCAGCTGTGAGAGGTCAGAGCCTGCCTTCAAAGGGACCACGAGCTAGCTCTGGGTCAGAGTTTCAGGTTTTCCCTCCTGGTATTGGAGAAAGCATTCTGTAGACAACCACTGATAAACCATCACCCTTCTGCCTGTGGCTAAGGGCAGAGATTGGGAGCACCTGACTGTACCCTAGCACTGAGGGGTGCCCAAGGCCAGGCACTGTCTTGAATTATTTCATCAATCTCATATCAGCCCTAGGAGGCAGATACTGCCTCACTTAACAAATCAGAGACTGGGCACAAAGAAATTAAGATTTGGCCAAATGCCATACAAACAGCAAATAAAATTGAGACTTGAACCAAGCATTTGATCTGGGAGCCTGTGCCCCTAATCAGTGTATTGTAATGTGCATGATAAAACTCATTAATGGCTGAATGAATGAATGAGCAAATGATGAATGAATAGTTTCAAAAGCAGTTTCAAAAAGGTGGGGGGGGGGGGGCGGGTACTGTGGGAGACAGTGTCTCTATAAAGCCCTAGAAGGGTGGACCATGTGCCTGACACCCCCCATCCTGGATGCCAACCAAGTGTGTGATAGTCTCAGACCCCCATCCCCCCAAGACAGCCACTTAGTCCCGTGAACACTCTGAACCCAGGGTTGCCAACTTCTCTAAAAGAAATTTGTACGCTTAATACCACCATCCCTAATAACCACAGCTACCTGTGATTCAGCACCTGTGTGTAGGCAGTAAACTCAGGGCTCAAACACAGAGTCTTCTCATCCATCTGTGGCCCCACAGGGTAGGTAGGACCATACCCATTTTATAGATGGCAGAACTGGAGCTCTGAGAGGTTGTGGCCTAAAGTCACAGGGCTTACAATGAAGGCAGTTTTCAAATCTGAGCAGTTGGCTGAACAGCACAGGCTTTCTGCCTGTACCTGACACTCCCCACTCAGCTTGGTTAATCAAAAAGTTACAAAGATAAGTGGTGTCCTAACTCTTAAGCTAGAAAGCTCTGTATTTTTTAAAAAAGATATTAGTTTTAAGTAATCTCTACACCCAACATGGGGCTCAAACTCATGACCCCGAGATCAAGAGTCGCATGCTCTTCTGACTGAGCCAGCCTGGAAAGTTCTATATTCGCCTAAAGTTATTCAGTATTTCCCATCCAAGTCACTTCCATGGGAGATGAATTCTACTTCTTCCCAGCTAGAAACTCAGGCACTTGCCACTTCCTCATCCCTCTCCTCAGCTGTCTGGAGCAGCACTGACCAGCACCAACCTCCTGCAAGCCCAACTGTATCCCTGGGACACCGAGCCCTGCTAATTTTTCACTGAAAAACCTCTCTCCTCAGGAGGCACTAAGTGTTGGTGAGGATTGAATGCAACCAGAGCTCTCACTCTTGCTGTTGGTAGGAGCACAAATGGGTCCAACCACTTTTGAGGACTGCGGCAATCCTTGCATTTCCTCCTAGGTACATACGTGCACCAAGAGGTTTTCTAGAAAGTTCTCAGTAGCATTATGTATAACAACCCTCTATTAGTTTCCTATTGCTGTTGTAACAAATTACCACAAACTTAGTGGCATAGAGCAACACAGATTTATCATCTTATAGTTCTGGAGGTAAGAAAAATGGGTCTAAAGTGAGTCAGCAGGGCTGTACTCCTTCTGGAAGCTCTAGAGGACAATCCATTCCTTGCCTTTTCCAGCTTCTGGAAACCACCCGCATTCCTCAGCTCATGGCCCCTTCCTCCATTTCAGAGACAGCAATGTAGTATCTTCAAATCTCTTCTCTCACCTCTGCTTCCACTTTCATGTCTCATTCTCTGAAGTGGACTTTCCTGCTTCCCTCTTGTAAGGATCCTTGTTACAATGGTCCCACCCAAATAATTCAGGGTCATCCCTATGTCATGACCCTTGACTTACATTTGCTAAGTCCCTTTTGCCATGTAGGGTAACTCAGTCTCAGGTATTACCAGTGAACAGTACCTATGACCAGGGATTAGGTCATGGACATCTTTCAAGGGGCCTACCTCAAGCCCCAAACCAGAAGCGACGCCCATGCTCCTCATCAGTAGAATGAATGAAATAAATGGTGGGGGGTGCCTGGGTGGCTCAGTCGGTTAAGCATCCAACTTCAGCTCAGGTCACCATCTCGCGGTCTGCGAGTTCGAGCCCCGCGTCGGGCTCTGGGCTGATGGCTCAGAGCCTGGAGCCTGCTTCCGATTCTGTGTCTCCCTCTCTCTCTGCCCCTCCCCCGTTCATGCTCTGTCTCTCTCTGTCCCAAAAATAAATAAACGTTAAAAAAAAAAATTTTTAGAAATAAATGGTGGTAATTCGCAGCAATGAGAATAGATGAGCTACAACTATTTGCAGCAACAAGGATGGCTCTTCACGAGAAGATTCTGAGCCAAAGACACCAAACACAAGAGTGTCTGCCATATGAGTCTGTCTGCAGAAATCCCAGAACCAGGTAAATCTATCCCATGCTGTCAGAAGTCAGGATGGAGGTTGTAGTGGGGGAGCAGTGGCTGGAAGAGTATGAGGAGGCTTTTGGGGTGCTGGCAAAGGCTGTTTCTTAATCTAGGTGCTGCTTACACAGGTGTGTTCAGTTTGTGAAAATCCATCAAGCTACAGTTATGATCTATGATCTATGCCCTTTTTTGCTGGCATGTTATGCTTTAATAACAAGTTTTGAGAATTTTATAACAACTAATTGTGCCTATTTAAAGTTTCCCCCCACCCCACCCAAGTTCTCAGTAAACCTCTCAACAAATAAGGTTGCTGCAAGTTTGGTTTTCTATCAATTAACATAGCGATGCACCCTACAATTTGCATCCTACAATTTCAGGTCAATAGTTATGAAAATACAATAAAGGCATTTATAACTAAGAAAGAGGAGGAGGAAAAGAAACTAGCTTCTCTGCCTCTCTCACCCCATTTCCACTCCACAGGGACATGTCAAATTTTATCTCTGGATGAAGCAGATCCCAGCTGGCCCCCTAAACACTCCCTACCCTGACAATTGCTGCCCACCAGACTGGCTGGAATGTTTCCCTGCCACCTGCCACATGCTCCTTCCTCTGTCTCTCCTCACTCCTTTACCCATGTGACATGACCACGGGGAGCCCCATCTCCTCCTAGGAGCTCCCCCCAGCTTCTGTAGGACTTGTAATACAAACCACACCATTTGGACTTAATTGCTATTGCCATAAACTAACTGTTAATAGGACCAAGTGTCTTAATCTGATCTCCCCCCAAAAGACTGCAAACTTAAGAGAAATCAGGTCTTGTCCATTCAATTTTTGTTGTATGTGAACTTCTTATGCTAACTAAGAACTACTACCAATATTAACAGCCTTTATTGAGCACCTACTTCACATCACGTTCAGTGCTCCTAATGCATCATTTCCTCTTCTCCCACCCAGGGAAGTGGGTGCTATCAGTATCCCTCTTTTGAATAAGAGGAAACTGAGGCACGGAAAGACTAGTTAACTTGCTAAAGGTCCCAAAGCTCATCACAGGAAGGATGGGATTTGAATCCATGCAATCTGATTCCAGAGCCCATGCTTTTGACCCAGACCCTACTCTGCTTCCCTAATGCCCAACCCAAAGCCAGGGTTAGGCATATTATTGGTGTTTAATAAACACCACTATGACATATTTGACCGCCCCCCCCCCCCCCACACACACACACATACACATTAAGGGGGAAAAAAACCCTCCTCAGGACACAAATAACAAATCAAGACTCTTCACCAAATAAGATCTTTTCAGCCTCAGATCTCAAAAGAAGGCACAGCCTCTGGAGAGATCTGCAAAAGTTCTGCATATTCCTTGCTCTATATCATGCCTGGCATTCAGGGGGCTTTATAAACATTTATCAGTAAACAATAGCCAGAGTTTGTCCTCCAGGCTTTTATCAGAATAGGGAGAGAGCTGGATACATTTATTTTTTTGCTTGCCAATCTCAGGGTCAAAGCCAACGTCAGAGCTGAAGGCTGACTGGACAACTCGGTCTGTGACCACAAGATCCCAAGCCACCTGCCCCAGATGACCTCATTTCCTCAACAGCCAAGAATTGTGACCCAGAGGCCTTGGTTGGTAACAAGGCCACCACCCCAGAGGGCTGCTGAAGCCACTAACCTGAACCAGAGATAATGACACCAGCAGCCCTGCTGTCCCTGGAATATGATGTGATGTGTGGCTCCAGCCCAAGTGCTCCCTCCCCTTGAGGCCTGCCCCACGGTCAGGTACCAAGCAGTGCTCTGTCCGGCGTGGACACAGCAGTGCACCGGTGCCAGCCACTCCCCCTTAGCTTCACACAGATCAGTTCCAGCGTCCATGTGGGTACAAGAGAAAGGGCCTGTGCCCAGGAGCATGCTGACGACTGAGAAGACATTATTTTTAAATGGCTGCCTCTGAGGAGGAACAGGAGACTGGCTGGAGGTCAAGGCAGGCTTTAGTTACACCTGTACCACTAGCATTTTTACAGGAACAACAACAACAACAAAGTGTTTATGTATTTGGGGGCTTATTAAAACTGTCCCAAAGTTTCTTGAAAAAAAAAAACTGAGGGGCTCCTCGGTGACTCAGTTGGGTAAGCATCCGACTTCAGCTCAGGTCATGATCTCACAGCTTGTGAGTTCGAGCCCCATGGTGGGCTGTGTGCTGATAGCTCAGAGCCTGGAGCCTGCTTCGGACTCTGTGTCTCCCTCTCTCTCCCCCTCCACCACTCACACTCTGTCTCTCTCTGTCTCAAAAATAAACATTAAAAAAATGTTTTAATAAAAAATAATAAAATAAAATAAAATAAAATAAAATAAAACACTGATGATTGCAGTACAATGTGACCATGCAGTAATGGAGAGACATATGGTTACAAGGGGATCAGCACCTACATCAGCCTGAGGGAATCCTGGAAGGCTTCTCAGAGGACGCACTGCTGGGGCTGAGTTTTGAAGGAGGAATAAAAGCTTGCCATGTCAACAATCCAGGGTTGCTCTGGATAAAGGGTACAGAGTACATAATGGCAAGGAGGAAACAGAGGCCACAAGAGTAAGAAGAGGGTAGAAGGAAGTAGGAGAAAGGCTAGAACACCACGGCATCTCAGGCATCTCATCTCGGAGCGTTATGCACTGACAGGTTCAATGACATAATCTATGCTGAGGGTTCAGCCAAGAAGAGGTACTCATGAGTGGTTGGCGTTATCTACCTTTGTTTGTATTCCTATTGCATCCTTCCTGGAAGCAGACTCTGTGGACATCATCAGGGGGTTGTTGGGGCAAGAATTTGGAAATGAGGTCCCCACAACCAATTTCTGAAATACACTTTGTAAACTCAACCACTCATGTGCCCTCGGGTTTTCCTAGAGCCTCCTAGTGCCTCACCAGTGTTCCCTCCTCACTCCTCCCGCATCCAAAGCCCATCCACATGTGTGCACATGTCTCCCCAACTGCACCGGGTTTCGTGACACCCCAACCATGAGCACAGTAGCAAGTACAATAGTTGTTGAACAAATTAACAAATTCAGCTAACTGCACTTCTCCATACTAGTGAAAGATGATGAGAACCCAACACAGAATCTGGACATCATGGATGCCATCACCACACAGCTGAAGAAATTATCTTGGGGTGTTGGCCACCCCAGAATCACAGAAAAATGAGGTTCCAAGAGGAAAAACCCCATAGTACCCACCCAAGCCCTTAAGTCACCCTGTTGAAGGAAGATATATCCTGGGGACCCAAGAATTCAGGTGCCATATCCCTAGATAGTCAAGGTGCCCCAGTGATGAAATGGATATAACAGGCTAATACCATTTTCATACTTGCTCCAACAAGTATTTTGGACTCCATTCTTGCTGTCTTGCCAGGCAGCCTTTGGGTTAGGCAACTGACTCTCCACATGGCTTAATTACATGGAGAGGCAGAGCTGCGGGTGCCACAGAGGCAGATTATAGTTCCTGTCTAGGTCAAGGCTGCCAGTGTGGGCATGACAAGCTTGCTTGGGGAGGGACGGACAGAAGGTGAGGTCAGTCCTCTGGGCTTCATCACAAATCTCCAGTCTCCCCAGTGTGAGATCACATCCCAGGGTCTAGAACAAGGGTTCAGTGGGGATACTACCAGTGGTCAAGTCCTGTCCAGGCTGCCTGTCCTTAGACAAAAGGTGTTCTGATTTCAACCAAGACATCTCCTCTTCTATATGATTCTTATGTGGGGTAAGTTCTCATACCGTAAACAGTTCCAATGCAACAAAAGAAAGTTTTAAAAACTTCATACAAAACACCTGTTACCTGCCAGCCTCTCTCTAGGTCCCTCCAGTAATGTCTTTAGTGGACACTTGGTACATTTTTATTGATGGACAGAGAGCATACTTACCCATTCACAGAGGACCCAAACGTAGAAGGGATAAGACATGGTAGTCAGAGCAGTTGGGGTCTCCCGTCTGTGCTGTCTGCTGTAAGACAGACACTGCCCAAGCAGAGCCCATCTGATGGAGGGCACACGGGCTACCCAGGGGTCACTGTGGTCCTCACTGTCCTCCTCCTCATCACCACAGGCAACAGTGGTCTCCCTACATGCCAGGTATCCCGTGGAGGGCTTCAAATGCTCTGATTCCACTTCACTCTCTCAGCAATGTTGTAAGGCAGGGGCTCTCATCCCCTTCTCACAGATGAGGAAACGGATGCACAGAGGGGCTTAAGTGACTTGCAGGCTCACAGAGCTAGTGAGTGGAAGGAAGAACCAGCACATAGGCACACTGTCCCTCCTCCCTCAGACAGAGCTCCAAAAAAGGAGATGACAGTCATATAAAATGGCCCCAGAGAAGGCCTCGTGGCAATTTTCCCAGTTGGGGATAAAACTGGATTCCTTGAGCAGTGAGCGATTTTCTGACCTGTTCCTTCGCCAACCAGGGCATTTGTGAAAATGAACTTCATAGAACTGACATACATCACACTCACTCACTCAGCTTGAGGATGGTAGTCTGGTTTGCCTTGTCATCACTCATTACCTGCAAGGACAAATGCTTAAGTACAGCACACCACATGGCCAAAGAGTGCTTTAAAACACCTGCAAAGCGGTACCTGGATGACTCAGTCAGTTAAGCATCCAACTTTGGCTCAGGTCATAATCTCGTGGTTCATGAGTTTGAGCCCCACATCGGGCTCTCTGCTGTCAGCGTGGAGCCCACTTCAGATCCTCTGCCTTCTTCTCTCTCTGCCCCTCCCAACTCATGCTCTTTCAAAAATAAATAAAGCTTTTTTTTAAAAAACACCTGCAAAAAAGGTGAGCTCTCTTTTTATTATTTATTTTAGAAGGAGAGAGGGTGAAGGCAGGGAAGAGGGGCAGAGGGGGAGAGAGAGAATCTCAGGCAGGTTCCAAGCTCAGCGTGGAGCCCAGTGTGGGCTCAATCCCACAACCATGGGATCATGACCTGAGCTGAGATCAAGAGTCAGACATTCTACTGACTGAGCCACCAAGGTGCTCCAAGGTGATAATGTTTCATAAAATTGCATGTAGCTATCCACTTGGAGACAATTTAAGATTCATGGGAGGGGCGCCTGGGTGGCTCAGTCAGTTAAGCGTCCGACTTCGGCTCAGGTCATGATCTCACAGTCCGTGAGTTCGAGCCCCGCGTTGGGCTCTGTGCTGACGGCTCAGAGCCTGGGGCCTGTTTCGGATTCTGTGTCTCCCTCTCTCTGACCCTCCCCTGCTCATGCTCTGTCTCTCTCTGTCTCAAAAATAAATAAACGTTAAAAAAAAATTTTTTTTTTAAAAAGATTCATGGGAATCTATGGGGCTTTAATATAGGGGAGGAAATGACAAAGACCTATCAAGGACCTACTCTATATCCACATTAAGTCACAAGAGATACCCATGAGATGCACACTGGTACCCATACTTTGCAAAGCAGGAAACGAACTCCAGCTTAAGCAGCTTGGGTCAAGCTCCAGCAGCTGGAACATGACAGCAGGGACTGAACAGCTGGGTCTGTCTGACTCCTGGTCCAGGTCTCCACACTTCCAATACCCCATAAGCTCTGGCACCTGAGTAAATACGCAGCCTGACTCCCCTATAAAATCAAACTCTCTGCCTAAATCTTAGCTCCATCTCTGTGCTCTGACCCCAAGTGTCAGCTGAGAAAGACCCCGCAAAGGAAAGGAGCTATTACAGCCTTCTGACCCTACAGGGGAAATTCTGAAGTTGGGGGAAAAATCTGGCAGAGTCTAAAATGTCCCTGGAAAGCCCCTCAGGAAGGTGCATATGGAGAGGGGCTCCAGCCAGCCGAGAGCTAGAGGTGGCAGCTGTGTGTTCAAATGCACTCCAGATAGAGTCTGTGGTCAGGACAGACTCGTACATGGGGCTGTCCCACACTAGCCTTCCACCCCACAGGAAATGGGGCCAGCTTGGGGGACCCTCCAGAACATACACTCACCTCAGTGCAACAGCAGGATTAAACAGTTGTTGCTTTTTTCTAAGAGCTTCTAGTTTAGTTCACATAAGTTAAGCACAAGAGAGATATGATTCCATGGTGCCATAATTCCACGATAACATGATCTTCCATTTATTTTTTTATTTAAAAAAATTTTTTTAATGTTTTATTTATTTTTGAGACAGAGAGAGACAGAGCATGAGCAGGGGAGGAGCAGAGAGAGAGGGAGACAGAATCCAAAGCAGTCTCTAGGCTCTGAGCTGTCAGCACAGAACCCGACGGAGGGCTCGAACTCACAAACTGTGAGATCACGACCTGAGGCAAAGTCGGACGCCCAACCGACTGAGCCACCCAGGCGCCCCTGATCTTCCATTTAGTACTGGAACATCTTACGTGGCAAATTATAAACACATTCACAACACAGATAACAACTGAGGCCTTGGGTTCTGAAGTTAAGACTATTGGGACTGTAATTTGACTTCTGCCACTTAGCAGCTATGAGAGCTTGGAAAGGACTCCTGTGCCTCAGTTTCCCCAAGTAAAAGAGGGGTCATAACGGTATCTACCTCCTGAGGCTTCTGTAGGAATTCAATGAAACGGTGTAAGTGAAGAGCCCGGCACAGGGCTTCACAAAGGTTAGTGTGCCCTCCCACTTCACAAAAAAACAAAAAGACAAGACAGCAGAGGCTCAAGGAAAAGTTAACTTTTCAGAGGTCCCACGGTGAGTAAGCTCCAGAGTGCACATCACAGTCAGTGCTGCGGGTCTTGGGAGGCTGGGTGTATGAGAGAAGACCTGGCTGGGATGAAGTGGCCCAGGCATCTAGGTTTAAGAGCCCAGGGAACAGAACCTGAAGCTTCAGGAAGATAGAATGAAGCAGGGGAGAGCCCTTCCACACAATATAAAAACACCTGGTGAAGAACCATTCCAGACCCACCTAGAAGGCAAGACTATACAGGCACAGAGATCTCAGGCAGCAGTAAACTGCCACCTCAGTCACAGTAATAAAGAAGATAGTGACTTGAGTGACAGTCACCCTAGATAAGCTTTGGAGCGTTCCCCCCTTCCTGCTAGCCCAGAGAGTCAGCCCACCCAGCTCCTTCCTCCCTGACCCCCAGGCTTTGCCAGATCCCCCTCTAGGATTCCAGATCCCTACCTCTCCAAGAGTTGCACACACCCACAACACGCACAAGAAATGACAGCAAGCAATGAGTAATCTGGAGCCATGTCAGCCAAGTCGCATGTCCAACACTGGCCTGGCTCTGCTGGCTGCTGAACATTCACTCACTGCCGAGAATGAGCCGGGGAGGCCCCTCTGACGCCACAGTGGGGCCTCTATTACATGCCAGCCTTGCACAGGTCAAGAGCAAGACTGAACCTTCCACAAAACCCAACCGGAGATTTGCAGACAGCAGGGTGACAGGAGTGAAGGAGGCCCCTTCCACTTGGTGATAATCATTCCCCTGTGTCCAGGGAGGAGTGGACAACGGAAAGGGGCAGATGCTTCCGGAGGCGAAGCCTGGCATTCGAGCCCTGTGAGTGACAACAGCTGTTCCCCATCACTCCCCTTCCAAGAGGCTGGCAGGGAGCATGAGACCACAACCCAAAGCAAATTTGGAGGCACCGGTCCCCAAGTTGTTGGGACATCAGCTGTAATAAAGACACTTGCCCTTGTGTAAGTTTTGGTGGCAGCAGAGGGACACTTGAGTTCAAAACAGCAGGACATTTTAATTCCTGCTAATGGTAGGAGGGGAGGAGCTGCTGCCACTCCCCAGAAACCCCACCTGGTGACCTGGCACCAACTTGATCCAGCAGGCAGGATGTGCCAGGGCATGTGGCTGAGGACAAGGACCTTGAGTTTCCATGAGAGAGTCACAAGATGTCAGAGCCAGGAGGACCCACAGCCCTCAGAACCCACAGGTGTCTTGATGCGGCAAAGCACAGAATCATCCATGTGTAGAGACATGCTTGGCCCAAGCTCAGCCCTTCTGAATCAATCACCAAGGCTGGGCCCAGGAATCTGCACTTTAAAGGCCCCTCTCAGGTGACTCTGAGGCAGCCAGCCCAGCCCAGGGCTGCTCTGGAAACAGAATCAGTCCCGCCTGCTGGTTTATCTGTGGGAGATCACAGCCATATCGTGCATGCTTCAGCCATTCATGCATTCGTGATTCTAGGACCATTTACCCACAGTTGCCCATGTGACCAGCTCTGAGAAGACACAGTTCCTGCTATTCATAAAGTAGCTGGGTTCACCTGGGGAAATTCTCAAAAATGCAGACATCCAGGCTCCACCACCTGTGATTTGGATTCTGAGGGCCTCACAATCCAGTGGGAAAACCAAAGCAAGGCCTGAAAGGGAGAGGAATCTGGAAACGGATGGCTAGGCAGGTAGTTCTGACCGAGGGGCTAGGCTGCGGGTGGCTTCAAGACACAAGGGAGGGAAGATGTTATCCAGCATCCAGTACACGCCAACGCCTTGACCACTGGCAATATTCACCGCAGCCCTGCAAGAGGACTGTCTTAATCCTCATGGACCAGATGGCAGCACAGGGCTCAGAGCAGGTGAAATGGCCTGTCCGAAGTCCTGGTGCCAGCAAGCCTGGGATTTGAACCCCAATAGCCAGAGCACTTGCTCTTTTCACTACCATTCCCTCCTCCTCCCAAGTCCCAGCCTCAGGGAAGGACACGTCTGTCTACCCACACTGTGAATCCAGAGACCTGAGAGGTGTCCTTGACCCTTCTCTCTTGTTACTCCTTATGTACAATCAGGCCTGGCCCACTGTCCTCCACCTCCTTCTCTTGAATTCAACGTCTAGTACCACTAACCGAGTCCATGATGACCTGTGGTATTTAAAATACAAGCCCAGTCAGCCAGGTCACTCCTTGGCTTAATCCTCTGCAAGGCCTCCTCACAGGCCTGAAGTTACAAATCCTTCCCCCAGGTTTGCTGCAGGGCCTTCCAGAGTATCCTCTCCATTCCCCTCACTCTAGCTCCTTCAGCTCAGAGGCCTTTAGCAACCTCCCAGGAACACCAGATAGGTCCCGAGCTTCCTCCAGAAGGCAAGGCCACAGAGCAGGGGTAGCTCTGTCCATGGCTGAGCCCCTGGGGACACAGTAGGGGTGTGTGTGGTGGGGGTAGAGGGTGGTTGTTGACCGGCCACGGGACTTTGCAGCTGGTCTGAGGACCAGGTATGGTGGTGGCAGAGAAGCCATGGAGTCAGAGACTGGGCAGATAGGCCAGGGCCAGACTGGGACAGGAAGGCTGTGAACACCACAGAAAGGAGCTAGGACATAAGCCTGGGGGCAGCCGAAGAGGCTCTTGGAAGCAGGGGGGTAATATGACCAAATTCACGTGTACACACTATTGGTAGAATTACTTCCTCTCATCTCTTTGAAAGGCATTTTGCCAATAACCACCAAAATTTAAAATCTGCATGCCCTACTGATCCAGTAATTCCAAGTCTATCAAGGATACTCACCGTAGGATCCTTCTATATTGGCAAAAAAGAAACAGTGACCTAACCAGCGAACTGGAGAATAAACTGTAGCAGGCAAGTCCACAGTCCCTCTTCCCACCTTGGGAGCTGGATGTGCTTCAGAATTCATAATGTTTGCACATTAGAAAGGTAATACAAAGTGTATACACTATGTTCTGTAAGAAACCAGCAGGGTGAGGTGCGACATCCATAGTCAAATCCCTAAGTACATCTGCAGGTGTACATGTGACTATTCTGCCACATACTATAAATAGCCTCCTATTAACTCAGGTCAGCTTTGCTCATCAAATGAGTTTGCACTAAACTTTTTTAAAGGCATGCAGTTTTGCGGGGGGTGGGGGGGGGGTGTTTTTTTGTTGTCATTTGTTTAAGTAGGCTTGAACTTACAACCCTGAGATGAAGACTTAAGCTGAGATCAAGAGTCGGACCTTAACTGACCGAGCCAGCCAGGTGTCCCAAAAGGCATGCAGTTTTTTGATGCTTATACTGTTCCAACCAGCCAGCCCGTGGAACTGGAAATGAAGCATGGCCTTCTCCTGTCAGAAGGACACCTGCAAGAGCACCCAATCCCAGAGCCAGAGACCCTCTGGAGCAGATACCATGCCCCAGGGGCACCGAGGGCCATTCACACACCATGCCCCAGGGGCACCGAGGACCATTCACACACCATGCCCCAGGGGCACCGAGGGCCATTCACACACCATGCCCTGGGGCACTGAGGGCCATTCAGCTCAAAGATCTGTCCCAGCAGGGCCAACCGGCTGCCACAGGCAATCTACAGAACAAGCTTTAATTTGTTGTTGAGGATCAGCCCAGGGTGTGTGTGCTGAGTGATGTGCCTGGGCAGACAAAGGCAGGTTCCACTTCCTCCGCTGGATCCTCTCTAACCTATCTGGTTAACACCAGCCACCACCATCGTTTAATCCTGGGCTTCAGGGAACACTAGCCAATAGGCAGGTTCCCTCCCTTTCCAGGCTGGGACATTACAGGGAGTCCGAGGAAAGCACCAGATAGATGCACTTCTCCTTTAAACAGCATCGGAGCGCCTGGGTGTCTCAGTCGGTTAAGCGTCTGACTTCAGCTCAGGTCACGATCTTGCGGTTGTCTAGTTCAAGTCCCGCATTGGGCTCTGTGCTGACAGCTCAGAGCCTGGAGCCTGTTTCAGATTCTGTGTCTCCCTCTCTCTCTGCCCCTCCCCTGTTCATGCTCTCTTTCTGTCTCAAAAATAAATAAACGTTAAAAAAAAAATTAAAAAAAAAAAACAGCACCACAATTAGGAAAGGCCACCCTCCCTCTCAAGAGCTGATCTTATCTGCCAGGTAAGGACCATGCCAGCAGCCAATGGTGGTTATTGCTCACACTGCAGAGTGTGAGGGGGGATGGGTGAGGACCAGGAGGAACACACAGGAGCAGCAGGTGCTGCCAGCACGGGGTGGGGGTTGGGGGAGAAAGGGTTGGGGGCAGGGAGGAAGAGCTCTATCACAGGGAGAACTCAGGCCTCCCCTCCAGCCTGCCCTGGCCTCTGACACTGCTTCATTCCCTCCAGCCCTCCTCCAAGGACTCTAGAAAAAGACTACCAGGTATTTTTTTTTCCAATGTATACATCAATAAAATCGTTTGTGACACACATAAACTACACAAATCTTAAGTGTACAACTCAATAATGTTTTTACATATTTATACTTCCATGTACTCACCAACCAAATCAAAATATAAAACATTTCCAGCCCCCTAGAAGGTTTCACCATGCCCCTCCCAAAGGCTCTTTTACATTATTGCAGTGTATTCTGCTTGGATATGCAATTTGCTCACCCGTATGGCTGTTTATGGGCATTTAGGTTACTTCCATGTTTTGGTAATGACGAATAAAGCTACTATGATCATTCATGTCCAAGTCCTTGGGCGTTCATATGCACTCACTTCTCTTGGGTATACACGTAGGAGTAGAACTGCTGCAGCACAGGTAGACATATGTTTAGCTTTGGTAGACACTGCCAAAATGACTTTCCAAAGTGGTTGTACCAATCCCTACCCCTACCAGCAGTATGTGAGGGTTCCAGCTGCTCCGTATCTTTAACAACACTTACTGTCCAGTCTTTTTCATCTAGCCATTCTGGGTGCATATACAGTATTATCTCATTGTGGTTAAAACTTTCTGATGACTCCTGAGGCTAAGCACCTTTCCATATGTTTATTGGTCATTTGGAATCCTCGTTGGTGACATGTTTGCTCAAGTCTTTTGTCTTTTTTATATTGGGTTGTCTGTTTCTTGTTGGTTCGGAGAAGTTCTTTATATATTCTAGATATGAATCTTTTGTTGGACATATGTATTTCAAATATCTTTTCCCAGGAGCACCTGGGTGGCTCAGTCGGTTAAGTGTCCGACTTCGGCTCAAGTCATGATCTCACGGTCCATGAATTCGAGCCCCGTGTCAGGCTCTGTGCTGACAGCTCTGAGCCTAGAGCCTGCTTCAGATTTTGTCTCTCTCTCTTTCTCTCTCTCTCTCTCTCTCTGCCCTTCCCCTGCTCATGCTCTATCTCTCTCTGTCTCAAAAATAAACATTTTAAAAAATTAAAAAAAAAATCTTCTCCAAGACTGCAGTTTGCTTCTTTACTCTCTTAATAGGGTCTTTTGATAAAGAGTTCTCAATTTTAATTTTAATGAAGTACAATTTATAAATTTTTTCCTTTATGATAGTGCTTTTCATGATCTTGTCTAAGAAATCTGTGTCTAGCCTAATTTTCATTATTCTCTATTATCTTCTAGAAGCTCTACTGATTTGCCTTCCACATTTAGGTCCTCGACTCATCTCCAGTTATTTTTATATATGGTATGAGGTGGGGTGGCTGGCGTGTACTTTAAGTTCTTTAAGCGTGACCACAAACCAGACACACAAGAAGGACCAATCGCTGTCACCTCCAGAGGAAAATGTGCCTTCCCACACACCCCTAGCCTTTACAGGATTCTACAGAAGCATCTACAGCCCACAACCCACAGCCCAACAGAGTTCAGGTGTACATGTCCCTATCATTTGAGAGAATTTCTGGACACAAACAATATACAAAGCACTCTCATCTCATGGGAAGCTTCCACAAATTCCCACAAGTCCACTTGACAATTGTGTATAGGTCAAAATCCTTTTAAAGTGCAAAATGGTTAAGTAGGAATATGCACAGAGACAACGTCAGACAGCACCTGGCTGTCAGGTCTGCTGGGTGCCCACTCTCTGCATCTACATGACCAGACATAGCCTCTGATATCACCATGCTCACAGCCTGGGGAAGGGACTACGAAAACAAAGGGAAGAGAAAGTGAACAGAGAGAAGAACTGAGAGGAATTCTCCCCTGTAACATTTGAGCCAAGACCTACATGTGGAAAGGAGCTGGCCCTGAGAAGAGAAGGGGTAAGAGCATTCTGGATGGAAGGAATGGCATACTCAAGGGCGGAGAAAGAACAGAGATTGGGATCTTGCTAGAAGGCATGACAGGGAGTGGCAGAGTGTGTAGCTGAAGGTAAGAAAAGGTTTGGCTTTTTTTCTAAGCAGAACTGGAATCCATTGGAGGATTATGCTACATCTGAATTGTCTTGAATATGTATCACACAAGCTCTCTAAGAGGGTGAAGGGCATTCAGTCAACTGGTCTACTTTGAAATCCTTCTATCACACGACGGTTCAGGCAGGCAAAGACCCATGAAGACTGCTCTCAGCCTTGAATGTGCTGGTATACACATGCACACAGACACACAGACACACACACACACAGACACACACACACACACACACACACACACACACACACACACACACACACTTTCCCCCGTGGTGATACCTCAAGCTGAGAACTCTAAATTCCTCCTCCAATCCTGGGTGGGATGGTGTTTACATTGCAGACTTGCATTTCTGCTCATGGTTTCTCAGCCCTTGTATCAGCTATAGTTTTACTTGCAATCATGTGACGATTTGATTAATATCTGTTTCCTGAATGAGTCTGTCTGTTGACTCCAGAAGGGCAGTTTGAGCCTGTCTTGGCCACCAAGGCCTCCCCAGCACCCAGCATATAGCCTGGCCCAACATAAAAGCTCAACACTATATATTTTAACTTTTTTGAATGCCAAAGTTCAAATACATACAGAATTAGAAAGACGTGTGCCCATCATACAACTTCAATGGTCAACTCATTCCTAATCTTATTTCTTCTATACTCCTCCCAGTGAAGTAACCTCAACCATATATGGATGGATGAATGAATGCCTCCTAGGCAAAGATTGAGGAGGGGACATCTAAATGAGTCAATTTCACCACCAAATTAGCAACTCTGGTAACATTTCAGGAGACCATATTGAAACTATTGGCTAAAATGAATTTCCTTTTCCCATATTTACAGGGCTTTAACTTTTCATGGCTGTCCCTTGCCACATCCCTCAAGAAGTGACTATAAAACAAGGAAGGCTACATACATATCTCCCATAATCTCTTTTACATAAAAATCTTAAAAAGAAAAACAAATTTATTTCCATTAGGGGCTCCTGGGTGGCTCAGCTGATTGAGCATCAGACTTCAGATTAGGACATGATCTCATGGTTTGTGAATTTGAGCCCTGCATCAGGCTAGCTACTGTCAGTGCAGAACCTGCTTTAGATCCCCTGTCCCCCCCCCCCCCTTCCCCTTCTCTCTCTCTCTCTCTCTCTCTCTCTCTCTCTCTCTCTCTCTCAAAAAATAAAATAAAATAAACATTAAAAAAAAAAAAAAGAACCAAGGGGCGCCTGGGTGGCTCAGTCGGTTGGGCGTCCGACTTTGGCTCAGGTCATGATCTCGCGGTCCGTGGGTTCGAGCCCCGCGTTGGGCTCTGTGCTGACAGCTCAGAGCCTGGAGCCTGCTTCGGATTCTGTGTCTCCCTCTCTCTCTGCCCCTGCCCTGCTCGCACTCTGTCTTTGTCTCTCTCAAAAATAAATAAACATCAAAAAAAAAAAAATTAAAAAAAAAAAAGAACCAAGAAAAAAAATTATTTCCATAAAACAAGGCATGTCTTTTACACACAGAAAAGTTAACACCTTGTTAATGAGTACTATAGTTTGCTCCCTCCTGGGGCAATCTCTGTTACTCCCTATTTTATCTATTGTAACGTTTATGGTAACTTGTTCCCAATGACCCTGGTCTTTTTGAAATGCCAATGCAGTGTTACAAACTCTGGACAGAACTGTCATGACTCTGATACCCCTAATCTCGTACAGTGAGTGGCACTCAGTACTCAGTGAGTGCTTACTGTCATTCACTTTTCTAGGTCCCAAAGGGACTCATAACAATGACCTGAAATGCTAGAATGCAACCATATTTAATATGTTTTAATTGTAAAATATGTTATCTGTATTTTCTAACTTTTTTCCATAAGCATAAGGAAAAATTATGAAATTTCTCTCTAAACCTATGACCTAGAGATAGCTCACATTTTGGAGTCCAACCTTCCATGAGCAGGTGTGTGTGTGTGCACAAGTGTGGGTGTATACATTGGCATGGTTACAAATCCAGGCTCCTGAATCTCTGCCCTTTGCAGCCTGGGGGCCTCAGGCAGTTGCTTCACCCCATTAGCCAATTTCCTCTTCTGTAAAGCGGGGCTAATAGGACTAGCTGATGGGATGAAGCAGAGGCGTGAAAGATATAAAGTGTGCAGAGCCCTGAGCCAGGCGGGTCCACACCAAGTGCGCCACCGGTGTAGCTACTGCATAGTAGCTTTTGTTTTCCAAAGGAGCTGCAAAAGAACTCTGGGCAGCTTCTAGCTTCTGCTGGGGAGCCTTCCTAATGGCCTGCATGGCAAGTGGGTACATCTGGGTGCACCTCATAGGGGGAAGCCGAGTCAGTGAGTTGGAGAGGGCATGCACCTGGAGGAAGCTCAGGGCAGCAGTGGCCTCTGAGTCAGCCCAGCCCCTCCCTGCCACATCCCTTTGTTCTCTGGGGTTGAGCTGTGACTCACAAGGGCTCCAGTCCTGGGCTGAGCCCATCTGACCCAAGGATCCGACTGGCCTGCCCACAATCACTAAGAACACTCTGTCTGTGCACACTGGCAGGCTGACTCGTTCCTGCCACACCAGATCCCCGCCTGCAGCAGCAGATCTTAGAGGGACACTCCGGGCCCTTGTGAGTGGTTTTACCGGCCACCCCCGCCTCCCACCAGCACCTCTTTTTTGCTGTCTGCTCCATTTTGATTTAACTTTAACCTGTGAGGAAAAAGTCCAGGAGACTCGTTGTGACATTCACACCCATTTCACACCCTCTAACTCCTCTGACTCCTCTGACACTTTTTTGTTATTATAGGAAAATACACATAACATAAAATTTACCACTTTAACCGTTTTTAAGTGTATAATTCAGTGGCATTAAGTGTATTCACAGTGTTGCACAACCATCACCACCATCTGCCTCCAAAACTTGTCCATCATCCCAAACAGAAGCTCTGTACCCAATAAATAATAAATAACTCCCCATTCTCCCCTCCCCTGACTCCTGGTAACTTTTAGTCTATTTTCTGTCACTATGAACCTGCCATTCTAGGAAGAAGTGGAATCATACAGTATCTGTTCTTTTGTGTCTGGCTTATTTCACTCATCATGTTTTCAAGGGTCATCCATGTTGAAACAGGTGTGAGAATTTCCTCCCTTTCTATGGCCAGTAATACTCCATCGTACATAACTACACATTTTGTGTATCCATTCATCTACCAGCAGACACTTGGGTTGTTTCCACTTTTTAGCTTCTGTGAATAACGCTGCTATGAATATGGGTGTGCAAGTATCTGTTTGAGTCCGTGCTTTCAAAACAGTTTCCTGAGGTGGAGTGTGATTATTTTCATCCTCATTTTACAGACAAGGAAGCTGCGATTACCCCTGTCAGAGGGCGGTGCTATGCCTCTGAACCCAGGCAGATGACACTGTTACATTGTTTCTCCGGTGTGACAAAGAAATGGAGCTGTTTCTGCCCACATGCATTTGCTGCCCTGAACAATGCCTGACTTAGGTCTGTATCATCCTTCCTTGCTCTGACCTAGGAACAACCAAAAAAGGGTATGGGGGGATGGTCCCCTGGTTGGATTTATCTAGACTCACTCCTTGCAGTGAGAAATCCAACTCCATCTAGATTGGTGAAAAGGGGGATTTGTTGAAAGGATACTGGAACAGCTCAGTCAAGGGACTGGATCCAAAGAAGATGTGCCCCACCTTTTCCTCACACTGTCCCCACTGCAACCCTGGGAACCTGTCCTTACTGCCCTGGACCCGGTGCCTCTGAGCGTCTTCTCTGCCGCTTCTAAGAAAGTTAGGGTGAGCTGGGAGAAGCCCATGGCCTGGCTTGGCTGGACCTATATGGGGCCCTAAGCCAATCACCACAGCCAGGGGGTGGAGACCACTATGGGCCCAGCCTGGGCCACGGACCCCACCCAGGCCCCCACCCAGGCTCGGGAGAATGGGGACTCCTTCCAGAGGAGAAGGAGGGAGGCATGGCAAACGTCCAACACAGACACTCATGGTGGTGTAATCTACAATAGCAACAAATTGGAAGCTGTCCAATAGTAATGAACAAAACAAGGTTAAATAAATCAAGTTGCTACATCCACACAGTGAAACATTATGTAGCTATTTAACAAGTAATAATCATGAAGATTGCCTAGCAACTTTAAAAAAAAAAAGAGGTCTGTACAGGAATGCCTAGTGGGAAAAGACAGAAGACACAGGCACACATAACCTACCTATATGAACAATTCACAGGTAAGAAAAATGCAGGCAAGAGTTGTATCATAATGGTAGAGTCATAAATGACTTTTTATCTCTATTTTCCCAACTATCATTTATTGTTTCAACAAATATTTACTGAGTGTCCTACCTGGTGGGAAGCAGGGTGCTAGGGATACATCAGGGAGAAAAACAGAAGAAAAAACCTTGTCCTTGTGGAATCTACATTCCAGTGTGGGAAGAAGACAAAACAAAACAAAACAAAACAAACAAACCCAAGATGAATAAGCAAAATATCCTCTACGTCAGATAGTGACAGGAGTAAGGAGACAAAATAAATCGAGGAAGAGAGAGAGGGGAATTGGGGAGAGTGGTAATAGTTTAGACATGACAGGGAAGATGGTGTCTGAGTAAAGGCTGAAGGAAGTAAGGGACTAAATTATGCCAAAGTCAGGAGAAGAAAAATCCCAGCAGAGGGAACAGGGAACAGGAAGCACAAAGGTTCTGGGGTATTCAATTAGAGGAGAGCACTGAGGCTGATGTGACCAGGCTAGGACAATGAGGGGAAGAACAAACTAAGGAAGAAGATGCACACAGCCAGATCATGGGGGTCCTGTAGGCCACTGGGGGATGTTAGCTTCTGCTGTGGGAGAAGATGGGAGCCCTTCGAGGGTTTTAAGCAAAAGGGTGGCAATCTCCCCTCCACCCCCGGCTTTAGGAGGATCCCTCTGGCTGTGAATTGAGAACAAGCTGGAAGGAGGTAAGGTCAGAGGCTGGGAGACCAGCAAAGAGATCGACATATTCACTCAGGTGAGAGGGGAGAGTAGCTTGGACAATGGGTGAACAGTGGCCACATGCTGGCTATATTTTGAAAGTATGCACAGTGGGATTTTCTGATAAGTGCGGAGATAAAAGATATAAGGGTCAAAGATGACACCCCAAGCTTTGGGTCTGAACCATCAGAAGGATGGAGTCACTGTTAACTGACATGTGGGAAAGGACCAGGAGAGTAAGGTGCCCTGGAAGCCAGGTGAAGAAAGCGCTTCAAGAAAGAGACCATGACCACCAGTGTCCAACGCAGCTGGTCACCAGGCTGGGTGGGGCCAGAGAATAAGCGATGGGGATGAGCAACGTGGCAGTCAGCAGGAGATGTTCATGAGGGGAACCTAAGCCTGCTGGGTTTCATGGGTTCACGGAAGAATGGAATAGCAGCAGTATTCCAATAGCCAAAAGGTGGGAACAACCCAACTGTCCTTCAACGGATGCATGGAGAAACAAAGTGTGGTATATACATACCATGGAGTATTATTCAGCCTTAATGACACCTGCTGTAACATAAATGAACCTTGAAGACATTATGCTGAGTGAAATAAGCCAGTCACACATACAAAAGACAAACACTGCCTTATTTGTATTGATGCCATTTACATGAGGTATCTAGAGTCAGTAAATTCATAGAGACAGAAAGTGGAGTGGTAGTTACCCAGGGCTGGGGGGAGGGAGAAATGGAGAACTGATGGCAACAGAGTTTCCATTTAGTAAGATGAAAAAGTTCTGGAGATTGTTGGATAATAGTGTGAACATACTTCACATTACTGAACTGGACACTTAAAAATGGTCATGATGCTAAGTTTTATGTTATACATATTTTATCACAAGTTTTTTTTTAACAAGTGAGAGAGACAGGGAGACAAAAAATTAGAGCAAGCAAGTTCAAACAATTCTTTCAAAAAGTTTTGCTCTAAACTAAAGAGAAATAGGGTCATAACTGGAGGGAGAAGTAAGGTGACCAGAGTGTTTGGGTTGTGGGGGTTTTTCTTTAAGTTGGGACAAATAACAGCATGTTTGTTTGCTGATGGGACTGATCTGGCAGACAGTGTTCTCAAATGTTTAAATTACTTTCCAAAAAAAAAAAAAAAAGCTATATTCTGGGCTGATGAAAATGTTTTGGAATTAAATAGTTGTAATGGCTGCCCAATTTTGTGAATATACTAAAAACTACTAAGTCACACACTTTAAAAGAATCTATTTTATACCTTAATTATACCTTAATAAAAAATAAGAGAAAATGAAAAAGATAATAAATTTAATATTGTCTCGATAACCATGTTCTCATATACAGCCTGAGTTCCCACCCAAACAGCCCCAGGTAGTTCCTGTGGCCAGTGACCCATAGGTTACTTGGTAGCTTGAGGCATCCGAGAGGGGAGCAAAGTCTTCCAAGTTTAGGCTGAGATACAAATACTACATCAGCACACACAGTCCCTACAGAAAAATCCACTGAACAAGCACCCGCTGGCTGGAGATAAATGGCTCTATTTACTTAGGGCCATGAACTCTCAGGTCTCTGGTCTAAAAAAGAAATGTCAGAAAAATCCATTCAAGTCAAAGCAAGAAAATCTGCACCTGCTACCCCCTCCCATCCGCCAACCCATGCTGTGCTCCCATAACTGCATGGGAACCAGGGACGGGCTTAATTGGCAATCAATCACGGGAGAGGGAGTTCTTTCTGAAATGCCCTCCTATTTGTAACAATATGACAGTCCCGCTTCCCACTGCATTTTTCCTTTCTTCTGAACAACTTCAAACAGTATCTTACTCCCTATTATGCTTAATTTTATGTGTCAACTTGTCTAGACCACAGTGCCCAGATATTGATCAAAAGTTATTCTAGGGGTGCCTGGTGGCTCAATTGGTTAAGTGTCTGTCTTCAGCTCAGGTCATGATTTCGTGGTTCATGGGTTCAAGCCCTGTGTTGGGCTTTGTGCTGACAGCTCGGAGCTTAGAACCTGCTTTGGATTCTGTGTCTCCCTCGCTGTCTGCCCCTCCCCCACTTGTGTTCTCTCTCTCTCTCTCTCTCTCCCCCCCCCCTTTCTCTCTCAAAAATAAATAAAGATTAAAAATTATTCTAGAAGTTTCTGTGAAGGGTCAGGTATTTTTTTAGATGAAATTAACATTTAAATCAGTAGACTTTGAGTAAAACAAATTGTTCTTCATAATTTGGGTGGGCCTGATCCAATCAGTTGAAGGCCTTCATAGAACAAAGACTGACCTCCCCTAGCAAGAAGGAATTCTGACAACAGACTGCCTTTGAACTTGAATGGCCACTCTTCCCTGAGTCTCTAGCCTGCCAACCTACTCTGCAGATTTTAATGTTTATTTATTTTTGAGAGAGAGAACACAAATGGGTATAGGAAGAGGGAGAGGGAGAGAGAGAATCCCAATCAGGCTTCACACTGTCAGCGCAGAGCCTGACACAGGGCTCGAACCCATGAACCATGAGATCATGACCTCAGCTGAAGTCAGACGCTCAACTGACTGAGCCACCCAGGCGCCCCTACTCTGCAAATTTCAAACCTGTCAAGCCTCCACAATCACATAGAGGAATCACCACCTCCTTAAAATAAATATATCTCTTTCTCCCTCTCTCTCTCGCTCTGTATGAGATATATATCAACAGAGACAGAGAAGACATCCTGTTATATAACACATATTATACAACATATATCATTATAAATTATATACATACACATTATATATGTACACATTATATATCTTTATATAATATATACTTTTATATTATACATACTGTGGTATTATATATGTGTGTGTGTGTGTGTGTGTGTGTATATATATATATGTATATAATTTATATGTAAGTATGTTGGTTTTGTTTCTCTGGAGATTCCTGACTAATATACCCCCAAAACAACTGACTTTCCATCAGAAATTATCCCTTATTATCTGGACTTGCATGAAGTTCCAAGTCATCGGATGACTAAGAAAATAAAAATAAAAAATCCACAAAATACAGTAACTTAGGAAGGATAATATGTCTATGTATTGATCCAAGCCATCATAGTGGATACATGTGTTTTTAAATGCAACTTTAGGTCAAAAAGTGGTATTAATTTTATATCCATTTTGTGGCAACCTTCTCAATATGCAGCAACTCATTAGATATTAAATTATACCTTCTCCACTGATTGTTACAGGAGATAGATACCTGACCTGGGTTCACACCATGAACTTGTAACAGGACTTAGTCTTTTTGGGTGCAAGCCCAGCTCCACTACTCATTCACAGTGTGACCCTAGGAAAGTTATCTCTCTGTACCTTGGTTTCCCCATCAGAAAATGGAGATACTAATACCCTCTCCCTGAGGTTGTTAAATGAAATAGTACATGTAAGACACACAGCAAACTGTCTAGCACAGTGCTTTTCAAACAGTAAGTTCTGACCCATTTATGAAATAAATCTAGTGGTCTCTTAGCCATCATTTAAAAAAAAAAGCATAGGGGCGCCTGGATGGCTCAGTCAGTTAAGCGTCCAGCTCTTGACTTCAGCTCAGGTCATGACCTCATGGTTCATGAGTTCAAGCCCTGCATCAGGCTCCACACTGACCGTGTGAAGCCTGCTTGAGATTCTCTCTCTCTCCCTCTCCCTCTTCCCCTCCTTCCTTGTGCTCACTTTCTCTCTCAAAATAAATAAATAAACTTAAAAAAAAATTTTAAAGCACAAATTCACTAGTGTAGGAAAGAGTTATCAGAGGACACTAAACATACATAAGGTAAGTCTTGTCTCACCAAACTTTTGTTTCAGATATGCATGTGCATGCATTCGTGTGCATGCATGTGCGCGCGCACACACACACACACACACCCCAGGTTATAGCCTAGATTTATCTCTTACAATGTGTCACAGTCAAACACAAGTGTGAAAGCCCAGACTCCACCATATAATAAGTGCTCCATAGAATTTGGTAGCATCATAATTATTATCTCACTTGAAAAGATAATACAACTTTCTTTACTAGTGTAATAAAACAGGGTTGCTGACCCTGGTATCGGTTCTGCCACTCATTCACTGCAGTGCTGTTTAAGAGTCACTCCACCTCCCTAGATTCACTTGCCAGCTCTCTCTCCTCGAAGACCTCGGCAGTCATTTAAATATTCTCTGACTCACAAGGCTGGCCAAGGACTAGTGAGGCCCTGCCCAGCCCAGAATGTACAAAATGTGAGTGACCTGTTAAGAAAACCACTTGAGTGCACAGGGCTTTTGTAAAATTAAAGCCCTGCTGGAGAGAAACAGTTCCCCCCACCCCCTTGGGAGATGTGTCACAGAAAGAGGTTACTCAAGGTCGCCTAGGCTGCATCTTCTGAGACTGGAACTTCAGCTCTGACACATGCTTCCTTGTTTGGGGGTTGGGTTATATCATTGTGTTTTTCCCCTAACTTTCCATGTGCACAGGCGTGCACACACACCCCTCAGTAACGAATGTGAATGAAATCCCTATGAACTGCCTGTTCTAACAGGTTGGGTAAAGGGAACCTGCTAAACCCAAAGGAGCTTGGCATCTGAAGATCTCAAAATACTTTCTATTGGATATAACTTTTCCCCCTCCAGAAACAAACAAAAACTCTGCCCAAATTAATACTTTTTAAAATTGCTGTGATAAACAACTCCAACCTCTGACACACATTAGCACCATTTTGTCTCAAACGGAGCCCCTAGCCCCCGCTGCGGTGCACCGTGGGTTTGCATTGCCCATTGTAGTGCCCCGGGTTGTTCCTGCAGTCTAGAAAACCAGACTCCTAGTGACACACACGTCGGTGCTTCACTTTTTCTTTCTTCTTCTGTAAGAATACAATTGTGGACTTGTGCCAAAGCATGACATCTGGAATGCATAAGTGCAGGTAGAGGTGTAAACTAATCTTCTAATAAGTGATAGTATTCCCTTCTTATTTTTATTCCATTCTTCAAAGCATGATGCCAGTTTGGGGAGAGGAGGCAAAATTGCTTTAGCAGCAGAACCTTTTCCTTCAATGAAATCCTACCTCTTTGCCCGCCAAATAAAAGAAGCTAAAATATGGCCTCACTCTAATACCCTCCACCATTCCCTGGTGCCTCTGGGGCTGTGGGCGTCCCCAGTTCTCACCACACTTGTCAAGCATGGAGGCAGGGCAATAAAGGAGGATCTCTATGGATCTCCATCACGCCCTCAGATACAAGGAAGCTGAGTCTGTCATATGCTTGGTCAGTGCCAGATCTACTCCCATTTCACACATTCAAGGCTTAAATGTTTTATCCAAGGTCTCCAGCCTTGGATTGGACACTACCCTGTACTTGTCACTTACCTCAATAAGAAAAAGAGATGCTGGTGTCCCTGGGTCTTTGTCTTTGCAGCTTCAAGGATGGGACCCTGAGTGTCAACCCATCAACGAGCAAGTGATGCATCAGGATCTGAACTTAATATGGATAAACTAGCAAAACTCCACACTGACATTCTGATTCAAATGACTCCCTATTAAATCTCAGCTGCCTTTTTTGCAAAAATTGACAAGCTGGTCCTAAAATTCATATGAGGACCTAGAATAGCCAAAACAATCATGACAAAGGACAAAGCGAGAAGACCCATACTTCTTGATCTCAAAAGTTACTACAAAGCTGCAGTAACTAAGACAGTGGTACTGGCATAAAGATTTACATACAGGTCGATGCAACAGAATTAAGAAGGCAGAAACAAACACTTACATTGATGGCTAATTGATTTTCAACAAGGCTGCCCTTTCAACAAACGGCTCTTGGACAACAGGATCTCCACATGCAAAACAGTGAGGCTGTACCTCTACTTCATACCACATATAAAAATTAACCCAAACTGGATCAAAGGCCTAAACCTAAGGACTAAAAACTATAAAACTCTTAGGAGAAAATTTCAGCATAAATCTTCATGCTTTATGCTTTTTGGTGTTATACTTAAGAAACATTTAAAAAAAAAACAAAAAATAAATAAAAAAATAAAAAAAAAAAAAGAAACATTTAGGGGTGCCTGGGTGGCTCAGTCGGCTAAGCGTCCGACTTCAGCTCAGGTCACGATCTCGCAGTTCGTGGGTTCGAGCCCTGTGTCGGGCTCTGTGCTGACAGCTCAGAGCCTGGAGCCTGTTTCAGATTCTGTGTCTCCCTCTCTCTCTGACCCTCCCCCATTCATGCTCTATCTCTTTCTGTCTCAAAAATAAATAAACGTTAAAAAAAATTTTTAAAAAAAGAGAAACATTTACACCAAAAGCATAAGCAACACAATAAAAATAGATAAATTGGACTTCATCACACTTAAAATCCTAGGCTTCAAGGAACACAACCAAGAAAATAAAAAGACAATCCACAGAATAGGAGAAAATATTTAAAAATCATATATCTGATAAGGGACCGAATTTAGAATATATAAAGAACCCTTACAAATCAATAATAAAAAGACAAACGAAGTTTTAAAAACTGGCAAAAGATCTGGAAAGACACTTCTCCAAAGTGAAAAGATATTCACCCAACACAATGTTAAAGAAGAACAAAGTTAGAAGACTGCAGTTTCCTGACTTCAACACTTATTACAAAGCTACAATAATCAAGACAGTGTGCTATTAGCAAAATAATAGACAAATAGACCAATGGAAAAAAATAGAGAGCCCATAAATATAGTCAGCTCATCTCTGACAAAGGAGCAAAGGCAAAACAATGGAGCAAAGATAATCTTTTCAACAAATGGTGCTGGAATAAGTGGATATCCACATGCAAAACAATGAATCTAAACACAGACCTTATGCCCTTTGCAAAAATTAACTCAAAATGGATCAGAGACCTAAATATAAAATGCAAAACTATAAAACTCCTACAAGATAACATTGGATAAAACCTAGATGACCTTGGCTATGGTGATGCTTTTTCAGCTATAATGCCAAAAACACAATCCATGAAAGAAATAATTGATAAGCTGGACTTCACTAAAATTTAAAATTTCTGCTCTGCAACAGATAATCCCAGGAGAATTAGAAGACACACCACAGACTAGGAAAAAATATTTGTGAAATATATATTTGATAAAGGACTGTTATCCAAAACATGCAAAGAGCTCTTAAACTTCAACAATAAGAAAACAAACAATCTGAACTGAAAATGAGCCAAAGACCATAATAGCCACCTCACCAAAGAAGACATACAGATGACAAGTAAACATATGAAAAGATGCTCCTCCACATCATATGTCATCAGGGAAATGCAAATTAAAACAATGAGGATACCACCCCACACCTATTAGAAAGGCCCAAATCCAAAACACTGACCATACCAAACGTTGACAAAGGATGTAAAGTAACAGAAACTCTTTCATTCATTGTTGGTGGGGATGCAAAATGGTACAGCCACTTTGGAAGACAATTTGGAGGGTTTCTTACAAAACTAAATATACTCTTACCATACAATCCAGTATTTACCCTAAGGGGTTGAAAACTTATGTCTACACAAAAACCTGCACATGAATATTTAAAGCAGCTTTATTCATAACTGCCCAAACTGAGAAGCAACCAAAATGTTCTTCAGTAGGTGAATGGATAGACTTGGTACATCCGGATGATGAAATACTAAGCAGCACTAAAAACAAATGAGCTATCAAGCCATGAAAAGACAGGGAGAAACTTCAAATGCATGTTACTAAGTGAAAGAAGCCAATTGCTACATTCTGTCTGATCCCATTATATGATATTTTAAAAAAGGGGAAACTGTGGAGACAATAAAAAGCTCAGTGGTTGTAGGGGGCAGGAGGGTAGAGATGAATAGGCAGAGCAGAGAGGATTCTTGGGGCAGTGAAAATACTCTGTATGATATTATCATTGTGTTTATAATTATCTTTATACATTGGTCCAAACCCACTGAAAGTACAGCACCACGAGTGAACACTTAGATAAACTATCGGCCTTAGATGACCATGATGTGTCAATGTAGGTTCATTCTTGGTACCAAAAGTACCATTCTGGCGAGTGATGTTCATAAATGGTAGAGGCTACGGATGTGTGGGAACAGGAAGTAGAAAGGAAATCTCTGTACTTTCCTTTCAATTTTATTATTAAGAAAACAAAACTAAACTAAAACTGCTCTAAAAAAATTTAAAAAAAAGATGTTCGGAGTACTTGGGTGGTCAGTTGGTTGAGCGACTGACTTCAGCTCAGGTCATGATCTCACAGTTTACGAGTTCGAGCCCCACGTTGGGCTCTCTGCTGTCAGTGCGGAGCCCGCTTCAGATCCTCTGTCCCCCTCTCTCTCTGCCTCTCCACTGCTCACATGCTCTCTCTCAAAAAAAAAAAAAAAATTAAAAAAAAATTCAACACTACTAGCTATAGGGAAATGAAAATCAAAACCACAATGAGATATCACTTTATATGTACTAGGATGGCAGTAATAAAAAAAGATGGACAGTAACAAGTGTTGATGAGGATGTGGAGTAATCAGAACCCTCAAACACTGCTAGTGGGATTGCAAAATGGTGCTGCCATTTTGGAAAACAGTTTGGCAGTCCTCCAAAATGTAAACATAGAGTTACCATATGACCCGCAATCCCACTGGAGGTATATACCCAAGAGAACTGAAAACATATGTCCATACAAACTTGTACTCTCCTCTCTTGGTGGGGGGGTGTGAAAAGAGAGGAAATGCATATGAACAGAGAAAGTGCTCTTGGACATGTGGTCAAATGAGGTAAATCTCATTGGAGAACAATACATATAAAATGAGCCCATTATGTTGGTTTTTAAAGATATGCACAGGTACACACACCTGTACATCAAAACAAGAAAAATATACAGTCAGCTGACCATAAATGTTCTCTCTGGAAGCAAGCCAGGGATGGGGGAGGCACAATTTAATTTTTTACTCTACAATTTCTGATTTGTTTGCATTTGTATATGTAAAGAATATAACCAGCCTTTCTTGTACAAAAGAGCATTTCTTTTTCTAGTCAAAGGGGAAGGAAAGAGGGAAAAGGCCATTGGAGCTGGGCAGTGTGGGAGATTCTGAACGTGGATAAGAGTGAAAGAGCATTCCCAGTAGTAGGAACAGTGGATGCAAAGCTGTTAATGTTGAAAAGCCTCTAGGGTATTTGGGGGGCTGTTGGGTTTAGCTCCATTGGAGGGTCTAGCAGGTGACCTGGGGTGGGGTGTGATGACGATACACCAGAACAGTCCATTGAAGCAGCCAGGTTCTGAGGGTCATGGGTACATGGAAGCCACCACTGTAGGGGGAGGCCTGGGAGAGACCACAGGAGGGGAGGGTGCGCTCGGTGGGCAGGGCATCTCATGGCATTTCACACCTGACCTCTGTCTCACAATAAATTTACCCTCAACTCCACTATCCGGATTTGGCTCCTAATATAATTGTCTCCAGAAAGGATAGCACCTGTCCCTGGTGAGGTCCCCAAATCTGAATGAAGAACTCTCTGTGTGTTTGAGCAAACCTTTCAGAGCACAAAGTAGTGACGGAGTGATGTGTGTCTGTTTTAGGTCACCAGATAATGACCACAGCCAGCCTTTCCTGCACAGAGGCTGTGATAGGAATATGCTCCCTGCACATATCTTCTCACTTAATCCCCACAGCAAACCCATAAGGTACAGCCAACCACTGTCCCCATTCACAGAGGAGGAAACCAAGGTTTGCAGAGGTTAGGCACCTTGCCTGAGGTCACTTTGCTACTAATGCAATGCTGGAGCTGAGACTGGAACACAGGACCCCGACCATCACCTCCACCACCTCCGGACATGTCAATTTGCCTTCAAGTCACCCACTGCCCTGCATCACCACCCCAGCTTCCAGGAAAATAGTAAGCTCAGAATTGAAGATGAATTCAGGGCTTGGGGTTCTATCAGCAGGAGCAGCAAACCCCAACCTATAAAGTTATCATATGCTGTGTGGAAGTAGAGGTGGCAGATTGGACAAAGAACTAAGTTGGACTGTTAAATAACTAATTTGATCTTTAGCTAGCTGAGCCACACAAGGCACCAAACTGCCTCCTTTGTCTTTCAGCTCCGGCCAAGGACCCCAGCCTCTCTTTCTGGAGCACTCAGCTTTGACTTGGGCCCCATGTCCAGCTCTGTCCTGACTTGTGGGTCCACTTTAGAAAAGTCAGGAGACTCCTGGGGAAATAAGGCAATGGCTTCCTCCAGTCTCATTGCTCCGTGGCCACCAGAGACCCTGGGGATCCACTTAACACCCCAACAAATCCTCACCATGCCAGAGACTGGGCGGTTGGCCGGGAGCAGCCTTTGCGATCCCAGAGCTGACATTCCACAGCGCTGTGCACCAAAGCAAGGCCTGTCAGTGATATTTAAAAGCATCTCTCTCTCTTGACATCACTGAATCAATCTTCTGGGAAGATCCCCCTCATCTCCACCTTCCCTGATACAACTGAACAGAGTTCCAGAAAGACACAGTTGGCAAGTTATTCCACTTCCCACCTTGCTTTCTTGGTCAGGAAGATGGGGATACTAAGAGGGCATGTGCCACAGGACAGTTTTAGATAATACATGAGGATGTCAGTGTAGAGCCCAATAGCACAAGGCACGGCCTTTCACATCAACTGGCATTTACTGAGCACTGGTACGTCAGTTCCTTTTCCACAGAATACTCCAACATATGTGCACACACGCTGCCATAACCAATGAGGATCTGGCATCATCTGAGAGCTGGTACCTCTTTATCTGGACCTTTGCACATGCTCTTCCCTCTTCCTTCCATCCCCCACCCCCCGCCACTCCCCAACAGAAGTGACTTGTAGCCATCCCTTTCTTTTCTTAGATATCACTTTTTCCAAGAACCCTCCTTGTCATACCTCCTTTATGCTTTGTTAAATAACATCAAATGACCAACCAATCAACCACTCAATGGGGAGAATGGGAAGCATACATCTCCTGGTCTATGATCCTATACATTTTCATCACTTTGTTTTTTTCCATCAAAGCTTTGCTAAGTAACTACTTTCCTTCTAGATGGTTCCCTGTAGGTGATGAGATGTTTGTAACCAAATGGCACAAAAGAGGAGGCAGTCCATGGCGAGGGCAGGTGAAATGAAGCAAGTCTTACTACGTGTAGGTTTGTACTTCTAGCAGTGCCCCCCAAGGCTTATACTCGTCGCCCAGGTGGCAGTTTCAGGAAACACCATTACTCCAGGTACCTCTGGAAAGGAAGGCACAAGCCTTCTGGTCAACCATGAGAGCACACAGTGTTGAGATCTTACTCCAGCCACCTGCTAGGATCTGGGGAGGAGGTGATGGAGGTTCTGCCCACAATGTCTCATTTCCCCTCCCCCCTTCCCCAGTGAGACAGACCATGTCCAGGGCTCAAGAGCTGACTGGCCAAGCCAGGAATTCAACCACAACCTTGGGGTCCACACACATAGAACTGTCTTCCCCCAGATAGCCACACCCCACATTCATCTAGGTTTCTGTTTGAATTGCTTCCTCAGAGAAACCATCCCTGACCTAAACCAATGCTGCCTCCACCCCACTCACTCTGGGTGAGTGGATCCCATCCAGCTTCATCTTGTTTATTACACTGACCACACTCCCTGATATCATATTATAGACCTAGTTGTCGACTGTCCATCTCTGCCCACGGGATGTAACACCATAATGGAGGAACACTGCCAGTCTTGACTGCTCTGTGGCCAGTCTCCAAGCCCTCCCTCCATAAATGGTTCTTGAATAAATGGAGTGAATGAGCTGAGCTAAGGGGATAAGGCACATGTGCAGATAGGATTCCAAATAACTATAATCTTCGATCTTTTTTTTACAAAAACGTGTACCCATTTTCATAACTGAATGAACAGTTTTCACTACAGTGAAGGAGAAGGCAAAGCTTATCTCCAAACCTCTCCACAGAAGACCCCACTCCACCCACCACACCGGCGATCTCCCACGCAGGAATGTGCATTAATTAGAATCATATATACAAGCGTTTCATTGTCACTCAAGTTTCAACCTGTGCAAAGTGATATGAATCAGACAATATTTGTACACACCATTAAGATAATGCATCCAAGGATTAATTTTTTTAGTTAATTAAACCTGGCTGGCTTGGTCAGAAGAGCGTGTGACTCTTGATCTCTGTGTTGTGAGTTCGAGGCCCATGTTGGGCGTACAGCCTACTTAAGAAAAACAAAACAAAAAAAAGCTCTTACTCACCTCACTTCACTCAGGGGATGCTCATTCATTCTGTCACTAAGGAACATTTATAAAGCATCTACTGTGTGTCAGGGGCCAGAGTTCAGTGGTAAAGAGGGCAATACCTCTACACTCTTGGAGTCTGCATTCTCCTGTGTGGAGGCAGACAATAAACCCATAAATAGATACACGACTATGAACATTTCAGGTACGCTCCATGAATAAAATACAATGGGATAATGTGATAAATACTGATGGGGGAGGGGCTGCTTTGAACAGAGTGGTCAAGGAAACCACCTCTATAGAGAAGACATCCAAGCTAAAGGACAAGATACTGCCGGACATGAGAAGAGTGGTAGAAGAGTGTGCTCCGCAACAGGAAGAGCATGTGCAAAGGCCCTGAGGAGTCTCCTGACAACTTGAAATCAAATTTTATGAACTGCATCCCATCCTAACAGCCCCACGACAGGCCAACAATCTCTGCTCCCTCAGCTTGCCTTCTCCTTTCCCCAATTGACTTCTTTATCAGATTTTCTCAAGTCAAGGCAGACTTGAATTTTCCACTGGAAGGTGTGCCCTGAGTAAGGGCACGAAGGAACACGTGTACACTTCTACCTCTAGGAGACACAGGTAATGTTGACATCTTGACACCGTAAGAACTTGGGCCTGCTCCTGTACAAGAGGTAAGAATCTCCCCACCAGCAATTCAGGATCCCCTTTTGTGGGGTGCAGGCTTTTTGCAGAAAATGATGAAGAGAGAACTCTCTGGAAAAATACACACCTGTGCTCCAAGCATCTCATGTACGTGTCAGAAGATTCCTGGAGCCCCAGGCTCAGGACTCCCATCTGTGGTTACTACCACCAAAAGATGCTAAACTGGTGCAGGCTCCACTGGAGGGACAATCTGCTAGAGGTTAGTGAGTGGAGGGGAGGGGACAAGAGCAGGTCTTTGGGCCCCTAACTACACTCCCACACTCACAGAGATGAGACAGTATCAGCCTATCAGGGGGCCTGAGAACTGAAGAAATTCCCATGGAACCTTATTCACTCCCCCTCAGTGAGGCAAATATCCAGTCACACTCTAGAGCTTCCAGAGAAGGTCTGAGACCCCATTTCTCAGCAGTGTCCTTGACAAAGGTCATCTCTAATCTCGTATTCTGAGACACGTTTTGTAAAAGGCTGCTTAACCATAGGAAACATTACTGCAAAGCCCAAGGATTTTGCAGCCCAAAACAACTAAAGCGAGTAGAGCTTACCTGGATACAAGGCACAATTCTAAGAACTTTCACCTCACACAACACTTTAGCATTTGTACTATTATCCTCATTTTACAGATGAGAAAACTAAGGCACAGGTGGGTGAAGTAACTTGCCTGAGACTATACAGCTAAGACAGAGACACAGAAAAGCTTTCTGCTTCCACACCCCAACCAAGAAAAAACACAGTTATACCTTGTGTTGTGCCTGAAATGCTGTAAAATAAGTTTCTGCGGGTGCATCCAGGACAACTACCGTTTGGCAGTTCTCACATCTTTGCCCAGGGCTGGAAGCAAGCCGGGTTCACGCATTAAAGGGGGAAAGAGTCCTCTAGGAACAAGTCGCTCTGTTTCAGCACTGTTCAAGCCCATGTTGAGGCTGACAGTGCAAAGCGCAGCTCTACCCCGTGGCAAAGCCCAAAGGCATCCAGTTCCACCGGGCTCGGCCAACTTCCACACTCAGAAAATGCTCACCGGCCTCTGGCTATGAGGCACCGAGATTCACCCTAACCCCTTGGGGTCCGCCTCCCTCGCCTCTACCTCACGGTCCTCTGGCCGCGCTATTTAAAAGATGCAGCCGCCAGCACACGGGCCGGGCGGTCCCGGAACCGCGGCCGCCGCCCTGCGCGTCCAGAGCCGCGTTCCTCGCGGCGAAGTGACCGGCAGCCCCGCGAGCCACTACCAGCAGCGCCCGACGCGACGCTGACCTGTGGGCGACCCACCAAGGCTGGGGAAGACACCAAGGAAAAGGACAGGTGGCGCCTCCCTCCCCGGAAGTGGCTCTGGGAACGTTCGCCTAAGAGCTCCCAGCACCAAAGTCAGGGTCTCCGGCGCGAGCGGCCGCCGGTCCGGAGTGGCGGTGGCGCTGCCTACCTGCGCCGCGCCCAGGCACCCGAGTGCGCTCCGAGTGCGCCGGGACCGGACAGCGCGCCGAGTCCGCTTCGGGCACCGGGACGGGTGGGGGCGACCCGGAGGTGGGGGGTGGGGGTCCAGCTCGGGGTTGTGGGTTAAGGCAGGGGAGGAGCCAGCCCCGGAAAGTGCCCGCTCCCGGGCGCCTAGCAGGAGTGTCCAGCCAGGGAGGGTCTAGCGGAGGGGCGGGGTTCGCGGCCAGCCGCCCTCACTCACCTCGGTGCTCAGCGCTGGCTCGGCCCAGAGGAGCGGGAGAGCGCACCGCGGCGACCGCGGCGGTGGCGGCTGCTGCGGGGGCCGCTCCCCCGGGCGGGGCGGGGCCGGGGGCGGGGAGCCCGGGCCGGCCACGTGGGCGGGAGGCGGGCGGGGGACCCCCTCTGGCGCCGGAGCCGGGTGGCGCGGGACCCGGACGCAGTCACGCCTGGCTGCTGCTCGGCACTCCCCCTCCGCTAGCCCCGCCGGGGTCCCTGAGAAGACTGGGGAGGGATCTGGGCCCTGAGGCATTCCCCCCCGCCACCCAATCCAGACCCTGGCGGAGAGAATTTACAGCGTCGGGGAAGGGGTGTGCCTCCCGGCCCCAGCTCTTGCGGTGAAGGCGCTGCGGCCAGCCCAGGGTAGGCTCACGGGGTTAAGTATCGGAGCAGCAGGGGACTGTGGCGACTTAGGGGGCTGCCCTGACGGCGAGGGCCGGAGCCTGTGCGTGGAGCCCCCACCCCGCTGCTAGGCTGACCTGGGGCGCGTCGGGTCTTGTCCAAGCCTCCCTTTCCTGGACTGTGAGGGTCAGAATGAGGACGAGCCAGAGCTGCGCGAATCCCCACGCCACCAAGCCCTCAGGAATCGCGGGGTTTGTGGGCGGGTGCTGAGCCAGAAAGAGCAGCAGCCTGCAGTGGCCTGGGTCACCGTGCGGAAATAGACGTGGGAATCCAACTAAAACTATTTTCTGCATTCACTCATTCAGTAGATAACCGCCTGCGGCGCTCAGGATCACATACAATCAGAAATATAAAGAATGGGGGCGCCTAGGTGTCGCAGCTGGTTAAGCGCCAGCTTCTTGGTTTGGGCTGAGGTCATGATCTCACGGTTTGTGAGTTCGAGCTCCGCTGGCTGTGCGGACAGCCCCTCCGCCCTCCGCCCCCGCCCCCTCCCCGCGCATGCTCGTTTTCTCTCTCTCTGTCTCTGTCTCTTTCTCAAAATAAATTGGGGGCGTGGGGGCGGGGAGAGATACAAAGACTGCCCTACAGGGATGCCTGGGTGGCTCATTTGGTTGAGTGTCCAGTCTTCATTTCATCTCAGGTCTGTGATCCCAGGGTCTTGGGATGGAGCCCTGTGTCCAGTTCCAAGCTGAGCGTGGAGCTTGCTTAAGGCTGGTTCGCTCTCTCTCCCTCTGCCCCTCTCCCCTACTTGTTCTCTCTCTCTTTCTCTCGTGAAAAAAAAATGCCATATACTGTATGGCTCTTATAAAAGTAAACCATCGTGATAAAAATCGAAAATTCATTAGTTGCTCTCATAATCCAGGTGTGCCTTTTAAGTGCTTGATCTATTTTAACATTCACAACAGCCTCGTGAGGTATAAGAGTTGTGTGGGCCCACTTCTCAGATGAAGAAACTGAAAAAGTGAAGCCAGCCCCCAGGTCAGAGAAAAGAGGGTCAGCCCAATAATTATGGCTCTTGCCAGACTGACCTTCCGTTAAATGACAAGAACAGCCTCTGAGTGGACCCCTTCGGTCTCTAACCACCACCCCCTCATTCACAGGAAGAGGGGGCTGGTGAAGGCTTGCTGGGAGGCACCTGTCCTGACAGCAGCCTCTGGGAAGCCAACCTCACAGCCCAGGCCCCCAGGCCCCATGGGAGGTGTTCAGAACTGCTCCAGCAAAGCTGAGACTCTTCACTGAAGCCCCTGTGTATTGTTGCAGGCACTCAGCCTCCTAGTGCTGGGTGGCCTCTTCCTGGCCGACAGCCTGCCTTTGGGGCCAGAAACTAAGTATCTTGAGCAAACTAACTTTCATTTCAACAGCTGCAACTTCATTCCACTACAACTTTAAAGGGACTCTTCGACCCCAAACCCAGTGCCTCATTACCCACCTGTTCCTTGTTCAAAGAACAGGTAGCCTATGCAGTACTCCATTTCCAAGGGCAAAACCTATATCCAGACTCCTAGTCCTCAACCTATTCCCCCAAACCTCTTTTGTTATTCTCTCCTTTACCCCTTCCACACTGAAGAAGATCCCTACTACAACCAGCCTGTTTATAAAGTAATAATAAACGGCTTCCACTCCCCCATTAACCCAGCAGGAACTTCAGATGCACAAGCCAACACGTGGGGCTCTACTCAGGCAGCCTTATCAGAAATAAAAGTTTTATTTCCATTAGATTCCACTTAACAATGATTTGAGTATCTGCTACATGCTACACACTGTGCTGGTCTCTGGGGAACAGTAGTGAATCTCAACAGGACAGAGTCCCTGACCCCATGGAGTTTGCAGGTGATGCAGGAACAGCCAGACCCTCACCAGGCAGATGGGGAGCAGGATGCAGGAAGAGACACACCTGAGGAAGAGCTGGCCCCGATTCAGGCATAGAAAGACTTCCTGCGGGAAGTGGGCCTCAGCTGACCCTTGACCAGGCAGGGAAACCAGCCGGGGAGGGCAGAACCAGAGATGCAGAAGCCCAGAGGTGGGAGAGCACAGGGCACACGTCTGTGAGGTCCGGGAAGAATGAGACTAGAGAGGCCTTGATGGCCAGGGTGAGACACCAGACCTTAAATGTTGAAAGGTGCAGGCATAAGTGATGAGGTCCCTCGGCTGCTGAGAAATGCTCCCATTGCTGCTGAATGTGACTTTCTCATGGGAAAGTCTCCTGTACACAGCAAAGGCAATGTGCATTGTTATTATTATTGCTAAAGGTAAACTCCTTGACTTCCTGTTTTATTATTCAGGGTCTCCAGAAGTCAGAACAGATCTGTAAGTAGGATATGTAGGCTAAAAGAAATCAATTTAGGGGTGCCTGCGTGGCTCAGTTGGTTAAGCGTCTGACTCTTGATCTCAACTCAGGTCTTGATCTCAGGGTTGTGAATTCAAGCCCTGTGCGGGGGCTCTGCTCTGGGCATGAAGCTACTTAAACACATACACACACACACACACACACACACACACACACAAATCAACTTAATCCTACAAGGGCTTATATTCAGCATGCCATCCCCTCCCACCCACACCATACTCGGCCCCATGGAGGGGGCAGGGGAAAGGAATTGGTTCCTAGACTCATGTTAGGACTCTTTGGAGGAAAAGATGATACACCCAAATGGAGTCCTTTGGTGTGGGGGTGGGGTGGGGGAGGGATGGCAAGAAATGTGGGTTTCTATCCACCAAGTTTTGAAACTGGCAGACAGGCCAGAAGACATTGATGATGAGCTGGTTTTTCTCCTTGAAACAGTTCAGGAGGGCCTGTTCTTGAATTCAGCCCCATCTCCTCCAACTCTCCAAGACAGGATGAAATGGGGCCAGGGCAGTCACCTTACTAACTCATCAACTGGGAAAGCCGGGTGTCTGCAGGAGGCCCCCACATGGCCTGCAGAAAGGCCAGATGATGCGGTGTCACTGATCCCAACTAACAAGCAATGGCAGGAAAAGGGCCAAGGTGAGGTGCCAGGTAGCACAGCTGAGGAAAGTGACCACATGTGAAGGCATCACCAAGGACAAGGGCAAGGATGACACATTTGAGACCACTCCCCTGTCCTCCTGGTGCCCACTCAGTACTACGGGGCATTGACTATTGTGTGCAACCTTACATTCAAAACCCTCTGATGAGGGGCTCCTGGGTGACTCAGTCGGTTGAGTATCCGACTTCGGCTCAGGTCATGATCTTATGGTTCATGGGTCCAAGCCCCTCATCAGGCTCTGTGCTGACAGCTCAGAGCCTGGAGCCTGTTTTTGATTCTGTTTCCCTCTCTCTCTGCCCCTCCCCTGCTCGTGCTCTGTCTCACTCTCTCTCTCTGTCAAAAAGAAATAAATATTTAAAAAAAAAACCCTCTGATGATGTAACACCACTCATTGTAAAACAATGCAGAGGGACAGCCTGGCTGGCACAGTCAAAAAAGCATGTTTACAGAGTATTGAAAATAAATAAATAAATAAATAAATAAATAAATAAATAAATTTTTAAATGTAGAAAATACTGACAGGTTTAAAGAATAAGATAAAACCCACACACAAGCACACCACCTAGTGATAACCACTGTTAATTTGTGCCCTTTATTTTCGCTTAACCTACTGTGAGTCTTTCCCTTTGTCATGAAATACTCTTCTGCAATATGATTGTTAAAAGCCACTTGTATGAATGTGCCCTCTTCTTAGAATCAGTCAGACCAGTATTTGGTGTGCTTCTCATTTCTCAGTATCTGGGATAAGTAATGCTTGCTAATGAAAACCCACACATAATAAATGTTGGCACACATATCTGGTTATTTCCTAAAGACAAACCTGTAAGTGGGGTCACGGGGAAAGACACTCAACTCTTCTGCAGGCAGCACTGTACAGACAGATGCCCTCTCCCTTTTGGTGGGGGAGGGGTGTTGTTGAAAGATGGGGAGCATCCAGTTGAAGTGACACTAATCTGGTACAGTCCCCATCCAGGGGATGGGGATACCTGTGGAAGGATTAAGGTATTGGTCTTACTATTCAGGCCTCGGCAATGCTCTGCAAGTGGCCACACCATTTCTTTCAAAACAGACCCCTTCTGTTCTCATAATCTTGGTTAAAGGAAAACCTGTGAAGCAACCTTGAGCAGTGGAGTGGAAAGAGAGAGAGGGGCTTTGGAGTAGAAAACGCCCAAGTTCAAATCCAACCTGGGTCCTACCCTGGGGTAACACATCACCTAAGCTCCAAAGTTCCATTAGGAGGATGTGATGTAGTCAGGCAATGGCATAATGCTTGACACAGTAGCAGCCATCCGACTCACAGGGGTGATTCTAATATGTACCATGTCACTGACCAATCTCGTGTCTACAGGAATCTAAGTCCCACAGGGAGTGAAGCCCTGAGACAGTACAAGCCATTCAAGTGACTCTCAGCTCTGGGGATCATGGTAATGGTAAATGAATAGTGACCTCATTTCAATTTGCAAAGAAAGGAATAAATGTTGTTCCTCCAGGAAACCTTTTAAAATTTACTAGTAACTGTTACTGCTTACTCTTGATGACATCAGAGACAAATGTTAATGGTTTTGAGCACCTGCTATGTGCCAGGCACCATGCTACACCCTCTACCTGCTTTATCCTTACAACAACCCCATAAGTCAGATGCATTTTTACCCCCATCCAACAGATGAGGAAACTGAAGACCAGAGAGATGAGGTGTCTTGCCCAGTGACAATTGAATGGTAGGGCTGGGATCTCTAGCTGGTTCAAGAAATCGAATCTGAGCCCAACCCAGAAGGAAGGCCTACTGTAAATGACACAGCCCTCCCTCAAGGAGCAGCCATTCTTGTGGGCAAGAGGAACCATCACATAATCACACAAGCTGAGCTAAGTGCTCCTGAAGGCAAATGTCAGGACCTAGACCATAATGAACAGTGGTCAGGGAAGGTTTGACAGCAAAGGAGGGATGGAAACAGAGAGAGAGTGTTCCAGGCAGAAGATATGGCATACGCGAAGTTCCAAGGCAGGAACACATGAGTGAGGGATCTCAAAAAACCCTGGGATGGCCCTGAAGAAAAAATGAACACACAAAGAAGAGATTGGCAAGGGGCCAGATCAGAACATCAGAGGTCACTTCCAGGGCCACTGGCAGTTTCAAGCAGGAAGTGACCTCCTGATCAAGTAGCCATCTCTCATAGAGGTCATTGCCAGTCACTCTTGGAACTAAGACCTCCAAGAGATAGGAATTTACGTCAGTTTCTAGCCCATCAGCCACCCCAGCCAGGCTGAGGCAGACATTTAAGGGATCCCTCTTTATAGCCACACAGCCCTTAACCTGCCCCAGGGGACCACCTCCCCACAGGCAGAGGGGAACTCACAAACAGTGAGATCATGACCTGAGCCGAAGTTGGATGCTTAACCGACTGCCACCCAGGTGCCCCATTAAAGCTCCATTTTAATCACAAGGATTCTCATCGTAACAATGAGACTAGACACATACACATGTGCGTACCGTCTGTAAGTACATCTAACTTCAGTGCAAAAACCAAAGGCAGGACGTGCCTGTGTTTGCATTCTGCTGCCAGGCGTGCCGGCCTTTCTTTGCTGTGAGGTCTCCTTCTCTGTGGCCTGGCCTTGCCCACACTGGTGGGAAGTGTCTATGATTTGTCTGAAAGCTGACACCCGCCCACTTCTTGGAATGTCTCTGACCAGCCAGAGGGGGCACCACCAGGCAGGACCAATCATCCTGGAGGACCACTTCTTTGTCTCTGTCCCCTCCAACTTTGTAAAGCAGAGAATTCCCTAATCTTTTCCTCATAGTCAGAGAAACAATCCCAGGGGTGCCTGGGTGGCTCAGTCAGCTAAGTGTCAAGACTCTTGATCTCACAATTTGTGAGGTCAAGCCCCACGTCTGGCTCTGCACTGACAGAGTAGAACCTGCTTGGGATTCTCTCCCTCTCTGTGTCTCTGTCTCTCTCACCGTCCCTCCCTGACTCACATGCACGCTCTCTCTCAAAATAAATAAATAAACTTAAAAAAAAAAAAAGAGTTCTCCTCCTTTAAGCAAGACCATTATATAAAAAAATTATATTACCTAAAAGAAAAATCAATGTTATTTAAAAAGACAGAGGAAAGAAAAAAAAGAAAAATTCCCAGCTTTTGTTCACATCTAGAGTGGGGCGTGTCCATCTGCCTGGCACAGGGTCCTTGAAGCACCAAGTCCAGAAAAAAGTCTCTCTCTCAGGGCTGGCAGGTGACTAGGAAAAAAGGAGGCTGGTGAATGGAACATAAGCAGATCTGAGTTCACGGTCAGTTAGCACAGGCTACATACGTTCAATTATCAAGAAAACCAGCATTACTGTCCTAATTTAATTTTGCTACGAACACATCCTTCCTCCCCAACTCCCATCCCTTCCTTCCTAGACCAGCATCAAAACAAACAGGCATGAACCCTGTCTCTTCTTTCGGGGAGTAAGATGCTGTAACTCAGCACCTGACGAAGTCCCTGGGCTGAAGCTCCTATCAGCAGGTAACTGTCTCCCTCCCATCCCCATCTGACCCCCACAGAACCCAAGTCTTGCTCTTCCACAGACTGACTGATAAACCACTACTTACCAAGTGCCAGGCACTTCCAAGCATGACAACGGGTGCTTCATAAACCCCATCTCATTTCATCCTCACAATAGCCCCTATGCAGTGGGTATTAGTCCCAGCTTGCAGATGAAAAAAACAGGCTCAGAGCAATTAGGTGATTTGCCCACAGTCCCATATATAGAAAGAGACGGACTCAGAAGGGAAGGGATTGTGTGTGCATCTTGCCCATTACTGTGTTGCCAGTACACACTTTAGACTCTCAGATGAATGTTGTAAGAGCATTGTATCATCGGTAAATGTGACAGCTGGTGCAACATCCTCTCCAGAAAGAGCCCCGGGAGCCGAGCTCACTGATCTTGCATTACTTTCCCTTAATCCCAAAGACCCTATTTGAATTTTGTCTCATTGCAAAAGGTCTCACCTCAGGTTTGTGTCCTTCCCTCCTTCATTGCATCCTCTACCTTATCGTATTCTTGGACCACTTCTGATTTTGTTCCTGTGAACAGGGAGGGCAGGGTATGCTGGGGCTAGGGGTGGGAAACAGACATTTATTGAAGGCCCACTATGCCCAGGACAGCAAAGATATATTTTTATGTTTCCTTCCACCATCTGCTTAGCTTACTGTTAGTAGTCTCTTATTCAATTAAAGCAGATGAAATTCTAATTAAAGCCTGCAAGGGAAGCTGGTCTTTGCTACCTTTAAAGTTTGCATTTCTAAAACAAAGTAAAGCCAGTGTTGAGGCCCCACAGATGCTGGCGATTATAAGAACCCCAAACAGGAGCACCTGGCTGGCCCAGTCAGTAGAGCATGTTACTCTTGATCTTGGGGCTATGAGTTTGAGCCCCAAATTGGGTGCAAAGATTAAAACTAAAAAAAGGAAAAAGAAAAAAAAACAAAACCCTGAGCAGCTGTAAAAACAGGCTCTATTTTCTAACACTGTGGTAAAAATTAGGGTTTCTCTGCTGTCCAAAGAGGATTTTCCTCCTAATAGGTAAGAATTCACTTACTGCACCAACTGCCCAGTAAGATTCTTCCAATCAAGTCCCTTTAGATCTATTTGCTTAACCTGTGAAAGAAATCTACTCTCAATATTTGGATAAGGGAACCAAGCCACTATAACTTGGCACTCCAGGTCCTTCCTTCAGCCTATCGGCTATACAGAGGGACAGTTCAGCCTACTGGTTAGGGATGAGGATGCTTCAACTCGATCTACAAATCTCTGAGCTGCCAATCCCTTGTCTGTGCTCTTGGCAAAGCTAACGGATTTCCTGACTTCAGCATCTCAAAAATGAGAGTGCTAATAGTACCTTGTATATTGGGTTGTGGTGAGGAAAGACACAAAGAGCACTCAGAGTAGGAACTAACATCCTGTGGTTGTCTGTCCTCACTTGCTGTCCCCACTAACGTTATGGGAAAGCACTCTACTGCCTTTGGCCACACGTACACTTGCAAGTCCTCCCCCACCTACCTGGGCGGCCAGACCTTTACCAAGGGGACCTGTGAGCAGCCTCGGCAGGGTTTGCTGCAGCTCATATCCCAGCTCTGCTACTAGCTGGCTGTGAGATCAAGAGTAAGGGACAGCCTCTCCAAGCCTCTGTAAAATGGGGACAGTACGATTACCCACGTAGCAGAGTATCTGTGAAACTAAATGAGATGATGGCGTGTAAAGCATGTGGCGCTCAAAGGTTGGCTCTTAGAAATGTGCGGAAATGGCAGGGAGCATGGGAAAGAGGAAATGAATGAGGAAAAACATGCAGTCTCCTGGGTGAATATGAACAGGAAAACTGAAGGCTATGCCAAGCATCAGAGGCAAGAACATGGTTGAATTTCCTCCTCAGCAGTGCTTCACTCAGAGCGGTTTTTTGTTTTGTTTTTTAACAGTCCTACGGGGAAGGGTAGGGGGAAGAACCAGCGGACAAGGAAAACCCAATGTTCCCAAGACCCAACTCGTCCACCATATTCTTTTCAGACAATGGCCAGGAGGCTTGTATCCTGTGTCCCTGCTGTTTCTTACCACTTGTTGTCCTGTCCTGGATACCTGTCATTTCTGAGCACTATGTGCCAGTAAGCACTTCACATTCACCACCCTGTGAGGGAGGGTCTTTGGCCCATTCTAGAGATGAGAAACTGAGGCCCAGAAGTGCAGCCACAGGGTCACAGTGGCAGAAACAGAGCTGGGAACTCACCCCAAAGTTGATGGGCACCAAGAAGTTAACTCACAGAGTGCTGGCACACAGGAGGTGGGATAATGTCTATAGGAAGAAATAAAAAGGCCCTTCTTTGTCTTATTGGATGGCAGGAAGTTTGTGGCTCCCACATTTCAGTGGCTCTTTTCAAATTTCTGAAAAGAAAGCCCATTTGTTCTGACAGTCAAATTTCTCCTTGATAGGAGCATCCCTGCTCCTGACTCCACACAGGCAACACATCACTGCCCACCGGAGGGCAAGGCAAACAGCCACGGCAGCAGGCTTCACGTGCAAGAAAGACATACTGGCTACCCTCACCTCCTCACCCTGGATATTCTTCCTCCTTCCCAGCGGCAGAGCCCTTGGAAAGCTGTGCTAGGAACCCAGCTACTCGGGAAACAGGAAAGAGGATCTAGAATCATGAACCACTGCAATCTTAAAACATTTTATTTGATGCAGAAATCCTAAGGTACAAAAACATTTTGCAAATGTCAGCTGTGACCTACTGTCACCTATTTACAGTTATGTACAAATCAGATAAGACATTGTTTTCAATGTAAAAACATAGCACACTGCTACAGTCCTGCTATTCCACCAAACCCCACAAAGGACAAACTTAAAGATGAAACAAAGACAATGGCAACAACCACCATGTTCCAATGTTCCACAGGCTTTCCCCCCCTAGATCGTAGTCACAGGGAGCTTCTGAAGTGAAAAAAAAAAAATAGTAAAAATAGAAGTTACCTACTCTCTAAATGAACATGTGGTTTTTACAAAAGTTTTTGCTTTGTCCAGACTCACCATGGTTTTTCTTGAGAGAAAAAACACAAGTTTTACATAACAATTACACATCAGTGTAATAACCCAAAGGAATTTTTTTGTCTAACAGATGGAGCAGCCAACTTTGTCTACAGCATGTACAAATAGAAGAATGCTTCTTTGAATATTCTCCACTGACATTTTACTTGATACAAATGTCAGAGATGCAGTCATAATGGTTTGCTTTTCTCAGACTTCTGATTGTGCAAAACACAGTGCTAGGTCATTTCAGAGCCATAGCCCCAGCCCTTCAGAACACAGGAGAGCTCCTGGAAGAGTCTGTGGTCCCAGCTGAACTTCGGGCAGGAAACAAAGAGCAGGAGGGGGGACAATTGGCCAAAATTCCCAAGAGGTTGTCCCTCACCTTCCTTAAAAATTAGCCCTTAGCAGCTGCTATCTTGCCGGTGATTAAGCTGAAGTCTGAACCATCTAATAATATTGAGTCATGAATTAAAGGCAAGGTCTAGAGGTATGTAAAATAGAATCCAAAATTGGGAGGGAGAGGTAGCTACCACTCAGAAGGTAAGAGTTGGTCTTGAAGAGAATTTTGGAGCTCAGGAATGACATCAGACACATCAGGAATAAGCACCAAGTGTCTGACCAGAAGAGGGGAAAAGAAAACACAATAGAAGACGATTGTTGGGGAGGAATGGATGGGGCGACCAAATAATCCTCAAAATGAATGCAGGCGATATACCATTTTTAAAAAGTGCCATTGTATTTGTAAGTAGTAAGAGAAGCTGGGCACACGAGAATTTCCCTGTAATCCCCATCCTGAGCTTGGCCGTCACAAGGCACCAATGCGAAGAAGGCACCACATTCTGTTTCGGCAACCAAACAGAGTGTGAAGCTGGGAAACAGAAGAGCAGTGAAAATTATTAAGCCCTTGGAAAACAAGAGCTATGAAGAATGGTTTAAGTAGGTGGGATTATTTATCACTGAAATAAAAACACCAGGGGGATGACTTCACTGTGGTTTTCAAATACACGGAAGGTAACCAGCTGTTCTTTTTCCACTACATGCAGAACAAAAGAAGGCTGGTTTGAATTTCTGTAAGACGTACAAAGAACTATCTGATCAGCAGGGCAGGTTACAGAATTTCCCTCACTGAAAATCCAGAATCCCATCCATAGCCATATGTCTGAAATAATTCAGGCTCAGCCCTGGCTGACACCGGGAGGGGGGACATCCTAGATAATCCAAACTTTCTCCCAGCTCCAAAACTCTGAAATTGGAATCCAAGCTATTGGCTTACAGTCAGACTTCCTTTTGTTTATTTTCACCCTGAGCCTGGAAAGGAGGGGACACAGAAAGGATGACCCAACACCCCAGGAGGACTCCTAACTGATCTCTCGGTATCAGGAAAAGCTTTTGTCTGGATACTGTTTCACATCTCCAAAACACAGTCACTTCACAGATCATTTAAAACAGAAGACAATGCAAATACCTGGCTCTAGTGGACACTCGGGGATTCCCTGCCCCACTCCCCACAACGCCTGCTGTTCTCATTAAGTCTTGGCCTAAGCTCAGAATTGCACATCATTTAAAAAATTATGAAGCCAAGAACTAAAACTATAAATAAGGCCCTTTAGGTTGTAGAGTTTAAATGAAAATTGTTCCAAGTGTTATGCTTTTTAAATTGGGGAACATAAATCTGATTTTGAAATTAGTAACTGGCCTGCCTTTCTCTTAAGGCACCATGAAACATAAAGAAGCCCTCAAACATTTCAAATACATTCACAATCGTATCAAACTACCTTGGGGGAGGCAAGGTGGGGAAGAAGCAATCCAGACACCAGCTGCATCTAGCAAGAGCATTTTCTGGTGGTACCAGACATCTGTAATTACCATGAACACTTTTCATTTCAAATCTTACAAGGCAGAGGTAGCAAACTGGCATCTAGTGGGCCAAATCAGGCCCACTCATGTGTTCTGTTGAATCTGAATTGAAAAAAAAAAATCTCTTTTAATTTAGCTGCCAATACTTTAGAAAATTAGAAACTTTCCTATAAAATTCCAGATTCTCAGCTTCTCTTGAAAAATGGGAAGATCAGGAGACACCACATGGCCACAAATGGCTGGAGTAGCTGCCCTCCTATGGGTGGGACACGGAGCACTTCAGTTTGCCACACTCCCCACCATGCCCTATGGTCTCTCTGACACTGAGAAGGTAGGTCATTGCCATTTATCACCACACTTCATTGATCTGTCGTCCTGGCCCGCTGCACTGGCACCTCCTGAAGGCACAGCATCCGCTAAATAAAAGCGGCAGTCTTCACCAACGATATGAAACAAGAAAGGCTAACAACCTTCATGCTGTTATTGTCCACATCTCTCCAATAAAGACACAAGGAAGGATTCCTCTCCCCTAAGAACCAAATTAGCATTGAGGCTATTGGGGACCATGGGGTTTTCTTTCTTAAGAGGAAGGTTGTGTCGTTTCTTCTCTAGGAGTAAAATAGCTTTTTCTTCATTTGTTTCTTTTAAAAGATGCTCAACTCTGAAAAAAGGAAAAGTTCTGAAAATCATGTAACTCCACATTTTTGGAGGAACAGTCTTCCTGTTTATTTGTGCTTAAGTCAGGGAACCTGAGACTAGGGCTTGGCTAGAAAAAAAAACACCCCACATTTGCAGCTATGAAGTCGCAAGACTGAACTTTAATATACAAACACACACGACCTCAAATTATGACCCATTGATTCTGATGATGTCATAGTTGCTAAAGACATTTTTGAACTTCTGCTCTGGGACTGTCTTCAGTTATTACTAATGTGTTAACCAAAAATGGTCTCATGACTTTAAGGCCCCATCTCATTTTTGGTTCAAAATGCTATTACCCAACCTGAGGGCCTGGGCCTGTGTCTTCTGATTCTCTCTGGAGATCAATGTGCCTCAAAGGCCCAGGATTTGGCCCTCTGGAGGATCCCCTGCAAGACACTCTGTCCACTGTGTGGCTGGACTGGGTCTGTCCAGGTGGTTCTTGTTGCTTGTGGCCAACCTCTGGGAGAAAAACACACCTTTACCTGGGCTTCCACTTCCCCAATCCATCCCTGGACAAAGCTGACTACGTCAGATGCTAAGTCCTTTCTGTAGGGCACTAGGGAGTTAAGATGAACACCTAGCTCCCTACCTTCAACTACCTTCAAGATTTGCTTACCTGGGTCCTTGGACCTACTCCAGGTGTCCTGCCCAGAGAACACCAGCTAACTTAGCCACACAAGCCTCTTATTCTCAGGACCAAGGCTTTTTATTGAGATCATCCTTATATTCTAATTCTTGTTTCCCCAATTTCAAGAAGCCTGTGATTCAGTAGAACCTTTATCTGAATTCCGTGTTATCATTTCCATTGACTGGAACAATGTATCAGTCAAAAACTGCAGGTCTGCTTAAAACAGATGTTTTGCCTTCATCTACAGGGCAACTGTTCTTATTCCCAGCACAAGATGGGGAGGTTTAAAAAAAAAAAAAAAGTGGAACTAGTAAGGCAAAACCACGAAGTTGGGACATCTCAACACTGTGGTTTTGCTACTTGGTATGTTAGAGTCTGCTTGTGTTGAACATAAGAAACATTAGTATTTCAAAATAAGTATCCAAACCATAAATCCAAACGAAAAGTTTACCTGATTTTTGGTCTAGCACATTTTTTCCCTTGCATTTTCACAAGAAGGAAGTTCATTTAGCAAGCTCTCTGCCCACATGCATGGAGCTCAGTTGATGCTCCCCACCCCCTGCCAGTCCTCCGTGCTGTTCCTGGGGTCGCTTTCTCAGAGATGCATCATTTTCTGTGCAAAGCTGAATATCTAACCTAAAAGTAGCTCCTCGGGGTTCCTTTGGAGCACGTACCATTTCTTGGCTTCAATCTCTCTTGATACTGTTCCAGAGTGAATTTTCACGTTAGCAAGTTTGGACTGACCAATCTCCCTTGCAGAACGTATCCTGACAGTGGAAGGGCAGGGCAGGCATATGAGGGCAGGAGCTCTGCACTTGTCCCAGACTCTCCAGTATCATGGAACATCTCTTCTCCAACCGGATGCCTGGTTCTGTGGGGGAGGTGGTTGTGAGGCTCACTTGTCTCCCCTGCAGAGCAGCTGCAGGAAACTCGATGCCAGAGAACAGACAAACACGTTCTTCCCCCAAGAAGCCCGTCAGCTGCCTTTACAGAGCATGGAGTGTGGCATTTGCATCAAAAATACACACAAACCTCTTCTTTGCAGCAAGGCGGCAAACCTTCCCTTCCCACCTGCTAAGCATGTGCTTGGATGGAAAGTCCTGCCTCATTCTACCTCCCAACCCCTCCTTGAGACATTTCTCAGTGTCTCCCTTAATATTGGTCCTACCTGCTAAAGGAGTAAAACCCAGGGTCCCCTGTGTAGTGCTGAGTAAAAGCAGGCTGCCCGAAGCCAACAGCACCCACGGAAAGGGTGGAGAAAGATGCTCACAACCCCTCAAGGACACAGGGAGAAGGGATTCCACAAAGACATCATCACACACATGCTAATAGACAAGCAGGATTTGAACAACTGTTTTCCCTTCGGAAGGAGAAATTCTGTAGAAATGTCATTCATTAAAAACAGAACATTTACTTTTCCTTTTTTAAAGCAAATTCTTTCCTCCTAAACTCTAAATACCTATTTTTGGTAGGAAAACAAGAGACCAATCTTTCACTGGGTAAATACAACAGAAACACACAGCGAAACATGATTCACAGGCTGAGTTGTGGGGGGAGTACTTTGAGATTCAAGAATTGAATGACTTCAGGTCTCATGTCTTCTTCAGATATTACAAGAGCAAACTCATCTTTGTGACAGTCTCCCCTCCACCTTCTTAAAATGAGATTTATCATTAGTCAAAACCAGTTCAGCAGATTAAGTGGCTGCCACCTGCACATCGCCATATTTCAATGGATTCTGATCCCTGATATTCTGGACACAGCTTTAGATCAGAAGTCAAATGAAGCACGGACTCCGGCTTCCAATAATCCAGCCCAGTTAGGTATTAGTCTTTTAAAAATAAACTTCCAGGCAGCAACATCTAAGATACTGCACAGTAAATGTAACCCCAGGAAACTTGGTGGGCAGATCCCGCCCCCACACAAAGCCTACTCAAACCAAGAGGCGGTCCTGTGTCCTGAGTTTTGCTGCTTTCTGGACATTGACCAACCTATGTCAGAAAGAATTGTCTAGATGGTCAGCCTGACCCTGCAGCCCCCACCTCAGTGTGCCATGGCACCCACGAACACATAAAGACTCGTATTATGAAAGGTGATACGATATACAGTCACCTCCTCGACCTTTGACTCAGAGCTTTTTTAACATCCAAGCCATTGTAAATTCTACACCCAAAACAGACAAGAACATCATCTGTAGGAACATGGATTCCAGATAGACTGGCACTTGATTTCTGTGGCTGTAATGGTACTAAAAGTGCTTCTCCACAAAGCATTTCCAATCAAAGTAGCCAACAGCGAATGGGCAAAGTCGGAAGAGATAAATAAAATCTGAATGAGCAGTGCAGGTATTTTCCTGTTTCTCTGTGCATGTTTCCTCCCGACCTCCCAGAGTTGGCTCTAATCCAAGGTCTGATCTAATGTGACCAGCTGCCGTCAGACCTTGTGGACATGCCTTCCAGAGATCCATATGGTTTTAGAAAATTGGAGACTTTGCCAAGATATCAGGTAGAGGGATGGGGCAAGGAGAGCAAGTACTGGCCCGAATTTCACTCCAAATATCCTTGTAGGACACCTCAGCTCCAAGCAGACTGCTCAACCAGGGAGAAGAGCTGGGGGACCAGAGAGAGGCAGCAGCTAAAGTGGCAATGCGTAGACTCTTCTGTTTTGTTACAAAGGGGCGACTGCGTGGAGTTCACCAGTGTAGCTGCAGCAACCAGGCTCTGCTCGGCACGCCCCAGAGGTGAGGAGCTTGGAAGGGAAGGCGGGAGGATCCTCCTCACCTAAGGAAAGAAGACAGGGCAGAGACACGTCATCGTACTTCACTGGGCTGGGGGCTAAGGCCAGAGTGTGGCTGCATCTGGGCTGGGACTATGGGCTTTACAAGCGAGGCAGGCATACCAACCGGCTCAAGACAGGGCACTCTCATCCTGGTGGCAGGCTCCCTTAGCCCAGGGTCAAGGGTTTGCATGCATGACTCCCGCTGGCCACAGGGACCGTAAGGAGCAGTCCCAGATGGCATCCTGCTGGTGCTCCCTTGGGAGGTAGGACTCTTCTACAGAGCCCTCCTACCTGGCCCTGTGCTGAGATATGATGGAGAGAATATCGTGTCCATCAACCCCTGGATCACAAGATGTGGCTTTCAAAGCACTGGCATTGGTGAGGGGTGGTGAACACCTCAAATCCCAACAAAGATACAGGTCCACAGCCCCTCATCCGATACCCCTGGGGCAAGCTGTCTTGGTAGTCAGATGTCTGTGGAGTTCAGGAAGGTGATATAATGCACACACTGCATGTTACGTAACACCACTTGTGGGGCTGGGCAAGCTCACTGTAACTTAGCATCAGTATTTCTGCAGTTCCCGTGAACACTCCCAGTGCCTGGAATAAATCGGGACTACCAATGGAGTTGGGTTACTTCCCATGAGGTTTCATTGCCAATAACTCCACCTGAAAATTAGGAAAACCCTTGCATGGATTTGGGAATTAGGGACAAAGGCTGTGGCCTGCATCAGGAACCCAACCCAAAGACACTCTGGGCTCTCCTGCACCTTACCCAGGCCAGAGGAGGAGGACACGCTCTCCGTCAGTGAAGATGTTTCTGTTTGATCCGCTGAGAGTCCTTCCATTAGGGGCAGAGACAGCTCCGAGGAGGGCACGGATGAGTCGTAGATGCCCGAGTCCCGGGGCATGTCCGAGGGGCTGGCGGCCTTCACCACGTGCAGCAGGGGGCGCAGGACCGAGCCGCTGCCGGGCCCAGGCCCCGCCTCCACGTCTGGGTCCAGGCCCAAGGGCTGGCCCTCCAAGGGCAAGTCGGCCTGCACCCCGGGGACCGCCTCGGCCTTGAGGCAGAAATCGCTGTCAGGGCCTGGTTTGCACATGACATCATTTAACACTAAGCCCGAGTCAAACTTCTCCAGCACTGGCTCCCGGTAGTGAAGTGGGGTAGGGCGTAGGGGAATGAATTGCTTCTCAAACCAGTCGGGCTCCTCATCGATAAATTGGTGCATGTTGCAAATGGCGACGTAAAGGGACCGACCTGATTTGCTGCGAAAGTAGTTCCTTCTGCTCACCTGTCCGGGGTACTGCCCGGGCTCCGGGAGACCGTGGTCTCGGGAGTGCAGGTGGGAACAGAGCTGGGGAAGGTTGTCCATGAGTTTGTACTTGGTGCTCAGGTCCAGGATGCCGGGAACATCTCCCTCGCAGGAATAGTCGAAGTAAACGGTGATGAACTTGCTGAGCTGGGCTGAGGAGCTCTGTTTGGCCTGGCGGAGCTTTTCAGCAATGGCGGACACAGCCACCAGGAAGAGCTCGCCCTTCCCGGAGCCCCGGCCGCTGCCTTTGTGCTTGTAGTTCTTCTTGTCCACAAAGTACTTCATGCCTTTGGAACACACCACGATGATGAACTGGGACTCATGGATCTTCTGGATGACCCATTCTCTCTGTCCTTCTCGGCAAAGACTGAAGTCTTCCCACAAGTCCAGAGCCACCTGGAAATAGATCACAGACTTCACTCACCCCAACCGTCTGGGGAGGGAGGGGTCAGGTCAGGTAACAAAAACAAGAGTGTTACAAGAAGGTCACATCATACGTCCCTTGAGTATTATCAGCACTGCCATGTGCAGGCTCAGAGCTGCTGGGCTTTGAGAACAGCTCACATTCTGTGGGTGATGGTCATGTGCCAGGCCCTCTGCATCGTGCCCCTGTTTTAGCCTAACGTGGGGCCATTAACACACTCACCCTATGAGGGAAGATCCTGAAGAGAAATCTGGAAGGTGATGATGGAAGGATCTGGGTGAAGGACCCCGAAGCAGGCAGCAAATGGGGCTCACATCTGGATGCCAGAGCTGCCCACAATGCTGACTGACTCACATCTAGAGAGCGTGACTGACAAAGAAGACCTCCTTGGCCCCAAGGTCAGCCACGCTGTTTACCAGTCAGTCAATGGCCAGAGAGGAGAGGGTGGTGGACTGTAGTAACACAGCCACTCTCCTTAATGCACTTAGTGAATGACTGGCACCTCCCCCCATGACTTCATGGCAATCTATGGGGTCATCTCCCTAGAAGGCCTTTAACCCCAAGGAGCCTCTGGGAGGGCATTTGGGGGGAGGGGCACTGACAAAGGAAGGAAAACCAGGCACGCATGTCCTCTTCAGAGGGCTTCACCTTCTCTGACCATTTTCATGTGATTCTGCTGAAAACGTCTCTTGGCAGTTGTATTAACCTTTCTTTCTGTGGCTCAGAAACTAATTCCTGGGGGTGCCTGGGTGGCTCAGTCAGTTAAGTCTTCAGCTCAGGTCATCATCTCATGGTTGATGAATTCGAGTCCTGCATTGGGCTCTGCACTTACAGTGTGAAGCCTGCCTGGGATATTTTCTCTCTCCCTCTCTCTTGCCCCTCCTCCATTTGTGCACGTGCTTGCTTGCTCTCTCTCTCTCTCTCAAAAATAAACAAACTTAAAAAAAAAAGGGAAACTAATTCCCAGGGGCTATGCCTGAGTGCAGGAGCCACTGTCTCTTATGAGGAAGGGTGTTCTGAAATGATTTTCTTCCTTTTTGGCTCTAAGGTGTTATCAAAGGGAAGAAGGCCCCCAGCGTTCACTCACTTGCTGAAAATAATCCTAAATCATCTTATGTTTCCTTAATTCTCACTAGCATTATACATTCTAAAAGCTAACTAGAAATATATACCAAGCATTTTAAAAATTTTCCCATCTTTGACCCAGCAATTCCACTTCCTGGCTTCTATCTCTGGAAAATCATTAGAAAGGAGGCAAAATTGAACTACTGAAGCTGTTTAACAATATGAAATAACTCAATTATAGTAAATTGATATTATGGATCATGTGGCTAAAGTTGCATGGTGCAGTCATGCTGGAAAACAGTATGGAGGTTCCCCAAAAAGTCAAAAATAGAATTGCTCTATGATCCAGCAATTGTACTATTATGTATTTCCCCACAGAATACAAAAATGCTAATGTATCCTGATGTTTATAGCAGCATTATCAACAAAAGGCAAATTATGGAAAGGCTCAAATGTCCATCGATAAAGAAGATGTGGTTTATATACACAATGGAATACTACTTGGTGATGAAAAAGAATGAAATCTTGCCATTTGCAACAATGTGGATGGAATAGGAGGGTAATATGCTAAACGAAATAAGTCAGTCAGAGAAAGACAGATATCATGTGATGTCACTCATATGTGGGATTTGAGAAACTCAACAGATGAGTTGAGGGGAAGGAAAGGAAAAATAAGATACAACAGAAAGGGAGGCAAACCATAAGAGACTCTTTAAACACGGAATGAACTGAGAGTTGATGGGGGTGGGGGATTGGGAGGGTGGGGAAGATGGGTGATGGGCATGGAGAAGGGCACTTGTTGGGATGAGCACTGGGCATTGTATGTAAGTGATGAATCATGAAAATCTACTCCTGAAGCCAAGACTACACTGTATGTTAGCAAACTTGACAATGGAAAAAAAAAAAAAAGATGTGGCATGTATATATTATATATTATACATTAGATGTTATATATATTTTATTATTACATTATATTATATATATGTCCCGCATGATGGGACATTACTCAGCCATAGAAAAGAATGAAATCTTGCCATTTTCAATGACATGGATGGAGCTAGAGAAGATTATACTAACCAAAATAAGTCAGAGAAAGACAAATACCATATGATTTCACTCATATGTGGAATTTAAGAAACAAAACAAATGATCATTGGGAAAAAAGGGAGAGAGAAAGCAAACCAAGAAACAGACTCTTAACTATAGAGAACAAACTGATGGTTACCAGAGGGGAGGTGGGTGGGGGATGGGTGAAATAGGTGATGGGGATTAAGGAGGGCACTTGTCCTGATGAGCACCAAGTGTTGTATGGAAGTGTTGAATCACTACTGTCTATACTGGAAAATAATATTACCCTGTATGTTTTACTAACAGGAATTTAAATACAAACTTAAAAAGTAATGAAATAAAATGATAGTTTACATAGAACTTTCAATAGTGTAAAAAGTTATTAAATGAAGAGACAGGAAAAAATCATTCCAATCACCCCAAAATGGAAAACTGTATGCATGACTTCATCTATGTAGAAAGGAACTGGAAGGAAATACACCAAGTATTAACTGTGGGTCCTCTTTTCTCCAGGTTGAGATTACAGGCCATTTTTTGTTTTTGTCATCCTTTAGTGTTTGCAAATTTTCTACAGTAAGCATTACCCTCATAATTGGAAGACTTTTTCCACCTGAGGCTAGTTAGTTACAAAGTAGAGCAAATGGGTTGTCTGTGTCTAAAGACTGTGTGGCACCCGCTGGAGCTTGTAATTGGTTTTTCAGTACACAGGCCAATCGGCCCATCTCTGTAGCTTCATGTGTCAGCCTTGTAAATAGGTGTTCCTGACACTAGGGGGCAGCCTCGCTACATGAAAAGACTAAAACCTACCAGGAGGCAGAGTATCAAAGCACAAACAACTTCAATTACACAATTACTGTACAATTCTTGCATTGGCAAGAAACAGAGTGTGCCTTCCATGAGAGCTTCAAACTTCACTCTAAAATTAGCACTATGACATTATAGAAAAGCTACATATTTAGAGCTTAATTCAAAAGAATAGGCAAGAAACCTGAGTGGACCATTTGAGTACTTCACAAATTATTGTTCTCCTTTCTTAGCAAAACTTCTCCAAAGAGCTGTCTAAACCCAATGCTTTATTTTTCATGTTCTCTTAGACCTTTCAAGGCTCACCAGGATATTTTGAGTGACCACCCCCCAACACTCCCGTTGCATGTTTCCAGGGCACATGCTGCTTCCCTCCATGCAACTGCATGGTCTTTTTGATGTTTATAAAACTTCCTGCCAGGTAGGTACCACTAAAGGCTTTTGAGCAGGAGTATTTCAGGGTTAGGACTAAGCATTAGGAAACATTTAGTGCTGGCGATGGGTAGGACAGACTGAAGAAGTGTGAGGCTGACCCCGATTTGGAAGCCAGCCCCTGGTGGAAGGCAAGAGTCACCAAAGGAGGCAGGGAGGTGGTGAGGAGCATGGGAGCATGTGTCCTGCCCAGGGGAACAGAAGAGACTTCAGACTCCTCACCTCACAGCCGCAGAAGTCCTGGAGGAAGTAGGCAAAACACCGGACAACGTTCATGTGATTCTGGCCATCTTTACTGGAATAGCAGAGGAAAACCTTCGGCCGAGGCCAGAGCCTCTCTCTGGGGAGTGCCGTGGTGTACGAGGAGGACTCAGAACTCTCTTCATCTAAATGTGAATATATATTTTCTAAATTGGAAAAGAAGATAAGGTTGATGCCTATGAGCAATGCTTTGTCCTGTTCCCTGAGACTCAGGACCTAATGCCATCTTCAAGAAACAACAGTTGACATGTCTGCCTGAGCATGTGCCCAGTGCGCCCCACCCCCCCAGCCCCTGGGGACACCACCGGGAATGGGACAGCTGATTTCTCCAGCGGAGCAACAAATGGCCAAGATTTGTTGTTCGCCTGACACTGACCTCAAGTAGGCTGGGAAAACTGCAGGGACCACCCTGGCCAGCAGAGAGCACCCAGAAGCAGCTGGTGCTCCAGGTGTTAACTACCAGACCAATTAAGCACTGACAGCTGAGCTTCTTAAACAAAAGGGGTGGGCGGGAGAAAAGAAAACCCTTTTACTGAGGTATAACTTATAAAGTATATAACTCTTAAGAGTACATCTCAACAAACTTTTATCTAAATATATACCTGTGCAACCACCACTCAGATCAAGGTATGAAACATTTCCAAGCTCCCCCAGGAAGTTCCTTTCCAACACCTGACTTTTATAAGTGATCACGCCCTACCTCTGCCCTTACACCTTTAAACTTCCTTTATGTTCTTGAATTTACTACCTTAAATTTGAGAACAGAATTACAGCTTCGTGTTCATGGCTCCTGAGGTTAAAAATCAAGCATTTTAATGCCAGGAACTACAGGAGCTATGTGGCTTCCCAGATGCCCACTCTGGGTGGGACCAAGGGCTCCCAGGCTCCCTCTGTTGGCCGTGGTCCTGCCAACCTGGGGGGAACACAACACACAGATACCTTGTTGCTTCTTGCGGCACATCACGGTGAAGAGGGTGGCAAATGCGGAGATGACAACCAGAGGCACGGTGATGGCAACAGCCCTAATGGGCCCGGCCCACGGGGAATGTGCTGGGAAATTTCAAAGACAAGAGGCTTGAAACTTAAGCAGCACAAGGTCAAAGGGAAATCTCCCCCCACCTTTTTAAACACAAGCTGCATAACAGATTCTAGAACCTCTTGACCACATTTCTCTAGTACTGGTCTGGTGATTATAAAAGGATTCCTTTTAAAGGGTTATAGGATACAATACCACAGTTAGAGTTGCTGGAACAGTAAATACCTATGAGTGGGAATTCTGCCCAAGGAAACCTCACCTCCCACCACTTTTCTTCCAAGGACAAGTGACTATTTAGTCCCAGCTACACACAAATACACACCAACCACACTGGCGTCAGTTTTCCAGGCACTGACATTAGGATGGAAGGAAAGTCAGCTTTGATGGGATAGCTTTTCTTTTTATTGTTTTTAAGTTTATTCTGAGAGAGAGTGTGCATACACATGTGAGAGGGGGAGGGACAGACAGAGAGAATCCCAAGCAGGCTTTGCACTGTCAGTGCAGTCTGACTTGGGGGGATGTGGGGCTCAATCTCACAAACTGTGAGATCATGACCTGAGCCAGGTGAGCCAAGATCATGACCGGAGCTGAAATCAAGAGTCAGATGCTTAACTGACTGAGACACCCAAGCACCTCTGATGGAACATCTTTTTAAAAGACAGGAGCTCAAATGCTGTGTTTTGATTTTGTAAAACATGAAGTATAGAATGTTATCAAATAGCATGGTCTGCTGTAGTCCTGTGCCAACATTTCACACAGAAAATTAAAAAAAAAATCATACCTGGCTTTAAGGCATAATGCATCACTTTTCTTGTTGTATTAGTGTCATCCACCAGCTACAAAACAGAGGATGATGTATCATTATTTTATAAAAGTGATAACATCTCAACAGATTCCGTCCATGTTTCCCTATGTAGACAGTGGGGGGTAGGAGGAAGGAGAGCTGCTGTCTATGATCATGAATGAGCCAGGACTAGACATTACATCAGATCCATCTCTGCTTTACCAACTCAAAACCCTCAACCTCATCACCTTTCCTTTCATGAATCAAACGTGGTTCATTCATTGATGAATCAGCTGGTGAGTTCCACATTCTAACAATCTTCAATTACAACGGCATCCTACCACTAATTTTATGAGGCCCCCATTAATGCTTTAAGAGGGTTTAAAACCCTCTTAAAACCACATACTGCTACCAAGTCATACAACCAGTGTTTCTCCTAAAATGTTGAAACATGTTGGTTTCTCTGAATAGTGGGGCTATGGGCAAATTTTTAATTTCATTTCCTATTTTTCTTTTTTTCTATTTTTGTTTGACTCCTATTTTTTGTAGTATGTTTGATACTAAAAAAGTAATCTAAAATAAAGAAGAAAAATATATATCCCTTGCATGCTTTTTTCCGTGGTATTTAGAACTTCATATATATTAATACAGAAAATGTCAGCAGAAACCTAGAGAGGGATAGGCAGATATAATGGACAGCACTTTTGCTGTTTTATTACTAAAAGTTTTTATTTTTTTATTTTTATTTGAGAGAAAGAGCAAGCGTGTGAGTGGGGGAGGGGCAGAGAGAGAGAGAGAGAGAGAGAGAGAGGGAGGGAGGGAGGGAGGGGGAGGGAATCCCAAGCAGGCCCCACACACTATCAGTGCAGAGCTCGATGCCAGGACTGTGACATCATGATCTGAGCCAAAACCAAGAGTCAGACGCTCAACCAAATGAGTCACCCAGGCGTCCCACTAAATAATTTTTAAATCTAAATTTTTAAAAACATATTTTTGTAGTATGAGGATGTAGGGGCCCAGGGCAGGTTGTCCCTGTAGGTATCACAATGGCCTATTGATAAATACTTTGAAATGAAGTTACTTGGCGAACAAGCAAGGACACTCAGACCCTCCCTTCTGTCCCCCTGAAAGCAGGAAACAGATCTCCCATATAACAAATACTCTCACTATACGAACAAGTAAAAACGACATCCTTCTGGTCTGAGATAGGGACTTGAAAGTCGAGAAAGCTGTAGAAACAAACCTTGTTATTTTTTTCTAATTTATTACCTCAGCCTAAATTCCACTTAGAATTCCTTATTAAGTAAAGCTCCCAAACATCTATTTTCTTTATCCTGTCAACTCCTCACTAATTTAGTATCTCTTTGTTTAAAAAGTATAAAAACTACACCTGCCTTTGTCATTTCTTTGGGTCTCAATTTCATTATTGGGCCTCTGTGCCCACTCAGTAAGACTCTGGTTTTCTTCTCCCCATAATCTGTCTCATGTCAATTTAATTCCTAAAACAGCTAGAAGAACCCAGGGAGGAAAGAAGGAGGCTTCTTCCTCCCCTACAAAGGAATACTGTCTAAAAATTCTAAATCATGGACTATATGGTTTCATTAAAATATTTATATGAAATATTTGAAATAATGAATGAGAAAAATCAAAGATTGATTACATATAAACTTTTTAAAAAGCATGTTAAGGACCATGTAAAAATATAATTGTACACACCCTCGATGGCTTGAAATTTTAGTGTTTTAAACAGTGGGAATTCTACATGAACTAGATTCATTCTGTAGAATTAATAATAGGGCTTTCTTGAGTTATACGTACCTCAATTATATAATCCCCAGGAGAAACATTTTGAAGGAGGCAGCTGGTTGTCTCTGTATTTTGGTCCTGCAAAGAAACAAAACACTTTTAAAACTCACTTCTTGGATAAAGGTCATCTGGACTGCTCTTTTCCCCCTAGAGCTGAAGGAGACTTGCCACCAGTCTTAATATGTTCAGAACACTTTGATTAGGGCAGAAAGCAACCATGTGTATCTGCTACATGTTATCTGAGTTTCACTTTGATAAAAAGGCCCAGGAGAGCCCAGGACCAACCCCCCAACCCCCATAGTCTAAACTTAGCTGGTGATGCCCTCAGCAGGCATATGTCATCTGAAGACAAAGAAACTAGTTAGAATACCCTTGACTTATTGAAAGGGTGAGGAAAGAAATTACCCGCCCATGTTTGTGCATGTTTTATGTGCTGTAATTTTAACTTGAGCAGAAGGTCAAGGAAGATCAATGACACAGATGAGAGCCCACAGGAAAACAAAACTCAACAATATAGGAGCATCCAGGAAGGCACTAAGTTCTGCTACCCTGACCCAAACCCTCTCCTGGTGCTCGCTAGAGGCGATCTAGCAGTTCTGTGCACTTGCACCAGACATCTTCCCCTCTTGCTGACCACCCTCAGTTTAAGAACTTGGCTGCTGAGCTTCTACTTGACTTTGGCCTATGTGTAAAATCAGTAGGCCCCTAAAATCCTAGTGGTTTGGCTCCTAGATGTGGCATTTCCACTGACTAGCTGTGTGACCTTGAGCAAGCTAGGTGACCACCTGAGCCTCAGGTTGCCCATCTGTAAAGTGGGGTGACAGCAGCCTCTGTTGCATAGAGTTGTAATGATTCAGTGAGCATAAAGCACGGTGACTGGCACACAGTGAGCGCCCAATTAATGTTTAAAATGTAGCAGAAGGAACTAGAAATACTTCATTCTTTTGGCTCCTTGGTAATATCTTTCCCAGGCTACATCACCACGGGGATAGCTGGGGTGTAGGTAACTGGGGAGTGAGGATATCCCTAAGACTATGCTGGAATATCTACAACTGCTGAGAGTCAAAGCCTAATGTTCATGTTGAACCACCCAGATTCCAGGGGCCCAGGGGTCACTTTAAAACATGTACTATTCCAGAGGAACCTGGGTGGCTCAGTCGGTTAAGTGTCTGACTTCGGCTTGGGTCATGATCTCACGGTTCGTGAGTTCGAGCCCTGTGTCAGGCTCTGTGCTGACAGCTCAGAGCCTGGAACCTGCTTCAGATTCTGCATCTCTCTCTCTCTTTCTGCCCCTCCCCCACTCATGCTCTGTTTCTCTCTCAAAAATAAACATTAAAAAACATTTAAAACATGTAGTATTCCTTAATGTACACATAGCAGCTCACCTGTTTACAGGTCTTTCGCTTGAAGGGCCCTTCATGCTTGAGCTTATAATGAAGATAGAAGAAACGGAAGCCAAAGGTGTGTGGTGCGTGGTCAAAGGACACCTGCATGTCCAAACCGTGCTGGGTGATGTTCAGGTTCCGAGGCTTCCAGACTGGGAGGAGGAAGGACTCGGATGAGCACCCAGAGGCCACCCCGACACCACTGTGCTGGAAAGACTTGACGGATAGGAACGGCTATACTCACAGGGTTTACAGGCCAGGTTGTCCGGCTGTAGCAGTAGGTCGCAGGCTATTAAGAAAGATGTGTATTTTTAGTTATAGTACAGTCTGACATTTTCCTCATGCAATAATTCAATAAAATGTAAATATATGGCGCTGGGTACTGCTGGTCAAAGTATAAAATAGATCAATTGAGCAATGATTTCCGGTACAGTGCAGTTATATCTCATGAAAATTTAAATTGTACAATATAAAAATATTAATGCAGTTCATTTTGTGCCAAATAAATGGAAACAGTGTAAAGTCACCCAACCTTTTAAAGCTTGTCAAGCATTACATAGTTTCAAGGCCAGTGGGACTGTGTTCAGCCCACGGCCACATGGAGGCTCTGTTTCAGCTGTAAACAGAAGTGACGCCAGCCTGCTCCACTGCACAGGTGCTTAGGCGCAAGAGAACTTTGGAGTGATCCTAGTAACTGCCTTGGGTTGTTTTCACATTTGCCAGCATTCTATTTTAAAATCCTTTTGGGGGTGTCTGGGTGGCTCAGTCAGTTAAATGTCCGATTTCAGCTCAGGTCACGATCTCAGGGTTCGTGAGTTCGAGCCCCGAGTCAGGCTCTGTGCTGACAGCGTGGAGCTTGCTTCAGATTCTGTATCTATCTATCTATCTATCTATCTCTATCTCTCTCTCTCTCTCTCTCTCTCTCTCTCTCTCTCTCTCCCCCCCCGCCCCTCCCCCACTCATACACATGCACACTCTCTCTCTCTCTCTCTCAAAAATAAATATATAAATAAATAAACATTTTAAAATCCTTTTGATGGAGTCTAAAAATGGCATGCAGGCATCTACTAAATAGTGGCACCAGCACTGAAAACTAGGCTGTAGAGTTTTGAAACAGGACTTAAATGTGATAAAAACACAAGAGAGGGGCCAAACAGCTAGTCCAATATGCCATGTTGCTAACCCAGGGAGAACCTTCTGGAAAATGTCCACATACTGCCAAGAAAATCAAAGGCAGCATCACGATCACAGGGCACGGAAATGGTGATAAACACATCTCCCGCCTCTGCCTCACCCCCAGATAGACACAATGATTCTGATGGGAAGACTTTATCTTAAATTATGCTAGTTCTGATTAAGGCAAGCTTTTCTTAAACATATTTGAATCCTCTAACTGGTTCTGTGTAAGGCACTGAGATGTAAAATGCATATAGTCTTTGCCCTATGGAATCATATTTTAATTAAGAAAATGAGACCAAACTGTTATAAAATAATTGTGCTGCACAGGAAACACAGTTTAAAAAAAGAAAAGAAAGGCAAAAAGAAAACCAGAGTGTGAATGCTGCAGCTGAGAACAAAAACATCACAGAGGAGGAGGACGGCAACTGGGCCACATAGGAAGGGCTGTTGAGTTGGCCTGACAGCTGACCATCAGGGGTCTGGTATGCCGGACAGAAAGACTGGACGGGAAGGCAAGAGGGAATGGCTGCAGGTTTCAGGATGCCTCGGCACCAAATCTGAAAGCAGCGATTCAGGTTGAAGAAAGACACACCACACCGTGCACAGAACAGACGGGAAAGGGTTGGCTGGTCAGCATGGTTGGCTGGAGAGTGTGGACTCCAGAGTCAGACTTCTGGGTTCAAATCCCAGCTCCCACCAGGCTCTTTAATCTCTGGGTGTATCACTGCACATGTAATAAGTGGACATGAGAGAATTAAATTCTTGAAGGGTTGGAATGGGGGTAAACTGAGTCAGTGTTTAGAAAGCATTTAGGGGTGCCCTGTGTGGCTCAGTTGGTTAAGTATCCAACTTCAACTCAGGTCATGATCTCATGAGGTTTATGAGTTCAAGCGCCGCGTCGGGCTCTGTGCTGACAGCTCAAAACCTGGAGCCTGCTTTGGATTCTGTGTCTCCCTCTCTCTCTGCCCCTCCCCTGCTCATGCTCTGTTTCTCTCTCTCTCTTTCAAAAATAAACAAACATTAAAAAAAAAAAAAAAAAAAAAAAAAAAAAAAAAAAAAAAAAGCACAGGACCTGACACGTGAAGGTTAAAAAAACAAACTTTCTAGAAAAAGGCAATCTCAGGGTTGTTGCTTAATTTTCTTAATGTAATCCTGAAAACAGGCAATCACTCACAGAAGCCACCTTCCTGATGACAGGTAAAAGATGGATTATTTCACGCTCTCCCCTTCACCCCAAAAAATCAACTTCTACTGTTTATTCCTGCTCTTCTTTTTTCCTAAATGGTTTTAATATATGGCTGTCTGACAGCACTTTAAAAAAAAAAGAAAAAAAAAAGAAATCAAGCATCAACATCTACTCTTGAACAAGCGTGAAATGGGTGTCGTAGGCAGTATTGGGTGAATACTGCCTAGGCCAAATCCTAATTCTAAGAATTGCTTTTCTGGGTACTTTTCCTGGATGCTTTTCTCCTCACGATGCTGGTGTCATACCAGTATTTGGTATATTTCTCCAAAAAGTCATTAGAATCAGGAGCAATCTCATCATGGGAACCAGGCAAGAAAGGCCATACTCACTGCGGGTTCTGAAGAAGAAAGGGTGGTAATTGCTTTCATTTTTAATGGAAGGAAAAGGGACGATCTTCACAAAGTAATCCGTTTCAAATTTCATATTCAGGAAAGGTTGAGATTCCATTCCCTAAAAGGGAATAAAAACAGACATGATATCATGAAGAAATTACCCACCCCTCCACCTACACACAGGACCTTCAGTCCTCTCTGATAGTCACCCAGACACCGCTCCAGAGCTAGGGGCTATTTTCTGGACCAAGTTTAGGTTTGGATCCCTAACCGAAATAAAGACTGACAATGCTGCCTGTGCTCTGGCAAAGAAGCCCTAGGTGGTGAACGCGGAACCTCAAAGCTGGTGGGGAGGAGTCCGCGTGCTCTTGAGTGCACAAAGCCACCTTCCAGGACATGTAACCTGAGAGGTGTGTTTACCAGCGAGAGGTGCTGGAGGGTTTCTCTGGGTGTGGAGCAGGCTCAGGGTGTTGCCGAGCTGTTTCTCGCCCACCTTGGCAGGAGGGGTGGACCCCACAGCCCCTCCTTCTCCAGTTTCACAGACATTCAATAGACCATTCAGACGCCCAGAACAATGGCGTGTCTCCAGGGGCACATTCCCCGCGTGTGACTTACAGTTCTTTTGAAGCTACTGTTGAGCTGCTTTGGGTCCTTTAGAATCAGTTGTTGGCACCGTCTTCCCTCTGACTTCAGCTCCTCCAGTATTACTCGAAATCCTTTTAGGAATTCGATGCCTAAGCAGAGCAGAATGCTTTTATTAAAAGCCGACCTAATTACTTTTGAACACACTTTCCTTCCTCCAAGATTACCATCCTTTCCACCTACACAACGGAGGTAAAGGAATTCTTACTTTGGCTAGCACATCTGAGTCTTACAGAAAGGAAAACCACATACCCCGCATTCCTCTGGTACAGGCCAGGTGATTTTCTCCATCCCATCATTACTAATTAATTAGCTCTAATCCAGCCAGCTACTTCACAAATGCCCATTGCCTCTGTGACATTAGGGTTCAAATATATAGACTCAAGTCACAAGTGATCCTAAAAGTCTACAGTGGAATACACAATTTCTAGGTCCTGACACAGAGTGTATTCAGCTGATGGTAATTCCCAATGCTGACTAGGGACTCCCGTAAACCATGTTTCTGCTTTAAGTTTTCGTCCTATATTTTGCTGGCATGGTTCATCCAAGTAATGCACAAAATTCCCAACAAAGTGTGTGCCTACACCCAAGGGGTTTCTAGACTTGGGATTAAATAGCTCAGAACGCCCATGTGATTGACAAAGTTCTTGCTCTAATCATGCCTGAAAGGCAGACACCCAAGGGCTGCCCAGTGTGCGCTCTTCATACAGCCCTCAGAGGCCCCGAGACGCCCACAGTGCCACTGAAAGACGCCCGGCCCAGCCTCCCGCCACCTGAGGATTAAGCTCCGCTGATCACAAGAGCCAGTACCAGTGCTCTTCGTCATTTGGAGACTGGAGCGGTCCGACTGCAGCTGGAGATCCCCAAAGCCGGCCTCAATTGGCACGGTATCGATTTCGCATTCTTTCTGAACACTAGACAAGGAGACAATTTCAACCCTTCCCCTCCCGGGGCAAAGTAATGACATAGGATGCAATTAACCAGGTGGAAAAAGTACCGATGGCAAAGGACAGGAAAATCTTTTTCGAAAAGGTTCTTTTATCCTATAATTATTTGATGAAGAACACGTATTTTATGGTGAGTAGGGCAAAGGAGTTACAATTAGAGCTTCACATTTTCAGGGGTCACGGGGTACAGTGTGCAGGCACTGACTCTGCTGTACTGTATTTCAAGTTTAAAGCTTCCTGTGGGGGTGAGAGCCACCTGACCCACAGCCCAAGATTCAGATACAACAGGAGCCACAGTCTCTGACCAGCAACTAAGATTTAATTCATGTCATGTCCCTAGAACTCCTGTTTAACAAAAGCTGGATGATTCATATAATTAAAGACTGCGCACCTCACAGTTTCATAAAATTCATCAGCTGAGGTGGGAGTAGGTGGTTCTAGTCCTTATTTTTATTTATTTTTTAAATGTTTTTTCAAGTTTATTTATTTAGAGGGAGAACACAAGTTGAGGCAGAGAGAGAGAGAGAGAGAGAGACAGAGAATCCCAAGCAGGCTCCATGTTGTCAGCACAGAGCCCGACGCGAGGCTCGATCCCACAAACTGTGAGATCATGATCTGAGCCAAAATCAAGAGTCAAATGCTTGGGACACCGGGGTGGCTCAGTCAGTTAAGGTCCGACTTCGGCCTGGGTCATGATCTCACAGCTTGGGAGTTTGAGCCTTACATCGGGCTCTGTGCTGACAACTCAGAGACTGAAGCTTGCTTCCAATTCTGTGTCTCCCTCTCTCTCTGCCCCTCCCCCGTTCTCTCTCTCTCTCTCTCTCTCTCTCTCTCTCTCTCCCCCCCCCCTCCAAAATAAATAAATGTTAAAAAATTTTTTTTTAAAAAAGGGTCAGATGCTTAACCAACTGAGCCACCCAGGAGCCCCTAGTTCTTATTTTTAAGAGGTTAGCGTGAAAAACCACTATGCCAAGTCTGGCAGGTGGGGGTAAAAGCAGCAAATGTAAACCTTAACGCCTTTATCACAACACTCTGAATTCCTTTTAGTTACACGTTTAACAACTTTACAGAGCAACTTCCCATGAAGGGACGTATTTACTCCTCATCATTTAAAACTCATTAATCCTTCTGGCATCCATGGGAGGAAGGTATTGTCCTCATTTTACAAATGAGGACATAGGTACAGAGACAATGACTTATCCAGGATCACACAGGAATTAAATGGCAGATGTGGGATTCAAACCCAGGAGTGTCTGGCTCTAAGCTGGTACACTTTTTTTTTTTTTAACGTTTGTTTATTTTTGAGAGACAGAGACAGAGCGCGAACAGGGGACAGGCAGAGAGAGAGGGAGACACAGAATCCGAAGCAGGCTCCAGGCTCTGAGCTGTCAGCACAGCACCCGATGTGGGGCTCAAACCCACGAACCGTGAGATCATGACCTCAGTTGAAGTTGGACACCCTTCTAAGCTGGTGCTCTTAACCCATATGCTTTTCTGTCACCCAAGGAGTCTTTTTTTTTAAATGTATATTTATTTTTAAGAGAGAACACAAGTGGTAGAGGGGCAGGGAGAGAGGGAGACAGAGGATCTGAAGCAGGCTCCGCACTGACAGTTTGAGCCCAACGCGGGGCTCAAACTCACGAACCAAGAGATCATGACCTGAGCCGAAGTTGGACACTCAACCCACTAAATCACCCAGGCTCCCCAGGACTTTCCTTGATAGAACCTGATAGAAACAGAACCTGTCCACCCACAAATCGTCATTCAGGAAAAGCACCACATTCTGCCCTCACTGCTCCACCTGTTAGTTTTCCAACCACCTAGCTTCCATCCCTTACTTGCATTCTAAAGGAGACTGCAATTTGTCAGGCCAACCCCTCAACCGTATAGCCTTACATGGAATGACCACTTCCTGTTGATCCACAGAGAATGTTTTTATCTTTAAATGTTAAGATAATGTTATTTTTGGAAAACCCACTGGGTTCAGACCCAGCAGTATTTACACGGATAAATGAGTCAGGCCCATGGATCTAATCCTTCGTCCCTCACTCTGCACTCACCTCTCCTGCAGTCTGGTTTTTCTGAGAATTATCCTGTTCAGATTAAGAAATCCAGACTTTATGTTACTTTTCCCTTATCCAGATTTCTTTTTCTTTTTTTTAATTCTAAGATTCAGTGGCAATGTCAAAGAAACAGGTTTGAGGACCAGGTTTTGATGATGATAACAGTAGCCATTTTTTTTTCTTCTTAAAGATTTTATTATTATGCTTTTTTTATTTGAGAGAGAGGGAGGGAGCACAGCAGAGGAGAGGGGCAGAAGGAGAGAAAGAATCTCAAGCAGGCTCCAGACTCAGTGCAGAGCCCAATGCAGGGCTGGATCCCACCACCCTGGGATCATGACCTGAGCCAAAATCAAGAATCGGACACTCAATCAGCTGAACCACCCAGGTGCCCCTAAAGATTTTAAGTAATCTCTACATCCAACATGGGACTTGAACTCACAACTGAGATCAAGAGTTGCATGCTCTACCAACTGAGCCAGCCATGTGTCCCAATAGCCACTGTTTTAAATTTTAAGAGCTCTTTCTAGAGATGGCTGGCTGACACAGTTGGATGACTCTTGATCTCAGTGGTCGTGAGTTTGAGCTCCACGCTGGGTACCCAGATTATTTAATAAAAACTTAAAAAATAAAAGAACTCTTTCTAGAAATACTGCGTGCATGCGCGTGTGTGTGGAAATCGTACAAAAACCAGGAGGCCGTCAGTCATCTTCACATCACAGATGGGGAAGCCAGGGCTCAGCAAGGCTTAGCAGCCTCTTGTGGCAGGTAGAATCTGGGTTCACACCCAGGCCCATCTGAACAAATGAGCCCTGACCATGTCCCCCACCCAGCTGTCCCATCCTCTCTTATATCATCAACTCATTAAAGAGGACAAGCAAACTCTGTCCTAATCTGAATCTGACCAGATAATGTGGGTTTGCTTTTTTTCTGTTACTTCATTTTGAATTTTTTTCAGCCCACACAGTTCACATAAATTCAGTTAGTTGCCAAGATTTAAAAACTATTGACTTTAGAGTCACTTGGGTGGCTCAGTCAGTTGAGCATCCGACTTCGACTCAGGTCATGATCTCATGGTTAGGGACTTCAAGCCACGCATCGGGCTTGCTGCTGTCAGCATGGAGCCCATCTTAGATTCTCTGTCCCCTCTCTCTTTGCCCTTCCCCTGTTTGCTCTCTCAAAAAAAAAAACATTTTTCTTAAATTATTGATTTTATGGATTCTTACGAGCACTGAGATATTCCTGTAAACTCACAACACGTGCCAGTGCTGTGCCCAGATATCCATGTGGGCATACAGATGGCCAATGCTGGATGCTAAAGCCATTATGCCCTTGGACAGGTCACCTGTCCCCTGGCTACTGCTTAGACCCAAAGGCTAAGGCTTCAGCACGATTTATTGCCATACACTATTATTCTTCAAACCCACATCTCTCTCAGTAACAGCCAAGGGAACAAAAGATGAGCCATGGGGTACAGTATTAAGCTCTGTACATGCCCAGGAAGTACATGCAATAAAGCAGGAAGCATATCTGTGCCCAAGCACACCTAAGCTACACGTATGTCAAGACCTGCCTGGCCCCTGCAGGTTGTCACACTGGGACCCTTGCACTGGTCACCACCCACACAGGCCACATGCTGGGCTCCATTTTGACTACTTACCAAGGGCCCCTGGGGACCAAAGAATGGTGACTGCCACTTGCTCATGGCAAGCATACTGACTGATGGTGATGTTCTGGGCATCAGCAATCACGTGCTTCCCCACTGGATTCAAGTAAGTGGTGCAGTCTAGACAGTTGCGAGAACAAAAACAGTTAGATTAAAACTTTAAATTTTACAATTTTTTATTCCCAGGTTCATCTTCTCAAATTACAAAGAGCCATCTGGAGGCAGCCAAAGCCATTCTGTTTAAAGACATGTGCCTCAAAAGCCCAAATATGACAGTAAAGTGTGACTACTTGGGAAACTGTAAGATGCAGTCGTGGAATTTATTTATAGCACCACCACCATCCCACCACCACCCCCCACAAGTTAACTTCTAGGACAGCATTAGGGGAGGATCATATACAGTCTGGAGTTGGACTATGTATCTGGCATTAACTTTTTTTTTTTTTTTTACTGTTATGACATCTTACCTAAATCAAGAATTATTTACATTACTTCCATCAGTTTTCAGCATTAGAGAGTGATCTGAAGCAAAACCAATGGCTAAATACTGGGGCTTGTTTTTAGAAGAAACCTGGAGGCAAAGTGAGCAGGGAAAGGAAGTAATAGGGTAAGACTCATGGGGGAGGGGCGCACAGCAAGACAGTTAAAACAATCCAATTAGTACCTGCAAAAGGTACTAACTGACTTCCTGATGAGTGAAGCACCTCCAGTGTTAACTGGCATCGCAAAGGGAAAACACCATGTGTTAATCAAAGACATCCACAATGCCCACCAAACCCAAAGAGTTCCACATTACTCAGCCAATGAAGACCCGATTCTCTGATTTTGCCTGAGGACATTACTTGCAGCCAGGTGTCAATGTGGCCACTACCACGTGAGCAACTGTGACACCTGGTATTGCTAAACACATCTTCAAAGTCTACAGAATCCTAAAAAGCTGCCAGAAGCTTCCAGCCAGACTCAGCATGGGACTCCAGAGAATGGCTGTGGGCTGTTCTGGCCACTGACGCAGGGGAGAACCATCGGCCCTCCTCGGCAATTTTTTTAAGGTTTTTATTTATTTACGTTGAGAGAGCGCGCGCGCGAGTGAGTGAGCAGGGGAGGGGCAGAGACAGAGGAAGAGAGAGATTCCCAAGCAGGCTCCACACCATCAGCACAAAGCCCAATGCATGGTTTGAACTCACAAACTGTGAGATCATGACCTGAGCCCAAACCAAGAGTCAGATACTTAACAACTCCCAGGTACCCCCAACTCACAATTTTTATGCTGCTTCATCTCCATTTCTTTCTCAGTGGTTAAACTTGAAAACTCTCTTTGGTATCTGCTGCAAAAGGTCCTCAGTTCCATCTAATGTCCAAAACTACTCATTACCCCTCCAAAGTCGGGGTGTTTTTCTTTGAGGTGAAGCAGTAAGGGGTTATTTTCTAGGCTCAGTGAGTCTGCTGCACTCCCAGTGCCCCTGCTGTGCACCGTAGCACACATTTCCCATTTTTATGACTAAAAACCTTCCCTCAATACTTGAAAATTATAAAAGAACATAAGAAAACTATAGAAGTCATCCATACCCTCCCACCACGGAGATAACTACTATCAACTTCTAAAGGACATGCTTCCAAGCCTTTTAATGTGCATATAACATAAGTCCTTTTAAAATTTCTTACTAAAATTCAAAACACATGCACCACAATGCACCCCCCCCCCCCACTCGGGTAACTCCCATCCCTCACAGAGCTTTGTGCCCTGCTTTCTTGCCTAACTGCACCCCCTTCCGGAAACTCCATCTGCTTAAAAAGCAGCCACCTCTACATTTCAATATTACTTCTTTTGAAAAGATGTTAATAATTAATAAAACCAAATTCTACTTCTAATGAAAATTGACTCTTGAAGCATACAACATATGTTCTCTGGGTGCAGAAGAGAATTTTAGAATAGAAAAAAATGTTTCTTTAAACATCTGGTTTAACACCCACATTGTACAAATGAGGAAACGTTTTGCAGTTAAGAGGCCAGCTGGGTGGCTTAGGATTCCGCTGCTGACCAGCCCTGGGTCTGGACAGAAAGCAGCCTGGCTCATGAAGGGCTCTTGCCATTCTAGCCTCAGCACAGAGATTACGACTATAGTAAATTCTGAATCAGAAGTGGTTAGCCTGAAAAAATCCCTGGCTGAAACAAGCTTCCCAATATTAAAAAAAAAAAAACAAAAACAAAAAACCATCAGATTTGTCAATTTCAAGCATTTTTCATTTTTCGAAACCTCTGACTTAAACAGCTGTTAGGAAAAGATGCACGAAAACAAGAGCAAATCATGGTTTTTTTTTTTTTCCTTTGTTCATTCCTAATGCCAAAATTAGCACTCTCCAGGTTTCTATAAATATAATTATGCAAATATAAAGTCAAAGAATTAAGAAAATGTATTACAACCTACTCAGGCATTACCACTCAGAGCCCAAAGAAGAAACGAGAAATGCAAAATGAAAGGAGGCGTAGAGACCTAGGAGATTCGGTTTTGACTTAATGGCAAGACATTACCTTTCTTTGTAACATCAAATGGCAAAAGAGCAGAAATATAAGATTTTGTAGTTTAACCCTTTTGGCGAAAACCTGATCATTGGCTCTCAGCTCTTCCAAACAGAATGAGTAACCAGTCAACTGAGCAAGAACAGAAACTTCCTTGTGGAAGAGAGAAAGAAATATCTTTTCAATGGAAAACAATGAATAAATTTTTTACACAAACCTGGATCCAATTATTAGCAACTCTAACATTTTGGATTCTGGTTACCAAAAAACTATGCCCAAATGACATTTTGCCAAAATGCAACCGAGCTTCAGATGTCTCAGGAGTCAATTCAAGTTGCGAATTAAATTCTAATTAAATGCTGAAGAGTAAGAAAGAAAGAAATGACTAAGAGACGGGCATCAGGCACATGGGCCAAATGTTTAGTCCCATGAAGAAAACAATAGATACTTTTAAGTTTTACAGGTACAGATCCTCTTTCACAAAACCCCGTATTAAATTAGAGCTGCAAATACTTGTTTGCAGCTGACCGGAAAATTTTGAACTCTTGAATGTAATACAAGATCTGCCAGGACCAAGAGCATATATTAGAAATTAACTTTGTAGCTCAAAGAGAGCTCTCTTACACATGTCTTTACTTAGCTGAATTAAGTGTCCTGGACTTGCAAATCTTTCATTAGCATTACAGCATTTACCCAGAACAGGCACCCACCACTAACTTGAAATGTCTGTTTCAAATGTAAGTCCTCATTGGTTAACTTAAAATACTCACGTCAGCAACTGCGGGCATAAATTTGACACACATATTTGTATCTTAAAATTGTTAGATTGTATACATGACCTCAAAAATCTTGCTCTAGCAGTGATCATTTCAAAGGCCTCACTGTGACCTACACCCATTATTTACATGGATTCACAACCCTCTCCAAGAGATGAATCAAAGATTAGGAGTCACTTAAATAGGAGTCAAGCTCCCTCTTGTTAACGTTTTTACATGTAAATTATGGCTCATAAGGCTAAAATGCTCACAATTCCATATAATTACCTTCTCAGGCATGGAAGCATTTGCTGAGGGGAGATTCTATATGCCTAATCAGAAAAAGCACCCCACCCTGCCCTTAGGAAACAATTCAGACAGATTAAGTCACACTTCCTTGAGAGAAAGGGCCAAAAAGATGCTGTATTCCAATTCTGGTTGGAATGACTTCTAATATTAACAGATATCAATTACTGAGTGCACATCTTAGGCCAGCCACTGAGTTAAGCAGGTAAAAGCATTACCTCATTTAACCCTCAAAATGATGCCGAGGAAGAACCTAATCTTTATTTTATATGATGTGAAAGCTGAGGCTTGAAGTCAAATCACCTGCCACAGCTCACAGCTGACAGGTAGGGAACCAGAGCTGGAATCCAGGCGAAGTCAGAGATGGCCAACTGGAGACCCTTGGGCAAATCTGGGGCAACGTTCACTTGGCCCACTCTATGTGTGTGAAAAATTTTAAATAGATGACAGTATTAAAAAATGGTTAGACAAAAAATGCAAATTTCTTACTCTTCTTCAAAATCACATCTGGCCACACTCAGGGAATTTCAAGGCCACCATGAGCTGGAATGGAGAGAAGCCAGTGCCCCCTTCAGACCAGACAGTCCCTGCTACTCCCTAGCATCTTGCACTTGAGTAGCTTTGTCCCATGCTGGGCCCTACAGGCATCTGCCTTAGTTCTTAAGGACATGACTATGTCCTGAAGAAATCAGGGGAGGTCTCCCTCCATCCAAAATTTCTCCCAACACTATGGAGGGCACTTGACCTATCCAGGCTCCCAAATACTTGAGTGACTTAATGGAGACTCAGCCAGCTGCTTTAGCTCTATTGATAAACCTGGGCAGGTTCAGAAAATTCCTCAACCCTAGGACCTCAAGTGTCCTTGATTGAGCATGACTGTGTGAGCTTTAGATCACTGAACGGGCCCCATTCTTCAGCGGTGAAGCCAGTTACTTACTGTCATATCTGAAGGTGATGTTGTGCAGCCCACTGTTTCTGCTGGCCGGCCCCACTCCCTGTGGGAAAACAAGAGAACATGATGAGGAGAAAAGCCAATTTGCTTTTCCAGCACAGATCCCTTGGAGTCAAAATGTACACAAGATAACAAAGACCCAGGGTCATGCCAGTCGCTGAGCAGTATCTACCACTCCTCCCGCCCACTCTGTGCCTCTTCTCCCCCCACTGACTGCCAACCTCCCTCCAGCCCAGGAGATTCCTACTGCCAGGCCGACGGCATCATGAGAACGTACTTCCCTAAGACAAGAGGAGCATGCTGTTCCGTGTTTGGGGGTTAAATAATAATTCATTAACAGTAAAATTGGGAGAGAGATCATGAGCTGCCAGCTGGAGCCCTTCCAGTTGGATCTGCTTTGAGCACTGATTGGTTATAAAATTCGCCTACCAGACACTCTCGTCCAAAAGCTCTATTAAGCCACGACAGATAGGCAATTCCTCAAGTCTAAGGAAACAGGTTTCTCATTCCAAGACTGGGAATGAGTGTGGGAATAAGCCATTACTTTTAATGAGAAAATTCTTCACTGTATCCATACCTATGCTTGGAATATATAGGGTGGGTCATAAAAGAAAAAGAAAAAAGACTTTAAAAGGGCTAACTCTAACTCTTGGTGATGTGGCCGTTAGCCATCTGCACTCTTAATAGCAGGGATAACAACTCCGCCAGACTCCCCACTTTAATTACAGCATCCACAGAGGGAGCACCGGATTCCTCCCGTTGCCCAGCCTTTTCCTAACCCACCACTTATCCATCATGGGAAAGAGCAGCTACAGACCTGCCGACTCTGGTTTAACTATTTCTGTAATAATCTGCAAATGTGCCATTCAGCATTAATTGCAGAAGTCTCCAAAAACAGTTAATTCTGAAATGCTAAATGATGGGAAAATATTCTAACCACACAGCTAAAGTTTCCACTTAACAAAGGGGATGTTGGGGAAAACCATATGCTGGCAGCCCGGTATTTAATGGGCAATTGTCACACTGAGACACGATGTGCAGAATACTTCTGATGCAGCCCAGGGTCTCAGGCCACAACCCCATCATATCCATATGCTGTAGACATGTTCACGCTTTTTATCCTGAAGCCAGGCATGCCCACTGAAACTGTATCCTTGAGCTCAGATAAACATGGACCTTAGGAAAGCACAGCTGTGCAGAAAGGGACACACACACACACACACACACACACACACACACTCTTCTAATTCAAGTGAGAAATAAGCAGTAACAAAATCTAAATCAACATGGTACACTAGCCCATGATCTATGGAGGCTCCCTTTCTTCCTGATTCACCTTCCTCCTCCTGTTTCCTTTCCTGTTTCCATCCTCCTTTTCCCACATACACAAGATTCCAGAATTCCTCCCCTGAGCTAAAACACTTTGGAAAGGGTTGTTTTCTTATTAAAATCCTAAATGCCTCCGTAAATCCTTAGGGACAAGGCCTCTAATGTGCCACAAGAGTCTGCCCAACTTCCAGATGGTCAAGCCCAGACAGACACAACCAGGCAGGAGAAAATGCAATCTCTCCAAAACCCTTAGGAAATGCCCCAAACCACACCTTTCTCCCTTAAAAACCCCCGAGATATAAAATCACTTACCATTAATTACTATTATGAGCTAGACATCATGCTAGGTATAGTGGTGAGGAAAACAGCCACTGGTCCTGTCCTCAGGAGCACAGTAGTTCATTCCTTCAAAGGAGACTAGTTGGGTATGTGGATCACATGCCAGGTATATAGACAAATTTCAAACCACGCCTTGACTCTCCAGGAACCCTCAGCGTGGCATACAAGGAGGGTGCAACTAGGTGAAGAGCCGGCCATAAATAAACATACAGCTTATGAAATGCCATAAGGTAGCACCTTTGCTACCATGCCATGAGGTAGCACCTCACAAAGGATGATTCAAGGGTGAGGACAGCACACACCAGAAGCTTGAAAGAAGGAAGGGTAACCGAACTACGAGGGAGAGGAAAAGGGAGCATCACGGAGGGCAAACATCTACAGGCCAAGGTGGGTATCTTAATCCTTCCATCCTCCTGCTGGTGACCAAGGGCAAACCTCTTCATTCCACCAGGTTGGAGTGCCCTCAACTATTTTCCTAAAAAGATAATTTGGATGACTTTCCCCTGGGACAGGAGTTTGAGGAGGACCACGTGAAGCCATGTAGAGGAAGCACTTTCCAAAAAGCAAATGCATTTCACTTAATAGCATGCTTTGAGGTCTGTAGGACTCTAGTGACCAGTGACTAGTCACCTTACTTGTAGGACTAGCAGCTTTTCACTTTGTTCTTGTTCTCCTCATATTTCCATCGCAGCACGTTTTTTTTTTCTTTTTTTAAAGATTTTATTTTAAAGTAATCTCTACATCCAATGTGGGGCTCCTACTTACAACCCTGAGATCAAGAGTCACATGCTCTACTGACTGAACTGGCCAGGGGCTCCTGCTGCAGCATGTTTTTAACAGGTATGTACTGGGCACTTGCGATGAGCTTGCATTGTGGAAAGAAGCCCAATATCGTGAGATGTGTTATATCTTGCAGACAAGAACCTAAATCCTTCCAAATAAGGTCTGTGCTGTATGCAGAGCTGTTCAGAAGAGGGCCCAGTGAGCGTGGCCTCAAAGGACAGTGAGGCTTGCATACAGTGTCGATTCACTACCCACAGGGCATTCCACCTTGACCCCACCCCTGCAGGGCTGGGCACTTTTGGTCATCGACCAGAACTGGGTCCTAATCTCAGGGGCTTTGGCCACCAAAGTGATCTCCTAATGTGCAATTCTGCCTTCAATCCTCTGCTCCAAGCCCACCACTAGCTCCCTGTCCCTCCTAGAACATTCCCGATGTGGCTCCTGCCTGTCTTCTCAGCCGCTCCCCTCCCCACCTGCCAAACTCCTCCAGTCACTGCATTACTGCTCAGCACAAGTTCAGGAGCGCTTCTGTATCCCAGAATGCCCTTCCTACCAGCCAAGACCTGCTCCTCCCATGGGCTTCTGCCTTAGTCCGTCTAGCTCCATCACACGGTGTTCCTGACACACAGATGTGCCTGCATATTCACCCGATGAGAGTACAGTAACCCACCCTCACAACCTGACTGGCCTGGCACTTCTGTTAATGCACATGCAAAACGGTCATTCTAATTCCACACAAAAATCAGAGACCAAAAGACCCTGTGACTAAGCCTCATCCTTGAGTTCAGAGGCAATAGAGCACAGAGCTCAACTCCATCAGAAGTACCAGTTCCTGTGTGCACTGGGAGACCTGTCACTCTTGGCAGTCATCCAGGGCATGGCTTCTGAGCACATGCCATCAGACAGATGCTCCAACAGGCTGTCCTCGCTTCGCACCCAAATGCTCCCGCTGCTCCAGAGCCCTCAGAAACCACAGGAGAAACGGTGTGCCCAGACTAGCCCACAGAGCACTACTGTTTTCTTTATGCTTTGTGGTAGACAGAATACCAGCCCCACAAAACAACAGGTCCCCAGGACCCATGCGGTTACTGCACACAGCAAAAAGGACTGTGAAGATGCAATTAAGTTTAAGGAACCTGAGATGGAGAAAGTATGTTGATGAGCCCAATGTTATCACACAAGTCCTTGTAAGTGGGATACAGGAAGATCAGAGAAGGAGATATGGCCACAGAAGCAGAAGGCAGTGAGGCAGACATTGATTTAAAGATGCTACACTACTGGTTTTGAAGATGGGGATAGAAGGGGCTCATAAGCCAAGGAACATAGGCACCTCTAGATGCTAGAAAAGGCAGAAAAGGGTTCTCCCTAGAGCCTCCAGAAGGAGCCAGTCCTATCAACACCTTGATTTTCAACCCCACATAAGACTCATCTTGGAACTCTGACTCCAACAACTATAAGATAATGAATTCGTGCTGTTTTAAGTCACTAAATCGTGACAGTTTGTTACAGCAGTAATTGAAAGCTAACACATACATATACTTTAGCTGCAATATGGATGAGACGGATCTCAGTGTCACACATGTGCTGCGTGTTGTCATTTTCCCCTTCCCACACCCAGGGCAGACTGATCGATTACTTGTCACAGCCCTCTATCCCACCCCGGCTGCAGGCAGACATGAAACATGCCCCATCAAGCTGTGGCTTCAGATTCTGCCATCCTAGATGCACGCTTTTGAGGGCTAGCCTGGGGCATATCTGGAGTGGAGGAGTGGTTAACAGGACGGGCTTTGGAGTTGTACAGATGTGTGTTCAAACCTCCCCCTTTCAGGGTGTATGACCTTAGACAAGCTTCCAAACTTTCCTGAGCCTCGTTTTCGTGAGCTATTAAAGTGTTTGAATAAAACTTCTTGGAAAAGTTCGGTGTGGAACTGTATGAGAAGACATGTTATCAAGTATTCTGCACAGCACATGACACATTGAAATAGTTATGTTACCATTCCTGGGAAGATTCCTGCCCTAATAAGCAAAGAGCTGTGCAGTGTGGGAGTACGTGAGGCAGACAGGGGAACGCTCACAAGAAGGGGCATCTCCAGATATGACCAGTCTTAGCATCCAAACCTGGGGGGTCTGGCAGATGGGTGGAAAGGTCAGGGCAAGGTGACAGAGGCACTAACCACCAGACTAAGGAATGGTCTTGGTGGGAACTGGGCAACCCAGTGACCCCCATCACTGGTAAGTGCTCAGGCTGGATCAGATGGGAAGAGACTGGAGGCAAAGTGACCAGGGCGGCCCCCTACTCCCTCATCCTTCTCCAAGCTTGCACCACAGTCCGGCCCTGGCCCATAAGTCAGCCCTTGATATATATTAGTTTTCTGCCCGAATGAATGAATACATGATGAAACTAGGGAATGCAGATCAAGAACCCAAGAGGACCTAGCCTTGCGTGACAGGGTGAGTTATGGGCTTAGAATCAGGACTCGCACTAAGAGAACATGGTGAGCAACTTACAAAGCTGGTGAATGGTTTTGCAAGCTGTTTTTCAGTAAACAATCCAAAGCTTTTAGCTACTATACCTGGTTTGATGTTTAATGAGCTTACAATTAAGAATACTTGTTTGTGGCCTGTTACTTAAAAACTATAAAATGCCAATGCTGTGGTCTTAGGGTGTCACATTCTTAGTTAATTAACCACCCCCATTTGCTGCACTTGGGGGCAGCTTTTAATTTGTTCCAATGCTAGGGGAGAAGCCAGCCCCAGGTGCCTGGGGCTCTGCTATGAACACTCTATGGTGAGCAGGGACGGAAGCAGCAAATGGGAACGTAATGGAGAAAACATCTTTTACTCAGGAAAGGGGGAGGGGAGGATAACCCATAAGTGCTCTAAAGGAATAAAATTCAAAACCCACACTATGCTCCACCCATATGGCAAAGAAGCAAAGGCCTGGACACAAAGACAGCCACAGGGAGGGATCCCACACAGAGCAGCTAGCGCGGGCCATGAGGGGCCATCCGAAGGCCCATTTCCTGAGGGGCCCTTGGGGATTCTAAGTCCATTGAAGACACCAACTTCCCAGAGCAACATTTCCAATCCAGCTCCAAAATAGCTTAACTGCCATTTTGGAAAGATGCATTTTGAAAAGGACTGTGCTAATTATAGTAGCCCCTTTCCAGTGGAAGGCATGGCCAAACTACAAGGCCTAAACAAGACTGCTTTCAAATCAGTTAAGGGCCTCTCAGAAAGCTAGCAATGTTTTAGTGACCCGAGTTTGGATGAACATTTAAATAAGAGCATCCATCATAAGGAACTGAATGGGTTTTTTTGTTTTTTTTTTTTTGTTTTTTTTTTAAAGATAACTGAACAACTACTTAAAAAACCAAGGCCAGCTTATACTTTCTATTTTCCCTTTTCCTCCACCTTGGGTTTCCAGCGTGTCAAGGAGATTTAAAAGATAGCAGACAATTCTGTGAGGCTTCAAATGCACTACAGGACTGACATTTTTGCCTGTGACCAGTGGACGTGGTAAAGGCAAGAGGCAGAACATGGGGTCAATTTACTCTGCACAAGTTCGGTTCAGATGGTTTCATAGATGAATTCAGATCCCACTTAACTTCAGTTCAAACCTTTAGCTAAAAAAAGGCGGGGGGGGGGCAGGGGGGGAGAAGTCAGAAAAAAGGAGAGAAGCCCCAGGTGATGTAAGCTGAGGAGAATGCCGGCAAACCCAAAACACAAGGAAAATAAATCACAAAGCCAGCCTGGGTCTGGATCTATTCAAGATATTCTTCTCTACATTCCCGAGAGCTGTTCTCTCCCACTTTCCAAGTAGATGCAACCAACTTCAGAAACGAAGAGTGCCAGCTGTCTGATTTGGGGAGGTAAGGCTTTGGATGTCTAGTGGGGAACACACAAGCTCTGGGGGAGTGCCAGTGTGTTCCCACCAGCAATTACCACGTCGGCCCAAAAAGACCCAAAGATCTTAAGCTAATTAGAGAGATTTGCTCGAGGAGGTAGGAAATCACTACTCCAAAGCATCGCCTGTGTACCAGACCAAAGCCGTAATCATGATTCATCTCTGACATGTTGCTAATCAGCACACACATGTTCCTAATTTCACGCTCCCCAAAGGAAAGCTGAAGGGACAATTGTTTCTGAGCTCGAACATGGAGCCAACCTATGCCAAGTTACAATGTGTTTTGCTTATCAAACTGAGAGCTCTCGTTTCCAACTAAGCTGCCTTTCACTATTTTACCCCTCCTCTACACCCCCACCCTCACCTCAGACCCAAGGAAATCCATTCACTAAAGATAAAGATGTGTTAAGGTATTTATAGGAGTTGTCTCTCAGATAGTAACTTTTTTTTTTAATTGAAATAGAATTGACATACAATATATAAGTTTAAGGTATACAATGTATTGACTTGATATATTTATTTATTGCAATAGCAACTTTTCTAACTGGCCATTACCTAAATGGAATTTAGTATGTTTTTAAATGTCTTTCCCTGCTCCAGATTTTGACTTTCTTATTGCTTTGCCACTGGAATATACACGTGCAGTTAATGCCCAGAGATATCAACACACACACACACACACACACACACACACACACACACACTCTGACTTTTCTCCTGTGTTTAGAAACAAAACAAAACAAAGCTCTCCAGTCTCCTTGGTTTTCACGAAGCAAAAGCCCAAATACTTTTTTCCAATTAGTCTGTTAAGGATCTGGGCTGTGTGTTCTCCCGTGGCTGATACTCACAAATAGACAGGATTGTTCCATTTCTCCAGTTCTCAAAACGTTAAAAGCAAGCTATAAAACATGCCTCCGGATAGCGAGCCAGACCCTCTCCCTTGGCTGCACACAGCACTCCCATCCACTCAAATGAGAACGGCATGTTAAAGAGCTGGCATCTGTAAGGTAACTATCAGCCCATCTGCAGTTTAAAACGCACACACAGACAACTTCGCAGACACAGATTAACTGGTGTTCTGTAAACACTGGGTACGAAGAGGAAGCAAGCAACCAGCCACCCAAACACCCACCCAGCAAACCAGCTACCGGCTTGCTCTCGCTTAGCTGTTAAAGGTAGTTACAAAGACTTCACTCCAGAAGCTCAAGAAAGTATCTCCCTGCAAGGGCAAAACAGTGATTAGACAATAGAGGAAAACTTCAAGCTACACACATGCCTGTTATGCCTAAGCTCAGAGGAAATGTTCGGATCAAAACAAAACTACTAATAAAAAGCCTTAGGACCACACAGAGAGCGTGCACTGAATTGTACCGCTTCAAATACTGTTTCCGAGGCCCCGGGACAGAGTCTCCAAATACTGTATCACATCTGGAATTCTGCTTTTACAGCACAAATGCCTGCAGAAATAGGGGATTGTGATGTTGCCATGGGGACCAAGCCTCCTCCAGTCAGGCAGGTCCCCAGTGTGTCCCACACATGTGCTTCCTTCAAGGTGGATTTCACATATTTGGAAATTATGGAAGACCACCCTTTTAGGTTTTAGTGCAAATCGAAACATCACAGGCTACACTAGAAAGCAAGGGACCTTCTGTCAGCCTATTATTTCTGTCCACATGGTGGTCTCAGAGAGAAAACCTCCTTAAAATAACAGTGGGAAGCAGCAAGTCAACATTAGACCCTTTTTCAAAAGTTATTTGTGGCTTTTCCCCCTTCCTCCAGGAGGGAGACAGGCTGCAAGCACCCCTTTTAAGCTCTCTTGTTCTCTGGCTGCAAAAATCCAAGTGAGTCCACCTATGTGCACAGCTGCCTCCCACTGCTGGTCTACGGGAGGGACCCCAGGCTCGGGCTCTGTCACTTGCCATCACAAGAAGTGAGCCACTAATGCCTTCCCAGCAGGGCTACTGGCCAAGGTAGGGGGTCTTCATTTTTAATTGTTGTTAAGGCAAAAAGGTTTCTAGAACCCATAGGAGAATCCTGTGAGAAACATTCCTTACCCAACTTCCCCCCAAAACATTCTTTTTTTTTTTTTAACATTTTATTTATTTTTGAGACAGGGAGAGACAGAGCATGAACAGGGGAGGGGCAGAGAGAGGGAGACACAGAATATGAAGCAGGCTCCAGGCTCTGAGCTGTCAGCACAGAGCCCGACGCGGGGCTCGAACTCACGGACCGCGAGATCATGACCTGAGCCTAAGTCGGCCGCTTAACAGACTGAGCCACCCAGGCGCCCCCCCCCCCCAAAAAAACATTCTTACACAATTTGGGGGCATTCCCAAAACTCCCAGAGGCCACCGAGGGCTTCACAGAACCCAGGTCGAAAGCCATATATAGACACAAAGAATCTGGAGCCCCCACTTAGAAATACCTTAGGAGGTACGTCTGGGCTTCTCCACTTCTCTGGGAGGCAGCCTGTCCAACCAACCCCCCCCCCCCCAGGTATGGATTCATACATACAGGAAAGCAACCCTCATTGGGTGCTGGCAGGTGCCCACGACCACTCCTCAACCTGCCATTCATCCTACCTCCCTAGGACCCCAGCTGGCTTAAAACAATGGTCAAGACCCTCATCTCTCTTTCCCCTGGGAGCATTCTCCCATCAGTTCTAACTAGAATGTCTCAAACCAAAGCAACAGTGACTCCTCTAATACGAATCTGCTTCTCCGCCAGGTCTGGCCTTTCCCAGATTTCCTGGGGGGAAGGGAGGGAATCAGCCAGCCCAGAGGTGAAGCAGCAATCACCAAGTCCCATGGGCAGATCGAGGGGGCTCAGGGGGAACTTGTTCTCGGCCCTGCCCCAGCTCAGTGTGACCTCCAGATTGAACCATTTCCATCTAGTCTCTTAGATATCACATCCCAAAATGTCCCCCTGAGATGCAGCCAAAGTTCGTGAATGTGTGTGTCTGTATGTGTGCATACCCAGCCACACAGAAGAAGGAGAAAAAAAAAAAAAAAAAGCACCAGGAAGTCAGCAGCTCGGCTCCAGGTGTTAACACTTAGCGCATCCTGCCCAGCCCCCTCCAGCTTGAGGCCGGCCGCCTGGGAGCCGGACACAGCAATTAGGCCCTTCCCGGGCTGGGCGCCTTTGTCCCCTCACTAACATCATTAGTGTCTGACTTCCTGTGCACAACAGGGCCTCCCGGGGGGCAATCGCCGGCTGACCGGGGCAGGGCATTAGACTTCCTTTGTCAAAGACCCTCAAATGTTAACAAGCATGTGAACAAGCTTCTCCTCCCCCACAACACCCCCCCCCCCCCACCTCCGCCACTCCTCCGACCCACCAAACACTCAATTCTCTGAGGCCTTGGTTCTCCCCGACTTGTGGGAATCTGAGTTACTTGAGAGCAATATCAAGTCTCTGGGTTGAGTGAGCATAGCTTCCTTTTCTGCAGAAGAGGTGGACAAATGTGATTTCCTACAGCAGGTCCCCTACAAACATGCTACTTGCATTTACCCAGCGCCTGCCAGATACCAGGTCTGTATCACTTGTCTGACATTAACTGGGGAAAAAATGAACAAAGGTGAAGGTGCTCGGACAACATGAGTCCCAGGCTGTGTAACACCCAGCCCAGCATCTCTGTAGGCACAGGTGTCCCATTCATGTGTGCTCATGGGTTCAAGTGCAAGACGGTCTCAAGATGCAAGGATGTGCCGAAGGTTTGCGTGATACTCCCAGGCTTTGAAACACTGATCACATCTGAAACTGGGGGAAGTGTAAGTTGCTACACAGCTACAACCCTACTGTCACCTTCCCTTTTCTCAGCAATACTAACACCATCAGGACCAACATCACTAAAATCCTCTCGTTTATTCCTCCAGCCCTCTCAACAGAGGGTCTCAGCTTCTTACGTGGGGACACAGATGTCTTTGAGAATTTGGTGAGAGCTGTGGCACACGTACAAACACACAAAGCTGCACACAGTATGTCAGGAAGCTTCTGGCTGGACCCATGCAATCCATTCAGGGGCCCCCACCTGCCTGCCCTAACCATAGATCAATAGCTTAACACCAGGTCTGTAGAAGGACACCATGAGTGGTTCAGTGATCCAAGGGAAACTTTGGTGGTTAAAAGCTAAATTCAAAGGGCAGAGGAAGATGGTTGGTAATAAGATCTCAATTTTAAATAGAACTCTGGATTGATTCCTCAGTTATAATCCTTTATAGGCAATATTTGTTACAATTCAATAATTAAACACTAGGTTCAGGATGTTGGGACTCACAAACTTTACAAAGTAGCAATACAAAAGGCAAGTATTTCTACTGTTATGCAAAGGAGCCCATTATGAGATGTGCCTAGCACCTTTCAGACAAGTGACAATAGTCATGTCTGCAGTCAAGTCAGTTTCACTGAATCAAGTTAAAAAATAAACAATGTGGCTACTTCTCACCCCCATCCGCCATAGTTAAACAGTGGAGGAACATATTATGGTATCCAGAAGATGGAGAACTGATTGCTCCTGCTCAAGTGCCTTTGCAGCCTGTGGTGTCTGTGGTCAACACACAAAACTGGGTTAGGTTTTGGATGCATTTTAAAATATTCGCCCAAGAGCCACAGTGGGGGATAATCTAAAACTCCCCCCCCTTTTTTTAATGAAGAATAATCTATGGTTTTGACTTCTACTCCAGACATACCAAAACACCTTCAAAGCTTCAAAAAGATGTTGGTAGACAGCAGAGAAAGGACACCAGCACATCTATGATACCAAGTCCCCCACAAGTTTATTTTGATGAACTTTACAGGTTTCAAAGGGTAAAGTATTTCATCATTGGTTCTGATTTTTACCTTCTGCCAAGCTAATTTCAAAATAGTAGGCAATCGGAAGAATATACTCAGACATTAATGGTTTTTGCAACCTTACGTCTCCCCGCTTTTTGGATGGAAGCCAGCAGTCTGCCCTTAAACTATAAGCAATAAATCTACAAGACTCTCCTAATTTCCCAATGATACCACATGCAATTCCCATTAAAGCACACACGTACACAGTGACATACCAGTTAAATCATTGTGTGATTTAGGCCAGGAAATAATTGTGTTCGCCAAGAAATATTCAGCTTTGTTTTAAATTCCTTGAACAGTTAAAATGTCATTCTGAGAAGGAGGGCAAAGAATGATGTAAAAATGGAGAATCACTGTCTTGGTTGATTTCAGACTTAGATAAACCTTCCCATGGGTGGAGGAGGCAGTACAGACTTCCCAGGAATGAAGGCCTCCCCAAACTACCTCTCCAAGGACTCCTGGCATGGATTGATAGAGAGGGGGAAATCAGATTCATGTGAGACAGATGAGGCAGTGGAACCACACACTTCCTCCCTGAGAAAGTGGCCCTGGTACTGGGCTCCAGCTCCTCTCTGATGGGGCTGAGACCAGCAAAATGGCACACACCACTTTCTTGGCCAGGCAATAGGAAGAAATCAATGCATCTTGTCCCCTTCATTAGGTTTCCCGTGAGAGATGTTTACAAAATCAAAGCAATATGGGGGAAGTAAATTAGAAGCTTGTTATATTTTGTCATGAGGTGAAACAGAGACTTCCCAGAAAAAAAATTAAAGCAGTGACTAAGTATTTAAAAACTAAAATTAAGGGGCGCCTGGGTGGCTCAGTCGGTTAAGCATCTGACTTCAGCTCAGGTCATGATCTCGCGGTCCGTGAGTTCGAGCCCCGCATCGGGCTCTGGGCTAATGGCTCAGAGCCTGGAGCCTGCTTCCGATTCTCTGTCTCCCTCTCTCTCTGCCCCTCCCCCGTTCATGCTCTGTCTCTCTCTGTCTCAAAAATAAATAAACGTTAAAAAAAAAACCTAAAATTTAGTTAAAAACTAAAATTAAAAAGGGAGGTCAAAGTTCCTGGCTAAAATGATTACAATCTAAGAATGAGGAGCTGAGTCAATACAAGGCCATCCTTCAGGTAAGTAGCACTGTTTTGTGGACACAGAGCCAGTGAATTCACAGGAGGGCTGAGAAGGAAAAGCCCCAGACAGGCACAGCTGTCCAGGACAAGGTGGGCAGGAAGGTGGGATGGGTACCATGTTGCACCTGCCACTTCCCCATCTGCCCGTGAGGGGTGAGATATTCCCTGGTTCTCAAATAGAGCACCTGAGTACTGGGTTTTCAAGTTTCTAGGAAAAGTGTAGGCTTTTCTTTTGATGAGGGCTTTATTATTTTTTGTAAATATAACAAATTCAAAGCAAAAGGAATTTAAGTACTGAGAATATGAAAATCCTCCCTAGTCAACCTCAACAAAACTGTACTTTATAGTTCCAAATTGCTAAGGGACCAGATCTTAAACATTCTCACCACAAAAAAGAAATGATAATTATGTGACTTGGTAGAGGTGTTGGCTAAAGCTTCGGTGGTAATCCTATTGATACATGTAAGGTAACCAAATCAACTTATCATATACCTCAAAATTACACACTATCATATCTCAATTATACCTACATTAAAAACAAAGAGAAAACCCTCCCAAACATCCTCCCTGCCCCAGCATTTTGAAGACTCTTCCGGACTGTCTCTATTTCATGCATCACATGGACTATGGCTTGACCTAAGTTAGATCCTAACATACAGAACACTTGTTCTGATAAATCTCCATTAGCAAATAATGAATACAGTTCCTTTTGGGAGAAGCATGTGGGACGAATGAGAAAAACAACAAAAGATCCTAATGAGGTAAGAATTAGGACCACTGGGCCAAATGGTTTCTTAAGGTCCTGCCAGCTTTCATTATCCATCCATTTTTCACAAAGAGAAAGCACCACTATTCAAAAGCAGTAAGACAGGCCCTTTCACCTGTTCCACAGCTGGTTGTGTACATGGAAAAGGCAACAGGACACACATATCAAGAAGGTTTCCCAGTGAAGTGCCCAACACATGTAGGCGACCTGCTGATGTGGGTATCCTGAGTGCTGTTCTGTTGGGTAACCCAATTACTATAACTCATCCTGAAAGTTTTAAAAAATTACACATTAGGGGATTTTATGATTCGTTGGCTAGTCTCATGTAAATAACAGAATTGGGTAAAATGAAAAGGGAAACTCTGACAAACCCAAGAAGAGGGCTGACAACATCCTCTAGCCCACACAGTAAATAAAAATCTAGGAGCACCACTCTTCAGAGTAAGGCAGCTGGAAGAGTGCCAGGGTGGGGAGATTCTACAGACCGAGTGGTGGAGAGGAAGTAATTTGCTTGTTAAAACTAAATTCTCGGCTAAGCGATCGACTCTTGATTTCGGCTCATGTCACATCACCGTTCGTGAGTTCAAGCCCCACATTGGGCTCTGCACTGACAGAGTGGAGGCTACTTGGGATTCTATCCCACTCTGTGCCCCTCCCCCAGTCATGCTGTCTCGCTCTCTCTCAAAATAAACACATAAACTTAAAAAAAAAAAAAAAAACTGTAAGTGCCATTTGTGATTAAAATCACAACACATGCGTTAGCCTGGTTATCGAAGAAGAATGATCTCTGCCTAGAAAACTTTGCCTGATCTAAAAGCAGTATTTAACTGTACCCCAAGGTTCTCTCTTCTCATTTATTCATGAATAACCTCAGATAATGTCCCAGAATTTATTAACTGATATTTTAAAGGTTAGAAATGTACTTTACACTGGCAAGGCCATTTTGCATGCTTGAGAATAACTTTCCTCCAAAAGTTTATAGTTCATTTTTGAAAACAAAGCTAAAAGGCATGAAATTAGAGATAATAATGTTATACCTTACAGAATGAATGCACGTAGTTATTATGCAGTTGAGCTCCAAGTGTAAGGGAATTTCAGAGAAGGGGGTGTTGAACAGAAGAAGGCTCCCCCAGAGAAGTGTCTTCACAAGGTAGACAGGTCCCTAACTGGATCCTAGGGCACTGGGAGCTTTGAGGTAGGTAGTGAAGAGACCATTTCAAGCAAATGTGTATACAAAAGGCACATGTAACCAACTATACCACCCCCATGGTAAGCATTCAGTAAATGGCCTCTACACCTCAAGGTAGACGTGGAACCTTCCTCATCAGCCAGAACAAATTGCTCTAGAAGCCCTGGAGTAAGCGACAAACACAGTAATGCTTCTGTCTGAAACACCCCAACCAGCCTGAAAGAATGGGCACCAGAGGGGCTGGGAGGCACAAAGGAGCTCATTTTGGCATGTGGCACATCTTGCCATCAGGCGAGACTGGAACACCGTGGTCCTTACAGAGGTGAGCACAAGCCTGATTTGGCAGGCAGGAGTTCAGGGAAGGGTCCCTGATCCAAGCCAAGGTGGCAATGGGCTAGGATCCAGGTAGTGAAGATAGAAGAAAGAGGCAATAAAACAGCAGCTTCAAAGGATAAACCAAAAGGACCAGAAAGTTGAATCAAAGGAATGAGTCAAACCCCAGGGCCTGCAGACAAGAGGTGCCAGTGACAAAACAGAGAAGACTAAAGCTGGGGTCTCGTTACACACATCCCCTTATTTCCAGAATGGGCCTGATTCTCTGCCCATGATACAGATGAAAGGCACTCAGGAAGGAAGAAGCGGAGTCCTGGTCACCATCCACTTCCCTCCATGACCACAAACATCACTGGGGCATCTGGGTGGCTCAGTCTATTAAGCTTCTGACTCCAGCTCAGGTCATGATCTCATGGTTTCTGAGTTTGAGCCCCACGTTAGGCTCTGCTGAAAGCTCAGAGCCTGGAGCCTGTTTCAGATTCTGTGTCTCCCTTTCTCTTTGCCCCTCCCCTGCTCACACTCTGTCTCTCTGTCTCTGTCTCTGTCTCTCTCTCAAAAATAAACATTTAAAAGATTTTTTAAAAATTACTAACTTTTGGTGTTGGTGAGTGGAAGCATCAGGACCCCTCCCATCTTCCCCAGTCCCTCCCACACATCCTGACTCCCGTCTACAGCTGGAGTAAACCAGTGCCATGCTCCCAGGTAGAGCTCATTGAGGAAGGGAAGGAGGGATGGGTGGCAGGGGGGAGAGGGAGGCAAGGAGGGAGGGAGGCAAGGAGGGAGGGAGGGAGGGAGGGAGGGAGAGAGAGAGAGAGAGAGAGAGGAAAAAGACCCTGAAATAAAGGCCCTTTGTTAGCTTTTACCAACTCTTCAACAAAATTTCTGAAGACCAGAATCACTAAATACAATAGGTAGGATATTGGAAGGTACCTGGGTGGCTTAGTTAAGTATCCAACTCTTGATTTCAGCTCAGGTTATGATCTCACGGTTTGTGGGATTGAGCCCCACGTCAGGCTCTGCACTGACAGTGTGGAGCCTGCTTGAGATTCTCTCTCCCCCTCGCTCTCTGCCCCTCCCCGACTGTAAATAGATGATAGTTAGATAGATAGATAGATAGATAGATAGGTAGATAGATAGATAGATAGATAGATAAATGGGGCGCCTGGCTGGCTCAGTTGGTTAAGCATCCAACTTCAGCTCGGGTCATGATCTCATGGTTCGGGAGTTCGAGCTCCATGTTGGGCTCTGTGCTGACAGCTCACCGCCTGGAGCCCGCTTTGGATTCTGTGTCTCCCTGTCTCTCTCTGCCCCTCTCCCACTCATGCTCTGTCTCTCTCTCTCTCTCACAGATAAACATTACAAAAAAACCTTTAATTTTTTTTAATGTTTATCTTTGAGAGAGAGAGACAGATAGAGCATGAGTGGGGGAGGGGCAGAAAGAGAGGGAGACACAGAATCTGAAGCAGGCTCCAGGCTGAGCTGTCAGCACAGAGCCCGACCCAGGGCTCAAACTCATGAACCATGAGATCATGACTTGAGCCGAAGTTGGACGCTCAACTGACTGAGCCACCCAGGCGCCCCTACAAAAAATTTTTTTTAATAAAAATAAACAAAATAATCTGGTATTGGCACAAAAGGACAGATACTGTATGATTCCCTCTGATCTGAGGTTCCTAGAGTGGTCACATTCACAGAGACATAAAATAGAATCAGGAGGCTGCGGAGGGGTGAGGGGCTCAGGGCGGAGTAACTCTTTAATGGGCACAGAGTTGCAGTTTAGGAAAATCAAATTCTGGAGATGGATGGTGGTGATGGTTGCCTAACTATGTATATGTACTTAACGCCACTGAATTAATACTTAAAAATGGTTAAAATGGTACATTTTATGTTGTGTCTATTTCGCCATATTTTTTAGCAGGATTCTGAGCAGGAAAGTAACACAAATACAATAATGCTGTAGCACATCTGCAGGAAAAACTAGGAGAGTGGTCAGTTGGAGCTGAAGTGGGTAGGCTTGTGAGGCAGCCGCTGCAGACGTCCAGACGTGAGGTGGGTACAGCCAGCCAATGGTGGGAAGATGACAGAGGACACGCTTGAGGGGCATTTTTAAGAAAAAATGGTGAGACTTTGGGACAAATGGGATACAGAGGTGATGATGAAATATTCCAAGGTACCTTGAGGTACCTATTTTGGGAACTTGGGAGAGTAGTGGTTTTTGCAGCAAGAAAGAAAATACCCCAAAAGAGAACTTTTCTTTTTTTAAGGAGGATGTAGAGAAGAACTTAACGGAGGTGACTAGAGAGTATCTTCTAATAACATATTTTGTTTTTTGGAAATGTGGGATTCAGAGACAGGAAGTCATGCATGTAGTCATGTCACAGAAACTTAAGGACACGTGGGCTAATTAATAGGAGGAATAAAGAAAAGCAAAGGATCAGGAATTGGGCTTTGTGGGACTACCCAGTTAGGGCACATGAAGAGGAAAAGAAGATAGAAAAAGTGAAGTTGGCCAAGTAGAAGAGCCAGGAAAAGCTATCAGGCAGTGAAAAATGAAACAGAATTAAAGAATATCAAATAGGTTACATGTAAAAGAATGTCAAGATGGATATTTTCAACATGAAAACCACCTTGCTGATGATACAAATCCCTGAGAAAATCATCATATTGATGGATCATTTAGAATCACTCCTCCATATCAATTCCCAGGTCTTTGGCTGCTATTCAGACTCATCCCCTGGTTTCCTATAAAAGAAAGCATATTTTAAAAGACCATCTAAATAAGATCTTTTTATATGTTTGAAAACTTAGAAGAAAACAAGTGATGACAGCAGTGGGAAAAGGTACTGAAAGACCGTCACTGTCAGGCTTTTGTGTGCAGGTAAAAATTACTATGCAGGCAAAGCTACCTTCAGACTCAAGATCCTGCCAGGACAAGCCTCCAAACTCTCATGTTAGGGAGAAGAACACAGGACACCAAGTCACCATGCCTCCCAAGATCTGCTCAGTGCTTTATAGTCTGAACCACTGTTAAATGTATAAAACATTTTTGCAGGTTTTGAAACAATGCTATCTGAAAAATTTAGAGGCAACCAATACTGAATTTACCACTCATTCTAAATCAGATCATTTTCCTTAACCAAATACTCCCAACTGGTTTAATAGCTAGCATTCTGACTCACTGACAATTTCCTAGAACCCAAAGGAAAAAAAAAAGATGGAAAGATAAGTTAGAACATTATCAGTATGACTCAAAATTACCAATTTCAGTTGAGTTGATGAAAATGGTAAATTTCTGCACAAAGGCACCAATACAAATATTAATTTTCAGACTATTCTGTTTTGGACATTACTCAACACTTGTGGCCATCTGACGTGTGCACATCCAACAGCAACGACAGGTTTCGTAGATCAATTTTGGCTTCTGAGGCTAACAACCTTCTTCCCCAAAAGTAAAGAAATAAAGCCAAAGTGTGGTCATCACTGAAATTTAATTCATCTCTGAGAAGAGGATTATACTGTTTCCAGACACTCAGGACAGGCCAAGAGAAAATCATATTCTAAGAAGCAGTAGCTACCACACTGGTTAATGCTTATCACTAATGAACATTTTTTGGGCAGTAACAAAGCCCTAATCCTCATAACTTAACCATACTACACTCCTAGGTTTCTGAAGGTACAACTTCATTTCCTAACATGACTTTTATTATTTTTTTTTTTTAATTTTTTTTAACCTTTATTTATTTTTGAGACAGAGAGAGACAGAGCATGAACGGGGGAGGGTCAGAGAGAGAGGGAGACACAGAATCTGAAACAGGCTCCAGGCTCTGAGCTGTCAGCACAGAGCCTGACGCGGGGCTCGAACTCACGGACCGCGAGATCATGACCTGAGCCGAAGTCGGACGCTCAACCGACTGACCCACCCAGGCGCCCCTGATTTTTAAAGGCATAACAAAGAACTCCTGCAATCACCAGTTTGAAAAGAGTGACATCATCTTACACGTTCCTCAACATGGCAAACGCCTCTTATATCTTGTGTTTAAGTCTGACATACATTTAAGCTCTTTTGAAATTCTCCTGACACTAGAAAAACCCCATGCCAACAGCTAGTAGACTAATATTAATGAAAGATTAGCCTTATTTTCTCAGCAGCAATAAGCTTCTAGAAGATTTCCTTCTTTTAGAAGAAAACAAATACTATCTGATAAAGGGAAGATAGATTCCATTGCAAGACCTCTGGGCTCTTAGATCTGGAACATTACAAGCTGATTGTATCTATATGGTGTTCATCATAAGGGCAACGCATGGGTAGAGAGGGCAGAACAGAAGGACCAAGGCTATGAACACCTCTGCCTTCTGGCCCCAAAAACGCTACAGGAAGGAGAAAAAGTATTATCAAAAGGGACATATGGATCCCCTACACCTCCCTTCCCCACTCCCACCAAAAATAAACTCCCCCCAAACCATAAACTTTTAGCACCTCTCAAAGACTTCAAGAGAAGCATAAAGGAGATTGTGTTGGCCTAGCTAAGGACCCTCAAACCAGTGCAATTTCTTTCTTTACAGTTTTATTAAAATATGCAAGCACAGTACTTATAAACAAAGGAGTCATTTCAGTTTTTGCTTAGAAAAATGGGAGCCAATACATTCCTTCTGGGAATTCAGGGTAAGAGCTTTACAAAAAGTGTCCAGATGTGCCTAAAAAGTTAGTCTGTTCTTTCAGGGAAGAGTGAAGGGAGAAACAAAGGGTGGGAGAGACATTTTATTAAAAATTGAAAGGGCTATTAGTTTTTCTTGGCTCGTACCCTAACCTGCCCCCACCCCCGCCCATGGACAAACCAGACGGGAGCACCTAAGGACCACTGTGGTCTCCCGCAAAGTTGCAGGCAGGCAGGGACTGGCTGGTGGCAGCATGAGCCTCTGGACCTGCGCAAACCTCCAGAACGCCCTGAGTGGCAAACAGTTCCACCAGGTGATGAAATGGGACAGAGACTCTGAAAGCCAAGGATCCTCAAATGAGAATCAAGTACGTTTGTATTAAAACATAAAACAATAACCCTTGGGACAAAGTTTCACCAAAACAAAAAAAACAACAACAACAAAAAAAACCAACAACAACAAAAACTTTCTTAACTGAAATGTTTTGTCAACATCACATCCCAGTTTTAACCTGGAAGCTCTGCTGAGATTTGAAACTTCCTCAGCCCAGTGATTCATTCCCAGAGTCCTTTGTAACCACAGAGAGTTCTAAGTCTGTTAAGTGCTGCTTCGTTCTCACAGCCGTTGATGCTGGCTCTAGGTCCTGAAGGTAAAGGAGTGTTTCAAAAAGAGCATAAATAAGGGAGACAGAGAGTCAGGCACATATTGTGAATAAAAAGATAATCCTAATAATAGTTTACATTATCACGAACCAAAGTTTATATGAGCAGCTAAGCCCCCTTTCAAAGTAGAGGGCAGCTGCTGGTACGGGCGGAGGAAAATGGTATGTCAGAAATGTGACCTACCTTCAAGTTTGTTTAACTCAGCTGTCAGCCACCGCTTCCTTCCGCCACCTTTCACTGGGCCAGGGGCGGAGGCGGCATCCTTTTTGAAGTGTTCTGTTTGCAAAGGCATGGAACTGTCTCAGTACCGAGTACCTGATCTCCACTGTTCCTCGGCACTCCTGACAAAGGCCAAGTCACCCTCATCAGTCCCCTCAGGGTGACAGTGGTGAACCCACCAGAGAGGCAGCCCTGGGGGTGCCCTCCTACTGTCCCCCCAGGAGTCAGAAGAACACGTTCCGGGTGAACAGTCTTCATCCCTGAGGCTGCCGGGAACCCTACATGAAGGAGGCTGGGGACTCAAGGCTGCGCTTACGTGGGGACCTGCCAGGTCATGACGACCCTCCAGGCCTCACACATTCCCCAAAATGCCGCCCCCACGTAAACCCCTTTAGCCAAAAGCCTTAACGTGTGTAAGCTGAATATCTGCACTCAGTAGCATAATCTAGCCCTTATTCATACATCACCTGTATGAAGGTGAAGGGGCGCCTTTCAGAAGTAGCCAGCATCACCTTTCCAAATTAGAACAGGGTTACATCCCCAGACACTTATTTGGAGTTAAATATTTCTGTACGTACAGAGGCGGGAGGTACACCAGAACAGGAGAAACAGTCTATGTCATTTAACTCCTTTTCAATCGGGACATGAAGCCCATTTCAAGATGCTTTCACCCAGCCACAAGCTCTCTGCAAACGTTGCAGCTTCGACCAGCCCAAGGCAGCACAAGGGGAAGAGCCCCACAAAAAGCGAACCCCAAGGAGGCCACCTCCTCCCTCGCCCCATCAGCCTCACCTCGGCAGTCTGGCCCCAGCCACAGGAGCACACAAATACACTCAGTGAATGACCATCTGGTGACACTGGGGAGACCCTCAAATGATCTCGCAAGCATAAGGGAATAGCCACTGTGCCCACCGTTCTTCTGGTGGAGCACCAAAGGCCTCAGGAAAGGGACCACCATTCACGGGGTGTTGGCAAAGGTTCAGGGGAGATGTTCACGATCACGCTGCCTTTGGGTGAGAACACCTGGAGGTACAAGCTGCAGGGACGGTGCGATCTCAGGCCTTCCCACAGGGGATTAAGACACTATTTGCTCTGCAACCTGCTGCACGTGGAGCCTCTGGTTTAAAACCGCCCTGTAGTCCAGTCCCTACTACCTATTTTCTTCAAGCACATCTCTGCTTTTATCTTCTCTCTCTCTACCCACCCATGAATTGTAAGTCCGGGTCCCCTGCTTGGTCTGTTGAGGGTGGCCCAGACTCGCCTTTGTGGAAAGGAAGGGGTTGCTTTTACATTAGCTCTTCCAGAAATGCTCTTAGTGTATCCAAGGACCATCACCTGGGACCCACTAGAGCAACACCACCTCAACCTGGGTAGGTGGTGATCACTCAGGATGACAGCTCCCAGGCCCCAAAGGAATCCCAGGGGACAGCAATCCCTGGGTGAGGAGCTAGGGTGTCTGTGTGTCACAATTCCTAACCTCTTTGGGGTGCCTGAGTGGCTCAGTCGGTTAAGTATCTGACTTTGGCTCAGGTCATGATCTCACAGCTCATGAGTTCGAGCCCCGAGTCGGGCTCTGTCCTGACAGGATTCTGTGTCTCCCTCTCTCTCTCTCTCTCTGCCTCTCCCTGATTCATGCTCTGTCTCTCAAAAATGAATAAAAGTTAAACAAATTTTTTTTTTAAATTCCGAACCTCTTTAGTGTTCTTAGTAAGACAGCCTGGTACAAATGGGGGTGCAAGAGAAACAAAAAATGAAGTTAATCTCTCAGCTCTGCAATTACTCACATGCAGATTATCTGCCAAACAATTTCTTTTCTCTGATCAATTTTATCTGTGGCTGCCTTTGCCCTGCCCCCGCTACCACCCAGCACATACCCTGGATCCTCTCCTCCCCTGACAGTTGCTGACAGAGTGGTCCAGGCCTCTGGTTCTGTCAACACCCCAATGTAATTCGGAGCTCATGGGGAATCTGAGGCAGTGCCCTTGTTTATGGATTCAGTGATTGATTAGGCCCTAAAAGCTCCTGGCCCAGAAGACTAAATGGGCTGAAATCAATCATTAACAGTAGTGCAATGTTAAAAAAACGAGTGATGCAAAGGGGCCTCTGGCCATGTGAACAAACTGGAAAGTGCACAGGAAATGCTAAAGATGAAGCAGAGGGATACCCTGGGCACCTCCCGGTAAACAACACAGGCACACCAACAATGCCCCCTGCAGCTGACGGGGCACACACTGTAAAAAATAAAGTCTTCTGCGTAAGAATTTTTTTTTTTTTTTTGGTCTCTATTTCTTTTCTGTTTAAATTCCAGTTAGTTGGGGTGCCTGGGTGGCTCAGTCAGTTAAGTGTCCAATTCTTGATTTCAGCTCAGGTCATGATCTCAGCTTATGGGATCTAGCCCCACATCAGGCTCTGTACTGACTGTGTGGAGCCTGCTTGTGATTCTCTCTCTCTGTCTCTCTCTCTGCCCCTCCCCCACTTGTGCAGACTCTCTCTCGCTCAAGATAAATAAACTTTAAATACACACACACACGTACATATAGATACACACACAGGTAGGGGTGCCTGGGTGGCTCAGTCGGTTAAGTGTCAACTTCAGCTCAGGTCATGATATCACAGTTTGTGAGTTTGAGCCCCACATCGGGCTCTCTTCTGTCAGCATAGAGCCAGCTTCGGATCCCCTGTCCCCATCTCTCTCTGCTCCTCCCCCACTTGCTGTCTCCTTCTCTTTCTCAAAATAAATAAACTTAAAAAAAAACAACCCTCATGTTCACCTAAACATCTTCCCTTAATATTCTCTACTAAGCAACATCTCATCCACACCTCACTTTAAAACTACCAGACTTAGGGGCACCTTGGTGGCTCAGTCAACTAAGCATCTGGTTTCAGCTCAGATCATGATCTCATGGTTTATGAGTTCAAACCCTACATCGGGGTCTCTGCTGTCAGCCCAGAACCTGCTTCAGATTCTCTATCCCCCTCTCTCTCTGCCCCTCCCCCACTCACACTATCTCTCTCTAAAATAAACATTTTTTTAGAAATCTTAAAACTACCAGACTTGGGGAGCCTGGGTGGCTCAGTCGGTTGAGCGTCCGACTTCGGCTCAGGTCACGATCTCGCGGTCTGTGAGTTCGAGCCCCGCGTCGGGCTCTGGGCTGATGGCTCAGAGCCTGGAGCCTGCTTCCGATTCTGTGTCTCCGTCTCTCTCTGACCCTCCCCCGTTCATGCTCTGTCTCTCTCTGTCTCAAAAATAAATAAACTTAAAAAAAAAAAATTAAAAAAAAAAAAACAACAAACTACCAGACTTAAAAGCAACAAAACTTACTCAGAAGGTAAATCATCAGGTGGAAAGATTTAGGCCTTCTCTAATAAATGCAGAATAAAACAAGTATAAGGTACACCCAAAATAACAATGAGTAAATGAGGATTATAAATGTCCATATTTTCCAGGATGTGAAAAATGAGCACACTTATTCCTCTGATAACAGACTGCCAACCAATGACCAAGCACTTGCTATGGGGCTCGGTGCAAAGTGAAATGTTTTAAAGACAGTATCTTATTAAGCCTCAAAACAATGTGGATAAACTGTTAACCCATTCTACAAATGAAGAAAATTGCCCAAGGTCATAAATGACAGCAAATGGCAGAGATGGGATTTGAAAACCAAATCTTCCCTCTTCCCCAAACACAATTCTTTGTCATTATACGGGACAAGCTGGCAAACAAGCATGCAGTAAGACCTACAAAACTTTTGCCGTGGGGGACATATGCCAAGCGAACTAACCAAAATGGCAAAGCGGGCAGGCAGGAAACCAGACTGCATGACCATGTTCAAGCAGCTTGATAATGGCAAAATTTTGGAAATGGCACAAATGCTTCATCAATGGGGCTAAAGGGCCAGCACACAACATGAAAGTATTATATGGCCAGTGGCAGTGACATGTCTGCGAACTATATCAATACATGGAAATGTCTTCAAAAAACAAATTTACCTAACTTGAAGGGATACATGCACCCTGATGTTTATGGCCGCATTATCAACAATAGCCAAATTATGGAAACAGCCCAAGTGTCCATCAACTGATGAATGGATAAAGAAGATGAATGTATGTGTGTGTGTATATATATAATGGCATACTACTCAGCCATAAAAAGGAATGAAACCTTGCCATTTACAGCAAAGTAGATGGAGTTAGTGGAGGGTATTATGCTAAGCAAAATAAGTCATCTGAGAAAGACAAATACCATATGATTTCACTCACATGTGGAATTTAAGAAACAAAACAAATGATCATTGGGAAAAAAGGGAGAGAGAAAGCAAACCAAGAAACAGACTCTTAACTATAGAGAACAAACTGACGGTTACCAGAGGGGAGATGGGTGGGGGATGGGTGAAAGAGGTGATAGGGATTAAGGAGGGCACTTGTGATGAGCACCGGGTGTTGTATGAAGTGTTGAATCACTAAATTTTACACCTGAAACTAAAAGCAAAAACAAAGTTAAAAAAAAACAAATTTAAGTAAATTTAAGTCAAAAATAACCATAAAAAATAAATTCAGTTCTTATAACCCTGCAGCAAGATGCATTTGTGTGTTCAAGAGTGGAAGAACCACATTTAATGTTCATTAAGCCCTGGTTTTTTTTTTTCCTCCCACTAAATTGAAGTTACTGATTTGTAAAGGTAACACAAGGAAACCCTGCCTCAAGATCCTATGATTCAGAATGTCCTTCTCTTCTGGATCCAAAGAAGTAAAGTTTTTATATAAAAATAAAGGAATAGGGGCGCCTAGGTGGCTCAGTCGGTTAAGCGTCCGACTTCGGCTCAGGTCACGATCTCGCGGTCCGTGAGTTCGAGCCCCGCGTCGGGCTCTGGGCTGATGGCTCAGAGCCTGGAGCCTGCTTCCGATTCTGTGTCTCCCTCTCTCTCTGCCCCTCCCCCGTTCATGCTCTGTCTCTCTCTGTCTCAAAAATAAATAAAATGTTAAAAAAAATAAATAAATAAATAAAATTAAAATAAATAAATAAAGGAATAGCTCCACTAATTTTAAACCTCTCCCTCATTTAGGCATTTATTTTCTTTTTTTACTTGAGAGAGAGAGAGAGAGAGAGAAAGTACAAGCAGGGGAGAGGAACAGAGGGAGAGAATCTTAATCAGGCTCTATGCCTAGTGCTGAGCCCAATATCGGGCTCGATCCCACAATCATGAGATCATGACCTGGGCCAAAATCAAGAGTCAGATACTTAACTGACCGAGCCACCGAGGTGCCCCTATTTTTACTTTCTTATTGAAGTATAGTTGACATACTAGGCATTCTTATTTTTAAATCAGATTAACCAAACCTCCTAAGCCCAGACCTCATGAAATTTTTGTTAGCCATTTAGTAAATTTATTTAAGACCAAATATGTTTACAAATGGAACATTATTTGTTACCATTTGGTTTGTACTCATCAGAGGCCACACTCTCAGAATCTTACTTTTTTATAACACATTTGAAAATTTAACACTATTTAAGATAACATAACTCCATGGGGGCTGGAAGAGAGAAGTTTAAGAGTGTCTGAATGGGGACACATGGGTGGCTTAGCCACTTGAGTATCCGGCTTTGAGATAGGTCATGATCTCACAATTTGTGAGTTCAAGCCCCACATCAGGTTCTCTGCTGTCAGTGCAGAGCCTGCTTCAGATCCTCTGTCCCCCTCTCTGCCCCTCCCCTTCTCATGCTCTCTCTCAAAAATAAACATTTTTTTAAAAAAAAGTGTCTGAACATAAGCCAATATGGAGGTTTATGCCCCAAATGCAATTTTTATAGGATCTCATTCCCCGAAGAGGAGCAGGATAGGCCCACATGGTTCTTCATTACACTCTCTTCATTAAACTCTCTAGTTTGCCAGGTGGGCCCAGCACATCCCCAGCCAGGCCACAGACATTCCCTGACGCTGTCTGCACATCACTCCTTTGGACCCTCCAATGGCTTCCTGTATAACCGATCACCTCAGGCGAACAGCAGCACAATTAAAGAGCATCCAAACTAACTGCTGCATCTTTTAAGATGGACAAGAAACTGGGCCAAAGTCCATGCTATCTGATCTGCACTAGGGAAAGAAAATCATTTTCCTCTGCTCAGCAAGCATGTCCTCTGCCTGGGCAGATCCCGCATCCGTCTTCATTCCAAGGTTCCTTTTTCCCTGTCCTTATCAACCGACACATCCTGTCCATGTTCCTGTCTCGCTCTCTACTTAGAATGACGTAACTATTGTCCCTCAAACATACAGAATCACTGGGCTCCATGTGCACCTGGCCCCAAGCCAAAGCTCCCCGCCCCCCAGTATGGCAATGTCCGCCTCCAAGGGCAAGCTGTCCAACATGGTAGCCTCTAGCCATGTGTAGCTATTTAAATGTAATTTGAGAAAAATTTAAAATTCAGTTCCTCAGTTACACTAGCCACATTTCAAGTGCTCAATAGCCACAAGTGGTTAATAGTTACTGAACTGCATAGTGCAGAGAAAAAAACATGCCCATCACCACAGAAAGTTCTACTAGACAGCACTGGGCTAAGAGGTTTCAGCACTCACCCACCTGCCTCTGCAGTTCCAGGTGTCATTCTCTCACAGGTGGACAACTTTTCCTAGCTGTCACCAGGCACCATCTGTCACCTCATCTGACACCAAGGTGACAGCTCAGTTTCACCTAGGCAGGTTTTTGGGGTTTTTTTTAGCGTTTATTTAGAGACAGAGAGAGAAAAAGAGCAAGAGCAGGTTCCGTGCTGTCAGTGCAGAGCCCGATGCCCAATCTCACCAACCGTGAGATCATGACCTGAGCTGAGATCAAGAGTCAGACAACTGACTGAGCCACCCAGGCACCGCCATTTTTTAAAGCATATTTATTTATTTATTTTGAGAAAGAGAGAGAGAGAATGCACGTGTGGGCAGGGGAGGGGCAGAGAGAGGGAGAGAGAGAATTCCAAGCAGGTTCCATGCCGTTAGCACAGAGCTGGATGCAGGGCTCAATGCCACGAACCACAAGATCATGACCTGAGCAGAACTCAAGAGTATAGCAGGCTTAACCAACTGAGCCACCCAGGCACCCCTGGGCAGTTTTTTGTTGTTTTTTTAGACCTAGTAAGATGAACATTTCCATGAGTTTACACATTTATCAATGTTTACATTTGTGTATCCACCACCACACTCAGCATACCAAACAGTTCCATCATACCCCCCAAAATTCCCTTGGACAGCCCCTTTGTAGTCAAATCCTGCATCCACCCCAAAAACCCTGGCAACCACTGATCTGGCAGCTTCCTAAAAAAAAAACTCAGATTCCTGGCCTTCTCCTGGAAATCTCACTTAAGCAGGTCTGGGATTTCCCCCCCTCCTCCCCTCCCAAAATGCTCCTTAGGTGATTCTGATATTCAGCCAGGTTTGGGAACTTCTGGGGTAAACTCCGAATCCTAGTTTAATTTAATTATCTGCAGAGAGCTCTCTGGTATCTAGACTTGCTCTCTTCCCACCCCCATTAGCTGCTCTGCTGCACATGGCAGACATCCATCGCAGGCTGGGTGATCGGAAGGCAGGGTGAGCTAGGCTGCTGGGGGCACGGGCAGGGTAAGAACCCTGTGACTCTGGTTTCTGGCAGAGAGAGGCCTTTCTGAGTCACGTGGCCTGCCATCCTAATCCCTTCCTGGCTCTTTGTGCCATGGAATCCTCATCTGGAAAAAAAAAAAGGAACCACATCAGAAATAACTGCCTACCTCCAAGGTTCTCTGGGAAGCGATGATTCAGATAATATGTTCAAAGGCACTGAGCAGCCATGACAAAAGGTACCCTGTCCTGGATACATCATCACCACACAGGGCTACCTTTGGATGGAACTGTCCTTACTTTGACTATTTATCTGATGGATGTGGGGGATCAGGATGCAAATTACAATAAAATTGCCGCCATAGAAAATTTAAAAAAAAAAAGTCAAACTGCTTTCTCCTCCTAAATTCATGATCCCAAGGGCTAGGTGCCAAATCCCATTTTTAAAGGGGAATTCGGAAGAGTCAACATCATCCCAGAAAACGTCCTCTGCTCAGAAAGTAAACAATTATTACAAAGAGGGTCAACACTTGAGTGTAGCCACTCTGTCCAGCTTGCCTCAGCTCTGCTGAGGATTCCTGGAAAACACTTTGAAAAGTTTAAGATGATCAAAGGAAAAGCATGGCCAACACAAGAAATGCTATCACTTAACATCGCATGTTTATTTAGCCCCACCAAGCCAAAGAGAGAAGACTGTTTGAAAGGGAGAGAATGCCTGCTTAATCAACTAAAAATGCATTCATTACTATGCTATTCACCGTGGCTTTCCTGAAATCAGACACTTTTGCCCCTAGACCATAAGATTGAAGCGATTTGAAATGAAAATATTTCCTGTCCACTGCTTGCCAGTTTCTAGCCCCAGAGTGATATAACAGATGACATCCAGTACAATAAATGCTTTTATTAACCATAAATTTGAGACTGCTTTAGGGATTTGAAGTGTTGGGTTTCATGCTGAAAAAATGTAATGTTATCCACAGACCATCAGTGAGTAACAAAAACAGAGGCACAGGTTATGCTACTTTGATCAAATTATGGCAAAAAAAAAAAAAAATCGTCTTTTGCATTTAAAATAGTAGTTGCATTCAGGGCATATCTTTCCAGGAGCACCACAATAGTTAAATCATATGTCTTGGAGAGTTTAATAGAAATTCATCCTGAATGCAGATTTATAGAACCAGCAGTTTCTGTTAAATAGAAAGGAAGTTGAAAAGTGTTATAAGGCTAAGTGAGCTGAGAAACTCAAATGCTAAAATGGGACCCCTAAATCAGGGTCTGTCAACCTCAGCACTACTGACACCTTGGGCTGGTAAGTTTTTACTGGGGAGGGCCGGCCTGTGCATTTCAGGGTGTTTGGCCAGCATCCCTGGCCCCTACCCACAAAAAGCCAGTAGCAAAACCTCTTCCCCATTGTGACAACCAAAATGTCTCCAGGGATTCTCCAAATCACCCCCAATTGAGAACTATTGCTCTAAATCAAATTCTAGGCCTGCTTATTAGCAAATGCTGCCTGATTTCTCTTTATCCAAAGTACGGGTCTGAGCCCTAGGAGTCTCGCGGCCTCAGCTCTCTGCCCCAGTGCCTCCCTCTGCACAGAAATGGTGAGCCCCGAGTGATTTCTGAGAATCAGAAGCACTCTGCACCCCCTCTCCCACCGAAACCAGAGGCAGCACAGCCATGGAAACAAGAACACTCTCCCCTGTGACCACAGCCCACTAGCCTCAGCAAAGGCAAACCGCCACCCCCTCCTGAGGCACACCCTGGCCGGGCCTTTGTGTCCAGCGCATTCCAGCACAGGAGCTGGCCCTGGGCTGGGCTGGGCTGCACCGCATCCCTGCCAGCCTCCAGACTGCTGCTTTCTGGCCTTTTATTGTCAGGCCAAGGAGGGGACTAGGGACCTGGTGCCAGAAAAGAAAATGAAAAGCAAAGTTGAACCTCTGCGGCCCATTCTCTGCATGCTGAATGTCCCACTATTACAACTCGGCATGACATTTCACGGCCAGCAGGGGAGGAGGCCCGGTCCTGAAAGCTGAACAAACGCCGGGCACACAGGCCCGCCTGCGCCCTCCCCGTCTCCCCGGACTTATGAATAAAAGATGGAGGGTTTGTCTCTGCCGCTTTCCTGGTACCCTGTAAGAATAACAACTGGTCACTTTCTGACGTTTTAACTTACTTTGAAAAATAATCAATATTAACTTTACACGTCTTTTACTTTACACGCCCTGACATCTGGGGTAAGGACAAAGGAAAGAAAGAAAAGCCGTGTAATTAGGGAGAAGATAGTAATTCACATTAAACTGATGTAACGGTCTGTGAGGGACTCTAATAAAATAATTTAGACACTAGGCAATCACAGAACCAAAGGGCTGGAAACTGACTTTGAGGACATGTTTTGAGTGAAGTGACCTTTACTGGAAATAAAGTTCAATGTTTTCTTAGCACAAAGGAAAGTAATGGCTGAATTTTGGTGTGAGGATGCATTCAACCGTAAACCTGCCTGAGCCAAATAGAGGTTTTAATAGGAACTCAGTTCCCAGTCGCTGAGGGCGATATCTACAACTGTTTGCAACAAGCCTGTGTGAATAGCAAAAGCCTTAAACATTCCCCAGACACCACACTCCTGAGAGCACAGTTGATTTCAAATAGTCTTTAAGCAAAGAGATTACATGACACCCTGCATTTTGGACTCTCAGCAAAGTAAAAGGGAAGCCTTAATGTAAAGCACCAGCTTTTTATTGTTTTTTAAATTTTTTTTAAGTTTATTCATCTTTTTTCAGAAACAGAGAATGAGCCAGTGGGGGAGGGGCAGGGAGAGAGACACACACACACACAGAATTTGAAGCAGGCTCCAGGCTCTGAGCTGTCAGCATAGAGCCCAATGCGGGGCTGGAACTCAGGAACCGGGAAATCATGACCTGAGTTGAAGTCAGCCGCTTCACCGACTGAGCCACCCAGGTGCCCCGGCATCGCTTTTTTAAAAAAGACAATACAAGACTGAACTGCGTTAAACCATTGGAAAGGTCTCTGTGGGCAACAATTTCACGTAGAAAAACCAAAGTTTGCTCATCGCTGCAACTCCACCCATATTTGTAACCTATTGATATGTAACATATCAACGTCCCCATATCACCTTTACAGGGATCTTGCCAAAATATTTAACTTGACCCTAATCATGAGGAAACAATCAGAAATCTAACTGGGACTGTCTACACCACAAGTAACCCTGACCCTTCAGAATGTGTGTGTTACAAAGGACCAAAGAAATAGGTGAAAGGACTGTCCTCAATTAAAGGAGACAGGATGTCTGTGTCTATGTAAAAGCAATGAATGATCCTTGTCTGAATCTTGAATGTGATTCAGAAAGAAATCACGAAGGACTCTATGTAAGACTACTGAGGGACGTGTGGCAAGGAACTAGTGAGTCTAGGCAAAGGGGAAATAGGTGTTCATTTTACCATGCTTTCAACCTTTCTATAGGCTTGAAAATTTTCAGAATTCAAATTTTTTTTTTTTTTTCAACGTTTATTTTATTTTTGGGACAGAGAGAGACAGAGCATGAACGGGGGAGGGACAGAGAGAGAGGGAGACACAGAATCGGAAACAGGCTCCAGGCTCCGAGCCATCAGCCCAGAGCCCGACGCGGGGCTCGAACTCACGGACCGTGAGATCGTGACCTGGCTGAAGTCGGACGCTTAACCGACTGCGCCACCCAGGCGCCCCAGAAAATTTTCAGAATTCAAAATACAGGAGGGAAAGTAAAGAGAAGCCCAGGCACCAGTGACTGGCCCACCTACACAGCAACAATTTAATCTTCCTGTTTAGTTTCAGAAAATATATGCCCAAAATATTACTAATGTTTTTTATAGGAAAATTACATAAAGGCGTCACACAGCATAGATCCAGAATAAAGATAAAAATTTAAAAACATCATAACATGACTTATTAGTCACTTCACTGGGCAAGGGGGGTGGAGATGTGCACACAGCAGACATTTAAGACATTCAAGACGTTCATGTTTCTACTTTTAAAAAAGTCATAGGTCCTTCAAAATCTGTTTTATGCCTTTCCCTAAAACTCTCCTGCAATTTATCATTCTCTTTCTGCTCATGTCAGAAAGCCTACTAATTTAAAAACTTCTTAGAACAGCTCTTTAAAACCCCCCACTTTCCTTCCAAAGTCTCTCCCATTATCCACCCTCATCTTTCTTTAATGAGATAAAAGCAATAATTACACTCGTCTTGACCAACTCCAAAACTATGCACTTAAAAAAAAAAAAAAAGTGTGACCCTTTAAGTAAAAAAGAAGAAAGCTCAGTAAATGGGAAATGTGCTCAAGTGAAAAGATGTGGGGGTAGAATTTCTGTCTGCTAAGGACTTCAAAACCCAGGCAGAACAATGAGAGAGGCAGCCTTATGAGGGACCTGGGTGACTGTCACCTTGGGCGAGTCAGACACTGGGAACCAAAGCACAGCTCCCTCCCGCCGCCCCGAAGCAGCCTTGGGGCAGCACAACCAGATGTTACATTTTCTCTGCTTAATTTCAGTAAAACTCCATGACCTCTTTCTCAAATTAAAAAGGCAATGCTATTTTTTTAAGCCACAGGAGCTATCTTTAGTGAAGCCTTCTAAGGATTTCATTAATTCATAGCCAGCCAACCAGGACCTTTCCCACAGTCTCCCACAAAAAAGCCCGGGAAGTCACTGACTGCTTGGCTGGATCTGAATATGAGCAGAGGTAAGATCAGAAATATCTAGTTCCTCCCACAGGGAGGCAAGCCATGAAAATCAAAGCAGAGCAAAAACTCATTACCACAGCTGGCCGGCAAACCCACAGCCCTGGAAAGAAGGCAAAGAGCATCTTTGATTCTGGATGGACCGTCTGGTGACTTCAGAAAATGAAACGTGTTCACAACCAGAGGGGATGAAACAGAAAGAGACCTGTACCTCTGTTAAAAAGACAGGGTTTTCATACCAGCTGGGGGCTGCTGCCTGGGAGTGAGAAACATTTCATTCACGTCATTTCATAAAGTCCAAAACCAGGATGTGTCGTTAGCACTGGGTGGTAACTTTTTACTTTTTTTTTTTTTTTTTAATCCACAGTGCAGTGTAAACTGTGCGGTCCAAACATCCTCTCTGGAGGCAACCAACACTTTACAAAGTGGGATCCCCGTCCAATACCGGCCCGATCGCCACCTCAGTCATCCGGCAGCCCAGCAATTGGCCAGGATGGGCACATGGTGCCAATAATCCACGATGTGAATAAGTGGAGCATATTTTATGCTAACTCTCAGCACCTAATGCCACATGATGCACTAATGTTGAGGAAAAGAAACTACAGAACTTCCGAGGAAATCTGTATGACAATTGCTCGCCTTCTGTGCCACCTGGTCAGAGAGACCGCCTGAGATCATCCGCTTGTGCCACCATCACTCTCCTGGCTGATTTTAATTTCCTGAAGAGCACTTGGTCATTCAAGGAACAAGCAGGAGGAACCTGCGATGTGCCGGCCACTGATCTCCTGCTGCAGCACGGAACAAAACAGATACGGGCCCAGCCCTCACGCAGCTGACCCCGAGGTGGGGGAGACAGACAGAAAACACCATGTGTGTCTCATTGTGAAAAGTTCTGTGGAGAAAAGCAAAGTAAGGAAAAGAGGGCAGGTTGCTATTTTAAACAGGGTGGTCAGGTTGGTATTGTTGTTCTACTTGTCTCTATGCTCCAGAAACCAGTTGCAGTTCATAGAAAACACCAAATACTCACTGAATAAAGAAATGGTCACTGAGGGTCACTCTTATCAAACCACTCATCTGCTGGAGAAACCTGCCAAGCCTCATCATTCTTGACAGGTGCACACAGGCAAAATTCAAGGCACCACATAATCCTGTCCCCACCCCATCCCCCAGCTTTGCCACTTCTTTCTTTCAGCCACACTTTCCTTTCAAAGGATCCCCCCACCTCCTGGATGCACTCACAGACAGGGCCTGCCTCCTTCAGCCATCCAATCCCTTCTTCTAAGCCTCCTCTGAACCATCCAAATGAAGTTTCTTCTTCATAAACAAATCAAGTTTCCACTTTTTCTTCAATGCATCACTGCAAAAGGCTGGATGCATTCTTACTAAATCTGGAGGCATGATGGGGTGGGTCTGACTTTACTAAATGCATGCTTTCTGGCACAGGTGATGTTCACATGGGGAGGCTGAAGGAGGAAAACACAGTGTGGCGAAGCCTCAGAAAGGTGAGCCTCTTCCAAAGCAGGGGAAACTGAGACAGAGCAAGAGACCAGAGTTACACGGGCTAAAAAGCCAGATTTCCAAAGGTGGGTGCCAAGCAGTGCCTCGGGCACTGGCACATCATTACCCAGCTTCTCACACTGGCAACTGCATAAGCTGGAATGTTCTAGGATGAGAAGCAGCAGAAACTGTGGTTCATGTTTCTCTGGGAGGAGTGGGGAGGTGCAGAGAGTTCCCTGTACCCTGGAATCCTTCCTGCACCTCCCCGTCTCTAGGCCCCAATGCCTTTTTCTTGCAGCCTCAGCTGGGTGGGGAGCCACTGCAGACACGGGGACCTGACCTGGTCCTACCATCTTTGTCCTTGCCCTGGAAAACATAAGTAACTACAGAACCACACTGAGACTTGACACAGAGTAGCTACTCAAAAAAACCCTGTCTTGCCTCCTCACTCCATGTAAGTCTTCTTGAACTTCAGATATTGAGCAGTTACAATAACTCCTAACCATGTGAATGCTTGTGTCCTAGCCAGAGCGACCTTGAGAGGAAGGCAGAGATAAACTGTCACTTAGCAGGGACCACACTTGCTAGGGCTGAACGCTCCTGCATTGGTCTGGATTGCATTGCATTTTCCTCTGATGAAAGGCGGGGGGATTGGGGGGGCATTTCAGGAGAGGAAAAACCAGAAATCACCTGGACAGAATAAAATCACAGAGAAAGGGTTTTTAAACCATATGGCCTGTCTCAGGAAAATGTACTTCGTTCCAAGGAAACCTTCCCTCTATCCCCATCTCAGAACAGAAGTCTGGGGCCACAGCCAGCATTTTTTAAAGGGTGACCATTCACTGGGGGGCGGGGGGGGGGGGGGGGAAATCTACAAAACTGAGAAATGAAAAAAAAAACTGACAAATGAGAACACTTGGAAAAAGTCCTAGTTTTTAAGGGAATGAAGTACTTTTTAAATCTAAAAAAGGTTATATTTAAAGCCTAATCCCTTGCGATTGCAAAAGGATTCATTTGAAGTATTCATTTAATGTGTGAAATGTAAATATCCACTCAAACATTTAATTAATGCTATCAATTTCCATTCCCTTTCAAAGTTGCTGCTTCAGTTTTGTAGGACATCTCTGATAAGTTCAAGCAAGCTTTCCTACAATGTAGTAATTTTAATTAAAAAAGCCTCATGATTAATGTCTATTAGTTCAGGTTTGGAATGAAGGAACATACAGTAAAATTACAATTTATAAAATTTCCGATACTTGCAGTCTACTGCCCTTTCAACTCTTAAGGTACCAGCCTTATGCAAATAAGACATTTTACCGTTAGGTTTACTATAAAATAAATGCTTCTTAAAAGCACACAGTAGTTTTTTAATGGAGTTAGTTTCCATTCATGCTATTAAATCAGACAATTTATAGGCCAACTTCCGTTTTAGAAGAGAATTACATGTGTGTTCACATCACATCTTTATTTTGTCATCCACCCAGTGATTTGTTGAGGACAGCTGGTACCTATTAAGTCCCCCCTTTAAATGTTGTAGCCTTAATTAGCTACATCCACCTTCCCCCAACATTTCCAAACAAGGAACCAAAGAAAAGAGAAGCCGTTTTTATCACAGATGCTTTGAACAATGGAGTTGCAAATGTTAAAATAATAGTCTCCATTAGAAACTAGCTAGTTATTCCTTAGTTAGGCCCCTCACAAAGACAGGGTATAGACAGGGTTTAAATCTTCTGTCTTTGTTACTTAGGTAATTTTTAGTTTCACGCCTGGTGTTATTAAACTTTCTCAAGAAACTGCTTGGGAAAGGTTGAGGGACAGTCTCTCCAGAGGCTTTTTGGTATTATTCAGCTACAAACTTCTTACTTTGACTTCTGAGCTCATGAAACCAGCAGACAGAATCTGCAAGTAGAGAATAAGCCTGGCATGGTTTTCTATGAAGACATCATGCTCTTCCCAGATAATGAAGAGTTTCCAACTCACACAACGAGAAATCCACTTGACTGTATGCCTGTAACCTGCCACACTAGATAAAAACTCTTTGATTTGGTTACAATTTTGGCTTCCCTTCTTAAAAACAAACAAACAAACCAAAAAGTACCCTATTCTGTACTCAGAACTTGAAGTGTGAATTGTGTCAACAAGCTACATTTCCAGCAAGATAAGGAGCTTCTCTAGCATTTCCCCCTTAGGTTTGGTTTCTTCTTAGAGATGTGCCCCGGCTTTAATCTGCAGTAAGACTATCTGTTTCAATAGGATGTGCTCACTCCTGGGTTTGTGTCTTTTCAATCAGCCGGTGGCCCTGCCGGGTTTAGAGTGGCAGAGAGGAAGTGGCCTGTGGTTAAACAGAGGAAATACCAAGGCATTTTAATAGAGCAAATAGTCTCTTTACTTCCCACAGGGAAGAGCTTCAAAGGCCCCGGGGCCCTGGAGGAGACAATGTGTTGTGGGGCCATCAGTCACCTAATCGTGTGTCAGGACCATTCAGAATGTCCCAGCAGCCAAGACAAACACTGCCCAGGAGGACATTGCCTCCCACAGGACGAGCAAGTCAGGCTGCTGGGAGATGGGGCCCGTGGCACCAGCACAGACAGGCCCCCTGAGCCTGCTGAGGGGCAGGGGAACCTCCAAATCTGGGGGAGATGTGAAACAGAAAAGGTCTCAGCTACCAGGGTAGGGTGCAGGACAGAGGTCTCCTGCGAGGGCACTGTCCTCCACCCGAGCCTGTCAAGCTTCTAGGGGTACCTGAGCCCTTGCCTCTCCGCCCATACTCTTATAAACTGAGGAGTTGGGGGGGGGGGTGTGGCGAGCTTCCTGAAGCCTAAAAACTCATCCATCAGAGGTAAAGGCAGTAAGAAACGAAAAGGTACAATTAATTGCTGATGGGGTGGCCCCAGCAGCAGCAGACATCTGCTGGGCATGGTGTGTGAAAAGCTCAGGGACCAATAAGGGGAAAAGAGGGTCTAAAAGCTTAAACACACACACACACACACATTTTAGGCCAAATGAAGCATGAAAAATACTCAACTTAAAATAAAGACTTAGGAAAGCATTAGCAGTTCTTTCCTTTGTAGGGACGCTGTAAGGTTTGAACTGCAGAGAATACGATTTGGATCCTACCCTACTCTTTCCTAAGATTGTTTTCCAGACAAGCCCAGCTGTTCTGGGGAGGAACCCATGGAAGTCAGGGTCCCCTTCACTCGTGACCTCCCCTTCAACCCCAGGCTAAAGGCACCCACCCAAACCAGGGTGACCTGCCCAGCTGCCTCCCCAGGATCCCCTTAGCCAGCCTGACTCTTCTCACTGGTCGGGGGCTCTGACAGTCTCCACTTCCTCTCTAAGTCCAAAGAAGTACTTTAAAGTCAAACTGATTTTAAATGTTTAGAATGTGGCTTCTCTCTCCCTCATCTGGCCTGGGGAAGCCTGGTCTTCTGAAAGCAATGGCTCTCATCATTGAGAGTGCATCAGAAGAACTGAACCCCCATCCCACTCCCATTCTGGAGGCATTATCTTTGAATCTGCCTTTTAACAAGCTCCCAAGGCAATCCTGATAGTGGAAGCTCCCGGACTTCACTTTGAGAAATTGTGTTCAGCGGGAAAGGGTCCACAGCCGGTACTTACTTGCTGTTCTCATCCACCCAGCTGTATCCCCTTGTTAATAACTAGCACAATGCCCCAGGCACTGCAGGGGCTCTGGGGGTCGGAAGGATGGATGGGGGAGGGGAGACAAGGGAGGGCGGTTCAAGAAAGGTGGACTTGGGCTGACAGAATTCCCAATTAACACGGCAAGACAAGCCAGAGGGAAGCATTGCAGTTCTTATAAAAACGTCTCTCTGAAAAATGTGTCAACCAGGGCTGAGTCATTTTTAACGAAGAATTCTGTAAGAGACACAAGAGCATGTACAACATGGAAGACATGGCCGCAAGACAGGCCGACCAGATGCAGGCTGGGGAGCCATGAGCTGCAAGTGAATGAAAACGCATCCAATTCAGAATCAAATAAACATGCCTGGGCCCACAGCCAAGGAGAGTTCTTGGATTGGACTTTTATCAGGACCTAAATTTTAACCAGCTGGAACTTCTTTTCCAAGTACCACCCTATTCCTTCCTACCTTTCGAAATGAAGTTATTTGCCTTAAATGGGAAACTTGCACTTCATCGTAAAGACGATGCCAGCATTCTGGCTTCCTGAATTCCTGAAGGAGCAGGCTTTTTGCAGGCTAGACATTTGTTTCAGAGATAAAAGACCAGAGAAGATGTACCTCACCTAGCCAGGAAGGCATTCTTGTTCCCTCCTTCTCCACTGCAGAAAATGCCACTAAATAAAAACCTGTGGAAGCTGATGCCTAATTCTTTGTTCCATAAATGCTTTTCAAACAACCAGCAAGACGGGGGGGGGGGGGGGGGACCTCAAAGCAACTGATTGACATAAAGTTACCCATCACAAACACAATCATTCCACTATCAAGAAACAAGAGTTAAGGTCCAGTGTAAATGAGGATGCTAGCCCCTCAGGAAGTTTTAGAAATTGTTACTTCTTTGGGAAAACTATTTATTACTCCAATAGTTTACCTGGCAAGGGCCCTAAGAGATTTTTTTTTTTTTTAAGCAGTTGAGGAAGTGTGCCCACAACTCATTTCTAAAACACTGAGCTGTGTTCAAGATGGTATCAGCCCCTTAATTGTCCCACTAATAATGGGGAGGTTGTGAAATCTGACCACTTAAACCAGGCCGGCTCCTCAGAGAGGTGTGTTAGCAGAGCTCCTGTGGGTCAGCTGGCTGCGGTCTACCTTGCAAGTCCTGGGAAAATACACATTCCTGCAGGGGCAAGAGTTCGTGGAACAAATGCTCCATGGAGATCAAAGGGGTCATTTGCTCAGTTCCTCGGCAGCACCCAGATCCTGCCCCTCCTTCAGGGCTCATTTTTCCACCCTGGTGTCCCCTTCTCAGGTTCCATGTGACCTAGACCCACAGGAAACTGTCTCCTGTTTGCCTCACACACAATCGACCCTTCTTGTATGTCTGCATGGCCCCAACTAGACTGTAAGCAACCTCATAACTGAGACCAACATCTATGGGCTAAACACCACTATCTGGTAGGGGACTCAGACATGAATCAAATGCCCAAGTCACTGTTCACCAGTATTCACTGGCCAGCCCCTGACAGAGCAACTTCTGGAAGAACTGATGCAGGGAGGTGGGGGCAGGGAAGGCTTCCTGCAGGAAGTGCTGCTCGAGCAGAGAAGGGACGCTGAGGGGTAAAGAAAAGGAACACAGACAGGAACAGCATGTGCAAAAGCATGCTGAGGAGAGGACACTGGGGCTCAGTGCTCTCATCTCTCCAATCCACTTCCTAAAATATATCACTTAATACAGGATTTAACAGGAAGGCTGCAGAGTCTAATTGGGCTCAGCCAAGATTTACAGGGCTCCAGGCTTTGAGGCCACTAAGATGAAGTATCTAGTTAAGGAAAACCATCCTAAGACACAGATGTGAACAAATATTGAGATGGTAGTCTGGTGGGAACCAAAGTGCAAGGACCTGCATGAGAAAGCAAACCAAGGGGAATGGCATTTAGGGAGGACTTCCCAGCGGTGGCATCACCTGAGCTGAGTCTTTGGCCAGGGGGAAGGCATCCTAGGAGCAGAGAAAGTATGCTTCAGCAGCTTTACGCTGGCACAAAAGTTAGGGAGCAGGCTGGAAAGGTGGGCTTGCAAGACAGGTAGGCAAGAGGGGTTGGGGAGAGCTGGTGGCTCCATCAGGTGTACCAAAAGGCAAGTCCAGGAGGGAAGCAGCCATGTATCAGGTTGGAAAGAGTGTAGAATCTGAGAGATGATCCAGAGACTTCCATGCTCATTCAAGAAGGAATGAAAATGACCCAAGGAGAGGATTAGTGGGACCAAAGTAAAAGCTGTTGGGAAGGTCACTCCCAACTAGGAATTGTGGTGGGAGAAAAGAGGCCAGCCTGAGTGTAAGCCTGCTGGACCAGGGGCCACTATTAACTTGTGGAAGAATGCACAGTTAGGAGACAAACACATTCCCACAGGCAGAGAGAACAAAACCGCCAGCCTGGCTCTTTTAAGTCACTATTATACCCAAGGCATTAAGACTTCACAAGCTTTGTGCACTGACACATAAAGCCACCTAGACAATGCAGAAACACAGCAATTAGGACTGATCCACCTGTGCTGTCATAGGAAAACTCAGAATAAAATGCATGTGATGCTCCTACAGTTCTTCAAAAGCCAAAATACCTGTTTAGTCCCAAAAAGTTTAGCAGGATCTTGGGCACCTGGGGGCTCAGTCAGATAAGCATCCGACTCTTGATTTTGGCTCAGGTCATGATCTCATAGTTGAGTTCGAGCCCGGCATCAGGCTCTGCACTGTGTCCTTGTGGAGCCTGCTGGGAAATCTCTCTCCCTCTCTCTCTGCCCTTACCCCATTCACACACTCTCTCTCAAAATAAATAAATAAACTTAAAAAAATTTTTTTTAAGTTTGTCAGGATCAGTAAGTCAATATGAGACAGCCTTAAGGAAAACTTTTTTATCTACATACTGGGGAAAACTCGGTATCTTAAAATATAATAATAGTGATATTCTACTAAAGTGGGACAGAGTACAAAAAGGTGATGTTTTACCCAAAAAGGAAGGCTATATTCACTATGATGTGGTGGAAGGGTGTATTATACCTGTCTATAGTGAAGCTATTGGGTTTGAAGATATCCCATCTGCTGCCTCATACTTGGTTTTCTGCACTGCGTTTCTCTGAATGTGGGGCAAAAGAGCTCAAAGCAATAGCCTAAGATCCTAAAAGGGTGCCAGGTGCTAGGCCTGGACTGCTCTGAGGCCATTCAGAACATCCCAGAAGAGGTGGCACAACGTTGTTCTAAGTAAATGACCCATCTCTCAGAGAAACAGTGCTGGGATAACTAGGAAGTCTCCATCTATTCCCATTTTCCAAGTGAAGAAACTGGAGCCCCGAAGCACAGACAAGGTCATGTTCGTGGCTGTCTATGTCCTCTCCACATGTCTGAAGGCCTTGAGTGCCCTGACGCCGGGCCGCCCTGGCTTCAGTGGGAGGTGAGGGGCAGACAGATGCACTCTCCCTGTTCTGGCGCCGCCCAAACCCAGAAACCCTGGTGGGGACATGGGAACTCAGCATCCCCGCGCACACAGCCTACCACCCCACGCCCGCCACCGGGACAGCATCAAAGTGGTCGGTTACTGGGGGAAGTCTCCAAGCACAAGACGAAATCTGTGCACCTCTCCAGTCTCCTCTGGGGCTCCTGACCGAGGTGATAAACTCATGCCTCCCTCTGGTCTAGAAAAATATCCGCAGGTCAAGCTGGGGACGGGGAGAGGGGGTGTAGGTCATCCGTGAGACCATTCTCTAGACGAAGGACGACGAGCAAAATTTCCCAGCAAGTCAGGAGTCGGGGCTGGGGTGAAAGTGGGGTAAGACTGCACAGCCTAGAGGGAACAATGCGGCCACGAGAGGGGGCGCATCCCTCCCCTGCGCTCTGGGTCCCTTCTCTGGCAGTCCTGGGCCTTTGCAGAGTTGTGAACCGGAGGTCCGCGGGAAGACCCCCACTCCGGGTCCAAAGCGCCCCCAGTTCGGACAGCTCGGAGAATCCCAGACCCGGGGCGAAGGAGGTACCGGTCCGGGAACAAAGGGTGGGGCGCCCTTCTCCCGCCCGCCGCGGGACGCCCTTCTCACCCGCCCTCTGGGAGCCGGACCCCAGCCAGTGACCGCGCCTCATTAGCAACACAAAGCCGGGGGTCGGGCGGCCCCTTTCATCCGGGCCGGGGCTGGCGGACGTGCACCCCGGGAGGGAAAGAAGGGCGGGAGCAGCGGGGATCCCAGCCCTGCCGCTGACTCTGCGAAGGGCAGGCACGTCTGCGCCGGCTCAGCTGCCCGCGAGCACCTGTGCGCACCGCGCCCGCCGCGCTTTTGGGGACGGCGAGAAGTTTCTCCTTACCCTCCAGCCGCAGGTGTCGGCGCCCCGCGCTCTGCTGGAGCCGCCCGCAGCCACGGCCAGCTGCGAGCCGTTAAGGCAAGCGTTGACCGTGAAGAAGACGGAGCAGAGCTGCAGCCACGGGGCCATGGCCGTGCGCTTGTCCAGCCCTACCTACTCTGCACCCCGGCTGCCTGCCTCTGGCCAGCCCCAAGTGGGCGGTGGCGCCGGCGGCGGCGGCGGAGCTGGCCGCATCAACGAGCATGCGCCGCCCTCCCGAATCCTGCCCCTTCCCTCAGGGCCCCGCCCCCAGCCTCCACTTTCGCGTCCTGGCCCCGCCCCTCTAGCCCAGCCCTCCCTTTGGCCCCACCCACTCTGTAGTCCACGCCCCCTACGGCCACACCCCGAGCCTCCACCCAGAAGCCCGCAGCTGCAGTTTTTTTCCCTTCACCTGACAGGTCTGTTTTTTAATCCAAAGGATTTGTCCAAGTGACGCCTGCGCCCAGCAAAACCTCGGAAAAATACAAAGAATGTAATAATAATGGTTCTAGTAATAATTTAACCAGCGCCTATTTGCCAGGCCTCTTTTTTGTTTTTAATGTTTATTTATTTTTGAGAGACAGAGAGAGAATCCAAAATAGGCTCCACACAGTCAGCACAGATGCCAGGCTTCTTCTTGAATCCTTCCAACCACACTGGTAAGTGTGGGTATTGGGTCAATACTGGTAAGTGTCAGTATTGTTATCTCACTTTGGGGGGGCACAGTAAAGTTAGGGCAATGTGATGGTTAGAAAAATCCTGGCTGGGACCTCCAACAAATGACTCGCTCTCTCCATGCTACTGTTCCTGCAAACTGAAATAACAAAAGTATGCTAATCTGGGGAGGATTGTACTGGTTAGCACATAGCAAGGGCTCAATAAATGCTACAATATATCATTAACTGACTGGCAGAAGGACACCCAGCTAGTACCCACCTGAGATTCAAATCCAAATCTGACAAAAGCAATACTCTTAGTCACTACGTTTGTCAAACTTACATTGTGAAATAGGTGGTGTCTCTGTTTGGAAGAGGAAGCTGAGGCTCAGAGAAGTGGAGAAGCCAAGGTCATATGACTTTTCACCACAAGCCCCTTCCCACTTTCACTTGTGTCTGTGCACCTGAATCCCACCACTTCACTCTCCTCCACTGCCCCGCCCCTCATCTAGGCCCCCACCTCCTCCTCCACAATTGCTTCCTAAGGGCTAAATTGCCTGCTTCCACTTTTGTCTCAGTATATAATGCATCTCTCTACCTGAAATCAGATCACTGACATCTGATTAAAAATCCTCCAGGGTGGCATTTATTCAATGGCCACTTACCATTAAATCCATACTGACCTCCTCTTCCCCTACATTATCTCTTCCCACTCTGCCTTCACCACCTGGCTCCAGCAGTGTGGCTCTGCTCACTCAACTGCATCTTGGGCTTCTTGTCCCAGCAAACTCTCACCTCTGTCTTTCCAACAAGGCATCCTCCTCTACTTGACTTTCTCCTTCTAGGGCCCATAATCCCCTTCTTCTCCTTGTCTGTCTGGCCTAAATGTGGTGACAGCTCAGTTGCTGCTAACACTGGGTTCCTGCAGTTTCCCTCATGGCTCCACACACCCTGCCCATACCTTGTATTTAAACTCCCTGTGGAGACAGAGGCGGCCCCAGCTTTGCATGCTACCCCTGTGGAGAAGGAAGACTCTTCTCAGTACAGCTAGCAGAAGTCCTGGGCACTGGCTCTGACAAGACCACTTTGGAACCAGGGAGCAGAGCTAGCTTCATCTGAACCCCAGAGGCTGGAAGTGAAAAACAACGGTTGTGCAAAGAAAAACTGGCATTGTTGCCAGAGAAAGCGAGGATGGGTAGCGTGTTCACCAAACAACAGCGTCCACCACAAGCCCCAGGTGCTGAGACTTCCTGTCCATGTGCACCACTGGACAGAAATGTTTTCTTTTTTATCTCGCTGCCAGGATATTCAGGAATTCAGCCAGACCCAGAGAGGGCAAGAACCGCAACTTCTTTGGTCAACCAGAAGAACCCGCATCTGCAGAAGGTTGCCTACAAAGTAGCCTTCTCTGAATAGACCTCACACAGCATGTTGCTTCTCTGGGGGGAACTGTTGGTTCAGTGCTCTGCTCCCTTCCAGGCCTCTGCCCACCTCCCTGACATTCTTGGTACTTGTCTCTGGGTCGTTCCCAACTCCTATAGCAGGGGATCTTAGAGGTCTGGCCATGAATATCATGAGCACCAGGGGCTGAGACAAGGCCAGGACCACATGGGTATCAATGAAACACCATGGAAACCATGAGGCTGCCTGCTCCTTAAGCTCCTTAATGTGTATGACATTCCAGCCTAGATAAGCTTCATAATTTATTAACCAATCACCTGCTGAGGGACTTGTCTTATAATCAGTGATTCAAAAATATCCTCACACATTTAACTCGATACATCCATTCACCTATTTTCTTAAGATACATTCCTAGAATCAGAATTGCTGGATTATACACATTTAAAATTGCCAAACTGCTCAATATCTACTGCAAGCTTAACTGCTTTTCTGATTCATAGTGAGGCCATGTTCCCAAGTATTTAGTGGCCCTTTGCATTTCTTCTTTGTTCCAGGGTTGGACTCTAGGAAAGGCAGCAGTACTTGGAGTTTATGACCAAGGGAGAGACTTTAGGAGGGCGCTGGGGAGAGGAAAGTGTTTCTTCTTGGGCTTTACTCACATCACCATATGATTGAGTAAACAGGGAAGGCAGAGCAATACTCTCGCTCCCTTTCCAGTCTACACACACACACACACACACACACACACACACACACACCCCACCTCCCAGCTCACTGCCCAGCCTGGCAACTGACAGCCTCTGAAAACATGTTGCAGAGTGCAGAGTGCTCCAACTTTTCTAAAGGAGTACAGAGGACACAAGAAAGAAAAGGCGTAAGTGTCCATTCCAAAACTTGTTAGAATGGCATCCCTCAGGACCAAGGATTGAGAGGCCCTCCTATTTACCTTCTAGGGAGGCCATACACCAGTTGGGGGTAGGGGGTGGGTGGTAGGGGAGGAGAGAACCACATACATCAAAGGGTCAAATTTGGTCAGGAAATAAAGGTAGTAAATTGTCATTTGGCAACATCCTCCACATTCTGGTCTTTTCCATTGATTCCTTGCCTCTCATTCCCCCCCCCCCCCTTTTTTTAAAGAACATTTTATTTTTTATTTTTTTAATTTTTTAAAGTTTATTTATTTAAAGAGAGAGAGAACAGGAGAGGGGCACAGAGACAGGGAGAGAGAGAGAATCTCAAGCAGGCTCCCACTGGAGCTGTCAGTGCTGAGCCCAATGCAGGGCTCCAACCGGTGAACTGTGAGATCATGACCTGAGCAGAAATCAAGAGTTGGACGCTCAACCGACTGAGCCACCCAGACGCCCCCTTCATCCCCTCTTTTTACCCAGGACCCTTCAGAATATTTGTGAGACTGTAAGAAGTGAATCTCTGTACTGAGAGCTGAGATAAAATGAGGGGGCTAGGCCTCTACATGGCCTCCATGGACCATACAGTCCTCCAGACTATAGTGGAGCCCAGCTGTGTACGTAGGTGACCAGAGGATGAAGCCCTCCTCAAATACAATATATGGGCTCATGTACCACAGCCAAGATTGCCTGTGGCCCAGTCACAATTTCAGCCATCCCTCACCACCCCTGACTGACCCACCTCTCCTGCCTCCACTGCCTGGCCCTCTGCCTGGTCCACATTAGTGGGCAAGAAACTGTTGCTGCCTCCATTCCAGTTTGGAATGAAGCTGGAGATTAAACAGATTAAATCATCTTTAAGCTGTTGGTGAAATGTAAATATATTTCCCCAATTTACCTAAAACCTAACCAGATAAGAAAAACCCTTAATATAAAGACTGGATTTTGTTAGGAGTCAAATTATCCTCTGAAACATAAGAAAGGGTAAAGTGATGATAGAAATAATTTGAATCCTGGAATCATTTTTAGCAGAGAAAAACTAAAGACAGTTTTAATAAGCAGTGGTTAGAAGCACTGAGCCAAGCTTCAAATTTATTTTCGGTATTATGCTCAAGTAGTATGTTTTATATACTAATCAAGACATTAAAGGTAAAGGGTGTTCCCAGCCAGGCTCCCAGCAGGCTTGGGTGCAACTTTCCCAAGGCTTTAGGGGAGCAGTATGCAGAGAACTGGCAGGGTCCTGAGAGCCCCAGCCTCTGTCCTAGCCTTCTAAGGCTGCCGGGATGCTAGCCCGGCCACAGGCAGTCCTGGATCCCAGGAGGTAGATGTCCACTTCACGGATGGGGAAGCAGAGATTCAGTGAGGAGGTCCTAAACTCATCTGACTCCCTCGTCACCTTCCTCCTCCCTCCTTCCCTCACACTGCTTCTGGCGCCCCGCAGTCTTCCCAAACTGGTCTTGGCTCCGCCAAGAGTGCCCAGAGGCCCGGAACGGGGACTGGAGGTAGTCCTGGGGCAGACGACCGAACCCCGCGCCCGGAAATCCGCGGACCCGCAACCCCAAAGTGCCGGAGGCGGTGCGTGCTGCGGCCACTAAACAGAATTCACGGTTCCACCGCCACTTCCCATTTTTTCCCCCCAGGAGGAAAAGAGGACCGAGGCGCCCAGTGTCCACGGTAACCCCTAGGGGGCGCGCGTGGTCCAGATCGGAGACGCCAGAACAATCCTGGACCGAGCCGCTGCGAGCGCACCTCATTCTAGGGCAAAAGCTCCAGCTCAGGTGCAAATACTGGCTGTTAGAGGACCCGGTGCTAACTTTGGGGGTAAGTAGAGTTCAGGAAGTGGTAACAAAAAAGGGTTAAATATGGGCTTTCAGTAAAAAATATGGGCTTTTAGTAACTGTATGGCTTTGAGCAATTAATTCACTGAGCCACTCTTTGAGTGTCAATTTTCTCAGTGGCCACACAGGAATGAATGATGTGGATGAAGTCCTCAGTGGGTTTTTGAAATAAGCAAATGGCTATGAGGAGTGCTACTATTGCAAGCAGTAGACCAGGAGTTGATGCAGACAGGCCCAGGGGCAGCTGGCACCCAGACAGTAGCTTAGGGAAATGGGCACTTTTACCTCCTTCAGGAGCTAGTGCCCTGGTTTGGATCTGCACTAGACTGGAAGGCTATGGGCCATATCCTGTTTACCATTCATTCATTCATTCATTCAACAAGTACCATGGAATTCCTGCACTACATCAGGCATTATGCCAGAAGCTGGGAACCAGTTGAACAATCAGATACTGTACACAACAGACACGGTCCCAGCTGTCATAGAACCAACAAACAAATGTTCCATGGGGAACGCTGGCATTACTCAACTACATGCCCGGGGGATAATTAAAATTAGATGGATTGCCTCTAAGGAAGTGGTGCCTGAGATGAGGTACCTGGACAAAGGAGAGGGGAGCAAGGACAGGAAGAATGTTCTAGTCAGAGGGAGCAGCATATGCAAAGGCCCTGGGGGATTGAGGGCATGGCATCTTCAAGGAACCAAAAGAGGCCAGTGTGATTGGAGAGCAGTGAGATATGGAAGAATGGTACAAGGTGAGCTGTACTCTGGTTTGAACCTTAGAGTACCCAGCGGCTTCTGAGAGGTTTAAGGGCAATGGAAGGACTGTATTTTGAAAAGGTCCCTGCATCCCAAGTGCCAGGCACAGGGTACTACCCTGTGTGTAGTAGGCATTTGATACATACTTGTTAACTGAATAAGTTACTAGGATCATTATTGAAATTCTGGGATTGAATGTCCTGAATGCAAAAATCATTAAAAAGCCTGGAAAAGCATCCAACCCTACTAAAGTTCTAAATAATGCAAATAAAATAAAATAAAATGCATAAAGTTTTCTTGTCTTTTAAGGTTATTTATACTATAAAGCCCTTTATTATCTTTAATAGACTATTTTTTAAGAGCAATTTTAGATTTACAGAAAAATCGAGAAGATAATACAGAGTACCCATATACCCTGTCCCTAGTTTTCTTTATTATTAACATATTACATTAGTATAGTACAGTTATTATAATTAATAAACCAATATTGATACGTTATCATTACCGAAGTCCAAATTTTATTCAGACTTCCTTAGTTTTTACCTCATGTCTTTTTTCTGTTCCAGCATCCCATCCAGGACACCACATAACTTGTAGTTGCCATGTCTCAGGGTCCTTTTGACTATGACAGTTTCCCAGACTGCCCTTGTATTTGAAGAACATTGGTTAGGTACTTTGTAGGATGCCCCTCTATTGGGATTTGTCTGATGTTTCTCTCATGATATTACTGGATATTACTATGTTTTTACTTTAATCAAAGTTATACATAAAAAGTTTTGAAAGTCTCATTAGTTCTAATAGATGGAAAATGAAAAACAGTAACCTCTGACCTGTCCCTTGTGACCCTCACTCCCCAGAGCATCTTGGTTCAACTCTTCTTGCTATTTTCTGGCATTTGGTGCCATGTTTCTAAATCATAGGCTGATCTTGCTTTTCCTGACCGACTAGTTTAGATGCTGGCTCCTAACTTCCTGCTCTTTGTGCCATATGAAAACTGTGCTCTCTTTGTGTTCTTTTCCTCTATCCACGCACTGAGGTTTGTCCTGGATGTCTCCCTCTGCCCTTCCAGAGCCATTCTAACCTGTACAGACCTCATCAATGGACTTTCTTGCCCTCAGTCTTCAGGGTGGGTTGGGTCAATGTGGGGCACAGGCAGGCAGTTGGGGGAGGGAGAGAGCCAAAGTGTTTCTGCCCTCAGTTACCTCTCTGTCCGGGTGCTGTGGGGGCTGCATGTCTGGCACTGGTGTCAGACAGGCTCTCCAGTTCCTGACAACTGCTCCCACCCCCTTGCCACCTCAGGTCTCTGTGTGTGCGGGGTGGGTAATAGCCCCCCATACTGGTACTGCACCTTCCTTTTTGGTTTCTTTTCATCCTGCCCACAAAGCCTCTTTCATGAAGTTCTCCTCAAATTACCCCACTTGAGAGTTGTTTCGTTTTGGAATCCTGACTAATAAATTACAATATTTTGATTAAATCAACATTCAGCATTTATATCATTGTGATAATAATTATGACACACCATTTACTTTACAGGCAAGTAGTGTTTTATGATAATATTTCCTTTCTTGGGGCATCTGGGTGGCTCACTCGGTTGAGTACCCAACTCTTGGTTTCAGCTCAGGTCACGATCTCAGGGTCATGAGATCGAGCCCTGCATCAGGCTCCACACTGACAGTGCAGAGCCTGTTTGGGATTCTCTCTCTCTCTCTCTCTCTCTCTCTCTCACACACACACACACAATAAATAAACTTAAAAAAATATTTCCTTTCTTGTTACAACTTTTTTTGGTGTGTGTGTGTGTGTATTAAATATTTACCTTTTTAATATAACCCTTGTTAAATTTTCCCATACAACTTTCCACATGGTCAGAGGCATTAGCTTTTCCCCTCAGGCTTTTATTTCAGGAGAATTCCCCCTGGAGTGCTCATGCTTCTGCCCAGGGTTGGAGTCAGGGTTGGAGGTTCTTCAGGTCTCCAGCCCAGCTGTCCTTTCCTTTCCTTCCCTTCTCTCTGGTGCTAAAATCCTATTTTCTGTCTCTTTAAAACTTTTTTTTTTATTAATTTTGTAATGTTTATTATTTATTTTTGAGTTGCGGGGGAGGGCAGAGAGAGACGGAGACACAATCTGAAGCAGGCTCCAGGCTCTGAGCTGTCAGCACAGAGCCCGACACAGGGCTCGAACCCACGAACTGTGAGATCATGACCTGAGCAGAAGTCAGAGGTTTAACCAACTGAGCCACCCAGGGACCCCTCTCTTTTATGAAAATCCTCAGTTAGCTGATAGATATGCCAAGTTTATCCTTCAATTTTCTTATTATCAGCTATTTTCCATCTCCTACTCACTTCGTTCCATACCTTAGAACATTTCTCCAACTAGATCTTCAAAATCTGATGAATTTTTATTTTATTATATTTCCTAATATCCAAGAGCAGCTCTTTCTTATGTGGTGATTGTCCCTTTTGCAGAACATCCTATTCTTGCTTAAAGGAAGTAATTCCTTCTCTTATCTCTCTGAGAAGTAGTTTCATTCAAGTTTCCTCTATTTTCCCAAATGCCTTTTTTAGTTTGTGAACTTTTACAAATGGAATTGGATTTTTCTGGATTCTCTAGAATTATTCTTAAGGAAATGGACATGCTATGTCAGCAGGTTAGGATTCACACTGGGTAATCAATTTCCAGAAACAAAGATCCCAGACAGGTCACATATGTCAAGAGGAAAGAGGCCCCACTGAGCCACTCAGATGAGACACGGTCAATAAACAGCCTGGAGCAACCATGCAACTCAGCCATTGTATTTCTCAAATTGTCTCACCTATAATTTTTAATTCTCCATTTACCTTCTACCACCAGATTTGTTTATTCTCTCCAGTACCATCTTGAACCTAAATGATATGGCTTGTGACATATACAAGTGCAGAATCATAATGACTAGTGTTTTATTTTTATTTATTAAAAAATTTTTTTTAATGTTTTATTTATTTTTGAGAGAGATAGAGATAGTGTTTTTATATTCAACTGTTTATTTAGCAAACATTTATTGAGTGCCTACTGTATGCCAGGCACTGGCCAGGCACTGTGCAAGGCTTTGGAATAGAACATGCACAAAGTCATGAGGTCCCTGCCCTCCAGGAACTCACTTTCCAGGACAGTACCTCACACTTAGCAGAACCTCCTGAGCTTTGGAGGCAGCCACTGAGAGCTCTACTTAACAGATGAAGAATCTGAGGCTCACAAAGGTTTCCTGGTATGCCTGAATGACACACAGCTATTTAGAGACTATGCTGCATCATGAACCCCAATCCTATTTTCAAAGGGTGTAAAGAGGAGCTGTAGATAATGGACCATGGAAAGAGGGTTCACAGTAACAGGAAGAAAGCTAAAAGGAAATGGTCTTAGGGTTCTCCAGAGAAACAGAACCAACAGAATATGTAGAGATATATATAAGAAGAGAGTACCAGTGTCTGAGGGCAAGAGAAGATGGATGTCTCAGCTCAAGCAGAGAAAGAGAGAGAATTTGCCCTTCCTCTGCCTTTTTGTTCTACTGGGGCTTCAACCAGTTGGAAAATGCCTACCTGCATTGGGGAGGGCCATCTGCTTTAGTCAATTCACCAATTAAAATGTTAATTTTTTTTCTGGAAACACACATCCAGACACAATCCAGAAATAATTTTTCACCAGCTATCTGGGCATCCCTTAACCCAGTTAAGTTGACACATAAAATTAACCATCACAGAAGCCAAGGGGAAAAAGTGTTTCAGAGTATTTGCTCAGGCCCTAGCTGCCCCAGTTTACATTTAAGCAGGAGTCAGTTCAGGGCAAATGGCCGGGAACAAGGGCTCCCAATGCACTTGGGGGAAACAGGACGGAAAGGAAGGAAGGAACACACGATGCTCATTTTACAATTGCGGGGTGCATCTTCTCTGCTCCTCTGGAGTTAATGCCAGTGGGGGAAGAGCCTCACAGTTGAATAACTTGCACGGTTGAATAGAAGCAGCAGGTGGCAACCCCAGTGTCAGAGCCTTCGAGGGTGTGCCCTCACTGTGGAGATAGGGCCAACCAGTCCCTCTCAGTTGTGAGCAAAAAAAACCAAAAAACAAAAAAACCCCACAGCACTCCCTGACTCTAGTCTCCCAACCTAAGGCCCTCAAGCAGGAAATTCTAGAGCTAAATTTCACTAGAGATGGAGCAAGGGAGTGACAGATTGCAAAAACAGACACAGAACAAGGCATTGAGCCAAGTTCACGAGCAAGAGAAATCAGCCTCGCACCAGCAACAAAAACGTACAGAGAACCCTGAGGGGCCTGCAAGCACCCACCAGGCCAGGCCTCTTCCTCCTCCCAGGGAACAGCTCTGAGGATTCAGGTGAGATGGCAGCTCCATAGCCCTGCCACACAGGCGGAACCCCCACTCCTTGGAGGGGAGATTAGCATAGGCTGGGGGTGTGGGGACAGGAGTGGCCCCTGTCAGGGACAATGGTTCACCCTCCCCTCTCTGGAGAGGTCAGACGATGACTTCCACTGGCCTTCCCTGGTGCACATAAATATATATACTTAAACTGGAGACCTAAAATAAATTCTTCCATCGCTGCTGGCTGCCATTATGTAATGTCTCACAGTGTTTCCCTGGGACTCTCCAGGCGGTCTCATTTATTGCCTTGGTTGTGCTTCCAGCTTTGTTCATGACTTCCAAACTGCTTTCCATAAAATTGAGCCATATGTACATTGGCTACTCTCGACATAGTTTGTACCATTAAAAGTATGCATATATTGTTGCGAGGCCAATGTTGAGAGTGGTGTGCAAGACCATAGATTGGATTCCTTTTTTAAAAACTGGCAACATTTCAAGCTCGTTTAAAAAAATGTTTTTGAAATATTTTTAAATTTACAGAAAAGTTGCAAAAATAGTTCAAAGAGTACCTGTATATTCTCCACTCAGCTTCCCCTAACCTCTTATATAACCTCTTGTGTAACCGTAGCCCAATTATAGAAACCAGAAACAACATTAATATGATATTACTGCATAATCTACAGATGTTATTGGGATTTTACCATTCTCCCTACTTGTAATGTCCTCTTTTTAAAAATAATTTTTTTAATTTTAGAATTGTTTTTTTTATTTAATTTTTTATTTTTTAAAATTTATATCCAAATTAGTTAGCATATAGTGCAACAATGATTTCAGGAGTAGATTCCTTAGTGCCCCTTACCCATTTAGCCCATCCCCCCTCCCACAACTCCTCCCCTTAACCCTCCATTTATTCTCCATATTTATGAGTCTCTTCTGTTTTGTCCCCCTCCCTGTTTTTATATTATTTTTGTTTCCCTTCCCTTATGTTCATCTGTTTTGTCTCTTAAAGTCCTCATATGAGTGAAGTGATGTGATTTTTGTTTTTCTCTGACTGACTAATTTCACTTAGCGTAATACCCTCTAGTTCCATCCACGTAGTTGCAAATGGCAAGATTTCATTCTTTTTGATTGCCGGGTAATACTCCATTGTATATGTATACCACATCTTCTTTGTCCATTCATTGATCGATGGACATTTGGGCTCTTTCCATACTTTGGCTATTGTTGATAGTGCTGCTATAAACATGGGGGTGCATGTGTCCCTTCGAAACAGCACACATGTATCCCATGGATAAATGCCTAGTAGTGCCATTGCTGGGTCATAGGGTAGTTCTGTTTTTAGTTTTTTGAGGAACCTCCATACTGTTTTCCAGAGTGGCTGCACTAGCTTGCATTCCCATAGAATTGTTTTTAAAATCACAGAAAAATTGAGAAGAGAGTACTGAGTTCCCATGTACTCATACCCAGTTTCCCCTTCCATTAACATTTTATGTTAGTATACTATATTTGCCACAATAAATGAATCAATATTAATACGTAATTATTAACTACAGCCCATACGTTATTCAGATTTCTTTCTTTTTTCTGTAATGCCACTTTTATGTGCCAGGATCCCATCTGAAATACCACATGATATTTAGTTGTTATCCTGCTTAGGTGCCTCTGGGCTGTGACAGTTTCTCAGACTTTTCTTGTTTTTGATGACTTTGACAGTTTTGAGTACTGATCAGGTATTTTGTAGGCTGCCCCTCAACTGTAATCTGCCTGGTGTTTTTCTCATGAACAGATGGGGATATGGGTTTCTGAGAGAAAGACCACAGAATTGAAGTGTCATTCTTGTCACATTGTACCGATGGTCCACTAACGTCCTATTTCTGGTCCAGGCTCCATCTGGAATCCTGCAATGCATTTAGTTTGTCATGTCTCCTTAGTCCCCAGTCTCTGAAAGTTCCTCAGTCTTTGTGCTTCATGACCTTGACACTTTTGAAGAGTATTCAAAAATGTTCCTTAATTTGGAATTGTCTGATGTTTTTTCATGACTGGATTCAAGTTATGAAATTTTAGTAAGAATGCCAGAAAAATGATGTTGTGTATCATATCATGGGGTACATGGTGTCACTATGTATTATTTCACTTTTTTAAAAGTTTTTATTTATTTAATTAATTATTTATTTATTTAGAGAAAGCATAAGTAGGGGAGGGGCAGAGAGAAAGGGGGACAGCGGATCTGAAGCAGGCTTTGCACCGACAGCAGAGAGCCCAATGAGGGGCTCGAACTCTCAAACCATGAGATCATGACCTGAAGTCAGACACTTAACCAACTGAGTCACCCAGGTGCCCCTTATTTTCTTTTTTTCCTCATATTTATTTATTTTTGAGAGAGAGAGAGACAGACAGACAGACAGAGCATGAGCAGGGGAGGAGCAGAGAGAAAGGGAGACACAGAATCAAAAGTAGGCTCCAGGCTCTGAGCTGTCAGCACAGAGCCCAACGCAGGGCTCAAACCCATGAACCTCAAGATCATGACCTGAGTCAAAGTGGGAAGCTTAACCAACTGAGCCACCCAGGCGCCCCTTTACTTTTTTTAAGTAAGTGCTACAACCGAATGTGGGGACTGAACTCATATCTCCAAGATCAAGAGTTGCATGCTCTACTGATTGAACCAGCCCGGCACCCTTCTTATTTTACTTCTTTTTTCTTTTTAAATATTTTATTTATTTAAGTAGTCTCCACACCCAATGTGGGGCTTGAACTTACAACCCCAAGATCAAGAGTCTCATGCTCTTCCAACTGAGTCAGCCAGGCTCCCCCTCTTGTTTTACTTTTGATCACTTGGTTAAGATGGTGTCTTCCAGATGTCTCCACTGTAACATTACTGTCTTGTCTTTGTACTTAATTTCTTGGTGGTGATACTTTTAGATGACACAAATATCCTGTTATCCTCAACTTCTGCTAGCTAATTGTAGCATCCATGAGTGGATCTTGCATCCAACAATCATTTTTGGGATGTTCTAATGCTGATTTTTCTATTTCCCTTATTCCTTCTACATTTGTTAATTGAAATTCTCCTATAAGGAGATGCCCCTTCCTCCCATTAATTTATTTATTCAGTTAATTATTTATCTAAGCATGGACTAATGAATGTTTTGTGGGTTTTGTTCTAATACCTCTTTCTTTCTTTCTTTCTTTCTTTCTTTCTTTCTTTCTTTCTCAAATTGTTCCAGCTTTGGCCACTAAGAGCCCCTTCAAGATGGGTCCTGTATTCTTTCAACATGCCCCCATAATTTTTTGAGCATGTCCTACTTCCTGGCACACAAAATGCCCTGGGATCACCTTGTATTTTCCCTGTTCCAGTGCTAGCTAGATCCAATAATTTCTTTGAAAATTTCTGGCTCTTTTTATCAGAGAATCACCTTTTGAAACCAGTATCTGGACACTAAATGTGCTCATTGCTGCTGGGGTGTCTTTGCTTGTAGGCTGTGTCATCAAACACAGCTAGGAAATATATCCACGTGCACTAGCATACACATATATATACCTATATTTGTTTCTTTATCCATGTATATTCAGGGGTTCTCCAGGGTATTAGGACTTTCATGTCTAATAGTAAAGGTTAATGGAAAACCAAAACAACCAAGAAAAGCAGGTACAATTAAGTACCTAGAGTCTTTGAGAATTAAGGTTTGGGTCACCCCAACCAGCTGAGGTTCTGCCTGAGGGTGAGGGAAATAGTGAGTGGTAGTAAAGAAGAAAGTCATAGATACCAGTTATAGCCTTATGACCAATTATAGAAACCACATTTTATTTGCTTGTCATACATATATGTTTATTTGTATATGCTAACCACTTTCTTCTTTCTTCTTCTTCCCATTTTATTTTATGTACAGATTGCTGAAGCTAACTTTACAGTTTAGATTTTAGGTAACAGAATATTCCATGAGACTGTGGTTGAATTTAAGGGTTAATTAACATAGTCAATGATGGATACAATAACTATTGGGACTGTTTCCTCATTAGGGGGAGAGGATGAAAATTTCTTCATTTCTTTTTTTTTTTTTTAATGTTTTATTTATTCTTGAAAGAGAGTGTGTGAGCAGGGAAAGGGCGGGGGCGGGGTGGGGGACAGCAGCAAGCCCAATATGGGTATTCAACTCATCAACCGTGAGATCATGACCTGAGCCTAAGTTGGACGCCCAACTGACTGAGCCACCTAAGCACCCTAAAAATCTTCATTTCTCACATAAAAAGGTGTATCTTGTTAGGTGGAATTATAGAGAGGTTTTGTTACATGAGAGTTCAAATGTGTGTAAAAGGTAGCATATGAAACATGAGTTGACAAAAGCGTGAACTCAGCCAGTTATCAATTTATTGTATCTCAAATTCAAATTCATCCTTCATTATCTGATATGCAAAAATGGAGCTGGTTCATTTAAATATGGCACCATGTTGAATTTTGTCAGGAGAGGGCGATGGAGAGACATTGCAGGAAAAAGGAGGAAGGCATGGTCTGGTGTGTTCCTTCTGGTAGGCTCCCGCAGTATGGGCTGCTCCTCCAGCATCTGCAGTGTAGGCAGCTTCTCCAATGTCCAGTTCCTGCTGTGTAGACAACTTCTCCAATACCAGATTCTAGCTGCCGGCTCCTGCAGTATGCAGCATCCAGAAACACTAGTGCCTGGCAGCTTCCCCCTGGCGCCCTTTTTGGACGGTTTCATAGTTGAGTGCCTCCAGTGAGACACCTTCCCATGAACAGTTTTCCTGGCACCATAGCGAGTGGGTTTCTGGCAAGTTCTGATAGCATGGGACCACAGTGACTTCTCTGCCATTTACTGAGCCACGGCTGTCCCCTCTCCAACTGGGTCTGAGTCTCTGCCCTGGAGGAAGGAGACTTTTCCTTGGGTTGTCTCTCTAAGCCCAGGGAAGTAGCTGCTCCTTAGATATGCTATTCCTATATTCTCTAGAGTTCTCTCTGCTTCTTACTAGCCAATCACTCATTTCTCCAATCCCTTGCTATAGTTAATAATTCTTTTTATTAAATTTTCCCTGTTCAAATTACTGTGGTTTCTGTCTCCTAATTGGACCCAGACTAGTCTGCACATAAAACAGTTTCAGAATTGCTAACTCATTCCCCTGTGAGACCCATAGAGAGGAACAAATTTACCGACTAAACTACAATCTCTGTGTACAGTCCTTCCACCTTTTGTCTTATAGTATCGAAATATCATTTTTCAGTTACTTCCATTAGGTGTTCTCTTCCCCATCTCCTCCAGTGTGGTTATATTATTTGCTTGTAATACACTTAGATTTCTTATTGTTGGTGTTCCTTGTTGGGTTTTCTTCTCATCCTGGTTGATTTGAATGGTTTATTTATTCTGGGAATATGTAAACTGGTTCTAAGAATCACAACTACATAAAAGGGCTTAGATATACTCAGAATGAGTGTGGCCACCTCATTCCCACTACTTGTTCCCATTCCTTCCTTCTTTATGTCCCATCTCTGTATACCCACCTTCAACTAATCTTTTTTTTAATCTAATATTTAGCATGTGGTTTAGCCTTCCTTTTGCCAGTTGATATATGAGGGTTCATAGATGAGTCATAAGCCTTCTTAGAAGCCAAAGACTCAGTTCATAGTCCTCCTGTCCCTGTTTTGTTTGGAGCCCAGGGTGAGCCCATTCTGAAGCTTAATAAAAAGAAATATTGGGGCACCTGGGTGGCTCAATGGGTTAAGTGCCTGACTTCAGTTCAGGTCATGATCTCACAGTTTGTGAGTTCAAGTCCCACATTGGGCTCTGGGTTGTCAGCACGGATCCCACTTGAGATTCTCTGTCCCCCCCTCTCTCTGCCCCTTTCCCTCTCTCAAAACTAAGTAAGCATTAAATATATATATATATATATATATATATATATATATTTTTTTTTTTTTTTTTTTTTTTTCTTTCTGGAGTTGACCACTAAAAGTAATGTTGTGGGGAAAACTGGCCATTTCTATTAAAACAAAACATATGTAGAATTTCTCATTTCTTCTGCAAGGCCATTCTGCTTTATGAATATTTAACCTTGGGGAAAAAAGTCATATTCGCATATTGGTAGGTATATACAAACTTGCTTTCTGTCATGTTTTTAATGGTGAAAAGAAAAAAGTAGTCAGAAACAACCTTAATGTCTATGAATAGAGAAATAGCTAAAAACATGCATGGAATAGCCAACTTGGCACACTATACAATTCATCAGGGTTGTTCATTTTAATAAGGTAGAGTTATGGAGAACTTAGAAAAAAAGCTCTAAGACATGTTGATGGGGTGGGGGGGAGAGAAAGCTAGTTATAGAATGATAAATATGGATTAATAACATTTATGAAAAATCAACAAATAAAACAATACATATATTGGAGATAACAATACCGCATATATTGGATACCACATATATATGTGCATATATATATGAAAGCTTGGAAACATGTATATCAAATCAAAAAAGTGATTTAATTTGGCAGGGGCTGGAAAGAGAAGACTGGAGATTTGGGGTGGAGAGAGGGTTTCAAAAGGAAATTTAATCTGCAATGTGTTCAGTTTTTCAGTGTTAATGTATTCATGTGTTATTTATATAATATTCTTTAAAATTAAGACAAACAAAGGGCGCCTGGGTGGTTCAGTCGGTTAAGCAGCAGACTTCAGCTCAGGTCATGATCTTATGTGGTCGGTGAGTTTGAGCCCCGCATTGGGCTCTGTGCTGACAGCTCAGAGCCTGGAGCCTGCTTCAGATTCTATGTCTCCCTCTCTCTCTGCCCCTCCCCCCGCTCACACTCTGTCTCTGTCTCTCAAAAATAAAATAAACATTAAAAAAAATTAAACAAATAAACAAAGCATTGACTACATTAACTAAATCTCAAAATCCTCAGAAAGAGACTACAACCTATTGTGGAAACAGGTGACACACTCAAATACTCAGTATCTGCCCTTCCTAGAAAAAATTCCAGAAATGACTGAGAGTTTCTACCTCTCCCTCTCCCATTAAATGTAAGAATCCTTTTCTGAAAGTTGTCTGCCACTAAGGCTTGCTGTCAGCTAATGAAAGCAAGTAATATAAGTAACACAATAACTTAGAATCTGGATTTACAGTGAACACCATATACCTATTACCTGTATTCTATAGTTAATATTCAGCTAATTCAGCTCTATCACATTAGATCACTGAATGAAAACCCTAATATGCACGGTCTACTTTGATTTTTTTTTCTTTGCTGATCTGTAGAATGGATATTCAACCTGAGGAAAGCAACTAATGGCTAAGGACAGGGTCCAGGTATCCCGAGGCCTTTGCTTTCTGTTTAAACCATTTGATGATGAAGGTGGAAAAAACCAACATTCCCACATCAAGGTTGTTAAATGCATTACCAGAGATAAAGAGTATATAAAATACCTTCAAGTTTGTATTTAAATTATTTTCCTCTGGGGGGAAATAAAAAATAAAACTAGAGCCTTAGCCTTATTACTTTAATAGTAATTTTTAAAAAAGGTTAAAATGATAATGAGCAAAAAAGCTGACTAAGCCACTAATCAAAGACACAGACACAAATACAATTAGTGTTTTGGGCGAGTTGCTCTGAGGATTCTTGGCTAATCCTGAGATATCCAGAGGCTTCACTTGGGGAGCCCCATCCCTGCCCGGACACAAAAAGGCACTTCCTGCCATTGCTCTCTGGTTTTTTGTGTAGCTTGAGTTAAGACCATGCAAAATAAACAACGGAATTTTGTCCAGGCGTCACATTCCCTTCTGGGAGGAAATTACTACACTCGTTTTGTAGCTCCTCTGTTTGGAGTATATTTTCTGGTTTTTAATTTTTAAACCCCCTAGGCCCTCTCCCGCTTTTTAGGAAAATTACTTGTGTTTTCTAACTTTATAGACTCAAAGTTATACCTTTTGAAAACCTCTCTTTGAGGAAATTTGCACAAACAGCAAAGAAACCTGGTTGAGTGAGATTCAACTTCCCCTCATCAAATGCACATCATCTATGCACCTGGAATCATACTTCATCCAGTAAGAAAAACACATTATAAAGTAGCATGTGTGGTATGATTCTACTTGGGCAAAATGCATGTGTACTCATGTAGAGAATGTCTGGAGGGATGGTAACATCTCATGGCGGTGAGATTGCCAATGATTAATTTCTTTTTTTTACTTGTCTGTATTGTTTGCATTTTAAATATTGAGAATATATTGTTTTCATAATAAAAATAACATTTTCAGGGTGCCTGGGTGGCTCGGTCAGTTGTGTGTCTGACTCTTGGTTTCGGCTCAGATCATGATCTTAGGGTTTGTGAGTTTGAGCTCCGTGATGGCAGCGAGGGGCCTGCTTGGGATTCTATCCTTCTCCTTTTCTTTCTGCCCCTCCCCACCTTTTGCAAACACGCGTGCTCTCTCTTGCTCACTCTCTCTCTCTCTCTCTCTCTCAAAATAAATAAATAAACTTAAAAAAAAAAAAAGAACACTCTCATCTTGAAGTAGTAGGGGTGAGTAGGGGATAAAATAAGTGGAACAGAAGGGGATGCAAGCAGAAACAAAAGAATGCACCAGGACTGAGGTTAGTACTCAGAATCCTCACATCTCACCCTCCAGAAGACTCCTGTCTTGTCCCTCTGCCTACCTTCTTGCTTTACAATCATCCATTCTGTACACAGCAGCCAGAGTGATTTTCTTAAAGTGACAATCTGATTTGGAGTTCTACCCACTTAAAACCTTCAGTGGCTCCTAGCTGTGCTTAGATAAAAACCCAATCTCCTTATCCCAGCCTCAAGGCCCTGCCTGTTGTGGTCCTTGCTTCTTCATCTCCTGCCTCTCAGTCTTTTTCTCACTTTATTGCTAGTTCCTGGAACACTCTTTCCTGCCTCAGGGCCTTTGCACTTGTTCCTTGTGCTCAGATAGCTCTTCCCTCGGCTCCTCATCAGCCTCTGTTCCTCGGAGCCTCCAGCGGTAGGGTCCAAGGAATCTGCATTTTAAATATGTACTTGAGATTCTCATGTACACTCATGTTGGAGAGTCCCTATTCCAAAGCACTGGCTTTTGATGAATAATTCAGGGGGCAGAGAGTTCAGGATAAACTTCTGGAAGATACCTGGAGTTATTCTCTCTCAGCCCCCTGTGAGGCTACCTAAATCCTCTGGGCTTCAAAAAGGACATAGGTGTGGCAGCTCACAGAAGGATGGGATGTTAGGGTCTCAAAGTTCCTCTACCAAAGGTAACAATGGCTGAAGTTTCAGCTAGGAAGATTTTTTAGTGATGACTATTACTTATTCATCTATTGGTAAATTAAACATAAAATACCTACAGCAAGTTAGACCATCCTCTGAGCTTGGGTTTGGAAACTGACCTGGGAAGAGTTCCGAGGCAGGTACGTTCAGGTTTCTGTCTTGGGCATTCACTGCCTGAGAACTGGTGCATTCTGGAGGGCCCTGTCGGACAGACAGATGATGGGGGCAGGAGGGTGCGGAAGGTACTGTAAACATGAAACAAACAAGCTTGTGCTGAGGGCAACCCCCATGCTAGGCACAGGTATGTGGGGGAGGACCCCAAAAGACACACCCAGGTCTGCCCAGCCTGCCCACGAGGGCTCATGGTGAGCCGTCAGAGAATCTTGTCATGGGCAAAGTGGTTACAGTAGTTTTATTTTTTATTGTTGTTGAGGAATTTACCTAGTCCCACCTGGTGGGCATAAACAGAAGTCAGAACTTTACTAGGAGGCTGTGGCAGGAAAAGCAATAGAGAGTCATTAATTTTGTTGGCCTCTCCTATGATTCCTTTCAGGAACCCCTCCCTCACTCCCCGTGGTTTTGGGGCTCACCAGTCAAGGTGGCCCCATCTCTCTCACCCCACGAGCTGGACCAATCACAGTCCTTCCTGGATCTTCTTGACAGAATCTAGGAGGCAGGCTTTCTTTCTGCTGGGCTTGCTAAACTGGCCAGAGATGACCCTTGTGCTGTCCAGTTCCATCACACCCACCCAGCAGAGAAAGCCCGAGTGACAGAGAGAGCCGCAATGATATCATTCAAGCCCCTAGATCCAGACGGACCTGAAGCTAGACCCACTCCTAATCTGTCCACGGTAGGTACTAATAAACCCCCTTAGTGCTTCGATTAGTTCGAGCTCAGTTTCTTCTCTTGCAACAGAAAGAGGCCTGACTAATGCATAGGACTTAGACTGTTTCTTCCATTATTATTCCAAGTCTCCAAATAAAAAATGTGCTATTGGCAGAAAGTCATCTTTGTAATGTAATAGTGAGGCCAATCTCATAATGTAGATGGGCAATGTTACAATCCTACAGGGTGTGGGGCTTCTATAAATAATGGGCCAGGCACAGCCCTACCATTTATGGTTCTCAGAAGCTGTTCTTGGGTCCGGGAGTGTCACAGTCTCTTACCACCAAATGCTCTGCTCTCATACACCATGAATCCCCACTATTACTTCCAATTCTAGTCCAACACCACGGGGTTCATTCCAGCTTTCCTCCTTTCCATATTTGTAACTCCCTTTCCCACCAGTGACAAACTGGCTCCCACTGTAATCAACATACTTATTGACTTGCTCAGACCTACAATGCATAGAGAATAGCTTCAGAATGGCTAATCCATACCACTACAAAAGCAAGCCTACTAACTAGAGCTCAATATTTGTTTACAGTTTTTTGTCATTAGTCTGAGGGGATATGGCCAAAACACAGTGTGCAACAGTTGTCCCTGCCCTATTTCGCTATGTTTATGTTTTTCATTTGAAATAACACTAAGTTCATTGTTTCCGCTTCTATTTAAATTTAAGGGATTTTTTTTCTTCCATCCTTGTTGATATTAATTTTTGAGTATGCAAAGCATGAATACAGTCCTGAGAGAAAACTATGTGTAATATATATTCAGACAAGTGTAACCCCTATTCCCACCTCTTCCACCCTGTTCCTCTGCTTCTGTCCTCTCCACCCATCCCTACCCCCCAAAGGGGTCTCATTTCCTGGTTTATCCTTCCTGTGTTTCTCTGTTTAAGAATAAGCAGATATATCTATGTGTTATTACTGTTCCTTCTTTTCACACTATGGACACTCTTTAGCACTACTCTTTGTTCACTTAATAATATGTATCCTGCATATAGCTTCTTATTGGTTCATAGAGATGTTAAATCTTTTTTACAGCCATGTCATGTTCCATTGTGTGCATGTACTATGGTTTACGAAACTATTCTTCTATGTATGAGCATTTTGGTTGTTTCCAATAGTTTGCAATGACAAATAGTGCTTCAGGGCATATTATGCATAAGGATTTTTGTGTTATTGGAAATTTTCGTTTTCTTTTTTTTTAAGTAAACTGTGTTCTGAATGTGGGGCTCAAACTCATGACCCTGAGATCAAGAGTCACATGCCCTACCAACTGAGCCAGTACCCCTGAAAATGTTTCTTTAAAGTAAATCCCTAGGAGTTGGATTGCTGAGTCAAAAGTAAAACACATGTCATTTTAATTTTTTTTTAATATTTATTTATTTAGAGACAGAGAGAGAGTGTGTGCATTTGTGCAAGCAGGAGAGGGGCAGAAAGAGAAGGACAGAGAGAATCCCAAGAAGGCTCTGCACTGTCAGCATGGAGCCTGACATGGGGCTCAATCCCACGAACCATGAAATCATGACCTGAGCCAAAATCAAGAGTCAGACACTTAACCAACTAAGCCACCCAGGCACCCCGTATGTCATTCTTTACACATTGTCAGATCTCTCCTTAAATGAGTTATAGTAATTTGCATACCTACCACCAGTGAAAGTGCTTATTTCTCCACAGTCTTGCCAGCAGAATGCTTTGTCAAACTTTCAAGTTATTGCTTCTCTAATAGGAAAGAAACAGTATCTCAGTGTGGTTTTTTTCATATTTATTTATTTAAGTAATGTCTACACCCAGTGTGGGGCTTGAGCTCATGACCCCAAGGTGAGGAGTCACATGAGCCAGCCAGAGCCAGCCAGGTGCCCCACCAAAAAATTTCTACGTGATAAAAACATTTTGGTATGCAGTTCTATCACTTTTAACATATGTATAGATTCTTTTTTTTTTAATGTTTATTTTTGAGACAGAGAGAGACAGAGTATGAATGGGGGAGGGTCAGAGAGAGAGACACACACAGAATCTGAAACAGGCTCCAGGCTCTGAGCTGTCAGCACAGAGCCTGATGCAGGGCTTGAACTCACAGGCTGCGAGATCATGACCTGAGCCGAAGTCGGACACTTAACCAACTGAGCCACCCAGGCGCCCCTAGATTCTTGTGACCACAGTGAAGACATGGAACTCCCAATCCATTCCATGACTCCCCCAAATTTACTCATGGGACCCCTTTTTAGTCAGACACTCTCTTCACCTATAAACCCTAGTCACCACTGATCTGTTCTCCATTCCTCATGTGACTTGTCCAGTGTCATATGAATGGAATTATATAGTATGTAACCTTTTGAGACTTACTTTTTTCATCTAGCATAGTATCTTTGAGAGTCACCCACACTGCTCTGTGCATCAATAGTTCACTTCTTGGTACTGCCCATCAGTGTCCCTCTGTACCGATGTACCTCTGTGTGCTTATCCATTCACCTAATGAAAGACATTTGGATTGTTTGCAGTTTTTTCTGATTATAAGCAAAACTTCTATAAATATCTGTGTACAGTTTTAGAGATAAATGCCTAGAAGTGGGATTGCTAAGTTATTTGGTAAACATATGTTTAACTTTATAAGAAACTGAAACCATCGAACTCCTAGAAGAAAATATAGGTGGTAAGCTCCTTGACATCGGTCTTGGTGATGATTTTTTGGACTTGACACCAAAAAAGGCAAGAAAAACAAAAAATGAACAAGTGGAACACTACATCACACCAAAAGCTTCTGCACCAGCAAAAGGAAACCACCAACAAAATGTAAAGGCAATTTATTGAATGGGAGAAAATATTTGCAAATTATATATTTAAAGAGGGTTAATACCCAAAATACATAAAGAACTTATACAACTCAGTAACAAAAAACAAACAGTCTGATTAAAAAATGAGCAGAGGTGGGCACCTGGCTGGCTCAAGTCTGTGAAGCATCTGACTCTTGATCTTGGGGTTGTAAATTCAAGTCCCACCAGATTACTTAAAAGAATAAATAAATAAAATCTTTAAATAAATGGGCAGAGGAACTAAATAGACATTTTTTCAAAGACATACAGATGGCCAGCAGGTACATGAACAGGTACTCACCATCACAACCCATCAGGAAAATGCAAATCAAAAGCATAATGAGATATCACCTCACACATGGTAGAATGGCTAATATCAAAAAGATAAAAAATAAAAAGTGTTGGCAAGAATGTGGAAAAAAGGAAACCCTTGTCCACTGTTGGTGGGAATGTAAATTCGTGTAGCCACTAGGGAAAACAGTATGGGGATTCCTCAAAAATTAAAAATAAGGGCGCCTGGTTGGCTCAGCCAGTTAAGTGTCCAAGTCTTGATTTGGACTCGGGTCATGATCTCATGAGTTCGAGCCCTGTGTTGGGCTCCACACTGGGTATGGAGCCTCCTTGAAATTCTCTCTCTCCCTCTCCCTCTGCCCCTCCTCCACTCTCTCTCTTTTTCAAAATAAAAATAAATATAGAACTATCATATGATCCAGCAATTCTCCTTCTGAGTATTTGACCAAAGGAAATGATAGCACTAACTCTAAAAGATACACGCACTCTTATGTTCATTGTAACATTATTTATAATAGCCAAAACATGGAAGCAACTTAAGCGTCTGTCAATGGATAAATGGACAAAGAAAATGTAGAATATATATACAATGGAATATTATTCAGTCATAAAAAGATGGAAATCTTGCCATTTGCAACAACATGGAATGCCCTTGAAGGCATTATGCAAGTGAAATAAGAGAAAGACAAATACCAAATGGTCTCACTTATATGTGGACTCTTTAAGGAAAAAAAAAACTGAACTCAGAAACAGAAAACAGATTGGTGGTTGCCAGAGGCAGGGAGTAGGAAGTGGGCAAAATGGGTGAAGATGGTGAAAAGGTGCAAACTTCCAGTTGTAAAATAAATATGTCTTGGTATTACCAAGTAATGTACAGCATGATGACTATAGTTAATAAAACTTTGTTGTATATCTGAAAGTTGCTAAGAGAGTAAATATTAAGTTATTATCATCAGAAAAAAATAATTTGTAGCCATATATGGTAATGGATATTAACTAGACTTACTGTGGTGATCATTTCACAAATATACAACTATTGAATCATTATGTTGTGTACCTGAAACAAATATACTGTTATATATTAATTATATCTCAATCTTTTTAAAAAGGGGGAAAAAGTTTTTTCAGATATTTCCAGTATTTGAGTCATCTTGGGGATGGTATCTTTTTCTTTTCCCATGATAATATGTCAGACTTTTGTGTTTCTTTGTATGTCAAGTAATTTTGGATTGCATCCTGGCCATTTGTATATTATGTTATGATACTCTAAGTCTTTTTTTAAAATTTTTTTAATGTTTGTTTATTATTGAGAGACAGAGAGAGACAAAGCATGAGTATGGGAGGGGCAGAGAGAGGTGGAGACACAGAATCCAAAGCAGGCTCCAGGCTCTGAGCTGTCAGCACAGAGCCTGACGCGGGGCTGGAACTCACAAACTGCGAGACCATGGCCTGAGCTGAAGTTGGACGCCCAACCAACTGAGCCACCCAGGAACCCCTGATACTCTAAGTCTTGTTTCATCCCTATGGACAATTTTTTAAAGTTTATGTATTTGTTTTAAGAGAGACAGAGATAGCGTGAGTGGGGGAGGGGCAGAGAGACAAAGGGAAAGAGAGCATATGCCATACAGGCTCCGCACTGCCAGTGCAGAACCCGATTCAGGGCTGAACTCACGACACAGCGAGATTATGACTTGAGCAGAACCCAGGAGTCAGACGCTTAACCGACTGAGCCATCTAGGTGTCCTGATAATTTTTTTTAAGCAGGCAATTGACCTGGTTAGGTACGGATTGCAAGTTCTGATCTGCCTTCTTCTTATTATTATTATTTTTCTTAATGTTTATTTTTGAGAGAGAGAGAGACAGAAAGTGTGAGTGTGCCAGCAGGGGAGGGGTAGAGAGATAGGGAGACAGAATTCGAAGCAGGCTTTGCACTGAGAGCAGAGAGCCCAATGTGGGGATGGAACTCACAAACCCTGAGATCATGACCTGAGTTAAGTTGGGTGCTTAACTGACTGAGCCACCTGGGCACCCCCGATCTGTGTTCTGTGGGCTGCATTTCCAATGTCACTTTAATTTTCATTGCCTTTGTGGTGCCCTTAGATCTATCCTGCATGTGTGCCACCCACAGTCCAGCTGATACGTTGACAGTTACCTATCCTGTTTAGTTCTCAAAGATTTTGATGCGTGCTCAGCACAGGAGAAGTCCAGGAATTTGTTCATAACTTTATAAGATTACCTTCTGAAGCCTTGTCTCTGTGATCACTCCTCTCCTCTAGTTCACAGGGGTTCCCCTTTCTAGTCCTCTGGCCAGCCAGGGCTTTAGTCTCCCCTTTGCTATGCATTTCCTATGACTATAACTGCTTCTGCAGCCAAGTGGTGGGAAGATCGGGAGATTTAAATAAAAGAAATGGATGAGGTGCCTGGGTGGCTCAGTCAGTTAAGCTTCCAACTTTAATCTCAGCTCAGGTCTTGATCTCAGGGTTGTGAATTCAGACAAGAAAGAAAGAAAGAAAGAAAGAAAGAAAGAAAGAAAGAAAGGAAGAAAGAAAGGAAAGAAAGAGAAAGAAAGAAAGAAAAGAAAAGAAAAGAAAAGAAAAGAAAAGAAAAGAAAAGAAAAGAAAAGAAAGGGAGGGGGGAGGAAAGAAAAGGAAATGGAGATTCCCTCTATGCTCTTTGAACTATGGTTCAAACTGTGGTTCCTCTGGTCAGAGTGAAGGATTATCTTTGCTCTGAGAGTGAAGACAGAATAGAATGTGTTTAACCTATCTTAATTGGAACTGAAGGGTTCTTGGTGTGATTTTAATTTGCATTTCTCTTATAATAAGTGAATTTGACATTTTTTGGTATCTTTAAACAAAGTCCATATTAAAATGTCTTTAATTTCTTGTTCATATCTTTTGCTCATTTTTCTACTGGATTTTTGGTCTCCTTTATCTTCAAATATTTAAGGGTTATTAGCTATTTACCTGTTATATATGCAGAAAATATTTTCTCCTAGTTTTTCATCTTTTACTTTGCTTGTATTTTTAACCATGAAAAAAGTTTTTATTTTTCTATAATTAGATTTATCAGTCTTTTCCTTTATTAAATCTGGTTTTTGGATCAGTTAGAAAACTTTTCTTTCCTTATGTACAGATTATAAAGAAATTCACTGCTGTCTTTTTTTAATTTTATTTTTTATTTTTTCAAATTTACATCCAAATTAGTTAGCATATAGTGCAACAGTGATTTCAGGAGTAGATTCCTTAGTGCCCCTTACCCATTTAGCCCATCCCCCCTCCCACAACCCCTCCCCTTAACCCTCCATTTGTTCTCCATATTTATGAGTCTCTTCTGTTTTGTCCCCCTCCCTGTTTTTATATTATTTTTGTTTCCCTTCCCTTATGTTCATCTGTTTTGTCTCTTAAAGTCCTCATATGAGTGAAGTCATGTGATTTTTGTCTTTCTCTGACTGCCTAATTTCACTTAGCATAATACCCTCTAGTTCCATCCACGTAGTTGCAAATGGCAAGATTTCATTCTTTTTGATTGCCGGGTAATACTCCATTGTATATATATACCACATCTTCTTTATCCATGCAACCATTGATGGGCATTTGGGCTCTTTCCATACTTTGGCTATTGTTGATAGTGCTGCTATAAACATGGGGGTGCATGTGTCCCTTTGAAACAGCACACCTGTATCCCACGGACAAATGCCTAGGTGTCCTGATAATTTTTTATCAGGTCGTAGGGTAGTTCTATTTTTAGTTTTTTGAGGAACCTCCATACTGTTTTCCAGAGTGGCTGCACCAACTTGCATTGCCACCAACATTGCAAAAGAGATCCTCTTTCTCCACATCCTCACCAACAGCTGTCATTGCCTGAGTTGTTAATGTTAGCCATTCTGACAGGGGTAAGGTGGTATCTCATTGTGGCTTTGATTTGTATTTTCCTGAAGATGAGTGATGTTGAGCATTTTTTCATGTGTCAGTTGGCCATCTGAATGTCTTCCTTGGAGAAGTGTCTATTCATGTCTTTCACCCATTTCTTCACTGGATTATTTGTTTTTTGGATGTTGAGTTTGACAAATTCTTTATAGATTTTGGATACTAACCTTTTATCTGATATGTCATTTGCAAATATCTTCTCCCATTCTGTTGGTTGCCTTTTAGTTTTGCTGATTGTTTCCTTCGCTGTGCTGAAGGTTTTTATTTTGATGAGATCCCAGTAGTTCATTTTTGCTTTTGTTTCCCTTGCCTCTGGAGACGTGTTGAGTAAGAAGTTGCTATGGGCAAGATCAAAGAGGTTTTTGCCTCCTTTCTCCTCAAGGATTTTGATGGCTTCTTGTCTTACATTGAGGTCTTTCATCCATTTTGAGTTTATTTTTGTATGGTGTAAGAAAGTGGTCAAAGTTCATTCTTCTGCATGTCACTGTCCAGTTTTCCCAGCACCACTTGCTGAAGAGACTGTCTTTATTCCATTGGATATTCTTTCCTGCTTTGTCAGAGATTAGTTGGCCATACGTTTGTGTGTCCATTTCTGGGTTCTCTATTCTGTTCCATTGATCTGAGTGTCTGTTCTTGTGCCAGTACCATATTGTCTTGATGATTACAGTTTTGTAGTATAGCTTGAAGTCTGGGATTGTGATGCCTCCTGCTTTGGTTTGCTTTTTCAAGATCGCTTTGGCTATTTGGGGTCTTTTCTGGTTCCATACAAATTTTAGGATTATTTGTTCTAGCTCTGTGAAGAATGCTGGTGTTACTTTGATAGGGATTGCATAGAATATGTAGATTGTTTTAGGTAGTATTGACATTTTAACAATATTTGTTCTTCCTATCCAGGAGCATGGAATATTTTTCCATTTTTTTGTGCCTTCTTCAATTTCTTTCATAAGCTTTCTATAGTTTTCAGTGTATAGATTTTTCACCTCTTTGGTTAGATTTATTCCTAGGTATTTTATAGTTTTTGGTGCAACTGTAAATGGGATTGATTCCTTAATTTTTCTTTCTGTCGCTTCATTGTTGGTGTATAGGAATGCAACCAATTTCTGTGCATTGATTTCATATCCTGCAACTTTGCTGAATTTATGAATCAGTTCTATCAGTTTTTTGGTGGAATCTTTTGGGTTTTCCATATAGACTGTCATGTTGGTGTTTTCTTCTAATATTTGTGTGGTCTCCTATTTAAGGTTTAACTTTCTAATCCTTTTGTGTAAGGTATGAGACATAAATCTAATTTAATTTTTTTCTAAATGGCTATCCTGTTTTCCCAGGACTATTTATTTGAAAGTCCAACTTTACCCCCATGATTTTACTTACTAAATTTCTATATGTCTTTGGGTCTGTATCTGAATTTTCTATCCTGTTCGACAAATCTATTTATCTATTCACGTGCTAGTATGATACTTTATATTTTTATTTTTTAAAGATTTTATTTTTAAGTAATCTCTGTACCCAGTGTGGGGCTCAAACTCATAACCCCAAGATGAAGAGCCACACACTCCACCAACTGAGCCAGCTAGGTGCCCCATATGCTTTTTAACTTAGTTTTTGTAGAATGTCTTAAGGTCTGATTGCGCTGTTGTAGATTTTTCTCTTTTGGTGTTTCCCTTGCTATTGTTCATTTTTATTTTTCCCTATGAACTTTGGCATTAACTTTCTAGCTCCATAAATAAATCTGCTGAAGGAGTGCCTGGGTGGCTCAGTCAGTTAAGTGTCTGACTCTTGATTTTGGCTCAGATCATGATCTTATGGTTTGTAAGATAGAAGCCCACATTGAGCTCTGTGCTGACAGCATGGAGTCTGCTTGGAATTCTCTCTCTTTCTGTCCTTCTCTCTCTGCCCCTACCGTGTGTGCATGCTCTCTCTCTCTCTCTCTCTCTCTCAGGATGGATAAATAAGCATTAAAAAAAAAAAGAACTTTGTATTTTTGATAGTGCAGATAGAGATACCCTTGCTTTGTTCCTTATCTTTATGGAAATGTCCCTAGTGTTTCCCAGAGAAATAAAATATGTTAAGAAACTATCCATTAAAAAAAAGAAGAAAAAGATGAAAAGAAAAAGAAAATATCCATCAATTTCTATTTTCTTGCATTTTTTTAATAGATGTCAAATTTTGACAAAGGCTTCTTTAGGATCTATGGAGGTAATCATATGATTTTTCTTTCAAGATCTATTAATATGATATTTTATTAGATGTCCTAAGATTGAACCAATCTGCATTCCTGGAATGAAATCCTACTTGGTCATGATATGTTATTTTTCTTAATGTTTACTTATTTTTGAGAGAGAGAGAGAGAGAAAGAGAGGGGCAGAGAAAGGGAGACAGAGGATCCAAAGCAGGCTCTGTACTGACAGCAGACAGCCCAATGCAGGGCTGGGACTCATAAACCGTGAGATCATGACCTGAGCCATAGTCGGATGCTTAACTGACTGAGCCACCCAGGTGCCAATGGTATATTATTCTCTTAACATGGTGTTGTATCCTGTTTGCTAATGTTTTATTCAATATTTTTGTATCAATAGTCATAAGCAATCATAGTTTGTGATTTTCTTTCCTTTTCTTTTTTTATTATCTTTTAAAAGTCAACTTCATTTGATTTGGGTATCAATGTTGTACATTTGCTACATTCTACAATAATTTATGTAGCATTGGGACTATGTGGTGTTTGAAGGTTTAGTAGAATTCCCCTGTGAAACTATCTGGGGCTGGTTCTCTTGTGGAATAATGTTCTATTTCTTCCACAGAAATTGGTATATTTAAGATTTCTATCTTTAAAGGAATCAAATTTGGTAAACTCTGATTTTTTGTTTTATGTTTGTTGGTTTTTTCAAAAGGTTTTATTTTTAAGTAATCTCTACACCCAACGTGGGGTTTGAACTCACAGCCCCAAGATCAAGAGTCGAGTGTTCTACCCATGAAGTCAGCCAGGTGCCCCTGTTTTTTGTTTTTTGGGGTTCTTTTGTTTTTAATTCACCATTTTGTCTAGTTTTTTTTTTTTTTTAAGTTTATATATTTATTTTGAGAGACAGAGAGAGAGTGAGAGAGCAGGGGAGGGGCAGAAAGAGAGAGAGAGAGAGAGAGAGAGAGAGAGAATCCCAAGCAGGCTCCACTCTGTCAGCACAGAGCCTGATGCAGGGCTCGAACCCACGAACTGTGAGATCATGACCTGGGCTGAACCAACAGCCAGACGCTTAACTGACTGAGCCACCCAGGTGCCCCTGTCTAGGTTTTTAAAATGTATTTGCTTAAAGGTCTACCAAATAGTCTCTTATGATTTAAAACTTTTCTTCTATTTAAATTACTCTTACTATTTCCCCTTGTCATTTCTTATTTTGCATATTTGTGTTTTCCTTCTTTTGCCTGATTAAGTTAGCAAGTGGCTTATCTATTTTGTTAACTTTTTCCAAAAACAAATCACGATTTTGACTTGTTCATTTCTGTACTTTGTTGTTGTTTGTTTATTCTGTAATTATTTTCTGATGTCTTGAGCTTGGAATCTTTTTACCGCTCTCTCATTTTTAATGATATATATGGTTAGGGGTATGGATTTTCTTCTCATCCCTACTTTATATATACTTTTATTTAATTGACTCTGTTATACAGTTTCATTATCAGTCTTCAGAGATTCAATAATTTTGGTTTGTCTCCCCCTCTGTACCCAAGAGTTAATAGGTTTAAAATTTTCCAGGTTGAAGATTCTTTTCATATTTAAACAATATGAAACTTACAAAAGTTGCAAGTATAGTACAAAAAATATTTTTCCCTGAATCATTTGAGAGTAAGTTACCAACTTCTAGCCCTAATCACCTCAAACACTTAGTGTGTATTTCCTTCAGACAGGTATGTTTCCTATATAACCACAATACAGGTACAGAAATGAGTAAATTAACGTAATTAACATAGATGTTCTTGCTTTTCTTTTGTCCTGCAGAATCCCTAGGTTTCTCCCTTCTGCTCCTTTCCCGCTTTTACTGTACAGTCTCCTCTCTCTTCCTTTTTACTCTTTTCTCCCCCAAAAGCATTGCCTTTCCAAAGTCTGCTCATGCACACATTTTAGTCCCTTCCCTGTAATCAGTACTTTGATGTACCAAGACTCTTCACATTTAAGGTGGACTTTCCCTATTGAAAAAAAATTTTGAGATGTAATTCACATACCATAAAATCAATTTTTTTAAAGTGTACAATTCAGGGAGTCTGGGTGGCTCAGTTGGTTAAGCATCCGACTCTTGATTTCAGCTCAGGTCATGATCTCATGGGTTTGTGAGATGAAGCCCCAAATTGGGCTCTACATTGACAGCATGGAGCCCTCTTGGGATTCTCTCCCTCCCTCCCTCTCTCTGCTCTTCCCCCACTTATGCGCACACACGCATGCTGTCTCTCTTTCAAAATAAATAAATGAATGGTTTTTTTTTAAGTATACAGGCGTATACCTGGGTGGTTCAGTTGGCTGAGCGTCCAACTTCGGCTCAGGTCATGATCTCACGGTTTGTGAGTTGGAGCCCCGCGTCAGGCTCTGTGCTGACAGCTCAGAGCCTAGAGCCTGCTTCAGATTCTGTGTGTGTGTGTGTGTGTGTGTGTGTGTGTGTGTCTGCCCCTCCCCTGCTCATGCTCTATCTCTCTCAAAAATAAACATTTAAAAAAAACGAATAAAGGGGCACCTGGGTGGCTCAGTCGGTTAAGTGGCCGACTTCAGCTCAGGTCATGATCTCACGGTCCGTGAGTTCGAGCCCCACGTCGGGCTCTGTGCTGACAGCTCAGAGCCTGGAGCCTGTTTCGGATTCTGTGTCTCCCTCTCTCTGACCCTCCCCCTTTCATGCTCTGTCTCTCTCTGTCTCAAAAATAAATAAACATTAAAAAAAAATTTTTTAAAACGAATAAAAAGTATACAATTCAGTGGTTTTTAGTACATTCACAAGATTGTGAAACCAATACCATATCTAATTCCAGAACATTTTTATCACCCCCTAAAAACCCCATTATCATTAGCATCATTGTCCAACCCTGCTCCCAGCCCCTAGTAACCACTAATCTTTCTTTCTCTATGGTTTTGCTTATTGTGGACATTTCATAGAGTTGGAATCATATAAAAAGAGGCTTTTGTATTTGGCTTCTTTCACTTATCATGCTCTTTTCAAAGTCTATCCATTGTAGAATATATCGTAGCATATATCAATACTTCATTCTTTTTTATGGCTGAATAATAGTCCCTTATATGGCTATACCGCATTTTCTTCAATTCATTAGTTTATGTTAATTGAGGTGTTTCCAGCTTTGCGCTCTTATGAATAATGTTGCTGTAAATATTCACGTACAATTTTTTGTATGGACATGTTTTCGGTTTGAGTGTATACCTAAGAGTAGAATTTCTGAGTAATATGGTAATTTTATGTTTAATTTTTTGAAGATCTGACAAATGCTATCCAATGTGATTGCACCATTTTATATTTCCACAGCAATGTTTGAGGGTTTCCATTTCTCTACATCCTTGTCAATATTTGCTACTATCTGTCTTTTTAAAACATTATATCTATCCTAGTGGTCGTGTGGTGGTATTTCATTGTGGTTTTGATTTGCATTTTCTGGGCTTTCTCTTTCCTGTGATTTTCACCCAGTCTGCCTTTACAGCCCCTACTCTTTTTTTTTTTTTTTAATGTTTATTTATTTGAGAGAGACAGAGAGTAGGGGAGGGACAGAGATAGAGGGAGAATTGCAAGCACGGCCCCGCACAGTCAGCGTAGAACTGGATGTCACATTCATGACATCATGACCCCAGGCGAAATCAAGTCAGATGCCTAACCGACTGAGCCACCCAGGCAGCCCAGAGTCCCTACTCTTAACCTCTCTTCTATACCAGATACCACATAAAGAGTAAAAAGTAAAAATCCCCTTTGGACTACCTCTTAATGCCACAGTAACCACTTGTTACAGCTTCAACAGTTTATAATAAATTTATTATATATCCTTATAGACCTTGTCCCTGCATATAAGCACTCTTAGGGTCATTTTAGTTTACTTTTGTTTTTTACATAAATGATGCTGTAATATGCACATTCTGTAATTTGCTTCTTTTTACTCAACATGCTATTATTTTTAAAAGTCTATAAGCATGTATTATGTAAATAAGAATTATTGTGAGTGGAATAATGGCATCTTCTAGATGAGTGAGTACATCTGGATTTCTTCTATAAATTTCTGATTGCTATTTTAGGGTAACAGACTTAAATCTAGTGATTTTGTTAAATCTTAATTGTAAGTTTTAATATTTATATAAACAAGAATGTACATATCTCTAGCCAAAATACCACTTATATTTAGAGAATATGTTATTTCTAAGGAATTCTGGGAACTTAATAGATGCTGATTACTTTAACTATCAAACACTCAGCCCCCCTACCTCCCCTACCTCCAAAAAAAGAAAAGAAAAAAACAAAACTTCAGTGTACTTCTTTTTAACTTAAAAATTTTTTTTAATGTTTATTTTTGAGAGAGAGAGAGACAGAGACACAGAGAGAGAGAGACAGAGCATGAGTAGGGAAGGGGCAGAGAGAGAGGGAGACACAGAATCAAAAGCAGGCTGCAGTCTTTGAGCTGTCAGCACAGAACCTGCCGGGGGGCGTGAACCCGCAAAGCGTGAGATCATGACCTGAGCTGAAGTCAGACTCTCAACCAAATGAGCCACCCAGGCACCCCCAGTGTACTTTTTAATATATTGCCATTAGAGCTGTTAGCTATGTCTTCTGGAAGGTTTAGTGGGAAGAGGCAACTGTAGAGTTGGGCAGAACTTAGTCTGAATCATACCTAAGCCACTTCCTAGCTGTGTGGCCCTGATCAAATTATTTAGTCTTTCTGTATCCCACAATTTACTCATCTATAAAGTGGGGATAATAAGTCATCATAATAAAAATATCTGAGGTTAGGTTTCCTTATCTTTAAAGTGGGTTGGCTATATCCAACCTGCAGAGCTGTTGTGAAAATTAAATCAATAATTTATGTGAAGTACCATATTGCGTAGCTCGTGGTAGGCAGCTAATAAATGGTGATATTAATTATTGTTTTTATTAATAGTATCATCTTTTATCTTTATGACTTTGGTGAGGAGGCTCATTCAATTCATTGTTTGTTATGCAAAAGGATACTGATAGGCTGAAAAATGTCATAAAGATCTGTAGATCATAGAAATAACCTATTAAGACACTAGAAACATAATGGGTAATCACAGGAATGGGAAGGTGTCAGATAAAGCAGAGGGAAATAACAGTAAAGGATAAGACTGAGATTTGTCTAAAATTATTTCAATTTAGGGGCACCCAGATAGCTCAGTCCGTTAAGTGTCCAGCTTCAGCTTAGGCATGGTCTCACGGCTCATGAGTGCAAGCCCTGCATCAGACTCTCTGCTATCAGCACAGAGCCTGCTTTGGATCCTCTGCCTCCCTCCTCTGCTCTCTCTCTCAAAAATAAACATTGAAAAAATAAAAATATTTCAAATCATGTGTGTAAAAATCATAAGATTAAAAGGTAAATGTTAAGAAATTATGAGTCAAACTATGGTAATCAAATGTTTACTGTATAAGGAACTGACACAAATCAGTAAGAAAAACTGTAAGACTATATTGCTTACAACAGTGCTGGTTTTTTTTTTTTTAACGTTTTATTTATTTTTGAGACAGAGAGAGACAGAGCATGAATGGGGCAGGGGCAGAGAGAGAGGGAGACACAGAATCAGAAGCAGGCTCCAGGCTCTGAGCCATCAGCCCAGAGCCCGACGCGGGGCTCGAACTCACGGACCGCGAGATCGTGACCTGAGCCGAAGTCGGACACTCAACTGACTGAGCCACCCAGGCGCCCCCAGTGCTGTTTTTATAACCCCTCAAACTCAGTGGTTGGAAACTCTCTCACAGGCCTGGGATTTGGAAGAATATAGGCAGGTTTGGCTGGGCTTGCCTTGGCTGCAGGCTGCAGGTTAGGTTGAGGTCTGCTTCATGTTTCTCAATTTGGAGGCTAACCTAAAGGGGCAGTAGGTACTCAGAGTGTGTGCTTCTCCCGGCAATAGCAGAAGAGCAAGTAGACAAGGGGAATGTCTCTTGAGGCCTCCTCCTGGAACTGGTACTGCATCACTTCTGTCCACATTCTATTGGCTAAAGGAGATCACATGACCAAACCCAACAGCAGCGGAGATGGCAGATGTACTCTGCCCTCAATAATGGGTGGTGCTGCAAAGCCACAGGCCAAAGGGCATGGATGTATGATTTTAAAATACGGAGGGCATGGGGCACCTGGGTGGCTCACTCAGTTGAGCATCCGACTTCGGCTCAGGTCATGATCTCATGGTTCATGAGTTTGAGCCCAGCATCGGTCTCCCTGCTGTCAGAGCAGAGCCCGCTTCAGATCCTCTGTCTGCCCTTTCTTGCACTCTCTCTCCCTTTCAAAAAAAAAAATGCAGAGGGCATGAAAAACTGAACAGTGACTCAACATACCACAGACTGCCAAGAAAGTAATAGGTGAAGTAAGATTGACCAAATGAGAAGATAAAGTTATCAGGTAACATGCCAAAAGTTGAATCTCAAAAAATCAAGTTGAAGTAACAATGAGAAATCACTTTTCATCTGCAAAATTAGCAAAAGTATTTCTAAAAATGATTAAACTCAGTCAGGATGAGGTAAAACAAGCAAATAAGTAAAAGATTTTCATTTTTATAGTAATAGTGCAAAGAAACAATGACATCTTTGAAGGTACTTAAAAGCTTGTTATTTATTTTCCTGAGCATGGTTTGAATTCTTGAGAGAATACATCAAAAAGGTAAAATTTGTCCTAAATTTCAATTTCTATGCCTAATACAGCTAACACACACACATGCAAATAATTGTTTTGGATCCCATTTAATTTTTTTAGGAATTCTCTGCCTTTTTAACATAGTTCTAACACTTTTCTCTAATGTACTTCTCCTAGTAATAGTGATTTTCAAATGTTTTAAAGCTTTGGGACCCTATTTGAAGTCTAGAACAAAGTGGGAAAACCATGTGGCAATCAAAGTAGAGATCATCGGAAAATTCTGTTAGCATGGTTACTGTTATTACTCATAAGGATGATCATTACTTGTAAAATTATTATTTGCAGGGATTCACTTGCAAATTGCTAAGAAAACCTTTTCTCATGACAGTATCAGAAGTAAAAGAAATAGAAGTAGGTAAGTAAAGTCCCCTACCTCCTGAGTGTGTAAGTTACAGGGCCAAACATGATCCAGTTCTTGCATATTTAGTAATTTTCAAATGTCCCAAAGCTTGCAGTGCTTTAAATTCACTGCCTTCTCCTTTTCCCACATAGCAGCTAAAGCCTCCCAAATTTCCCTTCTCTCTCTATAATCTCCACCTTTCCATCTCCACCACCCCTACCTTTACCCAGATAAGGTAAAGGTCAACAACTTCAAAAATACGTATTGCAACTATAGGTAGGTGGGTCCCCTCAATCCGGCCTTTAACTTCACCCCGCATCCTGTTTCTGTCTTCCTAAACCATGGTGCAACCCTAGTTTAGTAAACAAACATGGTTCACCATTTCCCACCACATCGTTTTACTTCCTTGGCCTTTTTCAAAGGTTCTCCATAACCTGTATCCACCCCTAATGGGCAGGTCTGGCTGCATAATTTGGGGGGTTCAGTGCAAATTAAAATTGTAGGACTATTGGGCCAAAAATTATTAAGATTTTCAAAATGGCAGCAGCAGAGCATCAAACCAAGTATGGGGCCGTTCTGAACACAGGGTCCTGTGTAACTACAGGGGGTGCATTGTGCCCACAAAGTTGGCCATGCCAACAGTCACCCATCACTGTAGAGAGGCCACCATTCTTGCTGTCCAGCTTCCGAGTCTTCTTACATGTTGTTTCCTCACCTGGAACACCGTCCTCCCAACACCCAGCTCCTGCCCACATTAAGCTTTAGTCTTTTCACAGACCTATTCATGTAGAGGCAACGAGTTGAGAGTTGGTCTTTACATATGTCTGATCCATCCCCTCCTATAGCTTATAGTAGTCCTGACCATCTACAAATCTACAAACGTTAATTTAGACCTTAATTATATGCTTCCATGTGTTATTGTCTTACTGCTTCATTCATTCATTCATTCATTCATTCACCAGATATTGTATGCCAAATATTTGCCATGACTTTGCTAGGCACTGGGTATAGTAAGTCCCAAAACAGCAGAAACCTTGTTTTACTTGTTCACCATTCCATCCCCATAGTCTCACATAGTGATGGGCTCGTGGCAGATACTGAACAAATTGTTGTTGAATAACTGTTAACCAGTATTTTCTCTCCATCATATAGTGAGCTCCTAGAGACCAAGAACTGTTTTTATTTGTTCCAAGACTGCTGATTGAGAACCCGCTATGTGCCACATATTGTTCCAGACACAACACTGTTCTAGACAACTTTCTTTACTTCTTCTATATTTCCTAGCACATTTTTATAAGTGAACATTTCCTGATCATTTTGTATTTGCCAGGAATTAGTCTAAGCCTTATCCATTATCTCATTTAATTCCCCCAATGATTCTATGAAATAGGTTCCATTTTATCCCCATTTTATAGATGACAAAATCGAGGCTCAAAGAGATTAAAGAACTGACCCAAAGTCAAAGACCTATTGGGGTTTGAACCCGGGTGACCAGACTCTACATTGCTAGGCTGCCTCCAATGAGTACTTTTTGATTGACTGACTTGACTGAAATAGAGAGCTCAAGGAAGAGTAGTATTGGTGGCTCAATACACCATCAAATAGGGGCTGTGTCCTGTAAAACCACTGTTAGGCAATTTCTTGACCAACACCAGATACAATAGGTGTATGGTTTTTTGCAAGCTTGTAATGTGGCAAATAGGACATAAACTGTGGCATCGTTTACTTCATCATATGAACTTCCAGTCATAAAATGCTAAATGAAAGAGATGCCCACTAGGCTATCCAAGGATGCCTGGAAGAAGAGACCAGACATGAAGCTCCTAAATGTTAACTCTTTACTAGACAGAAGATAAGCAATAAACTTTTTGGGCTGGGGTTCGGTTGTGGGACTCAGTAATTCCTGTTGACACCAACAAGCTTCCTAAGGCATTAGCAGGGGAAAAGGAGAAGGGTGGGAATAAGAAGACAAGAGAGAGGAAAATGGGAAGGCATGAGTCTAATGAGATGTGGACTGGTCAGAGCCATCAAGAGCTGCCTTGGCTGCTCGGCCACTGTGGGCTGCTGCCCCAGCAGGAGACAGAACACTTCAAATGAGCTTTAGGGACGCCTGGGTGGCTCAGTCAGTTAAGCATCTATTGACTCTTGATTTTGCCTCAGGTCGTGATCTTGCAATTTGTGAGTTCGAGCCCTGTGTTGGGCTCTGCGCTAACAGTGCTGACAGTTTGGAGCTTGCTTGGGATTTTCTCTCTCTCCCTCTCTCTGCTCCTCCCCAGCTCATGCTCTCTCTTTCTCTCACAATAAATAAAGTTAAAAATAAATAAACAAACAAATAAAATGAGCTTTACATGCAGCCAAAGGCACACGGAAGGGCTTTTAGTCCCATGGGGCTCAGCGAGATAGAGAGGGCAGGTCACCATGTCATACTTTGATTTCTGTTCCTCATCAAGTAAATGGACTCAGCTCCCTGCCTTTGAAAGAAGTAAAAACAAGGCCCAGGTTGATGCTGTGTGCTGGGTTTGGTAATGGGGGATTCATGCGATTCGTGTGATGTGTGATAAGATGCAGGGAGTGAAAGCAGCTATTAACACTGATTAACTCAAAAGTTGACCACCGGCACACACAGCCATTGTTTCCAACAGCACTCTCTAGCGATGGGCTTTGTCTGGCTGGCTTCACAAGAGACAAATGCCATTACAGGAGACCAAATAACCTTATTTAGGCAGCCGTCAGATAATAGAGACGCTCTAGGTATTAGCCTGACTGCATTAGTTTGATTTGTTACTACTGTTCACCTTGTCCTGGGTATTAATGGAGACAAAGGCTTGGAATTACCAGGAGCAGAGATAAGCTGTGGATTAGAGCCTGTGTGTTTTGAGGGAAAGACAATTCTATCTCGGGTTTTCATTTCCATTTCCACCTTGCTTGATTTTTCCTCAAAGTTAAAGTCCAGCTTTTTCCCTGAATATCATTATATTCACTCCAAAGTACTGGCAGTTATAATTGCTTTAAAAAAAAAAAAGTTACTAACTCATTATTTCCTCTAACAAGATCAATCAGTCTTTATCTTTGGAAATGATTTTGGGGGAAATTCACTTATAATCTTGTATATTATTTTGCTTCTTTGAATATTTTAATATATTACAGGCTCACTTCAAAACATTTAATGATATTATGTTATTAGTATCTGAAAATATGTGAAATATCTGAAAGAACATGCATATTATATTCATAGTTACTTCTTTAATATTACAAATTCTAGTATTATTTAAATTTTTTCTGACTTCCAAATGTTATTTTTTATAGATGCATCGTTTCTATTATAAATGATTTCAGTTATAAGTATGTACCTTCAGTTGTAAGCACAACTTATCTCAATGATAGATAAAATTGAATTTTAGACGCACGTAAATAGGTTATATTATGGTCACTAGAGAATTCTGAGATAATGATATTCTAGAGTTATTGTTTCTTTCCTCACCAGACTTTTTATAGGTATGACCAGGTTTTATAACTAAAAAATAAATTTAAGTGCATTATTAGTTATTAATCAATGTTTGTGATATTGTTTCATTTTTTTCAAAGTCTAACACTTTATATAGAAATTTCCCACTCTTCACAGGTTTAATTTCAGGTAAATTCTAGATAAACTATGATTACTCTCTGAAATATCAATTTGTGAAAAGTACTACTTTAAAAATACTTAAGTGTTAATATTGTAAAATAGCTTATAATATGCAGGGCTGAAATCCTCTTCTAAACTAAGCAAACATTAGGAAAGGGATAGAGCTAGATGTCTGACATGGCAAGATGACAGAAAGATGCACAGAATGTTAAGTGTGATGACATTTAAAAAAATAATAAATAGAGGGGCACCTGGGTGGCTCAGTTGGTTAAGCAACCAACTTCAGGTCATGATCTCATAATTCGTGGGTTTGAGCCCACATCCCACACCCGGCTCTTTGCGCACAGGGTGGAGTCTGGTTGGATCCGGTCTTCCTCTCTCTCTGCCCCTCGCCGGCTTGTGCACACACACTATCTCTCTCCCTCTCTCGCAAGAATAAACATTTTTTAAAAAAACTTTTAAAAAAGTAACAAATAGAAATGCGTGTGTATATATATGTATACATATGTACCTGCCTTCGTGCAGAAAAAGAGACATAACAATGTTTAATGATGATTATCTGGGAAGGATGAGGCTTGAGAGAGATTTTCTTCTATTTCTACATTACTTGAATTGTTTACAATGTGTAAATATGATGTTTGGGATAAAAATAAAAGACTGTTTGAGAAGCCTACCCATCACGTGACACTTTCCTCTCCAACGCACTCCAGTTGACTTCCAGTCCTCAACTTAATATAACTTCACAGAAACCTAATGAAGAGCAAAGAAAGCTCCCAGTGGATGAATTCTTACTGATATATTTCATAAATAGTGCTTCACATTTTGTATTAGTGAAAGCAGCTCCTTATATTGGGGAAAATGGCCCAATCTGACAGTAGACTTCCTTGGAAAACATGTAATGCCTCTGGTTTTCCAGTGGCTGCCCTTCTGTTCTTCCTCCCTCTCCATCTCAGCAATAGTGGAACAGAATAAGACCATCTATTGCTGACTAGTTGTTGGGACACAGAGCTCTCTATCCCAAATGTGCTCTCCCTAAATGATCTTTTAAAAGCTCTAAAATCTGAGTCACACTCCTTTTCCTCAGTGATAATATGCACACTCCTTTTCACCTTTCTCATGCAATTAAACAAACAAAAATGTATATAGTAGGTATAGATTCAATAATTCAACAAGAATCTTCTACTGTGGTCGTTGCTAGGAAAGAAGAGAACAGAGGAGCAGGAAAGAAAAGGGAAGGGAGAATTCAACTCAATGAGGACAGCTGAAATATAGTTTCCAGGAGACCAAGTCAAAGTCCTCAAGCAAACATTTCAAAGAGCATACCCACTCTGGCCTTCCACTAATTAACTAGAAAACAAACACCCAGACTTCCAGTGGTAGGACTTCTTTTTTGTGATGCATCTTACCTATTCCTTCCCATCTTTAGTTGATAGGTACAATGGCAAGTGCAAGGAAAATACATAGTTTTTGTCCCAAAAAAGTGCCCTGATTTTTTCTAGCGACTATGTCGCAGCACATACAAAAGGCAGATCAGTTACCTCATCAGTCAACGTATTACTTGTAACAACAAAATATACAGTTGTTTGGAAACCACTAAACTAGAAATAGATATTAGCCCGATGATCATTATTCCTTTAATGAATGAAAGTAAAACACAACATTAAATAGCTAGGAAAATATTTTAAAATTTGCATGTATTTGCAGCTCAATCCTTTTTGCAATATAATACCAAGGGTATGAATATGACAACTGATGTCTTTCTATCTCTACTTTGGCATAATGATTTTGCTTAAAAAAAAAAAAAACAGCTTGAAACTGGCATGCTAGAAGGATTTGTATTGATACGTGGTGAGAAAGTTTCACTGCTTTATGTCAGAAATTAAGAGGAGCTAATAATCATGTTTCAAAATGCACTTGAAGAAAACTAATTGAAACAGAGCATATCTTTGTGCCATTCTCCAGATTATTTCACTTGAATTATTCTGTAAATAGAATCCAGCTTGTGGAGTCACTTAGTCATGAGCTTGCTGATTTTAGCGAACTAGTTTCTTAGATTAAATTTGCTCACTTAAAAAATAGCTGGCTTTTTCTGAAAATGTTTATTAAAATATATAGGAAAGGCCTTTATTGTAACTAAAAGTGCCCATGTATAATAGGTACCATGTTTTAATAGTGAATATTTACAATATATTTTCGGGAGAAAAATGACAACACTCAGATTAAATGCAGAAAAGATCACATTTTTAAAATTTGATATCTCCATTGATTCCTCGGGTTCTGCAATTGTAAAATAATCTCACATGGTCAGTTTTCCGTCTACTCCAGGAGATTCGTGTTGAAATTTTTTTTCGCCATTAGAAACTGTGATTCTCTATGGGACCTTTTCAGCTTTGCACGCCGATTTTGGAACCAGATCTAAAATTAAGGAAAAATAAAGTAGATCTCAGGAACATTATTTTACTATTCTTAACATTTCCATCATCACAGGTAACAGCTAAGTTTGAAAATTACCTGGATTCTGTCTTCCTCTAGATTCAGTTTTCGAGCTAAGTCTTCTCTGATATCAATGCCAGGATAGCAGTTTACTCTAAAGACATTTTCCAACACTTCAATCTATGAATAAGGTAATAGTTACATAAAATGTTGATATTTCGTATGTCATTATAAAATGGGCTTTAATTCGTATAGCAAAGTAATTGTATTTACATCTTGGGCAATTAATCTATATATGCCTTTTACATTTTTTAAATGACTATCCAGAAACTGTCAAAAAAAAAAAAAACAAAAAAAACACCTCCATAGAGTCTATTGTTTCGTTAACAAGGCTTCTAAACTGAGATCCCAAAGTGATTGGGCTTTTGCCCAACAGGGTGTTAGTTAAAACCTTTGTATTATCATTACTGCTTGAAAAAACTTCCCACCTGGTTTTGAGTAAAAGCGGTTCTTGGTCTTCGTCCTCTATACCAACTCAGTTCTCTTTTCAAAGACAGTCTTTCTGAGGGTGAAAAGTAATTTTCACATTTCAAAAATCTTTCTTCTGGCACTGGACGATCCACAGTATAAGGGAATGAGATCCCGTTAGGAAGGCTCGGGATATGTACACATAGGTTAATATCTTTCCCTAAAAGCAGAAAAATAAACTCCATCTTAGATGTCCAAACCTGTATTCCACAAAGTTCTATAAGAAGGAATTTCAGGAAGTTGTCTTTAATTTTCCTGGGGAAATTCCTCTGGGTTTCACAAGAGAACTGACCTCTCATCAACCAAAAACCAAAAAGCAAACAAAGATGGAGATCCTGCCTTGCTGCTAGAGAACATTTTGATCTCTGAATGTCATGTATTTTTTCAGTGAAAAAATAGAATATCTGATGTGTCAAATACAAGAGACCTTCTGAAATAAATGCAGGTTCTTGGCATTTCCTGTGAACGAACTTTATACTCCCTTGGATCTAAGGCCAATTCTCTTTTCATTTCCTATAGAACTCAGCTGGAGGCACTGAAAGTCCTAGATACTTCAGTTATGTAATTGGATGAAACTGCAGTTTTTCTCAAACTCTACGTAATATGAAATAAAGGCCAAAATAAACACTGCAGACGAAATAACAAAGAATTTAAAAAATTAACTTGTGGTGTACCTGAGGAGCCGCAGGTGTCTGCCCAGGGCCTGTGGGGTTTCATTGATGGAACACAGTCTTTCTTCTGGTCCAATCCCAAAATGCTCTCAATTGAAAAGGAGCAGGGCGAGGGTTTGCTTTCCCCGTGCCGAGCCCCTTCCTGTAGGCTGGGAGACATCCTCGAGTGGGCTGCACAGAACAGCGGCTCTGGCCTCTCCTTGCTTCTTGGCTGGCTCTGCCCCATGTGTACAGGGCTGGGATCTTCCTGTGGTTCACCTCCTGGCTCCGCTGACAAGGGGGCTGGATTTAGAACGTCACTAATTAAAATCCTGTCTTAGAAAGTTTTAGCATGTCAATGAACACTCTCCCAGCCAGCAGCTTGAGGAGTTAATTGTTTATTTGTTTGCAAGTAATTAGCAACTAATGGCTACACCAGGGGGGCCACCTACAGGGACAAAAAGTGTTATCTCTCCTAAGCAGAACACAGACTTAACTTTCTCGAAAGAAGTGATGCACAAACTAGCACTCCTCTTTTATTTGAAATCATTAATGTATAAAATCATGCCTTTTATTCTGAAGTTTATACCTTCATGGACTCCAGTTACCTAAACACACAGGCAAGATAGGAGAGCAGTCAAGTAATAAATAATCTAATTTAAGTGAATTTTCTTCCAAGGAAATTGGAAAAAATAATAATCTCTTAATGCTATTACGGTAATTCCAATGAAAATGCCTGTTTTTCATATGCATATGTAATAGTGAATGTTGTCAATGAAAACACAATAGTATTTGGAGTGCAGCATACCGGAAAAGGTTGGCAATGTTATTAACACTGAGTGTAATTGTCTTCCAAGTGCCTGGATTAATTCATAAGGAACAGTTGCACCAAGTATTTTAAATAATTAATGAGCTAATTCCATTCTTTCATCTTTTCTTTTAAATGAGACAGATACAAGTTTATGTGAAGATCATATGTAACCACCTGCAAGTAACTTAAAAGCATGACTGTTCAAACTAAAAGGAAGAATTTCTCTTCCCAGCAGGGTTGTTTCAAAGAACAGAGCATGATTCACTGTATTTTCTTAAAGAAGAATTTCCCTGTGTTGATTTTTTGAGGGGCTGGGAAGTCTTCACGAAGACAATAAGATTTGTGAAAAATAACCAAGAACAGAATATTTTCATTTCATCCTCCTAAGAAAACTTGAAATTAAAAGAGAAATGCAGCTGCTAATTGGGAAGACTGTGAAGTAAGCACACCCTCAGATAGTGCAATATTTTTAGTCCTTGTACTCTGTGGCTCCTCTTTTTCCAGTACCTTCTTGAGGATAAATTTAAGAGTTCAACTTTATCCAGGATTTAAACAACTATGAGACAATTCTTCAGGGAAGAGGAAAAGTAGTCTCCACTCATAGAGGAAATGGACTCTACAGGATGGAGCTCAGCTTCATCTGATTTTATCCTATCATGAGGTACAAATATTGAACTAAATTCCTCTTTAAGCAACTTCTAGAATGAACAAAGGATTCACATACAAAACATCAACAGGCACACAGAAGGATGGGTTTATAAATACAGGTGTAAAGCCATTGTAAGAATGAACAAACTAGTAAACATTTAATGCCTCATGGAGGTTTTGCCTCTAGCGTCTTGGAATGTAGACTGTGTGAAGGAGGGTGACCTTACCCTGAGGAAGACTTGGAGGAAGAGAGAGAATTCAAGACCTTCACAGATTCCTTTCTCTTGAGACATTCATCCATCCACCTGTTCATTCCACTATTGGTTGAGCATCTACTCAGTACCAGAAAGAACAGGATCCTTGCCCTCATGAAGCTCACAGTGGTATCGGGTGGGGTAGGGGTGGGGAGCAAACAATATTTGTAACAGTAATTATAAGTCGGTAAATTACCTCATATGTTAACTGGTGATGAAAATGGAAAAAGGAAGCGGTGAGCCAGGTAAGCCGGCTCATCAGTGCAGGAGGTGGAGATCCTGAAATCCTAACCCCACAGATTAGTGCCCTAGTGCACAAATTGCAATGCTCCTACAGCATACACTGAAGCAACTCTAATCCCCAATTTCTTCTTTATCAACAAGGACATTCCAATATCTTTACTGTTTGAGTTGACTTTATCTGGACTTACATAATACCATTTTATATATGGATGGTAGATGAAAATAAAAGGCAGGAAAGAATTTCTCTAAAAATATCAGGGAAACATTTTCTTATATATTTATTCAACAAATTTTATAGAGCACTTACTATGTGCTAGACACCATTCTAGGTGCTAGATATCAGTGATGAACAAGGTAATTTCAGAGAGGGATAAACTCACTGAGAGGAAGAAACAAAATGTCAACCTCTCCCATTTACTACCTTTTGCCTTATTACGTTTTATATCTGTTTATTATGTTTGTTTTCTATTATCTGTTTCCTATCGCTAGAATTTTTGTCTTTTTGTTCATTCCCTAGCATCCAAAAACAGTGCTTGGCTCATACTAGATGAAAGAATCTCATTGTTTCTTTTTGCATTCCTTCAAGTAAAGTTGGGCATTTATTTCTTCATGTTTTTCAGCCAATACGTGCTCTTTCTATTGTGAAATGATGGCTTATGTCTGTCTTAGTCTGTTCAGGCTGGTCTAACAAAATACCACAGACTGGGTAGCTGATAAACAACAGAAAGTTATTCCTCACAGTTCTGGAGGCTGGAAGTCTGAGATCAGGGCACTGGCATGGTTGGGTGAGGGCTCTCTTCCAGGTGGCAGATTTCTCCTTATCTTCACATGGCAGAAGGGGCTAGGGAACTCTCCAGGACCTTTTATAAGAAACTAATCCCATTCATGAGGGCTCCGCCCTCATGACCTAATCACCTCCTAAGGGCTCCCACCTCCTAATACCATCACAAGGGGTATTAGGATTGCAACATATGAATTTTGGTGGGACACACACATTCAGACCATAACATGTCCTTAGCCCATTTTGTTTTAAACTAGGGTATTTTTTTGGTTGTTGTTTCTTAATGATAAGAGTTTTTCATATATTAAAAGATGATAACTCTTTGGTATGTGTAATAAATATTTCCCCCATTTTGCCCTTGATATTTTGACTTTATTGATGCTTTTTTTTCTCGTATGAAGCTTCATATAGTAAAATGTGTTGATATTACCCTTTATGATTTCTACCTTTAAAAAGGGCCTTTCTGGCTCCATTGATGGTAGTAATGAAGTAGCTTCTATTGTACCTACCCTCCCACAGATACAAATTATAAACTCTGGACGAAATGTTTTTTAAAACTACCCCAAAGTACTGAAAAGTAGTCCCAAACAGGGAAAATACATTTAGAAGAGATAAATAGCACTGGGTGAGCTTTCCATTTTTATGGCTTTTTGTCTGAAAGCAGGCACCAGTCAACACTATGTGGGAGGATGTACAATCTTATTGGCTTAAGGAACCAAAGGAGAGAGGTCAAGTCAACCACAGCAGCTAGGAAGTGACAGAGAATCCTAGGAAGGAAAGAGATACAGGGAAAGGCCCCAAATTCTGCATATAAATTCTGCCCAAATCCCCGGATGACTTCTGAATTTGGCATGCACATGGAAAACACCAAACATCTCAGCTAATCCTAAAATGATTGAACAAAAATTTCAACCGATGACGACCACAAGGGAAACAGAGCTTAGATACAGTTTGAGCACAGACTGATAAAACAAAACAAACAAACAAACAAACAAATGCAAATCAACATTCTTCAGACAGATAAAATAGAATCTGGAGACTATAAATATCATTTACAGAGTCCAGGATACAACACAACATTATTAGCCATATGAAGAAACTGGAAAATGTGTCCCATATTGACAAGAAAATGCAATCAATGGAGACAGATCCAGGGGTGATACAGATGTTGGAATTAGCTGACAAGTTTTGAGAGCAGTAAATGTAAAGATGCTTAAGGACATAAATGAAAATGTGCTCATAATGAATGTACAGACAGTATCCATCATCAGAGAAATAATAACTACAAAAAAATCAAATGTAACTTCTATTACTGAAAAATAAAATATGAGAGATAAGAAATTCACTGGGTAGGCTTAACAGTATATAGGAGATGCCAGAAGAGTCAGTGAACTTGAAGATATATTAATGAATATGATCTGATCTGAAGAATACACAGGAAAAAACATTAAAAATAACATCAGCAGAGTCTGAGTAACCTGTAAGACAATAAAACAATATCTAGCATATGTGTAATTGGAATTACAGAGGGAGAAATAGAGAAGATATGGTAGAAAAAATATTTGAAGAAATAATGGCTGAAGTTTTCCAAAATTTGGTGAAAGACATAGATTTATAGTTTCAAGAAGCTCAAAGAACCTCAGTAGGATAAACACAAGCAAAACTACATCTAGGTATATCATAGTCAAACGGATAAAACCAAAGATAAAGAGAAAAATTTGAAAGGATTCAGAGAAAAATGGTATATTATATACATAAGAATAACAATATGATTTGACTGAGTTCTCATCAGAAACAATGGAGGCCAGAAGACAATGAAACATCTTTAAAGTGCTAAAAGGATGGGGCGCCTGGGTAGCTCAGACGGTTAAGCAGCCGACTTCGGCTCAGGTCATGATCTCATGGTCCGTGAGTTCGAGCCCCGCGTCGGGCTCTGTGCTGACAGCTCAGAGCCTGGAGCCTGTTTCAGATTCTGTGTCTCCCTCTCTCTCTGACCCTCCCCCGTTCATGCTCTGTCTCTCTCTGTCTCAAAAATAAATAAACGTTAAAAAAATTAAAAAAAAAAAAAAATAAAAATAAAGTGCTAAAAGGAAAAATAAACTTTTCAACCCAGAATTCTATATCCAACAAAAATATCTCAGAAAATGAAAGCAAAAGAAAGACATCTCAAGATACATAAAAACAAAGAGATTTATCACCACCAGACCTGTACTACAACAAAGTGACCAGTGTGACCTCCACTGTTAGGTGTTATGGGGCACTGTGGGTTCTGCTTTGATCTTTTGGATAGCTCTCTCCAGGGGAAGCCAGCCACCATGCCCTGAGGACACTTAAGTAAACCTGTGGAAAGCCCACATGGAGAGGAATTGAAGTTTTTGCCAAGAGTCAACACCAAGTTGCCAGGTATGTGAGTGAGTCACTTGGGAAGTGAATCCTCCAGTCCTAGTAAATCCTTCAGATGAATGAAGCCCCAGCTGACATCTGACCACAATCTTAATGGATACTCTCAGACAGGACTCTCAGACACTGCTGTTTTAAACCACTTTTAGTTGATTTGTTATACAGCACTAGATAATTTACATAAGCCTCCATCATAAGAAACTGGGTTGGGGTGGGAGGACAAAATAATATCATAGTTAGAAGAAGAGAAAAAATATAAGAGCAGAAATGAATAAAATCTAAAACAAACAAAGTTGGTCTTCTGAAATAATCAACAAAATTGATAAAACTATAGGCAGACTAATCAAGAATAAAAGAAGGGTGCCTAGCTGGCTCAGTTGGTAGAACATGCAACTCTAGATCTTGGGGTTGTGAGTTGGAGCCCTGTGTTGGATGTATAGATTACTTAAAAACAAAATCTTTAAAAAAAAAAAACAACAAAAGAGAGAACACAGAACACAAATTACTAATATCAGGAATAAAGAGGTGATATTACTATAGAGACTACAGATCATTAAAAAGATAAAAGAATATTATTAACAACTTTATACCAACAAATTCAACAACTTACACGAAATAGATAAAAATCTTGAAATAATATGATTACCAAAATTGAGACAAGATGAACTAGAATATATGACTGCTTGGATATCTATTAAAGAAATTATTTCACACACAAAAAACTCCAGGCCCAGATAACTTCATTGGTGAAATTTATCAGATATTTAAAGAACAGTCTTATACAAATACCATCTTACACAAACTCCTTCATAAAATGGAAAGGGACCCTCCTAAATTCATTGCATGAGTCCTGAATAACACTGATAACAAAACATTTCCAGAAAAATTATAGACAAATATCCCTTAGGAACACAGACACAAAATCTTTAAGACATTAGCAAATAGAATATAGAAACACAAAAAAGATAATAAATTATGACCAAGGCTTTTCTCAGAAAGGAAAGGATGGTTTAACATTCAAAAATCAATGTAATTAACCATTAATAGAAAAAAAGATAATCATGTGATCGTTTTATCAGATGCAAAAAAATACTCATTTGTGACTGTAAAAAATCAGCAAATTAGGTTTAGAAGTAACTTCCTCAATATGACAGAGGGCATCTATAGAAATTGTCAACTAACATTTATTTGTTTGTTTACTTATTTATAAAGCTTATTTATTTAAATAATCTCTACACCCAAAATGGGGCTCTAACTCACAACCCCAAGATCAAGAGCTATGCACTCCTCTGAATGAGTCCACTGGGTGCTTGTTCTAAACATCAAATTTAATGGTGAAATATTGGGGTGTCTGGGTGGCTCAGTCAGTTAAGTATCTGACTCTTGATTTTGGCTCAGGTCATGATCTCACGGTTTGTGAGTTTGAGCCCTGCACTGGGTTCTGCATTGACAGTGCAGAGCTTGTTTGGGATTCTCTCTCTGCCCCTCCCCCACTCACACATGTACTCTTGTGCTCTCTCTCTCAAATAAACTGGTGAAATATTGAATGCTTTCTCTCTAAGAATAGAAACAAGCCAAGGATGTTCACTTTCAGTATTTCTATCCAACACTATATTGGATCTAAGCCAGTGTAATAAGACAAGAAAAAGAAAGAAAACTCATATAGATCAGAAAGGAAGAATTAGGGGTGCCTGGGTGGCTCAGTCGGTTGAGCGTCTGACTTCAGCTCAGGTCATGATTTCGTGTTGATGAGTTCAAGCCCCGTGTCAGGCTCTGTGCTGACAGCTCAAAGCCTGGAGCCTGCTTCGGATTCCATGTCTCCCTCTCTGTCTGCCCCTCCCCCGCTCATGCTCTTTCTCTCTCTGTCTCAAAAATAAATAAACATTAAAAAAAAATTTAAAAACAAAGAAAGGAAGAATTAAACTTCTCTATTCACAGATGACATAATTGTTTACATTGAAAAATCTTAAGAATCTACAAAATAGATACTAAAACTAATATGTAAATTTAGCAAAATCATAAATCAAAGGTAAATACACAAAAATCAATTTAATTCTATATGTTAGCAGCCAACAACAAAACATATACCTGCTATGATCCAGCAATTCCATTTCTAGAAAAATAAAAACATATGTCCACAAAAAGCTTGCATGAGAGGGGTGCCTGGGTGGCTCAGTTGGTTGAGTGTCCGACTCTTGATTTTGGCACAGGTCATGATTCCAGGGTCATGGAATCAAGCTCTGTGTTGAGCTCTGAACTGAGTGTAGAACCTACTTAAGCTTCTCTCTCCCCCCTGCTCATGCTCTCTTTTTCTCAAAAAATAAAAATGAAAAAACTTGCGCAAGAATATTCACAGAAGCTCTATTCATAATAGTCAAAACTGGCAGGTAGGTATCTATCAACAGGAAAGTGGCTAAATAAACTATTAGTTATACAAATTGAATACAATTCAGCAATATAAAGGTATATACTACCAATGTATGTGACAACATTGATGAATGTCAAAAACATTATGCTAAGTCAAAGGAGCCTTATACAAAAGAATATCTATGGTATGATTTCATTTATATGATGTTCAAGAACAGACAAAATTAGTTCGTACTGAAAAAAATCAGAAAGGGGTGCCTCGGTGGTTCAGTTGGTTGAGCGACCGACTTTAGCTCAGGTCGTGATCTCACGGTTTGTGAGTTCAAGCCCCGCGTCGGGCTCTGTGCTGACAGCTTGGAGCCTGGAGCCTGCTTCAGATTCTGTGTCTCCCTCTCTCTCTGCCCTTCCCCCACTCATGCTCTGTCTCTCTCTGTCTCAGAAATAAATAAACATTAAAAAAAAGTTAAAAATAACAACAACAAAAAAGAAAAAAATCAGAAAGTGGAGGTAAAGGTGGGGACTAAATGGGAAGCAGAATCAGGAAACTTGGAGGGTGATGGCAATGTTCTAGGGTTTGTATTACATAGATGCAAGCATTTGTCAATATTTATTGATTGGTACTCTTTAAGATTTGTTCACTTCACTGTATATAAAATTTCATCCATTAAAGCATAAACAAGTATTGAACTAGATGGTGAATGATATGCATTTGAAGAATTTAGGGGAGAAATATACACACACACACACACACACACATGCACATACATACATATACATATCTGCAACTTGCTTTAAAATGCATTTACTAATAAAATTAAATAAATTGATGGATGGACATGTGATTATTAAACATTATAATTATAGATCAAAGGACTTCTAATCCAGTAGAATTTTCTAAGCTGATGTAAATGTTCTATATCTGCATTACCCAATACGGTTGCTACTAGACACATGTGGCTAGTGAGCACTTGAAATGTAACTAGTGCAACTGAGGAAATGAATTTCAAATTTAATTTTATTGTAAATTATTTAAATTTAGATAGCAGATGTGGCCACTGGCTACCATTTTGGACAGCACAGACAGAACATTTCCATCACTGCAGAAAGTTCTGTCAGACAATGTTGGTCTAGAAGCACAGAACAATATTGAAAATAGTGATGATGACAACAGACCTCCTTGTTTTGATTCTGACAGGAGAACAGTGTTCCACCATTAATATGATGTCTACTATGGGTTTCTAATAAATGGTACTTATCTAGAGTAATGTTATAATGAATACAAACAAAATATCTATAGTGCTTTATAGCTTCTAAAGCATTTAAAAAATATTTGTATTTAATCCTTTCACAAATCCTCTACTCTTGTGGTTGAGAAAACAGAAACTGAGAGTTCAATTGTATATTACCACCAACTAGCAAGTGGTAGAGACTTGACTCAGATTTCTGTCTCCAAATTCCCTTTTCTACTGACTTTATCAATTAATGTCCACAGTAACATAGTCATCAATGATCTCATGATATAAACAGCAAAAGGTATGATAAGAAAAGGTTGTGAAAAGTTGGATATGACATATCCTCAATACCTTTTAACACTTATTTTGATATAAGAAAAGCCTGACACATTGACATTGAAAATTATAGGAATCATAAAATTGGGCAGTCTACCTTTTAAACATCTATATGTACAAAGTGAAGTAAAAATTGAAAGGTTTATGTTTTATTTTAGTAACTTGTATATCTACCCAGGTTTTGCTAACAATTTATTTTCTAATTGTTTATTTCAAGTAACTCCCATATCACTAACATCAGAAAAATGTTCAATGTCTTAGATGTTTTAGCAGAGTTTTACAAATCAGCTATACAGTTATTATGCTCATGGTCTGTGAACATAAGAGAGAAACACAATAAGCAAATCTTTAATGACTCTTGCCTCTTACTTTTGCATAGGAATTACACTGTTCTATTTGGGACTATTTTTAATTGCTAAAATGTTTTCTAAAGCAATGTAATTTTTTGCTGTTATACCTTCAGTATCTCCTAGAACAGTGGCAAAGTACACATTCAATAAATATTTGTGTATGAGTGCATAAATGGATGGATGGATGCGTAGAACTAGGAAGAGGTGACATTTGTAAACTGAACAGGCAATGTAAATGCTGTGGGTTTACGACTGTTGTCGTTCAATGTGTTCAGATACTCCCAGTTTTCTATGAACTATTGATGTATCACTCCAGTGTAATCCACAAATTAGAAGACATTTTGGCATTCTGTAACTAAAATTTAATAAGAAGGAAGATGGGGGATTTGTTTTAAAAATCGGAGCGTATGTGCACTGATACAATATTGTGTACCGACTATACTTACATAAGAAAAATTAAAAATCTAAATTTAGAACCAAAAAATCCCGAGTCATATTGAACAAACAGTTCACAGCCTTGGCACTCAGTCATTCCTAAGGCCCTCATCTGCCATTATTGCTACCGGAAATGCACAGTATCTTTCCCAGTGATTCAGGAGAGTTGGGAAGGTTTCATACACATTTTTCTCCCCCCTAGCACTATCACAGTGCCCATCACACAAGAGATATTAAATAAAGGTTTGTTGAATGAGTTCATTTTCTTTATAATATTAGAACAATGTTCAACCTTTGTTCTTCTGAAATCTCAAAAGAGTAGTTTCATAGTTTTACATTATGAAATCCGTCAAAATTCTTTTCAGTATAGTGTCTTGTACATACCATGCCCTTAAAATCATCTGAAACACAAATGCATTTTTATTTTTATTTTTTTTTTTAATTTTTTTTTCAACGTTTTTTATTTATTTTTGGGACAGAGAGAGACAGAGCATGAACAGGGGAGGGGCAGAGAGAGAGGGAGACAGAATCGGAAACAGGCTCCAGGCTCTGAGCCATCAGCCCAGAGCCTGACGCGGGGCTCGAACTCACGGACCGCGAGATCGTGACCTGGCTGAAGTCGGACGCTTAACCGACTGCGCCACCCAGGCGCCCCTGCATTTTTATTTTTAAAAGATTCATTCAGGGCGCCTGGCTAGCTCAGTAGGCTAAGAATCTGACCCTTGATTTAGGCTCAGATCATGATCCCACAGTTTCGTGGGTTTGAGCCCTGCATCAGGCTCTGCACTGCTTGGGATTCTCCCTCTCTCTACCCTTCCCCGCTTGCACTTTCTGTTTCTCTCTCTCCCCAAAAAATAACAAAAACAAAAACAAACAACACCCCCAAAACTTTAAAAAATGATTCAATCTCACAGTACATAGAATAAGATATGATCATCTCCTTCAATTCTACCCCATTCTTATTCCCCAACCTACTATTGGCTACCACTACTAACAGTTTATGCTTCTCTTTCCTGCCTTTTTAAATTTATTATTATTTTTTTAATATTTTATTTTTATTTTTGAAAGAGAGAGAGAGAAAGAGAGACAGCGCAAGCAGGGGAGGGGCAGAGAGAAGGAGACACAGAATCCAAAGCAGGCTCCAGGCTCTGAACTATCAGCGCAGAGCCTGACGCTGGGTTTGAACTCAAAACTGGCTTAATCTACTGAGCCACTCAGGTGCCCCATTCCTGCCTTTTTAAAGTGCTTTGGTATAATAGGTGGGTGCACACACATATTTTTATCGACATGGAGGCAGACATATGAATTGTTCTGCAGTGGGCTTCCCCAACATTGACATGACACTATGTCAGCACATACAGTTCTGTCTCACTCTTCAACAGCTGCTTGGCATTTACATCAGGTGGATGAACAGTAATTTATTGAATTATATCTCTGATAACGGGCACTTAGGGTTGTCTCCAACTTTTTAAACTATTATAAACATTATAGCATTGAATACCTTATACATACATTTTAGCATACATGCGTGAGTATTTCCATGAAAAATTTCTTTGAAGAGTATATTATTTTTTTTTGGTGGATGCTGTCATGTTTCCTTTTAAGAAATATTTCCCAATGAGCACTCCCACTCCGTCTAGTCCTTGCCCTTCTGTTCTCGGCAGATTAACAGTAGGAACAAGAAAACTCAGGGCTGGGCTAAATTAGACTTAGGTTTTCCCTAGACACAATATTCAAAGATGAAACAGTTTTGGATTTAGGGCTTTGAGGGGTTCAGGCCTACACTTTAGTGCCGTTTAATCTAATCATTGCAGATTAAATGAGAGTTATCAGTCAACCTTAAGACCGGTTTGTTACTTATAACATTGTTTCTGGGACAAGAATGTTATGGTTCTTATGTAAAAAACAAAAAACAAAAAACAAAAAACAAAAAACAAAAAACAAAAAAAAAACCCTTTTAAATCACAACAAACATTTATTAAACTTTAGCATATATATATCAAGGGTGCACTAGGTAGCCAGGAGATGAAATTGTTTCTGTCCTCAAGAAACTGGTGATCAAGGTGATAGTAATTAACTTTGTTATAGGTGTGAGAATGTGATTACAGTTCTGTTAAAAAAAAAAAAAAGCTCTTGTAAAAAAGATTCTACTTTAGTATTTATAGATAGAATTTCAAGATGTCTGGGTTTTGCTTTAAAATATTTCAGGAAAACAAGGGGCGCCTGGATGGCTCAGTCAGCTAAGCGTCCAACTTCAGCTCAGGTCATGATCTCATGGCCCATGAGTTCGAGCCCCGCATCGGGCTCCGTGCTGACAGCTCAGAGCCTGGAGCCTGCTTCGGATTCTGTCTCCCTCTCTCTCTCTGCCCCTCCCCCACTCACACTCTGTATCTCAAAAAAACAAACAAACAAACAAACAAAAAACCAGGAAAACAAGAAAACACGGAGAGAATTAAAACAAGTGTTGCAAATGTTAAGTGTTGAATCGAAGTGATGGGTGGATGTGGATTTATTATGTCTTATTATGTGTAATGACTAGAGATATAATAATGTAAATTCATTATTTTACCTTAAAAAAAGATTTTATTTTTAATTAATCTCTCTACCCAACCAACATGGGGCTTGAACTCATAACCCTGAGATCAAGAGTCCTATGCTCCACCAACTGAGCCAGCCAGGCACCCCTCTCTCTACCTTTGCAAATATAAATAATATTCTCATTCTTCTAGAAACACCAATATATAAATACAAAATTTCAATATAATAAAATAATAAAGATATATGCACAAGAGGTTATGAAAGCAGAAAAGGACCCAAATCTGTTTAGGTGGGACTGAGCAGGACTGAGAGTATAAGAGCCCAACTCCTGTATCAAACTATCTGGGTCCAAATTCCAGTACCTCCTCTTTTTAGTTGTGTGATATTGGCACGTAACTTGGCCACTCTGTGCTCAGTTTCCTGTATAATAAAATGGGGATAATTATAGTACCTAATTGAGGATCAAATGAGATAGCTTGCAAAGTCCTGAAACAGTGCCCAATACATAGTAAACATGAAAGTGTGTTTTATAATTTATTACCATTGTCAATGTTACTATGAAGGCTTTTCAGAGATGTCTTGAGGCAGAGATTTTTTTTTAACGTTTATTTATTTTTGAGACAGAGAGACAGAGCATGGACGGGGGAGGGTCAGAGAGAGGGAGACACAGAATCCGAACAGGCTCCAGGCTCTGAGCTGTCAGCACAGAGCCCGACACGGGGCTCAAACTCACGGACTGAGAAATCATGACCTGAGCTGAAGTCTGCCGCTTAACCGACTGAGCCACCCAGGCGCCCCAGAGGCAGAGATGTTTTAAGAAAAGCAACATAGGGGCACCTGGGTGGCTCAGTCGGTTGAGCTTCTGACTTAGGCTCAGGTCATGATCTCACCGTCTGTGAGTTTGAGCCCTGCGTCAGGCTCTGTGCTGACAGCTCAGAGCCTGGAGCCTGCTTTGGAATCTGTGTCTCCCTCTCTCTCTAACCCTCCCCCGCTCATGCTCTCTCTCTGTCTCAAAAATAAAATAAAACATTAAAAAAAAATTTTTTTTTTAAAAAAAGAAAAGCAACATAACTTAAGGCCAATCAGATGTAGGTGTGTGTATGTGTGTGTGTGTGTGTGTATGTGTGTGTATGCGTGTGTGGAGAGAGGAAGTTAACGTGATCCCATATTTCTAGCTTAGGTGACCAGATGGATGATTACATCATTAACTAAGAAGAGAATATAGATGAAAGAGAGTTTGTCACTTTCAAATTGTATTTTTAATCATATAAACAAATGAACAAGTATACAACAAACTGAATTACCTTAGAATTAAAATACAGTTCTGAGAATGAGAAGGTAAAGTACTAATGAAAATTGGCAACATTAAACGTAAAATGGTAAAGATTCTAAAAATACTTTAAGGGCTAACTTTATCTAGAATAGTAAACATTATTGTTATATACCTCATACACATAACCTAAATAAGTGAGGTCATTTGGGTGCTAGAAGATACCTGGAAATAACATTATTCCAGAAATCCAACAACTCAGATATTAATGGAATTGCCTTAAAAATATATATTTCTCAAAGGTTATAATCAGATAAGGTAGCTGTCATGGTTACTGATGACTCCTTCCACATAAGTACTACTTGGGAATTCTCAGCAGTGTCTGGGTCCCCATTAAAGCAGACACTGTTTAGGGGACAGGGGCAGAAAAGAGCAGAAATGATCTCTGGAATATCTTACTTCGAGTGCCCCAAAGTCTTGTCCCTTACCCACAGTTTCTTCTATTAGCCATGATACCTATTTACTTAATCATCTCTCTTTAGAATTTGAAAAAATTTAAGGAAAAAATAAGCAATTTAGTAATGTATCATGCCACTGGCCTATTCATGATTATAACTATTACCAGTTTTCATTTTAATTTTTAATGTTTTCTACTTAATTTTGAAACAATCTCAGATCTCCAGAAAAGTTGCAAGTACAGTACAAAATTTCTCTCCAGTCATTTGAGAGTAGTTGCTGATATGATGCTTCATCACCCCTGTATACTTCAGAGTGTTTTCCTGCAAGCAAGGATATTCTCCTACATAATCACAGGAAAAGCATCAAAGTCAGGAAGTTAACACTGACATATCACTATCATTTAACCATCAAACTCCATTCAAGTTTCACCATTGTCCCAAATGACATCCTTTACAGCAAAAGGATACAGTTCAGAATCACACATTGCTTTCAGGTCTGTCTCTTTAGTCTCCTTCAATTAGCAACAGATGCTCAGTATTTCCTTGATTTTTTTTTTTTAATTTTTTTTTTAATGTTTATTTATTTTTGAGAGAGAGACAGTGTGAGCAGGGGAGGGGCACAGAGAGGGAGACACAGAATTTGAAGCAGGCTCCAGTCTCTGAGCTGTCAGCACAGAGCCTGACATGGGGCTTGAACCCATGGACCGGGAGGTCATGACCTGAGCCACAGTCAGCCACTTAACCGACTGAGCCACCCAGGTGCCCCAGTATTTCCTTGATTTTTCATGACCCGGACACTTTGAAGATTACAGTCCGTTACTTTGTGGAACATCCTTCATTTAAGGTTTGTTTGATGTTTCCTTATAATGAAATTCAGGTTAAGTATCGTTGGCAGGATGTCCACAGAAAACATGCTACGTTCTTTTCATTGTTTGCTATCAGATAGCACATGACTTTTATTTAGCCCATTACTAGTGATGTTTAACATTGAGCATTTGATTAAGATGCTTCCTCACTATGAAGTTATTCTTTTCCCCTTTATAACACAGTATTGGCGGGGAGGTACTATAAAGTAGTATGAATATTCTGTAATAATATTCTTTACAAACTTTCTATTTATTCATTTGCTTATATCAGGATGGACTCATTTTATTCAATGAGTTATAATTTCATTATTTTTTGTGATGTTGAAAGTTTTCCTGATTTTCCCTGTTGATGGCTGCTAACTGATCAGGGTGGTAGCTGCTGAAGGTTTGTGGCTGTGGCAGTGGCTTAAATAAGACAATGAAGTTTGCCGCATCAGTTGACTCTTTCACTTGAGCACTTAGAGGCCATGGTAGGGATATTAACTGACCTAATTTCAGTATTGTTGTGTGTCAAGGGATAGGAGAGGGATAGTGGGGAGCGGTTGGCGGAACAATTAGAACACAGACAGCATTTATGGATGAAGTTTGCTGTCTTATATGAGCATGAATCCTGGCACCCCAAAACAATTAAAATAATAACATCGAAGATCACTGATCACAGATCACCATAATGAATATAATAATAATGAGAACATTTGAAATAATGTCACAGTTACCAAAATGCAACACAGAGACACAAAGTAAGGAACTGCTTTTGGAAAAATGGCACTGAGACTTGACACAGCGTTGCCACAAACCTTCAGTTTATAAAAAACACAATATCTAGGGTGCCTGGGTGGCTCAGTTGGTTAAGCGTCCGACTTCGGCTCAGGTCATGATCTTGCGGTTTGTGAGTTCAAGCCCAGCGTCGGGCTCTGTGCTGACAGCTCAGAGCCTGGAGCCTGTTTCAGATTCTGTGTCTCCCTCTCTCTCTCTGACCCTCCCCCGTTCATGCTCTGTCTCTCTCTGTCTCAAAAACAAATAAACGTTAAAAAAAATTTTTTTTAAAACACAACATCTGAGAAGCACGATAAAACAAAGAGCGAAAAACAAGGGATGCATGTAATTCCAAACTAGCACCATAAGGGTCATTCTAACTTTGTCCCTTTCCATACTTGTAATTCCCTTCTCTGACAGCGGGAAACCTGGTTTCCATTATCCTCAATATATTTACTTATTTGATGTATCCCCTTATGTAACCAAACTTCCATTGCTATCACCCTCTCTCTGCAGAGATGCCCTACTCCCCCATCTTGTGCTAGGCTCCCCTCCTACGTGGAAGGGTTTCTAACTCTACTAGAGCACCCATAATCTGTCCTAGGTACTTCCTCATGCACAAAATCCCTTCTTTCTCTGTTTGGGTTCTGACCCCCTGCTCATAACCACTCTCTATGTGGGTGTTCTCTTCACCCTCCTCAGGCTCTGAGACCCTGCACTAAGCTGCCTTCCTTCATGGATATTCCTCTCACTCCTTGCATTCTGAAATCCTGCACTAGGCTCCCAACCTGCATAAAAGCCCTCCTCATCATACCTGGACTCCAAAACTGCCCTCTCATTCAGATGCTCCTCACCCCACTCTTCTTCTTCACACCTCTCTCTTAGCTGCCTTTCCACCGAAATAGCCTCTTTATCCCTCCCATGTTCTGACACCCACCAATGCAGACATCCTCCTCACCTTGAGCAGGTTCTGACACCCCACACAAGGATGCCCCTTTTTGGGAATGCCCTCCTCATCCTTGTACTCCAACACCCTATTCTCGGCCCCTGTGGTTCACCCACCTTGCACAGACTTCTACTTCATTTGGCCCCACCTAATGGCTTTAGGACTGAATTATTCAAGAAGGGAAGAGGAAAAACCATACAGCTGTTTTTACATGAAGTCATTGTCTTTTGTTATTAAAACATTGCTTTTGGGGCGCCTGGGTGGCTCAGTCTGTTAAGCGCCCGACTTCGGCTTAGGTCATGATCTCGTGGGTTGTGAGTTCAAGCCCCACATTGGGCTCAGTGCTGACGGCTCAGAGCCTGGAGCCTGTTTCAGATTCTGTGTCTCCCTCTCTTTCTGCCCCTCTCCTGCTCCTGCTCTGTCTCTCAAAAATAAATAAATGTTAAACAAACAAAAACCATTGCTTTTGACCCTGTATACAAAATGTGATTTAGAGGCACCTGGGTGGCTCAGTCAGTTAAGCGTCCGAATTCAGCTCAGGTCATGATCTCACAGTTCATGGGTCCAAGCCCCATGTCGGACTTTGTGCTGACAGCTCACAGCCTAGAGCCTGCTTCAGATACAGTCTCCCTCTCTCTCTCTGCCCCTCCCCCTTCCCCCTTCTCTCTCTCTCTTTCTCTCTCTATCTCTCTCAAAAAGAAACATTAAAAAATGTGATTTAGCTAAACCACTGAAGTAATTTTTCCATTAAATCACTCTATCTCATAAACTATGGAGTTTACTTAGGACAACCTTAATTTGTCCATAATTTATGACATCTCCTATCACTAATTCATTCAGTTTCTCCAGCATTTGTTTCAAATCAGAACCTCTATTAAAGGTGTTTGTATCCAAAATGAGGGTAAAACTCAAAATCCTCACATAGGCCAGAAGGCTTCATGTGATCTGTCCTCCTCTTCCTCACGTCTCCCCCTCAACTCTTTCCCCAGGCGGCTCCTATCCTGTCACCCTGGTCTCTATGAAATTATTTTTTTCATTTGTATTAAGTATAGTTGGCATACAATATTAGTTGCAAGTTCCTGATTTGTCAATTCTATACATTATGCAATGTTCACCACAACAGGTATAGTTACCATCCGTCACCATACAAAGTGATTACAATATTACTGACTATATTCCTCATGCTGTACTTTTCATCCCCATGACTTATTTGTTTTATAACTGGAAATCTGAATCTCTTAGTCCTCTTCACCTATTTCTCCCATTTCCCAACCCCTCTCTCTTCTGGCAACTTCCAGTTTGTTCTCTGTATTTAGGAGTCTGTTTCTGGGTTTTGTTTTTTGGGTTTCTTTGCTCATTTGTTTTTTTTAGATTCCACATATAAGTGAAAGCATATGGTATTTGTCTTTCTCTGAGTTATTTCACTTAGCATAATACCTTTTGTGTCCATAATACCTTTGTGTTGTCGCAAATGGCAAGATCTCACTCTTTTTTATGGCTCATTCTTTTTTATTCATTTTCATTAATTCATTATTTATTTATACTTTACACACACACGCACACACACACACACACACACACCCCATATCTTTTTTTTTTATGTTTATTTTAAGAGAGAGGGTGGGGGAGAGAGGTGGTGGGCAGAGAGAGAGGGAGAGGGAGAGAGAGAGAGAGAGAGAGAGAGAGAGAGAATCCCAAGCAGGCTCCATGCTCAGCATGGAGCCCCACGTGGGGCTCAATCTCATGACTGTGAGATCATGACCTGAGCCACAATCAAGAGTCAGACACTTAACCAACTGGGAGCCACCCAGACACTCCTGTACTATATCTTCTTGATCTCTTCATCTATCTATGGACACTTAGGTTGCTTCCATATCTTAGCTATTGTAAATAATGCTGCATTGAACATAGGGGTGCAAATATCTTTTTGAAATAGTGTTTTATTTTCTTTGGGTAGATACCCAATAGTGTAATTACTGGATCATATGATATTTCTATTTTTCGTTTTTTGAGGAACCCCATACTATTTTGCATAATGGTTCCACCAATTTACATACTCACCAATGGTGCATGAGCGTTCTCTTTTTCTCCACATCCTCACCAACACTTGTTATTTCTTTTCTTTTTGATACTAGTCATTCTGGCTGGTATGCAGTAATATCTCATTGTGGTATTGGTTTGCATTTCCTTGAGGATTAGTGATGTTGAGTATCTTTTCATGTATCTGTTGGCTGTGTGTCTTCTACACCAATATAAAAAGATTTGCACAGCAAAGGAAACCATCAACAAAACAAAAAGGCAACCTACTGTATGGGAGAAAATATGTGCAAATGATTTATCTGCTAAGGGGTTAATATCCGAAATATATAAAGAACTTATACAACCCAACATCCCCCAAAAAACAAATAGCCAATTAAAAAATGGGCAGAGGAAGTGAATAGATATTTTTCTAAAGGAAACATAAAGATGGCCAACAGATACACAAAAAGATGCTTTATGCAATTCTTAAAACAGAATGGCTGGGCCATTTTTGCCTTAGGGCTTAGGGCCTCTGCCCTGGTTCCTCTTCCTGAAATACTTTCTCCCCAGATGTCCCCATTACTCATTCCAGTGACTCCTTCATGTTTTTGTTTAGATCTCACCTTCTCAATGAAGCCCACTCTAATGAGCCTGTTTAAAATCGGAACTGCCTCCAACCCTGATTTCCCTGCCACTTACCGCTTTCTAATATATTATACTCCTAATACTACTTATTATGTTTATTTTTCATTTGCTGCCTTTCTTCCCACCATCCCCACTAAACTGTAGCTCCATAAGGGCAGGGATTTTTAATATTTTGTTCATTACCTAACAAATATTTGTTGAATGCAGACAGCAGTTTCCTGAAGCAGATTGAATCCCAAAACTAAATTCAGAGCACCATCTAGTGTTCTTGGAAGGATGTGCTTGCTACTTAACCCTGAGAGTCATTTGCATTAGCCATGGGATAAACAGTACTGGTGTAATCAATTCTCACTTTATTTTTTAGTGCCCTCTGTGGTTCTGTGAAAATTAAAATGTTTTCCATGATTTAACAGTCATGGGACATATTGACTTCTCTAAGAGTAATCTCTTCTCCAAGGACTTGCCTATTGCTCCCCAGAATTCCTTGGGGCTACAAGTGTAATGAAGGGGGCCCCTGGGTGCCTCAGTCTTGGTTTCAGTTTGGGTCATGATCTCACAGTTTGTGGGTTCCAGCTCTGTGGCAGGCTGGCAGGGTGGAGCCTGCTTGGGATTCTCTCTCTCCCTCTCTCTCTCTCTTTCTCTCTGCCTCTGCTCGCACGCATACTCTCAAAATAAATAAATAAACAAACATTTTTTAAAAAGTGTGGAGGCGCCTGGGTGGTTCAGTTGGTTAAGCATCTGACTCTTGGTTTTGGCTCAGGCCATGATCTCATGGTTTTGTGCATTTGAGGCTTGCATCAGGCTCCGTGCTGACAGCTCTGAATCTACTTGGGATTCTCTGTCTCCCTCTCTCTCTGCCCCTCCCCATTCCCACTGTCTCTGTCTCTCTCAAAATAAATAATAAACTAAAAAAAAGTGTCATGAAGGTCTCATGTCTTTAAGCCTTAGGGCATCTGTCTTTCCCCACTTGCAAAAAACCCCCTAAATACAAACACAAGGTAATAACCTTTTCTTTTTTGGTACCTACACTATTTCTCCAGAATATAATAAATTATATTTGTTGATTTAAAAATTTTTGTTTTGGCCACAAAAGTCCCTAAATGAAAGTGATAGAATGCTAGCAAGGGTAATGGTAATAATGTTTAAAATAGTATCAGGATTCTCTAAGATAATGAGCACAGACTTCTGATTTAGAAAATATTGGTTTCTTTAGATACCATAAACAGGAAAAATGCTTTAAAAGCATTAAAACATTTAATATTTGGGGCATCTGGCTGGCTCAGTCAGAAAAGCATGACTCTTGTTCTTGGGGTCATGAGTTTGAGTTTCACTTTGGGTGAGATTACTTAAGTAAATAAACTTTCAGGAAAAACATTTAATATTTAACAGTAAGTAATGAAAAGCATAATTATCTCATTTTGACTGAATGCTTATTGTGCCCAGCACTATTCGGAAAGTTCATTACCATCTTTACAACCCTAACATGTAGATTCTCTACATTAAGTCCCATATTTCAGATGATGGAATGGAAACACAGAGAAGTTAAGTAACTTGACTGAAGTCACAGAACTAGTAAAGAGTAGAGCCTGGATTCAAAGCCAGCTAGGCTGGCTCCACAGGCCATGTCCATGAGCTTATGCCCATGCTTTTATTCACCTCCCCAAAGAAATGAATGATGCTGCTTTGTTTCAAAGTTCTTGGCTTGGTCAAAGAAATTAATTTATTAATGTCCTCATCTTCCAAAAAGGAATCCAGGCAACCATAAACAAAATAAAGGCATATACAATTATCCTAAAAGTTAAATTTTTTTTCTTTTCACAGTTAAGAAGGTAGAAGTTATAGAATTTGCCTTTCTAAGGATTTATGTTTTGGCCACGAATTTACATTCAAAGGATGCTGTGGCAAACATCATAAGCAACATGAACATCAAGATCAAAGGGTGGTATGCAGAGGCATGGTGAAGAATCAGTTGGTCCTTGCTGCCCATCTAACTCAGAACTTTTGATGCTACCTTTTCAATTGCCCAAAGCTTCCCCCAACTCTACCACTAGTTCTAATGTTTCAAAGTAGATAGAAGTGACTTAAATTCCCAAAATATCAATTAATATACTCCTTTCTTGAATTTGACTCGTCTCAGCTGGATGTTAGAAAACAAGTGAATTCTTGGGAATGCAAGCTGGTGCAGCCACTCCGGAAAACAGTATGGAGGTTCCTCAAAAAACTAAAAGTAGAACTACCCTATGACCCAGCAATTGCACTACTAGGTATTTATCCAAGGGATACAGCTGTTTCAAAGGGACACATGCACTCCCACGTTTATAGCAGCACTATCAACAATAGCCAAAGTGTGGAAACAGCCCAAATGTCCCTCAATGGATGAATGGATAAAGGAGATGTGGTGTGTATATATATATATATATATATATATATATATATATATATATATATATATACTCGGCAATCAAAAAGAATGAAACCTTGCCATTTGCAACTACATGGATGGAACTAGAGGGCTAGAGGGTATTATGCTAAGTGAAATTAGTCAGAGAAAGACAAAAATCATATGACTTCACTCATATGAGGACTTTAAGATACAAAACAGATTAACATAAGGGAAGGGAAGCAAAAATAATATAAAAACAGGGAGGGGGACAAAGCATAAGAGACTCAAATATGGAGAACAAACAGAGGGTTACTGGAGGGGGTGTGGGAAGGGGGATGGGCTAAATGGGTAAGGGGCATTAAGAATCTACTCCTGAAATCATTGTTGTACTAAATGCTAACTAATTTGGATATAAACTAAAAAAATAAAATTAAAAAAAGTTAATTAATTAATTTTTAAAAAGACTAAAAAAAAGAAAACAAGTGAATTGTGTATTAAAGTGAGTCACATTAAGGAGTGATTTATTAGGTAACATCCAGAATTATTTGCATTATGTGTCACACTCTTAAAAGGAATATGAAGTCCTTAATTTCAGATTGATGGAGTGTCTAAGGGGATATTTGTAGGAAGGAGGATTCCCAACCTCTCTTAGGTGATTCTGGAAATGGTGCCCCTCTCACCATCCTCATCTGGAACCAAAAACTCCTTTCCTAAATGTTTATATAACTCTTTAAATTTCCTAAAATACAAGCTTATTTGGGAAAGGGAAATGATTATTCTCCGTTAAAAAATATTTTATTTTTAAGTAATCTACACCCAACGTGGGGCTTGAACTCATAACCCAGAGATTAAGAGTCACATGCTTCAACTGAGCCAGCCAGATGCCCCTGGTTATTCTCCATTTTGGATAGAGATTTTCAACATGTAGTTTGAAGATTATGTTTGAACTCATCAGGGATTCCCAGCCCCACCTCTGACCTACCACATTAGAATCTTCCAGCTGGGCTGAGGAATCTGTATCCTAACCACCTTCCTGAGATAACTTGTGTGTATGCACGAGTCTGGTAACCAGTAATCTACGGGGATAATGTTGAAGAATAAAGCACCAGCATCGTTTGGATTGTTGGATTCTTTCCTATTATAGACCACAGACTAGAACTTCAAAAAGTATCATGTAAAAACCTAATTATAAGAAGATCAAATATAATTTTAGGAGGCTAATAATTAACAAATCTATTTACAAGATTATATGTCCTTTTGTTGTAAATTATATGGAAACATCTCAATGAATTATATGTGTGAAACATCTCAAAGAATTCTTTAGTGGGTGTTGTTTAATCCTGCCTTGCCTTCCATAAAATTAACCAGCTGGCCAAAGTTTTTACTATCCTACCCACAGGAGTCTACAGTAACCCCCAAGGCATTCTCTGAACAATCCTTATTTCCTGTATAAAAGGAACTGAGTTTCGTCAACTGTACAGAACTTCAGCTGATTACACTGAAAGTGTTTACCAAAGGAGACTGAATTCTGGAGTTCTAGAAATGTTTTAAAATAGTAAATACAATCATTTTTTTGGATGAGCAGAATAGCCTAAAGGTAGAGGATCCAAAAAGAAGGCCTAGTAAAATTCTTTCTAGTTTTGTAATTTGACTAAACTGCCTCTCCATCCAATTGAATGTCAACTTATTTTTGTTTTCATTTTTTTAAGTCTGCCCCTCCCCCCCCGTTTCATTTTTTAATTGGCTAAACCTGGCAAGAATTCCTTGCCACTCCCTGAATAACCTCTTGAGAATCCTTTACAAATACAGTTTAGACGAGCATAAATACAAAAAAGGAAACCACTTAACTGGATGATAATACACCACCCAGATAACTCAGATACCTAACAGAATTTTTCACCGAGTTGTTTGGTTTGGCCAAGTTAACTGACCAAACCCCTTCAGTTACAACATATAATTACTCTTCTTTCTCACACTTGTTTTTACTTGTCACTTACTCTTGATTCTTATCAATTGCTACAACTTTTCTTCTCCTTCATTTATAAGCTAAGTCACTGTTCAACCAAGAAGGTCACTTACCTTGAAAGTCTTTCTTCTTTAGAATGAGGTTGCATGCCACTGTGCTGACAGAGTAGAAAGCAAATATCAAAGGAAAGAGTTGAGTTGGGTTGCTGGAATCTGTACAATGCTGAATACATTGAAGCAGCTGGGAACCAGGAACACTCAGTAATAACTGATTCCAAACCACCTTTCAAAATCTAAAAATCTCTTCTGGAGGGGGAGTAGTGGATAATCAATTTAAGGGGAGAACTCTTTTTTTTTTTTTTAAGTTTATTTATTTATTTTGAGAGCGCTCACACAGCATTAGCAGAGGAGGTGCAGAGAGGGAGAAAGAGAATAAGGGGAGAAGGCTTTATTTTTTTTAAGTTTATTTATTTTTGAGAGACAAAGCACAAGTGGGGGAGGGGCAGGGGGGTGTGGGGAAGACACGGAATCCGAAGCAGGCTCCAGGCTCTGAGCTGTCAGCACAGAGCCCAAAACAGAGCTCTAACTCTTGAATGGTGGGATCATGACCTGAGCCAAAATCAGATGCTCAACTGACTGAGCCACCCAGGTGCCCCTGAGGAGAACACTTATTTAAAGCTTATAACACTAAGGATAATTCTGTGAAGTTATAGTGCACTCTACTTGGTAAAACTTTTTAAAACAATGTTTATTTATTCATGTTTGAGAGAGAGAAGGAGACAGATAATCCCAAGCAGGATCCGCGCTGTGAGAGCAAAGCTCCACTTGGGGCTGGAACTCGCAACCCTGAGATCATGATCTGAGCTGAGTCAGATGCTTAACCAACCAAGCCACCCAGGCGTCCCTACTTGGTAAAATTTTTTGAATCAGATTTTATCTTTCCTTCAAGAGATCATGGGAAACTCTAGCATTTTAGTTTAAATTATGCAGCTTCTGTTCCCGTTCTCGTATTTGTTCTACTGTATCTGGATTTGAAAAATTCAGTAAAACTTTTAAAACCAGATTTAATCTTTCCTTCAAGAGATCAGGGAAACTCTAGCATTTTAGTTTAAAAAATGTAACTTCCATTCTTGTTCCTGTATTTGGATTTGTTCTACTCTGTCTGGATTTGTTCCAGTGTATCTGTGGAACCAGGCAACTAAGAATCTTTACTCAGCATTTCTTATATTTCTTGAATGCAAATGGAATGGATTGGTGGGATTAATGGCTAGAGTGTTAGAGGACACTTATGATTTTGCCATTTTCTTTGTATACTGATGAAAGCTTCTTAAATAGCTCTACAGAGAAACGAGACAGTGTGAGGTTGGGTAAGTTGGACAAAGAAGCAGTTCTAATCCAGACCAGGTTCTGGAATTAGAGTATCACTTTATTGTACAATTAGAGGCTGAAGAAGCTATTTAAATCTTCCAAAACTTTTTGACCCAAAAGAAATGCTAATCAGTTACCGACATAATTAACCAGTGTATCCTGATCTTTAAAAGGTGTTTTCATCTGTGATTTAAAGGAAATACAGAAGTCTGAGTTGAGGCATGATAGCCCTTCAAGGCCAGGGAAGAATTGATGAATTGACAACAAAGTCACATGTTTTTAACCGGATATACTGATATCCAAGTGCCCAGAAAAACAATTGAGAGGCTACTACTGTCCATGAATTTACTGGAAAGCACTGTTAATGGCACAACTAGGGATCTCACAGATCTTTGAATTAGCCAGCACCATTTTGTGGGAGAGTGGGGGGTGGGGGGGTAGCCTGGACGCTTCGGGCAGGGTTGGGAAGATGATAGTTTGATGCAGCTAAAGAAAGGGCCCCCGCAACAGGGTCTCTTCCATGGTCTCCGACGAAAAATGTTGGGGGAGAAGTAAAATCGCCCCAGACTCCCACTGTGGTCCTCCTCACTCAATGTTCTGGTTTCCGGAGACTTTCGTTGGCGGCGGTGGGGGGCGGGGGGTTGACGGTCCCCTACAATTTACATGAAAATGCGCGCGCACGGTGTAGATGGCCGCTGTGAGCGGGCAGCGCCACCCCCCAAGCCGCTGCTCACCCGCAGAGCCCAGCGCGGAGGAGGAAGCTCCGGACCAGCCCCGCCGCGCTGATGGGCGTCGCCACGAGCCAATGGGTGCGCAGAGAGGCGGGGCAGGGTGGCCGAGGGGGCGGGATTTCCCGCGCGGCCGCTAGGCGCCTGGGGAGAGCTGCGCGGGCGGCGACTGCGGCCGCGCCTGCGAGAGAGGGCGGGTCGGGGTCAGCTGCTGCAGGCGGGCGGGCGGGCGGGCGGGAGCGGGGAGCTGTGGGCGGCCGTCGTGTCTCCTGCCACCGCCCTCCCTCCGCCACGATGCCGGGAATCGACAAGCTGCCCATCGAGGAGACGCTGGAGGACAGCCCGCAGGTGAGGCGCGGGCGGCGGCGGGCGGCGAGGGAAAGAGCAGGGCGCGCCGACCCCAGGCCCGGCGCCGCCGCGGCCGCAGGTGCCCGCCCCGGACCAGGTGGGCGCCGCCGCCCAGTGTCCCCGCCCGTCGCGGGCCGCGCCCCGAGCTGCCGCGGCCCGGCCGCCGGCCTGAGGCCCGCGTGGGCCTGCGCGGCTGGGCCGAGAGCCGCGCGCGGGGTCCGGACGTCGGAGGGAGGCGACCGAGCCTCCGCCGCCTTCGCTCGTGGGCCCTGCGGTCACGTACGCGCGCGGGGCTCCCTTGTATTTGGTGAAAGGTGCATTTTTATCGCTGTAACGTGAGGCGATAAATCTCAGTCCTGGGATTTTCTCCCCGAAGGTCTCTTCGGAGGAAATGCAGGAGAAAAAACCCTGTAGACTTATTACATGGTTTCTGAGCAAGCTAGGGAAGGAAATGGATAGTTTTTCTTCGGGAGATGCTGGCAGGCTGCTGATTTGCCCGCGTGGAGAGTCATCGGCGAAGCCCGTCACGTGCCCGGGAGCCTCCCCGAGGAGTGTGTCCAGTGTCGTGGCCGCGACGGTAGCCGCTGTCACCCGAGCGGTGCACGGCTTGTGATGGACCGCGCCTTCGCGGCTGCAAGACTGCTGCTCGAAATGGTGCAGACTTGGCCCTAATAAACTCATCAAAATAAAAGCCCCGTGTTTCGTGTGTTTGGGGGCAAGGCTAGCGTGGTTGCTTTAGCTTAAAACAGTCTAGAGAAACGTGTTCAATACCGAAGAATGAAATGAGTTCTGTTAAAAAACATGTTGGTAGGCGCTGTAACTTGCGTTGAGAAACATCATCCCTAAACCTGTCTTTCACGGAATAATTTAAGCGATTTAAGATGATGTTGCTGGTTGTCTACCCCTCAGAACGAAGAAAATTTCCTGAAATGGTGTTCATTCAGAACAACAGTGGCACATATTTCATGTGTCTTCATAGTTTAATATAGCCCCAAAAGATCAGGAAGAGGGGGCTAGATCCCCTGGCCTGTGTGACACGTCTGCCATGACTTTGTGCCAGTAATAATCGCCAAGTTGAAGTTGGGCTCTGATCGTGGAATTGATTTTTTTTTTTTCCTATGTGGAAAGTTACCTTCACAAGCCAGTTGTTCGCTGGTAATGTATTCTTATCAGCCTAAACTGACAGAAACCCACGTCTTCGCTTATCTGGACCGCCCCAATAACTATTTCAAATTCTTAATGATTTCTGTAGTATAAAGTTAGAAATTATGTTTGTTTCAGATGTTTTGCAAAAATTTTGTGGCATGTATTGGTCAGGTGCACTCTGTCATTTTACTTTTATTATATAAGACTCAACAGGTTGCCTTACCTTTCTTTCCTTGCCTGGTTTTTATGGCCCATAAAGATTATACAAAACCCCGGAATGGGTAGCACAGTGCTCTCGCCATGACTTGTGAAGAGGATGTAATCTGACTCATCTAATTTCTTGAACTTTTCACACAATTAGTTTACAACTTGAGCATTCGTGTTTGTTTGTTTTTTTATAAGGGTGCGCCATATCGGTATCAGTTTTATGGTAATTTTTAATGAAATAGCCACATTGCTATTCTTTCAGTTTTTAGAAGTGGTAAATTTGAACTAGGTAATATTGACTTGGGAAAATTAGTTGGGACAAATGGGATTTAGAAAGGAAAGATATTGGAAGTAGTCCTTAGGGAGAACTTGTGGTAGGATGGAAAGCCCTAAATCTGGGACTAAGGGTATAAGGGTTTTTAGTCCTTCGCTGACACTTCACTTGCTTTAGAGCAAGTCACTCAACGTCTCCGCATCTCAGTGTTACAGTGAAAGTTTTTATTTTTGTACCTGATTATGAAAATCATAGTTATGTGCTTCAGAAAAACTGAAAGGGACAGAAAACAGTTACCTGTCCTTTCCGAGGCAGCAAACCCTATTAACAGTTTTACTTGTTCCTAGCTTTCTCTTACATACTTTAATGTATTTGAAGTTATGTTGTGCATAACAAGTTTTATTTGGCTTTAACTTAACATTACAGGGTAAGTGTTCACATATCCTCCATTCTGAATAAAGAAAATTAAAGGCTGTATGTTTCCTTAACTGATTTAACAGTTGTCCTATTGTTGGACTTAGAGATTTTTCCCAAGTTTTGTTTTTATGTATAGGACTTCGGTTAATGCTTTGGGACATGAATTTTTGTTCTCATTTGGACTACTGATACAGGATAGAGTCCAAGAAGTCGAATAACAAAGAGTATGCAAACTTTTAAAGCTCCTGCTATAGATAAGTTCTTTTTTATTTTCAAATTTTTATTTAAATTCTAGTTAACATACAGTGCAATATTGGTTTTAGGAGTAGAATTCAGTGATTCATCACTTATGTACAATACTCAGTACTCATCATAACAAGTGCCCTCCTTAATACCCATCACCTGTCTAGCCCTTTCCCCACCCACTTCCCTCCATCAACCCTCAGTTTGTTCTGTCTTTAAGAGACTCTCATGGTTTGTTTCCTGCTCTTTTCTCTTTCCCCCCTCCTGTATGTTCATCTGTTTTGTTTCTTAAATTCCATATATGAGTGAGATCATATGGCATTTCTCTGTCTCTTATTTCATTTAGCATAGTACACTCTAGCTCAACCCACATGGCTGCAAATGGCAGGATTTCATTCTTTTTGATGGCTGAGTAATATTCCATGCACACACACATGCATACATATATACATACCACATCTTCTTTATCCATCTTCAGTTGATGGATATTTGGGCTCTCTCCATAGTTTGGCTATTATTGATGATGTTGCTATAAACATCAGGGTGCACGTACCCCTTCGAATCTGTATTTTTGTGTCCTTTGGGTAAATGTCGAGTAGTGCAATTGCTGGATGGAAGGGTGGTTCTGTTTTTAGTTTTTTGAGGAACCTCTAACTGTTCTCCAGAGTGGCTGCACCAGTTTGCATTCCCACCAACAGTGTAAGAGGGTTCCCCTTTCTCTGCATCCTCATCAACACCTGTTGTTTCCTGTGTTGTTAATTTTAGCCATTCTGACAGATGTGAGGTGGTATCTCATCATGGTTTTGATTTGTATTTCCTTGATGATGAGTGATGTTGAGCATCTTTTCATGTGTCTGTTAGCTATGTTTGGCTTCTTTGGAAGAATGTCTATTCATGTCTTCTGCCCATTTCTTAACTGGATTTTTTTTTTTTATGTTATTATATTTTTGAGAGAAAGAGCATGCATGAGCAGGGGAAGGACAGAGAAGGAGAGAGAGATCCCAAGCAGGCTCCACACTGTCAGTCCAGAGCCCGAAGTGGGACTCAAACTTATGAGCCATGAGATCATGACCTGAGCCGAAATCTAGAGTCAAATGCTTAACTGACTGAGCTATCCAGGCACCCCTGGATTGTTTGTTTTTTGGGTGTTTGATAAGTTCTTTTTAGATTTTGAATACCAGCCCTTTATCAGATATGTTGTTTGCCGATATCTTCCCCCTTTCTGTAGGCTGCCTTTTAGTTTTGTTGATTGTTTCCTTTGTATAGACAAGGTTTTCTTTGTTTTGTTTTTAATTTTTTTGAAGTTTATTCATATTTGAGAGAGACAGACAGACAGAATGAGCGGGAAAGGGGCAGAGAGAGAGGGAGACACAGAATCTGAAGCGGGCTCCAGGCTCTGAGCTGTTAGCACAGAGCCCAACATGGGGCTCGAACTCACGAACTGTGAGATCATGACCTGAGCCGGAAGTCAGACGCTTAACTGACTATGCTGCTCAGGCACCCCTCTAGATAAGTGTTTATTTAAATCATTTGATCCTAATCAAAAGTGGCTTGTCAGTTGCTATGTAAAAAGGTTAGAGCCTTGGAGTCATGAAAGGCTATCCTGAATTACAGTTATCTTTTTTTAGTTTTGATTTATAGTAACTATTAAAATAGAGAGGAATTTGCAAGTTCAAATCCAGCTGTTTGGATATAAACATCTTTAGAATTATCTTGTACAAACAATCTCCTGTTCTGCAAATGATCATATTATTTGTTGAGAAAGGAAATCTTTAAGGCTATACTATACTAGCTGCCTTGTCCATACTTATATATTGTTTTGAAAATCAGGAGCAAAATGAAACTTGCTAGTTATTAAGAACAGATATGAACCTTTAAAAATAATTGTATAGATAAATACCAGTGACTCTTTAGTGCTGGAACTATGAAGATAAAACTCCAGTCCCAACTGGCATAATATGGAATACTCATTTCTTTCTTTGGCATAACATGGAATACTTATAGATTATAAGACATACCTTTTTTTCTTTTCCCACATTTTAACATGTCTGATATTGAGATAAATGCCCCTTACAGTTGATAATGTTTTATGTGTAATTGGTTGCAAATGTACACACATGGTTGTTTCTCCTAGTGGCATGACTGGTCAAGTGCAACCTCTCAGTGTTCAGGCAATTTGAAGGATTATCAGTCCTCCTTATTGTCTGAAAATATTCCTTTGACTCCTGCTAGAATGAACCAAGTACTGCCATCAAAGTTTGCTGAATCGGTATCAATGGTTTGGAAGAAAGTACTGGCGGCAGAAGTGAGCACTTGTAAGAAATACTTGTCACATCCCCATGGCACAGAATAATATTGGATGGGAAAACATAGATATTGATGATTCTTCTGTCAAAAACTGACTCAAAAGAGTTGAACTCTGAAGAAGTGTTAGGATTATATTAAATTCATGCTGTTTGTGTTTTGCTTTTATGTTTATATTAATTATATATGATATATATATGATTATATATAAAAATGTTTAAAGGTCTATTTTCACAAATATAAAGTAAAAATTACAAGACAGAAGAATACCTCAAATCATAGCTTAATTGCTGGCATTGTTTTGTTGTAGTAGTATTTAAAAAGAGTGCAGCTCACAGTGGATGCCATCATAGATTCAATGAAATGGTACCACATTGATGTACTTTTTATAAGGTGCTAGCTAGATATAACTAGCTTTAAGTAGGGAACCCATTTTAACACTGGGCTAAGGAGATATTTTTAATTTAAGTCCACTACAGGTTTTTGCATAAATGTGTAATTCCTTGAATTAGAATAATTTTGGGGAAACAACGAAATGGCAGATTTTTCTTTGGAATGGCACTGAGTCAAACAAGATTTCTTAATGCTTTCTTTTTTACATCTTAAAATGGCACTGTGGGGAATAGGGGTGGGGCACAGAGCTAAAAAAGTAAAAAGATTCTCTGTCAGATCTAAATATCTGGGGCATGGGGGAGTAGAGGACTGACGACATGGACTTCATATATTGGCATAATGATTTTGTCCCCCCGCCCCTCCTTTTCAAAACTGTGTTGACTTAGCTTTCTTTTCTGAAAATAGGAAACTAAGGAATAAGTTGATTTTTAAAAACCACTTTCTAAGGCTGAGACATAAATGAACTATTTGTAGAATAAAAATACAAGGTCATCTTTTAGATTTTAAGCTGCAGTTATCGCAATAGTTGTTAATATTTTCATTCTTTCTCTGCCTTTGGGATATGAAAAGGTGAGTATACCTTGCCTTGATATGCTGAGTTTCTTTATCTCTATCCTTCTTATTGACAGTCTTAACATTTACTTAAAAAAATTCCCCTTAATACGAAGGGGAAATTCTTAGTGCGTTAAAAAAAAAAGAAGCCTAACAATATAGACAAGTGTAAAGAAGAAGAAAACAATAAACCCTCAAATTCTGTACTCTTTATAAGTTAGTATTTAATTGGCCATGTTATGGGGCGCCTGGGTGTCTCGGTCAGTTGGTTGGGCATTTGACTTCGGCTCAGGTCATGATCTCGCGGTCCATGGGTTCGAGCCCCACATCGGGCTCTGTGCTGACAGCTCAGAGCCTGGAGCCTGTTTCGGATTCTGTGTCTCCCTCTCTCTTTGCCCCTTCTCTGCTCATCCTGTCTCTCTCTTTCTCTCTCTCTCAAAAATAAATAAACATTAAAAAAAATTTTTTTTTAATTGGTTCTGTTAGGGTTGGGTACTATGTTATTTTGAATTAGGACGGGGAGGGTTTTGGCTACTCCAAGAGAACATGGAAAAAGAGAAATAATCATAAGTTATCTGAATAATAAGAAATAAGCTATCCTGAAATAAGACATTTAAAATATTTATACATGGAATACTGTTAATTAGCCTTGAATGTTTTTGTTGATTTGTTCTTAGTTTGATCACAGGCTTTTTTTAATTCATAAAAATACACCTTTGTTCCTTCTAAAGTTTGTGTGCTGTAGTTGGAAAATCCCTGCGTTTTGGTGAAGTGAAATTGAGAACAAAGAACCCCAACATCTTGGCATTACTATCAAAAGAGAGAAAATAGATTAAAACTCAGAATTATTAGAGCTCCAGTGTCCTAGGATTTTTCCTTCCTCTAGAAAAAAAATTTTCTATTTGATTTATATAATGGTGACCTAAACTTACTGCTTTTATTTTATACAGACAAGGTCTTTACTGGGTGTATTTGAAGAAGATGCTACAGCTATTTCCAACTATATGAACCAGTTGTACCAAGCTATGCATCGGATTTATGATGCACAGGTAAAAAGCTAAGGGCTGATTCAATGCTTTTTTTAAAAATGACTTTAAGCCCATGAGGACAGAGGGATAGAGTCTGTCTTGTTTACTGGTGCCTGAATGCATGAAGGAACTTTTAAGTATTTTGTATTACTGAGCTCACATTCCAAGTACTAGTGAGTGTATAGTTTGTAGCACTACAGAAGACATGAAGATTTAAGCATTTTCCTCTTTCTACCTAAACACAGTAAGAGCTTTCTTACTGACACTCACTGATCATGATCTTTGCCTAAGATTTAACTGAAAGTCCCATACTGTCACCAGTATTTTCCCTAATCATGCTTTTAATCTCAAGAAACACTTCCCCCTTTTTGAGTAAAGGATTTGAAGGTAGTTTATCTTTAGTGAGAAGAACATAATAAAATTAGATATAACTCTGGGTGCTGGGAGATTAATTCAAGAAGGAGAGGAGTAGATTTTTTTTTTTTTTGTCGAGCAGGCTTAAGATTCAAGGCTGTTTATGTAACTCAGTTATAAACCTTAACAGCGACTTGGGTGCTGTGTTAAACTTTCTTTGGGATTAATTAAGTACACAAGTTTCTTTTTCTCCTTCTCATTTTATCTCCTTTCTGGACTCACATTTTCTTTATGTACTAAAAAGTTGCTGTGATAGTTTTTTTTTTTTTCCCCTTGTGATAGGTCTTTCAAGATTTGATTCCTGACCACAGAGATTAATTACAATGTAAAAGAAATGCTATATTTGTCATTATGTTCATCATGGAAAAAAAACTTCAAAAAGTATTTCCCTCATCTGGCTGTCTTGCTGTATTATGTGACTAGGCTAACCACATTTTGGTTGTATGTTATTAAATGCATTGGTCTAGTATCAGCACCTAGAGAGAGGAATAATTAGTCATTAATGTAGAATCTCTCAAGATTTTGCTAAGATTATATACAGTTTACTTCTAACTTGAAAGCTTTAACAGCATTTAATACTTAGTTTTTATTAGCTAAAAAAAAGTATACACCTAGAACACTGCTGAATTCCTTGATGGTGTCCATTTATTTCATGGTTTGAGTTTCCCTTAAAAATGCTTTAATGGTAGTTCCCTTTCCAGTGATTTAATGAGGGGTTTATAGAGCATGTTATATAGCATTTATGTTAAGTGGTAAAAGTGGTTTAGGTATCTTCAACTAAAACTTTCTTGATCAGTAATATTGTGTTAATTTGAATGCTGTGTTTTTCCTACAGAATGAATTAAGTGCAGCAACACACCTGACTTCAAAACTTTTAAAAGAATATGAAAAACAGGTATAGTATATGAAAATTTTTAAAGCGTAATTTAAAATATGCAGTGAGGGGCACCTGGGTGGCTCAGCTGGTTAACCGTCCTACTTGGTTTCAGCTCAGGTCATGATCTCACAGTTCGTGGGTTGGAGCCCCGCGCCAGGCTCTGCACTTTTAGTGCAGAGTCTGCTTGGGATTCTCTCTCTCTCTCTCTCTCCCCCCCTCCCTCCCTCCCTACCTCTCTCTGCACCTTCCCTGCTTGCTTTCTCTAAATGAATAAATAAATAAATAAATAAATAAGTAAACATTAAAAAAATATTCAGTGATACAGTATCTGTATAGATAAACAGAATCTCTCACCAAGAATCCTAAGCTTTTTTGAATTTGCAGAAGGTAATTTGGGCATGCTGTTGAAATTCCACTATAGCACTTATATCTGATTTTAATTACTTATTGTTACATATTATTTAATTGACCTCTCTTTACAAATGAAGAAACTGAGGCTTGCTCAAGATTTTACGGTTGGTGATTGGAGGAATTGGAGCTAAACACCAAATCTTAAACTCCTTGTATGGTGTGCCTTCCTGTATACACATGTTAATTAGTTGCTTAGCAAACATTTTAATTAATGTTTACTAATTGTATGAATTATGCTGTTTTATTAAGTGACATTTTTAAAGTTTATTCAAAATTTTAGAAGTTTTTTGAAGTTTCAGTTGACCCTTCAACAACATGGATTTGAACTGCACAGGTCCGCTTATTCATGGATTTTTTTGGTAAATACAGTACAGTAAATATATTTTTTCTTACGGTTTTCTGAACATTTTCTTTTTTCTAAAAGATTGTGGAAATACAGTACATAGTACATGTAATACACAAAATACATGTTAATCAACTGTTTATGTTACTGATAAGGCTTCTAGTCAGCAGTAGGCTGTTAGTAGTTAAATTTAGGGGGAGTTAAAAGTTATATGTGGAGGTTGGCACTTCTAACTCCCACGTTGTTTGAGGGTCAGCTGTGTTTTTTTATGTTTGTTTATTTATTTTGAGACAGAGTGTGAGAGGAGAAGGGGCAGATAGAGGGAGAGAGAGAATCCTAAGCATGGAGCCCAATGTGGGGTTCCATCTCATGCAGGCAAGATCATGACCTGAGTTGAAATCAAGAGTCGGATGCTTAACCAACGTAGCCAGTCAGGTACCCTGGGTCAGCTGTTTTTAAAAATGTAAATTATAGGGGTGTGTGGGTGGCTCAGTTGGTTGAGCGTGGGACTCTTGATTTCGGCTCAGGTCATTATCTCATGGTTTGCGGGTTCGAGCCCCACATCGGGCTCTGCACTAACGGTGCAGAGCCTCCTTGGGAGTCTCTCTCTCCCTGTCTCTCTACCCGCTCTCTCTCTCTTTCTCTCAAAATAAAAAATGAACTTGAACAAAAATAAAAATGTAAATTATAACATCATTCACAAAAGATATACAGCACTGGGCCTTTACCTCATCTGTGTTTCTCACTTTTCAGCGCTTTCCACTGGGGGGTGATGATGAAGTTATGAGTTCAACTTTGCAACAGTTTTCAAAAGTTATAGATGAGGTAAGTGCTTATTATAATTATATCTTGCTTGAATATATGGTCTTATAATTAAGTTACTCAAGTTGTTTAGCTTTTATTGGGAACTTGTATTATTATGATAGGAGCAAATCTCTATAATAAAAGTTTACTATTTAAAGAAGGACCTTATTTCCATCTTAGTGGCTGTCTCCGGTCTTAGTGGCTTCCTCATAAAAATAGTACTTTCTTTTTCTGATTAAAACAAATTGTTTTCAAGGGATAAGCATATAGATGTGCTCTCTCTCCTCCCAGTCCATGTCACGTTCATCCTTTCAGTGTGTTATTTGATGTAGGCAGGGAGAGAATTAAATTATGAGCTATAGGTGGGTTCTGGGACTTTTTTAATGATTAGTTCTGCTGACTGGTTAGAGAAATTAAGGGCTGATGTTGGCTGTCTGGGATGGAAGGATTAATAAACTGAATGGCAAAATATTGCTAGGTGGAAGAAGTGTGGTGAGAGCTGTCTAGGGAGTCCATAACTGTTCTCAACTAGTGCACTGATGAAAGATCTTTTCACGTGAAACACTAGATAGTTCTGTCTTTTCTAGTCTATCTGAAAAAGTAATTTTTTGAAATATTTTATTTTAAAAAATTTTTAATGTTTATTATTTTTGAGAGAGAGAGAGACCAAGCATGAGCAGGGGAGGGGCAGAGAGAGAGGGAGACACAGAATCAGAAGTAGGCTCCAGGCTCTGAGCTGTCAGCACAGAGTCCGACACAGGGTTCAAACTCCAGAGCCGTGAAATCATGACCTGAGCTGAAGTTGGATGCTCAACCGACTGAGCCACCTGGGTGCCCCTGAAATATTTTAATAACTCATTGTAGCCAAGTATTGTCACAGGAGAGCAATATAAAGAAATGTTTGTAGAAAATGGAGTATTTTTATTGTGGTAAAATATACATAACATAAAATTTACTCCTGGTTATATTATGCATTCACAGTGTTGTGTAACCATCACCACCGATGTTCCAGAACATTTTCATCATCATCCCAAAGGAAACCCTGTGCCCATTAAGCAGTCATTCCCTACTCCCTCTCCCTTCAGCTCCTGGCAACCACAAATCTACTTTCTATCTGAATGGATTTGCCTGTTTTGGATATTTCCTATATAATTTGTGGGGTTTTGTGTCTGCTTTCACTTGGCATCATGTTTTTAAGGTTTATCTGCGTTGCGGCATGTATCAGAGTTTCATTCCTTTTTTAGGTGAATAAAATTCCATTGTATGAATATACCACATTTTATTTATTCCTTCATGGTTGATGGACATTTGAGTTGTTTTCTACCTTTTGGCTGCTGGAAGTAGTGCTGCAGTGAGCGTTTGTATACAAGTTTTATTTTTGTTTTTTTTTGGTTTTTGTTTTTTGAACACCACTTTTTCAGTTCTTTTGGGTATATAATCAGGAGTGGGGTTGCTGGATTATATGGTAATTTTATGTTTAGCTTTTTGAGGAACTGCCAGACTTTTTTCCACAGCTTCTGCGCACTTTTACATTCCCACCAGTAGTGGAGGGTTCCAGTTTCTACACATCCTCACCAGCGCTTTTCATTTATATTTTTATTATAACCATCTAAGCGGGTATGAAGTGCTGTATCGTTGTAGTTTTTATGTGCATTTTTCTGATGGCTAATGACATTGAGCACTTTTTTCTATGCTTATTGGTCATTTGTATATCTTTGAAGAAATGTCTCTGGTAGCCCCTGCCCCCAATCCACAGGGGATACATTCCAAGACCCGCCCCCCAGCGGATCCCCGAAACCCTGGATAGTATTGAATCCTGTATGTTTTACTGTATATACATAAATGTGATAAAGATTTATTTACAAATTAGGTGTCGTAAGATTCACAGAATGAGAGAATAATTAACAATAAAGTAGAATTATGACATAATAAAATTTGTGTGAATGTGGTGTCTCTCTCTCTCAAAATACTGTGCTGTATGCACCCTTCTTATTATAGTGTGAAATGATAAAATGCCTACACGATGAGGTGAAGTGAGGTGGATAGTGTAGGCATTGTGATCTAGTATTAGGCTACTGTGGCCTTCTGACACTGTCAGGAGGAGGAGGATCATCTGCTTCAAGACTGCAGTTGACCTTGGGTACCTGAAATAGCAGAAGGCAACCCTGGGTAAGGCGGTGGCACTACGATATTCAGACCTTTGCCCTTTTTATAATTGGGTGGTTTATCTTTTGTTACTGAGTTTAAGACTTACTTGTTCTAGACGCAAGTTCTTTATCAGGTATACGATTGGCAAATATTTTCTCCCTTTCTGTGGGTTGTGATTTTATCTTCTTGATAGTATCCTTTGCATAAAAATTTTTAATTTCAGTGAAGTCCAACTTATATTTTCTTTTGTTGCTTTTGCTTTTGGTGTCATATCTAAGAAACCACTGCCAAATCCTAGGTTATCCTGTATTTTTTCCTAAGAGTTTTAAATGGAATTTTTTAATGTATAATATTTTGTAGTATATCATATAATTTTGAGTGTTCTCTTATATAAAATGGATCAGCATCTGTTTACTAGATTTTATTTAATTTACATAACACTGGCTAAATGTCTCTGTATAGTTATTTATTTGGCCTTTTTGTCTTTCTTTTACTAGCTTAGCTCTTGTCATGCAGTACTTTCAACGCAGCTTGCTGATGCCATGATGTTCCCCATTACCCAGTTTAAAGAAAGAGATTTGAAAGGTACTGAAGTCAAGTTTATGTTTACTTTCATTAGCTGTCAGAAGATTAATACTTGCAAAGTGCGTATTACTCTATACCTTAACCATTTCTGACTACAGTTTATACCACTTTGTCACTGGTTATTTGTGGGAGATCCTGCTAGATGTTAAACTAGTTACTGGAAAGTACTGATATGGATAGTGTCACTTTCCTTGAGAAAGCCTAGAGAAGGAGATGGGTGAAGCAGATAATTATGATACTCTGTCTCTTATAATTAGGGAATGAGCAAGGTACTGTGGGGCCTCAGAGGAGGGTGTCAGGAAGGCATCACCAAGAATGGGACCTCAGCATTGAACAGTGAAGAGGCATTTGCCAGGAGAAGAGAGTCACTGTTCTATTAGGGGGACTAGAAAGCATAAAGGTATGGGTTGGAGAAATACATGGCTTGTTTTGTGGATGACGAGAACTCAGTATGGCAGCAATGTTGGATATGTTGGGGTATGACAGGAGACAGATCTAGAAATAGATCATGCTAAAGATGTTGGACTTGAGTTTATAAGCAAGGAGAAGCCAGTGGAGGCCTTTAAGAAGTAGACCCAATTCCTTTAGTTTTTAAGGATGGAATAGAGTGTATTTGATGTTGAGGAAAATGGATTAGGAAGTTGAGAGCTCAAGGAGGTGACAGTGGCATAGGAGGTGTGTTTATGGGCTGCAGTAGTGGGAGGTAGGGGTACTGGCACATCTAGCAACCCATGACTTAGTAGTTTATGGTGGTTTTGTTTCTCCCCACTTAGGATTAGTAGGTGATAACATGTGAGTTTTACAGAATTGGCTCTGTTTTCTCATAATTCACAGTCTCAGACAGTCATATAGACTTATTTATTGAAAATATAGATAGAATTAAAACTGAACTAATGTATCAGTGGATGGCAAACTGTTTAAATTATGCATGAAATAAAGACAGATGTATTTTAGAGATGGAGTTAATATTTATGGTGGTGATCCTTAAGAATGGTTATTTCCAAGGTCAATATAAATATGTTCTTTTCTTAGTCTGAATGTCATAACCTTATTAATTATTCTTTGTTCCTCATTCAGCATTTTTACTTATTAGAGTCAGTACCAGTAAATGAATGAAGGGGGTGCTTGGGTGGCTCAGTTGGTTGAGTGACCAGCTCTTGATTTTGGCTCAGGTCATGATCCCAGGGTCATGGGATGGAGGCCTGCGTTGGGCTTCACGCTGAGTGTGGAGCCTGCTTAAGATATTCTCTCCCCCTGCCCCTCTCCTTTGCTTGTGTGCTTTTTCTCTTGCTCTCTCTCTCTCTCTTTTTAAACATAAATAAATAAATAATATGTTGCATGCTGGTACTAAGACTAATCTGCATATCTTAGAATTTGCAATGATTTTAAAATTTGTTTTTGTGTCATATTACTAATTTGTGGCAAGTCGATTTTCTGTTGGTGTAACTGTTGTTAATAATAGTGAATGTTCCATAGGCTACTTGAAACACAGAATAACTTTTTCACTTTGTTGAATTATGAAATGTTATTTGGAGTTTTAATTGTAGCTTAAATGGCAGTTACTGTTTTCTAAACAAAATTCAAGAAATTTCATAAATATGCTAAATTGAAACTATTCTTGAACTTTTCCAGAAATATTGACATTAAAGGAAGTGTTTCAGATTGCTAGTAATGGTAAGTTTTGAATACTTTACAGTTGGTTCTCGCAGTGATCTATTTCTTTATCAACACAAATCTGTGTTCTATGTATTAGAAAAAAATGAACCTAATTAAAAGTTTCAGTGAATATTATGTAAATCAGTGCTCTTATTTAAGTTGCACTATTTGTGCTACAAGAAAAATTTAAAAGGAAACTAAATCAAATTTTTCAGTTTGTTGTCTTAATAATACCCGAGGAATTGGCGTAATATTTACTCTTCCTTGTTTTCCTGTATATTCCAAAGTTGTCTTTAGTGAGCATTTGCCATTTTTATACTGTGAAAAATACTTTAAAAAACTTAGTGGAGTACAGTCTACTTGGAATTAAATAGTTTGCCAATTAAATAAGTAGAAACATAATGGGAACATTTAAGTGGATTGCTCATATGGTAGAGAATTCTTGCTTTAGTACCTTTGTTGAAAGATGCACATGTGAAAACCATTTAAAGTTTTTTTGGTTTATAAGTTTTATAAGTTTATAAGTTTTGTCAGGTAAGTTTTAAGTTTTGTAAGGTACTATTGTATTGTTGTTAATAGTTATTTCTTTTCCAGATCATGATGCTGCAATTAACAGATATAGCCGATTGTCAAAAAAAAGAGAAAATGATAAGGTGTGATACATACTTACTCCTTTGGTATCACAATTAGCAATTGTTTCATTAGATGGTCTGGTTTTTCCTGTTTAAACATAGTAGCTAGCAGTTACTTTGTATGTTTTTCTGTATTGCCCTTGATTCTTTCCTTCTATTTGTTTCAAAGCCTTTCTGATAATTATTGGACAATAATTATCTCTTTGAACAAACTATTTTTCTGCTGACAAAATTTTCTAAGTAAACAGAACTATTCCAAAAATGCAATTGATGCACAGTATATAACATTGCTCCTTTTGCTTTGTGTTTTGATAACATTGCATGTGTCCTATTTTTATTTGACTATGTATGTATTCAGAAGTGTCTTCTGAGATACAGTGGTTAAACAGTTGAATTGTTGCATACATAATTGAATGAATTTCTGTTATGAGGACCTTCTCATTTACATGGAATATATATAGTTTTTGATACTTGTTCCACAAGTGAAATCCAGAAATATTTCACTCTATTTCAGGAGATATGCATGTGAGTAAAAAACAAAGAAATTATTAACAAGTTCATCTGGATGCTCCTTAAGATCATTTCTCTCTCAGTGTCTGATCCAAGGCTTGCTGAGTAGGGCTTCACTAGATGTTTTTGAGTGAGGTGATCTCTGGTCCTCAGAGTTGGTTTCTGCAGCCTTGGCTGTGGCTGCTGGTAGAGACACAGTGATCGCTTGTGGGAATCCACGACTGGGTACAGTTTATTGTGCAACAGCTACTGTGACGCAGTAAAGGGAATGCGTCTCATAAAGTTCAGTACAAAGAACTTTCAGTTTCTAATTTTAGTTCACTGATTATTTGGCGGTGCAAATATTGATAAAATATATACATTTTGAATTCTACATTACGAAATAGTTTAAAGGTCTAGGTTAGATTTTGGTGTATTTTTTATGTTGCTTCTGGCTGTTCCAGGTTTGTTGTTGTTATTCCAGGTAGTTTTAAAAACATTCTTTTACCATTTTTGTTTTATTTGAAAAATTTTTGACCATCTGCTATATGTTGGGTACCATGAGGCAAGAGTGTCAATAGGCTCCACTCCCATCCTCAGGGAGTGGACAATATGCACTTAAGGAAGGCATATTCCTACGTGAAGGCATACAGCTGGATTGGGTGCCAGAGTATGAGGATGAAGAGAACCCATGAATTAACATTGAGTTAAGTACTTAACAAATAGAAGTCTTAAAATGCTACAAGAGCATACAGAGAGCCTCAGTTAACTTTGGTGATTTGGTGAAAGGCTTTACTTTTAGGAGGTGCTATTTGGATTGAAGATGAGTGAAAGTCACTGGTTTGGGACCGGGGACAGAGGGCGTTCCTGGAAGAAAAACAGCCTTTGCAGATGCACATGGTAGAGTCTAGAGAATGTAAGGGTTAGGAGTACTCACTGGCTCTAAGTCAGACTGCATGAGAACAAATCTCAGCTTTGCTGCTTGTTTGTCTGATGTCATTTTCAAGCCTTTATTTCTCTTGTCAAAAACACTCAGTAGTTTTGACGATGAAATGGGATAATGCATGCAGGGTACCTGGCTTGTAGCAAGTTTTCATTAAATTCTAGCAATAATCATTATGATAATGGTGTGTATCTGGAGCATAGGATGTATTTGGGGAGGTGTGGCAGAGAGGACAAGAAAGAAGGAGTTTGGGGCTATTTCAGTGACTTTGAAATTTGAGTTAGAGAAAGTGGGCAGCCTCCTTAAAGGAATCCTACTTAAAGGATTTTAAGTAGGTAACACCATGCAGTTGTGTTACAGAATAAAAATACTACTGGAAATGTGAAGGGGACAGGACTAGTGGGAACTCATTGAAAAAGTACCAAAATAGTTTGCAGAGCCTCAGCTAAGGTTGTTATGGAAAGTGGAGAGGAAGAAATACTTCTAGAAAATATTTTGTGAGTGGAACTGACAAGACTTATGGTAGGAGGAGGAATTGAAAATGAGTCCTATAATTCTTTTTGTTTTGTTTTAAATTTTTAAAAAACATTTATTTATTATTGAGAGACAGACACAGAGCATGAGCAGGGGAGGGGTAGAGAGAGGGGGAGACACAGAATCTGAAGTAGGCTCCAGCCTCTGAGCTGTCAGCACAGAGCCCGACGCGGGGCTCGAACTCACAAACTGCGAGATCATGACCTGAGCCGAAGTCGGTTGCTTAACCAACTGAGCCACCCAGGTGCCTCAGAGTCCTATAATTCTTGGATGATGGGGTGGATCTTGGGATAATTAAGAGAGCTAAGAAACGGAGGAACAGGTTTGTGGGGAAGATACTATACTTAGTTTTGTACATTTCCAGCACATTTACACACACATGTGGACACACACACACATAAAGAGCCTAGCTGGAGATGTGCTTCTTCTGACACTTAGGAGAGTGAAGGGCAAGAGATACAAATTTGAGAGTCATTGGTGTATTGGGATATGTAATCCCAATACTTGGTATTGGGTACTTGATTAGGCATTCTAAGGAAAGCAAGAAGAGAGAAGAGCCTAATGCACATTACATAATAGGTGCTCAATAAATGCTTGTTGTCTGAATGCAAGAACTTAAAGGAGCACACATATTTTAAGTGTGGGTAAAGAAAAACAAGTACAAGAGAGGAAGAGCAGCAGGGGGAGAACCAGAAGAAGGGTATGCTGTGAACTGACCAAGATCAAAGACTGATGGCTAAGCTAATACCAAACCACTGTCTGACTTTCCTCTGTGTGGTAGACTTTTTCTGCCACACTTTAGTTCAGTTACTGTATCATACTTAGTTATGTGCAGAATTTGCTTTACATGTGCATTTTAAGATGGAGTAGTTGGTAGTAAGACAGGAAAATTAGCTAATATTTTATAGGATTTCTCGTATCTTAGAAAATAAAGATGCACAATTGCTGGTAATACACCTGTTTCCTTGGGTAGGCTCTTTCCTATAGCCACTACTAAAGGTAATTAAACATAAGTACACAATTAGATATATAATAGTATTTTTAATGTTTTTATTTGAAGGTAAAGTATGAAGTCACAGAAGATGTCTACACCTCCAGAAAAAAACAACACCAGACCATGATGCATTATTTTTGTGCATTAAATACTCTTCAGTACAAAAAGAAAATAGCATTGTTAGAACCTCTACTCGGGTACATGCAAGCTCAGGTGAATACTGACTGTACTGTCTTTTGGATTATAACTGTTCTAAAAACTTGATGTTGAGTTTGATATTCATGTTAAGCATTAGGGTATTACAGACTACGGTCACAATATTCTGTTTGGGTATGTATTTTCAAAAGTAATTTAAAATGTCATCAGAATGCTATTTTAAAGAAGCTAGAATGGTTTTCCTTGCAAATGAAAATTTCACATTTTTCAGGTAAATGAAATTACTTACCTTATATTTAGTCCTTGTCCATCACAGGTTGGGGACAAGGGACAGAAAGTAAATGAATTCTGCAGTTGCTTCTGCTGGAACTTCCTTTCACCCTTGCTTCAGAGCAGATTTGAAAGAGAATGGGCAAGTTTGAGTTTGTCTCATGTTCCCTGCATACCTCCTGAGTTAAAAATAATAGATTGAAACCCCAAAGTGTCCCAGGAGGTGTGCATCAGGGAGGAGGCTAGAAAATTAAATTTGGTCAATATGAGATGGCACGTCCCTAAAAATTAAGAGTTTAAGGAAATTCAGATATTTCTTCAAATATGAGCACTTACTATTCCTCAGCATAAAACTTATCTTTGTAGTAAACATAGGTTTATCCATATGACTTAAAGTTTTCCAGTTTTTGTTTACCATATGCATATATTAATATATAAAAAGATGTATGGTGAAATTGAAGTCTGGTTTTTACAGTTGCTCTAAGCCCAGTAGAAGTCATTGTAAACTAGTACACAAATGGGAATACTCCCTTGTTCATTACCTTACCTTGTATCTGGGTGACTGTATGAGTCATTTTAAGTATGTTTTGTATTGTGTGTGTTTCTGTTGCTCATCTCCCCACATGCACACCCTCTTGCCTTAGATAAGTTTCTTTAAGATGGGTTCTGAAAATCTCAGTGAACAGCTGGAAGAATTCCTGACTAATATTGGAACAAGTGTACAGAAGTAAGTATTTTCTTCCTTAAAATTGAAAATGAAGTTACAAGAATAACTTAACAGCTAACTGCCATAATCTACAAATATTTAGCATTTAGTTTCCTGAGGGCTATTTTCCCTGCCATGGGAGTGTGTCTCACATGCTTCTTGGTGTTTTCACCATCTTTTCCACACAATTTGAACTCTGAATTTTATAACTGTGTCAAGGCTTATGGTATTTTATTGATTCTAAACGAGGTTTTATGTCTAAACATAACAAACACATAATAGTAATTAACCACAAGTTAATTACCTTCACAGTTATCTGAATTGTGGGGGATGGGTGGGAATTGCTATGTACATCTTGCTTTTCAAGCCATGAAAGCTTAACGAAAGAAAGTCATTCTAATCAGGTTCAAAAATCTGAGCAGTGATGTGGTCAATCTGAGATCTGCAGGGAGACGAAAATGATTGTTTTAAAGGCACAGGACAGAGCAGTTTGAAAATTCCTCCAAAGTTAGGTATTTAGTGTGGTAGTTTTTTAATTTAGTATTGTTGCCATAATATCTAAGTTTCACTTAAAACATAAAGCTGTTTCATAATGTGTTCGTTTTATTTTAACTACCCACATCACTACTACTCTAAGAAAATATATACAAAACAAATGTTTAGGTAGACATGATTGGTAAACAGTTCTTTGTTGTGGTTTGTTTTCCGTGTTAGTGTTCGCAGGGAAATGGACAATGATGTAGAGACCATGCAGCAGACAATAGAGGATTTGGAAGTAGCCAGTGACCCCTTATATGTACCTGACCCAGATCCCACGAAATTTCCTGTTAATCGAAACTTAACCCGGAAAGCTGGATACCTTAATGCTAGGAAGTAAGAGAACTACAGTTATTTTCATATATTGTATATCATCTAGGGTAATATCAAGTGAACATAATATATAATTGATATCTGCTAAATTATTTTTATTTTACTAAAGGTTGAATCTTTTTAGTTAGTGGTATTAGTGTTTTTGTCAGTTTTTTGACGGGGGTACGTGAATAATTTTCAGAAGTAAAATTTTATTTAGGTATTTATTGAATAATTTAGAATTATTTTTATTTTTTTTTTAATTTTTTTTTTTTTTACATTTATTTATTTTTGAGAGACAGAGACAGAGCACAAGTGGGGAAGGGCAGAGAGGGAAGGAGACAGAATCTGAAGCAGGCTCCAGGTTCTGAGCTGCCAGCACAGAGCCTGTCGCAGGGCTCGAACTCACAAACCGTGAGATCATGACCTGAACCGAAGTTGGATGCTCAACCAACTGAGCCACTCAGGGTCCCCCAGAGTTATTTTAAAAGCAAAACCAGTTTGAGTTTAAATCTAGGATTACATGAAATATCATTAAATATCACTTTTATCATACTTTATATGTAATTATACCATCAGGTCAAATTTCAGTTTTTACCTAAAGGTAGGATAAAGCCAGTTAACCTTAGGAACAAAATGAATTCTTTTCTTTTGATTTTTTTTCTCTTGAAAGTTGAACTGTAGTTTATGGAACATCGTTATAACAGTTGCAATTTGATAATTTCTAGCCTTGTTTTGGAAATACACGCACACACGCAAAAGTGGGTTGGCATACATGAATTTATTTTAGAGACTGAAAAACTGCTGTTTGTATTTTCTAGGCACCTTGGTGCCTTTTTGCAAGCTGATTCTTTGTGATGTTTTATCTTGTGTCTGGCTTATGATGAGATTTCAGGTGTGTTGATACTGAAGAGTGAATGTACTTTCTTCATTTAGTAAAACAGGCTTGGTGTCATCTACCTGGGACAGACAGTTTTACTTCACGCAGGGTGGAAACTTAATGAGTCAGGCACGTGGGGATGTAGCAGGAGGCCTCGCCATGGACATAGACAACTGTTCGGTAATGGCTGTTGACTGTGAAGACAGGCGGTACTGTTTTCAGATCACTTCCTTTGATGGAAAAAAGTTAGTATTTTTTCCTACTATTAATAAAATCTGTAATCTTTTGAACTACTGAAATGCATGATAATTCCTTGCCATTCAGACATTTTATAGCTATTTTAGGCTTATTACATATTAAGATCATTTTCTTTTTAATCATGTAGAAATGATTTGAATTTTCCTTTCTGACTAGGTTAAATGACCTTGTCAAAACAAGGTCATATGGTAAAAACCTGTGATTTCATGTTAAGATACTGTTCACTGAAAATTCTGCATGGTATGGGGAAGGCAGCACAAGTTAGTGGAAAGAGCCCTAACCTTGGGGTCAGAAAGTTCAAATTTGAAATCTGCTACTTACCATGTGGTCTTAGACAAGTTATATAGCCTTTCTGAGCTCCATTTTTTTTTTTTTTTTTTTTACATGTGAAATGAGGGTGGGGTGGTCATAATCCCTACTTTGTAAATTGCTATGAAGAATAGAAATCTAACATAATGTAATGTGCCTAATGTGTAGTAAGTGCAAATACCAATGTCATTTTACTTATTTTTTATTAAAAAAAAATTTTTTATGTTTATTTATTTTTGAGAGAGAGACAGAGTATGAGTGGGGGAAGGGCAGAGAAAGAGGGAGACACAGAATCTGAAGCAGGCTCCAGGCTCTGAGTTGTCAGCACAGAGCCCTACGCGGGGCTCAGACTCAGAAATCATGAGATAATGACCTGAGCCAAAGTTAGATGCTTAACCAACTGAGCTACCCAGGCGCCCCACTAATGTCATTGTTAAATGTTATGTATTTCTGATTAAGTTAATGATTTAGTCCATTAATGTTTATGTGCAATTTTTAAAACTTCTGTTACCTTTGCAATGAGAACCCATAGACTAGCTTTTAGAATAAATTTTTGAAAAACAGAAAAATATAACAAAAGGAATATTGAAAAAAGCTATAATCTCACTAACTAGAAACAAGAATTAACTTTTTGGTCTGTTGCCTTACAGTTTTTACTCTAACTACATTTGTTTATAAGTTTATTTATTTTGAGAGGGGGGAGGGGCAGAGAGAGAGAAACCCAGTCTCTGCGCTGAGAGTGCAGAGCCATAAACCATGAGATCGTGACCTGAGCCAAAGTCAAAGGAGTCAGACACTTAACCGATTGAGCCACCCAGGCGCCCCTCTAATACATTTTTAAAAAAACACTTGAGGAAATACTGTGTGTGTGTGTGTGTGTGTGTGTGTGTGTATACACACACACACTTTGGATCTACAGCTGCTTATTAAAAACATTTCACAATGGCTGCATTATAATCTATCTAAGGATGTAAACCATAATCTAAAATTTTTCCTAATGATGTTTGAATTATCTGTAGCTTTTTTCTACTTAATTAAAATACTGTTTTTTGATGTTTCTTACTATTCAGATGCAGCTTCTGAATTTTCAGTCATTTTTTCTCTATGTTAAGATGCTATGGTTCACTGTCTTTTATCAAATGGTGGTTTAATTTCATATTCCTTCTTTAAACATATAATGAATGTCAGTTACTGTGTCATTTATCATGCTGGATGTTGGGAGTCCCTGTGTTCATTTGTCAGAATTACCAAATTGTTAGTATGTTACTACAAGTACTTACTTTTTTGTTTTTTCATTTTATTGCTAATAATGCTTTACATGATTTCCCATTTCACATTCCTAGTGTGATTCAAAATTAGTAATTATTTTTTTCTCTAACTTAGTAACATTTATAGAAAAGCTAAACATCCCAATGTTAGTGATTAATATATTGAAAATTTTACTTAACTATATTTATGGAGAAATAATAACTAAGTATAATTGGTGTTTTCTATTAGGATTACTGATTTATATTTGAAATATATAGGATATGTCAGAAAGTTGAAGTGCATCGTCTTATTTGCAGTGTTCTTTTGTTATAGGTTGTCTTCTGAAAAACAGCACCTGTTTCTTTTTTGGTTATGTTTTGGCACAGACAGCCAAAGTCAAAGTTGTTAAAATATGAGTACAGATGCCCCTGGTGGTCTCCTTTTCCTAAGATATTGATTGGTTGTGTGTTTTGGGTTTTTAAAGTTTTGATACTGATTGGTTTTATATGTACTTTGAAAGATAAAACATTTTCTCAGATCAATTTTTTTTAAGTTAAGGGTCAAACTTCTTTCTTTTTTTTACAGATCTTCAATTTTGCAAGCAGAAAGTAAAAAAGACCACGAAGAGGTAAAATTTTATCTAGTTAATTTCTTCAGCAACGTCTCAAGATATCTCAGCAACTAAATATTAAGATAGAAATTTGGAAAATCCTAGTTAATTAAAAAATTTTTTAAAATAAAATCTGTTGTCCCCAAGCAACATTCTTAAGTTTCACACACAATTTTAAAGCTAGACCTATAAGGGGAGACGTTAGAAATCGTTGCTGTCTGTCTTTTTAAAGGCACGACTTCAGAAATGACCTTGTGACTATTGCTTTCTGGCAAGTTAGTAGTATCATGAGGTGACAGTTTAATTTATTCTCTTCTCTCACCAACTTTCTGAGACCGTATTTGCTGCATTAAGAACATAGTGGCAACAGATGTAGCATGGCAGGAAGCAAGTAAAGCTTAAAATGAAAGACAGAAAAACAAAAATTTGGGAGTGTCTGTTCTTCCTCACGAGTCTTTTATTTTTGGCTCCGTTTTTACTTCTAGTGCACCAAATATGGAAGGTAAGTTACCACCAAGAACTGACACTTCAAAAACTTTGTCTTGAGAAATACTCTTCGATGAAAGTATACTATACTTGATTTTGAGCCATTTTATCTGGTATTATAACTGTGTTGGTAGAAGACAAGGTTAGAAATTACATAGAGATCTATTTTTATTTACCTCTTATGCAAAAGAGTAGGTATTAAAACTTGCTTTTGGTTTGTGAGGAACACAGACCTGTGTCTGCTCTCTGCAGGGTTTACCACACAGAATATTAGTTTAATGAGGCTCATCATGGACTGAAATCCTCGAGAGTGAAGTGGAAAATATGGAAGAGAGAGCATTTTGTATGTTAATTAGTTATAAATCTGAAGAAGGGAAGTATGTAAAATGCATTCGCTGGGAATATATTTAGCTCTTTACTTTTTTGCATTAGTGTTAATCATGATATCTGAATCCAGACTCTCTTATTTGGTGGAGGTTATGAAGGGAAGTGATATAAAAAGACAAATACAGGCTACTAAATTATAACTTAACATTATTGCTATATTTTTATTCCCTTGTATGAAGTTAATTTGGGCTTTAAAAATAATAAATCTATTCACTGTTCTGTTACACACAGACTATACTTGTATACACTATGTATATACTATGTATATAGGAAAATACTGTTTTTGTGAGAAAGATTATGTGTTACATCTTATGAAACTTCAATGAGATATTGAACATTCTCGTTTAGAAGAGAAGCATTGTAGGAAAAAAGTCTTATTTTTCTTTTTCTTTTTCTCTTGCAGTGGATCTGTACAATAAATAACATATCCAAACAAATATATTTAAGTGAAAATCCAGAGGTAATGTTTTTATTTATGATATCCAGATCTGGCAAAATTGAATACTTCTGTGGCTTACATGGCTTTTATTAATTATGTCTTAATCTCTCAAATTCTGTAATCTTGATTTGCCCTTGAATGGGTAGCTTTAACGTATCCATATGTGAGCATCTGGTCTTCTTAGATAAATTATTTCAAATGTAATGGAAATCTGTCAGCTAACAAATATTTACTGGGTATCAATGCTGGATTTAGCCTTGGGCTGAGCACCATGGATAAGGATACAGATGAATAAGAATAAGCTAGGGCTCTGCCCTCCAGGGGCCTCTGTGTATGGGAATACAAACATAACATTTAAGTAACATTTCATATAAAATAGTATATAATTGAAAGTATAGTAATGACTAGAAGCTTAAGATTTGAAAATGTTAAGATCAAATATGGACTTTAATTTTAGAGAAAACTGTGGAGATGATAGACTCCTGAGCTGGCCAAGATTTGTCCATATTTTGAGGATAAGAGAAGAAATTGCAGACGTGAGAATAAAAACAAAAGCACAAAGGCAGAAACGGTGTGTTTCTGAAACCAGTAGTATAATTGGAGTTCAAGTTTCTTGTTGGAGAATAATTGAAAGCTGAAATGTGCATACAAATCACCTGGGGATCTTGTTAAAATACATATTATATCTAGGGTTCGGGTATTCAGCCTGAACTCTGTTTTGCCACATACACTCTGAGTAGCAAGGGTATCAAGCCAGATGAACTTCCATGTAGGTGCAATCCAGATATACAGGCAGAACCCAGAGAACTGTGGAAGGAAACAAGTGGGTCCATACTACAGTGTAGTTGGGAAAAGACTTGGTTTAGGACAGGAGCTGTGTGTCCTCTGCCAGTCTTGGTGGGCCCAGTTGTGCTGTGAACCTGGCTGCCTCCAGGACACCGCAAGGCTATGCAGTACTGATAATTTGAGTTGAGGCAGAACAGGGCTGATTTCTTTAGGAAGCCCTCACTTTTTTAAGTCTTAAACTGTTGTTGGATAATAGTTGACTAGACAGGGGTGTCTGGGAACATGTAGGAGACCATTACAATAATTAAGGGATGAGCTCGGGGTCTGGACACCCTGGTAACTAAGAGAAGAGAGAAGAAATGATACATTGTAGAAACAGGTAAAAAGACATTGACTAGAGTAGTTACTAACTGACCAATATAAAGGATGAAGGAGATGAATTAAAGATGATTTGCAGGTTTTAAGCTCAAGTGAATGGAAGAACAATTTGAAGAGTTCTGTTTTTATCATAATGGCTTTGAAATGCCACCCAAGACACCTAGGACTTAGATTCCTGGGAACAAGTTTTGAATAAAGAAACAATATCTCATGATCTCCAAAATATTAGTAACTTCTATTAGTTGTATAATAATTTTATGAGCCTAATCTGAGAAAATTAGTGCTAATTGTAGAGAAGCCTTTTGCTTGTAGTAATTAGATCTGTTGCCAGTCTAGCTTTTCCTTTCTGTTATGCTACTTGGGAGCAACAAAAAATTAAAATGGAAGTTGGATGATCTGTTAATACCTAGGGAATACGTGGTGAATACAGTGTTTGCATTTGAATAATTCAGGGTTATCTTACTTTCCCACAAGTTATCAGAACTCTAAATTTTAAGTAGTATTTTCCAGATTATCCAGAATTACTTTATCTGTGTTTAATGAGAGGAGAAATTCTGATCAACTTGTAGCATTGTCGTGATATTTTTGCTAACTATAAGACACAGAAATGCAAAAATGTTAAGTGACGATGGGGTTCCTGGGTGGCTGGGTCGGTTAAGCATTTGCCTTCCGCTCGGATCATGATCTCACGGTTCGTGGGTTCGAGCCCCACGTCGGGCTCTCTGTTGTCAGTGCAGAGTCTGCTTTGGATCCTCTGTCCCCCTCTTTCTGCCTGAATAAGTAAACTTAAAAAATTTTTTTAAATGTTACATGATATTTTTTCTAATGCAAATACTATTTTATGTAGCCAGTGTTTGAAATAGGAAGTTTAAAAATATTTCTTATAGGAAGCTTTCTTTCACATTTTGGTCCAAAAATGATAACTTCATCAGTTAATAAATATGTAGATGTTTCTGAGCGTAAATATATTTTGGAAGATCATGAAAACACTCAGCTGTATAGTTATGAAAAATTTTAATAGTTTTGATATTTTGTGCTTGTTTCCTACTCTTAAATTTATTTATTTAGCAAATGTGTTGAGTACCCATATACTAGATGCTGTATTAGGTCTAACAATACAAACCTTAGTCTAGAAAATCTGGTAGTTAAATATTTAAAGACCTAGGTCTGTAAGAAGTAAGAGGAAGCTTATTATGTTATAAAGTTAATTATGTGTCTTAATATTAAGATGGAATGTGGAACTACTTTAGTAACTCCAATTTGCATTTTAAGTGTTACTCAAGAGCATTCTGACAATTCAGAGTTCTGTTCAAACTTTTGGTTTTCTTGCTTTACTAATTCTAGTCCTTTTTAAAAAACAAAATAGGAAATTGCTGCACGAGTAAATCAGTCAGCTTTGGAAGCGGTCACTCCTTCCCCATCTTTCCAGCAGAGGCATGAAAGTCTGCGCCCGGCAGGGTGAGTTACCAGACTTTTGGTTATTTAAAACTGTATGGGCTATTGGGGTGCCTGGGTGGCTCAGTCAGTTAGGTGTCCAACTCTTGGTTGGCTCAGATCATGATCTCACAGTTCATGAGATGAAGCCCTACACTGTGCTCTGTACTGACAGTGTGCAGCCTGCTTGCTATTCTCTCTCTCCCTCTTTCTCTCTCTCTCTCTCTCTCCCTCCTCCCCTGCTCACCCGCTCGTTCTCTCTCAAAAATAAGTAGATAAACTTCAACAAAAAAGTCTTAAAACTATATGGGCTATTGAAAGTGTTAGCAAAACACTTTGATACTAGTGCTACTTACGTTAGTACGAAATATCCCCCCCAGACATAGAAAGTGTATTTTCAAATTGGTAAATTTACCAGCAAGAATGCTAAATAAAAAAGATTCCAAATTTTCCTAGTGTTTATCTCTAGAGTGAGGTCATTTATGTTTTTGAATTTAGTCATTGGAAAGAAAGAAGTCTGTTATTAAATAAGTAGCTGTGATTGTATTTATTGAAATTTGTTCTGTTCCTCTTACTGACATAAAATTGTATTTTCTGGGCACCTGGGTGGCTCAGTCAGTTAAGTGTCTGACTTTTGATCTCAGCTTGGGTTTTGATCCCAGAGTTGTGAGTTCGGGCCCCATGTTGGGCTCTGTTGGGTATGAAGCCTACTTAAAAAAAAAAAAGTTTCTCATAGTTTGTATTTAATTTCCAAAAAAGAAAACTAAATGCAATGCCTTCTGGTTTTCTTCTGTGCTTAGACAATCTCGGCCACCGACAGCTCGAACCAGCAGCTCAGGATCCTTGGGATCTGAGTCCACAAATTTGGCTGCCCTCTCTCTAGATTCTCTTGTTGCCCCAGACACTCCAATACAGTTTGACATCATTTCTCCTGTGTGTGAAGATCAGCCTGGCCAGGCAAAAGCCTTTGGCCAGGGAGGCAGGTGGGTGATGGCATCACAGTGATACGGTTCTATGGTCTATAAGGTTTATGATTCCATTTTTACACAGTGTGTCTCACATATATATATCAGCTGTGTTGTACTTTCTAATTTTGGTAGTTGAGAAAGAATCATGTAGGTTTTTCTCTTTGTTTTCTGCCTCAAATAAGTGAAGGCAATTCAGTTTAAGAGAATTTTGTATTTTTTTTGAGATTAGTTAATTTTGAATTATTTATCTGCTTCTGGTATTTGCTCTTAAAATTGCAGAAGAAAGCTAACAGTCCATTCTTTAGGTCACGACAATATTTCAGAAATTCTTGAGGGGCGCCTGGGTGGGCTCAATCGATTAAGTGCCCGACTTCAGCTAAGGTCATAGTCTTGTGGTTTGGGTCCCATGTTGGTCTCTCTGCTGTGAGCACAGAGCTTGCTTCGGATCCTCTGTCTCCCTCTCCCTCTGTGCCTCCCCCAACTCTCTCTCTTTCTCTCTCAAAAAATAAAAATAAACATTAAAAAAAAAAAGGAAAAATATCATCTTGAGTCAGAGTAAGAAATCTCCTGGGGCACCTGGGTGGCTCAGTTGGTTAAGTGTCCGACTTCGGCTCAGGTCATGATCTCACAGTCCATGAGTTCGAGCCCTATGTTGGGCTCTGTGCTGACAGCTCAAAGCCTGGAGCCTGTTTCAGATTCTGTGTCTCCCTCTCTCTCTGCCCCTCCCCCACTCATGCTCTGTCTCTCTCTCAAAAATAAAAATAAACATTAAAAAAAAAATCTCCAGGAAGGCACTAAATTCATGTTATGAATCATTAATAAATCATCTTTTGTTTATATAATGAGAAATATCAAATCTGTTAAAAAAATTTGTTTTTGGCTCTGGGATGAAGGAAATGTGACTTAAGGCAAATTTATTTAAGTAGGTTGGACACCTCATACATTGATTTGGATATACATGGCTATGACCAAGAAAAAATTTTTGTTTGATCATAGAAATCTACTTAGGATTTGGTAGAATAGGTCAGACACGTATTATGGAGATCAATTTCATGTTATCTTAATGCCAATGTTATTTAAAACAACTTAGCTCTCTGTTTGTTTATAAAACCTATTTTCAGTTGTACTTTTCTTCCTTCATTGTGGGTGTGCCAAGAACCAAGCACCCTTAGGGGAAGTAGCTTCATCCCTACTTAGCTTTTTTTCTTGCATTCCATTACATATGCCTTCAGAAATACAGGTTTAAAATTTAAAAATGTTCAAGTTAGCATAGTTAACTTGCAACATGTAATAAAGGACCTAAAAAGAGGTTTTTAAAATCCCAGGAAATCCTTGGCATTTTTCTTAGGTAGCTAAAATTGAAGCTAAATCGGCTGTTCCTTTCCCCCTTTATTTGAATTCAAGGTTTTCGCAACATGGTTTATTAGGATGTTGTGGGGTGTGTGTGTCTGTCTATAGTTCATCCACATCTTCTAGAATGCAGCAGCTTTGAGTTCAGCCTGCTAAGTGTGAAGGTAGAGGCCTTTGTCAGAGGAAGGTGGTCATCAGTAGTGTACCTTGACAGGATCGGGCATTTTAGAGCTTTATAAAAAAATGTGTGTACAAGTTTTTGTGACTCTTAGTTTTTAACTCCAGTTTCAATGATTGAGGTTTCTTCCATATGGCTCATGGTAACTGACCATTGGTTCATAAATTTTTTAAAAACTTTTCAGGCGCACAAATCCATTTGGAGAATCTGGAGGAGGTACAAAATCTGACACTGAAGGTAAAACAGATGTGCAGTATTCTTATATCTTAAAAATTCTCTGGTAAACTGTGTGAAGGATTTGTTTTCATTTATTCTGATGTATGCTGTTTTAATGGTACATTTACTTCATAGCTTTCTTTTTGCTCATAGTACACTCAAAGCAACAGAACTTAATCAGGCTTAAAGATTTCATTAAAATTCTAGAATATCATACTTTTGACCTCGTAGTCAAATTCTCAATGCAGAAGCTGTCCTTTAAGTTTTTCCTAGCAGTTCATGTTTTCTTCTGCTAACTGGAGCATGACTTTTTTTTCTTTTTGCAGTAACTATTTATTTTGATACATTTCAAGCTTACAGCAAAGGTATAAGAATAGTACAAGAACCACCTATTGTTGAAGCAGAACCTTTTGCTGTTTGAATTTGAGACCTTAATTTTCTTATAACATGAACACTGTAGTTAGGAGTAATTTGTAAATACTTCTACTAGGTTGTATTTTTTACTACAAAATCTAAAAGGTGACAGTGTGTTTTATTCTTAGGAAGAGATATGTGGAATTTAGAAATATATAATGTATCTTGTTCTTTTGTAGATTCTATTCTTCATCAGTTATTTATTGTCCGATTCCTTGGTTCCATGGAGGTGAAATCAGATGACAATCCAGATGTTGTTTATGAAACAATGCGGCAAATTTTAGCTGCCCGGGCCATCCATAACATCTTTCGTATGACAGAGTCACATTTATTAGTCACTTGTGATTGTTTAAAGTAAGTAATGACCTTCCCCTTAAAAAACTGTGCAAAAAATGGGGCGCCTGGGTGGCTCAGTCGGTTAAGCATCCGACTTCAGCTCAGGTCATGATCTCGCTGTTTGTGAGTTTGAGTTCTGCGTCGGGCTCTGTGCTGACAGCTCGGAGTCTGGAACCTGCTTTGGGTTCTGTGTCTCCCTCTTTCTCTGCCCCTCCCCTACTTGTGCTCTGTCTCTCTCTGTCTCTCAAAAATGAATAAATGTAAAAAAAAAAAAACTGTACGAAAAGTTTAATTTCAGCCTAATTAAAATGTTTTCCAAAATTTTAATTATAGGTTAATTGATCCACAGACACAAGTTACAAGGCTCACGGTGAGTTCGGCATGTTTAAAGCTTTATTGGAAATCCTTCTGTGCACATACACATGTGTATCTTTATAATAATTCTGAACCTATATATTGAAATATGGTAGTAATTATGATTGGCTAAGTTATAATTAAGCTGATGGTGGACATCTTCCCCTATAAAGTTATAATTGAACATTCCATGCAACTTAAAGAATTGTGCAATCTGCTGCGATACTTAGGTTTTCTTAGGGTATGATATATGCTGCCTGGTTAAGGGATAAACACAGGAGGAATTAAAAGGTGAACATGATTGAGTTTATAGTTATCTAGGTTGAAATAGTTGCAAGTATATGCTCTTATTTAATCATTTAATAATATAGAGCATTTTTTTTAATTCTATTTGTTATTGTAAAATGTGTAAATGACTAATAAATTCAGCATTCAACAACCTCTTATTCTGCCTGGTAATCCAAACCAAATATGACATTTTTGTTCTTGGATTGCCACGTTGTTAAAAAAAAAAAATTGGCTCTAATGTTCTGTTTATGATATAACTTAGTAATTGAGTTTGTTATATATAAGAGTGCAGTTGTAAGTGTTTGAAAAATCTCATGTTTGCTTCTGATGTTTTCTTTGGCAGTTTCCATTACCCAGTGTAGTTTTGTATGCTACACACCAGGAAAATAAAAGGCTTTTTGGATTTGTTCTTCGGACATCAGGGGGCAGAAGTGAAAGTAATCTGTCATCAGTCTGCTACATATTTGAATCAAACAATGAGGGGGAAAAGGTATACATGGCCTTTCAAAATGTGTTTAGGTTGTGAAATATATATCATAGTCAAAGTTCTTAGTAAGATTTCTGGAAAAAAACTCCCAAAGTTGGCCTGCTTCAGCACAGTTGTTTGACCAAAGCCTGTTGCTCTGAAGGTATCTGAGCCGATATGTTGGGCCTTCTGACTTACAGACCTGTGTCTTCCCTGGCCATTGAGGGCTAGTGCAGTCTTTTGGCCTCATTCCCTTACTCGGGGACTGCAGTATATTCCCGCAATCAGCTTTTTCCAGATGTCTTCAGCTTAGAACAGCATCTGCATCTGCTTAGTTCTCTGCAAACCTTAGCATCTCAGTAATGAATTTGAGATAACCGGAAGGTGGGTGTGTGAAAGAGGCGAGACACAGCAGTGGAAACTCAGACTCTGAAAAAAATACACAGGTGCTTCGTTTGGGGACTGAAACATTCTTAAATCAGGTTTTGTCTGAAGCAGTGTGTTATAATGAGTTGTAAATCTAGTTGCACCAGCCATTTGGATACTTGAAATTATTACTTTGAATGAGAACTGGCTGAGTTTTTCCTGTTTTTTCCCCTTTTAGATTTGTGATTCTGTTGGACTGGCAAAACAGATAGCTTTGCATGCAGAACTGGTAAGAATCTAAGATACTTATTAATTATCCAAGAATGTTATCTAAAGTAATATAAGATCTTTCATATTAGCAAGTAAATAAAATGATTTTGCTGTGTAAGGTTATCAGTGGATACTATTGCTGATGCAGTATTTAGAATTTGGATAAATGACTAAGAATGTATATTTTTAGTGTGCTTTCATGTAAATATAAAAATATGAAAAGGTTACAAAGGCCATATGAATTGAAAAGTCTAAAATTTAAAGTTGTTTCATATTTAATTCATTAGTTGTACTTATCTGTGTTTTAGGATCGTAGGGCATCAGAAAAACAAAAGGAAATAGAGAGGGTAAAAGAGAAACAACAGAAAGAACTCAGTAAACAAAAACAAATCGAAAAGGTATGTAGTCCTAGTATCTAGATCTTTTTTGATGTAATGTTTATGAAGTTTCCTTAATTCAGCACGGTGACTTCCAGGTTGGAATTTCCAAATGAAATTCTGTTTCTGCTTCCTCAGCCACTTCATAATCAGATGATTCATAGCGCAGCAGAAAAGGAAGACATCTGTTTTCTGATAGGATGTTTACGTTATAGTTACCGATGTGTCGTCGACTTGCTGTTTAGCAAACGTACCAGAACTTATGTTTCCATATTCCAGCGAAGTTTGTTGCTATCAAAGCAGGTCTTTTGAGAGGCTGTGTGTATATAGACTTAACTGCCATTGCTGGAAGCTGTATTGGCTTCCAGGAATGAACATATATTTATGTAAATATTTAATGTTACCAGCAGTGTCAAATCATTGTCCATCCAACAGGATAATTTTAAGTTAGACAAGTTTCAGAGCAAAATCTGGAGAATGCATTAGATGGTGATACATGAGATTGTCAGACCCAGATATGGGTGGTGGCAGTAGCAACAGAAAAGAGAAATTTGCGGGATACTTAATGAGCACAGATCAGCAGGAATTGGGAATTGATTGGACTTATGGACAAAGGAGAGGGACGTGACAATGACACTGAAGTTGAGGCTTCCTTGCTAGGTTAGGCTGAGGAGGGCAACGGCTGATTTAGCAAGGTAAGTTGGACAGAGAGGTGGAAGGGAAGGGCTGTGGAGTGATCCATTGTGAGCCTTTTCGTGTGGTATGTAGTGAAAGATAACGATGGTCTGAATGTTGTTAGCCATAGAAATGGAGAAGAGGGAAATGTTGGCTTTTACAGGATTTCTAAAATGGTGCCAAATTTCACTTTGGTGTTGCACTGGTTGTGTGTAGTCTTTGTTTTCAGTAAGTTGCCAGAATTATGCATACATGTTCATGACAGAAAGATTGAGCAGCTCTCAAGTACATATTTTAAATGCATAGTTTTGCATTTGATTGCAAACAAACTTAGTTTCTTTTCTGTCTTTTCTACTAGGACTTAGAAGAACAAAGTCGGTTGATAGCTGCTTCCAGTAGACCAAACCAAGCCAGTAGTGAGGGGCAGTTTGTTGTCCTTAGCAGTAGCCAGTCAGAAGAGAGTGATTTGGGAGAAGAAGGAAAGAAAAGAGAGTCAGAAGCATGAACTTATCCTTGCTTTTTGGTTGGTATTACCCCCCTTGGAATTTATTGACGGTTTCTGTGGTGAAATGGCACAAGGTAACAACTTTGTCGATATACCAAGGAGACTAAAGTTTATATTTACCTGTTTTAACTTCATTTTTTAAAATAAGATTGACCTTGACCACTTAGGTATGCACTGTTTTTTTTTTTTTTCCTTAAAAACGATATACTATGCAGTAACATCAAATTCCACATGTCTAAAAGAAACCTGTTCATCTCCTTGAAGTAGATTGCTGAGGAATTAACACTTGTTCAAGCCTTTTTTCCTTCAAATTTTGAACTTCTTGCGTTGTAATTGGCTGTGACCATAAGAAACCATTATTCTTCAGCTTCAGATATTCATGGATATGCTTCCTCTTCTCGTTAGGAACATTTTTGCTGGCAGTGAGGAAGCTTTCAACTGAATCGGTTCAAAACCTTTATACAGAGAATTCTACAAGTTTGCAAATATTTTAACTATTAAATGTGCAATAGAACTTTTATAAAGTAATTAGAAAAAAGATTTTAGGCTTAAGGTTTCAAATTGTGGCAGGTGGTACTGTGATTTCAGGGCACTTTCTGGGATTGCTCACATTTCTCTGATGTATGACACCTGATGCCAGTGGGAAAGAAGCTTAAGTGTCTTCAGTTCAGGATTGATACAGCCCTTGGCATTTAATTATCTTATTCTTAGTTCTCAGGTTGGAACTTGAATTATTGCTGCAGAGCAGTAATGGTTAAAATAAGATTTTGGAATTTATTAAAAGGGATTTTTTTTGTTCAAGTACATTTTAGATTAGGACTTAAAATGTAAAGATATTGTTACAGGATAATACATCATATTTTCTGCATTGCGTGAAATAATTTTTATTGAAAATCAAGTGACATTTCAAAAGAAATTCTATAACGGTTGTTGCCTGCTTAAAGTAAAAATGCCCAGAGTTTAGTTTAGAAAATGTAATCTTTTAAATTTCAGACTGATATGCACAGTATTTTCATAATTCCATGTTTTGATAAAATACTGATCACCACTTTATATCCACAAAGGCAAATAACTAATATATGAGAATAGAATAATTTGCACTAGTTATTGTACATACTTCTACTCTTCAAATGTGTAAAAGGTCTAATTCTATGAAATATTGAAAGGAAATTGAATGTTCGGTATAAGAGAGTTGACCAAGGAAGGATTTTAGCCTAGTGCCAAGGTTAAATGATACTTCCCTGCTGCCTCCCTCTATGTCAAAACTTGATTTTTTTTCTTTACTCAGATTTTTAACATTGCTGATAGAAATTATGTTCCTTTGTTTCACGTGTAAAACTATATAGAGACAGGTTAATTATATTGAGTAAAATAGTCACATAACTAAAATTTTCAAGAGATTTGCCAGCCACTAAGACTAATTTTACAAGGGGAAAAGCCCTTTGTTCTTTGATATAGTCGTGTTAGTCCTGAATTTAGAAGCAGCATCTGTTTTAGCTCTCACAATATAGTGTGGCTGTTTCACATGGTGTGCACCCTGTTTTCTGTGGAATGGAATAATTATACATAGGATCATGATATTCTTTTTATCCATGTGCCAAATGGGAATAATGATTACTTGATAATCATTATTTTGAAGCCTTATGTTACCAAAACAGATAGTAAAAAAGTAGAATTTTACAGAATACTTTCTGAAGACAGTTGATTTTGTGCTTGCTAAATGGGAATGCTTTCTTGATAGTTTGTATGTCATTCCTTTGGTAGAAGTCAAAATTTCTGTTGTCAGCACTTGGTTTAGCCATGGTAGGTCTGGCTTTTAACCCTTCTGAGAATTAGTAAACTCTCTGTTTCATTAAGTCTTTTGTTTATACTATTCAGTTGTTGCCTCGCTTGGTTCAGATGAAACTTGTCACCCTACAAGGAAGGTGGTTAGCATTAGGGGCAGTTTTACGAGGCTGGCGCTTTGCACGGTAACTAAGTGCTGCCCTTTGTTAGTACTCTGGGTCAAAGTGAAGGCTAAAGTTAAAGGCACTGTCAGACTTAGGTAGTTCCTTTTAAGTCATGTTTTGATAGGAATTTCCTTAATAATACACCTATGTCCACAGATCAGACCAAAGAGCATTCCAACACCAAATCGAAGTTATTATGTGGGATTAACAATTTTAGATATTTCAACTTTTGTTCCATTGCTCTAGAACTATGTGAACTATTCCATACTACAGATATTTAAGCATCAATTTTAAGAAACTTTCCTTTTTGTTTGATGAAGGCTGCCCATGGGTTTCTGCATAATGTTAAAGCTGATCTTGGTCTGTTACCCTTTGAAATCCCTTCTGGCTCTTGGATGCTTTGGTGGTGATTGAATTAGAATTTGGGATAGCTTTCTCAGATTCATACTTATGTTTGATGGTTTTTAGAAATTAACAAAACTGATTCTTTAAAAGAAAAGAAACTAAGTCTACCTAATTCAGCTATGCATTCTGCTACCTATACAAACAGTACTTTTATAACTATGGTAATGAAATCAGTAGACAGGAAACTAAGTATTGCTTCTCCCTTTCAAAATTTTAAAAACTTGCTAACAAGGGACTGGACAAAGTTCCCAAGGCCAGTCTTGTTTTTGCTATTTCTACAATGACTAGTATGTGTTTAATTTCAAAAGAATTCTCAGGCTCTAGGGGTGGTAAAATGACGTTACCTTTATGCTTGGGAAAAGGGGAGTAGGGTATGCGTAACACATTACATAACATATAATCCTGTGTGGTAAAGGCATCTGACGTTAATTTTGAGTTACATGTAGGAGCTACAAATATTTAAGATTTGAATCTTATTATAAATGCTGATAGACCCCAAGATCCCATGTATTGCAAAACCTTCTGCTACCTGAATTAATTAATAAAATGAAAATACTAACATTGGTTTTGACAATGACCTCCTAGCATTCAAACTGTACTTAAAATGTTCAAACACACTGATTGTAGCAAGCAAGGCTTTCATTTTATTTTTTAGCAAGTTTGACTTACTCTTCTTTCATGAGATTTTGTTCTACATTAATGACACACATTGAAACTGGAACTATACGACACTTTTAAACTAGTCTCTTGTGGCTTGTACTCATGTAATTTACTTCAGTTAATATGAGAACTGGGGATTAAGTTATAACTAATGTGCAAAACTGCTTTGTATATTTGGTGATTTTGTAATGTTAAGTGAATTGGTTAATTCTTATCTCACTGATACTATTAATCATGCATATATACAATTAAAAATCATGCTACATTTCCTTTTAGAATTGAATTTGAAGAACTCAATTTTTATGTAATGGTGGTATACGTGTGGGGTGGAGAGCTTATTTTTTGTCAAAGTAGGTATTCTCTGACAAGGCTTCAGGAACTATGCTGTTAGGAGATTTTTAAAGTATAATAAAGTCCATGATTTTTGTATAGTCTTTTTTGTATGAGGTATTTGATATATACTCAGTTTTATTTCTCTAACTCCAAATGATGCTTATGAAACAAATGGACTTTTTCTTAATATGTTATGACACTACAGTTACACATCTAGGCCCATTGCAATTCCATAATAGCTAAAACGAAAAAAAGCGGTCACTTTACTGGGACATAACACTAATTCATCACTAGTGACTTCTTTCCTTTAGAAAAATAGATGTTTCAGGAATTACCCCTAGACATGTTACAGACAACATATACCTGCTATATTCAAAGAAACAATTTAAAGGCACAGGATACTGTGTACACCAGGTTAAGTGAGCTTGATGTGTAATTTTAATACTAATGCATATTCATCCCATGTGCTCTTTATACTTTCCTATAGCACTTACCAAGTTCTTTTCTTCCATTGGGAGTATCTGTTTTAATTCGTTTTGAGTTATATAAAATGTATATACTTTTAGAAGGTCCAGGAAGTAGATAAAACTAACTTTAGAATTATGTATCTATGTGCATGTATATCGTAAATATATTTGTATATTGACATATCTATAATCCGCTACTCACTTAAAACAGACACCACAATTTGATTAAAAAAATAAAAATTATTCATGCCAGCTAATTTTGCAAGTTTGAATGTGAAAATCATATCATTAAAAGTAACTTTAAGTCTGTGCTTACTGAATGTATAGCCATGAATCTCCACATCAGAAAGAAATTCTCTAACTTCAGTTTCCCTGAGATGACTATATTATGCAAAAAAAAAAGTATACTAACACTAAACATACAAATAACAAGGCTATAGTTGACTGGGCCTGTGGTGAAAATGAACATCATCCTACCCATCACTCTGTTCTTGTTGATGTGCTATCGAAATGCTACACAGGTGTGGCTGAATGCATGTCTCTTCACTTTCCTCACTTTCCAAGTACAGAAACCTGTACTTACCTTCACAGAATATACAGAAATAAAAATTTAACCTACATTCTATAACTGCTTTTATCACGTTTCTAAGAAGGAGGTTTACAGCAGTATAGGTCTATGTCAAGAAGCAAGAAAAATCTCAAAACAGCCTAACCTTACACCTAAAGGAGTTAAAGAACAAAACAAAGCAGCAGAAGGAAGGAAATAATAAAGATTAGACCAGAAATAAATGAATTGGAACAAAAACTAGATCACTGAAACCAGGAGCTGGTTCTTCTTTGAAAAGATCAACAAAATTGATAAACCTCTAGCCAGACTCATTAAAAAAAATAATTAAAATAAAATCAAAGAGAAGAAATAACCAATACCACAGAAATACAATTGTAAGAATATTATAAAAAATTATATGCTGATAAATTATAAAACCTAGGAGAAATAAATTCCTAGAAACATAATTTTACATAAAGCAGGAAGAAATAGAAAATTTGAACAGACCAATTACCAGCAAAGAAATTGCATTAGTAATAACAACTTCCAACAAACAAAAGTCCAGGACCAGATGGCTCCACAGGTGAATTCTACCAAACGTTTGAGAGTTAATATCTACTCTAATCAAACTATTCCAAAAAATAGAAGAGAAAGGAAAACTTGCCAATTCATTCTATGAGGTCAGTATCACACTGATACCAAAACCAGATAAAAGACACCACCAAAAAAGTGAACTATGGGCCAGTATCTCTGATGAACATAGATGCAGAAATCCTCAACAAAATACTAGCATACAGAACCCAACAATACATTAAAAAAATCGTCATAATCAAGTGGGATTTATTCCTAGGATGCAAGCGTGGTTCAATATTCACAAATCAATCAACATGATACATCGGTAAGAAAGGATAAAAGTCATATCATCTCAATAGATGCAGAAAAAGCATTTGACAAAGTATGACATCCATTCATGATAAAAAAAAAACCCTCTACAAAGTAGGTCTAGAGGAAACATACCTCAACATAATAAAGGCCAAATATGAAAAATCCACAGTGAACTTCACATTCAGTGGGGAAAAACCAAGAGCTTTTCCCCAAGGTCAGGAACAAGACAATGATGTACAGTGTCCCCACTTCTATTCAACATAGTACTAAAGTCCTAGCCACAGCACTTAGACGACAAAAAGAAATAAAAGGCATCCAAATTGGTAAAGAAGAAGTAAAACGTTCACTATTTGCAGATATATATAGAAAACCCTAAAGACTTCAGCAAAAGACTACTAGAACTGATAAATGAATTTAGTAAAGTCGCAGGAAGCAAAATCAACGTACAGAAATCTGTTGCATTCCTATGTGCTAATAATGAAGCAACAGTAAGTGAAATTAAAAGAAAAAGAGGCAAAGAAACATACTCTTAACTATAGACAACAAACTGATGGTTACCAGAGGGGATTTGGGTGCAGGGATGGGTTAAATAGGTGATGGGGATTAAGGAGTGCACTTGTGATGAGCATTGGGTTTGGCAGTGTTGAATCACTAAATCCTACATGTAAAACTAATATTACACTATATGTTAACTAACTGGAATTTTAATAAAAGCTTTTTAAAAATCCTCCCATTTGTAATTGCACCAAAAATAACAAACTATTTAGATACAAACTTAACCAAAGAGACGAAAGACCTGTACTCTGAAAACTATAAAACACTGATGAGAGAAATTGAGGATGACACAAAGAAATGGAAAGACATACCATGCTCATGGATTGGAAGAACAAATATTGTTAAAATCTCTATACTACCTAAAGCAATCTACAGATTTAATGCAACTGCTATCACAATACTAACAGCATATTTCACGGAACTAGAACAAACCTAAAATTTGTATGGAATCACAGAAGACCTTGAATAGTCAAAGCTGTCTTGAAAAAACTGGAGGAATCACAGCTTCAGGCTTCAAGTTGCCTTATAAAGCTATAGTAATCAAAACAGTATGGTACTGGCATAAAAATAGACACATAGCTCCATGGAACAGAATAGAAAACCCAGAAATAAACCTACAATTTTATGGCCAATTAATCTTTGTTTTTTAATCTCTGACAAAGGAGGCAAGAATATACAATGGGGAAAAATCTCTTCAACAAATGGTATTGGGAAAACTGGACCACGTTCTTACACCATACACAAATAAAATGGATTAAGGACCTAAATGTGAGACCTGAAACTATAAAAATCCCAGAAGAGAGCACAGGTAGTAAGTAATGTCTCTGACATCATCCATAGCTACATTTTTCTAGATATGTCCCTGGAGGCAAGGGAAATCAAAGCAAAAAGATACTATTAGGGTTACATCAAAATAAAAGTCTTCTGCACAGCGAAGGAAACAAACTGTCAAAACAAAAAGGCATCCAACCTACTGAATGAATGGGAGAAGATATTTGCAAATGACATATCTGATAAAGGGTTGTTCTCAAAATATATAAAGAACTGATACAACTCAACACCCAGGAAACAATCCAATTAAACAATGGGCAGAAGATATGAATAGACATTTCTCCAAAGAAGACCTGCAGATGGCCAATAAACATGAAAAGATGCTCAACATCATCATCAGGGAGATGTAACTCGAAACTACAATGTGATAATCTCACACCTGTCAGAATGGCTATATTGGAAAAACACAAGAAACAAGTGTTGGCAAAGATATGGAAAGAAAGGAATCCTCGTACAGTGTTGGTGGGAATGCAAACTGATGTAGTCACTTTGGAAAACAGTATGGAGTTTCCTCAAAAAGTTAAAAATAGAACTACCATATGATCCAGTAATCAGACTACTGGGTATTACCCCCAAAATACAAGAACACTAATTCAAAATGATACATGCACCCCTGTTTATTGCAGCATTATTTACAATAGCCAAATTATGGAAGCAGCCCAAGTGTCCACTAATAGAAGAATGGATAAAGAAGTGGTATTCATACACAATGGAATATTATTTAGCCATAAAAAAGAAATGAAATCTTGCCATTTGCAATAACATGGATGGATCTAGAGAGTATAATGCTAAGCGAAGTAAGTCAGAGAAAAATACCATATGATTTCACTCATGTGGAATTTATGAAAAAAACAAATGAACATAGGGAAAGAGAGGTGAATCAAGAAACAGACTCTGAACTGTAGAGAACAAACTGATGGTTACCAGAGGGGATGTCAGTGAGGAGATGAATGAAACAGGTGATAAGGATTAAGGAGTGCACTTTTGATGAACACTGAGTGATGAATGTATAGAGTTGTTCAATCTCTGTATTGTACACCTGAAACGAATTTAACACTGTATGTTAAATACTAGAATTAAAAATTTTAAAATAATTTAAAAAGGGGCTCCTGGGTGGCTCAGTTGGTTAAGCGTCTGACTCTTGGTTTTGGCTCAGGTCATGATCTCATGGTTCATGATTCAAGCCCTACAATGAGCTCTGCGCTGACAGTGCAGAGCCTGCTTGTGATTCTCTTTCTCCCTCTCTCTGCTCCTCCCCTGCTCATGCTGTCTGTCTCTATCAAAAATAAATAAACTTAAAAAAATAATTGAATAAATACAGCTGCTATCAGTGAGCCCCTCTTGTGTGTCAAGTACTGCACTAGAGTCAGTACAGAAAAACATAAGCCATCTGAAAACCCGTTTAATTTCTATTCCAGTGATAACATTAACCAGTAAATGGGAACCCTTAGCCAGGGTTTTATGGAAAGAAGGACTGCATGTTTCCCATTAATGATGACGTTGCAATTGAAAGTTCTGTTTCAGTTAACCAAATTACTCCACTTCAGTGCGGGACTCTACAAGTAAACAGACATTAAGCTGGCCTTGGGACTTTTGCATAAGAACAGCTAACTTGTAGGTCAAGTACTGGGGTCAGTATTTTATTCAATGTAATTACTAAGACATTTTATGTATGTACTTCTCTCTAAAAAGGATTACTGTTAAGAATCCTTTTAAATTATTAAAGGTGACATTTACTGTTTTGAGCATGTAGAAATGTAGATTCTTACATTTAATACAAAATCAGTACAGAGTGAGAACTGATACATTTCTGTTAATTGAAATTTTACAGTTTGGTTTTTTTTTTTTTTAACTGCCTTTCAGAATGCTCTTGAGAAGCAATATTAAGAATATTAAGAAATAGGGGGCGCCTTGGTGGCTCAGTCGGTTAAGCCTCTGACTTTGGCTCAGGTCATGATCTCACAGCTTGTGAGTTTGAGCCCCACGTCGGGCTCTGGAGCCTGCCTCGGATTCTGTGTCTCCCTCTCTCTCTCTCTCTGACCCTCCCCTACTCATGCTCATGCTCATGCTCTGTCTCTTTCTCAAGAATAAATAAACATTAAAATTAAAAAAAAAAAAAGAATATTAAGAAATAGTATTAACATGTAGATTTGCATTGAGATTTTAGTTGTTAGGTAAAGTGAGAAATAATGAATCCTATGTAACAAGTCAAATTTTAAGAAATGCAACTCAAAGAAATATACCTTTTCATCTAGTTTGATTACCAGGTTCCTGTGAAAATTCCTTGTCCGTAAAGATCATATTCTTTGTAAAGGATATACGCTTTTAGACGGTTTGGTAATGGAAGAAATGACATGAAGACAGGGCAGCGCAAATGTAACTTCCCCATACACTTCCGGATCTTTAGGCGGCACAAATGTTTGAGGGATCGAGGGTTTGCTGAAATGAGAGAAACACATGTTATCCAAATGGAAAAGAGCTGTTCCTTCTTTTAGTGATCTTAGGGTTTAGTCAGCAAATGTATGTTATACTTAAGCCACCAAAATTTTCATTTGCTGTGTTGAAATGGAAAAGTTAAAAGCGAAACAGCTTTTCCCTTCTCTTTGCAACCCTTCCTGTAGATACGATTACAGAACCATGTCAAGTTAAGAATCCAAAGACTGGCATCAGTTGTGGCTCTGGCCTGTGAGACCTGAAATCCTTAAATCTTTGTGTTCTAACCACTCCCTTGCCCTGTCCTATCCCTCTGGATCAGGCTGAGAACTAAAAGATCACCACCCAGGGGGAAATTAGATGAAAGAAACTCTTAATTTGACTTATGTTCTACTGTGAAAGAATGTGGTTTGGAGCATCCTTTGATATTCTCTGCGGGCTTAGATCTTCACTTTTTCTCATCCCTGTTTTTGTTGCCATTTCATAGCTTTTATTAATTCCTGTATGTACAGTGTTCCATGGGATTAGGAGAAAGGCATTACCTACCATATAATATGTAATTACCTAACAGATTTTATCTACTGGGAAATGATAAGAAGTACAAAGTAAGTAATAAATAGTAACTTTTTTTTTAGAGAGGAATAGTATTTTCCTTTCTTTAGATAAAGCTTTTAACCAGAAGAGAATGTTTTATGAAGCAAATAAGAATACCTTTTATTTTTGGTAAAAATCTTTTAGAAGAAAGGAGGATACTCACTTAAGATAAAATGGATTTCTGACCAGAGCCCTTGTTTTTGGAGCACAGCTTTCAACTTTGAACAGATTCGAACTTGATCAACATAATCAAGCATCACTCGAACAACCTTCCCAGAGAGATGTTGCAGCCATGACAAAGTTATTACTTCACAGAACTAAGGAAGAAAATTGGAACTATGAAAGCAAATGAAAAACTGGAGTAACTATGGGGGGGTTTAGAACACAAAACTCAGAGTTAGGAACCAAGGTCTCAAGCCCCTCATTTATAAACCAGGCATTGAACAAGGAAATGATTTCTTAGCTCTGACATTTGGAAAAATACTTAACTGCTGTATCTTCAGAACTATGTAAGGTGTAATCAGGGTGTGAAAGAGACAGTTGTCTAATATCCATTGTTCCCTTTGGTTGGCCACACGGCTCTCTGGAATAAAGATTACCTCTCCAGCTTCCTTGCACCTAGACGTGGCCACTTAAGTTCTAGCCAGTGAGATGTGAGTGGAAGTGTGAGCAACCCCCAGAATGCACTTAAAAGAACACGGTGTGTGCTGCTTCAGCCTGCCTGCCTCCTTGCTGGCTGGAATGTGGATGCAAGTTTCTCCTGTGTCAGGAGCTGTCCAGTTAGAAGGCTGTTTACCTGTGGCCTTTATATGAAGGGAACGAGCCACCTTATTAAAGTCACTTTCATTTTGGGTTTTCTGTCATTCACAACCTACTCCTATCCTCATGCCTGACGGATATGATCGTTTCTGCCGGTAGGTAATTTACATGCTCCTAGACAAGATGCCCATGTAAGAAGTCAAGTACTACTACATAATAAGTCAGGAAATAATACAAGATGATATACACCTAAATGCCAGCTCCTACATTAATCATAACCTAAAACTAATAATACAATATTAATATGTTGCCTTCACTTTCCAGAATTGATTCAAAGTGCTTTCTCCGTTCACTATTTAATTTTTGATTTTAATACGAACTCAGGTATTTGTAGTGCATCTGTGTGCTGAGCACAGATCTCTAAGCTGAGGAAAGTGGTGAACAAGAGCTTACTTACACTGATGTATTTGTGGAGGAGACATGTAATCAGTAAATGTTAAAAAGATAATTTCAGAAAGTGGTAAGTGCTATAAAAGAAATAGCATTATCAGAAGATTAGGGAAGACAACTACCTTAGATAACGGTGGATGGGTAAGGAAGGGTCTTTTTGAGAAGGTAACGTGTGAAACTTGAAGAGTGGCAGCTTTTTGAAAAGTTGGGGATGAGCTCAAGTTGGGGAAAATAGAAATGACCGGTTAGGGGGGAAATAGACTGGTGTGATGCAGACATCACAAGAGGAACACATCTCAAGAAGAAGAGGGTACTCAACTGCATTTTTTGTGTTTCTTTCTCATTAAAAAGGTGGCCAAAGAAACCTATTTAATCAAATTTTAGACCTAAAAGAGATAGCCAAGAACTAAGGGATACAGGTATCAGGACCCTAGAAACATTTTAGCTCGATGACTCAGCACTTCAGAGAAAAAACATAACTAGTTTGTAAGACTACATTCATTCTTTAAAACCTTACTCAGATGCTAGTTCATTTGTGAAACTCCCTAAGTAAAGTTAAATCACTTCCCTCTGAACTGTTCCTGTACCTTTTACATCTACCATCATGTTTATTTTACCACGTATTTATCACATTAAAATCTTTTCAGGGTTCCTGGGGAGCTCAGTTGAGCTAGGTAGCTGGGTAGCTCATGAGATTGAGCCCCACGTTGGGCTCTCTGCTGACAGCATGATGCCTGCGTGGGATTCTCTCTCCCTCTCTCTCTGCCCTCCTCTGCTCTCTCTTGCTCACTCTCTTTCAAAATAAATAAACTTAAAAATCTTTTGAACTATGATCTTCTGGAGAGAATGGATGGAGTCTTATCTCTTGGTGTAGTCCAGGGCCACTAATAATGATTGTATAAGTTGATACAGACAATACTGTGCACTTACCATAGTGTCTTTGATAACTGTAGATGTCCAGCCTTCAAAAGTATAGCAAGGATGAACTTTGTCTCCATGGGGACAATCAAAGCATCGCTCTGTGTCATACCCATAATTCAAGAGCATCCTGAGCATGACTTCATCTTTCAATGTGTATTGCAGTGCTGATGGGAAATGTAAAGGGTTGACTCTGCAGAAGTAATTGACGTTGGCCCCATGCCGTAGCAGCAGACTTATCAGCTCATAGTTGCCCATCCTTAGGGCTATCTGGAGGCAGTTAACTGGGTCTTGATTGGGCAGAGCTCCAGCACTCAGAAGCAGCTTAACTGAAGAGAGGTCACCATTTGATACAGCAAAATACAAAGCTGACTTCCTATGGTCATCATAGTGTTTGCGAATTCTCTGATCCAGCATGAAATTTACATCAAATCCAGCCTGGATGAGGAATTCCAGGCATTGGGGGTGTGCTCCTGCTGCTGCACAGTGGACCGGACTGATGCCACTCTGCTTAATGGCAGCAAAATCCGTAACTGGAACCAAAATCTTCAGGGCTCTGAGAAAGAGTTTCAGGGGGTATTTAAAAAATTGTTTTTGTTAAGATGTAGTATTAACCTGTTTACGATTATTATATGCTAGTACAGGTGGTATTAGTATCAGGTGGCATTTAGAACCCCCTAACCCCCAAAAAGTATAATTCCTGCATGTAAATGCTCAGCTACTTAGTGAAGTTAAATAAAACTGTCTAGAGATAAAACTCAGAATTAGTCCAATTAGTGAGACCGGGAGCTCCCCTTATTGCCTAAAGACCCGATAATAAAATAGTTTTATGTCTCTTCTGTGGTTACAGAGGATGCCTGACTTCACTGTCTTACTGGTTGAGTTTATCTTTAAAAGGGTGTTAGAATTATATGATCAGAGAAGAAGAATATAAAGTTCCCAGAAGCTGCTCCAAAGAAACCCCACAGCTTTTGCTAGTTCTATTATTTGTGGTGATGTCATTGAACTTACAACAAGTGGCCTCTGTCAGCTGCAACATGAATGGGAAGGTGGCCTGAATTCTTAGGGATGTTGGCATCAGCTCCATGCTCTAGCAAGAGAGTCACAGAATCTGGATTTCCTCCACTGGCGGCTTCAAGTAAGATGGAAGAAGAGTCAGAGGCCTGACCAAGAGCATTAGCTCCTAAGAGGAGAAAAAGTCTTGTTATGCAAAAATCTTTTCCACTCTACTACTTATGCATTCTTAATATAGAAGCACTACCAAAAAGCAGTTATTAAGCAGCCACTTGAGCAAAGCACTACAAAGTCAAAGAAATAAGAAAGGTGCCTCCTGCTCTCGGCCAGTTTATAATGTAGTTGGGGAAGGAAGAAATGGTGCAAGCAGTCTCTCAGTTAAAATTAGGTTGGCTTTCAGAGTAACTTTATAAGTTAATTGTTTGGAACTTGCAAATTCCAGGAGAAGTCTTTTTAAAGGAGATTTTATTTCCAGACTAGCCTATAAAAGTCCACTTACCCCACCCTTATATATAGCATGGTACCAACAATCCTGTTGGACTGTAACACCATGCCATCTGTTGATGTTATGGTGAAAAATGGGTGTTTGTTCTGTTTTTTCACATGTTCTTAGGTAGCTGTTCACAGTAAGACATACTGTGGTTGTTTGTTGTTGAAGTTGGGGACTTATAGTTAAAAGGATAAATTGTAGTACTCAATATGCTGTCATGTGATGGTGTGGGTAATAAGAGTACAATTGTAGGCAAAATGTCCTCTAAAAGATCTCAGTTCTGGATTTTGAGGGGAACTGGATGGTGAAGGAAGGAGAAAGGAGTTTTGGGTCAGTTGCAGAAGGCCTCTCAGTAAAATGGGTTTTGAAGAAAGAGTCACCTTTGAAAATGGACAAAGAGAAAGGAGATCATTCGGGGCCTATTCACAGCTCCTATAAAAAAGATGTAGTGGCTTTAAATTAGTAAATAGTAAATTAGTAAATAGACTCCATAGTCATCAGAATACAGTGATTAAGAACCCCCCCCCCTCCTGGAATGCATGAAGAAATGTCTAATAAGCCTCCATGGGATGAGTGCTCACTATGTGCAGGTTCCTGTGTGCATACTTTCTAAACAACAACAGCCCTAACAAGCAGGTGCTAGTATCTTCTTTTTAAAGAGAAAAAAACCATAGCTCATTGAGGTTAAGTGACTTCCCCAGAGACGCACAGCTGGTAAGCAAGGCAGTTCGGGATTCACATACAGGTACACCAGACCCAGGGCCTATTTCTATGAAGCAGTGTTTCCACTCTAATAATGCAGGGCAGTAAAGTAACATGATTTGGAATGAGACAGATGTGGTTTCAAATCTTGGCTCTGCCATTTACTAGTTATATCACTTTGTGCAAATTACATCATAAGGGAGTTACCTCGGAAAGTATTCACTGAGGTCAACCGATGTGGTTTCTTTAGAGTTAAGGATTTAAAATCTGGTGCCTCTCTTTATATTTTAATCAGTGATCTACACAAAAGGTTACTCTTGTTATGTAGATGAAGGGTCTAGTGTTTATTTTTGTTACTCTAGCTATTGACTTTAGACATCTCTGCTGTTGCTCATTTAAAACATCTTACTTAAAATGTCTTATGGCCACTGATTGGGAACTACAACAGCCTCTCCTGTATGATAGTAAAGTTTCAGGTAAGTCTAAAAAGCAGAAAGTTGTTCTTAAATATAGGAATCTCTGTAGTCTAGAATATTGGAGACCAGGACCATGTATTGTTAAAGAAAGAAAGAAGGCTTCTGGACACAGACAGGAAGGAGAATACAAAAGGTAATTCTAATATTGGGACTTTATTAAATATTGGTAAAGATTTGCTTTGAAAAAAAGCTTTAGATACTACATTGCTTCACTTAACAGGGTCATCAATGGGGGTTCTCCTCAAAGCCAATAAATTGCAGAGTTCTCTGAGCCAAGGACTCTGCCAGTTAAACCAGATCTCAAATTGGTGGCAGGAGAGGGCACGTTTAAAAGGAAGTCCTGCAACTGGTACCATCCCTGACCCTCTTTCCTTAAGTATAAAATGACGATAATGCCTACTTCCTAGGGTTTTAGAAGATCACGTGAGGCAGCGGTAGCTTATTGCCTGGTGCTTAGAAAGTACTCAATAAATGTAAATTGCCTACCTTCTCTCAGGGTTTTGGTTATTACTAAAGGAAGAACTGGGACCCAAAGAGGAGCAATCAGGAAAAACTTCCCAACACCAGAAGCATCTGATAACACATTGGACTGCCTCATGACTTAGCAGAGACAACATGTAGGGGGTAATATGAGGACTTTTGTTCTGTGACTCTAGAAAAGGACAACAGGCAAAACATTTAAAAACTGACCATCCTCAGCATGGTCGGGGAACATTATGCTAGAGTAAGGTGCATCCTAGTAATTTTAGGGAAATTGCTCCACATCAAATGAGAACTGTTCAATCTCTAGGCTTTTTAGTAGCCAGTATTAACACATACTTTCATCAGACATTTGTTAGGCTTAAATAAAATGTTAATTTCTATCATCTTGAAGCTCTTCACAAAAAGGAGGATGCTTGCGTCACGTTATCCCTTGGGGGTGTGCTGACCGTATAGAAAATCTTGCCTTTCTGCAGTAACATTTCCATGATTTCAGTGTATCCACTTTGGGCAGCAAGAGCAAGAGGAGTGAATCCATAGGAGCTCCGTGGATCAGGGTGAGCCCCAGAAACCAGCAGCAACTTTACTATGTCCTGCCTGCCCAGTTTGGCTGCTTCATGGAGAGCGGTCCTCTCGTTGGTACACCGAAGATTGACATCTGCCCCATGGCTGATCAGCAAGGAGGCCATGTCATAGGAGTCACGTAGAACAGCTGGGAAATTGGAAGTGAAATGTCACCAGGAAATTATGGCCAGAGTATCTTACTAGCCAGTGTCCCTCAAGCTTCTTAATGAGCTCTTCCTAGCTACCCCCCTGTGCCAACATTTTGTGTTTAGGAAACACACTGTTAAATGAGGCATATATCAAATAATACCAATAGTGTTTTACATCAATACCCTATTGTCTTTTCTGTAAGCCATGAACAGTTACTGTCTATTGGCTGCTTATGTGTCTGAAAAACAAAACATATAAAATTTTCATTTATCATTTTTGTGTTCCTCCCTCAAGAAAATGGGAACTTAAGTACCCAGTACAGTCCTAGAAATGCTCCTGGGTACTTTAAACAAAGAAAAACAAAAACAGCAGTAATTATGAAATTATTCGTAACCTCGTGTTTTGTTAAAATTTTCTAATTGGTTTTTCTGCATTTATGCTGTTATCATTCGCATTTGGATGATAACCTTTAAGTCCTTCAAGATTCTAAAACAATTTACTGTATCCATCTCCCTATCCATTTGTTAATTATTGGCACCCCTGTGTATGAGGAATCTTGCTAGGAGCCAGATGTTGAATCAGTGTGAATTCTGTCTATAACGGTTTATAATGTGCCATAGAAAGTGCTGTAGGACTGGAAATACCAAGTGCCAAGGGTGTTGGGTCTTTTTTTGGCTCATTGAGCTGGCACTTAGTGTGCCCTTTGATTCTGGAAACACATGTCCTTTGTTTTAGGAAATCATTTTCTTGACTTATTTCATGATGGTATACCACCTCCATCTTGTCTCTTCTCTTTCTAGCGTTTCTGAGATTCATGTGTTGCTCCTCTTAGATTGTCCTAGTTTTTTTCTTTTTCTTTCCTATTTCCCATTTCTTATCTTCTGGAAACTTCCCGAAACTTTATCTCCCAGCACTTGTTTTGAGTTTTATATTTCTACTATCATATTTTTAATTTTCAAGAGTGTTTTTGGTTCTGTTTTGTTCAGTTTTTTGGTAATATCCTATTATTTCATTAGTTTTCACTAATTGCTCTAAATGAATTCTAATTTCCCCCTACATTTTATTTTGCCTAAATAGTCAGTCTCCTCCAAGTTTCTTATCTCTGTTGAAGACTTTTCTCAGATAGTCCTTGACTATCTGCTCATGATTAAGAGTCGGGGACTAAAAAGCTGACTGGGAATCCTAAATGTTGGGAGGGGCTCTTGGAGTGTGGTCATAGCTATATGTTGCTATGTCTGGGCCATTTGTTGGGGAACCCCCAATTTCACTCCCTTCAGTTCTTTCTTTTTGGGTATATCATATTCCCCAGAGAAGCCTCTTCTTGGAGGGTAAAGTTCTGGTTGCCATCTTTCTAGAATCCTGGTGGAAGAGGAGGGCTGGGAGGTCTTGGCTTATGCTTAATTCCTCCAGTATTTTCAATCTAGTACTCCCACCCTTGTCTAATACCCCCCATCCAGAGAGCCTCTGTTTAAATTTCCCAGATGATAAATGTCCAGAACTCGGGTGGTTTGGGAGAAGGGACCACTCTGGCTACTCATTCCTTAATAGGGTTCAACCAATCCTCCCGTTAGCTGCCTGTCCTTCACCCACGTTCCATGAGGTAACTGCCGCCAACAACTTCCAAGCCTTTGATGTAATTGTGCTGCTTTCCCCACTACCAAGTTGAGTTGGCTTTCTTGTCACTGAGTATTCATCCACCTGCTCTCCAGGTTTTAAAAAACTGTGTTGTTGTTGTCTCCTCTCCTGTTCTCCTCATTCTTTTGTATTTTACCTCATTAAGACAATTTCTTGACTATAATTTTAGTGAAGACTCAGGAGGGAGGAAAATTAGCCATTCGTATTCAATCTGCCGTCTTTACCCCACCATTGGTTGCCTCTCCCTACTCTGCTCACCTTTTATCGTTCTTACACCTAAATTAATTGGTTAAGACACCATGCAATGCAAAATGATCAGCCAGTTGGCAGAGATTTTGCCTCAGGCCACCTCAAGGACAAGTCTGTAGAAAGCTTGAGGGTCAGGTACCCATGACATGGGTCAGTTGGGACCAGAATGACAGCACTGCAACTATGTACAAAAAGCTGCCTTTCTATTTGCAACGATGTGGATGGAGCTAGAGAGTTATGCTAAGTGACATCAGAGAAAGACTAATACCATATGATTTCACTCATCTGTGGAATTTAAGAAACAAATGAGCAGAGGGGGGAAGAAAAGAGGAAAACCAAGAAACAGACTCTTAACTATAGAGAACTGATGGTTGCTGGGGGGGGGGGCAGGGGTGTGGGTGAAATGTGATGGGGATTAAGGAATGCACTTGTGATGAGCACCAGGTGTTATATGGAAGTGTGGAGTCACTATATTATACACCTGAAGCTAATATAACATTGTTATCTAACTGGAATTAAGATGAAAACTAAGAAAAATTTTTAAAAAGTTGCCTTCAAAACCTCTGGGATGGGGGACACTCAGAATGACAGACTGTTTTCCAGAGACAAGGTACTAATTTACCTGTAAGAAGAGGAGAATTGCCTTCAGAATTCTTGGCATTTGGATTGCAGCCGTTGACAAGAAGAAAACTGGTGTTTTCTAAGAGGCAACTGCTGACAGCCAAAAAAAGTGGCGTTTCCCCGCTGTGGGTGGTTTGCTCCCACACACTGGGTTTTGAAGCTGAAATAATTCCATTAGACCACACAGGTTAAGATACAGAAATAAATTTTAAATTCATTTCTCAGAAGCATCAGGAAGAGTTGTAAAGGGAGCTTACCTTTCAGAGTTATTTCCAAAATGTTCTTGCTTAATTGCACCGCAGCCTTATGCAGAGGAAGCCAGCCTATCTCATCTGCTTCATCAAAAGCAGAATGGCACTTGGTCAGGCGTGCCAATGCATCTTCCTTACCTATTAACGAGTCGAATGGGCACAGATTCACATTTGGCACACACACAAGGCAGCCCATACTGCTTCCGAATTCCACCATCAAGGTTAGTGCACGAGACGACAGAGTTCTAGCACCACCCTTTATGAGAGACGCATTCAAATGGCATAGGACGAACAAGCAGGTGTTCGCCTAGTGTTCCATACCATCCCAGCCAGTGGCCACCCCTCGTGTGGTTACAGAGAAAGAGCCCAGTCCACCGAGGAGCCCAGGAGCTCTTGGCTAAGTGGTGCTGTGGTGTTTTCTCGCAGGCTCTTGACAATCAGCGTTGGACACCCCCACAGTGTTGAGCATTTGGGAGAACCTGCTTCTAGGCTTTCCTCAGCTCAGAGGGGAGGTGCTGCCCTTTGTCCTTTGTCAGCATCACATCTTACCACAAGTTGGAGGGGATAGAATAAGAAGAGTACTTAACTGTCTCTATTGTTTCAATTATCTTCTTATAGTCAGCGCTCACAAAGGAATGGGAACTGCATAGAAAATAAATATATATGTAATCCCCAAAGTGAGGGAAAACAAAGGCATGTGACAAAAAACAAAAGGAAACAATAAGGGCAATAGTAGTTAGCCAAGGATGAACTCTAACAACAAACTCTTAAAATGAGGCTTAATGGGAATACTTCCAAAATATATGTGGTGTGACCCTAAACATGCTCCAGGGAAATCGGTCTCCTGTGTCTGTCTTCCTTGGTGGGGGGGTGGCATTATTCCACCTGTCTCAGGTAGACCAAGTCAGCAAGCCTTCCTAAGTTCCATATAATTCTTGCAAGTCTAATAACTGAAATCTACAACTATAGTCAATTTCTGTAAAATATTTCAGTCCTCAAAATCTTATGCCTTCCAGTCTAAAATCATGACTTAATTACTGAATGAACTTAAAAAATTTTAATCACAAGGTTAATATAATCTAATAAACCCAATTTTTTTTTTAATTTTTGAGTGAGAGAGAGTGCAAGTGTGGGAGGGTCAAGAGAGAGAGGGGGACAGAGGAGCCGAAGCAAGCTCTGTGCTGACAGCAGTGTGCCCAAAGTGGGGCTTGAAGTCATGAACCATGAGATCATGACCTGAGTGGATGTCAGACTCTCAACCGACTGAAGCCACCCAGGTGCCCCTAAACCCAATTTCTTTACAAAACTTTAACTATTTAAAGATTATTCCTAAATGTAACACAAAAGTATAGGAATAGCGTGGTAAAGAGACGCTGAAGCCAGACTGCCTACCTCTTACCTAGCAGCTCTGTGACCTCGGGTAACACTTATCTGTGCTTATCAGTATTCTTATTTCTACACAGGGATAACAGTACTTACAACATAGAAAGGTAATGAGAACTAAATGAGTCAATATTTAAAAAATGCTTAAAAATAGTGCAGCACAAAGTGATCACTCCGTGAGTTTGTTACTTTAAAAAAAAGTATAGTTTTAACGTATTTCAACATCTCTATGTTTAATTATAAAGTCTCTTAGAGCTAAAACCACATTTATCCAGTTTTACCTCCAGCAGGCAAATAGAGGTCACCACCCCAAGCAAACAACTTTTATCACCCCTGAAAAACAATAGTAACTGCTGGTGGGTGGGGGGGTAAGGTTGCAGATCAGTCAGAGAGCATCTGAGCAGGTGTGCTTGGCTGTGCACATTCCACCTCCAGGGCGATTCTTTTACATCAGCGAGGGACCCGCGGAGTCCTTTTCTAGTGCCGTCATTACAGAATTCTGAAGACATACCTCAGAAAGGGTTAGTCTCTTCTGGGTTTAAGTTTACATAATTCCTTCTTTTGGTATGAATCAAAAGACTGGACCTTGCTCTGTCTCCCCACGAAGGCTGATAATTTTCTATGTGTATTGCTTAGCTTTTTGCATTTCCTTGGCTCCCCAAAGACAGGGTGCATTAGAGTTCTCTAGTCTTTCACATCCTAATGTATTTCTTCTGGTTTCCAGTCTCCAAATCCTCATGTAGAGCTGCTCCTAACCTCCTTCAACTGTTTACTAATTACATTCTGAATTCTTTCCAAATTGTTCAAGTCTCATAGATACTGAAATGATAATTGAAATGGATTTTGACCCTCTCTTCTGTTTTTATCACAACACTAGAAGTATACTAATGACAAGTCTCAACTGTTGAATCCTTCCAGTACATCACCAATGAGATCCCATTACCTCTCATCTGCAGGTGCCTGCTGTGTAGTTCCCGGCTTGTGAATGTCCTGTATACTCTCCTGGATGACGAGCTGGGTATCAAAGTCCTCATCTGTGTCTTCATCACTGGCGTAATTATCCATGTGAGACGCTGACAGATTTCAAGTCAGAATGAATTGACAATATTTTTCCAGTTACGAAAAGATTATCAGTTTCATTACAAATGAAACTCAGAAAACTACAAAATTGAAAGGAGTGATAAATGAAGCAAATGCAAGATTTAGAAAAAATACCCATTACATTTTTTCCCATAAATTCAAAAGAGTTTTCTGGACTGCCACAAATTCAATATAAATTAGAAGTTGCCATGATTAGCCATTTACTTAATGCCTACTCAGGAAAATCAACCTTCCGTATAAAACTTGGGTCAGTGTCGTTTTAACTATGAAAGTAATGGTTTATTTTAGACCTGGCTTATGAGTTTTTTCTCAGTCATTGTAGCCCTCACCCAAAACATCTTTATGCTGCAACAGCAAATATTAAAAATAAACACATCATAGGAATATATGCACTCTCATAATAACAACATATAACAGGAATAGTGGTAGTAAAAAACAATGTATTTTCTTAGGCAATAACTCAGTTGTTTAAAAGAACATTTCTGTTGTATCATAGAATAGGTTCAATCACATACCAGACTTTTTACCTTCTGTTATATCCTTTAGGAGAGCATGGAAGTTCTCACTGTAAGATTAGCACATCAGGATTTTCATTTCTATTTAGGGTCTCCCCTCCCCGTAGTGGCCATTCCATTAATAGCTTTACTATAAATACATGATCATAAGACAGTCTGGCACATTCTCCTTGTTTTTTACATGGGGTTTAGCTCTATTTGGAAACACGATCCCTTCTCTTCACTGCTATATTCATCAAATTTAAAGGACTAAACATTTTATTCCTGGTATAAAATGCTTTTGCAAGGGGTTGGCTGTGTGAAGTGAATTCATTCTCCTGCTCATGGCCACTGCAGACCAGAATCAATTTTTCATCTGAGAGGCCATTTTTCTGTGACCGATTTATCAAAGTGACTGTCCCCACAGTCCTGATTCACTGGGTAGCTGCACCTACATTTTCTTTGGGCTACAGAGCTGCAGCCTAAAGTGTACTGGGAATCCTAAGGAAGGAGTTAATTCCACACACAAGATAATACAATTTCAACTGTAATTTTGTATTGTTGAAATGTTTTAAAATCGATAATCTATACTAATATTTTGAATGTATATACTAAATGAGAACATTAACTATTAAAAATAAGGAAGAGACACTTGGTATTTCCAATTAAACACGAACTAAATGCCAAGAAGCACGCTATGGCCTGGGGTGGACAGGCCTGCCGCCAGCCACCTTACTGCCTCTGTATGTACGCTTCCTGCCCCGGGGGACTGTGAGAAATGGAGCTGATGTTGTAAAAGTATGATGTAAGGGGTTACTTCCGGAATTGTTTTGATACTTCCTTATTTATAACCATCTCTGGTAAGTGAGTAGAAAGGGAACTACTCTTGAAGCTGAAGAAATGACTGCACACTTGTGAAAACAGATGTTTTCTGATACTAAATTTTATCCAGTGGGACGCTTGGGTGGCTCAGTCTGTTAAGCCGCTGACTTCAGTTCGGGTCATGATCTCGCGGTGTGTGGGTTTGAGCCCTGCATCGGGCTCTGTGCTGACAGCTCAGAGCCTGGAGCCTGCTCCAGATTCTCTCAAAAAATGAATAAAAACATTGTTAAAAAATTTAAAAGTTTTATCTAGTTTCCCCAAATATGATTTTCACATATATATCAAAAGTTTCAAGGATTTTTCTTTCTTTAAAAAAAAAAAGTTCATTTATTGAGCTTTAAAATTTCCTGTCACATGCTTTCCCCTATAAAATTAATAATAGCAATAATTTTTTTTTTTTTTACTGTTTCTAAATTTTTTTTATTTTTTTTTATTTTTATTTTTTAATATATGAAATTTACTGTCAAATTGGTTTCCTAATAGCAATAATTTTTAAAAAGCAATTAAATATAAGGTGATTCCTTATATGACATTTACTTTCAATTATAAAAATAGAGAAATTTTTTAAAAAAGTTTATTTTGAGAGAGTGCAAGTAAGGGAGGGGCAGAGAGACAAGGAGAGAGAGAGAGAATCCCAAGCAGGCTCCACACCATCAGCACAGAGCCCAACATGGGGCTCAAACTCACAAACCGTTAGGTTGTGACCTGAGCTGAAATCAAGAGTCGGACACCCAACCGAGTCACCCAGGTGCCCCTCAAGGACTTTTCATGTGCTTTCAAGAAACATTTCTCTTCATGTTTTCTAGAAGGCTGTATTGCAGTCAAGAGTGGTACACCAGGGAGGAGAACAGTGCAAAAACCATTTAAAAGAAGGACACAAAGATACTTGATTTCATAACATATGTATTTTGAAGTGAAGACGACATAGATTTTCTTTTTTACTTCTTTCAGATGTTTTCTTAAGTTTGTCCAATTTAGTCATCCAGTTGACAAAGCAAGGCAACCCCACGCTTGATCCAGTGTTGAGTGGGTTGGTCTGTCTTTAACAACATTGCAATAACAAAGTTGGTAGAATGTCCTGTTGTGGAGAGAGTTCCTTTACGTTCACTTGTCTTGTAAAGGGGACAGGTGTAGGCATTCGACTTCACAATCTCAGTCTTTTTAGCTTGGAAAAGAAAGAAATACACTAATTTGCTAAAGGGAAAACAGCCATTGGTACTAAAAGAACAACTCTTTTCATACTAAATCTAAGATCATGATTATGATATTTGAACACTTCAATGCTGTTATTGTTGTTTACAGTTGGGATATAATTATGGCTGTGAAACAAGACAAGTGATTTCATACAGGGCATGATTCTAGGGCTAGAGGACAGGAATCGATTCTAAGTTCTGATGACTTAGCTGTCATGAAAACACTCCAGAGGACCTGGGAGAGGAGGAGAAAGGTAGGGAATAAGTACTAAAATCCAGCACATGTAATGCAGCAGACATAGGGACCCCGCTGCTTACAGCCCTAATACAAGAAACGCATAAATCAGAAGAAGCAGAACTTACTGTTTGCTTTCAGCAGGTTGTTCTTAAGAAAAACACACCAACACTTACCTACTCACAGAAAGAATCTATATATTATCCTTGAAAAGCCAGATATGAGATATTAGGAGTCTTCCTAAACTAAGGCCACATTTCTCATACTTATAATTGAACTGTGTTAATAAAAATATTTAATGGGCTCAGTGGTGATTGTGGATGATTTGGACATGCTTCCATTGATAGTTATCTGAGGACAAAAAAACCTAGAGAAGAAAAAACAAAAGAATGAGCCTCATTTGTTCAGACTTGTGGGAAAATGATGATGGCCAGAGGAGGGAAGGAGCGAGTCTTTCCCAGGAGGGCAGAGTTGGCTTCCCCGGCCTTCCCACCTGTGACTTGCAACATCTATGCCTGTGGGCACCTGTCTGGTTCCTAGGCCAAAGAGTTTCTTGTAGCCAGAAGATTCTAGCCACTGGCTGGAGTCAAGCCTACGTGTCTCTGAGAGGTGTACAAAGGCAGTTCAGAATCAAAATATTGATGGGAAGCCCTGGACTCTGGAAAAGTAGAAGTGGGGGAGGGCAGAGAAAATGTTACATCCCTTGGGATAAGAGCAAAAAGGCAGAATGATATTCCCGAAATAATATGAATGCAACACAAAACAGGAATAATATATTCCCAATGTAAACAGTAAGTCACTAAATTTTTTTTTTCTTTCTACAGTTTATTTTTTATCATTTACACCCAAGTTGGTTAGCACATGGTGCAACAATGATTTCAGGAGTAGATTCCTTAAGCCCCTTAACAATTTAGCCCATCCCCCCTGCCACAACCTCTCCAGCAACCCTCTGTTATCCACATTTAAGAGTCTTTTATGTTTTGTCCCCTCCCTGTTTTTATATTACTTTTGCTTCCCTTCCCTTATGTTCATCTGTTCTGTGTCTTAAAGTCCTCATATGAGTGAAGTCATATGATATTTGTCTTTCTCTGACTAATTTCACTTAGCATAATACCCTCTAGTTCCATCCACGTAGTTGCAAATGGCAAGACTTCATTCTTTTTGATTGCCGAGTAATACTCCAGTATGTGTGTGTGTGTGTGTGTGTGTACTGCATCTTCTTAAAATTTTTTTAATGTTTATTCATTTTTGAGAGACAGAGACAGAGCATGGTGGGGGAGGGGCAGAGAGAAAGAAGGAGACACAGAATCCAAAGCAGGCTCCAGGCTCTGAGCTGTCAGTACAGAGCCCGATGCAGGGCTTAAACTCACGAGCTGTGAGATCATGACCTGAGCAGAAGTCAGACACTTAACCAACTGAGCCACCCAGGTGCCCCTAAGCCACTATTTATTGTAACTGAACAAAGTCTTAATAGATTTGAGCAGAGACTTATTTGGGGGAGCCATTAAAAAAGGTCTATTATTATCCTCCCTAAAACTCTAACAAATTTTGTTAGGAGTATATTTACTTGGTTTTATCCATATGATGGGCATCAGGTCAAAGAGAAGTTTGGGATGTTGCTCGGCAAGCAATCCACTGTGAAGAGAAATGGAAACATTTATTAGAAATAAGATGAAATTTGCTTCTAGAAATTGCTACTGAGATATTGGCTTTTAATACAAGAGAGGACTAGAAATATGCAGAGAAAGAAATATAAAACAAAACCAAGGAGGAAGCAATGAACAACAATGGACAAATACCAATTCTTGCCGCTTTTTACGTACCATCCATGAAGCACACACTATCCTATCACATTTGATCATCACCATGATCTTGTCCCCTTCCTTTTCCACACACAGGTGAACAGTGAAGGCTCAGAGAGGTTGAACAGTTTTCTCATAGTAACACAGCTCTTAAGTGCCAGAGTCAGGATTCAAACGTACATCTGCCTGTCTAGTAAACCTGTCTTCTTTTCCCTGTGCTATATTGTTTATTTATTTGTTTGAGAAAAGGAGGGAGGGAAGGAAGGGAGGGACAGGAGAAAAGATGAATATATATATTCATCTATGTAAGTTAAATGATAAAAATGGAGAGGTGTGCATCAGTGGCTTAGTTGGTTAAGCGTCTGACTCTTGATTTCAGCTCAGGTCATGATCTCACGGTTGTGAGATCGAGCCCTGCATAGAGCTCCATGCTAACAGTACAAAGCCTGCTTGGGAATCTCTCTCTCTTTCTCTCTCTCTCTCTTTCAAAATAAACTTAAAAAAAAAAAAAGGAAGAGAGAAATAACCAAATGAACTAGGTGCAGCTAAGTCTGCATCAGAGCTCAGTCTTGGAATTATCTTTGTAATAATATAAAGGAACTCCTTCCTGCTCCTCCTCAAGCGATTTTCTGGGTCTCAACATTCAACCCTCCCTTGAGAGCAAAGCCTAGCCCTGACCCTGGAAATAGAGGGTTATGCTTATTAACGGACTGATAAAGAGCAGGGCTCCAAGGGAAATAGTCTCTCCCCTTCTCTCTTACCCCTATGTATCTTATTTTTTTTAATTTTATTTATTTTTGAGACAGAGTGAGAGTGCAGAAGAGGTGCAGAGAGAGAGAGAGGGAGACAGAGGATCCGAAGTGAGCTGCACGCTGACAACAGAGCCCGATGTGGAGCTTGAACTCTGTGAGATCATGACCTGAGCTGAAGTCAAGAGCCAGGCGCTTAACTGACTGAGCCACCAAGGCCCCCCACCGCTATGCATTTTAAAAAGAATAGCAATGCTTGGTTTCCTAAGCTGGAAATTCAGTATTTATTTTAAATATTTATTTATTTTGTCATATAAGAGAAAGTTTTCCTGCACTAACAGAAATGGGAAGTTCATTCTAACTGTGAAATGATCAAAAGTTAGGTGCTCCTGCACATTACAAAATGGAAGGTAACAGTCCTAAAACAGAAGAAGTAAGAAATAATTTCAACTAACTTTTCTAGTCATAAGACCATTGAAATGTTAACTAAAAATTCTTCAGGACCTAAAAATACTCACTTATCAATTGCCCCAGCCTGAGTAATGATTTATGGCAAGGATTCTGATATTATTTTTTACTTGCCATAGTCCCTAGAAGAGCCCTTTTTGTTGCAGGGGTGGGGTGGGTGGGAAGCAGTGTTTTACTTATTCATCTGCAATGAAGAAGTCTCGGTAGTTGAAAGTCCTGACCTTGTTCGGGACCAGCGTGCTCCATCAAGATATAACCCGTGGATGTAAACGCCGTCCTCTGGCGCCGTCTCAGATGTATCTGAAGGAATAACCTGAAGGGAGAGGCACATGCTAGTAACGGTCTCTTCCCCAGACAACTTTGTCTCAGAAGGAAAACATCTGCCCAATTTTCAGAACATACTCAGGGAAACGCGACTATACGATAGGTTGTGAAACTATAAATTTTTCAGTAGGAGTGTAAGTGTCAAAATGTATAATACAGTTCTTCTTGAAGCATTTTATCACTTTTTATTGTACCTCATGTTTTTGCTGAAACCGGAGAGCAGCATTAGATGATCGGAGTTAAAAATGGAGATATATATCTAAGTCCTATCAGACGTAGCAAGGCAAACATATACTTTCTTCATGAAACACAAAGAATGGAAAGAAGTCATTTATAATGGACCATAAAAATATGAATTCTGCATATCTTCCTTGATTAACTACATGATTTTGAAATAATGATATACTGTGGAATTTAGGGGGTTTTGTACCTCAAATTCATATCCTAGTAAATCAATAGGGATGGTATATTTTCTGGCATAATTCTGCATCGCTCCAGTGAGAAAGGCTTGGGTGAAAAAGAATCCTGAGAGCCAAAACACACAAGGTTTTCCTGAAGTATACCAGTCCTGGAAGGGGAAAACACAATGCACTATGTTCATTTCCAGACTCACACGAGCACCACCTGATCTGTAATTCCTGATGCTGGTTTGTGTGTTGTCCACACTTTCCACCACAGGACTCTCTTCCCCGACACAAACATGCAACCTACCTTGGCCTTCTACCTCTTTTCCCTTATAGTCACTCTTCTTGGATAATTCAAACTAATTTTAACATTAACCTCAATAACACAAAGTTTGAAAGGTTCAAATCTACAAAGAGCTGAGAGTAAATTATTTGGGGATGTGTGACTTACTCCCACTCAAAAGCAACCATCTTCAGATATCTCATGCAGTATATGACAGTGTTGATTCCAGCTCCTTAAAACTCTGGACTCCCCCCTGCCTCCACGCTTACTTCAGTTCAGATGTCCATTGTCTTTTTTCTGTATCGATGTGCACGTCTTCTCACTTCTCCCCTCTCTCTGCTCAGTACATCTAGAGTAATGTTTCCAGAGTATACCTCACCATGCATGGTTTGGATTGGATTTAGCATCTTGCATAATTCTTCAGTAATCTGCTACTACTCTACCAAATTAAGGTCTAAGCACTTTAGTCTCCTATTTAACATACTTCATAATCTAGCCCCAAATTGTATTTCCAGCTTGATTCCTTTTTAAAATTTTTATGTTTATTTATTTATTTTGAGACAGAGAGTGTGCACGCAAGTGGGGAGGGGCAGAGAGAGAGGGAGGGAGAGACTCCCAAGCAGGCTCTGTGCTGTGAGTGCAGAGCCTGACGAGGGGCTTGAACTCATGAGCCATGACATCATAACCTGAGCCAAAACCAAGAGTCGGATGCTCAGTTGACTGAGCCATCCAGGCACCACCCCCGCCCCCCAGCTTGATCCCTTAACAGAAGACCATGGGGGAGGGGAAGGGGAAAAAAAAGTTACAGAGAGGGAAGGAGGCAAACCATAAGAGATTCTTAAATACAGAGAACAAACTAAGGGTAGATGGGGGGTGGGGGAGAGGGGAAAGTGGGTGATGGGCAGGGAGGAGGGCACTTGTTGGGATGAGCACTGGGTGTTGTATGGAAAACAATTTGACAAATTATATTAAAAAAAATAAAAATAAACAATTCTTCTTCAAGCATCTTACATTGTAACCAGACTACACTATGTGCTGGTCTTTTCTCTGCATTGGGTGGACATCTGTTGTATTTTCTGCTTGTCTTAAAGTGACACTACTCTTCCATCCTTCTGGAAGAAGAACCTTTCTATACTCTCAACCCAAGCCCTTCTGGTGCAGGAACTCCACTTCCTGGGGTGGGCATGTGATTCCTGCCTGGCCAATGATACCCCCCAGTCATAGTGATTGATACAGGAATGGACATGTGACCCAGGCAAAGACAGAGATGTGGAGACTCTTGCTAGGACTTTTGGGGAAAAGCTGCTCAGCTATTTGAAGTTGTGTGGATGTGAGGCCAGAGTTGCTGCTGCTGTTTTGCTATCATCACATGAGAACCTACCTGAGAATGGAGTCAACCCTCAGAGAAATGGAGCCAGGAAATGAGGTGCAAGAATCCAGGACCTATTTTGCACCCCAGATCACCTCCTTCCTGGAGCCACTTGGCCCCCTGGATTTTTCAATTACTGAGGTAATAAACTTTATTTTTGTATATGTCAAATTTTGCAACAGAATCAATTCTAAATGATACAGTGCCTTTCGTTGCTCAGCGATCTCTAAGTTCTTTTCCTTTTTTTACAGTGTCTGAAACCTCTCACAGTTTAGACCTGGCTCAAATGCTTCTTCATCCAATAAACAAACCCTGCTTTCCTGAGCTAGAAGAACTCTCTCCCTTTGAATTCCCAGAGCATTTTACAAGTTGATCTGCTATGACACATCCCTTACTCTATTATATTCGTGGTTGGTTTGTTTTTTCTTAGATACATAGCTTATCCCCCTGTAGGCTATTGGCAACTTGAAGGCAGGGCTTACGTTGTCATTGCCTTTTTATCTCACAAAGCACACAACAAGATGTTTTGGACAAAATGGGTCTCAGTTCACATTAGTTGAGAGAACAGATGAATCAATAAAATGAACTTTGTCTCTGAGCGAGCAGTGCACTGTGGGAAGAAGCCAGCTTTGCTTCCTGGGAGGAAGAGAACAAACCACTGCTGGAGATGTTGCAATAGTCCAAGCTACCAAATCAAGAAGAGGTAGAGAAAGAGGCGGGGCTTGACAAGGACACAAGCTAGGCAGATCCAGCACTGTGCGCAAGAAAGCTGTAAGAACCCAGAAGGCAAGTGTATAGAAAATTCCCTGGCTCACTCCAGGGCTTCATTTAGCCAAGAATGTCATGAGTGTCTGGGTCAGTGACTTGTACAGAGTTTCTGAATTAGCTACCATTTACTGGATGCTTAGTGCTTGCCAGGCATTGTGCTAAGCACTTGACATGCATCACCTCATTTAGTCCAGAAAATAACTCCATGAGTTATTCCTCCCATTTTACAGACAAGGAAAGTGGAGTGCAGAAAGATGAGTAATATCTTGCCCCAAGTCACACAGTCACTAAGTGTCAGATCCAGGATTTAACTGAGAGTATAACCAGTGTGTGAAACGCTTAGATAAAAATAAAAAGCACAAGAAGGAGAAAGGGAAGATAAATAGGGTAAATGGTAATAGAGAAATGAGGAAAAGACAGAAACTCCAGATGACTCATTTGCTTAATTAAGAAGCATTAGGAGATGAAGTCAAGACTCCAGGAGAGGGGGAGCCTGGGTGGCTCAGTTGGTTAAGTGTCTGACTTTGGCTCAGGTCATTGATCTCATGGTTTGTGGGTTCAAGCTCTGCGTTGGGTTCTCTGGTGTCAGCACAGAGCGTGCTTCAGATCCTCTGTCTGCCCCCCCCCCCCCCGCCTCTCCCCTGCTTGTGCTCTGTCTCTCTCAAAAATAAATAAACCTTTAAAAAAAAGAGTCCAGGAGAAAGAAAGGTAAGAGGAAAACTGTATGGCTTCTCTAAGGGTAAGAGGACAATGGGGACAGATCCATTCAGAGGGAGGCATGTGGCGAAGGATGATAAAGGTGCCTGATAATAGAGTGAGGTCTTTCTTACTCATTCGAATGGAATGATTCCAAGGGAAAATCCAGATTTCAGGAAGTAGGGAGTTGGACATGAACTTCACATCAACAACAAAAGGAATTTGTCCTGGAGACTATCCCTGCTGGCACCATGCCAGGACCCCTCTGAAAGAACAAGGTAATGGCTCTTGAATGCCCTTCAGGAAGAAGCAGTATATGGAAAGTGCAAGCAGTTCCAAAAAAAGCTTGGGAAATGAACTGGAGTATAAAAAAAAAGGAAGACTGTGACAAGGGGAGGATATGATTAACTACAAGGCAAATGCCTTTTTTTTCTTTATTTTTTTTTTTAGTATTTATTTTTGAGAGAGAGAGACAGACAGAGGGTGAGCAGGGGAGGGGCAGAAAGAGAGAGGGAGACACAGAATCCATAGAAGCCTCCAGGTTCTGAACTGTCAGCACAGAGCCCAACACAGGGCTCGAACTCACAAGCCGTGAGATCATGACCTGAGCCAAAACTGGATGCTTAACCGACTGAGCCACCAGGTGCCCCTAAGGCAAATGCTGTTGATAAGAGATGGGAAGAGGCAGGTCCACACAGGAGGAACTCTGAAGAAGACATGTTGTACATGTGGCCAGGATTCACCTGGTAGACACAGTTTACCTATCAAATTAGCAAAGATAAAAAACAACATATATCTGAGAAACAGGCCCTCTTATTCACTATTGTTGGGGATACAATTAAATAATTTTTCTGGCTGATTAGGTAATATCAAAACCCTAAAAATCAAAACCCTAAAATATCAAAAACCCTAAAAATATCCAAATGGAATTGATTACAGCATTAAAAGAATGAAGATCCACTGACCAAACAAATAAGGATTCACTGAACAAGAGGAATTTTTCTAGAAACGCAAGGATGGTTTTCCACTTGGAAATCTAGTGAATAGTTCAATGCAATAATAAGCTAAAGAGGGGGAAAAAATCACATCATTAGCAATAAATGCTGAAAAGGCATTTGATAAAGTTCAACAATTTATGATTTTACCAAAGAACAGTCCACTTTTACTGAATTCTTACCACATACCATGGACTGTTACCCTATGAGGTAAAATTAAACATTTTATGGATGAGAAAACCATTATGTGGCAACTCTTCTAGAGCCTGAACACTGACAACCCCAATGTAGACTGTTTCTTTTGTTAAATGTAAAATCTATACAACCAGCTCCTATAAATTAATTTTTAAGAAATAGTTTAAAAGAAAAATGGGCCTAGGAAGGAGATGAAGGGGCGATTCATAGGAGAAAATACAAATGGTGAGCACACACACCAAAAGAAACACAAGCTCACCAGTTACCAAAAAATAAAAAAATAAAAATAAAAATAAAAATAAAGCGAAGTAATAAGATATTATCAATCTATTCAATTGGTAAAAATTAAAAAGGGGTATATGAGAAAGCTTCTCTCTCCACATCCTCACAAGCACTGGCTATTTTATGATTAGCTTCTACAGTGAAACAAATAAAGCTCTTCTGTAATAAAAAGGCAACTAGGGACACCTGGGTGACTCAGTCGGTTAAGTGTCCAACTCTTGATTTTGGCTCAAGTCATGACCTCACTGTCGGTTGTGAGATCAAGCCCCAAGTCTGGTTCCGTGCTGGGTGTGGAGCCTGCTTGAGATCCGCCCTCCCTCTCTCTCTCTCTCTCTCTCTGCCCCTCCCCCCCAAAAAAAAGAAAAAAAAAGGCAACTTAACAGGGAAAGGTCATATACCTAATTTGAATTTCCAAAAAGTGTTTTTGGGGCTCTCCCCAACTCTCATAAATATTAACCCACATAAATATTAACCCCACATAAATATTAACCATACAATGGGGGCAAGCCAAGGAGCTAAGGAAGAGAAATAGTGCCCTGAACATCCTTTATATGTGTATTTTGGGATGGAGGGTGGAGACTTAAAAGCATTCAACGTTTCCCTGGTTTTATGAGATAAGGGATAAGAAGCATGGATTTTAAGACAGTGGCCAATTATTGGTAAATCCATATCTCAGGCTCTTTTTTGAGATTTACCCCCAGTATTAAAACTACAAGACCAAGTATGTGGTCTCAGAGAACCACAGACTTAGAAACTTTTTTTTTTCCATGTTTTGTTTATTTTTGAGAGGGAGAGCATGAGTAGGGGAGGGGCAGAGAGAGAGGGAAAGAGAAAATCCCAAGCAGGCTCTGTGCTGACAGCAGTGAGCCCAATGCGGGGCTTGAACTCATGAACTGTGAGATCATGACCTGAGCTGAAGTCAGACATTCAACCAACTGAGCCACCCAGGTGCCCCAAACTTAGAACATTAAAAAAAATATGTCACATTTTACTTGGACTATGTAAAGTAAAATTTTAATTTTCTACTGAGTACTTTGAAATATGTATAATTTTTAACATTCTAAAATTTTGGTTAGATTACCATGAAACCACTAACCACATTCCATTCAACCCAGAGACACCGAAGTGACCAGAGTGTTTTCTAATCTCTCCCCAGTCAACCAAAAACTAAAATTACACACACACACACAAACACACACACACACACACACACACACACACACACACACACACACACACAATCCTTTACCTGTAAAAAGTTCAACCGGGCTAGAAAATCTGTGATGTAACTTCCTAGGGGTTTAAGACTTGGATATGATCGTGCAGCCCATATTTCTGGAACCTTTCCAACAAGCAAACTGCCAGAGAGTGCCTCCAGTGCAGAATCCATTACGACCAAACCTTTAATAGCTTTTTCAAGGTTCCGTAGAGTATTGCGTATAGTTCTAATTAAACTGCAAAGAAAAGAATCACATTATCATTGTACATACGCTGGTAAATATCAACATACTGTTTTTCCAGAAAAAGAAATCTCACTCATGGCTTTATGGGAGTGTTTCCCCGAATGTACTCACCTCCCTCTTGGTAATGGAAGGTACTTTTAGGTGATACTTGGATGAACCTTTTTTTAAGTTTATTTATTTTGAAAGAGAGAGAGAGAGCATGAGAGAGGCAGAGAGAGGGGGAGAGAGAATCCTAAGCAGGCTCCACACTGTCAGTGCAGAGCCCGATGCAGGGTTTGAGCTCACAAACTGTGAGATCATGACTTGAGCCGATATCAAGAGTTGGATGCTTAACCGACTGAGCCACCCATGCACGCCTGGATGAAACTTTTTCATTTTAATCATTACGTAATACAGAAAATGGTACCAAACAGCATATCAAAATTGTTGTTTTCTGGGTGTTATGGCTTAAGACCAGACTAATTTAAGCAGAGGATGATTTGGGGGAAAATATTAGGTAAATGATGGTCCAGATGGCATGAAAATATGGAAGAGTTATAAACGTGTAATGCAAAGGCTGACATTTGTGAAATGATGCATTAAAGCATGAAGCATATATTCACTGATATGCTTGCAAAGACTTTGCTTCTCACATAGGCCCAAACTGCTGAGAACACCATAAATATACCTGAAGTAAGGGTTTTAAGCTAGAAGCCTAAGCAACAGGAGATAATATGGTAGTACATATAAACATGTATGGTCTTTAAATAAAAAATACTGAACTAAGGCATCATAGTGTTTTACTATGTTTTTAAATGTCAGCAAATCCTGAAACACAAATAAACTTGAAAACATCTTAGAAAATTCATGACCAAAACAATTTCTCCATCCCTTAAGCCGTATTGTACTGTAGAAAATTCAGTGAAAAAAATTCAAAGGGGCACCTGGGTGGCTTAGTCAGTTAAGGGTCTGACTCTTGATTTCAGCCCAGGTCATGATCTCATGGTTCATGAGTTTGAGCCCCATGTTAGGCTCTGTGCTAACAGTGTGGAACCTGCTTGGGATTCTTTTTTCCTCTCTCTCTCTGCCCCTCCCTCACTCTTCCTTTCTCTCTCTTTCTCCCTCTTTCAAGATACATAAATAAACATTTAAAAAATTCAAAGCAAAAATTTGTTTGCTATCATGGGGTACCTAATCAACCTAGGTTGGACTCAGGAAGAAAAGGGAGGGTGCATGTGTCACATGGTGGAACAATGACAAAAGAGGTAACTACATACAGGCTCAATTAATATTCATTTGGTCCTGAGTTCCTAAGGAGACTAGTAAAGGATGGATGAAAAATTATGATGAATGAATATTTTCACATAAATTTCACAAAAGTAAATTCACATGTAAGTAAAAATAGATCTCATTTCCATCATCATTTTTGCATTCTAAAGGATACCCTCGCTTCTGTGGCGGAAGATGATACAACTTTAAAGAGTAGGAGTGGATCCTAAGAAAATGGCAGGTTTGGATAATTTTTTCTTAAAATTTTAATGTGTGTCTTTTTTTTTTTTTATCAACTTGGGTTGGTTGTCTTCTGAACCCACAAGGGTAGAGATCCTTACTTGTTAAATCTTTCCATTTCTTGTACTAACACAGTATTCATGCTCTCTTCATAGCTCACAGGATACTTCAATAGTGCTGTTTCAATGTTGAAATCATTCGGTAGCTAAGAGAGTGGATTTGGAAGGTCACATATTACACTCAGAATGGATAATTCACTTCATTCAGCTGTCCTATCACTAATAGCTAACACGAGGCAGTTACTGTGGGCTGAGCATTGTGCTAGCTGCTTCCCATACATTATCTCATTTCACCTTTACCTTACACTCTCAGGTGGCCATTATCATCTCCATTATACAGATGAGGATATTCAAGTACAGTTAACCCCTGAACAGTGCAGGTTAGGGCACTGACTCCACACCCCCCCCCCCCCCCATATAGTCAAAACTCCATGTATAAATTCAACTCTCCAAAAACTTTTTTTTTAATGTTTTTATTTTTGAGACAGAGACAGATCACAAGCGGGAGAGGAGCAGAGAGCGGGAGACACAGAATCCAAAGCAGACTCCAGGCTCTGAGCTGTCAGCACAGAGCCTGATGCGGGGCTCGAACTCACAGACTGTGAGATCATGACCTGAGCTGAAGTTGGACGCTCAACCAACTGAGCCACACAGGCACCCCCAAAAACTTTTTTTAATTAAAAAAATTCTTTTTGATATTTGTTTATTTTTGAAAGAGAGACACACAGACAGAGCATGAGCAGGAAAGGGGCACAGAGAGAGGGAGACACAGAATCCGAAGCATGCTCCAGGCTCTGAGCTGTCAGCCCAGAGCCTGATGTGGGACTTGAACCCATGGACTGTGAGATCATGACCTGAGCTGAAGTTGGACACCCAACCGACTGAGCCACCCAGGTGCCCCTCCAAAAACTTAGTTACTAATAACCTACTATTGACTGGAAGCCTTACCACTAACATAAACAGTCAACACATATTTTGTATGTCATATGTATTCTATACTGTATTCTTGCAATAAAGGAAGCTAGAAAGAAAATATTAAGAACATCTTAAGGGAAGAAACATATTACCGTGCTGTATTTATAAAAATAAATTCATATGTAAGTGTATCTGTGCAGTTCAAACCTGTGTTGTTCAAGGGTCAACTGTACAGAGAGGTTAAATAACTGCCCAAGGGCACACAGCCAAAAGGTGATTTGTTTAAACCCACAGGTCTCTAACTGTAAAGCCCATGCTCTTTACTATAGGCTATGGCACTTTGCAGAAGATACAGATTTCTGAAAAGCCATGTGATTTCTTTTGTAAGCCAAATCTCATTTTCCACTGATAGAACAGATTTTCCATTTCATAACTGTTTTAGGGTTATGTTTTAGGGTTATTTTCAATCAGTTATTAAGTGGCTCCAAATAGCTTAGCTTACCCCACTTTCAAATAATTAATGTGTGACTGTAGCGGGGTTCCAGGTTATAGAGAGAGAAGACTATCAAGTGTCTGATTTCTATGAGGCACCTCAGAGATGCTTGAGAAGTGAAGGGGACTTTGGGACTGATAACCAAGTCTTAAGACACTGGAAGTCACACTCCTAAAAGGCAAAGAAGTTTCCCAATCAGGGAAGTTCTGAACAAAGAACTGAGCTGCCCAGAGTGTCTGTAGATGATGGTCCCTGAGCGGTGCAAAAGACTTACAATAATGTAAGTCACACTAGCTGCTGTCATTCAAGGACCCTTGATGCCAAATAAGTCCAAAATGCCACTGTTAGGTAACTTCCTGTTAGGGACCTTGTGAGAGCCACCATTCTGCAAGGGCCAGAACCACCACTCCCCATCCCCTGAGATAAACTGCAGAACCAGTAAGGGACCACGGGGGAGAGAGGCAAAGAGCAGAAGCAGCAGTCCAGGGGACAGAGTGGGAGGAGGCTGGCTGGCTTTCACCCAAGGGTTACAGCAGGGCAGCTCCCCTCTTTCTCCAGTGGCTGCAGCAACGTGTCCTGCGAGGAGGCTCTCCTTAAGGGGGGGGGGAGGGGGTGTGCTGTCCATGGGTCTTCAAGACAGATGGACTATGGGTCAGGCTCTGCTCTGTCAGAACACTTGACACTGAAATATGGGGACAATTATAGTATTTACCCCAGAGGGGAATCGTGAAGATCTGCACATGCGATCATAATCCTTCTAAAGTTCCCTTTATAGTTCCTTATGGAATTTAAGACACAGAAAAAAGGTGACAGGAAAGAGTATCATCCCACTCTACCTAGTAGGCTAAGTACTTCGAGCTATATTATGAAGGAAAAAAAAGGTGTAATTGCTAATTTAGTGCTGATCTTACCTCCCTGTGCCCCCTCACTCCCTAAGATACAGATTAAAAACTGTTCACTCCTTGAACCAGCAAATTCAGACCATTTCCTCCAGTTTTTAAAAAGTAGGTCTATTCATTATCTTTGGAAACAATAATAAGTCATATGTTCATTCGCTCACAACTACAGTTGCTAAGAACTTACTATGTGCCATCATGCAAATCATTTTAAATTCATGTTTTGTTTTTGTTTTAGAGAGCGTATGTGCACACATGAGCAGGGGAGGAGCAGAGGGAGAGACAGAGAGAATCCTAAGCAGGCTCCATGCTCCACATGGGGCTCGATCCCACAACCCTGGGATCATCACCTTAGCCAAAATCGAGAGTCGGATGCTCAACTGAGTGAGCCCCCCAGGCACCCCAAATTCATGATCTTTTAAATGTTCACAAGAACCTTATACAGTTGGTACTATAATCACCACTTTACAGATTTGGGAACTAATCCTCACAAAGGCAAAGTATCCCACTCAAGATCCTAATGCTGTTCAACCGGAGTGCTCAGATTGCCATTTCAGGACCACTTTAATTTACATTATAAGCATCAAATTCTAAACTAAACATCACCTTGTTGAGAATATCTTCAGTAATTTCTAATAGAATCTGGTCAGTACTTCCTGAGGATCTGGTCTGTTTGGAGCCTCCCTGGGTGAGAAGCAAGGACTCAAAGAGGACTTTGGTTTGACGCAGATCTTTGGAGATATCAACATTTTCATGTAATCCAAATATCTCAGGGTGTTGAGTAAATGGAAGTTTCTACCAGAAAACAGATGAAGAAAGAAGCATCACATTTTCACCAGATACATTAATTGAAAAGGTAAACACATGCAGCCCCAAAAGGGTTAAAAATCAACTACACATTAATCCACAAGACATCAAACTCTCCCAATTTTCAGTAATTTCTAGAAACAAAAGATACTGAAAGTTGATTGAAAACCATACTACTTGGCTAGCCCTCTATATTACAGGGGAACATTTCATTATTTGCTTTTAGAAAAATCACACTTAGGTCTAACCCCATTTTCAGTGACATCAGTTACCTTAATGAATTCAATGTACTCATCGTAGGAGCCTTTGGGAGGTGCAAAATAGTTTCCACTGGGAGAAAACTTGTAATGAGGGTTTTCAATTATTTGTGGATTATAAAAGTCAGCCAGCATGGTTAAGAGGAGACGTCTGTCCCAATCATCTGTCACTCTTCCTCCATAGTTACATTCCCCAGTCAGGTAGGAGATGGCTTCAAATGGAATTGTGTTGTACTCATTTATAAATAACTGAAACAAAGAAAAAATGAAGTGAGAAAAACCTTAAAGTCTTTCACGTCATTTCCATTTTAAGATGAAATTAAATGTCAAGATGCATAGAGGTGGAGTTGAAAGAATTATCACCATGAGTTACCTTTGGATGGCTGGGATTGTTCGTGTTTATTTTAAATTACTTTGCTTATCTGCATCTTCCAATTTGGGGGGGGAGGGGCAGGGTGGGAAATAAACATGTATTGCTTCTGTGATAAGAAAACTGTTTAACAAAAAAAGATGACATGAAAATTACCAAGTCTTTTTCATATGGATTTGGGTAATTTGCCCTTGTTTTAGGGTATTGGTTGTTAATTGGGGGCAATTTTGTCCCCAAGGGGACATTTGGCAATATCTGGGGACATTTTACATCTGTGGTTGGAGGTGTTACTGCCATCTAGTGGGCAGAAACTTGAGACGCTGCTAAAAAGTGCACAGGACAGCTGCCCACAGTAAGGAGCTATCTGACCCCAAATGACAAAAGCACCAAGGCCGAGAACCAGGTGCCTGGTTTTGGACACTGTTTGCAATGTGATAAAAACAAAGAAATTCCAAACTTTAGTGCCAAAGCCTGTTTCACACAGCATGACACCATTTACAATAGTAATAAAAACTGGAACACCTGGCTGTCTCAGTCAGAAAAGCATCTGACTCTTGATCTCGGGGTTGTGAGTTTGAGCCCCAGTTGGGTATAGAGATTACTTAAATAAATAAAACTTTAAAAAGTAATAAAAACTACTATTTGCATAGCTTTTATATTGTCTTGTTCATCTCCCAATAACCCTGTAAAGTAGGAAACTGAGTCTGGGAAATGTGAAGTGATATGAAGGCCTGAATTTATTTCTCCTTTACATTTTCCCACACACAGGAACTTTGGTAGTATATGTATTGGGATGGTATAAGTTACTGGATGGGAGCTTTTTCTTGCCCCTGAAAATTACCTAATAGTGCAGGAATTATAGCAGAAATGGTACACAGATAAGAAAAAATATCTCTAAATTATCCAGAGCCAACTTAAAAGAAGATATCAATCTTTTTTGGAGACTTCCATGTTTTCAGGAGGAAGAGAAGTATCAAGAGATATGAATAGGAGACAGACAGAGGGAAAGTACTCTTTGGGGGGTGGGGGGGCGTGGTGAAGAAGTTATTTGTGAAAGAGGAGAGTTTCTTCCTTTCTTCTCTTTGGGGGAAAGAAAGGTGTGTTTAACTGGGTTTCCCTCCTTCCCCAAAACTAAAGGAAGAAACCACAAGAGAAATTCATGTTAAATCATGGCAAATGCAAGATGTAGAGAACAACTCATTCCATGGTTGTCTATCAACTTAGCCATCAGTTTCATTGATTAACCTTTTTGGAAGCAAGCAGTATTTTGCTGGTATGACTAGGTAAAGATGGTTTAAAGACTGCCCCCTCTCAAGTACCCTGTTCTTGAAGATATAAAAGATAGATTTAATCTATGCCTTCCAGCTCCAGTGTTGGGACCAGAAAGGTTGATGACACCAGAGGCTGCAGGCAGGGGCCTGGCCAGAAGGTGGAGAATTCTCAGTTGACTGGTTTTCTGCAGTAGAATGGTTTTAGCAAGACATTCTCCAAGCTTGCGCTCTATCTACTAAATTATTTTTAAAAAACAAACAAACCCAGTATTTAGAATCAATGTCATTTTATCATGTAATCGTGATTCTATAAGCACTAATTTCATCAGTTGTTCAGGGATTTTCAAATTGATACGTTTGTTCTAGTTAAGGTTTCTGCCTTGTGTAAAAGAAAAAAGAGGGGCACCTGGGTGGCTCAGTTGGTTGAGCATCTGATTTCATCTCAGGTCATGTTCTCATGGTTCATGAGTTTGAGCCCCACATCAGGCTCACTGCTGTTAGTGCAGAACCTGCTTCAGATCCTTTGTCCCCCTCTCTCTCTGCCCCTCTCCAACTCATGCTCGCTTTCTCTCTCAAAAATGAATAAACATTTATTTAAAAAAAGGAAGAGTTGATAAAATATCAGCAATTTCTATAAAAATTATTTGTTATGCTATAAATATGATTAAATATTCATACCCTTACAAAACCTAATAGCATCAAGTGGGTTTTATCAACACTTCCGGTTTCCCTTTACGAGGCTCCATGTCACAAAGGCTCTTGTCACAGCAAAGAAGCAGAAATATATTAATACTCTGGTTGTCCATCTGGATTACTATATTTAGTAAAATATGACAGAAATAATGGGAAAAGTATTGGGGTTGGAGAGACTGGAGTTCAAATCCTACCTCAATGGGCAAACTCATTTCTTAGCTTTGGTTTTCTCAAAAATAGGGATAATACCAACCTTACAGGGGTGCTGTGAGGAAGAAAATTAATATAAGTAATGTGCCTAGTTCTAAGTCTGAGTCAGTAGGAATTTACAGCAGTTTTTTTTTTTTTTTTTTTTTTTTGCTGGGAGGGGGCCAGGGGCTGCTGACTATCAGAATAGATCACATTGTGAGTCTACAGAAACTGGAAAACCCTGCCACTCACTTTTCCAGCCTCTTTTATTTATTTTTTAAATGTTTATTTGTTTTTGAGAGTGTGAGCAGGGGAGGGACAGAGAGAGAGGGAGAGACAGAATCTGATGCAGGCTCCAGGCTCTGAGTGGTCAGCACAGAGCCTGATGCAGGGCTTGAACTCACAGACCGCAAGATCATGACCTGAACCGAAGTCAGATGCTTAACCAACTGAGCCACCCAGGCACCCATTCCAGCCTCTTTCAGAGTTAAAGGTTAGGCCTGCAAGTTAGACGTTGAACTGGGGTTTAGAGGTCGAAAAAGCAGGAACAGCAAAGAATCTTTTTTTGATGACATCAGAGGGCCTGGAGTAGACCAGAGTCTGTGCAGCAGCTCTCTGAGCAGTGGTGTCTAATATTCAACCAGGGTTGAGGAGCTGCTATTACCAAGACATGGTGTGAATCTGGATATGAGTCTGGATGCCTGGGGTGGCCAGCCATCTTGGTGATTCTATGATCTACCCAAATATTCTTTTCATAAATTCCTTTTCTACTTAGAGCTAAATTGTAGCTTTGACTGAACAGAGGAAGAGAGTAGAGAATAATAAGGACCTATAGAAAGCCAACACTTAAGGAAGGCACTGCAGAAAGACAGAAAGAACCAAGGTCCTTGATGGCAACACTTGCTGAATCAACCAACTCCAGAGCCTGTCCTTCCTCTGTACCTCTTTATTATGTGAGATGATAAGTTCCATTATGTCTTAAGCCAGTTCGAATCAGGTTTTCTGTTACTTGCAGCGGCAGAAATCCATAGAGATAGTGCTTCATAAACCATAGTTATAATTTTTACTACTATCTCCCACCTACTAGTGATGTTGGGAGGAGTAAGTTTATCTAAGCAAAGGGAATTGCCTAGGGCCTGACACACAGTGATCCTCCAGCAATGTTAATTCCTTTCTAATTTTACCTGTAGTTGTTGAATACTGATGCGTAAATCAGATTCATTAAATCCATATGGAATATTCCAACCAAGAGGACCAAATTTCTTTCTCTCTTGCACAAGGGCATGAAAAAAACAAACTCCAAACAGCAACTTCTCCCATGCCTTTAGTATAAAAATTATGCAACAAGAGAAAATTTTGATCAGATTTCCATTAGTAAAATGAGGGGAATCAACAGTATTTTTCATTATATGAGTCTATGATCATATATTTCTGCAAGCTTCTATTTAAAAACAATGCATACTATAAAAACTATTAATCTTATGACTCAAAACCTCCAAAGCTAGACAAACTGCAATATTAAACTTGATTAAAATGCAAAAGTTCTACCATTTGCCAAAGTAGTAGCTACTAATACTTTGGTATTGTTCATAGATATTTACAACTTCAGTAGCTCAATGTTATCCTGTAGCCTCACTGGCATATGCTCACTACAAGTGAGCGAACATAGTCATTATGATAGGAATAAACCCGAATACATAGTTCCTGATTCTATGACTTTCCATGTGGAGGTCACTTTTGAAACCCTTGTTTATGCTCTCCTGGCGTCTTCATATGTGTTGGTGCTCTGGAGGATGGCCATCCACCTCTATGAAGACCCCCTCCCCCACCGCCCCAAGTAAATTTCAAGTATGCTACCTTGATGGTTTAAGTTAGATCATTTCAAACATAGCTCCAAATGCAGTAAAAATCCTTCCAACTACCTTCATATGATGCAGTAGTAGAAATTATTTTTATAATATTAAAGTACAAGCACAGGGGCACCTGGGTAGCTTAGTTGTATAAGCATCAGACTTCTGCTCAGGTCAAGATCTCATGATCTGTGGTCAGTGGGTTTGAGCCTGACATTGGGCTGTGTGCTGACCCCTCAGAGCCTGGAAGACTGCTTTGGATTCTGTGTCTCCCTCTCTCCACCCCAACCCTGCTTATGCTCTCTCTCTCTCAAAATAATAAACATTAAAATTTTTTTTAAAAAAACACAAGTACACCATGGCATTACTGAATAACTATATTCCTGAAATGTACATAAATTAAAGCATATTTTAAATAATACTGAAAGAAAACTGTGGTGAAAGGTTTTTTTTAATGTTTATTTATTTTTGAGAGAGAGAGAGAGAGAGAGAGAAAATGCAAACAGGGGAGAGGCAGAGAGAGAGGGAGACATAGAATCCAAAGTAGGCTCCAGGCTCTGAGCTGTCAGTACAGCTCAGTCAGTATTGTCAGTACAGGCCAATGTGGGGCCTCAAACTCACAGACCGTGAGATCATGACCTGAACTGAAGATAGACGCTTAACTGACTGAGCCACCCAGGTACCCCTGTGGTGAAACATTTAATAGGGGAAACCTTTTGGCAATGAGAGCAATAACCTAATTTGTGTGTATTTCCCACATATTTTCACACAATGGAGTTTTTCTTAAGGAAGTCATAATCCCTCCACATTTTTGGTCTGTGCTTATGGGCCAGAAACGGTCCTGTGGTATGAGAGAAATCTTGGGATTTCTTGCAGGAGCTCAAACCCTAGATGGGGATCAGACATCATACCACTGTTTCCATTTTATTAAGCTCTTTTCCTAGCTAAAACACCAAATATCCTCCTTTTCTCCCAGACTTTCAAATAAATTTATTGCTCAGAACTAGGGGCATGCAGAAGGTATGAAGCAGAGAGAAACTAGCTGGCTTACAAAGAATTCAATTCTTTATTTTCAATTCTATTATTTTTCTAGCTCAAATAGGCCAGTGTGATAAATTGCATGTTGGGGTGAGGGCAGGGAATCAATTTCCCTTAGTATTGACGTTTCCTTCCATGTGCAGAGACCTCAGTGTAACAGTTCTGGATTTTCCCCATCCTTGCATTAATCACTGCAAGAGAAGGGACCTATCTGGTTGATAAATTTGGGAAAAGTTAACCAGATATGCTTTGCTCAGCTTTTCCCTCTTCGTCTTAGAAGTGAGCTTCCCTTGGGGAAGAAAATGTTCCTCTGTTCTCACTGAGGGTGGATAAGTCTGTTTAATTCTATTCAGTGATGCCCCATTTGTTCACAGGTGTCTACTACATTTTCCAACCTAGTCTATGTCAGTAACTAAGGTTAAAATTTGGTTTCCTTGAGGTGCCTGGTGGCTCAGTCGGTTAAGTGTCCAACTCTTGATTTCGGCTCAGGTCAAGATCTCACGGTTGGTAGGACTGGGCCCCACTTGGGATTCTCTCTCTCTCCCTCTCTCTCTGCCTCTCCCCCACTAACGTGCATGTACATGCTTTCTCTCTCTCTCTCTCTCACTCTCAAAATAAACTTAAAAAAAATGGTTCCCTTATGTTTATACTTTTTCCTGTTTCTTAGTGGTTAAGAATGAAAAAAAAAGGTTGATATTTATTTACTAGGACTCCTAAGTCCCCAATACCATGTGCAAATTACATGAGCACACTGAAAAGCATTATTAATATGTCAAAACAGTATCACTAGAATTTAAGTTCCATGATGGCAGATTTGTGGGGAGGTGTTTTATTCTATTCTCACTGCTTTATATCTAGTACCTGGGAAAGCACCTAACACACATTTTGTGGAAAGAAAGAATAAATGATATGAAAATAGATTGCTACTCTTGGGTCTTAAACTCATTATTGGATTTTGGTGTACTAACTAAGATATGTTCATTCAGTCAACAAGCATTTATTTAAATGTCTACTCTGTGGGAAGCAGAGCACAAACTGCTGGGAAGAAAATGATGAACAAGATAGGTACAATATCAGTCTTCTCAGAAAATGCCAAAGCTTAACATTATTAAAGATTTATATTACCATATTTTCTCACTTTAAAAACACATTTGAAAAGCTCCAGAAGCTGAACATTACCAGTTCCTTTCCCTGGCATCCACTGAAAAACTGAGAATCAGAAACGGGATCAGTGAGATATGATTGGAGGAGATTTAGCCGAAGACCTGTGGGAGGCTCATTAGTCATTTTTACTCCATTCTGTAGGATGGTTACTGGGAACTAAAGACAGAATAAACAGAGCATTACACAAGATAAGCAGCTTGAATCCCCAAAATTCAAACACTAGTTGGTTAAAAGTGCGTATGAAAGAGGACTCCAGAAATATATATTTTTAAGTTTATTTATTTATTTTGAGAGAGAAAGAGGTGGGGGAGGGAAGGGCAGGCAGAGGGAGAGACAGAGTCCCAAGCAGGCTCTGTGCTGTCAGCACAGAGCCTGATGCAGGGCTCCATCTCACGAACCATGAGATCATGACCAGAGCTGTAATCAAGAGTCAGATGCTTAACCACCTGTGCCACCCAGGCGTCCCACTCTAGAAATATTTTTTAAGACCTCTTAAGGTTAAGCATTTAAGGCTTGATTAAGATACACAACGTTGGGTGCCTGGGTGACTCAGTCGGTTGAGCAACCAACTTCAGCTCAGGTCATGATCTCGCTGTCTATGAGTTCAAGCCCCACGCTGGGCTCTGTGCTGACAGCTCAGAGCCTGGAGTCTGCTTCAGATTCTGTGTTTCCCACTTACCCTGCCCCTCCCCCACTCATGCTCTGTCTGTCAAAAATAAATAAACATTAAAAAAATAGAAAATAAAAAAAGATATACAACGTAGGGGTGCCTGGGTGGCTCAGTCAATTAAGTGGCCAACTCTTGATTTCAGTTCAGGTCATGATCCTAGGGTCATGGGATTGAGTCCTGTGTTGGGCTCCACTGGGTGTGGAGCCTGTTTAAGATTCTCTCTTTCTCTCTCTCTCTCTCTACCCCTCCCCCACTTGTGTCCCACTTGCACATGCTTTCTCTCTAAAGTAAATAAATAAATAAACTTGGCAACTTGTACAGAGCATACTGTGTGTTTAAAAAAAAAAAAGTTACATGGGTGCCTGGATGGCTCAGTTGGTTAATCATCAGACTTTGGCTTGGATCATGATCTCACAGTTCATGGGTTTGAGCCCCATGTTGGACTCTGTGCTGACAGCTCAGAGCCTGGAGCCTGCTTCAGATTCTGTGTCTCCCTCTCTTTCTCCCCTACTCCCACTCTGTCTCTCAAAAAATAAACATTAAAAAAAAAAGCTTACACAATGTAAGAGATGACTAAATATACATACTAAACTCCACATGAAATAAACGTACTTTTGGAGAAGGATAACTTGTGAGCCAAAGCCTAAAGGATGGATTACAGACTTCAGGAGTAAAATCTTCACATATTTTTTCCAATACAGGCATCCAGGAGACAGCGAGGTGACAATTCTGTAGGCACACCCAAGTTCCTTCTTCTACCGCTGCTTTAATCATTTTTGTTGCAACTGGTCCTTGTCCTTGTCCCAGTGAAATAGCATGAAATTTATTTCCAGACATCGCTTTATCATTTGCAAATTTCAGCAGGCCTAAGAGAGCACAAAACATAGTTCCACTGCTTACTGTAAAATCATGAAATATACCTTATGTTTCAGTGTGCAGGCACATAACTGGAAGATTCCAGTTGCTTTTCCTTACATATACCAGATTTACTAACTGATCTATGATCATGTAAGAAATGGACATTGAGCAAAATGGATCATTTATAAGTTCCTAAAAGTTTGCAGGAGGTAGACTTACTGGCCATGGGATCTGCTCCTGGAGAGAGCACAAAAATTAAAGGAATGGTACAGTTTGAGTCCAAATAACTCTTTGTCAAATCAAATGGTGGAGGCTCCACAAACTTTTTCCCCAGTTTATCAGTTACATAATTTGTTATAGCTGGAGTTATCTGTTAAAGGGACAAAAGATACGATCTTTAGGTTAATTTTCATTTCACATAACAATTTTGATTATTACTGGAAATCAACAAAGAGTACAATTTGAGTCTAATGGTCAGGAAAAGCATGAAACATATCATGAAATGCAAATTTTTCTAATACATAAAAGATATCTATCAACTGATAGGACAAGACTAACAATCCCAAAGAAAAATGGGCAGAGAAGATGAACAGTTAATTGAAATCATTCTGTACAGCAGAAACTGCAAAATGTTCCCATTTCTCTCCTTTTGGTGATACAACCTCAAGTTTTCCCAACTTTTCTTGTACCTAGATGTGGCTGTGTGACTAAGTTTTGGCCAGAGGGATACAAGTAGAAGTTATATATGGAGCTTCCAGAACATATCTTTTTTATAAAGAGCAGTTTTATAAAAAGGCCCCCCTCTTTTGGGGGCGCCTAGGTGGCTCAGTCGGTTAAGCAGCTGACTCTTGATTTCAGCTCAGGTCATGATCTCAGTTTTGCAAGTTCGAGCCCCATGTTGGGCTCTGTGCTGGCTGTGGTGCCTGCTTAAGATAACCTCTCCCACTCACTCCCTGCCCCTCCCCTGCTCTTGTGCTCTCTCAAAATAAATAAGCATTAAAAAAAAAAAATGCTCTCTTTTGCTTTTCAACAGATGTGGTATTTATGAGCCAGCTTCAATCTCGATGATGAGGACCACATTCTAGGGGACTTTACTAGCATGAAAGAAAGAACTTGAATGTCTGGATGATCTCAAAAACAGACCTGCCCTGCCAGTCCTCAGGCATTTGCTCTGGGCTTACTTAAGAGAGACAGAAAGATTAACTTCTATTTTATTTAAGCTACTGTATTTTAGGTCTCTTTGCTACAGTGGCCTAGTCTATACCGTAACACTCATAATAAAAAAATACAAATTATAACTATACTTAAATGCCATTTTTTGCCTTTCAGATGGTTATGTTAAGGGACAAAGATAGTCTCTGTGTATTGACCCTTAGATTGTTTCCTTCTTCATAGCAGGCTGAAACCTATTAGTTCAAAAGCCCACTGACACCAAACTAAAATTTTTAGATATTCAATTATTGTAAACATAACCCAAATAAGCAGATTTTTAGCCATTTACAGCCTATTTGCACCCAACATCTGCTAGCTATGGTAAATCCTAAGATATAAAGACCCCCAGCCACTGTAGCCCTTCAGAGCTCTTATCCAGGGACTCCAAACCATATGTTGATAAATGCTACCAAGACCCCATACAAGCCTCTTCTCCCTTCCCCCAAGGGAGTTTCTTTGCCGTCTTCCTCTTTGGAGTTGTGGGACCCCCACCCCCCAAATCCCAGCATCTGGAGAGACTCCTGCTATGAGGGGCTTCCACCTCTCAGCATGCAAACCTGTTCCAGCATCGTCCAGCATAGCTCTTGTATGCTACTGCCACCTTACGTCCATGTCTTTTCCCAGATCGGTCCCCAGATTCCTCAACTCCCTTGCACAGATTAGCAAAGATACAAAAGTTTGCCAGCATTCTGTGCGGGAAAAATTATGGGTTAAACTGATATTCTCATACACTGCTGTGGAAGAGTAATCTGGCCTAACTTTCATGATGGGCAATTTGGGAATGTCTATAAAATTACAAGTGGGCAAATCCACGGACTCAGCAATTTTATTCCCAGGACTTTATTCTGAGAGAGAGTTGCACATGGGAGAAATGACTTTTGAATAAGGTTATTTATTGCAGCATTTTTATAATTGTAAAGGTCCATCAATAGGAACTGGTTAAAGAATTTATGGTGTACACTTACAATGAAATAGCATGTAATTGTAAAAAAGAATGAGAAAGCTCTTTATAAACTGAGAGAGGAAAAAGCAACACGCAAAAACAGTGGATATGACTATTTGTGTTAAAAATAAATGGACAAAGAATTTGTGTGTATGCATATTTATATGTGCATAAAGGGGAACAAGAAGCAGATAACATTAACTGCCTGAGAGAAAGGATGCCAACTGACTGGGAGGTGCAGATTGGAGGTCTATCTTTCACTGTATTCACGTATTTTTGTGATTCAAACACTGTTTCAGTTTTGAGCCACAAGAATTAATTTAAAATAAAAGAGTGAGGGGTGCCTGGGTGGCTCGGTTGGTTGGGCGTCCGACTTCGGCTCAGGTCATGATCTCACGGTCCGTGAGTTTGAGCCCCGCGTGGGGCTCTGTGCTGACAGCTCAGAGCCTGGAGCCTGTTTCAGATTCTGTGTCTCCCTCTCTCTCTGCCCCTCCCCTGTTCATGCTCTGTCTCTCTGTGTCTCAAAAATAAATAAACGTTAAAAAAATAAATAAATAAAATAAAATAAAATAAAATAAAAGAGTGATATTCATCAACAGTAGCAGCAGAAAATAAGTAGAGAGGTATTAGATATCATCTTCTAAATGCCGAACAACTTTCTAAAGTAACACTGTAGGAATTTGGTGGAGGGAGGAGAGATCATCACAGACTTCTGCAGTCCTAGCATAGATGGGGAAAAAGGATGGATCTTCTATATGAGAAATTTTGAGAAGTTGTGAGCAATTCTGTGGGTTTAAACAGTGGAAGTTTCTCTTTTTTTCTTCAAATGTTTATTTATCTTAAGAGAAAGAGCACGTGTGCACAGGGAAGAGGCAAAGAGAAAGGGAGAGAGAGAATCCCAAGCACGCTCCATGCTGTCAGCACAGAGCCCAACATGGGGCTCCATCTCACCAACTGTAAGATCACAACCTGAGCGGAAATCAATAGTCAGATGCTTAACCAACTGAGCCACCCAGGCGCCCTAGAAACAGTGGAAGTTTCAAGAAGATAAGAATGGAATGGCAGAAAAGAGGTATTATTAGCCAAGGTAACAAGACTATCAAGCTGTACTTCTGTCATTATTCTATAGGTATTGAAAGGCCACTGAAGGGTTTTCAAAAAGGACCTTGTAATGATGTAATAGATTTTTCTTCCTTTCTTTAATAACTTCACCTGGGCAATGAGGAAATCTTTTTTATCCTTTTACTATTAACACTATGTATAATTTCTATCTAGCACAAATCTTCAGTTGTACATCTTAAGGGAAGGGAGATACTGAGTACACAGAGACCTTGCCCCTCATTAATCTATGCACAGACCAGGGCCAATGTTCCCTGAGATGATGTAGCTGCAATGAAGCATGATAATTTTCTGTAGAAAAAGTACCTTGTTCCAGTAATTTAATATAAAAAAAAGTTATGACTTTTCTATAAGATTTTGATCCTTTATGTAAGATACTCTAGGGAAGAAATTATGGAAACTTGAACAGACCTGGAGATAAGCTTCGTGGTAGTTAATTTTAGGTGTCAGCTTTGTTAGGGCATAGTACCCAGATACTTGGTCAAAAACTAGTCTGGCTGTTGCCGTGAAGATATTTTTAAGATGAGATTAATTTTTTAAGTTTATTTATTTATTTTGAGAGAGAGAGAAAGAGAGAGACAGCGTATGGGAGGAGCAGAGAGAGAGAGAATCTCAAGCAGACTCCACACCAACAGTGTGGATCCCAGCACAGAAGTTGAACTCATAAACCACGAGATTGTGGCCTGAGCCAAAATCAAGAGTCAGAGGCTTAACTGACTGAGCCACCCAGGCCCCCTGAGATTAATTTTTAAATCCGTGGACTTTGAGTTAAGTAAATTACTCTCCGTAATGTGAGTGGGCCTCACTCAATCAGTTGAAAGGCTAAAGAGAAAAAAGACTGTCCTCCACTGAGGAAGAGGGAATTGTGCCAGCACACTGCCTTTGGACTAGAGCTGCAATATTGATTCTTCCGGTCTCCAGCCTGCAGATTCTGGACTTACCAGCCTCCACAATCATGTGAGCCAATTCCTGTCAATCTCTGTTTCTGTCTCACCTATCCTATTGGTTCTGTTTCTCTGGAGAATCCTGACAAACAGAGGCTTTAACTGAACTTAGTTTAATTTGATTCAGTTCAACTCAATTCAGTGACATTTACTGAGATATCCTATTATCTTCTAGGCACTGTTTTAAGTCCTGGAGATATTGAGCAAAATAAGACATGGGTCCTGACTTCCAGAAGCTCAGAGTGTAGTGGGAGACACTGACAAACCAATAATTATTGTATATTCCAGCGTGGTAAGTGCTGTAATGTTTAAGCACAGGTTCCCAAGCATGGCAGACTAGGCAATTACCCCATACTTGGCATTGAAACAATATCTCCATTGGCCATCAGGGAGCCATTCTGTGGAGTGCAAATTAGGCAAGAGTTTCTCAGATGCAGAGCTAATCATTCCTAAGTTTCTAGTGAACAAGGGAAGCTATAGGCGATAAAATAATGAATATATCATTGTTTTGGCCTTAAAGAGACTATTGTCCAATGAAAGGAACATATATATACATACAACTATTGGGTAGGAAATAATGAGGTAAGTTTTAACAATGTACAAAGGTCTTTGAAGTTAAAATAAGAAGAAATACTCAGGAGTCAAGTAATTATGTAAACTTCTGTTTGAATCTACTCAGAGCCTAAGTGAAGCATTAGATAATGCTCCTTGTGAAGCTTTACTAAAAACATAAATGTAAAAAAAAAAAGAAAAGGAAAAAAGGAAAGAAAAGAAAGAAGGGATCAGTGCAATTCTTTCAGTATCTCATTTTATACATGGAGCTCAGAAGGGTGAGGTGACTTTCTCAAAGTTCAAACTACATGTATAAACATAGTTTTTGGTTTTCTGCTTAAAAGTTTTTCTTTTGAGGGGTACCTGGGTGGCTCATTTGGTTAATCATCTGACTTTGGCTCAGGTCATGATCTCATAGTTCGTGGGTTCAAGCCCCACGTCAGGCTCTGTGCTGACAGTGCAGAGCCTGCTTGGGAATCTCTCTCTTTCCCTCTCTCTCTCTCTCTCTGCTCCTCCCCCACTCATGCTTTCTCTGTCTCTCAAAATAAATAAAAAAAATAAAAGTTTTTCTTTTGTAACACCATAATTGCCTTTCTTGAATGTGTGAAAATCAGAACTAGCCTGTTTAATTCACCAATAGAAAGATTTTTGTGTCCATTAGCCATCTGTATGTCTTCTTTGGAAAAAGGTCTGTTCATCTCTTCTGCCCATTTTTTACCTGGATTATTTGTTTTCTGGGTGTTGAGTTTTGTAAAACAGTATGGAGGTTCCTCAAAAAGTTAAAAACAGGACTACCTACCATCCAGCAATTGCACTACTCAGTAAAGGATACAAAAGTAGTAATTCAAAGAGATACATACACCCCACCTCCATGTTTAACAGCAGCACTATCAACAATAGCCAAATTTTGGAAAGAGCCCAAATGTCCATTGACTGATGGATGGATAAAGAAGTTTGGGTATACACATATACACATACACACACACACACACACACACACACACACACACACACACACACACACTGGAATATTACTCAACCATTAAAATGAATGAAATCTTGCCATTTGCAATGACATGGATGGAGCTAGAGAGTATTATGCTAAGCAAAATAAGTCAGACAGAGAAAGACAAAACCCATATGATTTCACTCATATGTAGAATTGAAGAAACAAAACAGATGAAAATAGTTGGGGAAATAGAGGCAAACCATAAAATAGACTCTTAACTATAGAGAATGGAGAGTTGCCGGAGGGGGTGGTGAACAGGGGAGTGGGCTAAATGGGTAATGAATATTAAAGAGGGCACTTCTTGTGATGAGCACTGACTATTGTATGTAAGTGATGAATCACTAAATCCTACACCTGAAAACTAATATTATACTGTATGTTAACTAACTGGAATTTAAGTAAAAACTTGTTAGAAGAAAAAAAGATTTTTGTGCATGTTTAAACTAATAAAATTATGACATGTGTAAGATTTTCTAACATCTTTTACTTCCAGCCAATATGGTCCTTTCTGCTAACAGGGACCAGATTTACCCTCCCACATAAACAACAAAAATGGGCAAAATTTAAAAAAAAAAACAAAAACAAAACCATTTTCAGACACTGAGCAATTCAGACAACAGGTGGTAGAGGACTTTGATCTCTGCCAAAGAGGAAACATACAAGGTGAGTTTGCTTAGGCTTTCTTCTGGGAGGTACATTTCAGCCTGTGGAACAGGAAAAGCCATTAAAAAGCAGAGCAACACAGTGTTGCAGAGTTGGGAAGACAGGAAACTCTTAAACTCTGGTTTAAGGAGGGAGGCTACTGGAAGTTACAGAGTTCAGAGTAGAAGGGAACTACCCCGAATCTGCCTAACAGTACCCTTGCATCTCTGCTGAATGCTGTGGTGTGGAAGCATAGGCCAAGCAAAGAGTAGCTGGGAAGCTATGAACTGGGGATCTACAGAGCTACCAGAGTTCATGCAAGGCCGGGAATCATTCAGGTTCCCAACCGCCATAGTGGAGAGCTCTTGGTGATCACTGGGATATTCAGTAAAGTCCCCAGAAGGGTCACAATTTAGTAGTGGAGCTAAATTATCTGTTGAGCTAAACTATCTGTCGAGAAAAGGCTATTCGACACTTGTGCTAACAATTTTTTTTTAATTCTTTAATGTTTATTCATTTTTGAGAGACATAGAATCTGAAACAGGCTCCAGGCTCTGAGCTGTCAGCACAGAGCCTGATGTGGGGCTAGAACTCAGGACCAGCGATATCATGACCTAGGCCAAAGTCAGACACCCAACCGACTGAGCCACCCAGGCGCCCCAAAATAAATGAACTTTATAAACAAACAAACAAATAAATAAATAGAAATAATTAACAGAGCAGTCACCTATAGTATAATACCAAGCAGTCTAATGCACATCTAATTGGAAACATAAGATTGGGGTGGCAAAAAATATTTGAAGAAATAATGGCCAAAATTTTTCCCAAGTTGAGAAAAACTATAAACCCATATATCCAAGGAGCTCAATGAACCCCTCTGAGCATCTAGAATGAGGGCTAAAGAACCAAATAACAATTACTTTAAACCTAGAACAACTTCTGTTTTTAAAATTTGAGCATAGTTGACACACAATGTTACCTTTGTTTCAGGTGTGAAACTTCGATTTGATAAGTTTATACATTATGCTAAGTTCACCACAAGTGTAGCTACCATCTGTCCCATTACACCGCTTTTACAAAGTCATTGACTATATTCCCTTATGTTGTGCCTTTTATTCCCCAGACTTATTCTTAAATGGCAAATTAGCTGGGTTCGAAATAGAACACATTTGTCTTGTACCTTATCAGGTCTTAGGCACCGAAGAATTATTATCTTCTGTAGTTCATTCAGTCTTTCATCCATTGGTGCTGGAAATTTAGCATTATGTGGCTCTTTACTGTCATAGATTTCTCGCCATTCAGTTATATGTTTGCAAAAATGTTCCCTAATGGAAAAAAAGCTAATTATTATTTCACTGGCAGATAATTTAAAAAGATATTGTTAAACAAGGAGATTATAAATTTACCCATCCTTACTCAATTCTAAATCATCAAGTTTAAACAAATACCTGAGTTCTTTGAAGGCAGGAAATTCACTTGCCCGACAAATTTCCTCCCAGCTTTTATCTGATAGCCAAGTTGGGTCAGGATTTTTCTCAGCACTCTTAAGACTTACTCCTCCAGTTAAAAGAAACATCAGTTCCTGGTACTCAATCTCTTTCTTTGCCCTGTATTCCCAAAATAAAGACTGCTGTAAATTGCTGATTTTAAAATGGAATGAAATCAATTTCTGCTTCTATAGCCTCAATGAAATAATCAGAACTGATTTACCCTACTGCCATAAACAACTAGAAAACTGGAAAAAGTGAATGAAACGACTGTTTCTGGAAGTTATACAACAGCCAGTGCAACACTGCGGTCCCTGAAAAAAGGGAGACAAATATGATTGTCCTAATCAATCGCTATGATTGCCCCAGCTATTTGCCTGGAGGCACTTTCCAGACTATAAAACAGAGAGGTGATCAAAATCAGAACCTGATAGTATTGTTGAGTTGAATGAACAGAGACCAGAGTTAAGGAAGGCTCAGGTGGTAGAATTTGTGGGCTGAGTCCCAGAGAGGAGGGAGATACATGGAAAAGGGCTTCAGAAATCTGCATGGGTATCCTCTTGATTCAATTGCTAAACACTAAGTCATATGTGAATAGGGTAAAACTCCAGGAGACCAGCCAGAGAATATCTGGGAAGCTGTAACCTGAATAGCTCCTGAGCTTACACAGAACTTGGAGAAGTGAATTCTTACCAACTAGAGATAAATCTTTGTTAAACACCAGAGGAATTCAGAGGCAACATCAGAGGGATCACGCCTTAGTAGCAAAGCTAACGTAGTTTTAGAATTAAGTCTATTCTAGAGCTACTGTAAGAAAGCTTAAAAACAAGCCTTGGAAACATCAAACTAATGCAGTAATTTAACTACTTGCAAAAGTAAAGTCTAATGCTTTTTAAAGGAATTAAAAGCCCTTAGTATTTATCAATGTAAAATTCACAACATCCATAACCAGGAGAAAAGATCAGTCAATAGATACATAGAATGATAGAGATAATACAACAAGAAGACAAGAATGTTACAAGAGCTATTACAAATATGCTGAAGGAGTTAAAGCAAAACAAACGTAATGAAGAGAGAAACAGGCCATAGAAGAAATAACCAAATGCAACTTCTAGAGATAAAAAGTACAAAATCTAAAAGAAAAATTCAGGGGCACCTGGGTGGTCTGTTGGTTCAATGTCCAACTCTTGATTTCAGTTCAGGTCATGATCTCTTGGTTTATGAGATAGATAGAGCCCCACGTGCTTGGGATCCTCTCTTTCCCTCTCCCTCTGCCCCTCCGCTGCACACTCACTCTCTCTCTCAAAATAAATAAATAAAAATAAAAGAAAAATTCACTGATTTCTTTCCAGATGTAGAGAAACTGAAAGGATTCATTTCCAGTAGACATAAAACATTAGAAATGTTAGAGAAGTTTCAGGTAGATGGAAATTTAGATCAACACAAAAGAATAAAGACTGCCAGAAATAGTAGCTATGTAGGTAAACATAAAATACCTTTTTCTTATTATTTAAGTCTCTTTAAAAGATTATTGACTACTTAGAGCAAAATAACAACATGCTATGGGATTTATAATATGTACAAGTGAAATATATGACAATAATAAAACAAAGGCTAGGAGGAGAGAGTTGGAAGTAAACAGTTGTAAGTTCTTATACTATATGTATATATATGTATATGTATGTGTGTAAATATATGTGTATATATAAAGTTTACCTGAAGATAGACTGTGATGTGTTAAAAGGTATACTATAATCCCAAAGATATCACTACAATAATAAAACAAAAAATTATAGTTAGTAAGTTAACAAAGGAGATAAAATGGAATCATAATAAGTACTTAATTCAAAGAAAAAGAAAATGAGGAAATGAAACAAATGAGGAAATGAACAGATGTGCAAAACAGAAACCAAGTTGTAAGGTGGTAGATTTAAACATAACTCTATTATGTCATTGAATATAAATGGTCTAAACAATTTCATTAAAGGTAGTGATTATCAGATTGGACAAAACAAATAAGACCTAACTACATGTTGTCAACAGAAATACAGCTTAAATATAAAGACACAAGTAGGTTAAAAGGAAAAGTATGGAAAAATATATACCATGCTAACACTATTCAAAAGAAAGCTGGGGACAATAATAATATCATACAAAACAGATTTCGAACAAAGGATAACCCAGGGATTAAAAAAAAAAAAAGTCAAGTCAATTCATTAAGAGGTCGTAACAGTCCTAGACACACATCTCATAACAGAGCATCAATACACAAAGAAATATTGATACAACTGTCAGAAGCAATCTCCATAGCTAAGAGATTCCAATCCTCTCTCAAAAATTGATTGAACAGGCAGACAGAAAATCAATAAGGATATAGTATATAGACTAGCTTGACCTACTTGGCATTTATAGAATATTCCATTCAAGAGCAGCAAAATACACATTCTTTTCAATGGCACATGGAATACTTGCAGAGATAGACCACATTCTAGGCCTTAAAATGTCTCATTCATAAAATTTCTAGAAAAGGAATAATTGTGGAGACAGAAAGCAGGTCAGTGGTTACCTGGGGCTGGGAGTAGGCATAGTAATTGACTAAATAGGGAAAAGGAAACTTTGAGGTAATAGAATTGTTCTAAAACTGGAATTTGGTGATGGCTGCATAATTGTATAAAAATACTAAAAATCATCTAACTGTATTATGGTGGGCAAATTGCATAGTATGTCAATTATACGTAATAGGGCTGAAAAAAAGAGATGTTCTCCAGATAAATGAAAACTAAAGTTTATCACCACTAAACTGGCCTTACAAGAAATATTAAAGGGATTTCTCTGAGCTGAAAAGAAATGGCACTAATTAATAACAACAACAAAAAGCGAAAGTAAATTTCTCACGGAAAAGGTAAATAAATAGTAAATGTAGTGAATTCAATCACTTTTAAAGCAAGTATGAAGGTTAAAACACAAAAGTAGTAAAATTAAAACTACAGTAGTTAGTTAAGGGATGCATAAATGTGACATCAAAAATATAAAATGGGGGTACGTCTGGGTAACTCAATTGGTTGAGCTTCTGACTCTTGATTTCAGCTCAGGTCATTATCTCATGGTTCATGGGAGCAAGCCCCACGTTGAACTCCATGCTGACAGTGCAGAGCCGCTTGGGATTCTCTCTCTCTCTCTCTCTCTGCCCCTCCTTACCCCCTTCAAAGTAAATAAATAAATTTAAAACAGACTATTATAATAATTTTCTTTCTTTCTTTCTTTTTATTATTATTAGAGAGAGAGAGAGAGAGAGCATGTGGGGAGGGGCAGAGGGAAAGAGAGAGAGAGAATCCCAAGTAGGTTCCATGCCCATTGTGGAGCCCTATGTAGGGCTTGATCTCACAGTAGTGAGATCATGAACTGAGCTGAAATCAAGTCAGATGCTTAACTGACTGAGCCACCCAGGAGTCCCCAAAACAGACTATTATAAATACAGGATGCTATATTTGAACCTCACAGTAACCACAAAGAAAAAATTTCCTGGTAAATACCCCCCCCAAAAAAAAAAAAAAAGAAAGGAATCTAAACATAACACTAAAGAAAGCCATCATACCACAAGGGAAGAAAGAAAAGAAAAAAAGGAACAGAGAAAATCTAGGAAAACAGGCAGAAAACAATTGCAAAATAGCAATAAGTACATACTTACCATTAATTACTTTAAATGTAAATAAACTCTCCAATCAAAAGACATAAAATGGTTGAGTGGATTAAAAAAAAAAAAGGCCCACCTCTAGGCTGCCTACAAGAGATTCAATTTAGAAGTAAGGATACACATAGACTGAAAGTGAAGGGATGGGAAAAGATAGTTCATGCAAATAGAAATGAAAAGAAAGCTAGTGTAGCTATACTCATACAAGACAAAATAGACTTTAAAACAAAGACCAAGATGGGAATTACACAATTATAAAAGACCAATATGGGAATTATATAATGATAAAGGGGTGAATTCAACAAAAAGATACAGCACTTACGAAAATATCAAGAGTACCAAAATATATAAAGCAAAAATTAATAGATCTAAAGGGAGAAACTGACAGCATGACAGTAATAGTAGGGCACCTTAACACCCTCACTTACATCAAGAATAGATCAACCAGGCATAAAATCAATACGGAAACATTGGCTTTAATGACACATTAGACCAAATGGATTTAGTAGACATATACAGGAAACCCCATCCAAAAGCAGAATATACATTCTTCTCAAATGCACATGGAACATTCACCAGGACAGATCACAGGTTAAATTCAAGAAGATAGAGATTATATTAAGCATTTTCTCTGACCATCACAGTATAAAACTAGAAGTTGATTACAAAAAAAAAACCCCTGGAAAAACAACAAAAATGTGGAGATAAACAACATGGTACTAAACAACTAATGATTCATCAAAGAAATCAAAGAAATAAAAAAAAAATACATAGAGACAAATGAAAACAGAAAATGACATACCAAAATCAATGGGGTGCAGCAAAAGTGGTTCTAAGAGGGAAGATCACAGCAATATAAGCCTACCTCAAGAAATAAGAAAAACCTCAAACAATCTAAATTTACACCTGAAGGAGTTAGAAAAAAGAGAATAAATGAAGGCCAAAGTTAGTAGAAGAAAGAAAACAACAAAGATCAAAGTGGGAATAAATCAAATTGAGACTAAAACATAAATAAATAAATTAAAAAGATCAGTGAAACTAAGAGGTGGTTCTTTGAAAAGATAAATAAAATTGACAAACCTTTAGCTAGACTAACCAAGAAAAGAAGAAAGAGGGCTCAAATAAGCATAATCATAAATGAAAAAGAAGTTACAACTAAAGTTATAATTGTACTACAAATAATTATATGCAAATGAACTGGACAACCTAGAAGAAATGGAAAAATTCCCCAAAATATATAGCCTTCCAAGATTGAATCATGAAGAAATAGAAAATCTGTATAGACTGATTACTAGCAAGGAGATTGAAACAATAACAAAATCAACTCCCAACAGGGGCACCTGGGTGGCTCAGTTGGTTGAGTGTCCAACTCTTGATCTCTGCTCTGGTCATGACCTCATGGTTTGTGAGATCTAGTCTCCCATCTGGCTCTGTGCTGACAGCATGGAGCTTGCTTGGGATTCTGTGTCTCTCCTTCTCTCTCTGTCCCTCTCCTATTTGCTCACTCTTGTTCTCTCTCTCTCAAAGTAAATAAATAAACATTAAGGGGTGCCTGGGTGGCTCAGTTGGATAAGTGTCTGACTTCAGCTCAGGTCATGATCTCGTGGTTTGTTGGTTTGAGCCCTGCGTCGGGATCTGTGCTGACAGCTGAGAGCCTGGAGCCTGCTTCAGATTCTGTGTCTCCCTCTTTCTCTGCCCCTCCCCCCACCATGCTCTGTCTCTGTCTCTCAAAAATGAATAAATGTTTCAAAAATTACTTTAAGTAAATAAACATTTAAAAGACTCCCAAAAAACAAAAGTCCAGGACCAGACAGCTTCACTGGTAAATTTTACCAAACATTCGAAGAAGACTTAATACCTATCCCTTCTCAAACTCCTCCTTCAAAACACTGAAGAGAAGAAAACACTTCCAAACTTATTTTATGAGGGCAGCATTACCCTGATACCAAAACCAGACAAGTACACCACAAAAAAAGAAAATTATAGGCCAATATCCTTAATGAACATAGATGCAAAAATACTCAACAAAATATAGCAAACCAAATTCAACAATACATTAAAAGAATCATACAACGTGATCAAGTGGGATTTATTCCAGAGATCCAAGGATGATTAAACATCCACAAATAGATCAAGATGATATGCCACATTAACAAAATTAAGGATAAAAATCACACGATCATCTCAATAAATGCAGAAAAAACATTTAACAAAATTTAACATCCATTTATGATAAAAACTCAACAAAACGGGTACAGAGGGAACACACCTCAACACAATAAAGGTCATATATGATAAACTCACAGCTAACATACTCAAATGGTGAAAAGCCAAAAGCTTTTCCTCTAAGATCATGAACAAGACAAAGATGTCCACTCTTAACACATTTATTCAACATAATACTGGAAGTTCTAGCCACAGAAATTAGGTAAGAAAAAGAAATAAAAGGCATCCAAAATAGAAAGGAAGAAGCAAAATTGTCACTATTTGCAGATACTTTATATAGAAAATTCTAAAGACTTTGTTGGAACTGAGAAAGACCATTAGACCTAATAAATACAGTAGAATTTCAGGATACAGTGTCAATCTACAGAAATCAGTAGCATGTCAATACACTAATGAAGAATTATCAGAAAGAGAACTGAAGAAAACAATCCCATTTACAATTGCATCAAAAGAATAAAATATCTAGGAAGAAATTTCATCAAAGAGGTGAAAGATCTGTACACTGAAAACTGTAAGACACTGATGCAGGAAACTGAAGACCCAAATAAATGGAAAGATATTCTGTGCTCATGGATTGGAGGAATCAATATTGTTAACATGTCCATACTACCCAAGGCAATCAACAGACTGAATGCAATCCCTTTCAAAATGCCAATGACATTTTTCACAGAACTGTAAGTACTAATTCAAAAATTTTTATGGAATCACAAAAGATCCTGAATAGCTGGGATCTTGAGAAAGAACAACAAAGCTGAAGGTATTATGCTCCTTGACTTCAAACTACATTACAAAGCTTTAGTAATCAAAATAGTATGGTACTGGCATAAAGACAGACACACAGATCAATACAACAGAATTGAGAGCCCAGAAATACATATACAGAGCCCAGAAATACACACACACACACACACACACACACACACACACACAATTTATGACAAAGGGGGAAGAACGCACAATGGATAAAGGACAGTCTCTTCAATAAATGGTGCTGGGAAAACTGGACAGCCACATCCAAAAAAAAAAAAAAAAAAAAAAAGAAACTAGATCACTATCTTACACTATACACAAAAATTAACTCAAAATGGATTAAAGACTTGTATGTAATACCTGAAACCACAGAACTCCTGGAAGAAAACATAGGTGGTAAGCTTCTTGAATCAGTCTTAGCTATATTTTTGTGGATAAGACTCCAAAGCGTTAAGGGAAACAAAAGCAAAAATAAATGGGACTGTATCAAACAACATAGTTTATACACAGTGAAAGAAACCATCATCAAAATGTAAAAACAACCTACTGAATGGGAGAAGATATTTGCAAATCACATATCTGACAAGGAGTTCATATCCAAAATATATGAAAATTGCATACAACTTAACCACAAAAAGCAAACAACTTGATTTCAAAATGGGCCTAGGATCTGAATGGACATTTTTCCAAAGAAGAAATACAGATGGCCAACAGGCACGTGAAAAGATATTCAACATCACTGATTATTAGGGGAATGTAAATCAAAACCACAGTAAGGTATTACCTCACACTAGTTAGATTCATTATGATAAAAAAAAAAAAAAGACAAGAAATAAGTGTTAAGAGAATGTGGGGAAAAGGGAATTCTTGTACCCTGTTGGTGGAATATAAATTGGTCTGAGCATTATGGAAAATAGTATAGAGATTCCTCAAAACATTAAGAATAGAATTACAATACAATACAGCTATTTCACTTGTAGTATTTAATCCAAAGATTATGAAAACTCTCATTTGAAATGATATATGCACCCCAATGTTCACAGCAATATTATCCACAATAGCCAAGATATGAAAAAACCTAAATGTCAGTTGATGCATAAATGGATGAAGAAGATGTGGTCTATATATACAATAGAATACTACTCAGACATAAAAAAATAATAAAATATTGTCATTTGTGACACGGTTGGACCTGGAGGGTATTGTGTTAAGTATAATAAGTCAGAAAGAGAGAGACAAAAACAGTACAATTTCACTCCTATGTGGAATCTAAAAATAAACAAAACAAAAACAAACTCATAGACACAAACCACAACAGATTGGTGGTTACCAGAAGGGAAGGGGGATTGTCAGTGGTGAAATGGATGAAGGGGGTCAAATATATGCTGATGGATGGTAACTAGATATTTGGAAGTGATCACTTTGTAATGAATGCAGATGCTGAATTATAATATTGTACATATAAAAATTATATAATGTTATATACCAATCTTACCTCAAAATATCAGAAACAAAAACAAAGAACAATGGCAATGAATAAAAAAACAGTAACACATATGATAGATATTAATCCATCTATGTCAATAATCCACTTTAAATGTCAATGGTTTCAGTACATCAATTAAAAGACATAGACTATCAGAGTACAATAAAAAAAATAAGACCTAACTCAGGGTGCCTGGGTGGCTCACTCAGTTAAGTATCAGAGTTAGGCTCAGGTCATGATCTCACAGTTTGTGAGTTTGAGCCCCGTGTCAGGCTCTGTGCTGACAGCTCAATCCTAGAGCCTGCTTTGGATTCTGTCTCCCTCTCTCTGTCCCTCCTCCACTCGCACTCTGTCTCTCCCTCTCTCTCTCTCTCTCTCTCTCAAAAATAGACATTAAAAAAATTTTTTTAATATTAAAAAAATAAGACCTAACTATATGTGGTCTACAAAAAAAAACCTATTTTAACTATGAAACCAGAGGGTCAAAGAAAAGGGATGGAGAAAGATATAGCGTGCTAATGTTAATCAAAATAAAGCTGGAGTAGCTATATTAATTTCAGAAAAAGAAGACTTCAGAGCAAGGAAAATTATCAGGGATAAAGAGGGTCATTACATAATGATAAAGGGGTCAATTCTCCAAAAGACCCAATGTTGTTAATGTGTATGTGCCTAACAAAAGAATGTCCAAATATATGAGATAAAACCTGATAGACAAAGAAAAATAGATCAATCTATTACTAAAATAGTAGTGGACAGATCCAGCAGCAGAAAATAGTAAAGACAGAGTTGAAATAACAGTACCATTATTCAACTAAATGCAATTGACATCTATACAATACTTTATCAAACAACATCAAAATATACATTCTTCTCAGCCTCATTGGAACATTCACCAAGACAGAACACATTCTGGGTCATAAAACACACTTTAACAAATTTAAAAGAAGAGAAATCACACAAAGTATTCTCTCTGACTACAATAGAATTAAACCAGAAATCAGTAACAGAGAGATAGCTAGGAAACCCCCAAATACTTGGCAATTAAACACACTTCTAAGTAATGTATGGCTCAAAGAAGTTTCAAGAGAAATAAAAAAATATTTTGAATGAGATAAAAATGAAAACACAACTTATTCAGATTTGTGGAATGCAGCAAAAGTAATGCTCAGAGGGAAATTTAGAACACTGAATTCATTTATTAGAAAAGAAGATAAATTTAAAATCAATCATTTGGGTTTCCACCTTAAGACACTAGAAAAAGAAGATCAAATTAAATCCAAAGTAAGCAGAAGTGAAGAAATAATAAAAATCAGAAAAGAAATTTATGAAATTAAAACAAGTCAATAGGAAAAAAATCAATAAAACTAAAATCTGGTTCTTTGAAAAGATCAATAAAATTGATTAACCTCTAGCCAGGATAACTAAGGAAAAAAGTGAGAAGACACAAATTACACATATCAGAAATGAAAGAAGGGCCATCATTACTAATTCCATTGACATAAAAAGATAATAAAGGAATATTATGAACTGTATCTCCTCAAATTTGATAACCTACCCGAAATGGATCAATTCTTTGGAAAATACAATCTGCCAAAATTCACAGAAGGAGAAACAGATAATCTGAATAGACCTTGTGTTAGTGTACTCATGCTGCCTAAATAATGCAAATTTATTTTCTCAGAGTTCTGGAGTCTAGAAGTTTGGATCAGGGTTCTGGCTGATTTGGTTTCTGATGAGACCTCTTCCTAGCTTGTAGACAGTGACCTCCTTACTTTACTTTGTCCTCACATGGCCTTTCTTCTGTGTGCATATGGACAGAGAGAGTACTTTGGTATCTCTCTTTTTAAAGGGACATTAATTCTGTCAGATCAGGACCATACCTTTATGACTTTATTTAACCTGAATTACTTCCTTAGAGGTCTCATCTCTAAATATAGCCACAATGGAAGTTAGTGCATCAACATATGAATTTGAGGGAAACACAACTATTCAGTCCATAACTATATCTATTAAAGAAATTGAATTGATAATTAAATTGATAACCTTCCAAAACAGAAACCACCACATTAAAATGGGTTCTGGAGAATTCTACCAAACTTATAGGAAGAAATTATACCAATTCTTTGCAATCTCTTCCAGAAAATAGCAGAAGGAATACTTTCCTAATTACTCTATGAAGCTAATATTACCCTAATGCCAAAATTACACAGATAAAAGAAAACTACAGACCAATATCTCTCAAGAACATGGATACAAAAATTCTCAACAAGATACTGGCAAGTTGAATCAAACAATGTATAAAAAGAATAACACACCACAACAAAGTGGTATTTGTTTCAGGAATGTAAAGCTGTTTCAACATTAAAAAAAATCAATAAATGTAATCTATCATATAGATAAACTACAGAAGAAAAAGCACATGATCATATCAGTAGACGCAGAAAAGGCATTTGACAAAATCCAATACCCTTTCATGATAAAAATTCTCAGCAAACTTAGAGGGGAACGTCCTCAACTTGATAAAGAACATTTACAAAAAAAAAAAACCTACGGCTAACATCATACTTAAAAATAAGAAACTAGAAACTTTCCCACTAAGATCAGTAACAAAACAAGGATGTCCCTTTTCATCATTTCTTGTCAATATCATACTGAAAGTCCTGACTAATGCAATAAGAAAAAAAGATGTATTGCCTTTGTTTGTGGATAACATGATTATCTACGTAGAAAATCCAAAAATCTGAAAGAATTGACAACAAACTCCTAGAACTAATATGCAATTACATTAGCAAGGTTGCAGGATACAATGTTAATATACAAAAATCACTTTCATATAGATCAACAAGTGGAATTTGAAATTAAAAACACAAATGCCATTTGCATTGGCACTCAAAAAGTGAAATACTTAGATATAAATTGAACAAATCATGTACAAGATCTATGTGAGAAAAACTATGACAATGTGATGAAAGAAATCAAAGAACTAAATAAATGGAGAGATATTCCATGTTCATGAATAGGAAGAATCAATATTGTCAAGGTGTCAGTTCTTCCCAATTTGATCTATAGATTTAATGCAATCTCACACAAAATCCAAGCAAGTTATTTTGCGTATAATTGACGGAGTTATTCTAACATTTATACAGAGGGGCAAAAGACCAAGAATATCCAACACAATATTGAAGGAGAAGAACACAACTGGAAAACTGACATCATTGGACTTCAAGGCTTACTATAAAGCTACAGTAATCAAAATAGGGTGGTGTGGGTAAAAAAATAGACAAATCAATGGAACAGAATTTTGTGAATACTGACAAACTGATTTTCTATGAAGTTCACTTTATATGAAGAGACACAAGACTCAGAATAGCCAAAACAATATTTAAGAACAAAGCCTAGGACTGACACTACCTGACTTCAAGACTTAGTATAAGGCTAATTAAGTCAATACTACAAAAAAAACAAATAGATCAGTATACAGAATAAAGAATTTAAAAATACACCCATAAATAGAACCACCTGATCTTTGACAAAAAGCAAGGGCAGTACAATGGAACAAAGACAGTCTTTTCAACAAATGGTGCTGGAACAGCTGGATGTCCACCTGTAAAAATAATAATAATAATAATAATAATAATAATGATAATAAATCTAGACAGAGACCCTTCACAAAAATTAACTCAAAATGAATCATAGACATAAATGTAAAATGCAAAACTATAAAATTCCTAGAAGATTACATAGTAGAAAATCTAGGTGACCTTAGGTATGGCAATGATTTTTTTATATATAACACCATGAACCATGAAAGAAAGAAGCTGGACTTCATTAAAATTTAAAACTTCTGCTCTGCCAAAGACACTGTCAAAAGGAGAAGGCAAGCCACAGCCTGGGAGAGAATATTTGCAAAAGGCATACCTGATGAAGGACTGTCATCCAACTCAACAATAAAAAATGAACAATCAAACTGATTCAAAAGTGGCCAAAAGACCTAACAGATACCTTACTGAAGAAGATATAAGGATGGCAAATAAGCATACAAAACATTAACAGCATCATGTGTCGTTAGCAAATTGTAAATTGAAATGAGAGAACAATACATATCTATTAGAATGGTCAAAATCCAGAATGCTGACAAGACCAAATGCTGGCAAGGATCTGGAGCAACAGGAACTCTTACTCATTGCTGGTGGAATGCAAAATGGTGCAACTACTTTGGAAGAGAGTTTCTTAAAAACTAAACATACTCTTACCACATGACTCAGCAGTCTTCAGTAATTAAATGAGTTGAAAACTTATGTATATACAAAAACATACACACAAATGTTTATAATTTTATGGTTAATATTCAAATCTTGGAAGTAATCAAAATGTCTTTCAGTAGGTGAATAGATAAACTGTGGTACATCCAGAGAATGGAATATTATTTCGTGCTAAAAAGAAAGAAGCTATCAAGTCATGAAAAAACATGGAAGGGCCTTAAGTGCATATTATTAAGTGAAAGAAATCAATTTGAAAAGGCTCTGTTTCTTTTTTTTTAAGTAATCTCTACACCCAATGTGGGGCTTGAACTCAAAACCCCAAGGTTAAGAGTTGCATGTCCTACCAATTGAGCCAGCCAGGCACCCTGAAAAGACCTCTATTTCTTGACCTGGTTGGTGGTTACACAGACTTCTGCTTTATAAGAATTCATTGAACTGTACATGAATATTTTGTCGACTTTTACGTGTGACTCACATTTTAAAAATCTAAAAAACATCCAAACACCAATACTATTATAGAGAAATGTACAAGTAAAATCATGACTTAAGCAGAGCAAAAACATGGTATCTTTCTGTGAGAAACCATCCTCATAGAGTAGTTTCCCCATGCAAGTTTTTAAAATAAATAAATTAAGATAAAGCAAGTAACTTACAGAAGAAGATTGGCACATAATAAAAAGGAAAACAGCAGCTTGTCCTTCTCGAATAGTGATCGGCATATATTACAATATAAGTTGTATGTGAAGTGGTCATTTAAATATCGTAGGCGCTTTTCCAAAATTTTGGATTTGTTACTGAAAGGTTGAAAAACAGGCAAATATACTGTCAAACAAAACTAAGAAAAAATAAGTAACAGATGAACTAACATATAAGTAGCCACTGTTACACACACACACACACACACACACACACACACACACACACACGAGTGCATATAAAATTGTGAAATCTGGGGCACCTGGGTGGCTCAGTCGGTTAGGCGGCCGACTTCACCTCAGGTCATGATCTCGCGGTCTGTGAGTTCCAGCCCTGCGTCGGGCTCTGTGCTGACAGCTCAGAGCCTGGAGCCTGTTTCAGATTCTGTGTCTCCCTCTCTGACCTTCCCCGTTCATGCTCTGTCTCTCTCTGTCTCAAAAATAAATAAACGTTAAAAAATTTTAAAAAAAATTAAAAAAAAAATAAAATAAAATGGTGAAATCTGAGGAAGTTCTGTCAATTTCCTGGTTGTGATATTGTACTATAATAATGTAAAACTGTTACCACAGGAGACACTGAATGAAGGATATATATAGGGCCTCCCTGTGTAGTTTTGTGTGTGTGCAACTTCTTCTAAATTTATATGTAAAAGACAGGGTATAAGACTATGAGAAAATAAAATAGGGTTTATACCATCTCTCTATTTTCAAAATTCTGAACTTATTATATTCCAAAATGACTGAAAATAATCACTAAATTAAGATACTTGCTGAATCTCTATTGGTGTGAATTTTTTTCTGGGTAGGGGACTATAAGAGATAAAGAATTATGAAACATTTACCTGTCCCAAAGAAGCATCAAATCTAGATCAAGATGTATACATTTAAAAAAAAAAAAAAAGATGAAAAGTCAGAAAACATATGAACAAAAGGTTACTTCCAGATGTGGTTATGGCTAATATCTGTCTTCTTTATGCTCTTATATGTTCAAAATTTTGCAATAATCACATATTACTTTCATTTTTTTAGTCCAAAAATTTTATCAGTAATATTTAAAAGACACTCATTCTGGGGAAGTTTGGGCAGCTACATACATACATACATACATACATACATACGTACGCAAGAAAGCAAGCAATTACCACATGACCCAGCAACTGCACTCCTGGGCATTTATCCTAGAAATGAAAACTTATGCTCACATAAAAACCTGTACATGTTATTCATAAGAGCTAAAAATTGGAAATAACCCAGATGTCCTGTAGTACATCGATACCATGAAATATTTCTCAGCAATAAAAATGAACAAACTACTGACACACACAACAACCTGAATGAGTCCCCAGAGAATTAAGCTGGGTGAATAAAAGCCCATCCTTAAAAGTTATGTGCTATATGATCCCATTTATATGACATTCTTGAAATGACAAAATTACAGAAACGGAGAATGGATTAGCGGTTCTCAAAGATTAAGGAGAGGGTGGGGATGGGAAAGAAGTGGGTGTGGCTATACAAGGGCAGCATGGGAATCCTTGTGGTAATAGTGGTGTTCCCTATCTTGACTGTATCAACAGCAATGCCCTGGTTGTGATCATTGTAGAAGTTTTCAAGATGTCACCATTGAGGAAACTGGGTAGAGTACACACAGGATTGCTCTATTTTCTTTCTTTCTTTCTTTCTTTCTTTCTTTCTTTCTTTCTTTCTTTCTTTCTTTCTCTCTTTTTCTCTTTTTCTCATTCTTTCTAATCTCTACACCCAACGCCTGGCTCAAACTCACAACCCCAAGATCAAGAGTTGCATGCTCCACCAACTGAGCCAGCCAGGCACCCCCACTGTATAATTTCTTATAACTACATGTGAATCTACATTTATCTCAAAATTAATTTTAATTTTAAATTTTAGTTTAATTTTTAAAAAGCAATCCTTTGATCCATGGAAAGGTGAGAGAAGAGTAGGGGATAGTGACACTTCTCTGAGCAGACCTTTAGTTCAGGATTTACTTCTGGAGTCATATTAATGGGTTATGTGCTCACAAATATAATAAAATTAAAATCAACAAGGGTGAAGGGAAAACTCTAAAATGAAATTTAAAAAAAAATCCAAACCAACAACAAATGAACTAACTGTATTTCACATCAATAACATTGCCATGCTGAAGGAGGAAAAATTAACACAAGTAATTTTTTGAATATAGTTTTTTATGTCTAAAAACAAAAAGACTGTAATTTTCTGTGTGGACATCTGCATTCAATTCTCTTCAGTATATACCTAAGAATCACTGGATTTGCTGATTACTAGATCATATGGCAAATCTATGTTTAATATTTTCAAGAATGTCCTAAATATTTCCAAAGTGGCAGCACTAATTTACATTCCTGCCAGCAGTGTATGAGGGTTCTGATGACTCTGCATCCTTGCTGACACTTGTAATCGACATTTATGTCAATTCCTCAACTTGAATTTTCTCCATCGTGTGGATGGTGTAAGTTCAAATTCCAAATCCCAACTGGTAATCTTAGGGATTTCAGTCACTCCAGCAAGACTGTTCTACCAAGAGCCCACGTAGACCATATATGGTAGGCTCAAATCATATTTTTATTCTACTTAACAAATACAGTAGTTACTAAGTACCAGATGCTACGATAAACACTTCACAAATATTAAATTCTTATAACAATTCTAAAAGGTAGGTATGATTATCATCTCTATTTTATAGATAAAAAAATTTGAGGCAATTACAGAAAGGTTAACTGACTTGACTGTACTAATGTAGCTAGTATGTGGCAGAACTGAGATTTCACCCCCTACTCCAGTCTGACTTTAAAACCTGTGTATGTTTATTAATTGATTAAAGTGAAAATATCTAGCAAACAATTAGAAATGTGGGCCTGGGAGCACCTGGGTGGCTCAGCCAGTTGAGTGACTTGATTTCAGCTCAGGTCATGATCCCAGGGTCATGGGATGGAGCCCAGGTTATGATCCCAGGATCATGTGGGGACTCCATGCTGAGTGTGGAGACTGCTTGGGATTCCCTCTCTCTTTTTCTCTCTCTCTCTCTCCCTCTGCCCCTCTCGCCCGCTTGCACACACTCTCTCTACAAATTAAAAAAAAAATTTAAGGGGCGCCTGGGCGGCTCAGTTGGTTGAGCATCCAACTTCAGCTGAGGTCATGATCTCATGGCTTGTGAGTTTGAGCCCCGCATCGGGTTCTGTGCTGACAGCTCAGAGCCTGGAGCCGGCTTCAGATTCTGTGTCCCCCTCTCTCCCTCTCTCTCTCTCTCTCTCTCTCTCTCTCTGCCCCTCCCCCACTGGCTCTCTCTCTCTCTCTCTCTCTCTCTCTCTCTCTCTCAAAAATAAATAAACATTAAAAAATTTAAAAAAAATTAATTACAAAGAAATATGGGACTGAAGCTTTTTATTTTTTAAATTTTATTCCTTCATTCATTCATTCATTTTAAAAATTTATTTATTTTTGAGAGAGAGTGCACGCATGAGCAGAGCAGGGGCGGGGCAGAGAGAGAGGGAGAGAGTGAAAATCCCAAGCAGACTCTGCACTGTCAGCGTGGAGCCCAACACGGGACTCAAACTCATGAAACCTGAGATCATGACCTGAGTCAAAATCAAGAGTCAGAGGTCAACTAAATGAGCCACCCAGGCACCCCAAATTTTATTTATTTTTTTAAGAATTTATTTTTAAGCAATTTCTACACCCAACATGGGGCTCAAACTCACAACCCAAGATCAAGAGTTGCTTGCTCTACTGACTGAGCCAGCCAGGCACCCTGGGACTGAAACTTTTTAGAGATCTCAAAGGTGGAGAAAGATGTTGTAGTTGCCAGCAAAGATAAGTCAGGTGCCATATTAAAATATTTAAAAGAGGCAGGGAGGACTAAAGCTAATCCTTCTATGCCTACATTTTGAGTGGGGGTGAAATAAAACTTAGAATAAATGGAGGCTTTCTCTCTCCCTCTCTTTCTTTCAACTTTTCCTATTTTTAAATACTCTGTAATGAATGCATATTACATATTAAGAAAAAAAGTTATGTATTTTTTAATGGAAAGCATGGTGGGAATCCAACATAGGGAGGATGAATGAAGCTAGAGAAGGTTTACCTGTCATGAATGGAGTTGATGTAAAGGTTCACAAACCAGGTGAGAGAGTACTGGTACATGGGATCGATGTTAGCCAGGTCTGCAATGCTGAAGAATAATACTGATGAATGTTTAGCAATGGGTCTGTAGCCTTCTCGAGACTCTGCTATTTTGAGTTCTGTTTTCTCTGCAATCTAGAAGAAGAGAAAAATCAAGATTAAGAAGTAGGAAATGTGTTTTTTTAATTATGTGTTTTTCATGTAATAAAGTTTATGTTAAAAAAAAAATAACCCTCTAACTCAATGGCAAAATTACAGAGGTATGGTTTACAAGGAAAGGTTTTAGTATGCTAGAAGCTGGAAAGACAGAAAGACAAAAAGAAAGACAGAAAGACAGAAACAAAGAGGGAGAGAGAGAAAGGGGGAGGGAGAGAGGGAGGAAAAAGGAAAAGGAAGGAAAGAATTAGGAAGGGACGGAAGAGGAAGAAGGGAGGGAGAAGAATGAATGAAAAATAGTTTAAGGTTGTGTTTCTTGTTTGGGGAATACCAGAGTTGTCAATCTTTGCTTTTTTTGTCTGGATCTGACATGTGTCTACTATAGTCACTCATCTTCTTTTATTTCAATAGGTCAGAGAGAGGGAGAAAGAGAGAAAGAAAGAGGGAGAGTGAGGGAGAGAGAGAGAAGGAGGGAGGGGGGGGGGAGGGAGAGAATGTGCACATGTGTATGTTTAAGGTGTCAACATGTGTACCAGAACCCAGGAAAGTCTGGGAAAGTAGATTTCACAAATATTTGTTAGCTGATGGGGTTATAGAACAGTACCTTTTCAATTAGCTTCTTGTATGTTTAACATTTCTGGACATAGTAGGGGTGTTAATATTTGACCCCAAAAGAAAAAACTTCTGAAAGATAACAGCTCTTCAGCTGACAACTCTATCTGATAGAATGCTATTCTATAGGAAAAATGTGTAGAGCACTTATTCAATCCACTTTTCCTTCTTTGGACAAACTATCTACAGACTCTGCTGAATGAGTGTGCCTGGGTAGTCATGTTTATACTGAATGATCCTCTTTGTAGCTGATTCAGTCAGGAAGTAGAGATAGAACTGGGCCGAGGATAAGCCAAATCAATTCTTCCCCCAGAGAATTAGAATTTTAAGAGCCTCAGAAGCTGAAGTCAAGTGGTACTGGGCATTAGTGCTAATAAAAGGTAATGGAACCAAAGCCGGTTTCTACAGGCAAGACAAATGTTTGAAGGAACAGATGTAAAGTGTTACCAGAGAAATTGGTTTTAAGATGGAGAGGCACATATGAGGACTACACAGTCTTAGAGAGGGGCAGACAAAGAGCATAGAAACTTTCCATTTATTCTTGAGGCCGGTATGTACTTCTGTAATTGGGGAAATAAAATGCTCCCTTGTATCTTTTTTTTTTTTTTTTTTCAATTTGAGCATAGTTGACACACAATGTTACATTAGTTTCAGGTATAAATATAGTGACTGGACAAGTTGATACATTATGCTATGTTCACCACAAGTATAGCTACCATCTGTCAGTATACAATACCATTACAATGTTTTTGACTATATTCCTTATGCTGTCCTTGTATCTTTTTTATTTGAGCTAATTTGAGTGTGCTTCTGTTCCTTGCAAACAAACTTTCTCCAGAGTTATACTGGGAGAAAATTGAAAAAGAGTCAAAAGGTTGCTAGGACTCTTTTTTCACCTGCTGTTTCTTTGTTATCTCATTGGACATCATTTTAGCAGAGTCTAAGACTTTAATTGCACTTTCATCTTCTAAAATGTTGCCTTCTGAAGATGATAATGTTTCTAAAATTTTCTTCTCTATATCTTTTAGCTGTTTCTTATTAGCTGCAGACTGAAGAATAAGGGCATTTCGTTCCTCTTCTAATTCTGGTCTAAAAAGATAGAAACATTTAGTCTAAACTTGCAGTATTTTATCAAGTTCATATCTAAATACTAGGTATCACAATTTTGTAGACAGTTAAATAATTTTGTAGAAATGTAACACAAACTAAGATATATAACACAAACTTTATCCTAAGGAAAAAGGTTATTTCCATACAAATGATAGTTTGAGAAACATGAGCAAAAAATGATCATTAAATTCATATGTGAAATGTGGCAATAACTTAATAAGTCTAAGAATGCGCTATGTTTATCCATATGGCTTAGATAGTTTTGTGAGGATAAGAACTGGAGAAGAAACACAACAGAAAACTTCTTATCTATTCGTTGGCTTTTTCATATTCAGTGTTACTTTCATTATCTCTTCCGCAAGAGCAGAATCAGAAAAGATGACTCATCATACAATTGTCTCTTCAGGTAAAAGACAAAACTGGCACTTAACATCTTTACAAATATAGTATAAGACCTCAAAATATCATAATTCACCATGTTCAGGAATATGTTAGGACATGGTTCTGTCTTGGATACTATACAAGTGGGATTCAAATATTGGAAGTAACAAAAGTAACACACGATTACATAATTTCCCTTATAATTTGGTTTCATAAAATAGAGTGCTTGACAATGCTATGTGAAGCTCCAAGTGGAATCAAAGATTTCTTTCAGGAAGCAATCCTTTACTAGTAGCCCTATCAGGTATTTTAATATCTTTTTCTCATTTAAAACATAACACATGCTACTAATGGAAAAATACATAACGTATAAAAAAATAATTAAAATTATCCACAATCTTACCACCCTTAGAGATGACCACTGTTAACATTCTGGCATATTCCCTCCCAAGTGGACAGATATATATACATATAATTCATGCATTAACTTTTTTTTTAACAAAATATTACCCATACCATGTATAGTTTTGTATCCTGTTTTTTCATTCTTATCTAAGTATTTCATCACTCATTCTTATTTCACTATTTCACTATACAACTCAACTATTTCATTATTTCATTAACATCCTATATTTAAGTCTTTCAACACATTTCTGATTTTGTCCACAGCATATGTTCTTAGGGATGAACTCTTTGGCTCAAACAATCAGATACAAGTCTGAAGTCATGGCATGTCTCCTGAATCCTACTACCCATACTAGGAGCCCAATATAACATGGTTGGCTTATGACTTACTTGTTACAGAATGGCTATTTTAGTTTATTTTTTATGTTTGTTTTTATTTTTTGAGAGAGGGTGAGCGCATGCAAGCGCGGGATGGGGAGAAGGAAGGGGAGGGAGAGAATCCCAAGCACAGGGTACAATATCACGATCATGAGATCGTGACCTGAGCTGAAATAAGAGGTGGATGCTCAACTGAATGAGCCACCCAGGTACCCCCAGAACAGCTATTTTAAAGGATTACATACTTATTTTATAACAATACATAAAATTCGACAAGGTTTTGGAATAATCACATAACAAAAGTATTAATGACCTACAAATATTCCTCTTTAGGCCATCTGGAAGCATATAAGGAAATGTATACACTTCACTCATATGAGGACTTTAAGATACAAAACAGATGAACATAAGGGAATGGAAGCAAAAATAATATAAAAACAGGGAGGGGGACAAAACATAAGAGACTCTTAAATATGGAGAACAAACAGAGGGTTGCTGGAGGGGTTGTGGGAGGGGGGATGGGCTAAATGGGTAAAGGGCATTAAGGAATCTACTCCTGAAATCATTGTTGCACTATATGCTAACTAACTTGGATGTAAATTTTAAAAAATAAAGAAAATTAAAAAAAAAAATACACACCTCTCCTTTGCAACAACAATACCTAGTAACTGATCTTCAAGTCCTTCCGGAGTTATCATGAAATTGAGCAAAGACACCTTTGTAGCCAGTTCTGGCATAAAGTGTGGATTTCTCAGTTTTGTGGTGATATAAAACTTGAAATCAAAGGAATACTCAATAATGACCTCACCAAGTCTGATGCAGTCAATGCCACCTATATTTCAGAAAGCAAACACATGATAAGTAAGCCACAGTTGTATAGCTCCTCCATGTTAAGGCCATTCCTGAGATAAGTAACGGGTCTTAAAGTAATATAAAATAGAGGTGTGACAAAAGTCATGGACACACAGGCAAATAAGCAATTATACAGCAGGACTCATTCATTCTGGAGGGGTCTAAGACATTTTCTGTCGTTGTCATGGAGCCTTCTAAATCAAAATTCCTTTTGATCTTACCTCCTCTATAAATTTTCAATCATGAGTCCAAGATTATTTATATATTACTAAAGCTCTTAAAAATACTAGAGTTTGGCAGAGATAAAAATTTTTATAAGCAGAAAGATGTAAGGTTGGCACTATCTACCCAAAGTCAACTCTGGTCCACATTAACCATTACTATTCATACTAATGGACTTTCTGAGCTCCACGGTCACAAGATAAAGTAATTTCAGGCTGGCTTCAACTTCTTTATATTCTCTACTGAACAACCATCTAGATAACAGTGGTTAACATAATGAACAGAGGGCAAGATATTTATTTTAGAATATCTGACCAAAATTCATTCCTGATACTTGTTTCAAATTTCCTTTCACACATAACAATGACCCAGAAGTTTGAGTTATTAACATTATTCTTAAATTTATGTAGTGGCTTTCTTGCCTCAAAGATATGTCTTAAAGATAATCCAACCATCTTTCAGTGCTACCAGCTAATATTAATGAACTTCTACCTTGCTTAAAAGTTTGTCTAAGTAGTAAAGGCTCCAAAGATGGGTCCAGTTCTTCACCAACATTTTCTAATAGAAGTGGAGTTCCAAACTGAATACAATTTTCCAGTGTTCTCATATAGTCCGAATCAGATAACTTAATAATGCTAAGCTGATTTTCTTTTTCAGAGTTTTTGATCCACTTATTGGCTTGACCCTGAGGGTCAATCATTAAAGGCCTAGAATATAATAAGAAAAATTCTGAGGGAAATAAATAGATGTTGGTATTTCTTTAAAATTATGTAATTTAAATAATAAACATCACCATCAATCTGTATCAATGCAAAGTGTTTACGTACATTATCAGGATTTATCTTCACGAGAGTCCTATGAGAAAAAAGTAAACACTTTCTTATACTATACACAAAAATAAATTCAAAATGGATGAAAGACCTAAATGTGACACAAAACCACCCTAGAGGAGAGCAATAACCTCTTTGACATTGGCTGTCACTACTTCTTACTAGATATGTCTCTTGAGGCAAGGGAAACAAAAGCAAAAATAAACTATTGGGACTTCATCAAGACAAGATGCTTCTGCACAGAAAAGGAAACAATCAATAAAATGAAAAGGCAACTGACAGAATGGAAGACTATGTTTGCAAATGACATATCTGATAAAGAGTCTCCAAAATCTATAAAGAACTTATCAAACTCAACACCCAAAAATATCTAGCTAAAAAATGGGCAGGGGCACCTAGGTGGCTCACTGGGTTAAGCATCTGCCTCTTGATTTCAGCTCAGGTCATGATTTCATGTTTCATGGGTTCAAGCACCATGTCAGGTTCTGTGCTGATAGTGCAAAGCCTGCTTGGGATTCTCTGCCCCTCTCTCTCTGCCCCTCCCCTGCTCATGCATGCATATGCGCTGTGTGTGTGTGTGTGTGTGTGTGTGTGTGTACATAAATGGTAGAAGACATGAATAGATTTTCCCAAAGAAGACATAAAAATGGCTAGCACACACATGAAAAGGCGCTCAACACCACTCAACATCCGGGAAATACAAATCAAAACCATAATGAAGAGAACCTGGGTGGCTCAGTCGGTTAAGCATCCAGCTCTTGATTTTGGCTCAGGTCATGATCTCCTGGTTGTGAGATCAAGCACCACATTGGGCTCCACGCTGGGTGTGGAGCCTGCTTAAGATTCTCTCTCTCCCCCTTCCTCTGCCCCTCCCCTGCTCATGTACATTCTATCTCTCTCTCTCTCTCAAAAAAAAAAAAAAAAAAACTGCAATGAGGTATCACCTCATACCAGTTAGAATGTCTAAAATTAACAACACAGGAAATAAGAGGTGTTGGGGATAATGTGCAATTTTTGTCATTTATCTTTGAAATGAAGAAAGTCCGTCTCAGGGAGTACTTTGTCCAAGGTTCCAAAATTAGTTCCAAGTCAGAAGTAGAATCTTGTGAACCTGTAAGCTGTGCTCTTTCAAATATAATGCATGGTCTTCATGGTAATTTTAATAAATGACATCTATTAACATAATATGAAACATAAACCTATTTATTTGATAAAAACTTAAAATGGGAGCTACCAGCCTATAATGGATTCCCTCAGGTTATGAGTAGAACCAAAAACTAAGTTTCCAAATTTTGTCTGGTATGTACTTGAGACCTATTTAGTAAATTTTTCTATGCCATTATGGTAAAGGTTTTGTGATCAATAACAAACAATTCATGGTTTCAGATATTTAAAAAATAATGTGCTTTCCTCTTTTTCTATGATGATATTGACTGTCCCAGGTTCCTTTTATATTCAGTACAGTGCATGAAATCATTCCCACTGTTGGTGGGAATGCAAACTGGTACAGCCACTCTGGAAAACAGTATGGAGATATCTCAAAAAGTTAAAAATAGAACTACCCTATGATCCAGTAATGGTACTACTATGTATTTACCCAAAGGATATAAAAATACTGATTTGAAGGGGCACATGTATCCCCATGTTTATAGCAGCATTACTAACAATAGCCAAATTATGGAAAGAGCCCAGAGAGGTCAGAGGGAAGATGGTGGCATAGGAGGATGCTGGGCTCACCGCGCGTCCTGCTGATCACTTAGATTCCACCTACACCTGCCTAAATAACCCAGAAAACCACCAGAGGATTAGCAGAACGGAGTCTCCAGAGCCAAGCGCAGACGAGAGGCCCACGGAAGAGGGTAGGAAGGGCGGCAAGGCGGTGCGCGCTCCATGGACTGGCGGGAGGGAGCCGGGGTGGAGGGGCGGCTCGCTGGCCAAGCAGAGCCCCCGAGTCTGGCTGGCAAAAGCGGAGGGGCCTGACGGACTGTGTTCCGACAGCAAGCGCGACTTAGCGTCTGGGAGGTCATAAGTTAACAGCTCTGCTCAGAAAGTGGGAAGGCTGGAGGACAAAGGGAGGGAGAGCTGCTGAGCCCCCGGACGACAGAGCTCAGCTTGGCGGGGAACAAAGGCGCTCGCCAGCGCCATCTCCCCCGCCCATCCCCCAGCCAAAATCGCAAAGGGAACCAGTTCCTGCCAGGGAACTTGCTCGCTCCGCGCAAACACCCAACTCTGTGCTTCTGCGGAGCCAAACCTCCGGCAGCGGATCTGACTCCCTCCCGCTGCCACAGGGCCCCTCCTGAAGTGGATCACCTAAGGAGAAGCGAGCTAAGCCTGCCCCTCCTGCCCCCGTGCACCTTGCCTACCCACCCCAGCTAATACGCCAGATCCCCAGCACCACAAGCCTGGCAGTGTGCAAGTAGCCCAGACGGGCCACGCCACCCCACAGTGAATCCCGCCCCTAGGAGAGGGGAAGAGAAGGCACACACCAGTCTGACTGTGGCCCCAGCGGTGGGCTGGGGGCTGATATCAGGTCGGACTGCGGCCCCGCCCACCAACTCCAGTTAAACACCACAGCACAGGGGAAGTGCCCTGCAGGTCCTCACCATTCCAGGGACTATCCAAAATGACCAAACGGAAGAATTCCCCTCAGAAGAATCTCCAGGAAATAACAACAGCTAATGAACTGATCAAAAAGGATTTAAATAATATAACAAAAAGTGAATTTAGAATAATAGTCATAAAATTAATCGCTGGGCTTGAAAACAGTATAGAGGACAGCAGAGAATCTCTTGCCACAGAGATCAAGGGACTAAGGAACAGTCACAAGGAGCTGAAAAGCGCTTTAAATGAAATGCAAAACAAAATGGAAATGACGACGGCTCGGATTGAAGAGGCAGAGGAGAGAATAAGTGAACTAGAAGATAAAGTTATGGAAAAAGAGCAAGCTGAGAGAAAGAGAGATAAAAAAATCCAGGAGTATGAGGGGAAAATTAGAGAACTAAGTGATACACTAAAAAGAAATAATATACGCATAATTGGTATCCCAGAGGAGGAAGAGAGAGGGAAAGGTGCTGAAGGGGTACTTGAAGAAATTATAGCTGAGAACTTCCCTGAACTGGGGAAGGAAAAAGGCATTGAAATCCAAGAGGCACAGAGAACTCCCTTCAGACGTAACTTGAATCGATCTTCTGCACGACATATCATAGTGAAACTGGCAAAATACAAGGATGAAGAGAAAATTCTGAAAGCAGCAAAGGATAAACGTGCCCTCACATATAAAGGGAGACCTATAAGACTTGTGACTGATCTCTCTTTTGAAACTTGGCAGGGCAGAAAGGATTGGCACGATATCTTCAGTGTGCTAAACAGAAAAAATATGCAGCCGAGAATCCTTTATCCAGCAAGTCTGTCATTTAGAATAGAAGGAGAGATAAAGGTCTTCCCAAACAAACAAAAACTGAAGGAATTTGTCACCACGAAACCAGCCCTACAAGAGATCCTAAGGGGGATCCTGTGAGACAAAGTACCAGAGACATCACTACAAGCATAAAACATACAGACATCACAATGACTCTAAACCCGTATCTTTCTATAATAACACTGAATGTAAATGGATTAAATGCGCCAACCAAAAGACACAGGGTATCAGAATGGATAAAAAAACAAGACCCAACTATTTGCTGTCTACAAGAGACTCATTTGAGATCTGAGGACACCTTTAGATTGAGAGTGAGGGGATGGAGAACTATTTATCATGCTCCTGGAAGCCAAAAGAAAGCTGGAGTAGCCATACTTATATCAGACAAACTAGACTTTAAATTAAAGGCTGTAACAAGAGATGAAGAAGGGCATTATATAATAATTACAGGGTCTATCCACCAGGAAGAGCTAACTATTATAAATGTCTATGCGCCGAATACCGTTGCCCCCAAATATATAAAACAATTACTCATAAACATAAGCAACCTCATTGATAAGAATGTGGTCATTGCAGGGGACTTTAACACCCCACTTACAGAAATGGATAGATCATCTAGACACACGGTCAATAAAGAAACAAGGGCCCTGAATGATACATTGGATCAGATGGACTTGACAGATATATTTAGAACTCTGCATCCCAAAGCAACAGAATATACTTTCTTCTCGAGTGCACATGGAACATTCTCCAAGATAGATCATATACTGGGTCACAAAACAGCCCTCCATAAGTTTACAAGAATTGAAATTATACCATGCATACTTTCAGACCACAATGCTATGAAGCTTGAAATCAACCACAGGAAAAAGTCTGGAAAACCTCCAAAAGCATGGAGGTTAAAGAACACCCTACTAACGAATGAGTGGGTCAACCAGGCAATTAGAGAAGAAATTAAAAAATATATGGAAACAAACGAAAATGAAAATACAACAATCCAAACGCTTTGGGACGCAGCAAAGGCAGTCCTGAGAGGAAAATACATTGCAATCCAGGCCTATCTCAAGAAACAAGAAAAATCCCAAATACAAAATCTAACAGCACACCTAAAGGAAATAGAAGCAGAAGAGCAAAGGCAGCCTAAACCCAGCAGAAGAAGAGAAATAATAAAGATCAGAGCAGAAATAAACAATATAGAATCTAAAAAAACTGTAGAGCAGATCAACGAAACCAAGAGCTGGTTTTTTGAAAAAATAAACAAAATTGACAAACCTCTAGCCAGGCTTCTCAAAAAGAAAAGGGAGATGACCCAAATAGATAAAATCATGAATGAAAATGGAATTATTACAACCAATCCCTCAGAGATACAAACAATTATCAGGGAATACTATGAAAAATTATATGCCAACAAATTGGACAACCTGGAAGAAATGGACAAATTCCTAAACACCCACACTCTTCCAAAACTCAATCAGGAGGAAATAGAAAGCTTGAACAGACCCATAACCAGCGAAGAAATTGAATCGGTTATCAAAAATCTCCCAAAAAATAAGAGTCCAGGACCAGATGGCTTCCCAGGGGAGTTCTACCAGACGTTTAAAGCAGAGATAATACCTATCCTTCTCAAGCTATTCCAAGAAATAGAAAGGGAAGGAAAACTTCCAGACTCATTCTATGAAGCCAGTATTACTTTGATTCCTAAACCAGACAGAGACCCAGTAAAAAAAGAGAACTACAGGCCAATATCCCTGATGAATATGGATGCAAAAATTCTCAATAAGATACCAGCAAATCGAATTCAACAGCATATAAAAAGAATTATTCACCATGATCAAGTGGGATTCATTCCTGGGATGCAGGGCTGGTTCAACATTCGCAAATCAATCAACGTGATACATCACATTAACAAAAAAAAAGAGAAGAACCATATGATCCTGTCAATCGATGCAGAAAAGGCCTTTGACAAAATCCAGCACCCTTTCGTAATAAAAACCCTTGAGAAAGTCGGGATAGAAGGAACATACTTAAAGATCATAAAAGCCATTTATGAAAAGCCCACAGCTAACATCATCCTCAACGGGGAAAAACTGAGAGCTTTTTCCCTGAGATCAGGAACACGACAGGGATGCCCACTCTCACCGCTGTTGTTTAACATAGTGCTGGAAGTTCTAGCATCAGCAATCAGACAACAAAAGGAAATCAAAGGCATCAAAATTGGCAAAGATGAAGTCAAGCTTTCGCTTTTTGCAGATGACATGATATTATACATGGAAAATCCGACAGACTGCACCAAAAGTCTGCTAGAACTGATACATGAATTCAGCAAAGTTGCAGGATACAAAATCAATGTACAGAAATCAGTTGCATTCTTATACACTAACAATGAAGCAACAGAAAGACAAATAAAGAAACTGATCCCATTCACAATTGCACCAAGAAGCATAAAATACCTAGGAATAAATCTAACCAAAGATGTACAAGATCTGTATGCTGAAAACTATAGAAAGCTTATGAAGGTAATTGAAGAAGATATAAAGAAATGGAAAGACATTCCCTGCTCATGGATTGGAAGAATAAATATTGTCAAAATGTCAATACTACCCAAAGCTATCTACACATTCAATGCAATCCCAATCAAAATTGCACCAGCATTCTTCTCGAAACTAGAACAAGCAATCCTAAAATTCATATGGAACCACAAAAGGCCCCGAATAGCGAAAGTAATTTGGAAGAGGAAGACCAAAGCAGGAGGCATCACAATCCCAGACTTTAGCCTCTACTACAAAGCTGTCATCATCAAGACAGCATGGTATTGGCATAAAAACAGACACATAGACCAATGGAATAGAATAGAAACCCCAGAACTAGACCCACAAACGTATGGCCAACTCATCTTTGACAAAGCAGGAAAGAACATTCAATGCAAAAAAGACAGTCTCTTTAACAAATGGTGCTGGGAGAACTGGACAGCAACATGCAGAAGGTTGAAACTAGACCACTTTCTCACACCATTCACAAAAATAAACTCAAAACGGATAAAGGACCTGAATGTGAGACAGGAAACCATCAAAACCTTAGAGGAGAAAGCAGGAAAAGACCTCTCTGACCTCAGCCGTAGCAATCTCTTACTCGGCACATCCCCAAAGGCAAGGGAATTAAAAGCAAAAGTGAATTACTGGGACCTTATGAAGATAAAAAGCTTCTGCACAGCAAAGGAAACAACCAACAAAACTAAAAGGCAACCAACGGAATGGGAAAAGATATTTGCAAATGACATATCGGACAAAGGGCTAGTATCCAAAATCTATAAAGAGCTCACCAAACTCCACACCCGAAAAAAAAAATAACCCAGTGAAGAAATGGGCAGAAAACATGAATAGACACTTCTCTAAAGAAGACATCCGGATGGCCAACAGGCACATGAAAAGATGTTCAACGTTGCTCCTTATCAGGGAAATACAAATCAAAACCACACTCAGATGTCACCTCACGCCAGTCAGAGTGGCCAAAATGAACAAATCAGGAGACTATAGATGCTGGAGAGGATGCAGAGAAACGGGAACCCTCTTGCACTGTTGGTGGGAATGCAAATTGGTGCAGCCGCTCTGGAAAGCAGTGTGGAGGTTCCTCAGAATAAAAATAGACCTACCCTATGACCCAGCAATAGCACTGCTAGGAATTTATCCAAGGGATACGGGAGTACTGATGCATAGGGGCACTTGTACCCCAATGTTTATAGCAGCACTCTCAACAATAGCCAAATTATGGAAAGAGCCTAAATGTCCATCAACTGATGAATGGATAAAGAAATTGTGGTTTATATACACAATGGAATACTACGTGGCAATGAGAAAAAATGAAATATGGCCTTTTGTAGCAACGTGGATGGATCTGGAGAGTGTGATGCTAAGTGAAATAAGCCATACAGAGAAAGACAGATACCATATGGTTTCCCTCTTATGTGGATCCTGAGAAACGTAACAGAAACCCATGGGGGAGGGGAAGGAAAAAAAAAAAAAAGAGGTTAGAGTGGGAGAGAGCCAAAGCATAAGAGACTGTTAAAAACTGAGAACAAACTGAGGGTTGATGGGGTGTGGGAGGGAGGGCAGGGTGGGAGGGAAGGTAGGGTGGGTGATGGGTATTGAGGAGGGCACCTTTTGGGATGAGCACTGGGTGTTGTATGGAAACCAATTTGACAGTAAATTTCATATATTAAAAAAATAAAAAATAAATAAAAAAAATAAAAATAAAAATAAAAAGAAAGAAAGAGCCCAAATGTCCATTGACTCATGAATGGATAAAGAAGATGTGGAATACTACTCAGCCATCAAAAAGAATGAAATCTTGCCATTTGCAATGACATGGATAGAGTTAGAGTATATTATGCTAAGCAAAATAAGTCAGAGAAAGACAAATACTATATGATTTCACTCATAAGTGGAATTTAAGAAAAAAAACAGATGGGGGAAAACAAAGAGAGACAAACCAAGAAACAGATTCTTAACTATAGAAAACGAACTGAGGGTTACTGGAGGGGAGCTGAGTGGAGGGTTAAATAGGTGATGAGGATTAAGGAGGGCATTTGTTGTGATGAGCATTAGGTGTTGTATGTAAGTAAGGAATCGCCAAATCCTATACCTGAAACTAATATTACACTGTATGTTAACTAACTGAATTTAAATAAAAACTTGAAAAAGAAAAAAAAAGACAGAACAATCCAATTATTAGCTGACTGGTTGTTTTCATTCCCAGCTCAAATTGTGCTGAAATCCTATTAAAAATACAAAAAGGTCCAGATACTAGTTAAAATTTACTTTTGCTATCACAGCAAATAGTGGAAAAGTGTTCTGGAAACGAGAAAGTTATTTTGCATACAACTGCTTAAAAATTTTTTTTATGTTTACTTATTTTTAAGAGCAAGAGAGAGCATGAGGAGAGGGGCAGAGAGAGGGGAGGGGCAGAGAGAGGGGAGGGGCAGAGAGAGGGGAGAGGCAGAGAGAGGGGAGGGGCAAGTGAGGGGGGAAACACAGAATCTGAAGCAGGCTCCAAGCTCTGAGCTGTCAGCACAGAGCCGACACGGGGCTCGAACTCACAGAATGTGCGATCATGACCTGAGCCAAAGTTGGACGCTTAACCAACTGAGCCACCCAGGCACCCCAGCATACAACTGCTTAAAAATGGACTAGATGCTCTTAGTACTTTTCAAGGTCCTGTTTGAAGGAATTGGTTTTCATTTTTATATATCCTTATCATTGGAAAAATATAGTATTGTTGACTCCCTTTCAATAAGTAACAATTTTTATAAATTAACACTTAATACTAATCAACGTTTTTGTTAATACATAAATTAATGTTCTTGGTAATACAGTAGAGATTGTTGTTTATTATAAAAGAAATCCGGGGTGGGGCGCCTGGGTGGCTCAGTCGGTTGGGCGGCCGACTTCGGCTCAGGTCATGATCTCACGGTCCGTGAGTTCGAGCCCCGCGTCAGGCTCGGTGCTGACAGCTCAGAGCCTGGAGCCTGTTTCAGATTCTGTGTCTCCCTCTCTCTGACCCTCCCCCGTTCATGCTTTGTCTCTCTCTGTCTCAAAATAAATAAACGTTAAAAAAAAAAAATTAAAAAAAAAAAAAGAAATCCGGGGTGCCTGCGTTGCTCAGTTGGCTAAGCGTCTGACTTAGGCTCAGGTCAGTATCTCATATTCTGTGAGTTCGAGCCCAGCATTGGGCTCTGTGCTGACAGCTCAGAGCCTGGAGCCTGCTTTGGATTCTGTGTCTCCCTCTCTCTTTGCCCCTCCCCTGCTCATGCTCTGTCTCAAAAATAAACAAACATTTAAAAAGTTTTTTAAAAAACACCAGGAATCCAATTCCAACTTAATACACTCTTATGTATTACATACATAAGTGGAAAACTGAGCTGTATCCAGAGAGACAAGACCTTGCCATAGCATTTGTATTTCAAGCATACCTTACTGTAGGTATGACAGTATGCTAGCCTACATTTGAGATCTTTGGGCAGTCTGAATTAAAAAGCATTATCCATCTATGCTTCTGACAGAGGAAGTAATTTGGGGCAAATAAAAGCATTGCTGTTAAGTAGCCAGAACGATGTGTTAATAAAGCAGCAAAGTATTTTCACTGTGGTTAAAAAGTAAGCAAAGTCAGATTTTGAGGTATAGACACTAAAATGAGGAATTTGAAGATGATAATTAGTTTTAAAAATTAATATTTATTGAATACTTATTTGTACTGCGCACTTTCTCACAACATTTCTATGAGGTAGGAGTTATTATTATCCCCATTTACAGGAGGGGCACCTAAGGCATTGAGAGGTCAAGTAAGTTACCAAAATCTCAAGACAGAAAGTGACAGGGGAAAATTTGAATTCGCCTATCCCGACACTGGAATCTGTACTGCTGTGACCACTGCACAGTATTATAAACAGATAAACCTCTAGAAATCATGAACAAGCACAATAAGGATTAATTATAAACCATAGTTCTCACTGAGTGAGTGGCTAAATAATAAAAAAAAAATCCTCCTGCTACCTAGTACTGGTAGATAAAATAGGGCATTTGAAAAATACATAGGTGACATACATACATAATACATAAACATACACAGGGAAAAACACAGAAACACAGGCAAAACTGAATTCCAGAATAATATGTATGGGAGCTGAAATGACAGCTAGCCTTGGGGAGACTGTCAGTTCTAATAAACAAGGGGGTCCTTGAGTCCATATATGGCAGGAAGCTAGAACCGAGACCCATGTATTAAGCTTAAACCCATAAAAGGCTTAGTGAAATCACAGAAAAAAATCTATGCATAAGGAGACAGGAAGGTAGTGTTTTTAGTCCAGTTTTACCTCCAGCTGGGAAAAAGTCCCCTGAGAATCTGTAACCATTGGTCTATATTTCATGCCAGAATTCAGCTGTCATAGGAAGGAGGGACAGAAAGGTGAAAAAGTCCTACCCTTGAAGGCCCACATGAACAAGGATTTTCTAAGACCGAGTAAGAATCAAAATTACAGAGAACTCCCACTTTGCCCCATAACAACCCAACATGGTACACAAAAGAACAGCAATCCACCTCCAGGGAAAAAGCAAAAATGGAGAGGCACACATTCTGTGCCATGGGCATTCACAAACAGATGAAAGCTGAAGACAAAACTAACACAGATTAAAAACACTCCAGAACTCTAACCCTCATTCTAAGCATCGACCCATGGCTAGATTAATTTAAAGTTTTTGGTCTTCTGAACTTTATCTGAGCAACAAAACCCAAACCCAGCGCATCTCATGATTAGGCTGACTCAAATCTCTGTACTAATGTCATGGTAGAAAAAGAGGAATGCTCATCTCCAGTAGTTAATACTGTTTAGCTCAGTCCCCATTGTTAGACCCATGATATCTGGCATTCAAGCAAATATTATGAGATACTTAAATAAGCAGGTAAAAAAATGTCTAAACATTCTCAGGAGACAAAGAAATTAACAGAAACAGACTCACAGAGGACATAAATGTTGGAAATATTAGACAAGAAATTTAACAATAACTGTGATTAAAATGTAAAAGAGTTACTGGAAAAGGTGGATAACAAGCCTAAAGAGAAGATCTTCATCAGAGAGATGAAATTATAAGAAAGAGTTAAATGGAAACACTAGAAATAAACAAATATGATGTCAAATCTAAATATTTTCTTTCATGGGCTGTATGTAGTGACTCAGCAGAACCAGACAGTTTTATAGAAGTTACCTAGACTGAAACTCAAAAAGAAAAGAGGGGCTAAAACCAAAACAGAGCATCCAATAGCTTTGGGACAATATCAAAAAGACTTACAAACATAAGCAATCCCAGAGATAAGAGAGAGAGAAAATGAAATAGATCTGAGAAACTCAGAGAACTTCAGAAAGAATACCAAGATGAACTCTCTCTCTCTCTCTTTCTCTCTCGATGCAGGAAAAAAGCCTCTGTGGCCACTTATATTGGTGACATCAAGGGTGACAGCCATAGATGACTATACTGGGCTCAAGTGGCAAGAAGCAAAGTCTGAGCTATGAGGAAGGAGATTAATCCTTTAAAAGTACCCAATCCATGACCAGCTATTCTGCAAATAACAGGTAAAAAGGGTAACTCCATTAGAAAATTACTTTATTAGAAAAGTCAACTTTCTGCCAGAAAATGACAGATTGTTTTCCTCAATTTACATACAACCCCGAAATCTCTAGTTTCCTTGAATTTCAATTAAGACATAGATATACCAACAGCATTTTCTGAATTACAATTTAAAAAATCTGAATAACCACTCATGCATTGAAAAGAGTTCTAAAACAGAACTATAAAGACTTGGGGTCTAATATTCTGTTAAGTAGAATTTTCCCTGCTCTGCCAGAGAACACATGTTTTTAATAACTATACTTTCTCAGCTTATAATACATTTACTAATTTGTCTAGAAGTTTCAACCTAAGGATGTTCATGTTCAAGTAAACTTTGAGTGGATAAACACCAAAAAAATGATCACTCACATCCTTATTTTGTTAAAACAATACTGTCAATGTAAAGCAGACTTAGATGTCTTGAAGTATCTAGTAGGGTTTCCAAAGAATATAACAAACAGTAACTCAGACTTTCACAATGTAAGAGTTCCTTATACGTATACCTCATATTCCACAAGATGACTGAAATTTCCCTTACAGTTTTAAAGGTAGTAAATGTGATATCCTATCCCACATTTCACTTAACATAGTAATCAAGAACAAGGATTTGGAAGTTAAATTGTCTGGGTTAAAATTCCGGCTCCACCATTTACTAGTTCAGTTATCTTACTAAATTTCAAATTATTAAATCACTCTGGGCCTCAATTTCTCATCTGTAAGATGGAATAATAATAATGTCAATTCATAGGAATTTGTGAGAATACAGGACACTTACAGCAGTACCTCATGAATATAAGAGCTCAACAGTATTTATCACAGTATGTTTGAGATATAGTCCCATGAAAAGACTAAAAGTGAAATGATAACATGAATAAATAATCATTTATAGGAAATGAATTCTCAGATATGAATTCTTGTTCAAGTTTTTCAAAGTGAGATAAATAAAAGGATAATAAAACCATTTGAAAAGTTGATATAGTTATTACACTATCAATGATAGCAATTGAAAAAAGATATCCATGAAGTGGCACAAATTATCAAATTATAGTATCTTAAAAACAGGTAGAAATGCCCAGTAAAAATAAATACATTTAATAGCCAAAACTCCAAAGAGCCGAGGTGTCCATCAACAGGAGAATGCATGGTGATATAGTCATATGATGGAATATTACTCAGCAACAAAAAAAAATAGGAATGTTATGCTTTGTGGAAGAAGCCTTACACAAGAGTACCTACAGTATGTTCTGTTTATATGAAGTTCTAGAACAGGAAAAACTAGCCTGTGGTGGAAGATAATCAGAATAATTTCCTACTGTGGAGTGAGAGTGGAGATTTACTGGGAAGGGACATAAGAGAACTTCCTGGATGTTAGTCATGTGCTGTATCTGTACCAAGTGTACATTTTTGTTGGAACTCATTGAATGGTATACTTAAGTCTTGTGTATTCCATTGTACATAAATTTTACCTCAAAAAAAAAATGGGGGACCTGGGTGGCTCAGTCGGTTAAGTGTCTTACTCTTGATTTCGGCTCAGGTCATGATCTCACAATTGTGGGAGTGAACCCTGCATTGGGTTCTGCACTGAACTCCACATGGAGCCTGCTTGGAATTTTCTCTCTCCCTCTCTCTCTGTTCCTCCCCCACTCTCTCTGTTTCTCTCTTTCTCAAAATAAATAAACATTAAAAAAAGAAAGAAAAACAAACAAAAACAACTTAAGTTAATGATATGCATGCTGAAGCATTCGGGGTAGGGGGGGAGTATAACCGTATCTGCAACTTATGTTGAAAGGTAGAAACAGGATGAGTTGGAGGATGGATGGAGTGATAGATAAACATGTGATAAAGCAGCAAGAATAATAAACTGTCAATTGTAGAATCTAGGAGGTGGCAGTTATGTAGGTACTTACTTTAAAATCCCGTCAACTTTTCTCCATGTTTAATTACTTTCAAATAAAATCATTGAAAAATACTTTATGCTCCTTACCAACGCCTGGAGTTATTAACAATCACTCCATTATCTATTGAGAAAGTATCTGTTGGCAGTCCAGCTATGTTCCAGGCTCTAATTTTTACTGGATCACCCAGAGTCTTACTCAATGAGAACTCCTCTGAACATGGAATTCTTTTCTTCTGTAAGAAATAAACAAATATCTAATGTTTCCCTTATTCTTGCTGGTTGAAATATTTTTAAAATTATTGATTTGTCGGGGCGCCTGGGTGGCTCAGTCGGTTAAGCGTCCGACTTCAGCTCAGGTCACGATCTTGCGGTCCGTGAGTTCGAGCCCCGCGTCGAGCTCTGGGCTGATGGCTCAGAGCCTGGAGCCTGTTTCCGATTCTGTGTCTCCTTCTCTCTCTCTGCCCCTCCCCCATTCATGCTCTGTCTCTCTCTGTCTCAAAAATAAATAAACTTAAAAAAAAAAAAAGATGCTGAGGATTCAACTCAGTTTAAAAAAAATTATTGATTTGTCATTAGATATTATTTAATGACTCTAAAAAATAGAAAAAGCTGCAAGTTGGACAATGAAAGCATTTTACTGATCAAACAAGAAGCAAAGAACAAGACCCCATACTTCCAGCTATTTCTTCCCTTCTTCATTTTTATTACCATCTTTTTCTCCATGATACCCCAACACATACTTTGCATGTTCAAAAAGAAACTCATGAAATATGAAACCACTACCTTGCACAACATACTCCAATCTTCTGTACATGTTTGTCGAAAGCCAGAAGTGAAAGCACCAAGATAGGCTATTACTCCTGCTGATACTAAGACGTCACCAGTCAAATTTTCATATATCATCTGAAGGTCATCTGCAGCTTGAGACCATCTGTGAGATCAACCAAAGGCAAAACAGCCTCACTATAGAGAATGATGGAAGACAGCATTTGAAAGGGTAAGGGGCTTCTAGTCCAAACTCTATAACAAAAAGTCATGAAATGTTGGACTTTTGCTTATCTCTACAAAATGAGGAGGCTAGGTCCCTTCTAGTTCTGACAATGCTATAATCCATATCTACGCAATATGAATGACAATCCACCTTTCATTATTAGATTACTAGGCATTTCTTGCAGAACTTGACCCTTCAGAATAAACAAGAACAAAAATAAAAACAGGCCAGCATTTTGTCTAATAATTTTCTCCAGGATGATTTGGTCTAGAAGCCCTGTTATTTGTTTCAGTATTTATTGTTAGTCTGTAAAACACAAAAACATTTGTAATTCATTACCAAAAAATACATTTAAGTTGTATACTATTGTTTAGGTATACTATTGTTTAAGTGGCATACTATTGTTAAGGTTTTTTTTTTTTTTTTTCCGTTTAATGAAGCTTTACAGTAAAAAAGTGCATTTCAAAACCACCTAATCTGCACTACAAAATACTGTCAAAGGCCTATTACCTTATCACGCAATTCATTCAACATATAGAATTAATAAGTGAGATAGTTGGCTCGTCAGTACGAATAAATAGATTAGAATAAAGCTAACTGGTTTAGTTAGATCAATCCAGTTATATCTTCTTTGAAATAAAGTTCAAGAAAGTGAGCCATATGTCTACTACAAATATATTATAATAAAGTTTGAACACACATAAGATCGGAAAAAAATTATATAATGATGACCCATATACTCACCACTTAGATTAAAAGTGATCATTTTTAATCTAGCAAACCTTATTTTGCTAATTTAAAAAAAAAGCATTTAGAAAGAAGTTGCAAACACCATCCTTGACATTAATATATTGTTTGGAGAAGCCTGGCCAAGTGCCTTGTAGAATGCCCCACATTCTAAACCAGCCATTTACAAATCAGTAATCATAATAAATACCCAAAGAAAGTAACATATACATGCCTGACTTTCTAAAATACTGTTCAAGTGAGCAGAAATCTGACCTTGATTTTTCTCCACCCAGTCCTCCAATTAGTTTTGAGGCTCTTTCTAGTTTCTTAGCGCAGAGTTCCACCTGATCTTCTAAACGAGCCTTTTCCTCAGTTTTCTCCATAAATGTTCTTTGTAAATTTTCTACATGATGTTCTACTTCTGCCAGTTCTGCTCTCTTCTGATTCAAAAGCTCCATGGTCTCAGCTAGGGACTTCTGAGCTTCTGCTAAGCGGGCTTTCTTAGGAGCTACTACCTGTTTGGGAACAATGCATGTAGGCACGATGTGTGCTATGTAAAACAGACACCTAAATAACCCTTTACAGATACTACGGGTTAAAAGCTGATTAATTATTATTAGAAATACATTTGTTACTTATAATAATAAATTATGCAAAATAAGCATTTTGCCTTAAATCTTATGTATTTTTTACCCAAATAAAGTAAAATATATTTATATGTCATATAAAACATATAAATCATTCTGGACTAGCAAATGATCATCTATAAAATAGATGAATTATTCTGGACCAACAATATGTTAGAATATGTAGCGAAACCAGTACAATACATAGCAAAATGTCTCAAAAGAATGAGAAGTTGCCATTCAACTGTTGCCAAAAACACAGGAAAACACATGTAACGGAGATTATAAATATTTAAAATATATAAATATGCCTCTGTGTGTGTGTGTGTGTGTGTGTGTGTGTGTGGCATTTTCAAGTCTGTAGTCTTTTTCCCAGTTGGCTGAGGCATACATTTGCCTTGGAGGGATTAAGACTATGATAACAGGTACAAAGAGAAAGCAAGCCTTGATGTTCAGTTTCACTACCAAAACAAACTTTTCTTCAACAAGTCTTGAAAAGCCACACTTTATTGAGAGAAAGGGGATTTTCTAAAGTTCTTATCCTATTATGCTCATTAGTATATCAAGAATGGGGTTTGGCCAACTTGATCGTGGAGTGTATTTTAAACCATGGGGAAAAAGAATTTAGAAGATGACCAAAAAGACTATATGCCAGTTTGAAAGAAGGAAGTTCTGTATCTTCTGGTTCATTGCCATGAACAAAGCTGATGGCAAAGAGGGAGGGAGGAGGCAGGGATCAGACACCAAATGTCCTGTTTTCTCTCCTTTGGGCTGAAATCCCGGAATGTGTTAAATAAATAGAGAGAAAGCAGGCAGCTCCACTTTCTACTTTTGACTCCAGAGGAGACCTTCCTGAATATCTCCCTCCAACCCTTCCCTAACAACATGGGACAGCTGCATCAGAACTGAAATGGCAGTGTAGTGTAAATGCCTTGGCTTCTCTGCCTTATTCCACATGCCTTGGGAGATGGGTGGAGATGAGCTAGGTTGAGAGCTCAAAATTTGCAATGGGGACCTCTCCCCACGATGCTCAATGAAGAATATCCCAGATAAAACTAATTTCTTTTCCTTTGACAAGTCTACTCCCCTGAAACTAACAATCAAAATCCCTACCTCTCCACAGGCACATGTGTATGTTTCTAAATTGTGACAGCTTGATCATTTATTCTATACCCTGAGGTTATTCTAAACACTTGCTACCATGTATTTTTCCCTGACATTTTATTTGTATTTCCTGCTTCCCTCAGTAGAATTCTGCAAGCTACAGAGGGCAAGGCCAGTGTTTCCCTGGTCCTTTGCTAGCCAAAGTTACAAAGTGTTTTTAACCATTCTCCATAAAAGTTTCCCTATCAATGCATGCCATTGCTTCAGGGCAACTTTCCATGCTCTACCTCTTAACTTTACTGCATCTTCCTACTTTTGACCCCTTGAATCAGCTTTTTAATCTGCCACTTTGCCCTTGATGTTTTGTTTTCTTTGCTCCTGAAACTCTAATTCTTTTATGCCCTAAGTCTCTATAGCTATAGGTCAGTCTGGCCAATTCACCCCTGTTCCCACAGTGCTACCACTCACACTAGCCCTGGCAAGGTTATGTCACACACAAGTATTCTCTTCATCTACTAGATACTTAACATCTGGTGTTTGTGCTGTAGCAAGACAAATTCTTGCTGGTATCATTTCTAGAAACTTCTTAACTTGTCAATATAGGCATAGATTTTAATTTCTGGGAATATTTCAAGACAAAATGAATGTACTGATCCTCAAAATACCTTTGCAACTCTGTCATACACTTCCATAGCCATGATCCACTTACACAGACCCTCAGCAGCAGAAGAAGCTTTCGCAATCTTAGAAGGGTCAAATTCAGGGTTTGTTAGGTACTCGCCACGTATCTTCTGCATAACAGTCACCTATACAGCAAGCATTTAGATCTTAAAATTTCAACATGTATCATACAATCATAAGATGAAAAAATAATCATGCACAGCAAAAAATTGTGTAAGAAAGTTATGTTGTCTTTAAAAACCAAGGTCAAGTATTGTAGCAGAAACACAAGTCATATTTGTGAGCAAAATATGCAAGATTATAGACATTGAGGCAAGGTGTTTCCTCTAAAAAAAATTAAGACTTTTGGAGATTGGAAAGATATATGGAAAAAGGAGAAAATAATAATTAGACATAAATAAATATAAGTTTGGATGGAAAAGTGCACTATACTTTTTTATCTCACATACACTTGTGTTTCAGATTTATTAAACTATTCTAAGAAGACAGAGACTTGTTTCATGTTAATAATACACTAAAATAGTAACTTATTAAATGACTTTCAATGGTCTGAAGCAGCAGTTTTATGCATTATGAGAATTCATAAGAAAGTCAATAATTCCTTCATTCTTTTAATCTTAAATATGGACCATCCTCTTATGTTTTATATAACATTGCATAATGTTAAAGATCTTATACATCTTGGCAAAGTTATACAAAAAAATCAATGAAACTCACTGGAATGTTGTCCTTGTCATATTCTCTCAACTCTCTTAAGAAATTCATATCTCCCAGAAGCTTTTTGCTAGGTCCCCAGTAATCTAATATCTATAAATAAAATTTATGGAAACGTATTAAATGTATGATTAAAGATGCTCAATATAAATTTTTCTTCTTGAAGTTTAAGCTGTATTATCCAGAGAAACCACACACTTTCAAAATATCAACTTACATCTCTTTGGAAATAAAGAGACTCCTCTCTCCAAGAACATATTGAACATATCAAACATTTAAAATATGAACATGTATTTATACATTGAATTTATTATAAAAAAGTGAACATTTAAAGGGCAAATGATGCAATTATTTCTCTTTAGGAAATGTAAAAGCAACTAGCATAAACACCATCAGAATTTCATATAAGAAAATGTATTTTTTTTATTTCCAGTTTTGTTTTCCTTTACTCTTGATTCTTTCAAACCAGAAAAGTAGTGCTATTGACTGACAATTGTGTCCTCCCCCATCAAAATTCGTATGTTGAAACATAATCCCCAGCGTGATGGTATTTGGAGGTGGGATTGTGGGGAGGTGATTAGGTCACGAATGGGGTTAGTGTCCTTATAAAAGATTCCTCAGAAAGCGCCCTCCTACTTCTGCCATGTGCAAAGCAAACCATCTATAAAGCAGAAAGTGGGCCTTCCACCAGACACTGAATCTACTGGAGCCTTGGTCTCAGAATTCCCAGCCTCCAGAACTATGAGAAGTAAATATAAGCCACCCCAGTGTATGGTAATTTGTAATAGCAGCCCAAATGGACTAAGACAGGTAGCAAACATTTTTCTTATAGATGACTGCCTCACCCACCTACGCTCCCCAAGTGAGATAAAGAAGAGTAAGAAGGAAAAGATTACACATCACTCCGCCAGTTCTAGGATAAAGCACATAGTGCTTGTGCTGGCAAAGATGTTAAGTAAGTAGCTCACCATCCTTTTTCCTAATTCCAGAATCCTGATAGGTAGGGTTGTAAGTGTGTATATAAATGAGAATAACTTGGTAAAGTAAGAAGCTATTTATTTTCTATTATGCATGTACACACACATCCCAATTCCCCAATTCAGGAATTGAAACCTAGGTACTATAAATAAGCCTGAAAAGAAAATAAGTCCATAGATTTAGTTTAGGATGGATGTTATGCCTTCCTTTTTAAGGGCTATAACCTTGACTAATAATCATAATAACAACAGCTAACATATGGGGTGCCTGGGTGGCTCAGTCGGTTAAGTGTCTGACTTCGGCTCAGGTCAAGATCTCACAGTCCGTGAGTTCAAGCCCCATGTCGGGCTCTGTGCTGACCGCTCAGAGCCTGCAGCCTGCTTCAGATTCTGTGTCTTCCTCTCTCTCTGCCCCTCCCCCACTCATACTCTGTCAAAAATAAAAACATTAAAAAAAACCAGCTAACATCTATTGCAAACTTATTGTTTATAAGGCTTTATACATAAGAACTTTATATTATCTATATGTATAATCTATATGTATCTACCTGTATGTATAATCTATATGTATCTACCTGTATGTATAATCTGTATGTATCTATCCATATGTGTAATCGAATCCTCACATTAACTTTGTGCAGCAGGTACTATAATAATCCTCCAGCAGGTACTATAATAATTATGTACTATAATAATTCCACAAAGGTTAATTAAGTATCTTGCCCAAGGTCACATGGCTGGCAGGACAGGATTTTTGAATACAGACATTCTGGTTGTAGAACACATGCTTTGAACAACTTCACTATATTGCTTAACTCAGCAGAATTTTTTGAATGCTCTGAAATAACACCTATGTGGTTATAGAGAAAGTTCCTGAGAATCTTAGCTGGAAACATCTCACAAATCTCAGTGTTTATTTAATCCCACCCTGTGATAGCAGGTAACGCTGCACAGACAGAAAAAGAAACAGAAGCAATTGGAAGCACATTTTTCTGAGGCTGTACTGCCTTCGCTTTACCCTGGAATACATGCAGATAGTGTTTTCCATACTTTCTTCTGAATCTGTCCAATCTGGAAAACGAGGTTTCTTTCCTGAACTGGATACTGTTGACATTTAATTTGATAATAGTTACTGCAAGGTGTTATGTATAATCATGACTATGATTTAGATTTGTGTCTAGTTATTACCTTGCCTCCAGTTCCTGAAGGATCTGAAATTTTTTCTGGTTTTATATCTTTCATGACACAGATAGCAGCCATAACTAATTTAACACCAGACGGAGGGTTCTTCATTGATTTCACAATTGTAATGTCAGCTGGCTAAATTGAAAGAGAGAGTACCCTCAGAGTACTTTATTTTTAAGTAACGAGAATTTAAAAAAATAATGTTGGAGAATAACATCAATTATGTTGGAAATTAATTGATTTACCGTAATTTCCAACAATTATGTTAGAACATAGCATTTTCATTTGAAATTATAACTGGTTTTGGCTTTGCATAATTATAAAATAATTAATAAAAGAGAATTTAAATTCAACACAGATTAAGACCAATGGTTCTCAAATGTTTGGGAGTTCATAGATCCTCATGAGAATATTGACACCTATGAAGCCTCCAGAAATATTTTTGCACGTATACAAAAAATTTGCATACAATCATATAACAAGCCCATACACTGAGCCCAGGTTAAGAACACTAAGTTAGATAAAGACTTAATTCTACATTTGCTTATATATTAGTTTTACCAAAAAACTGAAGTAGAGGTAGACCCTAATTTAAACTTGTTTTCTAAAAAGACATATATTGTTATGACAGACACAATAGATCCACATACATATCATCCATTCCAATATCCTTCTGACATTCTTTGCATTGCTGGAAAGCTAACAACTATATATATCTTAGTTCCTCATAAACTGGAGCTGTGGGTGGTCATTGGGTTCTGCCATAGATCACCTGAATGATACCAGAGTTCTGACTAAATAAACAGGGTGATGGGCAGGGTGTGAGGCACCTCGTTTGCTGATAGAGATTACAGTGGAGGCTCTGGAGTGTGGCTCTGCAGGCTTCTGACTCAGAGGGATCTTTCCTCTGGTAGGCCATTTCAGTTTGTCTTTGGGAGTCATTCCTGGCAGTTCAGCCTTGGATCTCTTTCTTCAGCTCTTCCAATACTTGTGTAATCCATTTACAGAATTCTCTAAGGAATCCTTTAAGGAATCCCTGTCTGCTTGTATTAAATAGAGACAGTTCTCTACCCTGCAACTGCAACCTAACTCATATAGCCTGATACCAGGAACAGTACAAGGCTACAGACTCTCAGTGAAAAGGGAACCTAATATCAATGATATTAATCGGCGAGGTTTGAAGGCATCATGAATCCTCTGAGTTTCAGAGGATGGAGTGCTAAGAGTCCTTGGCACACAGTGATAAACAGTTACTTAAATTAATGCTCGTGGTCATCTAGAGTGAAGTGCCACCCACCGGAACAGAGCCACACCTAATGAAACAGGGACCTGTGACCTAGTTTGTCGATGAAACGCAAGGTAGTGAATTCAAATACTTGCCTTGAGTGTATCCAGGGCAGACAGGGCTGCTTCCAAGGCTGGAATTGCCTCAGCCAGGTCACTCTCACACTCGTTTTTCAGAGCTTGGGCTTCCTCAGCCTTGCCACTGGCTATCTCTTCATCTAATTTCACAAACTTTCTTTTTGCTTCCACTTGTGCAGACTCTATCTCGATAATCTAAAGAAAGAAAAAAACAAAGACAATTCCTCCAACATCCTATTGCTTTCTCCTTCCTAAAGGCAAAAGAATGTTTGGAGATTAGGGAATTCAACATATCATGTTGAAGGGCAGGAGGTCCCAGGATAGAATGAGGAGAAATGCGAATACATGGGACCTAATGGGATAATGGGCTTCCCGCTTCCTTTCAAAATCAACAGAACTCATGTGGGACTCCAGAAGATAGCCAGGCAGTAGAAAAGGGTAAGTCCTCTAAGATCTAGTGGTGTAGTGGCAAAAAATTAAGGCATATTTTCACATTTCAATTGTCATCTGACATCAATTTTTAAAAACTCACGATAGGGACACCTGGGTGGCTTTGTCGGTTAAGTGTCTGACTTCAGCTCAGGTCATGATCTCACGGTTCGTGGGTTCGAGTCCTGCATTGGGCTCTGTGCTGACAGCTCAGAGTCTGGAGCCTGCTTCAGATTCTGAGTCTCCCTCCCTCTCTGCTCCTCCCCTCCTCGTGCTCTGTCTCTCTCTCTCTCTCTCTCTCAAAAAATAAACATTAAAAATAAATAAAAAATTAAAAACTCAGGATACTCTACCTGCATCATATGTGCATTTTCAATTTTAGCTTCTTCCAATTTGGGCTGTAATTGAACAAGCTCCATTTTCATTTCTCCAACCTAAACAGACAATTTGTCATTAAGTTTTCATAGCTACAAGAGCTACGGAAGCTAGCCACAAAAAATTGAAACATAAAGCGCATCATACAGCATTAGGGCCAGCAAACCTTAACTTTTTCCCTCACTTATTTATATGATAAACAAAGCCATGCCAGTTTTCTTCACAACAGACTTTATCTTCCTCACGTATATGACAGAGCTGTGAGAGAATGCGGTTGTCATGGAAGAAATGCAGATAGAAAAAAGGTGGCAGGGTGGAGTGTCCCTATTATATGATGCATGGTATACAGTGCATATGAATCACTCAAACCTGTATTGCTTGCAGTGAACTAATGCTAGTATTACTAGCACTTGACTTATTTTAAAAAATCGTATATTTAATAAAACCTTATATTACAATAAAAAAAGGAAACTCAGACTTCCTGTATTCTCTCCAAATGCCAAAAAATTAAGAATAAAACAGGACTATTTAAGTCTGTATTTGAGTCTGGGAAACTTAGTGAATTTCTCTAAAACTGACTTTAACTCGTTTGTAAAATGAGGATCATTAGTGTCTACCTCACTGAGTGGTTATGAGGAATAACTGAAGGAATGTGTGTGAGGCACATAACACAATGCCTGGCACATAATGTATTCTTGATAAATTGTAACTCTTTGTTATTTATGATTTCTTATATTTCCCAATGAAAAATTATAATTATATATTACCGTTGTGAGCAGCTCATCAAATTTACCTGAGACTCGGCAAAAGCTAATTTGTCAAGCCCATTCACATATCGCTGTTTTGCTTCCATGACAGCTTGTCGCCTCTTAGTCAAAAGCTGTCGAAATGAGGCAATAAGTTCGAGGTAAGAAGTAGCAGTAACATAGTTATGCCGTCCTAACTGCTGCAAGAACCTAAGAGAGACAGATAACATATCTTACTCCAAAGTAATGAGTTGCACAGAGTAAGAAGTGCATTCAACAAAGCATCAACAACAAACTTATAAGAATAAAGGTTAATTTCATTCAGAAGCTGCTGAGTTCTTAAACTTTATAACATTCTAAGAATTCTCCACATAAGCATGCCCTGATTTCTTATCTGCAAAATATCAAATAGCAATGATGTATTTAAAAAGCACAAATCACCAAAGATGGGTATCAAAGGTGAGCAAGAACAAGAAAGATACAGGCCTTTTTATATGTGTCATAAGCTAGGAGGAACTAGCACTGTAAGGGACTCAAGATACTGTGTAAGGTAGGGAAGTGTCATAGGGAGAGGTGTTGCAGATAGGATAGCAAGGACGAGTCCCCATTCCTTGCACAAAGTGTTGTCACTTTGGCTGAGTGGAGTATGGCCAGAAGCGTAAAACTACTACACATAACACATGGAAACAATGGAAGCAACATTGTTTCATGGCAAGTACACAGAGTAGAGCCCACTGCTTGGTGCACCCGTCCAATCCAACCATGCCACGAGGCTGTATGATTCTGGATAGGCAATATACTATGAGCGCTTGGCTTTACATACTTTTGAAATGAGGGTGTCAGAGATGAACAGAGATGAAATAGATACTTCTGAGTTATCCACAGCCCACCACCCCTCTTCCCTTTTCTGAAAACTTCCATCCAGTGCTCCATCAGCAATGTTTGTTCTCTGAAACCTGCCACTTTAACCACAGCTGATTAGACTAGGGTTGGGCACTAGACACAAATGAGGCTTATCACATTTTGGGATAAATTTAGAACAGGGAGCTGGAAACAGCCAATCTGCCTGCCTGTTGGTGGAATTGCAAGAAGTAAACTTGAGAATCAAGAGGCAGACAATTTCCTCCACATGCAAGGAGATGTAGAAAACTCAGTCTGCCAAATACATATGATCTCATTTATATATTTATATGTGGAACCTAAAGAAGAAGAAGGAGGAGGAAGAGGAGGAGGAGGAGGAGAACTAGAACTCATAGACATGGAGAATAAACTAGTGGTTCCAGAGGCAGAGGGTAGGGGGTGGGGGAAATGGATGAATGTGGTCAAAAGATACAAACTTCCAATTACAATGGGGATGTCATGTGCCCTATGGTAACTATGGTTAACAATACTGTATTATGTGTTTGAAACTTGCTAAGAGAGTAGATTTTAAAAGTTCTCATCACAAGAAAAAATTGAGAAGAATGTTAACTAAACTTATTGTAGTAATAATTTCACATTATATACATATATCAAATCATTAGGCTGTACCTGTTAAATTTATATAATGTTATGTCAATAATGTCAATAAAACTGGAAAAAAGTCAAATAAATGCAAAAAAAAAGAAAAAGAAAAAGAAGGAAAATACAGTCTACAAAGAGAAAGAATCAGAAAAGGGAGGGAAAATAGGATGAGAAACAAAGAAAAGGTATTTCTGGGTTTAGGATGACTTTCTAACTCTTGTTTCCAGTATATCTGTGATCCAGCTGTATTCCTTTTCTTAAGCTTTGTGAGATACCCTTGTATCTTTATAATAAATTCTCCCCTTTTCCTTAAACCTAGATTAAGTAGTTTTCTATTCTATTGCAAACTGAGATCTTAATTAAATGATCAGAAATGTTTAGAAGACATAGAAATCCTATTGAAATTTTGAGCTTTTCACAGAGAGAGACATGTTAAAATATAAGGCATTATTGTCATTTTAAAATTTATTAATATTAACCTTTCTGAAAGATCCATAATGGTAGTGTGAAAGTGTTTGCAGATTGGAACTATCTCTCGTCTTTCAACCTCAGTAAGCTCCAACGTTTCTAAGAATTTCATAGCTACAAGTTCAAGGGCATCTTCAGGCCATGGCTAAAAATAAGAAAAAGAAAAACTTAAGACATTTAAGATGGGTAGTCCCACTCCAACTATGTAAATGTCTTCCTGGATTAAAAGAATTTGGGGTTAAGAAAATTAAAACCTTAATTGGAAAAATAGAATTAGGTGGACTGAGGTCACAACTAAATCTATGAAAGAGTTTATAATTAAAGAGCAAATATAAAGGAAGCGTCAATGGTATTTTACATAACAAGAATACATTACACTGCTTTCCTAACTCTTCCATTTGGACATCTAGTAGACATCCCAAAGTTAGCATGACAATGGCAGAGGCTGCTAGTTGCCCACCTAATACCTATCAGCTCTTTTTCCTAAGGACTCCAATTTTATTCTAGATGGAAATAGGCCCAGCTAAAAGACCACATTGCCTAGATTCCCCTGCAATTCAGAGCAGATTAAGGCATATAAGCAGTTGTTGGGTGGGAACCTCAGGAAAGGCTCTTTAAAGGGTTAGAGCTGGTATGTATCCCTTTTTAAAAAGGTTTTTATTTAAATTCCAATTAGTTAACGTACAGTGTAACATTAGCTTCAGGCGTACAATGTAGTGATTTAACACTTCCATACAACACCCAGTGCTCATCACAAGTGCACCCCTTAATCCCCATTGCCTATTTCACCCATTCCCCCCCACCTCCCCTCTAATAACCATGTTTGTTCCCTATAATTAAGAGTCTGTTTCTTGGTTTGTCTCTTTTTTTCCCCTGTGCTCATTTGTTTCTTAAATTTCATATGAATGAAATTTTATGGTATTTGTTTTTCTCTTATTTCACTTAGCATAATACTCTCCAGCTCCATCCGTGTCATTGCAAATGGCAGATGTCATCCTTTTTGATGGCTGAGTAATATTCCATTGTGTATATGTACCACAGCTTCTTTATCCAATCATCAGTCAATGGACACTTGGGCTGCTTCCATGCTTTGACTATTGTAGATAATGCTGCTATAAACATTGGGATGCATGCACCCCTTCAAATCAGTATTTTTGTATCCTTTGGGAAAATACCTAGTAAGTACAATTACTGGATTATAGGGTAGTTCTATTTCTAACTTTTTGAGGAACCTCCATACTGTTTTCCAGAGTGGCTGCACTTGTTTGCATTCCCACCAACAGTGTAAGAGAGTTCCCCTTTATCCCCATCCTCACTAACGTCTGTTGTTTCCTGTGTTGTTAATTTTAGCCTTTCTGACAGGTGTAAAGTGTGTCGGTTTTGCCCTAACCTTCTATTATTCTATTTCTTTCCTGGGACACAGATGTGGAAGTTGGAGCTCCAGCAGCCACCTTAGACCATAAGATGAATTTGAGGGTAGAAACCACATGTTAAGGATAGTAAAGAAGAAAGAACCTTAGATTCTGATGACTTTGACAAGCCATAAAAGCCCAGTCTTCTTACCTTCAGATTTTTTTCTATGAGAGAGAAAAACTTCATACGTTTAGTTTGGGTTTCTGTTATTAGCAGTCCATCATAATTCCTGTTATGACTTCCAGAGCTGAACTTTTGATTTTCTTCCCCCCAAATTTGCTTCTTCTCCAGACTTCCCGGTCTCAGTGAAAGGATTCCTCTGCTTTTCCTGGAACATGCCACCTGTGTTCCTGCGTCTGGGCCTTGGGTTTTGCTATTCCCTCTGACTAGAACCCTCCTCACCTAGACCCTGATGTGGTTCTCCGTCATATCTCTGCAGAAAGGCCAACTTATTAGGAAGGTCTTCCCAGAGCACTCATTGTAAAACACCACTCCTTTCCTCATTTCTCTCTTCCTGGTCCTGAGTTTTCTTCTTAGCACTTAAAAGTACACAACATAAATTTTTTTGTCCATTTGTTCATTGTCTGTTTCCCCTGACCACTAAAATGTAAAATCCATGAAAGGACTTTTTCTCCCTGCCATTATCTTCAGTACCTAAGACAGCACCTGTCAATGATTCCAAATATTATTCGATGAAATAATTTATGCTAAATGAGCAATTAATTTTTACTTGCTCATTAGAGTATTTTCCAAATTTCATTTAGATTCAACAAGATGCTTGTAATTATTTTCCTTTGTGTCAGACAATATTCATTTTAAGGTCAATTTTTCTCAGTGTCTGGCCCTCCATTCTAGTGAAATTCAAACTTTTTTGACCTAGTACACCATTAGTAAAAAAAGTTTTAAACACACACTGCCAGTATATGCAAGTTTACTAACAGATTGTATTCATGTTATACTAACAAATTTTTCAAAGAGGCTTCTAAAGATTATAGAGATCAGTGAATTTTTGTAAAATGCCAGAGTAAGTGAATGTCATAGGAGTCATACATCACTGAAAACATTACAAAGGTTTATCTTTGTGTTCTGGGTGCTTTTTTTTTTTAATTATCCTGCTAATCATGAAAGTTTAATAAGTATCTGTACTAGTTAGAATATTTATGGCCACAGTGACAGAAACCAGTCTTACTGTGTCTTCAAAGGGAATGTATCATTGTATATAATAAGAAGTCTAGAAGTAGAGTACTTCCAGAGCTGCTTAATTTAGAAGCTCAGTCATATCAAGGATCCAGTTCTTTCCAGCCTTTTGCTCTACCATTGTCCATGCACTTTGTTTTATGCTTGGGCTTGCCCCATCTTGGTGGCAAGAGGACTGTTGCAGCTATAGACATTACATCCTCAAACAACAAGTTTGAGAGATAGAAAAGGCCCTTTTCCTACCATGTAACACTTCTTATAGTGAAGAGTTATACTTTTCTTACGCTAATCCCCAAAGCTTCCCAACAGACTTGAATTCAGGATCCATTGGCAAGGAGTAGGTCATGAATAGGCTCATGTATAAACCAATCAACAGTAGGAGGCATGAGAGCACCAAAAATGACTTGGACGAGCCAGAAATCAATCCCTGTGATACATGACTACATGGAGGGTGATTTTCCAGACAAAATCAGAATTCTATAGACAAGGATAGAGTGGGTAGAAAATGGCTACTGACAGGAAAACATCATGAGCTAATATTGCAAGGTATGATACGCCCTGGGGATAAGATTTGTTGTTTAAACAGTCAGTATAAATCCATATTTTAAACAGCCTTTTTAAATTTGTTCTAACCAATATCTTGTCAGATCTTGTTAAGTAGTCACTGCTTTTGCCTCAAGATGTAGCTGACACAGAACTCAAGCTAGCTCACGCTGGTTTATGCCATTTTCTTAAATCCATTTAGATCTTCATTATATTACATCTTCAATTTTCAGTTTATCACAGGGATCCCTCAGGGCACCTTACATACTATCTATGACATATGGTCATCTGACATACAAACTGAGTAGGAGTAGACTGTTAATCCATATAAAATATTTCATACAAAAATGAATGAATATTCCAGTAATTCCTTCCCTTATCATCTGAATTTCTTTAGTACCCCTGGTAAGTACACACGCTACTTTGAGACTAAAGATCTAGCCAGGGCTCCTGGGTGCCTCAGTTGGCTAAGCGTCTGCCTCTTGATTTTTGGCTCAGGCCATGATCTCATGCTTTGTGAGTTCGAGCCTCTGTTTGGGATTCTCTCTCCCCTTCTCTCTCTGTTCCTTCCCCCCATTTGTGTGCTCTCTCTCAAAAAAAAAAAAAAAAAAAAAAGATCTAGCCAAAAATTCAATGCTGTCCTGAGCTATGGGACACATAGTGGTTTATACTCACTTCCTGAACTTCACAGACCCCGGCCCCAGACAATGCCATTAGCATCATTGTGACACAGATCCTCTATCCCCCACTGTTTCACTGCAAAACCTTTATTCCTCTGTTATCCACCTAAATTCCCTTATCTATTTGCAACTCCCAGCTCCCTCTTTTAAAAAAATTTTCTCAACAGCTATGAATCGCTTATAATAGAATACAAAGTCTATGGTTATGACAAAGATATTCAGAAGTAGCCAACTATCCTTATAAGATTTCACGAAAGAAAAATTTATGGTTGGACAGAGTTGGGTTGGTTTTTGGCTGCTTAATGGATATAATATTAAGATACAGTTTACATAAATCAAAATTGTTTCACACAACTTTTATTATTGTGTAAACACTAAAATATCCACTAGCTGAACATATGTACAGTCCTCAAAAGGGAAAAACTAGTTGGGGTGCCTGGGTGGCTCAGTCGGTTAAGCATCCAGCTTTGGCTCAGGTCATGAATGATCTCCTGGACTGGGGTTCAAGCCCCGCATTGGGCTCTGTGCTGATAGCTCAGAGCCTGGAGACTGCTTTGGATTCTGTGTCTTTCTCTCGTTCTGCCCCTCCCCCACTTGTGCTCTGTCTCTCAAAACTGAATAAACATTAAAAAATATATTTAAAAAAAAAATTTTTTTTAACATTTATTTATTTTTGAGACAGATAGAGACAGAGCATGAGCAGGTGAGGGTCAGAGAGAGAGGGAGACACAGAATCCGAAACAGGCTCCAGGCTCTGAGCTGTCAGCCCAGAGCCCGATGCGGGGCTCGAACTCACGGACCGTGAGATCATGACCTGAGCCGAAGTTGGACGCCCAACCGACTGAGCCACCCAGGTGCCCACAAAAAATATTTTAAAAAACAAGGCAGAACTAGTTTTGCAACTGATAAATAGGTAAAAGAGAATAAAACAAATTAGCACCAGAAATTTATTTTTAATTATTTTAATGTTTATTTTTGAGAGAGAGACAGACAGAGACAGAGCACATATGGGGGAGGGGCAGAGAGAGGGAGACACAATCTGAGTCAGGCTCCGGGCTCTGAGCTGTCAGCACAGAGCCCAACACAGGGCTGGAACCCACAGGCCCTGAGATCATGACCTGAGCCGAAGTTGGACACTCAACCAACTGAACCACCCACATGCCCAAAGAAACTTTAACTTTTTTAATGTTTTATTTATTTTTAAGACATAGAGCCAGAGCATGAGTGGGGAGGGGCAGAGAGAGAGGAAGACACAGAATCTGAAGCAGGCTCCAGGCTCTGAGCTGTCAGCACAGAGCCCAACGCGGAGCTTGAACTCATAAACTATGAGATCATGACCTGAGCCGAAGTTGGACGCTTAACCAACTGAGCAACTCAGGCGCCCCCAAAGAAATTTATTTTTAAAAGAAATTATCCAGGATACCTAGTGGCTCAGTTGGTTGAGTGTCCAACTTCAGCTCAGGTCATGATATTGCAGTTGATGAGTTCAAGCCCCACGTCGGGCTCTGTGCTGACAGCTCAGAGCCTGGAGCCTGCTTCACATTCTGTGCCTCCCTCTCTTTCTGTCCCTCCCCTGCTCATGCTCTGTCTCAAAAATAAATATAAACATTTAAAATTAATTAATTAATTAATTAAATAAAATAAATTATCCAGGGTCAATCTACAGTCCACATTCTTTTGGGCATAAAACAATTAAATAGAAGATACCATGAGCTACTATTATTTTTTTTAACATAATTTATTATCAAGCTGGTTTCCATACAACACCCGGTGCATGAGCTACTATTCTCAAGAGCATAAGTACTTTATGGTCTTACACAGGCAGTGACAACCTGCCTTAAGGTTAAGTGAAGTGGCAGCCTTCATCATTTGCTGCTGGCTTGACTGAAATGGCCACTCAGTTGGTCTTCCTGTATCTTGTTTCGCCCTATTCCAAACCATCCCATATAGCCTCCAAGTATTTGGATTTTCTTCCTCTAAATATGTTAGCTAAATATATGTTAATGCCCCCATAATGTCTTTGGTGCAAAACCAAATTCCTAGGCACATTCACAAATTCCATATGACTTGGCACCAACTCAAAGCTCCAGCTTAACTCCTGCTATCCTCAGTGCCAGTCACCTGTACCAAACTATATGCATTTGCCCAAATGAGACATGCCCGCCTCACTGTTCTACCTTTGCACTTACTATACCCTTGTGATGGTTAGTTTTAAGTGTCAATTTTACTATGGGCCACAGGTGCCCAGATATCTGGTCAAACATTACACTGGATATTTCTATGAAGTGTGCTTTAGGATGAGTTTAATATTCAAATTAATAGACTAAGTAAAGCAGACTACCCTCCCTCATGTGAATGGATCTCATCTAATCAATTGAAGGTCTGAAGATAATAAAAATACTGAACATTCCTACACCCCCCAGAATAAGGGGAACTCCTTCTGCCCGACTGCCTTCAGTTTTTTCCTGCCTTTGGACTCCAATGGAAACATTGGCTCTTCCTGGGTCTCAAGCCTGCTGGCCTTCAGACTGGAACTTACACCATTAGTTCTCTTGGGTCTCCAGCTTGCTGGCTGCAGATGTTCAAACTTGTCAGCCTCCATAATCATGTGAGCCAGTTACTCATAATAAATACATGTATAGATAGATATAGATATCAATATCAACAGATATAGATCTACCTATATATCTTTTTAGACATATATACGTGTGTGTGTGTGTGTGTGTGTGTGTGTGTGTGTGTGTGTGTGTAATACATTCTTTTGGTTACTAATACACTCCTCCTCTATGTATTTCATTTTCATAGTTTAGGGATTCACCGTCTTAATAAGTACATCTTTTCCATACCAAGGTTATAGCTCTTTTATATGATTGTGATGACTCCTTTACCAACTGCCTTTTCTATCTTCCAGTCTAGAATATGAGCTCCTTGTGGGGATCATGTAGACTTATCAGTCCCTGGCACCGAGCACTATGCCTGTCATTAGAGCAAGCAATCAAGAAACAAACATGTGCTGAATGTGTATCAATAGAGGTTGAGTAAGATTTCAGAAAAATTCTAAAAGATTTAGTTGCCCATTCCCCCCACCCCTCTGCCCCCAAATTACAAACCTGAAACCAGTCAATGGTACAGCAATTGATGAGGGATGGGAACTGTCTCAAGCGATTCCGAAAAGCATCTCCAATGGGGCTAAAGGCCACTACAACATGAAGATTATCTTTGCAGCGATTCACAAAGAATGCAAACAGGGCCAAGGGACTGAGTTCATAGTGTTTACTGCCAGCCTGAGCTACAGGACGAACACCCTAGGGAAATAAAAACCTTGTAAACAAAACCAGACAATCTGATAATGAGATTAATAACTACCGGAATGTTAAGAATTTTTATTATTCCCCTTGTAAATATCTTTAAATTTTTTATATCAATAAAGTGACTTTGATATAGTTTGTACTTCTTCCAACTCCATAATTCTATAATTTGAAAATAAATATCTGTCAAGAATTTAACTTATAAAGGTACTCACAAAAAGTTCACCATGATATATGTATAGGACTATAATTCAACATTGCTTCTAAGAGGAAAAACCTAAACAACTGAAGTGTCCAGTTAAAAACATTATAAAGCATTCATAGGTTGTAAATTTTATACAACTGTTAAATGAAGTGCATTGATGAATGTGCTATGGCAAGATCAGCAAGATAAAATAAGTGAAAAGAAAATAAGTTATGCAACAGTGTGTAATGTGATCTTTGTTAAAAGAATACATAGGTGCATGTGTGAGTACATACACACCTGTTTATGAAAGTAATCACAGAAACTATTAACAATAGTTACTTTTGGTGAGATGGACTTAAGGGGGAGTATGAGAAGAAAACTTTCACTTTTTGTTTTGGACTTTTTTTTGGTTTGTATCATTCTTTTTTTTCATTCTGGACATTTTTATGCTATTTGAACTCTAACTTTATTCTTACAACATTGTTATATTTAAAAAATGTTAACAGGGTTGTCTGATAATGAGATTATGGGGGACTTTTAACTTTCTTTATCTCTACACGACGTTGGGCATCATCGTCCCAAAACCAAACTTCTTGAATTCAGGTCACAGCCTGCAGTTTATTACCTATGTGCCCTTCGGGAAGGTTATTTAGCCTCTCTGTAACCTAATTTCCTCATCTGTAAAATGGGCAAAAGAGTACCTATATCAGAGGGTTGTTGAAGGATCAATTGAGTTATTACACATGAACACATGCAATAGTTCTTGCTGCATAGTTAAGTGGCTGTTAGCTTTTACTTCATATCCTGCCTTTCTCCTTGTTCAGAGCACAAAAAAATTTCATAGTCAATAAATTATCTTATAAATAGATTTAAAAAATGTTTTGATAGCAGATATAAGGAATGGTCACAATGATCATATAAGTTCTGTTGCTACTGCAAGGAATTGATTTCTCAAAGAATTCTCTATTGTAGATATGTTCTGCTTTATGGGATATCTATCTTCATGGAAAATTATAAATTGACTCTGTATATACATTATGAGAGTAATTCTCAAATTATGATTATTATGATCAGTGTTAGTCTACAAAATTATGTTCAGGTGGTCTACCTGCATTAAGTCTGAGTTCATACTCGAGATGCAAATAGAGAAAGGTAATATATGGTTGTAACTGCAGAACAAAAGTTTGTGAAAAGAGCTAGGATGGTAATTTAAGTATGGGGGTTATTTACATAGAAATAATGGTTAATGCTTCTAGGTAGGTAAGCTGTCTGTAGGAGAATAGTCCCCCCCCAACCCCCCCCCCCCCCGCCCCACACACATATATTTTGTGAACAGGACTGATTCAGGGGTGTAAGAAAATGAGCAGCTACTGAAAAAATTAGATAAATGGAGTAAAATTTCACAACAGTCAAGGGAAAGTAGAATTGAAACATATGTTCACACAAAAACCTGCACACAAAGGTTTATAGCAGCTTCATTTGTAATTGCCCAAACTTGGAAGCAAACAAGATGTCCTCCAATAGGTAAACGGATAAATAAACTGTGATACTTTCAATCAATGGAATACCATTCAGTGATAAAAAAATAAATGAGCTATCAAGCCATAAAAAGATATGGAAGAACCTTAAATGCAGACTGTTAACTGAAAGAAGCCAATCTAAAAAAGCTACATACTGTATGATTCCAACTATGTAACATTCTGGAAAAGCTAAAATTATGGAGACCATAAAAAAGAGCAGAGGTTGGTAGGGGTCCAGGGGAGGAAGAGAGACATAAATAGGTGGAACTCATTGCATTTTTATGTCAGGGAACCTATTCTGTATGACACTTAATGGTGAATACACATCAAGATTCATTTGTCAAAACCCATAGAATGTACAACACAAAGAGTGAACCTCAGTGTAAGCTAAAGAATAGATCTCACGGTTTGTGAGATCAAGCCCTGTGTCAGGCTCTATCAGAACATGGAGACTGCTTGGGAGACTCTCTCTCTCCCTCTCTCTCTGCCCAACCCCTACGTGTGCTCTCTCTAAGTATATAAAAATAAAAACTTAAGAGAATAATGAATTACATCAAATATGAATGAGAATTGTAAAAAGGAAATGAGAAAATATCACTAAATGTGGCAAATAAGAAGTCCCTGTTTTGGGGCATCTGGTGACAGAGTCCATTAAGAGTCTGAATCTTGATCTCGGCTCAGGTCATAATCTCACTGTTCATGCGTTCAAACCCCACACTGGGCTCTGTGCTGATGGCACGGAGCCTATTTGGGATCCTGTCTCTCCTTCTCTCTGCCCCTCCCCTGCTTGTGCTTGCTCTCTCTCTCAAAATAAACAAACTTAAAAAAAATTTTTTTTAAGAAGTCACTGTTTTATTCAGGAAGACACTGAAATAATTTAATTCTGCAAGGAAGGCAAATAGAACAGTGGAAAAAATAGTCTGGAAAGGAGGTCTGAGGCTGGAACTCTATTGCTGAAGTCAGAGACATGTGCTGAGTACTATAAAAGGTATTCTCTAAGAGGATCAAGTCCAAGCCATACAGGCCAGTTATCAGAAGTGAGGTTTAAACTAAAATCTTTGTCAGAGGGATAAAGTAAGCAGAGCCTAAGACGTAGTCTTCAAAGGGGGATGTACAGGATAGTACAGAGTATAGAAAGAAATTATAGAACTTCTTTCATATTACCTTTTCAACTTAATTTTTCTAATAAGTTTATTTATTTTGAGAGTGTGTGTGTGTGTGTGTGTGTGTGTTCATGTGCATGCACACATGCGCTCAAGTGAGTGGGAGAGGGGCAGAGAGAGAGGGAGAGAGAGAGTCCCAAGCAGGCTCCACACTGTCAGTGCAGACCCCAACATGGGGCTCAAACTCATGAACCATGAGGTCATGAACTGAGCCAAAACCAAGAGTCAGACACTTAACTGACTGAACCACCCAGGTGCCCCTTACCTTTTCTATTTTAAAAGGTCAGCATAAAGCAAAGAGAAACAGGGATGTATTTCAGTACTCTTGAATTCTAACTATGGCTACTTCTTTGTGGATGAATTGATATGATGTTCCTAGACTTGGAATGTGAAGGAAAGAAGTTCTTAAGGTCACTGCTGGATCATACCACAAAAAAACACTGAAGCAGCAATTCTTATTAAAATAACACCAGCATTCTTCACAGAGCTAGAACAAACAATCCTAAAATTTGTATGGAACCTGAAAAGACCCCAAATACCCAAAGCAATCCTGAAAAAGAAAACCAAAGCAGGAGGCATCACAATTCTGGACTTCAAGCTGTATTACAAAGCTGTAATCAACAAGACAGTATGGTTTTGCCACAAGAACAGACACTCATCAATGGAACTGAATAGAGAACCCAGAAATGGACCCACAAAAGTATGGGCAACTAATCTTTGACAACGCAGGAAAGAATATCCAATGGAAAAAAGATAGCCTCTCCAGTAAATGGTGCTGGGAAAACTGGACAGCAACATGCAGAAGAATGAACCTGGACCACTTTCTTACACCATACACAAAAATAAACTCAAAATGGATGAAAGACCTAAATGTAAGACAGGAAGCATCAAAATCTTAGAGGAGAAAACAGGCAGAAACCTCTTTGACCTTGGCCACAGGAACTTTTTACTCAACATGTCTCTGGAGGCAAGGGAAACAAAAGCAAAAATGAACTATTGGGACCTCATCAAGATAAAAAGCTTCTGCACAGTGAAGGAAATAATTATCAAAACTAAAAGGCAACCAACAGAATGGGAGAAGATATTTGCAAATAACAATATCAGATAAAGGGTTAATATCCAAAATCTATAAAGAACTTCTCAAACTTATCACCCCAAAAGCAAATAATCCAGTGAAGAAATGGGCAAAAGACATGAATAGACACTTTTCCAAAGAAGACATCCAGATGGCTAATAGACACAAGAAAAGATGCTCAAGATCACTCATCATCAGGGAAATACAAATCAAAACCACAATGAGATACCACCTCACACCTGTCATAATGGCTAAAATTAACAAACTCAGGCAACAACAGATGTTGGCAAGGATGCGGAGAAAGAGGAACACTTTTGCACTGCTGGTCAGGGAATGCAAACTGGTGCAGCCACTCTGGAAAACAATATGGAGGTTCCTCAAAAAATTTAAAATAGAACTACTGTATGACCCAGAAATTGCACTACTAGGTACTTATCCAAGGGATACAGATATGCTGTTTCAAAGGGGCACATGCACCTCAATGTTTATAGTAGCACTATCAACAATAGCCCAAGTATGGAAAGAGCCCAAATGTCCATCGACTTATGAATGGATAAAGAAGATGTGGTACACACACACACACACACACACACACACACACACACACTGGAATATTACTCAGCAATCAAAAAGAATGAAATCTTGCCATTTGTAACAATGTAGATGGAACTAGAGTGTATTATGCTAAGTGTAATTAGTCAGCCAGAGAAAGACAAATATCATATGACTTCACTCATATGTGGAATTTAAGATACAAAACAGATGAACATAAGGGAAAGGAAGCAAAAATAATATAAAAACAGAGAGGGAGACAAATCCTAAGAGACTCTTAAATAAGAGAACAAACTGAGGGTTGCTGGTGGGTGCTGGGTGGGGGAAAGGGCTAAAGGAGTAAGGGCATTAAGGAGGACACTTGTTGGGATTAGCACTGGGTGTTATATGTAAGTGATGAATCACTAAAATCTATTCCTGAAATTATTATCACACTATATGTTAAATAATTTGGATTTAAATTTCAAAAAATATTAAACCAATCTTGAAAAAATAAAGGTTTCTCATTTTTGTTTATCTTTTCAAAAAAAATTAAAGGTTTATCAATTTTATTTATCTTTTCAAACAAAATACTGAAGCAATGGAAAAGTTTTGTAGCAACATGACAAGATGAAAAAATAAATAGCTAAAGTGAACAGGAAAGTTTAGCAAAGCTTAGGAATACCCACTCCCCAGGGGTGGCTATTTCTTGGATGAGAGTAAAGGGATGAATTTATCCTATGAATTAGGAAAGTCACTATTTTTTTCATCAGTCTTGGCCACATCCTTGACATTACCCAGATGAAAGAGAGAACTTGGGATCTTTTCTTTACTCCTTTTCTCCTTCCCCACCCCAGGGCACAGACTGGTAAGATACCATTTACTGAGGGTTTTCTAAGTACCTAATGCTCCATAAATGCTTCATTTCATTTGACTTTCAGACCTCACAACAACCCTATGTAGGAGGAACTATCATGTATATATATTAGTTCCATCCCATACAAGAGAAATGCAGGTGCTTCAACTACTAGGGTGAATCCATTTTACTACAGATGTTATCTCTGGAAACTGAAATGAAGCATCTAGCTATGAGTGATACATTCTATGGGTAAAAGTAGTTATAGCAACAAGAAAGAAAAAGCACTAGTAGAGATCTTGTGTAGGAAGATATTAGAAATGGGGGTAGAAGGAGAGGACATCAAACGTGTTGGCATTTCACAACTATCTTTTTTTGTCTATTAAATCACAAAGCACGATTTTCACACGTCAGAATTAAGACAAGCAGTTTTACTAAAACTACTTTAGTACTTTAGGACTTGTCTTTACTAATTTTTAAAAAATTTATTAACCAGTGGTAAACCATAACAGCTATTCAAGCAGTGTTTCAAAGTTCTATTTTTTCTTATCTTTGCAACCCTAAGATGGGATTTAAAATGTCTAATCACTCATAAGACATACTAAATAAAAGAGATGAAATTGCCATCATTAGGAAAAAATGAATTATAAAAATTCTGTCTCATAACTATGGTAGAAGCCATTTGAAGTTTACCAAAAAAAAAAAAGATATATTAAAATAGTATACTTTAAATTTTTTAATTACAAAAATCCTATTCACAAGCTGTACTTATCCTGAAGAGCAGAGAAAAAGTTGCTAGACAAGAACATTTCTGTGCTGGGAGTGGCACTCCCTAAAAAGCATTTACCTCCATCACTTCCTGTTTTTCATCTGCAGCAAAAATGTTAGGTACTTCTCCAGTATTGAGCACACTGTCAATATCCTCTAGAAAAGCTTCCTCTTTAATCTGAGTGTCCGTGATTAGAAAGACTGTCTTCTGGCCCTTCATGCCCACGTCCCTTAATAGAACCTTAAAATAAAAATACACTTGTAAGCAGAATGTGGTACACATCTGTTGTTTTTGCTTTCCCTTCCTTTCCCTTCTTTTGAGAATGATATCTCAATTTTAGAGTGGTACCTCTTTCCACTTCTGATGGGGCTATTTTTCAGGGTCTCCAATTTTCCCATCCCCTGAGTAGGAAACCCCAACTAGTCAGAGTTTCCTGAGCCTGTAGACATAGTTGTTGATTCAGAGGAGGGCATGATTTTAAGACAGCCCAATCAGATTCTTACTTTAGGGACTAAGATGGATTTGAAAACAGAAAGAATCTCTGTCATTCTGAGAGGGAAGATATAAAGACCAGTAATCTAAAACTGCTAGGGGCCAACAGTGTTGTCTCATGGAATGAGTCTGTTGGAGAAGGAACCAAATAGAGGAGAGCAGTGCCAGGAGATAGAGTAATTACTGAGTGCTTAATTTGAGCTCCTAAATTCAGCCATATCAATGCCCTATCTACCTCTGGACCCTTCTGTCATGTAAGCCAATTACTCCATATTTTGCTTAAGTTGGTTTTTTGTTTTGTGTTGTGTTGTCAATTGTAACCAAAGATTCCCAATTAATATAAAGATATGGACTCAGTGGCAGAGTGGAGCAGACTTGTTTAGGATGCTAGAACTAATCGTTAAAATTTCAAAACTTGTGAGAAGATTTTTAGACACAGCATTAAAAATTAAATTATATAAGCTTATAATTATAATAACAAAGGTAACAAAACATAAATCTTATCACTTCTTATATTTGCTACTATTTATCTTATGGAAATTATTTAAATTTATTGTTGTCTATACAGTAAAATACCATATAATGGTACTCAAACACAGAACTTTTCCCAGCTCTGTTTTCAGTGACATCATCCATGCATGAGTTTCAATCATCCATGGTAGGAGTTTTTACACCACAGAAATTGTGAAATGCCAGAGGTTCTCCTGAACCCCCTGGAGAGTTGGTTGTTAAACATTTGCCAGTATTCCACTAGATATATTTCAGGTGAAAACAGCATTACTTCTCTGCAAATTTTTATTTATTTATTTATTTATTTTTAATCTTTATTTATTTTTGAGAGGGAGAGAGACAGAGTGTGATCAGGCGAGGAACAGAGAGAGACAGACACAGAATCTGAAGCAGGCTCCAGGCTCTGAGCTGTCAGCACAGAGCCTGACATAGGGTTTGAACTCACAAACCGCGAGATCATGACCTGAGCCAAAGTCAGATGCTCAACCAACTGAGCCACCCAGGTACCCAAATGATTTTTACATTTTTTAATGTTTATTTATTTTATTTTTGAGAGACAAACATAGAATGTGAGAGGGGGAGGAGCAGAGAGAGGGAGACACATAATCTGAAACAGGCTCCAGGCTTTGAGCTACCAGCACAGAGCCCAATGCGGGGTTTAAACCCACAAACTGTGAGATCATGACCTGAGCTGAAGTCGGCCGCTTAACTGAGTGAGCCACCCAGGCACCCCCAGCAAATGATTTTTAAAATAAACTTCTACTTCTAGATTATATCTTTTAAATAAATCATATCACTTAAATAAATGCTGAATGTTAATATATACAAAATTATGCCTTTCCCATAAAAGTCATCCTCCAATATGGAAGTTGGTGTGTTCCTAGAAATACTTTTCTATCAACAAAACTAGTAAAGGTAGCTTTTAAATAAGTATTATATCTAATCATATCAGATTTTTTTTTAAAGAGCTTTTTCTTCAAGGCAGAAGGAATAGAGTTGAATTACTTTGAGCATTCTGGCTTGTCTAGGGGCCACCTGAGGCACTGATTTCTGTCTCACCTGTCTTAGGGCACTTATGGGAACAGGGCTTAGTTTTGATATGAGGTTGGAGTCCACTGAAAACAGAGGCAAGTGCCCTTGCAAAATGGAGCAGCAGAGACTCTGAAGTTCCACAGGAAGGTGCCAGGGGGAGCAAGAGATTAGGGGCAGTGGAATACAACAAAAACCAATACCAACAGATCATGAGAAGAAACAGGAAATTAAGATAGCCCAAGGCACCTGTATATACTAGAGTACACAAAAGCACATGCACAACCCATAAAAAAGATGTACCCCCCCAAAAAAAGTTCTGAGAAGTCCCAGATTTTCTAACATGGTGATTGGTGAAGATTCCACCCTGCATGAAGCCAGTCTATAAAGACTGGGAAAGGTGGCAGTTTATCGAGTGCTCAAAACTCAACAGATCACAAGACATACAAGGAAACAGGGAAACATGGCCCAATCAGAAACAAAAACAAAATAAACCCTAAAATAACAACAACAACAACAACAAAACAGATCTAAGAACTACATAACAAGAAACTCAAAATAACTTTTAAAGATGCTCAATGAGCTAACAGAGAATACAGATAGACAACTAAAGGAAGTCAGGAAAATGGTGCATGGACAAAATGGGAATGTCAAAACAAATATAAACTATTAAAAAATAACTTAGAAAGAGTCTTATGGGATACCACTAAGTGAGATGGTATACATACATAATGGGATACACATTATGGGAGCACGAAAAAGAAAAGACAGGGGAGAAAAGGCAGATAACTTATTCAAAGAAATTCTAAAATCTGAGGATAGAGGTGAACAAATGAGGTAGAAGTAGAAATTCAAGAAGCTCAGGGACCCCCGGGTGGCTCAGTCGGTTAAGCAGCCAACTTTGGCTCAGGTTGTGATCTTGCAGTTCATGAGTTTGAGCCCCGCTTTGGACTCTGTGCTGACAGCTCAGAGCCTGGAGCCTGCTTCTGATTCTGTGTCTCCCTCTCTCTCTCTCTGCCCCTCTCCTGCTCATGCTCTCTCTCTCTCCCAAATAAATATTTAAAAAAATTTAAAAAAATCAAGCAGTTCAACAAACTCCAACTAAAACCCAAATAGACTCACACAACAAGACACATTATAATTGAACTGTTGAGAGTCACAAATAAAAAGGGAACCTTGAAAACAGCAAGAGAAAAACAATGCACCACACACAAGGGAGCTTCCATGATATTATCAGCATATTTGTTAGCAGAAACCTCGGCAAGAGGGGAGTAGGATAATATATTCAAAGTGCTGAAAGAAAAGAAAAATCTGTCCACCAAGAATACTGTATCTGGAAAAACTGTCCTTCAAAACTATAAAGAAATTAAGATCTTCTCAGATAAAAGCTGAGGAAATTCATTAACACTAGATGTGCCCATCAAGAAATGCTAAAGGGAGGGGTGCCTGGGTGGTTCAGTCAGTTGAGTGTCTTACTCTTGGTTTTGGCTCAGGTCATGATCTCAGGGTCATGGGACTGAGCCCTGCATCAGGCTCCATGCTGAGTGTGCAGCCTGCTTAAGATTCTTTCTCCCTCTGCCCCTCTGCCCTGCTCACACACACTCTCTCTAAAATAAAAATTTTTTAAAATTTTTTAAATTAAAACCTTCAAAAAAATTTTAAAAATAAAGAAATACTAAAGGGAGTCCTTCAAGTTGAAATGAAAGGATGCTAGGGACGCCTGGGTGGCTCAGTCTGGCAACTGACTCTTGATTTTGGCTCAGGTCATGATCTCATGGTTGTGGGATCGAGCCCTATGTCGGGCTCCTCACTGAGCATGGAGCCTGCTTGGGACTCTCTCTTCCTCACTCTCTGTGCCTCTCCTGTTTGAGCACACCCATGTGCATGCACACGCTCTCTCTCTCTCTCTCTCTCAAAATAAATAAACATTAATAAACAGAAAGAAAGGATGCTAGACAGCAACACAAAGCCATATGAAAATATGAAGTTCTCCAGTAAACATATGGACAAATATAGAACTCTGTATTATTGTGATTTTAGTGTATAAATTCACTTTTAATTCCTGTATAGAGGGGCGCTTGGGTGGCTCAGTCGGTTGAGCGTCCAACTTCGGCTCCGGTCATGATCTCGCAGTTCGTGAGTTCAAGCCCTGCATCAGGCTCTGTGCTGACAGCTGGGAGCCCAGAGCCTGCTTCAAATTCTGTGTCTCCCTCTCTCTCTGCCCCTCCCCCACTCGTGCTCTTTCTCTCTGTGTCAAAAATAAATAAAAACATTAAAAAAATTTAAAAAAATAATTCCTGTATAGAATCTAGAAGACAAAAGCACAAAAACCTTTATAAACCTTTATGTTAATGAGTACACAGTCTATAAAGACATAATTTGTGACATCAAAAACATAAAGGGGGGGCAGATGTAAAGGAGTAGGTTTTGTGTGTCCGTTTTGTAAAGGAGTAGTTTTTGTATGTGATTGCAGTTGTTACAAGTTTAAAATAGATTACTACTTTAGGATATCTTATGTAATCACAATAGTAACTCCCTCCCCCTCCCCAAAAATCTAGTTTTGTGTATATTCTATAAATGAGAAGGGAGTCAAAGCATGCCACTACCAACAATCAACAAAACACAAAGGGAGGCAGTAAGAGAGCAAAGGAGGGACGAAAAAGGTACAAACATTCAGAAATGCCAAATACACATAGGGGAAGGGAAGGAAAAATAAGGCTGAAACAGAGAGGGAGGCAAACCATAAGAGATTCTTAAAAACAGAGAACAAACTGAGGTTTGACGGGGGTAGGGAAAATGGGTGATGGGCATTGAGGAGGGCACTTGGTGGGATGAGCACTGGGTATTATATGTAAGTGATGAATCCCTGTATTCTCCTCCTGAAGCCAAGACTACACTGTATGTTAATTAACTTGAGAAAAAAAAAAAAGCCAAATACAAACAAAACACCAACAGTAAATCCTTCCCTATTAGCAACGACTTCAAATGCAAATGGATTAAATTCCCCAATCAGAATATATAGTTTTGCAGAATGGATTTTAAAAACAGGACCCAATGATATGCTGCCTAGAAGAGACTCACTTTAGACCGAAGGGCACACCATAGGTTGAAAGTGAAATAATGGAAAAGATGTTCCATGAAAATGGTAACCAGAGGAGAGCAGGGCAGCTATACTAATACCAGACAAAATAGTAAAAAGCTGTTATAAGGGACAGGAAACATTACATAATGATCAAAGGGTCAATTCATCAGGAAGATGTAACAATTATAAATATTTATGCACAAAACAGAAGAGCTACTAAGTATATGAAGCAGGGGTGCCTGGGTGGCTCAGCTGGTTAAGCATCTGCTCGTGCTCTCTCTCTCTCAAAATAAATAAATAAACTTAATTTTTCTTCCCCTAAATATATGAAACAATGACAGAATTGAAGGGAGAAATAGCAACACAATAGGAGGAAACTTCAACATTCACTTATAATAAGGGCTAGAAGAACCAGACAAAATGTCAATAAGGAAAAGGAGTATTTGAACAATACTATAAACAAACTGGACCTGACAGACATATATAGAACACTCTACCCAACAAGAGCAGAATATACCTTCTTCTCTAATGCACATAGGACATTCTCCAGGACAGATCACATATTATGCCACAAACAAGTCTTAACAAATTTAAGAAAACTGATACCAAATCAAGCACCTGTTCTAATCACAATGGAACGAAACTATGAATCAACAGAAGGAAAACTGGAAAATCTGCAAATTCATGGCAATTAAACAACACACTATTAAACAATAGATCAAAGAAGAAATCACAAGGGAAATTAGAAAATTTCTTGAAACAAATGAAAATGAAAAGTCAACATACCAAAACTTAGGAAATGCAGCAAAAGCAGTGCTAAGAGGGAAGTTTATAGCTGCAAACACATCAAAACAGAAGAAAGATCTCAAGTCAACAGTCTAATTTTACACCTCATAGAACCTCAAAAATTGAATAAACCAAATCCAAAGCTAGCAAGAAAAAGGAAGCAATAAAGATTAGAGGTAAACAAAATAGGGGATTAAAAAAATCAGTAGGAAAAAAAATCAGTGGAACTTAGAGGGTTTTTTTTAACCAACAAAATTAATAAAATCTAGCAAGATTAAGAAAAAAGAAAGAAGATTCAAATAACTAAAATTAGAAATGAAAGAGGGGACATTACAACCCATGCTACAAAAATTAAAAAGGATTATAAGAGGGAGCATGGATGGTTCTGTTGTTTGAGGGTCTGACTCTTGATTTTGGCTAAGGTCATGATCTTAGTGTCATAGGATCAAGCCTTGTGTCAGGCTCCACGCTGAGTGTGGAGCCTGCTTACGATTCTCTCTCTCCCTCTCTGCCCCTCTTCCCTGTTTCTGTGCACTCCTTTCACTCTAAAATTAAAAATTAAAAAAATAATAAATTAATAAATAATTAATTGAGTAGAATACTATTAACAATTGTATGCCAACAAATTGTATAACCTAAAATAAATTCTTAAAAATGAATGAAGTGGGGTGCCTGGGTGGCTCTGCCTGGGTGGCTCAGTCAGTTAACTGTCCGATTTCGGCTCAGGTCATGATCTCCCAGTTCACAGGTTCGAGCCCCGTGTCAGACTCTGTGCTGACAGCTCAGAACCTGGCGCCTGCTTTGGATTCTGTGTCTCCCTCTCTTTCTGCCCCTCTCCCACTCATGCTCTGTTTCTCTCTGTCTCTCTCTCTCTCAAAAATAAACATTTAAAAATGAAAAATTAAAGTACAAATAGATTTAGTAACATGCTCAAGATAGCTAACCAAACATGCAAAGCGGTAATTAAAACTGAGTCTGCCTAACTTTAAAATCTATGTTCTATCTACTGAAGAAGGCTGCTTTCTCAATCTGTCAGTTCATTTGGTAGTAAATGTATCAAAAATTTTCCTCTAAAGTGAGAGCAGAAAAAGAAACACTGTAATTTTTTGCTCTGTGTCTAGGTAAACCTCTTTGATATCAGCTTGGATTCTACCACTTCCATATCCAGCTCTCTAGGCTAACTTTTAGGCTATAGAAACTTCATATGTGAGGGTGAGTGTAAGTGAAAAAAGTCCATCAATCTTTCTATTTTTCATTTTGCATCATCTCCCTTCTGTGAGGGATGTGAGGCATGTGAGGATGAAGCCCCAGGCATCTACCCCACTATTCTATTGGTTTACTGGGAAAGCAACATTAATTGGGCAACATTAATGACACCATCATCACCATCAGGGTTCACGTTTAACAATCTGCTGGAAAACATAGGTTTATCGGAAATGAGACCTCTCTGAACTAGAATAAAGATAGAATCAGCAGCTGCAGTGGAAAAGACAAATGATAAATCCTGCTCTGCTGTGGATACCTTCCCACAACTTCAGTTTCCTCATCAGTAAAACAGAGACAACCATACCTGCTTCACTGAATTGTTGTACCTACAGAATGAGATCGCGTATTTAAAGCACTTAGAGCAGTGCTCAGCACACACAGTTACTGCTCTATGGATAATATTATCATCGTCACCAACGTAGTCAGCACACAGCTATACAGGTTGGCTCTCTCTTCACAGCACTGATAATTATTTTAGACACCAGGTTTCTTCATAATTTTACCTTCAAATCCTCTCTCCACTCATTCATACCATAGCTTTTAGAAATTTCTGGTTGGAAAATCTGCATTTTTGCCATGGATGTAGCCAGACGGGTTAAAGACTGACGACCACTGCCTCCAAGTCCAACAAGCAAGGCATTTCCACCTGACTGCTTTAGAATTCGACATATTCGTGATAAATGTTCCAATACATACCTATGAGATATCAATATTATTATACTTGAAAACACGAATGTAAATGTATATTTACAGGTAACTATTATTTTATATTCTTGGAAGGATGAACTTTGCTATCCCATGTTATTACCCTAATTTTAAAGAGATAATCGTCAAAAAGTGCGGTTTTTCAAAAGATGTTACCATTGAATCATTTGATGCAAAGGAAAACTAAAGTACAAATTCAGGAACTGTAATGTACAAATTATAGAAATGAAATGCAGTTGTAACCACTTATACTGAAAGCATATCACTGTTTTTGTTAAAAACATCCCTTCAATCTTTTTTTAAGATTTATTTTTAAGTAATACCTACACCCAACGTGAGGCTTGAACCTACAGCTCCAAGATCAAGAGTCACACGCTCTACCAACTGAACTAGCCAGGAACCCCTCTTCAATCTTTTAATACTAGGATTTATATGTGAGAAATAGAAAATCAGTTATCTACAAAATTAACAATTTCTGTGAAGACCCAGCCTCATTAGTAATTAGGGAAATTAAAATTGGAGCCACAGTGAGATACCATTCCACTCTCCTTTAGATTGGTAAAACTTACCAAGTCTGGCAATCCTAGTGTTGGCAAGGGTGAAGAACAATGGAAACTCTTAATCATTTTTGAAGATACTTCAGCAAAACTTAGTAAAGTAGAAGATCCTTACACACCATAATACAATAATTTCACTTTTAGGAATATAACCTAGAGAAATTCTAACACATGTACCCAAAGAGACATGAATATTCAAATCTTTTTTTTATAACTGCAAAAACTAGAAAGTCACCTAAAAGTCCATCTCAGAAGAATGACCACATTGTGTTAGTAGTAAAAACTCATTTGTTGTGACTCTCACAAACAATATGGAAAAAACCTGAAGAATGTATACAGTATATTATTTATAAAAGTTTTAAACATGCAAAATCAGGGGCACCTGGGTGCTTGGTCAGTTAAGCATCTGACTTCAGCTCAGGTCATGATTCCCCAGTTTGCGGGTTTGAGCCCCACATTGGGCTCTGTACTGACAGATCAGAGCAGAGCCTGGAGCCTGCTTCAGATTCTGTCTCCCTCTCTCTGCCCCTGCCCTGCTCAGGCTCTGTCTCTCAAAAAAAAAAGAAGACAACTCTTTAAAAAAATTACACATGCTAAATAAGACTGTGCATATATATTCAGGAACACACATGTGTAGTAAAAAGCACATGACATGAGTTCCTTTTACTCCTACAGGGTATGATGGGGATGCAGAGAGACAGGATTGACTACACAAGGGACTTCAAATAAATTTCTAATTTTTTATGTCTTAAGCTGCATGACCAGTACAAGATTATCTACCATATTTTTCTTTATATCTTTTCATACATTTTAAATATTTCACAGAAAAATTTTACAAATAGCAATTTCCACCATGAACACCAAATGTAGGTACCTAAAAATGACAAGATTCATTCTTGTCTTGTGAGTTTGATTATACTCATCTAAGCATTGTTCCACAATGTCACTAAAATGATGAATATTTGGAATTTCAACATAAAGTCTGTCATCTCCTTCAAGATCAGGATTCATATAATCACCAAACATGAGATTTCTCAAGTCTCCTTCAGAAATCTATAGAATGAAAATCAACACGTTACAAAATTCAACATTTTATAAAATAAATTGAAGGAAATATTACATAAAATTTTGTTTTATCTATGTTATAGGATGATTATCAATTAAATAATTCTTTTAAATGGAGAGGTAAATAATATACTTATAAAATTAATTCCTAAAATTATATTATATCCTCAAAAAACAAAAAGAACAGAAATTTTTCTGTTATATAAGATTTTCCCCCAAGAGCCTAGAAAAGTCATTCTGAGTGACTCTCACTTATTGAGTAGTTACTAAGGGATGGTCACCATGTTAAGTACTTTGCATTTATTATATCATTTAATCCCTATCATATAAGGTTTTATTCTTTAAATAACTTCTATGTTACATATATATTTCCCCTGAAGACAAATCTTCTCAAAATAAACACCTATCATTGAGGGAAGTGAAAATAATTTGATTGTTAAGAGGAGACAGTATTTTTTAAAGATACGTTGATTGTCACAATTCATGCTATTGTACTGTTTTAACTTAATATGTATACAATCCCTAAATATACTCACGGGTGCATTATCTCTCCTCAAATGTGAAAAGACACCATCAAATGATTCTTTAAAATGGTCCTTTATAACAGCTTTGATTAAATTGAACAGCCAGTATCGATCCTCGTTATTAACGAGGCGGTCATAAAACACCCGGAGAACTTCATGCACAAACAAGCGGGTCATGGTGTGTTTGCTCTCCACAGCATCTTTTTCAATGAGTAAGCAGCCCCGGATGACACGTGAAAAATCCCGCAAGTTGAAAGTGTAATGGGATTTTGTGGGAGTGGGCAAAAGATTTTCCATGGATTGTTTATATACCTGCATATGAAAAACAACAATGGAACAATATAATGATTATAATAAGCAAAGTCATGTAACAAATAGTATATAATATGAAATATTTTATTTATCCTATCAGATTATATTGGTTTGGGGGCACCTGGGTGGCTCAGCTGGTTAAGTGTCTGACTCTTGCTTTCAATTCAGGTCATAATCTCACGGTTTTGTGAGATTGAGCCCCACATTGGGCTCCACACTACTGGACAGCACAGAACCTGCTTGGGATTCTCTCTCCTTCTCTCTCTGCTCCTCCTCTGCTCACACACATGCTCTCATGATCTCTCTCAAAATAAGTAAATAAACTTAAAAAAATTATATTGGTTTAGAAAATTGTATAGTACCCAGTCTAGCATGGCACACAGCTTTTTTTTTTTTTTTTTTTTTTGGTTTATAGCAGGCATTATGAAGTCGAAGGAACTTAATATTATCAAATTCCATCCAAGCCCAAGAAGTGACCATGCATTTATTTCCCAGTTATTACAGTTGTTCCATTTAAAGCTGAATGACCTGTGATTAAATAATTAGCAAAAACTTTAGTAGAGAGTGAAACCAGATAACTCATTCTGAATCATTCCAAATGGGGGCTAGGATGAAACAATTTCCTTTGGCTACCCTTGACTTCAAAACAAATCAATGTATCCTCTTCCTTCCCTTTGCTCTTATTTTCTCTCTGCCTCTTCTCCCTTCTATCTCAATTGGCTATAATATGGAAATAATGTATGTTTTTACTATTTGCTAAATTCACCAAATAAACTTGAATATTTTCTATAAGTAAATTAAGTCTTTTTATAATATAGCCCCCCAGAAAACCTCAAGTGAAATTATTTTTTTATTTGTCTGTGTTCTATGATTATCCCCTCCTCCCAGCATCTGCAATGTGGTAGGTCTAAAATGCTTCAAAAAAAAAAAAAAAAAAAAAAAAAAAGGATCCCTTTCTGCCTCGCCAACTCCCTTCTTTTTCCAGGAGATGTCTGAAATACATATAACATATTTTATAAATAGAAGAACTTTTCTGTATCAGAATAAGTTTAGTACTTTCAACGCACTATCCCTTTGCTCATAGTTTCTCTATTTTAACAGCACAAATTTTCCACCAGAGTAAGGGAGAAACTTCAGAAAGACACAATGCTCTTGGAAACTGATGGAATGATTCTAGGGAGTGTTGTGCTTCTGGTTGCAGTGATCCCACAGTGAACCCCACTTTATCAACGCTCCAGAAAGCTTAGTTCAGTGATCTATCACTCACTTACCTTCTATACAATTTTCCGTTTTACCATGGTGATGAGGCTGGCTATGCCCTCTGAGTAGAGGCAGATAACACACCCTGAATTATGCAAAGCCATTAGGCAGTCTTGTTTTCTGTTCCCACCCTTGTGTTTCCTTACTATTATATTTTTTCACTGCTACTCCTAAATTATGTTGTATGACTAAAAAGGATGCATTCATAAGCTAAAGTCCCCCACCCTCACCATCTCCCTATCTCCCTATCTCCCCTATTTATCTCCCTATCTATCTCACCTATTTATCTCCCTATCTATCTATCTAGGCTCTATGCCCAATGTGGGGCTAGAACTCACAACCCCAAGATCAAGAGTTGCATGCTCTACCAAATAAGCCAGCCAGGCACTCCCTCTATTTCTTTTTAAAGACAAACATGCAGATTAGAAGGGAAGAAAAAGAAAATTAATAAACACCAGGGTAGAAACCTAACAATTAGGGAAACCCCTGTGGTGTGGCAGATACTGATTCTAAATTATTTCCTTATAACAACCTTGTGAAATAGGTGCTATCTTCCATGTTAGTGATTAAAAAACTGAGTTTCTAGAAGTTCAAATTACTTTCTCTAGGCCACTTATAGCTAGGAAATAGCAATCAAGGCTCAAACCCAGTTAGATTCCCTGATTTCAAAGCCTCTGATCTTCCTGTTCTCAAGCCTCCTTAACAGTTTCTTAGATACCAAAGACCAAAGTAAATGACTAAGAAAAAAATGTTAAAAAAAAAAAAAGGACCAAATGAGGAATATATGAAATACTAAAACATTTTATATTGCATTATTTGCTCACCTCCATTGTCCCACTGACAAGTTGGTTCCCAATTAAAAAGTACTCTGGAGGAAACTCATGAGTCCTAAGGTAGAATGCTACAATTGAGGAGAAGATTCGGACCATAGTTTCGTCACTGAAAGTATTAATAGAGCAGATGTTGAAATGTCGAATAAAACGAGGAGTGACTGGATTTCTTCCACCACCTGGAGGGCCCATGGCAGCCATCAGCTCTATGTCAACCAATGTGATTTTACTTGTATCCTTAAGGTCATACCTTGAAAGCACATAAAAATTCCAAAGCAATCAGTTATAAGCCAGTAAAGATAGAATGAAATGTTGATCTGCCTAGAAATGTAATCTGATTTTAGCGTCTCTAAAAGAAAGAACCCTAGGGGTACTGGATGGCTCAGTCAGTTGAGTGTCCAACTTTAGCTCAGGTCATGATCTCCTGGTTCGTGGGTTTCAGCCCTGCATTGGGCTTCATGCCTACAGCTCAGAGCCTGGAGCCTGCTTCGGATTCTGTCTCCCTCTCTCTGCCCCTCCCCCGCCTCTCTCTCTCAAAAATAAACAAACATTTAAAATTTGTTTTAAATAAATAAAGGGAAGAACCCTAGAAAATGCTTGGAGTAGAAAAACAAAAATAATTAAAAATATTTTTTTATTTGATATAACATTATATTCCTTTCAGGTGCACAACATAATGATTCCATATTTGTATATATTGCAAAACAATTACCCCAGTAAGTCAAGTTAACATCCATCACTACACATGATAACAAAATATTTCTTGTGATAACTTTCAAAATCCACTCTCCTAGCTACTTTCAAATATGCAATACAGTATTATTAACTATATTCACCATGCTATCCATTACATCCCTCAGACTTACCCATTATATAACTGGAAATTTGTACCTTATGACTCCCTTCACCTATTTCACCCATCCCCCAACCCCTGCCTCAGGCAACCACCAGTCTGTGAAGAGAATGTGTGTGGTGTGTGTTTTTTAATGTTTATGTATTTTTGAGAGAGACAGAGTGCAAGTGGGGCAGGGGCAGAGACAGCCAGAGACACAGAATCCAAAGGAGTCTCCACGCTTTGAGCTGTCAGCACAGAATCCAACGCGGGGCTGGAACTCACTGACCGCGAGATCATGACCTGAGCTAAGTCGGATGCTTAACCAACTGAGCCACCCACGGACCCCAGAAGAGAATGTTTTTTAAAGCAGTGTCCTGTTTCTCCTTCCAGTGACACTGATTCTGTTGCCAAATTCTGGGTATCTATAATGTCCTTTCATTTTACCCTTCCCTTTCCAGTTTGACTCTCTACTTTTTCCTCCCTCACTCCAAATCCAGAAGCATGGATGAGAGATCATTCTTGTTTGCAGCTGGTTATAGGTAGGGTGACCACATATGCCATTTTGCCTAGGACAATTCTGGTTTGTGCTTGCCTGGAGTCATTATTAATAACACTCCCCTTTTGTGCTTAGGAATGTCCCAGTCCGAACAATAAATTATATAGTCATCCGGTTACTTACAGCAAAGTCCTGATTTTGTTTTCGCATCTCAGATCTTATCTTCAGAGCACATAAAGATGCCTAAATAGTACCTGTAATGCTTTTGTTATGTAAAGAGAGACACAATGGGGGAATAGCAAAGCTCCAAAGAAGTTTTAATCAGAAAGGAATATATAAATGGCTCAACTTAGTTGGAACCAGAGTGAAAATGTGCCTATTTCTAACAGGCAATTAAGTCCTTTAATATTGAAGTTCTTACAAAATGGGGGCAGGGAATGTGGGAGAAATCTATATAGGCAGTCCTTAGTCTAATAGTACTCCTAACAAAAAGTATGAAAATATGACTTGGTTTTTGGCAACAACCCTAATAACTATCAGTAGGGGGCTTGTTAAATAAATTATGGCAGGATCTACACAACTAAATTGTATTAAAAGCCAATGAAATGAAAAAATAAAAGGCCAATAAAATGAATGAAATAAACAACATGAATAGGTGGTGCTCAAGATAAATTTTTAAGTGAAAATAAGTTCTAAAACATTGTATAACATGTCTGTTTTTTAAAATAAAAATGTAGGGGCGCCTGGGTGGCTCAGTCGGTTAAGCATCCAACTTCAGCTCAGGTCACGATCTCTCAGTCTGTGAGTTCGAGCCCCGCGTCGGGCTCTGGGCTGATGGCTCGGAGCCTGGAGCCTGTTTCTGATTCTGTGTCTCCCTCTCTCTCTGCCCCTCCCCTGTTCATGCTCTGTCTCTCTCTGTCCCAAAAATAAATAAACGTTAAAAAATTTTTTTTTTAATAAAAATGTATTTGTATAGAAAAAAAACACCTTGAAGGAATAGGAGTTATCTCCTGGAGGCAGGATTCCAAGGGTCTGTAGTAATAACAAAAATGTATTTCAAAAATATGACTTAGCTTCAACATTAGTCTACCCTTGCCTTTGATTAACAAACAAACAAACAAACAAACGAAAAACCATGCATACTGGGGCCTTAGGGAAGTATATTTAAGAGGAGGGAATGAAGAATTACTAATCCTAACTAAAAAATACAATATCTCACATATTGGAAACTAATCATATCATCATAAAAATGGGATGGAGGGAGCGGAAGAATTATCTATGAAATTGCTGTCAAAACCAAAATGGTTTTGACAAATCTTTCTCAAAGATATGGCAGTCCTATCTCAAAGATATGGCAGTCACATAAAATACAGAAATTTAAAGCAGCAGAGGCATAGGGTGCTGATTATGGTTCCTTAGTTTGAAGCCTACCCACAAATTCTCAGCCCTGGGAGAATGGAACTTTGAAAGATGTAATCTGTAAGTTATTTTCAGTGACTGAAAATAATAGTTGAAAAGGAAAGAGTTTACTACATTATTGAATAAATACATTTCCAATACCGGATTACCCATCCCAGTAATCTAACTCACACGTTCAGAGGACAGAATGTCATCAAAAGGTATAGAAAAGTCTTCTAAAAATTTCTGTAGAGGAAAATCTAAGCAACCATTTTTTTCCATAAATATTGAAAACATGTATTACTTTGATGTGAGTCAAATAGAAAAAGAGAACAAAAATGACTTTAGCATGGCTAATTAAAACTTGAGTTAAATAGTTACCAGTTCCCACAGTCAAAAAATTGTCGTAATAATTCAATAGGAGGTTGAGCTCCGTATTTCTCCAATGCAGGCATATTCATGTCATCTATAAAAATTACACACTTCTTTCCCATAGGTGGTCCAAAAACTCCTTTGCGTCTTTTATCCAATCTAGCCATAATAATATTCTAAAATATAAAGAAGAGTAGTATTTAAAGCCATACTTAACATTAGGGGGAAAAAAAAAGAATTTACAGTCTAATTGTATAAGGAAATAATGACAAGAAGCACTCTTGTGTGTTTATATTTATTCATTTTTAGGGTGATATCAAACCTTATATTCAACATCAAAAAGCATTTACTGAAATTCTTCTACGGGCTCAGAATTATTACATACATACCTATTTATATATTTATATTGCACACAAATGCAAAATATTTTCCTCATTGGATACCCCAACATACCTATTAACTTTAACTTAATGTCTAAAAGCATGAATCTAAATTTATACGACTCTGAAATTAAGGGAATTCTGTAGGCTTAAAACAACAGAAATGAGTCCCATAGGTCAGGTGAGAATGGACACACATGAATTTAGGCATGGATGATTAAAATGGTGACTAGAAAGGGTCTCATGCAGTACTTTAAACTTGGCACAAAGATGGGGATGCCCAGCTGCTAGGTTCCTGTCACCTATTGTCACCTAAGATCATACAAAAATCCACAGTTTGAAAGATCTTTCATGGACAGAGCTTCAGTAGGCAGTAAACACCCTTAGGGACCCTCTAGGAAAGTTTAAAAAGAACAGTTGAAATTTCTTGTTCTCTCTTTCTCTCCCCCGGTGTCTTCTGCAGTTAAGAAATCAACTGTGGCTTCTTCTGGTGCTTATAAAAAAGGATGACAAAGCTCAATAATTTAGCAATCATGCAAAAATGTTCCTTTGAATGTGGTTCCAACATTATTATGTTGGTGTCCTTTTATGTTTTCAAAATTTATTTGAGAGAGAGTGCACACATGTGTGTGTGAGCAAGGAAGGGGCAGAGAAAGCAGAAGAGAGAGAATCCCAAGCAGTCCCCACTGTCAGCACAGAGCCAGACTTGGGGATCCATCCCAGGAACCGTAAGATCATGATCTGAGCCAAAATCAAAAGTTGGACGGGGCGCCTGGGTGGCGCAGTCGGTTAAGCGTCCGACTTCAGCCAGGTCACGATCTCGCGGTCCGTGAGTTCGAGCCCCGCGTCAGGCTCTGGGCTGATGGCTCGGAGCCTGGAGCCTGTTTCCGATTCTGTGTCTCCCTCTCTCTCTGCCCCTCCCCCGTTCATGCTCTGTCTCTCTCTGTCCCAAAAATAAATAAAAAACGTTGAAAAAAAAAAAAAAAAAAAGAGTTGGTTGCTTAACTGATTGAGCCACCCAGGCGCCTCAACTGGGGTGCCTCTTATCCTTTGTTTTTAAATAGGCAAGCTTAAAATAAAAATCAATATTCAACCCCAAAATTTATTTTTTTTTTATTTTTTTATTTTATTTTATTTTATTTTTTAATATATGAAATTTACTGTCAAATTGGTTTCCATACAACACCCAGTGCTCATCCCAAAAGGTGCCCTCCTCAATACCCATCACCCACCCTGCCCTCCCTCCCACCCCCCATCAACCCTCAGTTTGTTCTCAGTTTTTAACAGTCTCTAATGCTTTGGCTCTCTCCCACTCTAACCTCTTTTTTTTTTTTTTTTTTTTCCTTCCCCTCCCCCATGGGTTTCTGTTATGTTTCTCAGGATCCACATAAGAGTGAAACCATATGGTATCTGTCTTTCTCTGTATGGCTTATTTCACTTAGCATCACACTCTCCAGTTCCATCCATGTTGCTACAAAAGGCCATATTTCATTTTTTCTCATTGCCACGTAGTATTCCATTGTGTATATAAACCACAATTTCTTTATCCATTCATCAGTTGATGGACATTTAGGCTCTTTCCATAATTTGGCTATTGTTGAGAGTGCCGCTATAAACATTGGGGTACAGGTGCCCCTATGCATCAGTACTCCTGTATCCCTTGGATAAATTCCTAGCAGTGCTATTGCTGGGTCATAGGGTAGGTCTATTTTTAATTTTCTGAGGAACCTCCACACTGCTTTCCAGAGCGGCTGCACCAATTTGCATTCCCACCAACAGTGCAAGAGGGTTCCTGTTTCTCCACATCCTCTCCAGCATCTATAGTCTCCTGATTTCTTCATTTTGGCCACTCTGACTGGCGTGAGGTGGTATCTGAGTGTGGTTTTGATTTGTAGTTCCCTGATAAGGAGCGACGTTGAACATCTTTTCATGTGCCTGTTGGCCATCCGGATGTCTTCTTTAGAGAAGTGTCTATTCATGTTTTCTGCCCATTTCTTCACTGGGTTATTTGTTTTTCGGGTGTGGAGTTTGATGAGCTCTTTATAGATTTTTCAACCCCAAAATTTAATTAATACAGATGGGAACATAAATTTTTTTAAAAATGCTCTCTTGAACTTTTGCCTTAAAACTTGTTTTTAAAACCTTACTTATAGGGGTGCCTGGGTGGCTCAGCTGATTAAGCAATTAAGCCCCTGACTTCCACTCAGGTCATGGAGCCCCACATCTGGCTCCCTGCTGTCAGCACAGAGCCCACTTAGAACCTTCTGTTCCCCTCTCTCTGTCCCTCCCCTGCTCCCACTTGTGCTCTTTCTCAAAACTAAATAAAAAATTAAAAAAAAAAACCCAGAAACTTACTTACAATGCAAAAACCAAGAGTTCTTTAGTTTTACTTAAATTTATAGAAGATTTACACAGCTGCTCATAATTTATCAAATTGGTTTCCATACAACACCCAGTGCTCATCCCAAAAGATGCCCTCCTCTATACCCATCACCCACCCTCCCCTCCCTCCCACCCTTAATATACAATTTTAAAAACTAATCAAGTAAGGTAAAAAAGTTCATTATTGACCCATGTTTCTGGCTTTAAACTAACCTGAACCTGGTTGGCACTGGTCCGTGCAGAGAAATTAATATAAAAAGGGAAATACTGGTCCTTTTCCAAGTGATTCATTAGTTTATCCTTCACATACACTGATTTTCCTGTACCGGTTGGACCCACAAAAAGCAATGGCCTTTATGAAAACAATGAACATATCATTTGAAAGGGAAAAAGACAGAATAACATTTTTACTGAAGAAGGCTGAAATTGGTTGCAAACTTAAATAATCAAATCACCTTCATCTAAAAATTCATGTTTTAATCATGTAAGACTGGAAAAAAAGTGAGGACTGGCACACACTTCGTTTACTGTTACTGAGACTTTAATAGTATCAAACTATTATTTGGACAGATGTAACATTACTATATGCAAAACCACTCATAAACAAGTAATAACATGCTTTGCTTTTCAGAAAAGAAAGCTAAAGCTTGTCTCCTCAGAAAAGGGATGTATTTTTGTACTTTCAGTTGGAGTTATGGGCAAGCGGGTGCAATGTGGAAGAGACTAATAAGGTGAGACATTAAGACAGGATTAGGCTGTTTCACTGTTAGTAAAAACTAGGTGACCATGAAGTCTAAAGCTAATAGTGATATATACCTCTTAACCGGATTTTAAAATCTAAAATAGCATTTTAGAATAGCCTTTAGAAACATTTGTCTAAAGCGCCACGTCAGGCTCTGTGCTGACAGCTCAGAGCCTGGAGCCTGCTTCAGATTCTGTGTCTCCCTCTCTCTTTCACCCTCCCCCACTCAAACACTGTCTCTCTCTCAAGAATAAATAAACATTAAAAAATTAAAAAAAAAGAAACACTTGTCTAAAAGTAAACTCTAAGGAGTTCTCAATTCAGTGGGGCCTCAAGCAGAGTTTCTCATTCTTTTTTTTATTTAATGTTTTATTTATTTTAGAGAGAGAGAGTACAAGTGGGGAGGGGCAGAGAGATAGGGGAACAGAGGATGTGAAGCAGGCTCTGTGCTGACAACAGAGAGCTGGATGTGGGGCTCAAATCCATGAACCTGAGCCAAAGTCAGAAACTTAACTGACTAAGCTACCCAGAAGCCCCAGGGTTTCTCATTCTTGAGTGATCATAACTAATTTAAAAAGGAAAAAAAAAATCCTATGAATTTATGTCCACAGAACTGTGGGGAATCACAGTGGAAATCTTGTTTAGAATTAAAAATTAAATACCGACACTCTGAGTGATAATTTGGCACCCCACAATACATAAAGACAAACACAAGGATGGATGCTAAAGCTGAGAAGCAGTGTCCTGTTGTACACGGTCATCTAAGGGACCCAAATTATGCTAATATTAATTTTAAAAATTATCACTGAAGCACCATAAAATTAAAGTTCTTTTAGAACTACAGTGGCCCATACAGGCACAAGAACAGACACTCAGATCAATGGAACAGAATAGAGAACCCAGAAATGGACCCACAAACATATGGCCAACTAATCTTTGACAAAGCAGGAAAGAATATCCAATGGAATAAAGACAATCTCTTCAGCAAGTGGTGCTGGGAAAACTGGACAGTGACACGCAGAAGAATGAACCTGGACCACTTTCTTGCACCATACACAAAAATAAACTCAAAATGGATGAAAGACCTCAATGTAAGACAGGAAGCCATCAAAATCCTTGAGGAGAAAGCAGGCAAAACCTCTTTGACCTTGGCCGCAGCAACTTCTTACTCAACCCGTCTCCAGAGGCAAGGGAAACAAAAGCAAAAATGAACTATTGGGATCTTATCAAAATAAAAAGCTTCTACACAGCGAAGGAAAAATCAGCAAAACTAAAAGGCAACCAACAGAATGGGAGAAGATATTTGCAAATGACATATCAGATAAAGGGTTAGTATCCAAATCTATCAAGAACTTCTCAAACTCAACACCCAAAACACAAATAATCCAGTGAAGAAATGGGCAAAAGACATGAATAGACATTTCTCCGAAGAATTCATCCAGATGGCCAACCGACACATGAAAAAATGCTCAACATCACTCATCATCTGGGAAATACAAATCAAAACCACAAGGAGATACCACCTCACACCTGTCAGAATGGCTAACATTAACAACTCAGGCAACAACAGATGTTGGTGAGGATGCGGAGAAAGAGGATCTCTTTTGTGCTGCTGGTGGAAATGCAAGCTGGTGCAGCCACTCTGGAAAACAGTATGGAGGTTCCTCAAAAAATTAAAAATAAAACTACCCTATGACCCAGGAGTTCCACTACTAGGAATTTACCCAAAGGATACAGGAATGCTGATTCATAAGGTCACACATACCCCAATGTTTACAGCACTGCTATCAACAATAGCCAAAGTATGGAAAGAGCCCAAATGTCTACCAATGGATGAATGGATAAAGAAGATGTGGTATATATATATATACAATGAAGTATTACTCAGCAATCAAAAAGAATGAAATCTTGCCATTTGCAACTACGTGGATGGAACTAGAGGCTATTATGCTAAGCAAAATAAGTCAGTCAGAGAAAGAGAAATATCATATGACTTCACTCATATGAAGACTTTAAGATACAAAACAGATGAACATAATGGAAGGGAAGCAAAAATAATATAAAAACAGGAAGGGGGACAAAAACATAAGAGACTCTTAAATATGGAAAACAGAGGGTTGCTGGAGGGGTTGTGGGAAGGGAGACAGGCTAAAAGGGCAAGGGGCATTAAGGAATCTACTCCAGAAATCATTGTTACACTATATGCTAACTTGGATGTAAATTAAAAAAATAAATTAAATAGAAATTAGAAAAAAAAAAAAAAAAAAGAACTATGGTGGCCCCTGAAACTTCATCTACATGTTTCAGTCTGAGTAACACTTGCCTTATAGACAACTATTTGTTAAAAAAAATTTTTTTAATAAAATCCTGTTCTTGGGGCACCTGGGTGACTCAGTTGGTTGAGCATCTGACCTCTGCTCAGGTCATGATCTCACAGTTTGTGAGTTTGTGTCCCACCTCGGGCTCCATGCTGACAGCTCAGAGCCTCGAGCCTGCTCTGTATTCTGTGCCTCCCTCGCTCTCTGCCCCTCCCCTGCTCATGCTCTGTCTCTCAAAAATAAACAAACATTAAAAAAATTAAAAAATAAATAAAATAAAATACTGTTCTTAACTTGGGGCCCAGGACCAATGGAAGAAATTCCTAGCGTTCAGAGAATCTGTGAACTTGGATGACAAAAAAGTTGTATCTTTGCTTTTACTATCCTTAACTAAAATGGAGCAATTGTATCAATAGTACCTGTGTCTTTGTCACCAATAGAAATCACAGATAATATTCTAAATATTACAATGGTTACAGGTATCTCAAAAATATCACTTATGCTTATTACTTCTTCAAAATTGTGATGGGCATCAGACTCACTGCTAGATCATCGATCTTAATGTGTTAACAAACATGAATTACACAAACATAGGTCAAATTTGTTCAATATTTTAGTAAATGTATTTCAATATGTCCTTTCCTTCACAATTTTGTATTTGTATGTATTCATTTAAAAGCATTATCCTAAAAAATAATAAAAACATTTTAAAAAAGCATTATTCTGACAAATGGTTCATGGCACAAAAGGGGAAAAGAATTCTTATACTAGGATATCCCCAGAATTGGCAAGTGCCTTCCATTCCTTTTTCTTTTCAATATTAGCCTCTACATGTAAAATTTTAACAAATAAGCACTGAGTAATGTATAGAAGTTTTGAATCACTATATTGTAAACCTGAAACTAACGTATAACACTGTATGTTAATTATACTGGATTAAAAAATTTTTTAATCTAACAATAGAAATAATGTACCTCACGGGCTATTTTTTTCTGTTTCTTCTTTAATTAAAAAGATAAAATTGTCACAAAATTCACGTAAAAACAGGTTCTTCATCAAAAACAAATAAACCATGACATTCATGCACACTATGTAAGCTTGTCTCATTTAAATAGCATCAATGATAAATTATGCCTAATGTTTTAAAAGAAAAATAACTACAGAAATGTTATTAAGAAAGTTGGTATGAATATGCCTACAGTACAGACTAGACTTTTGATCAGTTTCCTGTCCTCTTCTTTGATGGGCTCTTCTGATTTAAGTCTGAGATCTCCACGTTCATCTTAAGCTATGAAGAACTAACTGGCATAGGACATACTTGAAAAATTCTAAGTGGGAGGTTGTGGATCATAGTGTGTCTGATACTCAGGAGCATATTGAACTTGTGAGTAGAATGCACGCCTTTCACCAACTGCAACTGACTTTTAGTCTGCTGTTACAAATACAAGAAATATAAAGTGGTTTATGAGGCAACAAATATGGCGGGTAATTTTCTGGAGTAGGCAGGAGAAAAACCTGGATTCTAGGTTTACCACTAGTAACAGAGGTCACTGCTAGCATGTCAATTAGTCCCCGAGGGTCTCCATTATCTGAAAATGGATTACCTTTAAGTTTACTTCAAAAATCCTATGATCCTATTAGAATGGCACTGTTATATTTAAAATGCATTTTCATAAGAATTTCTTACTTTGCATAGGTAATACTCAAATCCATTAGAAATGTATATCTAATTGTGTCCATTGTAGGGACTATTATATCTTGAATCTTGACATGTTTTTCTCCTAGATAAGCACTTTTAATTAATTCATTCCAGTGGACCCAGCGACCTCGGTTTTTCAACTACAAGAGAACATAAGTTTTAAAATAGAATCATGCACTTGATATCTGAAAGTCTCTTTTTAACATACTGTTATCATATTCGCTTTTAAAAACCCTAGTCTATCATAATAAAAACTTTCTGTAAGAATAATTCATCTAAAATAACATGACATTTTATAGTCATGAAGTAGATTAATAAGCACCTATGAATCCGCCACCCTATTTAAGAAACACACATTTATCTTTGGATTAATTATCCCCCTGCTTCAGTGCTATGGCTGGCATTGAAAAATCTTTTCCTGTTTTCCAGCAAATTGTGTATGTATATGGTATGTGTCTGGATGGTGGTAATTTTCCAAGTTTGAGTGTATATGTCTTTAGTAATTCATATTCTTATTTTTTTTAGGTTTTAGCTTTTATTTTTATCAAAGTTACATATGCGCATATTTTAGAGTTAAAACTTTTACAAAGGTTAAGAAAAAGAGCAGTTTCCCACTCTCGTTTTCTCCTCTCCAGTAGCAACTACCTTTGCCTCTTTAAGCTGGACATTTTGGGATTCACCTCCAACTCAAAGAATCTAATTGTGTGATCATCTCTTGATTTTTTAGTTTTAGAGATTTTTTTTTTCACTTCCCACTATGATTAATGAAGATGAAACTCTCTCTCTCTCTCTCTCTCTCTCTCTCTCTCTCTCTGGCCATATTCTTAAAATTCTATATTAGCATGGTGTTGGGGAAAGATTTCCACACTAGTAGTCAGGAGAGCTGGATTCAAGTCCTGGCTCTGCTAGCCACTCACCTTTCTAGGCATGCTTCTCTATCTATAAATCCCGAGATTTAGTTAAAGTTGTAACAAAGCCCTCCACAGATCGTATGTCTCTGAAGTAAAATTTGCATGAATCAAATGATTATTCAGGTGCTTGCTGTTTAAAAGAATCTTTTTGCAAATTATTATTTTTTAATGTCCATTTATCCTTGAGAGAGGAAGAGAGAGAGCAAGTGTTTGGGGAAGAGGCAGAGAGAGAGAGAGAGAAAGAATCCCAAGCAGGCTCCACACTGTCAGCACAGAGTCTGATGTGGGGCTCAAACTCATGACCTGTGAGATCATGACATGAGCCAAAATCAAGACTCAGACACTTAACCGACTGAGCCACCCAGGCAACCCGTAAATTATTATTTTTAAGTGGAGAAAATATATTTAACTTAAATCTGAAATTATAAAATTATCTTTAAAGAAAGTTATCTACACTGTCCACAAGTTAAAGGAGGAGAAGCTAAAGAGAAGGGACTAAAACACCAACCACAGGGGTCAAAACAACTGGGAACCCAGTTTTGCCTGCTGACCCAAGACTTTGTGTTTTGTAACTTACCATACCAAGTATTTTATATCATACCTCATACATGTAGTCATAGACTAGGCCTTTTTCATCAAAGTGGCATTCCCATTTACCCACAGAGTCTGGCACCGGGTTGTTTACGTCTCTTCCCATTATGATTAACCGTAGGAAGTTGTCAAAAACAATCCGACCCTCTGTATCACAACTCCCTCCAACGGACCAAATCAAAGAAAATACGAAGGAAGCCTGTTGGTTAAAAAATTGTTTTAATTTAAACTAATAATTTAAAATAAATTTCTCACAAATTAACTAAAATTTTACATATTAAGGAGGCCTGGTTAACATATTTAGAAAGGGTCAGATGTCCAGGTAAAGTGGAATGGAGCACAGTTAAGTCACAGAGAGCGTTATTTCTCTAGCACTATCTATCTAAATTTAAAATGTCCATGCCAAGTGATCTAGGAATTTCTCTTTTAGGAGTTTATCCTTGAATATATTACCACCTGTCAAAATGATGTATACATAAGAATATTTACTGCAGCACTGCTGGTGACAGCCAAAGATAAGGAGCGACCCAAATGTTCTTCAATAGGGCTCTATTTAATTGGATTATGCTATGCATATTGGAATACACGCAGCTGTTTAAAAAGGTAACTCAATAAGTATACGGATATGGACAATCTCTAAGGTATATTGTGAGAAAGGTACAAATCTGCATGCATAGTATGTTAACATGTGTAAAACATGTATTCACATAAAAGAGAGTATGGATCAAATACCTCCGGCAGGCTACTTAAGGCAGGTAATGGTATTTGCCTTGAGAATGGCTAGGGCACTAGTATGGATAGAAAACCTGCTTTTGCCTTTTGAATTTTACTCTAGGTACATGCCTTATCTAGTTTAAAAAATCTATCAAATTTATATATATTTTCAAGAGAAAAATTTTAACCAGGTATCAATTTATAGTAGTCTTTTTTTTTTTTTTTTTTGAGGGGGAGGCAGAGGGAGAGGGAGAGGAGGCGGGGGAGGGGAGGAGGGGGGGGAGGGAGGGAGGGAGAGAGAGAGAGTGGGAGAGAGAGAGAGAGAGAATATATCTTAAGTAGTCTCCATACTCAGCACAGAGCCAGACTTGGGGCCAGATCTCACGACTGTGAGATCACGACCCGAGCCAAAATAGTCAGATCCTTAACTGACTGAGCCACCCAGGCACCCCAATTTATATTAGTCTTTAAAAATGATTTTAAACCATTAAAAAAAAATAGAGGGAATTTAGGCTTACCAACAGAATAAAACTTTTAAAAAATGTGTATATATATATATATGCACACACACATACACATATATACACATATACATACATATATACATATACATATATACCATGAAGGTTATACAGGTGAGCTATTCATAAAATACTTTTAATTTATAAGCAGGTAACATTGATAGGTATGGAACAATATTAAAAACTAGTTCTGTAAAAGGCAGTTTCAAACTTTGGGAGACAAAAGGGGATACAAATAAATTATGCTTCAAACATGTCTGTTCTATTTCTTCTAATAAAGGTGAAAGGAGAGGAGGAAAGGAGGGGAAGCTGAGCAGGAAACCCTGGAATGTGAGGTGACGGAGGTAGAAGATTTTCTGTGGCAACGAGCTGAAGGGAAAGCAATGGAAGGGAACCACTCTTACCACAGAGCAGAAGAGAAGGTAGACTCAGTAGAGAAGATGAAGGTATTTCCAAATAAGGTGCCAGATGGTATGAAAGCACAGAGCAGGGAAGAGAACAAAACCTATTCCCTTGGCTCCCTCACAGTCCTGTTCCTTGGCCTTCTCTGCCTCCTCCCTAACTACGTTCTCTATGGATCCTCCTGGCCTCACCCCCACTAGTTGGATGCCTATTTCTGGTCTCTTAGAACCAGCTTGTAGCAGCCTACATCCTGGCTTCACCTTAAGACAAAATTAATTCACTAAATTGATACTGGGTTAGTATTAAGTCACCGTATTATTTATCAAATTATGATCTTTCATAAGAATAGGATAGTTTGGGTTCATTTGGGCATATGTTACTTTCTTTAAAATGTTTTTTTTTTAGTTGGAATACCAGGTCAGGGCAACTTCATTATTATCTTCAGTTATTCTTTCGGTGCTCACCAAAAAAATAGTTCTGGATCTTATAATGCCTTCCTCAGTACAATGATCATTTCCAGAGGCACATTTGATTCTGTGAATAAAAATCCCATTAAGTATAAAACCTACCATAATCCAAACACGAATATGTTTGCTTGTAGGATCATTTTCCAGCACGTCACAGAGTAGTACTTCAAAGAGGCGTGTAAGAGATACAACCACATTGCTATCACTTGTAGGAATCAGTTCCTGCAAAGTGAAAAGGATAAGATACTTTGACTTCATCTTACTTGGAGAATAAAAAATGATAAATAATTCATTTAAAAATTCCTCACACCAGTCAAAATAAGTAGTATCAAAAAGGATAAGAAATGACAAGTGTTGGCAAGAATGTGGGGAAAAGGGAACCCTTACACACTGTTGGTAAGAATGTAACCTGGTGTAACTGCTCTGGAAAACAGCGTGGAGGTTCCTGAAAAAATTAAAAATAGAACTATCATCTGATCCAGTAATTCCACTTCTGGGTATTTACCCAAAGGAAATGAAAACACCAATTCAAAAAGCACAGCTATGTTTATTGCAGTATTGTTTACAATAGACAAGAAATGGAAGCAACCCTAGTGTCCAGATGAATGGAAGATGTGTGGGATATATACAATGGAGTGTTACTCAGCCATGAAAAGGAATCAAATCTTGCCATTTGCAACAACATGGATGGACCTACAGGGTAGTACACTAAATGAAATAAGTCAGACAGAAAAAGACAAATGATTTCACTCATATGTGGACTCTTAAAAAACAAATGAACAAACAACAACAAGATAGAAACACTTCATTGAATGTAGAGAAAAAACCGGTGGTTGCTAGAGCGGAGGGGGGTGGGAGGGTAGGCAAAACAGTGAAGGGGATTAAAAATAATACAATCAAAACTGATAAAAGTACATATGGTTTTTATAATATTTAAACCGTAAAGAATTTAAACTGTAGGCATGACAAAAACATCTCTCAGAGATCTTAGCTTATCCTATTACACAATTGTACATAATATACTCTTATTCTAAATTCTCTGAGAAATGAAATCTAGACACTATAAGAAAATAAAGTGTTCTCAGGATAGCAGAAATGAAGTCTCTAACAGCCATTCATTCATTTTTTTCAACAAATATTTATGAAAAACATACTATACCTATATATCAAGCTAGGAGATATGCAAATAAAATGCAAGATCCCTGAAAAAGACTGATATTGAAATTAAGTAGACAAAAAATAATATGATGTAATAATGACGTGACAGAGGAAGTCCCAGGAAAGTGTGGGTGGGGGAAGACACTAGAGCACTTGGATTAGCCCAGATCCAGGGAATAGGATAAAAAGGGAAATTAGGAGAGGAGTAATTCAAGGAAGGCTTCCCAGATAAAGGATTAGCTGCGCTAAATTTGGAAGGAAAATGTCAGTTAGCCAGGTGCAGAGGGGAAGGATATTCAAGGCAGGGGAACTACACATACGCAGAAATGGAGGTGTAAGCAGACCTGGAGTGTTAGGAAGATTCCGTGGGATGTAAGAATAGAGTGTAAAAGAAGAATGACAAGAAGTAAGTCTTGAGAAGCAGACAGAGGTCACATCCTGAAAGGTTTTAAAGGCTGTGTGTAAGGATCTCCTGAGAAGAGGAAGAGGGTTCCAATGGAGGGTAAGTACAGGAGTTCACGGAATGAATTTGTGTTTTGGAATCTTCATTCTGGTAGTAGGATATAGTCGGAACCAGAGCAGCTCTATTATATTGATTCAGGCAAGAAATTATGAAGGTCAGGACTGAGGCTACCATACAAGGAAGGAGGGATGGTCAGAGGAACCTGGATGGAAAGGAGAGGACAGATATAAAAGTTAGCAAGGACAGAAAAATCAATAGATCCTGGGGACTAACTAGAAGTGGAAACTATGGGAATAAATTATGAAAAAATCTATTATTCATTAGAAAGATGGAGCCTACTTTGTATTATTTGCAGCATATAGTATTAGAGTTTGTTTTTTGTTTTTGCTTTAGATTTTAAGTAATCTCTACACCCAATGTGAGGCTCGAACTCACAACCCCAAGACCAAGAGTTGCATGCTTCACCAACTGAAGCATTCAAGTTTTAAAATTTAAAAAACTGAAAAATGACTTTATATTTTCTCTATGAAGACACTGCACAAAATTTTCATAAAGTGGAATTCATTTTTTTCTTGTGCACAGAGTATTTTTCTTATCTCTAAAGTTGTATTTTAGGATGAAAAAAATCTACTGCAAACCCCATTTCCCTTCTCAATATCAATATATTAGCTTATGTGTAAGTAACTAATGTGTGGTGAGTGTATGTGTGTAGTAGGTTGAATCCCCGAAAAGAGAGGCCCACGTGCTAATCCCAGCAACCCATGAATGCGATCTTATTTGGAGAAAGGGTCTTGGAAGACATAAAGATCTCAAGATGAGGAGATCATTCTGGAGTATCTGACCCTAAATCCTTACAATAGTCACACAGTAAAGAGACAGAGTAGAGGCCAGGAGAACATGAGGGAAGAGACTGGAATAATGCAGCCAGAAGCCAAGGAATGCTTTGAGCCAAAAGGAGCTGGAAGAGGTAATAAAGATTCTCCCTTGGAGCTTCCAGAGGAAGCTTGGCCCTGCCAACATCTTGATTTCAAACTTCTAGCCCCAGGACTGTGGCAGAATAAATTTCGGTTGCTTTAAACCACCAAGTTTATGGTAATTTGTTATGACAGCCCTGAGAAACTAATACAATATATAAAGTTTTCTCATAAAATACTAAATATACATGTGAGTTTTAAAGTCACATATTTAAAATACCTTGAAAATATGGAAAACGATTGGGAATTTTAAAGCTTTAGTTACTACAGTTTTATCCAAAGAGTTTAGCAGGAATAAATTTTACCTCTGGGTTTATTCAGGTATAACTTGAGCAATATAAAACCAAAGGTGGATATTACTATAATGGTGGTGGGTAAATCACTTTTAAATTCTGCTATAAAAGTTAAAAGATAAAAGTATTAAAGTAACTATAAATTATGTTAATGGATATGTAATATAAATAGATGCTAATTGAGACATCAGTAGGGAAGGAGGTAAAGTGGAGAGTTCTTGAATACAAATGAAGATAAGTTATTAGCTTAAAAGAGACTGTTATAGGGGCGCCTGGGTGGCGCAGTCGGTTAAGCTTCCGACTTCAGCCAGGTCACGATCTCGCGGTACGTGAGTTCGAGCCCCGCGTCAGGCTCTGGGCTGATGGCTCGGAGCCTGGAGCCTGTTTCCGATTCTGTGTCTCCCTCTTTCTCTGTCCCTCCCCCGTTCATGCTCTGTCTCTCTCTGTCCCAAAAATAAATAAACGTTGAAAAAAAAAATTAAAAAAAAAAAAAGAGACTGTTATAAATATAAGATATTTTATATAAGCCCCTTAGAACTACTAAGAAAATACCTATAGAAGTCACACACACAAAAAAAAGAATCAAAACCTATCAATACAAAACAACCCAATGAAACACCAAGGAAGACATCAAAAGAGAAAAGAAACAAACGAAAAAACACAAACAAACCCAAGACAAACAGAAAACAGTTAACAAAATAGCAATAGCAAATCCCTCCCTATCAAAATTACTTTAAATGTAAACATATTAAACTCCCCCAACTAAAAAGATAGAGCAGCTGAATGGATAAAAAAACAAAAACAAAAAACAAAAAAACACCAAGATCCAGGGGCGCCTGGGTGGTTCAGTCAGTTAAGTATCTAACTTCGGCTCAGGTTATGATCTCACGGTTCGTGAGTTCGAGCCCAGTGTTGTGCTCTGTGCTGACAGCTCAGAGCCTGAAACTGCTTCGGATTCTGTGTCTCCTCCTCTCTCTGCCCCTCCCCTGCTCGCACTCGCTCTCTCGCTCTCTCTCTCTCTCTCTCAAAAATAAATAAATAACATTTAAAAAATCAAGATCCAACTGTATGCTGCCTAGAAGAAATACATAGGCTGAAAGTGAAGGAATAGGAAAAGATACTCCATGAAAATGGTAACCAACAGAAATCACGAGTGGCTATATTCGTATCATAGTAGACTTTAAGCAAACCTGTCTCTAGAGACAAAGAATGTCATAATGACGGAAGTTCAATTCAACAGGAAGATAAAACTATTTTAAATATATATGCACCCAACATCAGAGCACCTAGGTATATAAAATAAATATTGACAGATCCGGTGGCACCTGGGTGGCTCAGTTGGTTGAGCATCTGACTCTTGGTTTTGGCTCAGGTCATGATCTCATGATTCATGAGTTTGAGCCTCATGTGGGGTTCTGTGCTGATGGTGCTGAGCCTGCTTGGTATTCTCTCTCTCTCCCTCTCTTTCTGCCCCTCCCCCCTCTCTCAAAATAAATAAATAAAAACTTTAAAAAACTATTAAAAATATTGAAAGATCTGAAAGGAGAAATTGATGGCAATATAAAAATGGTAGTGGATTTCAATATCCCACTTTCAATAAGGTATAGAATATCTAGACAGAAATTCAGAAAAGAAACAGTAGATTTGAACCACACTAGATCAAATGGACCTAAGAAATACATGTAGAACTGTTCACCCAACAGTAGAAGGATACGTATTCTTTCTCAAGCTCACATGGAATATTCTCCAGGACAGACCCCATGTTAGGTCACAAAACAAGTCAACAAATTTAAGATTAAAATTATATCAAATATCTTTTCTGACCCCAATGGAATAAAACTAGAAATCAGTAACCACAAGAAAATGGGAAAATTCACAAATACACATGTAAAAAAGATGGTCTTAAACAACTACTGAGTCCAAGGGGAAATGAAAAGGAAAATAAAAAAATATCTTGAGACAAATGAAACACAACATACCAAAACTCGTGAGATGCATCAAAAGCAGTACTAAGAGGGAAGTTTATAACAATGAATGTTTATATTAAAAAAGAAATCTCGGGGCACCTGGGTGGCTCAGTCTGTTAAGCATCACGACTTCAGCTCAGGTCCTGATCTCACAGTTTATGAGTTTGAGCCCACTTCGAATTCTGTGTCTTCCTCTCTCTCTGTCCCTCCCTGCCCCTGCTCATACTCTGTCTCTCTCTCTCTTAAAGATAAATAAACATTAAAAAATAAAAATAAAATAAAATAAATAAAAAAGAAATCTCAAATAAACAACCTAACTTAAACCCCAAAGAACTAGAAAAAGAACAAACTAAACCCATTGTTAGCATAATGAAACAAATGAGATCAGAACAGAAATAAATGAAATAGAGAATAGAAAAACAATAGAAAAAAAGTCAAAACGAAGAGTTGCTTTTTTTGAAAATATAAATAAAAACAATAAACTCTTAGCTAGACTAAGAATAAAACAAAGACTCAAATAAGTAAAATCAGAAATCAAAGAGAAAGCACACAACGACTGCCTCAGAAATAAAAAGGATCATCAAGGGATAATTATGGATGATTATATACAAATAAGTTGGATAACTTGGAGGACATAGATAAATTCCTAGAAATATACAACCTGCCAAGACTGAATCAAGAAGAATAGGAAGCCTGAACATATCAGTAACAGAGATTGAAGTTGTAATGAAAAACTTCCCAGAGAAAAGTTCAGATGACTTCACAGCTGAATTCTACCAAACATTCAAAGAATACAATCCTTCTTAAACTCTTGCAAAAATTAGAAGTAGAGGAAATACTTCCAAACTCATTATATGAGGCTAGAATCACCATGATACTAAAACCAGATGAAGCTACCACAAGAAAAGAAAATTATAGGCCAATATCTCTGATGAACATAGAGGCAAAAGTCCTCAATAAAATACTAGCAAGCTGAATTCAACACACCAAAAAGATTACATACTATAGCCAAGTGGGATTTATCCCTGGATGCAAGAGATATGCAAATTAATCAATGTGATACACTGCATTAACAGAATGAAGGACAAAAATCCCATTCTCAACTCAATAGATTCAGAAAGAGCATTTGACAAAGTTTAACATCCATTTCTGATAAAAACTCTCAACAAAATAGATTTAAAGGGAAATCTCTGCAATGAAATAGAGGACATTTATGAAAAGCCCACAGTTAAATCATAATCCATGGCATAAAACTGAGAGCTCTTCTGCTAAGATCTGGTGTGAGGCAAGGATGCTCACTCCCACCACTTCTTTTCAACAAGAAGCACTAACTAGAGCAATTAGACAACAAAATAAAGGGCATCCAAATCAGAAAAGAAGTAAAATGATCTCTATTTGCAGATGACATGTCCTTATACATAGAAAACCCTAAAGACCACATACAAAAAAAATACCTTTTAAAACAAACTAACTCAGTAAAGCTACAGGATGAAAAATCATTTGGGAAAAAAAAATCAGTTGCATTTGTTTATACCACCAATGATCTATCTGGCAAGGAAATCAGGAGAACAATCTGACTTATGATAGCATCACAAAGAATATAATACTTAGGAATAAATTTAACCAGGAACATGAAATATCTGTACATTGAAAACTATAAAACATTAATGAAAGAGATTGAAGAAGACACAAATAAATGGAAAAGTATCCTGTGCTCATAGACTAGAAAAATTGGCATTGTTAAAATGTCCATACTACCTAAAGGGATCTACAGATTCAAAGTAATTCCTATCAAAATTCCAATGGCAGGGGCACCTGGGTGGCTCAGTTGGTTAAGCGTCCAACTTCGGCTCAGGTCATGATCTCGCGGTTCATGAGTTTGAGCCCTGTGATGGGCTCTGTGCTGACAGCTCAAGAGCCTGGAGCCAGCCTCAAATTCTGTGTCTTCTGCTCTTTCGGCCCCTCTCCCCACTTACACTCTGTCTCTCTCAAAAATAAATGAACGCTAAAATTCCTATGGCAAAAATAAAAAAAAAAAATTCTAAAATTTGTGTGGAACCACCAAAGACTCTATCTAAACAGCCAAAATAATATTAAGAAAGAAGAAAAGAGTTGAAAGCATCACAATTCCTGATTTCAAATTATATTATAAAGCTCCAGTGATCAAAACAATATGGTACTGGCATAAAAACAGACATATAAACCAATGGAACAGAATAGCAAATCCAAAATAAATCCAAGCATAGAGTCAACTGATCTTTAACAAGGGCAACAAGAAAACACAATGTGAAAAGGAAAGTTTCTTCAGTAAATGGTGTTGAGTAAAATGGATATCCACATATAAAAGAATGAAACTTTTATTATCTTACACCATACACAAAAATTAACTCAAAAGGGGCTCAAGACTGAAATGTAAAACCTTAAACCATTAAAATCCCAGAAGAAAACATAGGGGGAAAGCTCCTTCTTTTTTTAAGTTTATTTGTGTATTTATTTTGAGAGAGAGAGAGAAAGCACAAGTGGGGAAGGGGCAGAGAGAGGGAGGGAGAGATAGAGAGAATCCCAAGCAGGCTCCACACCACCAGTGCAGAGACCGATGCGGGGCATGAACTCACGAACTGTGAGATCATGACCGAGCCAAAGTCAGACGCTTAACCTACTGAGCCACCTAGGCACCCTGGAAAAGCTCCTTTTTAAAAAAAAAAAAAAGAAAAAGTATTTCTTTAAATTCACATTAGCATACAATGTAGAATTGGTTTCAGGAGTAGAACGTAGTCATTCCTCACTTACATATAATACACAGTGTTCATCCCAACAAGTGCCCTCCTTAATGCCCATCACCCATCTAGCCCATCCCCCCCACACACACACCCTCCAGCAATCTTAAGTTTGTTCTCTGTATTTAACAGCCTCTTATGGTTCGCCTCCCTTTTTTTCCTTCCCTTCCCCTGTGTTCATCTGTTTTGTTTCTTAGACTCCACTTGTCTTCCTCTGATTTATTTCACTTAGCATAATACAACTCTAATTCCATACATGGAATACACATATACACACATATATACATATACATACATACATACGTATACACATATACATATGTATATGTGTATATATATATATATATATATATAATCTTCTTTATCCATTCATCTATCTATGGACACTCGGGCCACTTCTATAATTTGGCGATTATAGATAATGCTGCTATAAACTTCGGGGTGCATGTAACACTTCAAATTAGTATTTTTGTATCCTTTGGATAAATACTTAGTAGCACAATTGCTGGATTATAGGGTTACTTCTATTTTTTAACTTTTTGAGGAACTTCCATACTGTTTTCCAGAGTGGCTGCACCATTTTGCATTCCTACCAACGGTGCAAGAGGGTTCCCCTTTCTCCATATCCTCATCAACACCTGTTGTTTCTTGTGTTTTGAGTTTATTCTGACAGGTGTGAGGCGATATCTCATTGTAGTTTTGATTTGTATTTCCCTGATGATCAGCAATGTTGAATACCTTTTTATGTGTCTATGAGTCATCTGAATATCTTCTTTGAAAAAGTGTCTATTCATGTCTTCTGCCCATTTCTTTACTGGATTATTTTGTTTTTGGGTGTTGAGTTTGATAAGTTCTTTATAGATTTTGGATAGTAACCCCTTATCTGATATGTCATTTGCAAATATCTTCTCCCATTGTGTCAATTACCTTTTAGTTTTGTTGTTTCCTTTGCTATACAAAAGCTTTTTATCTTGAGTTCTTAGTTCATTTTTGCTTATATTCCCCTTGTCTCCGGAGACATGTCTAGTAAGAGGTTGCTATAGGAAAGGTCGCAAAGAGGCAAAGAGGTTGCTGCCTGTTTTCTACACTAGGATTTTGATGGTCTCCTGTCTTATGTTTAGGTCTTTCATCCATTTTGAATTTATTTTTGTGTGTGGTGAAAGAAAGTGGTCTAGTTTTATTCTTCTGCATGTTGCTGTTGTCCAGTTTTCCCAGCACTATTTGCTGAAGAGACTGTCTTTTTTCCATTGGATATTCTTTCCTGCTTTGTCAAAGATTAGTTGGCCATTCGTTTGTTGGTCCATTTCTGGGTTCTCTGTTCTGTTCCATTGATCTATGTACCTGCTTTTGTGCCAGTACCAAATTGTCTTGGTGATTACAGCTTTGTAAAACAGCTTAAAGTCCAGAACTGTGATGCCTCCAGCTTTGGTTTTCTTTTTCAACATTATATTGACTAGTCAGGGTCTTTTCTGGTTCCATACAAATTTTAGAATTGTTGGCATTTAGAATGCTGGTGCTATTTTGATAGGGATTGCATTGAATGTGTAGATCGCTTTGGGGAGTATAGACATTTTAACAATATTTGTCTTTAAAGTCTCCTTGACATTGGCCTTGGCAATGATTTTTTTGGATAAGACAAAAGCTCAGGCAACAAAAGCAAAAATAAAGTGGGACTACATCAAACTGAAAGTTTCTGCACGGTAAAGGAAATCATCAACAAAATGAAAAGGCAACCTATAAACTGAGGGGAAATATTTGCAAATTATATATCTGATAAGGGGTTAATATCAAAAATATATAAAAATTCATATAATATAAAAAAAGAACCCAAACAATCTAATTTAAAAATGGGCAAAGGACCTGAATAGACACTTTTCAGAGAAGACATGCCAATGGCTAACCAGGTATATGAGAAGGCACTTGACATCACAAATCATCAGAAAATGCAAATCGAAACCACAGTGAGATATCACCTCACACCTTTTAGGATGAGTAGAAAAATGAAAGGTGACAAGTGTTAGTGAGGATGTGGAGAAAAGAGAACCCTTGTGCATTGCTGGTGTGAATGTAAATTGGCACAGTCACTATGGAAAACAGTATGAAAGATCCTCAAAAAACTAAAAATAGAATGTTTAATCTAGCATTCCCTCTTCAGGACATGAAATCAGTACCTTAACTATATATCTGATATTAGTTGGAAGATGGCAGTGTAGGAGGATGTTGGGCTCACCTCATCCTGCTGATTGCTTAGATTCCACCCACATCTGCCTAAATAACCCAGAAAACCACCAGAAGACTAGCAGAACGGACTCTCCGGAGCCAAGCATGGACAAGAGGCCCAAGAAAGAGGGTAGGAGGGGCGAAGAGGTGGTGTGCACTACATGGACTGGTGCGAGGGAGCTGGGGCTGTGGAGAGGCAACCAGCCTGGCAAGGCAGAGCCCCCGAGTCTGGCTTGAAAAAGTGGAGGGGCCAGACGGAGTGTGTTGTGACAGCCAGCGGGACTTAACATCTGGAATGTTATAAGTCAACAGCTCTGCTCTCAGAGAGCTGGGAGGGCGAGAGGACACCTGGAGGGAGAGTTGTGAACCCCAGAAAACAGAGCTCAGCTTGGCAGGGAATGAAGGCGCTGGCAAGTGCCATATCCCTCTCTCATCCCCCAGCTCCCCTCACAGAGCTTGCTTGCACTGCGCAAACACCCAATGCTGTGCTTCTGTGGATCCATCCCTCCAACGGGTCTGCCTCCCTCTGGGTGCTGCAGGGCTCCTCCTGCAGGGGACCACTGACAGCAAAGCAAGCTAAGCCTGCCCCTCCCGCCCCTGTGCACCTTGTGGATCCACCCCAGCTAATATACCAGATCCCACTGAAGCAGCACCACAAGCCTGGCAGTGTGCAAGTAGCCCAGACAGGGGCCACACCACTCCACAGTGAGTCCTGCCCCTGGGAAAGGGGAAGATAAGGTACACAACAGCCTGACTGTGGCCCCAGTGGTGAGCTGGGGACAGACATCGGGTCTGACTGTGGTCCCACCCACCAACACAAGTTCTCCAGACAGCACAGGGGAAGTGCCCTGCAGTTCCACGCCACCCCAGGGACTACCCAAAATGACAAAACGGAAGAACTCTCCTCAAAAGAAACTCCAGGAAGTAGCAACAACTAACAAATTGATCAAAAACGATTTAAGCAATATAACAGAACAAGAATTTAAAATAATATTCATAAAATTAATTGCTGGGCTTGAAAAAAGTATGGAGGACATCTAAGAATCTATTGCTACAGAGATCAAGGGACTAAGAAATAGTCATGAGGGACTAAAAAATGGTATAAATGAGGTGCAAAATAAAATAGAGGCAGCCATAGCACGGATTGAAGAGGCGAAGAAGAGAATAGGTGAATTAGAAGATAAAATTATGGAAAAAGAGGAAGCTGAGAAAAAGAGAGATAAAAAAATCCAGGAGTACGAGGGGAGAATTAGAGAACTAAGTGATGCAATCAAATGGAACAATATCCGTATCATAGGAATTCCAGAAGAGGAAGAGAGAGGGAAAGGGGCTGAAGGTGTACTTGAACAAATCATAGCTGAGAACTTCCCTGATCTGGGGAAGGAAAAAGGCATTGAAATCCAAGAGGCACAGAGAACTCCCTTCAGACGTAATGTGAATTGATCTTCTGCATGACATATCATAGTGGAACTGGCAAAATACAAGGATAAAGAGATTATTCTGAAAGCAGCTACAGATAAACATGCTCTAACTTACAAAGGGAGACCCATAAGAGTAGTGGCAGACCTATCTACTGAAACTTGGCAGGCCAGAAAGGAATGGCAGGAAATCTTCAATGTGATGAACAGAAAAAATATGCAGCTGAGAATCCTTTATCCAGCAGGTCTGTTATTCAGAATAGAAGGAGAGATAAAGGTGTTCCCAAACAAACAAAAACTGAAGGAATTCATCACCACTAAACCAGCCCTACAAGAGCTCCTAAGGGGGATTCTGTGAGGAAAACGTTGCAAGGACCACAAAGTACCAGAGACACCACTACAAGCATGAAACCTACAGACATCACAATGACTCTAAACCCGTATATTTCAATAATAACACTGAATGTAAATGGACTAAATGCTCCAACCAAAAGACATAGGGTATCAATGTACACAAAAACAAGACCCATCTATTTGCTGTCTACAAGAGACTCATTTTAGGCCTGAGGAAACATTCAGATTGAATGTGAGGGGATGGAGAACTATCTATCATGCTACTGGAAGTCAAAAGAAAGCTGGAGTAGCCATACTTATATCAAACAAACTAGACTTTAAATTAAAGGTGTAACAAGAGATGAAGAAGGGCATTATATAATAATTACAGGGTCTATCCATCAGGAAGAGCTAACAATTATAAATGTCTATGCACTGCATACAGGAGCCCCCAAATATATAAAACAAGTAATCACAAACATAAGCAACCTTATTGATAAGAATGTGGTAATTGCAGGGGACTTTAGTACTCCACTTAAAGCAATGGATAGATCATCTAGACACAGGATCAATAAAGAAACAGGGGCCCTGAATGATACATTGGATCAGATGGACTTGACAGATACGTTTAGAACTCTGCATCCCAAAGCAACAGAATATATTTTCTTCTCGAGTGCACACGGAACATTCTCCAAGATAGATCACATACTGGATCACAAAACAGACCTTCATAAGTATAAAAGAATTGAGATCGTACCATGCACACTTTCAGACCACAATGCTATGAAACTTGAAATTAACCACAGGAAAAAGTCTGGAAAACCTCCAAAAGCATGGAGGTTAAAGAACACCCTACTAAAGAATGAATGGGTCAACCAGACAATTAGAGAAGAAATTAAAAAATATATGGAAACAAATGAAAATGAAAACAACAATCCAATCGCTTTTGGATGCAGCGAAGGCAGTCCTGAGAGGAAAATACATTGCAATCCAGGCCTATCTCAAGAAACAAGAAAAATCCAAATACAAAAATCTAACAACACACCTAAAGGAAATAGAAGCAGAACAGCAAAGACACCCCAAACCCAGCAGAAGAAGAGAAATAATAAAGATCAGAGCAGAAAAAAACAATATAGAATCTAAAAAAAACTGTAGAGCAGATCAACGAAACCAAGAGTTGTTTTTTTGAAAAAATAAACAAAATTGATAAATGTCTAGCCAGGCTTCTCAAAAAGAAAAGGGAGATGACCCAAATAGATAAAATCATGAATGAAAATGGAATTATTACAACCAATCCCTCAGAAATACAAGCAATTATCAGGGAATACTATGAAAAATTGTATGCCAACAAACTGGACAACCTGGAAGAAATGGACAAATTCCTAAGCACCCACACACTTCCAAAACTCAAACAGGAAGAAATAGAAAACTTGAACAGACCCGTAACCAGCAATGAAATTGAATCAGTTATCAAAAATCTCCCAACAAATAGGAGTCCAGGACCAGATGACTTCCCTGGAGAATTCTACCAGACATTTAAAGCAGAGATAACACCTATCCTTCTCAAGCTGTTCCAAGAAATAGAAAGGGAAGGAAAACTTCCAGACTCATTCTATGAAGCCAGCATTACTTTGATTCCTAAACCAGACAGAGACCCAGCAAAAAAAAAAAAAGAACTACAGGCCAATATCCCTGATGAATATGGATGCAAAAATTCTCAACAAGATACTAGCAAATCGAATTCAACAGCATATAGAAAGAATTATACACCATGATCAAGTGGGATTCATTCCTGGGCTGCAGGGCTGGTTCAACTTTCGCAAATCAATCAATGTGATAAATCACATTAATAAAAGAAAAGATAAGAACCATATGATCCTGTCAAACGATGCAGAAAAAGCATTGACAAAATCCAGCATCCTTTCTTAATAAAAACCCTCGAGAAAGTCGGGATAGAAGGAACATACTTAAACATCATATGAAAAGCCCACAGCTAATATCATCCTCAATGGGGAAAAACTGAGAGCTTTCCCCCTAAGACCAGGAACATGACAGGGATGCCCACTCTCACTGCTGTTGTTTAACATAGTGTTGGAAGTGCTAGCATCAGCAATCAGACAACAAAAGGAAATCAAAGGCATCAAAATTGGCAAAGATGAAGTCAAGCTTTCACTTTTTGCAGATGACATGATACTATACATGGAAAACCCGATAGACTCCACCAAAAGTCTGCTAGAACTGCTACATGAATTCAGCAAAGTCACAGGATACAAAATCAATGTACAGAAATCAGCTGCATTCTTATACACTAACAATGAAACAACAGAAAGACAAATAAAGAAACTGATCCCATTCACAATTGCACCAAGAATCATAAAATACCTAGGAATAAACATAACCAAAGATGTGAAAGATTTGTATGCTGAAAACTATAGAAAGCTCTTGAAGGAAATAGAAGAAGATACAAAGAAATGGAAAAACATTCTGTGCTCATAGATTGGAAGAATAAATATTGTTAAAATGTCAATACTACCCAAAGTAATCTACACATTCAATGCAATCCCAATCAAAATTGCACTGACGATGTCCTCAAAGCTAGAACAAGCAATCCTAAAATTTGTATGGAACCACAAAAAACCCCGAATAGCCAAAGTAATATTGAAGAAGAAGACCAAAGCGGGAGGCATCACAATCCCAGACTTTAGCCTCTACTACAAAGCTGTAATCATCAAGACAGCACGGTATTGGCACAAAAACAGACACATAGACCAATGGAATAGAATAGAAACCCCAGAACTAGACCCACAAAAGTATGGCCAACTAATCTTTGACAAAGCAGGAAAGAATATCCAATGGAAAAAAGACAGTCTCTTTAACAAATAGTGCTGGGAGAACTGGACAGCAACATGCAGAAGGATGAAACTAGACCACTTTCTTACACCATTCACAAAAATAAACTCAAAATGGATAAAGAACCTGAATGTGAGACAGGAAACCATCAAAACCCTAGAGGAGAAAGCAGGAAATAACCTCTCTGACCTCAGCCGCAGCAACTTCTTACTTGACACATCCCCAAAGGCAAGGGAATTAAAAGCAAAAATGAACTATTGGGACCTCATGAAGATAAAAAGCTTCTGCAATGCAAAGGAAACAATCAACAAAACTGAAAGGCAACCATTGGAATGGGAAAAGATATTTGCAAATGACATATTGGACAAAGGGCTAGTATCCAAAATCTATATAAAGAACTCACCAAACTCCACACCCAAAAGACAAATAATCCAGTGAAGAAATGGGCAGAAAACATAAATAGACACTTCTCTAAATAAGACATTCAAATGGCCAACAGGCACATGAAAAGATGCTCAATGTTGCTCCTCATCAGGGAAATACAAATCAAAACTGCACTGAGATACCACCTCACACTGGTCAGAGTGGCTAAAATGAACAAATCGGGAGACTATAGATGTAGAGAGGATGCAGAAAAACAGGAACCCTCTTGCACTGTTGGTGGGAATGCAAACTGGTGCAGCCGCTCTGGCAAACAGTGTGGAGGTTCCTCAAAAAATTAAAAATAGATCTACCCTATGACCCAGCAATAGCACTGTTAGGAATTTACCCAAGGGATACAGGAGTGCTGATGCACAGGGGCACTTGGACCCCAATGTTTATAGCAGCACTTTCAACAATATCCAAATTTTGGAAAGAGCCTCAATGTCCATCAACTGATGAATAGATAAAGAAATTGTGGCTTATATACATAATGGAATACTACGTGGCAAAGAGAAAGAATGAAATATGGCCTTTTGAAGCAACGTGGATGGAACTGGAGAGTGTTATGTTAAGTGAAATAAGTCATACAGAGAAAGACAGATACCATATGTTTTCACTCTTATGTGGATCCTGAGAAACTTAACAGAAACCGATGGGGGAGGGGAAGGAAAAAAAAAAGTTAGAGAGGGAGGCAGCCAAACCAAAGAGACTCTTAAAAACTGAGAATAAACTGAGGGTTGATGGGGGGTGGGAGGAAGGGGAAAGTGGGTGATGGGCATTGAGGAGGGCACCTGTTGGGATGAGCACTGGGTGTTGTATGGAAACCAATTTGACAATAAATTTCATATTAAAAATAAATAATAATAAATATTATATTAAAAAATATATATATCTGCACTTCCATGTTCATTGTAGCATTATTCCCAATAGCTAAGATAGGGACACAAACTTAAGTGTTCACTGATGGACAAATAAAGAAATTGCCACATATATATGTGTGTGTGTATATATATATATATATATATATGTATATATATATATATATAAAATAGAATATTATTAAGACTTAAATTATTAATACTAAATTATAGATATTATTAAGACTTAAAGAGAGATCCTGTTATTTGCAATATGGGTCCACTGTAAGACATTATGATAAGTGAAAAAGTCCAACACAGAAAGGAAAAAGTTGCATGATGTCACTTATATGTACAATCCAAAAGTTGAATACATAGAACAAGTAAAAGGGCAGTTACCAGGGGTGGGGAGGTGGGGGAAATGGGGAGACTTTGGGCAAAGGGTACAAAGTTGCACTTATGTTTAAAATTATAAATTATTAAAAATTTTAAAATAAAACCCAGAGAGATAAACACACACCTGTACAGATATAACTAGGGGAATCTGAATAATATCAGTAGATAATATCAATGTCAATATCCTTGTTGTGATATAATATAGTCTTGCAAAAATGTTACTATTGGGGGAAATAGGGTGAAATTAGCATGAAATCTATTACTTCTTTACAACTGCATGTGAATTACTGATTATCACAATAAATATTCCATTTTAAAAAGTGGATACTAAATGTCAAGGGGAAACTGATTTTGTTTATTTATCCTACTTATTGTGACTTTAGCCTTAGTCAAGTTGAATGAAAACTAAAGAAACTTGAGTGGGTTAGAGAATTACAGTGTTACCTTGCATTTTTTCTTACGAAGTTTTAAAGAGGGCTTTATTAACCAGTCAAAGAGTCCTCTCAGAAGAGCTTGATGATCTGGTTCTTGTAGAGGTCCTTTCAGGGAATTCAACCACGAGGATACAATTGGTTCCCATCCTAACTGTGAGGGTTCCAAATAAATCATGCCACAGCGGCTTACAGTGGCAGGCTAGAGAAAAAAAGACAAGTTTTTTTTCCAATGTTGCTTTCATGCCAGTAGTACCTGGCAGTCATTAACTACTTCTTTGAATGACTTAAAAGGCCTGTCATGATCTAGCACCTGTCTTCCTCTACAGCCTCCCAGATGTGTCATGGCTTCAGAACTTTACATATCATGTTGTCATGATTTGGAATGCCCAGCCCCAACTAATCTCCCTAGAGAAGTGTTACCCTTCAAAGCCAGATCAAATACTCAGACATTTTCCATAGTCCTCCTCTACCCATTCGCCTCTTGGGTACCCACCCCCTCCATATTCTTAGAGCACTTACATGCAGCAGTATAGTGGGATTATTTATTAGCATGCTTCTCATCCTTCCTAAATGAGCATAAGCTATAGCTTATTCATCTTAGTATTTCTGGTGCCTAACTAGTCTTCTGACACATAATAAAAAATACTTATTGACCAAATGAACAAATAAACAATCTACTGTTATGTTAAAACATGAACTTACCGAGGCCTGGGAAAGGTCCATTGCTTCAAAGATGAGGCTCATTTGAGGGGACATCTGAATGATTTCTCCACTCATAAGGCAAAGCTAAAGGCAATTATATTTCAAACACTTATTTTTTAAAAAACTCAAACTTCTCAAATAAAAATATATTGTAGGTATAAGATAATGTATATCCTGTGATGTAAGTATTACATAAAAGCCAGAAAATTGTAAGCTAGATCTAGCTCGGTCAATTACTTACTAGGTAAGCAAATACGTAACATCTCTGACTCTCAGCCTCTTCATCTATAAACTCGGTTAATTTCTCTCCCATAGAGTTAGGCGGGAGGAGAACTACATGACATACTGCAAAAATCCTATACAAATCTCAGTCCTTGCTATTAATAAAATTACATCGGTCAGGCACCTGGGTAGCTTAGTCATTCAAACATCTGACTTTGGCTCAGATCATGATTTCACGGTTCTTGAGTTTGAGCTCCACAAGGGGGTCTCGGTTGTCAGAGCAAAGCCCCCTTTGGATCCTCTGTCCCCCTCTCTCTCTGCCCCTCCCCCAATCACACTCTCTCAAAACTAAATAAACATTTAAAAACATTACATGGGTTGCTGGAGGGGAGTTGGGTGGGAGGGATAGGCTAAATGGGTGATGGGCCTTAAGGAGGGCACTCATTGGAATGAGCACTTGGTGTAATATGTAAGTGATGAATCACTGGGTTCTACTCCTGAAACCAATAGCACGCTATATATTAGCTAACATGAATTTAAATATATATAGTTTTAATCTTTTTTAATGTTTGTTTTTTTTGAAAGAGCGAGACAAAGCATGAGCAGGGGAGGGGCAGAGAGAGAGGGAGATACAGAATCCAAAGCAGGCTCTAGGCTCTGAGCTGTCAGCACAGAGCCCAATGCGAGGCTTAAACCTATGAACTGCAAGATCGTGACCTGAGCCGAAGTCGGATGCTTAACCAACTGAGCCACCCAGCCTCCCCTAAATAAATAATTTTTTTAAAATTACATGAAATACTCCTGACTTTATAAAGTTGTCAAAAGGTCTCTTTGTTAATAAAAAAAAAAGAGAAAAATTGAAAATAAAGAATAATATGGACACTAATATACCCATCTCCTGTACTTAACCAACATTAAGATTTTCCCACATTTGCTTCCTTTTATAAAGAAGTATTTTTAAGAGGCACCTGGCTGCCTCAGTTGGTAGAGCATGCGACTCTTGATCTTGGGGTTGTGAGTTCAAGCCTCATGTTGGGTGCAGAAATTATTTTAAAAAAAAAAGGGGGCACCTGGGTGGCTCAGTCGGTTGAACATCCGACTTCGGCTTAGGTAATAATGTCATAGTTCATGAGTTCAAGCCCCGCATCGGGCTCTGTGCTGACAGCTCAGAACCTGGAGCCTACTTCGGATTCTGTGTCTCCCTCTCTCTGCCCCTTCCCCACTCATGCTCTCTCTCTGTCTCTCAAAGATGAATAAACGTTTAAAAAAAGGATACTGAGGAATAAAACAGTATTTTAAAGAGCATTATGCCCACCACGGCATTTCATATCCAAATATGTCAATATGCAGCTCTAAAAAATAAGGAGTTTTCAGGGCACCTGGTGTCTCAGTCAGTTAAATGTCCAACTCTTGGTTTCTGCTCAGGTCATGATCTCATGGTTTGTGAGATAGAGCCATGCATCAGACTCTCCACCAACAGTGCAGAGCACTTGCTTGGGATTCTCTCTCTCCCTCTCTCTCTCTCTGCCCCTCCCCCACTCGCTCTGTCTCTCTCTCTCCAAATAAATAAATAAACTTAAAAAAAAATAAACTGTTTTCTATATTACCTCAGTAACATTATCACACCTAACAAAATTACCAATAAGTCCTTAATATGATCTAATACTCAGCCAGTACTCAAATTTCCTCAATGACAACAGGAATATCTTTTCAACTGATTTACTCAAACCAAAATTCAATCAAGGACCATGCACTGCATTTAATATGCGGATATAGATCACTTTTAATCTAAAACATTCCTCTTTGAGAGAGAGGCAAACCAAGAAACAGACTCTTAACTATAGAGGACAAACAGAGGGTAACCAGAGGGGAAGTGGGTGGGAGGGATGGATGAAATAGGTGATGGGGATTAAGGAGTCCACTTATGATGAGCACCTGGTGAGGTATGGAAGTGCTGAATCACTATATTGTACAACTGAAACTAATATTACACTGTATGCTAACTAGAATTTAAATAAAAACTTAAAAAATAAAATAAAATGTTCCTCTGCAATCAAATATGTAAAAAATCTCAATTTGTCAACTGCTTCCTTTCTGCCCAATTCCTTTCTTGTTCATTATTATTAAAGCCATCTCATCTTCTCAATTTCCTTGGCATCTACCTTTGGAATTATCATTAACTTTTAATAATTTTAATAATATTAATTTTTGATATCCCAATTTCATTTCTACATTGTTTTTTTTTCAATTCTTCCTCTTCATTTATTTTTCCGGGTTTCTTCTCTACAACCATCACTCTAGTCCCAGTTTTGCCCCTATCTAGTTAAATGTCGACAATGTGGCATTTAGCATTCCTGGACCTCTGTAAAATAAATGGATGGCCTAGAGCTGGATTGTCTGATAAGCTAGCCCAGTATTCATATGTGCCTATTTATACTTTTTACTAATTAAATCTAATTTAACTAATTAAATAACTTCATCTTAAGTAGTTAAAGTTAAATAAGATTTAAAGTCAGTTCTTCAACCGCACTAGCCAAATTTCAAATGCTCAATAACCACATTTGACTAGTATCTACCTTCCTGGACAATGCAGACATTTCCATTATTGCAGAAAGTTGTTTTGGACAGTGCTGGCCTATAAAACTTTTAATTTCCTACCAGATTATTTCAGCAAACATCCTCCTATTTACTTCTTATTTGGGAGATGGAGTCAGCTTCTTCCTCACTCCCCCATAGTGTTTCCTAAATACTCTACCCCACCCTTTCCACCTTCTGCTCCTTTGACAACCCATGCTCCCTGCTGTCACTCACCAGCACCTCAGCATTCCCATCGTTAGCTAAAGCCTTTGATACATGGCTCAATTTTTTTCACTCTGGCCTGATCCACTGTTTGTGAGGGGGGGGGGCATCTCAATATGGCAGCCCCTCAGATCCTTGACTACCCTATCTTCACTTAGGTTTTTCCTACTGCACTCCAGCCATCCAGTTTATACACCTGGGACCTTCTATCCTGGAACACTACACAGTTCTGAAATACTAAATTCAAGCTTCCCAGTCTCTGCCTCCAGTCTCCGATGCATCCAGTGCTCTCACTCATTGACTACTCATCTACCCAATCATCTACTCCACTTACTCTCCACTTTCATATCCCTGCTGTTTTCACTTCTGTCATTGTTAAGCAGCTTCCTTCCATGGCCTAGCTCTTCTAGAACTCTCATACCAGTATCTTCAAAGTCTTTCTGTACTTCCAGTCCAGCAGCATAATCTACACTCACATCCAAGCTGCTTAGACTGATAGGGAAAATCTCACAAAGGCAGACCTTGGCACTACTACTACTACTAGTCCTCAGACAGGCTTCTGTGCTTTCCTAGCAATTATCTTTCCCATTTTCCACAATGGCTAATTTAAATCTTCCTCCTTTTCTCCTCCACTGTACAAAGAACTAGGGTCTACCACTTCACAAAGAAAAGATAAATCATCAAAAGGATTTGCTTTCAGATTTCCACTATCAAATTCATACATCCACCTGTATCTATACCTATCCTTTTCCTACTTTCCTTTCATCCAATATGAGACAATCCTCCCACCTGGCTCTGAATTCGACTTTGATTAGCCCCTCTTCTCTTCTGAATCATTATTACTTCTTAGCTCAATCAATGTAACTGAAAGAAGGAATTTGAATAAATGACCAACCACCTACGAAAATGTGCTGGTGTATTTGAATGCTAATTAAATTAATTTGCTTACTTAGTAGTGTGGTTATTTCATGTAAGTATGAAAATAAGTTGTGATATATGCAGTGGAATACCAATACAGATATAAAAAGAATAAATAAGTAAAATGGAAGTACAACACCATGAATATCACAGATGCCACAGTGACCACAAGAAGGAAAATACTCAGGAGTATGATTCCATATACATGAAGTTCAAGAACCAGCAAAACTAATTTATCACAGTAGAAGAAAGAATACCAATTGCCCCAGTGGGGAGGGTATACTGATTCAGAAGGAATCAGTGAGTGTAGCTTGTAGAGTGAAAGAAATTTTATGCATCTTTATTTAAATGATGGCTATGTGAATGCACAAGTTTTAAAAAAAATCGCAGAATCTAAACTTAAAATTAGTCACATTTTATAATTTACATATGGTCTCTCATAGAAGACTTCTATTTTCTAGTTCTTTTGTATATTTCACAGCTTCTAAGGTAATGCAACACATACAAGTACTGAAGCATTCAATGTTTTCTTTTTTTTTTAAATGTTTATTTATTTTTTAGAGAGAGAGAGCACGTGCACAAGAGAGAGGGAGAGAGAGACAGAGAGAGGGAGAGAGAAAATCTGAAGCAGGTTCCAGGCTCTAGATGTCAGCACAGAGAGCCTGATGCAGGGCTTGAACACAATGAACTGAGAGATCATGACCTGAGCTGAAGTGGGAAGCTTAACTGACTGAGCCACCCAGGTGCCCCGCATTCAATGTTTTCAAAATGGAATAAGGCCCTTTTATTTTCTCCTAAAATATTAAAGTTCTATAAGAAACCATAAGACAGGAGTCACTTAACAACTTAACACCTACTACAATACCACACCTTCCTGTTAACACAACGGTTTTAATATACTTTTATTCTATAAAAAAAAAGTAAGCAGAGAATTTATTATAGCATAGTTTTCATTTAAAAGATAATCTATAAACTTACTACACTTGCTGCACCCTTTGCTTTAAATATATAGTCCTAGTCAATTAGTTGTTGAACACATAACATCGCTTAAGCATATTTACATGTATTTTGTTTTATAACTGGCAAAAAAAAATCATTTTACGTTAAATCTACCATTTTAACCCTTCTTAAGTTTACAGCTCAGTAGTGTTTGGTATATTCATATTGTGTATCAGTTTTGCTTTTAATCAGGAGGATTTACCTTTTTATTATCATCCAATACTGTGTTCATGCTCTCTATCCACAAAGTGTCAATGGGACCATCGAATACAACCCATTTCCGGTCAGGTGTTTCTGATAAGGCAAATTCTCTAAAAGTGTTGGCCACAATACCATCAGTCCACTGGGGAAGAAAAAGAGAGTTGGGAAGCTTTCTTTATAAGACTATAAAGTGATCATATAAAAACATTTCAAATTTCGTGGTTTAAAGCACGCTGTCAATAAGAGAATATTTATACTGTAGATTACCTCATGAGACACTGGGTCAAACTGTCCAAAAAGTTGACCCATAGTAATGGATTTGGGGTTTACAGTCCTATAAATAACCTTTTCTTCCTCTCCATAGCCACGTTCATTCATAAGAGTTAGAGTATCAGCCAGCATATGCAGAACTTTTGTCTTAGCAGCAAAAGGCTCTCCTACCAACATAAAACTACAAAGGAAAAGAATTATACAATATGATTCTAAAAAAATAATGGTAAATTATTTTCCTGTTTTACTGGTATTTATAATTTTTGAAATTCTATTAATTTTTCTCAGACACGAGAATACATTTAACTTCTGAACTGGTTGATTTCTAAGATTCTCTTCATTAATACCACTACCTACAAAAGAGAATAAAAAAATGTCCAAATGAAAATGAAAACTTAATTATGCACTCTTAAAATTAAAAAAATAAAGTAAAATAAAGACTTTTAGCCTCCCAAGAAGATAAATGGGAAAGATTGCCCTTCCTGAAGTCTTTACTTACTATGGTAATTACTTTTTGCTCTTTGCCAAATACTTCTGAATCTCCTCTCTCCCAGCACATAGTAGGATTCCTCGCCCTCTTGTTGAAATACTAGGTGACTAATGAGTACCAAGTGGAAACACGGGTGTTACTTCCTAGCAGGGTATAGATCATTGCCTGCAACGGAGCCTACAGAGTTCTCTTCTTACAGGGCTTTTCCCTCTAGCACAGCTGTGACCATCATGCTGAGATGGTGGATGCTCCAATAGCCTGGGACCCTGAGTAATTATGATGAGCAGATACTTCCTGTTAACCTGGAGTGGACACAGCATGAATGGGAAATAAACCTTTGTTTGTTTGTTTTTTAAGTCACTAAGATTTGGGTTTTAGTGACTGATCGTTTCTAAAGAATAATCTAGCCCATCCTTACTGGAGAGAAATTAGTTCCCAGAAGGGGGTAAAGTATTCTTAAGACTTAAATATGTGGTAATGACTTAGAGGCCAGGTTGTTGGTGGCAAATTAACCATTATTACAGGCTAAAAAAAGATTGGCAATTAATGTTATGCAATGATGAAACATTTGGCAAATTTGTTCGTTGAGATAACTTGGAATACAGATAATATACATAATGAAATTGTCATTTTAGGAAAAAGGGTAGTAAACAGATGATTATTAATATATGATGGCAGCTGATGGCTGCATTTAACAAAGAACTACAGGAGAGAAATGAGCCCAGAAAAAATAGCCAGTTTGAAAGTTGGAATGAAAGAACAGAGGGAGTCCAGAAATTCAGGAACCTATAAGCAACTTATTCTTATTCCCAACTGGTAAATAAAGATAATTTGAGAAAGCCTTTGAACAACAAAAATCTACTCAGCCTGGCAACAAGGATCACATTAAGGGTAGGGCCATTGTATCACTTTATTAAAATCTATGAAAGATTAATATAGTTTCCAGTAATCATTTCAGGAGGATAAAATAATTCAGGAAAAATAGGTTAAGTTTGTGGCCTTCCCAATTAAGCCTGATCAATTCAACGATACTGCAAGGAAATTTATAAAGGTATGACTTAGTAAGGACTGTAGTTGTAGCTACTGGCACATAGAGCTGCCTGGAATCAAATAAGTTTACCAAGTTTTTGAGGGAGTTTACTGACAAACCATGAGTCTAGACTAAAACATGTGAATGTTCAAGACTTAAAAATGATCCTCACGTATTAGATGCATAAGGGTTGATTGTATTAGTTCCTGTATTTTTTTTTTTAGTTTTTCAATTCCATCTATTTTTGTCTACATTTGAAAATTTACACAATGTGAAGCTGTTTAATTTTTTTTATCCTGCCTTTAAAAAAAATCATAACTTTTGAGACCTCAACTTTCTATAGGCAGGAAGCAGGCTAAAAACATTTCTCAGCTCCCAAAGACATATTCTCTATTGCCTACTTTACATGTGACTTTACAGGGAAAAAAATGAAGATGGAAAGCTCTCTCAAGAAAGTTGAACCAAGGTCCACAGAGAACAATTAACAGGAAAGACCCTTCCAGGGAGCAAAACCATGCAAAAGCAGATCCAGGTTTTAGGGGATCTAAAGTTTATACAGTTAGTGGAGTGGGCTCTCCAAGGAAAAAATTATATATGTAACTACTGATGCAAAATGTCCACAGCCACTTTAATGACACCCTATATAATAGAGCATGTATATCAAATGATTATGACTCCTTGGAAAGCCCTCTACAAGTGAAAGAACCTGAGGTTTAAATGATCAGTTTCGTAGTCAATGTATCTCTGGAACTGGGGCTCCTCACATGCCCAGCTGGGTTTCAGGACTGCTACCCACAATTGCTGAACTGTCTCCAGTTCTTCAACTTCTGGCTGGTAGTGTTTGCTCCAATAACCTGTTCTGGGAAGCCCACTATTATAATGAAGACTGGTGTGTGGAGGGCAGATAACTTGTCTTTCTACTTTGTAGGTCTTTGGATCATGAGGAACAACTTCCAAATCTGATATAGAAACCATCATGCATCACCTAGAGAGCCTGAACTTTGAGTATGGTTCATTGACTAGAACTTTTAAGTTGTATTCCTGGGAAGGGAAGAGTGTGTTTTATGTGCACGAAGGAGAGTAAATAACACATTTGATGACCAAAAGGGCAAATTGTGGTGGTCATTAGTGCTACATCACTGAATGAGGACACCTTACCAATCCATGTTGTATGGGCAGCATGAGACGGAAATAAACCTTTGTTTTTAAGCCACTGGGATGGGAAATGGAGGATGGGGCTCTTTGTCTCTTAGCCTACCTGAGTAGCTGAATCTTTTAGTTAACAAATTGTAGTTGTTTTAATAGTTTAATTTGAAAACAGCATCTAACCATGGCAGACAATGATAATCTATAATCTTACCCATGTCTAACAATCATCATTTCATATGTCTGAATCATTTTTTCAAGAAAAAATTTAACTGGCTGAAGATTATGTACTTTGCAGGCTTCATGAGCACATTCCAAAAATTCCTAAAATAAAAGAAAAATGGAATGAATTCTTATAAAATGGTATTACAAATGATATCCATGTCTTATAAATGTAGACTTTTCATTTTAAAATAAAAAATTGTATCTTTTTATATTGATAAATTATTTCTTAAAGTTTTATTTTTAAAGCTGAATGTTTTAATTAAAAGGAAGAACAAATAGAATTAAATTACTTTAAAAATATTATTATTCCCTATTATAAGTTAATGATCATAGCACCATAACATTGGGTGCAGGCTGCATGGAAACAAATCCTTTTATTTTTATTTTTAAAAACTTTTAGTGTTCATTTATTTTTGAGAGAGACAGAGCATGAGCAGGGGAAGGGAAGAGAGAGAGGGAGAAACAGAATCTGAAGCAGGCTCCAGGTTCCAAGCTGTCAGCACAGAGTGCGTTGTGGGGCTCGAACTTGCAGACCGCAAGATCATGACCTGAGCCAAGTGACATTTTTCTAGATATGTCTGAGGCAAGGGCAATAAAAGCAAAAATAAACTATTGGGAAATCTTCAAAATAAAAAGCACAACAGAGGAAACAATCAACAAAACCAAAAGGCAACCTACTGAATGGGAGGAGATATTTGCAAATGACATATTTGATAAAGGGTTAGTATCCAAAATATATAAAGCAACTACAAAACTCAACACCCAAAACACAAATAATCCAGTGAAGAAATGGGCAAAAGACATGAATAGACATTTCTCCAAAGAAGACATCCAGATGGCCAACAGACACATGAAAAGATGCTCAACATCACTCATCAGGGAAATACAAATCAAAACTACAGTGAGATATCACCTCAGACCTGTTGGAATGACTAAAATCAAAAACAGAAGAAACAACAAGTTTTGGCGAAGATGTGGAGAAAAGGAACCGTCTTGTATTGTTGGTGGGAATGCAAACTGGTGCAGCCGCTCTGGAAAACACTATGGAGTTTCCACAAAAAGTTAAAAATTGAGTTACCCTATAATCTAGCAATTGCACTTTGGGGTATTTACTCAAAGAATACAAAAACATTAACTCAAAGGGATATATGCACCCCTATTTTTATTGCAGTATTAATGACAGCCAAATTATGGAAGCAGCCCAAATGTCCACAGATAGAGGAATGGATAAAGGTGTGGTATATACACAAAATGAAATATTACTCAGCCATAAAAAGGAATGAAATCTTGCCATTTGCAACAACATGGATGGAGCTAGAGAGTATAATGCTAAGTGAAATAAATCAGTCAGAGAAAGCCAAATAATACTTTATAATTGTACTCATATGTGGAAGTTAAGAAATAAATGAACAAGGGCAAAGAGAAAGAGAGAGAAAAAACAAACAAGAAACAGACTCTAGACAACAAATGAAAAGTTACCAGAGGGGAGGTTGGTGAAATAGGTGATGGGGGTTAAAGAGTACGCTTATCATGATGGGCACTGAGTGATATGTAGAACCGTTGAATCACTATATTGTACACTAATATTATACTATAAGCTAACCATTCTGGAATTAAAAAACTTAATTAAAAATTTGTATCTTGACTTTCCATAATAATAGCTATTAAATAGCAGACACTTATGTGTATACATATGTATATATATGCACATTATAATGTCTATAATTTAGAAGAAATTGGAAATAACACATGGTTTATTTCCTTTAATTTTTTTTTTTTTAACATTTACTTATTTTTGAGAGACAGAGAGAAGCAGAGCATGAGCAGGGGAGGGGGAGACAGAGAGAGACACAGAATCCGAAGGAGGCTCCAGGCTCTGAGCTGTTTGTTAGCACAGAGCCCGACGTGGGGCCCAAACCCACGAACTGCAAGACCATGACTTGAGCCGAAGTCAGACGCTCAACCCACTGAGCCACCCAGGAGCCCCCACTTTAAAAATAAAAAAAGTCAGGGGGCACCTGACTGTCTCAGTCAGTGGAGCATGCAACTCTTGATCTCAGGGTTGTGAGTGTGAGCCCCATGTGGCAGGCAGACATTACTTAAAAATAAAATCTTAAAAAAAAAAAAAAATGTCAGCCTATTACTTAAATTTGAAAAATCCTTATGTTAACTACAGGATGTTTTGCCACTTGCAGTTTCCCATCTTTTCTACCTGCCAAAGTACACAATAGCATTATAGTATACATTGTAGACTTACTATAAATCACAAGATAGGAAATCAAAGAGTACTCCTTCTCTTAGAACATTATCTTTGATCTGAATCTTGTTGACATTGGTATCATACAACAGAAGACACTAAATTTTATCATTCTCATTGATGAAAGTGGCCAAAGTAGGGGTTTATCCTCCAAATAGAATAATTTCACTTATTTGAAACTTTGGAAATGACTGAGTGATCAGATAAATTTATTTGCAAAATAAGTCATTCTCACAGGTTTACTTACATGATAGTCAGCTTCAGGAAGTTTAATACCAGGAAACAGATCACTAGTTATTCCATTAAATAAGGGGACATCATGTGATAGAAACTTCGGTTCATTTACATCCTTAATTGATCGAAGAAGCTAAAATCATCCAAATAGTGCAATAGAAGTTAATTGTCCTTATTCCTCACCCTCCCCACCACCAAAAGTCAAAGTTCCTTTCACATTCATCTATGGAATCCTCCTACTAAAACACCAACTTTATATTCATATAAAGTATAATGAATAACATAACCCCAAACTATTATTTCAACCTCACATAAAAAGGCTTAAAGCAGGGGCACCTGGGTAGCTCAGTCGGTTAAGCGTCCGACTTTGGCTCAGGTCATGATCTCACGGTCCATGAGTTCGAGCCCGCGTTGGGCTCTGTGCTGACAGCTCAGAGCCTGGAGCCTGTTTCAGATTGTGTCTCCCTCTCTCTCTGACCCTCCCCCGTTCATGCTCTGTCTCTGTCTCAAAAATAAATAAATATTTTTTTTAAAAATTTAAAAAAAAAGCTCAAAGCAACAACTTTCTTATTTGCCTATTTATAGCTCCAGATCAACCTTCCTAAAATCAAAACAAAACAAAACAAAAAAAGATCTTCTACTGAAGCTTTCACGGTGTATATATTTAATACTTACAAGTATATCTTCATTTTCATTTGGAAATTTTAGTTTAAGGTTTCCAGCAGCCACTAAAACCGCTTTTACTGCTCGCATTCCATAGTCGTAATGAAACTGTGAGGAGAGCTGCTCTGAGCAAAGCCTGTAGGTCATTACGATCTTCACGGACAGAGGTTTTGCATTCAAAAATCCATAGGAGTAGAGGGAGATTTCTGCTATGAGGGCATAGTTTGGAACCATCATAGCCACTGTTCTAAAAAGAACCTGAAGTATATAATGAACGAAATATATTATTTTTTAAAGGAAACCATTTTTTTTAAAAGATGAGCACAAGCACCCCAACAGAATGCAGTGAGATTCACATTTATTCCCCCAATGCAGCAAGATTTCACTATCTCTGTGTTTTTTTTTTCTCAGCAGTGTTCTAATGGTTTCACATACTTTAATATGTGTTAGACACCCAAAAAATGTTTTTAGAGGTTTACCTTACAGCTATTGTAAGAGGCAAAGGGGAGATTTACAAATATATGTGGGAAAATCACACCATTTTGAGTGGATTATGCTGTTATTTTTGATTAACAAATTTATATTCTTATAAAATATTACCTTAAGATTGTCTGGCAATTCAGAACGTCCTGCATAGCCAGGATTCATCGTGATAGCTACAAAACAGTTTGGATTGAGCTTAAGTTCTGTCCCTTCAAAAATAAACACATCCAGTTTCTGTTGAATGGCTCTCTGAATGCAAAGGATCTGTTGAGCTACCACTGACAACACTTCCAACTCAATTCGATTAAATTCATCAAAGCAAGCCCAAGCACCAGAAGAAGCCAATCCTTTAAAAAACTAAGGACAAGGAAAAAGGAGATGAGTTTTCATATGACGGGGCATCATCTGTTAAACAAATATTTAATCTTTTAAGTCAAAACTGAAAATGAAGACTAATAATCCCTTCAGATAAAAAGAATGTCTTATAGAGGGCAGAGGGGTTTGTGGGAGGGGCGATGGGCTAAATGGGTAAGGGACTTTAAGGAAGACACTTCGGATGAGCACTGGGTGTTATACATAGAGGATGAATCACTGGAATCTACTCCTGAATTCATTGTTGCGCTATATGGTAACTTGGATGTAAATTTAAAAATTAATTAATTAATTTTTAAAATTTACTGGTCACAATTTTTATTTTTCTAAAAATAAATAAATAAATAAATAAAACCCTTAAAAAAAAAAAAAGGATGTGTTTACCTCTATAACTGAAGTTCAAGCAATGCATAAACCATATTCACATAATGTTTAAATGTTCAGTTTATCCAGTTGGACATAGCTATAGATTTGTAACATTTAATATGAAACTTTACCTTTCCCATGGCTAGATAATCTAGCCCATCTGAACAGTTGAACACCACACATTGGACAGCAAGAGCTTTAGCCAAGTCCTTGGTAGTTTCAGTTTTTCCTGTGCCTGCTGGCCCCTCTGGAGCTCCTCCAAGGTTTAAATAGAAGGCACCTATCTGAAAAGAAACATACATTTTCAAAGAAATCCTTGCATAACTGGACAAAAAAAAATAACTATATAATAGACGATTGCTTAGAAAATGGATTGAGTCTTATTTGTGTAGCTTCAAAGAGGCACTAATACAATCATACTGTTCAGTTAATTTTTACTATGCAATTTTTCAGCTGCATGAGGAAAAAGCAGTTCCAGAAAAAGTAAAAATGTATCAAAATCTCCTTGTATTATAGTATGTCATGGGTATCCCATTTGCCTTTAAAAACAAAAAGAATCTAGCCTTGAGGTATTAACATTTGGTCAGAAAGGTTTAACTAGAGACTGTTGTGGAGATCATTAATAACAATCTCCATGGCTAGCTGCCAAAAGTCAACACCTGAAAATGAGTGTTGTAAATGGGAGCCCATCAATTGGAAGGGACACAATACCTATCATATATCTTTGTCTATAATTCACCCTGGCTATGGCATTTCACTCTTGGTATGTTCTCCATTTTCTCCATTCCTACAACACTGTTTTGTACTTCTCTTACCAGTAGGATCACTGTCTACCTTGCCTTACATTAATTTTGTACATTGTTTTTTTTCTCCCAGTTAGTCTTTAAGCCCCTTAAGAACAATATCAGCAGTAACTGAATTCTTCCTGAATTCTTCCCCAAAAGGACTAGAACAATGGTTGGAAATTTTTAGAAGCATGTAAATTATAGTCAACTCCAACCATGGGGTTTATTTCAAGAAAACTAGTATAAGAGTTTGTAAAATTTAACTCCTTTAAAAAAAATAGGGTTAAAGGACTAAAGTTGTACATATGAGGAGGTAAGGGATATGTGGGAACTCTCTGTACTTTCTTTTGCTGTACTAATTTTGCTATGAAACTGAAACTTCTCTAAAAAGAAAGATCTATTAAAAAATAATTTAAGGGGCTCCTGGGTGTCTCGGTTGGTTAAGCATCTGACTTTGGCTCAGGTCTCTCAGTACATGAGTTCAAGCCCGACATCGGGCTCTGTGTTGATAGCTCACAGCCTGGAGCCTGCTTCGGATTCTGTGTTTCCCTCTCTCTGTGCCCCTCCCCGGCTTGCACTCTCTCTCTCTCTCTCTCTCTCAAAAATAAACATTTTTTAAAAATTAATAATTTAATAATAAAATAAAAATAAAATTTTTGATTAAATAAAGGCTATATCAATATTTTACCCACCTTAAGTTTGTAATAAATGCTATACCGTTAATGCCCATTAACTTGATTGCTGGAAACCTCAGGTTTTTCCTTCATTATTTCAAGAAAATGCTTACAAATTTTTCAATGTCTAATGTTATATACAAGTTTAATGGGATTCTGACCTTACAACTGGAAGCTGTGAGCTTCCACAAATATTCACAGCTTCTGATTTCACCAAGGTCCCACATAGGACACAGAAGCTTGAGATTCATTTACACAACAAATATTTAGGGATTGACCATGTACCTGTTCACTACTAGAGTAGAAACCAAGACAGACATGGTCCCTGCCCTCAGGCAGCTTTCCAAGAAAATAGGTGGTTTGGTGAAATATTTTATCATAGCTGCATTGGCAGCCTTTACCAGCCATTGCCTCTATCTTCCAATTGCTGAATCAGCTACAAATAGCTCACAACTGTCCTTTTCTCCTGAAAATTGCCCTTGACAAATAGGAGCTACCTTATCAGCAAAAACCTGAAAGCTTCCTCACCTGAAAGCTTTACCTTTCAAAGTAAACCTGTCAGTTTACCAGCAAAAAAAAAAAAATGGGTTTACATGGAAACAGCAGACAATTGCAATTCTTGACACACAAACTGCTGCAAAACCATAGGCAACTCTAGGAAACAGAGGAGAGGAATGCTCTTTTATAGAGGAAAGGGGGGCTTTGGGAGGGGCCACTATAAACAAGAAGTCCATTGGAGGAAACTGGGAGTTCCAAGTGTAGTGGCTTTTCATTGGCTGAGTTGTGACAGTTTCTCAATGGCTGGGATCTTGCCAGACAAGAACAAAATCCTTATTCCTGCTGGGGTAATCAAGTACATGTTTCTTCCTGTCAGGAATGTAAAGTACATCTCCTCCTGTTGGTTTTGCAATTGATAATGAATGGTAGTAGGGCTTGAGAGCTTCTCCTTCATGGCCTCCCAACTCCATTTTAGTGAGGTTTGCCTTTCTTAATTTTCATACCCCTAACCCCAGGAGTGACTGATAGCCAAGGGCCATAAGGAGATATAAAAGCCAGGCCCCTTGCCTTAAAGAGGGGTACCCCCATAATGTCATCCATGCTCCAAAGCTCCCCCTGAGATCAGGCTAAATCTGTATATCTGTTAAAACTACATCCTTACTTTTCCCTGTTTTCCTCACTTCCCTACAGGCTTTTACTGAAAGCATTCCCTAGTAAATCATTTACCCAAGAATCCCCCATTTCATCTCTGCTTCTAGAGAACTCAAAGATACTTTAATGTCACTTACTCAGCACAGGTGGATTGGTGTTTCTTGATGCTTCTCCTCAATTTCCAGGTAGGGTTGCCAGACTTAGCAAATAAAAATACAGAATTCCCAGTTAAATTTGAATTTCAGATAAACAATGAATAATTTTTTAGTGGAAGTATGTCCTGTATGATATTTGGAACACACTTATACTAAGAAATTATTTGAAATTCAAATTTACCTGAGAATCCTGTATTTTACACAGCAACCTTATTCCAAGGTGTTTGGGATTTTTTATAGTCCTAACTTCATCTTCCAAAGCTTCTCAACAAGCACAGACCTTATCACCACCCCCTACACTTCAGCTCTCTCCCTCCTATTCAACACACCTAACTCTTTAGGGGTGCCTGGGTAGCTCAGTCGGGTAAGCGTCCAACTTTGGCTCACATCATGATCTTGCGGTTGGTGAACTTGAGCCCCATGTCCGGCTCGGTGCTGACAGCTCAGAGCCTGGAGCCTGCCTAGGATTCTGTGTGTCCCCCCCACCCCCACCCCTCCCTCTCCGCTCCTTCCCCACTCATGCTGTGTCTCACTCTCAAAACTAAATAAACATTAAAAAAAGCAGGGGGAGGGGGACGGGGGGCGCCTGGGTGGCTCAGTTGGTTAAGCTTCTGACTTCAGCTCAGGTCATGATCTCACGGTTCATGGGTTCAAGCCCCACGTCAGGCTCTGTGCTGACAGCTCAGAGCCTGGAGCCTGCCTCACATTCTGTGTCTCCCTCTCTCTGTGCCCCTCCCCTGCTCACACTCTATCTCTCTCTCTCTCTCAAAAATAAATAAAAATTAAAAAAAAAAAAAAAAGAACTAACTTGGAGTTCTAAGGCCCAGATGGACTTTATTCATCTTCCTGTCATGTCTCCCAGGAGTCTCACAAAAACCAAATCCATTCCCTGAAGCTCCAGTTTTCTCTTTAAATCTCTAATACCTTCTTTTTCTAATTATCCCGAATGGTAATGACTCATGATTTTCAAACATTAGAATCCAAACACTCTTGTATTCTACAAAAGCACCCAGAAGTAAATATTCATTGCTATAGTTTCACATAAAGGGAATTGGGATTAGGAAGGGATAGCTCTATTCAACTATTACAGATAAAAGAATAAAATGAGGACAGCCATGTTAAATTTGGACAAGGAAACATGACACCACACCAAAAAGTAATCTTTAATGTATGAATTAAAATAATTTAAATGCATACCAATGTTCTGTAACACCTGTCAGTTAGAGGAGTAATGACAAGTCGAGGTGAATTACCAAGATATTCATAAGCATATTTTACATTGCAATTAATGATACGAACTCGAGCATTGTCATATTCCCAATAATATCGAAGCTGAGCAAGCCACTGAAAATCTGTGTCATGTGAGACACCTAGAAAGAAGAAAGTAAAAGAGACAATCCTGAAATGTAAAAATAATTTGAAAAATAGGTATTCTATCATTTTTTATAATAGCAAATATTAAAATAATTTGTTTTCCAGTTTATAGAAAAGATGACATAAAACAAATCTTGTGGGGAGAGGAAAAGATGTACAGTATAAATCTTTGTTTCTAGAAGCTATTAATATTTACCTTTAATATTAAAGAAAAGAGTCACATACCCACATCAATCATGTCCATGACCACGTCTCTAGCATGGACATCAATTGTAACCAAAGCCCCCAGAGTAGTCCTGGTCTGCTTCGACAGTTTTCCCCTTACCAGTGCTACAATATCATTCAGTTGATTCTGGAGTTCCTGATAGTACTTCTTTAATGCCTACAAAATAAAAAAGGAATTAAACTAATGGTATATAGTAGCTAAAACATGTATTTTATATACCCTTTTACAAAACAATTTTGACATCATAATATATTTCAATACAGAAATTAATTACAGAACAGAGTAAGTTTGCCTAAGCTTCATAAAACACTAAGAACACATTTTCAAAGAATTGTAAATTTAATTTCTTAATGTTTATTTATTTTGAGAGAGAGAGAGAGAGCGCACAAGCATGGGAGCGCCAGAGAGAGAATCCCAAGCAGGCTTCTCACTGTCAGTGCAGAACCTGGCGTGGGGCTTGAACTCAGGAACCATGAGGTCATGACCTGAGCTGAAATCAAGAGTTGGGTGCTTAACTGACTGAGCCACTCAGGCACCCCAAAGAATTGTATAATTTTAATGCTACCTGTACAAACTGGTGGGAAGACTGCCGTTACAAAGAATAGATAAGCCAACTAAGAAACATAGCAGTAGAAAAGGATGTTATGTTAAAAAAAAAAAAAAAAGCTTTACCTCTGTCCCACCACTTATAACTTCTTGTGTCTCAGAAGTCCAGAACATTTGAGAAACACAAAGGACAACTTGTCCAGGCCACTCTAGAACCCAGTCTCTTCTTGCAGATTCTGGATAAGCCTGAATAATTAAAATGCATTCCTAACTTTAAAGATTATGGAAGGGGGGGAAAAAAAGCTAAATGTCTGAAATATTTGGTACATTTCATAGGTTAAAATATCACATAGTCATGAAAACTTTTAGCTGACTAAAAGAAAAATTGTTATTAATTATGTTTTTTAATCATTTGTTTACTCATAAGAGAATGGGAAGATGAACACTAATATGTTAACAATCAGTTGTCTCTGGAAGAATTTATTGTTGATTCTTCTGGAAATTGATTTCTTTATGATTTTTATGTTGCTTTGCTATGAGAAGTTGTCAAGTTTTCTACATAGAATACACACTAGTCCTATTATAATGAAATATAAGGGTTTTATTAATCCATAAAAAAATAAGTCTAACAGATTATATATATTGATGCCAGGTATAATTGAAAAGGAGACTATACAATCTAGTGGGAAACTGGATTAGTAGTTAGAACCCCTGTGTGATTTATCCATAGCTTTTCTAAAAACTTACATGACTAGAGTTATATTTTGAACAATTATATATTTGTTGAATTATACATAATTTAACTATCTGTGCTTTTGAGTTCAAAGCATGCTCTCGTTTCTCTTAATATTTTTATGTTCAAAATACATTAAAATGGATTTGGAGTGGGGCAGAGTTTAACCTTTAAAAACAATAACCTGCTTCATGTGATAATAGTAGATTCAAATTATAAACGGAAAAAATATAACTGCAGAACAAAATTTGAAGTTGATGCTAATGGAAACTATATTTTAAAAATGTTTTTAAATGTTTATTATTTTGAGAGAGAGAGACAGAGTGCAAGCAGGGGTGGGGCAGAGAGATACAGGGAGACACAGAATCCGAAGCAGGCTCCAGGCTCTGAACTGTCAGCACAGGGCCCGAAACAGGACTCGAATCCACGAGCTGTGAGATCATGACCCGAGCTGAAATAGGACGCCTAACCAATTGAGCCACCCAGACTCCCCAGAAACTATATTTTTAATACAATAACACCATCTTAGATAAAATGATGTTAAACATAAGGATAGAAACATATTATTACTTAAATGTGTTTTATTAGGAATGTTTAGAAATAAAAACAAATGACAAGTTTCAAAGAATGTATGAGCTATTGCCAGATACATAGAAAAAATATTTCTGTACTAATAAAGAAAATACTTTCATGGATAATGTTGATTTTTTTTCCTATGTGTTTTAATCTGTTTGGGATCACAAATGGAAAAGGGGGAGAAAAAGTCAAGATTTATCTTCAGGAACCCTGAAGCTGAATACAATAGCCATTGTAGTAAGATGAGCATTATAGGATGAAGGAAAATGGATACCTCACTCATATAAAGTGAGTCGCTGGATTATAAAGCTGCAATGTCTTTTAAAATAATTTTTTTGGGGGGTGCCTGGGTGGCTCAGTCAGTTAAGTGTCCGACTTCGGCTCAGGTCATGATCTCATGGTTCGTGGGTTTGAGCACTGCATCAGGTCCTGTGCTGACAGCTCAGAGCCTGGAGCCTGCTTCGGATTCTGTCTCCCTCTCTCTCTGCTCCTCCCCTGCTCATGCTCTGTCTCTCTCTCTCCTTCAAAAATAAATAAAAACATTTAAAAAATTTTTTAAATAACTTCTTTTTTTAACTACATAACTGTTCCTTTGTGGTCCTAAAGACAGAAATATACTGAATTTTATTATTCAATATTAATAGTAGATTAGGTTAATTGGATTAGCATAAGTAAGTTACATGTAGTGCTCAGGTGTTACATTTTTTTCAAATATTATATACCCTCTTTTAATGTTTGTTCATCTCACTTCCAGTTTCTAAGTAATTGTTTAGGTGTAAACAGCAGTAGACCGTTCATTTAATACCCCCATCTGAGGTTCTTTTTGATCCCAGGGGCTGTATACAGACTACCTAGATGTTCTCCTACTTTCTCTTTATCTGGTGAATTCCTACTTTGGGTCTCACTTTCAATTTCACTTCCTCCAAGAACCTATCACTAGAAACGTCCCCCTCTCCATATTCTAAATTATATATACCTTGCCTATTCTTTCTCATAACACCTATTGTCTTTTGTAGCACTTAATTATATACTGTTATCAATTCTTAACTAATATCATTATCTTAATAATGTTAGAAACAAAGAGTAAAAAATAATGGTTTTACGCAGTAAGAACTGTAAGTGTTAATTTACCAGCACACATTCAAAACCTCCTAAAAAGAAAGCATTCACGGAATATATGGTGTACATTAAATCTCAGGAAACATACCAGCCTGGCTGCAGCGATCACATCGTGAATACTCCGGAGCATTAAATCTTCCACTTGAATGAGCCACTTTTCTACAGCACCTCGTGCTGCAGACGTGGAAATAAGTGCAATCAGTTCCACTCGCTCCCCTTCAGAGCTATACATGGCCTTAATGTCCAAATTGGGAAGGAATTCCAGTTTAGCAATGCCCTCAAAGCATTTTTTTAAATGAGGTTGAACTCTTAGTGGATCTTTGGTCTCTGACAAAATCTCTAACATTTCATCATTAGATAAGAAGAAAAAACTAGAGAAAAACATGCAAATACAAATGCTTTAGTTGTAATTAATTCATCACACATCAGAAAATAATTTTAATTATAGCACAATTAATTATCCATCATACCGAGGGAAGAAAAGCCGTTTTTTTTCAAGATACGTATTGAGCCCTTTCATAATTTTCTCCAAAAGTTCATTGCAGTTCTGCAATTTTTCCAATAAACCTGTTAAAGAAGTAGCAGCAAGGACCTAAAAGATACACATTTGTTTAGGTCAGCACTTACATACCAGATATAATTATAAGACCTATGCATTAATCTATAGTATATGTCAAAAATGTAGAAATGTCAAAAGGCTTATGAAAATTGTAAATTTTTTGTAATGTAAAACTATTATAATTCAATAAATCATAAATATTCTTATCCAAGGATGCAAGTTACAAATGAGAAGTTATGACTCTCATGCACATTTTCATTTCTCCTATATTGTTCTGAATGATGTGGGAAAAGTCTGTTAGGATGGTGTGTGGTTTAATTTTTACATTTATAACCATCAACTATAAACTTAACAATCTACAGTATGAGTTGGCAAATTGTATCCCATGGGCTAAATCCAACCTGCTGCCAGTGTCTTTCTTTCTTTCTTTTTTTTTTCAGCTTTATAAGGTATAATTGACAAATAAAAATTTTATATAGTTAAGGTATACAACTTGATGTTTTGATATATGAATACACCATGCTGCCAGTTTTTGTACGACCTGTGAACTAAGAATTATTTTTATACTTTTAAAAGGTTGAAAGAATTGGGACACCTGGGTGGCTCAGTTGGTTAAGTGTCCGACTTCAGCTCAGGTCATGATCTCACAGTTTGAGCTTGAGACCTGCATCGGGCTCTGTGCTGACAGCTCAGAGACTGGAGCCTGCTTCGGATTCTGTGTCTCTCTCTGTTTCTGCCCCTCGCCTGCTCACACTCTGTCTCTCTCTCTCTCTCTCTCTCTATCTCTCTCTCTTTCAAAAATAAATGAACATTAAAAAAAAACTTTTTTTAAGGTTGAAAGAGGGGCACCTGGGTGGCTCAGGTGGTTAAGCACCTGACTTCGGCTCAGGTCATGATCTCACCGCTTGTGAACTTCGAGCCCCGCATCGGGCTCTGTGCTGAAAGCTCAGAGCCCGGAGCCTGCTTCCAGTTCTGTGTCTCCCTCTCTCTCTGCCCCTCTCCCACTCATGCTCTGTCTCTTTCTCTCAAAAATAAATAAACATTTAAAAATGTTTTAAAATTAAAAAAATTTTGAAAGAATTAAGAGAAAAATCATATTTCATGGCATGTGAAAATGTCACTGTCCAGAAACAGTTGACTGTAACACAGACACATCCATTCAGTTACGTATGGTCTCAGGCTGCTTTCTCCCTACTACAATGGCAGAGTTGAGTACTTGCAAAAAAGACTGCCTGTCTCACAAAGTCTAAAATATTTATCATCTGGTCCACTGCAGAAAAAATATACTGACTTCTGGTCTATAACAAATCATGTCTCACAAAGGTTCTAAAGTCAATGTGTAAGACAAAATCCTCAAAACTCATAAATTTCAGTGTACTATTGACTCTCAAGAAGTCCAGCATGGCTAATTTTCACCCATTATTGAAACAAATTGTTATTTCTTAAGTTGAATGCCAGATTAAAAAAGTGGATGCTTATCTATGGACTATGCATACTATGTGCATGAAAAATACATAGTCTGTCTTTCAACATGAGAATCACACTCAACAAGGTGCTATAGTTACTAGGAGAGACACATAGCAAGTGAGGTCAACTGAGAGAACTGCAAATTTTTTTTTAATTAAAAAAAAAGTATTTTAGAGAGAGAGTGTGTGAGCAGGGGAGATGGGCGGAATCAGAGAAATAGAGAATCTTAAGCAGGCTCCCTGCAGCATAGAAACCGACACGGGGCTTGATCCCACGATCCTGGGATCTCGACCTCAGCTGACAACAAGAATTGGACATTTGGGACACCTGCATGGCTCAGTCGGTTAAGCTTCCAACTTTGGCTCGAGTCATGACCTCATGGTTGAGTTTGAGCCCCACATCAGGCTCACTGCTCACAGCTCAGAGCCTGCATCAGATCCTCTGTCCCCCTGCCCCTGGCACTTCCCTGCTCACACACCTTTCTTTCTCTCTCTCTCTCTTTCTCTCTCAAAACTGAATGAACATTAAAAAATAAAAGTCGGACAGATGTTCGGCCAACCAAGCCACCCAGGCATCCCAGAATTGCAGATTCTTTATTCCTATCACTCCCAAGAATACAGAGTCATTAAGTGGAATATCAGGTGAATCACCTATACTCATTATCTCTCTCTATCCCTGCTACTCCTTTCTCTCTCTATCTTATTTCATTTTACAAGAGAACAGCAGTCAGTATGTGCCATAGTCAAGTGAGTTAAATGTACATTTGTGAGTCAGCTCCACTGTTAGTTACAAGTAGTGTATTATAAGAATTGAAAAGTAAAATTATTTTAATGCTTTGTGCTTTCTTATATTTTTCTGAACTTTCCAGTTTGTATTCAAAGAGCAGGTTTTGTTTTTGTAATCAGAAAAAACAACAACAACAACAAAAACAAATGCTTTCTTTAATAGCCAAAATGAAAGGTCCTCTTTATTTGTAAGAGAGAAAACAAACACTTCACCTTGGGATCTTTTTTACAAAACTTCATGATATCTCTCCAATGTCTGTCTACTGTCTGAAACTGACGCCCTTCTTCTGGCATCTGTTGCATGATATCCTCAGAACAAAAAATGGGCTCCAAGTATAGCCACTGAGCTTGTACTTTTAACCATTCATCAATCGTTTCTTGTATTCGAATCAAACGGTCTTCCCAGGCCTTAATGAAAAGCACACTGTACTAAATTCCAATCATTAAAGAAAACCCATAAATTACAACAAGGAATATTTATTTAAAATTCACTGTTATTTAAAAATAATAAATAAATAAATAAATAAATAAATAAATAAATAAATAAATAAATAAAATTCACTGTTATTTTTAATCAATGCAAAACAGCTCAATGTCACTTATGGGTATCACATGGACTTCGAAAAACTCTAGGAAGTCCAAAGTTTTCCTAAATCATTGGAACTCACCATCGGAAATGACTGTAGTTACTTACACTAAACTCCTAATCTCTAGGGAATCATCCCAAGTCTGAAAAGCATCCAGTAATACCCTGCTGTATACCAGTGGTTATCAACCTAGTGACTATTTCACCCTCCACCTCAAGGGACATTTGACAATGTCTAGAGACATTTACATTTGTTACAACTGTTGAAGTGAGGGTGCTACTCATATCTTGTGGGTGTTAATGTTTCAGATCTGTTCTATATGATTCCACATTAATTTTTAAATATCCGTTCCTATATTTCACCCAAAGCTATCCACGAACTGACTTATTTCCACAGTAATATATATGTAATAAGATTACAGTTTTTGGGTGGTTTTTTTTTTTTAAGTAGCCTCCATACCCAGCATAGAGCCCAACACAGCACTTGAACTCACAACCCTGAGATCAAGACTGGAGCTGAGAGATCCAGCTGGACGCTTAACTGATTGAGCCACCTGGGCACCCCAAGCTTATAGCTTTTATAAACAACCGGAAACTATCATATTTGACATACCTTGATCTCTTTTTCAAACGGTTTGATGAAAGGTGAGCCTCTCATTGTCTGAGTTTTTATAATTTGATCATCAAGGAGAGTCTGAATCTCATCTACTGAAGAAAGAATAGAGACTCCAGTATCACGATATGGAGTTATATGAAAAGCAATATCATCCCAGGTTCCTATCATTGTATGCATGGCTTTCTCTAGTGAAAATTCCTAAAAGGGAGAAAAGAAAGAATGAGTTAGTGAAGAAAGGTCTTATTTACTGTACCAACTTTTCCCTGGTGAATCCAGTAATGAGTGCATTACACAGTAATTCTTTTTTTTTTAAATTTTTTTAATGTTTTATTTATTTTTTGAGAGCGAGAGACAGAGTGTGAGTGGGGGAAGGGCAGAAACAGAAGGAGACACAGAATTCAAAGCAGGCTCCAGGCTCTGAGCTGTCAGCACAGAGCCCGATGCGGGGCTCGAACCCACGAACTGTGAGATCATGACCTGAGCCAAAGTCTGACGCTTAACCGATGAGCCACCCAGGCACCCCTACACAGTAATTCTCTTAACATAATCTGTGGCGACACTGTAACTGTCTTTAGGTTTAAAAAGATTTCTTAAACAATTAAAAAATTCCTAAGAATAATATAGTAATTTTGCAGATAAACATAAGGGAAGGGAAACAAAAATAATATAAAAACAGGGAGGGGGACAAAACATAAGAGACTTATAAATATGGAGCACAAACTGAGGGTTACTGGAGGAGTTATGGGAGGGGGGGATGGGCTAAATGGGTAAGGGGCACTAAGGAATCTACTCCTGAAATCATTGTATGCTAACTATATCACTATATATGCTAACTATATCACTATATGCTAACTAATTTGGATGTAAATTTAAAAAAATAAAAATAAAATTAAAAAAAGAATAATAGTGTAGTTTTAAAAAATTCACTTGCTGTGAAAACTACCACTGCCAGTATTAAAATAGACACCAGAGGGGCGCCTGGGTGGCGCAGTCGGTTGGGCGTCCGACTTCAGCCAGGTCACGATCTCGCGGTCCGTGAGTTCGAGCCCCGCGTCAGGCTCTGGGCTGACAGCTCGGAGCCTGGAGCCTCTTTCCGATTCTGTGTCTCCTTCTCTCTCTGCCCCTCCCCCGTTCATGCTCTGTCTCTCTCTGTCCCAAAAATAAATAAAAAAACGTTGAAAAAAATAAATAAAATAAAATAAAATAGACACCAGAATAAAATAGCTGCTGGACCTTCTCTGAAGTGGCCTTTCTGCGGTCTATAGTCTGAAATGCCTTTGTATATTTTAAGAACGCTGGAAGACTGTACTCATTCTGCTAGAATGCAGACTCATCAAATGCCAACACACACATGAAGAGGTCAAAGGAGCCATTTCTAGCCCGGATTCAGGAAAAAGAAGTAACATAGAAGCACACACTTTGTAGGGTGGGGGGAGGGGGAAGAGTGGTCTTCTGTCAGGTTCCCCCATCTCCTCCCATTGCTATCCAGTACCATACACTCAACCCCAACAAAAACTGTGATTATTTTATTAACAAACTCATCAAATAAAGTGTTTCAGTTGATCTTCATATTTACCTTGCTTGCACCTGCACTTATCACTTCAAATTTTTCCAAGTATGGTGTAAGGTTTAATTTTAAAATTTTTCTCAGTGTAGTTCCAGAGTCTGGAGTCAAGTCATAGCCTACAATTTCTGATATCTGCTTCCAGTGACGAGCTCTCATTCCTGGATTGCACAAGATGGAGACAGTAGGGATATAGTCCTAACAGTGAAAGTATAAACAATAATGAGTCACTCTTTTGACTGACCCACACACATAGATTTTACAGATGAAACCTCAATAGTATAAACGTTTCTTGAGATTATTTAACATATTTGATTAGTCCAATCAAAATCCCAATTAGATTTGGAGGAGAAGAGAAACTAACAAAATGATTCTAAAGTTCATCTGCACAAATAAACATTTGGAAATAGCCTGGAAAATTATAAGAGCAAAAAAGAAGAGGAGTAAATGTTCCATAGAATATTAAAGTATGTGATAAAATTATGCTAATTAAAAGTGTGGTATTATTATAGAAACACAAAGCTGTATAAATATATAACATAAATTATAAATACACACACCTACACACATAACATAAATGCAGGAATGGCCTGCACCAAAATGCCAAAATGTAACTTCTGTTTGGAGGTGAAAATGAAACATCAAGTGAAAACACTTAGTTCATCATTCTTGATGTTGACATTAGGACATGTTCTTTAAAATCAGGAAGAAGATAAGCATAGTTATTGTTACTACTTCTAATCAACATTGTATTGAGTGTCCCAGCCAGAGAAGTAACATACATACATACATACATACATACATACATACATACATAAAAGATATGGGGATGACACCAGTCAGAACGGCTAAAATTAACAACTCAGGCAACAACAGATGTTCGCAAGGATGCAGAGAAAGAGGATCTCTTTTGCACCGCTGGTGGGAATGCAAACTAGTGCAGCCACTCTGGAAAACAGCATGGAGTTTCCTCAAAAAATTAAAAATAGAACTACCCTACGACCCAGCAATTGCACTACTAGTTGTTTATCCAAGGGATACAGGTGTGCTGCTTCAAAGGGATAGATGCACCCCAATGTTTACAGCAGCACTATCGACAGTAGCCAAAGTATGGAAACAGCCCAAATGTCCATCAACAGATGAATGGATAAAGAAGATGTGGGATATATATACAGTGGAGTATTACTCAGCCATCAGAAAGAATGAATGAAATCTTGCCATTTACAACTACATGGATGAAACTAGAGGGTACTATGCTAAGTGAAATTAGAGAAAGACAAATATACGACTTCACTTATATGAGGAATTTAAGGTACAAAACAGATGAACATTAGGGAAGGGAAGCAAAAATAATATAAAAACAAGGAGGGGGACAAAACATAAGAGACTCTTAAATACAGAGAACAAACTGAGGGTTGCTGGAGGGGTTGCTGATGAGGGGATGGGCTAAATGGGTGGGATGAGCACTGGGTGTCATACATAGGGCATGAATCACTGGAATCTACTCCTGAAATCATTGTTGCACTGTATGCTAACTAACTTGGATGTAAAATTTTTTAAATTAATTATTTAGTTAATAAAAAAACCAAGTAAGTCACAAGTGTTATTAATAAAATCATTTTGTGACTTCAAAAAAAAAGAATGATGAGTGGAATTCATTTTGATCAATATTCAAATGTTACTGAGATTTAACTAAAAACATTAATTTGATAAGGAAAATTTTAAGAATGATCTTAACTGGAATCCTTAAAGTAAGTCATGATATATAAAGGATTCTTTTTCAAGAATATAAAATTACAAAATCTATTCCTGATATCTCTCCTTTGTGTTTGGCTCAATATATGACTCATCAAAAGCTAAAATCCAAGGTTGGCTAGAATTAGTTTTTATATATAGAATACAAGGCACTTATTAGCATTATAAAATAATAAAATGTGAAGAAACTTAGATACTCTAAAAAAAAAAGATATGGGGAATAGAAATTTAAAAAACAAAACTACCCAAAGAAAACAAAAACACAAATTCAAAAAGATATGTGCACCTCTATGTTTACTGCAGCATTATTTACAACAGCAAAGATATACAAGCACCCAAGTGTCCATCAATAGATGAATGGAGAAAGAGGATGTGGTGTATATATACAATGAAACATTACTCAGACATAAAAATGAATGAGATCATACCATTTGCAACATGGATGGACCTGGAGGGTATAATGAGGAAAAAAAACCCTAACATTGTTCGCAAATTGTTGTCTGTGTACAATGACTGGATATTAAATTAATATAAAGAAAGTTAAAAGAACCACTGAATACAAGCCACAGATAAAAAGCATAATTAACAAAAAGATGAATTTATGATAGCAACAACAAAATAAAGTATGTAAGGATAAATTATTTTGAAAAAAAATTTAAGTTTATTTCTTTTTTAGTAATCTCTACACCCAATGTGGGGCTTGAACCCACAACCCTGAGGTCGAGAGTCACATGCTCTTCCAAATAAGCCACCTAGGCCTCCGTACCTAGGGATAAATTAAATGAAAGCTGTGCAAAGTTATTTCGGAGAAACTATGTTAAAGAAAACCTGGGGCACCTGGGTGGCTCAGTGGGTTAAGCGTCAGACTCTTGGTTTCGGCTCAGGTCATAACCTCATGGTTTGATAAATTCAAGCCCCTCATTGGGTTCTGTGCTGACAGTATGGAGCCTGCTTGGGATTCCCTCTCTCCTTCTCTCTCTGCCCTTCCCCACTTGCACTGTCTCTCAAAATAAATAAACTTATTTTTAAAAAAAAAGATGTGAAAGAAAATCTAAATAGAGATGTATACCACACACTGATAGATTCATTATTATATAAGTGACAAAGAATTATTATTCAGAATATATAAATTAACAACAAAAACAATGGAAACAAATACTGAAACAAAAATAACAAAAGAGTCAAAGGGCATTAATAGACATTTCACAGAAGAGGAAATATGAAATGTAAGTACTTCGAGGGCAGGGATTTTTTGTTCATATGACTCTAAGTAGGAAAATCAATAAATTAGATAAGTAAGCAATAATATATAGCAGTGAAAATGAATGACTACAGTCATTCCCAAGACATGGATGAGTTTTAGAAACATAATGTTAAGTGAAAAAAATCAAGTCACAGAAGACTACATACAGATGATATGTTTTTATAAATTGTTACATACAAATGTGAATTAACAACAAAAAAGAGAAATACAAACAGAATTTATGACACACTTATCTTCAAGGGAGATTAAGGGGCTTAAAATAGGGAAGGATCACATAGAAGGAAGCAAGAGTATTGATGATCTTTTAATTTTAAAGAAGAGGGGAGGGTTCATGGGTGTTCATTTTTTTCATAGCTTACATATATGTAACATATATTCTCCAAGTATTGGATAATAAAAATTTGCTAACAAAGGTAAAGAAAGAATACTTATCTTTTCCTCTTCCCAATCCAATTCAAAGCCCAACAAAATTATACTTGCACTTCTGGTCACCTCCTTAGTAAAGGCTTACCTGTTTTCCAAATGACAATATTAATTGCTCCGTGCCCTATTCTTTCAGAGGATGCTACCATCCTCTACCTATGAATTGCCTTATTCTACCTCGTACTACAACCAGTTGTTCACAGCCTATTTCTCTTTCCACATTGTGTTCTCTCTGACAGGCAGGAGCCAACTTGTGTGAACTGGACAACAACAATTTTAAACTATAAGACTCTAATGTCAATATCTAAGCCACTAATTATGTGAGAAAAATAAATAAAAGACAATTAGATTGGAAAGAAAAACATAAAACTACCTCTATTTACAGATTACATGATCTTGTATATAGAAAATTCTATGGAATTCATTTCTTTTTTTTCATTCTATATTTCAGTAATCTCTACACCCAACATGGTGCTCAAACTTACAACCCTGACATCAAGAGTCATATGTTCCACCAACTGAGCTAGCCACGTGCCCCAAAAAGGAATTTATTTAAGAACTGTTAAAACTTATAGATGAGTTCAGCAAGATTGCAGGATACAACATCAACATACAAAAATTACTTGTGTTTGTATAAACTAGCAATAAACAACCCAAAATTGAAAGTAAGGGAAAAAATCTCATGTACAATAGCATCAAGAAATACAAAATACTCGAGAGTAAATTTGATAAAAGAAATGCAACATTTGTAGACTAAAAATTACAAATAATTGTTAAATGAAATTAAAGAAGACCAAATAAAAGTAAAAATACTCCTTGCTCACATATTGAAAGAATTAATATTGTTAAGACAGCGATCTTCCCAAGTCAATCTAAAGATTCAATGCAATGCCAGCTTCCTTTTTTTAATGTTTAAAAAAATTTTTTTAATGTTTATTCATTTGAGAGAGAAAGAGAGAGAAGGGGGGAATGGGCAGAGAGAGAGGAGGACAGAGGATCAGGAGGAGACTCAGCTGACAGCAGTGAGCCTGATGCGGTGCTTGAACTCAGGAACTGTGAGATCATGACCTGAGCTGAAGTCCAATGCTCAACTGACTGAGGCCCCCAGGTGTGCCTAAGGTTTAAAATGTATTTTAATAAGTTGATACTGCATTGTTGCTCCACTTCTCAGAAAAATTCCAAGATATTAGGGACAAATAGAATATGGTACACAAGTAAAAAATGCACAGCATAACTAAGATAGGCAAAGCTAAGAGCTGCTGTCCTAGATGCAGCATATAGCAACACTCTTCCCAAGTTTGTGCTAGGTCTATCAACAAAAGTTGTGAACAGCAATATCATAGACACAAAGGGGCCATTCCTGGGTTGTCCTTATCCAAAGAAAATATGGAAGAAAGATTTTTCTAAAGACATACTAAATGAAAATCTTTAAGAGATTTCACGTCTTCCAAAAGCACAAGCAACAAAAGAAAAAAATATATATAAATGAGACATCATCAGAATTTAAAACTTCTGTGCTTCAAAACACATCATCAAAAAAAACTAAAAGACAATCCACAGATCACAATGAAAACAGCCATCAATATTTTGTTTTTAAAAAGAGTTTTGAAAATGATCACTTAACTAAAACTTGAAAGCTATAAATTAATTATTAAATTAATTATAAATTATAAATTATAAATTTATAATTATAAATTAATTATCCACACTCTCATGACAATTTTGTTGGTGAATAACAAACAGAGATCTATTTCTTTAAAATATATTTGTGCAGAAACTGCATATAACTCTAAGTTTTACTCCTAACATAAGTATGTTTGGGAGTATTCTATTCTATACTTGCCAGTGTGGAGAACAAAATAGTTTTTAAGAATAAAGAAGTATATATATATTTTCTGTATTTTACATGTAGTAGAATTATCATCAGAGGGTTTTTTTTGTATTCACAAGGTTATATGTGTATTGTAAAACAATAATGGTGAAGGAAATAAAAAGGCTTTTAAAATTTTGTTTTAAATATTTATGAAGTTATTATTCCAGAGAGTATAGTGATATCTTTTTTTTATATTTTTTTAAGTTTATTTATTTATTTTGAGAGAGAGGGAGAGAGGTGAGGGAGGGAGGGGCACAGACAGAGGGAGAGAGAGAATCCCAAGCAGGCTCTGTGGTGCCAGAGCAGAGCCCGACATGGGGCTTGAACTTACAAAACCGTAAGATCATGACCTGAGCTGAAACCAAGAGTCAGACGCTAACAGACTTATACACCCAGGTGCCTCAGAGAGTATACTGATATCTTAACAGCTTACCTAGATCATAAATTAATGAAAATGCACTTTTTAATAAAACCTGATACTTAAAATATATTAAAAAAATAAAATAATAAAAGACAATCCACAGAATAAATGGGAGAAATTTTTTTCTCCCCCCCCCCCCATTTTAGAGAGAGAGAGAGCATGTGTGTGAGCAGGGGAGAGTAACAGAGGGAGAGAGAGAGAATCCCAAGCAGGCTCTATGTTCAGTGCAGAGCCTGATGTGGGTCTTGATCCCACGACCCAGCCCAAAATCAAGAGTCAGACATTCAACTGACTGAGCCACCCAGGTGTTCCCAAATTTTTTAAATCATATATTTAATAAGGGACTTATCTCTAGAATATACAAAAAAAAAACCCAAACTACAATTAAATAAGAGACAAATAACCACTCAATTTAAAAATGGGCAAAGGATTTAAACAGATGTATTTCCAAAGAAAATATAAAAATGGGGATGCCTGGGTGGCTCAGTTGGTTAAGTGTCTGACTTCAGCTCACATCATGATCTCACGGTTTGTGGGTTCAGGGCCTGTGTCCAGGTCTGTGCTGACAGCTCAGAGCCTGGAGCGTGCTTTGGATTCTGTGTCTCCCTCTCTCTCTGTCCCTCCCCCGCTCATGGTCTGTCTCTCTCTGACTCTCAAAAATGAATAAATGTTTAAAAAAAATTTTTAGGGTGTTTCGGTGGCTCAGTCAGTTAAGTGTCTGGCTTCGGCTCAGGTCATGATCTCGTGGTTCGTGGGTTCAAGCCCTGCATCGGGCTCAGCCTGGAGCCTGCTTTGGATTCTGTGTCTCCCTCTCTCTCTCTGCCCTTGCCCCACTCATGCTCTGTCTCTGACTCTCTCAAAAATAAATAATTTTTTTTTTAATTTTTAAAGAAAATATAAAAATGGCCAATAAGCACAGTAAAAGATGTTCAACATCATTAGTCATTAAATAAATACAAATCCGAACCACAATGAGATACCACTTTATCCCACTGGGATGGCTATACTCAAAACAACAGACAATAACAAGTGTTGATCAGGATGTGGACACATTGGAACTCCTGTGCATTGCTGGTGGAAATGTAAAACAGTGAAGCCCCTTTGGAATATAGTCTGGCAGTTCCTCAAAAAGTTAAACATAGAATTTTCACTCCTACGTATATACTCCAGAGGAGTGAAACATATGTCCACGTAAAAACTTGCCCATGCATAATCATAGTGACATTATTCCTAAGAGCTAAAAAGTGCAACAATGCAAATGTCCATCAACTGATGAATGGATAAACAAAGTGTGGTACATCCATACAGTAAAATATTATTCATCAATAAAAAGAATGGGGGGTGCCTGGGTGGCTCACTTGGTTAAGCCTCTGACTCTTGTTTTGGGCTCAGGTCATGATCTCATGGTTCGTAAGTTTGAGCCCTGGGTCAGGCTGTGCACTGACAGCACAGAGCCTGCTTGGCATTCTCTCTCTCTCCCTCTCTCTTTGCAACCCCCACATCTCCCTCACTCTCAAAATAAATAAATAAACTTAGAATGAACGATACATGTTACAACACAGAAGAACAATGAAAACATGCTAAGTGAGAGAAGTCAGTCACAAAGGCCACATATAATATGATTCCATTTATATGAAATGTCTGTGATAGATAAATCCATAGAGACAGAAAGTGGATTAGTAGTTGCCATTGTCTTGGAGGAGGAGGAAATGGGGAGTGACTGCTATTAGCTACAGGCTAACTTACTGGTATAATGAAGATGTTTTAAAATTAGATAGTGGTGATGGTTGCAAAACTGTGAATATTCTAAGAAGCCACTGAACTGTATGCTTGAAAGAGTAAATGTTATGATATGTGGATTATATCTCAATAATCTATTGAAAAAATACAAGCTAATAACAAACTGTAAGCTAATGATAAAATTATAAGTACATAAGAATATATTTTTTCAAGTTGAAAGCAATCAAACAACATTACCCAACACTAACTTTGTTTCCAGCACCATATTACAGGGCACGGGTTCCCCCAATTTTTGGTTTCACAACAGGTGTTAATAACAATTATTTAAAACTTGTGTGACGAGGGGGAGCAAAAAAAAAAAAAAAAAAGGTAGGTGGTGTGTCCTTTCAATGCCATCTCAGGTACAGGGCCACCTGAGAAAAATGTAACTAAAGACTGTATTATGTTCAACTCATTGTTTATTATTCAAAGTCCCAGACATTGTAAAATTATAACTTGCATTTTTTTGTCCAGGAGAGGTGCAAATAATTATATCTGAAAAAAAGGTAAGTCCAAATATGTTTATTTGGTTTATTCTGTATGACATTAACCAGCTTTATATCAATACTAGCAATCTTTTTTTAACATTCCTTTGCTAAATTGCCCACAAATACTCAGCTCCTGAAATGCTCTTTGAACCAGACTTACCACCTAACTGGTTCTCTCATTAATTAATAAATAGAATAAAATATTTGACACGTTTATTTTTCTAAATTTTTTTAGTGTTTGTTTTTGAGAGAGAGAGACAGAGACAGAGACAGAGTATGCGTGGGGGAGGGGAAGAGAGAGAGGGAAACACAGAATCCAAAGCAGGCCCCAGGCTCTGACCTGTCAGCAGCCCAATGCGGGCCTCGAACTCACAGGCTGTGAGATCAAGACCTGAGCCGAAGTCGGACGCTTAACCAACTGAGCCACCAAGGTGCCCGACACGTTTATTTTTATATTTGTATGACAGTCATGTTTACATTTTTTTGCAAATAATAATTTAATTAGGTAATGTTTTAAATTGGAAGATCATAGATTATCCAACTTTTCCTTTTTTTAAATGTTTATTTACTTTTGAAAGAGGGAGAGCAGGGGAAGGGCAGAGAGAGAGGGAGACAGAGGATCTGAAGAGGGTTCCACACTGTCAGTTGAGAGCGCAATGCAGGGCTCAAACTCACCAACCAGGAGGTCATGACGTGAGCTGAAGCCCGATGCTTAACCAACTAAGGCACCTATATTATCCAACTTTTCATTTTGATTAGTAAGGACCTTGTTTTTGATTTTCCATTTTTTATCACCATCATGTGTTTTTGCTTACCATTATATTCCCCAGCATTCATTGGAACTTGGTATAACATAACAGGTGCTCAATAAGTATTTGCCAAATAAAAGAATTTTTAACATCTATGAAATAGAAAGGACATACTCTCAAAGTGAATAAATTTATCTTTATTAAAAATTCATTATTGAGCACCTGGGTGCCTCAGTCAGTTAGGCGTCCAACCTCGATCTCACAGCTTGGGAATTCAAGTCTCACATCAGGCTCTGTACTCACAGCTCAGAGCCTGGAGACTCTGCTTTGGATTCTGTGTCTCCTTCTCTCTCTGTCCCCCCCCCCCCCTCCTGCTAGCACTCTGTCTCTCTCTCTTAAAAATAAACATTTTTTTAAAAAAAAAGAAAGAAAAAAGCATTATCGTGCTCACTTCGGCAGCACATATACTAAAACTGGAACGATACAGAGAAGATTAGCATGGCTCCTGTGCATGGATGACATGCAAATTTGTGCAGTGTTCCATATTTTTTAAGTTATTTATTTATTTATTTAGTAAATCTCTACACCCAACATGTGTCTTGAACTCATGACCCCGAGATCAAGAGTTCTGTGCTCTTCCAACTGAGCCAGCCAGGCACCCTGAAGCATTCCATATCAAAAAATAATAATAATAATTCCTTATCCTCTCACAGAAGGTGAGAGGCTAGAAGGAGCTGAGTGTAGAATAGGCAGCCTGCATGGACAGTACCTCAGTAGGAGGCTGGAGAGGAAACAAACTCTATACTCAACAAGTCTTAATGACCTAGCATATGTCAGACTCAGTTACAGTCATGGAGATACAACAGTGAACAACACCATCAAATCATTACATGGTCTTTATTCTGTGATTTTGCCATTTACCGGTAAAAATTTAATCATCAACTATCACAGTCCTTTGCTGTGGAGTTTATTTTATTAAATTTTACTTATTTATTTTGAGAGAGAGGGAGAGAGAGCATGAGCAGGAGAGGGGCAGAGAGAGGGAGAGGAGAGAATCCCAAGCAGGCTTCGCACTGTCAGCATAGAGCATCACAAGGAGCTTGATTTCACCAACCGTGAGATGGTGACCTGAGCCGAGATTAAGAGTTGGATGCTTAACCCACTGAGCCACCCAGGCGTCCATATTTTAAAAGGGAAAAAATATTAACTCCATGTAATAGTAGGAGTAGGGTCCTAAAAACTCTCATGATGAAAGAATATAAGGAAAATGGGATTAGAAGGAATTAACAAAAAGTACATATATGAAATTCCTTATTGACTTTCTATATTCATTTACAAATACTTATTTAGCATCTACACTGTTTAGTATCTACATCATTGTTAGTGATTATGATATATCAATAAATTAAACAAATATCCTTTGTACAAACTTCCAGTGATAAAGTAAATACGCTCTGGGGATACAACATACAGCATGGTGACTATAGTACCATACTGTATATTTGAAAGTTGCTAAGAGTAGATTTTAAAAGTTCTTACCACAAGAAAAAAATCTTGCCATTATGTGTGGTAATGGATGTCAACTAGACTTATTGTCGTGATCATTTTGCAATGTATACAAATATCAAATCATTACGTTGTACTCCTGAACCTAATACAATGCTATATGTTATTTATATCTCAATAATGATTTAATTATATGGTATGTTAAGGGGTAATAAATGATACAGAAAATAGGGAAATTAGAGCAGGATAAGAATCAGAACCAGTGGGGGTATCAAGCAAGATGCTCAGGGAAGGCTTCCTGGATATGGTGATAATTTGAACAAAGATTTTAGGAGGGGAGGATATGAGACAAGAGCATATGTAAGTGAAGAGAACAGTAGGCAGGGGTAATAGCTGAAGCACAGGCCCTCAGGCAGGAGGGCTTAAGAAACGAGAATGGGGGGGCAGTATGGCTGGGGCATCCGCTGTGAGGGGCAAGAGAAGGTGGAGGCAAGGTCAAAGAAATAAAGAAAAGTTCAAGTGAAGTTAGAGGGATAAAGAGGAGCCAGATTATGGAGTGCTATGTAAACTTTTTATCTGCGTAAAACATGAAGGCTTTGCAGAACTTTGAGGAGAGGAATAACATGATCTGACTTAATTTTTCTAGTTGCTCTATTTTTAACAGACGATGGGGTGAAGGTGGGGCAAAGGTAGACACAGGGAAACCCATTAGGACCTTTTTGTAGAAATCCATGTAAAAGATGATTTAACGTAGACCAGGGCAATGGCAATGGGAGAGTGAATTTTGAGTTTGCCACGTAGTTAGATATCCAAGGAAAGGTTACAAGTAGGAGGTTGTATATATGAATCTTGGGACTGGCTAGAGAAGTCTGGGATACCAGTTAAAGATTTGGGAGTTGCCAGCATATAATCATGTATAAACTCATCTATATTTTTGATGAGACTGCTGAGATCATCAAGAGAGTTAGGGTAGATAGAGAAAAGGACCAATGACTGAGCCCTAAGAACTTCCAACATTAAGAGGCTGAGAAGAGTAAGAAAAAATAGCAAGGAAAAATATAGTGATGCTACTAGTGATATGGGACAGTTTATTTATCTTCCATCTCAAGATGACTTCCAGAGATGATGACACTATGCCACGGTGATAGAGATGATGATGATGTGACAGTGGTGATAAGAAAAGAAAGGAGAGGGGTGCCTGGGTGGCTCAGTCTGTCAAGCATCCAACTCTTGGTTTCTGCTCAGGTCTTGATCTTGCAGTTTGTGAGTTCAAGCCCCAAGTCGGGCTCCACACTGACAGCACAGAGCTTGCTTGGGATTCTCTATCTCTCCCTGTCTCTCTGCCCCTCCTCTTGTCACACACCAAAATATTTAAATAAACTCACTCTCTCTCTCTCTAAAAATATTTAAATAAACTTAAAAAAAAGAAAAAAGAAAAGAAATGAGAATATCATGAGGATAAATTTAAAAGGATCATATAAGCTAAATGTGAACAATGAACTGTAACTAACTTCCTTACTAGGCAAATTAGGAAAAAAAAAAAGACAGAAAATTTAAATTAACAACATTTGGAGGACTTCAAGCTGTATTACAAAGCTGTAATCATCAAGACAGTATAGTACTGCCACAAGAACACTCAGATTAATGGAATAGAAAACAGAACTCAGAAATGGACCCACAAACATACGGCCAACTAATCTTTGACAAACCAGGAAGAATATCTAATGGAATAAAGACAGTCTCTTCAGCAAATGGTGCTGGGAAAACTGGACAGCGAAATGCAGAAAAATGATCCTGGACCACTTTCTTACACCACACACAAAAATAAACTCAAAATGGATGAAAGACCTAACCATAAAACAGGAAGCCATCAAAAGCCTTGAGGAGAAAGCAGGCAACAACCTCTTTGACCTTGGCCGCAGCAACTTCTTACTCAACCCGTCTCCAGAGGCAAGGGAAACAAAAGCAAAAATGAACTATTGGGACCTCATCAAAATAAAAAGCTTCTGCACAGCGAAGGAAACAATCAGCAAAACTGAAAGGCAACCAACAAGAATGGGAGAAGATATTTGCAAATGACATATTAGATAAAGGGTTAGTATCCAAAATCTATCAAGAACTTCTCAAACTCAACACCCAAAAAATAAATAATCCAGTGAAGAAATGAGCAAAAGACATGAATAGCTGCTTCTCCAAAGAAGACATCCAGATGGCCAACTGACACACGAAAAAATGCTCAACATCACTCATCATCTGGGAAATACAAATCAAAACCACAAGGAGATACCACCTCACACCTGTCAGAATGGCTAACATTAACAACTCAGGCAACAACAGATGTTGGTGAGGATGTGGAGAAAGAGGATCTCTTTTGCACTGCTGGTGGGAATGCAAACTGGTGCAGCCACTCTGGAAAACAGTATGGAGGTTCCTCAAAAAATTAAAAATAGAACTAGCCTATGACCCAGCAATTGCACTACTAGGTATTTATCCAAGGGATACAGGTGCGCTGTTTCAAAGAGGCACATGTACCCCAATGTTTATAGCAGCACTATTGACAATAGCCAACGTATGGAAAGAGCCCAAATGTCCATCGATGGATGAATGGATAAAGAAGATGTGGTATATATATACAATGGAGTATTATTCAGCAATCAAAAAGAATGAAATCTTGCCATTCGCAACTATGTGGTTGGAACTGGGGGGTATTATGCTAAGTGAAATTAGTCGGTCAGAGAAAGACAAAAATCATATGACTTCACTCATATGAGGACTTTAAGAGACAAAACAGATGAACATAAGGGAAAGGAAACGAAAATAATATAAAAACAGGGAGGGGACAAAACAGAAGAGACTCATAAATACGGAGAACAAACAGAGGGTTAGTGGAGGGGTTGTAGGAGGGGGGATGGGCTAAATGGGTAGGGAGCATTAAGGAATCTACTCCTGAAATCATTGTTCTATATATGCTAACTAACTTGGATGTAAATTTAAAAAAAAAAAATTAAATTTAGGGGCGCTGGGTGGCTCAGTCGGTTAAGCGTCCGACTTCAGCTCAGGTCACGATCTCGCGGTCCGTGAGTTCGAGCCCGGCGTCGGGCTCTGGGCTGATGGCTCAGAGCCTGGAGCCTGCTTCCAATTCTGTGTCTCCCTCTCTCTCTGCCCCTCCCCCATTCATGCTGTGTCTCTCTCTGTCTCAAAAATAAATAAACGTTAAAAAAATTTTTTTAAAAATTAAATTAAAAATATATGAAAAAAATTTTAATAAAATAAAATGAAAAAAAAATTTTTAAACTAATTAACAATATTTGGAATTGGAATGAAAAGGGAATTATCCATACAGATTCTTCAGACATTAAAAAGATAATAAAAATATCATGAGCAACTTTATGGTAACAAATTCAACAACTTAGAAGAAATGGAAAAGTTCTTTGGATAATACAACTTATCAAAATTGACACAAAATTAAATACAAATCTGAATATCCCTATATATATTAAAGAAATTGAATCCTTTTCAAAACCTTTCCCACAAGAAAATCCAATGACATCACTGGTGAATGTGCCTCTAAAATATTTAAGAAACAATTAATACCAATTTTATAGAAAACTCTTTCAGAAAATAGAGAACATAAAACTCTCCAATTTCTTTCATAAGGACATCATAATCCTGATACTGAAACCTGGCAAAGACATTACAGAAATGTTAAGACCAACATCTCTCCTGAATTTAACCCCAAAAATCCTCAATAAAATGTTAGCAAATAATAAACTATGGAAGTACTAGAAGAAAACATTATCTTGGAATGAGGAAAGCATTTCTAGCTATAATTTAAAATTCAGTAGACAAAGGAAAAGAATGGGGGCACCTGGCTGGCTCAGTCATTGGGGCATGCGACTTTTGATCTCAAGGTCATGGGTTCAAACTCCATTCTGGGCATAGAAATTACTTAATAAAAAAATAAAAATAGGGGCGCCTGGGTGGCGCAGTCGGTTAAGCGTCCGACTTCAGCCAGGTCACGATCTCGCGGTCTGTGAGTTCGAGCCCTGCGTCAGGCTCTGGGCTGATGGCTCGGAGCCTGGAGCCTGTTTCCGATTCTGTGTCTCCCTCTCTCTCTGCCCCTCCCCCGTTCATGCTCTGTCTCTCTCTGTCCCAAAAATAAATAAAAAACGTTGAAAAAAAAATAAAATAAAATAAAAATAAAAAAGGAATAGAATGATGACTACATAAAAATAAAAAACCTTCCTTTTCCATTTACTTCAGGAACAATAAATCTAAATTCAAATAAAAAGGCTTCTGCAAGGCAAGATACATGATAAATAAAGTAAAAAAAAAAAATAATAAATATTTGCAAAATACATCATACATAGAAAAAGCCTAATGTCTTTAATATATGTGAATTACATATATATATACTTACAATATAATACCCTGGGAAATTAATGTGTCTTAGAAATATTAATATAATCAATACTAATGTATAAATAATATCTATATATATTATATCCTAGAAATCAGTAAGAAAAAGATCAATAATTCAATAGACAAATAGACAACGATAAGACCAAACATTTCACAAAGAAATACAAAACATTCTTAAATATATAAAAATATGCTTAACGCTTTACATAATAAGAGAAATAAAATTCTCTTATATTAGCAAAAACTCAAGTTTGATGATATTCTCTTGTTGAGGGTGGTGAGAGTTTAAACTGGTATAGCCCCTATGTAAGGTAATTTGACTATAGATTTTATGCTGGCATTTACTCTTCTGGAATTTGCTTTGTAGTCATACTTGCACACATATGAAATCTTATACCAGTATATAACACTATATAGGTGTAACAAAAAAAAGAGAAAAAGTTTGTATGTGATGAGGAAAGGTCTCTAAGATAAAGTAATCAAAACAAAGAGGGAAAATAATACATATAGGACACTGTATTTTATGTAAAAAGATGGAAGAATAAGAACATATGTTTATATGGTTGTATGTGTAACAAAACTCAAGTGTATACACAAAAGTAGTAACATTGATAATCTGAGTTATACAGGTAGAAACATGGGAAGGAGACTCTTCAGATATATCTCTATTTTTTAAGCCACATAAATATATTAAATATTGAAAACGATTTTAAGTAGTTTCTTTAAAAAAAATCCAGGTAGCTCATGGAATCTCTGAGAGTGCTAGATACAGACACAAACAATGCTTAAAATCCCATCCAAGTTTCCACTGCATTGACAATGGAAATGGCACCACCCCTGGAACCCGGCCACTACTGCCTAGGGAAGCTGGAGGCCTTATTAACTGTCACAAAAACTGTTAGTATTTATTCATTAAAAATGACTTGAGGGGTGCCTGGGTGGCTCAGTCAATTAAGCGTCCACCTCTAGATTTTGGCTCAGGTCATGATCTCACAGTTTGTGGGTGAGAGCCCTACACTGGGCTCTTTGTTGGGTATGTGGAGCCTGCTTGGGATTCTTTCTCTCTCCCTCTCTCCTTCTCTCTCTCTCTGCCCCTTGCCCCACGCCTTCAAAATAAATAAATAAACATTTTTTAAAAAACACAACTTGAAGCACGGGAGGCTAAATACCTTGCCTAAGATATGCTACTAGCAAGTGTGAAATTGTGATACAAACATAAGTGGTATGCCTTTAAAACTCCCCCAACTAACTGCTATCCTGTGCTGTTGCCCTTAGATTGGCTGACTGGTCTGCTCTGGTAATTTTTTACCCTCTTTATATCATTGTAGTTAGTCATTCTAGTCTTTTCTATTTGCCACACATAGTTCTATGAAAGGATTGCTTTCAATGACTTTATTGGGGAAGAATGAAGCATGGATTTAGTAATAGATCAAGTAATAGATCTACTAATAGATTAGTAATAGATCAAGTTTTCCAGATTCAGCTTTGGTTTTGCTTCTAAATCGTTCTATTTCTCTTCATTAGCACTGGATGATGTGAACAGCTCTGGCCAGGACTTTCTAAAATGTCATTAAATGTGTTCATACCTTAAAAACTTTAATCTGCTCCATTACTGTGGAGCACATAATAATAGTAGGATTCTCTTTCGGTTCTTCTTCCAGTTTGTCCTCTCCCAGAGACCGCTTTTTTGCTGCCTTTCTTTTTTCTTGCAATTCTTTCTTATGCTTCATTTGGAAAAATTTCAGTGTCTTAAAAACTTCTCGGGAAAATTCATCTACATCAGCTTCCATGTTTTCCCCATTGAGGTCCAAAAAGCCTCCATCCATCCACCTGGATTGAAAGAAAAAATACTAAACTCAGAAATGTCTGGAGTGTAAAGGGGGACTTAGATATTCTTTAGGCTCGACTCTCATAAGAGAAACAACTGTGGGCAAGAGAAGTTACGTTTTTCTTAATCACACAGGTAGAGCTGATGGTAGAGAGAGAAGATTAACACCATCATCTCAGCCACGCTGCATGTGCTACAATACATATCAGACTGTAAATGGATGACTAAGGGTAGCCAAATAAAATGCAGGTTTGACTCCAAAAATATTAGTCAAATTCATTAATTGCATAAAAAAGTGAATCAGTTCTGGAAAACCCAAGTGACACTTTACATATTATATTGGTAAGGGTAGGTGCTACCTTACCAATGGTTGACACTTCTGTGTGACACTTGGTTCTCTTTCAAATGGATGAATATGTCCTACTTTCAAACACTTAACCAACAACAACATCAAATATCACTGCAACATTTTACAAGTCCTTCCATATCATTTGCTTAATTTTTAAAAAAATGTTTATTTACTTGCGAGAGAGTACTAGCAGGGGAGGGGCAGAGAGAGAGGGGGACACAGAATCCAAAGCAGGCTCCAGGCTCTGAGCTGTCAGCACAGAGCCTGATGCGGGGCTTGAACCCATGAACCATGAGATCACGACCTTAGCTGAAGTCGGACGCTCAACCGACTGAGCCACCCAGGTGCCCCAGATTTGCTTAATTTTTATTACACTAACAAAAATTACCGTTTTTCTGTTCGCTGCCACTTGAGAACAAAATTAAAAAACTTATGATAGGGCTCAATGTTCACTTTTAATTTATCCAGTTCAGGATATTTTGTCAATTCCCATTTGAAAAGTTCCTCTTCCTTGTTAATAAACTGAACTGCTTCTTCAGACTCCTGAATACGTTTCTGTAGTTGCCTTACATCTGTCACATACTGAAAGCAAATAATTGTTTATCTCAGGAAATATCCAAGTAATGTTATTAAAATAAGATTATATGACACTGCATGGGCTGTGTTCTTGCATTTATATTAAGGCTTTAAATATCAACTTCACAACAGAACTATGGTATAGAGTACAGAGCAAAATGTATGGGTCTGTCTATTTTACAGGTAGAACACTAAGTCACAAGAAAGATACATGAATAGTACCAGCTCAGGCCTAAGAGTCAGACCTTGTTTGCCAGAGTAAGCATATGTTTTTCATGTTTTTAAGTGTATGCAAACATGTCGTGTATTAATCTACAGGCTTGTCATAGCTACCGTCTTCTGTGTTCATCACACCTGTTGCATGCGGTCCAGTTCTGCAAATTCTGTAAACTCTTCCATGCGGCGTGATTCCTTTTCTATTTCCAAAATCAGTTTCTCTCTCTTGGCTATCAGCTCATTTTCTTTTTCATGTTTTGCATTCTCAATAAGCTTTTTAAGAGACAATTTAATCAGGTTATTTTGTTACAAAGGAAATTTATCAAATCAGAAATCTGAACGCTTTTTGTAGTAATAAAAACCACCACAGAAGTAAAAATGAGTACAAGAATGAAACACCGACCAGCATAAAAATGCAAATAATAATAAACCACACAGAAAATTTTCCCTAGCTTTCTGAAGTGATGGTAACAATTCTTACATATTAATTAGATACTTTATTTAACAGATAGATCCCGAGTGTCAAGAACTATTCAACACGTTACTTATATTAGCACAGTTATTGTTATTATTCTTATTACTTCAGACATGAAGACATTTAGACTTACAGAAATCAAGAGGTATGCCCAACGTCACAAAGTCATAAAAGTCAAGATCTGCATTAGAACTTGGGTTTATCTGACTGAAGTCCATGCTTTTTATTACTACACCATCTCACTTCCCACCATAGGAGAGACTGCTTTACACTAGAACTTTTCCAAAATCTAAAGTATACTCAGTCTGATACTGGGCAAGTTACTTAACTTCTCTGAGACTCATTTTTCTCATCTATGAAATGGGGAATTAGGAACACCTGGGATTTTTGCAAGTATTAAATGAGTTACTAAATGCAAAGCACTTAAGGCAGTGCTTACTATTATTATTATCAACTTACAATAGTTCTGACCTCTTTTTTTTCTGTTTCATTTGCAAAGTTTTTATTAGGACCTTTTATTTATGACCTTTAGAGCTCATAAATAACATTCTTTTTTTTTTTTTTTTTAATTTTTTTTTTTCAACGTTTTTTATTTATTTTTGGGACAGAGAGAGACAGAGCATGAACGGGGTAGGGGCAGAGAGAGAGGGAGACACACAGAATTGGAAACAGGCTCCAGGCTCCGAGCCATCAGCCCAGAGCCTGACGCGGGGCTTGAACTCACAGACCGCGAGATCGTGACCCGGCTGAAGTCGGACGCTCAACCAACTGCGCCACCCAGGCGCCCCAATAACATTCATAATCTGGCTCTGCTTACTACTTTTTCCCTCCAAGAAGTCTCCCAAAGTTATAAAAAATAGAAATTTATAAATATACATTGAGAATTATGCACAGTTTTTACACAATAATAGTCAGGTCGATGTTTCCAGCTGTCTAATCATCTCCCAGGACCTCTCATCCGAAACAGAATGACGGACTCTGAAATCTCGACAGCAGAAATGGCAACTCTGGCCCCAACCCACCATCCGCCCTCAGCATCACGGCACTGGGCAGGTGTTGGTTTTGGACAGTCATGGCAAAAGAGGAACTGCAGAAATGCTAGTTGGGATGGTGGTGCTGTGAGCAGAGGACAGCAAGCCGGGAAGGTTTCAGCCCTGTATCTGCCACAGCTCATACCTGGGACTGTATTTAAACTCTTGGTCCAAGAATCATCAAGAGCCGAACCACAGACTCAGCATAGGCCCAATCTGACTGTGGCCAACTGGAAGAGTTCCAGGCCATTACAAACCTGAAAAACGCTTCCTTGGTCCAGAGTTGGGGAACCCAAATGTCTCCCTAGTCTGTCGTCCTCAGTCACTAACAAGCAGCTCTTTCCTTCCAGGCAATGGGGTGGAGTGCCTGGAGCTACAGTGAGGCCAGAGGGACATGGTAGCTGCTGTCAAGTAGTTCTGACCTCTTTAATGTCAGTCCCACTTCTTACCAGACCCTGTATTAAGCCTAACATCCTGTCCTAAGCCTGCAGGACCATAAACGTTGCTGTCCCCAAACTCATATTAACACACGAAGTTACTTTTTAAAGGTAGATTAAATAAATGTGCTTAAAACGTCAGAATACAAAAGTACATACTGAAAAATATATTCACCTCATCATTTTCATCAAAGATGGGATTAATTTTCCAAGGCCACATAAGGACAGTTGAATTTAAAGCTAAGTCTTCTGGAGGAAATAGGAAAACATCTAAAAAGTAACTCATTCGGCGTTTGGATTCCTACAAAAGAAAACTCCAGGTATAATACACCATATAGGAAATAAACGCATTAGGGAAAAGAAAAGAACCAACAATTTCTCATACTCTTTCAAATTTCAATTTGACTCAGATTATTAACTGATATTTCATATTACCCAAATCACATGGGTATTTCAGTAGCTGTAGGATTATTTACTTGCTTCACACCACACAGCTGTAGACTTCTATGCTGGAAATAAAGCATTTTAAAGGTTTTATCTTTAAAAAATTTTTTTAATGTTTATATATTTTTGAAAGAGAGAAAGACTGCGTGAGTGGGGGAGGGGCAGAGAGAGAGGGAGGCACAGAATCCGAAGCAGGCTCCAGGCTCTGAGCTGTCAGCACAGAGCCCAATGCGGGGCTCGAAACCACCAATTGTGAGATCATGACCTGAGCTGAAGTCAGACACTTCACCAACTGAGCCACCCAGGTGCCTCTAAAGGTTTCATCTTGAAGTTGACTAACCATAAAGGTACTCTTGGTCCTCCTTGTGCATGACTGAAAAAGGTGATCAAATATGCAGCTTTTGTTTGACACTTTCAACTTTTGATTTCAAAGAATTTTGTATTTTTGGGGTGCCTGAGTGGCTCAGTTGGTGAAGCATCTGACTTCAGCTCAGGTCATGATCTCATGGTTCGTGGGTTTGAGCCCCATGTTGGGCTCTGTGCTAACAGCTCAGAGCCTGGAGCCTGCTTCAGATTCTGTGTCTCCCTCTCTCTCTGTTCCTCCCCCACTCAAACTCCCTCTCTCTCTCTCTCTCTCTCTCTCTCAAAAAATAAATAAAGACTTAAATTTTTTTAATGAATTTTATATTTTTTATTATTATGTATTTATTTTTGAATCTTTGGTGACATAGATTTTGGCATCTTTTGTTTTGTTTTGTATCTTCAATGACATTATCACCTTTCTCACCTACCACTGACATTGTAATCTCACCTACCACTGCAATTGTCCAGGAAGAGTTTGGGGTGAAAGTCAGATCCTGTTTCCCATAGTAAGTACATGTTTTTCTTACATATTTTTCCTCTTTGCAAAGGGGAAAAATAACCTTTAAACCAGTAGACTGGCATGAATGGATAAATTGAGGACCTTTACCTCCTATCGCTTTCATTGATACATATGCAGTGCTGTAATTTTTAAGAATTAAAATACATATTGAGGAGGGCACCTTTTGGGATGAGCACTGGGTGTTGTATGGAAACCAATTTGACAATAAATTTCATATATTGAAAAAAAAAGAATTAAAATACAGACTCAAAGATCTAATTTACAAGTTTTTGGTATGACATATATAGTATATATGTATATAATATGTATATAATGTGTACAATGCATATTATATTGCATGTAGAAATATAACTTTCAAAACTTCATCTATGCAATTAACTATATTAATAGATTAAAGGAGAAAAAGCATAGATGCAAAAAAGAAAGGATCTGATAAAATTCAACATCCATTTATAATATAAAAAAAAAAAAACTGAAAGGTACAGCCTCCAGTTATGGAATGAATACGTTACGGAGATAAAAGGTACAGAATAGGGAATATAGTCAATGGTATTGTAATAGTGCTGTATTGTGCAAATATGGTAACTACATTTGTGAGCACAGCATAAGGTACAGAGTTGTCGAATCACTATGTTGTAAACTTGAAACTGATGTGACATTGTGTGTCAACTATACATCAATTTTTTTTTAAAAAAGGGGGGGAGCTCAAAATAAACAAATAAATAGCACCTAATAGAAGAGCGCATACTAATCCGATAAAGGTACCTATTAAAGAAACACACACACACCAAATGTCATACTTAATAGTGAAATATTGAAAGCTCCCCCTTTGAGGTTGGGATCAAGTGATTACTGTACTAGAGTCCTAGTCAGTCCATCGTAGCAAAGAAAATAAACAAGATTTTGGAAATGTGTAATGTTTATGAGGATAGAACCAAAACTCTCATTATTTGCAATTTATATGATGGTTTATGTAGACATCCCAAAAGAATCTCAACTATTAAGAAGGGAAATAAAACATATGTAACATTTTTGAAGTTAAAGTTTTTAAAGAAAAAAGAAACCTCAAAAATTAAGAAAAAATTTAGCAATAGATATTAAGGTATACATAACAATAAATTTATATTATAGCCCTAAGTAGAAAATAAATATCCCTTAGTTCATAGTGATATGAATAAGTAATTGAATAAATTAATAAGTGGAAAAGCAGACAAATCTCTCATGCAGAAGAAATCCAAATAAATTATGTAGCTACTCCATGGTAAAGGAGGAGAGCATAACTCCCCAATTCTGAAGTGTGGGTTGCATATAGTGACTTCCTTCCAGAGAGGACATCACAGAAAGGGGGAGAAAAGAGTGGAGAGACTTGATAAACACTATTTAAGACTAGTGGTCAAGGTCAACATTAATAGTGATAAGTCATGTTGATAATATGTACCCTTCATACGATGTGATGATGTGTGTACACTTAACCTTTGTGATTCTCTTTCCAAAAGCCCACTACCTCAGTCTAGTCAAGAGAAAAACATCAGATGAATTCCAACAGAGCGCCAGCCTATGATATACCTGACCTGTACTTCTCAACACTGTCAAGGCCATTAAAAAGCAAAACAAAACAAAACAAATCTGAGAAACTATCAGAGCCCAGAGGAGCCTAAGAAAACACAACTAGAGGGGTGCCTGGGTAGTTCAGTTGGTTAAGTGTCCGACTTTAGCTCAGGTCACAATCTCACAGTCGGTGGGTTCAAACCCTGCATCAGGCTCTGTGCTGACAGCTGAGAGCCCAGAGCCTGCTTCGGATTCTGTGTCTCCCTCTCTCTCTGCCCACCCCACCCCCATACTCTATCTCTCTTAAAAATAAACATTAAAATAAAATAAATAAATAAATAAATAAATAAATAAATAAATAAATAAAATATTGTAATTAAAAGATTCTTACCTTGATCCGTAAAATCAACTCTTGAATCCCTATAGTCCGAGCTTTTTCTACATAAGATATCAGATCCATCATCTCTTCTGTTGTCTCAGGGACTTTTAATGCATGCTCTTTAATTGCTTCAAAATCACTGCAGATACTGACACAATGCTCTGCTTTACTATGGTTATAGTAATTAATGCTATATCATATTTGATATATGTGTTATAAATATTACAAAATATGAACCGTGATAGCCTCAAAATATTAAATCACTAAGACGTCTTGAAACATTTAAGGACAACTTAGCTGATGTAACTTGGTATACATCATACATCTACAAAAATCTATGAAATTGACATAACGTTTTTATGTAGAAATTATGGTATATTAGAAAAAAATTTTCTATGGATCTCTTCAACTCTCTTGAACATCCAGCTAAGCAGTGTGATGTAGAGTGTACTTAGGAATGGTAAGCAGGCCAATGTGAATACAAAGAAGGGGACATTATGAAGCTGGAGAGGTGAGCAGTAATTAGATCATGTAGGGCTTAATATGTCATTCTTGATTTTCAAAAATTTAGGAGGGATGCAACAAAGTGGACAATGCCAAAAAGACAGGTGATCCTACGAGGGCACTTTCACCTTGCTAGAGCAGAATCTGTGTCCCTTTGGGAGAGACAGTACCACAAAAGACAAAGGCAGACAAAATGAGAGCAAATGATTGGCCCAAACAGATGCTAAACTAAACAGTGAGTAAGAAAAGCGTTCTTTAATGATTATTTATTTAATAAACTGTACCTAGTGGCACACATTCCTCCTTTTGATGTTATCTATCTCAAGTAGGGAATTTAAATGGAAAAGAATGAAGGAATGAACTAGATAGAGGAAACTGGACAAATTTTCAGCTGCTCTTATGTCATGGGTTTATAATAATATACAGTTATTTTGTTGGAAGTGACAGAATTTTCCAGAAAAGTCACAGATACCACAAAAATAAATACCAAAAAATGTCATGTTAAACATAAATCATTTTTTGATTAAGGCATTGTTGTGGCTCTTATTCCATGGGATTGTTAGAAACGAATGCTTTGCCATTGTTGATATCTTTTTGTGTAGTACACTTTTGTACAAAGCATGCCTGACAATACTTCACTTTTTGACAGTCAAATTTTAAGTTTGTTTGTTTGTTTATTTATTTATTTATTTATTTTTGAGATAGAGCAGGGAAGGGGCAGAGAGAGAGGGAGACAGAGAAGCCCAAGGCAGGGCTCCAGCCCACGAACTGTGAGATCCAGACCTAGCTGAAACCGAGACAGACACTTAACTGACTGACTAAGCCACCCAGGTGTCCCTGACAGGCATATACTTTTTGTTTACTTAAAAATATTTATTGATGTGATGGCTCCCTTCATTGGGTGACTATTCTACACCAAGCACAGTGCCAGATGCTTTACAAACATAATCTGTGGAGGTTCCTGGGTGGCTCAGTCAGTTAAGCATCCAACTTGAGCTCAGGTCATGATTCCATGGTTTGTGAGTTCAAGCCCTGCATTGGGCTCTCTGCTGTCAGCACAAAGCCCACTTCAGATCCTCTGTCTCCCTCTCTCTCTGCCCCTCCCGCTTGCCCCCTCATGCTCACACTCTCTCTCTCAAAAATAAACATTTAAAAAAATGTAATCTGTGATCCTAACATTAGTCCTTCAGGGAAAGTATTATTTTTCACAGCTGGCACAGCAGAAAACTGAGGCTCAGGGAAATTAACTTGCCTGGAGTTATAGAGCTAGTTCATTACAGAGCCAGGATTCAAATCTAGATCTTTCTGACTCTAAAGCACATGATTTTCTCACATTGCTTCTGGGAAAATAAACATACTAGCTAGCATTGATTGAATGCCATGTCCCAGGCACTGTGCTAGGTGCTTTACATGTATTAGTTTTAGTCCTTACAGAAGTTACAAACTAAGATTCTTTTGGAGACAGGCAGGTAACAGATGAATTAAATGAGTTGGATGATGAGTTGATTCAGCAGTGGGTGAACAAACCAAAGGACACATTCCACATAAAATGGAAACTGCTTCTCAGTTCCACCTACCACTGCAGGCCCAACAAGGCACAGTCTTCCCACCTTTTCAAGAAAAGTAAAAGATCTGGATTGTGTGTGCGTGTGTGTGTGTGTGTGTGTGTGTGTGTGTGTGTGTGTCAACATTTTGAAATTTTGACAGCTAATTCAAAATGTGTTTAGACAGGGGCACCTGGATGGCTCAGTCAGTTGAGAATCTGACTTCAGCTCAGGTCATAATCTTGCAGTTCTTGAGTTCAACCACCACATGGGGCTCACTGCTGTCAATGGGGAGCCCACTTCAAATCCTCTGTCCCCATCTCTCTCTGCTCCTCCCCTGCTCTCTCTCTCAAAAAATAAAATAAAATACAGGGCTCCTGGGTGGTTCAGTCGGTTAAGCATCCGCTTTCGGCTCAGGTCATGATCTCACGGTTTGTGAGTTCGAGCCCCGCATCGGGCTCTGTGCTGACAGCTCGGAGCCTGGAGCCTGCTTCGGATTCTGTATCTTCCTCTCTCTCTGCTCCTCCCCTGTTCTCTCTCTCTCTCTCTCAAAAATAAATAAACATTAAAATACGTTTAAAAAAATGAAACCCAGCATGAGACAAGGAAAAAGTGTCTGCATGACATATCCAACTAGCAAGCCACTAGTTTATGAATCTAATTTTACAACCACTCTGCAAAGTAGGTATTGCTGTCTCTATTTTACAGATGATAAAAATAAGTTAGGTAAGACCACAATATTGGGGTCAGGAACAATCCAAGATCTTCCCAATATCATTGAAAGTTTATAGTCTTTCTGTTTTCATGCAGCCTGTATCCAAACACTAGTTTATTTCAGTTTCTTAAAAAAAAAAAAATCCTGTGTTTCCTCAAAACAATTCTCAAACCATATCAAACAAACAAAAACCAGACCAATGGGACTACAAGGGAAAGTCCTTAGGAGGCAGCTGTGAAGAAAAAATTGTAAGAACTTATATTTTAATCTTTTAAAAATTTTTTTTTAAATTGGGGCACCTGGATGGCTCAGTCGGTTGGGCATCCGACTTTGGCTCAGGTCATGGTTTCACAGTTCATGGATTTGAGCCCCGCATCGGGCTCTGTGCTGACAGCTCTGAGCCTGGAGTCTGTTTTGGATTCTGTGTCTCCTCGCTCTCTGCCCCTCCCCCGCTAGCACTCTGTCTGGCTCCGTCCCAAAAATAAACAAACATTTAAAAATTTGTTTTTAATTTTTTTAAGTTTATTTACTTACTTATTTTTTAGTAATCTCTACACCCAGTGTGGGTCTCAAACTCACAACCCCAAGATCAAGAGTCACATGTTCTTCTGAATAAGCCATCCAGGCACCCCCTAATCTTTTAAACAAGAGTTATCATTAGCAAAATATTTCTTTTAACCCTATAATTCCAAGTTTAGCAATTAATTCTACTTACCTTTCATTTTCTTTTCTATGTTTTGAAGCTATGTCATTTAATAATATGTTTGCAAAGGCTTTTGCTTTGTTTGTTAGACCCGTCTTCAAATCTTCACAATCCAAACGCACCATAGGGAAATGAACCCACTGAGGCAAAAGCATTATTTCTGAGGCGAGACTGAGAAATCTTCCTATAAACTTAAAAAAATAAAAAAGCATTTAAAAATCAGATCCAAGTATATTACTTGCACAGCTAGAAACCTTCAAAACAAAGTACAAACTGTTGAGCAAAGATACCCTAAAATTTTTCCCACATGGCTCCCACTTACATTTCCAACTTCATCTTCTAAATTTGCTGTGTACTACATTCCTATGTTACCTATTCTTCACCTATCTTGGTCATGCTACAGTTCCTCTGTACCCATAAACATCTCCTTCAAAGCCTGGCTCACTATTCACTTCTTCAAGAAACTGTCACCAATATTCCGAAGCAGATGCAACCACTCCCTCTTCTGTGCTTCCACAACATCTTGTTCACATCTCCATTCCAGCACCTATCTGTACATATCATGGTTGTTAGTCCTATGTCTGACTTCCAGGCCAAATATAAGCTCCTGAGGATAATGTGCGTGTATCATTTATTTTAACGTCACCAAAACCTTGCTAGGTGTCTGAATGTGATGAAGAGATTTTTGTTGAAGCAATGAATGAGTTAATGAATGACTAAAGAAATTATGGGGTGAGGAGAGCCTGGGTGGCTCAGTTGGTTGAGCATCGGACTCCTGATTTTGGCTCACGTCATGATCCCAGGGTCGCGGGATTGAGCCCCATGTGAGGCTCAGCACTGAGCATGGAGCCTGCTTAAGAATCTCTCTCTCTCCCTCTGCCCCTCTCCCCCACTTGCTCTCTCTCTCTAAAATAAAATAAAATAATAAATTATGAAATGAACCTATGAATTTACTATAATGATGTTCTGAATGAGAAATTCTATTAACTTCAATTGAAGCATTTACTTTACAGGGAAAAAAAATTCACCCTAATTTTAAAACAGAAATTCAAAGGCACTCATGAAAAACAGAATTACCACTTACTTCTGTGTATTCATCAAAAGTATGATCTTCTGCTTGGAAAGTCTCTATCAGCTCAACCGCAGACCCATCAAGAAGCCAATTATATTTTTCAACTGAAAATCAATAACCTAATTTAAATCTCAACAATAAGACCCATTCAAAAAGATAAAGTGTTTTGTTGATATGGTCAGGGAAATGAGTAGACTATTCAATTAAATATTATTAATAGAGAATTAACATACATTAATAAAATAGACCTAACAAGCAAACCAGGTTAAACATGACATTTTAAAATAAAGATAATAGTGTATGCTAATGATCTTACAATAATATAGAGGTACTGTTAAGCCAGTTAATAGAAAGTTTTGATTAACAGAATGTCAAGTAACAATCCTGACCCCATACATACTTGAGGAGACTATAAAACTGAGCTGCAGTCTCTTCAAAACTATTCTTCGAAATTATCTTGATTTAACTCTTGATTTAGCTTTCTCCTTATTCCAACATCTCTTCTCTATATCTTTTTGCTTCATCACCCTGTTCCAGTTAACATTCACCCATTAGACTTGACAACAGAATTCAAGTTTCTTAGGTTGGGTTGGATCTGTGATTCTGCCAAAAACCATGCCTATGCTCACTTCTGGTTCTTCCTGCTCTTTCATGACAGCCCAAGACAACCAAATATCTGACCAATTTCTAGTAAAAATAAAAATGGTATTCTTTTACGATAAAATAATATATGTCATATATACCATATGTCTCATAATGTTTTCTTGCACCTTCTAAGTTATGATGTACTGCTGCCTTCAGTGTAGTAACAGCCCATTGTGACACATGTTCAGGAAGTTCTGTGTCCAGATTTACAGCTGGGGAAGTTCCTGAGAGCCAAGAGGGAACTGTTTGGACATTCTAACAAAAATTAAAATGACAATTTATGAAACCAGTATCTGTGCAATTGGGCTATACATAGAGCTTATACTATATTTTTAAACATTATTTTCATATTTCAACAGTCCAAAAAAAGATAACTTGATGAAAAATAATGATTTAGAGTTGTATATTTTTAATCTAATATAAAAACTTGCATTAGTTTTCTATCATTCAACAAGTATTTATTGAATAATTATATCTAAGTGATTATATTAGAATGTACAAAGAACAAACATGATGTGGATCTTGTCCTTAAGAAGCTCACAACTACACAGGGAGAATCAAACATGCACAAAAATACCAATTCACAGCTACAATAAAAGTTCTAAGAAGGAAAAACATCATTTCCATCCAGGAAATGTTACCAAAGAGAAAGCACGTTCTAACTTGAAATAACTTGGAGGATGGAAATAAAACAGAGTTATAACATTTTATGTACATGTCCACTTTATAGAGTTTCAACTCAGTTTAAATTTTTGAAAGAGGGGGCACCTGGGCGTCTCAGTTGGTGAAGTGTCCAACTTTGGCTCAGGTCATGATCTCGCGGTTCATGAGTTTGAGCCCCACATCAGGGTCGCTGTTGTCAGCCTGTCAGTGCAGAGCCTGCTTTGGATCCTATGGCCCCCTCTCTCTACCCCTCCCTTGCTTGCACTCTCCCCCCAAATAAATAAATATTAAAAAATAATAATAAAATTAAAATAAAATAATAAAATACTGAAAGAGGCCCATATAAAGAAACCCAATGGATAATGAAGACGAAATACCTGCAGAGCTTCAGTTATTCGCTCTACCAAACCCAAAACAACATCTTCCAAATCTTGAAAGGTAGGATAAAATTCCATTTTATCCTCATCAAATGTCAGTTCCATCTTAAATATTGGCAGCCCACATTGATCTTCTTGGTCAAAGAGCTTCACAAATCCTTCTACAGTTCTCTTTAAGAAATCCTTTAGCTGCATGATGTCGTAAATTAACATTACTTTAGAAAGTACAAATTCAACCTTTAACCTTTTAACCTTTTGTTCAAAATCAGTGAGCTATTACCTACAATTAATTCATTCTATCAATTCATTTACTCTTCAAAATTATCTTCATTCAGCACAGTATGTTCTAAGTGTAGTCTAAAACAATAAGTAGAATGATATATGCAAACTTTGATTTTTTTTTATAGACTAGCAACAATCCTAAAATGGCAACTCAGAATCTTCCACATTCTTCAGTAATTCTTTCCATGGTACAGAAAACATTCCAGAAAAACTAAACAAAGTGAAGATTAAGGGGAGGAGAGGCCCGACACCTGAGAATGAGGGTGTCATGGGGTGACATGCACGTGAGGTGAGGGACAGTTAGTATGCTAAAGCAAGCTGCTAAGGTTGATAGTTAAATATTCAAGAATTGTGTGAGCCAGTTACTAAACCCTTGGATGCTTGAAAATTACACTGTGGGAATATTTCCACCAGGAAATTGGCAAACACTACAAATTAGGGCTTCTCCCCAGCCTGGAGAGTTGGATTTCCAGCAAATCACCAGGTGAGGGTGAAGCCACTGGACATTAGAAACATGCACAATAAGGGGAACCTGGGTGGCACCAGACTTCGGAACAGGTCATGATCTCACAGTTCATGAGTTCAAGCCCTGTGTCGGGCTCTGTGCTGACAGCTTTGAGCCTGGAGCCTGGTTCAGATTCTGTGTCTCCCTCCCTCTCTGCCCCTCTCCTGTTTGCTCTCTCTCTCTCTCTTAAAAATAAACATTAAAAAAATTTTAAAAATGTGCACAATAAGTTACCAAACTATGAATAATGCATTCTTATGTAGAATCAACTATTTGAAATTTAGCCAAGGGGACAAATATAATGATCTTCAAAATGTTCCTCATCTCTATTTTTTATCAAATAATCATAGTCCTCTTAAGAGGATAAAGATAGAAAGTACATCATGTATATTAATTACAGAGTTATATACTAGATATTAAATGTGTCCTTTTAAGGATGTGTTGCAGGGCACCTGGATGGCTCAGTTAAGCGTCTGACTCTTGATTTTGGCTCAGGTCATGGTCATGATCTCATGGTTCTGGGATGGAGCCTTTTTTAATTTTTTTTATTTTTTTTTAATGTTTATTTATTTTTGAGACAGAGAGAGACAGAGCATGAATGGGGGAGGGGCAGAGAGAGAGGGAGACACAGAATCGGAAGCAGGCTCCAGGCTCTGAGCCATCAGCCCTGAGCCCAATGCGGGGCTCGAACTCACGGACCGCGAGATCGTGACCTGAGGTGAAATTGGACGCTTAACCGACTGAGCCACCCAGGCGCCCCTGGGATGGATCCTTAAATCGGGCTCTGCTCTGAGTGTGGAGCCTGCTTGGGATTCTCTCTCTGCCCCTCTCTCACTGGTGTGCTCTCTCTCTCAAAATAAATAAAAATTTCTTTTAAAAAGTATACATTGCAAAATTCATGGAATCTTTGGGGATATTTTACAAAAGGGAAAGTTTTTATTCAGAACTGTTTTTGTAGAACTGTATTTCTATAATAGTAAAAATTTGAGGAGAGAATTAATATTCTCTTTAAAAATGATCAATTCAAGGGGCACCTGGGCGGCTCAGTCAGTTAAGCGTCTGACTCTTGATATCGGCTCAGATCATGATCTTGCAGTGGTGAGATCAACCCCCAAATCAGGCTCTGTGCTGACAGCATGGAAGCTGCTTAGGATTCTCTCTCCCCTTCTCTCTGCCCCAGCCCTGCTCTCTCTCTCTCTCTCTCTCTCTCTCTCTCTCTCACACACACACACACACACTCTCTCTCTCTCTCTCTCAAAATAAATAAATAAATAAATACTGTAAAAAAGATGATCAATTCAATTTCAAACCAAGATTTTACTAAGAAAAACATGAGAATCAATCAACTTGAAATTTCATATGTTCAAAAAAATGTTTACTGGGATAGTCCTTTTTGTTAATATTCTCCAATAAAGCTATAGATAATTAGTTGATAGCCTTTAAGCATGAGCCCAGTTATCACTCATAATACTGACACATACTTCTAGAATTTCCTTTCATTTTAGATTGCTTCAGATCTTGCTTCAGAAATGAAGCATTTTTATGCTAAACGTATTTAAATAAAATTATGATAAAAATGTTTTTCTTATTTCAAAATAACTACCTAGCACTATGTCTGAATAGAATTTTATTTAAAATAGTAAACTAAAGAGCACCTGGGTGGCTCAGTTGGTTAAGCATCTGACTTCCCCTTAAGTCATGATCTCACAGTCCGTGAGTTTGAGCCCCAAGCTGGGCTCTACACTGACAGCTCAGAGCCTGGAGTCTGCTTTGATTCTCTGTCTCCCTTTCTCTCTCTGCCCCTTCCCCGCTTATGTGCTCTCTTTCCCTCAAAAATGAAATAAATACTTAAAAAATAATAAAATAAAACATCAGTTTTAAATTTAGCACCCAAAAAATGAATAATCCAATTAAGAAATGGGCAGAAGACATAAATAGACATTTTTCCAAAGAAGATACACAGATGGCTAACAGCCACATGAAAAGATGCTCAACATCACTCATCATCAGGGAAACACAAATCAAAACCACGATGAGATACCATCTCCCACCTGTCAGAATGGCTAAAATCAAAAACGCAAGAAACAACAGGTGTTGGGGAGGATGTGGAGAAAGGGGAACTTTCTTGCATTGTTGATGGCAATATAAACTGGAGCAGCCACTCTAGAAAACAGTATGGAGGTTCCTCAAAGAGTTAACAATAAAATAAATAAATAAAAATTTGTTTAAAAAGTTAAAAATAGAACTACCCTACAATTAGGCAATTGCACTACTAGGTATTTACCCAAAGAATACAAAATTACTAATTCAAAATGTTGCATGCACCCCAAAGTTTATAGCAGCATTGTGTACAACAGCCAAATTATGGAAGCAGCCCAAGTGTCCACAGATAGATGAATGGATAAAGAAGATATGGTATAGAGACATGCAATGGAATATTATTCAGCCATAAAAAAGAGAATGAATCTTGCCATTTGCAATGACATGGATGGAGCAAGAGAGTATTATGCTAAGTGAAGTAAGTCAGAGAAAGACAGATACCATATGACTTCACTCATATGTGGAATTTAAGAAACAAAACAAATGAGTAAAGGGGGAAAAAATATAGAGACAGAGAGGCAAACCAAAAAACAGTCTCTTAACTATAGAGAAATGATGGTTACCAGAGGGGATGTGGGTGGGGGATGGGTGAAATAGGTGATGGGGATTAAGGAATGTACTTGTGATGAGCACCGGGTGTTATATGGAAGTGTTGAATCACTATACTGTACACCTGAAACTAAATATTACATTGTATGTTAACCAACTAGAATTTAAATAAAAACTTAAAATATAATAAAATAATAAACTAATTATAATAGCATTATCATTCAAGATATATAAAATATATTTACCTGATTTGACATAAGTGTAGAAACACAGTTATAAAATGCATCCCATTTTTCAGGTCTGATGCCTTCTAGAGCCTCCTTCTTTGTGAAAAGATTTATGACCTTTGGATACCATGTGTTCATTATCTTCTCTTCTGCCTTTCTAGCTTGTATTGACAGATCATTTTTTAGTGATTCACAATCAATTGGCCCTTTAGCTCTGTTTATGAGAAGTATAAAAATGATTTAAAGCAAATGATAAATATTGGTCCTAATACATAATTGTTGAAAAAAGTAAGAAAATTTTAATCTAAAGAAAAGTTCTCAAGATTCATCAGTTTAAAATGTCTACAGTGAAAATATAAAGATTCAAGCATGAGATATTCAAATCTTAAATGTTAGTTAATAAATATGAGATTTTTACCTAATTCCTGTTAAATCTAGCAAAATCGTATTGGAAAATGTCGTATAACCAAGGTCCAGTAATATTTTCATAGTTGGATGAACAATGTGCAAATTAGCTAATATTTGACTTCTTGTCTGCACATAGCTAGAATGCCAAGGCTTAGAATAATCCAGTCCTCTGGAAAAGCAAAACACCATATCAAGCAGAATTCAAACAATATACTCTAACTTTTAGGAAATAATAGTTATGACATGGAATTAATATTAAAGCGAGAAGAAGACTGGGAAATGTGGTCAGCGATCAAAGCTTTATGCATGTAATAAAAAGGCATCAAGATCTTGAAAGTGTATTATTGGCACACCTGGGTGGCTCAGTAGGTTAAGCACCCAACTCTTGATTTCAGCTTAGGTCATTATCTCACCATTCGTGGGATTGAGCCCCGAGTCAGGTTCTCTGCTGACCACAGGGAGCTTGCTTGGAATTCTCTCTCCCTCTCTCTCTGTCCCTCCCCTGCTCACATGCGGCTTGCTCTCTCTCTCTCTCTCTCTCTCAAAATAAATAAATAAACATTAAAAAAAAAGAGAGAGAGAGTGAGAGAGAAAGTGCATTATCTTCAGAGAGGACAGACTGATGGGCCAGGTACCCTGCTAACTTCCACTGTGCTCTGGCTCAGTTACCCTGGGTATGGATAAACGAACTCAGGACTGGGAAGAGAGGAAGAAATCTGTCTGGTATACACCAGAGGTTACTTAAGGCCAAGTTGACCTATACATCCTTAAAGATTCTCCTGATTGTGTAAGCAACAAATAGACAAGTTCAGAGCAAGGATACACCACAGTAGTGCTATTCTTCAGATGTATTCAAAATAGCTTCACAATTCTAGACTTAAATGTTAGATCAGCTTATTTTCAATCTGTTATCAAAACCTAGATGCAGGGGCATCTGGGTGGTGCAGTCGGTTGAGCGTCCGACTTCAGCTCAGGTCATGATATCACAGTCCATGAGTTCAAGCCCTGAGTCAGGGTCTGTGCTGACAGCTCACAGCCTGGAGCCTGCTTCGGATTCTGTGTCTCCCTCTCTCTCTGTCCCTCCCCTGCTCATGCTCTGTCTCTCTCTGTCTCAAAAATAAATAAAAACATTAAAAAAAATTTTTTTAAACCTAGATGCAATACTGTTTTTAAAATAATTTACTCACACAGGGGATTCAGGTAAAGGGCCTCCTTCATCTTCAAGCCATTTAACCGGAGGTTTCACGAGAACACTCCTCACTAAAACACATACATGTATTAATATTTCTTGAAAACTCTCACAAGTCCTACTCAAACTTTCTAACTTTTCATATTGGATAATATAGCTTATTGAGCATTAAAGTGAGTATGAGAAAAAAAAATCCTTTATTTGAAAAAAAATCAAGTTGTTGGTACTATTTAGGTGTTACTTTAGGGGTGAATTCAGATACAGTAAAGCTTTAAGTTTCAGCTTTTTGCATTCTATCTACTCAAAGGCCACTTAAAAGAATTTATTCCAGGGGTTCCTGGGTGGCTTGGTCAGTTGAGCATCGGACTCTTGATTTTGGCTGAGGTCATGTCCTCATGGTTCCTGAGATCGAGCTATGCATCGGTCTCTGTGCTGACAGCATGGAGTTGCTTGGGATTCTCCCTCTCTCTCTCTCTCTCTCTCTGCCCCTCCCCTGCTTGCACGCTCTCTCTCTCTCTCTCTCTTTCTCTCACAAAATAAATAAACATTAAAAAAAACTTATGCCAATAAAAATTTCCAATATTAAATCCCTAATAAATTTCTCTAAATACACTAATACTTTTTTTTTTTTTTTTACAATCCGGTATTAAACAGTGTAACTACAATCAGAAAGACAAAGAGAAAAATGAAAAAGCCCTTAGCTAATAAGCACAGGAAAAAAAAAATTATACAAAGTTCCCTTAAATTACAAAGATTTTGACTAGATTATAAGCTCAAAATAAAAGCTTTAAATAAAAATAGTATGTAAGAAATACATACAGCTAAATATATAAATTATTCATTATTCATATTTCTACTTTTGATTGAAGGGGTGGGAAACAAAAGTAAAAGAAGCTTGGCATTTGTGAAATGCTACTTACCCAGATATCTCTTCATGCTTTTTTCAAAGTCACTTGACACCTCATTTATGAGACTTTCAACAAGTTTTTCTCTTTCTTTCCCTTCCTTTAAAGACTCAGGTATCAGCATTAACATGTGATCCAGCCATTCCTGCTGAATAGGCACCATGGGACTACTTTCTACACGTTGCTTCATATAAATATAGTTGAACTGAGAATGTAATAAGAAAAAACTAAATGTTCTAAATGGTATATCAGTGTAACTCCGGTGCTCTGTCTTTTCAAGACAACATTTTTTTGGAATAGAAATATTCTGAAAAATAACATGTTTTCAGAATAAAAACACTTGGAAGTATGAGCTGCAAAGAAACCATTTTTTCAAGTACTCAGTATATATTTATTAAATGAATAAGAATTGGAAATTGGGAGTAAGGCCTGGGCTAGGGAAGCTGGGCATGCCCATGTTATCCACTCAAACATCGAAATATTTAGCATTAATCCATTAAACAGTAAAAAATTAGCAAATATGCACCCAGCACAAAGGTACAAAGTCACAATTGATAAAATAGCCAAAAATGACAGGAAATAGTAGCAATAAATTATGCATAGGTATTATTAAATATTTTAGAATATTAATCAAGTTGATTAATTTAAAGTATTATCAGGGTGTTTCCCCACCCACCTCAAATCTGCATTTTACACTTGAGAAAACTAATCTTGTCATTAACTCTTCACTCAAACCAGGGTTGGAGTTTAAGGTTTTCTGTATTAAAATACATATAAATGTTGAGGTTCCTGGGTGGCTCAGTTGGTTAAGCATCCTACTTCAGCTCAGGGCATGATCCCATAGTTCGTGAGTTCGAGCCCTGCATCAGGCTCTGTGCTGATAGCTCAGAGCCTGGTGCCTGCTACAGATTCTGTGTCTCCCTCTCTTTCTCTCTCTGCCCCTCCTCTGCTCATGCTCTCTCTCTCTCTGTATGTTGAAAATAAATAAATGTTAAAAAAAATACATATAAATGCAGATTCATCAGAATCTTAAATATACAATAGAAATCAATTAGGTTATCTTTAATATTTAAGAGTGTACTATGAATTTAATATGCCAAATTTGTTGGGACTCTCTGAATAGGAATACAGTATTGTGTTTTTTTTTTTATTTTTTTAACGTTTATTTATTTTTGAGAGAGACAGACAGACAGACAGACAGAATCCAAAGCAGCCTCCAGGCTCTGAGCTGTCAGCACAGAGCCCAACGCAGGGCTTGAAACTGTGAGCCCTGAAATCATGACCTGAGCCAAAGTGGGATGCTCAACCGACTGAGCCACACAGGCACCCAAGGAATACAGTATTGTAAAACAAAAAATAGGGGCGCCTGGGTGGCTCAGTCAGTTAAGCATTTAACTCTTGATTTCAGCTCAGGCCATGATCTCATGGTTCATGAGACAGAGCCCAGAATTGGGCTCTGCACTGACAGCTTGGCGCCTGCTTGGGATTCTCTCTCTCCCTTTCTCTCTCTGCCCCTCCCCTGCTTGTACTCCCTCTCTTTCTCTCAAAATAAATAAATAAACATTTAAAAAACAAGGTTTTCACTGAATAATAGTTTTTAATTTTGATGAAATACAATTTATTGGGGTTTTTTTCTTTTATGGGTTATGCTTTTTGTGTCAGTCTGAAGACTCTGCTTAGCTCCAGGTTTGCTTCTAAGTTTAAATAATCTCTACACCCAATGTGGGGCTTAAACTCACAACCCTGAGATCAAGAGTTGCATGACAGCAGCAAGCCCGATGTGGGGCTTGAACTCACGAACCAAACCATGAGATCATGACCTGAGCCAAAGTCTGACGCTTAACCAACTGAGCCACAAAGGTGCCCCTAAAAGTTTTTGGTTTTATGTTTTACATTTAAATCTATGATCTAATTTTAGTAATTTTTGTACAAGGTGTGACATTTAGGCTGAAGTTTGAGGGTTTTTTTTGTTGTTGTTTATTTGTTTTATTTTTTTATGGATGTCCAATTGCTCCACCCCATTTGTTGAAAACACTATCCTTCTTCTGTTGAATTAATTTTTGCACTTTGTCAAAAATTAGCTGGCTGTACTCATATAGGTCTACTTCCAGGCCATTTATTCCACGGATCCATGTGTCCAATTATTTAAAAGTAAAAGCATTTTTGAAAAGTCAGTGAGAAGTCTAGTGAAAGCAGTATTGAAAAAAATGTCCCTTGGATTTGGCAATTCATAGTCACTGGTGACATTAATGATGAAGAGGTGGAGTTCCTACATGCCAGATGACCAAGAGCAGTGGGTTCAGGAATGAAAGACTGTGCCATGCCCAGCTGCCTGTTTTAGATTGTAAGACACTAGAAGGCAAGAACTCTGGACAAAGAGTGAGGATGCTAAGTGCATACACACAGGTACATTCTGCAATTCACCCAACCTCATGTTAAATATTTATGAATGCTTTGTATCAGTTCTTGTATCTATTAAAGAGGCAAATACAGAGCCAAAGTCTCCAGAAAATTTGGGAGGGAGAAAGTGAAGGAAGAAGACCATAGAGAAAGAAAGAAAGAAAGAAAGAAAGAAAGAAAGAAAGAGAAAGGAAATTTAGAAGAGAAGAGAGAAAAGAAAAGAAAAGAAAAGAAAAGAAAAGAAAAGAAAAGAAAAAACTTAGAGTAGATAAAATTAGGTTCTCCCAAAGATCCTCAATACAGGGAGGTATCATCCCCAATAGGAACTTGAAGAGACTTGGAAAGCCTGTACTCCCATCTGGGAACATGCTGCATGAATTTCTCTTTTGTGTAGACAGCTGCATAAGTTTCCATATCCTTTGCTGTTAAATACATTTTACATGTTATCATCTTCCACCAATTATACCACAGGCCCATGTTGTCACCCATGCAGTCAGTGCCATTTTTTAAAATCCAGCACCTATCATGTGTCTAGCACCCTCTGGATTCTCAATAAGTAATCATCATTATATCAATATCAGAACAATGAAAAGGGAAATGCATTTCCTTTATAACTGCAATTTTTCAATTTTTTCCCACTTTTTGAAATAGGAACTAAATCATTTACAACTAATTCTCAAATAACAAATGGCAACAAAAATATAATTCTTAAATCCCATATTTGTCATCCATGACATGTTTGTTCCTTTACAGAAAATTAAAATCTCAGTTTCTAAATATTTTTTCTCTTCTAGAATGGGTCTTATTAGCAGGTGGTCTTAGAAGGAGTTACTTTGCAATAATTTCTTTGAACATTTTCAAAAAGAGAAATATAAAAAATTGAACTCACTCCTTTCTTTTTAATTTCACTGGTCATCTGTCAAAAGCAAACAAATAAGACATAATTAAATCAAGGAGAAAAAATTCTAAGTGATTTAAATGTACGTATTATTCTCTTAAAAATACTAGTTATGTTGTGATTGACTTAAAGTAAATAAGAATTAAAATTGTATAAGGACAAACTTTTTAAAGAGAAAACATAAACTTACAGCTAGAGGATAATCTGGCTCTGGTGTTGGCAGTGTTCTTTTACCCAGTGTTCTGTCTAAACTTCTTTTGGCTCCATCAATTCTGAAATTTATAGTTAAAAAATGTCTGACTCCAACATGATACCCTACATGGAAAACCCAAAAGACTTCCCCAAAAGGCTGCTAGAACTGATACATGAATTAAGCAAAGGCGCAGTGTACAAAATCAATGTACAGAAATCGGTTGCATTTCTTTTTTTTTTTTTTAATTTTTTTTTTTTAACATTTATTTATTTTTGAGAGAGGGAGAGACAGAGCATGAACGGGGGAGGGTCAGAGAGAGAGGGAAACACAGAATCTGAAACAGGCTCCAGGCTCCGAGCTGCCAGCACAGAGCCCGACGCGGGGCTGGAACTCACGGACCGCGAAATCATGACCTGCGCCGAAGTCGGATGCTTAACCGACTGAGCCACCCAGGCACCCCAGAAATCGGTTGCATTTCTATACACCAATAATGAAGCAACAGAAAGAGAAATCAAGAAATTAATCCCATTTACAATTGCACCAAGAACCATAAAATATGCAGGAATAAACCTAACCAAAGATAGAAAAGATCTGTATGCTGAAAAGTATAGAACACTTATGAAGGAAATTGAAGAAGACACAAAGAAATGGAAAAACATTCCATGCTCATGGATTGGAAGAATAAATACTGTTAAAATGTCAATGCTACCCAAAGCTATCTACACATTCAATGCAATCCCAATCAAAATTGCACCAACGTTGTCCTCAAAGCTAGAACAAACAATCCTAAAATTTGTATGGAACCACAAAAGACCCCAAATAGCCAAAGTAATATTGAAAAAGAAAACCATAGTGGGAGGCATCACAATCCCAGACTTTGGCCTCTACTACAAAGCTGTAATCATCAAGACAGTATGGTATTGGCACAAAAACAGACACATAGACCAATGGAATAGAATAGAGAACCCAGAAGTGGACCCACAAAAGTATGGCCAACTAATCTTTGACAAAGCAGGAAAGAATATCCAATGGAAAAAGACTGTTTCTTTAGCAAATGGTGTTGGGAGAACTGGACAGCAACATGCAGAAGGATGACACTAGACCACTTTCTTACACCATACACAAAAATAAACTCAAAATGGATGAAATACCTAAATGTGAGACAGGAAACCATCATAACCCTAGAGGAGAAAGCAGGCAACAACCTCTTTGACCTCAGCCACAGCAACTTCTTGCTCAACACATCTACAAAGGCAAGGGAATTAAAAGCAAAAACAAACTATTGGGACCTCATCAAGATAAAAACTTCTGCAATGCAAAGGAAACAATCAACAAAACTAAAAGGCAACTGATGCAATGGGAAAAGATATTTACAAATGACATATCGGATAAAGGCTTAGTATCCAAAATCTATAGAGAACTTACCAAACTCAACACCTGAAAAACAAATAATCCAGTAAAGAAATGGGCAAAAGACATGAATAGACACTTTTCCAAAGAAGACATCCAGATGTCCAACAGACACATGAAAAGATGCTCAACATCACTCATCATCAGGGAAATACAAATCAAAACCGCACTGAGATACCACCTCACACCAGTCAGAGTAGCTAAGATTAACAACTCAGGAAAAAACAGATGCTGGCGAGGATGTGGAGAAATGGGAACCCTCTTGCACCGTTGGTGGGAATGCAAACTGGTGTAGCTGCTCCGGAAAACAGTGTGGAGCTTCCTCAAAAAATTAAAAATAGAACTACCCTACGACCCAGCAATAATAACACTACTAGGAATTTATCCAGAGGATACAGGAGTGCTGATTCATAGGGGCACATGTACCCCAATGTTTACAGCAGCGCTTTCAACAATAGCCAAATTATGGAAAGAGCCTAAATGTCCATCAACTGAAGAATGGATAAAGAAGATGTGGTTTATATACATATACAATGGAATACTACTTGGCAATGAGAAAGAATGAAATCATGCCATTTGCATCAATGTGGATGGAACTGGAAGGTATTATTCTAAATGAAATAAGTCAGTCAGAGGAAGACAGATATCATATGTTTTCATTCATATGTGGATCTTGAGAAACTTAACAGAAGACCATGGGGGGAAGGGAAGGGAAAAAATAGTTACAAACAGAGAGAGAGGGAAACAAACCCTAAGAAACTCTTAAATACAGAGAACAAACTGAGGGTTGATGGGGGTGTGGGGGAGAGGAGACAATGGGTGATGGGCATCGAGGAGGGTACTTGTTGGGATGAGCACTGGGTGTTGTATGTAACATGGGAATCTACCCCAAAAACCAAGAGCACACTGTACATAATGTATGTTAGCCAACTTGACAATAAATTATATTAAAAAAATAAATGCAATTGCTTATATAGAACCCTTCAATAAATTCATGGCATCTGTTGGTGCTATTACTAAAAAAAATAATAATAATAAAATCATTAGCTATTAAAAAATGTCTGATTCTCTTGAAGATAACATTAGAATATATTAAAACATTACAGTTTAAGAGTGTCTGGCTGGCTCAGTCAGTAGAGCATGTCACTCATGACCTTGGGGCCATTATTTGAACTGCAAGGGGGGGTAGAGTTTACTTCAATAATAATAATAATGATAATAATAATAAGCATTACAATTTGAACATCTTTTCAATTATACTTAAAGAAGAGATATTCAATGGGGGGCGGGGGAGAGGGGAAAATGGTTGATGGGCATTGAGGAGGGCACTTGTTGGGATGAGCACTGGGTGTTATATGTAAGCGATGAGTCACGGGAATCTACCTCCAAAACCAAGAGCACGCTGTATACACTGTATGTTAGCTAACTTGACAATAAATTATATTTTTAAAAAAACAAGAGATATTCAAGAGTTCTTTATCTTACTGAATTTTTCTCTCTCTCCCTCTCTCTCTCTTTCTCTCTGTTTTTTTGAGAGAGAGAGCATGGGGGAGGGGAAGAGGGAGAGGGAGAGAGAAAATCTCAAGCAGGCTCCACACCCAGGGAGAGACTCAATCCCACAACCTTGGTATCATAACCTGAGCTAAAATCAAGAGTCAGTTGCTCAATCTACTGAGTCACCCAGGTGCCTCTGAATTTTCTATAAGAAACAAATCCTTAGTTTTCAAATTATTCATGTATACTGTAAAAGAATGAGACTAAAAGTAAAAATGAAATTTTTTTTCAATAAAAACTTATGGACAAATTTTGAGTTAATCCTCATGTCTAGTGGGCCGTCATGTGTATTGTGCCTATTCAAATGCCACCCTGTCAGAGAAGCCTTATCTTACCCCTTATATTAGGTAGCACTTCCTTCACTATCCAATCCTTTCATCCTCACCTTGCTTCATAGAACTTACCACTATTTGACATATTACATGCTGTAGATTGTTTTACTCATTTCCTTGTCTCTAAATGTCCAGAATAGTATTTGGCGCACAGTAAGTACTCAATAAACAATTTGAATATTGGAATTTATCATCTATAAAATATAATTTCCTCTTTAAATAAAGTTATATCATCATCTAATCCATCTGTCACCAAATATTTATTCAACGCTTATATTATGCAAGACACTCTACTAGGTTTTATTAAAGTATAACACCAATAGGAGCACCTGACTGGTGAGCTAGTGGTCAGATGCTGGTTGAGCATCTGACTCTTGGTTTCGGCTCAGGTCATGATTTCCCAGTTCGTAAATTGAATTCAAACCCCATGACTGGCTCTATGCTGACAGCACGGAGCCTGCTTGGGATTTTCTCTCTCCCTCTCTCTCTGCCCCTCTCCTGCTCAAGTGCCCTTGTGCTCTCTTTCTCTCTCTCTCTCTCTCTCTCTCTCTCAAAATAAAGACATCTTTTAGGGGCGCCTGGGTGGCTCAGTCGGTTAAGCGGCCGACTTCGGCTCAGGTCATGATCTCGCGGTCCGTGAGTTCGAGCCCCGCGTCGGGCTCTGTGCTGACAGCTCAGAGCCTGGAGCCTATTTCAGATTCTGTGTCTCCCTCTCTCTCTGCCCCTCCCCTGTTCATGCTCTGTCTCTCTCTGTCTCAAAAATAAATAAACGTTAAAAAAAAATTTTTTTTTAAATATATATAACAACAACAAATCTCAAGGAATTTATAAACTGAAATGGTGAGGAGATAAAAACAGGTACCACATGAAAGGCATGGGACTCTGATGGTTCAGAGGAGGGGACAAGTTCACTTCTACCTGGAGGTATCTGTAAAGGCTACATGAACAAGTTGGCATTTACAATGAGCTTTAAATAAAAGAAAGGATTTCAGGTAGAGATGTAGTTTTCCTGGGTAGATGGATCTGAAACACAAGACTCTCCTGAGAAACAGGAAGGCAAGGGAATGATCAAAGGAAAAAACAGTGAGTAGTGGGAAGTTGTCTAATATGCTCAGAGGTTATGGGATCAGATGAAGATAAGTTTGGAGAAATGGACTGGAATATCCAAATAAGGGCCTCAAATAGCAGGTTTTTTTATTCAATAGACAATGGGAGTTGCTGAGAGTTTTTGAGCATGGAAACATTTTTAGGAAGATAAATCTACTAGTTTGTAAAGGTTAATACACTGGAGAAGATGGCCAAAGCAGAGAATACAAGGAAAAGAAAAGAGACCTGAGAAAGAAGATTGGAGGACGCCAAGCATGACAGGAATGAGAAAAAAATCACAATTGAAGGAGGCAAAGATGTGGTCAGAGAGGCAGGTGGAGAACCAGAATGAATTTCAAGGAAAAGATGGCCACCAGAACCATAAACGTAGATTGGTAAGCTCCAGAGAGACAAGGACCATGTCTGCTTTGTTCATTGCTCTATGCACAACACTTAGATAATGTCCATCAAAGTCAATAAATATCTGTGGAATGATCAGAATAGTGGATTTGGAAAAAACCTTGTATATCTAATTCAGTACCTTATTTGATACATGAATACTCTCAAAAACATCAAGTTGTACCCTGAGATGAGTGAGGGAGATGGCTTTCATCACTTTCTGAGGTAGCCCAATTTATTGTCAGCTAGTTTATTTTTAAATTGAGTTGTATCCTTGTAACTTTTATTCTCCAGAGCTATACATAAAGAGTCATATTTTTTTTTCTGTTGCCCTTCAAAACTTGATGGTACTCGTCCAGTTCTTTCAACTATTACTACCAATAAAAGTTACCACTTACTGTGAGCTTATGTTCTAGGCATTAGCTTAAGATCTGTAAGTACATGGATCTCCTTTAACTCTCATTAAATTCTAAGAGAAAAGCACTATTCTTACCTCCATCTTACAGATAGGAAGATGATGATAAGTAGTTATCTAACTTGCCAAATTCATGCATGGCTAATAAGCTGCAGAGACAGGGTATGAACCCAAGCCTGTGTGATGCCAGTCTATACTCCATTTAAGCAAATCAGCCTCCTTTAAAGATGGGATAGTTTCAAAATTCCTCTCTCTTCTATGGCTGTTATGGTTTATCAATATCCCTCTTAAAGCGTGACCCCAGAACTACAGATGTTGTTTGATCAGTGCAGAGTGAAAATTTTCTACCATTCTAGAATTCTACATTTATTAAAGCAGCATAAGACTGAATTTGCTTTTTTTTTTTTTTTAAGGTAGGCTCTATGCCCAATGTGGAACTTGAACTCTTGACTGCAAGATCAAGAGTCCCATGCTCTACCGACTTACCCAGCCAGGAACCCCTGAATTGGTTTTTTTGAGTAGCTTCATTTCCATGTTGAATCTTACTGAATCTGACTAAACTAAAATTCCAAAGGCATTTTCACATGAAATAGAAAATGTGGCTGGGATAACTTCATTCCTCTTTTCTTTATTAATCATCAAGGTGCAAGCCAGACTTCCTTTCAACCATCATTATTTCCCTGAATAGCCTAGCTCTCAGCGATCCATACTTTCAAGGAATTTGCCTTATACTTTGGTATGCTAGCTGGCACTCGCTGACTTGCACTCCAATTATCCCAGCAAATATATGCCTGACCTCCTTGAGCTCATTATATAAGAAAAGCCATCCTTTAAGATAGCAACAGTTTCCTGGGGTGTGTTTTCTCCTACTGGCTATACATACAAAGAGTTGAGAAGAATATACAAGTGAGCCTTTTCATTCCCTGCCTGTTTTTGCTTTGTATGTTGACAATCACAAACAAATAAATAAACAAAAATTGGATAATTTCAAAAGACTGTGTGAGAGATGCAGTGAAGGAGTACAGTGCAGTGAAGGAGAAAAAGGTTGGTCTAAATCAAGATGGAGATAGTGGCCAAGGAAGAAGTAACTCATTCCTGGGACTCTGGAAAGCTATAAAATGATTTTGTCTCAGCTAAGTGTTCCCAGACACTGGCCACAGGAGGGGCCCAGTTCTGCCCAAGATAACTTACATCCTGTCTCAGTCCTGGAACTCTATCAACAGACTTCACCCCATCTTCGACCCAGGGAAATCTCATCTCTATATCCTAACAGGTAGAGGTAGAAAGAGATGAAGAAACAAAATCCACAGTTTTCCAGGGAAAAAAAATGTTTCTGGTATAAAAAACTTTAATTGCAAATGAATTTTCCCTAAATAAACAATGGCAATTCTAATCTCAGTATTAATAAAGCACTATGCTTAAGGCAATTTTGAGACACTATTTTTTTTTTATTAAGCACCCAAATGAGAGAGGTACTACTTATATGTCTATACAAAGCATAGAGTTACGTTCCTCTTTTAAAAATTCATTTATTCAGGGTGCCTGGGTGGCTCAGTCGGTGGAGCAGTTGAGTGTCTGACTCTTGATTTCAGCTCAGGTCATGATCCCAGGGTGGTAGGATCGAGCCCTGTGCATCAGGCTCTGCACTGAGTGTGGAGCCCACTTAAGATTTTCTCTCTCTCTCTCTTTCCTTCTGCCCCTCTCCCCCACTCATGCTCTCTCTCTCTCAAATAAAAATACATATTTTTTATATATATTTTTTAAAAATTCATTTATTCACTCATTCAGTTCACCAACAATAACATGCCAGACACTGTGCTTTTTTGTTGAGATCTCTGCCCTTTTTTGAAATTTTTATTTATTTATTTATAATTTACATCCAAGTTAATTAGCATATAGTGCAATAATGGTTTTTTAAATTTATTTCTTTTTAATTTACTTCCAAGAGAGATCTCTGCCCTTAGACATGTGAAAGTAGAAGAGAGGAGCGACTCAGAAACAACAATACATTGTGTAGTTGAGGAAGTCATACTTCCTCAATCTATTTGCTGATTGACCCTTCTGCACTGAAGATTTAAATATAATTCCTTCTTTTTAATTTTTATTTAATTTTTAGTTAGTTAACATACAGTGCAATATTAGTTTCAGGCATAGAATTTAGTGATCCATTACTTACATACAACACCCAGTGCTCATCCCAACAAGTGCCCTCTTTAGTGCCCATCACCCATCTAGCCCATCCCCCCACCCACCTCCCTCCATCAACCCTCAGTTTGTTCTCTGTTGTTAAGAGTCTCTTGAGATTTGTCTCCCTCACTCCTCCTTTTTTTCTCCCTTCTCATATATGTTCATCTGTTTTGTTTCTTAAATTCCACATATGAGTGAAATCATATGGTATGTCTTTCTCTGATTGGCTTATTTCTCTTAGCATAATACATTCTAGCTCCATCCTAGAAGCTTAGTTCTGGGCCTTCTTCTCCTCTCTGTTTGCTCTCTCTAGGTGATTTGAACTATTCCCCATAGCTTTAACAACTATCTACATTCTGTTGGTTCCCAAATTTGTATCTTTAGCCTAGATCTTTGCTCTTATATATCCATCTGCCTACTTAACATATTTCCCCTTAGATGTCACATAAGCTCCTCAACTTCAAAAACTACCTCCCCAATCTCCTGGACCTCTGATTCTTTACAGATATAAACACTACCATCCACCTTGTTACCAAAGTCAATCCAATAGCAAGTTCTACTGATTCTGGATCCAAACATATCCCCTGCAAATTTAGTTCTCTCCTCCTGCCCTGTTTCCAGCCTTATCAAACCACTGTAAGCTCTCATCTCTGCTACTACAAAAGCATCCCACCTGGTCTCCTTGTTTCCTACTACTCTCGCTTTCTCCCTTTCCCCACTTCAGTCTATTCTTAATAGCCAGAGTGAATTTCATATCATGTCCCAGTTTAAAACATTTCAATGGCTTCCATTGTACTTAAAGTGGAATCTGAATTAATTATCATGGCTTACAAAACCTTTCACAGTCTGCCCCCACCTTTCTCTCCACCTTTACCTGGTATCACTCTTCCCCAGGCCCCTGATACTCTAGTGACCCTGGCCTTTGTCAGTTCCCAGGACATGCGAAAGCATTCATATACCAGGACTTTCAATGCTTGCTATCTCCTTTGCTAGAGTGCTGTTCTCATGTTTATTTAAATGAAAAACTTCCTATTCTTAAGAGCGCCTGGGTGACTCAGTCAGTTAAGCGGCTGAGTTCAGCTCAGGTCATGATCTTGCATGATTTGTGAGTTCGAGCCCCATGTCAGGCTCTGTGCTGACAGCTCAGAGCCTGGAGCCTGCTTCAGATTCTGTGTCTCCCTCTCTCTCTGCCCCTCCCCTGCTCACACTCTGAGTCTCTCTGTCTCTCAATAATAAATAAATGTTAAAAAAAATTTTTTTAACCAAAAAACAAAAAACTTCCTATTCTTTAGATTTCTACTTAAATATCATCTCCACAGAACTTTCCTGTGATGTTCCTAGAACACCTTCCCTCTCTATCTCACAATCTCATATCATCATAGTGCTCAACATCACTTAAAAGGTTAACATACTCTTTTTGTTTGTTTGTTTTTAAATGTTTACTATGTCTCCTCCCACTAAAATATAAGCATCTTAAAGACTCCCTTCTGTTGTATTCTCTATGGTCTCCCTAGTAACAAGCACAATGTCTGTGTAACAGTTGGTAGTTAATATCTACTAAATAAATTGATGTAAAAGAAATACATAATAAAAATTAAAGCTGTACAAAGGGGATTAGGAAACAGCTTTCCAGAGGAGATGATCCATAAAGTAAGCCTTGAAGAACTAGTATAAATATTCAGGCAGACATTTTCCAGTGAAGGAAATTGCAGGGAGCAATTATGAAATTTATTTTTTCACTAAACTGTGAAAAATATACTCCTGGAACTGCAAGTAGTTCAACATAACAATGGAAGACGATGAAAGGATTTGGAGTAAGAACAATATGTAACTCCTAAGGCACCTTGTTCTTTATTCTCTAAGTGAACTAAAACATTGAGTAGACCTACGTTTATAAACTAGAGGTGATAAGAATAGTACCTATTTTATAGGGTAGTTGTGAGAAATACAGGGTGAAGTGATAAAAAAACAATGCTTAGAATAAGCAGTGATTAGCACAATCACTATATTAACTATAGATACAGTGACATATATATGTATAACATATATATTAGATACATAGATATAGTCGCTATATATAGTGACATATAAGATATATACATATAGTGATATATAACATTAACTTTGTGATTACTTTTTAAATTGTTTCCCTAACTGAACATTTGCCCCTTAACAACCTACATAAAGTTTTTTTTATAAGAATATGAACACTAATTATTTCACTTGAATTCCAAAGAATTATTTACCAATATGCTACTTACACTAACTGATTAATTGTCTTCTGCTGCTCCTTATATCTTCTGTAATTCAGCAGTTTACTTTGTGCTGGTGTATCAACACCTATGTTTTCAGGGGGGCGCACAATAGGAGGCAACTTCAAGTTCAGAGCTTCCTTTTCTGCTGCAATGACAGCTTTGTTTCCATCCGACATTTTGGTCTCCTAAAGATTAAAATACTTTATACTCTGAGGAGAAAAGGCCTATAAAGCAGTTTTTGTAAATGTTAGCCTCGATATACTCATAGCATATCTTAGATATCAATTCCAAAAATTCCAGACCTTTTGAGATCTTCCTCCCAAGTTTGGTGTTAGTTTAAAGAATGACAGTTGAGGTAACTGGGAGGGATTCCTGTTACAGCTCCACATCCCACTTGCTACGAAGAAATGAATCCAGTCACTTCCCAGTTAGGGTTTCAGTTTCCCCCAGGATGAAATTGAGGAACTGGATTAGACACTCTCTAAATACCCCTTCAGTTCTAAAATCCTGGGTTCAAATTGTTCTCTAAAATGCAAACCACCACCACCACCAACACCACTACCAAAAAATCCAGTTGTTCAGGTATAATCCCTCTCCCAAAGAAGCTGATGCTTGACATCATTAAGATTTTTAAACATCAATATTCTATCTTAGTCTTGCTCCTTCCTAGGAAGTGATACGGTGGCCAAACAACAACAGGCATACTTAACGCACAAGAAATCTAAAGTGTCATGTAAATGTTGAATAATTAACTGTGATACCAGCTGTTTTTGCCGTCAACGCCCACAGAATGTGCAGATTCCTGCCTTGAAAAAGAGTATTTCTGTCGGCACCCAGTTAGAGACCTTCGGCTCTGGGAGAAGAGGGAAGAGAAAACCTGAGGACAAGAAGTACCTATCTCATTGCTTTTCACCACTTCCCAGCTGCGCAGACGAGAGGCAAACGGTTCAGTTACTTAGTTTCTTCTCTGGTGAAAGGAAGAGGAAAAACAAAGTGTGAAACCTCTGGGAATCCCACCGCTCGGAAAGAGCTGGGCCGTCGCCTGTAGCGTACAAACAAAGTTGTCGCCATGGAAACTGTCGCGGTTGCGGCTGGAGAGACTGGGTAGAGGTTGCCTGGAGAGGGCACATGCTCAGCTGCAACAGACTAGGATCACCTGCCACAATAATTCATTACTCAGTTCGTTACTAATTAATCACGAATGGAGGGTGAGTGAATGAGATTTTTTTACCTAACTTGCTTCCCTTGGAACGGGTCCAGGGAATCAGGATCTTCAAGTTGTGGAAAACTGCAAGACTGGAAATTTGGATGTGTTGGAAAATAGGATTATGTACACACTCGCTCTCACAGGAGGATCAAGTCTTCTAGCGTCCCCACAGTGACTTCACTGTAAACAATCAGCAATATGGGTTAGTTTGTTTCTATATTTGATATTTGTTTATACAGCACTTTTCTTTCAGGAAATCCTTCATAAAAAAGGTTACAGTGTGCCAATTTTGCGTGTATGCTTGGAGATAGAAACGTGAAACTTTGCTATTTGAGGCTGCACAATGGATACTCCATCTAAATGATAAGAGCCTACACAAACATCATGTGCATAAATAAAATTGGGGGGTGAGTAAGTCCTGGTGGTATATTGATGGCATATTCATTCAACAAATATTTGAGCATCTTTTATGTGCTAGTAATGTAAAGAATTGTTTTTAGAGTACAGCCTAACTTGTATGTCTGGCACACAGCAGGTCCTTTGAAAACATGCAGGTGAGTGGATGAACAGGTTAAATATCCTTGTAGCTTGTAATAGGAAACTGTCTTCCTGTAGAAAACAAAATACTTATATAAATATGTGATTTTTTTTTGACATTTGCTTAAGCTAAACTAAAGCTGTGGACTTAAGAGAAGATAGCAGTCTTTTGTATTATACCCACATCTTCTCCCAGTTATTCAATCAAACACTATTCTAGTGCTGCAATAAAGAGATTTTGCAAGTACAATTCAAATCCCTAATAAATTGATGTTAAACTAGAGAGAGTATCTGTGTGGGTCTGACTTAATCAGTGGAAATCCTTTCAAAGAGAAGGTTTAGGCATGCACTGAGTCAGACTCTTAACAAGCAGTTAGGTTTATAATTGCTCTCTCCTGTCTGGATGTTTCCTTCCTGACAGCCTGCCCTATAGATGTTGGACTTGCTTAACCAGTCCCCACAATTGCATAAGCTAATTCCTTGTAATAAATCCATATATACACATATACATACATATGGATGTATATAAGGGATATATAACATCTGGTTCCACTTCCCTCATTAAACCCTAATACAATGCATATCTTTTTTTAAGCAGCTTTATGGAGGTATAATTTATACACTGTAAAACTTACCATTTTAAAGTATATAATTCAATGCTATTTCCTAGTTGTAAACATTTAATTTTTAAAAAATATTTTATGTTTTAAGTAATCTCTACACCCAATGTGGGGCTTGAACTTACAACCTTTAGATCAAGAGTCGCATGCTCTACTGACTGAGCTAGCCTGATGCCCCCAACAATGATTTTTTTAGCAAATGTAGAGAGTTGTACAACCATTACCAAGATTCAGATCAAAAACATTTCCATCACTGCACAAAGTTCCCTTGGGCTCATATGCAGTCAGTCCCCACTCCCACATCCAGCCCAGGCAACCACTGATTTGCTTTTGGCCTCTACAGATTTACAATTTCTGAAATTTTCATATAAGTGGAATAAAAAATTATATAGTCTTTTGTGTCTGGCTTCTTCCACTTAATGATAATATGTTTGAGATTCATCCAAGTGTAGTACGTAACAAAAGTTCATTTTCATTGCTAAATAGTCCTCCATTATATATATATGTCATATTTGGTTTATCCATTCACCAGTTGATGTATATTTGGATTGATTCCAGTTTGGAGCTATTATGAATAACCGTGACATTCACGTACGGGTGTGTGGATGAACATACATTTTCACTTCTCATCAGTAGAAACCTAGAGTGGAATTACTGTGTTGAATGGTAAGGCTATGTTTAACCTTTTAAGAAACTGTCAAACTGTTTTCCAAAGTGGCTAAAAGATTTTATATTCCTACCAGCAGTATATGAGGTGTCCAATTTCTCCATATCCTTGCCAACACTTGGCATCATGTATTTTTTTTTATTACAGCCATTCTAGGGAGCACATTGTGGTATCTTGTGTTTTTAATTTGCATTTCCCTAAATACTAATGATGTTGAACATCTTTTTATATGCTTATTATCCACTAACGTATCTTTTTTTGATGAAATGTCTATTCATACCTTTCATCCATTTTAAATTGGATTATTTAACTTTTTTATCAGTTAGTTGTAAGAGTTCTTTATATTCTAAATACAAGTCCTTTATCAGATAATTTGCAAACACATTCTCTTGGTCTATAGCTTACCTTTTCATCTTCTTAATGATGTCTTTTGAAAAGCAAGTCTTTAATCTTTTATAAAATCAAACTCAAGATACTTTTTTTCTTTATGGGTCATGCATTTGAGGTTATGACGTATGAAAGACAAGGTCATGAAGATTTTCTCCTATATTTTCCTCTAGGTTTAGGTTTTATATTTAGATCTATGATCTATTTACAGTAAATTTCTATATTTGGTGAGAGGTATGGATCCAAGTTCATTTTTTTTTTTTTGCATGTAGATATATAATTGTTCCAGTATCATTTTTTTTTAAAAGTTGTCTTTTCCCCACTGAATTGCCTTGGCATGTTTGTTGAAAAAGAATTGACAACAAAAAAGAGAAAGAAAGAAAGAAAGAAAGTTGACCATAATGTAAGGGTTTATTTCTAGACACTCAATTCTGTTCCATTGATCTACATGTCTATTTTTATACCAATGCCACACTGTCTTGATTACTGCAGCTTTATTAAGAATGGTTATAGTTTTAAAATTGGGTAGTGTCAGTCCTTCAATTTTGTTCTTTTATAGAAAGTAGTGATTTTAACTCTTCTACGTCCTTTGCATTTCCATATAAATATTAGGATCGGTTTGTCAATTTCTGCAAAACAGCCAGCTGGGATTTTAATAAAACCTCTGCTTTGAAAAAAAAAAGTTATCTATATATATATATATAATTTGCAGCTTAAAATTCCTCCTTAAAAACTCTATTTCTTAGTCTAAGGGTTAGAAATATTATTTATGAGAGCAGATTTTATTTCACAAGGCCTTGATTATTTAAAAGCACTTATGGACATGACACCAAAGTGTGATTCTCTAATACTATACAAAACGTTTCTTCCACTTATTAAATGTTGAACATGCTAAGAGAACTTCTGAGACTAACTTACTATGCTTTATACTATGCATTATTCCTTTCAAAATTAAAAATGGGATAGCACAGAAATGAGTCCATATGCTTAAGTTCTTTATGGAGCTAAATTGCATATACCTTATATTAAATTATATAACTATATCATATATTACATATACTATGCTATATAGTAAAAGTATATATAATAATATAACCATTGTATATCACAATAACTTTTAAAATAAAAGAAATACTTAGCACTCCTGGTGGGAACGTAAAATGATACAACCACTACAGAATACAGTATTCAGATTCTTCAAAAAACTAGAAATACAACTACCTTATGATCCAGCAATTCCACTTCTGGGTGTGTACCTAAAGGAAAGAGAATCACTATCTGCACCCTCCTGTTCACTGCAACATTACTTACGATAGCCAAGACATGGAAACAACCTAAGTGTAAGTGTCCATCTAAGAATAAATGGATAAAGAAAATGTGATATAGAAAGACAGATATATAGATATTAGAACACTATTCAGCAATAAAAAACGGAAATCCTGGGGTCACCTGGGTGGCTCAGTTGGTTGAGCATCAGGACGTCAGCTCAGGTCATGATCTCACAGTTCGTGAGTTCGAGCCCCATATTGGGCTCAGTGCTGACAGCCGAGCCTACTTTGGATTCTATGTCTCCCTCTCTTTCCGCCCCTTCCCAGCTCATTCTCTCTCTCCCTCTCTCTCTCCCTCTCTCAAAAATAAACATTGAAAAAATTTTTTAAATTTTTTTAACGTTTATTTATTATTGAGAGACAGAGAGACAGAGAGTGAGCAGGGGAGGGGCAGAGAGAGGGAGACACAGAATCTGAAGCAGATTCCAGGCTCTGAGCTGTCCACACAGAGACTGACATGGGCTCGAACTCACAAACCGTGAGATCATGACCTGAGCCGAAATCTGAGGCTTAACTGACTGAGCCACCCAGGTGCCCCAACATTGAAAATATTAAAAAAAAAAAAAAAAAAAAAAAAAAGGGAAATCCTGCCATCTGTAACAACATGGATAGACATTGAGGGCATTAAAAGACAAATAGACAAATACTGTATGATCTCACTTATATGTAGAGTCTTAAAAAAAAAAAAAAAAACTGAACAGATTGGTGGTTGCCAGAGGGAAGGGGAGGGTGGAGAGAAGGGAGATGAAGGAAACAGGTGAGATGGTGAAAAAGGTAAAAACTTCCAGTTATAAGATAAACAAGTTATGGGGATATAATGTGAACCATGGTGACAATAATTAACAATATTCTACCGTATATTTGAAAGTTGCTAAGAGAGTAGATCTTAAAAGTTCTCATCACAAGAGAAAAAAGTATAACTGTGAGGTGATGGGTGTTAACTAAACTTTTGTGGTAATTATATACATGTATCATCAAATCATCATGTTGTATACCTTGGACTAATGCAATGTTATAGGTCATTAATAGCTCAATAAAACTGGAAAAACAATTTTTTTAAGTTAAAGAAACAAATAGAGGGACACCTGGGTGGCTCAGTTGGTTACACAGCCAATTTTGGCCCAGCTCATGATCTCGTGGTTCCTGAATTCAAGCCCCATGTAGGGTTCTCTGCTGTCAGCATGGAGCCCTGCTTCAGATCCTCTGTCCCCACCCCCTCCGCCCCTCTCTTGCTCTCTTCTCTCACTCTCAAAAATAAACATTTAAAAATACTTTTAAAAAATAAAGGAACAAATAGAGATTGGTCCCTTAAACAAAAGCAAATGAAAGTTATCAGATTTTGAATACATAAGGAAGTAGCAGATTACCCTGAAGTAATAGCACCAGGTACTACTTAAAATTTCTAAGTACTATCACTCAAAACTACAGTATCATGTTGACCTTAAGTAAAAAAAGATAAAAGTATATTATAAATTATATTGTTAGCTACCAATGTTATTAACCAAATAATGACAAGAAACTAGTCTTCACATAGTAATCTTTGCAGATATATGTATAAGTAACAAGAAAAGTCCATCAACCATAAGTTTTCATTAGTGAAAGTTAGCCTGTATTCCTTGGTATAGACTGAAAATGGATGAATACAATGATTTTTATTAGCTGCTTCTGCTTTTGGTATCAGGGTATTGGTTCAGCCTTCTGATCTCAATTTTTAATTATATAATTATAATGTATATATTTTAAAAGTTTTTTTAAGTGTATTTATTTTGAGAGGCGGGGGTTGGGCAGAAAGAGAAGGACAGAGAGAGAATCCCAAGCAGGTTCCACACTGTCAGCGTGGAGCCTGATGCAAGGCTCGAACCCACAAACTGTGAGATCATGACCTGAGCTTAAAGCAAGAGTTGGAGGCTTAACTGACTGAGCCATCCAGGCACCCCGATAATGTATATAATTTATGTGTATAATTATGCTATAATTCAGCCTCATAAAAAGAGAGCTTCAAATACACCATTTATTATGTATTATTTTCAAATCTGTTGAGTTCAAAACAAGTTTTATTCTTTTATTATTATTATTATTATTTTTTTTTTTTTGGTGCAAAAAAGGTGATTTTATTAAAGCACAGGGACAGGACCCGTGGGCAGGAAGAGCTGCCTCAAATCAAATTTTCTATAGGAAGCTGTGATACTTTGAGACACTTTCTCTTGAAAGAACTGACAAAAGACAGTGACAGTGTAGCTGGAGCACTGGAGTGCAAGAGCACCAGGCTCTGGGAGTCCCAAACAGACCAGGTTTGGTCACTCACCCCAGACAAACTCCAAAGGCAGAGAGATGAGTGGCGGGGAAACAAGTGTTTATTTCACTGAGGCCAACAACGGGAAGACAGTGGCCTCAAAGCCAGTCTCCAAAGTGCTGAAAATAATTGAAAGTGTATATAAGGAAAATGTGGGCAAAGGTCAGTGGGTAGCTGCAGGCAGGTAGTAAAGACCAGGTGGTTCATTGTCACAGGGCAGGTCTTGCTGTCTCGGGGCAATCTTTATTGCTCAAGGGGGTAGTTTTGGTACCCATCACAAGATGCACTGCCTGCAGGGTCTTTTGCCTGAGTTAGAAGCTGGAAAGAAGAATGTAATCAAGTAGAAAGTTTGAGGTCAAAATGGAGGTATTTGAAGTCGTCTTTCAAAAAGAGTAAGGTACTGAACCATGGGTCCATTATATTCCAATTTGTGTAAAAAAGTCGTTGGAAGGTACATACATATTCATAAGTGTTTGTGTATTCATAGGAGTCAGCAGTGGAAAGATTACCTTTTTTTCACCATGGGTATGTTTTACCCTTTCAAAAAAATTAAAAATACATGTATTTAAAACTAAGAGAAGTATGACACTTAAAGTCATCTGTCTCAAAACCAGGTTTAAGGGGTGCCTGGGTGGCTCAGTCAGGTAAGTGTCCAACTCTTGGTCTCGCCTCAGGTCATGATCTTAGGGTTGGTGAGTTGGAGCAAGCCCAGCTCCTCACTGAGACTGGAGCCTGCTTGGGGTTCTCTCTGTAACTCTACCCTCCCGCTCCCTCAAAATAAAGTAAATAAACATAAAAAAAAAAAAAAAAAAAAAGACTGCTAAGCATTAAATTATATCCGTTTGCTTGAACGAAACTCACATTTTCTAGTAGGGCTTCTATCTTTCTTTAAATAGGCTGATTTAAGATTGACTGGACTCTGCAAAGTTGCATGAGGGCAAATGCTGTAGATAAGAAAAATGCCATTTAAAAATTCATATTTGTAAATGGGGTTCTATAAACTGGACTACTGAGGCTTATTTTCTTTATTCCTTAGGTTAGTCCCAGCTAACACAAAGTAAAGACTTTTATCCCTATACTGTAGCCTGGCATTGCATATATACTATCAGTAGCCAGTCACCTTATCAAATATTTGGTGGGTGGGGAGAGGGGAGGACAGGAACAGAAATTTCAAATGATTGCAAACTTCATCCTGCTTTTAGAACACAGTTGAAAAGGTCTATTTTCTTCGTGGTAAGACAGGGGGAAAGGTATGGCTTATTATTAGATACCCAGTAAGTAAGCATTCTAGTTGTAGGATAAGGAAAAGTGGATACAAATAGAGCATTTGTGGACAGAAGTGACTTCCCAATTTGTTTTTTGAATCTTCAAGGTGTTGTTTTTTTTTTAATTTTTTTTTTTTAACGTTTATTTATTTTCGAGACAGGGAGAGACAGAGCATGAACAGGGAAGGGTCAGAGAGAGGGAGACACAGAATATGAAGCAGGCTCCAGGCTCTGAGCTGTCAGCACAGAGCCCGACGCGGGGCTCGAACTCTACAGACCATGAGATCATGGCCTGAGCCGAAGCCGGCCGCCTAACCGACGGAGCCACCCAGGCGCCCCAAGGTGTTTTTTCATCTAATCACAGAATATTAATTATATTCAACACAGTCCCTCTTGAAACACTTTATTTGGCTTTCAGCGAAGCTACACTGTCTATTCTCCATCTCATGAAATCTGTGTGTGACCTTCAGCAGGTAACTTAGTCACTCCGGACCTCGCAACTACAAAAAAATGTTTTTTAACGTAGTCGTCAAACCCTAAGTGCTAACTTTTGTATAACGCTCGTCGTTATTAACTACCACAAAAACGGCTGTGTCCTTCTGCGCCGGCCAGCCTGAGGCGAACCCATCCACAACTCGGAGAGGGCGAGCAGCATGGAGAATGCTATGGAAAGAAACTGGGCAACGCTTTCCAAGGTCGGAGGCAGCTGGCAATCCCAGTCGAGCTCCCCACGCTCTCGCGCAGGTCAGCCCGGCAGCTATAGCAGACAAGAACGCGGACTAGAATCCAAAAACACCACGACGACAACGCCCCAGCTACTTCCGCACTTTTCCTTCAGCCCCATAACTGTACTTTCGCTAAAAACATGGGAGTCTAATATTTCCCTCTGGCACCTTTACAGTTGCTTTATTCCCCCCTCTTTATGGCTTTATTTGAAGATAAAGATTAAGTTGGAAAGGATCAAAGACACGTGTGACTATGGAAAAAGGGATCAGTTGAGCGTCGTGGCGAAAGTGCGGAGCGGAAGGACTCCGAGCGCCCTCCCCATCCCCAGCCGGAAGTTGTGGGACTGAATGGATCACGGAGCCGGCGGCTGTAGCTCTCCAGTCTTCCTCTGATGCTTGGCGGCCGTTGAGCCACCAGGTTCATGTGGAGGCTCCCAGGCTCTCGCGCCGCGCTTCGTGGGGTCCGCACGGCGGTGGGGCGGCACACTCGGGCCGAGGCGGCGACTGAGACGGCGGCGGGAGCGATGGAGCGCGCTGTGGTGCGCTGTGTGCCTTCGGAACCGAAGCTAAGCCTGTCGTTCGCTTTGGCAGACGGCAGCCACAAGAACATGCAGCGCGACCAAAGCGAGCCGCTGGGTCGGGCCCTCAGCCGGATTGCTACCAACGCCCTCAAAGGCCACGCTAAGGCGGCCGCCGCCAAGAAGAGCAGGAAGAACCGGCCAAATGCAAGTGGCGGGGCCTGTGCGGGGCCTGTGCCGGAGCCGGCTGCGGCCTGCGAGCCCGTCGTGAAGCTGTACTACCGGGAGGAGGCAGTGGCTGAAGACGTGCTCAACGTGGACGCCTGGCAGGACGGCGCGGTGCTGCAGATCGGCGATGTCAAGTACAAGGTGGAGCGCAACCCGCCCGCCTTCACCGAGCTGCAGTTGCCACGCTACATCATGGCCGGCTTCCCGGTGTGCCCCAAGCTCAGCCTCGAATTTGGGGATCCCGCCAACTCGCTCTTCCGATGGTACAAGGAAGCCAAACCCGGAGCGGCGGAGCCTGAGGGCGGGAGCCCCTCGTCATTGTCTCCCTCTTCACCCTTTCCTAGTTGGACAGAGACGGGTGTGAACGAACGCGTCTACACGCCGTCCAATGCAGACATCGGGCTACGACTCAAGCTTCATTGCACCCCAGGCAATGGGCAGCGCCTCGGGCCAAGCCGGGAGTTGGAAAGTGTGTGTCCGGTGGAGGCTGGGCCCGGTACTTGCACCTTTGACCAGCGGCATCTCTACACCAAGAAGGTGACGGACGATTCTCTCATTCGCACTGTGTCTTACAACCTCCTGGCTGACACGTACGCCCAGACTGAGTTTTCGAGGAGTGTCCTGTACCCGTACTGTGCCCCTTATGCCCTCGAGCTCGACTACCGCCAGAACCTCATCCAGAAGGAGCTCGCGGGCTACAACGCTGACCTCATCTGTTTGCAAGAGGTAGATCGCAACGTGTTTACCGACAGCTTGGTGCCGGCCCTCGAGGCCTTTGGGCTGGAGGGCGTGTTTAGAATCAAGCAGCACGAAGGCCTGGCTACTTTCTACCGAAAGACCAAATTCACTCTCCTTAGCCAGCATGACATTTCTTTCCACGAAGCCCTGGAGTCCGACCAACTTCACAAAGAACTGCTGGAGAAACTAGTTTTGTACCCGTCTGCGCAGGAGAGGGTGCTCCAGAGATCTTCTGTCCTCCAGGTAAAGTAGCTCCACCATTCTCTTTACATACACATCGATTTTTAGGGGCGTGGCAGGTTTTTTCAGATTTTACTGAAAGGTGTTCGCTCTTTTATCTTCAGCACAAAGGTTAGCTTTCATTCGTTCATTGAGCAGATATTTATTGAGCACCTTTACTGTGCCACAACAAGCTGCAGGTTGCCTTGAACAGATTAGCGGACTTTCATAGTGCTTACACTCTTAATGGGAGAGACACATGCTCAGTACGCTCAATACAAGAACATAGTAATAGCTAATATTTTCTCACTTCTTGCCAAGCACTGTTCTGACACATTTTAAAACTTCAAACAAGGGCGCCTGGGTGGCTCAGTCGGTTGAGCATCAGACTTTGGTTCAGGTCATGATCTCACAGTTCGTGAGTTTGAGCCCCCTGTCGGGCTCTGTGCTGACAGCTCAGGGCCTGGAGCCTGCTTCGGATTCTGTGTCTCCCTCTCTCTCTGCTCCTCCCCTGCTCACACTCTGTCTCTCTCTCAAAAATAAAGATTAAAAAAAATTTTTTTAAAAACCTTGAAAGGGGGGCGCCTGGGTGGCTCAGTCGGTTGAGCGGCCGACTTCAGCTCAGGTCACGATCTTGCGGTCAGTGAGTTCGAGCCCGCGTCGGGCTCTGGGCTGATGGCTCAGAGCCTGGAGCCTGCTTCCGATTCTGTGTCTCCCTCTCTCTCTGCTCCTCCCCCGTTCATGCTCTGTCTCTCTCTGTCTCAAAAATAAATAAAAAACGTTAAAAATTAAAAAAAAAAACCTTGAAACAAAAAAATTGAAGTAAAAAAACACCACAAAGCTTTTAAAATTTAGGTGTCTGGTATGTTTAATTAAGTATTCCATAAATATTAATATTTTAATTTTGGCTCACAGTAATCCTGCCATTTCCGTTTTACAGATGTTATTATAAATAGGGAAGTGGTCAAGTTTACTTAATCCAAGTTCACACAAAGTGAAGCCAGGATTCTTACCCAGTGAATTATATTCCATCATCACTGAGCAGAGTATTAAGCTGCCTTAGTTTTTAAAAAAACAATGTTATTTGTAGATTTGTCCAGCGTTTTTAGCTAACTGGTTTTGTTCATAGTAAGATTTTAGAGTAGCTACTTTTTTTTTTTTTTTTTTTTTTTTGAGCATCCAGTGTGTTTCCTGAACTTCTGTAAGCTCATTTAGTTGGATCCATACAACAGTCCCCCTTGAGGTGGATATTGCCTTTTTTTAAACCAGTGACCAAGCTGGCTTAGGAAAAAAGTATCTCTCTTCAGGTCACACTGCTGTGAATGTTTAAGAGTGGGGATTCCATCTGGGTGGACCTGACTCCAGAGCCTGCCCTTATCCACTTAAAAACAGTCTCTAACCTTAGTGTTATCCAAAATATGTCCTTATTCCCTGTATATGTTGAACTGTTATTAAGACATGTTAGGCTGAATGAATCCTATTCGTGTGTATTCTAAAACTTGTAGCAAAAGTTTAATTTAATTGCGATCATACTTCATTAGTCAGGGAAGGTTATGAAATGTCCGTTCATCATATATAGTCTTAGATTTAAAAAAAACATTCAGGAAGTTGGCAGATAGCAACTGAACTCTTGGCACTTGGTTTATTTTAGGTTTCTGTTCTTCAGTCTACAAAGGACTCTTCTAAAAGGATATGTGTTGCTAATACCCATCTGTACTGGCATCCAAAAGGTAGGTTTTATTGGTTTTCACAAGTGACATAACATGGTAACTTAAACTCAGTAAGGCTGTTTTACACACATACATCTTTTTTGTTTCTTTCAGTTTTATTGAGATGTAATTGTCATAACAGCATGATGCAGTTTAAAGTGTACAGCATAATGACACATATTGCAAAATGATTACATTCATCACCTCATATAGATCTGAAAAAAATACATTTTTTTTCTTGTGATGAGAACTTTTAGGATATACTCTCTTAGCAACTTTTAAATATACCGAATAGTAGTGTTAACTGTGGTCATCATGTTGTGCATTACATCTACAGTACTTATGTATCTTGTAACTGAATGTTTCTTTTTCACATTTGGACCAGCTTCATCCAATTCCCCTTCAAATATAGATCTTGAATGTCACCCAGATAGTGTATGTAGTTTTGGGGCTTTTTTTTTTTTCTTTTAAAGGCAACTTTAAAAAATACTTACATTAATGTTTTTTATATTCATAGGTGGGTACATTCGTCTCATTCAAATGGCGGTAGCCTTGGCTCACATTAGACATGTCTCGTGTGATCTGTATCCTGGCATACCAGTTATATTTTGTGGAGACTTTAATAGTACCCCATCAACAGGAATGTATCATTTTGCTGTCAATGGCAGCATTCCAGAGGACCATGAAGACTGGGCTTCCAATGGGGAAGAGGAACGTTGCAACATGTCTCTCACCCATGTCTTCAAACTGAAAAGTGCTTGTGGTGAACCTGCTTACACAAACTATGTTGGTGGCTTTCATGGATGTCTGGATTACATTTTCATTGACTCAAATGCTCTAGAGGTTGAACAGGTGATTCCATTACCTAGTCATGAAGAAGTCACCACTCACCAGGCCTTACCTAGTGTTTCCCATCCCTCTGATCACATAGCACTTGTGTGTGATTTAAAATGGAAATAGATTCGTGTTTAATGGAATTTAAGTCTCTTTAGTAGGAAATTTAATATGAATCAGAGCTTATATGTAACCTTCAAAGAGGAAAGCTACACAGACACCGAGGCAAAATGTTTTTATTCTGTGTTCCAGTGTCTTCATTACATGACTGTTCATAATTGCAGTTTCTCTACTTTTTTTTTCCCTAAGGTTGAAGGAAAAACAAATATATTTATGACTACCAGGAAGAACATTGAATTATGTACATTTTATAAGTACTTTTTTTTTAGCTAGGAATTAAGAATTTTGTAAAAAAAAAAAAACCAAAAAACCATTTGAATGATCCTATAATTTTTCTATCATAACACATTTCAAATTGAATCATGTTTGTATAATTAGGGGAAAAATGCATATGGGTTAAGGTGAGAGGCCTAAGTCTGACATGAGCGAACATTAGGGTCTACCTCTACCTCAATTTGGTTAGCAATTTAATACAACTTCAGAGCTTTAACGAAAGATTAAAATGTGCCATCCACCAAATGTTATTGCTCCTCATCTTTCATTTTTCAATCAACATAAGATATTTTAATTCTCTTATTTGTAGGATTTTACTTTCTAGTGTATGGTACAAATGAACACATTTATATTATTCTAGCCAGCTCATTTGAACTTTTAGGATGCAAGCACAATTTAGTATTCAAAGTGAATAGCAACATAGTCAACTTGATCCCATTTTTCTTTAATTATTCTTGCCCATGAAAAACGTTCATAAATCATCAAGGGTATTTGGCCATATGATATTAGAGAATACAGCATAATACATTACTTTATGAGAAACTGTCTACTGATATGGGGTTGACATTTTGGGAGAACCATAGAGCATTTCTATGCTGGAAGTATTTTTGAAATTGTTGGTCTTTATAAATAGGAGAAGAAGGAGTAGCGGATCTTTTGGGCATTTCTGAAATAAACTATTCTTTTTATAGACTTGAGCATTACAATTTGAGTTATAGGAAAACACTGTATATATAATTTATATGCTGTAAAAAAAAAGTTTAAATATGAAGCCAGACTTTTTAAAATTAGGAATTATAGTTTTACTGATTAGTTTCTAACCTAGAGTGGTAACTGGGCTCTTCTAACTCAGTTATCACCATACCTTATTTGTAATGCTTTAGCTGTTGCTTTTTGATGTTCAGGGTAACTAATGTTATCTCCTACTTCTGCAATTAGTTTCTAGCTTAGATATGAAAAGCTCACCCACTTCAAGAAGAGTTCTGATTTTCCACAGTCATGAGAGTTTTTGTCTCAAATTCTTTAATCTCCAAACCCAAAACCATAAGAACTTTCCTCTTTTGATAAAATAGGCTGTACTTCCATATTCTGCTCACTGTCCAATGTATTGTTAACTCTTAGTAAGTTTGAGAACAAGAATTTTACTTCGTTCAGATTGAACCTTGAAGTACTTAAAATACTGGAAAAGAAAAATTAAAGTGGCAGTTTCTTGGGATCTTGTTTAGAAAAAGCTATAAATAAAAATTGATGCTACCGAATTGTGCCTTCCTAAATAACATTTTTGAGAGCATTTTAACATCAGTTTACAACTACATGAATATGTTAAAGCCAGAATCTGATTCTTTTGCAAAATACATCCTTTTTTTTTTCCTTTTTAAAATGTGTTTTTGGTCTGCTTTCAGACATGTTGACAGGACCCTTAAAATAACTTGAAAAAAAGTTTCTAAGCAAAAAGTTGAGAAACATTTTGAAAGAAGAAATTAAGTTACATACTTATTCATGCTCATGAGAAAAACATTCGGATTCTGTATTAACAAACACCCTGGCTAACTAGATTGAACTCTAGTCAAAGGAACTAATCACTTATCGAAGATTCCACGTCCTGAGTCTTTAAATTTTATATTTACTGACTTAACAGTGTGATCTGATTATAGACAGGCATTTCAGAATAGGAGAAGGTAGATTATTATTGTGAAGTGCCATATACTCTGGTCAAATCTCCAGTATATAGATAATGTTAGTATGATTGGAGTCCAAAGTAGGGAACGCTAAGAAAATTGTATAAATAGGATACCAAAATTACCTTGTATTCATGAGTTAGAATAAAGTGTTATTCAGAAATGTTTATGTGCTTAAAGCCATGTTTGTGATTGAATTTTTCTATTACATTTGGATTTTTTAGTACATTTAATAAAGTATGGAAAGTCTAGCACCTCTATAGTGAACCCATTTTATGATGTCACAAGGTCTTGCTATAGGAATTAATATTCCAAAAATTTTATATTATTATAAATAAAACTATAGAACACTGTCCTCTTAAGTGAACTCTTACACAGTTGCCACTACAGACATATGCACTGGTAGTTTATGTTAGCAAAAAAATCATTTCTGGCTATAAATGTGATGTTCTTTAAAATTCTCAATACCAAAATCAGTTGTTTCAAATTTCCAAGTATTTCACTGTGTGGTGACTTTTCTGAAAACTAAGGCCTCATATCAGAATGTGGTAGTTTTAGACTGGAGGTTTATCTGAGAAACAGTACAAAGGAGAAGGTTCAAAGAAAACCACCGTAGGAAGATGTTCCTGGTGGAAGTTGACACCATTAGATCTCATATTCTCCAACTGTGAAATATAGGCAGAGGTTCCCTACAAACCTGGTTTGAGGGCAAACCAAAATCCATGTTAATGAATGTTAAAGGTTTGCATTACTAGTTGATCATAAAATCCACAAGACAACACAATAGGGAAAATCTTTCCTCTAAAAAATTGTAGCCAACACTAGTTTTCTAATCATAATTCAAAAACATTTCAATGTTTTGCTCAATCTAGAACTTCTATCTAGATTTCATTTAGGGTAAGGAAATAATTTTAAGAGCTCATTTGGGTAATCAAATTCTGTGGTCCCACTTAATGAGGAAGTATGCTTTAGCATTGAAGGTACTAGAGCTGTATTGGGTGATTTTTTTTTTTTTTTTAGCACTAACTTGAGGATAAGTATATTTTGAGATGACAATACCAAAGCATGTTTTCAAGTGAAGTGAAATTCACATAAGATGAACCATTTTAAAAATTATGATTCCACTGCATTTAGTGCATTCACAGTGTTGTGCAGCCATTATCCCTAACTAGTTCCAAAACATTTTCATCACCCCAAAGGTAAACAGTGACCCATTAAGTAGTCACACCCCATTTCCTCCTCCCTTCCAGACACTGGCGACTACTAATCTGCTTTGTGCCTCAATTTCTCTGTTTTGGATATTTCATATAAATTGAATCATGTAATATATATATGACCTCCTGTGTCTGACTTTCCTTTATTTAGCTTAATGTTTTTTAAGATCTTCCATGTTTTCTATTATATATATTCTATTGTATGGTTATACTACATTTTGTTTATCCCAATGGATGTTTGGATTGTTTCCATCTTTTGGCTATTGTGAATAATGCTCCTATGAATATTCACGTACAAGTTTTTGTTTGAGCACCTATTTTCAATTCTTTTGGTTTGGTTATATACCTTTTGAGAAACTGCCAAAATGCTTTCCACAATAGCTACACCATTTTACATTCCCACCAGTGATGTATATGAGAGTTCATTTCTCCACATTCTCACTGATATACGTGTTATTATAGTCATTCAAGTGGGTGTGAAGTGGTATTTCTACCAATGTATTTTTATCTTTTTTAGTTTAATTATGTCATTGCAGTCATGAACTAGAGTACTCACAATGGATACCCAACCTCCTATATTTTTTTCCAGAGAGCTCATCTTCAGCAATTCCTACTTAATCTTCCAGCTTTTGTCAAGTTGCAAAGGTCAGTCCCATTGCTTCTTTGGGAGATAATTGGGAAGAAAAGCATAAAAAATACAGAAGTCCTGGAATGTAAATAAATTAGAAAGAATAAGCAGCCAAAGGGGGAAAAAAACGTCACTTAAAAAATGTAGATCTACGTCGGTGATTTCAGAGAATGAACTTACCAACATTGGCTTTTTTTTTTTTTTAATTTTAATGTTTATTTATTTTTGACACAGAGACACAGAGTGCGAGCAGGGTAGGGTCAGAGAGAGGGGGACACAGAATCTGAAACAGGCTTCAGGCTCTGAGCTGTCAGCACAGAGCCCGACACAGGGCTTGAACCCACGAGCTGCAAGATCATGACCTAAGCTGAAGTCAGACACTCAATCGACTAAGCCACCCAGGCGCCCCTCCAACATTGGCTTTTAAATGGCTTAGCCATGCTCCACTATTACCTAACACTTTTTAAATCCCATTTTAGGTACAGAGTAGCAGATAGCAAGAATGCCTGAAGACAAATCCCTGAAAAACTGAGATGGCTATGGCTGAATATAACTCACCAAGTTATAACGCAGAACCATAAAAAAGACTAAACTCTGCTTATTAAAAAAAAATAGGTTTTGAAAAGAAACCTTAACAAGGTGAGCTCACTGAGTTAATATATTAAAAATTATAATATGGAACAAAATTATTTTGTAAGTTGGCCATCTTTACACTGTATTAAATAATATTGAAGTCAGATGCTAAAATTAACTTTACATATAAATGATAAACATATCTTTAAGTTGTAGACCTTAAAAATACTAAATCTTCTAGTTCACCTGGCTGATGCCATCCTCTAGAACAAGCACCTACCAGCTGGATTTGTGGTTCCACAACAAAGTCTCAGCTGTTAAAATCCATGTTCATATTGTCAGTGTTAGGTTTTTCCTCATAATCTTCAATTTCCTAGAGAAACTTCATTGACAACAATCATTCATCTCCATCTTCTGTCCATTTTGAGTTGATTGTATGTTAAAGGGTTTATATGATGCAATCCATTTTGCCTAATAACTCACTCTACTGGTGTTAGATTGTTGCTCATGTTCATCTTCGTGTATTGAAGTATTATTCCTAGTTTACATTTTGCATCTCATTATTGTTCTTGAAACTGAAAACAGTTCAGTAGGGAATTGGATAGGCTTCATGTGGAGTTCTCATATTGAACAATATACACACTTTTAATAGTACTACATACAATCTTTATTTCCCATGTGGAATAGTTTGGAGAAATGGTGTATCCAGGGATAAAAGCATTTAGAAATAAAGCTGGCCTTCCTCAAAAGCTGGATTAGGTATAGTGTTTTCAGTATCTTAAACCAAAGAAAAATATTTCTGCTGAAGCTGTAAAATTTTTAAGTACTCTAAATAATGGAATTATATTACCCTTTTCATCCTTTTATTACATACCTAAAACAATCTGGCTTTTTACAGCCTGGCTTATATCATTTTTCTTCATCCTGAATGAAAGAATCCCACAATAGTTCTTTCATCCAAAATTGATGTTTATTTTTCTCTTTAAGGGTTTTTGTCACTGCACATGAAATCATTTTTTTTTTTTTAATTTTTTAAGTTTATTTTGAGAGAGAGAGAAAGAGAATCCCAAGCAGGCTCTGCACCATGAGTACAGAGTCCAATGCAGGGCTCGAGCTCATGAACTGCAAGGTAATGACCTGAGCTGAAGTCGGATGCTTAATGGACTGAGCCACCCAGGTGCCCCCATGAAATCAATTGTTAAAGACTGGCATCAGAAACAAACTCCATACTCACTACCAGTCACTCCCTAAACCCACCTTTCCCCTCAGCTCTTGGCAACTGCTTACCTATGGATTTACTCTATGGATTTGCCTCTTCTGGGCATTTCATATAAATGAATTACGTAGCCTTTTGTGACCAACTTATTTCACTTTGTATGTTTCTGAGGTTCTTCCATGTTGTAGTATGTATCAGTACTTCATTCCTTTTATGATAATATTCCATTGTATGGACATAACACATTTTATTTTATCCATTCATCAGTTGATGGACATTTGGATTACTTCCACCTTTTGGCTTCTATGGATAATGCTGTATGTTTGTACAAGTTTTTGAGTGTGCATGTTTTCATTTCTCTTGGGCATATATCTAGAAGTGGAATTGTTGGATCATATGGAAAATACTTAACCTTTTGAGGAACTGGCAGACTTTTACCCAAAGTAGTTGCACAATTTTGCATTCCCACCAGCAATATATGGGGGTTCCAATTTCTCCACATCCTAACATCTGTTATCTTTTTGATTACAGCTATCCTAGTATGAAATGGCATCTTATTGTGGTTTTGATTTGCATTTACCTGATGGCTAATAATGTTGACAATCTTTTTATGTGCTTACTGCCCATTTGTGTATCTTTGGAGCCTATTTTAAAAATCGTGTTGCCTTTTTGTTGGGCAACCCTTTCCCCCTTTTTATTTTTTTTAATTTTTTTTTCACGTTTATTCATTTTTTGATAGAGACAGAACGTGAGTGGGGGAAGGGCAGAGAGGGAGACACAGAATCCAAAGCAAGCTCCAGGCTCTGAACTGACAGCACAGAGCCCGACACGGGGCTCGAACTCACGGACCACGAGATCATGACCTGAGCTGAAGTCAGACGTTCAACCGACTGAGCCACCCAGGCACCCTAACCCTTCCCCCCCTTTTTAAAAATCATCATTCCTCACTTCTTCAAAGGCTATGCAGGCCAAGGTCAACCTTGGCCAGTCTGCAAAATACATCACTGTTACTGGAATGGCATTGAACCCAGCCTAAGAAAAACCATGCCACCAAAGAATTGATTCGTTCCTGAGAGCCAGCTCCCTGTCTGTAGATGGCAGTGTCAAGCCCCCAAACACCAGCTGAAAACTTAGGTGCCCAATATAATTGGAAGCATACAATGAAAACAATGCAGAAATACCTGACAAGGTCGGGAAGACACCTGGCTCTACTGTTCTTTAAAACACAAAGGACATACATTGCAAGGCTCTGCTCACTAACTAGATACAGCTGCCTTAATTATTCCTTACCTGGGTCCACATTATTGCTTTTGCTATTGATTTCTCAGAATTTTTGTTGCTAGAATATAACCACTTAAACTTTTTATATGGTTTGTGGAAATAGGGGATAAAGGGATATTTGCAAGTAAGAAACAAAAGCAGCCAACTAACCTTCCAGTAGTGGTAACCTGAATACAATGTCACGATGTATATGCTAGAAAAAATGTATCATGATTTCACTCATATGTGGAATTTGAGAAACAGATGAACATAGGGGAAGGGGAGGAAAAATAAGATAAAAACAGGAAGGCAAACCATAAGAGACTCAAATACAGAGAACAGAGGGTTGATGGGGGGGGGGGGGCGTGACGGGCATTAAGGAGTGCACTTTTTGGGATGAGCACTGGGTGCCATATGTGAGAAATGATCAGTGCGTTCTACTGAAGCCACATGTTCTACATACTGTATGTTAACTAACTTGAGAATAAAAAAAGAATATGCTGGGCTTAAACAATTCTCAGGAGTAAATTTTAGAACCAAATCTTAATCAAGTCCATATTTATATTAATGTTGCTTTTAAAGTATTTAGATTGCCTTAGTGAGGTTACTAATTAAGAATGATTTCATTCCTAACATTTTCCTGCTAAAAAAAAACTAAGCTGGTAATATCAACAAATGTCATTTGGGTAGAGTTTTTGGGGTGCCAATACTACCCCAACACTAACTCTACTAATCCTTGGGAAAATGCTGGTAGTAGATTCCTTCTAGTCACCTCAGAATTTAACCATCTGAACAGATAATCAGACTCTAGAACTGTTTCATTAATTTTCCCCTATACGAGACCTTCAGATAATGTACTTGCCGATATACCAACCATTTTCTCTTTCTTAATCTAAGTTTTCTAAATTCTACTGAAGTTGGTAGCTAATATTTACATTATTGAAACATCCAACATGCTGCCAGGAAGCATAAGCACTTGTTTCCAATGACAAGTCAGAAGTCACCTTCACCTCCATACCAAGAACGAGAACTTCCACATTTAAGGAAGTTTGATCCAGGACATCTGGTTTCTGGTCCAGCATGCATGTAAGAAGCTTGGGAGTTGCCACTCTTGTCCTATAGAGAAGACAAAAACTGAACAAACTGAAAAATCAGTAACTATTCTTAGATCTGAAATGTCACAGGGCAAACTGGTGCGCTGCTTCCCCCTACTCCCTTCCCCCCCCCTCCCCCAGCGCCCCGGTGATTGAAGCCCAGCAGGGGGAATACAGGGAATCACAACCTGCAGGGACATCCAGGGATGTTTTGTTCTACCCTGAAGAAATCCCGGGTAGGGACACTGGAACTGTAATTGAGGACTTGCACAGTCTGAACAACCAAGTTAAAAGCTTCAGAGGCCCCCACAACTTAATGAGTTTTTACCTCCTGGATTTCTACCAGCTTATCACAGAATATCGGAGAAAAATCTCATGCTTCTGGCAAAGGGGAAAAGAAACCATTTTCAAATATGCCAGAGCGTCCTATTTTTAACAAGTTCTGTTCTCAGAAAAAGTAACCAAAACCTTACTTACAGGGGTTTTACCAGAGACTAACTGACCTGGGGGTGTGGAGAGGGAAATGCCCAACTCCAGCCCACTTTACCATCCTATCCCACCTAAGGGGGAGAAAAAATAATTGAGAAGCACATGTGAAGTTCACAGTCCAGAGGCATAAGGCTCACTAGAAGACTGAGACCAAATCATAGGATTATAAAATGCTTCCCCTACTCCCACACCTTACCATGACATTACTGAAGGCCTAGGTAAAGCAGTTACTTTTACCCAGTACATCATGTCCAGTAATCAAAAAAAAGAAAAAAAAAAAAAAGACAAGACATACTAAAAGGCAAAAAATGGGCGTTTGGCTGGCTCAATCAGTAGAGCATGTGACTTTTGATCAAAGGGTCATGAGTTCAAGCCCCATGTTTGGCATAGAGCCAACTTAAATAAATAGGTAAATATTTAAATAAACACATACATACATACATACATAAATGGCAAAAACCAGCTTGATGAGAGAGCAAGCATTAGAACCAGACTCCGATATGGCAGGGATGATAGAATTATCAGACTGGGAATTTAAAACAACTATACTATGTTAAGGGCTCTCATGGATAAAGACAACAGAAAAGAGCAGATGAGCAATGTTAGCAGAGATGAATTCTAATAAAAGCAGTAAGAAATGCTAGAGAATAAAAAAACATAACAAATGAAGAATGCAATGCCTTTGATGGACTAATTAATATACTAGACATGGCTAAGGAAAGAATCTGAGTGTGAGGACATTGCAAAAGAAACCTCCCAAACTGAAAAGCAAGGGGGGGGGGGGGGGGGGGACCTGGAGCAGGGTGACAAAAACCAAAACAGAAAAACATCCAAGAACTGTTGGACAACAAAAGGTGTAACATAAACATAATGGGAGTAACAGAGAAGAGAAACAGAAATATTTGAAACAATAAGGACTGAGAATTTCCTCAACTTAATGGCAGACACCAAACCACATACATATCCAGAAAACTCGGATATCCAACACCAAGCAGGATAAATGCCCCAAATCCTCCATCTATGTGTATAATTTTCGAACTACAATCAAAGATGAAAACAGAGAAAGAAACCAAAGGGGAAAAAACACCTTACTTATAAAGGAGTAAAGGTAAGAATTACATCTGACTTCTCAGAAACCATGCAAGCAAGAAGAGTGGAGTATTTAAAACGTCGAGAGAGGAGCGACTGGGTGGCTCAGTCAGTTGAGCATCTGACCACTTGGTTTCAGAGCCCAGAGCCTCTTGGGATTCTGTCTCCATCTCTCTGCCCCTCCCCCGCTCACACTCTCATTCTCTCAAAAATAAACATTAAAAAAATAAATGAAGTCTGACCCCAGGGCTGACTCCTTGGCTCAGGTGGTAGAGCATGTGACTCAATCTTGGGATCAAGAGTTCAAGCCCCACATTGGGTATAAAGATTTAAAAATAGGATCCTTAAAAAAAAGTCTGACCCCAATAAATTATCTGAAAGTGGTTATTATTACTATATGAGGTAATTCTGTACATATGCTAAAGAATTGGAAGCCTCAGTAAATGAGACATGAATGCTCTGGAAAACTGAAGTAAACATTTCACTTGTATTTTCGATAGAGAATATATAAGGTAAAGGGGGAAAATTCATGTGAACAGAAACATGTTAACAAAATACCAAGATGTTACATCACAGGAAAGCAACTCAATAAATTAGACAAAGGACAATGGGTGATATTCTGCCCTCCACCCTCACCAAAAGCTTATTGGTCAGAGGGACAGAAAACAGATAATGGTTCCATCCTCAACTCCAAAGCTGCTGCTTATCAGCCTTTAAGAGAACCACAATTCTTCTTCAGTTTTCCTATCAACACACTTAACAATTACTTGACAGAATATTTTTTACTCTAGGGATATAATCAACTGTTCTGTACAATAGGGGAGGTCACAGAGACCTCTTATTGATTGACCAACACTAAGTTTAACATTAGTGTGAACAGTAAGCATTGAATCTTGATGGTGTCAAGTATTTCCTAAGAGTACAGAGCATGTCAGTAAGTTGGGACAGTGATAGTGACTTTTTAAGTTACCATCATTTGCAAAGAATGTTAAACACAGGGAAAGGCATTATGGGGGTTATTTCTTAACTTATACTTTTTCCCAAAGAATTGACTTAACCTCTATGGTGGTGGTGGGGAGGAACTTTTCAATGTGACTTAAAAAACTACCACCACTGGGACTGAAGAAAAAGCAGTAACTTCTTAGGGTAAAAAACATGCCAAGTTACCAAGTTAATGTTTTCTTAAAAAAAAAAAAAAAAAAAAAAAGGCAATCTTGCAACTCTAGCCCATTTAGTGAAAATTAGGCAATTTTACTTTCTTAATGCAGCCATTTACAACGATAGTAAGAGTTCCTTTACATCACAAATAAGATTATATGGATTCTCTTTACTCCTTTTTCAGAGTCCGTGAAAGCATCCTGGACTTGCTTTAAAAATTAATACAGTGGTGATTTAACTATGATCATAACGGTGAACCCATTCAAAGTTTAGTATCTCCTAGTTGAACCCCAGGAACTACACATACTACACCATATCTTAGTTTTATCCAATAAGAAATAATACCTTTCTTATTCAGAGAGAAGAGAGAATTCACCCAGTGAGCTAATGAAGTTACACTTGTATCAAGTGATCCATGTTAAACACTTTACCCCAGTAACCTGTATGTCAATCATCAAGTACTTAATTCTAATTTCCTTTCACTTGATCCAACATTTTATTATTCAAAAATATGTTTTACTAGCATATATTTGGTTTGAAAATAAAATTTCAATCTACAAATTTATCTGAATCTATACAAGCCACTAAGAACTTTTTTTAAGGTTTATAAAATACATAAAACATTTTAGACAAAAACTAAGTCATAAGGTTACCAAGTTGAGTCCTTAATAACTTAATAGATGTAGTTAATGAAGTATATATACCTTTATTGCCTTATTAACAAAGAATTAGTCACATGCAGCTCTCTGTAGAAGTTCTTTTTTTTTTTTTTTTTCTGTAGAAGTTCTGAAAGAGGTGAAGCCAAAAAGGAAAGTGCTTGTGAACTCTTCTACACAGGAGAGCAGCATCACTAACAGTCTGTAGTCTGCCATGCAAACAGCACTTGCATTTTTTAAAAGCTAACATCGGTTGTGAAACAAAACACATGCATACATGCTTTTGGGGCAGTTCATTTTATTACAGCTTTTGCCTCCTTATCTGAGTTTAGAAATGTACAATGTCAAACTCTATTTTATTAAAAGAAACTAAAATTTGAAGTTGCTCCCCATCACACTGTTATATACATGATAGCAACCTGTATTTTATTTCCACTGTAAACAATTAGTAAATTCACGGAGACCTGGATTACTGTTCACAAAATGTAATATACGCAAATTAACTTCGCTAAATAAGAAAATCCATTTCAAACATCTTCAAGACTCAAGAAGAACACGCACAGTAACATATTTTTATCATTTTATTAGGAAGAATTCCAAATGGGTTATGAAGAAAACTTACTGAGTTTGATGAGTTTTCCAAAAACTCTTAATGAAGATATGTTCACCAATAAACAATAAAACATCAGCAGAACTATCATATACTGGGCAAAGAGTCAGGCTGATACCAAAAAGCAACATGCAACATAAAAAAGATACGATATAAAGGAAGACAATCTGCTGGGTATTAAAAAATCATCTCAATATGAACTCTTTGCAACCAGCACAGAACTAATTAGCTATCAAATCCAAACCACACTAAGGTAAGCTTGGCTGATGAAAAGCCAGGATTCAATAATGGGGAGAAAATAGAAGGTCCTCAGTGCAAGAGATCTGAATAGTGTTTTGGAGCATTTCCCTGGCTGGTACAAGCAGGATTAGAAAATCTTTTTGGCAAGGGAGAAAAATAAATACAAATGGAATGCTACATTTTTTTAAATCAGCAGACTGTCCCAGGAATGATAAAGGTATCAGTAAAGTAGCAAGGGGATAACTTTAAAACGTTATTTCTTGTGGGCTCAAAAAAACATTCAAAACGGATTTATTTAAAGGTGTCACAATAGCTATGTCCAGGCATTTAGGCTTAAGAGAAATAAAATTAAAAGAGGACACTTTTTTTCCCAAGTTAAGGAGAATTTCTTTAAAACCAAGCATATTGCTAAATAGCAATATTATACTTGGCAAACAATAATTGGCAACAAAATAAGTTTAAACGCTGTAATATTCTGCCCAAACCAGTCCCAGATACTGTTTAATAACCAAGATGCAAACTAATTTTGTTGTAACAAGCCTAGACCAATTCTATCAAATGTGTCCTTGGTTAGATATCCAGTTTCATTTAACGTTTTGAAAGCTCATTTGACAGCCAGTCAAGTCCCTCATACAGACCAGTTCCTTGTGTAGCACAAGTGGCTTGAACATACCACTGTAAAGAAAGAACAAAAAATACGTGATTAACAGAATACTATATATAACCACAGTCTTTAAAATTTCTTAATCAGAAAATTAAATACTTCCTCCCAAATGCCCAAGGTATTACTTAGTCAGCAGTTACCATAAATGTATAGGAAAAAAGTAAATGAAAAAATTAATATATAAAACTATAGGAATAATGGCATAAATACATTAAAGTTTGCATCTTACAAATGCTTAATTTTATAATGGTCTCACTAACTATATTGATTAGGAGTGTTCTAATACATGCTTCTCACAAACTCTTGCCACATTTAAATCTACTCCTACTGATTCATTATTAGATTTAATCAATGATCTAGTCCTTAATCCGAAAAGAACATTCATAGGAAGATTAGTAACTAAGTACCCACCAGGTCCTTATAACCCTCGTTTCCCATAAAACTAAGTTCAAAGTACAGAAGGCAAAATTTTGAAAAAAGTAGGAGCTGCTGATAGAGGCAGGCTTTTCAGATAACTTCACTATCTGTATGTAGTCTCATGTATTCTAAAAAGTTCCACTTTTTAAAATGGTAATGAATCATATCTCAGTAACTGCATGAAATACCATGAAAAGCTAACAAAGAGCAAGAAAAAGATCTAGAAAGCAATTTCATTACCTTGAAGGATAGTTTATTTTTAATACTTTACTGACTAGTTTTATTCTACCTTACAATAAAGACTTCGCTTTAATATTGCAAGTTCAATGCAAGTATACAATGCTACCAATTATTATTTGAATATCAAACACCCAGAAACCTAGAAGGCTGGGAAAAGGCATAAATTATTATCTTCACAGCACTGGAAACTGGTAGCATTTACAGTTTATCTTGTAAATCATCCTGGGACATCTCAAACATACTATATACAGTTATTGCCACAGCACAGTATTTACCTTGTTGACAAGTATTTCCCAGTATTTAAATCACTGACCTAAACAAGCTACTGGAGAACAAGTATAACATGTCTTATAATTTTTTTTAAAGTTTATTTATTTTTGAGAGAGAGACAGAGCACGAGGGTGTGGGGGCTGGGCGAGAAAGAGAGGGAGACATAGAATCCAAAGCAGGCTCCGGCTCTGAGCAGTCAGCACAGAACCCAACGCAGGGCTTGAACCCATGAACCACGAGATCATGATCTGAGCCAAAGTCAGACACTCAACCGACTGAGCCACCCAGGCACCCCTCTTACAATTTTAAATTCAAAACTTGTTTAATGTCATAATTATAGCTCACAAGCTTTTGATGTTAACAGGCAAACAGTAAAAAATAGTATTATCTAAAATATGGCTGCTAAATACTGCAGTTTTAATAAGAAAACCAAATTACAAAATACTTGCTGCAAAGCTATTTAAAAGATTTTAAATTAAAATTAACAATATCAATAATCTTTATATAATTCTCAGCAAGTACAATTTTCTCATAAAGTATTTATCAATACTAAATGGTTTGAGGGTAAAGTTAATAAAAATCAAAATAAAGGTATCTAAACATTTGGATCCTTAAAGGATAAATATTAAATGTTAAAAAATGGAGAAGATATTAAAGAATTTAAAATTGAACACACACTTACAAAAGCCTGAAAGGACTCGTGTCTGTAAACAAGAGTATATTACTGTATTTTTTTAAATGATGTGCTCATTATCTCTTCAAAAGGGACAATTACTTAATATGTATTTAAACTGAATACGTGCTTAAACAATTAAACTATTAATTCTAATAGGAGGTTAATACAAATCTCCAAATACTTACTGTTCTGTTACGAAGAGACTGAAGACCTAATTTATCTGTCATTTCACTGATGGCCATAGCATTTGGCAAATCCTGTTTGTTTGCAAAAAGCAGCAACACTGCATCTTGCAACTCATCTTCCTGAAGCTGGAAATAAAAGCTGAGAGTATAACAACTAACAAACTGGAACTCAATTATTGTCACAAAAGAGGGAAAACACTGTCTTCCTATATATATCACTTATTCAACATTAAATACGTTATTAAACATCAACATAATTTCACTACATGAAGTTCATATACGCTTAACAACTTAAACCTCATACCCTTCAATTTTTAAATCCCCAGCAAATAATCATATGCCTTTCAAGTAAAGCAAAACTATTTTTCAAGCCAATCATCCTGCACTCCATTAAAGTAAATCATTTATTTCAGCTTTCATGATCATCCATTAAGAGTCAGGATTGGCAAGGACCAGAAACACAAATGGGAATATGTATTTACGGCAGAATCTTATGGTACTCAGTAGTAAAGTTATTGAGAGGATTCTTTTTGGACTTGGATTCCTTTCCAGCCGGCTGGACCATACACCAGTAGGACAACAAAACAATGATTATGGTATTAGCAGTATCATGAAAAATACAAGAACACAAGAGTATGTTACAATAGGAAATAATATAAGAGTAAATAAGTAAAAGTATATAGAAGCTGGCAGGCATGAGTACTGACACGACACAACATGGACCAGCCCTGAAAACTTATGTTAAGTGAAAAGTAACAAAAAGTTAAAAAAGACCACATATTGTATGATTCTATTTATATGAATGTCTAGAATAGGCATATACACATATAAAGTAAATTAGTGGTTGTAAGGGCTGGGGGTATGGGGTGGAGTAGGGGAAGGAATGGGGAATAGTTCTAGACAATTTCTTTCTGGGTCAATGAAAATGTTCTAAAAAATTAGACTGTGGTAATGTGTGCATAATTCTGTATACTAAAAACCAGTAACTTACACATTTTAAATGAGTGAAGTTTATGGTATGTGAATTGTATCTTGATAAAACTGTTTACAAAAAGAGTAGAAGGGGTGATATTTAACTCATCAGACAAACTACCAGTGACTTAGTTACACATCTATTGGCACAATGGCTTTACAAACTGCACCACAGTCTCAGAAGTAATGAACGAGAATTAAGATTTCATTTCAGTAAATATTTTATGGCTACACCATGAAACCATGACAAGGTGCCTCTAGCAAGATTCCTCAATAAATTTTCACAATATAAATACAGCTGACCCTTGAACAACTTGGGTTTGAACTGTGTAGGTCAATTTATACATGGATTTTTTGCAGTACATTACTGTAAACACATTTTCTCTTATAATTTCCTTAGCAATTTTATCTAGCTTACTTTGTTGTAAAAATCTAGTATATGATACATACAATATTTGAAATATGTGTTAACTGTTATCGGTCAACAGTAGGCTATTACTATATTACTACTTAAGTTTTTTTGTGTGAGATAAATCTAAAATGAGATTTATTTCAATAAAATACAACTGATGGTTGAAAAAGAATTGAGATATGAATATCCTTTTCTAATTTTTCTAATATTTTAGTTGACGGACAAATGCACAGAAACATTCCAACTGACAGTTGGGATTGCCAGGAATATTGTAGAAAAAAGGTCCACGTTCAGTAGAAAGCTGGATTACAGGTCTTTTGGGACCCTTCCAACCCTAAGATTTTCAGATTCTTTTAGAGTATGCCAGTCACTTTAAATATATTTAAAACAACAGATTTCATGTTATAGCGTGAAGCTACAAAAAACTGCAGGTATTAGAAGAGTTCCAAAAACACTAAAAAATGTTTACTCCAAATTTGCTATTTAAATGACCTATCAAAGACTGAAACAAAAAATGACACAATGGAATTCTTATTAGATGATGGTGTGATTCTTCTCAAGCTGTAGAACAGGCTCTTTAAAGGTAAAATCCTCTGCCCAACTGCTTTACTCCCTAAATGAGGTTTTGGAACACATGTTGAATAAATGTGTATCTCTAATTTGTAGGTTTTGTTGTATTGGCTTTATCTTGTCTGAATTTTCCATATTGTCCCAAATCATCTTTCTGTTTACTCTTTTCAGTCTGTATTTCCAAAAGCTTACTTTCTGAAGCTTGTTTTAATTGTAATCTCTTCTTCCCAACATCAAGCAGTTTTTCCTCCAAATCCCAGATTCCTGGTGTGATTTCATTATTAATTTAGCTTTAGTACATGTTTCATGTGATCCATGAGCACACTTGGGGTTAATTTTCTCCAGATTTTTTTTAAGTGCAGTCGAAAGTTGCATCCTGTCTAACACAAGCTTTTTCACTTCAAAAGCAATTTTCCAGGTCTTTAATTTTAGCTTCAATTTGCTTATCTTGCATGATTTGTTCTACTGGAGTTTTGTTTTTATTTTTTTCATTTACATGAACCACTGAGTTATATTCCACGAGTTTTTTTGTCTGTGCTCTCAGCCTGAGCAGAAGGGTCGAGCGGTCCTTGGTCCCTGGGCTGCACCACCTGGGCGCCGGTGGCCTGTGCTGCCCGCCTTCCCCGCCTCCTGCTCTGGAGTCCAAGGGCTTGGCGGCCGCTTGCTCTTCAGGCTGCTTCTCCATTGTGACTGGCAGGAAGAGCTACCACCTGGGATGGGAAGATGCGGCCTCAGGAGCCAATATTCCCACCACTAAACTGTAGCCCGGAAAAGCAGCAGTTTTTTTTTTGTTTTGTTTTGTTTTTTTTTTTTTTTCAACGTTTATTTATTTTTGGGACAGAGAGAGACAGAGCATGAATGGGGGAGGGACAGAGAGAGAGGGAGACACAGAATCGGAAACAGGCTCCAGGCTCTGAGCCATCAGCCCAGAGCCTGACGCAGGGCTCGAACTCACGGACCGTGAGATCGTGACCTGGCTGAAGTCAGATGCTTAACCGACTGCGCCACCCAGGCGCCCCAAAGCAGCAGTTTTTGAGGATTCAAAAGTAATATGTGGATTTTCAACTGTACATATGGGTGGGTGGGGCTTGAGCTGGCACCCTTAATCCCCTTAATCCCCATGCTGCTCAAAGGTCAACTGTGTATGAAAACAATCGGATACATGGCAAAGCCAAAATACCATCATCAACTGAAATACTACTACCTTCAGGTAGAATTCTTTATCATGGCTACTATTACAAAACATTTCAAAGTATTGGTTATACAGGAACAGCACAGAGAAAACCGAACCCAATGACCTTGCGAATAAGGGATTTGAACCAAGATTCTTACATCACAAAAGTTTCAAAACCATAGATTTTTTATCTATGAAATAAAGGACTGGACTAATGGAAACATCCTCAACCAGAGACCTATATCACCCATGGAGCACTCTAAAAAGCTGAGCCTTCTTCTCAACTTAATGAAGTAGCTACTCTTCTGTGTGTTTTTTAAAAAGCTCTGCCGGAGACTTTTACGTGCATGGTTCTTTCTAGAAAAATTCATTTCTGTAATCTAATCACAGTATGGTACCAACCACTAACAATACCGCTGTCACCCTGAAAAACATCTTGCAAACAAAAGATTTAAAAAATATCCTTACCATTTTCTGCAGCTCTTCAGCTCCTTCCTGAATTCTTTCACGATCATTACTATCTACCACAAAAATAAGACCCTGGGGAAAAATTGTGTAAATAAATTATTAACAGTTAACTTTAAAGGAGACACTAAATATAAAACATAAGTACAAGCAGAAAAACCATACTGAGTTAAACGTTAAGGAAGACAATGTCTCCTTATTAATAGAAAAAAAAAAAGGAACAGGGCCCTAAGTACTAAAAATGATTTGAGCACTATTTGTGATTTTAACTTATGTTATTTAAAAAAAAAAATCTTGGGGCCCTGGGTGGCTCAATTGGTTAAGCGTCTAACTTCGGCTCAGGTCATCTCATGGTTCATGGGTTTGAGCCCTGCAATTTGGCTCTGCACTGACAGCTCGGAGCCTGCAGCCTACTTTGGATTCTGTGTCTCCCCTTCCTCTCCGCCCCTCCCTGCTTGTGTTCGCTCTCAAAAATAAACATTCAAAAAAATATAAAATAAAAATCTTACTCTTAACCAGTTGACCACTTTTTTCAACTACACTAAGAATAAATTTTATCCTTCTTACCTCACACAGGAAAGCATAGATGGGAACAAAAGATAAAAGAATAAACTAAAGACTATAAAGATCCATGAATTTACTAACTGAATTAGCTTATTCAGTCAAAGGCAAGCACAAAGTGCTTTAAAAAAAAAAGAGGGGGAAGATGCACCCTACAGTAGTTTGTTTTTTTTTTTAACGTCTATTTTTGAGAGACCGAGAAAGAGAACACGAGCAAGGGAGAGCAGAGAGAGAGGGAGACACAAAATCCCAAGCAGGTTCTAGGCTCTGAGCTGTCAGCACAGACATGAGGCCTGAACTCACAAACTGTGAGATCACAACCTGAGCTGAAATGCAATGCTTAACCAACTGAGCCACTCAGGCGCCCCTACAGTTTTTATAGGCTTCACAGGAAAAATCAGTTCTGCTCCATAATGTTGTTGACCTATCAAAATAAGAAGACTTTTTTTTTTTTTTTTTTAAGTTAAGCTCAATGTGGGGCTTGAACTCACAACCCTGAGATCAAGAGTCCCACAGACTGAGTCAGCCAGGTGCTTTCAGATATGAAATTCTTTTTTTATTTTTTAAAATTTTTATTTATTTTTGAGAGAGAGTGAGTGTACATGCGAGCAATGTACAATGGACAGAGAAGGTGCGGGGGGGACAGCTGACAGCATAGAGCCTGATGCAGGCTCGAACCCACAAACTGCGAAACCATAACCTGAGCCAAAGTTGGACACTCAACCCACTGAGCCACAAAATTCTTAACAAAAAGAAAAATAGTAACCATTCTTATTGATATTCACAAATATTAAAATTCCATGCTAGAAAAGAAATGGAATTAAGGGAACAGTTAAGACTTCTCTAAAAACTTTCAAATGGAAAAGTAGAAAATTTTCAACTGGAGTAAGAAAGAGAGGGCAGATTACTGATTACTTTAAAAATTATTCTCCCTACAACCCTAACCATTGAAGTATTTCTGGTCATTTGTCACTTTAGCACAAACTGTCTTGTGCTTATTTATGTCAGTAACTTGATTAAATCCACTGAGACCACAAAATCCACTTAAGGCAAAGGGCTACATTATTTTCTATTTACCCCTCAGGACCACCACAGTACTAAGCTTGCCAGGTTTACCAAATATTTATTTTAGGCTATGGTCATTAAATAACAATTTCCTTTGGTCTAGCAAATTTCAAACCCATTTCCTTTATCTCTGCTGGAAACCATCATTTTAAACATCCTAACCATTGAAAATACTTCTGGTGCTATGAGAGCCAGTATGGCATAATGGAAAGATAACCAAATTCAAATCTCAAGACTACTTATTATATGAATTATCTAATCCTTGAACATGTCTCCTCTTTTATAAAACAAGGCCATCAACTTTATAAGCCAGTTAAATGTAATCATAGAAGCACAAAAAGAATCTAGCATCGTACTTGAGTTATCACAGGCATTTAGGAAAAGTTGTCTCCTTCCTCTTCTATTCCAAAAGCCATTCCTTTTTTATAATTTCTTTTTTAACATTTATTTATTATTGAGAGACAGAGAGACACAGAGCATGAGCAGGGAAGGGGGCAGAGAGAGGGGGAGACACAGAATCCGAAGCAGGCTCCAGGCTCTGAGCTGTCAGCACAGAGCCTGACGTGGGGCTCAAACTCACAAACTGCGAGATCATGACCTGAGCTGAAGTCAGACGCTTAACTAACTGAGCCACCCAGGCGCCCCAAAAGCCATTCCTTTTTAGAATCTACCCTTTGGAAGAGGCAATGCCTCCAAAAGGGATCTAATTTTATCTGGATTACTAACAACCCATTTTTATTCTCTTTTAAAATGTAGGGGCACCTGGGTGGCTCAGCTGGTTAGGAGTCCAACTCTTGATTTCAGATCAGGTTATGACCTCAGGCACTGGGTGTGGAACCTGCTTGAGATTCTCTCTCTCTCTCTCTCTCTCTCTCTCTCTCTGTCTCCCTCTGTCTCCCTCTGCCTTCCCCACCCCCCGCGTCCTGCACACAAGTGTGCTAATAAGAAATTGCTAATTAAAAATAAAATAAAATGTAAAATAATGCTATCAGTCCCAAAGTAACACTACTGGGAGAGAGAAGTATTTCAGCAATAAATTCAAAGTTATTCACTTCCTGGGACAACCCAGAATCAAGAATGTAGAAAAGCTAGGATTCTAAAGATAAGTTCCGCTACAGTAAGAAAAAACTACCTAAAAGGGCAAGTATTTACTTATTTAGAATAGCAAAATAATTGGAATTGTCTAATGAGGGAAGAGCAATTTACTACAACAAACACTGTGTCCTGGCTTGTTAAAAAAGTTACAAGCATGGTTAAATGCTATTAGTTTCTTTTACATTTTATAGCTAAAAGAACTAACCAGGAATGCTAGAAAAGCTGGTGTTAAGAGCTTAGCTGAGATTACATCAGGTAACACATAAAACTTTCTCCTACAGGAATGGGTTCTCAAGGAAAAAGTACTTGGGACTTTTGATTATAAAGTGATCTAAAGAGGCCAGGAATGGGTCTAATCTCAATTAAGAGCTCAAAAGTAAGTTACAAAGCATTGTAAACAAATCTAGAATAACATTAGGGTTACTCTTGGTCAAGAATAACAAATTACGAATTAGCAAAGCTTTACTTCATCCCTAATTTTACTTCAAAAACATCTTTCCTAAATGAAAGGACTATGACTTGCTTTACAATAATCTAAAAGGTGAATTACATAAGAGAGGAATATCAATTAAACAATACTGGCTATATCCTAATAATTGAAGTTGGGTAACAGAGATGTGGAAGTTTATATGCCATTCTCTCTACTTTTGCATACATTTGACAATTTCCATAATAAAGTTTTTTTAAGCATGTGACTCTTATCAAAATAGCTTTTTAAAAAAAAAATGTTTATTTATTTTTGAGAGAAGGAGAGAGAGAGAGAGAGAGAGGGCAAGCAGGGAAGGGGGAGAGGGAAAGGAAGACAGAGAATCCAAAGCAGTGCAGAGCCTGACACAGGGCTCGAACCCACAAACCGCGAGATCATGACCTGAGCCAGTCAGAAGCCCAACCAACTGAGCCACCCAGGTGCCCCTCAAAATAACTTTTCTAATCACAGCTAATGAACAGAAACATTCTTATTTTTAAATAAAAAAGCATGTTATTTACTGGACATGACATACTACTTAAACCTGGTAGTTCCAGCCACTCATGTAGGGTATTCACTGCCACCTGGTGGCAATATACCTCACTTGCATACAATGTTTTATGAGTTGGAGACCAAGAATGACCTGCGCAAATCTTACACATATGAAGTGTTGGTAACATCACACATTACTTACAAAATGTTATCAACTCCGGTAATAAACAAAAACTGATGAGAAACTTCTCCTGTGGTAGAAAACACAAGTGAGTGGGGTGCCTAGCTGGCTCAGTCGGTTAAGTGTCTGACTTTGGCTCAGGTCATGATCTCACAGTTCGTGGGTTCGAGCCCCACATTGGGCTCTGTGCTGAACACTTTCTCAGAGCCTGAAGCCTGCTTCGGATTCTGTCTCCTTCTCTCTCTCTGCCCCTCCTCCACTCGCACTCTGCCTCACTCTGTCTCTCAAAAATAAATAAATGTAAAAAATAAAAAAAAAATTTAAAGAAAACACAAGTGAGTTGGAACAAGTTTAAAGAGACATGTAGAACAAGAACCACCTCTCCGGTCTTAGGTAAGTTATTCCAAGCTTCAGCTTGCTCCTATATAAGAGTTAGCCTAGAGTAGTGGTTTTCATGAGGGAGCAATTTTGTCCCCAGAGGATATTTTGCAATATGTGAAGATATTTTTGGTTACTGCAACTGGGTGGGGTGGGGTTTGCTACTGGCACCTAGTGGGTAGAGGACAGGGATGCTGCTAAACATCCTACGATGCAGAGAGCCAACAATAGTTACTCAGCCCAAAATGTCAACAGTGCTGCTGCTGAAAAAACTTATTGTAACAGAGCCTTGCTCTTCAAAGTAAGGTCCTAAACCAACAGCATCAGTACTACCACTGGAGAACCTGCTAGAAATGCAGAATCTCAGGCCTTGGGGCACCTGGGTGGCTCAGTTAAGCGTCTGACTCTTGGTTTCAGCTCAGGTCATGATCTCACGATTCATGGGTTCAAGCCTTGCATCAGGCTCTGTGTTGGCAGCATGGAGCCTGCTTGGGATTCATTCTCTCGCCCTCTTTCTGCCCCTTCCCTCCTCGTGCTCTCTCAAAATAAATAAATATTAAAAAAAAAAAAAAAAAAAAAGAATATCAGGCCTTAGCCAGGCCCTACTAAACTGATCTGTAAATACCCAGGTGATTCATATACACATCAAAGTCTGAGAAGCATTACTGATACACAGTTTGTATCTACAGAAATTTCAAGTCAAGTTAACGATCAGCACTTTGGGATTTTTTTTAAAGCTCCCCAGGTGAATTCTAATGTGGAGCCAAATTTGAGAACTCCTACTCTACAGGATTACTAACGTCTCTCCCATGCCACCATTATATATACTACGTGAAAATATAAAAATACAAACCAACAAGGTAGATCTACATTAATTTTTTTTTCCTACTGTATTTTAATAAACACTTAATGGGGCTAAATTAAGGAATATTAATTACCCTTTATTCATTAAAAATTATAATGATAAAGTTATACAGACCTTACTTTCTAGACTAAGAACAAAACCAACTACTAATGAGACATCTAATTTAATCTTGAAAATCATCCCCCCCAACAACTAATCTTCCAAAATATTGTTATGATGGCTATGTAAATCTTCCACATTGGGTAATTTAGCCTTCAAAGGCATAAGTGAGAGAGTTCACTGAAGAAGACGTAAGCAATGATAAGAATGCCAACTCACAGAGTAAACACCAACACCCAGTCAAATAGTAGACAGTAACAGAAACTTTAAAGCATGAAACATATAAAGAAAAGTTATACAAACTGTACAGCATTCCTTACCTGGGTATTTTGGAAGTAATGCCTCCAGAGAGGCCTAATTTTATCTTGACCACCAACATCCCATACCGTGAAACAAATGTTCTTATATTCTACTGTTTCCACATTAAAACCTACAAAGAAAAAAAAGACAGTGGTGCAAAATGTCATAAAGAAAACAGACCCCTTTATTGTGAATTGCCTCAGAATTGCTTTTTTAAAGTCCTACTAGATAATTAACAAACTTAAAAAGAATCTAAGCCAGTTATAATGATAGATATATGCCACAGGACATTTATCCAAACCCACAGAAGGCACAAAACCAAAAGTTAACCGTAAGGTAGACCATGGACTTTAGATGATTATAATGTGTCAATGAGGTTCATCAATTATAACAAATGTACCACTCAAATGAGTGATGTTGATAAAGGGAGAAACTATATATACATGAGGGTAGGGAGTATATGGGAAATCTCTGTACCCTCCTCTCAATTTTTCTGCAAACATAAAGCTGCTCTAAAAAATAAACCTTAAAAAACTGTTTCAAAATTAAACCATATTCTATTTCACTTTATAACATACTACTATGATATAAATTAAACTCATCTGTAAACTTTCTTACCAATGGTAGGAATGGTGGTGACTATCTCCCCTAACTTCAGTTTATACAGAATGGTCGTCTTGCCAGCAGCATCCAATCCAACTAGAAAAAGACATTATAGATTTTAAATCTAGACTAAAAGCACATACTAAGAATTAATTCTACAATAAATTCATAGTTTGAAAGCAAAAGTCAACTGGACAAGGCACAAATGAGTTAGAAATGAAATTACTCCATTTCTGATCCCCAAGAGCAACATTTGCTACACAAAGCCTTTCCGTTTTTCTTTCTAGACCTAGAGAGACAACATGTAGTAGTGAAAAGAAAAGAGTATCAGGCTGACTCAGGCTCTAGTCTCTAGATTTGCTTTGCCACAAACTAGTTAACTGCCTTTAAACAAGTCACTCTAGAAAACGGAGACCAGAGAAATTAGGTATAAAACAAGGAGAGACTGAATCATTTAATCTAAGATCTTTTCCAATTCAAGTTCTTATTAATTCTACGAACTACTCTCATTTTTAAAAACACAAGTCACAAACTGAATCGGAAAACACACAAAAACAAGTGAATAAAGGAGCGCCTGGGTGGCTTAGTCTGTTAAACATCCGACTCTTGATATCGGCTCAGATCATGATACCAGGGTGGTGGGGATTGAGTCCTACTTGGACTCTCTCTCTCCCTCTGCCCTGTTCCCTCATTTGCATGCTCACCCTAAAAAAACCTTTTTTTTAATTAAAAAATTCAAAAACTGGGGGTGCGTGAGCAGTTCAATCGGTTAAGCATCCAACCTCAGCTCAGGTCACGATCTCACTGTTCCTGGGTTCAAGCCCCACGTCAGGCTCTGTGCTGACAGCTGAAGAGCCTGGAGACTGCTTTGGATTCTGTGTCTCCCTCTCTCTCTCTCTCTCTCTGCCCCTCCCCCACTCATGCTCTCTGTCTCTTAAAAAAATGAATAAACATTAAAAAACATTAAAAAAATATTAAAAAATAAAAAAATTAAAAAGTGAATAAAAATTATCTTTAAAAAATATATAACCATGCCCTAGTATCCAACGGAAGATGGGGCCAATTTTACCCCTATTTATATCCATTCCTACATCAAATGCACAGAAATGAGAACACAAGATTGGTTAATTTGGGTAACCAAATAGCCCTATTATATTCACCTCCAATGTAACTAATGTCTAAATTCTTTAAATGACTCCTTTGAGGCAGATACAAGTAGGGAAGAATGCGCTTATTTCTGAAGAAAAAAAATCCATACTGGAACAAGATGGTATATTTCTTTATTACACTGATAGTAATGAGCAAATTAAATGTTCATTCTAAGTATGAATCTCTCAAAACCTGCATATTCTACATTGTTTGCTAAACCCTTCCAAATGAAAGGCCAATATCTAATAGCCTCATCGAATTTATCACTGTTCCAAGGACATCACATTTGCCCACCTAGATTTACACTATCCCAGATTTTGAAATGAGTTCAACTGAGTATTGATTTAAGCAAGGATGCTTTCTAAATATTTAAATCAAAGCCTGACTTGGCACATTAACAAATGCTATTACGTTGAAAAAACAGAGAAATCACCCCACTTACCTAAAACAGACCTAAAGGCCACAGGCAATTTCAGACCTCCTGTACCCATGTAACAACTGTTTCTTTTTTTAAAAAAAAAATTTTTTTAACGTTTATTCACTTTTGAGAGACAGAGAGACAGAGCACGAGCAGAGCAAGATCATAACATGAGCCAAAGTCGACGCTCAACCAACTGAGCCACCCAGGTGCCCCGTAACAACCGTTTCTGCTCTATACCCTACAAAGGTAGCTTTAAGATCTCTCTGGACACTCAAGCAATTTATATCTTCATATCTTGTGTCCTCTAATCAAACGGTGTTCCCTACTTCTTCATACTCAGATATTCAGGTTTATTCTTTCCAAAATACTATGACACTTACTAGTCAGAGTGAGCAGCCAAGCCCTCACTCACAGGCATAAGAAAAACCACTGGCACCAGGAGGGGTTTTGTTTTTTGAGTATGGGACAGTATCAAAAAAAATCAGGAAACCTAATTCTAAAATATACACAAAGAAACAAAAGAAACTGCCTCAAATTTGACAGCTTCAGTAAAAATACAGAAAATGAAGAGTAGAACAAAATGATGGGTTCCTTGTTCAAAAAAGCGGTCTCTTGGAAGAGTCCTTCTCAGGTGATTTTGATAAAAAAAAAAAAAGTTTTTAAATGTTTATTTTTAACAGAGAGAGACACACACACACATGCACACACAGCACAAGTGGGGGAGGGGCAGAGAGAGAGGGAGACACAGAATCCAAAGCAGGGTCCAGGCTCTGAGCTTGATGGCGGGGCTCGCATCAAACTCACGAACTGTTAGATCATGACCTGAGCCTTAAGTCGGACACTTAACCGACTGAGCCACCCAGACACCCCTTAATCAAATTTTAAAATAAAGCAAAATTCACCCTTAAGTAACTGAGTCAAAATATGATTAAAAGAAGAAGTGAAACTGAGATACTGATTAGAAAAAACACGAGGGGCACCTGAGTGGCTCAGTTGGTTAAGCATCAGACTCTTGATCTCAGCTCAGGTCTTGATCTCAGGGTTATGAGTTCAAGTCCCAAGTTGGGCTTCATGCCCAACGTAAAATAATAATAATAATAATATTTAAAAATACATTTATTTAAAAGAAAGAACAAACGAACATGAGTTAGGTTTGAGAACTATGGCACATGCCAATCAAACTGAGTCAAACTGAACCTCACACCATCACTGAAACAATTTAAATACAAAAATACTAACAAGGAATGGAAGAAACCCAAGACAAATTATGATTATATAACTATCTTAAGTTCTAGAAAAGCAGAGGTAACCCAATTTTTTTAAATGAAAGCGTTACACCCACTCATGTACATAACTAATATTCTTCTATTTCTACAGTTAGAATTTTACACAATAAACATGCGTTACTTTCATTTAAAAAAAATCCCAAATAGCAGATTTCCTTTATTAATATGTTGGACTGGTTACATTTCCTAATGAATCTATCAGGAAGATGACTGCTTTAAGAGCCTTGAATATATTTTTTATGACTATTTTTAATAAAAAAAATAAGGGAAGGAGTATTTATAAAATAATGCAACCATAAGGCTTTTTCAGCAAGTTATTTTTATTTTTTTTTATTTTTTTATTTTTTTTTTTTATTTTTTTTTTTGAGACAGAGAGAGACAGAGCATGAACAGGGGAGGGGCAGAGAGAGGGAGACACAGAATCCAAAACAGGCTCCAGGCTCCAAGCTGTCAGCACAGAGCCCGACACGGGGTCTCGAACTCATGGACGGTGAGATCATGACCTGAGCCGAAGTCGGACACTCAACCGACCAAGCCACCCAGGCGCCCCTCAGCAAGTTATTTTTAAAATAAAAATTGTGGGGTGCCTGAGTGGCTCAGGCAGTTAAGTGGCCAGCTCTTGGTTTCAGCTCAGGTCACAATATCAAGGTTCATGGGATTGAGCCCCAAATCATGCTTTGTCCTGACAGTAGGGAGACTGCTTGGGATTCTTTCTTTCCTTCTTCCCTCCCTCCCTTCCTTCCTTCCTTCCTTCCTTCCTCTCTCTTTCTCTCCCCCCCCCCCCCGCCGCCCTTCCCCAACTTGCACCATGCTCTCTCTCAAAATAAGTAAAACTTTAAAAACTGTAGACAACAATTAAATGGCTCACAGCCACATATAAGATTTTTAAATCACCAGAGTTTCTTTTGAGTTGCACCCAAAATAATAGTGTTGTAATAAATGCAAAGCAGAAGTTTTTAAAAAGAAATTTCTACTGCGAGATTAAAGATGCATAAATTAATGTGCTCCATCACTTAAAACTCACTGTATAGTTCTTTACTCAAAAATGTGTTGATCTAACAATTTTGCACTACTTTAGTCATTTCTTAGGTATTTCCTTAATGTGGCAATATTTGGCAATGAGATTTCTCCACAAAATGAAACTATAACCAATTCTCAACTAGCCAAGATAAGACTCTAATCTGTACATTCCAGTAATGTCCTCCCTCCCTTCCACCCCCATAAACAAGTCACTGTATTGAAAGATATACTGGAATTACTTGTTCTCCTTAACTGAACCTGCACTTTGACCAAAGTATTAACAGCAGCAAAACTACCCCCAAAATCTTTACCAATCGTTAAAAAGTATGTCTACTAAAATGTAGCAGCAAAAAATATTCTAAGTTAAAGAAGCTAGATCCCAGTGATCTTTACTTAAGGAAAAAAAAAATGCAAAAAAGAGACTTAGATGAAAAAAGTGTATTTTCAGATGGGTAAAATTTCACATAGGATTATTTCTTCATGTTTTCTTTTATCTTGAAAATTTTCTACATGAAAGCTTGAAATCAACTTCACAATTATTTAAAAATAATTTAAATTGAGTGCTTACTGTGTTTTGAGCACAACATTGGGTGGATTCCATACATTTTTATAATATAAATCTCACAACTATCCTCCATTTTTCACACACAGCATCTAAGGTTCAGAAATGTCCCCAGAATCACAGGAGTAGAACAGGTATGCAATACCACAAGTCTTATAGAGAAATTAGATCTCTCATTCAAAGCTGATGGGAATGTAAATGGTGTAGCTGATTTGGAAAAGTTTTGTCAGCTCCTCAAAATGTTAAATATAGTTAACACAGAACCCAAGACAATTAAAATCATATGCCCATACAAAAACTTGTTTTCAAACGTTCACAGCAGCATTACTCATAAGAGCCAAAACGTGGAAACGATCAAACTTCCATCAAATGATGAATGGATAAACAAAATGTGGTATGTTCATATTATGGAATTACTCTTCAGCCATAAAAAGGAATGAAGTACTGAAACATGCTATGAGCTTTGAAAACATTATGCTAAGTGAAAGAAGCTAGATACTAAAGGACATATATTGTATGGTAACATTATGTTAACTATCATGGACACACAAATCCATAGAAACTAAAAGTACATGACTGGTTGCAGAAAGAACTGGGGAAGAAGGGGAACAGTAACTGCTAACGGGTATAGAGTGTCTTTCTAGGCTGATTAAAATGTTCTAGAATTAAAACTGGTGGTGGTGACACAAGTTTGTGAATACAGTAAAACCTCTGAATTGTATACTTTAAAGGGATAAATTATATGTTACATGAATTGCATCTCAACTTTTTAATTAAAAGAAAAACAAAAAAAAACCCCGAAGTATAGGCCCAAGCTCTCAAAAGATATTTATATATTGCTACCCTGCCTTTAGTTTTCTCTGATGGACACACTGTATCTTAAAAGGTATTTTATCTAATTCCTCAGAAGTTTGACCATCAAACCTGAAAGCGAGGCTGCCAGGTGAAAAGAAAAATTATAATAAGCTTAAGTTTTACTTCTACCCAATACATCAGAAGTATGTGCACTTTGATCAATGTGTTAATTAGCAGCAAATTATCAGTTGAAAGCCATTTGCAATAATGCCAGAAGGTGCATCTAAAAATTGTTGTATCAACTTCTAGTGGCATCAAACTAAAGACTTTTGCCTTTTCTGTTTCCTTAAATCACATAACTAATCAAAAGGGCTTTTTTTTTAAGCCTGATAATTATGTGTTCAACCAATGACCTGAGAAAATGCTAATATGCTAAGTCAAAAAGAGAGAACACAAATATCCTCTCAAAAGCCTGAAAGTAAACATAATAAATGTTAACAACAGTGAAATGGTGGAATTATAGTTATCACTTTATTCTTTTCTCATATTTTTAAAATTTAACAAAAAGGACATGTTGTTTTTATTTATTTATTTTTTAACGTTTATTTTTGAGAGAGAGAGACAGAGAGACAGAGTGTGAGCAGTGGAGGGGCAGAGAGAAAGGGAGACACAGAATCCGAAGCAGGATCTGAGCTGCCAGCAGAGCCCGACGCGGGGCTCAAACTCATGAGCTGTGAGATATGACCTAAGCCAAAGTCGGATGCTCAACCAAATAAGCAACCCAGGTGCCCCAGGACATGTTATTTCTAGAATGAGGACAAAAAAAATTAAAAATCACACAAGAAGTGTATTTACAAAATATGCTAGGGAAAAAGCATGAAATGCCACTCCTCAGCTTGAAGCCTCATTTAAAATATTAGTAACATTTTTCAAATTGGCAAATAGAGGAACCTCCCGTGCCACCCCCAAAAAAACAGTCACAGTCCCATATAAGGCAATACAAAATTATACCGTAATTAGCAATCTTTTAGAAAGCAACATTTTTTCCAGCTTTTCAATAGCAAGAAACTTTCAAGTTCAAAGAGTGCAAGATTAATAATTCCTCTATAGAACCTACATTAGTGTTTTCCAATGTAAACAAAACTTGGGGGAGTCATCTACAAAAGTACATCTTACCACAGATCAAGACACTGGAGATCAGTCTAAAAATAAGATAATGCAGGGCTACATGAGAAATCTAAGATGGAAATTGGTCATCTTTGAATTTAAGCTCAATAATATAATTCACATGAGTGATTTCCCCAAACAAACAAAAACTATACAATTTCTGCCAATCTATACATTACATTTGAAACACTGTATTGGTTTTTAATTACTTAACTACAAGCTGTAACTTCAAACATCTTTTAAAATTACTTGAACTTTCTGGGAGAACATGTGTAGGAATAAAATTTTAAACTTAACAGTAATTTGGCAAACCAGACTCATGAGCTAACTACTACCATCTTTCAATAACACTTTAAAATGATAAAGTCTGAAAGTCACTTACTCAAGAAGGTATGAATTTCATGTGAACCTTATAAAGGAAAACAAAGCCCACATACCTGCCAGCGAACATTAATATGAAAACAAACAACAAAAAAACCCAATTAACTCCTAATTCTTAAACTTGAATGGGGCCTGCCCCATTCACCTTAAGAGTGATTATTTATGCAGACACTCATAAAGCTAGACCAAAAAAAAAAAAAAAAAAAATCATTTATCAAACTTCCAAATCACCTCTTTCCCTACCCACACACATATCCTTCTAAGGTTATGCTTCATCTGCTGAGTTACTATAAAAGTTGACCTTGTGACTGAAGTGTTTTTAATCAAGGAAATCTGATTATCCCAAAACTAAACTGCAAAACAAGTATAGGAAACCTGAGCAATAAAACATTTAACATAAAATGAGTTCATTCCAAATCATGACTTCGATCCCTTGCAAAGTTAAATACTTTTTCATTTCCTTTCAGTCATTATTTTTTAGGGGTAGGGGGAGAAATGCTCCTCTAATATAGTAAATTTAGGAAAGTTCTTAGAGCATAATTCTACCTTTCTTCTCCCTCTGAAACTTTTAGCCATCACAGAAAACTTAGAATGTGAAACAGCAATTGGTTTAGAATGTATCTTAAGTAAAAGGACCAACTTAGTACATTTCCAGGAACACAACTAGGTACTAATTTCTTTAAGGAACAGCCTGGAAATTCATTTATCACAGTCCAAAGTCCTCCCAATGACTTCAGATCCTTTTCAGACTGTCAATTTTCAGCCACCTTAAAAACTTAATATGCTTGTCCTCCTTTAAAAAATTGTCTCTAAAAATGAAATCTAAGAAACTTTTAAAGAGAAAACATTTGGACATCTTTCTGAATGAATTATTAACAATTGTTCCACGAACTGTGAAGAAGCTGGAATAACAGTTAAGTGAAAAAATAACTAAATGTGTATGTCCTTAACCTTCATACACCTCCAATTACTGAATCTTGCTTTGGAAAACTTTCAGTGGTAGGAGAACTAGAAAATAAAACTTCCTCCCCACTGTGGAAAATCTAACGAACCGACAAGTTTCAACGTTTAAAGTTAGAGGGCTCCTTGTGGCATTACTCAGGCCCACACAGCTTAGCTGTGATGTAGAGACTACTCACAGCAATATGGGGGAGGGGTTGCTCCTATCACCCAAGTGACATGCAAGCCTCTTCTCCCTCAGCTGGAATAACTAAAAACAGAAAAGCTGGCACCGAAAAGCAGTGTTTTAAAAGCCTATTTCCCAAACAATTAAAAAAAAACAAAAACCCGCTTTGTAACTGTTATTTAACAAGGCTACCCTAAAGTTGAGTGTCGGGATGTTCAGTTACTGGAAATTTGTTACCGGCTTAAAAAAAAAAAAATAGCTTTAAAAGTTTTTTTTTCATTAAACCTTAGTCAGCTAGATAAAAATCAATTGAAAACCAAAGAGCATAAACCAAATATATTTAGTTTTTGAGAATGGCCAAAAGATAAGGGGACATTAATAAGGAAAAGAAATAAATACGAAATGGAATCCAGCGCGAAGTTTGGCGAAGTGAGCGCTGAGGACTCCGGACTCTTCTGAAACCTTGGGTGCTCCCTGACCACCGCTCTGGGCCTGGTCACTTCCTGGCCCGGCCGGCTCCGGGCTCCTGGCGACGGCTCGCTCACATACCACTGGAGTGTGCAGAGTGTGTACACGGTGCAGAAAGGGGGAGGAGGAAGGCTAGAGTTGTTCTGCCTCACTTCGGACCGCTGCCCACACCGGAGAAGAGACGAGCCAGACCGCACTCTCAGAATGGGCCTCGCCAGTGTCTTCCGGGCTTAGCGAGATGGGAGTTCGCTTTCCCCACATCTGCGCCCGATCTTGTGTAGCTTTCAGTAAGATCAAGTAGAGAAAACCACAGCCACAAGGAAGAAACCTTGCCCCGCGGCCCTGTCCAGTCCTTTTACACAGATCTGGGGCGACCGCCCACCTTTCGCCCCATTGTTCCCCGTTAAGAATTCCTCCTGACCCCGAGCCCGCCGCCCCTCCCCCACCACCGCGGGCGGAGGGGCAAACAGGCCCCAAGGCGGCCCCTAGCACCCAGACCCGGCCTTACCCGATCCCTACTGGGGCCTGCCCTCGGTTCTCGGCCCCTCACTCACCCATCAAAATGCGCATCTGCTTCTTGCCGAAGAGGCGGGAGAAAAGGGAGGAGATGGTGAGGCCCATGGCAGTAGTGGCACTTGCGATGGGCAGGAGCAGAAGGGGTTTTGGGGCGTCCCCGGGCCTTCTCTTTTCACTCTCCCGACAAACTGAGCGAAGGAAGACGGGCTGAAGGAGAAAGAAGGCGACAGACACGGCTCGCTGGCCGGCGTGTCGGACGAAGCTCCAGAGCAAGAATTAACGGGGCGAGGACCTGCTCGACGACTGGCGCGGCAGCTCCGGCTCTGGCGTTTTAGGCTTTTGCTATGCCACGTCACGCGGTAGCCGCGGCTACTCCAGCGGCGGCCCGGCCCCTCCAACGCGGACAGAATCGCGTCACCGCCGCCCCAACCCCCTGCGCTTCCGGTGCTGCCTGAACCACTGCGCCTGCGCACGAAAGGGATTGGCCAACTTCGGGGACGCGATTCTCTGGCAGTTGTCTCCTCCCGGACGTGGACCATCGGGGCGACGCCAGTTAGCACATGCGTACTGGGAGATGGACAAAGTCCCACAATGCCCTGGCTGGTCACTTCCAATCAGAGTCTAGGCGAGACGCTTCCGCCCGGATAAATACTTTCAGGAGGCTGTTGTCCTTACTTCCGGAAAGGCGCTCGGTGCATTGTGGGTTAGGAAGTGAACCTTTTCTTCCTGCCTTTGAGCGACCTACTCTTAAACTGAATGCGTGCTGCGGCCTCCCCCGTCCGCGAAAGTACACGTTTCATGCGCAGCACTAGGCACTTCCCCTAGTGGAGAAGTGAAGACGGGCCCTGCTTTCCCAGGAGATAAGTGGTTAAAAGCTGTCCTGCAGAGATAGAGGCTGTGGCCTAGACGCATTGACCTCTCCGCTCCAGGTCGTAATGAACATCCCCTAACCTTATGTCAAGATGAGATAGCTGTGAGACATTTTCATCGACTAGTGCAGCTTTTTAAAGAGAAGCCAACGAGGAAGGATTGTTTTTCGTGTACCTTTTCTCTCTCTGAACCCTGGAAAGCTTATTTCTTATTTTGAGAAAGTGGAAAGCCTTCTCACTTTGAAAAATATTTCTGATCTTGGGGCACCTAGGTGGCTCAGTCGGTTAAGCCTCGACTTACTTCCGACTTGTCTTGGGTCATGATCTCTCTCCCGGTCTGTGGGTTGGAGCTGTGCTGATGGCTCAGAGCCTGGAGCCTGCTTCAGATTCTGTGTCTCCCTCTCTCTCTCTGCCCCTCCCCACCTTTCGTTCTGTCTCTCAAAAATAAACATTAAAAAAATTAATATTTATAAAATTAATGTTTTCCTGATTACAAAATAAGGTATATATCTTATAAAAATTTTTTAAAAGCACGTTCCCCATAATCTTCGCCACATCACCATTATTTCCTCTACACCGTTATGCAGTTTAGGATTAGTAGCTCCTCCTACCTACACCTCTGTACCTTAGTTAAGTCCCCATCACCAGCCCTTCAGATCTGTTTAGCTCCCTTGGAAAATATTTTATTGATCTCACTAGATGAATTACTCAGGCTCAAAGAATCATAGCCTCTCTTCATTGTTACGATTTCACACTTAATATTATTGACAAACTTCCTCCCTTTCCTCCACCCTTGTCTGAAAGCACTGAGAAGGCAGGACCCTAGTCCGTTTTTATGTATCATTGTATTCCCCGGAGTTGGCACACCATGACACTCAAATATGGTTAAGTGATAGAGGGATGGCTGAATACACTGTTATAGCCATACTATGTAATACTATCAGAAGTTAGAATAATACAGAATTATATATTCTAATGAAAAGGTCTCCAAGACACAGCTAGTGGAAAATACCAAATGATGACTAAGCAGTGTGAAACAATATAAAAGTGTGGATTTCCCCTGTGTGTGTGTGTGTGTGTGTGTGTGTGTGTGTGTGTGTGTGTGTGTGTAAATGCAGAATAAGAATTTTGAAGTGGAATCTGTTGTGGTGATAGAGGTTACCTGTTTATCCTGTTTGGAGGGAGGAGGGGATCATTCCCAGAAGTGAGGGAACCTGGTTTTGCTGTAGTAGTCAAAAGAGAGCTTAGTCTGTACTTTAACATTTTTGCTTTATTGAAATATAATTTGTACATGCAATAAAATTCACCAATTTTAACTGTACAATTGTATGAATATAAACATGTATACAGTAGCAGAGCCAATACCATTATCATATCAATCATTTTTAATACCCCCAAAAGTTCCCTCATACTCCTTTATACTCATCCTCTTCCCTTACCTTCAGCCCTTGGCCAAACACTGGTCCTTCCCCAAATTTCATATAAATGAAACCATACAGTATGTATGTAGTCTTTTGTGTATGGCTTTTTTCTCCTAGCATAATGATTTTGAGATTGATCTATGTTATAGTGTGTATCAATAGTTTGTTCTTTTTCACTGCTGAGTGGTATTCCACTGTGGATATACAATTTCTTTATCCGTTCACCAAGTGATAGGCTTTGGGTCATTTAAAGTATTGAGATTTAAGGAATAAGACTGAACACTTGAGTACAAGTGTTTGTATATCTGTATTAATTTATTTTTACAAGAAGTATCCGTGCATTGCTTTCATAATTTAAAAAGTAATCTTTGAATTTGATTAATGAGTCAACCACTGTTTGACATAAGTTCTTCCACATTTTCCTCCATGAAATACTAACATGTCTACATAAATGTTAATGGGATTTTATACTGCTAAGCAACCCCTTTTTTGTTTAACAAAATACTATGGGCATTTAAAAATATCAGTACTTGGGGTGCCTGGGTGGTCAGTCAGTTGAGAATCTGACTCTTGATTTTGGCTCAGGTCATGATCCCAGAGTTGTGGGATCAAACCACATGTCAGGCTCTGTGCTGAGCATGGAGCCTGCTTAAGATTCTCTCTCTCCCCTGCCCCTATCCCAGCTCACAATCTCTCTCTGAAAGAAAGAAAAAACGACAAAAGAAAAAGAAACAAAACAGTAATTATAGACTTAACTCATTCTTTTTAATAGCTGCATTCCATTGTAGGTACATAAAATAACTTACTTAACTGATCTAGAAGATTATAAAACATGCATACTCTTGGATCTTCGAGGAATTTATGGTAATGAAAGTTTCCCTCAAATTTGTTGTCTTCAAACAATGTTTATTACATCATTGTTTGTAATGGAGGAAACTGGAAATATCAATTTTTTAAAAAAAGAAATATTTAGGGGTGCCTGTCGGTTAAGCATCCGACTTCGGCTCAGATCATGATCTCTCGCTTCTCTGGGTTCGAGCCCTGCGTCGGGCTCTGTGCTGACAGCTCAGAGCCTGGAGCCTGCTTCAGATTCTGTGTCTCCCTCTCTCTCTGCCCCTCTCCCACTCATGCTCTGTTTCTGTCTTAAATTTAAACAAAATTTTTAAGAATAAAAAAAAATATTTAAATCGCCCTCTGTTTCTTTCTCTTGCTGATCACTAGTCCAGATACTCCAATTTTGCTTTTTCTAACAGTGCTATCCTAGGAGGTTCTGTAGATGCTTATTTCAAACAGTACATTCTGCCGGGTGGGGTTGAATAAGAAAAATCTGCAGGGTTTGAAAAAGAGGAAGATATTTTGTATTCTTGAAGGTCTGCTGAGGAAAGCTCCATTTGGTAGAACTACCCTTCAGAAGCTGTCATTTCTTATAATGACCCTGAGCAGTCAAAAGCAAAAACTTTAGTCGATAATAAGGTAAAGCCATTTTATCTACAATGGATTTATTCTGCCCTTTTTAAAAATTTCCAGATAATTCCAGAAATAACAATGTTAAGTAAGGTGAAATTAAATGTAATTAAATACACAATATTTAAAGAGCACCAGAGAAATGCAAAGAGAAAGCAATTGGTTTTTGCACTCAGACTTTTAAACTCTTTAAGCAATTTAACAGAAATGTTTATTAATTTCTGGTGTGAAGCAAAATACTATTTAATTTGTAATAACTGAAAGTCTATATAATTACCTGAGAGATCCACACATATTCCTAGAATTTAACTTAAGCAGAATTAAAGACTATATCTCCCTTGAAAAGAACCTTACTTTGCACTGGAAATACATGTAATGAGTTGCTTAGCAGTTGAGTAACTTAAAATTACATTTTGGAAGCTTGTTAGATTAAGTAGACTTATGTCTGTTTTGCATTTTATATAGAATTCCGTAAAACAATGTTCACCTGATTCTAAGGTTCCTCCCATGTTGACTCTCTGAATTTCTCAAAACAAATGAAAATGGGTTCCCTTCCTCATACCTTCTTCCAAATCTTTTTTTTTTTTTTACATTTTTTAATGTTTATTTATTTTTGAGAGAAAGACAAAGTGCAACTGGGGAGGGGCAGAGAGAGAGGAAGACACAGAATTTGAAGCAGGTTCCAGGCTCTGAGCTGTACAACGTGGGGCTCAAACTCATGAACCAGGAGATCATGACCTGAGCCAAAGTCAGACACTTAACCAACTGAGCCACCCAGATGCCCCACTTCTTAATCCATGTTTTTGGTTTAATTAAGCAAAACAGATGGAAAGAATTCTGATGTCCATCTCTAGCATCTAAAACCTAAAACAAACAAACAAACAAAAAACCAAAAAACAAATGAAGATGTCAGAGTAGAATTTTCAGATTTCCATTTAAAATATGCTATACAGGGGCGCCTGGGTGGCTCAGTCGGTTAAGTGGCCGACTTCGGCTCAGGTCATGATCTCGCGGTCCGTGAGTTCAAGCCCCGCGTCAGGCTCTGTGCTGACAGCTCAGAGCCTGGAGCCTGTTTCAGATTCTGCGTCTCCCTCTCTCTGACCCTCCCCCATTCATGCTCTGTCTCTCTCTGTCTCAAAAATAAATAAACATTAAAAAAAATTAAAAAAAAAAAAAGCTATACATCAAGTAGCTAATAGAGGTAACACAACAGGATGTCAATGGCCTACTGAAATGTCTCTATTGTAAAGATAAGGATAATCAGGATCAGAGAGGTTAAGTAACGTGCCAAAGGCCTCACAGCTAATAAGCAGTAGAATTACATATAAGAGGGGCACCTGGGTGGCTCAGTCAGTTAGGCGTCCGACTTCGGCTCAGGTCATGATCTCCCAGTTTGTGTTTGAGCCCCACGTTCGTCCCTGTGCTGACAGCTTGGAGCCTGGAGCCTACTTCAGATTCCTTGTCTCCCTCTCTCTCTGCCCCTTCCCCTCTCATACTCTGTCTCTCTCCCAAAAATAAACATAAAATTTTTTTTTTTTTAGAATTGCAGGTAAGAACCCATTTCTTCTGATGTCAATACCCTTTTTTCTTTCCTTCCTTTCCTTTCCTTTTTCCTTTTTCCTTTTTCCTTTTTCCTTTTTCCTTTTTCCTTTCCTTTCCTTTCCTTTCCTTTCCTGGAATGAGTGCACGACCAGGGGAGAGGGGGCAGAGGGAGACAGAGAGAATCTTAAGCAGGCTCCACACTCAGTGCAGAGCCCAACTTGGGACTTGATCTTATGACCCTGGGATCATGACCTGAGCTGAAACCAAGAGTCAGACTAGGCCACCCAGAAGCCCCTGATGTCAACACTCTCTCTCTTTTTTGAAAAAAAATGTTTATTTAGAGAGAGAGAAAGAGAGAGAGAGAGAGAGAGAACAAGTGCCGGAGGGACAGAGAGAAAGAGGGAGAGACATAGAATCTGAAGCAGGCTCCAGGCTCCAAGCTGTCAGCACAGAGCCCGATGCAGGGCTCAAACCCACCAATTGTGAAATAATGACCTGAGCCGATGTCAGACGCTCAACCGACTGAGCCACCCAGGTGCCCCACAACACTCTTAACCACTATTCTCACTGCCTTCTTTTTGAAAATGAGAAAATTGAGCCCCAAAGGGAGAAACTGCTATTGTTTATTAATCATTTACCATGTAGCAAGTCCTATACTTCATTTAATTTAACAACTATGAGGAAGGTGTTATGAGGTTGCCCCAACTCTAAAGTGTGTATTAAAAAACAACATACTACATTATATATGTTTTCCTCACCTCTGATTTTTTTTAAGATTTTATTTTTCAAAGTAATCTTTACACCCAACTTGGAGCTTGAACTCACCACCCTGAGATCAAGAGTCACACATTCTATGACTGAGTCAGCCAGGTGCCCTGATTTATGTGTATGTATACATATGTATACATATGTGTACATATATATATTCATTCCAGTTCTTTAGGTTTAATAATGTAATTACTTTTGCTGATTGTTGTTTATATTCCATTAGAATGCCAGTTTCTTGGGGCACATGGGTGGCTCAGTTGGTTGAGTGTCCGACTTTGGCTCAGGTCATGATCTCACAGTTCATGATCTCACAGTTCATGAGTTCAAGCCCCCCATTGGGCTCACTGCTGTCAGCACAGAGCCTGCTTCGGATCCTCTGTCCTCCTCTCTCTGCCACTCCCCCACTTGCTTGCACATGCTCTCTCTCTCAAAAATAAACATTAAAAAAAATGCAAGCTTCTTAAAGAAACCATATCCTTTGAAATTTTCAAAGCACTTGAGACTATGTATTATATAAATAGTGCTAATATATTTATTTAATAGCACTCACTATATGCCAAACATCATGCTTAATATACGTTATCCCATTATTCTTTTTTTTAATGTTCTATTTATTTTTGAGAGAGACAGAATGAGCAGGGGAGAAGGGGGGGGGGAGGGTGGGAGCTAGGATCTGAAGTGGCCTCCGCGCTGACAGCAGTGAGCCCAATGTGGGGCTTGAACCCACCAACCACAAGATCATGACCCAAGCAGAAGTCGGACACTCAACCGAGCCACCCAGGTGCCCCTCCCAATATTCAACAGTTTAATCCATGTCATTCACTTTGTTCTCTGCAAGAATGACTCAGCTTTGTTTCTAGTCCACTTGTTAGTAGTACAATAGTATAATTTTCTTTTTACCTCATTTCCTCCCAACCTATGTAAACTCCATTTTGATATCATTTCTGACTGTAATTCATCACTGATCTTGCTTAAAGCTCACATTCTCTGAACACTGTTATTTATCTGCACCAGTGGAAGAGTATGGAGTATCTGTACTTCTACAAAGAATCTTGCCCACCCACTTTCTCTTCCAAAGGGGAGTGGCATGTGAACTCCCAGAGTCTTTGGATAGTTTGGCCAAACCTGTTACCTCTCAGCATCTCAAAGCTTCTGCCATGTAGTTAAGAACTTTCCTTAATTTCAGTGCCTTTTATTCAGTCTTCTTTTAAAAAAGTTTTATTGATTCTATTTGTTTTTGTGGGAAGGCTTGTATATCTGGATCTATGCCCTCGTCTTTCCTAGGAGCCAGAGTTTTGTTTGTTTTTTAACAATTTTGGTAAAGCTTATTAAAGTCAACACTTACCTACTTAACCTATTTAAAATACTTATGCTTTATCTGTTTCATAATGGTGGCATAAATTTTATACATATCTTAAAAGTTTCCTACAGGAAACTTTAAAAATAAGGAATGAACTACTTGATTAGTTTCCTTCCAAGTATTTACAGTAGTCACATTCCTGACTTCCAGAAGAACTGGTACTCTGGTTTTCTGTATGCTTTAAGCAGAGTGATTTTATAGTAGGTACATAGCCTGAGGCCACGAATTCTACTTAAATTTGTATTTCTATTTAACATATAAAAATTTCACAGTTAGCTTAAGACTATATGTCTGACAACTATGTACCATAGCAACATTAAGAAGTACGTTATTTCACAAAACCTTCCTCTTCTTGCCCAAGTCTCTGTCTCTCCTGACTATATAAATATTTCAAATATCTCATAATTACTGACGTATCTTTCATGCTAAGCATAGAAATGAGTGAATTTCCTTGCAAAATTTTTTTCCTCCAAATATTAGATTTACTGACTCACGTAATCCTGTCTTTGTGGTTTATGATGGTTGAGAGTCTTAGTGAAATAATCACCTAACGGTCAATTCATATATCTATCTGGTTATCAAATTTTAACATCCACCAGAATTCTTTGGAGGGCTGTTAAAATCAGATTGCTGAGACTCTTGCTTCTAGTCAAAAGCAAGTAACAAGGACCAGATCTACCCTCTTACCTAAAATAATAATTTTTTTTAAAAGGTAGCAAAATATACAAAACAATGGCTTTCAAGACACTAGATGCCAGGCAGTGAAGGATAGTGATTCTTGAGAGACCGAAAACAAATGCTATGAGCCCTGAACCTGAGACTGCCCCAGTTTACTATCTTGAGGGTATTTTTAGGCCACAGTATAGGAAGGAGAATAGAGGGTAACCTGGTGAACTCTGAGCTGTAAGTCTGGGGAAACCAAACTTTAGGATGGAATTCCAGAGAGAAAGGAGCAGCACAGAAGGAAAAAAACAAAACAAAACAAAACAAAAAACCCTTATACAAAACCCTTGTACAGATCTGCAGAATGTTCACTGGAGTATCCAGCAGACTACTGATCAGCAAATGCATGTGAAGAATGACCCAAAGCCCAGGAAAGAACCATCAGAAAGGAGATTAAAAGGGAATAGTGCCCAGGGTTTGTTGGAAACAATGCCTGTTCCTATTAGCCAGATTGGAAAAACTCATAAGATAGTGGCTAGATTCAAGAAGGTCTTGCCTCAGTAGCAAAGAATAATTACTTCTACACTGAGCACTGGTTGGTGGGAATGCAAACTGATGCAGCCACTCTGGGAAACAGAATGCAGGTTCCTCAAAAAGTTAAAAATAGGACTACCTATGACTCAGCAATTGCAATACTAGGTATTTACCAAAAAACCACAAAACCACTAATTTGGAGGGATACATGCACCCCTATGTTTATAGCAGCATTATCAACAATAGTCAAATTATGGAAAGAGCCCACATGTCCAACGACAGGTGAAAGGATAAAGATGTAGTATCTATATACAATAGAATTTTACTCATCCATAAAAAAAATGAAATCTTGCCATTTGCAACAACATGGATGAAGCTAGAGAGTGCTAGGCTAAGTGAAACAAGTCATTCAGATTTTCTGTCTCCCTCTCTCTTTACTCCTCTCCCACTCATGCTCTCTCTCAAATATTAAAAAATTTTTATAAAAAATGTTAAATAAACAAACTGAGTGCTTCTTTGGGCCTACTCAACAAATCATAAAAAACTGAAAAGGACCAAGTTATTTTCAAGTAACTGATTTCTAGAACAAAGCTCAAGCAAATTTGTAAGAACACAAAAATATCCAACACTCAACAAGGTAAAATTCTGACATTTAACCTAAGATTCTCAGGCATGCAGAGTCAGGAACACATGACCCATAATAATGAGATAACCAGTTGAAACCAATTTAGAACAGACACAATGTTATCTTAAATATAAGTAGAGACACGGAAGACATAAGACAAATCAAGCTTCTAGAAATAAAAACTACAATGTCCAAGATGAAAAATGGACTAGATGGAATTTAACAGATTGGACAATACAGAAAACTAATGAGCCTAAAGGCATAGCAGTAGAAACTATCCAAAATGAAATACAGAGAGATACAAGAGTAACAAAACAAAGCATGAAGAGTATCTGTGAGCTGTAGGACAACCTCATACAGACTAACACATGAGTAATTGAAGTCCCTGAAAGAAAGGAAGGGGGACAGAAAAAATACTTAAAGAACTATGCCCCCAAATTTTCCAAATTTGATGACAACTATAAAGCCACATATACAAGAAGATCAACTACCCCCAAGAACAAGAAACATGAATAAAACTACATCAAAGCATATCATTATCAAATAACAAAAAAACAGCAATAAAATCTTTTTATTTAAAAAACATTTTTTAAAGCTTATTTATTTATTTTGAGAGAGAAAGAGAGCATGCAAGTGGGGTAGGGGCAGAGAGAGAGGGAGAGAGAATCCCAAGCAGGCTCCTGCTGTCAGCACAGAGCCCCATGCAGGGCTTGATCCCATGAACTGCGAGATCATGACCTGAGCTGAGATCAAGAGCTGGCCACCCAACCAAGTGAGCCACCCAGGTGCCCCAAAACTTAAAAGCAGCCAAAGAAAGAGACTTATTAACTACATAAGAACAAAGATAAAGATTATGGTCACATTTCTCACTGGAAATAATGCAAATAAGAAACAATGGTGTAACATTTTAAGATACTGAAAGAAAAAAATGCCAATTTACAGATCTATACATAGTAAAAACATCTTTTTTAGTCACATTTCTCACTGGAAATAATGCAAATAAGAAACAATGGTATAACATTTTAAAATACTGTAAGAAAGAAATGACAACTTACAAATCTATATATAGTAAAAACATCTTTTTTTTCCCCAAAGATTTTAAACTCTACACCAAACATGGGGTTGAATTCACAACCCTGAGATCAAGAGTCCCATGCTCTACCAACTGAGTCACCCAGCCACCCCACAGTAAAAACATCTTTTAAGGATATTCAAAATAAAGATATTTTCAGACATATGAAAGTTGAATTAATTCATTTTAGGGTGCCTGGGTGGCTCCAGTATCAGGAATGAGAGAGGCTCTCATCTCTAAAGTTTATACAGATAGTAAAAGAATAATGAGAGACTATTATGAACGATTTTATGCCCATAAATGTGACAGTTTAAATAAAACTGGCAACTTTCTTGAAAGACACAAACTACCAAAGGTCATTCAAGAAGGAATAGATAACCTTAACAGCTTTATATCTATTCTTTAAAAATTGAGTATAAAAACCTTTCCACAAAGAAAACTCAAGGCCCTAATGACTTCACTGGTGAGTATCACCAAACTAAGAAATACAGAATACCATTTTTTTTTTAATTTTTTTTTTTAACGTTTATTTATTTTTGAGACAGAGAGAGACAGAGCATGAACAGGGGAGGGTCAGAGAGAGGGAGACACAGAATCTGAAACAGGCTCCAGGCTCTGAGCTGTCAGCACAGAGCCCGACACGGGGCTTGAACTCACGGACCGTGAGATCATGACCTGAGCCGAAGTCGGACGCTTAACCGACTGAGCCACCCAGGCGCCCTTTTTTTTTTTTTTTTTTTTTTTTTTTTTAGAATACCATTTTTTAAAATTTTTAATTTTATAGACAGAGTGTGAGTGGGAGAGGAGCTGGGGGAGAGGGAGAATTTTAAGCAGGCTTCACACTCAGCACAGAGCCCAACATGGGGCTCAATCCCATGACCCTGGCATCGTGACCTGAGCCAAAATCAAGAATCAGACTCAACCAACTGAGCCACCCAGGTGCCCCTACAATACCGTCTTGATACAACTCTTCTAAATCACTCTGTGAAGTCTGATACCCAAACCAGACAAAGGCATTACAAAGAAACCACAAACCAATACCCACCATGAACACAAAAGCAAAAATTCTAAACAAAATTTTAGCAACTCAAATCCAAAACTGTATTAAAAGGATAACACATCAAGACCAAATGGGGTTAATTCCAGGAATACAGTTGGTCTAACTTTGAAAAGTCGATGTTGGGGAAAGATGGCGGCGTAGGAGGATGCTGGGCTCACTGTGTCCTGCTGATCACTTAGATTCCACCCACATCTGCCTAAATAACCCAGAAAACCACCAGAAGACTAGCAATGGACTCTCCAGAGCCAAGCATAGACAAGAGGCCCACGGAAGAGAGTAGGAAGGCCGGAGAGGCAGTGCGGGCTACACGGACTGGCAGGAGGGAGCCGGGGAAGTGGAGGGGCAGCCCGCCTGGCAAGGCAAAGGCCCTGAGTCTGGCTTACAAAAGTGGAGGGGCCGGACTGCGTGAGTTCTGACAGCCAGCAGGACTTAACATCTGGAATGTTATAAGTCAACATCTCTGCTCGCAAAGTGGGAGGGTGAGAGGACAACTGGAGGGAGAGGTGTTGAGCCCCGGAAGACAGAGCTCAGCTCGGCGGGTAACAAAGGTGCTGGGAAGCGCCATCTCCCTCTCCCGTCCCCCAGCCGAAATCCCAAAGGGAACTAGTTCCCCTCACAGAACTTGATTGCACCACATAAACATCCAACGCTGTGCTTCTGTGGATCCATTGCTCCTACGGTTCTGCCTGCCTCCTTCCCAGTGCTGCAGGGCCCTTCCCACAGGGGACCACCAATGGCAAACCGAGCTAAGCTTGCCCCTCCCACCCCTGTGCACCTTGCGGATCCACCCCGGCTAATACGCCAGATCCCATCAAAGAAGCACCACACACCTGCCAGTATGGAAGTAGCCCAGACAAGGGCCACACCACTCCACAGTGAGTCCTGCCCCTGGGAAAGGGGGAGATAAGGTACACACCAGTCTGACTGTGGCCCCAGTGGTGGGCTGGGGACAGACATCGGGTCTAACTGCAGCCCCGCCCACCAACACAAGTTACTCCAGACAGCACAGAGGTAGACCCCTGCAGTTCCGCGCCACTCCAGGGACTATCCAAAATGACAAAACAGAAGGATTCTACTCAAAAGAAACTCCAGGAAGTAGCAACAGCTAACGAATTGATCAAAAACGATTTAAGCAATATAACAGAACAAGAATTTAGAATAATAGTCATAAAATTAATCGCTGGGCTTAATAAAGTATAGAGGACATCTAAGAACCTATTGCTACAGAGATCAAGGGACTAAAAAATAGTCATAAGGAGCTAAAAAATGCTATAAATGAGGTGCAAAATAAAATGGAGGCGACCACAGCTAGGATTGAAGAGGCAGAGGAGAGAATAGGTGAATTAGAAGATAAAATTATGGAAAAAGAGGAAGCTGAGAAAAAGAGAGATAAAAAAAATCCAGGAGTATGAGGGGAGAATTAGAGAACTAAGTGATGCAATGTAATGAAACAATATCCGTATCATAGGAATTCCATAAGAGGAAGAGACAGAGAAAGGGGCTGAAGGTGTACTTGAAAAAATCATGGCTGAGAACTTCCCTGATCTGGGGAAGGAAAAAGGCATTGAAATCCAAGAGGCACAGAGAACTCCCTTCAGACATAACTTGAATCAATCTTCTGCACGACATATCATAGTGAAACTGGCAAAATACAAGGATAAAGAGAAAATTCTGAAAGCAGCTAGGGATAAACACGATCTAACATATAAAGGGAGATTGATAAGACTAGTGACAGACCTATCTACTGAAACTTGGCAGGCCAGAAAGGAATGGCAGGAAATCTTCAATGTGATGAACAGAAAAAATATGCAGCCGAGAATCCTTTATCAAGTCTGTCATTCAGAATAGAAGGAGAGATAAAGGTCTTCCCAAACAAACAAAAACTGAAGGAATTCATCACCACTAAACCAGCCCTACAAGAGCTCCTAAGGGGGATTCTGTGAGGAAAATGTTGCAAGGACCACAAAGTACCAGAGGCACCACTACAAGCATGAAACCTACAGACATCACAATGACTCTAAACCCATATCTTTCAATAATAACACTGAATGTAAATGGACTAGATGCTCTAACCAAAAGACATAGGGTATCAGAATGGATAAAAAAACAAGACCTATCTATTTGCTGTCTACAAGAGACTCATTTTAGACCTCAGGACACCTTCAGATTGAATGTGAGGGGATGGAGAACTATCTATCATGCTACTGGAAGTCAAAAGAAAGCTGGAGTAACCACACTTATCTCAGACAAACTAGACTTTAAATTAAAGGTTGTAACAAGAGATGAAGAAGGGCATTATATAATAATTACAGGGTCTATCCATCAGGAAGAGCTAACAATTATAAATGTCTATGCACCAAATACGGGAGCCCCCAAATACATAAAACAAGTAATCACAAACATAAGCAACATTATTGATAAGAATGTGGTCATTGCAGGGGACTTTAGTACTCCACTTAAAGCAATGGATAGATCATCTAGACACAGGATCAATAAAGAAACGAGGGCCCTGAATGATACATTGGATCAGATGGACTTGACAGATACGTTTAGAACTCTGCATCCCAAAGCAACAGAATATACTTTCTTCTCGAGTGCACATGGAACATTCTCCAAGATAGATCACATACTGGGTCACAAAACAGCCCTTTATAAGTATAAAAGAATTGAGATCATACCATGCATACTTTCAGACCACAATGCTATGAAGCTTGAAATCAACCACAGGAAAAAGTCTGGAAAACCTCCAAAAGCATGCAGGTTAAAGAACACCCTACTAAAGAATGAATGGGTCAACCAGACAATTAGAGAAGAAATTTAAAAAATATATGGAAGCAAATGAAAATGAAAATACAACAATCCAAATGCTTTTGGATGCAGCGAAGGCAGTCCTGAGAGGAAAATACATTGCAATCCAGGCCTATCTCAAGAAACAAGAAAAATCCCAAATACAAAATCTAACAGCACACCTAAAGGAAATAGAAGCAGAACAGCAAAGACACCCCAAACCCAGCAGAAGAGAAATAATAAAAATCAGAGCAGAAATAAACAATATAGAATCTAAAAAACTGTAGAGTAGACCAATGAAACCAAGAGTTTGTTTATTGAAAAAGTAAACAAAATTGATAAACCTCTAGCCAGGCTTCCCAAAAAGAAAAGGGAGATGACCCAAATAGATAAAATCATGAATGAAAATGGAATTATTACAACCAATCCCTCAGAAATACAAGCAATTATCAGGGAATATTATGAAAAATTATATGCCAACAAACTGGACAACCTGGAAGAAATGGACAAATTCCTAAGCACCCACACACTTCCAAAACTCAAACAGGAAGAAATAGAAAACTTGAACAGACCCGTAACCAGCGATGAAATTGAATCAGTTATCAAAAATCTCCCAACAAATAGGAGTCCAGGACCAGATGACTTCCCTGGAGAATTCTACCAGACATTTAAAGCAGAGATAACACCTATACTTCTCAAGCTGTTCCAAAAAATAGAAAGGGAAGGAAAACTTCCAGACTCATTCTATGAAGCCAGCATTACTTTGATTCCTAAACCAGACAGAGACCCAGCAAAAAAAAGAAAAGAGAACTACAGGCCAATATCCCTGATGAATATGGATGCAAAAACTCTCAATAAGATACTAGCAAATCAAATTCAACAGCATATAAAAAGAATTATACACCATGATCAAGTGGGATTCATTCCTGGGCTGCAGGGCTTGTTCAACTTTCGCAAATCAATCAATATGACACATCACGTTAATAAAAGAAAAGAATCGTATGATCCTGGCAATCGATGCAGAAAAAGCATTTGACAAAATTCAGCATCCTTTCTTAATAAAAACCCTTGAGAAAGTCGGGATAGAAGGAATATACTTAAACACATAAAAGCCATTTATGAAAAGCCCACAGCTAACATCATCCTCAATGGAGAAAAACTGAGAGCTTTCCCCCTGAGACCAGGAACACGACAGGGATGTCCACTCTCACTGCTATTGTTTAACATAGTGTTGGAAGTGCTAGCATCAGCAATCAGACAACAAAAGGAAATCAAAGGCATCAAAATTGGCAAAGATGAAGTCAAGCTTTCACGTTTTGCAGATGACATGATACTATACATGGAAACCCCAATAGACTCCACCAAAAGTCTGCTAGAACTGATACATGAATTCAGCAAAGTCGCAGGATACAAAATCAATGTACAGAAATCAGTTGCATTCTTATACACTAACAATGAAGCAACAGAAAGACAAATAAAGAAACTGATCCCATTCACACTTGCACCAAGAATCATAAAATACCTAGGAATAAACCTAACCAAAGATGTAAAAGATCTGTATGCTGAAAACTATAGAAAGCTTATAAAGGAAATTGAAGAAGATATAAAGAAATGGAAAAACATTCCGTGCTCATGGATTGGAAGAATAAATATTGTTAAAATGTCAGTACTACCCAAAGCAGTCTACACGTTCAATGCAATCCCAATCAAAATTGCACAGCATTCTTCTCGAAGCTAGAACAAGCAATCCTAAAATTCACATGGAACCACAAAAGGCCCCGAATAGCCAAAGTAATTTTGAAGAAGAAGACCAAAGCAGGAGGCATCACAATCCCAGACTTTAGCCTCTACTACAAAGCTGTAATCATCAAGACAGTATGGTATTGGCACAAAAACAGACACATAGACCAATGGAATAGAATAGAAACCCCAGAACTAGACCCACAAAAGTATGGCCAACTAATCTTTGACAAAGCAGGAAAGAATATCCAATGGAAAAAAGACAGTCTCTTTAACAAATGGTGCTGGAGAATTGGACAGCAACATGCAGAAGGATGAAACTAGACCACTTTCTTACACCATTCACAAAAATAAACTCAAAATGGATAAAGGACCTGAATGTGAGACAGGAAACCATCAAAACCCTAGAGGAGAAAGCAAGAAAAAACCTCTCTGACCTCAGCTGCAGCAACTTCTTACTTGACACATCTCCAAAGGCAAGGGAATTAAAAGCAAACATGAACTATTGGGACCTCATGAAGATAAAAAGCTTCTGCACTGCAAAGGAAACAACCAACAAAACTAAAAGGCAACCAACGGAATGGGAAAAGATATTTGCAAATGACATATTGGACAAAGGGCTAGTATCCAAAATCTATAAAGAGCTCAGCAAACTCCACACCCAAAAAACAAATAATCCAGTGAAGAAATGGGCAGAAAACATGAATAGACACTTCTCTAAAGAAGATATCCAGATGGCCAACAGGTACATGAAAAGATGCTCAACGTCGCTCCTCATCAGGGAAATACAAATCAAAACCACACTCAGATATCACCTCACGCCAGTCAGAGTGGCTCAAATGAACAAATCAGGAGACTATAGATGCTGGAGAGGATGTGGAGAAACGGGAACCCTCTTGCACTGTTGGTAGGAATGCAAACTGGTGCAGCTGCTCTGGAAAACAGTGTGGAGGTTCCTCAAAAAATTAAAAATAGATCTACCCTATGACCCAGCAATAGCACTGCTAGGAATTTACCCAAGGGATACAGGAGTGCTGATGCATAGGGGCACTTGTACGCCAATGTTTATAGCAGCATTTTCAACAATAGTCAAATTATGGAAAGAGCCTAAATGTCCATCAACTGATGAATGGATAAAGAAATTGTGGTTTATATACACAATGGAATACTACGTGGCAATGAGAAAGAATGAAATACAGCCCTTTGTAGCAACGTGGATGGAACTGGAGAGTGTTATGCTAAGTGAAATAAGTCATACAGAGAAAGACAGATACCATGTTTTCACTCTTATGTGGATCTTGCGAAACTTAACAGAAGGCCATAGGGGAGGGGAAGGAAAAAAAAAAGAGGTTAGAGAGGGAGGGAGCCAAACCAAAAGAGACTCTTAAAAACTGACAATAAACTGAGGGTTGATGGGGGGTGGGAAGGAGGGGAGGGTGGGTGATGGGTATTGAGGAGGGCATCTGTTGGGATGAGCACTGGGTGTTGTATGGAAACCAATTTGATAATAGATTTCATATTTTAAAAAAAAGTCAATGTTAACATGCCATTCACATTCATATACTCAAAAAGCAAAGCCATATAAAGCATCTTGACAGGTTCAGAAAAAGCATTTAACAAAATCCAAAGCCCATTCCTGATTTTTAAAAAATCTCAGCAAACTAGGAAGAGAAGAGGCCTTCATTGGGGCACATGGGTGGCTCAGTCAGTTAAGCGTCCAACTTCGACTCAGGTCATGATTTCACCGTTCATGGGTTCAAGCCCCACGTTGGGCTTTGTGCTGACAGCTCAGAGCCTGCAGCCTGCTTCGAATTCTGTGTCTCCCTCTCTTTCTCTGCCGCTCCCCACTTGCTGTCTCTCTCACTCAAAAATGAATAAACGTTCAAAAAAATTAAAAATTATTAAAAAAAAAAAGAGGCCTTCATCAACTTGATAAAGGACATCTACAAAAAAAAAAAAAAACACACACAGCTAATATCATACTTAATCATTAAATGCTGAATGCTATCCTTTTAGATCAGGAACAAAACAGTGATGTCCTTTCTCACCAGCACTATTCAACATTGTACTGGAGGTTCTAGCCAGTGCAATCAGGCAAGAAAAATTAAATTCATCTACTGGAAAGAAGTAAAATAGTCAATATTCATAGGTGTAATAATCTTCTAAAAATATGATGGAATCTATAAAAAGAAAGCTACTAGAACTAGTAAATGAATTTATCAAGGTTATGGGATACAATATCACTATACAAAAATCAACTATATAGGAGTATTTTGAACTAAGCTTTTGAATGAAAAACTGAAAATTGAATTTTAAAACTGGTATCATTACATCAAAAATAAGACCAGCTTTGTGATAAATGTGACAGATGTAAAACATTTGTACCCTGAAAACCACAAAATATTGCTGAAATTAAAGAAGACATAAGTAATGGACAGATATATTTTGTTCATGGATCAGGGGGCAAAATTATTAAGGTATCACTTCTCTACCAATTTATCTATAGATTTAATACAACTGCAATCAAAATCCCATGAAGATTTTGTGTAGAAATTCACAAACTTGCTTCTTCAAAAGATGTTGCTATGAAAATGAAAAGACCCGTCACAAAGTAGGGGGAGGGGAGGGGAAATGTTTGCAAACCATATATCTGAAAAAGAACTTGTATCAAGAATATAGAGAGAACTCTCAAAACTCAACCATTAGAAATTAAACAACTCGTTTTAAAAAGAGCAAAAGAATTTAGCAGAAACTTTACCAAAAAAAAAAAAAAGTATGTAGATGAATAAAAAGAACAAAGATAGATGTTCAATGCCATAGATCATCAGGGAAATGCAAATTAAAATCCCAATGAGATAAGAATATAAACCAATTAGAATGGCTAAAATTAAAAAGGCTGCCATACTACGTGCTGGGTAGGACGTGCAGAGAATGGAAATCATACACAGCTGGTGGAAGCAAATTGGTACAACCACTTCAGAAAAGTTTGACAGTTTCTTAAAAAGGTAACCATTCACCTCATCATTCAAGTCCTAGGTGTTTACCCAAGAAGAAAGGATATATATGTCTATACAAAATGCTTATACATGAATGTTTATAGCAGCTTTATTTGTAATAGTCAAAAACTAGAAATGACCCAAATGTCCATCAACAGTTGAGTAGATAAGACTTTTTTGTTAGAGCCATATAATACTACTCAGCAATAAAAGGAATGAACTATCAATACATGTAACGTGAACAAATCTCAAAACAATTATGCTGAGTAAAAGAAGTTAGATCCCTCTCTGCACAAGGAGCACGTCTCCTGCCACAGCCCCTTACTCTCTGAAAATGTACATGCATACCAAATTTGTCTTGACCCCTTCACTAGTCAGGAGCACGTCTCAGCTGCTAAGTTGACCACTTTTTGCAGCAGTGCTAAAACAACCAGAGAAACTGCCAATGAGACCCTCAGGAACTGGGCAGCCTCACTTATCCCTAGTCACAAATTCTAAATGAGTGCCATTTCAAGGGACATTGACACAGCAGCTAAATTCAGTGGGGTTGCGGCTGCCACAGCCAAATGGCTGGCTCTGGGGCTGGGATTTGGACTGTGTTCGGGAGCCTTATCACTGGTTATGTCAGGAACTTTTCTTTGAAGCAACAGCTCTTCTCGTATGTCATTCTGGGCTTTGCCCTCTCAGAGGCCATGGGGCTCTTTTGCCTGATGGTAGCCTTTTTCATCCTCTTCACCATGTTAAGGAGTCCCCTCCACCACCCAGTTCTTTCTCCCATGTCTCATCTGCTCTGTATATTCCTTTTCCTGTATATCACCAGGCAGGCTGGGGAAAGTGGTTGGCTCAGGGTTTGACAGAGGGAAGACAAATACCGTATTAATAACACGTTAAGAAAAAAAAAAAGTCAGATCAAAAAAAGAAGTACATACTATATAATTCCATTTATATCAAACTCTAGAAATACAAACCAACATATAGTGACAGAACACACATCAGTGGTTTGGGGAGAGGGGCATGAAGGAGTGCGAAGGAGCATGAGGGAACTTTGGGAGGTGATGGGTATGTTCCTATCTCGACTGTGGTGATGGTTTTATGGGTGTATTCAAATGTCAAAACTTATCAAATTGTACACTTTAAATTTTAGTCTTCAGTTTATTATATGTCAATTATACTTCAATAAAGCTGTTTTTTTAAAAACAAATTGCTGGGTTCTATCACCAGAGCCTCTGGCTATAAAAATATTTACCCATTTCATTAGATCAAAATCAATCATTTCAATAGTTTCCTACTGAAGTCTAAAAATCTATTCGCTTAATGGCAAGTGTGACAACTCTGGAATGTAAAGTTAACTATTTTTCTAAAGTACCTCAATCATTCTAGAAGTAATTTATGCTACAATGTATTCATACTGGTTAGTATGGGGAAACATGAGGAACAGGAAAAAAATGAAGGATCTATGAAGGTTAGCTTTCTACTGGCTAAACAGAAATGATATTATGATGACACAGAGAATGGGGAGGCACAAACAAACAAACCCAAAAGACAAAAAACAAAACCAGAAGAACCAAAGCCGAGTGGTGACACCAGTAAAATGGAATGAGAGCTCTGATTATTAGAAAACAATAATCTTAATTTGATTAGGCACAGCATAGCATTCAAGTAATGGGTAACAGAGAAAGGCTGGTATTCAAAAGTGGAAGTAAACCTGCAGAACAGGATATAGCTGAATCCTCCTGCCATCCTTTAACTATTCCAAACAAACTGGGAAGTGTAATTGAAAAAAAAATTTAGGAGCTCTATTTTATTAACAAGTACTAACTTCTATTGGCACAATAATAAATACCACAATTCAGCCAAGTTGTAGATGGCATATAAATACTATATCTTGGATACATGGAAAGATATTAAATTCTTAATGATAATTTAGTTACTAATACGAGTTAACATATTTTGTTATTTAGATATTTATCCATAGTTAGAGACTTTTTTTGTCTTCCTAAACTGTTTTTAGAAAACTAATATTGGGAAGTTAATAATTAAGTTTTTCCCCAAGTTCTGTTAAAAGGAGAAAGTTAGTAAAATTCAGTTGCATACAAACAAATGAATTAAGTTATGAGCAAATGAAAACAAAAGGACAGATTTTAATGGAATTTCTTTTAAATGAACTGAAATATTTCATAGTGTACGTTCAAGATATTACCTAGTAACTTCAAAAAAGAATAACATCCAATATATTTTATTAATAAATTAAAATCCAAAGAATAGTATCATATACTTTAAAAAAAGAGATGAAGAAATAAGTAATTTGAGATTAAAAAAGAAAAGGTTAAAAAAAAAGTAGTAAATAAGGGAGAATCTAACAATAACTATGTAGATTACTAAGCTAAAATTTTTTCATCAGAACATTTCATGAAATCAATACACTACCACGAAGGATATGAAGTCACTTAATTATCTGTTATTACACTGGACTGTCCACTTGCTCATAGTAAACAGAAGAAGGTTTTCATTTGAATTTTTAAAAATAAGTTAGGAAGTAAAAGAAATCTCATAATGCACAAATTTCATTTATTATGTGTTTTTTCAAGCATTCCAAACTTACTCAGAAATAACACAAGATATCCAAGTGCTTTAAAATCCAAGGCCTTTAATTCACTTTTCAGTAATGGCCATAAATGCCTTCATAAAACCTCTTTTCCACTGAAAACAGAAGGCACTAGGCATTACATAACACCCTGAAAGCAGTGATTCCTTCTGATGCTGGTGGAGATAAACATTAAACGGTAGGTTTTAGATCTTAACAATGTCTCAAAAAAAAAAAAAAAAAAAAAAAAGGCAACACTGAAAATCACACAAAAAATTGTTACTAGTCAGTCTTTCTCAGGTTCCCAATCCAATTTTAAGTTATTTTTACAAATACATAATTTGAAATTAATAAACCAGGTAAGTATGATAATGGTTTTCAACATGTGTTAGGTTTTAGTTAAATATGAAGATACTGTTATTGTGCTACTTGGCATCCTTTGTTACTCATTAGCTGTGCAAAATAAACTTGAAATGATACATCCTGTAGTGGTATAATTTAAAAGATCCTTGATATGACACTAAGGACTTCCAAATTCTGGCCACAAACTGTATATAAATTGTAAGATTATTAAAATACCCCTTTTTGAAAAATAATAAGATGACGATTTATACCTAAATAAGGTTTCCCAGAAAGATATGAAATACTTTAGCATATAAAAGTAGTTGCCCCTTTTCCATAAAGACAATGTTGTTTCACAAAATAACTCATATGGATCCAAGGCAAATGATTTCTTTCAAATGCCATATTCTCTCTATGACTTTGAGGTATGCTTCAAGAGACTGTATCCATGAGAAAAGGGCACATTTGGGTATAAGACCACAGTTACAAACACAAGGAGGCTTTCTGGGTCAGAAGTGCCCTTAAGAGTTGCATTAACAGAAAACAAGAGATAGCTTCTGAAGTCATTTCTATTACAAACACATAACAACTAAATTTGGTTACTTAGAGGGTAATTCAAGACACAGCTATTTACATATGTGCTATGTCATGTGTGGCTATTTTAAATAGTGGCTTCTGGAGGACACTCCTACTCAAACACAAACCAAACAACTGTACTCTACCAAACCACAATCTTCTATTTTTGGCAAGGTATTACAGTTTAAACAAAACAAAACAAAAACACACAAAACAACAACAACAACAACAAACTAGCTCTAACAGTGATTTAGGCAAAATTCCCCATGTCTAACAACAGTAGGGAAAGTGTTCAGAGAAATATGAATTTGGGGGGAAAAAAGTTCCATACTAAACAAATAATGCTGAAAATTAATCTTATAATCACCCAAATGACTATAACATAAAAGGTTTATGAATGCCTTTGAAATAAGAATAGTTCAGTTTTAAAAATAGCTGATTATGAGTTTTACAATTAGAGTGTCTCTGAAAAACATACAAGCTAATTAACTTAAACAGGTCCAACCAGTAAATGATAAGAGGAAATAAACCCTTCCATAATTAATGCCAGATGCTTTCTTGCCTTTGGAGAAAGTGGTAAGATTAAATTTGAAATGGTATAGAATATACTGAAATGAAACTTACATGACCACTGAAAAAAATCACCCACCAGGGCACTAACAATAAACATGATGGGAGGCAAGAAATGTATTTTTAAGCAATGATTACTCAGAAGAATGCCTTATAAAATTATGTATCATAATCAAGAAAAAGCTTCAAGAGTAGCAGCTGGGCTTTGTGAAACATGTAGGACAACAGAAGGCACTACAAAAGCATTAATCACTTCTAACTACAGTTGGACAGTTCAGTATTTTCCTTCTTCTTAAGAAGAGAGCCAGTGTGAATGTTATTTTTATATATCCCCCTGAGTTTTAACATGATTGGGCAAAGCAGCACCAATTTAAAAAAATATCTGCAGTGCCAGCACTGCAGTTTGGAATCACTTATACTGATGGCCCCACAGGTCTCTCATAAGAGCACTTTAGAACATGATTAAAAATATAGAAATGCCTCTCGGTGTTTCAATATTAAAGTGGAACCACCACAGATGTCCATTTTTAAAAATAATGCACTAAGAAGGTCTGTTTAGTCAGTATAGTCTTTCCACCCTGTAGCTAGCATTCACGGCTATTTTCCACGCTGAGACATCTCTTTTGCGCGTCGGGTTGAAATGTCAGTATGCTTCATGGTGCACAATCCTTTTCGGCTGGAAAATCCTGGCAAATATCATGTCATGCCCGTTTTGAGCAGTATGCCTTGTAGGTCCTCTGGCAACGCTAAGATAATTGCATCTATGTGTGTCCGTAACTTTTCCATAGTGTCAGGTTTCACAGGTAAATGTTCTCGATCAGCCTGCAACTACATAAGGAACATTTGGAAGCATTTAAATTATCCTCTGAGTCTGTACTAGGACATTATATTCCCTAAATGAACAGTTTTATGATCTAATGATTGGAAGATTCAAACTTATACCAGAATTTATAGAAACTGTAAAAAAGCAAAGAATATGCCATTTAAACAATATATTGCTGGCTCAATAAAAGACTTCTATGTAAATTAATAGATAATACCTATAAGTACAATGTGGTATTAAATATAAATGACAATTTTTTTTTCTTAAGTTTACTTATTTATTGAGAGAGAGAGAGAGAGAGAGAGAGAGAGAGAGAGAGAGAATCCCGAGCAGGCTCCATGCTGTCAGCACAGAATCCGATGTGGGGCTTGATCTCAGAAATTGTGAGATCATGACCTGAGCGTAAATCAAGAGTTGGATGGATGCTTAACCAACTGAGCCACCCAAGGCGCCCTGACGATGTTTCTTGTAGAGCTCAGTAGACCCCTTATAAATATTTTTTAAAATAATATGGCACCATTATGATCTGTTTGAGTGACCAAGTATTTTCACTCAGATCTACCATCAATTGACCAATCTTAAGTCCTCTCATTTAAAAAGCTACTTTGGCAACGTATCATGAACTATCACCTCAGCTGTGAGAAAAATATCGTCATGGATCTTTGCTGTTTTGGCTACGTACCAGCTTGTTTTTTAGCTTCAATACAAGGTCAACTGTTTCTACCTCTGTGTGTTTCTGGGTCCAGAGAAGTAAGTCCTAGAAGAATAAACAAATCCCAAATCAACAAATAACCAAATGACTTCTCAAACTGCTCTATTTTAACAGGCAAGGCTACTGACAAGGAAGGATAGGAAGGAAAAGGAGAACAGAGTATATAAATCAGATACAGCATTACAGTACAAGAATAATTCTGTAGATAATATTCTAACAACACTAATTAGATCATTTTTGGCATTAGCTAGAACAACTGTCTAATACTTTCAAGTAAAACAAAATATAAAACTCGTGTCTGAGATAGCCCTTTTAGATCAATAAAGAAAAAACTGCAATTCAAAGTATAATACTAACGCCCATCCCTACTAAGTAGTGCATATTTCAATTTATAAGGAACAAATTAAGATACTTGTGAACATGAATATATTACTGGATATAAGCTTTTTATCTACAAGTAAGTTCCTCCTGGGCTTCTCTGTAGTTGTCTTCATTGTATTCCTTCTCTCAACCACAGTCACTGGGAGTTCACTCCAAGACTAGCCCACCTCAAGCTAAATAAAAATTAGACTATCCTTTATATTTTCACAAGTAGCTTAATTTAAAATAGTCTGGTAACAAACTATAGATTATAAACAGTCAAAATACAGGAAAAAATTGTTAATAATAAAAATAAAAAATTGTTAATAAAGGTGCTCAGATCTGAATCTTGATTCTATCCAGTGGCATGCTGGTAAATATTTAACCACCAGTTCTCCAGGAAAAGTCTCTGGTTTGTAGCATTTGCCAGTGTGGTGTAATACTCCCACTATAGCCAGTTTCAATCTACCAACCTGGGATCACCGAATGCAAAGCTGGGAAGAGATGTACACAGTCAGCTCCTGTGGGTCAGTGCAAGTGGACTCTAGCTCACTGCTGACTCCACCACTTAGCAGTGATATGATCTGAAGCAAGTCACTTAACTTACAATCTTTGGGGATCTCATAATGAAGATCATAGCACACCCACTTCAATTAATTATTGTGTGGACTAAAAGACATTATTCATATAAAACACCTATACAGTCCTTGGCACATAGCACATGATCCAGAAAAGTTAGTTATTATTATTTACAAAGTAGTGGATATGGGTATAATCTCCCAGCTTCTAAGGATAATGTTATCTTTATTTTCAATAATTGTTAATCATCACACAAACATACTGTCTTCTAACCTCTTCACAAAGAACTTCTAAATGGAGTGCCTCCAATTTCTGGGTCATTTCCTTCCGCCGGGTCTTGAACCAACCATCAAAATTCGGAGATTTTAGAAAATGCCTATAAAAACAAATTTTAAAAATGCAAAGTTTGATTATGACTTACTTGTTCTCTTTAATACCTTTCCGAAACTACAGCTTGGATAACTGAAACAATGGAATTTTTTTTTTAAATATAAGTTTAAAGCCAGTTTTTTGTTTTTATTTTTTTAATGCTTATTTATTTTGAGAGAGAGAGAGAGAGAAAGTGCATGCAGCAGAGAAGGGGCAGACAGCAAGGGATAGAGAGAATCCCAAGTAGGCTCTGTGCTGACAGCAGAGCTCGATCCCATGAACCATGAGATCATGACCTGAGCTGAAATCAAGAGTCAGATGCTTAACCGACTGAGCCACTTCAGGTGCTCCTTTGTTTTGTTTTTATTTTAATTTAATTTATTTATTTTTTAACATTTATTTATTTTTGAGAGACAGAGAGAGACAGAGTATGAGCAGGGGAGGGACAGAGAGACAGGGAGACACAGAATCCGAAGCAGGCTCCAGGCTCCTAGCTGTCAGCACAGAGCCCGACGCAGGGCTCGGACTCACAAACCACGAGATCATGACCTGAGCTGAAGTCGGACACTTAACCGACTGAGCCACCCAGGCGCCCCTGTTTTGTTTTTAAATAAAGCTCTACAGATGGGTGAAAAAGAAGAAAAAAAAAATGACCAACCGGTAAAGTCCAATCCAATCGCCTTTTATTCTAGAGGTCAGCTGAGGTCCTGTTTTCTCAAGTGTTTTCATAAATTCTTCTGGAAGGAATTGTCTTAATTGGGGTGGACTCTAGAAATTAGGACATACTGATTTAAAAATCAGAAATAGATATATTCACAAAAGTTAATTACAGTTAGAGAACTCAAATAGGAATTTAACTGAATAAGTTATACCTTCCATGGAGAGATGCTTTTCTGCAAAGGCATCAAGCTTGCCACGTATCTTTCCTAAAACCAAGAAAAAAATTAATCAAAGTTAGGTATTCTTACCTAGAGAGTCTTCAAAACCATTTAAACAGACCGACCTGAAAGAAATGGGTTTCTAAGTTTTCCATCATGCGCTCTTTCAATGGACAGCAGCAGTGCCATCACAGCCCACGACAGACATAGCAAAACTTAGATTGAATTGAGAAGTCAGACTTTCAGTAAGAATTTAACTAAATCTTAGATAATCCAAGGGTCTGCATAATCATTAGCCTTATTGGGGGAGTATGTGCCAGAAAATGTATTCAACATTTTACATGCATGATCTCTTTTAATCCTTGCAAACATCCCATGTGGCAGTAATTACTGGAAAACAGGCTTTGAAAGGCTGAATAACCTGCTCATGGTCACACAGCCTGAACCTGAATTCCGGTGTATTGACTTTAGCCCATGCCTTTAAGGACTGCAGTAAAGTTCATTTTACTTAGACAGACAGATTTAAATGGAACAAAATTAATTAACACGCATAGAACAAGAAAGACTATTTCATCTCAAAATGTAATACCAAAGATCTCCATGTTGCTCCCATATAATATCACAGATAGATTATGTTAGTAACTACATGGAATCTCTCTCTGATGCAGTATCCAGACTAGGACCACATTATGGTACTGTCGGATACTGTGAATCATCTTTTAGTATTTTAATACGTTATTCCACTAAATTTCATAGAATACCCATATCATCTAGCCATTTATTCCATATTGAGTGCTATCAGATGCCAGACTGAGGAAAAGATAATGAACAAGACAGACAAGGCCCCTGTCATCATGGAGCTACCAGTGGATATCATACCAAACTGTGCTCAAGAAAATAATATCAGAGAAAGAAGCTCCAGGTTAACTTTCTTTTAAGGTGCAAATGCAATAATCATATAACATTTCACAATTATCTCATTTAAGATTCACAACAACCCTGAAAGATATTTAGGAAAAGTGGAATTAGTCACTTTTACAGTAAAAGAAAATGAGTGTCAGTGAAAGGAAGTGACTTGCCAAAGTCACAAAGTTAATATTAGAACAGAGTCCAGGTCTCCTGCAAATCACTCTATTTTTAATCACCAAACACATGAGCAAGCCAAACAACTTAAGGTTTTTGTGAATGGGAAAAACATGCATATAGCCTTCAACAAATCATTAAACAAATATATATGTTAACTTACTAATGGAATGATGAAACTTTGTGTCAGTTCCAAAAAATAGCGACGGAGAATAACACTTTGAGCCTCAGAAGGACGTTTCTGTTGTACGCCCTTAAAAGAAAAAGCAATGAGAACATAGATTCTAGTGTAAGGGAATATAAAACAGTGGATAATTATAGTAGCTCAACTGATATGTAAACATGTATTTTACTTGATTAAAAAAAAACAAAACCAGAACTTCACCTTGAAGTAATTTAACCTAAAGTTCATTATGCAATATCCTGTGGAAAAAAATCTTTAGAGTAAAATATCACATGTTCATCCTGTGATATTTACTTAAAGTATCAGTTTACAATGAATGGTCTTTACTTCATACTTGCTGTATTAGTATTATTTACATTTCCCAAAAAAATGGTAACTATCTCCTGTTAGGTGCTAAACTACCTCATGGAAGAAGAGTACATTACTTTTTCACTGTAACTCCCAAGTTTCTAGAAAGACTGGCACTATTTGGTAACTGCAGCCCCACATTTCAAGCCCATAACTTTTGCTGCTTTAGTCTCCTGATTTTTATGAAGCTTTGGTTCAAAAGAAAGACCTCATTTCATATCATTACACCTAACTCACATGCTGCCTAACTGGATATTGCATACCTGAACAAGGAAATTTAAATTAATAATATGAGCAAGTAATTACCTTCTGTAATTGTTTTATGATCTCTTCATCTCTATTTAGATATGGCTTATAAGAAGTATAAACTCCTAAGAAGTAAATGAAAGAAAATAAGGTGAACAGTAAGACCCAGGTACTCATTTAAGTATATATTTAAAAATAATTTTAAAAAAATAAAAATTAATACCAGGTTTAGAATCCAGAGTCTTTAGGTTCTTCAATTTTTTCACTTTAACCTGCTTAGGAATTTCACCTGAAGGAAACATCATAAAGATTCTTACACTATTCAAGTTTTACACATTATAAAACTGGAATTTTATCAGATTAAGAATTGTCTTTTTATTACTTAGGGATCTTGTAGCTAAAGCATTCTTTAGAGTTTTATTTTATTATTTATTTATTTTTAAGAGAGTTAGCAAGCAGAGGAGAGGGGCAGAGGGAAAGAAAGAGAGAACCTTAAGGAGGCTCCAAGCTCAGCACAGAGCCCAACACAGGGCTTGATCTCATGACCCCAGAATCATGACCTGAGTCGAAATCAAGAGTCAGATGCTCACTCAACTGACTGAGCCACCCAGGCGCCCCATGAAGTATTGTTAATATCAAATAGTATTGAAGAGTTTATTCCTGGTACTTTAAAACTGGATAAAGGGAATGTGGGATTATTATAGTATTACAGAAACAATGTGTGTAAATTACATAAAATGGGTATTTGATCTTTCATTAATATCTATCATTACTCAAAATTTTTCCTTTTGTCACTCAACTTATAATTTAAAATCTTTGTGCCAAATACATGAAATTGAAAATCTATGTGGCAAATATTAATAAAATACCCCTTGAAGAGTAAATGGAATTATAAGGAACTCCTTAGTATGCAGATATAGTATTCAAAAGTGTTTTTCAGACACCTCCCCAAATTGTTTTTGCACTGTAGAAACTTACACTGCCACCAAGTGGTGACAGTGTATGCCACAACCACAGGTCTGAGGCACAGATGGACAGGACTCCTGAGCAGGACTGCTGTGACAACTTGCACAGCATATGCTGTGGTTCTGGTTTTGGGGTCAAGGGAAGCTGCAATCTAAATAATTCTCTCATCAGCAGAAAAATGCCTCAAGTTAAGCACTTAGAAGCATCAACAGCACACTAGACTTATCAGACTTTTTCTTTTCCTTTCTCTGTCCTCCTCTCTGCCTAAGAGTAAGAAGACCTAAAAACTGAAAGACAACCTAGAGATTACCTAATTCAAGGCTCTAAATTGACACAATATTTTTGTTTACATTGTTATGTACATCAAACTGCTATCTAAAGTTATCTCTGGGGTTGAAATTACAGGAACACAGAGCATTTGCGCTTGTAATCTTATATCATTAAAGAATTTTAAGACCATGTACTGTGGTAAAACAGGTATTCTATAAACTCTCTACTTTGAAATAATTTCAATTTTACAGAAAAGCTGCAGTATGATAAAGGTGATACTCTAATTTTATCAATTGTCCCAATAATAACTTTAAACAGACCCATGTTATAGAAGTCAATATCATGGATACACAGGCTAATTTTTTTTCATTGATTCAGTAAATGTCAGTAAACGCAAGATACTGGAAATAAAAAATAAAACAACTAGTTCCTGGCATCAAATATTCACAATCTAATGGCAAAGTAAGATAAATCGACACACATGACAATACGAAAGGATATACACTTGGATAAAATTATGAACAAGATACTATGGAAACACAAAAGAGTGTTTTGGCCAAACAGGAGCAAAAAAATTATCGAGGTTTCCTAAAGGAAGTGGTATGTAAGCAGTCTTATAAGAGAAATAAAAAGTTATCCAAGGGAAAAAGACCTTTTTAGGTAGAGTTAAGTCCAGAAGCATAAAGAGCATGTTGCCTTTATAAAGAGTTATACATATGGTAAGGATAGTAATAGCCACCATTTACTCAATCTTATCTGTGCCAGTCCTGGACTCTGAATACTGTACGAATGATTGCATTTAACCTTCACAAAGAAGTATATTTTATCATGACCATTTCACAGATGAAAAAACTAAGGCATGGATAAAACAAACTTGGTAGGCCACCAACACTGGCTCTTTATTGCCATTATCCACCCTCATTGGTCAATGCCCCATTTAGACAGGTTGTTAGCTCTAGAGGAACAACTTGTCCAAGGACACACAGATAACATGCTTGAACCGGGATATGAAATAAAGCAGTCTAACCCCCTGAGCCATCACTCTTATCCACTACACTACAAAGGTAGGAATGGAGAGTATGCTAAGAAGGGCAAGAGATAAAGCTAGAGAGGTATTCAAAGGTCAGATCAAGAGGAACTATAAAGATGTCTGACATCTAAGGTGACTGAGAGATTGAAAGCATGGGCACGGGGGATGGTGGTTAGGGACAATGAGCTGACAGGATCAAATCTGCACTTAACATACTCCCTGACACCAGGTGGTGATAATGTAAGCCACACTGCAGATCTGAGCCACAGATGGACAGAACTCCTGAGCAGGGCTGCTGTGTTGCACAAAAGAGTTTGAGGTGGAAGAGAAAAGCCTATAGGATAAAATAGAAGCATTGTGGAGTACTGCTCCTGGGTAGAAACAGAACCTGAAGCAAGACACGTGCAGCAAGGAAAGAGAAGAGAGGGAGCTACTGGAGCTCCGTGGAGGAGGTAAAACAAGAGGCTATGGGGACAGCCTGAGAGAACAGCACTGTCCAGAAACGCCCAGGTTTCCAGAATATTTTTGATTCATTAGCCCATAGTTTTTACTCTGTCAACATATTTTATCTATTCCCATGTACTAATTCTTATGAGAATGTCTCTCATCTTGAATCTTGTGGTTGTGCTTTCCAGAGTTCAGAGTAGCTTCTCACCACAAGATCTGTAAAACTTTTTTCCCCGTAATAAGTGCAGAATACTATTTAACTATACAGATAACTACTTTCAAGTCATTTATCTGCCTCTGACCCCAAGAACCCAAAGAACAGCATGTATAAAACCACAATGGTTTGACTAAGTCTAAGTATTTCTGTACTTATTTTCTGTTTCTTTCTGCTCTAATTCACAAAGTACTTGCAATTCCTCTATCCACCAACACTATTTATTAACATATTATTTCCTGAAACTCACTGCGCAAAAAGAACTGAGTATCAGAGGGGGAGAAAAGTTCAGCATCAGGTTTTGTACATTCTTTATATTCAGTACATTCCGGCTAATAATGAAGATAGGTAGCATCCTTATCCATTTTTTTAAAAAGGTAAAAGACAAAAATAAACCCATGCAGCAATCTTCACTCACACGATTCCCCTCTGATTCATTGGACCTCATCAGGTGTAAGATGCATACTGATCTCTAACCCTAGCCACCATAATTCTTACACTGTAGTATGTAATAGATGAAAAGAACATTCATCATGAAGATACATTGCCTTTACAAAAAAAAAAAAAAATTTTTTTAATGGATATTTGTCAGATGGCTTTGGAAAAAAAAAGTGTCTGAAAATGAATTAAAGTCCTATAATTACAGACATTTATTTATTTATTTTTAAAGTTTTTTTTTATTTTTGAGAGAGAGAGAGAGAGACAGAGCATGAGCTGGGGAGGGGCAGAGAGAGAGAGAGATACAGAACCCAAAGCAGGCTCCAGGCTCTGAGCTGTCAGCACAGAGCCCGACACGGGGCTCAGACTCACAGACCGCGAGATCATGACCTGAGCCAAAGTCAGACGCTCAACCGACTGAGCCACCCAGGCGCCCCACAGATATTTAATTAAAAATACTTATTCAGTATCTGTTATGTACAATGCACATTAGAGAGGGGTTTAACATTATTAAAGTAATAGTCATCAATGCTGCACCTCTGTATATTGGCATGAGAATCTTTAGGTCAAATATTTTACTGTTAGTGAAATCACCACACCTAATGTCTGCTTAGAAATCATCAGTTTATAACCTGATCCAATATACACTAATAGAATTACTTTCTCTTTGAGGAATATTTGTAAAGTACCACCACCTTAACATTACGTTTCTCTATTTGACAGGATTTAGGTGAACTAAAACTAGGTATAAACCAGAAGAAATAATCCTTTTGCATCAGGAGGAATGATCCCTCTATAGGGTTAAAACTAAATGTATGTTTCTGGTAAAGCTGTCTCAGTTTTGCTGTGCCTTCCCTGCAAAAGAAAAGTTTTTCTGCAGTTTTACTGACCCTTTCAGATAGTGTGTTTCATAACTTGTGCAGCATATGCAGTGGTCCTGGTCTTCATATCAATGAGCAGAAAAATGCCCCAATATATATACCCAACACTCATAAATTAAAAGATAAATGGATTTTCACGAATATGATACCAAAAGCAAGGGCAATAAAAGAACATACAGATAAACTGGACTCCATCAAAATTTAAAACTTTTGTGCATCAAAGGACACTATAAATGAAAGAATGACAAGGCAAATCACAGAAAGGAGAAAACATTTAAAAAGCATTTATCTGATAACGGATTGGTATCCAGAATATATAAAGAACTACAACTCAACAACAACACAGCAACCTGATTAAAAATCAGGCTAAGAACTTGAAAAGATAATTCTCCAAGGAAGATATACGGTTAGCTGGTAAACGCATGAAAAGGTGCTCAACATTACTAATCACTAGGGAAATGCAAATCAGAACCACAATAAGATACCACCTCACTCCCATTAGGATGGCTACCATCAAAAAATAACAAGTGTTGGCAAGGATGTGGTGAAATTGACACCTTTGTGCATTATTGGTGAGAACGGAAAGTAAAAAAAAAAAAAAAAAATGGCAGTTTCTCAAAAAAATTAAACACACATGACTACATGGTCTAACAAACCCACTTTGTGTTTATACTCAAACGAAGTTAAAAGTAGAGACTCAAAGAGATATTTGTACATCTATGTTCATAGAAGTATTGTTTGCAATAACTCAAAAGTAGAAGTAACCTAAGTGTCCACTGACAGATAAATGGATAAATAAAATGTGGTATGTATATATACACAATGGAATATTATTTGGTCTTAAAGAAGTAAATTCTGACACATGCTACAATACCTGAGTAGTCAAATTCTTATCGACACAAAGTTACTAAAGGCTGGGGCATGGTGGCAGAGAGAGAAGTGGATGGCAAATTATTGTTTAATGGGTATAGAGTTTCAACTTTACAAGATAAAAAGGGCATTTGAGTATATGGTGGTGACTATAGTTCAACAATGCGAATGTACTTAATGCCACTAGACTATATACTTAAAAAATGGTTAAGATGGTAAATTTCATGTTATATTCATTTTACATTTTTTTTTAAAAAAAGGAATGCAATTCTTATGCACACTACAACATAAATGAACCCTGAAACAGTGAAATAGGTCAGACACCAAAGGGCAAAAGTCAACTTCACAGAAACAGTAATTAGAATAGAAGTTACCAGGGGTTGGGGGATGCGTTAATTGGGGAGTTATTGTTTAATAGATTTTGGATTTGGGTGAACTAAATCCAAATCCTTCTGTCTGAGATTATGAAGAAGTTCTGGAAATGGACAGTGGCAATGGCTGCACAGTATGAATATACTTAATGCCACTATATTATTTTTAAATGAATTACATACTTAAAAATAGTTACGATGGTAAATTTTATGTTATGTTTATTTTACCCACAAAAACAACTTTTAGGGTAAGTGGGGGAAAGTATCACAAACACTCTAAACGTAATGAAATTTTGCACTTCTGTTAAGACTTGTGCTCCTATACTGGGGCGCCTGGGTGGCTCAGTTAAGCGTTTGACTTTGGTTCAGGTCATGATCTTGTGGTCTGTGGGTTTGAGCCCCGTGTCGGGGCTCAAATAAATAAACATTAAAAAATATAAAAATAAAAATAAAAAAACAGAAAAGACTTGTGCTCATATAAGACCTATGAGTCCCAGAAACAGTCAGACACTAAAGTCTTGACCCAAATCATTGAACTACCTCTGGTGTCTTTGTCCACAACATATTTTCTCTACTAATTGAACAAGGACCAAACTGAGGACACTGACAACCTCTAGCATTCACTCCTCACTGACCACTAAGGATCTATAAAGCATATGTTTCCACACACTGCCATCACTTTCTACAGAAAAAATGATACCTGATGAAGTGGTCCAAATAAGCTCATGATAGAAATAATGAGAAAGAATACATCAGCTCTTCTCTAAAGTACGCTGCTTAAAATAAAGTCTAATATTCCATACCTGCCCTCATCCCCACTTTGAAAAATAAATTCAAGAATTGTCCCCTCCCCTACCTTGGTCCTAGGTCTTACTTTTATTTTTATTTATTTTAGTTTTTTTAGAAGTTGATATGTTTTTAAAATTTTTTTTTAAATGTTTACTTATTTTTGACAGAAACAGAGCATGAGCAGGGGAGGGGCAGAGACAGAGAGGGAGACACAGAATCTGAAGCAGGCTCCAGGCTCTGAGCTGTCAGCATAGAGCCCGATGTGGGGCTTGAACTCACGAACTGTGAGATCATGAACTGATCCAAAGTCGGATACTTAACCAACTGAGCCACCCAGGTGCCCAATTTTTTTTAATGTTTATTTAGTTTTGAGAGAGAGAGAAGGGGGGGTGGCGTAGAGAGAGAGGGAGACAGAATCAGAAGCAGGTTCCAGGCTCTTGGCTGAGGGCACAGAGCCCAATGTGGGGCTTGAACTCACAATCTGCGAGATCGTGACCTGAGCTGACGTGGGATGCTTAACCAACTGAGCCACTCAGGCACCCTGGTCCTAGGTCTTGCTTTTAAATGGTTAACTTGAGGGGCGCCAGGGTGACTCAGTCAGTTAAAGCATCTGACCTCAGCTCATGTCATGATCTCACGGTTTGTGAGTTTGACCCTTCCTTGCATCAGGCTCTCTGCTCTCAGCACAGAGCCTGCTTTGGATCTTCGTCTCCCTCCCTCTCTCTCTGCCCCTCCCTTACTGGCTCTCTCTGTCTCAAAAACAAACATTAAAAAAAATTTTTTTAATTAAAAAAAATGGTGGCTTCACTTGCCTGAAGAGGATTCTCAGAGTAGCAAGAATATTAGCTGGCAAGATATCACAAGAAAAGAAAACTACAGACTGCTATCCCTCATGACTATAGATGTAAAAATCCTCAACAAAAATGTAAACAAATCAAATCTATCAACAGAAAAAAGGACTATATACCATAACCAAATGGGCTTTGTCCAAGGAATGTTAAGGTTGGTTTAACATCGAAAATGCAATTAATATGCCATATTAATAATGAACAAAAACCACATGACAATCTCCATAGATACAGGAAAAGCATTTAACAAAATTTAACACCAATTCATGATAACCATTCTCAACAAACTAGGAATAGAAAGGCACTTGTCAATCTAATGAATGACATCTATGAAAAACTACATCTAACATCATAATTAGACCTATATGTTGAAAACTACAAAACCTTGCTGTGAGAAAAATTAAAGAAGACCTAAACAATGGAGATATGTCCCAAGTCCTGGATTGGAAGACACACAAAAAACCCCAAACTAACTGCATATTAACATAATCCCTATCAAAATCCCAGCTAGCTGTCCGCAGAAACTGACAAAGTGATCCTAAAATTATAGAGAAATGCAAAAGACCAAAGAATAGCCAAAACAACTTTGGATAAGAACAAAATTAGAGGGGCGCCTGGGTGGTTACGTTGGTTAAGCATCCAACTCTCTCTCTCAAAATAAATAAATAAATAAATAAACTTTAAACAAACAAAAAAAGACTTATACTTACTGATATCAAAACCTGCTATAAAACTACAGTAGGGGCAACTGGGTGCTCAGTTGGTTAAGCATCCAACTCTTGATTTCAGCTCAGGTCATGACCTCACGGTTCGTGGGATAGAGCCCTGCATTGGGCCTCTGACAGCACAGAGCCTGCTTGGGATTCTCTCTTTCCTTCTCTCTCCTTCTCTCTCTGCCCGACTCGTGCACACTTGCATATGCTTGCTCTCAAAAAAAATAAACATAAAAAAAAAACAAAAACCTACAGTAATCAAGACACTGTATTAGTGTTGATTTTCCACAAAGGTACCAAGGCAATTCAATAGAAAAAAGACAGTCTTTAATAAATAGTGCTAGAGCAAATGAGTTGTCAACATGCACAAAAGATTATTTTGGACTCTTAACCCATATCATACACAAAGAATAACTAAAGTGGTTCATAGACTTAAATGTAGGTGGTAACATAATAAAACTTTTAGAAAAAAACATAGAAAATCTTTGTGACCTTGGGTTGGGCAATGAGTTCTTAGACACAACATCAAAAGGTCAATCCATAAAAGAAAAAAACTGATAGGCTAGACTTCACCAAAATTAACACATGTTTATGGTTATCAGAGGTTAGGAGTAGGAGAAATGGATGAAAGTGGTCAAAAGGTAGAAACTTCTACTTATAAGATAAATTAAGTATTGGGGATTCAGTGCATAACATGATGACTCTCATTAACACTGTTGTATAGTATATTTGAAAATTGTTAAGAGGGTAAATCCCAAGAGTTCTCATTACAAAAAACAACATTGTTTTCCTTTTTTTCTGGTATCTGTATGAAGTGATAGATATTAACTAAACTTATTGTGGTAATCATTTGACAATATATGTAAGTCAAGTCATTATGCTATAAACCCTAAACTTACACAGTGCTGTTTGTCAATTATATCTCAATAAAACTTGTGGGGAAAAACACTTTCACACTTCAAAGATACCATTAAGAAAACAAAAAAAAAAGAAGCCAAATACTGTGATAAAATATCTGTAAATCATATATCTAAAACCAGACTTGTGTCCAAAGTACATAAAGATCTCTACAACTAAATAAGACAAGTAACCTAATGAAAAATTGGCAAAAGATTTAAATCAACATTTCATCCAAGAAGATATATGAACGACTAATAAGTAGATGAAAAGATGCTCAGCGCGACTGGGTGGCTTAGTCAGTTAAGCATCTGACTCTTGTTCTTGGGCCAGGTCGTGATCTCATAGTTCATTGAACTATGAACCTCATGTGGGGCCCTGTGCTAGTGATGTGGAGCCTGCTTGGAATTTACTCTCCCTCTCTCTCCCCCTACCCCACTCGTGCTGTCTCTTTCTCAAAATAAATAAACTTAAAAAAAATTAAAAAAAATAAAAAGATGCTCAACATCAATTATTCACGAGGGCAAAGCAAATGAAAACCACCATTTCAAACCCACTAAATGGTTATATTAAAAAAGACAGTATCAACTCCTGGGACGGAGATGAAGAAATAGGAACCCTCATACACTGTTGGTGAGAATGTAAAATGAGGGGCACCTGGCTGGCTTAGAAGAGTCTGTGACTCTTGATCTTGGGGTTGTGGGTTCAAGGCCCACGCTGTGGGTAGAGAGTACTGTGCTAAGCGAAATAAGTCAGTCAGAGAAAGACAAATACCATATGATTTCATTCATATGTGGACTTTAAGAAACAAAACAAATGAGCACAGGGAAAAAAGAGAGAGAGGCAAACCAACAAATGGACTCTTAACTATAGAGAACATACCGATGGTACGAGAGAGGAGGTGGGTTGGGGAATGAGTGAAATAGGTGGTGGGGATTAAAGAGTACACTTGTGATGAGCACCAGGTGTTGGTGCTGAATCACTATATTGTACACCCAAAACTAATAGTACACTGAACATTAACTGGAACTTAAAAACAAATAAATAAACTTAAAAAAAATTTTCTTAATGTAAAATGGTGGGCCACTTTGGAAAACAGTTTGGCAGTGTCTTAAAAAGTTAAACAGGCATTATCAATTCACACTACTTTACCAATGATTTTATGCAAAAGTTCCTCTACTTAAAGCCCCAACAAAGAGACTTTTTCATTGGAAAAAGACAATAAACAGTAGTCAACAATATTACAGTTAATCAAATAGTCTAGATTAATAGGACAAAACCATGAAAATAAATATCAATATTAAATTAAGATTTTAAAAAACTCTGTATCTTCTCAAAGTTAAGACTCTGGTGACTGCTGTGTTCTAAATTATCATTAAATCAGAGAGGACACCAATGAAATGGCAGGTGACTATGACATTTACAGAGTGCCATGAGTCAGGAACTGTTTAATCTCTCAGCAAACAAAGAATTTGAGGCTTAAATAGTCTGTTCTGCCTAAGAACACTAAGATCTGACTGCCAAGGTAAAGCTATTTACTCTTTCCTCTATTTCTTAAGGCTTCTAAGGATTTCAGTATAAGACTAATATTTGTAAATAGTATGATTTGAACTGTTATTGCTTGAGTCTAACATATCTATTTAGATTTAGGTATATCCCCAAAGGCACAGTTCATAAAATAATATTATTAAACAATAGTTCAAATATACCTGTGTAGGGGCACCCGGTGGCTCAGTGGGTTAAGCGGCCGACTCTTGATCTCTGCTCAGGTCATGATCTCACAGTTAGTGGGATCAGAGCCCTGCGTCGGGCTCCATGCTGACAGTGCAGAGCCTGCTTGAGATTCTTTCTCTCTCCTTTCTCTCTGGCCCTCTCTGCTCTCTCTTGCTCTCTCTCTCTCAAAATAAATACATAAACTTAAAAAATTAAAAAAAAAAAAACCACACCTGTGTATACTAAAAGAAGTCTTTAAAAGTAACACATCATAACATTATTTAAAAATATTTTCAGGCTTTCTCCCTGAGGTCGGGAACAAGACAGGGGATATCCACTCTTGCCACTGGTATTCAACATATTATTGGAAGTCTTAGCTTTAGCAATTAGACAACACAAAGAAATAAAAGGCATCCATATCAGCCAGGAGGAGGTCAAACTTTCACTCTTTGCAGATGATATGATACTCTATATGGAAAACCCAAAAGATTCCACCAAAAAATGCTAGAACTGATCCATGAATTCAGCAAAGTCACAGGCTATAAAATCAATGCACAGAAATCAGTTGCATTCCTATACACCAATAATGAAGCGACAGAAAGAGAAATCAAGGAATTGATCCCCTTTACAATTGCATCCAAAACCATAAAATATCTAGGAATAAATCTAACCAAAGAGGTGAAAAATGTATACACTGAAAACTTATGAAAGCTTATGAAAGCTTATAGAAAGCTTATGAAAGAAATTGAAGAGGACACAAAAAAATGGAAAAATATTCCATACTCCTGGATAGGAAGAACAAATGTTAAAATGTCAATACTACCCGAAGCAATCTACATATTCAATGTAATACCTATTAAGATAACACCAGCATTCTTCACAGAGCTAGAACAAACAATCCTAAAATTTGTATGGAACCAGAAAAGACCTCGAACAGCCAAAGCAATCTTGAAAAAGAAAACCAAAGCTGGAGGATCACAATCCTGGACTTCAGGATATATTACAAAGATTTAATCATCAAGACAGTATGGTACTGGCACAAAAACAGACACTCAGATCAATGGAACAGAACAGAGAACCCAGAAATGGACCCACAAAGGTATGGCCAACTAATCTTTGACAAACCAGGAAGAATATCCAATGGAATAAAGACAGTCTCTTCAGCAAATGGTGCTGGGAAAACAGGACAGTGACATGCAGAAAAAAGTGAACCTGGACCACTTTCTTACACCATACACAAAAATAAGCTCAAAGTGGATGAAAGACCTCAATGTAAGACAGGAAGCCATCAAAATCCTCAAGGAGAAAGCAGGCAAAAACCTCTTTGACCTCGGCCGCAGCAACTTCTTACTCAACACATCTCCGGAGGCAAGGGAAACAAAAGCAAAAATGAACTATTGGGACCTCATCAAAATAAAAAGCTTCTGCACAGCGAAGGAAACAATCAGCAAAACTAAAAGGCAACCAACGGAATGGGAGAAGATATTTGCAAACGACATATCAGATAAAGGGTTAGTACCCAAAATCTATAAAGAACTTATCAAACTCAACACGCAAATAACAAATAATCCAGTGAAGAAATGGGCAAAAGACATGAATAGACACTTCTCCAAGGAAGACATTCAGATGGCCAACCGACACATGAAAAAATGCTCAGCATCACTCATCATCAGGGAAATACAAATCAAAACCACAATGAGATACCACCTCACACCTATCAGAATGGCTAACATTAACAACTCAGGCAACAACAGATGTTGGTGAGGATGCGGAGACAGAGGATCTCTTTGGCACTGCTGGTAGGAATGCAAACTTGTGCAGCCACTCTGGAAAACAGTATGGAGTTCCCTCAAAAAATTAAAAATAGAACTACCCCACGACCCAGCAACTTCACTACTAGGTATTTATCCAAGGGATACAGGTATACTGTTTCGAAGGGGCACATGTACTCCAATGTTTATAGCAGTGCAGTCAACAATAGCCAAAGTATGGAAAGAGCCCACATGTCCATCGATGGAAGAATGGATAAAGAAGATATGGTATATATACACAATGGAGTATTACTTGGCAATCAAAAAGAATGAAATCTTGCCATTCACAGCTATGTGGATGGAACTAGACGGTATTATGCCAAGTGAAATTAGTCAGAGAAAGACATCGTATGACTTCACTCATCTGAGGACTTTAAGAGACAAAACAGATGAACATAAGGGAAGGGAAGCAAAAATAATTAAAAACAGGGAGAGGGACAAAACATAAGAGACTCTTAAATATAGAGAACAGAGGGTTACTGGAGGGGTTGTGGGAGGAGGATGGGCTAAATGGGCAAGGGGCATTAAGGAATCTACTCCTGAAATTATTGTTGCACCATGTGCTAACTAACTTGGATGTAAATTATAATAAATAAATAAATTATAGAAAGTAAAAAAAATAAATAAACCTTAAAAAAAAAAAAGAGAGACCCAGCTCTCTACTATCAACTCAACATTGGCAATGTAGGTCCAGCTTACACCCTTCCAATAAATTAACACTGTTCCTTTAAAAAATAATAATAATAAAAGAAATAGTTACTAAATTGTTACCATTAGCAAAATACTATATATCTTTTCCTCAAGGAAGGCACCTTTGACCACTTCCTTAATTAGTACCAGTGCCACAGAAATTGTATAATACTGGTTTTGAAACCTAGCAGAGAATTTCGTGCCAAGTTGAATAATTCAAGCTTCTACAAGGTTTTATTCAAACAGTATTGGAAATCCCCGTTTAATTGGGTTTATATGTATACAAAAAGTAGCTCAAATTTTTAAGGTTTCATTTTGTTATAATTCATTCCACGTTTATAACACTAGAAGTACATTTGTTAATAGGAGAACATGATGGGTTACATAATTTTAGTGGGAAGTTACTACGCTCTTCTCTTAAGGCCTTTATGCAGTCTGCCTCCAAAAAGGTTACCATAAACATAATTAAAAAGTAATCAAGAGTTTATAAACAAAGAGGAAGAAATTATCCTGCTTAGCCACATCACATAGTAAAAACAGAACACTGAGTTTATACTTTACCTGCAGGTTTAAGGTCTCCTATTCGAATAATGTGTGGCCAATGCTGGAGTGTTTTTGCAAAAAAAGGGTTGGTTACTCCTAATATGACTGAGGGCCTACATAAAAACAAAACAGAAACAAAGTGAGAAAAAGACAAATGCTCCATCAGTGAAGAATAGTTTATAATTTCTTTAGATTGAACAACAGATTATCTTTTCCTTCACTCCATGCATTACATAACAACTAGATGCCAGGCACCATGTTTAGCCCTAGACAAGTAAAGATGGAAAGACATGGTCTTCCTAAAAGCATACAGGAAGAAACGTATGCATACCCAATCACAATGCCACAGATTAGAAAATGGTGATGGGGGTATCAAACATACAATAATTACAAAGGAGAAACTGTATCTATCAAGAGGATTAAAAGACAGCTTCACTAAAGAGATGACATTTGCACAAAGATATGAAAGATGCACAGAGGTTCTTTCCCAAATGGATAAGGGAGGTAAAGGTGATGCAGGAGAATAACTAATATGTGCAAAGCAATGAAATGAGATGGTGGAGTGCCTGAAGAACTACAAATAGCTCAGTATTTCTACAGCACAAAGCAAGAATGATGAGTGAGTTAGAAATGAAGGTAGATGGCTGGATGCTGGCCAGATTATTAAGTACCAAGTTAATATGCTAAGAAGTTTAGAAATCTTGTAGGCAAACAAAAGCTAATAGAGAACCAAGCGGAAGGATGCCACATGAATGAAAATGTAGGAAGATCACTCTAGGAAATCTGGAAGGTGTCCTACAAAGACGGTAAGAGATTTAGGAAAAGCAACAGCAGACATGACAAAGACTGGAGACAGTTAGGCTGAGAATAGACTTTTGGAAGAAGATAACAAATGTTATTATGAGAGATATTTTATGGTGTTAAATTGACAGAATTTGGTAAAATTTGATGTGGGGCATATAAAGAAGGAGAAATTTATGACAATTTTACCATTCATGAAAATAGGAAGGAGCATGGGTTTAGGGAAGAAAACAAGAAGACAGAAAGAATTCAGTTTGTACATGTTTAGTTTCAGTTGCCATTAATATACCTAGGTGGTAAAGTGATAAAAAACAACAACAAAACCCTGGACATATAGGTCTGCACCTTGCAAAGATCTGGGCTAGGCAGATAAATTTCAGTCATTGGTATACAGGTGTTAACAGAGTCTGTGGGTAGAGATAAGATAGCCCAGAAAGAATCATCAGTGTGAAATCAGATCCCAGAACACAGTGCTGGAGAACACCAACACTTAAGGTGCTGGCAGAGACAGAGACATCTGCACAGGGGACTGAGATGCACCACCAGGCAGACAGGTGAGAGTGGTGTCAAAGATTAAAATGCTTTCAAGTTCAACAGCTTAAATGTTATTAAGAAAGAGAAGGCAGGGAAAATAGGACAATAATGTGCGCACAGGGTTGGGCAGTGAGAGGGTCTTGATGACTCTGACTTCAGTGGAAGTGGAGAAATCAACCTGTGGGTGCCTGGGTGGCTCAGTCAGTTAAGTGTCTGACTCCTGGTATTGGCTCAAGTCATAATCTCACAATTGTGAGATCGAGCCCCACGTTTGGCTCCACACTGACAGCACAGAGCCTGCTTGGGATTCTTACTCTCTCCCTCCCTCTCTGTCCCTCTCCCACTCACACAAGCATGTGCACTCTCTCTCAAAGTAAATACATAAACTTGAAAAATAAAAAAGAAATCAACCTGCAATGGACTGAGAAGTAACCAGAAAGCCAAGAAGTAGAGACAGTACGTGGAGATTTCTTGTTGTTGTTGTTATTCTAGAAATTTCACTATGAAAAGAAGGTAAGCAATAGAGCAGGAGCTAAGGGGGAAAGGGTAAGATAATTTTTTCCCTTTAATATATTGGGAAGAATTTTGATGTTTCCATGCCAATTCAACGAAGAAGGAAAAGGAAGTTACAGAGCAACAAGAGATAACAGAAGGCAAGAAAACAGAACTCAAAGTATAATCAGATGGCTATTGATGACAATACATCCTCCACTAATAAATAAAATCATTGAAAAGAAAACAAGTTTGACCCTTGACATGTAGAAGTATTACAAGCAGTTCCTCAAACCTTCCTTTACAAAATCAAGATGCCAATGAGTTCAAAATTTAATTTTACATAATTTGGTTATATAGGAAATACTTGGTCAATAAAAATTATTTTGTTTACTCACGGGGCTTGAGTACGAGTAGTATATTCTTTGAATTCGCTATCATGAATAGTGAAGTAAGGTCGGAAGTCACTGAAGTACTTTAATGGAGAAATACAGCTGTGGAGGAAAGAAGAACATTTTAAACAAAGGACACAGAAATTAAAGGCCCTACTCAATAACTATAAAACATCAATAACACACAGTATACCCACATGGGATTACTTATTTCAGTAAACAGCAAACTTATTTCAGGAAATCAGAAAGACAAATGGAAATACATAATAATATGGAATGGAGTATTGAAAGAACACAGGACTTGGGGCAGAAGATGGGTTGAAATTCTGGCATTACCATTCCCTAGTTACATGTCTTTTACTAGACACTGACCATTCATGCAAAGTTGTCAGGTACCAACTTTGCATAAGTGAATGAATGTTTCTTGTTCAATCAATCAAAGCAAAAAAACCCCCCATGGTTCCAGCCCTCCTAGAGCATGAATTACTTATCTCATCCATGAAACAGGGCTATAATGAGCACCCTTCTTATAAGAGAGGTGTTGTCTGGATCAGTACAATGAGTGTGCAAACATAACACAGATGGAAAAATGCTGCAACTATCACCATCAGGAACCAAATATACTCACTTCACAAGTGCCAATACAGTCTCTGACGACTCTGATGGTGACGGTGCCATGACCACGAGGGGCTCCCCCAACAGGACCAGCTCCCAAAGCATCTGACTATGAAGGAAAACTGGGCAGAAACACCTAAAAGGTGTTTATATGGTAGAAGTATTATTTTCCAACCCTGTTTTTTAAGTTCTTAATCATTCTAAAAACTTCATACTGATATAAATTCTTCCAGCTATTTGTACCTTGTTGTGACATACAAATTCATTTAGAATACGGTGATGCATAAGTCTCTTTAGTCCACATAAAAAAACATATCAATTTGACTCATTCCAAGTTTTAGAAAATGAAATGTGATATATTGACACAGAATGGCTGACAAATAATAAAAGCACATGAAATAATTATTAAATTATACCATATGGTAGATTTATTTCATCAATATTGCTTTCTTACATTTGAATTTCTGTTGTAAAATTTTGAAGAAAACAAGAAAAATCAATTTTCCAAAGGATATTTATTGGATGTAATTAATTTAAGAGCCAAGGCATTCAATGTTAAAAAATGATGGAAACAAATCACAAGGGGGAGTTCGAAGGCCAAACAACAGAATGATTTCCTGGGCAGATCCTTCCCTTACAGAAATGCTGCATATTTTTATAGTAGCCCTGGAACTAGATGGAAGCCTATCAGAACAGAGCTCTGGCACACTACTCAGTTTCAGACATTTGGTAACTTTTACTTATTTAGTAATTTCTTCCATTAGGGTAACAACTTTTCCTACTAGATTGGAGGAAAAAATACTTATCTATTTATAAAAATCATAATCAATCTACCCAATTAAAAACATATATACACACAAGAAACAAAGAAAGGCAGAAAGAAAGTCTCTTTTGTCCACATTAAAAACCATATCAATTTGACTGATTCCAATTTTTAGAAAATGAAATGCAACATATTGACACACAGAATGACTGACAAATAATAAAAGCATATAAAGTAATTATTAAATTGTACCATATGGTAGACCTATTTCATTAATATTGCTTTCTTGCATCTGAATTTCTAGTGTAAATATTTTGAAGAAAACAAAAAAAATTAAACAAGAAGGAAAGAAAGAAAAAGAAAAAAGCTTACATGCAAAAATATAAAACAGATTTGTGGAATGGAAATTAGGGAAATTTAGTTTTAACTATTCAAAGGCAAGAATACAAATGTGAAGGAAGTGCAAAAACACCCAAAGCAAAATAATAAACAGTTCAAGGATAAGACAAACGAGCTCTTCTTCCTCTTCCTTTCCTAAACAATTCAATCCTAAAACAGAACATGGTGCATGGTAGGCATCTCTGCCAGGAGAGAAACGAAGACATGATGGCTCAGAGCAAGGTGTGAGGGCTTATGTGAGATAAGGGAGACGTTCACATGGAGAAGGTGACTTGCTGTGGGGCTGCTGGAACCCAAACGTGGTAAGGAAGGTGTACATGTGTGAAGGTGATCTGGTTTGAGATGACAGGCCAAGAAGTGTGAGGGGCCTGGAGGGGCAGCCTGGTATGAAGTGTCAGAGCCAGAGTGTGTTGAAGTTGTCCACGGTAGAATGTAAGAGCAGGGGGAATAGGGTGTGTGCATGGAGAGGTGGTCTGGGATGAGGTATAGGAGCACTGTAGGGTAAGGAGGGCTTTCCTCTGGGGGTTGGCCTAACAGCGGGAGCCAGAGCACAAGCAAGCATATGGATAGGGGGCCTAAATGTGCAATACAGAAGCCTAACTGGGGTAGGAGCATAACCACGTGGGGGGGAATCTGGCATGGAGCACAGCCTGAGAAGGTTGAGGAAGGGTATCTATGAAGGGCAGGTGGGTGTGGAGTGTCAGAGCCCAAGTTGGGTAAGAAAGTCATCTGCATGGAGGAGAGGGTTTAAGCAGCGATGAGATACTGGTTACTAACAAGGACTGATCAAATAAGTAAATAAATTAAGAATAATAGGAGGTAGTTCCTCACAAAGGGAAAAGAAATACCAATATAGAAAGAAAACTAGAGTGAACCTTGTCTTGTAGGATTGGAATTGGGGGTACTGGTGTGACTTTACGGTTTTCAATATATACAGATATAGAAATACATACGCAAAAATGTATACGTATTATATATGAGTAGGTACATATGCATCCCTTTACAAATATATATGTATGTATGTGTATATATATATATATATGTATACTCCCTAGCTCTGTCCACTGAGAGGGCCTAAAATCAGTGATATTCCAATAGCAATGAGCTCAACCAGTACCCAGATTTTGGCTTCTGAATCCTATTCTCCACTAAAAAAAGTGAAGGCTTTTTGAAGAAATGGGTGATTCCAGGGCTAAGGAAGAAAAAATACAAGAAAATCTTGGCACCCAAGAAAACATAGGTCCACGCAAAAGCTTATATACAAATGTTCGTAGTAGCATCATATGTAACAGCCAAAAAGTAGAAACCATCCAAATATCCTTCAGTGAATTAATGGATAAATAAAATGTGGTATCCACACAACAGAACATCATAAAGTGAATCAAATAACGATTCAGGCTACTGCATGGATAAACCATGGAAATGATTTGCTAAGTGTAAGCAGATACAAAAAGCCACGTATTTTAGGATTCTATTTATATGGTATGCCCCAAAGAGGCTAATCGATGGAGATAGAAAGTAGATTAGTGGTTCCCAGAGGCTGGTAGGGGAGAGAGAATGGGGAATAACTGCCACTGGGTACAGGGTTACTTTCTGAAGTGATGAAAATGTTCTAGAACTAGATAGCAGTAATGATTGCACAACTTTGTGAAATACAGTAAAAACCAGTGAATTGTATATTTTAAAAGAGCAAATACTATGGTATGTGAATTATATATCTTTTTTTAATTAAAAAAAAAAGATAAGCTTGGCACATTTTATACTAGAAAGCAAGGAAGTGTTTCAGGGTGCCTGGGTGGCTCAGTCAGTTAAGCGTCCAGCTCTTTGTTTCGGCTCCGGTCACGGTCTCATGGTTCATGAATTTGAGCCTACATCAGGCTCTGTGCTGACAGTGCAGAGCCTGCTTAGGATTCTCTCTCTCTCTCTCTCTCTCTCTCTCTCTCTGCCCTCACCCCACCCCCACTTGTGCTCTCTCTCTCTCTCAAAAATAAATGAATAGACTTTAAAAAAAAAAAGAAGGAAATGTTTAAAGAATGACAAGGATATGTAAAAAAACAAAACAAAACAAAACAGAGGCCAACTTGAAGACAAGTGTCACTGGCCAAACTGGGGACAACTGGAACACCAAATGAGAATAATGGATTTTAATAACCTATTGAATAAAACAGAAAAAAAACAACAGCCCATAAAATATACACAATGTAATGATTTAAAATATTTCTACAAATTCTTTGACACTCCTTTTAAAACATGGAAGCCTAGCGGCTCAGTTGGTTAAGTGGTTAAGCATCCAACTTCAGCTCAGGTCATGATCTTGCAGTTCATGGGTTAGAGCCCTGTGTCAGGTTCTGAGCTGACACCTCAGGGCCTGGAGCCTACTTTGGATTCTGTGTCTCCCTCTCTTTCTGCCCCTCCCCCAACCCTGCTCTGTCTCCCTCCCCACCCCCCTCAAAAATAAACATTTAAAAAACAACAACAACAACAACAAAAAAAAAAAACCATGGGAGCCCAATCCTCCCCCTCTTAGCTGTGGGCTACGTTATTGGTTTACATGTAACAAACAGAATAAGGTAAAGCAGCAATGTGCAATTTTGAAGGCTGCGTCATAAAAGACATTTTGGCTTCTGCCTTCTCTCAGATCACCTGCCCAATACTGTGAGAACATTCAACTTGCCCTATGGGCCGGTCCACATGGCTAGAAATGAGGCTCCTGCTAAAATCCACAAGAAACGGTGACCTCCACCCAGCAGCCAAGTAAGCCTTTTAGGGAAACAGATCCTCATGCCCCATTTGTCCAAATCACTAAAACCCTAGCTGGTATCTTGACTGCAACTTCATAAGAGATTTAGAGCTAGAACCATCTAGCTAAGCCATTCCCAGATTCCTAACCCTCAGAAAGTGTGTGAAGTACTATTTGTTCTCTCAAGCCTCTAAATATTGGGGTAATTTATTACACAGCAATAAATAACTCATATACATAGTTTCAAAGTGCCTCCCCACAAAATACTTATTCACAAAAAGAAAACGAGTAACTACCAATCAAGAAGCTCGGAGAATACCACAAAGTAAACGTCACCAGTAATAACGCAAGCTACCTCCATGTCAAACATGCAGAGCTTGAATCTAGTTTTGAGTAAATCCCAGACAGACCTAAACTCAGGGATTTCCTGCAAAATAACTGTCTTGTAACCACAAGAAGCTTAGGTGTATGAAAAGAAGACTTGAAGATCTATTCCAGACTGAGAGACAGAAGAGACAGGACAAGGAAATGCAACAGAAAATTCTGAACTAGTATTGTGACAACTGGTGACATCTGAATTAAATAATATTATCAATGTTAACTTCCCAATTTTGATGGCTGCATTATATCCTTATTTGTAGGAAATAGACTCTAAAGTATTCAGAGATGATGGGAACATCAGGTCTTCAAATGACTATCCACTGGTTCAAGGAAGAAAGTTTTCTATATTATACTTACTACTTTTCTGTAAATTTATGATTGTTTCAACTATCTTTATGCATGTATACACATATACATTTATAAATATAAACATATTTATATATATATATATATATATATATATATATATAATTTTGAAACAATCACAAATTTACAGAAAAGTGGCAAGTGTGCGTATGTGGGTAAGTATACATTTAATAGTGGGATGCCCTTAAGGCATTAAAGCTAGAAATTATGTTTTCTCACAAGCATTGTAATATATTCTCAGTAAGGGCAAAAACAGACAGCAAGTACAGTTATAAGATAAAGCATTCTATGAAATTATAGTACATTAGAAATATCTATTATATAAAGTACTTTTATTAGGGGAGATAAGTATTAAATATTCAAGAAAGAAACCTATCTCCAGCTCGAACTTTAATAAATATTGATGGTATGTGTCTAATTAACTGCAGTGTAAAATTACTAAAATGAGAGTTCTGTAGGAAAATCATAGGATATTTTTTCAGTATTATTTTTGTATCTCCACTCTGGAGTGGCATGCTTTATGCTAAGCTCTACTGCTCCCCACCCCTGCCAAAAGCCATCCTCTGGCAAAAATGAGAAACTTACTCCAAATAGATAAATAAATGAATAAATAGATACATACATAAATAACTAGATAAAGGTTTCAACCTTTTTCAGAAAGATATACCATGTTATTATAATCTTGAAAATTAAACTAACATCTATCAAAGAGCATCAGACACATCAGATTTTATGTAGTAATAGTAATAGACTTTTACACTCTTTGAAACACAAAAACACTCATAACTGTTATCTATCCTGCCAGTGGGGTAGAAAGCCAAGACGGCTCATTCTCAAGATGAGGGCAAAGAGGAAGATGACAACACATCACTGATATGCCTCCTGCTGCGTGAAGAACCAACAGCAGGTATCATTAGGTAAAACGTCCTTGACTCCAGGCAAGAGAATGTCCATTTCTTTCAACAGAAAACCATTCCTTAATTCTAAGCCCAACTTAAAAACTGAATGAGAAGACTATGTACATGATTGAGAGGGCTGAAACAAAAGCCATGGTCCATGGATACGTGGTAGTTTAACAAGCCTTGACTTGGTAGAAGGAGGGGGACAAGCCCTTACACTCAACTGCATCTCTGGCACTCAGCTCCAAACATCTTTCCAGGTCTCTTTCCTTTGCTCTCAAACTAATGGTGGGTATAAAAATATCACCTTCAATATAATGATAAACATTTAAACTCTTATTCACGGGAATAAATGTACAATGTAAGCTCTCCACAAACAAAGTGAAGAGTGCCATCATGGACGAAGCACTAATCTGAACATCAGATGTTAAATGCTCGGTGCAGTGCTGTCTCTGTGTGGGACTATTATTGTTCAAGTTTCCATTTTCTCACCTCCTGAGCAACAAGAATTAAAAGAACAACACACTAACTTGTCCTACTTTAAAAACAATAACATGTCATTCATAATCAGGAGAAAAGATATATGCTAATAAAAAGTGTTAGTGGTAGGAATAATTAATTGCCATGAAAGCAAAGATAACTGATAAACTCAGCAGTTCAAAAGAAAACAAGTCTGGTAATCAAATTCTATATCAACTTGTGCCAGTTCTTCACTTATTCCTAAACGAATGAAGTATCAAAACTACTAACAGTATGGATCCTTCTTAGTGTATTTTTCCTGTAATAATTATTCATGTATTTGGGGGCACTTCTCCTCTTTATTCTAAGAATGCTACAACATTTAATTTTTTAAAAGAAAATCAATTTGAGGGTGCCTGGGTAGCTCAGTTGGTTGAGAGTCCGACTTGTGAGTTTGAGCCCTGGATCCGGGTTTGCGCTGACAGTGCAGAGCCTGCTTTGGATTTTCTGTCTCCCTCTCTCTCTGCCCCTACTCCGCTTGCATGTTTTTTCTCTCTCTCTCTCAAAATAAATAAACATTAAAAATGTTTTAAAAGAAAATCAATTTGTTTTTAAGATTTATCATTTACGGGGGTGCCTGGGTGGCTTAGTCGGTTAAACGCCAGACGTCAGCTCAGGTCATGATCTCACGGTTCGTGAGTTCGAGCCCCGCATTGGGCTCTGTGCTGACAGCTCACAGCCTGGAGCCTGCTTCAGATTCCTTGTCTCCCTCTCTCTCTGCCCCTTCTCACTCTGTCTCTCTCTCAAAAATAAATTTAAAAAAATTAAAAAAAAAGATTTATCATTTACATACAGAAACATTTACACTTAGCAAAGATATAAAACACTTCCATCATTCCAAAAATTCCCTCATCCCCTTTTACTCAATTTCCCTCTCCCACCCTCCAGGCAACCACTGAGCTGATTTCTGTCCCTTTTCTAGAATATCTATAAATGGAGTCACTGAGTAAGTAGCTCTTTAAAATCTGGTTCCTTTTGCCAAACATAACACTTCTGAGAGTCACCTATGTTGCTGGCTGTATCAATAGTGCTGTCTTTTTTTAACTGCTAAGTAGTATTCCACACACATGTAAGAATCACATTTGTTTATCCATTTACCAGCTTATGGACAAATGCAGTTTCTGGTTTTAGGCTGGTATGAATAGAGCTGCTATAAACATTTGCATATAGGTCTTTGTGAGGATGTATGCTTTCATTTTTACAGGATAAATTCCTAGAAGTGGGATTAATAGGCTGTGCTAGGGCCAAGTGTATAAAACAAATCAAGCATATAGAACTAATCATCCTCTGAAGTAGTATTCCACGTAGTTTAAAGGTCACACATACACAAAATTCCACATACACCCCAAACCAAAAATCCCATTCTAAGCCTTTCACATGACTCCCAATTGCATGTATTACTATTTAATAACTGCTCTGCAACAGCAGTGGTTTCTCAAGCCAAGCAGATATACCCAGGAGCTGGAACTTGGGCACTAATCCAGATATTTCTATTCAGCTGCCCTGGGTAAGGCACAGGCATTGGTACTTTTCCCTGTTCTTTTTTATGTGCTAGATTCTCTTTTTTTATTTTGCATTTTAAAAAGCTTCAAACATACAGAAAAACAAAGGCAGTAGTGTAAGAACCCCCATTTACCTATCATCTAGAGTTAACAATATTTTACCATTTTTACTTCATTAATTTTTTTCTTACGGACGTATTTTAAGTCTCAGGCTCTACCAACTAAGCTACCTGGACACTTCCTAGTAAATATTTAAAAAAATTTTTTTTAATGTTTATTTATTGTTTTTGAGAGAGAGAGAGAGAGAGAGAGAGACAGAGCACGAGCAGGGGAGGGGCAGAAAGAAGAGTGAGACACAGAATCCGAAGCAGGCTCCAGGCTCCAAGCTGTCATCACAGAGCCCGACACAGGGCTTGAACCCACGGACTGTGAGATCGTGACCTGAGCCGAAGTCAGACACTTAACCAACTGAGCCACCCAGGCACCCCTTACTGAAGTATTTTAAAATAAAACACAAATCTCATGACATTTCACTTCAAAATAGTTAAAAATTCATCTTTAAAAATCAAGTCTATTTTCTTACATCATTACAATACCATTCTCACACCAAACCAAACAAAAAATAATTTGTTTCTACCATGTAATAGCCAATCCACATCCAAATTTCCCTAATCATCAAAGTTCGTAACATGCATTAGGGATGAACCATTGATTTATAACCTGTGAAACATAATGACTATTTTTTTCCAGTTTTTTCCACATTTAAGAACATTCATTTTCTAAAGAAATTAAAAACAATATCACAAAGCAAAGGAGGAAAGGCACTTAATAAAATTTACCTGAAAAGATCCACCTCATGAACAGTAGGTAAAATAACAGATATATGTGTGTCTGCCTGAGATAAAAGAGAAAAAATACAGAAGATATCACTAAAATTTACAGAAATTCATTTTTTAAAAATGCCTATCTATCTTGTGATCAATAAGCCATATTGCCCTATCTTTTAAGATTCTCTTCCTCCAGGAGCAGCCACAAAGAGATTGGGCCTTAGCAATCTCTCCTAACACAGCAGAAGCTCAAGGATGACAGATTCCTTGGATAAAACATTAATCTAAGAGTCAGAGGACAGATTAATTCACAACTGCATTATACCAGTTGATATATGTATATAACAGGAAAAATTAGTTTTCCTACTGCTTTCTATTTTAATTCAATTCAAACAATGGGAGTGTTGATATACCAGTTAAAACATTTCAAATAAAAACTTCAACCGGGGCGCCTGGGTGGCTCAGTCGGTTGAGAGGCTGACTTCAGCTCGGGTCATAACCTCACAATCCGTGAGTTCAAGCCCCACGTCTGGCTCTGTGCTGACAGCTCAGAGCCTGGAGCCTGCTTCAGGTTCTGTGTCTCCCTCTCTCTCTGCCCCTCCCCTGCTCATGCTCTCTCTCTCTCTGTCTCAAAAATAAATAAAAACATTTAAAAAAAATTTTTAAAAAACCAAAAACTTCAACCCTACCCATGAACAGATGTGACTGTGGGGGAAATGAAAAGCAATCATAACTAAAGAATCCTTTGACTGAGTTTCCTAAAAACAAAAGCCTGTTGACCATTCTTCTAAGAAGGTAAGAGGTTTTATGTACTTTCCCCTAGTCCTCACAGTTACATTATAAATTGAGTTCTCCAGTGTCTGCTAGATAACAAACAAGAAAAACAATCTGAGAAACATTAGAAAGTTTATTATCAATTTATTACAAAATTATTTAATGGGATATTTCAGTAATATTCAGAAATATATCATAAACCCAAGAAGCTCTATATTTGCTAGTTTAAGAATTCTGTTAAAGAGACTATATATGCTGGATTATTCTACCACAGTACCACACTACCTGCTGAGTTAACTGTGCTATTTGAGTTGTCCCAGGCTTGTCATGACATGTGGGAATCCGTACCTTGAAGAGACAGAGAAGAAATTAACTTTGGCTATAAAAGAATGTCCTTTATATGGTTTGCGACTCCCACTACAACGAGGGATCAGAAACACTCTTACCACTAAAACAGTACACTCAGCAATGCATAAAAATCCATAAAAACAAAGTATTTATATCAGATTTTAAAACTACAGTCTTATTTATCTTTAGTCACAGCAGAAGGTAAGTGAACCAATGTCTCCATATTCCCATACACATAAATCACTAACTCACTGAGAAGCAAATGTGCTGAAAAACAGAAAAAGAGCATCAACTTCATACTGCTTCCTATTTATTGTTCCATTCTTTGCTTCATTAATATACACACACCCAAACACACCCTCTCAAGCTTGCCAAATTATGGGATAAATCTCACAGGAAACCATGAGAACTCACAACCCAGAGCTAAGAGTACCACTTTGATAATCTCCCAGGGAAAAAAACAGAACACATCCTACAGAAGTAAGTACATCTAAAAACACAGCATTGCCAAAAATAAGTCCAATTTGAAAATGAATTGCAAAAGCACTACAGCACATTCATACAAAGCCTGAGAGCAAAATGCTATTTCATTTTTAAAAAAAGAAAAGAAAACTGAATAAAAGCACCATATCCTGGGATGGACATGTTTGGTCTGACATCACACATGAAGAAATTTATTACTAAGAACGAATGGCTTTCCTAATTTCTTCCCATTTTTACTAATTCATACTTGACTCTACAAGTATTCTGCAATGCCACCCATCTCTGGAGGGCCATGGAGTTGCAGAAGTCTCAAAGGCTGCATTTACAGTCACATGTATTATACAAGAATGACACCATTGTGTAAAACTCTAAGGATGAAATGGGACAGGTAGCCCCTGGTGTTGTGTAACTAATGGTTCTGTACAGCAGGATGAACTGTGGGATCTCTAACTCCTCACATACAAATGACAGCAATATTGACATTGAACATTATTAGGAAGTTAAAAAGCAAAACTCATCTATGAACTTCCTAGAGTTCTCTAGAAAAGGAGACAAATGAAATAAAAGCTATTACCTTCATTACAACCCCCATAATAGGCAGGTGTAATGTCTTCCCTGGCACTGGGGCAGGCCATCGATCAACATCATTACAAGCTGAAAAAATAATACAATCTTTCCTTAGTAGAAGTTCAAATTGCAAAATATGAAAAAAGAAACATTAGACATTAGAACTCCAGGGGTGCCTGTGTGGCTCAGTCAGTTGAGCATCTGACTCTTGATTTTGGCTCAAGTCATGATCCTAGGGTCGTGGGATCAAGCCCTGTATCACACTCTGCACTTAGCATGGAGCCTGCTTCAATTTCTCTCTTTCTCTTTCTCTCCCTCTGTCCCTCTCCCCACTTACGTGTTCTTGCTCTAAAATAAAATAAAAACTAAAAAAAGAAAAAATTAAAAAGGTAACAGAAAAGTAAAAGTGGTGAAAATATCTTGTATTTCACCAGAAATACACCTGTGTTCTTTTTTTTTTTTTTTTTTAAGTTTATTTGTTTTATTTTGAGAGAGAGAAAGAGAGAGGGAGGGACAGAGTGAGACGGAGAGAGAAACCCCAAGCAGGCTCCGCACTATCAGCCCAGAGCCCAACATGGGGCTTGAATTCATGAACCATGCATGAGATCATGACCTGAGCCGAAATCAAGAGTCAGACATTTAACCAACTGAGCCACCCAGGCACCCTGAAATATACCTATGTTCTAAGATACAAACTAGTTCATAAATTTTTTGAAAGGGAGTTTTCCTATTCACTCATCACTACCCAAATTAGCAACAAAAACATAACACTCAATAGAGGCCTCTGCATTGAGTGACATAAAGATTTGTTTAAACACTACTCTGAGAAGCAGAGCTGTCAACTTCATATTTGTTCATCATTAACCTAATAAATAGGCATCATCTATGCTGCAAAAGGAGATAATAAAAGATACGGTCTTTTGTGTTTGTAGGTAAAGATGAAGAATAGCTTTTCATCTCTCTCCTACCATATAGCCCTTACAATTCTTCTTTTTTAAAACAATTTTTAAGAGATATTTTTTTAAGTTTATTTATTTATTTTGAGAGAGAGGGAGAGAGAGTGGGTGAGGGGCAGAGAGAGAGGGACAGAGGATCCCAAACAGGTTCTGTGGTGTCAGCTCAGAGCCCATCATGGGGCTCGAATTCATGAACTGTGAGATCATGACCTGAGGTGAAATCAAGAGTCAGATGCTTAATTGACTGAGCCACCCAGGTGTCCCTAGCCCTTAAAATTCTTAACTAAATTTTTTAGAAAGTCAACTTTATATTTATCAGCCATTTCCAGGAAAATTTTTAAAACTCCTTCATAACGTATCTAAGTCACACAATATTTAACTTACCTGCTTCCAAATAAGGTTCGCTCTTTTCAAAATACTCTGGTGCTATCTGTTTGAGCACGGTATGAAAAAAATGAATGTAAGGTAGTTTGCTGATCAAAACCAAGGACTGGAGAGAAAAAAGAAACATGATTTTTTATTTTCCTGATGATTATAATTTAAATTTGTCATTTCTTATAAAATCAATTACTAACAAGCTAAATTCAGCAAAAAGTGTGGATTTTGAAAAAAAGTTTTTGCAGTAAACGGTTAAAAGAAAAACTACATAAAACTACAGCAGCAGAATGCAAGACCTTTAACCTTATTATTACACCTTAAGAGCATAAGGGCATATTCACAGATTCTCCTGCTCTCCAGGAAAAAGAATTTCCTATAAAGAGACAAATATTATGGATAATTTCCAAGGCCTCGCTACTACTGTCATTAGCAAAGCAGTTCTACCAGGAATTAGTGAGATGAACTCTTCCTAATATAGGAAGAGCAAATTGTGATGCTTTTTCAAACTAAGACCTATGATTGCTGTTATTTTAGTTTTCAATGATCATAACCATATACTTAGAAACTCTGACTTTATAGTTGGGCCAATTCAGATATGGATTATGCCAATTTTTTCATCTATTTCTCTTGAAAACTACTTTTTACCTTTCCATCCAATATCAATTAGTGGTCAAGGCACATTCTAGTTACAAAAGGTAAAGGTGTGTCCCTGTTAGCTGTAATTAAATCAGAACCAATTATTATTTTTAATGATGATTGGGATTTTTTAATTAACTAATTAATCAATTTAAGTAATTTCTACACCCAATGTGGGGCTCAAACTAACAAACCCAACATCAAGAGTTGCATGCTCTTCTGACTGAGCCAGCCAGGTGCCCCTAATTTTTTTTTTAAAGAAAATAAAATGACTGTACATTTAGAATGGAAATACTAATGATTAAGATGTTGCTAAGATGTATTTAGTGACTCTTAGCTGTTCAAAAAAAGATACTGCAGACTTTTATTAGTTGTAACAATATTAAAAATCATCTGTTCATTCTTTTCCTCATCCCAAAATGTGGAAATTAAGCAGATTCATTTGGCTTTTAACAATTTCATACAATATGTATAACTGTCAGGAATCTAGCACAGAGATAGCAGAAAGGCAAAATTCAATCCCAGTTAAAAATCTAGGGACAGGGGCATCTGGGTAGCTCAGTCGGTTAAGCATCCAACTCTTGATTCTCAGCTCACATCTTAATCTCAGGGTCCTGGGCATGAGACCTACTTTAAAAAAAAAAAAAAAATAAATAAATCTAGGGACAGGTATCTATAATCTAAAAAAACAAAAAAAAATGTAAGTTCTAGTATGTTTAAAGATAAAATATCAAAGACTTTAAAGACTATTCATCCCTACAGTTTCTATTTTTCTAGCCACAATATAAAAACAATTTCCCTATTAGTGCATATGAAATTTACCTTCTGGAAGTAGCCTCTTTTTAGACTTTTATCTCGAACTTGTCGGAAATACACATATCCGTAAAAATAAGCAGGATCCTTCTATGAAAGAAGTGACAAATAAAAAAAAAATACATATTGCCATCCTTTTGTTATTATTAACATCACATTCCTTTACAAACCTGAACTGAGATATGAAAGATACACAAAGATCTAGTTATGCTTTTCCACCAACACAATCATGACAGTAACTGGCAGATACAAACTTGGAGCTTGCCCAAAGGTGAAATCATTTCAACTAAAGTACTAAAATCAGATTTTTCCCATTATAACCTCCTCAGCTTATGTTGTTTATTCATGTCTGTACTAGTTAATGGACGTCAGGAAACAATCAAATTCTACATTTTCTCCAATGCTACATGTATATTTTTAAATTGTGCCTACAAGTATGAGTTAGGGGTCAGTCTTAATAAAATGAAGTATCCTAATGTAAAATTTTGAGAGAGAAAAAAAGGAGTTAAATGCCAATCTGAATGTTACATAATCAGTTCTATTTTTACCTAATAAAAATGAAACACCGAAATATTTATCAAAATATAATTTGAAAGTAAATACATTCCAAAAAACATAAGAAGTTTTTACATCCTAATGAAATAAACTTTAACCCAGTTCCTAACTGATTATTCTTTGCACAAATATTTATTGACCATCTACTTTGAACAAGGCATTGTGTTACAGAAGTTAAAAGATGCATCAGATATAGTTCCTTAAGAAGACCACAATCTATGAGGGACAAAAACAAACCTCAAGGTAGGTACTATGAAGAAACCACAAAGTGTTACAGGGAGGCCAAGAGGGAAGAGATTACTTCTGTCTATGGGGATCAGTAAAGATTTCATAGAGGCAGCTGTTTTCGAATGGGGCATTGAAGGATGCATAGGAGTTAAACAAAGACAAAAACATCCCAGGTTTAGAGAGCCAGGAGTTTGAGCAAAAACAAACACACAGAGACTGAAAAATACAAGCTACCTCAGGAAAAAGCACATAGTTCAGTTTGGTTAAAATGTGGCACATGTACAGAAAGGAGATAAAGTTGGAAACTGGAAACGTAAAGGTCTTATCTTGGAAGGCCCAAAAAGTGAGGACAAGGAAATAGCGCTATCATTGCCTCTTTATTCATTAAGCAACAGATAGCCATTTTGTATTTATTTTTATATAATATATACATGTACTTTAGCTGACAACTCTGTATACAATATATTACATTGAAAAAAACCCAAAAGATGGGATGTCTAGGCAAAATTATTATCCTCATCAGCCCTCAATTCCCTCATTTACAAAAGAAACTCTCAGAACACTATGAGGACTGATGAGATAACACAAGCTTATTAATACAGTGCCTAGAATATAAGCACCAGTCAATAGTAACTATTATTATCAGTTGAAAGAATATGTTGATAGCGAAAGCAAAAGGTCATGGAAAGGAGTAGATGGCTATAAGACATTTCAAAGGTAATAGCTTTGCTAACTGGGAAAGGGTTACTGTCATTACTGGAACCAGGGAGGTTAACTGTAAATGCTGATTTTAGGCAATGAGGTCATACTGGATGTGCTGATAGGACATCCAGACGGAAATGTTCCTCACACAGTCAGAGATGTAAATATGGAATACCAAACAGAAGCCTATACTCTGAAATCATCTAAATTATTAAAATTGTTTTTAACAAATAACTGGAAAACAAAGCTCAAAAAGAGACAACTACAATTCTACCATAAAGTAGGGAATCTTCAACTCTAAGTGATATTTACTGGTATGGTACCACCCCAACTCCACATCTAAACAAAGAGGTATTAACAAATGAAAGAAAACCACCTCAACATTCTAATTGATTTCTAAAATTCACAGTGGCATTATATGCTTCAAGAACAGTAACTTTGTAAAGTTTCTTTCTTTCACATGCTGAATCCTTATGAATTAGACTCACTTAGGAAATCTAACAGTATAATATAGTAATAACACAAAAGTAAAATATTTCTGAATGCTTAGAGGTAACTGAGTTCTAAAGTTTCCTCTCACATGGACATTTTTCTATTGCTACTTTTCCAACCTTTAAGTAAACTGGTAAATCTTTGTCATAATGATCCAGGAGACAATGCAGTGACACCCTCCTCCCAGAAGATTGTCGAAATCTAAAACAAAACTGGGTATCTCCAAGACAACCTAATGAAAACAAAAATGAAAGTAATTAAGAATAGCATAGCATAACATTTATTTACCCAGATTCATCAAATGTTAGAGCTAATAAGGTCCCATCAACCGTTTAAACCCATTCTATCACGTTTTAGAAGAGAACAAGGAGATCCTGAGAATTCAAGTGACTTGTCCAAAGCTACCTTTGCTGGTTAGAGGCAAAGCCATTAGCAAAACATGCATCTTAACTCCTATGTCTCCTTACTATTTTCCTATTCCATTTTCCCCAAGTAATTAAAAAAAATTTTTAACTGTTTGCATGTAATGTTGACTCACAGACATAATAATGAGAAAAGGAAGCCAAATACAAAAGGACGTATACAGTTCAAATCCATTTATATAGTTTTTGTTATTTTTTTTTAAAGCAGGCAAAACTAAACTATAGTGTTTAGGGATGCATAATTGGGTGATAAAAGTATAAAGAAAAGCAAGACACTTATCACTGTAAGAATCAGAATTGTGATTGTATTTGGAGGGAGGAAGGAAACAGAGTTTAGGAGGGGACATGAGGGAATATGAGGGGGCTTTTAAGGCACTGGCAAGTTCTATTTCTATACCTTGTATGTGTTTTGTATTTCACAATGAGAAGTTTTTTTTAAAAAGACATAATATAGCAAACTCAGGAAGAGCCCAAGTAATAGATTCACTATTTTCCTCATTTTAATTTAAAAGGTTTTTGATTAGGAACGGTTGGGTGGCTCAGTCGGTTAGGCATCCGGCTCAGGTCACAATCTCGCATTTCGTGGGTTCAAGCTCCGCACTGGGACCTGTGCTGACAGCTGGGGGCCTAAGCCTGCATTTTGTGTCTCCCTCTCTCTCTGCCCCTCCCATGCTCATGCTCTTGTCTCTCGCTCTCTCTCAAAAAATAAACATTAGAAATAAAAATAAAAATTAAATAAAAGGTTTTTGATTAATAAAGTTTTTAAACATTAATCATTTCTACCAAACCTCTTAAAACATGTAAAATTTACCTAAACTATCTGGCAAAAATTACAAAAAAAAAAACATAAATAGTCTAAAAAGTCAAAGACATATTAAGTAGCTTATCACTGAAATTCTTCCTGGTTATTATATTTAAGAACTAATAAGATTATATTAAATATGAAATGTGCTCAAGATTTTATTATTTACTATTACACACTGAAGTACTTATATTTTCTTAGCACGTGAAGTTCTCAACAAAGGAGGTAGAAACTTGTTAATGTTTAAGTTTTTTAAAAAAACAACATACCTAAATGCAGTTATAGAAACTAATATTTCTTATTTATTTTTAATTTTTTTTAATGTTTATTTATTTTCAGAGAGAGAGCACACGTGGGGAAAGGGGAGGGTAAAAGGGAGAGGAAGAGAATCCCAAGCAGACTCCACGCTGTCAGCACAGAGCCCAATGTGGAGCTTGATCTCCTAAACCATGAGACCATGACCTAAGCCAAAACCAAGAGTTAGCTGCTTAACTGACTGAACTACCCAGGCGCCCCTAGAAATTAATATTTCTTTGGTGATGAAGTGGGCAGGGGACTGGAGGATGGGTCAAGTCAATTTCTTTACTTGTTACAATAGATAGTTTAAAAATAAGGAAAACACATGAAACTTGAAATAATGGAAAACACTCCTAGCATTGTTTTAGTTCAAGAGATTTATAAATTGATGGTTCAATTTTTCCCTTTATTAGACATTTAAATATTGTGTTTTTTTTTTTAAAGGGAAGAAAGAGCCAACAGACATGAACAGATGCTCAACATCACTCATCATAGCAAAATGCAAATCAAAACTACTATGAGATACCATTTCATTCCTGTCAGAATGGCTAAAATCAAAAATACAAGAAATAAGTGTTGATGAGGATGTGGAGAAAAAGGAACCTTCATGCACTGCTGGGGGGAATGCAAACTGGTGCAGTCACTTTGGAAAGCAATATGGAGATGCCTCAAAAAAATTAGAAGTTGATCTACCCTGTGATCTAGTAATCACACTACTGGGTATTTAGCCAAAGAATACAAAACCTAATTCAAAAGAATATATACACCCCTATGTTTATCGCACCATTATTTACAATAGGCAAATTATGGAAGCTGTCCAAAGGTCCATCGATAGATGAGTGGATAATATATACACAATATATATACACACAATGGATTATTATTCAGCCATAAAAAAGAATGAAATTTTGCCACATGCAACAACAAAAATGGATCTAGAGAGTACAATGCTAAGTGAAAAAAGTCAGAGAAAGACAAATACCACATGACTTCACTCACATGTGGAATTTAAAAAGCAAAACAAAGGAAAAAGAGAAACACAAACCAAGAAATAGACTCAACGATAGAGAACAAACTGATGGTTGCCAGTGGGGGGTGGGTGAAATAGGTGATAGGGATTAAAAGAGTGAACTTGTGATGAGCACTGAGTAACGTATAGAATTGTTTAATCACTATATTGTACACCTGAAACTAATATAACACTGTATGTTAAAACATATTTAAAAAAAAAAAGAAAATGCCACTAAGAAGTACACATTAATTTCTCTGATACACATAATAGGATAGAGCAGGAAAAGATAATGGATTTTAAGAAACAGATACGTAGCATCTGGAAAATGCAAAGAATGCTGAATTTTGTGAAAGGGAAGTAATGAAGCTCCCATAGCCTTAACTCCCTACCCATCCAGCTCCATTCTCAAATCATGGGCATGCTGTGAGAACTTTCCAGTAATCAGCTGCACCCACAAGCTGTACAGAATTGGTCAGGAAGACAGTTCACGAAGTCAAAAAGCTTTAGCCATGTTATCCTTGTCAACTGAGGTAAATGGTTCCTGTTTTATGTTTCAGAGGTCTGTCCCTTCACACACTGAAGGTTACTAAAGAAATATCAACTCTTGGGGCACCTTGGGTGGCTCAGTCAGTTAAGCGTCTGACTCTTGATCTCAGCTCAGGTCTTGATTTCAGGGTCATGAGTTCAAGCCCGTGTGGGGCTCCACGCCAGGCATGAAGCCTGAGAAAGAAAGGAAGAAAGGAAGAAATATCAACTCCTTATCTTGCTAGACCTGTGTTCTCCATTCTGACCTCATCATTATGATGAGAAAGGAGACATCACAGATTGACGATCAGATTTTTTGCATTTACTATGCAGAAAATGATACCTAGAAAGAGCAAGGAAATCCTGACACCCTACAACCTCATCAAAAATAAATCTCTACTGTTAGTACGAGCCATTCAGTTTGTCAGTGTAACAAGAGACTGCAGCTCTACACAAGCAACATAACAATTACATGTGAAAAACGGTTACATGAATGTGATTGTGGGGGAAAAGTTGGGACCTGAGGACAAAGGCACCACAATCAATGGAATCTAGTCCCAGGTCTGTCTATAATTAGTGTTCTAGAAGTCACTTAACCTAAGATTCTCAATTTCCTTGTCAACAAAAATGGTATCATAAGATACTCTCTAAAGTCACTTCTAGTGGCTATGTTCAATTATTCTAAAATAAAACTCCACAACTGACCTATAATTGTACTGAATTCCAAGCATCCTTTACCCAACATATTCACTAAGCTCTACAAAACTCCAAAAAGACCTAAAAGTTATGCTATTTGCACCACACCTTTCTGATTATTAACATTAAAAATGAGAAAACATTTTAATGGAAATCATTTTTTCCTTATATAAACCAAGGTATAGGGATTAACTTATACAAGTTTTAAGATCAAGTGACAGCTCTCCAAGGAAAATAAACCTTAATATGGGTTCTTGATCAAGAGCAACATAAACCCTTTCCTTTGATAAAATAGCAAGTATTAAGAAAGCAGCAGATTTGCTCAGTAAAACCCCACAGCTTTAAGGTAAGTTCCAGTTTAACTAATCAAGACCATGGTTACTAGCCTAGAAAACAGAACTAATAAACCAACACTCTTTAAACAAAGAAAATTGCTGTGACCTTTCCCCACCATCCTTTTCCAAATAACTAAGTTCTTACAACAGAAATCAAACACAATTCCAGGTCAAAATTATTTTCATTATATTTTGTCACTATTTTGGAAGTGATTTTTCCCTTTCAATATATGAGTTGAACACTACTATTTAATGAGTGCTTATCCTGTTCCAGGCACTGTTCTAAATGCTTTAGATATATTAACTCATTTGGTCTTCATGCTTCTCAGGTACATCCCATTATCATTCCTGTTTATGAAGAGGAAACCAAGGCATAAAAAGGTCATAAACACCCAATAAAATAAATCTCCTAAATGGCAGAGCAAGAATTTAAATCCAAGAAGTTTGACTCTGGAGCTGGTACTCCTGACCACTGCATCATACTGGCTCTTTCAAGTCAAGACCTAAAAAACACTCCTATTGATATGAAATATCCAGAGTATATAAATCCATACAGGAAGTAGACAGGTGGTTGCCTAGGACTGGTGGGGGGTGAAGTAGGTGGAAAGGAAATGGAAAATGGAGTTTCTTTCTGGGGGACAAAAGTTTTCTAGAATTGATCGTGGTGATAGTTGCATAACTCTATGGATATACTAAAAATCATTGAATTATACACTTTATATGGGTGAATCATATCTCAATAAAACATTTTTAACGCGAATTTATTGCCAATTGGAGCAGAGATCAAAAGCTTCTTCACTCAAAAAAAAAGTCCTTCTTTGGGGCACTTGGGTAGCTCAGTCAGTTGAGCATCCGACTTTGGCTCAGGTCATGATCTCGTGGTCTGTGAGTTCGAGCCCCACTTTGGGCTCTGTGCTGACAGCTCAGTGCCTGGAGCCTGCTTCGGATTCTGTGTCTCCCTCTCTCTCTGTCCCTCCCCCGCTCATGCTCTGTCTCTCTCTCTCTGTCAAAAATTAATAAACATTAAAAAAAAAAAAAGTCCTTTTGGGCGCCTGGCTGGTTCAGTCTGCACAGTATGCAACTCTTGATGCTGGGAGTTGGGAGTTCAAGCCGCATGTTGGGTACAGAGGTTACTTAAATAAAAAAAAAAAAAAAAGGTTAGAAAACAAAGTCCTTCTGAAAAACACCCTTCAGATCACACTTCTTGAACTCACTGGTCTCTGTGCCACACAGTTCATTCAAGTAAGGAGCCGGTTCTTTCAGTCATGGCTCTTCCTACATAAATGTCACATGGAATACCAAGAAGAGCTTTCCCTCCATATGGTCAACTAATCTTCGACAAAGTAGGAAAGACTGTACAATGGAAAAAAGACGGTCTCTTCAACAAATGGTATTGGGAAAATTGGATGGTGACATGCAGAAGAATGAAGCTGGACCACTTTCTTACACCACACACAAAAATAAATTCTAAATGGATGAAAGACCTAAATATGAGACAGGAAACCATCAAAATCCTAGAGGAGAACACAGGCCGAAACCTCTTTGACCTTGGCTGGAAGCAGCGTAATAGACACGTTGCAGAAGGCAAGGGAAACAAAAGGAAACATGAACTATTGGACTTCATTAAGATAAAAAGCTTCTGCCCAGCAAAGGAAACAATCAACAAAACTAAAAGGCAGCCTGCAGAAAAGATATTTGCAAATGACATATCTGGTAAAGGATTAGTAGCCAAAATCTATAAATAACTTATCAAACTCAACACCCCCCCCCCCCCCCAAAAAAAAACCCAGTTAAGAAATGGGCAGAAGACATGAATAGATAGTTTTCCATAGGAGACATCCAGATGGCTAACAGACACATGAAAAGATGTTCAACATCACTCATTATCAGGGAAATACAAATCAAAACCATGATGAGATACCATCTCCCACCTGTCAGAATGGCTAAAATTAGCAACACAAGAAACAACAGGTGTTGGTGAGGAGGCAGAGAAAGGGGAACCCTACTGCACTGTTGGTGGGAATGCAAACTGGTGCAGCCACTCAGGAGAACAGTATAGAAATTCCTCAAGAAACTAAAAATAGAACTACCCTACAATCCAGCAATTGCACTATTAGGTATTTAGCCAAAGGATACAAAAATACAGATTTGCAGAGAGTCCAAATGTCCATCAACTGATGAATGGGGTAAGGAAGATGTGATACACACACACACACACACACACACACACACACACACACACTGGAATATTACTCAGCCATAAAAAAGAATGAAATCTTGCCATTTGCAATGAAATGAATGGAGCTAGAACGTATTATGCTAAGCAAAATAAGTCAACCAGAGAAAGACAAATACTATATGATTTCACTCATATGTGGAATTTAAGAAACAAAAGAGATGAACATATGGGAAGTTGGGGGAAGAAAAGAGAAGGAAACAAACCACAAGAGACTCTTAATGATAGAGAACAAAGTATGGGTAGATGGAGGGAAGTGGGTAGGAAATGGGCTACATGGGTGATGGGCACTAAGGAGGGCACTTGTGATAAGCACTGGGTGTTGTATGTAAGTGATGAATCACTGAATTCTACTCCTGAAACCAATATTGCACCGTATTGTAACTAACTAAAATTTAAATGAAGAAAAAAAAATACCTGGAAAAAAAAAAAAAGGACTCTCCTCCCATTTTAAATTCTCAAGGGCATAGAGTATTTTCCAAGCCTCTTTCACATCTGCCAATCAAACCAAGACGGCAAAGCTCAACAGAGGAAACCTTCTTGTACCAAAAATATCACTTAAAGATTCGAGATAAAAGCTTAAATACTATTCCCACAGGGAACAGACAACTTTAAAGATTATTTCTATATTAGCACAAACACAGCTATAGAGTAGATCAGAATGCATAAGACTAAGATAAAACACGAGACTTCAAGAGCTAGGCTGGCTCTATGTAGTCACTCTCCCTGTGATTAAGAGTGGATGAGTTGGAGTTGCAGAGAAGCAGGACTTTAGACCAGAGCTTCTCAAAGTATAGTCCACAGACTGATGCCAGTCCACAAACTCTTGTTACTAATCCATGACAAAATAAATATCCAACTTGAGAATAATTATTTAGAAAGTCTTACAGAAATCTGATACTGCCATAACAAATTTGGACTTTTATTTTGCATTTCTTTCATTTTTCTCCCGTTCATTTTTCTAAATATGCATTTAGATTGCATTTCATAAAAGCATGGTCCACAACAGATTGGAATTTTTTAAAAATCCAACTGGCCCTTCAATACAGATAGTGTGTGAAGTACTGCTCTCACCACTGGGAAGGGTAAAATACATGATGATGTCCCTGTTGTTTACAGAGAAGAAATCTGTAGAGACAAATACTGTCTGCATATCTAATCCATCCAGATCAAGAATTAATCTTTCCAACGGCACCTGGGTGGCTCAGTCGGTTAAGTGTCCCAACTCTTGATTTCTGGCTCAGGTCACAATCTCATGATTGTGAGACAGAATCCTGCATCTGCTGGTGCTGCTGTCTCCCTCTCTCTCTGCCCCTCCCCTGCTCTCTCTCTCTCTCTCTCTCTCTCTCAAAAATAAACATTAAGAAAAAAAAAGAATTAATCTTTCCCTTGGATTCATCCTTATTTGAAACTTCCTCTACTGGGGCGCCTGGGTGGCTCAGTCGGTTAAACGTCTGATTTCAGCTCAGGTCACGATCTCGCGGTCCGTGAGTTCGAGCCCCGCGTCGGGCTCTGGGCTGATGGCTCAGAGCCTGGAGGCTGCTTCCGATTCTGTGTCTCCCTCTCTCTCTGCCCCTCCCCTGTTCATGCTCTATCTCTCTCTGTCTCAAAAATAAATAAACGTTAAAAAAAAATTTAAAAAAAAAAAAAAAAAAAAGAAACTTCCTCTACTAATACTGAATTTTCACTCTGGACATATTTAAAATATAGTGATTATAGTCCTTGGGTACCCATCATAGCTTAAGCCTCAGAAACACCTACATACAGATGATATTAATGGTAATCAACACAGAGAAAAAAAATCTGACAAATATTTATGAGAGAGAAGGCACACTTTAAATTTAGGCTCCTAAAGATAAAAGTCACTCAAATGGAACAAAAGAAACTGAAACCTAAAAACAAACTAAACAAAAAATCTTCTTCTAAAGTCACAGGATCTAAGGTATGTGTGGCTGTTAACTAACTTGGATTTAAATTTTATTATTATTAAATATAATTTATTGTCAAATTGGTTTCCATACAACACCCAGTGCTCATCCCCACAGGTGCCCTCCTCAATGCCCATCACCCACTTCCCCTCTCCCCCAGCCCTGACCAACCCTCAGTTTGTTCTCAGTATTTAAGAGTCTCTTATGGTTTGCCTCCCTCCCTCCCACTCTGTAACTTTTTTTTCCCCCTTCCCCTCACTCATGGTCTTTTGTTAAGTTTCTCAGGATCCACCTATGAGTGAAAACATACAGTATCTGTCTATCTCTGCCAGCCTTATTTCACTTAGCATAATACCCTGCAGTTCCATCCACATTGCTACAAATGGCCAGATTTCATTCTTTCTCATTGCCAAGTAGTATTCCATTGTATATATAAACTACATCTTCTTTAACTTGGATTTAAATTTTATAAATAAATAAATAAATCCAAGATGCTACCACTGAGCTTTTATATAAATTATTATTATAAATTAATAATATTATAAATTAATAATAAATTTATAAATTAATAAATATATATTTATATTATCTATTTATATATTATATAAAATTATAAAAATATGTATAATATATATTATATACTTATATATTATATAAAATTATAAGAATATATATGTATTTTATATATAACATATATATTTATGATGAATATATATAAATTAACAAATTAAAAGTAAAAATAAATTATAAATAATTAATTTATTTATATAAATATAAATTATATTTAATATAATTAAAAAATAAATAAATATTAATATTGTCAAAAAATAAGGTATGTATGGATAGCAGCTTGAGGAAGTGGAGGAATGGCAAATCATTCCTTTGGAAATCCCAAAAGCACTCTTCTTTACCTATACACTCTTGATTCTGAATCTTGTTTCACTGTTTTTATTTTTTTTTCTTTGATATTTATTTATTTATTTAATATATGAAATTTACTGTCAAATTGGTTTCCATACAACACCCAGTGCTCATCCCAAAAGGTGCCCTCCTCAATATTGTTTCACTGTTTTTAAGTGTGCACGATGGAAACAAAACTTAGATTATGATTCTTTCCTAAAGATGGAAACAAAACTTAGATTATGATTCTTTCCTAAAGACTGTTCTAATGTGCCTGGATTTCCTTCCAAAACAATAAAAGCTATTTTGAGAAAAATTCAAATCCATTTCAAAGTTAGCACAGCAATCCCAACTTGCATTTCATAAACATATAAGTGAAACAAATTGTTTGGATAATCACAACTAAGAATAGAACTCTCAAATACATAAAAACTCACAGCCTATTGCTATCTAGATTAATACTCATCTCTTAGGATGACAAGGTGTCTCCTTTTAAGACCTTTTGTCAATTTCACTTCTAAGTATCAACCGTACTTTAACGTTTTATTTATTTTTGAGACAGAGAGAGACAAAGCATGAACGGGGGAGGGGCAGAGAGAGAGGGAGACACAGAATCAGAAGCAGGCTCCAGGCTCTGAGCCATCAGCCCAGAGCCCGACGCGGGGCTCGAACTCACGGACCGCGAGATCGTGACCTGAGCTGAAGTCGGACGTTTAACCGACTGAGCCACCCAGGCGCCCCTCAACCGTACTTTAAATAAAACAAACCCTACTTCATTTGATGTGCAGCTTTTAAAAAAGGCATTACAAAACACCTGTAGGTCACTCAAGTGACTAAAATACTGAACAAATTCTGATTTACATTTGAGTTTAACTTCTAACAAGACAGGGATACATGGAGTGACTGACTAAAAGAAAAACTATAATAAAAACTAAAAATAAAAAAGGCTATCCAAATTATCTTCTTAGCCTTGAAACTCATGCAGAAAGGTGAAAAAGAGAGCCATGAAAACCAGCTATAATCTCAAAAAGAAGAGTGTGCAGTGTAATGCACCAGGACTCCAATAACAACAAGTCAGTTTATCCTGTAATGCAGCTTACCCTGAGACCTGGAAGTCCAATCCAACACTCACTACATTCAGAACTGCATGTGTAGACTTTGTAAGGAAAATGTTAACTGAAATGAGGAAAAATCCTATAAGACCCCTCTATCATTTATTTCATTAATGGACAAACATACTAAGAAATTCCAATAATTCCAAGTTAGAACAAAAGTCCTACTGGGATTTCTCAAAAGCATTTTCTTTTAACCAAGATACCATTTCTTTTTTATACAATTCATGAAGGCTGACTTGCAAATGTATAGGAAAGAACTCTGGAAACATTTACAAGGAAAGGAGAAAATGCTTTTACAAATTAAAATGTCAAATCTCCCAAATCAGATTAACTAAACTAAATTAAAAGGATATTAGAAATAACCACTAAAGGAAAGGGAATAATGGAGTGCCTTTGCTTCATAGGGTTCTAACTGTGTGTGGTCTAAGATGTTGAATGTTCTGGTCACTACAAGTCTGAAAAGCTGTTTTGAAAGTGAAACAAAAGAGGCAACCTGAAAAATTTCAACAATTAGGACCACACAAAGGGAAAGTTTGAAAGAGACCAGAAAAACCAAATTTAATAATAATAGCAAACACTTACATAGTGTTTACTATACACCAGGCACTATTCCAAGTCTTTACATATATTAACTCACACAAACTATTACAAGTAATTGATGGCCATGCTTCATAACCAGATTCACTCTATTGTATTTTTTTTTTAAGTCACTGCTTTTACAGTTCTTGGTAAGCTTTCAAATCCCAAACTGAAAGTAAACTACTTACTATAAATCCCCAAACATACCAACGTTGCTGGTTTTCACTCTCTTCACTATTTCAACAGTTTATTGCTCCTTGATGTTTTACCTCATTACAACATAACAGTTATTTTATTTTTTATAATTTTTTAAAAAAATTTTTTAATGCTTATTTATTTTCGAGACAGGGAGAGACAGAACATGAACGGGGGAGGGTCAGAGAGAGAGAGGAAGACACAGAATCCAAAACAGGCTCCAGGCTCTGAGCTGTCAGCACAGAGCCCGACGCGGGGCTCGAACTCACAGGCCGCGAGATCATGACCTGAGCTGAAGTCGGACGCCCAACCGACTAAGCCACCCAGGCGCCCCCATAACAGTTATTTTAACAATTGAACCAACTAAAATCAAAAAAGACATGGCTGGCATCGCAAAACTAAGAATCACAATCACTGACTTGCTAGGCTGAAACTGAGTTTGCATTCTAAAATTCTGTTTCAATCCATTTTCATATATTAAGAGTATAATCAATATTCTCAGTATAAAATTCAACAAAAACACCACATGAAAAATAGTTACCTGAATTTGAATCTGGAAAAGACAAATAGCAAATATTGGTTTTCTGAAAAAGAAAACAAAAGCTATATATGTTGATACACATACACCAATAAAAACAAACAGAAACACCACAGTAGACTATACAGAGCAACATTGTTACTTACTTCCTTATCAGTAAGTTTGGAATGTTGAGGATAAATTACCTGGAAGAAAAAGAATTAAATTTTGTTAGACAAATATATTGAGTGTATATTATAAACATTAGCAGGTACTTCTATTACTAGTTGGCTATGGTCAAATAGTTTTAAGACATAGTTCACCAGGGGCACCTGGGTGGCTAAGTCGGTTAAGCGTCCAAACCTTGATTTTGGCTCAGGTCATGATCTCACACTTCATGAGATCAAGCATCTCACATCGGGCTCTGTGCTGAAAGTGCAAAGCCTGCTTGGGATTCTCTCTTGTCCTCTTTTTGCCCCTCTTCTGCTTGCTCTCACTCTCTCTCTCAAAATAAATAAATAAACATTAAAGAAATAGTTCACAAACTCCAATAATGAAACATGAAAGAAGCTTGGGAGAATTGAGTAGGATTTACACTAGGGAAAAAAAAAAGTTCTGAGTCAAAGTTATCTCTAACAGATTGGTGAAGTCTTGGGTTATCAAGAATAATTTAGGGGCAACTGGATGGCTCAGTTGGTTAAGTGTCTGACTTCAGCTCAGGTCACGATGTCACAGTTCGTGAGTTCGAGCCCCGCGTCGGGTTCTGTGCTGACAGCTCGGAGCCTGGAGCCTGCTTTGGATTCTGTGTCTCCCTCTCCCTCTGCCCCTCCCATACTCATGCTCTGTCTCTCTCGCTCTCAAAAATAAATAAACATTAAAATTTTTTTTTTTAAAAAAGAAGAATTTACCAACTGAATTACTAATAACTCAAAGCTTACTGAGTCTTTTCTTTGGAAGCCTAAAATCTAAAAAGAATTGGATCTATCAGCTGGTAACGACTTCAAGAAGTAATGATTTTCAATCAATTCCAAGAAGTACTGCAAATCACCAGATACCAAAGAAAAATGAAAGGAGAAAATAATAATCCATAGTTTAAGAAATCTCAAAGACCATCTCCCACCATAAAGTCTATCCTAATTTCCTTCAATCCCTTTAAATAATCATTGCATTTCTTAGGATAGGTCAGTTTAGTGTCTGCAGTGATCACAGCCACCTTCTGAGGGAAACTCCTGCCCTATAGCCACTGCAAAGCAAGCAAGAATAAGCCAAAACAGCTACTGTCAGAATAAGCACTAGTGAACACCAGATCCAAGAACAACTCTACAGGCCAATCAACTGCCTAGATGTGGCTGGGTGTGAAAATTCTGCCCAAAAGAACACCAGTGCTCAAGTGGGCCTATTCAGACTCTCTTGGGAATGTGAAGAGATGAGATTAGGAGCAGCAGGTTAGCTAGTGGCTGATAACAAAAAGAAGAGAAAACAACACAGAGTAAATTATGTTAATGTTGGGCTGCTAATGTGGGGATCCAAGACTTCCCACTTCTGGAAGAATTCATGAATTCTTCCATTCCCCAGCTGCCGCCCAAAAGCCTAAAAATCTTCCATTTTCAGATAAAACATCCATTTCCAGATATCACATTATAAACCATATTAAAGTGATTTCACATATTTACTTCACTGATTTAGTTCTCACAATAACAGACAAGCCCAGTATCCCCACTGTAGATATAAGAAAACTAAGGTAAGAAAAAAGATGGGGAGAACCAGTATTATATGAGTATCTTCCAGAGTTTTTAATTTTCACAATAATTCTGTCAATTCTGCCTATCTTTACAGAAGAAGAGACAAGTTCATAGCAGTTAAAATAACTCTTCTAAAATTTACTTGTTTACTAAGTGCCAGAGGTAGGGGCTGAATTTAGGCCTGATTCCAAAGTACACAAGCCACCATTCTTCACTCCATGCCTAGAAGCGATCGTTGTATGCAATCACAGCCCTCTTTCCCCCCTAGCAAGAATGTGGCATATAATCCTTCTCAATCCAGGGTTAAGGGAAGGGTCTAGAGAGCTGGTATACTACATGAAAACCACGCACCATTCCTGGATAGAGAATGATACCAAAGCCAATATTTCTCTCTACATACTCTGCTTTGTATCCCACATTTTGACCAATCTGATTTAACCCCTGTCTCCATAATTCATGAAGGCAAGAATCTGGTCTGTTTTGTTCACAACTCTATCTTTACACCTAGAACAGTCTCTGCTGCATAGTAAACACTAAAAATATATTTCTTCAACCAGTGGATATACCTTCAAATTAGTTCCATCCAACAACCTAGTATTTAATTTGTACTTCTTTTTTATGCATACATACATCTCCCTTGCTTAACCCTGAAACCATTTTGCTCGTTACTTTTAAAGCAGAAATGGCAAACTTATAACCAAGTTAGCCCTATTTTATGAAAATCTCATTACATATAAATTATACCAGAGTTATCACACTGGTAAATTTAGTGGTCCATAATAGCTTTATCTTAGACTTTAAACTCAGTTTTATGTGAGTGCCCTTCAGATTTTTATTTCCTGCAATTAAAATATAAATGTAAAAGCAAATATACATAGTGGTTTCTTAGGACTTTGGTTTCCTATGGTTTAAAACACCATCATGACAATATAGAAAAAATTTTGGTATGTTTTACCCATATATATGAGTACCTTAAATATACATGTGTGTATATATCTCTGTGTGTGTATGCGTATTTCAGGGGCTTATGTATGCTATATATATTTAAGTAAACTAAAAAGATGTAAGAACTACATAAACTATCAAGTATACCTTTTAAAAACTCTGACTGTACTAGTCAAATATTCTAGAATTTCATTTTAATGTATTCTGTTACGACTACCCAGTGTTATATCATATTGGAATAGATATGATATTCAAAAAAAATAATGCATGTTTATATGCTATAGGTTTCCAATGTCTACTATGTACTTAAGATCAAAATATAGAAAAAAAATTTAATTTTAAAACCTCAATTAAACTCCATAAAAATCAAGTAAAGTAACCATTGCCAAGTATCTCAAACTGCCACAGTTTGAGTATCTCAAACTAATTGCCACAGTTACTAGATTATCCTTGTACATACTTTACTTTATCTTGTAAAAAAAAAAAAAAAAAAAAGTATAAATATAAGCTTGGGCAATCAATGTTAGTCAGTTAGCTCCTGATAACTATACAGGCATTAATCAACTGTGGATTGGCCCCAGTACCTGGAGACGCCTCTCTCTTGAAGTTTCCTCTCTCCACAGCTCAAGTCCAGGCATCTCTGTCCCCCAGGCCACTGGCATTCCTGGGAGGCATCAAAGGGGGACAGAGAGCATCAGCTAATGTCACCCTGGTTCTGTTACCTATGTTAAGATCTTCCATGTTATAAGAAATAAGGGAGAGGTGGCCAGGTAATAAGCCAAGAAAAACATAAATTTTATTTGATATAATTACTAAGGCCTAAAAATGATGGTATAGCATAAATATTTCACATCATGATGTAATAGGAAAAATGCACCCCAGAAAAAATATTAATATATATACTGGAAAATAGTATTACAAAATGTTTTAAATCAGGTTATTCTCTTCAAAGGTATATCTATCTGCCACTTGCCCCTGCACACCCTAATGGGGATGACATTCCCATATCAGTGTGGGAGTAATTATGGTCCCAGGAGAAAGAAAATTAGGAACACCAGTTAACTTATTGCTAGTAACACTTGGACATGGGAAAAATTCATGCCTGCCATGAATCTCAGTGATCTGTGAACAGGCGTCTGCCTGTTGCCATGTCACTCAGTATCTATCTCCATTTCACAATCCTACCTAGCATCTCAGGCCTGGTAGAGATTACATCCTAGGCCATCCCAGGCCTGCCTTGACCTCCTACATAAACATTAATTCACATACAAACATCACCAAAACCTTAAAAAGAGGATCAATTCTAAACTCAGTAAGAGTTATGTCTTCAGGGGCACCTGGGTGGCTCAGTTGGTTGAGTGTCCGACTTTGGCTCAGGTCATGACCTCACGGTTTGTGGGTTCAAGCCCCGCATTGGGCTCTGTGCTGACAGCTCAGAGCCTGGAGCCTGCTTCAGATTCTGTGTCTCCCTCTCTCTCTGCCCCTCTCCTGCTCATGCTCTTTGTCTGTCAAAAATAAATAAACATTAAAAAAAAAAAAAAAGTTATGTCTTCAGAGGCACCTGACTGGCTCGGATGGTGGAGCATGTAACTCTTGATCTCGGGGTTGTAAGTACGAGCCCCGTGTTGGGTGCAGAGATTATGTAAAATAAAATCTTTAAAAAAAATTATGTCTTCAATATTAGACAATAACATTTATTCAAAACCGAAACGGAAACTGCTTACAAGCAAAAAACAAGTCTACCTTTTTCATGTAATTTTTAAAAAATGGCTGGAAAATAGTTTAAGATCTATTAAACACTATATAATGTCTCCTTTAAAAGGCCTTTTAATGTGAAAAAATAAAGCAATGACACCTCAGCAGCAGTGAGTACACCTAACACCGAGATGTTGATTGTTAAATACTGTTCTGCAATAAAAAAGAATCAGGGCTTCTTAGGGAGGTAGCTGATTACAGGGCTAGCACAGGAAAAACGCAAGATGAGCATGGGGCATCTTGTGATGCCAGAAAGGAAGTGCTCAAAAGGAGGGGGGGGGGGGGCATGTCTAAAGGACATAGGAGCCAACCTAAAAAGGCACCAATGTTCAGATTTGTAATGATTTGGTTAATAAAGTAAATAATGATAGTACTAGATTATAACCCAAATAATAAGTATCCTTGAGTTCCCATTGATATAGATAGGTGGATGGATGAGCAAGAAGGGACAACTTTTCCTTATAAAAGAATTCTAACTAATAAATACAAAAGGAGTGAGGAAAATGAAAAATCACTATTAGAACACCAGAATAATTGCTGCAGGTAAGATACACTTATGGATGCTAAATTAGCAGGCAAAGTATGGAAAACAAGATACTGCACAGTCTCAGTCTCTAACAAAATAAACACTTACTTATTAATTACAAAGAGAAAAATAGTAACTTTATAGTGTATTAGCCTGGGAGACATCATCTTAACCAAGTGATCAAGGTTTAAATCACCAATAATGCGACATTTTAATTTTAACATCCTGTACTCCCTAATGTACTGAGAAGGACGCGTCATATCTGGGGTATTCTTCCCAGTAATTCATAACCTCAGGCTAATTATGATAACACACCAGAAAAAACAAAATTGAAAGGCATACTACAAAATATATGAACAGTATTCTTCCAAAGTATCAAGGACATGAAATACAAGAAAAGATTGAGGAACTTCCACAGATTGAAGAGGACTATGGAGATATGATATCTACATGCAACGTAGAAACTGGATTGGATCTTGAAACAGAAAAAGCACATTAGTAGAAAAACTGGTGAATCCCAATAAACTCTGTGGTCTAGTAAATAGTATCATACCAATATCTATTCTTGTTTTGGATTATTGTACTATGTTTATATAAAATGTTAACTTTTGACAAAGCTAAATGAATGACTTTTCTAACCATGTAAGCCAAAAAATGTATCAAAATAAGGTTAAAAAAGTAACATCTCTACTTCATATCATATATTAAAAGTAACCCAAAGTGGACTAAAGACCTAAGTGTAAAAGTTAAAACTACAAGTTTTTTTTTTTAATGTTTATTTATTTTGAAAGTTCACAGGAGTGGGGGAGTGGCACAGAGGAGGAGAGAATCCAAAGCAGGCTCCACACCTTCAGCTCAACGACATGGGGCTTGATCTAACAAACCATGAGATTATGACCTGAGCTGAAACCAAGAGTCAGATGCTTAACCGACTGAGCCACCCAAGCACCCAAAAACTACAAAAGTCTTAGAAGAACACATAGGAATAAATCTTTATGACTGTGCATTAGCCAATGGTTTCTCAGATATAACAAAAGCATAAGCAACCAAAGAAACATAAAGTGGACTTCATCAAAATTTAAAACTTTTGTGCTTCAGGGCACCTGGGTGGCTCAGTCAGTTAAGCATCCAACACTTGATTTTGGCTCAGGTCACAATTTCACAGTCATGAGACTGAGCCCTATAATGGGCTCCGTGCTGGGCGTGGAGCCTGCTTAAGATTCTTTCTTTCAATCTCTCCCTCTGCCCCTCCCTCTCTCACATGCATGTGCTCTCTCTAAATGAATGAATGAATGAATGAATGAATGAATGAATAAAAATAGAGAACTAAAACATAAAAAACAAAACAAAAACTAAAAAACTTTTGTGCTTCAAAGAACACTACCAAGAAAGTGAAGACAACCCACAAAACGGAAGGAACTACTTGCAAACATGTATCTGATAAGGATCTAATATACAGACTGTATAAAGAATTCTTACAATTCAACAAAAAAGTCAAATAACCCAATTTTTTAAATGGATAAAGGATCTAATTAGACATTTCTCCAAAAAGATATACAAATGGCCAATAAGCACATAAAAGGCCACTCGACACCGTTAGTCATCAGGGAAATGCAAATAAAATTAAAATAAGATACCACCTCAAATCCACTAGGATGGCTGTAATCACAGACAGACAGTAACAAGTGCTTACAAGATATGGAGAAATTAGAACCCTCACACATTACTAATGGAAATGTGAAAATACAGTCACCCTGGAAAACAGTTTAGTAGTTTCTCAAAAAAAGTAAACATAGAGAGTTACTTTATGACACAACAATTTCACTTCACTCTAAGACAAGTGAAAGCATATGTTCATACAAAAACTTACAAGTGAATATTCATAGCAGCATTATTTATAATAGCCAAAACTGGAAAAAAATCCAAATTTCCACTGAATGATGAACGGATAAACCAAATGTTATATTTCCATATACTGATATAAAATTCAAAAAATGATAGAAAATTCAGCCATAAAAGGAATGAAATACTGATATATACTACAACATGGATGAACCTTGAAAAAATTATACTAAGTGAAAGAAGCCAGACAAAAAAATGCCATAGGTTGTGATTCCATGCATATGAAATGTACAGAATAGGAGAATCCAGAGAGACAGAAAGTAGATTAGTGGTTGCCAGGGTCTGGAGCAGGGTGGGGGGAGCGGCAATAGATCATGACTGAAAGAGGACATAAGGGAAATTTCTGGGGCAGTGATAATATTTCTATTTCTTGATCTCTATGGTAGTGAATGGTATGCTCACTTAATGTAAATTCACAGAACTTAGGATTTATATGCTTTCCTACATGTATGTTATACTGCAATAAAAAATGTTTACTTATTTTAAAAAGTAGAAAAAATGGCCTGACATCACAGTATCAAAACAGGATGGACCTAAGTCTAAGATTCCAGCTCATTCAAGACCTAAACTATGTTACTGGGAATGTGATCAGTTTGCCCATGGAATAGACAGTGAAGCATTTCTCTCTAATAAGAGTAAAGTTAGATACAATTGTTCATGTTTCACATCATTCATCACCAAGTACTTGTGAATGGACTAGATGGCATGGGAACATCCCAGATAATCTCCATATTGAAATTCTACAATTTCATAACAGAACCAGAGCTTAGTAACACTGAAGAAGCCTCTGTAAAATCTGGGAGCCTAAGCTCAGGAGGCCACTAAAGCTTTAACTCTCAAACCAGAGACCTACATCAAGCTACTATGAAGTGCTACAAGTTCACAAGGAAATGTACAGGCCATTATTGGTACCTGAAAACCATCCTATTATAACCCTCACTGTTTAATGGCCTACTATCCATGATACACTGTAAGCAAGTTGAGGGAGGGTTGATCAAGGTTTTATCTCCAGAACACAATGGTGTCTGGATGTGGTAGTTGCCCAATATCTGATGAATAGACAGTTCAATGAGACGGTCCAGCAACATACAATTAAATGTAACACCCATTTTTATTAAAACAGTAAACTTGCTGAGGATCAAATACTGAGGTTATGGAACACCCAGTTTAAGAGGGAAAGAAAGGAAACAACCCTTCACACAACTGCCTTTCACTCTTCTCACAAAAATAAACAAGAAACTTTGCTAGGATAAAGTAAACTATGGTGACTACTTCTGGCTCCACCTTGCTAAGGCATAAAGGGGAATAACTCAAAAAAGCAGAAGTGAAAAAGAAAGGGGAGTCAATTCTTTCACTGCTTTAAAAAAAAAATGACATAGAAGTTTGCCTTCACTCCAGAGCAGAGCTTTATCTTCAATGTGTTTTTTTAAAAATTTGGTGCAGGGGGCACCTGGGTGGCTCAGTCGGCTGAGCGTCCAACTTCAGCTCAGGTCATGATCTCGTGGTTTGTGAGTTCGAGAGTTCGAGCCTCACATCAGGTTTGCTGCTATCAGTGCAGAGCCCACTTCAGATCTTTTGTCCCCCTCTCTCTGACCCACCCCTATTTGTGCTCTCTCAAAAGTAAATAAACATTTTTTTTAATCTTTAAAAAAAGATTGGGGTTCCTGGGTGGCTCAGTCAGTTGAGCAATTAACTCTTGATTTCAGCTCAGGTCATGATCTCACAGTTCATGAATTGAAGCCGCGCATTGGGCTCTGGACTGATGGTGCAGAGCCTGCTTGGGATTCTGTCTCTCCTCTCTGCCCCTTCCCAGCTTGTGCTCCCATGCATGCATGCACTCTCTCTCTCTCTCTCTCTCTCTCTCAAAACAATAAACTTAATTTACAAAATTAAAAAAAAAAAAAAAAAGAGTTGCATGCTCTTCAGCTAAGCCAGCCTGGTGCCCCCCTACAAAGTGCTTTAAATACTTGTGATACACATCCAAAACCATGAGGTTTTCTTTTTTAAATCAATTTAAGGCAAAATAAGAGGTGTGAGAGAACAGCCAAAAATAGTCCTACACTGATTATTGAATATGCAAGGACACTAACTATAAAAAGGGATCAACATTTGGGCATGCATTAAATGACAGGCATTAATTCTTACATGCATTATCTCTCTTCGTATTTCCAACAACACTCTTGGATATTATTTTTCCACTTAAATTGAAGAAACTGGCCAAAAATCAGCAACTAGCAGATGTTCAAAACCCCAAAGCTTGTGCTCTTTTCACTAGTTTAAAATTGTCCAAAGAGTTCATAGGTAAAGACTTCAAGAGGGGAAAACCACCAAGGATACCTCAATTCTTATAAAATCAGAAACTAGAGAGCTTGAGGAAGTGACTTCAAATTATAGAAATGCAACTTCCTAGGACATTCTAGAAGTTCACATGATTTAAAGGCTCTCAAAAATGCAAAACATCTCTAAGATGTATGTACAGGCAATACGTAGCTTTCTACAGTGTGAAGAAAAAAGAAACTATTAAATATCCAAATTAAGGAAAATGGTTAAATAAATTATGGTTCATAAAATTGTATTTATGAAGAGTCTTTAATGATCTGGCAAATCATTTATGAGAATGTTTATCAATAAAAGCAGACTCTTGCAGACCTGTTTGGGGGACTACTGTCCAGCCCATGCTTTGGAAATTGTCCCCTCCTCCTTTTACAAGGGTGAGCCTAAGTGGTCACTGCTGTTACAGAAACCCTGTCTCCTAACACAGCTGAATGAACAAAAGGGAGCATCTGACCCATGCTGAGCCAATCAGATACTCCGTATTTATATTAAGCTTCAGTCTGGTTCCAGAATACAAAAGTAAAGTTTGGCCAAAATCAGAACTATAATAGTCCAAAGTCAAGAGAAATGGGGGAGCAGAAACTGAGACCCTTGCAGGAGAAACCAGCCTCAGCACGGAAAATGGAACAGAATTGCAAAGAGAAGCAGAGACAAAAGACCACACAGCTCCCAAGAAACAAAGACAAAAAAGCCTAGGGCTTTCCAGATCCCAGGAGGTTCGTTCCCCTTCCAGCAAATGGGTTCCAAGAGACTCCTTACAATCATTTTTCTTAAACTTTTTTGAGAGAGTTTCTGTTCCTAACAAATTAATTCTTGACAGATATGAAATTACGTAAAGAAGAAAAAGTATTAACAAAAATGTCAAATATTAATAGCACTTGTTTCTCAATATAATTATGAGTGATGCTTCTAGTGTTCATAATTTTCTTTCTTGCCAAGTTTTCAACAATGAGCATATTATTACTCAATCAGGGAAAAATTCTGAATAAATGAGGCAATTCTGGATTCAGATAATTAAGGCTTTACTACATAATCAGGTAATTTCAGAGCTAGAAGTGATATAAAGTATATAAAATCCAGAGGATTTCAAACCTTGTTCCAGAGGACACTGGGATTCTGTGGTGATGTTTCAGGGCCACTTCAGGGGAAAAGGAAGAAGCTGAGCATACCTCCTATAGTCAACACATTTTACAGTCTCTTTCCAACTTAAAAGATACCCTTCCCTGTCCCCTTTACTTGAGAATAGGACCTAACAGACATTTTATGCAACATGGACCACTCCCCTAACCACACAGGTCTTCAGCTCATTGTTTGCCCCAAACCAGGCCTGAGTACATTCCTCTGGTGTGTCTCTTCATTAAAGTGGCTGAAAAGCACAACTTGTCCACCATAAAGATTATAGAAGCACAGGATAGAAGTTGCAGGGAGCATTATCCCAAATATGGGATTTATGAACAAATCCCATAAAACAAGAGCATAAGTCAGAGGCTTCCCAGTTCCAGGCTCAGCCATTTCATGAAGCCCCACTAGGTTTGTACCTTGGAGACGTTGGAAAATCTGTTGCCTTACAGCAAGTTCCTTTTCTGCTTGAGCTATAGCTTAGTTTCTGCTGTCTGCAACCAAATATACACAACATAGGCCCCATCTCAACCAAGTAAGCCACTGAGGTCCTATATTAGATTTTTATTTATACAGGGAAAAAAGTTTCCCTGCTTTAAAATAAAAGTACTGATTCTACTTCCTCAACTTCATATTACTACTGAGAAAATTAAGGCTCAAAGGCCTCATGTTTACAATCAAGTTAAGGATTCTCTCCATTGAAAATTAAAAAGGTGGGGGGGATACTTGGGTGGCTCAGTCAGTTAAGCATCAGACTCTTGCTTTCTGCTGAGGTCATCTCACAGTTTGTGAGATCAAGCCCTGTGTCAGGTTCTGCACTGTTGGCATGGAGCCTGCTTGGGATTCTCTCTCTCCCTCCCTCCCTCTCCCCCACTCTCTCTCTGAAAATAAATATTAAAAAAAAAAAAAAAAAAGGATTTCAATACTTCCCAAATACACACTGACATAGGTCTGAGTCATAGGTACTGTTCCAAATGTTTCACCAACATTATCTAATTATGACAGCAATGCCATGATGCAGATTGTTAACAGAGAAGTGTAAGGCAAGCTAATATGGCCCAAATCACAGACTCAAACCTAGGCAGTCCAGCTCTGGAGTCTGAGTCCTTGATCGATGTCATATATGTTGTCTCTTTGTTAAGGATTTAAGCTTAACTAAGTGGCACTGTTTATGCATTTGTAAATGGTACTTTCTGTCATGGCACAACAGATTCTTAATCTCTTTCAACTGTACAATTCAAAGATGGTGATGTCACAGGTTGCTTCTAGGACTAAGTTTTTACCTATTCTTTAATTTTTACCTACTCTTTAATTGATTTCCCTTTTGAGTCTTCATGGTTGTGCATCATAGGAATTAGGGCTGGAACTACTATATTCACTTCTCCAACATGATTCTACGTTCACTTTCTTGTCCTATTTTTGGCCTGGATATGGTCATAATACACAAGTGAACTACATTTCTCAACTATTTCATTATATTCATTATTAATTTGTGTTCCTTTTTCTTCTTTTAAAAGTGGCAAGGTGCAATATTCTACATTTCTTAGGAAAACAAAACAAAATTAAGTTGTGTTGCAATTCATTTAATGTATTTATCTTTCTTCGGATCCTTTATTAGAGAATCTTCCCCACCCTCATCTATGCCTTCTAAAATCAGTGATTCTTGGGTAACCTGGATGGCTCAGTCAGTTAAGCGTCCAACTTTGGCTCTCATCATGATCTTGTGGTTCGTGAGTTTGAGCTCTGCGTCAGGCTCTGTGCCGACAACTCAAGAGCCTGGAGCCTGCTTCGGATTGTGTGCGTCTCTCTCTCCCTCCCACTCCCCCACTCGCACTGTCTCTCTCTCTCTCTCTGTCAAAAATAAATAAACATTAAAAACGTTTTTTTATAAAATGAGTGATTCTTAATCTGGGGACAATGAAATAGAAGATCCACAGATGACCCCCAGATAGTCCACAGAAGCATATACCTAATTTTGTATCAGTAAGCATTTTTGTAATGGAGTTCATATTTTTTTGAATTAAAAAAAATTTTTTAATGTTCATTTATTTTTGAGATAGAGACAGAGCATGAATGAGGGAGGGTCAGAGAGAGAGCAGAATCTGAAGCAGGCTCCAGGCTCCGAGCTGTCAGCACAGAGCCCGACATGGGGCTCGAACCCACAGACTGTGAGATCATGACATGAGCTGAAGTCAGATGCTTAACCGACTGAGCCACCCAGGTGCCCCTGGAGTTCATATTTTTTAAAAGGTCCAGGATGCACAAAAAGAACCACTGACCTAAAGAAAACTCTGTTGAGTAGCATATCCCACTGGAAATGAAATTCAAAATAAGTCCTTTAATTCACATTTTTGTAGCACGTCAATTACGTTAAATGTTGCTTATTTGGTCAAAAAAAATCCTTAAAAATAATGTCCCAAATGACGAGAGTCCACAAGGATCTCATTTAGCTATTTTAAAATGCAATCAACTATAACAACCCAATCCTACACTTTCTGGTTAAATTGTATTTTGCTACACATACAACTTCAGGTTAACATGTCAATGTAAACAATAGATGACCTCTAAATCTCTGAAGTCTTTGGAAACTGTTGTTTCTGTCATAGTAAGATACAGAATTGCTCATGTATCCGCTCATTCTATCAACAAATATGTATGGAACACCACTATGTGCCAGTCATGGCATTTGGCCCTATCTCCTGCTGTGATTAATTCTTGGTTCCCCTCTAAATTGTAGTCTAAACCTACTAATACAGGTTGAAGCATTTGGTTCATATTTGGATGCCCAGCAACCAGCATAATGCCTAGATCTTAGCAGAAACTTAATGTGTGTATTGAACTGTGTAATGATAAAACAGAAGATAGGTTGAATACAAAAGCAGTAGCTTTGCTTTAAGAAAAAACTCTCTGGCCAATTTTCATAGCCAACTCATGCCACTAAAGTCTGAATGAGATGTTTTCTTAAAATCTGCCATCGTCACCAAAACAAACAGACAAAAATTTTCTAAACATACCTCCTTCTGATAACGTTTTCCTTGTACACAAAGACAAGCAATGTCTTATGCTACAAAAGGGATCCTAAACAATGTCAAGAATAAATAACACTGGAAGGCCTTTCAATAAGGTGACATATAAATGGAAAACTTGACAGATTCACAAGCAAAGGATTTTCCCTATGTTCATCTTGATAGTAGCTTTCAAGCCAACTGTTTCAGAAGCAACATCAAGAAAGAACAGTAAAGGGAAAAAAAAAAACACAAATAATAGAAATGAGGAACAAAAGGGGGAAATGGAGAAAATCCTGCTGAAATAAGCATTTCGGCTCAAGTTGGGTGGTCTAAAGTAACTATAAGAGTTACTGGAAATGACCGAAACGTCTAGGAGTCTAAAAAAAGTTGGCTGTGTGAGGTTTGGCTATTATAGTTCACCCTATGCCAGGGGCATTGTTCGTTTCTTCAAAAAGTCGCCAACATCCTGCCTGCAGCCTTCTCGGGGTGCCGCTACCCATTTTAGTCACTCCTGTGACACCGGGTTAAAAACACAAACAAAAACGAACCTCGGCAAGTATTTAGGAGGGGCCTAGAAAGAACTTTTCACCCCTAGCCGCAGCCCACGATCCTCCCACGGGAACTGCCAATGGACCGCAGCCCGGCCGACCCGCGGAGGGACGGCCAGCCACGCCCGGATGCGCAGCGGCCGGGGTCCAGACCCGTCGGCCCGTGGGCCACACGCCCTGCTGGAGCCGCCCGGGCGCGGGAACCCGAACGAGGCGCGGGGGCAAGGTGCGGCCGGGCCTCACCTCCACGGCTTGGCCCAGCTCCAGGTCGAAGCCCACCACACACACGCAGTGCAGCCAGGCCGAGAAGCCGTCCCAGCGCAGCAGGCCCCGGCCGCGGCCCTCATCTTCTTCATCGTCCTCCGGCGCGCCTCCCGTCGCCAGCACGGCCGGCGCCCCGCGCTCCTCGGCCGCAGCCACGGCCTCGTCCAACGGCCCGCGGGAGCTGGGCCCCGAGGCTGCCAGGCCCCGCAGAGCCATCCGCCGCCCCCTTGCAGTTCGCGCCGCCTCCACTGCGGACCGCGCAGCAGAGCGCGCCCAGCCCCGCGCAGGCGCAGCCGCCGCTGCCGCAGCGGCGGAGGACGGGCTCGGCCGGGGCGGGGCCATGGCCCACGTGACCCTGGGAGCAGGGCTCGGAGCTGGTTCTCCCTTGCCACCGCGCAGACGTGGAGTCGTGGAGTCGTAGTGCTTAAGCTGGAATTGTGAATACCGCCCTGGCATTCTTGCCTTAAAGCTCTTCAAGAGTAGTTTATGAATCCTGACACTCTTCTTCGCAGTTCAACGATCTGGGGAGGAATTATGCTTGGTAGGACAAGGTTCATAACTATAAGGTATTATTAAAATTATTACACATAATGATTACGGTGGCTAACATTTACTGAACACTTACTCTGTGCCAGTTGATGTGCCAGCAAGTACTTTACAAACATTACTCCATTGAATCTTCACATCATGACTAGTAGGTAGACTTCATTATTTATTTCTTTTCACGAATAAGGAAATTGAGATTCTGAGTTACATGACTAGACCAGCAAGTATTACTACAACTCAAATGCCGGCTTTCAGTTCGCTCTCTGCTCTCTCGCCTCCTGATTAAGAGATCTGTTCCCTTCACTTAACTGTTCCCTTCCACCAAGGTCCCACCCACCTTTCTTGGCCTGGTTGCCTGTGACTCATTCAACACTCACACAACATCTGCAGTGCTTTCTGAAACACCAGGTTGGCCTCCACAGCAACCTGTGGATCACTCTCTCTTAGCAAGGGTCTAGTCTCAGGCAGCTTTATTGTTGTTTAGATTTTATTTTTAAGTAATCTCTACACTGGACATGGGGCTCAAACTCACAACCCTGAGATCAAGAGTTGCATGCTTTAGGGACTGAGCCAGCCAGGCACCCCAAGCCGCTTTGCATCCCGTGCCAAGAAGGCACTTGATCTATTGAATTATTACTGATTATTGGCCCAGTAGGATACTACTGATTAGGATTTATTCAGCATCCTGAGTATAAACAGCATGGTGAAAGTAAATAGGAAGCACACAACAATACTCTAATAGAAAAATGAGTAAAAGACAATGGATAATAACTCACAACAAACATTTTTAAAAAACAACAACGGTTTTCATGCTTTTACACACATTATCTCATCTGATCCTCCTAGCAACCCAAAAAGGCAGGTCTTATTATTATTCCCATTTTTCCGGTAAGGATTCTGAGGCTCCGTGAGATGATAATGATGTCACAGCCAATAATAGGTGGCAGAACAAAGATTTAAACCCAGATCTCTGACTCAGCCAAAGCTCCTAAGCATTTTGCTGCACTACCCAGTCAAATCTACCCTAGTTGACAAACATTGTTCTGTATACATTCTTATGATTTTTATTTGGAGTGTTAGCATCAATACTTCAAGGAAAGGGTCAATTATCATCAGACATCAATAGTGATGTTTGCTAAAGACTATTTTTAGGAAGTAAGATGAACTAGGGACAGCATTCAAGTTAAAAGCCAAATTTGTGGCCAAATCAATCTGCCCTCCTACTCTAGAGAACCACTGTAGTTAAGAGAGAAAAACAATGTTCTGCATTTAAGTAAGTCTCTAAACCCACTATTAGGAAAGCACAATAGCCTTTATTATTAAAAGCAGAATTACAAAGAGCACTGGACTAGCAGTCAGAAGTTCTGGATTCTAGTGCCAGCTCCACCCATGATCATGGTAGGCACGCTGCTCTAAGACTCAGTTTCTGCATTGATGAAATAAGAATGATCAGTCCCAGCCTACTCACCTCACTGATTGTGGGGAAGAGCCAAGCTATCTCAACGCACACATTTTACTGGGTGCTACCACATTATTAATGATTAATAAGCTCTAAACACCAGTTGTTCCACAGGGCTGGTTCTTTGACAAGTGGACACAGGCTGCCATTCCCTGAAGTTCTGCTTCATAATTTGAATTAAAAGTAACTGCAAAATATAGTATCCTGAAAACAACATACTAAGAAGACTGTAAGTTTGATGAGAAAGAAAGCACACCAGGGCTCTAAAGAATCTTAAAGGTAGAAAAAATAATCATTTGGTTAGCTTTGGAAAAAACTAACCAACACTACAAAACTTTTTTTCTTTACCTTTTTTTTTTTTTAATATTTATATATTTTTGAGAGAGAGAGGCAGAGCACAAATGGGGGAGGGGCAGAGAGAGAGGGGGACACCAAACTGGAAGCAGTCTTCAGGCTCTGTGCTGACAGCTCAGAGCCCCCAACATGGGGCTCAAACTCACAAATGGAGAGATCATGACCTGAGCCAAAGCTGTATGCTTAACTGACTGAGCCACCCAGGCGCCCCTAACAAACACTGCTAAATTTTTTTTCACAAAATCCACAACCACTAGGAAAACAGAATGTTCCTATGGTTTTCTTTTTTTACCCTCATAGCTTTGATTTTTGGCCTTAGCTCCAATTTTAACCTAGTTTCTGTGGCGAATACTTATATGGGTGCTAGGGGAAAAGTACTAATAATACTTCCTTTCTTCTTAAGGTTCTATCATTAGAACCTTTGAATCTGAAAGGATCTTGGATCAGCTCATCTCTCCAAACTTCTCATCCTATTCATGAATCTTCTGATGTTTGGTCAGCCAGCTGCCATTCCAACACCCCGTATGAAGGTAAAGTATCTTGCAAAGCTGCTATGTTCTGGATGTTTATAAGGGCTAGGAAATTCTTCCTTTTATGGAGACAAGATCAGCCACTTTGTAATATATACCCTTTGGTCTAAGTTGTGCTTGCTGAGATTACACAGAAGTGTTCAACTCTTCTACACAATAGCCCTCCATATATTTGAAAATGGTTATCCCACATCCACATGTCTTCTAGTTTCCAGGGTAAACTACCCCAGTTCCTCCTACTATTCCTCAAAGGATGTAGTTTGTAGGCCATTCATCAACCTGTTTCACAACTGGGGCATACTCCAATTTATCAACATCACTCTTAGAATGTGGTGCCCAGGAGGAAACACCATCCTCCAGGTGTGATCTGACTACTGCCGAGTGTACTCTGGGACTATTACCTTACTTGTCCCAGCCACCAGCCTTCTATTAATGCTGGTTCAGATCACATTTGCTTCTTTTGGCAGCCAGGTCATATCGCTGGCTCAGGTTGCATTCACTGTCAACTAATGTGAGGAGTGCATAAGTCAGGGTAGGCTGCTTTAGCCAAGAGTATGACTGTATTCATGGCTCTGCTGCTCTTCTAATATTACCAACAACACTGAGGACAGGATTAAAAACATTCCAAACTTCCCTATTTACCCCAACCAAACTCTTGGCATTTCAGCAATTTTATAGTAAAAAAAAAAAAAAGAAGAAGAAGAAGAAGAAAGAAAAAAATTAAAAGAAAGCGTGAGCTTTAGATAATGGTGTAAATTGCAATGCCAAATATCTGGACTTAATTTTACTAAAAGGGAGGGAGCCCAGATGCCCCAGATATCCACCTACGTAGGCAGCTAGAGGACTTCCCTCTTGCTTTTGAGCTAAATACTGCTGCAGCTGCCACAGCATAATTCCACTTGTGGTGGTAAGAAAATACACGGAGAAATACACAGAGGCTCAAGTGCCAGTGTGTTACCGACGGAGAATGGAGTTTATTGCCACACATCTCTGGGAGACAAAATGCTTAACTGCAGGTTTATAAAGGAGAATCCAGGCAAAGAAGACAATGAAATACACTGTTGGGTGCTTCCTAAATAGTATTTATGAAAGCTTAAAAAGAAGATGAAGAGCTTTCGGCTTTTATCTTTACATTCCCGATATCTCTATGATGTCTTGTATATGACAGGCACTCAGTAAATATTTACTGAATGGATGAATGCACTTTAAAAAATCTCTAATTGATCATCTCCTATTTTAGAGTTTTCCTTTCATGGTCAGTTGTAGGAACACATGAAAAGTTAATATGAAAATGTTTCTTTTTTTAATTTATTTCATATATTTGCTTTGAGAGAGAGAATGAGCTGGAGAGGGGCAGAAAGAGAGACAGAGAGAGAATCCCAAGCAGGCTCCACACTGCCAGCATGGAGCCCACTGCGGGGCTTAAACTCACGAACTGCAAGATCATGACCTGAGCCTGAATCTAGAGTTGGACGCTTAACTGCCTGAGCCACGCAGGTGCCCCAATATAAAAATGTTTTTTTAAATGTGGCTTCCTCTTAGTTTATGAGAAGCAAAGATAGTAACACCTCACTTATTTGAAAATTTACTTTTCCAACTGCCTGACCCAGTTTGTACCAGGAGACAGGTTCAGAGGCCTATTAGCAGTCAACATGCAAATCAGAAAAGGTAACCCGTAAATTTCATGCTCTTTAATCAGAGGTGTGAGGCCTTCACTTGCAAATTATTTTGTCTAAATTCACACATAATTCTAAAGATATGCTTGTCTGGCTTCCCAGGCAGGGTAAGCAGCAAATAAGGAAAGTGGGGAGGCTTGAGGCTGAGCATGAAAAGAACAGAAAACAAAAGGCTGCAGGTTAATAGAACGGAAGGAAAAGGAAAAAAGGAATCAGAGAACAGAGGAGTTCAGAAGGACATAGTGAACTGTTAATAGTGGTTGCCTCATGGGGAATAGGAAAGGTGGGAAATAGAAGCACTGGTGAATAGAAATGGGGAACTTTGCTTTCTATTTTACACAAGTCTGTATTGTTTTAGTTATTGAGAGAGAGCTTATATTGCTTTGTAACTAAACATTAAGAAATAACAAGAGTGTAATAAGAGTTGCTTACAATAGTGAAAAAATGGAAACCACCTAAATGTCCAACAATAGGGGATTGACTGAAAAATATCCTATATCCAGTCAACAGACTATTATACAGTCATTTAAAATGTCATAGAAGAATATTTTGTAGCATAAAGATGTTCAACATACATATTTTAAGTAAAAAAGTAGATCACAAAATAACATATAGTGAATAATCCTGTTTTGATGGACTATATGCAAAAAAAAAAAAGGCACTAGGGATGATACAAAATATCTTGATGTAGAAATTTTTTGTTTGGAATTAAACATTTTATTCTTCATCTGTGTAATATCTATATAACTAAAAGCTATTCTTTTAAGTTTATTTATTTTGAGAGACAGAGAGAGAGCGTGTTCACATGAGCATGCACATGGGGGAGGGGCAGAGAGAGAGAGAGAGAGAGAGAGAGAGAATCCTAAGCAGGCTCTGTGCTGTCAGCTCAGAGCCAGACATGGGGCTCAAACCAATGAACTGTGAGATCATGACCTGAGCCAAAACAAAGAGTCAGCTGCTTAACCAACTGAGCCATCCACACACCCCTAAATGCTTTTTTTTAAATATGTATGATGAGAAATCAGCTAAAATACAAGGGAAAGAAATTAAATTACAATGTTTTCACTTATATCTTTGTGGCAGAAACTGCTATGCCACTGTGATGATTAATTGTATGTGTTAAACTTGACTGGGCCATGAATGTCCAGATATTTGGTTAAATATTATTCTGGGTGTGTCTATGAGGGTGTTTCTAGATGAGATTAACATTTCAAGTGGTAGACTTGAGTAAAGCAGTGTGCCCTTCCCAGTATGGGTGGGCCTTATCCAATCCCTTAACAGGCTGAGTAGGGAAGAATTTGCTCTCTGCATCACTGTCTTTGACTTGGGACATCAGTCTTCTCTTGCCTTCTGACTCAGACTGAAATTGGAACTTATAGCATCAACTCTCCTGGTGCTTAGGTCTTTGACTAGGATAGAAACTATACCACTGACTTTCCTGGGTCTCCAGCTTGCCACTGCAGATGTTGGGACTTCTCAGCCTACACAACCACACAAGCCAATCCTATATAATAAATACGCCCCCTCCCCGCCTCCCACCCCATCCACCCATCCAGTATAATTCTCCATCTTACTGGTTCTGTTTCTCTGGAGCCTAATACAGACTTTGGTACTGAGAGTGGAATGCTACTATAACAAATACCTAAAAATATGGAATGGCTTTGGAACTGAATACTAGAGAAGAAGCTTCTGTCTTTTTAGAGAATACATAAATAATCATCAAAAGACTGTTAATAAAATATGCATGGTAAAGGCCATTCTGGTGACATCTCAGAAGGAAATGAGGAACATGATTTTGGACAATGAAGGAAGGTGATCCTTCTTATAAAATGACAAGCTAACTTGGCTGAACTATATTTTTAGTGTTTTGTGGAAGGTAAAACTTGCAAGCTATGAATTGGATAGTTACTGAGGAGATTTCTGAGCAAAGTATTTAAGGGGATGTTTGGTTCTTCCTAACTGCTTACAGTAAAATTCAAGAGAGAAATGAGTCAAAGAAGGAATTATTAAGCAAAAATTAACCAGAAAATTGTCAGCCTATTCATAATGAAAAAATAAAAAGAGAGAGAGAGAGTGAAAGATTGGTCTGAAGAGAACACTAGGATGTGGCCAAACAACCGTTTGATGAGGAGATTAGCATGGATGTGAATCACAGAACTAATAGCCACCCCAACACAAAATGTAGGAAGGCTGTCAGACTTCTTAGATCCCACAGGGCTAGACCATGGAGCTATGCAGGTGCGAACTTGCGCTATTCTTCAAGACAAAGGAAGAATAACCACAGAGGTGATTCAGAGGTCATCAGGGTTGTCTCCTCAGTTCAGTGTGTGTGTGTTGTTGGGGGTGGCAGGTGTGGGAGTAGTAGCTGTTGTTTCCGTTCATTGTGCCAGACAGCAGCCACCTGGAGCCTGGGCGCCAGGGCCACCCAGAACTTAGGGAGTGTGACCCCCCACCTGGCAAAGCTGCAGAAGCAGGACTACCACCTCACTGAGTCCAAAAGCAGAGCATCCAACAAAAAAAAGTAGTATTCTCAAGCCTCAAGATCTAATGTTATCTGCCTTACTGGCTTTCCAAAGTACTTGGTATCTGACACCCTTTTCTTCCTTCCAATTTCTCTCTTTTAGAATGGGAATGCTTATCCTATGCCTGTCCCACTGTCATATTTTGGAAGCATTATAACTTATCTGGTTTTGTATGTTGACAGCTAGAGAGGAAGAGGAATTTTACCTCAAGATGAATCATATCTCACCCATATCTGATTTAGATGATATGTAAATGCATCTTTGAAGTTTAGACTTTAGGATTGATGCTAGAATAAGTTATGACCTTGGGGACTATTAAGATTGAATAAGCAGATTTTGCACGCAAGAAGAACATGAATTTGGGGGCACGGCTGAGAGTAGAATATTATGGGCTGAATGTGTGTCCCCAAAATTCATATATTGAAGCTCTAATTACCAGTGTAATGGTATTTGGAGCTGGAAGATAATTAGGTTTAGAAGAGGTCATGATGCAGGGGCCCCATGATTTGATAAGTATCCTTATAAGAAGAGACCAGAGCTCTCTCTCTGCCACGTGAGAACGCAACAAGAAGGGGGGCATGTACACACCCTGAAGGGAGCCCTCACCAGGGAACTAAATCATTCAGCATCTTGATCTTGGACTTCTCAGCATCCAGTACTGTGAGAAGTAAAAAACTACTGTTTAAGCCACCCAGGCTATGGTATTTTGTTATAGCAGCCCAAGGTGACTAACATAGCTATCCAATATCCATTATCCCCCTTTTCGTTAGTAATGTGGCCTGTTTTAATTTGGGGTGGCACTGAACACAAGTCAAATGCTGTATTTCTCAGCCTCCATAGAAAAATATATGTGACCATGTGATGAATAAAATGTTGCAAAGGTGGTCATTCATTGGAACATCTGGCTATACTCTTTAAAAAGCACGCAGAAAAAAGTAAATAAACACAGCAAGCAGTTCTTGCCCTTTTGTACTCTTTACCTTCCTCCTCCTGCCAACCTAGATATAAAGGTCAAAATTCCAGCAGCCATTTTGGGACTGTGAAGAAAATATCAAGAGACTCGTATCCATAAGGAACGAAACCAATGCCAGCAATAACCTACCTCTGGACTTCTTAAAAATTAACCCTTATCCATTTAAGCCTCTGTAGTTAGAACTATCACTTGCAACTAAATGTAATTAATAACTGACATGAGTCAGAGTTTACATTAAAACTATTACAATGTACAATTACATCAGAAAACTCAAATGGTAGGCAGAAGTTAGAACAAATTTGTACTTAGAGTTCACTTCTCAGTTAATTACTTTTATACAAAAACAGATCGAAAAAATAGTTTTGTTTTGCAGAACTAGGATTTGGTTTTTGTTAGCTTTTTTTTTTTTCTGGATTCCCACTGCTCTTATTTGCCCATCATCCATTGTATCTTCTTCTGCCTAAGAGTCCTCAGTTTTTCAACAGGAAGTCACCCACCCATCATTCTCAATCCATGAGATTCAGGAGGAGGTAAATGCTATCTCTGAACTCCAGTGTGGGCACCTAACCAAGTCCTAGCCAGTCAGTGTATTCCATATACCTAGAACAATGATGGGTACGGATACATCCTCAGCATGACCCAATCAAAGAGTGCAACTTAACTCTGGAAGTCATTTGAACTATTCTGAAAGAGGCACTGTCCTAATATCAGGATTGCAGAGAGGATAGAATGTAAGCTTGGAGCTCTTTGCAGCCTTATCACTATAAAGGAAGAGCTAGACCCAGAATGGAGCCAACAGAGAAAAAAACAAGAAATGCAAAGAGTAAGATTAAGTCCTAATGACATCATTCAGTACTGGATTCAGCCAAGTCTGAACTTTTCAGATACATGAGTCAAATATACTTTCTTTTTTGGTTGAACCAGTTTGAGCTAGATCTTCTGACATTTGCAACTATGAGAGTCCTGACTGATATAGTTACACATGGTAAATAATCCGGATTCATCATATTAGCCTTTTACCATATCAAGTGCTCATGGGAAATCTTCCCTGAGAGTTTATTTACCAAAAAAGCAGTATTATAGAATACTAATATAATGCATTGCTTATAGGTCTTTATATTATAAAATAATCCACAAATTATTTTTAATTCGAAAAAAATATTATCATTAGTATGATATAGTCATTATACCTAGCCAAAGGATATTTATCTCACTAAAAAGTAAAAAAAAAAAAAAAAAAAAAAAGAAAAAGAAAAAGAAAAAGAAAAGAAAAGAAAGAATTATCATTGGCAAGTGACCTTCAGAACAAAAAAAGAAAACTCATTCTCCCTTCCTTCTTCAAATATTTATTTAATTTATGAAACTTATAGTGCTGAATTGTAAGGGATAGCAAACTGAATGTGATTTCTAGGACCTTATAATTTAGCAGAGCAGACAAAACATTAATGCTAATAACAGTTATATACAACATGCTCTGAAAATTAGAGAATATTAAGAAATAATATCTAGGGAGGTAAAAAAAAAATTTGTAATATTATTATAGCCGCTAGAGTTCTTAGAGATCCAAGAATTCTTTCAACACGTGGTTGAGGAAACTGAAACTCAAAGAGCCAGTGACTTAGTTCCCATGGCAAAATCCCTCTAGAAGCCAGACCTCCTCAGACACAGTCCAACATTCTTTCTTACCACCCCACCCTACCTCTGTTAGGAGAACAGCAAAACACCAAGAAGTTTCTCCAACTGTAATTTTTCTTCTGTTTAACTTAAAATGGAGAATCTTAAAGACCACACTAAAATAAGTTTGACTCTCTTTTTATCATTTACAGAGGCAAAATAGTAAAGCTGTGCCTCAGTTATCAGAGATTGCCTTCAATTTCTGTAATGGTTTTTGTCCCATTGACTTTTGTTTTTTATTAGACTAACCTTGAATGTGTAGCATCCCTGCCTGGAAAAAAATCCCAAACAGCTTGTTTTGAACAAGCTAGACAAGATAATGGAGTCTGATAGCCCAAACTAAAAGAGTTAGCTAAGTTAAACTTAATACAGAAAGTCTTCCTGGCTGATTTCCCAACGAGGCAGTGCCAGCCTGCAGAAAATACTAGAACACTGCAAATTCTAATTCTGTTGTTAGTAAGACTTGTGTCTAAGGAAATAAAGGAAATGCAATGATTCCAAACTGGTACTGCTGTTCCTAGATGCCTTGATGTTAAGCATTTACAAAGACTAGTTCTCATTAGAAATAATTGCTATGAAGAGCACCTGGGTGGCTGAGTCAGTTAAGCATCTGACTCTTGATTTCAGCTTAGGTCATGATCTCCTGGTTCGTGAGATTGAGTGTCAGGCTCTGTGCTGACAGCACAGATAAATAAATAAATAAACATTGTAAAAAAAAAGAAAGAAAGAATTGCTATGAAGTATGTATTTTTGCAGTGTCACTGAGGTGGGAACCCCCATGAATAATCTGAGAAAGTGGATTAAAAATCTTGTTACAAAGAAGAACAAAGTCAGAGGGCACACTTTCTGATTACAAACCTTGCTGTAAAGCTATAGTTACATCAACAGTATAGTACTGACTTAAGGACAGACATGTAGACCAATGGAATAGAATAGAGAGCCTTGAAATAAACCGTTGGGTGTATGGTCAAGTGATTTTTCCATGTGGAAAGAATGGTCTTTTCGACAAATGGTGCTTGAAAAATTGGATACCCATATGCAAAAAGATGACATTGTACCCTTATACCATATACAAAAATACAGCTGACCCTTGAACAACACAGGCTTGAGCTGCATGGGTCCATTTATGTGTGGATTTTTTTTTTTATAAATACAGTACACTACTATAAATGTATTTTCCTTAAGATTTTATTAATAACATTTTCTTTAGCTTATTTTATTGTAAGAATACAGTATATAATGCATGTAACATACAAAATATGTGTTAACTGTTTATGTTATTTGTAAAGCTTCTGGTCAATAGTAGGCTATTAGTAGTTAAGTTTTGGGGGAGTCAAAAGTTACATGTGGATTTTCAACTGTGCCAGGGACTGGTGCTCCTAACCCCTGTGTTGTTCAAAAGCCAACTGTAATTCAAGATGAATCAAAGACTTAAGCATAAGAGCTAAACCCTATAAAGCTCTTAGAAGAAAACACAAGAAAAAGGCTTCATGACATTGCATTTGGCAATGATTTTTTTGATATGACATCAAAAGCACAGGCAACAAAAGAAAAAAATAAGTAAATTGGGCTTCATCAAAATTGAGAACTTTTGCGCATCAAAGGACACCATCTACAGAGTGAAAAGGCAACCTACAGAATGAGAGGAGATGTTTGCAAATAATTTACCTGATGCGAGATTGATATCTAAGAATAAATATATGAAGAAGAACTCCCACAACTTGAACAATGACAAAAAACAACACAATTCAAAAATGCACCAAGGACTTGAATAGACATTTCTCCAAATAAGATGTACAGATGGCCAATAAGCACATGAAAAGATGCTCAAAAACATCTTTTTTAGGGGAATTTCTATACTCTTTTCTACAGCAGCTATAGAATTAGGGGAATGCAAATAAAAAACAGTGAGAAACCACTTCACACTCATTAGGATAGCTATTATGAAAAACAAACAAAACCCAGAAAATAACAAGTGTTAGTTTTGGAACCCTTGTATGGTGCTAGTGGGAATGTAAAATGATACAGCCACAGTAGAAATATATAGAAATTCCTCAAAAAAATTAAACATAGCATTACCAGATAACCCAGCAGCCCCATTTCTGGATATACACTCAAAAGAATTGAAAGCAGGACTCAAACAAATATTTGTCCTTCAGTATTCATAGCAGCATTATTCACAATAGCCAAAATGTGGAAGCAACCCAAAAGTCCATCTATATGTGGATATGCAAAATGTGTTTATACACACACACACACTGAAATATTATTCAGCCTTAAAAGAATAAAATTCTGGGACATGTTACAGCATAGATGAACCTTGAAGATATTATGCTAAGTGAAATTAAGCTAGACACAAAAAGCAATGATTGTATGATTTCACTTAATATGAGGTACCTAGATTCATGGGGTCACAAAGTAGAGGCTGGGAGAAGGAGGGAACAAGGAAGTTGTTCAGTGGGCACAAAGTTTCAGTTTGGGATGACGAAAAAGTTCTAGACATAGATAGGAATAGGTTGCACAACAACGTGAATGGACTTAACGGCACTGAACTGTATGCTTAAAAATGGTTAAAAGGGTAAGGTTTATGTTATGTGTATTTTACCACAATAAAAGAAATTAGGGCTTTAGGCATATAAGTACATGAAGATAATTTTTAAGAGCCAGACTTGCTGATTTGTAGAATTTTTTTTTTTTTTTTTTGGTCAAACATTAATATGTTCTTTGGAGTTTCATTCATTCATTTTCAGCATGAGCTTTGACGTTCCACTTATAAATATTCATTGACACCTTGCTGAGGTTACAAAAATGAGCAAAACAGGCATTGTTACAGCCATAGCAAGCTTACAGTTTATTGGGGAAAACAGGTTCAAGCAAATAATTAAAATAATGATGAGTTATGTTAAGTGTGAAGAAGTAAATACCATAGTAAGAAGCAGATTAACAGGAGCAGGGAAGACTTACTTTAGATGGATCTGGTAGATAGTGTATTTGCCTGCTAGTGCTGAGTAATATAATGAAAGTAAGCATGTGGTCTTTGTCCCGAGTTCCTGGCACACTGCTCCTAAAACCCTTGGAATCTCTGGAGAGATAAGAGGATCTTTTGTGTGCTAATGAGATGACTGGTGGCTGGGGTCCCTAGATAGCTTCAGGATGGGGGCTGGTTGCCAGAAAGAAGGAGGCATGATTACAGGGTTGAACTTTCAGTCCCACTCCATGACCTCCCAGAGAGAAGAATATTGGGTTAACTACCAATGGCCAGTGATCTAATCAATCATGCCTCCATAATGAAACCTCCATAAAAACTCCTACGTTGTGGAATTTGGAGAGTGTCTGAGTTGGTGAACACAAGGAGATAATGAGAGGGTGGTGCACCCAGAGAGAGCATGGAATCTCTACTCTTCCCCTGTACTTTGCCCTAAGCCTCTCTTCCATGTGGCTGTTCCTATGATGTATCTTTTTTTTAATGTTTATTTACTTATTTTGGGAAAGAGACAGAGAGAGTGTGAGCAGGAGAGGAACAGAGAGAGAGAGAGAGAGAATACCAGTCAACCTCTGCATTGACAGCATGGAGCTTGATTTCATGAACTGTGAGATCATGACCTGAGCTGCAATTAAGAGTCTGAGGCTTAACCAATGGAGCCACCCAGGTGCCCATGTTGTATCTTTTATAATAAAATGGGAAGAGTAAATAAAGGGTTTCCTTGAGTTCTGTGAACTGTTCTAGCAAATTATTAAACCTGAGGAAAGGGTTGTAGGAACCCCTGATTTATCACCAGTCAGAAGTGCAGGTGTCAGCCTGGGACTTCCAAATGACATCTGAAGACAGGGCAGTCTTATGGGACTGAGCCCTTTAATTTGAGGGATCTGATGCTAACTCTAGGTAGAATAGTGTCAAAATTGAATTGTTGAACACACAGTTGATATCTGGAGAGTTGGAGAATAGGTTGATGTAAGGAAAAAAACCACACGTTTGGTGTCGAAAGTATTAGTAAAAACAGTTCAAAGGCTGACTTAACAAAATACTATAGACCAGAAGTATTTGGCATCTCTTCTTCCTTTAAGGATACCAAGTATTCCTATAGGACTATGACTCCACACTTGTGACCTCATTTAACCATAATTACCTTTCTAAAGACTCTGCCACCAAAAATAGCCACATTAGGTTTAGGACTTCACCTATGAATATGGCCAGGGGTGTAGGGGGCACAATTCAGTCTCTAACAGAAGGGTGATCAGAGAAGGCCTTTCAGAGAAGTTGACATTTCCACTGAGACCTAAAGGCTATAGGAGCCTGTTATGGGATGAGCCAGAGGAAGGTCACTCTACAAAGAAGAAACAGGCAGAGGTATAATGTGCATTTGTTATACTGTTAGAGAATATTGACTTATTATACAGAGGAAAAGAAAAAACACAGGATAGATGAAACTCATGAGATGTGTTAAATATAGAGAAGTAGCCAGTGGGTAGAACACATGTGTGTTAAATGTGGATAGAGATTAAAGGACCATGAGTAATACTTGAGAGGCACTAAATATACATGAAGCACCTAAGCACTAAATATTCATGACAAATTAAATATATACGAGATATTTAATGTCCAGAATGCACTAAATATACATGAGCACTTAATATTTATGAGGTCATAATCCAGTAACTCATTGGTAATATCTATTCTGGTCCATGTGTCCTCTGCCTAAAACACATAAACCCTTGGCTCAAATAAAACCCATAGCTGTTTAGCAGGTTAACTGGCAAGCTACAGCTATTGGCAAGGTATACTTGGCCCCATGTCTTGCTGGTAGAGCAAATGTATGTCATTGGCCTAGGACACCTTCTGTCTGTGGACTCCCTTGCTTGAACTTCAACTCTGGTTGAAGTTAGCAGAGAAGGCTAATGCAGCAGAGAGATGTAGGACATACAAATATTATGTAATCTAGGATTTAAGTAGCAAGATCTTTCGCTTCTTTTGCACCCTTTCCTAATAATGTGTTAACTTAACCCTGCATCTCTTTTCCGTTGGTTTTCACTGTATTTTAAATAAATAAACTGTGTGACTCAAGCATTTTTTTAAGTTTTTTTTTTTAAGTTTATTGTCACTGAAGCATTTTAATTTGATCTGTGAGTACTTCTGTTCTATAATATTTGGGACACCCTGCCTAATAATATAATTGATGTTTACCATTGCTATCAAGGTAATTTCCCATACAACAAAAGGCCTTAAAATGGGAAAAGCTCAGTGTGTTCTAGAACTGCACTGCTCAATATTGTGGCCACTAGCCACATGTGGCTATTTAAATTTAAAATAAGTAAAATAAAATAAAATTTAAAATTCATTTCCTTAGTTACACCAGCCATATTTCAAGTGCTCAATAGCTACATGTAGTCCAACAGCAACTGGACATTGCAGAAGAACATTTCCAGTATCATAGAATGTTCTGTTGGGTGGTAATGTTTTAGAAACTTAGAGGAGGCTAATAAGGTCAGAGGGTGATGATGAGGAAGGTAGCTGGAGATGAATTTGTGGGGGAAGGAGCTGTCAACATCATGCAGGGTCTTATGGATCATGTTAGAACTTGAACTGTAGTCTAAGTACAATATACATAATTTGGTTTATATTTTAAGAAGATTCCTTCTGGCTATTGACTAGAGAATGGGTTGGAAGATGTACAGAAGAGAGTTAGCATAGCTGGCCTGACTGCTATCTTTTGAAAGTCTGGCTTACAAGATTGGTGTTTAGCTCATGTTTGGCAACTCAGATTTTGGAAGGGTTCTCACCACGCAAATGTATGAATTGCTCACTTTCTCAAACTGAACACCCGCATAAAGTTGAACACCTGCCTTCCTTTGAGGACTCTGGAATTTTGGTACCTGCTAGGCAGAGGATGCCTATATGACTAACCCCCTATAAAATCCTTGGTTACTGAGTTTTAAACAAGCTTCCCTGATTAACATTTCACATGTGTTGTCATAACCCATTGCTAGGGGGAATTAACCACATCCTGTATGACTACAATGGGAGAAGACTCTTAGAAGCTTGGGTCTGGTTTCCCCTGGACTTTGCCCCATGTGCCTTTTCCCATTGGAGATTGCTTTGACTTTTTTGCTGTAATAAATTATGGACAGCCATGAGTACACTATACTCTGAGTCCTGTGAGTCTTCCTAGCATATCATTGAATATGGGGGTGCGTAGTCTTAGGGACCCCTAACAAAGAGGAGGCGGAGATAACAATGAAGGGGGAAGACCATTTAAGGAGCAATTTCAATCATCCAACCAGGTGAGACATAATGATGACTTGGACTGGAACAGTGGCAATTAAGATGGAGAGAGACAAATCAAAATTTTCAAAATAGTGTCTTCACTGCAGACATACAGACTTAAAGAGGGAATCCTAGGCTGATATAGTGTTGGGAAATTTGGTCTTTCTCCCAAGTTCCCCACTTCTTTTTGTGTTTTAACTTGGATTCAAGAAGTATGTATATATCTGCCTATAACTTTCAGAGAGTGAAAGCAGCTATATGTAACTCATGCAGGTTTTTCATTATCCATGTGCTCCAAAATTTGTAAGTTTTTCCCTTTAAACAGATTTCATTTCTGTCCCTTCTGTCTCTGCTTTCCCATTGCTGATCTCACCATTGTACCTCTTGATTCCATATTAATGCATCAACTTACGGAATCATTCTTCCTTAATGTTTATTTATTTTTGAGAGAGAGAGAGAGAGAGCAAGAGAGGGGGGGAAGGGGCAGATGGAGACACAGAATCCAAAACAGCCTCCAGGCTCTGAGCTGTCAGCACAGAGCCTGATGCAGGGCTCAAACCCATGAGTGGTGAGATCATGACCTGAGCCTAAGTCAGACACTTAACCGATGGAGCCACCCAGGGGCCCTAGGGAATCAGTCTTAATATCAGGTTCACCCACATAATCTAATCTTCCTTAATCACCAACCCTTCCCTAGTCTCATTACATTAAATTCCATTATCTCAGTTTTATAACTCCCATAGCCTATCCCCACACTATCTGGCTTAACTTCCCATCCAGATCCTCTCTGACACTTGTCCTCCTCTCCTTAGGGCTCCAGTGGCCCAATGTGCTCATTTCTAGTCCAAGGCTTTAGTTAGGCACTTTCTCTATTTTCTCTCTCCTTATCTCTTTCAGTCATAAAGACTTCCCTGATTGGCCCTGCCCCAATTGTACTTCTTAGTCCCTCTCAACCAAAACATTTAGAGTAGGTACCCCGTAATTTAGAATGTATGTATATATCAATTAGGACCTTTTTGTTTGGAAGTGACAGAAAACCCAACTCAGGCGGATTTATTAAACAATAAAAGAAAATTTAGTAATTCATGTCACTTAAGTTTTAGGTATATCTTCCTTTATTGGAGTTCTATCCAAAGATTCCAACAATGTCATCAGGATTTGGTTCTTCTCCATTTTTGGGTTCTACCTCCCATTAAGTTGCCTTTATTCTTGAGCTTTATCTATGTAATTTAATCTCATCCCCCAACACACCTCAAACCTCCACCTTCACATCTTCCCAGGTTCAAGTCCAATGGAAACATAGCATTTCTTCCTGGAAATTTTTAAGCAACTCTTGGAACTCACCTTCTCTGTCTTGAATTGGTCATACCCATCCCAGTACCAACATTGTGGTAAATAGAATTCTGGGTGGTGGCTGGTCAGACCTGGGTCACATGTTCCACCCCCCCGAACTAGAAGAAGAGCCCTATCTGAATCAAGTGGACTCAGAATGAAATAAGGAGCGTTTCTAAAGGAAAGTTAAGATAGGGTTATCAGAAGGGACACTGGGAGGCAAAACCAACAATTATGATCACCATAATTCATGTAATCTTATGAACTGCTTCATAACTTGCAGAAATTTCACCCTTTTTATTTTTCTAAATTGAATTAAATTTGGCACTGGCTAATATTAATGACCAATCTTCATGTGTCCTTCCCCACTTGAACATAATAAATCCTGGAAATTATGGAATTCAGGAAAATTGAACCAAGAGCTTTGGCCTAGGTTCATCATATTAGATAATAGCTTGGAGATATTCACTGCCCTCATTTTCCATTTGTTTTTTGTTTTACTTTGAGAGAGAGAGCAATAGAGAACACGTGAGCAGGGGAGAAGGACAGAGGAGGGGAGAGAGAGGGATAGAGGGAGAGACAATCCCAAACAGGCTCCATGCTCAGCACAGAGCCTGATGCTGCAGGACTCTAAACCCATGACCCTGGGATCGTGACCTGAGCCGAAATCAAGAATCGGATGCTCAACCAACTGAGCCATCCAGGTGTCCTCATTTTCCATTTAAATATAAGCAGCTCTACTGAGGTCCTCTACTCTTTCTAGACCGCTGGGATTTTTACTGTAGATCCTAAGGCTAAACTGCATAGTGTTGGACATCCATACTCCTCTTCAGTGGTTTTTGCACCTCCCTAGACAGACCTGTATGGTATCAAAACTCACATCTCTATTAGTCATATACTTATATGCTTTCAGAGTAATTGCTACAGTTTTACATAGGTAATATTTTCCTTCCAGGCTAAACTATTTGTTTTCTAATTTATGCTTTTGTGTGCCTCACTTTGCTGAGCATAGAGAACACAGCAAATACTTGTTGATAGGTACAAAGAGGAAAATACATAGTTTTTCCTAAGAGAATTTACAACTGGCCAAGGGGATACAACCCAGAAGAAGAAACCCAGATAAGACCACAAATCAAGGAAGAATAGGAGATTTAGAAAATGAGAAATGGAAGCACTATAGGGACTCTAGGAGTATAAGATTAGATCTTACTGGGGGTTTAGGACAGGTTACATAAAGATAGACTCATTAAAGAATGCTTCTGAAGTCTTGAACCCTTTTGAGAGAGGAAAGAAACTTTTGTTTTTGATTTTCTAATATTTTGAAAGAAGGATTTTTTTAAATCTAAAACAACACTGTTGGAGATGGATGCAGAAGTCTGGAATACAAATTATTCTCTCTGTCTCTCTGTCTCTGTCTCCAGATCCCTCTTCATTAAGATTCAGACTTCATTTAAATTTAATTTGCAAGAGGTGTCATTTTTATTAATTTAATATTTAATATCTATTAATGTGGATTCAATCTGTGTAATTTGATTTCATAATGGTTATGCAACTAGTGCTACCAATCTTTCACCCACTCTTTTCAACTTTCATGTCAGTGGTAGGAGCCCTTGACCTGGTCTGGAGGGATAAGAAGGTAGACCAGCAAACTGCAGGCACTGTTGTAGCATTTGTCTGCCCCTCAACTCCCAGGCCCTGAAGAGTAGTATAGTGTTTAGGTATATAATAACACTAACTGGTGAAAAATATATCTGATATTCCCCTCTTGCTTTTCCCAGACACTTTTCTAATAGAATTGACAATGAAACTAGGTGGCCTAATATAAGATATTGGTGAAGAGGAACACAGTGACTTAAAGCATCAGACACAAGAAAAGCATCCTCTTTTATTATAAGAAAATGCCAAGAAGCAGAGAAATAAACATTAAGTTTTTTAATAGGAATATCTACATCTCATTTGTCTGTGAGTGACTGATAACCAATAAAAAATGAGGGGTGCCTGGGTGGCTCAGTCAGTTGAGTGTCCAACTTTGGCTCAGGTCATGATCTCATGGTTCATGGGTGCAAGCCCTGTCTGTGTTGGGCTCTGTGCTGACAGCTCAGAGCCTGGAGCTTGCTTCAGATTCTGTCTCCCTCTCTTTCTGCTCCTCCCCTGTTCACGCTTTGTCTCTCTCTCAAAAATAAATAAATATTTGTAAAAAATGAAATTCTGGAATGCTATTTGCATACTTTTGAAAAAAGAGGTACCAGAATAACATTTGTGTGCGCTCTTTAACAAAATAGTACTAACAATAGGGTCATTACTGTACTTCAAATAACCCACTACAGGGGCGCCTGGGTGGCGCAGTCGGTTAAGCGTCCGACTTCAGCCAGGTCACGATCTCGCGGTCCGTGAGTTCGAGCCCCGCGTCAGGCTCTGGGCTGATGGCTCGGAGCCTGGAGCCTGTTTCCGATTCTGTGTCTCTCTCTCTCTGCCCCTCCCCCGTTCATGCTCTGTCTCTCTCTGTCCCAAAAATAAATAAAAAACGTTGAAAAAAAATTAAAAAAAAAACAAAAACAAATAACCCACTACAGGACTGGATAAGAGAGTGGGGTCAAAGCTGGAAAGATAAGTTAGTATGGAGAAGGGGGAGCTAGTATATTCAGAAACTGCTTTTGTTTCTGCCACCAGAGTTCTCTAATTGTTCTTTGATGGTTATTATGTATCAGATGTTAGATGAAAAAGTGGTTTGCACTTCCCTTAAAGAGTCCCTTAAAGATGGGGGCAGGAATCTGCATTTTTAACAAACCCTGTAGGATTCAAATGTAGGTGATCTGAGGATTGTACCTTGAGAAACACTGCACATTCAGAGCATTCAGTGCTTCAAATTTCTATGCAGAAAGTAAAGTGTAGAAAGCTCTCTAGTTGGAGAGAGTGGTTAGGGGGACTCATCCAGAAAGTTTGTTTAGAAGACAAACACCCTGGGGACACCTAGGTGGCTCAGACTGTTAAGTGATTCTTGATTTTGGCGCAGGTCATGATCTCATGGCTTGATTCATGAAATTGAGCCCCGAGTCAGGATCTGCACTGACAGCTGGAACCTGCTTGGGATTCTTTTTCTCCCTATCTCTCTGCCTCTCCCCCACCTGCATGCTTGTTCTCTCTCTCTCTCTCTTTCTCTCTCTCAAAATAAATAAATAGACTTCAAAAAAAAAAAAGAAAGAAAGAAAAAGAAAACAGACACCTTGTATGTTTATTTAAGATGATGGGGGGCTCTTGAGGGACACTGGTACAGGCGTTGGTTAAGAAATGCTTAAGAAGAGCGCTTCTTAAACTTCAATGTGCACACAAATCACCAGGGATCTTATTAAAATGTGGATTCTAATTCAATGGGACTGGGTGGGTCCTGAGGATTCTGTATGTCTAACAAGCTCCCAGGTGATGCCAATGCTGATGGTCCCAGGACCGCCCTTTGGTAAGATTTTAACTGAAAGTGGGGTTATGTAATGGAGAGAGGCATGGTCAGAAATTGTATGCAAAGTGAAAAACTAAGACATGAAACATAGCCAAGGTCTGAAGAAGACTTAATAACCAAAGGTTAAACAAATCAGAATCAGGAAAGAGGAGGTAGCTGGTTAATTCAGACAGGCTAAGAGTGAATCACCAAGGTTTTTTTTTCTCCTACACGGAGCATGTTTAATGTGTACACGAAAAAAGGGTGGTCACAGATAGGGTCACAGACCAGGTCTAATCAGCCTATACCCAAAAAAATCCAGCCAAGTTTCTTAAAGAAACTTCATTGTTCTCTCTGATTAAAAAACCCACCTCCCACAAGCTAGAAAATGCAACTTTGCAACACAGGATAACTGATCATCACCACAGAAGTTTCAAAAACCAAGATGTCATATCTTTCTTTGCTGAAAATCTTGGATGGTTTCCCCTGTTAGGGACAAATCTAGGCTTCTGAGCTCTTAGTTCAGTTTCTTCCACTTCCTTTTAAAAAAAAAAGAATTTAATGTTTATTCATTTTTGAGAGAGAGAGAGAGACAGAGGGTGAGTGGGGGAGGGGCAGAGAGAAAGGGAGACACAGAATCTGAAGCAGGCTCCAGGCTCTGAGCTGTCAGCACAGAGCCTGACACAGAGCTCGAACTCACAGACCAGGAGATCATGACCTGAGCCAAAGTCGGATGCTTAACCGACTGAGTCACCCAGGCGCCCCTAATTTCTTCCACTTCTGCCCTAGCCCTGCATTTCCAGCCCTATATCTCACCAATATCCAGTTTTCTCCAGGGTATTTCCTACTTGTAGGCCTCTGCTCTAGTCAGTTTTTTGTTTGTTTTTGTTTTTGTTTTTTTGCTGGAATGCCTTTTTTCTAATATATTATTCAAAGCTTTGTTTAAACATAATGATGATGATTATGTTTAACAATCTCTATTTGTCTGCTCTGTACTTACTGTTTGGTAGGCACTACATTATCAGAATGAATTCCTACTATGACTCTGAAAGGTAATGATGATTATGATTGTCCATTCATTCACTCAGCAAATATTTATTGTGCCCCTGAGGTGTTCCAGGAACTTAAAACTAAATAGACAACTCCCTTCCTTCAACAGGTTTACATTGCAGTTTAAGAGACAGATAATAGACACAGTGATAAACGCTATGGGGAAAAAAAAAATGAAGCAGAGTATGGGGATACTGGTAAAGGGAATGATTTGAGCCTGAATAACAACAACTGCTACCCTAAAGGATTACTGGAGGCAGAGAAAAAAATAAATGCAAAAGGTCTGCTTGACATGTTTTGGCAAGGAGAGGGTGACTGAAGAGGATGGTTGGAGTTGAGGAGAGGTGGGGCTAAATCCTTAGGAGGGCCTTATAAGGTAAGGCCTCTCCCTCTAAGTTAGATGTGAAGCCACAGTCCTTTTTAAAGGAGTTAGGAGTGATTGCCTTGACAATTGATTATAGGGGAACAAGAGCAGAGTCGGAGATGTGTTAGGAGTCTGCTGCAAAGATCCAGGTGAGACATGATGGAGGCATGGCCCAAGTTAGAAGCAGTGGAGTCAGGGAGTAGTGGTCAGATTCTGCATCTATTTAGAAGGTTCAGGAGGCAGGATGTAGGCGGCAGTGAGAGAATGAGAATAGCTAAAGACAGCTGAGTGTTTTGGCCTCTACAATTAGTGGGATGGAGTTGCTATTTGTTGTTATCTTATAGATAAGGAATTTGAGGTTTAAGATGGTGTCATAACTCCTCCAAAGTCAACTGTCTAGTTGTCTGTTACAGGTTTATCTGGAAAGATTGAGTAGTAGTTTGCCTTTTTCCCATCTCCTCAAGAAATAGCCTTCTTATGTAAAGACAGCACTGAACCCAGGAAGAGTTTGTGGGATTTTAGGACTTCCAGATGTCTCCCTCTCCCAGAGCATCCAGCAAAGGACAGTTCCTAGGCTGGGATGGCTGCAGGATGCTTGCAAAACAGGTTACTAAGCACTAAGACCCTAAGTGCCATAAGAGTGCTGGGCTGTTTTGCTCCCCAGAATGGAGAAGACCTCTGGGGTCTTCTGAGGACTGTCTCTGGCCAGACAAAGGAGAATCAATAGCATAACCGCAATTCAGAGTCTCAGGACCACTCAAACCCTAGAGGTTTTGTACAGTTCACTGCAATGGGTAAAAGAGTCCCAGAAATAATTCTTGCCCACATCAATGAGTGGGAGCTCTGAGCCACATTTTATTTGAAGGAAGGAAGGGAAAGAAGGAGGGAAGGAAGAAAGGAAGGAAGGAAGGAAAGCTTGGGAATGCAAACTGGTGCAGCCACTCTGGAAAACAGTATGGAGGTTCCTCAAAAAATTAAAAATAGAACTACCCTATGACCCAGCAATTGCACTACTAGGTATTTATCCAAGGGATACAGGTATACTGTTTTGAAGGAGCACATGCACCCCCATGTTTATAGCAGCGCTATCAACAATAGCCAAGTATGGAAAGAGCCATATGTCCATTGATGGATGAATGGATAAAGAAGATGTGAGATATATATATATATATCTCACATCTTCTTTATGTGATTAAAGAATGTATATGTATATATATACATACAATGGAGTATTACTTGGCAATCAAAAAGGATGAAATCTTGCCATTTGTAACCATGTGGATGGAACTAGAGAGTATTATGCTAAGTGAAACTAGTCAGAGAAAGACAAATACATGATTTCACTTATATGAGGACCTTAAGATAGTAAACAGATGAACATAAGGGAAGGGAAGCAAAAATAATATCAAACAGGGAGGGGGACAAAACATAAGAGGCTCTTAAATATGGAGAACAAACAGAGGGTTACTGGAGGGGTTGTGGAAGGGGGGATGGGTTAAATGGGCAAGGGGCGTTAAGGAATCTACTCCTGAAATCATTGTTGCACCATGTGCTAATTAACTTGGATGTAAATTAAAAAATAAAGAAATAATTTTTAAAAAAAGAAAGAAAGAAAGCTGATAGCAGTGTTCATTATGGCATTGCTAATTAAAGGAAAACCTTGGGAACAAACTAAATGTTCAACAATGTGGGAATAACTGATTAAATTATGGTATTTATATAGAGTATAATACTATGTATCTGTTTAGAAAGCTGGAGCAGATCTGTATTTATAGATATGGAAAGGTGTCCACAATGTGTTACAGAATGAAAGGATCAATTTACAGAACAGAATGTAGAGTGTGATTCTGTGCAAGTGAAACCATGTGCGTATGTATGCATATACAAATATATATGTGAAGAGACAGTTGGAAGCAAGTTCACAAAATGTTAATAATGCTTATCTGTGGCTAGTGAGGTTTATGTAATTTAACTTATTTCCTGCTTTTCTGGATTAACTGAATTTTTTAAATGAGCATGTCTCAATTATATAATCAGAAAAAAAACATTTTCATCTTAGGAAAAACATCTATTAGAATTTTGCAATTTTGTCTTTAATTGTGCTATAAAACAGTTTTATCTAAAGCTAAATTTAAAATATTAGACATTTGTGCCTTAGAAAATTTTTATTAAGCCTCCATTTTTATCAATTAAATGTTGAAACATTAGATACATTAAGTGGTGTCTCTTTATGCTAACCGCTAAGCACTTTGGTAAAAACACTCAGCTCCATTTACTAATTTTTAGCATTACTTTCCTTGGGCTTTCTTCCTAACAAAAATTAAGTGGTTATTTTTTTTAAACCACAGTTATTTCTACCAATAATATGACGTGAATTCCACTGATATTCATTTTTTTACTGAGGCAGAAATAGTTTTGAAACAACCAAAGAAAAAAGTACTGTTCAAAGGCTGGGATTTTAGCACATTTTTCACAATAATTCTTTCTTTCCAGTTGATTACAAGACTATATGATCTGCAAGTTACTTTTTCTATAATCATTAAAATGCTAATGCTATGGACACTACATTTATCTTTATGATATTTCTAAATACATGGTTCTTGGATAAGTAGATGAGGTCAAATCAGGTGATAGGTTAAATTCCAACTCTTGGAGTGTTAGGTTCAAGACCATTATTAGGTATTAAAGATGAAAATCACCAAATTAGTTGAAAGACAATTTCAAAGAATTATAAGGCCATTGACAATGACATCAAGACCTGTACCATGCCTGGAAAATACTGAATAAAGGAAATCAAGCTAGACTTGTTTTATATTCAAGAAAAGGAGACATCTTGTTTTCTTTTGTTCACTAAAAAGTAGGAATGGGAAAAAGAGAAAAAGAAAAATGAGGTAGAAGATCATGAAACATACAAATTTGCTGGAAAATAGGCAAAGTAAACAGAAGCATAATTAAATTTGAAAAAAGTAGATCAGTGATAATAGAAATGGGGCATAGACCATAAGATGTTAGAGGTGATGAAACAAGTAGATCTAAATAAAAAGGAAACTTATTTGGATGGGTGAATAATAATTTATTAGACTTTGCCCTATCCTTCATTTCTATATCTAATCAGTCACCAGGTTCTGCTGATGCTTGAATTCCCAGCAAAACTGGTAGATATTAAAAAATGGTCTTCAAGTGGCACCTGGCTTGCTCACTTGGTAGAGCATGTGACTCTTGATCTTGGGGTCATGAATTTGAGTCCCACATTGGGTGAAGAGTTCTCTTAAAAAAAATAATGGTCTTTGGGGTGCCTGGGTGGCCCAGTCGGTTAAGCGTCCGACTTCAGTTCAGGTCATGATCTCACAGTTCTTGAGTTCGAGCCCTGTGTTGGGCTCTGTGCTGACAGCTCAGAGCCTGGAGCCTGTTTCAGATTCTGTGTCTCCCTCTCTCTCTGACCCTCCCCTGTTCATGCTCTGTCTCTGTCTCAAAACTAAGTAAACATTAAAAATAATAATAATAAGGGGCGCCTGGGTGGCTCAGTTGGTTAAGCGTCCAACTTCTTCGACTCAGGTCATGATCTCACGGTTCGTGAGTTCGAGCCCCATGTCAGGCTCTGTGCTGACAGCTCAGAGCCTGGAGCCAGCTTTGGATTCTGTGTCTCCTTCTCTCTCTGCCCCTTCCCAGCTCATGCTCTGTCTCTGTCTCAAAAATACATTAAAAAAAATTTTTTTTTAAATTAAAAAAAAATAATAATAATGGTCTTTGAGTTAACTCACTACCTGTTCCTAGTTCTAATTCTCTTCCTTCAATCCTATCCCAGGTTCTTTCTGTAAATCTGGTTTCTAAACGGCTTTACTATCAGTGAAAGATAAACCTAAAACTCTAAATCTTATTCAGATTTCATTCCACCCATGAGCTTATTTACATTTTTATTAAGGGATGCTTGCAAGAAAAAGCCTTCAAAACTTGTGTCCATCTTCAGCCTGACCTTGCCCTCTTTTGGGTTCCATGCCAGACCAGTGTTTTTAGTGGCCCACAATACATGCTGGACTACGGACCACTCAACCGCACTGCCTCAAAACTTGCTCCTCCTCCTGGATTCCACATCTTCCCTTTCCCTCATCCCTCACATTCTAAAAATTGGTCCTCCTAAAAGCCCTCTGAATCAATTCCCCCTTCTCTGTTCACAATGCTAAGGCCTTAGTTCAGGCGCTAATCACTTAGCGACTGGACTTGCACTAGCTTTTTAAATGGCCTTTCTGTAAATATAAAAACAGGGAGGGGGACAAAGCATAAGAGACCTTAAATATGGAGAGCAAACAGTGTTACTGGAGGGGTTGTGGGAGGGGGGATGGGCTAAATGAGTAAGGGGCATTAAGCAATCTACTCCTGAAATCATTGTTGCACTATACGCTAACTAATTTGGTTGTAAATTAAAAAAATAAAATTAAAATTAAAAAAATAGTAAAAAAATATATAAAGAAAAAATAATAATAAATGGCCTTTCTACCTCCAATCCACTTTCCATTTGGCCATCACTCTAAAATGTACAATTAAGAATTGTAAATTTAGCGGCACCTGGGTGGCTCAGTCAGTTAGGCGTCTGACTTTGGCTCTGGTCATGATCTCATGGTTCGTGGGTTTGAGCCCTGTGTCAGGCCCTGTGCTGACAGCTCAGAGCCTGAAGCCCGCTTCGGATTCTGTGTCTCCCTGTCTCTGACCCTCCCCTGCTCATGCTGTGTCTCTTTCTACCTCTCTCAAAATAAAGAAACATTAAAAAAAAGTTTATACTTCTAAAAAAAAAAAAAGAATTGTAAATTTAAAAGTGATCATGTCAGTTGCCTGCTAAAAAAATTCTTCAATGGCCTTTCATTGCTTTCAGGATTGAAAAAACAAACACCTGGGCATAGCATATAAGATTTTTTGTGAACTGGTTGCTGTCTACTCTTCTAATCTCTCTCTTCCTCATTCTTTAAACACACTGCACCCCATTCATGCTGAAATGATTGTTGTTTTTCAAACAAGTCATGTCCTCTTACCTCCGGCCCTGTAGTCAAGCTGTTCCTTCAGCCTGAAATGACTCCCCTTTACCCTACATCCATCTGCAAGCTCCTACTCGTGCTTGAAGACTCACCTCATGTCCCCTTTTCAGAAGACTTTTCTGACCTATTTAGGCAGAGTTTCAGATAGACATTTATTCTATAGAATCTATGGTAGTATAGTGTTTTATTTATTGTTGCACAACAAATTATTCCAAAACTTAGTGGCTTAAAAAATAATAAACATTTATTATCTTTCATAGTTTTTATGGGTCAGGAATATGGGAGCCACTTGACTGGGAAGATCTGGTGAGGGGTTTCTCATGAGGTTCAGTCAGATGTCAGCTGAGGCTGCAGTCACCTGAGGGCTTGAAAGGGGCTGGAATATCCACTTCCAATGGCTTACTCACATGGCTGGCAAGTTGGTGCTGGATGTTGGTGGAGGCCTCAGTGTCTCCTCTTGTGGGCCACTCCACAGAGCTGCTTAAGAGTCTTCATATGATGATTGCTGGCTTCCCCCGAATCAGGCAATCCAAGAGGCCAAAGCAGAAGTTACAAGTCCTTTATGACTTACTCTTGGAAGTCACCTACTATAACTTCTGCCATAGTCTGTTGTTTACATAGACCAGCCCCAATTCACTGTGGGAGGAGACCACATAAGGACATGAATACAAAAAAGTGAGGATCATTGGGAGCCATCTTGGAGACTGGCTAAGACATACAGAGTAACAAATGCATCATATCTCACTAGCCAGTGATGACAAAATATCATACATACTTTAGTGTTCATATTATGATGGCATAAGCCTTCATGGCCTATTTCCTAGAACTAGAAACCTCTTTTTCTTCTGTATTTCTCATGTGGTTCTTACTACAGGATCTTTCTCAGGATCAATCCCTTTCATTCTTATGCCCCAACTTTCTGGATCTGGTCTAGCCCTGCCATCTCTCACCCTTATGAGGATGCAGCCCCACTGGGTACCACTGTCTTGCACAGATGACTGTCACCATTGTTTCTACCACTGACTTTAGCAAGTACTTGATATTCCTCCAAGAAAGTGGAACAAGCTCAGGAGCACAACTAAGGCCAGGATGTGACATTAACACACCTTTTTAGAAGGCTTAGGAAATACTTGAAATGTAATAGAGTAACTTACACTGTTATTAGCCGTGGTAACTCTGAGAGGTCCACTGTCTGCACTTACCCTCAAATAGCATAAACATAGGTCCTCTGGAAACTCCATCACTGCCAGATGATATTCTTTTGCTGTATGTCCTACAAAAGACAAAGTACAACATAATCTGTCATCACTCCAATTCCTAAGGTCTTGGATTTTCAGTCTTTAAATAACACCACAGATGGAACTCAACAATCCACACCACGGCATGCTGGGCCAAGCACTCTTTATTTTTTGTTTACAGCCTCTCCCCTAGCACTGGCTAAAGGAAGTAAGCCTGTGCTCTCTCCCAGCGTTCCTTCCCATCCCACTTCCATGATGCTTACAAACAATTACCCAAAGAGTAGTTCCTCAGCTCTGCAAATATATTCAGTGATGCATAAGCACAGGACAGTCTAAATTCACACTTATAGTACTAATTATCCATAGTGGCAGAAAACTACTAAGATGTGTCTTATTAACATCTCAAAGCATCTCCATTTGCTTTACCTTAATTATTTGGGGCCTTCTCCAAGAACGAGAGATGGGTGATTGCTTTACATTTACATAGCCCAAGAGATCATTTCAAGGTGTTTCCCAGAGCTAAAGAAGAGTTGGTACCAAAAGGAAATTGGATCCTTTGCTTTTAGATGGTAGTGTTTCCAGCTGCTTTACTCACCAAGGTTAAAAAATAAAACCCTGGCTACAGCCAGCCTGGTTATGTCACCTGCTGTAATTACTTCTTGGAAAGCACGCCTCCCTTCATTAGAGAGCCCCGAGGTCAGACAGCAAAAATAGGAGCTGAAAGAGATACTAAAGGAATAAGTGGTGCCTAGAGATCGAAAATAATGTTGAGCAGATTGTCATGTGGAAACAGTGGGCTGCCGTGAAGTGACCGGAGATTTTGGAGTCAGGCAAATGTTGGGCACAGTGATGCTTTCCCTGTAGGGGTAACTCAGACTTCACTTCTTTGGCCTTGGATTCTTCTCCTGTAAAATGATGGTAATAATCTATACCTCATAGGATTGAAGATTAAATGAGAAACTAAATAACAAGAAAGAAAGAAAGAAAGAAAGAAAGAAAGAAAGAAAGAAAGAAAGAAGAAAACGTATAATCAAACTTTGGCAGGTAGTTAGGCTGTGCTCCAGGTACAGCAGTGGGTGCTGGGGATAGAGTGGTGAACACACAAAAATGAGCCACTGTCTTCACTTAGATTCCAGTTCCAGAAGCGAAAACCGGCATTAGTTAAACCAAGAACTACCTAATTACATGTGTGGTGAATGCTATAAAGAAGAAGGCTTGGGTATTATAAAAGGATACCTGACCTAAATTAGGGTGTCAGTGAATGTGGCCTTGAGGTAGTATTGCCAAAGATGGGGACTGTGGGGTAGGGAAGAACATGTCAGGTTTCAGTAAGAGCAATCTAGGCTCAATAAATGGAAACCATTATTAGTATTATTTATTCAATAAATATTGAACATCTACCATGTGTACTGCACTACTATGCATCATGAAGGTACAATAAATCTGTGAACTTGAGCAAATAGCTTAATTTCTTTGAGCCTCAGTATGTTCATCTGTAAAATGGGGATATTAATATCATCTACCTCCTTAGTCCTTTTTTGAGGATTCAATGAGATAGTGTATGTAAAGTGATTAACACAGTGGTTGGCATAGGAATAAGATAATTTGTGTTAATGATATTATTTTTATTCATTAGTCAAGACTGGCTACATAATTTGCAGGGCCCAGTGCAAAATGAAAATGTAAGGTCTGATGTTAAAAAATTATTAAGAATTCCAAAACAGCAATAGCACACAGCATTAAACTAAGTGTGGGGCCCTGGGTAACTGTACAGTGAACACACTCACAAAAATAGTCCTATCACTAATTATGTCATATGTACACGTATGTGTTTATATAGCTTATCTATCCAAAAAGGTTGAGTTTTTCTTGGGGGCAACTTCCAGAACTCAAATTGCTGAATTTACTTTACAAGGATAAAATATATACCTATTCAGTATATCAATGGATGATTGGTGCTTACATTTTTCTCAACTTTTTATTATGAAAAATGTTCAAACAGCAAAATTATAAGAATTTTATTATGAACACATGTATACACCCCACCTAGATTCTACAACTAATGTTCTATTGTATTTGCTTTATTACCATCCATTCTTCAAATCATCTATTAATCTGTCTTGTTTTTAGTGCATTTCAAACTAAATTCCAGACATCAATATCACTAACTAAAATCCAATTTACTTAGTTTTTTTTTTCTTTTGATGTAAAATTGACATACAGAGGAGTGTACGGTTCTGAAGAGTGAATTTGCTAAGTTTCGACAAATGCATATACCTCTGTAAAGCAGACCTCTAGAACATCACCATTACCCTAACACGTTCCTTCATAACCCTTCCCAATCAGTCTCCATCCCAACCTCCCTCAGAGATAGCTATTATTCTGATTTTTTTTTTCTGATCCTTAAGTTTTTAAAACTTAAAGCTAAGTTTAATAAGTACTTAACTTCAATGTTTTCTCACATGGGCACATAGAAAATTCTGCAGACTGTAAAATAAGAGAGATAAAGCTAGGATACTCTGATGTACTCAACAAATATTTGTTGAAACAAAGAGTAAAACTAGGGAAATCACTAGAGTACTTTTTGTTTTTAATAGTTTCAGTTTTTGGTAAAAGTGATACAATGTGTACTCCAGAAAAAATGTAAGTGATATTAAAAAATACAGAGAGAAAATTAAAAATCACTCATCATACAGGGGTAAACATTTTTAATATTGTGATAGAATTTCTCCCATGTATTTATTTATATATACATATTGTGATCTATGTAATTTGATAAAAATGGGGTCATACACATACACAATCTGTTTCTGTCACTTAACAATATGCTATAGATATCTTTCCTCATCGATAAATATAGAGTGGAATCCTCATTTTTTTTTTTTTAATTTTTTTTAACATTTATTTATTTTTGAGACAGAGAGAGACAGAGCATGAACGGGGGAGGGTCAGAGAGAGGGAGACACAGAATTTGAAACAGGCTCCAGGCTCTGAGCTGTCAGCACAGAGCCCGACGCGGGGCTCGAACTCACGGACCGTGAGATCGTGACCTGAGCCGAAGTCGGCCGCTTAACCAACTGAGCCACCCAGGCGCCCCTGGAATCCTCATTTTTAATGGGCAGAGTAGATGGACATATTCTTTAATTAGCCACTTATCTACCCATGAACATGTAAGATTGTTTCCAAGTTTTCAATATTATCAGCAACACTGCAATGGACATCCTTGTACATACATCTTTTTCTGAATTATGTAATTATTTCCTTAGGATAAATTGCTAACGATAGGATTACTAGGGTAAGGATGGGATTACTAGGGATTACTAGGGTTACAACCTGAACATGTTTTACGTTCTGGTTTATGATACCAAAATGCCTGCCAGAAAGGAGGCAGAAATTTACATCTATTGACTGGCTAAGCTTTAAATTTTTAAGAAGACAAAATGAATATTTTATCTTTTTTCCTTTAGGATAGAAAAGAGGGAAACACATGAAGGGTTAATATACCTAGATTTAAACCAGCAAATGAGAATGTATACAGAAGTGCCTCTAAAAGTGGCCTGGCTGGCTCAGTCGGTAGAACATGGGACTCCTGATGTCAAGGTTGTGAGTTCAAGCCCCGTGATGGGTTTGGAGCCTACTTAGAAAAAAAAAAAAAAAAAAAAAAAAAAAAGGTGGGGCACGTCTGTGGTTCAGTTGGTTAAGCGGCCGACTTCGACTCAGATCCTGATGTCACAGTTCAAGTTCATGAGTTTGAGCCCCCTGTCGGGCTCTATGTTGACAAGCACAGAGCTTGGAGCCTGCTTCGGAATCTGTGTTTCCGTCTCTCTCTTCCCCTCCTCCACTCATGCTCTGTCTCTGTCTCTGTTTCTCTCTCAAAAATAAATAAATGTTAAAAACAAAACAAAACAAAAAAAACAAACAAGTGCCTCTAAACGCACTGCAGATCAATCCAGTTGAGCTCAATTCAGTAAAAAAAAAAAAAAAAAAAAAAATTAAGTGACTACCACGTGCAAAGATAAGGCTAGCTGGTAGGAGCAAAAAGATGAGAAGCCATGAACTCAGTATCCAGAATACTCACACCACCCTAATAGCACAAATTCCTCAGCTACAGTGAAGGACCCTGAGGATTTACTCTTAAAGGGGCAATGACTCCTGCTTTAAATTTGGTAAAAAACTCAAAAGATTTAAGTGAAAAGTAAGTCTCTCTCTCAGCCTTGTTCCCCAGCTCTGTACCTTCACCGATTGCTCCACTCTCTAGAGGTCACCACTGCTACTTATTTCCTGTATATCTTCCCAGAAAATGCTTTGCATATGTGTATACAGGCATATGCTGAGCAGGCAAAAAATTGTCCACTCATGGCTTACTCATACAAGCAGTTTTTAAATACAATAGTTTTATACTTACACATGATTTCACACGTTGCTTTTAAAATTATGCCTCGGGGATTATTCCATATGTATTCATATAGAGTTGCTTCATTTATTTTTAACTTGGAGATTGTTCCATAGCCGTTTTAGGAAGCTGCTTCATTCTTTTTTACCATCTACACAATTTTTCATTGCGTGAATGTATTTAACCAGTATTCTGTTAATGGACCACTAGGTTGTTTCCAACATTTTGCTAATATAATCCTGCAATGAATACCCCTCTAGATACTGAAATCATTTTGGAGTAAGAAATGACTTGGGGCGCCTGGGTGGCTCAGTTGGTTGAGCGTCCGACTTCGGCTCAGGTCATGATCTCACAGTCTGTGGGTTCAAGCCCCGCGTCGGGCTCTGTGCTGACAGCTCAGAGCCTGGAGCCTGTTTCCAATCCTGTGTCTCCCTCTCTCTCTGCCCCTCCCCCAGTCTCACTTTGTCTCACTCTGTCTCTCAAAAATAAATAAATATAGGGGCGCCTGGGTGGCGCAGTCGGTTAAGCGTCCGACTTCAGCCAGGTCACGATCTCGCGGTCTGTGAGTTCGAGCCCCGCGTCAGGCTCTGGGCTGATGGCTCGGAGCCTGGAGCCTGTTTCCGATTCTGTGTCTCCCTCTCTCTCTGCCCCTCCCCTGTTCATGCTCTGTCTCTCTCTGTCCCAAAAATAAATAAAAAACGTTGAAAAAAAAAAATTAAAAAAAAAAAAAAATAAATAAATATAAAAAAAAAATTAAAAAAAAAAGAAATGACTGTGGGAAGGTAGTCATATTTGGCTTCAAGTCAAATTAGTAAGTACTTGGTAGAGACATTTGTTGGCTTATAGATGAGCACTAAAAGAACAAATCATTAAAGATGCTGTATCTGAAATACATTCCCCCAAACAACCATTAAAACAAAAGAAAAGCATAAAAGCCAACAGGAAATCTCCACCCACTTAGACTCCTCAGGAAGAGTAAATAGGCCTTATCCAGTGTCTTCCAGGTCCACAGTGGAGCTTTGTCACACTAATAGTGAGAACGCATTGTAGAATCCATGCCTTGGCACTAACAACTTCCCCTAGAGAATTTGGATCTAGCAATCTGGACATACAAATATTCATTTGTCACACAAATATTCATCAAAAGGCCTTTGGACATGCAAGTGAAGGAGCAGATTTCCTTTTGCCCTTCCTTTTGACTTTTTGTTTTTAACTTATTTTTAAATAATTACAGTCAGAGAAAAGTTTCAAGAATAGCACAAAGAACTCCCACTTTATTCAAGTTTACTATTTTTACTTTCTATTATGATTTTTTTATTTTTTTTAACATTTATTCATTTTTGAGAGGCAGAGGATGACAGAGTGCGAGTGGGGGAGGGGCAGAGAGAGAGGGAGACACAGAATCTGAAGCAAGCTGTCAGCACAGAGCCCCATGGGGGGCTCTAACTCAGGGACTGAGAGATCATGACCTGAGCCGAAGTTGGACATCCAATCAATTGAGCCACCCAGGCCCCCCTCAAATTTACTATTTTTAAAAGGTTTGGCCACATTTTCCTCTTTTTACATATATATGGGTTTTTTTCTGAATTATTTAAAAGTAGGTTACATATATCATGCTCCTTTACCCCTTAATACTTCAGTGTGTGTTTCCTGAAAACAAAGGTATCCCATTGATTTTGGGGTGGGGGAAAGTGACCTGGCTATTTCCATCTAAGAGCTAGAAGGAAGCTTAAGGTGTCTACTTTATTTTACACACAGGGAAACCCAGAATTTGGCAAGTGAGTCAGCCAAGGTCACATTGCCAGTATCTGAGATGAGATCCTCTCTTCTGGCTTTTTCCACTCTATAAGCCATTAGGAATCATCTGGTCCAAACAGTTCAATAAATTTTAAAAAGTGTTTTTTTCTTTAAGTTTATTGATTTTTGAGAGAGACAGAGAGAGAGAGACAGAGAGAGAGAGAGAGAGAGAGAGAGAGAGCGTGAGTTGGGGAGGGGCAGAGAGAGGGGGAGATAGAAAATCCCAAGCAGGCTCCACATAGTCAGCATGGAGCCTGATGTGGGGCTTGAACTCACAGACCGTGAGGTCATGATGTTAGCCAAAATCTAGAGTCAGACGTTTAGCCAAATGAGCCACTCAGGTACTCCCAAACTGCTCAATAAATTTTATAAATGAGGAAAGTACAGCTCAGAGAGGGTTTGTGATTTGTCTAAGGTCACATAGAAGGTTCTTGGCCTGGATTCCATAGGTAGCTAAACCTCTTTGCTAAGGTGCTCAAGGAGAAGACGAATTTTCCTGAATGCACACTCGGTGAGTAAGCTGATAAGTGGACATCTAGAGCTTTTGCCTGCCCAGAAATAACTTCTTCTCCTGACAACAGCTTTGGAAAACCATCCCTCTTTCATTGCATACAGAGTTAGTGGGATGGTCCTTCAAAGTGCCCCACCCTTCTGTCCATGAAATGGACATGTAACCCAACCTAGGTCAGTGGTCTCTGTGGCATTTGAATCTCAAGGAGAGGGACTCAGGACTGAAAAAGGGTGAGGTGATTTCTCCTGAAGTTCGTGCTGAAGAGGCCTCCTGAAGAGGCTGCTTATTGGCTCTTGTTGCTCATCAGCTTTGCTTCCCATCCTTCCTGAGATTTGCTTCTTCAGCATTTATTTCCATTCTCTGAGCTACCCCCATATCTTTCCGATGATTTCCATAGGCTTAGGTTGGCCGGGTTAGTTAACAGCTGACAAAAAAAAAAAAAGAAAAAAATGTTGCTTTCAGAAACACTTGCCCAAACAGAACTGTGACTTAGGTTGCATTAAAAAAAGTTGGGCCTGGGTATACCCTTCCTTCCTCAAAGCTTAGTGTGGAAGTGCTTTCCAGGCTCATCACACTGCTGTTCAGTCTAATGATGCTTTACTTTCACAGCTCCCAGAAATGAGTTCCTGGAAAAACAGAGCAACCTTTTTGTTAGGTGTGGCTCTTAGAAATGTCCCTGGCAAGGGGGCACCTCTTAGTCAGTGGTTATTTTAACTCCATTGCCCCAAAACTGCTCCATATGGGTGTTTAGAATGGTAAAATACAATCTGATTTGAGCACAATAGTCCAGGGTGGGCTCCCTGCCTGATTGACTCTAGGGCCTGCTGCCAGCCGGAAGTGAAGGCATCGCTCTTTGTCTTTCCTGACAGTCTGTTCCTGACCTCCTGAAAGAACTTTTGGAAGGAACTCACACATATACAAGAACACATTGATGTCTCCAGAATAACATTCAGATATTGTAGTCTGAATCTGTATCCAGGAAAGAAGTCTCCTTAAAAGCATAGTCATCTGCAAAGAAGTTCCCAAGCTCTTGTTTAAACACGACATTTTTGGGGCGCCTGGGTGGCTCAGTCAGTTAAGCATCTGACTTCAGCTCAGGTCATGATCTTGCCGTCCGTGAGTTTGAGCCCCGTGTCAGGCTCTGTGCTGATGGTTCAGTGCCTGGAGCCTGTTTCAGATTCTGTGTCTCCCTCTCTCTCTGACCCTCCCCCCGTTTATGCTCTGTCTCTCTTTGTCTCAAAAATAAATAAACGTTAAAAAAATTTTTTTAAACACAGCTTTTTCTTTCTTTCTTAAAAAAAAGTTATTTTAATGTTATATATAATTTAACGTTATTTTAAATATTATTATGTTGCACAGTTTAGTTTCTCAATAGCCACTCAAGAACTAAATCTTTGTATGGCCAAAGATCCAATCATTTCACAAATATTTTCATGCTACTATGTGCCAGGCACTGTGCTAGGTGCTGAAGAAACAACAGAAAGCAAAACCAGACAGATCCTTACTCTTAAAATGTTTACAGTCCAGAGGAAAAGCGAACGTTAATGAAGATGTTATAGTCATACCACATTACAAATTGTTACAAGTGCTATGAAAGACAAATACAAAGATCCATGAAAGAGATTAAGAGTAAACTGTTTTCCTCAAAATAAAGTTTCCATAGTTCCAAGTGATTTTTTTTTTAAGTTAACTCTCTACCCAATGTGGGGTTTGGACTCACAAGTGTGAGGTCAAGAGTCACATGCTCTACCAACTGAGCCGACCAGGTGCCCCTCCAAGTGAATTTCTTCAAAGGACTATAGGGCAATCCCTCCCCCTACTGCATTAGTCTGTAAATGTACCAGCCCAGCCCTAGTCAGAAAGACAATAGGAGATCTAGTGGTTTTCTCAGAGCAAAACCAAGAGGTTCTGCCTTTATTTTTCCATTGTGTTCATCGTTATCATTTTCAAAGCTAAATGGAAGAGGAAAATCATTCAGACAAAAACATCCTAAAGAGTAAAAGATTACCATTTGTAAAGCAAATACAAATGCGGATGTATTCCTTTCCTACTGCTGCTATAATGAATTACCACAAATTCAGTAGCTTAAATCAACACAAACTTATTATCTTAAATTCTGTAGGTCAGAAGTCCACCTGTGTCTCCCTAGGCTAAAGCACAGTGTTGGCAGAACTGAGTTCCCTTCTGGGGGCTCTAGGAGAGTATCCGTTTCCTTGTCTTTTTCCAGCTCCTTGAGGCTTCCTTCATTTCTCGGTTCATGGCCCCCCTTTCTCCGTCTTCAAAGCCAGCAAGAGGGTTACTTCTCATGTCACATCTCTCTCACCTACTCTCTGCCTCCCTCTCTACTTTTAGGACTCATGTGATTAAAAGTAGATCCACCCAGATAATCCAGAATAATCTCCCCAGCTCAAGTTCTGTACCCTTCATCATACCTGCAAAGTCTCCTTTGCCATGTACTGTAACATATTCATAAATTCTGGGGACTAGGACATGGATATCTTTGAAGGGCCATTATACTGCCTACTACAGAAAGCATGAAAAATGTTCTTGTTAAGGATGAAAAAAAAAATAGAGGTGCTTCATTCTGTGTGGACAAAGCAATGGGTACAAGATGATGCTATTTTTCTGGATAGTACCAAATTGCTTATGGTAGTTATCTCTGGGCACTGGAATTATGGGTGGTTTTCTTTATGCTTATCTGTTTTCCAACTTTTCTACATTAAAAATAAGATGCTAAACAACAACAACAACAACAACAACAACAACAACAAAAAGCACAACCCAAACCCAACCTCACATATTGTGATTACTTAGGAGAATGTCTGAATTGTTAGGAAAGGCATGCTGATCTGTTTCAGAGTAAAGTATATTGGTGTCTGCAACTTAACTGCCAAAAAGTCCAGAAAACACGTAAATAGATATGGCTAAATGGTAACAACTTTGAACCAAGAAGGGGTATATATGTGTGTTCATTGCAATTTTATTTCAATTTTCCTGTACATTTGAAAATTTTTATAATAAAAAGTTATAATAAAATGCAAAATTTTAATGGGAAGAGATTCTATATTGATTCTATATTATTCTCGTTATCATTTCCAAGAATAACTTAAGAGTCTAATCTAGAGTGAGAAGATGTTATGAAATCAAGGCGAGTTCTCTTCTGCAACCATCTTTGCCACTGATACCAAGTTACATAATTAGATCTCAGGAAATGGGGAAATGGACCTGTCTGGTTTCACCTAACAAGATCTCATTTCCATACAGATGCCTCTTCACTAATTTCTCCTACAGCATTTCATGTGTTGTGCTTGTCAACATACTAGACTTGTACAGAGGAGACTGGGAAGAGGACCAGCTCCATAATGTGAAGGGCCTAGTGCAAAATGAAAATGAAGGCCCCCTTTGTTAAAAAAAAAAAAAGAAAAAAAAAAAGTATGAAGAATTTCAAGACTGCAGAGTCCTTCCAAGTGCTGTCCCCATGTAAGGCTACACCAACCGTGAAATTGGCCCTGTACAAAGCTCAGCGGACTCCACCAATGACCTCCCCACCAAGCCTCATACCTGGGCATGCTTGGTGGGGATGAGAGTGGAAGAGGAGCAGGCACTTCAAACTCATCTTACTGCGTAGGTCTCTTCACTCCATTTCAACCAGTCTTCATAGGGATGCTGAAGACCAAAGATCCCTGGGAAATCTATCAATTCTCCAAATGATAGCGATTTGGTAAGATGCTATTGACTATTATATGTGACAGTATTGTACAGTAGCAGGAACAATGTATTTATCTAAAACAAAAGCTCTAATGGAATTTGTTAAAAGGAAACACAAATAATTATGTTAAAAAATGATTCAAAATGTCATAGTTTTCCCAGAATAAAGGATATACTTAAAACATTTTCTTTTTAAATCACTAGATGTGGGCTTTGGTGGCTCAGTTGGTTACACATCCAACTTCAGCTTACGTCATGATCTCGTGGTTTGTGAATTTGAGCCCCACGTTGGGCTCTGTGCTGACAGCTCAGAGCCTGGAGCCTGTTTCAGAGTCTGTGTCTCCCTCTCTTTCTGCCCTTCCCCTACTCACACTCTGTCTCTCTCTCTCTCTCAAAAGTAAATAAACATTAAAATTTTTTTTTAAGAAATCAATAGATGAAATAAACCACCACATAGAAACAATATCTGATATTTTAATTGGTAATTAAGTTATTTAAAAACAAACCCAAATATACGAATAAAAAAAAATCATAAAAAATGCCTTATGTGGCTTTCTGACCCATCTCTTTTATTCTTAAGCATTTGCTGCATTCCAAGTAATGTTCTTAAGTTGATTATAAAAAGCAAGAGAACACTTGAAGTAATCAAAAGGGAACTGACACAGGATTGACAAAAATGAACATAATTTCTTCCCCTCCTTACCCCCCTCTCCCCAATACAGGCTTTTTGCTATTGATAAAGCATTGATCACTTTTAGGGATAAGGCTTCTGGTGTTGATTTTCCCATTTCTAGTAAATTATATGGTACTTTTAAAAGGGCATGCCTCATGTGGCTTAGAAAAACATCTGGAAGGATATAGCTAACAAACCGTTAACAGTAGTTGGCTATAGACTGAAGATTTGTGATGAGACTGGAAAGGATTTTATTTTCCTTACTTTGCTTATTTGAATATATGCAATGAATATGTATCAGTTTTATATAGCCAAAAAAATAAGTAAAGATATTTTTAAAAAGAAGGAAAAAAAACCCAGCATGTACTTTACATCTAGTATGCTGATTTAGGATCAGTCACTTAATCTTTTTGAGCCTCAGTTTCCCTATTTATAAAATGAGATTAGTATCACACAAAGATGTCATAAGGAAAATGCCTTCCCACGTGGTAAATACATACTCAATAAAAGTTCCTTTTCTGAGCCTCAGGTTCTTTGCCTGCAAAATGAGGGAGCTGGATTAGTTGTCCATGATCCTTTTGAGAGTTAATATTCTGATTCCTTCTATTTATGTTCACAGAAAAAGATTGCTAAATGAAAAATAAATGTCTTTACTTGTCTTCAGGTAATTAGTTTTCTCCTATTTCCTGAAGAACCAGGAAACCAAAAACAGATGAGTAGTTCCTCTGGAATGTCTGAGCCACTCCACCCTGGGCACCTGGGAAATGATAGGGTATTTCCACTCATTAGCATCTCCCTAATGAGGAGAGGCTTCTTTATTGAAAAAAGGATGAAACTTTAGTTTTAATAAGCTATTGTGTGTCATAAAAAATATTATATACTCTCAATTTTAATTTTTGACTACTGCAGACCTCTTTAATTAGTTTGCCTACCGATATTTGAATCCAGATACTCTGCTTAAGCAGGTATGCAAAATTTCCATAATTCATTATAAACTGTGTCATTGGTTAAAGTCCAATTAAATCAGTATCATTTAGGGGGGTTGTATATTAAGTGTGAGTTTACAGAGTTGTCTCCTACACATCTGAAATATTAATAATGGCCTATCTTTCATGGTACCAGGGTACCGATTTTACAGTTCTCTCTTTGCTTTTCTGAGATTGAAAACAAGCATGGATCATAACAGTGGTAGTAGTTATCAGTCTACTAAAAAGGTAAACATTTTAAAAAGGAGAGAAAGTTACAACAGTGGGAATATTACCATTGCAAATTTCTCAAAATGTGACACATATACATATATATATATTTTTGAGTAGGCTCCATGCCCAAGATGGGGCTTGAACTCACAACTCTGAGATCAAGGGTTGTATGCTCTACCAACTGAGCCAGCCAAGCACCCCAAAACATGCCACATTTTTTTATTTAATTAAAATATTGTATGGATACAGAATCATAGAGAGGAACACCCACATGGCTTAGAATTCAAAATATCTCATGTATGAGATTTCTTAATTTAAGCCTTTTCTGTGCCTGCCGAATACCAGTGGGTGAAGAACGCCTTCAGTGCCATTTTGGCATTTCTAGCACCCCGCATAACTTGGTCAGATTCTTTACCCTTCCAGGTTATAGCAATCCCAGATTTTCTCACAGGAAAAAAAAAAAAAAAAAAAAAAAGCCTTATTCTGTTTGTTGTAAGAGATAGTGTAGTAAAACTCAACATAAGGAGATACTTTTTATTTCCACATTTATGAACAAATTTCTCCATATATGAATTAGGATAACACAACTTGCTCTTTACTGTGGAAGGCTGAGGGAATTCTTACTGTTAGTAAGAAGAAAAAAACCTAACATTGTCTGAGTATCTACTATTTTTTGGGCATCATGGAAGGAAGGCACTTTGTCTTGCATTATGTTACTTAATCCTAACAAAACTCTGTGAGGTATTATCTACTTTTTTCAAATAAGGAAACAGACTTAGAGAAGCTAAATAATTTACTGTTTACAGTGTTGGTAAATGGTGATGCAATGTCTGATTCTGACACCTTGATTTTCATTACTCTGATCTTCTAGGAGGAAGATGAAAATGTTCTGAAGTCTGTTGTTTGCCCTCAAGTCTTTCAGCCATTGAAACTCATTTCTGTGCCCCTCTCCTTGACCAACTCCTACCCTTATGTTTCATTCAGTAACATAGGCCTACTTATAATTCTCTTAAAGTCTTGTTCTCTCAACTTTTTTGGTCTTTGTTTATGATGTTTTCTTGGCCTAAAATTTCATTATCCCACTACTACCAGACTAACTGCCCTACTTCTACTCATTTTTCAAGTCTCAGTTTAAATTACTCCACAGTGTTGTATGGTCAATTAAGCTTCGACAAAGGAGGCCAGAATATGCAATGGGAAAAAGCCTCTTCAATAAATGGTGTTGGGAAAACTGGACAGTTACATGCAAAAGAATAAAACTGGACCACTCTCTTATATCATATAAAAAAAACCCCAAAACTTCAAGTGGATTAAGACCTAACTGTGAGACCTGAAACCATAAAAATCCTAGAAGAAAGTGCAGGCAGAATTTCTCCGACATCAGCCTTAGCAACATTTTTCTAGATATATCTCCTGAGGCAAGGGAGACAAAAGCAAACAAACTGTTGGGACCACATCAAAATAAAAAGCTTCTGCACAACAAAGGAAACAATTAACAAAACTAAAAGACAACCTATTGAATGGGAGAAGATATTTGCAAATGACATAGCCAATACAAATTTAAACATTTAAAATGTATAAATAACATATAATTCAACACCACAAAAACAAGTAATTCAATTAAAAAATAGGGAGACAATATGGACAGACATTTCTCCAAAGAAGACATACAGGTGGCCAACAGATACATGAAGAGATGCTCAGCATCACTCATCTTCAGGGAAATGCAAATTGAAACCACAATGAGATATCACTGCACACTTGTCAGAATGGCTAAAATAAAAAACACAAGAAACAAATATTGATGAGGATGAGGAGAAAAAGGAACCCTCGTGCACTATTGGTAGGAATGCAAACTGGTACAACCACTGTGGAAAACAGAATAGAGACTCCTCAAAAAATTAAAATAGAATTACCCTACAATTCAGTAATTGTACTACTGGGTATTTACCCAAAGCAAAGGAAAACACTAATTCGTAGGGATATGTGCACCCCTATGTTTATTGCAGCATTATTTACAATGGCCAAATTATGGAAGCAGCCCAAGTTCCATCAATTTATGGATGAATGGATAAAGAAGGGGTGGTACACATATATACAACAGAATATTATTCAGCCATAAAAAAAGAATAGAATCTTGACATTTGCAACAACATGGATGGATCTAGAGAGTATAATGCTGAGCAAAATAAGTCAGTCAGAGAAAGACAAATACCATATGATTTCACTCATCTCTGGAATTTAAGAAATAAACAAAGAAAGGAGACAAGCTAAAAACCAGACTTTTAACTATAAAGAACAAACAGATGGTTACCAGAAGGGAGGTGGTGGGTGGGGCGGATGGGTGAAATAGGTGAAGGGGATTAAAGAGCACACTTATCATGATAAGCACTGAGTAATATGTAGAATTATTGAATCATATTGTATGCCTGAAACATATTAATATAACACTGTGTGTTAACTATACTGGAATTAAATTTTTTAAAATTTATTTATATTTTTAAATTTATTTTTAAAGTTTATTTATTTATTTTGAGAGAGAGAGAGACAAGCAGGGGAGGGGCAGAGAGAAAGGGAGAGAGAGAATCCCAAGCAGGCTCTGCACTATCACGTCATGGGCTCGAGCTCACAAACTGTGAGATCATGACCTGAACTGAAACCAAGAGTTGGATACTTAACTGACTGAGCCACCCAGGTGCCCCTGGAATTAAAAATTTTTAAATAAAATAAAATAAACTACTCTGCCATGCTCCCATTACTCTTGATATACTCTTGATATACTCATAACAGCAAGTTTCTTACTATATCATCATCTGCATTATGAGCAGCTTGAGGGAGTTGGGTTTTTTTTTCACTGTTGTAGCGCTTTTCAAAAGTAGCTATTTCCCAGTAGGCAGTCAATTAAATATTTCTAGAATGAACTAATGAAATCATGTACAAATAACTTATAAATTCATGCCCAGAACGCATCAGAGATTTGTGGAGGGACCTGTATTACTTTATTCCACATAAGCCTAAAAGTTACAGAAATGAAAACTTTTTACCCTCTTATATTAAAACTTTTCAACATTATTCCACATAAGCCTAAAAGTTACCAGAAATGAAAACTTTTTACCCGCTTATATTAAAACTTTTCAACATATCTTTATTTTTTCCCAGAATAAAGTACCTGGAATGCTGTAGTAGTTCAATACATATTTGCTGAATTAGTGAAGAGTCCTAAAAAAGTACACAAATACCCAGTATCTTCATAATCTAATGCATATTCTTTTCTCCAGACTCATTTTGTGCCACTCCTTCTTTATCCTGTAATAATGAGTAACAGTATGTAATTTTCATTCATGCATCAAATATTTATTTCACTATTATGCGCCAGGCACATTGGTCCACTGTTTCAAATAGCTTTGTTCCTTTCTTGCTATTCTCTTTTACTGGACATTTAAGAAGCCATTCAATAAATACTGTATTTATTGTGGTTTTCCTACCTTCCTTCATTCAGTTCAGTTACCTCCCTCAGAAGGCAGTCCCTGACACCTTTAGCACTCACTGTTTGCTTCCATCTTAGCCCTCATTACATCAAAGTGAAATATCTATGCGTTTGTCTCCTCCCCACCGCCCTTCCTATCCCACAGTATCCAGGTGTGCTTTCAGAGGACAGGGATTGAGGTTTTGTTCAACTGTGTCTCCAGGGCCCAGCACAGAACTTGGGACAGGTAGGACAGGGCCGAACTCCTATATGTAAGTATTGAAATGAATTCTCCCAATAACAGGTGAGTTATGTATCATCTCCAAGTAATAGATGAGAAAAAGAGGCTTGAAAGGGTTTAGAAAAGTTTTAGATAAACTCAAGGTCACACAGTGGTAGAGCCTGTTGTCAAAGGAATTTGAAGAATGAAGCCACCATTGGTTCCAAATGAATAAAACTCCTTCCCACCATCTTTTCTTGAAATTTTCTTTTAGGTTTTGTATTTTTTCCTTCTACAGACTCGTCATCTACCATAATATTATGAATGGGGACTATACCCTCTTTTTTTTCATATTGGAAATTGTTTGACCTTTCTCTGGAAACAGGGTGATTTTAAATTTTCTGAAGTCACACTCTTTCCGGGGTAGAATCTGCATTGGAGCCCTGGGGGACGTGATAGGTCCCAAGAGAAGAATGGTCATTCGAAATGGAATGCGGAGACTAAGAGTTTTTCTCTGGGCAGGATTCTCAGAAGACTTTTGCAGGGGTAGGAGGGATCTCATTTTAGATGCACAAATCCTGAGACTTGTGGGAATCTGGTTGGCCACACCTAAGGCGGCTGTAGGGGGACTGTGTTGCCCACAGCTAAGATGACTGCAAATGAACATCTCCTTCGGATGTGTCTGTTCTCTTCGTTCGTTGATATCTTCAACGAGAAGTATGATGACTAAAATTTAGTAAAAGCTGGTGTCTTCTTACCAAGATGGTAACGCAGGAAGTTGTCACGTTTTGTTTGGAAAGCCTTCAACAGGTCAAATTTTCTCTTGCCCTTAACCAAAATGGTTATAAAGGTTGTCCCATGGTTTGAAGCTTCCAGCCCTTAACTAACATGGCGCCTGGAGGCTCCTTAAAAATTAGCGTGCCCTCTTCTCTGCCCTTGACCATCATGGCTTCCACGGCGTCGAACACGTGACAACCCTGGACTACGGCGCGGGAGAGGGGGTAGGAGGGCCCTTGAAGGGTGCGCGTTCCCGTGGCGGTGCACCGGGTAGGTTTCAGTCAGAGTCACTATGGCGGCCGGCGCTGGCAAGGTAAGCTGAGGCGGTGGTGGCGGCGGCGAGGGAGGCTGGACCCGTCGTGGCGTTCGGGCTCTAAATCCCCGCAGCTCGTCCGCGGAGAGGTCGGCCGAGGTCTTGGCCAGTCGTGGGGACTGGCAAGGGGCGGGTTGAAGGGGGTGCGGGCTGAGGCGGGCGGGCACCGGCGCCTGACGGCCGTTTGTTTTGATGTTTTCCCCACCAGGTCGGAAAGTTTCCTGCCTTGTCGGGCACAGCCTGAGCGTGTTCCACCGGCCGCGAGTGGTGGAGGCTGCGGCGGACCCAGCCCGGGGCCTCCAGGCCTCTCCCCCAATCTCCGGGCCAGCCTCCCTCCCCCACCTCCTCGTCCGCTGGGAGCTGCGGCTGCCGTCCCTGAGATGCGACCCTCGTGGGGGCGACCCTGAAGGAAGGCTGCCCGTGTGCTGAGCAGCAGCCAGGAGCTCAGACGTCCAGGGACCAACTTCCTGCGGGCCGAGACCCCCCAAGCCTCCCCGGGGTTGCGCCTCGCTCGGTCCGCACCGGCCTGCCGAGCCGGATCCCCGCCCTGGGCGCGGGGACGCCCGCCAGGTGCCCGGGAGTCCCCACTCGGCCGCTGCCCGCGCCTCTGCCTGTCCCCGTTCCTCGAGCCAAGGACCCCAGCCACCGCTGCCTCGGCTCGTGCCAGGGACCCCGTGCCACCTCCCGGGTGGCCTCCGTGCAGCAAGAGCAATGCAGACTGTCCCGCTGGCCGTCTAGACCCCCTCACCGACCCCCTCGCCCCTGCCCTTCCACTCTCGAGGCCCTCGAAGACGGGCGGTGGCTGCCCAGAGGTGCTCGGCTACACCTTCCTTCGGCCCAAAAGGACCTTCCTGGCCGCACGGAACCGACCCTTCCTTCATGCTGCAGTGCTGCAACATTTCCGCCACCGAGGGGGAAAAGCGGCCGCGATCCCAAACAAAACACAAGAATTGGTGTGTGACTCATCTGCTTGGATACCTCCAGTCCCTGAACTGTCTTCCAGGAGTTTTCTTAGCCGGAGCTGACCGATGTTTGAGCCTTTTCTTCCCAGGGAAGAGGATGGACTGAAAGCTGCCAGTCGGGGACTTTGTCTGATCAGGGCGCTGCTGGGTTTTAAAGGAGGTGATGGGGCTTGCGCTGGCTTGTCTTCCCACTCAAGTGAAGAGTTGTTGATGTTCACTGGTTATGCTTAGACAATGCGCAGTTTGTTTTAATTTAAAATTTTGGGGGGGATAGGGGTATAAGCTTGTGAAGGGCAGTCCGGATCCGGTGGAACTCCTCTTTGTCCCTTGGTAGGAGAGACACCCCAGTCTGTCCTCGATGCCGTCAGCCTTGGCCATCTTCACTTGCCGCCCGAACTCGCACCCATTTCAGGAGCGCCATGTCTACCTGGACGAACCTATTAAAATCGGCCGCTCCGTGGCCCGCTGTCGACCAGCTCAGAATAATGCTACCTTTGATTGCAAAGTGCTGTCAAGGAACCACGCTCTCGTCTGGTTTGATCACAAGACGGGCAAGGTAATGTCACCACGTTATCTAACAATCTTTACTTTTCGTTTCCCTTTGCCCTTTCTGCGTAATATATGCAGGATCCCAGCGTTGCACCCAGAGGAGACTTTCAGCAAGGCCATGGAAGCAACTTTTTGTGTGTCTGATTCTATTGGAAGTTTAGTTGAGGTGGTTGAATGGAAACAGAGAAGGTACTGTAATTAAATGCCTCGGGAGGGCGATGGCATCTTGATAATGTGGTCATTCCCAGTGAAATCGCAAACCCTAATTCATTTCGGAAAACTAGATAGTGAAACTTGGCTTCTTGCTTCCAGTCTTTTTAGAAAGGCGAATTTGCGGTTCAGTGCTTTAGTAAGCAAGCAGCAGTTTCCAAAGCAATGCAGGGAATCTGTGGCTGGTATTACACTGAGGCTCAGGTGTCTCAGTGGTGAGATGTAGTTAACACATAGCTTTTAATTGAGTGCAGATCAGGGTCTTCCTAGTAAGGACAGTTGTTTGTGTAAATTTACATTTTTGAAAGATTTGATACATATTTACCCATGAACGAGTAATTTGCAATTTTAAAAGCTAATTTCATTTAAGCACTAATAACTGTAACTTTACATTTTCAGTTTTGTTTGCAAGATGGATGAACATGCATATATTGCTTTTGAAAATCACTTTTTGATGTTCCCTGCAAGAACTTATAAAAAATACTTAATGCATACTTACAGAGGTGATTTTTAAAAATCAGTGTTAAGAAATTAATTTATTTGAAATTATTTCCCAGTTCTGTCAATTGCATTACCTCGATGTGATAGGATGAATTTAATGCTCTTTATTTTAAGTGTGACTCTTTTGCATTTTATATTGGTGCCCTAATTTATTCTGTAGTGGGTGCTTATATTTTAAGAATGCAAGAAAAAAAATAAGGCCTTTTTAATTTTTAAAACTCTTTATGCGTGTGGAGAATATACTAAAGAACTGATTTTTGTCCTTATACCTCAGGTTTTAGTTAAGCTATTGTATCAGTTCCAACTTAGAGTAAGTTATGTAAGACTAATAGGAATACCTTGGGTTTCACCTCCTGACTTTTTGCTCTTTCTGAGTTAAATGATTAGGTCTTTTTTAAAAGAAGAATTTAAGTCTTGAAGAGTAGGGTTTTGGAATGAAAGAAGCCTGAGCCTAAAAAACAAAACAAAACAAAACAAAAAAAAAAGAGAGAAAACATTATTTCTGTTGCTACTGAATTAAGGAATTATTATATAAATCATTTTTTAAAGAAAGGAGGAGAAGATTGTGCTTGCATAATACCTATGCCCTACTCTGTGTGTAGGATGAGAACTGAAAAATATGTTAATTTTTCTGTATAACACCAGATGTTCATTTACCTATGGAACAGACCCTTTTTTTCTCCCTGGAAACTAAAATTTGGATGCCTAAAAGACTTCATGGATTACCCATAAGCATTTAAAGTGAGTGTTCACAAAACTCATCTTTCCAGCTATCAAATTCAAACATCAGTTAACTGCTAGTGTCCTAACTTAATCAGCTTTACCTTTTTGTCTAAGCTAAGGTCCAACTTAATCAGATAACAGGTTTCCTTAAAGTACATAATCTGCAAATGCACCTTCTTTGATACACTATTCAAAGGAGACTCAGATTTTTTCTATTACTTATTTAAAAAATAGTGGTTATATGAACAGTGTGTTTCATGGCTATACTAAAACCCTCACAATGGGTTATTTTAAGATGGCTAAGGATAGATCAATAGTGAGTATTGTATAAATTGAGATGACGTTAAAATTTTTAATGGAATTTGTAATTAGAAAAAACTTTAAAAGATGTATAGCTTATTTCCATTTTCACTTTTTTTCTGCTTTAGCTAGAAACACTTCAGGACATGAAGTCATTACTTTAGGCATAGATATAATTATTGATTGTTGTACAAACTAATTTAGTTAAAGCAAATAGCCTGTCGGATTTTGCCATGTGATCAAATTGTTTTATGAATTATTTAAATTTTAGGTTTGAACAGACATGTTTTTATTGAGCACCTATTATGTGCCAGATATCCTGAGATACACAAGTCCAAAGAAAACCCATAGTTCGACCAAATATTACTTATTGTTTTCTACGTGTGAAATTTCCTGTTTGAGGATTTCTCCTAACAAAAGTCACTGAGCCTAATATATATTCCCAGCAAATTTCTTTGTACAACACCAGAATCCCCTCCTTCTGCAAGCATCACCTTAGGCAAGTTTGTATTTTTATTTTATTTTATTTTATTTTATTTTATTTTATTTTATTTTATTTTATTTTATTTTATTTTTTGGGGGGGAAGAGAGAGAGAGAGAGAAAGGGAGAGAACGAGAACGAACATGAGCTGGGAAAGGGAAGAGAGAGAGAATTTTAAGTAGACTCCATGCTGTCAGCACAGAGCCTGACATGGGGCTCGAACTTTCAAACCGTGAGATCATGACCTGAGCCAGAATCAAGAGTCAGACGTTTAACCAACTGAGTCACCCAGGCACCCCCAAGTTTTTATTTTTCAAATGTCTTCAAACTTTAGTTTTGTCTCCTGGGGATAATAATGGTACCTACTATTGTTTTGAGGATTGAGATAATCATGTAAATTACTGAGCACCTTTTTGGGTCCTTATTAAGAGATCAGTACTTAGGGAGGAGGGTGTTTAAGGTGGGGAAACAGGGAATCATTTAGGCAGCTCTTTGCAATTTGCTGTATTGCTGTGGAGTCTTAGGAAGGTAATGACAATTGTTTTTCTTTCATGTGATGGCATATGTAGAAATAATTTTTAAAATTGAAACAAATGAAGTTGAGAACTTTGTTCAAATTGGCACTTACCCCGGGAGGTGGAAAATTGGAGTAATATGCCCTTTGGTTGACTTTTACCTCGTGACTTTTGCATTTGGCACTGGCCATTAAGGGAGACCCATGAAAAGCTGGAGGAAGTAATGGGGCATTTGGGTGGCTCAGTCAGTTAAGCATCTGACTCTTGATTTTGGCTCAGATCATGATCTCACTGTTTGTAGGTTTGAGCCCTGCATCACGCTTGGTGCTGACAGTGCGGGGCCTGGTTGGGATTCGGTTTCTTTCCCTTTCTCTCTGCCCCTCCCTGCATGCTCTCTCTCTCTCTCTCTCTCAAAAATAAAGAGCTGGAAAAAGTAATAAACACACAGCCTTCTGATTATTCAAGTAATACATGTTCGTTGTAGAAAATTTGGAAAACATAGGCACATGGAAATCTAGGTGATGCTTTTTTAAAAAATGTTTATTTATTTATGTATTTTGAGAGAGAGTGTGTGAGCCTGATGTTGGGCTCAATCCCATGAACTGTGAGATCGTGACCTGAGCCGAAATCGAGTATCGGTCCCTTAATCGACTGAGCCACCCAGATGCCCCTAGGTGATACTTTTTTAATGCTAAGTGTGTGGAATGTGTTATGGTACTTAAAACCTGCTTGTTGGAGAGCAACAGCTTTGTGACAAAGTGGAATTTAATAAGTTTTCCCAAATCATCTACTTAGGGGTATAGCAGTTGGTTTTTGCCCTGCTTGGATGCTGGCCCTGTGTACATCCTTCACTTCTTTTTGGAGGTCAGGCTCTTGAAATAAGGTGGCAGATAATGGAATGTTTTTAATCCTTCCATTGTTCCAAGGTACCACTGAAGAAGCAAATCTCTCCATGTGGTGGTTACATAGAAGGGATAGTGAGTGGACTACCTCGTGATTTCGGTGGTCCCACTTGATTTGAGGCTTTATGGACAAGTGATAGTCTAGTGGTTGATACAGTAGTCTATTTCCACTCTTAACTCTAGTTTACTTAGTAATTAGTAATAAGTGGTAGTAGTAGGGGTATTCTACTTCCAGTTTCACTTTTTTACTTAAATTCTATGCATATTTTTGAGCACCTGTTCTATCATGATCTGTGTTAGTGATGAGAGGGAAGAAAACGACAAAAACTGGGAAGAGATTGTTACTCCTTTCTAGGAACCTATGTTTTAGATAGAGAGGGTGACTATACACTTTGAGAATAGTTGATTGAGACAAGATAGTATTAAATAAGTTTAAGTGGCAAGAGTGATGGTGTTTTAATTCGACTTTAAAATCGGGGTGGATAGTTACACACTAAGAAAAGGTATCCTTTTTTGGGTGGTTTTTGTGTGTTTTGAGGAGATGAGAGTAAAATAAAACAGACAAAAGCAGATAATTTTGAATGAGTTTGACATCTTCCCATCACTGATGAAATCGATTTTGTTGGATTCGAGAGTGTTTTTGGAGAGTAGCTATGGGTGAACATCCATTCTGTGTGATGTTTTATGTTTGTATCTCTTTTTTATACTTAGTTGTCAGACCATGAAACAGAGGGTGTGTCTGCCTTATATCTGTCTCTTATTTTGTATAAAGTAGATGCTGAGTAACTGAAGCTGAGTAGATAGTTGTGGAGTACCTTAATTACCAAGGGCATGGATCCATGCACTGTGGGAGACCAGGGAAAGTTCTGTGCGCTGACATAACGGAACCACCATTTAAAAGTGATACAACAACAATATGTAGGGAGGCCTGGAGCAAGGGCAAATGGGTAACTGCTTAATTAACACTTGTTGTGCACTAACTATGTACCATGTCCTGTTCTAACTGCTTTACATGTTAACAGTTAATCCTTAAATAACAATTTAAGATAGGTGCTTATTTTTCCCATGTTAACCTTTGAGGAAATTAAGGCACAGAAAGATTAGATTAGATTAATTTGCCTAAATTCACATAGCTATTAAATGGTAGAGCCAGGATTCGAATGTAGGCATTTGGACTCTTAACTCTAGAGAGTCTAGAACCCAAGCTCTTAACTTCTCTGCTATTCCAAGGCTTTGTAACAGTTTAGATATGATGTCATTTTGTAAGGGCATAGACCAGGCTCACAGTAGGAATAAAAATGATTAAATGCCAGAAAGTGAGAAAAGACAAATATATTATTCTTGCCTATTACGACTTGAGCAAAAAGAGAGGTTCTGTAAGTTCTGGAGATTTTAGGGATGATTCATGGATGAGATAACAATTTGAGATAGACCTTAGGACTTAAAGTAAGGCAGATGTAAATAACGGATGTAAATACCAGGAGAAGGAGTTTTGGGTGAGAAGAATTACTGAAGTAAAGGCATAAAAGCAGGTGTGATATGTCACATTCCAAGGACATTGCAAGGAAGCCATTGAAAGAGAAGAATCTCCAGAATTTGATAGCCAAGATAATTTCTTCTTCCCCGCATCTAAATATGACAGCAGAGATCCTGGCCTCAGCTTTTGGAAAATATCAGATCATTGATTTTATTTGTTTGTGTATTGCTTTACCAGATTTTTTTGTTGATAGAAGTAAAAATGTCATTAAGAGGTGCTGGTTTTTGTGAGAAAGCGTTATAATCAACCAATGTTATGTTTAAGACACGTTGATGTAAACATGTTTAGAAGGCCAAGTTGTATATCCAAAACAGATTCATTTCACACTTTTCACAATAGTGGAAAATTAATGAAACATTTTATCTATCCAAGCTGTTAAAAATATGGGTGGTGTATATACTTGAAACCTTTTTTTTTTTTTTTTTTTCCTGCTTAGGTATTTGACTTTACTTCTTAGGTTGAATCTACTCTTTGCCTTCTCAGGCTCCTATTTGTTTTTTTCAAGTGGTATTTATGTTAGAGCTTAGTATCTATTCTCTTTGGTAAATAGGGAGGAGAGTGTCTGTCATTTAGACTTTTAAGTGAAAAGACTGAGATTGGTTCTTAATCTATGTCAGTTACTTAAATCAAGAAAAATGATGGCATTTGTTAGCTGCGGAAATGTTCTAAGGATTCTCCTGCTGGTGCTTCTCTCTCTGCCACTACAAATGAATGAACAGTTTACAAGTCTCCTCAAAATTCTTAATTGCTGCCCTGTTAATTTTTAACTTGATGTACAAACCCATTCAAAATCTCTCTCATTTCTCCTTTTTCCAGCTCCATCTTCTCTTACTCTTTTTTTCCCTTTGCCCCAAACTCTGTGCAGTAGCTGTGTGACAGTGCTCACTGTTCCTAGAACAAGTGCCTTCTTTGCTGTTTTGTCTTCCAGAATGACCTTTCCCCTTCATCCCTCGAGGCCCAGTTCCAATGTGAAACCTTCCCTAACTCCCACTGACTAAAGAATTAATTGCTGCTTCCTTTACACTTCCATAGAACTTTGTATATAATTTCATTATGGGACACAGACAACAAAATAACTATAATGCAAATGTGCTGTTGCCCTGCCAGATGTGAGCTCTTGAGAACAAGGGGATAGGCACTACACAAATGTTTGAATGAGTGATGTCTGAACAATGGAGCAGTCTGTACTTCTACAAACCCTGAGGGGGGTCAAAGGGCAGAAGGTCATTTGAGTTAGTTCCTAATTTGAGATCATGGACTCAATTACCAATAGGTAGTCTTTGTATAAATCATTCCTTATTGAGAATTTGCAGTGTGCAAGATGCTTTGCTAAGCGTTTTGGGACCATAGATAATCTTGTGTTTGGTGATATTAATTTTGAGGTATTACATACATATCCATTCTCATGCAAAATACTACTTTTGTTTTGAGGATTTTATAGTCAGAGTACTTTCTTATTTCACTTGATATGTGTAACACTCTTACACGTATCTAGGAGGTAGGTAGAGCAGCTACAGGCTGGGTGCATTTTATCCTAAAGGAGTTGGATGTTTAGAGGTTACTGGTACAAGGTCATCTATTAGTAACTATGGGAGTTGGGACCAGAATCTGCATTCTACTCTACTCCCCTCAGCCCCCCCCCCCCCCCCCCCCCCGAAATGAAAGCCAACTGCTAGACATTTATTCTAAACTATCTTATGGACTGAACAGTTATTATAATGAAAATTTGCCTTTTGCTCTCTTGAAAAATAGGCTAAGTTATAATTTTCTGGGAGCATAACTGAAATCGTATCATATGACAAGACTTTCAAAGACTGTGTGAACCTGAGTTAATTATTTCTCTGAGTCAGCTGGTATTTTTTAAACATACCTCTATTACTTCCAGCAGTAAATATATTTTTTCTTAGGTTTGCATTCAGGCAACTGATTTGGATTTGGGTGTTTATGCAAATAACTGAAACAGCCTTGGAAAAACTTGCCTCCCATGTAAATCTTTTATCCTTAAGGAGTGTGGCTGATAGGTATAAAGAAGAAAAGTTGAAAAGTTTGTATAGGCATTTGAAAACATGGAAGTTTTTGGTGATTAGTACTGTATTCTTTGTCAATTATTTAATTTGGGTTAGATTTTAATTTAAAGCTGTAAGAAACTTTGTTTTCTTATTTACTTGTATTAAGGTTTTGTCAGTACTTTCAGGCTTATAGGTTTGTCTACATTTATAACTACTGATTTTTTCTGGCTGAGCCAAGCAGAATGAATTTCCAATATGGACTTTTAAGCTGTTACTTCTTATTTTTTACTTATGCAAATATCAGGAATACATTCTCAAAAATTCAAGCAATAGGAATCTATATAGAGAATATATATGTCCTCCTGAACATAGGTACCTCCCATCCTCCTTCCCTACTACAGAAGTAACTGTTATTATTAGTTTGGTATATAATTTTCAAAACTTTTTTCTGTGTATTAACCTACTTGGGTATGTAGGTAAAGAAACATAGTTTTCTGTTACTTTTTTCATAAGTGATTGGATGATAATTTAAAATATACTTTTGGGGCACCTATAGGTGGCTCAGTCAGTTAAGCTTCTGACTCTTGATTTTGGCTCAGGTCGTGATCTCGTGGTTTGTGGGATCGAGCCCCGTGTCGGGCTCATGGAGCCTGCTTGGGACTCCCCACCACCCGTCTTTCTTCTACCCATGCGCACGTGCACTCTCTCAAAAGAAATGTTTTTTAAAAATGTACTTTTTAGCTGATGATATTAAGTGAATTGTGGTAGGCTTATCTGAAATATGTTAAATGCTCTGAGTTCTGACCAGCATCCAGACTTCTGTAAAAGTGATAGCTATCATTTATTGAGTATTTACCAGGTGGTGTGCTAAGAGTTATATGTATTATCTCATTTAATCCTCACAACAAACTTCTGAAGTAGGTAGTATTATTATCCTGTTTACAGATGAGAAAACTGAGGTTCAGAGAGGTGAAGGAATTTGTTCAGGGTAACAAAGATGGTAGTAGAGTCAGGATTCAGACCCCAGTCATCTGATTGTAGAATGTGCACTTTCGACCACTCTGTTGCTTGCTACCTCAGCGCTCTTCATCATTAATCTCATCACCAGCCTGTTAGTGAAAAATAGATCAGAAGAAAAAAAATGCATTAAATAAAAACCTTATTGTCTATTAACTCTTAGATATTTTGATAGTAAATCTGTTTAGTATTTTTTTTTCATGTTTATTTTTTTGGGGGGGAGGGGCAGAGAGAGAGGGAGACACCAAATCTGAAGCAGGCTCCAGGCTCCGAGTTGTCAGCACAGAGCCTGATGCGGGGCTTGAACCCACGAACCTTGAGGTCATGACCTGAGCTGAAGTTGGACACTTAACTGACTGAGTCACCCAAGTGTCCCCATCAGTTTAGAGTTTTAATTGAAGATTAGTTCCTCAAACAGTATTTATTAATCACTTAATATTTTACATATTGAATAAAAACAACTCTTTATGTGCAAGGATACTGGAGTATCACTGTTCAGATACTATAATAAACAAAAAAATGATACTTTTTTTTTTTACATCAGATAATTTCTAAGTTTAGTATGTTTGGAGGTTGTGTTTTATTTATTAAAACAATTTTTTTTCAATGTTTATTTATTTTTGAGAAAGAGAGAGAGCGTGAGCAGGGGAGGGGCAAAGGGAGAGGGAGATACGGAATCTGAAGCCGGCTCCATGCTCCGAGCTGTCAGCCTAGAGCCTGACGCGGGGCTTGAACCTGTGAACTGCGAGATCATGACCTGAGTCGAGGTTAGATGCCCAACTGACTGAGCCACCCAGGCGCCCCAGGAGGTTGTGTTTTAAATAGAATGTGTGTGGGGGCACACCTGGGTGGCTCAGTCGGTTGAGTGACTGACTTCGTCTCAGGTCATGATCTCACGGTTTATGAGTTCGAGCCCTGCGTTGGGCTCTGTGCTGACAGCTCAGAGCCTGGAGCGTGCTTCTGATTCTGTGTCTCCCTTTCTCTTTCTGTCCCTCCCCCACTCATGCTCTGTCTCTGTCTCAGAAATGAATAAAATAAACATTAAAAAAAATTTAAATAGAATGTGTGTGTATATGTGTATGTATGACCCCCCCCCATAAGTAAATCTATTACAGAAAAAATGACTATTTTGTTTTTTTATTGTTTCTTGAAATATTAACTATAGTATTAGATGCTAGTTATAAAGTTCCTTCTGTTTCAAAAATTAAGGTCTGGAAAACAAGATCATGCTGTATGTTACCAGTATAGGAATGGTAGTTACGCTTGTAGAGTAAACAAAATTTGTAGTTTTGAATTTTTTCAAACAGTTTGCATGGTAAAACGGAATGTTATAGAGTTGCCATCTAACCTAGCAATTCTACTCCTATGTATATACCCAAGAGTAATGAAAGCATATGTCCATACAAAATCTTGTATGAATGTTCATAGTAGCATTATTCATAATAATAAAAAAAAGTGGGAAGAACCCAAATTTACCATCAACTGATGAATGGATAAATAAAATGTGGTATACCATGTAATGGAATGTTACTCAACAGTAAAGTGGAATTATGTACTTCTACATAGTACAGCATCGATGAACCTTGGAAACACTATGTTAAGTGAAAGAAGCTGGACACAAAAGGCCACATGTTGTATTCTATTTGTATGAAATGTGTAGGATAGGCAATTCCAAAGAGAGAAAGTAGATTAGTGGTTGCCAGGGTTTGGGAGTAACAGGGAGTGTGATGGTTAATTTTATTTGTCACCTTGGCTAGGCCACAGTTTCCAGTTTTTAGTCAAATACCAGTCTAGATATTGCTGTGAAGGTACTTTTAAAATGTGATTAGCATTTAAATCAGTAGATATTGAGTGAAGCAGATTATCCTTCAGAATGTGGGTTGGCCTCATTCAGTTAGTTGAAGCCCTTAAGAGAAAAAACTGAGGTTCTTCTGAAGGAATTCTGCCTTCATAGAACCATCATACTCAAGATTGCAATAGCAACTCTTCCCTGTGTCTCTAGCCTGCTGGCCTGCCCTGCAGATTTCGGACCTGACAGTCCACACAGTCACATGAACCAATTCTTTGAAATAAATCTCTCTGTTTATATACACACATCCTATTTATTGGTCCTGTTTCTCTTAAGAACCCTGACTAATACAGAGAGTGACTGCTAAATGGTATGGGTTTCTTTTTGAGATGACGAAAATGTTATGAAATTGATTGCGGTGATGGTTGCACCACTCCGAAATGTATACTTTAAATCAGTGAATTGTGTGGCGTATGAATTATATCTCAAAAAAGCTCTTCTAAAAAAAAAGAATGTTAGATGGAGTAATAGCTTAGTGAAAACAGATTAGGGTGTAGGAAGTAGAAGAGTGCAGAACAACTGTTCAAATGTGGGTGGGATTAGCAGAGCTGCTTTTGAAGTGCCATGTAGCTTAATATTTGTCACTACTTCCTTAGTGTACCTTATTGGTAGACGTTTGTTCTAAAAACTTTAGTAGATGGAGAGGGTTTCCAATATTGAAATGTTTATTAATATGCACAGTTTTGATATTACTGGCGAGTTGTAGTATCAAGGTCTTAATGTGGGAGTTGGGAAATGGTGGAAAGATACAGTTTAAAAGCTCCAGTCTGAATCTGGGAAGCGTAAGGTAATTTATTTACCAGTGAATCTTTTTTTAATTGAAGTATAGTTGCATACAATGTTGCATTAGTTTCAGGTGTACAACATAGTGATTGTACTGCTCTATATATTGTGCTATGCTGAACACAAGCGTTCCTATTACCATCTGTCACCATACAATGCTGTTACAATACCATGTTCCCTATGCTGTACCTTTTATCTGCGTGACTATTCATTCCATAACTGGAAGCTTGTGTCTCCCACTCCTCTTCATCCATTTTGCCCATCCCTCCACATTCCTCCCCTCTGGCAACCATCAGTTTGCTCTCTGTATATATGGGTCTGTTTCCGCTTTTTGTTTGTTTGTTTATTCATTTATTTATTTATTTATTTATTTATTTTATTTATTTATTTTTTTTGGTTCCACATGTAAGTGGAATCATGTACTATTTGTCTTTCTCTATCTGGCTTATTTCACTTAGCAAAATACCCTCAGGTCTATCCATGTTGTCACAGATGGCAAAATCTCTCTCTTTTTTTATGGCTGAGTAATATTCCACTGTGTGCATATGTGTGTGTGTGTGTGTGTGTGTGTGTGTGTGTGTGTGTATACACACTACATCTTCTTTATTCATCTGTCAAGTGGACACTTGGGTTGCTTCCATATCTTGGCTATTGTAAATAACACTGCAGTAAACATAGGAGTGTCATCAGTGAATCTTTTGGGTATGCAGACATATAGAGGGTAGATAAAAGATTATTAGAATGAATGATGTTGTCTTGACTAGAATAAATTATTCACTTATAGTTGAACTTAGATTGTGACCATTATGCATTCCTATTCTTTAACAAGTATCTGACTGTTTAATGCTTGCATTGTGGTATAGTGCCCAGTAAGTAGCACTGAAAAATATAATACAAATAAGTCTAACAATAGAAATATTTGTTAATCATTGTTTCTGAGTAGCTAAGGGAGTGATGTGTTCCTTCCCCCAAGAATGGGGGCAGAAAATGTGGAAGGAAGGAAGAGGACTTCATAGAGAAAGTTGTTTTACATTGCTGTTTGAAGAGTGAGTAGGGTTTTGCTAGCTGGATAAAAGAAAGAGCAGGGCATTCTGAGGGCACCTGGCTGGCTCGGTAGAGCGTGGGACTCTTGATCTCGGGGTTGTAAATTCAAACCCTACATTGGGTGTAGAGATTAGTTAAAAATAAGATCTTAAAAAAAAAAGGGCAGGGCTTTCCAGCCCAAGGGAATAGTATGTGTTTGAGGCAGAAGAGCCTAACAGAGAATGGTGTTTTCTGGGAAATGCAGTTGGGAAGGAGAAAATAGAGCTATCAAGTCTTTGGAGTAGTTGAGCACTGCTGGCAAGAGGGGAGGCAATGTAGCTCCTTTAGGTTTGGTAAACACTACAAGGTACTGGGAGGGTGGCTCACCAGGACAGAGGGGGCATAGAAGCCCCTTCCCCCATACCTTGCCCATCTCTTCCATTTGGCTGTTCCTGAGTTGTATCCTCTATGATAAACCGGTAATAGTAAGTAAAACACTTTCCTGAGTACTGCGAGTCGTTTTAATGAATTATCAAAACTGAGGAGTGAATTAGGAATCCTCTGAATTTATAGCTGATTGGTTGGAAGCATCACTAACAACTTGGGACTTTTGACTGGCATCTCAACTGGATGCAATCTTGTGGGACTGAGCCCTTAACTTATGGGATCCAACATTAATTCCAGGTAGATTGTGTAGAATGGAATTGTAGGACATCCGGCTTGTATTAGAGAGTTGGAGAGTGGTGTTGGAAGACACCATGCATTTGGTGTCAGAATTGTTGTGTGTAAAAATAGTTCAAATAGTCTTATAATTAATATTCATTATCCAATACTACCTAGTTTGTAGAGTTTCCCTGGTAATAGCAATAAAAATCAGTAGCATACTTGGTTTGCCTTACTTGAAGATTTGAAATGAAAGGAGCTGAATGAGTAATATGATGAGAATCTAGTCAGTCAATCAGGGAACATGTGAGAGAGTGCATATTCTGCATTAGGCAAATGGGACATGATGAAGGTATTAAGATATTACTTCAGGGGTGCCTGGCTGGTTGAGTTGGTGGAACATGCAGCTCTTGATCTCAAGGTCATGAGTTCAAGTCCCATGTTGGATGTAAAGATTGCTTAAATAAACATAAAAAAATTTTTTTTAATTAAAAAATGCTCACTTTGGCAGCTCATATACTAAAATTAGAATGATAGAAGATTAGCATGGCCCCTGCACAGGGATGACACACAAATTCATGAAGCAGTTCATAGTAAAACATAAAAACAAAGATGTTACTTCAGTCTTTGAGGAGCTTATAGTTTAATTAGGAAGCCAAAACTAACTCCCATGAACAAATTAGGAAAGAATAAAGTTTTAAGTGAAATTAAGAGAGCCGTATGATTAAGGTAGTAAAGGCTTGTTTGTCTAAAAAGGGGGACTTGAACTAGACCCTGAAGATTTAGGGTAGAAGATAACAGATGTTCTGGGTGCAAAAAGGTCTACATAAAAAGGCATCAGCCCAGAAAGGTAGTCAGGAGACAGTTGTGTGTTAAGGAGCTCTACTACTGGATTGACCAGATAGTTTCTATTAAATGGTAGAGTTCACCTAAATCAGGTTCCATTTCAGGAAGGCTGTAGAGGTACAAAGGTTGCTGGAGCAGTAGGACAGAAACATTGAGGGAACCAAGGCACAAACCTTGGAAGTAAGAATCTTGGATTTGCATGCAACTTTGGAAAAAGCCAAACTGCCCCTTAATCTTCCCAGGTAACTCTAATAACTAAACTGATATGTTTTACAGTGGGTTATAAAACCCTCATCTGCTTTAATATGCTGACTTCATAATAGGGTGATTGGAAAGTGAAGATTGGATTCATAGGTATAGTGAGTAGACAAGATTTAAAGGTTCCAGGGTATGAGCTCTTATTTTCAAGATTGCTTCTCTCTTGGCACATGAAAAGATTGTGCTTGTATTCATCATTTTAAGGTATATTTCTTTTGTCAGTCATTTTAAATTCTGGAATAAATCCATTTATGTATTTATTTTTTAAGTTTACTTATTCTGAGGGAGGGGGAGAGGAAGGTCAGAGAGAGAATCCCAAGCAGGCTCCACGTTGTCAGTGCAGAGATCCGAGGGGCTCGATCTCACCAACCTGGGCTGGATCTCACCAATGGTCGGATCATGACCTGAGCTGAGAGCAAGAGTCGGACTCTTAACTGACTGAGCCAGGCGCCCCTGGAATAAATTCACTTAAATACCATTTCTGATATTCCCAGAAATACAGATTTAATATTTAAATGAAAAATGAATGAAGTTACAAATATAATGATGAAGAAAATAATGCATGTGAATGTCCAAGTCAGAGGCAGGTGTTAAGTGATAGAACATATATTAGAATTTCAGTAGAAAAACATTTTGAAACATAAACCTTATGTGGTAGTGCTAGTCTTACCATTTTAAATTGATGCTCTAAGCTGAGTTTTTGGTTCATAATTGCCAGTTGTGTGGAGGCAGTTTTCAGATAAGCATCAGTTAAGTTTATTGTACTCACTTTTAATAATTCTTCCCTCCCACTTCCCTCACCAGTGACCTGATTTGAGAATTGAATCAAAATTTTATCCTTTGTTTTAGCTGCAACTGTTTGGAAAGCTGATATAACAATAGGTAAACTGTTAATGTGTGAGAAAGTGATTAAAAAGCACTTTCAAATATTATGTGGTTGTGTTGTAAAAATTAGTCATTATTCCTTCCTACTTTTATTACTTTTTGTTATTATTGCTTTGTCATTTTACCAGTTTAGAGGTTTAGGTGTGCTAGTAAATTATAAATTTTAAGAATTATTTTCTGAAATGACTGTTTTGTTATAGGCCTACTGATAACCTATTACCTGCTATGCTTCACTTATAAAGTATTGAATTCTGATATTTAAGTCTTGCTTTCAAAATATTATTCCCCCAAAACAAAATAGAGTGTTTGTATCTGAATGTTGAGGTTGGAAAAAAACTCTTCAAGTTTTTAAGTTCAGTCACTTAAAAAGACTTGCTAGAAAGGGTACTCTCTTTTCTGGAATCAATGTCATAGCTCCAGTTTTATGACTATGTAATAATCTGATAGTAGGAGTTAATTCTGTTATCCAACTCACTTAACCTGCTAGCTATCTTTTGCTTTTGAATTTTGAATTTCCTGGTCGTGTGCAGAGTTCGGCTAGGTAAATCTGATTTATGTAAAGCCCTTAAGCAATATAATGTTTATTTATGTTTTACATTTTTACTTATATTTTCCATTTTATTTTGCTGTCACATGCAAGTTTGCATGAATTCAGACTTTATGGTTTTTATCTGTTGGCTATTTTTTTTTAATGTTTGTTTTTTGAGAGAGACAGTATGAGTGGGGGAGGGGCAGAGAGAGAGGGACACAGAGGATCTGAAGTGGGTTTAGCGCTCACAGCAGAGAGCCTGATGTGGGGCTTGAACTCACAAAACCATGACATCATGACCCTAGTTGAAGTCGGACACTTAGCCCACTGAGCCATCTAGGCGCCCTTATCTGTTGGCTGTTTTATTTTTTATTTTTAAATTTTATTGGGGCACCTGGGTGGCTCAGTCGGTTAAGCGGCCGACTTCGGCTCAGGTCATGATCTCGCGGTCCGTGAGTTCGAGTCCCGTGTCGGGCTCTGTGCTGACAGCTCAGAGCCTGGAGCCCGTTTCAGATTCTGTGTCTCCCTCTCTCTGACCCTCCCCCATTCATGCTCTGTCTCTCTCTGTCTCAAAAATAAATAAACATTAAAAAAAATATATTTATTTATTTAGGTGCACAAAAGGTGATTTTATTAAAACATGGGGACAGGACCTGTGGGCAGAAAGAGCTGCCATTTTATTTTTTATTATTATTTTAAAATGTTTATTTATTTATTTTGAGAAAGAGAGAGGGAGAGAGAGAATCCCAAGCAGGCCCCACATTTTCAGCGCAGAGCTCTCTATGTAGGACTTGATGCCATGAACCGGGAGATCACAACCTGAGCTGAAATCAAGAATCAGACGCTTAACTGACTGAGCCACCCTGGTGCCCCTCTGTTGACTATTTTTAAATAGTATTATTTTAAAATTTATATTATTTAAATAGTATTATTTTTAAATTTTTTTTATGTTTATTTTTGAGAGAGAGAGAGAGAGAGGCAGAGAAAGAGAAGCAGAGCATGAGCAGGGGAGGGGCAGAGAGAGAAGGAGACACAGAATATGAAGCAGTCTCCAGGCTCTGAGTTGTCAGCACAGAGCCCGACACGGGGCTTGAACCCAGGAACCATGACATCATGACCTGGGCTGAAGTCGGACGCTTAACCAACTGAGCCACCCACTTGCCCCTCTGTTGGCTATTTTATTTTATTTTATTTTATTTTATTTTATTTAAGTTTATTTTTGAGACAGAGACAGAGCATGAACGGGGGAGGGGCAGAGAGAGAGGGAGACACAGAATCGGAAGCAGGCTCCAGGCTCCGAGCCATCAGCCCAGAGCCCGACGTGGGGCTCCAACTCACAGACCCCGAGATCGTGACCCGAGCTGAAGTCGGACGCTTAACCGACTGAGCCACCCAGGCGCCCCTCTGTTGGCTATTTTAAATATCAGTATGTTTTAGATAATTCTAGTGTTTGTTGTTATTCTAAGTCAGAATTAAGTGAAGGTTTAATGCTCTTCTTCATGGGATTTTACTGATTGCACAATTCTCACTGATTAATTCCTTTTCATAATATTTTGAACTTTGATCATGTTTATCATAAAACTTAACACTTGATTATGTTATGCTGCCTTAGTTCTTTAATAATAATAATAATAATAATAATAATAATAAAAATAATTTATGTTCTTCTTAAAGGTAAGTGTAATAGGCTTTACTGCTTTGTAGCCCTACAATATAGGTGCAATGCCTAGTATTTAGTAGGTGGTTAAAACACTTATTACCAACATACTACGTTTCTCCAAAGAAATTCTGAAAAAAATTTTTTTTGTTTGCTTATTTTTGAGAGAGAGACAGAGCACTAGCAGGGGAGGGGCAGAGAGAGAGGGAGACACAGAATCTGAAACAGGCTCCAGGCTCTGAACTGTCAGCACAGAGCCTGACATGGTGTTTGAATCCACCAGCTGTGAGATCATGACCTGAGCTGAAGTCAGATGCTCAGCCAATGCTACCTAGTTGTCCCATCTCCAAAGAAATTCTAGAAGTACTACTAACTTTAGAAATTTGTCTTTTTAATTTATTTTTAATGTTGTTTATTTAATGAGAGAGAAAGAGAGAATGGGGGGAGGGACAGAGAGGGATGAGAGAGAGAATCCCAGGCAGGCTCTGTGCCAATAGTGCAGACGCAGGGCTCAATCCCACAAACTGTGAGGTTATGACCTGAGCCGAAATCAAGAATCGGACGCTTAACAGACTGAGCCACCCAAGTGCCTCTGCCCCCCTTTTTTTTTTTTTAAGCCTCTTGGAAGAGAGTGTGAAATATCTTTATGACCTTGGGGTAGGGAAGGATATATTATAAAAAATTCACAAAGAAGCATAATTGAAATAAAAGATTGATAATGCAAATACATTAAAATTATCTTTTTCATTAAGAATGAAAAAAGTGAAGAAGGAAAAAAAACTAGGGGAAGATATTTGTAAAACACATCACGTATAAAGGATAAGTGTCTAGAATATAGAAAGGATTTGTTCAAATTAACAAAAAAGACACAACCCAAGAGAAAAAAAATGGTTAACACAAATAAGAATTTCACAGAAGAAATAAGAATGACCAATAAACTAACGCAAGATGTTCAGCATAACTAGGAAATTGTAAACTTAAACCTTCAGTTCCATTTATGCTCATTTAAAAAGTTGGATAATTTTGGAGTGCCTGGCTGGCTCTGTCAGTAGGGCAAGAGACTCTTGATCTCAGGGTCCTGAGTTTGAGCTCCGTGCTGTGTGCAGATTACTGGGGGGATAAACTTTAAAAAGTTGGATAGGGGCACCTGGGTGGCTCGACTAGTCTGTTGAGTGTCCACCTTTGGCTCAGGTCGTGATCTCACAGGTTGTGGGTTCAAGCCCTGCGATGGGCTCTCTGTTGTCAGCACAGAGCCTGCTTCAGATACTGTCTCCACCGCCCCTGCCCCTTCTTCACTTGTTCTCTCTCTCTCTCAAAATAAATAAATGAACTTAAAAAAAAAAAAAAAATTCTTCTGCCTTTATTATTTTTGTTGTGGTTTTTAATTTAATTTAGTTTAAAAAAAAATTTTTTTTTAACGTTTATTTATTTTTGAGACAGAGAGAGACAGAGCATGAACGGGGGAGGGTCAGAGAGAGAGGGAGACACAGAATCCAAAACAGGCTCCAGGCTCTACGCGGTCAGCACAGAGCCCGACGCAGGGCTCAAACTCGCGGACAGCGAGATCATGACCTGAGCTGAAGTCGGCCGCCCAACCGACTGAGCCACCCAGGCGCCCCTAATTTAGTTTTTTTAATGTTTCCAGTTTTTATTTAAATTCTAGTTAGCATACGGTGTAATATTAGTTTCAGGAGTAGAATTTAGTGATTCATCCATCACTTACATATAACATCCAGTAATCAACACAACAGGTGCCCTCTTTAATACCCATCACCCATTTAACCTATCCCCCCACCCACCTTCCCTCCAGCAACCCTCAGTTTGTTCTGTGTATTTAAGAGTCTTTTATGGATTGTCTCCATCTCTGTTTTTATATTATTTTTCCTTCCCTTCCCTTATGTTCATCTGTTTTGTGCCTTAAATTCCACATATGAGTGAGATCATGTGGTATTTGTCTTTTTCTGACAGACTTATTTTGCTTAACATAATACACTCTAGTTCCATCCATGTTGTTGCAAATGGCAAGATTTCATTCTTTTTCATTGCCGAGTAATATTCCGGTGTGTGTGTGTGCGCGTCTGCGTGTGTGTGTGTGTGTGTGTGTGTACACACACACACCACATCTTCTTTATCCATTCATCAGTCAATGGACATTTGAGCTCTTTCCATGTTTTGGCTATTGTTGATAGTGCTACTGTAAACATGGGGGTGCATGTGTCCTTTCGAAACAGCACACCTGTATCCTTTGGATAAATACCTAGTAGTGCAGTTGCTGGGTCATAGGGTAGTTCTATTTTTAATTTTTTGAGGAGCCTCCATCCTGTTTTCCAGAGTGGCTATACCAGTTTGCATTCCCACCAGCAGTGCAAAAGGGTTCCTCTTACTCCACATCCTCACCAATATCTGTTGTTGCCTGAGTTGTTAATTTTAGCCATTCTGACAGGTGTGAGGTGGTTAGTCTCTCATTATGGTTTTGATTTGTATTTCCCTGATGATGAGTGATGTTGAGCATTTTTTCATGTGTCGGTTGGCCATCTGGATGTCTTCTTTGGAAAAGTGTCTATTCATGTCTTTTGCCCATTTCTTTATTGGGTTAATTGTTTTTTGGGTGTTGAGTTTGATTTAAAAAAAAGTTGGATGATATCAAGTATGGACGACACTGTAGAGGAACTCCCATGCTCTGTTATTGATTTGATGAATTAAACCCTGATTGACTTTTGAATATTAAGTCAACTTTGCATTCCTGGAATAAACTCCACCTGATTATACTATATTTTTTTAATATGCTACTGGATGTGATCTGCTTAAATTTTGTCAAGGATTTTTGCATATCTATTCATGAAAGGTTAGTCTTAAATACTTGGTAGAATTCACTAATGAAGTCATGTAGGTTTGTATTTTTATTTATTTATTTTTTTGCATGTGGAAAGTTTTAAACTATCAATTCAGTTTCTTTGACAGATACAGAGCTTTTCGGGTTACTTATTTATTGTAGAGTAAATTTTGATAGTTTGTGTCTTTAAAGAAATTTATCTATTTCATCGAAGTTGTTGGGTCAATTGGCATAAAATTATTCATAACATTACTTTATTACCCTTTCAGTATCTCTAGATTCTATAATGATGTTACCTCTCTCATTCCCAGTATTGTGTCTTTTTTCTCTTTTTTTGTTTTATTACTACAACCAGAAGTTTTTCAACTTTATTGATGTTAAATATTCAATTATTTTAAATATATTTTTTTCTGTTATTTTTCTGTTTTCTCTTTCATGGATTTATGTTCTTACCTTTATTATATGCTTCTTTCTGCTTTTTTTCTGCTTGATATTCTCTTCTGTTTCTTAAATTGGAAGCTTAAATAATTGATTTTAGACCTTTCTTTATTAATAAAAGTATGTAATGCTCTAATATAACTATTTTGATAAACAATTTGACATTATTATAATGCTTGTGTATACCTAATGAGATAGCAGTTCTTTACCTAAGTGTAGTGTATACACTGCAAAAACATTTTTATATCTGCATCAGGAGACATGTTCAAGCATTTTTTTTTTTTTTAAAGAGAAAGAGCATGTGTGCACACAAGTAGGAAAGGGCAGAGGAAGAGGTAGAGAACTTTTTTAAAATTTTTATGTTTAATGTTTATATTAGAGACAGAGATAGAGCACAAGTTGGGGAGGGACAGAGAGAGAGGGAGACAGAATCTGAAACAGGCTCCAGGCTCTGAGCTGTCAGCACAGAGCCCAATACGGGACTCAAAATCATGAGTAGTGAGATCATGACCTGAGCTGAAGTTGGACACTTAACTAGCTGAGCCACCCAGATGCCCCTCAAGCAGTTTTTCATAGTATTTTCTGTAATAGCAAAAAACTGGAAGTAACCCAGATGTTCATCAACATGAATATGTAAGTACTTCTGTTAATTTATACCATGGACTACTGTACAAGAGTGAACACGAATAAACAATAGCTGTACATTATCAATGCAGATGAATCTCAGAAATGTTGAATGAGAAAAGTAAGTTGCAAAGGAATACTTAGACTATGATGCCAGTTAATATAGAACTTAGAAATCGTGATACTTTTTCATATATATATATGTTACTTCCTATATAGTAATAGAATGATGAATATTTCCTTGAGAGGGAGGCAGAGAATGGATATAAAAATAGCTAAATTTTACATAATATATACTGTAAAGTGTTTTAAATACTTTATAAATATATACTTATTTAATTCTCATAATTAAACGAGTATGTGCTGTGAAGCAGGCACTATTATTGTTCTCATTTCTGAATAAAGGAGCTTATAAATAAGGGTACAGAAAATCTTAACTACTCCAAATCATTCTGCTAATAAGAAGTAAATCCTATAATCAAACCCAGGCAGTCTGGCTCCAGAGTCTGCAGTCTTAACTATTAAGCCATACTGCCTGCCCTTGTGGGAGAGGCAGTGGTCTTCTCAGTCTGGGTGTTAGGTACATGAAAGTTTATTTTAATATTCTTTAGTTCTTACTGCTATGTTTCTGTTTATTTTTGTATATATGAACTATTTCATTAAAATAAATAACAGGTTAAGCCAACTGAAAAGGAAACCCATAATCTGTATCCCTAATGTAAGTTTAGGAAGTCAGTACTATTAAATTTCTCTAACATGTGTCTTAGATACTAATAGATCATAAAATATTAAAAAAATCAGATAGATGATGTGTTAGTAATGTTTTATATCTTGACCTGGGTGGTGGTTAGTTATAAAGGTGTGTTCACTTAGTGGTGATTCATCAAGCTATATACACTTTTGATTTGTTCACTTCTTTATATGCATTCCATACTTCAATAAATTCTTTATAATAATGTCAGGGGGTGTCTGGGTGGTTCAGTTGGTTAAGCATCCAACTTTGGCTTAGGTCATGATCTTATGGTTCGTGATTTTGAGCCCTATTATCAGGCTCTCTACTGTCAGCACAGAGCCCACTTTGGATCCTCTGTCCCCTTCTCTCTTTGCCCCTCCCCTGCTCAGGGATCTCTGTCAAAAATAAGTAAACATTAAAAAAATAGCAATGTCACATAAGATTTTTAAATTCCAAAGATTTCTTATTGCAGCTATATTATGTGTGTCTTTATTGGGATGAGCATAAGAGGATTATAAGTTATAAAGTATAAAACTAAATGGACTGACTTTCTGAGATTCTACTTCATTGAAGAATCTTTAAAAAGAATGAGATATATTGTCAAGCAACACAACAACAAACAGGGCATAGCACAATATACACAATAATCTACCTTTTATGCAAAAGAGACAAAATAAGAATTCATATTTGTTATTTATTTGTTTATGCATAAAGAAATCTGGAAGGGTTATACATAAAGGAGTTAGTAACCTGGTTATGTGGAAGTACGGTAGGGCGGAAACTGTCTTTATGAGATAAGGATGACAGGAAGACTTTTCAGTGTATATACCTTTTTTAGTATTTCTGGAACCTTGAAACTATACCACCTATTCTAAATAAATAAACATTAACTTATTAAGTTAAAAAGAAAGCATGTTTAACCTGGCCTATTTATTTATTTATTTATTTATTCATTCATTCATTCATGAGGGAGAGAACACACGTGTATATATACACATGGGGGAGGGGCAGAGAGAGAGAGAGAGAGAGGGAGAATCTCAAGCAGGCCCCATGCTCAGCACAGAGCCTTTATGGAGGGCTCAATCTAATGATTGTGAGATCACGATCTGAGCTGATATCAAGACTCAGACACTCAGACTCAGCCAAGTGCCCCAACATGGCTCTTTTAGGTAGATTCAGACTATGTCCTTTTGAGACTCATATTTACTTATTTGTTGGCTATAGAATATTTCCATTTTCAGGAGATTTGGTCTAGTATCTCTTGAGATAGAGAAATTTTGGAAATACTATGCCATCAGTTATGTTCAAAGAGGACTTTTTCAATTAAATACCCAAAACCTTTTCAGAGTTTCTCCTTTTCCAGTGTTATTTCAGTTATTTTTTGATTATCTCCTGTCTTTTTTGGATGTTGTACATCTGTAGGCAGAACTTTTCTTTTTCTTTCTCTTTCTTTCTTTCTTTCTTTCTTTCTTTCTTTCTTAATTATTTACTTAAGTAATCTCTACACCCAGCATGGGGCTTGAACTCATGAACCTGAGATCAAGAGTTCCGTGCTCTTGTAATTGAGCCTGCCAGCTGCCCCAGCAGAACTTTTATTTTAATGAGAAAGCTTTTTGTTAATAATATGACCGTATATTTAAACAGTTGATTAAATAGTGTGATTTAAAAAGTGCTTTGGTACTGTGACTTTGAGCTATCTGACATCATTTAATTTAAAGCAAAAAATAGTGTTAGTGTTTAAATGGCTAAACTGTCCCTTTTTTCTTTTTAAAACTTGATTTATTAAGACACATTTTATAAGCATGATAAAAATTACTGTTTAAATCAAAATCTCCAGAAGTTGAAATGGAGATTAAGAGTATAAATCTATACTATTTTAAGGAAATGTTTAAAGCTACTCCCTTAAAATCTGGTCCAGAATTAAATTGAAAGAAAAAAGTTTTTAGTTAATATTTTGTAGGGACATTGAAAGAAATATACAGTTTGTAACCTCAGCTTCATATTAGAATCGTCTGGAGCTTTTAAAACACATTGATGCCTAAATTATGATTTAATTATCCCCCAGAGATTATGATTTAATACTTCTAAATTATTCACATTTTAAAATCTGTAAGTTGTTAATATCTGTGAAGATCATGTTGACTGCATGACTATGCTATTTTGAGGGAATATTGAGAAGCGAAAATATATTAACTTAATCATGCATTTCTGCATTAAGTAGAATAAGGTGGTGATTTTTGTCATAGGCGTTTATTTTCCTTTTTTTTTTTTTTTAATTTATTTTTTGGGAGAGCACAAGTGGGGGAGGGGCAGAGAGAGTGGGACAGAGGAGCTGAAGCAAGCTCTGCGCTGACAAGCTGACCTGACAGCAGGGAGCCCCATATGGGGCTGGAACTCACAAACCTCAAGATCTTGACCTGAGCGGAAGTCAGACGCTCAACTGACAGAGACACCCACGTGCCTCTGGCATTTATTTTCCTATTAGACTGCTGATATCAGCTAAAAGCCCCTACTTAAAAACAAGAAAAAAACCCATATACAAAAGATCCTGTATGACTTTTGGTTAATGATGTTTGTGAACTGCTTAGGGGTACCTGGGTGGCTCAGTCAGTTAAGCATCTGACTTCCCACTTCGGCTCAGGTTACAATCTGGTGGTTTGAGACCCGCATTGGGCTCTGTGCTGACAGTTCAGAACCTGAAGCCTGCTTCAGATTCTGTGTCTCCCTCTCTCTGTGTCCTTCCCCTACTGTCTTTCTCTCTCTCTCTCAAACATTAAAAAATTTTTATTAAAAAAACTATATAATTGTCATTGTGAAGTTTACTTGTAAAATGAGCGTATAACTTTTTTCAAACTGTTGTTATAGTTTTAGGTGCTTTAGAATAAAAATTGTACAAGTGTTTAGGAAAATCACAAAGATTAAGAACTTGTAATATCAACTTAATATTAAAATTTCTATTCCTATCACTGTATGTGGTTTTTAATGAATATACTCCAGTATAGAATAAAATGCTAGCAAGATTTAGCAAACATAAGTGTTTACTTGAGTTTAGGGAATTTGAAGTACATCTCCATCTAGATAAAATTTAAAATTCAAATATATTTTAATAGATTAGAGATTATGCCATTTATAATTATGCCATAGTTTCTTGATAGCTTCAGGGAATGAGTCATTTCAGAAAACAGGATTTTCTGATGAGTTGAAAATGTACACCTTTTACAACCAAATAATTTTTTGGATGGAAATTTTTCTAAAGTGATTAAACATTTCCTTGTCACCTTAAATAGAGTAAAGGAAAAAACCTTTTCTTAATGACCTGGTTATATTTACTAATAGAATTATGCACTTAGAGGCATTAGAGGTTATAAGTTTTTTACCCCTGTGCTAGGTGACTTTGTATTAGCATGTTTTAAAATTACTGAATTAGTGCATTTTTGTAATGTGTTGGTTCTTCTGGATTGTTATTTGTCAGTTTTCTGGGTCAGCCATCACTATAGGAACTGTTTAGAAATAAAATATATGTTTTAAACATATATGTAAATATATGTGTCTAAAACATATATGTAACTATGGATCTGTGAGGAAACATGGATTTTATAGTGCATGAACTTGGACTTCTACACTTCTCTTCTTACCTTCTGGTTATCAATAGAATATGTTTAAAATGGTGTTATTGGAATCTTTGATAAATATATTGCTGGAAACTTTTAGGAAAATGTTAAGATACTCTACCTAAGATCAGGTAACAAATGGCCATGAAATCTCTTCAGCTTTTTACACTATAAGTTATTTTGATCTCTTCAGCCTTTCTTTGCAATATGTTATTTTTATATTACATTTTCAAAAATTTCAGTAACTAGCTTCATTTATTGGAAAATATATGATAGGTACCTCTATAATTTTTTCAGCAAATATTTATCAATATTCTACCCGTTGCTAAAGATGAAAAAACAAATGTCTGACTTCTTGAAATCATAAGTCTATTTGAACAAAACAATAAAAAACCTTTGAGTGTAGTATAATATTATCGTGGCATATGCCTGGGTGTTAACGATATTATAGAGGAGGAGCATCTAATTCAGTGTATCAGTTAGTTTATGCTAGTTATATTGTGGTAATGAACAACCCAAGACCTCACTTGATTTAGTTTTTGCTCATGTTACATGTTTAAGTAGGTGGCTGCTCCATCCACAGTTGTTCTCCTTTCTGGAATTCAGGCCAGAGGAGCAGCTCCTGTCTGGGACATGTTCTGGTGGTAGAGGGACAAGAGCTGTGCATAGCCATGGAGTTACAGTGAATGCTTCTGCTCAGAAATGGCACATGCCACTTCTATTCACATTTTATTGCCCAAAGCAATGCACATGGCCAAGTGTGATGAAGTTGAGCAGGAAATGTAATTTAATGTTCATATAGGAAGAGGCAGTGGAATAATTGAACACAGTCATATGTTTTACTACATTCAGCTTACTTCCCAACTCAAAGTGAAAATTATCTACCTGTGGGAATTATCAAATAAGAATGTATTTTAACAAAAATAAAGTTGTTTTTCATTCCCTTTTGAGTGTTGTAATATTCATAAGGTAAATGGTTTGTATTTCTCAGATGAGAAAAGTAAGACATAAAGAAATTATAATTTGAAGTAGTGTTCTTTTAAGCAGATAGAAGACTGTATCATTGATATACTACTTAGTGTCTTTTGTGAATAACTCTGACATTTGACATTGAGTTATGGGATTTAGTCATAAATGTTTTTTTCCAAACATCTCTTCGGTCTACTTTATCTTGCTGATTCATCTGCTTTGTCATGGACTGAATCTACATTAATCATATTTTCAGATAAAACTCTGGGATATATGATTTCATGGGGTCAAATATTAGAGTAGGTAGAGAGTGACATAAATTACATAGCATTTGCTTATTGAGCATCTCTTTATTAAGCATTTACTGTATGGCATATTTGCAAGTTGACAGGGATACAGGGGTGACAAGAGATGATCCCTGCTTTTAGTGATTCTACATAAACGGACATGTATACAGATAATTACAATAATACAATGAAATAATTGCTAAGAGAGGTGCTATTTAAATGAACTGCAGTAGAAATGTTGAGGCTAGGATGACCGATTAATAAGGCAATGAAGGAGGGAACAGAATGTCACCAGAAGTGACATCTAAAACAAGTCCTAAAAGAAGAACAACATTTTAGCATGCACATGAGGGGGAAGTACACTTTAGGCAATATCAATAAATAGCATGAGTTAATAGCATGAAGGAAAAAAACAAAGGTAGCTTGTTTGAGAAACTTTGTTTTCTAAAAGTAATCTCTACACCCAACATGGGGCTTGAACTCACCACCCTGAGATCAAGAGTCTCATGCTATACTAACTGAGCCAGCCAGATGCCCCTTGTTTGAGAAACTTTTAGTGATTTTGTGTAACATAATATGGGGGAAGGAAGAGAAGATGAGGCAGACAAAGTAGCTTAGGATCAAATCATGAAGGATTTTAAATTTTTTTTAGTGTTTTTATTTTTGAGAGAGAGAGAGAGAGAGAGAGCTAGCGAGCGAGCATGAGCATGGGAGGGGCAGAGTGAGAGGGAGACCCAGAATCTGAAGCAGGCTCCAGGCTCTGAACTGTCAGCACAGAGCCTGATGCAGGCCTTGAACCCCCCAGACTGTGAGATCATGACTTGAGCTGAAGTCAGTCACTCAACTAACTGAGCCACCCAGACGCCCCTCAAATCATGAAGGATTTTAATGTTATGCTATTTTTTTTCCTTTAGGACTGGTGGTGAGGAGTTCGAAAAGATTTCAAAAGAATCACATGGTTAGATCTTTGTTTTTAGAGGAGCAGTCTTGGTGATAATGTGGAAGATATTGCCTAGAGGCAAGGAGACCTGGTAGAGTGATATAGTAGAAAGGACAGTTAGAAACAAACGGGAGTGCAACAAAATCATCTGTATGGAGGGAGACAGATTTGGGAGTCATCAACCAAAGTAGTGAAGGGTGTAGGAAATATACTCCCAGGGAAGTTTGTACATCTCTAGAAAAGTAGAGGCTAGAGAACCCTGGGGATGATCAGCATTGAAATAGCTGGCAGGGAAAAAGAAAACAGTTGGAAGAACAGCCAGAGAAGGAGGACCAGGAAAGATTGGGTTTGTGAGATACAAGGCAAGGGAGAGTTTTTGAGAAGACAATTATTAACAGCACTCAAATGTCACTTTATAGGGAGTATAAGTATTAAAAGCTGGGCTATTAGTGGAGTAGTAGGTATGGAAGCTCACTGGCAATGGGTAAAAGGCTATAAATAGTGAGTGTTACAGCTCTGACAGTGCTTGAATAAGTGGACGCAGAGGGTAATATTACCATGTAGGGGCACCTGGGTGCCTTAGTTGGTTGAGCGTCCGACTTCGGCTCAGGTCATGATCTCACAGCTCGTGAGTTCGAGCCCTGCATCGGGCTCTGTGCTGACAGCTCAGAGCCTGGAGCGTGCTTCAGATTCTGGGTCTCCCTTTCTCTCTGTCCCTAACCCACTCACATTCCGTCTCTGTCTCTCTCAAAAATAAACAAACATTAAAAAAAATTAAAAAAAAAAGATTACCATGTAAAAGATATGTGTATGTACATTTCCATGATGGTAATTTTTTTTCTCCAGTTTTAGTTGTTGGTAATTCTGAGGAGACTTTGGTGGGTGGTGCGATGTGGAGTGAGAAAAGTCTTCTAGGTTAGGCATTCCTTATCCACATTAATTTTTCAGTAGACTTAAATGTATGTTGGTATCGTATTGCATTAAATACGATTTGTGCAAATGGGACATGAATCCCAGGTGTCAAAAATGCGTGGGAATGTTAAAATTTTGTAATTCCACACATTAGAAATTCAGTAGCATGGATGATATTCTCTGGTACTTTTATATATATAATATATATAAAATGTAATATGTATATATTAATTTACATTCAAATTAGTTAGCACATAGTACAGTAATGATTTCAGGAGTAGAATCCAGTGATTCATCCCCTACATATAACATCCAGTGCTCGTCCCAAGTGTCCTCCTTAATACCCCTTGCCCATTTAGCCCATTTCCCCCACCTAAAACCCCTCCAGCAATTCTCAGTTCTGTGTATTTAAGAGTCTCTTATGTTTTGCCCCCCTCCCTGTTTTTATATTATTTTTGCTTCCCTTCCCTTATGTTCATCTGTTTTGCATCTTAAATTCCACATATGAATGAAGTCATATGACATTTGTCTTTCTCTGACTAATTTTGCTTAGCATAATACACTCTAGTTCCACGTTGTTGCAAATAGCAAGATTTCATTCTTTATGATTGCTGAGTAATATTCTATTGTGTGTGTGTGTGTGTGTGTGTGTGTGTGTGTGTGTGTGCGCGCGCGCGCGCGCGTGTGTGTGTGTATGTACACCACATCTTCTTTATTCATTCATCAGTCAGTGGACATCTGGGCTCTTTCCGTACTTTGGCTATTATCGATATAAACTATATAAACTGCTATAAACATTGGGGTGCATGTGCCCCTTTGAAACAGCACACCTGTATCCTTTGGATAAATACCTAGTAGAGCAATTGCTGGGTCATAGGGAGTTCTATTTTTAATTTTTTGAGGAGCCTCCATACTGTTTTCCAGAGTGGCTGCACCAGTTTGCATTCCCATCAGCAGTGCAAAAGGGTTCCTCTTTCTCCACATCCTCATCAGCATCTGTTGCTGCCTGAGTTGTTAATTTTAGCCATTCTGATAGGTGTGAGGTGGTCTCTCATTGTGATTTTGATTTGTATTTCCCTGATGATGAGTGATGTTGAGCATTTTTTCAAGTGTCTGTTAGCCATCTGGATGTCTTCTTTGGGAAAGTGTCTATTCATGTCTTTTGCCCATTTCTTCACTGGATTATTTGTTTTTTGGGTGTTGAGTTTGATAAGCTCTTTATAGATTTTGGATACTAACCCTTTATCTGATATGTCATTTGCAAATATCTTCTCCCATTCTGTCGGTTGCCTTTTAGTTTTGCTGATTGTTTTCCTTCATTGTGCAGAAGCTTTTTATCTTGATAAGGCCCCAGTAGTTCATTTTTGCTTTTGTTTCCCTTGCATCCGGAGACATGTTGAGTGAGAAGTTGCTGCAGCCAAGGTCAAAGAGGTGTTGCCTGCTTTCTCCTCTAGGATTTTGATGGGTTCCTGTCTTACGGTTAGGTCTTTCATCCATTTTGAGCTTATTTTTGTGTATGGTGTTAGAAAGTGGTCCAGGTCCGTTCTTTTGCATGTCGCTGTCCAGTTTTCCCAACACCATTTGCTGAAGAGACTGTCTTTATTCCATTGGATATTCTTTCCTGCTTTGTCCAAGATTAGTTGGCCATATATTTGTGGGTCTATTTTTGGGTTCTCTATTTTCCATTGATCTATGTGTCTGTTTTTGTGCCAGTACCATACTATCTTGATCATTACAGCTTTGTAATACATCTTAAAGTCTGGAATTTTGATGCCTCCAGCCCTCTAGTACTCTTTGATATTCTGAGGTTTTACAGCTAGGAATTTATCTTTGCATTTCTCTTGGTACAAAAAAATTATGTCTGCAAAGTGTGTGTGTGTGTGTGTGTGTGTGTGTGTGTGTGTGTAACTGATAGCTGGATATATATCCAGCTCTTGCTATGTCCAAAGTGTATGAATGAGAGACACTCTAAGGACTGGTTAATCTGTGAATGATTGATAGTTATTTTATATTTGGCCAAAATTAAATTTTTAGCACATATCCTATAATATTCAATGAAAGGGTTAAATGTCTTTGTATCTATCCTGATGAACACTTAACTATTAAAGAATGGTTATAGGAACTTATAAACCAAGATTTAAAAAAAATGGAAACACTGATCAAATTTAAATATTTTTGCAGTGAGAGATACATTTTGCAAATTATCAAATTCTATTTTATGTTTGGTCACTTATTTTCATTTCATGTAATTTTACAATAGTTTTTCAGTTTCAGTTTTTCAGTTTTCAGTTTTATTCTTGTTTTTTGTGGTAAGTGCTGAATATGTAATGATTAAAATGTAGTTTCAACATTAAGTAAAAATGAAGATAGAAATTATTAATTAAATATGTAAGACTAATAATTCCTCTGAATTTATACTATGTAAAATGAGGTCATGTATGTGGAACTGGTTTTTTTTTTTTTTAATGTTTATTTTTGAGAGAGAGAGACAGAGTGTGAACAGGGGAGGGCCACAGAGAGAGGGAGACACAGAATCTGAAGCAGTCTCCAGACTCTGAGGTGTCAGCACAGAGTCCAACGTGGGGCTCAAACCCACATACCGTTAGATTATGACCTGAGCCGAAGTCGGATGCTTAACCGACTGAGCCACCCAGGCACCCCTGGAACTGTTTTTATGAAGTATGTAGTTAGAAATTAAGTATCTGATTTTAAGTATAGAAGAAATATTCAAAATTCACTCTAAATTTAATAGAAAAACATAATTAAGTTATTCTGGAGCAAAGGGATCAAATAAAATATTTTCAATTTCACAGAGTTTTATTCATAAATGTAAAGATAATAAAGATGTACTGAAATGTATTTTAAAAATACATTTTATATGGGTTCTAGGATGGAAAAATTTATTTTGAGTGGGATGGGGGGGCAGGGAAAGAAGACTTTGGAGGAATGGCTTTTTGTGAGTTTTGGCCCAATGTAAGTATATAGCAGCAGCCTTACTTAAAAAAAAAATGTAACATTTTATTTAGCATGTGTTGCAGTTCTAAACCTTAGTAGTCTTTAACTTGCACAATGTTTTCTCTTGTACAGCATGTATGTCAAAACCCAGAATCTGCACTGTCACTTCCTTGTTGTAAATCTAGCTCTCCTTCTAAGATAACATGCCTGAAACTGAGTGTAAATTTCTCAGGGTCTTGAAAAACAGTTTGAGAACAAAATAAAAGTTAGGTATGATTAATTTCCTATGTTATGACTATTTAAAAGTTCATTTCAATATTTTCAATATGATTTTCAAAAATTATCAAATGAACTCTATCAATGGAAAACTCAAAAAATACCTTAAGTTTTATGGCATAGCATCTAAATTTGCTTACATTAAGTACTCACAAATTGTTAATTTCAGTTAGTAAAAGAGATCTCTCATACTTGAACCAGTTTACATTCTTTACTAAACTTTAGAGTTGAAACTCTATAAAGGCGTTTCATCTTAAATTTTGCTTGATATTTTAGATTTTATTTTATTATTTTATTATTATTTTTTAACGTATTTAGAGAGAGAGAAGGAGAGAATAAGCAGGGGAGGGGCAGAGAGAGAGGAAGAGAGAGAATCCCAAGCAGGCTCCACACTGTCAGTGCAGAGCCCGATATGGGGCTTGAACCCGTGAACTGTGAGATCATGACCTGAGCCAAAACCAATAATGGGGCATTCAACTGACTGAGCCACCTAGGCATCCCGACATTTTAATATTTAAATGTTTATTTTTAATTTATTTTGAGAGAGAGAAAGAGTGAGAGAGAACATACACATGAATAGGGGAGGGGCAGAGAGGCAGAACCCCAAGCGGGCTGCATGTTGTCAGTGCAGAGCCCAATGAGGGGCTCCATCTCATGAAGCATGAGATCATGACCTGAGCCTAAATCAAGAGTTGGACACTTAACCGACTGAGCCGCCTAGGTGCCCCAGATATGTTAGATTTTAAATAAAGTCCTTAACTGAGGTGAATCTAAAATCGTATTCAAATGTGAGAAGTATGACAGGATATTTTAGTGGGATATCTTTTTGGTATGTTCAAAGTGAATTGTTTGAATTTGAACTACAGCTTTAATTGCATGTCTGTTGCCTGCAGGTATCTTGTTTAAAAAGAAAAGTGAAATAACTGAATAGTGCCATTTGTCATTCTAACAATAGAGTACTTTGATTTAAGAAACAAAATTTTGCCATAATTATGTTAATTAAATGTTTAAATGCAAACTTGTTAGTGATATTTTTATGTAAATACCTTTTGTTGGTATTGATTTTAGTATTTATATGACAGGCATAGAAACTTTTTATGAAATACTAATGCTTTACAGTAGGATGTCTTTAGCCAAATTGGTCATTGTTAGAAATTGTTCTCAACTCTGTTATGGGATTGTCATTATAGTTTTTTTCTTTTCTGTTATCTTGAATTCTTTCAAGGTGGGGAACTTTGTCTTCTGTGCTCATTGTTCTAGAGTTAGTACTGTCTAGGTTTTAACATGGTTTTATGTTTTCTTCTTAGATCTTGTAGATACTGATTTTGTCTATTATATTTTACTTAAATTTTATCTTTGTCTTTAGATTTTATTTTCTATATTGTGTATTCCTTTTATTTGTCTATGATGAATTCTATGTATATATAATTATTTTTACCATTAAATAGTTAATTTTTTAGAAGTTTATGGAGCCATTATATTTTCTGTTATACTGACAATGTAAAAAATAGAGGAGATTTATGAATATGTTTAAGTATTTAACAACACAAGCAAGTTATATAGACTCATCTACCTCTAGTCAGTGTGGTATTTAAAGAGAAATTCTTTTCATCCTCTGAAACTCTAGTCCTATATCTCTGGCTTTTCATACATTACAATTCCGTTTCTAGATGTGTAGAATTCCTTAATCTACATGTGAATTCCCAAAACATAAACACAGTATTCTACAGATTTCAAAATCCTGTTGATTGATTTAGCCATCACTGAGCACTTCCTATGTGCCCCACACTGTTCTAACCAAAACAAAGTCCCTGACTCTACGAAGCTAACATTCTAGCCCGCATGTACCATCATCCATCTTTCATTATTACCTCAGCCTATTTAGGACAAATTGGAATGTTTCTGATTTGTTGACAGGTAATCCAACATAATTCAGTTCCTCTTGTCCTATAAATTTGCTGTGTAAAAGCAAATGCTATCATATGGCCCCAAAGTATTCTGGTTAAATTTGAGTTTTGTTCTGAATTACTAGTGCTCTACATTTGGTGAAATTTGTACATATCTCCTTTAATTTTATAAATTTAGATCATATATGTATCTTGGCCTCTTCTTTACTAACAGGTAAACTTAAAGTATTTTTCAAGGTCATCAAGGAACTGCTTAGAAGTTATTTAATGTCTAATGTTATATTAGACATTGAATGATTTTGTTTTGGTGGTTATTTCTTTTGTTTCTTCTCTACTCTGAAACTCACTTTTCTGTCTTCCTCAATGTGACTTTTAATAGAACTTTTAAAACTTTTGTTTGCCTGACATTGTACTTTTCTAGTTCTTAACTTTTCGACAGTTTTGACATTTCTATCTTTATTTCCATTGTCTGTGCAGACTTTATCCTGTCGAGTTTCCTCCCTAATTCTCTCAAAATTCACATATTTACAGTCTTAAATTACTACTTCTAAGAGCTTTATTTCAAAATTTGTGTACTTATCATGAATTTCTTAAATGTATTTTTAGTTTATTTTTTAACTTTTTAAAGTTTACACTTCAGTGGTTTTTAGTATACTCACAAAATTTACAACTATTACCACTATTTATTTCCAGAACATTTTTATTGCTCCCCAAAGAAACTGTACCCATTTAGCAATCACTGTTCATTTCCTCCTCTTCAAGCCTCTGGCAACCATTAATCTACTTTCTGCCTCTATACATTTGCCTATCCAGGAGTTACTTCATATAAATGGAATCATGTAACATGTGGAGTTTTGTATCTGGCTTCTTTCATTCACTCTGGTGTTTTCAAGGTTCATCCATGTTGTAGCATGTATCTGTACTTTATACCTTTTATTGCCAAATAATATTCCATTGTAGGCATATACCATATTTCATTTATCACTTTTACTACATACTCAGTTGATGGATGTTTGGGTTGTTTCTACTTTTTGGCTATTATGAGTAATACTGCTGTGAACATACATGTACAAGTTTTTTTGTGGACATTATGTTTTCAGCTCTCTTGGTTATATACCTAGGAATAGAATTGCTGGGTCATATCATAACTCCATATTTAATGTCTAAAGAAACCGCCAAACTGTTTTCCAAAGTGGCTATACTATTTAACATTTCTACCAGCAGTGTTTGAAGGTTCGATTTCTCTACTTCCTGGTCAACACTTGTTATTGTCTTTTTTATTGTAGCCAGCTAGTATGAAGTGATACCTCACTTTAATTTTTGTTTTGCATTTCCCTAATTAATAATGTTGTGAGCATCTTTTCATGTACTTACTGGCTATTTGTATGTTTTGTTTTTTTTTTTTTCTGGAGAAATGTTCATGTCCTTTTCCCACTTAAAAATTAGGTTATTTATCTTTTTATTGTTGAGTTGTATATTCTGGATATAATTCCCTTATCAGCTGAGTGATTTCAAAAATTTTTTTTCCATTCTATAGATTGTTTTGATGGTGCCTTTTTTGTTATTACAGTAAAACATACATAACATAAAATTTACTATTTTTTAGTATTTTAAGGGTACAATTCACTGGTATTAAATACATTCACAGTGCTGTGGAACTATCACCTTTATTCATTTTCAGAACTCTTCCATCACCCCAGACAGAAACTCTGTACTCATTAAACAATAACTCTCCTTCTTCTTCTACCCCAGTCCCTGATAACTCCTCTATTTTTACTGTGTGGCTCTATAAATTTGCCTATTCTAAGTGCCTCATGTAAGTGGAATAACATAGTATTTGTCCTCATGGTGTCTTTTATAGCAGAGAAGTTTTTAATTTTGATGAAGTTCAGCTTACCTTTTATTTTTCAAGTAATTTTTTAAAAAAATTTTTTTTTTCAACGTTTTTTATTTATTTTTGGGACAGAGAGAGACAGAGCATGAACGGGGGAGGGGCAGAGAGAGAGGGAGACACAGACTCGGAAACAGGCTCCAGGCTCCGAGCCATCATCAGCCCAGAGCCTGACGCGGGGCTCGAACTCACGGACCGCGAGATCATGACCTGGCTGAAGTCGGACGCTTAACCGACTGCGCCACCCAGGCGCCCCTCAAGTAATTTTTAATGATCTTAAAATTCTTCATTTATATGGTCACTTGTGCTTTTTATGTCATACCTCAGATGCTATTGCCTAATCCAAGGTCATAAAGATTTATTTTAATCATTTTTGAGTACTCTCTTACTTGGTTCTTTCATCCATTTTCAAACATCAATGTAACTATCAGAGGTTTTGTGAGAAGGCTTTGTTAAATGTTCTTATTTATTTATTTATTTATTTAATGTTTATTTTGAGAGAGAGAGAGAGAGAGAGAGAGAGAGAACGAACATTCAGGGGAGGGGCAGAGAGAGAGGATCCCAAACACTGATAGTGCAGATCCCAGTGCAGGCTTGATCTCACAGCCATGACATCATGACATGAGCTGAAATCAAGCGTTGAAAGCTCAACTGACTGAGCCACCCAGGTGCCGTTAAATGTTCTCTTTTAAAATTTTTAGATCAGGATAGTGGCTTTCAAATTTTAGAATCTCCTGGGATGCTTACTAAAACTACAGGTTCCTGAGAGGATATTTGTACATTTGTAGTAAACTTCTAGGAGACTTCACATCACATTGAAAAAGTGTGTAAGTAAAATAGGCCAGCATAGTGATTAAGAGCATGGATCCTGGAGCCTCACTACCTGGGTGTGAGTTAGACAATCCTGGTTGTCACTTTTTAGCTGTATGATCTTGGGCAAGTCACTTATTCTTTAGGCATTCATTCCCTCTCTTATGGGGTCCCTTGCTCTCTCTGTTGCAAGGATTAAACAAGCAAATATCTGTGAAGTGCTTAGAGTAATTTGGCAATAGTGTTAACCCCGTAATTGTTAGATATTGTCATACCCTTTAATTTTAGTAATGTCATTTCTAGGGACCTAATCTAGAACATTATCAGCGATGTTGCAAAAAGATGTAGGTATAACAGTTTCATCACAGAGTAATTGCAAGAATTTACCATATGTAGTCTAAATTAATGAAATTTATGAAATGCCATTTGCTAGTCATATTTTCAAAAATATTTAATACCATGAAAAATAATGACGTAAATGAAAAAGTCAAGTAAATATACAACTATATATAAATTATGTCTCTAAACTTCTTTGAAAATATGGGGTAGGTAAGCAGAGTGTTGGTCTTACATTGCATATAAAGAAGTATGTTAAAATGTTGACATGGGTTATTCTGGGAAGCCAGGAGGAATGATTTTAATTTTCTTCTGTACTTTATTGTACTCTCCTGACTTCAACAGTAAGTATACACAGAAAAACAAATCATTTTATTTATTTATTTGTTTATTTTTATTATTTTAGAGAGAGAGCGCACACAAGCAGGGGAGAGGGACAGGCGGAAAGAGAAAGAGAATCCCAGGCAGGCCCTACACTGAGCGCAGAGCCCAACATGGAGCTTGGTCCTACAACCCTGGGATCATGACCTGAGCCAAAATCAAGAATCAGACGCTCAACTGACTGGGCCACCCAGGTGCCCCCAAATTATTTTTTTTTAAAAGACAAAACATGGGGAAAGCTCACTGTAAAATAGGAAAAATGACAGGAAAGTAGGAAAAGCCCAATGTGAAATAGGAAAGCAGAATGTAAATAGGAAACCTGAGTCCTAGTACTAGTATTGTTATTAAATAGTCTCAGGCCTCGGGATGCCTGGCTAGCTCAGTAGAGCATGCAACTCTTGATTTTGGGGTCGTGAGTTCAGGCCCCACTTTGGGCTGGCAGATTACTTAAAAAAATAGTTTTCAGCCTTGAATGAATTTTCTGTCTACCTTGGGGGCAGAGTTTCCTCATCTGTGAAATGGGAAATTGAACTAAAATTAAAAAGACAGTGTGTAGACTGGTTAAGAGTTGGGAGGTTAGAGGGGGGAGTTAGGGACTGCAGTTTAAGAGATCACTGTGTGGGTTCATGCCCTGGTTCTTCTTCCTATTCACTTGGTGACTTCTGGCAAGTAATTTAACCTCTCTGTGCCTCAGATTTCTTGTTTATAATGTGGGGATAGTAATAATACCTTATAGGAGGGGTGTGAGAATCAAATGAGTTAATAATACATGTAAAGGACTTAATATAGAATCTGGCACATAGGAAGGATTCAATCAATGTTACCTATTTTTACTGGTATATAAGATTCTTTCTAATGCAGTCATTTATTTCCAATAATATTGGTAGTCAAGTGAGCAATTCTTAAATTTGTCATTTGAAATTTAGCTCATTTTTTATTTAGGTATTTTGAAGTCCCCGTTTCCCTCCCCCAGCTTTACTATTATGTCTTATGTTTAGTATAGGCAGCTTCTTTGGGGCCTAAATTATCTTATTGTTGAGGGTATTTTGTAGACTTTTTCAGCAGTAAAAATCTCATTTGATTTTATAGAGGTTTTTTTTTTTTTTTTTTTCCCCAATTCTTTTTGTTCTGAAACTAATGCATGTAGCTTAATATAGTTGTAGTTAAGTTACATAGGCTGTTAGGTTGTACCTACTTTTCTTCAACTGATGTTTCAATTTTAAATTTAGGAACCAGCATAAAGCCCAAGAGAATGTTACAGCTCAATTAGTCCATTCTAGTAAAAGCTAATTTTGTAAGGTAAACAACTGAACTGTTGGTAGAGCATGACCTACAGTAATGACTGGGTGCATAGATGTTACTTAACTTAATCCCAGAAAAAGAATGTATCCAAATGGTTTAAGAGAGAAATCTGAGTATGTGAAAATCACTTTCCGAGTCAGCAACCATGTTAATTCATTTTGGAACTCCTAACAGACTACAGAAATAGATGACTTTCATAATATTATATCATTTTCTTTCACTGACTATATATGACATACTTAATTAAAGTGACTCAGCTATTCCATCCCTTTGGAAATTTTCATCTGTAAGCAAGTCACTGTATGGTACCTCAGTTTATGGTGGCAGTCATAATGAAGATGATTATTTATTTTTTTCCCTGCGAGGGATAAGAATGAAAGTTGTATTTCAATACATTTATTCTTAGATCTTTAGAAGCTCTCCCCTTCTCTGCAGGGTTATAGCTGCAGTAGATAGCCCACTATAGGGGTCATTATTTCTGTGTTGGAGAACAAATTAGTTGAGTAACATTGTCAGGAAGCAAAAGGCAGGAGTTTGACTCCACAGTTATGGAATATAGTTTGTTACTTAAAAACATATTAGAGGATTCCTCTTATTATAATAACTTTTGTTTATAAAACATATTTATGTAATTCCCATGACAGGAGAAAAGTGCTGTGTCTTCTGATTTGATAGACAAAATCAGCTCAAGACAGCTTTGTGACTCACTGACAGAGGAGGGAAGAATTCTTCTTGCCTTAAGGATTGGATTTTATTTTAGGATGAGTTATTTGTCTAAGTACAGATATGAGAGAGTTCCTACCCTACATGTCAAGTCTCCTATTCTATCTTCCCAGAGATTTGACGCAATGCCTCCTAACTCCCAAATGTATACCTTTGTATCATCTGCTACTTGGGTCATGTTAATTACATAGTGTTTATATTTCTTCCTCCATGTTTTTCTGAATGTAAGAATTTGTGAGTTTTTCCTTTAAACATTTTGAGCTAGAGTTTTAAACATTCGTTGGTTTGTTTCAGTTAAAAAAAATCATTTCTTAATATAGAAGAGACTGGTAACATGTCTGCTTCTATGGAGGGAAATTAGGAAACTGTGGGATGTAGGGAAGACATTGTGCTTTCCACTGCATCACTCAACCTTTGGAACCCATTACATTTTTTTCCCCAAAATTTTAAACCTAATTTTATAGCATAGCATAAATACGTTCACAAAGCTTTGTTTGTTTTATGGGTTTTAGCCCTTTTAAAGTTGAGACCACAAAATCTCTTAAAGTTGACTATGAATGTTTCATTGAAGACATAATGATGAATTTACAGTCTTCCTTAAATGACCCACTTAAACTTGATTCACTGATTCACACCATAAACTTTAAAAGGTGGATTGTTGGTGCCGATTGATGGCTTAATTCTTCTAAAGTTAGTTCATAATCAACTGCTGCAAACTGGACCATATTCTCAATTTGTTTCTTCACTTCAACATCAATGTCCTTTAATTCTTCAACATTGGCTATATTGCTGTCTACTCTTCTATCTTTGAGAAGCATAATGAGGTCACTCTTCTTGTATTTCTTCTTGTGTATGATAACTGACTCTGGGATCACTCATACTGTGTCCTGGATATTGGTGAGTCTGCAGCTATATCAGCATGACCCCCTTCACAGATCTATGATAGGCAGCTACGATCTTTGTTGCTTCCTGGACACATAGAACATACATTCCATCTGCTCTTAGCCCAGGAATAAAATTTTCTCTCTTGTAGTAATCAGTGCTGGCTGTTGCTCTCTCAGCAGATGCTCCCATTCCACAGCAGTTATTCCCACAGATGAAAATAAAGGTTGATTTCCACAAAACTGTCATATTGTAATTTTCAAATATAAAGTCAAGCAGAACTCATCTTTTCCATTGTATTTACAGGCCAGACCCATACCGGCTCCCAGGGGACCTGAGCTCTGACAATGTCATTGCCCCAGTAGTTAGCAGTTCTTGGCATACATGTGCATTGATCCTTCTTTGTCTTTAGTACAGGCTTCTCTTTGTTCTGTAAACTCTACAAATTTCTGGGACAGAAGGGCCACAAATAAAGCAAAAGCCCACTAGGTTGAGATGAGATGATCCATGATATTTATCCAATCTCAAGTTCCGCACAAACTTCCTGACACTTCATGAGCGATAAAAACCACGAATAATATTCTGTTAATGCTCTTGGTGAAGAGTCTGATCATTCTCTACTATTTGAGTCCCTCTTCCCTGATGAGCACTGTTATGATAGGAGGGCCCTCTTCTAATCCATGAAGGTCACATTTCTTAATTTCAAATGTAGCATCATTTGCAAAGTTACAGGATATGTCTCTAGCAAGCACTCTCCTAGCTGTGATAGTCAGGAAATGGTGGGTATCTTTTTCTTAGAGCATCTTCCTCTTGAGTGCAGGCCCTGGTAATAGTTGCAGTGGTGGTGATGATGTCATTCTCTACACTGGGCCATAGGCCCACAAACATTTTATAAGACTGTATGATATTCATGAATGGGCTGTAATTTTCTTAACCATCCTTCCATTGTTATAGTTACCATTGTTTGGAAACTATTATAAATTTTGCTTTGCTGAATATCTTTATACTTAGATCTATCTTTATTCACATTTTTTTTTATTACTTCTTTAGGCTAAATTTTCAGAAGTGAATCAAAAGTCACATTTTAAAAGCTCCCTTGGTATACCTTGGTAAACTGCTTTCCAGACAGTTTATTCTCCCATGATCAGCTTGTGAAAATGTTTCTTTTATGTCAGTCTTGGAAGCACGAAATATTTGTTATTTAAAATACTTCCTGCTACTTTTATTATTGACAAATTGAACCCCTTAAATTTTTATATTTCAAGGTCAATATGGGTGTGTGTATATTTATTCTTTTTTTTTTTAGATTTTTTTTTTTAATGTTTTTTTTTGTTTTTGTTTTTGTTTTTTGAGAGAAGCGCGTGCGTGTGAGAGCAAGTTGGGGAGGGGCAGAGAGAGAGGGCGACACAATCCGAACCAGGCTCCAGGCTCTGGCTTGATGCGGGGCTCAAACTCAGGAACCATGAGATCATGACCTGAGCCGAAGTCAGACACTTAACCAACTGAGCCGCTCAGGCATCCCTGTATTTATTCTTCTTATCCTTCCTCTGTTCAGTGGCTTTTCAAAAACGGCCTTATTAACATATAATTTACACTCCATAAAATATCCCTATTGTACATGTCAGTTGTGTTTACTTGAAGTGAATGATTTTTAGTAAATCTGTAGTTTGTTACCATCACCATAATCCAGCTGTAAAGTATTCTCATCACCCAAAAAGTTTCCTTTTGCCCATTTGCATTCAGTCCTTTATCCCACACCCAGCTTTAGGCAACCACGGATCAGCTTTCTGTCTCTGTAAATTCGCATATTCTGGAAATAACAAATAAACAAAATCATATTCAATTCCTTTGTGAATGGCTTCTTCCGCTCAGCATTGTTTTTGAGGTTCATCTATCTTGTAAAATATATCATAGTTCATTTTATTTATTTAAAAAATGTTTATTTTTGAGAAAAGGAGGGCGCATGCTCAAGTGAGTGAGGGAGGGGCAGAGAGAGAGAGAGAGAGAGAGAGAGACTGAGAATCCCTAGCCAGGTGTGGCACTCCAACTCAAGCACTGTGAGATCCTAACCTGAGCCGAAATCAAGAATCAGACACTTAACCAACTGAGCAACCCAGACGCTCTTTTATTGCCGATATATCTTATTTGTTCAGTAATTGATAGACATTTGGTTTGTTTCCAACTTTTGGTTATTATAAACAAGGAACTATTGCTGCTAGGAACATTTGTGTACATTTCTTTTTGTCTTTGATTTCTCTTGGGTAGATACCTGGGAGTACAGTTGCTTGAAACCCATTAAATTTCTTATCATTACTTAGCCACAAAAATGTTTCTTTAAAGGAATAGATGATAGCACTAGATTTGAGAAGGAACACAGTTCTATGATGTAATAGTTAACGTGGAATGATTAGAGTAGGCAAGTGAAAAGTTCTAACACATGTAGTATGACTAATAATGGAAACCACTTCAGGATTTATTGGTAGATGAGCAACTACCAGAACCTAAAACCAAGTGAAGGCAATTAAAATTAATGGGTATCTAAAAAAACATTGAAAACTTTGGTTCCATGAAAAATGAGAAAAATGGAAATGGGACTTCATTTGCATTTATTTTGACAGAAAAGTGAAAATATGTAACACATAAAATGTCCTTCTTAACATAAAAGAAGGCCATCAAGACTTTTGTAGATAAACAGGCCAAAGATATAAGCAGTCAGTTCATTCAAGATCAGTGTATACAGCAAGTAAACATTCCTTCTTGCTAGTGATCACAGAAATAAATATTTAACAAGTTGGTTATATTAAATTAGCAAAATTGATAGCGCTGGATGGAAAGATTGTGTTAGTGATGTTGCTTTGTATGTTGATCTAGTTCATGTACAAAGCAATGTGGCAAAGCCTATCCAGATCCTTGGAATAGTAGATTCGGAAATAACTTTTATTTTAGCTTTCTTGAATGTAATTTAAAAATTTTAATAGTAAATTATTAAGGGAGGGAATACATCAGAAGATAAGAAAACAGTACAGATTTTCCCCATGTGCTGAAGGTGAGTCTGGTTGTGCTATCCTCTCCACTCTGTCTCTGTGACTCATTCAAACTCTGGAGGCACTAACTCAACGCAGCTTTTTTTCTTTCCAGCCAGAGAACACATGTTTGTTCTTCTGTAGCCTGAATCCTGCTTTTACAGCTTTGGCTAAATCCTGGATCCAGTTGTTCTTTAATCCAATGACTCACACCTTAGGAGTTACCCATCCCACTCCACGAAAATGCTATTAACTTTCTTATTTGGAATAAATAATTCTGTCATATTCTGTCTACAATTTATATCAGTAAATTTGCTTTAGACACTCACAGGAAAATATGCTTCCTATTGATTTTTTTTTTAAAGTTCTTTGTGGAGTTCTTCTGTATGGGTGGGACCAAACACTTGTGTCACTCCCAGTTAGTACACTTACAGTACAGTCATCCAACAGTAAGTGATTTTTCAGTTTGACAAATTGTCTGCCAAAAAGTGATAAAGTAGAACATTCATTGAATCAAGAAATGGAACTTGATCCTTGCTTTATTTATTTTCCCCCTGCGCCTTTCAAGTTATCTTTTTTCTTCTAACTTCAGAGATTCTTTCCGTTTCTGATAAATTTTTATTGGATTGATAATATTTCCCCCTAATTACTAACATTATGGATTTTTACATTATCATACTTGTTATATAAGGCTGTAAGATTTTAATTGTTAGTTGAGCTTATGTGAAGTCATAGGTAATGTGTAACAAGAAGTTAGGAATGATAAAAGGCAAAAAAATTCTTATTCATTTTATTATGCTTGCCAGCAACTTTTGGTTTATTAAGAATTATATTGTCAATTTCCTTTACAGAGAGCAACCATAAATACTCTTCTACTAAAACTGTAAATAATCTTTTCCTATAGGTAGTAGTGTAACTGTATCTGGTCCCTTTAGGTATTTCTACTCAAATTGTCTTAACTACTTAAGGATCTCAGGAAGGGATGGCACTGTAGATCCTATTAGTTTTTGCTTAATTAATGCAACAGAATCGGAAAGTCCAGTCAGTTAGGTGACTTGACTTATCTTGAGCTCTGATTTCTGCCAGCTTATTCAGGTCACTTACGGTGTCTCTTTTTTACACTGGGAGAGGTATTGTTAGCCCTTGGCCATTTCCCTGGCATCTTGGATGTTTCTTTTCCTGATTTTCATATACCTGACTATCCTATCTGGTATTCCTTCAAGCATTTTCTCCATTAATTTCTCCTTAAATGCTAGTGTTTCTAAAAGTTCAGTCATTGTTTTCCCTGTGATTACTTTTGGATCATTTCATACATCACAATATTAGTAACCACTCAAATGCTGATACCTTTCAGATATCTTGAGCCCTAAGTTCCAAGTTTTCTGTCCTCTGCCTGCTGACATTTACTCACTTGGATGTCCAATAGAGACTCCAAAAGCAATATACTCCAAACTGAAATGAATCATTCACTCACCACCCCCCTCCAATATTTCCAAATATAGATAATGGCATTATCATCCAGTAGCCCACGCTAGAAACTGCTTTCTTCAACACTGAACACATAGGATCAATCACTAAACCCCTTTCACTACTAAGATCCTAGTTTAGAATCTTATTATTTCTTTATTTTAGTACCCTCATAACTGGTCTTTCTGCCTTCAATCTAGTACGCCTCAAACAATGTCAATTTGATCTCAGTACTTTCCTGCCTAAACCCTGTAGTGGCAAGTACCCTGTCATCTATATGATAAAGGTTGTACTGCTTGATATGTCTTAAAAGGCTTGGTGACTTCTTACTTCTTGAGCCTCAGTGCTATACTTCACATGCCAGACCTTCTCCTCAGTCTCCCCCTACTGCCGCCCCCCATGTTGTTTCTTACCTCTGTTTGCTCATTCTGTTTAAATCCCTTCTCCACTCATCTTGACTCTTACTCAGCCTTCATGATTCAGCATAGACAGTTCCTTTAAGAAGTCATTTTTGAATCTTCAGGGTGCCCTTCTAAGTGCCTTCTTGTCTACTGGATTATTCTTATTCGTATATGAAAATGTTTTTTCTTTTAAAAAAACTAGCTTGACTTCACTTTCCCTTCCAGCTATTGCTCATCTTTTTTGATAGAAATTTTTTTATTGAGGCATAATTGATATACAACATTATATGAGTTTGATATATAATGTTGGTATACAACATATGAGTTTCAGGTATACAACATAATGATCCACTATTTGTATATATTGTAAGATGATCATCATAAGTCTAGTTAACATCCATCATGATACATAGTTACAGGATTTTTTTCTTCTGTTGAGAACTTTTAAGGTCTACTCTTATAGCAACTTTCATATATGCAGTACAGTAATATAAACTATAGTCACCATGCTATACATCACATCCCTGTACTATAACTAGAATTTTGTACCTTTTGACACCCTTCACCCATTTCTTCTTACCCTCACCCCCTGCCTTTAGTAACTACCAGTCTGTTCTCTGTATTTATGAACTTGTTTTTTTGTTTATTTTTAGATCCCACATGTAAGTGAAATCATACAGTATTTGTCTTTCTATCTCTCAATTTCAGTTAGCATAATGCCCTCAAGGTCAATTTATGTTGTCACAAATGGCAAGATTTCATTTTTTTTTAATTTTTTTTTTTTTTCAACGTTTATTTTATTTTTTGGGACAGAGAGAGACAGAGCATGAACGGGGGAGGGACAGAGAGAGAGGGAGACACAGAATCGGAAACAGGCTCCAGGCTCTGAGCCATCAGCCCAGAGCCTGACGCGGGGCTCGAACTCACGGACCGTGAGATCGTGACCTGGCTGAAGTCGGACGCTTAACTGACTGCGCCACCCAGGCGCCCCTGGCAAGATTTCATTTTTTAATGGCTAAATAATATTCCATGGTATGTGTGTGTGTGTGTGTGTGTGTGTGTGTGTGTGTGTGTGTGTATTTATCCATTCATCCATCAGTGAACACTTAGGTTGTCTCCATACCTTGGCTATTGTAAATAATGCTGCAGTAAACATGAGGGTGCATATATCTTGAGTTAATGTTTTCATTTTCCTCAGGTAAATACTCAGAAGTGGAATTGCTAGATCTTATGATAGTTGTATTTTTTTTAACCTCCGTACCATTTTATGTAGTGGCTGAACCCATTCACATTCCCACCAACAGTGTACAAAGAGTCTGTTTACTTGACATCGTTGCCAACACTTGTTATTTCTTATCTTTTTGGTAATAGTCATTCCACCAGGTGTGAGGTGATATCTCATTGTGGTTTTGATTTATATTTCCTTCATGATTAATGATGTTGAACATTTTCTCATGTGCTTGTTAGACATCTGTATGTCTTCTTTGGAAAAGTGTCTATTGTGATCCTCTGCCCATTTTTAAATCAAATTGGTTTTTTGTTTTTGTTTTTGTCTTGTGTTGGATGAGTTCTTTATGTATTTTGGATATTTACCCCTTAATAGATTAATGATTTGAAGGTGTTTTCTCTCATTCAGTAGGTTGATGGTTTTCTTGGCTGTGCATGCACATTTCTTTGCTTCCCTTTAGAGCAAAACTTCTTAAAAGATTTGTCTATAGGTGTGGTTTCTCATTCCTCTTCATTCATTTTCTCTTGAATCATTCCAGTCAAGCTTTCATTTGCTGCTATATCTATACAGTTTTTGTCAAGGCCATCAGTGGCTTCCAAGTTGCTTTTCCAGTGGTCAATTTTTGTTTTTTATCTTACTTGATTTTTCAGCATCATTTGACGTAGTTGATTTCTCCCATATTCTTGGAAAACATCATTCCCGTAACTTTTGGGACATATCACTTTCCCTTGGTTCTTCTCATACTTCACTGGCCATATTTTAAATTTCTTTTGCTTGGTCTTTTTCTCCCTGACCTGTAAATTTTGGACTGCTCCAAGGCTCTGTCCTTGGCCTTCCTGTCTGTCTGTACTTGCTGTCTTGGTGATTTCATCCCATCTCTTGACTTCACATTCTTTGTATGTGGTTGGTGACAACCAAATTTTTATGTTAAGCCCAGACTTCTTTCCTGAACTCTGAGTTCTTATCCAACTGCTTTTTTGACATTTCCGCATGATGTCTAACAGCTCCCTCAAATTTAATATGTCCAAAGCCAAACTGCTAACCCCTCCCTCAACCTCAATAAAAGATTAAAAAAAACACAAAAAACAAAAAACAAAACCTTACCTCCTTTAACCCTCCCAGCTCACATAGACACAATTACATCCTTCTAAGTTGCTTAGGTTAAAAACTTTGGTATTGTTCTTGACTCCTTTCTTTCATGTTGATTCATACAGATTCATACATCCAATCTGTCAGGAAATCTTGTGTTGTATAAATTACATTTCCTGTGTGTGCTGTGTTGTGTAAAGGTTAATCTTATGCTTTTTCAGTTTTACAACTGGTTTTTAAGAGCAAGAATCCTGAAGACCGTAGTTATACCAAATCTCTTAGTTTGAATTACCTCAGGTAAAGAATTCTGGTGGGTTGTTGAAGCTATTCCGTTCAGAATTGAATCTTGTAATCTGAAAGAACAAAAAGGAAGTGAGCTGTGAAAACTCTTAAGTACAGTTCAAAAGTCAGTGATTTTACATCTGAAGTCTGTTGTTCACATGTGCAAGATGATGACTAGCCCTTTTGAATTTATTGGACTTCTTTCCTCTTTGATTTCCCTTGATGTTTACCTCTTTTTTTCCTAGCAGATTCTGCTTTTGTATGTCATGCAGTTGAGTGTGTATCCCTCTTTTGCTTTTTTTTCTTTTTATCTTCCTTTCGCTCTCTTCCTCTAAATTTTTTAAAAATATTTACTTATTTTGAGAGAGAGAGAGAGAGACAGAGTGCGAGCAGAGGAGAGGCAGAGAAAGACGGAGGGAGACACAGAATCCGAAGCAGGCTTCAAGCTCTGAGCTGTCAGCACAGAGCCCAATGTGGGGCTCGAACCCACGAACCATGAGATCATGACCTGAGCTGAAGTCAGACCTTAACCAATTGAGCCACCCAGGTGCCCCTTGCTCTCTTCCTCTAAATGACCAGAATGTGGAATTGAAAATTTGCTAGGCTTATTGAATAAAATATTCTCTTTTAATTTTAAAGTATTTAAGATTTCTTTTTTTAAAAAATGTTTATTTTTGAGAGAGAGCATGCTAGTGTGAGCAGGGAGAGAGAGAGAGACAGAGAGAGACAGAGAGAGAGACAGACCCAAGTAGGCTCCACACTTGTCAGCACAGAGCCCAATGTGCACGGCCCCATCCCACGTCCATGATATCATGACCTGAGCCAAAATCAAGAGTTGGTTGCTTAACCAACCGAGCCACCCAGGCACCCCGATTTAAGATATTTTTTGGTGGAGATAAGCACGGTGAACATTTTGTATACATTCTTTCAGATTTTCGTTTTCTAATGGTATATTAGCATATATATCATTCTTTCTGTGTAAAGGGACTACTGTATATCTTGATATATTTTAATTTCAGTACCAATAACTCTACCTCATTATTTTTTATGATTGTGATATTGTGATTGTGATGTCTGATATATCATCAGATGCACATATGTAGTTTGGTTTGACATTATCTGTCTCCAGTTTTTAACTTCTGTTAGCCTTGCTTAGTGAACATGCTTATGCATTTGCCATTGCACGTGTGTGAATATTTCAGTGTTTCTGTAGGTTAGATTTCTGGATGTGGAATTAGTCAAAGAGTATAAGCATTAAAAATCTTTGCGGTGCCTGGGTGGCTCAGTTAAGCCTCTGACTCTTGATTTCAGCTCAGGTCATGATTTCATGGTTGGTGAGATTGAGCCCTGTGTCAGGCTCTGTGTTGACAGCAGGAAGCCTGCTTGGGATTCTCTCTCTCTCCCCACCCCCCCTTCTCTCCCACTCCCCTGCTCACGCATGCACATGCTTTGTCCCCCTGTCTCTCTCTCAAAAATAAACAACCATTAAAAAAAAAGCTTCATAGGTATTGCTGAATCATTTTCCAAAAAGGTTGTAGCACTTTATATTCTCATCCCCAGTATATGAGAGTGCAATTCCTCCACATTCTTGCCAGAACCAGGTATCAAACTATTTTTAATTTTTGTCAAACTGATATTGACCACTTTGCTAATTGCCCATCTTCCTGAGCTTTTAGGTCTCTTGAGAGTTTCAGAATTAGATGCTTATTTACTCCTTCACATACATTTCACTCTCTTTCCCTTTAAACAAAATTCAAATAGTATAGGAGGGTGTAATGCAGTAAACTCTGTCTCTGCCCTGATAGTTTAAAGGGTGTCCAAGTGGCATTTTGAGTTTTGAACTGAGTGAGTTATGGCCTTCTGTTTGCATTATTCTATGACTTGACTGGGTTTCCAGACCTATCACTCAGGGCCAGGAGTATAGTAGGACTCTTGTTTAGAAATGGAATTATGACATCGCTGAATATCTCATGGCTTAGTTTATTCATAAGTTGGTTCATAATGTTAAATGAACTGTAGATTGCTAATCTATGTAATACTTTCTAAGTGTATTTATGTATATACTTGAGAGCAGTACTTTCCTTTTGATTTAACTTTGATTTGGGAATCCCTGGTCCATATTGTGATATATATTTTATATTTTTCATGAAAAGTTTTTAGTTGTGCTGTGAGACAAAGGTTTAGCTGCCTTTGTTCTGTGCACAGGTTGTGGTTATTTATGGTAATATTCACGTGTATTGGGGGCGGTGACATACTATTTTTAACACCGTGTTAGAGTTCAGCTGTTACTGATCTATTTATATCTCTATCAGCTGTTTACTATTTAATTAATCAGCAGAGGACTTTATTTTTAAGAACTTTAACCAATAAAGGAAAATCTTGTATCAGTTCCTTTGAAGAAAGTCAGTGATTACATATTTATGCATATTCTATGGATTTAATAATAGCTTCCATTTTTTTATTATTTATAACTTGAAAGAATTTAATGTGGTATATTATTCTATAAGTATCAGAACTGATCTAGCTGGTTGACAATGTTTTACATATATATGTGTGTATATGTATGTAGATATATGCTGCCATTTGTTTAGTATGTACAAATATTTTGCTTAGTACTTTACATGCTTAGCATAATTTAACCTTTACAACAAACACTCTGAGCTAGGTACTGATATTATTCTCAATTTATAAATAGCGATTTATAAGTATCTTTATAACTAAAGGGTGGCTCAAAGAGGTTAAGTAACATAAGTAATACTCAAGGTCACACAGTAAGTTAGAAGGTGATAGAGCTGGAATTCAAACCTTAATGTATACTCTGTTTTATATAGCATGTTGTTATTTGGATGTAATACAGTTTGGCCTATCCTATGTTAAAACGAAACTTTTAGTTTCCATTGTAGAGTATGAATCATTTATATTTTGTTCTATGTTAAAAAAAATCATTTGTGACTTGTGCCTATTGGAACTTCCTAAGAGGCAATGAATGTTATAGATTAGAAAAGATAGGATAATAGTGCTGTTCCAAGCATGTTTTGGACATCAAGGTTTGGGAGTTAACTTAGAATAAAGCCTTGAGTCTCTGATTTAGGTGTTTACTTAGTGAGAAATGTTATCTGAGAAATAAATCTTACTTGTTAAAGTGTTTAAACTGGGCTTCGGAAAGAAAAGAATGCTTTTAACAAGTAAAGAGTGTGGGTGGGTGGAAGCAAGGGTCCAAGAACAGCATAACCAAACACATGGATGCCTGGGGCTTATGTAGGGAATTGCTAGTAAAGCAAGGCTGGGATGGATGATAGTTTTTAGGAAGAATGGTAAATCAGGTTAGGGTGATTGGTGTCATTTTTAAAGTTATCACAGCTCTTGGATTTGATTTTTGAAGACACTAGAGGGACAAAAGCCCTTTTATAAAGGGAGACAAAGTGATCAAGTTTGCATTTTTAGGAAATAACTTTAGCATCAGTGTGAAAGGTGGAGAGTATGGAATCATAGTCCTCATCTTGACAACGATTATGGACCTGGGTTAGAAGGACAGTAATGGGAAGGGAAAGGCAGGGTGGAATTGAGAGATTGTTCTGAATCTGAATCATAATTCATAGGAATTGGTGACATAATGGATGTCTTATGGGGTTATTGGTATTACTTATTACTAATAGTATTTATTATTACTACTGTTTTGCATTTGCTCTAAGTGGCTTCTCATAGTCATATTTATTGTATTATTAGTAGGCTGATGGTTGAATTCTTGACCAGAGGTGTTCAGGAAATGGTGGGGGAATGATGCGTTATAAATGTTACACTCAATGAAATATTCATTTAAAATCCTATTTGGGGGGGGTGCCTGGATGGCTCAGTTGGTTAAATGTCTAACTCTTGATTTCAGCTCAAGTCATGATCTCACAGTCTGAGATTGAGCCCCATGTTGGGCTCTGTGTTGGGCATGGAGTCTGTTTAAGATTCTCTCCCTCTCTCTCTCTCAAAAATGAAATGAAATGAAATGAAATAAAATAAAATAAAATACTATTTGGTTTATTCAGCAGACATTTTGTTAATGTCTAGGGATATCACTGACAAAAAGGGATGCCACTGATCCTGATCTTCATGGAATTTGCCATAGTGATGAAGAGTCTAATAGATCTTGTTTGCTGTTCTTACTTTTCTGTGTAATCTTTGGGTATATGATTTAACTCCTAATCCTGTCTGATCATGTGGGATAACTGCTTATATAATAGTATTCTGAAGTTTAGATGAGGTAATGTGTGTAAAGTGCCCAGCAAAGTCCCTGGCATAAGCAAATATTTGTTCTCTTTTAATCTGCCATGGGTACGTAAACTAGGAAACACAAATTTATTAGGATTATTTCTCAAGTAGATGGCAGTAGGTAGCAAACACATTTTTGAAAGAGATTTTTTAAGTTTATCTTTCATGATGATTTGGCATCATAAAACCTGATTGTTTTATTTTCTCCATTGTGAGTATAGATAGGTCACTTGGCTTGTGTGTCAGCCTCAATTTGCTGATGTATATGATCAAAATCATTCTTATTTCACAGGGTGATTGGGAGAAATATTAGAGATAGTGGCTATGAAATTGCCAGACAAACCTAAGTACATAGCTGAATGGTTCAGGTTAAAGAGTTTAAAATGCTTACGCTCATTGACCTCAGCCATTCAGTTATGTACTCATACATTCATCTCTGTACAATTACTAGCTTGGGAGGCCCTTTGGCAAGTTACTTAACTATTTTTAGTCCTCATTTATCTGTAGTATAGGGATAATAAAACATCTATCTCTATAAGATTAGTGTGAAGATTAAGTGAAAGAATGCACAGAAAGTAGTTTATCTAAGTGCATGGTAAGCAGTCAAAAACTTGTGATTATTATATATTATGTGGTATGCTTTTGACATTATTGAACAGTGAACTCTTCTTGGTTTGGCTTTGCTCTGTAGGTGAAATTTCTATGTAGCTGAATTCTGAATATAAGCCATATTACCTTTCATGGTAGTGAAGGAAAACTGATGATCCTTTTCAAAGGAAACTTCACTTTGGTCCTAAAAGTTTCCTAGGGAAAAATATTTTAGGCCTTGTGTTTAAGTCATAAATGGAGGTAGAATTGATAATAAATTTCAGTTGAAAATAAAAAAAAAAGACGGGGCGCCTGGGTGGCTTGGTCGGTTAAGCGTCTGACTTCGACTCAGGTCATGATCTCACGGTCCGTGAGTTCGAGCCCCACGTCGGGCTCTGTGCTGACAGCTCAGAGCCTGGAGCCTGTTTCAGATTCTGTGTCTCCCTCTCTTTCTGCTCCTCCCCTGTTCATGCTCTGTCTCTCTCTGTCTCAAAAATAAATAAACGTTAAAAAAAATTTTTTTTTAAAAAGAAAATAAAAAAAAAGAATAGCTCTTATCTGGGGGTATTACTTACCCATCCTCAGGAGCTTGGATGTCATGAGGGATTTTGGAGGGTAGATGGCGTTTGAACATCTGAGTCATGTGGCAGCAAATGGGAGCCTCTGCGTTATACTCAGTCTTGAGGGGTTTATTTTCTTTAGTTCCAACATCATTTCCTATCTCAGTCAAAAAGATTGTTTCATAAGTTGCTTTGTTATTTCTATTTATTCACGTAATAACCAAAGCACTCAGTTGCAAATGTGTGAATTGTCAAAACCTTGAGGAGATAAATCTCTTGAAGAATTAACTGTCACTAAAAATGAAGAGACATGAGTAAAGACCAAGATGTTTTAAAATTAAAATTACATGCCTGGGCACCTGGCTGGCTCAGTTGGTGGAGCATGTGACTCTTGATTTAGGGTTGTGAGTTTGGGCCCCACATTGGGTGTAGAGATTATTACTTAAAAATAATGTCTTAAAAAAGTAGGATTATATGCCAGCCTGAGTGGTTGTGCCTAACGGATGGAAAAGGCCATTGTGGTTATTTTCATTACCTTATTAAGCATTTTAAAAAGCTATGAATGTTCTTTTGGGAGTAGATGTACTATTTGTATCTTTTAACATTTCCATTGAATTTGTTTGCCAAATAAAGTGTTTTATGTGTGGGTAGTTTTTTTTCTTTTTTCTTTCTAAGTAAGATCTAGATTCCTATATTTTGCCAATTTTGCTAGTCTTTAATGGAAACTTTTTTTTTAGTATCTCCCTCTCCCCCATCTCTTAGTGACTATCTAAATGAATATCAGCTGTCCTTAGATTGAGCCTGTTGTATGCATTATTAAATAATATGTAAGACTGCATCCTTTAAATGTAGTACCTTGTTCAGTATTTCCCACAAATGTGATCACAGTGATTTACTTTTGTGGAAAATGAGGCTATTATTCTATGGATGAGGTTTTTAACTATCAGAGATACAGAGTGGAAGTGCAATTACTTTGTTGCTTCAGCTGATCTCAGGATGGTTTAAGGTAACATTTTAATATCACAATATCCCCTTGTTCTATCTCTACTATGCTAAAATACATGATACTTTTTATAAATACCTATTTTAAATATTGAAATAAAATATTTGACATTCTTTGAGGTAATTAGAGATTTCTTGGCATTTAAAAAATTGAGTTGGGGATCAGTATCTGTTCTTTAATACCAATTACCTAAACAGGAGCCTCAAAGTCAAAGTTGAATGCCTCTTGCTGTGATTAATACACCATGAGAGGAGAAAATAATTAGTATTTGCTTGTCAACCTGTTTTAGGATGTGGGAAATTGGTTATTAACCTCCGAATTAGAATTTGGTGTAGGCTTTCAATAGCCTCACCTCAGAACTAATGTTCTGATGATATATTTATTTTATATCTTGCTGAGCTTCAGTAATCTAATTTACTTTGCCTGAATTCTCAGTGAAGGATTGTCACAATTTGCATATTTCAGAAGGATGTGCTCATTGTAGCTTAATTTTGTATGTTTTGTATTGTTCTCATTAAATTTTGAAAATTTCTCCTTCCCACCTTCTCTGTGTCTGTTCTTCATAATCTTATCTCTGTTCCTATGTAGAGAGATAGAAGAAATACGTTTTCTTTCTCTTTTGTGAGCTGTCTCTATAAGAAGAAATTATTGTACAATGAGTGTGTCTGGAATATCACTTGGAGATGGGAAAAATCTTGGCAAATTCATAACATTTGCAAGATCTTTGGGTGGACAGGTTCATTCTAGTTTATGTGTGAGATTTCATTTTGGTGAAGAACATTTTGCCACTTTTCCATGTGTTTTCCTATAGCATATGAATGGAACTTTGTATTTCCCCCTCCAGTGGCACAGCTTAAAAATTTCAGCCTCTGAAACATGTGGTTCTTTGCTAGTCAGGAAGCCAAGAATGTTATAGAAACAAAAAATATATAAATATATAAACAAACAAATTCATATATAACAGACATGATGTATTCTAAGAAATAACTAAATTATTGGTGGCAAAAAATGTGTAAGTCATGGGTCTCCCTATTTCTAGTTACACCCACTGCAAATCATCCTACACACAGCTGCTAGATTATCAGAGCTGTTAGAATAATCTCCCTAAAACAATATTTGCATCAAATCCTTTAGTAGTGGTTTCTCTTAAGAAGTCTCAACTCCTTAGTATAGTGTGCAAGACCCTCTCTTACAGCTTCACTTTCTCTTGCATTTCCCCACTTCTTCCTTTGGCTTTGGTTACCCTCTGGGGCTGGGCATTAATTATACATAAATGTATTGCAATACCTGTTCCTTTTCCACCTCCTCCTTCGCCTTGCCTTTCATTCAGATCACCACCCTCACTTGTAAATGCCTCCTTAGCAACTGACTGTTCCTAACTATACTTCTTAGCAGCCTCTCCGGATTTTGGTACTTAATTCATACTCTGTTAACTTATTCTCAGTGTAGAGGTGGTTGCATTTGGTTTTATAGATGTGCAGTTTCTCCAAGACAGGTGCCAAGTAAATGATGTGCTTTAATTGTGGAGTTAGAGTTAAAATTGACCCTTACTATTCTGATTGCTTCAGGAAAACTTCATAAACAAAGTGGGATTTCATAAGTTTGTACTCAAAGACCAGAGAGTGTGTATCTAAGTAGGAGAGGAGGAAGACAGTGTGGAGGTTTTAAAGGAATAATGTCAAATCTGTGATAGCTGTGAGACCATGGCAATCTACTTAATATACCTGAGCCTCAGTTTTTTAATCTATAAAATGGAAATGGTAATATCTACTTGGTAGGATTGTTGTGAGGATCAGAAGTACCTGCACATAGCAATTAGTCAATAGATGGTAGCTATTTTTATAGGTTGGGATTTGTTTGATTTGGCCCAAGAAAAGATTTGTAGGTTGAAATAGAACTAATGGGAATGATGTCATGGAAAATGGCAGAGAAGGAAGCTCCAAAGATTGGTTCCTTCACCAAGACAGCTATTAAGCTAGCATGAACTCTCTGAAGCAATTGTTTTGAAATTCTTTAGTCATACACTTGCAGCATCCAGTGGCGTGCTTAATGAAGAAAGAAGCTGGTAAATTTCTGAGAATTTTGGGTTTTACACAGTGACTACCATTTTCTTTTTTTTTCTTTAAAAACTTTTTAAAAAAATGTTTATTTATTATTGAGAGACAGAGACAGAGTGTGAGTGTGGGAGGGGCAGAGAGAGAGAGGGAGACACAGAATCCGAAGTAGGCTCCAGGCTCCGAGCCGTCAGCACAGAGCCCGACGCAGGGCCCAAACTCATGGACTACGAGATCATGACCTGAGCCGAAGTGGGACACTCAACCAACTGAGACACCCAGGCACCCCCAGTGACTACAATTTTCTATCCTTCAGCCTTGTGACAATCAGCTGTGGGTATGGTGGCCCATGGTTCCTGATGTGACTTGCTTGTCCTTCAGAAATTGTGGTTTTATGTTTTGACTGCTGCTTTTGATTGCTGAGGGACCAGCACAGAGACTGACCATTGTTTCAAACCCCACAGGCTAATGTGATTTCTCTGGCATCTTCCAAAGAAATTTAAAGAGACAAAATACCTCTACCCCATTTTTCTGATTGGATCCTGGCATTTAAAGAAATTTCTGTCAGGACCCTGGCTGACCACAGAAATAATAGATCAGAGACTTCAGTGACAACACACAACAAGGAATATAGTCTTTGCAAAAAAATAAAAAAAAAGTTTGGAAAAGTCACTAAACCAACAACTGTATCCTTCATCTAATAACAACAGCAATCTGTAGAAAGAGGAGAGAACCTAATTTCTAGAATTACCACGTTACAAGATTCAAGGTATCCAGTTTTCAACAAAAATACAGAACATACAAAGACATAGAAATTGTGGCCCTTAATAGGAAAAAGAAATCCCTGAAGAAGCTCAAACATTGGACTTAAGAGACAAAGACTGTGACTATTTTAACATTCTCAGAATGCTGAAGGAAAACATAGACAAAGAACTAAAGAAAATGAGGGGAACAATGTGTAAACACATGGAGACTATCAATGAGAGATAGAAAGTAGAAAAAGTAAAATAGCTGAAATAAAAATCAGCAGAAGGTTTAGTAGCATATTTGAGCAGGCAAAGAAGGAATCAAAAAACTTAAAGATATGGTGATTGAAATACCCTGTCTGAGAACCAGAAAGAAATAGATGAAGAAAAATGAATAGTACCTAAGGGACATCATCAAGTGTATCAACATGCACATTATGGAAATCCCAGAAGGCAAAGAGATGGGAGAGAAAAGAACAGGAAAAAAAAAAAAAAATTGAAGAAATAATGGATGAAAAGAATTTAATGGTTTTAGCTCTTATATTTAGGTCTTTGATCCATTTTGAGTTAATTTTTGTATATGGGATAAATTAGCTTTATTTTTTTGCATGTGGTTATCCAGTTGTACAGTCCAGAGACTATTATTTTCCTATTGGATGGTCTTGGCACCTTTGTTGAAATTCAGTTGCTTATCGATGTACAGTTTTATTTCTGGACTCTTAATTTTACTTTAAGTATGTCTGTACTTAGGCCTGTACCACACTGTTTTGATTACTGTAGTTTTGTAGTAAGTTTTGAATTCAGGAAGTGTGAATCCTCCAACTTTGTTCTTCTTATTCAAGATTGTTTTGCCTATTTAGGGTCCCTTGCAGTTCCATATGAATTTGAAGATTGACTTTTCCATTTTTGCAGGAAAGGCTGTTTGAATTTTGATAGGGATTGTATTGAATCTGTAGATCACTTTGGTTAATGTTGACACCTTAACAATATTAAGTCTTTCAGTCCACAAATACGGGATGCCTTTCTGTTTCTTTAATATTTTGTAGTTTTCAACGTGTAAGTCTTTTACCTCTTGGTTAAATTTATTCCCAGTTATTTTATTTAGGTGCCATTATAAATGAAATTGCCTTCTTAATTTCTTTTTTGCATTGTTCATTGCTGATGTGTAGAAACACAACTGATTTTTGTGTGTTTATCTTGTGAGCTGCAACTTTGCTGAATTTGTTTATTAGCTCTAGTAGCTTTCTTGTGGGTTCTATGGGATTTTCCATATATAGAATCATGCCATCTGTGAATAGACATAGTTTACTTTTTCCTTTCCAATTTGGAGGCCGTTTGTTTCTTTTTCTTGTGTCTAGCTAGAACTTCTAGTACACATTGCATAGCAGTGGTGAAAGCAGGCTTCCTTTTCATGTTCCTGATCTTAGGAAGAAAGCTTTCACTCTTTCACCATTGAGTATTATGTTAGCTGTGGGATTTTCATGAAAGTCCTTTATCATGTTGAAGAAATTCCTTTCTAATCCTAGCTTTTTTTTTTTTTTTTTAATCATGAAAGGGTATTGGTTTTTGTCATGTGCCTTTTCCGCGTCAATTGAGATGATTGTGTGGGTTTTTTTTTTTTTTTCTTTCTGTTAATATGGTACGTTACGTTGATTGACTTTCTTATATTGAACCACTTAGGATAAATCCCACTTTTTCAGCCAGCCTCTGCTTTTCCAGCTTGGGTGAATTGCAAGTTAGGCTGAATAGAGGTGAGGGCCTTGCATCAGTCCTTTAGGTAGTCCCAGACAGGTTAGAACAGATAGACAAAATAATTTGTGATTTAAGTCTACTCTGCTCTCTCTGGAACCAGGTACCAGGGTCCCACACTAGAAATGCGGGTTGATCTCTTAAAGACTTCTGTTGTACTGGGGAAGGGTATGGGACAAGAGTAAGTAATGCCACAAAGATGTCCTACCATTTTTAAGTTGCCTTTTTCTTGATTCAGTGTTCACTTAGTTGCTGTAAGACTATTTTCCAGAATTCTAATTCTAAAAAAGTTGGTTTTGACAGTTTCTCCTTGTTTTTCAGTGTTTTTGAAGTGGGATGGGAGCGTGGAACTGCCTACTTTGCTGTTTTGCTGATGTATCTTTCTTCATTTTTTTTTTTTTATTTTAAAAAATGTCCTTCTTTTTACCTTTTATTTTTCTTAATGGATTATTTGTTACATTTAGTCACTTGTGTCCTTCTAATTTTGTATTCATTTCAGAATGATTCTTTTTCTCTTATTTTTTGAGTTCTTTCACCTTTTCTGGAGTTTTGTAATTGTGATTTGTATTTCTTTTTCATGTTTTGAATTATTAATGTCTCTTAGCTTGCTTTGAAATTGTATAATTTTGATCTCAAGGTCTGTTTTTCATTATCTGTAGGGATGTTATTCTGTTCTTTAGCCTCATTTTTCTTAAAATAACTGGGATGGGGCTTTGATATTTTTCTGTTGCTCATTTTTATGTGAAATTTGTTTTCCTGAACTTTAAGAAGGGAGTCATGGTTCAGGAGAACTTTTCTAATGTCACAGAGCTCCCTCTCCTGTTGTTTTTGTAAAATGCTCAAAAATACGGTGGCTCTTTTTCCCTTCTCCAGTTTTATTTGGATCTTTTCTTTCCTTGTCTCTCTTGTCCCTACCTTGCTCAATTTTGGTTTCAACCCAGCAACTTTCCTTATTATAGAACCCTGCCTTGGAAAGCAGTTTTGGTTGGTAGGTTGATTTTAAGAATTTATATGACTCAGGCTGCTCTAGCCTTTTTCAGAACTTAAGTCATGCTCATTTGTTATTGGATTGGGCTAAACCTTTTCCAATTTCAGCTTCTCCTCTCAAATTGCCATCACACTGTCCAGTGAATACCTACTGACTATTTAGATGTTCTCAAATCCCTCAAATGCGCCATTGCTTCCTTATGCATCCTTTTGAACAGATGCAGATTTCATGTATGTCTGCTGGCTATTGATGTTTTCCTCACTCATTTTTATTTTGAGGTTTGTGTGGATACCTTGCCACCTACTTTTTTTTTTTTTAAACAATTTCCTTAAAACTTTTTTTAACATTCATTTTTGAGAGAGAAAGAGAGAGAGAGGGAGGGTGGGAGGGGCAGAGAGAGAGGGAGACACAGAATCCGAAGCAGGCTTCAGGCTCCAAGCTGTCAGCACAGAGCCCAATGCGGGGCTCAAACTCACAGACAGCAAGATCATGACCTGAGCCAAAGTTAGACGATCAACCAACTGAGCCACCAGGTGCCCCATCATCTACTTTTGTTGTAAATATTTTCTGTGGGATTTTGGTTTGCTATCTTAGTCAATCTGTTTGATTTTAATTCAGGTAATTAAAATTTTATGATGCAGTACCTGCCATATCTAGAATCCATAATCCATTCTGTGTTCACACTTTAAAAACTCTCCTGTATGGGCTTAGAGGTTCTGGCCCCTGGGCTATGGCATGTCTACTATATAGTGCTTTGTTCTGAAGTTTGAGTGCAAATGTTATTGACCTATTGGTGTTGGATATTGCAAAACCTATCAATGTAGAAAGGGTTAGAAAGAAGCAGTTTATCATTATAGTGGAAATGAAAAAAGTATTTACACATTTTAGCAAAGTTGAAAGTGATGCAAATGTATTTGTTTATGGAATGAACAACAAGAACTTTCTGAAGGCCAAGAACAAATTATGCAACCTGTGAAGTATAGTTCCTGTGTCATCAGGAACAACAGAATCAACAATCAGAATCAACAGAACCAGGGAAAAGTGGTGGGGCAGGGAGAACCTCTCAGTTTAAAGACAACTGTCAATGCCTGATTTCAGGGAGCTTAACATTTATTCAGAGGAAAACAAGGGGTTAATTGGAGATAAAATCTGAAAACAGTGAAAAGTTGAACTTTGGCCACAAGCTACAGAGGGTTTTATAAATTCAGGGCTCCTTAAACACCTGCTCTAAGTGAATACCTGGTGGCTAGTACAAACACTAGAGCTACTCGGGCATTCCTTATGCTACTAGGAAGTAAAGATAGTTAAAGCTTCAACAGGATTTGAAAAAAATTTTTAGAGTAGCCAAGACTGATCTCTTTTAAGGGAATAAAAAGAAGAAGCCTGATAGAAGGTTTGTCAGCATAGAGAAGAAAAATATTTCTGGCTTAAAAGTGACAAAAGATCAGCTAACATACGTACTTATGGGGAATGCATCCAGGGACTGTAAGCACAGTCCCTTCCCAGGCTCTTACAAACAAATTAACCTCTTTATACCTTCAGGAGCCTAAACTGCACCTAGAATAGCTTCTGTACAATTTAGACTGAATAATAGTAGATTGTTTCATAGAAGATGCAGAAGCATAATTTTTAATAGCAATTTTTCAAACAGCCAAGAGTAGAAGGTTAAAGCATATTAATGAAAATAGTTGTGCAGGGAAGTAGACTGATGTGGTCTAGCTATACACAAATGCAAAGGCTCAGGGGCAGGAGTGGAGGTTAGTGTGGCTGAGAGGGATGAGGATAGAAAATAGTGGGAGTTAATGAGTTTGGAGAGGGAATGGAGAGCAAGATCATGCAGGGCCTTATAGGGTGTAATAAGAGCGTTAGGTTTCATTCTAGGTGTTTGGAAGCCACTAGTAGGTTGAGAGCAGAGGGAGGGTGAACAACTACTGTAAATGATATGTGTTCAAGCTAAATGGAGGCTGTGCTTCGGGCAGTAATACAGGCTGACATGTCAAAATGAAAAGAACCTGGTTTAATGTTGACTTCAAGTTTTTTTAATTTGAAAATTTGTGGTTTTAGAGTCACCTAAGAGCTATGTAAGAAGTGTTGAAACACACACATATTTTTGTTTGCTAAAGTTTGCTAAACAGTACTGAACCTCATTTCATATATTCTTATTTCTATACAGTTTAAATCAAAATGCTAGCCACAGACTACTAAATTGACTTAGTAACACGCTAATGGATCAGAACTTGAAGTTTGCAAAACATTGTAAATCTAGTATAATCCCTTTATTTGGCCTGTCAAGATACTGCAAATGAGCCACCTAGAATCCAGATATTGCCACATTTCCCAAGAATATGTTCATTGAAAAACAAAACCAAACTCTCTTATATAGTGTAACAGTAGGTTGCAGTGTGGGAAACATTTGGAGGATAAGCACTCCTACTTGACTGTATTACCTGTGCTTTTCTCCCTGGTGTGAAATGGGAAGGCATGTCCATTTCAAATGGACTTGTCACATATCAATACAATTTTCATTATTAATGGTCTGTAATTAAATATATGAACTGCTAGCCAAAGTAACAGTTGGTCTTTTTTGAATTACAAATGGAGAATAAGTCATTTATAGACAGCGTGGTAGCCTTTATATTGTCACCTAAGAATTAATGAAAAGAATGTCATTTTCGTATTTTCTGCAAGTTGTTGTATTTCATTTTGGAAAAGTTTGTGGAAGGAGTGAAAGATAAATGAAATATAAAGGTCAGTGCGAGGTAATGGGGAAAAGATGGCCCTTTCAGTTCTGTTATTTGAATCCTTGCTCCTAGTTCTGTGGCCTTTGGAAGATACTTGCCTATGCCTCATTTTTCTCAGTTACAAATGGAAGTAATATCTATATCATAGCTTTAATGTTAAGATTAAATGAGGGCCTGGTGGTGTAACATATATTTTAATAAATATTAGTTTTCTTCTTTCCTCTCTTCCTTAGGAAGGAATTCAGTGAAAATATGTTGCTAGAATAAGCAGGGCTGGAGAGTGTAGAAAAATGCAAAAAGAAAGGTACATCTTTTTTTTATTGGTTGTTTTCTTCCTAGTAAGTCTATTGTGCATGATCCCAATTGTTTCTAATTTCTTTTAGAAAAGGTAGGTGATAAATAGGTAGGCTTCCTGTGCCTCTTGCTCCCCACCCCACCATTTATTTATTTATTTATTTATTTATTTTAAATTAATTAAATTTTTTTTTTTTATTTTAGAGAGAAGGAGAGCATAAGCAGGGAAGAGGGTCAGAAGGAGGGGGCGGGAGAGAGAGTGAGAGAGAGAGAGAGAGAGAGAGAGGGAGCATATCTTGAGTAGACTCCACGTTCAGTATGGAGCCTGACACAGGGCTTGATCCTACAACCCTGGAATCATGACCTAAGCCGAAATCAAGAGTTGGACACTCAACTGACAGAGCCACACAGACACACCCTCCCTCCCCTTAAAATTTTTTCTTTTAATGTTTATTTTTGAGAGAGAGAGAGCTGGAAGGGGCAGAAAGAGAGGGAGACAGAGAATCAGAAGCAGGCTCCCTGCTGACAGCAGAGAGCCCAGTGCGGGGCTTGAACAAACCATGAGATCATGACCTGAGCTCAAGTTGGATGCTTAACCTACTGAACCACCCAGGCTCCCCTCACTCCCCTTTTTAAAGAGGGAAATTGCCCAAGTGATGAAAGGCAAGTTTAGGAGACCAGGAAGTAGTAGCTTTGTAGCCAATTCTAGTATTTGAGTTCCTGGTGTCTCCAGTCTGCTTTACTACAAAGAGTTTACTGAAGATGTGTCGTTCTTGATACCAAGTACATTAGCTAGCTGATAGCTGTTAATTCTAGGTGTTACCTAAAACCAGTTGTCCTTGCCTGTGAAATAAACACTTCCTTTGATTTAACCCAGATATTCTAGGAACAAAATTACAAAGAGTGAGATGCAAGTATAGAATTAGAATCTTGTCTACCTGGCTTTTTAAAAAATAACATGTATTTTTTTTTATCATCCCAAAAAGAAACCTTGTACCCATTAGCAGTCATTCTATACCACTAATCTCCTGCTCCTTTATCCTTTTTCCTCTGACACCTCAACCTCTTACAACCAAAAATGTGCTTTTTATCTCTGGATTTGCTTATTCTGGATATTTCATATAAATGAAGTTCTATAGTCTTTTGTGACTAACTTCTTAGTTTAGTATTTTAAAGATTCATCCATGTTGTAGGATGAATCAGTATTTATTCTATATTGCCAAATAATATAATATAATATAATATAATATAATATAATATAATATAAACATATTACATTTTGTTTACCTGTTCATTAGTTGATGGACATTTGGGTTGTTTTCACTTTTTGGCTGTCATGAATAATGCTGCTCTGAACATTCATTTACAAGTTTTTGTGACATATGTTTTCAGTTCTCTTGCATATATACCTCAGAGTAGAATTGCTGAGTCATGTGCTAACTTTTTGCTTAACATTTTGAAGACTTTATAAACTCTTTTCCAGAGTTATTGCACCATTTTGCCTAGCTGGATTTTAAATCACTTGGTGTCCAGGTTCTAATTTCATATATATTAAATGCGAACCTTAGCTGAAACAAGAGGTTTGAATTGATAGGGGAAGAAAAGCTACCTGTTGTAGTTTGTAGAGTTGGAAGTCCTTTTTCTTAAAGTGGGTTTGGAATTATTAGTATTAATCTTTGACTCTTTTTGTTTGTTTGTTTGCAGTTTTATCTCCAAGACACTAAAAGTAGTAACGGTACCTTTATAAATAGCCAGAGATTGAGTCGAGGCTCTGAAGAAAGTCCACCATGTGAAATTCTTTCTGGTGACATTATCCAGTTTGGGGTAGATGTAACGGAGAACACACGGAAAGGTACGGGTATGGATCGATTTTCCTATTATTTGTCTTTTTAAGTAAAAAAAAAAAATGTCTATTTAATGTTGTAAAACATTTCATGTTTGTAAAAGCAATTTAAATACAGCATTATATGCAGTGAAAAATTAAAAACCTCTTACTTCCACTACTGCTTTTCTAAAATTTTAAATTCTGAAGTGTTAATAAGTGATTTATATTTCATCACAGTATGAAAATATAGGACATTCCTGTGTTAGTTTAGGAAACAGTTGGCTGCAGTGACAGCATACCCATCCAACAAGAGCTTAAACCATATGGATATTTATTGTTAACAAGTCAGGAGGGTAGCTCAGACTTTGTTCACTTGACTCAGTAATGTTGTCAGGAATCCAGAGTTCTTACCGCCCTCCCGTTCTACTGTCCTTAACATGTTGTTTTCTTACGCCTTTGCTTGTCTTATGTTTTTGCTTATCACCTCATGGTTAAAGAGGGATGGCTGGGGCCCCATGCCTTATTTTCCTCATGCCAGTGTCCTTGGCAAAAACTGTGAGGCTGGGAAAAAATATCTTCCCGTGTGGCTCTTTTTTTTTTTTTTTTTTTTTATGTTGAAAGAACAATCTTCTGTAGAATCCTCTGAGCAGGTTTATACTCTTCTTGTCTCATTGGCCACATGCACAGCTACCTATGGCTACAAAGAAGCCTGGGAAGTTACATACCTGGCAAACAGGAGCTCCGTGATTGTCAGAGGTCAGTTATGATTTAACCCTTCCAGTTGTGCATACATTTTGGCTCAAACAAAATCAGGGTTCTGTAGACAGTTCATACTACCTATGGAGATATAAAATTTCACGTCTCACAGGGTTTGAAACTAGAAGTTCTCTAGCTAAATAAATGTAGATTGGCTTTATTTTTACAATTCTGAAGCTTCCTGGCTCTACCTGCTTTACTGCCTACTTTATGACCATGAAATTATATGGCTGGATCACAAAACTAAATAAATAGGAACCAAAAGTGTGCAGTTCCACTCTCTTAGTTTAATACGGACAGTGGAAGCAATTGACAAGTTTCTTCTTTTGCTTCTCTGAACATACTTTGATCTGGTGATACCCTGAGTCGTCAGTCTGTGACATTTTGCCCGGTAGACATGGGGATGGATGATGGTGGCTGGGTGGTGATGCTGCTGCTGTGTGTGTACATGTGCGTATATGTTTATATAATTTCACTGGTTGTTGCAACCGAAGTTTATTTTTATTGGGTTTTGGTGGTCTCCTTCAGGAGTTAGGTTTTGATGTTTGATTTTGATTTGGGTAGAATGAAAGTCTTAGGGATTTCCATTTACAATTGTAAAATAAAAAAGAAAGTTTATATTTTGATGCAGAGTATTGAGTCCTCCTTACTAAGAGAACTCAACTTATTTAAGACCATACTAAGAACAGCTGTGTCGGACACGGTACCATCTGTTGCCACATCGTACCACCTCTGGTACCAAGGCATTCAGCAAACACTGAGCCTCAGCTGTAAGTAACCCACAGAGAAGACAGTTTGTTTACGTGTTTTCTCCAAGGAATGTATGTTCTTGGCTTGCATTTCCCCAGGAGAATTAATGGTGTTAATTAAGAAAAGAATGAGGTTATCAAATACATTTAGGAAATGCTTAGTTAACCAAAGGTAAACAGGACTTCTCAGAGTCTTTAGTATGCTAACATATATGCAGATCTCCACGAGGGTGACTGTTCTAGAATGTAGCTCTTTCCAAACTCCTTCCTACTCCTCCCTACTCCTCTTTCCCATATAAGTTCCCATAAGGAACACTCTTTAGGACATGTTGTAAGAAGCTTAAGAGGACAATCCTGAAATTCAGGTTATTATTACTGCACTATTATTTCAGGAACATTAGATTCTTGCAGGCTTCTTTGAAAATATAACTATCTTTTATGTCAACTTTAAGGAAATTAAGAAGATGTCTTCATCATTTAAAATGTTGTTTCTTTTGTTATTTATTGCCTCCAAAAAGTTGACTTATGTTATGCATGGCCTCTTAGGATAAGCTTTGTCACTAAGTTGAGTACTACCCGTTTAAGCATATGCCAGGAAAAAAGTTAGACTTTGTCCCATGCTAAACAGTACTATGATAAGCTTTATATTACTTGGAAAATCCTACTGAAATTATACAACACTACAGGATAACCCCTGGATCAAAGAAGAAATCAAAAGGGGAACTTTATATAGAAGGAAAGGAGACTTTTATACCAAAATACAGTAAATCCTTTACTCAGATAAAAATTATAATTTTAAATTCCTTCTGTACTAAAGAAGAAAGACAATGAAGGAACTTGGCATTTAGAAGAAATTAGAAAAAGAATGAGAAAAAGAAGCTGGGAAATAAAAAGCAGAAATTAAGAAATAAGCAAAAAACTATAGAAGGCATAAACAAACCAAATGCTGGTTCTTTATAAGTCAACCAACCAACCAGCAGACAATAAAACAGGTAATTCATAATCCTTGATTCTTTTACTAGGTTAAAAAAAATACTAGCAAAAATATGTAAGATAAGGAATGAGGAAGGATACATAAACACAGATACAGGACATACTAAAAGAATTTTGAGAAAGTATTACATGTCAACCTATGGCAAAGAAGAAAAAAAAAACTAGAGTAAATTGTTTTCCTAGCAAAATTACCCAAGATGTAAAAAACTTGAGTAAATTGATTTCCTTAAAAGAGACTAGGAAGTTATTATGGATTGACCAGAAATAGGCCTTAACAGCTGAATTTTAGCTTATTTTTAAAAACAGATAAATTTAATGTTATTTAATCCAAACATACATAAAGGTGGAAAACCGTCAAAATCCTTAGTGCCAAATTCTGATAAAGATATGGTAAAAAAAAAAAAAAAAAGAAAACTAGAACTGATTTTACTCGTGGCAATAGGTGAACAATTCTGATTAAGGTATTAGTAAATTAACTTCAGAAATGAAGCTAGAATAAACAGAAAAGGAGATTTTATTCTAGGAATGCAAAAATGATTCAGTATTTGGGGAAATCTAACCAACATCATCCACAAACTAAAACTAAAAAACACATAACTGTATAACCAGCAGGTACTGAAAAGACACTTGATCCTTCTCTTCCCATCTTAGGTGGTGGCTGGCCTCCCTCCTCTCTAGCTCCATTTTACCTCTAGCCCTGGCTTCCCTTTCCTGTCAGGCTCTGAGGAGCCTGAGCACTTCCCATATCACTTTAGGGTGGCCTTATAGCCCCTGGCCCCTAGAGTCCCTGTGCTTTCTCCTTTCCTTGGGTGTTGGTCCCTGCCCTCCCCTTGCCATGAATGAGGAGTAAGATGTGAACTGTGATCATGCTGGGCACTGGCCTGATGGAATATATCCTGTCAGGTGTAACATCAGTGAATGAAAAGAAAATTCTTCACATTGATAAAAAACCTATATTAAGGAGGAGAAAGTACATCTATAACACCTCTGGAAGATTTCTACAGAAGATTTAAAATACCAGGAGCACCACCAGCATTAATGGGGAGAGGAAGAGACTGGAATATTGTCTTAATTCCTAAGTTCCTTATGGCCAATGGTTAGCTGGTTAAGATGGTGCTTTATACGTGGGCACCTGGGTGGCTCTGTCAGTTAGGTGTCCGACTCTTGGTTTCGGCTCAGGTCGTCGTCTCTTGGTTCCTGGGTTTGATCCCTACTCTGTGCTGACAGTGCGGTGCCTGCTTGGGATTCTCTCTTTCTCTCCTTTTCTCCCTGCCCCTTCCCCACTTGCCCTCTCTGTTTCTCTCTCAAAATTAACTTAAAAGAATTAAAAAAAAAAAAAAATCCTGCTTTATACAGAGGTTACCCGCTATCTGGATTTCAAAGTGACTGAAAGGAACTTTGTCTATAAGGGAGGAAAAAATCTGCAAGATTCCTTCCACTGAAGCAGAAGCCCTGGCATCTAGCTAAATGGGACTGTTTAAAAAATGTTACTTCCCAGAACTTTGGAGAGTGTTGATCTTAAGAAGACTGCAATGAGAGAGGTTGACAAGAGATTTGACTTGGGACAAGATGTCATAGATTTTACTGGCCATGCCCTGGCACTTGATAGAACTGATGACTATTTAGATCAACCATGTTGTGAAACCATTAGTAGATAGACTTTACGGTAAGTCTCTGGCAAGATATGGCAAAAGCCCATACTTTTATCCACTCTATGACCTTGGACAACTGCCATAAGAATTTGCAGGGTTTAGTGCTATTTATGGTGGTACCTACATGTGCCTACACCTTCAGGTAGGTAGGTGGTACCTACACCTTCAGTAAACCACTGAAGAGATAATTCTGCAAAATGGAAAAGTGATCAGTGTGAAATCTGAAGAAGAGGTTGCTTGCTATAAGCAGCTCATTTGTGATCCCAGCTATGTAAAAGACTGGGTAGAAAAAGTGGGCCAGCTGATCAGAGTTATCTGCATCCTCAGCCATCCTATCAAGAACACCAGGGATGCCAACCCCTGCCAGATTATCATTCACCAGAACCAAGTCAATTGGAAGTCACATATCTACGTCTGCTTGATCTCCTCTACACACAATGTGGCAGCACAAGGGAAGTACATCTCCATAGTACAGTGGTGGAGACTGAGGGACTAGAGAAAGAAATCAGACCAGCTTTGGAGCTTTTGGAACCAATTGAACAGAAATTTGTTAGCATCACTGACCTCTTTGTTCCAAAAGATTTGGGAACAGAAAGCCATATCTTTATTTCCTGCACATATGATGCTCCAACTCACTTTGAGACAGCTTGTGATGACATTAAAGACATCTGTAAGAGGATGACCAAATCCAAGTTTGACTTTGAGGAAATGAAGCACAAGAAAAATGACATCTAGGGGGAAGACTAACAGCAGTACATTTTATCAACCAATTAGGACAAACTTAACTTTTGGCAACTGATGTATAGTGTATGAAATCAATATTGTATTGTAAGGCCTTTTCTTTTCTTTTGTAAGAAAAAATTCTTTTTAAATGTTTATTTTTGACAGAGAGAGACAGAGCATGAGCAGGGGAGGGGCAGAGAGAGAGGGAGACAGAATTGGAAGTAGGCTCCAGGCTCTGAGCTGTCAGTAAAGAGCCCGACGTGGGGCTCGAACCCACGGACTGGGAGATCATGACCTGAACTGAAGTTGGAAGCTCAACCAACTGAGCCACCCAGGCGCCCCTCTTCTTTTTCTTTTTCTTTTTCTTTTTCTTTTTCTTTTTCTTTTTCTTTTTCTTTCTTTCTTTCTTCCTTTCTCCTCCCTCCCTCTCTTTCCTCCTTTCTTTTTTCTCTTTTCTTTTCTTCTTTCCTCTTTCTTCAACAGACTAAGCTGCAATGCAGTATTGATTTCACATAGACTTCACTTCAATGATGTCTGGCTCCATATGGCTCCAAATGATTTCTTCACTGCAAAACAAAGCCAAACTCTGAAAACAAAACAAAACAAACAAAAAACGAAAAACAAAAAAAGAAGAAAGAAAAGAAAAGGCATTTGATCAAGTTTAGGAGTTATTACTAATAAAAATTTTAAATGAATAGAATGAATAGAAAAAATTAAGTAAAGTAAGAATTCTAATTAAAATAGAATAAAAATAGCGCAAATATTATACAGGTGTAAAATGTATGAAGTAAATTTACTATCAATAAGGATAAATTTCAAACATTATCTCAAGCAAATTACAGAAGGATGTGTGTGGTACAATTCTATTTACATAAAGCATGAATTAATGCAAAACAGTACTACATAGTGCTTTTGAATACATTTATAATAAGGATATAAAATTATGAAATCACAAAATAGTTTTTAAGGATGTATGAAAGGATTTTTTTGCATCAGTGTGCATGGAACAGAAAAACAATGGAAGCATAATTTAAAAATTGCCTGTGATGTAGCTATTAAAAAGATTAAATTAGGATTATATGAATTGCAGGGATTTCTATAAGATATATTGTTGAGAAAAGAATTACTATTAATAATTTCTATTTTAAGAGTCTCATGCTCTACTGACTGAGCTAGCCGGGCTATAATTTCTATTTTAAAAAGTCTCAGGGCACCTGGGTGGCTCAGTTGGTTAAGCGGCTGACTTCGCTCAGGTCACAGTCTTGCGGTTCGTGGGTTCGAGCCTGGCTTCGGGCTCTGTGCTGACAGCTCGGAGCCTGGAGCCCGCTTCAGATTCTGTGTCTCCCTCTCTCTCTCTCCCTGCCCCTCCCCTGCTCATGCTCTGTCTCTCTCTCTCTCTCTCTCTCTCTCTCAAAAAAATGAATAAATGTTAAAAAAAATTTTTTTTTAAAGTCTCACCAATCCCTATAAATGTGTACATATATGTGTATTTGATTGTTTGAACATAGGGAAAAAAACACGGAGGGATGTGTGTGGTCATTACTATGAGTCGTCCTGGAGTGGGTGGAGAGGAAGAGTAAAGAGGATGGAGCCAAATGAAAAAGGGTGGGGATAATAAAATTACAATTAAAAACCTTCCACTGTCTGTGACATTTATGTATATATATAAAATAATGTATGTACAAAAGGAAATTTCAAAAAGTAGACAATATATGAAAATGGTTTTTTTAATACATGTATGTGTATAAAATCATAATTTTATTAAAAAGGTGATAGGAACCTGATGTCATTGAACATACCCATTCATACTAATGTCTCTTCTATTCCAACCTCTCCAAAACAAGCTGATTTTGATGTTTGGCTTTCCACATAGTGTGACTCCAGGAAGAAAACTCACTGGTCAGTACTGTACAAATAACCTTCCCTAAAGATACAAAATATTGTAAACAAATAGGATGACATTCTAACAGGTTTTTTTTTTTTTTTTTTTTTTTTAAGGAAGTGAGGAAGAGAGAAAGCCAACCTATCATATTTTCCTGGAATCGGGGCCTTAGGAACCCAGTGCTAGCTATTCCTCTGTTCCCAAACTCACAAACTGCTCAGACAGGGCATGAGTTTTCTGGGTCATGTAACATTTCAGTAAACCTCTGCTGCAAAGCTTGGGACCAGTTAGTTCTGTAAACTTGACATATAACTGCACTCAGTTCATCACCGAGGTCTACTTCACCAATATCTGTTCATGGGTAAGCCCCTGTGAGCAAGGGGCCTAGTATGAGCAAGGTCAGTGGTGCCTTCCTTTTGCATTGTGCTCAAACTGCCCTCAATTACTTTTACTCCCCACAATAGGCCTTGTCTTTTCTGGTCTTCAAGCCCTTGCACATGCTTTTTCCTTTGGCTAGAAACTTTTTTAGGCTGGAAAAGGTGCCTTTTCATGTCCCTTTTGCACACTACACTCCCCTCTGTGTGTTTGCCTCCCTCACTAAACTGTAAGCTGCACAAGAGCAGGCAGTGTGTCTGTCTTCACTGTGGAATCCCCGTGCTCAACCTGGCACATACTGGTTAATAAATTTTAAAATGTCTTATGAATCTTATTCTACCATGTTACAAAAGTTCTTTCTACCACCTTATCTCAACTAAGATTTTGACAACCTTCCTCCTAACCCAGAAGCTTAATATGAGGATCAGAAACTGGCAACCTTCTTGTTTCCCACAACCCTTTTTATTTTGCTGTGACTCAGTTACCTCTCTTTAACCTATCTAAACTTTATTCATCTAATAAAATGGGACTCTTGATACTACTACCTACCTCAAGGTTTATGGTATAATGTTCAATGTGAATGTTGGTAAAGCGTATACAAAGTTCTCATCTCTGGGACAGGTACTTTTATTATTAACAAAACCTTTGCCAGGCACCTGTACCATCTCTTGCCATTAAGTCTACCTCTCTTTCTCAGTAGCTGCAGCCCCAGGCTCCTTTACCTGTCTGTCCTTTCAAACCTGTCATTGGCCATTTCAATTCTTACTAACTTCTAGACTGCCCCTTCACTCTTAGTTTTGCTGTCCTTGTTCATTCCTAGCTTTTGGTAACTTTCACCAGAAGCTTTACTTCCTTCACTTTCTAGCTGCTAGGGAAAATCACAAAGCTGATTCAGCAGAGACTGTGCCAGATTTGCTGGGGTGACTAAGAGAATCTTTCTGATGGCATGGCATTCTTCTTTTGTTCATTTAAAAAGTGGATTCTCAGGGTACCTGGGTGGCTCAGTTGGTTAAGCGTCTGACTTCAGCTCGGGTCATGATCTCACAGTCTGTGAGTTCAAGCCCCACGTTGGGCTGTGCACCAACAGCTCAGAGCCTGGAGCCTGCTTTGGATCCTTTGTCTCCCTCTCTCTCTGCCCCTCCCCTATTCGCACTCTGTCTCTCTCTCAAGAATAAAAACATAAAATAAATAAAATAAAAAGTGGATTCTTGACCCAGGAATTATCTGCACCACAATTACCTGCAGAACTTTTAAAACTGTGGATATCTAGATCCCACTCTTCAGTCCTAAGAAGAAGATTTGCAAGGTGTGGAGACTGAACATACCTATTTTTTTTAAGTTTATTTATTTATTTTAAGAGAGAGAGAAAATGTGCATGCATAGGGGAGGGGCAGAGAGAGATGGAGAGAGAATCCCAGGCAGGCTCCATGCTGTCAGCAAGGAGCTCACTGTGGGGCTTGATCCCCTGAACTGTAAGATCATGACCTGAGCTGAAACTGAGTCAGCAGCTTAGTCGACTGAGCCACCCAAGTGCCCCTGAACATACCTATTTGTTTTTATTTTATTTTTTATTTTTTAAAATTTACATCCAAATTAGTTAGCATATAGTGCAACAATGATTTCAGGAGTAGATTCCTTAGTGCCCCTTACCCATTTAGCCCATCCCCCCTCCTACACCCCCTCCAGTAACCCTCTGTTTGTTCTCCATATTTATGAGTCTCTTCTGAACATACCTATTTTTTAAAAGCCTTGGTTGTTCTTTTGGAAACTAGGTTTAAGAACCCTGCTCAATTAAGTTTCTGGCAGCAGCTGTGTTATATGCTTTCCCTTGTCCTCGAGCCCCTTATAATTACCCTGTACATAGCTTAATTTCCCCTTCAAACTAGAACATTCTACTGATTTCCCAATTTCTTGTATTATTCCATCATTCTCTCAAACACTCAGAATCCTGGTATTTTTTTTGAATCTTGTCTCTTCCTTACCTCTAGCAGCTGTGCCATCCAGGTCATTTGTCTCCTTTCCCTGCTCCTACTTGTTTCTCCTGTTGCCAACCTCAGGTGTTACACTAGCTCTCCCCTTCTCACCGCCATACTCTGCCAATCCATTGCCTCCAACATATCCTTCTGTTACACTTTTGGCATTCTCCTTGTAGAAGGCTGTGCCATACTGTACAATAAAGTCTGAAATGCTTGATTGTACACTTGAGGCCCTCAAAAATATAGATTCAGTTCAGAGTTTTTATTTTGTTTCCCATTACTTTCTTGAATATATGTTAAGCTGTTAAACTAAAATAGAGGTAAGATGGTGTATAGAAAAGATTCTTTTGAATCCTGGCACTGCCACTTGCCGAAGGTATGATCTCAAGCAAGTTAACTTTAGCCTCTTTGACCTTGTCTGATCTGTCTCATCTGTCATATAAGACATAAAAATGACTATCTGCATGGTTTGTTGTAAGTAGTTAACATGTATTGTGTAATTAGCCTGGGGCCTGGCACCGAGAGGGCCTTGAAATGTATTCTTTCCCTGCTCTCTCAAGTCTCCTCCAGCTGTTACATCCTACTCTTTCTGTGTCTTTGCTCAGGCCGTTCTCTCAGCCTTTCCTTCCGTTTCCAGTTTTTGTTTTTTTTTTTATTTTTTTTTTTGATGTTTATTTATTTTTGAGAGAGACAGAGATAGAATGCGAGTGGGTTGGGGCAGAGAGAGAGGGAGGCACAGAATCTGAAGCAGGTTCCAGGCTCCGAGCTGTCAGCACAGAGCCCGACGCGGGGCTCGAACTCACGAGCTGTGAGATCACGACCTGAGCCGAAGTCGGACGCTCAACCGACTGAGCCACCCAGGCGCCCCCCGTTTCCAGTTTTTGAAATCTTTTTTTTTTTTAGCCTTTTTAATAAATCCTTCCCCTGCCCTTGTCCATTCCAAATTCCCATAGTATACCTCTTATAGCATTTGTGAAAAATGTTCCCCTTGGTTGTTATGTTAGATACTTCTTGTTCTCTCTACAAAATAAATTGAAATCTCCTCGAGGACAAGGACCTAGTCATAATCATGTTGGTTTTCCCCGGCTTTACCAGCATACTGCTTTGTAGCCAGCAGATTCTCACTGAATATTTAGCAAATAGGTAAAGCCAAAGAACCACTACTCCTTGTGCATAAATCAAAAAGTAAACCAATAAGAAGTATTGCTCCATTGTATGCTAGAGAAATAAAGCTGCAAATGAATTCACATGCACAGAGAAAGGATTTTTCCCACCAAATAAATAGCTAAAAACAGGATTTCTGGGAGAAACAGCTGACTCTGAGTCTAGGCAGGAAATGTACAGGGTGAGCCTAGAAGATTCTGTCATATTATAAAGCAGTGAAGCTATCTAAGACTGGTAGGATTGTGTCAGAAAACTCGAATTAACATGGAGTTCCAGCTTATCAAAGATGGGACAGTTGCACATCAAATAATAACTATGGTGGATTGAAATATATCAAATGTGCTTAAATCCATGAATTTAAATAGTACAAGAAGGCAAAAAGATTTGATCACCCTTGGAAGCCTAGACAAACCATTCTGAAAACAAGTAAATAAAGAGAAGGCATAAACCATGTATGCGACCTTTCCTATAGAAATTATTCCTGGTATATACAATTAGTTGAGGAGGGAAAGCTTTTTATTACTGTACTCCAGCTCACAAGTGAAGACAGAATGATAGAATATCAATACAAAAAAAAATTCTTTAGAATTAATGTTACTTGTCTCTTCAGCGAACTTTCCCTACCTCTTTTCTGACTTAAAAAAAAAATCTTTAAGTCGAAAGCTTTATGAAGGGAAAAATTCAGGAATGAAAGTTTGGGAACTCTTTTATCTTAGATTGCAGTCAAAAGACAATTAAACAAATTATTCTCCAGTTTGGAAATGTTAACACCTCTCATTTAGGTCTTGGTTTTATAAATGTTTCTTATACTTCTTTGGTCTTCTTCCTGTTACTTCCAGTCATTTCAAGAGATCTTCAAGGGGTGTCTGGGTGGCTCATTCGGTTAAGCATCTGACTCTTGATATCAGCTCAGGTCATGATCTCACTGTTGTGGGATCAAGCCCTGCATCAGGCTCTGTGCACTGGGTGTGGAGCCTGCTTGGGATTCTCATTCTCTCACTTACTCACTCTCTCTCTCTCTCTCTCTCTCTCTCTGTCACTCTCCCTCTCTGTCTCTCTCACTCTCCCCCTCTCTCCCTCCCTCTCCCTCTCTTCCTCTCCCCTTCCCCCACTCTCCTCACTCTCTCTCTCTCTCAAAATAAATAAACATTAAAAAAAAAAGATCTCTCAAACTACTCAAATATAGAGTAGTGTTGATCTTCCTACTCAGTGCAGGAATAGAGATAGAACCAGACTACAACATATCCCAGAAGTTTCAGTCTCCCAGTCCAGGGCCTTAAACAGCTTTTTAAACTAATCACAGTGAACATGGGTCTTTTAAGTGATGTTTGTGTGAAGAGGCAATAGAAAAGGCTGACTTCATACCGTAAAGTAAACGTATTAACTCAAAAGCAAGATAATCTGTGTAAGATACTAGAGATAAAAACCCACAAACGACAGCTTGGGTAGTCTTCATTTTGATTTTTAATAAAGTCTCACAACTACAAGTAATTGCAGATTTTTCTCCATAGATACCTTATTTCTTTGATTCAGACACATCTGTTTTTCATGTTTTAACATTTCTGAAATTTACATGTAGCTTATAATGCATATGCATACAGGTTCCCTTGCTGTCAGAAAAAAAGAGCATTCCTATGAAACCTTTTCAAAATGGCGTAAAGAAGCAATTACCATGAATTTATATGGAAAGAGTTTTTAGAGTTCCCAGACCCAAAAAGTAACCTCTCTTAGGCTTTTCTGTTACCTTAGGACATATCTTGCTAATGGATGCACAAAATAAACTGAGATTAAGTACAGATGCTCACAGACACAGTTCAAAGTTATGGCAGCTCAAGACTGAGCTGCTGAGTATAGTTTGTGGGGAGGGAGCTTTGTGGGACTGTTCTTATTACCTCTGTTAACAGCTTGCTGCAAAACAAATGCTGAATGCTGCTTACACTTTGATTTTCATAATTAGCCAAAATCCTTTCCAGTTATTTCTTTCAGTTAGGAAAACAGGTACTAATGTAGGTTTTTCATAGATGCAAAGTGATGTAACACAAACTTTTAAAAAGCAATGGGTACTTGTATTTAATGTGGCAGTGATCCTGTGGCCTCCTTAGTCTGCCCAAGAAACTTTTAAATTGTGTGTTTTACAATTAATTTTGTCTTTGAATCTTGTAAATATGGTAAATAATGTTTCTGAGTGAATTTTGAGTGAAATTTGTTTACAAAGTACTTCATAGAATATTTTACAGCAGTACTTTTCCAAAGTATTTTTTTATAATACTGTATATATCATATATAAAATACCCTAATATTAGTTCCTGTGTTAAGTGTTCTGAAAACAGGGGCCAGGGATGCTCAATGGTCAAATAAGCTTGGAAAATGCATCTTACTTTTAGAGCCTCATGATGGACAAAAAGTCCTTTAAGCTCTGTGAAAGACTTGTAAAAAAAAAAAAAAAAATTCTTTCCATCTCTTTTTACCAAGTATTTCCCAAACTTTTCTGACCCCCAAATCCTTTTTTGTTAACACCTGCTAACACTCCATTTTGGGAAATACTGCTATGTAGAGTTGATTAATGTAAGTGTTAGAACAAAACATTTTTATCAGGTAGTTTTAAATACTTGCCTGTTGCAAATTAAAAAAAAACTGTGCATCTAGGTATCACAAGAACCTTTTCAAAGGAAGGGTTGGCTAGACTAGATGGTCAGCTTAGTCAGACGTGATCTTTAACTGCTTTCAGTAGTACACCAACCCTGTGCTACCCAATCAGTATTAGCCCTTGATTCGTCTCACAGATTTGTACGTCAGTCCAGGTGCTGGACTTTGGGGTGATAAATCTGAGCAATGGGGGGTGCCTGGGTGGCTCAGTTGGTTAAATATCCAACTTCGGCTCAGGTCATGATCTCACAGTTTGTGGGTTCGACCCCCACATCGGGCTCATGCTGACAGCTCAGAGCCTGGAGCCTGCTTCAGATTCTGTGTCTCCTTCTCTCTCCACCCTGCCCCCACTCGTGCTCTGTCTCACTCTGTCTCTCAAAAATAAATAAATGTAATAAAAAAAATTAAAAAAAAAATAAGTCTGAGCAATGGAGATTCTGATGTAATATATCACAGCTTGTCAGCTCTGGCACTGCAGTTTTATTCTATTAACTCACTGCACCTATTTTTTTAGACTTTATTACCAATTTAATAAATATATTGGTCAGGTGTCAGTACTCTTGGATCTTCTTGTATTGTGCTCGTGTATTTATTGTAACCTGTTTATAGTAAATCTCTGGGAGAGCCATAGAACTGGGGATGAATCTGTCCCTTCCTATGTTCTGCCAGGAAAAGGAGGGAGTTAGGTGGTTCTTGAAAGTGTAGGTGAACCCTACTGTCCTCAAAGTAAGAGATGTCTTCACCCCTGGTAATTAAAGCTGTAAAATATTAACCAGATATGTGCTTTGGCATATTCAGTAATCATTTATTAAATGCCTAGTTTGTACCAGATAACTCTCCCTAGTACAGGATTTAAAAAGTGAAAAGCAACCAATCCTTGTTCCTGTCACAGAGTTGACTCTAACTGGTGAGACAATAGTTGTATAAATGATAAATATTCATAATCCAATGTGCTCAGTATTATAAGAAGTAGATATAGGAGACTTTGGGGACCTCTAACTCAGATACTGAGTTTGGTGAAGGAAGTAGAATGTCTGAGCTGAATGGATAAGTGGCATTTGGTTATGGAGGCAAAGGGATAAAGGACATCACTGACAGAACAGCTTGTAAAGTGCATGGAGTTGTGAAAAGTAAGGGATTTGGAGATGCAGGTAGCTTAGTCTTGCACAGGGTGTTTTTGGTAGCAGGATGGAGGATGAGGCCTGAAAGGAAGGAAGGAGCCCAATGTTTCAGGGCTGTGATTGCTGTGTTAGGCAGTTTAGAAGCCTGTCCCATAGATGGTTCCTGATTTGTGTTAGCACTTTTCAATAATAAGTTAATGAAAATTGAGTAAACTATGCTAAATTTCTTAAGTTTACTGTGTATTTCCAGATGTCAGAATAATATCCATGTTTATAAGATCATCTTGATGATTCATGGGTTTGAGCACTTAATGATTTACCTGTACCTAAATGCATTAGCTCTATTCTTAATAAGTTTCATTGAAATATAATTTACTTGCAACACCAGTTTTACAAGCACAACTCACTGAGTTTTGACAAATGTATACTGTCCTATAATTGCCACCGCCCTAATCATGATACAGTAAATTATGCATATACAGTATATTATGCATTAGCTTTTAAATTAGATTTTGGTACACTAAATAAATTAACCCTTTGAACCCTAACCCTGGAAGATGTAATCTCTGAAGGACAGAGACATAAAAAGCCATCAACCTTAAACCAGCAAAAAAGTTTTTTTCTACAAAGCCCATATAAAAAGAGAAGCTCTGTATAAATGCTGCTTTTGGGGGGTTTTGTCTCTTGAAATCTTCAGAAGGAAGAGGAGGAAGTAAGAAGCAACAGTAAGAAATTGTCTACAAAGTGAGTGCTGTAATGTTATATAAAAATGTTTGGGGGTGAAGGAAGAAAAAGCACCAAGAATACAGAACCACAATTTTAGATACTGAACTGGAAACCTCAGACTTGAGCTCTACCAAAATCTCTGATACTTAATAACAGAGTTCAAGAAGCAGTCTCACTTGTCTGAGGTCTTGGTTTTCTCACTCATCAAATGGGGAATTGAGTGGCATATTTCAAGCTGTGTTATGCAGGATGTTAGAGTTTTGTGAGGCGTGGGTAGAAGTTACAGGTTGAGGACAGGAGAACTAGAAACTAGGGCTAACTTCTAAATTGGGGAATAGTTGGAGTTAGGTTTTGATGCCAACAGATGGCAGAGAAAGTGCATTTCCTGACCTCAATTGTATTTCCGTGTATTCAGCTGACCTTTTATGGACTGTCACTGCATTGGAGGCTAGGACTTAACAATTCTCTCTGTAATTCTGCCTTGCGACTGTGATTCAGAATGAATAGAGGGGACTTTCTCCAGAGGAATAAACATTGTCATTAAACCACCAGATTTTTTTCTTTCCTGGAAGTTATTACATTTAAGAATAAAATATATCTTTGAATATGAGAGATGTGAATGTTTGTATTTTTAAAAAATTACTTTATCCATCTTATTTGTTTTTTTAACCAGTTACCCATGGGTGTATTGTTTCTACAATAAAACTTTTTCTACCAGATGGTATGGAAGCCCGGCTCCGCTCAGAGTGAGTATAATTTAGTTTTTGTTTCAACTACCTTGGTTAATAATATTCTAGATGATGGTATACTGTTAACACTTGAGGATTATTCTAATAATGGTAGAAAATTAATGCAGTACTTTTACAATATAATATACTTCATTTTAATTCCTTTTCATGTTATTTACAATTCTAGTAAATAATAATGTATAAGGAGGCAGGTTATTTTGTTTCCAAAGTTAACTTTACAGTTTATATTTTGATGGATAATTGGTTGTTTTTAAATTTTTTTTTTAACGTTTATTTATTTTTGAGACAGAGAGAGACAGAGCATGAAGAGGGGAGGGGCAGAGAGAGAGACACACACAGAATCTGAAACAGCCTCCAGGCTCTGAGCTGTCAGCACAGAGTCTGACGCGGGGCTCGAACCCACGGACTGTGAGATCATGACCTGAGCCGAAGTCGGACGCTTAACCGACCAAGCCACCCAGGCACCCCAATTAGTTGTTTTTAAAATATTTAGGGTATGTAAGTCACTGGTGAATGATAACTGTATGAAAAAAAAAAATTTTTTTTAATTTAGTTTATTTTGAGAGAGAGAGAGAGAGTACAGATAGGGGAGGGGCAAAGACAGAGGGAGAGAGAATCCCAAGCCCTGATGCAGAGCTTGAACCCACAAACTGTGAGATCATGACCTGAGCTGAAACCAAGAGTTGGATGCTTAACCAACTGAGCCATCCAGGCACCCCTAAAAATATTATTTTTAATGGTTATTTATTTATTTTGAGAGAGAGAGTGCTCACACTCGTGTGGGTGAGAATGGGAGAGGGTCAGCAAGAGAGGAGAGACACAATCCCAAGCAGGCTCTGCTCTGTCAGCACAGAGCCTGACGTGGGCCTCCACTCACGAACCCTGAGATCATGATCTGAGCTGAAATCAAGTCTGGCGCTTAACCTACTGAGCCATCCGGGTGTCCTAAGTGATAACTGTATTTTGATCTGCATTTAATAGAGGATTCTTAAAGTATAATTCCCTCTGAAGTTAATGCCAGTGTCATCATCTTTTAGGACCTTGAGGGGTGTTGATATAGTTAGTAGCCTATTTTGATGGGAATTTTGGAGGGATTTTCCAATGCTGCATTTTTTTTTTTTCCTGAAGCAGTGGAAAGATTACTTAGAGGAAGACAAATATGAAAGAGAAGAGTTACTCATAAAATGTAAATGTTAAGATCTAAACATAAGTACATTTTAATCTTAGAGCTTTTCACAGATTATCATTATGTAGTAATCATTAATTAAACCATTTTTTTATTGGGGGGGAAGACCTTGAATATGCCAGAAGCTTTTTTCTATACCCAGCATAATACTTTTTATCCTTCAAAAGCAAAGACAAAGATCTGAGGATGGGAGGTTAAGATAAGTAGTAAGTTGAAGGCAAAGTAGAGTAGTGAGAGGAAAGAATGAAAAAGAAAGCAGAGAGGCTCTCCTATTACCATGACAGTCTGTGCTTTCATTAGAATTACTATATATTTTGCTTCAGTTAGAAGCTACCAATTTTTGGGGCACCTAGGTGGCTCAGTTGGTTAAGCATCCGATGTCAGCTCAGGTCATGATCTTGCAGTTTGTGAGTTCAAGCTCCGCATCAGGCTCTGTGCTGACAGCTCAGAGCATGGAGCCTACTTCAGAGTCTGTGTCTTCCCCTCTCTCTGCCCCTCCCATGCTCATGCTCTATCTCTCTCTGTCTCTCAATAATAAATAAACATTGAAAATTTTTTTTTTAAATTTGAATTCTCTCTATATAACCTCTGGCAAAATTATCCCAGATATAAAAAAATAAAATTAAATTAAAAAAAAGAAGATACCAATTTTTGTTAGCTTTAAGGATATCTGAAGCAAAGCAAAAATTTTTAAAGATTTTATTTTATTTAAATAAATCTTTTAAATATTTATTTATTTATTATTAAAAATTTTTTTTAATGTTTATTTATTTTTGCCAGAGAGAGAGAGAGAGACAGAGCATGAGCTGGGGAGGGCAGAGAGAGAGGGAGATACAGAATCTGAAACAGGCTCCAGGCTCTGAACTGTCAGCACAGAGCCCAACGCGGGGCTTGAACTCACTGCAAGATCATGACCTGAGCCGAAGTCAGACGCTCAACCGACTGAGCCACCCAGGCGCCCCTAATATTTATTTTTGAGAGAGAGAGAGCGCGCACGTGCGAGAGTGCACACGCGTGCACAAGCAGGAGTGGGGGAGGGGCAGAGAGAGAGGGAGACAGAATCTGAAGCAGGCTCCAGGCTCTGAGCTGTCAGCACAGAGCCTGATGCAGGGCTCGAACTCATGCACTGTGAGATCGTGACCTGAGCCGAAGTCAGACGCTTAACCGACTAAGCCACCCAGGTGCCCCTAAACATTTAAAATTCATAACAATCTGTTTCCTATTCTATATTATAGTTTAATTATTAAAAATACAGTTTACTTTGGAAGCTTTAATGTGACTCAGCTCTTATGAGTCAAGGGTTAAGTTTTTAAAAATAAGAATAACTATTAGTCATCTAATGATGTGTGACTTCTTAAAAACCTTGATGTTTCTGTGTGATAATGAGATTTTTCTTTCATGGAGTTAAAAACTTTGAGCAGTTATATAAAGGGTTATCTGTAATCTCAGGTTCCATCTAGTAGGGCATGTGAATTTCTCAGTCTATGTTGTGAATTGTGTCCGTGCCCTTGTTTCCCCAATGCTTTTCATCTTTGTCCTTGTTTCCTTATTGTTTGGTTTTTCTTATGTGATTAAATATTAGCATTTAGAATTTTGCTGCCAATTTCTTTGTACACAACCTGGCTGACTTTCTGGAGAAGACGAATTTGGGACAGGCACTTCTCCAGAGCTGGAGGAAGATCAGAATAGTCTTTAGAGGCAGATAGTCTGTTTCAAAGCCAGACTCCACCTATTCTGTGACTTGAGCAGGCCTCCCTTTTCTCATATGAAAAATGAAGATAACAGTAGTACTTGTGGAGCAGGAATTTTATGAGGAAGATTAAATAAGTTTGTGCACTAAAAGTTTTGTGTAGTACCTGGCATATATTAAGCACATGATAATCATTGACTGTTTCTATGACTGTAATCTTTTATAGCAATCAAGATATTTTTGAGTACACCAGAATTTTAGAGTTTCAGATACATTGTATACATAGCATTTAATGCTTTTAAGATCTTCACTAGATAGTTCTCAAAAAGCTGGTTATTGGGGTGTCTGGGTGCCTTGGTTGAGCATCCGACTCTTGATTTCTGCTCAGGGCATGATCCCAGGGTTGTGGAATCGAGCCTTGTGTCACGCTCCACACTGAGCATGGAGTCTGCTTAAGATTCTCTCTCTTTCCCTCTGGCCTTTTCCCTTGCTTGCACTCTCTTTCTCAAAAGAAAAAAAAAAGATTCTTTTTTCTTCCTTGATTTTTATTATATCACACAAATATTATTTTTTAAAGTAATCTTTACACTGAACATGGGGCTCAAACTCATGACGCCGAGATCAAGAGTTGTATGCTGCACTGACTGAGCCATGCCAGGCACCCCTGTACAAATAATTTTTAAGTGATAACAGAGAAATTGCCTGTAATTCCGCAGTCCTAACACTAAATAATGGTTTTCTTTTTCTGCATTCCCTTATTGCATATGAACTTTTCTTAAAATCCAAACAGAATACGTCTATATCCAAGATAGGTTCTGTAAAATACATACTATACACACACAAATACATATTACTTATGGAATGTTTAACTGGATTTTCAGCCTTTGGCTAACTAAATGTTCATAAGAACAGAATATTTTGTACTTTGGTCACGAAGAAAAATGGAATTAAAAAACCATGAGTACTATTTGCTTCTATTTAGACTTTCTTAAGTTCATTTGCCTATATGTGCGTATCTATAGAGAAAAAGGTATATACCCCAAATGGTTACCTCTGGGTGCTGGCATTAGGTAGTTTTTACTTATTTTCTCTTGCTTTACTGCACACACATAATCAATATGTATTACTTGTATAGTGAAGAAAACAAAAGTTATGTTTAAGATATCTATCCCATGTTTATGGGGTAGAGAGAAAAACTAAAGTTGGCATAATTTTTTAAACCTTCATTGGGCACCAGCTTTTCCAGGGCGTTGTGATAGGTTCTGGGCATCCAGAGGTAAATTGGTCACAATGCCTAAAAACACACATGTGAAATTGAAGATATAAAGGGTTATATGATCTCAATGGGAGTCTGCACAGGATCATGTGTGTTCAGAAGGGAAGGGTGTGCTGGTTCTTAATATTCCATTTTATTCAGCATTTTAGTGTATTTGTGACTAATTGAATTGAAGCAGTACTTAGGATGTTTGTGGTTATTACAGTGGGATTAGAATTGTCATTTCTATTTTTAAGTCATAGATCAGTTTCTCATTAGTTTACACATAATTAACCAGTTGAATCTAGGAGCTTTCCTCTAGTCAACCTTCAAGGTGACCATTATCAGAGTAGCGTCTAGGATATGGAGTGATTAGCCACTGGGAGGGGACGTGGGTGGCAGCCTTGCTTCGTGTTTTCTCTACTCACCCCAACCCCCATACAGTAGCTTACAGGCATTGTAAGATAGGGCCCCTGGCTTCCTTAGCTGCTGTGTTCTCATGGAACTGGTAGTAGGATCAAGTGCTACTATGTTAAAGGTACTGTTTAAAGCTCTTTATTTATATTAACACATTTAATACAGTAACCCCTGGGCTTGTTTTTATGATTATCCCCATTTTATAGAGGAGGAAGATGAGACCTATAGTGCTTAGGTAACTTGCCCAAGATTATACAGCTTGTAAGTAGAGCCAGAATTCGGACCCAGGCTTCTGAGCCTGCATACTTAACTGATACACTATACTGCCTATCTGTCAGTACTTTATAAGGCTGAAGAGGCAATTAGTACCAATTATACTGTCTGTTTGCTGCTTTAAAGAGGTATACTGAGTTTAGTTTCCTACTTACATTTAAGCTTTCATTTGTTAATGTGTGAAGGGGCTGGGTGGAGAAGAACAGTAATACTGTTTGGCTAGCTAAAATTTTTCTCCTAGAGCAAGTTTCCAAATTATAGCTTTCTTTCAAATAGAACTTTGGTTTTTAAGACTTTGTGTATAGGAATATTTAATTTTAAAAGAATGTAACTTACAGATTCCAAAATTAAAAATGGATATGTAGAAGTTGTAGAGCCCAGAAATTCGCCAGAGTCCTTGTTAAATAGTGGATCCTCAAAAGGCATTTAATACGTTTTGAATTTTGAATTTGTGTTTAAAAATATATTATGTGTAAAAAGTAGATTTGTGTATTTATTACCTTGTTTTCTAAGAATGCTATGTATTTATGAAGGATTAAAAATAATTCACATTCTTTTAATTATATGAAAGCAAGTGTAGCAACTTTGGGGTTTAAGATATTCTGGTACTGTCCTACTTTGTTTCCTCTGTTGTCAGGAAATTAGATAAAAATTCTAAATTTTTCTTTTCAGTGTCATCCATGCTCCATTACCAAGTCCTGTTGACAAAGTAAGTTAGTAATGATTTTTTACAAACCAACTCAGCTATATTGCTTTGCAAAATGTTTTTGTTTGTTTTTAATATGCTTTACCTAGAAGCTTATTTTTCTTCTGTAACAAAATACATACAGTGTATATAGATATTTGGTTATTGCAGTCCTCTATCTGGAGAATTTAGGGTGGATGTTTCTTAGGAAAAAGCTTTTGTTATCTCAAATAAATGGCTGGTTGTATAGACTAGGAGTACTTGTTTTGTGCCTAGCCAAAGGTACGAAGTGTTAGTTACTGCTGTTTATTCTGGAATACAGTTATGTCTAGAAATATTTATTAAAGCTTTCTACCCAAATATTCACCCAACATATACCTACCCATAGAAATAACAGAAATATGGGTTTACAGGAATTGTTCTTTTATTGTCCTTGAAAAGCAGTTTTATTTAATCTGATTTGGTCAGAAACTTTGTGATAATTACTTGTTAGTATTTTCCTCAGAAATAATGGTGTAATAAACTATAGATATCATTGCTTCATAGCAAAAAAAAAAAGATGTCTTTTGACATTAATGTAGATGTTTTTTCTTAGTGTACTAACTAAACTATTGGGAAAATATTTTACATTTTTTTTTCTTCCATGTGGATAAAGACTGAAAGCCTGCCTGAAACTGAAGTTCTCTGTTAAATTCCTTTTTTAGAAGTAAAAGTGGCTAATCATCAAGTTCAGCAATACCAAGAATTATTTCAGAAGTAAATAATGACCTTGCCAATATAAGACTAACTTTTAAAAATAATGCCACGTCTCTGAATTCTAGTTAGCATATTTAAAAATATATGCTTTCTGAGCTTCATTGGGAATGATGCTATTAACATCATTAATAAGTTAATACATAAGACTTAGTAGTATTGATATGAGTAAATGTTAACAGCAGCCTATTAGTACCTTCTTTGGTGGGGGGGGTGGTGTGTGTGTGCGGAGAAATAATGCCATGGTTATATGTTCCACACTTGGGGGAAACCCTGATAGAAGGTAATTTTTCCTAATACACTTGAATTCTAAGTATTTTTTCTACAATTTATAGTTTAAATACTATTATTTACTATCTTTTTCTTCTTAAACCTACCTATAGTTTAAAGAAGAAAAAAAAGACAAAGCTATTTTCTTTCTCTTTCTTTTTCTTTTTCTCTTTTTCTTTCTTTCCTTCTTTCTAATTTTTTTTTTTAATGTTTATTTGTTTCTTTCATTTGTTGAGAGACAGAGAGACAGAGCATGAGTTGGGGAGGAACAGAGAGAGAAGGAGACACAGAATCCGAAGCAGGCTCCAGGCTCTGAGCTGTCGGCACTGAGTCCGATGCGGGGCTTGAATCCACAAACCATAAGATCATGACCTGAGCTGAAATTGGATGCTTAAGATGCTTAACCAGCTGAGCCACCCAGGCGCCCCTCTTTTCTTTCTTTTCTTTTTTTTTTAAAGAGACAAACCTATTTCCATTGCCTCTGGCCATTGGACAAAGCATTATATTTCCTGTTCTGTCTCTCCCATACCCTCACATACAAATAACATTTTGAAGATGGCTGCCTCAGAATGAATTATGACTGTTGACATATTGAAGAACTGTTTAACAATGGATCTTAAAGGGGGAAAATATAGATCTGTTGATTTAGGAGTTATTACTTCTGGATTAAGAAAGGGCTGTCTTGCCTTTGCCTTGTGCTTGTGATTTGGTTTATCAAGGAATGTTTCCATGAGTAGTACTTGTTCCACCACCCTGCTTATAAATCTCAGACTGGTCAGTGAAATATAACACCATTTACAAATTCTACACACGGAACAGAAATGTTTTGAAAATGAAAGGAACTGGTTAAGCTTAAAAATAATTTTTATTTTGCATACTTCAGTAAATAGACATTTCAAAGACTTGGTTTGCTTTAATGTCTTTTATGAATGTTTTGTGTGACTATTGATACTTGTGTCATTTTGTTTCTAGGTTGCTGCTAACACTCCAAGTATGTACTCTCAGGAACTATTCCAGCTTTCTCAGTATCTACAGGTAAAAGTAAATCTTGAAAATTCTTAGTTTTTAAAAGTAGAATTAAGCAACTTAGGTTTGATTTTGCTAGTTCACAAATACAGGCTAAAGAAATATTGGCTGGCTACAAGTACAAAAGAAATATCTTTTCAAAGTAAAAAAAAAAAAAAAGGATTAAAATTAGGTCTTGTGAAGAAAGGATAAAAGAATCAGGATTATTAAGTCTAGAAAAGATAGGGTTCTGTACAAGAGAAGTTTTTGTTATTTAAATATGAGGAAGTGTCAACATAGTTCTTTATCCATAGATGATTTAAAAAAAAATTTTTTTTTTAATGTGTATTTATTTTTTGAGAGGGAGAGGTTGACAGAGTGTGAGCATGGGAGGGGCAGAGAGAGAGAGGAAAACACAGAATCTGAAGCAGGCTCCAGGCTCTGAGCTGTCAGCACAGAGCCTGACATGGGGCTCGAACCCTCAAACCATGAGATCATGACCTGAGCCGAAGTCGGACACTTAACTGACTGAGCCACCCAGGCCCCCCATCCATAGATGATTTCTAAAGAAAATTAAACCTGGAGAGATTTTGGTTGCTTAATAGCAAATAATTACATAGTACTTACTATATGCCAGACTCTAGCTCTTTGCCTCTACTCATTTAATCTTCAGAACAATCCTGTAAGGTACATATTTTATTCCCATTTTTATAGAGAGAGTAACTGATGGTCTGGAAGGTTAAATAATTTACACAATATTACACACTGTGTAGTAGAGCTGGGCTTTGAACCCAGACAGTCAGACCTCAGAATCTGTACCCTTAACCACTGGGCTGTGCTGCTGAGTCTGTTGGAAGATATCTTGATGAGGCAGATACATCGAGTGGGCTCCTGAAGAAGTTAATACCATATTTAAAAAGCCTTTCAAATCTTTAAAAAGGAAACAAGTGTGTGTGTGTGTTTGTGTGTCCCCTCTTGATTTTGGGGAGATTTGGGCTAGATTATGTTCCTATTATTATTCTGGTGAGGGAGCATATTGAAGAAAAATCCTAGATCAGGAATTTAGAGATTGAACTTTTTATCTTGGCTCTGCCACTGAGTTCTGTAACTTTGGGTGACTCATTTTACATTCATAAGTCTTCAACTGCTTTTTAAAAATGATAGGACCAAACCAGTGATCCTGGCTCCTACGTTCTTTTATAGGAATCAATCACTAAAAGTGGTTCTCCCTCAGTTAAGAATGTACAAGTCTGTGAAAATTGTCAAAGTACTAATCACATCTTACTTCCACCGGGTGTTATGTAACGGTGCATAGAAAAGCACTGTTACACATTTGTAATTTAAGTAGAATTTCTAACAGCACAAAACATAGCCAGAATTCCCTGGACTCGATCTGTGGCTTTAACCTCTGACCTTTTGGGAAAGTTGTTTAACCCTTTTGCGTGCCTCATTTTCTTAATATGTGATATGGGTATAATAATAGCACTTACCTCACAGAATTGTGAATAGTAAATGAACCAATATATGTAAAGCACTTAGAACAGCGCCTGGCACTTAAAGTGTATGCCATACATGTTAGCATTTGTGTACCACTCAATAGGAAGGTACATTAATTGACCCAGATCTCTCTTATTTTTAGAAGTAGAAGAAAACTTTGAGATTAATCTGGTCTAACCTCCATTTTTCACATGAGAAATATGGGGCTCATCTAGATAAAAATGATTTCCCGAGGCTATATACACTATATACTCACCAGTCATCATGGACTGTCGATCTAATGTCCTGACTCACTCAGTACTTTTTCCACCTTTGTCAGTTCTTTGCATATTCATAGGTGGGCATGTCTTTAATTGTTCTTTTCTGATTTTTGAGAGAATATTATATTGTGCTATCTTTTCTATATACATCTTTGTGAATTGCTGGAATTCTTACGTAAACTGTAAAACTTTTGAATAAAAACTGGAGTAGATATGTTTTATGCCTTAGAACTAAAAGTAAAGAACTGGAAATATTATTAGATTTCTATTAGGATGTGGTTCATGGAATTATGAAACTCTAAATGGGATTGAGTTAAAAAAAGGTGAAATTACACCACCTAGTGGGAGTAGTGATTATTTGGTGGTTTTGTGTTTAAGTAAAACTTTTTGCAGCATTAATGTAATTTCCTGGATATTAGGAATGTTTTAAGAGCTTAAAATAAACTTGGCAGCTCATCTCTTTTAAGTGTAAGTTGTGTTTTATGGCCTTTGTTAGATTCCTTAATCTATACTTTTACAATTATATTAAAAAACAGTACCGCTAACTCTTAATTAGGTCAGATTTTCTCTAATCATTATGTATCAAGGATGTGGACAACAATAAATGCATGCTTTAAATCTCAAGAAATGTGTTTGAAGCATACCCTTCTTTGCTGAGGTGGCTCCAGAGGTATTAGGGTAGTAAGTGTTCTTCTTTGGCTAATGACAGGAATAGAAGAAAGTGAAATTTAAAGATGTGCCATAACCACCGCTGAATGCTGTGTGAGCATTTTCACCTTGACTTCTAGTGAAGGAGACCCTCTTAACAGCTATCAAATGTTAATAAGTGACCTAGAGATAAGGTTTGCTTGCCAATGTCCTTCTCTGGAAAAATATTCCTTTGGAGCTGCCAAATAGTTATATAACTCCTTGATTCCTTAATTACATTAGTGGACTCTTATTTTCGGCATATTTGATTGCTGCTAAGTGGTATACAGTCTCAGAGAATCAGAACACCTGACAATGCAATAGATTATGATAGTGAAACAGTCTTTCTCTCTTCTTAAGTATATATGTTTATATATATAACATTCTTAAAAGGAAAAACTAAAAGACATTTCTAATTTAGATGTCATATCCATGCACCTAAGCCATTAAGAAGTATCTTTGCTACTGACCACATTGTTTGACTTAGTTTGGAATGAGTTAGTGCTGAAAGATATGTATATATTTTTTAAAATATGTATATATATAAAATGCAGGGTTGAACATTTGTTGGATTCTTCTACTCTGGATTTCCTTTTTTTTTTTTTTTTTTTTTTTTAAACTCACTCTTCCTATGTATGTATGTGTGGAAGGAAGGAAGTAAGCTGTATGCCCAACCTGGGGCTTGAACCCACAACCCCGGGGTCAAATGTCATGTTCTACTGACTGAACCAGCCATGCTTCCTTTTTAAAGTCACTCTTGCGAATTATGAGTAAAAAGAAAACAAAAACAGGGGGCTTGTTTTCTGTTAACAGTGGAAGGTGCAGCTAGAGTACCCCTAACAGACCAGAAAGTGAGGCTAAACTGATGTGGTTTATATATATCTTACAAGATTTATCAGGCTTGAAAGTAAGATACAAAGTGGGATATAAGATGAGAATGTGCTAAAAATTGATTACTCTTCAAGGGATCATGCTGAGTTCTTTAGAATCTCTTTTGTGATTTGTATTATTAGGAGGCCTTACATCGGGAACAGATGTTGGAACAGAAGTTAGCCACACTTCAGCGGCTACTAGCCATCACCCAAGAGGCTTCAGATACCAGTTGGCAGGTATTACAGATGCCTTTATATTCATAGTTTAATATTCCTTAAATGTTGATTAAACCAAAACTGAATTTTTTTAGCAGGGAAAGGCAGTTATTTCCTAATGACCAAATATTGAAAATTTAGCATTTTACAGTGGATGTTGGTCAGTTTTATGATTTTACATCTTTTTTTTTTTGGCGATAGCAACCATTTTGATATGTGTTATTTTTTAATTACCCTGGGATTTTATTTATATTTAATTTTTTTTCAACAGGCTTTAATAGATGAAGATAGACTCTTATCACGGTTAGAAGTTATGGGAAACCAATTACAGGCATGCTCTAAAGTAGGTATTAATCTCAAGTAAGGATTCATAAAGAAAAAAGCATAAATTATGCATTAAAATGCATAGTTTTTTGTGTAGCTTCATTTCTTTGTCATTTTGAGTACATTCTAAAACATTTATACATTTTCTCCATTCTTTTAAGTCTTTTGTCATAAGAAATTCCAAACATACATGTAAGGACAGAATTGTATATTGAATATCCATGTATAACTCTCTTTTTTCTATCGTAGTTGATATTTGCTGGAGAAACTGGGTCATTTGTCCTCTATAATTTCCCTCAACCTAGACTGTTATTTAACGATTCTTCTAGCTCCCCTCCCACACCATAAATTGGTAGTTTGATCTAGAGATTTGATCTGATCTCTTTTTTGCCAACAATACTTCATGAATAGTATTGTGTACCTTCACCAAAAGGCACCATAATGTCTAGTTGTCCTTCTTTCTGAAATATTAGCAATCTTTGATGTCCCTTGCCTAATCCATTATTAAGGGTTGCAAAAATGGTTAGGTTTAGTGCTGTCATTCCTTCATTTATAGCTGGGTGACTTCTATAAATACTTCTCTTATGCCCCTCTCAAACTATTTTGTTACCTGAAGTCTTTTTTTTTTTTTTTTTTTTTTTTTTTTAGGGAAGGCAGGATAGTGATTTTCTCTTTTTATTTACTGGATTTCAAAATAACGAATTAGTTCTTTGTCATCCACCAAAGAATGACCACGAAGTGTTTTTCTTTTCTCCAAACTAGATTTAAATATATTTCATGTGTTTCAACCTATTCCATTTGTTGTTCTTATTGTTGTTCAAATTATCACATCTTTGGTGAACCATAGCTTTTTCAGTTTGGTGCCTGAGTCCTTTTGGTACAGTCTCAGCAGGCTTTCATAGCTTCCTGCTGTCATTTTAGACAAGATGTTCCAGACTCATCTTGTATATTTCCTGTCTCAGAGCTGGAATCAGCTTTTTCTTCTGGGTACTCTTATTCCTTTTGGTTTAACCATTGTGTTAAAATGCTGGGCCCCTTTGAAAGTAAGAGATCATTTTTGTACACAAATGAAAATACTATGGCTTACAGAGAATATGAAAATTGGAGACTCAATTCATTTTGTACATTTGAGAAATTCTTATTTTCCTTTGACTTTTTTAATTGTAAATGTGAATTAATATATTTGTGAAGGCATAATTCACTAATGAAACTTTTCAATACAGCTTCAAGCTTCAGTTAATACAGGGCCAACATCATTTGGATTTAGTGATACCTTAATATAAAACTCAAACAGTATGATAATGTGTTGTTTTTTCAAATGATAAATATTTAAAAACAATAACTTGGTTATAATTATAAGTATCTTTTAATCTTAGAATCAAACAGAAGATAGTTTACGGAAGGAACTTATAGCATTACAGGAGGATAAACACAACTATGAGACGACAGCCAAAGAGTCCCTGAGGCGGGTTCTTCAGGAGAAAATTGAAGTGGTTAGAAAACTTTCAGAAGTTGAGGTATTTTAATTTAACAAATATACTTTGGTAGTATGATTAAAAATTTTTAGCCTAAAATCGCTCATATTCTAGGACATTTTAAACTTGGGTGTTATATTACTAGTATGCTGTTTTTATTGTTAAGGATTTTCAGCATAACCATGTGAGTTTTGGTGCTTGTGGTCCCTAGTCAGTGACTGGGCAAATAAAAGGGTAATCAAGGAGTCTTAGAATTTGCATTCTGCTTAGGATTCAGCCTTCACACAGTGGACCATGATATGTGCCAGGGAATCGATCTCCTGTCACCTAGTTTTGTTTTTCTTCAAATTGAGGATAGTCACTGTAAGGTGGAGAACATCACCGCTATTCTTATTTACCCATCCTCTAGAGAAGAAAACTGTGTCTAACTTTGGAGGTCAAAGGCGAAAATATCTCTACGGTCCTTTCTAGGTCTTTTAGGAACAATCAAAATGTGATTCTCATTGCTTTAAAAATGACCTAGTTGATAGTGGAGGTCATCCCTTTGAACCACTGCACAATTACTACAGAAATTATTTGTTACTGGATTTAGTTAAAATGCCCATTTTAAATACAATAATAAAAATACCATATATAGTACATACTATATAGCATATAGTATAGTAATAGTTTCTGTAAAAGCCTCATAATAACTGATTCACTTTCGTGTCATTAATTTGACATGCAAGAAAGTTGCTGGTTGTCTTCTATTTTTCTTATTAAGTTGATTGTGCATATTATTAAACTTGCTTTCAGGAATTGTTAAGCTTAAAATATTTTCAAGGCTAAAAGTCATTCTCAGTGGCCTTTTAAAAGAGAAGTTATATAAAAGTAACATCCTTTCCTCCCTGCCCCCTTTCTGTTGTTTCGTTTTTCAAATTTTTTGTTGTATTTTCTGTTTTAGTATATACCTAAAGTAAATTAAAATTCTTATGTTATTTAGCTCAGTCTTCTATGAAGGTTAATTTAGAACAGCCCATAGAATTATACTTTTTACAAGTTGAAGTTAAAACACGCCATTTATTCTAAATCAGTAATCTGTAAACTTGAATTACAGCGAAGTCTGAGTAATACTGAAGATGAATGTACCCATCTGAAGGAAATGAATGAACGGACTCAGGAAGAATTAAGAGAATTAGCCAATAAATATAATGGAGCAGTAAATGAGATTAAAGATTTATCTGATAAATTAAAGGTATGTATTTACTCAACCTGAAAATATGTTAATTGTCCCTAACACACTGGATAGATTAAGATGTTAGGTTTTGCTGAATAGTTGTCAATATAAAATTTATAATGGTTGAAATTTGTAGTAAAAATAAGTTTCCAATTAGCCCAAACCCCATTGCCAGAGACAACTGAAAGACTGTAAAAGCTGACATATTTCCTTTGGAAGGAAATAAATAGTACTTCACAACAGGCATCTTTTAATATATAACAGGAAGTAGATGCAAATCCACAAACCCCAAGATATTTAGACCTTTTGAAAACTTGAATGTGCTTCTCCTTGGGCAGCCCCAAAAGCAGATGTTAGTGCTGGAACAAGCCCAGAGGGGACCTTGGAGTGATCTGCAGTGGACCCTTGTAGCCTCTAGGGATGCTGTTAACTGCTCAGCTGCAGCTCCCTGTAGATTAGCTGTAGGACGTTTAGGATAAGGGCAGACCAGACCATAATGTCTAGATGGTCCTTTAAAATGTTATAACTGAGTTTGTGAAGTCCCGTCTTTATATCATTCAAACCATGATTCAGTGGCTAGAAGATAAATATTTCTTAGAGAAGACCAGGGCATCCTCTGTGTGGTTGGTGAACCTCTAACAGTGTTAAAGATTGGTCTTATTAAAAGGAGGTCATTTTGAAAAGTGCTTATGATCATCATTCCTTCAACTGAACACAATTTAGTTTAAAATTTCAGAGTAAGTTACATTTTAGAACTTACAAACTGATTAAACAATAGTAATTTCAGGGGAAAACTTTATATATTTCCCTCTTGAAAACTGTGGAGTTTTAAATTTTGACCCATTATCTTTACATATTAGGCCTGCTTGCCTGCTACAAGGTTTTCTTTTCTAGTTACCTAGAAGCATGACCCCAATGCAGACTACTTCTGACATCATTTTGACATTTACAAATATGTTCTACAATATTGAATATTCTTGTTAGAAGTTTATGTGAATAAAAGCAGCCCTGCTTTGGGCCTCTAAAAGCAAGTTCAGACTATGAAATAACTGATTTTTTTTTTTCTTTCTCAACAGGTAGCAGAAGGAAAACAAGAAGAAATCCAACAGAAGGGACAAGCTGAGAAAAAAGAATTACAACATAAAATAGATGAAATGGAAGAAAAAGAACAGGAGCTCCAGGCAAAAATAGAAGCTTTGCAAGCTGATAATGACTTTACCAATGAGAGGCTAACAGCTTTACAAGGTAAGTTAGCTAATCCAGAAATTGATTTGATTTGATTTTTTTTTTCTTTTATCTGTGAAATACCTTTTTCTTGGACTTTTATTTACAGTACGGTTAGAACATCTTCAGGAGAAAACTCTTAAAGAATGCAGCAGCTTAGGTAGGTGTGTCACCAAATTTCTTATTTAAAGCTGAATTTTTATCATTGAACTTTTGGTATTTACTGTCTCATTGGGTACTTATTTTCTATGTATTAGGTGGAATGTATCCACACTCCTAGAAAATTTTCTATAAAAATATGCTTGATTGCCACCAGTGGGCACCATTGTTTAGGCTTTAAGATGAAATTTGTGCGTCTGAGAAGCTCTACTTAGAGATATTTAAATAAGAGAAGTACAAGCACCGCAGGATTCTTTTCTTTTGAGGTTCATTGGAAGGCTTCTAGGCAGTTGTAGCTTTTTCTCTGAGTGGATAGAAAATGGCCCGTTGAACCCTTCTTGGAAAAATAAATTCAAAATGTTCTATACTGTCTTAATGCAAATAGGAATACAAAAATGCCGTGAGACCAGTTTTAAAGTAACTCTTTCTTTGATCAGGCAATGATACACTGTCTTAATCCTAGGGATACAAGTTGATGACTTCTTACCTAAAATAAATGGGAGCACAGAAAAAGGTAGTGTAAAAAACTTAAATGTTTTTCTTTCATGGTATCCTTTTACTCCTCAAGCAGGATAGAGAGATCAGCATTTTAAGGTTTTCATTTTTTGGAACAAAAAGCATGCTGTTCATAGACCATTGAATCCCAGCTTTTAAAAGAAAGCTTCCCTTTATTTTGTAATTCTTAATGCTATGATTTTTGGTTAGATATCCCTTGTTATATGGAAATTTTAATTATTTAAATAACAGGAAACTGCTAAAGTTCAACGTTAGCATTGGTTTATACATATAGCATAATAATTGGTTTCTCCCCCAATATATTTTTCAAAGAACTCTACTACCATTTTCTTCCATCAAGTACTGCTTCCTGGGAATATGGGGCCTCTATTTTTAATGTTTGTGTCATGCCCCATCCCTGGCCAAGAGTTTACTTAACAGCCCACTGAGCTCTTGGATATGTCATAGAAGCTACTTTCTTTATAGTGTACATCTCCTTCTTTAATCAGAGAAAGCAAGGCCAGCCATTTCTGTTCTCTGAAAAATCCTTTATTAGTTCTTGATACTGTGACCTTTCTTTCTGGATAGCTTGCATTATCTCTTGCCAAAAATGTATAGCCACTATTGGTTTTCTTGTTACTGCATGGGGTACTTTTTACCCATTGACTTGTACATTCCTTCAGTTGTGAAGATCCCCATTCACCCTCCCCTTTCCATCCATCCAGCATTAATTGAGCACCAACTATGTGCCAGATCCTGCATTAGACGCTTGAAGTGCAGAATGAATAAAATTATTTTCTGTGTTTACAAATATGTGTACCTCTGATCTTAGTTTTTATATAGAAGTAAGTGGAAAATGTTAAGGTCGATACTCAGGACTTCTAATTAAATTTTTTTTTTTTTTTTTCCATGTATCAGGGGATATCTTTATAGTTCTTGGGCAGCAACCAATTCTGATAAAGTTAGGAGGTGCTTTTTTTTGTTCTTGTTTTTGTTTGTTTGGTTTTTAATTAGGAACTGGCAAAATAGGCTTAGGTAATCATGTATATGTGAGCTTGCAAGCTCAAGACCTAATAATATTACATATGTTCTACAAAAAAATCTCGAAACTCTAAATTAGAAATTATTGTCATTAATCATTGTTGACTATTCTGTATATGTTTTATAAACTACATCGATATTTTAGAATTCCAGTTTGAGTTTCGATTTGAGAATTTTTAAAGGTGTAGTTTATATTCTAATATTACTAATTTTATTAATATTACTAATATTTCTGTTTATTAACTATATTTAGTGAACATATATAAAATGACTTAATCCTCATTTTCTAAAAGTTTGTTATCATTAAATAAATTTTTATTTTTTGTTGTCATTATTTGCCTTTTTTTCCTCTTTCTGGCATGAACACGTTTTATTCCAATCACCAGTTTGATTGGCACATGTATTTATTAATAATGTTAGTGTTAGGGGCGCCTGGGTGGCTCAGTCGGTTAGGCGGCCGACTTCGGCTCAGGTCATGATCTCGCGGTCCGTGGGTTCGAGCCCCGCGTCGGGCTCTGTGCTGACAGCTCAGAACCCGGAGCCTGTTTCAGATTCTGTGTCTCCCTCTCTCTCTCTGACCCTCCCCCATTCATGCTCTGTCTCTCTCTGTCTCAAAAATAAATAAACGTTAAAAAAAAATTTAAAAAAAAAAAAAATAATGTTAGTGTTAACTCAAGCTGGGGACATGCTATTCCTTCAGTTAAGAGAATCCTTTAATATACACGAAATCATCTTTATACTATTTAGAGTTGTCAGATTACTGCTAAAGTTTTTTTGTCAATTCCAGTTGAGTTAGATGAGAATAGTTGTAGACAACTCCTTGATTTAAGACTGAATAAGGTATTTTGGATACTTTAAAGCACTTCTTACTATAACTTTTCCTGTGTTTTTTAGTGGTGATAAATTGTTGTGGGGGTGACCAATAGTATCTTTAATGAAACCGAATAGTAAATATCTTGATACGCACAAAAACTTCATTACACCAGATTTAGCATTCAGTGGATTTTGGGAGTAAGATGGATTTGTTCTGAATCATTTGTTATAGAATAGTAAACCAGTTATCCAGCATTCCAATATTACCAAAAATCCATAACCGTAATATGCTATCAGATATGACTTTAACTAAAATTAGTCTTTAAATAGTAGAGAGCCAAGTATAGTTGTAAGAGAATATTTTAAAAATATCTGGAGATGTTAAGATTAATACTATGTATCTAGTAAACTATTTTTCAAATTACTTAAATGTAAAGTAGCTGCTACAAGCATAGGTTTTATACTATAAAATTTTTTGTGTCTTATCTAATAATTGTAATTTGAATATATCTTAGTATAGAAAAGCACTGTCTAATAGAAATATTATGGGAACCACATACATAATTTAAAATTTTCTGGAAACCACATTAAAAATATAAAAAGAAACAGGTAAAGTGTTAATAATGTATTTTAATAATGTTATTTACTTTAACCTACTATATCCAAAATATTCTTCCAACATGTAATCAATATTAAAGATTATAAATGAATTATTTCACAACCTTTTTTCCTTAGTAAGTCTTTGAAACCAGTATGTATTTATTTTACACTTACAATACATCTCAATTCACACTAGCCATTTTTTCAGGGCTCAGTACCCACATGTGTATTGAACATGTGTATTGGACAGCACAGATAGTATAGAAAATCAAATTTTATAGGAAACTAATGTGTATAAATAAAGCCATTTTAAGTAGCACAGTTCTCTATTATGTTTCTGTATCTGTCTGGTCTTTGCATTTCCACAACCCTGTTTGGGATCTTACAACCCTGCTTCCCTGCCCCCTGACTTCCCTGCCCTAAGTATCTCATTTTTTTTGGATTTTCAGTGACATCTTTTATAGTTTTGGCAAAGTGAATTCCCAAGGAACTGAATTCAAGTCATAAAGTATTAAAAGTGTCATGATCCAAATTCTTTACATGTACTATCTAAAAGATTTTTCTCTCATGTGTCTTAGAAAATGCCTTTATAGAAGTCATATATGTGTAACGTATATAATAATATATTAATCTTGCATTGTATCTAAACTAGTATAATAAATATTTTAACGTAGAGTCCAGATAGTAAAATCAGAGTAGATAAAAGGGTGATTTGAGGCTTGATGAGTAATGCTGGGAGGTACCGCATTAATAAATGTCATCTAAAGTCCTGTGTTGATAGTCTGAAATTTTGTTTCAAATAAGTTCCATAAGGTCCTTTAGGTTAAAATTTGGTTTCAAATGAGTTTTCGTATTTAACCATGATGTTGTATAGTTGGAGTTCTGAAAATGTTATCATAGCTTAGATAGGATTTATGTAAAACAACTTTTGATCTTGGTAATTACTATTCAACTGAGGGCTTCTGTTTTGGATTTCTTGGCTCCAGTCAGCAAGTGCTATTTATTAGATTTTTTTTACTTTTATCTTTTGTATTATTATTATATATATATAGAGAGAGAGAGAGTACACACACACAAGCAGGGGAGAAGGGCAGAGGGAGAGAGAGAGAATCTTAAGCAGGTTCCACGCTCAGCGTGGAGCCCGATGTGGGGCTTGATCCTACGACCATGATATCATGGCCTGATCTGAAATCAAGAATTAGATGCTCAACCGACTGAGCCACACAGGCACCCCTAGATTTTTAAAAAAATTTCTGTTGCAGTTAGCCATTTTTTTCCTTTTGGGGCTCTATTTTATCTGTATATAGTATAACTCTATATGCAATTATGTACAACTATGTACACACATTTGTTACATATATATACATATACATATATATATATGTATATATATATATATATGTATATATATACATATATATATAAAATTATTGACTGGAAGTTCTGTGTACCATGTAAATAGATAAAAGATAATGATAGATTCGAGTATGAAGGTAAAGAAGGTGTCTATTGGTAAGGATGTCAAGAGAAGCTAACCAGTGATTAGAGTAGGAGATGCCTGCTTCTCAAAGTTGAGATTATGAGAGTGAGATGGGTTGAAATGAGAAGGAAAAGAGGCTTTCACAGTCAGAGTGGTACTAACTCATGTCCTCTTTCACAGGTTTCAGTGCTTTCCCACCTTCCAGATAGTCATCATATTGTGATATATTTTTAACACCTGAACTTCCAAAGTCTATTTAGTAGTTTTGAAAAATCCAGAGATATAATTGAAAGATGTTATCCAGATTTAGAAGTTAGCTCTCTGAGTCAAAATAGATAAAGATTATTGTAAGAAAAGAGCTGAAGCTTTTCTCTACTGTTAGATTTTGATTCTCTTTACTCTTAAAAAAAAAAACAAAACAAATTATGTTTGACCTGAACAAAACCATTTTCCAAGCTCTTATTTTAAAATATGCATGATATTGATTTTAATCATTTGGGCAGAGATAAGCAGTGTAATATTTTGAGAGTATAGAAAGTACAGATTAAATGACTCAAATGCAAGGTTATTTGTGAAATGAAAGTATAAAAATGGAAATGTTGCATTAGTTTCTTAAATTTTAGGGCATTATTTTGTGGTATTCTTCAAATATTTATCTTTTGCCTCTTAAGAATAACTTTGAAGAGGGACTGTTAGAGAATTGTTATTTGACAATTAATTCAGTAAGAACAAATAATAAAATTTAAAAATTATTTACAGGTATTTGTTAAATGTCATGGAGAAAGGTATATTTTAAAAGAGAAGCTTTTTAAAGCAATATATGTCTGTGGTTTTCTTGAGCTCTTTGGGTAGAAACTGCACCTTTAAAAGCTAACCAGTCAGGGTACAAATTAATGAATATAATTATAATTTTCAGTCATTTAGCTTTATTAACTCTAAAATATGTCTGCTATTAATATTAAAAATATATTAAACTTTTATGAATCTTAGAGTTACTCATGTCAATACATTTCAGTTTTCCTACCTTTGCTGTTGTTTTTCAAAAACAGCAACAAACTATATCCTTAAAGGTGTTTCTTTCTTTATTAGAGCACTTGCTTTCAAAGAGTGGCGGGGACTGCACTTTTATTCATCAATTCATAGAATGCCAGAGTGAGTACAGAGTATTTTTCACATTGATTTTAATGAAGTCAGGGGCTAACATTGAAAAATGAGAAGAAAAATGAAGATCTCAATGTGTTTGTTATGGTAGAAGGTGCACAGAGGGCCATCTTCAGACAGCAGCGATACTTCTCATACTGTTCGGCTTCTCTCTTTAGACAAAAATATTTCTGTGGCATTTGCCTTCAAAGATGGATTTCATATTGCCCACAAAAAAGAGGAAATTTAAAGCTTTTAAATAAAAAATTGCTGTTGAGCAGGGAATGAAATAGAATGTCAAGCACCTAAACGTTCTGTGTGGACACTTAAGAGATCGTAGTAACATTAGCCTGTTTTATTTACATTCTAGTTCTATCACAGATTTGGAATTGGATTTCTTAAGTAAATTTCTTAAATGATTAAATGAAGCCATGAAAACAGTGATTTAGTTTGGGTACTCAGATCTGAAGATGACCCTTAAGGTAGCAGGAGCTTTCTAGGGAAGGAATAGGAATAGATTGTCCTACATTCTGACATCAACTGCCTACCCTTGGGAAGCCTATCGTTAATAATACTTTAAAGATAGACAGGTTAGCTTTTGAGGTGATTTAGACCTCTGCTGAATTCTGAGCCAGAGTATCATGAATCTCCTCGTACTTGAAAATCATGTGGCTGCTTAAATCATGAGGTTGTGATATTCTCTTGGTCCTCTTGGTGACAATTAAAGGTCACTATGTGTAATAAAGATTTACTGATGATATCTACACTTTGTCCTACCAGACACACAACTTTGTTGTTTTTCCTCTCCCTGTTTGCTCTCTTTTTGAAATGAGTGACTTTCCATGTTTTTATGCTAATGAATTCATTCTGTGGATATGCAAGCATATGTGATTCTTTCCCCTTCCTTCTCCCCCGCCCCGCCCCAATCTCAGGGGCACTTGGGGGTTGTCAGGGTCACACCTGGTAATTATAGCAGGCACAAACTCAATAGATCCAGTGTTATATACTCCTTAGAGATGCCTTAAGGAAACCTGGAATTTCATTTAGTAGTTTTAGAAGAGCTTCTATTTTTGTCCATTTTATGTTGAATATAAGTTTAATATTATTTGGGGGAAAATTAATGAATAAATATGGCATATTCCTTTGTCCTTTAAATTTTTCTCATAAAGCAAAGATTAGTTCATGTTTTTGTTATCTTCTGATTACTAAATTTCACTTTTATGGGAAATTGGCATGGGGATTTGGGGCAAAATAATTGGTATCCACTGAAACCAACTAAAAGCAGAATATAAAATTTAAAATATAAATCTTTAGGGGAAGGATCTTATACTTTGTTTTATTACATGTGACCATTGTTTAATAAGTTAATATTATTTTAAACTTTTGGGCTTGTATTTTGAGCCCAAGGAAACAAGAACAGAGAACTATCCAAAAAGAAAGCTTACTACTAAGTTACAATTTGCAAAAATCATTTAAAACATTATAAAATGTGTATGTAAAATATTTAGCTGTAGTTGTAACACAGAACGATGTTTGCTTTACATTAAGAAAAAGATGTTTGGAGATTTTTATTGTATCATAGTTACGGGGGGCAAATGGACCAGTAAACATTCAGAGATAGAGCAGAAGTTATAAGTTACAGCAATCCCCTCAATAAGGATATTAGCCAATTAAATTATGTTTACAAGGACTATGCAGTGGCATGGGAAAACGTTAGATGTGGTATAGAGAGGGAGAAATGAGAATATAAAATGCTTTCCTTGTGGGGAAAGAAATAATGAACCAAAGAACAAAAAATAAAATACAAGTATTTCTAGATATCTGAATCCATTGGGTCCCTAAGTGCAAACAGTGGAAGTTTGGGCTGTAAATTCATGTATATCCCTAGGAATATAGCTGGGGGTATCGTCCATTATCTGAATCTGCCCAGTTCCTGAGTTTTGGTAGCAAGTAGCAAGAGTTTGGTTAATGAGGATACCGTTGTATCTCAGAAATTTCCAATATTGGCTCCTTAAATTTGGATACTCAGAGTTGGCATAGTAAGAGTTAACTTTGATTTGATTTGTTGTCAGAAGGGGTATTTTCATTATTTTATGACAAGCTGCTGGTATAGAAATTGTGGTGTTTAATTAGTATTATGGCAAGCAAGGCACATTCAACTAAAATCTTAGGTGAACTTTCAAAATAATTTTGGATTATTTTTTGATAATCTCACACAAACTTTTTTGCCATTATTTTAATTGATAGACATCTTGAACTGATTTATGATCCTGAACATGAAGTTTATATTCTGTGAGCAGTGACACCTCATAGTCTTATTTTCCTGTCTTTTATTTACTTTTTAAAGATTTTTTAGTTTTAAGTAATCTCCACACCCAACATGGGGCTCGGATTTACAACCCTGAGATCAAGAGTCACATGCTCTACTGACTGAGCCAGCCAGGCACCCCTTATTTCCGGTCTTTTAAAAAGCAGATGTTAAGTACCTAGATTTCATTGTTTACTGTGCTTGTTGTATAGTCCAAATTCACCTTGTGAATTCTAAATTTAAAATTAGAAAGCAAATAATTCACTTCTGTAGGATTCCTCATGTCTTTTTAATATATTAACAGAGTTTTTCAGTTTATGTATATGAACCCATAAGAGAATGATTTAGTTGTTGGCTGTTTCCATTTACAAGGTGATTTTGATGAAATTAAATGAGTTGGAACACATTTCAGTTTGTTTTCCTTTTATGGTAAAAGAGACTGTGTTTCTTTTAATTCTCTTTTAGGAGAAAAGCTTTTAATCCCATGCAAAGAGATTGGATTTTGAACAGATTTAAATATAACCTTGTGTAATTCCAGGACTGTGAAGTAATTTTCTGTGTAAAAATATACCATGTAAAATCTAGAATTAACAAGTAACTTTAATAAAACTTGCTAAAAAGCTCTAGCAATATTTTCTTCTGAAGGAATTCAGGCAAGAAGTTTGATTTAAGCGGAATTCCACATTCCTTGTTCCCTCTGCAAATTTTAGTTACTCAAAGTTTAAAGTGTAAACTTAACAAATAAGTTGAGGGGCACCTGGGTGGCTCATTCAACGAAGCATCTGTTGGCTTTGGCTTAGGTCATGATCTCTTGGTTTTGTGAGTTCGAGCCCCACATAGGGCTCTGTGCTAACAGAGAGGAGCCAGCTTGGGATTCTCTTTCTCCCTCTTTCTTCCCCGCTCACTCTGTCTCTGTCTCTCTCAAAAATAAATGAATAAACTTTTAAAAAAAGAAAAAGACAAATACATTGAGACTGTTGTGTTTGGTAAATGTGCTTTCTGAGTTAACAAATTATGCACCTTGTATCTGTTTCATATGTGTCCTATGAGCTCTGTCATTTGATTAATGCGTATGCTGAGTGCAAAGATAAAGGGTAAAAGGTGGAGAACCTCAGGACGTGGAGACTCACTTCATGGGCATAGAGTGAAAGACAGCTTTCTCCAGCCTACTGCCTGTACTTTCTTCTGCTACTGTTTGTCTGGGTGAGGGCAGAGGCATCACGGCTGTGTTCCAGAGAAAATTTCTTCTGTGGTCCGCTTTGTACATACAAACTGCCCTCTCCCCAAATGGCATCTTGCTTTTAATGACTGAGTTAACAAGTGCCTTGAAATAAACTTAATGTCTTTGTATTCTTAATCCATGGTTACTATGAGACTTAATGGTTTTTATTATTAGAAGCAGAAGTCTAATTCTCTTAATATTTTGTATCTTATGTAAGTTTTTTGCCCGATTTAAGAAAAATTCTCTCCCTGCTTCCCACCCCCCTTTTGAAATTATAGTCACTGTCTGTGTATGTTTGTCTCATTCTCTTCTTTCTCTTAGGGCTTTGCTCTCATATAAAAATTGCCTTATTTGGAGTAATGCATTGAATCAGTGTTGCTCCGTGACTGTTTACTTTTCATCACTCTATGAGATCAGCGTCTCTGAACAATCTCAGGGTTATTCTGATTACATATTCCACTTAAAACAGATTTTTAAATTTTCATTTTTTAAACTTTTATTTCCCTAAGCCAAAGCAGATTAGTTATGACAAAGAGTAGAATACACTTGGTGTGGTTCCCTGCTCATAGTAGTTTATGTCCCCATTATAGGAAGATTATTAATTTAAACTAGATGTTGCTAAATTTCTTTTTTTTTTTTTTTTAATTTGAGAGAGAGCACGTGCATGAGCAGAGGAGGTGCTTGGGAGGGGGTGGGGGGCGGGGTGGAGAAAGAAAGAGAGAGAGAAAGAATTCTAAGCAGGTTCCATGTTCACCACGGAGCCTGACATGGGGTTTGATCTGACGACCCTGGCATCATGACCTGAGCTGAAATCAAGAGTCATACGTTTAACCAACTGAGCAACCCAGGCACCCCACTTATTTTTTATTTCTTTGTATTTAGAGTTGACCAATCTAGGATATATTGCAGGGTTTTTGTTTGTTGTTTATTTGTGTCAATCATGTTCCCAGTCAGCTAACTTTCCAACATTTCTACCAGATTTTCTCCCAGTATAACTGCAGAGCAGATAGTCTTAAATTTATGCCAATAGTGTTTTGATATGTAGATTGCTTCTTTCTTAAAAAACTGTCTGTATTCTTTAAATTGGTTCATTTTGTTTAGCTTTCAATCTATGAATTCTCAACTTTTTTCTCTTTTGTTCTTTATTCTCAGGTTTTAGGACAAGTAGCTTCTGGAACTGTTTTTATGAAAAAGCAGACTATCTTCTATAGCAGGAATTGCTTTAATTAATTTTATTTTGCTGCAAAAACTAATACTTTTGTAAAAGTCTGTCCTATTAAGGTTAGGCCTCCCCTGCTTTAGGTTCTAAAGCTTTATTTCTATTTTGTGAACTGCTACTCTGTGAAGGAAATAAATTGTGGGTTTGATGTTGAATGCTGATTGTTCATTTTTACTTTGTTACATTTGATGTTAATTCTAATGTCAGTTTCTTTGCTGTATGTCCCTTTAATGACTTTCTAGGTGACTTGTAGTTCATTTTCATTTATGATATTTAGAATTGGATCAGAGGATCTTAGATGTGAATTCTGTTTTGGTTCCTCTTTGGCAGTATGAATGGGAAGTATAACTTCTTTAAACCTCAATTTCCTCATTTACAGAATGGGATGGTAGTTCCTACTTCATAGGATTACTATGAGAATTAAATGAGATCATATTTACTAGTACTCTTAGTAATGCCAGCCACACAGAAATATATGCTAACTAATAGGTAGAAAACTTATGGTGGGGAGATTGGAAAGAGTGTTAGTGGGAGTTTTCTTGCAGGAGTAACTTTTTTCCCCTTTTTATTCCCAGTCACAAGACAGTGAAAGCTGATTGACCTAGTTTTATTGTTCTTGTTAAAATCATATGTTCCTGACAATCTAAAGATTCTCTAACTTTTTAATTACTAGTACACATGCCATTTAGAAAATGTGGTCTCCAGCACATTATTTTGATACCCAAGTGATAACATTATTTTTTGAATGAAACCTAACTTTCAGACTTAAATATATTTTCCAGGTCGGCAGTTACAAATAGCTGATTATGTAGTTCTTTTATATTGATCTGCTCTTCTCTTCTGTCACTTAAGATTCCTAGGCAGCTGACAGCAGTATCTGAATAGTGCCGTTTGAGTTTATATTCTGCTTTTAGTTGGTTGTAGCTGTCATGTGAGGAAAATGGCTCTTCAGCTTGAAGAATTTAATCCAGTCTAGGCACACCTGTGCTCCCTTTGCACTTTTTTTTTTAATGTTTATTCATTTTTGTGAGAGTGAGAGAGCGTGAACGGAGGAGGTACAGAGAGAGAGGAAGACACAGAATCCTAAGCAGACTCTAGGCTCTGAGCTGTCAGCACAGAGTCTGACATGGAGTGTGAACCCACGAACCACAATCATTACCTGAGCTGTAGTCAGACGCTTAACCGACCGAACCACTCAAGTGACCCCTTTGCACTTCTTTTGAATGCATTGTTTTTTATTTTTATTTTGTGCCACATAGTAATATAGTTAGTACATAATTTACACTTATCACCCATAAGAAATAAATTTGGTTCTGTTCTAATCAGTTTTTTACCAGATCTGACAGTTTCTACAATGCCATCATATGTTTTTCGATTAAATTAAATGCTTAGGTGATAGTTCTCCAATGTCAGACTTACTATGCCCATCAGTTATGCTCTTTGGTAGGTTCCCTACAGAAATGCCTACCCATGCATGTCAGATACAAATGCAAAAATATTCACAGCAGCATCATTCACAGTTCAAAATTAGAAATAACCCAAAAGATCTTCAGCAGTCAAATGGAGAAATATACACTGGGTATATTTGATGAAAGATGCCTGACACAAAAGAATACATACTGTAGTATTACATTTATGTGAAGGTCAAAACACTAAAATTATAGTGTATTATTTAGACATGCATATTTGGGTAGTGTGGCTATAAAGAAATGCAAGAAATTAAATACCACAAAGTCGGGACAGTGGTTACCTTTATGGGGTTTTTATTGGAAAGGGAAACATGGGAAGCTTTAGGGGGTTGTGGTTAGGGTCTTTTCTTTGTTTTATTTTTTCTTTATTTGAGACAGAGAGAGGGAGGGAGGGAGAAAGTCAGCAGGGGAGGGGCAGAGGGAGAGAGAGAGAATCTGGAGCAGGTTCCATGCTCAGCATAATCCCAGAATCCTGGGATCATGACCCTAGCTGAAACCAAGAGTCAGACGCTCCCAGGCGCCCTTGTGGTTAGGTTATGTTTCTTGATTTGAGCTGTAGTCATACAGACATTTGCTTTAAAAAAAAAATTATTAACCTGTACTTTTGTGTTTTGTGTCCCTCTCTGTATGTTATTTGTCACAATAAATAAGTATGGTTTTAAAAGAGGGGAAAAGAATAATTATCTCCCTAGAGTGTCCCTCAAAAAGAGGGAGTTTTTAAAAAGAAAGAAAATCCTGTACTTTATTTTTCAGTTGTGCCAGGCCAAATAGTTCTTTCAAGGCCTGCATTTATCATTATATGGAGGCTCTCGTCTGAGTCTCTGAGTAGCCTCTGACTTTTAGTGCTCCCAAAGAATTGAAGTGTTCACTCCAAGTTTGAGAACCAGTGGTTAGAAGCTTTTTTTAAAACAGTGTTCTTTTCAGGGTGCCTGAGTAGCTCAGTTGGTTGAGCATCCTACTCTTGATTTCAGCCCAGATCATGATCTGGGATTGAGCCCCGTGTGGTTGAGTGGGATTGAGCCTCACATTGCTCAGTGCAAAGCCTGCTTAGGATTCTCTCTCCCTCTCTCTATCTCTTTGCCCCTTCCCTTCTCTCTCTCTCTCTCTCTCTCTCTCTCTCTCTCTCTCTCAATAAATAAATAAACATTAAAAAAAAAATAAAACAGTATCCCTTTTCTCAATTATTTGATTATAGGCCACTAATGACTCATCAGATTTGATCATCTAACCTTAAATGTTTCAATAGTGACAATAGCAGCAGATAATTATTATTTAGCACTTAGATACTAGTACTATGCAAAATTTTTGCATATTTAATTCTTAGTTTTTTAGAATGATGAAAACATTCAAATAATTTTTCCAAGTTTGATCCCTTTAAAAATAGGTATTCAGTTCATTCATTCAGCAAATATTTATTAAGCATCTATTATGTATATACCAGGCATTATTTTAGCTGTAGGGGGTACAGAAATGAACAAGACAAAGAAAGATTTGCCTTCATGGAGTTTACAGTCTCTGGAGGAGACAAAAACTGATAAACTAATAACATGTCAAGTAGTGATACGTCCACTGAAGAAAAATAAAAGAATGTAAGCCAATAGGTAGCAACAAAGGTAACATAGGGAATTTGAACAGATTTGGGACTAAGCTAAATGAGGAGTACATGTATCTGGGGAAAGAGTGTGTGAGAGAGAAACTGTGTGAAAACTAGAACTGGTCTGAAACTGCACTTTTAGAACAATAAAAATGTTTTCTTTCTTTTCTTTTTTTTAAATAAAGGGCCAGGTAGTAAATATTTTAGGCTTTGCAGGCTATAAATTCTCAGTTGCAACTACTAAACTGCCATTTTAGTGGAAAGCAGCCGAGGACAGTATGTACACGAATATATTTGGCTTTGTTCCTCTAAAACTTTATTTACCCAACAGGCAGCAGGCTGTTTTTGGCCCTGTGGGGCTTTAGTTGGCTGACCCCTGAGCTAGATAATATAGACTTTGTAAGGCATGGTAGGGACTTCAGATTTTTTCCTAAAGGTGAGCATTTTGAGTAATAAATTACCCTTTTTTAAAAAATTTCTTTCATGTTTATTTATTCTTGAGAGAGACAGAGACAGAGTGTGAGTGGGGGGGCGGGGGGGGAGTGTCAGAGAGAGAGCGAGACACAGAATCTGAAGCAGGCTCCAGGCTGTGAGCTGTTAGCACAGAGCCCGACGCAGGGCTTGAACCCACAAACTGTGAGATCATGACCTGAGCCAAAGTCGGGCGCTTAACCTACTCAGCCACCCAGGTGCCCCAAGTAATAAATTACTCTTAATGTATGTTTATAATTTTTTAAACAAGGTGCTACTTAGATCGTCAACATACTAGAGAAAGATTGGAATGCCTTTCAAAGTCTGCATTTATATTATTATTTTGCTGTATTCATGTAACAACATTTGTGGAACCTGTTTTATATGTAAGAATTGTGTTGGGAATTAAATTATTGATGAGATAACTTCCTGCTGTCACTAGACTCTAAATTCCTATATTTATCACATTTACCTTGGTAATCCATGAGAAGTACTTAGTATTGCACCTGGCACACGGTAAATATTTGAAGGAATGAGTGTATTTCTCAAAAAGTTCATAGTATGTTGGGAAAGGTAGACATCAATAGATACCTGCAGTATAGCTTATTAGAGATGTGAATGATGGGCTATGGATGAGGAGAGGAGAGATACCAAATCAATCCAAGAGAAAGGAAGAGAAAATAAATTCCATTTTAAACATGGTGAGATTAAGTTCTCATGGGGTCACTAGGTGAAGATGTTTGGGAAGTAGTTAGACAAACGTGTTCTGAGACCTATGAGAGAGTTAGACTAGGCATCAACATTTAGAAGTTATGCAAATATAGCAGGTAGTTAATGCTATTAAAAGTGAATTTGTTGTTGATAGAGATCTTGAAGATTAATTAACACCTTTTTTTTTTTCCTGGTAGAACTAAAAAAATTTTTCACTCCCTTCATAAATATAGACAATGCTGCATTGAAAATCTGTACAATTGTCTCTTTCCAGGGTAATACATAAAATAGGGGCTGTGGGATCAAAGGACATGTCCTTTCAACATTTGCATAGGTGCTGTCAAAATTGCCCTCTAAAAATAAAATGATACCAATTTACACTCCCGCCAGAAGGACACAAGATTACTCTTTTACGCACCCCTCCTGGTACTGAATGTTTGCTGAACTGATAAGTGCATAAGGCCATGGCGTTGTTTCAGTGGGTAGACCCTGAACTCCACATGTTTACTGGACATTTGCTTTTCTTGGCCTGTGAATTCAATGTTGTTATTCTTTGCCCCTTTTCTGTTGTGGTGTTTGACTTTTCTTATTCGTTTTTGAAGTGCCTCACATTTTCGCTTGCCATCCCCATACTCCCTTTCCTTCTTCCATGCTTCATTTTTCTACATTGCCTCCATCTGACATACTGTTTATTTCTTTATCCTCTCTCCCTCCTCACCCCATTAGAATGTATGAACCAGAAAGGCAGGGATCTTGTCATTTGTTCATTCTGATGTTTCCAGCACATAAGACAGTATCTGGCACATAGTAGGTAGCCCCTAATTAATTGTTCAATGAATGAATGAATGAATGAATAACCTCTTATCTGTTAATTTTTCAGATATTTTCTCTATGTCTGCCACTGGCCCATTAGCTGTGTTTTAGTGAGTGGTCGGTCATACAGAAAATTTTAATTTATATGAGGGCAGATCTGTCTGTCCTTTCACATATGGTTTTGTGTTCTGCATTATTATGCTTAAGGTCATTTTTTTAACCTTTGAACCCCCTCACCCATTCCTTTCACCCCCACCCCTCCTACCTTGTAACAACCAATCTGTTCTCTTATCTATGAGATTGTGTGTGTGTTTTTTTTTTAATTCCACATGTAAGTGAGATCATATGGTATTTATCTTTCTCTGTCTGACTTTATTTTACTTAGTATAATACCCTCAAGGTCCATCCATATTATCCCAAAAGGCAAGATTTCATTTTTTTAATGGCTAAGTAATATTCCATTGTGTGTATTTGTGCATACACATACACACCACATTTTCTTTATCCATTCATGCATCAGTGGACACTTAGGTTGTTTCCATATTTGGCTATTGTAAATAATGCTGCAATGAACACAGGGGTGCATATATCTTTTTGAGTTAGTGTTGGAAGAGAAAGTAGAGGGAATATTCCAGAAAATATAACAAAAAAGACATGAGCTGGTTTGAGGTTTTATTTTAGAAACAAAGGAGGAAGATCTAACATCTGAATAATAAGATTTCCAGAGTGTAGGAAGGGAGAGAGTGGGAGAAAAGAAATGAAACAGAATTTGTTAGAATAGAAGGTAATTTCCCAGAATGGAAGATAGGAGCTTCTAAACTGAAAGGATGCACTGAATGCTCAACATGGTATTTTTTTAAGTGTTTATTTCTTTATTTTGAGAGAGAGGAGAGAGAGAGAATCCCAAGCAGGCTCTGTGCTGTCAGCGCAGAGTCCTGCATGGGGCTTGATCTCATGAGTGGTGAGATCATGACCCGAACTGATATCAAGAGCCAGACACTTAACCAACTGAGCCACCTGTGAACCCCAACACAATATTATTGTATTGTATTGTATTGTATTGTATTGTATTGTATTGTATTGTATTGTATTTTAATGTTTATTAATTTTTGAGAGAGAGCGAGTGAGCACGAGCTGGGGAGAGGGGCCAAGAGAGAAAGGGACAATGAGAGAATCTCAAGCAGGTTCCATACTCAGCACAGAGCCTGATGTGGGGCTCGACCCCACGACTGAGGGATCATGACCTGAGACAAAAATAAAGAATTGGACACTTAGTGGGCTGGACTGAACCACCCAGGTGCTCAAAACGTTGTTCCTTCTTCAAAAACAACGTTGTGCTTCTAGGAAGTGAAATTCAAGAATGGAGTAGAGTAGGACAGAAGATGGGTAGGACAGCTTACATTATACATCTTGTAGGACTACCTTTTAAAAATTATCCAAATCTATTACTTAGACTTAAAGAAAAATTTTTTAAGGAGGCAGGAGCAAATAGTACCACATACTGCAAGGAGCCTGTGCAAAATGAAAATTATTAAAAGGAGCCATGGGCTTTGGAGGTTATAGTAATCTTGGAGCAGTTTCGTTGGTTGGATGGTGGGTATAGAGTCCAAGCTACATTGGATTTGAAGAGTGAAGGAATAGAGAAATGACTTCATATACTGCAAACGTGTAAATTCAAGGAGACCAGCTGGCATACAGGATTAAATAAGGGGATAATTAGAATAGATACCATTCTCAGTGAAGCATAGATTATGAAAATCTGGATTTAAATAAATTATGAAGAAGCTGTATATTATACATTTACAGAGAATCACCTATAGAACGAAACAAAACAAAACAATATTTGTTTTAATATCTTTAAATATTTGTCTCTTCTAAAATGATTCATTTTACTGAAGCATGTCATATATGCATCTGTGCTGAATTGTATCAATTGGGAAACTATTGGCATAACCTAATTTGTATTCTTTATTTAAATACATACTTTCTCAGAATTCCTTTATTTCAACTTCATATCCTTGATTTAAAGAAGGTTTATTTGTTATGAATCCTTTTTAAAACGGTCTAGGCTTTTTGACTAAGGTAAAAACTAATGAAAATAAAAGACAAATTGTCCCCCTGCCCCCAGATTTCTGCATTAATCTGATTGTGCTGTTATAATTATAGTTCGAGTTTTCTTAGTTCTCCTTCCAGCTTCAAGTTTTTGTACAAGCCTAGTCATGGGAGTAATATTATCATCTTTAAATTTGGTCATGGAATGTGTTACACTGCCCCGCTCAGGGAAATGCTACTCGGTTTGGGCTTGGATAGTAACGTTTATTTTCTTTGGCAGAGAAGCTGATCGTCGAGGGGCATCTAACCAAAGTGGTAGAAGAAACAAAGCTTTCAAAAGGTTTGTTTTCTGTGGGTTTTCTGTGGGTTTTGAAAATTATTCTTTTGGACAATAGATGTTAGTGTACAGTTCCAAGGTCATAGTATTTTAACCATCAATTTATTTCTTATAGCTCACCAAATGGCAATCCAGTAATGGTATCATATAATATAAAATAGTCGGAGTTCTGTTGTAAGAAGGATATCTTAATTAGAAAGTTTCTTTTTAACTTTTAAATGGGTATATATGTGTGGGGTTTTTTGTTGTTTTTTTTTTTAATGCTTGAAGTAGATTCTTTAGGTAGTAAAAGATTTGTTCTGATCTGTCTTGCTTCTAGCATTATTTTCAGGTTTTGTATTTGATATTTGTTACATTTGATATAAAATTTTAATTAAACACAATGTAAATCTTTTAATGAAACAATGTAAAACAGGTGAAAAATGCTTGCATGTCTGTTTCTGTAATTGTTATACCTTTAACATTCCTTATGAAATTTATATTTTGTTAATTTTTGGCAACTCAATTTGATTTAAACAAAAGTGATTATGTGGGGTCTTCTTATATTTTATGATGAGAGTCTTATAAATTGAAATAGTTTATTCTATTAATTATTTTCTGTTACAATTGTCAGAGAAGAAAAGTGAGTTTTAAAGCATTATATTGTCGAGTCACTTTTATGCATTAGGGAAATTGGTCAAATAAATTTGGTATGATACGCTCATTATTATCATTATCATACCTAAGACTTTCATCAGAAGATACCGCTATAAAATTTGTAACTAGGTTCACAATCTTTTTGGCCAGTTAAAACAATGAGTGATAAAAGTTTCAAATACTCTGCTTCAGTACATTTTGTTTTATGAACGTAACTGAATCCATTTCGACTTTTAAAAATATTTAAAAGAAGAATGTTATTTCAAGTATCTGATGGCTTCCGTTCTGAATTTTGTGCATGACAGATGCCATATTTGGGGAAAGAATGCACAGAATATGCATCACTAATATTGTTCTGGCAAACAGGCATTGGGTTTCAGAGCAATGAACTATTTTTAGTACATGTGGCAATTTATTTCATCTTATTAAAGTGAGATGAGAGCAGACTTCAACATAGCTTTTACTTCACCACAGAAGCACCTACTCAGATGAGTTGAATAGCCAGCACTTGAAGTACAAGGAGAGCCTAAGGGGGAAAAAATCAGTGCTTCTTAGTTAAAGAAAAATATCTTGCTACTTTAGTGCTTCTATTTAATACATTCTGAATTAGAATATATTTGCTTGAAATTATATGATGTAATTATTGAAAAAGATTTGTGCCACCTTACATTTGCTTTTGAAACCTGGCCATAGGGGCGCCTGGGTGGCTCAGTCGGCTAAGCGTCCGACTTCAGCTCAGGTCATGATCTCGCGGTCTGTGAGTTCGAGCCCCGCGTCGGGCTCTGTGCTGACAGCTCAGAGCCTGGAGCCTGTTTCACATTCTGTGTCTCCCTCTCTCTCTGACCCTCCCCGTTCATGCTCTGTCTCTCTCTGTCTCAAAAATAAATAAACGTTAAAAAAAAATTTTTTTTAAAAAGAAACCTGGCCGTAAAATATGTGCTGAAAGCTTTAAAGAGCATGCATTTTGATCCAGCAATCCCACTTCTGGGTTTTTATGTTAAGGAACAAATTAGACAGATATGCAAGGGTATTTACATCAATGTTTTAAAGCAAAAAGAGGAAAACGGAAGTGTCCAATAATAAGGGCATTTATTAATTATAGCAAGTAAGTCCACACAAGTAATAAAATACATCTGTTAAAATTGATAATATAGACACAAGTTTTACATACCCAGAGATTTTTTTGTCAGCAGTCAACATTTTACAAGCGTTTCTCACGGTTAATGTGCAGAGGTACACTAATCCTTGTAACAAACTAGATAAAATAAGTTACATTTTAAGAATTTCATATCTGGCTATAAAATATTTCTTTTGGATTTGGCTAAATCATTTTATTTTAAAATTCTCTCATCAGTGACATTTTTGATAGGATTTGTTCTCTGCATGGAAAATATCAGTTGTGGGGCAGCTGGGTAACTCAGTCAGTTAAGCGTCTGACTTTGGCTCGGGTCATGATCTCACGGTTCATGGGTCAAGCCTTGAGTCTGGCTCTGTGCTGACAGCTCAGAGTCTGGAGCCGGCTTCGGATTCAGTGTCTCCCACTCTCTATGCTCCTCCCCTGCTTGTGCTCTGTCTCCTTCTGTCTCTTAAAAATAAATAAAAACGTTAAAAAAAAAAAAAAAGAAAATATCAGTTGTTAGAAATTGCTAATTACCAGCTGTTACAAGTCTAAGTGTTTCCTTCAGATATTTCATCTAATGCAAAATATAATCATAGGTTGCATGTGCTTTCTATTTAAACCCTAACTCAACTCGTAGTCATTGTGTGTTTACTGTAGTCTTAGGGTGGAAGTGGAAAGAATACTAGTAGATAAAACAGATGGTTTCAACCCCAGGTACTACCACTAACTAGCTGTATGCCCTCCAGCAACTCACTTTAGCTCTTTAAACTTCAGTTTCCTCATGTGTAAAGTTGAATTGACAATATTTAATTGTGGGAATTTAATGAAATATTGCTCACAAAGCAAGAAACATTGTTCTGGTATTCAACAAATGTTTAGTTCTCACTTCCCTTCTTGCTTTCTTTTCCAACTAATGGTTCCATTGGTATAGGAAGTGGTCTCTGGCCAGTGTTTTGCCCATCCATCATAATGTCTTCTCAGAGATACAGTGAAAATAGTCACCTTGCAGACTTTCCAGTTTGGGAACAGTTTTGATATTGGTGTTGGTAGCTATTCTTCTGTTTCCTTCTATATATTATTGGTGTGTATCTTAATGATTAAGTACTGCACAGAAAATCAACCAGTAAGGAGGGTTCGTTCGTTCTTTCTTTCTTTCTTTCTCTCTCTCTCTCTCTCTCTCTCTCTCTCTTTTTCTTTCTTTCTTTCTTTCTTTCTTTCTTTCTTTCTTTCTTTCTTTCTTTCTTTCTTTCTTTAAGTTTATTTATCTTGAGAGAGAGAGAGTGAAGGAGGGGCAAGACAGAGAATCAATCGCGAACCATAAGATCATGACCTGAGCTGAAACCAAGAGGCAACCAACTGAGCCACCCAGGAGCCCCAGGACTTGCTAATACTAGAAAGTTGGGTGCTGCTTCATAGCTAAAGACTGGATGTTTTAAAAAGAAGGAGATACTCTACTTCTCTTTTTTTTGTGTCCTGTGTTTCATTCTTGAGTAGATTTGGTTTGCCTCCACATAATAATTGTAATATCAGGACATAACAGTGATGGACCATAATTTGACTTGCTCAAAACTTTGTCTTCTTACTCAAAGTAGACTTGTGCCTTCAAACATCTGATTTTGGAGCACCTACTATGCACTGTGCACTGTTTTCTGCAATGGGGTGATAGCAGTTAACAAAACAGACAAAAATCCCAGCCCTCATGGAACTTAATATTCTAGTAAGATCTTAATGGAAGATTTGGTCCCACCTTTAATTTTACTTCCCCAGCTAATACTTTAATATAAGATAGAGTTCCTTCTAAGCCAGAAGAATACTTTTGAAAATATGGTCTTCTTGGTTTACCTCAGTATCTTGATCATAAAATTGCCAAGAATTTTAAAATCAGAAGACAGTCATTTTTCTATTCTCCCACAGTCATCCCTTTTCTGTGTATAGATTAGAAGTATTAGCCTGCCTTGTTTGAGACTGTAACTTTGTGATTAAAACTAGAACATTCAGAAATGTCTGATTATAGCACACTGTGAATGCACCAGAGGTCATAGATTGGATTCCCATGGGCCTCTGTGGTCAGTGACTTCACTTCTAATCTAAGCTCTGTGTCTCTCAGCAGTTGGCCTCGGACTAGAAATGGCGGTGAGAAAAGAAGCAAGAGTCTTCTTGCAATCTGTCACCTATTTCACAAATTAAGCCACCAATTCTAAGGATGTTCTTAATGAAATGGTCATAATAAGTTACATTCTAATATTATTAAATATATTTTAATATTAATGGTTTTGGATGTTTCTGATTACTTTCAAAATGGAAAATATCTCTTGATTTAGTTGATTATAAAATAATATAATTTTTTCAAACGATGTATGACATTATGAAGTTAGAAAGTAAATATCTGCCATGACCCTACCTTCAGATATGATCATGAGTATCTCTGTTGTAGATCCTTCTAGACTTCAATAAATATGCACAACTGAAAATTCATAGCTAAATGTATAGCTATTTTCAATCTTAATGGGGTCATATTATGCACTGTTCTTTAGCAACCTTTATTTTTACTTAATAGTAAGGAATATATCTTGAATGTTTTCCATTCCATAATGAACAATGCTGCAATGAACATCCTTATAATACTATGTGAAGTCTTTTTTCCTTAGAAGTACTAGAAGTAGATACGCACATTTAAATGTTTGGTATGTATTACCACAAACAGGATAGCCAACAGCATAACATTATAAAAAAATAATCATATGCGCAGGGAATTTATAATCTAACTAAAGAAATCAGATACATATATACACATAGAATATAAAATAGAACATGATTAATTACAAAATCATATGACACAGAGAAGCTGCAATAAAAAGGAGCAGCATGATGGAGAAATGAAGACTTTGTTAGAGGTATTGGGGCTTAAGCTGCATCTTAATGAATAGGCCAAGTAGAATGGTCATTGAGTTTAGCAAAATATCAACTCAAGCAAAGAGTTAGAGGTCGTAGTGAGCTGGCATGTCTCAGCCCTGTAAAGAGGCTAGCCTGACTGAAACAGAGCTCATATGTGAATTAATGCAGAGACCAAATTATAGCTAAATCCTGGGATATAAAACTTGGCTGAGGCCTTGTGGAGAACGGGGAAATGACCATCTCTGTAAATGCTATTCAAATGCACGCCATAGAACACGCAGATGTGCCATTAGAGATAAGGATCTAATTGCCGGTCATCTTTAATAACATTGGTGGGCTTATAATTAGGATTTTTGAGAGCAATTTGTTGAAAACAGGGCTTGAGATACCTTCATTAGATCAGGCAGCACAGCACTTGCAAATAACCCCAAAACTTGGTATAACTATTGCTCAGGCAACCTAACTAGTGTTTTTATGTAAGAGAGCCATTTCCTTTCATCATCTTCAAACAATGTCCACATTGTCCTGGAACTTTGCTATATTTGTTGCAGTTCTCTGCATACTTTAGCAAAGCTTGCTTCATTTTTGTTTCTAGTTGGCCAGTGGACAGCCTTGACAAAAGCCCCAGCCCTCTGCACAGCAGACACAATCCACATTATAATTTAATATGAGCCACGTGTAATAACCAGCATTCCATTTTGAAGTGGAGTGGTGAAGAAGTAAGAGAGGCAGTGACCTCAGTTAATTTTAAAAGTATTTTGCATATCAGTAGATTTAGAGCTCTCAAAGCCTAAGGTGGTTTTATTGATATAGTTGTAATGAGATTCTACTTTTATTTTTTTTCTTGGTAGAAAACCAGGCAAGAGCAAAGGAATCTGATTTGTCGGATACTCTGAGTCCAAGCAAGGAAAAGAGTAGTGACGACACTACAGGTGAGTTGTAACGACACTACAGGTGAGTTGTAACATAGTATTTGCAAATCTACAGATATTATTATCACTGTCTGAGCAGTTTAGGTATGCAGGTTAATGTGAGTGGAGATTTCAAAGTTTGTGTTTGGGGGAAAAGGCAGTCTCCTTCCGTTTGTGGAGATACTCCCTTGAACCTTGGATATATTGTTAAAATTACTTTTACCTATCCAAATACAATACCTGTATAAATTTCACTTACTTATTTTGATAGTGATAGCTTGATGATAGAGCTGATTACTGTTTGTAATTATCTTTCCCCCCCTGCAGACGCCCAAATGGATGAGCAAGACCTAAATGAACCTCTTGCTAAAGTGTCCCTATTAAAAGGTACTTTAACATGTTTTTATAACATTTTAAATCAGAGCATCAGATTTACCAAAAAATTGCATGTCTTATGTGAAGTTTTAAGTTTAGTTAAAAGATTAAGATAGGTTCTCTAAAGTAGCAGGAACTAAAATTTAAAATGTTGGTGTTGGTGCCGATGCTTCAAATGAAAATACTTCAATTGTAAAATAATTTGGATCAATCAAGGTTATGAAGGGCAGAGTGGTAAATGGTAAGAATATGAAATGCAGCTGTGTTTTTTTTTGTGTTTACCTTTATATTGCTGAGAGAAGCTCATTACCACCTTTAACATAAATTAGAGAAGAAAATATTAATGTTCTTGAAAGAATTACCTGTTTTCTCTGTTGTCATATGGTAACAGTTGTAAATTTCCTCATTTTCTGGCCCTCATCCTCCAGTAAACATCCCCAGGTTCTTAGGACAGTCTTCTAGAAATTTTAGGTAGGCCTAAGATAAGCAGTGCATGTAATAAACTTTCACTCATATCACTTCTAAATGAGAACTACATTTATTTCTTGATATTTACTTATTTAGACTGATAATAATAGTAAATAAGTCAACATTTATCGAAGTGTTTTTAAAATAAAGTGCTTTGGGTGGCCTACTGATAAGTTTGTGATTGTCACCATATAGTGTCTTTTATATTGCCTTTTGTATACAGGATAAGTTGACATATAAGTTCAGCCCACTGGACTAACCGTAGGCAACCGTCTGGAATGAGCAAAAACAGCCTGTGGAAGTTTCTCTGTGTAGAGATGCTTATGCTTCTGGCTGGGCTTTTAAGGAATCTCTTAGTCCAGACCCTGGGTTTTGGATTATATAAGGAAGCCTTAGTTTCACCCTATATGACCCTGCTGCTGGCCTAGTTGTCAGTGATAGGAATTAACAAAGAGATTACCCAGATTCTTTTAGAGATCCTTAATCTGGGCATCCTGGCCTTCTCTCTTCTTCCCCCTGGATAGTAAAGCTCGCATCACTCTTTGAGGTACCTCTGACTGAATTCCATTACTAAGGGAAGCTCTGAGGATTACTGGCCCAGGCAGCACAATTGTCAACCTGTCTTTCAGTACAATCATAGTTTCCAGTACTTTTCTGGCACTCTTACTGATCTGCACTCTTCCCAGGTGACCTTTGGTGTTGATGAGGCATGCTTTTTTTTCTAGCGTTGTAGTAATAAGTCTGAGTTAATGTTTGCATAGTCTAGAAGTCTCATCTTGGAGCATTTCTGATTCTTCTCAGAAATGCAATACTGTTGCTGTGTAAACTGTTACTGATGCTCAAAAACTGCCGGAACCCCTGGGCCTTTGTGGGAACATAGAGAAACAAGAGTAATGAGCACCTGTCATACAAAAGTAGCTGTTTTACGGTCTTTTTTACTATAGAAATCTCCCAGAAATCTTTTCAGCAGCCAAGTGCAGATTGATTTATAAGTAACAATTATGCTTGTGTTAATTATATTCAACTGTTACTAGTGCTCTTGTGATTTTATGTGTCAGTCTGTTTTATATTTTACTTTTATCCTGTTGCCTACCACAATGTCAGATGTTCAGTTATTTGTTGATTGAATTAACAATAGACCTCTTACATCAAAGTTATAAAACCATAGAGCGTTAGGAAAGTGACACACTCTACCTAAGAAGTTGAGTCAGAGAGCTCTGGGTTCAGTCCCAGCTCCGCCATTTATTTGTAATTTGTCCTTAGGCAAATTGCTTACCCGCTTTGTGCTTCAGTTTTTTTCGTTTGTCAAATTGAAATTTATTGTGAGGATTAAATGATATAATGCACGTAGATCACTCACCATGGTGCTGGGAACATAACCTGTTAAGCATCATGATGAAGACACTGCTAATAATGATGTTGGTGATTGACAAAAGCAGACCTATGTGTTAAAGAGTAACTTTTCATTAATTGAATAAGATTATGGGGTTTAAAAACTATTATTTCCTACTATATCTTTTAGGGGAAGCAGTTAGTGGTGATAAGCCTAAATGGTTGTTTTTCCATTGTTTCTCTTTTGTAAGACTTGTATGATTTCTTGAAAATAATATATCCACTGGCACCTATTAGAAGCACTTGGGTTATGGTTGATTGTATGTGGTTATGCTTTGTAATCTCTATGATTAGGTTTAGTGGGCTGACGGAACTTTTCTCTTAAATGAAAAATATCAATTATTAAGCCATAGGGTTAACCTTGAGAGTTGTACAAAGTAGTACAAAGTAGTTGTCCTTTTTTTTCCTCCTTGAACCCCTGTGCTTGACTTTTTGAACCGCTGTTCTTGTTTTTGTTTCTTTTCAAATTTTTTTTAATGTTTATTCATTTTTGAGAGACAGAGTGCAAGTGGGGGGTGGGGGGCAGAGACAGTGGGCGACATAGAATCTGAAGCAGGCTCTAGGCTCTGAGCTGTCAGCACAGAGCCCAATGCGGGGCTTGAACCCACAAACCGTGAGATCATGACCTGAGCTGAAGTCAGACGCTTAACTGACTGAGCCGCCCGGGCACCCCTGAACCACTGTTTTTAAATTTTATTCTTTCCCTTCTAAAAAAAAAAAAGGGCCAATCTTGATTTAGAATTATAATGTGCTACCTTTCGTGTTAATCACCTAGTATGAGGAAGAGAATGAAATAGATCAAATATTCACCATGAGATATAAATAAAATGAGGATAGCAGTAGTGCCTTTTTCCTGAAAATTTACTTTCAACCAATTTATGACATTTTTGAGGGAGAAATAAAGATGTGACTTGAACCACAAGTTTCTGTATGTTTAATCATTTCCCAAAAAAGGTAAAAAGAAAACCAGAATTCAGTCTAAGTAGTATCTAATGCAAGTTTGCTCTATATAAAGAACTATGCCAGGGACTTCAGTGGTTTTAAACTCTGATAAGACTGTCCTTGGGGTTTGAGGAGTTTCTAGTCCAATTGGTGATAGGAGAGGTATAGATGATAAGCTGCTTCCTGGTGGTTGTTTAAGGACAGAGAAAGAAAGAATGGGCAGTTTTTTTGTTCCTTTTTGTTTATCTTGGAAGATGGGCAGGAAAGGCAATTTGAGCCTCATGAAAGAAGTATCATTTGAGATGGTCCTGAAAGTGTGTCATACACATATGGCCTGTTCAGTGACAAAAACTGAGTCCTGAATCTGGTTGGGATTCTAGATCCAACTGCCAACTTGCAGGATGTGTAAAGAACTAGGGACATTACCTAAATGAGGTGCTGGGGATACAACAGCGAAATCCAGAATGTGGAGAATTTTCTAGGACACACAAAAGTAAATTGCAAGGTTTGTGGATAAAAAGGAAAGGAGGATTGGGAAGCCTATGAATTAAAAGAGATATAAGAGATATGTCAACTAAATGCAGTGTGTGAACCTTGTTTGGAACTTCATACAATCCAACTCAAAAAGAATTTGAGACAGTGGGAAAACTTTAATACTGACTAGATACTTGATATTAAGGAATTGCTTGTTATTTGCAGTGTGGTAATAGCATTACAGTTATTTATTTTTTTGTTTTTCTTTTAGAGATCTTTTTTGTTTTTCTTACCTTTCTTATCTATCGAGATACAGATTTTTTTAAGCGGGTATGATTATAAGAGGAGGAGATTGAGATACCTTCTTAGACAAAGGGAATATTAGAAACCACAAGCTAGATAATTTGGGTTGGGTTTGACAAGTACAATTAAAGTTTGTTCACATAATCATTTGAGTGTTTTGTAGATTGCAGTGATTCTTTTGGCAGAGTTCTATAGCTTCTAAGTGCAGAAATGATATGATGAGACCTGTATTTTGGGGTGATTTGTTGGATGAACTGGAATAGGTAGAGGCTGGAGGTAAGGCAACCAGTTAGGAGGCTTAGGTAATCATTGAGAGTATGAACTAGAATGCCTGCTGTGAAAATTTAAACAAAGAACAAAATCCAGTTTGGGTCCCTGTTCTTGTCTTTATCATCTTTCCTTCAGTAATCTTACCTTGAATCTGTAGTCCTAAGGAACTGAATATGAGAGATAAATGGAAGTTAGATAGAATTCCAGCATTTGACCCTGAGTTACTAAAAGGATGGTAGTGTTATTAACAAGAATATTATTTCTGGAAGAAGAGATGTCCTGTGAGGAAAGTGATGGTTTCAGTTTGAAACATCACTTCCTGTTCGCATCATTGAACAGAGAGGGTGACCTGAACACAGATTCTGGTTTGCCTGGAACCATTTATGCCCATGGTCCCAGCACAATTATTAAAAGTGCTTCCTTTCACATTCAGAGGTGCTCCAGTTTTGTATTGTCATCCAAGGAACCAGAAATGCAGTTGGAAATGCAAGACAGAAAGTAGGGCCAGAAAGTCATTTTCACTTATTTCTGAGATATTTATTGACCCAAGAGATACAGAGGTACGACACATGAGGAGGCTGCAGTCATATGGAGGAAAGAGATATGTTGATAGTATAGTAAATGTTTTAATGGGTGTGGTAGAAACTTTGGAGAGCACAGCTAACTTCCTGGCTAGGGCAGGGTTTGGGTAGAACAGTAGTCAGGATAGGCTCCCTAAATGAGGTGGTTAAAGATAAGTCAGAGTATGCCAAGAAGGGAAAAGGAGCCATGCATTTCTTTAAAATACTGCCTTCATTTACAAGTAGAAATAATGTTTAAAGTCTGAATAACATCTGTCAGAGACAGGGAAGTGTACAAGAACACAAGTGTAATGGAGCACAGGCTATGTGGCACAAATGTGATGAAAGGTAAGACTTGGTCAGAAAAAAGGCGGTAACGTGTTTGGGAATTTTCTGCATAAGAGAATTGGACCATTATAGCAGGGAGAACTTAAGGAGAAAGAAAAGGACAATGGGGAGGATGGAGGAGCCAGCAAAAGAACCAGTTGTCAAGAACCCGGCTGGTCAGAAGGAATGGCAAAGAAGCGAGAACCGGCAATAAAAGGATGCTGCCAAACTTAAATTCATAGTTAGGGTGCCACCTAGGACTATCTCACATGGCTGCACATACTTATGACGGAAAAATGATCTTTCTGCATTGTGATGGTTATTCTCATCAACCAAGCCTGCAACTGCCAGACCTTCCAAAGGGACAGCAGTCGTAGTAGAAAGAGGGCGCATTCACCTGGCCAGCTGCCTCAGCCAGATCACTTCTGTTAGTTGATGAGGTAACTATCATGGCGTTGAGGCTACGTCAGCCTTCAACACACACATGCAAAATAGAACTTGGGAAGAAGTGCTTTGATTTGGCCCTTTTCCACATGATCCGGAGTATCTCAACCATGTTTAAAGCAAAGGTCAGGTTTTAAATCAAACCTCCAGAATTTAAGTTTAAAACCTCTAAGTTAAAACACCAAATTCAGTTGAGGATATCTTGTCTGTATTCTGTGTGCCAGGGCTGATTCATTTCGTGGGTTCTTCTATGGTGTGGATCTCTTTACAGAATTTAGCCTTAGTCTAAGAAAAGCTGGCCCCTAGCCCAGACTACATACACCAGGCAGTTCTAAGGATACACTATTTATGTGAAGGAGAAAACAGATTCTGTTAATCTTTCCACTTTATCATGGTTCCTAAAAAACATTTATTTCTGCTTGACTTGCACATCTAAATAAAATGGATTTGGCTTAGAAAGGCTTTCACTTATTTTCAGCTAAACACTTTCCACCAGTCCTCATCACAACACTTTCCCCAAGATTGTGAAGTAGCTTCATACAAAAAATCCCTTCCTGTGACAAAAGTAAGGCACTATGAGAGAGGATCCAAGCCATAGTAAACTAATAATGCATTTTCCCACATAACCATATGAAATACAGTGTGCACTTATCAACCTTAGCAGAAAAAGATTTGCTTATTGGTCTTTGATAAAAAAAATTGGCACTTGGTTTTCTGTAAACAGGATCTGTACAGTACTTACTTGACTAGTTTGAATATAGTCTTTGTGTATATTATATTATATTGTATTATATTATATTATATTTAATTTGTAAAGATTTTTGATCAGTATCTTCAACTTCTATGATCAAACACTATGTAGAATTTGTACATGTCCATTATTTGATACATGGCATCTTATTTGCTCTAATTAAAATGCCGATCCTTTTTCCTATGTGGTACAAAGAAATAATTTGCAAATAGTAAATCCCTTGTTAGCACAATTTATTAATGTGTAGATTATATTTAGTTTTCTGAAACATAATTACTTAACATAAAATCTGTTCCATTGTTTTTAGTTTAAAAAACAAGTATTAGTTTTGTTTCACAACATCACTGATCAAGGGAATTGTTCTGCTGCAGACAAAAACTGTCTGCTTTAATAGACCTTAAAGATGGATTATATATGATTCTTCATTTATAAAATGAAATAGTTCTCTAGTTATTGTATTAATTCATATATGATTATTATGTTTATTTTTTAAATCTACACATTTTAGATGCAAATCTTTGGTTACCTTGTATATCATTAATCAGATAGTTAAGTGCCCATTGTATGTCTAGCATTGTATTAGATGGAGTATATAGTATTTCCATAGAGTATGGAGCATAAGTGTGAAACATATATGCATTTAACATGCGTTACTAAAAGGAAATCCCTGATAGGAACCCTCTTATTTCTGAAGAAAAAATAAGAGTTGGTTGTTAGGAATGGATGCTAATTAAAGCTAATTTCTGCGATATAACTAAGAAGTTACCATGGAAAGACAATTGGATTAGAGTGAGAATTCTAGTCCTCTCTCTACCACTTCCCAGATGTGTAAGCCATTTCAGATCTCTGGACTTTTATTTCCTCATTTGTAAAATGAAATGAGTAGGTCTCTTCCAAACTTTTATGTATCTATAATGGGTTCATGCTCCTTTAAAAAATGAAACTAGGGGTGCCTGGGTGGCTCTGTCGGTTGAGGATTTAAGTCTTGATTTTGGCTCAGGTCATGATCCCAGAGTTGTAGGATTGAGCCCCACATTGGACCCTGTGCTGAGTGTGGAGCCTGCTTGGTATTCTTTCTCAGTCTCCCTCTGCCCCTTCCCCATTCCCACACTCTCTCTCTAAAATTAAAAAAAAAATTTTTAATGAAAGAAAATGCTATTGAACAATTAAGAGAACTTGTAAAGAGCTTATCAGTTTGCTTAGGTTTTACTGTCAAGCTCTTGAAATCAGGCAAGAGACCACTGTGCACTAGGAGTTAGATGTCAGGGGGTTAGATGCAGAAGCTTCAGCCTGGGCTTTAAAGGATGGGCAGGCTTGGAGGAGTAAAAGAGAATGCATGAGCAAAAGTGTGTGAGGAAAGTAGTCATGAGGCAGAGCTACTAAGGAGACTAGTAGGGATTGAGTATATTAGTGACTAGTGGAAAATAAGTAATGACTGGATTGTGGAGAAATTTAGAAGTCAGATAAAGATGTCTGCACTTGATACAAAAGAAAGTCAATATAGGTTCTTGATGTAAGTAAGAGAATTGCTTTAATATCCCCGTGTAGGATAGAATGCAGAAGGGCAGGAAAGGTTAAGGGCAAGAATTTGGACAGAAATGATTGGTGCTTATTCTAAGATTGTAGCATTGGGATTGGTAATTTCACTTATCTTTTGTAATTATGAAAAATTTCAAACACAAGAAAAGTTGAAGAGTACCAAAAACACTCATATATTTATGATTCAACAGTTGTTAGTATTTTGCCATATTTTCTTTATTTTAATTTTTTTCTTTTTTGTATGTATATGTAGATATGTGTTTTTAGAAATTCTTCTTTTAACTTTTTATTTTAGTAAAGTATTTTTTAAATTTTAAGTGTATTTATTTATTGAGAGAGAGAGAGAGAGAGCAAGCATGTGAGTGGAGGAGGGGCAGAGAGAGAGGAAGAGAATCCCAAGTGGGCTCCACACTGTCAGCATGGAGTTCGACATGGGGCTCAGTCTCACAAACCGTGAGATCATGACCTGAGCCGAAATCAAGACTTAAATGCTTAACCGACGGAGCCACCCAGGCACACCTTAACTTTTTATTTTAATACAGTTTCAGACTTAAAGAAAAGTTATAAGAATAGAACAAAGAATTCCATGTACTCTTCATCCAGATTTCTCCAAATGTTAACATTTCACTGCATTTGCTGTTACCACTTTACAGGATTTGATTTATCCATCTCCTTCCCTCCTCCCTCCACCTTCCTCTCTCTCCCTGACCGATTGAGAGTAGATTGCAGACCTGCTAGCCTTTACTCCTGAATACTCCAGTGTTTATTTCCTGTTTCTCTTACATAGCCACCATGTAACTTTCACAGTTAGGAAAGTAACATGGATATATTACATGATCACATTCACAGACCTTATTCACACACATCTTGTCAGTTGTGTCAATAATGTCTTTTATAAAGAAAAATAATGTCATTATAAGAGAATATCTTGAGTCATACATTGTATTCAGTATCATGTGTCTTTGTTCTCCTTTAATCTGGAACAATTCCTCAGTCTTTGTGTTTCGTCACATTGACATTTTTGAAAAGCACGGTTATTTGTGCAATGTTCCTCAGTAATAACATTGGACATCATATCAAGTGACAACTGATGTTGAATTGTTCTGTCACTGGTGATGTTAACTTTGTATACATATCCTGTTACTTCTCAACTTTTATCTACTTAGTGGTAGCATCTACTGAGGCTTCTTGCCTGAATCAATTATTACTATAATAGTTGCCAAATAGTAATTTCCTAATTCTCATTCCTTCTACATTTGTCAGCTGGCTTTCTAATATAAGGAAGAATTTTCTTCTCTTCCCTTCCCTCCCTCTCTTCCTTCTTTCTTTCCTTCCTTCCTTTACTTACATCATTGTGACATCATGGACTAATGTGTTATTCAGTGGCTTATAACCTCTCTTTGTCATTATTTATTTTGATGCTCACATTGTCCCATGTTTGGCCAGTGGGAGCCCCTTGTATCTTTTCAACATGAACCAACCATTCTTCGAACCCTTTCCTACTTTCTGACCCAAAAGATGTTTTACGTTCATCTTGTACTTTCCTACCCTTAGCAATGAAATCAACAATTTCTCCAAAGAGCTCTAGTTCTCTTTCAGTGGAGAATAGTATTTAGAAACTAAGATCTGAGTATTTGGTGTGTTCATTGCTTCTAGGCCCACTCAGCAGACATTTAAGAAATAGATGTACACATATACTTATGCCCACACATATGTGTATGTGTATATATACAGCCTCACGTACCTGTATTTATTTCTACATCTGCATTTGTCTACACATTCAGATCTATTTGAGTTCATACTCTAATTCGTACCCTACACCACAGGATTAATTTTGTCTTCCCTGTTTCCATATCTTTAATTCTATTCTCCAACGATGAGAAACCTGGCTCTCTTTATCTACAGTATTTATTTGATCACTTTTAGAATATACAAAAAGCAGTTTCAGAGGTACTAATCAGTGCTTCTGTGGAAGAGAAGTCTACGTATAGATTTGTTTGTTCTTGGTTATCAAATTATTAAGATGGAACAGTAGTTCTCAACATGGAGCAGTTTTATCCCCAGAGGGACGTTTGGCAATATATGGAAACGTTTGGTTAGTACAACTCAGAAGGAATGCTAGTGGCATCTAATGAGTAGGGATCAGGGAAACTACTAAACATCTCACAATTGGCAGCTCTTTCTGCCCATGGATCCTGTCCCTGTGCTTTAATAAAATCACCTTTTTGCACCAAAAAACAAAACAAAAACCCATGTCACAATCCACAGGACAGCCTCCTGAATAAAGAATTATTCAGCCCCAAATGTCAAAAGGGCTAAGTTAAAAAAAAAAAAAAAAAAACACAAACAGTGACACCTGGTTGGCTCAGTTGGTTGAGCATCTGGCTCTTGATTGCGGCTCAGGTCATGATCTCACAGTTCCTGGGATGGAACCCCACGTTGGGCTGTGGAGCCTGTTTGGAATTCTGTCTCTCCTTCTCTGTCTGCCCCTCCTCCTCCCTCTCTTTCTCTCTTTTTCTCTCTCAAAATAAATAAAATATAACTTAGGGGTGCCAGGGTGGCTCAGTCAGTTAAACATCCAACTTCGGCTCTGGTCATGATCTCACAGTTCCTGAGTTCGAGCCCCATGTTGGGCTTGCTGCTGTCAGTGCAGGGCTCACTTCAGATCCTCTGTCTCCCTCTCTCTCTGCCCCTTCCCCACTCTCGTGTGCTCTATCTCTCTCAAATAAACATTTGAAAAACAAATAAATAAACTGGGGCGCCTGGGTGGCTCAGTCGGTTAAGCATCCAACTTCAGCTCAGGTCATGATCTCATAGTTCGTGGGTTTGAGCCCCATATCGGGCTCTGTGCTGACAGCTTGGAGCCTGGAACCTACTTTGGATTCTTTGTCCCCTTCACTCTCTGCCTCTCCCCATCTCGTGTGTGTGTGTGTGTATGTGTGTGTGTGTGCGCGCGCGCGCACATGCACACTCTCAAAAATAAATATTAAAAACTTTTTCTTAAGATAAAAAATAGATAAATAAAAATAAAATTTAAACACACACACACAGAGAACTAAGAAATTATCCACTGAAGGATTTTATGTAGTTTTTGGTGTGTGTATGTTTTTTTTTTTTTTTTTTTTTTTTTTGCTAACCCACTTGAAAATAACGTGCAGGCGTCATGACACATCCCTCCTAAATACTCCTGACAATAACGACACTGTCCTACGTAATGACAAATCCAGAGATGGGCAGCTGGGACTTTTGCAGACTCTAATGTGTGGTGTTAGAAGTGAAATTTTGTAGTTGCTGTGACAGTGCTCCTGCCAACTGGAAAATCTCTCTCTGTTTACATGCCTCCCTCTTTACCAAGAGACCATTTGAAGGAGGAATTGATAGGTTGACTAGAATAAATGAAACCAAGCTCAAAATTACTTTTCCCTGCAGGAAAAAGTAGGATATAGTCTAGGAGTATGAAAATATGGGTATGTAACATCTAAGACCAGCTGTAATCATATTGTAAACTTTTATTTTTAGCTTTTTTTTTTTTTTTAAGATTTTATTTTTAAGTAATCTCTATACCCAACCTGGGGCTCAAACTTACAACCCCGATGCTTTACCAACCAAGCCAGCTAGGTGCCCCTCTTGGCTCTTTTTTTAGTAGTTATGCCTGAGCTACTTGTAAGCCAAAGTAATAGTCAAATAGAATGCACTAGAAGAATATGGTCTAACTGATAATATACTTATTTCAGGCAGTGTTCAATAGCAGAAAATTTGGGGGCACCTGGGTGACTCAGTCAGTTAAAGCATCCAACTCTTGATTTCAGCTCAGGTTATGATCCCAGGATCATGAGATTGAGCCCTGTTTTGGGTTCTGCTCTGACAGCACAGAGCCTGCTTGGGATTCTCTCTCTGCTCCTCTTCGTTCACACTCATGTGCTTTCTCTCTCTCTCTCTCTCTGTCTCTATCTCTGTCTCTGCTCTCTCTTTCTCTCTCTCTCTCTCTCTTACACACACACACACACACACACACACACACAAAATAAATAAACTTTAAAAAAATTGCAAAAAATTTTAATACGGTAAAAGATGAGCAGAGTGACGAGAGGAAAGACATTAAAGGACGGGGCATATTTGAGACGTAATGCTGGATCTAATTTATTTTGATAAAATCATTTAGATCACATCATTTAATTATTGAGCAGGTATTTGTTGTGTGTGTAGTATTGGGGAAATACTGATGACAAAGTGAGAATGGTGGAGATTTCTTATTATGTTTCCCACAACTGGGGAAATAATGCTAAAATACTTTTTCTTGAAGAAAAGTTTGTTTTTGTTTTCCATTTCCAGTTCCAAGTGAAATTTTACTGACTTGTTATCAAGCAATTTCAAAATAAAGAAGACTGGCATTATGCCCATCTTACTGAATGTCAAGCCTTACATGAGCTCTACATGAGTGAAATGTATAACTTAGTATATATTAATATGTTTTATAATACCATTGCTATGAATTACTAATATATATTTAACTGTACTTGTGTTCTTTGTCCAGGGCAAAATGACTAAAATGCTTAATATAATTTGCTTCTAAATTTTACTTAACTTAGTTGTGCTATGTTCTTTAACTGTGCATGTCTAAACATGAAACAGATGGCTAATACGTGGATGTAGAAGTTATAGTGTGATACTGACTCTTGCTTTTAAAATAAACATATTTTTGTCAGATGACTTGCAGGGCGCACAGTCAGAAATTGAGGCAAAACAAGAAATTCAGCATCTGCGCAAGGAATTGATTGAAGCCCAGGAACTAGCTAGAGCAAGTAAACAAAAATGCTTTGAACTTCAAGGTGAGATCAAGATTACTTTGATTCTTTAGGGGACGTGGAAGCAATGTGGTATCACTGAATCCAGAGGCGTGGTATCTTGTTCCAGACCCACAGCGTTATTGGATATGTGATCTTGGAACATTCACTTACCCTCCCTGAACTGGTATTTCAGATCAATAAAGTGGGGAGAGGCCCCGTTGCTCTACTTCGTTCACATTGTTGATGTGAAGATCAAGAAGGAACTGTACCAATAAAAGATCTTAACAGTTGATTATATATTAAGTACAACAAAAGGAAAAAACATCATGTATTTCACTTTCAAAGTTTTAGTTACACCTAATGTTGGCTCCTCAGTAGAAGATGAGGGAAGTTTACATTCCCTGTGATTTTATAGCGTATTCTTCAGTAAATGGGAGGAACCAGGCAAGATAAAAGTATAGAATCTCTCGCTGTGTCCCGACCACTTTCTTTTCTAGTAGTTTACTTATCCATAGTGTCATAGGCCGGTGGAGTCATAACTGTTATTCTCCAGAGCTTACATTTCCGTATCTTTCACAATAACTACCTAGTTGCAGTCACTAGTATCTTAGAAAGTCTTAGCAAAACAAAGAGAAAATAAGTGGCCTGTGGAGTCCTCGCTGTTCTCTAAGATGGCCTTCCTGATCTGGAGGAAGATTCACATCCCCAGGAGGAACTCAGAACTTTCTGTTAGTCAGTACTTACTTACCAAGTGCTTGACGGTAAACATAAGGGTTTTAAGTCTGTTTTTAAAACTCAAGCTCAAAAATGCTGATTAACAACTAGCAAGAATGCTTCTCATGTAAAAAATAGCACATATTATCTTGTTGAGACAAGGTCTAGAAAACTCTGCTATTCAATTGAATAGATTTATTACTACTCTTCTGTGCTCCTAAAATCTTTAAACTATCTAACAGCTAATACTGATAATACTTACTCCTTAGCTTTTGTTTCCTTCTTAGAAACAAAATTTAATTTCTTAGAAATTTCCAGCTGCTCAATTCTGAATACTTCCATTAACTCACAAAATTAGATATACTGTATTTTATTTTTAGCTCTTTTGGAAGAAGAAAGAAAAGCCTATCGAAATCAAGTTGAGGAGTCCAGTAAACAGATACAGGTTCTTCAAGGTATGGAACATCTCAGGGCTATTGGGGATTATTATGGTTTGTTTGTAGTGATTCAAAAGGAATGGAAAGTAAGAGTTGGGAGGATTCCCATTTTTCATGTCTTTGGTTTGTCCCTAGAATCTGAGACTATAATTAGACCTCTGGGTAGGCTTTTTTTTTTTTTTTTTTTTTTTTTTTAAGAAGATACAAGAGAAGATCCCCTAGTACTCCAATAGTAGATACTTCGATTGGGAAGAACATAGGTGAAGACATGGGTTTGGCAAAACTGTCACTTTCAGGGTTATGTAGTGAGTTACTACACAGGGGGCCTTTGGACAGGACACCAATTTGAACTGCTCTGTGCATCAGCACTTCTAGCTTGATGACATCATTTCTAATACACATAACACACTTGAATTACAACAAAAATTATGTATCACATGGAAGAGCACAATGATCCCTGCCCTGCCTTCATTGGTAGAAGCTGTTCTTCATACCCACCATTTTGCTTTCTCTTTGTGTGGGCTATCCAGAAATGACCAGAAAGATCCCTGCCTGCCAAAGGTTTTCTTCTAACCAGAGTTCCTGGTACTGTTAGGTTCTAATTGTGAGAGCCCTAGAAGAAACCTTTCTTTCCCATCCTATTGTAAAATTCCTAAAGCAAAATTAATTTGTCTTCACTGTCAAAGAAAGAACTAATGTTATTTTAAAGTTTTAGTTTGAGATGTAGGGTCAGAAGAAATTAAATAGTCAAGCAATCTCAGTTCAGAAAAAAAAGGAAATCACTGTCTGAGGCCTGTGATATTTGCCCTAAAATATCCCTGAGAAAAAGCAGTCTTCTGGGTTTTATTTTTGAGTGGGAATTTGAGTTATTTAAAAATTTTTTTATTATGGTCAAGTTAGAATTTCTGGGATAGATTGTATATTTTTTTGAATAGAAAATTCTTTAAGCTCATTATAATTTAATGTTTTTATCCATTAGCTTATATAAATCTGATTTCAATTTATATTTCCATTCTGTACTGTATATGGGCAATTTTCCCTGAAGATTCTATAACTAGGGCTGCCTTTTGGCTTAAAGTTGTCTTACCTAGTCATCATTGGCACCCCCTAGTGCCAGTATGTGTATTTCATGACTTCATCCACAAGCGTATGGTCCTGTTCATCTCTGGCCATTATGTCTTTTCAGATTTTGAACCTGTTAACCTCTCAATGCTTCCTGCAAACTTTTTAAAAGGCCTAATTTTTTTTAATGCTTATTTATGGAGCAGCCTTACCCTTTCTCAGCCTTTCTTCTTAATTATTCTTCTTTTCTACCCTAAGGAATTTTTCTACCTATAGTTTTCTTGTGTTATAGTAACCAAGACTAGTTTTCTAGTTCTGAACCAAGTATTTTATACAGATTGTTTCCAGTTCAAGTCTTGAGGGAACAAGACTAAATCTTAAAAATACACCTCCTTGATTAGGCAGCATTCATTAATGTTGTCAGTTCATTAATTCAACCAATAATTCTTGTTTGTTTGCTAGTACTGAGGATAGAGTATGGAAGAGATGTACAGTCAGTGGAAAAGATAAACAGTAAGCAAATATATAATGTGATATCCAATAAAGGCAGAGTAGTAGGCTAGAGAATGAGAGGGCTATTTTTAGATAAGGCATCAGAGAAAGCTTCTTCAAGGAATTGATATTTGACAGAAAATTGAATCAAGAACATCAAACTAATGCATACCATCTGACCAAGAAATTCTGTGTTTAGGAATTCACTCTAAGAAAAAAATCAGGCTTGCGTTATAAGCAGTATTTTTTATAGTAATTAAAAACTGAACAGCCTAAAATATTTAAAATAAGGGATTAGTCAAAGAAGTCACAGTGTAACTTTTTTGTTATTAAATGATATTCATCGCCAATAGGATAGAGAACACCATATATGTTAGACTCCCTCTCTGTTTTTGCTTTTATATGTGTATAATTACATATAAAAAATCCAGAAGAATAAATACCAAATGTCAGAAGCAACTTTCTCTGTGTGAGAGAAATAAAAAGATCACTTTGGGTTTTTTACTCTCTGTATTTCTGTATTTTGACATTTCTGCATTAAACATGGATTGCTTGTATAGTTTGTGATAACTACAGTCTCATTTGGGCAGTTCATTTATTTGTAATTGCTTTGGACATAGAAAATGACAGATAAATATCCTTTTGTAGCCCAACTACAGAGGTTACACATCAATATTGAGAATCTCCGGGAGGAGAAGGACAGTGAAATCACAAGCACTCGAGATGAACTGCTTAGTGCCCGGGATGAAATTTTACTCCTTCATCAAGCAGCAGAAAAGGCTGCCTGTGAGCGGGACACTGACATTGCCTCATTACAAGAAGAGCTTAAGAAGGTGCGAGCTGAGCTTGAGCGGTGGCGGAAAGCAGCGTCTGAATATGAGAAAGAAATCACAAGTCTACAAAATAGTTTTCAGCTTCGATGTCAGCAGTGTGAGGACCAGCAGAGAGAGGAAGCAACAAGGCTACAAAGTGAGTACACGTATTTTACATAAAACTCTTAATTCTTGACAATGATAATTTGCACAAAATAACCATTTGGACCATTTTCTCTTTAGTCCAACAACTTGGACTAAAAACTATAAAGCGATGTTTTTATATTGGGGCTATAAAAATTCTTCAGGTCTGCAAGTTCTACAATAAATTGACATTTTTTACAATATTTTATTTAAATACTATTAGAATTATTTGCCATATAAAAGTGAATGGGAAGAAAATATTACTGAAGTTCAAGGTGATGGGACTTACCTGAGGTATAGATGCAAAATAAACAGGAATCAAAAAATAGCCATGTATTTGGTGGGGGGAAAGGTATGTTTTTCTCTGAAATATTTCCCTTATCCTCTGAATTATTATGGAAATTATGTTCCTATATTAATGAATACGTTTTGGGACTATTTTAGGTGAACTAGAGAAGTTGAGAAAGGAATGGAATGTATTGGAAACCGAATGCCATTCTCTAAAAAAGGAAAATGTTTTGTTATCATCAGAACTGCAGCGACAAGAAAAAGAATTGCACAAGTACGCAAGAACTCTTTTTTAGCTTCAAAATATTTCTTTATCTTAAATTTTCATCTAAATTAAATTTAAATTTTATACTTAAATACCTTTTGGGAGCAATGTTCAGCCAGACTCTTTTTGGCTATTTGACAAGTTATGCACACTAACTGAATACTTCAGCAGTGTTTTATTTTTACTTCTACCTTCATCCTACATGTCCTTTCCTTTTGGTGTACTCAAGGAATATATATTCATGGAATACAACTCCCCATACAAAGCCCTGAACAAGCAAACAGCAAAGATCTATAATCAGTGATTGAATTTGTCCTGTAAACTAAGTGATAAAAATTTCAAATACAAGTTGTTTTTCTTTCATACCAATGATCCCTTCTGTTAGTAAGGGTGATCAGAAGATTACTATAATAAAGAATTTGTAAGATTGAAAGATACAAATTCAGCTTTTGAATTTCACAGTTAGTTATATAAAGACTAATAATATATAAGATCAATTATGTCTTTCTAATATCCAGTACCTTACAAACAAACCAACGAAGGCAATAAATTTATTCCAGCAAATTTAGTGGACTCCTGCTTCCCCACCAACATTTGATGTATAGTTTAAAGTTAATTTCTTCCTGGGGCTCCTAGATGGCTCAGTCAGTTAAGCGTCTGACTTCCGCTCAGGTCATGATCTCACGGTTCGTGGGTTCGAGCCCTGTGTCAGGCTCTGTGCAGACAACTCAGAGCCTAGAGCCTGCTTAGGATTCTGTATCTCCCTCTCTCTCTATCCCTCCACCACTTGTGCTCTGGCTCTCATAAATGAATAAACATTTAAAAAAAATTAAAATCAATCTGTTAAAAATTTGATCCATTCCATATTTTTATTTAAACAATTTTATGTTCTAATTCAGAATGCGAAAGTAGTACATGTTTACTACATTAAAAAAATTTTAATGTTTATTTTTTGAGAGAGAGACAGACATAGAGTGCAAGTGGGGGAGGGGCAAGAGAGAGGGAGACACAGAATCTGAAGCAGGATCCAGGCTCCCAGCTGTCAGCACAGAGCCCAATGCAGGGCTTGAACCCACGAACCATGAGATCATGATTTGAGCTGAAGTTGGACGCTTAACCGGCTGAGCCACCCAGATGCCCCTGTACATGTTTATTATTGAAGTTACTCTTAATTAATCCATCTCCCTCCCCACAATACACCATAAATGGGAGTCCTTACTCTCCTGTTAACCTTGTGTTTATATCCTCAAGAGCATCAAGGTTAGCAAAAACTTAGTGATCAAGGTAAGTTCCCATAAAAATAAACTTTAGGGGAAAACAATAAAGAAAGGACTAGATATATCAGAAAATGGTAAGCCTCATCTGCTCATAAAGAGTAGCAATTGCAGTAGATTATACATTTTGAAAAATCAAGAACGATTGAAGGAACAAGATGTGTAGATTTATTCTGTAAGATGGCTTCTTACAATACCATGTGTTATCAATACTATAAAACTTCTTTCTCTTTCAGTGTCCTATCTTTCCAGTCTTTTGTACATCTATGCAATACACATTTATGTGTTATACTTTTTAAATGTTCAGAGATAATTAATAACAAAGAGTAAATATGTTTGTAACATCTAAAATTTTGTAAAAACAGTTCCAAAATCTGAACAGGACAAAATAAAGGCCCAGACACAACTATACACATGTGAATGTTTATGTATGTACCAACTGATGTTTGTGTTAACAGCACATTTGGGCAAGTTGTTTGGTATAAAGTGATTGTAAGGGAGGCAGACACGCTCAAATTCTTTATATTTGGAATCTTAGTGAATCCATTTAGTTTGGTATTCTATCATAAGCAAGAAATACTGATCTTTGGGGCTCCTGGGTGGCTCAGTTGGTTAAGCATCCAACTCTTGATCTCAATTCAGGTCCTGCCCCTGATGTTGGGTTCTACATTAGGAGTGAAGACTACTCAAAAAAAAAAGAAAAGAAAAGAGAAGAAATACTGATCTTTGATTACTAATATTGATTATCTGAAATTATTCCTGCTTTGGGATTATTGATATTTTAAAGATTTAAACTTGATCCCTCATTCTTAAGATGTAATTAATCGGAATCTGGCAGATTTTTAAGTGCTGTTTTTTAAATTACTTCAAATTTTGTTGAAGCATCGAAAAGCAACAAACTCCTTATGAGTTAGAAACATACATCTTATAAAAATATTAGGTCCCAGAAGGGTGGAATATATTATATCATTAGTCAAGGTTGTCTGCCTAAAGTCACAAACTATTTAAGACAAATTAATTCTGTTTCTTAAGCTTTTCTGGTTTAGTGGCCCTCTCAATTTATTTGGTAAGCCACCTCAGCATTTAAGGAGCATTTAGAAGTTAGACTTTCTTTACAGAGTCTTCTATGTCATTTAGTTCCTAGCTATATTGGACTGACGTCACACTCGCCCCTAAGAATTGGCCTGGCATACAGTCAGAATGGGATTTACGCTCCATAGTGCCTTGGTTAATAATATTGAGCCTGAATCTTATGATCCATTCTGAGAAGCATAAAACTGTCATTTTGAAAACTTTATTCTTCTTTAGCTATTTCTGTTGTAAATGGGAGCCACATTCTTTCAAACAGCTACACTATTTAGGTCTTTTGTTTTTTGTGATGCACAAGGAATTGAACAAAGAATTTCTGTTCATGCCTATCAAGCTGTTTTTGTAGTGTGTAAATTGGATTTTTTTACATCAAGTTATAAAAGTAATTATAGAATTTAAGCCGGAAAACAGCCTCCAAAATTATTGAGTTCAATCTTCTTATTTGACGATGGAGGGCACTGAGACTCTCCTTGTGTTATTTGTGTCTGTGTAACATGGTGCCTGGCACAGATCTAAGAGCTCAGGAAATGCTTGCTCAGAGAAGTAAACTGCACCAATTAAGTGACTTGCTCAACATCTTACAACTTAATAGTGGCAGAGCTAGGGTCTAGAACCCAGCCTCCTGGTTCTTTGTTTCATGCTTTCTCCCCAATTTGGTGTGTCTTTTTTCTTTACTTGAATTGACAGTGGCTCCTAAGCTTTAAGTTTCTATTTGTCCAGTACTTAAGTAAATAAATAGTTGAAAAGTGTGCTATTTTCCTGGGGAAGCCCCACACTGTATCTTTTCATAATACAATTAATATAACGTGATGTAACAAAACATGCAGTTAGTCACCTCCTACTTCTACTTTCAAGATTTCAGCCTCTGTGTATATTTGATAATCTGAAAATAGAACACAGCTTTAAACATGCAATTTTTTAGTGTATAATGCTTTTTATTTATTGAATGTATCTTATTATTTTTTATGTACTTTTTCCTCCTCTGAAATTTACTCCATCCCTCCTAGTGAAATGTATAAGAAATTGGACTTCCTGCTATGTCTAGTTTCTACATGAATTGAATAACTGTTAATATTTATGTTGCAGTTCTCAGAAGCAGAGTTTAGAGCTTACCAGTGATCTCAGCATCCTTCAGATGACTAGGAAAGAGCTTGAGAATCAAGTGGGATCTTTGAAAGAACAGCATCTTCGGGATTCAGCTGGTTTAAAAACTCTTCTCAGTAAGGCTGAAAACCAAGCAAAGGATGTACAGAAAGAGGTAAAGCGAAAAGACATTCTGAGCCCAATTATGGTTGGACTTAAAGCCAAAAGCAAATCAGATATTCATGCTAGTTAGAAATAAAGGGAAGCAGAAGTCCCATTACCTGTCACAAAGTTGATAATTGGAGCATCTCTGCCTGGTGATTTCTAGCTGTGTATCATGGTCCATATATAGAGAATTCATTAGTAGACTTTGGTCTCAAAAATACAAATATACAAAATTACATTAAAATTTTTTCTCTACCAGTTAGTTGACTTATATGAGAAGCCCTTTGTACCAGATTCCTCAATTCATTGTTTATCTTTCAAAGACAATATCATATTTAATTTGGAATACTTTTGGAAAACAAAGTGGGGCCTTACCATAATGCTGTCTAAACCCCTCAGTGAACCTGGCCTGAAAGTTACTTAAAATTCACCTCATAGCCAGCCAGCCAAACACAGATCCTGTGACCTTTTACTTTCTTCTCCCTCACCTCCACCCCTTTTTCCCCTTCTTCCCTTCTTCACAAATATGCATGCTCACTTTTCATATCATTTGGCCTAAAACCTTGACTTGATTTTGGAGTAGAGACCTCACCCAGCCTCTTTCTGAGCAAAACCTTGAAGTTGACAATGAGGCAATGAGAGCTACATTCAGTCTTGCTACCTTATCCTCCCTGCATTGAGTCCTGGCCAGCCCAGGGGACAGAGAAGGCTGGTGCATCTTGACGTATTGGTCAGGGCCCACCCCAGTTATAGACACTCTCTCTCTCTCTCTCTCTCTCTCTCTCTCTCTCTCTCTCTCTCTCTTCAATGTTTATTTATTTTTGAGAGAGACAGAGAGTGCATGCACGAGGTAGGGAGGGGCAGAGAGAGAGGGAGACACAGAATCTGAAACAGGATCCAGGCTCAGAGCTGTCAGCACAGAGCCCGATGCGGGGCTTGAACTCACGAGCCTTGAGATCATGACCTGAGCCAAAGTCAGACAGTTAACTGAGTGAGCCACCCAGGCGCCCCAGCTGTAGACTCTCTTAAGTGAAAGATTCATTATACAGAGAAGGAAGTTGAAGACAACTCTTTGTCTTTAATAACAAATTTTCCCAAAATTGTTTTTAGAAGATCTGTTTAATCCAGTTTTTCTTTGCACTTCCCTTTCCTTGTAGTATCCTGAAAGTGGACATGATTATTGTTCTTCTGTCTTCATGTTTGTTCTTAAAGAAAAAAAACTGTAACATTTTTTATTTACATGTGGCCATATTGATTTTGTAACATGTCGTTTTTATCTTCTTGCTAAGGATATGCGTTTTGGGAGAAATCTCATTTAGTTGGAACACAAATTTTGTGCCAAAGTAAATATCCTAGTATTTAATACTGTAAGCACTTTGTGCCCTTCCAGTCCATATGCCATAGTCCTTTCAAAATCTGGGAAGAATGCTGTGGTTGCAAGATGACTCTGTTGTATGTTATTATGAATGCACTGGCCGTTGTGTTGCATTATTTGTTTGCCTGTTTTTGGTCACTGAGCAATCAGTGAGAAATGCTTTAACTGCTTCCTCAAATGGCAGTGGCATGTTGTCACAGCATCTAAATTGTTGACAGCTCTGGATTGCATTAAATGCAGCGCATTTAAAAATATGTCTGAACTTGTCAATATGTTTCTTTTCTATTTTCTTGTTCAGTGTTTTCCATTGTGAAATGATGTGTAGTCATCACACTCCTTTGTAATGTAAAATTGCTTCTCTTTCTGTTTGTCCTGTCGTCAACTATTGGACACTAGTCTGTAACTAAAATGTTCTTTAATGAGATTCTTTTATCTGTGTAATCCACTGCAAATGAATTACTACTTTTTACTAATGCACATATATTCTCTTTCAACATTTCCCCTTTGTTCTCCTTTCTCTCATAGAATCATGCTTAATGTGCACAGTATCATGTATCTTCAGCACTGTAACAGGCTAAACTATTACAAGCTAAGCAAGCCAGATATGATTATTTTTATGAAGAAGAACCAAAGGTGTTGTTGGTAATATTGTGTGGTATTTCCCTCTTACTCAGAACTGAGCTCGTTTCTTACCTTCGAGTTAGAAAGCAAGATGGAGCAAAAATGATATCCAAGCCAGGTGTGAAACTAAGGCTGCAGAAGGTGACCTTTGTTCCAACAATTAAGTTTTTTTTTTGTTTGTTTTTTTTTTAATTTTTTTTTTCAACGTTTTTTATTTATTTTTGGGACAGAGAGAGACAGAGCATGAACGGGGGAGGGGCAGAGAGAGAGGGAGACACAGAATCAGAAACAGGCTCCAGGCTCCGAGCCATCAGCCCAGAGCCTGACGCGGGGCTCGAACTCACGGACCGCGAGATCGTGACCTGGCTGAAGTCGGACGCTTAACCGACTGCGCCACCCAGGCGCCCCCCAACAATTAAGTTTTATATACATGGCAACTTTTATTTGAACATTTAACCAAAAAGAAAGTACATAAGAAAGGAAATTTGAATCTTCAGTATTAAGAGGAAATAATGGTATATTATCTTTATATTTGATTAAAAGCATCTTTATACTTGAATTTAGTAGGGGTGTCTATAACTTAAGAATTCATAAAATGTTGAGTATACAAGTCAGTCGTGCAAAGACTGCCTCAGGAAAGTTGTTTGGCTTCACCACCTGGCTGTGGAGCAAGGGCCTGAGCCCTTGCACAGGCTGAAGGTAAACAGCAGGCACTCCCTGACTGGCTGCCTTCCTGTCACTCTGCTTCACACCCCCTGGAATGGAGAAATGATTAAGTGCTTTGGTGTAAAGGGCAAGCTGGATGTAAGAATAGTGGAAAAGGAACGTAAGGGAAAATTTAGGTCAGCAAAATCACTGTTAAGAATCAGGTCATTGAGAACTGATTATGTTCTAAAAGACTAGTCTAGGTATGCTAAATTTGCTTTGGCAGCCTGCCAGCAGCCTTCCGCCTTCTGGAAGGAAGTCCACAGACCCCACAAAAAAAGTTGTCATAAAGTCCATGAATCTTACTCCTTGGTTCATTGTCTGGCATACTACCTGGCCTTTTCTGGGAATGTTGTTAGGTAACAGGGAGTTCCCTTCACATTTTGCCTCCCTCTCTACACCCATATCTTTATTCCCATTTACTGGTGATCTCTCTGCTGACCCTAATCCCCCTGCTCTCACCTCTTCTGACTAATGTTTTTATACATTTGCATCCTGCTTCATATTTATCTTTGGAGTGCATAATGACGAGCTCCTAATTAATCACTCCAAAGTATTTGCATTATTCAGAAGTACCACGTAAAGGTGTCTTTTATTGAGAAATTTCTGGGATATAGGAGGAAAAAGGAGAAACCTTTCTGGTATGCTGGACCCATGGTATATTTATATTCTACTCAGCCATGTCTGTCTGTATTCCTTCTAAAACCTTCAGAGATGGGAGAGTGGGGCAATGGAGGCTGAGACAAAGCCATAACCAGCAGCAGAACGGTTTTTGTTCTGTGACTGGGAGCCCAGCTTTCATGTAAGATGCAGTATCTAGAAGTAGAACCAATCTAAAATTCTGGCCTCCTGGGCCATTTAAAGTAGGGGCAAACTATGCTGTGTCTTGCATTGACCTCACCAGTGTTCATAGGATACACAAGTCTGTCTGAACATTAAGTTATATTCAGTGAACTGGTTTTCAGAGCAGGAAGTGGCATGTTTCACTATAGAAAAGTATTTATCAGGAACAGCTTCTTAAAAATTATTTATTGATGCTTATAAGTTTTAGGTAGAAAGATAGAAATGCCTCAGTCATAGTGGTCAGTACTTTAGATCTATTTCTTTACTTTATTTGCCTAGAAATTCATTATCCAGAACACTTTAATACCCAGTGATGCTTGGGTAAAAGAAAGCCTGATGGGAGTTAATACTTTTTACTTCAAGACTAAAATAGCTTGGCTGACATTGGTTACCAGGATATAAACTCAGACTTCCTAATCTCACCATTTAATTAGCCTTCGGAGTTTTTCTTCACTTGCCTTTCTTTTGGCTCAGTTTGAAAATTACTTTACTTTTCTCCTCTAATTCACTTAATGGAAAGAGTGACCCTTTATATTAGAAACAGATGACACAATGGTGATTTCTCTCTCTCTCTCTCTCTCTCTCTCTCTCTCTTTTTTTTTTTTTTTTAAACTCCAGGGCCAGAAAGTTCTTACATAGAATAAAGTTAACATGAAAGACTTCCTATTATTAGTGCAAATGATTCTTATCCTCCTTAAAACAAAAAGGCTTGACTTTGGTGTTGCAGGTGGCTAAACAGGGTCTGGTATTAAGCCTGAAGAGAACCATAACTTCCTACCCATTTTAAGTTGAGTCTGCACACTCTTTTTTCTTTGCCTTTAGTATGAAAAGACACAGACTGTACTCTCAGAACTGAAGTTGAAGTTTGAAATGACTGAGCAGGAAAAACAATCAATCACAGATGAGCTCAAACAATGTAAAGACAACCTGAAGCTGCTCCGAGAGAAAGGAAATAATGTAAGTCTTTGCAAACTTGGCTTAGCTTTGACTGAGAGGCAGGTGAAAGCCCTGAGATAGAGTTTTCAGAGGACTTTATTACTGATTTGAGAAACTGAGGCCTGTAGTATGTAAACTAAGCTTTTCGTTATGAAATTCCATGATGGAATCATTGTACTCTCAAATTGTTGAGTAAAAATTTGCCCCTTTAACCTGTATCCCTACGAAAGCCTGAGGAATGCCTGGAGGAAGAGCCTTATTTGCAAGAAAATAATCTACCTAAGAACTGTCAGATTTTCCCCAGATGAATCTGAAGTTCTGTCACCAAGCCATCATCTGGCACTTCATTTCCCCTGCTGGGAAATGAAGCACTGTGCCACCAGGGACCCACCTAAGAAAGAGTAGTACATGTCGACTCCTCAGCACTTGGCTGTACCAAAAAATGGAGACCTAATTATGGTTTTCATTTTACACTAATAATGTTCTCACTAAGGCATATTCCCAAAAAGCTTGGCGTCTTTTTGACCTCCTATAAATATTAGGGAATATTTGGTGAGTTTCTGTAAAGCCGTGTGTGTGTGTGTGTGTGTGTGTGTGTGTGTGTGTGTGTGTGTGTCTGTGTGTGTCTGTGTGTGTGTGTGTGTGAGAGAGAGAGGGAGGGAGACAGAGAGAGAAATTGGAACGTTTTCACATAAATTGAGTTTAATATTAATTTGTTTTTCATTTACTAGAAAGGCAGATAGTCTTTAAAAAGATGTTATACTAAATATATGTTGTGTTATTATATGTTTCGGTGATCATTGCCTTTGTGGGACCTAACTGGTGGCTGTTCAGTGTAGTTGGTTGTGCTCTGACTTATTTCAAATCCCTGTCATGGCTTGGACACTGCACTGGTGTAAGCCACACCCTTCCTACAGAGGAAAACACTCTGCTTAATTTTGCCGCACAAGTACAAAAGAGTGATGTTGCATGGCCATTCAATTATGCAGTTGCACACAAAATGTTCATGAGTTGTGTCCAACTGTCCTTTGCTATTAGTTTTTTAGAATATAAAGTCTTGTTGCTTAGGCGGAAGCCTTTGAGAAGTTGATAAATTGGGAATGGAGGCTTTATGCTAAGCAAAATTGATTGCATTTATTTTGAAAATGTAGATTACAGACCTCTTCTGAAATCAGATCATAATGGTTTGGTTATTTCTCTCTTTTGTGTTAAATCATATCTTTCTGAATTTGGAATTTCAGTCCACCTTCTACTAAATTAACCTACGAAGACATCTAGCATAATCAGAATGGATACCCCTGTACTGTTTAGAACCTTTTCAAAAGTAACCTGGCTTTTATTATTTATAGTTGTATCAATAATTTGCCTAAAAGGTGAATTTCCTTTTTTTTATCATATTAGACTTATGATAATAAAGTTTTCTCTGCAATAAAACTCATTGCAGTAACTCCATCCAATTTTAAAAATTAATTCTATTCTGGTAACATAACTGAAAGCCTTGAGACTCAACTGCCTGTCTTTATATATCAAATGTTTATCACACATTGTGTCAGATCTCTTGCTCAGTTTAGGAAGGATACATCACAGGGCATTTATTTTTAAGCTTGAAAGCAATACCATCTCAGGCAAGCGAGTTTTGGTTTTAAAAAAAGGTTTTGATGGAGGGATAAAATAAACTTTAGCCACTTCCAAGGGACTACATTGTCAAATAATGGATTCCAAATACGGAACAAAAAGAATGTACTGTCAAGCAGAGCGTTGGTCGCTGAAGTGTCGCCGTGGCTCTGTCTTAACATGCTACATTTCATTAGCGTGTTAGGGGCACCCACAGTGCCCATTGCTCCCAGATGTCCCTTTAAACTGGTGGTTACATACCGCAGTCCGTCATTCTGGATTGTATTAGATGTCTTTAAAATGTTTGAAATCAGTTCAAAACCTGAGTGCTATTACTTCTGTTACCTCAGTCTTCCTACCCTCCTTCCCACCTCCCGGGGTCTAAATCATCTTATCTGATTTTTTTTTTTTTTTTATAGCATAAAATGATTTTAATATCCCTTCCCTTCTTTAGCCTTCCATATTACAACCCGTCCCAGCCGTATTCATCGGCCTATTCCTGGCTTTCCTGTTTTGGTGTTTCGGTCCATTGTGGTAGAGAAAGGTACAAGCACTACTGTTGAGTCCTTGTCTGTTTGTCCCCGTCACCTGTTTGTGCCATATTTGTAATATAGTGCATGGCAGAATCACACAGGTATTTTGTTACCTGAAGCAAGCCCTTCATTTAGTATGCCATGTATTGTGTCATACAAATGAACTGAACAATCAACTAATCACATAACATTTTGTCTTGTTTCCTTTGTAGTGATGCTAACCATGAATTAATTCCAACCTAACCAGTTGTTAATGTGCTGCCTTTAACCGAGTCTTTGTCTCTAGCAAACCGGAATACACTATGAATTGTTGCAATATTAGCACCCCCCTTCCCAATTACGTTTAATCAGATTTGAATGAGAAATGAAGCGTTTGCCTCTTTGAAGTTTTCAGCCAGCTTTCTTCCCCCTCCTCCTTTCCCTCTTCTTTTCTGTAGTGTAGAATTTCTTCATTTCAACCCTTTGCCTGTATTTATACTGTGGCTATGAAGATGAAAAAGGATGAGATTAGCATAATGGACCAGTGGCTCATGATCTCAACCCCAGTGTGCATTTACTTATGCGAGTATAAACCTCCCCGTATCTTTCTGAGCCCTGATCTGCAACATCAGAATATTTCTTTAAAAGCCAACTTTCCCAGTGAGACTCTTAGAACATGAGTGGAAAATAGAGCTATCAACCAGAGCACAGTGATCTTATAAAGCCCTCCAAAAGCTAACAGGGAACAGCCCGCCCATGCTTGCCTGCAACAGGCATGCGTGTTAGTAGATCATATGAGATAATCATGTGACATTACTGCACTGGACATGGTTTTTACCAAAAGTATCAAAGAGACAGTGTCCTAATAGCTCTTCCCCATCTTGAACCCCATCTGATCTTGTCTTCTGTGGTTTCAAATTAGAGGATCAAAGCTTAGACCATTTTCTTTCTATCACCTTACCCACCAGCTCCTTCTGTAAAACTATCCCCACATAGAAATCTGGTTTTAATCAAGAAATAAACATTAAAAAGCGAAGAAGAAGAAATAAACATTTTAAGCAGACATATATTCCAGGCATCTGTGTACATCAGTTAGTTGCAATATTTGGACACTGGAGTAAATAAAGCAGGCTGAGCCCACAGGGTTTCTTAGGGGTCACTGTTAGGTTTCAACTGTAACAAAATTGAAAACTGCTCAAGACTTTCCTGAGCTATACGTGGCTTCCACATAATGGTCCTCTAAAAGCGTTCCTGCTATAATGGTTCTCCTCACACCTGACTCCCTCACCTGTTTTCTTCTCTTTTTAAAATTTATTCTTATGCAAAGATAAGGTTTTTCTAATATTCTGTTAAGTATTCAGGACTCTCTGGAACCAAGGGGTTAGTAGGTATGAAAAGAGAGGGAAGAATGTGATATTGACTCTCGGTTTCTTTCCACACAGAAACCCTGGCCCTGGATGCCCATGTTGGCTGCCCTGGTTGCGGTGACAGCCATCGTGCTGTACGTGCCAGGTCTGGCCAGAGCTTCTCCATGAGAGCGTTTCTTGAGTCCGTACACCGTCCTCCCTTTAGAAGCTGGCATCACACTCATGCTGGGGACAAACAGAACCATTTTCTTCCTTTTTACCTCTTAAGACAGCAGAAGTGCAAGAATACAGCTGTAGGGTCATTGCTTTAACTTATATAAAATGTATCTATCTATAAAGAGGATATAAAATTGTGACTTTATTCTACTGTAAGCAATAATTTGCTTGCAATTTTTCATGTAATTTTTAAATTAGTATGTTGAGATTCTGAATATTATGGTGGCCTAAAGTAGGCTTCTTGGTACACCAAATTATTTATAACATTAAATTTATGGGTATTTTACTCTGAATTCTAATGGCCAGATAATTCATTTTTCTGATTCGATAACTACCCAAACCAAACAACCAACACATACATGGGAAGAGAGGCCCTGTGTGCTCAGTGCCTATCAGTTTGAAATATATACACATATATATATATTTTTTACATATTTACGCCATTTTTACTTGTTATAAAACCACTGAGCTATTGGGAACAAGACTTAGAGACAACTATTTGCGTGGATTTTCTTTCTTTCTTTCTTTTTCTTTCTTTTTTTTTTTTTTTAAGAAGAAATACACTTGGAAAATATTCTGTTCTAGTGATAATTTGGGGAATATGTGCACGCTTGTTCAGCCTTAATGTGACTTGACGATGTGGAGGACATCAACTTTGAAAAACTTTCCATGAGAGTGTGTATTTTCTTGAGCAAACTGAAGTATTTCTGGGAGCAAAAACAGTAATTCTACAATTTCAGTGCAGTAAACCAAACTGTTGAGTCAATTGGAATGCAATTTATTAAACCTCATGTATTTAAAGAGATATTTTCTTTAAAAGCCAAGTTACTTTCTCATATACAGCATTTTAGGAAGCATGATTTTTTTTTCTATCATCTCTTCCTCCAAGCATGTTTAATTGAAGAAAGAATTAATATCTCTTTAGATAAGCTTTTACTGACTTAATTTGGTTATGATATTTCAAAGCTAATTCATGTTCACGGTGAGCTGTTGTTACCTACCAACAGATTTCCTGGTCGGGTATGCAAATGGTTATTTTCTTTTTACTGTTGTTAATTGGGACATTCTGTTTACGAGAAGCATTATTCCCAAGATTAGTAGTGTTCCATGCACAGTGAAGCACCTAAAAACACTGCTTGATGTTATAAATTTAAAACACAGAAGTGAAAGTTTAGCTATGGTTTTGTGCGGCACCACAGTTATGTCAATAAAATTTATTTAGGTCATAGAATATCCTAAAGTATCACCTAGTTAAATTTTTCAGTCAGCGCAACTGGGAGGGAATGTCAGTGAATTGGCTCGAATGTTCTGTGGCCATCCACAGGCCTAGCCAAGTGTTGAAATAGAAGTTTAGGATATAATTTGCCTTGTGATGTTTGGCAGTCGTTGTTTATACTTTAAAGGTTATATTTTAAGCTATTTGGGATTTGCTGTTGGGAGTATCACTAGATTTATGGAGGAATTAGTCACCAATGACTTGTAGAAAATGCTGTCATATAGTTCATTTCATCATTTTCTGTTGCAGGAAGCCACTCCACCACAGAATGCTAATATGCCAGTGGTACCCAGTACCTCTTGTATATAGGTTATTGCAAATATTGTTCTGAAATGCTTAACTTCAGAATTACATTTTTTAAAGTAAATAATTGTTTTAAATCTATTTTGTAAAGATATAAAGTACAATAGAATTTCTGGAGTACAGATTAAACTATTTGCACTAACACACGTGATGTGCATGATTTAATAAAATAACTTTACTCTCCCTATGCATTTTTGAGTTGGATATCATTGAAATTCTTAGTGTTGACTCTACTGTTAGATTGTTAATAGTCGTTTCTTGAAATGACTCTTTATGCACCGTAATATATATTTGGTGTTCTTCAGGGGTTAAAAGAAAACACTGAGCTGTTGCCTTCAAGTTTTATTAGCCTTTTATTTAACTTGCTGCTCTAATTTTTCCCCTTTTACTATGGTTATTGTTAAAACGTGACTCACTTGCCAGACAAGTCTCTTTAAATGTAAAGTCTAGTATCAATATTTACTTTATTCAAATTGAATTAATGGGTTTTTGTAGTTACTGCCAGTTTTTCTTAAGAATATGAATGAGCCTATTCATAAGCAATACCTCCAGTTTCGTTCAGTTCACTTCCAGGTTAAATAAAGAATAGGATTGTTCACTGGTAGTGATCGTCATTAAGAAATGTTAATCGTAGTAGTTAAGATTGAACAACCCTGTAATGATACATTGAAGAATTACTCAGAGGTGCTACATGGCTGGCTCAGAAAAGGAAAGGAATGTGGCTGGTGAAGCTAAACAGATCCTTATTGGCATCCTGGCTCTGCCTTTTATCAGCTCTGCTGCCTTGGGCAAATCACTTATCTTCTCCGAGCCTCTATTTCCTTGTGTATAAAATGGAGAGAATAATATCTATGTGTTTAGTGGTAGTATGAAAATTAAAAAGATGATACACGTGAAGTGTCATCCAAGTGGTAAATGAGAGTTTATGAGAATGTCACACTGGAAAAGCTGCCAATATGTAAGTTTTAAGTGAACCAGTCAACTATTTAAATGAATTGACCCAACTATTGAGACTTTCTGTGCATGTGAACGAGATGTAACTGCAGCGTTAGGAATCCTGAGAAAGTGGCATCACCTAGCTCTGTGTGTCCCCTTCATGGTTTTGTCTTTGGGAAGTAATATGCTTAGTTTGATAATGAGCCAAAGCTTACAACAGTTTGGAATTCCTGTTGCAACTGCCTTCAGAGCCACGTTGAGTCACATGTGAAAACCTGTCACACTGCTGAATAGTCAGAGGCTTGCAACTAAAAATAGTATCGCCTCCCTTGATCTCTGACTGTAATCACCAGATTCTACCCCAGCTGACTCTTGGCTCCTTCCAGTGGCTATATCTACTGTCAAAAGATGGAGATCTGCTACATACAAACTACCTACAAATCAACTTTGTTACAAATGTACAGCCTTGTTTCAAAAAATTCACTTCTGGAAGTTCTGAGAACATAATATGTGTGCACTAAATGGTAATTACCAGGACATTTAATGTAGCTTTTTTTTTTTTTTTTTTGGGTAATAGTGATGGGTAAATAACCTAAATATCCAGGAGTGGGTCATTGGTTAAATAAATTGATATTGCCACCCAATAGATTACTGTGCTTGCAAAGTATATGAGAAGATACTCATACTATATTAAGGTAAAAGCGAGAAGTTACCAGTGTGGAATAAAGCTGGTTTTATAAAGAAACAATGTAGGCAGATAGGATATGTTCATAGAGGACTCAGATTTACACTCAAGCTAAGTAGTGGTTTTGTCAGTATGATTGTGGGTAGGTTATCTTCTCCTTTTATGATTTCTGATTTGTTTTTAGTGTCAAATATATATTACTTTTGTGAATTTTTAAAAAGCTATATTTGGTTTTGCTTTAAATTAGAAACAAAAAGAATTCTCCAGAATTCCAAATTGGTTTTCATAATTGAATAACTAACTTATCAAAGTACCTACATTTAAAGGAACTAATGTTCATTTGCACTTATGAATTCTGGTGTATTCATTTCAAAATTAGTCATACAATTTTAAACATGCTTTGTGCATGCGTGTATGTAGAATGCTGGAAGAGGCCTTAGCTAGCCATCCATTTTCGCCTTTTTGCCTATCTGGGGAAAAAAATCCAGAGAATTTTTGACTCCAAGTCAGAGTAATTGTTACAGAGTTGTGAATCAAGAGGATTACTTCTTTTTTTGCTACTCCATTTTGTATCTCCAGACTTTGATGGTTTTATATCCATTCATTTAGCAAATATTTATTGAGTGACTAGAATGAGGCACTCTGCTAGGTCCTGACATTACTCAGCCTCTCTCATCACAAAGCTTTTGGGGTAGAGGGGAAATAAAGGCAAGGAAGTCAGCGTTTACAATACCATTCACTAGAGGAAGATGTAGGAGCCGGTGGGACCGTTGAGGAGGTCCTCGCACATTTCCTATCACTTTCAGCCACCCAAGCCAGAGACATCTGGCTATGGAGCCAAAGGTGAGTTTCCCTTCTAGGAAGTCAGGGTAACAGGACTGGTTTTTCTCGAAGTACCTGGCTTTGCAAAACCATTAAGATCTGAGACTGATTTTCCTAGAAAAGACATTGTGATTGGAAAGCATTTTTACTTTCCTGGAATTTTGCCCTGTTAAATGGTCTGAACTCTACCTTCCAAGTAACAGGTTAGGGTTAAGTGTTGTCGTTTTTTTAATATAAAGGTTTTTTTAACGTTTATTTATTTTCAGACAATGAGGAGGCACATGAACAGGGTAGGGGCAGAGAGAGAGAGGGAGAGAATTCCAAGCAGGCTCTCTGCTGTCAGTGCAGAGCCTGACACAGGCTCCAACCCATAAACCGTGAGATCATGACCTGAGCCCAAATCAAGAGTCGGATGCTTAACTTACTGAGCCAAGCAGGCTCCCCGCCCTCCCCCCCCCCCCCGCCCCTGCTTTTTTTTTTAAAGCCTGTGAAGTATCATAACCAGACAGGTTCTTTGAAAGTAATCTTCCATGAATGGGCTGGGGCATGGATTGGATGGAGGCACTAATCAATAATCCCTTGCACATGGCAGCACATGTTCACCATATCTTACTGCATGTGTTTACAGTGTTTACAGTGCTACTCATTCAGGAGATTAAGCAGCTCTATATTTCTTCCTAAAGATTAAGCATGTTTCAGCCCAGATCTTGTAATACATAATTTACTACCCCTATCATGCAAGGACACTGAGATCAAGCCTATGAAAAAGACAAGAACATTGAAAATAAGTGAAAAGCCGAAGGGACTGGGGGTGGGGGTGGGGGAGTAAAAGAACTTTTGCTGGTTGTGCTTCTTCCACTGGCTCAGACACTCTTCACTTCATCTTTTCATTCTGGCCTCTTGAATTGGCCCAAGTACATCTAGGTAGCCAGACTTCATTTAGCAGAGATTAAAACCTTCACTCAGTGAAATCACAGCCCACAGGGGATTTTTTCTTTGTTTTTTGTTTTTTATCCTGAATTCTTATGTGTGTAGTCATCCCATCATCTTGTTCCACATAGAATTTGAAGCAGGCACACCTGCTTGAACAGCATACCTGCCCTCTTAAATGGCAGGGATCCATTTCTGTGAGGCTGGGAACACTTCCTGGTGCCAGGCTGGCTCTTCAAGCAGCCAGGGAAGGAGCACCAAAGGCATTAAAAACCTCAGCCATTTCCACTCCTTGAATCCCAGGTTTCTGCCATATATTACTTCACTATTTATCACATCTTTGCATAGTTATGCCATTGTGATTTTGGTTGAAAACTTGCTCTGAGGTAATTAGCCTATGCTTTTTTGACCACTCCCATCGCACAGTGCCCCCCACCCCCTCCCCACCATGTACTCCTTAACTAAGTGTAAAGAGTTAACGTGGATATTTTTGATCAAATTTTTATTCCCCTTATAAAGTCAGTATATATAAAACTGATCACCTTTGCTTCTACAAACTAAATTTGGTATCATTTTAAAGTTGGACATTGTAACTTTGCACTTCTTGTAGATAATCACATTTTTAAAAAATCGATGACTGGAGCTGTGGGAGCCAGCACTTTCTAGGGGGCACCTCTACACCTCCCCACAGCCCCATTTCCCTCTTAGTTGATCCTAACACACCAGATGTTTTTTTCTTATCAGTGCTTCAGCATGTACATGTTTTAATCCATGCAACACCAGCTAAATATTTAAGCCCTAATGTTGGACAATGGTCTGATTTTCATCAATACCATATTTAAGTTTCAAGCAGTTTGAGATGGATGTTCAAATTGTACCTGTGGGTCAATGCTGCACTCCATTTGAATGTTTGTGCCCAACACAGGAGCCTGTCCCTGACCCTCCCAGGCAGAGGTGGGCACTTCTTCCTGGACTCCTCCTTTGTACCTTTTGTACCATGCCTTGCTTCATATTCTTATCTGTTTACATGCCTGCCTTTCCTGTTGGGTCTAGACCTCTTTGACAGCAGAGGCCAGTTTTTATTTATTTGCAAATCCCTGGTGTCCAGCACCATGTCTGTGTCTTTAGGGGAGTTCAATAAACATTTGATGCAAAAAAAAAAAAAAAAACCCACAAAAACAAACCCATGAGATGTTTATCCTGTCATTTTCTCGGAACATTTCTCTCTCTTTCTCTCTCTCTGCAACTATAAAATGGTTTACTTTACAAGGTCATTTGTAGGATTTCTGACTGCAGAAATAAACTAAAGTGATAGGTAAGAGTTTCCACACCAAAAGGATCACTCCAAATACTACATAGCCAGCATATCTGATGTGATTCTTCAAATCCATTTGTCTGATACATTGTACAAGTTGTAATCAAAGGAACGGACCTTTTTGCTCTGAGAAAATGATATGATGAATAGGTCCATTATATCTTAGAGAATCCATGAATCCATTTGTTAAGTCATGCAACTTTAGAAAAAAGAAAAGCTTTATATATATATATATATATTTTTAATGTTTATTTTTGAGAGAGAGAGCATGAGTGAGGGAGGGACAGAGAGAGAGTGAGACACGAGGATCCAAAGCAGGCTTGGTGCTGAGAGCACAGAGCCCAATGCTGGACTCGAACTCACTCAAGAACTCATGAGATCATGACCTGAGCTGAAGTTGGGACACTCAACCGACTGAGACACACAGGCACCTGAGAAAAGCTTTCTATTTTAAATTAGGTGGTGGGCAAATTACATACGTGTTGCGTCCACATAAAGCCCTTATTTTCGGTGAAGTTGATGAAGTGCCCTGATAGCACCTGGAGAAAATAGTACCTTCTATGTGCTCAAGTTATCTGTCTTTGAATACTTAAAATAACATTTGTTTTTCTGGTCTCAAAATCTATTTGTTTGTTAAGCATTGTCCTATAACAAATTAGCCCCAAATTTATCAGCTTAAATAGCAGACATTTATTTACTTTTTTTATTTTTTAAAGATTTATTAAAAAAAATTTTATTTTAGAAACCATGCACAAGTGGGGGAGAGGGGCAGAGGGAGGGAGGGAAGGGGGGAGAGAGAGGGAGAGGGAGAGAGAGAGGGAATCTTAAGCAGGCTCCACACTCAGTGCAGAGCCTGACACAGGCCCTGATCCCATGACCCTGGGATCACGACCTGAGCCAGACACTCAACCAACTGAGCCACCAAGGCACCCCAAAATAGCAAATTTTCTTATCAGTTTCTGAGGACCCAGGAGCTGGACGGTTCTGGACCAGGGTCTCATGAAGTTGCAATCAAGCTGGGCCTGGAGGATTCCTTTCTAAGCTCATTCAGGTGGCTGTTAGCCTAGGGCTTCAGTTCCTCACCATAGGGCCACTCAGACACAGCAGCTGGCTTTTCCCCAGAACAAGTGATAGAAGTCTTTTGAATCTCTAAAGTGACACACCATCACTCTGCTATATTTGGTTGGTTACACAGACTAACCCAGTTACAGTTTGGGAGGGTTAATCAAGGGCATGGATACTAAGAAGCAGCAGGGGTCACTGGGAGCCAGTTTGGAGACTGATTCCTCACCTAATTTCTCGTTAGGAAACCTAGATTGTTAGCAGACTTTATGAAATGCATCAAAACAGACAAATTAAGAAGGCTTTTATAAGAACTACATCTTTCCCTCATTACATTGATTTTATTGATTCTAAATGAGTTGTAGAAAGTCCAAAACAAGACAGCACTTAGGAAATGCATTTCTTTGAGTGATGAATTCTCAAGCTTGTGCTTCCTCAAGGTAACTGTCATACCTGTAAGCTAAGTTCAGAAGCTTTTATCAAGATTTCTCAAAATAGATATTTTAAAACTAACTATGTCCATCTTCAACCATTATGTGAAAAACTAAGGGAATCGGTTTTAATGGTAACTCTGGGCTGGGTACAGCTCTCATAGCTTACCCCTCCTTCCCTACGCTGTAATTGCTTTTTCCTTCTTTGCCTTCCACCACTAGACTCCTGGGGCTTAACTCACTTCGGTGCATTTAGAGCTTAGTACAGTGCCTAGCACATATTCAATACCCAACAAATACTCATTGGATAAAGGAAGTAGAAATCGTCTTAAGGTGGACTTGAAACACTACTTTCTAGTTGTTAGTGGTAGTCACTGGTGGATAGTATGATGGTGTGCTCACGGATCTGGAATGAAATCGATTAGTCCCAGCAAACATTCTCTTGCCATGGATGTAAATTTGACGGTAGAGGAAGTCTTTGTTTTTTACAGATTTTTGGCCTTATTTAAAGTATACACAAAAACTCCAATGAGAAAAGCTGGGCCTAGTTTTGATCAATTACCAAGTAGAAAGGTACTGAATAAGCATTTATTCAATAATAAATGCTTTGTCTCAAGGTTTTAAGGTGGCCTACACAAATACCTAAAATATAGCATAGCATGGTTGAAACGATGGGGGAGAGGGAAAGAAGAAAATAAGAATGAGGATATAAAATTGACTGAAAACTGAGAGGGAAAAAACTCAAGGTTTAAAAAAAAAAAGGCATGGTATGGTCCACTCAATTTTGCTGTGAACCTAAAATTGCCCTAGAAAATAGTCTTTTAAAAAAAATGTATGCTATATGATATAGGAAGTCCTGAGTATCTTCTTTTCAAAAGTATTCAAAGTAGAAGAAAGAGATTAACACCATTTGTCAAAACTGGAAAGGGTAATGGGGATTCGTTATACTATTTGCTCTACTTTTATATATGTTTGAAATTTCCCACAATAGTCTATTTTTTTAATGTTTATTTGTTTATTTTTCAGAGAGACAGAGACAGAATGCTAGTGGGTTAGGGGCAGAGAGAGAGGGAGACACAGAATGTGAAGCAGGCTCCAGGCTCCAGCTGTCAGCACAGAGCCCGATGCGGGGCTCGAACTCACGAGCTGTGAGATCATGAGCTGAGCTGGAAGTCAGACGCTCAACCTACTGAGCCACCCAGGTGCCCCTCCCACAATAGTTTTTTAAGTGTGTTTTAAAATGTACAGCAATCACACTTTTTTTAAGTAGCATTTTTATTCGAGTGGGCATTTTTAGTATTTTTATTCAAGTCAAGAATTGGACATAATACTAATTCTTACCAAAATCCTTGACATCATATTAGCTAATCGTATCCAGGATAAGAATGCAATATAGGGGCCAGAAAGGAAAACACAAATATGTCATTCTCAGGTCTTTTAATGATTTATACAGAAAACTTAAAGACATGAATGATTAGGACTTAAAAGAATTGAATAAAGGTGGCTCAGTGTAAGATAAGCATACAAATATCACTAGTGTTGCTAAATGCCAGTAACAACTAGTTTTACAATATAACAGAAAAACAGGGCCTATGTATGATAACATCAGAAACTACGAACTACCTGGAATAAAGCTTTGAATCAATAGACAAATATGCTATGATCATGAAGGGGCAAGGCTCAGTATCTTAAAGATGTCAATTCTCCCAAAATTAATTTATAAATGTAATTCCAATGTGATTTTTCTTTGACAGCATACATAAAGAACTGATATATTTATGAGGAAATTTAAAGTTTCAACAATTACCAAGTACTTCTGCAAAAGAGAAGGGACAGACTTTGCTCCATCAAATTTCAAGGCTTCTAAGAAAGCTATAATGATTTAGCATATAATATTATATGCTAATATTAAAGCAGAGATAGAGACAGATATCCACATACAGCAGAACAAAAGAGCTCAGAAATAAAGCCACTGTGGAATCTTGGTATGTTGTAATATAGGTCTCATTGCATTATAAATCATGGAGAAATAATGAACAATAATGAACAGTTTGAGGACAGTTGGTTTTCTGTATAGAAAAAAAAAAAAACAATCTGCACACACACACACACACACACACACACACAAAACAAATGTGTAGGCGCGTGTGTGGCTCAGCTGGTTGAGCCTCGGGCTCTTCATTTTGGCTCAGGTCCTGGTCCCAGGGTGGTGGGATCGTCGGACGCTATGCTGAGCGTGAAGCCTGCTTAAGATTCTCTCCTTCCCTCTGTTCCCCGGCCCCCCCAAGCGGTCTGCTAAAATAAAAAAAATAGGGGTGCCTGGGAGGCTCAGTCAGTTAAGCGTACAACTTCAGCTCAGGTCATGATTTCACGGTTTGTGAGTTCAAGCTCCACGTCAGGCTCTGTGCCGACAGCTTGGAACCCGCTTTGGATCCTCTGTCCCTCTCTCTGCCACTGAACACTCTGAGTGTTCACTCAATGTCTCTTTCTCTCTCAAAAATAAACATTAAATAATAAAATAAAAAATAATAAAAATTTTAGTCCGAGAAAGACAAATACATGACTTCACTCTAATGAGGAATTTAAGATACAAAACAGATGAACACAGGGGAAGCAACAGTAATATAAAAACAGGGAGGAGGACAAAACATAAAAGACTCTTAAATATGGAGAACAAACAGAGGGTTGCTGGAGGGGTTGTGGGAGGGGCCATGGGCTAAAATAGGTAAGGGGCTTTAGGGAATCTACTCCTGAAATCATTGTTGCAACATGTGCTAACTTGGCAATAAATAAATTAAAAATAAAAATTTAAGATAATTAACATCAAGTAAATTAAAGACAAATTATTAGTGAAAAAAGAGGGTGGGACAAGTAATTTTATGACCTTGGTGTTGAGTCAACTTATAAAGGTAAAAATAAATTCAACTATATTAACGTTAAAAACTTAATGTTTTAAGTTTTAAGTTTAATGCATGTAAAACATCTAAAAAAATTTAAAAACGCACTTGCCTTTTTAAATTTTTTTAGATGTTTTACGTGCATCTTCACAGTCCCACCCACAATAAATTATATTGTTTTTCTACACCTTTGCTGACACTTAGCATTGTCAGACCTTCAATTTTTTTCACTGTGAAGATGCATGTAAGTGCAATAAGGCTATAAATAACTATATGTCTGTTCAGGACAGGATTTTCTGCCAAATGAGTTTTGGTGCCAAACCAGAAAACTTGGTTTCAGAGCCTTTTGGATTATGGACCTGTATCAAAAAAGGAAAATGGACTAGCTTTATGAAAACCTCAGCATGTTGCCCTTATTTTTCTCAGGTCTCCCTAGACCACCGGAGGCTGTTCTAACGGTTGGACATTTGGGGTTTTCTAACGGAGGCCAAGACAAATCTTGACATGCTTCCCCACCTTTCTCTAGCTCCCTCATCTGGCAGCATCTTATAATGGCAAGTATTCCTTGCCACTGGATCCTAGGTCCTTGAATCTCTAACTGCATCTGTCCTTGTTTTGATCTAGCCAGGACTCAACTCTTTCCATGAGAGCTCTTCAGTTACTGGAATGCACCTCTCCAAGCTGGCCCAAGGCCCAATGAGCTTGGCTCCCTCACTTCTCAAGTGACAAGGTTGCCCTCCATGCTCAGTGCCTCAGTGTTTTCAAGAAGGTTCTCAGAAGGATCTGAACTGCTGAGCATGGTGGGATTGGTCAGTTCAAAACAGCTTCCTGTCAGGGCACCTGGGTGGCTCAGTGGGTTAAGCATTTGACTCTTCATATTGGCTCAGGTCCTGATCTTGAAGTCGTGAGATTGAGCCCTGTGTTGGACTCTGTGCTGAGGATGGAAACTGCTTGGGATTCTCTTTCTCCTTCTTTCTCTCTGCCCTTTCCCTGCTCATGCTCTCTCTCTCTCTCTTAAAATAAACATTAAAAACAAACAAAATAGCTTCCTGTCCATGCATACTGAAGGAGCATTAGATATTTGAACAACCAAATCATGTTGTTGGCTCGCATTGTTTCAGGAACAAATGACTTCTCTGAAGAGCAGCCTGAGAAATTGGAAGGGGGCAAGACTTGCAAACAGGCTTTGACAGGCGGGAAAGATTTTACTGGGGCCATAACAGAAAGGCATTGCAAGGGGAAGGTAGGAAAGTGTTTCATTGTTTTCATGTACACTGGAGCTGCCCTGGGGGAAGAGCTGGGTTTGGGCGACACCGGGAAAAGGGGATTTCATGTGGGAGAAATGGCTGAGGCAGAGGGACCTGGGTGTGCACCCGAACCATGCAAAGGCTGCCCCCACTGCAGGGAGGATTCATGCTTTTGGTGGTGAGGAGCCAGCAAACTGGCCTAAGCAGAAAGGGAATTTGTCATGAGGCAGTGCCACAGGACATTCCTGTTTCTGTTCAGTCCCTGCCAGCCTCCTTCCAAAATTCCCTGGGCAGCATCCATGCTCTCAGCCCCTGAGGCACTTTTTCTGTGACCCTCTTCCTATGCCTGGAGTTACCTGAGTGTAACCCGGAGTTACCCTTCCTACCTGAGTGTAGCTTCTCTCCCACATTAAGCCGTGAGCTCCGATGGCAGGGCTGTGCCTCCCTCTCCCTTGCTGCCTTCCAGCCCCTGCGGCCCTGGGAAGCCTGTCTTGAGAGTTTCAGATTTCCTCCATGTTGGCCCTGCTTTCGCATCCCCATGGGGAAGGACCCAAGTTCCCCTTCCATGTTATCTTCTCCAGTCCCTTGCAAAGATTCCAGCCTCGGGCTGGGCATTTATTGCATCTTTATGTTGAAGGCTCTTGTCCAAGCAGGATGTTTTCCATTCCGGGAAGCTTCAGAGGGTTCAGAGTGACCCATGAGATGAAGAATGAGGTGACCACAAGTTTCTCCGGTTCCTGGGCAGTTAAGCACAAGAAAAGGAATTGGACCCTTTGCTTGGCTTCTCTGAACACCAAGCCGAGCACCTTAGTTAATTAAGCACAGGTGTACTTCCTTTTCTTTGTAACTTTTTATTTTGTGATTTCAGATGTACAGAAACATTGCAAGAATAGCACAAGGAACTCACATTTACCCTTCACCCAGATTTACCAATTATTTACACTCTGCCCCATTTGCGTTCTCACTCTCTATGTATTTGTGTATACACACACACACACACACACACACACACACACACACTTTTTTATGAACTGTTGAGAAAGTCAACTCATCCATCGTGTTTCTTTCCCCCAGTAGGCTTTAGTGTGTATTTTCTAGAAACAAGGACGTTCACTTGGCTTTTTTACTCCTTACTGGGAATGCGCTTTCTTGGCTCTGACAGGCATTTACTTGAGAAGTTGGGGGAGGAAGGTTCTCGGGAATTTGAAGGATTTAGTGGCACTGTTACAGCGTCCCTTTCCTCCTGACTAGACCTTGCAGTGACAGAAGCCCACACCACAGGGTGGGGCTGAATCCTCTTCTTGGAAAAGTCTGCCTGTTGTTTTCTGGGTGAAAATGTGAGCCTCATCACAGCACCAAAACCAGGCATGATTGGGGAAGTGGCATCAGTTAAGCAAGCCAGTCTCAGACCTTGGCATGTGTTTGCTGTGTGGTGCCAGAGGCCAGGAGAGGCCAGGAGGCACATTGCCCCAGTGAAGGAAGGTTTGTCTTCCACCTTTCATCTTCTCTTGCTGCCCCTGGTGGCCGCTGCACTCCTCACCCCAGCACCGAAGCTGTCTCCTTGCCGTCATCACCTGTAGCTGGGGTTTTCACCTCCCTCTTGCTTCTAACCAGGTTCCCAGAGATTTAGGGATTCGGAGGCTCCCGGGAGACCCGTGCGCAACTGCCCTTTTTAGCATCCCCAAGGTTTTGCTGATGCCTGGTAGACAGAGGACCAGGTAGATCAACCTTTTCCTTTTCCTTTTTTTTTTTTTTTTAACATTTATTTATTTTTGAGAGACAGAGAGAGACAGAGCGTGAGTGGGGGAGGGGCAGAGAGGGAGGGAGACACAGAACCCAAAGCAGGTTCCAGACTCCGAGCTGTCTGCACAGAGCCTGACGTGGGGCTCAAACTCATGAACCGTGAGATCATGACCTGAGCCGAAGTTGGACGCTTAACCGACTGAGCCACCCAGGTGCCCGAACCTTTTCCTTTTTCTGATTATAAAAGTCATAACTGCTTATTGCAAAAGAAAATTCATAAATGTGGGCAAATAAGAAGTGACACAGATCACTTGTATGTCTACTGGAGTCCTGGTGTCCATCCTTTCAGAGTCCTGGTGTCATGGAACAAGTGTCATGTGTAGCTAGGAATCCACACCTGGGGGTTGTCAGAACTAGATCTATTTCTGGCTCTGCCATTACTACCTGAGTAAGGGGACCAACTTTTGAGACCCACTTTCCTCATCTATAACATGGGATAATAATAGTACCTGGTTAAAGAAGCTAATGCATGTCGAGGGCTTAGTTCAATGCCTGACACAAAGTATTACCAACAAATGTTAGTTCTAGAAACCAAAACTGACTCATGCCATACCACCGTATGGCAGCTAGCTGTCTTCTCTTAACAGTGGTTTATTCATTCAAGAATTTTTTTTTTTGAGCAACCATTTGAGCACCATTTGAGCTAGGCATAGTTCTAAGTACTAGCAAGTTAACCAAACAAAATCCTTGCCCTCATGGGACTTACACTCTAATGGGGATAGAGAGAGTTAACAAACTTGGATATATGATAAAGTGTGTCGTGGTCTGATAAATGACCTAAAGGAAAATTCAGCACGGAACAGCAGATGGGGACCCCACTGGCAGGTTGCTATTTTCTATCAAGTGGTCAGTGAAGGCCTCTTTGAAAAGGCAGCATTTGAGCAGAAGTCTGAAGGAAAGGAGGGAGCTGCATGAATATCTGGCAGAGGGTACAGCATGTGCAAGAGCCCTGTGGCAAGAGCATGCTTGTCATGTTTCAGGGCAAGCCGAGTTCAGTGTGGCCAGGGCAGAGTGAGTAAGGAAGAGAGGGACCAGAGGGGAGGTCAGAAAGGTAGTGCGGACCCAACTGTGTTGGGCCCTAGAGGCCACCGTAAGGATTGTAGCTGTTCTTCTGAGTGAGGTGGGGACTCGGGAGAGTTGAGGAAGAGGAGTGATATAATCTGGCCCTCAGTTCATCTCGGTGCTTGTGTGTCACAGTTAAATGAACAGCCAGACACCTCCTTGGACTCCGTCAACCAGCGCCCCCCACGCTGCCCTACCCTGTGGGCCCCTCCTCTCTAGAGCATCACTCAATCCACAGCCGGCCTGATGTGATGCTGGCCACCCGTGAAACCTCACATCCTGTTTCTCTGGATGGTACTTCCATCCAGGCAACATACCCAGATGCTTTCAGGCCAAGCTATGTGTCCAGCCTTACTGCCAACTGTCACGAGCCATGCAGCTAATGGCCTACCATCACCTGAGCTCTTGCCATAAGCCAGGCGCCCTACTGCGGGGGCTCATTCAATCCTCGCAGCCACCCTGCTGGGCAGCCACTGTCCCTCTCCCTTTTGCATCTGGCACCACAATCCATCTATCTCACACGAGGTCCTGAAGCTAGCAGGCAGGGAAGCCAGGACCCCAGCTCAGTCTGCCAGACTCCCAACAATGGGGACAGTGAGGGACAAACCAGAAAACCGCAGTGTGTGGCACACCACTACCACCAGACAGCAAGAGAGAAGGCTGAAGTGTTCCTTGTCCTTCCCCCAGGCTCTCGCTCTACTGAGAAAGTGTCTGAGAAAGCATTTTGCAAGTTTGTGTAAAGCATTACACAAATATGAGAGCAGTTACAAAGATCCTTAGAGCCTGAAATCCCAGGTTCTGGTTGGGCTCCTGACTTTTCTGATAGCTGCCTCCTCCTAGGCTCTGGCTTGTCAACCCCAAACTCCTGAACTCCCCCAAACCTAAGCACATCCCCCAGCTTTTCCTTTGCCTTCCTTGAAACAAAGCAGGTCTTTTATAAAGCGAGGGAGGGGTGTGTGGCAGCCTTGCTTTGGGGAACATGCTTTCACCTCCTTCCAGTTCATTGTTTTCATACAAAATTCCAGACGCACAGGGCAGGCGAACAGAAGTCTCATTCATGGCCAGCGGGCCCCCAGGCTGGTGTGCTTCCCGCCTCCTTCCCCTTGCGGTCTTGTACTGCACTTGTAATCTACAGAAGGCCATGGAGCTAGGCTCAGGGCAGAACAGATTTTGTTCATTGCTGATGGGGACAGGAGGGCATCCCCTTGGAGGCTATGTGGCATAGGGGACAGAGCCCTAGATTTGCTTGCTGATAGGCTAGACCCGATGGATACCTGTTTCTGCCAATCACTTGTCAGATGGCCTTGGATGAGCCACCTTCCCCTTCTCCTTTGAAAATGTGGTTCTCCGAACCTTACCCTGCCCAGTGCTCCTGACGGCCACCACCTTTCATCAGAGTCGACATGGGCTTCTCATGCAACTCCACACCTCCTTCTTCCCACTTGGGTTAAGTGGGCATAGAGCTGAGCGTGAGGTCCTGATGGATCTGCTAAATCATATCGTGGGCAGTAAAGCCTGCCCTTGTGTAAGACACGCGTTTCTGATTTGCCACGGCTGTCCCTCTTCAGGCCCCACACCTCCCTGATTTTTGTCACTTGCAAGTAGTAAAATTACAAGCCGCACAGAACATACCCTTTTTTCTTTTTTTTTTTTAAAGCTTAAGTCATTGACTCCCTCAGCTCCACACCTTCTGGTCGGCACAGGGCACTGGGCTCCAGACGGGGCTGGGCAGCAGGGGAGGCGCCAGCACGTGGACTGGGGTAGGGGGTGGAGAAGGTGTCTGATCACGAAATTTGTAACGTGTTGCCGGCTTTAGGTGAGCATGAATTTGGCTCTGGCGCACTGGAGGAGGAGGTGTGGGTGACCGCTCATGGGAGATCTGCTGGCAATTAAAGAGAACAAAAAGAGCAGCAGGCTCTTTACACTGTGTGCCGTCTTAGGGCGCGGTGTTTTCTGGAGCATACAATTCAGGAAACCTTTATGTATACTTCTGTGGGTCTAAACTTCATGCAATGAGCACAGACCAGTTTTGCACCACATTTCATAAGGCTAAGATGCCACTGATTGAAAAGCACCATTATTTTATACAGTACCATAAAAGAAAAACTGTTACCAATTAAGCTACAACCTGTCACCAATTAGTAAGACACATCTGGGTTTTTGAGATGTTAAAATGTAAAAAGAAAAAAAATGCATCTTAGAATTAATGGAATGCAGTTTAAAAAAAATTTTTTTTAATGTTTATTTATTCTTAGAGAGAGAGATGGCGGGGTGGGCGGGGGGAGCTAGGGACAGGGAGAGAGAGGGAGACACAAAATCAGAAGCAGGCTCCAGGCTCTGAGCTGTCAGCACAGAGCCAGACGTGGGGCTCAAACTCAAGAAACGCGAGATCATGACCTGAGCCAAAGTTGGACACTTAACTGACTGAGCCACCCAGATGCCCCAGAATGCAGTCATTTTTAAAAATTAAAATGTATTTTCCATTTTTGGAAAAAAAAAAAAACACAAAATAAACTTAAGTTGCTTTTACCTCCCATCCTCCTGCTCAGAGTGATTTATCCCAAAAAGCCAAGGGAGCTGCGTTTGAAAATGACTTAATGTTAATCTTTTTCTTTTCTTTCTTTTTATTTATTTATTTATTTTTTGCACTGGGGAGCTTAGGGAGGCTCATTTGGTTTAGCATCTGACTTCACCTCAGGTCATGACCTCAAGGTTCGTGAGTTGAAGCCCCATATTGGGCTCTGCTGTCAGCATAGAGCCCACTTCAGATCCTCTGTCCCCCCCTTCCTCTGCCCCTCCCCTACCTCCCTACCTGTTCTCTATCTCTCTCTCTCTCTCTCTCAAAAATAAATAAACATTAAAAAACTTTTTGTTCCCATGAATGTGCAAGTTTCATGCCAGTCCCTGTGCTGGTGCTTCCTCATCCCTGAGTCCTTGGAGGCCTCCTGGGAACTGGTGGGAAAGGTGGTCATCCTCCAAATAAAGCAACTGATGGCCAGACTCTTGTTCCGGATCACGCAGTGAGCAGATGAGCAACCTGAGGTGGCCAGTCCGCCCGCATCCCACCACGTGCCTCAGCTCTGAAGGCATTCTGAGAAAGGAGACCCGTCAGCACCCAGGCCTTCTACCGAAGACTTGGTAAACACCGAGATGAAGGGCTAAGCGACGCCTCCCAGGCCCACCCTGTGCACCCCACTGGTTTCTGGTTCCGGGGAAGCTGACTTCCTCCTTGCACGCTCTTCTCTGCCGATCTGAGTGAGTCAGCCTCAAAATGACCTCACTGTCCTCGGTGGGCCGTTCGGCTGTCTGTTTTGTGTCACTGAGCCCCGGCCCCCAGCACCCCTGGCGTGGGCTTGTGTTTTCTCTGCCTCACTCCTCAGATGTGGCTGCATTTGGAAAGGTTATCCCTGCCCTCACCTTCTTCCACCTCCCAGCTTTCTGTTGCCAGGCTGGCTTGGCCCTCCAGCTGCTAAAAATGACCGAGGCCAGGGGACCATTTCCCTTCTGCCACCACCTGGGTGGACTGCCATCCGTGGGGAGCTGGGGGCTCAGCCCAGAACTTCCCAGGGCTGGGGACCGAGGGGTGTGCAGCCGGGGGACGCCAGCCAGTGGGCAGAGTAAGCTGCAGTAATAGGTCTGGGTCTGCTGTGGAAAGTTGAAGTTTCAAAAGAACTCTCAAGCAACCCGAGTGATCACATGTCAAAGCTGGGTGAAGAGGTTTGAGAGAGTGACTATATTCGTTTCTTCGGGTGGCCATTGCAAATTACCGAGTGGGGGGCTTAAAACCACAGAAAGTTATTCTCTCATGGTTCATGAGGCCAAAAGTCAGAAATTAAGGTGTCGGCAGGGTTCATTTCTTCTAGACGTTCCAAGGGAGGATCTGTTCTATGCCTGCCTGGGCTGCTGGTACTTACTGGCAATCCTTGGTATTCCTTGGCTTGTAGACACATCCCTCCAGTCTGTGCCTCTGTCTTCACATGGCCTTTTCCTTATATGTGTGTCTGCAGTTTCCAAATCTCCCTCTCCTTATAAGGACACCAGTCATTGGATTCAGAGCCATCCTAATCCTGTGTGACCTCATCTTAACTTGATTATATCTGCAAAGAACCTATTTCCAAATAAGGTCACATTCGCAGGTAAGGGGGGGTGCGGGGGGGTGGTTTAGGGTTTGAACATGGTGGCAGTGGGTGGGGGGAAGACACAGTTCAATTTGCAACAACTACTTCACCAAACTCAGTTCTCATTACTCAGCATCACAGACCCCTGGCTTCATAGGAGCAGTAAGGGGCGCTGGAAAGAGCAGAGGCACAGGCAACTTTGGTGTCTGCTTTGCTGGCTCTCTGATGTTCTAGTGTTGAGTGTTGGCCTATTAACAAGGCTCAGGGAAAGGCAAGGCATGTCCGTGGCAGAAGTCGGTACAGCACAGGGCACAAAGAGAGCCAGCTTCCAGCTCCGGACCCCTCCAGGAGTGTGTGATTGCCGACATTTCTTCACCCCTCTGGGCCTCAGTTGCCTCATCTGTGAAATGGGAGTGATGGTGGTACATACCCCATAAGATAATACTTAGAACAAGTTCTATGAAGCTGTGAATCAATGTTTACCATTATTATCATCATTATTACTTGAATCGATCACACTCACAGACTCACAACTTTGCTCATCTTTGGGTCAGAAAGGCTGCCCTACTGGAGACACAGGAAAATCCCCTTTGCCTCCTGGGCCTCGTCATTGTAGGGAAAAATAAATTTATAGGCTGCCTCCAGTCTCTGTGAAGCATGGTAAGTCCCCAATTAGGACAAAGACGCCCCTCCAACCCTCGCCCCAATTTTCACCTACCCAGGTGATTTGTAGGCAAAGGCCAGCCCAGGCCCCAGACTTACTTCTAAACTTGCCTTGCTTTTGTGAATGAGCTCTTTTTTGGCTGCTTACTCTGGGTCTCCTGGTCACTTATAAATCCGTGCAGCTGGTGAGTTCCTTTCTGAACACTCATAACCCATAGTGAACTTGGCAGGGTGGTTTGGGGCCCAGAGGCAAAAGTTGGGAACATGAGCCTTTCCCGCTAGAACTAGCCTGGCCAGACCCAGAAACCAGCGCCCCCCACCCCCTCCAGCCCCAGGCCCAGTAGGTCAGGCTAGAGGCCTGAGCAGACACCCGAGCCCGACCTTCGGCCTTCACCATCCAAGCTGGGTGGGGCAAGACTTGTCTGCCCTTAGTGAGCGTCTCACACACTGGTCCTCAGGGATCATCTGCATCCAGACCTATCCTTTCTTCTTGAGTGGGGGCCAGGGGCAGCCGACACGCAGCCAGGCCAGGCCCTGAGTAGTAACCGTTGCTGCTGACACTTTGATTACTGTCTGTGGAATGACGACATGGGCTGGTAGGACCCACAGTTCTCTGGGAACTCTCTGAGTTCCACCCGGAGGGGCCAGGCTCTGCGTGGACACATCGATTTTGCCCTTAAACCCTTCCCCCTTTTCAGGCCAGAAAGAGAGCAAGATTCTTCCTGGGGTTTTACTTTTTTTTTTTTTTTTTTTTTTTTGTAGGGTGGGGATTTATCGAAAAGGCAAAATTATAGAGACAGAAAGCAGACCAGTGGTCGCCTGGGGCTGGAGGTGGAGTTGACTGTAAATGGGCAAATAAGGTGATGGAAGTGTTTGAAACTCGGCGTGTGTTGGTGGTTGAACTGCTGTGTAAACTCACTAATCATACAGCCTGCTTACTGTGGGTGAGTCGTGTGGCGTGTAAATTGCTCTATATACACACATACATAAAATGAATTCCCTTAAAACCGCGATGAGTGAGGGATTACTGTCTTCCAGGCACTCTGGAGAATGTCCTCAGTCAATGGTTGTGAACTTGAAAAAACGTTGGGGAGGAGCAGAATTGGAAGCCGTGGCCTCCAAAGCAAGAGGGAGCCTCTCCTGGCTCTCACACCCTCCCCTGGCTCCCTGGGTATTGCAGACCCTCGGATCATACCAGCCGCCACTGGGAGCTTTGCCTTTGCCACAGAGCACCTCTGCTTTCCTGTCTTTGTGCAGAGAATTTCCTCCCACCAGCAAGGATCAAACATGCAGCCAAGAACAATTGGAAAATCCGGGTTGGCCTGACCTCGTCCCCCGCCCCCCCCCCAACCTGACCCTGGCCCTTTCCCTTGACCCAGACCAGAGAAGCAACTGAGAGACGCCCCAGAGAAAACCCCCTCACCCCTCAAATGGCTCAAGCACCTACTGGGCATTTATACACTCTGTGGCCTTTCCTCTCCGCTGGCAGCCCTGACCGGTGGCCTCAGCCTAGTTTACAGGTGAGATCAGAGATAGATGCTTGTCCAAGGTCACACAGCTGATAAGTGCTGAGCTTCCTGCTCTTTCCCTAGAACCCACTGCCTAGGAAGAAGCCAGGCTCCTTGCTCAGGTGGAAGCTGGGTGAATTGGAGCGGTTGGCTTATTTGGGAATCACCTGCCTTCCTCTCCTTCTGCCCCTCTCATTCTTTTCAGAATACAAGGAAAAGTCAAATACCACCTCCTCCAAGAAGTCTCTCCTCAAACCTCCACTCACCTACCCAGAAAGTTCTGATACTACCCCCCCCCCCCTCCTCTGGGTGTGAGAGACCCAGAGCAGAGACCCAGAAGTGTGAGAAATTCCTTTCCAGGGACTGGGAGCAGCCCCATCTGGAGCGTGGCAGGAGTGAGGTTTTGGGAATCTGAAGAAAACCTGGCCTCTCCTCCCAGGGTAGTGGGGAGCTACAGCAGGGTTCTCAGCAGGGGTGGAGCAAGCAGATGTGGCTTAAAAGAGGGTGATTCCAGCTGCTGGGTGGAGGATAGTTGGACCAGAGTGGGGCTGGGTGGGAGGCTGGGGGGCCACTGAGGAGACTGCAGCTGGAGCTCCTCCCTGTGGAGTGCTCCCGCAGGAGGGCTAGGGCCCACCCCTCCCTTCACCTTCTTCCCTCCTCACACTGTTCCTGTCTCCTGCCCCACTCCCAGGGCCCGGGAGAGCCTGCCCATCTGACAAACTCCAGGAGTATGCCACTGCATGGCCTGCTGCGGCTTCTCCAGAGTTTTCAGCCGGTTTCTTCTGGTGTTGAGATTGGAGGGCAGCACAGCTGTGGGGAAGAGGGTAGAAGAGGGGCTTGAGCCCCCAGGTTGGGTTGGGGACAGGCCTGAGGCCAGGGGAGTCATGAAACAGCTACCGCCCGGTGGTGACTCAGACCCTGTTGCCCTTCTTATCAGGTGTGAGGAGCGATAAGGGGCCAGTTCCTGGACTGTGGGTTCTAGGCTTTTGTTTGGGGCCGCCAGGAAGTGACTTGCGGGTTTTGCTGTGCCTTAAGGAGTGGGGCTGACTCACGGGGTGGGGGGCTGGGTGTGTCGGGGGAGGCTGCACACGCCAGACCCTGCACCGCCAAGCACCAACTGGCCAGGGAAGGGAGGTCCCGGTGGGAGCGTGTCCGGCCTCCACACCCACCTCCTGACAGCCGGCCACAGAGAGGAGGGAGGATTCCTTGCCCGCTGGCGTAGGACAGGAGGGGTGGCCCAGGGCGTCTCTTCTTTATTTTTCAAACAGAAAATATTTCCAGAATATTATTATTCCCCCAAAGGGCTGACTGACTGCTGAGTGCCAGACACTAAGGGCTCTGCCTACACCATCTCCTTTAATTCCCCCCAATAACAACCCTGGGCGTTAGCGTTGTCAGTATCCACAGTTTGCATATGAGGAAACTGAGGCTCAGAGGGAGGAAGTGAACCGCTCAGATTTACTCAGCCAGGAAGCAGCAGATTCAGGATGTAAGCCCAGTCCAAAATTCATCCACAGCTCCCTTGAAAACCCAAAATAGATTGGGGCGCCTGGGTGGCGCAGTCAGTTAAGCGTCCGACTTCAGCCAGGTCACGATCTCGCGGTCCGTGAGTTCGAGCCCCGTGTCAGGCTCTGGGCTGATGGCTCGGAGCCTGGAGTCTGTTTCCGATTCTGTGTCTCCCTCTCTCTCTGCCCCTCCCCCGTTCATGCTCTGTCTCTCTCTGTCCCAAAAATAAATAAAAAACGTTGAAAAAAAAATTAAAAAAAAAAAAAGAAAACCCAAAATAGAGCGATGTGAACGCAGGGGATGGGCATCGGGAGTGTCATGAACCCCGAGGGAGCCCGAAAAGACCACTGCCCCAGGGAATCCTATGAGGTGGACATGTTTCTTTCCCAGACACCGTTCTCTCATGCGTGTGATGGGATGAGACACTGGGTCAGGTGTTCTCCACTGGCCAGACGGTAGGTGAGTAACCTGAGTTCATAAATGAGTGGTTGGGTGACCCTGTGGTGGTGTCACCAGGCTCTTAGAAGGGGAGGAGGCATGGTGCTTGGGGAGGAGATAAAAGAACAGGAAATTCCCAACCCAGTGGGAGAGACAGAGCCTTATTAGTCAAGACAGAAAGCAATTCCAAAACAGGGAAGGTTCTGATTCATTCATTGAACCATCCATTTGTTGTCAGACTCTGCCTCGTCAGCATTTATCAGTCAGGTACATCCAGTCAGGTATCAGTCTCTACATCCGTGGACGCCCCGGGCCCGTGTCCTGCCAGCTCACTGGCCCTGGTAGAGAGAGTCGGTGGCAGAAACGTCCCAGAGAATATTCTAACTGGCTCACCTTGAGTCACATGGCTCCCTGAACAAATCAGCGTGGCCCGGGGAGGGGGTTTTCTGACTGGCCGAGCCTTGTCTCGCTTGCCCATCTTGGCACTGGATCTGGTGGGGCCGGGACAGCAGCGGAACCACACGGAATGGATGGGAGGTAGAAGGGGAAGAGGGAGAGCCAGGCCAAAGCCCCAGGACGCCAGGGGCTAGGCCTCCACCCATGTAGCCTTTGCACACCCAGGCTCTGGTGGGCCATTCCCATCGGGCTAGGATACTAGAGGGTTATCACCTGGTGGGAACCACTCAGTGTCTTAGTTTATAGTCAGGGTGTTTCAACCTCGGCACCATTGACATCTGGGACCAGATCTTTCTTCATTGTTGGGACCGTCCTGTGCATTGTAGGATATGTAGTAGCATCTCTGGCCTCTCCCCACTAGAAGCCAGTAGCATCTCCCCCTTCTTTCAATGTGACAATCAATAATGTCCCCAGACCTTGCCAGACGGCCAGATGGCCCTCGGGGCAAAACCACTGCTGGTTGAGAAGATGATGACCCTGGTTTAGACGATCCCAGAAGCAGATCTTGAGGTGAGGCTCTCAGGAGGCAGAAGCAGGGGGTGGGGAAGTACGAGAGGGAAGAGGGGCAGCTGACACCAGGTGTACGAATGAGCAGCCAGACCCAAGTGGTACGGCAGGGGGACCCTGGGGACAGCACGGAACAGGCAGACTAAGGGACCTGGGAGCTGCACTTTCTATGCTCCACCTCCCTTCAGTTCCCTTGAGGGTACCAGGATGGAGGGGCGCTGATTCCAGGGCACATTGGGTACTGGCAGGGGGGAAGCAAGCACTGAAGTGGAGGGACGAGGGGGTGTGGGGCACACTCAGTAACCCCAGAGTTTCCTGCTCCTTCTTCCCTTGTTTTTCCCCTTCGGTTGGTTGGAAGCCTGATGCTGCTATGTCCCAGCTGGGTGACCTCAGGCAGATTTCTTAACTTCTCTGGGCTTGGATTTCTCCTGTATAAAATGGGGTTTCCGGGGATTCTGAGGCCGAAAAGAAATAACGTGGTGGACACACACTAGTTTCACTGTCCCTCCTCTCAGTAGTTACTGAGGGACATTTGTGGGCAAGGGCCACAAGCACCTCTTGCTCAGGGGGGATGGCCACAGAGCACCGCTGAGTCAGCAGACACGCTAGATAAGGAGCCAGAAGCCCTGGGTGCTGTTAGTGGATTGTAGCACCCAAGCCAGTTGTCCCAGCCTGAGCATTGTCATCTGCACCCGCCGATTCTTCGTCAGAGCTGGGGGGCGGGGGCAGGGGGGGCTGATGGTGCAGCTGAGGACCCTCCCCCAGGCCTCACTCCACCCCTTCCCACGGCATGACTTGGGGGTGCACTCCACCTCTTTGTACTTTTTCCTTTCTGAAAAATGGAGACAGGGGAGTCATTTAAGTGACTGGCTCTTGATCTCGCCTCAGGTCTTGATCTCAGGGTCGTGAGTTCAAGCCCCATGTTAGGCTCCACACTAGGCATGGAATCTACTTTTAAAAAAAAAAAAAAAGAAAGAAATTAAGGGGCACCTGTGTGGCTCAGTCGGTTGAGTATCTGACTCTTGGTTTTGGCTCAGGGCATGATCTCATATTTCATAGGATCCAGCCCTGCATTGGGCTCCAGGCTCTCTGTGTGGATCCTGCTTGGGATTCTCTCTCTCCATCTCTGGCCCTCCCCTGCTCATGCTCGCTGTCTCCCTAAAAAAAAAAAAAAAAAAAAAAACCTTAACAAAAAAAAGAATTAGGGGTCCTGGGTGGCTCAGTCCGTTGACTGTCCGTTCAGGTCACGATCTGGCATTTCGTGAGGTTAAGCCCCACGTTGGGCTCTGTGCTGACAGCTCGGAGCCTGGAGCCTGCATTGGATTCTGTGTCTCTCTCTCTCTGTTTCTCCTCCACTCACACTGTGTCTCTCACTCTATCAAAAATAAGTAAACATTAAAAAATGTTTTTTCTTTAAAAAACATTTTTTAATGTTTACTTATTTTTGAGACAGAGTGTGCCCATGGGGGAGGGGCAGAGAGAGAGAGAGAGAGAGAGAGAGAGAGACAGAATCCCAAGCAGGCTCTGTGATGTCATCGCAGAGCCCCATGCAGAGAGTTGACTCTGGCCCCTGCAGGCATCTCCCACCCTGCTTGGCACGAGCACGGTGCCCAGCCCCATCAACCAGCTCCCAATCCCAGATGCTAGTTGCCAGGAACTGTGCTGAGCACCAGGCCTGCGGGCCTTGTCTGTACATCCTCCCAGAAACACTGTGAAGTCAGTACTACTAACATCTCCATTCTAGAAAAGAAACTGAGGCTCAGCATAGCAAGCCAATGTCGTGCTCATAAATGACTGATCTGGGACTTGAACCCCGAGCTACATCAGTCATTAGACAGCATGAAATGACCAGTCTTGGATGCAGGCCAGCCACGGAGGAGCCAGTGGCCTTGGCATGGGGCAGCCACCTGCTCCGTCAGGATCTGAGACTTGATGGCTATCCCTGCCCAGAGAGTACACGACAGCTGGGCTGGGTTTCTGGCCCTCGGGAGGCTCCAGGCATTGTGTTCCCCTGACTCATTGCCTGCTTGGCTCAGGAGAGGGGCCAAGGCCAAGGTCTGGGCTGAAGTGCCAGCTGGGACAGCCACAGAGGGGCAAAGAGGACTGTAGGCAAGGGCACCACCTCCCTGTGAAATCTGCCTCCTGCTTTCATGGGAAGGCAGCTGCACTGGTGAATCCTGGTTGAGGCCCTGGAAGAGGTTTATGGATTTAAGCTAAGCTACCACCTCCATGAAGTTCTACTGGATTGTCCCACTGGCTGAGCCCCTCCATTCTGCTCCTACTAGTACTTAAAATATCTAGCTTGCCCTGATATACTCTGTGACCACATCATGGATGTTTAAGTTAGTATGGTGCGTGAAGGTTCTGTACACCTAGAATGATCCAGTACATCTAGAAGGCCTAGGGTCTTTTCACTGGGATTCCCCATACTCCCCTGCACGGGGCTCATTCCTTACACAATAAGTGCTCCATAAATGTTGGCAGATTGATGCATTACCCCAACAGGTGTTAAAAATGGAAACGACAATGTCAGTGTTTTTCTTCACTCCCACCGAGTGGGAGGCAGCATAGGCCCGTGGTCGGCACCCAGGCTCGGGTATAAAATGGCTACTGGCCAAGTTTTGGCTGTGCCTCTCACTGGCCGGGTGACTGTGAGGAAATTACTTGACTCTTCTGTGCCTTAGTCTCCCCAGTGGTAAAATGGGACTCATAATAATATCTAGGTGATAATTATCTAGGTGATAATTAGATAGAGAATGTAAAGTCTGGAAAGAGCTCAGGGCTTGTTGGCTGTTTTTATCCTCAGTGTTCAGTATGTCAATGCTCCTGACATGCTGTGTGTCATTGACCCCAAAATGTTTGGATCATAAGGACACATCCTTATTTCCTGTGCTGCTAAGAAAAACAGCGTTGCCAATTAAATGGGCAGAAAACTATCACTTAGGATGTCTATCTTTTCCCTCATGGGGGGGGGGGGGAGTCCAGATTGTGGACCCCTGTGTCCTGACCCCCACACCAAGGTCTGTCCCAGTCATTGGTGTCTTAGGTGCTGGGGAGAAAGAAGTTGCTCTAGGTGGGCTACCAGGCAGGTCCCCTGCCCTCCGCCTGAGGGTCTCTCCATTATGAACGGGGGCGGGAAAGTCTAGTGCCTGCCCGTGTCTTCCTGGCTCTTACACCCTGCCAGCACCCAGCCCCCAACTCTGGGGAGGTAGCACAGTCTATGGAGTATGGAAGAACACGGGGGTTTAGCCTCAGACACGCCAGGACTCAAGTCCCATCTCTGCCTGTTTCCAGCAGGTGACATGGCCTCCGTTTGTGCCTCAGCTTTCCTATCTGTGAAATGAGGGTAAAAACAGTACATCATTATTTGGGTCGATGTGAGGAGGTGGTCCACGGACAGGGTCTGGTCCGTGGTAAACGCCTACTACATGTTAGCCCCCGTTACATTTCTATTTCAGCTACTGACTTCTATTTCCACCACCCCGCTCCAGGTTTTTCTGTCTTCATCTTGCCAACGGGCATCCACTCTGATGGCTGATTTCTGGTGACCTTCAGGGTCTGCTGGGGGCCCTGCATCAGATCCCAGGGTGACAGGGGGCTGCTTTCTGCTCTCCTCCATCAGGAGACAGACGTGAGGGCTTTCGGGCTCTCCTCCGCCCCTGGACGGCCTGCACGTGAGGCACTCCTTGCGAGGAACTGCCTTGCCTTGAGCATTAGACGCGGCTCTTGTCACACCAGGCGCTGGGGCTCGTTAAAGGCTCTATCTAGGGCCAGGCCGCCTTCGTGGTGAGAGAAGGATGGCCGGACAAAGGATGCAGACGCAGGAGCCCGTGAGTGGCGGCAAAGGGGAGAGGCCAGGTGTGCCACAGCCAGCACTACGGGTCAGCGGGCAGCCTTGGGTCACACGGGCCCGGGGTCAAGGGCGGGCTCTTCCACCAACTGGTCCTGGGTCTCCGTTCTTCACCTGTAAACACGGTTAAAATGGTAGCGGTGTGGGTACCCACCCACCACCCGCGTGGCCACGCCTCGTGCGCACTGGCCGGAACCAGTTTCCCAGCCCCCTCGAGGTGCGTGACCTGTGACTCGCACTGCCCCCGGAAAGTGAGCCCAAGTCCCAAGTGCCCCATCCAGGCCTGGCCCCTGCTAAGCCCGCACGCGACCCACATCATCTTCTCTCTCCTGCTGGCTTGCTGAGAGCATCCAAGGGACCTGCCAGAGACATAGCCACACGAGGGCAGGAGCCCGGGCCCCTGAAGGCAGAGCCCCGCGCCGGATCGTGACTAGACAGACAGAAACTTCGTATGATGAGCCACGCAGGTCTGAGGCTATTATCCTTTTTTTTTTTTTTTTTTCTTTTTTAAGAGAGAGAGGGCACAAGTAAGCAAGGGAGGAGAGAAAGAGAGAGAATCCCATGAGGGACAGAGAGAGAGAGAGAGAGAAGCGGGGCTCACCCAAAGAGGGACTCGAACTCACGAACTGTGAGATCATGACCTGAGCTGAAGTCAGATGCTAAGCCACCCAGGCGCCCTGGGGCTATCATCCTTAATAATACAAGTAGTGACAATAATACCTAACTGAGCACTTCATATGTGCCTGGCACTGTCCTATGTGATGTGTAAGAAATAACTCGGTCCTCACAGCAAGCCTTTTTATATAGATGAGGAAAACCAGCAGAGAGGCAGCTACTGCCCAGGATGGTGGTGAGGATTCAAAGAGACAGTGCAGGCGCGCCTCCAGCCTAAGTCAGACCCACGGAAAGCACTTCATAAACGTTTGCTGCTGTTGTAAGTGATCACTGCGGCTGTAGTGAGGATTAAATGAGCAAATACACATAAACCAGGTAGGAGCTGACAAAGAAGAACTCAGTACAATATATTAGTACTCTATCATTATTGCTATTATTACTATACTGCTTTAATTGCTTTAATTACTTTATTAATTGCTATTATTACTGTTATTACTTTTTTAAAGTTTATTTAGGGGCACCCAGGTGGCTCAGTCGGTTGAGCGTCTGACTTCAGCTCAGGTCATGATCTCACACTCCGTGAGTTCAAGCCCTGCGTCGGGCTCTGTGCTGGCGGCTCGGAGCCTGGAGCCTGCTTCAGGTTCTGTGTCTCCCTCTCTCTCTGCCCCTTCCCTGCTCATACTCTGTCTCTCTCTGTCTCAAAAATAAAAAAAAATAAACATTAAAGTTTATTTATTTTGAGAGAGAGAGAGAGGAGAGAACAAGCAGGGGAGGGGCAGGGAGACAGAGGGAGACAGAGAATCCCAAGCAGGCTCTGCATTGTCAGCACAGGGCTTGAACCCACGAACCATGAGATCGCGACCTGAGCTGAAAACAAAAGTCAGATGCTTAACCAACTGCGCCACCCAGGCGCCCCGCTATTATTACTTGTATTAGTACTATCATACTGGCTGCTGTTTGAATTGAGGCAATTCAGTTCACCTCTCTGACCTCATGTTCCTCATCTGTAGAATTGGGGTACCAGAGCACTTGAGAGGTTAGGAGTAGCCTCCACATGATACTGGGCATGGGGTGGCCACTGGGTAAGTCCCACTAGTACCATGTGGGTGAAGTCATCCTCCTGCCTGGCTTCCAGCCCAACGCCCCACTGGTCAGAAAGGAGTTGACCAGAGTTTTGAACAGGGTCTCCTTGCCAAGGCATAAATCTCTTGGGTGGGTAAGAAACTAGAATGGCTTAAGAGAGGAAGAAGGGGCTTGAGCTGGTCTCTACTCATGTGCTAAATTAATCATGCTCCCCACATCTAGAAGATTCTGAAAGAGTGGCTGCCCAGCTCCAAAAAATTAAAAAAAAAAAAAAAAGGGCGCCTGGGTGGCTCAGTTGGTTAAGCATCCAACTTCAGCTCAGGTCTTGATCTCGAGATCCGTGGGTTCGAGCCCCACGTTGGGCTCTGTGCTGACAGCTCAGAGCCTGGATCCTGCTTCAGATTCTGTGTCTCCCTGTCTCTCTGCCCCTCCCCTGCTCACGCTCTTTCTCTCTCTGTCTCTCAAAAACGAATAAACACTAAAAAAAATTAAAAAAAAAAAAAAAAGAGTGGCTGCCCAGCTCCAATTTTCTGGAACTATTCTGATTTCAAATATTCTCTCTCAACATCTGCATAAATCTTCCTAATGGCCCAGTGTCCTTGCAACCTTTTTCATTCATATGTGACACCCAACACACCCCTGAAATCTTACTGTTTTTTAAAAAATGTTTATTTATTTATTTTGAGAGAGAGAGAGAGAGAGCAGAGGAGGGGAAGAGAGAGAGGGAGAGAGAGAGAATCCCAAGCAGGCTCTGCACTGTCAGTACAGAGCCTGACTCAGAGCTTGATCCCATGAACCATGAGATCATGACCTGAGCCAAAATCAAGAGTTGGAGGCTTAACTGACTGAGCCACCCAGGCAACCCAAATAATACTGTTGGTACTTAGATTGGAAAACATGGTGGCCATCGAGAAGAGCTCTCCTTGGTTTTGGTTATTTTATTTTATTTTAATTTGAGAGAGAGAGAGAGAGAGAGAGAGAGAGAGAGAGAGAGAGAGAATCCTAAGTAGGCTCCACACTGAGCATAGAGCCCGATGCAGGGCTTGATCCTACAACCCTGGGATCATGATCCCAGCTGAAATCAAAAGCCGGACACTCAAGCAACTGAGCCACCCAGGCACCCCTGGTTTTCTTTTTAACCGAGATAAAATTGACATAACATTGTATTAGTTTCAGGTGTACAGCATAATAATTCGATATTTGTACATCTCCTTGGTCTTTAATAAGAAGGGAAGCAAAGATGTGAGAGGTAGTGGTTACAGGCGAGGGAGAAGATGCTTCCAGGGCCAAAAGGACAGAGGACTGGGCCCTGGAGCCTTGTCCAGGACATGCCTGCTTCTCTCAGTGTGAACTTCGACAGGTGCCATCATCCAATTCAGGGCAATAAAGGAATAGCTTTCTGAAACTTTCAACTCTGTTACTCCAAGAAGAAACAATTCTTTATTTTGATGGCAAAGGTGTCCCCTGTCTTCATTTAGGGAAAAATCAAAAGTAGGTGTGTCAAAGGGTAGTCTTTGCCACTTAAGAAATCACCCCAAAGCTTAATGGCTTTAAACAACAACAGTATTTTTGGTGATTTGGTGGGTTGGTGGGTCAGATCTTCTAATCTGGAGCAGCTGCAGCAGCTGGGCCTCTCTCCAGTGGTTCCTCCTCCTCCGGGAGGCTCGCCTGGGCCTGCTCACATGTGCCGTAAGGGAGGGTTCCCAGCAGCAAGAGAGGGCAGGCCCTTATGCCCCGGCACTTTTTCAGCCTCTGCTTGTATCACTTTTGCTAAGGATCTGTTGGCTACCAAAAGTCACAAGGCCAAATCTAGATTTAAGGGGGAGAAATAGATCTCACCCCTTGGTGGGATTAGCTATATAAATTGTGGTCTCATTCACTTATTTTTAAGTTTATTTCTTTATTTTTAAGAGAGAGAGAGAGTGTGTGTGTGAGAGAGAGAGAGAGAGAGACAGAGAGGGAGAGAGAGAACGAGAGCAGGGGCAGGAGCAGAGAGAGAAGGAGAGAGAGAATTCCAAGCAGGCTCCGTGCTGTCAGTGCAGAGCCAGATGCAGGGCTCCAGCTTATGAACCGTGAGATCATGACCTGAGCCAAAGTCAGACGCTTAACTGACTGAGCCACCCAGGCACCCCCATTAATTTATTTTTTTAGCGCACCACAGTTGTACAGTTGTATGTGATAGACTGAACAACCTGACAGCTTGAGTCTGAGCAAAACTTCCAAGAGGTACCAAGGGTACCGGGAATAGTTTTAACTTAATAATTTCACTTAATAATTTGCCCATGGAACTCAGTGGTAGACTCCTGGCCCCAAGTCAGAATCATTTGGAGAGTTTAGAAAAATACTGATGCCTTGGCCCCACCTCCAGAGGTTCTGATTCAATTGTTATGGGGTGGAGCTGGGCTCTAGAAGTTTTTTTTTTTTTTTTTTTTTTTTTTTAATTTTTTTTTTTTTCAACGTTTTTTATTTATTTTTGGGACAGAGAGAGACAGAGCATGAACGGGGGAGGGGCAGAGAGAGAGGGAGACACAGAATCGGAAACAGGCTCCAGGCTCCGAGCCATCAGCCCAGAGCCTGACGCGGGGCTCGAACTCACGGACCGCAAGATCGTGACCTGGCTGAAGTCGGACGCTTAACCGACTGCGCCACCCAGGCGCCCCTAGAAGTTTTTTTAAAGGGGCAAGATGAAAGGAAAGAAGTTTTTTTAAGGTCTCCCTGATGACCAGGGCTGAGAACCACTGACATAATTAATTGTGTCTCAGGGCCTTTGCACAGGTCATCCTCTGCTTAGAAGACTCTATAACCAAACGTCCCATGGCTTGCTTCTTCTCATCATTCAGGTCTTGTGTCAATTTCTACTTTCTTTTTTGTCTTTTAAAAATGTAGTAAAGGGGGTACCTGGGGTGTCTCAGTCAGCTAAGCATTTAACTTTAGCTCAGGTCATGATCTAATGGTGAGTGAGTTCGAGCCCCACATCAGGCTCTGTGTTGACAACTCAGAGCCTGGAGCCTGCTTTGGATTCTGTGTCTCCCTCTATGCCCCTCCCCCACTTGTGCTCTGTCTCTCAAAAATAAATAAAAGCATTAAAAAAAATAAAAATAAAATTGTAGTAAAGAATACTTTTCAGTTTTTTGTTTTTTGTTTTTTAATTTATCATTTTAATCCTTCCTGAGTGCAGTTCAGGGCAATTGAATTCATTCACGTTATTGTGCAACCATTACCACTATCCATCTCCAGAACTTGTTTTGTCTTTTTGAGTGAAACAACTAATCAAAGAAAGTTGTTTATAGAACCTGGTATCCAGCTGAGGTGATTTGGGGCAGGGATAAGAGGGAACAGAATAGCCATATGCAAAACCTGCAGAAACTCCAAATTAGGGAGGGAAAGGGTCCCAAATGTTGATGAGATGCCCCCACCATCAGGCTCCAACCCCAGGTCTATGTGTGGTCTTAGGCCATTAAGGAGGCCAGGCCTGGAGGGGAGGATCCTATGACGTCAGCATGTCCAGCCCCCAGATTCCAAGTAGGACAATGACTCCCCAGGCCCAGGGCTGACATACCCTCTGCTCTTCACTGGAAAGTGAAGCCGCTCCCTCCTCACCCTGCCTTCCAGGAAAACCAGCCTTTCTGGAAACCTGGGGCTAGAGCTTTCCTCTTCTAGCCTGAGGGTAGGGGGAACAGATGAGGGGGGATTGGTAGGAGGTGCTAGAGGGAGGCCAGCTCACCCTGACCTCATCGCATTCTTAGAGCCTGGGAGAAGGTGGACCATTTCTCTTCCAATTTCCCAAAGCCTGTGGCTGTGATTTAGGGACTGGCTTTCAGACAGGAGAGCCCAGTGGGCCCCAAGGCCCTGCTGTAGGCAGGGACCTGTCTGCTTCCATTTGGGGGAGGAGGGCAGCCCAAACCTGGGTTCAAGTCCCCATTCTGCCATGTCCTATGTATGACCCTGAGCAAGTTACATAAGCCGAGCTCCTTTCTCATCTGTGAGGTGGAGGTGACAATGAGATCCTAACTCAGGGCTGCTGAAATACTTCAGGGGCACCTGAAGTCAGTCAGTTGAGTGTCTGACTCCTGATTTTGGCTCAGGTCATGATCCCAGGGTTGTGGGATCGAGCTCTGTTCTGGTCTCCACGCTGAGCATGGAGCCTGCAAGATTCTCTTTCTTGCTCGCTCTGCCACTCTCCTCTGCTTGTGCTCTATCTAAAAATTTAAAAAAATAAAATAAATTTAAAAAATAAAAAATAAATTTAAATGAAATATTTTAATCTTTTGCATCATTCCTGGGGCATGGTTTTTGCTTTGTAAATATTAGCTACCTGGAAAGCTAAAGAATTTAAAAACAAAGGACTTTTTGGGGACACCTGGGTGGCTCAGTCAGTTGAGCATCTGACTCTTGATTTTGGCTCAGGTCATGATCATCGGACTCTGGGCCTGCTTGTGACCCTCTCTCCCCTTGGCCCTTGAGCATGAGGTAGGATTTCGACTGGTGCTTTGGAAGGGGTGTGCTTTCAGGCAGGGGCAAAGGTGTGGAGGCGGGCCGGGCAGGGCCCAGTGGGCCATGGCTAGAGGCAGTGCTGGGATAAAGGCAGGCGGGTAAGGGGGCTGGCCAGCCTCCAAGTGGAAGTCAAGCACAAAGCGGAAGGCTGAGGCCCGGGCCAGGCTCCGAGCCCTCGCCTTTTCCTGTTCGCCAGATTTCCCTTCCTCAGGGACTCATAGGACTTGGGTTCTCAACAAGAAACTACTGTCCCTGCCTCCCCAAATCCCAGGATTTGGAGACCCAAAGAAATAACAGATCCCCCTGCTCAGACTCAGCCCAGGGATCGAGGAGAGTGGGAGGGGGCCCTTTTGGCTCACTTTATTGGTTTGTTCTTCTCTCAGGGTGAACACCTCCAACATGGCAGCTGATATCCAGCATACACCCAATACACGTGTCCTTGGCCTTCCTCCCGTGGCAGGATGTGGAGTGGGGTGCAGTCCTGACATGGACCCACTCTCTCACCAGAAACAAATCCATCTCACCACCAGCAATGGAAGTCCTACTGAAGGTTTCTCAGGAATTTAAAAGGCAAGGTGCCAGGGCACTTGGGTGGCTCAGTCAGTCGAGCGTCCGACTTTGGCTCAGGTCAGTTCGTGAGTGTGAGCCCCACATGGGGCTGTCTGCCGTCCGGCTGTCTGCTGTCAGCGCAGAGCCTGCCTCGGATCCTCTGTCCCCCTCTCTCTCTCTGCCCCTCCCCTGCTCATGTGCATGCGCTCTCTCAAAAATATACATTTAAAAAAAATAAATAAAAGGCAAGGTTCCTAGTAGAGGAGGGCTTCCTGACAATCCTGCTTCCTCTCCCAGCTCTTTCCCTTGAAATTTTTTCCCAGAAGCCTCAGCCTCCTCTTTGCTCCTCCACTACTCCTTCTCTCCTTGCCCACAAAATCCCAGGTGGCTTGCAGCCCTCACACACTGCACTGAGTGAGTGTCATCAGCAGGACTGGCTTCCATAATTTGCGGGGCCTGGTGTAAAATGAAAATGTGGGGCTCCTGGTTCAGAATTATGAAGAATTTCTGGGGTACCTGGGTGGCTTAGTTGGTTAAGCACCCTGCTCTTCATATTGGCTCAGGTCGAGATCTGGCAGTTGTGAGATCGAGCCCTACGTCGGGCTCCAGGCTGAGCATGGAGCCTGCTTGGGATTCTCTCACTCTCTATCCCCCTCTGCCCCTCTCCCTCACTTGTGTGCACTCTCTCTCTAAAATAAATAAACATTAAAAAAAAAGAAATTATGAAGACTTTCAAGACTGTGACAATAGAACATTAAATCAAGTCCTGGACCCTTCTGAGCACAGAACCCTGTCATCTGCATGGGTCATATGCCCATGAAGCTGACCCTGGCCCTTCATGCGTGTCCCACATGGACTAGATGTCAAGTGTCATGAAATCTGAGACCCATCCCCATCCCAAAAGCACCGCAAAAGAGGACAGCTGCTCTGGATTACACCCACCCCCACCATCAACCCCTCACTTTCCATCCTGCCCTCAGGCCCACAGCAGAAAAATCTGAGGTCTTGTATTTGAGCCTATCATACCATTTGCAAAGTGCCTTCACATGTTCTTTGAGAGAGAGAGAGAAAAGTTATCCCATTTTACAGTTAGGCAAACTGAAATTGAGAAACTCCCCACCTGAGCTGGCACCTTACTGGCCAAAAGTACATGTGGCTTCAAAAGTCTGGCTTCTACACCCCCTCAGCCTGGAGCCATTTCCACCAAAGAAAAAATCCAGACACCATCTGAAGTGAATACACAGATGATTCAAACTTCAACATCGAGGGAATTTATTTTATTTATGTTGTAACAGCAATTTCTCGTGTTGAAACAGCCTCACCCAACCTCAGACAAACGCCAGGACCGAATCAGATCTCCATAAGTGGAACTGCTGATGAAAATTCAGGAAATGTCCCCATTCCTCCCTGATTCACCACACACTGTACTCCTGAGGCCACAGGCAAAGAAGAAAAAAGGGGACCCAAACTTATATTCCAAGAAGTTTATGGTAGGGTACCTTGGTGACTCTATCGGTTAAGCTTCCTACTCTTGATTTCGGCTAAGGTCATGATATCACAGTTTGTGGGTTCAAGCCCCGCATCAGGCTCTGCGTTGAAAGTGTGGAGACTGCTTGGGATTTTCTGTCTTTCATTCTCTCTGTGCTCCTTCCCCACTCATGCCCTCTAAATAGATAGATAGATAGATAGATAGATAGATAGATAGATAGATAGATCTAAAAAAGGGTTTATGGTAGGGCTACTTGTTTTGTTTTATTCCTCATGAAAACTTGGGAAATCTTTATTTTTTTTAAGTGAGCTGTATATTTTGGAATCATTTTAGTTTTACAGAAAAGTTGTAAAGATAATATAGAGTTCTCTCACCCATTATTCCCGTCATTATTAACATCTTGTAATGTTAATATAATACTAGCATCATTCCTCGCCTTACTAATGTCTTGTGTTACCATAGTATATTTGTCAAAACCAAGAAACTGACTCTGGCACATTGCTAGGAACTGAAATCCAGACTTGATTTGGATTTCACTGGTTTTTCCACTAATGTTCTCTTTCTGTTCCAAGCTTCAATCCAGGGAAGCACACGGCATTTAGTGGTCGTGTCTCCTACTGAATCTGTGACAGTTTCTTCTTGCCTTTTACATCTGGAGAACCCTAAGAAGGACGGGCAGCTATTCTTTAGAATATCCCCTGGTCTGAGTTCCTCTGGTGGTTTTCTCCCAATTAGATCAGGGCTATAGGTTTTTAGAACACCACAGAGTTGAAGTGCCCTTCTTATCACATCCAATCAAGGGGCTGTGACACACACATGACACCACTGGTGAAGTTCACCTTGAACTTGTGGTTATGGTGGTTTCTGTTGACCTGCTCCACTGTGAAGTTACTATTTTTCACCTATGAAACTCTACCCTTTGAAAGTGAATCAATAGGTCTACATCACCCACAAGTGGGAGAGGGCAGAACGAGGCTCTGCCTCCAGGAGGAAACCTTGATTTTTTTAAGTTTATTTATTTATTTTGAGGAGGGGGAGGGGCAGAGAGACAGGAAAAGAGAGAATCCCAAGAGCCGTGAGATCATGATCTGAGTTGAAATCAAGAGTCACTTAACCGACTGAGCCACCCAGGCGCCCCAACCTTGACTTTTTATTTTTTTACTTAAAAAAATTTTTTTTATAGTTTATTCATTTTTTAATAGAAACAGAGCATGAGTGGGAGAGGGGCAGAGAGAGAGGGAAACACAGAATCTGAAGCAAGCTCCAGGCTCTGGACTGACAGCGCAGAGCCCAACGTGGGGCTCGAACCCACGGACCGTGAGATCATGACCTGAGCTGGAGTCGGATGCTTAACCGGCTGAGCCACCCAGGCACCCCTTGACTTTTTTTAATGTTAGTTATCTTTGAAAAAAATCCATGCTCCTGGTTTAAAATGCAAAAGATGCCAAAGGATTCAGGTGAAAAGTCTCTTCAGATCTCTGTCCCCAAAAGTAACAATATCACTATTTTCTTGTGAATCATTCCAGACTTATTTTATGCACAGGTAAATATATATACTCTGCTCCACCTATCTTACACAAAGGTAACACACCAGCCGCACTGTTCTGCACCCAACCACAGCATAGCTCGGACTAGTGAGACCGTATAAACCACCCAGTTGTCTGACCAGGATGGATGGTTAAGAAAACTGCATTACTATATAGCAAGGGCCTGGCCACAGCCACCAGCAGTTATAGCAATAAATAGTATCTGGTATCATGGAAAAGTAATATGTCAAATGAAAATCAAGAGCAGAGTACATACGATTTCTATTGGGTGGTTGCTGTTTTTCAGGAGAATAAGGTTCAGAAGAGGCCATAGGAAACTGGAAATCCCTGAGATAAAAACAAAGACTTGTGAATATAATGTTTTGCTATATATAAAAGAAAAATAAAAAGATGGGGCTGTGAGCTTTGGAGAGCACAATCTCGAGGATGCCACCGGTCGATGGCAAGATCCTGTCACTCTTTTTCTGGTCAGGGAGAGAAGGGCTGTTTGACTTCCTAGAATCTGTCTCCCTGAACCAAGGGTGTTTGCACTTAATTGCATTGTGGAAGTAAGAGTAGAGCAAACACCAAACACCCCACCCAGGGCAGGGACAGGATGTAGATTCTTCAGGCCTGAAGTGTCAGGCTCCAGGCCACACACTTGTGGATGCCCTACACCCCAGCACTACTCACAGCCTGCAGGATGAAGTGCTGTCTTTCAGCCTTGTACCTGCTCATTCATCCATCCATTTATTCATCCATCCACCCATCCACCCACCCCTCCACCCATCCACTCATCTGTTTCCTTTATTCACCCAACATTTGCTGTGTGGCTGAGTCTGTGCCAGCTAGGGGGATTTAGCTGTGGCTGAAACGAGTATATGCTCTTCCTCATTCTGGGGAGTACATCCAAACCTTGAGCTATTTCAAGAACACAGAAGAGGGGACTAAGCCAGCCTTGGTGCAGGGCTGTTTCATGAAGGTGCCCAGTGGGAGTGACCCAGGCTTGGGGGACAAAGGGGAGAAAAGGGACACTCCACGTGAAAGGGCAAGAAAAGTCCCACAGACCAGTACCAGCCCCAGTTACCAAGCCCTTGTCCCAGTCTGGGCCCTGTGCCAGGTGCTGGGTGGTCAAGAGCTCATTTCATCCCACAGTAGCCCCTGTGAGCAGATATTATGATCTCCACCTTTTCACACCTTTATTGAGATATTGACATACAACATAGATACGTGTAAGGTGTACGATGTGATGCTTTGATGCATGTGTATATTGTGGAATGATTACCACAATAAGGTGAATTAATACCTGCATCCCCTCACATAAGTACCATTTTGGTTTTTGTGGTGATAATATTGAAGATCTACTCTTTTGACAACTTTCAAGTATATAATATAGCCTTTTTAAAAAGTTTATTTATTTTGGGAGAGAGAGAGAGAGAGAGAGAGAGAGAGAGAGAGAGAGAATGCATGCGAGTGGGGGAGGGTCAGAGAGAGGGAAAGAGACAGAATCCCAAGCAGACTCTCTGCTGTCAGCGCAGAGCCCAACGCTTGAGCCCACAAACCCATGAGATATGACCTGAGCTGAGATCAAGAGTTGGATGTTTAACTAACTTAACTGCCACCCAGGTGCCCCTATAATATGGCATTATTATTAATAGTCACCATGCTGTACATCAGATCCCCCAAACTTATTCATCTGATAGCTGAAAGTGTGTATCCTTCCACCAGCATTTCCCCCATTTCCTTCTTTCCGCTGCCCCTGGCAACTGTCAGTCTACTTTCTGTTTCTACGAGTTCAGCAACATACAGTATTTGTCTTTCTCTGACTTACTTCACTTAACGTTATGCCTTCAAGGTCCATCCGTGTTGTTGCAAATGGCAGGATTTCATTCTTTTTTATGGCTGAATAATCTTGCATTACCTATTTTCTTTATCTGATCATCAGTCAATGAGCACTTAGGTTGTTTCTATGTCTCTGCTATTGTGAATAATGCTGCAGTGAACATGGGGGTGCAAATATCCCTTCAAGAGAGTGGTTTTGTTTACTTTGGATAAATACCCAGAAGTGGAAATGCTGGATCGTATCGTAGTTCTATTTTTAGTCTTTTGAGGAACCTCCATACTGTTTTCCATATTGGCTGCACCAATTTACAATCCCACAACAGTGCACAAGGCTCCCTTTTCTCCACATCCTTGCCAGCACTTGTTATTTCTTGTCTTTTTGATGACAGCCATTCTAAGGATGTGAGGGGACATATCATTGTGGCTTTGAATTGCCTTTCCCTGATGATTACTGATGTTGAGCATGTTTTCATGTACCCTGTGGTCATTTACATGTCTTTTTTGGAAAAAGGTATTATCTCCTTTTTAGAAATGAGGATGCCAAAGCTGAGAGAGGCTGGGTGACTAGACCATGGTCACACGGCACGTAGACGGCAGGTGCAGCGCTTGGGCTGGGGCATCTGGCTGTAGAACCTGTCCTTTCAACCTCCATGGAGTTCTGCCTGACATTCGAAGCTGTTTTCCTCAGCCTCAGGTGATCTCCTCACTCATTAGTGTCAAAAGAGAATCCTCAGTAGTCCCGGACCATTTTTCCCCCCTCCACACATTTGTCCATGCTCTTCCCTCTGCCTGGAATACCCACGCTCATTTTTGCCCCGTTTAAAAAGTCTCTCATTTATTTGAGGCCAATTTCAAATATAGATTTGAGCTGCAGTCCCGCTTCAAATGTTTCTCCGTAGCAGCATGGCCTCGGGAAGTCACCTCACCTCCCAGAGCTTTATTCTTCTTGTCTGTGGAATGGGCATGATAGCAGCATGATAGCAGCACCTACCGTGTAGGGTGTTGTGAGGCCCCAGTGAGGTTATAGTGCACTTGCCATGAGACCTGCCCTGGGTCATACAGCTCGATACATGTCACTGACTCTTATTCCACTCTCTGCTCTAACTTCCTTGTCTTACTTCATTTTTTGAAGTTTATTTATTTTGAGAGAGAGAGAGAACTAGTACAAGTGGGGGAGGGGCAGAGAGAGAGGGAGAGAGAGAGAATTCCAAGCAGGCTCTGCCCTGTCAGCACAGAGCCCGACAAGGGGCTGGACCTCATGGACCACAAGATCATGACCTGAGCCAAGCCGAAGTCAGATGCTCAACCGACTGAGCCACCCAGGCGCCCCTGTCTTATTTCATTCGTAGATTCAACAGCTATTTCCTGAGCACCAACTATGTGCTTGTCAAGGACAGGGCTGAGAGCTGCTTTTCTTGGTCTCTCCCTGTGCCTAGTCCAAGGCCTGATATACAGAAGGCACTCAAGAATCGCAGATGGAACAGGATGGCATGGGCTGGACTCTGTCTGTTGGATTCCCCCATTACTGGGGGAATCATGAATCTGTCCCTAAAACCCTCCACCTGCAGCTTCCTGGTCTATAAAGTAGGAATACTTTCAAAATCAACATTTAAAAAATATCTGTGTGCTGTGCTGGGAAAAATAACAAATGAGACGAAGTTGTTGGCTCAGGAAGTTTCTAGGGTCTGAAGGGCCTGAAAAGGGTCTGAAAAGTGAGCAGAAAGTTATAGCCCATTATAGCAAAGTGATTTGCTCTGGTGGCGGACAGGGTACTGGGCAAACACAGCTTGGGTATCAGAATTAAATATTAGCTAGAGATGGTTTCCTATATGTTGGGCTCTGTGCTGAGTGGTTTATGTGAACTAACTTGTCTAGTCATCACAATTTTATCAGATGGGTACTATTCCAATCAATCATCTACCAAGAGGGGTGCCTGGCCGGGTCAGTCGGTAGGGTGTGCCACTCTTGATCTCGGGTCGTGAGTTTGAGCCCCATGTTGGGCATAGGGTTTACTTAAAAAAAAAACAACTATTCACGGAGAGAAAGGTAGTGGAAGGTCACGGAGGTCGGATAACTTGCCCAAGGTCACACAGCTGGTGAATAGCAGAGCTGGAATCAGAGCCCAGTCCTTCTGACCCTTGACCATAGGCTATCTTGAATCAGGGTGACTAATAGGGAATGCTAAATTCTCCTCTTCTACCTCTCAGAGGACAGATGAGGCTATATCTACAAATCATGGGGCCTGGAGATGTGGAGGAGGGTGTCCCAGGGTTGAAAAAGCACCTCAAAAAAGGCCTCTTTTTGAATCTCAAATGAGGTCAAGGTCTGTCCAGAATCCCAGGCTCTGAGCAGTTGGCCACATCCTGTCAGCTGGGCTCCTGCAGGGCTTAGAGCAGGGGGAGGACTGAGAAGATACAGGGCCTGATGTCCACACCAACATTGTTCCTGTGGGCCTAGCTTCTCCCATGAGGTAACTGCTGGTTCCCTGAAACGCGCAATGACCTTCCTCCCTCACCCCTGGGGGGGAGGTGCGTTTGCGGCCTTAAGTGGCAGCTGCTACAGAGTGCCTCTTGAGACTTCCCCCCACTTTCTTTTGTATGTCCACCCCCATAGCCTGAGCATTATTCATGTCTGAAATACCTCCACAAGTCTCAACAGCCCTGCCCTTCACCCAAGACTACACAGCCTCATGGCCCATGTTCTTTTAGAAGGTCATCTTCCAGGGGCGCCTGGGTGGCTTGGTTGGTTAAGCGTCCGACTTCGGCTCAGGTCATGATCTCAAGGTCTGTGAATTCGAGCCCCGCGTCAGGCTTTGTGCTGACAGCTCAGAGCCTGGAGCCTGTTTCAGATTCTGTGTCTCCCTCTCTCTCTGCCCCTCCCCTGTTTGTGCTCTGTCTCTCTCTGTCTCAAAAATAAATAAACGTTAAAAAAAAAAAATTTAGAAGGTCATCTTCCTCTCTGCCCTTGCTGTCTGACCCCCCATCGGGCCTTTCATATCCTTCTGCTTTCCTGGGTAAGGCAGAGACATGACTGGTGTTCTGGCCTCGAGGTGCCCACCAGGAATTCATCCACAGACACCATCTTCCGATCAGCCTTTGGGGCCCTGGGCTGCCCAGCTGATCTATCAGTCATGTGCAGTTAAGACACCCCCCAGGACTGTGGGGATATGTTAACATTGACACGTCAGCTTGCCCTGGACAACACCTGCATTTTGGAGAAAGTAAATGATGGTGAGTTAGAGCCTCTCCTAACTGCTCTGAGGGGCTCAGAAGGCTCAGGCGTCAGGCCTGGCCTGCCCATTTCTAAGGCAGAAGGAGCCACACCCCTCTAGGGATGCCACTTTGTGGACAGTCCCAAGGATCAAGGCTCGTTGGCAGAGATGGCCTTGTGTGATGTCTGTAGCACACACTGGGGCCCACCCATGCCCTTTCAGCCTGTGCCATTTACTTCCAGCTGCCAGCAGCCAAGTCTTGTTGCCCAATGGCTTTCTGGTTACCTGGTCACTGGCTGCGTGCTTAACATGACCAAGTTCAGTCATGACAAGTCCATGCTCTGCCTGCACATGCGGTAGACCAGAGGGTCACAGCAGCCCTGCCTCCTCCAGTAGACCCGGTGGTGACGCTGAAGGCACACACCCCTGCTCCTGGCTCTTCCTGGCTCGCACGGGTGGCCCCCTCATTAACAAACCCTGGATGGGCTTCCTTCCTTGCCTGTCTCACCTCCCACATCCTCTGCCAGTGCTTCCAAGGATCATTTCCCAAAAGAATGTCTTGCATTTGAGTTCTGGATTCAGAGTCTGCTTGCGAGGAAACCCAAACTAAGACAGTAGTGAACTACCAACATTCATCAAGCACTTTCTCTGTGCCAAGCACCCTGCTCAGTACTTCACATGTTTTGACTCATTTGATCCCATGACAGCCAGGGCTGTGAGGAAGGAACCGTTCTCATCTCCATTGTATGGACACAGAACCGACTCAGAGCTGTGGCTTGATGCCAAACAACTCCTCTCATGACACATCCACTAGCAGCCTGAATTGCTTTCGGTTCCTCAAACTGCTGTGCTCGCTCACCTCCTGCCCTCTGCCCTCTGTGGTGGGTTCGATCACTTGGTCACACAGCAAGTTAGAGGTTGAGCCACCTGGTTCAAGAGCAGGACCCCAGGCCTCAAACCCTCACACTTCACCCCTGTGGTAGGCAGACCAAGAGACCCTCTGCATGGCCCCATCCAGCACCCGTGCCTGTTACTTTCTATGGCAACAGAGGCTTTGCAGATGTGATTAAGTTAAGGATCTTGAGATAGAGAGATCATCCTGAATTATCCTCGTAAGAGGGTGTCTTTCTGTCTCTTTCAGACAGAAGGTGACCTGGCGACGAAGCAGAGGGACAGAAAGGTTTGAAGATGCCACACGACTGGCTTTGAAGATGGAAGGCTGGGCCATGAGCCTAGGGATGTAGGTGGCCTCTGGAAGCCGGGAGAAGCAAGGAAACAGATTCTCCCCTGGAGCTTCTGGGAGGAGCCGGGTCTGCCAACTGCTTAACCTCAGTCCAGCAAGACTGATTTCGGATTTCTGGGCCTCTAGAACCGACAGAGAACACATTTCTGTTGTTTTAGCCGCTACTTTTGAGGCTGCGCAGCTGTGGCGCGTTCCTGGCAACAGCAGTGCCGAAGCCACCTCGTGGGACTGTCACCTGGCAGGGCACATCTTAAAGCAGCAGGCAGGTGCGACCTACTGCAGGGGACACCTGGGCTGGAGGACATCAAAGGGCCCTGGTCGGTCTGAGGTGTTCAGCAAGAGCTGCCTCAGCAGAGGCGGGAGGGCAGGAAGGAAGTCCCTGGGAGGGGAGGGAAAGGGAGGTGCCGGCAGAGGGAGCAGCGCGTGCAAAGGCCAGGAGATGGGCGGAAGCTCAGCCATTTGAGGTTCTAAAGTGATTCAGTCCGGACAGAGGACAGGGGTGGAGGGAGAAACAACAGAATCCATGTGGTGTCAGGGCTCCGGGAGTGTGTGTGAATGGGGCAAGGCACTTGACCTCTCTGTGCCTCAGTTTCCTCACCAGCCTGATGGGGATAACGCATAGTACTTATGTCACAGTGTTCTGTGAGGTTTAACCACATGTGCAGCACTTGGTACAGTGTCCCGTGCACAGTAAGGGCTCAGTAAACCTGGCGTTTACTCCTGTTCCCATCAACAGCTAAGTGGCTGGCAGCCCCCCTCCTGTGGGCACACAGTCCAGCGCTGGCCAGTGGGGGGCCCACATCCCTCTGACGGTGGGATTTGGGTGGAGTTGCTAGAGCCAGCTAGCATGAGCCCAGGACTTTTGCTGGAAGTTCTGGGAAAGCAGGTCAGCCTGGAGTGGCTGGGGGGTGGGGGGCATCTTTATCACCATGGCAGGGGGGGCCTGCCTGAGAAGGAAGCCAACAGAGGGAAAGGCAGGGCCCTGGATGGAGTGAGGCTGATCTTGGTGGTGTCACCTAGGGCCCTGAATCCAGACATGTCAGACAGTCTGGTTACAGGGTCCACTCAATTCTCCTTTTTGCTTTAGGAGTTTTAACTGAGTTTCTATAACTGGCAACCAGGAGAGTCCCGACTGATAGATGTGTTATCAGTGAACACACATTGACTGACTGAGCATTGAGGGCTCTGGTACTGTCTTTAGGTTGGGGAGGGGGTGACTTCGTGGTAAGGGCCCCACTTCCTATAGGACCACAGGGACTGGGGAAAAGCACTCTCTCCTGGGAAAGCACTGTCTCTGTTCTCCCCACCTGCAGGCCCTGGCAACCACAACTAAGGTTCCCTCCAAAGAAGGATGGGGCTCTGCTCAAGTCAGGTGTGTACCCCACCCAGAAGCTGAATCCCTGTTTTCCTCTCCCTGACCCAAACCTCCCCCAGCAGGGAAGCTCTCCCACCTCACTTAGGGGAATAGGAAAGGGATTCGAGTACTAGAGTCCTAAGGACAGCCCAGGGGGTCCGTGCCATTATCAGTCCCATTTTACAGATGAAGACACTGAGGCCTGAGAGGTTAAGTTACCTGTCCTCAAAGCTGGGGACCACCGAACAAAACTCAGAACTCTTTTCTTGCCCCCAAACATGGCTTCCTTCTCTTTAGCCATTTTTCCATCAGGTGTCCTCATTTTTTCTGGCTTTCTTGCTCTCTCAAGTCTATATACTCTAATTCATTATAATTACTCATTCCTTGCTCCTAGGTCATAAGGAAGAATGTTTGGCCACGTCTGGGTTAGTGTCTTTGCTCCATGTGGTAGAAGCTGTGTGTCTTTGGGCCAATGTCTTTACCTCTCTGGGCCTTGGTTTCTTCAACTGTGGTGGTAGAGAGCAAAACATGCTCTTAGGCTTTTTATAAGAACTAAGTGAGTTAATACATGTAAAATGCTTAAAACAGTAAGCCCTTCAGAAGTACTCAATAAATGGAAGTTTTTATAATTCATTTCCTTTAGAAATTATATTGTGTAGTATTTCTTAGAATGAAATAGAGAGAAAGATTCCCTGAATAAGTAAATAAATGGTACAACTTTGAAAACTACAATTTCACCTAACTTTTCTCCCTCCTTCCTTTCCCCCCTCTTTCTTTTCCTTTCCTTTCCTTTCCTTTCCTTTCCTTTCCTTTCCTTTCTTCCTTTGTTCCTTCCCTCATTCCTTCGTTCGTTCCTTCCTTTTGTGCTTTTTAATTTTGAAGCCCGTATCCGTTGGCAGAAGAGCAGCAGCAGGGGGTGGGGTGGGGTGGGGTGGGGGTCCGGTGCTTCCTGCTTCTCTCCCTGGCAAGTGAGTGGTATCAGGTCAAGCCTCCCGCCCGGAGCACCTGGAAAAGGCCCAGAAACAGGTGCCTGAAACTGGGACTCGCTTTTCTCCAGCAGGCCTGTGCTGACTGTGGCAGCTGAGAGGCTGCAAAGCTGGCAGGGCTTTGGTGTCTCGAGGCCTGTGGCCACAAAAATCTGAATACACCCCCATCTTGGTAGTAGTACCTGGACAAATCTGCAGGCTTGACGTGCGACTCTAATAACTGTGAGGAGTACATTCAGGAAATTAGATAAGAATTTCAGCAGAAAACTGGAAAACATAAAAAAAGAATCGATGGAAGTTCCCAGACTGAAAAATACAATGCTGAAGTTGAGATTTGCAGCTCAGGTCGCACACAGGCTCTGAGGCACTGGCCAGGTTCTGGTCCTAGGTCAGCCTTTGCTACTTACAATGCTGGTCCTGGTTTCTTTTTGCATGGAGGTGAAATCCACACAACCTACAACAAACCATTTTAAAGCGCAGGATTCAGTGACAGGGTGTTAACAGTGTTGTGCAAAAACCAGCTCTAGTTTCAAAAATTTTTCATCACCTCACATATACCCCATGCCTATTAAGTAATGACGCCCCATCCTCCCCACCCCATCCTTGGTAACCTCTAATCTGCCTATTATGGCCGTATCACATAACATAAACCATACAGGATGTAACTTTTGTGTCTGGCAGAATTCTTTTGCTTAGCATGTTCTCGAGGTTCATCCAAGTTGTAGCCTGTATCAGTTTTTGACTCCTATTTATGGCTGGATTATATTCCATTGTATGGATGTACCACATTTTGTTTATCCATTCACTTATTAATGGATATTTGAGAATTGTCCCTGCCTTTTGGCTTGAATGAATCATGTTGCTATAAACTTTGCATACAAGTCCCTGTGTGCACATTTTCATTTCCCTTGGGTATGTACCTAGGTGTGAAATAAGCCATTGTTTCATAACTTCTTATTGCAGTTTCCTTGTCGATAAAACGAGCTGGTAGTGGTGCCTAACTCGGAGCGTTACCCGAGACAGTGAACGCAAAGTGCTCAGCTTGATAAACGGTTGCTGTGGATCAGAGCTGTTACCTGATTAGGTTGTAAGTATTTGTTGACGTGTCTGTCTGCTGCGCTAGGTCACAGGTTCCTGGAGGGCAGGGGCTTTTGGATACTTGTCTGCATCCCCTGGTGCCCGGCATCCTGTCTGACATGGAGCAGAAACACTCGGTAACCATTTCTGGAGTGTTTGGAGCTGATTCGTTCCCATGCACAGCTTTGCCCTTCCCTTGGACTCTGCCAGTGCCCTGAGGAACACAGATGTTAGTGCTCTTTTTCGACCACTGAGGAAAATGAGGCTCCTGGAAGCTGAGTACCTTGATTAATTATAAGGCTGAAGAGAAGCAGAATCTGAAGTCTGGGTTCATTCATTCATTCAACATCAAATATTTACTGAGCACCTGCTATGTGCCAAGCATGTTCTAGAGAGTGGGGTCTTCATGAATTATTTAGAAAGAACACAAATGAGATCAGTAGGTTACATAGTATATATATAAAGGTCATGCACTATCCACTAGAAGGTGATATGTGCCAAGGAGAAAAATAAGGCAGAAAAGGAAGGTAGGGAGTTGGCAAGGGAGGGTTGAGAGAGTTTCAGTTTCTATGGGGTGGCGGTGAAGGCCTCACAGAGAATGGGACTTGAGTCCAGACTTGAGGAAGTGAGGGAGTCAACCATGTGAATGTCCGTAACTATGACTCAGTAGGATCAAATTAGAAGTTTTGGATGAAGATCTCTCTGGACAACGATGATGCTAATGATGATGACAGCAACTACTTCGTGTTCAGCTGCCATGTGCATAGCCCACGTTGCCTTCATGATTTCGTAAGCACCTCAGAACAGCCATGTGAGGTGGTATTACTATTATTCCCACACAACTCATCAGTGGCTGAACAGGGATTTGAACCCGTAGGAGTCCAGAATCTGTGCCATGCATGGACTTCCCACAGCTTCCTGGGAGGCAGTACGGTGCCGTGGTTCAGAGTTGGGCTCTGGAGTCAGATCTATTAACAGGATGCCTTTGAGCTGCTTGCTTAACTTCTCTGGGCCTTAGTTCCTATCTCATAGAGGTATGTGAGGATTGCATGTGGCAATAGACATAAAACACTTGCTCAGTACATGGGGCAGTTTCTGTTCTGATTGTCATTGTTATTACTAGAGAAGTTTTGCGTTTTGGAGAGCTCTCTGGCCCAGTGGATTCCATCTGGTCCTAACCAACTTGGGATCGACCGTATGACTCGTCAACTGTCTAGGCCAACAAAGGTGCACGCCACTCATACTTGGAGAACAGGGGACCCTCCGAGACCTCGCTGAGCTCGGCCAATCACGTTCTAATTGTTCTCATATACTTCTCAATGAGTTTCTGTAGCCAGCAGCATTCCCAGTTTAGGCTCTAGGGACACCAGGGAAAAATGCTCTGTGTTAGCTCTAACCCTTCCCTCCCCTCAATTAAAGATCTACCCCAGGGCCTTTGGAGAGAGGACTGACCTCCAGATATTTTGGAAGGGCCTATCTCCTATCAGGAGCCGATTCTGGTCTGAGCTGAGAGCATATTCATGGGCCAAAGTCTGCTCCAAAGTAAACACGTCATCACATTCCTCACAGCCTGTAACCTCCATGGGGAGAAGCTCGGGCCATCATGGTGCAAGGGTGGTGAGGAAATCTTATCTGACTCCATTTCAGCAGGATCCCACCTAGTTTGAGCTTAGTGGGGGACATGGGGGAGAGAATGGAACAGATAATCTTAAACAAGTTGAATGAAAGAGCACATTTATTGAAGTTATTCTCTGTGGTGATGGGTAGAGGAGACAAGGTTTAGAAGACAAATATGTTATGTAGTGAAAGAGCACACATTTTATGTGGGTGTGCCTTTGAATCCTTATTGCTTTTTTCTGTCCATAAAAGTTAAACAGACTTGTTTTCTTTTCTTTCTTTCCTTCCTTCTTTTTTTTTTTTTTAATTTGTGAGAGAGAGTGTTCAGGGGAGAGGGACAGAGGAGAGAAAGAGAGAGAGAGAATCCTAAGCACTAAGCAGGCTCCACACCCAACATAGAGCCCGATGCAGGGCTGGATTCCATGACCCTGGGATCATGACCTGAGCCAAAATCAAGAGTCTGACACTCAACCGACTGAGCCACCCAGGCGCCCCTTTTCTTTTTCTTTTTTTAACAGTAAACTACGCATATTTGAAGTTTACAATGTGATGTGTTTACACATCCACCCCACCTTCACACTCATACACACATGCACGTATATATTAATGAAACTATGACTGCAATCAAAATGGGGAACATATCTATCCTAAAAGTTTCCTTATTTTCTTTTGTAATCTCCCCCTCCCATCTCTCCTCACCTACCCCCTAGAGCCCAGGCACGCACTGATCTGTCATTTTGGTTAGTTTGCAGGGGCGCCTGGGTGGCTCAGTCGGTTGAGCATCAGACTCTTGATTTGGGATCAGGTCATGATCCCAGAGTTGTGGGATCAAGCCCTGTGTCCAGCTCCACACCGAGCATGGAGCCTGCTTAGGATTCTCTCTCTCCCTCTGCCCTTCCTTCATAATGCTCTCTCTCTCTCAAGCTAAAAAATATATATGTATTAGTTTATACTTTCTAGAATTTTCTGCAAGTGGAATCACACAGTATGTGTATATTTTTTTTGTCTGGCTCCTTTCACTTAGCAGGATTATTTTGAGATTCAGCTGTGTAGCTATGTATATTCATAAGTCCTTCCTTTTTATTGCTGAGTACTAATTAGTTCACATACGGATGCATGACAGTTGGTTTATCCGTTCACCTGTTAATAGACCTTTGGGTTGTGTCTAGTTTTTGGTAAATAAAGCTGGTACGAACATCCAAGTACAAGTGTTTTTATAGACACATGCTTTCATTTCACTTGGGTGATTTCCTAGGAGTGGAATGGCTGAATCATATGGTAGTTATATGTTTAACTTTTTAAAGAAACTGCTTTCCAATGTGGGAGTACCATTTTACATTCCCACCAACAATATATGTTTAAAAACATTAGAGACACATTTGAGGTAGAAAGAAAATCCTTAAGGTTGAAAGTAAACGTTCTTATTTTTGTTTATTTATTTTCAGATAGAGAGCATGAGTGGGGGAGGGGCAGAGAGAGAGAGGGAGAGAGAGAATCCCAAGCAGGCCCCTCACTGCCAGCACGGAGCTGAACTTGGAGCTCGAACCCCCAAACTGCGAGATCATGACCTGAGCCGAAATCAAGAGTTGGTCGCTTAGCCAACTGAGCCACCCAGGCGCCCTGAAAGTAAGAGTTCTTATAATACCACCTCCTAGTAATTGCCTGATTAACTGTTTCCTGTAAGTCCTTCCAGCATTCTTTGTTTTCTTATCCACCTATAGACTCCGACTGAGACACAGAGGTGCTCTGCACAGGCTAATAATCTGACAGCCAGCCCCTCAACTTAATATTTTATTTTATTTTTTTATTAAAAAAAAATTTTTTTTAAACGTTTTTATTTATTTTTGAGACAGAGAGAGACAGAGCATGAACGGGGGAGGGTCACAGAGAGAGGGAGACACAGAATCTGAAACAGGCTCCAGGCTCTGAGCTGTCAGCACAGAGCCTGACACGGGGCTCGAACTCACGGACTGTGAGATCATGACCTGAGCTGAAGTCAGACACTCAACCGACCAAGCCACCCAGGCGCCCCTCAACTTAATATTTTAAAAACAGTTTTTCAAAATTTAGTTAGGCAGGATGTAGAGAAACTGATTTTCTGTTAATAAAGTATATCATTCCTCTTTCTTTTCAAAATACAGGATTTATTACATGCACAGAAGGAAACCTGACCTTTTAACTTATTTGGAATTATCCTGGAATTGTAGTTGTCCAAGCGGTCTGCTCCTTGCTGCCTGTATTAAAGGGCATGTGACTCAGGTGACACACTCACAGATGACAAGGTCTCGGGGCAGCACGTAGCTCTGACCAACAATAAGCTGACATGACCAAGGATCTGAGAGAATTGTCACCCAGCTGGACTCTGGCTTAGTGGCACAGCCAAGAGTTGCCCCTACTGTTGGAAAGAGAATGTTCTAATTTCCCTCAGAGGATGCTGTTTCTCTTACTGGTTCCTGCAGGGCTGTCCCGCGTGGAAACCTGAGTTAACTGGCACCGTGTTTTGATCTAGTCCATCGCTATTTGGCCTCCCCTTCTAGACCAGCACCCCACTAGGCTGCCTGGCTGAATAGCCCAGTGCATATATTAACATATATTCATGTTATTTTTATTTTAAAAGAATGTGTACATAGGGGTGCCTGGGCGCCTCAGTCAGTTGGGCATCTGACTCTTGGTTTCAACTCAGGTCATGATCTCACAGTTCGTGGGTTCGAGCCCCATGTCAGGCTCTGCGCTGTTAACTCTTGGGATTCTCTCTCCCTCTCTCTCTGCCTTTCCCCTGCTTTTGTGCACACACACTCTCTTTCAAAATAAATAAACTTTAAAACAGTACATTTATAAAAAAAATGAAAAATGTGTACATAAATTGGATTGTACAAATTCATGTTGGTCTGTAACTTGCTTTTGTTTTTCTCCACTAAACGATACATTTTGAGATCTTTTTGTAGATTCATCACACTCTTTTGTAAAACGTACCAAAGTAACCCCTCTGATGAATGTACTGTGCTGTGGTAGTTATCAACTGTAATGAGCATAGGAATCATCTCGGGGATCGTGTTAAACTGCAGCTCCTGAGTCAGTGGGTCTGGGGTGGTGCCTCACATTCCCAGGTGCTGACCAAGCTCCTGGTGGGGCCATACTTTGAGAAGCAAGGCTATATATATATAGTGGACGTGAGGGACCCACCAGTGAGAGACATTTGGGCTGTTATAAACAGTGCTGCAATAAACAGCAGAGTCAGAAGACCTAACACTGAACTCGTAGCTCTGATATTAACTGTGTGACCGTGAGTGGGTCACTTAACCTTTCTGGGCTGCCGGTGAGTTCCTCCTCCCTGGCAATTCGGCGAATGGTCACAAACGCCTCTACTCTTTTAAACCCTACGGATAAAAATAAACAGTCCCTGTCCTTGAGTGCTCTGAGAGTCATAATTCTAATCCTGGCGTGCAGCGCATTGGGGGAGAGGGGAGTACGCAAGATAAGGATGGAAAAGTCTTTGTCAGCTGTACTGCTGGCCACAAAGGCAGTTTTGTTCCAGTTGGAAGACAGTCTAGGTTTGCCAGGTGAGCAGTGGCTAGACAGGGTTTTCTTCAGCAGAAAAGTGCTCTGTGGCATTTGTCTGCACTTTAAAAAAAACAAACCAGTCCCGCACATAAATCTTCCAAAGAAGCCAAAGCCAAACTGGGTGGGGGAAGAGAGCCCCGTCATTTGCAAACTGGCTTTTTTTTGTGTGTGTGTGTGTGATTCCAGCAAGACTGGGGAGGGTGGGGTGGGGTATTCTCTGAGTGAATTCCACCTTGGACTGGGAAGGCCCAGAGGGAGGAAATCAAGGCCCTCAGCAGGCCCTGTCTTCCCACCCCTGCTGAATGAACAACACACACATGTCCAGTGGATGGTGGCCACCGCCTTCATTCCTTTACCAGCGTGAGGCAATTGCTTCTGGCGGCCATGGCTGCGGCCTCTGGGGGACTGAGAGCTCAGAGACTCAGAACTGACCTCTGGAGTCGGTTAGACTAGGGTTTGAATCCAGACTCTGACACCTAGTACCAGAGGGACCTGAGCAAGTGACTTAATTTGTTATTTGCAGCCTCAGTCTCCCTGTTTGTAACACGGGGATGATGATAATAGCATCAAGCTCGCAGAGTCTTGCAAAGATTAAAGAAGGTAAGTCATGGATGTGAGGTGGTCAGGCAATCAGGGAAGTGGCCATGTACTACAGCTATAGGATTCAAGGAGGGAATGTCGATAAAATCACAGTCACGTAGCCCGTTGAGTGAGTCCGGGAAAGAATGGCTCTCGTGAACGTCGCTCATTCCATTTTGAACTCCACCTTAGTCAGTGGGTGAGTGGGAGAGCGGGGTGCCTTCTCTGAGCATCCTGCCTACCAGCACCCCCAGCTTCTCTTAGGGCAGGGCTGGCTGGTCCTTCAAACAGCCACTGCCTTTGCCACCCCGTTGGGAGAAGACCTGCTTCCCCAGCACCCACGCACGTAGCCCCAGGACCTCTGCAGCAGGGGCTGGGGGTGGAGGGTGAGCCCTCTTCCCTCTCCAGTTGCTGCTGAGAGAACCAGCTCCTCTTCCTTGAGGGGATGGAGGCAGAGCAAATGTTCTCACGTACAGTTTGCTCCTCTTTCTTTCTGGCAGGGTGTGGACCTCGGTGTAAAATTACAACTGAGAAGGCCCCCGCCCTGGGGCAAAGATGTAACTGGGGAGGACGTCAGTTCATTTTGCAAGTCCTCGTTCTCCATCTCTGTTCCCTTTGGAAACTTTCAGTCTTTGCTCTTTGATGTCCACTCGTAGCGTAATCATGACATTAACAGACATTGTCATATCATAATCACGGCGGTAGCTCTCTCACAGATACATGCTAAATGCTTTGCACACGGCTTCTCATTTGTCAGAAACCCTCCAAAGGTACATGGTTAATGTAGGTTACAGGCAACCCCAGCTCCCTGCTCTTAATCTTGACTATTGTCTTTCTTAGCCCTTCCTTAGACTTAGTATCCAGTTTAGCACTCTGTGACCTTAGGCATATGATTATTTCTCTCAGCCCCAATTTCCTTACCTGTAAAATGGAAATAATAACAACATCACCTGGGGTTGTTACAATGATTAAATGAGAAGGGGCGCCTGGGTGGCTCAGTAGGTTAGGCGTCTGACTTTGGCTCAGGTCGTGATCTCGCGGTTGGTGGGTTTGAGCCCTGCATCAGGCTCTGTGCTGGCAGCTTGGAGCCTGGAGCCTGCTTTGGATTCTGTGTTTCTCTCTCTGACCCTCCTCTGTTTGTGCTCTGTCTCTTAAAAATGAATAAATGTTAAAAAAAAAAAAAAGAAAAAGAGAAAATGGCAGTACTCAAGAAAAGGAAGTTTCTATTATTATTATTTATTTTACTGTTTTTACTGTTACGAATATTCCGACATGCTACCATAGCAGTGGACCCCAGGACACCAAGAAACCACAGAATCCAGGTTCACCTGGGACCCCTTTCACAGAGCTGTGGATCCTGAAGTGTGGAGGTGGGTTTCACACATAGGGGCAGGATTCCAAGATCAGGACCCTAGTAAGAGTGTTATGTGTCTCTAGCTTATTAACTGGTTTATTGCAATATCATGTATATCTCTATACCTGCGTTGTTCAATATGATAACCCCCAGTAGCTAAAGGCAGCTATTGAGCGTTGGCAATGTGCCGAGTCTGAATTAAGACATGCTATAAGCAGGGCACCTGGCCGGCTCCATCGGAGAAGAATGCAACTCTTGGTCTCAGGGTCGTGAGTTTGAGCCCCATGTTGGATGTAGAGATTACTTAAATAAACAACTATTTTTAAGTAAAAAAATTTTTTTAATATATATTTATTTTTGAGAGAGAGAAAGACAGAGCTTGAGTGGGGGGAGGGGCAGAAAGAGAGGGAGACACAGAATCTGAAGCAGGCTCCAGGCTCTGAGTTGTCCACACAGAGCCTGACATGGGTCTCGAACTCACGGAACTGTGAGATCGTTACCTGAGCAGAAGTCAGTCATTTAACTGATTGAACCACCCAGGCGCCCCAAATATTTTTTTTAAAAAGACATGCTGTAGGTATAAAACACATGTCAGACTTCGAAGACAGTAATATATTTAAAAATATTAATTGTATATCTGAAAATTATAACTTTTCAGATATATTGGGTAAAGTGATCAACTTGTTCTAGTTGCCACAGACATTCCTGGTTTTAGGACTGAAATGAAAGGCCTGCAACCCAAGAAACCCCTTAGTCTTGGGCAAATCAGGACAGTTGGTCATCTTATTTTTTTAAGTTTATTTATTTATTTTGAGAGAGATGGTGGAAGGGCAGAGAGAGAGAGAGAGAGAGAGAGAGAGAGAGAATCCTAAGCAGGCTCCATGCTGTCAACACAGAGCCTGATATGGGGCTCAAACCCACACAATCATGAGATCATGACCTGAGCTGAAGTCTGATGCTTAACCAACTGAGGCACTCAGGTGCCCTGAGTTGGTCATCTTATTATTGGTTAAACTATATTATTGTAAGTAATTTCACCTGTTTCTTTTAAAGTGACATTTAACTTTTAAGCGTTACTAGAAAATTAAAAATTATATTGTGGAAAAAAATTAAAATGTGGCTCTCATGATATTTTTATTAGACAGTATAAGTTCTATTAGGTCTTAAACCCCAGCCTACACCCTGCCAGGAGACAGATGTGACAGTTGCCCTCCTTCAACAAGTGGCACAGAAAACAGCAACTAAACCTTAGCATAAAATAGGTGGTGTGACTGCAAGGGCTGTAAGAGTGAGGGACTAGGGGCTCCTGGGTGGCTCGGTGGGTTAAGTATCAGACTTTGGGTCTGGTCATGATCTCACGGTTCTTGAGTTCGAGCCTTGCAACATGCTCTCTGCTGTCAGCGTTGGATCCTCTGTCCTCCTCGCCCTCTGCCCCTTCCCCGCTCTCTCTCTCTCTCTCAAAAATAAACATTAAAAAGAGAGAGAGAGAGAGAGAGAGAGAGAGAGAGAGAGAGAGTGAAGACTAAAGGACAGGCATGGATTTCCCATGTTGAAAGGAGAGATGAGAGCATTCTAGGCAGAGGGAACTGTCTGAGCAAAAACATGGAGGTGATCAGGTGAACTTTCACACACTTGCTTGGAAAGAAGAACCCCTTCCATCCCGCTGATCCGGCGACTTGTACAACGTTGAGAAGTAGACTCATAGTGCTTCAGTCTTCCACCGGTGTTTATCCTCAAGTTCAGCCAGTCTTCTCCTCGTGGGTGTCTGTGCATCTGCTGCTGTCCTGCCAGGTCTACGCTGACCTGTAGGGGTTATGGCTCTGCTTGTGTTTTCTCAGTCGGTTTATTCTGACTGGGATCTCTCGGGGCTGCAGCAGATTGGTGTCAGCATATCTGTGAGTAACGGACATAGAGGGGAGCCATGGCTTTTTACAGAGACATGCTAGGGAAAATGCAGCTAATTCCGGCTTTTTCAGGGACTGGTAGTGAGGTCTCTTAATTTTGCCTGGTTTCCAGCTACCTTTATAGAGTGCTTATTGTGTGCCAGGCACTATGCTAAGAGTTTTGCTTGCCTTATCGAAGCACCCTAGGAAGAGGTGTGTTACCTCCACTACCTAGACCAGAAGACTGGAGCTTGCAGAGGCTATTTGTTCAAGATCACAAAGCCAGAATAGCCAAAAGTCACACTCAAAGCCTGGGCTTTTTGGGGCTTTACACTCTTCCACTTTGGACAGTTCTATACCAAGAGATCAGAGAAGGCTAGGACAGAATTTAGAAAACAGGGATTGGGTATTTGTTAAATGAAGGCCTTGTCGGGCAAAACTATGAAATGTACTGGCTAAAATGCTACCTGCAGAAATGTCTACCTGAGTTGTTCAGCCCTTTTCTTTTATCAAATATTGATGAGGAGTCATCTGAAGACTTTGTGTGCTTCCTCTCCTCAGTTCTCAAGCCACTGACCTCTACCTCTACCGTGATTGCCAAGTCCCCTTCATCTCCCATGAATTGTTCCCTGGAGAACTCTTTGGTTTCTTCTGACTGGGTAGAGAGAATCACTAGACTTGTCCTGAAACAGGGTGTCTCAGCTCTGGTGAATTGTACTGGATATTTTACATGCAGAATTATTTAGTTATTTGTGTCAAGACCTGATGAAAACAATTATATGGGAAAGGGGGCCTTAGCCCCCTTTCTCCATTAGCTCCAATCTTCCCTGGCAGGGAGCAGGTGCCTTGGGGCGTGAGACACTTGCTGATAAGTTTTGATGGATGAGTTTGGGTGGAGAAAGCATGGGGAACCAGGAAACTTGGGTATGAGGGAGGCAAAGGTTACCAACACTGTCTCTAGTGATTTTGGTGCTCAGATGGTGTGAACAAAGGCAAAACCCAGACTGAGAACAGGGTTCTCAGGGGGCCTTTAAACATAGTGCAGACTTTGGAGTTAGAATCAGATTCAAGACCAGCATTGCCTAGTCCATACCAGCTGACTTCTAGCAAATCTCTTTACTTAATCACTGAAGGAGTGGAATGGTCCTTCAAATAGCTATTTTGTCCCTACTATGGGCCAGGGCCAGGTAATCCACTCTCCCCTCAACCCCCCCCCCCCCCCCCCCCCCCGGCTGTTTTGAGCATTCCAGTGAGTGAGGCAATCTGTCTGAACAAAGCACTTCAGTGTTGTATGCAAATGACTTGTTTGTATAAATGTTACAACCACAAATCTGCTGGCTTCTCCTGGGCAACCCTCAGGCTGGAAGCCCTTGACCTCCATCCTGCCCAACTCAGATTCCCCAGGAAGACCCCTGTCCCTAAACCTGGGTTATGGGTCTCTTCTTGGCCCCAGGACACTCTGTGCTTTTCTTGCACACCTGCATTCCAGTCCTGTTTGTACTGTATGCCTTGGGCAAGTCCCTTAACCTCCCAGTTAACTCTTGTCAGGTGTGGCCAATAGCCAAGGAACTGTTTAGCACAGCTCTTAGCATAGGGGCAGAGCAGGTACTCAGGAAAAGCTAGCTGCTACTTTTACAATTATTCAGCTCTTGACAGTAGAGGTCTGGCCTGAGTTTCTGCCATATCCCAGCACCTAGCGCAGGGCCTGGATGAGTACACAGCAGGTACTCAATATATGGTGTTTGTAGGCAGAATAACAGCCCCTAAAGATGTCCAAATCCTAATTTCCGGAACCTGTCAATATGACTTACATGGCAAAGAGGAATTAAGGCTGTAGATGGGATTAAGATTGCTAATCAGTTGATCTAAAAATATCCTGGGTTAACCAACTGTCCGGATGGAATCACAAGGGTCTTTAAAAGAGGAAGATGTGACTATGGAGAACCAGAGAGATGATGGTGTGAGAAAGACTCAGCCTGATGTTGCTGGCTTTGAAGATGGAGGAAGAGGCCACAGCCAAGGAATGAGGGAGGTTTCTAGGAGTTGGAAAAGGCAAGGAAACAGATTCTTCCCTAAGCCTACAGTAAGGAATGCATCCTGCCAACACCTTGATTTTAGTTCAGTGAAACCCATGAGGGATATCTAAGCTACAGAACTGCAAGATAATAAATTTGTGGCTTTTTAAAGACAAAGTTTTGGTAAGTTGCTACAGCAGCATTAGTAAACTGATATGCACTGCAAATTATTCATTTCTATTACTACTACTAAGCTGTATGTGATAGTTGATTTGTATTTTTCTCACCCATTACTGTATGAATTCCTCAAGGTCAAGGAATAAGTTTGTCTTATTTAAAAAAAATTTTTTTTAAGTTTATTTATTTATTTTGAGAGAGAAAGAGACATCCAGAGTGGGGAGGAGCAGAGAAAGGGAGAATCCCAAGCAGGTTCTGCACTAACAAAGTGGGGCTCTAACCCAAGAAACTGTGAGATCATGACCAGAGTGAAACCAAGAGTGGACGCTTAAGGACTAAGCCACCCAGGAGCCAGGGAATGTTTGTTTTATTTACCATTAGTTCTCAAGTGCTAAGAGGGCCTCCCACACAATAGGCACTCAGTAAATGCTACTGATGACACTATTATAATTCGCGTGAATTTAACTGATACAAATAGTAAAGTGTCCATTCCTTCTCCGTGTCCTCCAGTGTCTAACACTTTTGTCTGGCACACAGCAGAAGGTCAATAAAAACCTTTATTGAACCTTACCGAACCTATACGTGGATCAAGTACTACTTACTCCCCGCACTCCCCTCTCTCATGGCCCACGCCGCTGCTCCCGCCCATCCTGAACGCCCCTTACTCCGGTGACCTTCTTCTTAAGCCAATGTCTCCCCACTGGCTTCCTTTTCGCCTAGGTAGTGAGCACCGAGCACGGGGTCCCTGGACACCTTGCCGGCCGTGGGGTGCAGTGCACGTTTGGGACCGCAGGGGGCGAGCGTAGTCCGGGAACGCCCGCCGAGGGGTTGGGACGGGGCGGGGCCTCGAGGGCGGGTCGGCTCAGTGCGCAGGCGCGGGTCCAGACGCCTCGCGCGGCGAGGGGCAGGCGGCTGCAGAGCAGTCCCGGCCGCGGCTCTAGTAGCAGCGAGTTCGAGCCCCGCTCCCGCTCCGCTTCGGTTCTCGCTCCCCCGGCCCTTGGGCCTCCCGACGCCAGTCCCGGGCAGTCGCTGCGCTTTGCGCTCTCCCCGCCGCCAGGATGCCGGTAACTGAGAAGGACCTGGCGGAGGACGCGCCGTGGAAGAAGATCCAGCAGAACACCTTCACGCGTTGGTGCAACGAGCACCTCAAGTGTGTGAACAAACGCATCGGGAACCTGCAGACCGACCTGAGCGATGGGCTGCGGCTCATCGCGCTGCTCGAGGTGCTCAGCCAGAAACGCATGTACCGCAAGTACCACCAGCGGCCCACCTTCCGCCAGATGCAGCTGGAGAACGTGTCCGTGGCCCTCGAGTTCCTGGACCGTGAGAGCATCAAGCTCGTGTCCATCGGTGAGTGCCCTGGCCCAGCCGGGCGCCGAGGTGTACCCTCCCGCCCCCGCGCGTGCGCCGGGGGGAAGCCTGGGTCCCCCTGCCGCGCGCCCCTACCGCGCCCAGCAGCCGCGGGCTGGGTGTGGGCGCTGAAGCGGGGTGCGTTGTCCTCCCGGGAGAGGGGACGCAGGAGACCTAGGTCTCCTTCCCAGTGCCTTTTCCTGGGCTAGGACTTTGTGTGATGGCCTCGCTGTGCGTCCTTGGGGGGCTGTGGATCCTGGGCTTGGGTTGGGGCTGCACGGGGAGAGCTGGGGCTGTGGCATGTTTTCCGCACCCGCGGTGCCCCTGAGGGGGAGCTGAAAACCTCTGGTCCACGGTCCATAGAAGTGGGGCCCCACTCAGATGTTCCCCAAAACGCTCGCCCCGCTGCGCCCAGGCTGGTGCGCTCAGCGGCTGACGAACGGGCGGTGGCTCTGACGCCTGGCGGGAGACTTGGGGAGGGACAGTTCTCCGAGCCTGGGGCCTCTCCGCTCAGGTGGGGACGGCGACCTGTTACCCTCCCCCGCCGTCTCTGGCTTGGGTGTGGGCCCCGAGGTGGGAAGGGGAGCTGCGGGTGGGGGGGGGGGTGTCCTCCTCTCTCCCTCTGCTCCCAGCTCAGCTCTGGCTGGGTGCCTTGGGGTGAGCCAGCTCTGCCGCCGATGTGATCATTTAGGGACAGTAGTGGTATAGTAACTACTGTTTTGTAGGGAGAGCCCAAACTTGTGCGCGCTGTGTGCCAGCAGCCTTCCAAGTTCTCAGTCCTTACACAAGCTGGGAGTTGGGGTGTTCTTAGACCTACTTTACAGACAAGGAGGGGGGTCCAGAGAGTTAATCGACTTGCCCAAGGTCTTGGAAGTAGGAAGAGTCTCGCTGAGAATGGAAGGGAAACGGGTACAATGAAAGGAGACTTTGCCTTCCTCTCCTAGCCTTCCCCACACCAGGGTCTTCCTGAGAAGGGGGAGGGAGTTGGTGTCAGGTTCCGCTCCCCTCCGCTGGGAAGAGAGAATGAGGGTCAGGTCCCCGCCAGGACCTGGGGTAGTTGAAAGCTTCCAGGAAAGCCACAAGGCTGCTGAGGGCCTGGGCTGTGACTGTAGGGGGAAGGGGTGTGTAGTTATGTGGGTGCGTGTGTGCACTTTTATGTGTACAGAGGATGTAGTGTGTACACAGCGTGGATGGGCAGAGAAAGTGTGTGCACCCATAGTGTGTGTGTGTGTGTGTGTGTGTGTGTGTGTGTGTGTGTGTGTTTTCTGCCAGGTGAGGCTCTTGCTGGAGGAGCTGGCCCAGGCCTGGGTCTGGGGTCTCTTCCAGAGAAAGCCAGGCCTTATAGTGACTCCTGTGATAGGAGGAAAGGGTGGTGGGTGATGGGCTGCACGGGGTGGGTGTGGCTGCTGGGACTTTCTCCAGAGCAAAAGGGGTTCCCTCTAGGCTGAGTCTCCTCTGTCCTCTCCCTCCCCTTCCCCCACACCTGCCCTGGCAGGTAGGGCCGCTTCCTGCTTCCTGGGCCCAGGCAGCCACCCCATCAAGGGTGGCTTCTCTGCAGAGCTGTGTAACAGGCTGCCTCTTTTTTGGGGTCCCATCTCCTACAGCTGTGGAAGGAGAGCCCCAGAATTATCCTGGAACTCTCCCCTTTTCAGAAACCAGCTTTCCTTCTGGGGAATCTCAAGGCCTGGCTGAGCTCAACTGGGATCGCTTCTTCTTTGTTTTAAAAATGTGTATTTGTTTAATTAAATGGGCGAAGAAACTTAAAGTAAATCAGGAGTATCCAAACATGACATGAAATCTCTTCAAAAAAGCAAAACAAAACAAACAAACAAATGAAACCACAGCACCAGAAAATCCTGGACTGCCTAATTTACCAACTGTTTACAGAGGCTGTGCTGGCTCCGCCGTGGCTTCCCGTCACTGCCCTGAACTTGGGGGTCTCATTCTAGACTTTGTCTGGTCCCTTACATTTTCCTGTTGACCCTCATGATTTTCATTTCTGAACCCACCTAGGACATAGCATTGTCCTGACATTCCCAATTAGCCTCCCCTTCTCTGGTTGTGGACTTGTGGGCTGTTGGCAACTTCTTGCTGTGGACCTGTTCCCACCACAGACTACATTGTTTCATTTTATTTTAAAATTATTTCTTGGATCCTATTCCCCCAAGTGGCATTCCTGGGTCAGAGTGTGACCACATTTATGACTCCTATCATTGGCTGCCTAGTTGCTCTCCAGAAAGATCTCACAGTAAACAGGTTTTCCAGCCTCTGAAGACTGGAGGGAGACTTGCCAAGTGCCAGAAGTCCCATGGGGGTGATGCCTGAGGCCTCTTCTCCCTGCTCCCGGGGCTGTTCTGGGTAATGGCCCTTCAGAAGAAAGTCCCGTCCAGCTCGGACTTCAGTTCAAGTATTCACTGCTTAGGCTGTGTTGCATTGTGCTGACAAAGACCCTGGCTCCAGTTTGGTGGGACACACTAGGTGTTCTGTGTGTTCTGTTTATCACCCCATTGATCACCGCCTGGAATCCTCAAGGTTTGGTTTCCTTGTCTATGTAACCATCTGCTTCACCAAGTCACTGGGAGGGTACAAGGCTTGCCCTGGTTCTGCCTAAGTGCTTAGAAAATGGTCATTGCTGTTATTTCTGTGGTTGTTGTTAGTATTATTATCTGCACTTAAAGATGAGGAAACAGGAGTGAAGTAACTTGCGGAGATCACCCCGCTACTAAATGGTGACTGGAAGCTGGGTCTGCCCAGTTGTGAAACTGACCCTTAACTGACCTGCTTTTCAGTGTCAGAAATGAGTGAAATACAGCCCCTCTCCCCCAGCCAGAGAGCCCCGGAAACACCAGGTTTTGCAAGTCTGGGATGTTGGGGTAGCAGCTGGACACTCACGCTTTGAGCCTTGAACAAAGTCTTGAGCAAAGAGGGAATCTCAAGGCTTTAGGTGAGAGGATGAATCCTCTGAACTGGGATGAGGGTCCCATGAGATGAGTGTCACATCAGGAGGTGAGCAGAATCAGTTTGCATCTAGCATCAAGATGAACTTGTTGAGGGAATGGCTGCCCTGTGTTCACTGGGGTTTTTTTTGGGGGGGGGGCGGGGAGTCGTGGCGGCAGTGGTGGTATTTCCTGCTACTTAATGGATGGTGTTTTAGTCCATAATCTGGGAAGGTATCTTTGAATGGATACAGGGTTTTGTATACTTTGGACAACTTCCAACAATGTACATTGTTGGGAATCATAAGAGTTGTATACAGGCGCCCAGCTCTGAGACATGAGATGGTCAGAAGCTGCCAGAGGACTGGTTTTTCTGCCTAGAATTCAGGGACAGACAGTTCTGGCTGTTTATTCACATTCGTGATTTGTTGTAAGGTGGGCCCAGTCTAGGCTGCATCCAAAAGTTGAAGATTTTCTTCAGTTTCTTGGTCTGTCTTGGGCAGTTCATAGTGAGGCCTCAGCATAAATAATTCTAGTTGCCTGCCAGGAGCTGGCAGTTTTATTTACTTGTTTTTCCAAAAACCTTTCTGACGCTGGTCTGCTTAGCCAATTTGGAGAAAAAGGGGTCTCCCAGCCCAAGAATGACAATCAAGGCTGCCTGGAAGTTTGGGTGGTGTGTTTTGGTTTGATCCTTTAGAAGAAGGAATTCTTTCCTTTTCAGAGGATGCGGTCTGACCCTAATGTTTACTTAAGGTGCCTGTGCCAGGCCAGCGCCCCAGAGCAGGCAGGGTGTGTGTTCCCAAGACCTTGGGTCACCGGGCAGAGTTTCCAGGGTGGTGGGTCACCATGGCACTCAGTCCCTTTTCCTTCCTGTTGCCCTGCCCCCACCCAAATAACATACAAATACAGTAATCCTGAATTCTATTCTTTCCTGAACTACCTGGTAAACGCCAAGTGTGTCTTTTTAGGTGAAAGTAGTAGAGAATGCTTTAAAAGTAGCAAAGTTGCCTACTTTGTCAGAATTAACAAGTTCTGGGCATTTGCAACAAAGTAACACAGTGCGAGATGCGGATCTTACCTTAGTTAAGAGCAAGGATTCTTGGTTCAAATCCCACTTGCCACTAAGTAGCTGTTAAGAAACTTCGGTGCCTTGGTTTCCTTATCACCAAAATGGGAATGACAACTACCTTCTTTAAAAGGTTGTTATAAAAATTAAACAAGTTAATATTTTAAAAAATGTTTGGAACAGCACATAGTAAGTGCCGTGTGAGTGTTTACTCAATAAATAAAGTACTGGCCAGTAGTGTTCTCAACAGCCATGCTGGAGGGTTTGCACGCCTAAAGGACGTTTGAAATCAGGGCCACACTGGGGAGTCCAGCTTGGTTGGCTAGTGTCACTGCTGCTTGCTATAACAGGGCTGTGGACTGGCCTCCTTGGAAGGGAGGACCCCTGGTTATGTTGTGGCTGCCTCCGAGGCCCATTCATAGCAGCTTTGTTTCTGAGACCTGGACTGGAGCTTGGGGCGGTCATTCCATCCTTTCACCCCATGCGGGAATCTCTGGGCCAGATCACTTCCAGATGGCAGTTGGGCTCTGTGGAGCTCCTCCAGCAACGGCAGAGCCAGAGTGCCGGGCAGCAGCTGCCTTCGTTCTTGGAGAGGCTGTGCTGAAAGGAGGGCTTCTATTTGGACCCAGATTACGTCTCCTGGGCACTACCCCTCCCCTCCTTGCCGGGACCTGGTTTTGTGCTGGGGCGGGTGTACCGGGTAGTTGAGGATGGCTGCCTTGCTCCTTGGGCAACAGACGCTCAGGCTCAGAGCCTTTGGGCCTTGGCTGCAGTGGTTTCAGAGCTGGGGGTACCACGTCATCTGCTTTCTCCATAAATGGCCTCTGGGTCAGCACATAGTAGGCTATCGTAGATATAGCTGAAGGGTTCAGGGCGTGCGTCTGAAGCTATATTGCCAGGATTCTAAGCCCCACCCTGCTCCCTAACAGCTGTGCAACTCTGGTCCACTGCCTTAACCTTTCTGAGCCTCAGTTTCCCCATTTGTAAAATGGAGAATAGTTGTTCCTATCTTAGTTGCTGAGAGCGTTATATGTGACTAAGTTTATAGCATAGTGCTGGCATTATCATTAATATCAATATGCTTCTGAACCCTTAAAGTCTAGGACTTTGTCTTGTTTTCCATCTACTCTCTGGCCAGTCCTACTGCTGTCATCTGGTGTGTCAGATATTTCCTTCCCCCCAGCTTGGAACTTCTGATGCAGATGCCTCCTAAGATCCTTTCTTTCTTCCTTTCCTTATTCAGTAAATCTAGGAATGACCAACTCTGGGCCAGGCCCGGTGCTAGGGCCAGAGGGATAATCAGAGTCAAGGCCCCAACTTGCGTCCTATACTGCTCAATGCAGAGGAGGGAGTAACCAGAGAGTGTCCTTGAACCTTCAGGCACACACAAAAATCACCTGGGGACCTTGGTAAAACTGTGGGTCTGATCAGTAGGTCAGGTGAGAAGGCTGAGATTCTGTACTTCCAGCCCCTCCCAGTTGCTACTGTTGGTGGCGGTGGTAGGCCACTCTGGAGGTAGTAAAGATCTAGAGGGCAAGCCCTCTGGGGGGGGTGGTGGGGGAGAGGAGCACCTTCCCTCAGGCTGGGATGGGTAGTCTGGAGGGCTCCCTGGAGGGAGGGCCTTTAAGCTGGGGCCTATACCCTGACTAGAATTAGGCAGGTGAACAGACAGTTAGCCAAGTGAGGCACAGAGTTTGTCACACGGGGGTCAGAGGGGTGGCACAGGTGACAGGAGCTGTCTCACAAAGGGCCTTCTGAGGCAGGAGGCTGCCAGCCAGGTATCTTCCTTGAGGATGCTTGGTGTAGGGTAGGTGAACCCAGCTGAAATGGATCATCTGATCTGGGGCCCTCTTGACTGTTACTCCAGTCATTCCTGCCAGTAAAAAATTTTAATGTGCCCCTTTCTCATATATGCAAATTTATAAGCTATATTCATATATTATTGTCAGTCTGTATATTAAATATTAGTAACACTTACCTTCATTTTAGATGACAAATCCAAATATAAAATCTGATTTTTCCTGTGCTCTAATGAACTATCTTGCGCACCTTGTGGTACGTATACCCTATTTGGAGGCCCCCTGAGGGCTTGTATTTCTGCATTTCACCTCCCCCCGCCCCCCATGTTGTTGCTATTCTGCATTTAGTTTTGATGTTTGGTTATCCTCAGTTAAGGAGGTGGATCTATAATTCTGTCCCTTTCCCCCAACACGTTGAACCAAATGAATAAACCCAATGGAATGAGTCATTTCAGTCTAAATGGGTGCTATTTCCTGCTCTTATAATGATTAAAATTGCCTTTCATGACATTCTACTAGAAGCCATCCTTCATTACTGTTGTAAATCTAGTTATCCATTAAACGTGTTCAATAATCACCAGATTGGCTCGGGTTACTGTATAATAAACAACAGCACTTTCCCCTTCTGGGGCTTGGAAAGTGGCCTTGTATTTTTTAAGTGCCTTGCTCACTTTTCTTGGGAAATTGAGTCCATGTTCTAGGGAGAGAGTTTTGGGGAAAGATGATTAGAAAACCAAATGGTTCTCTTTATATACTAAAGGATAAAGCAGTACATGAGAGTAGTTATACATGGTCTAAAGGATGGAACTGTTGGGTATTTTCATTCTGTCCACTTAGTGTCATGATTTTTTTCATCCCCAAACATACTGTGCTATCCATGCAGTTGCTACCTTTCTTCCAAGAGCCTTACAGCAGTTGCCTTAAATACATTCATTTGATAAGTTGTAGATAGTTGTCATAACTCTTCTGCAAGCTGTTCAGTTATAAAAAAAAAAAAAAAATGATGGGAGTTGACTTACACCCAAACATAACTTTTACCTTCCCTGATCCCCTTTTGACCAGTCTCTGTGCAGTAGAATGTCCTTGGTTAAGATTTTCTTGTACTATAAGCAAAAAGCAGTTTGGTTTTTCACTTAGTCAGGACTGACTTTATAGGTTATAGGTCTGAATTATTTTGACAGAACATGTGACCTCCTCCTTTCCCCCATCATCAAAACCTAGCATAGGTAGAATGGATAGGTAAGGAGGACACTTGTCCTCCTCCTGCATATTCCTTGGCTTTTCCAAGGATGCACACGGATGAAGACATTTGTGTACTGAGTGTTGAGGTGTGCACATGCATCCTCTCACATAATATCTAACATTTTCCTATGGCTGCCATCTGCTAAGTATGTCCTGAGTACCTTGCCTTACTTGCTTCTAATCCTCATTATGAACCCTGCAAAGTGAGTGGCTTTGTATTTATTTCCACTTTACAGGTGAGAAAACTGAGGCTCAGATCAGCCTCCCTTCACATGCCAGGCATGATGTTTGCCTGCATTAAACTGCAAAGTATTTTTTTTTCATCTCAAAGTTTGGTTTCATACTTAAACTAGATACACTGTAGTGAGAGAATTCATGCAGCTTTAGTTCCGTCCTTTTTTTGTTTGTTTTTTTTTGTTTTGTTTTTTGTTTGAAATGCTCCTTGAGCTTGATTAATGTGAAATTGAAATTCTCTTCTACAGAACAGAACTTTTTTTTGGCCCATTGGCCATGCCTCTTCCAGTACTGTAGAGCTTTGGGGCCTTCTTTTCCGTTCTGGGGCACCTCTGCCTTTATTTGGTTCCCAGGGGCAGTGATTTCACTGCAGGTTTGCAGTGGGGACCCGCTGAAGGCTGCTTTGGGCAGCCAGGCAGGGCTTCCTTTGTGAGGCCTAGAGGCCAGAGATGAGGAGGAGGTGCCCCTGGAATTTCTCCTGGTTGCACTCCTGTGGGGCTCACGGTGCACACCACTTGCGGGGGTGGGGGGGTGGGGAGTGGTGGGGTTTGTGGAGACCTCGCTGTGCTGGGAGATCCTTGGTGACAGCCACCATTGGCACAATCGTGCCCTCTCCGAAATGACCTCACTCTCCATCCTTTCCTTTTGCCACCTTTAAACATTAACCGGCGGGAGAGTGTGTTGGGTTGTGCCTGCTGCTGAGCAGAACCTTTCTTTTCTGGCTGGCATTTCGTCTTTATCAGTCTGGCCGCCCTGGCACAAGCCGCTGCCCGCTCCCATGCCAAGCCAGCAGCTCCTGGCTCATCTTCATGGAGCCTTGCTGTGTCGCGTAGCTCCGCCAAGCTGCTCCAGAGCTGAACTTGTGTCCCCAAGGGCTTCTCCTACAGCACTCCCAAGAAAGGAAGCCGGTCTGGCAGGCCTACTCAGTGCTCAGCCTTCCCCAGAAATCGCAGGGGCTGGTTTGTTGCAAGGTCTGGGCGTTAACACAACACTCCTGTTCTCCCTCTCTGAAGGCCCTTTATGCTGGCATGAATTCCTTTTCTCATGGAGATCTGAAAGCTCTTTTGACTAAATGGGTCACCTTTCTGGGTATTTTCATAAGGCTGGTCAGCTTTTGCCATGCCAGACAACTTCTCTGGAATTTCCGTTTAGATATAACGAGAATACAGTGTGGAATTTTGGCTTTTGAGCTATAGGGAAATGGGTGGGGATTTGTGGCAGGGATATGTAAATTTGCTGCGGCCCATAAATTCAGATTTTAAGATTAAAAAAGGCACGCAGCAGTCGGCTTTCCTTCTACAAACAAGAATGGTGTTACTTTCGGCCCCCCGCTGCTTGTGACCAAGGCAGAGGCAGGCCTCCCGTGGAGGCTGGGGTCTGAAAAGATTCTCGGTTGCTAAAATCAGATTCCTTCATGTCCCCTGCCGCCCCCAAGAAAATAATCAAGTTCTTATCGTGCTGGTACTGCACTGCTTGTGTGAATCACCCTGATTCCTCTGTACCTCCCTGAAGTGATTTATCAGATATTCCAGGGAAACGGGAATTATTTGGCATCCTGCGGTCTGTTAGGAGCATGGCTGGGCCTGGGGTTTCTTTTCAAGAACAAAGTGATTGTTCCCTTGGTGGCTTAAAGCCGGCCTGAGGCAGGGGGTTGGGGATGGGGGTGGGGTACTAGGCGCCACCCTCCAGGGGACCAAAGGTGCTGAGGTCTTAGGGCTCAGGCCAGAAAAGGCCTTTGTAACTAGGCGGTTCTGTTAACTGAGCAGGGTTCTGGGTTGTGTTTATAAGACTCCTTGTCAGCGGAGGCAGAGGCTGGAAGGCCAATGGTGTCTAGCTGGTGGGATGAGGGGCCTCTCCGTGGGGCTTCCAGCCCTCCAGGAGCAGCACCCAGTCTGTTCTGAGAGGAGGAGCCTTAGGAATCTTGGCTTGCAAGCACCCAGGCAGTGGCATGTCACATTCCTTATCTGCACCAAAGGAGGCAAGCTGGCACCTGGGGAATGCCTCTCCTGTCCGGGAGTCCTTTATAGGAAATGATCCAGGTGTCACATTACGTGTCCTGTCGGGCATGCATCCCTTACCACAATTACCTCTCCTGTCCCTTGGCACTCTTGTTTGACACCTGTGGGAAGTCACATCTGAGGTGGGAGGGCTTGAGACCCTCTCCTGGACACCCACGTCTCCCCACTCACCCCATGCCCACCCCATTTCATAGCTTCCTGAGCTCTATAGATCTCCTAACTTGCCTGTTTTGCTCTCCCACTGGATCATGACTGCTGATTCAGGGGCAGGTGTTGAATCCTGTGTTCACCTCCTTGGCTCCGAGCTTGGCACCTAGTAGGAACATAATAAATAAGTTATCGGGTAAATACACAGCTTCAGGCATAGATGGGTTGAATAATAAATCTGATACATTAATTGGTTTGCAAGAGACTTGCTTTCAGAAAATGCAAAATACTTATCCTTTGGGGCCAGTAGTGAAGTGGGAATTATGTGCAGTGGACCTCGGGGTCCAGGGTCCCAGTAGAACACCTCATTTTTGGGACAGTGATGCTGAACTTAAAGAATTCAGCACTTCATAGTCCTTCTCTGAACGTCTATGATTTGCTTCAACTGTTAGAGAATAAAGCCTTTTCCTAGTGATCATGCGAGGCTTAGAAAAGGGATATAAATGGAAGCCGCTGAGAATCACTATAGTAATAGTAGCCTAGCTTCATTAATAATAATGAATATATATTGAATCCCTACCAATACCAGAAATTGTGATCAATGCTTTTCACTGATAGCTAAATGAAGCCTAATTGCAATCCTGTGGGATGTAGTTATTGTTGTAATCCCCATTATACAGATGAGGAAACTGAGGCATGCCTCAGATCAGCCACTGAATATGTGGCAGACTATGATTCAAACCCTTGTCTGAGAAATTTTAACCCTCAAAGGAAAATCATCAGCATGTCTTCAGAATTCACTTCTAAATACTTTTTTTTATATTAAAATGTTGTTTTGGGGGGTGCCTGGGTGGCTCAGTCGGCTAAGCATCTGACTCTTGATTTTGGCTCAAGTGATGATCTCAGGGTTCATGGTTCAGGCCCCGTGTCAGGCTCTGGGCTGACAGTGCGGAGCCTGCTTGGAATTCTCTCTCCCTCTCTCTCTGCCCCTCCCTCACGTGCACTCTTTCTCTCTCTCAAAATAAGTAAGTAAGCTTAAAAAAGAGTTGCATTTGTGCTTATTGTAAGAGAGTTGCAAGAACATAGAGAAATACAAAGAAAAAAACCATATCACATGTTGTGAAAAACCTTAACAAATGTTTTTCTACTTTTAGGGAATTTTGGGTAATGGCTGCCTTTTGATCAGAATGGGAAAAGGGGATTGCATTTTCTCAGGAAAAACGAGACTGGACCGGAAACGTTTTGTGAAATCATTCTGATCATACTGATGGTTGTAACAAGACTCATCCTCAAATTACCGCGGAGCTGTGCCAGCATTAAAATTGGAGGTCTTGGTTGAGGCTTATGGTTTGCAAGTCTCCCTTGGTCTAGAAATATGTTTTGGTCAACCACAGAGTGGGGGTGTTTCATCTACTTTCTGCCTCTTAAAAGTTTTTAGGACCAACTTTTATTGGGACTGCCAGGGTCTCTTAATAATAGTTATTATGTTTGGTAACTATTATGCCCTCTTCTCATGGTTAGCCCAGCGTGGAAATTCATTGACTTTTTAGTTGCTCAGCTCTATTAGCAATTTAAATGTCTCAAATATGAGCCGAACAGAATGTAGTTGGGCAGCTTGGTTCACCTGTGCCCATCTGGGAACTTTTAGAAGTATGAATATTATATGCATGGCTGGTGTTTTGAAACATTTTCTCAACAGCCCTCAGGACACCAGCCTGTCTTAGCCTTGTTCGAGGTAAAGGAGTTGGAATGAGACCGCTTCCTGAGTGTGCTTAAGAGGACAGGTCAGTTAGACCCTGCCATTTGCCGGCTGGGAGACCTGAGGCAAGTTCCTTGACCTCTCTGAGGTTCCATGTCCCAGGCTATCAACAGTGCCCCAGCTGTTGGTGTTGTTGAAGATTAAACAATACAGTCTTTATAAAGCATGTGGCAGATGATAAGTGCCCCATGAATGGTGGTCTTTCCTTCCTCCTCCCCTTTCTCTCTCCTCCTTCTTTGGCCTGGGGTGGCCCCCTCAGACTGGAGGAAGAAGTGACCTAATTATCTTGGAAGAAGAGAGGTGGGTGGGAATACTCCCAGAAATTGGTCAAAGGTACCTCATACTGAATAAGCTGCTTTTAGAAGAGGTGACTTGGGTTTTTCAGTGGCTGCTGGGCAGGAACCATGGGTCAGAGGCACTTCCTGGTCTTCCGGCCAAGCTTCCTTAGGTTAAGGGTAGAAAACAGGTGCCAACTATTCTTGACGTCTTCCCCCACTTTCCCTTTTGTCCTGTTTGGCTAACGGCTAACGGATCTGTTGTTTTAATTAGCTTTTTGGCCCCTCCTTTCTTTCTTTAATCCTTTTTGTCTCTTAGGATGTCCTCCACTCCCATTTCTTTCCTGGTTTTGCTCTCATGGAAGGGGCTGTTATACTGCCCAGGTGATATGCTCATGGGTGTGGGCCTTGGCTCTGCCCCTTGAGAGCTGGCTGACCCCAGGGAGTGTTTTGCCTCTAGGAGCCTGTCTTCTAGATGCAGAATGTGATGATAAACTGCTCTGCCTTATTGAGTTCTAAGGTATAAAGAGAATGTGCATCTCAAGCCCTTAGCACCGCTCCTGGTCATAGGCAGTGATCAGTAAATGACAGCTGCTGCTCTTGTGTTGCTGGCATCAGCATAATTACTGTGCAGCCCCACACCTCCCACTTCACCCTTCTCAGGGCTCAGTCGAGGAGGATGGAGAGGAAGCGGCCATGCTGCAGATGAGACTGTGCTCACTGCCTCAGTGTGTGCTTCCAATCTGGAACAAAGGGGTGTGTACCAGCTACCCTCCCTGAGCCAGGCTTGGCTCTGCCTTGGCCCTGGGCACTGTTTCCTCTCCCTCTAGTCCTGGCCCTTTGATACCTGGGATCATGGTGGGGCTTCCTGCCAAGATTTTTGCTGTCCTGGGTGTGGTCTTAAGCCCAGCACTGCCCAAATTCATGTCATGGAGCTAGTGACAATATTTTTACAGTAGTGCTTGGAAACTGGGATCCTGGGGTCACACCCTGTACAAATAGCATCAGGGTTATTGGACTGGGGTGACTGGAGGAGATCGGCACCAGAAAATTCTATGGCTCCTAAGTCTAGAAGGATGTGGGAGATTGTGGGGGGGGCATCATTCCCAGTTCTTTTCAGGGGTACACTAGTCTTAGTCCTGCCTGGCTGAAGGGATCTGTGTCTTGTGCGGCTGCCTATTTCCTTCAGTTTCTCCGTGAATACAAGCTGCCTGCTGTTTTCCTGGCTGGGCCAGATTTCTAATACTGCAGCCTTTTAAGGGAGTGTCATTTTTAGGTTGTCTCTTTTAGGGGCAGAGAACACCCAACACCTTTCCCAGAGGTAGAATTTGTGGGGGTTTTACTTGAGTGATGACTAATGCAGATCTTTGCGTTTTAATGACGGGAAGAAATTAGTCAGCCTGGGCACTGTTTCCATGTGACAGGGCAGAAATTTAAACACTTGCACAATGGCTTTTGTTTCACCAGCTATTAAAGTTGACCATCAGGCGTTATCAATAAGATCAGCAGGTGTTCACCGCTCTGCTTCCGGAGACCAGTCTGTAGTCCTGGGAAAGGCCCAGAGCAAGCTGGATTTGGCACGACTGTGGGTCCCGGGCAGACCTGGGCCCGTTTCTACCATCACTGGGGCCTTGGAGAGGCCCTGCCTCTGTCTCTCAGCTTGTTTTCCTGCCTGTAAAAGGGGAGAACTGGACTAGTCTGTGTCTCCCAAACTTCAGTCATTCGTAAAGAAACCACTTACATTATTTTTGCCATGTCCCATGGCTGCCTCTATTTCATTTTTCTTAATATCTGCCTCCCCCCCTCCGTAGTTGACTCATTTTGAAATCAAGTGCATTTGAAAAGGAGACTTTTGTCACTGTTGTAACAAAAAAAGCAGTGTCACTAGGTAAATCGAGGTAACCGTAAATAAACTCAAAACAGTGTTATGAAATTCTGGCTAGCGCTATTGCCTATTGTTAGCAGGAGGCCGACTCTTTTGGTTAAAAAGGAAAATTAGGGGTGCCTTCGTCGGTTAAGCGTCTGATTTCGGCTCAGGTCATGATCTCATGGTTTGTGAGTTCAAGTCCTGTGTCGCGCTCTGTGCTGACAGCTCAGAGCCTGGAATCTGCTTCAGATTCTGTGTCTCCCTCTCTCTCCCTGCCCCTCCCCCACTCACACTTTGCCTCTCTCTCAAAAATAAACAGTAAAAAATTTTTTTAAAAAAAGGAAAATTAGCCAGAGATGGGTGTTCAGAGTAACCTAGCACCACATTGAGCCTTTCTCCCTGACCTACACAGAAGAATTGAGAAAGAATTGGAAAGAGAGTAATGTTGTCTTAGTGATGCAAAGAGACTGATAGAGTGTCACCAATAGCTCAGAATAGTAATGTATAGATGCTTTGTTTGATACATACTTGTAGAGCCTTCGTTGAGTGCCAGGATCTGTGCCAGGATCCTAGAGGCTAGGACAGAGGGGACTGGGGCTTGGTCACCTGTCTTGGGAAGCTCACAATCTAATGGGAATCCTAGAAGTAGGTTAATGTAAATGAAGAGCAGGACAGGCCACAAAGGTTTCAGTAAGAAAATCACAGAACTAAGTTCTGTCATGTGTATAGGAGTCTTTTACAAATACAGGTTGTTTAGAAAATTAAATTTTATTTGGAATTTTTAAAAAAAGTTGATTGATTGATTGATTGATTGATTGACTGAGAGAGAGAGAATCCCAAGCAGGCTCTGTGCTATAAGTACATGCCCGATGTGGGGCTTGATCTCACAAACCGTGGGATCATGACCTGAGTTGAAATCAAGAGTTGGATGCTTAACCAACTGAGCCACCCAGGCACCCCATAATTTGAATTTTTTTAAGTGAATAAACCCATTTCAGTCCAGAATGATTCTAGAGAAATGGAATATATTAAAGTTGTGTCATTGTTCTTATGGTGTTAAGAGAATGATCCATCTTAACCCTTTATGTGGTGGTAACCGACCTTAATTCCCTAAAGCCTAATTTGAGTTTTGAGCTCTTTTGGAGTCTATGTCCATTGTAAATAGATATAAACAAGATGGCCTGATCTGCTCTTTATGACACTGTTCCCCCCCACCCCCCGCCCCGGTCTCAGAGTAGCATGTCCTGTAGTTTCTGCAAGCAAGATATACCCCAAGATTGGACTTTTGAAATGCCTCCAGCTAGTGTCCAGGAATGAGAGGTGTTTTTTAAGGTAGTGGGATTGAGGCTGAGTCTGATTTTCCTGTCCATCTGCCAGCTGAGGGCAACACCTACTTCTCTTGGGTTTCTGGGAGGAGGGAAGTTGTGGTTAAGAATGAGGACTTGGGGGGCACCTGGGTGGCTCAGTCAGTTAAGTGTCCAACTTTGGCTCAGATCATGATCTCACAGTCTGTAAGTTTGAGCCCCGTGTCAGGCTCTGTGCTGACAGCTCAGAGCCTAGAGCCTGCTTCAGATTCTGTATCTCCCTCTTTCTGCCCCTTCCCCACTCTCACTCTGTCTCTCTCTGTCTCTCAAAAATAAATAAACGTTAAAAAAACACAAAACAATGAGGACTTGGGAGGCACCTGGGTGGCTCAGTCAGTTAAGCAACTGCCTCTTGGTTTTGGTTCAGGTCATGATCTCATGGTTCGTGAGATTGAGCCCTGTGTGGGGCTCTATGCTTATCACGTGGAGCCTGTTTGGGATTCTCTCCTCTCTATTCCTCCCCTGCTCATGCATGCACACACTCTCTCTCAAAATAAAAAAGTAAACATTTTAAAAAATAAAAGGAAAAAGAAAAATTTCTAAAAAAGGAGGACTTGGGTGCCAGGCAGCTCTGGGGTTGAATCTGGGACTTACTGTGTGACCTAGGATTGAGTTACATGATTTTTCTGGAGCCTTGGTGCACAGTGTTCTCACCTGTAAACTGGGGATAATCATAGTTTCTACCTGAAAGAGTGGGTGTGAAGATTTAATGAGCTAAATTTTGTAAAGTACTTGCCACATGGGAAGTGTTTAGGTAGGGCTAACAGGTAATCCACACTTCTCTGATTGAAAGGCTCAGGTGTTTACTACTCTAGGCTGGTAGTGAGTGCAGTGAAGGGGGACATCAGATTTGGGATTTGGTTAGAACATGCTGATTGGCATCAGGACATTCAGAAAGGATCTGAGATTTGGGACAAATGGCACCATGATCCCTAAGACACTGTGTATGGATCAAATCAGAATGAAATGGACAATGAGAAGAGCCTTCAAGAGGGCCAGTGGGGCAGTTAGAATCCTTTCAACCACAGGAATTGGACCCCAAACTGGCTCACATATAAGGAAACTGATTGACTCATGTCAGCAAGCACAGGGTGGGTTATGGGTTTGTGGGACCCAGTGCTCTGTCATCAAGGATCCAGGTTCTTTTCTTCTTAAAAATTTTTTAAAGTTTGTTTGTTTGTTTATTTATTTATTTATTTATTTATTTATTTAGAGAATGAGTGGGGGAGGGGCAGAGAGAAGGAGAGACAGAATCCCAACCAAGCAGACTCTACACCTCCAGCCAAAGTCAAGAGTCTGATGCTTACTTGACTGAACCACCCAGGTGCCCCAAGGGGCATATTCTTTGAAAATAAATTATGCCAATAAAGACAGGATACAGAGCAATAATAAATTAGAACTGCTTAGTTTGAGTTCTGCTGAGAGTGGGCTGGACACAAGGACCTGCACCCATGTGGAGATGCTTTTCTCAGGGGAGGTGATCCCAGGAAGCAGGAAAGAGGTACCGTGAGTGAGACAGGGAAGGAGGAGAAGCCAGTAGTAGGGTGAGTTATCAGGGCCACTGTTGTGGGCAGCAGTGGCTCAGTTCTGCTGGGACCTCCCGAGAAGTGTACAGAACGCCTCTAGAACTGCCCTCCTGAGAGGACAGGAAGCTGGCGATCCACTAGCTTCAGTGATAGAGACATTCACTCTTCAGATTTCCAGGCTGGACGCCCATGCGTGCTGGCTCTGCTGGTGCAAAAAGGGAAAAGAAAAGGCGAGTGCTTGGGTTGGTAGGTGGACCCTGGAGAGTGATTTGTGCCCATCCTAACTGTGGCTGAAATTAGAGGTGGGCCAAGAAAGAGAATCTAGACACAGGCAACAGTGACATTACCAAGTATATCTCCCTGGATCAGTTCTGCAAACAATGTTGAGCAGAAAAAGCAAATTGCAGGAAGATACATATGCTCTGATACTGTTTATATAGTTTTACATATGTAATGGAAATACAAATATGTTCATTGGAATGACTGTCACCAATCTCTGGATAGTGGTTGCCTGTAGGGTGTGGGGGGTGTGCAGCCATGAAGGGGTGTGCTGGGGCTTTCAACTCTTTGTAACATTTGATTTCTTCAATTGCATGGTGCTGATATTGTACTGTTCTTTTTGTCCTCTGTTTTTGTGTGTATTTGTTGGAAATATTTCCAAAAAAGTGTATTATTTTAATGCTGGTACAGTGCATTAATGAACTTGACCAAGGGAAGGGGAAAAAAGGATCCTACCTTTATTATTTTGTTTGTTTGTTTTAAAGACAAGCTTGGGCCCAACTTGTAAGAAAAAAAACAGATCATCCTCAAGATGTCAGGATGATATTAAGACAAAAGACATTCACGCTTCGCAGGATTTCTCCCTCCCACTCCCCAAGTATGTGTTGAAACTCCTGAGCTAATAACCTTAGAATGTAAGGCCCCTCCTGTTGCTTGTGAACATGGCAGGCTTGGGTTTCTCAAAGGCAGAGAGAGCTTCAGACATCTGCCTCTGGGAGCTTCCAGTCAATGACTTTTTGTCTAAGTGAAGGAGATATTTCTCAAGGAAATACCTCAAGGGACTGCTGAAATATTTGCATTGTCCATAAAAGTGGGTAATAGTCCAGATAAGGGATGGTTCAGCAGTGGATTGAGTGTTACCAGGGTTGCATTCAAAGAACACCTTTGCATTATGGCCAAAATCAAGTCTGTCCATTTTGTGGTATGGTGGTTACTGTCTAGTTTCCCAGGCACCTGAACATATGAGCTCAGAAGCATTTAATTTTTAAAAAATTACTCCGGGGCACCAGGGTGGCTCAGTAGGTTAGGCATCCAACTTCGGCTCAGGTCATGATCTCACATTTCATGGGTTTGAACCGCAGAGCCCGTGTCAGATCCTCTGGCTCCCCCTCTCTCTGCCCCTCCCCTGCCCACACGCAGGCTCTCTCTCTCAAAAACAAATAAACATTTTAAAAAGTTAAAAAAAATTACTTTGTTGGCTGACTCAGGTAGAGTATGTGACTCTTCGTCTTGGGGCTGTGAATTCGAGCCCCACAGTGGGTGCAGAGATTATATAAAAATAAAAGAATTCTTAAAAAAAATTACTCTATTGGGGTATAATTGACATACAACAAATGACACATTGAAAAGTGTACAATTGGAAGGCAACAAAAACAAAAATAAGAAAAACCTCATTAAACTAAAGAACTTCTGCCCAGCAAAGGAAATCATCAACAAAATGAAAAAGCGACCTAAGGAATGGGAGAAGATATTTGCAAATCATGTATCTGATAAGAGGTTAATATCCAAAATATGGAATAAATAATTCCAGCAACTCAATAGCAGAAGTCCAAGCAATACAGTTAAAAAATATAGAGAGAGATGGGGCGCCTGGGTGGCTCAGTCGGTTAAGCGGCCGACTTCGGCTCAGGTCATGATCTCACGGTCTGTGAGTTCGAGCCCCGCATCGGGCTCTGTGCTGACAGCTCAGAGCCCGGAGCCCGTTTCAGATTCTGTGTCTCCCTCTCTCTCTGACCCTCCCCTGTTCATGCTCTGTCTCTCTCTCTCTCAAAAATAAATAAACGTTAAAAAAAATTTTTTTTAAAAATATATATAGAGAGAATATATAAGACAGAGAATATAGGCAGAGAGTATATAAGACATTTTTTCAAAGAAGACCTGCAGATGGCCAACAGTTACGTGAAAAATGCTCAAACATCAGTAATCAGGGAAATGCAAATCAAAACTACAATGAGATATCACCCTGTGTCCGTTACAATGGCTATTATCAAAAAGATAAGAGATAGCAAGTGTTGGTAAGGATGCAGTGAAGAGGGAACCATTGGGTACTGTTACTAGGACTGTAAATTGGTACAACTACTGTGGAAAACAGTATGGAGGTTCCTAAAAAAGATAAAAATAGAACTACCATATGATCTAGCAATTTCACTTCTGAGTATTTATCCAAAGAAACAGCCTAAGTATCTATTGATGGGTGAATGGATAAAGAAAATGTGAGATATGTGTATGTGTGTATGTGTATGTATATATATAATTCAGCCATAAACATAAACAAGAAGGAAGTTTTGTTATTTGTGAGAAAACAGATGGACCTTGGGGGCATTATTATGGTAAATGAAATAAGTCAGAGAAAGACAAATACTGTCTCATCTTACTTATATGTGAAATCTTAAAAAACAAAAAACAAAAAAACAGCCCAAACTCAGAGATAAGAAGTATGGGAGGTGGGTGAAGTGGGTGAAGAGAGTCAAAAGGTACAAAATTCCAGGTATAAAATAAGTACTCATGGGAATATAATGTATAGCATGGTGACTATAGTTAATAATAACTGTATTGCATATTTGACAATTTCTAAGAGATTAGATCTTAAAAGTTATCATAGGAAAATTTGTCACATATATGTGACATATATGTTACCATATATGGTAACAGATGTTAGCTAGACTACTGTGGTGATCATTTCACAGTATCTACAAGTATTTTATTTATTTATTTGTTTATTTATTTATTTATTTAACAGACTATTTTTGAGAAAGAGAGACAGACAGAGAGAGCAGGGGAGTTCAGAGAGAGAGGGAGAGAGAGAATCCCAAGCAGGCTCCACACTGTCAGCATAGAGCCTGACATGGGGCTCAGACTCACAAACCATGAGATCATGACCTGAGCTGAAATCAAGAGTCGGCCGCTTAACTGACCTAGCCACCCAGGTGTCCCAAGAAATGTTTTCTTAAAGACAATTCTTTAAGCTGGTTGGTAAAAGCAGCTGTGGCTTTGGTCACTTCTTCTTTCTGTGTCCTCTACCACAAAAGTTTTCATTCTTGCTGTCATCAAATTCTCTAACTAGTTTACCTGTAGGAAAAGGCCCTGTAGTCCTAACACTGTGGCTAACTAGTAGAGTGGTGAGTGCTTCTTGAAAACAGTCTCTCACGAACCATCACTCAAGGAGGGGTAAGTGAGCTAACATCTGTCGTGTACCAGGGATTGTGCTAGGTTGGTGCTTTACATCAAGTATGTCACTTAATTCGAACGGCCCTATGAAGTAGGTATTACTTCTGTGTTACAGTTGGGGAGACTGAGGCACTGAGAGGTTTAGTGACTTGTTGCATAGCCAGGAAGCAGAAGAGACAGACTTTGAAAGTAAATGTATCAGTTAGTCTGTGTATGCTTCCACATCACAGGAAACCCAACTTATCCTGGCTCCTCCAAAAAGGGAGCTCATTGGCTCCTGCAGCTAAACAGTCCAGGGGTAGGGCAAGCAGCAGGTGCATTTTGACCCGGAGGTTTTGAGGTTGTCAGAACCCTGTCTCTGTTTCTCTTAGATTCTGTTTTCTGTTATCTCTGCTCATGGACAGGCTGGTGTAGCAGTTCCTGGCCACACAGCCATACCCACATCCACACCTCTCTGAGGAAGAAGGCAGACCCTGGGGTTTACTGTGATTGGACCAGCATGTGCCACCTGCCCTCTTAACCAATCACTGGTCAGGGTGTTTGACTGTTGGGATTGGCTTAACCTAGATCACATGTCCTACCTCCTCTCTCCCCTTCCCAGTCTGGGACATTGAAGAGGTTGGAAGGATGGATCCCAGGGAGGCTTCTCACACTGGACCGCTGCTATACTAGGTTGCTATTTGTTTTTTAGAAACCCCCTTAATTTTATGAAACTCTGGGCTCACTGGCTATGGTATTTTTTTTTAAATTTATTTTTAAGTTTATTTATTTTAGAGTGAGCAAGGGCACAAGTGATGGAGGGGCAGAGAGAGAGGGAGAAACAGAATCCGAAGCCGGCTCTAGACTGTGAGATCTTGACCTGAGCCGAAGTCAGACACTTAACTGACTGAGCCACCCCTGGTTGTGGTATTTATATAGCCTGTAACTTAGGTTATTACCTCTTTCCTCACCCAAATGAGATTACCTCTTCACCCCTGCCAAATGAGATTCCCACCCCCTCAAAGTGAGATCCCCCCACCCAAGTGAGATTACCGTTTCAACTTCACAGGCAGATCAGGAAGAAACAAAATGAAACAAAACAAAAAAACCCAACATGTAAACTGTAACATGCTTGAGGATTTTTAAGAGCTGTCTATATAATTAAAAGGTGTTAGTTAGACTTGTACATAAAATAAAATCTGACTTCAAATTTAAGTGGCGTAATTTCCATGGCAAAATACCAGGTAACCTGTGATCCTCAGTCTTGTGGACTTGTTGGATTCCCATCTAAAGAGGGTGCAAAATGGCAGCTTAAAAGCAACAGGCATCTCCACCCCCCTTTCTAGGAGGAAGAGTTGAAAGAAAAAATGAATGTGTGCAGAAAAGGGGGTTTGCTTGCCTTCCAGGGTCCGTGTTGAAGGAGAGGAAAATGTAGCTCAGCCACAGTGACTCTCCCCAATTAAAAACTAAAAAAAGATCGTGGTTATGGGGCTTGGATTTCTGACAAACCAGCAGCCTCAGTCATTTTGAGTGTTATTCCAGATTGGAAGATTCTGTTAGGAGGAAAGTGGAAGCTTCAAGAATTCCTCATTGGATAGTCAGAGGGGCTCCTCATCACAGCCCCAGCTAGAGGAGACCACCCTATCTATTCACTGGGCAGGTGAGTTGACCACACGTGAAGTCTGGCCCAGCACAACATACTCGGCCTGGGGCGGCAACATGGGAAAGACTTTTGTTGGGATTAACTTTCTATAAGGATGCCCTTGCAAATGAGCCCATCCTTTTCTCACCAGCACCCTTATTCCACAAAGCTTACTTGTTTTGGACCCATAAATTTAAGCCTCTTAATGAATTGACCCAAGACTTAGAGCAGATTTGCTTTTTTTTATAATGAATCCGCAGCCTTAAATGCTTCTGACTCAGGTGAAAAGGGGATCCTGGAGCACAGAATGGGAAGAGCGTGGGGTCTGCACACCTGGTTCTTATTCTGACTCTGCTGTTCATCAGCTGTGTCTTTGGGCCTCAGTTTTCGCATCTGTGAACTTTGAGCATTGATCTAGAATCAGGGCCAACAAACAGGTGGCACCCGTGCTACGCTTTTCTCTCTTCATGGCAGACATCACTGATGTTTTTTTTCCCACTGAGCCCAGACTGGGCATTAGAATCCTTTTCAATGTGGTGCTCCAGGCAGCCATTTGGTCCTTGAGATGAAACCCATTTATTGTCTTGATGAAAGTATATGAACTTGAACTCCCCTTTATCTGTGATAGTTTGAATCTTGCCCTGCAAAGAGCCTACACAAAGCACATTGTGCCCAGTGGGCTGCCTGTGTTGGGTGTTGGCTTCATTTTCACATCGACCGTACTGAACTCTTCGCTGCTGACAGTGCTGCTCTCCTTCACACCCCCATACGTTGGCCCTTGCTCCTCCTTCTGCTTAGCTGCTCATGTTTTCTTGTCATTCAGGAACCAGTTCACATGCCTCTCCTGTGTAGAAGCCCTCTTCAAATCCCCCATGTAGCATTAGTCATTTCTTCTCTTTTGTTCCCACAGCAGTATACACACAAATTATAATCTTTATAAAATGGCCATGATCCTATTTATGACTATAGCCCTCCACCAGACTCGCCTCTAAGCCCTTTGGCTTTCTTACGTTACCATCATGATTTCTTTTCTTTTTTCTTTTCTCTTCTTTTCTTTTCTTTTCTTTTTTTTTTTCCTTTCCTTTCCTTTCCTTTCCTTTCTTAACCGTTGTGATTCTGCCAGACTTATTTTCTGAATATTTTTTCTTTGCATTTTTGTATTCTGTGTTTCACAAGGAAACTAGAGAACACGATCAATTGTCAATAGAAAACCACCATCACTGGCCGTGAAGAATAGGTAGCTATAACAGTAAAAGCAATGAACACAGCAGTGTTACTAATTTCTTGAAAAGTTTGTTGAAGACTCTGACCAGGAGGCCTGCTTAGAATCAGAAACTGATTCTTAGTGAAGCACGCAATCTAGTAGTTATCGTCCTAACTCATCTGCTTTGTCTGTTCTGCCCCTTTGTGGGAAAGGCTGTGCTGATTCAGCAGGGGCCCAGCACCTGGAAGAGACAGACCTCTGTAGGGTTGGATGCTATAATCCCAACCTCCCATGTAACACCTTTGTGTACCGTCAAAAGTAAGAATTGTAAAAGGATCATCAGAACCATTGAGTGGAAAATGAAGCACGTGTGGCTTTGTTTAGTTCATGTGCCCTTGCCTGGTAGGAAGGACTCATTTCTTTGCTTTGCTGGATTAGTGTTTGATAGATGAAAAAAATCTTGTAGAAAAGTAATTCTACCCTTGAGCAAATTCTTATGGAAAATGATGCACTGGATCCCTGTTCTTTGGGAACATCTAGGGAAAACATGGTGGTACAGACATCCCGCTTCACAGATGGGAACACTGATGCCAGGGGTTAACAACTAACCTGGAAGCTAGTCTGACAGAGGCTAGGTTGCCTCTTCACGCCGTGTTTTCTCATCTGCTAGACTTTGCCCTGTTGTAGTTCAGGTTGTGAGTGGCGAACAAGAACCACAGTCACTAGACTGAACAGAACTAACCTCGTGGGGTCTGCAAATAGGAATTTATTGGGGATTTTTCCTTGCAAAGAAATCAGAAGTGCTCTGGTTTGCTCTTGGAAGGATGCCAATCACTTTATTGCCTGTACTCCTTTTTGCCCAGAAGGGTACCATGTTTTATTGGCGGGTGGGGAACTTCAGGATTCGGCCGCAGTGGTTGAACTGTGGTACGTGCTCGCTACAGCAAGGTGGAATCCCACACTGTGAAGATATGTGCAGAAGCAGGCCAGATCCTTGGCATACTACTGCAACAACTCCCCCAGCCCTGGGCTGCAGCATCGAACCTCTATGGCTCTCCCGCAGGATTAGTATTTATTGAATAATAGTACACCCTGACCCAGGGAGCAAAAGCAAATAGGACGAGCACTGACACTGCAGGGGAGTGTGAGTAAACAGTTACAGGCTACCCCAAAGAGCTGGCCTTTGGCCAGCAACCTGGTGGCGGTTTACATTCCACTCTTATGGGGCCGTTGGCCTTCTCATTTAGGGGAGTAGGCAGTTTCCTGGCCTGTGCTTGCAAGCCCTGATAGGGAGGAGTCAGATCTGAGGACATAGTTTCTTTAAAACATATTCCCCCTCCATCCTTCTTAGGTGGAGGTTGGGTGTATCTGATACTTTTCTCTTTTCTTTAAATCTTTATTGGTTTTTTTAAATCACAAAATAGGTACATGCTTGTTTAAAAAAAGTTTGATCCTTATAGAAAATTAAGATATTGAGTGCTGACTATAATCATACTAGTGCCTAGTATGAACTTGGTGGCTTTTTTTTTTTTTTTTTTGCCTCATCGCAGTTTATCTTCACACTAGATCTGAGGAATGGTGTTCATTCCCATTTTCCAGACGAGGAAACTGAGGCTCCATTTACAGTCACCTAGCTGGTAAGCAAGGGGCTGAGCCTGGACTAGCACCAGTCTGGGCGACTCTGGACAACAGAGCTCTGTGTGATGTCTTTCTGGACAGAAAGATTTAACTTGACTCAGTATCATCTTACTTATACGCAGAATGAGCTTACATTATTTATTTTCAGAAGAAAAGCCATCCAGGTTATTATTGCAAAATAAAAAGATGTGAACAGGGATCTCCAAACATGAATGGTCAGGTGTGTGCATCTGTGTCAGGCAGTGCTTGGTTAGTCTCTGAGCCAGGGGAAATGTTGTCAGGCTAGGATGCCAGCTGGCCTCCGGCTGGGAGGGCTCCTTGCTTCTCCTGAACAGCCCTCCCCACCACCCAACCCACACCACCAATGGGGCAAGGCCAGGAGCTCTAAGGCAGCCTTTCCATTCCTAACTTAGTTTCCAAATCATAGGTAACTTATCCACCCCATTGCTTTGCTATCTTAGCCAGTTCTTGGCTCGTAAACATACTTGCCTTGAATCTGTGCCTTGAGCCAAATGGCCTTGACCACAGCCTTGGGATCCACAGACCCTTGTTTTAACAAGCTGAGGCTAGAGCAGTTGTGTGATTGTGCAGGTCGGCGGGCTGTGCTTCTCAAAGCTATTTCACCAAGAACCCTTGGTTGGCTTGCCTTTGTCAACGTCCCTCAGAAGGCCTTACAGCCTGTCTTGACTGTGGCCTGTGGGTGGTCCCAGCCACACAACTAAACTGTCAGGCAGCCCCACGAGGGGCTCCCCCAGCTGGGTTGCCCCGAGTGCCCTCACAGCTCTTTTTTTAGAGAGAGCTCTGAGATTCATTAGAGTTCAGAGATTTTAGCATTCTTGAGATTCTTTCTGTGGCCAGTTTGGTAAACCATTTCATCTCTTCAGTTTCCCAGTTGAGCCCATTCATCCCTTTGCCCTTTAAGGGACTGTCTTAGGTGCAGGCCAGTTTTGCATTCTCAGCAAAGCCTCCCGTGTTTGGTTTGTGTGGGTTTGCTGCAACCTGGGTTGAACAAATCTTCTAGACTCCTAGATAGTCCCTGATTCATACCAGCCTGGTTTCCCCACTTGGCCGGGGACTCCTCATTCACACTGAGGGTAAACCTCAGACTTGCCTGGCACTGTGGGTGGGAGGAGCTCATTCGTTTTTGTTGTCTGTTCAGCTTTTGGGAGTGTTAACGTCTGTAGATTTATCCTCCCTTCCAACTCATCGCGCGAAGCAGGTCTCAGATCCTCATCCTGCTGGTGATGTGATGCTGGGGATGCTTATGGCAGTTTAGTGTGGTGCTGGGAGGGAATTGATCCCGGAGGCCCAGGACTGGACTGCATCGTGCTGTTGACCTAGGTCAGGGGGGGACTTCTCGTCAGCTCTGATGGACCGGAAAGGGATTGGGAAATTTCATGGACTTTTCTCTGCGGTGTTGGGTAGTTTGAGAAAATATGCCTCAAACTGTACCCTTGTAGATCGGATAAGTCATTTTGGTGATTTATTGGGCACCATTCTTTTAATTGTAAGTGAAAGAAACTTACTTGAGTTAGCTTCACTGCAAAATGCTGTTGTTTTTTTTGGTTGTTGTTAAGGAGGTTTTATATAGATTGATTTTTTAAAATTTAATTTTCATTTTATGTTTTTAATGTTTTATTTATTTTTGAGAGAGTGCGAACAGGGGAGGGACAGAGAGAGAGGGAGACACAATCTGAAGCAGGCTCCAGGCTCTGAGCTGTCAGCACAGAGCCCAATGCAGGGCTTGAGCCCATGGACAGTGAGATCATGACCTGCAGTGAAGTCGGACGCTTAACCAACTGAGCCACCCAGGCGCCCCAAGATGATTGATTGATTGATTTAGGCAAGTGGTGGAAACCCATCTGAAACTACTTACGGACAAAAGAAGCAGCCACTTGGGCCAGTAACAGAGAAGTTCCTGCAGTAGTTCCCAAGCATGGCTGGGTCTTGAGGCTCAAACAGGTAGGTCATCAGAGTTTGATCTCTCCTCATGTCTAGCTCTGTCCGCTTGGGCTCCATGTGGTGGTAGAGTGGCTGCTGCATCTCTGGGCCTTCAGGCATCCCAGAACTAAGCCCAGCCAGGCAAGGGAGAGAGTGAGAGTGGCGAGCACAGCACTCCTATTCAGGTCCCAAGATTTGCTGATTCGGCCCCTTGAATCGTATGCCCTGCTCTGAACTTCGCGGGGCCTGTCCTATGCACCTCCCCCCATCCGTGGTATCAGAATCAACCAGTGATCCCTATGAACAATTACAGGTTCACCGATGGAGGGCAGTCCGGCAGGGGGCCTCAGGAGGACTGAGAACCAGGAGTCGGAAAGCCATGGAGCCTGCCTCTGGTGTCTGTGTCCCTGCTGTCTGTTTTGTTCCGCCTCCCTGTGGATGGACCCTGCTAGCACACCCCACACAACATGGCTGCCCCGTGGCTCCTGGCTGTTTGCATTTCACTCAGTCTAGCCATACACAGAGACCTCAAGGGAGAATGAGATTCAGCTCATTTTAGAGGTTCCACCCCAATCCAATTATCTGTGGAAGCTGAGACTGGGCCCTTTACCACAAATTTGGATGGGTGGAGCCTTTCATGGAGTTGATGCGAGGTGGGCTGATGGTCCAGAAGGGACAGATAGGTGCTTCTCCTTATCTGGTTGAGAAGCCTTCTTTAAGTCCAAGCTGTTGATGAGAAATATCATCAAGGGCCTCTGTCCCAAAGTAGGAAAATGTTGGATGAAGTTCCAGCTCAGCTGCATGGACGCCTGCTTCCTGCCTGGAAGCGATGGCCAGGATCAGCACCTTGGGACCTCTCTGAGCTCTGCTCTCTGCTCCTACATGGGCCCTTCCTTCCTGCAGAGGAGACGGTACTGTCTGAGAGGCATGAATGGGAATTTCCTCCTTCTAGGCCCAAGTCAGCATGACTCGGGATGGCTTTGACTGGAAAATCTGAATCAAAGAGTGCACTTAGGCCAAGGATTTCCCCAAACACTAATCAGCACTGATTACTTCCAGCGTGTTGCCTTTGGCTCTACAGAGAGTTTTGTCCATTGTGGCTGCAGTGTCTGGCTTCTGCTGCCCAGAAGATGAGAAATGAGTTTGTAGGGATGAGCCTGGTGATGGGCTGAGTCCCTTTGCCATACTGACCTTTACTAGGTGTGAGAAACCCTAATTAACAGATTCATAGGTCATTGGCTGGCCTTTCCTTCAGCATTAGCACTTGGGCGTAGAGTTTGGCTTAAATGAAATCCTGAAAGTGTGTTGGGGAAAAATTTCTATAAAAATCCTTGCTCAGCGTTGAAAATGATTTTTCCCCCATGTTTATGTCTTCTGAACAGAGTGGAAATGCTAAGTATGAGTACAGATGCCATGTTATTGAACCCCAAGATCATCTAAAGGAAATAACGCAATTCACATCTTGGTTGAACTGAATGACAGTTTATTATTAAGTTCACAGAAGTTCAATAACTGTGCTGTTTAAAATAGCAGCAGAGGTCTTGTAGTTGGCTCTCAGAATGTCTTGGAGAACCTTGAAATGCTTTCAGGCCCAGCCTTGAATTTGCAGTCTGGAAGATAAAAGCTCAGAAGAGGGACAGGATGTGTTCAAGGTCACTGAGTTGTGGTGGCTGGACTCGAACCCTGGCCTTCTGGGTCCCAGGTCACAGAAATTTTCCGGGCTTAGTCCTGTAACCACCTTCTGCTAGGAAAAATAAGGCAGAGCTTGTAGCCTGGACAGATATATAGGACTTAAAAACAAAATGAACAAAGACAACAAAAAATACCCAACCAAACAGCTCTACTGAGATACAATTCACACATCATAAAATTCACCCTTTGAACTGCACAGTTTTTAGTATATTCAGAGTTGTACCACCATCCCCGTTATAGAACTTTAGAACATTTTATCCCCTCCTACCAAAGAAACCCTGTACCCATTAGCAGTTACTTCCCAGTCTACCCTCCTCCCAGGCCCCGGCAGCCACTGGTTTACTTCTGTCTGTATGGATTTGCTGATTCTGGACATTCATATAGTGGAACCATACAACATGTGGTCTTGCAACATGTGTGACTGGCTTCTTTCACTTAGTAAAATGTTTTCAAGGTTCATTCGTGTTGTATCTACACTTCATTCCTTTTTGTGGCCAAATGTGGGAATCAAGCCTATACAGGGCTCGAATTTGAAAATAAAACTGTAACATTTTCAGGTTTATTTTTCCTTTGCCTGGTAAGCTTTTTCCTGGGGAGTCAGTCTCTACATTTGGAGATGAAATGGGAGACTTTCTTAAGCTCCCTGTACCTAAGTAGTTACCACTTTTCTTAAATGTTTTGACACCTGGGAGAAAAGTTGGTTTGTGGAAGAAAGTATGTTCTTTCTTGTATTGCCAAGAATATTAATACATGCTAATGAACACAGATGCTGGAGAGCCTGTGTTGTAATGAGCTTTTGCCTTATATTTATTTTCCAAATATTTGACTTATTTTAAAAAATTTACATTTTAGCATTAATGTAGTTTTCCTTTCCTTTCCCAAATTTGTTGGAAACTTTTCAGTGCTCCAGACAGTACGAAAGAACAGCAGTGAGAGAAAAGGATAGCTCCCATATAACCCTACCCTAGAGTCCCCAGTTGTTAACTTCTGGCCATATTTGTTTCCTTTGTCATTCTCTAAGGGTACACATTACACACCTGTCTCTTATTGAATCATTTGAAAGTCTTTAGGACACGTCATGACCATTCACTCCCACATACTTCAGCAAGTGTCTCTAAGAAAAAAGGGCATTTTCCTAACCACAGTGTCACTGCATACCCAAGAGGTTAGCATTGGTACAATAATATCTGGTATAAAATTTCCCCAAATGCTCCCAGGTGTCCTTTATGGTCATTTTTTTTTTTTTAACCAAGGAAATAATTAAAGATTACTCAGTCGACTTTGGTTTCAAAGTTACTTCATCCTATCCTTTAAAACAGCCCCCCTCTTTAACATTTTTTTGTTTTTGTTCATTTCTGACATTGGCTTTTTTTTTTTTTTTTTGAAGAAGCTAGGCCAGTTGTCACATTTTACGTGCACCAGAATTACAGGGTGAGGAGTGTGGGGGGGGGGGGCATGCAGGGTGGCAGGGAGGGTCTTTGTAAAATGCACGTTCTGATTCTGGAAGACACTGTTGGGTCTGAGTCTGCATGTCTAGAAGGCTTCCGGGTGATGTCAGTGCTTCTTACCTACAGACCACATTTGAGTAGCAAGGCTGTAGAATATTCCATATTCTGGGTTTGTTTGCTTCCTCATGATTAAATTCACATTAAACATTTTTAGCAAGTGCTCTTTTGAAGAAAGTCATGAATGTGTCTCATTGCATCTCATCAGGAGGCGCATCATGTCAATTTGTCCTGTTATTAGTGATGCTAAGTGCTGTCTCATGGTTCAATGGTGTTCGCCAGCACCCCCCCCAAAATGGTGCCTTTCTCCTATTGTAATTTTCTTAAAAAAACATTTTTTTTACGTTCATTCATTTTTGAGAGAGAGAGAGTGTGAGGAGGGGAGGGGCAGAGAGAGAGGGAGACACAGAATCTGAAGCAGGCTCCAGGTTCCGAGCTGTCAGCACAGAGCCCCATGTGGGGGCCTGAACCCACGAACAGCAAGATCATGATCTGAGCTGAAGTCGGATGCTCAACTGACTGAGCACCCAGGTGCCCCTGTAATTTTTTTAAAGATTTTATTTTTAAGTAATCTATGCCTAATGTGGGGCTTGAATTTGCAACCCCGAGATCAAGAGCCACATGCTCCACTGACTGAGCCAGACTGGTGCCCTCTCCTATTATAATTTAAAGTAACCATTGAGATTGCATGAATGTCCTGGACCCCAACAATTTTCACCTATCAATCAACTCATTTTGTGGGGGAAATCATCTTGAGTTATAATCTCCTGCTGACAACACATGCGTCTTATGTAATTAGCAATTAATTATGTGTGTGTGAGTAATTTTTATTTTTTAAATGTAGCTAGTGGCTGGTTGACTCCCATTTATATTATAAACATTGGCTTTTACATTTTCCCAAATTTGGAAGCTTTACCATCCTATTTTGAATGATTCCCGTGAGAGGTATTTACATCTTACAGCCAGAGGTGGTATGGTGTCTTTAAAAAAAAAAATCAGTGTAAAAAATCAAGTGAAAAAAAATTTTAAATCAATTAAATTTTTGAATGCCTTCTGAAGTTGCTTCTAGAACCACAATTGGGATTCTTACATATCTCACAGATTTCAGAAAACCGCTTTTTTAAGCTGGGCAGGTAGTTCTTTCATGTCACAAGTTATTCTTTTAGATTGAAATAGAGCGTTGGGTGGCCAAGAAGGGAGTATTTGAGTGGGAGCCACTGGAAAATGTCAAGTTGGTGGAGTTGATGCTCTAGGGTATGTTCTCCTTTCCCCAAACCCCTGTCCCTAAGAAGCTGCAGAGGAGAGATTTCCAAATGAGGGCTCTTTACCTATGAGGGTTGGGGTGCTTGGCAGTCTTACAAATCAGTCCAGAATCTTCACTGTGCTGATCAGGAGGTAGAAGAACAAGAGTTAGAGAGTATTCAAGCCCACAGATAGTCAGAAAGACCTGGTTCTAAGTCCTGGCTCCACCTTTCACCACCACTGTGGCCTTGGGCAAGTGTCTTAGCCCCAGTTTCCCTGTCTGTGAAATGGGGATAATAATGGGTCTTGGACTCCTAGGTTTGTTGGAAAGATGAAAGGAGATGATTGCATGAAATGTTTAACACAAGGCCTAGTGCACACTGAAAGCATGATGCATGTTGATTGAATGCATTTTGAGTCCTTAAAAGGGTTAAACCTATTTTTATTTATTTATTTATTTATTTATTTATTTATTTATTTATGAAAGATAGAGGGCGCGAAAGAAGGTAGGGGCAGAGAGAGGGAGAGAGAGAATCCCAAGCATGCTCCATGCTCTCAGTGCAGAGCCTGACATGTGGCTTGATCCCACATGAGATCATGAGATCATGACCTGAGATCATGACCTGAGATCATGACCTGAGCTGAAATCAAGAGTCCAATGCTTAAGAGTCTGATGCTCAATTGAGTGAGCCACCCAGCTGCCCCTATTAAACCTATTTTAATTTAAAACCTACATTTACTTGCCAATTATTTTCAAACGCCCATGTTCTTGGTTTTATTTATTGCTGTTTATTCAACAAATAAGTATTAGCCCATATTATCAGAGATTCACATATAAAGTTTTGGTTTACCACATGAATTTAAGAAATGAGGTCACCAAGTTACATACATTTATTCTGTTCTATGCTTGATAGACCCAATCTGACTGGTGGTAGTGAGGAGTAGCATTGGCCACTTTCAGCGTCATTATTATTCTAGAAATAAAGTCCTAACCGGGGAGATTCATTCCACAAGAATTACCTGACCTTCTATGCTGTGCCAGGCACCGCTCCTCCAAAGCCAGGGTATGAATCTGCCCTGTGGAACCCATGTGTGGTGGCTGATCACCTATCTTTCCATGTAGGACCAGGACTTTTTTTCTGACCGTGCACTGGCTGGAGACCCGTAGATTTTCTTGCACAAAACATGTTCAAAATGCATCACCTAATTTCTAGTTTTGACATATTTAAGGTAGAGTAAGGACACGTGTTGAAGTGGTATGAGTATAGAATCCTTCTGGATTTTTGTTCCCTCTCCCCTGCCACCTTACTTCTTATAGTAATTTTTTCTACACATAATTCAACAGTCCCCCAAAATGAAGGAGTTGAGAGTTAGCCATCTGTGGTCCCCCATGGTTACCAGAGAAATCAGTTACATTTGAATTTCAGATAAACAATGAATAACTTTTAGTAGAACTATGCCACATGTGGCAGGCAATTTTCTCTTTGTTATGAAGTCATTGAATGGGATATGCTTACACTAAACAATTATTGTTTATCTAAATTCATATTTAACTGGATATTCTGTATTTTATTTGCAAAATCTGGCAACCCTACGTCCCACTGGCTGCTCGTTTTCATGTTTGCTGCAAGGTAGTATTTGCAGTTTCCCGAGTGTCCTAGGAGAAAACCATAGTGACATCTCTTCATGCTGTGGCTTTGGGCACTGGGGTAGGGGCCAGATTAGTAATTAGCTAACCATGACCTCACCCATGAGGAATGTGCTCTTGCTAGGTATTAGCGAGAGGTTTAGGCTCTCGGGAGCCATTGTCAGAAGCCTGTCAGTGACATCATCAGCTGGAAAAGCCAGCTTCCAGGCCTCAGGAAAAAGCTAGAAAGACAGGGCTCCAGTTTTGGTAATAAATGGAAATGGATTTTCATAGGTGGGGTGTGGAGGAATTTGTTACGACAGGAAACCTGATGGAGCCTCCTGCCTGTGTGCAGCCCCCAGCCAAGTTTCAGGGTTCTGATGAACAACCAGAAGCTTCTAATGCGGCATGCGATTATACTGTTGGCCCAGTGCCCTGGAAAAGTTGGCTTGTTCTCGGCGAACACTCCAGGAGCTGTAAAAGGGGGTGTCAGAACTGCTTTGTAGCTCTGAGTGGGCCCCTTACATTGGGGAGGAAGGGAGGCTAATGTGGTAAGTGTTCATTATGCTGCTCAGAGCAGCTCTAGAAAATGCATCCTTGGTACCATCTGGTCCCTCCATTTGGGGATGGGGAGCTTTGGGCAAAGGGGTCAAGTTGTCTGGATTTAGACACTCAAAAAAAATCCTCTACTTCCTTGTGAATTGGAAGAAACAGAGCAAGCTTTTACATTTTTTTTTTATTTTTAAAGGCTAATTTACTGTACATGACTGGGCTGTCGGACTAGAAGGGGACCTGACTTAAATCAAGTGCTGAGTGTGGTAAATAAAGCCATTTAATTTTATTTGAAATCTCCCATAAAACATTCTAGAAAAAGATGGGCTCCAGAGGTGGGGTTTCTGATCCCAGGGGCTGGGTTTTGCAGGTTTTGCAGGTTTCAGGTTTCTCTGGCCTTTTGGAAGTTTCACTTAAGTAGTTACCCAGGGCAGTTGTGCCCAGCCAAAGTGCTAATGGCAGGCACACTTTACCAGGTGTGAAAACTTCCGCTAAGCAAGCGGGAGCCTCAGAGCTCAGCTTCTGAAGATCTGGCCTGCATCCCATCTGGCTTTCTTGTCTCGTTAGAATTCAGAAGCATTGACCGTGTGTCTCCAGGTTGGCTCACAAAATGGCAAGGCTGGGACAGATCCTCCCAAGCCTCCTTTTCTTCCACATCGTCCCCCTGGGGCTCCACCACTCAGTGCTACAGTGGCCCTGGGCAAGGAGCATAGCCTCTTGAAGCCTCTGTTTTGGCAGCTGTAAGGTGGGATGCTGTCGGTGCCTGTCGCGTGAAGTACCATAAGCAGGGTGCTCAGCGACAGAGCTGTGACTCCGTAGGTGGCTGATGTTGACGGGGCATTTTAGAGGAAGTCATCAGAAGAGTTGAGCCTGAACTGACTTTTGCTTTTGAGTATGCCTGGCCATTCATCATTCGGGACCCTCTCCATCTCTCTGATCCCTCTGTAAAAGTGGTGTGCCTGGAGTTGCCCTAGGAACCAAGGGCAAAGCCTCTCCAGTGAGCAGCTTCTGCAATACCCACTTAGTCCTCTGTGTAAGCTTTCATTATTCATGGATATTCTTTAAAAATGAAAAGTTGATGGGAATGCAAGCTGGTGCAGCCACTCTGGAAAACAGTATGGAGGTTCTTCAAAAAACTAAAAATAGAACTACCCTACGACCCAGCAATTGCACTACTAGGCATTTATCCACGGGATACAGGTGTGTTGTTTTGAAGGGACACATGCACCCCATGTTTATAGCAGCACTTTCAACAATAGCCAAAGTATGGAAAGAGCCCAGATGTCCATCGATGGATGAATGGATAAAGAAGATGTGGTGTATATATATATATATATATATATATATATATATATACACAGTGGAGTATTACTCGGCAATCAAAAAGAATGAAATCTTGCCATTTGCAACTACGTGGATGGAACTGGAGGGTGTTACACTAAGTGAAATTAGTCAGAGAAAGACAAAAATCATATGACTTCACTCATATGAGGACGTTAACAGACAAAACAGATGAACATAAGGGAAGGGAAACAAAAATAATATAAAAACAGGGTGGGGGACAAAACATAAAAGACTCTTAAATATGGAGAACAAAAGAGGGTTATTGGAGGGGTTGTGGGAGGGGGGATGGGCTAAATGGGTAAGGGGCATTAAGGAATCTAGTCCTGAAATCATTGTTGCACTATATGCTAACTAATTTGGATGTAAATTTAAAAAAAATAAAAAAATAAAAAAGGATTATTAAAAAAATGAAACATTGAAACATAGTTCTCAAGAGGACCTTCTGGCCCTGTGTCCCCCACTGCAGCACATTTATTCCAAGCGACTGGCAAAATCATCCTTTTCTTTGTTAGAATGTGGCTTTATTGCCCCGAGACAAGTGCCTCATCACATCTGTGAGAAAGGAGGCTTGACGCAATAGCTTTGGGCACCAGTTCCTGAGTTCCTGGGTGCACGTGATTTCCTTTCTTGTTCCCCATTCACCTCTCTTTGGGTCTGTCTGCCTCAGGTCCATTCCCAGTCAAGGAAAAGGTCGAGTGGGGCTTTTGGTGTGAGTGGATTCTCATGGTTGTCAACAATGATTCTGAACCCTTAGAACCAACTCGAAAGCTTTAAAAATTATGGATACCTGTCCCCACCCCCAAAGAAATCCTCGTTTTGTTTTCTTTGGGAGAGGACCACTGCCTTTTTTTTCTTTTTTTTTTTTTTTAAGCTTTTCAGGTAATTCCAGTATGTAGTCAGGGTTGAAGCTCAAGTGATTTCTGTGAGCAATAGAGGTGTTGAGGCTTGAGAAGAAAGTTTGGATAAGCAAACCTGAGGTGGGACCAAGGTCATGACCACCATTAACAGCAGAGCAACCCTGTGGCCTGTGAGTGGGGAGAGGCTCAATTTATTTTACTCCCATTTTGCATATAATTTGAATTGATTGTAACGGTGTATTTTATAACTCAGGAAAATAGATAATGATCAGGATAAAACATCCCGTATATATCAGTACCAGCACAAGAGGTGAATGGGATCCCTTCAAATTAAGAACTTCTTCCAATAGGGCTGCTGGAATTCAAAGCCATTTTTGTAATTGGGCTTAAACAATTTTTTTTTTTGCCTTTATTTATTTTTGAGAGACAGAGCACAAGTGGAGGAGGAGCAGAGAGAGAAGGAGACACAGAATCCAAAGCAGGCTCCAGGCTCTGAGCTGTCAGCACAGAGCCCGACGTGGGGCTCAGACTCACAAACTGCGAGATGGTGACCTGAGCCGAAGTCGGACACTTAACCGACTGAGCCACCCAGTGCCCCTGTAACTGGGTTTAAAACAGTCCTAGCCCCTCTTTAGAATTTCCTCAGGGGGCGCCTGGGTGGCTCAGTCGGTTAAGCATCCGATGTCGGCTCAGGTCATGATCTTGCAGTTCCTGAGTTCGAGCCCCGTGTCGCGCTCTGTGCTGACAGCTCAGAGCCTGGAGCCTGCTTTGGATTCTGTGTCTCCCTCTTTCTCTGCTCCTCCCCTGCTTATACTCTGTCTCTCTCAAAAATAAACATTAAAAAAAATTAAAAAGAATTTCCTCATAAGTGCTGCTGGCCCTCCTCTCCTCCGAGGGTGGATTTGATTGTTAATGTCCCAATCATTTGGCACCCAGCCTGGTGAGACAGGCAGCCGAGTAAGAGGAGAAACAGGACCTCGGTCAGAAAACCAGGATAACGAGAGCCCTGGCTGGATACTCTTTTCTGTGGAGAGAAGCCCCAGAAGCTGCAAAAATCAGTTTCCAGACTGTTTTGTGTGCGGTGGCCACGACATTTATGGGGATGGCAGATTGTCCTCTGAGCAGCCAGAGCAGCAGCACACAGCTGTATAGCTCTTGGGCTGGCAGACGCCTGAGTCGTGCACTGACCCACCCCACGGGGTGTAGGGGTGGTGTGATCTGTGTGCTCTGAGGACATTAGGGAGCACAGCTGTTGTGTAAAGGTCATGCCCTTCCTGCTGTGAGAGAGACCTATACAGAAGGCTGATTCAGGAATCCGGTGTCCTTGCTGAGTCTGGTTTGTGTGCCTCCTCCACTCCCTGTGTTCATGGGGGCATTTGTATCCACTAGGAAGCTGACATGTACGTCTCTCAGCACTGTGCTAAGTGTTTTCCATTCCTGCCAGGTGTAGGCACTGTTGACCCATTTTACAGAAGAGGAAAACTGAGGTTTTGGGAGGGTGAGATCTTGTGGTAGTGGAATGGGATGTTAACTGAGTGGTCACATCCCTCTATACTGTAGATTGTAAATCCATCTGGGCCTTTTTACTTTAATCTAGATTCCAGCCCTTAAAAAAATGTGATTAAACAGTTTTAGGTAAATCTATTAATTTCTAAAGGAATTAAAAAAAAATTTTTTTTAATTTATTTTTGAGAGAGAGAGTGCAAGCTGGGGAGGGGCAGAGAGAGAGGGAGACACAGAATCTGAAGCAGGCTCCAGGCTCTGAGCCGTCAGCACAGAGCCTGAAGCGGGGCTCGAACCCACAAACCATGAGATCATGACCTGAGCTGAAGTCAGACGCTCAACTGACCGAGCCACCCAGGTGCCCCTCCAAATAATTTTTTAAAAGACAGTTTGTATTCAGTACTTAGCTATAATTAAAGTCTATTCGTTTCACAAACTAGTGAATGCTTATTAGCTTTAAAGGTACTGTGCTAGGGACGTGTTTTTGTCTTCACATACCTTAGAGTGAAGGAAAAAAAGCCAGAGAATGAGTGCACAGGTCACTGTGGCATGTTTTGTAGGAGAAAGTCCTTACATTGCCTCTCAGAGGCAATGTGGGCTGTCAGGGAAGGCCTGTGGCAAGGGTGGGGCTGGTGAACTGTGGAGTTTAAAGGGGCAGATTCAGGAGACAGGAGGTTCGGGGCTGCAGAACCGCCAGGGCCCAGGAGTGGGAAGTGAATGCAGGAATGTGAGAGCTCCTGGTATCTATCACCTGCTGGCTGGCCTCAGTGCTTAGTGCTTGACTGGCCTCAGTGCTTAGTACTTGCTGAGGCTGGGACCATCAGTTATGATGTTGGCCGGGTTACGAGGAACCTCGAAAGAAATGAAAAAGGGCTTGGGTTTGATGGTGTAGACCTGTCCACCAGCCACATGTAGCTAGTTAAATTTAAATTAATTAAATAATTACATTTAAATTTAGCATCTTAGTCACACTAACCACATTTCAAGTGCTCAGAAGTGTGGTTTAGTATTATGGACGGCGTACATATAAAACATTTCTATCATCACAGGAACTTATATGAAATGGTGGTGCCAAATCTGAACCTCTGCCTGTTTTTTTTTTTTAAAAAAATTTTTTAACGTTTATTTATTTTGGGGACAGAGAGAGACAGAGCATGAACGGGGGAGGGGCAGAGAGAGAGGGAGACAGAATCTGAAGCAGGCTCCAGGCTCTGAGCCATCAGCCCAGAGCCTGACGCGGTGCTCGAACTCATGGACCGAGAGATCCTGACCTGAGCTGAAGTCGGATGCTTAACCGACTGAGCCACCCAGGCGCCCCCCTCTGCCTGTTTTTGTAAATAAAGTTTTATTGGGACACAGGCCACAAAGCACTCATTTGCATATTGCCTATAGCCACTTTCTCACTACAATAATAGATTTGAATAGTTACAACATGCGACTTGTAAACCCAAAAATATTTGCTGTGTGGCCCTTTGCGGAAAATGTTTGCTGGCCCCTGCCATAGACCATAGAGAGCAACAGAAAGTGTTCATGCCGGGAGTAACATAAATGATTGTATTTATGGCCTGAGAGGATAATTCAAGGATGGTGGATAGGCTATATTGGTTGGGAGACCTATTCGCAGTGACCTCCAAGGGTCCCCATGAGAGATGACCAAGGCCATGCCCTGACAGGTGCAATTTCACTAATCTATGGCCCATTTAGCAAAACGTCCATAACTGAAATCCTTTCCCTTCTTGGTTCTAAAAATTATTAATTGGAGCCAGGAATTTTTTTTAAAGACTTTATTTTTTTAAGTAATGTCTACACCCAACGTGGGGCTCAAACCCATGACCCCAAGATCAAGAGTTGCAGGTTCTACTGACAGGCCCCCTGGAGCCAGGATTCTTCACTTTTGTGTCTTGGACTCCATTGGCTTTCTGAAGACTGTGCTCTTCTCCTTGTGCATAAGATCATATATATAGGGTTACAAAGGAAACAAGTCATATTGAAATGCGCTTATAACTAAAATTTTGCCACAACTCTGTGGTAGACTAATCTTCAACAAAACAGGAAAGGATAGCGGATGGAAAAAAAACAGTCTCTTTAGCAAAACGTGTTGGGAAAACTGGACGGTGACATGCAGAAGAATGAAACTGGACCACATTCTTACTCCCCACACAAAAATAAATTCTAAATGGATGAAAGGCCTAAATGTGAGACAGGATGCCATCAAAATCCTAGAGGACAACACAGGCAGCAACCTCTTTGACCTTGGCCACAGCAACTTCTTAGTAGACACGTTGCAGAAGGCAAGGGAAACAAAACAAACGTGAACTATTGGGACTTCATCAAGATAAGCTTCTGCCCAGCAAAGGAAACAATCAACAAAACTAAAAGGCAGCTTACAGAATGGAAGAAGATATTTGCAAACGACATATCTGATAAAGGGTTAGTATCCAAAATCTATAAAAAATTTATCAAACTCAACACCCAAAAACCAAATAACCCAGTTAAGAAATGGGCAGAAGACGTGAATAGACACTTTTCCAAAGAAGACATCCAGATGACTAACAAACACATGAAAAGACGCTCAACATCACTCATCATCAGGGAAATAAAAATCAAAACCATGATAAGATACCGCCTCATACCTATCAGAATGACTGAAATTAACAACACAAGAAACAAGTGTTGGCAAGGATGCAGAGAAAGAGGAACCCTCTTGCCCTGTTGGTGGGAGTGCAAACTAGTGCAGCCACTCAGGAGAACAGTGGAGGTTCCCCAAGAAACTAAAAATAGAACTACCCTACGATTCCAGCAATTGCACTATTAGGTATTTGGCCAAAAGGATACGAAAATACAAATTTGAAGGTGTACATGCACCCCGATGTTTATACAATAGCCAAACTATGGAGAGAGCCCAGATGTCCATCAACTGATGAATGGATAAGGATGTGGTACACATATACAACAGAATATTACACAGCCATCAAAAAGAATGAAATCTTACCATTTACAATGATGTGGTTGGAGCTAGAAGGTATTACACTAAGTGAATAAGTCAAATAGAGAAACAAATACCATGTGATTTCACTCATGTGGAATTTAAAGAACAAAACACATGGGAAGGGGGGGGGAGTAGAGAGAGGGAAACAAACCACAAGTTACTCTTAATGATAGAGAACAGGGGCACCTGGGTGGCTCAGTTGGTCAAGCGTCTGACTTTGGCTCAGGTCATGATCTCAAGGTTTGTGAATTCGAGCCCCACATCAGGCTCTGTGCTGATGGCTCAGAGCCTGCAGCCTGCTTCGGATTCATTCATATTCTCTCTCTCTCTCTCTCTCTCTCTCTCTCTCTCTCTCTCTGTCTCTCTCTCTCTCTCTCTCTCTGTCTCTCTGCCCCTCCCCTGCTCGTGCTGTTTCTTTCTCTCAAAAATAAATAAACATTAAAAAAATATATACTGGAAGCAGTTAATGAACAACCATAGCAAGTCAATGCAGTTATGTGCACAAAGATTATTTAAAAAAAAAAAAAAAGAGAGAACAAACAGGGCTGATGGAGGGAGATGGGTGGGGGATGGGCCACATGGGTGACGGGTATTAGGTAGGGCACTGTTATGATGAGCACCGCATCACAGTGTTGTATGTAAGTGATGATCACTGAATTCTACTCCTGAAACCAATATTGCACTGTATGTTGGCTAACTAAAATTTAAATAAAAAAGAGAAATTTTTGAACACAGTAACAAACACACATGTATTTAGATGTTTAATAAGATCTAGCAGCTAGTCCAGTAACGTTTGCCATGATTTTGATGTAGTGATGAGCATACAGCGTATTTTGAGATATTGTTGGTGACAAAACCACAGGTGCTGCTAATACACCTGTGTTTTATGGTGCCTTTTTTTTGGGTAATTTTTTAAATGTTTATTTATTAGAGAGAGAGAGAGAGAATGTGTGCACACGAGAGAGAGAGAGAGTGCGGGGGAGAGGCAGAGAGAGAGGGAGACACAGAATCTGAAGTGGGCTCCAGGCTCTGAGCTGTCAGCACAGAGCCCAACGTGGAGCTTGAACTCACAAGCTGCAAGATCATGACCTGAGCCAAAGTTAGATGCTTAGCCGACTGAGCCACCCAGGCACCCCTTATGGTGTCCATTCCATAATGGGACAGTATGCTACATTTTAGTTAGAGGTTACCAAAGACAAAGATTTCACTTTTTTCCTATTCAAGCTCAAAGGCTCCCCCACCCCTACCCCCCTGTCCTGCCTTCCCCTGTAAGAATCCCTGACTTAGACGGTCCCTCATAGGAGGCTGTGACATAATTGAGGATGGTGGCTTGTCTTGCTAACTGTCCCGGACATTTGGCTTCCTAGTAGATCATGTAGGAAGTTCCATTTCTGACTGCTTTGTGAGATGTCTTTAGAAATGTAAAGATGAGGCCAAGAAGAAAGGGGATGTATCAGAGGAGGCTGAATCTTGAAGGCTGAATCTAAGAAACCCACAGGGTGAAAGACATGAAAGGGGGGCATTCTGAATAGAAGGGGCAGTGGGAGCACAGGCCAGGGCATAGGGAGGGCCGACCAGCTGGGGACACTGGCAGAGGCCAGCCATGGGGGCCTCGGGGCACTGCTGAGGAGTTCAGACTTCGCTGGGGTGTTTTGTGGTCTTAGGCATATTCTATCAAATACAATAAAACACACCCATCTCTCACACTTAAAAAAAAAAAAAGGTGTGTTTTGTGCGTGTGTTGTCATAAAAGAATTTGATTAAAAAATACATTTGCTTTTATTTGCTTATATTTGTGTTCTGTTATATTATTTGGCCCTGACTAACTCCTTTATTTTACAATTGACTGATTTCTCAGCAATTACAGAGTATACTTTGGAATTCTTGCGATGTGAGAAAATGAACCTGTAACTCATTCTCAAATGTAATGAAATTTCTGTAGATGTCAACCAGAGATCGCAATTAGGATCGCGACTAGGATCGCAATTAGGAGGAAGATATAATGCCAAATGCTGGCATTTAATAAAACATTTATTAGCTTCAATTTCTTCCAATTTTCTTCTGTTTTGGGGCCAATTCCCCCATCCCCCTGCCCCCACTCTCCCAACTTTCAAATTGTTTTTTGCATGTCCCTGCTGGGGCTGGTGGAAAGATTTGGGAAGAGTTAAGAGTTCCTGATCTGTGGGCTGAGACAGACTGGCCAGTAAAGGGACCTGCCATTAGCTGAGGGCTGCTGGGCTGGGAATCACTTTAGAGGTGGCCAGCAGGATTGGGGGAAGGGGGAGATTTGGTGGGAGAGCGTGGTCAAGGATGAGTCCACTCGAGTTTGGTAGTTGGTTGACCAGGTTGGTGGTTGTTTGATAGGTCTTTGGAATAGTGGTTGTCTGGTCAGCTTGTCTGGTTGATTGTTGATTGATTGGTGTATTGATGAGTGGGTGGTTGTTAGTTGGGTAACAGAGGGCAGTGGTTCCCCACCTCCCAACCCCCCCTTTTGCTTTTCTTCTTTTTACTATGTGACCAGCATCATGTTAGGTACTAGAATCACAATGATGCTGAGGACAGAGCCCCGCTCCCTGTCCTTAGGATGCTGGGATTACAGTTGACTAATCTCAGATTCAGATACAGCACCACACAGTTTAGAGAGTGGATTTAATTAGCACTCAAGCTGTGTGGCTCATTGCTATTACTAGTATGCTTCTGAGTATTATATCCTTAAGTAGTACTAGGAATGCTACTTGGATATGTTTCACTTATTATATAAATAATTTTTACTAACTTTTACTAAGTTCTCCCTGCCAACCCCCACCCCCAACACCCCCCCCGCCCCAAGCATAGGAAGTTTAGAGCTAAATGGCCATGGGGTGGAGCTTCTGGAGTCCCCTCCCTCTTCCCGTTCACATAATTTGATATTGCAGTTGCTCCCATCAGGATGACCCCCCCCCCCCTTCTACTGCATTAAGCGATGGTCCAAATTACCAGGTTTCGTCTCTGACTCTTCCCACTTGGCAACACATTGGCTGCGGATGAAGATTTCAACATTAGTAGCTCCAAAGCAAAGCCAGAAAGGAGGAGGCTGGTTTTGGCCTGGATCCTTCTAAATCATTGCCTGTGTTTAAGAATTACAGTTTGCCCTGGAACAATAAGATGTTTCTTAGTGCAGTTTTAACGTGAGTTGGTTATCACCAGAATTTCATAAACATCATGGTCAAGGGGTGTACTTCCCTGTAGCCCTCATCATTAGAAACAATGTTTTGAGAACCTACTTTTATTACCCTTTATCTGCAAAATCCAGTGATTCCAAGTAACAAAGTTCTGGATTCATAATCACTGCTACCGAAACAGTTGTAGATTAGAGAAAGCCTTAATGACTTATTTCGTATTGTCCTTCTTTTCTATCTCTTGTCTGTCTCCCTCACCCCACATCTACCAGTTTTATAAAACGTAATCTCCAAGCCTATGGGAGCATTCAGAAGTGTTTGTAGAAGATCTGCAAGGGCATGGAAGGGCAATTCAAGGTAGAATTACTTGAAATATCTTCTGGAGACTATTAGAGTCCTTTGAGATAATATTTTAGAAAGTTTCCTAGTCCAGGGACACCTGGGTGACTCAGTTGGTTGAGCGTCCAACTTTAGCTCAGGTCATGATCTCATGATTTGTGAGTTTGCGCCCCACATTGGGCTCCCTGCTGTCAGCTTGTCAGCACAGAGCCATTTCAGATCCTCTTTCCCCGTCTCTCTGCCCTTCCCTCGCTTATTCTCTCTCTCTCTCTCTCAAAATGTAAATCTAAAAAAAGCATCAAAAAATTTTTTTAAAAAAAAGTTCCCTTGTCCAGTAAAGTTGGGAAGTGTTGTGTGGCACCCTAGCACTCTCCTGGAGATTGTCAATATACATTTGCATATTAAAGTCTCTGAGAAGTCCTACAGCAGTTTAAAATTGTTCGATTCCATATATCCCTGGCTTATTTGACCACAGGAGCCATTTGTCTCGGACAACCAGCTAATGTCTAATGTAGTCTTTTCAAAGATGCAAAATGATAGTAGGTGTTACACAACCTACTTTTAAAAATTATACTGTAATGTATTTTCACATGTAGTTTAAGAATAAAGTGACTAGGGCACAACCCCTGGTAAATTGTCCAAGAGGTGAGAGGATAGGGCAAGGTTTGTGAGTGTGGCCAGAGGGACAAATCTTCCTCAAGGCCAAGTTTAGGCACAGCTTGTGTTTTGCTGAGCCAGGAAGCAGCTTCTGACTCAAGTGCAGGACTCTTTAGATGAAGTACTGGTATTGAAGACACTTGACCGTGGGCCGTGTGTCTTCAGTAACTGGCAGCCATGACTAGGGTGGTGCCTTGGATATTCAGCGTGTGTCACTTGCTTACCTTGCACTTGGACAGTGTGCCTTAGGGATGTTGGAACTTGTTCCCATTTTAGCAGAGAAGCTGGCCTGCTATGTGCTTGGTCTGTTTATTTTACTGCCATGGCCATTTATCTTGGGACAGAGTTCAGGGGCACAGCGATAAATCTCTTTTAGGAGGATGATGTAACCTTTAGCATTTATTTCCTCTCCAGCTTTTGCCAGTTTAGAAAGCCTTTGTAATATTACCATGTCTGTGGATGAGCCTTTTCCTTTGCAGCCCCATCCTGGCCTCCAGGTGGAACAGTCAACAACAGATTCTGGAGTTAGAGGGCCTGAATTCAAATCCTACTCTACCACTTATGAGCTATGTGGCTTTGGGCTCAGTTTATCTGCTTATCATTTTCTTTAATCTGGAAAATGGGACTAACAGGGGTACCTCCTAAGGCAGCAATGAGAATTCGGTGGGGTCATTCATCAGGCCAGACCCTCTGTCCTCACGTATAACTGAGTGGCTGAGTCTCTGCATCTTGGAAAAGATACTCTTAGGGTGCCAGGGAAGGAGGTAGGAAGGGATCAGGAAGGTGGATGGTTGATTTGCTTTTTAAGGTTTATTTATTTTGAGAGAGAGAGGTGGGGGATGGGCAGAGAGAGAGAATCCCAAGCAGGCTCCACGCTGTCAGCACAGAGCCCGATGTGGGGCTCAAACTCATGAACTGTGAGATCATGGCCTGAGCTGAAATCAAGAGTCGCTCAACTGACAGAACTACCTAGGTGCCTCAATTTTTGTTGTTGTTGTTGGGTTGGTAAGCATGCCCAAAGACAACCAAATGACAACATCTTCCCCTCCTCTGGCAATCTATTTGGAAATGGCAGAGGCCATCTCCTGAGGCACGGAGACTGCTTGTCCAGGAGAATGTGTGTGGCTGAGGACTGGTAAAGCATTTGGATGACCCACCATGTGAGAACTGAGCAGAGGAGATCAGGAGAACAGCCGACCAGTCTTGCCAAGCCTTCATGTATTCTGTTTCTTGTTGATAGGTAACATCAAACATGGTGTAAATCATATGCAGTATAAAAAGATAAGACCGGCTCCCTCCCACTCCTCCTCACCCCCTTTCTCTGTTCCTCTACCCAGAAATAAATGCAGTTGGTGAACAGTTTCTTGTCTTTTCAGAAGGTATGTTATGCATATATGAACTCAATTACAGAATTCCCTGGCCGCCCCTTTACTCCTGTGCGAACCCATGATACACATTGCTTTCACTGTTTGATAAAACCTGTCAGTTTTCCCACATCAGTGCCTATAGATCCCGACAAGCCGCTGTGTTCAGTGAAGAATTCCTTAACGTATACATTCCTGTATTTCTTTCTTTTGGGAGGTGTGTGTCACAATTTATTATAAAAGTAACACATGTAATTCAAACTAAGAAAAGAAATTCAAACAACACAGGAGCATGTCCCAACAACAAAAAGAAAGCTTGTCTTTTGCAATCACCCTACGTCTTTCCAGAGAGAGAGCCAGTGAACAACATGCTTGCTTGCAACAACTCTGCATGCTTCCAGATCTTTCTGTTCAGATGCAGAGTCATGCCTTTTCCAAAACAGAATTGCATGTTCTATACTTTTCTACAAATGGCCCTGTCCCTATTGGAACAAACATCTGTATCTTTCTCATTCTTTTCCTAGCCACCTATTACTTTCTTCCTTGAACGTTCTGAAAGTTTATTTAACTATTTATTCGTGGGGAAGCATTTATGTTGTTCTCAGTTTTATTCCCTCATTATATTATGGTAATTAACTGCTTTCATGGTTAAAGATCACTTTAGTATCCAAGCCTCTCCATCCCCCCATTAGAAAAAGGAATCCCTTAAGGGAACTTTCTTGAATACTTTGTGCTTCATATTGAATTTATTGACCTTGCATTTAATTTTCTGTCAACAGTGGCCCAGGCTGGCCCCTGCAGACTGCTCAGGAATCTGCTGGAGGAGTTGGGGTGGCCTGCAGATTTTAGCAAACTGCCAGTTCATTCAGGCAGCTCACTGAGCAAAGAACATCTTGATTCTATCAGCCTTAATCCTGGGTCCCTGATGGGGGCTGGCTCTTGTGGTCGTTAGCAGATGGAATGCTCGTCTGTGTTAGAAGGCTGAGTTCTGGGGTATTTGGCTCTAGGCAGTCTTGAACCAGAATTGAATGGCATTGAATCTTTCATGATGTTAATGGGACACTGTTAGTTCTTGAACTTGTGTGTGTTTATAATATTGCAGAAATAATAATAGTAGCTATACTGGTCTCTGCTGATATGGTGGATTGGTTCAGGCAGAATGCTACCCAATTTACTACATTATCTCACAATAGCTTGACACTGTGAGTTCAGTTCTGACTCTCAGCTTACAGATGAGGAGACTGAAACCCGGGAAGTGACCCACTGAAGTGACATGGTAGCCATGTTTGGGAGGAGAGCCAGGCTTCTCTGAACCCTAACTGCTCCATCACTGACTAACTCAGTGTCCCTGGCACCTGGGTTTCTTGGCTACTAATTCTTTTAGCAGGTGGGCTCCCCTTTGCCTGAGTGGATTCAGTCCTGCCCTCTTGTCCACGCTTTTTATCCATGGATGTTGGTGGTGTGGAGTTCTACCCACAAGGAGGAGCCTGGGTCTGGGCTGAGAGAGCTCTGTTGTGGCTAGGTGGCACGTGTGTCCAAAGGCCTCCTCGTGTAATTTTGGGTTGAAGATTCAAATTTGGGGGTACAAATTCGACAGTGGGTAACTGTCTGAAAAGTGTCAATACAGGTAAAGCAGGGAATGTGCCCCTCCCTTTGTCTGTCCTTTGAGAATTTCTTTTCTTCCAACTTCATCCTTTTTCTGTTGGTAATGATGGGAGCCAGCTATTATAAACTATTTGGAATTTCCCTCAGCTTGGTTCCTATTCAAGACTTTAAATTGGGAGTTTTGTTCACTTTATGACTTCACGATCATTGGGCAGGCTGCCATTTCTATAACAGGCTTATAGGAGTTGTAACATGATGTGGGCTGCAGGGGCAGGGGGTGGGGGTGTATGCAAACTGATTCCTCCCCTTTCAAACCAAGGAAACCACCTTGATCTTTTTTCTAACAAGGCTCAACTTCTACAAGTTTGCAGTGGAAGGATGAATACCTGTCCTCTTCATCAGCATTATTATTTTTTACCTTTTAATCACAAAAGGAAAAAAAAAGTTTTTTAAGAAACAGCTTAGCATGAGAGACAAAAGGCAAAAAAGAAATTTTTTTGCCTTTTGTCCCTTAAAAAGTCTTCAATGTCTTTCCCTGGGGCAGGGTTGCAAGAAGTGGGTTGGTGGATGGTTTTCATTATAATAATGTTGTCATCTCCTTGTGGAGTGTTTTAAAGCCAATTTAACTTATTATCTTACATAAAAGCATAATTTGTGTCCAGCACAGGGCCTGGCATTCTGTAGGCAGAAGTGTTTGCTGGGTATGAGAACAAATGGAGCTTTCAAGTATGTGAGTGACCCTAATTTCTATTTTCTGGGGAAAATACAGACCACTAGGTTGGGGTAAATGGGGACAGAGGTGTGTTTTCTGCCATCTTCTCTGATTTCCCATGCTGAGCGGTAGGTCAGCATCTGGGATGCAGTAAAGGCCAAGTCATGACTGAGACAGAGGGACTAAAGTAATACAAGTCTGACCTCTGCTTGCACCTCCTAGGCCGTAAGCTGTCACTTTCTGCCCACATTTTTCATTTCTAAACCTCGACAGTTTAGGGATTGTGGGAATGATTGGGGCAGTGGCAGGTTCAGAGACCCCACCTGGGTTCCTCTCCCAAGTTCGCCACTAACTGGCCGTGGGCCCCAGGGGTGTGTCCCTTCCTGTACTCTGTCTCATCTGTGAAATGTGAGTCCTGTTGCCCTCACCTTATACAGCTGTCATGGCATAATGTGTATTTAGAGAAGTATGGAGGCTTGGGCTCAGACAGCAGAGAACTGGGTTTAAATCTGGGTTCTTCCTGTATGTTACTTTTGACAATTGCCTCTGCGGGCCTCTGTCTTCCCATCTGTAAAATGAGATTAAGCATAAAAGCGACCCTTCTAGGGTTGCTGTGAGGGTTACATGAGGTGATGCATGTGGCACAGGGCCAGGCCCAGGGGAGAGGTCTGGAAGAAGGATCTGGAAAAGTCTGGAGTTGCTGTTACAGTTTGGTTGCTGTTGATGTAAGGAGGGGGAGGTGCTTAGGAGTCTTCCTGGGCCTGGTTCCTCCTGCCCTCATGCTTTTCCCCAAAGGGTTTCCCTGTGGGCTGCACTTGCGTGCACAGGACCGGCCTGGGCCGTGAGCTGTGTTTCAGGTGAGGCTGAGCTGGAGTCCACAGGTGACAAGGACCTCCATTCGCAGCCAGCATTTATTATTTGATCTGCACATGTTCTCAGAGCAGTTGTGCCTAAAAGCTATGGGCCAGGGACAGACATCACCGCGCTGAGAACTTCTGAGCTCACACTGGGGTTTACCAGCACCTCCCAGTGACTGGACTCCGGGCTCCTCCACTCTCTGCTCATGCTTAGGGGTCCCTGGGACCCTTGTCCTACTACTCACTTAGGAGACCTGTGGCTTTGAGGTCAAAAACCTAGTTTAGAATACATTGCTTTGACCATTTTGGGGCGTGTTTCCTTTTTCCCTTCTTTCTGTAATCTTTATAACAAGACTAGAATCCTTGTTCTAACTTTTTAAGACTTTCCCACTAATACTAGTTGGAAGAGACTAAGTTCTAGACCCACATATATACCAGTCTCATTTCAGGTTCAGTATGACTTTGTCGCTGGATATAAAGTAATCCCCAGAAGTGATAAAAACTTTTGAAAAGTGGCATTTGGAAGCCCACCGAGTGATGCAAATGCCTCTTTTAAACAAAGGATGCCTCTTAACCAGAGAATCGGGTGTTTGGGATACATATGAAGCAGGACACCAGCATAGTATCTGTGATCTGAATGTCCACCAAAAACTCTGTACCAAAATAAAAATAAGGTATTTATGAAATAATTTGTTCCAATTATTCCGGGCAAAAATTGTCCAGCAAGTGAGAGAAAACAGAAGGAATAGTTGGCAAAGTAGGAAATTTGAAGTCTGAGGTTATGCATAAGGAATGTGTTATGGGCCTATAGTAGAAGTCTCCAATCAGGGATTTGGCAATGTTTGCTCAATTCTGTTGCAGAGAAGTCCCAGCCACTGCTCCCCATGCCATGCCCAGAGCAGGCATGGCTAATCTATACAGTTCTTCCTCATTGAGCCTCCACTCCCTGTGCCTGGTCGTGGCAGACATTGGTAATCTATTTTCTTGTTGACCCCAGATAGGGCATGAGAATCTTTCTCAACACCTGAAAGGGTTTTCACCTCACATGCTAATGCCATTTGCCACCTTTGGTCTATTGTGTCATCTCTTGAAAAATTACTAACATGAAAAGGCCTTCCAAATGAACTCTTTGTTAACTGAACCCTGAAGTGAAGTGTAAAAATTGTTAACTCAGACACTTCCTTTGTCATCCTTGAGAGTTCCTGAGTAAGAAAAAGGATTGGAAATCCAGCTGACCAGAGTGCTCCAATCCACCCTTGTTTTATCGTGGTCTGTATTTTATCTTACTGATTAGAAATTGGCCCGTGTGACTTCAGGACTTCAGGGCCCAGAACATCCTCTTATTATAGGTAAGCTGCTGTAACAAAGAGAGAAAAAACCCAAATCCAGTGGCTTTTTTCAGTCTTCAGGTTGGCAGGGCACCCTATTCTGGGACCCAGGTTCTTTCTATCACCTTGCCTGGCCTCCCCGAGCGCAGGTTGAAGCTAAGTGACTGTAATGTCAGGGGCTCTTGCTGGCGGTAGGAGGGAGCACTCCCCCTGCCCAAGGCCCTAAAGTGATGGCACCCTTCTGTCTGCTCACTGTCTGTTGGTGAAGCCACCACACTGCTGAGCTGCAAGGGAGGCTAGGAAGGACCGTCCAGCTGGAAGCCACATGCCTGGGAGAGGAGGAGGCAGGGTTTTTGTGGCCTTCACCACAAGTACCCTTCAGCCATCACCAGTGTGAGTTGTCAAGTCTGGCTGTAAGTCTGTGTGGCCTTTTGATGGTTTGAGGCCCTGTACAAAGCCCTGAGCAGGGGTGAAGGCATCTGGCCCCCTCATCCTGCCCATGGGTGTCTAGGCAGGTGCACAGTCTTGTGTACATAGTCCATCACGGGCTGTATGGATGGAAGGACCGTTGCACCCCCAGAAATGGACCCTGGTTCTGGACGGCGGACTGAGACGGTCATCTTTAATGATGAAGGGAACGGTGACATCTGAGAAACTGAGGACGGTGGTAAACTTAGCCTTCTTTTTTAGTTGAGGGTACCCTCTTGTTTGGGCAACCGAGGCCAACAGTTCAGCCACAGTTTGTGCAGGCTGGAAGAGAAGGCAGGATGGGGAGGAACCATAAAACCAAGCTGGGATGCCAGTGAGCCCCGTCTGCCACCTGCATCCTGGGCCCAGGTGATCTGAGTGCTGCACTGTGGGGTGACCTTGGGGCAGCCCTTCTTCACAGGATGCTCTTTGGGTTGGCTCACCCAAGCAGTCAAGGCTGACAGGAAACCCCGGTGCCTACGCGGAGGTCACCACCTTTAACTGTTAAGCTTTCACTTTTCCCTTCTGCCTTTGTTCTTTTTGTCTCAAGGTTGATAAAAGCACGTTGAAGTCAGTGGTGGTAAGAGTAATAGTACTAATATTAGCATTTAATGACAACTGACTGTATAGGGGTCTGAATGCTGCAAATGTGTTATGGCAGGCAGTCTTCCCAGCAGCTGTATTCTCCTGTTCCAACATTATCCCCAGTTTACAGGTAAAGTGACTGAGGCACGCTGGGGTCGGATCACTTGGCCAGGCCTCTGCAGCCAGCCTGCTGGTGCCGAGCCCACGCCTGCAGAGCCTCAGGGACCTCCCCAGCCTTGTTTCTGTGCCACATGCTATATTGCCTGCTGGAGGCTCAGAGGTGGACACAGTCTGGAGCAGATTAGAATTCTGTCTGAAAGGCTGTGTGTGTACTTTCGCATCCACTCAGCGGGGAAGCAGCCCTGTCTCTCACAGAGCACCAGAGAGGAGAGGGCAGGGAGCCGAACGTGCCTGCCAACAGCCAAGCGTCCATGATCGGGGGAGCCAAACAGCCTGTTCCTGCTGTTGTGGTGCTGCCGCTTTGAGCACAGGAGGCAGGCACAGCTGTAGCTGCACTGAGAGAGAAGGGCACAGGGCATTGAGGGGGCACTTGGCCGGGGACCTATTCTAGTTTTGCAGAGTTGGGCATAGAAGAGGCATTATCTAGGTCAAGAGAGGTGGGGGGAGAGTTCCAGGCCAAGCCAGCTGAGGCCAAGGATCAAGGTTAACCCTAGGGAAATGTAAAGTTGGGAAGTCACGTTGGGGCCAGACCCCTGGCTCTTGTGGGCCTCTTTTCATACCATATTCTCTTTCAATAAGGTCTGATCGATTATCAGCAGTCGGGTTCCTGTGTAGTTCTTGGTTTCTGTCTGCAGGAATCTCAGGCCATAGTGGTTTCCTAAAGCACTTGGAGCTGCAATGTCCCCCTTGCACCTACCTCATGTGTCCTGGGTTCACTACAGCATGTAGGTCGGCCTCCTCCTGGGACCGGAGAACAGGGACCTCAGAGGCTCATGACCCTTCTAATGAATTCCATGGCTCAGGGAAGTGACACATTGAACATTTCATCCTCCTTTTAATTCGCAAGGTACTATTGTGAATTACCCTGACTAACCCTGACTTCTGTTTCCTGCTCACCTACAAAACCGGGATTATGGCTTCTGGGCTTCTGGTTCTAGGGAAGTGTGTTGGGCACAGAGCAGGTATTCAGATATGAGGTGAATGAGTAAGGAGAGGAAGGAAGGTATTATGAAGTGCCTACCCTGTCCCCGGCATTATGCTCAACTCATGGTGTTCTATAACCCACCTGCTTCTTAGTAACAGCTCTGTGAAGGTGTTGACTGGGATCATTCCCATTTGGTAAATGAAGAAACAGAAAGCCCAGAGAGGATGGATGGATGGTTCAAAGTGACCTGTCTAGAGGAGCGGCTGGTTCCATAGCCTGTACTTAAACCACTGTGCCACGTTGCCTCCCAGAGGGTAATAGAGATGGGAGGACAGAGGCAGAGTGGGTGACAGACTCTTCTCCAGATGACCAAGTCATAGTTGGATTATGGTCTGGGTGCTTTTCCTCAAGCGTACTAGGAGGAGCTTTCCCGAAACTCCTACGTCTCCTTGATCCCTGAAGTCCCTTGTTGGCTGTTTCTGACCCAGCAGTGAGCTGCTGCATTGTGGCTGCTGGATGACCTGCTGTTCTTACTCAGGAGGGCAGAAATGTGGGACGGTGCTTGCTCAGGCCTCTCCTCCCCGCCCCCCCCCCCAACCCCCACCATGCCACCCTGGTGAATCAGTAATAGGAGAGGAGATGGGCACAGTGAATGTGGTGAGCATGCAGTTGGTGGCGTGGATCCTGCCCTCCTGGTATGAGAGACAGAAAGATCACCATCTCCCTTCCTCAGAGGAACTTGTCTACGCAGTAGATGTTTCCAAGATGCTTCCAAAGATTGCCTAAAAATAGCTGGTTTCCTCCCCCATAAATGTGCCCATTCCTGATTGCTACTCAGGGAGGGCTGGAGAACCGGTGTACAGAAATGACGTGAAAACATTCCATCCTAGAATTTGCAGTAGCTCAAATTAACTTTCTAGCTATTAAAAAAGAAGAAAAGCCACTGCCCTCACTTAGAAGCAATGCTGGATAATTTTAAGTAGTTCCAGAGGGTGTGTATGCGGTTGGAGGGTCAGTGCTGTCCAGAGCCAGGACCAGTTACATGGGAATTGTGATTGGTTGGATCTGGGGAGGAGAAACCTGTGGCCAGATTCCAGGCCAACTACAACCTAAGCAGATTCTAGGAGGTCCAGCAGGCGTGGCGGGCGCTGGCTTATTTTATTCCAGAAAGAGGCTCTCAATGAGGTGGAATCCTGCCAGAGAGGCTTCCAGCTGACCTGGACCTTTCCTCCTTTTACATTTCTGTTTCATGTTTACACTCGACATAAACATCACAGAGCACGCTCACGTTTGAAAATCCTGTAGTCTGTTGTGATGGTCAGACATTGACACTGTAATGCTGTGGAGCATTTCATTTTCAAGGCATTGGGAGTCTTCTGTTTCATGTGGGTGGGAAAGGGGGAGTCATTTTGGGCAAGTCGCCATCGTTTTATTGTTCCAAGAGTTCGGTAAAGCATTTGAACCTTCACCTGTCAAAATCACTTTTGGAACTAGGACTGTTCTTTCTCCAGCTTCTTAGAATAGCAGAGCAAAAGTATCATTTATCCCAAGGAGATCTTAATGGGGGCTTTCCCGTTTGGACACCCACCTTGAATTCATTGGAAACAGAAGTTCTGGGCATTGTATTTTTCATAAATTTGGCTCAGACTTTTACTGGGTCATATTTCCCCTGAAATCTTTTTCGAAAAAGACTCATGTCTCATTCCTTCAGACCAACATGTGTAAGCCGGGTAAAAATAGAGCAAACTGGTTTCATGTTTTGATTTATGGATAAAATCTGTAAGTTTGCATTTGAAGAGCACTTAACACATAACTCAGGAAAGTTGAACTTTGTAGTCTGATACTTGTGGCTGCATGAGACTTTCTGGCCTGTTCAGATCCTGCCTGGTGCAAGACCTGACCTTGCCTGGTCCAGCACGGGTACGCTGACTAACGATAAGCATTCACATACTTTACTTCATCCCCACCTCGTGCTTCCCCCTTCTGAGGACTGCTCTTCTCCCTTTAGTTTAAATAAAGGACTCTGGCATGGAAAATTGTTTGACCTGGAATTTCTTATGATTGGTAGGTAGTAACTCAGTAATCAGTAGCGCTTCAAAGACAACCTTATAACAGGACATCTTATCAAAAAAATTCCGTCATGGTCAAGGGCTGCCAGCTGGAGAAACATATGGTCGGTGGGATGAACTCCTCGGATGTTCAAGTTCTGTGCACGGTCAAGTGTCTTCTGCAGATTATCGCTTTATTGACCACAGGACCTCAGAAGCAGAGGGGGCTTCATGGTCACATAGTCTGTGCAGCTGTACAGGGCCCTGCTCTCAGAAGGGTTCTGTGCTTGGTTTAATGCTCTGCTGTTGCCATCTTGAAATTCTTAATCCTTTTTGGACGAGAAGTCATGTATTTTCATTTGTCGCTGAGCCCTGTGAGTTATGTGGACTGTCCTGTTTAAAAGTTATTATTTATACAATTCATTGCATAGAAAATCTCTGGGCACCTTAGTGAGGATTGCTAAGTGAGGATTGAGTGAGGATTGCTCAAATATAAATTGTCTTACCAGCCAGTTTATGATACTCTTTACCCTGTACAGTTTTACACGATCGAGTTTTATTATGACTGAATCTACAACCATAAAAGTACCTTTGGTTTCTGTGGGTTTGGGTGCGCCCTTTTAAGAGGATCTTTTCTTGTGAGAGGACTAACAATAACCAGGTGAATTTAAAAACAAAAAAAGTCTCCACCCTTTCAGTTTTGAGTGACATGGGGTTTACTCCTTCTCAGTATGTGTGTATATTTCTCATGTGGTTGTAGTTGGGTTTCATTAAGTGCAATCTGGCATGTGTCTAACTGACATTCAGGTGGTTTGTGGTGGGTGGGTGAATGGGTGGGACAGGGTGAAGGGAGCTGCAAGATGGTGAAGGCTCATCACTCCATGGCAGGTGCTCACAGTCCTGGAATGGGGGCTTGGAGGCTCAGGAGTGAATGGTTTTTGTCTTGAGAGGACCCTGGCACAGTCACACACATGTTGGTGGGAGTGAAGGGCCACCACCTGTTGGATCTGGCCCTTGGATGATGAGCCAGGGCTTGTCCCACAGGAGGATGGGGGTGAAGGGTCTTCCCACCAGAGGGAATACAGAACACATGGAGAGGTCCATGGGGTCCAAAGCAGGATGTAGTCCAGGAATGAGGAGTCTCTGAGTCTGGAGTGTGAACTGTGGTGGGAGGGGTGACAAGGGTGAAAAAGCAGGCTGTGTTTGGGGGTTCTGAGGGTGCTGTATGTCTAAGGAGTTTGTGGGCAGTTGGGACCATTGGTGAATTTGGAAGCACAGAGGTACTGACTAGAAAGATAGTTGTAGGGTTATGTGAACATGGTTCAGCTTCATGGCTGTCGAGGACTCTGAGAGAGGGGAGGAGGGGCCACACATTTATTGGGAAGGTGGAGAAAAGGATTTGCCAAGAGATGTAGGTAGAGAAGGGAATTGACACATTGTTGAAATGGCAACCTGAGATTTGAAGGAGGAGTCCATGATGGCTCTGACATTTTCAGTTTGGGGTCCTGGTAGAATAGGGGCGTGCAACAGGGGTTGTTTGGTGGGGAAAGGGTGGAGGAAATTGAGAGGGAGGAGTGGGTGGGTGGGTAATAGGAGGGGAAGGATGTGGGTGAGGGGGAGAGAGATGGGGGTATAGACAGGAGAGGAAGGGAGAGGGGGAGAAAGATTGGGGATGGATAGGAGGGGAAGTGTGTGCAGGGGGAGACAGGGAGAGAGATAGAGAGATTTTATTGGTAATGTTTGGATTTTGATGGATGTAGGTAGAGGTTGGAAAGAGGACAGAGGGCCATAGAGAAGCCAAGGGAGTAGAAGGTAGAAACCAGCAGCAGGGAGATTTCCTGGAAGATTCCTAGACGGGGCTGGTGTATGGCTTGTTGTGTTAAGCTCAGGGAGCACTAGAGAGGAGCCAGGACCTTGGGCCGGTCACTTATCCTTCTGGCAACAGAGACTTTGCCCAGCTGGATTAGCTTAACTATTAATGACTTTATCTTATGAATGACTAACTGGAGAGAAGAGCAGAGATGAAAATGATTGATAACACCCAGAGATGGTGAGATCTGAAGGGAAACTGGCCTCTTACACCTCTAGGACATAATGATTAGTGAAAAAAAAAGTATAGTAGAATATAAATTCAGGGCAGCAAACACACACACACACACACACACACACACACACACATATGTATATGTATATATATATAAACACATACACATATAATTTGGTAGGTCACATACTATCAAGTTAAACAGATGGTTGTCCCTGGAATTCAGCCACCTCTTTTTATTGTCCATATTTCTGAAATGAGTCCTTTAAAATTTAAAAGCTCTTTTTATTACAGAACATTTCCAACGTATGCAAAAGTAGAGATAAAAGTATAATACGTTCTCATGTACCCATGATTTCACGACACTGGTAAACATTTTGGAATCTAGTTTCATCTGTTACCATCCTCAAGTATTTTGAAGCAAATTGTAACATTACAGTCCTTTCATGCTGAAGTAGTTCTGTGTGGTTCTCTGACAAATGAAGATTTCATTCACAACCGAGAGGAAGGTGCCAACCCACGCCTGTGCCTCTCTCCCCAGATAGCAAAGCCATTGTGGATGGGAACCTGAAGCTCATCCTGGGCCTGGTGTGGACACTGATCCTCCACTACTCCATCTCCATGCCCGTGTGGGAGGACGAAGGGGATGACGATGCCAAGAAGCAGACGCCAAAGCAGAGGCTGCTGGGATGGATTCAGAACAAGATCCCCTACTTGCCCATCACCAACTTTAACCAGAATTGGCAAGATGGCAAGGCTCTGGGAGCCTTGGTAGACAGCTGTGCCCCAGGTAAGTGTCCATGGCTGCCTGAGCCAGCTCTTCAGGATGGAGATTTGTGGGCCCAAAGCCCCTTGGTTGTCTCATGGGAAAGCCGGGTTTGCTGTGATTGGTGTCTTCTCCTAGTTTTAGCCCCCTGTAAGAGCAAAGGGAGCTAAAACTGGCTCTGTTTACCTTCTAGGTGTATCCATTGACTTTTTGAGCATTGAACTCAGTTATTTACCCAAATCCCCAATGAATCCTGTAGTTCTTGGAGCATGTTTAGCTTTCAGACTCCAAAGTCCTGCCTCTTCCCACATTTGGTGCCTGGTTTCCCATTGACTTCAGCAGAAACACGTGGCCCTGTTAGTTGACTTGGCATGAAAATCTAAAAACTTCCATTGAGTGGAAAGTACCCATTTTTATCAACCACTGGGTGACTATACATGGCGTTCTCCACCCTTTTTTTTCTGTGTTGCTATGAAATAGTGCTTGATCAGGATCCAGTTGGAGGCTTTCCCCCCTTTTCTGAGTGGTTGAGTGCACACCAAGGTAGTAATTATCCTCACTGGAGGGTTTAGATTGATGGGTAGAGTTTGCTGGTACACACTCCGTAGAGCCTGTGTTTATATGCACCCTCAAGATTGTTTCTAATAAAAAATTTACTTTAATAATCATATTTTCCATTTACGAATACTCTGTATATGCTGGTCACATTAGTTTTTAGTAAGCTAATGGTTCCCGACACACTCCAAGCAGAGCTGGCTAGCCTATGTTGGACAGGGAGGGCAGGCTGACTCCAGGCCTCATTCTGTCTTGAAAGCCTATAAGCTGGTGATGTCTCAAACTAACTCAAAGCTCAGCATTAGTTAATTTCCCAGCACCCTCTTCCTTGCTTCCACCGAAAGACACATTTCAGGATACCTCTTTACCAGTTTAAACCTGTGGATGTTTACTTCAGTCCTATACTTCTCCTGTTTACAGAGGCTTTTAAGATGATTCTAGGTTTGGGCTTTTGGGCAAGTGGATTTTTGAATTATACAGAATACAGTTGCTAGTGCAGTCTTTTTAGATGTATCTAGGAATAGGATTGTGATATTGTGACTTATAAAAGAAACATGTATTTTAGTCTTTGTCCCTTTCCTGGCACAGAGCTCCAAAAACCCTTAGAATTTAAGTGATAAGAGCCAGGACAATGGTTCCTTTCAACCACACCTGAGTTTATGTTAATGAGATGACTTTTATTTATTTATTTTTTATTTTTATTTTTTAATTTTTTTTTTAACGTTTATTTATTTTTGAGACAGAGAGAGACACAGCATGAACGGGGGAGGGGCAGAGAGAGAGGGGGAGACACAGAATCGGAAGCAAGCTCCAGGCTCTGAGCCATCAGCCCAGAGCCCGACGCGGGGCTCGAACTCGCGGACTGCGAGATCGTGACCTGAGCTGAAGTCGGACGCTTAACCGACTGAGCCACCCAGGCGCCCCAATGAGATGACTTTTAAACAGCTGCTAAGGATGGGGGCAGGTGATTAGAGGGTCCCAACTGTTAACCCTATCTCCTAACCGCCAAGGTTAGAGGAGAGGAGATGGAAGTTGAGTTAATCACTAGTGGCCAGTTATTTAATCAATCATGACAACATGTTGAGGTCTCCACAAAATTCCTTGAACTATACATTTGAGGGAGCTTTCAGGTTGGTAAACACAAGGAGGTGCTGGGAGGGTGGTGCACCTGGAAAGGGCATGGAAGCTCCACACGCCTTCTCCCATATCTTGCCATATGCATCTCTTTCACCTGGTTGTTCTTGAGTTGTAACTTTTTTTTAATTAGAAATTTTTTTTTTTAAATTTTTTGAGTGAGAGTGGGGGAGGGGCAGAAAGAGAGAGGGACAGAGGATCCAAAGCAGGCTCTGTGCTGACAGGCTGACAGCAGCAAGCCCGATGTGGGGCTCGAACCCACAAACCGCGAGATTATGACCTGATACAAAGTCAGATGCTCAACTGACTGAGTCACCCAGGCATCCCAAGTTATAGCCTTTTATTTAAAAAAAAAATTTTAAGTTTATTTATTTATTTTGAGAGGGAGTGTGTACACATGTGTCAGCAGGGGAGGAGCAGAGACAGAAGAGAGAGAATCTCAAGCAGGCTTCATGCTGTCAGTGCAGAGCTTGATACAGGGCTTGATCTCTTGAACCTGTGAGATCATGACCTGAGCTGAAAGCAAGGTTTAGACACTTAACCATCTGAACCACCCAGGCACTCTGAGTTGTAGCCTTTTCTAATAAATCAGTAATCTAGCAATTAAATGGTATTCCTGAGTTCTGTGATCCACTCTGGTTAACAATTGAATCTGAGGAGGCATTGTGAGAACCTGCAATTTATAGAATGGTCTGTTAGAAGTCCAAGTGACAACCTGGACTTGCATTTGGTGAAGTGGGGAAAGGGGACAGTCTTATGGGACTGAGCCCTTAACCTGTGGGATTTTACACGATTTCTACATAGATTGTATCAATTTTGAGTTAAATTGTAGAATATCCAGCTGGCGTGAACCCTACACGTTTGGTGACTGGACTACAGAAGTGCAAATGTGGTGGGGGGGAAAATCCCCTGTAAAAAGGCACCAGGCTCAAATAGTTTTATAGGCTTTGTTTATTTATTTATATCACACCTTCAAGGAATGAATAATCTCTGTGTTAATGCAAGAAAATAACAGCCTGAAGGAGAATTCTCAGTTTAGACTCAGAATAGTTTCTACTCTGGAGGAGTGGATACTTTTTGCCCTTAAAATATACAGTTCACTGTGATTTTAGGAAGAAATTGTTCTCTGAATTAAGATACCAAAGGGGTTTAATTTAAGCACATGGCTTCCTTTAATCTTTTCAGTGAGTTAATATTAACAGAATCTTTTGTGTCATATTAACAGGTCTGTGTCCAGACTGGGAATCCTGGGATCCACGAAAGCCTGTGGACAATGCACGGGAAGCTATGCAGCAAGCAGACGACTGGCTGGGTGTCCCACAGGTATATATACAAGCAACACCATGTCCCATGGGGCTGTTTCCATCCTCCAGCTTGTTCTGAGACTCTGTGGATGCCTCTTTCGGTGTGGCAGGCAGTCTGACATCCTCAGCCTCAGCCCTCAGAGAGTATTGCCTATGACACTCTCCCCTCTTCCTCAGTTTACCCATAATAATAGGTTCCCATTGATTTAGGTGCTTGTAGATCATTCAAAAATCTTCACAGTGCTCTGTCACATGTGGAAAATTTTCTAGTGTTTCTGCTCCAAAGATCTCAAAGACTGTATTGAGATACAAGACTGCAAATGTAGACTTTAATGATTAGGTTGAACTGTAAGAAATAGCCAATATGTGACCACTTTTTACATATTTTAGAAGTTTTTTTTAAGATTCAGTATCTTAGGGAAAGTCATAGGACTTAGAAGTTTTTTTTTAAATTTAAACCAGGATAACCTACCATTATTGGAAATTGTGGAAGAATTTGTATTGCTCCTAATCCTATCACAGGAATATGACAAGAGAACTTGGAAATTGAATAAATCTTGGGTACCATTGACAGTAGCCACATTACGTAGTTGAGGTCTTGTCTTCTAAGGTTTTTCAAGGAGGCTAAAAAACTCCCCCTGACATTTAAATACCAAGACTCCCATATTTGAAGCCCTGGTCAAGAGAACTTGTAGGTGGCCAGTGCCGTGGATGGATGACCTCACCACTGGTTACATTATGGACTAAGTAATCAGAGCCGAGTTCAGTGTATTTTGTAATAGGATCCCTTGGGAGATAGAAAATTTTGCCTGTATTTCTTTGGTTTTGACATCATGTCTCTGCTTCATGGCCCATTTCTTGGCTCTCCCACCCTCAGTAAGTGGTGTGGTATCTTTTTCATCTCCTCTTAAACCTAAAACCATCTACTTTTGACGTACATGTGATGTTGGCACTGTATAGTTGTTGAGGGAGCTGCCTGGAAGAAATGTCAAATCAATGCACATCCGACATTTTATGGAATGAGTGAAGGCAATTGTTCAAACCCAAGTAGCTGTTCTGTTGCTGGAGGATAATGATCAGTATGTTTCCTGGTGTGTGTGTGTGTGTGTGTGTGTGTGTGTGTGTGTGTGTGTGTTACTTTGGGGTGAGGGAAGCTGGGTATATATGTTATTCATCTGCATTTAGTTAACCTGGTTCATGAGACAGAGCCTTCTGTTGGTCTGAGGAGTACTGCCTTACCTTACCTCCTCAGTACCCTTACTGGGGGCAGAGAGATTTTTTGTACTGTTTAGGACTAGGTCAGGTAGTAGGCCTGAGGCTGTGATGCCTTCAAGGAGGCTACCTGCCAAGCATGGGAGTAATCTTGCTCCTAGGCTACGTGTCAGGAGAAATTAACTTCCTCCCTATTTTTTTTAACGGCTCTTAATGTATTGAAACCCATTGTCATCAGCTCAGGCCGCTCTAACAAAATACCATAGATTGGATGGTATAAACAACGGAAGTTTATTTCCCATATCTGGAGGCTAGAAGTCCAAGAGCAAGGTGCCAGCAGAGTCAGTTCTTGGTAGGGGCCCTCTTTGTGACTTGCAGACAACTGGCTTCTTGCTGTGCCCTCACATGGGAAAGAAAGAGAGGTCTGGTCTTTCCTTCTCTTAATAAGGGCACTAATCCCATCCTGGGGGCCCTATCCTCATGACCTCATCTAAACCCACTTACTTCCCTTGGGCCCCACCTCCCCATACCATTACCCGGGTGGTTAGGGCTTCAGCATGTAGCAAGACCACAGATCTAATATGTTGCTGTGTTCTCTCTCTTTTTTTTTTTTTTATTTTAAATTTTTTTTTTTAACGTTTATTTATATTTGAGACAGAGAGAGACAGAGCATGAGCAGGGGAGGGGCAGAGAGAGAGGGAGACACAGAATCTGAAACAGGCTCTGAGCCGTCAGCACAGAGCCTGACGCGGGGCTCGAACCCACGGACCGTGAGATCATGACCTGAGCCGAAGTCGGACGCCCAACCGACTGAGCCACCCAGGCGCCCCCTCTCTTTTTTTTTTATTACTATTCTTTATTGGTAGCAGAGTTAATAGAGATGCAGGCAATGGGTAGATGAGCAAAGGGAAAGGCCAGTTTATGTGCTTCTTGGTAATATGTGCAAATCCTGTGTATACTTGTTTCTTCTTTCTCCTCACTTGACACAGCTTACCCCTTCTGGAAAGTTTCCCCAGGGTAGGGGGTGAGCAGGCCTTTTTTGGAGGGTGGGTGTGCACCTCTGGAAATTACATATAGAATCGCCTGGAGGAGGGGCTCCCGGGTGGCTCAGTTGGTTAAGTGTCTGGCTCTTTGATTTCGGCTCAGGTCATAATCTCATGAACCATGGGTTCCACATTGGGCTTTGCACTGACAGCGCGGAGCCTGCTTGGGATTCTCTCTCTCTCCCTCTCTCTCTGTCCCTTCCCTGCTCGTGCACGTGTGCACGCATTCTCTCTCTCTCTCAAAATAAATAAATAAACATAAAAAAAATTGTCTGGAGGGCGTCCTCAGCTTCTGAAACGAATAATGACACCTCTAAAAGGTTAAAAACACTGACATTGGCATGTAATTTGATATAATTTCACTTAATTTAGAGGCTGACTCAATTTCTTAATGTCTATAGTGTTTGACTTGAGACATTTGCAAAAACTTTAGCGGTTATAAGTGATGTACTCTGGGTGTTCACCTACCATGCTGTTATTCTAGGTCATCACTCCTGAAGAAATTATTCACCCCGATGTGGATGAGCACTCGGTGATGACTTACCTGTCCCAGTTCCCCAAAGCCAAGCTCAAGCCAGGGGCTCCTCTGAAGCCCAAACTCAACCCGAAGAAAGCCAGGGCCTATGGCCGAGGTAAGCACTGGTCTTGCTGGGTTTGAGACTTGTCCTCTGGTCTTAGACATGATTATGTGGCTTCAGGAAGAAGGTTCTTAGAGTCAAGAATGTATAGGCTTGATCCTTGAAGACCTCCCAGGCCTCCTTTGTCAGATGCTTTTTACCTCAAAGTCCATTTGTTCACAAGCAACTTTTCTGCTTTGTGAATCTAGGCTTTAAGAAATGTTGCTGCTTTAATGTGATGGAGAATGAGTTTATTGCATTGTGACTTTAGTGCAGTAACCGTGGGATGAAGACAGGACTATTTTCCCATTTTTCATATGAGAAATCAGAGAGGCCCAATCTGCTGGGGATAGGGGGTGCAGGTGCCTGTGTCATCAGGCTGCTGATTCATTTCTCCTTTGGTCATGCTCACGCTGCTTCAGATTTCCACATGGGGAGGGAGCTATTGTGACCCCCTGACAGACACTTCCTTGCTGAGACATCCTGTTTATGATCACTGAGGCCACTGCGGGCTGCAGGACAGTGTTCTGCTCAGAATGTTATGGTGGGGTAAAGGCATGTTGAGGCATTTGGTGTTCTGGCTGCCATCTGACTTCAAGCACACCAGCTTTTTAAGAACTGTTGTGTTTCAGCCCAGGGTGGTTTCTGGTAAAGATTAGCCCCGTGAGCTACAACTTACTCCCTTTGTTATGGGGAAAGGAAGGAGTGTATTATATTTCTTAATTTTCGTAATTACAGTTGGGATCACATTTAGAGGCACAAGATATCTTGTATATCCTCTCCTAGAATCTGCGGTTCTAACCCTTCTAACAATAGTTTTCTTGAGCCCTTTGTGTGTGTGTGTGTGTGTGTGTGTGTGTGTGTGTGGTTGTCGAATTCTTGAAAATGCACTGTAGGCATTGTGACAGTTCACTCAGTACATCAGCAAGCCTCTCCTAAAAATAGGGCATCCTTTTGTATAACCAGTCTTCATTATCACAGTAAGAAAATTAACAATTTCATATCAACTAATATCCAGTTTATGTGAAAATTTCCCTATTGTCCTAAAATTGTCTGTCATAGTTTTTGCTGTTTTATAAACCAAGATCTGATTAAGATTCACTACAGGGGCACTTCGGTGGTTTAGTCAGTTAGGGTCATGATCTCAGATTTCATGAGATTGAGCCCCATGTTGGGCTTTGTACTGATAGCACAGAGCCTGCTTGAGATTCTCAGTCCCTCTCTCTGTCTGTGCCCTCCCTGCATGTGTGTGCTGTCTCTCCAAAGAAAGTAATAATAAACTTAAAAAAGATTGACTTACTAATTTTGTTGTTTCTTTAGACTCTTTTTAAAGAAATGTTGTTGTTTTTTTTTTTATTTTGAGAGAGAGAAGGAGAGCATGAGCATGGGAGGGGCAGAGGGAAAGAGAGAGAAAGAGGGAGAGAGAGAATTCCAAGGAGGCTCTGCACTGAGTGCGGGACCTGATCTCACAACCATGAGATCGTGACCTGAGCTGAAATCAGGTGTCGGACTCTTAACTGACTGAGCCACCCAGGTGCCTGTAGACTTTTTAAATCTAGAATAGCTTCCCTTAAAAAAATTTTTTTTATGTATAACATCGACTTCCTGAAGAGTGCAAAGCACTTGTCTTGTAACAAGATGTTCCATACACTCATTCCCTTTGAAAATATCATTTCCCTACTTGGTGTCAGCTTAGTCTTAAGGTGACCAAGGGCCAGGGCAGTGGTGCTGTGTGCAGTTCTCAATCTTAGTGGTCAGGTTCTTATCTGTTTAGCATGATTTAGAACACCAGAGAGACCCTGATAGTTCTGGAACAAACCAACTTGCCTTTTGAGGTTCCTTTTGACATCGAGGTGGCACTGTGCAATCATTTGTGCATTTGTGTGTATAGGGACTGGGCACTTTGTTTGAAGCCCTTTCCGGATGTGCATTCACTTGAAGGTTGGCTTGTCTGTGCTTGTTTTTTTTTTGTTTTGTTTTGGTTTTTTTACTGTTTATGTATTTTAGAGACAGAGCACGAGCGGGGGAGGGGCAGAGAGAGCCAGAGACAGAATCTGAAGCAGACTGCAGGCTCTGAGCCATCAGCACAGAGCCTGATGTGGGGTTTGAACCCACGAACCATGAGATCATGACCTGAGCCGAAGTTGGACGCTCAACCAACTGAGCCACCCATAAGCCCCTGTCCATGCTTGTTTTAAAAGTGCTTTCCCTAAAGCATAATGAAGGGTGGTGGCTAGAATAAGGAATCTCTGATTTTCAAGGTCATGCTTCTTTAATAGCAAAAAAGCTTCAAACAGCAAAGTAAATCTCTTGTTGACAAAATTGGTCAAATGGATTGAATTTAATCAAGGCATAAAATGCTTGTTTGAGGTCACCTTATCACTGGCTGTCCAGTTTCCCCATTGTTAATGTGAAACGGTTTCCTTTCACGATGCTGTTTTCTAGAAAATGACTATTTGCTACAGTTCAGGAATGTAGCTAGTCATTGCCATTTCCTTCATCTGCTTTTTTTTTTTAAAGATTTTATTATTTAAAAAAATTTTAATGTTTATTTTTGACAGAGAGAGAGAGAAAGAGAGAGACAGAGCATGAGCGGGGGAGGGGCAGAGAGAGGGAGACACAGAATCCAAAGCAGGGTCCAGGCTCTGAGCCGTCAGCCCAGAGCCTGACGCGGGGCTCGAACTCACGGACTGCAAGATCATGACCTGAGCCAAAGTCGGGTGCTCAACCGACTAAGCCACCCAAGCACCCCTTAAGATTTTATTTTTAAGTAATCATCCGACAGGGAGCTCCAACTCACAACCCTGAGATCAAGAGTTGCATGTTCTACCTGTTGACCAGCCAGGTGCCCCTGATCTGCCTTTTAAAAATTTTATTTTATTTTTTATTTATTTATTTTTTAAGGTTTATTTATTTCTCAGAGAGAGAGAGAGAGAGAGAGAGAGAGCGAGCGTGCACGCACAAGTAGGGGAGGGGCAGAGAAAGAGGGAGACACAGAATCTGAAGCAGGCTCCAGGCTCTGACCTGTCAGCACAGAGCTTGAACTCGTGAGCTGCGAGATTATGACCTGAGCCAAAGTCGGATGCTTAACCAACTGAGCCATCCAGGCACCCTGATCTGCCTTTTTTAACATTTTCTGTCCTTGTGGAGAAAACGCACCTTAAAAAAAATATATATGTACACACATACATGTATGTATTCATAGGTATATATTTTTTGCATTTTTTTGTTGTGGTAAAATATACATAAGATAACATTCCCTATGTTAACTGTTTTAAAATGTACCATTTAGTGACATCAAGTACATTCACCGTGTTGTACAACTGTCTCTACCATCCATTTCCAGAATGTTTTTATCTTTCCAGACTGAAACTCTATACCTGTTAAACTATAGCTCCCCATTTCCCCCTCCCCCATCTCCTGGAAACCTCCATTCTCCCTTCTGTCTCTATGAATTTGCCGACTCTGGGTACCTCATGTAAGTGGAATCATAAAATATTTGTACTTTTGTGTCTGGCTTACTTCACTTAGTAAAATGTTTTCAGTGTTCACCCATGTCATGGCATGTGTTAGAATTTCATTCATTTTTAAAGCTCAATGTATATACCCCACGTATATACCACATGCTTTATCCATGCTTCCGACAACAGACATGTGAATTGCTTCCACCTTTAGCTACTGTGAATAATACGGCTGTGAACGTGCGTGTGCAGGTATCTGAATCCCCGCTTTCAGTTTTTGGGTGTGTACCTAAAAGTGGAATTTGTGGATTGTACAAGAATTCTGTGTCTGTTTTTTCTCTTGTTATCAGTAGGAGGGCCAAGTGTCATTTTGGGCAACAGAGCCACACATCAGGCCACATGGGTAGAGCCTTAAGATTTTATCTTTGTCCTGTGGTGAGACCGAGGGCAGGGGCAGTTTTCTTTCTCTCTTGTGTGGCCACATTGCTTCATTTTTGCCTAGTGAACCAAAGTATAGAGAACACTTCATCTTCTAGTTTCTAAAAGGATTGAGAGTGTTTTTGTTTTGTTTTGTTTTTTAATTTTATCTCTTGGACGTTGGCCAAATTGCAGTTACCAGCCGGTTGGCACTTGCAGATCTTACTCACTGAGACCCATTCACTGAAAGGATAGAGGGCTGGAGTGAGGCAAACTTACAGTCACAAACAGATCTTTGTGGTGGGCTTGCTTACGGGGTTAGGTATGTTGAAAGCATGCATCCGTGAGCTAAGCGGAAACCTCTCTTGAAACCCATGTTCTGAGTAAAGCATTCACTGCAGAGCAAGCCTTAAGCGCCCTTGTGAGGAGTCTGGGGGAATGATTGTGTCCTTACAGTTAGCACAGCTGTGAGAGAGTTCACAGAGGCTGGGTGGGGTTCAGCCTCCTGACCAACCATAGTTATTAGCCAAGGTGGGCCAACCCAAGCCCAGCCTTGGGTAAGTAGCAGAGTAAATGATTTCTCAGGCTGTTGGAATCAGATGGACTAGGTATTTGTGCATATCTTAAGTGCGTATTTATGCATTAAGTGACCTGATCATTACATACATTCTAAGCGAAAGAAGAATGTAGAACATAAAAATTGAAAACCCTGCTTCCCAACTGCTAATCCCATTCTTTCCTTCAAGGTCCGAGGTATTTCTTTCCTGCCTTTTTTCTGTGCCAAAATGAATTCCAACTATGTAGCTTCTTCAGTTTGCGTTTTTTTTTTTTTAATTGTTTTGAAGCTTATTCATTTTTGAGAGACAGAGTGTGAGTCAGGGAGGGGCAGAGAGAGAGAGGGAGACACAGAATTCAAAGCAGGCTCCAGGCTCTGATCTGTGAGCACAGAGCCTGACAGGGGGCTCAAACTCACGAATGGTGAGATCATGACTGGAGCCAAAGTTGGACACTTAGCCAACTGAGCCACCAAAGCACCCCTTAAAATCATCGGAAGCCCAAAACATAATGAGCAATAGCAGTTGGTAGATCTTACAAATATCTTAAAAATATTGAACAGGCTGCCAGAACCCAAGGCAGAAAATAGCAAAGTGGAATGACTTTGGGGTTAATAAATACAATCTTTTTTTTTTAAAGGTATATAACAGAATATTAGCAAATAGTTTGCAATATATGATAAGAATTATTGAGCATGATCAAGCAGAGTTTGTTCCAGGGATGCAAGGCTGGCACACTATTAGAAAATCAGTCAAAACAATCTACTACCAGGGCACCTGGGTGGCTCAGATGGTTAAGCATCTGACTCTTGATTTTAGCTCAGGTCATGATCTCATGGTTGGTGAGATCAAGCCCTGATTTGAGCTCTGCGCTGACATCACAGAGCCTGCTTGGGATTCTGTCTCTCCCTCTGTCTCCATCACTCCCTCTGTTCAAGCAAGTGCATGCACGCATGCTCTCTCCCTCTCTCTCTCAAAATAAATAAACATCAAATAAAAAATCTACTACCGTAACAGGCCATAAAGAAGGAAAATCACAGGGTCACATCAATTGATACAGAAAAAGCATTTGACAACATTCAACAGGAATCCATGATAAGAACTCAGAAAGGGGTGCCTGGGTGTCTCAGTTGAGTGTCTGACTCAGGCCATGATCTCAGCTGGGATCCAGCCCTGTCAGGCGCTGTGCCTTCCCATAAAAGGGAAAATATAATACGTTGGACTTCACCAAAATTAAGAACATAAAAAATGTCATGAAGTGTGGCCTGTGCCTTGAAGTCTTGGCATGGCACATGAAGATTGGACTGTGTTGTTGAAGCTTTCTTACAGTGAAGGCACACTCCTGGATGACTCCACTCTCTTGGAAGACAAGTGCCCTTAGCCTCCACCCTGCAGGCCACGTAGACACCATCTCAAACAGAACTCAAAATGCTGTGGAGACAATGATTGGACTTTACTTTTAAAAACTATTTATTTATTATTTAGATTATTTTATTTTATAATTTTATTTTATTATTTCCTAGAGAAAGAGAGAGTGAGTGAACGAGGGGCAGAGAGAGAAAGAGAGAGAGACAGAGAGAGAAGCCCATGCAGGCTCTGCACTGTTAGCACAGAGCCCGAAGTGGAGCTTGAGCTCACCCAAAGTGGGGCTTGAGCTCACTTGATGTGGGGCTTGTACTCATGAACTATCAAATTATAACCTGTTCCAAAGTCAGATACTTAACTGACTGAGCCACACAGGTGCCCCACTTTAAAAACTTTTTAGAACAATTTAAAACTTTTTGTAGTTAAGAGAACAAGAAGACAAACTTAAGGCCAGGAGAAAATATTTGGGAGCCACATATCCAACAAAGACCTAGTATCTAGAATAAAGAAGGAACTCTCAAAACTCAGTCGTAAAAAGAATCCAATTATGAAATGGGCGAAAGATGTGAACAGACATTTCACTGAAGGGTGTGTACAAATGGGAAAGAAGCACATGAAAAGATGGTCAGTATCATTGGCCATAAGAGAAATGCAAACTAAAACCATTACACATCTATCAAAGTGGCTAAAATAGAAAGTAATGATAATACCAGATGCTGGCAAAGATGCAGAGAAAGCAGATCTAGAGCACTCATCCATTGCTGGTGGGAATGTAAAATGGTGCAAGCACTCTAGAACACAGTGGGGGTAGTTTCTTAAAAAGAACTAAACTTGTAACTACCATACAACTCAGCAATTGCACTCCTTGGCATTTATCCCAGAGGAATGAAAGCCTATGTTCATATACAACCCTGTACACTAATGTTTATAGCAGCTTTATCAGCAATAGACAACTGGAAACAACCCAAATGTCCTTCAGTGGGTAGATGGTTAAACAAATGGTGGTACATTCATATCATGGAATATAACTCAGCAATAAAAGAACAAACTATTGATACAGGCACCAACCTGGATGAATCTACAGAAAATCATGCTTAGTAGAAAAATCCAACCCCAAAAGATTACATGATGTGTGATTTCATTTATATAACATTCTAGAAATGATAAAATTATAGAGATAGAGAACAGATTAGTGGTTGTTAGGGTGGGAAGAGGGTGGGGTAGGAAGGGAGTGGGTATGGCGATGAGAGGGCAGCAACATGAAGGATCCCTGTGGGGATGGAAATGTTCTCTGTCTTGACTGTGTCAAGCTCAGGACTCTTGTGATACTGTAGTAGAGTTTTGTACAATGTAACATTTGGGGAACTGGATAAAAGGTATTATTTCTTTCACCTGCAGGTGCGTATCTCAAATTATTTTGCTCAGTCATCTCAAAATAAATAGTTTATTTAAAAAAATAATGATTGAATGCAATTTTTAAGCCTTTCAAGCAATACACAATTGTCTTTAGTGAAAAATGAGCTCTTCTCCTATACCTCATTCCTCCTTCCCCCGTGTCACCTCCCTCAGGGCAAACCCCACTGGTAGTTACTATGTTCATTTTTCATAGTTGTAGAGACTTCTACTGAATTTCTCTCAATATTTCAGAATTGGATATCACTTAAATAACAAGGACAAAATTAGGGCTTTTGACCTGTTTGATAATCCTTGTCACAGATGTTCTTATATGGTAGCTACAGGCTTGGGTCCCATCTCTCAGTTCCCGCAGAAGGAACAGAACAAGGGAACACTGTGGGTAATGGCCTATGTCAAGGCCCCCACCTAACTTGTAATGTGCTTCTGTAAACCTGACAGGAATCGAGCCTACTGGAAACATGGTAAAGCAGCCAGCCAAGTTCACTGTGGACACCATCAGTGCCGGGCAAGGAGACGTGATGGTGTTTGTTGAGGACCCAGAAGGGAACAAAGAGGAGGTATGTTGGAAGACGCTGCCACTCCATGGAACTTTTGGGGCTGTGACAGGGCCAGGGACTGTGCATTCATTTTCTAAGAGGATCCTGTGGCTTAGAGCAGTCAGAGTAATTGTCTCAGGACTATGCCTTGAAACGTAATAGAAATCAATACCCAAGGACACAGTGTTTAATAAAATAAGGGATACTTTGGATTTAGCAAAGGCCTTGTAAATTGAAGTTTCAGATGCTCAAGACCAGAATAACAACAATACTGATGCAGTACAATACAGCCACATACTGTTGCTTTACTCTCTTCCGAGACTGACTATCCTTGGTTCCTACCTCAGGGCCTTTGCCCATACTGTTCCTTCTATTTATCTTCTTAACACTGGATTTTATTCCTGGTGCTTAGCACCATCTGAAATTCTACACTTACTGGTATATTGTCTGTTTCTCCCACTGACGCAGGGACTGTGCCCGATTTATTTTTGGTATCTGACACTAGGCCTGGCATTTCATATACTCTTTTTTTCTTTTTTTAATGTTTATTTATTTTTGAGAGAGAGAGACCAAGAGAAAGACAGACACAGAGTGTGGGTAGGGGAAGGTCAGAGAGAGAGGGAGACAGAATCTAAAGCAGGCTCCAGGCTCCAAGCTGTCAGCACAGAGCCTGATGCGAAGCTTGAGCCCACAAACCAGGAGACCGTGCCCTGAGCCAAAGTTGTATGCTTAACCAGATGAGCCACCCAGGCGCCCCCATAAACTCTTAATAATTACTGGACCAATAAAGGTTTAAGTTACTCGCTTTATGGTCCGTCTCATCTAGTGAGTTCCAGCCCTGAGACAGTGGAGAGTTAGGACTTGGGTATACATTTGGGCTACGTGACCTTGTTTCTGTGACTTTAGGCTGCTTCTTTCCTGGGGCATCCTTTAGAAGTGATGGTGCAGGAAATCGCCAGGACAGGGTCTTCACCTGGCACCTTGTGGCAGGGCCTTGGCTGGCATAGCATACTTTTACTGACACCCATCGCCTTCTCTAACTATTGCTCATTTTCTGTCCTAGGCACAAGTGACTCCAGACAGTGACAAGAACAAGACATACTCTGTGGAGTATCTGCCCAAGGTCACCGGGCTGCACAAAGTAAGATGAGGTGTTCTGGCTGTTGCTTTGACTGCTCTTCTGGGCTTGTTTCAATATGTGTCTCTTAGGAAGGTTGAATTCTACTAGGTTCTTTGCAATGTCTTAAGATTTTTTAAACTCCATCTGGGTGACAAGTGGTTGTAGCTGCATGCCTGGAGTATAGATGCTAAGCTGTGGGTTCTTTATCTTTAATGCTTCCTTAAGTACTCCTCTTTGGGGTGCTCCAGAGCATCTATAAGTATTGGGGCTTAAGTGTGGAGAAGGCCAGTTGAATGTAGTCAAAGCCAGTGTCCCAGTCATGCACCTGGAAAAATGCTGGGGGTCTGGTCCCCAGGTTCTTCGTCTCAGCAACATTTTGAGTTCTATTTGAGTGGGTGTCCGGTTGGCCTATAGGACAGGAGCCAAGGGAGCCTTGCAAGAGAGTAGGGTGACCCAAGAGTGTGCCTTTCCTTGAAAGAAAGCCTTCAACAGCACACATGGGCCTATCCCTGTGTACCATGCTAATATTTTGAGACCTGGACCATACTTACTACCTTGGTTGTTAGTGAATTCACCTGGAATCATGGCTATAGATTTTTCTTACACCTTTAGGATATCACAAATTTAGGAGAAAAAAAATCTTGAAGGGAGCATTTATGATGTAATTAATTCTGTCAATTCATATGAAACCCAACTCCATGCCCCTTCAAATTTAAAAGATGAGAGCTCCAACCCAAATTTTATTTTATTTTTTATTTTTACTTTTTAAATTTTGTTTTTAATGTTTATTTATTTTTGAGAGAAGAGAGAGAGACACAGAGCATGAGCAGGGAGGGGCAGAGAGAGAGGAGACACAGAATCTGAAGCAGGCTTCAGGCTCTGAGCTGTCAGCACAGAGCCTGATTCGGGGCTCGAACCCATGAGCTGTGAGATCATGACCTGAGCTGAAGTCGGACACCCAACTGACTGAACCACCCAGGCACCCCCAACTCAAATTTTAAATGAAAATCTATACTGTATCTCAAATTTATGTATCTGAGAGTGATTTTTGGTTCCATGAAAAATATTTTGACTCTGGGTTTGAAATCCTGGAACTATACCTTGTACCACTAGGGGGGTCAGTGGCCCCTTCTGCAGCTGCCTTCAAGGGTCCCATGTCTACAGATTCAAGTATAAGTATTTGTTCATATCCTATTATATTGGCTAGCCATAACTGATGTAAGCATTTTTAGTTTGCTGAAAGCATGATGTCCTAGGCCCAGCCTTGTGGCCGATGGAGCCAGGTGGGAGTCCCATTCAAGTTGCTTAACCAGGGCCTCTGGTTCCAGCCACCTTTGTATGTATAGTTAGGAGGATGGAAGAGAAGATTGTTAATGCATGTGGCTTCATATGGTGGTCTCCCTGGGCAGGGAGAAGTGACTATATCTCATCTATCTGTCACCCGCAGGTTACAGTCCTCTTTGCAGGACAGCACATCTCCAAGAGCCCATTTGAAGTGAATGTTGACAAGGCGCAGGGAGATGCCAGTAAAGTCACTGCCAAAGGCCCAGGCTTGGAAACTGCTGGAAACATCGCCAATAAGCCCACCTACTTTGACATCTACACAGCAGGTATTGTGGACCAGGCTTTCTTCTGGAGTCTGAGATGATTCTCAGGAGCCCCAAAGGTTTGGGATGCCTGACCTTTTGTCTTTTCAAACAACCAACAACAAAAGTGCCTTTTTCCACGTGTGTTGGTTATGTTTATAGATTTTCCTAAAAAATTTTTTTTACATTTATTTATTTTTGAGAGACAGAGAGTGAGCAGAGGAGGGGCAGAGAGAGAGGGAGACACAGAATCTGAAGCAGGCTCCAGGCTCTGAGCAAGCTGTCCGCACAGGGCCCGATGTGGGGCTCGAATTCATGAACTGTGAGATCATGACCTGAGCTGAAGTCGGACACTCAACCGACTGAGCCACCCAGGTGCCCCATGTATTTATAGATTTTTCTAAAACAGCTTTTCTTCTTTAAGATCTTACACTCAAGCTTGACTTTAGTTATTAATTATCAGGTAACTTCTGCACACATTTCTGACTTGAATAACCGTTGCAAAGAAACTAAGTTTTGAGAATCATCTGCTAGACCAAATTCTATGCAAGGCCAGTGTGGGGGCTGATGGGGAGGAATAAGGATAAGGTGGGGAGGATAAGACACGATTCTTGGAACATCACTTTCTTTTCAGTGTAGAAAACTTAGAAAATACGGAATGGGAGAAAAGGAAAGTTTATGACCCTCCTCCCCCAACCAGAAAACAGTTGTTTGCGTCTTGGCGTGGACTTTGACCTTCAGAGTACCTGTCTCCTTCGGTCTCCATCTTGTACCTGAGCTCATCCATAGTGAGTGTTCTGACAAGGTGACCTGGGCTCACAGAATGCTTGTTCTCTCCTAGGTGCCGGTGTGGGTGACATTGGTGTTGAAGTGGAGGATCCCCAGGGGAAGAACACTGTGGAATTACTGGTGGAAGACAAAGGAAACCAGGTGTATAGATGTGTGTACAAACCAGTACAGCCTGGCCCCCATGTGGTCAAGGTCTCCTTTGCTGGGGACACCATTCCCAAGAGTCCCTTCGTTGTACAGGTTGGGGAAGGTGAGTGCTGGGGTGGCCAAATATATCTGCTTCTGGCATTGAGGCTGACGGTGTGCACAGCTGGGCTCCGAGGCCAGGGGTGTAGTGGGGGCCACACTAGACTCGCACTGTCCCCTTTCTGCCAGGTCCCCTTTGGTGGGAAGTGGCTTGCTTTGTCCTCAAGATATTAATATAACATCTTATTGTGAGCTGTGCGCTGACCTAAGTGCTTCACTTGTATTAACGCATTCAGTCCTCCCCAAAACACTCGTGTCGGAGGGTCGTCACTGAGAGATGCAGGACTGAGGCCATTTGGGCAGTTGGTGTCTGTGGCTGAGGTTAGCACCTGTGGCACTACTGGTGCCCTGTGGCCTCCACTGCTTGGCCTTTACTGGCCGTCAGGCACTTAGCATGACTGCATCTAATCATCACACCAACCAGTGTGTTTCAGGTGCTAAAATTATCTCCAGTTTTCAGGTGGAGACACTGAGGTTTGGATAACATAAAGTATCAGTGAGTACAGACTAGGCATCAGTAGAAGTAGAACTCAGGTTTCTTTTGACCCCTTACCCATGCTGCTAAACCCCTTCTGCAGCCAGGGCATGCTTTTTTCTCTAACGTCAGATCCCTTTCCTTCTGACTTTGTTGTTCTTTTGTTTTGTTTTGTTTTCCAACTCTGTTGCCTTTTCTAACCAATACTTGCCTTTCCTGTTCTGTCCTCTGCATCTGCATCCGTAGAACTGGCTTCTTCTCTGAATCCTACCTCTGGGTCAGCCTGGACCCCGAAGCTGTTGGCTTCCTAACTGAGAGCACTGGGCCAGAGGCATCTTGCTGGGTAAGGGCTGGTTGAATGGGACTTCCATGCCAGTTCCCTGTGCTACCTGCACACGTTAGCTGGGCCTGTGCTGTTTGTGACCTCAAGACGTGACAGTGTGGGGGTCACTGTTACTTGTCTAGCTGGACCCCAAACCTGCTCTCTAGGTACATTGAAACATGTCTAAGACATCTCAAAATGGTGGAGGACCTGGTGGTTTCTTTCAAACTCTTTAGCTCCATTTAGTGTTTATATGAACTGAGCAGTTACCCTTTTGATGTTGAGACTATTACCCGCGTTCAGAATTTCCATGAGTGTTTGGCTGTTTTTTTTAAGACACATAAAAACCCTCCGGGGGAAGTCCTGTCATCCTGTTGTGACTTATTTCTGGTATGACCGACTTTTCTCCTTTTGACAAAGGAAAAAAAACAAGACTGACATATTCATAAATAAAAGTCTCTTTGACATATGCAGGAAAGAATTTTTAACAGCTTTCCTGTTCTAATATTGTTTTCTGATTCCCTCTCACTTGTGGACTACATTTTTCACCTTGCATATCCATCCATCACTTGTACTATTTAGTATTTAATTGATAGAGTTTTTCTTTTGATGTACTCACCTTTCCACTACTTAACTGATTTCATATAAAAAAAGAATCTTCATCCCGTTTTCACAATGGAAAACCAGTGTCACTTGCCATAAAGTGTGGCCATAAAACTTATGTTCATCCATAAACCAGCTAAAATAGTCTCCAACTCCTAGGATATAGGTATATCTTTTCGGGAAGCAGTTGTTTGCCAAATAGCCAGCTGAGAACATTGCAAGGTGGAGGCGCCAGAGGAGGAATTCTCTTCCTTCTATGCAGTAAAGAGTTTCATCCTCTGGAGTCTATGATCTCACTTCTAGCATATAGAGAACTACCAAATGTGCAGTGTCAGATTTGGAAAGGAAAAGCTACTTAATAAACAACAATGGACATTTTGCCCATTGCTTTCTCTTTTCTATACATAAAAGGGTTGCCCAAGTTGGCAAAGAATTCCTAGGGTACAAGGATGCATTTTATCAACCATGGGACAGTAGTTTTGTGGGCCTGTCATGTAAGAAGTACCAGAAACTACCTTGGTCCTTAATTTTTAGACATCTGACTTCAGGTTTTTTAAACTAGATCCAGAAATCAAATGGAGAGTGGCGTTTACTGCTAATTGTTGCATTTATAGCCACCCACATTCTGATTACCTGGTGACAGCACTCAAATATTTGTCTGCCATGGCCAGGGTGGGGTTGAATGGGTCTCTTTTTGAGTTGTCCTCTGGCTCTTCATGCGGAAGACGATCACATTTCGACTTTAAGAAATGGCTGATCTGAAGTTGGGATCGTGGTCAGATGTTTTCAAGTGCTACATTTTTCAAATAGACTTGAAAAAGTTTGGTCTTCCCAATTACTGGGCCCTTGAGTATGGCAATGAGATTTAACTCTCCTTCACTACCGAGAGGATAAATGCCAGGATTCAGCGGGTTCCAGGAGCTCAGCAAATGCATGCTGTGCTTCTCCTTCTTTCTGTGCCAAAGTAACTGCCCCCCTGCCCCCACGCCCCTACCGTCCCTCTGCGGTGTGGCTGGACAAAGTTATGTTGTGTCCTTATTTGCTAGCCTGGTGTGTTCCCTGAACGGGACCCTTGGCCTCAGGCAACTGCTACAGGCGCTCTGTGCAGAGCAAACATTTTCTTGGCGGGTGGCTCCAAGTTACCTTGGCTTGCTCAACTCTAGTGAATGAAAGGTTGAATTGATGTCAAAACTGTGTTTGCAGCCTGTAGTCCAAACGCCTGCCGGGCCAGTGGCCGAGGCCTGCAGCCCAAAGGCATCCGCATCCGGGAGACTGCAGACTTCAAGGTTGATACCAAAGCTGCTGGAAGCGGAGAACTCGGTGTGACTGTGAAGGGTCCTAGTAAGTGCTGCTTTGTTTCCTCATCTCAGGTGTGACTTTGGCTGGCTTTGCAGCCATAGCATATGGATTTCATCCCACAGCCGGTTTTGATTGATCCCAGAGAGCTATGTCAAAGAGTTGAGGCAATCTGGGCTCCATGGGGATCGGTTGATTAGTTACGTCTACCCTGGATACAGGTGGGAACAGTGGTAGCTTGTCCGCCTCACATATTAAGGCTTCTGGGAAAAGAAAAAGCAGTGATGCAATAGAGTTTGAGAAGTGCTTTCCTTGGAATGACAACCTGAAGTGGCTTATTTTTTATTTGAGGAAACCTAGGCTCAAGAGAAAGGGTCTTGCCCAAGGTCACACAGCTCATAAGCATCTGGGCTGGAATTCAAGCGCAGTCTCTAAAGCCAGTAATTTTCCCACTACAGGTTACATTTTATAGATGATGAAATTATGCCAAGTACCTAATTACTATGATCAGTGCTTATAGAAGGAGAATAAAATTCCCCTAAGATTAAGTTTTCTTTGTAGATAACTGCTGTTCATGGAGGGGTGGGTTGCACTCTGCAACTCATTCTTCCTCCCTTTTTGGGGAGGGAGACCGCAGACACAAGGTCAGGTGTCTGCTCTGCCTGTGTTTTCCCCTGCCGCAGATAAGCAGCTCTCCATTGCTGGCTGCAGGTGTAGCAGCCCTCAGTGGGAATGTGAACTTCCTATGCCAAGGTTTCTCCCACCCTCTGTGTTCCCAACAGGCTGGGGCAGGAGTGTTCTGAGCTCCAGGAGGTTAATATTTGATCTCAGAGCACCAAGCTGTGAGGAGGGCTGTGCTCTAAGGGTGGCCAAGGTTCTAGACTGCCCAGACCTGGAGCCAACCTACTCTGGGGCTGCCCTCCTTGCTGGCTTGTTGCTACAGGAGCCAAGGAGGCATTTTCTCTGACCTTGGATTCTCGCTTGACTAAGTGGCTTTCCCAGCCAAACCTCAGGGCTCAACATAAAACAAGTTCCTACCTGATGGCTCAGTCTGGAGTTTGTGGTGCAGCATCTAAAACCTGTCCTCTTGTGGAGAGCATACAGGAACTTTCTCACTTTTGTCATCCAGCTTTGAAAAAAGATGTGTGAGGGCAGTAATTTATGCCAGAAATTCATGCCAAATACTCCTAAGGGTTCTGTCCCTCCTCAGTTTTGTGAGAGGCTAAGATAGCTACTAGCTATGATCGTTAAGGAAAATTGAGATAGGACTAGATTTGTCTGAATATAGTCCCAGGAGGTCCAGGACCTTGTGGCCTTCTTTTAGCTCAGCGAGCCTACTAATGCCGTTTAGCTGGGAAGTCTTCCTTTTCCCCACACTTTGAGGCAGAAATGGATCTATTTTTAGGCTTGGATTAATCTCCTAGGTTTTGAGGGTCTCACACTCTGAGGCAGCCCACTTCGTTTCCCTCTGTGGCTTATGTCTTGTAGATATTGCTGTCTTTCTGCTCTCGTCTTTTGGATGCTTGTTCTGAGCCTGGAATTGCATTGGAAAGATGGTGTGCTTTCTTCCCACAGAGGGTCTGGAGGAGCTGGTGAAACAGAAAGGCTTTCTGGATGGAGTCTATGCATTTGAGTATTACCCCAGCACCCCGGGGAAATACAGCATTGCCATCACGTGGGGGGGACACCACATTCCAAAGAGGTGAGTCTCCAGCCGGAGTTGCGTCTTCTCTGGAGGCGTGCTTAGTCCAGGGAAAGAGATCTGCTTTGTTGAAAACTTTTTTTTTTCCTCATAGCAGCACACAGACATTTGGCCTATTCTCAAAAACAGCAGAAAGTCACTGTGGTTTCGGCTGCCTTGCTTTAAATCAAATGCTGGTGGTTTGGGGCTGGTGGAGGGCGGGGGGTGGGGGAAGCAGGGAAGTCAGAAGGAGCAGTAATAGAGAGCAAATGGGCTGTGTGTCTATATACCCTTATATAAACTAAGATTCTCTTTCTTTCAATGTGTGCCTCTGTTCAGGAATGCCATGGGGGTAAAGTCTGCCATGGTTTACATTAAAATTCTCTACGTGAGTGCAGTCAGGAGCCAAGGGACGCAGACTCCAGCTTTGTCTTGTGGGCATCACAATTACCCTCCCCTGTTCATGTGTTTTCCAGCTTTCCTAGGGGCAACTTTAAACTCTGAATAAATTCCATTTACCTTAAGAAATATCTGGGCATTACAGGGTTCTGAGAATCTAAGCAAACTTTTTTTTTTAAGTTTATTTATTTATGCAATCGCCACCCCCAGCATGGGGCTCAAATGAGCCCCGTGTTCTACTGACTGAGCCAGCCAGGCACCTCTCTAAGCAAACTTTCTTTTTTTTTACTCTCCCATATCAAAGTTAAAGCATATTCATTCATGTAGGAGATAAAGCCTATTCAACCTAGTTTTCTTCTTATAAGCAGGATCTAGAGAAGTATGCTGTCTCTTACCATCCAGAGCTCACAGTCTGGTGAGGTCTACATTCAAGGGTGAATGATCAGAAGGATATTGCAAGGCAGTGTGTCTTGAGTGCCTACCCAGTGGCCACCTGAGTGCCCCGAGGCAGCCACAGTCCTTTATATTGTTGACATAACAATGACCGTGGGGGCACCTGTGTGGAGGAAGGGGTTGGCTAGATAGACATTGGGACTGTAGGTAAAAGGAGTGGAAAAAATATGTGCAAACAACTTATGGCTGTTTGTAGTCTCTTCTTTGTTCTTCTTTAATGCTTTTTCTGTTCCTTTTCTCTTAGCCCCTTTGAAGTTCAAGTTGGCCCTGAAGCAGGCATGCAGAAAGTTCGTGCATGGGGCCCTGGCCTCCACGGTGGGATTGTCGGGCGGTCGGCAGACTTCGTGGTAGAGTCCGTTGGCTCTGAAGTGGGGTCTTTGGGTAGGTGGAAGCAGCTGGCCAGCGGCTTCTGGAAAGCTGAGATTACATGAGGCCTGGTCCCAATGTCAGGCTGAGAGTTGAGTCCTCCTCCAAGCTTCACTACCCTTAGCCCCCTTGCCTCCTGACCATCCGTGGCCAGCTCTGGATATGGCTGTGGGATTGGGATTTTCATTTTCCTCTTGCCCTTCAAGTTGCCCTCTGCCTCTTCATTAATTCCAAGGACAGAGGTTTTCTACAGATGTTGTGCTTGAAACAGCGCTTGGAACATAATAGGCACTCTGCAAGTAATTGTTGCCTGAATTCTTAGTTTAGATGAATGAATAAATTTTGCTGAAATTTGAAATTTGGGGAATAAATATTCTTTGGAGCATAACAGTATATTTTATTTTACTTATTTTATTATTATTTTTTAGTTTACTTATTTATTTTGAGAGAGAGAGAGAGAGGCAGAGATAGGGGGAGAGAGAGGGGGAGAGAGATGATCCCAAGCAGGCTGTACACTGTCAGAGCAGAGTTTGATGTGGGGCTCAAACCTACTAACTGCGATATCATGACCTGAGCCAAAGTCAAGAGTCAGATGCTCAACTGACTGAGCCACCCAGGCACCCCGATTTTAAATACATATCTGATGTAAATAGAATCACTTTAGATCAGTGGTCACCAAACCTGCTCTATAAAGAATGAGATAGCAAATGTTTTAGTATTGTGGGCCGTATTCTCCCGGCTGTAACTGTTTAAGTCTGCAGTTGTAGCACAAAAGCAGCCATAGAAAATATAGAATTGAAGGAATGCGGCTGTGTTCCAGCAAAGCCTTATTTACAAAAACAGGTACTAGGTCAGTTTGGCCCACTGGCCATAGTTTGGTGACTATGTGTTTTAGGTAGTAAAAATAAGCAAACCAGAAAAAATAAGAAATCACCTTTAGTGTTTCCTTCTAGAGGGATAATGAGTGTTTTGGTATGATATTAAACCTTTTGGCATATCCTTCTAGACGTTTTTTCTGTACATTCACACCTAAATATTGATATGCCACAAAAAATATCTAGGGGTAATCTTTGTATCTTGTACCTCAGATAAATATAGGCCATGTCTTGATTTTCCATGGCTTCTTTGGACTTCCATTGCATGGATACGTCTACCATTGGGCTTTCCTGTTATTTCCATGGTTTTCTTAAAGACACAATGCTGAGTACATATACTTAGTACCTTTGTTTACACATATCCTTGATTATTTCCTTCAGATGAAAACCCGGAAGAGGATTTGGTGGGGCAAAGGGTGGGCATTGATTTAAGGTTTTGGTTGACCTTCCTTATTAGATGATGTTTAAAAGAAAAACGAAAAGCATAGTATAAAATCCAGCCCTTCCACCTCTTGTAAAGGCTCAGTGGGCTTGTTTTTGTAGGAAAGGGGCACAGATTTCAGTCTTCTGGCTGATACTTGGGTTTGAGGGAGTGAGTTGGTAGTAACATAGAATAGGTTCTTTCCACCATGTAACCAGGGGTCCTTCTCACCCCATCCCCCAGGGTTTGCCATCGAAGGTCCCTCCCAGGCAAAGATTGAGTATGACGACCAGAATGATGGCTCATGTGACGTCAAGTACTGGCCCAAGGAGCCTGGCGAATATGCCGTTCACATCATGTGTGATGATGAGGACATCAAGGACAGCCCGTACATGGCCTTCATCCATCCAGCTGCAGGAGACTACAACCCAGATCTGGTGAGTCTATTTGTTATGTTTCTGTGCTCTCTTCCTGGCTCCTGACCCTCTCTATGGTATCCAGAGACATGTTGAGGGATGGCAGAGAGGAGCCATTGAGAGTTTAGGAAGGACAGTGGTCTGAGCTGGGACCCTGGTAATACCACTTAATACTTTCTTAATGCCGGGCAAGTCACTTATGTCTCTCTCTCTCTCTCTCTCTTTTTTAAATGTTTTTATTTATTTTTAAGAGAGAGAGAGAAACAGAGCTTGAGCAGGGGACTGGCAGAGAGAGAGGGAGACACAGGATCCAAAGCAGGCTCCAGGCTCTGAGCTGTCAGCACAGAGCCCGATGCGGGGCTTGAACTCACAAACCGTGAGATCATGACCTGAGCCGAAGTTGGACGTTTAACCAACTGAGCCACGCAGGCACCCCCTCTGACTCTTGATCCTTTCTCTATAAAATGGGAATGATAGTAGCGTCTGTTTCCTAGGATTTCTGGGATGATTCAGGGGATCTAACATACATGAGGACAGTCCTTAGCCCAGTGGCTGGCCCATCCAGGGGGCTGCAGAAGCTGTTCTTCATAAATTAAACATGCTTTTTTCTCCCCAGCTCCCTTCTCTTAAATTGGAGCAGTGTTTCTAAGAGCTTCTGTCAAACTCTGAGGAGGCTGATAAACATCAAGTCTGAGGCAGTCTGGCGGCCAGGTGGAAGCTTCCACACTCCCATGTGTGCTATTGTGGCCCACCCGGGCAGCTGTTTGTAGGCTGATGTCGGTCTGGACTAGTTGCTATCCCTCTTTGGCCAATTGCTGGTCTTTTTTCCTCCCTGGGAGCTGCAAACTTTTGGAATGTCTGTGGTGAAGGTTCTGAGCCCCTGTCAGAGTGAGAACACTGAAACTGGGCATGGCTGGAGGTCCATGTCCTGGTCACTAGAAGTTCTCTATGTCAGCTCAGAATAAGGCAAGGAGCCCCAGGCTAGTTTGGGGCCTGGGTTTTGAGAATTTTCTTCCTCCTGGGAGGTTAAAGATACTGTTTATAATTTTTGAGTTACAGCCTGCTAGAACATTTTTCTTCCATATCCATCCTGTTACGTAGGTACTGTGAAGCCAGATATGGGTTGTTTTGTTCTTGTCTCATTCCCTGGTGGTCACTGGTCATTATGTAGGGGCATTGTTGGGGCATGGCACAGAAAGAGAATTATTATTGGCCCTTTGCTCCAGGTCCAAGCTTACGGACCAGGTTTGGAGAAATCTGGCTGCATTGTCAACAACCTGGCTGAGTTCACTGTGGATCCTAAGGATGCCGGAAAAGCTCCCTTAAAGATATTTGCTCAGGTAAGTTTCCAGGGCCCACCTGTGCAGATAACTGTCAGGTGACAGGATCTGTCACTATAGTGGCAAGTTGCTCAGTTCATCTGACCCTCAGTTCACTCATCGACACCTTGGGAATAACACGAATATTTATCTCATGGGGTTATGTGAGGATTAAATGAGATTCTAATATGTAAAGCAAGGTGATTTTCTCATCTTTGGGTTTTGTATTCCTTGGAAACAAGGCTTGATTTCAGATTTCCTTGTAAATGTCCTTCAGTGTGGCTGAAGCTACCTAGTCCATGATAGGAGGTTTGTAAACTAGAATTTATTAAATATATTTATCTAACTTAATTGAATTTGGCCCAAGGATTTAAATGCCGGAATTAAAATGAAGAAGTATTGAGTGGCCATGGCTTTATTTTTGGGTCATTTGCTTTTATTAAAAACAAATAAAAGCAGGCAGTATTTTATCACTTGTGGTGATTGCATTGTGAGAATGTGGCATATCGTAGTTGTTCCGTGAAGATTTGTTGGATGGGTGGTGACTTGATTGTCTTGGGAAGCCATGGTGACCCTGTTTGATGAAGACAGTGTGAGGGGCCAGTTTCTGTTCTTAGCCTCTGCTCTTTTGCAGGATGGGGAAGGCCAGCCCATTGACATCCAGATGAAGAGCCGAATGGACGGGACGTATGCCTGCTCGTACACCCCGGTTAAGGCCATCAAGCACACCATTGCCGTGGTCTGGGGAGGTGTGAACATCCCTCACAGCCCCTACAGGGTAGGTTGTGAGACAGAATCCTGGCCATTGTATGAAAAAGCCAAGTCCTGTGGCAGGTCTGAGCTGTATGCTGGATGGTCAAGGAGATACATCCTTGGTGGACCTTGACAGATGGAGTAGTTTGAAGGGCAGAGTACTCTAGGTTGTCCAACAAAACTATTTCTAACAATGTTAACTAACAACGTGTCACTGGATCCAAGTGCAGGAAAACTTGGTTATAACTTTCTCCCATGTCCTCTTTAGGTCAATATCGGGCAGGGTAGTCATCCCCAGAAGGTCAAGGTGTTTGGGCCAGGCGTGGAGCGAAGTGGACTGAAGGCAAATGAGCCTACTCATTTCACAGTGGACTGTACCGAGGCTGGGGAAGGTGAGAGGGGGCTTCCCCCGGTGCAGTCATTGTTGCTTCTTGAGGAAGAACATTCTTTTCATAATGTTTGAAAAGCAGTGAACTTTGAGCCAAGAAATAGTGCACCTGAATAGGTAATTGTTCACCTAATGAGCCTCTGTGTCAGTTTCTTGGTCATATCTTTGCTAATCTTCCATCCCGTCTCCAAATCCCTGACTTAGCACCATCCCTTTGTCAGGTTTGTTACTGGAAGCTTCCCAATTGATTTTCTGGGGCGTTAGGTGAGCTGAGCTGGAAGCGATTGCATGGGACATGCTGTTTCTTGTACGCTGGTGTGCTCATAAGCTGGTCTGTTCCAGGTGATGTCAGCGTTGGCATTAAATGTGATGCCCGGGTGTTAAGTGAGGATGAGGAAGACGTGGACTTTGACATTATTCACAACGCCAACGACACGTTTACGGTCAAATATGTGCCTCCTGCTGCTGGGCGATACACTATCAAAGTTCTCTTTGCATCTCAGGTGTGTGTTTGGGCCTGGGTTCTTTCTGGCCACCTGTATGCATATTTCCTTTTTTTTTTTTTTTAGCAATAGGGCATTGTCTTGAGAATTCTGCTTAATAGTTTTCCTCTCTGGTTCCTTAAAACCATGAAGGAAAAAAAAATAACCCCAGAATTAAGTTTTTACTACTTTCTAACCAAAGTGAGGCACAGCGCATTCAGTGGTTACAGCAGGGCTCTCTGGAAGGAGACTGGTTTGTTATAAACATTCATCAAGTTTTTGACTGAAATGTAATGAACTTCTAGAAGTGTTCTACTTCATCCTCTTTGAAGCAAAGGTTTTGGCCCTCAAACTTTTGTAGGGAGAGGAGCTTTGAACTTTCAAATAGAGTTCCTATTTACATGTGATATGAGGATAAGGCAAGTGGTACCTAACATAGGGAATAGTGGACTCCCGATGATTCATATTAACCTCATGTAAAGATTGGAATCTTAAGAGAAGGTGCCTGAAGGTGTTGGTCTTGAATTAGCTTCGGCCAGTTAAACTGTTCCGCCTTTATTCTGATAATCTGCAACATTCTTCTTTAGTTTTTTAAAAAATGTTTATTTTTGAGAGAGGGTACAAGAGGGAGAGGGGCAGAGAGAGAAGGGGACAGAGGATCCAAAGCAGGCTCCACTCTGACAGCACTGAGCCTGATGTGGGGCTCGAACTCATGAACCTGGAGATCACAACCTGACCCGAAGTCAGATGCTCAACTGACTGAGCCATGCAGGCACCCCTGCAACTTTCTTTTTGAAGAATTATAGCCATTCTATTTCTGATCAGCTCCTTGCATTCCCCAAACCTTAGCTCTGAGCTGTACCTGGAGGACATTTCCTTCCCTGTGACCCCATCCATATGTTATTGTTTGGGTTTTATTCTTGGTAGTATTTCTTACATTCTAAGTACTCAACCTTTGTTGTTAAAGGCTCAGAGTTTTCAGATTCATTTGTGGGAAACCTTCCCTTAGCTGTGCAGTAAGCAGGTCAAAGCCTGTGATGTAGGGATCCAGGCATTCGTAAGTGACACCTGTTGGCCCCTACCTGAGGCTAGATTGCAAGGCTTGGCCCATGGTGACAGAAGTTTGCTCACCACCACCCACCAGAGTCACAGAGGTCTCCCCCTTCATGTTGGGCAGAAGGCTAAGCTCTGGCAGACGCTTCAGGGACTTTCCTACTGAGACAGTGTCTCCCCTACAGGAAATCCCCGCCAGCCCTTTCAGAGTGAAGGTTGACCCTTCCCATGATGCCAGCAAAGTGAAGGCAGAAGGCCCAGGGCTCAGCAAAGCAGGTAAGACGGCTCCCGGAGGCCTTCTACAGGCCAGTGGCAATGGACATGTTTGGTCCAGGGACCTTGAGGGACTCTTCTCCACCAAAGGCAGGTGTCTGTCGGGACAGTGCTCCTGCCCAAGCTGTTGGCAGTGGCCGAGCACCAGCCCGTGTCGCTGACTGCTTTGGTAGAGCTGGTGCTGAGGAACCCGTCAGACTGGTTGTAAAAGTGAAACCACTTCAACCAGGCCTGTCTCCCCACTTCGCAGTATATCCTTCCAGGTGTGGAAAATGGGAAACCGACCCACTTCACTGTCTATACCAAAGGGGCTGGAAAGGCCCCACTGAATGTGCAGTTCAGCAGCCCCCTTCCTGGAGACGCCGTGAAGGATTTGGACATCATCGACAATTACGACTACTCTCACACCGTTAAATACACACCCACCCAGCAGGTAGGGTTCTTCCCATTCCCTTGTCCCCTGGCCCCCCACCCAGGCCCTTTCCCCCTCAGTGCTGTGCTGGGTACTTTGGACACCAAGGGTGTGATCTGTGCTCTGTTGTAGTGCTCCTCTGTGGGCTGCAGCTTCTCACGCCTGTCATTCTGAGCCTCTCTGGGAGGTTCTGGCAAAAGGCCTGGTTGGTTCTGTGAGGAGGACCTGAAGGTTTCCCTAAGAACAAGCAGGAAGCTAGCCCGTATCTCCCCATCCCAATCTCCCACGTCCATTTTGGGTTTTAGCAGGGAAACTGTGAGCTCTTGGAATTCAGCACCTAGTATCTCCCTCTTATTTCACACACATCGCTCATCCTTACCAGCTGCCTTTCCTTTAGTCTTTTCTTAATTACTCACAGGGGAAGGAATGGCCATGGCTCTGTTTTTCCTTGCTGGCCCTTTTACAAGGTGGTGTAGTGGGTCTCTCTCAAAGAGAATTCAGCCTTTAGTTCCTCAGCCCCGAAATAGTATATTTAGGGCCCCAGATTGTTCCCTTTGACAAAATTCAGGAACACAGACAGGATCTGACCATCCAGGCCACTTGGCTCTGATTATTTTAGGCAGGAAGCACCAAGGAAACACTCTCTCTGTGTATGCATTCATGTTAACTTGTTCAAAATTTCACTCCCTGGCCACACTTCTGGGGTCTGAGGAACAGATAACCCTCAGAAAAAGCCTGGATTTTACTACTTGTGCATAGTGTTCTACACGGTCATTCAAACCTCTCAGATTTCTTCTTTCCTGAGGAAAACAGTCCCCCTGTGTGAGGTACCCTTTGTGGGAGAACAGGGACGATGCTTTCTGCAGAAACGCCACCTGAGAAGCATCACTCTTGCTTGGCCCTCTCAGGGAGGAGCTGCCTAGAGTCTCGTGGGAAGGAATGAGAGGTACGGTGAGGATTGGGGGGTGACTTAGGTGTCCCCTTGCGCTGGGGGCTACATATCCTAGGAGATGAAATCTTTACTCTGAGAGCCTCCCTGGCAGCGAGAGGGGTCCTCTGGATGAGTTCTCATGTGCTGCAATATAGATGTGGCCTCTTATCTCCAGATGTTCTCCCTGTGGTTTTTGTTTTTACCTTAATGAGGGGTTCATTATTAGTGGTGGTAAAATTAATACTTTCGTAGGTAGAATACCCTTTACTCAGCGGGCTGCTAAGTGCTAAATGGGTAATTCTTTTCCTACTGATGCTTCAGAGGGCTGCTGGGAGCCTCACCATCGGGAGCACCAGCTTGACATCATCCTTATTGCCAATTCTCCACATTGCTTAGGAGAAGGTACCAGAACACATGGCCATGCACACTGGAAAGGTTACAAGGTCTTACTTAGACTCTTCTAGAACATTCTGAGACTCTTGCTTTATCCTGTATGTATAAACCTTTCTGGGTTTTGGCTCAGCTGCCACAAAGTAAGTTGCAGACATTAAGACAGAGTCAGGTTTTGACCTGCACCCTCAGAAGAGACAAGAACCTGTTGCCCTAGAAGCCCCAGCTGCCAGTTGGGGCAAGGGTGGAGGCTAGAGGGGGAGACTTCTTCAAAGTTACCCCAAGGTCAAAGTCATCCAGTTCTGGATGACAGTAGGTTTGAGGGGTATTGCAGGCTCAGTGGCCATTTGGAGCTATTTGTTCAGATGCTGCCTATCATGTGTCTAAGGAGCCTGGCAGAGGCTTGGTGTGTCACTGCCTCCGATGTGAACGGCTCACATGGTTCTTCTCTGGTCCCGGTTTGGTGTTTAGAGCAAGGTTTGCCATTCCTTTATTTGGGCAACTTGCAGTTTAGCCAATTTCTCTGTGGCAAAGGAAACAGATTGTATTTCTTCTCTTGGTCTGTGAGTTCCCCAAGGATGGGATATCATGTCATATATATACAAGCATATATATCTTTCCATTCCCAGTCTTGAGCATAGGGCCTGGTGCTCTATGTTCTCTGCATGGATTTATGCCTTAAAGCGTGAATACACAAAATAGAGCCTCTTCTCACAAGCAGAGACAACATAAGAACTTTGCACAAGAGTGGGGCCAAGCATCCTCATTTGCCTTTGATCTCTCTTTTCTGAAGAGCAGCGTACAGCTCCAGATTAGGTTAAATAAGCTTGCCTTTTGAGCCGTGCCCTTGGATGTGGTTAAGAAGCCTGGGTCAGCCCAGAAGGCCGTGCCCAACATGGAGGCAGGGAGCGCACTTTGAAGACTGAGGCCCACAGGTGCACCTTCTTATGGTGGTTTTAGGGAATATCAGGCTGGAACTTTCCAGAAGTGTAGTTGTTTGGTGTGTGTGAAGAGACAGCGGTGGGTTCTAGCCCAGGGTGAGCTGTCGCCCTCAGAATGCAGGCTGTGCTGTATGAGGAGCTGTGGCCCCACCTGATTGTTGGCTCCCTGCTCCCTGCCACCTGCGGGCTACTACTGTCCCCTGCAGGGTCTCTGAGTGTTGCCTCCCTGCAGCAGACCAGCCATGGTCTCGTTGGAAGGTGGTGATCAGAGCTCCTTTTGCCTTGGTGGAGTGTCCTTGTTGGACTGGGGCTTGAGGATCCTCCAAAGGTCAGACAAAGGCTTGATTTCTTAGGAAGGAGAAGACACAATGCCATATTCTCCCAGGGAGTTTGCCTTCTGTGCTTTTGGATGGCTGCGTCCCCAAAAGCCTTCAGTTTCTCACCCATACTCCCTCCCATAGAGCAAGTGCTTTGAGAAGCTGGTGGCAACGGCTCCATGACCTTCTAGGTCAGAAGCCACTGGGAATCAAAAACTCCACGTACTTACGGTGGGTGCCTTGAGGAGACCCTGTGAGTTCACTGAGCCTCACAGGATGACAGGCCCTACCTGTTCTGGAGGTGTCTGGAGGAGGGGGCTGTGGGGAGCTCACTTGGTCCTGTCCTCACCTGAGCTCGCAAGTCAGAGTCTTGTGTTCATGTGCTGTGCAGGGTAGGATTAAGGTCTCAGAGGCACATAGGGGAGAAAATAAAACTGACCTGCAGTCAGCAAGGTCTTTGTGAAATGCACCAGTGGTCACTGCTCACACATTCCTGACATCACTACTCTCTCTGGTTGTTCCTTGGCCAGGCCTCACAGGAAACCTTAAAATGCTACAGGCCCTTGCAGGTGGTAAATCTCTTCAGATCTCTTCCTCCCCCTTGTTAAGTTATTTGAGGTTGAGTTAATTTCCTGGGTTTTTGTTTTGTTTTGTTTTGTTTTATTACTGGTAATGAGAACACTTTTTTTTTTTTTAATGTTTATTCATTTTTGAGAGAGAGTGTATAAGCAGGGGAGAGGCAGAGAGTGAGGACAGAGAATCCAAAGCTGGCTCTGCACTGACAGCGGCGAGCCCCATGCGGGGCTTAAACTCACAAGCCGTGAGATCATGACCTGGGCTGAAGTTGGACACTCAACCAACTTAGCCACCCAGGCACCCCTGAACACACTTTTTTTTATGGGATGGGTAGGCTTAATTGAAAGAGGATTTTTCCTCCTCATGTGGTGCACCAGAGACGCAATGAGAAGACTTATAGGGGCTGGTGGGGAAGGAAGTTTTTCCATGACCTCTGGTTAGCTGTGAGGCCTAGCCCTCAAGGATTTAGGGACTTGTGGGCACATTGAAGCTTGGGAAGAGCTGGTGTGGTGAAATTGCCATGGTGGCTGAAGTAATGGATCACTCCCTGCCTTCCTCATTACAGAGAGGAGACCTTTCCTGTCCCTGGGCTGGCTCTCAGCTCTGTTGGATCTGACCTGTGTACATTTTACCACGAAATGTTACACCCTTGAGGCAGGGGGCCAGTTAGTGTGTTTGCAGTGCTAATAAATCCTGGAGAATCAATCCTCCCTCCTTCAATGATGGCAATCAATTTCTTTCTTGGCTTCTTCCCCCCTTTTTTATTATTATAAGCAATGTGAGAAAATATATATAGGCCAAAAGCTACACCCTTTTAACACTTGATCAGTGACAGCTTTCAGCAGAGCCTAAATTCTGGTGAGCCCCCAGATTTCCTCCACGTCCTCTTATGTTATGCCTGGATGTTTAAGGTGAGGGAGATCTTAATCTACTGGGACAGCCATGGGCTTTCATGGAGTCTTGGTTGGGCGGGGGGGCAGGGGTTGCTTAGCTGACCGGGGAGGGGAAGCCTGACGTGAGTGGGCCAGGACTGGCCGGAGGAGAACATCCGTGGCACATATGGTCGTACTGTGCTCCCATGACCCCTGGCCTACTAGCAAGGGGCCTGCCAAGCCCACAGATGTGGTCCCCTCTGCACTTGCAACTTTTCTTTCTTTCCTTGACATAGATGGAGTTTCGAGACTACACGGTGGTCCTAGAATAACTCCAGTCTGCAAATCCCTTTCACCATCTGGTGGCCTGAAATTGATTTCCAGAATATAGAAAAAGCTGATTTTGTTCAGTTAGAGGCCCCCATACCCAGCAGCTTTCTCCATGGCCACAGTCAGGTGTGTGCTGGGTGGAGGTAATGTGGCAGAGCAGCTGGGACACTGGTCTGGGTGCTGTGGGTGGAGGTCCGACTCTCACACTTACCAGGTATGTGATTTGGGGCATGTGACTCTACCTCCCTGAGCTATAGTTTCCTTTCCTGAAAAAATGGAGATGACAGTGGGAAACCACCCCTTTGGACTGTTTGGAGATTGAGTCAAGGAAATGCTTAAAAGCACAGAGCACAGTAGGCTTGTTAAGTCGTCCCTGTTGTTATAAGCTGCTCTGGTTTTATCTTTCTCGCTTGTTCTTGCCGTGGTGCTGGAAGCTTAGAGAAACGTATCTGTGCTGTTTCTTTCTTTTTTTTTTTTTTTAAGTTTATTGATTTATTTTTGAGAGAGAGAGGAAGAGAGGGAATGTGAGAGGGGGAGGGGCAGAGAGAGAGAGGGGAGAGAGAATCCCAAGCAGACTCCATGCTGTCAGCACATAGCCTGATGCAGGGCTCGAACTCACAAACCATGAGATCATGACCTGAGCCAAAACCAAGAGTTGGACGCTTAACTGACTAAGTCACCCAGGCACCCCTATATCTGTGATGTCTCTAAATCTACTGGAGTCAAGTGCCCTGTGTCTCTGGAAGAATGAAGGATCTGGAAGGCAGGTTTAAACAGCAAGTTAGATGTTGGTGCCCAAAGGTGCACTCTGTTTCCTCTCGTTCCAGGGCAATATGCAGGTTCTGGTTACCTATGGTGGCGACCCCATCCCTAAAAGCCCTTTTGCCGTGGGCGTGGCTGCTCCACTGGATCTGAGCAAGATAAAAATTAATGGGCTGGAAAACAGTAAGTGTGTGGATGAAGGGGGGGCAGGTCACTGAAGACCATCAACTGGGGCTGCCAATTAGATTCCCTTCAAAGGACAGTTTGCAGAGAAACATTCTGCCTTAAGAGACTTTGCAGTGGGACAGACTTGGGTGTGGATTGGGGCCATGCTGTAGGATAGCTCTGTGACCCTCCTGACCTCTGTGACTTCACCAATCCTCGGTCTTCTCATTTTTAGAGTCGGGGAGGGGAGATCAAGAATACTGACATTCACAGGAATATTTTGAAAGTTAAATAAGAGCTCCTGATTCAGGGGCTGGCACATAGCCAGGCCTCCGTAACTGCTGGCCTCGCAGTGGGAAGCTTTCATTACATAGAGAAGTTGGGACACATTGATTTCTGGTGAGTTTCTACTGTGCTAGTTGTCCTTGGCCATGGAATCCACACGAGGGTAGACAGTCTAGCATAAAAGCCAACTCCCTGGCGCTCAGAAACCACAAGTATGATACATCCCTCCAGCCCCATCCCAGTATTCCTTTAGCTTGGTAGGTATCTTATCAGTACAAACTCATTTCATTTATTTTAAAATGTTTCAATTTATTTTATTAGGGAAAATTCCAAACATACAAAAGTAAAGACCATAGTATAATGTGAACACTGATGTTGTTATCACTCATCTTCAGAAGTTCAACACGTAATCATAGAATTATTTTTTTATACAAGCCATGCATAAATCCACTTTCATCTAAAAAACATCACAGTTGAGAGTAAACTCCACTCTGCTACCTTTTTTTCTCCCTTAGGTTAACCAGAGTTTTCAGTTCAGTTTTTATCCTTCCAGACCTTCTCTCTGCATCTATATGTGCATATGTGCCAGCAGAAAACATTTGACAATGTTTATTTTGCATTAAAATTATCCTGCCATACCCGTGTGTCTTCAGCCTGCCTTTTGACATCAGCACTGCATCCAGGAGAACACGCACACCTATGTCCCCTTGTTGGCATGAGCTGCTGTGTGGCTGCAACCCGGCCATGCCTCGGTGGCACACATTCACCTGATTTCAGGGTCACGTGGGGCTCAGCGCATACCCCCCCAAGGCAGGCCTCTTTGGTCTCAGTGGACCGTTCATGAGCGCCTTCACTGACCTGTGACCCAAATACATGAGCCACCTCCCAGCTCTGGGGTCTCTGAAGCAAGAAATGGATGCTGGCTTTGTCCCTGGAGGGCAGCCAGCTCTGAGCATATGAATCGTCACTGTCCAGTCCTTTTCATGTGTCTCCTCATTGTTGCTTTTTCTCTAAGACACTTAGGGCTTCAATTGCAGACCAGGCAAAGCACAATGGCGATTAGAAAAGCCTTTGGGCCATGGCGCTCTGAGGCTCCAGAGTCAGGAATTCCCTGGCTTGTGGCGGAGGCCCTGTGCTCCCAAGTGCTTTCCTTTGGGTTCAAAGTCCTTCCCCTGTTTTTGTCAAATACAGCACATGGGTTTTCTGTGGCCCTGCTTTGCAGAGAACTTTCAGATATCAGCGCAGTACAGAGAGTCACTTCCTCAGACTCGCCTCAGTGCCCCTGCACCGGCCAGCTCTGTGACTTTTGCCTTGTTGGCTGTAGGACTAAATTTGCTGCCAAGAGTTAGTAAATAAAACATTGGCCTATGGGAATGTTTTGATATAAAGTTAACACCTGAAGTAAGTAGAGGACAGTGTCAGATTATAATTTACCAGTCAGCAGATCACATTGTGAGATCAGGTAAGTTTATGTTTGAGTCCCACCTTTCTGGTCTGCTGGGTGTCACCCTGGACACATTCCTTAACCTCTCTGAGACTCAGTTTTCCCATGTGTTAAAGCCATCACTGACAAATACCCCATGGGGTTGTGGTAAAAATTAAATGAGATGATGTGCCAGGGTGTAGAGTGCATTCAGTACGTGTCAGCTATCATTGTTATCAATATCATCATTAATTAATAATTGTTCTTGTACTGGTTATTATCCAGGTACATGCTGATTATCCCTACTCAGTCTTGCTTCTTGTCCTCGATATCAGCCACTGCTTGTTGCCTGGGCTGAGATAACACCTCATGTCCAAGGAACTGTCAGTTTTTTGCTCTCGGTTGTTCTTGTTGCTGAAAAGGGTCAGCTCATCACTTTGGCATGTTCCCCTTTTCCAGGAGTCGAAGTCGGGAAGGGCCAGGAGTTCGCCATTGACACAAACGGGGCAGGAGGCCAGGGGAAGCTGGATGTGACGATCCTGAGCCCCTCGAGGAAGGTCGTGCCGTGTCTGGTGGCGCCTGTGGTGGGCCGGGAGAGCAGCACAGCCAAGTTCATCCCTCGCGAGGAGGGGCTCTACGCTGTAGACGTCACCTACGATGGACACCCCGTGCCTGGGAGCCCCTACACGGTAGAGGCCTCACTGCCACCAGATCCCACCAAGGTTAGCTTGTGTTTTTGTACCAGGATGTGTCTCCTGTTGTCAAATATAACACTGTGGTCCTTCACCGATCCTGCTTGACAAAGACCTTTAGAAAATCATTTTCTGAGGAAAGTCCATTCTCAACGACTGACGGAAGTTTTCTGTCCTATAGTTCAGCCTTGGCCGGGGAGGGGGGGGGGGTCACCTGGGCAGCTTGCCATCCTTCCCACTGCTCGTCTTCTCTCTCTATCTCTGGTGGTGAGGCTTCGGTGAGGGCCTTGTCCCTGGGTTCTAGCCCTTCATTTGCTAGCATAATAACGGGTGAGCCTGAATGGGTGAGGTGAGATAGTGTGGGTGGAGGCCAGCGTCCAGCATGCAGAGTGAGCTCACCCTGCAGAAGCTGTATAATACAACATAAAAATATATGAGTGGGGCACCTGGGTGGCTCAGTCAATTAGGCATCTGACTCTTGACCTCGGCCCAGGTCACAATCTCATGGTTTGTGGGATCAAGCCCTGTGTCGGGCTCTGCACTGACAACACAGAGCCTGCTTGGGGTTCTTTCTCTCCCTCTCTCTCTCTCTGCCCCTCTCCCGTTCAAATTCTCTCTCTCTCTGTCTGAAAAATAAACCTTCAAAAAAAAATTTTTAATAAATAAATTAAAAATTTTATTAGATTTTTGTTTTTAGAGCAGTTTTAGGTTCCTAGTAGAATTGAGAGGAGGGTACAGAGATTTCCCTCATACCTCCTGTGCCTGCATGTGCACAGCCTCCCCATTATTACCATCACCCAGCAGAGTTCTATGTTTGTTCTAACTGACGGACCTACGCTGACATCCTGTTCACCCCAGATCCGTAGTTTGCACAAGGGTTCACTCTTGGTGGTCTACATTCTATGGGTTTGGACAAATGTAGAAGGACAGGTATCCACCATTGCAGTTTTTTATTATGTGGAGTTTGTTGAGGGAGGTGTAGCCTTCCAAGCAACAGGGAGGCCCATAAAACCATGCTACAAGCGTTCAGCCCCGCGTGTGTTTGTTAGTCTCCACCTCCAGCCCTGTGGTTCGGGAATGCTGGGCATGGCAGAGTGGAAGTCACATGCCGGGCTTCAGAGGGCCACACCTCGGTGCTGTAGCTTTCAGTGTTGACTGAGCTTGCAGCTGTGTCTCCCTTTGGTAGCCATCTGCAGCCTGGATTGCACCGTGGCTCCAACTCGGGTCTGTGTGACATGAGTTAGGCCCCAGGGAGAAAGGCCACTCAGCTGAGAGGCCTGATTGCAGGCTGGGGTGTGAGGTGGTGCTGGCCGAGCAGCCACTCCAGCATCAGGCGCAGTTTGACTTTTATTCTCTGTTCAAATAGGTGAAGGCCCATGGTCCTGGCCTTGAAGGTGGTCTCGTGGGCAAGCCCGCGGAGTTCACCATCGACACCAAAGGAGCGGGCACCGGAGGTTTGGGCCTCACCGTGGAAGGCCCATGCGAGGCCAAAATTGAATGCTCTGACAATGGCGATGGCACGTGCTCTGTCTCCTACCTGCCCACAAAGCCCGGGGAGTACTTTGTCAACATTCTCTTTGAAGAGGTCCATATACCTGGTTCTCCCTTCAAAGCCGATATTGAAATGCCTTTCGACCCCTCTAAAGTCGTGGCTTCGGGGCCAGGTCTCCAGCATGGGAAAGTGGGCGAAGCTGGGCTGCTGAGTGTTGACTGTTCGGAAGCAGGGCCCGGGGCCCTGGGCCTGGAAGCCGTGTCAGACTCGGGAGCGAAAGCCGAAGTCTGTATTGAAAACAACAAAGACGGCACCTATGCGGTGACCTATGTGCCCCTGACCGCCGGCATGTACACACTGACCATGAAGTATGGAGGCGAGCTCGTGCCCCACTTCCCCACCAGGGTCAAGGTGGAGCCTGCTGTGGACACCAGCAGGGTCAAAGTCTTTGGGCCAGGAATAGAAGGAAAAGGTAGGTTTCATAAAGAGAGGGAAGCTGCAAAATAGCTTGGGACTTAGGGGTCCCCAGAAGCTGAGTGGAGCTCTGAACTCATATGCCCACTGGGGCCAGGTGGGGTGTAAGAAAACACTCACCTGTGCTCTCTGCATCCAGAAGAGAAGGACCATGGCAAAGGAGTGGGCACATGGCATTTCTGCTGCCTGACCCTCACGTTTCTCTGTGGGGAACAGGGCCCAGCACTGCCTGCAGATTTTCCTATTTCTCTGGCAGAGTTAAAAACCTTGATTTTTATGTGGGAATTCAAGATCTTTCATTTTTGACACTGAATTGAAAAGGTTTCAGATGTGGTGCTAATACCACACTTGCTGCAGAGCAGATCTGTCTTTGTCCTTTAACCTGTTCCCAGACCCCACCTTTGTCCAAAAAGTGTACAAGTGGTTGTGTTCTCACTGGGGCTTCCACGGACTACCCGGGAGGAAGCAGCTTTTGCAGGGTGGTGGTAGGGGGAGGTGGTCATTAATATTGTTGATTTTGAGAGTCAGAGAAAACAGTTGTCTGCTGTCACTGAAACTAGACCTAACGTATCTAAAGTGCAAGGACCTTGGTTCTTGGATTTGGTCCTGGGTCCCAGGTATAGGTGACGTTCTTATCTGTGTGATTGCTCTGCAGATGTGTTTCGTGAGGCCACCACCGACTTCACGGTTGACTCACGGCCCCTGACACAGGTTGGGGGTGACCACATCAAAGCCCATGTCGCCAACCCCTCAGGGGCCTCTACCGAGTGCTTCGTCACAGACAATGCTGATGGGACCTACCAGGTGGAGTACACGCCCTTTGAGAAAGGTGAGTTGATTTCTCCTTGGACATGACCCTTGTTCATAGCTGTGCTGGGCCATTTCGTTTGGTGACTGGTGTTGACTCCTGCCTCATGCATCTGGCCTGTCTCAGCAGAGGCATGTACAAAGTGACAGGGACATGTGGAAATCTCCCTCCCCTATAATGCCTCCTTATATGTTGACACTTGGGCCAGGTTTAGCCTCAGGCTCACCCGAGCAGGTTATGAGTGATGTCATGCGTATTGCCCGTTTATAGAGTTTGTTTTACATAATTTATTTCTTGAATATTAAAATTATTTAAAAATTTGAGGGGCACCTGGGTGACTCAGTTAAGCGTCCTACTTTGGCTCAGGTCATGATCTTGCGGTTCATGGGTTTGAGCCCCGCACTGGGCTCTGTGCTGACAGCTCAGAGCCGAGAGCCTGTGTCTCCCTCTCTCTCTGCCCCTCACCCACTCACACTCTGTCTCTCAAAAATAAACATTAATAAAAACATTTTTTAATTTGATAAATAACAAAAAGGTAAACAATTAAAAGTACCATATATCCTCATTACTTGGATATGTGATTCCTATAAATATTTTGGTGCAGATACTTCCAATCTCTTTATGTAAATGCATGTATATTCTATTTCATGGATTCCCCCTTTGTCTCTTGGCTAATGACTGCATGGAGTGTTTCCAGATCAGGATAATACATTTAAGATGACTAACTTGTTATTTGCTTGGAGGAGAGACCTTGTGCATATGTGTGTCAGGGAGGGAGAGTTATGTGTCTGTCAGGTGAACAGAAAGCATAAATAAACAAGTGCATTTAAAAAGAATCAAATCATACCGATGTTGTACTATTTCTTTAACCCACTTGTTGCAAATAACATGGTATAGCAGGTAGGTATGGGTACTAGGTGAAACTCTGCACTAGAGTGTTATTTCCCACAAATAGGTGACTCCTGTACAAATATGCTTCTGTTTGTTGTTTTTGAACAGGTCTCCATGTAGTGGAGGTGACCTACGATGATGTACCTGTCCCAAATAGTCCCTTCAAAGTGGCTGTAACCGAAGGCTGCCAGCCATCTCGGGTTCAAGCCCAAGGACCTGGGTTGAAAGAGGCCTTTACCAACAAACCCAATGTCTTCACCGTGGTTACTAGGTAAGCAGGGTCCTGGGCTCTGTGTGTTGACTCTCTAAAAAGAGTAGGTTTAGGTAGTTCAACTGCTCTGAGTTTTACGGGTGTATTCTGCGTATGTGTCATGGAGTCTGGTACTCAAAAAGTTACCAGAAAGCTCCTGGTGATAGTCATAAAATTGCTGAGCAAAGCAGAACTAGATGGAAGCTCCTTAACTTGATAATGCAGAAATATATATAGCCAATCTCATAGTTAGGTGAGATATTAGAAGTATGCCTCCTATGGGGCGCCTGGGCGGCTCAGTTGTTTGGGCATCTGACTCTTGATTTTAGCTCAAGTCATGATCTCATGGGTTTGTGAGTTCGAGCCCTGTGTCAGGCTCTGCACTGACAGCATGGAGCCTGCTTGGGATCCTCACTCTGTCCCTCTCTCTCTGCCCCTCTCCTGCTGTCTCTCTCTCTCCCCACCCGCCCCATATAAGCATTAAAAAAAAAAAATTTTTTTTTAATCAAAAGAAGAATAAGCATTGGAAAGGAGAGGTTAAATCTGTCTTATACTGTTGAGAAATCTTCTGTGTGAGAGGCGTCACAGTAGTTGAGTCAGGTTGGCTACATGGGATCGTTTATAGAGGGATTTTAAATAGTTTTGACAATAGGCAGACTAGCATGAACCACTAGTACCACTGTGCTTTCTTCTCCACACTTTCCAGAGGGGCAGGAATTGGTGGGCTTGGCATAACTGTCGAAGGCCCATCAGAGTCGAAGATCAACTGCAGAGACAACAAAGATGGTAGCTGCAGCGCTGAGTACGTCCCCTTTGCTCCAGGGGACTATGACGTTAACATCACATACGGAGGAGCCCACATCCCTGGTAAGGCTTCCCTCAGAAAGGTACCCAAAGAACAATTGATTTCGCGTGAAAGCACGTTTTGTTTTGCTTATCTCTGAGTGGAGAAAGAGTCTGATATTTGCAGTGACTGCAAAGGGAGAATTTGCTTTATGGCTGCATCTCCAAGAATATCCCACCTGCCAGGAGGACCAGTAACATGGCAGAACACATCAACTTGGCATTTTGACTGCAAATGGTTGCTCACATGTTGGAGGACCTAATTTAAGTGAAAGCTGATTTTTTTTTTTTTTTTAGAACGTTGAAAATCTCCATTTTATTCTATGGTTGGTTCTTACGCACCTTAGGCGTGTTTTCTTACTTTCTGTTTTTCATTGACAGTCCTGGTAGCCAAAAGAGACACGCAGACTCAAATTTTTATTAATTTCTTTTCTATTTAATGATGTAGTATATGCACTGGCTATAAAACAGGGTTTGTTGGGTGCCTGGCTGGCTCAGGAGGTGGTATATGCAGCTCTTGATCTCAGGGTTGTGAGGTTGAGTCCCATGTTGGGTTGATGAGATTACATAAAAAATTGGGGGTGGGATAAATCTTTGTTGTGGGAAGGCTGTCCTGTGCATTGTAGGGTATTGAGTAGCATTCCACCCCCCTTCATTTTGTGACAACCAAAAATGTCTCTAGATATTGCCAAGTATCCATTTGGGGACAAAATCATCCCTAGTTGAGAACCACTGCTATACATGATTGAAACAATGAGGAAATACATGACTTAAGTGGCAAAGGGCCCTCCACCTTTCATGCTCCAGGGGAGGGATTTTCATAGGTTCTGCTTCTGCTCATTTAATGAAACAGTTGCCACTCAACACAGATCTAGATGGGTAGGTGACTGTGGTATGGAGTGGACACAGGTAAGGACTCTAGGGGCTGCCTCTGAGTCAGCCTATGCCTTGGCTTAGATATGTTGAGAAAGAGGTTGGAACCCTACCCCCAAGACTCCTGGGGCAGGAAGAGCCTTGGGTTGGTCAGTATTATTCTTGCCCTAAAAGTCATAAGCCAGGGTGAGACGGAAGGGGAAGGACCAGGCTGAGGAGCTTACTTTTAGGTTTTCGACTTACTCCCAGGGAAGTGGAGTGTGCATTGACCAAACAGTTTCCTGAATCTGTATGTTTCCCTCCTTTATTACATGCAAACGTGTGCACACGTTCAAACTCACTCTTCCTCTCACGTTGATCTGAAAGCATTGACATTCAGCTCAAATTAATGCTCCTCAGATGTTCATTTAAGCCTTAATTTTATGAAGGCTTAGATTTTCTTTGAAGGCTTAAGTCTTTTTAAGTTTAAGAAACTTAAATTGGTAAGTTTCTCCTCAAACTTGGCTTTGCAGCTGATCATAGCTTTCTAAATCCCTGTAAGCACTAGTCAAGACGCATTCAGTCATGGACAAGACAGTCAAAGCTCTTGAGCTCCGGGAACTTCCTGGCTGGTGTTTATGCGACTTCTCCTGATAACTGCTACAAAGAAAGAACAGGGCTCAGTGACAGAATGCAGAGCCTTGGGTATCTTTTGGAGCTCTGCAGCTCTGCAGTTGGGGGGATGGTAGAGGAGAGTACAGAGAACAGATGGAAGGCTGTTCTCAGGAGAGATGATGTGGTAGGTATCCACATCATCACCCAGGCAGGGAGCAGTGGAGAAGACAATCTCCTGGTCGTGGAGATAACAACACCGTTCTGACTTTATTGGGAAGGTCTGGTGGATGCCATCAGCTTTGGAGTTCCCCTTGCAGAAGAGGGTGCGGGCTTGGACCCCTGTGGCTGATGCATGAGCATGAAGCAGACAGCCATCTTTGAGAATTACAATAAAGAGAGACCCACTTGGAATTTTCTTACCAGAGGTAGATGGTATGTCTTCATGCTTCAGACTCTCTGTTGCCTCTCAGAGCTGAATACCAGCTTTTCCCAGATCCCAGGCCCTTCCCAGGCAGAGTTATTTAGGAAAGTGTTGGTTAGTTGTCTTAGTATTGGGCTGCTTAGCTAAGGTAACTCATATGGTGTTGAGCTGTGAAACATACCTGCTAGCTTCTGATTTGCTCTCATGGGAATTCTGATTGGTTAAACATAGTCCAGTGTTTCCTGGCCTGGTACAGACCTGTATTGGAGTTATTAGTTTACCCGCTGTGGCCTATTAGTTTCCTCTGGTGGGCCAGCTGTGGTCGGTTGGTGGTGGTTCTTAGATCAACTGGATCAACTGACATAAGGGCATCAGGAAGAAGAGCTGCTGTGATTGGTTTTTGATGTCTGCCTGGGGCACAGCATGGGGGGCAGGTAATGCTTGGTATCTGCCACCTCATACCTCGGGTCTAAAGTCATTTTGTTAGTTCTTGGCTACTCTCATGCAGAGTTCAGACACCTTCCAGTGGGGGCTCTGACTTGGAGATCAGCCTCAGGGGTAGTCGATGGCCATCACCTGCTGACACTGAAATTCTCAGCCGTTTCTCTGTAAACTGAAGCTCCCTTTTGTTTCCCTAAACCCAAACATGGAGGGTGATGTTTGTCTTTGCCAGGGTCAGCCATTTATTTCAGCTAGCTGAAAACTTTGATGCCGTCAAAACCCAGCTATTGCTAAAAAGCCAAGGTCTCTGTTCTTTGTGTGATCTTGTAATGTACCACCCCTAATTCTACAACAGATAAATTTGGGGGGGGGATGCAAAGCAGAGACACCTGAGTTTGTGTGGCAGTTAGAAGTCATTAATTTTGCCAGCCTTCTTGGGGAACACAAGGACTTCTGCGCACAGCAAGAGATGCATATCACTGCCCCTCGGTGATGGACTTGGAAGCCAGAGGGGGGCATGATTCCAGAGCCATTGGGGCTCCCGTTTCTGACTCAGCTCTGAGGAGGTCTTCCTCTGTCCCCCTTGGTGGGGGAATCCCATGAGGGTCCCTGGTCCAGCCCTGGCTTCTCTGTTCAGTGCTCGTCTTGCAAATCCTGATCACACAGCATTTTCTGTTAACTTGGTCTTTAAAACCAATACCTTCAAAGAGTCAGAGGACCACAGCTGACAGGGAGAAAGCAAGGGTTCACCCAATGACCAGGGAACCAAGCAGGCTACGTTGCTGGGGGAGGATTCCAGGAAGCCCTCGGGAGCTGTTTGGGGAGAGAATATTGAATGTGGGCCAAAAGGCCTCCCTGCCTCTATAGCCCTTTCCACTTCTTTCTTCCACCACTCAGCTGTCTTCCTTCATTTTCCTCAATAGCCTGTCTTTCCCCTCACCTCCAGTCCTCTGCATATGCCCATCACAGCTTAAAACCCCTCTCCATCTGCTTCCCTGGATGCTATCTGTTCACTCTCATGTCTCAGCTTCAATGTCACTGGAAAGCTTCCCCTGGCCTCCTGAAGACTGGACTCATTGTCTTCTAAGTGCCCCACCAGGGCTTGTCCATGCCCTTAACATGTTATGTGATAGTACAGTGCCTTGTGTGCCTCGCCCTTCTACATTGTGGGTTCCTCAAGGGCCATTAGCCACTCTGGGCCCAGCACCTGGCACAGTGTCTGCATGGAGTGGATGCACATGGGTGCACACACAGCAAGGTGGGGGGAACTGACTAAGGTCCAAACCACCAAGGGCCCATGCAGAGCAGCAGTGTGATTCTGGGTGCACACAAGGCAAGGCTCCCGTGCTCAGAATCCTGTGACTTGTTTTCCAGGCAGTCCCTTCAGAGTTCCAGTGAAAGATGTCGTGGATCCTAGCAAGGTCAAGATTGCTGGCCCCGGACTGGGCTCCGGTGTCCGAGCTCGCATCTTGCAGTCTTTCACAGTGGACAGCAGCAAGGCCGGCCTGGCCCCACTGGAAGTGAGGGTCCTGGGCCCACGAGGTGAATATGCATCCTGCCCCCCTGCTGACATTCACCTGCCCCAGATGGGGGCAGCCGTGAGCCACAGCAGGCACTTTACTTTTGAGTTTGGTCATGAACTTAAAATTAAATTTCTTAAATTGTTTTATTGCTCCATACTCTAAACAGGAGAAGCTCCTGCTTAATAAGCAGGCAGACCTCTTCTTTCTCTAGTGGTCTTTCCCCTATTTAATAATATGGCTCTGAGTGTCTTCTTAAATTAAAAAAAAAATTTTTTTGATGCTTTTTATTTATTTTTTTTGAGAGAGAGAGAGAGACAGACCATGAGCCCCAGGGGAGGGGCAGAGAGAGGGAGACACAGAATCAGAAGCAGGCTTCAGGCTCTGAGCTGTCAGCACAGAGCCCAATGCGAGGCTCGAACCCACAAACCGTGAGATCATGACCTGAGCCAAAGTCGGACACTTAACTGACTGAGCCACCCATGAGCCCCTCTAAATATCTTTTTAAATTTTTATTTTTCTTAAGTAGTGAGATGAAGCAAGTAGTCTTTGGGCTCTCCCATGTAATACTGTTAAAACTGCTTGGTTACACATTTCAGCATTTGTGAGGTGACTGGGGTTGGTCTAGAATTTGGGTGGGCAATGGGGTTGGAGGTGATAATTTTCTTCGAGGTGCCTTTGTGCCCATGTGGAACACACTCCAAATTTCTGGAAATGACAGCTACTCCTCCCATGTGACACATGGCTTTGTCATTGTCCCAACTTCCTGGAGGGAGAGGGTCTCTTGGGAAATGGCCTTTGTTGCCAGTTTGGCCTGCCCTGTTGGCAGCCTGGAACACTGGGGTTCAGTAAGGCTAGCAGGCCATTTTGGGACAAAGCCCTGAAGTGCATTGAAGTTTACCTTATTTGGTAGACGATCACATTTCCTCTTCTAGCATTTAAAGTGTGCCATTCTCTGCTTAATTTCTTAAATTATCTGGATTTTTCCCCAGTGATGTGTTCTTGGCTTCACAGAAATGGCAATTGGGGGCTTCCTTCTTTGAAGAGGAACTTTCTCCTTAATGGGGTTCAGCAGGAGGTTATGCCCTTTGAAGCTCAGGGCAGACGTGGTTTGAGGGAAATGAGGTCATGGGGCTGGAATCTGATTCTAATAGTTACTGAGCTTGTATGACCTGTGTGTGTGTGTGTGTGTGTGTGTGTGTGTGTGTGTGTGTGTGTGTGTGAGTGAAAGAGAGAGAGAGAGAGAGAGAGAGAGAGAGGAGGGGGTGCTTTACTTAGATATCTACCTCTATTATATTATTATGGAGGACTCTGAAGTAACAGCCTTTTAATTTTAGTTGATGAGGTGGATTCCCAGTCATGGCGCAGCCCCTTGAAAGCCATTTCAGAGTTCTTTAAAGGTGACCCGAAGGGTGACTTTACGGAGACAGGTTTGCATTTTCCTATTGCCTGCTGCTCTAATTTATGTGACCTGAATGCCTCTTGCTGGCTTCATCCTTCACATTGCCTTGCTCCTGCCTCCTCTGCTTTGCTTACTGAGTAGACCATGCTTTGCTTAACCTACTCTGCGGTTAACCCATCCTTGATGCTCACGTTCAGAACTGGGATCTGGAATCTACCAACGCAATGCATGCCTTGATTATGTTTTAACATAGTCTCTAACCATCCCCTGTAGGCATCACTTTGAAGGTCCCCTCACCCCATGAGATTGACACCCTCACCTGTCCTGCACCTATGCCCATCCTGCCAGCGCCATACTGGTCTTTGATCAAAGGTGGCCATAAGTCTTGACTGGCCAGCCCATTGGTTAATTTTTCTGTTCAGAATTGTGGACTCTTTGGCCCTTCCTCAGCTGTACAGTAAAATTGCCACATCCCAAGCATGCCTAACCAGCTTGAAAGGGTAGAGCATGTCTGCAACATGCATCTTTGCACAAGCACGGGCAGTCTCCTTAATTATACTCAAGGGCTGACTGAGTGTACTTTAGCCAACAGAAAGCTGAAGGTGTCTCTTGGGGTCATTTCTGCAACCATGAATTGGGGATCCTGTCTCCTGTGATTTCTCAGGCCTCTGATTATGGCCTGCCTGCCTTAATGTTACTCATCAGTGGAAACCAATGTGATTGGTTTGGGATGAATGTGATTCTGTTTCAAACTCAGCCCAGGGTGGAGTGAAGGAGAGTCCAAGCAGTTCCTCAGACTTATCATTTCTGTTCTCAGGCCTGGTGGAGCCGGTGAACATAGTGGACAATGGGGATGGCACACACACAGTGACCTACACCCCATCCCAGGAGGGGCCTTACATGGTCTCGGTTAAATACGCTGATGAAGAGATCCCTCGTAGGTAAGCTCCTGACACTTACAGAAGAGGGTCCAAACCAGCCTGAAGCCTACTCCTCTGCAGGATTGACCAGCACTGCCTTGGTGATCCACTCATCCATTCATTTATCCATCTGTCCATCCACCTATCCACCCACCCACTGGTCTATCTACCCACCTACCCATCCATCCACCCAACCATCCATCCATCCACTCAACCGTCCGTCCATCCATCCATCCATCCATCCATCCATCCATCCATCCATCAATCCACACACCCACTCACCCACCCAGCCATCTATCCACCCATCCATCCACCCATCAGATCAGCAGGTATCACTGAGAACCTTCATGCTCTGCACAGGTATATCAATACACTAGCCTTGATATTTGTGTCTGCTCCTTTCTTAGCATCCTGTTTCCTCCTACTTTGTTCTTTTCAGCCATCTTTAATTTAAAGACAAGCTAAAATTAAGGAGTTGGGAATCTTTGAAGAAACAAGGAATGCATTAATTCATCAAAGTCTTCTTTCTGGTGGCCTTGCAAGTAGTTTTCTGATTAGGACAAAGATTTTTACTTTTTGACTTCTTTACTTTTTTTTTACTTTTTTACTTCTTTTGAGGATTTGGTTGGCAATAGCATTCCCAGAGGGTGTTGGATAGAAACCTATTCCTCAGTCATATTAATATGAAATGTTTCCTACATTCTTCCACTCTCCAAACAGCCTCTGAAGGTTTCTTTTTCTACTCCTTAAGATGAAAAAATTTTGCCCATACCCCTAATATACATATAGCTCTAGGTATATAGAAATACATAATTTATATATTATATTTATGTATTACTTTGTTAATAGGTAATTCACCATCTAAAGCATTCTAAAAATAGAAAAGAAGATGATAGAATATTAATTTTATTATTCTAATTATTTGTTCCAGTATTGTCTCTTAATTCCAATATTCCCTTCCCATTTTGGTAACCATTTTCTTAGCATAACAACAGTGAGTTAACCTTGTCTCCCAAATCAACTTGGGGATTAGTGTGTATCGCATGGAATGCACTCAGGGAAAGCCAGTCTGTCATATGATGGTTACATGGTTGTAAATTTCTGCTGGGTCTAAGGTACTTAAGGCACCCACTATCTTATCTGCTATAGAAATCCCTCATTTCAAGCCCAGTCTCTGTGTAAGGGAGATAAAGATGTAGCAGGGGTTGATGGTTGATGGTATCCACACTGACTGGGGATGTGTGTGTGTGTCTTTCAAGTCCCTTTAAGGTCAAGGTCCTTCCCACATATGATGCCAGCAAAGTGACTGCCAGTGGCCCTGGCCTCAGCTCCTATGGTGTGCCTGCCAGTCTGCCTGTGGAGTTTGCAATCGATGCCAGAGATGCCGGGGAAGGCCTGCTTGCTGTTCAGATAACGGTAACTTTGAGTTCTCTTCTAGGGTCCAACTTTATTAATAAAGACCTGATTTCCTGGCCAGGGATAAGAATAAGGTTTTAATAACCAATTTCTGGCCTGATGCAAGTGTTTGACAGTTTTTTGTTTTTTTTTTCCGACCAGAGAGTCAGTAATTGTGCCAGAGAACAAACATGCTTGCCTGAGAGGTCTGAAGGGGTAGCTCCAAATACCACGTGTGGATGAATCTCATGTATTTTGATCTCTATTATATCTGTTCCTCTGTTTTTCTTTTAAAATGTTTTCAATTACTCATCGGATTAGTTAGGACTAAGCTTTGCTGCGTATCACAATATACCCGGCAAACAAGAGTGGCTTAAACATGGGATTATTCTCTCTGTTTAAACAAGCCGGGAGGCAAGCCACCTGGGTGCTATATGGCTCCGCAGAGAAGCAGGCTCCATCTCTCTGCTCCTGTGTCCTGACTGTGGCTTCTTCTGGAGGCCTCCTCGTGGACCACGGGCCCTCTGATGCACATGGCAAGCTGGAAGGAGGAAGAGGAGCAGCAGGGGAAAAGGGGACTTTTGAGTCAATGAGCCACTTCAAGCAGCTCTGTGTACTTCCACTTCTCTCGCATTTATTGGAACTTTGTCACAAGTCACATGGCCATACCTGGTAGCAGAGGATGCTAGGAGGTGGGAGCAGCCCACCCAGCCAAGAATTGGGCACCTTTTACTAAAGACAAAAGGGAGAGAGTGGATGTGGTGGTGCAAGTGCAGGAGCCCTCTTGTCTCCCTGTATTTTAGTGGATCCGGAGCTCAATCACTACATGTTCACTTGACCGAAAAATTCCTAAACATTGACCATGTCCATATGGTGTTAAAGAGATCTGTGACTCTTTCTTCTCCCTAGCCCCACCCCCCAAAAAGATTGTATTAAGCCAGTAATTCTGTCTCTTCCTGAAGAGGGGTGTAAATCAATGAGCAGAATGTGTTTCGGTTTCCCATGAATGGTTTCTACATCTTGATGACAGCATCTTAAATAGCATTTCTCTGTGATTCCCAGGACCAAGAGGGAAAGCCCAAAAGAGCCACTGTCCACGACAATAAAGATGGCACGTATGCTGTCACCTATATCCCTGACAAGACCGGACGCTATATGATTGGGGTCACCTATGGGGGGGATGACATCCCATTGTCTCCCTACCGCATCCGGGCCACACAGACAGGAGATGCCAGCAAGTGTCTGGCCACAGGTGAGTGCAGGTCAAGGTCAGGAGTGTGGGCTTTGGAATCAGAAAGCCAAGGGCTAGCCCGTCTCTACCACTTAATAGCTACGTGATTAGGGCAGGTTGCTCAACCACCCTGAGCTTCAGTCAGACTCAGATAGAAGATCTTGCTGAGAACATTTGAATTCAAGAAACTCTTCTCAGGATCAGAGATCGTTTTGCAGGGTTATTGCAAAGGTCAGATGAGGTCAGGCACGAACAATGCTTAGCACGGTGCCAGGCACATGGAAGCTATTATTATGTTACTTTTGAAGTGGGCGCTTTGGTTGAGAGATAGTGGCTCCCATGAAAAGCTGCACATGTGTGCCTCCCTTTCATGAGTCGATGGTTTAATTATTCAAGATTTATTCAAGAGCATTTCGGGTCAGCGTTAGAGAAACGCGTTCAAGGATCTAGGTTTTTTCCTTAGCACTGGAGACTGTGCCTGTATCTCTCAGAATGTCTCCAGGAATACATTTGAGCATCATACTTCCTTCAGTTTCTAAGACATGAAGACCGTCATGGGCCCTTCCGTTTCTAAGAACAGCTCTTGCTACTCTGATGCTACTGCACCAGATTCCTCAACATGAATCCCCATCTCTGAGATGAAACAGATTTGCTTCTCTTTACATCACACATAGGTCCACCATGGATGTGTTCTATTTCTCTCCTATCTTCTCTTGTTCTGAATGGGGAAAAACTTTTGGCTTTTAGAGCAAGTTGTAAACTCCTCAACTTGGCAATTTTGGGCTCAAAAATTGAGAAATTTTGAAACACTGGCCAGTCCAATTTGCCACCTCTTAGGTCTGTGCTGTGCCAGGTACGACTAGATTGCCTTTGCTAACCTGTGGGAGTGATGATACTGGGTGTGGACTTACTCCCTGCTTTCCAGGCCCTATTCCCTCCTTTGCTGGGGCGGAATCCTGAGCAGAATATTCTCAGCCTGGGGGCTCTCGGAGGCCACAGTTCTCTGTCATTCAAGGCCTTCCACAAACTGGCCCCAGGCTTCCTTCTACTACTCACTGTCTGAGCAACGTGTTCTTAGCATTCCCTGTTGCTTCTACACACTTGGAGGGTTTTTTAAATTGTTTTGCCAGTGTGCTTTTAGCTCACTTTTCTACACTTCCTGATATGTGGATCCTGTATGAAGGGGTGCCACAAGTCAGACAGATAGAGACTAGTCATGGTTTGGGGACAGAGGTTCTATGTCTCCCCCCAGCCAAGAGTACCTGTCCTTCAGAATTCAGCCATTCCCCTTATCTCAAAAAGCCCTTTGTCAATGTGGCAACCCTGGGATATACATTCTTAGGACTTTATTTATAGAGATGTACTACAGGACTCCTCTCTGAAGAACAATTGATAATTTTTTCTGTACTTAGCTCCTCCTCCACGTTTCCACAATACATTGAGCTGTCATTCCTGGTGCCTGGCCTACATCTGCCTGCCTGTTAGGTTAGGTTAGGAACATCTCGAGAGCAGGGACCGTGTTTGGATCACTTTGGTGTGTACCTTGCCCTTAAGAAAATGCCCAGTATATATTTGTTTAGGGAAGTTGACTGTCATCCCCATACCCTTGAATGCTTGAGCCTTGAATCACCCACATGAATATGAGATTTGTTCTCGGGCCTCCAGGGCCCTTGTCTACAGCTAGAGCTTCCATTTTCTTCCCCTGAACTTTTCTACAGGTCCTGGAATCGCCTCCACTGTGAAAACCGGCGAGGAAGTGGGCTTTGTGGTTGATGCCAAGACTGCTGGGAAGGGGAAAGTGACCTGCACGGTTCTGACCCCAGACGGCACCGAGGCTGAGGCTGATGTCATCGAGAACGAGGATGGCACCTACGACATCTTCTACACGGCCGCCAAGCCAGGCACCTATGTGATCTATGTGCGCTTTGGCGGCGTTGATATTCCCAACAGCCCCTTCACTGTCATGGTAAGGAAAATTCCTTCCCTAGAGCACTCTGCTAGGATAGAAATAGTAACAGCTGCCATTCATTAAATCCTGGCTAGAACATCCCCTTCCACTTTTTTTTCTTCAAAAAATTTTTCTTAAGCAGTCATGACCTTATAGAGTCCTAGAATAATCTCTAGAAATCCAGAGACCCTTGGCTCTAAGAGTTTTTAAGAAACCTTATTGGCCACCAAAGTATCTGTCATGCTAAGGGTCTTAAGCAATATCCTGGCCTAAGCCCAGCTCAGAAAGATACACTTTGACAAAAAATGTTTGTAAGTAAAACATCACATTTTTTATTCTGCTTATTCTTCCTCCTTCCTCCTCCCTCATCTCCATGGCCTTGAGGAGAGAGGTTCCTGATGCCGTTATGTCTGCAGACTTGACTTGTATCCCAGGACACAAAGTACCTCCAGTTTTGTTTTGGAAAGATTCAGATTTTGCATAGGTGCGGGAAATAGCATGTCTTTTGAATAGTAACACCTGGTGCAAAGGGAAACCATTATGTGGGCCTCTGGGCCAGAGAATGGTGAGGTTCTTTAATTTTCAGCGAGTGACTTTTGGACCTTCCTCTGATTATGAAGGTTCTTCAGCCAAGAAAATATTAGAAATCTCATTTGACCTTCAGAAAACCAAGCATTGTTGGCCCTTTTGCAGGTGAGGTATAGGAACAAGGCTCAGGCTCAAGTTCACTGAGCCCAGAGTGCCTGCTGTGGACAGCCATCAGGTGCTGTGGGTCTCCCCTTACACAGTGTCCTTTGATGCCACGGGCAACAGCGGTGCTCAACCACAAAGTTCTTATAAGGCCTCTGTGACTTGGCCCCACACAGCCTGCGAAGCCCCTTCTCACGATTTCACTTTATGTAGTGATAGAGAAGAGACTACATTCCAAAGAGAAGGCCACGCCTCCCATCCAAACAGTCTGTAATCTATTGTAGCCCTTTTTCCCCCTTTCCATAGATATTTGTTTATCTGTAAACATTCTGCCAAGAATCTGGAGGCTCCTTTTTGTCTCAAGGATGTAAGCCCTTGTCAACTTTGAGCCTGTTCATTTGGGAGTGTTTTTCTCCTTCAATAGAAAAGGGTGAAAAGAAATGCAGCTAGAGAGTTTATATCCTTATTTCCAGAGAAGGGCCCCAGTTACAGTTTTAAGAATCCGTTTTAGTCTGTAGTGGGTTTTATCTGGTGAGTTAGAATATATAGGCATCATGGAAGAGTGGTCCCCGGGCCTTGCTGGTGCAATGAGCTAGGCAGAAAAGGGCAGTCACCCACAGTACCTGGTTTGGGTCTTTATTCTCCTGTTCCAAGCTTTTTCCAGCCTTACCTAGATAGACTTTCTTTGTATGTGGATTCCCTGCCTCTCTCTACAGACTTGTGGCCAAAAGGACATGAACACACAGTACTGCCTTCACAGCTCATGTATCAGGGAGGCCCAGCAGGCTGGTTCAGTTAAATACATCATGAAGCCAGCTTATCTGCTCATCACTGTTGAGAATGGATTGAAGGCCATAGCGTGGCCATTGAAAGATCGTTCTCCTGGCCAATTTGCCCCTGCATGGCCCCAAGCTACAAGAGAGCCCTAGAAGATGGGGAGAGGGCTGTTTCAAAAATTGAAGCCTTTCTAAATGAAGTCCCCTTTCCACAGATGCCAAAATACAAAGGAGTAAATGCAGGCGTGTAGGCCTTCCTCCAGGGGGTGGCCTTCCAGTTCAGTGTTGACTGTGGTAGAAGACGATCCCTCCTTTATCAGGTCGATTGGAACATGAAGTCTGTGGTTTGAAGCAAAAATGAGCTTATAAAGACTTTTAACACATTAAGACCATGGACCCTTACCAAATAACAGAAGACCACTTTTCCAGTTTCATGCCACGAAAGTGACTAGTGTTCATTTTTCCCATTTGCACAACACACACATCAACTTCATGCGTGGGGTCACATCATACACATTGCTTTGCAACTTGCTTCCATCCCTCAGGGTGTCATACGTACCCTTCCACATTAATTCATCAGACTTGGTAGCTTCTTCAGGTGTACAGGTTTACATAATTTACTTACCTGACTCCCTGCCAGTTGGACGTTTTAGGTTAGGTCATGTTCTCATGACCATCAACAGCTGTGGTAAAACGCCTTGCATACATCATTTACCTGTGGACTTGCCTGCTAGCATGTCGATAGGCCTGCTTCATAGAGGTGGGATCGTGGGTTCAAAGGGCATGTGGATTTGACCTTTGAAGAAAGGATCCCACTCGCTCTCCACAAGGGGAGAAAGAATGTAGGCTCCTGCTGGAGGGAGTGGCTCCCTGCTGTGCAAGACGGAGCAGATGGGGAGGAAGCCAGCCTCAGGTTGTAGCATCTAAGTAGCAATGTCCCTTCAATGTGATTCCCAACTAATCTCCATTTGCCACTGACCAGGCCACAGATGGGGAAGTCGAGGCCGTGGAGGAGGCACCGGTAAATGCATGTTCCCCCGGATTCAGGCCCTGGGTACACTTTTTTTTTTTTCTCCTTTTTGCATTTCTGTGTTTACTCAGCCTTCATTTCAGAAAAGCTGCAGCCTGCTTCTGGGGATTGCTTCAGCCCTCTGGGTGTCCTGGTCATTGGTTTGTCCCCCACTGATCAGTCCGTCACAATGATCCCCGCTTCCTCTGTAATGAGACCCACCCGTGTCATCATATGCGCTCCACGAATCTCCAGCCATCATGTCTGTGATCACGCTCGGTGTAGCCTGTCTCCGCGGTTCAGAGAAAGACGGGCCATCCTCAAGCCCTCCTGCTGACTCTCAGCCGCCACTAGCACATTTGGTTTCTGTTCAGGGGGAAAGCCGCCCGCTGCTACTTTCTGCCACTTAAAACGCACCTTCTTTTCCAGGCCACAAGCAACTAAACCTTTCCAGGTGGAGCCTCTTGGGACTCACAGACATTGCTGTCTCTTACTTTTCCACTGTCCCGTGAGCACTGCTGGGAATTTTACAAGCAAACTGCCTAGTGATTTTTAGCAATTGGTCAGCATGACTTCTCCAGTCCTTCAGGTCCTGCTCTGGCCCTGGGGGCAGCTAGACTAAGCCCGTACTGTATGGGCAGCCACGTCCCCACACCCCGGCTGCACTAGCTTGCAAAATTCCCAGTTGCTCTCTGCCCTCTGCTGTTTCATTGGCCCACACGGTTGTCCACTTTACCCAGTGACCACTGCTTCCTGTTTTTAGGTAACCGAGGAGGCCTATGTCCCAGTGAGTGACATGAACGGCCTGGGCTTTAAGCCTTTCGACTTGGTCATTCCATTTGCCGTCAGAAAAGGAGAAATCACCGGTAAGCACTGTCATGAAAGCCGCTTTGTTCTCACTGGCTTGCACTAGCTTTCCAGAAGGGTGCCTGGGAGGTGGTTCCACCTGTCCCCGACACCTGGGGTCCTGAACCTAGCACCCCTGTTTCTTGCTGTGGGGGGATCAGTCCATGAGCCCCTGAGATTACAACTGTCGGGTTCCTGTCCCTCCTTTTTTCCTGCCTTCTCTTATTCTTGCACCTTTCCAGATATGACATTGACACTGAAGCCTATTGTACAAGAGTTTCTTTCTCTTCTAGCCTCCTTTTAATGCCTCGTTCTCTTTGAGTTGATACTCTGCTAATTCTCCTGGCCTTGTGGTCTTTTCTAGTCTTGTGTGAGCTTCTCATTTGTCAGAACAAAAGTAAAAAACTCTTTACTTGAGTTGCCTGCTGCATTTGTAGAAGAAAAAGGGAACAAAATAAAGGCAAACGTGTCTCTGTTTTCCCATTGTGGATCTTGGATGCTTCAGGCAGCAGTGAGTGCTCTTGCCTCTGAAGGCCACCTGGGCCTTTGTGCTCAGCCTCTCTGGGGGAAGCCGCTGGTGGGCTCATGGCTCTCTCTTCCTGTGCTCTAACAGGAGAGGTCCACATGCCTTCTGGGAAGACGGCCACGCCTGAGATTGTGGACAACAAGGACGGCACAGTCACCGTCAGATACGCCCCCACTGAAGTCGGGCTGCATGAGATGCACATCAAATACATGGGCAGCCACATCCCTGGTGAGTCAGGCTCGGCACCTTGGCCAGCACTCCCCGCAGGACAACAAGACTTGGGCCTGAATGTCTGGGAGGTTTGCAGAGACGTTCAGTTGGCTGCTGTGTGGGAAACAGTTCTCAGTGGCAGGATCGGGAAGGCAGTGTCGGTGTCCCTGTGAAACCAAACAGCCCGTGTCCCCAGCAGATCCAGCCACTCTCCAGAAGGGACAATGCAGCTAAGCATCCTGGGTCACAGTTCAGGCCCTTAGCTTCATGATTGTCTTTGTCACTATGCCGAGTGTGGCCACAGGGTGAGCTGGGAGAAAAATGTGAGGCGCACGAAGGGACTTTCCAGCCTGGCCTACAGAGCCCTATGGAGTGTGGGGTTTGGGGGCGGGAGAGAGAACAAGCTGCTTTATGTTCACAGTGCCCTTGACAAGGAAATTCAGCTCAGATTTTGTGTCCATCAACCAGCACAGTGTTATTCTTGTTTTTTTTTTTAATTGTTCAAATGGTTCTCTATTTTTAAATTTAATATTTTGAGTAGGCAACATCTCCACATGGTTTAAAAAATGATGTGGGGAAAAGTTTCCTTCCCACGCGTATCGCCACCTGACCTCTCCTTGAACCTGACTACTGTTAATTTTTTATGTTGGATATCAGAACATTTTTAAGACTCTATAAACAAATGGGAAATACAGATTCTTTTCAAAAAAAATTTTTTTAACATCTATTTATTTTTGAGAGACAGAGAGTGTAAGTGGGGGAGGGGCAGAGAGAGAAGGAGACACAGAATCCAAAGCAGGCTCCAAGCTCTGAGCAAGCTGTCAGCACAGAGCCCGACACGGGGCTCGAACCCCCGAACCATGAAATCATGACAGCTAAAGTCGGATGCTCAACCAACTAAGCCACCCAGGTGCCCCTAAATTTTTTTTAGTGTTATTTATTTATCTTGAGAGAGAGAGAGAGCACAAGTGGGGGAGGGAAAGAGAGATTGAATCCCTAGCAGGCTCTGCACAGTCAGCACAGAGCCTGGTGCAGGGCCTGAACTCAGGACCCATGAGATCATGACCTGAGCCGAAATCAAGAGTTGGACGTTTAACTGACTGAGCCACCCAGATGCCCCAGGAAATATAGATTCTTAAGCCCTTTCCCACTTATGCATAAATAGTAGCATACACTACACATGGCTCTGACCTTGCCCTTTCCAGTCTAACTGTATATCCAGGAGAGTTTTGCATGTCCTAATGATAGAGCATGTCGCACCGTTTGGATAAACCGTGATAGATTTCACCTTTCCCCCCGTTGGAGAACATTCAGGTTCTTCTCTCCCTTTTGCTGTCGCTAGTCAGGCTGCAATGAATGGCCTTTATTCCATCATTTCACTCTCATGAAGGTATATCTGTGAGATTTAGTTCCCAGGGTAGGAATTGCTGGACACAGGTATAGACATCTATCATTTTGATCGATCTTGCCAAATTGCCCTTCAGTGGGGCTCCCCCAATTCAGACACCCACCAGCAATGTAGACCAGCACCTGCTTTTCCACCAGTTTGCCAATGGAATAATAGGCTGTCAGATTTTTGGATCTTGGCCACACTGACAGTTCAAAAACCAGTATTTTGGTGTTGCTTTATTTGTATTTCCCTTGTGAATGAGAGTGAGCAACTTTCTGTATGTTTAAGGACTATTTGTATTTTTCTGTGAACTGAGCACTTATTTCCTTGGCCAGGTTTTTCCATTTGGCCATTGGCCAATATTCTGTATTGGCTTTGTCATAACAGTTTCTGAGAGCAAATTAAATATTGGAGAGATTAGCCCTTTGTGATAGAAGTTAACAAATATTTTTCCTAGCTTGATATGTTTGTTGTGGTTCATGCATACATGTGTGCATAATGTTTGTTTAAAGTGAAAACATATTATCTACTTTTATCTAAATATTCTAAAGATGCAGATGTAGAGAAAGTAAAAAATGTCTTCTCCCATTCCCTTCTACTTCCACTGCTGGGGTGTGTATCTTTCCAGATGTTTCTCTCTGTGCCTACCTACATGCATACATAAATTTGTTCTTCCAAGGAAATGAGATAATGGCATTAATATTATATAGCAACTAGCCTTTTTCTCTTTTTTATTTTTATTTTTAGAGAGTATGAGAGAGCATGACCAGGGGATAGAGGCAGAGGCAGAGGGGGAGAGAGAGAGAGAGAGAGAAAGAGAGAGAGAGAATCTGAAGCAGGAACTCAGCACAAGCCCTACACAAGATTTGATCCCATGACCCTGGGTTCATGACCTAAGCTGAAATCAAGAGTCGGATACTTAACCAACTGAACCACCCAGGCGCCCTTCCTTTTCCTCTTTATAATGAGACACATTATAATCTCTCAAGTATAATATACACAGATCTCCCTCATTGTTTGTTTTTTTTTAATGTTTATTTTTGTGAGAGAGAGAGAGCCCGCTCATGCACACACATCCATGGGGGAGGGGCAGAGAGAAGGAGAGAGGGAATTCTAAGCAGGCTCTGTGTTGTCAGCACAGAGCCCAACATGGGACTCAATCCCATGACCCTGGGATCATGACCTGATCTGAAATCAAGAGTTGGACACTTAACTGACTAATCCACCCAGGCGCCCCATTCGTCATTGTTTTTAATGAACTGCACAAGTAGACCAATGTTTATTTAACTGACCCCCTATTGTTGGACACTGCAGCCTTTTCCTAATTTGGATCTGGGCACTGTGGAAATGAAGTCCTTGTACAGAACTGGGAGCAGGGTGGGGAGAAAGATTTCTAGGGATACATTCCTAGGGGCCTCATGGGGCCTTATATTTTGAAAGCATGGTAAATGGCCTTCCCAAAAGACCTTTCCAGTTGTGTTCCCTCCAGTAGTGGGTCATTTTTCCACATGGCCAGATGTTTCCTCCTTATTGGTTAAGTTGAGCTGCACTGCCCTGCTTGGGCCCCCCTCTAGACTGGAGCAACCTTGGGATTGTTTTTCTTGTGCAGTGATTGAAAAAAAGGCAGCGAGTAGACCTGTTGGGTGTCCCAGCATGGTGAACTCTACTGGAGTCTCCTTTTTTTTTTTTTTTAAATTTTTTTTTAATGTTTATTTATCTTTGAGAGACAGAGTGAGAGTGAGGGAGGGGCAGAGAGAGAGAGGGAGACAGAATTTGAAGCAGGCTCCAGGCTCTGAGCTGTCAGCACAGAGCACGACACGGGACTCAAACTCACAAACTATGAGATCATGACCTGAGCCAAAGTCGGATGCTTAACCAACTGAGCCACCCAGGTGCCCCTGGAGTTTCCTTTCAATTTCTACCTCTGTGTAGGAGATACCAGCCTTGCTTGCTATTAGGTGAATGTTAAGACACTGGTTGTCCAAGCTATGCATTTGTCCCTCCATGAGTCCCCCTCAATTTTGTGTTCTTTGCAAACCCAGAGAGCCCGCTCCAGTTCTACGTGAACTACCCGAACAGTGGGAGTGTTTCTGCATACGGTCCAGGCCTGGTGTATGGAGTGGCCAACAAAACTGCCACCTTCACCATCGTCACTGAGGATGCAGGAGAAGGTACCGTGTGGTTATGTGGTTTTATGCTTCTGGCCATCCATTTGGAGAGTTAGGTGGACACATTTCCAGGGTAGCTTTTGTTTGTTTGTTTCTTTGTTTGTTTGTTTGTTTTTGGGAGGAGAGAGAGAGAGCATTAAGGAGCAGGGGAGGGGCAGAGAGGAGGTGGAGAGAGAGAGAATCCCAAGCAGGCTCCTTGCTGTTAGTGTGGAGCCCACCATGGGGCTCAGCCTCACGAACTGTGAAATCATGACCTGAGCCAAAATCAAGACTCGGACGCTTAACCAACTGAGCCACCCAGGTGCCCCGTTTTTCATAAATGTCTTATGTACAGCTGCTCTGTCTTACCCAAAACAGAACTTCTGAACTCCTCTGTGTTCTGATCGAAATCATATTGATTATATGAAATGTGTTATGTGACTTGCCTGAAATTGAAGCATGTTTTGGGAAAATGATGGTTTTGCATTTGTTCTATCTTGCACATGTACAAATATCAAGCAGACTGACTACATGTGTTACCGCCCATTCCAGATAAAGCTCTATGCCTATGACCATTGTCATCGTGGAGACTTCTAAATTTGTGATTCTTTTTTTTTTTTTTTTTAAGATTTTATATTTAAGTAATCTCAACACCTGATGCAGGGCTCAAACTCAACACCCCTTAGATCAAGAGTCACATGCTGCACCGACTGAGCCAGCCAGGCGCCCACCCAGGGATTTTCAGGATGGCATCCAGTGCCCAACCAACAGGGCTGTGTGTGTGTGACTCTCCCATACGCATGATTGGTGTGTAGGATGCTATTCCTTTCACATCCCAAGTATCCTTAAGAATAGAGAGAACTTCGGGGTCATTTGTAGTGAAGAAATCAGATGGTGGAGTGTCTTTCCAGTGGACAATTTTACCACGTGAACTGCTTTGTTATGACGTGCCCCTGGCCTCTGGCTCCTGTGGCGTGTGTCAGTCTGTTGTTCCTCACATGGGGACTTCCCTGGATGAGGTATGATCCCTGTTGAAACAAGGAATCTTTGTCTCCCTAAAGGTTCTCCTTCCTTCCTCCCATCCACAGGGGGCCTAGACTTGGCTATTGAGGGACCTTCAAAGGCCGAAATCAGCTGCATTGACAACAAAGATGGGACATGCACAGTGACCTACCTGCCCACCCTGCCAGGTGACTATAGCATCCTGGTCAAGTACAATGACAAGCACATCCCTGGCAGCCCCTTCACGGCCAAGATCACAGGTAAGGTCACCTGGCTTGCCGAGGGGCTTCCTGGAGGTATGGGGAAGTACAGCTGCCCTAACAGCCTCTCTCCCCATCAGACCAGCAACAGGAGGCTAGGCCTCTACATGGAGGTTTCACACAGACTCCTTAGGGAGGAATTGGGGTGTAAAGTCACCGTTGGGTTGGCCTAATTCCTCCCTTACCCGGTAATCCAAGGAAAACCAAGCAGTGCCATTCGGAGGGCACTTTTTTTGTGCCAGTCTGACTGCAGCCTGCAAATAGCAGGCCCTCAGATAGAGGCATTCAGATACCTATTACATGGCTACATGGACCCAAAGATGCCCTTCAGCATCACTACTAGATAGATTTTCTCTCCATTTTACAAATGGAAAAACTGACGCTTGGAGAGACAGTGGCTTAGCCAAATTCGGACATGGGTATTCTGGGATTCAGATACACATTATCTGATTCAAAGCCCACACTCCTAATGTCTGTTGTGCTGGCTGTGTTCATATCACACTATCAGTGGGTTAAAAAGGAGATATGAGGGGGCACCTGGGTGGCTCAGTCAGTTAAGCTTCCGACTTCGGCTCAGGTCATGATCTCAGGGTTTGTGGGTTTGAGCCCTGCATTGGGCTCTGGGCTGACAGCTCAGAGCCTGGAGCCTGCTTCAGATTCTGTGTCTCCCTCTCTCTCTCTGCCCTTCCCCTGCTCTCTCTCTCTCTCTCTGTCTCTCTCTCAAAAATAAATATAACAAACATTAAAAAAATATTTTAAAAAACATTTAAAAAGGAGATAGGAAAAATGAGGTTCCTATCCCTAAGGATATCCCTAAGTTGTTTAGACCTATTAAGCAGTCAGCAGTATTGTGTAGAAGATGATGAGTGCTCACCTGAGGAATGCCCAAGACAATGGCAGACAGGTGACAGGTGCCGCCCACTGGCAAAGACTCCTTTAAAAAGTGGTCTGAGAAGACTCAAATTTCCAGTGCCTGCCAGTTCCCTTTAACCAGACATAATTAGCAATCATTCATTGTTGGTTAGGTCTGCTTATTGTTCAAGACAGGTATTTTCAATTAACTTTGGGTAATTAATTCTCACCTGATCATCTGTAAATGGCATGTGGAATGAGGGCTCCAGAGAGCTGGGGAGACCCACATGTAACAAGAGCCGCATTTGGGGGGGGCTGTTTCCCAGATGACAGCAGACGGTGCTCTCAGGTAAAGCTGGGCTCTGCTGCTGACTTCCTGCTTGACATCAGCGAGACCGACCTCAGCACCCTGACGGCCAGCATTAAGGCCCCATCTGGCCGTGACGAGCCCTGTCTCCTGAAGAGGCTGCCCAACAACCACATCGGTGAGCCCAGGCCACCTTCCTGGCTGGAGCTGGGTGGGAGATGGGCATTGCCCCAGTCCGGTCCTGGGCAATTGGTAGCACATTAGAGTATGAGGTGATAAACCTTCTAGGTCACACGTGATAACAGTCTGAGTGAGATTCTGCATGGCGATGTCGACCACGCTCTTGGATGCTGGCGAGTCAGGAGGGAAGTCCTGCTTCCCTTCTTGTGAGTGTGTCTCCCTCCCCCCTCCTCTCCTTCATCCTGTTCTCCCACCTTACAAACCCGAAGCTTTGCTCTGGTACAGGCATCTCCTTCATCCCCCGGGAGGTGGGTGAACACCTGGTCAGCATCAAGAAGAACGGCAGCCACGTGGCCAACAGCCCTGTGTCCATCATGGTGGTCCAGTCTGAGATCGGTGACGCACGCAGAGCCAAAGTCTATGGCCGTGGCCTGTCAGAGGGCCGGACTTTTGAAATGTCTGAATTCATCGTGGACACAAGGGATGCGGGTATGTGGGGATGCTCCCAGGAAAAGGCGCAGAGCTCACGGGAATGATCTTTTTGCTTCTTTTCGTTTTTCCATCCTACCATCTTCCTCTTCTTTCTTAGCATCTCTCTAACTGTATGTAGGTCCTTATATGTGCGTTATCATTTAAGTCCCATGAGCCTCAGTGAAGTGGGAATTATATGCGTTTTCTAGATGAAGAAACAGGCTTCTAAGAGTTAACAGCCCATCTGCTTCTGGCATTTGAATCCAGAGTCAAAACAGTTCACAGATCTCTGTCATTATGTGTACTCCCGCCATTCTCTGCAGCTTTTCCAGGGTCTCCTCAACTCAGCCCAAGCAAAGGAGGTTGGTCCAGCTGGCCAAGATTGTGTCAGCTGAGGGATGCTTTCATGGAAATATGGAATCTCTTCCTGTACCCTCTTTAAAATGGTTTGAATTTGGTTGGCCCTCTCCAAACTATGCCACATGACAGTATCTTCATTTTCTGCCTTCTTGAGTGATGGTCACATTGGTGACTTCTAGACAAAGTCACAGTCCCACGGGAGAGGGCTAGAGACTTTCTGGTCCTGGTGAGTTGATGCTCCTTGTTGATTCTTCAGGTTGTTAAACCTTCAGATCTGCTGTCTTAATGGTTCCCTGGCTGGACATCTGAGGCACCTTGGGAGCAGTTTAAAAATTCAAATTGTCAGGCCTACAGCCGGTGATTAATACATGCCGTTCTTGGAGGCGTGTGGCCAGAGTGGCTTTCCCAGTGGCTTCTGTGGGACAGGTGCTCTGTGGGATATTAATAGATACCCTTGAGAGGCTGCAGGTGGCTGAGCCAGTTGAGCGTCAGACGCTTAGTTTCAGCTCAGGTCATGATCCCAGGGTCATGGGCTTGAGCCCCCATGTCAGGCTCTGAACATGGAGCCTGTTTAAGTTCTCTCTTGCTCTCTTGCTTCCTCTCTCCTCACTACCCACCCCTCTCCCTTGCTTGCTCACTCTCTGTCTCTAAAAAAAATTAAAAAATTAAATGGATATCATTGAGAAAAGAGTTCTATGGTCAAAGCCATGCTCAGCAGGGTTTTTCACTACAGGATTTCTCAGAGCTTTTAACCTGCTCCTCTGTCTGGGGCTGCCTACATTACTGTCTTTCTGACATCTGGAAATAGCGGTTTGCATTTCCAGAGCCTGATGTCCTTGCTGCATGCATGGAGCTCCCCCACCCCCAGTGAGTTGCAGTCCCATCAGCTCTGGGCCACGGTGTTGCAGGTTATGGTGGTATATCCTTGGCTGTTGAAGGCCCCAGCAAAGTGGACATCCAGACAGAGGACCTGGAAGATGGCACCTGCAAGGTCTCCTACTTCCCCACTGTGCCTGGGGTTTACATCGTCTCCACCAAGTTTGCTGATGAGCACGTGCCTGGTGAGTCTGGTCCCCTCTGCCCTCCCCGTCCAACACCTAGGTTTTCTGTAAACGCTGTGCCTCAGCCTATCTGGGCTGCTCACAAGGGTCTTCTTGGTTCTTGCAGGGAGCCCGTTTACCGTGAAGATCAGCGGAGAGGGAAGAGTCAAGGAGAGCATCACCCGTACCAGTCGGGCCCCGTCTGTCGCCACTGTCGGAAGCATCTGTGACCTGAACCTGAAAATCCCAGGTGAGTATGAGTTGTTTAGGGGTCAGGGCGGTGGGCGCCACTAGAAACCACATCCGGGTGTGGCCTAGAACATACTAAATCCTCTATGGGTGACTGCTTTTAAGTAAGTAAGTATTGTATTTATTTATATTTTTAATACTGTTTTCACAGAGCCCCACCTGAGAAAAAAAAATCTGCTTACCTGCCACCTTTTTGTTCTTCTGAATGAAAATAGCTTTACTGTGTCACATGGCGGGGGGGGGGAGATAAATAAGCTTTTAGATTTGAATTTACTCTCTGTCAAATAGAGTCAGGTCAGTGAGAGAACTGACCCTGCTGATGCCAATATTTGGAAGTATTTCAAAAGTGTCAGCCTTATGGCATCCTCCCAAAGTTAGTTCTTCCCTTCCATCCCTAAAATGAGAGTGGAGACTGGGTGGGTGGGCCACATTCAGCCCTTTGGCCGTGAACTGTGTAAATGGACACTTTAGTCTGTCTGAATGTGGCCTGGGGTTCCTTCTATAAAGAGACGTCACTGTGAGTGCAGATTCTGAGGGTCCTCTGCCCAGAGGCTGGCACACACTATATTGTTGGACAGATCCTGTGGCATGGAATATCTATAGAGTCTTCAGATGAAGTTCATGGTGTGATCTGGAGAGGGGGCCGTTTCTCCCACACTGCATTTCCCCTCTTTCCGAACTTGTCCCATGTCTACTTACCTTGCCTTCTGAGCCAGTCATTGGCGGGTGGCGGGTTCTTCCTGGGCAGAGGCACAGTCGTCACATGAGAATGTGGGGAAAGCCTCATTGCTGCAGTGTCCACACAGAATCACTTATTAGAAAGAGCTAATGCCTTGTGATCGCGGAAAGTTCACGTGTTCAAAAACGAGGAAAGTAAGTGTCACCTCATCCCCCAACAGCCGGGGGGATGGGGAGGTTGAGGTTCACATCTGAGGCCCGGAGCTGAACCCTGATTGCCTCCAGCCTCATGAACACGTGGGGTCAGTTTCAGATCACACTTGTGTCCTTGTTACACACCATAGTCCACGTCAAAAAAGATACTTCCAATTTTTAGTGAGTACATGAGATTCCATTCCATGTCCCGATGCACCATCCTTCATCGTATGCGATGTCCTATTCCAAGTACACTCTTTTCCATCCCTGGGTTCCAACAATCGGCGCTCTGGAACGAACGTTCTCCACTGTGTGCTCAGGCTACCTTCATGTCGGATGGATGTCCCAGCGTGGGACTACTGGGCTGATGTGTTTCAAAAACTGCTACACCTTGGCAGACTGCCCTCCAGAAAAAGGATCAGTACCCGTTTATCCATTCCCCCACCAGCACTGGGCACTGTGTTTGGTTCCCACTTTGATCATTCTGATGGAAAATAAGGGGTCCGGTTTCCAGCTTCATTTCTTGGGTCACTAGGGACATGGACTGTGTTTTCATTTGCTTTACATTTCTCGTTGTGCAAATCAGCTGCTTGTTCCCTTTGTCTGTTTGTTTCCTGAGGAACTAGTGTGGTCGATTACTCTATCTAAAGACTCTCTGGCTCAGTTTCTATTTGCTGTGATCAGCTACTTGGTACCAGATGACTCTGGATGAGACTCACTCTTCCTCTCATTACCTAAATGGTCCCCTGTTGTCAGAGGACAGCTCACCAACTTCCAGATGTCTTCCAGACCCAGGCCATGTGGGGTGACCCTCTCCTCAACCCCCCTTCCTTTCTCTGTCCTCAGGGCTCAAAGTCATGGCTGCTCAGCCCAGATCGTGTAGGGCTGGCGAGCGCGCTTCATGTGGCTCTAGGTGATGGCATTACTTGGTCACCCAGCATGCGGTGTACCTGTCTCCACCACGTCAGTGCAGGCACAGTCACTGGCATGGCATGAGCACGTGTCAGGTGCAGCAGATGTGGTCTGCTTCCCAATGTTGGTGACCTGAGACGTCACTTTCTGAAAGCACGGCCTCTGGTATTTGATTTGCTCAAAGCTTTGCTCACGCATGGTTTCCCTTTGCCGTTGTGACCAACAGGTGTTCACCTTTTTTCTCTAAATGCATTTTTGTCTTGTTGCCTAAAAGAAATGCCAAAGCTTCTTGAAAGTACGGGGTGACGCGTCTGGAGTTTTCTACCCTTACCCACCTATGGAGAAGAGCCTCTATAAGCATGCTAGATGGCCACATACCACCTTTGGCTTAGAAACATCTGAGCTATTGTAGTTTTTATTTACATGCTGTAACTGCCAGCCCCAGACTCTGGTTTGAAACTGCCATGTGGAATTAGCTCCAGCCAGGAAGACTGTAAAAGTACTTGGTGGGGCAAAAAGTGTCACTGTCCCTAGAATGTTCTCTGCACTGGGTGGCCAGAGGGGCCCTACTGCCTCCATGCTGGCCACAGCCTCCCAGGATTTGAGGGAGACAGGAGGGTAGGTATCCCGGCTGAATGGGAAAAAGCCTGAGCATCCCACACCCCTGGGCTGCACCCGCCTTGCCAACCTCTGCTGCCTGTCCTGCATGTCCTGCTCTGTGTTGGTCCCTCACCCTAACCCTGCTCTCTCTACCTCCCCAAACTCCTGCCCCCTTTCAGAAATTGACAGCAGTGACATGTCGGCCCATGTCACCAGCCCCTCTGGCCGCGTGACCGAGGCAGAGATTGTGTCCATGGGGAAGAACTCGCACTGCGTCCGGTTTGTGCCCCAGGAGATGGGTGTTCACACAGTCAGCGTCAAGTACCGCGGCCAGCATGTGACCGGCAGCCCTTTCCAGTTCACGGTGGGGCCACTCGGCGAGGGGGGCGCCCACAAGGTCCGTGCGGGAGGCCCCGGCCTGGAGAGAGGAGAAGCAGGTGTCCCAGGTGAGCATTTGGGCAGGCTTTTTACTTGGGTAGAAGACAAGGGGCCTGGCGGTGTCAGCACCCCGCACCCTTCACCCTATTCCAGAGAAAGACTCAGTGTATGTGATTCCGATGGTGGTTGTTAAGGGGCATTCTTTAAAACAAGGCTTCTGTAGGGGCGCCTGGGTGGCTCAGTTGGTTAAGCATCCGACTTCGGCTCAGGTCATGATCTCACAGTTCGTGGGTTCGAGCCCCGTGTCAGGCTCTGTGCTGACAGCTCAGAGCCTGGACCCTGCTTTGGACTCTGTGTCTCTCTCTCTCTGCTCCTCCCCCACGCACGCTCTGTCTGTCTGTCTCTCTCAAAAATAAATAAACATTAAAAAAAATCTTTTTTAAACAAGGCTTCTGTGGCTAAACATGTTTGGGAATGGCTTGCTGACCCAAAGCTAAACAAGTTTCTCACGGGGGCACTCCTCGGAGCCTATATCATGACTGAGTGTGTGGGCGTCGGAGTGAGGAGCAGACTGACAAAGCTCTTTGTAGAGCATCCTTCAACAATAACATTCCGTGGAACACACTAGAATTCTACAAAACCTATTGTAGTGGTGGTTGCTGGCAGAAAGATCTACAGGGACAAAAATGGAACATTCTCATCTTTTTCTGCCTTAGTTGGTGTGTTCAAAGATGTCTTGTTTCTTATGAACTTAATGTTTTCATGGGTGGTGCTTGGGAAACATCAGTGATTCCTTCCCTTAGGGCCCTGCTTGGGGTTAAAGAAAAAGGCAGCATGTAACCCAGCATCGTTTGAGCAAAAGGGCCTATCTGGGGCTCAGTCACTAACCAGGTGTTTCTTTATCTCAGCTGAGTTCAGCATCTGGACCCGGGAAGCAGGCGCTGGGGGCTTGTCCATTGCCGTTGAGGGCCCCAGTAAGGCCGAGATTACGTTTGATGACCATAAAAATGGATCGTGCGGTGTGTCTTATATTGCCCAGGAGCCTGGTATGTAACCAAGGACCAGCTGAGGACGTTTTCCTTGTAGGGGGATGGTTAGATTGTAAGGAGCAGAATTCTGTCAAGCTAGCTCAATGAAAAGAGGAATTTGTCTCTATGGGCGCATGGGAGCATCTCCTAGAAATCATGTCAGACCTCCAAGGGGCAGGAATTCTTGTTCTCTTGTCCTTCTCTGTTGGCCTCTCTGCCTCCGGCTTTCATTCAACCATGTCGTTCTTTCCACGGACGAGCCTTCTCCACCCATCCTTGGCCACTAGCTGTTGTGGCTTCTCTGAAAGAGTGGCCTCAGCATCTGAGCTCCCTTGAGCGGCAGCTCTTGGCCTTTTGTGTGCCATGGATCCCTCTGGGCATAAAACCTATGGGGACTGTTCTCAGGATAATGTTTTAAAACATATAGAATAAAATACATTGGATTATAAAGGAAATCAATTATACTAAAATGTAGTTATCAAAATCTTCAAGAAATGTGTAACACAGCAACAGATGGTTATCTTCATTAATACATTAAATCGTAGGATTTGGTGATGGTCTATTAGCTACCGCAATTTCAAAATAGTGGTAAGTATAAATGACATGTCAAGTTGTATGTAAAACTGTAAAGTGATGAAAAATGTCTGTGATCTTTGTTGGTGACAAAGTCACAAGTGCTTCTAATGTGCCGTGGTTTCTTGTTGACATTTCTAAAGAAAGGAAATGCTACATTTTATCTCGAAGTTAGTGAGAATAAAGATAAAATTTTTGTTTCCCCATTCAAGTTTCATGGGTCTCCTGAGCTGTATACACAGGCCATTGGAGAGGGCCTGTGGACCCAGGTTAAGAATCTCTGCCCTTGCCCAACTAAGAGACTCCTATTGGCTCGGCTTCAGCCAGGTGACCTGCCCTCAACCCACCAGCCATGGCCACGGAGCGGGGGTAGGATCTCTTGGAAGACATTTCAATCCTAGCAAAGAAGCAAGAGACTGCTCTGGAACCACCTTCGCAGAATCTCTGAAATGATGGGACTGTCCTGTCCCCACAGGTAACTACGAGGTATCCATCAAGTTCAACGATGAGCACATCCCCGAAAGTCCCTACCTGGTGCCAGTCATCGCGCCGTCCGACGACGCCCGCCGCCTCACTGTTCTGAGCCTTCAGGTGAGACGCAAGGAAGCATCCATCTCATTGGCCACAGGCCGACCAGTGAAGCCCTGGACTCCGGAGGCCGCTTCAATCCCCTCAGTCAAGGGCCCATCCCGGTTTGACCGCACATGCTGCCAACTTATAGGGGAGATTTCCCATGGCAGAGTCAGCCCCCGCCCCCACACTGAGGACAGGAGACAGTTGGGGCAAGTGAACACAGAGCCACAGTCAACGAACACCTCAGCGTTTGAGAACAAGTTTGTTTTTTAAATAGTTATTCAAGAGAAACAAAGGAGGCCTGTTAATAATTGGTTAAGCGATAAGGAGGGCTTTCAAACAGAACAAACACAAGACTAACAGTCCATTGATGTTTTGCCTACTATTTTTGGCTTCCTTTTTGTCAAGTAAGTCAATTGTGATTGATTTTACTATGGTGATTTATTTATAAGTGTGCAAGGCACTGTGTAAGAACTTCATCAGTATTACCTTGTTCAATCCTTGCAACAGCCTGGTCAGTAGGTTTCTCTTGACCCCATTTTAAAGATGGAAAAGCCAAGGTATAGATTGGTTATGGCTACCAGGAGCCAGCTAATATGAGGCAGAGTGAGGTCTCTGTGGCTCCAGAACCTGTGGTTTTAACGGTGGCCTCCTTAATCCCCACCCTGGCACGGTAGCATGTGATTACTGTCTTAAATAGGCTCTTGAATTCAAGGTTGCATTAGAGCCGGCAACCAAACTAAGAACCACTAGAGATGCCTTTGGGTCTTTGCTCAGGACGTTGAAAAATAACTAGGTGTCTGCATCAGGAGTAAGCAATTCGGTTGAGGAATAACACCACAATCCCAAAATCTGATTTTTGGTTAAGGGGCTTTCCAACTAGCTTTCAGCTACCCCCGGTTCTTAAAAATACTGAATGAAAACCCAGTCCTGTATCTCAGGTTGGTGATGTCATCGGATCTATTTCCATGCATTTGGTTTACATTTCAGATTCTGACCTTACCCTGAGGAGAATTGGAATTGCTAGTTGTTCGAAATATCAGGGAACCCAGACTGACCCCCAAACAAAAATCACGGTCCACAGATTGAAGAGGCCTCATCTGGAGCATACCAAGGGTGCTAGCTGGTCACTGTGGTGTAGATGTTTTTCTTGTGTTTCATTTAAAGGCTTCTTAACAGAAGTTCCTTTTGTGGCCGACTTAACTAAAACCTATGGAGGGAGATAAACCCAGCATTTGTTGAGGGCAAAGAACCGCCCTCATGCATCTCGAAGATTTCTTTCAGATCTTCTGAGGTGTTTATCTCTCTCTTGAGGATTTAGCAGCAAATGGATTCAGGTAATGTATATGGTTCTGTTTCCAAAAACCTGGTTTGGAGAAATCTTCTCCAGAAAACTTTTCTGTAGAGTCCTCTCAACACAATTAGGTCATAAATATTTGAGTAAGTGTGCAGCAGGCTGTGTATCCGTCAGGCGTTTGTAACCAGCTGCTACGGTAGAAGGGACGAGTGTCAGCTTGTCCTGTTTTTCCTGGGTCACTTGGTGCTGAGTGATACGTAAATTATTTATCAGAGATTTGCTCGAGGCCTGCAGGCCCACATCTGGTGCTGGTTAGGAAAAGAGAGGCATGTATTGTTTTGTCCTGCTTTTAAGACTTTTTAGAAAATTGAAGTCGGCTGACATTTTGTGGAGGAAGGGTTGATGGGCTGGGGGCAATCTGGTGATCAAAGATTCCTTAATTTTGGGTGCAGTCCTCGCTCCCCAGTCTGTAAGCTCTGGCACAGCACAGTGTAATAGGATGTTCTACAACAATGGAAATGTCTCACATCTCCCCTGTGCAATGTGGTAGCCACTGGCCACATGTGGCTATTGAGCACTTGAAGTGTTGCTAGTGTAACTGAGGAACCAAATCTTTAACTTTATTTAATTTAACTGATTTAAATGTAAAAATATATAGTCACATGTGGCTAGTGACTACCAAATTAGGCAGTGCAATTTCAGTGCCTTGTTACAGAGATGTGGTCCCGGGTCAGCAGCCTTGGCATTGCCTGGGAATTTATTTATTTATTTGTTTGTTTATTTTTAATTTTTTTTTTAATATTTACTTACTTTTGAGAGGGAGAGAGAGACACACACAGAGAGACAGAGCGAGAGCAGGGGAGGGGCAGAGAGAGAAGGAGACACAGAATCCGAAGCAGACTCCAGGCTCTGAGCTGTCAGCACAAAGCCCGATGCGGGGCTCAAACCCACAAACCGTGAGATCATGACCTGAGCCAAAGTCGGACACTCAACCGACTGAGCCACCCAGGCGCCCCTCGCTTGGGAAATTTATTAAAATCCTAGAATCTCAAGGCGCCTGGGTGGCTCAGTCCATCAAGTGTCTGACTCTTGATTTCAGCTCAGGTCATGATCTCAGTTTGTGAGTTCAAGCCCTGCATTGGGCTCTGTGCTAATAGCAAGGAACCTGCTTGGGATCCTCTCTCTTCCTCTCTCGCTCTCTCAAAATAAATAAACTTAAAAAAAAAAGACATTTATGAAAAAAGGAAAGACAAATGGTACCATTCAGCAGTCTAAGTTTTGAAAACTACCCTGGGGGCACCTGGGTAACTCAGTCAGTTAAGTGTCCAACTCTTGATTTCTGCTCAGGTCACGATCTCATGGTTCATGAGCTCAAGTCCCAAGTTGGGCTCTGTGCTAAAAGCGAGAAGCCTGCATGGGATTCTCTCTATCCCTCTCTCTTTGCTCCTCCCTGCCTCTTGTTCTCTTTCTCTCTCTCTCTCAAAAAAAAAAAAAAAAAAAAAAAAGAATCCTAGACTCTCAGGCTGTCCTCAGACCCCCAGACCTACTGGATCAGAATCTGTATTTTAACAAGACCCCCCCAAGTTCTTCAATCACACTGTGAGGAGTGGCTGTCCAATCAAGTTTATATCAAAACTGCTAACTTGTAAAATTTTGCAGTTCAGGACTGGCCAATCTTAAAATATCTTAAGCATATGGGACACCTGGGTGGCTCAGTCGGTTGAGCATCCGACTCTTGATCTCAGCTCAGGTCTTGATCTCAGGGTAGTGAGTTCAAGCCCCACACAGGGCTCTGCACTGGGCGTGGAGCCTGCTTTAAAAATATGTATCTGTATCTTAATCATCTAGATCTCTAATCCCTTCCTCCCAGAGCGTGGAGGGTGAAACTTACCCAGTGAAGAGTGAAAGCTATCCTTTTCCCTATTGTGTTTTCAGCGGGGTACAGACAACTTCTAAATGCTTATTAATATTTAACGATTTTTTAGTCTTTCTGTGTACAGGTCGGGCCCTGTGCTGAGTGCTTCAAATGCATAACTTTATTTCATCCTCACAGTAGCTCTCTGGTATATATTTGGTTATTGTGCCCATTTTACAGATGAGGAAACCAAGACTCAAAGGTTAAACAACTTACGTAGCCAGGAAGTGGTAGTCACCTAGGTCCTGCTGATTATTAACCATATATAGCCCTTTACAAGTTTGTTAAATGTTGTCTCCATTCCTACCCTTGAGATAAAAAAGAGCAATGATATAAAACTTTGTTCATGTTGGTGACTACATGGTTTTGTCAGCTGCCAGGCTCCTCTTAAAAGGGGGCCCTTGGGGCATCACTTAAGTGTCTATTTTGGCTCAGGTCATGATCTCACCTTTCATGAGTTGAGGCTCTGCGTGGGTAGTGTGGGGCCTGCTTGGGATTCTTTCTCTCTCCCTCTTTCTCTGCCCCTCCCCCACTTGTGTGCACATGTTCACAAGCTCGCTCGTGAGCTCTCTCTCTCTGTGAAAATAAATAAACTTTAAAAAGGTAGGGTGGGGGGGATGGGACTTCCTTTTTGACCTGGAAGACACTGGGTTTTCTGGTTGTCCAGGTCTTGTTTGGGATGCAGAAACTATATAGTTTTGTTAACCAGATGACTGAGTCTCCGAATCAAGTAACTGTTTCTTCCAGCACGAATCAAGGCGCTAGACCACCCCACTGAGTGTCTCTACTCTCTTCTATTTAAAACCAGAAGCGTGCAACAAGCCACCTGCTCTTCTGTCGTCACATGTTATAAGGATAAACCTTCTGGGCCTATTTGCATGAGAACTGTCCCCTGGAGTCCCGGGTCGGGTCAGTGTATGCCACCAAAGGCCAAACACCAAAGGCCGTAACTTGTTTAATGTATTAAATTCTCAGGAATCGGGATTAAAAGTTAACCAGCCAGCCTCCTTTGCTATAAGGTTGAATGGGGCGAAAGGCAAGATTGATGCAAAGGTGCACAGCCCGTCAGGAGCCGTGGAGGAGTGTCATGTGTCTGAGCTCGAGCCAGGTAAGCCAGAGGCAGGGCGTGCAGGTCCCGGCATCTGCATCTCCCCAAGGCACATTTCTACAAACGTGCTCCCCAGCAGAGGACTAATGAGCCTCACGGAGGCCAGCCAGCCTTCAGATTCCCTTCTGTTGTTGTTGCCAGGCGTTGTTTACAAATCAGGGTATAAACATTTGCCAGGGACAGGGAGATGCTTTGGGATCTAGCCTTCCATTTCTTTTTTCTAAACAAATACTGCTTTATTTTCGGTTGTTTTTCAGATTCCTTTCACATTACATTCAATTGTGATTTTTTTCTCATATTTTAACAAAATCTTACAGATTTTTATTACATTATTGACCTTATGACATGAGTAAGTACCATTTGATCTCACTTTACTCCGAGGGAAAAGTGCATTGAGGTTCATCCCTAAATTTAAATTTCAAGGAATCTGTGTCTCTAGTATGCTTAATAGCATAAGATTTTCCTGCCTGCTCCCTTGATGTACAGAATTCTCTGACATAATCAATGTTAACTAGCCGTTTTGCCAGGGAACATGTATTAAGTGTGAGAGACTTGGCAAGACGGTAAGGCATGATGCCTGCCCTCGAAGAGGGGCTCAGAATGGACTGGGGACCTGGCCAGAAGCCTGCAGTGCCCTGGAGAGGACCCCAGGTGGTCACCAATGCCACAGGAGAACCAAGAACCAAATGGCAAAAATGATCAGGGCAGGAGAGAAAAATAGTTTCTGTTGGTGAGGCCCAGAGGGCTTCTCAGAGGAAGTGACAGTGAATGTGGGCCCCAAAGCTTGAGGAGGAACCCTGTGATCACTGCCTTTATTGGGCATTTGCTGTGTGCCCTGCCACATGTACAGTGAAGGTAGACATCTGGAGAGTTGGGGGGAGAACAGGTCTGCCTCCCAGGTGGGAGGGCTTCATGGAGGAAGGGGTGTTCAGGCGGTGCATGGCGGATGGATATTCTCCGTGTCCATTTCAGTTGACAGATTATTTTGCCACATGCCGTGACCCAAACACACGGTGAAAAACCTGGCTGTTGCCCTGGCGGGGGGCACCTGCTAGCTTAGAGCTTAATTCAGAAGCATTAATGCCGGTTGGAACCAACTTTTTTCCCCTTCAAGTGGCCAAGTAGAGCAACTCTGTGAGAAGTGAGCTTTTCATAAAGCAGTCTCCTGAGACAGACACCAGAGAGGATGAAACCTAGAATTGGAGATTTGGATGCATTTCCCAAAGGGTTGACAAGGGACACAGAAATAGGCCCCCATCTGGTTTTGAAATGCAACATACTGGGTGCCAGGCTTCCAGTAGAGCTGTTGTCTTATGGTTTAAAATTCACCATCTCAGGCTGGCCTTCCATCCATCGTCCTCACCTCGCGTGGTAGTGTTTGCGTCCTCGGCTTTACCCTGTGCTTTGCTCGCTCTCCTAGATAAGTATGCCGTTCGCTTCATCCCCCACGAGAATGGCATCCACACGATCGATGTCAAGTTCAACGGGAGCCACGTGGTTGGAAGCCCCTTCAAAGTGCGCGTCGGGGAGCCTGGACAGGCGGGGAACCCTGCCCTGGTGTCTGCCTATGGCGCGGGGCTCGAGGGGGGCACCACAGGTAACACACTACCTCCGCCTCTCGTCTCTGAGCCAGCGGGCGCTCATCAAGCTTCGGGAAGCCTTCTCCACACTCTCCTCAGGGAAGCTGCAGTAATGTGCACTTGGGGCCCTTGCTCTCCAGGGTTGTTTTGGGACGTGTGGTTTGGCCCACAATAAGTCCGGAGCAAGGCCTTGATGACCGTGTTATCAACCTCATTACTGTTTGCTATGCTTTGCCTGTCTTCCTTGGCCTCGTGCCTTGACTTCAGGGCCGGGACACTGATCATGATGGATTGCAGCACCCCATCTTTTCCTTTTGAGGGTTTCTTTGCACCGAACTCAGTGTGTGTAATGGGCCTCCTGGGAGGTCTCCTACCATTGGTTCCATCACACAGTCCCTGGGCTCCCAGAAACAACCTTGAATCGACAGTAGGACCTGTCATAGCCTCCTCCTTTTAATTTCTGGTCCTAACAGAGAAGGAGAAAAGATGGTGGCAGAGCTCTAGAGCTCTTTGGGCTTGTTACGATTTGTTTTTAGTCTTTGCCATGGACGGAACACGTTTGACTGTGGAAGAGACAGGCAGCTAAGACATATGGAAACGGGACTGGCTCCGTCTCCTTGCTTCTCCCTCCCTCCATATAGAACAAAAGGAAACACCACTGGCAGTTCTGGGGAGGACCTTCTGATGTCCTCATGCTTGGTCGCTTGGTTGCTTAGCTGGTTCATTTGTTAAGAAGGTAGCATATCGTTTTGCTTCTATTTTACAGAAACAATCTTGTTGCACATATTGTACAACATTTTTCGCCTGACATCTTTTGTTTTTTAATGTTTATTTATCTTTGAGAGAGACAGAGTGCGAGTGGGGGAGGGGCAGAGAGAGAGGGAGACACAGAATCCGAAGCAGGCTCCAGGCTCCGAGCTGTCAGCACAGGGCCTGATGCGGGGCTCGAACTCACATACAGTGAGATCATGACCTGAGCTGAAATCGGATGCTTAACCGACTGAGCCACCTGGGTGTCCCTCACTTGACATCTTAAAGAACTTTCTGTGTCAAAACACAGATCTACCCGCCTTGTAATGGTTGCAGTTAGTGTTCATACCATGAACCTACAGGTGGGCATTGGGTGGGTCACTGGTATGGAGTGCCAGCATGGGGAGCTTATCCAGTCACACTTCTCTGCAGGACATGTCCGTAGACACAGACTCACTGGGACACAGTTTGCACTAGGTGTTACTTTTTTTTTTTCATGTTTTTATTTTTGAGAGAGAGTGCGTGAACAGGGGAGGGGCAGACAGAGGATTTGGAGCGGGCTCTGTGCTGACAGCAGAGAGCCTGATGCAGCGTTTGAATTAAAAAACCATGAGATCATGACCTGAGCTGAAGTTGGACGCTTAACCGACTAGAGCCACCCAGGCACCCCTGCACTGGGTATTACTTTGGGCCTTTGGAAGGCAGCCCAGTCCCAGGCTTGAGTCCCTCATGTGTATGCATTTTGATCTAGTCTCCCCCGATGCTGCGAGGGGGTTAGAGCAGACCTGCCTCCCACTGGGCGACGGGATGAGTGGCTGTAGTTACTTGGCATCCAGCCCTAGGGAGCCAGTGTCTTAAGTGGCCAAGGGGCCCTGCCCAGGTGCAGGAGTGACTGACGGGCTGGCATGCCACCCCAGAACTCTGGTCAAAGCAGTAGCCTCGTCAGAACCACCCACAGGGGTGGTGTAAGTGCTTCTGGACTCCCCAGGCCCATCCAGTCTGCCTCCACACTGAACTCTGGGCCAGCAGCTTGCCCCTTATAGGAGGCATGGTAACACTTCACCCTAAGCCATTACATTTTACAGATGAGGAAAGTGAGGCTCAGAAACGTTGAGTCACTCCCTAAGCTTACTTAGCTGAAAGAGCACAGGACCAGGAGTCAGTCCAGGTCCATGACTCAAAGCCTATGCCCTTAACCCCGGTGCTTTGCTGCCTCTCTCAGTGGCTGGCTCGCTCAGAGGTAGTGACTGCACCTGTGGCCCAATTTGTGGGGTATCCTAAACCAGGACCCCTGTTCTCCCAGCTGCCCTGGAACGTTTCCCGGGCAGTAGTGCAGGCGTTTGGTCCCCGGCAAACCACACACCATTAAAGACCATGTGGGGCCCTCCTGGCCTTTGGAACCATGCATGCCTTGGTCCAGGTCCCACAGCAGCCACTGAGGTCTCCTGCAGCTGCCAGCAGCCACCTCACCCTCCTGCTGGGTCACACCTGCTGCACTCGGGCCTCTCCTGCTTCCTCTTGGCTGTTCGCATGACTTCTCGGGAGCTTGGGTTTCAGGCTGTGCTTTGCAAGCGCTAGATGCCACTGAGAGAAGGGGCCCGTCTTGCAGGGAAACTCCCAGCCAGGAGGGAGAGGTACAGAGCAGGCCTGTTTTGAACCCTGTGTAAATATTGCTCTTGTCAAGGGGAGGGCGTCTTGTTTTTCTAGCCCTCCTGCTCCCAAGCCTTTTCCCAAATATCCATCCCAAGATTACACAGCTGTAGTGTGCATGGAATGAAAAGGTATCTATGCTTGGCTGCTAGAGGGCCTGGCATCCTGACCTTCAGAAAAAAGCAAACTCTCTGTGTTTTTATGGGTAGGCTTGCTGTATCTTTTGGCGTGAGCTTGAAATGGCCCATTCTGCAGGTTTTGGAGCAGGGGAATGTGATGAATTTGGGGTGGGACTTTCTGTTGCAGAGGAGTTGAGAGGTCAAGAGTTAGACCAGGGAGTTCTAGACACTCCGGATTGGGAGAGCAGCCTGAAAGGCTCCAGCATCAGCAGGGTGCACGAGGGGGATCGGAAGAGCCCCCTTCCCTCCCCGGACCCCTCGCCCACCTTCACGATGGAGTAGCGCTGCAGTAAACATGCACTGAACTCACAAGAACTCAGCCGTGCATCTGCGGGGTTGGGGGGGAGGACTGCTATGCCCGAGACGTTTGGGGTACGTATTGGTTCTAGCTGGAGGCAGTGGACAGAGGGACTCCTGCGTGTGGATTCTCTTTCTCCTGACTTCTCTCAGGCAAGTGCCTTAGGTCCAGGCTGGGCAGATCTTGTGTTTACATCCCAGCTCTGCAATTCCCCAGCCGTGTGACTTGGCGCAAGAGATTTGACCTCACCGAATCTCCACTTCCTTCCTGTAAAATGGGATTAATGAAGGAGCCTGCCCGATAGGTTGTTCCAGGTAGCTCTTGCCCTGCGATTCCTTAGTTGCTTTTTCCCACCTCAGCTCCCCTGTCTTTCTGAGCCCTCACAGCCAGGATTCACGGATCTTTCTCAGGAACCGAGCAACTTGTTAAAATCGGTGGGGCTTCACTACAGCCAGGTCTTTTCATCTTTACTTCAAAAATATCTTTTCCTTATCATTGCCTTGCAGCTACTTCCTGGAAATGCCGTCCCCTTGTTGATCAACACCCCTTCCTTCCCCACACAGCCTCGCTCTGCAGCTGCTGCATGAGAGGCTTCTTGGCTCTACAGTTCAGAAATAAGATTGAGATAGTTGGGGGTGGGGGAGTTGCGCCTGGGACAGGAGCCTCAGGAGCTTCCAGAAGCAGCTGGGTTTGTGTGTTTGGGGGTTGCATGATAGCAGCGCCTTTGTCTTATTGATAGCCAGAACAATAATTCTTTCTCTGGCTTAGGAGCTATAATTAAACCAAAATAGTTCCCAGCTGGGGTGGCATCTAGGGCTCTGGAAAAAGCACTGCCCAGCACAAGGATGCTGTACCAGGGATGGCCCATAGAGGGCGATGTAGCTGGCAGCCCTCACCCACCACCTCCTCCCCTCTCTGGACTGCAAAGGGCCTGCTGGAGTGGGGACTTTTGCAGGGCATTGGGCTCAGGCAGGAATGCCAGCATGGTCACTGGTCGGCTCAGGTCTTCTTTCATCACAAGGCAGGATGTCTGTGCAGGAGGTCCCCCAGCCAGTCAAGAGGCTCCAGAGCCACACAGGCTGGTTTGCAGCGCTGACTGGCAAGTGCCTGAACCTCCCTGAGTCCCTGTCATTTGTCAAACAGGAATCACTGGGCACCTAACATGATGCTTAGTATGAGATCTGGAGCCTGAGTGGTGCAAGTGTAGCTCAGTTAGCGGGAGCTGCTGGTTTTGGCCCTGTTCTTGTTGCTGGTGTTCGTGGCAAAGTGGGGGGCTGGCAGATCCTAGCAGCTGCCCCGGTCTTCAGCATGGAGCCTGGGGCAAGGATCCTGCCGGAGAAGAAGGAGATGCTGGGCCTGCTCAGCTTCTCCAGTCCACGCAGAGGAGAGAGGAAAGGTCAGAGGGGCCCACGCATCCCCCACCCACTGGAGGCAGGGCTGGGCCCTGGCAGCTGAAACAGTGCTTCAGACCCACAAGGATGGCTCGGGCTTCTTGCTCTCAGCCACTGCTCGTGACCAGAGGAGAGAACAGGGTGTCCTGGCTGTTGGTGCTGGTGGGCGAAATGTCAGCCACACTCTTGCCTCCGCCTTGGAAAGGGAGTTACCGCCCCCAGGGCCTGAGGCCCTCCGTGTCAGGAGCTCAGAGCTAGTACCAGGGGTTTCCCTGCCACTCGCCCCCCCGTCCCCCCCGCCCCCGCCCCCGTGAGGGAACCTATGTGTGTCCCCGCCACTGCTTCTCTGCCCCTGGGAAAGCTCTGCACACCACACCCCCTCATCCCTCCAAACCATCAGTAAGACATTCCCTTTTCCTTTCTCCCAGGTATCCAGTCTGAATTTTTCATCAACACCACCCGAGCAGGGCCAGGGACATTATCTGTCACCATTGAAGGACCCTCCAAGGTTAAAATGGATTGCCAGGAAACCCCAGAAGGGTACAAAGTCATGTACACCCCCATGGCTCCTGGAAACTACCTGATTGGTGTCAAATATGGCGGGCCCAACCACATTGTGGGCAGTCCTTTCAAGGCCAAGGTGACAGGTAACAAGCAAACAGCTTTGAAGTTACTCTTTTTCTCTGTGGAGCTTGTCTTGTCAGATTGTCAACAGAGTTACTTGATACTAGAAACTTTGGGTAATTTTAGATACGTTGAATCTAACGTTGACTCTTGAATATAAAGAAATGGTAGGACACGTTCAGGGGGGTAAACACCTTTAGAAGCCCATGGGGTAGGTACTGGCGTCAGCCTGCTACAAAATAAGTTGGCAGAGTAGGAGTGTAGAAGTTGAAAAATCATATTTTCTGTTTTTGACAGAAAAGAAATATTTACATATTTGAAATCTTCGAGACCTGAAAAATTCCTTTATTTCTTTTACTTTTATTTATTTAAAAAAAATTTTTTTTAATGTTTGTTTATTTTTGAGAAAGAGAGAGAGGGCGTGAACGTGGGAGGGGCAGAGAGAGGGAGACACAGAATTTGAAGCAGGCTCCAGGCTCTGAGCCGTCAGCACAGAGCCCGACATGGGGTTTGAACTCACGAGCCATGAGATCATGACCTGAGCCGAAGTTGGATGCTTAACCGACTGAGCCACCCAGGTGCCTCATCTAACCTTTATCTTTAAAATAATCAAAGGTTTTATTAAGTTTATAAAAATGTGGTCCTTCAGAACACTAGAAAAAATACGAGTCAAAACCACCCTACAGCCCAGGGCCCAAGGTAATCACCGTAAATGTTGCGGTAAATCCCTTCTGCGTGTCTCTACTTGGTTCACGGTTATAGGCATAGTATAGATTCATTGCAGAAAAATTAGAAGATTCGGATAGAAAAATCATCCTCTCACACGCAGAGAGAACCATTTTTGGTATTTTGTTATATGTTCTCCCCAGCGGGTAATGTTGCTTTCACATTGCTTATACATAGAGTATTTTATATCTATATAAATGGAAAGAAGTGAATCCTGCCGAGTGGCAGGAGGCTATGTGGGAGGAATTTCTGGGATTTGGAGGACATTGTGGGTGTGAGATGGGGAAATGGTGATGTTTAGATTCAGGTGTTGGGGTGAGATGAGGACGTGGTGGCTTTTGGATCCAGCTGTTGGGGTGCGTGGACTTTCCTGGGGCTTCTGCCTGGGGTGCTCACCTCTTCCAGCTGAGAGGACCCACTTGCTCTGGCCGTTCACTTCTCCCTCCCTCCCTTCCACGTCCTAGGCCAGCGTCTGGTCAGCCCTGGCTCAGCCAACGAGACCTCATCTATTCTGGTGGAGTCGGTGACCAGGTCATCCACAGAGACCTGCTATAGCGCCATCCCCAAGGCCTCCTCGGACGCCAGCAAGGTGACCTCCAAGGGGGCAGGGCTCTCGAAGGCCTTTGTGGGCCAGAAAAGCTCCTTCTTGGTGGACTGCAGCAAAGCCGGTAGGTAGCCCGGTCCCGCTCAAGGGTCGGGGTGGAGGCAGGCCGGGCACCCTGTGCTGACTTGGGTCTTCCCTGCAGTGCCCACCTACCCCTGCCACCCAGCCACTTGGAAGTAACCTTGTTCATCACCCCATTGTCCTGCACTTAGTGTTTTTAAGTGATTTTCCTCTCTGTTGCCTCTTGATTCTTTCAGATGCTCTCAAGATAGACAGGAAGGGTGGCATTATCCCCATTACAGATGGGCAAACTGAATCAATGATCTGGCTCCTTCTGTGCCGATAATTGCTTTAACTGCAGTTTGAACTTGGGTATTTATTTGGGTGTCAGTGATTAGTTGCCTAGGTTCTGGCTTCTAGCACATCTGGGCTGGAAACTTGGCTCTACTACTCCCTCCTCCCTCCTCCCTCCTCCCTTCCTCCTCCCTCTCTCCTTCCCTCCCTCCCTTCTTCCTTCCTTCTTCCCTCCCTTCCTCCCTCTCTCCCTCCCTCCCTTCTTCCTTCCTCCCTCTCTCCCTCCCTCCCTTCTTCCTTCCTCCCTCTTTCCCTCCCTCCCTTCCTCTTCCCTCTCTCCCTCCCTTCCTCCCTCTTTCCCTCCCTCCCTTCCCTCCTCCCTCTCCCTCCCTTCCTCCTCCCTCCCTTCCTCCCTCTTTCCCTCCCTCCCTTCCCTCCTCCCTCTCTCCCTCCCTTCCTCCCTTCTTTCTCCCTCTCTCCCTCCCTCTCTTCCTCCCTCTCTCCCTCCCTCTCTTCCTCCCTCTCTCCCTCCCTCCCTTCTTCCTTCCTTCCTCCCTCTCTCCCTCCCTCCCTCCCTTCTTCCTTCCTTCCTCCCTCTCTCCCTCCCTCCCTCCCTTCTTCCTTCCTTCCTCCTCTCTCCCTCCCTCCCTTCTTCCTTCTTCCCTCTCTCCCTCCCTCCCTCCCTCCCTCCCTCCCTCCCTTCCTTCCTCCCTCTCTCCCTCCCTCCCTCCCTTCCTCCCTCCCTCCCTTCCTTCATCCCTCCCTCCCTCCTTCCCTTCCTTCCTTCCCCCCTCTCTCCCTCCTTCCCTTCCTTGTTCCCTCTCTCCCTCCCTTCTTCCTTCCTCCCTCTTTCCCTCCCTCCCTTCCTCTTCCCTCTCTCCCTCCCTTCCTCCCTCTTTCCCTCCCTCCCTTCCCTCCTCCCTCTCCCTCCCTTCCTCCCTTCTTCCTCCCTCTCTCCCTCCCTTCCTCCCTTCTTCCTCCCTCTCTCCCTCCCTTCCTCCTCCCTCCCTTCCTCCCTCTTTCCCTCCCTTCCCTCCTCCCTCTCTCCCTCCCTTCCTCCCTTCTTCCTCCCTCTCTCCCTCCCTCTCTTCCTCCCTCTCTCCCTCCCTCCCTTCTTCCTTCCTTCCTCCCTCTCTTCCTCCCTCTCTGCCTCTTTCCCTCCCTCCCTTCCTTCCTCCCTCTCTGCCTCCCTCCCTCCCTTCTTCCTCCCTCCCTTCCTTCCTCCCTCTCTCCCTCCCTCCCTTCCTTCCTCCCTCTTTCCCTCCCTCCCTTCCTTCCCTCCCTCCCTCCCTTCCTTCCTTCCTCCCTCCCTCCCTCCCTTCCTTCCTTCCCCCCTCTCTCCCTCCCTCCCTTCCTTCCTTGCTCCCTCTCTCCCTCCCTCCTTCCTTCCCTTCCTTCCTCCCTCTCTCCTTCCTTCCTTCCTTCCTTCCTTCCTTCCTTCCCCAAATTTAGCCATGTGATCCCGGAAAAGTTTAGAAGTCTCTTTCTAAAAGTCAGTTTCTTATTATTTAAAATGGGAGTAATAAAGGCACCTTCCTTAAGTTTTTTATGAGAATAAATGAGATCAGAGTAGCCATCACTTCTGTAGCCCTTGCTACAAGCTAAGGGCTTCACATCTAACTACTGTAAACCTCACAACAAGCCCATGGGGTAGGTGCTAGCATCTGTTTACAGATGGGCAAGCTAAGGCAGAGAGAGGTAAAGTTCCACATCCAAGGTCACCCAGCTAGGCAGTCACCCAGCTGGGCAGGATTTGAGCCCGGGCCATTGTGCTCTATGAATTTATGCTCATAATTGCCACTGGTACCTTTCCTTTGGGCTCCCATATCCCCTCCCCTTCCTCTGCCTTCTGTGATGCATCCTGACAGAGTAACCACCTTTCGCTGCCTCCCAGGTTCCAACATGCTGCTGATTGGTGTCCATGGACCAACCACCCCCTGCGAAGAGGTCTCCATGAAGCATGTGGGCAACCAACAATACAATGTCACATACGTTGTCAAGGAGAAGGGGGATTATGTTCTGGCCGTGAAGTGGGGAGAGGAACACATCCCCGGCAGCCCCTTCCACGTCACAGTGCCTTAAAACAGTTCTCATCAAATCCTGGGAGGAGTTCTGGTGGTTGCTTTTGTTGCTTGTTTGTAACTTGTTTTATACAAAGTTTCCTCCAGCCTGTTTGTGGGTCTGAACCCCCATCCTGAAAAAAGTGCCTTCAGAAATAAGTCCTAGACTTGACTCCTTAGGGACGTGTTGGGGAATTTTAAGAAATGCAAACTCATTCAATGGGCTGAGAAGATTTCCATGTACACTCGGTTCAAATCGGACCTCTTGGGGGCACAGATCACCCGCAAGACTGACGTTTCTGGAAAATGAAATTGGCTTGCCAGTTTGTGACACAAAATGAAACGAGACTGGTGGGGAGGGACGAGGGGAAAGAGGCGACCTAGCGTAGGCTGTCATTTAGAAAAGAAGACTTAAAACCAGCTTCATCTCTCCCAGTGCCCGTGTCACATACAAGGCTCTTAGGCAGATGCCATCGTTTCAGCACTCTTCACCTCCACCCCCACGCCCATCCGTGGCCTTTCCACACTTGGCCAAGGGCAGCGAGTGCGCTGGCCTCAATGCTTCCTCGTGCCTCTCCTCCCATTATGCTGAGTGTTTATTTTCCTGCAAAGTTGTAACATGTGCCCATCTTGGCAGCCACGTTTTTGCTTTTGTCTTTAAAGGCCACTAAAGTCGCTGGGTCCAAGGAAACTCTGCAGTGGCTTAACCACACACTCCAGCTGTTTGTCAGTCTGATGAGTCTTGCCAACACGTTGGAAATGACCACAGGTGGGTCACTGTGTCAGCGCCCTCAGACACAGAGGCCTGTCACAGGACACGACACTCCCCACCCACCTCCAGTCAACCCTGGGATCACTTCTGGAAAATAATTATAGAAGGAAAGAATGAAACTCCTGCTGACCTTTGCGGGGGAGATGGGAAGGGCGGTGGTGGCTCCTCGGTGGTCTTTCACCATTGGGCAGAAATAGGACAGCTACGCAGCTCTCGGTGGCTTTGTATTCATTTTGGCCCTGATCACATCCGAGGCTGTTTAGACAGCATTGTGCAGGTGCAAAGCTCCAAAAATGGGGTGTAAGGCATTTTGCACCCCTTCCTGCAGATCTGAGCTGGTTTTGGAATAAAGTTAAAGCGTTTGGGGAACACTGCCTGACTTCAGGGCCCGGATGGGTGGTGTGGTCTGGGCAGGCAGACTTTGTTGATTTGGTCCTAAGGAAGTGGCTGCTGTTGTCACAAGTGCCTCCGTGGGTGGGACAGGGAGCGAGGTGGGGGACAGTCACCAGGATGTAGCAGCTGGGGGCAAGTGTTGGCAATAGCCCCCCTGTTAGAAACCGGAGGAGCCTGAAGCCTAATGTGAAAGGGCCACAGGTTTTGGAAACTGGGATGTGGAAGCAAAACTGGAATCAAAAGCCAACTGTAAATTGTATCTTATAACTTATTAAATGTTTGCTCTGTCAGGCTTCCTTAGTGTTCTTGGAGGGTGGTGTTTCTGAATAAAAGGTTTGAGTCTCTGACCAGCTCTTGCCAACCCCTGGTGGAAAGGACACAGATTAACAACTTGTTTCAACGTGCCTTTTTGTAAAGGTGTATCTATTCATTTTGGTGGGGGGGGGGGGGCGCATGGAAGTTGGGGAGGGGTAGAGAGAGCAAGAGAGAGAATCCCAAGCAGGCTCCATGCTGTCGGCACAGAGCCTGATGCGGGGCTTGAACTCACAAGCGGGGAGATCTGGGAGATCGTGACCTGAGCCGAGATCAAGAGTCGGACACTTAACCAGCTGAGCCACCCAGGTGCCCCAAGCCTTGCCTCTTTTTGCAGGGGGATGGCTTGCTTCTTTGTGAGCCCTGCTGGGAATATCTCATCAGGAGAGGCCAGACAGACAGGCTGGGCCTGGCAGTGAGGGCACTGGGGAAGGGGCACACTGGGTCTCGACACCAACACAGCCTCTAGGAAAGAAAGCCTTTTTCCTGATGACACGAGAAAACCGTCATCTCAGGGATTTCACTCAAACAAGAAGCTCTGTCATCTGTTGTCCCGACTGCCCTTGGACAACAGGGTTTGTGTTTGGTGTTAGTGTCTTCCTCTCCCTGCTGCTTCTGCTAGGAGGAGCTTGTGCCTGACTTTATGCCTGGGATACCTAGCCCCCTGACCTCCTGCTCACCCTCACGGCACTCCTGTGACACCACTTTACAGTGTGGATACCAGCTCTGGTGCTGTATGGACATGTTCGTAGTGTCAAGGCTCATGTGGGGCTCACCCTAGGCCCTGGCCTTTCTCTCCCCAGTGTGGGAGCCCCACCTCCCTGGTTATACCTCTGGGAGCAGGAACACAGAAGGAATGGCACCAGGAGCCCCCAGATAAGCCTCTGGAAGACCCTGCTCGGCCCCCCAGCCTTCCATTGGGGGTGAGGAGTGAAGGGAAAAGCAGGGAAGGAACACTGGATCCTTTGGTGGGTTTCTTCCTGCTGATGAAGTTTTGCGGTGATGGGCTTGTGGGATCCGGAGCCGACGGCCAAGAGAGAATTCTTGAAGACATCTTTGGTGCAAAAAGGCGATTTTATTAAAGCGTGGAGACAGGACCCATGGGTAGAAAGAGCTGCACTGGGGTTGTGATGCGTAACTCATTATATACTCTCAGGTTGGGAGGGGGTCAGGGACAGAGTATGTCTCTAAGGAATTCTGGAAGGAAGGTTTCCAGGACCTTGAGGGGCTAGCAGTTGCTTCGGAAACACCATTTATTGCCATTTAATAAAACCTCAGTCATGAGACTCTTCAGATGTATACTGGGGGCCATAAGCTTGGAGTATGATTGCCAGCATATATCTTGGGGCAGTTGAGATAAAGGAAGTAGTCTTACAGGATCCTCGGGGTTGGGATAATGTTAAGCTAAGATTCTCTTTCGATCCTGGCATAGTGTCATCATCCAGCTGAGCTCCTAGAGGAAGGTCACTCTACCATCTCAAGGAACTGTCAGTGGGCTGCAGGCAGTAAGGGAATTTAGTTTTTCATTTGCCTTGGTTTCCCACATCACCATGGCAAGCACTTAAACCCCTTTCCTTTGTTCTTGGGTAGCCAGGAGTGTCCGAGGAATATCACACATATTCCACCGGGGGCAGCAGGGTGGGGGGGCAGAACTGTATTTTGCTCTCAGCTTGCCCCCAAGCTCCCTCATCACTGGCACCTCATTTTTGACCAGGACGGAGGCCTGTTTCCCTCTGAGAGGTGGGAGGAAGGTTGGAGGAAAGGTCTTCTTTTGCCTCTCCTTTTGGAGGGGGCGCCCTTATCTGTGGGCCTGTGTTGGGAATAACTGCTCCCGAACTCCCACGGGGGTGGTGGGCTTTGGGGGTTGTCCAGACTCTGCCTAATGATGCTGACCTTGCCCGCAGAGGAGCACAGGGGGACAGACGGTGAAGTCCGGCTGGTTTCTGCTGGGGAGGCAGCATTTATATGTTAACTGCTGAACTTTGGCATCAGGTGGAGTTTGAACACTGGCTCAGCCATTCAGTGGCTGTGTGGCCTTGGGGAGGTTGCCTCCCCTTTCATTGTGAGGATCACATGAAATCTCACTGGGGGCTGTGAGTCTTCACTACTGCTCTGTGACCAACTCCTCATACAAGGCCGCACCTGGTGCTGCCCCGGCGGGTCCCACCCACTACGTCCCACACAACTCACGTGCTGTGCACCTCTCTGTTGGTCAATGGCCAGAGCCACAGGGCACTCTTATTGCACCTGGACTTGCTGCCGTGGCAATGGGCTGTTGTTTGTGCAAACGCCTCGATGACTTTGAAACTCGACCTCGAACGGGTACCGGGCCCTTTCTGACTTTCACCTGTTGATTCTGCCCCTTTCCTGTCAGGAGCTGACTGGGCCGTCAGTCTTTAGTGGTTAGAGCAGACAGCACTGACAGTTGACCTGCAGAAACCTCAACCCAGTGAAGGCCTTGTCCCCTTCTCAGCCCCGATGCCTGCCTCTTCCTCATCCACTTTCCCCTGGCAACCCTTGGAAGCCCTCCTCAAGCCTCCTCTCCCTGCTGCCAAAAAGGAAACATTTTATTAACATGTCTGTTTCCAATACACTTATGGGCACGTGGGCCCTTAACCGTATGTCTGGTCTTAAGACTTCAAAGGGGCCTTGAAAGCCACCTCTCGATGAGTTTGGTGTAAAATGAGTCAGGATTTAATTTCCCCGAAAAATTGCACAGCCTTAAAAATTAGCAGAATAAACGTAAATGGCAAAATGAGGGCTTGATCCTTGTCGCCCCCTCACACACACACCCAAGTTTGTACTTTAAAATGGGGAACAAACTCATTAAGTGCTCTTTGGGCTTAATGCTCAGCATGATGGAAGCAAGGTCTAGGAGAGGAATGGAATCTTTTCAAATCCCCATTAACTTGGAGGGGGAAGGGGCTTTGTAATCAGGGCATTTCACTACTGAAAACTCTCTCCCAGAAAGAAGCACATCTTGTTTGGCTAAATTTTTTCCTCCTCACAATAGCAAATCATAACTTGAAGAGGGAGTAAAAATGTCCTATCGCTCAAGGCAAGCCCGAATTGGATGTTTTCGCTCCAGCTTTGTCCTAAGGATGCTGACCAAACATGGTGGGAGGAATCTCTTAAACAAAGGGATCCTTTTTGCTTTGTGATAAGTCTTTTGTCTGGGTCCCTGAGCCCACAGGGGACCAACTCACATGCAAGGAATTTAGGGTGGCCCACCCCACGCCCCTTCTCTCTCCCTCAAGAGCTCTCCAAAGCAGGCAGGCAGGAGATAGGGGATTTACGAGCCTGGCCTGTGGCTCACACCCAAGGGTGTTACGTGTTTCAGACTTGCTTATCTCCCCAAGGACAAAGCTCAAAGATGAAAGAGTCTTGGAGCCTTGTACTGACCACATAACTCCCTCTGCCATAACCACCGCCTTCCCAAGACATCAGGATGCCTCTCCCAGTCGCCACTGACGTTCTTAGAGCAAAGCTGATGCTGAACGCTGGTGGGGTGGTCCCTGAGAAAGAGGAAATCTTGGAAGCAGCGCCACGCCCCGGAAATGCCAGCCTCCGGCATTGGGCGTTGTGGCAGCAGAGTATCCTGGTGTGTGAGAAACACTCAGAAAGCAGTGGGTCAGGTGCTGCAGGTTCAAGTCCAGACACCAATCCCAGGTCTGCGGCTTACTGGCTCAGACACCAGCTGGCTCTTAATCTCCCCAAATATCCCAAACTTCTTTATAGTCCTCATTTTACAGCTGGGAAAACTGAGGCACAGAGAGCAGTCTAGATAGCCTTACCATTTCTTGCCCTGCAGACTGGGAGACCCAATCTGGAACATTCTTCCTCTACTCTTTGCCTGGCCAATTCACATTCATAGTTCAGATCTCAAAGGGCACCTCCTCCAAGAAGCCTCTCTGTCTCAGTGCCCTCATCCGTACAATGGGAAAGTAGAAAACTTCCTTTCTAAGATTAACCTCCAGAAAGATCTCCCAGTACAACCATCCTCCAACTGACAGGCCAAATCCTTCCCCACCCAGAGCTGCTGGAAGAGGAGCTGCCTGAGTGTGTTGGGGAGACTCGGCTCCCCCAGGCAAAGTGAAAGGGGTACCTCAATGAGGGGAAAGGGGCTCATGGGGAATTTGTTAAGCATGGTGGTTCAAAGCTTGGCCAGCAGGTTCAAATCCCACCCTGCCCTGACCTCTAGCAGATCATTTACTCTCAAAGAACTCACAGCCTCTGTTTTCTCTCCAGTGAAATGGGGTAATAGAACCTACCCCATACAGTGTTCTGAGGCAGGCAGGGTGACTCGCACCCTGAGGGTTAACTGACAAAATGAATGTAAAAAACATATTAGTGTCTAGTACATGATAAGAATTCATAAAATTACTACTACTGGTGAAAGGTGTTCAAGAGGGTTCTTCTGTGCAGAGAGCTTAAATCCAGGAGGGGCTACTTCAAGGACACAAGTAAGTACAAATAGGAGAGGCACTTGGCCTGGGGACAGAGCCCAGCACTGGAAAGTGGGTTGGGAGTCATCAGTGGGAGTGGATGGCATGGCCAATGGCAGCACTAGGAGCAGAGGGGGTCTTTGGTGGCCTGGGATAGTGGTCAGAAAGGTGAGAGGAGAACTATGTGAGTCGGGTGCACCCGGGAGGGCCCCAGCTCACCTCCCAGCCTCCCCTGGTTTCCAGGCTTCAGTGACCCTTCTCCCTTAGCAGAGTCCTAGACCAGAGGCCCGTCTGGGGCTGCCCCCACACCTTCCCAGAGGTTACTGGATGGGTTTGAATGAGTAAATCTAGAGAAAATAAAGTGTAATTAAGTAACACTAATCCTAGGCACCAAGTCTTATGATTATCCCCCTTTTTTACAGGGGCATTTCCCAGGGCTCAGAGAGGTTATGTGACCTGTGCAACACCACACAGGTAGTAATGGTCAAGGCTGTGATAAAACCCAGAAAGCCTGAATCTAGGAGGCCATGAAGCTGTGCTGTGCATGCAAGGGCCTGGCTAGCAGGTGGGCACTGTCTTTGTGGGTGAACGGCTGTCCTTGAATCCATTGGAAGGAAGTACTTTAGAGTCTCCTTTATACCCTTCCACCCCCCACTACCCTCTAGGGGGTGACTGTCCACCCGCTGCACAGCCCCTGTCTTGCCATCCGCCAGAGCCTGTTGTCAAGAATAGCCGCTCCGACTGTCGTCACTGCGGTGACCGCCAGGGGTCGCCTCGGACGCGCGAACTGCGGCTGGGGAGACAACCCTGTGGTCTGGAAGGCACCGGGTCTAGGAAGCCAGGAAGGGGCACACCCATCTCTGCCCCGTCCCCCCACCCCACCCCACCCCGCAATTCCTCTGACTTTCCTCCCTCTGTCCTTCCCGCGCACGCCACAGGGCAACAGAACCAATGTGAAGTCTGCCTATTCCTCCTTTCCTTGAGCACTTTTTCTGAGCACCAACTGTATACCAGACAGTACCCCTAGAGGTGCTCTGGAGGTAACAGATGCAGGGTTGAGCAGGACAGGACACAGAAAGCACAAGCTCTGTGAGGGAGGGACATTTTGTCAGCTTTGTTCACTTGCAGCTTCTGGCACACAGAAACGCCTTCAGTACTGAAAGCACGGTTGGTGTTTACGGCCTGTTCAGACACCTTTGATTAAAAAGGTGATTGCACAATTAACTGATGACTGTTGTGAATGCTCCAGAGGAGATATGCCAGGCCCAGGCTGTCCTACTTAACCAGCTGGCTCTTAATCTTCCCAAATGCCACAAACTTCTTCATTGCCCTCGATTTACCCCTGGGAAGACTGAGGGACAGAGGACAGTCTAGACAGCCGAACCCTTTCTTACTTTGGGGGAGTCCCAGCCTGCAACATTCTGCCCCTACTCTTTGGTTACCTCGTGTTCACGGTTCAGGTCTCCAGCAAAGGGCACCTCCTCCAGGAAGCCTTCCCTGATCGTCTTCCCAACTCCCTGCTCCCCTGGTTATGAGTCTGTCTCCCCTGCTGACTGCGAAACCCTGAGGACAGGAAGCAAGTGGACTGTTCCTCCTCATCTACCTTTAGTACCTGGCTCTGCCTGGCAACAGGGTCAAGAGCAAATGAATGTTGGTTGAATGAATAAATGAGAGCATACTGAGCAGAGTGGAAAGGTGAGTGGCCCTGGGGCATTATGGGTAACATCCTTCTCACCGGTACTCATGTCTGCAGCACGCTGGTAGGAGAGGCAGAGCGTGTGAGGATCCTGGAGGCTGACTTTATGGTGCTGCGGGGTGACTGGCGGGTCCTCCTCTGCCCGTGCCCCGCTCCCTGTGCCTCTCGCATGATGCTGTCACATTCTATGGCAGAATTTTGTGTCTGTCTCAAATGGGTGTGGGTTTTGGAGTCAATTCATTTGGAGTGCAACCAGATGAACGTTGCTGAGCCTCAGTTTCCTCATCTGCAAAACTGATGGAAGAGAGCCTGCCAGGAAGTCACTGTGAGGATTCCAGTGAGTGGGATCACTGGGTAACGCCTCCAGCCCACGGCCCGGCACAGAGTAGGCGCCGGCACACCCCAGCGGTGCACCCTAGGGCTGGCACGTTGTTTCTGCAGGCCTCCACCCCCCATCTGGAAAGGAGGTTAACGAGAGCCCCAGCAACTGAGGAACATGGTTTAAGGCAGACAGAACTCAGCCCAGCAGCTGGCACCTAGCAGGTACTTGTGAAACAAGTACCTTGTTAAACAGCAGGTGACATTCATGGAGCGCTTCCTCCAGGCAGGCACCGTCCCAAGTTCTTACACCCCGGTCTAATGCTTTTCTCTTAATACTAAAAGTAATTCCCGCTGTCATTCCGATGTTCAAATGATGCCAGGAAGCTATCAAGTGTCAGAGCTGTGCCTGAGGAGCTGGGGTCCAGAGTTTCCATGGCAACCCCCCGGCCAAATGTCCAGAGCTTCCCGAGGGTGCACACTGGGCCTTCTTTGGACCTCCTTGGGTGCCTGTGCATAGTAGGTGTGCTGAATAGAATAGAGGCTATGGTACCCCGTGCAGCTCCCGGGGACCCTCTGGGTATGAGGGGGAAAGAGTCCTCTGGGGTAGAATACAGCCTCCTGCCAGGCACCCTGGGTAGGTTGTGGCCAGCCTCTGCTCCCTTTCCCAGCCTGGTCTGTCCTATTGCCGGTGAGTGGCCCTAGTCCCCCTCCCCTGACGTGGCCCAGCCCCTCCTCTCCAGCCTTGGCAACCCAGCCCTCATTGGCTGCACGTATCCTTGGAGATGGACACCAGCAGAGCAAACACAGGCCCAAGAAGGGCTACGGGGCAGAATGGTTCCTCCCTCTCCTCTCCTTCCCCCTCACTGCCATGAGGGATCTGTGCACCACCCAGAACCAAGCCTGCTGGCAAGAGTGCATCCGGAAGGAGGCCGCAGCCCGGGTCGCCTGGAAGATCCACTATGGCCACAAGTACCTAAAGGGGGGGCCCACGCCCAGGAAGCGGGTCCAGCGGGCCCTCTTCGGCTCAGCCTTGGCTGCCACCAGCTCCCCTGAGAGCAAGGAGGTACAGGTCAGGTGGCCAGAGTCCAAGGGGGTCAGGGATCAGCTGTCTGGGGGAGGGGGTGTCCAGGGCCCGTCGCCCAAGGGAAACAAAGTCTGGGAGGCCCAAAGAGCAACTCAAGGGCCGTCAGTCCAGCCCAAGCCAGAGGGCTTAGAAATGAGGCAGGTTCCCCCCAGCACCCTGCAGTTGTTCTTCCAAGGCCTCTCTCACGATGGCCAAGGCCGGGCCTTGTACCTCCGGGAGCGGCATCGCCAGAAGCCTGAGGAGAAGTTTCTGTACCCGATCCTGTCATCCTGGGAGTACGGCTGGCACGTGGGTAAGGGCCACCACCATCTTGCCACTCCAGGCCTTTGTAGGCAGGCCCGGTCTTCCTCCCCAGCCCTGTCCTTCCTCACCCCTCACACGCACAAGCACATCCCTCTGGCTCCCCCTTCTCCCAGAAGGCCACACGCCTTCACACCTCCTGACCTTTGCACATTTTCATCTCTCCACCTGGAATGTGCCTCCTGCCTCTTCCTCTGCTGGCTAACTTTCACATGTCACCTCCTCCAGGAAGTCCTCTGAAACCCTCCAGGCAGATTTGAGTGCGCCCTTGCACTTCTACAGCTTTTTGAGCCTATAAAAGCACCAGGCCCGCTGAGTCACCATTCCTTGAGTATCCAGCTGGCCTAATGAGCCCTGTGGGTTCCAGGACTTCTTAGTTAATTTTATTAATGCCCTGCCAGCTCCCATCTTGGGGGAGCTGTGATGGTGGAACGAATAAACAAATGAATAAATGTGGACTAGGAAATGAGGCCTTGGTTTGGAATCAGGAAGTACAAGTCCAAATCCTGGTCCTTCACCTGAGAGTTGTGTGAGCTCAAGCAAGAACTTTAACATCTCTGGGCCTTAGTTTCCAAATCTGAAAAATGGGAATACACCAGTACCTCCTTCCTATGTCACAGAGTTTTGGGGAAATCAAACGGGAAAGCACCTTGAACAGAAATTTTCCTCACAAAAGCCCCATGAGGTGGGTACAGGGCAGACATTCATTCATTCAATATGTGATCCTTTCTTTCGGGACAGCCCAGGCAGGGAGATCTGGAGTCACTGAATCCCAGCTCTGCCCCAAAATGAGCTAGGGAATGAACAAGCATGAAAGAGTGACTCAGTTTGAAATTAGGAGGCCCAGGTTTGGATTCTGGTTTGTTCATTCATTCATTTATTCATTCAGTCATTCAGCAAAGGTTTAGTGAGCACCTGAATATGTGAGGCACTTTTTGTCCCTGAGGATATGTCAGAGAACGTGAGTGTTGAGGCTATACAAAGAGTGGGGACTGAGGGGGCTCCTGTGGTAGACAGGTGGTCAGGGAAGGCCTGCTGGGAGGGGTTTGAACAGAGTTCTAAGGCATTTTATTCCATCAGATTCTTCTGAGTAGGGGCCTGACCCTCTGGGCCCACAGAGTGAGTCTCAGCTTAGACACCACATGGGTCCTCTCTGCTCCTCCTCTCTTCCTCCAGCCCACAGATTTATGCCCTCTGCCTGTGAAGCCACTGCCAGGCATAGGGCCACCAGATGGAGCAAATTATAAACTACAGGATGCCCGGTTATTTGAGTTTCAGGCAAACAGTAATGTTTTAGCAGAAGCATGTCCTAGATACGGCATGGAACATACCTCTACTGAAAAATTATTCATCATTTATCTGAAACTCAAATGTAACTGACCATCCTGTACTTTATCCAGCAACCTAAACATCAGAGCCAGGGGTTCTGGATGGTTCTGGATGCCCCCTGTGTACTAGGGCAGTGCTAGGTTCAGGGCAAAGACAGGAAGACTGTTTGCCTCCATAGTGGTTGTGGTTAAGGTCCCAGATAGTTGCTCCTAGAATCTCTGGAACATTCTGTAAGCTTCTGGCCTCATGCCCCTAACCCAACCAGTTGGGGGACGGATGAGGAATAATGACCGAACTTGTGCTGAGCATCTCTCCCCACTCCCCAGCCCAGTTACAGACAGGAGCTGCGTCATCCTGGGGGTGGAAACAGCTTGGGGAAGAGGAGTTGAAGACATTGTCTGGGCCCCAGTGGGTCAACCCCGAATGCCCTTTTACACACAGAAAGTATCCTTCTAGCGCCTGGCGCATAGGAAGTGTTCAACAAATGGTAACTGGTATTCTCCTTGTCCCTGTCCTTCTCCTTCTTAATTCAGCAGATAGGACCTGCAGCCTGTGGGCATTTGGGGAGCTAGTGCAGCCTTGGCCAGGACCCTGGGGGTTCTTACTCTGAAGTGCTGGGATGGATGGGCTATCACTAGACTAAAGGGAGAAATGTGATGAAGGGTAAGTAAGCTGGGGGTAGGGATGGGGTCAAACGAGTTAACAATCACAACGACCTGAGAGCCACCCATCAGGGCAGATCCTGGGCAGGATCTTGAGGCTCCCACGCTATGCCAGGTGTGGCATATAGGTACCAGACCCTGAGAAGGAATGGGAGAGCTAAGGTAGGGATCCGGGAGCACAAGGGGCAGCCACTATTCCTAACTGTACACAAGTATTTCACTATTTTAACCCAAGCAGTCGTGGCAGGGGGTCCCTGCTGACTCTCCGCCCTTTGGGTTGGGCTAGGGCTGGGGGGAGGAATGGCGCCCCCCCCCAGGCAGGCCTTTGCTGTGTTCCAGGGGACACAGGTGCCATGAAGGACACCAGGGCTCCGACTTATGCCAGGCGCCAGCCCATCACAAAGACCTTTTACATCAAAAGCGGCGTCTTCCATTTTCCACGGCGAACAGACCAGCTAATGTGAACTCGCTGGGGGTTCAGAAGCTGCTCCTGCTTCTTCCTATCGTCTGTGTGGACCCTGCCGAGCAGAGATGCTGCCAGCCCCAGCCACCCTCCCTCTGTTGTGTCCAGCCCTGTCTCCTGTCTACCTTGGGCACCCCTCCGGGATTCACGGTGGCCCACCTGCTGCCTCTTGTATGTCCTCAGAGAATCAGCTCCTTGCAGAGCCCCCAAACCCTCCATCACCAGCAACGTGTAGGGTGCTAGCTGCTCTCCTGGGGGGAAACAGTGGGGTCTCCCACGTGCTCCAGCAGCAGAGTGGTGGGGGTGGGGGTGGGGGGGGCAGGGAAGGGGCTCACTAAGATCTTATTATGGTGCTAAGTGGAGGAGGGGACTCTCTCCCAGTCTTTACTTGCTCTTCATTTTATCAAAGGGACCCACAGCAGAATTGCTTGGTCCCTGTGTATCCCACAGTTTAGGGAAGAAGTGGTTTCCATGTTGACTTGCTGTTTCTCTCACCACCCACCCCACAAAGAGCCTGCATGGGTCAGGTTTGCTTTGCTGCTGTAACAAACAGCCACTACATCCCACTTGCTTTAACCAGTAAAGATATATTTCTTACAACACAGTGCAGTCTGATGTTCAACCGGCCACCTGCCACACACGGATCTGGGGATCCAGGCCTGTCCCATAAGGTGGCTCTGCCATCTCCTAGGGCCTTGGAGTCCTTCCCTGAGTCCTTCTACATCCAACTGGGGACCAGGGAAGAGAGATGGAGAGTCCGCAGACAGCACGCCCACTCTTAACTGCCTTGGCCTGAAACTGACAAATGTTACTTCCTGTTACATTCTGTTGGTGAGAACATATCCTATGACTTCTAGATGTGTGAAGGCTGGGAGAGTTGTATCTCTCCCGGTCTGCCTCTTACCCTGAAACTTCACAGAAGAGCTAGGCCACTTAAAGCTGCAATTTGAGCTCATTTGCCTGGGTTTCCCTCATCAACTTTGGGACAGTACTTGAGTGCAAAAGAGCAAGAGGCAGAGAGTGTGAGCAAGGGCCAATGTGTGCGTGCGATTCTGCTGGAACTTGCACCGCAGCCTTGCACACCAGAGGTGCTTGGCAATTGCCTGCTGAATTTAATCAAATACCAAAGGACCTCTGGATTCCTCTAGGGCCATTTGATTGACTGTAACATCCATTGATCTAGCAGCTCCTGAAGGTCAGGTTCAGCCTGGGCTCTTGGGGAATAAGAAACCAGATCTGGCTCACAGCACAGGGTGAGGATGGTTGGGATGGGGCAGTGTGGGGGTGGGGGGCACCTTTGGGGCACAGAGGAGGCCCTGAAGCCAGCGTGAGGTCTTGGGACAGGCTTCCTGAGGGAGTCACCATTATTTCTGTCATTAAATGAAACAATGCTCAGAAAATGCCTAGCAAGTGCCTCTGTCCGTGAATTATATTAATTATGATGATGATGATCTCTGTCAGCAGCAAGTCTGCAAGCTGCTTAGAAGAGGATAGGCCACCGCCAGGGTAGCCTTTCTCAGTTGGAGTTTTGTAACTAGATTAAGCCCTTCCAAAAATGGTTTAAGTGACGATTTTCTCAAGTCTCTCAAGGATGATACTATGTAACTAGCATCATTCTAGAGGCATGGAAAAGAGGTTCGTTCCACACAGTGGATGTCCCAGGGTGTTAGGGCCTATTTCTTCCGGGACATTTATTTATGAACGTATTTAATGAACACCAATATGATATTTGCATGCATTTTTCTAAGGCTGCACTATGTCATTTGGTAGCTATAAGCTACCATTTGAGCATTTGAAATGTGTCCATTGAGCATTTGAAATGTGTCTCACCCAAATTGAAATGAGCTGTAAGTATAAAAGACACACCAAACTTTGAAGATTTGGTAAGATAAAACATGAAACGTATCTCATTAATAATTTTTATATTGAATTACATGTTGAAATGACCAACTTTGTCCATGCTGGGTTAAACCAGGGATTGGCAGACTTTCTCTGGAAAGGACTAGTTGTAAGTATTTCCCATTTGTGGGCCATCTAGTCTCAGCTCCAAGCTACTCAACTCTGCAGTTGTGGTGTAAAAGCAGCCATAAATAATACATAAATGAATAGGCATGGCTATGTGTTAATAAAACTTTATTTAAAAAAATAGGCAGAGGCACCTGGGTGACTCAGTCATTAAGCATCTGACTTCACTCAGGTCATGATCTCACGGTTTCTGAGTTTGAGTCCCACATCAGGTGTATTCGAGTCTCACATCAGGTGAGCTCAAGCCCTGCTTCCAGTGAACACGAGCCCTGCTTCAGGTGAGTCCCATTTCTCTCTCTCTCTCTCTCCCTCTCCCTCCCCCCTCCTTCTCCTCTCCCTCTCCCTCTCCCCCTCCCCTCCCTCTCCCTCTCCCTCTCCCTCTCCCTCTCCCTCTCCCTCTCCCTCTCCCTCTCCCTCTCCCTCTCCCTCTCCCTCTCCCTCTCCCTCTCCCTCTCCCTCTCCCTCCTCTCCCTCTCCCTCTCCCTCTCCCTCTCCCTCTCTCCCTCCCTCCTGGGGGGTTTTATCTCTGTCTCTCTGCCTCTTGCTGTTTTCTCTCTCTCCCTCCCTCTCTCTCCCTCTCTCTCTCCCTCTCAAAAAAATAGGCAGTGGGCTAGATTTGACCTATAGCTTGTCATTTACTGACCCCTGGGTTAAATAAGATATATTACCAAAATTAAGTTTGCTTTTTTACATGTAGCTATTAGATTTCAAATTACATATTGGCTCACATGATATCCCTACGGAACAGGGCTGGTCTGAGCACTTTATGAATATTAACTCTGAGGGATAACTCTTATCCTGAGAGAGGGGTGAGGGGCTGGGAATGTGTGAATTCTGATGACAACCTAAAGAAATCTCCTTGTCCTGGCTCCCCTCCTGCTGAGTGTGGAGCCCAAGGGTAGGCTGTGTGGCTGCTTCCTGGGGATATCTGAGTCTGTTACCCTGTGTTTAGGGTCCTTTGACTAAGGGAAGTACCCAGCAAGACCACCAGGTGGTGCTGTCTAACCACAGAGCACCCTGGTTGACCTGCTGGAAGCCTGCGTTCTATGCTAGGCTCTGCCATTCCTTTGTTGTGTGGCCTTGGACCTCAATTTCCTCACCTGTAAAATGGGGTTAGACTGGCCTAGTGAAAACCTAAACTTTTAAGACGGACTGACCTGAACTAAGTTTTTCACTCCAGCAGAGCCACATTATGACTTTCATGGTCCCTAGGCATTTTGCCTTCATGCATCCCTTCTTCCACAAAAAATATTAAAAATTATATTTTACAACTATGTTGGTATAAATACAAATATATTAATATTATGTATTAAGGTTTTTACTTCAACCTAAAATTTTATCTTATTCCTTCTTCTGAAAGAAAACATTTCCATGGCCCTCAAAAGTATTATGAACCCTGGGGAGCCTGGGTGGCTCAGTCAGTTAAGTGACTGACTCTTGATTTCGGTTGAGGTCATGATCTCACTCACGGTTCATGAGTTCGACCCCCACATCGGGCTCCATGCTGGCAGAGGCTGCTTGGGATTCTCTGTCTCCCTCTCTCTCTGCCCCTCTTGTGCTCTCTCTCTCTCTCTCTCCAAATAAGTAAAATAAACTTTAAAAAATTATTTAAAAAATGTATTACAAACCCTAGGCTCTGTGCCTACTGTGCCTCATGGAAGAGTCATGCTGGACTCCACTACTTACCGGCTGTGTGACCATGGGCAGTTGTTTAACTTCTCTGGGCCTCAGTTTCCTCATTTATAAAATGGAGATGACAACAGACCCCACCTTTTTGGTGCCATGGTTGGAATTTAGTGAGAGAGTGCATGGCATGACTTCTTAGAGCAAGCCCTAGTCAATGGTAGTAGCTATTATTATTATTATTATCTTCTTTAAGGATATTTTCTTTTTTTGATGTTTATTTATTTTTGAGAGAAAGAGAGAAAGCAAGCAGGGGAGGGTCAGGGAGAGAGGGAGACCCAGAATCTGAAGCAGACTCCAGGCTCTGAGCTGTCAGCACAGAGCCCAATGTGGGGCTCGAACCCATGAGCCATGAGATCATGACCCGAGCCAAAATCGGACTCTTAACTGACTAAACCACCCAGGTGCCCCAAGGATATTTTATAACCTCCATGAAACTATTAAAATATCTCAGGGGTGCCTGGGTGGCTCAGTCGGTTGGGCGTCTGACTTCGGCTCAGGTTATGATCTCACAGCTCTTGAATTGGAGCCCCACGTGGGGCTCTGTGCTGACAGCTCTGAGCCTGGAGCCTGCTTTGGATTCTGTGTGTGTCTCTCTCTCTCTCTGCCCCTAACCCACTTGCATTCTGTCTCTGTCTCTCTCAAAAATAAATAAACATCAAAAAAAATTAATATCTCAAAATATGTCAAAAAAATAAAACGAAACTTCAGGATATTTGATGGGGGAAGTTTAAGAGTTTCCTAGAGAAGAGTGTATCAGCAGAAGGAGTTTTTGCAAAAGATAAACATAGATTTTCCCCTGCCATTGGCAAACTCATGAAATAGGAACATGAACTTGTACCAATCAGCTGGAATCTGGGCCAGCTGGAGAATATGTGCAAGCCCATGTTCCTACCTCATGAGCAGATACTTGGGAAAAGTGTGTGTGTGCATGTGTGTGTGTGTGTGTGTGTGTGTGTGTCTGCAGCATTCATCTCAGAGAAAGGAAATTTGCATGGAGATTTGAAGGCTATGAAAGCCTTAGGCCTATGGAAACAGGGACATTGTGTTTGCAGGGAAGAGGGGCAAAGAGGGGAGGTGAGCTTTAGGCTGAGAAACATTATGTATAAACTTCTGGGGCAGGACGGTGGAGGGCAAATTCAAGCAACCACAGTGAGGTTTACCTTTCTTTAGCTGATTTTTTTAAATTTTTTTTCAAATGTTTATTTCTATTGATAGAGTATGCCAGTGTGATCAGGGGAGGGGCAGAGAGAGAAGGAGAGAGAGAATCCCAAGCAGGCTCTGCACTGTCAGCACAGAGCCTGATGCAAGTCTCCATCTTACCAACCATGAGATCATGACCTGAGCAGAAATCAGGTCGGACACTTAACTGACTGAGCCACCCAGGTGCCCCTCTTTAACTGAATTTTAGTTCTCGTATCCCTGGTCCCATCCCATTTTATATCCTTCAAACATTGTTTGAGAAACGTGAATGTACTAGGAAGCACTGTCAATTTTTTAATCCCCAATTTGTACCAGCAAAAATCGCTCCCTAACTTTGTAAGTTAGGTGTTTCCATCTGGAAGTGTTTCTAAAAGAAAAATTACAACAATCCTACTACCCAATGTCTACTACTTTTGGTTCAAAAAATATTTTCTTTTAAGGATAATTATGTGAAGACTATTGCCTTCTCCAAGATGGCACAGTAGTGCCGTCTGAGTTTAATTAATGACACAAAAACTCTGTCTCCTTTTATTTTCCTGGTTTGACAACTGTCCTTATACTTGCCTTCTCCAGCCCAAGGGAAAGATATGAGCCAGGGCTGCTGAACTGAAGAAACTCCCTCCACCCTCTGGCCCCCAGCCCACAGAGACAGGATGAAGAGCATGAAAGAAATGCTGCTGTGTTTGAGGCAGGAAGGGGATGTTGATAAGAAAGAGAAAATAATAGGAATGGAAGAGGGGCATCTCAATTTCTCAAGACTCACTTGCTGAAATACTTTTTGTGATCAAAGATAAAGAAATGGAACCTTGGTCTGATTCCTCATATAGCAAAAATTCAAAGTAATTAAATGAGAGACATATGTACCCAAAGACTTAAAGTGAGCCACCCTTTGATGGAGCAAGTCCTGCTAATAAAAATATAGCCTCCACTTGTCAAAGGCTTGCTAAGTGTGAGGCACACATTCAGTGTTTTACATTCATTATCTTACTGAAACTTCACCTCTGAGGTTGATCACATCAGGGGACTGAAGGCAAGTGGCCTCCTCAGCATCCCAGAGCTCGTAGGTGGTACAGATTATGGCTCCAAAGTGAGCCTATCCCCTCCTCATGTTACCCTCTTCTCACTAAGCAGGGCCAGGAGAGTGAGTTTAAGATCTGGTTTCTCAATAACTAATGAAAGAAAAGTCTTATCCTCAGGTCTTCTGGGAGCCTCTCAAAAATGCAGGCTTTTGGGCCCCACCCCAGACCTTCTGAGACAGCCTCTGGGGGCCTGGAGCCTAGGCATCAGCATGGCGACAGGTCCCCTGGGATTCTGGGACACACCAGTTTCAAACCCTCTGGATAAAGCCAAAGCTGAAAGGTTGTGTACCACCAAGGTGTACCTTCCTTCCCCTAAAAGGCACAAGAGTTCCTTGCCCCAGTCATGCCAGGTGACCCAAAGGGATGGGAGCATGTCTGTGGCCCTGTTAAGTTGTGACCAGTAAGAAGAAGCCCCACTCTGCCTCCTCTTGCCGGGCAGAGTGGCCCCAGAGCCAGCAGGTGCCCATGGCTCCAGTAAGCTGCTCCAATGCAGAGACGGAGGGATGTCCTGTAACCAAGGAGGTCACAGGGTAGGAAGGACCAGCCGGAACAGTGGACAGGACAGTGGTTGGTCTGGTCCACCTTCCCTTGCCTCCCCCACCGAGCACAGGGCTCTTGTCCCAGCCATGCCGCTGGCCTCTGGAATGAAAGGATCATCATCTCCTCCAGAGTAAGCTCATTTGGGAATTGCCTGCTTGACCATTTGGGACCTTGGAAATTGGATGTCTTCCTGGGTCAGTGAGCCCTGCTCACAAGAGGAGGTGACAGGAACTTTACAACCTTACCACCTTCCCCCCCCCCCCATTCCAACGAAATTTGGGGGAAAATGGTTTTCCCATATAAGCAGAACCCTTTTGATTTAATTCTGTCAGTCAGATGCAACCAAATTTCAAAACTCAGCCTTATGGTCTCTTTTTCTTATATCAAAAGTCACATCATCTCTGATATATTAAGGAAAATCAGCGAGAAGTAGGACCATGCATAATATACTCTATGTTTCAAGGTTACATATGGTGCTTATTTATGCATAGACTCTCTTGGAAGGATGCATAAACTGGTAAGAGGGGTTGCTTCTGAGACAGGAAACGAGTGGGTGAGGTCCCGGGGCAGCATTTCTTGTCTCTGCTTATTCTTTGATACTGCTCATATATTTAGCCATGTTCAGGTACCACTTGAACAAAAGAAGCAATGTAAGGGAAAGCGAAGTGAAACAAACAAGAATGGTCACCATGGATACAGGCAAAATGGTGCTGGCAGGACTCCTCTGTAACTCTTTGGTTGCAGAATGATAACAAAACCCTGAGTCTCTGCCAGCCAACCGGCCTACTCAAAGCCCAGGAGGAGGGAGGCTTGGGGCCATGCAGGGAAGGGCCAGTCCTGCTGGACACAGGGTGCAAGATGGGATGAAGGTGAGGCTGATGTGTTACGCCAGAAAATACAGACCCTTGTGGGCATCCAAAAACTCTGGGTTCTCTCCAGATGGTGGTGGGAGCCCCCGCAGGGTATCGAAGCAGGGCTGGGAATGCAAGTGGGCTGTGGTCAGAATGGAATTTCAAAGGATGGCACTGGTGGTTACTGGGCTTGCTGAGTTGGAGAACAATTTGGAGGCAGGGAGGCCAGGTGGGATGGCCTTCATTCTTCATCCCCATGAGACACGATCACCATCCTGACCTCGAACGGGAGGGGACAGATTCCTCAAACAGATAATTGCCCAAATCCTAGGGTACAGTTGGGGCCTTGGCCTTTCTCGGGACTGTCCTTTTGGACTGCAAAAGCCCCCAGTTTCCTTTTAGGTAAGTCAGGGGAGGTAGGAGCCCAAGAAGGGTAAGAGAAGACTGTCCTCCCAATTTGACTCAAGTCAGATTAAATTCAAGTTGAAAAATGAAAGCAGTTGGACCAGACTTGTTTCCTGAGTGCAGGCAGAAGTTCATACCTGTTAAAGCTGTTTTATTTAGAAGCAAGAAATGGTTAATAAAATGGCATTCTTGTATCTAGGAGTGACGGGTCTTTTTCTTCCTTGGAGAGAGAGATTTTTTGTTGGTGGCAAAGACCCTTGAAGATTGTAGTTTAAATTCAACTGGAAAGTGGTCGCTGACATCCAAGGCCTATAAAGAGAAAAAGGAGATAAATTTGGGGATTAAGAGACTCTCATTTTAGTGCTGAACAAATTCAGGTTCAAAGTGGGAAGACAAAAGGCCTAAAGTCACCCAACAGAACACACACTGGTGAGCATCATCCCTGGACCAGCTCAATCAGAAATTGAGACAGGTCTTCAAGTCACAGAATCATGGGCTTTGAGACTCAAGGTCCAATGGCCCAGTGTTGTGTCTCCAGTGGTGGCCTCAAAGGGTGACACCAACTCATCTTCCCAGGACAGTGGCACAGAAAGACAAGAGGGCAGCTGTACCTCCTCTTTGGTCAACCCATAAGCTTTCTGGAAGTCAAAGGTTCTGTTTGATCCGTGAACAACAAAGCTGATGATCTCTTGTCCTCGAAGCACGATCCTGGAAAAGGGGAGGGAAGACAGTCACATTAATCCACCTTGTTGATTTCTGAGACCAACCAAATTTCCTGTTTGACATCTGGAATGGACTGAGCAGCCTGGCTCTTCCGAGTGATGTTCAAAGTGCAGACCTGGTGACCCTTAGGACAATGCCTCAGACTGGGAAATGGGACCAAGCCCTGCCGTGGCCCCATGGGCTCCAAAACAGTGTTTCCCTGTGTGGGCAGTTAGCCCTGATGGTGGAGGAGAAGATTATAAATGATACGTGGACACCACACCAAGTCAAGTACCGGTGACTTGCATAGTGAGAATATTTTTCCCTTCACAGTTATTTTTCACTTTTCTTGATTTGATTATAGAGAAAGGTACCGGCTTATCTTTAATAACCCCCTAAGCTCCCATTTTGACCAAGACAGAGCAGGCTGGAGTCAGCAAGCATTCTGCAAGCGAGAGAACTAAGGCAGAATTTAACATGGTTTGATTTTCACAGGGCTTATTTTTCGCTATTTTCAATTTACAACAAAGGATATTGTTTCTCACCTTAACATGAAATTTCCTTTAAAAATTAATTTATTTCATTAGAAATGAATGGACTTAAAGACAAATACAGACAAAAACCATAGTATGGTTGCTTTGGGGTGATAACAAACACCGGGAACATGGTAGCTAAATGAGTCTGGGAAACATGGACTCTAATGTATCCCAGGTGGAGTGATGAGTCGGGGTCTGCATGGCTCCAACCCACTGACTGAACAAGGACAAGGTGAGTCACACTGCCAGTTCATGCCTCTCCACCAAGCTTTCCCTGAGTCCGACCTGTGACTTGGTTTCCTGTGTTTGCTACCATACCACCGGGGTTAACTTTGAATTCAGTCCCCAAGTGAACTCTTCACCTTCGGCCGGAGATTTCTTAGAGCCATCCTTCAGACCCAGAGAGTAGAGAGCAACATCGTTAAGACCCCCATTTCTGACTCCTCTATATGTGTGCAGGCCGTTGAAGTCTTTCCCGAGGCGTGGCACAGGCCAGCTCTTGACATCTTTTGTGTCCAGCAGAGCACAGCTCATGGGAGGTGTTCAATAAATATCTGAACACGGAACGGAGACTGGAATTGAGACCATTTCATTTTACTCTCCTTGTCAGAAATTTATATGCCTTTTTAAAAAACCCTAAAAGATATATGCTTGTACGGAAAACAGAAAATTCAGAGCAGCAAAATGAGAAATTAAAAAAAAAAAAAAGCACATGTAATCCTGCCATCCTTTGGCATATATGTGTATAAAACTGAGGTTCTTTCAGTAAACATCTTTTTTTAACCTGTCCCCCCACCCCACCCAATCTTACGTGAACATCTTTCCCTGTGATTCACTGTTCTCTGCTTCATTATTTTCAATCACCTCCCTCTTGTTGGTCAGGGGTGCAGAAGGTTCTTGACCTGCCCACGGTCAATGCACAACTGCATGTGAGTAGGCAGGTGGGTGAACAGGCTGGTGGGTGAACAGGCTGGTGGGTGAGTGGCCTACTCCAACCAGCTTTGTTGGCAAGTGGTCAAAGTGAGAGAGAGGAGGCAGGCACCTGCGAGCTCGGCCTCTTGTAACCCTCCTGCCTTGATTCCGCTTTCCCCAGTGCTAGGGCTGTTTCCACTCTTGAGAGCTGGAGCAGTGACTTCTGCAAAGGACACACCAACCCTGAAAGCTCCGAGAGGAACAAAGGAGGTCACGGATGGAAATGAAAGCCAGACCTCAAAACTAGAGAAGTGAGAACAGCTGTCTTCTGGCAGAAGCCGTCTCCTGCTTCCTCGGAGGCAGGCTGAACTCTGGGAACTGCGGTCACAGCGGATTTCCCAGCCTGTGGTCTCTGCTGTGGGTGGGGAGATCATGAACATGCACACAATTCAAGTGCCTTCCCCACGTCTCAGTTTAAGAAACAAAAGTGAGAGCTGATTGAAATTCCCCAGGGAGATGTTACAACTGTGAGAGAATGTTATCATTTACTTTTTTTTTTTTTCATTCAATCTCTACACCCAGTATGGGGCTTGAACTCACACCCCGGGATCAAGAGCCGAGTGCTCTACTCACTGAGCCAATCGGGAGCCCCTAGAATGCTATTATTTACAGGTATGTGTTTGCATTTAGGAATATGTAACAGAAGTTTTTTTTTAATTTCTTTTTTAACATTTTATTTATTTTTGAGAGACTGAGCACAAGCAGGGAGGGGCAGAGAAAAGACAGAGACAGAATCTGAAGCAGGTTCCAGGCTCCGAGCTGTTAGTACAGAGCCTGATGCAGGGCTCGAACCCACAAACTGTGAGATCATGACCTGAACCCACGAACCTGTGAGATCATGACCTGAACCAAAGTCAGAGGGTTAACTGACTGAGCCACCCAGGCACCCCTGTAGCAAAAGTTTTAAAAAAGTAAGTACGCTGGGTGCCTGGGTGACTCAGTAGGTTAAGCCTCTGACTTTGACTCATGATCTCACAGCTCATAAGTTTGAGCCTCGCTCCGGGTGAGCCCTGCTGCTCTCTCTCTCTCTCTCTCCCTCTCCTTCTCTCACTTGTACCCTCTCTCTCAAAAAAAAAAAAAAAAAAGGTAAATACCTTTTTACTTACTTGTCTCATTTTTAGTTTTACCCTGAGGAATTCATAAATATATGCACAAAGTACATGTATAGAATGTTCACTTCAGCAGTGTTTCTACCAGGAAACTCTTGGTAATAACCTAAGCCCAATGACAGGGGATTTGAGTGAATGCATTGTGGTATGTCTTTGTGATGAAATAATTAACAGCCGGTGAATGTATGGAACGCTTACCATATGCCAGGCATTGTGTGAGAAGACATATACTACTTCATCTAATCCTCATCGTGGCTCCATGAATGAGGCATGACTGCAATCTCCATTTTACAGATGAGGAAGCAAAGACACAGACATATGCACAGATACATGAAATGGTAGAGGCAGGATTTGAATCCAGACCTGTCTCACACCAAAGCCTGCACTAGCCACAGTTAACCTGCAATGCTCAGGGCTCCCGGACACGGCCATGCAGTTTGCACACTGCACAAGTACCCAATGGCCGGGCCTGAAGTCTAATTGACTCAGCGCTGCAAGCCAGGTTCTTCCTCTGCCCAGAGCAAGGCACCTTTCCTGATGCATACCAAGCACTGGATGGGCTAGCTGGAGTCAGGCAGGTGCCTCCTACCTGTCATATGCACAGTTGGTGCTCTCCTTGACTGTGGTGTCCTCTTGGTCCCCTATCAGCCAAACAAACCCGGGGTCAGTCCTCAAGCGGATGTTCTTCCAGGCCTTCTTGGGCACATAGCTACAGCCGGCGTTGAAGTCACCCATGAAAATGAAATTCTGAAAGACGTTATTTGGAACCGTCACCTTGTGTGTATTATTGCCAATGCTTTTGTTCAGAACTGCTAGCAATGGCCCCACCTCCCATACTCAGCAAACAACGGGGTCTGTTATGGCTAAATTGTGCCCTCCCCCCACCCCTACAAATTCGTATATTGAAGTCCTAACACACGATACCTTAGAATGTGACTGTATCTGGAGAAAGGCCTTCAAAGAGGTGACTAAGGTAAAATGAGGTTATAGGGGTGGCCCCTAATCCAATATGGCCGGTGTCCTCATAAAAAGAGATTGGGACACAGAGAGACATGGACGGAAGACCGTGGACAGAAGCCTCAGGAGAAACCAAGCCTGTTGACACCTTGACCTTAGACATCCAGCTTCTAGGGCTGTGAGGGTATACATTTCTGTTGTTTAAGTCACCCAGTCTTTGGCTGCACTTGGCAAAGTAATACAAGGTCTTTTTCTTTCTTTTTTTTTTTTTTAGAGTTTAAAACTGAGTGACAGTTTTGATGAGTATTTGTCAGGGGAGAACGTACAAGGGAAGGTGTTCTCACTGGGAAGGAGGATGTTTGCTGTGGCCCTTCCCTCCTGTTCTTAGTCATTGTGTCCCTCTAATTCAGCTTGCGGAGTTAGGTGGGGATCAAAGAATCCAGCTCATTTATCTCCCTCAAATCTCTCTGGCTCAAACTACTGTAGAGGATAAACATATGGATGTACCAACGCCTTTTGTTTCCGAGCAGGACAGATGAATTTGGGTGGCTAATTTGACACCTTTGGCACCCTGCTTTTCTGTCCTATTGTTTGGAAGTTGGGAACTCACTCCTGTGGAAATTCTGTCTACTGAGGAAGTAGGAAGAGCCTGAAAGGAAGGAGGTGACAGAGTGAGTTGTCCACCCCTGCCCCGAGGCCACCAGCAGAACCTCCTGTCTTAGAAGTGTTTTTCCCTTCAGAGCTCTTGGAACAGGATTTTAATATTCCTCAATCCAGAGGAAGCGTCAGGTTTCCTTGCCAGTGCTGTTGTTTGGGGCTGTTGCTGACTTTAGAGTTTTCTTCAAAAACATTTTATTTTGACCTCAGAGACCATGGTTTTCCCTGAGATTGATGGGCGCGGCCGAGGTCAGAATGTCATCCTTAACCCGAGTGACCACCAGCTCCTATTGTTATAGGCATGATTTGCTGAGCATGTACCGCCTGTCAGGCCAAGCATTAAATGTTTCATAAAGTTTAAATTAAATCTCACAATAAACACTAGAAGGTAGAAGGGAAACAGGATAGAGGGATAAAGTGACAAGTTCTAGGCCACTCAACTTATGGGCTCAAGTGGTAAAGTCAAGAATTAAATCCTGATCTGTCTCACTGAAGGGCCCTCAGCACAAGACGGCCTTCTTGTTCACTCTTGTGCCACCGATGTCTCCCTAGTGCCTGACATGTAATGGATGCTCAGTAAATTCTTGTTGTGTGAATGAATGAATTCAGAATTTTAGGAATGGATGAGTCTTTCTCTTGTCTTGCTTTTTACAAATAAGCAATGAATTACACACTGGTGCTCTCCATGTCCTAGCTCTGTGTCCACACTTTCCTTGACTCATTTTGCAGTTTGAACAGTGGAACTGAGGAGGGGGGAAGGGGAGGTCACTGGAATCACATCCCAAAAGGAGGAAAGAGGAATGAGGAAGAGCCCTCTGGAACACTTCCATATTTGCCAAGAGCTTTCACAGGCCCTCATAGCCACAGCGGGTGACATCCCCGTTTTCCAGATGAGGCCGAGACGGATGGTGGATGTATTCCCTTTCTGTGAGAATAGCACCCCTTGATTATTTGGGAAACTACTTTCCTCCTTCACCCCAGTCTGTGAGATTGGGCTGAAGCTCACACTGATTTAACAAATCAGAGCTTCTTAACCAGAGCTGATCGCAGTGGTTGGTTCAGGGATGGATGAATGACCCAATCAGGGCCAATGGGACCCAATCCTGAGAAACTTATTGTATTGTGACACAGAAAATCTGTCTCAGACCACTGGGTCTGGAAGCTGCTGGTGGCCATCTTCCCTTCCCAAGGGTGGAGCCCACCCAGAGGAAAGGAAGGCAAAGAGATGGAAAGAAACAGACAAGCCAAGCCCTGATTACTTTGTCTGAGCCCTGGATCCAGCTATGCCTGAACTACTTCTGGACATTTTAGTCACATAAACCAATAAATTGCTCTTCCTTTCATGAACCAATTTGAGAGTCATCACCTGCAGTGAAGGACTCTTGATCCCTCTGTGTCTCACTGTTCTCATTGCAGAGTGAGAATGAGAAAGGTAGTTACTTCATGGAGTTATTGGGAGGATTAAATCAACCTGTGCATGTTCAGCCTCAGTGTGGCCTGGCAATAGCTATTCACCCAGTGATTTTGGGCAGCCATTATTAGGGGAGCAGTGTACGAATTGCTGAGACCCACGTGGACAGTACCCAGGCAAATTTAGCAAGAAGGGTATTTAAGGCAGAGGTGAGGCTCTAAAATAGTGGGGGTCTGCACAGGTCCTGCCCCACCCCCCACCCTCCTGGGGAGTCCCTCATCCCTCCCCAGAACCACATTCTGCCTCTGCTAGACAGGAATTCAACAGACACAGAGGGTCATCACCTCCGCCTTCCAGCGACGTTTCATATCCGTGTAGACATCAGCCAGCTCATCAATCTCTTTAACGGAGGTCTCAGGGGTGGTGTGCAGGGGGACAATCACGAAGTCTTTGACAACTGAGGAACAGGAAAGAGGCAGAGGTCACACACTTCCCTGAACAGAGGAAGGTTCCATGAACACTGCTGAAGGGAAACAGACTGTCCCCCTAGAAGGCCCAGCCTGCATTGTCTGGGTCCCCTCATTTCTAGAGGGTCCAGCCGGTGGCTGAGATATGACTGTTCTTAGGACGATTAGGCCGGCATTTTCAGTACATGAAAGCCTCTTTTCTCCCACTCACCTGCAGAGCTAAGAGAAAGCCAGTAGACAGTACTGCTTGCTGGTATTGTGGGTGTTTTTATTTTCTCATTTTTTGAAAAATTATATTCTCTACTTTTTAAAAACTAATAAGTCAAGCCTGTTTGGCTTTTGTACTAAAGAATAAACTTTTTTCTAATTAAAAAAAAAAAAAAGGAGGCTTGTTAGTTTATGCTTCTTTTGTAATCAGGAAAAAAAAAAAAAACCCCAAACATTATTTAAAAAAGAAAGTGGCCTTTTGTGAAATATCTGAAAACCTCCCCCCACCAGGAGGGACAGAGGGAGCCTTGGAACTGAGCCTCGCCCACCTGGCAATGGAGCTGTTGTGCTCTGAATGCCTCTTCCCCCAGCTTTCCCTCGTCCTGTGCCTGGGTCCCCAGGCCTACTCGGGAGCTAGGGGCTGTTGGGAATCACTGCTCAGGTCACACAATGGAAAGTCAGGACTCAGAGCCTGCAGCCTGTCTCCAGGACCCTGCACTTACCCCCCAGCCTTATTTCTCACTCTTCTCAGGCCTCCACTCCACCCCCCATCCTCTCTCTGGTCTCCCTACACATCCCAACTCCTTTCCACCTCTGAGCTTACTGGCACCTCCCCTCAGAATGGCCCTTTCCCCAGTCTTCTGTGACTGGCTTCTTCAGGTCACAACCCAATGTCACCTAAATTGGGTTGGTCCCTCGCCCCACTATGGAATGCACCCTGCTTTTATTTCCTTCGTGCCCTGAGATTACTTGCTGTGCTTCTGAGTTTGGCCCACTGGAACCTGAGTTCTGCCTTGCTCACCCTCTTGGCTCCAGCACCTAGCACAGCACCTGGCACATGGGAGATGCTCAAAACTGTTGATTGAATACATGAATGAATGAATGAGTAAATGAATAAAAGGGAAAAAAGATAGATGAATGGCTAACTCTATCTTTAATCTCAAATACAGGGGACATAATGTTTCCTTGTACAAGATAGAAAATTCCAAACAGGAGGGCACCTGGGTGGCTCAGTCGGTTAAGCGTCCAACTCTTGGTCTCAGCTCAGGCCATGATCTCATGGTTTGTGAGTTCAAGCCCTGCGTTGGGCTCTGCGCTGCCAGCACAGAGCAGAGCCTGCTTGGGATTCTGTCTCTAGGTCTCTCTGCCTTCCCCATCCATGCCCCTCCCCCTCGCTCTCTCAAAATAAATAAATTAAAAAAAACTCTAAACAGGGCATGGCTGAAGTGCCATCCTAGGGGAGGAGAGATAGAGAAGGGTGAAAAGGTGGAGGCCCAAGACAAACAGGTTTGTTTAGCAATGTTTAGCTGTGTGTAGCTGAAGACTGTCTCGGAGAAGAAATAATCACTTGGGGCGGGGTGCAGGGTGCTCTCCAAACACTGCTCTAGTCAGCTAAGTGTGAATTGTGTGCACGATGAAGCTGTTACACATGCTCTCTGACGTGCATTTCTGTCCTAAATAGCCCCCAGATCCTTCTCTTCTTCTACTGGAAATTCCTCCACCTTTCTTCCATGTTGGTTTTCCTGAAGTACTAATTAGCCAGGGTGGGAATAGTTAACTTCATCGTTCAGGGTGTTTATATTTGTGTAGTATAAATTTGGGGGTACATGCTCACATACATTTATTTATTTGGTCATTATCTGTCTTGCCTACTACAACATAACTTCACTAGGGCAGGGGTTTTGTCTGCCTTGGTCAGTGCCTGGAACAGACCATGGCACGTAGTAGGTCCTGAAAAGATATTGGATTCTATATAGCTTCAATCTGCAAATCAAATTAATTCTTGACTTTCCATTTCAAGATGCACTGTGGTTAAGAGTATGTGCTCCCAAGATAGTGGCTTGGGTTACAGCCCTGCTCATTCATGTCAAGAGCTGCTGGGTGACCTTGGGCAAGTGACTCCACCTATTCGAACCTTGGCTTCTTCAAATGTAAAAGTGGAGACAATCCTAGGTCTTAACCTGCAGGGTGTTGCAAGGTTGCAGGAACCTGGCACTAATCAGGGATCAATACTTGTTAGTGGCTTATATAAGTGTAGTTGTTGTCAAAGTTAAGGGAGCAATCATTTGGATTTCCCCTCTATACCCAGTCCTTGGAGGACTTTGCCATGTCATTACTAGAGGCAGAGGGAGACTTTAGTTTGGGGTTCATTTCTGCTGGCCACCACTGCGATTTTTCAGAACGAAGCTATGCTTGACTGCAACTCAAGAACTGCAGTAAATAATTTCCATCAGCCTAACTGCTCCAACAAGAGTGGAGTTACCACTGACTTCAGGTGCATTCTAAGGGAGGAGGTCTTGGCATTCTGAGAAGCCAGGCTGCATCCCTAACACTGAAGTATCAGACGTTCTCAATGGCCATCTCAAGTCTGATGCCTCCCTAACAATGCTGCATAAACCCTGGGACCCCCGCTCACATCTGGGGCTATTGTCCATTCATGGGATCACAGGGAGGTTATTCACAACTGGCGCCTTGGGTCTCACCGGTGTAGCGTGACTGGAACCAGACCACAAAGGGTTCCCTGGAAAATACATCTGTGTCTCCAGCCTGATAGTCATGGTAGAGGTAGCGTTTCTTCACAGACAGTAGCTTTTCCCTAGGGGAGAAAAAATAGGAAGCACTTCCAGCTGAGTCAGTTGACGTCTTCATTCAAGAAGCAGAGACATGGCTTCATTAGCCCCCCAGGCAGGCTCTTGCCCTGCAAGGGATCTTTCACCCGAGAACAAGTCTCCATCTACTCTTCTCCATGGCCAGGACCCTTTGAAAGCTGGAGATCTGAGCAGTACCACTTATCTGGGGCACCCACAAGTTAATGTTCAGATTTAGAACAAATTACTGAAGGAAGAAGACAAAACTCTGAAGTTTCAGAGACAGCCATGCTGGGCAACTCAGGTTTCCATCCCTGGGCCAGGACTTGATGAGGGAGGATAAAGAACTCCTGACCCTCCTGACCAGGCAGTCACTGACTCAACCAACAAATTAGGTGTTAGGAAGCTGCTTGTACTCTTTAGTTTGAAGAGGTAATGCTTTGCTTCAGAGTCAATTTGACAGCAATTATTTTGATCAATATTGAGAACTGGTTAGAGGTCAACATTTGGTTTTGAAGAAAAGATAAGCATTTTGATTCAATTCACAGTCATCATTTATAAGTGAACCACATTCCAGGAAGCATAGGCTATACTCACTTGTAGAGAAAGGCATACTGCTCTTTATATGTGTTTCTTCCAAGGCGAGAGCTAATCACATAGTTGTACATTATGCCTTTTCTTGAATTTCTTGAATTTCTTGAATTTCTAAAATGCAGAGATTTTACATTATGCATCTTAAAAAATAAACATCCCCCTATTGCATGTTCCCCTATCTTCACTCTGTATCCATATCACCAATGGCATCATGGAGAAGGGTTACCGTTCATCATAACCTTGGGGTCTAATAAGAAGGGCCACCATTGACTGGGAATGTGACATCTTCCAGGATCTTGACAGCCATTAACTCTTACCCTTAGAAGATGGGTACTGTTGTTACCCACCTTGTATAGTTTGCAAGTGCAGAGCTGGGATTTGAACTCAGATCCTACATACTCCAAATCCACACCCTTTGCCCTGCACCTGTGGGACATTATTGAGACCATAGAAGCTTCAGGCCAGAATCTGCTCCATATCTCACTCTGGCTCATGGCTGGGGCTGACCTCATACTTCCTGGTGGAGGAAACCTTATCAGGTCACCCTGTCCATGCACTACTGCTGAACATTTATCATATGCAGAATTCCTAGTAACGTTTTCATTGGACATTCACTCCTGCTCTGAAAACCCTCAAGCATTTTCTCACAAGTCCTAGAACTATGATTTCAGACCAGCTATTGTTTATGTTCTGGGGGCTGGCGATACAAATGTGAAGTCCCATTACCTCTACCCCTCATTTACGCCAGGGAAACTTGACTCTCCATGTGTTTGCCAAACCTGCTGATAACTCACCCTGGGCAGTGCCTGGCACAGTCTAACCCATTTGCCCACAGAAAGATCTAGGGCATGTCTAAGCTATAGCATATTCTCAGGTTTAGTAGCAGAAGGAGCATTTAGGGCCCAACCTAGGCCCTACAGAAATTCCTAGGACTTTAGGTACATATTCTTTTTTTTTTTTTTTTAAGTTTATCTATCTTAAGAGAGAGAGAATCCTAAGTAGGCTCCTCAGTGTCAGTGCAGAGCCCAACGTGGGGCTTGATCCCACGAACCATGAGATCATGACCTGAACCGAAATCAAGAGTCAGACATTTCACCAACTGAACCATCAAGGTGCCACTAGATACATATTCTAAGGCAGGTCTGGCTACTGGGGCCTGAGGAATGTGGACGTTGGATTCCACTGGGCTTCCAGTTTGGGAAAGTTGACCTTGTTCTGAATCTAGCCTACCAAATTTTGGGTTGGCAAAATTCTTGCCGTGACTCAGCTGTGAGGTGACTAAGGCTCCTGTTGGCTTACGAGGGATAAGGGGACAAACAGGCCTGCTTCTGCCTGGAGTCAGTGGCATGGTCTAGGGGGGCTGGGACAACTGAGGCCAGTTGGGGTGGGAAGACTCAATCCAGGCTGGCTGTGGGGAGGGGCATAGAGCCCCTGTCCCCTCGTACTTCTGAAAACTGACCAGAGTCCCTCTAAGGAAAGCTCAGGAGGTTCAGAATAGAGCACCAGCTTTGGAGTCAGAAATGACCCAGGTTCAAAGGTAAGCTCCACGATTTACTGGCTGGGTGAACTTGGGCAAGTCCCTTCTCTCTGTTCCTCAGTTCCCTCAGCTATAAGGGAAACAGTAATAGTACCCACCCCACAAAGCTGTTGTGGGAGTGAATGAAATAGCACACGTAAATTGATTAACTGGATGCCTGGCATGTAGTTAGGGCACCGATGGCAGCTGTTACATGCGGCCCTTGGGACCATCATTTGTCATCATAATTTGCTTCCTTTTACTAGTAATAGACACCACCAGCCCTGACTGGTCACTGCTACAGACCAGGCACAGCCCAAACACTTATATGCAGGATTTAATCAGCACCACATTCCAGGAAGATGGGTTCCATTACCAGTCCCATTTTATACACAGGGAAAATGAGGTGCAAAGAGGGTGAGTAACTTGCCCGAAGTCATAGCAGAGTCAAAATCCAAACACAAGTGGTCTGAGTTGAGTGTAGGCGCCTGACCCTTGCACTAAACTCCCTTTTCCATCATCAAAGATCAGATCTGGAAAGAGAAGAGCTGCTGAGGCTGAATGGAGAAGCTCAGCCCAACTCCATATTTCCAGATGAGAAAATGAGCCCCGGAGAAGGGGGAACCAGCCCAGGGGACCCTCTGTGTGAAGGAGAGTGTCCAAGATTTCCTCCCAGGCTGAATGAGGCTGGATTGACCATTCATTTATTTAAAAAATAATAATAATAACAGGGGTACCAGGGTGGCTCAGTTGGTTAAGTGTCCAACTTTGGTTCAAGTCGTGATCTCACAGTTTGTAGGTTCGAGCCCCGTGTCAGGCTCTGTGCTAACAGCTCAGAGCTTGGAGCCTGCTTCGGATTCTGTGTCTCCCTCATCTCTCTGCCCCTGCCCTGCTTGCACTCTGTCTCTGTCTCTCAAAAAGTGAATAAACATTAACAAAATATTTTAAAAAAATAAAAATTTTAAGTTTATTTATTTATTTTGGGAGAGAGAGAGAGTGCACAGGAGGGGCAGAGAGAGAGGGAGAGAGACAGAGATTCCCAAGCAGGCTTTGCACTGTGACAGTGTGGAACCCAATGCGGGGCTGACACTCACAAACCGGGAGATCATGGTCTAAGCCGAAATCAAGAGTCAGTTGCCCAACCAATTGAGCCACCCCGGTGCCCCTTGAATATGCCTTTTTAACTCACATTGGGATGATTTTCAGGTGGGTGGGTTTGCTGATTATTCTTTGAGAAAGAATATAAATCACAAATATAATCCAACGTAATTTAAAAATGTTTGAGGACATTATCTTTTGGGTTTTTTTTTTGAAGTTGTAAAATCAGGCTTTTTGTAAGCTATTCAAATCATATAGAAATATATAAAATAAAAAGTAAATATCCTGCATTTCTTCACTGACTGCCTCCACAATGGTCCTCCAATCACACCCACTCCCCTGGCCCAGAAGTAACCACTATTAATGGTTTGGGCACATTCTTCCAGTCTTTCCTCTAGGCTCATGCAAACTCAAACACATGCTTATTCATGTATAGTGTAATGTGATTACTAAAATGGGCTACTCTACCTAAGGTTCTGAACCTGCTGTTTTCAATATACTGCAGCCATCTTTCCATGCTGGAATATTTAGCTCTAAGCTATTCTGTAGTGATCATGATTTTTAATGGCTACATAATATTCCAGCCTGCGGGCATACCATAGCTTCATATTTGCACTCAACCTTTTTTTTATAACAGTAGTTCTAAGCTCAGCCCCTTGTCTCTTTTGTTTCTCTCTCTGTCCTGGCTCCTCATTTGTTCCCTCTATTTTACTTTATCATATTAAAACTAGCTGGTTGAAAGTTCTCAGGACTTTGGCTAATGGAGTTGGAAGTGTGGGCAGTGTTGGTCATGTGACTTGGTAGTCAGGGTGAGTGCTGGCTTTCACCCTTGGTTCAATTCCTGAGGCTTTTCAGGTGTCCTTGCAGTTGACCTTGAGTCTGCAGAGGGTCCAGGAGCCCCGTCTTTACCCATTTAGTCTGTCCATCAGCATGGGACAGATAATGTTGTTGCTGTCCTTGATTTCCATCAGGAGTATGATATCACAGCGTTTGATGACCTGTGAAGACAGAATTCCCAGGTGTTTCAGGCCATTTACTGCAAGTAATAAAATCTTTTATTGGGCACTTACTATGTTTTAGGTATAGGATTGGTGCTTTGTTAAAGTAATGAATTTTATCACTGAAATAAGTGAAGAACTTTGTGAGGCCGGTCGTATTTTGATGTCTATTTTATTTGATTAAAAAATTTATTTTTAGGGGTGCCTGGGTGGCTCAGTCGGTTAAGCATCCAACTTTGGCTCAGGTTGTGATCTCACGGTTCGTGAGTTCAAGCCCTGCGTTGGGCTCTGTGCTGACAGCTCAGAGCCTGGAGCCTGCTTCTGATTCTGTGTCTCCCTCTCTCTCTGCCCCTCCCCTGTTCATGTTCTGTCTCTCTCTGTCTCAAAAATAAAATAAAACATTAAAAATAATTTATTTTTAAGTAATCTCTACACCCAACGTGGGGATCGAACTCACCATTGACTGAGCCACCCAGGAGCCCCCCCCCACACACCTTTTAATGTTTATTTCTTTTCAGTTATGTCCGTTTTAAAGATGAGGAGCCTGGGGCTCCAGGAAAACCGAGTAAACTATCCAAAGTCACTCAGCTAGAAAATGGCCAAGGCAGAATGCAAATCTAGGCAATCTGAATCCAGAGCCTATGATCACATGTCCTATATCTTGTTTTTTTTTTTGCTTGAATAATCACCATAATAATAATAATAATAAATATTTCTTAAACTCTTAGTACGTGAGAGGTGCCAGTATGGATATGGGTCTCCCCAGTTCACCTGGCAACAAAATAATAATAATAAAAATTACAAGGGCTAACATTTATTGTGAGCCTACCATAAGCCTCACCAACACTGTGAGAGAACTATGATTATTGGCTCACTAACCTCAGGAGAAAACCAGGCTCAGAGTGTTTGAGTGAAAAGTTTGAAGTCACACAGCCAGTATAGATGGTAGAGTCAGGATTTGAATTCGGGTTCTTGTGACTACAAAGCCTACCATGCTGTTAAAACATCAGGGAGAGCTGGGTCCTGCCACCGAGCCACCTTGCTGATTTAGTCACTGGTCTCTGTCAGACCTTTCTGGAAGGCACTTTAAAGTATGTATCAAAAGTCTTGGAGTATGTACTTATTCTTTGGCCTAGTTTTCCCCCTTTGAGGAAGGTCTTCTATTATAAAGAAATATCTACTACTTCTCTGCACCTCAGTTTCTTCATCTATAAATTGGAATGATGCCAGTTATTCCCTCACAAGTTTGCTGGAGGATTAAATGGGTCCTTAGAACAGTGCTAGGCATTTGGAGCCACACATGAAATTATTATCGCTATTATTATTACTTGTACAGATCAAAGAGGAAGAGGCATTGCAATAGCACAACAAAAACTTGGAAACAACCTAAGTATCCCCAAATAGAAAAGCATTAAATGAAAGATGTTGTAAACATGGCATAGGACATTATGTAGCATTAAAAGTCATGTTTTAAAAGAATATTAACAACATGTGAAATACTTCCAATATAAAGGCAGAATACAAAACTGGTGATACAGGGCAGTCTCCATGCTGCAAAACAGATGCAGTTTTTAATTTTTTTTTAACATTTATTTATTTTTGAGAGACAGAGAGAGACACAGTGTGAACGGGGGAGGGGCAGAGAGAGAGGGAGACACAGAATCCGAAGCCAGCTCACAGCTGACAGCTGTGAACACATGTTCAAGTCCACGAACCATGAGATCATGACCTGAGCCGAAGTTAGACGCTTAACCAACTGAGCCACCCAGGCACCGCCAGATGCAGTTTTATGTATTTATTTTTGCATAGAAAAATGCCCATAAAATGCCCTAAATGCCAATAGCTCTTATCTTCAAGTGATAGGGTAACAGCTGATATTTTTTTTCTTCTTTATATGCTTCTATATGTTCAAAGTAGTCCATAATGACCATTTTTAACTTAATAAAATTAAGTTAGAAATTAAAATTTTTTAACTTAAAAAATGATACCTTTCTAATTTTAAAAAATTAAAGTGTTATTAAAAAAAGGAAACTGCTTGAGGATAAAGTAATTATGGGAGAGGAGATGATGGCCAATATTTATTAAGATATGACAGATGATGGGGCGCCTGGGTGGCTCAGTCGGTTAAGTGTCTGACTCTTGATTTTGGCTCAGGTCATGATCTCACAGCTCATGGGACTGAGCCCTGCTTCAAGCTCCACACTGAGCTACTCCACACCAAGCATGGAGCCTGCTTGGGATTCTCTTTCTCTGCCCCGCCTCCCAAGGTCCCCCTCGCTCATGCTCTCTATCCCTCTCTCTCTGCCCCGCCCCTGCACCCGCACTCTCTCTTTCTCAAAAAAAAAAAAAAAAAAAAAGTGACAGGTGAGAGTCTATTTAACATAAGTTAAATAAATTGTCTTACATAAAGTGCTTCATGTGGTGCCTGGCTTTATAAGTGTTAGCTCTTGTCATCAACTCATTAAATTTTTATAATAGTCTTTGGATGTTGGCCGTCTTGTTATCCCCATAGTATAATTGAGGACTCTGCCTCAGTGCAGTTAAGTAATGCGAACACCCTGTGAATGTGAATAATGGGATCATCCACTGCAGAGCCCTGCTTGACCACTATGTTCAACAACGGAGGAGATCCCCACATCCCCTGATTGCTCCTCCTCGGAGACCAAGGTCCCTTTTGAATGTAACCCATTGCCGCGGGACAAAAATGGGCCAGAGTTCAGACTCCCTTTTCTGAGCAGAAGGGTTGAGCTTTTATTTTTTCGTTTTGTTTTGTTTTGTTTCTGAGAGAGAGAGAGAGCGCAAGTGTGTGCTTGAGTGGGGGTGAGGGACAGAGAGAGGGAGAGAGAGAGAATCCCAAGCAGCCTCCATGTCTAGCTTGGAGCCCGATCCCATAACTCTGGGATCATGACCTGAGCCGAAATCAAGAGTTGGATACTCAAACAACTGAGCCACCCAGGCGCCCCTGAAGGGTTGAGCTTTTAGATTCCCTGTTTACAACCCTTTTGCCTCAATAACAAACGCTCTGGAGCCCCACATCTCCTTGATCTTGGCTCAGGTTATGATCTCGAGGTTTGTGAGATTGAGCCCCACATCAGACTTTACTGACAGCAGAGAGCCTGCTTGGGATTCTCTCCCTCTCTTTACTCCTCTCTCTCAAGATAAATAAACTTAAAACAATAATTTTGTTATAATTTTCTAATTATAAAAATAATGTTGCTTATTGTAGAAAATTTGGAAAATGTAAAAGACTATAAAAAATCACCTGATGACCTGTAAAGCCACCACTCAGACACTTCTCATGTGATTTCTATACTTACACATATTTACAAAATGGCATCAGAATAACTAGCCTGTTAGTTGAAAATATAGGCATCGAATCAAATGGCCTTGGATTCATGTCTTGACTCTATCGCTCACCAGCTGTGTGATCTTGAGCAAGTCACGAATGTTCCTTGAACCGCCAGATTCCTTATCTGTAAACTGGGACAGTACCCTCCTTATGGGGTTGCCATAGAGATTAAAGGACATGATGGAAATAATACATTCAGTCTAGTCCCTGGCACAGAAAAGACGCTCAGCAAACAGTGGCAATATTTATTACACGGTTTGGGTCTTTTTTTTTTTTTTTTAAATCTCACATGACATTGTGAGCATTTTCCTCAGTTTTCAAATCCACCACTGATGTGTGTTTTCTCTGCCCCAATTTCAGGCTGGGAAAAATAGATCCCCCCGGGCTCCATCTCCTCAGAATGAGGCTCCAAAGGTGAGGGCCCCCAGAAGGCCCTCCCAAACCTGAAACTCAAGATTTTCCTGAGGCTGCTGTTCACAGAGGGAGGGAGTAGGGATTGAGCATGGCCAGTAGTGAGGGGCTCCCAGCAAGTGGTGTGGTGAGTGGGGCTGGGGGGAAGGGAAGGGACACTCTGGAGAACTCTATGAACACTCTGGGGCCAGAGAAGCCTATTAAACCTTTTTTTGTGCCTCTGAACAGGGAGCAACCAGCATGGTGGGGAAAGAGCCCAGAGAGGGTCAGTTAGGCCTGGGTCCAAGCCCTTGTTCTTTTGCTCACTTGCTCCATGACGCCCAGGACAATGTACTCCTCCTCTCTGAATTCCAGTTGTCTCGTCTACAAAATGCAACCAGCGGGGCTGTGAGGCTGAACTTGGATACTGCGTGTGAAGGACCCAGCATACAGTAAGCAATCCTGAAATCATAATTATCATGTGCTGTGGGAGACAATGCCTCCCATGTCCACCATCTTATCCCCAGTGCGTGCCTCAGAGCAGCTGGCACGTGGTCTACCTTCACCGAGCGTTCGTGGGCTGAACAGACTTCGCTCGTTAAGGACACAAACTGAAGAAGCAGACAGAAGCAGGCAGGGTTTGGCATCTGGAAAACTGCCCATGGTGCCAGCCAGCAAACCCAAGATGATGACGGCAGGCCTCCCTCACTCTCCAGCCTCCCTGATGAAGGTCATAATGACAACAGCGTGATGAAACTGGGCTCGTCTCTGAAGTGATAAATCCAGTATGGAAGAGTGGAAAACGCACCTCCACGAATATGGTTGGGTCATATGTTTGGACTTGATCCTTCCTCTTAACAGCTATGGAATCCTGGGTAAGTCACTTCTTTCTGAGTCTCTGTTTTCTGGATTACAAAGTGCGGGCAATGCCACCTATGTCATAATAAGAATATAACATTCCTGGGAATACCTAGGTGGTTCAGTCAGTTAAGAATCTGACTTCAGCTCAGGTCATGAGCTCATGGTTCATGGGTTCAAGCCCCACGTTGGGCTCTGTGCTGACAGCTCAGAGCCTGGAACCTGCTTCAGATTTTGTGTCTCCCTCTGTCTCTGCCCCTCCCCTGATTGTGCTGTCTCTCTCTCAAAAATAAATGAATAAACATAAACATTAAAAAAAAAAAGGATATAAAATTCCTGGCCTATAGTAGGTACTTAGACATTAGCCCCTGTAAATATTACTTTCCTGAATGCCTGGGTTTGGGTTTTATTGTTTGTGCTCTCAATGGCTCTGGAGGTATTTGGGGATGACCTCTGATTACAGGATGGTCTTGCAACAATGGGGGAAAGTAAGGAGTCCTTGACAAAGACTTTTCCCATGCCTGGCGTTTGGTGTGATGGGCTGTCCATCCGTCAGCCCTGTAGGACACAGCCGCTCAGGGGAGGTGCTGAGCCCCCAATAATGGAATAATAAGCCCCCAATAATGGAATCACCAAGGAACAAAAGATAGTCTTTTGTTCTCTTAAGACTCTGATGACATTGCCTGGATAGAATAAGTGAGGAAGGTAATGGGAACACAGTCGGTACCCGGGTTCCACGGGCCCTTGTGTGAGGAAGCAGGGAAAATAGTTTCCTCGTATGTCAAAGTTTCCTGTTGAGCCAGGCAGTCTCGGCTCCCACAGGCTTGGCATGGCTCTTCTGGCTGAACAACAATCTCTGGAAGGCGTTGGGTGCTGTCCAAAGGGCAGGGCCAACCAGGGAGAGGACCATGTAAGTAAGAGCAGAGCATGCCAGTCCTTGCTCTAATCCACTTTGTGTATTAATGCCAATAGTGGCAGCTCTGTGTGAGATCACCTGCCCACTCACGGGCTCTACCTTGATTTCTCTAGGCCAACTGGTGCTACAGGTTGTGTAAGGCCCACTTTCAGAAAGGCCCAGGGGCTCAGCGAGGAGAAGGGAATTCCCGGGCTTGCTCACACAGCTGCCTGGTGGGATCTGACCCCAGAGCTCCTGGTGTTCCCACCATACCCTGGTGCCTCCAGGGGTTTCTACGGTGATAATACCCAGACAGAGCCCTGGGGAAGGTTTCAGCTCCCAGCATCATCAAAAATAAATTAACCTGTAGGGTAAAGAGAGTCAAGCAACTCTAAAGAAATGTGAGAAGCATCTCCAGACATTGGTCATAATACCCACGGGAAGTCTTTTATATATATATGTGTGTGTGTGTGTGTGTGTGTGTATATATATGTATATATGCATATATATGTATATATATGTGTGTGTATACATAGGTATGTACACACACACACACACATATATATATATATATATATATACACATATATGTAAATTTTTTAATGGTCTATTTATTTATTTTTGGAAGAGAGAGAGAACACAAGCAGGGGAGGGGCAGAGAGAGAGGGAGACACAGAATCCGAAGCAGGCTCCAGGCTCAGTGCAGAGCCTGACAGAGGGCTTGAACCCACAAACCATGAGATCATGACCTGATCCAAAGTCAGACACTTAACTGGCTGAGCCACCCAGGCGCCCTGTGCAAGGGAAGTCTTATCTAAGTGGAGAGAAAGATAAGAATTGATAGTTGGGAAAAGGTTGATGAGGTGGGCAGTGAAGAAGGAAGAAGAGAGGGGTGTAGAGAGAAAGAAAGAAAGAAAAAAAGAAGAAAGAAAGAAAGAAAGAAAGAAAGAAAGAAAGAAAGAAAGATGGGAGGGAGAAGGAAGGAAAGAAATAAAGGGAGGAGAGTAAGAAAGAAAGAGAAAGAAAGAAAGAAAAAGAGAAAGAAAGAAAAGAGAAAAATGAAAAGCAACAAAACAGAATGAAAAAAAAAGAAAGAAAGAAAGAAAAGAAGAGAGAAAAGAGTTAGCAAAAAAATCTGTGCTGCATTGATGGGTAAAAAGACCAGGCTGGGCTGGCCTCCCAGCTCCCCTCCACCTACCCACCCACCACCTATATGAGGTCACTTCACCTTTTGTTGTTCATTTCTTCGTGGGGATAAAAATCCTCCTTTTTAAGGGTGATGAAAGGAAATCACATATTTGCAGTGCCTGACAGGGGCGTTCAGTAACCGGGAGCCAGATACTGTTTTAGGGGCTTCACACGTGCCAACTCAAGCATTCCCCAAAACCGTCCTACAGGGAGGTACTGGCATTACCCTCACGTTCAGATAATGACATGAAACCCAGAGAGGTGATGTGGTTACTGGAATTACTGCTGCCATTATTGTGACAAAATGCCAAGGCGGCTGCTACCTTCACCCCAGCGACTAACTTGAGTGGAACATCTCCTGAGTCTCTTAAAGTCTGAACGCATCAGAGAGGGCGCGAGGGGGGTCCAGCGCTCTTTCCGACAGGAAAAGGTCTCACCTTCACGATGACATCCATGGCATTCTTGTTTTCCTTCTTGGCTTCCCCAAAGGACCTCACATTAAAGGAGCAGAGCCTCAGGGCCAGGGCACTGCCGGTGGAAAGGAGGAGAAGCAGGAGGAAGGTGGGCGGCTGAGGCATCCTGATGTTCCTCTGGCTTCAGAGAGAGGGCAGCGGTGTCTGGTGTGCGGGCTCTAGGCCACTACTTCAGGCTCAGCTGACTTATAAAGCCTGCAGATAACAGGAATTACTGGATTCCTTGTTGCTACTTTCACTTCTCTGAGGAACTGAAGATCATGGGTTTTATTCCCCAAGGAAATGGAGAAAAGGGGCTAGTCTTTGAGGAGCCCCTGTTTTTGTCACTCTGGTGAGGAAATCGGCCTGCGTAATTTGGGCACCATCCTCCGCAAAGTCACTCATATCCCAACCGGGAGCCAGCTGTGACATCCGGTCATCCGTCCTGTGGTGGCATGCCATCTGCCTTCTTTCCCTGAGAATTGATAATTCGGAAGCCAACAACCCCGGAGGGCAGCTGGGGTGCAGGAGCCTTCTGTGAGGGGGCAGTGAAGCGGGGGCTGGAGGGAAATCCTGCCAGGCTTTCTGTCCTCACTGGGATTTGGCAGCCAGCTGTCCCTGGACACACCCAGGCTCCAACTCTCTAATCGCCCCGATGGGCGTTGTTAAGGTCAAGTCTAGTTTGAGTTACATAATTTTTTAAGGCAGTTTTACTGTATACAGTTTAATACACCGCATGCTAGCAGTGTGTTCCCAAGAACAGCAACTACTAGCCTGCTAGAACGGGTCAGGAAAATGTGCTTGGACTTTAAGGATGAAGAGCCAGTTAAAGCCCCTAGAAAGATCCACAATTCAACCAGATATTGCTTTAATGTTTGTAAGAGCTGTATGACCCAGGAAAGGAAGGCTTTGTAAGAGCTGTAGGATTTTGACCTAAGTAAAATGAGTTTTGGAGATGTGGGCACGGAGACAGAAGATCTGAAATGCAAAATCCAATCAAGTTGTAAGCCCCGGTGAGACTTGGGCAGACTTGCAGACTTGGGCAAGGAAAATTCTTCTGTGAAGAAGGTGGGTAATGAGAATTGGAAGCCAGCATTGGGATCTCTGGACAACCCCCTCTTTGAAGTGATGGGCGGGTGGCTGTAGCCACAGAGAAAGGTGCAGATATAGAACTAACATACATCCAGTCAGCATCCTGGCCAAAATCTCTGACCAACCATGCCCAGGCAGGCTAAGGAGATAGCCCCAAAGAGCACATGGAGGGAAATAATGGTTTCCTGAGCTCCTGGTGAGACAAAGCTCTCTAGAGCCTATAACAGGCCTCCTTAAATCTCTGGGGGAAATGGTGGTGATTGCCTGGCAAATAGGCATGTTACAACGAGAAGAAGATTTAGAATTAAGTGTGGTACATGCTTTTTGTGACTTTTAAGAAGGAATCTGTACATGCGTACATTTTACGAACGTGTAACGTGAGAGATTTTGGCCCGTTTAACCGACAATTTTTTAATTCCAACGTAAAATGTGCAATTAGGGGGATGGGTCCAGATTCGTGACTTTAAATTGAAACCTTACTAAGGGTTTCCTACTAACCGTATGCACCGTTCTGAAACCTGTATGAGAATTTGGGGTTAACTATGTTTCCATAAGTTTAATTAATTAAAATTACTTAATATTTAGGGTCACCTGGCTGGCTTAGTTGGTGGAGTGTGCAACACTTGATCTCAGGATTATGGGTTCGAGCCCCGTATTGGGTGTAAAGACTCCTTAAAAATAAAAAAATCTTAAAAAAAAAGAATTAGTATTTTAAAAGATGGCTTTTTCATTAGTTCAGGCAACTGAAGAAGTTTTCAAGGAAATGGAGTATACTAAATTTATAAAAGAAGTGTAAAATGTTTGAAAATGGATCTATGACCCCTTAAAAGTAATTAAGTTTGCCGAATGTAGGGTTGGTTAAATTTAGCAAATAAAAACACTAGGTAAATGTGACTTTTAAATCATTCAGATTTAATTGGGCATCCTATCTTCTGTTTTATCTGGCAATCCTACCTGGGCTTATGAAAAGAATAAGAAATTTTATAAGCTGAACTTAAAAGCATGACATTTAAAAAAATGTTTATTTTTTTTATTAAAAAAAATTTTTTTTAACATTTATTTATTTTTGAGACAGAGAGAGAGACAGAGCATGAACGGGGGAGGGGCAGAGAGAGAGGGAGACACAGAATCAGAAGCAGGCTCCAGGCTCCGAGCCATCAGCCCAGAGCCCGACACGGGGCTCGAACTCACGGACCGCAAGATCGTGACCTGAGCCGAAGTCAGACGCTTAACCGACTGAGCCACCCAGGCGCCCCAAAAAATGTTTATTTATTTTTGAGAGACAGAGAGACAGAGTGTGAGTGGGGGAAGGGCAGAGAAAGAGGGAGACACAGAATCCAAAGCAGGTTCCAGGCTCTGAGCTATCTGCACATGGGGCTGGAACCCACAAACCACGAGATCATGACCTGAGCCAAAGTTGGACACTTAACCGGCTGAGCCACCCAGGTGCCCCAAGGACGACATTTTCTAAGACAATAACAATCCTGTCAGGGTCCTGGAATAATGTTTAGTTGCTAGTATCAAAAGTAAGTTACCTGGGAGTGCCTGGCTGGCTCAGTCTATGGTGCATGTGACTCTTGATCTTGGGGTTGGTTGGTTCGAGCCCCATGGTGGGTGCAGAGATTACTTAAAAATAAAATATTTTAAAAAAGTAAGCTAATCTTAGGATGTGAGTCAACTAATCTGTGTTTGAATTTTTAACTTTGATCATTTGAATATTAATTTGAAAAGTAAAGTAAACCTCTGAAGAGTGGTTTCTGCATATAGAAACTGCCCTTAAGGACTTAAAAAAAATCACCTGAACAGTCAGAAAACATTGACCCCATTCGGTAATCAGCACATTCACTGCGTGGAATCGGACTTAGAAAAAAAAAAAAAAGTACCTGGATTCTGGAAAGAAAATTGTAAGCCTCAAGTTTAACTGAAGCCAACTGGGTACAGGGGCTTGGCGGAGTGCTTTCTGTGTTTCATATCACTCAATACTCCTCTAAGCCCTTAAGCTATGCTTCCTCCATTTTATAGATGAGCAAACTGAGGTTTGGGCCCAAAGATACACAGCTAGCCCATTGGAGCTGGGTCATGAACTGAGTCACTCGGACTCCAGACCGGCCTTTCCCCCGCCAAACCAGGCACAGCAAAAACCTTAATAAGGAGCAAACACTGTAGGTGAGAGATGGGAAGGAGACCAAAGTAGGACTTTCACTTTTTACTGTAGACACTTGGGTATTGTTTGTTTGTTTAGTACTTAAAAAGGAAAAAAAAAGTACTAAACAGCTTTTTATTTTTTTTTTAAACCGTTTAAACAGTGCCGGTGGCAACATGTTTTCTGTCTTTGTGCAACTGAGCCAAGGAAAGGCAGCTTTCAACTGGCCCCAAGAGTCACTGATAACATGGAAGGGTCGGAGTGACCAGGCTGTACTGCAGGCTCAAGGAAAGGAGAAACCCCACACTCGTCCATCCTGTGCTGGGAATTGGGAGTTTGAGACAGTTCCTTCCAGGAGCCTAGAGCCCGGAGCCCAGAAGGAAAGGCAGACCCTGGCCTGACCAACGATGCACAGTTTGAAGTGTCCTTCCTACTACCACTTAGTGGCTATGGATGACATTTCCTGGGGCATGTACTTTCAACCACTAGTCTATAAGATGCTTCTAGGAAAAAGGACAAATATATATTACTTCTTCTTGGAGATTTATAACGCACATTAGCATCTTAAATGTTCTGAAAAGTTCTGCAATAAGGAAAGCTGCTTCACTGTGCTGAAACAGGGCGTCCTGACTTTATTGTCCACAGAAACTTTTTCTTCATATAATTCCTTTCAATATCTCGAACAACGTCTGCCTTGGGAAATACCGTCCCAATGTGGCAGGGACAATCAGGTCCCCTCAAAGCCTTACACCCTCATCTTTGTTAATAAGCCCCTACTGAAGGGTCCCATGCATGTCATATGAATGGGTAGAAATGAGGATCAGGAGGTCAGACACATGGTCCCAAACATCACTGGGAGCCACAGCCATCCACCATGGACCCTGATGGGACAGGAGTCAGTGTGGGGCAATAACACTGGGAAAAAGATGGAAGGCAAGGTGGAGACTTCAGGAGGAGTGAACGTGTACAGGCTGAGTAACAGAAAGTAACAAAAGTAGCAAAAAAAAAAACAAGGGGCTTGTGGGAAAGTCCCCACTCCTGGAGGGGGGGATAAGCCGCATGACCCAAACAGGTGTTTCCAGTGACTAATGTCACTCTTTCTCTAGTAATAAACGAGCCCTAGCAATAGTCTTGTAGTGCATGCAAATTGCTCCGGTTATCACATTTCACAGTCAGCTTCCCTCACTCCAACTGTGAGGGGAGGCGCCTTATTTAAATTTGGTTAATCGTGACACACCTCACCTTTGTATGATGATTTACAAATGATGAAGCAGGCTCTGGGTTTTGACCTCACACAGGTTCTTCCACACAAGGCTGTTCCTGGACCTCAAACAAGTCCTTTACTTTCCGAAGAACAGGGCTCAGGGCTCAGTCACTGCTCTGATTAGAACCCTTCAAAGGCCCTTTATTTGACCTAAAGACCAAGCTGATTCTTGTGGCCTCTACTTACCTCTACCTCTTCAAAGTAACACTGTTCTTTTCCCTTCTTCCTCCCCTGGCCTCCCTTCACACCTAGAGGCTTTCAGTTCCCACCTCAGAGCCTTTGCACAGCTGTTCGCTCCGCCCATGCTGCCCTTCCTTCCTCCCCACTCCAGGTCTCAGCTTAAATGCCACTCTGTCAGAGAAACCTTGCCAGAGCCCCCCAGCCCATCAATGTCTTCCCTTTTATTCTCTTCCATGGGGCCTGTGTCTTTTGCTTCATGGCATGTATCATAATGTATGGTTATCTATGGGCTGTGTGTTGTCTGTCTCCCCCTACACACCTCTGCGGGGACAAGGACACCTACGTGTGTCTGCACTGCCCAGGACAGGACTGGCATGTAGCAGGTGCTCAGTAAATCATTGTTGAATGAATGATATGGTGCTTTGACTGACTCCAGAGCCCAGCTTCTCGACCAGCTTGTGAGGACACTGATCCAGGGCAACTCAGGTCCCTGGATAACCAAGGGAAGCCCCAGACCACCGAGACAAAAGAAATACAGCAGCCACCTGCACATAGCGTCTGCCTTTCAGGAAGCACTGGGTACTAAGTTCTCATATAGCTGGAGCAGATCTCTGGAGCAGAGCTGGGAGCAGTGTAAATGTCCAACTTCGGCTCAGGTCATGATCCCACGGTTCATGGGTTCATACCCTGCTGTGAGTGCAGAGTCTGCTTCAATTGGCTCCTCTGTCCCCCTCTCTCTTTGCCCCTCCCTCTCTCACGATCTTTCTCTCAAAAATAAGTTGAAAACAAAAAAAATAGTAAAAAATGGGGATATAATAGCTCTTACATTGTAAAGCTGTGACCATCTTGTGAGTTTATAAATAAAGGCCAGACTCAGCAGTGTCTGGCCCTTAGGAAGTACTCAGCTGGGGTGATACTCTGCCTTTAGAATAAACTGTACAAAGAAGGGACTGTTATCCCCATTTTACAGATGAGAATGTTGAGGTTTAGAGATAATGAAGTCAGGCCCCAGCCTGTAAAGTGACCGTGAAGCGACATAAAAGGAGGAATTCAGGTGTTCGGGATTAATTCCCTTAGGCACCCTTTCTTTATGGTACAAAAAGGCCCATTAACTCCAGACATCATCTGAACAATTGCAAACTCTGAGCCAGTGGTATTTGCAATTAATGGGTTCTATCTCCCAGGGTGGGACCAGAAGGAGGAGAATGATGCCCTGGTCTCAGGCATTTAAGGGGGTGACAGACAACTCAGTAATCAAGATAAATCATATTTTATTGCAATATTTTCACTAATTAATCTTGAGTAAGCAAAACTAACGCAGAGCATCCACTATGAACAAAGTATCAAATATTAAATGAAGACGGAATCCAACCCTCACTTTCATGATCCCGCCTCATTCACCTCATCCTAGTCCTGCTCCTGCGATCTGCAGATCTGAAAAACACTGTGGGCACACTCAGAGCGCAATGCCTGTTAATTCAGAGAATGACACGGGAGAAGACAGCGCCCTCTTCTGGCTGATAGCGAGCACTGCTCCTCTCCTGGGGAGCCACGTTCATCTTTCCTCCTTAGAGCAGCATCTCACTGCTAAAACAGTCTCTTCTGGTACCTCAGCGCTTTTCATCCTGCTGTTTTGAGACACCTAAGGCTGCGGGCAGGCCACACGATGCCATTGGAGCCCCATCACCCCAACGCTTCCCCCTGGCCACTGCACTGCGCTGGATCCATTGCCTTTCTCTCCTTGCCACACGCACGAACAAGCCCAAGGACTTTTCCCTGCTTCTGTGGCCGATTCTAAAGCTACCTGTTAGTGTCAAATTGGCCCTTCCAGGCTGACCATGAGAGGGGAGTGAGGAAACAGGACCAAGAGGTGGAAGGCTTCTCACAGCTGCTGACTGGTGGGTCTTGAGCAGGGAGCTGGCTGCTTGCCTAACTGCACAATTTCTTCTTCTTCTAAGGGTTTGGTGCCAAGTTTTTTTCATTTTAGTTAATTATGCTTTAATTTTTATTTATAAATAATTTCAAATATGCATAAAAGTTGCAAAAATAGCTTGAAAACTCATGTATCCCCTTCATCCAGGTTCACCGATGAACATTTTTTCATTAGTTTTTCATTATTTCATTAGTAATGAAATGCAAATTTCATTACTAATGAAATTTTTCATTAGTAATGAAATGCAAATTTCATTACTAATGAAATTTTTCATTAGTTTTTATACATACAGATTTTTTTTTCCCTCAACCGTTCAAGAGTAAGTTAGAGACATTAGGATCCTTTATCCTTAAATACTTTCAAGTGATTTCTTAAGGACAAGTAATTCGTTTATATAACTGCAAGGCAATTAACACATCAAAACCAGAAGGTTTAGCAACAATACAATATTATTACCTAATCTACAGACCTTGTTCAAATTTTACCAATTACTCTAATAATGTCCTTTATAGCAATTTTTTCTTTCTCGTGCAGGATCCAATCCACGCCTATGCATTGTACTTAGCAGTCCTATGTCCTTGACGCCCTCTAATCTGACCTGTAAAATTCCTAAGCCTTTGTCTTTTATATTCTTGGCATTTTTGAGGTGTGCAGGCTAGCTATTTTGTTGGCTTTCCCTAAGTTTGGGTTTGTCTGAGGCTTCCTCATGATTAGATTCAGGTGATGCATTCTGAGTGGGAATACTGCTTAGGTGTTTCACAGAAGTTCTTAAATAAGCATCTCCTGGTAGTCACAGGGAAGTCAGGTGACTCAGACACAGGAAGTAGATTGTGATTTAAAAGCTCTTAATAACAGTCGCTAACATTTATTGAGTGCTTGCTGTTTGACACGCCTCTCTGTGTTTGTTGATTTGGGCACTATTCTCTCCTTGTAACTGGTGCTTATGTTGGATCACAATAAAACAATAATAGCAGTACAGGTGTTGAGCTTTATTAGGCCCCATATTGTCCATCTTCTTTTCATGTACAAGGTCCATTAAGTCTCACTACCACCCAAGTACTACTATTATCTTCATTTTACACATGAGGAAACTAGCCTCAGAGAGGGTGTCGTGTGCACCAGCTCTCGGAGCTACCAAGCTGGGACTGTTTGACACCAGAGTATGAGCACTTAGTTGGTCCCCTATACCATTTCTTCTCTGGTATGTAGCACTGACAAGGCCCTGCCAGTATTCCAGCTCAGAACACTGAGAACATTCCATGTCCCACCCCCTAGACTCCCAGCAAGCTGGGATGTTTTCTCCCCCATATTCTGAACTCTCCAGCTTACCCCACACATAAGGAGCATGAGAACTTGGGAGATACCCCATGCTGTGAGTAGGGGACCTCAGTAGGGGGTGTGGTGTTCTCCAGGGGCAGATATCCCTCCTGAGTCATCACCCATTGGACAATTATTTACAAATCCACTGAAAATTACATCAGTCCCAAAGACAGGGCGAGGAGTGCAGCTATGAGCAGGTGTCAATCTTTTTAAAAAGTTTTTTAAATGTTTATTTATTTTTGGCAGAGACAGACAGAGTGTGGGCAGGGGAGGGGCAGAGAGAGAGGGAGACACAAAATCCAAAACAGGTTCCAAGCTCTGAGCTGTCAGCACAGAGCCTGATATGGGGCTCGAACTCACAAACCACAAGATCATAAGCTGAGCACTTAACTGACTGAGCCACCCAGGTGGTGTCAATCTTCAACCAGTGACTCATAAATGATTCTTGATGCAGGAATCCTACTGCAGGATGACATTTCTCCTCTACAGGCAGAGCCTGCTCCGAAGTCAGCCAAGAACCAGATTTACGTGCAGGCCAGTGTCATTCCTAAGACATGACCTTAAGAATTCAGCCCTAGAGATTTGTTGCCACAAGTCCCAGCCTGGAACCGGGATCATTTTGCATCATGGGTGTTTTAGGGGATTTGTTATTCACTCATTTAACAGTTAGCATACTAAATGTGGAGGGAGATACAGAGATGAATAAGGCAGCTCTTGCTCTTGGGGACTCAAAATTAGATAGTTAATTGGACTTGCCTTTGGTTTCTGTGCCTCTGAGTCTTCATTGTGTATCCAGTGGCCAAAAAACAATTATGAATATGAATTACCAATGTAAATCTTGGACTCGAACCTCTTTGAGCCCCATTGGCCACCATTTTCTCTGGACCATTATGACCTCTCTGACTGCAGAGTCAGGAAGGGTGACCAACCCTCCCAGTTCGCCCAAAACTGAGGGGGGCTTTTGGTGCAAACACAGAGAAAGTCCTGAGCAAACTGGGATGAATTGGTTACCCTAGTTTAGCTGGGAACAAGGGCAGCAGGAAGAGAATGAGCAAGTGGGAGAGTAATAACAATAGTCAACATTTATTTTGTTTAAGAATTTAGTAACAGTTAGGGTGCCTGGGTGGCTCAGTTGGGTGGCTCAGTCGGTTGAGTGTCCAACTTCGGCTCAGGTCATGATCTTGCAGTCCGTGAGTTCGAGCCCCGCGTTGGGCTCTGTGCTGACAGCTCAGAGCCTGGAGCCTGCTTCGGATTCTGTGTCTCCTTCTCTCTCTCTGCCCCTCCCCTGCTCTCTCTGTCTCTCTCTGTCTCTGTCTCTCTCTCAAAAATAAACATTTAAAAACAATTTTAAAGAAAGAATTTAGTAATGGTTAGAATAAATTTATGAAGTAAGTACTATATTACCCCTATTTTATAGAGGTGTAAACTGGGACCCAAAGAAAGGAAGCAACTTGTCAGAAGTGTATACTTGGTAAATGAAGAGTCAGGCCTGTCAGAGAGCAAATCCTGTGTTCCCGGCCATCACTCTGCACTGCCTCAGTGGTCTCATGTATAAATGTGGTGCAGATGAAGTCTCGAACGATGTTTGAGATGAATTCTCAGAGACTGGAAGGAGACTCCCTCTGGCAGCAGTAGTCAGTGGAAGTCATGTTTCCATGGAGACCCAATCAGATCCAGCCAAGCTGCGTTTACATGTAGCCATAGCAGCGGAGAGCTGCCATCACTCAAATGTGGTGGATTTCTTAAGAAAAAGACCCTCAGGAACAATTTCCTGAGCTTCCACCAACGCCCATTCTATCATTCAAGACTTTGGTGGAGTCTCCACAGCAGCCTGCAAAATGTGAGTCATGTGCAAGTGTAGAAGGTGTTCATTGAGTACTGTGGTTAAGAGCACAGATTTGGAGACAGGTCTGTCTCTACTGCATCACTTGCTGGCTACACAAGCTTGGGCAAGTTACCTAACCTTGAGCCCAGTTTCCTTGTCTGTTAAATGGTGGAAGTCATAATATCCACACTGCACACTGTTGTAAAGATGAAAACAAATGGGATAGTGCATGAAAAGCACAATGCCCAGGACAGGGTAGGGAATGAAGAAGTGTTCACTAACTGTTAATTAACATCTGCTCATCCTATGTTTTTAAATGAGAACAATCCACTTGAGAACTGACACAAAGGAGCAGATGACAGTCTATTCCCCACAGCTGTGTTCTCCCCTTTGCTTTGTCTGCCCCACACCTCTCTACTTCCTCCCATTGTCCTTTCCACCTCTGGCTCTTTGGCCTGTTTCCAGCCACTTGTGTGCTACTGGGAAGAGATGACCAAACTTGGTACCTCCTGCTCCAGTCCCATTGGGTACCCAGTACCTCCAGTCCCTACAACCCCAACTGGGGCATCAGGAACCACTGCCTGAAGGGTGACCAAACTATAATCCATCCACATGGATGTGTGATCCAGCTCCCTGCATGACCTCACAGCTCAGAAAGGAGACAAGATAAAAACAAATGAAGAAGCATTATCCTTTTGATAAATTAGATTAGAGGGCATCGTGATTTAGATGGCATAATGTAACATACGTCTTTGAAAGTGTCATTAAGATGTTTATATCTAAGTGGCTACCTGGTGGGATGCTTAAGGGCCCCAGGAGAGACACCAGGGACAGCTAAGAGGGACAGGTCTCAGGACAGTGTCATGAGTGATGTGGATGCTGAAATGAAACCTGTGAGGACCTTAAGAAATATGTGTTTTCTTAGCAAGAAGAACTATGTGCTAAACACACACACACACACGTTAGTAGCCTTCAGCCATTGATTCTCGGTTCACGCTGGAGGCTTCATAATCTCTGTTCCCCAACTGATCCTTGACTATTCAAAGATGGTTTCTAAGCCCCTCTCAGAACTGGGCGAGCCCAGTAAATGCTTGGTGTATGAACCACACTGATGCTGATGGCTGATATTATGCACACGTCCTCTGTGCCAGGTCTGGTGCTAACCTGTAAACACACTATTCAGCTTGATCTTGTCTGCAGCCCTGTGAGGTTGGTACCATCGTCAATTGTTCGTCACCACCTCCTACGTATAGATGGCGAAACTCAGGTTTACACAGACAGCTAGTAAGTGGCAGAGCTGGACCCGGATCCACTGTCTTCACCTGAGAGTTGTTCCAGTGACTCAGACACTTGGAGCTCGTGTTTGCTCACCTGCTACCTGGCTAGCCCAGCCATCAGTCCCAATTTGGTACCTGTATCCCCAGTGTCCTTGGGGTACTGCTATCTCCCCTAACCTCAGTCAGTGTGGTTTAGGTGAGGTAGGAAAGGATTTCTTAAACAGGACATAAAAAGCACTAAACACAAAGGATAGTTTGACAAAATTAATGTTTGTCCAAAAGCACTAAAGAAAGTGAAAAGATAAGCCACAAACTGGGCTTTGCAGCACATATAACTACAAACCATTAAGACACAGACAATTAGAAAGATGGGGAAATGACACAAACAGATATTTCACAGACACGGAAACACAATGGCAAACAAATATATGAGTAATTGCTCAAGCCCATTAATGATACGCATAAAGATTAAGATCACAATGAGATACCCCTTCAGACCTACTAGATTAGAAGCAGTCAGTCTGATGGTTCCAAGTGTTGGCAAGACCCTGAAGGTATTCTCCTATGTTGTCCTTCTAAAAGTTTAGTTTCGCTTCTTATATTAAAGTCTTTAATTTATCTTGAATTAATTTGGAGAGGGGTGGGTTGTTAAATTCCATGTTTTTCTATATGAATAATCAATTGTCCTAGCATTTTTACCGAATTGTCCCTCCTTTCGCCAGTGATCTGAAATGTCACCTCCCTCATAAGTCAAGTTTCCTTATGTATGTGGATCTGTTTCTGTGATTTTTTTTTTTTTTTTTTTTTGAGTAGGCTTCATGCCCAGCATGGAGTCCAATTCTGGGCTGTGAGATCAAGACCTTAGCTGAGATCAAGAGTCGGATGCTTAACCAACTGAGACACCAAGGTGCTTCTTTTTCTGTGATTTTTATACTGTTTCATTAGTGTTTTTATCTATCCCTACATGAATACACACTGTCCTAATAACTATACTTTTATAACAAGTCTTGATATCTAATTTTTCTTCTTCATTGCAAATATTTTTACTTTTCTTGGACCTTTGCTCTCCCATATGAATCTTAGAATCAGCTCATAATTTTCTTTTTTACCAACTCGTAATTTTTTTTTTACCACCTCGTTCCTAATTAATTATTGAAAAGCCCTGTTGAGATTTTGATTAGAATCATTTCTGATTTTGAAGGAAGCATTTCTAACTTTTCATTATTGAAAATGATAATTGTTGTAGGTTTTTAATTTTGGTGGCCGCCTTTTAACCTGATCAAGGAAGTTCTCTTCCTAGTTTCCTATCAGTTATTACCAAGAAAGACTGTTGAATTTTAAAATTTTGCAAACATTGGGATGATCTTATGGTTCCCTTTTAATATATTGATGTGGTTAACTATAGGAATAGATTTCCTAATGTTAAACTATCCTGACATTCCTAGAATAAACCTGTCTTGGTAATGATACATCATCCTTTTTATGTATTGCTGGACTCAATTTACTAATATTTTATTTAGGGTTTTTACTTCTATGTTTTTGAGGGATTTAGGAGTAATATTGGTCTGATCTTGTTTGGTATGGAATTTAGACTGGTATAATAGGGTGAATTGGGATGTGTTCTCTCATTTTCTATTTTCTAGAAGGGCTTATGAGAGAGTAATATGATATATGTCTTGAAAGTTTAGACTCACTTCTAGAATCATCAGGCTTTAGTTTTTCCTTTGACTAAATATTTCATCAATTTCTCTAATAAGATTCATGTTTTCTATAGTTGACAACTGATAGAATTTGCTGGTGAATTGAACTTGTTATCACTATGTAGTGTCACTTTCCATCCTTAATGATTTTTGTTAGTCAGTCACCATAACACAGTGGTGGTGTTTCTTTTGGATACTGTTTGTGAGGTGTATCATTTTCCACACGTTTACTTTTAACCTTCCCAAATTCCTATATTTTTTGGAGTGCCTCTTGAAACAGCACCTCTTGGATTTTTGTAACATCCAAGTTGACAATTTCTGACTTTTAACTGATGAGTTTAGTTAATTTACTATGTTTATTAGTAAATCTGGACTTTTTTTAAATTATCTTTTTTGGGGGGAGGAATCTTACTTTTTCTACAATTCTTTGGGTTGGTTGCATTTGTTTATTGGCTTATGTAATCCCCCCCCCCCCAGTTTGAAAGTTATACATGTTATTTATATTACTTTAGTGAATACCATTGACAATGTACCACACATAATTAATAAAGCCAAAATTACTATCTTAATTCCCTTCCCACACCAATGCAAAAGCACTGGAACACTATTTTTTTTTTTACCACCTCATTCCTAATTTATTGTTGTCTCTTATTTTAGTTCTGACCTTGTGTAAACATACAGATTATGGGGGCGCCTGGGTGGCTCAGTTGGTTGAGTGTCCGGCTCTTAATTTCTGCACTGAGTGTTGTGCCTGTTTGGGATTCTCTCTCTTTCCCTCTGCCCCACTCCTCTGCTCTTTCTCTCTCTAAAAAAATAAAAAAAATTAATTAAAAATAAACTTATGGATTATGCATTATGTCATCATTATTGTTTTGTACTGACAATTTTGTTTAGATTCACTCTATTTACCAATTTCCTCACTCAGTATGTCTTCTTTCATTTCAGTTCTTAATTGGGTCTTTTTTTTTCTTCTTTCTGAGGTATATCTTAGAAGTTCAGTTTGTCAAGTCTTCCAGTTGTAAATTCACTTTATTTGTATTTAACCCTTATTCCTGAAAGGCTGAGGATCCAATTCTCAGGTCTTTGGAGATATTATTCAATGCCTTTGAGTTTCCTATGTTGCCATTCAGAAATCTGCAGGAAATCTAATTCCTTTTCTTTTTTTTTTTTTTTAAATTTTTTTTTTCAACGTTTTTTATTTATTTTTTTGGGACAGAGAGAGACAGAGCATGAACGGGGGAGGGGCAGAGAGAGAGGGAGACACAGAATCGGAAACAGGCTCCAGGCTCCGAGCCATCAGCCCAGAGCCTGACGCGGGGCTCGAACTCACGGACCGCGAGATAGTGACCTACCTGGCTGAAGTCGGACGCTTAACCGACTGCGCCACCCAGGCGCCCCTCTAATTCCTTTTCTGGGGAATAATCTGTCTTTTTTATCTCTAGCTGCTTTTAAGTTCTTTGTTTTTATTTTTATTTATTTTTATTTTTTTAAAGATTTTTATTTATTTTAAGAGAGAGAGAGCAGGCAAGTTGGAGAAGGGCAGAGAGAAAGGGAGAGGAGAATCCCAAGCAGGTTCCATGCTCAGCATGGAGCCCAACACAGGGCTTGGTCTCATGACCTGACCCAAAATCAAGAGCCTGGATGCTTAACCAACTCTTAATTTCGGCTTAGGTCATGATCTCAGGTTTGTGGGTTTGAGCCTCATGTGGGACTCTGTGCTGACAGTGCAGATTGACAGTGTGGAGCCCGCTTAGGATTCTCTCTCCTCTCTCTCTGCCCTTACTCTGCTCACATGTACACACATGTGTGCTCTCTCTCTCTCTCTCTAAAAATGGTTGAATAAATTATTTTTAAAAAGATTTTATTTTTAAGTAATCTCTACACCCATCATTGGGCTCGAATTCACAACCCTGAGACCAAGAGTCGCATGTTCCACCCACTGAGACAGCCAGGCACCCCTTCTTTGTTTTTAGTATCCTGCAGTTTCACTACAATGTCTCTTGGTGTGGATTTCCTATTATTTATCTTGCTTAGGATGTGTTATGCTTCCTAAAACTGGGGATTCGTGTCTTTTTTCTGCTCTAGAAATTCTTACCCTTTACCACCTCAAATATGGCCTCTCCTCCTTTTTTGAATTTTTGTAAACGTTTATTTATTTTTGAGACAGAGAGAGACAGAGCATGAATGGGGGAGGGTCAGAGAGAGGGAGACACAGAATCTGAAACAGGCTCCAGGCTCTGAGCTGTCAGCACAGAGCCTGACGCGGGGCTCGAACTCACAGACCGTGAGATCATGACCTGAGCCGAAGTCGGACGCTTAACCGACTGAGCCACCCAGGCGCCCCTGGCCTCTCCTCCTTTGATGCTGCTTAAATGGATTTTAGATCTGCTCAGTCTATTCTGCATATTTTGTAATATCTTGTTTTCATATTTTTCATGTCATATCACTCTGTTGTCTTCTGATTAATTTCTTCAGATAGGTCTCCCAAATCACCATATTTGGTTAATCATGATCCATGAGAATCCTGAGCAACTTACTCTTTGATGAGTACACTATCCCTGAAGCTCTGAGAACAATTCCATGAAGCATGTCGAATGTAACTCTTGAAATCTGAATGATGAGATGGCCAATGTCTTAGAGGAAGATGCTTCAGCCCAAGCCAGGGAGATTGTCCCTAACTCTGGATGGATTCCAGCATACTAACAGAGGCAGATTTTACGAGGTAGTTACCAGTGGCCTCAGAGATGTTCCTTTGCCACATCTCTGAAGCTTTTTGTCCATGACCCATTCTTAAAAACCAGGACCTGCCCAACTCAACCAGGTTCTGCCAGTCTGGAGGGTTTGGCAGGAGGGAGGCTGCCTTTGTGGTGGAGTTAAATACCAAGAGAGTCCTGCTGGGCACTGGTCCCACCTAGGTCTGGAGCAAGAGGCAGACAAGGAAGCCTTCATTCAGGGCAGCAGAAGATACCACTCCTCACCCCCACCCCTCACACACTGCTCAGCACATAGTAAGTGCTCAGTAAGATTTTATTATATGAATGAATAAACACTCTGATGGAAGAAGTCCCTAGTGCAGTGTGGGCCTGCTGGAGGAAGTGACATCTAAATGGAGGCATAGAAAAAATAAATAAATTGAGGCACAGTCAAGAGGAAGTAGTCAGGCCAAGAAGAAAAAGAAGAGTTCTTGGTGGAGGGAACAGCCCATTCAAAGGCCAAAGTGGTAGAATTCAGCTTGGGCACCCTCAGAATACTAGATGAGGGTGCAGTGGTAAACTGAGGCCAGATGCTCAAAAATCCAGGCTTTGTGGTAGATAAGCTAGTCAAACAACACCATTTGAATTTAATGGGTGATAACTTTTATGCTCCCCTCCTAATTTTTTATTTGCCTAATTAGGTTTAACTGTCCTTAAAAAGAAGAAATGACCATAGTGGGGATTCAACCAGCAGTGGATGAAAGCCTTTCCAAGGTTACTATTTTGTGTCCCACCCTCTCCCCCGCCACCCCCAGCTTTGGAACCAGGTGCAGGGTTTGAATTCCCAATCCTGTCCTTTATAGGCTGAACCCATGGGCAAGCGGCTCACCTTTCTTCTGAGAAAGGAAGCCAATCACAACGCGTACCTTACAGTATTAAATGAGACGACATGTGTAAGGCAGTGTTGCTTGGCTTGCCTGTGAGCCTGTGCCTATCTTTCTGAGCCTTTGGGGGGCAGAGATCCAGCCAGAGTCACTTTGGAGCCACGTGCCCAGTAGCACTAGGCACATAGTAGCTGCTCAGTAAATGAAACAACGCCTCGACGAACTCTGGCGGTGCCTTGTGGAACTGTGGCTCCTTGGGTCCCAGTCCGCAGCCTTTGCCCTAAGTGAGCTGTTTAGGGGCGGGGCGGGGCGGCCGGGTTCTGCCCTCGGCACTTAGCGCTGAGCGCGGAGAGCAATAGCCGCTGGCACTGGGGCCTGGGCTCTTAAGTGCTTGGAGACAGGTTGCCAAGGTCGGGTTGTGGAAGCCACTAACTCGCCCCTCCGGGTTTAACGCTCTGAGCTGGGGCGCAGAGGAGCTTAGGGTAGACCGGACGCTGCGGCCGCGGAGCTGCGCCAGGGGCGACGAAGGCGGAGCCGGCTTTTCCGTCGGCTGACTCAGGCCGGCGCGGCGCGCCTTTAAGGCGTCCGGCTGAGCCGGGCGCGGGGAACCGAGCGACGCGGGCACGAGCGCAGCTGCCGGACGCGAGCGCGGCTGGGGGACGAGGACTGGCCTCTGGATCCCGCGGCACTATCCGTGCGCCTGAGGTCAGGTGAGCGCCGGCGGGCCGGGCGGGGGGTGCGCACCTGAAAGCGAGGGTATCCGGGGGCTCCCCCCCCGCCGCCCCGCCCCGGCCCTGTGACCTGCCCTCCACTTTTCGTTGCAAGGCTGCCAGGCCGCCCCGCACGCGGCGCACGGGGCGAAATGGGTCGGGAACCTGCACCTCTGTTTCTACTCCGTTCCCTCGCTCCGGCATTAGCCCCTGCACGCTCCCCTCCAGTGCCTGGATAGGTTTGACATTCCCCGAATCCCAGATGCCCCCACTTCCCAGGCTGCCTGCTGCCCTAAGCCCAGGGACGAGGTGAGGCTGGGTCGGGGACCTGCACCCTTTTTCTGTTCCGCCTCCCACCGCTGGCTCCGGCACCAGTCCTTCTGCGTCCCTCCGGGTGGCTGGATGGTTTGGAGGCTCCTGCACCCTCGTTCCTCTCACTTCTCGAGGAAAGGCTGCAGCTCGACCTCCCAGCTAATGGCGCCAACCCCCGTCCGGTCCCCAGATACCTGCGCCCCTCGGGACCTCTCTCCCCCAGCCAATACCTACCCCCAGCAGCTTTTCAGCTCACTTTTCCTCAGCCCACCCCAGTTACCCTGGCCTCATGCCCTCTCCTCCCAGCAACCCTTGAGTCAAGATGCTGGTACAACCATCCCAACAGCCCGGTGCCGCCCGGCAACCCCCGGCAACCCCCAGCATCCCCCGCCTACACTTTCACTGGCTTCTTGGCAGCCTTGGAAATTCGGATTGTGTAACGCTGGCTGCAGGGCAGAGCACATGCAGATGAGTGGAGGAGGCCAAGTTGACAAGAGAGATAGGGAGAGAGGAAGAGGGTGCCAGAGGGTCTAGAGGCTGTGCATCCAGGGATATGTACCTTGAGCCCTTTTTGTGCTCCGAGGTTTGGTTGATTAAGAACAGGTTTCAGCTTGGACTGGAGACCAGCATTTGCCTCACCTCTCACCTGTTCAGAAAACCCTAATGGCTGGCTCTACCTGGCTGGGAGTTAAGTTATTATAAATAATAGCTGAAGTGGAATAAGTACTGGCTGCCAGATCATGTGCTAAGCACCTTTAGAGGATTACCTGCCTTACTTCTCCCAACAGCTCCCAGAGGTAGGTACCAATGTTATGCCCATTTCTCAGAGGAAGAATGTGCCCCCTTCCCAGGGCACAGTGGATCTGACCTCAAAGCCCCCATTCTGAACCACTAGACTTATTTTTACCCAACCGTAACTAATAAATTCTTATCAACATTTTTATAACATAGGAAGTCAGAAATAAGAGAAATTAATAATCTATGTTCTTAGCGCCAATTTATTTTTCTAAAAATATTTTCTCAGACCAACGAGGGGTCCTGGGTGTCCTCCTCAAGGAGACTGATGCCCAAAGAGAAGGGACGTGCTGGAGGCCATACAGCTAAGAAGTACCAGGGCTGGGATGCTAAACATGTCCTGGGATGGTCAGTCCTCACTTCCTGGGTTCCCAGTACTGCCCCAGCCCATCAGCCTAGGCCCCTGGAGATTCTGTTCCCTCTTTGTATCCTGATTCCCCCCTCCCCCACCCCCTGCCTCCTGTGCTATAATCCAGGCAGGTGACCTGCTGCCTTTGCTTAAGCTCTTCCCTCCTCTGGGAATGCCCTCCCTGGAATCTCTGAAGTCTAAATCTTACCTTAGCTCCAGCTCACCGGTCCCCTCCAGGAACACACCTCTGATTCCTCCCCTGGCCCCAACTGAAAGTGATTCCTTTCTCCCCTGGGATCTTATAACTGGGATCCTACTGCCTTCCACCTTCATGATGGCATTTGGAAAGTTCTGTCTGCATGTGTCTGCCTATGCTCTCTGGGGCAGCTATGCTGGCGGGATCAGAAGCGTTCCTCAAGACCCTTTTTCCCATCTGCCTGGTGAAGCCCCAGGACAAAAGGGGAGAGAGAGAGAGAAAGAGAGATCCGGGGTGGGGGGGGGTGGGGGGTGGGGAGAGTTATGACATGGTTTCCAAAGTAAGGATAGACTCAGAATTTCTGAACCCTGCAACACCAAACTCCCTTCATTGAGCTACAGCCTGATCACAGGGAGAATGGCTCAGCATGGTACCTAACATTATAATTACAGGTTTGTTTTTGTTCATGACCCAGAGGATTCCCCCCAGAGAAACTTGGGTCCAAATCCCACTGCTACCACTGCTACCTGTGTGGCCATGGGCCTATTATCTAACCTCTCTGAGTCTTAGCTTCTGGTAATGGCACCTGTTTCAGAAGGCAATGGTAAGATTTAGATAAAGCACAAGGTCCAGCATGTGGTAAGCACTCAGTAAGCACCAGCTATTATGGAGAGTGAGACAGTGTTGGCTACCACTTTGAATTACTGGAAATGTATTCAATCGTTACTGACTGGCTCATATTGACTCTGCTTAGAGGTGGGCCAGAGGAGTCCCAACCAAGAAGAGGTAAGCATTTTTTTTTTTAAGATTTTAATTTTTAAATCATCTCTACACCCAAAGGGGGCTTGAACCCACAACCCCAGGATCAAGAGTCACATGCCCCACCGACTGAGCCAGCCAGGCACCCTGAGATAAGCATCTTGTGTGTGTGGTCAGAAAGGCCTCTGAAGCTTTCTTCGACACTACACCGTCCATTGCTTTGGTAAAAAGAATGGCCTTTTCTGTTTTTTAGCTTTAAAAATCTGAGCTTTGAGTTCTGTGAGGCTGCACATATCTAGAGTAAACGTGTGAATACAGTTCATGCAATTGTAAGTAATTGTGAAACTACTGATAGGAAGATAAAACACTCGTTCTTAGAGGTTACATGGGTTTGCACTATGTGTTGGTTCAGACTTATCTTTGGGGCAAAAGGTTTGAATCAAAGATTTGCTTTGGATTAGGGAGAGAAGGAAAATAACAGTGAGTGTTTTTTCCTAGTAAGCAGCTCAGAGTAGAAATCTGCTTCCCTACCAGTCATATTCTTTACCAATGCCTGATTGTTTTGGTGACTAGGTCAATTTTTACAGTGATGAGTGTTCAAAAGAAAAGGACCAGGAATGTCTCCCTCAAAGCTAAGTGTTTGGAATATGCTGGAAAACCGGCTCGGCGGGTTGAAAAAAAAATCGTTAAAATTTCTCCTAATTTGATTATTGGCATAAGTTAGGATTGCCTTTGATAATTTCAAGACTGTTGCGCTTAGATATTTTAAGGCATACATTTTTGTAAGTTTTCATGGTTCTGTGGCATTTAGCAGGCTATAGGACTTTATCTCTGTGACCCTGTAGGGACATAAATACTTTTCATACTGTCAACATGGTGGCTATCAACTTCAAATTAAATAAATTTAAAAATTCTCTTAAGTCACACTAGCCATATTTCAAGTGCTCAATAGTGACTGTATTAGGTAGAGCAGATGGAGAACATTTCCATCTTTCCAGAAAGTTTTGCAGGATGGCGCTGTTTATACCAAAAAGGCCATGGGCGAACAGGGTTAAGTTCCATTCTTTCTGGCAAGTCACTTGGGGACCAAGAAATGGAATGTGCCGAGGATATTTCATTGTCAAGAATTAGGATGATACTTGGGGCGCCTGGGTGGCTCAGTCGGTTAAGCGTCCGACTTCAGCTCGGGTCACGATCTCGCGGTCCGTGAGTTCGAGCCCCGCGTCGGGCTCTGGGCTGATGGCTCAGAGCCTGGAGCCTGTTTCCGATTCTGTGTCTCCCTCTCTTTCTGCCCCTCCCCCGTTCATGCTCTGTCTCTCTCTGTCCCAAAAATAAATAAACGTTAAAAAAAAAAAAAAAATTTATAAAAAAAAAAAAAAAAAGAATTAGGATGATACTTAAATCCCCTTAGCCTCATTTTCACTTTCTGGTTCACTGTCGTTTAACCCTGCCAGATTCAAAGGATTAGGGAGAAGACGGAATCAAATGAAATGTCTTCTAGCAGTGTTTCTCCATCCTGGCTGCATGTTAGAATGGCCTAGGGAATTTTAAATTATTTTATTTTATTTTGAGAGTGAGAGAGAGCACATGCAACTCACATGCACAGGAGCAAGGGAGGGGCAGAGAGAGAGAGAGGGAGAGAGAGAATCCCGGTCAGCCTGAAGCAGGACTCGATCTCACACCCGTGAGATCATGACCTGAGCCAAAATCAAGAGTGGGAGACTTAGCCAACCTAACCATCCAGGCGCCCCCACCTAGGGAATTTTTTAAAAATACCCATGTCCAGCCTCTGCCCCAGGCCAAATGAATCTGAATCTCTGGGGATGGTTTCCCAGAATCTATATTTTTAAAATGCTACCTGGGGGAGTCTGTGCAGCCAGGCCTTCAAGACTGTGAACTTAAAAGAAAAAAAATCCCTGAGGACTGGAAGACAGTGTTTCAAGGTAGATATAGTAAGTGGCTAAGAATGCTCCTTATTGATTTACTTTAGCAATAAATCCAGGGTTGGAGGTCAGTGGGTTCACTTCCTCCAAAAGGGCTCTCGGTTGAGGACAGCTTTGTCCCCAAGGGTGCATTTGGCAGTGTCTGGAGACATTTTTTCTTGTCACGACTTAGGGGTGGCTTCGAGTGGGTAGAGGTCCCAGATTCTGCTAAATATCCTACAATACATAGGACAGCCTCCCACAACAAAGACCTGGCTGGCCCAAAATGTCAGTTGTGCCACAGCTGAGAAACCCTGATCTAGACACAATTTTTGCAAACCAAAGTCCTATCTGACCTTGGATGTAGTTGTCTCTTGAAAGAAGGTCAAGATATGCTCCTAAACTGGGCCCTCAGAAACCCTCTGGATCGTATTCCAGGCTTTCCGATCCCAGAAGCCACGTAGGGTGTCACTGCCTGTCGTTGGATGCGTTTGGGGCTGCACCAAGGAAACTGCTGATTCAGGGGCACAGGGCAGTCTGCGGATGACGTGGGGAGAGGTTCTTACACTGCTGCAGGTTGGGATCCTCTTCTTTTTGTGAAGCAATTATATAAAGTAATAGCAGCCTTTGCCTTGGGCTATTTTCCAGAAGCTGTGGCTCTGTGGCTGTTGGCGTTGGATGTTTACTTTGTGATATACCCCAAACAAGATTCGAGCCTTGTGTGTGATGAATTTTGGGAATGGAGCAATGGGCTAGACTCTGGGAGTATCAAGACAGCAGCACAGACACGCCCACTGACTCCCGCATCTGAGTGGCACTGGAGGGGATGGAGGGGTGTCAGGGCTGCCTCCCCAGGCGTGGGAGGGCAGGCAGGGTCTTCCCGGCTGTACAGAGTGAGCACTTGGTATCTGCCCGTCACTGCTTGGGGCAGTCTCCACGCATCCTCTCATTTTGTCCTTTCACAGGGGCTGTAGGAGGTCAGCTGATTCGCCAAGTCACACAGCTGGTGGGTAGCGGAGCAGAGATTTGAACCCAGGCTGTAGAACTGCAGAACTGAATCCCCCGAGGAGCATTTACAGACTGGGGCTGTGCTTCCCAGCCAAGACTTGTAGGACGAGCTGGAGCTCACCAGGCAGGGGGGAGAAAAGGCACATGGGGGAGAGGGTGTCATGCATGCCAGAGCCGTGGAGGTATGAAAGAGCATGGCATGTCAGGGATTATAGCTCACTCAGAGACAGGGGGGGTGTGTGACAGGAGAGGATGATGCTTGAGAGACGGGGAGGTATGGAATCCTATGTAGCCGTGTGAATCGTGCTGAGGACCACTGGGAGCCACTGGTGGAATGGGATGGAGGCAGAGAAAGAGCTGTGTGACATTGGGCAGCTTGCTTAACCTCTCTGAGCCCCAGCCTCCCATCTGGGAAAGGCCTCTAAAACTCAGCACTGCGAAGATTGTTCATTTTGTTGGTGACCATGAGGAACAGAGTGAAAGAGTGGCCTGCAGTGGCACTGGTGGACAGCCCTGTTGATTTGTGACCTCCTGGCTTATCCTTATTTACGAAGTGCCTGCCACAGGCAAGGCAGTGTGTCCTCAAGTGCTGTGGCAAGGTGCAGAGATGTAGTAAGACTCGTGTTGAAGACTTGCAGCCTCGTGGAGGGCACAGTGAGTGTTCTCACGGGTACTGTGATAAAAGACACACATCCCCAGGGCCACAAGAGACGAGTATTCCGACAAAATGTCTGAGGCATGGAGGTTCCTAATGACTGGGGGACCAAGGGCAGGTACACTGAAGGAGATAACTCCTAGCTCTGCCAGAAAGATTCGTGAAGGAAAAGATCGGGGTAAGTCATGGGCATCCTCCAGGTGGAGAGATTGGGGGAAATAGAGAAAAATAAAAAACCGGTTCAGGTGCGGTCATCCAGAGGGTCAGAGTATCAGCATTTCTGGTATCTGATTCCCTGTGGTTTCCAGATTATAGAGGAGAAGCGGAAGTCATCATAGTAGGAAAATATTCAGTAATGAACTTGCGACGTTCAGACTGAGCCTCCACTCTATCACCCCTGCCTCTGTATTCAAGCCAGGCTCTGGGACCATCTACATCTTGGTCATCTCTCCCAGCTCGTAGGATGTTTTGCAAATACATACAGGACAAACACTGAAATTGTAACTCTTGTGAGAGAGGCAAGACTTCATGAAATGAAAGCAAGCAATGTTGGAGAACTGCTGGAATGACATGTCAAGGCAGTAATAGATGAGGATCTGGCAGTGTGACACCTGATGAAGAAAAGGGGAAAGAGCCTTGAAAATCAAACAAGTAAGCCCTTGAGAGATCAATTGGGTATGTTTGCAAAAATGTCCTTTTTGCAATAGTCCTGGTCACCAAATGTTAACTGGAAGGATTTATCAGGCTTTAAAATGATCCACGTGAGATTTATTCTTTGTTCTAAGAATTAGCACAGGATTGCAGTTATGACCTAATTTTGTTTAATGTTTACTATTGCTTTTAAAATACATTTGATTTGGGTTTTTTTTTTTAATGTGGATTAAGTTCTAAACAGAACTGTTTTCCTCTTAACTGTGAACTCTCCTACGTGGTTTCACCACGTCCCTTTTTCTGATGCTGATTCTCCTGGGTTACAGAGATGTCCTTCGGAAGGAGATTCTGGCTAGAAAGAAGGTGGGGACCAGCTCACAAAGGGCCCTGAATGCTGGGCCTCTGCTGGGAGCCAGAAGTCTTGTCCTGATTAAAAAAAAAAAAAAAACAAAAAACCTCCTGGCTGTTGATAACAGGGCTCCTTTTTGTGGAACTCCGACTTTGTTCCTGCAGTTAGAAAATGCTGTCGACCAACTTCACCTCCTTTAGAAGTGACAAAACCCTCTTTAATCTCCTTGCTTTTCTTTTTATTTCCAATCACAGATTCCACAATGGGAGAATGTTTTTCTTTGGGGTGCTGAGGTTCTATTTTAGGCCCTCTGCTATTGCATACCCATATAGAAGGCTATTTTAATTCTTTTCAGTCATGTGGAAGATAGTCACTTAAGCGGTGCTCTTTCTAGCACTTTACCTTTGAGAGGTGACCTCAGCTGATGACAGTGCATGCATTTGCACTAATCTGTAAGAGAAGTGCTGGAATAAAAATTTGTTCTGGACTCCCTGAGAGCCTGAAGTCTTTGGGATCTTTGGAGATCAAAGGTCAAGTAACTTTGGCTCTTCTTTTATCCAGCAGGAGACTGTCTTGTATTTCTGTAGGGTTTCTTGTTTAAAACAAAAGTTTTGGGGGCGCCTGGGTGGCTCAGTCCGTTAAGCGTCCAACTTCGGCTCAGGTCATGATCTCACAGTTTGTGAGTTCGAGCCCCATGTTGGGCTCTGTGCTCATAGCTCAGAGCCTGGATCCTGCTTCAGATTCTGTGGCTCCTTCTCTCTCTGCCTCTCCCCTGCTCATGCTTTCTGTCTCTCTCAAAAATAATTAAACATTAAAAAAAAAAATTTTTTTTTTAACGTTTATTCATTTTTAAGAGACAGAGACAGAATGCAAGTGGGGGAGGGGCAGAGAGAGAGGGAGACATGAAACCTGAAGCAGGCTCCAGGCTGTCAGCACAGAGCCTGACGCAGGGCTCAAACCTGCAACCATGAGATCATGACCTGAACCCAAGTTGGATGCTTAACCGACTGAACCACCCAGGCGCCCCTGGGCTTTCTTGGCAGGCAGTTATTTCAAACGATCACCATAGTCTACATCTTAACCCGAGCAGTGGTGTTTTGAAGATGCTAGGCTAGGTCAGGGCATACGTTGCATATTTTATTGCTTGTTTCTTGACTGATACAATTTTTTAGAAGACAGCTGCAAGACACATGAGCTACTTCCCTTCCAGCAGAAGTCCTGATTGAACTGCATAACTTTCTCCCCACTGACTGTGTCCCCTTCTCTAGGCAATCGGGGTAACAGGATTATCTGGTTCTCTGATTCCCTGCCCACAGGACCAGCCAGGCTAGGCTGAATTTCCTTGCCTGACAAGCTGCCTTAGCTGGTAGAAGCAGGGGAGGGAGTTGTGGGCTTGGCTGGTTCTTGAGCCAGAACACCCAGGGGGAACCAGTTGCTAGCACTTTGGAACCTAGAGAGACAGAGTTCTCCTCTTATCAGTACCTCTCTCAGAGCCACAAAGGAGATATGCATTTCCAGTTTATGCACATGTATGGTTCCAGAATGGAAATCCTTATCTTTTGTCTTAGAATGCTGGACTTGATCAAGGAGGACTGAAGTTCCTGTCAAACTGACTTAACCTTTGGATAGTCACACAAGGCAGCAGCTCTCCCAGTCTTTGTTATCTTAGTAGGCAGCCTGTGTAGCTTGTGGAGAGAGAGAGAGAGGGAGGCAGGCTACCGGCCTTCATATTTGTATTTGTTTCTTCCCTTATCATGTGAAACAATTAAGGTTTGGTCGTTCTCTCTCTCATGGGCCTTTTTTTTTTTTTTTTTTTTTTTTTTTTTGAATAAATTGAACTCCTGTATCTTACTTATTTATTTATTTTTGAGAGAGATAGAGAGTGGGAGTGAGTGAGGAGCAGAGAGAGAGAGAGAATCCCACAAGGTGTAGAGAGAGAGGAGAGAGAGTGTGGAGCCCGGAATGGTTCTCAAGTTCACCTGACACAGGCCTTGAGCTTATGAACTGTGAGCTCATGACCTGAGCCAAAGTCGGATACTTAACCAACTGAGCCACCCAGGTGCCCCTGCTTGTGGGCCTTTTAATTAGCTTAGAGTCCAGAACTGGCCAGAAGAAGTTTTTGTGCTAATGAAAGTGTTCTCTATGCTTCCTGCCCAGGGTGGTGGCCATTAGCTACATGTAGCTCTTGAGCAGGTGAAATGTGACTAGTGCACCTGAGGAACTGAATTCTACATTGTATTTAATTTTCATCAATTTAAACAGCCACATGTGGCTAGTGGCAACGGTATTGGACAATGCAGGATAGACCATTCTATTTTAGGACTTTATATTATATTTTGTAATTAAATAGAGAAAGCCTTACACATGCACATGATAGTAATTCAAAAGATATAACAGGGGGCCACCTGGGTGGCTCAGTCGGTCCAGCGTTCGACTCTGGATTTCCGCTCAGGTTGTGATCCTGGGCCATGGGATCATGCCCGTGTTGAGCTCCTTGGTGAGCATGGAGCCTGCTTGAGATATTCTCTCTCTCTCTCTCTCTCTCTCCCCCTCTCCCTCCCTCCCTCTCCCTCCCTCCCTCCCTCCCTCTCCCTCTCTTCCTCTGCTCCTTCTCTGTCTCTAAAAAAAGGTCAAAAGATACAAGATGCAGCCATGATAACCAGTTTCCTGTGTATCCTTCTCCCTCCCTCTCCTCTCTTTCTTTCTGTCTCCTTTAATGCAAAAGGTATTATTCTATCCATTCTCTGCTGTTTCTTGTTTTTTGGTGTTGCTTTTTTTTTTTTTTTTTTGAGTTAACAGTGAATCTTGGGGGACACCTGGGTGACTCAGTGGATTAAGTGTCTGACTCTTGGTTTCAGCTCAGGTCACAGTTCGTGAGATCAAGCCCTGCATCGGGCTCTTTGCTGACTGTGGAGCCTGCTTGGGATTCTCTCACTCCCTCCCTCTCTGCCCTTCCCCTGCTCATGCTCTCCCTCCCTTTCTCTCTCTCAAAATAAATACATAAATTTTTTAAAATCTTAAAAAAGAATGAACCTTGGAGGTCATTACTCATAAAGACAAATAGAACTGTCTCATTATTTTAATGGCTTATGTTTAATTTTGTTTGTATTTAATGGCTATACATAATACTTCCTTATAAAGCTATACCATTGTTTACTTAACAGATGCCCTATAAGTGGACATGAGTTAATTTCACTCCTTTGCCATGATAGATTCTACCGTGACATGTAACCTTCCACAAACATGATTTCATACACTAGGTACAAACATAAACTCTTAGAAGAGATTCTTAGGTTGAAGGTATGTGCGTTTTACAATGTCACAGATTTTAACAAATTGCCATGCATAGAGTTTGTTCATGGGAATATAAATTGGTACATTGTATAGAGCATCTATTTGCCCACAGTCTCTGCAACATAGACTGTTACTAAACTTTTTGTTTTTTGCTGGTACGGTAAATAAAGATTGCCATTGTTGCCTGGGTGGCTCAGTTGGTTAAGTGGCTGACTTTGGCTTGGGTCATGATCTCACAGTTTGTGAGTTTGAGCCCAGCATCGGGCTCTGTGCTGACAGTGTGGAACCTGCTTGGGATTCTCTCTCCCTCTCTCTCTGCCCTCCCTTGTGTGCTCTCTCTCAAAATCAATAAGTAAACTTAAAAAAAGAAAAAAAAGATACCACTTTAAAAAATTAAGACTGCCATTAGCTTGTCAATTTAATCTGCATTTCTCTTATTATAAATGAGCTTGAGGGTCTTTTTATATGTTCGAAAGTCATTTGTGTTTACTTTCTGATAAATTATCTACTCAGATCATTTGCCCATTTTCCTATTGGATTTTGTTGTTGTTTTGATTTTTAGGAACCTTTTGTACATTCAGGAAATTAGTCTGTTGTGTCTGAGTATGTATTGACAAATCTTGATCTTGGTCATGGTGTATCTTTCCATGTGGACATTGAAAACATGTTTATGCAGTGAACATGTTAATCTTTTCGTTATGGCCTCTGGACCTTCTATCTTACTTAGACTTTCCCTGCTGAGATATTTTCAAACAGAGTTCTTATGTTGTCTTACAGAACTTCCATGGTTTTATTTTACTTTTTTAGGTTTAACTCTTTGACTCCTCTGAAATAATTCAGGGGTTTTGTGGATTTACCTTCCCTTGCTGGGCTCCTCATTCTTCTGCCATGGTGCCTTGGCACTGTGTCTCCCTATCCAGCCCTGGTTTTGAGCTGTGGGGTCCCTCTAGCAGCCACTCTGGTAGAAACATTATCCTCATTTGTTCCCTGGCTGCCACCTTCTCATTCCTTTCTTTATTCTGTGTTATGTTGTTATGTTGTGTTATGTTATTTTTTAAGTAAGCTCTATGCCCAACTTGGGGCTTGAACTCAGAATCCTGAGATTAAGAGTTGCATGCTCTACCAACTGAGCCAGTCAGACACCCCTCTTTTTTTTTAATTAAAAAATGTTTAAATAAATTCTACACCCAGTGTGGGGCTCGAGCTTAGAACCCTGAGATCAAGAGTCACATGTTCTACCGACTGAGCCAACCAGGCACCCCTCTTTTTTTAAAATTAAAAAATGTTTAAATAAATTCTATACCCAGTGTGGGGCTCGAACTTTGAACCCCGAGATCAAGAGTTACATGCTCGACCAATGGAGCCAGCCGGGCACCCCTTCTCATTCCTTCCTAAGTACAACTTTTAGGTAAACCCTAATGACGAATGGAGAAGGCAAGTTTCAGTCTTTGTTTGGGGGTCTTAGTTACGTTTGTAGGTCTCAGAGCCCCCTTTCACCTGAGTGTGCCTGTCCCCCCCACCCCCACCCCCACCCACACATACCCGGCTTCTTGCTTTTCTCCCCACTGCAGTCCAGGAGTCACCAGCTCACTCCCAGCTCTGTCCTGTCACTGCACGTTTCTTCTTTGACCTCCTTCATGCCTTCCTAGGCCTGGCCCATTATCTGCTGTGCCCTGCCCTTTGTGCTGGTTTCTTAATTGGGGTAGGTGAGCCAAACACAAGGTGGGCTATGAAGCCACACCTGTGCCCGTGCCCAGGAGGAGAGAAGGCCATGCGAGCCATCGCACCACCCCCACCTCAATCTCTGGTGAAGCCAGCAATTTTGTGGCTGTTAGCAATTCATTCACCTTCTCGTTACGATTTAATGCTTTGTCATTTTCTTTCTTGTGATTCCAGAATCTCATTTTCAGCTTCTGCCAGAGCCAGGAGCAGTTGGGAAAGAAGGCTGTGTTCTTTGAAGAGTGAGTATGGCTTTTTAACACTGTTGCTTTAAAAAAAAAAATAGAAAGAAAGAAAGAAAGAAAGAAAGAAAGAAAGAAAGAAAGAAAAAAGGCAGCTCTTAAAGAGCCTGAGGCTCCTCTATAAGCCCCCAAAAAACCCGTCTCCAGGCCAACCGGCAGTGGTGATTTCTCTGGTTCAGTGGTCTGGGGGGAGGAGATTGGGCACCTGCAGGCTAGATACATACCCAGAAGCCCCCTATGGACAGTTCTCAGAGTGTGCCAGGAGCAGGGTGCGAAGCTTGGAGGTCTAGAAGAACTCAGCCTTTGGGAACCAAGATGCACACCTGGGGAGTGTGATACTCGAATCAGCCCCAAAGGCAGAGAGGCAGAGAGGTTCATCTGGCAGCCAGGACATGGGAGTGTTCTACATGAAGGGGGCAGCCTGGGGAAAGACAAAGCATGAGGCTGTGCGGGGCTGGCATGGGGACAGGAGTTGGTTATTTGGGGTGCAGGCAGAGATGTGGGAGTTGGCCCAGGAAGTTGGGTTGGGATCATATCAAGTAGTCTGAGTTCACATCAGACCTGGGCAGCCTAATGCATGATGTGAGTTGTGAAGATTCCCCTGGCAACTAGTGTTAGGGATGTGACAGAATGGGAGCAAGAAGAAAGGATGACCCGGACCCTGTGTGGTGGCTGAGGGAGCTGTGATCTGTCTCACACCTGGTATCTCACACCCAGTGGGAATTTTTCTTCCCACCCAACATTCCTAGTAAATGTGGAACCAGATTGGCCTAAGGAATTGGTTGCAAGAGGCTTTCAGGGGTATTGACCCTCTAAAGCTGTGGTGTCCAATATGGACAGCTCCTTTTCCTGTGTGGCTACCGTGCACTTAAAATGTGACAGGTGTGAGTGTAGAACTGAACTCTGGATTTTATTTAATTAATTTAAATTTAAATAGTCATGTATTGAATGGCATAGTTTGTCTAGACTCACAAGTTGGCTTCAGTGCTGGCACCTCTCCACCTGTGCATTAACAGGAGTGGAGGGGGACATATCACAGTCTGGGAAGCTAGATGGATGGGCACAAATGAATGAATCAGGAGAAGGGGGAGAGATGCGGGACTTCTGAGTCATGTAGTCAAAAGGCTTTTGGTAAAGTCTGGAAGGGGGTACTGGCCAGGCATGTTGAGTTTGGAATTCCCTGAAGAAGGGAATGGTGGAGGAGGATGTAGGGATGGAGAGCTGTCCGAGGAAGACAGTGAGGAGAGCATTATGGGACTATCAGGAGACAGAGTGAGGAGAGCATCATGGGAATATCCAGTGGAGAGAGTGAGGAGAGCACCATGGGAATATCTAGGGGGAGAGAGAGGAGAACATCTCAGAATCCAGGCCCCGCATGCTGGTTTCAACAGCAGGGCTGTGAGAGCTGCAAAGCCAGACTGAGGGGGGCAGAGTTGGGCACCTCACAGCAGTGTTCCTGGGGGTCATGCCACACTTTCAGTGATGCCTCAGCAAGCTTAACTGCTTGTTGGGAAATTTCAGTGTGATTTTCTTCCAGGATGAAGATGATATGTATGACAAGAGTTAGAACTGGCCGTTTCTTGAATTATTGTGTCCTCAGTCCTGGGGCTTCCACATAAGAGGATCTTAATTAACATCTTTGTATTTTTTCTAACTGTTGATCACTAGTGATAGTTTTGAGGGATTGGTTTATCTTGACAAGAGCCTAGTTTCAGAAAGCAGCATTGGGTAGATGCAACAATCTTTAAGAGCTTGGATAGTATATTCAGATTTTAGGAGCTTAGTGTTTCCCTAACGGAAAACATTGGAGAAAACATTTTCATATTGCTGAATTAAGGGAAAAAATTGTAAGCGGCACTGGGAAGTTTTTTAAAAGATACCAGCAGGAAAAGGGTAATAAATTAACGGGTAACTTATAAAGTTAGCATGTTACTTGCTCTTAAAACAGTTCTAGAGAAGTGCAAAGAGCGCCAATGGGGACACTGGACCCCCTGCCTTGTGCATAGTGGATGCACAGTGAATCCTGCAGCCAGAAAACCCTGAGAAAAAACCAACAGAGCATGAACCAGGGACATCTGTAGGATTGGTTTGAAATAAAGACCATTCTCTTTGCCAGCCAGGTGACCTGTGGGGCACTTTAAAATTCTTTAAGCCTTAGTTTCTCCATCTTTAAAGTGGGAGAGGGGCTCCTGGGTGGCTCAGTCGGTTTGGCTCAGGTCATGATCCCAGGACTGTGGGATCAAGTCCTGTGTCGGGCTCCATGCTGAGTGTGGAGCCTGCTTCAAATTCTCTCTCTCCCTCTGCCCTCCCCCACTCACTCTCATAAATAAATAAATAAATAGATAGATAGATAGATAAATAAATAAATAAATAAATAAATAAATAAGAAAATATTTATTAAAAAATAAAGTGGGAGAAATGCTTTCTACCTCATAATGTTGTGAGGGATGAGATGAGAGGATGTATATGAACTGCCTGTGTGGGGCGTGGTTTACAGTAGGTATTTAATAGGTGGAGGTTGTCAGTCTTGTATCTTTGCCTGTGATGGTCCTGATTATTATTGTTGCTATAGTGGTTACAATAATCATTATTTTGAAGAGACCAGAACTTTAGTCTGTCAGACTTGATGGTGTATGAGTAAAATATCTAGGGAAAGGCAAGATTCTTTGAAAGTGTCTCACATTCTGTTTTCTCTTGGGATTCTGCTTTATACCCTGAGATTAAGGTGTTAGAACTCAGGATTCCCAGTTTTCCAAATCAGTGAGAACGTGAAAAGACAGTCATGACACATTATGCCTTACTCCTAGCCCCCAGACGAGGGACTTTGAGGTGCAACGTTTGTTTATGTGGATCCACTGGTGTCTCCTCTATCCAATCAGTCTTCATCCCTGTGTTCAGAGATACAGGCCCTACATGCACAGCTTGGATGCTAACAGGAGGAGGCCGGATGGCAGGCTCAGTCTGGGATGTGAGCCTGTGTGACTCTCCCTGGTGTCAGAACGGACAGCTCTCTTCCTAACGTAGCTTCTCTTCGCCCTGTGCCACAAGGCCATGGAGGTCATTGTCCTTAACACTGGGGTGCCTTGCTTTCACACAACAGATACATAAAATGAGTGCAATTTTTTTTTCTCTTTTTCAATCTTTTTCAAGAATTCGGGCAATAAGCATTGTCAAGCCACAGATATTTGCCTGGTACTGTTTTAGGTTCTGGGAACATGTAACAAGGAGTAAGATTCTTGAGGGGGCAAGCCAGATCCTACTCTTTAATTGCCTGGCATAATTTGAGAAATGTTTTAAGTCTGAGTAGGAGAAGACAGAAGAGGTGATTTGGATGAGTGTTCTTATTTAATAGTTGAGGAAACCAAGTTCTCTTCCTGGTAGAGAGGCAGTGGGAATGTGCCCCCCCTCAGCCTGGTTGGCGCCCGAGCCATTCATGTGTCACCATTATGATTTTCACCAGACCTATATATCGCCTACTTTGCATTTTTCTTTAAATTGACTCCTTTTAACTTAATTTTAAAAATTAATTTTCATAAATTGAAAGCATCCCTGTACTTGCTAGATGGGATGCTGGCCCATTCACGAAGGGCTTAATATTAGATCTTAAAAAAAAATAAGGAAGGCAGGAAGGAAGGAAGAGGAGGGAGGGAAAAAAATCAACACAAAGAAACCATGTTATTAAGTAGCTAGTTACTGTTGCTCGCAGGAGGGGAAGGCTTAGAGAGGTGTTTAATAACACCATACTGAGAATTTCTCTTTGACCTAGACAGAACTGAATAAGAACTGAAAGCTGATTTCTCTGTATGCATGTCAGTGTTATGTTACCCAGTTAATGCTGTGTAGCCCTGAGCATTATTCAGTATTCTCCTGCTCCCTAACGTCATCTTGCAAGCAAACATCAATTGTATGGGCCCCATCCTTTGGGAAATTCCACTCTCCACCCCTTAGTTGATTTTCAGTCATTGGTGGTTCCAGGTTCACAAGGTTTCAGTTTTCCTGTCTCCAGACTCTCCTTTGGGTACAATAGAGTATTCTATAAACAAACCTCAGCAGGGTAGGAGAGCTTCCTTTTTAAAGAAAGGCTGGGGCAAGTCCTCTTTAAAATGAAGGATGATGCAGAGGTAGGGATCATCACTTCCTCCTTATGTATACTATGTGTATAGAAGAGTCAGAAAGCATTAGTTTCGGGGCACCTGGGTGGCTCAGTCAGTTAAGCGTCCGACTCTTGATTTCGGCTTAGGTCATGATCTCACGATTTATTTTGCTTTAACAAAACAGAGACTGCTTGGGATTCTCTCTCTCCCTCTCTTTCTGCCCATCCCCCCTTATGCATGCTCTCTCTCTCAAAAATAAATACGTTTTTAAAAAAGGAAGGAAGGAAGCAAGCAAGCATTAGTTTCTTCACCCGGGGCCTGTCCATATTTGACCTGTTCAGGGAAAGTGTATAACAGGCTTCTCTGTAAGTCCATGCCTTACTAAATTCATCAGGCTAGGGGTGCCTGGGTGCTAAGTGGGTTAAGCATTTGACTTCTGCTCTGGTCATGATCTCACGGTCCGTGGGTTCAAGCCCCGTCCGTGTCAGGCTCTGTGCTGATCCTGGAGCCTGTTTCAGATTCCATGTCTCCTTCTCTCTCTGCCCCTTCCCTTCTCAGGCTTTGTCTCTCTCTGTCTTGCAAAAATAAATAAAATGTTAAAAATTTTTTTCTTTAATCAAGCTCTACAAAAACTCCTAATTGAAGTTCATTCTGCAATTAAATGGGAGGTGGAGCCAGATAAAACTTTCCCCCAAAGTGATGGAGAGGTCCATAGCAGGCATTGGCAAAGCCGTGGTGCCTCTTTTTGATGATTAGACCTTGGGGCTACCATCCACAGTGTCAGGGTCAGTGAAATAATGGCTTTGGGCATAAAATGTTCTAGTTCCTAGTCGAAAGGAACATCACGAATTAACCTCCTGCAGCTCAGGAATCAGAATTCATAGTAACCCTCAGCAGTTTTTAGGGACTTTGTGTGATTTGGAAAAGTCCTCTTGAAGGTGACAGTTCCTATTGTCATTGACTCTTTTGTGACCAATGTTCAAACAGATTTCTAAAATTCTCTTCAGTCTGAAAGTAATTTGCTTACCCCTTGACAGTGAGGCCTTTTTAGCATGGTAAATTGTACCCTGCGTTAAATAGGTGACTCCTCCAGGGAGTTTTGTAATTACTGAAAGAAAAAAGTCAGCTCTCTTACAGCATCATTGGGAATGGTTGATTGTCCCCAAAACAAACAGGACTGAGCCCATTTTGTAACTTAGCTTTTCATTCATTCATTTGCACTGTATTTGTGTCCTGTACTATTCTTGGGGCGCTGAGAAAGAACATACGGATTGGCCTGACCCTCAAGGAGCTCTAGTTCTAGGAGAAAGCAGGCCAGTGACTTAAGTGTGCTGAAAAGTGTTTATAGTGATTGAGAAGCTGAGAGGCCAGTTGAATCAGAAACACAGACAGTGCTTCTGCCCCTGAGAGGGCTTTCATTCCTGCGGGTTCAGCATGGTACCCACAAAGAGCCTGTGCGTGTGACTAAGAACCATCTAACCCACCTATATATTCGTCTGTCTCCTCCACTTCCCCCTAGACTGTGAGGGGCTTGTTTCACCAACCCCTTGTAGAGGACAGAACATAAATGGAGATGCCATAGCTTCATGGAGAAATTAGGAGTGATGACAAGTGTAGGTATTTAACAGCAGAGAGCTTATGAAGATTGAAAAAAAAGGCCATTTAAAAAAAAAATTAGACGACGTATAGCATGGTGCAGAGGGGGTGGGTCGAAGGAGAAACCTGTTTTGTAATCTTGATTCAACCGGCTGAGTGACTTTGGGCAAGTTACTTAGCCTCTCTGTGCCTTACTTTTCCCAGCCTATAAAATGAAATAAAAGTCCTGCCTGTTTGACAGGACTGGTGTGCTATACCAAGGGTTGATCACTTTCTGCCAGCAGGCCAAAGAGCCTGCAGCCTCTTTCTAACAAAGTCTTGTTGGAATAGTCACTCCCATTTATTGCGTGCTGTGTCAGACCTGCTCTCGGTGCTGGGGACACACGATAGTCCCTGCCCTCCTGGTGCTCCCATTCTAGCCTTCAGATGTGTTCATCTAGTCTTCAAGAAGACCTCAGAAAGTACAATGCAAATTCTACCGTTTTGATTTGTTCCCTCTTAACTTTTTATTGTATGGGACTTATTTTTGAATAGGCTATTATACATATATGTGATAAATAACCAAAAGGTTTAAAAAGGTACATGGTAAAAAAACAAGTTTTCCTTCTATCCCTAACACCCTGTGGAAAATGAATTTAAAATTTTGTATGTCTTGCCTATTGTTCAATGTGAGCACCGTTAAATTTTTCTAGACTTAGTTTGCTATACCCTAAGATTATGAAAATACTTACTAACCAGCATTTTCTCGCTTCTGTAATCTTGCTTGCTTAACACATTGCTCCCTTTCCCCCTTCCCCCTTCCCCCTTCCCCCTTCCCCTTTCCCCTTTTTTTCTCCTGCCACAAGTAACGGACAAAGCCTTCCCGCCAAAGGACAGACAAAGGACGCCGAATCAGAGAACAACAAATGTCCTTACTTTAAAATCAACTAATCAGGCCCCCCATAATCTGAAACCTCCCCTATGCTATTTGTCTCTGTCTATAAAAACGCTGTACCAACCCTGATCGGGGCCTCTTAGCGTCACTGGCAACGAGTGCGCGGAGGTCCAGGTTGGAACCTGCAATAAACGACCCTTGCCGCTTGGCTTTGACTTACGACTCTGGTGGTCTCTTGTGGGGGGTTTCGCGACCTCGGGCATTACAACCCCAGCTACTAGTTCCCCACCTTAGATGAACTGTTACTGATTTGTTAACACATCCTTTCCGTGATAGTAGCATTCACGCGCACACATAGATCGTTTCCATTTCTGTCTTTTGGGTTCTCTGTCCTAAGTTTTAATTTTTATTTATTTATTTTTAAAGTTTGTTTATTTATTGCGGGGGGAGGGGTAGAGAGAGGGAGAGAGAAAATCCCAAGCAGGCTGTGCACTGCCCGATGTGCAGAGCCCGATGCAGGGCTTAGTTGACTAAGCCACCCAGGCATCTCTTAACTTTTAATTTTTAAAAATTGCAAACTTATAGAAAAGCTGAAAGAATATTACCATGTAACCTTCACCTGGATTCACCAGAGGTTAACATTTGCCACATTTGCTTTAATGTTCTCTCTTTTCCCCTTCCCCAGTGACTTTTTTCTTCTCAATTTTTAAAAGTGAGTAGCAGAAATGAACAATGAGTAGCAGATATCACTATTCTTCACCCCTTAATACTTCAGCAGACGTCTCCTAAGAGCAAAGATTTTCTTTTTTTTTTTAATTTTTTTTTTTTTAACATTTATTTATTTTTGAGACAGAGAGAGACAGAGCATGAACAGGGGAGGGGCAGAGAGAGAGGGAGACACAGAATTGGAAGCAAGCTCCAGGCTCCGAGCCATCAGCCCAGAGCCCGATGCGGGGCTCGAACTCACGGACCGTGAGATCGTGACCTGAACCGAAGTTGGACGCTTAACCAACTGAGCCACCCAGGCGCCCCTAAGAGCAAAGATTTTCTACGTATAAACGTAACCACAATTTCATCGTCACACTCAAGAATTGTGTCACTGATTCAGTAATGCTATCTCATATCTGTTCCTTACTCAGATTTCCCCCATTTGTTTTAACAACATCCTTTATAGCTTAAAAAAAAAAATTCAGGATCCTCTCAAGGATTCTTTATTATATTTAGTTGTTATGCCTATTTAGATTTTTTAAGCACTTGGTCAGCTTTTGTTTCCTCCTGACCTTAACCCTCATTCTGGGTCCTTCTCTCCTCCACTTTGCCTTTTCTCCTTTTCTCTTGAGACAGAGTTTCAATGCTGTCACTCTCTTTAGCCCTGCAGGTGTCTGCCAGCCTTAAAGAGCAGGATGGATCTTGATGTGGTCAACATGTTTGTGATCGCAGGTGGGACGCTGGCCCTCCCCATCCTGGCATTTGTAGCCTCATTTCTCCTTTGGCCGTCAGCGCTGATAAAGATCTATTACTGGTAAGTTAATTTTATAGTTGAAGTATTCAAGAGTATCATAATAATAGTGTCATCTTCTCTGGTGGTGACTTTTGCCCTTTTGGTGGTGGTGGTGGTTTCAACATTTTACCATGAACTATTTCAAACATACAGAAAAGTTCAAAGATGTCCTGTTTTGAGTTTGGGGAGTATTCTTGAAGAATTGGTGGTAACTCCTCACCAGGTAAATTCTTTCTGGTTTCTGATAGTATCTTTGCCTGGGAGGCTGCCTTCACTCCCAAAGTCACTGATTCTGTCTGCAGGCAAGAATTGTGCATGTTTATGGGAGCTCCTTTGATATTTTCTTGGTCATTGGATTCTTAAATTTTTTTTGTTTATTTATTTTTGAGAGAAAGAGACACAGAGTGTGATGGGGGAGGGGCAGAGAGAGAGGGAGACACAGAATCTGAAGCAGGCTCCAGGCTCTGAGCTGTCAGCACAGCTCTGAGCTGACAAGGGGCTCAAACCATAAGCTGCGAGATCATGACCTGAGCCAAAGTCGGGCACTTAATGGACTGAGCCACCCAGTGCCCCAGCTTGGCCATTGGATGCTAACCCAGTGATATCCTGACAGGTGCAGAGATGTGCACTGAAAAATGAATTAGAAAGACCAGGGCCAAGGAGATGGCCTGGGTGGAACAGAATGGTTTTAGATATGTTCTAAACATGTTCATTAGTAAAGTGACAGAAAGAAAAAGAAGTTTCCAAAATTTTTATCATTCTTGTACCATCTTTATGATTCTTGTCCTATCTGTATAACATCTCTACTTTCCTTTTGTATTTTCTTTAGAGTTAAGTCCCTCTTTTTTACCTTAAATCGATTTAAGAGTGAAATCAATATCGCTACTGTAAAGCAGAAATTTCTGTTTGCTGTACTTGCCATAAATGGTAAATTAATATTAAAAAATTAAATAAGCACAATGTCATTAAACAGTGTTTTAATTCTACCCTGCCAAAAATACGGCCACTCCTTTCTCTTTGTTACAAAGTATAGAGAGGTGTGAAAGATACGGCAGCCCGAACACAGCCTTCCTCACTGATGGAATCAGAAGATTAACAGTGAAGGGAGATTTGCTTTCTCATGATGTGCTTCAGTGGTTTTTCATGCCGTGGTCCATTTACCAAATAAAATCACCCCTCGTGCCCAGTGGTGTGTGTCCCCTGGCGAAGGCAGTACTGAAATAGACCTGGTTCCTCTCTGTGCCGCCGGGAAAAGTGAAGCACAAGGAGATTTAACCAGGACCCTGGCGGTTAGAATTGCCTTCCAGGCATGGAGAAAAGAATGCAGGGAGGTTGAGCTTGTGCCCTTTATCTGCTCTCCTTTCCGGCTCCCTTTTGTTTCATTAGCGTGTGGAATTTTCCGCCTGCCAGCCAGGCTCTGATCCTTGAAAAGAAGCTAATTGAACAGAAGGGAGCTTTTCATCCCGTGCTCTCCCTCTCCCTCTTGGAGGAGGGTGCAGTGGTGGTGACCCTTTCAGAGGGTCACCCGGAACGTACCTCTGCAATGACGGAGCTGAGATTCTGGCCACTTAAGTGTCATTGCCCTGCAGCATTGACAGCAGGGTTCCTTTGGGACTAAGGCTCCCATGTGGCCCCTGACGAGGAGAGGCCAGGGTCGTGTACCCCTTGTGGCCCTGCAGAGGCACCATGGACCTCCACACACAAATGCCATCTTTCTTAAGGCAGAGAATGCAGTTCAGTGATGTGGCCTGTAACCATGGATATGGCTACATACAGAGGTGTGATTATATACAGGCTAATTCCACCCACCACGTGCAGAAATCCCACTCCATGCCGCATAGTCCCTCAACCTCCAAACTCCTTCAAGGAGAGGGCTTTTCAGGGTCAAGACGGTCAGAATAATTTTGACATTTGACCTCATAGCAAATAATTCACTTTTTTATTGAGTTATAATTCACATAACATAAAAATCACCATTTTAAAGTGTATATAATTCAGTAGTTTTAATATATTCGCAGCGTTGTGGGGCCTGGATGGCTCAGTCAGAACAGCTTGCGACGCTTGATCTTGGGGTCGCGAGTTTGAGTCCCACGTTGGGTATAGAGATTACTAAAAAAAAATAAAAAATAAAAACTTAAAAAAATATATATCTATTCACAGGGTTGTGTACCTGTTACCACCAAATAATTGCATAGCATTTTCATCTTCCCAAAAGGAATCCCCGTATCTGATCACAGTCACTCAGAGTTTCCCCGTCCCTTCATTCCCTGGCAACTGTAACTGTTTTCTGTCCCTTTGGATTTGCCTGTTTTGGCCATTTCATATACATGCGATCATACAGCTTGTGGCCCTTAATGTCTCATTTCTTTCACTTAGCATGTTTTCAAGTTTCATCCATGTTGTAGCATGTGTCAGTACTTCATTCATTATTATGGCTGGATAATTGTCCATTGTATGGTTATACACATATTATCTACTTAAATGGATATTTGTGTAGTTCCCACTTTTTGGCTATTGCGAATAATGCCATATAGCAAATAATTCATTTTTATTAACAAATAATACCAGTAAAGCACTGAGAGGCCCCACAGAGCAGAACATTCAATCTCTTATTAAATGACAGTGCAGAGGCATGTGATCTTAAAGCCTGCTCATGCCTGTCACTCGGCTTAGAGCTGTAGCCAGAGGACAAACACAGTGCTGCCCTTTATTTTATGTACTCAGACACACAGGCCAAGAAGAAACCCAGCTGGTTGGAGAGAATGAAAATCCTAGAAAACCTTTTGGTTCATGCCAGGTCATGTTGGAACATGGGGGTTGTGATTATGGTACTAGAACCTATGATGCCATTGCAGAGAGCTGTCGGAAATCCTGTGAGTTGCTCCTCCCGCCCCACCAAAATGCACAGCCTGTTTCCTTCAACTCACCTCATTGCAGGTAACATTTACACAGTGGGTGTCATAGGATGAACAGCTTTACCGTGAGTCACTTATGTTCCTTAACCACAGTTATTTCTCCAAATGCCTTTAGTTGCTCAGGTGCCCATAATGACCACGGATGGATTCACTCTGCAGAGCTAGGTCAGCCAGGTTAATTGTCAGGGTCACTACGTGAGCAGGAGCAGCAGGCAGTAGAGGTAGCTGGGCGTCCCAAACACCCCAAGCTGCCCTGCCAGATGCCCATGAGGGTGTGGTGTAACCATCACAGCAGGCTGTCTCCTGGACTTCTCCCTGGGGTCTTCTGAGCCCCTTAGGGAACAGGAACAGGCATCCCCCGTAGACCATGGCCGGTCTTCAGAACAGCTCTCTCTATGACTCAGTGTCCCTGGAGCATGACGAGCCTGTCTACATAGTGATGTGGACCATGGTCGCCCCTGTAGGAGGCATCAGATGCTTTGCTTTGAGTCAGCAGAGGACCACAATTAGAGGGGCTGGGGCCACTGTGGGTGACATCAGAGACAGCTCTTATTTTCATCGGGCCAAATATTAAGACTGTTCACAGGATGAAGGAGAGAGAGATCTTTAAAGATTTTTACTTCCCAAAGAAACTCAGTTGTGAAAGGAAGATAAGGAATTATAAATATAAGAGAAAAAAACGGACAAGAATTGAAAAAGAAAACTAACATTGTTTGCAGATGACATGATTGTGTTCACAGAAAGTACAAAAGAATCTATAATTCTTTTTCTTATATAATCTATATAATTCTATAATATAAGTTGTTGGAATTAATAAATATTTGGCAAGATTGCTAAATATAAGGTATGTAAACAAAAATCAGTTATATTCTTATATGACAGCAACAAAAAATAGAAAATGAAAAAAATTGTAATGATACTAATCACCATTGTATCAACAAATATAGAATACCGAATTTATCTTAAGAATAAATCTAAAGAACAATGTAGAAGGCCTCTGGACAGAAAAATACAAAGTACTAGAGAAATTCTGAAAGACCTAAAGTAATGGAGATGTAGACAGTATTTGTGAGTTGAAAGACTTTCTATCATAGGGATGTCAGATTTCCCTGAAATGATATATAGATTCAATGTACACCCATTTAAAATCCCAGCAGGGTTTTTTTTTTTTTTTAGTGTAGTTTAATAAACTGCTTCTTAAATGTATAAAGAAAAATAAAGAGCCAGTTGAGCAAGAGTCTTTGTTTGCTTTAAAAAAATTTTTTTAACAGTGTGCCTGGGTGGCTCAGTTAGTTGAGCATCTGACTTTAGTTCGGGTCATGATCTCACGGTTCATGAGTTTGAGCCCCGCATTGGGCTGCCTGCTGTCAGTACAGAGCCCACTTCGGATCTTCTGTCCCCTCCTCTCTCTGCTCCCTCCTCTCTCAAAAATAAATAAACATTTTTTAAAGTTTATTTATTTATTTTGAGAGAGACAGAGAGAGAGAGTGGGGAGGGGCAGAGAGAGAGAGAAGGGAGAGAGAGAATCCCGAGCAGGCTTTGCACTCTCAGCGCAGAGTCCGACACCAGGCTTGATCTCAGGAACCGTGAGATCATGACCTGAGCCACAACCAAGAGTTAGATGCTTAACCACCTGATCCTAGAGGTGCCCCAAGCAAGACAGTCTTGAAGAAGAACAATACTAGATGATTTACATGACCAGCTGTCAAACCTAATTATAAAGCAACAGTAAGTCCAGGCTTTGTAAAGAAGGCATAATGAGGGGCACCTGGGTGGCTCAGTCGGTTAAGCGGCCGACTTTAGCTCAGGTCATGATCTCGAGGTCCGTGAGTTCGAGCCCCACATCGGGCTCTGTGCTGACAGCTCAGAGCCTGGAGCCTGCTTCCGATTCTGTGTCTCCCTCTCTCTCTGACCCTCCCCCGTTCATGCTCTGTCTGTCTCTGTCTCAAAAATAAATAAATGTTAAAAAAAAAAAAAAGGCATAAGGAAGGAAAGGGGCATAAAGAAGGAAAGGGGCATCTGGGTGGCTCAGTTGGTTGAGCATCTTGATTTCATCTCAGGTCATGATTCCAGGGTCATGGAATTGAGCCCTGCATTGGGCTCCATGCTCAGTGTGGAGCCTGCTTGAAATTGTCACCATCTCTCTCTCTTGGCCCCCCCTCCCCTGCTCAAGATCTCTCTCTCTGTCTCTCTCTAAAAAAAAAAAAGAAGAAGAAGAAGAAGAAGGACAAAAAAACCCAGTGGGACAGGAGAGCGCAGTAACAGATGCACATAGATACAGTCTCTTGAATTACGATAACGGTAGCACTGCTTTGCAGTGGGGAAAGGGGGCTGTGTCAACTAGATAACCATCCGGAAAAAAAGTTAATCTTGACCTCTTTGGTAGGCAAAATTACAACAGCCCCACAAAGATCTACCTCTCTAATCCCCAGAACCTGTGAATATGATGGCAAATCATTTCCATAGTTCTGTTGTATACAATTGACCTAAAGATAAGGAGATTGTCCAATGAGGCCTGATTGAATCATATCAGCCTTTAAAAGTGAAGGGGTGGGTGGGTGATGGGTATTGAGGAGGGCACCTTTTGGGATGAGCACTGGGTGTTGTATGGAAACCAATTTGACAATAAATTTCATATATTGAAGAAAAAAAAAATAAAAGTGAAGGGGTTCAGGGGTGCCTGGGTGGCTCAGTCAGTTGAGCATCCGACTTTGGCTCCGGTCATGATCTCGCACTTCACAAGTTTGAGCCCTCTGTTGGGCTCTGTGCTAGCAATTCAGAGCCTGGACCCTGCTTCAGATTCTGTCTCCCTTTCTCTCTGCCCCTCCCCCACTCATGCTCTGTCTCTCTCTCTCTCTCTCTCTCTCTGTCTCTCAAAAATAAACATTAAAAAGTGAAGGGGTTCAAAGCATGAGAAAGATTCAGTGCTATGGCTAGTTTGAAGCAGGAGAGGGCCCCATGAGAAGGAATGCCAGTGGACTCTGAGAGCAGACAGCCCCTGGCTGGCAGCCAGCAAGGCAGCAGGGATCTCAGTCCTAAACCACGAGGAACTGAATTCTGCTAATAACCTAAATAAGCTTAGAAGCTGATTCTTTCCCAGAGCTTCTAGATCAGAGCCAGCTGATGCCTTGATTTCAGCTTTGTGATACCTTCAGGAGAGAACTCTGGTAAGCTCACTCCTGATCCATAGAACTGTGAGCTAATAAATGAGTTTTTTTAAGCTGCTCAACTTGGTAATTTGTAATATAGCAATAAAAAAGAATACGGCCTCATCTACAACCTTGTGCCATGCACAAAAATCAAATCCAGGTGGATTATAGATCTAAATGAAACAAAGCTTTTATAAGAAAGCATAGAAAAACCATGGGGTGCCTGGGTGGCTCGGTTGGTTACACGTTCATCTGTTGACTTTGACTCAGCTCATGATCTCATGGTTCATGGTATCAAGCCCCACGTCAGGCTCTGCACTGACAGTACAGAACCTGTTTGGGATTCTCTCTTCCCCTTTCTCTGTTCCTCCCCACTCGTGTGCTCTCTCTCTCTCTCTCTCAAAATAAATGAATAAATATTTTTTAAAAAAGAAAACATAGAAAAACCTCACAATAGGGGTATTAAAATGGCCAGTAAACATATGTAATGGTGCTCAACTTCACTGGCCATAAGGGGAATTTAATAAAACCAAAATGAGATGCCATTTCACAGCCACCAGGACGGCTGAAGTGAAGCAAGCTGACTATAATTCCAAGTATTGGCCAGAATGTTGTATTAGCTTCCCAGAGCTGCTGTGACAAATGACCACAAACCGGGTGATGTAAAACAGCAGGAATTTGTTCTCTCACAGTTCTGGAGGTTAGAAATACTAAATCAAGGTGTTGGCAACGTTGGTTCTTTCTGGAGGCTCTGAGGGAGAATCTGTTCAGTGGCTCATCCCTAGCTGCTGGTGACTGTAAGAAATCCTGGGCATTCTCTAACTTGTAGATGTGTTCTTCATGTGTAGATGGGTCACTCCACTGTCTGCCTCTGTATTTCACATGGTGTTCTTCCCTCTGTGTGTTTCTGTGTCCAAATTTCCTTCTTTTTATAAGGGCACCAGTCATATTGGACTTGGGCCCAACCCTAATCCAGTATGACCTTAACTCAACTTGATTATTTCTGGAAAGACCCTGTTTCCAAATAAGGTCATATCCATAGGTTCCAGATAGACATGAATTTGGGGGGAATACTATTCAACCCAGTGCGGATGTGAAGCAACAAGAATCTGGCATATTGTTGATGAAAGTGTAAATTAGTTCATACTAATTTCATACATTTCACACTTCATACAACAGAAGTGTGTATGTGTGTGTGTGTGTGTGTGTGTATGTGTACATATATGTATATATATATATATATGTACACATACACACACACACACACACACAGAGACAGAGATCAGAAGACATATAAAAGAATATTCCATATCTGTTTCATTTGTAATACCTCCAAACTGGAAACACCAGTCTCCATTAATACTAATAATAATTAATAATAACAGATAGGGGTGCCTGGGTGGCTCAGTCAGTTAAGCGTCCGACTTCAGCTCAGATCATGATCTCATGGTTTGTGGGTTCGAGCCCTGTGTCGGACTCTGTGCTAACAGCTCAGAGCCTCGAGCCTGCTTCAGATTCCGTGTCTCCCTCTCTCTCTGCCCCTTCCCCACTCATGCTCTGTTTCTCTGTCTCTCTCTCAAAAATAAATAAAGATTAAAAAAAATACTTTAACAGATAAATAAATAAAAGCATAGCTGTAAAATTATTCATAGAGTATTCAGCAGAATACGATACAGCTATGAAAAGGAAAGACCTAGTACTATATTCTATAATACAAACACAATACTGAGTGAAAGAAATCTGATACAGACAAATACTTATTGTATGACAAAGTTCTAAAATAGTAAAACTTTCCTGAAGAGATAAAGTGAGGTAGTGGTTACCTTTGGGGATGCTGATGGGGAAAGACCTGAGGTGGGCATCTGGGTTGCTGGTCATATTCTAGATCCTAATCTGGGTGGCAGATACTGGGTTCATTTTTTTTAAGCTACCAAATGGGGCGCCTGGGTAGTTTGAGACAGTTCTGCATATTCATCAGGCTGTACACTTAAAATATGTACACATTTCTATATGATTTATGCTTCAATTAAAAGTTTCTCTAGGGGCGCCTGGGTGGCGCAGTCGGTTAAGCGTCCGACTTCAGCCAGGTCACGATCTCGCGGTCCGTGAGTTCGAGCCCCGCGTCAGGCTCTGGGCTGATGGCTCGGAGCCTGGAGCCTGTTTCCGATTCTGTGTCTCCCTCTCTCTCTGCCCCTCCCCCGTTCATGCTCTGTCTCTCTCTGTCCCAAAAATAAAAAAAAAAAAAATAAAAAAAATAAAAAATAAAAGTTTCTCTAAAAATTAACAATGAAGGATTTAGAGAAATTGACCTCTCAGGTACTGCCAGTGGGAATGTAAAATTGTGCAACCACTTCGGAAAACAGTCTGGCAGTTCCTCAAAATGCGTTTTTTTAAAAAGCTACCATATGGGGTGCCTGGGTGGCTCAGTCAGTTAAGTGTCTGAATCTTGATTTCAACTCAGGTCATGATCTCACAGTTCACGGGTTTGAGCCTTGCGTCGGGCTCCACACTGTCAGCTCAGGATCCTCTCTCTCTGCCCTCCCCTACTCCTGTGCTCTCTCTCTCTCTTTCTGTCTCAAAATAAATAATAAAAATGGAAAATAATAATAAAAAACCCTACCATATGATCCAGCAATTCTACTCTTTGGTGAACTGAGAACACCCATGAGAACTGAAAACATATGTCCACAGAAAAAGTTGTATGTGAATGTTCATAGTGGTATTATTCCTAATGGCTAAAAAGTAGAAATAATTCACATGTTCGTGAGCTGATGACTGGATAAACAAATGTGCACATCCAGGTGATGGGATATTATTTAGCCTTAAAAAGGAATGGAGTACGAATACATTCTATAACAGAAGAACTTGGAAACATTATGCTAAAGTGAAATAAGCCAAACACAGAAAGTCACAGATTGAATGACCCCATTAATATGAGATGTCCAGAATAAGCAGATCCATAGAGTAAACATAAAGAGACCAGAAGGAAACTAGTAGTTGCTATGAGCTGTAGGGAGAGGGCAATGGAGAGTGAATGTTAATTGGTATGGATTTTCTTTTTCTTTCTTTCTTTCTTTCTTTCTTTCTTTCTTTCTTTCTTTCTTTCTTTCTTTTTATAAAGTTTATTTTGAGAGAGAGAGAGAGAGAGTGGGAAAGGGGCAGAGAGTGAGAGAGAATTCCAAGCAGGCTCGGAACCATCAGCACAGAACCCCACGTGAGGCTCAAGCTCATGAACCATGAGATCATGACCTGAGCTGAAATTAAGAGTCAGATGCTCAACTGACTGAACCACCGAGGTGCCCCTTTCTTTCTTTTTTTAATTGTCGTAAAATATACATAACATAAAATTTAGCATTCTACCTATTTTAATTTTTTTAATGTTTATTTCTGAGACAGAGAAAGACAGAGCATGAGTGGGGGAGGGGCAGAGAGAGAGGGAGACACAGAATCTGAAACAGGCTCTGGGCTCTGAGCTGTCAGCACAGGACCTGATGCATGCTCAAACGCATGAACCGTGAGATAATGATCTGCACCGAAGTGGATGCAGAGTCCACCACTGGGTAACTGAGTCACCCAGGCGCCCCATCTTTCTACCCATTTTAAAGTGTACTGTTCAATCTGGTTTCTTTTTGGTGAAAATGTTCCAGAATTAGAGAGTGGTGACGGTTGCACTACTTTGTGAATATGCTTTAAAAAAAAAAAAAAAAGAAACCAATTGTACCTTTTAAAAGGGTGAGTTTAATGGTATGTCAATTATATCTCAATAAAAAGAAATCTATACGTAACATCCTAGTCATTTGGGAAAAGCAAATCAAAACCACAGTGAGATACTGCACACCTGTCAGGGTGACTATTATTTCAGAAAAAAAATAAACGGAAAATAACATGTGTTGGTGAGGATATAGGGAAATCCTTGTGCATCTCTGGTACAAATGTAAAATAGTACAGCTGCTGTGACAAATTTAGTGGCTCCTCAAAAAGTTAAACATAGAGAGTTACCATATGATCCAGCAATTCTACTTCTGGGTATATACTCCAAAGAATTGAAAGCAGGGACTCAAACAGATATTTGTATACTGACATTCATAGCAGCATTACTCACGATAGCCCAAAAAATGAAACTGCCCAAATATTCATCAACAGATGAGGGATAAACAAAATACGGTGCCTATATAAAAGAGAACATTACTCAGTTTTAAAAAGGAAGGAAATTTTGACACATGCTATAACATGGATGGACCTTGAAATCACTATGCTCAGCGAAATATGCCAGACACAAAAGAACAAATTTTGTATGATTCTGCTTATATGAGGTACCTAAAATAGGCAAATTCATAGAGACAGAAAGCAGAATAGAGGTTATCAGGGGCTGAGGGGAGAAGGGGAATGGGAGTAATTATTTAATGGTTATAGCATTTCTATTTGGGATGATGAAAAAGTTCTAGAATGGACAATGGTGTTGGTTGATGTGCAACATTGTGAATGTACTTCATGCCATTGAATTGTATGGTTAAAATGGTGAATCTTCTGTTACGTATATTTTGCCACAATAAAAAAAAGAGAAATATTTAAGTCCTTTTCTTTAGAGGTTCTTGTAATCTAGTAAGTCTGAGACTTGCAGGATGAAGGGTTTGGACCTTGGAAGTATATGTGTGTGTGTGTGTGTGGGTGTGGGTGTGGGTGTGTGTGCACACGCGCGCGCAACGGAGTATCAATCGCTCAGCCATCAAAAAGAATGAGATTTTGCCATTTGTGACAATGTAGATGGACCTAGAAGATAGTATGCTAGGTGAAGTAAGTCAGACAGAGAAAGAGAAATCACCATGTGATTTCACTTATGTGAGCAATCTAAAAAACAAAACAAACGAACAAATGGAAAACAGAAACAGAATCATAAATACAGAAAACAAACTGGTATCTGCCCAAGGGGAAGTGGGGGAGGATGGGTAAAATAGGTGAAGGGGATTAAGATGTACAACATTCCGGTTACAAAATAAATATATCATAGAGATGAAAAGTACAACACAGGGAATATAGTCAAGAATACTATAAAAGCAGTATAATGTTATGTGGTGTTGTGTGGTGACAGATGGCAGGCATTGAGTAACGGATCGAACTGTCCAAGCACTATATTGTTCACGTGAAACTAATAAAACACTATATTTAAGTTTTTAAAAAGATCACTTAGTTAATAAATGAATGAGCTGGGATATGAATGATTGAATGAATGAATGAATGAACGAACGAACCAACTAACTCATCTTATGGTGCCAGGGTTTAGAATTTTGACATATGCTTGCTCTGTCATAAGAGCTTTTAAGCTAGCCAATGTTATTTTTAACGTTTTGAATAGGCAATGCATTCACTGAAAAAGGAAAGTAATGAAAGTCTCCCTCCTGGCTCGGTTCTCTTTCCACCTACTTCTCACTATAATCCCACCTCCACTCCAGATACTCATCTTGATAGTGTCTTGTGTATGCTTTCTTGCTTTGTGTATGTAGATGCAAGTAAATATGCATGTATATCCTCATCCCCTTCGTCCTTTATTTTATACCAAGGGTTAGTTACCACCGATCAGCTTAGGCTGTTTGCTTTCTGCAAGACTTGGCTACCTCTCTGGTGCAAAGTATACCACAAAGTGAATCTCTGATTGAATTAATTATCTTTCATCTCGGCGAGATTCTTCATGCAGAGAGTTACATTTGTTTGATGGTAATTCCATATTGAAATCAAATTCGGGCCAAACTCCAGCACTGCCAAGTCTTACATAACCAACAGAACCTGAGCTTCCAACCAACTGCCATATGCTGTGAGGAATAAAACCAGAGGACCGATGCAGATGGTTCTTAACAGTCACGTTCTCACTCTCAAAATCTCTAGGGGGAAGAAACCAACTTACATATGTAAAATATATATGTTAATATATATTTTTAAATATACATATTTTAATACATGTATATGTATATATGTTTGGGGTAGAGGGATATGACCCTTATTGAGCTTATCCACCAGAGTGGAAATAATGTCTGTATAAAACAAAATGTTTGTTACTATGACTTCTACATCACAATTAAAATCCAGTCAACTCTAGGGATGCCTGGGTGGCTCAGTCAGTTAAGCATCTAACTTCAGCTCAGGTCATGATCTTGGCAGTTCATGAATTTGAGCCCCACGTCGGGCTCTGTGCTGACAGCACAGAGCCTGGAGCCTACTTTCGATTCTGTGTCTCCCTCTCTCTCTGCCTCTTCTCCGCTTGTGCTCTGTCTCTCTCTCTCTCTCTCAAAAATAAACACTAAAAAATTTTTTAAATAAAATCCAGTCAACTCTATCAAAATACTTTAGAATCAATAGCTTCTCTGAAGCCACAGTAACACTTAAATAAGCTTAAGACTCAAAAGCAGAAATTTGGTTGGTTGGAAAGCTAATTAAACTTCCTACTTGCTCAAATAGAATTACAAAAGAACAGAATTGTGTTTTTCACAGAGACAGAGTCCACTGGACTCACCAACGCTGGACAGCTGTCAAGAGTGTTTAGTCCTGAGATCATAAGGAATCCAGGCATCCTTGGACAAGTATTCTGTTGCCTTTTCTTCCCAATCAGAGATTTGTGGATGTGACCCCACCACCAGCAATTGTAGCCTTAAGGAGAGAGTCTAATTCTTCATCTCCACAAATAGCAAGTTGCAAGTGATGAGTGGTAATATGCTTTACCTTCAAGTCTTTTGATCATTTCCTGCCAGTCAGAGCCCCTCTGCAGTGACGTACTTACTCCAGGATGGCTGCATTGTACATGGTGCAGCTGTGCCCACACATCCATGGCTGTTCGTCCTAGATTTCAGGTGTCCATGAGTATGACCCACCAGGAACTGCAAGTCAGCTCTCTACGAGAGGAACCTGCCTTTGTCTTGACCTTTCTGGAGTTCTTCCCAACCTTGCCACCAGCTACTTCGAATTCAGCTGTAGCTCGAGCAAGCAAGGCAAAGAAAGGCCAATCAGACACCTAGAAAGATCTCACCACCTACTCCTTCGTCATACCGCCATTTAAAATGCCAAAAAGATATAAATATCAACAAGAGGTTATTATATATCATGCCTCTTCAGAAAACACTCTCTTACTCTTTTTTCTCCTCCTAGTTAGAGGTTATTAGAAAATTACATACAAGAATATTCATTTAAGGTGCTTCCTGGAATGGTTTCACTCAGTGTTCCCTGAGGGTGGGGGACCCCAGGGACATATGGGGAAGAGGGCATGTGCCCCTTCCAAAACCACTTCTCTGGAGTTTGCTGGTTTTGTTTCACCTTTATGTTTCCTCCCCAGGTACTGGCGGAGAACGTTGGGCATGCAGGTCTGCTATGTTTACCATGAAGATTATCAGTTCTGTTATTCCTTCCGGGGCAGGCCGGGGCACAAACCTTCCATCCTCATGCTCCATGGATTCTCTGCACATAAGGATATGTGGCTCAGTGTGGTCAAGGTGCAGTTCTAGATTCTTCTCTCTCAAGAGGGGGTCACTCAATAAAGAAAAGGGTGTCCATTTGCATGTGATGTCATCAGCAATGATGGAAAGCAAAGGGAACCCAGAACCGTGGCTCAAATCATCTTAAAACTAATTCAGGGGGCGCCTGGGTGGCTCAGTCAGCTGAGCGTCCGACTTTGGCTCAGGTCACGATCTCGTGGTCCGTGAGTTCGAGCCCCACGTCGGGCTCTGGGCTGATGGCTCAGAGCCTGGAGCCTGCTTCCGATTCTGTGTCTCCGTCTCTCTCTGACCCTCCCCCGTTCATGCTGTGTCTCTCTCTGTCTCAAAAATAAATAAACTTAAAAAAAAATTAAAAAAAAAAAAAAAAAAGCTAATTCAGTATCCAGGTAACCCTTGAGCAACATGGGGGCTAAGGGAGCCCACCTACCATGCAGTCAAGAATTCACATATAACTTTTTTGCTCCCCCAAAACTTAACTACAAATAACCTACTGTTGACCAGAAGCCTTTACCAATAACATAAATGGTTGATTAATACATATTTTGTATGTTATATATATTATATACTGTATTCTTACAATAAAGTAAGCTAGAGAAAAGAAAATGTTATTAAGAAAATGATAAGGAAGAGAAAATACATTTACTATACTGTATCGAAAAAATCCATGTATAAACGGATCTGCATAGTTCAAACCTGTGTTGTTTGAGGGTCAACTGTATTATTCAGATCCTTTTCTGAGAAAAAATTTACTGAGTTGAATGTTATTTGTAAAATCTGTACCCTAGAAATACTTAAGTCTCATGAATATTTCTTAAGGTTTCTGACACTCACCTTCCTCTCAGAATTTGTCATGATTATCAAGATCAGGTTAACAAAATCATTTATTCTTTTTCAATGTTTATTTATTTTTGAGAGAGAGAGACAGAGTGCAAGGGGGGGTGGGGCAGAGAGAGAGGGAGACACAAAATCCAAAGCAGGCTCCAGGCTCTGAACTGTCAGCATAGAGCCAGGCGCGGGGCTCAAATTCACCAACTGCGAGATCATGACCTGAGCCGAAGTCGGATGCCTGACCGACTTAGCCACCCAGGTGCCTCAAAATCATTTATTCTTTTATACTCCAAGTATCTCCTCCTCCTTCCCCTCATTCTCCCTTTTGTTCTTCTTCTCTTTCTCCCTTGCCCTTCCTCCCTTCCTTCTACTTTCGTTTTTGTTTTTTTTTTTAATTTTCCTGAGTCATTTAGAGAAACCATCTTTATCTAGCAGCTTCCTGAGATTGGTTTTCCACATTGCTCGCCTTCTGTCCTGGTTTCCTTGGGTGTGGCAACTTGCGTTATTGGTCAGAGGGACCAGGTGGTGCAGGTGGAGGCTGGGAGAGACTCCCACCTCAAGCAGAACTATACCTGAATGATTCCAAGTATTATCTACACGAGGGGGAAAGGGCTCACACATCCTGTAGTTCCTTGTGTTCTCATCCCCAGATTCCACTGGAAGGACAGGCATCCCCATGCCTTAATGAACCTCTCGCTTCCTGCCCCAACTCAGATGTTTGTTTGTTTATTTTTAAGTTTATGTATGTATGTATGTATTTATTTATTTTTGAGAGAATGAGGAATAAGCACACAAGAGAGAGAAGGGCAGAGAGAGAGGGGGAGAGGGAGAATCCCAAGCAGGCTTTGCACTGTCAGTGCAGAGCTCCATGTGGGGCTCAAACCCTTGAACCGTGAGATCATGACCTGACCTGAAATCAAGAGTCAGGTGCTTAACTGACTGAGCCACCCAGATGCCCCTCAGATGTTTTTTATGTAACCGGATATTTGTTTATTGGTAACTGATGTTTCTCAGTTTCCTGGTTCAAAGTGGCACAAATATAAATGGAAGGTATTTTAGAATAATAATCCTCCCAGGATTTAGACATTAATGCAAAAAACAAAAAACAAAAAAAGTTGAAACCAGAGGTAGGGTGATCAGACAGTCATGGTTCTTAGAGAAAGCTTTGCTTTTGTTGGCTCCGGGGCTGCTCCAGTTGGCTGTGTTCTGGGAGAACAGAGGCTTATTTTTTAGTTCCAAGTCAGTGGCTGCATAACTGAGTAAGTGTGAAAGGGGTGAGTGAAAGGAGAAGGAGATAGTAGATGCCGATTGGCATCGAGAAACAGTGAGAGGGGCGCCTGGGTGGCTCAGTCAGTTAAGCGTCTGACTTCAGCTCAGGTCATGATCTCGCGGTCCGTGAGTTCGAGCCCCACGTCGGGGCTCTGTGCTGGCAGCTCAGAGCCTGGAGCCTGCTTCGGATTCTGTGTCTCCCTCTCTCTCTGACCCTCCCCCATTCATGCTCTGTCTCTGTCTCAAAAATAAATAAACGTTTAAAAAAAATTAAAGAAAACAAGAAATTCCAGCTTACTACCTTAACCTTTGCCCCCCTTTTCCAGACATCTCCTGAGTCCCCTCCCATCTGTATATTGATCTTTTGCGGCCTCTGCTCCCTATGAGGGTTACTGGCAGTACTTGTATCAGATGTTACTGGGGTAAGACACTGGGTGGCATAGGCTCACCATCCTCAGGGATGGCTGTCAGGTCACTTGGTAAGTGGGGGCAACCTCCCTAGAAGAGTGGGCAGACATGTCCTGCACACCACATACTGATTCTCTGCACCCACGTGTTCTCAGTTCCTTCCAAAGAACCTGCACTTGGTCTGCGTGGACATGCCGGGACATGAAGGTACCACCCGGTCCTCCCTGGATGACCTGTCCATAGATGGTCAAGTAAAGAGGATACACCAGGTAAGCCGGAAGCTCTACCAAAATTGCTCAGACTGGGCCTTCCCCACCTCACATGCCCAAGCCTGGAGAGCAGGTAAGAGAGTTCCATGCTAACTTGTAACCAGTCTCTAATCCATTCTGTCTGCAAATATTTACAAACAAAATGGCACCCAAATGGTATCATTGGTCAGCTGTGGAGGGCCAGGACCTATTGCATATTGTTCTCCTTTAAGCCTGTTTTAGTTGTTTCTCAAGAAATATGGTATGGACATTTTTTTTAGCTCTTGAAAAAGGAGTTTATAATTCTCAAGATCATTTCCCTAGAGTCTGTTTTTTTGCTTACCACCTACATGACACAATATCATGATAGCCCCTCTGCCTAGCTGTGGAGGATGGGAAGGGTGCTCTTTGCATTTTGTTCTATTTTAGCATCTAGCTTCAGCGTCCCTCTGGCTGAGTTTTCAAAATCATGAGTCTCATGAACCAGTTCAGAATTTAATAGTCTGTAAGTTTCAGATTAACAGTACATATTTTCCCCAGATGAGGATTTTTTTTTTTAATGTTTATTTATTTTTGAGAGAGAGAGTGAGTGTGAACAGGGGCAGGGCAGAGAGAGAGGGAGACACAGAATATGAAGCAGGCTCCAGGCTCCAAGCTGTCAGCACAGAGCCCACTGCGGGGCTCAAATCACAAACTGTGAGATCATGACCTGAACTGAAGTTGGCGCTAACCGACTGAGCCCCCCAGGTACCCTGAGGATGTTTATTTAATGTCTGTACCCACCCCACCCCCCTTTAGATTGTGTATTCTGATGAGGTCAGGAACCTTATCTTTTGGGGTCTTTGATGTATCCTCAGGAGCTGACCATAGTTCCTTGTACATAATAGATATCCAATAAATATTTTGAGATGTGTGGATGGTTGGTTGAATGGTTGGATGGTTGAATAGACAGGTTGGTTGTCATATGAATGGATGGTTAGATAGATGGAAAGGGCTTTAAATTAGGGCAAGAGTCTTCAAACTGTGCCTGGCCTGCCACCTATTTTTGTAAGCTAAGTTTTCTTGGAATACAGCCCTGCTCATTCATTTATGTATTATCTCTGGCTGCTTTTGTGCTACAACAGTAGAGTTGAGTAGCTGCAACAGAGAACATATGACCCACAAAGCAAATAATATTTTCTCTTGGGACCTTTATAAAAAAGTTTGCTGGCTCATGAATTAGGAGAATTCTTGTTGGTTTTATACTTACAAATGACCCTTCAATCACCTGTGTCAGGTAAAGAGTATTATATGCCATAAGGCTTGTCTGAATAATGGATCCAGTAGATTTCAGACCCCCTTTCATTAATAGACCTTGTCAGCTGTCCTCACAGGAGGTACAGAGGTTTTCTGCTATGTAATCACTATTGTTGTTGACTACAGCTATATAACCAAGCCTCCTTCTCTTTTCTCTTCCTAGTTTGTAGAATGCCTCAAGCTGAACAAAAAACCCTTCCACCTGATAGGTACCTCCATGGGTGGCCATGTGGCTGGGGTATATGCTGCTTACTACCCTTCAGATGTCTGCAGTCTAAGTCTTGTATGCCCTGCTGGTGAGTTACAAGGCTAAAATAACCCCATGTGTGACTTGAGCACAGCAGGGTCTGAATCTCTAGGGAACAGATGGCAGTGTCTGCTATGGCTGTCTTTTAGAATCATTTTTTTCAACATCTACTTTAGAGATATACAGTGCTTTAAAGATAACTAACCAAACAGTAGTTGTATAACCATAATCGTAACCATGCTTTTTTTTTTTAGATTTTTTTTTATTAACTTGTTTATTTTTTATTTTTTTAAATTTACATCCAAATTAATTAGCATATAGTGCAACAATGATTTCAGGAATAGATTCCTTAATGCCCCTTACCCATTTATCCCATGCCCCCTCCCACAACCCCTCCCTTTAACCCTCCGATTGTTCTCCATATTTATGAGTCTCTTCAGTTTTGTCCCCCTCCCTGTTTTTATATTATTTTTGTTTCCGTTCCCTTATGTTCATCTGTTTTGTCTCTTAAAGTCCTCATATGAGTGAAGTCATACGATTTTTGTCTTTCTCTGACTAATTTCACTTAGCATAATATCCTCCAGTTCCATCCACGTAGTTGCAAATGGCAAGACTTCATTCTTTTCGATTGCTGAGTAATACTCCATTGCATATATATATATACCACATGTTCTTTATCCATTCGTCCATCGATGGTCCTTTGGGCTCTTTCCATACTTTGGCTATTGTTGATAGTGCTGCTATAAACATGGGGGTGCATGTGTCCCTTCGAAATAGCATACCTGTATCCCTTGGATAAATTGCTGGGTCGTACATGCTAATGTTTAAAATATAGAGCCAGCCTTTTTCCACAAAGAATTCAAGGTGGTTAATTAAAATGTGTATAGTACTTTGCAGCACTTAAATACAGTACTTTGAAATATAACAATAATATTAATATCCAACATTTATTGAGCTCTTAAGAGCTAAGTTCCCTATATGGATTTAATTCTTGTCATATCCTTATGAGGTGAAAGTGCTGTTCTCATGCTTCTCCTTTTTTGCTGAAAACTTAGAAATCTTGATACATAACAAGATTTTTTTAAAAAAATCAACAAACAGGGGTGCCTGGATGGCTCAGTCAGTTGAGCATCTGACTCTTGATTTTGGCTCAGGTCATGATCTTAGGGTCATGGGATCAAGCCCTGTGTCAGGCTCTGTGCTGAGCATGGAGCCTGCTTGAGATTCCCTCTGTCACTCAGCCCTTCCCCTGCTCATGGGCACACATGTGTGCTCTCTCTCTAAAATAAAAAAAATAATAAGCCTTATTTTTTGTTTTTCGATCAATGTATATATGCATATGTCAACTTGAGCTGTAATATGTCCCCAGAAATTACATTCTAAAGTTGGATTTTTTTAAAGATTTTAGTTAAAAAAAGACTTTATTTTTTTAAGTAATTTCTACACCCAACATGGGGCTTGAGCTTACAACTGCAAGATCAAGGGTCACATGCTCCACCAACTGAGTCAGCCAGGCGCCCCTGAAGTTAGATTTTTAAAATTCATTTTTCTTATATGTCTTCAAACTTGGATTTGTAATGTGTTAGAGAAAAAAAATCTTAATTTTTCTTTCTTTTTCCTTCTGCTCCCTCCCCCCATCTCTCTGGTACTTTCTTGGAGTATGATTTACACATAGTAAATCACCCAAATTTTAAGTGTACATCTCAATGACTTTTTACATGTGCATTTACTATCCAGATCAAGATAGTATTATAGGTGGGAACACTGAGGCACAAAGAAATTATGTTAATGCTGGAGCCAGGATAAGAAGAGATCCTAGGATGTCTGACTCTAGAACTGTGGCTTCTTTGGAAATCCTTTAACATCCACTACTTCTTTTATGTGACTCTTACCTACTACCTCCTTTATCTGCTAGAACCCACCATGAGTTGAACCTTCTACTGAAACCTAACTAAATTGACCTTTAAAATATTTTAGTTATCAAAGTCATTTTCAGGTCTGTTGAGGACATTAAAATTGAAGGTAAACTCCCAAAGGGTTTTCTTTTCTCTTTTTCCCAAGCACCATGTCTGAAATCATTTGGGCTTTTTATAATTAAGTTTGAGAACTGGAAAAACAGCTCCTGTGGAAGTTATTAGATTTTTGATCGCTTGTGGAAGATCAGATCTAACTGGCTTTTTTGAATGTATGACTCAGAGAAGAGTTTGACACCTGAGTTTCAATTGGAAATTTAAAATTATTTGTGTGTGAAAATGAAAAGATAAACTTGTTTTTAATTTGAAATAATTACATTTTTTTAAAGTTTTTAAAGTTTATTTTGAGAGAGAAATAGAGAGCAAGCAGGGGAGGGGCAGAAAGATATGGAAACAGAATCCCAAGCAGGCTCCACGCTGTCAGCACAGAGCCTGATGCAGGGCTCAAATTCACAAACTGTGAGATCATGACCTGAGCCAAACTCAGGAGTCAGATGCTTAACCAGCTGAGCCACCCAGGTGCTCCCTGCTTTGAAATCATTTTAAATTTACAGAAATGTTGCAAAGATAGTACAGAGAGTCCCATATACCCTTTACCCAGCTTCCCCCATTGTTAACGGCTCACATTACCAAAGTAAATTTGTCACAGCTAAGAAACCAACACTGGTACAGTACTATTAACTAAACTCTAGGCTTTATTTGGATCTCATTAGTTTTTCCACTAATGTCCTTTTTCTGTTCCAGGATCCGGTCCAGGATACCACATGACATTTAATCTAGGATTATTTTTAAAGTAAAAGGAAATAGATCGTGTAATCTGCCCCATGGCATCGCAAAAGCCACATGATGCCCATGCTAGCTTTAAAGGAATTGCTGAATATAGGAGATTTATAAAGTGTGGCTTTCTGCAGCGCAGTATTGATGTCACTGCCTTTCTTTCTGAAATGTAGCTTGTCAGCTAAGTTAAACATCTAGACATTTGCTCAGTGTTGGAAGTGAAAATTAGTTTTGCCCTCCTGTGCATATCAGCTCATGTGAATTTTCTTGTGTCTTGCTCCAGGGAGATAGGAAATGATGGTCAGTCTCAACGCTGTTCAGTCTCAGTGAACACCTAATGATCTGGACAAGGAGGGACTGCGTGGAGGGCAACATGGCAGACAGCTCAGAAGGGGTCTCTCTTTCACTGTGTATACGTATTGACCCCAAAAAAGAGATTACTAAGTGGGTCCAGGCCAAAGGAAGGAGTTGTCAGTCATTCCAGGCCTGTGTTTTCTTTCCTTCATGTATTTTATCAGCCTTCCCCTTAACGATATGAATGTGCAGGGGCTCAGGCAAGTTGTCTTATCAACTAATGCTTCTTAAACTCTATCATACATATGCCTCCCCAGCATCTTGTTAAAGTGCACATTCTGATTCAAGAGTCTTAGGAGAAGGGCTGAGATTCCGCATTTCTTATGGGCTTCCAGTGCTGCTGGTCCATGGACCACAGTTTGAGTAACCAGTCCCTAAAATATCCTGAAGGATTTTTTTTTTTTTCTGTGTTTCTCAGAGTGTGGTTTTGACCTTGAGCAAGGATGGCAGTACTGATGAAAAAGAAATTTGGTGAAAAACACCTGAAATATATTAGCTCTGGGCCTTTATTGGAGGTTTCCTTCTAAAATGGGAATTAGTAAGAAGGAAGATACATTGCCAAGCTGTTTTGGTTTGAATCCCACAGGCCTGCAGTACTCAACTGATAATCAATTTATACAGCGGCTCAAAGAACTGCAGGACTCGGCCGCCATAGAGAAGATCCCCTTGATCCCATCCACTCCAGAAGAGATGAGTGAAATGCTCCAGCTCTGCTCCTATGTCCGCTTCAAGGTGCCCCAGCAGGTAACGTGATCTCAGCAGCAGTCTGCCTGCCCTTTGCCAGAGGCTTGGGCGTCCAGGGCCGGCTTCCTTCACACAGTTCTTGCATCTCGTACTCATCTATTTAGTCACTCAGCGCATGTCTGTACTGTGCCTGTGACATGTCAGGCACTGTGTTTGGGCGCAATGGTGAAGAAATAAGACCGAGAAGGCACCTGTGCAGACACTGGCCTGGAGGGGGGTGGCGGGGAGACAGGCAACTAACAAGTAAACAAATACAAACTGTGGTGAGTTCTATGGAGGAAATGAAGCTGGTGTATAGTGATTGAAAGCAGGGAGGCAGTGGAGACTTTGATAAACCTCTTTAAGAAAATAGCATAGGCAGAGATGGGGAAAACATAAGTAAGTTTAAGGCACTGGAAGGAGGCTTGGGTGAATGGGGCCCAGAGGGAGAGGGAGGGAGAGAGGCAAGGGCTACAGCAGACATTTCTTCTTCTTTTTCTTTTTCCTTTTCTTTTTTTCTTTTTCTTTTTCTTTTCTTTTCTTTCCTTTTTTTTTTTTTTTTTTAATTTCAGGACTGCTTTACACTCTTAAGAATTATTAAGAACCCCCCAAAGAGCTTTTGTTTATGGAGGTTCTGACTATTGACATTTACCATATCAAAAAGTAAAACTCAGAAAATGCAAAACACGAGAACATACCTACAGGCACTCATAATCAGTATGATGACACTATCCCTCAACAAGTAGGTTCTGAGAAACAATGCTTTTGAGAGAATGAAATTGAAGAGAGCAAGTAATATTTAGCATTACAATGAAAATAGTTTGACTTCTTGGACTAGCAGAAACCACTTTGAGAACCACTGGGCTAGATCACCTAGGACCCAACAGGTGATGGGAAGGAGCCTGGAGTTCTAGGAAGGACTGTGGGGAGCTCAAACAGACACAAAGAACCATTGGGGTCCTCCTGTGACCTGGGAGGTGACAGTGGTGTAGATGAAGGCAGTGGCAGTGGAGACTAGAGACCTGAGATGTTTTGGAGGAAGGACAGACAGCACTTATGGCAAATTGGAAGTGGAGGATGTGTGACAGTGAGGAGTCACAAGTGATTTCTGGTACTTGAGTTGGATAAAGGCAGCATTTTCTGAGTAGGGGAAGGAGAGAGGGAGGGTGGGTCTTGGGGACAGGCTCCAATATGGACTTATTCAAGCTGTCTGTAAGGGCTCCAGGTGTAGATGTCAAGCAGACAGTTGGAGGTACAGATTGGATATACAGGTAGAGCTGAGGGACTGGTTAGAGCCATCAGCAGGATGTTGTGGCAGGTCACGGTCTGATTGAAGCTGTGAATCTGGGGAAGGGGTGTGGGAACCAAGAGATAAGAATGCATGGTTCAGTCTCATAACTGCAACTAATCTTTTCTAGTGTAGGAACTGGACTCTGCCTTGGGGTGGGGCCTCCTAGGAGTTGAGGGAATGGGCTCTGTTCAGATGGTGTGAACACGACTCAGTTAAGGGGTGTAGAAGCACCCAGAGTCTGCTTCTGGGGTATGTTCTACCCCTGATATCCTCTTTTTAGTTGTGAGCTTGCATTGATCCCCTCCCAGCTGTGATCTCTTCCCAGTCTAGAGTAGTCAAACAGCGCTTTAGGAAATTCCGTGTTTTGGGGTGCCTGGATGGCTCAGTCGGTTGAGCATCCGACTTCAGCTCAGGTCATGATCTCGCAGGTCATTGGGCTTGCTGCTGTCAGCACAGAGCCCACTTTGCATACTCTGTCCCCCTCTCTCTGCTCCTCCCCCACTTGTTTTTTTTCTCTCTCAGAAATAAATAAATGTTAAAAAAAAAAGAAAATTCCACATTTTGAGTTGTCAAGGATATGAAAACACTGGGAGAAAGTAAGCGGCAGCTCTAAAAGTCTTCCCTTCTAGGAGACAAGGAGCATCAGGCACTCTGCCTTCTGTGTCATGTTGTTATGTCTGTCTATTTACTTGCCTGTGTTTTCCACTCTAACCTCAGCAAAATCAAGGATTTTGTTTTAACTGGCTGTTTTATCAGCCCCCCCCCCCCCCCCCCCCCGCAGCCTTTAGCACAGTGCTTGCATCAAATAGGTCCTGGGTATAGATTAGGTGGGCCAGAGGACGGGAAGATGCCCGGACAATGCAGAGATGGAGAATGGACATATTAGTAGATGCAGAGGAGTAGTAGATGGACACATGAATTGATGCCTGTATATGCTTAGGTGATTAAAAGTGCAGGATGGATGGATGGGAGGTTGCCTGGAGAATGCAGGGATGGAAGGTGGATGGATGGGTGGATGCAGGATAGATGGATATATTGGTGTATGATTCAGAGATGCAGGATGGTTGGATGGATGTCTGCATGAATCAGGGATGGAGGTTGGACGAATGGGTAGATGCAGGGTAGGTGGATGCACGGATAGATATATGCACATATGAGTCAGAGATGCAAGATAGGTGGATGGGTGGCAGAATGGGTAGAGCAGGTGGATGGGTGGAGGATGCAAGATGGATAGATACATGGGGGCAAGATAAATAGTAGAGCAAAGAAAATGGCTGATGCTGAGACAGTGTGTTGGACAGCTTGCCATTGGTCTCAACCTCTAGGCTTCCACTTCCAGAATGGTCAGGTTCTAGTCATGCTCCAGACGGTTGGTTTAGAGCAGTTCTGGCTGGATGTTCCCACTTCAGTCAGCACACAGGACTCCATAGAGTCATTTAAGGGGCTTGAACCATTCCCAGGTAGATGAGTGCCAGTGCTAATGTGAAGACTGTACTCTACTTCAACTCCTGGGGCACGAGGAAGAGGAGGACTGTGTTCCTTCTGCCCATAGCATGTCTCTGGGTCAGGATTCCGGGTCCAGGAGATCTGGCCTGCCCACATTTGCTGCAGCCTTCTCCAGCCCTCTGCAAGGAAGACAAAGATAACATTGAATAATAAGCAAAGGACTATGGAACCCTTCCCAGAATTTTCTCAGTAGTTTATCTCTTTATTGTTCAAGAGGCTCATCAACCCCAATAGTTTAAATTTTTTTAGTAGACCTTGTTCTGCATGTGGATATTATTAAACAATTATTTGATGTTATCTCCAGCCAGATTGTGTTTTAAGCTTAGCAGAGAATCTCAAGATGAAGTGGCTGTGACCCCATCTCAGGTGTTTTTTACATGCTTTGGCTTCCCAGTACTACCCACGTTCCTCCTTAATTACAAAGGAAAAAGCATCATATGACCCTGAGTCAATTACAATGCATACTACATTGTGGGAATTTGGAGGACCAGGCCTTAAAACCTTGACAATGCCAATGCTGTAAATTGCTGGACTTTATTTCCTTCACTGTCCCAGAGCCCTGGGGGGCCCAAGGAAACAAATCATCTCCTGCCTTCTAACTATGGGTCACTTCTCTGTAGATCCTGCAAGGCCTTGTTGACGTCCGAATCCCTCATAACAACTTCTACCGAAAGCGTAAGTAGTGCCGTTTCAGCTTTTTGCTCGTGACAAATGAAGCTTTATGGGTGGCTGGCTCTTCGAGTTTCCATTTCTGAGACTTGGCTAGTTTTCTGGGGCCCCTTTGATAGTTTTCTGGGGCCACAGAAAGTGGTGGCCTGGACTCAATGCCTGTCCCTGAACTCTGCTGTGGGTACCCAGCGTGTGCTCACTTTGTTTTCCTTTTCTGAAGTGTTTTTGGAAATCGTCAGTGAGAAGTCAAGATACTCCCTCCATCAGAACATGGACAAGATCAAGGTCCCAACGCAGATCATTTGGGGAAAACAAGACCAGGTATGTAGTGTGTCCCTGGGGCCACCTGTGCCAGTTGCACTGGCCTTTGAGGAAAAACAAGAGGTCATTTATAAAGTGAGCCTCATCAGCTGGTTTCTGATACCAGCAAGAGATGGAACACGCCTGGGTCAGGTGCTGATATTTATGAGGGATGTCATTCTCTGAGTTGAGAGCAATGACACTGATCTTTTAAAATGAAAGGCAATTTAAAATCATTTTTACAGATTACTTTTATCAAAGCCATGTAGTCTCATAGTACAAAAAACTTTATTTATTTAAAAAAATTTTTTTTAACGTTTATTTATTTTTGAGACAGGGAGAGAGAGCATAAACAGGGAAGCGCCAGAGAGAGGGAGACACAGAATCTGAAGCAGGCTCCAGGCTCTGAGCTGTCAGCACAGAGCCTGATGCGGGGCTAGAACTCACGGACCGCGAGATCATGGCCTGAGCTGAAGTCGGCCGCTTAACCGACTGAGCCACCCAGGCGCCCCTACAAAAAACTTTAAAGAGTACAAAAAGGTAGAGGCACCTGGGTGGCTGGGTCGTGTTCACACCGTCTGTTAAGTGTCCAACTTTGGTTCAAGTCATGATCTTGTGGTTCAGGACTTCTAGCCCTTCATTGGGCTCTCTACTCTCAGTGTAGAGCCCACTTCGGATCTTCTGTCCCTCTCGCTCTCTCTGCTCCTCCCCCACGCACACGCACGTGCTCTCAAAAATAAACAAACATTAAAAAAAGAATACCAAAAGGTTTCTGATGAAAATTTGATCTCTTTTCCATCCCACATTCCAATTCCCATTTCCTTGAGGCAGTTCTCACTGTCTTACATTTATTTCTTAAATTTTCTTAGGCAGACATTGACAGCAGCAAATATTTTTTACTTAGTTGTGACTATCTGTGTCGCGACTACTGAGCTCTGCTGTTGTGCAAAAGCAGCCATAGACAATATGCAGACAAGTGACCTGGCAGAGTTCCAATGAACCTTTATTTCCAAAAACAGGCAGTGGACCATTATTTACTTACTGCCATGCTAAGCATACATATACATACATAGATAAGTTTTATCTGTAAGTTGTTCACACATGCTATATGCACTGTTTTGCACATTATTATTTCATATATGTAGGAATTTATGTATCTTGGAAATCATTTCATACCAGCCCACACAGATTTACTGCTCTATTTTTTAATATGTATTTTTTTTATTTTCCTGACTTTTATTCATGTATTTAAGTAATAAGTTTTTCTATACACACACAAAAATGATAAGACCAGTGGTTAAATCCTGCTTTTTTTTTTTTCTTAATTTTTTTAAAAAGTTTATTTATTTTTGAGAGAGAGAGAACAAAGTGGGGGGGTGGGTAGGCAGAGAGAGAGGGAGACAGAGAATTCGAAGCAGGCTCAGTGCTGTCAGCACAAAGTTCAATGTGGGGCCCAAACCCATGAATTGTGAGATCATGACCTGAGCTGAAATCAGATGCTTAACCGACTGAGCCACCCGGGCTCCCCACATTCAGGAATTTTTTTTTTTTAATTTTTTTTAACGTTTATTTATTTTTGAGATAGAGAGAGACAGAGCATGAACGGGGGAGGGGCAGAGAGAGAGGGAGACACAGAATCGGAAGCAGGCTCCAGGCTCTGAGCCATCAGCCCAGAGCCCGACGCGGGGCTCGAACTCACGGACCGCGAGATCGTGACCTGAGCTGAAGTTGGACGCTTAACTGACTGAGCCACCCAGGCGCCCCACATTCAGGAATTTTAACACTGATGCGATGCCTTTGTCTAATCTACCATCCATATTTCAAATTCATCAGCTGTTTCAACAAGGTCCTATATGGAATCCTTCTCCTTCTCTTGCTTCCCTGAACTAGGATCTAATCCAGGATCACATATTTAATGTCATGTCTCTGCAGTCTCCTTTATTATGGACCGATACCCTACTCTGCCTTTGTCATTCATGACGTTAAGATATTTGAAAAGTATAGGTCAGTTATTTTATGAAATGTTCCTTAATTTGACTTTGCTGTTTCCTCATGATTAAACTCAGGTTTTGTATCACCACTGGAATAGCTCATGCATGGTAAGATTTCACATCTCGGACACACAGTGTCCTTCTGCCCATCCTCATGATGTTAATGTTGATTGCCTGGTTAAGATGTCTCATTTCTTCATTGTAGAGTTACTGTTTCTCTCCTTGCAACTGATAAGGAGTCTGTTGGAGACACTTTGAAATATCCTGTTCCTCATCAAACATTCCCCCCCCCCTAGATGTACCATCTGTGAATGATTCTTGCCCCAAACAAAGTTTACATTCTTCTTTTTTTTAATGTTTGTTTGTTTTTGAGAGAGAGAGAGAGAGAGAGAGAATGCGCAGGAAAGGGGCAGCGAGATGGAAACAGAGGATCTGAAGCAGGCTCTGTGCTGTCAGGGCAGAGCCCACTGTGGGGCTTGAACCCACAAGTTGTGAGATCATGACCTAGCTGAAGTCAGATACTCAACCATCTGAGCCACCTACACACCCCTTTTCTTTTTCTTCTTTAAGTTTTTGTATTTATTTTGAGGGAGAGAGTGAGTGGGGGGAAGGGCAGAGAGAGAGATGCAGAGAAAGAATCCCAAGCAGGCTCTGCCCTGTCAGCACTGAACCCAACACAGGGCTTGATCTTGTGAACCGTGAGATCATGATCTGAGTGGAAATCAAGAGTCAGACACGTACTGCCTGAGCCACCCAGGTGCCCCTGCGTGATTCTTGTAACAGCTGCATAGTACTCCATTTTATGGCTCTGCCACAGTGTATGTAATTAGTGCCCTACTAATGGTCATTTAGATAATTTCTAGTTTTTTGCTATTAAACAGTACCTCAGTGAACATCAGTACAGGCATGAGTTTGTGGAGTGTGAGAGCATACGCAAAGTGTGAATTCTTTGGTGTGGACTCACTGGGTCAAAAGGCAAGTGCTTTTTAAAATTTTAATAGGCGTTAGGAGTGCCTGGCTGGATCAGTCGGTAGAACATGCAACTCTTGAAGTCGGGGTTGTGAGTTTAAGCCCCACGTTGGGTATAGAGCTTACTTTAAAAAAAAAATTTTTTTAATAATAACGTTTTAATAGGTTTTATTAGATGGCTCTGTATTAGTTTGCTGGGATAGTCATAACAAAGTACCACAAACTGGGTGGCCTAAACAATAGAAATTGACTATCTTAGGGTTCTAGAAGCTAGTAGTCCAAGTTCAAGTTGTCAGCAATTTGGTTCCTCCTGGGAGCTGTCAGGGAGAATCTGTACCATGCCTCTTCCCCAGCTTCTGGTGGATGCTGGCGATCTTTGTGTTCCTTGGCTAATAGATATCTCACCCTGCTGTCAGCCTTCATCCTCACATGGCATTCTCCCTATACCTGTGTGTCTCTGTGTTTAAATTTTTGTAAAGGGGCCAATCATATTGAGTGAGGGGTCCACCCTGCACCCGTATGACCTCATCTTAACTAATTACATTTGCAACAACCCTATTTTCAAATAAAGTCACCTTTTGAAGGATTGGAAGTTGGTACTTCAAGATATGAATTTTAGGGGGGACACAAGCGATAATAGAGCCTCCATACTGATTTATGTTGTTTGTTTGCAACTGTTCTTTAGAAATTGTATCTTAACTCAGAGTTCTTCTAAAATGTAAAGGAAGAGGAGGCAATGAGAAATGGAGCCTTTTTTTTTTTTTTTTAATTTTTTTAAATGTTTATTCAGTTTTGAAAGACAGAGAGAGAGCACAAGCAGGGCTGGGGTGGAGAGAGAGGGGGACACAGAATCCGAAGCAGGCTCCAGGCTCTGAACTGTCAGCACAGCGCCGTGGGCAGGTCTGGAACCCACTAGCCTAGAGATCATGACCTGAACAGAAGTTGGATGCTCAACCTACTGAGCCACCCAGGCGCCCCAGAAATGGAGCCTTTCTAAGGTCAGGATGGTCTCCTGGAAGGAGAAGCCAGGACTGTGTGCCCAGCACATGGGGGGAGGGAGCGATGATAGCATCAGTGTGCAGCTCTCCCAGATCGGCCAGGTGTGTCAAGGATGTATAGTGCAGGGAGGTGGGCATGGAGAGGAGGGAGGGCTCACTTGATCTCTTCTGCAGCAGCCAAAGGACTAAAAGAAGCTTTGTGTGCATCTGAGGGGAGAAGCAGGACACAGAGTAGGCCAGCAGGGGCTTATTCAATCAGAATCAAGTTAGAACAATGAAGGCTTTTCTTCATTCTAGAAACCCCAAAGGTTATTTGGGGCTCTCAGGGACCAACAAGGGGACAATGCAGAAACCAGGTTGCTGGGCTTAGGCAAAGTCTAGGTTCCAGCCCTGCCTTTGCCCTGTATTGGCCCGTGACCTTGAGCAAGCCACTCAGCCACTCCAAATCCTGTGTTTCTCTTCTACTAGGGTGAATGTGAGGCTTAAGTGAATACATATGAGGGTGATCTTTCTCCAGTTACACAAAAATAAGTTGTTTATTACTCATGTCCTTTGCCTGTGATAGTTGGCCTCTGGCTAGGGTCCAGAATTTCTTCCAGGACTCTGGAGTCCATTTTGTTCTGAAAAAAGAGCATAACGTTCCATGGGCCTGCTATAAATACAATCAGATCTTCTGTGTGTTCTATGGACCATCCCCAGGGCAGAATCCAAATAGCAAAGGCTTTAGGGGCCCTTTATTTCATAGCCTTTTGCTTCCCAAGCATCTGGCTCTTTTCCTCTTCTATCATCAAAAATTTGGTGTCACTGGCCAGCCCCTTCCAGGCTGAATGCAGTCTCCCTGTTCTTTGGACCCCTGTAGGTTCTGTAGCTGCTGTATTGTAGACTGCAGGGAGCTATGCACATTGTTGTTTATGTCAGTCATGCCCCCTGGATTTGGCCAGTATACAGCCTGCACAACTAAACCTGAGAGGATTTCTGCACAGCAGTTTAAGTATTTCCCCTCTGTGTTCAGTCCCACAGAGTGGGAGGGCCTTGTGGGGATACACAAGGTTTATTACTATTTATGTCCCTTCATCCTGCTAGCACAGTGCCTGGTATACAGGTGACCCAGAGTACACAGTGAATGAGTGAGCAAGTTAGAAAGTAAATAGGGGCGCCTGGGTGACTCAGTTGGTTAAGCATCTGACTCTTGATCTTGACTCAGGTCATGATCTCACAGTTTTGTGGGTTTGAGCTGACAGCACAGAGCCTGCTTGGGATTCTCCCTCTCTCTCTGCCCCTCCCCTGCTAGCACTCTCCTCTCTATGGCTCTCTCAAAATAAATAAATAAACTTAAAAAAAAAAAGATGCCTTATTTTAAAAAAAGTAAATTAGCAAAGGGACAAACCCACTAACTGACTGCCTATGCATTTAAGTCAGCTAACAGATTTATATTGAGCACCTAGTATGTGCCTGACACCATATTAGACCCTGGGAATATAGCAGGGACCAAGACAGACAGGATCCCTACCCTCCAGCAGCCTATGGTCTACTTACATTATCATGCCTGACAGGGCTCAAACTAAGGTTAGAACCTATCTTTATAATTTTTATATTTTATTCATGATGGATCTTTCTGCATTAATGTTTGTTTTAAATACTGCATTAAAATAATCTTCATCTTGGGGCACCTGAGTGGCTCAGTTGGTTAAGCATCCAACTCTTGATCTCAGGGTTTTGAGTTCGAGCCCCACGTTGGGCTCCACCCTGGAGCTTACTTAAAAAAATAATAATCTCCATATTGATGACTGAGTTTTTTGGAGCCTGCTTAGGTTTTGTGCCCAAGGCCAGTGCCTCACTTTCTTCACCCTAATTTTAGCCTTGGCCTGAAATGGGATGGAGGAAGATTGTTTGACCATCTGTATGAATGTCTTGCCCAAGAAACAGTTGGTGTGGTTCCCGTAGACGTGCATGAGGGTCCACACAGCTGTTATTGCATGTACCTCTGAGTGACCGTGGGGAATGCTGGATTTGACCAGCATAACAGGGTCAAAGCTAGAGGCTCATGTGGGTATTTTTGAGCCCTCTGTAGGATATTCAGTTGGGAGTTTCTACTTTTTCATACTTTGACCAGTTGAGTCCACTTGCATTTCCTCTGGGTATTTTTCCACAGAATCTGGACTTTATTTCTGCTCAGACAGGTGCCATGACAGCCTTACCTGTGAGTGAGGGGAAGGCAGAGGTGTCTGATTCCTCTGCAGAGTGCCCCCCTCACTAAGCTCCCCATTAGCTGCTCCTATTTGTGGCCCCGGGGGTACTTTGCTGTGCTCTGTGCCTTGGCTGAGGGATGCTTGTCGCTCCACTTCCTGGGTGGAAAATCTTGGTTCTAATGGTCTGGATTGATGAAAATGAAGCTCAAAAACAGAAGGCACTTGGGGAACCTGGGTGGCTCAGTTGGTTGAGCGTCAACTTTGGCTCAGGTCATGATCTTGCAGTCTGTGGGTTCAAGCCCTGCATCCGGCTCTGTGCTGACAGCTCAGAGCCTGGAGCCTGCTTCAGATTCTGTGTCTCCCTCTCTCTACCCCTCCCCAGCTTGCACTCTGTCTCTCTCTTTCAAAAAAAAAAAAAAAAGTATTAAAAAAAATTTTTAAGGAAAAAAGAAAACAGATAGCACTTGAGTTTGTTGTGGGTCCTGCTTTTGTGTTGAGGATGAGGGGAGGGGTCCTCTTGGTGGGATGAGTCGAAGGTGAAAGCCATGAAAGGGAACGAATGCAAATCTGAGACTACATAGGGTGTTGGGGAGGAAACACTGGATTGGTGTAAATGGCCAGGTAACCTAGGGCACAATGAAATTAAATGCCTTATTGGGAAAGGCTCAGCCCTGGAGAGTGGTGGCTTTCATATCAGAAGAGCGTTCCCCGTTATTCACAAACTTCAAGGCCTTCAGTCACACAGCTCTGGGGACCCCCAGAAGACCTTCAAAGAGATGCTATTCCCCCATCTCCAGCTTGGGATAATTAGCATTCACCTCTTGCATCTTGTTTATGTCTCTTTCCCACAGCTGGACTGATCATGTCCATCCCTAACATAGCCCCGCAGACCCCCACTGCTGTCAGATGGAGGCCTGAGCCCCAAGCATGGCTGGGGGAACAGGCTCCTCTTCCCTACCCCATCTCTCCACCATGCACTCCCCACTCCCTGCATGCTGTGTCTCAGCACCAAGCTAACTGCCGTCTCCTGCTCTTGCCATGATGTGCCCCCCTGTCCCGCATCATCCATGAATCCTCCTCCCTTGTGCACTCTCAGCTCCCAGGATGCTCCCCCAACAGAACCCTCGCCTGCTGAGCCGTCTGGCTTCCCTACCAGACCAGGCAGGGGCTGTGTATTTCCACTTTAGTAATGCTGGCAGTGACACAACTCCTAGCACCAAATTGCAGAAGAAAACGTGAGGCATGCAGTCATATCTGTCAGAGGGCACAAGCCCCGACACCGAAGTGACTTGATCCCACAAATCACCCCTGCCAGGCTTCAGGTGGCATTCCATTCCCCGAAAGCGTGTACTCAGGCATCTGAGTCTTTTCTATCTGGTTTCCTCTCTCATCCTGCCTACAGGTGCTCGACGTGTCTGGGGCAGACATGCTGGCCAAGTCGATTGCCAACTGCCAGGTGGAACTTCTGGAAAACTGTGGGCACTCAGTGGTGATGGAGAGGCCCCGGAAGACAGCCAAGCTCATTGTCGACTTCTTAGCTTCTGTGCACAACACAAGCAACAACAAGAAGCTGGACTGAGGCCCCACGACCGCAGCCTGCATTTGGCACTGAGCATCTGCCCCCATCTCCAAAATCTGACGCGGCCACTACTTCTCAGGGATCCTGCCCCAAACGCGGTCAGAGAGCCAGCATCCCTGAGGAAGCCAGTCCCCTGTCCCCAGTCTCGACAGATCCACAGAGCTTCGGGAGCCACGAGCAGATCTCCAAGATATTTTTCACAATGTAGAAACTCACATGGAACAAAATTAAGAAAACCCAGCCATGAAATCTACCCAGAAGTCTTCAAGTTCATGTTGCAAAGCGGCTGCCTTGGACCCTAATCACCGAGACCGTTTTCTTTCAAAACATCCCTCACAGACTGAAACTCGAGGTTTTTCTGTTGCTTCAACATCCTCCCCTGCATGGTCAGTGGCTGTTTTAGGAGCATTAGTCTCCATTTGCTGAGCCCCTCTTGTCTATGTCTAGTTTAAGTTTTATGTTAGAGACCCCTATATGAATGCAGTTTGTCAGCTGCAAGATCAGGGAGGGAAACAGCAAGCTATGAAAAATATTAACATGCGAGGAGGGGTGTGTTTCCACTGCTGCCAGCCCTCCCACCTGCCAGAGCAGTGGGGAACACAGGTGGGTGGTTTGATGGGCCCCCACATGTCAGCTCCATCACGAGGGAGCCTAGAACAGTCACAGTGTGAAGAGCACCCGGCAGGGTGGGTTTCCTGGGAATAACTTATTATTTTTAAAAATAGGACTAATAAAGCAATAATGTTCTAGACATCTGTATCTAAATAATCACACAAAAGCACCTCGTGGGCCTCGTGTCTATCTTGCTGTGCTACTGAAGACCCTTGGGTGTAAAATACTAGTTTGTTAATGAATTCTGTGAATTCTGTGAACAGTAATGTGATTGAAAATAAGTCTAAACAGCTGTAAAAGTGATCACAATGACATGACATAAATTTAATAAATCTAGATCAGCAACATGCAGACAGTTTCCATTCCTAAGCTCCTATTTAAGTGCAGTGTTGGCAGATTTCGTGTCAATTTTAAAAAGGGCGTTTTGTTTTGTTTGTTTTAAGGCTTATTCTAAGGCATTGGAAAGCCTGGTTTGGTTGGGTTATTAGTTTTCTTTTAAGTCTTATTTGCAATTTTTATTCAAAATTTTTTATTGTTCATTTATTTTTGAGAGAGAGAGAAAGAGAACGAGTGGGGGAGGGGAAGAGAGAGAGGGAGACACAGAATCCGAAGCAGGCTCCAGGCTCTGAGCTGTCAGCACAGAGCCCGATGCGGGGCTCAAACTCATAGACCACGGGATCATGACTCAAGCCGAAGTCAGACACCCAACCAACTGAGCCACCCAGGCACCTCTACAATTTTTATTCAGCTGAAATTGTGTATCAAAAACAAAAGACAAGAGTCATCAAACTGTTCCTTGTGACACTTGTCTGTTGCACTTAGGAGCCCTTAAAATCCCTGGAACTTCATTCTTCTGAATCTATTTACAGAGAGTCTGTAGCCAAGTAGTTCTAGAAATAAAGTGAGATGAACTTCATAGTTTAAGTTGGAATGCAGGACTTGGTCTGAATATTTTAATTTATTGAGAAGAGTGGAACACAGATCTTAAAAAAAAGAAGATATGAAAATGTGATGTGTCAGACCTGTGGGCTGCAGCTAACGGCAGTGTTCAGAGGAAAGTGTTCACAGACTAAGGCAAAAGAGCATGATTTAAGAATTAGAGAAATCAGGGGCGCCTGGGTGGCTCAGTCAGTTGAGCGTCTGACTTCGGCTCAGGTCACGATTTCACAGTCTGTGAGTTTGAGCCCCGCATCGAGCTCTGTACTGACAGCTCAGAGCCTGGAGCCTGCTTCAGATTCTGTGTTTCCCTCTCTCTGCCCCTTTCCCGCTCATGCTCTCTCTCTGTCTCTCAAAAATGAATAAATGTTAAAAAAATTTTTTTTAAAGAATTAGAGAAATCAGTGACTCATTAAAAAGGAAAAACATCAGAATCATAGGGGTCCCAGAAGATGAAGAGAGAGAAAAAGGGGTAGAAGGGTTATGTGAGCAAATCATAGTGGAAAACTTTCCTAACCTGGGGAAGGACACAGACATCAAAATCCAGGAAGCACAGAGGAGTCCCATAAGATTCAATAAAAACTGACCATCAGCAAGGCATATCATAGTCAAATTCACAAAGTACTCAGGCAAGGAAAGAATCATGAAAGCAGCAAGGGGATAAAAAAGTTCTTAAGATACAAGGGAAGAGGTTTGCAGCAGACCTATCCACAGAAACTTGGCAGGCCAGAAAGGAGTGGCAGGATATATTTAATGTGCTAAATTGAAAAAATATGCAGCCAAGAATTCTTTATCCAGCAAGGCTGTCATTCAAAATAGAAGGAGAGATTAAAAGTTTCCTAGACAAACAAAAATTAAAGGAGTTTGTAACCACTAAACCAGCCCTGCAAGAAATTTTAAGGGGGACTTCCTGAGTGGGGGGCAGAAATAAAATCTTGGGGTGCCTGGGTGGCTCAGTCATTTGAGCATCTGACTCTTGATTTCAGCTCAGGTCATGATCCCAGAGTCCTGGGATCAAACCCTGCATCAAGCTCTGTGCTAAGTGTGGAAACTGCTTGAGATTCTCTCTCTCTCTCTCTCTCTCTCTCTCTCTCTCTCTCTCTCCCTCTGCCCTCTCCCCACTCACACTCTCTCTCTAAGACAATTTAAAAAATAATAAAAATAAAATCTTAAAAAGAAGTCATAAAAAGAAATAAAAAATAAGCCTAGAAAAAAAATAGAAATAATACAAGTGAGAGCAAAATTCAATGACATAGAAAAGAAAGTAGATCTTAGACATGCTGCCAATTCCAATCTTTCATATTCACCAAGAATTCTGAACTTGGTGCAGTCCTGGGGGAAGGGGTTAGTCTGGATGGGTTTGCGTGATGAGGGGAGGTGCCTGGGGTAGCCGAAGAAGCCCCAGGCCTGGAGTAAAGTACTGCAGATGGGAAACGCTATTGGTGCAGGAATTGTTATGCCCTGGGTGGATGGCAGCTAAGGATCACATCCAGAATTGCTTCAGTGGGGTCATCCGGGCAGAGACGTGTACTGTCCATCCCACCAAGAGGATGGTGGGCAGGGTCTGCAGCGGGATGCAGCTCCCACCTCCCTCTCTGTCACTGGGAAGCATCCACTGGGAGTGCTGAGCGGAGCATATGAAAGAGTCATTTGGACAAACCTAAAAAGTGGGTTTTCACGGTTCTCCTCTGGGCCTGCAGTTCTGGCCCCACCATGTTAGGAGGCCTCAAAAGCAGAAAAGCACAGCTCCCCTTTGCACCCGACGTTTTGCCTTTGCGATTATGAAGAACTTGCTGGTTGCCCCCCAAGCCACAGCCCACTGGGCATTGTGGTGGGTGCCTTTAATGAGAGTTTTGGAAAGAAGAAAAGGGTTACTCATCACAGCCTTGCCTGAAAGACTGCCAGAAGCTTCTGAAATGACGACGGAAAGCCCCAGGAATCACAAGCAGGCTCTACATCCCACTGTCTGGCGTGGGTCCCTCGGGGCTGGATCCTGCTGGGCAGGCATCGAGGAAGCTGAGGGAGAGGCCATGGTTAGGACTCAATTTGCCATCAGTCTGGCTTCTTGTACAGCACAGAGGCAGCGTCAGGAGAGACTGATGCAAGAAACACATCAGTTTGATGGTGCTGCCCATCGTCTGCCTTCCATATGAACCCCAGTGAGTATTCCCCATCCCAGAGAACCTTATCTGTTGCGTTGTCCAAAGGAAGTTCCCAGAAAGTACAGGGAGATTATAAGGTAGGTCAGGCCAGCTGGAAGACTGCACCAGGTGCTCTCCCAAGTATTTTCCATGAATCACTTTATCAAGCTTTCACACACCCCTAAAAGGTACTTATAACTTGTGCCCATTGTATAGCCAGGAAACTGAGGCACTAAGAGGTGAAGAATCTTGCCCGAGGCCACACAGATAACAAGTATAGAGAAGCCTCTTGGTTTATGATTGAAGGTGACTGTGCTTTCACTGGTTCAGGCAGGAGCTCTGGCCCAACTTCCAGTAGAGCCTGGGGCCCTGTTGGCTCACCTGAACTAAGACAGTGTGTGACAGCTTCAGCCACAGATCACTGAGGCCACACCTGGGGCTCCTGCTGAGGAAGATGACCCAGTTGTTCACTCAGCAAATAGTTAAGTATATCCCATTGCCCAGCCTCCTGCCAGGCAGCAAACAAGCTTACTTACATTGCGGCATCAAAGGGTGCCTCAAGGGACAGCCTGCTCATCTCCTCCCTGTCTCTTTTAGAACCAGGACTGGTGTCATGCCCTCCCTGGAAGGACTCACTCCCTCTTGCTGACACCCCCTTCCCTCTGCCATACTGGAAATGTTCATCAGTGTTGTTTGCCCAAAGCAGTTTTCTGGACGGGAGAAGTCCCCTCTGATTGTTTGTTGTCCCTTGGGGTCAGGCTTGGAAAGCAGGTGATTGATGTAGCTCTGCTCCTAGCTGCCACTCCAGAGGCAGCCCGGAGGCTCTGCCTGGGACCAGTTCAGGCTCCCTTTGAAAGGTAAGGTCAACTCCCTGGACTTCATACCAGCCAGGGCTTTTGCACTCTCTTCAGAGAATTTTTAGGTTTTAATTAAACATAAATACTGACTTAAGGTTCCTCATTTAACTTTCCAAGCCCTGGATATTGATCTCTGGACAATTCATCGGTTGATTAATTAACATTGTTCTGAGATGATGGATATAAATTTTAACATCCACATATACCAGCTTTCCGCTTTGGGGACTTCCTGTCTTAGATCGAGAAATGTTTTATTAAAAGTGGCAATTCACTGGGTCTATTCCAAAAATGTTTGCTGAAATACTCTTCGGCCAGGTTTGGTAGTTTTGTTTTGTTTTGTTTTTTTAACTCTTTGTCTCTGTCTCTCCTCCTATCCTCCCCCACCTCCCACCCCCATGTGTTTCATCACTTTATTTGTCTCATATCTGTCTGTCTGTCTCTTTCACACATGCAGGCAGGCACAAAGAGATACACTCTCCCCTGACAGTTGGGAGCCTGGCGCTTCTGATCTCTCATCTTGTATATCTTCCAGCATCACTCCTTTAACCATACAGACTGGGCTTTCTCACCAGTGGCTTCTCTCCTCACTCCCATCCACCCCAAAGTTGGATGATGTTCATACAAACCCTCCATCCTGGAAAGAAGGCGAAAAAGTAGAGAGGAGGTGGGAGTGGTCACAGATGGGGCAGCAGAGATGTCCTCAAATTACCTGCTGAGGTCAGAGCCAGAGGGTGATGGTGCAGGGCTGCTGTTCTGTACCCCCAGCTCCCCTGGGGCTCTGGGGCCCAGCGTTGCTGCTCTCTGGACTGGAGGTCACCAGGATGTGGGCCTGGGGTTGCCTATGATGGAATCAGGGTCTTGTGTGACCGTCGTTAGCCCAGTCAGGGAGAGGATATCAGATGACTCCTTTCAGCAGCAGGAAGGCTCCCCTCCCTTGGCTCCTGGAGGAACCTTTCCTTCATTGCTTGTTGGATATTTGGTCTCTATACCCTCCAGGCAATGACTAGGAACTTTAGGGCACACCTAGGGTATTTCCACCCTCCAGCAGGGGATGGGAGAAGAAAGAAGGATTCTTAGTGGCAGAAAGTGGCAGCTATAGATGTAAGTATAGGTCTACAATCCCTTACCAAACCTCAAAGAGCCAGATGTGATTCCAAATTGAGAAATTTTCCCATTTTAGAAAGGTATTATGGTGTGTATACCACAGATTATGTAATATCCCCAGTGGGGTCTGGGACTGCTTTACAGGATCAAATGCATTGACATTTCTGCTGTGCAGTGTATGAATATCCGCACTAAATGGGACAAAAGCTATAAAAAACTTCACCTCTGTTCAGATTAAGCGTTGGGTGCCACATGAAGAAAGATTTGGTTTCCATGCTTTTCTTGGATTTCAGAATTGTGGATAAGGAATGGTAGGTCTCCATTCCCTGCTTCCTCTCTCCTGCCTTGGGGTAGAGGTTGGAGGGGTAGGAACTGGGGGATAAGAAGGGGCATCTTGAGGAAGAGTCTGTTCTTCCAAGGTGGGAAGAGAGGCATAAACACAGGTGTGGTCCATGGCTCCCTCTTGTGACTATAAGGGGCAGTCCTGACTTTCATTTGACAATTAGAAAATTATTTAATTTTATAAGCAATTATAAAATTGTTTGACAATTGTTAAATTATAAGAATAATGACCTGTCACTTTAAAACAAATTTAAAAATGAGTGTTTAAAAAATATTCTTATACACACATATGTATAACCAGAAAAGACCCTACAGCTGGTTTATTGATGGTTTGTTTGGCTTTTACATAAATGGGTCCTGTTGGACATTACGGTTGCCACCCCGCACCCCCTGCTTGCTCTTTTCACTTACCTCTATGTTTTGGGACTCCTGTAGGTCAGAACCCACAGATCCCCCTGATTCCTGGAATGGGGATGCAGAGCCCTCTAAGGAAAGGGGGGTACAGAGAGGGTGTACTTTGTAGGAACACGATGAATCTCTCAGAGAGGATCTCTGAATTTTAAGAAAGCCTCTTGGGCCCCTCCAGAAACAGGCTGCTTAATTACAAGGTGGTTGTCCTCTCCCCACATTCTCTCTTCCTAAGGTCCTAGAGCCTTTTATTAGGGATTTCTAAGGTCACTTGTAAGGAAAGCTTCCTCTATCATTTAAATACATTTCAGAAATTCGGGTGAGACAAAGTTAAATAATCTGGCCCTTGCTCCAGCCCCAACACAAGTAGAAGACTGACTGGGAAGGAGCAAAAACATCCTCAGAGAGCAGCCAAGATTAGGGCCGAGGCGGGGACCGTCCTGCCACTCCCCTGGATGATGGGGGTGGTTTGGACTTAACAGTCTGGGCAGGAGCTTCTGGTCTTTTGTACCCTTGACTGGTGAGCTGCCCCCAGAGTCCCTGCCTGCAGCGTGTGCTGCTGATGTCCTTCCCAGATCCCCTGTACTGACTGCTGCCCCCACCCCCCACCTGCTGGGAGTACTGGCTGCTGAGGAAACACACCTGCCCTTCTCCCAGAGAAGCGCCCTCAGATGGCAGGAGGCTCCTTCGAGGTTGTGCCCCATCCTCTTCCTCTCACCTCCTGGGGTTGCCAGACAAAATACAGGATACCCAGCTAAATTTAATTTCAGGCAAACAACGAATACTTTCTTAGCACAAGGATATCCTACTCATTGTTTATCTGAAACTCAAATTTAACTGGGCAACTATTTTTCTTTGCTAAATCTGGCAACCCTACAGCTGGCAGTCAGTGACCGGGGAGGAGTGTGATGAAGCCTTGGCCGCCTTGCCTCCAAGGCTGGAAGCTTGCTGGTGTCACTTGTGCTCCAGGGCTCCGTGTGGGATCAGCCTGAGGTTGGGCTGCATCTGAACCCATGGCTTTGTTTAGCTTCTTCCCCGGCCCCATCCTGCTTTCCTCCCCCACTCGCAGGTTTCCCATGAGAGCTGCCCCCAATAAATTACTTCCACAAAGATTCCTATCTCATGCTCGGCCTCTGGGGACTCAAAAACATGCCCGCTTTTCATATTTCCTGTTTGGAGATGATGCTCAGGGTTGCCTCAAAGAGCAACGTCTAGCCGTGTCATCCCATGGGTTCTGGGGCTTCTCATCACCGTAGGCAAATGGCTTATTCTACTTTTTTTTTTTTTTTAATCTGTGAAGGCAATAATAATAGTGACATTGCAGGGTAGATAGGATAATGTAAGCAAGCAATCTGGTACTTGGCAGGTCTCCCTAAATGGAAACAACAGCTGTCATTCCATAGCCTTTAGCTTCTAGTCATTTTCACTTCCTTTGTCCTACATTTTCCTTTCCTTTCTTTCTTTTTCTTTTTTTAATTTATTTTTGAGAGAGAGTGTGAGTGGGGGAGGAACAGAGAGAGAGGGAGAGAGAGACTCCCAAGCAGACTTTGCGCAGATCCCAATGCGGGTTTGAACTCACAAAACTGTGAAATGACTGAGTGAAACCGAGTCAGACGCTTAATGGACTGAGCCACCCAGGCACCCCACTTTGTCCTACCTTCTTCATCTGCTGACATGAGTGGATATGATTCCCATGAGGCTGATGGAGATTTGTGGCTATGATCCTACTTGGGCCTCTCTCTTGACTTCTCTTCCTAAAGTTATGAAAGTTTTAGTAAAAGCCACTCTTGGCAGCAGTTTACAAGGCAGGAAGGGGAGCTGAAGAACACAGCAGAAGAGGGGAAGTATGGACTCAGCTCTTTCTCAGCTGCCATCACTTCCAGGAACATAAAATACTCTCAGATCCCCAACAACTTTGCTCTGACGTGTCAGAAACAGAGTGTCCAGAATGGCCATCTTGAGCCAACTGACGCCACCAGTGCAATGCTAGGCAACTTTTATAAAGACCGAGACAGGCTTGTGTGTTATGATTAGGAGTGATGTTCAGATATATTGTTACAAAGGGAAAGCCCCCCTACTGTATCTCTGGAAGGACACTTCAGAAACTCATACCAGGGGCACCTGGGTGGCTCGGTCGGTTAAGGCCAACTCTTGATTTCAGTTCAGGTCATGATCTTGTGGTTCATGAGTTCGAGCCCCGAATCAGGATCTGCACTGACAGTACAGACCCTGCTTGGGATTCTCTCTGCCCCCCCACCCAATCTTGTGCACGGGCACTCTCTCTCTCTCTCTCTCAAAATAAATAAACTTTATAAGAGAAAGAAAAAGAAAGAAAGAAAGAAAGAAAGAAAGAAAGAAAGAGAAAAAGAAAGAAAAGAAAGAAAGAAAGAAAGAAAAGAAAGAAAGAAAGAAAGAAAGAAAGAGAAAAAGAAAAAGAAAACACCACTGGCTGTGGGGTCTGTGTTGATTTCCTCTATCTCTCCCCCCATCTGGAACAAGTTCTATCTCCTCTGAGGGGAGAAGGAAGGGAAGCAGAAGCTGCAGGACTGCAGAACACGACAATAGCCAAAGACTGAAGTTTCGGGAAATAGCAGACAGTGGAATTTTTAGAAAAGACATTAAGAGAGAAGGTCTCAACTGACTCAGGCTCAGTTTTGGCTGTGCAGGGCAACCCTTTGCCCCCAAAGGAAGTAGAATTAGCACACCCATCTATGAATTACTGCATTCACTAAACATACGTTGAGTGTCAGGCAGGGGAATGCTGTGGTGAGCCAACACAAACAATACCATCCCCATCCTCATGGGGCTCATACTCAAGTTATGGCAGCCCCAACCCCTCTCCCCCACGCACTCCTGACTCATAACACACAACTGGTGGTGGCACGGTGCAGTATGGAGAGCACCATCTGGAGTCAGACCGTCTGCTCACTAGTTATAAACATGTGATCTTGGGCAAGTAACAGCCTCTTTTGCCGCAGTCTCTACCCCTTTAAAATGGGGATGATCGTAATAATAGCTACTTTGGGATTGTGTGAGAGTTCCCCGAAATAACATCTGAAAAGTTTTTTTTCATAGCACCTGGCCCAAAGAAAATACTTGATAATTATCATCTATTATTATTATTATTAATTATTAAATATAAACACTATTTGTTTTACGGGTACGGGGCCAAAAGTACTTGCTGGGCTCAGCAAGTACTTATTGAATAAATGCACAGATGAAACCTGGCTTAAATTTGAAGACAGGACCATCTGGACCAACTCAGATAGATACACTACTGTATGCTGGGAGCCACAAGGGACATTGAGAGCGTCCTTGGAGTGCTTGACAGATGCTCAGCAGAAGAGCTGCTATATATAAAGTTGAATGAATGAACGCATGCATAAATGAATGACTATGAAGCGAGCTCCCGGACCGAATAAACACATCCGGAGTCCCAACCCCATTCAGACATTCGCTCATAGAGCATTCTCTGGAGTGAGCACCAGGGGGCACTGAGCTCGGCCAGTCTCAGCTACCGATCACGAGTTATCCCTAGGTTCTTAGGAGAACTCCGCGCGGTGACGTCATATCCGCGCCTAGACGTCACGCTTCCGGAGGGCGAAACAGGAGCCAAACGTAAACATCCCCGGAGTTTCCCGGGCCCAGGGTGTGGCCTCTGCGGGGGAGCTCCGAGCTTTGGCAGAGTCTTGCAAGGAACGGGATTCAGGAAGGCGCCAGGTTAGTCCGACCGAGAGCAGAAAAGTGGAAGACCATAGCAGAGCGGTAGTTCGCCGGGATCGGACTCAGTCGGCCACGCTGTTGACGCTAGGACGTGTGCGCCAGGCGCGCGTGCGCAAGACGGGAGTTGCGGCGGGCGGCGCATGGCACTCTGAAGTACCTATCTGCTGGGGTTTGGGACACTGTGCGGCTGGGGAGGTTCCGCCGCGCACCTCCCTGGGGGTTTGTGCTGCGGGGTCTCGGTAGGGGATGGTGGCTGCGAGGAGCGAGCGGGACCATGTGTGCAGAGCGCATGCGCCCGGCGCCAGGTGGGCGTTAAATAAGTGGCGGATGGTGGTCGAAGAAAGTTGAAAACAACCGAAGTGCCCAACAGTGCATGATTGAGCTTTTTTTTTTTTTTTTCTTTAATGACTGATTTGGCCCCAGCCTTAAGTATTTAATGTGTACTGTGTGTGATGCAGTTTTTGATTCTTGAGAAACAGTATTGAACAAGATATTCCTGTTTCTTGCAGAGTGTACGTTATGTTGGGGTGGAGGAGGGAAGTACAAGCAGAGAATAAATGAGTTACGTAGTTGTGTTAGAGGCGTAGTAAGTTCTATGAGAAAAAACTAGAGCAGGAGCCTGGAGGGGTTGCCGTATTAGATAACCACCAGACCAAAGCGAGGGGGGAGAGTTGATCAAAGCCATGAAGGAAGCAAGGGAGCGAGCCACCTGGCTACCTGGAAAAAGAGTATTCCCAGCCTGCGTTAAAGCTAGGAGCCAGGCGCAGAGGCGGGAGAGAAATGGTGTATGAGAAAGAGCTAGGAGGCCTCTGGTGGAAGGGGTTGAGTAGGGGAGTATGGTAGGACATGAGATCAGAGCGGTTGGAGGAGGCAGGAGTACAAATCAGGTAAGGCCTTGCAGGACCGGTAGGTCCTTTAGCTTTACTCTGAGTAAAATGGGAACCGTTGCAAGGTTTTGAGCAGAGAAATGGCCGCGGCTTGAATAGCTTTTAATTGACTCATCCTGGCTCTGTAGAAACTAGATTGGGAGGTGCTGGGGCGAAGCAGGTGGAAGTAGGGACATCTGTTACTAGTAGGTCATTTGATGAGCATCCTTGCAGCCATTACAAAGTCTGGCTTCAAAGATTATGATAGCAATGGCTGTGGAAGTGCTTTCATGGTGCTGAGCCTGATGGATATGCCAGGCTGTATGAAGGGCTACCTGACATCCTCTCCTTTAATATCAGGATAACCTGCAGAGGGCAATACTGTCACTGACCCTGAAGCTCAGGCTATGTGGAGGTGACTGCTCAGTAAACACTTGTTCCTTAAGTCTTTTTTGGTAAAATATATATGACATAAAATTTATCACTTTTAAGTGTATGTTAACATTGCTGTGCAACCATTATCACGGTCCATTTCCAGAATACTCCTTAAGTCTTCATTGTTCTTGACAGCCTGAGCCCCAGGCCCCAATCTCATTCCCCTACCTCAGGCAGCCAACTCTATCAAGGCTGATAGTAACTCTTAAAAAACACCTATCATGTGTGAGACAACGAATGAAGTGATTCTTCCTGTTCTTCTAGTCAGGGAAGATTCTAATGATTGGGAAAGAATCATCAGGTAGTTATTTCTGCAGTGTTGAAACAGAAGATAGCCTTGAACATATAGGCCTAAGACATCACCATTCAGTAAGTGTTTATTGAATACATACTCGGCGCCAGACACAGTAACTATTAAGTGGGTGGTTGGATATAGCTCCTTGACCTTGACTTGTCATTTTCTCTGGGGATATCATCTAGGAGTAGTAGGAACTAAGCCTGATGCATAGGTTTTTGTAAATGCTGGTTTAGAGCTTTATGACCTTTGCTAAATCCCTTTCCTTGGTTGGACCTCAGTTTCCTGGTTCCTTTAGTGGAGAACCAGATATTAAACAGTATTAAGAGGTTGCATAACAAGGGAATCTAACTTAGAACAGGGTGTCAAGGAAGGCCTCCTTGAGGTGAAACTCCGAGAAGAGGAGGTAACCTGTAAGCTAAAATTCAAAGAATGAGTAGGGGCTATGCAGAGGGAGAGTGAGGTGGGAGTGGAGCCAAGGACAGGGATTCTCCACAGGGGGATCAGCATGTTCTGTGTTCTTGAAAGATCCAAATCTGTTAGGAATGACATCGAGGTCCATTCCAGGAGTTCCTCTTAAACCCCTTGCTGTTTAAGCTTGGTCTTTTGTGGGTTTGCGAAATAGCCCTGTGCAGACATGGCTTCCAGACAGACAACAGGCAAACCCAGCATGTGATGGGACAGCAGAACTACCACCTCTCATTCTCCTGCTCATGTACTGTGTGGACTGAGAGTAAACAAGAAGAGGGCCTTCAGATCCTAGATTTTATTCCTGTATGCAATTTTTTTTTTTGTTTTTAAGAGATATACTAGGGGTGCCTGGAAGGCCCAGTTGGTTAAGCGCCTGACTTCAACTTGGGTCATGATTGCACAGCTCATGAGTTAGAGCTCCGTGTCAGGCTTTATGTTGATAGCTCAGAGCCTAAAGCCTGCTTTGGATTCTGTCTCTCTGCCCCTCCCTTGCTTGCTCTTTCTCTCTCTCTGTCTCTCAAAAATAAAAGAGAGACATCCTACTAGAGTGGTCTTGAGAGGACTCAGGAGCCATTGGAATCTGTGTGCCCTTGGGCAAGTGTTCCCTCTCTTTGCTAAGCCTCAATGTCCTCTTCCCAAAAATGGGAGTGATAATAGCTTTTACCTCGTGGGATCATTTTGAAGACTTATGACCTAAAGTATGTGAAGCGTTTAGCATAGAGCTAGGTACTAAGTGATGATAAACGTTCATTGGGATTATGTCATTAGAATTTAAGAGTACAATGGTCTGGCATATATAAAATCTGGAAACTTTGTGTCTGTCTGGGTAACTTTGGTTTGACCAGAATTAGATTAGTTACTCTACTAGGAGTTCTTTTATCTTATTTTTTTTTTTAAGTTTATTTATTTATTTTCGAGAGAGAGAGAGAGAGAGAGAGAGAGAGCAAGTGTGAGCACAAGCAGGGGAGGGGCAGATAGAGAGGGAGACATACAGTGCGAAGCAGGCTCCAGGCTCTGAGCTGTCAGCACAGAGCCTGACATGGGACTCAAACTTGTGAACTCTGAGATCATGCCCTGAGCTAAGTCAGATGCTGAACTGACTGAGCCACTGAGGCACCCCACTATACTAGGAGTTCTTTTAAAAATCAAATGAGTCAGATACCTGGCTGGCTCAGTTGGTAAAGTATGTGACTCTTGATCTTGGGATTGTGAGTTCAAACCCCACATTGGGTGTAGAGCTTACTTAAAAAAATAAAGATGGGTCAGATTGTCATTAAAAAAGTGAAAAATAGCTTGTACCTTGCTAACTTCTAGCTCTCTTGACTTGATTTCTAGATGTGGTCAGTGTTGGAAAAGATGCCAGCTCCAGCCACTACATATGAAAGAATAGTTTACAAAAATCCCTCTGAGCACCACTATATGAAAGTGTGTCTGTAAGTTCAGTTTCCTAAGTTCTACTTTTGATTACTTTTTTATGAGTCTGAATAGTATGAAATACATTTTTTCCTTTTTAATGTTATTACAGAGAATTTCAAGACCATGGGGTTGGACTGAATGTTGCACAGTTCAAACAGCTGCTTATTTCAGCCTTGAAGGACCTGTTTGGGGAGGTATGAATCACTTAGTAGATTGAACACTCCTTAGATCTTTGTAAGAGATACTAAAATGGTGCTTTTCCAAATACTTTTTTAGAACTGTAACCATATTTGAAATTGCAGAAGTGGACTTTCAGAAATATACTTTGGGTAGGTTTGTTCTAATATGCCTTCTGTTTGATGAGGAACTTGTTAGACAAATGTTTGTTTTAGGCCAATACTACTCATGGTATGGTCCAGATCTGCAACCTGCAGATAGTTTTTTTGCCCATTGTGAAGATTTGTGGCTCGCAGCAGAATCAGCACACCACTTCCTTTACTGAGAAAGTCTCCTTATGTGAAAAATTGAGCTGAAACCATCAGAGGAGCATGTGATTCTTAATCGTGGGGTTGTGAATTCGAGCTCCACATTGGTGTAGAGATTACTAAAAAAAAATAAAAGAACAGCTGAACTAAACAATGTGCTTAGCAATCTTGTTGATTTACATTGTGATACAGCCTCTTATTTTATCACAGACCAGCACATTGAGTAGTCCTCTTTTAGCATTCTCTTGAAAATAGTAGAATTTTGAGAGAGAACAAAGGCAGATGACTCAGAAAATTACTTTCTGATTCATATGTTTTATCAAATCCATCTGGTAAGCATCTCATTAAAATTAAAAACATATACTCCACAAAAGACTCAGTTAAGGGATGAAAAGACATATTACAGGCTGGGGGAACTATTTGCAACCTGCATATCTAGAATATGAAAAGAACTCTCAAAACTCAATAGTGAGAAACCAAACATTGCAATTAGAAAATGAGCAGGGGCACTTGGGTGGCTCAGTTGGTTAAGGGTCCGACTTGATTTTGGCTCAGATTGTGATCTCATGGTTTGTGGGTTTGAGCTCTGTGTCGGGTTCCATGCTGACAGTGTGGCGCCTGCTTGGGATTCTCTCTCCCTCTCTCTCTGCCCCTACCCCCCGGTCAGGCACATGCTCGCTTGCTCTCAAAATAAATAACAAAAAGAAAATGAGCAAAAGACATGAATAGACATTTCACTAAAAAAAATGTACCATTGGCAAAGAAGCACATGAATGAAAAGTTCAGCATTGTTAGCCATTAGGGAAATGCAAATTAAAAACGGGCACCTGGGTGGCTCAGTCGATTGAGCATCCGACTCTTGGTTTTGTCTCAGGTCATGATGCCAGGGTCGTGGAATCTAGCCTCTGTCAGGCCCTGCACTGAGTATAGAGCCTACTTAGGATTCTCTTTCTTTTTCCCTCTGCCCCTCTCCCCTGCTTGCTCTCTCTCTCTCTCAAATTAAAAAAATATTTTAAAAAATACACGGTGAGTGGGGTGCCTGGGTGGCTCAGTCAGTTGAGCACCCGACTCCGGCTCAGGTCATGATCTCACAGTCTGTGAGTTCGAGCCCCGCGTCAGGCTCTGTGCTGACAGCTCAGAGCCTGGAGCCTGCTTTGGATTCTGTGTCTCCCTCTCTGCCTCTCCCCCACTCATGCTCTGTCTCTCTCTCTGTCAAAAATAAATAAACATTAAAAAAATTTTAAAAAAAATACACGAGGAAATATCACTACACACCTGGCAGAACAACTGAAATTTTATAGATAGTGATAACATTAAATGCTGGCAAGGATGCAGAGAAACTGGATCACTCATGCATTGCTAGCGGGAATGTAAAACGGCACGGCCACTTTGGAACACCATTTGTAAAAGAAAAAATTAAACATGCAGCTACTGTACTACCCAGCAGTTACACACCTGGGCATTTGTCCCAGAGAAGTAAAAACTTACTAGTGTTTGCACAGAACTCGTATGTGAGTGCTTATAGCAGCTTTGTTTGTAAGAGCCCAAAAGCAGAAGTTAGCCAGATGTCCTTCAGTGGGTGAGTAGTTAAATGTTCATACCATGGAATATACTCGATGATAAAAAGAAACACACTATAGATATATGCAGTAGTGTAACTGAATCTCCAGAGAATTATGTTAAGTGAAAAGCTAGTTCCAAAAAGTAACAGTCAGATGATCCCATGTATGTAATGCTCCTGAAATAACAGTTATATAATCTGGAGAAAGATTAGTGGTTAGGGGTTGGGGGGAGGAGTGGCTGTGACTAAAAAGAGGTAGAAGGAGCAAGCCCTGTGGTGATGGTATAATTCTTTATCTTGATTGTGCTGGTGGTTGCATGAAACTACTTATGTGGTAAAATTGCGTAGAAGTACACACATAAACACGCACACACACAAATACACAAAAATGAGTGCGTATGTCACTGGTAAAATCTGAATAAACTGGTCGATACTAGATTTTTGGTTTTGATATTGTACTACTGGGGGAGGCTTTGAAGGGTGCATAGAACCTTCCTGTAAATTTCTTTGCAACCTCCTGTGACTTTAATTTTTCAAAATAAAAAGTTCAAGGAAAAACTATTCCTTCTATATGGCAGATATAATACCTGGTTCCTGAGGATGTAGCCATGAACAGACAGGGCATCTGCCTCATCGATGAATAGTCTTGATTATTTTAGTAGAAAACTCTGTTGAACAGTTACTGGCAAGAATGATGAATATTATGCGAGGAAGTATGTGGTTCCTATATGTGAAAGAGCATACCAAGCAATGGAGCTTAAGCTTGAGAATCAGGGATGAGACCTTTTATTTTTATTTTTTTATTTTTTATTTTTTATTTTTTTTTTAATTTTTTTTAACGTTTATTTATTTTTGAGACAGAGAGAGACAGCACGTGAACAGGGGAGGGGCAGAGAGAGAGGGAGACAGAGAGTCCGAAACAGGCTCCAGGCTCTGAGCTGTCAGCACAGAGCCCGACGCGGGGCTCGAACTCACAGACGGTGAGATCATGACCTGAGCCGAAGTCAGACACTTAACCGACCGAGCCACCCAGGCGCCCCGAGACCTTTTATTAAGTAGGCTTCGTGCCCAATGTGGGGCTTGAACTCATGACCCTGAAATTGAAAGTCTCATGCTCCACCAACTGACCCAGCTCCCAGGGATAGGACAGTTTAAACAAAGACTTGAAAGGTGAAGAGTCACTAGCAGTATGAAGAGGTACAAGAAGAACATTCCAGACAGGGAATTGTAAAGAAGCAGGACCGGTACTACACCACTACTAAATACTGTTTTTTTGGAGGAGAAAAGCAGTTGACAGGATTAGTTATTAGACTTTAAGAATGGTGATGACAGGGGCACCTGGCTGGCTCAGTTGGAGGAGCATGCGACTCCTGATCTCAGGGTTATGAGTTCAGACCCCACACTGGGCATAGAGATTACTTAAAAGAATAAAGATTAATGATGACAGTAGTCTCCTAATAGTATTATTCCATACCTAGGTTGATGCAGCCTTACCCTTGGACATCCTGACCTACGAAGAAAAGACCTTGTCAGCCATCTTGAGGATATGTAGCAGGTACAACAGATGGTGGCATATTTGTGGTATAACAGAGCAGAGAGATGAGTGGAGAAATATAGCAAAAATGCTCTCCTCTCAGTATGAGAAGAGTTTTGTCATTGTGAACCCTGAGCAGCTTTTAGAAGTTTAAACTGGGAAGGATATGAACATTCATCCACCGAGCTTACACTATACAGAGGAAAACTCATGATTTGCTTACAATTGTAGTGTTTCCCAATTGATGGTCATGGTTGCAAACTCAGAGATGTGTATTTTAGAAACATTCCCGGGGCTCCTGGCTGGCTCAGTCTGAGGAGCATGCGACTCTTGATCTAGGGGTCATAAGTTCGAGCCCCACATTGGGTGTAAAGATTACTTAAATAAATAAAAATTTTTTAAAAAATTCCTAATTGAGGTTCATTGTATTCTCTGCCTATAACATATTGTGCTTTTACTTTTGAAGTTTTCTCATTTAAATTAGGTTTTCTGGACCTAATTTAACTGCCTGGACCGTCATGAAGGTACTAGGGAGATGTCACCGCGACAAATCTTTATGCATTCTTGATCTTTCCACAGTGGTCTTGTAAAATTGTGGAGCTCTTTGACTCTGTTGGGATCCTATAAAGGCAAGAAATGTGCTTTCAGAGTGATTCAGGTAAAGCCCATTCCTTCACATATTCCAAACCAGGTTGAGTAGGGATGAAACTGCTTTTTAATACATGTTCCATTTTTGTGCCTGCATAAATCTAGTATGGCTGACACTATTCAGCTGGGAGTGGTGGGGAGGGATAAGGACTTTGTTGCTTCTGGAAGTGTGAGACAGAGCACTTAGATTTTAGATTTTATGGGAGATGTTTGGGGATGAAACTTAGAGCTCTTGTGGAAAAGTCTTAACTTTTCATTTATTGCTTAATGCCTAGTGCCTTAAATATTGGAACACTGTTTCTGAACTTACTATCACTTATTTATCTAAGGCCACCTCTAAGGATGCTCTTTAGAATGCTGCTGCATCAGCTTTGCTTACCCCGTGAAATTAGGCCTGTTTCCACATGCCCCGTGTTTCATTGCAGTCTTTTCCCAATATTTCCTTAACTTTTTCTTTCTCTTACAGGTTTCTCCATTTCTTCTTGCCTTATCTGGTAACAGTAGGGAGCTAGTGTTGGATTGAATAGTCTTCATTGTCAGAAACATTCCTCTGCTCTCAAAAGGTACTTTTTGATGCCAGAATCACATCTGAAGACTGAAGCAGTCGAAAAGCTCCGATTGCTGGACTTTGACAGTGCTGAAGATGTTCCCAGTAACTTGCAGCTATCGTCTTTGGTGGGGTGGGCTTCAGAGGAGAATCTGCCTGAGCCGGCAAGTGCCAAGTAGGTGGCACATTGAGCAGATGCATGTCCGAGTTGGAGACCATGCTGAACTCACCAGGGCCTTCACACAGAGGGACGTGGCCGCCTTCTCAGAATTAACGGGGGATGTCAATCCTTTGCATTTAAATGAAGAGTTTGCAAAACACACCAAGTTTGGAAAGACAATTGTACATGGAGTTTTGATCAATGGGCTTATTTCAGCTCTCCTGGGAACTAAAATGCCAGGGCCAGGCTGTGTTTTACTTTCACAGGAAATTAGCTTTCCAGCCCCTTTATATGTTGGAGAAGTTGTTTTAGCTTCCGCAGAAGTGAGAAAGCTAAAGCGGTTCATTGCTGTTATTGCAGTGTCGTGTTTTGTAATAGAAAGTAAAAAGACTGTTATGGAAGGCTTGGTTAAAGTTATGGTCCCAGAAACTCCCAAATCCTGAAACGTGTGTAAAGATGCATGTTCAGGTGCTAGTGGTACTGTTCGTGAGGAGCCTCTGAGGAAAATAGGTTTTGCTGCTCTTCACTGAAGGATGGCTTATAGACCCAGAAGCCTGAGTTGGGGAAAGGGAGCAGGGAGAGGGGTGTGCAAAAGTCCTCTGTCCAATCCAGTTTTATGCTTCACGCAGACTTGAGTATATTCATCATCTGTCTAGGTTTTTAAAATTGAAAAATTATTGGGAAGGTTATTTAGCTGAAGGTTCTACTTTTAGGATTTCACATCTAGTTAGATATACATTTGGATAACACAAACCTGCCTGTGTCTGTGGAGAGTAAATTCCTCACTTAATTTATAACTAGCATTTAGTTATTGAGGACAACAACAGAAGTCAGGTCATCTTTGAACACCTACCTTCTACCAGTCAGCATTCTTAGATCCTGTTGAGTAGTTTCCAGGTCAGAGTTTATTGTATTTGTTCCCGTTTATACCACGATGGCACCTTGTTCCATCATCAGTGGCATTTGTCTTCCAGATGGTTTTCCTGTTATTGGAGAACGGCTTATGCACACACTTGGACTCATTTATGTAAACTCTGTCAATCTCATGTATAAAACGAGGATAAGGACACCTACCACACAGGATTGTTGGAGATGATAGATGCAAATCTCTAAGTACCAGGTCTAGCCTGTAAAGTAGCCACTGTTGTCATCCATTTTCCCCTGTCACTGAGGTTACAGATTCTCCTCAGTTTAAAGCAAACTGGCCCACAACTAAACAGATGACAAGCTAATTTTTCAGGATGTCAATCAGTTTAAACCTGGACTAGTTTGAATGCAAAATTTGTTTTGATAATCCAGATTATTTTCTCCCTCCCTTGAAAATACTGTGGATTCTCCCCTTTATAAATAATACATGCTTATTGTAAACATATTGTAAGAAATAAAATGTATAAGGAACACTGGAGGCCAAATTCTTAAAAGAGTTGAGGGGTAGTGAAAATTAAACAGTATCAAAAAAAAAAAATTGAGGGGTACTAAAGAGGAAATGCGCTTAATGTGTTAGTACTGAGTGATCATCCCCAATGCAGCCGACATAACATAATCTGTAGTACAGCATCCATTTCTGCTCTGTAGCTTTATAGAGCGGTTCTACAGCTAGATGCTTTGATCAGGAAGATGAGATCAAGTGTAATTGGAGGGATCAACTCACTTTTCCTGGCAAAAGGTTTTTCTCCTGGTGGATCAGTAACTAGATTTTGTTTTTACATCAAAGGTAGAAGTTAAGCAGATTACTGGAAAAAGTCATTCTGGGCACTAGAGGGCAGTGATGTGTATAAATAATATTTTTAAACTGTTAGGTGTTGTACCGTACACTAGTTGGTGATGGGTGAGATGAAAATACTAAAATCAATGTGAGAAGCAATGATGCCATTCCCATGGGCTTCAGAATAGACAACATGTGCAGGCTCAGGTGCACCTGAAGAAGACTCATTTATAAGGTGAAAGACTACACAAGCTGAAGTTTTGATACAGCATTGAAAAACAAAATGGAAATTCTGAAAGCTAGAACAATCCTGAAATTTGTATGGAACCACAAAAGACCCGGAATGTTGAAAGCCAAAGTAATGTTGAAAAAGAAAACCAAAGTGGGAGGCATCATGATTTCAGACATTAGCCTCTACTACAAAGCTGTAATCATCAAGACAGTATGGTATTGGCACAAAAACAGACACACAGACCAATGGAATAGAATAGAGGACCCAGAATTGGACCCACAAATATATGGCCAACTAGTCTTTGGCAAAGCAAGAAAGAGTATCCAAGGGAAAAAAGACTGTCTCTTTAGCAAATGGTGCTGGGAGAGCTGGACAGCAACATGCAGAATAATGAAACTAGACCACTTTCTTACACCATACACAAAAATAAACTCAAAATGGATGAAAGACCTAAATGTGAGACAGGAAACCATCAAAATCCTAGAGGAGAAACAGGCAAACTCTTTGACTCTAGCTGCAGTAATTTCTTGCTCGACATATCCAAAAGCAAGGGAATTAAAAGCAAAAACAAACTATTGGGCCCTCATCAAGATAAAAAGCTTCTGCACTGCGAAGGAAACAATCAACTAAAAGGCAACCAACAGAATGGGAAAAGACATTTGCAAATGGCATATTGGATAAAGGGTTAGTATCCAAAATATATAAAGAACTTCCCAAACTCAACACCCAAAAAACAAATAATCCAGTTAAGAAATGGGCAGAAGACATGAATAGACACTTTTCTAAAGAAGACATCCAGATGGCCAACAGACACATGAAAAGATGCTCAACATCACTCATCACAGGGAAATACAAATCAAAACTACATGGAGATACCACCTCACACCAGTCACAGTGGCTAAAATGAACAACTCAGGAAACCACAGATGCTGCTGAGGATGTGGAGAAATGGGAACCCTCCTGCACTGTTGGTGGGAATGCAGACTGGTACAGCCCTCTGGAAAACAGTGTGAAGGTTCCTCAAAAAATTAAAAATAGAACTGCCCTACGACTCCACAATAACACTACCAGGAATTTATCCAGAGAGTACAAGAGTGCTGATTCATAGGAGCACATGTACCCCAATGTTTATAGCAGTGCTTTCAACAATAGCCAAATTATGGAAAGAGCCTAAATGTCCATCAACTGATGAATGGTTAAAGATGTGGTTTATATATACAATGGAATACTATTTGGCAATGAGAAAGAATAAAATCCTGCCATTTGCAGCAATGTGGATGGAACTGGAGGGTATTATGCTAAGTGTGATAGCTAAGTGTAATAAAAAGAGAAAGACATATCAAATGTTTTCACTCATATGTGGAATTTGAGAAACTTAACAGAAGACCATGGAGGAAGGGAAGGGGGGAAAATAGTTACAGAGGAGGAGGGAGGCAAACCACAAGAGACTTAAATACAGAGAACAGAGTTGATGGGGGAGGGCGGGGGAGAGAGGAAAATGGGTGGTGGGCATTGAGGAGGGCACTTGTTGGAATGAGCACCCGGTGTTGTATGTAAGGGATGAATCACGGGAATCTACCCCCAAAACCAAGAGCACAGTGTATATACTGTATGTTAGCTAACTTTACAATAAATTATATTAAAAACAACATTATCAATACAAAAAAACATATATATATATATATGTATATATATATGTATGTATATATATACATATATATATGTATATATATATGTATATATATATGTGTGTATATATATACATATATATATGTATATATATATATATATACACACATATATATATATGAACTTGAACAAAATACAGACTCAAAGCCAAGACTGCATCTTCCTGTAGAACTCACTCTCTGGGACTAGCAGCAGTCTTGAAGTATAGGTCCAGAAATGGAGCGTGATGTGATCATTAATACTAGTAACTACCATTTTTTCACTATTTTATTTTTTTACCTTTTTACTGTTTTTCACCAATTTTCTTTTTTCTTTTTTTTAATTTAAGATTTTATTTTATTTTTTTAAGTTTACTTATTTTGAGAGAGACAACACAAGTGGGGGAGGGACAGAGAAAGACAGGGAGAGAGAGAATCCCAAGCAGGCTTAATGCTATCAGCTGACGCAGAGCTCGAACTCAGGAAACCGCGAAATCATGACCTGAGCCCAAACCAAGTTGAACTGAGCCACCAAGGTGCCCCTTAGATTTTATTTTTAAGTGATCTCTACACCCAATGTGGGGCTCAGATTTATAGTCCTGAGAATAAAGAGTTGCATGCTCTGTCGACTGAGCCAGCCAGGCACCCCAAGGAGCCAATTTTCTACATTAACTCTAATCCTTGAAAACTTTGTGAATTAAAGTTAATGTCCCATTTTAAAGGCAAGGAAACAAGACTGCTGCTCTGTGACTTGCCCAAGGCTGTACAGCTAGCATGCAGTGGAGCTGGGATGCAAATAGGAACCTGCCTGGCTCCAAAGCATTTCTTTCTTCCATCTCCCTGTGGGTCTTATAATCCCATTACTGGAGCACTGTCAGTTTCTATAATAGTATCTTGTTATGTGGCATAAAGTGTTTGGAACCACCATTGTTTAGAATTCTTTTTATATTCAAAATGTGCTAGATCTCATTCCCTGCTATAGTTGTAGCATTATCCTAAACACTGTTACTTGGTGGCTTCCACCCATAACCATCACCTACCGTTTTTCTCAGTTGACACTCAGTGATTGTCTTTAGAGCAGAATTACTGAAATCATTATTCTAAAGGTGAAAAGTTAAGTGTAGGCCAAGTATGGTGGGGGAAGGGGAATGTACCAGATCTGACTGGTAACTGATTTATACTGTGTAATTCAAAAGTACCTTCTCAATATGAGCACTTTGCCTTTCTTTCTTTTCTTTCTCTCTTTTTTCTTTTCCTTCCTTCCTTCCTTCCTTCCTTCCTTCCTTCCTTCCTTCCTTCCTTTGTGCTTGCTGGGTCCCATAGTCTTCTTTGATCTCCGTAAATCAATAAAAAGTTGGAATTGAGAAGGAGGTGAGAAGGGACTACTACTCTGTAAGTGATGACTTACTGTTTTTACTCAGAGATTTTCTCAAACCACTCATGGTTTGTAAAAGCTAGTTATAAGAGAAACTGGCTGGTTGTCTTTTTCATGTCGAGCCCTGGAGGAGATGCCAGAAAGAATGAGTCTTCTAATAAAAGCATGGGTTACCCTCATATTAGGAAATTCTCTCTTGGATAATTGAGAGGTGGCCTTGCTTGTACTAGGTCACAAGTGGAAGGAAGTACAAAAGTACTAAGATAGCAGGCCAAATTGTACTAGCACTTTCCACATAGGGGCATTGTAAGACTGCAATTTATGTAATGTTTGATTGCTACAGAAAGATATACCCATCTTAAGCAATTTCAGCCTAATGTACTGGAAAATTGCTTAACAGATTTTTATATTCTATTAGAAACATTTCCATATTGGTGAGATGCCACTCATTTCTTTTTCTGAGCAGCAAATCTTGAGTAGCAACGGGAAGAAAGCCTCACCACAGCCACCATTCATCTTGTAGACCTGACCTGTGTATTCATCTAGAAGAAGAAATTGCTAAATGCACACTGGTACCTCTTAGGTAACCACAGGTTTTCATTTTGTGCTGAATTATTAGTCATTTTTCTTTTATGTTCTTAGAGTATGATTCACAGACCCAATTTACTCCCAAAGAAAATTGCTATTAAATTATATCTACTAAGTTTTTATATTAAAACTTACTCTACCAAGGGTTGACTGTCACTCTGAGCAGCTGTAGCACTCTGAATGCCTCATGTGTTGGCATAATTTATTAACCAGCTCTATCTGAGCAGAATGGGAGTGCTGTGAAATTACTCTTGGGCTGCACTTCAGTCTCTCCAGGGTCCCAGATGTTTCACTTTCTTTGTTCTTGGCTTGCCTTCATTTGGATTACAAACACAGCAGACACAAGAATTCTCAACATCTTCAGAGAAATTTTGGGTTGGGGCAAAATCAACTAGAAGAAACCATTTAAGTTCAAAATCATAAGAAAACCCAAAACTAATGTTGACACTATGTAAATAGAACAGGATTAATAGGAGGCACCACAAACAGGCAATTTCTAGGCCACAATCAATTTCCAGGGTGGCTTTTAGCTGTAACAGTTCATATGACCTTCTAAACCCTGGGCAAAATTCCTCCATGATGTGATGGAAAATATCAACACGTAAGGGAAAGAAAAATGATCCTATGTGAGTTTGATCAAATTTTGTTGTTTTTTATACAGGTCATCAATATTCAAAGAAATGCAATAATTTTGAGTTGGGAGGCAATGCTGCTTAAGAAGCACTGAGTTTTTCACAAGCTTCTATGATTTGATTGTAGAGCAGTTGCCAGGTCTAGAAGCATCCTCAGTAAAGCATTCTCATTATCTTCTGGCCAAACGTCAAGTTGCCAAACAACCTGTAGGCCATCTAAACATCTGGCAACATACAGAAATATAAATCTTTTTCTTTCCCTGCTAGCCTGAGTAGTTGTGCATGGGGCAAAAACCAAGGTACCACAGAAGTCACTAGCTTTACCTGGCCCGAGACCAGAAGCAAAGCTGATTTGATTTAGATCAGCCCTGGCCTGGGAAAGGTTTCCCCACATTCAGCCTGAGCCACTCCAAAAGCTGTCACAGGGTTTGGGGCCTGGTTTCCAGACAATAGGGACCTACTTATGTCTAGGATCCTCAGGGGATCACTGACAAGGTACTGATATGGGCAGATGAAAATGAAATTATAAAGCTCACCCTAGTATTTATTCTGAGGGGCTTACTTCAGGCAAGAATTTCCAGAGAAAGGGAAAGTCTGACTGAGAGTCTCTGGCTTCATTCCATCAAATATCTGATTTCTTGTTTCAGTTTCCTTTTCCTAGTGAGGAAAACTTAGACAAAGTTGTTATTTTGCAACCTCTGCAATTCAGCTGAATATTATTTTTTTCGTGATCATACAAGTAAAATACCTTCATTAGAGACATTTTGATGTTAGTTATATATATACATAGAGAGAGATATACAAGTTATATATATAATATATAGAGAGATATATACAAGTAAAATACCTTCATTAGAGACATTTTGAAAAAAAACAGAAAAGCATAAAATGGAAGGCATCATGATCCCACTTCCCTAGAGCCCTCAGTTCATATTTTGTTCACTTGTTATTTTTCTATATAAGCATTTTTTAAAATTGGGATCATACAAAAAATACATATTTTTTTCACTTACTATCGCATCAAGATCACTTCCCAACATCATTAAAAGCTTTTAATAATCTGATTTTTAATCATTGCAAAATATTCTATTTATGATTGTACCATGATTTGTCCAATTCCTTATTGTTAGGTATTTATCCTTTCTTGATATTTATTTTCACTGATCTCTTGATTATTTCCTTAGGATACCCTCTTAAAGGTGTAATTACTGAGTGAGAACATTTTCAAAGCCCTTGATATGTATTGTCAAATTCTAGCCCCTTCCACCAGGTAAGGTACCTATTACATGGTAAGTACTCCATAAATTATTGTTGAATGGATAAATGCCTTTCAGAAAGGTCGGACCGATTTATACTCCCACCAGCATTATTTGAGAAGAGTCTTGTCTTAGTTGGTCCACATCATGACAGGAATAATGATTAAAGCAGAATTTTGGTTTCTGTGATTCTGGCAATGAAATAATCCATTTACCTTAAAAAAAAAAAAAAGTGGAACTAAAAAGTTGACTCATCCCTAAATCATATCTGGTTGCCTTTTAATAGACTGCTGCTTTTAAACACGCTGAGACAAAAATGGAATGCAGGAAGAATTCTGATTATATTAGGACCGAATCATGAAGTTCTTTTTTCCCTTTTCACATGTTCAGTCTGTCGTGGCTACTTGCCCAACAATCTCTATAAGCTCAAGATTTGGAGAGGGTATTCTTTAGATACTGTGGAGGCCTTTGCTGTCATGTCCCATTGTGGTGGTGGTATGGTGGTGGTGGGGTTACCAAAAACTTTTAAGTTCTTGTCTGAAATACAGAAATGTAGGGGAGGCAAATTTAAGAGTTAGAAACTCCCCATTCTGTGAACTGTAGGGGAAGGAAGTTAACTAATATCGTTGAGCAAAATGTGCCAAGCCCCATCCTGTCTTACTGCATTCCACATCCCAACCTTTCCATACAGGTATTATTATCTCCATTTTGCAGATAGGGAGCTGAGGCTCAGAGAGGTTGGGTAACTTATTCAAGGTCACACAGCTGGTGAATACCAGAGCCCTGGAGATCCTGGTCATCTGGTTCCATGTCTGTTTCCACTGTCTGGGGATGCAGCCCTGGGAAAGAGCAGTGTGGGTGGGATTTCCGGGTGGGTGAAGTGGGGGGAGGGAGGGGGAGTGCCAGAATTGTGGTCTAGGGTTCAGAAAGACTGTGGAGACTAATTTGGAGCTGAGAAGTTGATCTCAAAGTTCTCTGGCTCTGGGTTTGAGGTTCTTGGAGCCAGTACAGTGGCACTGAAAACCCCAAGTCTACAGAATCTTGGTTGAGGGTTCTCAGGGTTGAAGGCTGCTACAAAGCCAAAATGCAGCCAAGTAAATTTGAAGAGCTAATAGGCATTATTAAGTGATTCATGAATCATGCAGCATCTCATCTAGTAAGTAGAAAGAGGCTCTCAGGAATTGTACAAAATGGATGGTTTTTATAGGAAGGATGGTGGGGCAGGAAGGTTATTAGCAAAAGAAAGGATTATTTCAGTAAGGTGACTTTCCCTTAGAGGAAGAGCAGGGGGTCTTATGCAAATTACCTTATCTTCCTTTGGGGGGATGGATTAGGTCTGTGTGACAGATTACTTCACTGGTGCTGGCCAGAAAATTCCTGACTGACCGGGTTAAAACTACATTTCTGGGGGAGGTTGAAACTGCAGTTAGGTTGGGGGGTTAGCCCTGGGTTTGGGGATGTGGTTTAGCATAAGTGACTCCATTAGGGGCCTATGGTTTTCTTTTTGATAAGGCTTTGTGGCTGGGGACAAAGGTGGAGGTTGGAGTCCCGGACAGAGGCCCAGTTTTTAGGATCCCCAGTTCAAAGAGCTCAGGTCTGAGGGTCCTGGAGTCCAAAGGCTCCAACTGTGGGGTCCAATTCTGAGGACCCAGCTCTTAGGTTCTTGGGTCTGAAAAGCTAGGATAGGTTCAGTAAAACCTGGATTTTCTGGGTTTCTGGATCTGCAGGGCTCCGACTGAGGGGCTCACCCTGAAGGCCCCTTTTCTGGATCCTAGGATCCTTGAGCCCGGGAGGCCTGGGTGGGAGAGGTACAGCTCTAAAGATCTCAAGTCTGGCATTCCCAGCTTCTGAGGCCCTAAAGTGAGAAGCCCAACACTGCCAGGCATGGTTTGGCAATCTTTGGCCTGAGGGTTCCTGGATCGCAGGGCTCAGGACGCGGTGTCTTCGGATCTGAGGATCTCCGGAGGTGATGGCTTAGGGGTGGAATGTCCCGGGTCTGAGGCCGGTGCTAAGGATACTGGGTCCGCGAGCGGATGCGCAGAGCTTGAAAAACAGGGGTCGAGGGCAGAGGTGACTGTGGTAGGTTGGCGCTAGGACCCCGCGGGAGGCGGTGGCGAGAAGGGCGGCCAGTGTTGACAGCGGCGGCGGGGAGGCCGGCGCTAGGACCCCGCGGGAGCGGCGGGTGGCGGCGGCGCGTGGGGCGGCGCGTGTTGACAGCGGCGGCGGCGGCGGAGCCGGGCGGGCGGCGGGAGTCGGCGCCTCTGGTTCCTGCCCCTGGTGTCGAGGTGGTGGCGGACGAGCGTCCCGGGATGGCCTTCATGGAGAAGCCGCCGGCCGGCAAGGTGCTGCTGGACGACACGGTGCCGCTGACAGCAGCCATCGAGGCGAGCCAGAGCCTGCAGTCCCACACGGTGCGCGGCCCGCCGGTTGGGCGGGCGGCGCGGGGCGGCCCCGGGCCGCGAGAGGGTTTCGGGCGCGGGCCGGACAGGGTCTCCCGGGCGGGGACCGGGGCCAGGGGTTGGCGGCCCAGGCCAGGAGGGCAGTGGCGTGGCGGCGGTTCTGGGTCAGGGGCCCCGGGGCCCAGGTGAACTCTGAGGTCTGCTGGGGTCTCGGGTGGGAGATCGGAGCCCCCTGGGCCAAGCTGGACGAGGGGCTCGGCGGTGCCGCTCCGAGTTGTAGATGTTGGATTACCGGGCCCACCTTGGACTGGCGGAGTAAAGGGGTCACTCGGGACCCTCTTCCACTTCTGCCCGCCGCCAGCCTTCTCCTTGGGGCCGCTGAGTTTCTCTGGCTTCAGCTGGGGATCTGAGTGGTGAGGATGAGGATGTATGTGCCTGACCAAATGGAAGTATGACTTTAGAGCCTACTTGTTGGGGTGGCAGAATATAAGTGGTTGGCGTCTGCAGCCCCAGTTTCTAGGCAGCTACTTGGCCTAAGCACCGGGAAATGGTGAGGGAGGCAGTCTGGGGTCCTGCTGAGGCAGGTGTACGAGTGTGCTGCTTCTCTCCTGTAACCTGCTCTTTAGTGGGCAGTGGTAGCATTCGTTTTAGTTTAAAATCCACTGGAGTGGCATAAAGGAGTAATAGGTCCTCATAGTAAACACTATTTCTGTTACATATACTGTCTTTTATAGGTCTTTAAAACCAGGGTTGTTTTCATTCGCCTGTACCTTTTTTTTGAAAAGCATACTGCATTATAATTTACAAGCAATAAACCTAGGAACCAGCAAGAAAACGAGCTGCTAGCCAGTGGAACTTTGGGGAATAATGGGGAGAGAGAGATTCCTTAAATTGTAATGTTTTGTCAGGTCACCAAATCAGATTCCGGCTCAGAGGCTTGTTTGTTTACCATTGCAGTGTGTTTGGGGTTCATCATCTGGAGGCTAAAGCCCCACAATAGCCTTCTGTTTCTCTTTTTGTTCAAGCTGTTCTGGTGACTTCAAAGAGATCTTTTATTCTGTTGTATTAAAGTGGGACTTTTTGAACCTCAGTTTCCTCTTCCGACAGCCATGCTTTGTAGGGTTTGGATTGTTCAAAGTGTTTATTTCCAGTTAGTGAAATGGTTGTATTTTTTAAAAGTGCGTTTTATTTTGTTGTGCATATCTTTAATCCTGTTTTACAGACTTGTGAGAAGGCACTGTATATGGCAGAATTTGTACCCTCTGTAATTTATGCTGAAGGGAGTATAGGTTAAGGGTCGAAATTTAGGGCAAGTAGTCAAGAATAAATTATGCTATTAAATTAGGTTTTTCACTTGACTCTTGGCAAGTAAATCTTATAAACTTTCAGGGAGTAGGGTTAGTGTTTTATGTTTATTTTGTGCTGAAAGTAAAGAGATGCTTATATAAATGCTCACAGATCACTTCTTCCAGGAAGCATTCCATGAAGGCCACTGCCCCAAGCCCTGTGCTCCCCTCCACCTTACCCTAGATCAGTTTATTCTGTAATTACTTTTTTAGTTTTCCTCTTCTCCAGGTTATGAGAGGAGGGATACTTGCTTATTTTTGGGTCCCAGTCCCCGGTATCTGATAGGATTTCGTATGTGTTTGTTGAATGAATAAATAAATGAATTGCAACATTACTTTGCCTCTTTTTTGTTTGTGTAAAATGGTAGTGGTGAAAATTGGAACAACATGGCATCTAAGGTGCTAAGTTAAGGGGTCAGTGCTTCAGCAAGGTGAAAGATGTAATAGGATTCCATTTTTATTGCAGAACTTTTCTTTAAGAAATAAAATAATTTAGAGAATGGGAGTTCCTATAATGATGACTGAACACAAAAGACAATGACTCACAGGAGACCCATAGAGGCAGATGTGGTGGAGTAAAAAAAACTGTTAACATTGTCTTGCGTAATTTTTGACTGTTCTGTGTTCTTGTCCTTTTAGCTGTAGAATTGCAGACTGAGAAATGTTGCATCAGCCCTGAACTTTATTGAGAAAATCATATGCTGATGCAGATTTTCTGGATTATTAGCTCATTATGAGTAAGGCCCTTTAAAGCAGGAACTGTTGGAAATTATGTTGGAAAGTAGTTGTTAATGGTGGTATATGAGAGAAAAGAGCATTGTTTTCTATTGGGAAAGTTGAAGGTGGCTTTCCTGCTTGTTAGCTGAAGGGAGATGGTGTCCCAGAAGCCAGAGGGCTATCCTCTCTTTGAAATGCTGAATATCTAGGAAGTAGCTCCTTGGCTGTAGGATAGAAACACACAGAGAGTATATAGTAGATGGCCTTTGAGTTGGAAGAGGCAAGACCTTAATATGGTTTTGGGCAGATACTAGTTGGTCTGTGACACTGGTTGGGCAAGTCAGAAAAGTAAACTTTTTGATGTTTAGTTTATTGTTCTAAAGGGGGTAATAAATGCCTGTTCTGCCTGCCTTCCAAGGTTATTACAAAGATCAAATGAAATAGTCTTTATGAAGTATTTGTGCATTTCTTTTCTTCTGTCTATTTACTCCTTGGCAAAATAATATCCAAAGGATTAAACACATTAAAATGTTATTATTGTAAATCAGCTAATTTCTGTCCATAGTTCCTTTCATTTATCAAGGTTGTTTAACTTTGGGAAACAGAATTTATAGCAGAAAATTTTAGGTTGCGTATGATTTAAAATTTATGGACTTGGGAGGGGAAAATTCTGTGGATTAGAAAATAGAGATGCCAGGATGAAAGGAACACAAGGTCACCACCAGAAAGTCATATTGGGATGAGAAATTGGCAGAAAGGGCACCACAGACTGGTAGATGATTCTGTTCCTGACTGTGGTTTGAATGATTTTATCTTCACTTTTATGGAGCACAATGAATTTGGCTTCAGGAAATAGACCAGGCCTCTGCTGCAAGGAAATGAAACTTACATAAAATCAGAAGGGATTGTACTTAGGGAGGATGCTTTCCGCCTGGGATGGGAGGAAAGGGAAGGATTTTCCAAACAAAAGGAATTTGAATAAAAAGCCACACAGGTGAATTATGGGAAAGTTTGCAGGGACTAAGAGAAGACAAGGGAAATGTAGAAGTTCTTGGCTATGGGAAAGGGAAAACTTTTAAAATAAATGGACTGAAAAACTGCTTACCTAGCTGAAATAGAAACCAGAGGAACCCGACAGTTTTGGAGAGGGTTGTTATCAAATATGCTGGTCAATATGCTGTAGTGTGATAGTGCGTCATCTCAGTTTTCTCCTTTTAAAATACTCTCTGTGAGGTTCATCTGAATCAGGGCCCATTTCCTCCGCAGTTGGTGCACTTTGTTCTTCAGAAACAAAAGATAATTTTAGTGATATTTGAGGCATAACAACATTTTAAAAAACCTGTGGGAAAGATAATATTACATGTTGAGCTCTTTACTGAGAATCTTTACTCTCCTTGACCCTTTGACTTTTGGAAACTATTCCTGAAGAGTTTATTTATTCAACAGTACTCATTAATACAACAAAAATGTGCTGAGTGCCTACTGCGTGCCAGGCACATGCTGGAGATCTGGTGTTCAGCTAGACAGCTCCTGCTTTCACGGAGCTTTTGTTCTATAGGATTCTGAGGTCTTCCGTTTTCCAAGGTATAGACAAGTCAGAGTCTTTACCTGTCATAACACAGATGGTTTTGAAGTTCCTTTTGTGACTTGCATTATTGAGCCTCAGCTTTTTAAGCAGTGACCTATTTTATAGTCTTTTAAACTCTATTCATACATCATCAGAATACCTATTCAAATGCGATGTCAAATTAGCAGACCTCATTGCTTTCTGAGCTTGACATTTTAAGGCAATCCAGTGCTCAGTATCAGGATCTATCTGGGCTTCGTTTTGGAATACTATTTGGATGTTTCTTTTTTTTTTTTTTTTTTTTTTTTTTAATTTATTTTTGGGACAGAGAGAGACAGAGCATGAACGGGGGAGGGGCAGAGAGAGAGGGAGACACAGAATCGGAAACAGGCTCCAGGCTCCGAGCCATCAGCCCAGAGCCTGACGCGGGGCTCGAACTCACAGACCGCGAGATCGTGACCTGGCTGAAGTCGGACGCTCAACCGACTGCGCCACCCAGGCGCCCCTGGATGTTTCTTTACAATTCCAAGTTATACTGAATACTTAAAAAAAAAATTCCTTGAAGATACTCGCAGAGGTAAATGCAGACTACATGGTAGTTAACTTGCAGCACTTTTTCATATTATAATAAGATAATAAGAGTTATTTTCTTGGAATCTAATCACTTGTCTTCTACTTGGTTATATATTTTTCACCACTTGTCTTTGAAACTTGTGATAGATGCAGTTGCAGAAGTCTGAGTTGGAACCTTTTAGATAATGGTAATTAGTTAATTTAGAGATTGTAAGTAAACTGTTCCTATTGAAGAAGTCAATTTTTTGCAGCGTGATTTAGGGGTTGGTAATACTTAATCCCCATTTATCATCTCTTTTGAGAATTATCCCCCTAGCAAGATTTCTTGTAGTAGGAATACAAATAAGAAGCCAGCTATAGTTATTTGGAAGAAACATAGGATTCTGGGGCTGAAATTTATTTTATGAGAAAAGAGCTTATGTGTTTTGTTCCCTAGGGGATTATTGTAACTATCCACCCCTGTGTACACAGCTTCCATATGAATTGTGATCTTAAGATTGTTCAAAATAGAGAGGCCTCTGGGTAGCTCAGTCGGTTAAGCGTCCAACTTCGGCTCAGGTCATGATCCTGTGGTTTTGGGTTCGAGCCCCATGTTGGGTTCTGTGCTGACCAGCTCAGAGCCAGGAGCCTGCTTCTGATTCTGTGTCTCCCTCTCTCTCTGCCCCTCCCCACTCAGGCTCTGTCTCTCTCTCTTTCTCAAAGATAAATAATAAAAACATTTAAAAAAGAGTTCAAAATATAGATTTTTTTGTTTTCTTTTTTCTAAGTTTATTTTTACTTATTTTGAGAAAGATACAGAGAGCAAGCAGGGGAGGGGCAGAGAGAGAAGGAGACAATTCCAAGCAGGCTCCATGCTGTCAGCGCAGAGCCTGATGCAGGGCTCAAACTCATGAAACCATGAGACCATGGCTTAAGCCAAGACCAAGATTTTGACGCTCAACCGACTAAGCCACCCAGGTGCTCCAAAATATAGATTGTTGATTGATGATCTAAATGGGTTCATTTGGGCCAACTAAAACAAACCTGTTTTCTACTGCAAGCAGGTAGTGGTTTCTTTTCAAGCTCCTAGAGGTTTCTAAGCAGCTTCCCATGAAATGAGACTCCTTTATGTTCTAGCTTGGCATCCTGGAGACAGGAGAGCTGGGGTCGAGCATGGTTTTAGAACTCAGAAGTGCTTGAGTGTGTGGGAGTGCTGTAGAAGGGAGGGTAATAGATTTTTTCCATTGCTTTTTCACCTTAACTGGAAGTCATCCTTGTCAGTGACTTCTCTCACGAGTAATATGCACATAGTAAGGGAAATTAAGGTATGGCTGTCTTTAGAGGAGAAGACAGGGCCCTTCATTTTCAGCTTGAAACTTTTGACTAAGGACTAAGGGGCAAGCATTTGGGGGTAAACACTTGGACTACTAGAGGGGAAGAGTTTGTGCAGATTGACCATTTAGTCTCCAGCTGATCTTGCTAACTACCAAATTTGGGGTGAGCCTGGTCATTTCCCACTGAAGAGTAAGCTATCAAGTGTTTCCTCTTCCTAAAAGAGTACAGAGTAAGGGGAACTGCATTGCTACTGCTACCGTTGTCTTCAAATAATGAGTAGTTATTTTTTCGTGGCTAAGAGGGTGCTTCTATTAACATAGTGTTAGTTTGAGGAATCCATTGCAACAGGAGTGTTCCAGAAAAAAATTTTTTTTCTTTTTAAGTAGGCTTCATACTCAGCATGGGGCCCAATGCAGGGCCTAAACTCACGACCCTGAGATCAAGACCTGAGCTGAGGTCAAGAGTTGGACAGTTAACCAACTGACCCACCCAGGTGCCCCAATTTTTTTAAAATTGTATTTATTTTGAGGGAGGGGGGTGCAGAGAGAGAAAGAGAGAGTGAATCCCAAGCAGGCTCTGTGCTGTAAGCTCAGAGCCCAACGTGGAGCTTGAATCCATGAGCCATGAGATCATGACCTGAGCCAAAACCATGAGTCAGATGCTTAACCGATTGAGCCACTCAGGCAGCCCCCCATTTTCTTTTTTTTTTTAGTAACTGCTTTATATAATTCACATACCATACAATTTACCCACTGAATATACAACTCAATATAAGTATATTCACAGAGTTGTATATCTCCATAATTAATTTTAGAACATTTTCATTACCCCAAAAGGAAGCCCCAAACCGTTCAGCAGTCACCCTGGGAAGTCTTAGTAACATTGCAGGATGCTAAACTGAGGACATATTCTTAGTACAAGGTCTTTACCTCTTTGGGTTTAACTCCTTTCACGATGTTATCAGAGGGACAAATTCTCCATAAATGTGCATATACATGCTTAGATAACCTCCCAGAACCTCACTGAAGCCTGAAGCCTGCTCTTAGGCACTGAATCTTAGGGTAAGAATTCCTAAGCTGCAAACTTGGAGAATTAGCATACATCTAAACATTGCACCTTGCTTTAAGGAACCCTGGGTTTAGAACAATAGATCAATTATGTCCTGCTGGTGTGACAGAAATTGCTCTGGGTTGCACCTTGCCTCGTGCATTTAGTTGTAGGTGCCCAGATGACTTATTGGAGTAGCGCAAGGGAAGGGCAAAGGGCTCTGTGCTGGAAAGCAGGGCGTTTGTGCCCTGGCCAGCTCTCTGTTTATGACATCTAAACAAAGCTGCTTTCTTTTGTGTGGCTCATCAGAAACTGGTCATTTCTCCTCAGTTCAGTTGAGGCTGGTTTAGGGTGGGAAGAGGGAATGAATAGAGTGTTGGTATGGGGTAATCCTGGATCTAAAACATCAGAACCACCTGTAGAGGTGAAAAGGGAAAGCAGCCTCATTCATCAGGTCTTCCTTTGAGCCTGCCCCTCCCCCAGGTGACAGGTGACTGGTGCACTTTAGTCCCGCAGAGGGAAATGGAGCCTGAAGTGGGCCTGCTCACACCAGACCTCTAGTCAGGCCAAGGGTCTGGCAGGCATGACAGTACCAACTGTCCCACCAGAGCACAGGGAATAGCTGGGTGACACCTTGCCATGTTTGAGGCATCCCTGCATGCGACCATGTAGGTCACCACGTCTGCTAGCAGCCTTCTGCTTGTTAATTCGTGGTACTTCGTGAGCTCCGGCCCTCCAATGGGCACTGTGGTCAGCGCTCGGATGCAGTGGTGAGCAGGCCTTACTTAGGAGCTCCTAGGCCTCTGAGCATCTGTGCGAGGAGGACACACCTGTGCCCCTTCCCACTCCTTAGATGGTAAGGGTCAGACGGCAGCTTGTTCTGCGTCTGTCCATGTCTTTCTCTTTGAGGTTTTTTTTTTTTTTTCCTTCCCTCTAAATCCAGCCTTTCGTGTCTATGTATCATTATTTTGATTCTATTTCAAACAAGCACATTCCCTAGCATATAGATAGTAAGCATTCAATAAATATTTGTTGAATAAATGAATTTGTTGTATGATTGCAGTTATCTGGGCTGTAGCTTCCTTCCTTTGAAATGCCCATTCAGCTTTATTGGTCCCCAAAGTGCCAGCGTTTTACATACCTGTTATTTCTTACTACTTTGTTTTCTGTTTATATCATCTCCCTCCCACACATGTGGAAGTGTAAGGCAGGAGCAAAGAGACAAAACCTGAACGACCTCGGACAGATTGCTTTATCTCCTCAGCCTGTTTCTTTGTAAAGTGGGGATAGGAAGAGTATGTCAGTGCTGCTGTGAGGATTCACTGAGCTCACACATGGAACATTCCGAGCAGAACTCAGCACTGAAGTATCAGCTGTTTTGATGTAGTGTATTACCTCTGTATTTGCCAGAGCACTAGTAACTTTTTAGGTACCAGTACTTGTTAGGCGCTCAAGTATGTTGAATGGAAAAAGGCGAACTCTTCATTTGAAAGTTTTTCTCACTGTTCACCGGGACTACTTTGCTAACAAATTGCAAGATAGACCAGTGGCATGTCAAAGAGCAACTCCCCTGCCTCCTTTTTCTTTTTCATTCTGAAGGGACACGTTTTGATAGCCAGGCTGGGGTGGGGGGGATGCTGCATGGGGTCCCCTGAGGGCGGCTGCCTGGCAGCAGAGCTGGCTGCTGATGTTCAGAGCTGGAAGAGGCAAACGGGCAGGCCACGGGGCCTGGCCACTGAACTGGCAGATGTGTTCCCGGAGGCCAGGCCTGAAGGGAAGGGGACCCCGGGCAAATGCCCATTTCAGCTCTTCACTTCCCAGCTTTTGTTCATCACCAGCATTGGCGCACACACATTTGACCTTTGGCAGCGGGGTGACAAAATAAAATAGAAAGCCCTCTGCTTTGTTCTTTCCCCTGCCACTTACTCTGCCAAGTGACCATGCCAGCTGACATTTGTGAGGGGGTGGGGGGCAGCTGACATCTTCAGAATGCTGCTTCCTGAGAAATGCAGTTATATTCTGTAGAGCCCTGCCAACTTCCTTTCCCCTAAGTGCCACGTACCAGCAGTCAGTCTGTGGGCACATACATCAGGTCTGGGTGCATTTCACTCTCTGAAGCACGCAGTTTCTTTGTTGGAAAGCCACTAAGGTGTTGGGGATGCCAGCAAGCACCCACGAGGAGTCTTCTGCGAGCCGGGCACTGGGTCGTGTATTAAGATAAAAAGATGAATGAAGCACGGAGCTTACTCCTGCTAGAAGGGGACATAAGGTACTGAAAGTGCCAGTGTGCCCGGGAGCAGTGAGGGTGCGGTGTGAGTGCCTCCATCCACTTGGGTCCCCCTGGGAGTTTGGGCTTCACAGCGTTCCAGAGAATGGCTTCTAAATCTGCACTCCCCAGGCATTTGAACTTGCAGACTCCTTTCACAGTAATCCTGAATTGTAAAAAACAAAAAACAAAAAAACAAACCTCTGGATGTGATTTTGAATTAAAAATATATTTTATTCAGATCGTTACATTATTAAAAATTAACATAATTTTGTGATCTGAATTACACTGTTTTTTTTTTTGAAACAGCAGCGGTGAGAATGGTGATAAGGTGAATATAGATTAAGGCACTGATAATGAGCATCTTCAGACAATTTGCAGAATCACCAATTTTATGATGATTCTCACTTCTCATATTTCTCACTAACTTCTCACTTAACTCATATTTTACCATTGGCATTCCTAAAGCCTGCCTTTAGTCATGGTCCATTAATAGGTGTAAATGAAACCAAGTATGACTCAGAGCAAAATCAATTAAAAAGCTATGTAGTGGCCCAAACCATGCTAAACGAAAGAAACCATGAACACACTCATCTCTATGACTGCCCCCATGCTTTCTGCATGTACACTTGGAAGCTCTTAGTCTGTTCGGGGTTAAAGGGAGAAAATATTTAAATTGTTTTGTTGATGTATTTTTTAAAAAGTATAACTAGACACAGAAGCCTTTAACACGTAAATCCTTCCAGAGACCCTAGTTGTTCATCCTGTTCTAAACTGTTACTAATCCACCAGAAAGATCTTAGTGTAAAAACTAAAGCAGGGGCACTTGGGTGGCTCAGTCAGTTAAGCGGCAGACTCTTGATTTCAGCTCAGGTCATGATCTCAACTGTTCGTGAGTTCAAGCCCTGCATTGGGCTGCTCCAAGCTCAGATCCTGCTTTGGATTCTCTGTCTCCCTCTCTTGGCCCTTCTCCCGCTCTTGCTCGCTCTCTCTCAAAAAATGAATAAATGTGAAGAAAAAAAAAAACACAGAAAAACCAAAAAACCTGAAGCATGACTAGCTGTGTTCTCTGAGGCCAGGTTGTATTTGCAGACTTCAGGAGTTCATTCAGCAGATACTGCTGTAAGTATGGCCCTTGTTGCTGGCACCAGTCTAGGCACTGGGGGTGCAGGTTGAAAGACAGACGGGTTCCCTGCCTTTGTTCATTCCCAAAGGGTCTATTATGGTGGATTCTGGTGTGGGGTAAAAGATGGGAAAGGGAGACTGGCACCCGTTGTGGGGCTCCTTGGAGGTTAGGCTAAGGGGTCCGAACAGCAGTGAAAGACTTGAGCAGGTCTGTAGCATGTGGAAGAGGTATTTTAGGAAGCCTAGTTTGCTGGCAGTCAGTAGGAGTCTATGAGAAGAGTGAAGGAAGGGGAGAGGAGAGTCCAGGGAGGTAATGAAGCAGTGGGGTTAAAAAGGCCACATGAGATCAGTGGCAGGAGGGAGAGAAGGACTGGAGAGAGGGAGGAACACAACAGAGAGGTCTACTAGGTAGAGGCCATGAGGGAAACAAAGGCACCAGAAATGATTAGAGAAATAGTCCACGGTAAGTGAGCAGTAGCTAGTCTTACCAGGAAGATCATGAGTCTGAGTTTGGTTCTAGAAAGTTTGAGTAGTACTGAAAAGGCAGCTGTACTTGCCATGTTAACAACCAGCATTGTTTAAGTACTTACTAGGTGCACAACCCTGTGGTCAGCTCTTTATGTTAACTTATCTCATTTCCTAAGTTGGACCAATGCTGCACCCAGGCAACCACTGTAACATATTCATCACGTATTGCCTTGATGCCTCTTTGCAGTCAGTATCCTTCCTCTGATCCCTGGCAGCTACTGATCTGCTTTCCGTTACTGCCGTTTCACCTTTTCTAGAATGTTATATGTAAATACATATTATAGGGTGTAATGTTTTGTGTCTGGCTTCTTTCACTTAGCATAAAGTTCTGAGATTCTCTCATGATGTTGCATGTTTCTCCTTACTGCTCAGTAGTTGTTATGCATTCATTAGCTGGTTGACATTTGGGTCATTTCTACTTTGGGGCTATTGTGAATAGTGATCTTATGATCATTGGGTACAAGTCTGTGTGGACATATTTTCATTTCTCCTGGGCCAGTATCCAGGAATGGAGTTGCTTAGTCTTACGATAAGTGTATATTTAACTTAATAAGGAATTGCCAAACTCTTCTAGATTCTTATTTGATTCTCATAACAATTCTCTATTATCCCCATTTTTTAGTTGGGAGAAAATGAATGCATAGAGGGTCAGTAACTTCCTCCAGGCCATAGGGCTGGGGGTGGCAGAATGGTTTATAGGCCAGTGGACTTTGAGCCATCCCCAACCTGATCTGTTATTAGGACCTTCAGGGCAGTGGACCTGTTTGATGGCTCCACTAAGCCCAGGCCTAGGTGAGGAGGAGTTAGGGGTCCTCCCTTGAGCCACAGAACCAGACACTGATTTGGATTACCATTTTCTCAGTTCTCCCATCCTGGTTACCGAGGCGTGGAGTTAGTTCATTACATGCGGTGGAGGTTTTAAGGCAGAACTGTCCAATGGAAATGTAATGCAAACCACATGGGTAATTTTAAGTTTTCTAGTAGCCACATTAGAAAAGCAAAAAGGAACAGGTGAAATTAATTTATATAATCTGTTCCTAACCCAATGTATCCAGAGTAATACTATTTCAATAGATAATCAATATAAAAACTAATAATATGTTTTATGTTTTTTATGTCATACAAAGTTTTTGAAACCTGGTGTGCATTTTACAATTACAACATACCTCAATTTGGACTAGCTACATTTCAGGTCATCAATAGCTACCTATAGCTTGTGGCTACTATATTGAACAGCCCAGATACAGACATTAAAAACAACATCCAGATGTATGGTTACTAATATGGAAAGAGATTCATTTTATGTTAAATGGAGAAAAAAGCAAGTCGTATATGTTTCGTATGCTTATATTTTCACAAGTCTCTAATGTTTATATCTGCAAATAGTTTACACTGTCCAGTAGCCATAGGTAGCCACTTAGACTACTTAAATTTAATAAAATTAAATAAAATTAAAAATGCAGTCCCTTAGCCACATGTGCACAGCAGCCACTGTATTGGATGTCACAGACTTAGGTCAGTACTGTCTCCAAACTGCTGAATCAAGTAAGAAAAGCTGAGCTAGAGCATAGAACCTGCTAGCCCTGTGACCAGTAGGGCTTTGTGACCATTGAGGCCCAGAGCCTTCATAGTTTTTAATAGTAAAGCACAGGAAAGAAGTGCAGCTGTTGTTAGAGTTTAGTAGGAGCATAGTGCGGAAACATAAACAGCCCTCGTCAAAGACTCTGTTCCATTTTGGTACAACAGAAATTAACCACCACTCACATTGCTGGGGACTCACTCCATAAACCTGACATCCACATTAGGTATGTTCATATAAAAATGTTCCTCTCTGCTTCTTCAGAACCTGCCTGATGTTCACGGTGGGGCTTATGTAGCATCGGGAAGATAAAATAATTTTTTCATATTTGTACACAGCTTCTGTGCGGTGCCCAGATTACGTTCAGCTCAGATTTACATAGACTGCAGTTTGTGAACGTGCAGGAGGAGGTGGGTTGCTTAGCGCAGAGGTAGTAAAGTCAGGAGACTAGGCCAGGAGGTATTTTGAGAGCTCTGCAGCTATTTCAACTGCTGTTACCCAGGCCCGAATTCCCGTACTTAATCTGCCCGTCTTTCCAGGCTTCTTCCTCACTTGAGGGACTGGTTCTGCCTGTTTAGCTGATCTCTATCCATCAAAATGAGGGGTGTATGATGTGTAAGCATCCTGCCTAAGGCCATAGAAGGAGGTAGGAACTGCTGTGTCCCTGGGTCAGACAGGCCTAGGGTGGAGTCCAGTCTCGTGACTTCCTAGCTGAGTGCCCTTGTTTAAGGCATCTGTCCCTCTCAGAGAGGTGAGGTTCTTGTGAAAGAGAGGTAGCTGCAGGTACCTCCAGGCAATCCTGGGAGATGGGATAAGCTGAGGGACAGAAGAATAAGTGTCCCCTAAACATAGCGGTTACTACCTTCAGCTCTGAAGAGATCGATGGTGGCATAGTGTGTATAGTCACCTACGTGGTTATGATTGGAACTAGCATCTCAGGAGAATACGATGATGTTTTCAGGCGAGGTAGAATAAATTTATGTTCAGTCAACCCTCCCTCATCCTTGGTGGTAGTGATCAGTTCTACTCTGTGGAAACCAGTAGGGACTTTCCTGCCTTGATTCCCCGTAGTTTCAAGCTCCTCTCCCACCAAATATTTTACCACTCCTGATTCTAGTAGAATAATTAACTTATTTGACTTTCATCTTCTGTTTTTCCGCTCTCTCCAGTACAGTAAAGATGCTGGTGAGGCATGAAATGACTGAAAGTTCCCTTGCCAAAGGAAAAAAAGATGATAGCTTGCATTTATCATTGATAACATACTGTGCCCTTATCCGAGCTCAGACAATTTCAATCCTTACCACTCAGGCTTCTTTATTTGAAAGTAGCATGTTTTAAATTACATGTGTAGCAAACCAAGGAACTTTTAGAAAAATTATTTTTCCTGATTAGGAAAGTAATATATGTGCTCATTGAGGATAACCTGAAAAATATGAAAAAAATAGCTAAGAAAATTTAAACCACACATAATTTCACTCCAGAGACAACTACTGTTAACATTTGTTATAGTTCTGTCTTCCTATCAATGTTATCACAGTTTTCTATCCTTTTTAAATATTTAACATTATAATGTACACCTTGCCCTGTGTAATGAAAATTTATTTTAATATACTCTTTTAAAGGCTTGCATATTCTTCCACTATATAGTTAAGCCATAAATAGCTTATCCATTGTCTTATTGCTAATATCTAGGCTCTTTAAGGGGAAGGCTTTTTACTTAGCCCCTTTAAAAGTGGGCAAACGGGCACCTGGGTGGCTCAGTCAGTTGAGCGTCTGACTTTTGATTTTGGCTCAGGTCATGATCTTAAAGTTTGTGGGATCGAACCCTGTGTCAGGCTCTGCGATGACAGCATGGAACCTGCTTCGGATTCTCTCTCTCCCTCTCTCTCTCTGCCCCTCCCCCACTTTCTCTCTCTGTCTTTCTCTCTCTGTCTCACAAATAAATTAATAAACATTAAAAAAAAAAAAAAAGGCCTAGAAGGGGTGCCTGGCTGGCTCTGTCAGTGGCTCATGTGACTCTTGATCATGGGATTCTGGGTTCAAGCCCCACATTGGGTATAGAGATTACTTAAAATCTTAAAAATAAATAAATCTAAAAAAATAATAAAAGTGGGCATAGAAGGTGGGACGAGAGAGGCTAGAGTAATGGCATTCATTGTCAGAGATCAGAGACTGATAACATTATTTCCTATGTTCAAAGAGAAGGGTTCCTTTATGCTGTTCCCTTGGTGCCCTTCACAGAGCTTTGGCCATCTCCTGTGCTTACTGAGTTGGGCCATGGTGTAGTCACCTGCACACACCTTATTATGCTTGCTATTTCTTAGCAGAAAAGAAAACTAAGTTATAAAGCCGGCCTCTGCTGGATGCTGTACGTGTGCAACCTCATCTAATATTTACTGCCATCCTGTTGGAAGGGTACGATTTTGTAGATAATAAACTGAGGCCCAGAGATGCAGCAAAGTTAGGTCACAAAACTAGTAAGGGCCAGTTGGGCTTTGAATTGGGTCTCTGTGACTGGGAAGCCAAGCCCTTTCCCCTGGGAGATGGTTGTGGCATGGGGAAAGATGGGGGAGGAGCGCACAGTGTGGCTAGTCATCAGTCGCATCAACCTCGAGAAGGACTCCAGCAGCCTGACTTTGGGGCAGTAGCACATGGAGGCAGGCAGGGAAGGGGCCCCAGGAGGAGGAACACTTCACTCCCAGCAAGTACTCGGGTCGTTACCAGCTTAGGGCGTGAAGGTTGAGGAGGGGGCCTCCCTCGGATACCAGAGCCCACATTAAAATCATTATTTCCAACCAGATCAGAGTTTGAGTGTTTTCTGTCTTTTCTAGCCAGTGAAATATGTCGTGATTCGTTCTCTGAGGTTATGTTCACTGCTTCTGTTTCTACACTTTTAGGGCGTCGGCCCAAGAAATGTGAGGATTACTGAAGGTCATATTTCATTTTTAATTACTACTTAATTGAGCCCTGGATTTTTGAGTTTTTTTTCCCCTTTGCTTTGACTTAAGATGGAATTCATGGGTTCCCATTTTAGCAAATTATGTAAATTTGCTTTGGTGCCATTTAAGGGTCATTGTACTATAGAATGGTATAGGAGCTGCTGTTTAAAAGGTATCTATTCTGTAGTCATGTCTGAGGCCAAAAGGATTTTTGAGTGCTTCTTTGCAGTGTTTCTCCTTGCTGGAACATCAGCTGTCTTTGAAGTTGGGTGTGGCGAGCAGCTCCCCTGGCTGGGCAGGAGACTGTCCCGCAGAGGAGACCATGGACTTCAAAAGGCCTGGAGAAGGGAGAAGCATATGCTAAATAAGGCGGTGGCTCTCACTGCAGGCATCAAAGCAAGTTTATGATGTGTTCCTTGTCCCTTCTGTGAACACAGAATAGAAACCGGAGAACTTGTTTTGCATAAAGGTAAAGCGCACAGTTCTACGATTCAGTTAGATTTATTTATTTATTTATTTACTTACTTACTTACTTAGAGAGTGCGCGCTCACACGCGCAAGTTGGGGAGGGGCAGAGAGAGAGAGAGTCCCAGGTAGGCTGTGCACTCTCAGCGCAGAGCCCAACATGGGGCTCCATCTCACAAACTGAGATCGTGACTTGAGCTGAAATCAAGAGTCGGATGTCTAACTGACTGACCCACCCTGGTGCCCCGATTCAGTTAGATTTTAAATGAAGTTTATTTCACTTGGTTGAAAAGGAGATACAGTTGGCTTCACTCACCTGCACAAATTTAGGTTAAGATAGTGGAGATTCATCAAATGCCTTTAAAAACCCTAATGCTTTCATTTGTTTTGGGGCAGGTTTTGCACATTATATAATAAAACAAAGGTACATTTCAGCACTGGAAATCTACAAATGAAACAATAAATAATACTTAGCAGAGTAAGGAGTAATCATTAATTCTAAGTGAAATATTAAGAATTGTAAGCAGCCAGGCAGGTAGCTGGTGAGCTGAGCAGAAGTCCTGCAACTGAGAATTTCCCCAGAAACCTCGCTGTCCCTTCAGGGTGATGTTGCCCTCTGCCCATGAGCTGCAGCTGTTGTGCTGTGTGATACCATGGGGTTGAATATTGAGTCCACTGAAGGGATAATAAATCAGGGCTTGGGAGATCCACAGAGACTTTCTTTTTTAAAAATATTTTTCTTTTTTATTATTTAAGGATAGTTGACATACAATGGTATATTAGTTGCAAGGGTACAACATAGTGATCCAACTTGTCTATACGTTACTTAGTGCTTATCATGGAAAGCATAGTCATCATACGATGTTATTATACTGTTATTGACTATAGTCCCTATACTGTACTTTTCGTCTTTGTGACTTATAACTGGAAGTTTGTATGTCTTAATCCCCTTCACCTATTTGCCCATACCCGCAGCCGCATGGAGATTTTCTTGAGCATGCTCTTTGACTTTTCCTCGATGTACATGCACGTGACAAAGAGCAACATGCTTCTTCCTTCCCAAAGGAGCAATCAGTTAACAAATGCCCACCAACTGGTATTTGCTGCACTTCTTATTGGCCTGACCTTGTGGTGGGTGCTGTTTGCAATACAAAGAAATGTGTGATCCTAGCCCTTGAAGAATTTAATTCAGTTGGAGAGATCCTCCCCCCCACCCCCACCTACCCGCCTTCCCCAGACACAGGTAGATATAGGACAAAAATAGCAGTAATGTGATTAAACAGCCAGCCTTCCCAGGTGTTGACCTGCGAAGAGGGGAGTAGATAAGGAGTGTTTAGGGTACCCAGAGTCTGACTGAGTAGAGGAAGGTTTGAGTAGATGGAACAGGTTAGGACACTGTGGTTAGGTGATAGCAGAACATGGAAGCTAGGCTAAGAAGTTGGGTTTTATTCTGTGGCCAGTGGAGCCTGAAAGGTTCCTGAGCAGGGAAAGGACAGTGTTGGATGTTTAGCGAGCTCACATGTGCTCAGCATTCTTTGCGGGCCTTCCTTTGAAGGGAAAGTGCCAGGAGGAAGCGGATTTGGGGATGAATACAGAGGAGTGATATGGCTAGTGGGTAGTGGAGACCTGGCCTCCTATCCCAGATCTATAACTTTCTAGTCAAGGCATTTATCCCTTCAGAGACTCATTGCCCCCAGCTGCAAAGTGAGGGTAATGGTTCTTCCTTACTTGCTTCAAAGGGCCATCGCCAGATGGTTCGATGGTTCTACCACTACAGGGCCCAGTGTGGGGACCCCCGCAGGGCTCAAGTTAGGTACATACTGTACCCTTGAAGAGGCAAGGAGGGTGGGGATAGAGGAGGCTGTGAGGTTTGGTGGGTGCTTGGTTCATTAGTTTCCTTCCTCTCTTGAGAGGGTTTTTATTTTTGCAGTGTGAAGCTGCTTCCTATTTAAGAAGTTTTAGAACCATGGTTCTCACCCCTGGCTGCACATTACAATCACCCGGGAACTTTTAGGCCCTACTAATGCCTGTGCTTCCTCTCAGAGAAGCTAAATTAGAGTCTCTGGGAGGTAGGGCTGAACCATGGGTATGGTTTTTTGTTTGTTTGTTTAAGTTCTCTAGGTGATTTGGGGTGCCTGGGTGTCTTGGTTGAGTGTCCAACTCTTGATTGCAGCTCAGGTCATGATCCCAAGGAGCCTGCTTGAGATTTTCTCTCTTTCTCTCTCTCTTTCCCTCCCTCCCTCTTTTCCTCCCTCCCTCTCTCCCTCTCCCCTAATGCTGTGCTCTCTCTCTCTAAAAAAAAAAAAAAAAAAAATGTGTAAGTTCTCCAGGTGATTTTAGAATGCAGTAAGCAGGGTTGGGACCCTCTGTTTTAGATATAGTGATGTGGGGACACTGACATGTAAAATACCTCCAAACAGCTGCCTTTGTCTCTCTGTACTTTGAGTCTCTGAGTAAACCTGTTTATCTATGCCAAAAGGGAAAGGAGAAGAATTAACTGGGTTAATCTGGTTTGAAGGTTTGCTGAAGTTTTGGTTTTAGCTCCTTTAACACATTTTTTTTTTTTTTTCAAAATGAACTGTGTTTATAGTCTCAGTAAGGTCATTTGGGGCCAGACAGATTCAAAATAAGTTTTCCTCCTCAGTGTTTCCTAAAATGTCATCCAGCCAAGGCATCTTTGGATATCAGCTATTGTGCAGGGAAATCTTCAATACTTTTTTGGGAACTCAGAAAACAAAATGCCAGTGGGGATGCTTGCTTGGAAAATGGCCTATGTAGGAAGCGTTAATCAACAGTTGTGGAACCAACAGCCCCAACCCTGCCCCTGCCCCCCTCAGGATAGGAGTCAACAGATCGACATTACTAGAAATGAACCACCTGAGTTCCACAAATTAGTGAGGACCCCCATCTTTCAGGGCTACAGGAAAAACTCAGCCCCCCCCCCCCCCCCCCCGGCCAGGTCATTGAGCACTGCTGGCCGTGCCTGGCAGGTTGGAAGGTCTTGGGAATCAGGTATTTGGGTCACACTCCCAGTCAGCTGCTTCCTAGTTGTGCGACCTTGGACAGCTCACTTAATTTGCTGAGCTGGACTGAGATCTCCCCTCTAGGCAGCTGTGAGGATGGAATGAGAAGTATGGAATAAGGGGCTTAGCAAGGTTCCTAGAACCAGATCGGTCCTCATTTTGTTACATCTCTCTTCTCTAACCTCAACTAAGTCAGAAATTACGTGGTCCTGATGCCTTTCCAGTTTGAAGAACTTCACACCAGACCACACTGACCAGCGCAATGCTCACACGCCAGGGCTTGACAAGGTAGCCACCCTGCCCCGCCAAGATAAAGGGTGTGGTATTGTGAGGAGGGGCAAGAAGAGGGCCCTTTGGGGGAAGTGGCAGCAGATGGCAGGGTTTGGTGGCAGGCCGAGATCTGTGTGACTCAGGGCCGCACCCCGCAGCTCCTAGCTCTCCCTTTGTTGCCTGATGGGCCTTGGCGGTTTATTGTCTCTTTTATACATGCTGCAGTTTCCGTTCCACATTGGAGACGGTGGTAAAGATGGGAATGATTCACTGGAAGATTCTGGGCTGCTGACTCCAGCTCGGGAGGAGGAGGCCTGACTTCAAATGTTGGGTTTCTATTAGTCTCCAGGGCACTCTCCTCTCTGCTTTAATAAGAGCTACAGCTTGGTTGCAAGCAGTGGACAGCTGTGCTGTGTTTAGTTTACAAATTGGAGATTTGAGGTGAAAGTACTTCCTTTTGGTCAAGTGGATGGTGGTATCAGGCAAGCTAAAAAAATTCAAATGTTTTGTAGTTAGGGACCACCTTGTTTCACTGAAGTGGAATAAAAATATTTCTGAGCAGAGGCACCTGGCTGGCTCAGTCAGTAGAGCAACTCTTGATCTTGGGGTTGTGAGATCGAGCCCCAGACGGGGGGTACAATTTACTTTAAAAAAATATGGATATATATATATACATATACACACACACACATATATATATACATATATATATACATATATATATGTATACATATATATACATACATATATATGTATACATATATATACATACATATATACATATATATATATACATATATACACATATATATATTCTGAGCAAAATCACCTTATATTGCCCACTGTCTTTCTTTAAAAAAAATTTTTTTTTTAACGTTTTATTTATTTTTGAGACAGGGAGAGACAGAGCATGAACAGGGGAGGGTCAGAGAGAGGGAGACACAGAATCTGAAACAGGCTCCAGGCTCTGAGCTGTCAGCACAGAGCCCGACGTGGGGCTCGAACCCATGGACCGCGAGATCATGACCTGAGCCAAAGTCGGCTGCTTAACCGACTGAGCCATCCAGGCACCCCACCCACTGTCTTTCTGTATCTATTACCACATGGCAGGTGGGACCTGGGGGCTACAGTGGAACCTGAATGTGCCTTAATGTGTTTTTACACAATGGGTGTGCTTTGAGGCTGCCAGTAACTAAGCAAACTCTAGGTGGACATGTGTGTATTACAAATGGTGTTGTATGTGAAGTACCAGTGGGCCAGGGGCTATGGCCAAGGGCAGATGATGGCAGAAGTAACCCTAGCACCATCCTGCATCCCAGGCCTTCAGGGACTGGCATTACTGGTTTATCAATACACCTGAATCCAGGCTTCTCAATCTTGGCACTATTGACATTTGGGGCCAGGTAGTCCTTGGGTGGGAGTGGGTGTGGGGGTGGGAGTAGGCTGTCCTGTACGTTGTAGGTGTTTAGTAGCATCTCTGACCTCTATCTACTAGATGCTAGTAGCACTCCCCCATCCCCTGCGACAACTAAAGATGTCCCTAGACATTGCTAAATGTCATTTGAGTCAGAAGAATCACCTTCTTTGGAGATCACGGACCTAAATATAAAGAATGTCTTGGCAGGAACATTAATGAGGATATCATTTTGGCTACCACAGTCTGACACCATGACCCAGGCATTATCTTTTAGTTACTGCTTCCCTTCTGCCAAATGCTTTTCCAATCATTATTATGTGCCATTTTGTAAACAAGTTTTTTTTAAAGACAATATAGTAATCTTAATCACAATAATAGACAAATTTATAGAGTATCAGTAAAGAGGCTTCAGGAATACCTTAGCGAGGATACTATTAGCCTGAGCTCACATTCTCTTTCTCAAAAATAAATAAATAAACTTAAGAAAAAAAAAAAAAGGCACATGGAAGACTAGAACACATAATTGTTACTGTCAATTTGAGGGAGAGGGAAGAGGAATAAAGGGCAGGGAACATATATAAAGGAGTACAATAGGAAGATGTTTGCCAGTTGAATGGTATATAACCTATTCTGGCACAAATATATGTTCAGGAAATTCTGAATTTTATTTGTTCTATTCTATTCTATTCTATTCTATTCTATTCTATTCTATTCTATTTTATTCTACTCTACTTTTTAAGTAACTCTACCCTCAGTGTAGGTCTCAAGCTCCTGACCCCAAAATCAAGTATTTTGAGACACGTATTTAGAGACAAGATACACTTGTCACATATTTAGAGACAAGTTTAAAAAAAAATCTAAATTGTGTTTCTTCAGAAGGAAGGAATGGAGGGGCGCGAGGCTGGCTTGGTTGTTGGAGCATGTGACCCTCCAACACATGTTGGAGCATGTGATCTTGGGTTTGTGAGTTTGATCTATCTCCGTGTTGGGTGTGGAGATTGCTGACAAACGGGATCTTAGAAGAAGAAGAAAGCAAGAAATGGGGTCAAACTGTACATTTCTTTTTTTTTTTTTTTAACATTTATTTATTATTTTTTTAATGTTCATTTATTTTTGAGATAGAGAGCACAAGCTGGGGAGGGGCAGAGAGAGAGAGGGTGACAAAGGATCTGAAGCTGGCTATGTGCTGTCAGCAGAGAGCCCAATGAGGGGCTCGAACTCATAAACTGAGATCACGAGCTGAGCTGAAGTCAGACACTTAACCAGCTGAGCCATCCAGACACCCCAAAACTGTATGTTCCTTGTTCAGACTTACACCCCAGCATGGAAGAAGCACAGGCACTGGAACACTGTGGGTGCTTAGTTGATGTTTGCAACTGGCAGCAACATCTTTGTAAAGCGCAGGTCTGAACCTCAAACTCAAAGAATATAAAGCAAGACATCGGTGTTTACTTAGCACCTACCAAGTGCCCAACATTGAACTGGAATTTTTAAAATTACTATTATTCCTCTGGTAAATCATAGTGAAATAATAAATGTTAGAAGTATTTTTGAGAATTAACATTTTCCCTCAATTTTAGACCTGAAAAGAGCTTGCCTATGATGTAGTTGTTTGGAAGTATTCAGTTATATGTGCTAATTTCAGCTTTACTCTAAGAATGTTAAAAGCTCAGAAAATTTGCCAGTAAGACAATTCTGGAAAAAATGAAAATTTCCAAGCTAAAGGATTGATCCCCAAAATGTAAGAATGTCATATGGTTTCAGCATTTTCTCTTTATGTATTCAGAAATAATTGCATTAGCATGTTGCTTAAGAGATTTGTCACACCACACAAATAACTCTTAAAACATTTATTTTATATCCCCACATGAAACCAGCTAAACATAGATTCCAGATACACAGTTGATTCACTCATAATTGAGTGGATATTGTTGAATTACCATCTTTTATATATTCCTGAGAAGACAGGAATTTCTGCTATGTGAACTTCATCAACCTTTGCTAAATAAACAGAATGGAAATGAATGATAGTGTAATATGATCTGTCTTAAAATCCACTTACCAGGTTAACAATGCTTACTTGGCTTTGTTTTCTAAATAACCTATTTAAATGAAAATTAATTTGGTAGAAAGGATTTACCGAATACTGTGTTGATAAGCATTTGTTGAGTAGTGACTACAAGTAAATCATACCATCCAAGGATATTAAAATGATTCTGAATATTTGAGGAAAAAATGTTAACATTCTTTATATGATTTAATCTATACCTTCATCATGATTCCCTGTGTATATAAGCAGAAGGCTGGACTAGGTCTGTGTTTCCTGCTTACTTATTAGTAAGAATTACTGGGGAGGCTGTAAAAACATCTAATTCCTAGGTTTCTAGCCTAGAGATTCTGATTTAGTATGTCTGATGCAAAGCCTGGGAATGTGTATTTTTAATACCCTCCCTTCTCCCTGCTCCGGAGCAGGGAGATAGATGTTAATAACCAGGCCGGTCTGGGGGGTCACTGGACCTGGAATGCCATCACTGCATCTCTATTCCACCTTTCACCTGTTTTCTTAATCATGGCCTTCTCTAGCTGACGAAGCATATAAAATGGAAACTCTGAACACTGAAACTCATGGATCTTAGTCTTCTTTTTTCTTTTTTTAAATTTATTTTGAGAGAGAAAGAGCACACATGGGAGGGGCAGAGAGAGATGGAGAGAGAGAATCCTAGCAGGCTCCACTCTAACATGGCTCCAGTGTGGGGCAGGAACCTATGAACTTTGAGATCATGACTTGAGCCCTGAGCTGAAATCAAGAGTCAGATGCTTAACCAACTGAGCCACCCAGGTGCCTCTGGATCTTAGTCTTCCGATTGCTACCACAGCTAGTTTTGAATGCCTAAGGTTAAACTTTTTATTTTAGATAATTGTGGATTTACAAGCAGTTGTAAGAAATAATGCAGAGAGATCCCATGTATCCATTACCCAATTTGTTTCAATGGTAATGTGTTATAAAACTGTAGTACAGTATGGCAATCAGTACATTAACATTGATACAGTCAAGATATCGATTTAAATATCTCTCATATCTTAGTGTGTTCAGGCTACTATAACAAAACACTATGAACTGTGCGGCTTATACACTACAGAAATTTATTTCTCACAGTTCTGGATGTTGGAAGTCTGATATCAGCGTGGTTGCCTTCTGGTGAGGGTCCTCTTCCTGGTTCGTAGCTGACACCTTCTCAAAGTATCCTCATGATGGAAGGAGCAAAGAATCCTTCTGGAGCCTCCTTGATATGGCACTAATCCCATTCATGAGGGCATCACTCTCACAACCTAAGAACTTTCCTCAGGTCCTGTCTCTTAATACCATCATTCTGGGGGGACACAATCATTCAAACCATAGCACCTCACTTTCTATAGCCACACCTGCTTCCCTCCTCCACACACCCTACTACCCCAGCCTTAACTCTTAGCAGCCACTAATCTGTTCCCCATTTCTATAATTTTGTCATTTCATGAATGTTATATAAATGGAGTCATGTAGTTTATAATCTTTGGGGATTGGCTTTTTCACTCAGCATAACTCTGGCAGTTCATCCAAGTTGTATGAACCACACCTTTTTGTTTCTAAGTGGTTTTCCATGATATAGATGTAACAAAGTTTAACCATTCCCGCTTAAGGACATTTGACTTTTTTTTTCTAATTTTGGACTGTTACTAATAAAGCTGCTCTGACCCTTCGTGTACAATCTTTGTATGAACACAAATGTTCATTTCTCTCAGATAAATGCCCTGGAGTACAATTGCTTGGTCATATGATATTTGCACGTTTAATCTTTCAAGAAACTGCTAAACTGTGTTCCAGAGTGACTGTGCCATTTTACATTCCCACTGGCAATGCATGTGTGGTCCACTTTCTCTGGATCCTAGTCAGCATTTGGTATTATTTTTTGTGTGTTTGAGTCATTTTGGTTGGTGTATGGTAATATCTCATTCTGGTCTTAATATGCATCTACTTGGTGACTAGTGATATTGAATATCTTTTCATGTACTTATTTGCCATCTATATATCCTCTTGAAAAGAATGTGTATTCTGCTGTTGTTGGATGGAGTGTCCAACAATGCTAATTAAATCTGCTGGTTTGATGTATTGTTGTGGTGTTGTTGAGTTCTATATTGTTCCTGGTTTTCTAATTGTTCTATCAATTGCTGAGAGAGGGGTATTGAAGTTTCCAACTATAATCATGGATTTGTCTATTTCTTCTTTCAGTTCCATCAGTTTGTACTAATTCTGGCGTTGGGTACATACACATTTAAGATTTCTATGTCTTGCTGGTGGATAACTGTTTTATCTTGATGTAATATCCTTCTCTGTCTCTAGTAATTTTCTTTGTTCTGAAGTGTACTTTATCTGATATTTCCACTTATATTTTTGATCCTCTGATTTGGGTATTTTATAACTGAGGCTCTTTCCCCCCTCTTTTTTAGGAATATATCATTCGGGTGCAAAGAGGAATTTCTGTAGAAAACAGCTGGCAGGTAAGCTTTTTTTTTTTTTTTTTTGTCTTTAGAAAAATGTTTATATGTTTAAAAGTCTGACTCGGGGCATCTAAAAATCTGGAAAAACCAAAACATGGTTAAGTATGAATCCTGTTTCTTTTAGATATAAACCTTCAGCTTTAAGATAGGTATTATAATATAAAAGGCTTTTCTGTTTCCAGTTGTTTGGTTTAATTTGTGTATGATGTTACCACAGAGAGTATCTATGAATTTGTTCCCCAGTTTGGCCCAGAGTAGGATAGATAGATAGTAGGCAGATTCCTGGTTTTGTTCTTAGTAATTCACACCTCCTCCCCTGCAGCCATGGTGTGGGTGGGGAAGGTTAGAGTTAAGTTCATCAGGTAGAAAGGCTAGATAGCACCTTGGATATTGTACAGCTTGGACACTGCATTTCATGGACTCCCAAGTCCTCTCATGGGCAAATGCTAGTGCCAGTTCCCTCACTGTGTGTAGGTGAGGGTTACCTTACAGCCCCAGGGTCTGCTCTCCTCAGGGGTGGCCTCAGAAAGAAAAGAAAAAACTTCCTACCTAGATCCGGGTGTCCTTTCTATGTCAGTTGACTTTCAGAGGGTGGCTGACTTCTGTATAGGGGCCATTTCTGTGCAGCCTAGTAGGTAATTATAATGACCCTCCTCCTCTCTCATCTACAAAAAAAATCTTACCTTGTGAGTCAGGCTTGAACTTTCTCTCACCCTAAGCAGTCTTGGACCACAGTGGCCCACACTTGATCTTTCCCCTTTGCCTGAAATTTCAAATGCTTTTTGTTTCAATAATTACACTATTTAACATCTAGTGAGCATTTCTTCTAGGCACTGGTTCAAGCACATTGATTCACCTAACCTTTAAAAACAGTTCTATACGATTGTATTACCCCATTTTACATTCAAGAGGTAAGTAACTAGTCCAAGGTCACACTCTGATCAGTGACAGAACAGGGTTGGGATTTGCATATTCTCTGTGATTAACCACTGTGCTACCTTTTGCTCCTTTGTATTTATCAGGGATGGCCTTGTATTTAACTCTCTGATGTATATTCAACAAGCAGGGCAACAGCATTGTCCTACCAGAAGAATGAATCCTTGAGGCAGTTTTCTAGATGCAATGCATTAGAATCCTTGGGATACTTAACAAAAATGTAGACTCTTGGGCCCCACCCTGGACCTACTGCAAGAGATTCTCTGAGGGTGGAGTCCTAGATGATCAGCAGGTAATTCTGCTCACTAATATTTGAGAATCATCAATAAAAGTTGAAGTCAAACCATTCAAAAGCAAAATAATTTCCTTGCCCAGAGCCTGAAGAACTAGTGGAATTTGATTCTGGCCCAATCAATGGCATCAAGCAGAACTAAGAAAGAATGTATAGACAATGGAAGGTGGACGTCTGCTGGGAGGGAAATGCGGAGAATCTGGGAGAGGTATGGCCTCTCTGCCTGCAGATGCAGTCCTGTCTCTAGAATGGTGGGATCTTAACTGGGGGAAGTTTTATCCAGGGCAAGGATGAAATGGCCTCAAAGCTATCCATTTCCTTTTACTTTGATTTCATGTTCAGTAAAACTTTTTTTGGGTAAATCATTAATTCATCTTTCCAGATGCCTGGTTAATGAGAAGGATATTGAAAGGACTATTCACTCTGAAAACAAAATCATTCTCTCTTACCTGTTGGCATCTTGTGTGTTTGGCTGGCATTAACCAGTTTTGTATGACCCGGCCAACTCTGGGTCTGTTTTCTGGGCCTGTCTAGTTAAGCAAGTTAAGTACCAGGTATGAGCCCTCCTACGCTTAGTGCAAATGCCTGAGCTCTAGAATGTCAGTAAATATTAAATAAGGAAATGAAAAGAGATGGTCTTTGCCAAATGAAAACACCACTGTCTTGTCTTACAGATTGTGAGGAGATACAGTGACTTTGATTTGCTGAACAACAGCTTGCAGGTAAGTATTTGAAAACACTAATGACACACGTTCATTGCTTGGGCTGTCTTAGAAATTAGTTGGAAATGACAATATCAGGAACAAGAAATCAGCAAATTTCCCTGGCAGAGGAGATAGACTTATACTTTAAACAGATGATGTGTGGCTCTAAAAATAAACTTTGGTAACATGTGATTTATGATAGTCACCTTGCAAGTGAGTACCTTTATGCAAGACTGCATCCTTACCACAGCCATGGATGCTGTGTATCATCTCCTTTGCACAGATTGGGAATGACTAACTAAATTGCTGGACTTGTTCACTTAGAGCTGGGACTGTCTCAGACTCTCTCCACTGAACTAGGCTGCATAGTCAGTTGCAGATCAATACTCAGCAGTAAATAGAGACTCAGTCTTTTTCAATGTAATTTTTTCTCTCTCTTTTTTTTAAATGTTTATTTTGAGAGATAAAGAGCATGAGCAGGGTAGGTGCAGAGAGAGAGAGAGAGAGAGAGAGAGAGAGAGAGAGAAAATCCCAAGCAGGCTCTGTGCTGTCAGAGCAGAGCTGAACTTGGGACCCCATCCCATGAACTACGAGATCATGACCTGAGCTGAAACCAAGAGTCACATGCTTAACCAACTGACTGAGCCACCCAGGTTCCCCGTAACTTTTTTCTCTTAAATACATATTTCTAAATCCCTCTGGTTTAAATGTTCCCACTTTGGTGGCCATAATGGACAGAGAAATGAGCTGCAGAGCCTTTTTCTGGAAACAGATGTGCTTGAAGGGTCCTAGAGGGGCTTAAGCACCGTAGTGAGTAGTGGCAATAGCACTCGTGTCTCCATTCAGCAGATTGGTCTTCAAGTGCCGTGGGTTACTGCAGACCATTGGGCTTGTGTCATATCTCAGATTTGATTGGTAATATAAATCTGAGCCAGAGCACGTGGCTTGTGACCAGCTCAGCTGGGAGGTGAAGCACTACTCCCTTCATTGGTGAACGAGCCATCACATATTATTCTGAGTGACCTCTGATCCTGCCCACAAAAGTCAGTCAGACTGCAGGCTGGCAGGGAGCAAAATGCTTCCTTTCCTTCAAAAGGAAAGTAGCAAATGTAGTATCCAAACTTTACCATTATTTACAGCCCTGCTGAAAACATGAATGCTTAACTTTCTCTCTGGTAGAATTGGCCTGAGTTGTCTACAGACCTTTATGTAATTGGCAGATGGTTATGCATTTGCCAAATGTTGTCTTTTTAAATTTTAATTATAGTATGACCAATTTAAATCTCCAGATAAAATATTGGAAGAGATCAGATTCTACTCATTGATGGGTTTAATTGGTTTATGGATTTTTATAGCATAGCCTTTCCGCTTAGACAAAAGTTGGGTCTGTGGTGGCACTGTAGATGAGGCACCGAAATGCAGTGTATTCCAACAGTGGATTTTCTCCACAAGTCTCTCTAGACATTTCCATGCAACATTTCCACCCTGGCATGAGCTTCTGGGAGCCAACTTTGGGCCTACTGTGTGTTTTCACCACAATGCACAAGTGAACCTTTGCCCAGTGATCTTCGTACAGTGTCATTCAGCCAGGAGTAAGTCTTATGGGAGGAAGGTTTCTGAACTTGAAATTGCCTAGGCCCAGCCCCCAAAAATGGGGATGGGAGGAAAGGGTTTTATCTCATATTTGTTCTTGCTTAGGGGATGTAAGGTTGAATCTCTATGACTATTCAATGATGGCCTTTTTAATATAATAGAATTTTATTTTTGCTTCAGTGTAATTTTCCCTTTTAAAATAGGCACTTTCAGTGTGCATTTTATTTCAAATGCAAATATCCACATGTATTGATGTTGGCTTATGCTGGGCAGGATATGGCCAGACATCATTTCAGTGGGAGGTTTTTCTAGATCCAAGTAAACAAACAGAAGAAAGTACACACAGCTTTTTGGCAAGAAAATAATTTCAAAACAACCTTCATAAAACAGACCAAAAAGACTCTCAAAACCACAGAATAAAACTGTGACTGTGATTTTTAGTGTCTGATTACCCTTCTGACGGATAAATGAGTTCCTGCTGAAGAAAGAGAAATATAATACACATATGTGGAGTTGTCTGACTCCAATAGGAAAAATGCCAAAATGAAAAAAAAAAACAGGATGTAAAATTATACATGCAATATAATATAATTACATGAAATGTTTAGAAAAAAACGATTGGAGGGAAATATGCCAAACTATTAACAATGGTGATCCCCAGGTGGCAGGATTATGGCTTATGTTTTTTTTCTGGCTCTTTATACTGTTTTGTACTTTCCAAGTTCTTTATAAACAAGCTCATATAAGCTATATAAGCAAAACATTTAAAAAAAGCTTCATTTTCCCAACTTTTTATAGTGAGCATATTTTGTGGTAATAGTGAAGAAGAATCACTACCTTATTTTTTTTTAATGTTTATTTATTTTTGAAAGAGAGAGAGAGGGAGGTGCCTGGGTGGCTCAGTCGGTTAAACATCTAACTTCAGCTCAGGTCATGATCTCACAGTTGGTGGGTTCAAGCCCCACATCAGGTTCTGTGCTGACAGCTCTGAGCCTGGAGCCTGTTTCAGATTCTGTGTCTCCCTCTCTCTTTGCCCCTCCTCCACTCGTGCTCTCTGTCTCAAAAATAAATAAACATTAAAAAATTTTTTTTTTAAAAAAGAGCACACAAGTGCACAGGGGAGGGGCAGAGAGAGAGAGGGAGAGAGAGAATCCCAGGCAGGCTCTGCACTGTCAGCACAGAGCCCAACACGGGGCCACAACTCATGAACTGTGAGATCATGACCTGAGTCGAAATCAAGAGCTGGATGCTTAACTGACTGAGCTACTCAGGTGCCCCTCACTAGCTTCTTTTAAAGGCAACATCAAATTAGTAACCATCTAGGGAAACCACACACAACAACATAAAGGAAAGGAGCAGGAATTGAAATGATGGGAACTGAGCCCAGATTGGGAAGGAGTCCAGACTCTGCCCCTTATGGCAGGGAGACCTTGGGTCAGTTATTTCCCCTCTCCATCCTCACTGTCCCCATTTGAAACAAGGGGTTGAACCAGATGACTTCTCAGGTCTGTGGTAGCATAAATGTTTTGTGATTTGAATTTTACTTCCCACTGCTGACATAGGAGAGGGAGAGACTCTACTGTGTTCCCCGGTGGAGGGGGTTAGGGGGGAGTGTTGGGACAAGTTAAGAGTCTGTCGAGAGCTCAGAACTCCCTAGAACACTCACTGGAATATGATTGAAGGCAATTTGCAGACCACTGAGATCTGATATTGAAAGTGAGAAATTGACAGATTCAAAGTTTGAAGGTCACTCCTCCAGACAAAAGCTAGTTTTGTTAAAATTGCCACATAGTTTGTCATATAATTTGGAGGTTTCTACTTATGGGCCAGATTATGGGCTCTAGACTTCACTTTGGTGATCATTCCCCCTTTGCCTTGTCACTCTGCAGGTGTTATGGATGGAACTTTGGGGACTTCTCCACTGGCTTTCTTTCCTTCTTTTTATTCTAAATTTATTTATTTATTTTGAAAGAGATAGAGCACAAGCAGGGGAGGGACACACAGAGAGAGAGAGGATCCCAAGCAGACTCTGTGCTGCTAGCACAGAGCCCAACAGAGGGCCCGAACCCACAAACTATGAGATCATGACCTGAGCCGAAATCAAGAGTTGGATGCTCAACTGACTGAGCCACCCAGGCGCCCCTCTACTGGCTTTCTTGTTCTCTTCCCCATATACAAGAAACTCAAGAATGAAATGCATAGGGCACGTTAAAGAGGAAAGCTATCGAAAATGGGATGGTGAGGTGTCATGGCTTGAAGCTATCAATGTTGGAGGCGTGTAGGAAATCACTAGATTAGTGACTCAGTTGCTCTCTGTGCTAGTATTCTCTTTCCCTCCCTTTTTAATTTTTACATTTTAGAGAGAGAGAGCATATGCAGGCAGAGGGGCTGAGGGGGGGTGGAAAGAGGGAGAATCCTAAGGAGGCTCTGTGCCCAGCACGGAGCCCGATGCAGGGCTCAATCCCACGACCCTGGGATTATGACCTGAGCTGAAATCAAGAGTCAGATGCTCAACCAACTGAGCTACCTAGGCACCTCTCTTTCCCTCCCTTCTAATGGGTCATTGGACTTCTAAATTTTATATTCTGTAATTGTCAAGCATTTTAGAAATCCTGGGAGAAAGCTGAAAGACAAAGTAAGTGTCTCTTGAATGCTAATCTTTTTTGAAAGGCAAGATTTTAAAATAACACACACATTGCATACTTCTAATGCTTGTAGAAATAGTTATTGTGAGATGTTAAGGAAGAGTAGGAAAAAACCTCTAGTCTATCCAACAGACTGGCATAGCAGGGATACTGTAATTCCAACTGTTGGCAAAGAACACTTTGTTTCACCTGATGATTTGGAAGGGCTGATAGGATGTCTGGGGCAGATCAATACATTTTCTTTCCTAAAATGAAATTAAGCTTGAACAAATAGATTGGTGGAAGCTTGAAGGCCAAAAAGTTCAAAACAAATACTTTATCAAACTCATTTTCAAAACAAATACTTTATCAAACTCAAACAATAGCCCTGTTGGTGTTTGAATCTGATGATGTCAGATGTGACTCTTTCTGTCATGAGTCATGTGGGATTCAGCTGGATAGATGTTGGGCAGGTAGTGCAAGGGAAGGGGCAGATATTGGTTTATGGTAATTTTTAAGAACCCTTGCTGTATATATGGTCAGCTTTATAAGCAAGAGTTTTTCTTTTTTTTTTAATTGAAAAAAAAATAGTAAATGAGAAATGTAAACATTTCATAGTATAGAAAACATTGATTGACCAACCCAATCTGAGTTAGCTGTTCTCAAGGTGGTAGTGGCAGTCCTTTTAGACATTTTTTTGGTGCATGCATAATCCATATCCCTGGACTTACACATGCACACACACACACGCACGCACACATACACACGCTGTTGAGATTATATTCTGCAACTTAATAAAAGTTTTTAAAAGAAAAAGTTATGTTTTTAGTAGTACCTTTGATTATATTACTCAATGCTCTAGAACAAAAATAATAATAACAGTAATAATAAGGTGGTTCACTTGGATGTGTACTAGCTGAGTGATGTGCTTTCTTCTTAAGTATGCTTTAATAAAGAAACTGCTATTAGGTAAAGCTGAATTGTATGAATGAGGAAAATAACCTGAAATTTATGTGTCTTAGCTGGCAGCTAATTATGCCATGATAGAAAATTCATTCTAAGTATGCTCTGACACATTTTCATAATTATGTTGGAGAAATAGGCAATTTATGATTGTCAGCCAACCTTTTCATCTTGTCCAATATCAAGTTCAAGGTCTTCGGTGTTGTTTGAAAAATACACAGGCTAAGTTAGGTTTGCCCACATGGGTGGTTTACATTGCATCCTTGTCTGAATTCAAGATGCTCTTCTCTTTAGACATTCCCCTCAATCAATATGCATGTCACTTGGGCTGCTCTAATCTAAGCACAAGTGTAGAATACCACTGCTCTTTGAAAGTGATTTTGCTCATTAAATTAAGATACCAATCTGATGCTTTGTTAAGTTTCAAAAATAGACTTAATGGGGCACCTGAGTGGCTCAGTTGGTTAAGTGCCCAACTTCAGCTCAGGTCATGATCTCACGGCTTATGAGTTCAAACTTCACATCAGGCTCTGTGCTGACAGCTCAGAGCCTGATGCCTGCTTCAGATTCTGTCTCCTTGCGCCACCCCCACCCCCATCCCTGACCCCAACCCCACTTGTGCTCTGTCTCTCTCTCTCTCAAAAATAAATAAACATTAAAAAATAAAATAAAAAATAGACTTGTAAAGTTTTAAGGGATCTGGAAAATGATAGATTGAGCACCTGTATTTACTTTTCCTTCCTTCTGAAGCCACTCTAAAACAGCAGTAAGTTGATCTTACACACACACACACACACACACACACACACACACACACACAGACACAGTCAAGGACAAATAGAATAGGAAAGGATAAAGCTACAACAAAACATTTGAAGCTGAAAATCCAGTGGATGAGAGCTAATTAAGTAGATATGGGAAGGCAGAATTCTGAGCTGGGAGGCAGATAGATAACCTCATTGTGTCTCAGTTTATACCGCAGAACCTCCAAAAGGTTTAGCACAAGGTGCTGCCTTCAGTGGGGGGCAAGGTCAAGCTGAAATCAGAAGTTGAGAGTATGTTTAAGAAACAGATCCCCAGATCTTTCCCCATCTAGCAACTTACACCTGCTGCCCTTCTCCCTCCAGCAGAAGATTGGAAGTTTATTATCTGGAAAGGGTAGAACATTGGACTGGGAGATGCAGGCACAGTAAAAATAATTACACAGTACATGTCAGCACTGCCTCTCACCCCCAACTTTGCCCCCTTCCAAAAACCTTCTTCCTTTTAGCTCACAGAACATTGCTGGTCAGACCTAGACCCTCCAGGCAGGGGATTGGAAGATTTGGGAGGAGGGGGATCTGCCCAACCTAAGAGGAAAGAGTTAAAGGTATGGAGATCACAGGTTCTCCCAATGAAACAGCTGAATGAGGTCACGTGCTAAAATAAAGCCCACAGCAGTTAAGTCCCAGCCACTCACTGAGCCCTTCTAGTCAGCTTTTGTTGCTGTGCTCTTCAGTATGAGCAGGCATCCCAGGATTGCCAGGTTCCTAAGGAACACTTTTAACTTGAAAGATAACAATGAAAACAAACAGGAAAAAAAGAAAAAAAAACTTTTGGAAGCAGAATATATACAGCAAGAGGAACATTACAGCTACTTCAGAAAAAAAAATTATTTTTTATAATCTCAGAGAGATAAGAAATTGCATTATATTCAGGATACTGTTAAAAAAAAGAGTACTTAAAAAAAGATAGTAGAAATGAAAACTCTTTAGAAGAGCCGCAAGATACAGGAAATATCCCCAAAAATTTGTTCAGTAGGGAAAAAAAAGGTTGTTTAACAAAAGTGGAAAATAGGAGTGAAGAGATAAGAATAGAGGACCAGTCCAGAATGTCTAACACTGGAATAAGAGTTCCAGAAAAAGAAAGCAAAGGGCATGGAGGGGAAGAAATAATGACCTAATACAAGAAAATACCAAAGATATTCATAAGGATATGCGTTTCCAGATAGAAAGGGCTACATACTCAGCACAGAGGCTAGAAATAGACCTGCAGAGAGGCACGTGCATGTCACAAACTGAAGTCAAAGAGAAAAGCCTAAAAGCTTCCAGGGAAACAAAACAAAACAAAACAAAACAAAACAAAACAAAACAAAACAAAAAAAAATGGCAGCAAGAATCTACTGTTAACAGCAGCACTGGAAGCTAGAAGACAATGAAGTAGTTCTTAGAAATCCTGAAGAACAAATATTTCCAACTTAGAATTCCACAATAAGATTCTCTGTCATTCAAGTGTGAGGGTAGTATAAAGACATTTATACATGCAACTTTTCCAAAAAAATTGACCTCTGCAGCACCATTTTTAGGAAGCTGACCGGAGAGTATCTCCACCAAAAATCAGGGATTCTCTACAAAAAAAGAAGGTATGGGTATAGTAATGGGGTTCACGGGAGAAAGGCAAAAGCATCCCTAGCATGATGTCCCAGGATGCCAGTTCTGCAGCAGAAGTGGGGACCACCAGTCCTGCCTGGAGCAGGGACTCTTCAAAAAGATGAATTGATGTATTTTTGTATCTGAGTATGTTGAGAAGATGCTTAGATGGAGAGTTTGGAGTTGAATAGAAAACTAAAACAAACAAACAAACAGAAATGACCAGTTGATAAAAAGGAATAGTAAGCATGGCTCTCTGGCTCAGAGGTGAATATCACTTAACCTAAAGTAAGCAGGGATATTGCACTAAGTAAAAATTATAACTATATTGGAGGGATTAGGAATAGGTTGTGCATGGGATGAGATTAGGATTGTGAAAGAGAACTTAATCCATAATAGGAAATTAATAGATAATGCCTAAAAATGAAAATTCCTAGTGAACGTTCCCCTATACCAAAAAGATCGGCTCAGAGAATTGGACGCGGCTGTCTCAGGGAACGGGGAATGGCTAGGTCACCTGTTGGCAGAGGTATTTGTCAGGGGAGAGTGTCATGGGACTGCTAACAATAAAAAAAAACTATTTGACTCTTAAAATTACATTCATGTATACGTTTGGTAAAAAGAAAAACACTTTTTTTTAAGTTTTAAAGTTCCTATGCTTAATACAGCATTTTATCAATTCTCAGTTGCAGTTTTTCACATTTTATCATCCCTCTGAAATTAGGATACATCTTAATGAAATATGGCGGCTCAGGATTCTGATATTGCATCTTCTTTGGGGATGGCATGAGTATAATACTTTTTCTCTTTTAATTAAAGATTGCAGGCCTAAGTCTACCTCTTCCTCCCAAAAAATTGATTGGTAACATGGATCGTGAATTCATAGCTGAGAGGCAGAAAGGTCTTCAGAACTATCTCAACGTTATCACCACAAATCATGTCTTGTCTAATTGTGAGCTGGTTAAGAAGTTTTTAGATCCAAACAACTATTCTGCAAACTACACTGGTAAGCAAAGGGGTCTCTGAGCTATGGTTGCATGACTAAAGAGGCACTGTTCTTTGCTGGAGAAGACATGCGGGAGAAACTCTCCTGCCAAACGGGGACACGTGTACATTTGTTATAGGGCATTATTCCTTTACTAATACTTGCCTGATTGTAATTTACTGTAAGAGTATAAGAAGAAAATAATTACTTCTAAAATGTGTGTAATGTGTGCACAGAAGAATATGAAAGAGAAGTTATTGTGTGTGTGTACTTGGAGTCTTTTATTATCTTCCCTGGCAGAACAGAAAGTAAATAATCCACAATAACCTAATTTGATTTTTAATTTGGCTCTCCTTTCGTACTTACAGTATATAGCATGTCTACTTTCCTGGGAATTACTTTTTTTTTTTTTAAGTTTATTTATTTTATTTTGAGAGAGAGTGTGCTCAAGTAAGGGAGGGGCAGAAAGAGGGAGGCAGAGGATCCCAAGCAGGTTCTGCACCATCAGCACAGAGCCCGATGAGCGGCTCGAATCCATGAACCGTGAGATCATGACCTGAGCTGAAGTTGGATGCTTAACTGACTGAGCCAGTCAGTCAGGCACCCTATCTGGGAATTACTTTAAACTGAGTGGTTCAGAAGGGTCCTCTCTGTGTCTTCCCAGTTGTTCCCAGAGACCCACTCAGTGCAAAGCCTAAGGAGCTCTTCCAAATTTTCCCCAAATCAACCAGGGGACTGAGGTGGAAAGGGTTCCAGTTATACACAAAGCTAGCGTCAATAACCTAAGCCTGTTGTCAGCAGAAGGAGTGATTAAATATTCAATATGCCTTGGGGTGGCCTTGAAGAGACCCATGGAAACTGTTGTAGAACCGAGCCAGAAACTAGAATTTGACTGAGCTGTTAAAGCTGACCCATGCTTAGAGTCTCAATGGAACTCTGCGTATTTTTAATAAGCTGATTTCCTTGCTAAGAGAATAGATTGTTCACACATTACATTTCATGTCCTCAAGACACTGCTTTTGAAGTAATTAGAAGGAGGCACTTTTATTCCTGTTTCAGAGAGAGGGAAATAGAGGGCTGCCTGTCAGGTACCAAACTTTTCTGCATAATAAACTCAATCCAGGGAGCTTTAAAAAAATCCCGATGCCTAGGCTGCCCTCATGCCAATTAAATCAAAATCTCTACAGATGGGGGTGGGGGCTCCTGGTTTGGAAAGCTCCCCAAGAAATTCCAATATGCAGCTGAGTTTAAAAACCACAGCCCTTGGGCCTTGCTACTCACAGTGTGGTCCTCTGACCCACAGCACTGGCATCACTGGGAGCTTGTCAGAAATGCTGAATTCAGGCCCCATGCCAAACCTACATACAGATCAGGATCTGATTTTAACAAGGTCCCCAGGTTATTTGCATGCACATTAAAGTCTGAGAAGCCTCTGATGTACCTCCTTTCTTCTCATGGAAGTACCTGCAGAGGTAAAAATGCCTTTCTAGAATGTAGCCAATAAAGGAAAGTTTAGTTCAAACTCACATTTACTCTAAGTTACAAAATTGAACATTAAGTTATTACAAGGCTTTTATTCTTCCCCCAGTTGTTTTTTGGTTCAGACAGGAGAAAAGACATCACAGGATGGGGCTCCCAGGACAGCTTAGATTCTTTCAGTGTGGCATCTCTCATGGCTTTCAGTCACCATGCTTCACCTCGATCATTCCCAAAATTGTCAGATGGCAAACCATCTGGATTGACTGCTATCAAATCAGGCTTCACCTAGCCCCGTTCATTGGTTTGTCTACTTAGTTCCTGAGAGTGTCTGCTAATGTGCTCCTGAGGGCAGGCATCAAGTTGCAGTGCCTACAGGATGATGCCGTTCATCCCATAGGCTCTCACTGTCTGCTCTGCCTGTGCTGTGTGCTGGGTGCAGGTCCGGGTGTCGGGGGTGCAGGTGCAAGGAAGATGCGCTCCCTACGAGCAGGGAGCTTGTACCAGGAGTACATTGAATTACCTGGGGTCAGAGCTAGAAAAGATTTGGAGCAGGCATGTCAAGACCAACCCTTTCATTTCATAGATGAGAGATCACCTGAGAGGAAAGGCCTTACCTAGGGCTGCACATTCGTATGACTGTACAAGCATACAACGTCTGTTTTCCAGTTAAGATGCTGCTTTGCCCCTGGAAGATGATCTGATCCCTGTATTTCCTACTACTGTACCCCTCACATGCTACTGTTTTTCTTGATCTTTCTCCTTTCCCCCTGTATGGCAGAACAGTCAGGAGTCCAAAGCAAATGTGGGCAGAGGTATAATAAGGTTGCTAGAGACTCCCACTGGAACCCAAGTGCTCAAGAAGGCGGCACAGTCCTGGAATGAAACACTAGGGGATGGAGGCTGTTTGCAGAGCATATGCTGATTTATTGCCCCTTTTGAATGAAACTGTCAGAACTTGTCTTGTCTCTAGGCTGACTCACTAGCAGCCTGGAAAGGGAAGCCCAGGCAGCCTCCTGTACCAGCTTGACAGCCAGTCCCTGGAAAGCCAGGTGGACTGGTCCAGGCTTCCTGAAACTCAAAGCATGGCCTGTGGTTCCTGAGGGCACTCTGCATACCTCCACCATGTGGCACCTCTCGAAGCAGGGCCACTTCCCCCTTTCATTTGGGTAATGTCTCCACCTCTTATCCTTTTCCAAATGGTCTGTGGTCACCACCCCTTTCCACTTCAGCAGGATGTGCATGCTGCATTCATGTGGCCAAAGTCACCAACACCACTCTTGCTGTCTCTTGCTCTGAGGTTGAAGATGCCTTGTTGGAGTGGGGACTCTGATGCCACCACAGTGTCCAGGTGGTGGGTAACTAGGAGCTTCAGGACACCAGCGGCTGCTCCTCTCTCTCTGGGTCTCCAGCCTGGGATTGCTGATCTTTTCCTTCTTTTCCTGGTGTTCTCCAGATGACCAAGGAAATACAGGTCCTTAGTGCTCTTGTGGGGGAGTTATGAGATGTCCATTTGTATTTTGTTTCAGTTTTTTTTTTTTTAAGTTTATTTAATTTTTGACAGAGAAAGTATGAGTAGGGGAGGGGCAGAGAGTGAGGGAAAGAAAATCCCAAGCAGGTTCCACACTGTCAGTGCAGCGCCTGATGCAGGGCTCGAACCCATGAACTGTGAGACCATGACCTGAGCCAAAATTGGACACTTAACCATCTGAGCCACCAAGGTGCCCCTGTTGACTTTTTATTTAAATTCCAAAGGTGTCCATTTGTGTTACTACCAAGTCTAATTGAGGGCCAGCCAATGTATAGGGAAAACAGGTGTTTCCCAGTCACTAGGGGCTTGTATTGGAAAACGCACACACACATGCCCCACTCCACACAAACCTCACCTTATTCATCTAACAAGATGCTTTTCTTTCTTTCTTTCTTTCTTTCTTTCTTTCTTTCTTTCTTTCTTTCTTTCTTTCGCTTCTATCATTTAAAAACCTGTCTGAGTGGCTCAGTCAGTTAAGCATCTAACTTCAGCTCAGGTCATGATTGCGAGTTTGAGCCCTGTGTAGGGTGCCTGGTACCTGCTTTGAATTCTGTGTCTCTCTCTCTGCCCCTTCCTTGCTCGTGCTTTGTCTCTGTCTCTCTCTCAAAAATAAATAAACATTAAAAAACATTTTTTAAAGCCTCAGTGCAGTGTAGCCATCTTCCTGCTTCAGACCTCAAACCTCCTCAGAATAGGGGATTTTTAATGTCCATTTTTAATGTCCATGCAAAAGTCACTTGTACCAGAGATGAGGAGCTTGGATCCCTGTGACAGCTTTGTAGCATTTCCCCTCTGTGAACCTCAGGTCCTGATCTATAAAACAAGAAGAGGGGAAAGGGGAGTGGACAGGAAGTGGACAGGCCCTCTTTTACCCAAGAACCCTATGAGTAGGTCAGGCAGTAGTGCGCTCAAGTAGGGGTGTGGATTGTGTTCAGAACGAGAGCAGGATGCTTTGGGAAGTTGTAGGCCGCAGTCCGCTGTGCAGACCTCCACACATCTACTCCTGCTGTAGACCTCCTCTACTACTCCTGCTGTAGTAGATGGGGGATCTGGAGCCCAGCTGCTGGGCTGGAGGAGGCTGTTCCCTGTAATCATCATGGAGCTGGGATCTAGGAGCTCAGAGATTGCACATACTGGGGGCAACTGGAATATTCTGAGCTGAGAAGTCAGAGGTCTGTGGGAAGCACAGGGTGGGCCTGAAGGCATTGCTGTGCATTTCCTGCCTGGGGCTGGTTTATCAGCATTTCCTGAGCATGCAGTTTTTCCCCAGGTGTCAGTCAGTGTTCAAGAAATGAGAGCAGATGCCTTTCGTTTCGTGGATTTCGTGTTCTAATGGGAGAGAGCATCCACATCCATTGAACACATATTGAACCCTTAGTTCTTGCTTTATCAAATATTTATTGCCTACTCTGTGTCAGGTGCTACAAATACAGCATTGAGGAAAATATAGTCCCCTACCTGCACCCCAAGGCACTTCTGCAGGGAGACTGACAGGTGAAGGCTATGGCAGAGTAGACATGGAGCAGCATCTTGAGGGTAGGGGTAGAGGGGCAGATGATCCAGATCTGAAGGTGGAGGAAGGCTTCCAGAAAAGTTGATACCTACGTGGAGATCTAAGGATAAGTAGAAGTTTGCCAGGCCAGAGGCAAGGGCCAGTGCTCCAGGAGAGAAAAAAATATTTCCATGTAGCTGTGGGCTTTTGCCCAGACTAAGACATAGCCTTCCAGTTGGAGTTCACAGTCTAATGGAAGAGAGTAGCCATACCTCAGGACAGTCCATGGTGAATCCCATAGGAGAAGGACACTTGTAGCTCTGGGAATGTACAGAGGATGGAGGGCCCAGGGAGACCTGGCTAGGGGAGCAGCAGATTTGGGTTGACCCTTGAAGGACAGGAATGGAAAATGCAGAGGGGTGGGGTCAGGCCAGTCTTCTGGGGGTCAAGGCAGGCAAATCTAGGTACCACATGTTGTGGAGGGGTAAAGACAGAAAGATAAGTTAAAGCCAGAGCTGAGTTAACACTAGATTTAGAAGCTTGGCCTGGGGCGCCTGGGTGGCTCAGTCGGTTGAGCATCCGACTTCGGCTCAGGTCATGATCTCACAGTCTGTGAGTTCGAGCCCCGCATCGGGCTCTGTGCTGATGGCTCAGAGCCTGGAGCCTGTTTCCGATTCTGTGTCTCCCTCTCTCTCTGCCCCTTCCCTGCTCATGTTCTGTCTCTGTCTCAAAAATAAATAAAAACATTAAGAAAAAAAATTAGTTTAAAAAAAGAAGCTTGGCCTTGATTTTGTTAGGAAATGGTGTGCTAGTAAATGTTTCTAAGCAGAGGAGTAGATGCTTACGATTGAAGTGCGTTGCCTGAATCTGGGGAGGGAGGGGATTCATACTGAAAGTGTAGGTATGTGATTTGCTTCACAATAAGTCATAGTTCAAGGGAAAGAAAATGTCCTTTCTGCAATTTCCTGATTCTCTAAGGTAAAAAAAAAAAAATCAGTTTTCCAGTCCTCAATTTATCAGTAACAAATTCAGCACGTTCTGTTTGTTGACAGCTATTTCCCCCATTCCTAGAACAACATGTGGTATGTAGTAGCATACGATAAATGTTGAATAAGGATTTTGCGGGAAATTATGAGTCACTGTTGGTTGTGAATGAACTGTCCTTTACAGCTCTTAGAATCACATTGTACTGCATTTAGAAAATTATTTTTCATGATCCTTCTCAAAGTTGATAATGATTTTCACTGAAAACAATGTGTTTTTAAGTTATGTTGAAGTTGTTTTAACGATTGTTTACATTCAAGTTGTTTTGGAAATGCTGAAACATTTTTATCAACATTAATTATAGAGGAGGTACAGAGGTCCCAGTGTTGATTATGAAAATTTTATATGCTTCTGCCATACTCGGTCCCTCCAGATGGTTTGTCACTTTGGGGTAGTTAGAACAAATGTAGGTGGAGTCAGTTTTGTATTTGATCATGTCTTGTTTTCTTCTGTGTGGATAGCATCAACACTTTATGTATCGAGTCACTAAACGAGTCAATTGTTTTCTTCCCCGAATCTCTTAACTCATAATGTGCCGTAAAATATATGACATTGTTTGCCAAATGCTTGGCATGGTAATTCCAGACTAGGTCATTCTGGCATATGGAGAGCATTTTTGCCGAATCTCTCATTCCTCACCAGTGTGCCTGGAATGTCATTCATGCTAGGTGGAGGTGAAATTCCACAGTGAACTTGCAGTGTTGCTGTTTGCTTTCAGGGATCTAGAGTGGCTTCATTTTCTCATTGCATTGAGGGAAAATAGCAAATTACAGATGTTGCTTTTTGCAGGAAATGTAAAAAGGCACAGTTGTTCTGATAATTTCTTAATACAGTGAACGTTAAAGAACTTCCTCTTCTCATTGTCTTCTTAAAAGGGGGAGGGGCGCCTGGGTGGCGCAGTCGGTTAAGCGTCCGACTTCAGCCAGGTCACGATCTCGCGGTCCGTGAGTTCGAGCCCCGCGTCAGGCTCTGGGCTGATGGCTCGGAGCCTGGAGCCTGTTTCCGATTCTGTGTCTCCCTCTCTCTCTGCCCCTCCCCCGTTCATGCTCTGTCTCTCTCTGTCCCAAAAAAAAAAAAAAAAAGGGGGAAACGTTCTTACGATACATGAACACAAAAGAAGGATGGATTATTTTTCCAGTAAACAGGGGTATGGTAACTTCCCACAATAGAACTGTGTTGTTGCTGTACATAGATGTTTTTCTAAAACACTGGCTTTTATTTCCAATATATATTTAAGGCTAATCGCTTCTTTGTTGGTGAAAGCTGTAATTCCATGAGGAATGAAGACAGGATAAATATCACTTGGAGCAACATAAAGACTGTTCTGAGCTGACCTCAGATCACATTTTGAATTTTGTGCTTGGGTTGTGGCCTGGTGCATATAATGAAGTCCTGGCTTATGCCAACTAGTTTAGGTATTTTAGATCTTTCAGTTTAAAAAATATCTACGTATTTTTTTATATCATTAATAATTACTCTTTTTAATAAACTTTTTACTTTGGAATAATTTTAGACTTATAGAGTATAGAGAGTTTCCATATACCACCCCTCACCGAATTTTCGCTAATGTTAGCATCTTACATGACCATGGCACAGTTATCAAAACTAAGAAATCAACATTGGTACATTACTATTAACTACAGATTCTATGCAGATTTCACTAGTGTTTCCACTAATGTCCTTTTTCTGTTCCAGGATCCAATCTAGAATCCTACATTGCAGTTATATCTGCAGATTTTTTTTTAATTAAGTTTTTTAAGAAGGTCATAGACCATAAGGATTTCATTTGCTAGAATAAGATCTTAAGCATATGGTACTTTCATAATAGGTTTGCCTGATGAGTTTCTAAAATGTCTTTGCAGAGATTGCCTTACAGCAAGTTTCCATGTTCTTCCGATCAGAACCAAAGTGGGAGGTGGTAGAGCCATTGAAAGACATAGGTGAGAAACTGGCATATGTCTAGTCTGTTAATACAGGTCACAGAACTGGACTCTTTGTCACACTTTCCTATCTGTATCCTGAGAAAGCTCTTAAATGCAGGTGATTTCTTTTTCTTTTTGCTTTCTGACTGCCTGGAGGTGCAGTCCATAATTTTTATACTTCATGAATCTTGGGCAAAGCACTACCTGAGGGTTTGGAGGGTAGTACTGTATACTTTTAGGGCCCTCATTCATTTGCCATCACTCTTTCTCACTAAACTTTAACTTAAGTTTTCCTATTCCCGTGAATAGAATAGTTTCTTTGCCGTTGTTTTTGGTGGTTTTTTTGGTGGGGTTTCTGGACTTTTTGTTTTGTTTTGCTTTTCTTAAGTACAGTCTTTCCCATGTCAACATTACCAAATGGTCATTTTGCTGGTGCCTGTGTTACTGTGGATAGTATTACCAAACTTAAGTTTTATTATTCTTTAGTTGATGATATTTCTGTTGGTGTAAAAATGATATGCTATAAATACATCTCTGCTTTTATGGCAGGTTGGAGAATAAGGAAGAAATATTTCTTGATGAAGATTAAAAATCAGCCAAAGGAACGGCTAGTGTTAAGCTGGGTAAGCTGGTTTTTTGCTTCAGTCTCATTTCAGGGACTTTAGCTGGGTTTATGAAAGCAGATATTGGAAAAGAGAATTAAGAAACTGTACTGTGCTCCTGAATGATGTATAAGGCCTCTTCAGTCCCACAACAAAAGAGAGTCATTTTGAGTCACTTTGCTTATTCATTTGGTTATATGGATGTGATATTATCTGATCAACTAGTAAACATCTGGAAAGAAACAGGAACAGCTTAAAATACTTCTGGAGCCTCTTTAGGATTGGCAATTTTGCAGTTTGTTTTAAGGAAGACATACTTGAACATTACTTTATGTTATATCTCTCACTTTGGGAGTTCTAGTGATTTGGTTAATGGAATTTGGTAAGAGTGTAGTTAAATCCTGGTACATATATGTTTATATTCTACCGCTCCAGAAAAGCCTTGAGGCAACAAAACTTAGTGTGGTTTTCATCTTTGGTTTACAGTCATATATTTGGGCAAATGAAAAAAGGGAAAGAGTAACAAGGAATTTTTCTTTTGATTACTAAGGCAACACCCTAATATTTCCCCCCATGTTTTCAGGCTGACCTTGGTCCCGACAAGTATCTGTCAGATAAAGATTTTCAGTGTCTAATCAAACTTCTACCTTCCTGTTTGGTGAGTACAAGCCCTTCTATTATTCTACGTACTGATGACAGATTCACAGTGTTTTCTTGTAGGTGACCATGGACAGACGAGCTGGAAATACTCTGTAGGCTCAACGGAATGGAGAGGTAGAGTGGATTTTAGTTCAGACTGAAATTGTTCAGGGCTACTCCCATAGTTCAGAGGCCATTTAAATGGCATTCGTGACATCTACACAAACCATGAAACATGATAATTTAAATGGTTATGTGTGTTTTAAACAAATGTCAGAGTAGGAAAGCACCCACTTTGTTCTTGATGAGGATGTTTATATCCATGGAATTGAAAGATCTGTTTCTAGCCTGAGAAAACAGAACTAATATAGATTTAGATAGGCTGGGTATGGGGAAGCACAAGAGCTCTTTTGCTGTCTGAGTCACTATTCTCACAGGCCAAATAGTTGGCCTTTAGGAGTGCCTGGTATTGTTTATGCTAATGTACATTTTGATCCAAGGCCTTTAGTGGAAAAAAACACATCAATATGTTTCAGAATATATGCAGAATGTCTTCAGGAAAAGACTAATCTGGCCAGAAAATTGAGTTAGTATTGATGTTCTTTATCTGTGGTCTGCATGAGGATGTAGGACCCTAGACTGAGTCATTCATGAGCACAATTATGCTGACCTGTCTAGGTGGGTTGGCAAGTTCGTTTTTGAAGATAGAAGGTCTTGTCAGGCTAGCAAAACCAAGCATTTAATGAAGTGTGATATGTAGCCAAGAAAAATGCTGTGGTCTTTGAGTGCGATTAGTTGTGTGACACAGGCTCTCAGCATTCAATTCCATTTTTTTTTTTTTTTAATTTTGGTTTTCAACATTTATTTATTTATTTATTTATTTAATTATTTAGGGAACAAGTACACGAACAGGGGAGGGGCAGAGGGAGAGATGGAGTCACAGAATCCGAAGCAGGCTCTAGGCTCTGAGCTGTCAGCACAGAGCCTCAGGCAGGGCTTGAACCCATGAACTGTGAGATCACGACGACTTGAGCCGAAGTTGGACACTTAACCAACTGAGCCACCCAGACGCCCCTCCAAATTTCTTTTAATGGTTGTGGTTTTTTAAAAGGAGGTAGTACAGATAAGTGGTGCATGTTAAAATTGTGGAAAGTGAGAAAACATGGAAAAGCAAAAATAAAATAAAACTCACTTGTAATCCCAACCAACCAGAAGCATGAACCAAAATGTGTAGTTGTTGCTTTTCTAGAGCTTTATATGGTTATTTTTGAAAAATTAAATACATATTATTTTAAAACCTGATTTTTTGGTTAATGGTATACCATGCGCATCTTTTATGTTGAATACATGTAGTATAACATCATTATTCTGGCTCCATAGAATTGTCGTTGGCTTTACTTCAGTTTATTCAGCTAATCTTATACTAGACATTTGGACCACTTCCAGTTTTTTGTTCTTATTTAAAAAAAAAAAGCCACAGTGAACAATTCAGGCTAAACATTTGTACCCATCCTTAATTATTTTCATAAGATGATAAGAATTAATAAAGGAGATATTTTGAGACTGTATAAATATCCTGTTGTTACCAAATCCACTAGTTTTAGCCTCATTGAGATTTTCCAACTTCATCATTCTTCTTAGGTTTATGAGTTGGCACTCTAAGGAAGAGCTTCCTATTCTCCCCTCTGTTTATATCGTATGGACTCAAAGATTTTTATTTTATTCATTGGGTTCCTTTTTGGGGTGATGAAAATGTTCTAAAATTAGGTTGTGTGGTAGTTTGTACAGCTCTGAATATACTGAAAATCATTGACTTGTGCACTGTAAATAGATGAATTTTAATGGTATGTGCGGTTATATTTCAATAAAGCTGTTAGAATGTCAACATCAATCATTTTGATGTGATGATCAGGAGAAACTTCATGATCAGTTACTGTATTTTTTGGACACACCCTTCCATCCCCACCCCACTCAACCCCTGCCTCCCGATTCCTTGCACAGCTCAGCTCCTAAGGGTTTAAATTTTAATGTTATTCCTTTGAGCTAATGGTTATTGTAATATCTGTCTGAAGCCACTTTGTTCATGTAACCAAAATTCCAGGTCATACGAGGACTTTCCTTTCAGTCATTAAATAATTTGTCTCACTCTTCACCCCACTTGGTTGACTCAGTGTCCCCATCTCAGGAATACCCTGTGAATCGTCATATTGCACACTCCAGTAGAAGGATCGGAAGATTCTTGCAAGCTGCTTTTGATAAGGGCTTAAGATGCCAAAGGATGCTGCTTTTGCTTGTTTTCTGGCTTTTACATTCCCTGGCGTGGTACCGAACAGCAGTGTGAAATGTTAGGCAAAGCTGTGAATAAAGACACATTTACCCTGGTCCTCACTTGGCTGTTCTAGGATTTGGCTATAGTCTTTACCAGTTTACAGCAGCAGAATATTAAAACCACTGTCCCCCAAACTCAGACTTTCTCTTTCTTCCACCCTTTTGCCTGGGTTCTGAGAATGTGCATACCCAGGCAGATACCTTCACATGTAGAGCTCACCGTGCCGGTTAGCCACCTCCCTTTGTTTATGTTCCTTCTCTCATCTAAAGAACCAGGTGCACCCGGGTGGCTCAGTCGCTTAAGCGTCTGACTCTTGATTTCGGCTTGGGGTGAGATGGAGCCCTGCATGGGACTCCGTGCTGACAGCGGGGAGCCTGCTTGGGATTTTCACTCTCTCCCTCTCTCTGCCCCTCTCCCCTCACGCTCCGTCTCTCTCCAAATAAATAAACATTTTAAAAAATAAAGAACGAGGTGCTAGTTGATCATCTTGTAAGAAAATGCCATGTGTTCAGGGACATCCCCACATTTATGTGCAACTACACAGCTGAAATGGTACTTGTCTCTATGTAACCAGATTCTTATCTCAAAGGACCTAGACACTGATGTGAATAATCGTGAATTTCTTTCTTGTTTTGGCAGCACCCTTACATCTATCGGGTCACCTTTGCCACAGCTAATGAATCCTCAGCATTGCTTATTAGGATGTTTAATGAAAAAGGAACTTTGAAGGACCTGATCTACAAGGTACTTGTGCAAGTTCATGATCATAAGGACGTTCTCAAGTCCCTTCAGAACCTGTTGTTGATACTTGAGCTTTAAGTTTCCAGAAGTTAGGCCCTGGGGGCTTTATTTTAATTTTGATTTTATTTGGAATCTATTTTGACTTTAGCAATAAAACTGCCCAGTCTGGTAGAGCATTCCTTTCCCCACATGGAAGAAGGTTGGACACACAATGCTTAGGTCCATTACATTGTAGGCTGCTTTCTTAGGTCAGTTTTGAAGTTTGTGTCTTTCACTTAAGAAAGCAATACTGCAGTATCTCAGGAAAGTTGGAAAATAGGACTTTGGGGTCTGCCAAGGTCAAGACCTGTTTGATCTTCACTGGACTAGAGAAGGGATGGAACCCAGGTCAGCTTCTTTCTATCAACTGTACAGACCCTTGTATTTTAAAAAACCACCTCCTGTGAGTTGATCTCATCAGGCACCACCAGCTGCTCAGACTCCTCCCTGTTCCAGGAGGCTGTGTGCAGAATGTAAACCCTCTGCTGCTTTCTTATGTGCTCTTTGTTCTTTTCCAAAGGCAAAACCAAAAGACCCATTCCTAAAGAAGTACTGCAACCCTAAGAAGATCCAGGGCCTTGAACTCCAGCAAATAAAAACATATGGGCGGCAAATATTAGAGGTAAGAGGTATTTAATATTTGTTTAAGCTGCATTGGAATTTCATCCAGTTTACTGTATTCTTTTGGGAAAGTTCTTAGGCAACATCCAAAATAGTTTAAGTTGTCTGATCACTTATAAACTGATGGCATTGTCCCATTTTATCCCAAAAAGCAAATATTTGAGACCTAAGACAGCAGTTTAGATCTACAAAATTACCAAAGCTTAGCTATTGGAATTTAGTGTCTGATTTTTAAGAACTTTACTGTGCAGATACCAACTTTTGTGTTATGTTTGGTTGATCTTTATCTTTGTGCCAATATTGTTGGTTTTGTTTTGTCAATATGTAACCGTATGGCTCCCTTGCATAAGTGTAACTAGCATGAAAAGGCTTTCCCGTTTTCTTTCTACATCAGTATTCTCCAGGCTCCTTGGATTGTGAGACCCTATTAGTGAAAATAATTTAAACATAACCCCACCCCACCCCCCGCCGATGTTACATATATTTAACTATTATATGCGTACCCTACTACTAATATATGTTGTACATTATAAGTTAGGAAAGAAGGAGATTAAAAACAAAACAAGAAGAAGGAGAAGTTAAAGTGGCACCTGAGTGGCTCAGTGGTCCGACTCTTGATTTTGGCTCAGGTCATGATCTCACAGTTTGTGGGTTTGAACCCTGTGTCAGGCTCCATGGTGACAGTACAGAGCCTGCTTGGGATTCTTTCTCTCTCCCTCTCTCTGCCCCAACCCTGCTGACATGCGTGCGTGCTCCAAAGAAAGGAAGGAAGGAAGGAAGGGAGGAAGGAAGGAAGGAAGAAAAAGAAAGAGAAAAGGGAGAAGTTGTATCATTTTCTTCTAGTCCTTAGTAGATTACCCTGGGCACCCCCTTTGGCTAGCACTGCTCTAGTTCACAAGGTCTTTGTGGGGGTTTATCTAGGGATCTGGATTACCGGATGAGCCACTGTTTATTAAATGGCAGGAAAAGTTTGCTTCTTTCTGTGGAAGCCGGTCATATGTTTCTGTTAATAAACAGCCCAGTATATTCTGAGAAGAGATTGGTCTAGAGATGTCTTCAGCTCAGACTCTTTTCCTGAATAACTTTGGCCAATGCCCTGACATGATAGCTTTACTCATCTGTGCAGGAGGATCAAGACTGTGGCCTGAAAAGAGCTGGCCCGTTGAGATCAGAAAGTGCTTAAAGTAGAGCTTTTTGGCACCAAAGGTGTTAACCCCAAGTATATGCAGACTGCTCCTCTGTTGTTTGGAAATGAGGGAGCTTATTGTTGTGTCTCATAGCTGGAAAGCATTCAGCATCATCGCCTTCTCCAAAGAAATGGATGGAAGTGGCATTTTTCTTTAGGAATCTCCTCAGTGACCTCTTTGGTTTTGCTTCACAATGTATTGACTTAAAATACAAATTTAACCTGTCTCATAGCTGAATGAATTGGGGGAGAAAATGTAACCTATACATATTTTTTAATAGGTACTGAAGTTTCTACATGACAAGGGATTCCCTTATGGGCATCTGCATGCCTCCAATGTGATGCTAGATGGTGACACTTGTCGGCTGCTAGACCTTGAGAATTCTTTATTGGGCCTTCCTTCCTTCTACCGATCCTATTTCTCACAGTTCAGGAAAATCAATGTAAGTTGCTAAAAGTAACAAAACAGCAAGTTCATTTTTTGGTCTAAATTGCCCCCATGCAGGACCCATGATCTGCGCATGTAAGAAATATGCACTAAGCAGTGAGAGGTACAGGCAGGGTAGGCCATGCCTCTTAGCCCTCTTCCTCCTACAGAGCATCACTGTACCTCCAAGAGCCTTGTTGAAATGGTAGATGGGACACGGAGAGATGTAGAATCACTGACTGGAAAACAGTGGAGAGTAGGACCAAGATCTTGAGTCAAAGTAATGCCTTGTGAGCTTTTGCAAAAGGCTTTGGAGTTGTGTTTTCACTACCAGTTGTGGGTGGAGTTGCCCCTGGGCCATGTTTCTCAGTGGAAGTGTAGGAAAGGAGCATTGGAATTCACAAACCCAAACTGAAGGATCACCACGCTGCTGCTGTCTTGTCTTCCACAGACATTGGAAAGTGTGGACGTCCACTGCTTTGGCCACTTACTGTATGAAATGACTTATGGACGACCGCCAGACTCAGTGCCTGTAGACTCCTTCCCTCCTGCACCGTCTATGGCTGTGGGTTAGTATGGGGTTTGAAGGAGTCTTCTGGGCCCTGGTAGTCTGCAGAGTTACTCACCCCCTTTCCAGAGTCCAGGAAGGACCCAGAGGAAGTTGGCATGCTCCACAGTCAATCAAATCCAATTTAAAATTCAACAAAGTCTGAGCAATTTATTTACATGCACTTCACTAAAAATTCAGATGGCTTGTCCATTTGTCAGGCTATCTGAAACCTCAGGAGATGTTTTGTAACTGTTTTTAGAATTTTGAAAGTAGGTTGTAAAAAGAAGTATGGCTGGACTGAGTCTGATAGAAAAGCAGAAACCAGGAGCAGGCAAATTGAAGGCAGCCTTTCGACTCGGGCAGGTGTCGGGAGCCAGACTGAGGCCGAAGTGGGACCTGCAGGGAACAAGAGAACCAGGGGCTGGACCTCTTATAAATAAAAGCCTGGCAGGACGAGCGTGAGGAGGGGTAGGCAGGTAGACAGATGCCTGGAAAATTGGATCCAGGAGTTCTTCCAGCATTACTGAGGGGACCGAGGAGAGTCCGAGGCCAGGTGGGAGACACCTTTGGTAGAGGGATGTAGGAACTGATGCACACTCATCCAGGGACCCTTTCATGCCCTCCACAGCCAGCTCAGAACTCACTGCTAGAGCACTGAGAAGGGAGGGCAGGGTAGCTCCTGGACCCCCAAGTCTTCAAGATCTGCAAGCTAAGCCTCCACCAAGTGTTAGTTCTGTGTCAAATGAGGTGGCTCAAAAGAACAGGCCCTGAGACGACTTTGTGTTGAGTTTGAACAGCTGAAACTCAACAGTGACCTGTGAGTAGAAAAGTCTGGCTGCTTTTGTTTATATATCATCCAAGGTGTTGGATGATGAGGTATCAACAGTTGGCATTTTGTGTGCTGGTTTTGATTAAAGGCACACAAGCAGCAAAATGTCTTTCAAGTTCAGAATTTTCTGTGTGGTGTTTACTTCTCTTTTAAGAGAGCAAACACTTTTATGAATGATATCTTGAGTCCTTCCTCCAATTATCTTTGAGATATATTTAGCTTTCTGTCAGCATGTGGTTTCTGAACCATTTATTTTGAGTCATCGGTAACATCCATGGTGCCAACATCCCCCTCCCCCGTGTATGCCATCTGTCTGTGCGTGAAGAGTTTTGACACCATCCTGATCAGCCTGCAGACAGTTGTTGCGAAGTGGTGTCAAACTTTTCATCACCAAGTGGATTTGCCAGCATGTTCTGTGGAACTAAAATGTGTATCTGTTCATTTCAAGTGGCCGTGTTGGAGTCTACGCTGTCTTGTGAAGCCTGTAAAAATGGCATGCCTACCGTCTCCCGGCTCTTACAGATGCCGTAAGTCAATCATATGCCTTGGTTGTAATCTTCATAACTGTGTCGAACGCCAGCCTACTAACCCAGGTGCTTGGTACCATAGTAAATACCCAATCGTGGTCCTTGCAGAGTTAGAGTGACCTGCTTGCTGTTGGTCACTTGCAGCATGATATCATGACCTTTCCTCGTGACCTCTCTGCTACCGTAGTCTGATAGCTCTGATTTCATGTCCACACTCTCACACGTGTCTCTCCCTGTCGGTGTTAGCATCGTGTGTGTGTACACATGGCATCCCCCCACCTAGGAAATCCTGACAGAGGGCTTGCTCGAGCGCTGTCCTTTATGGCCCTGTTTCAGCACACCAGTTGGCCCTCAGCTGTGACTGGTTCACAAGTCATAGGCCTCAGTGGATCCAACTCTAAGAGGAGGGTAGCACATTTCTTGCCTCCCATGCACTTGTTTGTTCCTTTGTTCCCTGAGTAACATTTATTAAACATCTGACATGTACCAGACCTTGTGCTAGGGGCTTAGAGCTCAGAAGGCATTCTCCCTTAAACTGGGTTATGAATAGTTAAGCAAGATAATTGAAATAGTACTTTGGGGCCTTGCCTCTCAGTATATTTTCTATCCCTTCTTAGAGAGGCAGCAGGTGGTTAAGTAGAATGTGTCTGAGGCTTAGACATAACCTCTAAGGGTTATGGGGGTGGACCTAGCTTCACCACTTCTACCTGGGTGACCTTTGGCAGGTTTCCTGCCTAGAAGCTGAGTTTCCTTATCTGTAAAATGAGGATGATAATAGGACCCACCTCAGAAGGTTATTGGGAGGATTTAATGAGATGATTCCTAATAAAGTGCCAGGTACTTAATAAGTGCTTTTTATTTTATTTTATTTTTAAAGGAGTTCTCTCTCTTTTTCTTTTTTTTTTTTTTAAAGTTGATTTATTTATTTTGAGAGTGAAAGAGAGAGAACATGTGAGTAGGAGAGGGGCAGAGAAAGAGAGAGAGAATCCCAAGCAAGTTCAACCTTGTCAGCTTGACTCCCGGAGCCCGACTTGGGGCTTGAACCCATGAACTGTGAGGTCATGTCCTGAGCTGAAATCAAGAGTCGGACGTTTAACTGACTGAGCCCCCCAGGCACCCCAATAAGTGCTTTTCAAATGTTCATTATGATTAATACTGGTTCAGCTTATCTTTTGTGAACATGACATGCCATGCAGTGTGCCCAGTGCTTTGTCTGTACCAGCTTGCTGTAGAACACATGTACTCAGGAAACAATAATGTAGGGAACAGGGCAGGACTTAGCTGGAAGTGCATACAGCCAGAACTCAGAGGAGGTTGTGGTAAGTTCAGGTTCCTCGTGTTTAGAGAGGGTCTGCTATAGCCCAGGTGCCGTCCTAGGCCCCAAGGAAGCTGGTGCTGAGGCAAGCAGCCCAAGCCCTTGCCCTGAGGATGTGACATATTAAAGTTCTGCTGACACTGGCATGTCCCTCTCCCAAGCATCCTCCTTTAACAGCAATGTGAATACAGAAGAATAGATCCAGTTAGGGAAATAAAATAATTTTCACACAAACTGGTAGAGGAAAATGCATTTGTGGTTAGGGAACAGCCCGTATCCATGTTGATTTACTTGGATTTGCATTTGCAGCCCCCCCTTCCGCCCCCCGAAGCTCTTCCATTCTCCACCCCGTCTTCCAGTGCTAAAGTGAATCCAAATTGTTTTTTCCTCACTTAAGTCTTTCTACCGTGTGGCCTTCAGCCTTGCGAAGAATACTTGAATATATGAAGACGCGTGAGCTATGTTCAGTTAAAACATGTTTTCTGGAAGTAAATGGACCTGTGGCCTGGACAGGAGAGTTATGTCTCCTCCAGACACCTCCAGAGCCACCCCAGGAGCACTGTGGGGAAAAGTAAACGGTGTCATTTCTACTTGTGACATACTTCCTGTTTTTTAGAAAAGGGGAGACTCCTCAAGGAAAGAATCACGTACAGCCATTTGGGCACTATCCAAGCAGCCATTTAAATTCTCCCAACTGTTTTAGTCAAAGCAGTTCAGAATTCCTCATGCTGTTGTTTTTAGTAACACAATATTTTAAAAAGACTTATTTATTTTATTTTTAGGGAGAGAGTAAACAGGGGAAAGAAGGAAAGGGGGAGAGAGAAAGAGTTTTATCCTCCTCTAGTTTTTAAAAAAAGGCGGGGGCGGGTGTGGGAAATTGGTTCTTCTGTTTAGCAATATCTACTGTGTACATTATTTGCAATATAATAAATATAGTAATATAATGAAATAATAATATAAGGATTTGCAAAACTGATTTTTTTAAAGCATTATTGCTTTGCTGTATAGCAGGAGACGTCTTCTGTCCCACAGGTGGGGAAATAACCTTCAGTACAGGGCTGACCCAGTCTCTTCCTGGTATAGCCCCTCTAATATTAGGGAATAGGGGCAGCGGGGGTGGGGGAGGAGGTTCTGAGGTTTTTCCGAGGTCAGCCTGGGTGGCCTGTAAACTCCTTTGAGTTTGTTGATAAGCATGAACAAACTGGTAGATTGGGCTAGGGCCGAGAGATGTGGTGGGAACCTCATGGGCTAAAGATGTCTCATTCCATTTTGATCTGAGAGGACACCTGGCTTATGAAAACTTTTTTTTATTTCTTTTCTTTACAGGTTATTCAGTGATGTTTTACTAACCACTTCTGAAAAGCCACAGTTTAAGGTAAAGCAAATCGTATCATTTTTTTGGTTTGTGACATATATGAGTTGATTTTGAAACTTCGTGCTTTTAAAAAAAATTACTGAGGTAGAACATGATGATTCGATATTTGTGTACATTATGAAATGATCACCAACCCTAGTTAACATCTATCGCTATACATAGTTTTCTTGTGGTGAGAACTTTTAAGATTTAGTCTCAGCAACTCTCAACTATACAATACATTAATAATACTCACCATGCTATACATTATATCCCATGACTTACTCATTCTGGAACTGGAAATTTGTACCTTTTGGCCCCTTCACCCATTTCATCTGCCCCCTTCCCCCTCCCCAGCCCTGGCAAGTCTGTTCTTTGTCAACAATCTGTCCTCTATGAGTTTGGGTTTGGTTTTTGTTTTGTTTTTAGATTCCACATATAGGTGAGATCATATGGTATTTGTCTTTCTCTGACTTATTTCACTTAGCATAATACCACAAAGCTCCATTCATGTTGTTGTAGATAGAAGGATTTCTTTCTTCTTTTTTATGGTTGAGTAATATTCCATTGTATATACCCCCATTTTCTTTATCCATGCACCCGTTGATGGACGCTTAGATGTTGGCTATTGTAAATAATGCTGCAGTGAACATGGGAGTGTATATCTTTTCAATTTAGTGTTTTCATTTCCTTCAGATATATACCCAGGAGGGGAATTGCTGGATCATATGGTAGTTCTATTTTTAATTTTTTGACAAACCTCCATACTATTTTGCCTAGTGGCTGTACCAATTTACATCTCCACCAGTAATGTACAAGGTTTCTCTTTTCTGCACATCCTGATCAAAAGTTGTTATTTCTCAGGGCGCCTGGGCGACTCAGTCAGTTGAGCGTCCGACTTTGGCTCAGGTCATGATCTTGTGGTTCACGAGTTTGAACCCTGCGTCAGTTCTGTGCTGACAGCACAGAGCCTGGAGCCTGCTTCAGATTCTGTGTCTCCCTCTCTCTCTGCCTCTCCCCTGCTTGTACTCTGTCTCTCTCTCAAAAATAAATCAACATTAAAATTTTTTTAAAAGTTTTTTCTCATCTTTTTGATAATAGCCATTGTAACAGATGTGAGGTGATACCTCTTGTGGTTTTGGTTTGCATTTGCAGGATGATTAGTGATGTTGAGCACCTTTTCATTACCTGTTGGCCATTTGTGTGTCAAGTTAGTGCTTTTTTAAAGCGAACAAAAGAAGGTACAATATTTTTTTATTGGCATATAGTTAACATACCATATCCTCTTAGTTTGCATACATCAAAGTGATTTGATATTTTTAATTTTTTTTCCTTTTTTCTTTATGATTTGATATTTTTAATTTTTTTTCCTTTTTTCTTTAAAGAGAGTGCAAGCAGGGGAGAGGGACAGAGGGAGAATCTTTTTTTTTTAATGTTTATTTTGAGAGAGGGAGAGAGAGAGTGTACATGTGCACAAGCCAGGGGAGGACAGAGGGAGAGGGAGAGACAGAATCCTGAGCAAAATCCATGGTCAGCATGGTACCCAATGCAGAGCTTGATGTCACAACTGTGAGATCATGACCTGAGCCAAAATAGTCAAGCTTAACTGACTGAGCCACCTAGGCGCCCGATATTTTTATACGTTATGAAATGATCCCCACGATAAGTCTAGTTGCCATCTTTTACCACACAAAGGTATTAAAATATTATTGACTGTATTCCCTATGCTGTATATTATATACCCATGACTTACTTATTTTACCTAAGCTTACTTAGTTTAGGTACAGTATTTATAATAGTGAATATTTGAAAACAATCATAATGTTTTACAATTAGGGAATAATTTAATAATTGTGGTACATCTGTTTAATAAAATGTTTTTTATCTAATAAAAGTAAATTTTATTTATTTATTTACTGTTTATTTATTTTTGAGAGAGAGTATGAGCAGGGGAGGGGCAGAGAGAGAGGGAAACACAGTATCTGAAGCAGGCTCCAGGTTCTGAGCTGTCAGCACAGAACCCAGTGTGGGAGCCTGAACCCATGAGCTGTGAGATCATGACCTGAGCCAAAGCCAGTCGCTTAACTGACTGAGCCATCTAGGTACTCCCAAAAGTCAAACTTATAAAGACATGTAGTAGCACGGAAAATGATTATTTGGGCTTAGGGGGAAAAAGCAGGATATAAATACAATGTGTGAATATCTGTGTCAAAAAAAAAAAAAAAAAAAAAGGAATACTTGTGTCTAGAGAAAGGCAGGAAGGAAATATCCTGGGAAGTAGCAGTGTTGTGTAGTATCATGGAGAGAAAAAGCTCAGGTTGATGCCTTACTGTGCTTTTTTCATACCAGCCATTAATCTGAGGCTGGTTTTCTCAGACATGACATTTGACATTTTGGGCCAGATAGTTGTTTGCTGTGGGGGGCTGTCCTGTGCATTGTCAGAGGTTAAGCAACATCGCTGGCCTGTACCCACTAGATGTGAGCAGTACTTCCACCCCACACATTGTGACAATAAAAAAGGTCTCCAAAAATTGTCCAGTGTCCCCTGGAGAGAGGAGGGGGCAAGACTACCCCCATTTGAGATCCAGTCATCTATGGGCCTAATCTTTGAGTTGATGTTTACTCAGTGTGTACAGTTGATGAGTAACACCTGTTTATTGTCCTTGGTCAACTGAGATGATCTATGTGAGCGCCTGGTTCAGGGCCTGGCTCTCCTCAGTGCTCATGGTTGAGTTTGCTTTGGGCAGTAGAATGAAGGCTGATTCTTTCTCCTCTGCATATTCTAAAAGAAAATGTAATACTATTATTAAATTCAATTTAGGAAAAACAATGGGATCAGAAGATTGTACAGGAGAGGAAGAAGCTTTCCTCTGTCCTGTTTTTTGCCAGTCCAAGGAGTTCCAACAAAAACAGCTTATTTGGATCTGAAGTAGGAAAGAAAAACTCTTAAGTTCTCTTCTTCACTGACACTCCTCAGGAAATATATTCAGCCTTGTAAATAAACATGTCCTTCCAAGCCCTGAAAGTCCAGCCCAGGATTATTATTAGACCTTGTTCTTTCTCTGAATCAGAGCATCTGTGCAGCAATGACAACGTGATTTTAAAAACCAAGGTTAATTTCTTGTATGTGCACTTTTTTTCTGGAAAGAGACACAAGAAACTGGTGACATTGGTTGCCTCCATAAAGGAGAACTAGGTGGCAGACTTCTTACTGTGTATGTACCCTTTCATATCTTTGAATTTTGAACCCTATTACCTACTCAAACATTTTTTAAAAGAATAATAGAGACAAAAAAGTTCAATGTGATCCAGGTGTCTTGTTTCTCAGGCCTGAGCTCCTTGTGGCTTGAGAAACTAATAAATTAAGAGATGACAGGCTCAGAAGCATACCAGGTACCAGGCTATAGTTAAGAGTATCTTCTGGCAGGAAAAAGCTTACTCTTGGGAAATTTAGAAAGTAAATCTTTCACAGAGAAAATTCCTCTGAAGTTACAAAATATTAAAATATTATAATTACTTGAATTTGTGTGTGTGTGTTCATTCCAATAAGCTGTATATATTTTTTATTTTTTATTATAAGTGTACAGTTGAGTAGTGTTAACTGTATTTACATCTGTTGTGTAACATATCCCTGGAATGTTTTTATCTTGCTAACTGAAACCCAAGACCCATCAAACAACTCCCCGTTAACCCATCCCCAGCCCTTGGCAAATGCAATTCTACTTTTGGCTTCTAGGACTTTGACTATTTCAGATAACTCATATGAAATGGAAGCACACAGTATTTGTTCTTTTGTGACTGGCTTATTTCAGTCATGTCCTTTAGGTTCATCAATGTTGTAGCATGTGACAGGATTTCCTTCTTTTTAAAGGCTGAATACTATTCCACTGTGTGTCTTAACCACATTTTGTTTAGCCATTCCTCTGTTGGTGGACATTTAGGCATTTTTTACCTCTTGGCTATTGTGGATAATGCTGCAATGCACTTGGGTGTGCAAGTATCTCTTTTAAGATCCTGCTTTCAATTCTTTTGGATATATATACCGAGAAGTGGCATTGCTGGATCGTATGGTAATTCCGTTTTTAGTTTTTTGGAAACCTCCATGCTGTCTTCCACAGCAGCTGCACCATTTTACATTCCTACCATCAGTGTGGTGGGACTCCGATTTTTCCACATCCTTGCCAACACTCGTTATTTTCTGTTGGTTTTGGTGGTGACCATCCTATGTGTATGAGGTGAGATCTCATCATGGTTTTCTTTTGCAGCCCTCTAATGATGAGAGGTGTTGATTAATCTTTTCGTATACTTGTTGGCCATTTGTAAACCTTTGGAGAAATGTCTCTTCAGGCCCTTGACCCATTTTTTTCCCCTTAGATTTTCTGATTTTTTTTTTTCAGCTTTATTCTAGTATAATCTATTTTTTTGTGACAAATCCATTTTTTAGTTGGGTTGCTTTTGTTGTTGTTGTTGAGTTTTAAGAGTTCTTTATATATTTTGGCTCTTAATCCCTTATGAAATATAGGATTTCCAGTGATTTTCTCCCATTCCATAGGTTCCTTTTTACTCTGTTGATTGCTTCCTTTGATGTGCAGAAGTTTCTAAAAAGTTCCATCTGTCTGTCTCTGCTTTTCTTACCTTTGCTCTTGGTGTCTCGTCCAAAATCACTGTCAAATCCAGTGTCATGAAGCTTTTGTTTTGTTCTAGGACTTTTATACTTTTAGGTCGTTCGTCCAATTTTGAGTTAATTTTTGCATATAGTATAAGGTAGGGGTCCAGGTTCATTCTTTTACATGTAGATATTCAATTTTCCCAGCAGCATTTATTGAAGATACTGTCTTTTCTCTACTATGCCCCTTCTGGCACCCTAGTCAAAGATCATTTGACTGTACACATGAGGGTTTATTTCTAGGCTATTCTGTCTCTTTGGTTTGTGTATCTGTCTTTAAGCCTGTATAACATTATTTTGATTTGTGTAGTTTTGTATTATATTTTGAAATCAAGAAATGTGGTGCCTCCAATTTTGGTCTTTTTTTTTCAAGATGGTTTTGGCAATTTGGAGTCCATTGAGTATTACTTGAATTACTTGAAACATGTTTATTTATGCATTTTATATATTGCTTAAAAATGGTAATGAGATAAGCATGATGGGGATGCCAGAGGTGTTCAGGATAGTATTCAAGTGGGTATTTTGTAACTGATTTTATTCCAGATGCCCTCCTTCATGATAACCAACTGCTCCTTTATCAAAACCAGGACTTGAGAACATCTCTGGCCATTTAACTCAGTGGATTATGTACTTTTTCTTCCTTCAGATTCCCACAAAGTTAAAAGAGGCATTGAGAATTGCCAAAGAATGTATAGAAAAAAGACTAATTGAAGAACAGAAGCAGGTAAATTGCTAGTAGTTCCTTATTGTTTTTTCATCTTTCAGTTTTCACATCCTGTGCCATAGTATTCACAGTGACTTACTTTTGACTGGCTGTTCAATCCATAAACATTTCTTGCATCCTCACTCTGAACTGGACTCCATGCTCAATGCTGTGAGAGAGCCAGATGCTTCACAGTCCTTCCCTCAAGGTGCTCAGCTTATGGGGAAAACAAACATGCCTATAAATGGTGGTCAGCATTTCTGATTGGGGCAGGCAGTATGGTGGTGGGGCACATGTGGTCCTTACTCTAAAAGTGCTAGGAGCCACACTTGTCTTCTATAGAAGAGGGAAAGGCAGGAAGGAACGGGGAAAAATGGAAAAGGTCTTCATCTTCTGGCATACTCTTTTCCCAAACATCCAGACCCGAGCTTGGAGGCAGACAGGCTGAGCAAGGAAGGAATTTTCATCCAAATAATTTGATTTGGCAAAACATGTTAGAGATTTTCATTAACATAGGATATACTTACTTTGTGGTGAATTGTGGTCTCTTAAAGATTCACCAGCATCGAAGACTGACAAGAGCTCAGTCTCACCATGGATCTGAAGAAGAGAGGAAAAAGAGAAAGATCTTAGCTCGAAAGGTAAGCCTGATGTCTCTGAATTCTCTCTGTGAATTCTTGACTACATGTGAAGAAAGTTCTTAGGTTAATAGTGCATGTTTAAAGACAAGATTTTGTGCTATGTCTCCTTGAAAGCTAAAACTAGTTCCAGATGACTGGTTTGCAGCTTTTAAAAAAGAGCCATATAATATCAGCAGAGAAATGGACCATATAGTTTCCTGGCTTGCTGGGCTGATTACAGCCTAATGTAATTGAGGAGAATGACTGGCTTGAGAAAGTACACTCAGCATTCTTGGTTTTGTTCCCCCTTTGTTTGTGGCTTGTGGCTTCTTAACTGTATTAAGTTATGAGGTCAAATATGACCTTGTATGTAGCTAGTTTAACTTTGTGCCTGGAAAATATTTGTATTCTAACTCTCAGCTTCAGTGTGTTTATGCTTTACTTTTCCCCATCTCTCTTTTATTTTTAAAGAAGTCAAAACGGTCTGCTGTTGAAAACAGTGAAGAGTATTCAGCAAAATATAGCAACTCCAATAATTCAGGTAACTGGTTAAAGATTATCGTGGGGCCCTAGGACCCAAAGGTCAGGACTTGGAGTCGTTTTTGGTTTCTGGTGGCCAGAGACTGGGCAGTGTAGGGAACAGAAGAACCTTGCCCCTAGTGAAGGATTGTGACAACATGCATGGGCTCACAGGACTCAAGTGCTGGAAGAATCCTCTGAGGTTATGGGGTAACACAGCCTCCTCATTGATAGTGAGACTTGATCAACCAAAGATGAGCATTAGCCATGGTTGAAAAACCAATTCAACTTACAACACAAGGCCTCCTGTTTGTCAGTAGAACCTACATGAACAGAAACAACCCTGAGTCCTGCCCTGTACTTCGGTCCCCACATGGTGGGAGGATGTGCCCTCATATGTGGGTTAAGGAATGGACTCAACAGTGTGTGGGGATGGCAAGAAGCATCCTTCCAGAAGGACTGTGGTGGTACAGAGAGGACTATCCTGGACTGGCAGTCCTAGCTGTCACTCCTGGTGACCCCTTGCCCAGCCCTGCTGGCCTTGGGCCTTAATGTCTCCATCTTTGGAAATCAGAGCCAGATTAAATGATCCCTTGGAGACTGCCAGTTCTTCCACCTTATGCACTTTTTGAATCTTTTTTTTTTTCCCCTTCCACCTTATGCATGTATCCGAGGTAGAGTTCCACATAGAGAAGGAAAGGCTTCATCTAACCCGAAGCAGCTTTGGCTTAGCCCGGAGGGCCAAGGGAAGGGGAGGTTTTGTTAGGTTCAGGGATAGCTGCATATACTTTCAGGCAGGAGAAGGGCCAAGCAGAGAGAGAGAGAAGCTGAAGTTGTATGAGAGAATGGTAGGGGGCTGGAAGGCCAAGAGGTTAGCTGCAGGACCCCAACTGTCAGTCTCACCAGGGAGGAAGCCCATCCATCTCTTCTGGGATGTAGGAGCCAGGAGGGCTGGGTGAAGAGGCAGAGACATTTAAAAGTAGAAGGAAGGGAGGACATCGAGGGTGTTCCCAACTCATGCCTTCTCAGGTCTCTGCACAGTCAGTGAGGAGATGGCTGCCAGGGAGCACAGGACCTGAAGGCCAGACCAGCCGAAGCCAGAGATCACAGGCAGTGTGGGAGGGGCTGGAAGTTGGGAGAGTTGGGCTGGAAGTCACCCACTCCAGGAAGAGGGGAGAATGTGCTGATACCACTGCCTGCAGCGTTCAGCCGCCACAGAAGGGAAGAGAGGCGGGAAGCCCCAGTGAGGATGAAGGCCTGCTTCTCAGATACAGCAGCTGCTGTGGCTGGCGGGTAATTCCAGAGCTGGAGGTCTCTTTTCTCCATGGTTGATGCAACGGACATGGGCCAGTCTTTGTCATCATTAGGCTGAAACTCATGTCTCCAACCAGCATGTCTGACAGACATTCTGTCCGGCAACTAATTTTTTCCAAGCAGAGAAAGCCTGGCTCAGGGTCCTCCACCTTCCCGAGGCCCGGCCTGCCTGCAAGGTTCTGGGCCAGATGCAGCCAGATGAGATTCCAAGGACTCCAAGACCCCACCGCACCCTCAAGGTGTTCAGGAAAGCCAAGTAGCAGTTGGCAGAAATGTAAACATTATCTCCAGACCCCACTGGAATCACAGATTTGGTCTTTTCCCCTTTAAAATCTATGCTGGCACAACAAAGCAGTGGGAAGACAGGATGGGTTGGGTTTTGCCTCCTTTTTCAGTAAAACACCTCTCATATTTAAACAGGGTGGTGAGAGCATATTGCGAATAGTGAAAAGCCACTCGGCTTGAGGGAGGTGCGGTTTAATTCAGACATTTTTCCTCATGCCCAGCGTCCATGCCATGTCCAACCTGTCCTGTGGGCAGTGGGTGAGGTGATGGTTGGAGGCTTCTCAGGGACATGATCACAGCCACCCCTGGAGCCTCGGTTAACCCTTCCATAGGACCTCTGTGTCAGGGGACAGCCTTCATGTTGCCACAGAAGGGCTTATGTAGGAGCCTCTATCTGCTTATTGGGCCACTTCTATGTCAGGCCAGGAGGATATTCTCTGGAGACTTCTGAGCAATGGGGAGATGCTGAGAACTTGAGAATATGGGGAATATGCATATTGTTTTAATGTAAATAATGGTATTTGCTGGATTTCAGCTAAGAAGAGGCCTGGGAGACCCACACACTGAATAGGCTGACCCTACCTAATTGATGAAATGGAACTTCTACAGAGAACATTGCTAGGTGGATGCTGTGGGGAACTCTTACTTCCTTTGGAGAGGCCTCCACTGGACTGCTCTGTCCCTCTCTGTTTCTCTCTGTCCCCTGTATTGCTTGTGGCCATTGTCATTTGGCGTTCATTATCCAGGGACAGAAGCTGGGTCAGGAAAAGATACTACAGCCAACTGCACAAGTCGTTGACAGCTCAAAGTTGTTTTCAACCAGGCAGAGTGTGGGGAGCAGTGGGTGGCAAAGAGCCTTCAGTGGCCTGGGGAGGAAGCATGCCCTACACTGCAGTGATAGCCTGTGGTCACTGACTCCAGCCTCTGAATTCCCTGTCCCCCCTCATCTTTTACCATAAGGCCCACCCACTAAGCCACGTGCAGATTCTCAGGCAATGGTGGGTCCCAGCTCAGGCCAGATTTTAGGTGTCCGTCTTTGTCCCCATGAGGGTTTCTCTGTGTTTTCTCTTAGCAGGATCTGGGGCCAGCTCACCTCTCACATCCCCGTCATCACCGACTCCACCCTCTACAGCAGGTGAGTGATGGAGGCAAAGTAACCCTCTGCCATCCTCTGACCCAGCAGGAGGAGGAATGGGGCCCTTTCTCTTCCTGCCTGGGCCCAAGTGTGTCAGGGGTCAGACAGTACCTGCCTCCTCCAGAGAAAGCAGTGGGACTGCAAATTGGAAGAGCTGAGGGTCTAGATTTTCAAATTCAGACTTCACAGGGAGTGGAATAGTTGATTTCAGAGGCAGTAGCCACCCTCTGCTTCTAGCCAGCTCTCTTGCTGAAAAGCCTCACGCAGGGCTCCTCAGATCAGAGCTCGCCTCGGTACATGCTGAGCTGAACAAAACAGTTGCTCTGCTGCCCAGGCGCCTTGTTCTGCCAGAGCTGTCTCCTCAGGGAGCCCAGCCACAATGTCTGTGTGGTCACAGAGCAGAACTGGTGAGATGCCCAGGTGTGGTAGTGACCTAAGCACCGAACTTCTGATTTCCCGATAACTGTTGGTGCTCTGTTCTGCTCTGTAACACGTTTAGTCCTGGGAATATTTTTGTGGCCTTTGTTTTGCCTTTGTGAATTAAATCAGATTATGATGAGTTTTGTTTGAAAAATGTAGAAAGAATTTATCTTGGGGAATATTTATAAAAATAATCTCCAATTTCGTGGAATAGTCTCATGATGCTCTTTCCCTCTTTCCTATTTGAACTAATATCTCTTCCCTGACCATTTTGCTAGCCTCATAAAAACACATTGGGATACCAGTCATATTTCTTTTCACTTCTTAAAGGAACCAGATGTTTTCGATGTCAGAGGAGCTGGTTCTGCCATTCAGAGCTTGTCAGCTGTGCATGGAAGAGTTGCTGCAGCTGTCTGAAGGGAGGGTCATTGCCTGGGCTTGATTTATGAGCTGACAGTTCCATGTTCATCAAGGATTAAGGCGGTACCCAGGAGCTATCAAGAGCATTACCCATCTGCTCTCAAATACTTCTAATTGACCTTCTTAGGAAAATGACAAGCAAGCATAAACGGAATAGTTTACAAACTTCTGCTATAAGAGTGTACAAACTTCTTACTCAGCTTACTTCTGGCTGGTGGGTCTCTCCTCTTGCTGACCGAGGATGGTTACTGGTGGTTTGCTGGGGAGTGCTCTGGGCCAGGACCCATTTTGAGGAGCCAAGTACCTGGCTCGTGGGAATGATCATTCTTTTCCCTGGCTGACTTTGTCAGCAGATTTTACAAGAAAGCCCCCAAATATTGATCAAGGGAGAGTCTCGTCTTTTCCGTCTTGTGTAGGGGTGAGTTGTATAGACTGGTCAGAAATTTCTGGAGCTCCACTGCCCAGATCATGTTGAACCATTTTCTGGAAGAAAGGATATTAATTTCATACCCCTTAGACATTTGAAGGAAATTGGAGAGAATGAATAGTGAGAACCCATAAACCCTTTAACATATAAGGTGTCTCTTTAATCATATTGAACATCTACTGTATGCATTAGGTATAGTCCTGGGAAGTTAACTGCCAGTTCTCATTTTTAAATGCCTCAGGGAATTCTCCATCTATATGGATTTTTTTTCATGAATCCTCTGATTTACCTGTGTTTTGAATGGGAGCTATCTCATACTGTAGCAGGTTTGCATGAGACGAGGGAATTTTCAGAAGGAGAGAAGAAAAAGGGGGAATTTTTGGTAATGAGAGTCAATGTTGGAAAAACTTTGAGGTGAGTGGGAGTGGTAGGGGGCGTTACTGTGAATTTTGATCATACCTATTCTGAAAGGGAGTTGTGAGGATTGAGAGGGAAAACATATGTGAGGCCCCAAGCACAAAGCCTGGCACAAGTGATAAGTTCCCAGCAAATACTGGCTCCTTCTTTCCTTTATCTCCTTTAACGTTTTGTTGATGAAATTAGCAACTCAGCCCTAAAGACTGTACTCTGACCTCTGCTGGGCACTTATTGTAATGCATCTCTTAAAAATGAGAACTAGCCTTTGCCTGTCAACCCAGCATTTCTGGCCTTGAACAATGAATTTATTCATTCAGTTATTCACGATGCATTTAGTGAGAGGCTGAAATGTGCTGGGCACTGTGGTTGGCCCTGGCTTACAGGGACGAATAGACAGGGACCTAGCTCATGTGGAGTCGCATTTCTAGAGCCTCTCAAGAGCTCCAAAATGATAGACATAATTAAGCAAATGCTTTCCTTGAGGTCCAACCATGGTAATTTTCTTTTTTTTTCTCCCAATATTTACCCTCCTTCAACAGAGAATCTCCCCCCGAAAATCTAGTCCTCCAGCAAGCAGCGTCCCAAGCTTCTGTGCTGTGCGAGGCATGAGGGAGCCACAAACACGTAGTAGCTTCATGCAGCTGTGCCCATGGCTGATGCTCCGTAAATCCTTGTTGCTGGATTTGCTTGGGCTTGCTCTGCCTTCAGGGCCTCTGCTGGGAGAGAGCAGACTCCCAGCCTAGGGGTGGCATCTTCTGGCTGGTCAGCCCCCTGCTTAGACTGGCCCCTCCTTCCAGGACAGGAGGCCAGGCTTCTCCAGTGGGCTCATCTTTCTCGTTGCCTCTCTGCACTATCTTGTTGCTGGAATCACATTTGCTCTAATTTATGGCTTTACTTCTAGGCTAAGGTAATGGTTAAAAAAAAATGGCATGCTTACCTGGGAACCAAGTCAAGAATAGGTCTTCTAGCTTTATGATCAAATGCAATTTTCTCAAGAAAGGAAGGAAAAATCTTCACTTTCAAGGGCTAGTATTAAAAAAAGTATTCTTGCTCAAGGTAGCATCTCAAAAACACAATCTGGGAGCCCCTTGGGAAAGAACTACACCTCAGGCCGGGGAACCTAAACTCAAGGGCGAACACTTGCTAGTTCTGGGACCTTGAACCAGACTGTTGGCCTCCCTGCACTTCAGGTGTTCCCATGTGTCAGTGAGGATAATGACAGTGCCTGCCTATGGGAGTTATTACAAAGTTCCAGAGCATTTCCTGGGTGTGGGGTTAGAACAGCACTGGGTGTATAGTAAGCCCTCGGTACACCGTTCCTTACTGGGACGCCTTGGATGAGTCATTTTCCATGTCTAGGTATTGTTTACCTCATCTGTCAAAGGCAAAAAATGTGGGAATTAAGAGGAGACCATCTCACAGTCCCTTCTAATCAAGCATAGTGTAAATCTACTGGGGGCCCTGTGTGCTCAACAATAGGTCAGTGTAGGCAAGTTCAGTTTGACCGCATTGCCTTCCTTCCTGAAAGTATCAGTTTTAAGCACATACATGACAGCTTAGGGTATTCTTAAGCCCTGTTACTTTTAGTATGGAGCAGAAGTGACAGATGTTTCTAAGTGAAGGAGTGTCACCCTCATGAGCTCTTTCCAACAATTGCGTAAGTATGGGGCCTCTCCCATTTCTTACTGCACCTGCCTGCTATGGAGCCTCTTGAGGGATAAATATGTCCCTGAGTTTGGTGGTGATTCCATTGGGAGGGGTGGGATTCTCTAAAACTCTTGTGTTGGATCCTTATATTTTCGGTGAGAACATTCCTTTCTTTTCTGCTAAAGGCTATGCTCCCTACCTCTGGACAGTCACTCTTTCAAGAGCTTTAAAATTCTTTATCCTGACTTTTTTCATGGTAAATATCACCAACTCGTGTTTACACTCTGTATTCATAGAAATGAGTGGTTTAGAAGATCCAAATCTCCATACACACCGGGTTTGGGAAGGCTAAGTAAAGCAGGAGACCCTACATTATTGTTGTTTTTAATAATTGTATCTAACATATTGTAGGCACTTATTTTGTGCTAGGCACTGTTCTAAGTGATTTACAGTCATTGTTTTAATCCTTATGAATACCTTCCTATCCAATGAGAGTAGTTTCTACTATAGCTCCATTTTAAAGACACAGAAGCAGAGGCTCTAGTGAGGTGACAGACTTTGACCAAGGTCACACAAGCGGGGGGTGCTAGAGCCAGGATCCAAACTTGCTTCTGTCTTTGCTCTTTTACCCCTACCAATTTTCATCAGGTGCCTGTTCCCTTGGGTGCACTGCAGGGTGCTGTTAAATATTGACCAGTGGCAGGAAAAGAACCCTGAAAGTGGAGTCGGAAAACCCTGGCTGTGGGTCTGCCACTTCCCAGCTGTGACCTTGGACAAGTAATTTCCATTCTTTGAAGCTGTCTTTTAAAGGAATTCCTAATCTGTATTAGGTAACGTGCAAAAACAAAGCTTTATAAGCAGTAAAGTACTACCAAGCATAAGCTATAAATGCCCTGCAAGAGAATTCTAGCCCTTCATGCTTGCAGCTTATAATTTAATGTAATAATTTTGAAGAGAGAGTTGGCAATTTATAGAAAACTCAGTGTGTAAGAAAGAGTGGGGAAAGAGAAGTTTCATATCTGGAGATCTGAAGAAGGGAAAACAGAGCCTTATGGGCACAAAGTGACCAGAAGCTTAAATAATAGGAAGGATGGTTAAGAATAAATGAGGCACACACACAAAAAATGTATTTATTGAGAATGTTGGAGTTTCCAACATTTCCTGTCTAGCCAGGTTAAAGTCTGAAACCCGATCTAGGCTCAGAATCCATGTCTCTGGCCATAAGAATTGCCCCCTTTTCTTTTCTTCCTTTTTTTTTTTTAAATTTTTTAAATGTTTATTTATTTTTGAGACAGAGGGAGACAGAGCGCGAGTGAGGGAGGGGCAGAGAGAGAGGGAGACACAGAATCTGAAACAGGCTCCAGGCTCCGAGCTGTCGGCACAGAGCCCGATGCAGGGCTCAAACCCACAAGCCGTGAGATGATGACCTGAGCCGAAGTCAGACGCTTAACCGACTGAGCCACCCAGGCGCCCCACGAATTGCCCCCTTTTCTAAAGACCTACACATACACAAAGCAGTTCCCATCTTTGGGATGAACAGCTCTGCCTGCAGCGCTTCTCTGAAGAGTGTGTTGGCTCTGCTCTCCCGCCCTCTTAGTCTCCCTTCCCCACTTCCCAGCCCAAGCGTGTAAGCTCCTCCCTTGAGCCGTGGGCTGTTTCGGGTGGAAGTGGCACAGGGCAGTATCCCTGGCATCCTCCCAGAGCTGTCCCACGTGAGTGGTCAGTCTGCCCAGCCCCTCATGGGCCTCATTTCTCAGCCCCTCCACAGACAAAGGGATTTTCCTCTGGACACTAGGGCACATTGGTTCATCAGGAACTCTGGGATTCCCTGTCAGGAAGGCATTATCCTTCACATTTTGCCAGGAATCCAGTCAGTCAAAAGGAAGACAAGAACGTTTGCCTTGCTTTTTTTCTTTTTAATGGTTTCATGGCCTAAAGTAAGCAAATGCCACTCACTGACCAGTTCAGCCTGTAGAGCCCAGCTGCCTTCGGGGAGGGGCCTCTCATCCCTGGCCTGGAGCTCGCCTTAGACCTGCCCTGTGCTCCTGCTCTTCCCAACTTTAAAAAGACAGGTCTCCATTTTAGACTATGGAAGGCTTGATTGGAAAAAAGTGATAGACTTCTTGGTAGACTGTCCTTATTTAGCAATAGAACTAATTGCATTTCCAGTACCCATTCCACTTTTCAGGCGGGGTAGAACCTTCACAGGTCTTCTGAAGTGAGTGTTGTAAACAAAAACAGCACCTAAGTGGCTCAGAAAAACAGAACAAAGAGTATGAAGAGGAAAATGACTCCCTGGTTGCTCTATTAGCATGTTTGCCATGTTCTAAAAAAGTCCAGTGCGTTTTGCAGTTAAATATAGCCTAGTTTGGCAGTGAGAATAATAAGCATGTGATTCAAACTAATATTTTACTGTCTCTTACTATTTGATTAAATGACACTAAAAGCTGAATAATGACTTGTGTCCCTCTCTCTCTCTCTCTGTCTCTGTCTCTGTCTCTGTCTCTGTCTTTGCTGTTTTCAGTAGAGCATGCACCATTTTGAACGTGAATTTTCGGTAAAGTAAGCTATACTGATTTCTCTAACTTTAAAGATGCTCTGTTTCTGGATATGAAATGGGACCCAGTGCATCTAGATCACTGAAGTGATGAACAAATGGGAAAGCAGATTTGAGATGATTTCCTTCTCTGAACACTTAAATGAAATGCAGCATCTTTAAAAAGCACCCAAGTGACTTCATTATTCATTTCATTTTCACCCTGACCTTCAAAATCTTCATTTCCCCTCTGATGGTAGTTTTAAAACACAGCCCTAAAACCTAAAAATCAACTGCATGGCGTTTTGGCATATTTTAATTTCACAAAGCAGGGTCCCAAAGTCCTTGTGCAGCAAAAATATCGGTTCCTTATCACTCTGATGAAGGGAAAGAGTGTTAGCCGGTTGAGTTCTTGGTTACAGGAAGACAACTCACTGGCTTTTATAACTGGCAGTAGGGAAAAGTTCTTTTTTAAGCATCCCTAATAATTCTTGAGTTGAGACACGAGTGCAGCCTCCTCATCTATCTGAGGCAGAAGACAAAGGCAGTTGCCAAGAGCTGGGGGCTGCCTGCTTCCAGGGGGTCACTGCTGTCTGTTCTCTCTTGAGGGTAGCCAGCAGCTGTGGTGTTGGTCTGGTGGCCACGTGGCCTCCCCACTTCTATTCGTGGATCACAAAGGACTTCAGACCTACCAAGACCTGTAGACTGCCCACTGCTAAAACTGACCCCAAAGAAAGGGGATCCCCAGATGTCCTTCCCACGAGGCCGGTGAGGATGTTTCTGGCAAGACATTCTTCCCTGGGTCTAACATATGCTCTTCCTGCAACGGTCCATGGCCTGTTCCAGGGCCTCTGCTGGATTGCCGGGTTCCCATTAGTTTGGTGGATAGGATTCTGGGGAGGATAGAGTAGTTGATTTTTGGTCTTTTTGCCCAAGAGTAGGTAAGGTAGGAGAGAACTGGGTATAATTATAGATCAGCTGTTTTGGAGCATCCCTCATTCTGGGTTTTTGCAAGCCAGTATTTTTCAACGCTTGGTGAATTCAGTTAGCAAGCAATCCAACATGGAATCTGCCTGGTCTTGTCTATGGCCTGGGGATAAGGGCTATCAGATAACCCGTGGTGGGGAGAGCTTGTTCACATCTGAGGAGTCAGTGGCATTCAGGCATTAGGCAGTTGTTCCCAGGTTTGCCACAGGCCAAATAGCCAACTCTGAATTTGGCCCTTATTAATACTGCTAATTGTTAGAATGTATTATAGCTTAAGCCCCAACAAACCTTTAAAGGAAGCTTGTGAACTATAGAGAAGGCAAAAAGAAAAAGCCAAAAACCATGGTAGGGCTTACAGTCAGAGACTGAGTCCCTGGTCTGTGTTCCTGCTTCCTCCAGCGTTGGCCTTCTGACTCCCAGACCTCCTCCCCACTTCCAGAGTGTTCTGAGCTGGCAAGTTGAGGTCTGGCGTTGCCCTGATAGTACATGTCAAGATCTGCCCTGGTTGTTGCAGGCCCAGTGAGGAAAAGTGGGTCTCGTGGGACATTAGGCCCTTTGGGATTGGTCCGGCTCTCCATGACCCTGCTCTTTACCATTGGATGAGTAGGTCATTTGCTTTACAAGCATGGGTTACTCTGTGGCACTTGGGACTATGTATTTATTTATGCTGCCTACATATTCTGAGAGATTCATTTAAAGTCCTAACAATGTCAGCCTTTACTTGGAAAATGAAGATCCATGTACTGAACATCACCTGCAACTCCCAAACTCTGGGATAGTGAATTTGCACTTTTAATTTTGAGTGCCTGGTGATGAAGCCAAAGTCAAGGGTTGGCTCCTTGTGAAGACCAGGCAGATTTGTTCTGTGCCAAGAGGCAACCCATATCCAAGTCCAGCTGCTGAGGCCTGCCTCTAGCCTCCCAGAATCCTGGGCTAGAGGGGTAACTGGTCTCTGGATGGCTAGCTCTATGCCTTTAGCAGAAAGAACTCAAGTGCTGTCGCAGCCCAGAGCCTGCCTTCTTTCTTGTAACCTGCAGTGACTCTTCTCCAGGGTTAAAGCACAAAGCTGGCAGGCGGAAACCCTGGAGCTCCTTGACATCAGGCCCTGAATGTCAAGTCCAGATTCTGCCGCCCTTTGCCGGTCATTGGGTAGTGCTGAGGGTTACTGTTGCCAGCTGACTCCTCCAGGCTCTCTCGGTGCTGCATTTGAGTTCCAAGAGCCTTCAGAGACCATTTCCTCTCCTCCTGGTATTTCATCAGCCACTATCCAAAAACCCCCTTCAGAGGAATGCTTCTGTCACACACCGTCGCTGCTCTTCTCACCTCAGCAATCATTTGTGCGTTTAAAGTCCTTTTTATCTTTGTAGCCCGGTAACATAGAGCTGGGAACATTTGTCCACAATCCACCCTGGCAGAGCACATAATAGAACTTCGTTCATTAGGTTGTTACTGTATGGAACCAAGGAGAATTACATTTTGTTCATTTGTCTGTATTTAATATTTATTTGTATTGCTGTACTTTCATGATTTGAGAATTCTAAGATTGCAGAGCATGAATGTGTGTATCTGTGTGATTCTTTTAATTTCAGCTGCCTTAGGTTTGGGTAAAAGATGTAAGGAAGGTAAGTGGTTTTCTATGAAATACTTTGTTATGTGTCACATTTGGTAAAAAGGATGCTCTTACCCAAGTATTTTATTGGTGATCCTGAAACACTCACCCATATAAATTCAAGTGGCAATTGGTATATTTATTTACCATCACAGCTCAGTAGCAGCTTAGGGGGGAAAACTACCTACCAGAATGTCTGGCTGGTGTAGCCCTAGGAGGGGCTGAGGGTAAGGCCAGAAAAAGATAGTGGAGTTACCGAGAGCTGCAAGGGTCACAGGAAATGGGCAACCAACTCTGTGGCACAAGCAAGTGCTTTAAGGAAGGTCTTTGGCTGTACTCCGTTTTTATTTTGTCCTAGGAGAATAATTCATTCATTGATTCAAAACTATAAAATTAAACTGCCAAATGTTCACATGCTTGGAAGCTAAGGGGAAGTTTCAGATACGCTTCCAGTTTCCTTCTCCTTGCCCACTAGGGTAGAGTCTTTCCTGCTGCTTCAGCAAAGATGTAGGGTTAGTGCAGCTCCATCCTGGCCCTGGGTTAGGCCACAGTGGAAGGAAGGGGGCTGAGGAAGATTGCCTCCCTGAGAATACCATTGCCAGGGAGAGAGCCCGCTGCCCCCTGCTTCACTGTTAACGGTTACTCGCATTTTATATTTCTTTAATGCAGCCTAATAGGAAATGACTATTGGAGACAGATGGCCCTGGGGAGCCCATAACTCAGCCCCTCCTTGCCGAGAATCCAGTTTGTCATTTTACATTAAATCACATCCTTCAAATATTGTGTGTGCTGGCGCAGCTAAAGAAATGTTCATCCTTTATTAGTCACTGTTACTCAGGTAGCCCAACTCTGTGCATACAAATGTCTATCTTTACTTGCTAGCTCAGAGGTGGTGCTGCCCAGGACCTGGCTAAAGTAGCTAATGGAGCTTTTCTCTTGGGACCATTGCTAGAATTTGGAAATGGAGTTAGGGCTCATCTACCCAGAGAAAATGTCACTCTGCAGAGTTTCGTGCAATCTGTGATATTTGTTCAGTCTTTTCCCACATGACTATTACTGGGAGAAACGGCAACCTTTAATTACTTCCCCTTTGATGCTTGTAGCTTCCTTGTTTGGTATTTGAAAAAAAACATACAGCACTGGGTAATCTTGGTCTCTCTGAGGGAGAAACATTTGCAGTCTCCTCAAAGCTCGTTGCACCCAGGACCGAGCAGGAGCCTGTGTGCTGGGTGTTTGGAGATGATACTGACTGCGCGTTCTTTCCTCCGTAGGGATGTCCACATTACCTCCACCGCCTCCGCCTCCGCCACCAGCAGCTCCCTTGCTTCCTGCGAGCACAGAGGCGCCTACACAGCTCCCGCCCCAGGCTGTGAATGGCGTGAGCCGAGGGGCCTTACTCAGCTCCATCCAGAATTTCCAAAAGGGAACTTTGAGGAAAGCCGAAACCTGTGATCACAGTGCTCCTAAGATCGGCTGAAGATTCGTGTTTACACTTGGAGGGAAAAGTTCTTTGTTTTTTCCTCCCACCTCCAGCCCCTAAAGCACTCTCTTTCCGGATGAACAATTGCTGAGCCAGTAAAGCCACATACTGTTTTGCAGATGCTCATCTAAGAGGCTTCTCAAGAGGGAAATATCCAAGTAGAATAAAGTCAGGCTGGCGTTTCTGCCTTAAGAAATAATTCGCTCCTTTATTACCACTTTAAAGGAGTCTTGTTCATCCTCTAATGGGCATCTTTTGGGGGCAGCAGCATATTGGAGTCAACATTTGCACCAACTTAAGGAAATGGACAGAAAAACAATGACAATATTCACTGCCAGCAGTGAATGACCTTTGTGTTGCAATCCCTCCCATCCCATCAGACACTCCCAGAAATGTTCCCCTCATAGTTCATTTCTCTATATAAAGCATTTTCTGGTTATTTCTTAGATTAAGTCCCATTCTTGCTACTTTATTTCCTTAGACATTAACACCGTAGTCCACAGCATAGTTACGTCATGGAGTCAGAGGAGCAACTGAGTTCATTTTCCACTCAAATAGACGGGGCCAAGTCAAGTCCATAACATTCTCTAGGTTCTAACAGGAATACTGCTGTGGTTACAGAACTCAGGGCTGCTAAGGCAACCACTCTTGACTCACGGTTCCTTTGAGTTTGAGTGTATTGAGACAGATGTTAACATCAGGAAAAGCTCTTGCCAATTAGAGGACCTTCTTAATCCTCAGCAATAAAGTTAAGTTTGTGGTTTGGGGGGAGGGGGTTACTATTACAACAAAAGTAAATTTGGCATCCATAGAAATCAGTTCTGATTTTTGAAAGATTTGTCCAAATATATCATTTTTTTAATGTTACTCATTAGATCCTTTATCCTACAATTTGCTTAAACCCTTAAATAAATTGCACTTTAAAGGATTATAAGTAATCCATTTAAAAATTCAAATACACACATCAGTGTTGGTTACTATGCAGAGAGAATGTCATTGTGTATAGTTTCATTTAATCTGTGACAAATGTTCAGCTGTATTTTTTATTAAAATAAACTATGTCAAGAAAATGTGTTGTCTATAGCTTGGCTAGATATTGTAAGTGGGAATTTTTTGTGGGAGCTTTTAGAAACATAGATCCACACAGTATTTCTAGTTTCCTTCCCACCTATCCTATGTCTCTTTTGTGTGCTATTTTCCCTCTTAATTACTAAAAGCTAACAATCCTGTCTTGCTATCTAAATTAGACACCACTTCTATGTTTCTAGAACTAACTTAAACCTGTCTTTTCTGTCTCAACTTCTAAAGAGGACAGCAGATGGCAAATGTCTGGTTTTTGGCCATGGGAAGAATACCTGACAGGAATTTTGGTTTAATTTTGATGGGAACCCTAATAGAATCGGACATTTGAAGAGTCTGTGGACAAGTCCCTGTTGCAAGTGTGATGGCAGTTTAGGTGATTAGAATCGCTAATTTTGTTCCAGAATTTTAAGACTCTTCCTGTCCCACATTTATTACTTCAAGAATATAAAAATATAATTAGTCATAGGAATTCCTTTATTCCTTATCAAAACAACCTAACGGCAAATGTACATAATATGCCTTTATTTTTACATACAAGTTGTCATTTTTGGATACATCTTTCAGCAGAACTCTGCCACATTCATACGTTGTCTTTGTGAGAGGGTGAAATTTTACATCAGCCTTATTCAAAGACCATGGTAATTGTAACACAAAAAAAAACCACCCTGGAGTCTAGGGTGGGAGAGAAGAGTTTTTCCACATACAAGCACATTTAAACTTATTCCAAGTACAAAAACATCTGTGTTGTTGCTTTAGACATAACTTTATGAATCATAAGGTCTTACAGTATAATCCAGGTGAAGTATCAGGACGTACTTTAGTAAATCCCAATGACTTGAAATTCAAGTCCAAACTAGATATTTAATGTTTTCTTTATTGCAAATATGATGTCTTTAACCTGAGGTACCGAGTTGTCTTCTAGAATCTTTGCATAAGGCATAGGGACATCAGCACCAGTGACGCGAACTGCAGGAGCATCCAGGAAATTGAATGCAGGGCCTAGGAGAGAAGGACGCTCAACTGAGAGAAGAAAAGCCACTGAGGACCAACACCTTCGCACAGGAAGTGTGGCTCTCCAAAGAAGAGAAAATCTAAAGGAATACTAATTACGGGGATTGTTTCTGGCTTTGTTTTTTTAAACATTCACCCAAAGGAAAAATGCCAAGGTGACAAGGTGAAAGTTGAGGCATTTGGTCACCCTTAGCCTCTGATCTCTATCCAGTATCCAGGTACACACTTGACTATTCTGGTCAACAGGTGGACCATTCTAGAACCAGTTTCTCTGAAGTAAGTACCTTCCATGATCCTGGCACAAATTTCAGCTCCTACTCCAAACTGTGGCCAGCCTCCTTCCACAGTTATCAGATGATTGGTCTTCATGACACTGGCTTCTATTGTTTCAACGTCCATTGGTCTGATGGTTCGCATATTTATCACCTAAACAAAGATACGCCTTATGGAGCCACTGTGCCACAGATAGTCTCACTCCCATAATGGCACTCCCTGTTTGGTTTCCTGTTAATCTCGGGGTCTAGGAAAATCTAATCTGCCTACTCAAGAACAAAATGGTAAAAAATAAATTGTAATTAAAACGAAAGTCTTTCTCTCTACCACAAGGAGCCCTGTTAAGAATTCACTTACCCTCAGGGTGCCTGGGTTAAACCTCCGACTCTTGATTTCAGTTCAGGTCATGATCTCACGGTTTGTGAGTTCGAGCCCCGCATCAGGCCACCGCTGACCACTGTTTGGTCTGTTTGGGATTCTCTCTCTTTCTCCCTCTCTGCCCCTATCCCTCTCTCTCTCCCTCTCTCACAAAATAAACTTAAAAAAAAAATTCACTTATCCTCCTGGACTTTAACTTCCTTCTCATCAAAACAACTAATAACAACTGACTGCTCACCATGTGCCAGGCGCCACACTAAGTGTGATTCTCACAACCACCCTGATGGGACAGTAAATGTGCTCTCCTCAGTTTACCGCTGACAGGGCTGAGATTCAGAGTATGTATCTTGTTCAAGTAGAACTAGCAAGTGGTAGGTCCTGGATGTGAAAGGGTAAGACACCGATTTCTAAGTTTCCCCTTCTCCCAACCTCCAGCTCCAACGCTGGCTCCCCACTTGAGAAAGCAGGTACTCTTCTAAAAGATCCAACCTATGTGGTAAAAAGCTAGGTATCTGAAAAGCAAGCGGGTTCCCAGCTTCATGCAGAGGCAGAACTGAGTGACAAACCAAGAGTTTTACACTTAGGGGAGTTGGAATTCTGTAGTAGGCTAACTATTTCTGGATCTTAAAACTAAAAGGAAACTTTCTGATTCTTTAAGAATAAATGAATGTCCATATACCTCACATTCAATTCCTTCTTTGGATAGCACCGTTGCAGCTTCTAAGCAGTGGCCCACGGGTCTTGAATGGGAAACTACAGTTATGTGTGTCCCTGAAACAGAGCAGTCACAGATCAGAGGCCGGGTTGGCACGAAAGCTGCCGTACTGCTCTGTGGCCACGGCAGCTCTTGTTCACGTGTAAAATCTTCAGCTCCGCTCCATTCCAGTGGGATGAGGAATGTGGTAGCCTCCCTAAAGATGAAATACAAATCTACTGGGCTGAGATTTAGGAAAGCACAAGCGTATGAGCAACTCATGACACATTCTTAACTTGAACTCATCCTGTAGTTTCCTGATCAAAGTAAAAAGCAATAACTTAAGACCGAATCTGACCAACATAAGTAGAGTGGCTGAATTACAAATAATGTTTAAATGTACTAAGTTCTCTTACCTTGCCTTTCTATTTTGGCCTTTCCAATGGGAATCAGAAAATCTTTTGATTGAGCTTCTGAGGGAAATTCAAAAGGAACTCCATACATCAGTTCGTTCTCTAGCACCACCACTGCAAAATACAAAAATAAAAAAAGAGAGAGAGAAAGTAAGCACAAGAAGGGAGAGACAGAGGAAATGGGAGAGGAAAAAAAAAATTTTTTTAAGTTTATTTTGAGAGAGAGAGCATGTGTCAGTAGGGTACGGGCAGAGAGAGGAGGAGAGAGAATCCCAAGCAGGCTCCACACTATCAGTGCAAAGCCCAATGCGGGGCTCGATCCCGTGAACCATGAGATCATGACCTGAGCCAAAACCAAGAGCTGGACGCTTAACTGACTGAGCCACCCAGGTGCCCCATGGAAGGAGAGAATCTTAAGCGGCTCCACACTCAGCACAGAGCCTGACTCAGGGCTCAATCTCATGACTGTGCGATCATGACCTGCGCTGAAATCAAGAGCTGGAAACTCAACCACTCAATTCACTGAGCATCCAGGCACCATGCAAAATACAGATATTTAACAAAAGTAACTACGTGACTAAATGTATTTTCAACACTAACAATCATTATGTGAAAAGTTTCACTGTGCTGATTAGGAGACCTCATATCTGTCATGTCCAGTAGCCCTGAATGGTTTAGGTACTGGCATTTACAGTCTGGCCAATCCTAATTTTACCTGTTGCAATTAAACCAGTGTTGTAGGTACCTAACAGGCTCCCTTACAGCAGGAAAACAAAAATAAAACAACTTTTAAATTGTGTTTATTGTCTCTGTAAATCATTAACATTTTATATGATCTAAGCCTAACTAGAAGCCTATAAGGGTTCCTTCCAGGCAAAGATTTCAATTTAGTTGTTTAATGATCAAAAGAGACCCAAGGGTCACTCTACTAACCTGGGTTGTTATCCCGAATGGCTGATTTAATAAGTCCTTTTGCATCCTCTGAATTCCAGGGGCTGACCACCTTTAAGCCTGGGCAGTGCCCATACCAGGCAGCAAAGCACTGTGAGTGCTGGGCAGCCACGCCTGCTGAGGCGCCATTGGGCCCCCTGAAGACTATGGGCACAGACTGAAAGCCCCCTGACATGTAGTAGGTCTTGGCAGCTGAGTTTATAACCTGGTCAATGGCTTGCATTGAGAAATTGAAGGTCATAAATTCACAAATGGGCCTCAACCCAGCCTGTCAAATCAAAAACAAAGATCTTAAAAAAATGAGAAACAGCAGTAAAGAGTGGCAATCACTCCAAAATTCAAACAATGTTTTCAAAAGGTCACGTGAAAAGAAATTTCTTTGGATGAGATTCATAAAGAGGATCACATACCATGGCCGCACCCACGGCAATTCCAGCAAAGCCCATCTATAAGTAAAACACAAACACAAGTGAAAATCCATAAAAATTAGAACAGTGTACGCGTGAACAGACACGCCCTGAAAGGTCTGCTTCCTGATGGAAGCCTTACCTCAGATATGGGAGTGTCTATGATCCTCTTATCTCCGTATTTCTTCCACAGGCCTCGACTAACCTAAAATTACACATTGATTTCATTACTTTTAAGTGTATCTGGGGGCAAATGGCTACCTTAATTCATATTGATTTCAGGTATCTTGATTACCTTATATGCCCCATCATACTGGGCAACTTCTTCCCCAAGCAGAAACACCTTCTCATCTCTTTCCAGCTCCTCATCCATACCTTGGTTTATAGCTTCACGAACTGTCACCTGTCACAGGGATGGGAAAAACAGTTAATAAACTATAGGATCATTCTGGATACGACTCAGATTCTCTTATAATTATGTAGGCTGCATACAGCAGAGAATATAAAAACTATCACTAGAACAGGCTTCTCTTTAAAAGTTCAAAAAATTCTTGGGGTGTGTGGGTGGCTCAGTCAGTGAAGTATCCAGCTCCAGCTCAGGTCACGATCTTGTGGTTTGTGAGTTCGAGTCCCACGTCAGGCTCTCTGCTGAGAGCTCAGAGCGTGGAGCCTGCTTCGGATCTGTGTCTCCCTTTCTCTCTTTCTGCCCATCCCCGCCCCCCTCTCTCAAAAATAAACATGAAAAAAATTTTTTAAATAAAAGTTAAAAAAATTCTAAAAATCTGTTTACTGGCCAGACCAGCTCATGGGTAGTTTCCTAAGTAGAAAATACACTGGGTTGTTTTATTTCCACATTTGGTATAGTGTAGGGCAGAGAACTATTAAGAAAGACTAAATAAAACTATGTTTTGAGCACTTACTAGGTGCCAGGCACTACCTTCAAAATCTACAAGTTATTTTACTAAACAGCTTGGTAGAATCCTCTAGTAAAAAAAAAAAGGGGGGGGGGTGGTGGGGAATTCCTCAAAGAGGAATGATCCAACAATTCCACTTCTAAATATGCTCAAAAGAAAAAAAAAAAAAAAAAGCAGGGACTCAGATACTCGCACACCAATGTTCTTAGCAGCATCATTCACAAATCCATATTTCACAATCACATGTGAAAACACCCACATGTCCATCAAAAGATGCATGGATAAATAAGAGGTGGTATATGCATAAGATGGAATATTATTCAGCCTTAAAAAAGAAATGAAATTCTGACACATGCTACAACATGGATGAACCTTGAAAACATCATGCTAAGTGAAATAAGCCAGTCGTAAAAGGACAACCATTGTATGATTCTCCTTACAGGAGGTACCAAAAATAGATAAATTCACAGACACAGAAAGTGCAATAGAGGTTACCAGGAGCTAGGGGGAAATGAGAAGTTAGTGTTTAAGGGGTAAAGAGTGTCAGTTGGTGAGGATGATAAAGTTCTAAACACGGATGGTGGTGATGGTCTCACAACATAGTAAGTGAACTTAGTGCCGCTGAACATACACTTTAAGATGGTAAATTTGGTTACGTATATTTTATTACAATAAAAAATTTTAAAGGGGGATGAGGGAAGAAGCGTCTAGTTTACTCAGGTCGCCCACAGATTCCAATGAGCCTGGAGGGGGTGACATGCCGGTGGGCTTGGCGATGGGTCACAAAACAGGAACCACGAGTCCCACGCAGGACGTGGGAACCCGCAGACCACAGGGCCGGCTGCCGCCCCCCTCACTGCATAGCGCAGGCGCGTCCCCGGTCTCCTCCCCGGGACTGAGGGACCCCCTCCCTCCCCCGGCTAGCGTCCAGGCGACTTACCTGCAGCGCCGCCGGCGCCGTTCGGTGGAAGCGCCTCCTCAGCAGCCCGGAGACCTGGAGGGGAGAGAGAGCACGCTGAGAGGGGGCGCAAGGTGGGCAGGAATCGCGCGGAGGCACCCGTGCCGCTGCCTACCTGTTCAAGGGGTCTCCGCACCAGCCCAGACACAGCCGCCATCTTGACCGTGTCCTCTAGCCGCCGCCAAATGACAACACAGCGCGGCCGCAGTCCTGTCAGGCCCCGCCTCCCCCGCCAGCTCTAGCCAATGGCAGGGAGCCGCGCCTGCGTGCCCCGCCCATCCCCCCTGGGGTGAGGGGCCGAAGGGCGGGACCAAAGTGGCGCGTGGGGTGGTTCTACAGCTCTTTCTGGGGCCTGACTCCAATCGACTTCGTCCGGAGTGGCGGCTGCTGGCATGCTGGCCGCACGTCGGGGACACGTCCCTAAGTGGTGCTCCTTGAAGCACGGGACCGAAAGTCAGACTCTGAGGAACATAATTGAAGGCTGGAGGAACCTTAAGAGTTAGGTCAGCCTTTGAGGCACTGAAAACCTTAGGGCACCAAGTAACGCTTGCGCACAGTCTAGTGTAGGAACTTTTTCCCTTGTGAATGAGCTCGGTCTTCCCTGGACTGCGCTGTCCCGTAGAACGCGAACGAGAGCTTTCATAGGTGCGTTAAGCGGCCTCTTGTGTGTCATTCATTATGGTAAGAATTGTACAGCTCATTTAATTTTCACAGGAACCCTCTCAGGTAATTACTGTTACCATCCCTTTTTGTCCTCAAGTCACTTTGGGTTGTCAGTCATCGAAAGTCCTAAAAGTCCTTTATCCAACCCTTTCAGTCTCTGTGGGCTTGACCAACCTTTTTTTTTTTTTTTTTTTTTTTTTTTTTTTTGGTCATTTCAAGCGAGATTTATTAAAAAGGGCCCCCTCCCACCTTTTTAGGTGTAACTTAAACAGTAAAATGCACATATCCACCACCTCAGAAAGTTCCCTCATGTTTCTCCCAATCATTCCCCATACATCACTCCATAGGCAATCACAGTTTCGATTTCCATCATGATAATTTGCCCTTTTTAGAATTTGAAAAAAAAAAGGGAACTATACAAAGTGTACTGTTGTGTCTGACTTCTTTAGCTCAGAAAATGTTTTTGAGATTCATCCATGTTAAGTGCATCGATAGTTTATTCCTTTTTTTTTTTTTTTTAAGTAATCTTTACATCCAACAGTGGGGCTCAAATTCATAACCTCAAAATCAAGAGTCACGTGTGCTTCTGACGGAGCCAGCTAGGTGCCCCTCATCTTTTCTTTCTTACAGTTGTTTTTGAAAGACTAAGTCTCGCAAGAAAGAGTTTCCATGTACCCCTCACCTGTCTTTGCCTGATATCTTGTATAACCATAGTACATTGTCAGATTCCCCAAACAGACATTGGTACAATGCTGTTAACTCAGGTAGAGATTTTATTCAGCTTTCATCAGTTTTTATATGCGTTCTTGGGGAAAGCATAATAATCCTGTAGAACTGCATCACGTGTACAGATTCATGTAACTGCCACCACTATCACAATACAGAATTATTCCATCACCACAAAGCAACTTCTTTATGTTACCTCATAGTCACACCTTCCTCCACCCCTATCTACTGGCAACCAGTAATCTGTTCTCAGTGACTATAATTTGTTACTTCAAGAGTGTTTTGTACATTGAATTGTACAATATGTAACTCTTGGAGTTACTATTGTCACTCAGACTAATGCTCTTGAGATCCATTCAAATTGTTGCACGTGTCAACGTTTTGAACCCTTTTATTGCCCAGTAGTTGTATGTTTATCCATTCACCCTTTGAAGGACCTTTGGGTTGTATCCATTTTCAGCTATTACCAGTAAAGCTGCGATGAACATTGGCTCATAGGTTTTTGTGTGAACCTTAGTTTTCATTTCTTCAGGTAAATACTGAGAAGGATATCAAAATGTTTTTCCAAAGTGGCTATACCATTTTATGTTACCTCCAACAAGGTATGAGACATCCAGTTGCTCTGGATCCTTGCCCGCGTGTGATATTATCCATATTTTCTATTTTAGCCATTCTAATAGATGTGTAGCAATGTCCCTCATGACTTAAATTTGCATTTCTTTAATGGTTAATGATTATTGAACATCTTTTCACATGCTTACTTGCCATCCATCCTTGGTAAAATGTCTGTTCAAGTCTTTTGCTCGTATTCTAATTAGATTGTTTTTTATTGTGGTAAAATACGCATCACATAAAATTTACCATTTTAAGTATTGTTCAGTCGCTACCACCGTTAATCTCCAAAACTTTTTCATTTTCCCAAAAGGAAACTCTGTATTCATTAAAGAGTAACTCTCCATTCCCGTCTTCCCTTAGCTCCTGGCAACTACCATTCTATCCCTATAAATTGGACTACTCTACCTCATGTAAGTGAAATCAGACAGTGTGTGTGTGTGTGTGTGTGTGTGTGTGTGTGTGTGTGTGTGTGATTTCAGCTAGCATAATGTCTTCAAGGCTCATCCATACTGTAGCATGTATCAGAATTTCATTCCTTTCTAAGGCTAAGTAATATTCCATTATATGCATGTACCACATTTTGTTTATCCATTCTTGTGATGGACATTTGGGTTGTTTTCAACCTTTAGATTTGTGAATGATGCCGCTATGAACATTAGTGTACAAATACCTATTTGAGTCCCTGCTTTCAATTCTTTGGGGTATATACCTAGAAGTGGTGTTGCTGGATTATATGTTAATTCCATGATTAATTTTTTGAGGAATGGCGATTCTGTTTTCCATAGTAGATACACCAGTTTATATTCCCACCGGCAATGCACAAGGGTTCTGCATGTTCTCACCAACATTTATTATTTTTTTTGCCTTATTGCTAATAGCCATCCTCATCTGCATGAAGTGGTATCTCATCATGATTTTTATTTTCATTTCCTTAATGATTAGTGATATTGATCGTCTTTTCATGTGTTTATTGTCCATCTGTATGTCTTTCTTAGAGAAATGGCTATTCAAGTCTTTTGCCTATTTCTCAACTGAATTGTTGTTGTTGAGTTATAGGAGTTCCTTTTTTAAAAATTTATTTAAGTAATTTCTGCACCCAACGTGGGGTTCAAACTCATGACCCTAAGATCAAGAATCGCATGCTCTTCCAACTCAGCCAGCCAGGTGCCCCAGTCATGGGAGTTCTGTATATATCCTGGATATTAATCCCTTATCAGATATACGATTTGCAAATATTTTCTCCCATTCCTTGGGTTGCCTTCTCACTCTGTTGATAGTGTCCTTTGTTACATAAAAGTTTTTAATTTTGAAGTCCAATGTATCTATTTTTTCTCTTATTGCCTGTACTTTTGGTATTATATCCTATGTCAAAGATTCAAGATAGCCCAAGTAACACCAATTAATCACTGAAGTAGTAATTAGTAAAAACTTACTATGCACACACCAAAAAGACCATTTGTAAACCGGGAGCACTCAAACCAGAGCATGAAATGAGGCTCATGGGCATATTGTTATAAAGCAGTTTATATAGTGAGAAAGCAGTGAGTTTATTCTTTGCAGTGATTGGTTACAATTTTCAGTGGTTACTTCACGTTAACCTTAGGAAACAGTTCAGGTTTTGCTTTTCATTTTTATGGCCACAAGTAAGAAATGATCCAGATCAAGTTAGCCTTGCAAAGTAAGTTAAATTAAGCTTTGTGCGACTAAACTGGTTTTGTCTGTTTGGGAAATTTTTAAGGTTGGTCTCCGTTTGTTTCTGATTTAACATATCTAAGAAATCATTGTTAAATTTAATACCATGAAGCATTTCTCCTATATTTTCTTCTAAGAGTTTTACAGTATTAGCTCTTATGTTTAGGTCTTTGATAAATTTTGAGTTAATTTTTATATGTGGTGTAAAGTAGGGGTCCAGTTTCATTCTTTTCCATGTGGATATCCAAATGGTATTCCAATATCATTTGTTGAAAAGACTATCCTTTACTTGTTGACTGTCTTGGCACTCTTGTTGAAAATCATTTGATCATATATGGGAGAGTTCATTTTTGAGCTTTCTAGTCTATTTCTTGATCTCCATGTCTATATTTATGCCTGTATCACACTGTTTTTGATTAATGTAGTTTTGCAGTAAGTTTTGAAATCAGAAGTTGAGTCCTCACCTTTGTTATTCTTTCCTTTTCTTTGTAGGCTGCACGCCCAATGTGGAGCTTTAACTCACAACCCTGAGGTCAAGAGTTGGATGCTCTACTGACTGAGTCAAACAGCCACCCCTGTTATTCTTTTTCAAGGTTGCTTTTGCTATTTGAGATTCTTTGAGATTCCATATGAATTTTAGGATGGGTTTTACTGATTCTGCAAACACTGTTGTTGGGATTTTGATGGGGCTGCTTTGGATCTGGAGGTTGCTCCAGGTGGTACTGACATCTTAACAGTATTAAGCCTTCTAGTTTATGAATACAGGATGTCTTTTTATTTATTTTTGTCTTTTTTTTCATTTATTTTCATTTATTTACATCTTTTCATTTATTATCTATAGCAATGTCTTATAGTTTTCAGTGTTTAAATCTTTAACCTCCTTGGTTAAGTTAATTCCTAATTATTCTTTTTGATGCTATTATGAATGGAATGGTTTTCTTAATTTCCTTTTCAGATTGTCCATTCTCAATGTATAGACATGCAACTGATTTTTGAGTGCTGATTTCATATCCTACAAATTTGCTGAATTTACTAGTTGTAATAGGTGTGTGTGTGTGTGTGTGTGTGTGCGCGCGTGTGTGTGTGATCTTTAGGATTTTCTATGTATAAGATAATGCCATCTGTAAAAACAAATAATTTTACATCTTCGTTTCCCAATTTGGACACCTTTTTTTTTCTTGCCTAATTGCTCTGGCTAGAGCTTCCAAAACTATGCTGAGTACAAGTGGTAAAAGCAGGCATCTTTGTCTTCTTCCTGAACTTAGAGGAAAAGTTTTCAGTTTTTCACCATTGAGCCAGCTGATGTTAATTGTAGGTTTTTCATATATAACCTTTATTATGTTGAGGTTGTTTCCTTCTATTCTAGTTTGTCAAATGTTTTTAACATGAAAGGGCATTGGATTTTTCCATATACTTTTTCTGTATCCATTGAATTGATCATGCAGTTTTCCCTTCATTCAGTTTATGTCGTGTATTTCATTGATTGATTTGTGCATGTTGAGATTGTTTTCTTACGTTGTGTTCAGAGCACTGTTTGTGGATTCTGTATGCAAGTCTTTTGTCAGTTATGTGATTTGCAAATATGTTTCTGTTTATGGTTGTCTTTTCATCCTGTGAAGATATTTCACAGAGCACAAGTTTTTAATTTTGACAAAGTCTAATCTTTCAATTTTTTCTTTTATGGATTATGCTTTTTGCTATCATATCTGAGAAATTTTCACCTAACACTGGCATACAAAGATTTTTTCCTTTTTAATAAAAGCGTTATGGTTTTATATTTTCCACTTAAGTCTATGATCCAATTGGAGTTAATTTTTGTGTAGGACATGAGTTTTAGGTTGAGGTTTTGGGCTTTGTCCTTAAGAATGTCCAATTATTCCAATACCTTTTGTTGAGAAGACTACTTTCTCCATTGAATTGTTTTTGTATGTTTGTCAAAAATCATTTGGCCAGGGTTGTGTAGACGTATTACTGTACTCTATTCTGTTTCATTGATCTATATCTCTGTCCCTCCTCCTCCAATACCATTTTGTCTTGATAACTGTAGCTATATTGTAATTCTTAAGAGCAGGTAGTGGCATTCCTATAACATTATTCTTTTTCAAAATCATTTTCGTTATTTTAGTTCTTTTACCTTACTGCATACATTTTAGAATCAGTTTGTCTGCAGTTCACTCCTTTTTGTTGTTGTTCACCCATCTTATTGGCACCTGGACTGTTTCCAGTTTGAGGCTACTATGAATAAAGATGCTATGAATATACATATAAAAGTTATTATGTAGACCCATGTTTCTCTTTCTCTTGGAGTGAAATTCTGGGTCATAGGTCAGGTATATGTTTAACTTTACAAGAAATGCTGAACAATTCTCCAAAGTGGTGATACCGTTTTATTTTCCTTCTGCCAAGATGAGCAAGTTTCAGTTGCTCCAGATCTTTACCAACATTTGGTAATACCAGTTTTTAAAATTTTGCTATCCTGCTTGGTGTGTTTTTATATTTCATGTGGTTTTAATTTTTATTTCCTTGAATATCAATCACATTGAGCACTTTCCATGTGCTTATTGTCTGTCAACTTCTTTTGAGAAAGTGATCATGACAGAATTCAAACTTCTCATGTAAAGTCTCAGTAATGAAGCTTTCCTTCTGTTCCCTATAGGAAGAAGCAGAGAAGACATGCTTTTTCTCCAGGGACTGGTGACATAATAATTATTTTATCAACAACAATGTCTCCAGTTTCTATGGTATCTTACAAATACATTTTTATCTTCCTCACACATTACAAAAAAGTGGGAAGCCCTATACCAAAATATAATATACAAATGAATAGTGGATAAAGAAAGTTTTAAAAAAACCAGAAGTAGTGAAAAACTGGAAGCATTCATATATCCATCAGTTGGGAACTGGTTTAACAAAGCATATTACACCTCCATGGAATGTCATTCTTCTGTTAAAAGAATAAAAATATGAGAGTGAGGCAGATCTACATTTACAGATCCACACACATATACAATATGTACTTATTGGAAACAATCTCCAAGCAAGGGGAGATATGAACTAAAAAACGGAATCCCATTTGTGTAAATAACATGCAGAAATAAATATATAGGGGCGCCTGGGTGGCTCAGTCGGTTGGGCAGCCGACTTCGGCTCGGGTCACGATCTCGCGGTCCGCGAGTTCGAGCCCCGCGTCGGGCTCTGTGCTGACAGCTCAGAGCCCGGAGCCTGTTTCGGATTCTGTGTCTCCCTCTCTCTGACCCTCCCCCGTTCATGCTCTGTCTCTCTCTGTCTCAAAAATAAATAAACGTTAAAAAAAAAAAATATATATATATATATATACTCATAAGGAAGTGTTTTGAGAGAATTCATAAGAAACTGTGAACAAAGACTAAATGGTGTAGGGGTAAGACTTGACTAATAGAGGTCAAGAAACATTTTACCTTTCTTTTTATACCTTTTATGTAGTATGATTTTTTATAATTAGCATATATTTCTTTAATTGATTGTTAATTAACATACACAACTTATAATATTACAAGCCAAATAATATACTGGGAAATCTTCACCACAAATATGGCAATATATTTATATAAATATTTAATACATTAAGAATTTCTAAAGAGTAATGAGAAAATTCTAAAATCCCAATGGAAAATGGACAAAGAGTGTGAATACACACTTCACAAAATAGTAGAAATGACTAGCAAACATGTACTATGTCTGACTTCAGTCATATCCAAAGGAATAGAAATCAAAGCATCAATGTGACCTGTTTCTTGGCCCTTCAATTACTAACAGTTTAACAAAGTTCATTCAATACTGGTAAAGGTTTAGGGAAATGGACACTCATACATGGTATTAATTGTTCCATTGTTTCTGGAAAGCAGTTTGTTGGTAGATCTCAAGAACCTTTAAAAATAGGTTTAAACATATAAATAAATGTGTTTACACATTATATACATATTTCTTTGGTCTAGTTATCTACTTGTAGGGATTTATCCTCTTAAATCTTGGTTGTTACTGATTAACTTATGTGAAATATAATATATAATATATATAATATATAATATTATATATATTCCTACTATAATATATAGTAGGAAAAATTGTCAACTATTTAGATAAATTAGGATATGTCCAGATGTTGAAATATTACATAATAACAAATTATATATATTTTTTTAATTTTTTTTTTAACGTTTATTTATTTTTGAGACAAAGAGAGACAGAGCATGAACAGGGGAGGGTCAGAGAGAGGGAGACACAGAATTTGAAACAGGCTCCAGGCTCTGAGCTGTCAGCACAGAGCCTGACGCGGGGCTCGAACTCACGGACCACGAGATCATGACCTGAGCCGCTTAACCGACTGAGCCACCCAGGCGCCCATAACAAATTATATTTTTAAAGAATATCAAATAATATGCAAAAATGTTTATAAAATAATAGTAAGTGAAAAAGCAGATAAAAATAGTTTAAAATATAATCCTAATTTTATTTAAAACTATATATGCACAGAAAAATACTTAGAAAGGACAATGTAGTAGCCTAACATGAGGTTTAAAAATAAAAGAGGGACGCCTGGGTGGCTCAGTCAGTTGAGAGTCTGACTTCGGCTCAGGTCATGATCTCACTGTTCGTGGGTTCGAGCCCTGCATCGGGCTCTGTGCTGACAGCTCAGAGCCTGGAGCCTGTTTCAGATTCTGTGTCTCCCTCTCTCTCTCTGCCCCTCCCTCCTTCCTTCCCTCCCTCATTCATGCTCTCTTTCTGTTTCAAAAATAAATAAACATTAAAAAAATTAAAAAATAAAAGAAAGATTTATAATAAATCTCAATTGTGATTGAAATATTGCTTATGATTTCTACATGTTCCTTCCCCATGTATCCATATGCACTTATGTTTTATGTTTTATTTTGAATTTTAAAAATACTTTTGAGTAGGACATTTATTTCATTGTAGGAAAAATAATTCAAGTACTAAAAGGTATAAAGTAATTGCCCTTCCCTCATCCCACCTCACCCCACTTTGCCTCCTTTCCCTGCCTCAGCAGCCACTATGACTCATTTCTTCTCTGTATTTACAGAGGAGGACTGTTTGTGTATAAGCATGTATGTCTGTATCTGCCTTTCTTTACACAAAAGTTAGCTTTTTTAAAAAATATATTTTTAAGTGAGTATACAGTAAAATTGTGTGTGTGTGTGTGTGTGTGTGTGTGTGTGTGTGTCTGTCCAGCTCTGTGAGTTTTGAAGCTGACAACCACTATCAGGATACAGAACAATTCTATGACCTCAAAAAGTGCTTCCTACTGTCTTTATGAAGCCTACTCCCTCCTTCCATCCCTGATAACCACTAATCTTTGTTTCTATTGCCATACTATTGTCTTTTCCAGAATGTTATATAAATGAAATCATACAGTATATAACTTTTTGAGACTGCTTCTTTCACTCAACATAATATCTTTTAATTTTTTTTTTTTTAAAAAATTAATGTTTATTTGTGAGAGAGAGGGAGGGAGAGGCAGAGAAAGAGGGAGACACAGAATCTGAAGCAGGCTCCAGCTCCAAAATGTCAACACAGAGCCCCATGTGGGGCTCAAACTCATGAATCATGAGATCATGACCTGAGCCAAAGTCAGATGCTTAACTGACTGAGCCACCCAGGCACCCCTCAACATAATACCTTGGAGATTCATTCAAGTTGTCATGTGTATCAATAGTTCATTCTTTGTTCTTGCTGAATAGCACTCTATTGTATGCATGTACTACAGTTGGTTTCTCCATTCACTTGTTGAAGGACATTTGAAGTGTTCTCAGTTTTTGGCAATGATGAATAGAGATAATACAAAAAAAAATTTTACAGAGTTTTGTGTAAGCATATGTTTTTATTTGTCTCTGGTGTGGGATAGAGATTGCTGGGTCATATGGTGTGTGTATTTAACTGTTTTCTGGAGTGGCTATACCATTTTGTATTCTCACCAACAGTGTTTCAGCTGCTCCATATCCTCACCAATGCTTGGTATTATCATTTGTTTGTTCTTTTTGCTTTTCTTTCCTTTCTGTTAGGTGTGTAGTGATATCATCATGGTTTTAATTTTCATTTCCCTAATGGCTAATGATGTTGAACATCTCTTCAAGTACTCATTGGCCGTTCCTATATCATCTTTGGTGAAATGTCTGTTTAAATCTTTTGCCCATTTTTTATTAGGTCATTTGAAATTTTCATACAGTTGAGTTATCTACATATTCTGGATACAAGTTCTATGTTGGATATTTAATTTTCAAATATTTTCTCACAGTCTGTGGCATATCTCTTCATTTTCTTAACAGTGTCTTTTGTAGAGAAAAAGGTTTAAATTTTGGTGAAATTCAGTTTACCACATTTTTCTTTTATGGATTATGTTTTGGTATCATATCTAAGAACTCTTTGCCTCACACCAGGTTGCAAAGGTCTTCCTTGATGTTTTTTTCTAAAGTTTTGTAGTTTTACATTTAGATCTATGGTCCACTTTGAGTTAATTTTTGTATAAGGTGTGAGGTTTAGGTCCCGAGTTTTCTTTTTTTGCATATGGTGTCCATTAGTTTCAACATCATGTGATAAAAAGACCATCTCTTCTCCATTGAATTGCCTTTGCACCTTTGCACAGAAATCAATTGGCTGTTTTGAGTGGGTCTATAGTTGGACTCTCTATTCTGTTCCATTGATCTCTGTGTTTATCCCTTCAATATTATTCTGTCATAATTACTGTAGCTGTGTAATAGTTTTTAAAATCAGATAATGTAAGGGCACCTGGGTGGCTCAGTCAGTTAAGCATCCGATTGTTGATTTCATCTCAGGTCACAATGTCAAGGTTCTTGAGCTGGAGCCCCACTTTGGGCTCTGTGCTGACAGAATGGAGCCTGCTTGGGATTCTCTCTCTCCCTCTCTCTCTCTCTCTCTGCCCCTCCCTGCTTGTACTCTCTCTCTCAAAATAAATAAATAAACATTAAAAAATAAATAAAATAGTGTAAGTTTTCCAGCATTACTCTTCTTCTTCTTTTTTTGATGTTTATTTATTCTTGAGAGAGAGGGCAACAGAGCATGAGCAGGGGAGGGGCAGAGAGGGCGGGAGACACAGAATCCAAAGCAGGCTCCAGGCTCCGAGCTGCCAGCACAGAGCCTGAAGTGGGGCCCAAACCCATGAACCGCGAGATTGTGACCTGAGCCAAAGTAGAACACTTAACAGACTGAGCCACCCAGGCACCCCTTCTTTTTCTTTTTAAAGATTTTATTTTTAAGTAGTCTCTACACAACCAGTGCAGGCTGGAACTCATAACCCAAGATCGAGAGTTGTATGCTCCACTGACAAATGAGCCAGCCCTGTCTCTAGTCTTCTTTTTCAAAATTGTTTTACAATCAGCTCATCTGCGTCTCCAAAAAAATTCTTGACAGAATTTCTATTGGAATAGTGTTGAATCTATAGAACATTTTGGGAAGAACTGGTATCCTGACTATACTGAGTCTCCCAACCACATTCACAGGATGTCTCTCTGTTTACATCCATCTTCTTTTCTTCATTGACCTTTTGTATGTTTCGGCATTCACATCTTGCACATCTTTTATTAGAGTTATGTCTTAGTGTTTCTGTCCTTTTTAAGCTACTAAATGCTATTTTAATAATTTTCAGTTTCCAATCATTTACTGCTAGTATATTGAAATACAATGGATTTTCAGGTGTTGACATTATGTCTGCAACCTTGCTAAACTCATTTTTTATTTGTAGAAGTTTTTTTTGTAGGTTTCGTGGGATTGTCCACATAGACAATTTTTTATGTGGGTCTCCAATTATATAATCCAGGCAAAATAATATATAGATAAAGCAAATATGGCAAATGACAACAGCTGTGGAATCTTGAGTGTGGTGAGTATGTGGAAATTCATTGCGGTATTTCAACTTCTCTGTATGTTTGAAAGTTTTTCAGAAGTTTGTGGGGAGGGAAAGTGAGTGTCCCACATACCTGTCTGCCTTGTTACGTTCCCCTTCTGGAAGGTGTGCACTGTTATTAATGCCCTGCTCCTCTTTTATGGGTTTTAAAGGGGATTTTATGGGTGTGTACGCATGCACGCATGCACGCACGCACAGGTACACACATCGGTCCATCGGGTTATTTCCGGTACCGCATTTATAGAATTTAGTTTCTGGAAGCTTTACAAGGGTAGCTGTTGTGGAAAAGCCTTCCAGGTGAATTCGCCCAGTCCCTTTCCCAGGTGTTGGTAGCTATTTTATTCCCGCGGTTCAGCCCTAGAGGGCGCCCGCTCCACTTGACTGGCGGCAGCAAGCGGCAGAAGGCGCGGAAGCCACAGTGTCAGGGCGGCCACGTGACTCATGAAAAGTGGGGCCTCCAGAAGTATAAATACGTCTGTTCTCTGGCCTTAGCCACATTTTCTGTGGGTTGCAAAACTTAGACTAAGAGCCCACATTTTGGCTTCGCAGCAGGAAAGACTGAAAGAGTGAAAGGTTGCCCAGAAACCTTCACCCACACGCTGTACCATGAACTTTTGAAGGATGGATACAACGCCCCATTTCCAGGCACTGCATAGCATCCCAAACGTTTTGCTGCTGATTATGGGACTACATTAAAAAATGGTTTTTGGCTAAAGGAAAGCCATTTTATTTAATACGTTAGAACCTGTTTATAACGCTGGGGTTGGAAGATGTCTCTGAATTAATAACACCAGTCTTATTCTATGTGTAGTTGTTATATTTAGGTAGACAAGATTTCACATTTTCTCCGGATCTGTGTAAAAACGAGCTGTATTGTAATAGTGGGTGTATAGCTTTAAAAACGTATTTAAGTCGACACCAATGGATAAATGACTAGCTTAAGTTAGTCAGATAGAAATGTTTTATTATTAATGTTGAATATGTACAGCAACTTGAAGTAGACTAAAAACTTTTGCCATTAAGAATGTGTACATAAATATCTGTTTTCAGAAATGAGTCTCTTTGGAAAATTTATATTTTTCTTAAAATACAGACTAAATATAGCAATACAGCATAGTTGTTAGGAAAACCAGCTTTGCTACTTCAAAGAATTTGAGCTGCAAACATAGTCATAAAAGAAATGGGTGAAATGATTTATGTATAAGGTGATTTGTGGTAACTATTTATAATAATATTTATAATGACTATTGACAATAGCAAAAAATGGAAATAAATATTCAGGTTTTAGATGAAAAAATATGTGGCACAGACATGAAATGGAATATTATGAAGATACAAAAGGAGTAAAGAAGACTTTTGTATATGAGAGGCATATCCATCTTTCCACTTGACTAAAATTTCTTCAGAGTGGTGTTAAAGGGAAATTTGAGAAATCAGGTGATGTTTCAACCACAATTTTCTTTTCTTTTTTTGAACTTTCTATTTTGAAATAATTATATATCCCCAGAAAGTTGCAAAGATAGTACAGAGAGGTCCTTGTACCCTTCATCTAGTTTCCCCCAATGGTTATGGCTCAGGGAACATAATACAATATCAAAACCAGGAAATTAATATCACTACAATGTGCATGTCTGCTATTTTATCACCTAGGTAGTATTGACTAACCACCAGAACTGTTCTGTCACCGCAGAGATCTCCCTGGTGCTACCTTGTTAGTACCTACCCTTCCCTACCCCTGGTAACTACTAGTTAGGTTTCCATTTCTAAAATGTCATTTTGAGAACTTTATATAAATAGAATCACATAGCAGGAGATTGTGGGGTTTTTTTCCACTTAGCACAATGCCCTTGAGATCCATCCAAGTTGCTTCCTGTATCAGTGGTTTGTTCTTTTTATAGTTTAATATTATTCCATGTAGTATGAGTGTACCACGGTTTTGTTTAATCATTCACCTGTTGTAGGACATTTTGACTGTTTCCAGTTGGGGGTTATTACAAATAAAGCTACTGTGAACAATCATGTACAGGTTTTTGTGTGAACATAAGTTTTCACTCCTCTGGGATAAATGCCCAGGACTGCAACTGCTGGGTTGTAGGATAAGTGTATGCTTAGTTTTCTAGAAACTGCCAAATTATTTTCCAGAGTGCTGTACCATTTTACATTCCCAAACACAGTTTTCTTTTTATACAAAATGTTATTGACTACTGTTAGCACATGGCACTAGGCCAAAGGCACATGAGAATCGAAGATACTTTTAGTTTCTAGAAAAAATAAATTTTATATATATTAAGTGAAGAGAAAAATACAGGTCAAAAGTAATCTCTGCTGGGCCATAGTCCTATGTTTATTGTGTCAGGTTTTCAAAATGAGTCTTCCCTTACCATCAAGCTAAGCTTTTGTTGGAAAGCTACAACACTTTGCACAGGCCACCTGGGTTTTCCCCGGATCTCTGACCCTTGCTTATATTCTGCCCCAAGGCTCCCCATGAAGCTTAGGCTTATTCTGGAACGTTCTACCCCCAATAATAGTCATGTAGAGACCTTAGAGAGTCATTTCAGAACCATACCCTGCCAGAGACCTCTGTATCTATACAACCTATCCCCGGTTCCCCAGCACTAAACATCATTAAAACTCTATTGAATAGTCTGTCTACCCTCACCCCACCCTTTAAGCTTTAGTTGTTAGAATACACAGGTGAGGTCACATTCCTCTGTGTTAGGAGCACAGGCTCCAGGGTCATGCTGCCCTTCCTGGTGTCCTTGGACAAGTAACAACTCCTGAGCCTGAATTTCCTCACCTTTACATTTGAGGGGATAAAAACGGTACCAGCTAACAGGGCCATTGTGTTATCTACAGATAGTCACAGAGTGTCTGCTATGGGCTGGGTGAGGATACAGTTAACAAAGGGAAGCCCTGACCTCAAGGATCATAACTAAAAGAGCAAATACAAGCACAGTGTTCAGGTATCAGTTAGGAAGGATGTTGGATGTCACTACCATGACTTCTAGTGCTTTGATTAAACCTCAGAGGTGAGGCCTTCTGGCCAAGTGTCTGCGATTTCATATTGTTAGAACATTCACTGTATCCCTGGGGGTTGCAGCTTTCTATATGTTTGCTATGGCCGAACCAAGAAAGAGGGCATATGCAGACTTCTACAGAAATTATGATTCCACAAAAGATTTTGAGGAGATGAAGAAGGCTGGTATCTTTCAGAGTGCAAGATGATTTTTGGAATGTAAAGAATTTCTTTGGGTTGAGTTCCATGGAAGTTTGTTACTGACTTGTGTTCCTGAACTATGAAACATGAATACTGGGTTATGGAATAGTTTCTCTTGATTAATAAACAACTAATAAATACTGTGGACAGTAAAAAAAAAAAAGAAAGAAAGAAAAACTACAGTGTTCAGCCTGGCTTTTGGCCTGTTGTTGGCCTCTGAGAAATGTTAGTTGTTTTATTATCATAGCCAAACTTAACACTTATTTATGTATTAAATAAGTATTTAATGGACTTGAATGGAATATGAACCCAGTATTACACATTTGCTCTAGTATATTTGTATTCATTGTAGTCAGACATTAATCACCTTTAATTGTAGGAGCTGTGCTTGTCTCATGCCCTTGCTCACGTCAAATCAATTGCTGATCAAGGGACTCCATTTTGTGCTTAAAACTTAGGATTATTCTGAATTTAATACCTGGAATATCAGATTCAATAAGGGTCTCTTGCTGAGCACACAACTTTGAAGGAAGAGTCTTTTTTTTTTTTTTTTTTTTTAATTCAAGTTAGTTAACATGAAGGAAGAGTCTTTATACAAACTTGTAAAAAAGTCCCTTACAGTGTGTTTGGAAGGTTCATACACTATTAAAAGACTCCAACAACAATAAAGAACACTTTTATTGTTTATAAAAGGTGGCCCATTTCATAAATACTTAATCAGAAATACAAACTTTATGGAGTGCCTGGCTGGCTCAGCCGGTAGAGCATGTGACTCAATCTTGGGGTCGTGAGTTCAAGCCCCACATTGGGTGTAGAGCTCACACACACACACAAAATTTAGCAGAGGAAAAAGAAACACTTAGAGGAAATTTTCATTTTTAAATCTGTAAAAATGCCAAATAATGTGGCCAAAAAAACCTCCAAAAACATGGCAGCCAATTGAATGCAAAAATAGTCCAAAGAGCCTTGAATTTTAGGTAAACTGCATAATGCAAATTGGTAAATGAGTGAACTGGTCACCAGGTAAGTTTATCAATAAAACACATGGCTCTGCTCAGTCTGTTCCTAGGGCAGAACCAACATGGTGGCCACAGGCAGGTTGAACATTATGATGTGCTGGATGAGAGTGTCCTGTTGGCTGAGCTTAGGTTATATCCCTGCTTCCAGGAAGTGGAAAGAGGGATTTGGGGCCTCTCTGACTTATAGGGAAAGTTGAGGCCCTGTTCCCCACTGTGACCCACACAACCACAGCGGTCTCCAAATACAGTTGACCCTTGAACAACATGAGTATGAACTACATGCACAGGATCTGTGTTGCTTATACACGGATTTTTTTTTATAAATGTGGTACAATGCTGTAAATGTAACTTCTTTTATAATTTTCTTAACATTTTCTTTTCTGTAGCTTACTTTATTATAAGAATACAGTTATATATATAAATATATTATAAAATATGTATTATATATTTATAATGTGTTGATTTACTTTATGTTACCAGTAATGCTTCTGTCAACAGTAGGCTATTGTAGTTAAATTTAGGGAGAGGCAAAAGTTATACTCAACTGTGCAGGAGTCAGCACCCCCAACCGCTGCATTGTTCAAGGGTCAAATATAGTAACCAATAGATGTTCATTATAGTGAATGAATAGTCAGGTAACATGAATTCCAGCCACAGTTCAATGACCATCCAGTAATGTGACTTTGCAAAAGTTCTGTAACCTCTCCTCAGCTTGAGTTTACTCATGCATAAAGTGCCAGAGTGAACTTAAGATGGTCACTACCGTCCTGTAAGCGCTAAGATTTCCTGAGATTTCCTGCTGTTAGAGCTCCCCTCATGTTGTGACCTTTCCAGTAGACTCGAGGCTAGGATGGAGATAAGGAGTACCATTTTTTGTTAGAGGCTTAAGACAGCCAAGACTTCCTATAGCAAAGGTTAATGTTCTGTCTCAAAGATCCATTTCCCCAGGCTCTCTGAATGTAAATGTCAAGGCAATGAAAACAGTGAAATCTAGGCTCTGGTTCCTGTAGAGTCAGAGGCACTCACCTCACACGGTGCAGCCCTAGAGCGAAGGGCTGCCTCTGTGGCCTAAAGCTTCGTAAACTCAGGTTTAGGCTGTCAGCCCTGATTTAAAGAGATTTGGTGGTTCAATTTGCTTCTGGGAGAGAACTGACATTCACAGCAGGGCTTGGGCGGGGGGCTAATAGTGAAACCTGAGCTGGCTTCTTCCCTCTCTGGAGGGGCGGGCAGAGTGAGTCACCTGTTTGCACAGAAGGCTGTGGTAATCAAATCCACAAATTCACAGGCCTTATGCCTTCACCACTTTAAACCATAAAGGTGTCGCAACATAACAGTTTTAATTGCTAAACCGTAGCTGCAAACCCAAATTTCTGGATTTAATCAGAGCTGGGTGTGAAAGGCTGTGTGAATGGTGCCGTTTTTCTGCCAGGTGCATTTATTTGTTCCTCCTCTCCTTTGCTTCCTTGTTTGTCCTCAAGCTCAGACCAAAGGCCTCTGGACATTTGCCATCAGCCTGCTTTCCAACAGATGACGGGCCTATAGTGGCGATGACAGGTTTGCCTTCTTTCTATTCCTTGCTGGAATCTGTGGACCTTGTATCTACCCCAACCTCCTGGGAACAAGCAACTCTGAATTCTTCTTGCCATAGCGGGTATGAATCTCAGTCTACAACTTGGGTGGAAAAGAAATAAGGCTTTCTTTCCTAGAACTCCATTCAATGCATGCCTTCCCCCTCCTTAGCTGGTATAAAACCTCTATCTGCAGTCTTTTCTAGGCGTATATTCCCCACTTCTCAGCAATACAACCATACTGAGCATCACACTGCGCTGAGGGTTTAAGGAAGGCCAAGATAAGGGAGAGGGATGACTCTGGCTCTGAGTCATCAGTCACATGGTTGATGGAGGGATCTGTTGGCCCTGCCCACGTGGTCCCTTTGGCAGGGTCCTCTGCTCCTTTCTTGACATTATCAGTCTCCGGGAATCGTTCTGAGGTTGTCCCAGTGGCTGGCTGTACTACCTTCCACAGGCTTTCAGGTTCAGTCAGTATTCCTAGAATCCATTCCTTTCTTGAATAGGAGGAAGGGAGAAAGGAAAATATAGGAAGAACCAACAGTGTGGTTTAACACCCTCCTGCATAATCCAGGCTGGCAGCCAGCTCTCCCTTTGTTCCAGCTCTGTGTTTGTACATGGGGTTGTACAAAATATAGATAGTTTTTCAAAAGGATTAGTAAAATGATAAAAAGTTAATATTCTGTAACCTCAACTGAGTAAGTTCTGAACCCAGCACCATCTGATTTAATCAGCATACTTGCCTTTTGAACGAAGTACTATTATTATTTCCATTTGACAGATCAGAAAACTGAGGCTCAATGAGATAGGAAACTTGTTCAAGGTCACACAGCAAGTTATAGGAGAGCTGGCATTTGAATTTCAGTCTTTTGACACTAGAATCCAAATCCTTATTTATAAGCAGTGCATATTAGATGGGGTTATTTTTAATGTCTATTTTTGAGAGAGAGGGAGAGAGAGAGAGCAAACAGGGGAGGGCAGAGAGAGAGGGGGAGACAGAGGATCCATAGCCGGCTTCATGCTGACAGCAGACAGCAGACAGCAGACAGCCCTATGTGGGGCTCAAACTCACGAACCATGCGATTATGCCCTGAGCAGAAGTCAGATGCATAACCAACTGAGCCAGCCAGGTGCCCCATCTTAGATGCTTTAAAAGAAAATGTCAGACCTGTGACCCTAGTGTGGCATTAGAAAAATCTGTTTTCATGCAGTTTGTACCATAGTCCAGCCCTTCTCTCAGTGGGACTATAAAACAGTACCCAGCAGTTATTGTAGCTCAATAAATACTTGCTTGAATTGTATATCTCATAAGCATTTGCATTTTCAAATACTTTTGTGTTTGGTTCAGATGTGGCAAAAAAAATTGAGAGGTCACTGGCAGCATTGTCGTATCTAAAAAAATAAGAAAAACCCTTCTGGGGCAGGCATCTGGCTGGCTTGGTTGGTATAAAGCATATGACTCTTGATCTTGGGGTGGTGAGTTCAAGCCCCATGTTAGGGGTAGAGTTTACTAATAAAAAAACAGAAAAGAAAAGAGAAAAAAACCCTTCTAGTTCTGCTTAAATTTTTGTTTGCCTACTGAGACTTCTTCAACTCTTCCTTTGACTTCCCAGCTCCCATCCAAACTCACTGAGGGTAGGATGCCCTGTAGGGTTTTGGCATGTCTGACCTGGCTTTTAAATCCTGGCTCAGACACTTGCCGTTTGTGTGACCTGACCTGGTTTTCATGCCTCTCTGAGTCTCCACAAAATGTCCATAAAATGAGAGCAATAATATAAGTCTATGAAACAGTAGGCATTCAATGTCTACTTCCTATCTCTGTTAATTATATCAACCACATCAGAGTATTCTATCAATTTAAAGTTATACTTAAGGTCCTTCTGAAAACTCTTAAAGGATGCCATTCCTTTATTTATTATTTATTATTATTATTATTATTATTATCATTATTTATTTTAGAGAGTGTAAGCAGGGGAGAGGGACAGAGGCAAAGAGAGAGAGAATCCTAAGTGAGTTCTATGCTTAGTGTAGAGCCCAACATGGGGCTTGATCCTATGATCCTGGGATCATGACCTGAGCCAAAACTAAGAGTGGGATGCCCCATCAGACGCCCCTATCATTATTATTTTTTTTTAATGTTTGTTTTTGAGAGAGAGAGAAAGAGACACAGAGCACGAGTGGGGGAGGGGCAGAGAGAAAGGGAGACAGAATCCAAAGAAGGCTTCAGGCTCTGAGCTGACAGCACAGAGCCCCATGCAGGGCTCAAACCCACCAACTGTGAGATCATGACCTGAGCTGAAGTCAGATGCTTAACTGATTGAGCCACCCAGGAGCCCACGATTTGTCTTAGTCTAGGTCACAATTTTACTGGCTTTAATCATCTGCATATACCTTTACAATTTTTGTGTTTTCTATTTAATATCTGTGTTCTTACTAGTATGGTTCCTTAAATTGATTAGTTTTTAACTCTGTTCTAGACCTAAGGAATAGTATCTGTGACATCAGTGGCTTGATGTGTTAGGTGTTTTCATATATCTTAGAAAAAATACATAATTAAGATATCAAATAGTTGTCTATGTGCCACCTAAAGTTATTTCATGGGGCACACTTAAGAAACACTAATTTTGTCATATTTACATCTATATTTTAGGATGAAAAACCAGTAATAACACACAAAAAAACTGTGATGGCATATTTACTATTGTATGCTTCTACTTATATGAACATTTAGGAAAGGCAAAACTCTAGAGACAGAAAGCAGATCAGTGGTTGCCTGGGGCTAGGGATGGAAGTGGGGACTGACCTTGAACAGGAACCAGGGAAGTTTTCAGAGTGATGGAAGAATTCTAAGATGACGGTGGTGATGGTTGCACATCTGTATGAATTTAGACAAATTCATCAAGCTGTGTGTTTCAAATGAATACATCCTATGGTTTATAAATTATATCCCCAAGAAGAAAGAGAAAGAGAAAAAGAAAAGAAATGATCAACCAGAAGGGGGCCTGAGGAGGCTCCTGGAGTCCAGGTCATGTTTCGTTTCTTGATCTGGATATTAGTTACAAGAGTATGTTCACTTTGTGAAAATTCATCAAGCCATTCATTTATACTTCGTGCACATTCCTACATGAACATTATATCCCAGTAACAGGATTTACTAAAAGAGAGAGAGAGAGAGAGAGAGAGAGAGAGAGAAGAAAAAATCAGCTAAGATGGGGGGGGGGGGGGCGGGGGGCGTACCGTAACTTCCCAATAAAAAGTTGCTACTTTCTTATTATTTTTTGTAATGACATCATCCTGCCAACTTAGGTTTATGATGTGAAGGGTTTAGGTTTTATGTGTCTTAGTTCAGAAAGGGTTATGAAAAGATATATTTAGCTAATCACACCAGTGCTATAAGAATGTCAGCGGAATTCATTGTTTCTTAATTATTCATAGCAATTATCAATGTGGACAATATTCAACTTGCAACCAAAACAAATGGATGTTTGAAGAGGCCTTGGTGGAACAATCAAATCATCAGTCTCAAAATGTCCCCTCTCTCAGCCCAGTCCTGCTGCCTGCCAGTGTTTCAATTCTATATTTATCTTTTCAAATCAGCAGTGTAGCAATTAGTTATTATAATAGGAGCTACCAGTTTATTGTGTGCCAACTTCATGCCAGGCACTGCATTATCAGAGTTTTTCATACTTTAATTGCCTCATTTCACTGTCACAACAACCCTGCCAAGAAGTTTTTTTATACCATTTACAGATGAGGAAACTGAGGCTGGGGGCTCCTGAGTGGGTCCAAGCCCATATTGCTGGTGAGTGACAGAGCCAGAGGGCAAGCTGGAGTCCCACCCGTGTGTTTGCTATGTCTTGGGACCTGACGTCAGTGACAGGAAATAAGTGACATGTGTAACAGAATTCTGAAGCCCGAATCATGGCTCTTCACGCGGTTACTATAGTTACTTCTCTACATGATGCTCTCGTTTTTGCTGGGATAACAATGGATCCACTGTTAGCCATTGAGGTGTTTGAACCCCTACCTTCATCATGAAACCCGAGGGACATTTTAATAGGTTTAAAATAGCATTCCTGCCTTTTAATCATACGCTTTTATTTCAGAAGCTCCTGGAACGTTAACAGATCTCGTACTATGGCAGCTTTACCAATATTATTTTTTTCCACTTTGTGTAAAACATAAGAGCTCTCTAAAGGTAATACAACCATATTTAGACAGAGACCTGAAAAACTCCATGACAAAAGTGATGCATTTGGCTGGGTGGGAGGTGCATGGATGCCCCCTCACTAGGTTGAGGGAGGGTGTGGGCATCTGGGCAGGAAGATGTATGGAAAGAGAGGCCTTGGATATGGTAGGAAGGAGAGGCCATAGGGCCTTGGGAGAGACAGCAGAAGAGGCAAGAGCTGTGTCTTACAAGTGGATATGGCTCTTGCTAAGCTAATAAACACATGCAGAGGAGGTGGTTTGGATTAGGAATGAGGTGGGGGGGGGGTGTTAGATGGGCTAAATGGGTGATAAACATTAAGGAGGGCACTTGTTGGGATGAGCACTGGGTGTTATATGTAAGTGATGAATCACTAAATTATTACACTATATCTTAACTAACTTGGATTTATTTTATTTTATTTATTTTTTAATGTTTATTTTTGAGAGAGAGACAGAGACAGAGAGACAGAGCATGAGTGGGGGAGAGGCAGAGAGACACAGAGACACAGAATCTGAAGCAGGCTCCAGGCTCTGAGCTGTCAGTACAGAGCCCAACGCGGGGCTTGAACCCATGAACTGTGAGATCATGACCTGAGCCAAAGTTGGACGCTTAACCAACTGAGCCACCCAGGTGCCCCTTAACTAACTTGGATTTAAGTTAAAAATAAAATAAAATAAAATAATCATAATATCTAAAAAAAACCAAAAAAGAATGAGGTGGGAAGACAACCAAGGCCTGAAATGTGTTATTGACAGGCATTCAGAGCACTGAGCTGTCAGGGAGAATGAGGACTCAGAATCTGGGGTTTTCTTGCCTCCTGCATGCCAGCTGCCCAGGCTATGGTCAGGCAGCTTTATTCCCTTTGGACTCGTAAGGCCCATGAAATTCTCAGATGTGGCACATTGAGACACTCATGGGACTAAAGACAAAAGCCAGAGCTTCTGATTCCTGGTCTAATGTCAGATCCATTCTCTCTAATTACAGAGTCATAATGGTGAAGAGGATGGGGACATCCAAGGACCACAGGGCCTCTGTCTCAACACTGGTGAGAACCAGTTTCCTTCCCCTGGTTCTGTAGCTCCTGGCAGAGTTCTGGAAGCTGATTAAAGAGAAGATCAGAAATAATAGGTAATTAGAAACCTTATAAAAAGGAAAAATGCTCTCATCAAACTTACCAAAGCGTCTCCATGGCTGGAAGTGGGGGAGGCATTGTAAAGTACTGGCTTCAAGGGTCACTTGTGCCAAAGGGGTGGCCTAGAGGCTGCGGCAAGTGTTCAGAGGGACTAGGGCTTGTCCCCAGGGGCTGAGTGGGGAGAAGGTTTAGAAATGTATTTCTCAACTGGCCAGCCAGTGAGTAAAAGGCTAAGGAATGCCTTTTAGCAGCCTCAAGAGAACCTCAGCCCAGTGAAACCAGTGGTACAAGGACCAGAGGGGACTGAGGGCAAGAAAGGGAGACACACACACACACACACACACACACACACACACACACACATGAGACTGGATTCTGTCAGCAAAACAGGCAGAAGGAGTGGACTTCTCCATTTGCCAGTTCCTCGGGTGTTCGGAATACTCTAGGAGGGGTAGTTGGAAGGAGCTCAGCAATGTTTTGGGTCCAGATGATCTATGCAATTAGCTGTGATAGGGTTCCTTACCTCTGGGGGTCCCTAGGGACCATCCCCAGCTTGGGAGGGGTGTGGGAGGTATACGGAATGCAACAGGTGGGCTGAGTGTAGGTTTGGCCCCCAGGTGGTCTGGTTGGACTTCAATAGCTCTCTGAGCAATGGAGCAGAACCCCTCAACTTTTGGGGGTAACTCTCTACCCAGGGGATCCTCACAGCCTCTTCCCAATTTAAGGTTGATGTATACACTCCTTCCTACCCCTTTTCCTATACCTTGCTGGCCCTCCCATTTGAAAGTTCAAGAGACTGTTTTGGAAAAACCCCTAAAGGGACACAGACTGTTTATTTTTGTATTTCTGCTCCCCCAATCCTAAGGCTCCCTTTAAAGCTGGGGGTGGGTGAGTAGGGGCTCTAAGTGACAGAGACAAGGCAGGGGGTGGAGGAGGGGTGAGAAGACGAACTCCCCACTGTGGGTAATCATCCCAGAGATTCATCCTGCATTTTGGGCTCAGTTTCATTTGCTGGTTCCTTTTTTCCTCCCATCTTCTTTACCTTTATCTCCTCTGTGCCCTTTCATTTCTCCACTCAGTAAACCTTTCTAGCCATTTCCTGTGGCAGGGCTGAAACTGAGAAAACTCACTTTGGATGAAGACTGAGACACAGTCTTCTCTGTCAAGGAGGTCACATTCGAAGTCAGTTTCAAAACAGAGTGAGCTTTATGCTTAGTGGGGGCAAACAGGAGGGTGGTTTGGGAGCCCAGTTTGTTGGGGGGTGAGCGGACCTGAGACGGTAGGGGTAGAGACCAGGGAGACCTCCCAGAGGAGGGTGGAACTGGTGCTGGTTCCTGCTGGGGCACTTGTATTTAATGCAATATTCACAACATACTTTTCCTAAAACAATTCTTTGTTATTTATCTGAGATCCAGATTTAACTGGGCATCCTGCATTTTCATTTGCTGAATCTGACAACCCTAGTTTCCTCATGAACATATAGGAGTTAGCTGAATAAATAGAGGGACAGGAGAGAAGGGCACTCCTGCAGAGGGAACGGCATGAGCAAAGACTTGGAGGTGAGGGACCCCATGCTTCATTGAAGGGACTGAACATTGTCCAGTGGCTGGCGTGCAAGGGGGAAGAGAGGGCGTGGAGGGAATGCACCAAACCAGCACATAGTTGTTGAGTGTGTGCTAAGTACCAGGTACGCATTGTACTCACAGGGTGCCCTTCTGAGCCAGATGGACACAGCTTCTGCTCTCAGGGAGCTCACGGTTCAGCTGAGAGGCAGTGAGGTGGGGAGAGAGGACAGGCACTGTGGAAGTTACAGCTGGGGGAAATCAGCTTGGCCAGGAGGTCAGAAAAGGCCTCTCTCAGGAGATGACAATATGCTGAAGGGTGAGGAGACAGGCATGCTGAGGGCTGGGGGAAAAATGTTCTGGTCTAAGGGAATAGCATAATGGAGGGCCCAAATTAAAAAAAAAAAAAAAAAAGCAAAAAAAAGCACAGTGGGGTCCTGGATACTCAAATGTGACCAGAGGGGCAGAGGAAGAGACTGGATAAGTGAGCAGGGGCCCGATCACACTGGAGGGAATTTGGGCTGGATCCTGAAAGCAATGGGAGCCACTGAAGGAGTTTAAGGCAGGCAGGGTGACATAACCAGCTTTGTGTTCTTAAAGGTGACTCATGCTGGAAAGAAGAGGACGGATGGGTAGTGTGGAGGCAGAGATGAGGGTGATGAGGGAGGGGGCTCCTGCAGATGTCCAGGGCAGACAAGTCAGTGGCTTGGCCCAGCGTGATCGTGGTGGCGATGAAGAAAGAGAGAAGGAGAGGTGGATCCAGGCTGCTCTGAGGAGGAAGACTTGGCAGGGCTGGGTTATCCGGCACTGGGAAGTGAGTGGGTGGGAGGAGCAGGCGTGACTCAAAGCTTCTGGTTTGGACAGATGGGAGGACGGTGGCACCACTTGCTTAGCAGAGCTGGGGACTTGAGAGGTTTGGGGGTGGCAAATTGACAGAGTTGGGGTTTTCACAAGGAGAAGGTGAAAAAACTGGTGGTGGGCCATCAGAGAAGGGTGTGCAGAAGGAGACAACCAGGGGGGAGCCAAGCAGAGTTGTGTTCAAATCTCTTCTCTCACACTCGGCTGTGTGGCCTTGATCAATGACTTTACCTCTCCTTGCCTTAGTTTTCTCATCTGTATGCCAGGATGATGCGGGTAGTCTGTCCTCAGAGTTGTGAGAGTGTGGTGAGCAGCCTTGGAGGGGGGGAACCCAATGATCCCCACCTCCTGGTACTCACATCCTTGTGTGGTACCCTCCCACACTGTCCTAGAGTTGGTCTGTGAGACCAAGGGACTACATGTATGTCATTTTCAAGGCTATATTATAAAAGGCTTTGTGGCTTCTGTCTTTCCTCTCTTAGATCACTCATGCTGGGGATACCCCAAGCTGCCATGTTGTCAGGAGAGGTTCAGGTGAGGAGGAACTAGTGCTTCCTGCTAAAAAGTACCTGAGTGATCTTGGAAGTGGACTCACCAGCCCTGGCCGAGCCTCCAGCTGACTGCAGCTCCAGCTGACATCTAGATTGTAAGAGGGCTATCTACCTAATCTGCTTCCAAATTCTTGACCCATAGAAACTCTGAGATAAGAAATGCTTATGGTTTGGGGCGCCTGGGTGGCTCAGTCAGCTGAGTGTCCAACTCTTGATTTCAGCTAAGGTCATGATCTCACAGTTCGTGGGTTTGAGGTCTGTGTTGGGCTCTATGCTGGTGGTGCAGAGCCTGCTTGGGATTCTCTCTCTCCCTTTGTCTCTGTTCCTCTTCCCCTCTCCCCTGCTCGTGTTCTCTCTCTCTCTCTCTCTCTCTCTCTCTCTCTCTCTCTCAAAATAAATAAATAAACATTAAAAAGAAAAAGAAATGTTTAAGTTTGGGGATGATTTATTATGTGGCAACAGAGAACTGACCTGGAGAGTAAAAACACTTAGCACTGTACCTGGCACACAGTAGGCCATAGAATATGCAGCATCTGTAGGTCAAGTTCAGGAGAGAGGCCTGGGCTGGATATATGGATCTGAGAATCTTTTGGCTTAGAGACAAGGCTTAGAGACAATAATGGAATCATTGGAGGTGGCTGAGCCAGTCTACACAGATGGGTAGACAGGAGAGGATGGCCTAAGCAAGACACCTGGGCAGAGAGGGGCCGTAAAGCAAGAGGAGGAGCATCTTCATGAGAGAAGGAGGATCTGTAGAGAAAGGAGGGAAACTAGAACAGGAAGTGGGAAGAGGCTGTCTCCTGACGGGGGTGGTCAACAGCATCACTACAGGGGTGCTGAGGGAGGGGGTGGGGGGCGGAGATCTGAGGAGGTTCTTTTGGATTCAGCAACAAAGAGATTCCTGCTGGTCCCACAAGAGCTATTTAGGTGGAGAGAGTGAGGCCAGATTGAATATTGTGGGTTGGGGTGTCAGTATAAACACTTTCCACCCCCAAGTCCCAAACCGAGATGGTTTACAGGAGAATCCTATAGAAAATCCAAACTACAGAAAATCCCAGTCTTATAGGAGCTGTAGAGTGAATAGGCACCCACTCCTTAATTTATTTTATGAACTCATGTAACTTTGATAACAAAACCAGACGAGGAGAGAATAAGGGAGGAAATTAATAGGCATATCTCATTCATATGAGATACGGATGCAAAAACCCTAAATAAAACCCTAAACAAAAACCCTAAATAAAATATTAGCAAATGCAATCCAGCGCTATATTGAAAAAATCATCACAAAATCATCACACATCATCAAAGGTATGTTTATTCCAAGAATGTATGGACAGTTTAATATAATAAAATCCACGACTAGATTTGGGGGAAAAGGTCCCACCTTAGATAAGATTCAACAACCATTCATCATAAAGCAGAATAGTGCTTCCTTACCCTCATAAAAGGTATCTATCAAAAATCTACAACAATCACTATTTCGAAGGGTAATATATTAGAAACAGTCAAGAACAAGATAGAAATGCCCACTGTCATCATTGCTATCCAACATTGTACTGAAGATTTTAGTGCAGTAATACAAGGAACAGGAAATAAAGACTGGATGGGGAGATACCAAATGTCATTACTTGCAGACTCTATGATTATTCAACAGAAAATTCAAGAGAGGCTATAAACTTATTAGAACTAAAAAAGAGTTCAAGTTTGCTGAATACAAGCTTATTATATAAAAATGAATCATATTTCAATAAATCACCAATATATTATAAAATACATATTTGAAAATGTAATTTATAATAGCAATAAAAATTTTAAGAGATAAATAGGAATGTTCTGAGAAAACATCTGACACAATTAGTTCCTCTGTTTTTAGTTGAGGAAATAGAAACCCTAAGAAGGGAAATGATTCCTCTAAGGATACCAGTAAGCCAGGGGCAGTTTTGGATTTTTAGCTGCATCGCATCCTAAAGAGCTGAGTGTTGGTTAATTTTGGCATTGTCTTTCTTTTTGTAAAAAAAATAAAATTCATTGTATTTTCTGATTATAAATTCAGTGTCTGTATATTCTAGAAAATACAGAAAATTCAGAAGTACATTAAGAAGTAATAAACCACTGGGGCAGCTGGGGGGCTCAGTCGGTTAAGTGTCCGACTTCTGCTCAGATCATGATCTCGGCATTCATGGATTGAGCCCTGCATTGAGCTCTGTGCTGACAGCTCAGAGCCTGAAACCTGCTTCAGATTCTGTCTCCCTCTCTCTCTGTTTCTACCCTGCTCATGCTCTCTCTCTCTCAAAAATAAACATAAAAAAAGAATAAACTACTAGCATTCCCATCTTACCACGGAGAGAACTATAATCAATGTATTTTCTTCAAAATTTTTGTCTATGTATCTTTGTGTTTTTAAACATAAAATTAGGATTATACCACGTATACCATTTTGTGCATGCCTTATTTCATACACATTTCCCTGTATCCTCATCTAGTCTTTTTGAATATAATATAGCACGGAATCATATTGATTAGGCATATGCCATTTATTTAACCTATCGATTTGAATTTTCAGAGAAAAATGAAATCATGAGATATGACTGTGATGATCATGCTGACAAAAGTTAAACCCTAGAGCCAACTCAGGCACATGCAGACATGAAAGCAGGTGCGTTTCTAAGGCCAGAGGTTATCCTGCTGGAGAAGAGGAAAGGACAAAACCAACATTTACCTGGCAGGGGACATCCTGCCTGGCAGGAGACAGAGATCTCTGGTAATTACGCAGGAAGAGAATGGGATTTGGAAGGAGTCTATCAATTAGCTCTGAGCCTTTAGGCAATTCCCTACCCTCAGAAGCCTTGACTTCCTTAGTGGTGAACTGAGGACAATATGGGTGCCAGGCTCACTTAGGGCCAGCTCCTTCGCGCCTCAGAGCCTTTGCACCGGTCATTTTCTTTGCTAAAGTCAGCTCTGTCCTTCTCCTCGTCTGACTGCCCATGTCGACCCTTGGGGCCTGGCTGCCCTTCTCCACTCTGCCCAGCAGGCCGGTTGGGTGAACTTATCATCAGGTGGTTTCTCCCTCCCCACCCCACCTCCATGGAGGGCAAGGCCAGAAGGTGCTCTGGCCTCAGGCCCAGCGTCCAGCCACTACGGAGTCTGAGGCAGAGACCCCCTTCCTTATTCTGCCATTCCTCTAATCCTATACCTCTTAACACTTAGACTCACAGCTTGTCATTTTTTTGTCTACTGGCTGTTTCCTTGGGTCTTGTCTGTTTTCTCCTCTCATTAGGACCCCCTTCTGTCTTGGTGGCCGCTGTAGACGGTCCGGGCCCCATACACGTTCGTGAAACAAGAGAAACAGCTGTAGGGATCCTAGGTCGGAGGACACAGTGAAAACCGCCGGGGGCTGGGCTGATTCCAAACTGCGGGCGGAGGCGGGACGAAGAGGCGGGTTCTGGGCGGGGCCCAGGGTTTCAGAGGCGGAGCCTCGGGGGCGGGACTGAGGCTTCGGGGCGGGTTCTCGGGACTGCGGCGGAGCCAGCCTGACCGCGCGGCCCGGGCTGAGTTCCTCCGGCCTCTTGGTCCTCTGACCTCCCGCCCGCGCCGCCGGTAGGGGGCGCCCGCGCTCGTGGCGCCGCGGCTCTGCTGGGAAGGCGCCGCCCGCGCCGGGCGGCAGGAGCCGCAACTCCGGGCGCGGGCTCAGTCGTCCGCTCTGCCACCGCCGCCGCCACTGCCGCCGCCGCCGCCGCCGCCGCCTCCGCCGCCGGGCGCAGGCTCGCTTGTCCTCAGGCTCCCGCTCTCCGGCCGCCGGCGTCTCCCGGCCCGGCCGCCGCCGCCGCTGCCGCGCAGTGAGTGGGGGCGGGCCCAGAGCTTGGGGGCCCGGGGCTCGGGAGGGCCAGGCACAAGGAGAAGCCGGCGCGGAGCGGCCGGGGGAGTGGGGTTGAGGAGAATCCGGGCGGTGGCGGGGAGCCGGGCCGGCGCGCTCCGGGGCTGGCACGAGCCCGCGGCGGGCTACCCGCGGCCGAGCGGCCGGGCTGGGCGCAGATTCCCGGGCCCGCCCCGCGGGGACGTGCGGCTTCAGCGGACCCGCGTTCGCGACCTCGGGGCGCGCCCCCCCCGCCAGGGCCCCGAGCATTTTGTGTCCCACACCGGGTTGGGGTGGGGGGACTTTGCCTGTGGGGCAGCAGCGAAGCACGGCCCGGACGGGGACACCTCGAGTTTTGCGTGAAAATGATTGGTTTTTGGGGGGAGGGGGGTGGTGGCGCTTATTGGCCACCGTTTGCCCTAATTTAAAGGCTATGACAGGGCTTCTGAGCCCTGCCTTAGGGGGGTTTTCCGCCCCCAAAGACCCACTCTGCAGCTGAGTTCTTTATGCTCAGATTTGTGTGTCTTGGTATTTTTAATGCTTGATGTCAGAGGTGATAAATGACTCTGGTAATGGGGAGCCCCTGAAGCACCTGCTGGGCTGACGGTGGTGGAGGTTGTGTCTAAGGGTGGGACGGGAGAAACGAAACAGAGATCCTCTTTGGATATTCTGCTGAAGTTATCATGTTTCTGTTCAAGTATAGCTGTTCTAGAACAAGTTGATAAATCCAATTTTAGGACTTTGTGGTCGAAGAGGTTTGAGCGGCAAACAGACCCGGGGTGACCTGGCTTGGCCAGGAATGTTGGGGTAGCCCGACTATCTCCTCCCGTTTCCCCTTGGCTTGCTTATTTATTTATTTATTTATTTATTTATTTATTTACTGTCACAAATGCTCAAGTGTGATCACAGAATAGGAAAGAACCTAGGGGACAGCATTTAGCACAGGCCCGAGCCCAAGATTGATGTTTTCAAAGGAACAAATATGTAACGAGGAAAAGGAAAATCTTTTTATCTGCAAGGTTGGTAGTTTGAGACAACTTGCTCTCTGGTTGGGAACTACCAGCCCATACTAATAGTTCATTTTACGTAATGCCATAGATATTAAGGATTGAGTGGGGAGGACTGCCATATCTAAGATTTGTGTGATTGAAATTTTCACAAGTCATACTTTACCCATAGCATTACTAAATAAAGGAACCCTAGGGTGAATCCTTCTACAGATCCCTCAGTGTGTCTTGAATTTTGATATTGAGAGTCTGTTTAAAACGGAATGCACATATTTATTTGGTTTTGGCTCTACCTTGGAGATAATCCTGAGTCATGCTTTAGAGAAGTTCCTTCTGTGATCAACAGCTCGGATGTCTGGTGGTCTCTATAAAAGCCAGACGCTCCTCTTTACCTGTAATTTTGTCTTCTGGAGCTCCGGAGAAAGGAGGACCCGGGGAGGTGGGAAGCAGATTAAGAGGCCTTCTCTTCCATGTTTGCCTTGTTTCCACACCAGGGCTCTAAATTACTTGTGTTCACACACTCAAGTTTCTCAATTTACCACAGAAATCTTGTTTATGCTACTGCCACTAGTATTTTCACATTTGTTTAATACTTGCCAGTTTACAAATGGTGTTCTATTCATGCTCTTGCTTATTTTCTCCTTTTCTGCAAAGAAGCAGCTGGGTTTAAAGAGGGATTTATTCAGGGTCTCATAATTAGTAATGGAGCAGAAGTGGGATACATATCCTCTCTGGGGAGCAGTTCTCTTTCCTCTGCACTGGCCTGCGTGTGACTTCAGAACCCCTAGTCCTGATCTGTTACCCTGCAGGTCGGTTGTTGCCTTTGTGTTACGACTTGGTGGTAAAACTGTTTTGTGGAAGGCGGTATTATCCCATTTTATTTTGTAGAAACTGAGGGTAAGAGGTGTCTTCTGATTTTGTGACTATTTGTGATAGCTCTTTAGCTTTAAGGTCATGTTTTCAACGTAGAGCGCCTTTCCTGTAGACTGCATGGAGAGAGGAGAGAGAAGAAACAATTCGTTTTAGGAAAAAAACATCTATTTCTGTGTTGGTATGGTTAAGGATAACCTAACACCATAATCACATTCTCCTTGTGTGCCTGGCTACTTGTGTCAGCCTGTATGTGAACATCAACCCAAAAGACTCCTTTAGATGTTGCTGAACTAGTTACTATAAAAAGTATTTCACTTTCAAACACCCATGTTTCAAGAACAGAGGAATTCCGTACAAAGGTAATTTTGAAGGTATGTGTAGATGGAATTTATTGGGTCTTTTCTGAATGCCAGACACAGAGATTTCAGTAGAAAGGCATTTTATAAGGGCTACCTGGGAACTTTGGGTAGGCAGTAGTTATAGGTTTTTATTATTTATTCAAGTTTGGAGGTGTGTGTTCTGATGTGTAAGTTGTAATATAGGAGTAGGACTTTTGCCTGGGAGAATTCTTAGTTGTAGTCTGTAGCAGAAATGATAAACTCAGAATGTTTTTGTAAATTTAGTTCATCATGACCAAAAGCTTGATTGGAATTCTGCAGTGAGGAGGAGAATGGCTTTCAGGAGTTCTTAGGTTATTCTTTAAGTTATTAACTTGTTGAATTGTGCATTTTTCAGATTTGCAACTTTAGAAAATTCTTAGCAATTTCTTTCAAGGCCTTTAAAAATTCTTCAGTATGTATTTTCCGTAGTTTAATTATCTGCTAGCATTACACCTTCAGAATTTACACATTAGTCATGATTAACCTTTGAAGCTTAAATGTGGGTGAATTTCCAGTACTGCTTCCCCCTCTCCCACTCACTCTCTCTCTCTCAAAATAAATAAATACACTTAAAAAAAAAAAAAGTCCCTGAGGATAATCTTAAAAAAAAAAGAAGAATTTTGTTTGCACCTACGGTCAGATATTTTCAGGTGGGACTGATTTTTAAGGGTCAGAAACCTTTTTTTGAACTTTACAATTGTTTGGGCTTGGTTGCATTCATTGTTGTTTAAAATGATCTTTAGTAAGGAGAGTCACTTTAAAGGAAAATTTTTTTCATTGTTACCCTCATAATCTCCATTCGTGGCAAGTATTCTGGAATATTAGATTTTTCTTTGTCTTCATCAAGTAAAACAGGCCCATTTGATGCCCATTTTAAGATCTTCCTTCTGCTGCCTGTCTTGTGGTCATTTAACTTCTCATTAAGCCCTCCACTGGAGATTGTGCCAGAAGGGGGAGAAGATGAAAAGCAAATGAATCATTTTCTAATAGTTAGCAGCTCTGAAAAAATGATTTAGTAGAAGGAATTGCTGCTATTCCAGAAATTCTTTCGGATTATGTTTTATTTCATTCATGTGTACTATATCTGAGATGTTCCTAATAGTCATCGATTTAGAGGCTGATTGTGCAGCTATTGGGTGACCAGGAATCTAACTGCTTGTTTTGGTTTGTTTCTTGCTGTATCTAAGCATCTCCACAGAGAATGTTTAGAAGTAAGGAGTAGGGATAAAATTTAAACTTTATCAATACTATTTTTTTTTTTTTCCCTTAGAGCTCTTTAGTGAACAGTGTGATTTTTTTGGACAGTTTAGTCATTGTTTTTGGAAGTGACTAATGATAACTTCATTTTATTTTGATGTATCTGCATCTTATACACAAATGTAGGGAGACTTTTGGGTGCTTTTTAAGAAACATGGGCTTATATAGGTTCCCATAATTGCTTTCTTGAATAATTAGGCTTGAGGTTTCATTACTTCTTTGTATTGGAACAGAACCTTGGCTTTTGCTGTGGAACAGATTCAAAGGCATCATCTAATTTTCTTTTTATGATTGCTAAAGAGTTACCTTGTTTTGGTTCAGCGGTAAAAAGGGGAAAGGGTTAGTAGTGGACAGACCTTGCACAACAGTTGTAACGTTGATGATATCTGATTTTTTCCTTTGTCTTTGGTCTCCCATTTCTCATTTAACCATTCGGATATTCCTGGTTTAAAGTTCTTTACTTCACTTAAGACAGAGGACACCAGTCTTCAGTCATGATAGTGAGTAGGTTCTTGTTATTTTTCCTCAGGGGAGTTTTTACAAACCCATTGTGACTGCTCACTTAGACTCAGGTCCTATTAAATTTGTAAATAAAATCTACCTGTGAGGGTGTCCAAAATTAATCCTTTCAGCTTTTTGTTTCTTGGATTCAGTTCTTTCAAATTCCACCCAAAGAGGCGATTGATAGAAAGATCTAGACTAGGAGACAGAAAATCTAAGTTTTTAGTTACTTTCCAACTGTGGAAACTTGAGAAAGTCATTTAATCTGTTTCTCTATTTTGCATCTCTAAAATAGGTACAGTAATTCATGCACTACTTAATTGTATCAAGAATGTTGTGGGAGAAAAAGTTCTACCTCTTTTTATTTAAATTGTTTCTTCACATTGGAATCCCTTCTCTAAGGTTGTCCAAATATTCCTGCAGAGTTCTACTGAGTGAGCTCTTCCTGAAGTCCTCCCATTTGGAAGTGTTCTTGCTCTTTCTTCCCAAAGGCCTCTGCTAGTCCATCCATTATGTAGCACTTCTGAATTCTGTACAGTTGTTGCATGTTGCCTTTCTTCACAGATAGAAAGCTCCATGAAGGCAAGGATTGTATCTTCCCTATTTCTGTGTATCCGCATTGCACACTCCCCCCCCCCCCCCCCCCGCCCCGCAGGGAACCTATAATAAATGTCTCAGTTGACTGAATTATTTTTTAAAATGTTTATTTATTTCGAGAGAGAGCAACAGTAGAGGAGGGGCAGAGAGAGAGAGAGAGAGAGAGAGAGAGAGAGAGAGAGAGAGAGAAAATATCCCAAGCAGGCTCTGTGCTGTCAGTGCAGTGCAGAGCCTTATGTGGGGCTCGAACCCACAAACTATGAGATCGTGACCTGAGTTGTATGCTTAACCAGCTGAGCCACCCAGGTGCTCTGACTCATCTATTTTTGAGGCTGTCAGGAATAAATACTCTGGGTGATGGGAAGATGCCAGAGATGAGCCTGTTATCAGAACTTTTGGATGACTGGCCTTTTAAATCACTTCATTACTGGAGGGCCTGGATGGCTTAGTCAGTTGAGTGTCTGGCTCAAGTCATGATATCATGGTTCCTGAGATCAAGCCCCGATTGGGCTCTGGGTTGCATAGTGCAGAGCCTGCTTGGGATTCTCTCTACCCCTAACTTACTACTCCTGCCTGCCCCCCCCCCCCCCCCCGGACTCTTTCTCTCTCTCTCTCAAAATAAATAAACATTAAAAAAAAAATCAGTTATTGCTCTGTCCACTGTATCATGTACTGAATCGGATGCACATAATGTAAATTGGTAAAGCCTGTTTTCTTGTTTCTATTTACTTCAAGTGCTATGAAGCAAGTCAGAGGAATGAAAAGTTGTCACAACAGCCCTGAATTTGACATTTGTTCCATTTCTCACCCTGTAGCATGTGGAGGCCTATCTATATCCAGCTGCTGAGTATGGAGAATAAAACCTGACTGCACGTTGTCTGGTCCACATTTTAGCTTGTTTTCTTTGAAGAATGTGCAAGGTGGAAAAATAGATGCTTCAGGCTCTGATTTCAGCCCATGCTGTGCTATGCAAATGTTCTCTACATGCCTGAGTGACCTTTTTGAGAAAGAGCCTTTGTGATCTTCTGCAGCCAGGGCCTGTTCTGGGAATAGTGTGCCAGATTTCTCTAAAAGTGGGAAAAGTGAATCTGTTCAAAGACCATATTAAAAAGCCAGTGCTTTTCCTGGATAAATAACTGATAAGTTCGTGTTTCTGACTGTGTCTTGCCAGAGCTTTTGAAATTTGCTCTGCAGTTTGTTTTGCTGGTTGATTTGGAGAATGATGTGTGTGAGAGGGGACTGACTGAACCAATTCCATAGCTGGGAAAGTGTTTAAGTGCTTTTGAATTGTAGATAAAAATAAATTCAAACAGGCATCATTAGTGTCTGGGTGTTTATCAATGTCTTCAGGCTGCCTCTCCGTAAGTGCCGGCTGAGTAACTCGCAACCAGATTTGTGAGGTTCTTTTTGTCCCAAATTGTGCTCTAATGATTTGGCATTTACATTGGCTTCTGTTTGTTTTATTATTGTACCGAATGAAATATATCATTATTAAAAGTATAATTAATTTTTTTAATGTTGTAAAAGAAATACCATTCTGATATATTTCTCTTGGAAAGCGATACTGGTGTCACTTGAAGTCTTGGAGGTTCATGACTTTTAATACTTTTACTGAGATGTTTACTTTGTATAGCTGGATAGTTTGTATAGTTTGCCTAATGGATGAAAAAGAATTTTCTCTTTCTCCCTTTCTCTTAAACCAGCTTTTTGATAAGGATCATTATAGGTTTGCACCAGAATAAGGCTGTAGAGTTAATCGTAATATTCTCCTGTAGAAATTCTAAAAATTGAATTTTCAGAGAGCGTAGGTAGAATTTGAATGACTGGTTTACTAACTAGGCTCTTCCTCCTTCCCTAAGCATAGGATAATTTTTTTCTCTAAAGACGGTCAATCTCTTAGGTATGAGTAGAAGTTCCAAAGGAATGCTTTCTTCTCCAGATCTTTGCCCTATAGCTAGTTTTGGTTGAGCAAAGATGAATAGTTCTCTGGTGGTTGGCCTGCTCTGTTGGGTGGAAAAATCCTTCGCTGTTTTCATGGTTAAATGCTCTATCATATGTCTTTTTCTCTTCCCCAAGTTTCCCTGGAACCTGGGCTCCCTGAGACGCAGCGCTGGAGCAGATGGATAATGGAGACTGGGGCTATATGGTGAGAGGCTTTTGCAGATGCATTTTGAAGGCTGGCAAATAATTTTTGTGTATCTTTTCCTTCGTCTGTATTCTTAGGTATAACACATCTTATAAGAATGAAAATTGTAAATTAGTGCAACACCCCCTCCCCCCTTAATTAGTTTAGATTATTTTGGGGGTGTTTTTGTTTAGTTTGGTGTTTTTATGTAGGCAAAGTCAGTATGAACTCTCCAGGTCACTTTTTATAATCACTTGAGAAAGCTCATCATCATGAGCTTAGTTTAAGGACCTTTTGGTCTTTAAAGTGTGTTGTTCTTAAAACTCTTCCTTTGTAGAGTAGTGACTATTAAAATAGTCAAGTAGGTAATGGTGTAGAGGATATTTTCTTGTGTTAGGGAAGTTAAAGGTGGAGAATGTGCCACTTCTCCTATCTGTACTTTCTTGATGTGCATGTCTTCCAATTTTTGTTTTCCTTTGGTAAGAAATATTTCACTTGCCTGGTACTTGAAGTCTCTCTGTCTTTATTTTTATTTTATTTTTTTCTTAAATATAATTTCTAAAATGGAAGGTATGTATTATTTAGAAAAGCTGGTAAAGGTCAGATTGCAACGTTAATGTGCAAAAGTGAATATGCTATCAGGTTATAAAATTTGAAAGCTGCCTTTGAATATATGAGATTGTGTTGACTAAACTGTATTCTAATTTAGTATTTGGCACTGTTCTTTCCATGGCTAAATTATAAAGATTAGGACTGCACAAATTTTTATTTTTAAAATAAATGTTACAATTTCTTCTTTTTTGAGTGGGAAAAACAAAGTAAATATTTAAAGTAGGTATCTTTATATTGTCAAATCATTTTTATTATGTGTTAAATTGAGTTAAAATAAAGAAAGTCTCTTTTTTTTTTAATCAGAAAAAAATGAGTATATTTCAGTTTGGCCTTTCTCTTCCCATAGTCTGGTTTGACCTAAAAACTTCTCTGTAGATACTGGGCCTAAAATTAAATGGCTTTGGAAGTCATTTTTAGGGTAAGGCTTCATTACCGTCCATTTTTAGGGTAAGGCTTTAATGAATTAGATTTAGCCTTTTCCTACTGAAAAAAAATGTTAGATCCCTTTATCTGGGTAGGTTTATCATTAACAGTAAAGCTGTTTTGCCTTATAGGATTGGTAAGTACATTATAGCCTGAAGGAATCTTTTGCTTTGCTTGTTACCATTAATTTTCTTAATTTGTCAAAGTTAAGATTTAAGAAATTTCAGATGACTGATCATTTTTTAAAAATTTCAGATGACTGACCCAGTCACGTTAAATGTAGGTGGACACTTGTATACAACGTCTCTCACTACATTGACGCGTTACCCGGATTCTATGCTTGGAGCTATGTTTGGGGGGGACTTCCCCACAGCTCGGGACCCTCAAGGCAATTACTTCATTGACCGAGACGGACCTCTTTTCCGATATGTCCTCAATTTCTTAAGAACTTCAGAGTTGACCTTACCCCTGGATTTTAAGGAATTTGATCTGCTTCGGAAAGAAGCAGATTTTTATCAGATTGAGCCCCTGATTCAGTGTCTCAATGACCCTAAGCCTTTGTATCCTATGGATACTTTTGAAGAAGTTGTGGAGTTATCTAGTACTCGGAAGCTTTCTAAGTACTCCAATCCAGTAGCTGTCATCATAACTCAATTAACCATCACCACCAAGGTCCATTCCTTACTAGAAGGTATCTCAAACTATTTTACGAAGTGGAATAAGCACATGATGGACACCAGAGATTGCCAGGTTTCCTTTACTTTTGGACCCTGTGATTATCACCAGGAAGTTTCTCTCCGGGTCCATCTGATGGAATACATCACAAAACAAGGTTTCACGATCCGCAACACCCGAGTGCATCACATGAGTGAGCGGGCCAATGAGAACACAGTGGAGCACAACTGGACTTTCTGTCGGCTGGCCCGGAAGACCGATGACTGATCTCTAAGCCTGGGAGAAGTTCCTGGAAACTGACTCTCCAGGACATGGAAGAGACTGATTTTTTTTTTTTTTTTTTTTTTTTTAATCACAGTGTGGGAATTTTTTTTTAATATTTGTATTTATTTGAAGGCATTGAGGACCAGAAGGAAGTTTTGTGCTTTAGCAGACTCCTCTACGTTTTGTTCCCTTTACCTTGAGTATGCATGTGCCTGTTCAGAGCCTCCAGATACCTTTTTTATAAAAAGAAGTATGAAAATCATTATGGTATATAATCTACTCTTAACAGAGCTTTTTTTTTTATTACAGTGCTACAATGATTTCTGATTAAATGGTCCCTAACTTAACTAGAAGGCTAAAAATGCAGGCATGAAAGAATAAACAGAGTACTCATGATGCCTTTGAGAAAAATCAAAACATCATGTAGGGTGACCTAGTTTCCAAACCAATAAGCAGTATTGTAATATTAAAGGAAAACTGTTCCAATCATTTAAAAGTACTTGTTAAGTACTGCTTTTTACAGTTATGACAACTGTTTCTTTCTATGCATATAAATCAAGCAACCAAATATCTGTAGCCATGGAAATGTCTGACTAGAAATATTTATATTGGATTCTGAATACAAAATGTCCCTGTGGTAGAACTCTTAATTCTATGCCTGGTGCAGTATAATTCCCAAGTGTACTGTCTATACCAGGAAAAAAAAAAAAAAAAAAAACAAACCTAATAAAAAATGAAATATGAAAATTAGGTTTGTATTTGTTGATTATTGTTACTTAAGGGGGGAATATTATATTCCTTGTGTAAAGTACACATTATTTGGTTTATGTCCCAGTGTATATACTGCCTGTAGCACATTTGTATTTGACTCAAGAGGATTCTGTAGAACCTTAGGATGCAGTCTACAGAACCGTACTGTGTTACTGGAGCAGGAATGGATGGAATTAGTAGTTTTATCTAAAATAATGCATACTTGAACAGTGAGCATAATAGGTTGATAAATTTTCTCAAATAGGACTTAGGTTGAAGATTATAGATTTTTCTTCAGTAAGCCACCAATTGTCAGCACTGAATATGACCCTTATTCTAGCTTCGTACTGAGCACAGGGACAGATTGCCTCTTTAGCCACTTTATTCTCATAGCGTTATGGTGGCCCACAAATATATTTTATTATTACAGTTAAGTCCGTTTCTGAGGAGAAAAACTGCAGTGAGTGGAGACTCTGGAGCAGTTGGAGATATGTATGTACTTTTATTTATTTCACTGTAGTTTTATTTTGAATAGTTGATTTGATTGTCTTTCTTGGAGGTTACAGGAAGGATTAGTTTAGCTACAGTGTGACTTCCTAGTTTACCAGAACACCTTATAAGAGAAATCCTGTAATTTCTTCCCTGTTTTCCTTTTTTTTTTTTTTTAATTTTTTAAATTATTATTTTAGAGAGAGAGGGAGAGCGTGAGCAGAGGAGGGAGGCAGAGGGGGGGAGAGAGAGAGAGAGAGAAATCTCAAGCAGGAATGTGGAGCCCAATGCGGGGCTTGATCCCACAACCACAGGATTGTGACCTGAGCTGAAATCAAGAGTCAGATGCTCAACTGACTGAGCCACCCAGGCACCCCTTTCCTATTTTCTAGGGGAAGTATGGAGTTCTGAGGCTGTGTGCTCTCGAGTAGGGTCCTCCTTATGTCCTCTTTATGAGAACATTCTGAGATTCTGTCCCTAAGAGGATGAGAATACTTACCTATATCCATTTTTGCCCGTGTCTCTCTGAAAATTTATTTTAAGATTTGACAAATGACCAACATCCAGAAACCTATAATTACCCCTTTTTCACCATCTTCAACTAAACTGTCTTCAGTCTGATATCTCTTCATGTTATTGGCAGGTTGCTGTGGTTCCAGTAAATGTGCTAGGATGAGGTTATCTTTTTAGAAAATTGTCTCATACTTCAAGCTGATTAGAGGTTACCTAAAAAAACATATTCAGCCACTTATGTGTTGTTGAGTTAGCTGAGGTAAATGCAAGACAATGATTTGAATTGAAAATAGATATAGAAATGGGAATAATATTAGTTGTTCCAGGATTTCAAAAGTTTAAAACTTACGAGGTTTCTTCCGTGACCATTTTACTGGGGAGAAGTTTGTTTTTGATAAAATTTCTCAGATTTGTTAATCATTAACAACTGAATGATTATTTTTATGAATAAATTAGAGAAAGTAGCCAGCTGAGATTTTTTGCAATTTTATGTGTCTGGTGGCATTTAATTTTGATTGTTTTATTTACTTGGGCAACATGAAAAATGTAGTTTGATTATATTTGGGTAATTTGAGACAATTATATCTTCTTTTGGGAAATTAAAAATTTTTTCTAATGTTTATTTTTGAGAGAGACAGAGTGTGAGTGGGGGAGGGGCAGAGAGAGAGGGAGACACAGAATCCTAAGCAGGCTCCAGGCTCAGCTGTCAGCACAGCCTGACATGGGGCTCGAACTCATGAACTGTGAGATCATGACCTGAGCCAAAGTCAGAAGCTTAACTGACTGAGCCACCCAGGCTCCTCTGAGGAAAATTTAAGTTGTTTTCACTGTGAAAGAGTTGATTTTCAAAAACTGATATTTAGTTGTATTCTCAGGACTCTACATTTTATTTAGAGTATTAGGCACTTTCGGAGGATTGTGTGTGCACACATTGTGTATGTGCTTTTAAGCCTCAGATAAATGTGTGCTATAGACGTGATAACTAATAAGTTCATTGAGTTTTTTTAAAGACCTAAAACGCTGGTGTTTAACAAAATAGAAGCTACCAATGGATAGCGCTACTATTTTTTATTTCAAACATATTCAGAAGTAAAGAGAATAGTGCAAACATTCATGTACCCATTGATCATCTTCAACTATTTGCTCTTTTTTCCCCTCCCATGGATTATCTTAAAGTAAATCACAGATGTTTCATTCATTTCAGACTATGTCTCTAAAAGATAATGATTCTCTTTAAAAAAATACATACTTTATTGGGCGCCTAGCTGGCTGAGACGGCAGACTCTTGATCTTGGGGTCGTGATTTCAAGCCCTGTGTTGGGCGTAGAGCTTACTTGAAAAAATCAAAAAGATATGAATGTATATATACTTGAAAATATATAAAGTGTATATGAAGTGTACTTTAAAATTTAATGCTATATATGCCATTAATGCTATATATGCCATTAAATAGTGCCGTTATCACATGGTGGTGCCTCTTGAATGCTGCTGATTATTTCACAGCTTGGCTCTCGAACTTTGTAATAGTGGTCTTAAATACTTCTCATAGGCAGGGTTCCCCTATTTGTAGAAAAAAGTGCATTGTTAGGATATATCTGTCAGGATTAATGACTTTTACCTTCAAATTAAGTTTTTCATTTCAAAAAAGTATCATTACATAAGATGCTTAATTTTAAAAATTATTTTTTAAACCTATTTTGTGTGAACATATGGGGAACATTTTTTCCAAAGGGCATCCTTCCTTTTCTCATGCAGATTTTAAATTGTATGCAGGTGGCCAATTAAGAAACAGCTTATCATTTGCTTTTGGAATTTAATACAAATAAAATGCTTGACTTTTTGAGGTTCTTTGAAATTGAACATTTACCCACAAAGCAAGGGGCCAGAAGGCGGAGCCAGGTGGGCAAGGTACTCTCAGATCACATTATCGCCCATTGTCCTCTAATGTATGTCTTGATTCTTTCCTGCCCAGCTCTAGCTTCATCTTTTATATTGTTTATTTACTTTTTTGCTTGTCTAGGCTAAAAACTTTAAGCTCCTCATTGAAGACGGTGTTTGTGACTTTTTTGGCTCCCCTGTAGCCTTAGTACCAAGAATAGTTTCTGTCATGTGGCATATGCTCAACAAATATTTGTTGAATGACTGAATGAATGAATTGGTAAATATGTTTAATGCATCTAGCAATTACTTGGACACATTTTTACAATAGAATAATTGGGGGAAATAGGATTCTTGTTTTGAAAATATCCCCAGTGATTCCTGCACTGTTTGTATCTATAGGGAATCACTTAAATACGAGTTCATGTACGGAGCAGGAACAACCTTTTGTAGCTCACTTTGGAGAACCTGGCTTGAAATAGCATCCAGATTAGGGGGGGAAAAAAAGCCAAAGAACACACCATGGCTAGAGTGAACCATGAGAGAGCGCATCATTCTGTCTAGGGATAAAGCTCAACACTCAACCTGCCCCAGCTAGAAGAGAGACTGTCTTATGGTTCTAAGACATTTAACTTAGCATAGCACTTTTCTTTTGGTAGAAAATATCAGTGAAATATAGTCCTGTTTGTACTTTTGTGTCTCCAAGGCAGGTTCAACGTAGTTGTTGTTTTAATGTATTTGAAATACCTGCAGTGTGCCATTTTCTACTAGTGCAGATGAGGAAAAATGTCTCTTACTGCAGCTTCAAAATTATAGCAGATTAGAAAAATATACCTTAAAGTGCTATTTTGGTGGACTCTTGAGGAGCCAGTAACATAAGATTATATATATATATATATATATATATATATATATATATATATATATATATATATTAGCAGTCAACTGACTGTCATTTTAAATAACTGGAGACATTTCCCCAAGGTCATTTGTAATCTCACATTCCTAAATTGCTGTGCATGGAAGAGCCATGTTGCTGTACCTGTCACCTTTGTAGCAAGGTGATGTAAGCCAAGATGGTCAGAGTCTGCAGCAATGTGTGTGCAGCAGGTTCCTTCATCTTACTGTGTGGGTCATAAAACTATGTTCGTTTATTCCATAAATGCAAAGTGTCTACTCTGAGCTAGATCCTGGAGTTAGGGAGAGGAAGAGTCCATTCTGTTCACAGTCCAGTAGCAGGAGGTAGGGAAAAGAGAAAAGTGAATGGGATGAAGTGCATAATGTTTTATCTGTTGGTGCTGTGGGCCAGTCATGCCCCTCATTTACTTAAGCCTGCCCTCATATAGTATCCAGATTAAATGCTTTTAAAATAAAGGTTAGAAAGGAAGTAAAACAAATAAGAACGCTCCCTATGTTCTTTAGTGAAGATGAGGAATCAGAAGAAGTGGCATATTTCCTTGTGTTGCTAGTTAAGCAGGTTTGAGCTAGATACGTCAGCATTTGCTGACAAGTGTTACAGCAGTCAGTTTTTCTCCGGAGCACCAAAGAGCATACACTTATCCTTAGACCACAGGAGCTAATCTGGAGTAGGAGGACTGCTGTCGTTTTATGACAGGATTTAAATATTAGAAAGTAGGGAGATGTAATTATTAGAAAAAGTAACACAGCACAAGTAGATTAACTGTATTAAGAAGTAAATGTATCATACGTTCTTTAGGTAAGTTCTTTATATTGTTGAGTTAAAAGGATGCCTTTTTGGAGACAGGGAATGACCAAAATGGATTGATTGGCCTTCTATCTGACAAGCCTCTTGGAGGTAACCAGTTCTGTTATAACTTTAGATAATTGTGTTAAATTAAGCCATGAGGTATGACAGGATGCAAAATGCAAAGAGCAAGTCTAACACCATGCTAAGTGTGAATGAAAGCCTGAGAGTTGCCAATTTTATAAGGTGTTAAGTAAGACACCTTTTCTGAAATTTGACCTAAGGGGTAAAAAAGTAAGCCTCACTATCTGAAAACATATTTGCACCATAGAGCTTAAAATAATCTGTTGTGTACCTATAGACTATTGTTTTGATCATCTGTATCAAATCTATTAAGTATTAGTTACTGAATTCTGAATATAGGGTTGATTTCTTTACTCTGCTTATTGTAGTCATTGACATTCATAACCTTTCCCAGTGAGGCTTACAGCAGAGAGTCTGGGACGCAGGCCCCAGACTGTTAGGATTTTATGAGTCCTCCCCTTCTGTTAATGACCTAGAGTTCTGGTATTCTCTCTTAGACAGCTGGGGATCTTCTTGCCATAACCCTTGTAATTGTTTATATGGCTTTCCTGGGCTGCTGATGGCAGTACAGCAGCCTTCTTTGTTCCTGGGATTGTGTTCCTCAGAATGGATAGGAAGGAGGCATCTCTAGCAGACAGATGTGAGAGTGATCTCCCCACCCCAAGTTTCCTATCACCCATTTTTATCACCACAAAACAGAGTTAAAGGCTGAAAATAAGACGGCTAAATCACTGCAATGATTTATCTTATTTTTGTGACTTAAAAGCTAGTTTGCCACTATGTGTATATGCTCTTAAGTATGTCAAGCCACGATTTAGATCTTGGGCCTTCCTCCTAATTCCCTTTACCAAATTCTGAGCAATGCATTTTGCTGATTGCAGTCCAGACTCAGAGTTCCTGCCAGACCACATCCCTACTCCTGGTTTCTTTTATGTATTCTCTTTTAAACATGTGCTATGCCAAGCAATTTCCAACCTAATGGGAATCAATTAAAATGAGAAAACATGGAAGTGTATTCACTGCTTGTTCTCCGCTCTCTTACATAATTTATAATGTGTTCTACTCAACTACCTGAGTATTGGTCGGTGACCTCTGAGCCCATTCGAATAGACGTTCATAGACATTGCCATCGTAACAGCCAAGTGCTGAGTTTAAGCTCTGATCCGTGAAGTCAAAAGCATCAGTTAACAAGATGGCATCCTTCCTGTGAGAGAAAACAAGAGTTTGTGAGTATTTTAGATTGCTCTTATGAATCTAATTAATCAGGGATGGTGAATAACAACACCTAATTAGAGGTTGCATCATTATTCACTTTTGAACAACTCAGCTTTAATTTTTTAAACGTTTTAATTTTTGATCAGTTATATATACCATAGTATAAAGAGTCTAGTAGTCTTCAAGGCTTGTTAGTTAAAATCAGTATATCCCTGTCCCACCTCTACTTCCTCCACCCTGCAATCAGTCTTGGTCTTTTAGCGGCTATTTTTGGTATTTACTTGAATATCTCTAAATGTCTTGTTTGGATTGCTACTTCTTGATTGTTCAGTTTTAGATATTGTCTGTTGAGTCTGCATTACAAAAGATGTTTTTAGTCCCCTCCCTTCACCCCTATCTCATCCCCGCTCTCTCCTGCTTCTTCCCCTTGGCCTTCCCGCTCCCAATATATAGTTTAAATACTGGTCAGACTTGCATTTGGTACTTACATGGTTATGACTATATGTCTGCATATTATTGTGACTTTATGTATCCTGCTCACAGTTGAGCTGTGTCCCCACCATGTCTCCTATTAAGAGGGATCTACTTCCTGGCCTGCTATTTCTCTCTCCAACACACATCATCCTTAGTGATTTCATTGTCTACCTGAATGTTCCTCTAAAACGTGGCTTCTCAGTTCATGGATCTTCTCCTTTGACCTTGTTCTACAGCCCCGCCTTGTGATTCTCCACCAGGATCCCACCCCAAGACTTGACGGCAACATCTGTACTTTCTCCGCGATGCAGATGGCATTCCTTTCACCATCCCTGCTCTTTTAGCTTACTCCCTCTAGTCTTTTGACTCTGATAACCCTTTTTTTAATTTTCTGGGTTTTTTAAAGGTTTTATTATTTATTTATTTATTCATTTATTTATTTATTTATTTATTTATTTATTTATTTTTGAGAGAGAAAGAGAGAGAGAGTGAGAGTGAGCAGGGGAGGGGCAGAGGAGAGGGCGAGAAGATCCCACGCAACTCTACACTCAGCTTGGAGCCCCATTTGGGGCTTGATCTCACCACTGTGGGATGATGACCTGAGCCGAATTCAAGAGTCAGATGCTTAACTGACTTAACTGACTGAGTCTTCCAGGCAACCCCCTTTTTTTTCTTTTTTCAAGCAACAAAATGTGCTTTATTTTAGCCTATTGAATGAAATATTTTTTAACCTTTTTTTTTTTTTTAAGTTTATTTACTTATTTTTTAGAGAGCATGCACGCGTGCAGGGGAGGGGCAGAGAGAAGGAGAGAGGGAATCCCAAGCAGGCTCCGCCCCGGCAGCGCTGAGGCCAATACAGGGCTCCATCTCACCCATGGTGAGATCACGGCCTGAGCTGAAATCAAGTCCAGTTGCCCAACGGATTGAGCCACCCAGGTGCCCCTGAATGAAATATTTTAAAAAATTGTTCACATACTTCTCTTTCTTTTTTAACAAAGGGTAGAAAGCATAACATGCGATTTTTTATACTCTTCCCTAGCCCTCCTTTTGCAAGGCATTTGAGATGACTGGGATACTGTACCTACCTATTTTAATCCTCTCTGGATGACCCTTCATCATCGCTGTGAGGTGATTTTCATTTAGGGCTGTTTATACTTCCTTGACCTTCCTGGCACCTGCCACTTATGTAATGTCCCTCATCCTCCTGGTGGTCTCCCTTCCTTTCTTATTCAGCTGAAATTCCATGGTCTTTTATATTCACTTCCTCAAAAATATATTCCACATTTTTCACTGACTGTGTGACATCACCTTTGTGGCTCTATATGGCCGACCGGAAACCAGTACCGAGCGGTGTAACAGGCTCAAGTGGGCCCTTCCGGCTGCCTAGCAATCCTATGACATTGCTCTCATTCCTGTACTCTTTTATTCTCTTCGGGGATTATTTCACACCTTCTCTCTAATCCTTAAATCCATGCCACCTGCCTCCCTATCTCTCTCTCTTCGATGACTCTTCGTCCCATTTCACTGATAAAATGGAAGCAGTAAGAGCACATCCACAAGTTCTCACCTGTGCACCTATAGGTATGGTGCTTTCTCTATTTTTAGCACAGGTATGCAGTTCTGGCTCCCAGCTCTCGCCAGTCCCTCTCTGTCCAGTAGATGCCTTCTGCTCTTGCCTACCAGAAAACGATGTTCTAGAAATTCTCTTGCCTTTGCCTTACAATGTCAAAGTCCCCATCTCTACTGAATCGTTTTCGCACGTGAACATGGTGTGCTATCCCCCATCTTAACAATAAGCTTTGAGTCTGTTTCCTTCTCCATCATCTATTCCAGATCTTGACTCCCCTTTATGATAAAGCTCCTTAAAAGTGTTGTACTTGTTTATGCTTTGCTATTTCTTCTTCTCCACCTGTTCTTGTAGACTGGATCTGTTCAGGTTTTAACTTCTGCCACTCCACTGAAATAGTTCTTGTCAAGGCCTCCTCTTCTTCATCTTTGGAGGGTCCCAAGACTCAGTATTCCAGCCTCTTCTCTTTATCCAGTCACTCCATGGGATATCCTCATGGCTTTAAATACCAGCCATATGCTAATGACTTCCAAATTGATCTCTCCAGTCTCACTTAACCTGCATTTTAACATCTTCCTTAATTTCTAACAGGCTCTTCAAACTTAACATGTTCAAAACCAAACCCCTGGGGCACCTGGCTGTCTCAGTCAATAGAGTGTGTGATTCTTGATCTCAGCGTTGTGAGTTTGAACCCCATGTTTGGTGTAAAGATTATTTAAATAAATAAAACTTAAAAAAATAAAGTGCCAAACTCCTGATCTTCTACAGCTTTTCCTGTGCATCCTGCCCAAGCCTGGCACATTTATAGTAAATAGCTACTCTGGCCAAAAACCTGAGCTCCTCTCTGTCGCATACATCCTGTACCTAATCTGTCAGCAAATCCTATTCTATCTTCCAAATATATCCAAACTTTAGTCACCTCCCACCACCTCCAGTGCTGGCACCCAGTCTAACCCATCGTCATCTTTCACTTGGATTATTGAGGTAGCCTCCTAGCTGGGCTCCCTGCTTTTTATTTGTCCCCTGCCCAGTTCCTTACTGTCGCAACTGGAGTGATCCTTTAGAAAAATACATCAGATGACTTCAGACTGTGTCTTATGCTATGTTGAAAACCGTCCCCTTCTCACACAAAGTAAAAGCCAAAGTCTTAAGTCTTTGTGATGATCCCTACCCCCATCGTACCTCCCACCCCCCGCCCCAGTATACCCTTACCTCTCTGCCCTCTGCCCTCACTCTCCACCTAGTCACATGGCTGTAGCCTCTGTGGCCTCTTCTGTGTTCTCTGGATGGATGTGCCAGGCATGCTCTGGCCTTCAACATTTGTACTTCTCTGCCTGGAGTGTTTCCTCCCTGCCCGCCCCCAGCCCATGGCTCCTCTCACCTCCCCTCCACTTGAGATCTTTCCTCCAACATCACCCTCTCTGGGAGGCTTTCTCTGACTTACTTAAAACCACTGTCCCTCCCACTGCACCCCCAGCATTCCTGATCCCCTTCCCTGCTTTCCTTTTCTTAGCAGTACCATTTTGCATACTGTTTGACTTATTTTTTCTGTCTGTGTTTGTCTCCTCTAGTCTGCAAGCATTTGTGGCCTTTTCAGTCTGAAACTTCATTTGAAGAGTATTTTCTTGAATTATTTAATCAATGGCTTGTTCCCTTCTGTTTTCTCTGTCTGCTCTTTCTAGATCTGTTTTTTAGATGATGGACAGTTAGGATCAGTCTTCTTACTACTTTAATGTTTTTTCTTAATTTCTATCTTTTTGTCTTTTTGCTTTCTTTTCTGTGCAATTTATGCAACTTTATCTTCCAATCCTTCAATTGATTTTTTTCCTTTCCACTATCATTTAAAATTTTGTGTGTGTGTGTTTTACATATTTTTGATAGAGAGAGAGAGACAGAGTGTGAGCGGGGCTGGGGCAGAGAGAGAGGGAGACGCAGAATCTGAAGCAGGCTCCAGGCTCTGAGCTGTCAGCACAGAGCCCAACGTGGGGCTCAAACTCACAAACCGTGAGATCATGACTTGAGCCAAAGTCAGACAGTCAACCGACTGAACCACCCAGGCGCCCCCCTGAATATTACTTTTTAAGAAATGACATTCTTGGCTTGTGGTTGGAATATTCCCTCTTAACTCTTTGAGGATATTACTTATCTTTTAAAAAAGAGTCCTTCTCCCAGAAGATTCTCTTCTACCCTCCAAGTTATTTAGTTCTTGCTTGTTTGGGCTCTGTTTTATGTCAGGGGCTTCCTGCAGGTGTCTGGTGATCCCTGAGTGTCTGACCATAGCTAAGAGTGGGGCATTAGCTAGCTGCTTAGAAGTCGGTGTGCTTGCACATATGTGGGATTCACTATGGGGTGAATTGGGGGACCGTGGGGTCAGTGTCTTTGGCTCTCTCTCCTTTGGGCTTGTCAGATTCTCCAGAGAAGGAGTGTGCTATCATCTTCCTGTAGGCCACGAGCCTGGCTGCCAGCTTTCTGGGAACCAGGGAAAAGAGGGCTGGGGGAGGGGGCTGTTAGCACGGGGCCTACAAACATTTGTTCAGGCTGCTGTTTTCTGAAGGGTGGCCTCATTCTCACCTATGCCTAATGTTCCCTGGCCCACAGACCCTCTATGTACCCTTCTGCCGGGGTGAGGTCAAGGAAAAGGCTCAAATCACTCACAGAGGAGGGGAACTGAGGGTTCGGATCCTTCTGAAACAGACTTCCAGCCCATCCTGTGGGTCTTACCTTCATCCCCATTGCCAGAGGTACACAGCACTACTAGTTCTTGGGGTTCTTTGGTATAACTTGTTTCCCACTTCTGATTTATGATCCAGTTTCCCCAGGTCTGCTAAATCACTGTCCATTTACTTTCTTATATTTAGGTTTCCTTTCCTGTTTTCTTTCTTTTTGTGGGTCTATACCTTTTTAAAAGTTTTAATCCCTTTGCTGGTGTTTTGTTGGGTTTCAGGAGAACAAAAGTAAATGCATATGTTCAACGTGCCATCTTCACCTGAACGTCCCCCAACTGAGATTTTACGACCTTACGACCCCTTAAACAACTATAAACTGGGTCAGCTAAGTACCATTGCACACAGAGCTGGTTCTTAGCATCACATGGAATAGCGTGCCATCCTTTATTTGTCATCTCAGAAATCAGGTTGATACCAAGTAATCAGGCAGAGAATTGTGACACAGAACTTTTGTAAGCATGGAGTCTGTAACATACCTGACAACCTTGCAATAATAGGAAGATTACTTAAGTACATATGTGAGTAAGTCAGTTTGTGGGTTCAGTGCATGTGTAAGTTGCCTATTTGTGTCAGTGCTGCTGGTCTTGTCCTAAGTTGTAAGTCTTTGGCACCAAGGCAAGCACTTAGAAATGCCGTTGCAGGTTAAGAACAATCATGCTTATGAAGTGTTAAGGTGATCTTTTGTGTTTCATCATCACTGCCAATCAGGGCTAGAATATTATTGTCTTCATGTACTTTAAATGCTGAGCATTTCCTGGGCTCCTGGGCGGTTCAGTTGTTTTAGCATCCAACTCTCGATTTTGGCTCAGGCCATGATCTCATGGTTGGGTTCTAGCCCCTCGTCGGGCTCTGAGCTGAGTGTGGAGTCTGCTTGGGATTCTCTCTTTTCCTCTCTCTCTGCCCCTGCCCCACTCATGCTTTCTCTCACAAAATAAGTAAACTATTAAAAAAAATGCCAAGCATTTCCAGATTAGATACACTTGGGCTGAACTGTGCAATACTCAGTTCTGCTATTAGTGGTTCCCACCACTGGAGTCTGTACATTAGGGAAAGTTTAATACCTGGGGCATAATTCTATAAAATGTATTTTTGACAGTTTTGATGATTTAATTGAGCATTTACCGACTGCCAAGTATCTGTTAGGTGCTTATGTGAAGCCATAAATGGTTTATAACATGTTGCATGTTGTTAGAAATAAAACTAATTTGATCTAGTCTTTTTTTTTTTTTAAACTTTGTCATGAGTAGCTTATTTTTTTTTTTTTTAATTTTTTTTTTCAACGTTTTTTTAAATTTATTTTTGGGACAGAGAGAGACAGAGCATGAACAGGGGAGGGGCAGAGAGAGAGGGAGACACAGAATCGGAAACAGGCTCCAGGCTCTGAGCCATCAGCCCAGAGCCTGACGCAGGGCTCGAACTCACGGACCACGAGATCGTGACCTGGCTGAAGTCGGACGCTTAACCGACTGTGCCACCCAGGCGCCCCGAGTAGCTTATTTTTTAAATTTCAAATCTTTTTCCTTTTTATTATCTTAGTCTTGTAGATTATGTGAGCTATTGGAGGTCGTAGGGTAAGACACACACACACACACACACACACACACACACACACACACACACCATACCACCCCATATAAAACGGCATCATATTTCCTCAGAAAAGGTTGCGTTCTCAAGGCAGCCCATTTTTCACTTATGGACAGTGGTGACTGCTCTGTATTATTTTAATTTCTTTCTTCCAGTGCTCTGTTCAGGTTGGGGCTTTGGTTTCAATGTGTTTAAAGTGATCATTTACATTATATATAATGTAACAGAATGAAAGTATTGCATTAATATGTCATGACCCTAAACTACACTGCATTATGTTGCATTTAAGAACTATTTGTATTATTGTTTTATGAATCAGTGTATGAATTGCTGAGTTAAAAAAAAAAAAATCTCACCTTGGAGATGAGGAAGGATTAAAATAAGTTTAGTCAACTTAGTAGGAACTCACTTAAACACATTCAACAAAGACTAGGATGCGTTTGAAATAAACAGTAGCCCCACCTTAACTTTCATACAGTTGAAAGCGCATACTCTGGGGTCAGACAGGCCCCAGATTGTATCTGGCTCCTCCCTGGCTGACTGTGAGACCCTGGGCAAGTTACCTAACTCCCCTCAGCCTGAATTTCCTCCCCAGTGAAATGGGGAGATTAACAGTATTTGTTTCAAAAGGCTATAAGGACTAAATGAGATGAGGTATGTGAAAGCTTTTGGCATAATGCCTGGCACACATAAATGTTCCTTAAATGTTAGTCATGATTCAGACTCATTAAAGTTTACATATTATGAATATGTGGTATGCTTCCTTTAGGTACTATTCCTATTTCCTTTACAATGTTGAAGAGTTCAATTGAGATAGTGAGATAATTTGTTTTTAAGCATTTTTATTCCTAATTTTTTTTCTTTCACTAATCCATAATGCTTTATGTTGATGTAATCATGCTAGAGTGTAAACCTCTCCAGAGTGGTTTGCTGCTTTTGCCAGACCCCACTTAGCAAGATTTTGGAGCTGAAGGTTTTGGAGTTTGAAGTGAACAAAGGGTCTAGGGCTAGTCTCTGAAGATCACCATGGTTTGAGGGCCAGCCACTTACCGGATGAGGGGGAGCAGATCCAGGTAGGCTGTTCTCACCGCATCCACTTGGGCCCCAGATAGGAAGCCATCGTGAAGAAAGTCACCCGAGTTTGTCAGGATGCCATGTAAAGCATAGAGGTCACAGAGGCGTTTGAGCACCTGCTGAATTGCTGGTTCATTTTCTAGTTTGTCCAGAGTTTCTGTAAAATTCTTTACACTGACATAATGGCAGTGTGCCTAAAAGACACAAAGATACATTAGCTTCTGATTTCTGACCTCAGAAGTCCTGGAAGCTTAGGAAGACTGCTGGAATAAGCCCCCTGTGGCCATGTGTTTCCCAGCGGGCTGGCAGCTGCCTTTTCTCCTGGCTGTGGGTCTGACTGAGCCTTTTTGATGGTGTGTGTGTGTGTGTGTGTGCGCGCACGCAGGCGTGTGCTTATGTTGGGGGCTTGTGGGCTCTGGAGCTTGGCCCTTAGCTTCCTTATTTTATTTGGGGGAAATTTCAAATAGATTTGAAAAGTAGAAAGAATACAGGGGTATTGGAGGCTGGCCTGGAGACAGTGGAGGACAGTACCACTCTTCTTAAGAAAACAGCTATTTATTGTTTGCCATGTTCAAGGCAGTGGTGTGTGTGTGTGTATATATGTGCTTGTGTACGTTGTGGAGGAGAGAAAGTAGAGGCTCAAGATAGACACAAAATTTATCCCAGCTAGAGAGTAAACTCTGTGAGGTAAGCAGGGCTGTTATTTAGCCCATATCCAACAATCTTGCTTTGTCACTGGTTAAAATAAAACTTTCAGGCTCCTGGCTGGCTCAGTCGGTGGAGCATATGACTCTTGATCTCAGGGTCATAGTTTCAAGCCCCACATTGGGCACAGAGCTTACATAAAAAGCATAAAACTTTTGGTACAAGTTGGTAAGTGACCACTGCCCTCAACCCTGTGAGAGCCCCTTGGGTCAGCCAGGATCCTTCCCTGGGACTTCCTCCTCCCCACAGCTCAGCAAATAAAGGATGAATGCCTGACCCAGCAGGAGACTTTCAGGCCTCTGCCTCCATTAGGCCTGAAGTGCTTTCTGACTGGCCCTTGCCCCTGCCCTACCAGTTGTTAGGTATTTTGAATATTCCACTTCTCTCCAAGACAAATCACACTATAGTTATCAGGTAAGGTATATGAATTCCATGGGGGCAGGTGGGTAGGGAGGAAAGGAGAGCATATTAAATTCTTCTCAAATCTTTATGTATAGACAGATTAGCTGGTGATCTTGTCAAAATGCAGATATCCGGATAGCTTCCCAGTAAGGCCTTAAGTAGCTAGGCTTAGACTGTCTTGAGGGTTCAAAGAAATTTACTCAGGGGGACGAAGAATGGGAAAGGCCATTTGAGGCAGGGGGGATTTCCTGTGCACATGGCTGTACTTGCAGGAGGCTGCAAGCAGTCTACTGAGGGGAGGACAGACTGTACACATTAGGGCAGGTGGGCCACCCGGGACCTGGGTCAGTAAAGGGCTGTGAATGACATGGTTGGTGATGTGGAGAACAAATGCAAAAGAAATGTAGATGAAATTAAATTTCCTTATAAGTTGCAGCCCATTGACAAGTACTTGAGACAGGCCGAATGTGACATTCCTCCAGGAACTTCCAACTGCCTTAATGTTAATACCTTACTAGAGGAAAAAGCCTTAGCTTGACAACAGCCGGGTCTTCAGGATCCTGTAACTTACGAAAATCCTTTCGGAAACTTCCTTTGTGTCTACCCCTCCCAGTTTAAAAGTATATAATCACTCGCTCCTTACAACCCCCACGGCAGCTCTTTCAACACGTGGGTCCTGTCCCCGTGCTTTAATAAAACTACCTTTTTTTGCATCGAAAACGTCTCAAGAAAGAATTCCTTCTTGACCGTTTGCTCTTTAAGCCTGCTTCAAATCACATCAGTCAGGGTTTCATTTTGTGGGGGTCAGAGAACCACCAAAGTCTTCCACAGGGAAGTGACCCCATCAGGTTTCTCACTTTGGGAGGGATCTGGCTTTCCCACGGAGCCTCCGCACGCGTGCGAACACCACCACTTTGCCACCTGGACCTGGTGTCGTCACAGGCACGCAGAGTTTGCAATATTTGGAGGTAGAAGAGGGACAGATGTGCTCTGCTGCCTCTGTGGAGTCAGACAGCCCTCCGTGCTCAAACTGGATAGACCCTGCTCCCCTGTTCTAAGCTGAGGGCCACATCCTTAATTTCTCAGGACCATGGGTTGTGGAGTGCAGTGATCAAAAAAGAACTGCCTGAGGGCCCTGGCCTCTGCTTCTGTGACAGGGTGAACCCCACTTTGGCACCATGCTCTGAACACAGTGAACTTTATTTACTTTTTGTATATGTTGGTTTAAATCTTGCATCATGCCTAATTTGGGTGAGGGGGTGGGATGTGTTGCATTGCCAGGTGCATCTTTAATTTTACATGTATTAACTCATTTAATCTTCATAATCATCATAAAAGGTAGGTACTGTTATGAGCTCCATTTTGCAGATGAGGAGACTGAGGCACTGAAAGATTAAATTCCTTGCCCAAGGTCACATGGCTAGTAAGTGGTAGCAACGAGATCCATATCAGAATAGTCCACCTCCCGGTTAAGAGTCTGTGCTCTTAACTACTACGCTGTGTTGCCAAAGCCATTAGAGACCGAGGCTGGATTATAGTGGGTACCAGCATTTGCTCCAGTGGTGCTAGGGACTGACATCTCTCCGAGGCAGGGTCTCAGATTATAGGGTGAGAGCCCATCCATCAGAGCTTAAAGTTCCTGTCGATGCCCCTTTGTTTTACATACTGGGAAGTTACAGGCCAGAAAAGGAAGGACAACCAGGGGTCAGTCACATAGAGAGGAAAGTCATACAGAACTTAGGCCAGGGCTTGTTCCTTGTCCACCACTCTGCCACTGTCCCCAGTCCCCTTGTGTTGTTGCCACTCTCTACCTGCATATTTCTGGTTTCTAGATGGGACCCGGTGGGTGCTTAATGTTCCTGCAGAGTACGTGGTTCTTCCAAAGCACGAAGCTCAGACATTGCAGATTTCTCTGCCCATTATGACTTTGGAGACTTATCTTGGGCACCATCTCCCCAGGAAGCCACTTTTCTTCAGCTTACAATGGCTGGGGGAGAAGGGACTTGCTCTTCTCCTCTAGACTGGCTGAGCTTGGTGCCCCTAGAACTTGGGGATCACCTCCCTCCCTCACACACAGTGGCTCTCTGGGGACACGGCTTGCATCCATGAGGGAAAAGAAAGCAAAGCAAAGCGTCATAACTATTTCCTACCTCTGGGACTTCATTCCTTTTAGTTCTGTTTCCTCATCCTTAAAATGGAGATTATGCTACTCTCACCCCCAGGGTTGTATGTGTTAAATGAGGTAACCCTGGCACGCATTGTCTGGTTCTTTGGAAGGCAGGGCATAGGTTTGGAAAATGGATGAATAATGGGTAGCTGTGGTTCCTTTTTTGGTAGTCTGATGAGAGCACAGCCTCGGCTCACCCTCCTCTGTGTTAATAGGACATTTAGCATAGCAGGGAGTGCCCCTGCGGTGGACACAGCCCAGTGGATGGTGGCAGAGTTAATACCAGCACCAGCTGATGTGGGAGGGGTGGTGGGTCACCAGGTGGCGCTCATGCCCAGCCTGCCGAGTGAGGGCTGCTACCAAACACTTCTTTGGGCTTTCCTGCCATTTCCTGGGCCTGATGCCTGAGGATTGAAGTGTTCACCATGGGTTTTCCAGCTGTAGGTAGGGTCAGAGTGCCAGCTGCCTAAGCTCGAGCTCTTTCTCACCCCGTTACTCTCTGAGACTTGTTCCTTACTTCTGCGCTCTTAATATGTCTGCATCCACTCACTTTTCTCCATGCCCTCTGCCAGGTTCATGGTTGGGACCACCCTCAGTCCTTGCCCAGACTGCTGCTGCCTGCTCCTGACTGGCCCCCATTGCTCCCTAGGCAGCCTGCATGTCTCTTCTACAATGAAACTCTCATCACCTCACTCCCCTGATACAAAGTCTGCAAAGATGTCCCATTGCAATGAAAACAAAACCAAACTTCTCGCAGTGATGCAGAAGGTCCCAGGCCTAGCCTATCTTTTCTCCTCCCCAACCTGCCTTCCTCTTCTGCTTTCAGGCTTCCTCCTGTAGCTCCTCCTTGAGGATCTGTATTTTCTCAAGCACCATGCCTTTTCTTGCCTCTTCCTTCTTCACCTGCTGTTCCCTTTGCCAGGAAATCTTCGTTTCCAAAACCACAGCCTCTACCCTTTGGCTGGCTAATTTCAGCTCATCCTGGAAGTCTTGGCCTACATGCCACTTCTGGGAAGACTTTGTGGTCCTCAAGCTGGGTAGAGACGTACATCTCTGGGATCCTGTGGCAGCCTGTGTCTCACAGTGCCCAGCCCGATGCCTGGTGTTGAGGGGGTGGTCAAATATTTGCTGACTGAATGTGAATTATGCACAAACACAAAACATAGTAGAAATTGAAACAGACATCTAAGGATTGCCTGTGGGGCTAAGGGGAGACTTCACCTGCTTTTCTATCTGGGAGGAAATATTTGAACAACCTGAAGCAAATCCAATAACACTGCCTCATTACATTTTTTTTTTCCCTAAGAGCTGTCAGCAAGATTGCTTTGGAATTAAGTCCTTTAATTAAAATACCCTGCACAAAAGCCTTGGAAGTGAAATGAGGGCAGCCACTGAGCAGGGCTGGGGAATAATGGCAGAGCTCAGATTTTCTCAGCATGGTGGCCTGCTGGGGAAACCAAATAGGCCCCTTTCAGTTGGAGCTTCAGCTGATGGGCAGCTCACCTTAGCAGCCTGGACGTGCATGACAGTGGTCTGGTTCCATGCCTCATACCTGTCAGCCCCGGACTGCATCAGAGTCTGCAAGTGATGCACTGAGTCCTTTATGAGCCTGAAGGCCAAAGAAAAAAAGGTTCAGCTTCCTGACTGAGTGGGAAAGGGACTGGTGGAGTTTGGTCTCAGGCTGCCTGGGGTCCCTCAGAAATAGAAATACAGTAATTCCCATTTATTGACTATTTGTGTTATAAGGCTAAATGCTACACATTATCTCTTTAACTCTTAAAAATTTTTTTTGAATATTTATTTGGAGAGAGAGAGCTTGAGCAGGGGAGGGGCAGAGAAAGGAAGAGAGAGAGAATCCCAAATAGGCTCCAGCTCGTGAATCATGAGATAATGACCCGAGCCTGAGCTGAAACCGAGAGACGCTTAGCCAACTGAGCCATCCAGGTGCCCCTTTCTTGAACCCTTTTAAGGGTAGGCATTCCCAATTTACAATGGGGAAAACTGAGTCCCAAACTGGTTAACTAACTGGTCCAGGGTCACATAACTAGTAACTAACTGGTCCAGAGTCACATAACTAGCAGCTTAACCTCTGACCTGTAAAGCCTGAGCACTCTAGGGCAGGCACTGACCCTCCTTTCTAATGCAGACACCATCCTGATACCAGTAACTTCTGTGGCTGAGCAAAGACAGTGGTTTTCCTGTAAAGGCTAGTGAGGCCTGTCAGTCACCCAGTCTGTTTCAGGTTCTTCCTAAGGAAACTTAAAAGGCAAGAAAAGAAAACCAAACAAACCCTTGTTCTCCAAACCACTAAATTGGTCATTTGCCATTTACTTAACCTTTTCCTTTTATTTTCTATTTCCTGACCATCCGCTCATGATCCTTGGAATTTGTATGCAAAGCAAACTGTTTATTAAGCGATATTTATTTTTTTTCTTGTCAGGGAATAGATAAACAGATGTCACATTGAGGTCCAAGCAAAAGTCAGTATAATGGCATTTTAATTACCCTGAACAGCCTTATTTTGCACTCTCTACCTCCCCTAACTAAAATATTAGATCTGTGAGGCTTAGGCTTTTCTTGACTGGTTTACTAATAGATCTGTAGTACCTAGAACAGTGCCTAGCACATTGTAGGAATTTAATATTTGTGGAATAAATAAATGAATGTCCAGAGTTGCTCATGATTTTGAAACAATTATTAACTATCCTGGGAACCACAGGTTGGGGTATTAGGGCCTCTATGAATATTGGTGTTTACTTTTATTTATTTGTTGGTATTTACATACTGATGTGGTACTTACACATGGTACATTCGTTGCATTGCAAATCACAGTAAAAACCTATAGATATAAAAAGTTCCTTGCACTGGCCAGAGGGGTGATGTCCCACTAGCTCAATGAGGATGGGGAAGTGATGGTGGCTGATGGATGTGACTTCCCCTTCTCTGCCCACGGTGACAGGAACTGAGAGGACTGAGGTTGGGGAAGGGGGTGCTTTTTAGAGGAGTATGCATGAATGCTCACCCATCCCATCCCAAAGGCCCTAGTGTAGGAAGGAGCCCGTCCCCAAGTGGAATGGCCAATTTCTTGCTCACCTGGCTGCCACGTGTGCCCAGGCCGTGGTGTAGAGTTGTGGGTGGAGGAAGTCAGCTGCTTTCTGGGCTGGGCACCTGGCCAGGTCAGGTGCAGTCAGGTACGCAACAGACTGAGGGAGAGACCTCTGCGATGTGGAGTCTTGGGATGCCTGAGCTAGCAGGTAGTTTTTCTCCAGAAACCTGGGGGTGGGGGGTGGGGGTGGGAGCCAGTGAGCAGCGGGAGCCCTGTGGGATAGACCAGCGCCCCTATCTCCAAAAACACACACTCTTAGACTCCCTATAGGAGAACCAGGACCATGCAGTTTCTTGCCTGGTCCCTCCTGATGGTTATCCTCACCCCAAAGCCCTCCCCCCCCCCCACCTCCCCAGCTGTGAGGCCCTCAGGGCCATGCACCCTGAGACTGTGGTTTCTTCCACAGTGAAAGGAGGCTGGAACTGCAGAGCTGGGTAGACACTCAGATCCTGAACCGAAACCTTTCTGGTATCTGAGCAAACAGAATTTATTCTTCTGGTTAGGATCTTGTGATTTGGGGATTTATGCTGAATTGTACAGTGGCAGCAGAGATTAAATTTTCTTACTTGAGAAAGGATAGGTGTAAGAAGGCTAACACGAGTGGGAGAATTACAGGTGACTCTCGGCTTCTTTCCTGTGATGATCCAGTGCTTATAGGCTCTGGGCTCAGCCAATCCTGGATTCCCAGGCAGCTCTGTTGAGACCTCTGTGATGCTTGTGGAAGTTACTTCACCTCCCTTGGCCTCAGTGTCTCCATATTTAGATGGGGATAATAATACTCACCTGATAGAAGGTTTGTGAAAACTGAGAAAATATTTGTATTGCTTTTATAATGTGGGACACAGAATTTCTAATACATGATACTGTATCCCCCTTATAATTAAAAAAAAAAAAAGCACCATAATACTACATATTATAAATTTTTTCAAGAATATTATATAGCCTGTTTGCTAGCAAGCCCTTTCTCCTTGCATGGGGAAACATGTGCCCTGTTGAGTCACCCGAGGATAGATAAATGTGAAAGGCCTGGTCAGTCCGAGCCCCCACAGACAGAAGAGAATGAACAGAAGCCACCACTTGTCGGTCGCGAATCCTGGGTCCCTTCCTGCCTCTCAGGTGGGAGCTTCCGTGAGCAGGCCCTGTGCTAATCCTGAGGACAGTTGGTGGGCAAGGCCCCAGGAGATCTGGCTCACCGAGAAGAGACACTCGGATGGTGTTGAGTGGGAGGGTCAGGGTGGGCATCTAAGCAGCGCCCCGCAGAATGAGCCGCTTACAGCAGCAGGCCCAGCAGGCCAGGCCAGAGTATTCGGGGGAGGGAAGGGAGCCTTCGTGAAGTCCGTGCTGGGAAAGAGGAAACTTGGCCAGCTGGGGAAGGGAGGTGGGGGGAGTGGGGATGGGGGCGGGCAGTGTAGCATTTTCCCACTAGCAGTGGGGAGCCACCGAAGAATGTGAAGCAAGGGAAAGCTGCACTCTTCTCCAGCCTTCCTAAAGCTCAGGATGGGCGGGATCCAGACTGTGTGGGTTGGTTGGGTGGTCTCCGCATGGCCCTGCCCAGCATCCGTTCCCACCATGGACATCGGCTGCCGCTTCAACCCACGCAGGGGCCTTACCTGGCCATCTGCAGGTAGAGCACAGTGTTGTCACCCTCATAGGTGCAGGCGGCTGTCACTCTGGTGACCAGTGAGGGCAGGCCACTCAGCTTCGAGTAGCCATGGCCACCGCAGGCTTTGCGGCACAGCTCAGTCCCCCAGCTGCACAAGTCTGACACCATGGCCTTGATTCCTGAGCTCAGTGCATGAAGCTGTGAGAACAGGGGGTCAGGGCAAGTAAGGGGGCCCTCCGGTAACAACCATGCTTACCGCTCATACAACCTGCTATATGTCCATGACAACCCCGTGACATAAGATTGTTTCCTCAGCTCTCAACTTTATGACTGAGAAGGCTGAGACTCAGAGATGTTATGTGACTTGCCCAAGATCACACAATGACGCAATGTAGCTGTAGTAAAGACAAAGGAAAACTGTCCAGGCCAGTGTCTCCAGGATCCCTGGAAGAGGGTGCTTCCAGGACTGGGCTCACCATCATCCAGGAGTTGCAGATTTTGCTGGTCAAGTGGGGTTGTTGGAGAGCTGTCCTGTGAGAGTGGAGGTCCACCACCAGCCCACTGGCCTGGGTTGTACGAGGAGCTTCCAGGCTGCAGACCTGGTTTGAGCTTTTGGTTCTTGAAAGCCTTTAACCTATCTTTCAGACTTTTAAGTCCTTGGGAGGAAGGTTATGTTCCTTAACCTCTCTGTGCTTCACTTTCCTAATCTGTAAAATGGGAATATAAAATGCTGCCTGCTCTACAATTGAGAATTAATGAAGCTATGCTTATGAAGCCCAGGGTCTGGTGGACTAAATGTTACAGTATATCTAAGTCCTTGGTCCTTTATCTGAGACCCTTGGGGCCGGATGTATTTTGGAATCAATGTTTTTTGAATTTTAGAAAGCTAAAGCAGGGCATTTAAGGTAGATTATATATAATACTCAGAAGAGTCTGGGGCAGCCTTAGTGATCAAACTCATTAATATTTCTGCTGCAAAATGTATATACGTCCAGTGGGATAAATCAGATCAATTCAGGTCAAATTGTGCCACCAAATGTGTTCTCAATGACTGTAATTTTGGGGGGCTTTTTAGATTTCAAATACACACCAGGGATTGTGCTCCTGTGTTGTATGTATTATGTGTGATTATTCCCTCTAACATTTTTGGAGCTTTCTGGAGGCCAGATGTAGGTGGATTTATATGTCAAGGTACAGTTCACCCTGCGTGCCCTGGGATGTTGGAAGGCTGAGAGGAGATAGTAGAAGGAGCCTGTGGGAACAGGGCTGTGGCTGCATCCCAGTGATGAGAACAATTTCAGCCATTTCCCAGCTCCTGCACCCCACCCCTCCACCCCCAGCAGATAGCAGGTACCTCAGGCAGGACGCTGAAGTCTCTGTTCAGAATGGCATCATAGGAGCTGTGGAAGAATTCCAAGAGGTTTTTTGTCAGGAAATGGAATGCATAGACTGTGGCCAGCTGAGGAAAGAGTTTCTGCTGCTGTGTCTGGTGGTCCAGGACTTTTGCCTCTGGGTCACTGAGTGGAAGAAAAGAAGAAGGTTTAGAAGATTGCTACATGCCACCTCCCCACTTCCCATATCCCCAGTCCCATAAAATACTTAAAAACTGATAGCTTTTGTGGGGGGGGCACCTGTTGGTTAAACATCTGATTCTTGATTTCAGCTCAGGTCATGATCTCATGGTTCAAGCCCCACATGTGGCTGACAGTGCAGAGCCTGCTTGAGGTTTTCTCTCTCCTACTCCCTCCCTGCCTCTCTCCCTCGCTCGCTTTTGCTCTCTCAAATAAATTTTAAAAACCTGATAGTTTTTTATAACTCACTGCAAAACTTGACCTGAACTGACATGAAGTTATTAATGATCTTAAAATTCTATCTAACATGAATATCCACAAAATTCTCTGCAGAAATATTGACATGTTTGCTTATGGATGTTGCCCCTTATGGGGGAAGTTTACAAAATTACAGCATATGCACCATATTATCCTGCTAAAATCTGAAAGTTATGAATTCCAACATATTTGGTCCCAAGGATTTCAAGTAAAGGGTTGTGGTCTTGTACCCCTGATGATTTGAAACTTGACCTTTCAAAGTCCAGGTACACATTGTATGTGCTGGGAGGTACATCGAGCCTAATCAGTAACTCTGAGGATGTGAACTTGGGTCTGATGGAATCCTAAGGTAGGGACTGTATTTGCCTTGTCTGTTGCTGTGTCTTCAGTGCCCGAGACTGTATCCAGCATGAAGGGGCCTGGAGTAACTATTTTGTGGATTAAAAGAAAGCATGAATGTGAGGAGCCTCCCATGGCTCTCTGGGAGGAACTCAGGTCAGCAACCCCTCACTTAGACACATACTATTATAACCATACTTGGGACACTTCTGCAACCCAGAAAACTGAAGTCTGGATGGGACGGCAGCAGCACCTTTCCCTGGCACCCCTGTCCTCCAGAGAAGACTCCCTAACCCCAGGAATCTGAAGCCCGGGCCAGCACAGGGACCCTGGGTTTGCCAGAGGAAAGGGTCCTGGGCTACAGGCCTGGCATGCTTTGTTGCTTTTTACTCTTAGCACTGCCCTGAAAGATTGCTCTTGTCACCCTGTGTCGTAGGTGAGGAAGTTGAGGGACAAAGAGGTGGGGTGACTAGCATAAGCTCCCACAGCTGGCAAGTGGCCTAGCTGTGGTCCACCCAGGTCTGCCTGGCATCTGACCTGCAGTCCATTTTGCTTAGACTGCTGGATCCTTCAGTCCATGGCATGAAACATCGCCAGGTTCTTGGGCTGGAAGTTCTCTCATCTTCACATTACAGGTGAAAAAAATGAGGCCCAGAGAGGGCAAAGGACTTGCCCAGGGTCACTTGGCAGAGTTGGGACAAGAACTGGCAGGTTGAAGCCCATCCCTCAGCACCACTAGTTGAATCAGTTATGGCTGTACCTCCCCTGCCATGCTCACTGGGGCACCATATGCTCAGCTCCATGTTGCCACATCCTGGGTGCATGTCCCCATGTGGGACATAGTGGTTGTATATTATTTTCTGTTTACAGCAAAATTATTTGCCGTTTACAGGCAGTCCTGTATTTTCTTTTGCTGAATCTGGCAATTGTGTGCATTTCCACAGGCATGCATATGCATGGGTACACATACACATGTTAAAAAACAGAGAGTAGTTGGCTATTTGGTCCCATAGGGCAGAGGGAGGATTAGCTTGACACAGTCACATACAACAAAATGGATCCAGACTTGGACATACCACAGGATGCTGACAGTTCCAGCCAGACAGAACCGACTTCAGCCGTATACTGTCTGGTATGACAGTTGGGCTTTTCCAGACACAATCACTCACATCCTGACAGAACAAACTCAGAAGCCACAGTCACCTGCAGTTTGGCAAGCGGCTGACCCAGACACACTCAGCTGGTCATAGCCGGGTAGGACCCAGTTGGACTTGGACAGACAGACTGAGTTAGATCTGATGGTCCAGGCCAAAGACAAATGATCTCACAGAAACCCCATGGGGTCAGACACTGACAGACACAGGATGGGCAGCCAATCAGCCAGGGGTTAGAGGGAGCCAACAGAGACCCTACAGACATGGCCAGATGGGCTAGGTCTGGGCAGGTGTTGCGTGTGTGTTACGGGGGTGATGTGTATTCCCAGCACCCCACTCTGGCAGAGGGGTGGCAGCAGGGGGCAGGTGCTGTGGGAATCAGAGCTAGTTCTGTCTGTAGTGGTCAGCCTGTGGGTGCATCTTGCCTGGGCCGGAGGCGGGACTGCCGGCGGATGACCGAGTAGCGAATGGCGATGACACAGGCCTTCTGCAGAATGGGTAGTACCTCGCCCCAGAGCAGATTCACCCGTGTTATCACCATGGAAAGGTAGTTGATCTGCAATTTTCCGAGCTTGAGGTAGGTGCCATCTGGCAAGACCTGGTGGGCCAAAGGCAGGTGTTGAGTCTGAGCCAAGACTCCCCAGACTGTCCTATACCCATAACTATGGGCTTCATGCCCTGCAGGCACCACAGTCCTCAAACCGCTCACCTGGGACAGATGGCCGACTACCAGCCAGAGCGTGCTGGTGTGGCCGCGCTGATTGTTAAACACACCCGTGCTTTTTGCGAAACAGCCACTGCCCTAAGTGCCTTGGTTCACAGCTCCTCACCTTGGACACCTAGGACCTCCCCCACATCCACAGCTTAAAGGTAATGCCTGGCAAGATGGGGACCTCCAGAACTTCCTCTAACACCTGGCCAGTGTCCGGTCTGTGATTGGCTGTGTCTAGGCCTCACTGCAGGTAAATACGCTTTCACTCTCAGCCCTTCCCTCTTCTCACATTGCTTTGCCACCCTACCCCATGACTGCTCTACCTTCCCATTTACCCGTGGTAACTCTGAGGCTCAGGTAGGCCAAGTGACTTGCCCAATATCACACTGCTTCTAAACTGGGTTTTTACACAGATCTGTGGGATACCAGAGCCTCTCTGAGGTGGGGTCTGCTTCTCTGCCCTATGGGGGAGGACCCAGAGACAGCAGCAATCTGCAGGGGGCCACCATCCCCTCTCCAGGCAGCATAAGTTTGCAGCATCTCCAGGACCCCCACCTGTGTAAAGCGACTCAGCATGTTGTCTCTGGGGATCCGCACATGGTCCAGTCGCAAGAAGCCATGGTCTGTATAGTCAAAGCCCATCTTGGGCCCAATGTCTCCAACAGTGATTCCTAGAAGGAGATGGAGACGGGAACATCTATCAGCCAAGTACTTTGTGTGGGGTACCACACACACGTTCCAGTTCCTCTGAGCCTCACGGCAGCCTGTGACATTGGGGTTTTATACCTGTTTTGCAGGGGACCAGGCTGAGGTCAGATTGGGTGCTGATTCTTGCTTAAGTTCACCCAGCCAGTTAGCATGAGGGCTGTCCAACCGGACTCCTCCCTGACCAAGGGAGACATGTTCTAGCTTCTCCCATGACCTCTGGGGCCTTAGGACAGGGAGGCCGTCCTGGCAGGGGTCCTGGGAGTCACATGGGCTTACCTGGCAGTGGGGTGTGGTCCTCAAGGCTCCGGATGGGCACAATAAAGGCGTGCATTCCCTGCCGGGCTCCTGAGCAGATCAGCTGGGCCTGGACCAAGGCGTGGGTGGCTGACCGTCCCACTGAGGGCAGAAACACGAGAGGCCCAGCATGATCTCTGGTGTAGGAGGACTTGGTGTACAGAGCAGGCAGGCTGACTCTCCTCATCAGGAGCCTGGATGTGGGTCCAGTCTGTAATGGGTTAGGAGGACCAGTGTGGTGGCATGGGGCAGGGCAGGGCACTCTATGAGGCCAGGATAGGGTTTGTTTGATCTGCCTTCACAAATGGTGTGGGTCAGAGGAGGATGCACAAGGAGCCTGAAGGGTAAGGGGTATTTTCCAGGGGAGGAGGGCACACAGGGCAGGGAGGGCAAGGCAAAGGGAGCGGTGTGCTCAGAAGCTTGAGGGCTGGCTTGGCTTTGTGGGGCCAGGAAGAGGAAGAGATAGCATCTAGGGTAGCAAAGCAATGCTTTTTCAGGATATCCCTTGACTCACCCTGACTCCTCCTTGGAAGTGACTGGAACAGTCCAGAGCACTTTAATGGGATTGTCTGGCTCTAGAGTGCACTGGGTTGGAGGGCTTTATGACAGCCATTCGGTGGCTGGAGGTTCAGGGGTTCTAAGTGTCAGGTTTGTGGAGCAACCACCCCACAGTACACAGGCACAGTACACAGGGTCGGGAGGCTCAAGGAGGCTGCTGGAGATATTGAGTCATTTTCTTGGGAATCTGGGAGATAGGGTCTATACATCAGAGCTGCAGGAATGCGCATGTCAGGATCCGTGGTGAGAAAACTGGTCCCTTACCACAGGGAGAGGTGTGCTCTGTTTCCCTCTCCCCATCCCAGCCGATGGGCGCCTTTGTGGCCTCAAAAAGTCACTGATCCCAGAGAGGGGGAACTGCCCCCCAAAGAGCCAGATAAATCCAGCAGTGTTTTGCAAAAGGCACTGTGGAATGAGCAAGCTTTTTGTTTTTTCTGTCCTCAAAAGTCTATAAATGAATCTATCATCCACCTAATAATAATGAATACAGATAATTGCCATTTCTCAATATCCAGGTGGTGCCGGACCCTGTGCTGATGCTTTCCAGTTCTTGCAGGGCAGGTATTACCGATGAGCCCCATTTTCCAGGTCAGGAAACTGAAGCTCAGAGAGGAGAGTGATGTGCTCAAGGTCACTGGCCAGGAGGGGGCAGAATTGGGATTTCAACCTAGCCTGATTGCAAATGTGGTTTCTTTTTTTCTGTGGCTCTGACATCAGACATCTGACATCCATTCCCTCCCTCTCTCTCATTGCGCTCTCCTGTAGCTCCCTTATTTCTCGGAATTCTCTCTGTCTCAATCTTTCTCCCTCTCTGCTGATCTCTCGCCTGTCTCTTTGTGTTTAGTTGTATTCCTCATATTCATTGTGTTTTCTTCCCCATGTAAGTGTTCATCAAATGGGTCTGGAAGTGCCATCGGAGGTGTGTTGTCACATCTGGGGAAGAGGGCTTTGGTGGTGCCCCCTCTCAGGAAATCAGAGCTTCAGGGAAGCAAGGTGTGGTCGCCACCTGGTGGCCACCGGGGGCAGTGTGGTGCCAGTGACCCGGCTCTGAGCCTGCCTTCCTCCGTGTCTGGAGCAGCGGCAGGGAGCGATGTTTTTCTCTCTAACTGTGTGATCGAATGGAAGCCTAATCATTAACCTGGGCGATGAGAGGACCTGGGGTTGTGGAGAGTGCCTGGGACTAGGCTGTGGTTCTGTGATGTGTGTGTGTGTGTGTGTGTGTGTGTGTGTGTGTGTGTGCGCGCGCATGCGTGGCGTCTGTGTGGGGGCAGCATGCTTGTGAGAGAGGCCTTGGCCCTCATTCCCCACAGTTGAGTTGGTTTCCTCAGCTACTTCAAAGTTCCCTTGGAGGCCTCTCAGCTGCTCGCTGATGAAATTATTCACATCCCACCTGTTTAAAGTGAGACCCTGAAGTTCAAGAAAGTGAATTGATTTGCTCAAGGTCACTAGCCTAGACCAGGGCATCAATCCAAGGTGCACTGGAATCAGAGCCAGTGCTATTCTGCTGTCCAACTTTGTTCTCACTGGGGACGGATGGGGCTGGCGGGGGGGGGGGCGATGGATACTCACGGTCCCCAGGCCACCATTTGGTGGCAGTCATCGTGGGGCTGTGTATCACAAACTCCTGGGTGGCTGCATCATAGGTGGCTTCAGTCTCCAGGCCCTGAAGATATGTCCCTTGGAATCAAGGAGGGGAGTTAGACATGGGGCCAGGGTAGGCATCTCACCTGGGGAGGAGTGTCCTGGTGGGCCTGGAACTGCCAGGCACCCGCCTAGTCTGGGGTGGGGGGAGCTCCCTGCTGTACCCTCAGGCATCTCTCCTCTTTCACCTGTGGGCTGTGAGGGGGACACATGGCCAGCCCATGACAAGGGATGGTCGCTGACATTTCCAGAAGGAATGACTTGCCCATTGCTAGCTCATACAACCTGTTTGTGTAAATTAGAAAAAGGTACCTCCTCCTTCAAGACCCTTGCCTGCCACCCGCTGGAATGTTTTCACATGAAATCTGTACAATGTCTGACCACTGAGATGTGAATGGGCTCTCCGGAACCTTGCACAACCTGTACACAGCGTCAGGAGCCCTGGCTCACCGTGTCCCAGTTCTGTCTGGGCGTATGTTGTGATGATCTGTAAATTATTGCAGAGTGGGGCCCATTTGGCAATCTGCTCCTCTGAGCCCAGGCTCCTGAGGGCTTTCAGGAAAAGGCTGTGTATATTTAAGGCCACTTCTCCAGAAACGGCTCTGTTGGGGAGAGATGCAGTGGTTGAGTAGTGCCTTGGAGACAGGGACCCGGTACCATCAGCCTGGCAGCATGCAGGAGGGAAGGGGCACCTGCCATCCTGCTTTCCCGACAGCCACTGCCTTTAAAGTAGGGGAAAATCACTCATGGGGTTAAGGGTTTCCAGGTGATCCCAGGTAGATTCCTCTCTGGTGGAGCTACCCTGGGAGTGAGTACCTGTAAGCGTAAAATAATTCAGGACTGTTTTCCGACCAGCCCAGGCACTTTGCTATTGTCTGGATGTGGAATTTCCTCTGAACGGCGGCCTCATAACATTCATTCTGGGTCATGAAATAATTATCCTTCAGGCTGCATTTTGGATCACTGTGGATGATGCTCTCTTCCAAAAAACAAAGAACAGAAGGCTTAGAGATCTGGGTGAGGTTCCTGGCACCTTCAGATCTTCCCACCCGCTTGCCTCATGGACGTGGAAAGGAAGTCAGACATTACTATCATTTTACAGACACAATGACCAAGCACCCGAGGAGGGAAAGTGACTTGCCCAAGATTACAAAGCTATGCAGTGGCAGAATAAGGACCAGCACCCAGGTCTTCTGCTGCCTAGGACTCTTCTATCCTTCAGGTGGGCTCAGGGAATACGAACAGGTTTAAGACGTCTTTAGAGCCCAAAGGAATGAATCTCTAACGGTGAGATTTTGAGATCAAATTTGTTATTTGAAGTTGGGACTGCTAGCGAAGGGCTCTTCTTCCAAGAAAAGCATCCCAGCCTCTTCTTACCAACTTTCCTCCGGAGTGCAGTGTTCTTGGCTCCGCCATCAAGGATGTTGGTGAGCCGTTCCACGTTGAAAGACTGTATGTTCCTCTCACACTCTATGTCGGGGTGCACTTGCCTGCTCCAGGTATCCCCCAGGGACACTCGGTGCACTGGGCTGCCCATCCTAGCTGGGATCTGCTTGGTGCCTGAGGAGAGATACTTCTGGCCTCGCTGCTCTGAGCCTTGGTGGTTGTGGAGGCCGTGGGGGGTGGGGGGGTTGCTAAGAATGTGTGCAGGGTTTGCTGCGAAGAATACAGGTTCAGCCTGGCTGTGGGGGATGCACAGGGGTCCCAGGGGGAACACAGGAAGTGTCCAGAGCTTAGTGTCCGTCAGGGGCTGCTTAGCATAGGGAACTAACCCCCCTTAAGTATTTGAGTGCCACCGTACCCTACCGTGCTGCCTGCGAGCACTTGGCTGGAATTGCATGCAATAATTGCTCAGTAAATGGTAGTTCAGTACCTGTTTGTGGAGATTTGGGCAAGATCTGATCACAGAGCTCATGCTCTATCCACTGCAATGTGTGTTCACAAGAATTGCCTGGGGAAGTTCTCACAAAAAGTTAACTTCACACACGTAAAAAATATTTTGGTGAGCTTGAGCGTGTGGCCTCTAGCCACACAGTGGGAGGTGGCCAAGAGTTGGACAGGGTCTGACCACAGAGCACATGCTCTGTCTGTGCTATGGCCCTGCCAAGGGGACTCACTGTAGGGAGGGACCTGTGGTCGTATAAGTCTTGGGCTCATTTGGCCCATTTCTGTGAGCTTTGAGGGGAGGAAGCTTGCCTCTGACCTGGGAAGTGTTCCCCCTGGGACCCTGTGCATCCCCCACAGCCAGGCTGAACCTGTATTCTTTGCAGCAAACCCTCAGACTCTCAGAAGCTCCTCTCACCCCACTGTAAGACAACCACCGGATATGGTCCATTCTGCTTCTTAGGTATCTCAAATCCATTTGTTCCATCCCCATGTCTATCCCCCAGGCCGCCATCACCTCTCACCTGGCCTCAGTGTCTTGACTGTCTGTTCTCCTGGCTGCCAGGCTGAGCTCTTAAACTGTAGTCACGTTGTTTCCCTCTGCTGCTTGGAATTTGTCCCTTAGTGTCCACTGCTTGTAGAAGAGAGTCCATGCTCCCTGCACTGCCCTTTGTCCTGTTTCAGCTTACCTCCACACCTGGGTGGGGACTACCCCTCTCCTCCTGCCCTGTGCCTCTGCTATTTCCCCCAGTGTTTTTTTTTTTAAAGGACTATTTTGTTTTTTAAATAATTTTTAATGTTTATTTAGTTTTGAGAGAGAGACAGAGTGTGAACAGGGGAGGGCAGAGAGAGAGCGAGATAAAGAATCTGAATCAGGCTCCAGGCTCTGAGCTGTGAGCACAGAGCCCAATGGGGGCCTCAAACTCACAAACTGAACCCTGAGATCATGACCTGAGCCAAAGTTGGTGGCTTAACGGACTGAGCCACCCAGGCATCCTCCCCCTGGTGTTCCTGGTGAGACCCAGCCTCTAAGGACCCTTCCTCTAAGAAGTCTTCCTGGTGACAGCAGCACCCCTGGAAGAACTGAGTGCCCCTTTGCTGTCCCCTGGGGGCTATTAGAGTAGACAATATGGCTTATTTACTCGAATGTCCCCCTTCCAAGGCAGGGAGTGCCTGGGTGACCACTTCTGCTTTTCCTTGGATCCCATGAGCTTAGCTCTCATGTGGCTTGCTGTAACTCTTTCCTGCAGGCAGCCACTATTTTGATTCCCTTTCTTCTTCACCACAACCCTACAGATAAGGTATTGTTTTTACCATTTTACAGAGAGGTCAGGAAGGGAAGGAAGGAGACCCTGTAAGGTCACGCAGCACATACGGCAAATGGGATTCGTATGCAGGCTTCCAAATCAAAACTCCTGAGTAGATGGCAGGGCCGTGGGGGGTCTGACAGGGGGCCTGGAGGGTTCAAGGAGCCCCTATCATCTGCCCCCACAGAACCCCTGCAAGGTTGCCTCAATGGTCTCCTGTCTTCCTGCTCTACACTCTAACGGCTGCTGTCTCTTTGCTGTGCTTGAACAGCCCAGGCCTCCCCAAAACCAGCCTCTGCCAGGCTGTATCCTCTGCCTGGAACTCTTCTTCTGGAACACTCTTTCCACAAATGTCCTCTTGGCTCTCTCATTACATCCTTCAAGTCTTTGCTCAATATCACCTTCTCAGTGGGGCCCACCTGACTGCCCTCTTTAAAATCCCACGCCTCCTCTCCCTGCTCTACTTTTTCTTCTAACATACAAGGTAATTTACTCACTTATGTTCTTGTTTATTGCTGCCTTCCCTATTATAGGGTCAAGTCCAAGGGGGCAGGGGCCATTGTCGCATTACCCTAGCATCCTAGGGCCTGGCCTACAGGCAGGGTCTAGGAAATAGGGGTAGAAATGAAATGAAAGCAGTGCTCAGAGTCATTAGGAGTGCGGGAAGGGTCATTACTCAGGTGGGACAGTCCTTAGTCCCCAGTACTCAGGCTCCCAGTCCCTCCCCTGTCTCTCGGCCCAGCTCACCTGTGTCCTGTGTCTGTCCTTCAGGCTTGACCTGGCCTCTCTAGCGAAAGGCCTAGGTTTCCTATGGGTGGCCCAGCCCCTTTCTCCTCCCCTAGGATGAGCTGGAACAGGAAACACTGAAGGCAACACTTGGCAGGCTGTCCACTCTCAGTTGCCCCTGGTTCACTGTTGCCAAGCTCAAGTTTTTCCCCTGCCCCTCTGTCTTCAAGTGGGTGTGACCATGCTGTGCCAGAGCCAGAGCTGTCCAGGAGGATTTCTCCATGGAGCATCAGCCGCTGAGCCTCATCTTCCTCTTCCTCTCTCCACCTGCCTGGCCCTATGTCTCAGAGCCATTTCCCAGGAACATGCAGAGATTTGCATTCTGTGCAAGGAAACACCACCGCCCTCCACTGGAGTCCAGAGGCCTGGGTTCAAATCCTGAAGATTTGACTCTGAGTTACTTCACCTCTCTGAGCTTCCCTTCCCTCGTCTATAATTCACGGGGTATAAAGGAAAGCTCTTGGTAAACTGTGAAGCACCAGGATTTGTAACTTGAGACTATTACTGTTTTCTTGGTTCCCCAGGAGAGAATTTCTTAATTTCCAGGAGTGATGTTGAATGGTGGAACTTCTGATTCGCTGGCAGTCTGCTGGTGAGATATTCCATGGGCAGGCGTGTGAGCGCTTGGGTTGTACCAGAAGCATTGAGTTGATTTGTTATCTATACATCTTTTTAAGTGCCCACAGTGATCTAAGCACTGGAGCATGGCAGGAAGCAAAAACAAAACAAAACAAACCTGTACCCGTCCCCTGACCTTGTGAAAACTTGGGACTAGGGGGCTGTTGGGGAGACAGTAATCACAGTAGGAATGAGCAGGAAAACCTACATGGGACGCACACAGTCACTTCTAATGAGTTTATAACTTTTTTGAACTTAAAGCTTTATCGCCCTCTCCTCCTGCTCCCGCTGTTCCCCAGGCCTCTCCAGCACTACCTGTCTGGCTCCTCTTTATCTTTTCATCTCACCACACTGTTTTAGGAAGTCACCCTGGTCTGGATTAGAAGTTCCTGGACCTGCTTTCTTAGCTCCAAGTTTTGGGTCTTTGTGATATATGTATATATTCGGTCTTTGTCCCCAGTTCCTGGCACAGAGCCCCCCAAACCCTTGCAGTCTCCTGAGTGATAAGGACTGTCTTTTGTGTCTATGGATGGGGGCCCATAGGCAGCTTCAGGGTGGGGCCTGGTTGCTGGAAAGAGCAAATCTTAAAATTACAGCATTGGAATTTTTAGTCCTCCCCAGCACACCCTCCCCACCCAAACTCCAGGGAGGGGAGAGGATGCAGATTGAGCTAATCGCCAGTGGCCAATGACCCAATCGATTATGCCTGTGTAATGAAACCTTGGTAAAAATCCCTAAGCAACATGGTTTGGGGAGAGTTGGTGGACACGGAGGTGTTGGGAGGTGGCCCAGAAAGCTCTGTGCTGCCTCCCTTCCAAGACCTCATCCTCTGCATCCCTTCCAATAGGCTGTTCCCAAGTTGCATCCTTTATAACCAACCAATAACCATAAGTAAAGTGCTTCCCTGAGTTCTGTGAGTCATTCTAGCAAATTACTGAACCCGGGGTGGGGGGTTGTGGGAACCCCTGAATTTATAGCCAGCAGGTCAAAAGTACAGGTGGCCCCTGGGATTTGCACTTGTTGTCTGACATGGGAGCAGTCTTGTGGGACTGATCCTTAAACCTGTGGGGCCTACACTAACCCCAGGAGTTGGTGTCAGAATTGAACTGAATTGTCGAACACACAATTGTGTTGGAGGATTGGTTGTTGGTGTGGAAAAACCACATGTTGGTGTTAGAAAAAGACACCACACCCTTGGTACACCCACTACAGTGGTGGGTATTTTGTCTTTAGCTATTGGTTTTTGTGTAAATCACTAATGAAAGCAAGCACTATGTTGTTCTTGGTCACCAATACAGTCCCAGCCCCAGGGACCCAGACCAGGTCTAGCCCAGGGTAGGTGCTCAACAAATATTTGGTAGGTGAATGAATGAACAAAAGTTGACAGAAGCCATCCAGATTCTCTACCCCAAAGGCACAGCCAAACTTAGTGAAGGACTTTGGAGCTTTGACGTTTTTGGTTTTTTTTAAGGTGGAAATGGGTGTGTGTGTGTGTGTGTGTGTGTGTGTGTGTGTGTGTGTGTGTCCACCCTATTTGTACACAGTTGTACACTTTGACCTGAGATCCAGCCCTGCAACCTCAAAGCTGGGGATTCTTCTGGGACTACTTATACCAAAAAATCTGTGTACCCAGCTGGGTTCCCAAGGTGATCCTGGTCTTTCTGCAGCCTTTCCTGATCTTTCCTGATGGACCTTTATCCTATGTGCTTCAGGAGCATAGTTGTTAATATCCAAGGAGCTCCCCACAGGTGGTCCTTATGTGAAAGGGTAGCTCTGCAAGGTGAATGATTTTTCTCTTTCCCTACGTTTCTGCCCTAAAATTTGGCTTCTCTTATGCTTAGCATTAATATTAGTATTCATTAGTATTCATACACCTCTGACCATCATTCCCTGAACGAATATTTTTGGAGCATGGGGCACTGCTTGTGGTGGGACCCAGAGTGGAGCCAGGTCTCTGTGAGTGGGGTGGGATGTTTACAGGTTCCCTCACTTCCACTGCATAGACAACCCTGGAAAGTGAGATGACTCTTTTCATTTTGCAGAGGTGGAGACAAGCCCAGAGAGGTGTTGTCATTTGACCAGGTTTGCATAGTAAGTAGGATGCAGAACTGGAATTTGGACCAGCTTTGCTGGCTCTTTATATTTTCACAAGGTTGGGAAAGAAGTCAAGAGACCCAAGTACCTGTTCTGGCAGGACTTCTGAGGTGTAGTGACTCTGGACAGGTGCCCTCTTCTTCTGGATCTTGGCTTCCCCCCCTGTGGTGTGCGGTATCTTCTCTTTGAGGGGTCTCATCCCTCCCCACCATGTACTTGAGGTAGTGTCAAGCTTGTGTCTTGAGGAAGAGACTGACCCCAAGCTTTGAGATGTTACTCAGCAGATCCTGCTGGGACTGGGAGGCCTGGACGCTGGATTCCCTGTTGCTGTTAGCAGTGGCTTTACACAAGGTAGTGGCTCCAGGGAAGGAGGCCTTGACCCTACTATTTGGAGGTGAAAGTTCTGGGTCCCAAACTGGCCTCTGCCAAGAACTTGTGCTGGCTCTTTTTTTTTTTTTTTTTAATGTTGATTTATTTATTTTTGAGAGTGGGGAGGGGCAGAAAGAGGGAGAGAGAGAATCTCAAGCAGGCTCTGTGCCGACACAAACAGTGAGATCATGACCCGAAATCAAGAGGTGGATGCTTAACTGACTTAAGCCACCCAGGTGCCCCTGGGCTGCCTCTTATGATGGGCAGTTACTTATTTTTTCTTGGCCATAGTTTCCACATCTTGATTGTTTTGAGATTAAACTCAATGTTCTTTTAAGATTTGATAAATTCCATGTTTAAAAAGTTTCTTCATCAACCTTGGAGCTGACCCTGCTCTAAATGTTTTGGATGTGATTATTTTATTTTATTTTTTAAAGTTTTAAAATTTATTTTGACAAAGAGAGAGAGAGCACACGCACAGCAAGCTGGAGAGGGGCAGCGAGAGAGAGAGAGAGAGAGAGAGAGAGAGAGAGAGAGAGAGAGATCGGAATCCCAAGCAGGCTCTGTGCTGTCAGCATAGATGGGCCCAACTTGGGCCTTGAAGCAGTGCTCTAGGGAGGACTTGAACTCACAAACTGTGAGATCATAACCTGAGCTGAAATCAAGAGTCTGACACTTAATTGACTAAGCCACCCAGGTGCCCCATGATGTGATTATTTTAATTTGTTGCACCAAACCATTCAATTCTCTAGCTAAAATTTTTTTATTTTGAAAAATTTCAAACCCATATAAAACAATATAACGAATCCATATGTACTTAACACCCAGCTTTAACAATTATCATCTCATCTTTCCCTATTCTTTGTGTTTTAACTTTTATTTTGAAATAACTTTAAGCGTGCCTGGGTGGCTCAATTGGTTAAGCATCCAACACTTGATATCAGCTCAGGTCATGATCTCATGGTTGGTGAGTTTAAGCCCTGCATCAGGCTCTGTGCTGAAAGTGTGGAGTCTGCTTGGGATTCTGTCTTTTCCCTCTCAAAATAAATAAACTTACTTTTTTTTTTTTTTAAAAGAAATAACTTTAGACTTTCAGAAAGTTGCAAAAAAATAGTAGTTTCCATATAACTTCCCTCAGCCTCCTCCAGTGTTAAATCTTACATAACCATAGTGTAGTTATTGAACCCAATAAATTAACACTGATCCAATACTATTAACTAATCTTCAAAAGTTATTTGAGTGTATTGGAGGGTCCCCAAGATCAATCTCAGGTTCAATGCTTTGCAAGAAGGACTCTCAGAACTCAGGAAAACTTTTATACTCGTGGTTATGGCTTAGTACAGCAAAATGATACAGATTAAAATCAGCAAAGGAAAAAAAATATGTAAGGTAGAGTCCAGGAGGGACCAGACATGAGGTCCCAGTTATCCTCTCCCAGTGGTGTTGTAGGGATAGTTTTTAATTCTCCCTCCATGAGAGCACACATGAAATGCTGATAACCAGGGAAGCTCATGCCAGACTCAATGTCCATGGTTATGGGCATCGGTCACAGAGGAATGGAATGCTGGTTACTCAGTCACTTAGTTACTTAGTACCTCAGTTACTCAACCCCTAGCCCTCCAGAGGTCAGACTGACATAGCGTGGCCCCATGAATCACATTGTTAGTGTAAACTGCCTGGCAAGGCCCAAGGCCCTGGGTAGACAGAGACACTGTTCAGACAGGCCATTCCAAGAGCATAGAGCTTATCTCACGGGGGCTGTGAAGGGTCAGTCCCTTCTTTGGAATGTGCGGGGTTTGAAGTCCTGCTGAGCTAGCCATTTACTGTACATTGAGTTTTGCCACTTTTGCCACTAATGTCCTTTTTCTGGTTCAGGATCCAGTCCAAGATCTTTCATTGCCTTTAATTGTCTTATCTTCTCCAACTTGTACAGCTCCTCAATCTTTGTCTTTTATGACCTTGACATTTGATGAGTACTGGTCAGGTCTTTTCTTAGAATGTCCCTCAATTTGGACTGGGGTGTGAGAAGGTATGGGGTGACACCTCCCCAAAAAGGGGGGTACTGGGAGAAGCAACGGCACTTTGGTTAGCCAGCCACGAGGGAGGGATGGATGCTAGACACGCTTAGGGACTAAGAGAAATGAATGAGTGGAGACATGGCTCGAAGATCAGTGACAGATATGACCAAGTAAGCTAGCAGGGAAATGGAAGATGAAAATGAACTTTTATTTTTCATTTTATTTTATTTTATTTCATTTTATTTTATTTTATTTTATTTTTACCAATGGAATTTATTGTTATTTTTGTTATTTTCAGCAATATAAGTAGCTTTGATATTTTCTGACAAACAGATCACACTTCAAGTGTCTCCTTTTGATAAAGCTCTTCTGTATCTTTCTTTTTTTTTCTTTTTAATATAACTTATGGTCAAATTGGTTTACATACAACACCCAGTGCTCATCCCAACAAGTGCCCTCCTCCATGCCCATCACCCATTTTCCCCTCTCCCCCACCCTCCCATCAACCCTCAGTTTGTTCTCTGTATTTAAGAGTCTCCTATGGTTTGCCTCCTTCTCTGTTTGTAACTATTTTTTTCCCTTCCCTTCCCCCGTGGTCTTCTGAAGTTTCTCAAGATCCACATATGAGTGAAAACATATGTTATCTGTCTTTCTCTGACTGTCTTATTTCACTTAGCATGATACCCTCCAGTTCCATCCATGAATACCTTCCAGTATTCCATTGTATATATAAACCACATCTTCTTTATCCATTCATCAGTTGATGGACAGAAAATGAACTTTTATTGAGTGCTGGCCATGTGCCTGCACTTGCCAAACATTTTTTAAAATTTTTATTTATTTATTTACTCATTCATACAGTCATTCATTCATTCATTTAGTAATCTCCGCACTCAATGTGGGGCTCAAACTCATGACTGTAAGATCAAGAGTCACATGCTCTATCGACTGAGGCAGCCAGGTGCCCCGTCAGACATCTTATATTTGTTAACCCAGTCCTGTCAGCGACCCAGGAGGCTGGCACTATTGGAACCCTTGTTTAACAGACAAGAAACTCAGAGATGTTAAATAACTTGTCCAAGGTCACCCATCTGGCAAGTGGCAGACATGGATCCCCCACGTGCCAATTTGAAGTCTGACTTTGTAGCTTGGACTCTTAACCAGTCATGCTGTGCCACCTGTCAAGATATCCTTAACGGGGAGAGTGAGAGAGAGGAAGAAGGAACTTCCATCCCTTGAAATGAGCCAGGCCCTGGGCTAGGCACTTTGTGTCTGGTCTCTCACATTTTAGGACCTGCCGGGCATACGGTCAATGCTCAATGCGTGTTTCTCTCTTTCCTGCTCCTTCACTGAACTTCTTGGGCCAAAGGCAGGCATGTGAGCCCCTGTATCCCATTGGCCACTGTCTTTTCTCTGAGCTGTGAGTGGGGTAGGCCTGGATTCTTGTTCCTGGGGCCCTGTCTGCCAGATTGGTGCGGGCTGGGCTACCTGCTGTCAGGGAAGGAGAAGGAAGAAGGCCACAGGGCCTCAGCATGCTTGCAGAATGTTTCTAGCGACAGATGGGAAAACTTGAACGTGGGTGCTTTGCAAAACATCCTCTGCAGCCTCCACCAGCAAATGCTGCCAAGATAAATGTGCAGACTCTGGTCAGGCAGACGTGGGTTCACATCTCGCTTCCACCACCCGCTGATTGTGCGCCTTTGGGAGGTGGTTTTGCCTCTCTAAATTGTGGGATTCTTCACCTGTAAAATGGAGTAATGACAGTCCTGGGGGATTAAATGAGAGAATTTATATGAAGTACTTATCCTACTCCCTGGCACAGACACTGAGTATTCAAGAAGTGTAGATACCATTACCTTTGTCACAGATGTGGAAAATGTGGTCCAGCAAGTTGTCCAGGCTTGTGACAAGTAGGGATTGTCACAGCTGGGGCTTGAATATGGGTCTGGGCACAGGATTAACCTTTTTTTTTTTTTTTTTTTTTAATTTTTTTTAGTGTTTATTTTTGAAACAGAGAGACAGAGCATGTGTGGGGAAGGGCAGAGAGAGAGGGAGACACAGGATCTGAAGCAGGCTCCAGGCTCTGAGCTGTCAGCAGAGAGCCCGATGCGGGGCTTAAACCCACAGATCATGAGATCATCAGCTGAGCCAAAGTTGGACGCTTAACTGACTGAGCCACCCAGGTGCCCCAGGATTAACCTTCTTTACAGGGCAAGCCTGGGTCCATCCTGGGAGGGGGAGCCCTAGCTCGCTTGACTGTTGCTAGGCAGCCCAGGAGAGTTATCAGGGTCCTTCATTAGGAAATCCTGCTCATCTCTCTATGAGTCCTTTCTGAGAAGCAGGTGGGCACTCAGTGACCTTTCTGGGTAAATGCCCCCTAATCGTCAACTCAGATCATCATTTGACAGCTGAGATGAGGGCAAGTAGCCATTGGGAGGTACAGGCTTCTGTTCTTACAATGCCAGCAAAAGGGGCACTGTGAGGCAAGGTCCAGGTGGGAGCAGGGCAGCTGGGGGTTAATGGGTCTGGGGTCGGGTCAGGGACACTGAAATTGGCTACTCCTCAACCATTGGTCCGGTCCTGCAAGGGGGCAGGACTCCCATCACAATGGTAGGTTCTAGCATGTTGGTTGGCCACTGAGACCGGTTGGCTTTGGAGGTGGGGGCATGACATGTAGGCATTCCTCACCTCAGAACTCACATCAGTCTATGTTAGCCTGAGTCTGTTTTTATTTTATTTATTTTTGAGAGAGTGCAAGTTGGGGGGTGCACAGAGAGCGGGACAGAGGATCCAAAGTGGGCTCTGCTCTGATAGCAGAGAGCCCGATGTGGGGCTTGAACTCACGAACAGTGAGATCATAACCTGAGCTGAAGTCGGATGCTCAACCGACTGAACCACCCAGGGTCTGTTTTTATAGGTGGAGATCAGATCCCTCAAGTTCAGACAGAAAGTCTGAAAGTGAAGGTGAAAATAGGTCCTTGTATCTCATGGCAAAATGTCAGAATGGCATAGGGGCTCTTTCTAAGAGCAAAGTCTAGCTATATTGGAGAAAAGGCAGACTTTGCTGACAGACAGCTCTGTGGGAATCTCATCTTTCCCCAGGTATTGTTTTGTGACTTCTGGCAAGTCTTTTAATTTACCCTTTTAATTTACCTAAACCTTGGTTCGTTAGTCTGCAAAATAGAATGATACTGAATTGTCATGGGCGGTAACACTGCTGGCCTTCCATAAATGCAGATATCGTAACTGACACCCATTCACAACTTTTTTGTTCTAAGTTTATTTTTGAGAGAGAGAGAGAGAGAGCGTGTGTGTGGATGTGTGCATACCAGCAAGGAAGGGGCAGAGAGAGAGGGAGAGAGAGAGAATCCCAAGCAGGCTCTGCACTGTCAGCGCAGAGTTCGACATGGGGCTCAATCTCATGAACCGTGAGATCATGACCTGAGCCAAAGTCAAGAGTCGGACACTTAGCTGACTGAGCCACCCAGGCGTCCCAGCATTCACAATTTGGTTGGTACTGTACTGTAAAGGTACTGTAAAGGTAAGCACAGACAGGGTCCTGCCCTCATGGAGCTTAGAGTGAATATAATCTCAAGTGTGGTGAGGCTGCCCAGTGAAAACTCCTGGGTTCTTAGTGCTCCCCTGGAGTACATAATCAGGGAAGAATCAGGGAAGGAGAATCAGGGAAGGAGGGTCCCTTCACCTCCTGAGGTCTTCTGTCTGTCCCCCAGGTTCTGTATTTAGCACTGGTCTGCCACTGCAGAGGGCTCTTTCCAAACCCAGACTGGGACTTGTGATCTGGCGGGCGTGGGAGAGGGCGGCCTCCTGTGAGAATGGGTTTGCTGCTCTTGGCTCTCCATTTAGGGCAGGGTCTGATGTCAGAGCTACTGCAGCAGTGCTTTCCTTCTCCAGGGTCCCCAGGACTGGGTGATGGCCTGATCTCGGCCTTCAGGGATGATCTAACCCTCTGGAAGTCCAGTGGAAGTCCAGAAAGTCGTGTGTCCGGGCCACACAGCTCCAGTGTTGGTCTTGTAGGCACAAAGGCAAGTAAGGCCCAGGAGTACTGTCAAAAGCCCCAGAGGCCAAAGGAAAGCTTCTGGACTGAACTGACATCTCTGGGCCAGGGTCAAAACTGTGGAGGAAGGCGGCAGGCAGGTGATGGGGGGTGGGGTGCTGAACCTGGGAGGAGGCTGGATGTATCGCTGTGGGAGAAGGGGTTTCCCACTTATTCATTCATTCAACAAACCTTTATTGAGCACCTACTCTGTGCCCTATGCTCCATGCCCTATTTTTTAAAAAAATGTTTATTTATTCTGAGAGAGGGAACACGAGCATGAGCAGGAGAGGGAGAGAGAGAATCTCAAGCAGGCTGTGCACAGTCAGTGCAGAGCCTGATGCGGGGCTTGAACTTAGGAACCGTGAGATCATGACCTGAACTGAAATCAAGAGTCGGATGCTTAATCCACTGAGCCACCCAGGAGCCCCACCCCATACCCTATTTGGCCACGGCCTTTTCTCAAAGCCATAAGTGGGATGGGGCTGGATTCTTGTCTGTGGGGCCCGTTCTGCCAGATTGTCACAGGCCGGGCCACCTTCTGTCAGGGAGAGAGGAGGAAGGATGGCCATTTGGGATGCAGCAGTAAACAAGACAGAAAAAATCTGTGTCCTCATGGAGCTGACGTTATTGCTAGGAGAGACACATAAGCTAAACAAGTAAAATATGTGTTTGATGGTGACAAATGGTGAGGAGGAAAACTCAGGCAGGGAAGGAAGGGATAGGAGGGGTGTAGGAGATGTTGAAATTCAAATGGGTTGACCAAGGAGGACCTCATTTAGAAAGAGCATTAAAAAAAAAAAAAAAAAAAAAAAAGACCTGAAGACAGGGAGAAGACTGTATGACTCTCTGAGGAAAGAACACTCCTGGCTGGGGAACAGGAGGTGAAAAGGCACTGTGGTGGGGTGTGTGTGGTGGGTATGAGGAGGCCAGGCAGGCCGGGGCAACATGAGTGAGGTGGAGGGCAGAGGGAAGTAGGTCAGAGGTCACAAGGAGCTGGACAGGCAGGGCCTTCTAGATGGCAGGAGGAACTCTACTGAGGGCCAAGGGAGGGCTCTGTGCAGAGGTGTGGTAAGACCTGCCTTAGATTTTAGCAGGATCATTTTGGCTGCTCTCTCGAGACTAGGCTGTAGGGGAAGGGCAGAAGCAGGGAGACCAGTAAGGAGGAGGCCACTGCAGTAATCCAAACGTTTTGTTTCCCACCGTGCTCCTGGCACACAGCATACTTCCTGGCACAGAGCAGGCACTCAGCAAATCCTTACTGAATGATGTGTGAATTAATGATGCCCAAATGGTGCGTGGGCTATGTGGAGAAGATATAGAAAAACAGATCTCAGGCATTGATTGCTGCTGGAGATCCTAATCTAATTGGTTTCTAATGGGAAAGAGGAATCTGGATTTTCAGTACAGTCTGTTGGTAATGCTGGGCATCAGGGCTGGCCTTCTGTGTCAGGAATATTCTAGCTGCAAGTAACAGAGACTGACCAACAATGGCTCAAACCAAGAGTTTTCTTTTTATTTACAGTTATATTCTGGAGGAGGATGGCTGCTGGCATCGGCTTGGTCAAATGATAGGGTCAGTGTCTCTGACATTGTCTTGGCTTTTCTCTCATTGTAGCAAGATGGCTGTTGTGGCTCCAGGCATCACATCCTCAATCAAGGCAGGAAGAATGGAGGGGCGGGGAGGTGTTACCCATGTCTGCCTCTTTTATCAGAGAAACATAAGCTTTCCCAGAAGCTCCTGTAGACTTCCTCTTAAATTTCACTGGCGCACCTGGTCACATGTCACCCCCCAGCTGCAAAGGAGGCTGGAACAGTGGGAATTGGGATTTACAACCTCTACAGTGGGAGGAAGCTAGGGAGAAGGGGTTGGGACTGACCACTGGGGAGTGGACGAGGGTGTCTGCCATGGCTCCGCCGGATGACGTGGTGCTCGAGGTCCTTCTACTTCCGGGACTTTGTCTCCATGCAGCACCTCTGGGGACCAGTGAGTGGTCTCTCAGTAGACCACTGAGAGAATCCAAGCATTATCCCCAGAGGGGCCTACTCCATCCTAGATGCTCTGTCTTTTCTTCATATGTCTGAACGGCACATAGACCACTGGTGGAGACTTCTTTGGGGAAAATGGTGGTCTTTATTTGGGGGTTTTGCTTTAGCATAGCTCTCACCTGGCAGGCATCTAAAATAGCATCACCATGTTCTCACTAAGACACTCACATTCAAGACCATTTTAGAGCCCAGCTTACACACACGCAGACAGCATGTCTGTATTTACACTGGCCCTGGCACCCCACCCAGGAAGAAGGCTGCATCTTTGGTCATCCTTAAACTACTCAGGTAGGAGTAAGACCAGGATGACCCCTTTCCCCCCAAATGTCCCACTTTTGGTCCAAGAATGAAATAGCATTCCTGTGGCAGCTTTTTCTGGCAGTTTTGTGGGGGGGGGGAGGTGAAAGGAAATGCTTTTTTAGCACTGCCCTAGCACCTTAAATGATGGGTCTGCAAAGCCAGAGGCAGGGAAAAGCAGGGCTGGTTTATTCTATAAATCTTTCAGAATGGGATAGAGGCAAAAGGTTAAAACATTTGGTCTCGTGTGGGGAGGGATTTTTAGGAAGAACGGGTGAGTTCACTGAGGGCGGTTTGGGTGGTAGAGACCACGTAGAGAGTGGGTGCAGAGGCTGGAAATGGGGACTCAAAGGAGCCAGTCTGTAAGGGTAGCAGTGGGGTCTTCAAACCACGGTTTGTATTTCCAGAAGCCCACTGGAAATCACTGTATATTTGCTCTCCATAGGCTTCAGGAAAAGGTAAAACAGAAACAATCTTTTTTTTTTTTTTTTGGCCAGAATTACATCAAAACAATGTGGTAAGAAAATGCAGATTGGCAATTATATACATCTCCAGTGACGACAGTTATACCGACACAATTTGCTAGGCAAATGTCTTCCCAGGCCTGGGGTCCCTGGAATGGGGTGGGCAATAAGGAGCCCTTGGGGCTCCACAGTCAGGGTAGGGAACCCCCAGGGCAAAGGTTCATGGCAATTGGGGGGGCAGAGGTGGCTTCAGGGATGATGTTTCCAGTATTTACCAGCCCCTGGCTGCTCGAGCCTGCAGCCTAGGGGTCAGACCAGCAGCCTCGGAGCTTGTGAGACATGCAGAGTCCCAGCCCCCACCCCAGATCTACTGAGTCGGAAGCCGTATTGTAACAAGATCCCCAGTGATTTGTAGGCACAATAAAGTTTGAGAAGCACTGTTCTAGACTTCTGGGAGCAGGAAGGCTGCAGCCCTGGTTAGATGTGGTTACAAGGCCCAGGCAGGGAGGCTGCGGAGAGGAGAAAACAAAAGCATGGGTGTGGGGGAAGCTGGCAGACTCTAAGAAGCCGTCCTGGTTAGTACTCTTGCAACCTGGCATCACATGACCCCCAAGGCCACCTTGTGGGTTACCCTGCCCTTCATCACCGAGGACAGCTACCCTTGAACCATATTCCCCTCAGCTGGCTTTCAAGGCAGGTGTTCTGAGATGCTCTACTTAGCTGCCCCACACCTGGCTAGGACGTTTTCTGAGACCTGGGAGCTGGGCTGCCCAGAGAAGCAGGGCTCCATGGGGCCTGGGCAAAATGGAGGGATGGTCAGGCCAAAGAGGTGCCTGTCTCTCCTTATTCAATTCTGCCAGAAAGATCTCCCTAGAGCTCAGAAGCCCCTTCAAGGAGAAGTGCCTTGGGAAAGTTTCCCCCGCAGTAGCTTCCTCTTGGAGCAGAAGCAGTGAGTGCTGAGAAGGAAAAGCCTGGGTCCCAGCTTTTGGTGGGCGGGAAGGAGGGCCCAGGCTCTCTGGGGCATTTTTACAAGAGCAAGCATGAACATCGCAGAAGTCCCCAGGCTTGGGGCCAGGAATGCTAGATACAGAAGGGCTGGAGGAGGGTGTGGGGGCCAGGGGTGGGCGGCGCGGGCTGGAGTTTCAACAGCCTGCTCTACAGCGCTCTCTCTTCACTGGGCAGCGTGGCGATTCTCCGCAGGTTTTCCCTGACTTTGATAAATTCGGGGGCGTGTTCCTCTTCCTTTTCCGGTGGTTTTTCCAGCTGAAGGAGAGAAGAAGCAGACGTGTGAAGTGAGTGGGGCTAGGGGAATTTCTGTTCCCCAAAACCAGTGTTTGGGCCAAGGATCCTCTCTGGGGAAACAGAACCCGGGGATCAGTCTTGCCACCAGCCTAGTAGCTGGAGCGACAGAGCCTGAGACTGCATTCTCCCTGTGAAGCCCAGTGCAAACTGTTTGCCTCACCTGGGCCTCAGGATGCTCATCTCTAAAATGGGAATGCTACCTGGCTCACAGGCCGGTATGAGAGTGAAATCAGGATCCGGCATGCACTAGATTGGGCTGATCAAGAAACTGAGGTTCAGAGAAGGGAAGCCACTGGCTCAAAGCCACACAGCAAAGTGCATGGCAGAGTGAGGACTCAGGCCAGCGGTGGACTGCTGGTTTAGTCCTCATTTTGTTTCATCTCCTCCCTCTCGCCAGCGGTGGCCACATGCAGACGTCCTCCCTGGGCCAGGAGACAGTCTTGTAGGAGGCTTGGGCCAGGGCTGGGTGCTCCCCACCCACCTGGTTCAGCCTCTGCTGCCGTCTCAGCAACTCCTGCTCAAAGGGGCACTGCAGCCGCTTGGCTTCTAGCTCTTCCTTCTTCTTCTTGATGAGCTGGTTCCGCCTGCGGTGCTCCAGGACTCGCTGCAGCTCCGGCTTGCTGTCCACGCCCAGGCCCCTGGTGCAGAGCAGGGGACCTGTCAGGAGACCTCAACTCCACACGCCCCCTGCCCCCAACCAGTCTCAGGGTTGCACCCGCTAATGACACCAACCTATACCCTCCTGGCAGCCTGGGAGGTGGAACCATTCCTGGCCCATTATACAGAGATGGGAAATGAGGCTCCTAGAACTTAAGACACCTGTCCAAGTCACAGCCACAAAGGGGCTGAGCGATGAGCCCACAAAGGGGCACCCAGGCCTGTCTGCAGAGACCAAGTTTTATATTATTTCTGGTTATGTTCTCAGGATAAGTGTTCTAGAGGTGGAATTGCTGGGTCAGACCCTTTTAAAAGATTTTTAAATCTTTTCCATCTGCCCGTTAGGAAAGGTTATTCAATTTGTACTCTGTCATCAGTGTCCGAGAGCATCTATCTCTCCCCACCATCACTATCCAGTCTTTTTGTATTTGAGAATCTGGTAGGCAAGAAATAATATCTGGTTTTCATTTGTGTGTCTCTGATTATTAGTTCTTTTGTGAACTAACTATACCTATATTTTGTTCATTTTACCCTTATGGATTTATAAGTAATATGTACATATTAATTTTTTATCTGTATTTATATTGCAGGTGTTTCCTTGATCTGTCTTTAGGCTTTTAAAAAATTGTGGTGGTGTTTGTTGACATTAAAAGGGATGACTCTAAGAAAAACATCTGGAGAAAATGCACAAGATATACTAAGGAGGAAAAAAAGAATCCACGGAGGATACACACAGCTGTAAATAGAATGAAAATCATAGCCCTAGCCAATCCCATAACAGGCCAGTAGAGGGAGCTGCAGAGACGCCGCTGCCTTCCTCCTGGTGCTAGTGAGCTGGGAGGTATTTCCCAGGCCGCCTCCGCGTTCCCTCAGTTACTGAGTCCTGGCCCTGCCACCTCGAGCCTGTCTGTTTCATTGCATCCCTGGCCTCCCTGCTCCACTCATGCCCCCTCTGTGGTTGTGACACCCCTGCTTGAGACCCTTTCCAGGTCAACACATCTCCTCTGACCAACCTCAAAATCTATGCTCCAAACACCCTGAGCTACTTGTGTTTCCTGTCTATTTGCACATGCCCTTCCCTTTCCTAGGAACAGACTTCCTTCCACTAGCAGATTCCCGCCTCCTAGTCTGGCTGACTCCTGCCCACCCTTCAGGCTTTAGCTGAGGCATCCTCTCCTCTCTGGGGCCACCCTGGACCTCTCCTAGTTGCCTCCTCTGAGGTTCCGGGCCCATTTATGCCCCCCTCATACCACCTGGTTATGCATAAGGGCAGGACTGGGCTCTGGATGCAGTGTCTGGCACATAGTAGGTGCTCAGTAAATATAGGTGGAGGGCAGGCATGAAGTGGGTAGCTGGGAGGGAAAGCAGGGCTTTTGGGGATTACTGGGGACTAGAACTTCACGGTTTCTGCAGTGACTGTGGGGTACCCTCTGCCCTCCTCAGCCTCCAGGAGACCCAGCACTACCATTAGCCATGCCTTCCACAAGGGGCACATCCTCAAGCCGCAGCACGCCCACTGGGCTGAGGCAGCCGAGCTCCGTTCCTACCTTCTGTGGTTCATGAGCAGCTCTCGGTGCAGCTCCTGGTGGCTCCGGGATGCCTTCACAGGGTTCAGCAGCTTCTTGGGCTTGATGAGCTCTGGGTTCCACTCTCTATACTCGGGCCGGGCCATCAGGCCCCCGATGTCTGCCCGCTCCCTCTGGATCTCCGAGTACATTGACGCTGTAGAGACAGGCAAGGGGGCTGGTCAGAAGGGGGTCCCCAGTCTCACGCATCCCCGTGGGGCACAGTTGGAGGGCAAAGGTTTCCATGCTAGATGGACTTCAGTCATCTGCTGCTATACCGTCACGGGCAGACTACCTGACCTTCTGAGCCTTGGTGTCCTCATTTTCAAGATGGAAATAATTGAACCTAGGCACAGGGTTGTTGGAAGGATTGGAGGTGATGTTTGCAAAGCGGGCTGTAGGGGTAAAATGATACTGGGTTACAAAATACAGGTTGACACATGCATATGTTTTTAGCCTGACTTTGGAGAAAACAATATCCTATAAAAAGAATTAGGAGTTTCTGTTTTTCAGGGAGCTTTTATCAGAAAAAGAAAAAATATTTAAAAAGAGCAGTATATATTTGTTAAATTTCGATAAAGGGTAGTGATCAAAAGAACACATCGCCCCTTATTGTCCAGTTTCCCTATTCCTACTTCCAAATTCTCTGTGGAAGTGTCCATCTGTGCACGTTCTCCAGATCAAAGAGGAGAGTATGAAATCCCAGGATGGCTGTGTCTCTAATTACAAAGTGATGGTTGTCACCTTCAATGCAGGTATCTGGTTTCTTGATGGCCTTACTTCTACCACAGCAGCTTAAAATTTGTCAGTTTACCTGAAATTCAGGCAGAGGGGCTCCCTCCTCTACAAGCTGGCTCTGTATCCTTGAAATGCCCAAAACCAAGCAAGCATGTGTGCATGTGTGTGCGTGTGTGTGCATGTGAGGGGGGGCGGGGACAGAGACAGAGACAGAGAGACAGAGAAATACTTCATAAGGAAAAGTCTCAACAGGGGGCACCTGGGTGGCTCAGTTGGTTAAGCGACCAACTCTTGGTTTCAGCTCAGGTCATTCATTACCTCACAGTTCATGAGTTTGAGCCTCTCATCGGGCTCTGTGCTGTTAGCACAGATCCCGCTTGGGATTCTCTCTCTCTTTCTCTCTCTGCCCCTCCCCGGCTTGTTATCCCCTCCACCACCAAATAAATAAACTTTAAAAAGCTTAAAAAAATGTCTCAATGGGATGACACATCCTGGCATGGACATCAGCTTCTTGTAGTAATTAAAGTGAGAATTGAGGCATTGGCTCTGCTCCCTTCATGAATCCTGCTTTCCTGAGGTTGGGCCTCTACTATATGCCAAGCCCTAGTAGTGTCTGGTCTGGTACGTACTAGGTACTCAGTAAATATGTTGGTAATTGACAATTAAACTTTTGAGATTGTACAGATGAGGAAACTGAGTCTCAGAGACGTTGGTCCTGGGGACCCAGTGCCTTAAGTCATGTGGTTTTCATGTGGCAATTAAGGGGAGTGTGTTCCCTCTTCACGCACAAGGCTCAGTCCCCTCTCTTGAGGACCACCATGTTGCTTAGGGATAGACCCTCAGTTCTCTCTCACTGTCCCTCCCACTGGGAAGTGGATGAAAGCCATTCTCTGGTGAGTGGGGTTTTATGGACAAACAGGAGTTCTCCAAGTGAATTAGATAGCGATGGTGGTTTGTGCATATTACCTACCTGGAAGTAGGTAATAGCTCAGTGGGGTTGGAAAATACAGGAGGAGGGGGTTTTATAGGGTGCAAATTGCAAGGCGACATGTCTGGGAACATAGGCATCAAAGGGGAAATTATGTTTTGCGAATGGTGGCTCGCCAGACACATGTTTGGCATTTCTATTATTACCCATTTCAGGGTGCTATTCAGAGGATTAAGTGAGACCACGTTTGTTAAGGTGCCGTGTAAACTGGAAAAAGTGTTAATTGTTACAAGATATTTTGGAAGTAGCCAGATGAAGTGTCAGAGCATAAAAACATATCTGCTAATTTTTTTTCTTGGATTCACATTCTCAGAACTGTTTCTAAAATGAGAATGCTAATTAATTCCCCTTCTTCTCTTTTTTTCATAAGGCTGTTTGTTTTCAGGTTATATCCTTCCCAACTCTTTGGTTTTTGAAAGTTGTGGTAGTATTGAAAGTTAGTTAAAAATAGATACTTGACAAAATAAACAGTTGGCTGTATTAACTCCCTCATCTTTTAAAAATGTGGATGTTTTCCTTTTTTTTTTTTTAAGTAAACTCTGTGCCCAATGTGGGGCTTGAGCTCACGACCCCAAGATCAAGAATCATATGCTGTACAGACTGAGCCAGCCAGACACCCCTAAAAGATGTGGATATTTTCTCAGTCTGTGAGTTTCAGTTGTCTGGGAGCTGATGCTTTAGAACACCTTGCTCCAGATTGCAATTTGAGGAATTTTTTCCCCTTCTGCTGCCACTCCTGTTCCCAAGTCCCACCAATCCTTTATCTGAGCGGTTTTCAGCTTTACTCTTTACTTCCTGTGTCCTCAGCTCTCAGCCTATACAGTAGGCTGTTATCACACCACACTGCTGTAGGTCCTTGACTATTCATCCTGCCTCTGTCCCTTTGTGTGCCAAGCCTTCCAGAACTCCACAATTTTCATCAGTCACACCATCTCTAAAATAACGAACTCTATTGTCTGTTACCAAAGCCATAAAGCAGGAAACAAATAAGTTGTATAACTTTAGGAAAGGAGAGGGCAAATTAATTTGCTTAAGATATCACTATTGACCCGGAATTCCCAAGTGGATTAACAGAAAAGCATTTGGAACCAATGAGAGCATTCAATAATGTGGCCAGATACAAAGTAAGTACACAAAACCAAGAGCTCCTGCATAACAGGAATGACCAGGGAGAAAGGACACAATAAAAGCATTCATTTATTCTACAATATATTTTGAGTTCCTACAATTTTCCAGGTATGGTGATAGACACTGGACACACAGAGGTGAACTAAGCAAACACCAGTTCCTGCTTTCCCAGAGTGGACATTCTATTAGGGAGGCACACAGTAAACACATACACAAACCAGTAAAAATAAATGATTGCAAATTGCCAGGAGCTCACTGAAGGAACCAGGGGGCCTGGATAGAGACTAACAGGAAAACCCATCTTCAGTCAGGTGCACAGGGAGGGTCTCTCTGAGGAGGTGACATTTAAGATCTGAGGGTTGAGAAGAAGGAGGGGGGCTGTTTGGGGCAGAGGGAACAGCATGTGTGACTCATGTACCTTGAACAAGCTTGGTCTGTTCGGGGAACAAAAAAGCATAGTGTGTATGGAGTGGTGTGAGTGAGCGACAGGGAGAGTGTTTGGTGTGAGGGTGGACGGGTGGGTTCAAGTCAGGGAAAGATCGCATCTCATTCGATTTTTGAAAAGGTCATTCTCTCTGGTGTCGGGGCGGGGGGAAACTGTCAGCAGGTTTTGGGAAATTTTTGTACGACTTTGGTTTATTTCACTTCCAACAGGCACTCTCTGCCTTTCCCTCCTGTTAAATTCCAGAGGAAAAAACATCTTATTAGCTAGGCTGAGAATCTTCACCCCATAGGTCATCAGCCAGCCAATGGGCTGGCTGCCCCCGGCTAGGCCCTACCACAACAGCAAGGCTCTTTTAGGTTGAGTCTTGCTTAGAAGAGGGGGTCCTGCATATTTTTATAGCCAGTCTTGCACCCAGGTCCAACCAGTGACCAGCCCTGGCTCCAGGCTTTTTTTTTTTTTTTTTTTTTTTTTAAGTGAAATCAGCATTTAGCTGTGGGGGATGGTGTCTTCCTGAGGCTAGAGTAGTGTGGTGGTTCAGGCAGGGGATCCTGAAGGATGTGGCTGGTTCTTCAGACGGGAATGCAGGCTGGGAAAACAGCTGCCTTTTCCAGTTAGTGTGCCCAGCTCCAGAAATGACACGTGTGAGATCTGTGGACACACGTGTGGGGGCCCTCCAGGGCTTAGAGAGCTGCTGGGATAGCCTGCCTGCCTTTTAATTTAATTAAAAGAGGTACCCCGTGCAGAAGAGCTTCACATAGGTGCTGGAACAACAGAGGCTGCTTGACAAAGCCCAGATGCTAGGCCAAGAAAGTACTGGCCGCCCTGGGGGTCAGGTGGGCCTCCGGAGCAGAGGTGGGGATCCAATCCCACGGCTGCTCTGGCCAGGTCTCTCAGGTAGCTGGGATCCTGAGAGATCAGAGACTTTCAGGGAAATGGCCATGATGGGGCAGAGTGTTAGGTGGTCTCTGAAAAGACAGAGATGAATGCCCAAAGGAAGAGGAACAGGCTAATGGAGAAGAAAGTTAAATGGCTAGTGAATATCTTTCAGTGGTTGTCAAAGAAATGCAGAATGAAGCTTAGGTGTATGGACACTGAAGCGTTGTGGACCTGGATTTGGATGTTGGCTCTACCTCTTCTTAGCCTTGGACGAGTTTACCTCTCCTCTGCAGCAGGAGTCCACAAACTAAGCGTTTGGACCAAATTCAACCGCTGGAACACAGCCATGCCCACTCGATACTTACTGTCTATATGGCTGCTTTCTGCGACAAGAGCAGAGCCCAGAAGGTGCAACAGCTGCTCTTGTTTAGCACCCTTCTTCATGACGTTGTTGCAAGATAAATGAGGGGACACATGCATGGTGCTTGGCGAGTGCCTAGCACAGAGTTGAAGACTCAGTACGTGCTGCTTATCTGGGCAGCCAAATACAGCAAGGCAGGTTGTGCACTGTGCGACTCTAGGGCCTCACTCCTGTAAATTAAACTAGGAATGGAGCCCCCAGAATTGCACAGGGTGGCCATCCCATTAGTTGTTATCAACGATTACTACTAATAAATCCCAGTCCAAGTCTTGGATGGAGCTTTCTCATCCTCTTTAAAAACTGTACTGATTCAATCAGTGGCTCTTACCCCTGGCTGCATATGGGCATCACTAGAGGAAGTTATATATATAGTGATGAAGTTTATATATATATATATATATATATATATAAACAATAAACTTAAATATATATATTTATTTTGTTTTATTTATTATATTATAATATATATAATATAAAAAATATTATATTTTTGTATTTATTATAAGTTTATTTATTTTGAAACAGAGAGAAGGGGGAGAGAGAATTCCAAGCAGGCCCCACGCTGTCAGTGCAGAGCCTGATGCAGGGCTCATCTCACAAACCGTGAGATCATGATCTGAGCCAAAAATCAAGAGTTGGACGCTTAACCAACTGAGCCACCCAGGCACCCTCATCAGGGGAAGTTTTAAAGATACCAATGCCTGGGGGCACCTGGGTGGCTTAGTTGGGTTAAACATCTGACTTTGGCTCAGGTCATGATCTCACAGTTTGTGAGTTCAAGCCCCGCATCGGGCTCTGTGCTATCATTTCAGAGCCTGGAGCCAGCTTCAGATTCTGTGTCTCCTTCTCTCTCTTCCCCTTCCCCACTCATGCTCTGTCTCTCTCTGTCTCCCCAAAAATGAATAAATGTTAAAAAAAAAAAAGATACCAATGCGTGAATTGCACCCCAGGGATTCCAATTTAATTGGCCTGGGAGGCAGCTTGGCCTGTGGTATTATAAAAAGCTCCCCAAGTGATTCCAGTAGTCAACCATCTTTGTAAACTGTGGAGTTAAAAAAAAAAAAAAATCAATGTTTGCTTTGGAGTGAATGATTTCAGCTGACTGACTGACCTGGTTATCAAGGGTAGGTCTGGTTAAGGTCATAGTTCTTAGCAGCTGTGTGACCTTGGATGGGTCTTTAAACTCGAGGACCCTCCTCCTCTGTAAAATCATGATGCTGTGAAGACTGGCTGAGCTGGGCAGGGGCAGATGCACCCAGTAGGTGACAGTTAAATTGAGTGTCTTGCATGACCACAAGATGGGCAAGTAATTCTTGCTTACTCCTCAGACTATGGGACTGACTTCATCCCTGGGGGCAGGGTGGAGCGGGTAGTAATAGGTCAGGGGAGAGATGGGGAGCTTCTCCCTGGTTCTTCCCTGGTTCTGCTGATAACCCAAGAGGTCCCACAGCTTTCCCCCAGGGGCTCTGTGGACACCAGCCCCACACCAGGCAAGGCTCAACTGGCATCACTCACTACTCCCAGGGTGAGCTCAGCAACCGCTGGGGCGTGCCTGGCTAATGTTAGCGTGGTGGCTTTGAAATCAAGCAATGGTGCCCACCCTGACCACGGAAGAGCAATGAGGAGAGACTGAAGGGAAGTGACAGCGATGGAGACTCAGTTCCTAGGTCATCCTGAGACCTGCAGCACAATAAACTGTTGAAGGCTTTAATGTCCTCTTCTTCTGCCTCTCTGCCCTGGTGGCTCTGGTTCTGTCTCTGATGGCATCAGTTATAACAAATGACATGTGAGCCACTAAAGCAGCATGGTTAAGGCAATGTTTTGGTGGAGACAGACTGGGTTTGAATCACGGAGGCTCCCCTTACTTGCTGTGTGACCTTGGGAAAATACCTTAACCTCTCTGAGCCTCTGTTCAGTGGGGGAGAATGGCAATACCTACTCGTGGGGCTGTTTGGAGGGTGAAGTGATGTCATGTGCATGATGTGGTTGGCCCACGTCTGGCAGAGGGATGCTCACAGAAGGCAAACTGTGGCTCTCCTTTCCTGAGGGGAGCTGTGATCAGCAAACATTTGGTGAGGGCTCATTCATCTGCATCTGGACCACATCATTGCCCCGGGAGGCAGTCAGCGGTACTGTGCTATTGTTCCCATTTTGTAGATAGGAAAACTGAGGCTGAAAGAGGCCAAGCTACTTGTCTCAAGATACACAGAATAAATGGCAAAGATGGGACCTTTAGACTCCAAATTCAGTGCTTTTTCTCCCATGCTCTTGTGTTGTCATCCAGGTACAAAGTGTCTTTCAGTTAACAAAGCAGGTTTACATCCCTTTTCCCTTTCTGGATACTCAAGAAACCCAATGAAGAGGCAGTGTGAGCCCACTTTATAGATGAGAAAATGGAGGCCTGCTAACTGGAGAACTCCTAGCCCAAATGGAATACAAACTTACTGGGGGAGCCCCAGCCCAGTCCTAGCAGCTTTGAGCTGGAGCCAGAATGCACAGGTCTGTCTGCCCAGGGGCTGGTCTTTGTTTAGGAGGGGACTAGGGGTGTTGGTCAGTCTTCACTCCTCCACCCGCCCTCCCCGCACTCTGGTTCCTCATTACCATTCAGAACACACCTGGGGCCTTCTTGGTTCAACATTTCAAGAGGTTTGAAGGACAGAGGAGAACTTTTTAAATAACCACTGGCAAAGGAGAAAGAGGCATTCAGTGAGAATGATAAGCCTGGCCACTAGATTTCCCAGCCCTTCTTGCTCTTTTCCCTCCCAAGAGGGAAAGTGCCCATTTGTATTTCACCAGTCAGCGACCAAAGAACAGTGTTTATGGGAGCCACCTCCAGATCCACCAGAAGCCTGTGGCCGATGCCTAGAATCAGAGCTACTTGTCCATTCGGATGCAATCTCCCCACCCCACGGGAAAATGGCTCAAAAGTCCTAAACATTTTGCCTTGGGTCCACTGTGACCTCCTAGTTTGCGAGAAGATCTGGGTGGGCATTCAGGGTTTTGAGTCAATTCCATAGTGGAGTCTAGAGCTGGCCATGGGAGGTCCTTAGCAAGGTTGGTGCAGTGTGTTATGCAAGGAAAAAGTATCAGCAGACCAGATATTCCTGCTAGCCCATCAGTGCACGACACCAGCCATTCCACTTGGAATACGCCTCCAGGGGGACGATCCGGCAGGTACTTACCATCAGCGGAGCTAAGAGTCACTCAGGATCCAAGCCACTGAAGACACAGGTACCCCGTGCTGCCTCACAGCAGCCGTGTGGGGCGGGGGGACCAGCCAGGTTTGGCAGCATTTCCAAAAACTGATACACTGTAGCCCCTGATTTCCAGCAATCTCAGACTTGCCTCTTTTGCAAAGTGCTAAAGCCAAGTTCCCCGGAAAGGCAGGCAGTTCACATGTTAACGTGCACCATGTGTCACATACCCTGCTAAGCCCCTCACAGCCATATCTCATAACATTCTCACCACAGACTGAGGAGGTGGGTACTATTGTTACCCCTTTTCATAGATGAAGAAATTGAGGCTGGGAGGGGCCATCTAATTTCCCCAAATCACACAGCCAGTAAACGAAGGAGCTAGAATCTAAGCCTAGAGTGTCTGATGCCAAGACGTGTCTTCTCTCACTTGTGCCCTGCAGCACTCTGGCCTTTTGTCTTTCAGTAATGAGGAGGATTAAAACCGCTCTACCAAGTGGTAGTGGACTTGGGTGGGGGACACAGGCCGGGACCCAAGCTCAGACAGCTCAGCTCCCCTGACAGGCTGCTCCACAGCTCTCCTTCCCTTGCACCTCCTCCCACAACTGCACCCAGCTTGACAGCCCGTGAAACAGAAGAGAGATGGTCTTACTTCTCAGTTGCGTCTTCAGGAAGGGACCTCGGGAGCAGTGTGGCTGGGTCCCTCGCTCCACTGGGAAGTCCCAGGCTAGCATGGAGGGCCGCCTCTGAAGGGCGGTTCTTAAACCCCTGGGGATCGCAGGCGACTGCAACGTGCCAACGAGAGTGAGGCAGCTTTGCATTCCTGTTTATTCTGGTATCAATAAAAAGGAACTGTTACTATAGTAACAGATATTTCACTTGGTGCGTGGCCACTTCCACAATGCGGAACACCGTGGCCAAGCCACACGCTCTGGAGGCACAAATAAATACCTATTTTGTCAGACTGCTGAGGAGTAAGGGACATGCCAAGCTTTGTCTGAGCTAGGCGGCTCTCAGAGAGGCATTTCCCTTGTTCCTGATGGGAGGGTCAGCAAGAATGCATTCCAGCACTTGGCCCCGGGAGGGAGGGAGGGAGGGCCAAGCTTCCTGCTGCAGTGGCCAGAGAGCACAGGCTCTGAGGTGTGAAGGGAGGGGGAGACTACACTGGGTCAGCTCGGGGTCTTTCACTGATGGGTCAGAATCTCCAGACGCGTCCTGTACTCCTTACTCTGAGCTCCATCTGAGCCTCAGAGAGGAGCAACAGGGCCACCGTGCACAGTTGCGAGTGTGTGGATAATGGACGTTGATGGGCTCTGGGCCGGAGCAGCCCCTTCTGTCAGCCCCGCTGGGCTCAGGCACCAGCCCTGTCGGCAGCCACTCAGTGGACCTCATTCATTTCTGTGTTTGTCAGATGTGGAGAATAGCCTGGTGGTTGGGAGATAAGGTAGTGAAATAACATTAGTGAAACCATGTAGTCAGCGCTCAGGAGACAGGACTTTTCCTGCAGAGATGGCTGGGCCCTATGTGACCCGAGGCCAGGGCCCCAGCATGTGGCATCATGCCTGGCCGAAACTGTGCTCCGTAGATCCTGGCTCAGTGTGTGAACGTGGGAATGTTCTGCCCACCTAGAACACATGGAAATGCTGAAGGCTGCCCCGGGTGCATACAGATAATGGAAACATTCTCCTGATTTCAGAACTGGTGTTCACTTGAACATTTGGAAGTGTTTTCTAGTTTTATCATCATCCTTAGTCCCCTAGTGAGGAAGCTGGCACGTGCCAGTTAAACTCGGCTCTCTTCCCACATTTACCTCCTCGGGAAGGGTCTTGGTTGGCTGGAAGGCCATAAGGCCCAGGACGTACATCAACCACGGACAGGAACATTCAGAAGACAACCTGTGTCTTTTTTGGCCTATGTTAGTAATTTAACCGACATTTATTGAGTGCCTACTGTGTTCCTGGCAGTGTTCCAAGTGCTGGAGCTATGGTGTGAATGATATCCTAGGGCTTAGGTAACCTGCATTCACGGGTGTGGGGAGCCAGACAAAAAATAAGGAGACAAACAAGAAACCTTGACCTGTAATGAATGCCAGGCTGAAAGTAAGACTGGGTGAAGTGAAAGGGAGGGGCTGAGCTGGGGAAGGGTGGACACTGAGGAGGTGACCTTTTAGGGAGGCTGGGTGATGAGAAGGAGTCAGCAACATGATGTCTGTTCCCATACAAGAGCATTCCAGGGAGTGGGAAGAGCCAGTGGAAAGGCCCCAGGGTGGGAATGAACCCGATATGGTGGAGGAAGGCCGTTGGGGATGGAGTGTTGGCATGAGGGGGGACATGGGGCTGGACAGGGAGGCAGGGGGTGGGCCGTGCCTGGCCTGGGAGCCTTGAGCAAGCCGGCCATCCTGGAGCCTCTTCAACTTGGAGGGTCACCAATTCTTGGGTGTAAAACAATTTTCTAGAAACAACATGTGTTCCTTTTTGTTCCTTCTTCCTAAATTCTGCTTCTCTTGAAGTACTTTGAATGGTAGCCTCCCCCAGCTTCCCATCCTGCCTCGGCTTAATTTCACTAAATTCTGATGGGTGAAAGACTACCACTAAATTCTTGCCAAACCACTCTTGGCTGCCACATGGTGTTCTGCTGTGCAAAAGACTCTTCTGGGCATTTCCCAGGGCCCACAGTGGATTATTTGAACCAATCTCAGTGCCCTCTGACAGTGGGGAAATAGGAGGGATCCTGGGGAGCTGACAGCTTCTGTTTACCCCTTGGAGAAGACAGAACCCCCTCATCCAGCTTACTCCAGAGGAGCAGACTCTGAGAGTCCCCGTGCCAGTAATGATCTTCATCTCCACTTTCTTTCCCCTTTATTGGAAGACTCTGATGGCAGCCCCAGAGCAATGGAAAGCCAAGGAGAGCTGGGCAGGCATTGGCTGAGGTTGGGCACTATTTTCCCCAGGCCACTTTCCTCCATTCTTATACATCTTCCAGTAAAGCTCTTCTCACAATCCAGCCTGTGTAAAAACCCATCAGGCTCACCCACCAGACTGCCAGGCTGATGGCTGAGGCCTCACCTTATCCTTCTTAGTATTCCTGTCTTAGTACCAAGGTGCTCAATAACTATTGTTGACTTATAGATACCAAAGACATTGATACTTCTGAGTTTGTTGTAGTACGATCTTGATGTGTGTGTGTGTGTGTGTGTGTGTGTGTGTGTGTGTGTGTGTGTTACTGTTTATGAGATCAACAGCTACCATTTCCCAAGCCACACCCATCCGTAAGAAATGATGCTATACTGCATAACAGGATGCAGTCAATAGCATGTCTATTTATTGACTTAAAAAGATGTCTGGTACATGTTTGGCGAAAAATCAAACTTCAAAATCACATATAGAATGATTCTTCCCCTCCCTTTTTTTTTCAAGATAAAAAAGTTAGTATAGTACCTTTTAGTAGAGGACCAATCTGGAGGCATATATCCTGAACTGTTAAAAGTGGTCAGTTCTAGGGGCGCCAGGGTGGCTCAGTCGGTTAAGCGGCCGACTTTGGCTCAGGTCATGATCTCGCAGTCTGTGAGTTCGAGCCCCACGTCGGGCTCTGTGCTGACCACTCAGAGCCTGGAGCCTGTTTCAGATTCTGTGTCTCCCTCTCTCTGACCCTCCCCCGTTCATGCTCTGTCTCTTTCTGTCTCAAAAATAAATAAACGTTAAAAAAAAATAAAAAAAAAAAGCGGTCAGTTCTAGATCAATGTATCTCAAATGTCATTACTAGCCATTATTTGTCAAATGAGTGTTAAAATGGAATCAAAATGGGCCACACTCCTGGATTGATGTATTAGAACCTATGAGAGAGGGGCCCACTAAAATCTGGATTTTTAACATGTCCCCCTGGGGATTTGTTTATAGCTGGGAGTTTGAGAACCATTATCCTACAGCATAATATTACAGGCCCTTCTCCTTTAGTCACAATATTTCTGTGATGTTTGTGGCTTAAAAACAAAACTAAACTTGGGGTGCCTGAGTGGCTCAGTCGGTTAAGCGCCTGCCTCTTGGCTGTGGCTCAGGTCATGATCTCACGGTTTGACAGCCGCACTAACAGCATGGAGCCTACTTGAGATTCTCTCTCTCTCGCCCTCTCTCTCTGCCCCTCCCCCTCTTGCTCTCTATCTCTCTCTCAAAATAAATAAAAATGAACTTAAAAATAAAAACAAAAACAAAGCAGGCATTGCATTTGCTATCAGAAAACAATAAAGATTAAAAATTTGAGAAAGAGCAACCTTTGCCAACCAACTATAGTTACGGTTCCCATCTGGTTCAATCATGTCCATTGCGCATATTGGAAAACAGAGGCCTTCTGGGCAAATGAGCCTTTTAGGAGTTTACTCCAGGTAATGCCCAAATTCAGTCCCACTTGCTGCCTCCTGCCTTGGTTGGTGGAGCTTTCCCTGGGGACCTTCCCATTCTCCCAAAAGGATGGACTCTGGAACGCCAGGGGCCTGGAGGTCAGAGTTCTTGCTTGGCCCCACTAGAGCTGAAGGGGGATCCCAGAGGTTGAACACACCCCTCCCACACTCCCTTCTTGTCCCTTTGAAGTTTGTCTTCTTGGGAACTTAGAGGAGCCAAAAGGAAGGGAGATGGTGAAGACCTGGAGAGGCAGTCAGGAGTGGGAGCTGGGGAATGTTCCTGCATCCATAGTGGGCTACGGCTGCAGCTTGCATTAAAAAAAAAAGAAGAAGAAGAAGCCGCCTCCAAAAACATCTTTCATTTCATTTTTTCTCCCCTTTCTCCAAGCTCACAGGCGCCTGGAGCAGCTTATCTGGGCGCACAAACATCAGACAAGAAGTTCCCATGGCAACTCAAAACTTCCTCCTCGGCCCTGTATTCAGTCTAAATCTCCAGGGTCCCTTTTCAAGGCCTCAATGAGGTTTCTGAGAAGCCACCCACAAAACAACCTTAGGATCCAACCTCTTCCCCACCCCAACACTCGGCTGAAAGGACACAGAGTGGGGGGAGAGACTGTATTGGCAGAAAAACTTGTCATGGGATCCACGGAGAGATTATAAAAGGAATGAGAGTTGCCTTTACAACAAGTTTAAACCAGGAAGAATTTACCCGGTGGAGGGATTTCAAGTGTGCAAACAGGAAAGCACCAGGGAGTGGGGAAAAACTAAGTTTTGTTTCAAAAAGCTGGCTCTCCACTCAGCTGCGGTTAGGCATGGCGAATCTGGTCTCTTAGCTGCAGAGGGGTCCTGGGGTGCCCCCCATCTCCATTTTCACTCACTTGTAGCCAGATAAAAGAAGGACAGCATATCTAGGGATGGGGAGAGGAGAGTGTGTGTGTGTGTGTGTGTGTGTGTGTGTGTGTGTGGAGAGAGAGGTCCTTGGGCAGACGATAGCTTGTCAAGCCAAGCAAACTTCTATGACTGCTGGTTTGGGGTTCCCAGATGTAGCAAATAAAAATGCAGTATGCTCAGTGAGATTTGAATTTCAGATAAGCAACGAATAAGGTTTTGTATAAGCATATCCATACAATCGTTGGATTATATTTACACTAAAATATTATTCATTGGGTATGTGAGGTTTAAATGTAACTGGGAATCCTGTATTTTAGTTTGCAACCCTGCCTGGCAGGCAGGGACGGAGGCTATGGCTGCCCTCTCTGGCTGCAGGGAAGAAGCACAGTGGCTGATGTCCATAGGCACCTGGAGTAGTGTCCCTCTGTCCCTGCTGCAGAGAGATGCCTCCCTTCCTGCTAGGAACCTGGCCTGAGCTCCAGGTAGGATGTAGGTAATGAACCTCAAGTGGGCCTTTACTACAGCACTGCGCAGCTTACCAGGTATGGCCAAGCGTGAGTTATTCCCCAAAGGTGACTCTTCCAGCTCAGTGGTTAAGAGCATGGGCTGTGGTGTCGATACAGACACTGTTCCTCGCTCTACTGTTGGGACAGCTAGGTGATCTTCAGCTTCTTGTTTCCTCATCTCTGATATGGGGCAGACAGTCTTGTGAGGAATAAAGGAGCTACAGCATGGGAGGCCCTTCACACTGACTGTCACAGAGTCTGGGCTCCAAAGTGGTAGCTGTTACTTTGATAATCCATTTAGAAGCAAAAAGATTTTGGGTGCCTGGGTGGCTCAACTGGTTAAGTGTAGACTCTTGATTTTGGCTCAGGTCCTGATCTCATGGTTCAGTTCATGAGATGGAGTCCCACAATGGGTTTGCGCGGACGGCACAGAGCCTCCTTGGGATTCTCTCTCTCTCCCTCTCTCTCTGCTCCTCCCTCCTCCCAAATAAATAAACATTAAAAAATAAAAACAAAAGGATTTTAATCCACGTGAAAAAAGTGGGATTGAAGACTAGAGTTGGCAGGGGTGCCTGGGTGGCTCAGTTGGTTAAGCGACCAATTTCAGTCATGATCTCATCGTTTGTGAGTTCAAGCCCCGCATCGGGCTCTGTGCTGACAGCTCAGAGCCTAGAGCCTGGAGCCTGCTTCGGATTCTGTGTCTCCCTCTTTCTCCGCCCCTCCCCCACTCACACTCTGTCTCTGTCTCTCTCTCTAAAAATAAATAACCATCAAAAAATAAAAAAAAAGACTATAGTTGGTACAACCTCAGTGATGTAAAACAATGTAAGACAGGCACAAACTATGCATAGCAAAGATAGGAAGGAGACATCTCCAAATGTTATCAGTAGCTGCTTATGGTTAGTGGGATTGTGGATAAAACTTCCCCTTTGCTATTCTCAATTTCTCAAAATATTAATGGTGAACATGTATTACTTTACCATTAAAAATTATTTTAAATAATTTGTGATAAAAATTTTCTAAAAGCGTTATATTACTTGGTGTATAGGACTTGAGGCTACTGTAAACGAAGATGGCTACCATCTTGGGTTTGACTCTATGATCCCATCCGTGGGGACGTCTAAAGGAGGGGAGCTCTTCTTGCCTATCACTAAATGATCCAGTTAGATCCTCACCCCAACTCTTACTTCTTACTTTTCCTTGTATGAGACAACCAGAGTAGTGCTTCTACAGGCACATGGCCCTGGGGTTGAATCTCAGCTCCACCCCTGATTGGCTGTGTGACTTCAGACAAGTCATGATATCTTCTGAGCCTAAGCTTCCTCACGTTTAAAACAGGAGTTAATACCATGTACCTCCCTGAGAGGAGGGACATATCTGTTGCATTTATGAGTACATCCCTGTGCCTTGCATAGGGCTGGTGCGTAATAGTGGTCAGTAAATATTGGTTGGAGGAATAAATGAATCAAGTTGACGAGATGACAGATATACAGCATTTGGCAAAGAGAGTGGCAATAACAAGTGGCCAACATCATTTGCTATCATTGTTACTAGTCTCAGGAGGTGTGCAAACTGTGGCATAGATGGGACTAGGTTCGCATGTGTTTTCTACCCCATAGTGGGACGGAAAAGTTCTCTTAGGACCATGGGCAAGCTGCTTAACCTCTTTGAGGCTCAGTCTCCTCATCTGTTAAATGGGGATGACAATCAGCAGTGACCTTATAGGGTTTATTAAGACGGAATGAGCCAGCAGTGTTTGGCACAAAATAAATGCTCCCTCCATGAGGCCCCAGTCCAAGGCCTTGCTCCCTCCCTGGCTTGTAGCTGTGTGTGGCTTGGGCAAGCATGTGGCCCCTGAAATGACTCTGATATGCCTGCTATTCTGAATAGGTTGCAGGTGAAAGATGCTGCTTTTGGAATGAGGCTAATGGCTGCGGCTCCAGGTTAGAGGGAACACAGGGTCTTCAGATTAGACAGCCCCTCCTCATCTTTGTGAGAAGACAGGAACTGGCTGGGAACCCTTAGGAGGAGTGCTCTGATTTGCAATCAGATTGATCTCTTCACAGAGCTCCTCCCTTTCCGCCTGCCCCAGCTCAGCCAGATTTAAGACGCTCCCCCCAGGAAGGCGCCGCTAGTCCTGAAGTCTTGGCCAGTTCTTGCTTTTGGACTTAAGAGAACCGTTGTTTCAGTGTCCCCAGCAGTAGCTCCTCAGTGGGGAACTCCCGGGGGCGGAGCCAGGCTGAGTAAGAAAGGCAGTCAGTCCCAGAACGGACGTCGGGCTGGGGCAGAAGCTCCCGCCAACGGCTCGCCTCGCACCTTCGGCTCCAGGGGTCTGCGGGCAGGACTGCTGGGTGGGGGCGTGCTCCTTGCCCATGGCCCATCGTGGCTGTCCCGTGGGCCCGAGTCCCTTGACACTTTCTATTCCCGTACCCCCAGCTGGCAGGGACCACGTTCGGGCCCGATTTTCACCTTCCCTAAAACTCTTTCCAAGCACAAATCTGGAAGGAAAAGCTCCGAACGCTCACTGCAGGCATTGCTTTTCTTTTTTCTACATCTGTGGTTTTCCAAATTATTTTTACCATGACCGTATACCACGTTTGTTTCATTTTCCTAAATAACAAAAATCTCTTATCGTCCTGGGCAGGAAAGTAGTATGTGCTTATTGCAAATAAGTAAACAAAAAGACAAATAGGAGAAAGAGGAAAAAAAAACCAAAACAACCCAAAGCCTTGTCATCCAACGTTTATCCTTGAAAATAACCACCCGTGTGTTTCCTTCTACATGTTTTTCTCTTTATGCGCATATATAGAGAAAACAGCTTTCTCACCTTCCCCTCCCTTGGCTCTCTCCTGCCCTTCGCCCGCCAGTGGGATACCTCGCTGGACGTCACCAGCGGCTATGCCTCTGTGCTTCTTCATGCGGGGCGGCGGGCCACCCGGGTCTCACTCATTTTCCACTCTCCCACGCCTCCACACCCTTCACGAGCTTAAGAGACCCGCCAGGGGGTGGAACGTTGCGGGACTTAAACAGTTGGGAAAACGAGTGAGTGTGTATGGGCGGGCGCGCGCGCGTGCTCACACTTAGGAATGAATCTACGCGTAGGTCCCCAAAGGGAAGAATGTGGGAGGGAATGAAGGACTGAAAGGAAAACAAAAGTAATTTAAACGAATGAAACAAGGGAGGAAGGCAGAGAAGTGAAGAAGGACGGAGGTGCCCGGCGGCGGGATGGCCAGGCTGGGCGCCCGACTGTCCTCGCTGAGTGCACGAGGTGGGGGCCGGGTGGCCTTGCCCTCACTTACCCGACCTGAGCAGCACGGCCCGGTAGAGCCCGGTGGCCTCGGCGGGGCCCCGTGCCCGCTCGCCCAGCCTCTGCGCCATGCGCCCGCGCGCCCGACTGCGGTGCCGGCACTGCGCGGCCGCAGCGCAGCGGCGGATACTACTCCGGGGGCCGGAGTGTCTCCGCGCCGGTGACGCGAACCGAGGCCCAAACCCAGCCGCGGATCGAGTTACCACGGCGGCCGCAGCGTCCGGCGAGGAGGCGCCGCCGAGGGAGGGACAGGGCTCTGGGGCAAGGGCAGGTATCCCGCGCGCGCAGTGGGCAGGGCGCGGGTCAGGGTCTGGGGCCCAAGGAGAGCCTATATCCTGATTTCTAGCCTTGGTCTCCCACTCAGGCTTCTCCATTTCCCTGGCCGCTGGCCTCCTGGAGCACTACAAGCAGGTGTGCGTTTCTGAAGTGGCACCCTGGGATCACGTCCTAGCGCCACCAGTTTATAACTGTGTGACCCCACCATTTAATTACCTACCCTCGCAGAGCCACAGTTTTCTCACCTGTAAAATGGGAATAGCCACAGTACTTATCTCACAACGTTGTGAGATATGAGATTATACATCTACAGTATATGATTATATGTATTATATATAATCTTAGAACAGTGGCTGGCAAAGAAAAACACTATATACTGATATATATATATATATATATATATATATATATATATATATATATACTTTTAAAATATATATACTGGCACTGGTGAGTGGCACTGAGAAGCAGGGGCCTTTACTGTAGGAGGAAGGTTGTGGTAGGGCTCCACAAGATTGATTTTCCCCAATTTGTACAATCCCTTTAACAGCCAGAGATGGGAGGACCAACCAAAGGAGTCCAAAAGTGGAGATTTGGAAGATATAAGAAACTGACAATTTTAATTATCTACTCTGTCTGGTGCTGTGCTAAGTTCCTTCTAAAATAAAAACTGTTTATTGTGTGCTTCATGTCCTCTTTCATTCTATCCTCACAACCCTGTGAATTAGGGTCTATTAGCCTTCCAAGTTTACAGATGAGGATACTGAGGCTCAGAGAGGTTAAGCAATTTATCTGGGATCACACAGTGTGGAGCTGGAACACAGACTCAGGTATTTTGACCCCAGACATGGGCCACCCTGCTCTACTACCCCTCTGTTATCTCATTTACTCTTCACAAAAGTACTGAAAGGTAGGTATTATCTCCAGTTTGGAGATGAAGACATTGGGGCTCTGGAAGGTGAGGTGGCTTGCTCGTGCTCACACAGCTAGTTGGAGGAACCAAGACTCAATCCAGTTCTCCACCTGCAAAACCAGTGCCCCTGAAATCTACAGACCCCTGGAGCTGTCCAGAGTACCAGATGGCCTCTGTTCAAAGCTGTGCCTGTGTGGGCCAGGGAATCTTGAGCTGGCTGTCGGAGCCTCTATCACATGGTACCGTCTCCCTGTGCCCCTGTGTCCTCTCTAGCCTTGGTGCCCCCTAGACCAGCTGCCAGCCAAGTGCTCTCTGGCCGGTCCTTTGCCACTTCCCAAGCCCAGCTTCTGTTGGGACTTGGAGATTTCTGTACTTCTCTGCTCCTTTGTCACCACATGGGGTCCCAAGGATCCAAGTCACGCACTTTGATCTTTGGGGACGTCACTGATTGGTCAGATTGGTCATATGCCTCATCCACAACCAACCACCATGAGTGCCAGGCACGATTACAGATATTTACTATTGACTATTCCATATCCATTCTTTAGAGGATGAAATTATATACAAGTTATTATTCATCTCCTTTAATCCACTCTTTGATCAAGTATGGTTATGCTCCTTTTAGAGATAAGAAAAATAAGTCTCAAGTGACTTGCCCACAATCACATAACTAGTTAGTAATGGAGCTGGAATTGGAACCCAGGGGATGACAAAACTTTGCTGTGGAGGGGAAGCAAAGACAGCCGTTGAATAAGGTGAGGATTCAGGAAAATTGTGATGAAGTAATGTGATTTCAAAGAGCAGAAAGAAGGATTAATTTTGGTTGTGCCCCTGAGGAATTCTAGGTGGGTCTGACTTACCTTGGCCATTTAGTCTCTGCTTCTCATTTTCATGATGAAATATGGCCTGAGGAGAGTATTCTTTCTGTGAACAGAAAGAAAGTAGGTAGAGGTGAGGACCCTCTCTTCCCTGGCAGGGGAGGAATGAAGTGATATTCACAGGGTTGCTGAGTTCCCACAGGAGGGACTGATCAAGGTTGAAGTCCTCTCCAGAGAAACAAATTACTATAGTCTTTGGAGTGTGTGTGTGCGTGTGCGTGTGCGAATGTGTGTGTGTCCACACACATGTTGAGGGACATTTATAAGACATGCTCTTTTAAAAAAGTTAACTTTTTGAAGAACAGCTATAGATTTAGGGAAAAACTGAGAAGATAGTATAGAGAGTTCCTTACATCATGCATCCAATCATTCTGTTAACATATTATATGTATGTCGATGTACATGTATGTAGGGTGGCAGGTGTGTTACAATTATTGAGCTAATATCAATATATTATTATCAACTGAAGTCCATACATTATTCAGATTTCCTTAGTTTTTACCTAAGTCCTTTTTCTGTTCCAGGATCCTATCCAAGAAACCACGTTATATTGAGTTGTCATGTCTCCTTAGGCTCCTCTTGGCTCTAATAGCTTTTCAGACTTTCTTTGTTTTTGATGACCTTGACAGTTCTGAAGAGTACTGAGATCCATATTCTTTTATGTTGAAGTCTTATCCATGCTGTTGCCTCTACCTGAACTACCTTCTCCCTACCTTCCTGGCAAACACCTCTTCCTTCAAGGGCCAATTAAGACTTCAGGGTTTGGTCCTCAAGGTCAGTTCTTAGACATCTTCTCTTCTCTCTCTAAACTCTCATGACTTTTTTTTTAATGTTTACTTATTTTTGAGAGAGAGAGAGAGAGAGACAAAGCATGAGTGGGAGAGGGGCAGAGAGAGAGGGAGACAGAATTCGAAGCAGGCTACAGGCTCTGAGCTGTCAGCACAGAGCCCGACATGGGGCTGGAACTCACAAACTGCGAGATCATGACCTGAGTCGAAGTCAGATGCTCAACCGACTGAGCCACCCAGGTGCCCTTAAACTCTCATGACTTTAAGAACAACTCTAAGCTGAAGATCCCCACATGCATATTTCCAAACCAGACTTTCACTCTGAGCTTAAACTTTGGCTAACACGCTGCTTAACGTATCCACTTGAAAGTCTAATAGGCCCTACTCACCATGGCCCAAACAGAACTGTTGATCACTCCAACTTCCAACATGTTCCTCCCCTGTCCCCCCTCTTGTCAAGTGACTCCACTCTGGCTCTGTGGCTCAGGCAGGATCCTGGGGGGTCCACTTTGCCCTGTCTTCCTACAAGTGCACAGTCCTCAGATCACCAAGGCATGATGAATCCACCTGCTGACATCTCTTCAATCCATCCAGTTCCAATGCCCCAATCCTACCCCAGGCACCACTGCCCTGAATGCCTACAGTAGCTTCTCTTCTTTCAAGCTGTTCACCACACAGATTCCAGGGCAAGCTTTTAAAATGTAACTCAGACTCCACTCCTGCCCTACTGAAAACCCTTTGGTGCCTTCCCTTTGCATTTCGGGACACACCTTCTTCTAGCCTATAAGGCCTTCTCAACCCAGACCCTCCCTGCCACCCTTTCAAATCCCAACAATCTGTTCCTTCAAAGGTTCAAGGGCTTGTGATGGTTCAGGTCCTGACACACAAAGGTCCTGAACTTGTGAAGCTGGCATTCTAGTGGGGGAGCTAGACAATAAGCATAATGAATAAGTAAAGTAGATAGTATGTTCCAAGGTGACGGATACTGTGGAAAAGAGAAATGAGAATAGTCGGGGAGAAGGTTAGTGGTAAGTGGGGGAGTAGGGGTAATAGGTGGCTGCCCAGAGGGTCTCATTGAGAAGGGGAGGTGTGAACACAAACTTGAAGGAAGTGGGGGAGTTAGCCAGACAGATATTTTGGGCAAGAGAGTTGCAGACGGAGGGAACAGCTGGAGCTAGGGTCCTGAGGCTGGAGTGTGCCAGAAGGTTCAGGGAAGAGCAGGGTGCCAGGGTGGCTGGAGTGGAGGGATGCAGGAGTGGTCACGTGAGGGAAAGTCAGCGGAGAACGGGGGCCACCTTCCTCCACACCTCACACTCCAGCCACTGAGAATTCTGCTTGGGTTCCTGAAAGCCCTGCTGTTTCTCACCTCCTGCTTCTGCATAAGCCATTGCCTCCACCTGTGCACATTCCCCAGCTCTGCCCAGTTCCTCCTGCTTATCCATTAAATCTCAGCTGAAATGCCATTTCCCCAAGGAGGCCCCCTTCGATCATGTGCTCCAGTACCCCAGACTTCACTTATATGACTCCTCACCACTGAGTTATGATTGTTCGAGCCCCACTTCCTCCACCAGACTATACAAGACTTAAGGGGGAAGACCAGGTTCACAGCTGTCTCCCCAGGGCCTACTCCAGAGCTGGGCTTGGCTTGGATGTGGGATAATGATTTGTTGAAAGAATGAATGAAGTGAATGAATGAATGAATGAATGAGTGAGTGCATCCACACAGGGAGCTCTGGTCTGTATGGAGAAAGTGGGCAATTCCAGAGAGTAAGCCAGGACCAGAACCCAGGGAAGTCCTCTGCTGTCTGCTCAAGGATTATTCAGGGTGCACAGAAGGGGCTGGGGTCCTGATATTTCCCCAGGGTGCTCCCATTTTGAACTCTGCCACCCAGGAGGACATAAAAAAGGGAGGGTGTCTGGGATTTGGCCAAGCTTCTTTCGTGGTTTTTAACAAAGGGATTAAGAAAACAAGTAACTTTATCCATGGAAGAAAACTCCAGAGGGCTTGAAGGGGATCTGAGCTTCTTCCCACATCTTCCTACAGACCTGGGAAGTGGGGCTGGGGCCCAAGGGCAACCTTAGACTTACACAGCCAGGATTTTATCAGCAGAAGCTCTAAGACCTGGAGTTCAAAGAGTTGTCCCTTGCACACTCTCCAACCTCCCTTGCACGAAAGACTTGGAAAATCAGGCCATCACGTGTCCAGTAACACGTGATGTGATCCAGGCAGATTCCTCTCTCCCTTCAATGACTAGAGTTCAGTGAGCAAGAAAACACTCCACTTGCATGCAACCCCTTGCAAAGGCAAAGCTGAATCGAAAAGCTGCTTGGATCTTTTGCTGATGCATTACTGGTAACTAAGAGTCTTTCCCAAGGACTGTGCTCATAAATACAGCCAGTTCTCATTTGCTCACACAATTTAGGGACTGGAAGATGCTGGCTTAGTTATAATTTTGGTTAGTGAACATCAACATACATGATTGCCAGAGGAAATACTATTGTGTATGGAATAACATACCCAACTGTGGCTGGGCAAACTCAGTGTGTTTGCATTTGTACTTCTCCTGACTTCTCCGTTATCCCCACCTGCTTCTTTTTCATGTCTCAATTGTTGAGAGAGTTTTTTGGGGTTGGTCCCTGGGGACGTTCAATGAGCCTATCCTCCAAAGTTTCCTCTTCTCCACTTTGCTCTGCTACTTTCCCTGAAGGCTGATTCCTCTATTTGAGAAGTGCCAAGGAGACTATGGACCCATCACACATCCTGCTTAGTGTTCCCCATAGGATACATGCACCAGGTAACACTTAAGTGACCTTGCTTTGTTTGTTAAAAATCGAAGTGTAGGGACTCCTGGATGGCCCCGTCGGTTAAGTGTCTGACTCTTGGTATTGGCTCAGGTTGTGATCTCGTAGTTCGTGGGTTCCAGCCCTGCACTGGGCTTTGCCAGCACAGAGACTGCTTGGGATTCTCTCTCCCTTCCCCTCTCTCTGCCCCATCCCTGATTTCTGTCTCAAAATAAATAAACAAACATTTTTAAATAAATTGAAGTATAGCACACATACATAAAATGCACTAATTTCAATTGTGTGGCTCAACAAAGTGTTACATATGTGTTCACCCACAGAGCCACTCCAAGATTGAGATATGAAACATTCCCTGCACTGTAGAAGACTCCCTTGTTCCCCTTCTCAGTCAATGCCCACCTTTTCCCAGAGTAAGCACTAATTCTGACCAATATCACCGTAGATTTCTCTTATTCTAGAACTTCATATGAATGGAACCATAAAATTTAGTCTTTGGGACCTGGCTTCTTTCACTTACCAGCATGCTTGAGATTCACTAATGTTGTTGCCTGTATCAACATCTCATCTGTGATGGACATTTGGGTGGTTTTCAGTTTAGGCTATGACTAATAAAGCTGCTCTGAACAACTTTCTATGACTTTTTGGGTAAACACAGTGCTTGTTTCTGTTGGGGAAATACCCAGCAGTGGAATGGCAGGTCATAAGATGGGTGAATGTTTACCTCTTGTAGATGCTGTCAACCGTGATTGTATCAGTTTCTGTGTTGTGCTTTTGACATCTTCACGACATAGATTTTTTTTTTTTAAACACCTTGAGATCACTTCTGTGCACAATCTTTGGGATCGATGGGGGAGCGGAAGGAGGTATCAACAAAATTGCATCTTAGATGAACATAGATGGACCTAAATTTTGCCTTTGGAAGAGATGAGGGTAGGACCTCAGAGTATTTGTCCTTGTAACCTGGAGTGTATCAGGTGTGTGTGTGTGTGTGTGTGTGTGTGTGTGCCTGTGGGCATCCTTTTTCATCCCCCCACTCCACACCATTAAACTCTAAACACCCTGAGAAACAGGAATGTGACTTATTCAGGAATATGTCTTCAGTGTCTAGCATACCCTGGCACATAGATAGGTGCTTAGTTAAAAAAAACAGTTTAATAATTGTTGCAAATATTTATTGAGCATGTCCTAGAGCTGAATGCTGTGATAAGACTTTACCAATATGGCTTCACTTAAGCCTCATAATAGTCCTCTGAGATTCGGTAAGAGTGGGGCTCTTGTTTTATGGATGAGGAAGGAAGCTGGGGCCTTTAGCAGCTAGGATACAAAGCTGGCAAGTGGCAGTTCTGCAGTTAGCCTGGAGGCAGTGTGAGTCTGTGGTCTTTGCCACATTCACAAACTGAATGTGTGTGTGCTTGCGTGTGTGTAATGGCAAGAGCCTGCACCTCATTGTGCAGAAGAGGAAACTGAGGTTCAGAGAGGTTAAGGAACCCTTCTGCATGGAGTCAGCTGGGCCTGCCTCCCTGCCACGCTTTTTTAAAAATATGTTTTTTAATGTTTAGTTATTTATTTTGAGAAAGAGAGAGTGCAAGCTGGGGAGGGGCAGAGAGAGAGAGGGAGAAAGAGAGAATCCCAAGCAGGCTCCACACTGTCAGTGCAGAGCCTGGTGTGGGCTCAAACTCACGAACCTTGAGATCATGACCTGAGCCAAAATCAAGAGTCGGATGCTTAACCGACTGAGCCACCCAGGCACCCCTGCCATGCTAACTCTTAAAGGTGGAATTTTTTTTAATGTTTATTTATTTTTGAGAGAGAGAGAGAGAGAGAGAGAGAGAGAGAGAGAGAGAGAGAGAGAGAGAATGAATGAGCAGGGAAGGGACAGAGAGAGAGGGAGACAGAATCTGAAGCAGGTTCCAGGCTCTGAGCTGTCAGCACAGAGCCTGACGCAGGGCTCGAACTCACAAACCGCGAGATCATGACCTGAGCTGAAGTTGGAAGCTTAACCGACTGAGCCACCCAGGCGCCCCAAAGGTGGAATGTTCTTAACATGGACCTTTGGCTTCTGCCCCCGACTCCCATTCCCCACTCCTGAGCTCATGGCCACTGGTTGTCACAGGACCCTCTGTGAGCCTCTGCCTTAGTGCCTCACTCTCACAAAGTCACTGTGCTGTGTGAGGCAACACTGGCCTCCTCCTTGTCCTTCATCCCCAGGGACCAAGAGAATCAAACCTGGCAATCCTTCCTTTAAAGTGCTGGGCACTGCTTGGAGAGGGCCAAACCCTGGGACTCGCTCCTTTCCAGGGGTCCACTTACATCACACTGGTGTTGGGTTCTCAGCTGAGTGCGGTAACCAGGGCACTGTCTTCCATCAAAGGAAGCCTCCGTGGTTCCGGTCTCCAGGGTCTTCTCACTGCTCCATTCATTTCAACCCCTCAGGCCTCGGAGGCCTGGAACTCTGCCGCTCCCGGAACCCAAGCTAAGGCATTGGGCCAGGAGCACCCCCTCCCCAGCCGCCAGAAGAGCCTTCCTCTCCTGGCCTGAACTTGGTGGCTGGGCTGCTTAATTATCATTGAAAGCTCTTAATGTATTTAAACATTTGGAATAACCTAATTGCACATGAGTTTAAAAGTAGCATTTCTCCTTACTCCCCCTTCTCAAGCCCCATCTCACCCCTTCCCCAGAGTTATTACTGGTTTTGTTTTTTTTTTTTTTTTTTTGATGCTGTGTGTGTCTGTTTTGGTCATTTTCCTGCAGATTGCTTTTTAAACTCTATCATATGTCTTCTAGATATTTCTATGTCAATACACATAGATCCTCTCGACTATTTTGATCCACTGCGGTGTATAATACAGGGTGATGCCTACAGTTGTTTGTTTGTTTGCTTGTTTTTCCCCAACAAATCCCTTTAGTTGGACATGTAAGTTGTTTCTAATTTATCACCATTACAAACAATTCTGCTCCAAACATCCATGTGTTTACCGCTCCATGCAGGGATGTGGGCGTTTCTCTAGGGCAGACACTGAAGTGTAAATGCCAGGCCAATGCTAAATTTTAGCAGGTGCTACCAAATCACCCTCCAGAATGGCTGTACCATTTCACACGCCCACCGTCAGTGTCTCAGATTACTGGGTTGTCTACACCCTCACTAAGTCTGGGTGTTATGAATCTTTAAGTTTGTTTACTGAAAATGAGTCTATGATATTAGTGGTTACTGTTGTGGGAGGAGATAGTGGTTGAGAAGGGGCACGAGGGGGCTTTTGGGGTGCTATTGATGTTCTGTTTCTCGATCTCAGTAGCAGCTACACAGATATTTTAAATTTCTCAAAATTCATTGAGTGGTACACCTATGATGGGTTCACTTTTCTGTATGTATGTTATTCTTCAATAAAATGCTCAAACTGTTTCCTCCCTCCCCCAGTCTGATTGGTGACAAACAGCATCCCACAATCATTTTTTTGGAGGTTGTACCTTCTTTTGTTGGTACATGGGCCTTCTGGATCCCTTCTGGAATATTTTAGTTCTGGGTCTTAGAGAATGGTTTTTCTGACAGAAGAAAACCCCTTTAAGAAAGGGGAAAAGATACTTGACCCTCCCTGAGCACCAACCATATGTTTTAATACTCACAGCAGACTTTCAGGATAGATGCCATATACCCCAGGAGGCTGGGGCTCAGAGCAGTGAGGTGACATGCCCAAGGTCATGAAATTGTCTGACTGCAGAGTCCTACCCTCCTTGTTACCCTTTAAACTGCCTAGGTGACAGGCATTGGGCTAACCATACAACAGGCATGATCGCAAGTAATCCCTGCAACAGCCCAGTGAGGTATCTATATTGTCATCCCATTTTACAGATGAGAACACAGAGGCTCAGAAAGGTTAAATAACTTGCTCAGTTCATCCTGTTAGTAAGTGGAGGAGCGGGGTGAGCCCAGGTCTGCCTGGCTCTAATGCTGTGATAAGGAAGTTCTATCCAATAGAATGTTCTGAAATGATGGAAATGTTTGATATCTGTGCTGATGATATGGTATCCATGAACCACAACTGGCTATTTAGCACTTGAAATGTGGTTCATGCTTCTGTGGAATCGAAATTTTAGTCTTATTTAAATGTCATTAATTTAAGTAGCCTGTGTTGGACAGTGCAACTTTAGAGTCAGGTCAGGAGAAGGAGAAAAACTGTAGGGTGTAAGTGCAGATGACCAAGCAGCTGCCCTTGTGGGAAGCCAGCCAGCCCACCGGGAGGGACCCCCTCCTAGTGGTCCTCACAAAGCCCACACACAGCTACTTCTCTTTTCAGGCACCAGAATCATGCTCTGCAGCAAGGGCCAAAGCTTTGTAATCAGAAGTGGCTGTAACACAATGGAAAACAATGAAATCTTGCCATTTGCAACTACATGGATGGAACTGGAGGGTATTACGCTAAGTGAAATTAGTCAGAGAAAGACAAATATCATATGACTTCACTCATATGAGGACTTTAAGATACAAAACAGATGAACATAAGGGAAGCAAAAGTAATATAAAAACAGGAACAGGGACAAAACATAAGGGACTCTTAAATATAGAGAACAAACAGAGGATTGCTAGAGAGGTTGTGGGAAGGGGGATGGGCTAAATCGGTAAGGGGCTTAAAGAATCTACTCCTGAAATCATTGTTGCACCATGTGCTAACTAACTTGGATGTAAGTTATAAAAAAGTAAATAAATTATAGAAAAAAAACCAGAAGTGGCCATAACAAACCTCTCAACCTAAGACTCCATTTCCTCATGTATTAGATGGCTATCAGAATAGGGCTAGTTTTAAGATTAAATGAGAGAATACATAGTGCCTGGCACATATGTGACATTCAATAAGCTATTTAACAGTTATGCTATTATCATAATTATTGATCACAGGCTCACTTGTAAGGTTTTTCATTATATAATGGTAAAGCATGGGGCGCCTGGGTGGCTCAGTCGGTTAAGCGTCTGACTTTGGCTCAGGTCATAATCTCATGGTTTTTGAGTTCCAGCCCCGCGTTGGGCTCTGTGCTGACAGCTCAGAACCTGGAGCCTGTTTCAGATTCTGTGTCTCCCCCTCTCTCTGCCCCTTCCCTGCTCATGTTCTGTCTCTCTGTCTCTCAATAATAGATAAACGATAAAAAAAATTAAAAAATAATGGTAAAGCATATTCATGCTAATAATTTAAATAATGCAGATGGGTATAAAGTGGGACCTAAAAATCCCCAAATACTTTAACCCCAAATCCCCCTCCCAGATGAAACCACTGTAAGCAGTTTCTTACGTGCCCATCCAGGAATTATTTCCACTTTCATAAACATCTAGAATAATTCTGATCTATCCTTTTGAAAAGTACAAAAGGGATCACATGAAATGCACTATTCCATTACTTGCTTTTTTTTATCACTTTATGATATCTCAAGGGCGTTTTTCCACACGTGTAATTCAGATTCACAGCATTATTTCACTGTCTGCACAATGTTTCCTGGTAAATGTCGTTCGTAACTTATTTTGCAGGTCCTTACTGATGGACATTTAGGCTGTTAGCATTTATTTTGCTATTGTGAGCAATATTTCAATAAGTACTTTACACATGTCTTTCTGTATATGGGTAAGTGCACCCACCAGAGGGAAAATTCTTACCAGTGGTATCCCTGGGTCAATGGTTGGGATATTTTCAACTATGATAGATCTTGGCATATGTAAAATCTCTTTTTAAACCTCTCAGGAGCACTGGTATTTAAAAGGAATGTTCTAGTAGTTTCTTCTGAAAAGATTCCTTAAGCCATGCTAATAATCACCCCTGGAATGTATTTGCTGGGTGGGTTTTGAATTTTGGAGAAATGTTTTCTTTAAGTAGATCTAGTTTGTATGGTCTCTGTGATGTAGGATCATGGACAAGGCAGGAGAGGGGACTTGGCCAGGGGGCACCTGGGAGGCAGGGAACTGGATCCCCACTAATCCCACCCCCATCCTCTGGCTGGCTGCTGGAGCCTGAGGGCAAAAACTCTGCCTTCCTGTGAGACCAATCCTATAGGAAGCAGGGCTTTGCTGCTTCTGAACTGACACTCTAGGGGAGCCACTGAGCCTGTGGGTCTGGTGGGGCAGGGGGAGGAGAGGAGACACCTGAAGGGCCTTGCCAAAGATTGGACAATGGTGATTCTCAGCAGGTGAAATCCAAACAACCCACAAGTGTAAGAAAAGATACTTGGCCTCCCCAGAAACCAAAGAAATGCACACTTGGGGCAACAATGCAGTATTTTTCACCTATCAGATTGGCAAAAATTAAAAAAAAAAAAAGATACCTAGTATTGGAGACTGTTGGGATACCTAGTGTGGGGAAACGGACACTGCTGCACTCCTGGAGGGAGTGTTGGTAGTACAGTCTTCCTGCAGGGAAATGTGCACATCCCAATATCTATACTTTTCCATTTCTAGAGATTTGTTTTCAGGAAGTAACTGAACATATGCACAAGGATATGTGCTCAAGGATTTACTTTAACCAGCATTATTTATTCATAATAGTAAAAAGATTGGCAATAGGGTGACTGTCTAGAGATAGGGGATTGATTAAACAGTGTTATCTCCATAAAAAGTAAAACAATCTTTGGCCAGAACTGATGCTGCAGACTTGTGTTTACTAACATGGAAGATGCCCACTACCTCTATATGAAAATCAAGTGGAAAAAAAACAGGTTACAAAATAGTATTTGTAATTCCATTTTTCCTGGTAACAAAATTGGTTATATGTATATTATTACATATGCAGTATTATGCTATGGAGATAGCATATTAGATATACACATATGTTACACATATCAATTATATATATGTTTACATGTATAGATATGTGTGTAAATGTGTCTACATATGTACATTATGTGAATTTATGTAGGAAATGTTTAGAAGGATATGAATGAAAATGTCCCCAGTGATCATACTAAAGGGGTGGGAAATTTTATTCATTCATTCATTCACTCATTTTTGTCATTCTCTGCATTTCCTGAGGGGTTTATTCATTTTTTGGCAATGAGCTTGTATTGTTTTTATAATAGGAAAAATTATATGTTAATATTAACTTATTAATATTAATTAATCAGCAAAGTAAGATGATAAATTTGTCTCAACTATGTTAGCCAGTCTAAGTGCAACTATCCTCTCATACCAAGACAGTCCACAACTCTTCTCCACTTTAGAATCCCTCTCTGATCCCAGGACTGTCTTTAATTACAATAATAATAATGAGGAAGAGGAGGATCATGATGTCCATTTATTGGGCACACACTGCATGCCAGACATTGGCTGGTACTTCACATGTATTCTTTCATTAGAGATATAGATACTCTTATGTCTTTGGATTTCCTAGGAGAGCCTGAAATGGGGACTTTGTGCAGGTGATTTATTGAGGGAGGGCTCTCCTAGGAGGTCTCCGTGAAGGAGTAAGGGAGGGAAGAGGATGGGGCAGGGTAAGTTCGGCAAAGATGGGGGTTCAGCTGAAGTCTAGTCTCAGTCTGACCCCACGAGGAGGTCTGGACTATATGTGGTACTACATTGTCCTGCTTTGAGGCAAGAGGACTGGCCTTTTATCCCTCTACATTAGTTGGTCATTGGTTGTAGGACAATGGGAAGGGATAACCAGGCAGAAGGGCTCAAGTTCCCAAATACCTCAGGGAGAGGCACCTTCCATCAGCCAATCGTTCTAAGAGTGCAGCTGTTAGCTGCCAACGCTCACAGTACCTGGCGGCTGGGTGTGCTGGACTACTACAGGGCACCTGGGTAGAGCACTGACCTACATATTATTATCCCCATTTTACAGATGGGGAAACAGACTCAGAGAGGTTGAATGACTTGCCCAAGGTTATTCAGTTGGTAAGAGATGGAGCCTGGTTTTGAACTCCGGTCCAAAGCTCTTGCTCTGAGCCCTGAAGCCAGACTGCTGGTAATTTCACTACCCCACCATGGGCCCCCTCCACTGGCTCTCCGTGCCTCACATTAGCGTCTCTGCCGATAAGCAGTTCCAACCTGGGCTTTTGAAGGAGGGAGCCACAAAAAGCCTTTGTGTTTCTGCAGAGGTCCTTGAAGGTTGTATGTTGGTGGAGCTGGTTGCTAGGAGACATTTCTCAAGAAAGTTTCCTTTGGAAAATGAGCTCAGGCTTTGCCCATAGGCTCACACTGTTATATCTGGGAGAGAGACATCTCAGCCTGTGTTTCCTCTATGGTATTAGCTGTGGATCCGATTCCTTCTCCAACTGGTTTTTCCAGGCCCCAGCTCAGAGTGTATCCTGGCTGAAAACGGCTCCTTGGCCAGACAAACTCAGAATCATGGAGAGAAAGAGCCCTTTGAGATGACCTGCCTGCCCTCCCCATTATGCAAATGGAGAAACTGAGGCACAGGGAGTTGAGGAGCTCACCTTGTGAGCTAGTGGCAGGGTCATGATTTGTGTCTGATTATGGCACGAGGCAGCCCCCCCGGTGTCTGAACCCTGTATGGTGAAGACAGCAGGAACTCTGTATGTGAGGACAGGGTGCATTTCTCTTCATTAATCCTTGGGTTTCAAAGCCTTCTGTGGACAAATGATTACTTTGCTCAAATGGAGATGAGCAGCTGGCATTAACTGGGCATCTACTCTGTGCCAAAGCCTAGAGTAAGTAAGTGCTTTAAGGTCTTTATCTGCTAAATCTGACCTCTAGACCACCTTGGGGTTCATTTCTACTGGCTGTTTTTTCCTTGACTAGAGATCATGTTTTCCTGTTTCTTTGCATGTCTAGAAAATTTTGATGGTATGCTGGATATTGTGTGTGTGTGTGTGATGTGTTATAGAGACTCTTGATTCTGTTTCCTATTGAAGTGTTAAGTTTTGTTTAAGTAGACAACACAATCACTAGCTGATCCTTTTGAAATCCCATGCCCTTCATTTTATACTTTATTAAGGGAGATTCATGCAAAGCTCGAGCTGTTTCCCAAGCCTCCCTAACTTGGCAGGACTCACCTTTAAACTCTGGCCTCTGAGGATATTGAAGGATTTGGCTTTAGCTTTTGTTAGGGCAGGTCTAGAGGGGTCCTTACACTAGAGCATGGTCCTCACTGCGAGGGCACAGCCTTTCCGGTGTCTCAGCTCAAAGCCTGCAGTGAAGGTCTCTCCAATGTCTGCCAGCACTGCTTGACCGGCAGGATCTGTTTGCTCTCCACTCCCGTAACAGCTGGTCTCTGCTAAACCTTGGATGGTTTCATGCTGTGCACGCACAGCCCAGCCTTTGGGCAAGGACTTGTGGGGTGTGGGGGACCCCCACATAGACTTCTGGGGCCCTGCAGCTATGCAGCTCCTTCCTCTCCAGTCCTATGATTCCTTTTTTTTTTTTTGTCTCAGTTGCCCAAACTCGAATCCCTGCCTCCTGAGCTCAGAGGGACTGTTGCATTCTGTTTAAGCTCCACTGCCCTGTGCCATGCCTGGGAGATTGTCCTAGGATGAGAGCCCAGGTGATGAGGGGCTCACCTTGTAAACCCCACTCCCTCAGAATCACAGTGTCTATCGTCCACTGCCTGCTCTCTGAAGACAACTGCCTCTGATTTTGAAGTGTTGTTTTTGGTGGGAGGGCTGGTCTGGCACCGGGTCCTTCATTATGGCTGGAAAAGGAAATCTACCTCATAGCTGGACACTCTCTCTCTACATTTGTCTTGGAATGTTTACTAGGAGCCTGAGAAAAAGGGCTAATTAGCATCATTTAATAAGCAAGGAAATTGAGATTCAGAAGGGTGCAGTAACTTACCCCAATAGCAAAACAGGCCAAGTTACTGAAAAGAGTTTGCTAGGGGCACCTGGGTGGCTCAGTCTGTTAAGCAGCCGACTCTTGGTTTCGGCTCAGGCCATGATCTCAGTTTCGTGAGTTTGAGCCCCACATCAGGCTCTGTGCTGACAGTGCAGAGCCTGCTTTGTATTCTCTCTGTCTCCCTCTTTCTCTCTCTGCCCCTCCCCTACCCATGGTATCTCTGCTTCTCTCAAAATAAATAAATAAGCCTAAAAAAAAAAAGAGTTGGCTAGATTTCAGAGCCCATATTTTGTCCTTGTACTTTCAGTGGAAAAGATAAAATAAAAACTAAATTTCACAATTACCATCACCAAAACAGCAGCGCTTTCTGAGCCAGTTCACCTATTTTCCTATATCCCATCTCTCACCATGTACCTTTATTCCTGTTTCTGCCACTGGCCCCTGTTCTGGCTGTTGTCCCCTTTCACAGGGAGGATTCTAGTTGTCTCCTACGGGGCTTCCATTGTATTCTTCCTAGAACACTTTTGCTGTCTTACTCTCTTGCTCCACTGACTTCAGTGGCTCCCTATGACTCATGGCCCTTCCCAAAGTGTAGAATTGGGACCTGCACCTTAGGGAATGCTACACCTCACAGCTCTCCTCTTGGAGATTCACGGCTGAAAGTGTGAACATGAAGAGGCTCTGTAGGAAAGAAACCTGTTTAATTGGGCTTCACCCAGTCTGTTGATCCTGAAACCTTTAGCTCATCTAACCCCTATTAAAATCTTGTGGAACATATTAGAAAACTTTGGACCACAGAGTAAAGGCTAGTATTTTCTGTCTGCATTCCAGTCCTACATTTCAACCTACTCTTTCAATTTCATTTTCCGTGACTTCTTGTCACAAGTCACCCTCCCCCCGTACCTATTTCCCCCTCCAGTCTTCATACCCCTCTAGCTGTAAGAATGATATAAGCCTGCAGCTGCTGGGAGTTTCCCTGGAGGGGGACTGGTCCAGCAATGAGGTCAACCAGAGGAAAGTGGAACCATGAGGAAGAGAGGGACCAGGTCCATTTAAGACCCTGGATGCAGCCTTGCCTGAAGCCATTTCTCCTAGACTTTCAGTTATAAGAACTGATGAATTATTTTTCTTTCCCTCTTGACTCCAGACTCCTGCAACCAAAAGAGCAAACAACAGCCTGAGAATCTTATGCAGGGCTCTTTCCAGAACAGCTCCTTCCTCATGCCTTAAATAACAACAACTAACCTAAGAGCCAGGCACCTCACCTGTACCAAACCTGCAAGGTGATAAAAATATCCCCAATTTACAGATGAAGAAATTGGGGCTCAGGGAGGTTGAGCCACTTGCCCAAAGTCCCACAGCTGGCAGGTGGGAGAGCTGAGATTTGCTTCCTGCATCTGGAATGAACCACCTAGTCCACAGCATGCAAACCTGGCCTGGATTCTACCTCCCCAGACTCTCACGGAAGTGGCATGGGAGACACCTGGGCTTTCTGGAACGGGGCAAAGGCAAGGAAATCAGCAGTGAGACCTGGCCTCAGATCCCATTACGCCAGGGGAGATCACGTTTCCCCTGTTCTGGCGCCATGAGCAGGGCAGAGAAGCGGGCAGGCAGCCACTTCCCTGGTTATTCAAGTAGAAAATTACAGGTGCCCAAAATAGCCTGGGCATTCTTTTATTTATGAATAAGCAGCAACTCTGTGAAGCTGGAATGGGGGCTTATATGTATTTCTTTCCTTTGACCACCTTCCTGAGATCTGCAGAGATCCCTAGTTCTTTCGGGGGGCTCTCTCAGGAGTTGGGGGAGCTGGCAGGATTGGGGTGGAGGTGTTTTCAGGGTACGGTGATGAAAAAAGGAGAAATGAAGCCTCACCGTGCAGGGGCTGGGGATGCCCCAGTCCTGAGGCTTGAGTTCCCAGAGGGTGCAGGGGATGGGATAGCAGACCTAGGTCTGTCCCAGCTATCCTCATCTTGCTGTGTGGCCTTAGGCAAATGGCTTATCCCCTCTGGGCCTCTATATCTTCTTCTGTAAAATTGAATGAGTCCTAAATGCACAGAAAAGTGTATTTTCTTTTGAGCATAAAATTAATACTTGCTCATTGTAGACAATGTAGAAAGTGCAAAAAAAAAAAAAAAAAAAAACACCAAAAAACAAAAAAAACCCAAACCAACACAACCCCACACAAAAATGACCATTATATCCCCCATTGTCTCTCCCTAATTAAGATAATCAGGATTAACCTTTGGTATATATCCTTCCAGTCTTTCTTTCCATGCATGCATTTAAAAAATGGTTGGTAGAGCACAATACCTGAGCCACTGTGCTCTGAAAATGGAACCCTCACTTATATTACAGTCAACAAATATTAGTCAACAGACATTGTTGAGCACCGTCCTTGGCCCTGGGTGGCTTGGAGACAGTTTTACTCCAACATCCCCTACATCCTCTTTCTGTTTGTCCAGCCCTCTGGCAACAACCCCAACCCTGGGTCCTCACTCAGAAGCACCTGAGGGGTTGGTGAGGCGGGAAAGTCATTTTGCAGGTCTCAGACGTGGATGTGGGGCCCAAGCTGGGGCCTACAACCTGCTGGTGCGGACATCTGTGACCTTGCCCTCCGGCAGGCCTGTGCACAGAAGGACTGGCCTGGCCATGGCGTCTGGACCTCTGACTGTCCTCCCTGCTGCCCTCTCCCGGGGCTGTGTGTTGACTAGTTGATATGTAAAGGGTGCCTGGCACATAGTGTACAATCAATAAGTCTCAGCTGCTGATAGGACTGTTACATCATTACTATTCCTAGTGGGGTCTAGGCAGCCTGAGGCCATTCCCTCTCAGAGACTCTGGTTGGTAATGAATCTGAGGAGACAGCTGAGTCACTTGCAGGATGGAAATAACAAGAGCATTAATGACGACCGCTTCCATTTATCGGGGCAGCACCTCGCTGAATCATTCCATTTGCTGCTTACAGCCACCCGAGTAAATGAGTGTCATCAGTGCCCACGCACAGGTGAGGAAACCGAGGCTCAGAGATTTCAGTTAACTCTCCCAAGGCCACACAGCTGGCAGGTGGCAAACAGGGACTTTATGCTAGATTTGTCCTGTGCAGGATCCCTGGTCCCTGAGGCTCAGCCTGTCGGGATGAGGAAAGCCTGGTCTCCGCCCCTGGGGCTCTCACCTGCTGGTGGCAGACGCCCTGATTTGGAACTTTAAGTTCCCTGTGTTTGCTGAGGGGTAGAGGGAGCTCCGGGGTCAGAGGGAGCTCTGGAGCCCAGCTCTGGCTGGGGGCTCCGGGGCCAGACGGCCTTCGTATAGATTCCTACTCCGACACCTTTGAGCTTTGTCACCTGCCTAACTTCTCCCCACCTCAGTTTCTCACCTGGAAAGTGTGGATAATCAAAGCATTGGCAGAGGCTGGAGCTGGATGACATGAACCTCTTAGCACAGGTGTGGGGCGTAGTAAGTGCTCAATAAATACAGCTGTTAATCACTTTCTCACTGATGTTATTCCCAGGGGACTTACTGAATTTCCAAAGGCCACCTTCCTTTGCACCAGAGTGGTGGGCAGGGCTGTGGCTGGTGTAGTTCAAGGAAACCCCAGCCTCCCGCCGGCACTTGGGGTTGGCTTCTTTGTGCCAGATGCTGCCCTCGGGCTGGGCTACTGCAGACACGAGCTCCAGTGTGAGAGGAGGTGGCAGGAAAGAGGGGTTCCTGCCCAAAGGCTCCCCTTCACTCACTCTACTTCCCCCTCCCAATCTGGAATCAGCAGAATTTTGACAGCCAGCTTTGCCCTCCAGAGATGGTGCTGTTCTGAGCTACGGCGCTGTAGCAGGGCCAGCCACGATCGTGATGTTTGCCCACCCTGGATGGCTCCTTCAGCCCGCAGGCACTCTTGATTTTCTGCAGTGCGTGTTTATAGGTGGGACCCTGACACGGGCTCAGCCCAGAGAGCCTTGACAACCTGACGGAGAAAAGCGGGGGAACTGCCGCTTCCGGGCTTGATTCCCGGGCTCTGGGTGGCCCACGCATGGCCCTGGGCGGTGATGTTCGGGCAAGTGTGTGGTTCAGACGGTGGGCTCTGAGGCGGCCTCCTGGGTCCGATCCCTAGGTTCACCACTGACCTACTGCGTGGCTTGGAAAGGCCCCTGACCTCTTTGAGCTGTTTCCTGTCTGTAAAATGGGGGTAACTGCAGCACCAACTTAATGGGGTTGTTGTGAGATGGTGCTGTGTAAAGTACTCGGATGGTGCCTGCCACGTGATGATTAACTAAATGGGAAATGATTATTTCCTTGAAATGAAGTTGTTGGAAACCCTGTGGTCCGAGGTGCCAAACTGCTCTGCGTGAGAATGAAGAAATCCAGGAGACAAGTCACACTGTGTGGGTTGTGTTTCCTGCAGCAGTGATTCTCGACTCTGGAAACAACCTCCCATAAGGGTCTGATGGCCACGTTCCCCCTCGCTGGAAAGTCTGTCTGTCCTCACGTACACACAGCGTTTTCCACCCAACTTCATAGAAACCCACCCAGGAGCCTAAATGTGGAATTCATCCCAGGGAAAGGACATAGGATGTCTATCAGGGCGTGGAAGAATAAAAGAATAACTTAAATTCTCTCAAATCAAAGATTGTTCAAGCAGATCGTGGCATGTCTGTATCAGGGGAATACTATGTACCCATGAAGAAGGGATTGACATGAAAGGATGCCCTCCACCCCAGGGTTGAGTGCCCCAGGGCCATTACCTCCCTGTGAATGGGGGAGGGAGGAAACTGGGAGGAGGCCCTGCTCTCTGGAGACCATCTCTATCCAGCCCTCCCAAGGAGCTCAGCCTCCCATGACTGTCGAATCCTCGCTCTGGGGTTGTGGAGCCTTTGCTGGGCAGGTGGCAAAGGCAGGAAAGTTTAGCTCTTACAGCCGGTCTGAGGTCTACATGTCACGCCTGCCGCACACAGCTTGCTGGCTCGGCTCCTGCTGCGCTATGGCCCAGGGAGGCAGCCCGGAGGCTCCTGGCTGCAGCACATCAGGCTGGGGGCAGGCAGAGGGGTGCCCGCAGACCACGGTGCCAGTGGGCAGGACTGGACCCATGAAGTCACCCCAGGATGTCTCTCCCTATCTCCACTGTTAACCTGGCTGAGACTGATGAGACATCCTTGGAAAAACTGCCACTGGAACTTTCCACTAACCTGGCTCTGGAATGACAGGAGTTGGAGGAGAGGGAAGCCCATGGCCATTTCATGGCCAACTTCTTAGCTGACTGTCTGTGAGTCAGACGACACTCACAGAGAGATGTTTGTAGTGCACAGGTTAAAAATAATTCCAGTGCCTCCAGGCTATGGGATCTGGGAGTCCTGCTTAGAATTTTTTTGCACCGATATTTATGAGTGGATTGGACTGTGATTTTCTTTTCTTTAAGTGTCCTTGTTTAATTTTGATATCACAGTTATTTTATCATAGGGGCACCTGGCTGGCTTTCAGTAGAGCATGTGACTCTCGGTCTTGGGGTTGTGAGTTCGAGCCCCACGTTGGGTGTAGAGATTACTTAAAAATAAAATCTTTGAAAATAAAATGCAAAAAGTTATTTTTATCATAAAAAAGGTGGGAAGTGTTCTCTCATTTTCTGCTGTTTAGAAGACAGAGTATAAAACCAAACTGATGAATTACTTTAAAGCTTAATAGAACACACCTATAAAAATGATGATCTGATGGTTTCTTTATGGGGAGATTAACCCATGGCTTAATTTCTTAAAGTGTTACTAACTACTCAGTTTGCTTATTTCTCCTTAAGCCAGTTGTTCAGCAATGTTTTCTAGATGTTTCTAGAGAGTTTAAAATTTTACAGGCGTAAAGTCAGCTGTATCATTTTCTGCCATCTTCTTTAAAGAACCAACTTTGAGCCATACTGATCTTTGTTATCACATATTTGTTTTCCAGTTCTTTCATTTCTGCTCTAATTTTTATTTTCCAGTTACTTCTGGAAACTACTAGAACTACTTCCTGTTACTAGTTTTTTAGATTGGTCTGCTGTTCTTTTACCAACTGCTTAACTTTCACATTTGGCTCATTAAATCTCAGCCTTCTTTTCTATCTGCTTTTAAGGTTATAAACTTCTCCTTAAATACTGGGTTATCTGTGTTTTGATATACAGTATCTTTATGACCACTGAGGTCTGAAGATTTTCTTGATCTCTTCATTGATCAATCTAGAAGTGTTTCCTATCTTCCAAATATATTTTAGTTTCTTTTTTGTTTATTATTGTCCTTTAATTATGTTGTTGACCTATACCATGATGGGTAGGATACAGATGCTTTGGTATCCGGATTTGTTTTGTAACCTAGAATGTGGTCAACATTTGTAAATACTCCATGAGTGCTTGAAAACGTTTGGTAGGTTTCTAAATATATCTTTTAAATCAAATCTGCTTTATAAAAAAAAAAAAGAAAGCAAAATCGTAATGAGACACTAGTATCTATCCATCAGGGTCACAAAAAATTAAAAAGCGTGAAAAGTAGAAAACATTGGCAAAGATGTGGGGTAGTTGAACACTGATACACTGCCTGTGGGCATGTAGTTTGCTGTAACCGGTCTGCTTTATCTAGAAAAGGTGTGAAGGGCGGCAGCATAGGTGACCCCAAACTATGCCACTTTGGCATAAGGATTATTTTGAGCTAGAGACACTTGAAAAACAGCGGGTACAAGAAGGGTACTCTGCCCCCACCTCGTCTTCATGAAAGCAGGAGATAAGACTCCGGTGTCAAAGATGCCTTCCCTACACCAGGAGGAAAGAAACATTTTTATCACCAGAGACGGGATGGAGCTGAGAGAAATCTATACAAACAGATCTTGTTAAGATAACCCTTGTCTTCCTTTAATCTCTCCATATGTTTCAGTCACTTTCCCACAATTGCTATTTTTTGTTCAACTTGGTGTAGAAGCACTTGGGTCTGTGTGCTTCTGGGGGCTTTGTTTTCCAATGGGGACTCTCATGAACCTGTGAAAATCTCTAAGCTTTTCTCCTATTAACCTGTCTTAGGTTGATTTAATTCTCAGTCCTAGCCAGATACCCTAAGAGGGTAGAGGTAAAATTTGCTCCCTCGGACTTAGTGATCCCACTTCTGGGTCCACAGCTGAGGGACACATGGGTCCCCTGAGACAGAGAGAGAGAAAATTCACAGCAACATTAGCGTAATAGCACTTGATCGCTTTGTGGAATACCAATGCCAGTTCAAGTCCTGAACCTGTGGTTGGCAGAAACATCTCTATCATTTTGAGATCTTGTTTTTTCTTCCTTGGCTCTGGGGCTGTTGGGGGTAGAGGGCTTCAGGGTTAGAGGATATTAGGACATCAGGAAGGGGGCTGTTGGTCTGTGGGGACATTTCCATGCTGGCATCTCAGTGTAGTCATTTGTAGATAGCATAATTTGAATTTCTGATTTGCTGGCAGCTAATGGTGAAGCCCTGTGAGGAAGGATGCCTCTTCCTAATTCCTGTCAGTCAGTCACTGTGGCATGTACTCTCTGTCTCCCTGAGCACACTGTGACTGCCTCAGGCCTGACGCAGCATCTGGCTCGGAGCGGATGCTCAGGAAATATTTATGGAATGAAGGAGTGAGTTCCCTCTATGACAGCTATGGATTCATTCATTTATTCACTCATTCACTCATACCTATCGTATGTCCGACCTGCACTAGGTACTGAGCGTCCAGAATGAGTGACAGGTAAGGTCCCTGCCCTCAGAAAGCTGACAGGCTGGTTGGGAAAGCCAGGTATGAAACAGTTAAAGAAATAACCAATGAAGGTGATTTCAGATGGTGGTAAGTTCTGCGGAGCTCCTACAAGACTGGAGACAAAGATGGGGGTACTTAGCTAGGACGGGGGGTGGGGGGCTGGGGAAGGCCTCTCTGAGCTGAGCCCTGCACAGTCCAGCCCTGGGGAGAGCCAGGGAAGAGTGCACCAGGAAGGAGGAACAGCAGAGGCAATGGCTCTGAGGTGGGGAAGAGCTTGGTGGGTCAGAGAAACACACAGAGTCAGTGTGGCTGGATTAGAGTGAGTGAGAGCCAGTGTCACAGGAGGCCACAGAGGGGGCCACATGGGGGTCACAGAGGGCCTGGTGGTTGTGGATTTCCATGTATCTGCTCTCCAAGGATTTTACCCAGGAGAAGGGAGGACTAGGCCTGGAATCAAAATGACATGTGGGAAGTCACCCCACTGGACAGGAGCTAAAGGGAACTGAGGCCCCAGGAGAGCTGCTGGCAGAGGATGGATGGGTTCCAGCTATGCTGGTGTATAACTTTAGATGCGTAAGAAGAGTAGAGGTCCAGTGGGGTGAGGGTCACAGTTATGGGTTGAATTGTGTCCCCCCAAAGAGATATGTTGGAATCCTAGCCCCTGTACCTGTGGAGGTCACCTTAGTTAGAAGTAGGGTCTTTGAAGACGAAATCAAGTTAAAACGAGGTCATTAGGGTGGGCACTAAGCGAGTATGACCGGTGTCCTTATAAGTAGAGGAGACGAGACACAGACAGACAGGAGAATGCCACGTAATAGTGGCAGTGGCAGAGACTGGAGTGATGTATTTACAAGCCACAGAGCAACAAGGGTGGCTCGCAGCACCAGAACTAAGAGAAAGGCAAACAACAGATTCTCCCCTAGAGGCTTATGGGATCACAGTCCCTCCAACAGCTTGACTTCAGGCTTCTAGGCTCTGGAACAAATTTCTGTTGTTTTCAGCCACCTAATTTATGGCAGGTAGGTGGTCGGGGCGGCCCTAGGAAACAAGTATGTCCCTCCACGGTCCCCGGTTGTGACCACAGCGTCACCATGGGCCCTTCACAAACTGACTGCTTTGGGGCCTGCTGATGGCAGGATTCTCCATGAACATCTGCCACATCGTATACCCCAATATGACCCCGAAGTGTTCCCAAGAGTTCAGGTGCATAAGGAAAAACTCTTGGGTGGGTCCCCCACACAGCATCTCCATCTGGTTTCTGGCCGAGTTCTGTAGGTTCTGGGTATGACATCCCTTGTGGGACACCCCATGCCCTATCTGAAGCTTCCATGGGAGCAAGATGTCGCTAAGACCAAGCCAGGCTCTCCCGGCTTCCCTGGGGCACCTTGCTGTTTTCTTTGGTCTTGTCTTAGATTTTAGATGACAGAAGGAAAGTTCCAGCTCCTTGCCCTTTCCCTACCCCCCAGGCCCTGAGATCTGATCGCTCACTTAAACAAAGCCCCTCGTTCATGTCAGCTTAGGAGACACAATGTTCTGAAAGCAGATCCCTGGGGCCCAGGGAGGGAGCTGCCTTTTTGGATTCCTGCCTTCTCAAAAGCCGGCTTTTGATTTGGCCCCTCCTGCCCCACCTCCAAGCCCTTTCATGAAGGAAATTAAATTCTTCTGAACTTTAAGGTCGCTCTTCAACCCAGCTCCCAGTGGGACTGGAGCCACCACCAGCTAGTAACTCTACCCAGCAAGGTGAAGATTTACTCTGGCTTGAGCGTCACGGTTTCATCCAGATACTTGAAAAACAAGTCAATGAGCTGTGGAGCCAGAGGCATCTGGGTTCAAGGCCTGGTTCTGGCCGTTAATGGCTGTGTGATCTTGAGCAGTGAGCTCAACCTCTCTGAGTCTGGGTTTTTACCTTGGTGAAGTGGGGACATACATATGTATGTGGCCGGGTTTGCAGTGAGGATTCTGTGGGAGTTCAATGACTGGAAAGCATTCATATTTTTACCTTCAAGAGATGCCCATTTTACAGATGAGAAGGAAGGAGGTCTGAGAGGCCTGGTGACCCCTGAGACTGCTGAAGCATGTAGAGTGGATTCAGTTCAGCTTATGGGTGTAGGCCAGGGTTGGCTGTGCTGTTCAAGGTCTCTGCAAACCTTTGGCTTCTGGAGCGTGTGGGAGGAGCCTAAGGCCATCTTGCATTAAGATGACTTCCTCTGACCCCTTCAGGGCTGTGAAATGGGGGAGACAACCCAGGCCGGCCTGCAGAGAGGGGCTATTGCCATCGTGTACGTGGGGTCCTGGCACTGCATCCTTTGGGAGATGCATGTTCTCACCTCCTCGCTTCTCCCTGCCTCATTTTGCCCCCTAAAGCAGTGAGTTGCACAGCTACCAACCCTGCATTGACAAGGGAGGAGTGTGGAAGCCCAGAAAGGGAGACCATCTCGCCCAGGGTGGCTCAGGGCCTTGAGGTGAAGGTTTTTGCTTGCTGGTGGATGAAAATTGGATTAAGAGGATGTGAGTGATGTAAGGAAGGAATGAAAATAATGTCCTGCCCTCTACTGTCCTGGAAGGATTTGCCCCTCATGATCTGAGCATGAGGTGAAGCCTGCCATCTTGGGTCCTTCTCCCCTTTTCCTGTCTGGAGGCATGAAAACACATGGGAGTGGAAAAGAGGCCCAGAGGGGCACTCAGAGGGTGTGGGGAGCAGAAGGGCAGAGGTTGGGGAGAACAGGCTTGGGGTCTGCTCATTCGGCTCCCAGCAGAGTTTCTCTTGGTGATTTTCATCACTTGTGTCTTTGTCTCTCTTTCTCCCTCTCTATCTCTCTTTCTCTTGCTTTGTTCTCAGCTGTTTTGAATACTTGAGCAAAATAAAGGAGAGAAAAAAAGAATATTCTGCTTGATCAAAGAGGCTGAGGAAGATCCATAGTTGGTTTTTGGGGGGAGGGTGTTACTATAAGGAAGTAGAGGGGTAGGTGGGGCAGTGGTGAGTTAGGGCCTCACTTGACCCAGGCCCATGGCAGGTCCCAACCCCAGAATCAGGGGTCAGGACACTGTGCTAGGCTCAGGAAGAGTGGCTGCAAACCAGAAGATTCTTTCAGTTCCTGGATGCACCATGCCGCTTATACCTCTAGGCCTTGGCAGGTCCTACTGTGTCCCTGGACGTCTCTCCTGGCTCCCAGACCTGCTTATCCCTTCTTCATTCTTTGGATCACAGCTTGGGCCTCTGGGAGCTTCCCTGGCCTCTTCTTGCTTTGTGGACCTCCTTCTGTGCCCCAGCTCCTCTGTGTTTCCCTTATCAGGGCACCTAGTACCTGCTCTGTCATCACCACTGACTTATTTCTCTCTTGCTGGGCTGTGCAGGGACGGGGCCAGAGTCTTGTTCACTGGTCTGTCTCTGGCGCCTGGGATCCTGGTACCCAGTGGTGCCCAGTCAGTGCTTGTTGGATGAATGGTGAAAAAAATGGTTGGATGAATGGTGAAAAAGCCCAATGAGGGATTTTGCATTAGGCCAGGAAGTTGTGCAGGTGGAAAATCTGTGTGTGTGTGTGTGTGGGGGGGGGCAGCTGGAGGCAAGGTGGTGAATGTGGGAATTTGGGTCAGAGTCTTAAAGCTCTTGGAAGGTAAGAAGGGGATGTGTGGGAGAAATTGAGGGACTCAGTCTATGTCCTTCCTCCCAGCCTGAGTTCTGTGTGGATCCTTCCATGAATTTGGCCTTCAGCCCCACCATGGAGTTACCCCCATGGAGACCCAGCTACCATCTCTCTCTCTCTCTCTCTCTCTCTCTCTCTCTCTCTCTCTCTCTGTCTCCCTTCCTCAATCTGTTGGGTACTTATTATCTGCTAGGTGCTGGGGACACAACTGTGAGCCACAAAGTCAAACACAGTCTCCCTCCTTGGGGAAATCACAGAACTAAATCCGAGATTACAGCCTCGATCAGTGTGGTGGGGAGAGCGTGGGGAGCATAATGGGATTTGCCCTAGTCTGGGGAACTCAGGGGGAGTGGTGGTGCCATGGGGTGTCTGAGGGAGCTTTACCCCCTTCTAATCTCTCTGGCCCCTTCCCAGCACTGCTGGTGATCCTCCAGGCTTAGCGAAACCTGCAGCCTGTTCCTGAGGATATGGCTCTGAGACAGGCTTGCCAGCCATCCTCGTCTTAGCCTCTAGCCCTGCATAGACATTAGAGATCCACTTAGGCCAGGCTTCCGAGGAGAAGTGTCAGCTGAGCTGGCATCTTCCTTTCTTTCTCCTTCAATGTCTTTCCCCCATAAGCTGGGCTTCCTGCCATAAGGATGGACAGGAGAAGTTTTAGTCTTGGAAGAGGTGATTGCAGGACTGTAGGTGATGGCACTGTGCAATCACAAAGCAGCATTCCTTCCTCTGGGCAGACCTAGTCAACACCTGGGTACCAGGATCTGCTGGTAGAGAGTGGGCTGGATTCCACCCCTGCTCACCCATCCACTCATTGCTTTTGTGCATTGCCCAGCCTGTGCATCTGTTCGAGGCAGCCCAGGGCATTCAGCTTCTGAATTCCATCTTGGCTTGGGGAAGCCAGGGGCAGAGGAGGAGGAAAGCCCCATAGGGAGGCCTCAGGGAACAGGAAAACTGCCCTTTCCCTGCCTCCAAAGGTCACTGTGCCTACTTTCAAATGCCCCTTTCAGTTGCTGCCAGTACATAGCCCTAGAGCTCCCAGACCTGGCCCTCTGTCCTTGGGCTTTCCCAGGGAAGAAATTTTAGCTCCAACTTTTTCAAGCGTGCCAGGCGAGGCTATTCTGAGAGTAGAGGATGAGGTGGAGAGGACAGTTCACAGTGGAGGGGAGCACGGGGTGTTTACCGGTTTGCTCAGGCTGGGAAGGAAAACATTCAGGGGCTTTCAGATCCAGGGGGTGAACAGATGGAGTAAAAGGGGGAGCCTGGACCTGAATGACAAAGTCCAGGGTTTGGCAAGCTGCTCACAATGGCAGCATTTGTGCTAGTGCCTAATCCCAGAGCCCCCGGGAGTGTGCCCTGCATGCCCAGATGAAGCCCCAGCTCCCGTCAGGGAAGCGGTCAGAGGCGGTGGGCAGGGGTGGGGGGGGGGCGCATGGCATGGCACGGGCAGCGGGCAGTGAGAGCCTTCTAACGAGGTCCTCCGGCCCCACTGAGCGGCGCCGGGGAGAGGAGCCATCCATCATCGGTGGGGATAATTGTTCAGGGAGCCAGTGGGGCCCGGCCAGATGTGCACCTTTCGGACTCCATAAGAACGAACACTCCCTTTCAGGCCATTTATCAAATTTAGCTGAATCTCTCCTCTTTTATTCCTTTTGTTTTAGTCAAGGAAATTTCCTTCTAATGAAGACGAATACAAAGCGACGAGTGACTTGGCAAATATCAACAGAGTCAGAATGTAGGATTCATTCAGTGAAAAACCTGGGTGGTGCTGAGTTTGGAGACAGGTCTTGCAGCATGCTGAGTGTTGAGGGCTTCAAGGGGTTCCACTGTGGGTCTGGGGGCACAGCCAGCCCCCTCTCTGCTGAAGCTCCACCTTCAGCTTCCAGAGCAAGGGTACCATTGTGTGCCACCGTTTCTGACACCGACTCTGTGCCAGGCACCTCTGCTCATCCTAGTGTGGAAGGGGAAATCATGATCCCATTTAGCAGATGAGGAGACTGAGGCTCGGAGAGGTTAAGCAGGTGGCCCTGACAGGGGTCCCAGGTGGGATTCGAACCCTGTTCTTCCTGCTCCAGAGCCCACCTTCACACACGCCAGCAGTGGGGTTCAGTGGTCAAGGCTCCTTAGACCGCCTGCTTCAAATCTCAACTCCACTGCTTACTGGCTGGGTGACCTCGAGCCTCTCATTTAATCTCTCTGTGCCTCTGATTGTTTGGGTAATGAACGTATCCACCTCAAAGAGCTGTGGGCATACTGAATGAGAGAATCTTTGCTGAAGCGCAATGCACATGGGCTGTTATGAGTAACGTTTTCTTTTTAGTATCAGGGTATCATTTAGTATCTGTATTTAGCATTGGGCGCTTTAAGGGTAGAAGTAGGATCATGCCTGGGGTGGTAGACTTGTGTGGGGACTGCCTGTAAGAGCCTGTGGGCCTGTGCCCTTCCTTGGGGGAGGGGCACTGGCTGCTGAGTGGAGGCTGAGGACAGAGTGCCCAGACCCCGGTCGTCTGGTGTCTGAGGGCCGTGAGAGTTGCTGTGAGGGCACGTATGCCTTTCCCTCCTTGGCCCAGCTCCCGGCACAGGTGCCCAGTTGATGGGTGTTTATGGGAAGCTGGGCTGGGAGCCAATGAAGATGTGACAGACAGTTATATACCAGGAGAGAGTGCACTAAGTGGGCAGGGGTCGTCTCCAAGGGGCGGCTTGGTCCTGCCCTGCATGGTGCTGGGGAAGGAGACCCGCTGCCTTCCTGTGTGCTTCTGGGGCTGGGCCTGGAGCTGCCAGGCCTTGTGGAAACGGTCTGACCCTGGCTGCATGGCCCTGGCAAGTCCTCCCGCTCTCTCAGCCTCAGTCTTCTAGCTGTACAATGGGGAGAGGATTGGAGCACATCACCAGGGGTTTTCCAGAGCTGTTATTTTATAACTGTGAGTAAGCCACCAGCGTGGGAGGGGTCTGAGAAGCCCCCAGGGACAGCAGGGTGACCTTTATAGGACAGGCCAGTGGGTGCTGGACATCATGTTCTGCATGGCTGGGCCTGTCATAGACATCCCACAGAGGCAGCTGGGCTGTTTGCCTCCAGAAATGGAGACAGAAGTAGGCATATGGGGGGTTTGGTGGGGTGATCCATGGTTGGGGGAGCCCCACAAAGGGCCTGGCCTGGGCATGCTCATAACCTATGCTCCAGGCCGGCTCTACCACTGACCAGCTGGGGGAAGTTATGTTTGCTCATGACTCAGTTTTTTCATCTGCTGTTGGGTGTGATATTAATGCCCTCATTGGCTCAAAGGGAGGACACAGGTGTGAGAGGATCAAACGCAGAGAAGAGAGAACGTTGACTGAGTACCTATTTTGTCCCAGGCATGATATCATTTAGGTTTTATGACAAGGTGAGAAGGATTATTATCTTTAGTTTATCGAGGCAGAATCTAAGGCTCAGAGAAGTGTATTGTCTTGTCCAAGGTCATAGAGCACGTGGAGGAACTGACTGAGGTCTGTCCGACCCCAAAGCCCATGTTCCCAATCACTATGCTCTTGCTGCCTTCTCCCCGGGAGGCCTTTCCCTGCAGGGCCGGAGAAGGAGCTGGGCTCAGGGTAGGCATGGCTTTCAATGTGGGGGCTAGTCCTGGCTGACTGGTGGGGGAGTCCTGGGATGCTATGCTGAGGGGGATTTTGAGGCCATCTACACTTAGTGGGAAAGGGTACTGGGATCCGTTGGTGATGTCTGTCACAGGTGGGGGAAGAGAGGATGGCAATATGTGAGCTGTATTTGCCGTTGCTGCACGAGACCTTGTCGGGGTCTTTTCTAGGCCTGGAAAGCTATTCTCCAAGGTGACTCTCAGCACAGGTAAGATCTAGAGGCTGAGCTCATTCCCCCTTGGGAAAGGAGAGGAGCTGGAAGACTGTTCCTGAAAGAGGGGATGGGTGGGGCCAGGGCGCAAAGCGTGGCTGGGACGGCCGCTCTGGGCTGCTCAGATAATCTACCTGTCCTAACTGCGGGCTGGCTCGAGGGAACACTGCGGGAGGGAGAAGGGACAGCCACAGGACATCAACCTTGTAGGATAATGCTGCTGGGGTTGCTGAGGGGCGGCAGAAGTTCCCAGGTCTGACTGCTTCTGAAGCGAAGGAGGTGGGAAGCAGAGGCTGGCACTAGGAGGCCCCAGGGGGTTATCTAACCCAACACTCATTTTCCTGATGGGGAAGCTGAGGTCCAGAAAGACTTCCTCCATCAGGTCCATGATGTGTTTTAAGTTTGAAAAATGTGGCATGGGCTGGGTTGGCAGAAAATTTGGAGCCAAGCACAACCATGAGCTGTTTGAGGATTAGAGCCCCTGTTTACTGGGCCCTCTGGGTGTTAGGCAGTGTGCTAAGCACTTTATAGGTATCAGGTCATGGAACCTCCCAGGAAGTGGGGACTGGCCCTACTTTACAGGTGAGGAGCTGAGATCCAGAGGGGTTCAGCTCCTTGGCGCAGTGGGTAGATGGGGGAGCTGGGACTGGGCTGCCTGACCACACCATTGGGATCACTGTCCTGGACAACCTGGGCTGAAAGCATGCAGGAGAATCCCCAGGGAGCCCTGCCTCCCCTTCTCCTCCATCCAGGAGGTCTGGGCCGGCCCCAAGAAGGCTTGTGGAACAAGCCCCCTCACATGCCCCATCTCTAATGCAGACACAGGGGGTGTATCGACCACATTTTCAGAAACACGCATAGGCTTTGCTGTCTACAGATCCCCTACTGGGAGCTCAGATGTAGAAGGTGATGCATAATAATATGAAGAGAATTCTATAATAATATATAATAATAATAATAATATATAATACAATATAATAAATATATATGTATATATGTATAATTCATTTAATTCATTTAATATTTCACTGAGGTAGTGACTATTGTCCCCATGGGGAAGTGAGTTACAGAAAGCTTTGATACCTTGCCCACAGACACTCCCCTGGTGCATGCGGAGGGGTGGCCACAGAGCCTGTATGTAGGAAAGCAGAGAGGCATATGTATAAGACCAGAGAGCCCGTGAGATTGGGCAGCCCCAGGTCTGTTCCAGAGATGGAGAGATCAGATGGCTTTGTCTTAAGCCCCAGCCAGGTTTCTAGATGCAAATCTTGGCTGTGAGCTCAGGGAGGGATGCCAGGGGGCAGTGGCTGGGTGAGGCCCCCCAGAGCCGGTGGGTAGGTGGGTGAGGGCTCCCACTTGGTAAATGCAGTCTCCCTCCCCACATTCAGGGACCCAACAGGACCCTTGGGGGCTCTTACCTTCTTCCCCTGGACTGTTCCCATGGCACAAAGTAGGCACCAGGCCTGGGTGGGCCTCGGGGGCCAGGCTGGGGGTCCTCCCTGCTGATGTTGATCTCAGGAGCCGGGGCCCAAGGGGTTCCCCGGGCCAGGGCCCCCTGTCCTCTCGCGGCTCATTCTCCTCAGGCACAAAGGAGGCTTTCACAGCTGTTCCTAAGCCCAGAGCTCCTCAGGCAGGCTTAGAGTGATTGATCCTGTCAGAGGCGCACGGTGTCCGCATGTGGCCCACACGTCCTGTGGTCCCTGTAGCTCCTCACTTCCTGCACCCCTGCCTCTCTCAGAAAGGGAAACTGAGGCATCCAGGGTTGGGGGGAGAAGCAAAGCAGTCCTCTCACCATGCAGCCGGCAGCTTGGGTGCGGCGGGTGACCTCTGGCTGGCCTAGCAGGCAGGACTTGGCCTTCTTGCCAGGCCGGGCACCAATCCGCAGACAGGGCCCAGACAGTGGAGACTGTGTGGGACAGCTGGGGCATGGGGCTCAGGGCAGGCTTGTGTGGGCACATAAACCTCGGGCTGGACAGCCCCATTAATAAGACACTTGGGGGCAAGGGCTGTCCCAGAGCAGAGACTCTGAGAGCAGAGCACTTCATTCAACAGGACAGTTACCCAGGCGGGGAGGGTAGGGGGGAGGGCTGGTCTGGGCTCAGGCCAGGAAAATATCTGGAGGCTGGATTCCAGGCCCAAGGCCAAGTTCTCCAAGTTACCCCAGCAGTCACCCTCCTTCTCACTTGCTACCACCTTCCTTTTTATCACCAGCATGGGGTGAGGTTAAGGCCAGAATTACTTTGGGCTTCCGTCCTAGCTCGCTCTTCACAGTTGTGTGACCCAAGGGGGCATGATTTGGCCTCTGGGAACCTCAGTTTCTTCATCTGTGTGTGTGTGTGTGTGTGTGTGTGTGTTCCTATAATCACACTGCACAGTGTTGCTCTGAGGGCCAAAAGAGGTAGGTGTGTACAGCCAAAGCCATTGTTCTGTTAAAACAAATCAGATGATGTCATTCCCTGTTTTATCGTCTCCCACTTGACAGAAGAGGGACATCAACTGCCCCACCCCATGGGGCAGTAAGGATGAAATCTGGTGACTTGTGTAAAGCTCCGAGCAGAGGATGTGGACAATAACAATTCTCCAGAGAAGTTTGGTGCTGCTGTTATAATGCTGTTAATAACACTGATGATAAAATCACTGCCCATTGGCAAGTCCCAGGTAACCAGTTTGATTAAGCCTAACACCCTTTCTTAAGAGGTGGCTGGGCAGGGAAAATCTTGCCACCCTCACTTGGCTCTAGTATGGTGCCTCACTGGGAAGTGGTGATGATATATGACACAGATGATTTATGAAATGGTAGTTGGCAGTGAAGGCTCAAGGATTAGGCATTCTAGATCCAGCTTTGCCCACAGAATGAAATTCCTCGTGGCCTAAAGTTCTGATCTATCAAGTTTTTCTTGCTTCTTGGAGATCATTTCCCATTCCCTTTTCTCCTTGACAATTCCTGGATCATACCACCTTTCTCCTCACCCTAGGACCTTTGCACTGGTTGTTCTCTCTGCCTGGAATGTTTCCCATCTCTCTTCCTCAACTCCATTTTTTAATCCTGCACAATTCTTTTCTTTTTATTCAACAGACTCAATTATCTCCTCCTCAGATAAGCCTTCCCTGACCCTCAATGCAAACTAGCTTCCTGGGTTCTCTGTTTATTATTTTTTCATTGTTCAGCTCCTGCACCTGAATGGCAGTTCCACAAAGCCTGGAACCTGGTCTGTCTTGTTTATTAGTTCACCTCCTGGGTCTAAGATAGAGCTTGGCACATTGAAGTCTCTCAATAAATATTGGAGGAGTGGGTGAATAAATGATGGAGGATGAAATTAAATAGTCTAAGTACGTAGAGTGCCCAACACAGCCCTGACTCATTGTAAGAATATTAGTACTGTCCCCTCTAGGCAAGCAAAAATGTGGCTTCTTCCTTTGCTCCTTCTTCTGGTCCAGCCCCTGCCTCAGCTGCCCCCCGTTCCTTTTCTCCCTGATTCAGTCATGGCTGGCATACCGCTTCTGATTTCCTGCAATACAGAGAGCATTCACGACATTGTAAAGGGCAGTGACTAAACTGGCCGTCAGCCAGAGCAGTAAAAATGCCGTAAGTCAGCCCTGAAGATCAAACTCCTTTGGCAGCCATCCCATAATTATCTACCAGCTTGGCTCTTGGTGGGATGGGAGGAGAGAAAAGGAATTTTACCCGCTTATTAATTTTTCCCCATCTGCTTGGAGTCCTGCTGAAATATGACTTATGAGCTGCACTAAAAGCTTGGTTGCCTGGAGGTCTTGATTGGCTGAAGGTCCGAAGCCTGGCTTCTGGCAAGATGAGGGTCTGAAATGCAACATTTGGACCTCATGCCATGGGCAGGAATGGGGGTGGTGGACCCAGAACCTAGCACAGGTCTTGGCACCAAGGAGTGCTTGGAATGCAGACACAGATGATTTATGAAAAGACGGTTGGTGTTGCAGAGTCAAGGACAGGGTCTAGACCTGGCTTTGCCTTGTCTCACTGTGTGGCCTGGGCACAGCTCGTAGCCTCTCTTTCTCCATGTGCAAAATAGGCTGCAAACATCTGTTCCTTCCTGACTCACAATCTTGTAGAGGGGAGCAAGGCTTACACAATGTGGGACGGTTTTGAAAAGAGGAGTTGCATATCACTCAGACCGACTCCCTCATCGTCTCTCAAAGCAATGATGGTGGATTTTGAGAATGTTGACTCAGAGGTTCTGGGCAATTTTCAAAAGTCTTCAGAGGCATTCAGGAGGAGGAGGAGGAGGAAGGGGAAAAGGAGAAGGAGGAGGGGAGGGAGGAGGGAGAGAAAAACATTGTTCATCCCTGAGGAGTTTTAGGGCAAGTATTTCTGAAGGATTTGTTTCCTATAGTGACGTAGATGGACTGGGATTCCAATCCTTAATCGGAAGATTTTTAGGCGTGTGACTTTGGACAAGTCCCTTGGCCTCTCTGAGCCTCATTTTCCTCATGTGTAAAAGGAGGTAACAATGGTCCCCACCACATAGGGCTGTGAGGATGAAATGAGGTAATTCATAGAAACCTCTCCACAGAGCCTACAGCAGCAATTCCTAAAGGGGTTGGGTGCTGCTCTTATGCTGCTATTAGTGTAATAGTAAATTGACTGCCCATTGGTAAATCCCAGGCATCCTGTCTATTAAGCGGAGCGCCTTTCGCCAAACTGGGTGGGCAGAGGTAACTTTGCTACTCTTCCCCTTTCTGTCTTGGTCTGCCACCTGCTGGTGAGGACCAGAATTACAGCTGCTGGAAAGCCCTCCCCCTTACCTCCCCTTACTTTCCCCCTCCTCAGTCTTGGGAGAGAGGAGTGGCGTCTAGGTGGCGAGAGGGTAAGGAGATATGAGCCCCAAATTCTGAGGCCACGAGAAGCTTGCAGAGATTCCTAAAGGCTTGTCCACCGCAATGATGAGAAAAATCAGTTCTCATGTCTTATCCGTTTTACTTCCCGAATAACTGCTACTGTTCCCCTTTGTTCCATCCCTCTGCATCTCCTGGTCCAGGCCACCTCTTGGGATGATACAGCAGCCTCTTCACCCTGGCCTCGCTTTCTCCACACGGCATCCAGGAGGAATTCTCAAAAACTGCAGATCTGGTCGTGTCATTCCCCAGCTTCAATCTCTCAGTGTGTCTGCACAGCCCCTGGACAAAGTCCTAGCCCCGTCCCCCAGCCCACAAGGCCCTTAAGGCTGTCACCCCTGCCTGCTCAGCCCTTGTTATTCATCTCTTCCCCTCCCAGGCCTCTCCAGCTTGCAGGCCTTGTTCATGCTGCTCCCTGGCCTGGCCTCCTTTCCCTCTTTGCCTGGGGAACTCCTGCAAACTCCCAAGGCTCAGTGTGGATGCTGCTTCCTCCAGGATACCTTCCTTGATCCCACAGTCTTTCCCAGCATAGTCCTTATCAAGTCATATTGCCTTTTTATCTGGGTTCCCCACGGGGACTCTGAGCAGGGACTGTGCCTGGTCTTCTTCACTGTGGTATCCCCTGTGCCTACCCAGTCCTTGATGCATAGTGGGTGAGTAATGACTGATTCAACTCTCTCCAGCCATTTTCTTGGACTCTCTGTCTTGCCCCAATCCTGAGCTGACCTGGAGGTCCCTGTAGTGGCCACAATGCCCTGGCAATGATGTTAAGAACCTCATGGGTGTTTGGCATTTTGTGATGCCCACCCCAGGGGACCCTAGGGGGGCTGGTTCTAGAATGCCATCTCCTTGGTGGGTTTTGGTGGTACGCCTGATGGTCATCTGGGCTCCCTTTCATCATTTGGAGGATGTGCCAGCAGAGACCTGCCCATGGTTGAGGAGGAGGGGAGGCGGGAGGGGGCATGTCCCGTAGTCTCAGCCTCATATTCTCCAGTATGCAACAGCACATGCCCTTTATTCATGGAGACCTGACCCTGTGGGTGACAATTCCTACATGCTGGGTGTCTTGTCTCCTAGCCCAGGCCCAGGCTCAGTCCCATCCAGTTGGCCTTGGCCGCTGCCTCTCTTGGGATGGTTCCCCCAGAAGCCGACTTTGGGGTGAGGATTCTCATGCAGGTGATTTAAAATTTTTTTTAATGTTGATTTATTTTTGAGAGAGAGAGAGAGAGATAGAGAGACAGAGAGAGGCAGAGAGTGAGCAGGGAGAGGGCAGATAGAGAGGGAGACACAGAATCTGAAGCAGACTCCAGGCTCTGAGCTGTCAGCACAGAGCCTGATACGGGGCTCGAACTCAGGAGCATGAGATCATGACCTGAGCCAAAGTCGAATGCTTAACTGACTGAGCCACCCAGGCACCCTGCAGGTAATTTATTAAGGATGGGCTCCCGGGGGACACACGTAGGGGAGTGGAGGAGCAGGACAGGAAAGGGGAAACAACCAAGCAAAGGGACACTTTCAGGCCAAGTTCCAGCTCTGGTTCGATCCCATGGGGAGCCCTGGAGTGTAAATTGCACCTCATTGCTGTCCTGCTGCAAGACAGGGAGCTGGGCTTTCTGGTTCCCAGCCAGGCGGTCAGGAGCTGTGGACCATCCTGTAGTGATGTGAACTCCCACACTTGCTGGCCTCTCTTTTCTGCCCCAGTGAGCAGAGGAGGTATGAATAGCCTGAGGGCAGTTCTCCAAGAGGAGTGCAGACTGGTGGAGGGGACCTGGGTGGGGCACCAGCCATTCCAGTGTGCTGCCTTTCCAAGCTCCCCCTCTCCAGGAGACGCTGTCCCCAGTTCTCTGATTCATCTCATTGACGTTTTCTCAATCTTCTTTAAAGTGCTGTGCGAGACAGCTTTTAGAAGAGTACCACGAATCTTCTCTCACAACCAGGTGGCCATCCCATGTCCTTTTATTTTTTTTATTTTTATTTTTTAAAGTTTATTTATTTTGAGAGAGAGAGAGAGAGAGGGAGAGAGAGAGAACACAAGCCAGAGAGGAACAGATTGAGAGGCAGAGAGAGAGAGGATCCCAAGCAGGCTCTGAGCTGCCAGCACAGAGCCTGATGCAGGGTCTGAACCCACGAACTGTGAGATTGTGACCTGAGCTGAAGTCAAGACTCGGCCCCTTAACCAACTGAACCACCCACGCACCTCCCATATCCTTTTAAAATAGGGACCACTGCCAAGAGCTCTGCCTAGCCCTGTTTCTGGCCATAGACTTACTTTAGAAGTCCTGGGGTGCCGGGGTGGCTCAGTCGGTTAAGCGTCCGACTTCGGCTCAGGTCATGATCTGGCGGTACATCAGTTCGAGCTCCATGTCGGGCTCTGTGCTGACAGCTCAGAGCCTGGAGCCTGTTTCAGATTCTGTGTCTCCCTCTCTCTGACCCTCCCCCATTCATGCTCTGTCTCTCTCTGTCTCAAAAATAAATAAACGTTAAAAAAATTTTTTTCAAAAAGTCCTTATTGTTTTTTTTAAATAAAAAAAATTTTTTTAATGTTTTTATTTATTTTTGAGACAGAGAGAGACAGAACATGAGCAGGGGAGGGGTAGAGAGAGAGGGAGACATAGAATCTGAAGCAGTTCCAGGCTCTGAGCTGTCAGCACAGAGCCCGATGCGGGGTTCGAACTCATGGACCGTGAGATCATGACCTGAGCCGAAGTCAGATGCTTAACCAACTAAGCCACCCAGGTGCCCCTGGTTTTTTAAATTTTGTAAAGTATTCTGTGAAGTGAGTCAGCTAAGCGAAGAGGAGTGGTGAGGTCAGGGTCCAGGGCCTGCAGAAAACCCGCATTCAGCTGGCCTCAGTCAGTCCTGGGGATGCGGAAGGAAGGGCGACTGGGTTCAGCGGGAGCCCTTTGTTAGCACTGACTGTCAGGTGTGAACAGAAGGCCCTGCCACGTGGAACAAAATGGGAGGAGTTGGAGCACATCCAAGCTGCCAGGCATTCTCCACCGGAAGAGTCAGTTGGTGGCGGTGGGGGGGGGGGGCACCTGGGTCGCTCAGTTGGCTGTGCATCTGGCTCTTGACTGTGGCTCAGGTCACGATCTCCAGGTTTGTGAGTTTGAGCCCTGCCTTGGGCTCTGTGCCGACAGCACAGAGCCTGCTTGGGATTCTCTCTCTCTGCCCCTCCACTGCTCATGCTCCCTCTCTCAACTAAACTTAGAAGAAAAAAAAAGAGTTAGGTGGGGCCACCAGCAAACTCCTGCTTTAATCCCTGAAGAGTGATCTGCACTGGGAAAAATGGGGGAATGGGATTGTGTGGTGGGGGTGGGGGGAGCGGTGCCTGGCTGGGTCCCCTCTTCTGACTTCCTCAGCCAAGCCTGCTCAAAGTTGTCCTCTCAGGCTTTGAGCTCCGATCTTCACCCTACTGGGACTGCAGCCCAAGTCCCAGCTGCCATGGCTCCTGGCCGAAGGTTCCCACACTCTGTCCCCTCCACCCCAGGCTCTCTTGGCTCATTTGAAGCCCTGCTAACCCCAGGGCCCCCACCACTGGTTTACACAGGACTTGAGCTGCTGCTGGTCTGCTGCATAGGGTGTTCACACCTCTCCGTAGGTTTTGCAGCCTCTCCAGTTCACGCTCCGGGAGCCAGGGTACCAGTGCTTTCTGCTCCCATGACCCCCGCCCAGGATCTGGTCTAGGCACTCCCTGCTTGGCCCTTCTCAGAGACTGAAGGCAGGGTCTTTGTACATGTCCCTTGGGCCTTACCACCTCAGGGGGCTCCAGTGGCTGGTATCAATGCCTCTGGGCTAAGGACTCTCTGCAGAGCCACAGATGGCCACTCTGTCCTCTGTAGGGCGGACAAAAAGTGCTCAGGAATTCGCATCAGCCCCAACACGAGCAGCACCCTCCCTAGCAGTGACTGACAGGACTGATGCAGACGCATCTCAACCTCGCCCTGGCTAAGAGATCTCTGGTGTGTGTATTCTACACGGATTCCTGGGGATCCTTGTGGGACTGAGCTCCACTTACCCACAGCTGTAGCAGAGCCGATAACACACCCTTTACTGGCTACCTTCCACCCCTGTCTTACTTCCACACCCCCATTGGTGTTTTCTAGAATCACTTCCCAAATAAGTCTCAGGGGCTGCTTCTGCAGAACCACTCAGAAACAGCCAGAGGTCTTTCCTGCAGCCTGCCTCTTCCTCCCATTCTTCCTTAGGAACCCGCGCCCCCCCCCCCCCCCCCCCGCCCCTGCCCGCCCTGCTCCGGCTCTGGATTCTCCATCTCTCATTCAAGCAGCAGATCAAGGCAACATGCTCTGTGTCCGTCCTCTGGCTCTCTCTAGTCCTGTGGGTCTTACAGCTTAAGCTGAGAGCAAAGGATTCATTTACCCTTCAGCAAAATCTCTATGAAACCAACCTCCTTTCCAGCTGCCTAACCTGGTGCCCGAGGCTGTCATCGACCTGTCCCAGCTTGTGGGCCAAGCAAACCCGGCCTGGGCCAGTTTGATCTCAGGGAGAAACACTGCAATTCGGAAGGTCAGAACGTTCATTCAAAGTCAGCAAAAATAAAATTTAATTGTGCGCCACAGGTATGGGCAGTCTGTCCTTCCTCGGGAGTGACAGCCAGCCTGTTCTCTCCAGAGCAGACGGGCTCTGGAAGGATCCCTGAGTCTGGCCACCTTGGGTGAGCCGCCTCAGCCCATGAGAGGGGTCTGCTTCCAAACAGGGGAGGTGCACAGTGCATGGGGATTCCCCCAGCACTTTCCACAGGCCTCTTGGCCCCCTTCTCGTCGCCGCAGCCAGCTCTGACTCCTAGAGTAGCCAGGAGCTTCTTTGGTCCACAGCTACCCTATGGTATCTTTCGGGGAACACAGCCTTCCAGCTCCAGCAGCTCCGGCCAGCCCTCATACTTGTTTGTGTCTGGGTTGTTCTTTAAGAACTAGAGAGAGAGAGAGAGAGAGAAAGAGAGAGACGTGGCCCACAGGGGAGGCTGTTCAGAATTCACACCTGAATTTTCATTGTGCTTTTAAACCTCATGCCTTCACTCACTTTGTTCTGGCTTTGGCCTCATGGGGAGGTGGTGGTGTTGGATATAACTAGCCCATTTCATAGGAGGGGAAACTGAGGCTCAGAGGGACTACAACTTGCCCAAGGTTTTACAGAGGGGATCAGAGCTCAGTCATCCCTCAGTGCCTTGGGGGTGGGGGGCGGCGGGGAGCATCAAGCGTGGGAGGTGGGCTTGCCGAGCATTAGCTCCTCTGCCAAATTCTCTATCAGCCCCTCTAGGACACCCCCAGACAACCAGAACAATGAGAAGAAGCATCCTAGCAATTCGTGAACACTTGTCCTATGCCAGGCACAAAGTACCTTATGTTTTTATTCCTTATGGTAGCCCCAGGAAGGGCATACCATTATCATCCCATTCTATAGATGGGGAGCCTGAGGCACAGAGGCCCAAAGTAGCTGCCTGTGGCCACTTAGTTGGTAAGTGGCAGAACCACTTTGTAATATTAATTAAAAGTAAATAGAATAAAATGAGTTAAGATTGTGTTTAAAGTGCCTGGGCTTAGTTTACGGAAGAAACGAATATAAGTGGCAAAGTCTACCAGTGGGATAATCGTGGCTCACCCTAGGGAATAAAGTCATTCTAGATGCTGCTTCTCTAACGCCCAGCGCCCCGTGTGTGGGAACAAAGGACTAGGTGGTTTCGATCACACCGTGGCCTCCAATTCATTTCCGGGTGATGGGTCGACTTGCGTGCTTCTTCTTTGCTGTCTTGGCCCGGTTTTGATGGGTTTGGAAGCTGGGCTTTATGAAGAACCGCGCCTGTGGCCTGAAGCCTCTTCCCTGCCTCCCGCCCTGCCCCCTCCCTGCACCTCACACAGGGATGCGCTGGAGCCCCCGCCCCGATGTCTGTGGTCTTCACCCAGAGGCTATCAACAGAGGGCTCCCTCCTTTTCTCCTCCAGCACAAGCTACTTTGTACAGTCATTTTTAAAAAGTAATTTCTAACGACCTGAATTCATTCTCTTAGAAACTCACGCATACAAACAAGGCCAGCATTTTCTAGACAGGGCAAAAACCGTTGCAGCCCATTGTGGTCCCCCCCAACCTGGAGTTCAGCCTCCTGACGCTGTCCCTCCCTGCCACCCTTGGCCCCTTCCCTGCAGGCTGCTGTGCCTCTTGTCTGATTGCTGCCTGGGCCTCCTCCCTGCCTTCTCCACACTTCTCCGTGCTCAGCCGGGGAGGCTATGCTAAAAGCATCAGGATGGGAAATCTTTGTGGAGGCAGGCTGACCTGATGACAGCTGCATCTGCATCGCTGAGTAGCTCAGACCTGAGCAAGCTGGTTAAAACCTCTCCATGCCTCCGGATCCTGGACTGTGAGATGGGAGGATAATTGTACCTGCTTCATGTGGGAATCAAAGAAGGCGCTGCAGGTAGCTTGCTCAGCCGAGCCTGCACAGAGCAAGTGCTTGCTGAATGCTAGCTAGTCTTTCTTATATATCAATCTGTGCTTGTCGCTTTCCTGCTTAAGCCTTCCATGGCTCCCCACTGCCTTCGGGATAGAATTCACTCACCTCGCTAGACCTTTATGCCTGAATCATCGACTCTTAGCTGCCTTCTGGGCAGAACTGAATGTTGTCACCTCCAAAGATGGGGCTACTTCATGCCTGGGGAAGATCTGGCTAGTTCTCCCACATTTTGGAACTGCTCTGAGCTGGGGACGCACAGATGGGGGACAGGGAGAGAAGGTGCAGCATTTCCCTGCGGGTTCCCAATGCTGCCTTAACTCCCCTTTCCTCCTCTGAGCAATCCTGAGACTCCATTGCTGGGGGGCATCCCAGACCCTGCTTGGGGACACCCCTGGGTAGTGACCGTAGAGCCACATGTCATGGACCCCTGCTGACCCCTTCCATATCAGGTGGGCTCTCCTGTGTCCTCCTCTTGATGCAAGTTTACTCTCTCCACAGGGAGCTTAGAAGGGGACAGCTCCTCTGGTCCAAACCTCTCTCTTCAGGTGGGGAGCCTGAGCCCTTGGGGGGAAAAGGGGTGTGGCTTAGGTTTCCACTGGGACCAGAAGCTAGGCATCCCCCCTTCTCTGGGCTCCCCTCTCTGCCTGTCATGCAGGCTTCATCTCTACATTCCTTTCTCTTTTTTTCCATGCCTCTCTTGCCTTCATCCTTCTTTTCTCCTTTTCCTTCTCTTTTTTGGTACTTATCCGATAATTTATTATGACCCACCTCCTTGCAAAATAGTCAAGGCCACTTCCTGCTGGGGGATTACCCAGTCAGGCCACCCTGACCTCTAGGGGTCCCCACACCATTCTTCCAAGCCACCCCAGTCCTTGTCCATCTATCCCTGGCAACTTCCCCCCACCCCACCCACTTCACTGGGATGGGATGCCACCAGGAACCCACCTGCTCAAAGGGGCTTTTGTCCTTGAGGTCTTTGGCTCCTAAAAAGACCCAGCTATCTCTGAAGCCCAGCTGCTTTGCGTAAGAACTGCCCAGGCTGGAGAGGAGCTTCCTGGTCTCATCATTCAGTCTGCAGAGGAGCAGAGAACACGGTGAGGTAGAGGGGTGGGGGAAGGGTCAGGTTCTCAGGCCCTTGGCCTACGAGCAGAGTTGTGTTCAGGAAGAACAGGGCTGAGTGGCAAGGACTTCTCTCAAGAAGCCACTTGGAGGGGGCTGGAGAGGTGTTAGTACAATTTTGCTTCTGTTTACAAATATACATGTTTATTTGGAAAATATGGAACATCACAGAGGAACTAAAAATTAGAGTCTCACCCCGCTTGACATAATCATAAAATTTTAATATATTTCCTTCATGTCTTTTTTTCCCCCAGGTACTGTGGGATCATACCAATGCTTTTACAAAGTGCTTCTTTTTTTCCTCTTAATGCTAAAAGGTGAGCATTCTTCCATATCCTTAAATTATTTTCTACATCATTTTTGATGCAATATATCCATATATATATATATATATATATATATATATGTATATATATGTATATAATATGTCACCTACCAGCATGTGTCATAATTTCTATAACTAGTAGGTCTTTATTGGACAGGGACAGTGTGTCCAGTTTTTTACTGTTGTAACCAAGGCTGTGATGGGCCTCCTAGAACATGTACACTTGTCTGGTTATTTCCCTAGGAAAAGTTGCCAGAAGATAGAGCCAGCAGGAGAGTGGGAAAAGGCACTTAGGGCTTGGAAGCATTTGGTTTGCTATGGCCTGGCAGGTAGAGGTTCCCACTTACCTGGTTCCTGGGTCATCATAGGAAGCCACCAGCACGAGTGCGCCTTCTGGAATTTCTTTAAGGAATTTCACCAGCAGCTTCACTTCTGCGGGAGGAAGGAAAGGAGGGTGCTGGTCATTTAGGGGAAGTGGCCACTGGTCATTCTCATTCTCTGCTACTGCTCTGATGAACCAGGAGTGGCCAGCGGCAGGCTGACACTGAGCTCCGTCTGAAGCTCTGGGGCCGGTAGGAGGTGGCATCCGGGGTGGAGCTCTCTGCAGCCCTTGTCCAGGGGAGAGCAACGTGCACAGAGCAAGGGTAGCCTCATTCAGGTGGTTAAGCGTGGACATTGGAATTTAAAAATTCCACAGGCAATTCAGATGTGCAGCCATAAGTGAGAGACATTGCCCTAAGGGCCCTTGGGGACCTACACCCAAGGTATGGAGGTCTTTGGCCCCTAAGAAATCATCTCTCAACATCTCTGGGCTCTTTGCATACCCTCCGCCACCTCCTTCTACACTAGTTAACCACCTAACTTGTCTGTCCTGACTTTAGAGGATAGACCCACTGGACCACAGGCAACTCGGGTCACTGAGAGAGAACATTAGTGTCCTACAGATCCCAGCTTACACCAAAGAGCAAGCTTCCCTTTGCATCTTGAACACCGCACTGCAGGTGCAAAATCTGTGCATTTAACAGAGACAGGCCTAGCTGCAGCACGTTGGGGAGGGATCAGCACCCAGCTGGAGCTTATCTTTATGGCCATCTTTGCTGCATAAAAAGTGATAACTTATGGCAGCGATATAGGTTCCTTTTTAAGATTATTTAGGTTAAAAAAGTGAGCTGATTCAAAGGAAAATACTAACAATTCAGACGGTACCCTGGACATGGCATAAAGTATGCAAGGGGCTCTTGAATGGCTGAAGAAGTATGGACAAGACTGGCCTAGTGGGAAAATCAGGGCTGTATCTGTCACACAAGGGTGATCAGTAGCACTGCCCAGAGAATTTTTGTAAAGAGCAAATGTGATGATGACTCTCGGGCATACAGAAAGTGCACTATAATGGAACTGCAATTCTTAGCAGCATCTGTAACATAATTTTGGGGGGCCGGTGCAAAACGAAAATGTGGAGCCTTTTGGGGCACCAAGCTGGCTCAGTCGGTAGAGCATGTGACTCTTGATCTCTGGGTTGTGAGTTTGAGCCCTACGCTGGGCATAGAGATTACTGAAAAATAAAATCTTAAAAAAGACAAGGAGACTTTTGTTAAAAAAATATTAAGAATTTCAAGATGGCAAAACTAGAGCATCAAACCAAACCTGAATTCGCTCTAAGCACAGGGCCCTGTATGGCCACTCCACCCATAGGTCCATGCCCATGAAGACAAGCCAGTTCTTATATTCCCTGAGGATCCCTTGGACCTAGGGGAAGAATCAAGTCCTGAAAGCCAAGGTCAGCTGTCAACCAGCTCAGTAACACAGAGGTCTGTGTAGTCCATGACCACAACCTGTCCTCAAATGCTTCTGTTTTTGGGTCCCTGTCAGTCATGGTTACATTCAACTTGACAATAGGGCAATATAAAATTTAGTTTTTTTTTAAGTTATTTTTTCCCCCTTTTCATTCTGACAATGACCTCCTTGCTTCTGAGTCCTGTGGATGGAGTGAGGGAGAAGGGAAGGGAAGGGAGAACACTGAATGAGCCCCCCAGGTCCTTTCTCCAGCCAGGCAGGGCCCCTCCCACTGATTAGTGTGGGTTACCATTCAATCCCCATGTCAGTCTCATGAAGTGGACACTGTGTATTCCCTCCATTTTACAGATGACAGAACTGAAGTTCAAGAGGTGTCATTGCCTCACCCTGAAGTCTTTGACTCCAGAGACTGGACCTTGTCCATAAACCTGGCCCCCGGCTACCCTGAACACCTGGGGGGGTCCTGGACAGAGAACAAATGACATCCTCTGGCCCTCAGCCAATAGTCTACCCCACGTTCTTCTCACCCCTGTCTTAGCTCTGTCCCACACCAGGAGGGGACTTGCGTGCCTGCATGTGGACACCCCCAGTCTGCTGTTCGAAGCTCTGTCCACACCACCCTCCCCTCCAGAAACTGCCAGGCCCTGGCCAACCTTCAGTCCTAAAGGTGTATCTGTGGCTTCTGCCCAAGGGGGTCACACCTCGAAGACGTCTGCGTGGGCCCTGATGCAGGCTTCCAGTCGGCACCTCCTCTGGCCTTGCAGACCCTACCTGAGAGGTGGGACTCAGGTGGAGGATGGCCATCATAGGACCCATGGGATCCTCTGAAGCCCTGGGCACAGGACAGGGTGCCGGCTCGCGTCTCTAAGTGTGGTTACCTTGCAAACATTCGCAGCTGTGACTTCGGGCACCAGACTCCCATTTCAATGCCTCCTTTTTTTGCAAGGCCAAGAGGGCTTCCCACTTTCTTGCTGCCTGGCTTTGTCTCCTCTTGGGCTTGTGCGGTTAGGTGGGCACAGTAGGGGAGTGAGGCCCGAGCCTGGAGCTGGGCCCTGAGGTTGCAGGCACAGGGGAGGGTAGCCTAGCTGAGCTGGGCTCTGAGAAGGGGGGGTGAGCTCAGTTCACCTATCCTGATGAAAACCGGCTTTTGCAGGACCAGGACTCCTGCTGCCTGCAAGGGGCCGCTCAGCTGCTTTTCCAGTTCCTATTGAGGCTCCTGTGTCAGAGGGAGGGAGGTGGGTTGCCAGCTGGGCAGTGGGTGGCATATTGGGTCTGGGACTTATTCCACCATGTTTTGGAAGATATCGGGATTGTTGGGTGAGAGTCCTGCCCCCACCATGGCTTTGCCAGTCAGCCTGTGGGCGAGGAAGCTGCTGGTGGGAAATTTCAGCCCAGGTAGGTCAGTGTCCTATAAGGCAAGGAGGACAGTGGGGTGGCTACATGTACAGAGAGGTTCAGAAAGCATGCCTGTGCACAGAGAGAAGAAAAGATGTCTGTAGAAAGATGCAGAGAGCTTGGAGCCTCAGAGATATCCTTTCTGGACCTTGGGAGGCCTTGTCCTGTCCTTGGGCCCAGTGGAGACCCTGCAGCCTTAAAATATAATACTCTTCACCCAGCAGAGCAAACTAGGCCGTATGTCCTTGCCCTAAGCACTTCAGGGCACACATGCCTGGCCTCCACCTGCCAGCACCGGCATATCTTTGCCTGAAGGTCTTCTCCCACCTCCAGACCTTCCTTTGTGCCCTGGGGCAGGCCAGAAGTGTGGGAAGTGCCAAGGAATTAGGGGCGGGAGCACCCCAGCTCCCTTGCCCCTTGAGACCTCTCTGAGGCATGTGTTGGACACTGGCTCCTGAGTTCCAGTTGCCCGCAGCGTTCAGCTTGATGACACATCGCACTGGCTATCTTCCTTTCCCTGTCTCACTTCCCGCTGATATTTTCTGAGGTCACCTCCTTCCAAGTCAACCGCTGCCCTTGAATCCTTGTCTCAGGCTCTGCATCCAGGAGAGGAGTTTCAAAGACAGCAGGATGGCGTCCCACCCCCACCATGCTTCTTTCTGGTTGTTTCCTGCGGAAACCAGAGCCAAGCGTCTTAACACCCCATGGCTCTCTTGCCACAGGAAGCGGCTCAGCCCACCCTGTGACCTCAGTGCCAACAGAGAGGTGCCTACCTCCGGAGTACATGTCGAAGCATTTCTGTGTTAGCACCATTCCTGTGGTTCCTAGGGATGAGAGAGCAAAACTGTGATTTCCTGGAATGTGTCATCCTGCCTATCGTTTTGCAGAAAATGGTTACTCTTTAAGGTCTAAAAATAGAATAATAATGGAGTAAAATCAGGTCCTGTGGAAAGCATGCAGCGCTAAGTAGGTGCCCACTAACCTTTGGGCTGATCTGAGAGGTACAAGAACACAATGGTGGAGGATCTCTGGAATCGAACGGTATCCAGCTAATCTGGGTCTGTGTTTTGCCTTGCCACTTCCTAATGCACCACTTAGTATTTGGACCTCAATTTTTGCATCTGAAAAATGGGCTATGGGAACTAAGCAAGATGTACTTCAAATAGGTAGTAAACACAACAAGATAAATTTCAGCTGGAAAATAGTAATAAAAAGAACTACATCCGTCATCATTATTCCTACCTAAACAGGAAACCTGTAATTTGAGTCCTCCGACTCTAGAAGGCAAAGGGACTTGCCGTGGGCTGAACTGTACCCAGTGCTCGGAGTCTAGTAATCTGAATGGCGTTTGTGGGTTTTGCAAAGGGTCCAAGTCCTACAGAAAACCAGGTGTTCTGGGGAAGTCGCAGTTCTCACGCTCCGCCACTAGATGGGGGTGTTGCAGAGGGGATGGCAGATCTACGTTTTCACCCCTGGTCCCTTCCCCCTTGCGTTAGCTTGTGGATCCGGGAAGAGGGTGGGGACAGGGGCCTGGGTAGTGGAGGCTCTCCTGCTGGGTGGGGGAGCTCACAGTGCAGCCCTTACTGGACTCTCAGAGCCACTAGTGTAGGGTCCTTGGAAGGGGGGGAGGGGTCTATGTACACATGAAACTATGATCATGTGCGTTTGTGGATTTTTCTGGAATTAGGGGGAAAAGGTGCAGACTGAAGTTTCTTAAAGGAATCTCTGCTCCCTAAAAGGTTGAGAACTACCAATACTTACCGATCTTTTTGATGGCTTATTATACAGTTGAGACTGTGAAGCCCTGAGAGTGATTTGTTGGACTTCCCCGCAGCTGGCATGCAGTAGGTGCTACATAGATGTTTGGAGAGGATTTTAGTCTAGGGAAGTAAGTAATTCAGCTGGGTGATTAAGACCTGGAGTCAGCCAGATCCGGGTTCAAATCTATTGGCTGTGTAACCTTGGGCAAGTTGCCTAACCTCTCTGAACTTCCATGTCTTACCTCCATACAGAGTCCATAGCTGCATTCTAGCATCGGGGTGAGGCTGAATGACATAGCACATAGTGAATGCTCTGTAACAGCTCTTGGTGTTACTGATGCCTGTGTTCATCTTTGGGCTTTGTGAGGGGAGGAGAGGGAGGCCCCAAGCTAAGCCTGTCTCATTGGACACTAGTCATAGAGGTTGTCTCTTGCAGTGGCCCATTTCAGGGAAGAGAGAACCAGCAGGTTTCAGCCAGATGGGCTGCAGCCAGGGCCAGTTCCTGCCCTTCCCACTGGGGTGAGGGGTGGGGGTGTGTGTGGAGATTAGGTGAAACAGGCCCTGTAGACTGAGACCCCTACAGTCATCTGCCGGCATGCCCTCCCTGTAGGAAGCGGCCACCAATGCAGTGAGTCAGGTCTTGCTCTCCTTCTCAAGACTGGAGGAGGCGTGCCCTGCTTGGCCTCCTGCCCCTCCCAGGCCCCGCTTTTCCTGGGCTGCCTTCTGACCTCCCACTCTGGGTGAGGCTCCATTTTTGCTTTAGGCTTTGACCTTTCCCCTGACTCGGCAGGATTTCTTGGCAGAAGGGGAATGTCTCCCTAGGAGTCCCATCCTACCCTGTCACTTCCTAAGTGTGTTCATGTGGTCATGACACACACAAGCTTGACCTTTTCCTTCCGGAGCATCTGCTGTGCCCTTTTTTCCACCTGCCCTGACCTTTGTCCCAGGAAGTAGCTCTTAGATTCAGGGAAATGGCCTGCGCTCTCCATCTAAGAGCCAGAGGCAGAGAGAGAGGAGGGTCTTGGCTGGGGCAGACCACCTGGTCCTTACTCCACCCCTGTAAACCCACCCCTCCTGAAATGTGTCCCTGTTTCAGGCATGGCTAGAAGTTGGTCTTCCTGCTGGAGATGCAGGGTAGTAAGGCTGTGGGCCTTCCTCCAGGTCTCCTTGCCCCCAGCCTCCCTGCTCCAAGCTGGAAGGAAGTTTCTGGAATGCAGGGCTGGACCCTCATGCCCTCCTCAAAGCCTTTCTGAGGCTCCCTATTGACTTTAGCTTCAAGCTCACACTTCTTAGTAGAAGGCTTAGCCCTTCATCCTCTCGCCCTGCCTGCCTCCCCATCTGTACCTGTCATCCTGCCCGCTTCTCTGTGTAGCCAGGAAGACCCTGTGTGGCCCCCAAGCCCTCTTCCCCGCTTCTCCCTTCTCTGCTTCCTGTACAGTGTTGCCCCTGCCTCGAAGGAGCCTCCCCCACTTTTTCCCTGGTCAACCCCCACGATCCTTCAGGCCTCAGCTGACCAGCACCTCCCTCTGGAAGCCTCCCCTGACTACCCCCATCCCCAGCTGTATGTCCCAGTTCTCAGAGCTGTGCTTCCTCCTCCTTCATAGATGTTCACCACATTGTAGTGGTTGTCAACTCCATGGACAGGCCAGGACCTGTCCTTCTAGTTCATGGCTGACCCCTAGTGCTTCTGTACAGGGCCTGGCCCACAGTAGCTGCTGACAGTATTTGATGAATGAGTGAATGAAGGTGTGCAATCAGCTCATGATCTCACATTGTTGTTGGTTGTCCCTCAGGGTTTCATGTGTGTTGGCTTAGGCCGCATGGATGGGCCTTGAGGATGGGCTTATGTTTCATAGGAGAAGTGTATCTTCCTGGGATAGTTGCTCACGGTGGGGGCCTGGTCAAGACTCTGGTGGGTGGGACCAGGTCTTTTAGACCTTCTGTCCCATGGGCTTTCCCTCTGGAGCGCTGCTGGATGGCCCCAGGTGTGTAGTAGGAGCTGAGCCAGTGTTGGTTGAATGAATGTGTAACTACCTCCCCCCGCCCCCGCCCCAGTCCTAAGAGCATGGAGGGGGCTGTCTGGGGGATAGGTCAGCAGCTCACCGTTCACCAGGGCAATATTCAGGCCTCTGCCCACGTTGTTTTTCACAGGACTCATGATCCTGACAAAGAAGAAGAGAAACAAAATACAACAGTTGGGCCCAAACGTGGAACGAACACTCTGCTTTTGTGACTCGGGAACTCCGAGAGGGCCCACATGGCACTCTGCAGAAGCATCAGGAAGCACACAGAATAATTTGGGCCATCTGTTTTCTCCTGGAAACAAGCGGTGGGCTGGATTCTCTGAGGAATTCTCATGGCATGTTTGGACCAGAACAGTCTGCTCAGAAAAGAGAGAAGGTCCCTGCCTGGGGCTCTGAGGTGTTGGAGGTGGGACCAGGCTACCTCCCCAAGCAGTGAAGCCTGGCTGCTGGGAAGAAGGCAGAACCCAGAACATTGCTGCTGTCCTGCAGCCAGGGATCACTGCGTAGAGCCCAGCTGTGGCCCTACCTGCCCAGCATCCACACCCCAGTCCTCTGGCTCTCTTGGGAAAACTGTCCTGTACTCTCAGACCAGGTAGTTCTTGGGACTCAGTCTCCCAGGTCTGGACAAATAGAGCATACTGTGCCCCTGGTCACAGTGATTGAGCCTGGTATGGGCATGTGACCCAGGCCAGCCAATGAAACTCAGTCTTGGGCCTTTTGCAGGGATAATTTGGGTGGGAGAAAGCTGTCTTCCCAGTGGGGTGCCAGCCTGGGCTAATATGCCAGCCAACCAGTGGCCTCCCTCCTTTACATGAAGCAGCCCATTCTCATGTCCCAAAAACTGAATCTAACAGAGGAGAACAGAACTAAAGATGGTATGAAAGGGACCCTTGATGACGTGGTTTGAACCCCTGGATCCAGCTGGTCCTGAAGCCCGCTGTCTCTGGCCTTTTGTATATATGAACCACTAAGTTCTGTGTTTTGCCTGAGTTGGAGTTTGGTTCAGAAACCTGACTAAAACATCTGTGTCTGGCTTCTTTAGTAGGATAAACTTACCGTCCCCAGGGCCTTTACTACCTGGCTTGGATAATGGGTACACAGTATTTCTCTTGAACCTAAGTAGAAGTCTTGGCACCTGCTGCATCTGAACTTTGGTGCCTAGATCTTGACTTTGAACCTCCCCAGAGGCATCCCCCTTTATAGGAAGCCCAGCAGTCTGGGTATCACACAGACCTGAGTTCAAATCCTGACTTTACCACCAGTTAGCTGGGTAATGCTGTCTGAGCCTCAGTTTCCTCATCAATTATAGTCCCACCTCTGGGAGTGTTGGGGGATTGAATGAGATGAAGCCACAAAGCATCTCACAAGGTGCTGGCAGATGGAGATGCTGCTGGGACTATTGTTATTTGTGACTCATCCACCCAGAGTAAAAGGAAGCCAGTGGGGGGCGCCTGGGTGGCGCAGTCGGTTAAGCGTCCGACTTCAGCCAGGTCACGATCTCACGGTCCGTGAGTTCGAGCCCCGCGTCAGGCTCTGAGCCCCGCGTCAGGCGCTGGGCTGATGGCTCGGAGCCTGGAGCCTGTTTCCGATTCTGTGTCTCCCTCTCTCTCTCTGCCCCTCCCCCGTTCATGCTCTGTCTCTCTCTGTCCCAAAAATAAATAAAAAAAAAAAAAGTTGGAAAAAAAAAAAAAATTTAAAAAAAAAAAAAAAAAAAAAAAAAAAAGGAAGCCAGTGGAAGGTATGGGCTGCTTTCAGGGCCTGCCCTCGCAGCTTCTGACTTTGTGAATGAATGCATGAGTGAATGGAAAGAAAAAAAAAAAACACAAGACACTTACACTTGGTTTTCGAAGCACATGGTAGGGCCCACGACGTTAGCAGCCCCGCTGCTGATTTTAAAGGCGAAGAACTCTTTTGGGCAGGGCTTAGCGAGGCCACACTTGGCCCTCATGACTGCTGTTGAGGGAACAGAACAACTTTAGCATTAGCAGCTCAGGAAGGGACCCAGGAGGAGGAGGGGGAGGGGCCCGGGATCAGGCGCAGGACTGAGCTCAGAGGCCTCCTCCCCAAGGAGCCTTTGCTGACGGCCCGAGTCTGGGGGGTTTGCCCCTGTGTTCCCATGATGCCTCCAACAGTCCCCGTCAAAGACACAGGACACTGGTCGTGTGGTCTGACCACCCTAGAATTCATTTTCGGGGTTCCCATGGCAGCTCTAGCCCCAGCCCAGTGCCTGACTCAGCACACAGCACCCCCAGAACTAGTGTGGAGGAACGAGTGGTGGTTAATTACCACCCTGGTTATTACCAGGGTCGCTGTGATGAAGGGGTTCTCTTGAGAACCTCTCTCTAGGGCCACAGCAGCCTTTTGAGCTCCCAGAGGCCCCCTGTTGGCAACCTCCTGGGGGCCCCAGCATGGTGGGTAGGACGCCTCACCAGCCAGGTTCCCGAGTCTTCAACTTCCTTGCGTATCAACATTCTTATCTGTGAAATGGGATAAATAGGGTGCCTTTCCCACTGGGTTCTTGTGAGGAATAAGTGGGCACAGGTTGAGGCTCAAGACATATTGGGTAGTCTTCTTTTTTTGAAAAACTTTGTTTTAATTATTTACTGATTTTTGAGAGAGAGAGAGAGAGACAGAGAGAGAGAGAGAGAGAGAGAGAGAGAATCCTAAGCAGGCTCTGTGCTGTGAGCATAGTCTGTGCAGAGCCTGATGTGGGGCTCGAAACCACGAACCATGAGATCATGACCTGAGCTGAGATCAAGGGTCAACCGCTTAACCGACTAAGCCACCCTGGCGCCCCTGGGTATTCTTCTTATCACTCATTTAGTGATCATACTGAACACCTACTATGGGCCAGGCCCTGGGATACAATAAGGAACAGGCAGGTGGTTCTGGTCCTCTCTCACTCCATGCTTAGAATCCACTGAGAATTCAGTACGTGGCACCTCTGATTATTGTGGCTGCCATTAAGACCTGTGCCTTCCCCGCGTGGGCCTCAGAGGGCAAACCCAGGGAGGGTGTGAAAGGCAGGAAATGTATACAGGACCCCCAAACACAGCCGCTGAGCCACTCGGGCCTCAATCGACCCTTTGTGAGCTGGGACATCCGTCACCTGTGCTTTCAGCCTGGCAGGCTTTAATTTATATTAATGCCTTGTGTTTTTGTTTTTTTAATACCATCTGACAGGAAAATACCTTTAGGGAGGGCTGGGTAAACACGGACTTAGAGAAAGTTCACCTGCAAAAGGAAGGCGGTGATTGGGCAGCCCCTCTCCTTCAGCCCTGTGCCAGGCATCTAGCTGAGCTATGGCAGTGCCTGCTTGGAGCAAACCCACAGGCTTCCTAGGAGAAGCTGGCACATGCCGAAGGCTTGCTGCGTGCTGGGCACTGTGGCAAGCACTTTACATTGATTATCTTGTTAAATTGTGCCTGTAACTCCTGTGCCTGGCATATAGTAGGCACTCAATAAATATTCACTGAATAAACCCATGGAGCATGTGGGCAGGGTGATTAGGGGCTCCAGGGCCCTTGGCAGCCTAGAGGGAGCCTTTATGTGTATCAGGGCAAAAGGCCCCTCCGGAGGAGACACAACCCACTGGCACAAGGCTTGGCAAGCCCATGACACCTCTAAGTAAGTAAATGTGCTCCTTCCTAGGAGAGAATGCCACCCACCCCAGGGTGCCCTGCTGCATTTCAGCTCACACGCCTAGTGGGCAGCCCTGGAGGTCTGAGTGCAATGCCTGTCCTAGGCTCCCTGCCCTGCCCCCCTGCCCCAACCCGGAGTTTCAACACACCCAGAGCTCAAACCAGGACATTGTCCCCAGAGTGAGGGCCAGGGATGGAGACACCCACAAGGGGCTGTCCAGGCCTGTGACTCAGGACAGAGAGGGCTGGAGACGTGGACCCGACTCCCTTTCCCCACCTCCTGGAGGGGACCCTTCTCAAGAGGCCTAGTACCTGCCTGCGGGGCTGGCTGAGGATGAGGCGGGGGAGGGGTCCTCCTCTCCTATGAGTCTTGGGGCCCAACCTCTGGCCCCCGGGCCCCTCATGGGAAGGCCAGTTTACTCTTGAGACGAGAGGTTCTCACCTATGCTGGAGGGATTGTTCCAGGCCCCGGCCACCACCCTAGAGTGTGCCCAGAGCCTAATCAACTGCAGCTAAGTCTGATAAACCTGATGTCAACAGGCTGGCTTAAGCAGGCTTTTCTGGAATTGATTTTCTGACCATCCAGCCTTCACAGTCAAGCTACTGGATGAAAGGGATGATGTCCAGGGGTCTGAGCCACCGGGAGGCAGGGGATTTGCTCTCTGGGTTTGGGCTCGGAGGTTGCCCCCACCAGCCGCCTCAAACCCTGAGGCCCGAGCCCTCTGGGAACCCCTAGTGCTGTTGGTGTGGTCATGGAGCTCAGCCCTGGAAGGGGAGCAGTCAGGAACTGTGGGCTACTCTTCAGTAATCTGCGGTGCGACTTGCCAGAAGTCTCTCCCTTTACCTTTGCTGACTGTAAAATTGGGAGTTGGTTTAGATCAGGGTTGTCAAATAGCTTTTCTCTTTAATGTCAGTGAATCTGCTGTTAGAGGCTTAATGATAAAGCTGTAGAGGCTGCCTGTGGGCCTGGAGGGAGAAGGTGCTGGGATTGACCGGTCATGTCGACCAGGGGAGCGGGCAGGGCGGGAGGCAGCACGTGGGCCTGGATTTGCCATCCTCTAGCAGGTGACACCTGAGCGTTTGGACCAAGGTGTCGTGACACTGTGTCTACTGCAGGATGTGACTCAGGAAGTTTCAGGTCAATGGAGTTGAGGGTGTGGGGCAAGTGGTTTGTGTTGGTCCATACGGTCTTTGCTCTCTGTAATCCCACAGTGCACCGGGGCTCTTCTGTCCTTCTCAGTCAAAATTCTGTTCCTGGAACCACGTCCCTCTTCAGTCACTACTATGTCGAGGTGCAAGAAGGTGGGCCTGGGGATGTTGCCTCTCGCAAGGAGGTGTTGAGACCATGGGCTCTGGACCACCACATACAGCTGTGTTGCTTTGGCCAAGAGATTTCACTTCTATGAGTTTCAGTTTGCCCATCTGTAAAATGAGGATGATTATACAGCACCCACACAAGGCTGTGGTGAGGATTGCAGGAGATGCCTGTAAAGCTCTGAACATGGGGTCTGGCACATAGTAGGCCTTCCATCATGGTACTATTATCATCATCATTACTGTCCTTACTCCCACCTTCTCTACTCTTCGGGAGCTTGGGTCCTGGCCAAAGCCCTGCTCAGATGTATGCAGTGTCCCACATTTGGGGCCTCAGCCATGGGCTCCCCTGCAGCCCCACACATTCCTGCCTCTAGGCCTTTGCCATTCCCTCTTCTCTGATGCCTTCCATGACCCCATCTCATTGGAAGGGGGCAGCCCTCCTGGAGCCCAGAACACTTTGCCCCATCTCTCTTGGCATGTTTGGCACTTCTACCCCAACAGACAATCAACACCCACTTCTGTTTGCCCCTGGGGGCCTCTGTAGTGCCCGACATGGCCCCTCATACTTGGTAACAGGAACTGTGAGTCAAGCCTGGGGTCCCTGCATGATGATAATAAGCACAGCCCCCATCTTCTGGCCCAGGGGCCCAGTGGGGAGGCGGCTGTGCTCGGCCAAGTGCCATGACGGGGAGGCAATCCAGACTGCAGGGCGAGGGGACTGGGGAAGGGAGAGTTGAGCCATAGAGTTGAGAATCTATCAGTGGGCCACAAGGCTCAGGGGCTTCGGAAGGCAACATTGGGCCATGGGAGGAGAGAGCTGGGCAGACTCTGGACACAAAGATGTTTCCAGGACCTGCAGGGCCAGGAATAGCAGCCCTGGGACATCTCACCCTAAAGCAAAGGCAGGGCTGGGGTGATACTCACGGATCTCCTTGGTGACCAAACCTGCCGGAGAGAAGACAGATCTGGTTAGAGAGGAAGTGCTTTGGGTGCTCCCTGCTGGAGGCTGGGGTGTGGGGTGTGGGGCATGGCATTGGCCTGGCCAAGGGATCCTCCTCCCCTGCAGGATGTCCCGCCCTTTCAGGGAGCCCTTGCTCACTTGCCACTGCTACCCCTTTACACACACACACACACACACACACAGCACTTCCTACTCTAACAGAGCATGTTATTAAATGCATAAAATAAAATAGATTAGAAAGGAAACCAACTGTATATCAATACAGAAATAAAACATTAAAAAATAAATTTGTGCTGTGGTAATATATGTGCTTCTATATTAATGCATTAAATAATAAGGTGGGGTGTGTGCAGCCAGGCTAGGAACCCCTGAAGACAATGAATGTTGTCTTTCAGTGGCTGAACATTAATGGTTTTCAATGACCACTGTTCCCACTGGTGACATTTTCTGTCACCGTAAGCATTTCTCGAGACTCTGGATCACGTTAATGCACTTCTGTGTATTCTGTAATTAAGTCTGTTTGTCTCCCCAACTCAGACCATGAGTGGGGGCCACATGTTAGGTCCCTGGGACCTAACACGGAATAGTTGCTCCATGATTGTTGGTTGGAGGTATTGATTTACCTCAGGTAGCTGAGTTCTGGGGTATCCTTTCTTTCTTTCCTTCTTTCTTTTTTTCAAGTTTATTTTCTTTATTTTGAGAGAAAGAGAAAGGGAGAATCCCAAGCAGGCTCTGTGCTGTCAGCATGGAGACCGACAAAGGGCTCAATCTCACAACCGATGGTGACCTGAGCTGAAATCAAGAGTCGGAAACTTAACTGACTGAGCCACCCAGGTGCCCCTGGGGTTTCCTTTCAAACACTGTTCTCTTTCTCACCTCAGGCTTGGGCTGTCTCTTCTAGAGGACACACCTGATCTCCACTCCTGCTCTGAGCCTCCTGTACTGACCTGGGCCCATCCCTTCCCAGGCTGTCGGTACAGCCAAGTCAATCTGTATGAAAGCAGTGTCCAGGGACATGTTGGCCACCATGAATCTATATAAATCATCTTGACATGGGTGTGAGCCATGCTTGACAAGAAGTGTATGAGGTGAGGGATCTCGGAGACTCCTCTGTGGGATGACTGGCTTCTTACAGCTGTGAAGTTGTGAGCTAGTCTGGGCCACTAGAGGTTATTATGTTTGATTGTGTCAATGGAGGTGATTCTCTGAATCCAAGGAGAACAAATGCAGAGGCATAGATAGCTGCCTTTTCTCTCCTTCCTTAAAAGAATTTGGACCTGTGAGACCACAGTTCCCATTCCTCCTGACATCTACAGGGAGCATTTGGGCAAGTTTCTTAAGAAAAGAAGGAGATGAGGAAACTTACACCACGCCATGAGGTCATGTATGAGTCCACTCCACAACCAAATCTTGGATCACCTCATGGGGCATTTGTGCAGATTATATGAGATTATTCATGTAGGTAACTGGTATTACTTACTCATCCATCATCCCCCCCATCCATCATCCACTCATCTGTTATCCACCCGTCCATCCATCCATCCACCCATCTGTCATTCATTCATTACCCACCATCCATCACCTATCCATCCATCCATCCATCCATTCATTTTTCTTTCACTCATCAAATGTTTACTGAGTATCTGCTCTGCACCAGGTGCTAGAGAAATGGATGTACACAAGATAAAATCCTTGCCTTCAGGAAGCTGACACTCTAGGGGCTGGTGATAGGCAACGACCAAGTAGACAAGTAAATAAACACTGGTGAAGCTCTAAAGGAAACGGGCTGACATGAGAGGCAAAAGTAGGACAAGGGGGTGTGGCTGCAGCTGGGGTGTGCAGGAAAGGTCTCTCTGAGGAGGTCACATCTGAGCAGAGACCTGAAGTCTGAAAGGAGCTGGCTGCAGAGAGATGTGCAGAAAGAGTGTCCTGGGCAGAAGGAAAGCAGCTACAGCTGGAAGCCACAATGCTCAGTTTTCTCCCTCTTGGCCTCCCTCTCTCCCTCCCTCCTTCCTTCCTTCTTTTCTTCCTCCCTCTGTCCTTCCTTCTCTTTCCTCTTTCTTCTTGGAATCACATTTCCAAAATGACCCCTTGATGTAGGTGCGTGTTTTGGCCAGGGCCTCGGAACACTTCCATGTTCCCCGTGGGCTCCAGCCTTCCCGACAGCCTCCACCCCCACAAAGGCTGGGATCCCAAAGGCAGCCCACACCATGCCATATCTGGTGGCCCATCTCCTGGGCCACCCACGGACAGAGGGAGGAATATATCCTTGGCCCCGTCCTGGTCCATAGGCCCTACCCCCCAGGAGTGGGCCCCACTCACTCAGCCAGCGGGGCAGACGGATAGTTTTCGCGTTTAAGCTGATGTAGCTGCGAATAAAGATCCATGTGGAGACCAGGGCAAAGACGAGGGCCAGGAAGCGAAGCACACCTGCAGAGCAAGGAAATGCTGCCATGAAGCCACATCACAAGGCCAGATAGCAAGAGTCTTACCAAATCCCCACAGTGAGACCATGCCACGGGACCCCACTGAGGGACCCTGTGTTGTAGCTCCAGATCAAGGCCCACACCTTGGACCGGTTCAGGGGACCACGTGGTGAGACCACGTGTGAATCCACGCAGTGATCAAGTGGTGAGATCACGCTACAAGATTACATGGCAATATTTCCCAAAGTGAAGCCACTGGGAGGAAAAGGTAGAAATGCACCTTCTGGGGCTCCGCTTAGCCATCCAGAGACAGAATCATTGAGGGTGAGGCCTGGAATCTGCACTTTGGAGGCTGGAGAGGTGTGTTGTGAAAGCAGGAGGCAACTTCTACTGCAGACAGCCCTAAGAGGCGAGCCTCCCGGCCGGACGTGGGAAGGCTGCGTCCAGGGCCCCAGGCGGCCGGTGCTGCTGTGTGATGTTGGGCGGACCTCAGGCTCTTTGGGTAGGAGTGCCTCAGTCAGAGTGAACATGGTTCAACACCCTTGCCTCTGAGCCTGCAGCTTGTCGGGAGGGATGTGACAGTTGTCCCTGGTAGGCAGCCTCCAGGGTGGCTTGGGGCCGGCCTCCCACACTTTCCATCACTCCCCCTGAAAGCCACCACAAATAACCACACAATGCTGTCTATAGAAATACACATGGCCTTGCTGCCACGGCTTCCCTGGCCTCGTGGCCAGATGGCTTCCGCATCAGTGGGGAGCAACCCCACGCACAGGACAGACCCCCACCCCCACCCCCCACCCCTCTGAGCTCCGTGTCCTGTCTCTTCCCTTACTCTCCCATGAGGGTTAGAAGCAGGCTCTACTATGCCTCCCAGCTCAGGGACCCTAGTGGCCCTGCTGTCATCAGGCCACGTTTCTCTAGCTCCACCCCTGACCTCCATGTGGCCCTGAAGTCAACTCCGTGGTCTCATGCTGGTTTCTGGCTACTTGGGGGTAGGGGAGAAGACTCCCTGGATCCTGGGGGGCAGGGCTCAGGTCTGTGGGAGTCCCTCATCTTCTGGGGTGCAGTGTGACTGTAGGCACCCAGAATTCTCCCTGGGTATTATACAGTCATTTTGTTAGGGCACCAGGAGAACAGCTTTTACATACATTATTTCAGTTCATCCTCACAATAAACTTCTCTGTTACATACTATTGACTATCCCCATTTTACAGATGAGGAAACTGAGGCTCAGAGAGGTGGTCACTTGGCTGGTAAGTGACAACGGTGGGGTTTGAACCCAGGGAAGTAAGCTGGTCACTTGGCTGGTAAGTGACAATGGTAGGGTTTGAACCCAGGGAAGTAAGCTAACTCTAAAATTTGTGCTCTTCCCCACAGCTGTTTGGGAATATGGATGAATTGTGTCCATTTCTTACTTGGTGCCTCAGTTTCCCTATTTGTACAGAGTATAGCATGAGGGCGTGGATGAGAAGGCAAAGGCTACTCCTTGTGCCCAGCCCCGTGATGTGAGGATTCTAGAATAGCCCTCCTTGAGACAAATATTTTGTCCCTAATTTCCTACCAGGATCAGATATTTCCAAAACAGGGTCACTCCCTGTGATCCCAGCCAGATGGGGTCATCGTGCCAAGCTTCTCTGGTCCCTCAGCCTAGAGGCAGGAAGTCTCCTTTTCCCCTCTTCCAGGCTCCCCCTGGATGGGTTTCCTCCTGGAATTCTGGCCTGACCATTTGAGAGCACATATGGCCAAACAACCTGGGAGTCTAGGACTGCCTGCACTGCTGATCGAAAAATGATTCCCAAATCGATTTCAGACCTCAGCCTTGAGCCTAAGAATCCTTAGAGCCTGACCCTACCTGACACTCTCATCTTGTCCAGGTGAGGAGTGGCTTGGGGTCAGTGTTAGCCTGTGGAGAGAAGGAAATCAAATTGGAAACTGGCACCTGGGGTCTGAAAACAAATAAGGCTGACAATTAGGGACAGGTACCTCGAACAGAGGAGATCACAGACCTTTCGGTTTGGTTCCTCACCATCTGCCATCTGTTCCCTCTCTGCCTCCACATCTCCTTCACTTTTGTCCCTAGAACTTTATTCAATTCAGCATGTCTTTTTTGGTGCAGACATTGGCCAGTGGAGGAAGGTGAAGTCTGCCAGCCACTGTCTCTTGGAGGGCTGGCTTATTCACTCATCCATCCATTCATCCTCCCTCCCTCCCTCCCTCCCTTCCTTCCTCCCTCCCTCCTTTCTTCCTCACTCCCTCCTTTCCTTCCTTCCTTCCTTCCTTCCCTCCAGCTAGCCAAGAGACATTGAACTTGAGCTAGCTAGCCCTAGTCAAACCAGCAGGAAGACAGAAGCTCGAGTGAGCTCGAGTGAGAGTACCAAAATGAAGAGTAATGAGGACTCTCCCATGACGGCTGAGTTTGCACAGGGCGCTATATATGCAATTGAATCCTCCTTGAATTCTCACACTCCCCCATTTTAAGGGTAGGTAGACCAAGGCTCGTTATGGTTAAGCCCAGGATTATTCAGCTTGTAAGGATCAGAGTCAGAATTTGGATGCAGGTCTCCACTGCCCAATCCCCACAGGGTCCCATTGCCAGTGCTTTTGTCTCAGGAGAATCGAAATTGGGGTTTCCTCCCTTCTTGAGCCCTGGGCAGGGGTAGGGTTGTCCTTGGCCCCTCCTCCTTTCCCCTGTGCCACCCCCCAAGTGCTGGGCAGTTACCAGTGATTTGGCAGCTTTGAAGACCCCCAGTAAGTCTCTAGAGACAGAATGGAGGGGAGGGCAGGGCTGGTGGTAACTGTTCCACGTCTGTGACCCGCTGCAGCCAGCTGGAGGGGCCCTGACCTCAAGGACTACTCCCACCACTCTTCCTGCCCCTCCCATCCCAGAATCTTCTTTATCCTAAGAATCTATCTCAACAGACGCGGTCTCCAAAGTCCAACTGTCAAGGACCCAGATAAGAGACAGGAGGCTTGAGGTCTGCCACTGAAGCAGTGGGCTGGGTCAGTCCTTGACATTTAAACAAGAGCAAGCTCCAGTGCAAATCTGCATTTCCTTTTGTTAAGCAAGTATAAAAAAACGCTCCCCTCCCCCCACTCTGGCCCCGCCTTCCAGGTCCTTCCAGGTGAGAGAAGTGAGCCGTGCCTGACACCACCCACAGAGATTTTGTGGGACTTTAACTTCCTGAAATTCAAATTACCACCGCTCCCCTTTTTTTCCAGATACAAAAGCATGTTATGCTTTTGAATGTTCATAGGATGTGACCTACAGTGAACAGCGACTTACAGAGAGCCCAGGCCAGGGATGAGGCTGGCAGGACATTCTGTGGGATCCCCATATGTGGAGGCTCCAGGAGAGCTGGGGGCCCAGCCGGATGGAAGGAAGTATGAGGACAGGGTCAGATAGATGAGGTGGCACAGATGAACAGATACTGATATTCGCGGACAGCGAGTCAGAGACAGAGCTTGGAGAGAGCAAGGACAAGGGGACAGGGAGACGGCAGAGATATAAAGAGAGAAAGAATGAGACAGGGACAGAGGATGAGAACAGATAAAGGGGCAGAGGTAAAGAGCAAATACTCACAACATGCACTTACCCAGATTCAAAGGGAGAAAGAGTGCCATTCAGAAAGACATAAGAAAGATAGGACAGAGGCTGGGGCACATACCTGGGCAGGGGGCTAGCTTCTCCCTGGCATGCCCATGCCAAGCAGGGTTCTGGCTTCAGGGTGGGGGTGGGGAGGGGAGGGGCAGCGACGGCTCTTCCAGCCGGACGTGTCCACTCTGCACCTGCAGGGCTCTCCAGTCTCCTGAGTCCCTGGCTGGCTCACCCTGGCAGCCCGTGGGTGCTCTGGAGACTCCAGCTCCAGAGTCGAGGGCTCCGGGACTAGACTGCTGGGGGCGGAGAGGGAGGAAGACCGGCCCTTGGGACAGGTACGCAGGGTGGGGCAAAAATTCCCTCTGTAGCCACCCAGACCCAAAAGTCTCTTTCCTACCTGTTCTTGCGAGATTTGTCTGTCACAACCTGTTATTCAGGTTACGTAGCTGTGGGGCAAAGGTGCAGGGAGAGAGGTCTTCCTGCCCTCGCATGCTGGCTTGAGGCCTAGGCATACATATGGTGGCTCCAGGGTGGTAGGTGGTCACAAGGTCAGCAGGGTGGGAGGGTGGAAAGTAGGGGATGGGGGAGGAGAGGTGCGGAGTGGGAGGGCAGAGCCCCTTTTTCACCCTCGAGGTCCTTGAGCCTCTCCCTTTGTCCTGCCCCTCCCCTTGAGCCCCTTTGGACTGGTTGTAGTTCTTTTGCATAAGCCCCAAGCATCGTTTTCTTTTCCAAGGCAGGCCTTATCTCCTGTAGGTCTAGGGCAATGCTGAGCACGGAGGAGGTGCTCTGTGAATATTTTGGGACTGAATGAACTCCATTCTTGCCTAGTTCTGAAAGGTTAGGACAGTTAAAGTTCAGAGAGGACAAGTGACTTGTCTAAGGCCACACAGCCAATTGTGGATTTCCTTTCTGAAGCATTCTCTGAGCACACATGGCAAGGCAGGCTGTGCATTAGGCAGGGGTGTATGGCTACGAGCAAGACACACTCTGGAATGTTCCTGGGCCTTTGCACCCCTAGTCCCTGTCTGTACACCGTTCCTCTGCCTCTTTGCCTGGAACACTCCTACTTATCCTCGGGTCTCAGTGTAGGAGTCACTTCCTCTGGGAAGCTTTCCTGGACCCTCCACATCAAGGTGAAATACCTACGTGTGGTCCTGGAGGAGGGGACACTTGTCATGGCACCTCACCCTGTCGTAAGGGGCTGGTCAGGGAGAGCACTGTGATTTCTTTGTGATTGGTTCAGAAGGGGGCATGTGACCCAAGCAAGACTAATTAGAGTTTTTCCTGGGACAGATGTGTGGAAACTGGGGAGAAAGAAGCTATTTTTTACCAGGTTACTCTAAGCTAGCCATCTGTGAGTCTGGGGCCATTGTAACACATCACCCCCTGCTGTGGGCAAGTCCCGACAGAAGGTGTAAATGCCAGGGCTGAGTAGTGGGGCATACTTGAGAGAATCAGGGAGGAAAAAGTCTGTATTGTCAGGAAAGAGGATGGACTTTGGGTCCATTGGACACACCTGGGTTAGTCACTCAATACTTGTGTGCTTTGGGGCACATCTCTCTGGGCCCCAATTCGTCCTTTGTGAAATGAGGGTGATGCTATCTACGTGTCCCGAAAGGGGTGTCAGGCAGGGAGGCTGTCTGCCTACAAGGGTTTTGCTGGCCTGTTGGCCCCACTCGCCCTGATGCTTCCTCCTAGCACCCTTCTTGGCAGGATTCTATTCGGATGTTTACTTTTCCTACGAAACCAAAATGTCATCACAGCCAGCTTGTTTGTGACATTCCTTAATGGCCCTCTAGGAGCTGAGAAATCAGCTTCTTCCTGTTTCCTGGAGCCCTCTTTACTCAGGTGCCTTGGAGCTTAACCTTTGAGCTCTGTCCCAGAGCCAAGATGAATGGAGAAGGGGTTACTCTCTATCCAGTCTAGGAGGGTTGAGGAAAGTACCTTAATTGGAAAGCACTTATTTCAAGTGGGTATTTCCCCTGCTTAAACCTGGTCTATGGTCCCGAAAGCTCTCAGGATGAAGGCCAAAGTATCTCACATGGAGGCCTTGGATGATTTTAACCCTGGCACGAGATTGACCTTGCCAAGCTCATCATCTGCTGTCCCCACTTTGCTTTCTGCTCTAAACACTCAGAGCTGCCCTGAATGAGGCTCTCTCTCCCCCTCCAGCCTCACACATGCTGTTCTCTCTATGTGGACTGCTCTCCCCTGACTCATCCACTTGGGCAGCTTTTCCTTGTCCTCAGGTCCTTACCCAAGCAGCCCTTTGTCGTTGGAAAGACAGAACCTGGAAGCTGTTTCCTAGCTCATCCCAAGGACCCAGGCTCAGCCAACAGTCACTCCTGAATCAGCTCTGAGCCACAGGTAAAATGGAAAGAGCTCTGCAAACAGCGCTCTGCATTTTCCCTGGCTTGGGCGTTAGCCACGGGTTCAACTTCGCTCTCTGATTTTCAGGTCATTTCCAACGAGGCATGAACTTGAGGCCAGATACGGAGCTCGGAGAAATCAGATTGCAGTTAGCACCAACTGTTGCTTTATGGCTGCACTTTTATTTGCTTTAGCCCTTCAGGTTTTCCGGCACCTGCTGGCAATCAGGTTTCCTCCTCTCTGCCCAGAACCATACCTCAAATTGCTGCCCAAATTCTGGAGCAGGGAAAAACCCGTTTAGATACACCTGGGAGAAGAAATGGCGAACACATGGTGTGTGCGCGGTCTCTCATCCTCCTGTGACCGTGGAAGACATCAACAACCCATACTGATCTCGGCTTCGGAGTCTTTTCTACGTGCGGGGCACCTGGGCTGCTCAGCCGGTTAAGCGTCTGACTTTTAACTTTGGCTCAGGCCATGATCTCATGGGTTCATGAGATTGAGCCCCACATAGGGCTCTGAGCTGACAGCCTGCTTCTCCCTCTCCCTCTCCCTTCTGGCCCTCTCCCACTCACACATGGGTACACACTCTCTCTCCAAATAAACTTTTTTAAAAAAGAATCTTTTCAATGTACTGCTTTAAGCAGAAACAATTTCCACTGCTGTCTTAGAGATTTACTGAAGAAGAAAACAGCAGACACTCGCCATTCTAGGAAATACCGTTAGTGTGATACCCCACCTGAGGGGTTTCTCTTGGCCCCCCTGGGTCAGGCTGGGAGAGTCAGGGAGTTAATTTCCCTAGGAGCAGCTCTCAGCTAGTATGGTTGAGAGTCTGAGGATCCTACCCTGGCTTTCTCATCCTAGGTATTTTTTTTTTATAAATCTTTTTTTTAAGTTTACTTATTTATTTTTGAGAGAGAGAGAGAGAGAGAGAGAGAGAGAGAGAAAGCAGGGGAGGGGCAGAGAGAGAGGGAGTCAGAGAATCAATCCCAAGCAGGCTCTGTGCGGCCAACACAGAGCCCGATTCGGGGCTTGAACCATGAACTGTGAGACCATGACCTGAGCCAAAACCAAGAGTTGGAGGCTTAATCAACTGAGCCACCCAGGTGCCCCTAGGTGAGTACTATGGGTTGATTGTGTCCCCCGCAGATGTATATGTTGAGGTTCTACCCCTCAGGACCTCAGAATGTGACCTTATTTGGAAATGGGGTCATTGTAGATCTAATTAGTTATGGTGAGGTCAATAGGGTGGGCCCCTAATCCGATAGGACTGGAATTTTTCTTTTTTTAAATGTTTATATATTTTATCTTGAGAGAGAGAGAGAGAGAGAGAGAGTCCCAAACTGAAAGTGAGAAGCCCCACATGGGGCTCAGACTCATGAACAGTGAGATCATGACCTGAGCCTAAATTGAATCAGACGCTTTACCAACTGAGCCACCCAGATGCCCATGACTGGAATTTTTCTGAAAAGGAGAAATTTGGGTGCAGAGATCCACACAGAGAGAGTGCCGTGTGAAGACTGGAGTCACACTGCCATATGCTGTGGAACTACCAGGAGCTGGGAGACAGGCTTGGACAGCTTCTTCCCAAGCATCTCCAGGGGCAGTGTGGCCCTGCCGACACCTCGGGGTCAGACTTCCAGGCTCCAGGACTGGGAGGCCCAATACACTTATGGCAGCCCAGGCTGTCTCAACAGGGGCCATATCCGAGGTGGCTCCCTGGCTGTCGCCCATAGTTCCACTAAAGAATGGGGCCTCAGTGGCCCATAGTAACCTGTTGGACACAACACCCTTTATGGGGTCCTTCCCTTCCCTGTCTCACCATCTGTCCCATCCCCTGCCAGTGCCACCTGGGAGCTCTCCCCAAATAAACTACTTTCCTTGAATCTTTTTCTTAGGGTCTACCTCTGAGGAAACCAACTCAAAATGGTGTAAGATGGACCTGTCCTTCCCTCCCCTTGGGCTTACTTGTGTGGGGCCTCCTGGCTCCCCACAGCACCACCCTTCTCCCCGCTTCTGACCACAGCTCTCCCAAAGACCTAGCCCCACCTGTGATGGGGTCTCTCTTCCTCCTCTTTCAGGCCCACCTGGGCCTTCTCACCTGGGAAGCCCCCTCACTTTCCCATCACCTCTGCCTGGGAGTGACAACCTGTGTCATCCTACCCCAAGGAGGGCGAGCCCTCATCCGGCCACCTCCACCTCTTCCTGGAAGCATGTTTTTCTGACTTTTCTTCTTGCCTTAACCCCAGCCCCGGGGGAGCCCCTCTGTCAGGAGAGAGGGGCCAGATTTTTCTCAGTGAGCTCTTGAGAGCCAAACTTGCTTGAGCTAATAATAAAAATAATAAACTATCAACAAAATAACACAACTAGCTACCATTTATTGAGTGCTTACTGTGCAGCTGGAATTAGGCTAAGAATTTTATGTATCTGTCTCGCCAAATCTCCATGGCAACCCTGTGAGTTGGAAACTACTGTCTCTTCTTCTCAGCGGAGGAAGCTGAGGCCTGAAGGGGGTGGGTGATGTGCCCATGGTCTCCCAGCTGTGGTAGCAGAGGGGAGATCCACACCATCAGCTGCAGGCAGCAGATGGCGACAACACCGGCGTCTGGCAGGCCTCAGGCAGGCTCACACTCACCAAATCCCAACAAGGAAGGGAACTGGGTCCAACAGGGGTTCTGTGTGCCTGGGACTAAGGCTTGACTCAAGAAAAGGAGGTATTTTAACTGGAACCCAAAGGATAATTCTACAACAGGAGAGGGTCCTAACCTCAGGCCACTGAGGGCTCACATTTTCCTTCATGTGAGTAACTGAGTCTTTGGCGCAGGGAGGGCATGCACGAGCCTTTGTGCAGCCACTCTGACCTCCGTCCATGGCTGATCTAATGAAGCAAACACAGCATTTTTCTGGCTAGTAACAGAGGGGGCTCAGACTGACTCCCACCAGTCTCCTGGGGCTGGCACATGAGATTTGTCATCCTTGGAGTGGGGACTTCTCAGTGGGGGGCAAGGGCCAGCCTGATTTGGAGCTGGGTCCTCTCCACAGCATGGGCCTTCTGGAGCCAGAGGAGACATACTGGATGTAACAGAAGCCTCTCTCTTCTCTCAGACAAGCCTGAGACAGCACACGGTCATGAGCTGAGCAGGTCTGAGGCTTCTGAGTCTGCTTGGTCAGGAGTTATTTGGGGATCTCTATGACATCTTTTTGTTTTTAAAAGCCAACTCAGTCATTCATCCTACATTTCCTGAGGCTCTCTTCTGTACCATCACAATGCTGGGGGGGCCTGGGACAGAGCAGAGAACCAATCAAGTTCTCGCCTTCTGGAAATGCACAGCACAGCTGGGAGGGACAAGTATGTGGATGGTTACAGTGCAGTGGGCTAGGTGCTCTGGTAGGTGTTTCTCCAGGGGACTTCCTGGCTAGGAGGCTATCAGAGAATGCTTCCTGGAGGAAGTGGCATCTAGGCAGATAGACTTCCCCTGGAAAGTGTTCCAGGCAGAGGGAGCAGCATGTGCAGAGGCTCAGAGGAGAGGTGGAACCTGATACTCTGATGGTAGAGACCAAAGTGAAGGGGGAAGGGGAATATTCATTAGAGCCTTAAGGATGAGACTAATGTAATGACCTTGGGCTTTGTTCTCAGGGTCATGAGGGGGCCATGGGAAGAATTAAACGGGGCCAGTGATAAATCCTCAGCTCAGTGTGGAGAAGGTAGCACCTCCTCCAAGAAGCCTTCCCTGACCCCTGGCTCCTGGCCTTTCAGTGGAGAATCCGCCATAAGGCACCTTGTCATGCTTCATGGTCAGCCTGATTTGGAGGCCATCTTCCTCTCTAGGCTGTGACTCTTGAGGGCCTTCCTCATCAGGTCCCCGGTGCTACAACCAAGGCATAGCAGTTGTGCAGTAAGTGTCATTAGAAGGAAGTGAGTGACTTTCTGTTTGGGAAAGAAACTAGGGGAGAAACCATCCCAAACACACCAGAACTTGCTCCCTCCACCCAGCTGTCTTCGTCCTTTACCCCACACTCAACAGTGCTCTCCAAAGTGAACTCTGTCCAGAGGATGGGCTCAGACTTTGGAATCTGCGTAGCCTCTTCTGGCTAAATGCAAGCTCAGGCTATTTTCCTCGTCATCCTTGGAAATTCTGTGGAGTTTGTCTCCAAAGGCAGGGGGCGCTAATTACTCTTCCAGGGCTTCTTTCTGTTCGCCCATGGGGGCAGGATTCCTGACAAGGGACAAATTCCGCATGCTTGGGTGTGGGTGGTGGACGCTGCAGGGGGACAGAGGCCACAGGGCCTGAGGGAGACACTCAGCATGTAGACAAGAAGACTGAAGTCGAAGGACATGATGGAGTGGAAAAGAAGCAGAGACACGAAGATACTGAAAGTGACAGACATATTGACAGACACACATGCACTAGCATGTGGTCATTCGTGTGTGTGCACCCCCCCCCCCCCCCCAATGAGTCAGGTGCTTCTAAAAGTCCCACCTGGAACCAGGGGACATGTGTGGCCCTGCCCAGACCTGGTTGCCACTTGGCCTGAGTTTCCAGTCATCCCTGAAGGCTGTCCTGAATCCTGACCACGAGGTCCAGGCCTGGGAAAGGTAATCAAAGGAACCAGAGGCTGCCTTTCATCCTCTAAAGGGTCCTTCTTGTAAGCCTCCGGTATTTATAGGCAATTATTGATCATGTCACCAATACATACGGACAGAAACCACAAATAAATCTGTAAACAATAAGGATGGTGGCTTGAGTCATTTGTTCCAGTGACATTTATTTCAGAAGGAAATAAACCCATTGTTTCCATTATGGCCTGTTTTAATTTTATTTATTGATTTTGATGGTCTTCTCCAGCTCCGGCTGGTGCTAGAATTACTGGGCCATGCAAGGCTGCACAGCAGGAGATGCGAGAAGGTGTGAGGACACACAGGAGGCCTCTTACTCCCCAAGTTCCTGGGATGTTTCCCAGAATAAGACAAAAACACATGTGCCGGCAGCTGCTCTGAGGTTTGTGTATTTTAACTAATTTAATCGTCAGCAGCTTAATGAGGAATTTGGGGAAACCGAGGCACAGAACCTCAGGTCACAGCTGGTAAGAGACAGAGGAAGAAAAGGATCCCAGTGATGAGCTCAGGAGCCCTTTTGCATCACTTTGACTCCTCTAGACCAGGGTTCTGCAGTTTTCTGCAAAGGACCAGAGGAATTATTTTGGGCTTTCTGGGCTATATGTTCCCAGTCACAGCTACTGAACTCTGCCATTGTAGTGGGAAAGCAGCAGTAGGAGCAGTATGTAAATGAATGAACGTGGCTGTGTTCTAATAAAACTTTATTTATAAAAACAGGTGGCTGCTGGATTTGGCCATGGGCCTTAGACTGTTTGACCCTGATCTGGGTGTTGCACCCTCTTAGCCCAAGGGGGACACGAACCTGGAGCTCCTGAGCTTCAACCTGCCTGAGTTTGGCTCAACCATTGGTGGTGGAGAAGGAAGGTTTCTGTGGGATAAGAGACAGTTCCTACAATTCTGTTCCTCCTACCCAGCAGCCTGTGTCCTCCTCAAGAGTGGATCCACCAGCCCCCTGCTTGCTTAGGGCCCAGCCGCCTGTCCTTGGACTTTCCTCCAAATTCACCCGACTGGATTATCACCTAAGGTGCTTTGTTCAGTGCCCGGCACTCAGGAGGTACCCAGGAAATAGCAGCTCTAGCCATATTTGCACCTTCAGGTTTGCAGAGGCTTCATCTGGCCCCAGGGATTTCGAGTCTGTATAATATGGTAGTTGAATGCAGGCTTTGGAACCCCAACTGCGCTCTGTCATGGGCTGTGGATATAGTCCTCTCAGCTTTAGTTTCCTTATCTATATGTGGCCACCACAATCGCTAATTTAGTAAAAATTAAATTCAAGAATACACCCCAAGCACAGTACCTGCTATGGACCGTGATGGTTATTGAGCAAGTAGGCCCCCTTGCACTCTGCCTTGGGGATGCACCTGTGCCTCCATCCTTCCTCCCAAGGAGGCAGAAATCCCTCCAGAACGAGAGAATAGTGTGCTCTGGATAGGGAATGGGTTCCTCCAGGCCCTGATAGAGCAGCAGGAGAAAGGAGGAGGTCACCTGGCCAAACATGCAGCCCTTCCCCTTCTTCAAGGGCGTAGGGTAATCTCAGGTTGTGGGGCCCTTCCCTCCTCCTCAAGGGGGTGGGGTAATCTCAGGCTGTGGGGCATCTTTGGGTACGTTAGCCGGAGAGGACAGTTTGTGCCACCAGAATTTCTCTTTGCTGAGAGTCTGGCTGTATGTCATTGGAGAGAACTATTGTATTAGGCTGGGACTGTCTGGAGCATCTGGGTTCATCCCCTGAGCCATGGCAGGCTTGCTGGTGGCCTGTCTGAATCTCTTCAGCAGGTCAAGCATGACAAAACTCACCTCAGACCCAGTGGGCAATTCTAATTCTTTCCATGAGAGACAGCTGGGTCTTGGCCTGTTTGATTAATCAAGATGGTGGCCTCCACAATGAAGTCAATGGGGTTTTGGGAAGGCTTTGGGAGATAAATCTTCCCGAGAGATGTGTGGGATCCAGACATCTCTAAAGGAGAAATAATCTTAATAATAATCATAATAATGATTCTAATAAGTATTAATACTGTTAGTTGGCCAGTTTGGAGCCTGGTGTCCTTCCACTTATTCTCAACAATATTGTGAGGCAAATTCTTTTTTTTTTTAATGTTTATTTATTTTTTAGAGAGAGTGAGAGAGACAGAGTGTGAGTGGGGGAGGGGCAGAGAGAGAGGGAGACACAGAATCCAAAGCAGGCTCCAGGCTCTGAGGTGTCAGCACAGAGCTTGACATGGGGCTTGAACTCACGAACTGTGAGATCATGACCTGAGCCGAAGTTGGACGCTTAACCCACTGAGCCACCCAGGTGCCCTGTGAAGCAGATTCTTTTATTGACTTCATTTTTACCAGTGAGAGGCTTAGAGAGATTGAGTGATTTGCCCAAGGTTACCTGAGTGGAGCGACTGATGCAATATTGCCATCCATGACTTTACTAACTGTGATGAAATGAAGTAGGGGTGATTGGAGCTAGACTGTGGTGGATGCCTGCTGCTTTGGTCGTCTTTCCAGCATCCGTTTTCCCTTTGTCTGGCGCTCACCCTGATTTTCCTTTGGGAATCAAACTCCTTTCCTCTGCTGTCTGCTGTGCAGTTGGCTAGGGCCGGCCCCATTCCTGGCTCTAAGTGTGGCCATGTGGCCCAAGCCTAACTCCATTTCATGGTCACAGAGATGGGCAGGCAACCCAGGCTGAGGAGATCAGAGCCCTCACAGGGCTTTTGACACACTTACCAGGAAAGAGGATCTGGCTTTCTGCTGGGATCACTGACTTGAGACGACTTAGAACTGGAGATATTGATGGGTATCTGCCACTGTGTGGGAGCACCTTGCCTGAGAACAAAGCCATATGGAGGAAAGGATCCCAGAGATAGAGTCAGAGTGCTGGGGATGTAACCGAGCCTCTAGATCCAGCCTTGCCTGAAGGCGGTATATCTCTGGACTTTTCCATATGTGAGCCAATATACATCCTTCATTTGTTGGGCTGGTTTGAGGGTTTTTGTTTTTGTTTGTTTTTGGTTTTTTTGTCACTTGTACCCAGAAGGGTACCACCTGATACACAAGGATTTTCTCATTTTCAGCCAAAGTTACAACCACAGACAGGTGAGGCAACTTGCCCAATGTAACACAGTCAGAAGAAAGGCAGAGCTGGGATTCAAACTCCAGAAGTGGTGCTCTTTCCACGACATCTACACCTTTGTCTCCCCGTGCTACGCCCTTGGGGAGCAGACCTTGACATTCCCACCTCTGTTTCCCAGGGCCTCCCAAAGCAAGGGATTGGCACCAAGCATAGCAAGTGTCTGCCCTTTCCACGAGGCCCACCCTGTGGGACACCAGGCCAGCCGGCGGCCGCCACCCCCCTGCGGGCTGGTTGCTGCCCAGCCAGTATTAGACAGGCTGGTCTCACGTGAGAAGGAGCTGCCCAACCCAAACACATGCTGGCAAAGCATGGCTTCCAGCATTCCCCACCTGAGGAGATAACCCTCAGCCTTGCAAGCTTCCAAATTCCTATTGGAGTGGTTGGGCAGGCTGTGTGTAGACATGGAGGTAAGCTCAGAGAGAGGGGCGTGAATGGTGACCGTGTGACAGAATCTGTGCCTCGTCGCAGGAGACCGGCCCGTCTCATACTGGCGGGCCTCGCACGGCATCCGGTGGGCAGTGGCCAGCCTGAATGGCGAGCTGCCGGACGCACCAGGGCAGACAGACAGAAGGACAGACTAGGGCAAACACTGGGTAAAGCCAAACTCCTCCTCACAACTATGCTCAGCCTGGGCATGAGCACCGGGCCATCCTCACCTCCCTTTGCCAGCGCCTGCCCCCTCCCTGCAGGACTGCCCCTCCTCGCCCCTCCTCCCTCTCCTCCTTCTCTTAAATCCTGCCAAATGCTCACCTCCCCTGCCCTCCTGCTCTGGCTGGCATTCCTCAGCAAATTTATGCTCAGAGAAGTCTGTCCTGACTCCTACCTCCTTTATGGTACACGTCCAGAGCGTTTTGAAATGACTGTACAAATTGTTTTTTACCGGATGACTAGAGCCATACCTGTTTTTTAAAAATCCTGTCTTGTTAATCATCGTGTCCTTGTTTAACTGCCATGTAGGAAGTGCTCAGTTAATGCTCACTGAGTGAGCCTCCTGTACCGGCTCTGTTCCAGCCACGGACTTTGAATCCACCGAAGCAGAGAGGCAGTGGTACCTAGTGCCGGGGGCATACATTTTGCAGTGACATTGCTCAGGCGAGTTTTTGAGTCTTTCTGTGCCTTCGTTCCTCATCTGCAAAATGGGAGTGATAATGGTGCCTCCCTCACAGAGGTGATATGAAGATTAGATAAGCCCTAGATAGGACACAGAGCCTGGCACATAATAGATGCTCTTTTATGTGTTTTTGTGATTATTATCCTAGATGCCTAGACAGAGAACTACAGGGATTAATAGGGGATAGCCACACTTTCACTCCCATTTTACAGATAAGAAAACTGAGGTTTAGTGAAGGGAAGAGACTAGTCCAAAATTACACAGCTAGAAAATTTATCAAGACTACAATACCTTTGGGGCACCCAGGTGGCTCAGTTGGTTTTCAGTGTTCGACTCTTAATTTCGGCTCAGGTCAGGATCTCAGGGTCGAAAATGAGCCTTGTGTCGGGCTCTGTGCTGAACATAAAACCTGCTTGAGATTCTCTCTCTCTCTCTCTCTCTCTCTTTCTCTCTCTCTCTCTGTCTCCCTCTGCCCATCTCCCCACTCGTGCACTCTCTGGTCTCTCAAAAAAAAAAATCACATACTTTGTTGTAAGTTTTCACATCATTATTTTCAGAGAAAAATGAGATTTGGGGCCTTCTTTGTTCATTCCTCGAATACTGGTGTGAGTCATGGTTGATGCTCAAATGTTTTTTGAATGAAGAGATGAACGAATGAATGAACGCCAAAGGGCTCCCGTGGTTGAGGAAAAAAGCCTGCGATGCAGATGATCAGATCCCTGGCTTCCATGTCTTGTCTGCACGTTCCTTATCTTCCGTCTGCCCTACTTCTATTTTCGTTTCTGTCAATAATGTGGAACCCAAAGTATAGCCCTTTCCAGGCTGGTGAACATACCTGAGGGTTCAAGGCTCCCACGTCCCTGCGTCAGTAGAGAAGATGAGATGTTCCAGCTGGTGCTTTGGGTCCTGGACCCCAGCCAGCCAACCCCCTGGGCCGGCAGCTGAGGGAGGCCAGCCTGCTGGTTCTTGGAGGGGCTGGGGCCTCCCAGGTGGTCTCTCTAGATCTAGCAGGCCCAAAGGTAGGGACAAAGTGGCTCATGGGCTCTTGGGTGGGCTCCCCCTGGTCCTGCCCTGGCCCTGCCCTCCTGCGAAGAAGCCTGTGAAGAAACCCTCCCTGCCCTGTTAAACAATCTTCCCCGGAAGGAGGAAATTAATCTAAGGGCTCACCGGGAGGAAATGAGTCCAAAGTCTTGCCTGGTTGAAGAGCCACTTGGAGCCCTGGCTTAGGCCTGCGTGTAAGTAGGTGTCTCTTCCCCACAGATATCTCCTGGCCTTGGCAGAGGAACTTCGGGTGGGGATTTGAGCAACTCAACCAGGAATGAAATACCACAGTCACTGTTTGAGAAAGCAACACAAAACACAGCATGGCACCACGGCCCAAAACAAACCCACCCCATGCTGGCACCCTTTCCAGGCCCTGAGGGTGACAAGGGGACAGTTCAGTGAGGCAGTGGAGTGCTGTCACCCGCTTTGAGGTTCTAGGCCAGGCTGAGCGCTGCTGGAGAAAGCAGGCGTGGGGAGGAGGCACACACCGTGGGCGGGGGAGGTAAAGGCCGCTGAGCCTGGATGATGGACGAGAGGCCTCCTCCACCAGGCGCAGGGAATGGTCTGCAGAAAAGATTCTGGATTTGGTTTGGGGCACAAGTTACAAGTTGAAGCCAGAGAAAGAAGGAGGGAGGGGAACAGAGAAGGGCCAACAGGTAGTAGAATTTCAGCACAACAGTGAGCGCAGCGTTAATCGTCTTTCTCTTTCCCTGGGACTCAGTGTCCCCCATTCCCCATCCCGCACCCCCAAGCTTCGCTACTAGTCATCATCCTCATCCCCAAGAACGTTTCCTCTTAGGGTGAGTTCTTTCCCAGCAGGCACCGCGTTCCACGTAGTCCCCTGGGGGTCTTCCTGTTTGCTGGCAGATGGTGTTACTCTAGTTGGTGGTTTCCACCCTGTTTCCGAGAGGATGTGCCGCCCTCTTGAAATGAATATCCAAGGACATGAGGTCAGATCGCTGGTCAGAGGATAAAGACACATGTCCAGGAGCTGCCACGAAGGAATGGTGGCGGTGGCTGCTGCGTGAGGCGGTTCTGGTGCCCAGCGGGTCCCGGGGGGAGCAAGTTGGGGTGCGCTTTCCTGCATCCCGACTGGTTTTAGGCCTGGCCTTCTGTCTGCTCCTGCCTTCTGTCTACTCCTTTCAGGAGAGTAGTTCTGGACAGTTCTGTGCATGGCTGGTGTCTTTTTATCCTTCAGGCCTGACCTTCCCTGTGGAGACCCTCTGCCTTGCCTCCCAAAGTAAACAAGTGAGTCATTGAATTAAAATTGTGGTAAGTTCAGTGAGGGAAACTGTAACAGCGAATAGTAAGGAGCAGGAGAATAGGAGAATGCCTCCCAGCAGGTGGTCAGGAGAGGCCTCTCTGAGGAGAGAACTGGGAGGCGCTGTCCTATATCCTAGGGCTGCTATGGAACCAACAACCACAAACGCAGTGTCTTTATTATCTTTCAGTCTGCTAGGTCACAAGGCTGATGGGTCTCACTGGGTTAAAATCCAGGTGTAGGAAGGACTGTGTTCCTTTTTAGAGGCTCCATAGAGATTTTGTTTCCCTGTCTTTTCCGGGTTCTGGAGGTGGCTTGCTTTCCTTGGCTCATGACCCCTTCCTCCAACTTCAAAGCCAGCAGTGTCTCATCAATGACGCTTCTTCCTTCTCTCTCTTCTGCTTTTCTCTTCCACTCTTAAGGATCCATGAAGACATTGGGCCCAGCCAGATACTCCAGGACCCTCTCCCTGTCTCAGGGTCTCCTGATTAGCAACCTTAATTCTATCTGCAACTTTAATTGCCTTTTGCCATATAACTAAGGGCACATGTTTGCAAGGCTCTGGGTTTTAGGACATAGGCATCTTCGAAGGCTGCTAACCTCAGGCGCAATCCTGTTTGAGTTTCTGTGTAGCACTTACAACAGCCTGAAATGATATTTCTTTTTTCTTTTTCTTTTTATTTAGAGAAAGCGTGAGCGGAGGAGAGGCAGAGAAAGAGCGGGACAGAGGATCCAAAGCAGAATCCATGCTGACAGGAGAGAGCATGATGTGGGGCTTTGAACTCATGGAGCCTGAGATTGTGACTGAAGTCGAAGTCAGACGACACACAACCCACTGAGCCACTCAGGTGCCCCTGAAATGATATTTCTTAAATATTTGTTCACTTGTCACCTGTCTTGCTTTACTGGAAAGTGAATCCCACTAGGGCTGGGGCCTTGGTGGTTCTGCTTACTAGAATAATGCCTGGTGCCCAGTACATGCTGAGTAAAGGTTTGCTGAATGAATGAATGAATGAGTGCCAGCTCATTTCTGCATTGGTGTCAATACAGACAGCCCCGGTCCACGGGCCAGAAGCTGTGACCCCTACTCTACTCAGAGCATCTGTGTGACCCTGGGCCTCCTCTCCCCTGCTTTGGGTCTCAGACATCCTTGCAAAAGCCTTGTGACGAAGAGAAGGCCCAGAGCAGTCTCCTCAAGGGCTTCACGTCTTGGAGGGGTTAATAACCTTCAGGAAATCATCCTTTCATTTTCCCTCCAATGGCAAACCCTCACTGAAGCAGCAGCCTGAGCAGGCCTCCCAGGGGACATTCTCTCCAGTGTTCACTCAGAGAGGAACCAGCCGGGTCTCAGCACTGGGGCTGGTTCCTGTGTGCACCAGAGACTCCCCCGCACGGTCCGCGGTGCGGGTGGAGAACATGGGCCTGGGTGTTACCTGACTCTGCTCCTGACCTGCTGGGTCCCCTTGGCAGGTGCCCTCCCATTTTCAAGCCTTGGTTTCCTCTTCTATGAAGTGGGATAGTTCTTGTGTCACAGGATAGTTATGAGAATTTGTTTGAAAAACGTGGCCCATAGTGGATGCTCAGTAAACTCCGTGATTATAATTACTTCTTTGTGTAATATCATCTGTGAGGTGGACTTTCCTGAAAGAGCCAGGATGCCTTCTCTCTCTCTCACATGTCGACACTGGAGGATTGGGGATCAGTGTCAAAGTCTGGATTCAGGGTATGGGAAGGGGTCTTAAAAGCACAATTATTGTTGTATGGCAGTTGATTCACTTCCTTGGGGAGTGTTGGTGTGAAAGGCTGACCCAGTGACCAGGAGGGACCGGTCAGCATTCCTCCCATTGCTGACAGGTTCAGGGGACTGGCTCTGCCACCAGCACGTCCTCAGGGGAGCAGTTGTAACACAACAGCTTATTTCTTTTATCTAATTCTAAAAATAATATGGTCCCATCATGGAAATTTTGGAAAACACCGAATAGTGTAAAGGAAAAAATATCAGGCAAGTGTAACCTCTCTTGGGAACGATGTCAATATTTTGCCCTTTTTCCTGCCCTTGATTGTTGGACGGAACTCTTCCTGTCCATCCGGTTTGGTGTCCTTCTTTTTTCACTTATCATTACAGCTGAGGTATTTCCCACGTTGCCAAAAACCCGTACACGGATTTCCTAACGACTATCGCCTGTTGCAGAGGGCTACCTTCATTTACCCTCCTCGGCTGCTGGGTGTTTGATCTTTTCTGTGTGTGTGTGTGTGTTATAAATACACTGCAATGAATTTTTACAGGTATATATTGTGACCTTTGTACACCTATATTTCCTTTATTTTTTAAATGGGAACAATTAATTCTAGCCTTCCTATCCCACGAGGTTTTATGAGGCAAAAAGGGGAACATGGATATGAAGGGGCTTTCAAAACCATGGGGGAAAGGAGCTGTCCAGATAGAAGGCCAGGTTTTGAGCATTGTCTCTTCCAGCACTGTGTGTTCAAGGTGTGTGCATGCGTGCGTGAGTGTTCCTAAAAGGTAGGAGGATTAGACGAGTGTGGGTCTAGGGCTAATAGCCACAGAATCAGCATTTATGCGGCATTTCCTATCTGCATGGCACTCCATTAAGCAAGGTCCATGCATAATCCGAATTCATCCTGAACAGCCCTCAGAGGGAAGTCCTATCATTAGCTACAGCTTCTGATTGAGGAGCCTGAGGCATAGAAAGGTGAAGTAATTTGCCCCTGATAACACAGCGAGTGGGAAATTGGGGAGTGACACACACACACCACCCACCAGCACCTCCAAGAGCTTCGGGGGCTCCAGAACAGAAATGCAGGGCCCCCCAGCATTTCCCCAAATAAGGCGCTTTTTAAAAATGGAACATGGCCCTGTGTTCCTGGCAGACAGAGAGATTATTTCCCCAGAGCTGGGGTAGTTTCTGAATTAGAATGCTTTGTTCAGAGAGGAAAAGTCCAGAGGAGCAGAACCCACCCCTGGCATGTCTGAGATAAAACAGCAGAGCTGCGTCCCGGTGTGTGTGTCCAAGTGTGGGTCCCCATCATGTGAGTGCATGTGTCTTGGGTACCCATAAGCATGTGTGTGTGCACGCACAGGGGTAGGCAGATGTGTGTGTTTGTGTAGGCTGTATTTAGCTTTCCGGGTGCCCAAAGACAAAAGAGTTGGTTTACTAATGAAATAAATGCTCACCGCACCGATTTTTCTAGTTCTGATCTTTGAGAAGCAACTGGACCAGGACCTAGGTTGGGATTTCTGTGTATTCCCTTCAGCATCAAATCACCAGCATGTTTTCACAGCAACCACAGGGCCTTGATAACAAAGGCAAGCCAGGTGTGTGTCGAAGCCAAGGGGGAAAGGCACAAACATTACTATGCCAAGTGGTGCCACCGGAAACTACAAATAATTTACAGTTTTCCGTAGCCTCGTTAATTGACCAAATCCAATGTAGCCACATGTGCCTTGTGCCTTGATCTGCTATGTAATAAAATCAGTGCCTTGGCATGAGAGGCTCAGCAAAGGACAGAATACTAATAGAGTTAGAGATTCTGTTTGCAAGCATTAATAATTCATTCCTTCATTCATTTCTTTTAGTGCTGCGGCAGTTCCTTTGAACAGCAGCAACAGCAACAAAGAACCATCCATGCCAGGACTGGTGTGGGCAGCTGGCACAGAAGCTCGTCGGCTTGGAGCCCTAGGCCTGGGCAGCCTGGCCAAACTGCATATCTCGGGTCTGTGGCTCTGCATTGGGGGGCGGGGAGGACAGCGGGATCAGGTTAGAAGTCTGACATGGCTCTACATCGGGGGTCACAGAGAGGCATCCCTTTCTGGAGGCTGCTGGGGGAAATTTGCCTTTTTCCCTTTTCCAGTTTCTAGAGGCTACTTTCTTGGCTTTTGGCCCCTTCCTCCTTTTCACATGTCTTTCTCCGACTCTCTCCTCCCCTCTCCCACTTAAAAAAAAAATGTTTATTTATTTTTGAATGAGAGATGGGGTGCCTGGGTGGGTCAGTCAGTTAAGCGTCTGACTTTGGCTTGGGTCGTCATCGTCTGTGAGTTTGAGCCCCGTGTGGGCTCTGTGCTGACAGCTCAGAGCCTGGAGCCTGCTTGGGATTCTGTGTCTCCCCCTCTCTCCCCCCCTCCCCCACTCCCATTCTGTATCTCTCTCTCTCAAAAATAAATAAAGAAATTTATTTTTGAGAGAGAGCAGGGGAGGAGCAGAGAGAGAAGGGGACAGAGGATCAGAAGCAGGCTCCACCCTGACGACAGGCAGCCCAATGTGGGGCTCCAAAGCATGGAACCATGAGATCATGACCCCATCTGAAGTCAGTTGTTCACGTGACTGAGCCACCTCAGCACCCCTTATTTCTCCCCCTTTTAAGGACCCTGGTGATTAATTACACTGCCCACCCCCCCCCCCCCCAGATAATCCAGGATACTTTCCCTATTTAAAAAATTTTTTTTAAATCTTTATTTCTGAGAGAGACAGAGTATGAGCAGGGGAGGAACAGAGAGAAAGACACAGAATCTGAAGCAGGCTCCAGGCTCTGAGCTGTCAGCACATAGCCTGATGTGGGGCTTGAACTCACGGACCACGAGATCATGACCTGAGCTGAAGTCGGATGCTTAACCAACTGAGCCACCCAGGTTCCCCTAATTTCTCTATTGTAAGGTCAGCTGATTAGCAACCTTAATACCATCTGTAGCCCCAATCCCTCTTTGCCATGTATTCATAATATTTGAATTCATAATATTTGTATTCATAATATTTGAGGTGGAAAAACACTTCAAATGTTTTAGGAGTTAGAAAAGGCTCGCTCATGGTAAAATATTCGAAGCAGTGCAGAGGTGATAAAATGACCATTTAAAGGCCCACTTTTACCTACTCTTCAAGATGGATCTACTGTACACAATTTCTAAGGATCCTTCTGGAACATTCTATGCACACACAAGCATATATGTGTGTCTTCTTTGTTCTCTGTCTTTTTCTTTCTGTTTCTCTCTCTGTTACTCCTCTTTTTTGCCTGCTATCCAGATGGTCATCCATCAATCCACTCACTCATCCACTCAGCTGGTATGAATTTTACTCTACACCACAGGTATAAGAATTGTCATATTTCTTTATTTTTCTAAATCAAGTTGAATTTCACTCCAAACCACTTGTCAGGGTGGTGAGAATTTTAGTATTAACCATAATTCAACTTTAGTACCAACCATAATTCTGGAGCTCCCTTCGTCATTCCTGGTTGCCAAAAAATAGGGGTGAGGAGGGGCTTAGTGATGTTGCAGAAACAGGATCTGGCATCTCCTTTTCTTTCCACATAGTCATAGATTTCTAAACAGTATTCTGCGAAGGATTTCAATTAAACACCATAAAGAAATAGACACATATAGTTGAAAGGCTGCAAGAAATTCAGCCAAGTACCAACAGTGCTGTCTCTCAGAAGTGGGATTACAGCAATTTTAATCTTCTTGGCCCAACTCTTCCCTCACCTCCTACATTTTCTATACCTAATAGATATTACTCTGTAATCAGCACAATAAAGTTTATTATCAGTACCCTGTGTTGCCCCTCCACTGGCCTTTTCTTTCAGTTGAGTGTACCACTCCTCAAGACCATGGAATCCTCCTTAGGTGGGGTCCTCCTTGGGTGGGGGAGAAAGTTTAAAAAGCAGATAAATCCTTGCAATGCAAACTGGAGGCTGCCCTGATTTTTTAGGCTGTGGGGTGGGCTTGGGTGGAGCAGGGAGTCTGATGGCATATATGACCACCTCATCACTTTTTTATTGGGGTTCACAGCTATTGTCCTTTCATTCCAGAGGCGAGGGCTCACCCCTCCCAGCTTCCAGGCAGCCATATTGGCTCAAACCTGCCCTTCTGCTCTGGCCTCTGCTTCTTCAGGGACCATGGAGGATGTGGGTGTGAGAAGTAAGAGAGATGATTCATTTTCAGAAATACCAAATAAAAACTTTGCTGTCTAGTTAATGATAGGCTTACAACCTACTGGAAGTATATATGAACCCTCCCCACAATGGAGTCCCAAACCCTTAGACACTTCACTCCCTGGTTCTTCTTCCCCTCCCCATTTAGCAGGCTTGTTTTCTCGGGTTTTGCGATGAGCATATGCCAAAGAATAAAGGGAGGAGGGACTGAAAGTCTCTGTGTCACCTCGGGGAATGTATGTTTGTTCCAATCAGACTACTTTTTGCCTTACATGGGAATAGGCACTGTCTGGGTCAGGCTTTAACCTGTGTAGTACTCAGCTAATGAGGAACCAGGGGAGGGACTTATGTGCTAGGAGATAAATTGTCTGCTATAACTGTCCTGAGTGTGCCTGTCCATCAGACACCTGCTCTTGCAAGAACGTTGATCCCTCCTTTGACTGCGTCAGTGGGCTTATTTCTCTCAGGGGAAGCACAAGTCCAGGGAGCCATGGCATGAGGAGGGTGACCTGGAGCTTCCCTCCCAGGTACTGGGCTCTGAGTGGGTGCATCCATCAGGATGTGGGCTGGTGGGTCTGGGGAAAGCAGACACTGAGCACATTTGGGAGTTTCTTCATTCTGATTGTCTCCAGCACCTTTGGAATGGGGAAGGGAAGGTGGTATGATCACCCCTTATGGCATTCATCCATTTAGCTGTTCACCCACAAATATTCAATGAGTACCTTCTCTAGACTAGACACCAGGCCTTGAGCGCAATGAAAAGCAAAAATATATCTACTTCCTGACACGGTCTGGATGCCGAAAGAGGGGCTCTGCCACTTGTTTCCTGCTGTCTTTCTTCTTCTTTGCTGTAATTCCCACCCCTAGAATATACTAGGAACTCCATAAAAATTTGTGAAAACAATGAAAAATTTGTTTCTTGTTAGCTGAAGGAGGCAATCTAATAGCAAAGAAATCTGAGAGCCAAATGAAATGGAAGAATTTTCTCCCCAGTTCTTATAGATGCCTCATCGTCATCATCATCATCATCATCATGGATATGGATGAGGCCTTATGTTCTCCATGTTTTCCTGTCATGTTCACATTTTGTCTTCACTAAGATAATGGTGGGGAAAAATCCAACCTCGCCCATCACTGTACTGTGCACATGGTCCATTTATATGGGTTCAAATCCTGGCAGGGTGAGCATGGTTGGACAGGTTACTCCCTTTCTCTGAGTCCTGGTGTCCTCCTCTATAAAATGAGGTTGATAAGGCAGATGTTCTCACTGGGTTGTCATGAGGATTAAATGAGATGATGCAGGTAAAAATCCACATGGAGCCTGGCTCAGAGCAGAATGCTTCCTCCCTGTCAACTGATGTCTTTCTTTGTGAACCCTGAACTACACTGACCTTCTTTGTAGGAGGTCCTGATGGATGCTGAGGACTTGCTGCCTCAGGGATGTGGCCCTATCTCCCAGGCCACGAAGAGTTCTGGAATTGGGACTCTGACAGGGAGCAGCAAAGGGAACTGACAGCTTCTAAATGCCTTTTTCCTTATTGAGCTGCAAGGAGATGCAATGTCGGGCCAGACAATGCCTAGGCTGGGGAGAGGGTGATGTGGGGAGCTGGTGTCTTACCTTAGTCTTTGAACTACACCCTTCCCAACCTAGTTGAGAACAGTGACCAGTGTCAGAAATCACCTCTCACACCCTTTTGGTTAGAGAGAGAAATCACTCCCTGCTACTGCCTCACATCTTCATTCACACTTTGATGATTGCTTTGAACTCACTGATAGTCATCTGTGTCTGTCTCCACCAGCTGATGTGCTGACAGAAATTCACAACCAGCTCTTCAGAAAAAAATGTAGACATATCTACACATACCTAGGTTTATTATATTGCATGATATAAAGGAAAATAAATACACATTTACTTTTTTTAAGTTTATTTCTTTTGAGAGAGAAAGAGAGAGAGAGAGAGAGCATGCATGTGGGGGGGATGGGCAGAGAGAGAGGGGGAAAGAGAGAATCCCAAACAGTTTCCGTACTGTCAGCACAGAACCAGATGTGGGGCTTGAACTCATGAACCATGAGATCATGACCTGAGCCAAGATCAGGAGTCAGATGCTTAACTGACTCAAACACACATTGATTATTACATAAGAACAACATATACAATGTTCTTTCTTATAAATTTCATATGGCCATTGACTCTCACAGAATGCCTTCATCCATTTTTGCCTACTCTTGTTTTAGCCAATTTATGGTTGCAATTCAGGCGTGATGTGACACAATTTGACTATGAGTATGTACTTGATCACTTTCTGATTCAGCAAAGAGGCTTTCATGTCATTGAATGAGCAAGTGTAGTTCTGTCATGAACTTTGATTGATATTTTCATTTATGTTAATAAGTAAGATGAAGGTAAGACACTAAAGACGTCTGTCAAAACTTCACTTGATTGTCAATGACATGAGTGAGTTTTTTGCTGAATTAGATAACAGTTTTTGAATGCTGTAAGAACATTTCTTTGATTTTTTGTTCAATTTAAATGCAATGGCTACAGCACATGGCACACTTAATGTTTGCTGCATGTTTTTTTGTTGTTGTTATTTTGTTTTTTTTTTTTTGTTGGGGGGTGCAGAGAGAGTGTGTGTGTGCATGAGCAGGGGAGAGGGGCAGAGGGAGAGAGAGAGAATCCTAAGCAGGCTTTGTGCTCAGTGCAGAGCCCAATGTGGGGCTTGATCCCATGACCCTGGGATCATGACAGTTCAAATCTAGAGTCAGATGCTCAACTGACTAAGCCACCCAGGCCCTCTGTTTGCTGCGTTGTTAACATTTCTCCACCACTTTCTTAAGTGTAAATCAAGCTCAGATTTGTAGTGGTTGCCAATTTCTGTGGTGTAAATACACACACTATGGTCAGTTTGAAGCTGTCATTGTGAAATCATTAACTGTGGAGCTGGGAAGACACACACAGTAGCACACCGCTGTGTAACATTTCCACCATACATCTACAGTATCTGCCTACTGCTTCAAGAGCATAGATAGAAGTAAAGTGTAGAAAGATAATTAGGAACTGCTGAGTTTTGAGTATTACTGTTTTAAAATATAATTTATTTAATTCATAAGTTGAAATAATTTAACTTTTCATAATGGCTGTGTTCAACAATTCGGTCACAAGATTACTGGAAATTGAACAGTTGGCTCTTGTGAGCCAGGACAAACTGGCTCCAGCTCTCCATAATCTGAGTGACACTTCAAGCTGAGCAGGTCCTTGTCCGTCTCTGGCCACAGCACTTAGCCACTGCCTGCCACACTGGCAGATCTCTGTAAACATGAGCTGATGAAGGAGTGGCTCGCATTATCTGTCCACCTAGCCTGTAAGCTCCTGAAAAGAAAAATAATATTATCGTCACTTTGAATCCTCATTCCCCAACAAAGAGAATCATACATCAGGGATGTTGTGACCGATTTTACACCCTGAGGAGCACCTGAAATGCTTTGTCTGGGAGCAGAAATGACCCATCACAGGGCCCTCAAGCAGGGCATACAGAGGGTGGGTATTAATGAATCTCTAGTTACTATTTCCTGGGATTAGCTCACGTCACTGCCTGTGTTAGTTGTCTCTGCTGCTAACAAATTACCACATACTCAGTGGCTTCAAAAAACAAATAGTTATTATCTCAAAGTTTCTGTGTGTTAGGAGTCTGGGCATGTTTTAACTGGGTCTTCTGCTCATGTTTTATAAGACTGTATTCAAGGTGCTATATGGGTTGCATTCTCATCTGAAGGCTCAGTTGGGAAAGAATCTACTTCCAAGCTTATTCGTGTTGTGGTATGCCTGATGTCACATATTTCCTTGAGGTTTTGTGACTAAAGGCCCCAGATGTTTGCTGGCTGTGGACTGGAGGCTGTCCTCAGGTCCTAGGGAATTCCCACAGTTCCTTGTTATGCAGGCTTCTTCACCACAGTACTTCATCAGGCCAGCAAGGAGAATCTCTTGCCTCAAGGAGAGTAAAGTCTGTTTTAAGGACATTCACTCAATTAAATTACACCCACTGAGATAAGCTATCTTCTGATTAAGTCAAACTGATTTAGGACCTTCAATCAGCAAAATCCCTTCATTTTTGCCATATTCTTTTGGCTAGAAGCAAGTCATAGTTTCCATCCACACTGAGGGTAGGGATTATACAAGACATGAATACCAGGAGGTGGAGGTCACTGCAGGTCACCAAAAGCTCTGTCTGCTACACTGCTTCGTATCCCTGTCCCCAACCCTACCATGAGGGAGGACTTTAGCTCTTGAGAAGAGTCAGCCAGTAATCCCTGCATTTTCCTGCCTTAGAACATTTTACCTTTCCCTTGTTGAGGTGGTCAATCTATGTAATTGTGGTATTTAATGATAAATGTCTGATGTTGGACACATGGGAGGAACCAAGTGGTTTCCTTGGTGCTAAGTCTAGTAAACCCAAATACTTCTGTTCCTCTGAGACAGGTCTTGAGTGTTCTATGATGTCAGGAGGCCTCAGGGAAAGAAGAGATCATCAAAAACAAACACCTCAGGCTTAAGAATGAAGGTCACAGTGGCAACGAAACTCTTCCCTCTGATTGGGCTGTCATGATGAAGAGAGAAAATTGTGAAATAATGCAATGAGAGGGGTGGGCTCCATAACTTCACTGATATGTACTCCAATATCAGGAGGGGAGGAAACATCATTACCTTACTCCCACTGGGCCACTGGAGAGGGCTTATGGCATCAGTGAAATCATCCCTCTTTTGAGTTCCATTGGTTTGAATTTTTTAAAAAAAATTTTTAAACATTTATTTATTATTGAGAGACAGAGAGACACAGAGCATGAGCAGGGGAAGGGTAGAGAGAGGGGAGACACAGAATCTGAAGTAGGCTCCAGGCTCTGAGCTGTCAGCACAGAGCCCAATGCAGGCTTTGAACTCACAAACTGCGAGATCATGACCTGAGCCGAAGTCAGTCGCCTAACCAACTGAGCCACCCAGGTGCCCCGGTTTGAATTTTTAATAGCAACATCCTCCAACATTAAGGAGGACAAGACCTTAAAAAGGCGGAGTTGGTATCACTCACAATTACTATAAAATTTGGGGGGGAGGGTTGCCACTTTATCCAATGTTTCTGCAGTAAATACTTATTGGTCCCCAATTCTATGCCAGGCTCCATGGGAGGCAACACTAACACGGCAGAAAACAAGGAGTTTCCAGTCCGGTAGAAAGTCAACTCCTCAAGGAGTTTCCAGTCTGGTAGAAAGTCAACAGAAGAATTATATAACAAGATAAAGTGTGAAAAGTGCTTTGAAGGAGACAACGTGAAAAAAAGAAAAATAATATAGGGAGTGCTGTCTTAGATGAAATGTTCTGGGGAGGTCTTTAAGAGAAGTGACTTTAAAGATGAGAGCTGAAGATGAGAAGACCCTAGTCATTCTAAATTTTTTTTTTTTGAATTTTTTTTCTTAGGAGAGAGAGAGTGGGAGAGAGAACATGAGCAGGGAGGGGCATAGGGAGAGAGAGAGAATCTTAAACAGGCTCCACGTTCATTGTGGAGCCTGACGTGGGGCTCAAGCTCATGACTATGAGATCATGACTTGAGCTGAAATCAAGAGTCAGATGTTTAACTGACTAAAGTCATCCCCAGTCACTCTTAATGGGGGGAAGAACATTCTAGGAGGGACCGGAGTATGCAAAGTTCCAGACTGGCAAAGTTCTGAGCACAGTGATTAAGAAGGAAAGGAGTGCTAGGTGAGGGAGGAGGTGTCAGATAATGAAGGTGTATTTGGGAGACAGGATTGAGAGCATTTGGCGGATTGGAACTGGAGAACAAGAGGAAGGCATCTATCATGAATGGCTCTTGGATATTCCCATGAGAACTGAGTGGAGCCAGATACTGAGATGGCTTTCCAAACCCCACATTCCTGCAACCTTCCTTTGCTATAAACCGGTGGTGTGTTTGTTAACAGGTTCCCTGCTCCTTCCATGAGAAGCCCTGATTTGTAGCATTTGCTCATTTCTATGCTGTACATGCTCTCACCATGGCCAGCTTGGAGCTAGCAACCAGCTTGCAAGAATCCTGCATATTTGATTTTAGAGCTGGTAGGAGCCTGCTCCAGAACTCACAAGCCACTACTAGGTCACAGCACATCCTTCTCTAGGGAGCATTTCACGAGGTGGTGGCTTTGAGGCCTGCAAGAGCTCCTTCCCTTCTCTGTCACCTCTGTACCTATTTCTGTATATTTTCTCACAGCCACCTGACGTGGCAGTCACAAAGGAAAAACACACCATCTCATTGCTGACCGCTCTCAGGGAGCTGTTCCATAGGTTTAACGACAATTGTCTAATTATGTCTTAGACGCTCGTTCCAGTAAAAGCTGATAGATAAATTAACACAATTAGTTGGTCTTTACAGAGCATTTAGGAAAACCCAGGCTGTCATAAGAAGCCTTAATGTAGAGAGTCTGTCTAGTTGAACCTGTTGTGAATGGAAAGAAGCAGGAAGGAATTGCAGCCTAGGAGTAAGCTGAGGTCAGCTCCTGAATCTGCCGAGCTCTGCTCCTTGAATTCCCTTGGACGCCCGGTGATCCTTTAACCTCAGCCTCAACATGTTCCAGGTCAGACCCATCAGCATCCTCCACAAATCAGTTTCTCTTCAGATTTACCCCTTCTGTTGAGCACCCCACCATCATCCTGGTGTCTAAAGCTCAAGATCTTGGAGGCAACTTTGACCCAGCTCTCTCTCTCTTGTCCCCGACATGGATTCCACATTGTGGTATTTCTTGTGTCTATTTCTTTTCTTTTATTTATTTAAATTCAAATTAGTTAACCTAGAGTTTAATATCGGTTTCAGGAGTAAAATTTAGTAATTCATCCTTCACATATAATACCCAGTGCTCATCCCTCGATGCCCGTCACCCATCTAGCCCATTCCCCCAGCCCATGTCCCCTCCAGCAACCCTCAATTTGTTCTCTGTGTTTAAGAGTCTCTTATGGTTTGCCTCCCTCTGGTTTTTATCTTATTTTTTCTTCCCTTCCCTTATGAGTGAAATCATATGCTATTTGTCTTTCTCTGACTGACTTACTTCACTTAGCAAAATACATTCTAGTTCCATCTCATGTCTGTGTCTTCGTTGTCAGGCTCATTGCCATTCTCAGAACTTGAAGTCTCCAATCTGTCACCGGGTCTATCCCCACTTCTAATCCATTCTCAGGACCACAGCAGCCCAGACTTCCTACATGGCCTTCAGGGCCCTGGGAGGCAGTCCCACCTCTCCAGCTTCAGCTCATGCCACTGGCTCCCATGCTCTTGCTGCAGCCGGAGGAAATATTCAGTTCCTCCAAGTTCCCTCGTTCTTGCCTTTGCACATTCTGTTGGCCCTGCATAGAACACCGTCTCCTATTGGATCAGTTAGGATATGAGGTGATAATAAATTAACCCCTAAATGTCAGTCACTTAACACACTGAAGTTGATGTCTCACTCCTGTGAGGTGCAGTGTGGGTTGGGTGGTCCTTTTCCCTCTGGAGGGTGGCTCCCAGGTCATCCCCAAAGAAAAGAAGTTGGAGGAGGTGCTTATCTTTGTTTTGTTTTTTACTTATTTATTTTGAGAGAGTGGAGGAGGGGCAGAGAGAGAGGGAGAGAGAGAGAATCCCAAGCAGGCTCTATTCTGTTAGCACAGAGACCGACCTGGGCTCGAACCTACAAAGTGTGAAATCATGACCTGAACTGAAATCAAGAGTTGGACACTCAACAGACTGAAACACCCAGGTGTCCCCCGAGGCACCCGTCTTTTAACTGACTCAGCCTAGAAGTGTCACAGGTCACCTTCGCTCACCCTTTATTGACCAGAATTGGTCACAGCTCCAAGCTAATTGTAAGGGAGGCTGAGTAATGTAGAGGAACACATGGAGGCTTGGTGCCAAACCCTTCTCCTTTTCTGACCCGTTCTTCAGGTCATCGTGTCACTTTCTCTGGGAGGCCCTCCTTGACCACCCAGCACTGGGTCAAAGTTTCCTCCTATGTGTGCCCTATACACACCATTACCCTGGCACCTGTTCCCCTGAATGGTCCAGTCAGATGCCGATCCCTTGCTCGGTCGGCTGTGAGCTCTGCGTTGCAGGTACCTGGTCTGTTTCTTACTCGAGGCCACCTTCCTCCCGGTGCTCAACGCGGTGCCTGCCATACAGCAAGGGTCAGTGCCTGATCCTGGAGTGATTGACCAGTCCTTACCCCAGCAGCCAGGGCTTTCTAGGTTCTGACCTGGTCCATGCACTTCTCTCTGTGCCTCTCACCCAGCTGCTCTGGGTTTTAGGTCTTTCGTGTACAGTATGGTGCATAAGCCCTCAGGCTTTCTGACGGGCAGCTCTGAATCAGCCCTAGTATTTACTGGTTATGGGACCCTAGATAAATTACTCTACTGCTCTGTGCCTCAGTGTCCTCATCTGTCAAACGGATTTCATTATACCTATTTTGGTGAGGATTCAATAAAATATTGCTTTTAAAAGGCATGATCATTAGTACACAGTATGGCAAATGCCATACTTCACGGATTCTCAGATGCACATCTTTTTATTGCCTTTTAAAACCTATCTGAAATCGGATGCATTTTAACAGTGGTTGTTAGGAAGACACTGCGTCATTGTTCAGTTCTTGGCTTTTGCTCTTTCTTGGTGGTACATGAAATACTGGTGTGGCTTAGATTCCATGACACATGAGAGTTAATAATAAATCATTATTAACTATTATTTTTGCCTCCTAAAATGACCTCCACCACCGGTAAATTTTTACCAGTGGACATTTCTCTCATCCTTCCAATCCTTTGGATTAAAACGAGTGTGAAAATTTGAGAGGGTATCTTCTTCTCAGGACCCTCTAGTGGAGCAGGTGTTGTAAATTTTGCAATTAAGGTGTCTCCTCATCCAAGAGGACTCCCTGCTTCTCTCACAAGCAACTCTCTTCCTTTTGTATTCCTCACTGAGTAGCACTAACCAGAGTCCACCTTGGACTTTACACAAAATTAATCTACTAAAATTAGTCACACCTAATTTTTAAGCACTGACAATGTGCTATGTTCTATACAATGTCCTGAATCCCCACAAACTATGAGACAGGCATTATTTTTAAGATAAGAAAATTGAGGCACAGAAAGGTTTGGTAATGTACAAAAAGACACACAGCCAGTGAATGGAGGAGCATGCTTAACTGGGTTCTATCTTATGGGAGACTCCACTAAACAGCCTCTCGTATGTGCCTGATTCATCTCTTCATGGTCTATGGTCCACAGCACAGCGCACCGGGAACACCACACAGCAGGTACTCAAATTATCTTATTTGCTAGTGAGCAGCCGAGGTCATCTGGGCTTGGCATCTTACTACACTTAGTGTAAGACCTCAGGTCTCCCTCTTGCACCAAAAACTGTATTAGAGCCCTCTAACCTTTGCCCCAAAGAGAAACGTTCTTTTTTTTTTTTTTTTTTTACGGGGTTTGCCCTTCCCAAAGCCATCATTTGACCAGTGTTCCCACTGTTCCCTTTTGAATAACCCCCACCCACACCTAGTATGCAATCACTTTATGTCTCGCCGCTCCCATTCCGGGTAGCCCAGCAGACTCTCTGAGACAGCAGCTGGTGCTACTGTACTGGATGGCTGCCCAATAGCACGATAAAGGAAGAGCACGCTTACAGTTACCGAAACGCTTAAATGTACCATTCAGTCCCCTCCCCAACATATGGCAGGAGCTGCCTCTGAAAGCCGGATGGATACAGCTCCTAGGGTTGTTGGAGAGGCTTTTAAAAAATCTGTGGCCTCTTCTCATGCGTTTGTGAGCATAGAAAACCAGTCTTTGCCCATGAGCAGTGAGAAGGTGCTTACAAAACTGGGAGATGATGCCAGATTCTCTCCTCGGGGATCTAGTGGTGTTGGTACACTTATTAAAAAGATGGCCTTCAGGCGAGCCTGGGTGGCTCAGTCAGTTAAGCGTCCAACTCTTGATTTCGGCTCAGGTCATCATCTCATAGTTTGTGAGTTTCAGCTCCGTGTCGGGCTCTGCATTGACGGTGCGGGAGTGCTTGGGATTCTCTCTCTTTCCCTCTCTCTTGGCTCCTTCCCCACTCATGCTCTCTCTCTCTCTGTCTCTCTCAAAATAAATAAAATAAACAAAAAAAATTAAAAATGGCCTCCAGCTGCAAGTCTAATGGGGACGCCTACATATCTCAAATGAAGCCCACTTCCCGGCAGGCCGCACAGACGAGGTCTCGGGGAAGAAGGGGAAACAAAGAGAATGAGCATTCACAAGTACCTTTGCCTTTCATGATGGCAGCAAGCTGGTATAGGAACTAAAGGCTGTGGTCTCAGGACTCTGTCAGGAGCCCTGGATGATCTGTTGCCCAAACAGGCTGTGGAACTGAACCTGTGCTTCCAATGGCCAAGGCTCTGGGCTCAGGCTGAGGCAACATTGTCACTTCCTTCCCTTACTATTCCTTCCTTTTCCTTATTTGCTCCTTGGTCTTCCTTGGCCATTTCTTCAGGAATTTTCTGTAGGGGAGAGGTAGCTATGGCAGGTCCGGGTCCCTTTGGAGCAGGTTGTGGGTTTAACTTTGCCTGAGGTTTCCCACTCCGGATGGAGCCTTATGATTACTTCATAATTTTAGGGCCCATGAGAGAATGTGTCTCTACTATGTTCTACTACTCTCTGGGTATTGACGATTCCCAGGGTGTTCCATGGAAGGTGGATAAACTCTGGATAATACAAAGAAATTTCCTGATGTTGGTGGAGGATTGGGAGAGAATGAGATGGGCTCTGGGTCCTTCCAGACTCTGACTTTCTATTTATTCACTTGTTCCTTACCCCGTAAGATGGTGTTTCATCCGACTATGACGGAGATGAGTGTTTCCTGCCTGTCTTTCCTGCTAAATTCACCTCTGACCACCCTGATCTGCCTTCTTTACATTTGACACTTTCTCCTTTTCCATCCAGGATGGGTTCTGTGTTTGCTTTCCCCGTTCTCAGAAATTTTGTCATATATACTGTCAAGAAAAGGTAAGGAGAGATTGCCAGAGAAGAAAGGGAGAAGGATGTAGCTGGAGAGGCTGAGCTGAAACATGATATAACGGGCTGGGATGTGGGTGAAGGAGGGAGAGAGGAAAAAAGTCCTTGAGGCTTGGTTGGTTGCGGGGGAGGGTAGAGGTATGGAGATGTTGCCTGGAGAGGCTGCTGGCTGTGACAGACTCTGGGAGAAGAGGCATGAATACTTGGGGGTGATTAACTGGTGCCCCTCTCAGGTTTCTTGAGAAACACAAATAAAAAGATTTCTTTAAAAATTTTCTCTTACATGGGGCACCTGTGTGACTCAATTGGTTAAGCAGCTGACTTCAGCTCAGGTCATGATTTCCCGGTTTGTGAGTTTGAGCCCCACATTGGGCTCTGTGCTGACAGCTCAGAGCCTGGAGTCTGCTTTGGATTTGGTGTCTCCCTCTCTGCCCCTACCTTGCTCTCACTCTGACTCTCTCTGTCTCAAAAATAAATAGACGTTAAAAAAAAATATATTTTAAAAATTTTCTCTTAGAAGCTGGACCATGCTGACTTGGGTCTGACTCTGCAGATGGGCAGGGGAGGCCCCTGCATAAACAAAGGTTACAAAAAAATTTCATTGCCTCTACTATGCCAGAGTCTGTGCTAGGCAGGTGCTGGGGAAGCAAATATAATAAGAAATGATCCATGCCCTGGAGAAATTTTTGGAATTCATTAATTCTAAGAAGCTATGCTTCCAAGATTCTAAAATTTTAGAATCCTGTTTTGCTGAAATTCTCCGAAATTCCCTCAAGGGGGCTGGGCAGTACATTTCTAGCACTTGAGGCAGGGAACAGAATTTCTGGGAGAAAGGATTGGTGTCCCCTCTTCCCTCTCTTAGGAAAATCCTGGGCTTTGCAGAGGTTCTGACACCAAAGCCCAGTTGCCTTTGGGATGATCCTTGTCTCCGACTCAGAGGATAACGTTTCCCAGGACAGAGAACCCCCTGTGGCTTACCCATTGCTCTGGCTCCATTTCTTGTCTTTGTCCTAGCCCTATCTTCCCTCTTGGCTGCTTCTCTATGCACACTTGGCCACCAACACACAATGCTTGAAATCCACTGCCTGGGCCAACCTTGACCTACATCCATAAAGAGCTGAGTAAACTCATTACCTTGAGTCCTATTTAGAGTCTCTGTTGAAGGATGATAGCTTTTAGCTTAACTAGAACCCCGGACCTTGATGAGAAATGTTGTTCAGAGAAAATATTGACTGAGGTTTTGTCCCTGTTAGACAAATTATGTGTATACAATTGGCCAACACTCACTTGTGAGTCTTAACCTTTCAGGGAGCAGCAAGAGTGCAGAGATCTCAGCAGATGGGCAGATGGAACCTGAATGAATGGGTGTGCCAACTGTCTCTTTTTTGCTCAACATTAATATCTTTCCATTTCCCTGAAGTTTCCACTCATCTGTCAATATTTTGGTTTATGTCACAAACATGTGTATACAACACTGGTCTGCTTTGGACTGTCATTTGCTAGAAGCAATGATCTTAGCCTCTGTAATTCTGTTGGTGATTAATAATCAGAATTAACAATAGCCATTCCTGATATCTGATTATCACTTTATGGGTAGCACAGCAATTTCACTTTGTATCACTCAACCTGACCCCTGTGAGGTGGGAGGTGGCACGGCCTGGTGGTTAGAAATATAAATTTTGGGGTCCGAGAGACCTGAGACCAAATCCCAGATTGACTATTGGCTAGCAGTGGGATCCAGAGCAAGTTGTTTAACGTCCTCACCAGCTTTTAGGTGTATTTAGTGTAACTGTATTTAGCCTGCTGCCTGGTGCATGGTTGAGGTTCACTGTGTAGGAACTTCCCAGGATCATTGTTTCTATTTTACAGGTGAAAGTGAAGTCAAAGGACTTGCCCAAAGTCAGACACTCCCAGTTCAGGGTTCTTTCCTCCCTGTGAGGCTACCTGACATCCCTCCTTGGAGACAGGCAGGCACCAGGGATGCTTGAAACTCTGCTCAAGAGATGAGGTCAACACTCATCAGCGCTTTGAGGGGTTATCTTTTCACGCTCCCCAGTGAGATGAAATACAATGTCAGGTGATGCATAGATTTTGCCTTTCCAGGCCCTGGCCAGTGGTTTAGTTTATCCTCACCTCCTGCCAGCTGATCAAGGCCAGCCAGTGCTTACGGGGATCCCATTCCTTACACCATGATTGGGAGTGAGTTCTCTTGCTTCCTGTTCTGCTCCCTCTATCTCTGCCCACACCTACAAAGTGTAAACACTAAGAACAAATGTTTGAGAGGATGCTTGTTCACAGACCTGGAGGGTTTCAGGTAGCAGGAAGTTATCATTATTAAATATAGGTTTGTCATAATTTCCTTATATCAAACACATGTTTTATTGCTGTGTTTATTCTCTTCTTCACACACAGCCCACCTATAGCATAACTAGGGGCCATCCAGGTTTTCACAAGGGCTTAGCTTTCCGCCCTGGCTGCCAACTTGCACTTTTGCTCCCGGAACTGAAGCAGATTGAGACAGGAAGAAACCAATGATGTTTGAGCAAGGGTAGGTTTTCTTGAGGCTTTTTTTTTTTTTTTTTTTTTTTTTTTTACAGGCTGGACTCTTCTGAGGGGATGGGAGGCTTTAAAGGCCAGGTCTTCTGGCTGAAAGCAGTATGGGGAAACTTCCAGGCATGTTTGCCACTGGGTGGGAAAGTGCTGGTTGAGCCCTCATTCAGACCTACATGCAGTGAGGCCCCCAAATCAGGCTTCTATCTTGTCCAAAACACAGCTTAATCCAGGTGGCTTTTCACATGCCCAGTATGTTTTACACTGTACAAATGGGCTTCTGGAAAATATTTCCCTTCATCCAGAACTATTTTTAAAGAAAAATATTTTCATCTCTTTTTTTCTCCTTCATAAAACAAGACATAAATTGGAATTTAAATGCCTAAAGGAGATTTTACAAACTACATGACCCTGCCCTCCAGAAAAATACTACTGTAAACCCACCAAACTGTGTCCCCTTATCTGGGCATTTATTCCACACATGCATGCTTGAAACAGAAACGGGCCAAGTTGAGAATTTTAACAAGCACAGTGCTCAGCCACATTCAGATATGTGCATGTGCCTGTGGGCTGATGTGCATGTTAGATGTGACCTTTTGGTGATGAGAGATGGGCATCATTTCTTTCAAAGCACGATTGGCATGTGCTCACTTAAAAGGATTCTACTGTTTGACCTTTGGCAAGGCCAAGGTCACGGCCAATGGGAAAGAGGAAGATGAAAGGGCCGAGAGGAAGGGAAGTTGGGAGAAGTACTTCCTGTCTCCATGAAGAATACCTGCCCCTCATCTGTTATGAAAATAAACTCCACTTAAGGAGCGTTAGCTGCCATGGTCAGGTGAGGCCCCAGAGGCTCCAGTGCTGTCTTCCACCTGCCCGGAATCACCAGGGCAGGGAGGAGTTATAAGTGCCCTGACAGCTGGAATACCTGTCCCTAGTGACTCAGGACAGTTCATTTAATTAATGACCATCCAATGGGGTTTTATACTGCCCCAGGTTGGCCATGCTAGAGTATGAGTTCTCTCATCCAGCATAATGGAGATCTGCAGTGGGAGGTTAATCAGAACATCAGTTCAAGTGGGGAATTGGCTGGAGAGGTCAGAGAGCACCCTGAGAGCCGTAGAGAATGTTTGGAAAGCCATGGGCAGTCATCGCTGTGCACCCGAGGGTATGACTTAATGGAGTGGGCTGGGCAAGGTGGGTCAGTGACCAGAGTTTTCATGGTATTATTATCCTCATTTGACGGATGAGGAGACTGATGTTCAGAAAATGTAAATGGACGCTTAAGCTCAAACACCCCTGTCCATTTTAATTTAGCTCTTTTTCTTAGAACCATGTCTTCTCTTGTATGGTTCTTTCCTTCCTTCCTTCCTTCCTTCCTTCCTTCCTTCCTTCCTTCCTCCCTCTTTCTTTTCCCTGAAATAGAGGAAGAAACACGTTATATATAAGTGCCTACAGTGTGCTTGGGCACTTTAGACATTACATTTCTAATTCTCACATCAGTGCTAAATTTGGAACAACGTTATCTCCATTTGCCGGTGACGAAACAGAAAGAGACATTCTGTGACATGGCTGAGGTCCCACATTTAGTAAGTGTATTAATTTCCCAATTGCTGCTATAAAAAGTTACCGTAGACTTGATGGCTTAAAACAACACAAATTTATGATCTTACAGTTATGTAGGTCAGAGGTAGAACACAGGTCTAAAGTGAAGGTTGGCAGGACTGCACTTCTTTCTGGAGGCTCTAGGGGAGAATCTGTTCCCTTGCTTTTCCCAGCATCTGGAGATCACCTGCATTCCTTGGTTCACGGTCTTCTTCCTTCATCTCCAAAGCCAGAAATGTGGCATCTGGCTGATCCCTTTCCCGGTCCTCATGTTTTTCTTTCTCTGACCACTGCTGAGAAAGGTTCTCTGCTTTTAAGGATTCACATGACTAGGTTTGGGCCCGCCCAGATAATCAGAGATAATCGCCAGCCTCCAAGTTCTTCACCTTAATCACATTTTCAACATCCCAGTTGCCATACAAAGTAACATGCTCACAGCTTGTGAGGAGCAGGATGTGGACATCTTTGGAAAGGTATTATTCTATCATCATAGTAAGAGAAGGAGTTGGGATTAGAAATGGGTTTGGGGTGCCTGGGTGACTCAGTTGGTTAAGCATCTGACTCTTGATTTTGGCTCAGGTCATGATCTCATAGTTCATGGGTTTGAGCCCGGTGTTGCGCTCTGCACCGACAGCATGGAGCCTGCTTGGGATTCTCTCTCTCCATCTCTGTCTCTTCCCCTCCCTCAATCATGCTCTCTCTCTAAAAGTAAATAAATAAACATTTTAAAAAAATGGGCTCTGTCCATGTTAAAATTTACTATACATCTTCAAACACTGTGGTATCAAAGGAGGGACACATAGATTAATTGAACATAATAGATTCTAAAAATAAGTTCACACAAGTATGGCCAACTCATGTTTGACAAAGGTACAAAATGGCAGGATAGTCTTTTTTATAAATGGTGTTGGTAAAATTAGGCTAAATAAATAAATAAATAAATAAATAAATAAATCTTGACCTAAATCTCATGCCTTATACAAAAATTAATTCAAAATGGATCCTGGATCTAAATGTAAAGTGTAAAACTATAAAACTTTTAGAAGAACATCTTTGTGACCTAGGCTAAGGCAAAAAGATCTCAGACATGACACCAAAAGCAAAATCCATAAAAAAAAAAGAATTTGAAAAATTGGACTTCATCAAAACTAAAAGCTTTGCTTCGTGAAAGTCCCTGGTAAAGAGATGTAAAGACAAGGAATAGGAAGAAATATTTGCAAGTCACATATCTGACAAAGGACTTATATCTTAGATGTATAGAGAAATCTCTAAACTCAAAAGTAAGGAAACAAATAATCCCATTATATATCTACAAAAGACTTGAACAAACATCTCACCAAATGGGGGTACAAATGTCAAATAGGCACATGAATATATGTTCAGCATCTCTTGCCATTAGTCAAATGCAAATTAAAACTATAACAAGATATTACAACACACCTGTTAGAATGGCTAAAATAAAACAATACTGACAATACTAAGTGCTGACAAGGATGCAGAGAAAGTGGATCACTAACACATTCCTTGTGGGAATGAAAAATGGTACAGTCATGCTGGAAAACAATTTGGCTGTTTCTTATAAAAGTAAGTATATATTCACCATGCAACCCAGCAATTGCCTTGCTGTGTATTTATCCCAGGAAAATGAAAACATATATTTACACAAAAGCCTATACCCAAACGTTCATAGCAATGTATTTGAAATATCTGATAACTGGAAGTCACCCAAATATCCTTTAGCAGATGAATGGTTACAAAATGGTGTTAAATCTGTACAACAGAATGTATTTAGCAATAAAAAGAAATGAAGTGTTGATACAGGCAACAAGTTGGATGGATCTCAAGGATATTATGCTGAGTGAAAAAAAGCCAACCACAGGAGTTATGTATGTTTACATTTATATAACACTCTTTTCTCATAGTTTTGCCATAAACTCTTTTGTCACACTTTTGCCATAATTTATATGACAAAATTTTAGTGATGGTTGCCAATGGGCTGGGAACGGTAGAGGGTGTGATTATAAAAGGAGAGCCTGAAAGGGTTTCTTGATGGTGACAAAACAGTTCTGAATCCTGATTGTGGTGGTGGTGGTGCAAAACTGTCCATGTGATAAAATGTCATAAGTCTATATACCAAAAAAAAGTGTATGTAAAAACAGATGGAATCCAAGTAATGGTTTAATAGTGCACCAATGTCAGTTTTTTTTGATGATGTGGCTATGTTAGATGTTATCAAATTATGTTAAGTATACATGGGAGCTCTGTACTGTTTTTACAATTTCTTGTGGATACTAAAGGTTTTTTTTTTTTTTAAAGTAAACAAATAAATAAAACTAAACAGAACACCTTGAGTCTTCTCACTCCATGCCTGAGGTCCCTACCTGGCAGGTCACTACCTGGCAGTGATGATCGCATCCAATCTTCATTATTTGCCTTTACCATAAAATCTGAACAGAAAAAGAGAATAAATCAATATTTTGGCTGAAACAGTATTTTTCCCAGAAGGTTCCGTTGAACACTAATTCAGCAGCATTTCACGTTAGGCAAGAATAAACACTCTGTGTCCAGGCACATTTGGGAATTCCTGGGCTAACTAGGTTTCCTTAATGAAAGGCTGCTTTGTAGGACATGAGCATATGTTATGGATCTCCATGAGGGGGCTACAGAACACAGTGATTCTTTAACTTTTTGTCCATAGGACATACATATTTTTTTCCTCCTCTGGGAATCCCAAGAGCCTAGGGATCCATGCACTTGAGAAATAGTGAGCTAAAGCATTTGTCAGAGAAAAGAAAAGCAAGGAGCATGGCATCATTTTCACCATGGAGCCAGGCGTTTGGCTTCAGGCACTGGATTCTCTCAAGCCTTTTGCCATGTGGTGAGTATCATAACTTATAGGAGATGTGTTGGAAAGAAAGAGGGTCAATCCTCATTGTGTGAAGGGTCTGAGTTTTATTTTTTGATTTTCCACTTTGAGTAGAGACTTTGGAGAAAATTCTTCCTCTCTTTTCTCCACTCTTAGGGTTGGAGGTCCTATTCCCCATCTGACATTGGAACTGGATGGATGGAGAATGGCTAACAATCCATTCTGGAAGCCAAATGCGAGGAGATGGGTCTTTGGGCAAGTGGGATTGAGGGGAGGAAACAGATCTAGGAGGAGAATTTTCTGATGATTACAGGGTTGGCCATGTGGTGAAACCCTAAGTTTCTGAAGAGGCCTACTCATTAGGAATGAAACTTGGAGATGGAGAAGACACTTTGAGTAGACTGAAGAAGTCACTCCATATCTCTACATATCTGTGCACTCTTTCATATGGATTGTAACATATCTAGTATATTAGTTACCTCTTACTGCATAACACATCACCCTCAAACTTAGTAGTTTAAAACAACAATAAAATGACTATACTCATCATTGTGAAAATTGAACAATGTATAGAATTATTGAATCACTATGTTGTATACCTGAAATTAATATAGCATTGTATGTCAACTATATTTCAATAAGTTTTTAAAAATTGGTTAAAAAAACAGTAATAAAATTTATTACCTCATATAGTGTTTGTTGATAAAAAATTTAGAAGTGACCTAAATGGTTCTAGGTCATGGTCCCTCATGATGCTATAGTCTTCTAAAGTTTTCTGGGGGGCTGGAGAATCTGATTCCAAGATGGCTTACTAGCATAGCTGACCTGTTCATGCTAGATGTTGGCAAGAAATCTCAATTCCTCACCATGAGGACCTCTCATAAGGCTGCTTGAGTGTTCTTACATCATGGCTTACATCTTCCAGAACAAGTGATCCAAGAGGGATCAAGGTGGAAGCTGCAATATCTTATGATGTAGTCTTGGATGTCACATGCCATCATTTCTGCATTACCCAATTATTTATACATATGAGCTCTATTTAGCTCTATTCAGTGTGAGAGGGATTACACATGGCATGAATTCCAGCATGAAAGAATCGCTGGGGACCATCTTGAAGGCTGGTTACAAAAACCCATAAAAGAAAGAAATTATTGAATGAACATCTTTAAATGGATGATAAGTGTTCTTGAATGGCTAAGTGCGTGACCATTTTTAGAGGTTGTACCTCTCTTCCAAAGAAGAAGCATAATTCTGGGGTCACAACTTCCCCATTCTTTCAACAGATATTTATTGAACACCTACTATGTGCCATCAGTTTCCTTAGGGCCTTTGCAGGGGGAGCCTTGCTAGAGAAGCATGTCCTGGAAGCACAGTCAGCAAGCACATTGTCAGATAGATAAGCTCAGGCAGAAGTACTGTGTTGATTCATGACCAGATCAGCATATTTGCCATTCATCCTAATCATTCTTTTAAGTAGGGGCCTCAAAAAATTGCACCAGCATGAATAGCATATCTACCCTTTGTTTGTTTTTTGGATAATGACTTCATTTCACGTGCTTTGCTTAAACGGATTGCTCTCTTCTCCCTCCTCTCTCTCTCTGGTCATAATTCTTTCTGTTCCCATTTCAGGTGGAGACAGGTGCCCTCCAAACTACACTCCTCACATTTATCAAAGCTAAATGGCTTCCTGCTGCCTTCTCCCATCTTTTTAAAAGCAAGCTCCTCTTACCTTACTTACTCAGAGAGCCTAACCTGAGGAGGAAACTTGATTAACGCACAATTTATCTCTTCCCTCAGGTTATTTATGCCTCACTCAAAATTCTTCGTTGCCAGCAAGAAGCAGACTCTGGTCATCTCCAGCATAAAGGAATTTATTAGAAGGACATTAGAGTTCTCAGAATTGATAGGTGGCTTGAAAACCAACCTAGGAAATGAGAACCAAGGGCTTTCTGTAGGTCCAGGCAGCAGGGGCAACATGGTCAGTGTGCTGTTGTGGCCACTGTGATAAGGTACCTTCATTTGCTCTTCCTTTCCTTGCTTCATAGCTTTAAGGTTCAAAATTCTGGGAAATAATATCAATTTGGCTTGGCAAATGTCAGTGCTGGTCCCAGGCTCTAAGAATGGGAACAAGCAAGACTTGATCCACATTGTAAAAAAAAAAAAAAAAAAAAAAAAAAAGGCATAGGTTTCTACAATTCACTAATTGAATTCACTAATTCTCTAAAAGGCTCTGGCTGATTTGTCACCATGCCATTCAACCTGAAGCTCTCCAGTGCTCAATAAGGAGTCAATTACTTCACAGTCCTTAGGATCCACCCAAGCCTTGTATTTTCCGTAAATGAGCCCTCCAAATTGGCAAACACTCTTGGGAAGTGTTTCAATTGGATATTCTGTTAATTTACCAATAATCATCTCCTAATGTCATTTATTACAGAAAATTAGATGAATGTAGCACGAGCAGAAAAATATTGATTGCTGCTCTCTGAATTTTTAATATGAATATTTGATTTATAAATTAATTCTTCATTTTATTAATTACAAGAGTGAGGCAGTTTCCCAACCCAAGCTATGATGCTGAGGATTATTGTGACTTTCTCATCAGCAATTTTAGGTAATGATTCATTAAAATGAATTTCTTTCCAGGTTTTGTGTCCTTCTCTTGCAAGGTGCCTCACACTTGCTTGGGTTTGTGGTTACCTTTTTATGGTCCTTCCCTAGCCATTTTTTCTCAATCTATTTGCCCATTCTGGCCAATTTTTTTCTGAGCGTTTTCCTCAGGGGGTTGGCCTGGTTGACCTCTACCATGCCCCAGGATCCTATAACCTCATTTAGAAAAGCATTTGGCTCTAGTTGGCTCAAAGGGTCTCTGAGTGTCCAAATGTCTTTCCCCAAAACCTAGCCACAGCAGGCATGTAGCAGGGGCACCATTACTTGTGGAATGACTGAAAGAATGAGCAAGTGAACAAATGCTTGCCGTTTTTTCAAGTATCTTCCACAGTGACTCTCCTGGTCCATGTTTTAAAACAAACCCCAGATATGGAGAAAATGCAGCCTTTTTGATTAGAATTTCAGGTTCTGGAGTCAGACAGAATCCTTTCTTTGCTATATACAAGCTATGTGATGCAAGGCAAATAAACTTACCTCTCTGATCCTGTTTCTTCATCAATAAAATGGGCATAATTAGATTCTCTATATCACTGGGTTTACCTTGTGGAGGTCTTGTGCAGAGGACAGGACCAACCTCCCACAACCCAAAATTGGTTGAGATGTTGAGATTAATGATGTCACAGATGTACCAAAATGGTATGAAAATATTTATTGCATCATGAAATGGTCCACGGGAGGACTGGGCAGCTCCTAAATTGGTCTGAAAGTGGCTTGAAGGGCCAGTGCCTCTGGCTTTTCCTGTGGTCAGGGGATGGGACTAGAGTGAGTTTCCATACATGGGCAGGAGTTCTCATGGTTTAAATTTCCCTTCTGGACCAAGGGATGGAGTGTCTGAGCCCTACAGTGTAGGGCTCAGTATTTAATAAATGGATTATTAATGCAATGGTTGATTTAATCCTTTTAGAAACTTTTGCATCTACTATGTATTTTCCTCTTTATAACAGCCCAAGAAATTGAGAGACTGGGTCCAAAGTAGAAGTTGTACAAAGGTCAACAAATGGTAGCTGCTGACCTCACTATTGCTATTCCCATAATCTTCACCTGCCTTGCCACCATCACCATCACCATCACCATCACCATCACCATCACCATCATTACTATCACTATCACCATCACCATGGCCATTATTACCATCACTATCACCATCGCCATTACTATTGCCACCTCCACCATTACTCCACCAAATCTCCAGGCAGTAAGTACTATTGCCATCTCCATCCTTACCATCATTGTCGCTGTCATCACCATGGCCATCATTACCATTGCCATCACCATTGTTACCATCATCACTGCCATCACCATCATTACCAATGCCTCTGCCACAATCATCAACAGCATCATTGCCATTATCACAGTCTCCACCGGCATTGTCATCCCTATGGTCACAAGATTTCTCTTAGACTATCCACTTTCTTAGGTTGGAGACCTCTATTTTCTGCCTTGTTGTGGACCAAGTGACATTAGTTAAGAGTAACAAAAGCCATAGGGTCACCCAGCTTAAAAATAAGGACTTTCATCTCTCAAGGAGATATAAGTCTAAGAAGGGTGGTTCCCAGGGGCTCAATGACATCTTTAAAGACCCTGGTTCTTTTCTTCTTTCTGCTCTGTCATCCTCATTGCGTTTACTTGGTCCTTGGCTGGTTCATAAGATGAAGGACAGCAGATCAACATTCACACACAGAAATGTGCGTTTGGTAGAAAAGGGGACTGTTTCTTTCATTAGTTGTTTTGTTTGTTTGTTTTTTATTTATTTTTATCAGCAAGTAAAATCTTTTGCTCCTTTACTGATATCTAGTGGGTAGAGGTCAAACATGCAGCTAAATATTGTCCAATGGTAGGGCAGCCAGCCCACCACCACCTCCAACAAAGAATTATCTGCCACAAATGTTAGTAGTGTCAAAATTGAGAAATTCTGATCTAGATAATTAACTGAACAAATAAAACAGGCATGCCTTTCAACCCTATCTCACAGGGGATGTTTACTCTCCCTGTTTCTGTCTCTGTCTCTGCCTCTCTGTCTCTGTCTCTTTTACACAGTCTTTTTTTTTTTATAGTGTCACTTTATAAGTGGAGAGAATTATGGCAGAGACTGAAGAGACGGCATTTTATTTCACTGTATCTCTGTCCTCTAACACCTCAGTGCTCACAGCCCGGGGCCTCTGGTGCCCCAGCATAAAATCTGTGAGATTTAAACGTATACTATGAGATGCCTTATAAAACATACAAAATATGATCTGACAAGGTCCTTTCCCAATGCCCTCTTCTGCACAAAATCTCCAGGCAGTAATTCAATTTCAGGGCCTTTCTCCTATTAAAATAGGTGTGTGACGTCACCCAAGCCCTGGACCAAAGAGCAATCTTACAGTTGGCACTGAGCATTTCCTTCTTTGGGTAATGGATTTTATTTTGCCAAAAATGAGCATTAAAGAGTTTCAAAGGAGACACCATTGTTTTTAGATGGTTTTGTTTGCATTGGAAAATGTGAGACGTCACTGCATGATAACAGCCATTAAGTTCGGGTTTGTTCTGGGGTTAATGGATTACTATAACGCTGTGGGAAATTATTTTCCAATAAATGTTAAATTTCATTTTTTTCTGAGCCTCTCTCTTTGCCACATGTTCAGTGTTTTTTTCTTCTGTGTTAAAGATGTGCAAAGCCCCGAAAAAGGGGCTGATAAAACCTGCTGTTTTATCATTTCTGTCTCTCTCTTTTTTAAAAAAAATTTTTTTTTAATGTTTATTTATTTTTGAGACAGAGAGAGACAGAGCATGAACGGGGGAGGGTCAGAGAGAGAGGCAGACACAGAATCTGAAACAGGCTCCAGGCTCTGAGCAGTCAGCACAGAGCCCGACGCAGGGCTCGAACTCACGGACATGAGATCATGACCTGAGCCGAAGTCAGATGCTTAACCGACCGAGCCACCCAGGCGCCCCCCTCTCTCTTTTTTTTAATATCCCACGATAATTATTAGTTTGCCTTGGGGAAAAGGAATGGTACTAAGTATGTTTCCTCAACAGAAGAAGCTTGGTGAGCTTTGTGGATACTTATTTCTGTGGGGCTCACATGCATCGAACATTGGCTGTTTCCACAAAATTCCCAAGTTCATCCTGGTGGATTATGATCGTTTCAGTTACCAGTGTGATCCTTTTAAATTCATCCTTTATTACTGTGGTGGCAGAGAATAAATCTGTTAGGCTGACAGGACTGCTTCAGAAGGGCGTTCAGCACAGGTCTCTCTGTCACATTGCCAGCAGTTTCGGGGCGGTGGCTTAAAGTTTTCAAAATGGGTTTGAGGAAATACACAGCTTTCCACATGACTTCTTCCCCTTATCTGATTCTCCCTCCTGCTCTCTGAGGTGTAATCACCCACTGCTTCTGTTGAACAGCCGGAGGCCAAAAGGTCAGTTTTTAGGATGAAACAACCTGCATTCACTCTGTGAACGTTGATGGAGCACCCAGGACGCTCCAGTGCACAACCCAGAGACACCCTGAGGGTCCTGACCCCAAGAAGGTCACTGTCCATATTCTCCCAGAGTCTCTACACCTCAAACTCTCGCAAGCCCCAGGGTGCTGAGATAACACAAAGACTGGAGTCAGACTTGTGAGAATCCGAGCCAGATCTTTCCTAGTATCCAGCTTAACTGACAATTTAAGGACACAAGTTATTGCCAGGCACGGGGGAAGCCGGGAAAGGTCAGAACCCCCATGGAGTCCCCAGGCCCCCCTCTTGCCACAGTAGAATGCTCCCTCCTCCAGATGTAACAAATGAAGCCTCTGAGCAATGCCTGTGGGGGCAATGCTTACATGAAAAAGCTATTTTGTTCGCGAAGCATTTCTATTTTACACTCCAGTGAGCACAAAGGTTACCTGACGTCTTCTGGGGGAGGTACACCCCATAAATCCAGGGATTTTGGATTTGTTTGCTGTAAGCACCCCAGATACCTCAGGTGCATCCCGCTGAAAGCACTCCATGGGGGAGGTCATTCTCCCAGTAAATACATCATCTGTGTTTTCCAGGTCAGTCACTGGCATGTTCATGAGGGGATTGCCTGGGTCACTTTCCTTGCTCTGCCAAGGCATTCTCTGAAGAGAGAGAGAACAGATTGCAGGCATTGTTCATGTGTCCTCCCAGGAGCCACGACTGACTAGCAGGGTCTGGTGCAGGTGCTTGGGGACGAGCTTAGGTGTGGCAGCAAATGTGTGGCTCTGCGCTCCTCTGAGCAAGCCTGTCCTGTGCATGCGAGGCCTTCGGAGCACAGCCAGTTGCTGAAGGTCTTTAACTCAGTTTGGCAGAGAGAAGAGACTCAAACCAGGGTCCCGGCGCTCCAAGGCTTTCCACCAGGGTTCTTGTGTATCCCACTGGATTAAAATTCAGACTCTGGAGTGAAAGCACCATGCACCCTCTACTCCTCACCAGCTACAATCTTGCTCACCTTTCGAAATCCAGAAAGGTGAAGGACATTGCCAGTCTCTTTTCAGGGCTTATTCTGGGCCAGATGCTGGGCTCAGTGCTTTATGACTACAACCTAATCAAATACTCCTCGCTCTCCTATGGGGCGGGCCCCCTCATTATTCTCATTTTGCAGACAGAGAAACTGAGGCCCAGAGAAGGTTAAGCGACTTAGCCATGGCACATATCTTAAATGTGAAGAGAAGATAGTCAAAGCCGGACACACTCTTGACCGGGGCATTTCAACCACACACTGCGTTTGATTAGAGAGGATGTCTTTGCAAAAGTGGGTTCATCAAATTGCCATTTGTCATTTCCAGCCATTCTACCTCCCCACATTAAACAGTATGAGTTTCCAAGGAGCCCCTCTTCAGTTCCTATCCTGTGGAGTGTGAATGGTTGTTAGAAGTAGAAAGCGAGGGCTTTCAAACAAGTTGAAGGAAAAAGTGCTGAAAGTCTAAGCAAAGAATTGAGAATGGGTTTTATGTGCCAGGACCCTGTGTTGTGGCAACACTTATTTGAGTTTGTTGACAAAGATCCAACGTTTGTCGGATGGCCATCAAAATGCATGGCGCCACTCCTTGGTCAGATCATACAGCAGTAACAGCAGCATAGGGAAAATAGAGCAAACTCTGGCCTCCAAACCTCTCAGGTCGTCTGTGACCTGTCTTTACCTGCTTCTCTCCTCCTTAGGGCTCCTTTTCTCTACCTACTGGATGAGACAGCCTCTGAGCAGGCCAGCTCAGTCCTGCCAGCTCTGACCTGTATTTGGCCAGCCACTTCCTCCATGGAACTTCTGATAGAGTCTGAGCATATTGCAAACACAGATGTCTCACAAACATTATGGGTGGTGGCTCTTTTATCTTTTTGGATTCTTGATCCCACTTGGGAATTAATCACATGGGAAACCACAGATCCTCTCCCTAGCAAAATCTACATATACCCAACATTTGGCACAATATCAGAAGATCCTTCCTCCAATGCCCATGGATCTTAGGCTAAAACCCCCAGTGTTAGGCAACAATATACTTGCAACTTGGAGACAGAAGCGCAGGAAACTGTGTTCAGAAATGTAATTCATGCATAGAACATGAATAGAGTTTCACAAAACTCCCCATTGTGGTAGGCAGTTATTGGATGGCTCCCAATGATCCTTGCTTCTTGGTACTCATGCTCTTGTGTGATCCCCTCTGCTTGAGTATGACCTGGTCTCAGTGGCTTGCTTCTGATGCATAGAATGTGGCAAGAGTGAAGGGATGCCACTTTGGAGATCAGGTTATAAAAAAACTCTGGCTTCACTCTTGCTCACTCTCTATGTGTGGCTCTCTCACTTGCTCTCTCTAATGGACACTGGCTGCCGTGCTGTGAGCTGCCCTGTGAAGACATGCATGTGGTCAAGAGCCAGCCAGAAGTCTGTGAAGAACTGAGGGTCTTCATCCAATGATTCACAAGGAATGAAATCCTGGCAACAATGATGTGAGTGAGCTTGGATCCGGATCCTCCCTCAGTCTAGTTGTAAGATGAGACTGAATTTGAAACTGTAGTTCCAGCTGGCACCTTGGTTGCAGCCTTATGGGACACCTTGAGGCAGAGGCCCTTAGCTAAGCTGTTTCTCGATTCCCAATCACAGGAATGCTTATTTTCTTAAGCTTCCAAGTTTTGGGGTAATTTGTTACACAGAAATAGGTAACAAGTACACTCACAGTCTAACTCCAGGTGCAAAATATGACACAAAAGCCCACGAAGCCTCTGAAAGGGACACTCGGGAGACTCGGTGCCTTTAAGAAGCATGAAAACAGCAGCCATGGGATCCCAGGCTGGGGAAAGTGAATGACCTTAACTCCATAGGACTCCTATGCCACCCAGCCACTGCCAACGCTAGGTTTCTCATGGTATCTGAGGCCTCCTGGCTTTGCCTTCTTGGGTTCTGGGTCTTTTTCACAGACAAACAAAATAGGGAAAGAAAGTTGATTGGCTCTCATCATAACGAATGATGAAGTGGTCATCAATTCATTTCTCCAGGGCAGATGTTCTGTTGCCACAGAGAAGGGGTGACCTTTGCTCAACCCACAGATAAGACATTATTTTTTTTGGCTCCCCAGTCGACGCATGGGAGTCATGTCACAAAAAGCCAAGAGGCTGTGGTCTGGACAAATGGCTCTGGGCAAACTGGCAGCTGTGATGAAGGGCAGGTCATCCAGAGGTTGGGCATGCCAAGCTAGTTAACCATCAGAGTGCAAATCATGCCAGCAGAGAGACATAACGTCAGCCACCATAAAGTAAGGAAACTACCAGCAAGGCTCATGCAGGATGGAGGTGGGCTGGAATGGGGAAGGCTTGCCTGAGGATGATAGCAACAGGTAGGCTAAAGAGGCTTAAGACTCCATTAATATTTAAAACTTTCTGGCCCTGGGGCATCATGCACTGATAGGAAGGAAGGCATTTTCCACCTCATTGTCTGGATGTCCTGTGAGTAGTAAGAAAGCCCAGTTGGAGGAAGACTAGTGAAGGAGGCGGAGACACTGGGTACCTCCCTCTAGTTTCCTCCAGGGTACCTGCATTTCACCAGGGGACTCTTCCGGTTAGGGAAAAAAAATTCAGATTGAAGGCAAATGAGCTGCAGAAGTTGTGCTCTATTCATCACTGTCTCTACTCTTGGTTCTAGAAATTACCATCCCTCAGAGTTGCCCGTGCCTCAACTAGGAAAAATGGGAGGATTACTTTGGAATTCTATTGTGCCCCGTGCAAAGAAACCTGACCACAATGCTTACCTCGATGGAACTGAGGTTCTGAACCTTTTTTTTCAAGCCATGACCTTCTTTGGCAGTCAGGGGAGTCTTGTGGAAGAATATTTTTACATGCATTAAATAAATAAATGAATAAATAAATAAATAAAATAAAACAAATGTAGGACTACAAAGGAAGCCAATTATTAAAATAGTTATCAAAATAATTTTAAAAATCCAAATTTGGGATATAGTGATAATATGTGCTTTTAAATTATGCATTAAATAACTAATAAACCACCAGGATTTCAAAATAGTGATAACTGTAAATGATAAATCAAAATAAGGTCAACAATTGTAACGTTAAATGAAAATGTCTGTGATTTTTATTCACAAAGTCACAGGCATTGTTGATACTCTTCTGGTCTGTTGCCCACACTCACAAGGGGTAGAAATGCAAAATGTTAGAGGTTTATAAAAAAAAGTGTAACTTTTCCCCTGCAAGTTTATGAGACTCTAAATGGTTTCTCACTATGATTTGGGATCTGTAGATTCAGAAAAAAAGATTTATTCTTCTGATGGGGAATACGTTTTGGGAGTGGCAGTCCAGGGCTGGTGCAGCTGCTCAAGGAAAAATCAAGGGTTCAGACTTCCGGCTTCTTGTTCTGATATCCTTAGTATGTGACTTTGGTCCTCATGGCTACAAAATGGATGTAGCACCTCCAGGCTTTGCTTCTGCATTTCAGTTAGGAAGAAGAGGGGAGAGGAAGAGGGAAAAGGTATGTGCCATCTGAGTCTGTTATCAGAAAAACAATAATTTTCTTGGAAACCCCTTTCTGTTTTCTTCAGTTGACACCTCCTTAGCCAGAACTGGTGACTTGGTCACCTCCAGCTACATGGGAATCTGGGGAGAGAGTATTCTAACTGGGTACAATGCTGCCCAAATGAGGGTGGTGTTAGCAAGGCTAAGGGGAGGGGACATTGGGTAGATTAACCAATGTTGGCTACAACTATTGTCTAATTTTTATTTATTTAATTAATTAATTAAATTATTTTTAATGTTTATTTATTTGAGAGAGGGAGAGAGAGAGAGAGAGAGAGCGCAAGTGGGGGAGGGGCAGAGAGAGAGAGGGAGACACAGAATCCAAAGCAGTCTCCAGGCTCTGAGCTGTCAGACATAGCCTGACACAGGGCTTGAACTCACAAACTGCCAGATCATGCATGACCTGAGCCGAAGTTAGAAGCATAACTGAATGAGCCACCCAGGTGTCCCTAATTTCTTTCTTTCTTTTTTTTTTTTTTAAAGATGTGTTTCTTTCCTTTTTTTTTTTTTTTTTTAAGTTTATTTACTTATTTTGAGAGAGAGAGAGTGAGAACGAGAGAGACAGTATGAGCAGGGTAGGAGCAGAGAAAGAAGGAGAGAGAATCCCAAGCAGGTTTTATGCTGTCATCATGGAGCTCGATGTGGGGCTTGATCCCACAATATGTGAGATCAAGACCTGAGCCAAAACCAAGAGTTGGATGCTTAACTGACTGAGCCACCCAGGCACCCCTGTTGTCTGATTTCTTGACAAGTTTTCTCCTCATAATCTTCTGATTTCCATCATTCCCATTTGGATTAGCTGTGGAGGGATTCAAGGTCAGCCTCATTCATTCATTTATTCATTCATACATTCATTCACTGCTTATTGAAGGTCCTGCTAGGCACTGAATCAACTATGTTGAACAAAACAGCCGTGATCTGGAGTTCTCATGGAGATGATAGAAAATGTAGTGGGATTAGAAATTCATGAATGGTGAAGAAACACAGCTTCTTTGTTTCCTATAACTTGTCCATCCTACCTCTTAACCTTCTCCTGCTGGGAAGAGACCAAGCTTAAAGGAGCCAGTTAATAATATCTCAGGTTCTTATGGTTTCAACGGTCTCTTTTCAGTTTAAATATCCAGTGTGTTCAAAGTTCACCTGCCTCCCTCAGTTGGTCCCACTCCAGAGCACATGGAAATAGCAGGGGGCCGCCATATGTCCCTGAAAATGGTGGGAGGCTTGGGAAGCCAGACCCCTGCCCTGATCCACCTTGCCATGTGCACCCCGTACACACTCTGCTGCATCTAGTGCCTGTGAATTGGGGCAGATGATTCTGGACGAGAGCTGATCCCACCAGCGCAGTGAATGTGAAGTAGGCAAGGCCTCTGCCATCACCTGCCTAAGACACCTTCTCATCCTGGGGCCTTGGCTCCAAGGGCAAAGCTCCACCCCCGTCTCCCTATCTGTTCCCTTCGCCACTTCTCAGATGCCTGCACCTGTCTCATTTCTCCCTAAAGCTGGCAATATGGGAGTCCTCTGTCCCCTCCACCCGTCTGCTTGGTATGTGAAGAAAGATCATATTAGTTAGAAATATTGGTCTCTTCTACCTGCAGAGACAAGCTAGCAGGTCAGGTCAGTTTTTGCTTTCTCAGTAAGATGAATGTACTGACAGCCAGGATCTCGGGAGCAGGATTTAGGTGTGTGTGTGTGTGTGTGTGTGTGTGTGTTTAGATGTGTGTGTCCATGTGCATTGGTGGGAGGGGGTGGGGATGGGGATTAAAAGACATTCCTTTGCTATTTGCGGTCCAACATCCCTATTACCCAAAGAATTAATGTTTAGAAACTGAGTTTTTTTTATGGTTATGCTGGACCGGCACTATAGCTTCTAATAAAAATTTAATCAATCTATAAGCAAGGAGGCAGGGCAGTGTTTTGATTAATTCTCTGGTTAACCAAGGATTAATTTAAATTCCTGCTTTGTTCCAGAATTGTAATGCAAAATCCTTGTAAAGTGTTAGTGTCCTCCCTTTCTCTCTTCCTCTGTTGACAATTGCTAGTGTGGACTCTGAAGTCACCGCCCTGTAGGTGTACAGACGAAGAAAATGCCTCAGGGCCACAGCTTCCAGAAGGTCTTGGAAAAGCTGTTATTTTGACTCCTTGCTGGATTTAAACTCATTTTGCCATGTGCCCCTTTATCCTGAGTTAGGGTAACAAAATTATGTTCCCTGTGAGTCAAGTTCTAGTGCATCGGGGTCTTAGGAGGCTGTCAACTCTGCAGGGATGGGGGCAGTGTCTATCTCGTGTGCCAGCTTGCAGGGCCTGCCTGGCACACAATAGATGCTTTATGATATATCTAAATGAGCAAATGACTCTTGTTAGCCAACGGTTCACCCTGCAGGCATTAATATTCCCTCTGATCCTTCAGGCTACCCCCTGTGAAAGAGCTCTATCTGATAAAGTGGAATCTCACCTGGCTGGGGGTGCGATAAAGAATGCGTGTCATCCAGTTCTCTTTCCTCCATTGCATTCCTGGGAAACTTGTGTCTTCCCAGAAGAGCTGGAACTCAGCGCTTGGCTTCTCTCTCCCTGACGAACCAGCTTAGGCTCCCCCACGTTGTGTCCTCTGGATATGAGGATGTGAACCACAGCCGTTACGACTGTGGGCTCTGGGACCAGACAGGGCCTGAAGTCCACGTCCTAGTAGAAAGACTGTCCCAGAACCTCCCCTTCCATCACTACATTCAAGTCGCTCTGGCCTTCTCCATGCCTTTGAACATGCCAAGCACTGTCTTGTCTCCAGGCCCTTTGCTAGTGGTTTTTCTACCCAGAAACCACTTCCCAGAGTGGCTTGCTCCTTAGCTTTCAAACCTCTGGTCAAATGTCTCCTTGGAGGGGCTTTCTTGCCAACACCAGTCTTATGAAAGGAGAAGACAGGATTCAGTAGGCAGACTGGGAAATATTAGGGCCTGAGGTCCTGGGGTGGGGAAAAACACCTATTTTGGAACAATGCTGGGAGTGTCTGACCACAGCAAACACCCTCAGGCGTAAGATTCCTCTTAAGAATGTAACAGACCCCACCTACTCCCCCTCAGGTTTCCCCTCAAGAATTTGACAAAAGACCTAAGTAGGGCCAGAAACCACCCTCAAACAATGGAAACAAGCCAATCAGGAGTAGACAACCCAGCACTTACAGCTATAAAGCTGATAAGGGCAGAACCTGAGAAGGAACTAGGGGGCAGGGGTGGGAGAGGGCTGACAAGAACCCTATAAAACAAGGACCCTTGCTTGTAGTCCTTGGGCAGGGCATTCACTTTCGAATGTCTCCTCTCTGTAAAGAGACCTTTCCTACTATTCTTTCTTTCTTATCTTATATTCTAATAAACTTCTGCCTGATGCTCATTTTGTGTCCACCTCTTTATTCTTCGAAGAAGTGAGACAACGAATCCCGGGTATTGTGGTAAAGAATCCTGAAACACTCTCAAGCAAGTCCTCCTTCCCTGCCAGTTCCCTTGCGACGGACTCCCTGCTTTATTTTCTTCTGGCACATTCCAGCCTGTGCGGTTGTCCATGTGTTTATGCAGATCCCCCACTGGAATGTCAGCGTTATGAGGACAGGGGCGTTAACTGCCTTGTTTTCTGTTGACCCCCACTGCTCAGAACAGGACCTGATACAATGTAGACAGTTGAGATCTATTTGTTGCAATGAACAGAGGAATTAATAAAATCGTCTAAGCCTGCTCAGACTCGGTTTCCTCATCTATCAAATGGCTATAATATCTTCCAGGTTGTCATGAAGATTAGTTGAGATCATGCGTGGAAGTGATGGCCTTCATAGGAGCTCTTGATATAAGATGCTGAATTTGAAGTCTTCCTTGGCCACCGAATATGTTCTGGGCTCCAAGGATCAGTAAGGTAACTCCAGACCTTATTAATTAATAGCTCTGACTTTTAGCTCTGCTGTGTGGACAGGTAGAAGAAATATCCCTGCAAACAACGAAATTCCTTAAAGCAGAACACTGCCACCTGGCACATTATTGTTATTTCAAAACTAGTGCTTTGAGGCATTTGGGAGCAATCTCCTTGAAGGCATTCCTCTAGCTAAGGCATTAGAGCTCAGACTATAATTTCACTGTAAATGTGTCTTTCCTCTTTAAGCAGAGGGTCATTAAGTTTAATAGTGTCAAAGTGCTCTCTGTATTACATGCAACTTAATTAGCACACCCGGAATTATTAAACAGCCCATTCACACTGAGAAATATATTTATACTTCTTTTTCCTTGGCTTATACCGATTTATCCGGCAGCACACCGTAAATGTAAATTACAAAGGAGTAATTATTTGCTCCTAAAAAGGAAGAAAGAAATTGAAATGTGGACGGGCACATGCTTGGCTGGATGGGGACTCAGGGGGCATGCGGTGGGAAGGAAAGCTTGGTGGGCATCTCATGTCTTCAAGAAAGGTTTCCTCAACTCCAAAACTGGGTTAGGTCTCCTAGTTGTGTCTTCTGGAACTCTTCTTTCTCAACACATGTATCCCATAGGTTTCTCTGTTTACCATCTGTCTCCCACTCTAGATAGGAGAGCAGAAGTGCAGCTGCTTCTTTATAAAGCAGATCTTTATTCAATACCTGCTCTGGGCCAGGGATTTTGTCATTGTGTGTATGTGGGTTGGGGACAGGGTTACAACGGTCATCAAAAACAGAGTTGCTGACTTTATGGAGTTTACAGCCGAGACGGGAAGATGGATATTAAATATAAAAAAAAATTACAACCACAATAAGGTATTTAGTGCTATGAGTGTCTATTTTGGAAGTTCGACCTAGTCAGGGAGCTCAGGAAAGTTTTTCACAAAGAAGCAATGTTTAAGCTGAGACCTCAAGGATGTGTGGGCATTAACAACCTGAAGAGGGGAGAGAGAAAGCAAAAGCAAAGGCCCTGAGGCAGAGGAATCCAGGGACAAGCAAGAGAAACCTAAAACAGGCCAATGTGGGCGTCAGTGGTCCAGATGAGTCTGGAGGTGGGGGTAGGGCTACACCACATAAGACTTTGAGGCTTGCTCTTCTGGAACATTTGCTCTCGTGGAACATTTGCTCCTTCCCTCTTGGGAAGGCCCAAGCCATGTGGAAAGGCCACACACAGACACTCCAGTCAATAGTCCAGTTAAAGCTCAGCCTTCACGTCACCCCAGTCCAGGCACCAGACCTCTGCATGAAGCTTCCAGATGATTCCAGTTGCCAGATGTCTAGTCACCTCTGCCCATTTTGGCCATTCCAGCTGAGGCCCTAGACATCGTGAAGCTGAGGTAAACTATCCAGCTGATCCCTCTCTGAATTTCTGACCCTCACAATCCATGAGCATGCCATCATGGTGGTGGTTTTACACCATGTAGGCTTGGGTGGTTTGATATATAGCAGCAGGTAACCAGAACATGCGTCAAGGAGACAGGATGGGCAGTTTTGCCAAGGATAGCAGGTGGCAGGTACCATCACCTGTTCTACAATCACCTGTTCTGCTTCCAGGACCTTCTTCTGCGGGTGATGGGGTGGAAGACCTGGGACGTGCCATCTTCAATGCAAGGGCTTGCCTCTTCTCTTTCAGGGAGGAGAGGGAATTGAGTGGACGGGTTTCTCCCTCAGAGTTCTTTTTTTTTTTTTACCGTTTTCCAGGTGTGAAAGTCACACGCTGGCTGTGATTATCTGCCTGAGTCCTTATTTAATTGCTATTTTGGGATCAGTTGTTTTTGAAAGATCCCCCAGCTGATACACATTGCTGGTGTTTTGCCAAGAGAGATAAACAGTCTCAGCTTGTACCGCAACTGGATTCAGTGTGAGCAAAATATAGCAGCTGTCTCCCAGCAGAGCCGGCTGCCCTGGAAATACCTGGGTGGCCTGATTCAAATTCACCTTTCAAATCTTTACCTTGTCAATTTTGGTAATGCACAGATGCTCTGGTCCTTCGGGACCGCCTAGTCAGGTTTCTAACACCTCAAACAGTTGCACTCCCTGAAAAGTGTACTTATTCTATTCAACCAAAATGGAGACATAAAACCCAGTGCTGAGCAAATGTTCACTTCTGTGGTCTTTAAAGAATGTTATGAATTAAACTGAAAATTGAAATTACTCAGCACAATAATAAATGCTTACTGAGTGTTGTTATTTTGCACATCAGGTGGTAAAACTGTAACTGTGAATAAATTGCTCATAGTAAGATTCCCCCCCCCACCCCCCTTAATGTTGTAGTGGCAGATGGGCTAATAAATATGCAACACTTTGTACCGACATTTGCAATTTCAGAGGGGTAAAGGCTCCCCCTCCCCTTCCATACAAACAAAATGCACAATCATCCAATATTGTACTTTTTAATGGAAAAACTTAACTCATGTAATGTAAATAGCATTCCATTTTCAACAATTTTACTAGTTTAGCAACAGTTATAATGTGAAAGAACACATAAGCTGGTATTTATGTTCTTTCTTTGCAAGAGCATTTTCTTTCTGTATGGGACTTTGAATTTAGGGAGCATTCTTGTACCTTAACTGGCAGTTAAGGTGGGGCATCAGTAAATAAGCATTTATTATATGTCCCGTTTGCTTTTAGTTGACATGAGGCCATGTGAATGATGGTCAGGAGCAGGCTGCGGTGACAGGCAGGCCTCTGACCCTCCTTAGCTGGGTGACCTTGGGAAGATCCCGTTCCCTCTCTGGTCCTCAGTTTTTGCATCTGCCACTTGGACTCTAAGTTCACATTACCCCTTAGGGCTAGCATGAGGCTTAAATAATGCAGGTAGTCCCTGGCCCGTGGTCTCGCTCAATGACCGTTTGCTTTTATTATGATGGAGGTGGCTGAGAGAGGTAGAGTTAATAAAAACCTTTGTTCTGAGGAAGGATGACTACAGTTAAAAATATACTAGTGACGGGGAGCCTGGGTGGCTCAGTCAATTGAGCATCTGACCCTTGATTTCACTGCTCAAGTCATGATCCCAGGGTGGTGGGATTGAGCCCCATGTCAGGCTCCACACTGAGGTCAGCCTGCTTAAGATTCTCTCTCTCCCTCTCCCTTTGCTTCTCTCCCTCACTTGTGCTCTTTCTCTCTCTCTCTAAAAAAAAAAAAAAAAAAAAAAAAGCACGCACACACACACACACACACATACACACACATAATTGTAGCAGGGGAGGTGCCAGGACTCTTAGAGGTCCAAATAATTGCTTTAAAGAGTCATCGTTTTCAGATGAAAACAAAGTCATCTATATTTTTATCACAGACATGGGGGGAGACTTTTCTTTCTAAAATGTGCTCAACTTCTTTTATTTGTAAGCAGGGCAGAGGAGTAACATTGCCTTAGCTGTTCTGGAGAGCTGGGCAGGGTGCCACTGTCTAGGGGCTCCGGTGGGGTTGATGATTTCAACACTGTTGTAGCCACTGGATTCACTAAGACACGTGACATCTTCAGAGAAATAATTGCATAGGGCAAATCGATGGGGTTTTTCCAGAGATGAGATTCTTGGCTCCAACAGTGTATCGGTGAGAACCAGCTTATGCTGCAGAAACACACAACCCTCAACTCTAACTCAAAACAACAAAGGTTTATTTCTTGCCCACACTGCATGTTCTTGCAGGTGGCAGGGGGTCCTGCTTGTCACAGTCTCTCAGGGATCTAGGCTGACAGAATAATGCAGGTGTCCATGCTAGAAGGAAAAGAGACATCTGGAGGGCCTTTCAATGGAAAGCGAGAAAAATGCTCCACAGGATGGTGACCCGTCACTAGCACTCACAAGTTGTCCGTAAAAGAGATGACTTTGCTTGACCTAACCTCAGTGGGGCTGGAAGTAGAAACCTACATGTTCTGGGAGGCAAAGAGCTGGAAATTTGGTGAGCAGCATTTATGGCAACCACAGTACACTCTCCTTCTCACGAGGTGTTTGGTCCCTACCTCATTCTGCAGTCAAAATGTCCTCACCCTCTCCCCAGGAGAGATGCTCCCCAAGTCCCTTCCTGTTGTGCTGTGCAGCTTAAATGGCAGGATCTTGGGATAATGGACCGAGGTCTCTATATCAGGTCTAGATATGGCTTCTGTTAATCCAGAGATCTATGAATTAAAAAGACAAGTTGCAGACAATAGCCAGAATGCAAAGGTGGAAGAAGGACAGAATAACTGCAATGGTGATGGAGGGGCCTCCTGTCCATGGTGATTCTGAATTTTGCTGGCAGATACCCCTGCCCTGGGTCTGGGGAATACTGCTGGATTTAGGGCTGGGTTCTGTGGCTTCCCAGTCCATCTGGATCCATCTTCTGGGTGTTTTTTCTTTACCTTTAATCTCCTAGGCCACATCTGAAGTCAGCTTTGGAGAACATGCCTCCTTGGGAGCCAATCAGCTTTCTCAGCCTGCTTCCTGCCTGAGGAAAATTGGAGCTCCAAAGGTGGTTTTAAATCTTGAACAGCTGTAAACATTTTTAGTCCAGATGCCTGGTTTCTCTGGCTATACAGCTCTCTCAGAAACTTAATTAGTTTCTTATCTATTTGATTCTGATCAGCTTCATGTGCCCATAGTTATACTCATAGATTTTTTTCAAGGCATGACTCTCCCTTGATTGGAACCTATTGGGCTTGACAAGGAAGCCATGCTCTGTCTCTTTCCCAGGGCCATTTTGATCTCCTCATTCCAGCAGCCAGGCCGATGGGGAAGCCAGCACTTTGAACATTGCAGTTGTCCAGGCAGAGGGGAAAAAGGCAAAGTGCAAAGAACGTTGCAAAGTTGTCCAGGCAAGTGGCAAAGTGTGCCTGCGCTTCATCTCCCACCTGGAAGTGGTGCGTAGCACTTCTGCTCACATTTTATTGGCTAAAGCAAGTCATGTAGCCATTCCTCCCTCCAAGAGGGCAGCAGAGTGCAGAGAGAGCTGGAATATTTGTGAACAGCCCACATGACCACACATTTTTGCATTTTGGTGAGCATGTAGCTGCATAACCAGAAAGTAAGAAGTGAGATTAAACTATAGAAGCCATTGATTATTCTGGTAAGTAGGCCAAGTCCAAAGTAGCATGTTTATGAAACACAGAGTACCAAGTACCTGTCTTGAAGGTTTTGCCTGGGAAAATATTTGTGATTGTCCCACTGGGGAGGTGGTTGAAAGAGGGTACAAGTCCTCATGATAGAAAAACAACTGGTTAGAAGGAGGGATTCTTGAAAATTGGTTGTTCCATGGAATTTATGTTAATCACTAAAGAATTTTGGTGTTTCTTTGTGTTATTCAAAACTTCTAGGTGGATTATAAAAACTTGTTCACATGGACGTGAGAGAAGATGTCGTCCCAGATATTTATTAGAGTTAATGAGGAAATTGGATAGGACCATGTGATGAAACAAAAGAAAGACACAGACTCTTAATTTTTGCTGAATTAACAGAGAACTAAATCAGTAATTTAAAAAAGTTTTTAAATGTTTATTTTTGAGAGACAGAGAGAGAGAGTGTGTGAGCATGAGCGGGGGAGGGGCAGAGAAAGAGGGGGACACAGAATCTGAAGCAAGCAAGCTCCAGGCTCTGAACTGTCAGCACAGAGCCCAATGTAGGGCTTGAAACCACGAACTGTGAGATCATGACCTGAGTCGAAGTCGGACGCTTAACCGACTGAGCCACCCAGGCACCCCCTAAATCAGAAATTAAAAAAATTAATAAATGACAGTATTCCACTGATTTTAGACTTCTGATGGTAGAGGAAATTGCATGCCAGAGTTTTGATAAACATGTTGACTCTACACATTGTATTGGAGAGAACTGACATCGTTGTAATATTGAATTTTCCAATCCATGAACATGGAACATCCTTTCAATTATTTAGGTCTTTGTTGTATCTGACTTCAAAGATGACTCCTGCCTCCTGAGATTTATGCCCTTGTGTAGTGTCTACTCACATTGACTCAGAGTTAGTCTGTGTGACCAGTAGAGTATGGCAGGGATGATGGTGTGGGACATCAGAGGGTAGGTCATAAAAGACATAGTGGCTTTTACCTTGGCTTCTTGTATTATTCCTCTGGGGGAAGCCAACTATAATATTCCAAGGTCACCCAAGCAGCCATATGGAGAGGTTCATCAGCCTTCAGATGCCTGCAGCTTGAGATAAAATCTTGACTGCAAGTTCAGAAGAGCCCCTAAGCCAAAACTGTTCATTTAAGCCACTCTTGAATTCCTGACCTATAGAAATTGTGAGAGAATGTTTAATCTTGTTTTAAGCAGCTAAGTTTTAGGGAAATTTGTTATGCATCAATAAATAACTAATGTGGTTTTTAAATTAGCACCAATAAATGTTTATCATTTTCTGTGTAGAGAACTTCCACATTTTTTATTAGATTTATTCTTAAGTATTTGATATTTTTTGATGTCTTATAAATAGTAATATATTTTTTATTTAGTTTTCCATTTTTTTGTGTCTGTTATTTAGGAAAACAATTGATTTTCATGTATTGGTTTTTGTATCCAACAATAGTAATTAATTCTCACAATTTTTAATAATTTATCTACAGATAAAATAAGACACTGTAAATAAATTTGTTAATTTTAGTAATTTATCTGTAGATTCTCTTGAGTTTTCTATGAATACAGACAATACAACAACAATGTCATCTGCAAATAACAACAGTGTTGTGTCTTCCTTCCTAACTCATACATCTATTATTTCTTTTTCTTGCCTATTGCACTGGTTCAGACTATGAGGACGATGTTGAATAGAAGTGGCAACAGTGGGCATTCTTATGACATTCTCAATATCAAGGGGAGATCTTTCAATATTTCAGCACTGAGAGTTTTGCTATTCATTTCTGATACCACCTATCAGATAACGGAAGTTCTCTTCTATTCCTAGTTTCTAAGAGATTTTATCATGAATGAATGTTAAGTTGTAGCAAATGCATTTTTACACTGAAGTGATTATACAATTTTTTCTTGTTAATACAGTGAATTAAATTGATTGATTTTTGAATGTTAAACCAAACTCACATTCCTCAAGTAAACCTGACTTCATCATGATGTTGGATTTATTCCTGTTTATATATTACTGAATAAATTTTTTTTGTTGCTAGGAGTTGAATGTTTATGTCTTCTCCAAATCCACACCTTGAAGCCCTAATCCCCAGTGTGATGATACTGAAGGTGGGGCCTTTGGAAGTTCACGGAGGTAGAGCCCTCTTGCTGTGATTCGTGCCCTTATAAGGGGATGGAGAGATCAGTGGTCTTTCTCTACCAGGTGAAGATACAGAAAAAAGATGAGTGCCCACAGACTAGGAAGAGAGCTCTCAATAGACACTGAACCTGTCAGTGTCCTGATCTTAGCCTTCCTAGGTTCCAGAACTATGAGAAATAAATGCTTGTTGTTCAAGCCACTCATTCTATGATATTCTGGTACGGCAGCCTGAACTTAATAAGACAATTTTTTTTTAAAATTTATTTTTTAGGCTTTTCAGTTGTTCCCAATGGGAAGCTTGGTCTATACCAAACTAGTCAACCAGTATTGGAAATAAAATTCCCTGGAAGGTTTTGAGCAGATGAGTGACCCAATATGTCGTATTTTTAAGGGCTCATTCTGGCCACCATGTTGAAAATAAATTGGTGGTGGGGTGCTGGGGCAATGGTTGAAGGAAGCAGAACAGTGAGAGAGAACATTTGTGTCGGTCCAGGGTGAGAGAGGTGAGCATGGTGAGAAGTAGTTGGATTCTGGATGCGTTGGGGGTAAAGCCTGTGGGATTCCTGATGGTCTGAAAGTGGAGGGTGAGAGAAAGGGGAGAATCAAGGTTGCTTCCAGGTTTTCTGGTCTCGGCAACCAGAAAGATGGGTTTGTCATTGGTTGAGACAGAGGAGACTGTGGCAGGAGAAGGATTATGAATAGAGCTGGTTTGGTGAATTTTGAATGTTTACATGTGATATATTAACTCTTTCAATCTTCCCAAATGACAAATGCAATGTAATCGAGGTGTTCATAAAATAAAGTTTATTTTTTAAAAAGTATTTCACCACACACTACAAGTGAGGTGGTTCAGTAATACGAGTTCATTTTGAAGATGAAGGATGACCATTTTCTTTGCTGTAAATGTGTGTCTGACCCCACTCTGAGATGATCACCTTTGTGACCATGAAGCCCAGCTCAAATGGGATTTTCTGCTTCTGCTATGACAGGCCCTGAATATAGACTTTATTTGATTATTGACGTGTCAAAAAAGCCTTGTCAATCCTGTTCTGGAGAAGGAAGAGTTAGAGCCATTTTCGTATAATTTTTTTTCGTTTATTTGTTTTATTTTCAAGACAGACTGAGCAAATGCAAGTGAGCAGGGAAAGGGCAGAGAGAGAGGGAGAGAGAGAGAGGATCCCAAGCAGGCTCTGCACTGCCAGCACAGTGCCCAACTTGGGGCTCGATCCCACCGGCTGTGAGATCCTGACCTGAAGCTTCACCGACTGAGCCACCCAGGCGCCCAGAGCCTTATTAGGGAACAACAAAACAAAACAAAAAACAAACCCCAAACACTGACTTTAGAAAAGAAAAGTTTCTGAAACTTTCCTTTCTTGGATGTGAGTGTATCCTGGGTCAGTTACAGTTTCATCATGACAGAAGCAGGGGAAGGTATAGGGCATATGAAGGAGCCGAGGTTGACTCCCCAGATCCCAGCTTGGTTCTTTTTATTAGTTGTGGAGCTGAAAGCTGAATCCTACAACACCACATTTCCTGATATTTTCACTCCTTTGAACATGCGAGTTTAACTCAAGAGAAGAAATGCTTCGGGTCCTGTTAAACTTACACACTATCTGTTGTGTTATGAATTGAAGGGTGCATTTCAGAAAAAGTGGAGGACTGACTATAAATGATCTTTTAGTGCCAACTGAAAGGTGGTAGTGAGGGTGCCAGGTTACTATAGAAACACCTGTTTCTATAGGGGGATGAGACAAATTAGGCCTTGTGGAGAAGAAGCAGAATTTTGAAATGATACCCTGTATGCCTTGTCTGACATTTTCCTTCACAAAATGTGTAGATAATAGGAAGGAATGCTCCTAATATGTAAAAATATCAATAATCTTAAAATGTATTTAGATATAGATAGTAAATTTCTCAATGACTAGAAAAAAAAATTTTAACACCCCCCCCCCCCTTTTTTTTTAATGTTTATCTTTGAGAGGGAGGGAGATACAGAACATGAGCAGGAGAGGGGCAGAGAGAGGGAGACACAGAATCTGAAGCAGGCTCCAGGCTCCGAGCTGTCAGCACAGAACCTGATGGGGGGCTCAAACTCACGAACACTGAGATCATGACCTGAGCTGAAGTTGGATGCTTAACTGACTGAGCCATCAAAGTGCTCTTAACATAGACTCTTCTTTTTTTAAGTATAAAATGCAACAAATAAACAGAGAAAATATGCCTCAAGCTGCAGCCATAGAGATAGCACCTAATCAGGAAGCAAGGGGTCACAATGAACAACTTCCTTCTATTCATAAACATACAGATCCCAGCCACCATAAGAACCATGGCTGGTCTGTAGTGTTGCCCACAGCCAAGTCATGGGATTTGATATCAGCCAGTCTGAGAGATCCTTGTGTATTAACTCTGGGGAGCTCTCGAACCTGTGTCTCAGTTTCCTAATTTGTAAAGTGGGCAAATGCCTATCTCAAAGAGTTGTCAAGAGCATTAAATGAGATGCTTGGGAACACAGTGAGAGCTCAATAAGTGGTTGTAGTGATGACAGCATAGATGGTGAGGACAATTGCCAAGGAAGTTATCTGCACCCCATGATAATGGAATTTCTGGGGCAGAATAAAGTACTGAGTAGGGTCATAGTCCAAAGCCTATCCTAATGAATCCTTAGATTAAATGAAAAAAAAAAAAAGGGGATAGTTTTCCCTTTGCTTTGTAATCTGATAGTATTTGTCAAATTTAAGTCAGTATAAATGCCTTCAGAATACCATAAGAATGCATTTTAAAACCACAGAGTTTTTGCATATAAACCAGAAGCAGTACTTGTTATGATAAAGATGTAGATGTAGATGGTTATGGAGTGTGATCATGTGGCAGAGTGACACCAGAGCCTCAGGTGGTCTAGGATGAATCAAAGGATGCTTTAAATGCCCTTTATCCCTTCAGATGGATGAAGTTATAACTTCCAGAAAGCATTGTAAGAAATTTACCGTACCCACTGTTTTAGAGGCTGATGGATACTTTTATTTATTTATGTATTTATTTATTTATTTATTTATTTATTATTTTTTTTAACTTATAGCTCAGTATTTGGAAATAGGAATAAAACCCGATGGTGCTGGAATTAGCAGGAGAGTAAAGACAAGAGGAAAATGGCTTCTCTCGCTAATGGGTTTCTAACACCCAACATGGAATGAAAGCCTTGGTGAAAACAGTCACCAATGGCGGGGGGTGTGAATCTCCCTTTTCTTCTCCATGGTTGAAGGCAGCAAATGTCATCAGAAGGATGGGAAACTGGGTTTTGAAGAAGTTGATATTTCTTTGGTGGACTGTTCTGTGTCTATAATTTGTGATAAAGTTCTAGACAGAAATGTGGGGAGAGACATTTGTAGATGATGGCTGACTTTCCAAATAGCAATGAAAGGAAAAGCTGGAGTGAATATTTCTGTAATTTCTTCACATAATTCACTCAAATATTAGAAAAACTTCATTAATGTAGCCTAAGGAGAAGAATGCCAGACTGAAATTATATAAAATCTGCATTACAGACTCTATTTAAACAAATATAGTTTAATTAATTCAAATACTTTTCATATGTCTCAAGATACAAGATGTTTAATAGGTAAAATGAGAGAGTTAGAAAGACTGCTTGGAATAATCTATACCATGACGAGTAAAAGTAAAAGCCTTTAACATACAGGAGCTGCTTGGCTTGGAATTGATCATTTGTGAAATCTTTATTTTGAAAAGGAGCTGTTGATTTGGGAGGAGGAAGACTCCAGAAATTCATAGGAGAGTCAATTATTGCAACCATATGGGTCAGACCCAAGTTATTACAGATATTGAATAAATACAGGTTTGAAGACTTGCTGGAGTGTCTATTTTCCAATGACAGGTATGTACCTCAGGCATTAAATCTGTAATCAGTGTTGGGGTGTGTGGGTGGCTCAGTTGGTCAAGTGTCTGACCCTTGATTTTGGGTCAGGTCATGATCTCACAGTTGGTGGGATCCAGCCCTGTATCGCTCTCTGCACTGACAGCATGGAGCCTGCTTGGGATTCTCTCTCTCTCTTTCTCCCTCTCTGCCCCTGCCTCCCTCAAAATAAATAAATAAACCTAAAAAATCTGTAATGAGTGTCAGTGCTATTTCCCCCAATTCTTAGGAAATTAGTTTTCTTTATGGCTCATTGCATGAAGCTAATGCTCCTGTTCTTTCAGAGTACTGATAAAACATTTTTTTAAAATGTATTCTTGTAACAACATACAAAATTCTAGCTTACGTACATGAAAGTATATATGCACCATTCACACTGTCAGGAATAACACCATAGCCATGCATATCACCAGAGATCCAAATCTGAGAACCCGTTGTTCACCAGACCCAGGCATAAATAGTAATCACAACAGCAAACATTTACTGAGTGCTCACTTTGTATTAAGTGCTTTTTCATAGGTACTTTGTCTATCTATCTATCTATCTATCTATCTATTAAAGTTCATTTATTTATTTTGAGACAGAGAGTGCACGTATGTACACGAGCTGAGTAGAGGCAGAGAGAGAGAGAGAGAGAGAGAGAGACAGAGACAGAGACAGAGAGAAGAGAAAGAGAATCCCAAGCAGACACTGGGCTCCCCTGACTTAGGGCTTGATCCCATGAACCATGAGGTAACCTGAGCCAAAATCAACAGTCAACACCTAACTGACTGAGCCATCACCTAGGTGCCCCTGAGGTACCTCATTTATTTGCCTCTTGTATGTCTCTATGTTTTCCCAATTGCTGGGGTCAAATTGTCCTTTAAGATTCCAAAAAAATTAAAAAAATTAAAAAATAAATAAAAAAAAAAACAACCCCCAAAACTAACCCATAGTTTCATCCGATTTACATTCTGCAAAGATCTTTGGGCAAAGGGTCTAGAGTCTTCCAAGTCCCATCTCTGACTTGATAGGAGGCGTTCTGGTTTCTTGACCCTCATCCCTTCCTCTTCTCTCCCTCTCTGTTCTGCACATATCACTCCATGATACAGCAATTTTCTTAATTCCTTCACAGCACAAAATACCTCCCATTCAAGGCTGTGTACACAAACAGACCTTACAAAAGATGTATGACTCTTAAGGGAGAGATATAAGCACATCTTTAAATTCCCAGGGCTTCTCCTGTAGTCTCATATTTAAAGATATGCCATATATATAGGAGAGTGGAAAACCACTGCTCTACATCTTTGCTCAGATTGGGAAAAATTTTCTATTTTTATATGAAAGAAAAATACATCTGACTCACTAGGAGCTACTATAAATGGAAAGACTCCAAAACTTCTTCACAGTATTTAACTTAATGATACCAATTCCTGAATGGTTTTGTGAACTGATGGATTGTAGTTATAAAATACACACTCAGACATACGCACACATGTAATTCAATAGCCTAAGACAGAGGCTCCAATCACACATAGTCACTCGACATTCTTCTTTTGATTTGGAAACTGGAACCCAGGTACATTCATTAACATAAGATATAATCTGAGCCAGGAAAGAGAATGAGGGGTTTAGCTTGAAATGTATACTAGTCAGAGTGAAGAAAGCAAAACAAAACAAGCTATATTTTCCATTCTAGGGGTCATCAACCACATGAGGCCAAAGCAAGTTGTTAGAAGATTATTGGATTGCCCACAGATGAAATCCATCAAGTGATGGTTAGTTTGTTGATTGAAACTGTTGAATGTCACTGACACCACATGCCCTTGGGAATCTTCAAACTGCTCATTCTGGCACCACAGGAAGTAAAGAGGAGAGGTAAAAACAAGAAATGAGAATGGGTTAGGCCAGAGGGTCTCAGCCTTGACTTCTCTGAAACACTGCCATGCCTGGGTCACAACCCAGGTCAAGGAGGTAGGAATCTCTGGGGCTGGACCCAGGCAGAGCATTTTTCCTACTCCCAAGATGATGCAATATGCAGATGGTTGAGTTTTCAGATAAGCCTGAAATCGTCAATTGGCCAAACATGGAAAGGGATCTCAGAAATTATGAGAATGCAGTCAGTGATACCCCTTTGAAATTAAGGCTGTAGACATTAACAGGGAGCTGCATATGCTGATCAGAGCAAATTGTAACCGGAATCTCTGGAATTCTTTTTTTGTTTATCTGGACAGTGAAGCATTGGTAGATCCTTACATTTAGCTAGCAAAAGAAGCCATGATTTTTTTTTTTCTTAAGTCAAATTTATTTTGATAATGGCAGATGTTCTTGAAAAGTACCTGATCTAAAGGATTAAAACCTTTTGATATAAATGAATTCAAAGGGGTTATAAGTATATTGTGCAGACCTAGGTACCTAGATGAATTTTAGAAATATTTAGATATCAGAAGTCAAAGAAAAGACAAGAATTAGGGGTGAAAAGACATTCTGCTTACTAGAATTAGCCCACAAGAAGAGGCTATGAATTTCTTTTACCAGTCAAAAGGTTTTAAAAGAAAAGAAAAGCTCTTTTCAACTGACTTGGCTAAGAGGTTTGTAAGTTTCCAGGGTTTGAAATGTATGAAGCACTTTTGCATGTAGTAGGAAAACCAGAGGGCGAAATTTTGACTGATTTTAATTAAGATAATCTTGAGTTTAGGAAGCTGTAAAGCAAAACTGGAAATGGTTTAATCCCATCTCATGATTTATTTATAGATTATTAAAACTCCATCATTAATAGAAATTATATTTCAGAATGGCATATTATCAGAAATAAACAAAGAGTGATTTCCCTCCTGGACTTCTTAAGCCAGATATGCCTAGATGATTTGGCTTAGCTCAGTGATTAAGGTCTCAGGGGCACCCTCCCCACAACTACCATGCTTTTGCAAGTATCCTTTACAGCAAATAAAGATAATGTTTTCTGATGTAGAGACTAAAACATTGGCAATACTTATTACTATTAGGATCAAGTTTATATGCTTAAATCTTGCCAGGTTCAGCACTAACATTGACAATGATAAGTTGGGCTGATGAAAACCAATCAATACCATTTCCCACACTTCACTTCTGTAATGCCTCACAGAGTTACAGGTGATTAACTACAGAAGAATATGTCATCAGTAAAAATTAGTGTTATCTTGGCCAGTGTTTATTGGTTATTTAATTCTTATAAGTCAAATTATTTTGACTTAATGTGATTTTAAATTATATTAAAGCCACACAAACCAGAACCAAAATATTCATTAAGATGTAGAGCTCCAATATTCATGATGAATGGACTTTAACTTAGATTTATCCTTTGTTGTAAGTTAACTGTATTACCTATGGTTATAAGTTTGCATAATTTAAAACATGAGAAAGAAAATTTCTTCATCTTAGGTGACCAAAGTTTCTGACTTAAACAAAGTTCAGGCGTCAGCATACCTTGTTTTAGATAAAAAGTGTCAAGAATAATCCTATTGTGTGGGGTGCCTGAATGGCTCAGTTGGTTAAGTGTCTGACTCTGGCTCAGGTAATGATCTCACCGTTCGTGGGTTAAAGCCCCGTGTCTGTGCTGACAGCACAGAGCCTGCTTGGGGTTCTGTGTGTCTCTCTCTCTGCCTCTCCCCCACTCTCGCTCTGTCTCTCTCAAAAATAAATAAACATTAAGAAATTAAAAAAAAAAAAATCCTATAGTGTGGTCAGGGATCTGTATGAAATATCGGCGCAAAACAGAAACAAAAAACAAAAAACCCACTGCTACCACCAAACAACACACACACACTCTACCAACCAACCCACCAACTCTGGGAGACACATTTCTGGGCGTTGTGTTGGAGGTCAGGGCTCACAGGCCTGGAGAGGTGGAGAGGTGGAGAGGTGATCTTCTGCAGCATTTCACAAAGGAGGTTCTGTGGGTAGATAAACCTCTTCAGATACTCTACCGCAAAAGGGTTCTGAGGACAAAGAAATTTGAGAAGTGCTACCTATTCCACTCCTTGGACATTCCCCCTGCATGTTAATTTATTAAAGCCATTGAGAACTTCTCCAGTTAAGACAAATGACCATTTCTGCTTCTTTAGCATTGGATAGTATTATCCAACAGTGTTTGACCATGGGCTTCTTCCTCAAGCCCATAAAGTTTATTAACATTGAATGGAATTTGTTTCTTGAAACACACTTTGGGAAATGCTGATCCTTGAAGTATAAAGGCTGTCAATGGAGGGAAGAAAGAATCTGCACAGAGCAAAAGAGACGAGACCAGAGAGCGCAAGCTTCGGTTGCCAGAGAGCACTAGGGCCCACTGTAAAGTCTGTGATGTCCATCTCACTCTGTCATTTGAATCCTCATCTTAATTCCCTCAGGGTGGAAATAGAATTGGGTTGGAAGTGAGGAGTCATAGATTCCATTCTCCCTTCTGCAACTGAGTGTCTCTGGATTAATTAACTTCTCAATCTGAGTCTCACTTCTCTCCATCATAAAATCAGAGTTTAAAGAAATCATCTCGGGGGTATCTGGATGGCACAGTCTGTTAAGCGTCCAACTCTTGATTTTGGCTCAGGTCACCATCTTGCAGTTTCGTGAGTTTGAGTCCCACGCTGGGATCTGCACTGACAGTGTGGAGTCAGCTTGGGAGTCTCTCTCTCTCTTTGTCTCTCTCTCTCTGTCCCTCTTCTCCTCTCCTGCTGTGCTCTCTCACTCTCTCTCAAAAAATAAAAAAAATAAACATTAAAAAAAATGAGGAAATAATCTTGATTGTTCTATCTAGGCCCAATTAATGATTCTACCTCAACTATTATAATGGGAGAAAAAGAGAAGATAGGATTTGCTTGGATTCTCTCCATGACCAACTTTTCTGGAGTGCAAAAGGAACCATGTATGAAATAAAAATCCTATAGTACAACCATATGTGGATAGATGATTCTTATTCCTTCTTATTCTGGGTGTTGTGATTGAAGGTTAAGAGTCACAGGACAACCTGGGCTAAAGCTAGTTTTAGTACTGTACTCACTGTCATTCAACAGTTTCCACCCCCATCTCCCCCCCAAAAAAACCAACTAGTCCAGAGACTTTCAGCAGCTCAATCTTTAATTAAAGCCAAAGGGCAAATTTAAAATTAGTTCTTTTAATTAATCGTCCTTCAGGTTGTACAATCTGTGATTGCACTATTCTTGGTTATTAAGCACAGTTTGCTCTTCAAAAAAAATCAAGATGTGATTGAAATGACTGATTTAAAATGAAGCTAATCTAAAAATATGGAGAAATACAACAGGGCAAATTATTATGCAAAAATGTTTATGCATTTTGCATATGCCAGTGTTTTCCTTTAATATAAAATAAAATAAAATTAATTGGAGAGAGAAGTTATCATCACCAGGGAAGCTAAATCATTGATCTGATGCCAGTTATTAGCTGACTGTTGTTTTTCCATAATTCTCATTACCTGGGCTCTGTAATTAAATAATAATTTAGAGACTGAAGACTTAAAGTCACTTGCAAGTTGCATCCCAAATTATATGAAACACTCTGAGTCAGTCCCCAAACTTATATCAAATTATCTTAGGATGTATTTTCATAGTGAATAAAACTGTTTTCTCAGGATCCCTTTGTAATAGTCATTTTCAGATATAATGCTCAGTACACATTTGATTAGAAAGGTAGAGATCAAGGTCTTGAAAATGGAAATTAATGGATTCCTCCCCATCGATACGTCTGCCATCAGGCAAAACTTCCGCCCTCTCTTCATGCTGGATCTGATCTTCTCAAGCATTATGACACATTAGACTTGCCAGGGGAGGCTTTAAAAATTTCCAATGCCCAGGTTGCACTTGTGACCAATCAAATCAGACTCACTGGTGGTGTAACCTAGGCCTCAAAATTTTTATAAACTTCCCAGGAGATTCTAATGTGCAGCAAAATTTGATGACCAGTGAAGCAGTATAGTCCAGTCAGTGAATTTCCAAGTTAACTGGCTGTACCATTTTGGTTCAAAATAGGCAGCATGAAGCCCATCTGTTTTTATTTTTCAACTCTTCAACTTTTCTGGAGCATAAAAACCACCTCAACAGACATGAAGCTGCTCCTTTAAAAAAGGACAAATAAAATGTGAAAATTGGATACTAACAGCTTGTGGTAGATACATTTTGGAGTGTCCACTTGGTTCATGAGAAACTCTTTAGCTGCCTTCCTCTCTCCATCCACACCAGAGGGTTCTGGTGGCCATTGGACCGAACAGGCAACTTTAATGACCAAGACTGGGATTTTTGAATTGAAATGCAGAGTTCATATTTCTTTGTGGATGGATGTATGTGCTGTGGAATGGCTGAATGTTCTGGAAGGTGAACAGTAGCTTAGAATTATGGGGAGAGAGAATTCGTTTTGCAAACAAGTCAGAGGCAATGCTTCTAGACTCCCAAAGTAGACATCTGTTGTTTTTGCTTGCTTGACATCCCTCCTCATTTTGTTAACAATGCCTTCTTCTTTAGGGGCCTCTCATTCCTATTCCATGTGGTCCTGGGGATAACTGACAAGACAAGCCTACTAGCCTCTTGCTCCTGGAGCAGAGACTCAGGGCAAAAAAAAGCTGCACTGCCATTTTTGTGACCATTGTTGGGAGAAATGGTTAGCTCCTACTATAGGATCCCTGGAGCTGCCCGGATTCCTGTGCCTCCTGGGGCCTGACCAACAAGTCTCTATATTCTGAGATCAAAGGTGCTTGCAATTTAAGAATCCCAACACAGATTTTTAGGTCGTAGCTCAAATCAATGTGGAGGTTTGTAGCATTCTGTTTTGGGGTTCATGAGGCACTCTTGCATCCTTAAGTATTGTTAGTTCATGGTGTTTCCGATATTTGTAACTACAAGTCTTAACTGGCACAGACCTTTAATTGACTCCATTTATGCGGATGGTCTTGAAACTGGCTAAAGTAGGATCAAGGCTCTCCAGGTTCTCCAATCTTCAAGGTCATAACCAAGATAGCCAAACTATTTTATCATCTTGTATGCTTTCTGAAGCCTCAGTTATTTGTTTGCATTTTGTAAGTATGAACATCTTGGAGAAAAATTCATAACAAAGGTATACTTTGTGAACAATAGGATTAAAAGCTTATCAAACAGAAACATGGTTTTAAATAATGTATGATCCTTTGAACAGGAGCCCGAATCTATTCCTGAATAAAGAGCTCTTATTTCCTCTATCAAGCGACATTAAATGAAATTATAGTACTGCCATTAAATCCAATTGTACACCAATAATTTTTCATTTCCAGTGGTACTCTTCTTTATTAAAAAATCTTTATTAAATAACAAAATATTCCAGCTAATATAAGTACTTCCTTGTGCTTAGTATTAATATACTTGGCACACAATTCGAGGCCATCTCCTCAAATTCAGGAAGCACATGATTTTTGCCTTGTGGCGCAGCAAGTAAAGTTACAGTGATCGCTTCCTCCATTTCTCCAGGCCAAGTCACAGAAGCAGTGAGGTGTGTAGGGTGTTCAAATGGATGGCTTCTTAAATCTGGATCCATGGAGCTAGATTTGAGTATTATTAGAATTCAGAGATCATTGGTAAAAACATTTTTTAGAAAAAGCACAGCACAGAGCTAGGCAGCTTACGTGATTAACAATGTTGTGATCTTTGGCAAACTCTGGATGAACCTTTATGTGATCATAAAATCTGACCAGTGCACAGTGTTTCCTTTTCTAAGAGTCTAAGGGAAGGGTAAACATTATCTTGGAATATTCTGGTAAAAATGCAAGGTAAATAAAAGGAGGCAGTTTAAAAGACCATCATACTTTATTTTTAATACAAATAGGTAATAAAACAAAAGGTACCCAGATATCTTTTAAATAAGAATATATTTTCTGTGTATCAAGCCATCATTTACAGATTAACACTGCAAAAATTTTGAATTAATAACTCTTAATTTGTTTCCATAAGATTATAGGAGATTAAAAAAGAATTCTATGTAGGATGAGAACGAACAAACAAGAACCAATTCGAAGTCCTAAAATCTTGTCTCTGTATTAACTGCTTCGCTGACAAAAAGATCACACGCATCTACAACAAAAGCGTAGGCATCCTTAACGTCGAACGTTATTTACAGAATAACTTTATTTCTCTCAGTTACTTTGGATTCCATGGGCCTGCCAGGCTCTGTGGTGCCCACGCAGCGGAGCCACAAGTGCTCTCCTGCTCGCCAGGCAGGCTGGGGGATCTTGGCTCTGGAGGGAGGCCTCACACCAGCTCATAGTACTTCCCTGTCTGGGGATCAAAGTAACAGTTCAGACAGGGGTCATAGAGCAGAGTCAGCACTTCCTCGTCCTCTTCCACTTCCACGCTCGGATCTTCTTCACCTATGGGGACAGGAACCACAGACATGTTAGCTGCCTGCATGGCCAGGAATTCCTGAACTGAAAGGGCAGAAGGGCCAGGAGGAGGGAACCTCCATCCCTCCCGGGAGATGCTCTTTCTGTGGGCAGAATGGCAAGGCCTGAGCCATGGGGGAGCACCGCAGGCCTGTGGGCTCAGTACTGCAGCGTGAGACTCACCAGCTTCTCTGTGAAGGACAAGAAAAGTTGAGCGTGGAGAACTGGCGGGGAGGGAGACAAGAGAGCAGCAGGGCTGAGGGACTAAAGGGATCAGGGATATGGGTGGGAGTCAAGACTTGGGGGTGACAGTTCCAGACTTCATCATGGGCCAGAGCTGTGTGGATGCACCCTAAAAATGCTACCAAATAAGCCTGAGTTAAAATGATAATGTTGTTTAGTATGGAACACATATGGAAAATTGTCGGGTGATGAGTGATTTTATTAGTGGTAGGAAGGTCTTTCAAGTTTGCTGGTCACAAGGACATGGCTTCACGTTCGTCCCTTGTGACAGCCAATTAGACGGTTTGGAGGAACTCCTGTTCTTTATTATTATTTTTTAAATGTTTATTTTTGAGAAAGAGAGAGAGCACAAGTGGGAAAGTAGCAGAGAGAGGGGAGACAAAGGGTCCAAAGTGGGCTCTGCGCTGACAGCAATGAGCCCCACGTGGGGCTTGAATCCACGAACTGTGAAATCATGACCTGAACCAAAGCCAGACGCTCAACCGACTGAGCCACCCAGCTGCCCCACTGCTGCCTGTTAGTAGCAGGTTTGGTTGGTTTCCAACACATGGCATGGAATGAAAAAAAAAAGGCTGTTTTACTAAGATGCTTCCTGAGCACCTTATATGTGCCAGTGTTGTGCTAGGTACTTGTACACTTGATGCTATCACCAGCAAGTGAGTGCCCCCCGAGTGCTTCTGAAAACCACGTAATGAGAGCCCAGAAGTCGGAGGCAAGACCTCCCTGAGCTGGAGAGGATCCGAGCAGGCTCAGGGAGGAGAGGTGAGTAGGACAGCGCTCCTCTCTCTTCCTTAGCACAAGCTCCTCAGGACCAGAGAAAACCCAGTCTTTGGGCTGTGAGCTCACCAGGGTTAGTTTCAGAAGGGGCAGGGCTGGCATGTAATGGAGGCTCAGTCAATACTGGATGTTTTGGGAAAGGATGAATGCATGACTGTGAAAACAAAGTCTGTGCTAGTAAGTGTCACCGCCCAGAGTACGAGAAGGTGGTGGGACTCCATCTTTTGCAGCCAAAATCAGACCAAGCTGGTGCATGGATGCTGTCGGGGCAGTGACAAACTGGAGTTAAGTCCCAAGGAGCGGGGCCCGGGTGGTAGAGTGGTGGTTTGAGACTCTACGGCAGCCATTCCTCTGACCATCCAAAGACACATAAGATGATCGTCCCTGCATCAGGCACTGAACGAGGTGCTGGGGATGAGGCGGTCTAAGAAGCAGGCCCTGTTCTCACGGAGTGTGCATTGTCTTGGGCAAAACACGGAATCAGCCGACTCCTTACGCATATGGTGCCAGCAGTGGAGTAAAACGTGGAGCTACCTGGGAGGAATGAGGACCTCTGCCTTGCTTGCTAACATCTCAACTGGTGGAGCCCTCCATGGCCAAGAAAGCACTTGCCCATGCAGAAGCTCTGGATCCTGTGAAATAGAAGTTAATGTGTCCATCTGAAGGACAAGGGAAGCCGGGTCTGCAGAGTTCACCAGCTCATCCGAGGTCACTTGGTGAGTCAGAGGCAGAGTCAGGGATGAACTTGGGCTTCCAGACTCTCAGTTCCATCTTCTTTCTGCCATATGGGCACCATGCTTTTGTTAAGAAGGTGATGTGGCCACATTCAATGGGGAGCTATTACATTATGGGCATTTAAACATGGAAGAGAGTAAAAAAATTGTAAATGTGTCCTCCATTTGAAAACCTCAGGTTTGGAAACAAAAGAAATTTCATCTCTCATATTTCAAAAATCACAAAGATAAGAGAGTCCATGTGGGAGGGCAGAGGCAAGATCTGGGCTTATTTCGTCTGGAAAAGACAAAGCCTGAGGTTACAGCAGCCTGTCTGGCTTCAAGTAGATAAAAGGTGGTAAGTGAGAGAGAAGTTAAGAAGATTCTGTGGGGTTCCAGAAGGAAACAAGAGGCTCAACGGGGGCAAGTTACTAGGAGCCAGATTTTGGCTCAGCACAAGGAAGAATTTTCCACACTGTAGAGCTGACCGGGAAGTGGAATGTGGATCCTGGAGAGGGTGAAGCAGGGACCGAGGCGGCCATTTGCGTGAGATTTTATTGTGCACAGGGTGGGACCAGATCCAATGATCCCTGCGGTGCCTTTGATGAGTTTCTGGGACTCTTTGCTATAGTGGCTTATGTCCTTGAAGTATGACAGCACTGTGCTAATGGCCACGTTAATGGTGGTAGCTGACCTGAGCGCCCTGCATGGTTTCTAATTAAGAACAGGAAATCAGAGAAGGCAGGCTGCTTTTCCTTTACTTTCTATTGTTACCTTAAGAGTGGTCCCCAGGGTCCTGCCTCCACCTTCTTTCTCCATCTAAGTAGGAGAGATTGGGAATGCTTTTCAAGTTTCTCATGGAAGACGACCCCCTTTAGGTCACTTCTGCACATCAAAAGGAGGATGTGCATGTCCTTTACCTTCAGATATTCAATCCATCATCCCTTTCTTGTTTGGGCTACTTCAGAGAACAGAACCAATGAGTAACTAATGTGTGCCTGCTATGTGATGACATCTATTCAGTCTGTACCATGTCAAGGTGTGGATGGGACATTCACACATGAAACAAAAGTAGCTACTGAAGATTAGTGATGGGGTAACTGGAAGTTGCAACTGCAGAGTGGCCAAGAGCACCAGGGGCCTTAGGATTGGCAGATGGGACGGATGGGAGATTTGCTGTTGACTGCCCAAATTGACTTTAGGGCACTCACAGGCTACTTTGCCTCACTGGATCCTCGTTCCCTCATTTATCAAATGGGAATAACAAGGCCTATTTCATAGGATTTTGTGGAAGGCTAAACTGGACACTAGATAATATGCATAGCCCAGGGCACATAGTAGTTGTTCAATAAATGATCATTATTATTACTGTTAGGGATAATGACAATATTGAAATAAATCATGAAGTATAGGCTGTACATTTTTTTAGTCAGTCAGAACAGGAACAATTGATAAAGGTTAAAGTCCTAAGAAAAGGCTTCATAGAGAGGGGCAGTATGACATTTGGATAATGGAGTCAGACAGACCTGGATCCAAATCCCATTTCTACCACTTCACAGCTGTGGGACACTCGGAAAATTCAGCACTTTGAGCCTTAGCTTTCCCCTACATAAGGACAGTAATACTGCCTGGGACAGTACCTAGGGGAACTAAGTAAGATACTCAGTTGCACTCCGCACACATAGTGAATACTCAATAAATGTTGTTACAACTGTCATCATGAAAAATGTAAGATACATGAGTTGGACACAAGAGGGGTAGGCTCGCTTACATCTTATTTCCTACCCCCAAACTGCACCTGTTTGATTTTTTACTACCAAAAGAAAAAAAAAATAGTGGATTTGAACAAAACACAAAGCCCCCAACTAGTTTTACAAAGTACATTACAATAAATTCATCTTAAGATAAAAAGAGTTCTTACACCAAAAATCATGTATTTTTCAAAAAGTAAAACTAATTTTTCCATCCGGTGTAATGTTAAAACCACCTATCACTGAGGTAAATGATCATGAGTCAACATATCTCAGGGGTCTGCTGTCTGATGCTTTGTTTAGATTCCATCCACACACTGAGGGAAATTCTGACCTCCGGCACGTCATCTAATTGCTTAGCACACTCTGGGCTGGTACTTTCCAAAAAGATAAAATTTTAAGCTGGCGCTATTAAGTTAGAAAACTCAATACATTTTACGACCAGTCAGGAATCTTTCAAAGATGAAAATAACAGTTGTAATGGGCCATGGGTCTTTATCACCAACTGCAAAGGGACCGAGGTGGATCTAATTCATTAGTAGGGGTTTTGCTACATAATGCATCCAGACTGAAGCAATAACGGCTATATAAATGCATTCGTTCCAATACATATCACTGTAGAGCTGGAACCTCATGCGTCATGACCACAGGACTAAAGCGGGTTTTTGTGGTTTTTAGTACTAAAGCTTCAAATGGATGAATTTTAAAACTGTACCAACAATGACACTCGTGCAAAAATTGGGTGACATTATGTATAATTTTACATTGAAGTAAGTGCTTTAAACTTGCATAAAGGGTTTTGTTTTCATTATAACTTAATTTTCAAAGCCTCCAATTTACATCATTTTGAGCCATTGTAATCCCTACGTAATGGAATTATAATATCATTAAGCAATTACCACTATGATGTCAAGCAATGGGAAGTGTTTTGAAAGGTAATTATTGTGCATGGATATGGGGTAATTTTCAATTATATTCTTGGATGGTGCAGGGTTTGTTTTTCCCCCCAAATGCTAAATTGCTCTATTTAAAGACTGGCTACAGAAACTGTAAAAGGACAAATTAACAAATAAAACCATTCTCTGCTACCAGACTAAGAGCATCTGGACAGGGGTCCAAATTACATTTTTACTCTTCACCACATAATAAAGTCATTTCCAGTGAAGTAAAATTGCCTTTCAGATAATAATCTATTTACAAACTTCCAGCTTCATCCACTTTGAAATTAGTTAACAGCAATAACAGAAGAAAAACCAACGGAGCCAGACCAAATGCAGCATTATTAGCTGCCCTCCCCTCTGTTAGATCAGCTCAGGCAAACAATTCCTACAATTCACCTTTTGAAAGTCTATTAACATAAATGCTTAATTATCTACATTTATTGCATTTTAACCACAGATAATAGAAAACCTATATGCACAGGCTAAGTCTTCAAGCTTGAAAACCAATGATGTGACATCAGTTTATGAGATTTAAAATCTCTGAATCAAGACACTGCACCTGATTTTTGATTTTCTGACGTTGCCATCCAGAATTTAAAAAAAAAAAATGCATTTTCTCTCTTATAGATCTTGAGAACTGATTGACTGTATTTTTATGTGCATACCAATACACTATTGTTTAAACAATTCAATGGGGAGGGATCTCCATTCCAAACAGTCAGCCTTAGGATCAACGAAGATGACATTTTAGATAAGATCCTGCAGAGCACCAGGTACTTAGAAACTCTTCCACCAATGCCTCTCACAGTAGGGCTAAATTAACTTGTACTGAGAAAGTCGACAGTGAACTGCTGAATTTTGGTTTTCGGCAAAAATATGTCCTCAGATAGGAAAAAGATAAATGACTGACAATGGGATAAAAAGGACGAAAAGGGACTTTCTTAGAAAACTATATTGTTTCTTGGAAGGCAACTAACATGCTATGATTACAGTTCAGGTTTCATTGGGGAAATAAGTAGGTCAAGCCCTTTTGCAGAAACCAGTACCTACATTTTACATGGAAAATGCCTTTTGAAGCAACATGTTGGAGGGTTTGGTTGATTAACTGGGAATTACTGCAGTTTCGTTATTTACAGGTAGTCTCTACTTGTGAATGTGCAGTGACTCAATTGTGCTTGTATATCAAATCATGGAGTTAAACTTACACAGTGATACATCTTAAACTTACACAACGTTACATGTTAATTTTATCTCAATAAAGCTGGGAAAAAAACCTACAAAACCATTGTGCTGCTTGGAAATGTGCGGCTTACAACTCTGAATGCATTTTACTACACCCCCAGGGGGTCCCTAGCCAGACTATTGAGCTTTGAAGCCTACAGAGCTCACAGTGTCTCAATGGCCCGATTTCAGGCAAGGCAGCAACACTGCAGCTGGGGGAAAATGTATCCCAGTTCCAGCAAGGGAAGCTGAAGTCCTGGACCAGGACCCCATCTGGGATGCATCTGGGGAATAAGTAGGTAGGGATGGTTCTGGAATAATAGAGAGAGCTTCAGACACCAGCAATGTGTCTAGTATTCTACTATAGGGCTCACTTCTAGGACTCCAAAAAGAAGGCATATCTTTGTGCTAGTGAGGGTGTTGATCACCATTCTCCCACCCCCTCCCCCCAACCTCCTCTGTGCAGAAAAGACATCCCTGGGATCCTGATAGCTGCATAAGAGAAAATATCTCCCATCCCCAAGGTTAACCTGAGAACAAAAGGCAACTAACTACTTGCTTAACAGGGGAAGGGGTGGGGACTCTGGACTCAAGAATATCATAAATACTAATGAATTCATTATACAAGCTGAGCATTGAGGTGGGGATGCTATGGGTCTAAGGAGAGTACTGAAGAGAATACTATTTTATCCAGAAAGCTTCAAGAAAGAGAACTTCCTACAGGTAAAAAATTGCAGTGGACATTTCAGTCGTATGGTTCTAACTGACCTAAAGGGAATTCTGCAGTCCTACAGCAACATGGGGGTTCAGGGTGCAAATCGCCTGGTCAGACAGGCTTGGGTCAGAGTCCAACTCCACACTCAGTGGGTTTGTGACCTAGGCAGCGACCTTAATTCCACCTGAACAGGGTGAGACATAACAGAGCCCCACACCTGGGAATGTAGGGAGAAGTCATCGTGAGGTAACACAGGAAAACTCGACACTGGCAGGCACATTATTACTTTTACGTTACCAATACTGCTTTTTGGGGGAAAGTCTCCTATGCACCTTAAATAAATCCTGAAGATACAAGGAAGATCCAAAGAGTAGACCAAATCATCCTTCTGTTTCCCATGATTCATACATTCACAACTCATCAAATATTTATGTAGCATTTACTGTGTCCTAGGTGCCAAGCCAAGCCCTTGGGGATACCAATGGTTGTTCCATGAAGCATAATGTCTGTATGATCACTAATAAAACAGATTTTAGAAGACTGCTTTTAGACTTGGAGTATTAGATGAATGTCAAATAATTGTGCTGCAGGAAATAAGATTCTGGAAAGACTCCCTTGTTGGACCCAGAGCAGACGGCCAGATTCCCCTCTCTCTGGTTAGCTTCAGGGAACCATGAGGGTTTTCTAAATTCTTGACTAGTGATTTGGATATTATACCTATAAAATGAGCATCTGTTGCCTATTTATGTCTCATGGGGGATTAACCTGTGTTCATAAAGGAATATCCTATGTGGCCTTGCCATAAAAAGGCACAAGAATGTTATTTTTATGAGACTCCGGCAACTCGAAAAGCACTTTTGAATGTCTTTCTTACTCAAAATCTATGTAAACGGCAGAAGAGGTTTTGCAAGCCTGACGAGAGAGGTCATTACTATTCTGTTTTGGAGCTGGTAAGCATGAATAATTTAAGGGTCATATCTGTAAAGGAACAAATGTCAAAAACAAATTGACAACTATTCTTCGAGCAAAGTCTGCTTTATTTTCCAAAGGTCAGTTTGGTAGTTCTCTTGAGTAAGTTCTGAAATCGTAACTTCCCATTTTTACATTTTACACGCACTCCAGGAAAACACATTTTTGGTTAAGTGTTAAGGGCTCGAGTGCCATGGTAATTGACATTCAGCAAGTGTGCCTCGGCCCGGGAGGAAGTATGGAGAGCTGCCCATCTCTCCCTCCAGTCGACTGGTGCGGAATGCGATGCTGTTCCTGCCTGCTGGCTGGCTCTCCTGGGAGACGGGCTGTGTACTTTAAGGTGGCATTTATGCACTTGAGGTGTTCTATCTGAGCAGAAACTGCGGGTGTGACACAAACTTGTACCGAATAAAGGAGAGTCTCAGAGGCCAAATATAAGGCATGCGTGGAAATCAGTGCAGGGAGACCTCACCTGAAACGGAGTCAGGAAGCCCAGAAGGCGGGGTGCTCATCATAAGCTTTCTGTGGCAGCTGACACCGCATGCCTGGGCATAAAGAAGTTCACTTTACTGCCCCAGCAGAAGGAAGAAAGATTTTCTCCTTGACGAGCAAGAGTCTAGCCAAAGAGAAACCATTGCTACCCTGAACCCTTGCTTTAGACTTTTAGACTTGCAAAGACTTTCCTTCAAAGCAGCCTCTCCCAACTCCCTCCTTTTTCTCTACCAAGTATGGTTCCTCTCCTTTGTTCTCCAGGCTTGGCTATGCTTCGCCATAGCTTGTGTGTCCTGAATTGCCATGCCTCTGCTATTTCTAAATAAACTCATTTTGCTGGTAAAACACTTGCTCTTTTGTTTTTAAGGTTAAAACACGCACTTACTTTTGTGTGGCAACGTTTCCTAGGGCCATGTGTTAGGCCATCGTTCTCTGCTGTTCATCTACAGTTATGCCTCTAGCTCTCTAGCTCTACAGATACATCTCAGCTTCTCCACTTGTGATGGAGCTGTGGGGGGTCAGCACATCACTTCCTGGCTCTAAACCCCAGTGTCCTTGTGTAAAAGATGGGCAATGACAGTAGCTACACCTCAGTAGGCTATTATGTGAATTAAAAGGCACTGGCAGGTGTGGGTCACAGGAAGGTGAAATAAATATTAGCTGTTATGACTTTCATACTAGACATCTGAAGATGGAAGATCGCCCTTCCCTGTAAGCCAGCCCCCAAAACCACCTTCACAGGTTCTGCAGAAAGGCATGGATGTGGAAGAAGCCTGGGTCCTAATCCTAGCTGGGGCTCTGAGTGGGCACTCGACCTTCCACAAGGTCAAACAGAGGTCGGTGGACTGCATCAGTGTTTTTAGCTGATTCATTGGAGCCCCAGGGCAGGGTTCTGGGTCCCTAACTGCCCCCTTTAGCCAGACCAATTCTGGTTTCATCTCTTTTATATGTTGGCATTTCATATGGAATTCATTTGAAAGAAAAGTTCTCACTGCCTCACAATAAAGTTTAAGAGCCACTGCATAAGGTGACCGTTTTTAGTTGCTCAAATGCATGGGTGTAGGTTCAATACTCCCACTGTTGAATTGTTAGAAATATACCTAAGATACTAAAAAATTGGAATGGGGGAAAACTGAAAGTAAGATTTCAATGGATGACTTATGTTTTCCCCCCAAGGTTGGTATAAAAAATGATGAGTTGAAGAACATTTCTCTCTCTCTTTTCTCCCCTTTCTCCCTTCCTGTCTTCCTACTAACAAACATATACAGAGTATCTAATAATCAACAGAAAATGTGTAGGGTACTTAGGATCCAGGAGTAAGCAAACTGACAAAGTCTCTGCTTTTAAAAACTCACAGGCTACGTAGCAAAAAAGACATTAAACAAGTAAACAAACCACGAATTACAAACTGTGAGAAGGGCACGAAGTAAATATAACAAGGTGAAGGGAGACTGACCTACTTAGATAAGATTGTCTAGAAGGGCCTTTAAGAAGGTGGGTGACAAGCCAACACCCAGGCCTGCCAGCTCAGCAATCGGGTGATCTTGTCTCTCAGTCAGCCCCTTAGTCCCTTAGATCTGGTCTCACAGCAACGTTGCCCCTGAGCCTCTACTCCCACTGGGAAAATGTGGCCACTTGTCATTTTTGACAAGCGTGGATGGGAGGGGTAGGCAGGTTCAGGGCTGAAACAGGGAACCAGAGGTCTGCTTTTTTTTTTTTTTTTTTTCTTTTCTTCCCCTTTAAAGAACTTAGCTGGGGCACCTGGGTTATCAGCCCGTTAAGCGTCCAACTCTGATTTTGGCTCGGGTCATGAACTCAGAGTTTGTGAGTTCAAGCCCTGCATCAGGCTCTGCTCTGACAGTGTGGAGCCTGCTTGGGATTCTCTCTCTCTCTGCCCCTACCTTGTTAGTGCTGTCTTTCTCTCTAAAAATAAATAAATAAATTTTTAAAAAATTAAAAAAAAAAAAAAGAACTTAGCTACTTAGCCCTTGAGATGTTTTGTTTTTTCCTGTAAATGAGGAACTGTGAATAGAAAATTTCAATTCCTGATTTTATGTATATTATTTTTGAAGTAGGTAATCTAGGTACTTGGTTCGAAATTTAAAAAAAAAATTATAAAAACAGTGGTTGGGCTCTGGGGCTGGGCTGTTTGGACTCCAACCCCAGCTCTGCCAATGACTCATTGTGTGACCCTGGAACAAGGTATTCAAGAACTCTGTACCTCAGTTCTCTCAGCTGTAAAAGAGCAACAATTACACACGCACAAAAACAGTGCCTTCCTCACAGCGTTGCTGTGACAGCTAGATGTTACAACTTAGCACAGCATCTGGCAGATGGCCCTAAATTAATGCCACTATGCAACAGAAGCCCAGGAAGAAGCCTGGACTGCCCACAGCCATGTCTCACTTTTCCTTCCGATGTTACCAACTGGATACTCGAAACCCTTATTTTTCTCTGGCTCTTTCTAAGAACGCTATCTTGGCATATTGATATGTTGTCTAAAACTAAGCCAATAACATGTAAAGATTAACCAAATAGGAAACACTAATTTTTGATGCTATTAATTAGCTACAAACCATTCAGGCATATCAGAAAAGGGGAAAGGGACAGCTGATAAAAACCTAGGCTGCCAGGCAGGAGGGGGGCCAGATCTGGTTAACACTGGCTGGAACATTTCTATAACCCTCTGAATTTAATTTGTTAATTTGCCCTCGATGGAAGTTCTCTTTACCTTCAACATGACTGAGCTCCTGTCTGTCAAAACGTCACTTTGCAATGGTGACTTTAAGACCTCCTTTCAGCTACTTATCACTAATATATATCTTGGGTGCCTTTGCTCAAGGACCATGCTCTCTGTTCCTGTGGTTTATTTAGGACACTTAACATAACATATTATTTGTTCTCTCATGGCAAGGTCTCCTTCTGACAGCTGAGATTCTGTTTTTCTGTCATAAGTAATTATAAATGTACATCTCTAAAAAGATTCCCAATTTGGGGGGCATAATTTATTTCAGACAGTAAATCATGGAGACATCTCCATCCCTTGGGCAGCCAAAATGTACACTTCAGATGTATGAGCTCTCACTCTGAATTCTCCATACCTGAAGAAAAATGGGATGCTCCCCTTTCTCCCTGGGGCAGTTAGGGGGAAAAATGTGGCACCTTTGTTGGAGCAGTTTATATTGGCTTCAGTTTCTTTATTATTATTATTATTATTATTTTTAACCTCAGATGTAGCGTTCCATCTTCAAAATTCAACTCTGAAAACCATCTCAGGGAGCCCCACTCTGAGGTTATTTGCCACTGCAGCTATGCACGTTAGACTCTCCCTACCCCTTCCATCTCAAGCCCTCTGTTCCCACCAAAGATTCTTTTCCCTTCCTCCTCTATGCACTCCTGACAATCATGTTCCCTGCTCACAACCAAAAACTAATGATTCATTTCTAGGACTCTGGCCAACAAAGGGAACCCAAGGCAAATCTTCACTCCTGCTTCCTTCCCATTCTTCCATTGCTACTTGTTATAACTCTGTGCCAGCCTTATCTTTAAAGACAAGTAGCCCTGTATTAGTGAAAACATGTATCTAGTGATGTGGGAGTATCAGATCTGCTTTATAATAATATGAACAGCTAATATTTGGTAGGTGCTATTCTAAATGCTTCGTGTACAGTATGCCTTAGTGAATCTTCATGAAAAGCTTTCAGGTGGACATTATTATCAGTCTAATTTTACAAATGTGTTAACCAAGGGGTGCCTGGGTGGCTCAGTCGGTTGAGTGTCTGACTTCGGCTCAGATTGTGAACTCGCAGTTTGTGGGTTCGAGCCCTGCATTGGGCTCTCTGCTGTCAGGGCAGAGCCCACTTCAGATCCTCTGTCTCCTTCTCTCTGCCCTTCCCCTGCTTGCTCTCTCAAAAAATAAATAATTAAATTAAAAAAAAAAACAAACAAATGCAGTAACCAAAAGTCATACATGTCACACAGCAGAAATTGGTAGAGCTGGAACCCAGATGAAGGTCAATTTGATACCAAAGGACTTATCATTCTATAAAATGAAAGCACAGGCTACCTCATTTTGGGGGTGCAAGCCTAAATGGTTAGCATTTAATAAAAACAGTGGCATCTCAAAGTGACTGATTTTCTCTATTTGTAGTTAACTATTTTAATTTTTTTATGTATAGCATTTTTCATATTCCTACCTTGAACACTAAAGCTTCCAGAAGAATCCAGATGCTGTTCTGTTGGCTGCTGACTAGGAGGAACAATCGGTGGGCTCAACATATTTAACCAGTCCCTAAAAAGAAAAGAAGAAAGTAAATAAACAACAGGTCTACAATTTCACATATAAGTTTTATCTTTCCCCTGGAGTTTTAATTTCCTGGGGCTTCCACAAAGAAACATTTTTTTCCTTCTTTCATATTTCAGAAGGACAAAATGTCTAGAAGTTAATATTCAGTTCTGTAATCGAGTAATATAATGTCAACCACTGAACTAACTAGTTGTTCCACATATACATCAACTAACGACAACTACTCCTCTTGAAAGATTATCATTGTGGCTCTCACACGGTACACAATCCCTCTCATGTAAGAAAGTTATTTCAGTGACTCAGAAGAAATGCGGCAAAGACAAAGCTCCTTATGACCCTAAGAAAGCCTGGCAAAGTCACATGTCACTCCATGACAACACTCCAAAACAGAAGGAGGTCTTGGAGCGGTCAGAAACCAGCCACAATGGTGGGGTCCGCAGGCATTCACTAAGTGCCTTAGAGCAGCAGAGGGCAAAAGCAGGAACAGTGAGGGGAGCTGGGTCCCTGAGTGACCTGTTCCTTCAGTTCTCCCACTAAGAATGGGGGCAAAAACCACTCCGGAAAGCCCCTCCTACATTCCATCTTTCTGCCTCCAACTGCCAACCTCATTTCCCAACATTCTTTACTCCCCTTCCTCCTTCTTTCTTTCCCAGTCCTCCAGGTCCCCCTAGGAGGTAGCTGCATGCGTGTGATGCACGTGGGTGACCGCCAGAGGGTGCAAGTCAGTGTGTGTTCTACTTCAAGCCTCTCTCCTCTCTAAACTCGACACAGCTTCTTCAGGGGAAGGGAGCAGGAAGGGAATGTGAAGGATGTTCCAACGTGAGCTCTACTGCTTGCACTGATTTTATTTACCTTATTGTTCACCTTGCATCTGGATGTTTTACCTTATTCTTCTCAAGAGGAGCATGTCCTCATGACTAAACAATGTCTTTCTAAATTTCTGTATTGCCTACTGTCTTTACCTACAATGGGAGACAGTCCCAACAGTAACTAAGAGCACTGGCTCTCCAGGCCAATCTCAGCTCCATGTTTCCTCACGTTGAGAACATGGCCAAGCCACTTAACATCATAAGCCTCTTTTCTAAAGAGGAGTAATAATAGTACCTTGGAGTTTTATGTTAGGATTAAATGAAAAAAAAAAAAAGGATGAAAAAATTTTGGCATGGATCTGGGTATAGAATCACATTCAATAAATTTCAGCTATGACCACCATTGTCTTTATTATTGATGAAAATCATAGCACGGCTTTACCTACAATGATAAATAAACCATGGTAGGAGGAATTGGATTTTGTTGGAATTAAACCCAAGGTGGTAGAATGGTTACAAGTCTCTACAGGAGACGTTTTCCATGAAAGCCCTTTACTCTTCTAGTAAAAAAAGTATCTCAATGTAAAAATTACCCAATTCCTATTTGTAATATTTTAAGACACTTCTCACCTTAGCTATCACTAGATTATGGCTAGTGAAATAAGGTGAACACAGTGTATAACTGAATTTCATAATAACACATTAAGGACATCAGAAAGGATTTGTCACAGACTTCCAAGCTAATGGGGAATTTTCTGATAAGCACCTTTTATTTAGTCCATTTCATTACAGTAGACCAAAAACTCCTACATTATGGAAAATTACAAGGTCACATACAAATTACCAGCTCCAGTGACCTCATTACTCAGTAAGAGTGTTGGAGAGCAAGGATGAACAACAACAAACAATAATGTTATCATGTGATGACATCCCCAGTGACAAATCAGAAGACATTCTGCACTGGCAACAGTAGCTCCTACTCATGGACCATGGACATGGGGAAAATGTAGATGAGGGTTGTGTGACTATTATAAAAGGCAAGACATTCACTTCTTAGGCAAGTTATTTGATTAGTATTTTTCCTTCTCAGAAGTAGCTATGAAAAGTACAGAGTTCTTCCTTGTGTGATTTTTTTGATTGTTTTAAAATAATTTCAGATTTACAGCTTTTCTGTAAGAAATACAAAGAATACTTCTTTGCAAGAAGAGTGTAAAGAACTCCAATATATCCTTCCTCCAGATTCCCCCATTTAAACACTTTATCAATTTGCTATCTATCTATCTATCTATCTATCTATCTATCTATCTATCTATCATTTCTCTATCTAAACAGGGTCTGGCAAACTATGGCCCATGGGCAAAGTCTGGCTTACTGCCTGTTTTCGTACAAGGCTATACAAAATAAGAATGGCCTTTACATTTTTAAGTGGTTGGAAAATTAAAACAGTATTGTTTCATGACATATGATCATTATATAAAACTCAATGTCAGTGTCTATAAATAAAATTTTATTGGAATAAAGCCATGTTTGCTTTTTATGTATTGTCTATGGCTGCTTTTGTGGTACAATGACAGAGGTTAAGTATTTGTTATTTGGCCCTCTACAGAAAAAGTCTGATGATCCCTGGTCTATAACTATAGGCTCATTTCTCCAACACTAACACTACACCACAGATTCATTCTCATCTCTCCTCTTGCCATAGTTGTAACTCTTTTTGATGGTGAGGTACATGGCTCCCATTATCCTCAATAAATTTACTTATTTTCTAAACTATAGGACATACCAAAAGTAGTTTCAGAATTGCTAGGCAAACAAAACAAAACAAAACCCCAAACCTACTCTCTAGAGTTCTCTATTTAGGTTTCTTTTTATCCCTTAGTCAAAATACTATGTTCTAAATTTACTTGGGTTAGATCTTTTCCCCCTCCTTTTCAGCGTGGTTGTATTATTTGTTTTAAATATAGCTAGACTCATCCACTTGTGTTTGTACATTTTAGGCATTTTTTTCTCCATTAACTGGTTTTTATTATTTTTGTTGTTGTTGAGTATGTAAAATGTTAACAGTTCAAAGTCAAAATATGCAGAAAGTCATATTCAGGTAAGAGTTACATTTCCCCCATGCCTCCTAGACTGTTTCCACCCCCTCATCACTTCTATGCCATCCTCACTCACCCCTGTATAAGAAATCCATTTCATTAGTTCTGGTATCTGCTTTCTATGTATCTTTTTGCAAAAAAATAAGCAGCTACACGTCTAATGCAGAAGGTAGCATATTATAATGACTCTTGAACTTTGATTTTTTCAACTTAAAATATAACCTGGAAATCACTGATCCCAGCTCACAGAAAGCACCTCATTCTTTTTCACAGCTGTGTAGTACTCCATGCATGACTATACCATCATGTATTTCATCACACTCTCCTATGTTTGGGCATGTTTTCAATATTTTGCAATTATTTCAATTAATGCTGCAGTGAATAACCCTGAGCTATCTATTTTTGTATACTTGGAGATATATCTTCAAGGTAAATTCCTAGAAGTAGAATTCCTGGGACAAAAGGTAAACGCATACTTGGTTTTGTTAGATATTGGCAAAAGCCCTCCACAAGAGCTGTACCACCTGTGTTCCCACCAGCAATGCAGGACAGTGCTAGTTTCTCTACAGCCATGTCACAACAGTATGTTGTCAAGTTTTTAATGCTTTCCAGTCTGAGAGATAAAAACTGATATATTAAAGTAGTTCTGATTTGTATTTGTTCTCAATATGAGCATTAGGAGTGGAGTTGACTGTCTTCATTTGCATAAGGCCATGTATGTAACATATAAATATATGCATATATGCATTTTATATCAATAATTTAGGTCTGTTCATTTCTTTGCCCCTTTTTCTATCAAGTAAGCCCTCACTTTGTCATGTGTCTTTGGTTACCCTGGTTTTTTATTTTTTTTTGCCATGCAAAAATTAAAAAAAAATCTTTCTGTAATCAAATATATTAATCTTTTCTTTTATTGCCTCTGTATTTTGAGTTATAGTATATGGTGTGAGTTTATTCTGGCATAAAGTGTATCTAGTTTTATATATATATTTTTTAATTTTTTTTTAATGTTTATTTATTTTTGAGACAGAGACAGAGCATGAACAGGGGAGGGTCAGAGAGAGAGGGAGACACAGAATCTGAAACAGGCTCCAGGCTCTGAGCGGTCAGCGCAGAGCCCGACGCGGGGCTCAAACTCACGGACCGCGAGATCATGACCTGAGCCAAAGTCAGACGCTTAACCGACTGAGCCACCCAGGCGCCCCTAGTTTTATCTTTTAAAAAGGACTGCAGAATTTTCTTGACAAGTGATGTTATTTTAACTTAAGATTTAGAAGATTTTATACAATTAAGAAATTTTGATCAGAGCAATACACTTGTTTGGCTTTTTACTAAGTATGCATTTACAAAGTATATTTTCAAAAAAAAAGAAAGAGTTCTATGTTAACTATAAAATCAGGACTTTTCTTGCAGGACTTTTGAGAACTTTTAACACACTGAATCTCCCCAGAGGAGGACAGAGTATATACAGCACTGCCTACGTGCGTGCACCTGGAACATCTCTTCAGATCATGAGTCCATAGACCACACCTTGAGAAACGCCGCTTCAGGTTATACCATTTTCCCCATCCGGGTGCCATTGTTTTTGTTTGTTTTGTTTTATTTTCCTTTGTATATATTTAACAATTTCATTTTCTCAAGAGCATTTTTGGGTGGCTTTTTTTTTTTTTTTAATTTTTTTTTTAATGTTTATTTATTTTTGAGACAGAGAGAGACAGAGCATGAAATGGGGGAGGGTCAGAGAGAGGGAGACACAGAATCTGAAACGGGCTCCAGGCTCTGAGCTGTCAGCGCAGAGCCCAACGCGGGGCTCGAACCCACGGACCGAGAGATCATGACCTGAGCTGAAGTCGGCTGCTTAACCGACTGAGCCACCCAGGCACCCCTGGGTGGCTTGTTAATAAGCACAAGTACGTAGTCTAGCATCTGTATCTTATATGTTTATATTTTCATATGGAATATTTAATGCTAATCAACTTGACCCTTTATCAGCTTCTTTAAGCATGCCTTCCCCACAGGAAGCAGCAAACATCTGAGGAAGCGGGAGTTTGGCTGAGGCACACTCACAGAGTGCCTGCCCGGCTGGGGCAGGAGATCTGAAGGGGCTCCCTGGCCAGCTCTCACCCCAGCTCAGCTACTGCGCTCTCCAGTTGGCTCTTGCTCTTTGTTCCGCCACTTTCATACTCGCCTTGTCTTTTGCACTTGATACTCTTGTTGCTTTTCTGAGCTCTGATTATAACCCTTTTCTCCCAAGGACGGACTCTTGTTTTATGAAAGCCTCTAACTCCTTTGGTGGATGGATACCCTTTCCAGTCAGGCCTGCCCTCTGAACATGCTCGGGTGCTGCTGCATCCTCTCCCCTCCTCTCCTGGGTTCAGGCAGCCCCCTCCCCCACAACCCAGCCTCTCTTCCTGAAACTGGAGAGGAAGGACTTCCAGGCATGCTGAGCACTGTCACCGGAAGATGTTGTTTTACCTAAGAGTCAAGACAATGGATTCACATTAAATACCACATATAAAAATATAGTGCAGATGGAGAATAAATACCATCTCGTGAATTTTCACAATGGCCAGATTTACCTAATATTAAAATCTTGGCCAAAAAAGAATACCACACTGTTTTCCTCCCACTTGCATGCCAGATTTCTTCGAAGCACTGAACATTAAATGAATCAGATATTCTTACAACTGAGGATGCTGTCCTCAGTTAAGACAGACTATGGTTTCAGTGCCTTCATTTAAAAAGATTTTTTGGGGGGACGCCTGGGTGGCTCAGTCGGTTAAGCGTCTGACTTCGGCTCAGATCATGATCTTATGGCTCATGATTTCGAGCCCCGAGCCCTGTGTGGGCTCTGTGAGGACAGCTTAGAGCCTGAATCCTGCTTTGTATTCTGTGTCTCCCTCTCTCTCTGTTTCTCCCTCACTTGCACTCTGGCTCTCTGTCTCTCTCTCTCAAAAAAAAAAAAAAAAAAAAAACAAGAACAATTTTACATACATTTATTTCATTAATGTGTTTCCTGTAAATACATTATATGTGTACATATATATATATATATATATATATATATATATATACTTATATACAAATACATTATATGAAGCCAACAATTTAGCTTAATCTCTCTACATATTTGGTAACCATTTACTGAACTCCTGTGTGTCAGATCCTGGGGAATCAGAGAGCTCATAGTCTGACAGATGAAGCATTTTCGCCAGCAGAAAATGAACTACAACATGAGCTGTTCACAAAGGTTGCTGTGGGGCTGATCAGATCACCTGCTTGTTCCCTTCAAAGACGTCTCTTGTAATGAAACTTCTACAGTCTTGTATACACTGAAGTATTTATTGGGGGGAGGGGGTAATTACTTGAGAAATCTAAAAAAGATCTAAGAGATCCAGACACATTTTTCATCTAGCTTTTATTTACACCCTGAGCTACCTGCTGTCATAAAGCCCCGGGTCAGAGGAGCCAGCCAGTGAAATATTTATATGGGAGATCTTATAGCAGGAAGTTAGCAATTTGCAGCAACTTCTATCCAATACCTAATGATATTTATCATGTGGTGCCAGGTCATTTCTTATTCATTGAGGGAAATGTGGGTTTTAACAATCTTGTTATGGCCAGGGAGTAGACTGGGGACAAGCCTGGGAAATATCTTTCTCTGGGGAAATTAACAAATTTGTTTTAAAAGCCAGTGAATACTGTTTTCCCAGAAAAACATACATAAATACCAAATTTTACTTCCAATTTTAGGAGGTCATAGATCATCCAAAGCCCAGTCATGGACTTCTGGACTCCCAAGTTAGGTACCTCTACACCTTGCAATATCGTGGGGGTGGTGGTGTTTCTTGTGGTGTAATTTCCAAGGTTGGCAAAGTTTTTCTGTGAAGGGCCAGACAGAAAATACATTGGGCTTTACAAGCCAAGAGGTCTCTGTTGCAACTACTCAACTCTCCTGCTGTAGTGTGAAAGTACACATAAACAGTAAGTAAATGAATGGGCATGGCTACATTTCAGTAAAACCTTACTTAGAAAATATCATGCCATGAGCATCATCTGGCCCGCCGGCTGTAGCTGAATGACCTCCGTGTTAGAGCAAGGAGCCGTGAGGTGAAACATTCTCAAGGCTCTAATGAAAATTCCTGTCGATTTTCCTACTACATGTGTTTGTAATCCGACTTTCTCACCAACTCTACTTCTACTACCAACGCCCATTGATGACTGTGCCTTATGCTCTCTGCAGCAAAGGCTTTTAATGGACCCCTCACTGCCATTCATTCTGGCTTCCCTTCTCTGTTGTCTACACTGGAGCCAAAATTCCTATCTGATTATGTCAATGTCTGGTTTAAAACCCCTCAGCATCACTGGGAGGATATTGTACTTGAGGGAAAAACCCGAATCTTTATGCTGGCCTTTGAGGCTTTGCATAAACGAGTCTCTATGTATTTTTTTCTAACCACATCTTGCATTATTCTCCCTCTCACACACTTAGTTCTAGCCATGCTGGTCTTCCCTCAATTTCTGGAATACGCCATGTTCCCTACTATCATGGGACCTTTGGCCAGGCTGTGCCCCCTTGTCTAGAGCACGCTCTCCTCCCCTGTTTTTACCTTTCCTTGGCCTGGTAAAGTCATACCCAAACTTGTGATTTTAGCTGAAGCATCACTCTCTCAGGAAGTCTTGTCCAACACACCCTCTCCAATCTAGCTGAGTTGCTTTGTTACTCCTTCTGATAGAGCCACTGTGATCTTCTCATTAAGAGCTCTTATCTCAGCTCATAATTACATTCTCATTTGTTTGATCATTTGATATATGTATTTTCCCCCAATTGCTTCTTACCAAGCAGGGTGCCTGGCACAGGGTAGGCACTTCCTCCATATTTATCAAGGGCATGACTATTGAAAGAGTCTCTTTGGCAGTTCAGAATACTGAGTGCCACTCATTGTTGAAAGTTTCCCTAACAATCGTTAATACTGTTGCAACACTCTCCATATTTTCCCTCCATTTTGTTCCTTCTCCACCTGCCAGGAGCATGCTACTGGTTCTTCATCATGTGCTTGGCACACACAATTTGGGGCAAATCTGGAGACACACATCTTGTCTCTTTATAGCCATGACAGAAAAATTTAATTTTCTGCCTTAGAAAATAGAATGTTGGTTCAGATACATGTTTACTAGGATAAAAAAAAACAACTAAGAAAATATGCTTCTTTCTTTCTTCCTTTTCTTTCTTTCTTTTTTTTTTTTTGAAAGCTAAATAGCTTTTATCCATAGGATTTCTCTCCACTTGAAGTAAGAAGATCAAATTATAAGTTGGGAACTCTTTCGTATATCTTTTAAGATGAACTGGAATAAGAATTAAGATGCTATTGTGTAATTCTGGTTCGTTTTCCACAAGAATATTCTAACCTCAGTGTTGGATTCTTAGTGTTTGAAGGTTGCCTTCTATAACATTCCCACAAAGTGATGATCTAATCTATACCTGGGTATCAGTAACTGTGTATGTACTACTTTAAAAAGACCATATTTCCTTTTCAAAAACTTTGTTAAATGTTTTTTCTCATGTTGAGGCAAAATCTGTTTTCATCACCACCTATTTTTCCTTTCTTTCCCCTTGGCACTTTCAAGGAACAGTTGTAATCTCTCTTTAAGGCACAGTAGAAGAGAGCTAAGGGACTGTCCAGAACTCCTTCCCCTGCTCTCTGGAACAGCAGCCTGTAACCACATGGCCTCCTGGGAGTTATCATGTGAGCCTGCAACCTCAGTTGACTGGCCCATTATGTGGACACCTGACTTAAACTGGGCCAACTGTGTTTCCCTAGAACTTTTGAAACTGGATCTGAAAAGGAGAGACAGTCTCAAGTAAAGATGGATGCCAAAAGAAGCAGAACTCAGATGTCATTGGTCACCATATTTCCTATCACACAGAGGAAGCTAGTCTCAAAAGAGAATGAGGAAGCTTAAAGTCTGGATTCTGGGAATGAAACAGTGTTGGTACCATTGAATGAATATGGAACCTGGGGAGAAGAAACCAGTTTGGGCAATCCAGGATTTTGGTTTAGCACATGAGGAATCTGAGGTCTTGGTAGTTTCTCCAAGGGAAGATGTGCTGGAAATACTTAGGGATCCATTACTAGCCCTAACCTTGGATCTTGAATATGTTGGCATATCTCTAGTACCCACTGCACCATCTTAGTCAATGTTTCTAGAATCTCTCTTTTGTTCTTCCCCCACTCAATCCGGATTCCCACTAATCCAATCCAGAGTGAGTTTCTAAAAATTTACTCTTAGGGAAAAATTCAAAATCACCACATTGGCCTAAAGCTTTACATAGTCTGGTCCTATCTCTACAGAGTATTTTTGTGCCTTCCCCTCACTCTCACCATCATGCTACCTCCAGGCTTCAGAGGGAGAGCCACATCCTTAACCTCTTTTCTCATAATTGCCTAGTGCTATAGAGTGAAGGTCTGTATCCCTCCAAAATTCTTATGTTGAAAACTAATCCCCACTGTGATGGTATCTGCAGGTGAGGCTTTGGGAAGTGCTTAGGTTGTGAGGGTGGAGCCCTCATTAATTAGATTAGAGCCCTTTTAGAAGTGATCCTAGAGAGAGCCTTTGCCCCTTCTGCCGTGGGAGAACACAGTGAGAATACCACTGTTTCTGAACCAAAAAACAAGCTGTGACCACATTATAAGCTCCATCAGGTCAGGCAATCATGTCTGTTTTCTTTACCTTGGGCCTGATGCGTAATAGATGCCCAACAAATGTTTGTTGAATGATTATATTGAAGTAAAAAAAACATGTTTGTTGAATGAAAACTTGTAGGAAGGACCGTCAGGGCTATAAGAGAAGGACCTCCAGGTGTGAGTGGGGAATGGATGAGTTCTTGAGAAACACCTGATAGGGAGGTTAGAATGTGCTCTGAGAGTGGCAGGAACAACAGCACAGGCCAGGAAAGGCAGCTGGTTCAGAACAATATGGGAATTATTTTTCCCAGATCTTTCTTCTCCTCCCATCCTGAAAGTGCTCAGAAGATGTTTACATTATGGTGGGATTTGGACTAGGACTACGTTTCTTCCATAGCAAAAGCTGGGAAACACGTTGCATAAAGAAGGACTGTGTTTTCACCTCACATCAACCTATGTTTATTTGGAGACATGCAACAAACAGTCACACAAAGGGGAAATCATACTCTTTCTTCTTCTGGCCTCTGCAAAATCATCTTTCCTGCCCATGCTTGTGTCAGAAAATCCATAAAATGGGGAGAACCCAGCTCCCTCCAAGTGCTCAACACTCCAACAAATCACAAAAATCATTAATTCTTCTTCCTCTATTAAATATACTTTATAAGTTCTCTGTAGAATTGAATCTTTCCTGTTTGGCAGTATTTCCCCTCAGGCTAAAAAAATACTAATGATACAGCATCTTGGGACCATTTTACAGACACTGACTCATTAGATATGGCAGATAATTCAACTCTAGAGGCACAAATCCAGGCATCAGCCATCAAATTCAACTACAGTATGTGAACAGTGATAGTGATAGCCCATCTCCTTGAGACAACATGGAGAAAGGCTGAGCCCTTCTTTGACTTCTTTATACTGTTACCAGCATAGTTGCTTTATGATTTCACATTGAATAGAGGTTTATTGAACCTCCGGACTGTCTCAGACTTTATGCCGGGTACTGAGGAGTAAGACATGATTCTGCCCTTGAGGAATTCAGTCCTGTGGAGACGGATTGTTAGACCAACATTTAGGAGAAGGTTTCAGGTAGGGGTTTCGGAAAAAGTGATGAAAGGGTTGTTCCTGAAGGATTAGGAGGAGGCAGCAAGACAGGGAAAAGATGGAAGGATATTCTAGAAAAAGCAGCATGTTCTATATCAGAAAGGTGTGGAGAGCTGGGAGCACCCCTACTAGTGTGAAATGATGGGCACCGGGCATACATATGTATGCACTAGATGATGGGACTGTAGTCAATTGCTGAAGAAGGCAGGGGTCTTAGGTGACAAACCTAAGTGGCAAAAGTTCTAAAGTTTCAGGAAACTCAGTGTGAGCTGGTAGGAGTGCAAACTGGTGAAAAATATGGTAATATCAGTCAAAGTTACCTTTGGACCAAATAATTTCACTGCTGGGCATTTATTGTAAACACATACTTGCCCAAGCTCACAAAAAATATGTGCATGAGGATGTTTATCACAGCACTGTTTACAGTAACAAAAAGTTAGAAACTATCTAAATGTCCATCAGCAGAGAACTGGCTGAATAGATTATGGTACATTAAAACAATGAAATAACATCCGGCAGTTAATGAAGAATGTGTTCACCTGTATGTGCAAATTCAGAAAGATGTCCAAAATCTATTCAGTAAAAATCTAAAAAGCAAGTTATAGAGTCTTATCTCAGGTATGTTGAAAAAACATACAAATAAAACATGCAATTTCCTTGTAATAGGCACTGAAAGTTTCTGAAGGGTGCACAAGAAACTGTTAAGCATCAGCATACCTGGGAGTAGAAATGTGGGTTTGGGGGTGGGTGGAGTAAGACCTGTTTCTCACTTTCTATCTTTCTGCTCTGATTGAATTTTCTTCTACTTTCCTTTTTAAAGGCAGATTCTCTCTCTTCAGGAGCTATTAATTTGATGACATCTGTAAGAAAACTTTTCTGAAACACAGCTTCAAAGTATCTCTTAAAAAGCATTTCAAGTGATGAGTGCTAGGAGAGAAACAGGAGTCTAGGTTGGTCTCTCAACCAATAGGGGAGGAGAGAGGAAAACAGTGCGTTCCTCATGCCAACATGCACATCTGAGCTGATCCTAGCAGCCTTCCCCATTGGAAATATCAACTTCAATGATGAAAGCAGAACATTTTGGGTCTTTATAAATGTTGGTAATGTTCCTGGAAATTGTCAAGTTTTCATTTGCATAAACAACAGCTGCTTTATCTAATGCTATAGATATGACTAAAAAAATAGGTGGTGGCTTTTTATTATTACTTTTTTTAACACATCATCCATGATCCTGATTATTAAAACAAAATTGTTCCTGGGCTGAGATCTGAACTGTCATGTCTGACAACTCAATGAGATAACCTGATAAAGAGTGGTTATAATCAGAAAGCTGGAGGATGCTGTGCAATAGGCCAGACTAAAAGCTCAGAGGGAACACACAGACTTTTTCATTTTAGAAGATGTATTCATGGAAATATGGAAAAAGAAGCTTAATATAATGTTTTAATCTGCTTTTCAAAGGATCCCTCCCTCCCTTCCTTTTTCCTCCCCCCTCCCTCCCTCCCTTCCTTCCTCCCTCCCTCCCTCCCTTCCTTCCTCCCTCCCTCCCTCCTTCCCTTCCTTCCTTCTTTCTTTTAGTTGCTGTAAGATTAAAGGTCTCAGTGTCATGGAAAACCAAGCTGACTCACTTATCCTTTACCTTTCACTGGAGGGGAATCATTTTGGGGTGAAAATTCTCAAGGAAGTCAGTTTATCTCCTCAAAACAGAAAAAACTAATCAAGCATTGTCTGATTAATTAGAGACACTTGAAAAAAATGCTATCAAGGCCTACAGCTGTAATCAATTCAATCAACATGCAGAGAGCCAATCTGGTTTTCTTGATTAACAAAGCTGAATGTTAAACAGAGAAGTGTGACATTGTAGTGCCATTAGCTAAGGTTACAAATTGTGCATTTTTCCTACATGTTCAAAGTCAGGTCAGGATAAAGTGAAAACTCTCTTATGATGAGGGTCATGGGCATGAACATTACAATTCTCCCTCTTGATATTTCCATGTCAGAAGAATAAGTTTCATCTAAGTAGTAGAAATGGGTAGTAACTTCAGAAGGCTTCAGTGCAGACACACAAAAAAATCAAGTACTTGAAAAGATAATACAATAATAAAACAAAGACAAAAAAAGTGATGTGAGATTTCTCTCAGTTTAGTGTCACCCAAGTTGGTTATGGAATTCATCAGAAACAGACATGCCAGGCATAAAGAGATAAAATTTTTCTTACTACATTTTTAAGATGTGGATGTGAAATGCATCTATATAGTGGCTGATGAGTAAATTGGAAAATTCAATTTGCTTATTTTATTTGCATGAAGTCAATTTAAATGTCAATTAATGGTTTGTTTCTTGCTCTTTAAAATCAGTTATAACTATAAAGTGATGATTATATTTTGTGTAGTCGATCTTTGCAACACAGTCTGGAATTCTGTCTGTGAAAACAGCAATTCTCAATCTTTTGGAGATAAAAAATTCTCTCCCTCTCTCTTTTTTCTTTTTTGTGCTTAGAATTTAGTAAGAGCACAAATAAATACTTGCTAACTAGTGTATTGCAATCAGATACATTTGTTGCATGTAATGTTACCAAAATAGTTTAATTATGGAAATATGGAAATAATTTACATAAAAAGTAAATTGAAAAGAATTCAAGGTAATATCAATATCATTCCCATTCACATGTTTTCTTGAAGAGAGGTGGAAAGAGTATGCATGGCATATAGAAGTCACTCCATAAATACTTCTGGAGGAAACTCCTGAAGAGTTCAAGCCTGCCCACTAGTAATGTATTGTAGTACCTGTGATTTTGGTTGGCCACTTTTCCTCTCCCTCTTCTGAGAATGTAGCTTTTCTTTCTTATGGGCAACCCACTTCATGTGGTTTGGGGGAGTGCTAAGACCTTCCTTTACTCTCAGTATGGGGGCAGACATGAAAACCAAGGTATGCCAGAGGCCACTCTCAGACTTTTGCTGGGTTTATGAACAGGGTCCTGACTCATGTCCACTAAAATGTATACATGCTAATGGTATCTACTGAGTATATTTTCCGGACAGAAATTGAAAGGTAGAGGAAAACGATATGAAGCTGTGATATTTCTTTTTTTTTTTTTTTTAATGTTTATTTATTTTTGAGAGAGAGAGAGAGAGAGAGAGAGAGAGTGGGGAAGGGGCAAAGAGAGAGTGAGACACAGAATTGGAAGCAGGCTCCAGGCTCTGAGCTGTCAGCACAGAGCCCGATGCTGGGCTTGAACACGCAAGTGGGGAGACCATGACTTGAGCTGAAGTTGGACACTTAACCGACTGAGCCACCCAGGCGCCCCGAAGCTGTGACATTTCTTAACAGGTCCTTCCGAAACCTTACATTTCTATGGGAGACAAATACTGTTTTACCCAGCAGAAGGATGCACATAGAGTAAAGACTTCTCATTCAAAATAAACACATCTTTGGGAATGCAGGGCAAACAGCTGTCTCGTGAAACAACAGGTTTTATCTTCATCTTTGAAGAAACATTAAAAATAGATCTGAATGCCTGCTCTTGCCACTTTATGCTTTTGTTCCAAGTATTGAGAATAGAATGGTGACCAAGCCACAATCCCCACTCACAAGGAGCTTAGAGTCTAGAGGTGGATACAGGTAATAAATAAGTATACAGAGAAGTGGTGGGGTTCAGAATATACCATCCCAAAAGTGGCCAAAATGCCACTTTGACATAAGGATTATTTGGAGCTGAAGGCAATGATAAGAAGTAGACACAAGAAAAAGTCTTTGTCTCCCCTCTCTCTACCAGGAAGGGCTGGATGGTTTTTACTCATTGGAGACAACTCTAGACTCTTACCAGACACAACACAAGAGGAATCTACATAGCAAACCTTACTAACTTGCTCTTATCTTCCATTGGTTCCTACCATATATTCATCCTTCCACAATCTGCCACTTTTAGAAGCTCAAAGTCCCTTTCCTTTGTCTTACCACTTTTCTACAAAATAGACTTTTTTTTTAAGATGCTTTATGAGCCCAAGTTCTAACCATTCTTTTGAGTTACTCATCACTGAGAACTTCTGTGTGTATGCACTTTGCAGGTGTTAATAAGTCTCTGTTTTTCTTTTGTTGTCTTTTGCCACTCTAATTTTCAGGTGAGCCTGGAGAGGTAGAGGGAATAAGGTTTTCCTCCCCTACAGAAGGAATATTATTTCAGATAGCAAAAAGTATTCTACACATCTATAAGTAAAATTAGATTTAATAATTTTATTAATTAAAAATTAATTAAATAAAAGACTATTTGATGTTAACAGCTCTAGCACAAAGTAAAGGTGATAGGTCCTCATAAAAACTCCAACCTGTTTCATACAGACTGGTCCTAAACACACAGGGAGAATGGGAACCACAGGATGGCTGATTTGAGATCATCTCCCAGAGACAGATGTTTCTAATATAACGAGCCTCTCAGATGAACAAGATAAATTCATATTTAAACCATGTTTACTAAGAGACTCTTAAATACAGAGCACAAACTGAGGGTTGATAGGGGGTGGGGGAGAGAGGGGAAAATGGGTGATGGGCATTGAGGAGGGCACTTATTGGGATGAGCACTGGGTGTTGTATGTAAACCAATTTGACAATAAATTATATTAAAAAAATAAACCATGTTTACCTGTCACTATCACTGAGAATCCATAGATATTTTCAAGCTCCTACATGTGTAGAGAACTTTACAAGGAGTAATGGGGAGGAATGAATCAGAGAGAAGTCCATGACTTTATTTATTTATGCATTTTTGAGAGAGAGACAGAGAGAGAGTGAGCAAGCATGAGCGTGCACAAGTGAGCAGGGGAGGGGCAGAGAGAGAGGGAGAGAATCCCAAGCAGGCTCTATGCTGACAGCATAGAGCCTGATGTGGGGCTTGATCTCACAAACCATGAGATCATGACCTGAGCTGAAATCAAGAACCAGGTGCTGAACTGACTGAGCCACCCAGGCACCCCAGAAGTCCATGACTTTAGACTGACCACCTCAATTTCTAGGATCAATTTCCTAAAACCCAGGAAGGCTTGACTGGTCACAACATGGAATGCTAACATCTTCCTATGCTGTGTATCTGGATGAACAAGTGGCTAGGGGTGGGACTGTAGCAATAGCAATAACTACCTCCACTGCAGCAGAAAATACCTCAATAATCCAGCATGGAGCTGGACATTAGACACATATTTAGGGTACCAACATACCATAAAACTTAAGTTGCACAGTTTTTGATTTGAGCTTACATTTCCTTTTAGGCTTGCAATCTTTGGGTTAAAGTGTGCCTTTTTTCCTGCCTGGAATATGGGAATACTACCCAGGTTGTCCCAGGGATTAAATGAAGCAATAATAGCCTGTGGAAACTCTCCCCCCTTGGGGCCTGCTACAGAGATGGAGCTAGTAGGTGACAGATTTGGTAACAGTGTTAGTAGTTACTAGTGTCTGAAATTACAGAAAAACTTTCACTCTTAAGCAACTTTATACAACACCTTTTCTGGAGTTACAAGACAACTACATGTTAAATGTATTATAACTAAGTCATTAGCAAATCGAGAGCAGAAAACTTTGCAACCTTCTCTAACTTTAACTAGAGAACAATTACCTTAAAATCAGAATACAAAATAAAACCATCTAAACCATTTCTACGGAATGATGGGACTTAATGCTGCAGAGAGAGTAGGTGGAGTTTAATTTAATGCTCTAATTCAGCTCTCTGGGCTTTTGTAAGGAATACCTACAGGATATCATTTTCATCACTAAGTGTGTCAGATTATCAGATGCCATATTTATGTACTGATTTCCATTTTCCTTTCATAGTTTGGTTATTCTTTTATGTTTAGTAGTCAAATAAAACAATGATATGCTAAAAAGAAGCCTCTGTGAGGTGAATGACAGTTTAATTTTTCCCCAATGTTGGCTGGTTGCACAAGAAAAAAAGAACTGGGGAAAGTTGACAGGATCTTTAGTTGACTAGATTTATTTCCCAGAAGTTTCAGGGTGTGTTAATTGTAACATTTTGGTTAATGAAAAATATTGTGAAAGAATGCTGATAATGGGTGATAAATGGACTTTTGAACAAATACGATGGTAAAATGTTATTTTTAAAACATTGGGAGGTAATCATCAGAATTCTTTTGCTGCTTGGACCATTCTAGTGAGTAAACTGGGCTTGCCAGAAAGGACAATAGTTCTTTCGCATCCCCAAGCTACCATCATCATCATGATTGTTTATGGTGTTACTCCAGCTTCTATTTAATTTAAATATGGTCCTTGTTCTAAAGAAAACTTAACATGGTAAACTGCTAAAAAGGCAGGAAGATATAGAAACATTAAAGTACCAGAAAGAGCAAACTGACTATATTAGACTAAGAATTACACTAATGGTTCTTATCGATCAATTCTTTTATTTAAGTGAAATATACACATGGAAAAGTGCACAGATAATAAATGTACAACTCAATGAATGATCCCAAAGTGACTGTAATCACCACCTGGACCAAGAATAGAAGCTTCCCTCACTCCTTCTCCTGATCATTACACTTCCTGCTCCCCAAAGGTAGCCCAGATGGTAACTTCTAACACTACCAACTAGTTGGCCTATGTTTAAATCTTTTCTGAATGGAATCCAACATGTATTCTTTAGGTGTCTAGTTTCTTTCTCTGAATATTACATGTTTGTGAGAGTAAATAGTATTCCATTGTGTAAATATATTACAAATTACTTATGCCTTCTACTATCAAAGGGGATTGGGTTGTAAACAATTTGGAGCTATCATGAATGTGCTAATGTTGAGAGAAAAGACTTTTCCCTTCCAACTTTGGTCCGGGGGTTGAACTGCAAATGAACTGACAATAGCCAGGTGAGCAGGAAAAAAGACAAAGTTCATTTCCATGTGCACACGGGAGTTGCTCATAATAAATAACTCACTGAATAGCCAGAGATAAAAGTTTATATGCCAACTTACCAAAGGGGGTGGGTTTAATGGGCAAAGTATGGAAGGCTCTGTCTGGCTTTTTATGCTAATGGGAATGAGCAGTCGGTCTTCAAAGCAGCCGAATGGCAGCTGTATTTTCTGGAGGCTCGCTTTAGTGAGAGAAAGGGAGTAGAGATATGATTTCTTTCTGCATCCTCTGCTTTCACTGTAAAATAATCCTTATATCAACTCTATAGGTCTGAGTGGGTCCCCACAGTTTACATGTTTTTGGGTGCACATATGTATGCATTCTACTGGCCATACCCCCTGGTAACTTTTGGGGAAAAAGGTATGGTTATGTTCAGCTTATGTAGATGCTACCAAACAGTTTTCCCAAGTAGTTGTATCAATTTATTCCCTCACCAGCAGTGTGTGAGAGTTCTAGGTCCTCCAGATCCTCACCAAAATTATTGATATTCTGTATTTTAGCCATTGTGATAAGGTGTAGTAGAATCAGTGTTCTTTTAATTTGCATTTCTCTGATTTTTAAAATGGCTGTGTATACTTTCATGTTTACTGGTCATTTGGATACCTTCTTTTGTGAAATGTCTGTTCAAGCCTTTTGGCCGTTTTTGTTTTCTTTGGAGTGCCTCTTTTTTCTCACTGATTTGGGGTTCTTCATATATTCTAGACTTATATCTATCCTGGAACCTTTCCTGTGTTGCAAATATCTTCTTCCACTCTTGTGACATGACTTTTTACCTTGTTGAGTAGTGTTCTTTATTAAGTTCCTAATTTTAATATAGTCCAATTATCAATACTTTCCTTTATAGTTACTGAAATTTGAGACCTACCTTAAGACCATGAAGTTATTCTTTGAAATTGCTTTCTAGAATTTTACTGCTCAATATGGTAGTCACCAGTCACAAGTGGCTACACAGCACTTGAAATGGATCTAATCTGAATTGAGATGGGCAGTAAATAGAAAACACACACTGGATATCAAGTACTTAATATGACAAAAAGAATGTAAAGTAGCTCATTAATACAATGTTTTATCCTGATTACGGAGGGACCAACAACCAACCAGAATGACATAAAGACTCCTTTAAGTTGTAAACATTTGGGCAAATAGCACACACAAAGAAATCTCATCTGAACTTCCTTTATCTGACTAAAGCAGAGCTTTTCAAGAATCAGCTGCTGTTAATCCCCCTATTCTGGGGAAGTCTTCGGTCAGGGAGGTGACTGACCTTTAACAACTGGACATTCCAAGAAATCGCATAAACAAGCCTTATCAGAACCTTCCATCCTTTCCCACTGAAGCCCCAACCCCTCCCTGACCCCATTTATTAAGCTGATGTATAAACCTTTACCCTTGGCTGTTTGGGGGTGTGGGGTGTCTCCTTATAGAATGCTTCCACATGCATGCATATAAAACTTTTCTCCAGTTAACAGGCTGTCAATAAATTCACAACCCTCACTTCCCACCAGTCACTCAAACCTAAGTTAGTAGAGAAAAAAGCCTTCCTCCCCCAAATGACATCTGAAATTATAGTATTTTGGATATACTGGGTTATAATGTAACCAAATTAATTTTACCTTTTAATTCTTAAATCTTCCTAGAAAACTTTAAACATGTGGCTCACATTCTATTTCAATTGGACAACAGTTCTAGTTGATGTTTTATTCCTCTAGATGTGATTCTTTTGCCTCTGGCAGGCAATGAGCTTAAGGTCAGAGGGCTATCGGCAAGTAAGATGATTCAAAATAAATGTGTCTTGAGGCGTGTGGGTGGCTTAGTAGGTTAAGCCTCTGACTCTTGGTTTTGGCTCAGATAGTGTTCTCACAGTTAGTGAGATCCAGCCCTTCACTGGGCTCTGTGCTGACAACACAGGGCCTGCTTTGGATTCTTTCTCTCTTTCTGCCCCTGCCTCGCATGCGCTCTTGATCACGTTCAAAAATAAATAAACTTAAAAAAAAAATGTGTCTTGAATTCTCCACAAAGCTGGTCTATATCTGGTTAACTCATTTACCTGAAGTAAATCATTTACCTGAAGCACTCTGGAGTTTACTATGGCCCCTTCTCTTCAAAGATCCAGAAACTCCAAAGTTTTCCCCTTAAGCCGATGAGGCTGTTGGAGGCTATTCTTGGCTCCTCAGCCTCTCAGCTTCTGCTTTCTGAAGTGGAATTTGTCCTGAGAAAAGTGCAAGGGCAGGCAGGCTGCCTCTCCTGCTTCCCTTCTCTTCTGGAGCAAGGCCCCATAAATTCTCACTACCCTGGAAGCTCTCCAATGGCTTTAATCAGATGATTCTCATATTTTGTCTGGCATTTCTGGTTGTTCTCAGAGGGAAGTTCAGTGTGAAACAACCAAGTCTGCCATTGCCAGAGGCAGAACTCCTATTAATTAATTAAAAAGTATGTCATGCATGTTATTTAATGTTGTAGGATTTTAATCATGGTTGATGTGGAGAATTGAGTTCAGAGTTCTGAAGAAGGAACAGTCCTAATTTCACTTCAGTCAAGTAAGGTTTTACAGAAGAGCAGGGATGACTTTTAGAGTAGGAGATACAGCAAGGTGGTAGTTCCAGGGTTAGGGAGTGTCATGTAGGGCTGGGAATAGATTCTACTTGATAACCTCACTGACTAAATGAATAATAGAAATTCTAGCTCAAAGAAGACACATGGATTATAAATCTCATGCTAATTCTGATTGGTAGTATTGCCTGGAGTATGTTATAGATAAGGATTTTAAGTTTGTAGTGGTGCTCAGTGGGCAAGAGGATTGCAGTCCACTGGCAATGTCTACATTGGACAAAGGACAGGGGATAGCTGCACATGAGTGTGAATCATAATATTCCAGAAATCATATGCTATGTTTGAATGATCATGCATCACAAGTATACTCTGGAACAGTTTGTAAATTAAAATAATTTAGATTCATTATGTAAAGTTTCTGAATATGCCACACCAAAATATGCAGCTTTGGCAAATTGATTGTTTTGAAGACACTTGAGAAACAGTAGATTCAGGAAGGGCTCCCTGACCTTCCCCTTTCTACCTAAAAAAAAGGGCATAAAATTTCCCAGGAGCAAGGTGCCCTTTCTAGTACAAGGTACAGTTCAATCACCAGACACACCAATGACAGGAATCTACAGAACAAACCTTATTAACACAACCCTCATCTTCCAGTAGTTTCCATTCAGCTATGACCTATCTAAGGTTATAATGAAGGTCATGCAGAAACAGCATGCTTCGCACATTTATGGAAAACACTGGGCCAAGAGAGAGAATGGTTTGGGTGACAGAACTGAGATTCAGAATGATCTTGATAGTCAAGAATATTGGTTCAGATACCAGTATTTATTCCACAGCTATCTACCAAGATCCATTTTGTGTCAGATCCTGGCACAATTTTTTTTTTTTTTTTGTAGAGTTCCTGCCCTTTAGAGCTTATAGTATGGAGGGTGAGACCAACATCAATCAGATAATCACACAGAAATGAATAAACACTGTGAAGTTAAATGGTGCTATGAGAACACATGAATAGGGACTTGGGGGTTCCCTATGGGAAGTGGTACTTGAGAGGAAATCTAATGGATGAATAGGTATTAACCAGGCAAGGTGGAAGGCAGGGTAGGGGAAAATATTCTAGGATGGAGCAGCAATGTGAAAAGGCCCTGAGGTAGGCAGGTTTGAGAAGAGGAAAGGAGGCCAATGTAGTTAAAGCACAAATCTCCAGAGGGGAAATGATGCAAAATAAGGTTGGCCCAGTAGGCATGCACCAAGTCGCCTGACCTTGGAGACCACTGAAAGATTTTGGTCTTTATCCTATGACCAATGAGAAGCCATTGAAGGGTTTTAATAGGGGAGTGTCACAGTCAGATCTGTGTTTAGAAAAGGTTGCTCTGTAGGGAATGGGTATGGGTTGTGGTGAAAAAGCACATGTGAATATATAGAGATAACAATATATAGCTTATACATTATAAGGTTATAGCAATGGTCCAGGAGAAAGAGTGATAGGTGACCGAAAAGCCAAAGATAAGCCATTAGTGGGGTATGGATAGTAATAAAAAAATGAATGTGATTCGAGTCACACTGGTACATACTATGTCCTGGTCAAAGGTCTAACTGTAGTCTGAACTGTCATAGTAGCCTGTTCAATTTAGAGAATCCCAATCTGATAAACTCAAAGGTGTCCAAAGGAATATCAGGACTATATCAGGACCGGGAATGGCAAAGTAGACTTGAAGCTGGAGAAATGAGAGATTGAAGGAGAAAATGGAACATCCAAAAAGCAATATTCAAAATTCAAGGGGTATTATGTAAAAGTGTGATGACTCAAATTATTGTTCTGGAAAGAGAACTAGGACCCAGAGGGAGAAGCTATAGGGAACCCATGTCAGCTCAGTATAAGGGCTGGTTCAGTAATGGAAGGAGCTGCCTTATGCTGCACTGAGCCTGCCTCCCTGGTGAAGACGTGCAGAGGAAATTTTTGAAGAGACACTGGGTTAAATCATCCTTGTAATCTCTTCAAACTCTCTAGGATTCTCAGATTCTCTCAGAGTGTGAGCTTTTTTTTTGAAAATTTTACATTCCTAATATTCCTATCAACACCCCTACCATCACTATCATCCCTTTTTACCATTTAATGAAAACACACATACCAGGCCCTGTGCAGAACACTTTCACATACATTTCATTTAATCTTTATAATAACACTGTAAGGTAGGTAGTAAAATCCAACCCCTATTTTTTAGATAATTTAATTGAGGCTTAGAGAAGTAATTTCACAAGAATACAAATCTAGCATTTTTATTCCAGAGACGGTGCTTTTAACCAATGTGCCACATCACGTCCTAAAACCACTTATTCTACTATATGCCAATGAATCCCATACTGACCTCAACAATTTTAACCAATTCCTAAACCTTCAAATGTGAAAGTATATGAAGCACCATATTTCCTATGACAAAATATATTCAATGTCAAAGCTAGTAATTGTCAGATAGAATAAGGCTGTTATGCTTGGTAACAAACAACCCCCAAATCTCAGTGGCTTAAAAACAACAAAGGTTTGTTTCTTGCTCATGCCAAGTGTCCATAAGCAGATGAGCAGGGGAACTGTTTATCAAAGTCATTCAGCGACCAGGCTGACATGAATAACCACCATCTTGAATGTTGCTGGTAAGTGTCAGAGGGAAAAAGAACTCCTCAGGATCTTACACCTACAATCAAATATTCCAGCCAGGCAACCATATGGGCTATTTTGTCCACCATACATTGGTTAGAACTGTTTGGTTAGTTGGCTCCATTCCAAACCAAGTTGACTTGAAATACAGTCCAACAATGTGCTGGGCACTGGGAGATGGGGCAATAGCTGGCAAAGTGTGTTAGTCACTGATGCAGACAGTAAACATGCAAACTGCCTTTGTCTCATACATTTCAGAGTTTCTACCAAGAAGAATATTGACTATCTCTTTACATTGGCTTGATTACTTACTCCAGGTTGAGAGTATTAATATATTAGAAGAGGGGAAATGTACAAAACATGCTGAATTCTGGTAGAAGTCTTCACTGTATATGTAAAACATAATTCGAACCATAATCATGTCTGGGATTCAAGCCCTTGGCATGCCATGTCAGTATGCTCATTTTTGTACTTGGGTTAGATACAAGTGCTTAGGCAGAAAATATAATAGTTTATTTACTCTCTTACAAGTTTCACTGTACCTAACTATGTCAAGCCATCACTGGTGAACTGAGAGAAGATAAGAAGCAGTTCAAGCCTGACATTAGGTTTTGAATATTAAGATGTTAGAATAAAAATCATTTAAATGCATTATAGATATGTTATTCTGAAAATTCTTGGCCATGCCGGTCCATCATTGTCATATTAACTAAACGTGTGCTCCTCAGGTCCCAATTTGATTTATATAAAAATGCAAATCTCTTAAAAATGTTTTGCTTTCTGGTAAATATCTATAATAATATAAAATAAAACAAATAACTCATCTTACTTTTTGCTATGACTCGGAGTACTCAATTTAAATCTGAACAACTTTTACCCGCTATCTGTAAGCCCTCTGTGATCTCAACTACAGAACTAAAAACCTGCAAAGAAAATATGAAGACAAATCAGTGGCATCTATGAAGCATTTCACTGGAAACGGTTGTTAAGGAGATAACAATTTCTTGTTGTAAGTGATTCAAATGCTCAAAGAAAAAAGTAAGAGTGGTGTTTGTGTACTTAAAAACATAATTAAAATTTGTATTACAAATGCTAGTTTAGGAAAGAACTGGTTTTAAAAGGCAATTTCCTGTAAGGTCATTGCCGTGATATTTCAGATGGTACCTTTTTCTAATTTTGAAAGCTATATATTTTAATAGAGAATGGTCCAAAATGTTTTTAAGGTCAAACTGGAAATATGTTGATGATTTAAAAATGCAAGCAAAGTGCTTTATTATATTATACTACCAGAGTGTTATTGTAGTTTAAAAATATCATTAAATCAGCACAAACCCGCACTTATCATTTCCTGCACATTTTTCACACTGAGCTGCCTTCTGACTATGAGTAATCTGTTAATCTGCTCTTCGCCTCACAATCCGTCAAAGTGACAGATTCATTCCCTTCTCTAATACATAATATCTTCATTTACTGTATGCCTTGCTGCGACTTGCTTTTTTGCTAGCACTGAAATTTAGAAAATCACAAGCAAATTTAGAGCATGTCACATGGGTGGTTGTTCTTGTTTGTTTCCCATTTCTTCCATTACTCCAACAGGAGAAACTACAACTTTTCTGGACTCTTAATGGGAGTTAATAGTGTTTCCAAAATGAAGGCAATCTCAGGTTTCAATAAAAGTGTTAAAGAGGTCAGATGAGGGCAAATGGTAAACACAAGGTAAGTGTACCCTTCGCCACATGAAGACACTGACCATAGTGGAATTTTCTTCCAGTGCTAGTGGACAACAAATAGATTTTCACCTTTGAGCCTCACCTCTAGGCGTAAAGAAAAAAATATATATCATTTACAAAAAAAAAAAAAAAAAAAAAAGAAACTGACATTCATTTAGTAGTTAAGGGATGAATTTCTCCCTGCAAAAGACAGGCCTTCATTAGCATAAACACCAGCATTTACTTGAAGGCCACATTGTGATTTTATTTAAGCTGAAACCTTCACTTTTTATCATGACGTTGACTGACCTCAGACCAGGGCAGATCTCAGGTTTCTTGCTCATTGCTATTTTGATAATACAAACGGTTCTGCTGTTTCAAAACTGTTCCCTATTAATTCAACAAAATAATGCTATGCTCCCCTTTTCCCTTGCTTTGGTTCAGTTGCTTATTACTCTATAAATTCTGCAAATAGAGTGACTTAAGGACTGAAAAATAGGCGAACATGTAAAATTCCAGCTAGTTTCATCTTTAAATAAGAGATAAAGTACATCCTCTACAAATCACCCTTCAGCTTCACTTGTTACTGATACAAGCATTCACACACTAAAACAAAGGTCACTACTGTTAATCTCAAAAGTCAAAAGCAAGGAAGATGTTTACAGCAAAATATGAGCAGTAGCATTCTAATAGGTTCTGTTTCAGCACAGACATAATTTTTTTTCCATGCGTTTTCATCCAACACCCAACAGCACTTTCTTGTCCTGAGCACCAAATTGCATCTGATTTGTCTTAATGGATGGCAAGGGAGCGAAAGGCTTTTAAAAATCAATGGACAAGAAAGAGTCAATAGAACAATAATGTTAGTGTTAATTCAATCAAATCAGCTGAACGTTGTTTGCCTTTTCTCCTTTAAGTCATTTTGAACGGGACGGACGTTTGACTCGTGGTATTTATCATACTGAGTGAGTTTTTATGTGGTAATGAACAGCAAAATATGAAGCTGTAAACTCGGGTAAACATAATATATTGTTAGAGTGAAAATGTGTGTGTTTTAACATTAATCAATTTCAAAGTGTAATGTTTTTCATTAACAAGTGAAACAAAATAATTACTGGGAAGAAATAGAACCCACTGCCAACAAAAACAGTTTGTGAGTAGGTGCAGGTTTGGAAGAGCTGTGACTTCTCCGTGACAGGCTAGGGGCTCACCCCCACACATAAAACATTCACACCCCGCCTCGAGGACATGCAGCGCTAGGGGGCCATGACTTCATGGAGGGCACGAGAAAATCGCCTCTCCAAGGCACTGTGCACATAGTAGGTGCACGTGAATGTTGCTGAAGGTCTGAACTGCGCATGCTTTCAGTCCTCTCCTACTGTAGTAGGGTTCCTTGTTTAAATAACAAGGAGAGTATTCTGCACTGGGTTGCAAGATGAATGATGAGACAGTGAGTCTATGGATGTGACAGGCTATGGCCATTTAACCATAATTACGGTCTTCCATTTCTTCAGTTCATGTCATTACCCTGGACCTCAGCTTACAATCCCCTCCCTTCCCCCTTGGACAGAAGAGAGGTGAATGTTATAAACTGGAATTAGTACTTCGACTTTTTAAAGGTGCTCATTACTCTAGAAGGAAAAGCTGAATCTTTTAATTAAAAGTTGAAACGGTAACATGTTAGAATGGTAAATAATTGCTTTGGTAATTACCTTCTTTACATTGGACCCTGGGCCAAAGGTAATCTGAGTTCATCATCCGGATGGATAACAGTGACTGGGGAGGCCTGGGTGACCGAAGGAGTTCTTCATTCCGCTAGTTAAAAATGCTAAGAGTCTTCAGGGATCCATCACTTCAGGATTAATTTGGGGAGGTGAGGGGTAGAAGATGCAATCTGTTGTTCTAGACTCTTACGGAAATGGGTTTCTTGAGTTTGCAATTTTGGAAAATACGACAATTACTAAAATGCTGATGAGTATTTCCCCAGCCCTCATGGCTTAAGATTCTCTCATGGAGTACAAGTGAACTCAGGTTGAAATGCCAAGTCCCGTGGGCCCAAGAGAGATCTGGTCTGAGAGCAGGCAGACATTTCAACTGAGAAACTGAAGAATGGGGTCGGCAGATGCCCAGGCAGGCAGGGCCAGAATGAGCAAGCAGAGCCAAGTGAAGAAAGAGAAGTATTGTTCAGATGTGCAGGGGTGCCAGCCAGTTAGGGCCTGGGACAGGGTGATGGGAGCAGGTATGCAATCTGAGCTAACAGGCTCTGGTGGGATAATAATGGTCAGAGCCAGACTCAAAGTGGGTTGGGCATGTGCCAAGGGAGGAGGAAGAAGAAGTGATGGGGCAGTGGACCACCAGTTGCCCAGCTCTGTTAGTGAACTGCTGGAACCCAACGGGAAGGGTATCCCCGAAGTTGTGCCTAGGAGTGGCGCTAGGGGCAGAAAGGTCAAAGGCGAGAAGCAAGATGATTCTCAAGGGATTTGGCTTACTACCAGTGCCTTTAGCTGGACTGTTCTCCAGGGTAGGGCCACTCTGAGCTGGGCCTTTGCTGTAGACCAAGGAGGGCAGGGGCCCAGCTGGGTCTCTTTGTATCATGTGTTTTTTTTTTTTTTTTTTAATTTTTATTTATTTTTGAGAGAGAGAGAGATTGAGAGACAGCAAGAGTAGAGGAGGGGCAGAGAGAGATGGAGACACAGAATCTGAAGCAGACTCCAGGCTCTGAGCTGTCAGCACAGAGCCTGATGTGGGGCTTGAACTCACAAACCTGTGAGATCATGACCTGAGCCAAAGTCAGTTGCTCAACTGACTGAGCCACCCAGGTGCCCCTGTTTTTAAAGTCTGTTGTAAAGCTTCAACCAGTGGACTGAAAACCTCTTGGGGAGCAGGAAGGGCAGGAGTCCCTTGAATTTAAAAGGCACAAGCTCCATAAGCTCAAGTCCTCTCTCTGTCTGTTTCTCTATGTACCTTTTTGCTTCTTTTCCGCATACATGTCTAGATTCAGTTAGCCTGGTGAGGATTAGGCACGTCTTCTGCAGCAGGGGCAACCCAAGCACATTTCTGGCAAGTGGCACCTGGCTCCACAAAATCTGTATTTGTGTAGGCAAATATAGATGAGCAATTTCCAATAAGAATACAGAAAAAAAACACAGGAGTTCAATTTCAGAAAACTGTCTCTGTTGAAAGGTTTAAAATGATACTTTATTGGAGACTTTAGATTGTGGCTATCTTCTAAGGGCTCATCTAAAACAATTTCATGAGATTTCATTTACTACATGTAGGAACAGGGCCAGGTCCCACTGGCCCTCAAGGGAGGAAAGTATGTAGGTGTTTCTTTCTGGGTTCCAGCTAGTAGTTCAATCCATGGTGAGGCAGCTGGTGTAGGGAGATGGGGAAATTCATTCTTGTGAGATTCAATACATATTTCTTGAGCGTCTCCTCTGTGCTTGGCACTGTTTGATGAGCCAGGGATATAGTGAGCAGGAGAGATAAAGTCCCCAGACCCAAGCAGTTTACATTCCAGTGTATTCTGGAGGTGTGTGCGCGTGTGTGTGTGTGTGTGTGTGTGTGTGTGTGTGTGTGTAGACAACAGGCAAACAAGCAAGAAGATACCAGGTGGTGAGGAGCACTGTGGTAAAAACAAAAACAAAAAAGATGATGTCATGAGGCTGACAGGACAGGGGCTATTTTAGGTTGGCTGCTAAGGAAGGACCTCTCTGAGGTGATGGCATTTAGATGGAGCCCTGAATGACAGAAGGAAGATGCTATCTAGGGTCTTTTCTAGCGTAAGGGAACTCCAAGCAGAGGGGCCATCTCATGCAAATCTCTTCAAGTGGAAGCAAGCCTGGAGTGTCCAGGAAAAAGGGACATGGCCATGGTGTTTGATACACAGTGAACACGGTTCACAGGGGTATGAGACATGGTCTGGGTGGTGGGCACTGAGGGTGGGGAGCACGATCTGATCCTAAGGGCAGTGGGCAACGTTTGGGAGGTTTTGCATGAGGCCATGCTTGGCTCAAGTTTAGATGTGATGCCACTATTCTGGCTGCTGAGTGGGGACAGAGTGTAGGGGCTGAAGGAGCACAGAAAGCAGGTGGGAAGCCATGGCATTTGTCCAGGTAAGGGGTGAGGGCAATGGGGGCTGGGATTGCAGCAGTGGAGAGAGCGGCTGGGTCTGGTGTCGCTTCGGTGGAGGGATCACCAGGAAACCTGCTGGGGAAGGACATGGAGTGGGTCAGGGTGAGGAAGCAGGGAGCACTCTTGGTTTCTGCCTTGAGTAAAAGGGGGATGATGGTACATTTTCTGAGATGGGGAAGAAAAAAAAAAGATGTGTAGAGGGAGAGAAAACCAATGCTTGGATTCGAGGTATGTGCTAGAGATGCAAGTGGATATCTGTCAAGTTGGCAGCTTGGATAGATGAATCTGGAATTCACGGGAGGGTCAGGGCTGGACATATAACTTTCAGAGTCATTAGAATATGGAAGGCATTGGAAGCTATTATTAAATAGCTTGTATAAATAATACCTAGTATACCACATATTAAAGATTAGGGCCTTTCTAATGGTTATCAGTGTCTAGGGATCTCTGGTCAGCAGGGAGTGGAACACGCATGGAAATTAGATTTAAACTCTATCCAAACAAGAACCTCTCCTAAAAACAGAGTGTTATCCTGCTTATGAATAAAGTAATACCACTGTCATCCTATTTTCAGGAGAGGAAAGGGTAATTCTTGCCAAGATGTAGGGAAAAAATTTGACATTTAACTTGCCAGTCCTGCTGAACAGCACCAGGAGAGAGAACATGATGCCATCCTGCCCTCAGGGAATTTGGAGCTCCAACAGCAATGACGGTCAAGGAGCTTCAACCAGTCTGGGGGCTCTAAGGACCCAGAATCTCTGTCCTCAGATGAGCGGGTGTGAATTTCTGGGGATGGGGGTATGAAATGAGAGTCGCTGATACGGACAGGTTTTCTGAAGCTAACAAGAGTAAGGATGCAACTAAAAACTGGTGCCTTTGGTTTTATCCACGGATCCTTAAGATGTAATGCAAAAATGCAGATAACCGAAAACAACGGTTAACACAACTAGTTAGAGAAACTGCACAGCTAATCAGGAAATCCTTTGTTGTGCTTTGGTCTGAAGGAGGAACATTTGCTAAAAATCCGATTTACTTGTTTTAAAATGATTCAAACTTAATCATTTGAGGAGAAACATGGCATTCAAGTTCTGTGTTTAATTTTATTTATTTATACATTTTCTCTCTTTTGTGTTGGTGGGGAAAAAAGGCTTAAGCAACAGAGCAGCATATCAGATGTGAGTCCTGACAACTGGAGAGAAAAGAAAAATGAAGCCACTGCGATCGGTCCAGAGTAGTACTTGTAGGTTACGATGACAGGCCAGCTTGCCTCAGTCAGGCTGGCTGAGCCAGCGTGAACTGCGGTCAGTGGTTATTAATCATTTGTCAAAGTCCGCAGGGCTTTATCATCTAATTATAGTTATAAGTATGTTTATATTACACAAACATGTGGCAAAGCTGCAAAGGATTCAAGCCTTAACACAATCGGCAGTGACATTTAAAAAAAAAACAAAAACTACAGATAGGCGATAAATCATAAAGCAAACACTTCAGAAAACCATGCCATTCATTACTGTTTGGGCATTCAGGAATTATTTTCTAAACTGTTTATTTCTATAAACATTGAGAACCTTACAGAGCCTTTGACTACCTTCCCTCCTCCCCCTAATTTTCCAATGAGTTGTAAACATACCAAGTACAATCATCATTTGAAATGAAAGACTGGTTATCGACTCCATCCACATGAACAGACAACCAGAATATAATCACAGCTTATTTTATAAAACCCATTTCTGAACACAAATATCTCAAACTGTTCTGAAGAATCTACATAAACACATAAATGGATGTGCCTAAGGGACAGCTGTAAACCCCACAAACCAATAGATGGCATTTTACAATAAATGACTTAAGGCTGCAAACAGCATTCGTTTGGTAGCAGGTAAGTTTACATGCTAGGAAACATTTCTCAACATGAATGAACTGTGAAATTGTTTCCTCCTACCCAACATGCCTCTAAACTGTATTAGATTATGTTAGCTATGTCTGCACCTTGTCATAGAGGCTGTCACGGTCTCAAACGGCAGTGTGGGTGGACACTGGGGGCGAGGGCCCCAGAAGCTGAGATGCTGCCTTTAGGAAAATCTAGACACAAGGGGATAGGATGAGGTGAACCATGTGTATTTCAATTCCTAGACTGTGAATTTCTCAGGAAATGATTACCATTGTATCCCCACTCCATCCAATGTCAAGCATTGCCCTGTGAGTGCAAGTAGATTCTTATACTCTGAGGAAAACAATCTATGAATATATGTAGTGTTTTAGCTATTGGCATCCTAGAGTCAACTCTTCAAAACCCAAATTTGTCTGCTTTGTGGACTGCATGCTATCTTTAACCTTAATCAGAAGCACATAAAACTAAGAAGGTAGTTATGTTGCAGAGATAAGAATCTTCCCAGAGCAAAATGTAAATGAAAGATTTTGGAGATATTGATCGTTCTGTTACATTAATTAAGCCAATTGGAAACTGACTCTCTAAATATATGTATGTGCGTGGGTATGAGAATGAGTGTGGGTACAAATCTTAGGTTCTTAGGTCTCTGGAGTAGTTGCAGATAGGTCACTGAAGCTGGTGTGGCCACTTCCCCTCCCACAGGGCACCCGCATGCTCTCTCGATGCACCTGCATCCATATATGTCCCCTTCCCCATCATGTTTGCATTACTCTGACCACAGCTGCACTTAATTCAGGAAATGAAGAGACTACTTGCCTCTTGTGTGTTGTTTAGAGCCTTTGCAGGCAGAACTTTCAATCAGGGATTCAGGTTAGATGCTTGTTTATCCAAGGGGCAGACTTGGAAACTTGTCTTTTCATTTCTTACATTTTTTTTTCCATCTTCACTATCAGTATCATTTAAATTTAAAGTTTAATTTTAAAGTTTTGTGTTTAGGGTCTAGGTGTGAGATCTATTTGTAAGAAATGTAGCAAATACAAACCTTAAAAGAATCATAGTTTTCTATTTTAAGTTAAATTACATGTATTACAGGATTCAATTTATCCCATTTTTATATGATCATCTATGCTGACCTTATAATTTTATCATTGTCTTTTTTTATGGTCCAATAATGTCTTTCTGCCAATTCTTCCAAGCTGATGGATTTATGGAGCCAAGAGCCAAACCATGTAATCTGCAAGTTTTTTGAACAACTAAACAATAATTTTCTAGAAAACTGTTGGATAACCTGCTGGCAAATGGGGTTGGCAGCATTTTACTTTTTGCTTTGGATTTTGGCTTTTTATTTTATTATGTAAAAATGTAAATTAATTTTCCCTAAATGAATGAACATTTAATTGGCTAAATAAAATATGCTGTATGTTAGGTTGGTGAATTTTCCTATATTATATCTTTGGGAATCAAATATTAAAAGAGATGTTTAAGGTTATATATTACTACATCTAAACACTAATTAATCCAACATTATGAGATGTATTTTCTATATAGGGCAGTGTCCCTCTGATGGTAGAACTGGATTTCTTACATAAAGTCTATAATGAATCTCATCAAAGCCACAGAATCAGGAACCTGGAAGTGACCTAAGAGAGCATGTAACTCAAATCCTTTCTTTTAAATACGTGTTCATATTATTGGTGAGGTCTGAGCGGGTTGGGAGGCTTGTCTGAGATCATATGGTGGGTTAATAGCAGATTTAGGATGAGAGTTAGGTCCTCCTTCTCCTTTTATGGAAACAAAAGCCTCCACTTTCTAACACGCCTTAGTCTCACTTTTCATTTGTTCAGATTTATAAATTCTGACTACTTATAATTTGGATTGACATTGGATTTCCAGTTACCTTAAAAGTTTACTCATACACAGAAAAAATGTTTATGAGCTGAAGGATTGTAAGAGACACATTTTACATGTCAAGAGCCAACTGATTTTCAGAATGTTAAAACATCTTTTTATATACACTGAAATTACGACCTCAATTTTGAACTCTGTATTATATCTACTTATGATAGTGGCAATTCCCCCTACCAGATAACATGAGAGAATGACCAGATCATGTGTATAGATCAGCAACACTGAGAAGTGATTACTAATGAAGAACATTTACTCTGCCTATGTCATAATATTCTGGGCCCCATTAAAAGTCCTATGAACCATGTAGGTGGTCTCCTGTCAGTTTTACATGGCTTGGCTGGCTGTTCATTGCTGATTGGACCAACAGTGAATACTTGGCCCAAGCTAGGCCAATCACATTCTCTCTCCTGGAAAGTAGGAATTGTCAGGCTGGGCATGTACTTTGAACTGTACTTTGAACTGTAATACATAAACTCAAGAGCTGTCAGACAGCCCTATGTGACTGGAAACAGAGAAAGCTGGTGCTTTGAGACCAGAATGGAACAGACAGGAAGAAGCAAGCAGAGATGGAGTGAGGAAATGCCTGGCTGGCTGCCCTTGGGTTCCAGGAGACAGCCCTGTATTCTTACTTGAAAAATCCTCCCTTTCTCTGTCTTTGTCTGTCTCTCTTTTAATACTAGCTAAGTTGTTTTTGATATGTTCAACCAATGAGTCTTAATTCGGATACTCTGAAATAAACTTTACACTTTAGAGCCAGAGCTACTGTACTATCACTGGTGTTTTGGTCCATTCCATGGCGATGGGACCTCTTACAGTATAGGTGAGAGGGCTTGATAATGAGATTCGTTATAACAACCAAGATCCTGTGGGTAGAGCTCAAGATAGACTGACTTTCAATAAATCCCTAATATTTAACAAATAGTGATAAAGTGATGAGGATTTGTACTGATAATTTATTTTTAGTTTAGAAAATCACTTAATACTACATATATTTCAAAACACAAATTCAGATTTGCTTGTCTTTAGTGAGCCTAAAATAATAGGTTTTGAGAAAGAGAGAGAGAGAGAGAGAGAGAGAGAGAGAGAGAGATGTGCATGTGTGAGCATGAGCGGGGAAGAGGGGCAGAGAGAGAGAGAGGGAGACAGAGAGGATACCAAGTAGGCTCAACGATATCACCTCAGAATCTGCCGTGGGGCTTGATCCCACCAACCATGAGATCATGATGTAAGCGGAGCTCAAGAATTGGACGCTCAACCAAGGGAGATACCAGATGCCCCAATAATGAGGTTTTTCTATATTGACAAATGATGCATAATGTCAATGACATTTTTGAAATAATGAAATAGTTTTGAGATTATTAGCTTTTGAAATTTGAAAACAAGAGAATGGCCTTTGAACTGATATAAACTATCTTGATAAATTTAAAGGGACCAGATAATACAAAAAAATTCATGCCTAAAATGTACTAAACATTACATACCAATTAAAATCAAGTATCTATGCAAATAGAATAATATGAAATAAATTAACATTTAAAGAGAGTTCATTGTGTGCCGAAAACTGTGCTATGAATTTTTCATGTATTCATTCATATGATTATCCCAAAAGTATGGGGTAATTATTATGCCTGGGTGACCTTGAGTTAAATGGCTTGCTCAAAAATCTTACAGCTAGTAAAAGGCAGAGGTGTCACTTAAACCCAGGTAGATTGTTAACCATCACACCACATTCTCAATAACAAAAAGTAGATTGAACTTAGACTCCTAAGGAAAAGAAATTTGGAAGTTCTTTGGAAGTTTTGGAAAACAATTTTGGGAAAACAAGAAAAATGCACAATCTTTAAAAAACATTTTTTTAGTGTTTACTTATTTTTGAGAGAGACAGAGAGAGAGAGAGAGAGAGAGAGAACAAGCAGGGGAGGGGCAGAGAGAGAGGGAGACCCAGAATTTGAACCAGGCTCCAGGCTCTGACCTATCAGCACAGAGTCTGATGTGGGGCTTGAATCCATGAGCTGTGAGATCATGACCTGAGCTGAAGTCGGATGCCGAACCGACTGAGTCACACAGGCACCATGCACAATCTTTTAAATAATTTTTTTAAAGGACACTTAGCTTATTAATGATTCTTACCGGGGATTAGAAGGAGAAGGTGGATTCATTTCTTGCTGATAATGATGACCCTGGTTGACGGGCTGTAAAAGGAAAACGTTTGTGAGGTGCTAATCAGTGTTTGTTCTTTACATATACTTTCACATGCACTCTCAGTGCTGTCATTTTTTCCTGAGGGACGATCTGCAAGGAGGGGCTGTTTATTTTACAGAAGACTCAAAGGTTGTTTTGGGAGATCCAGCAAATAACACGGTGGTACACATGAGAAAAACACACGTTATTTTAATGGCCAGTCACTGCACTAGATCGCATCTATGGTGTAAAATTCACACGTGGAATCTTCCTCCCTGTGGAATTTTTACGCTGTTAACATTCATTGATATTTCCAGCTACAGTAAAATAGAAGATATTTCATGGAGCTCATGTTGCACAGCAAGTATCAGCAATAACTCAGAGACCCAGAGATAGGGAATATATATTTACATCTCAATGTTAGCAAGTTTGCAAGGATAGCCTGAATGTTCACTAATGGAATTACACAGGTAAATCTTAGGTCAAGGTGGTCATTTTCCCCAAGTGCATAATAAAACCTCAAGCACTAATCAGTAAAGTGGAAAAAAAACCCCAAAAAACAAAACGGTGCCAATACCTAAGAAAAATATGAAATCTCAACTTTTCCCTCCACAAGAAACATTTAAGTTACTATTTCAAAGCACCACTAAACTACCACATCCCCAAATAAGCCTTAAACTTTTGCCTCCAATGGAATTTGATGTTTTTCCTTGGTTCTATAAAGGGAGAGAATTCCACTATATCTCTTTTTAAACATCAGCTTGCAGTATTTTTCTCATGTGGTTAACAACCATGTAATTCTAATACAAAAATCATTTTTTAACATTCTCATTTTATTACAAGCTGGAATTTGGTATATATTTTTGAATTGCATTTAGAGGATTTCCATTACTTCCTTACCCAACAGCTGGTTACCTTAACAGTTGGTGTTAAGCCTTTTTCACCCATAATGTGGCCCCACAGGGCTGACTCCAACTGAGGGAAACAGTATGGCAATGGTGCCTGTACATACAGAGCACATATTCCTTATTTTCCACATACTTCTTATTTTAACGGGTCCTAAAATATTAAAGATGTGGGTCATGGGAATTCTTTGGAGTAAACTGTCTCCCTCTATAAATAATCTCTTGGAAGTGTTCCTTTAATTTAAATCAAACACCCTGTCTGATAATCACAGTCACTTAGCCTGACTCTCTGTGATGCACCATGAATTTAAATGCACTCAGATACTTTGGTAATTGAACCGATATCAATGCATCACCATCTCAGTAATAAGAAACAACAGCTGGGAAAACAGTGGAAGGAAAAACATGTCATAAGACATATTTGATCTCACTGGAGAAATAAGACTTCCAGCAATTTGCAAGTGAAATTTAGTTTTATGATTTAGGCTTTATTATTTCACAGCAGAGAAAGGAATTAGCAAGCAAAGGGCCTAACGGGTTCTCTAGAGCATCTCACATGGTTGCAGAAATACTCTTGATAATCTGTTCATTGGTATTCGTCCAGTATTTCAGCTGTACTCGGCTTCCAGTGAATGGGCCTCCCCTGATTCACTTCCAGAGGCCTTTCCATAACTCTCTAAGTACCACAGTGCTGATATTCAGCAAATTTCCATCTTCTCAATTTTATACCATTAATTCTATTTACACCTGTCTCCAACCCCCTTATTCCAAATGACTTACTCCACCCTCTGGAGAATAGAAACGGCTACAGAATCCTATCTTGTTTGTGACTTAGCTCTCACTTAAGACTACACAGACTGACCCTTTCCACATCTGCTCCTGTCTATATAAAAAAACTGATCCAGTGATACAAGGAGTGAAAAAGAACACAGTCAACAAAAGATTCCCATGAATAGTGGTTTCTTAGTGTTAGAAAACAAACAAGCAAAATAACCAGTGGAAATGTTTTGAAGTAGTAAAGATTGCTGATGGGAATGGACAGAAAGGTAAAGGAAAAAATTTCAGTTAAAATAATTGTAGGGTGATGGAACTCGGTCTGAATACCTGATTCCTTAATTTAACTTTTAGTAGTGAAAGCGAATTACCAAGTTGTCACCCCTAGATATTTTATTCAATAACCAACTTCAATTTAGTGATGGCATATTATGGCAGAGCATTCTGACTTACACACATAACTGCTATTAACTGATTTCTACACCCCCAACGCTAGTGACTCCGTCTGGGAAGGAAGAACGTTTTATTTTGGGGTGGGTCCCAAAACCAGGTGGCCTCAATTTCCTTTCTCTGTACATGTCTCCCTATTGCATGATCAGACTCAGGGACTGGAAGGGATCATGGCAATGATGCAGCTAAAAAGCCCCTCCACGATATTTCAATTCCCATAACTTTGCTTTGATGCTTTGAAAGGGCAGTGCTTTCACTAGCGTGAGGTCTTTTTGTTTTCCTAGATCCAAATCAGAATGAATGAGAACGTGCCTAATGGTTTCTAAAAGCTCTCTGAATGTGATGGGGTGGGGTTGGGGGAAGTGTGATGAGCTGTCTGAAGCCACATGTCTCCATCCACAAATGGAAATAGGTATGTTTCGATACATATGCAACAGTAAACCTATTTGCACTATTTCTAGGTAGGTAATATTCTATGAAAGCACAGGTTAAAAAAATAAAATTGGTTTTTTGGCTTTGGAATTCAGCCATATTCAGGCTATTAACACCATAAGAAGCAGCAAAAGAATAGCAACCAATACCTACCAATAACTATGACAATAAGAACAGCACTAGCTGATATTCACTGAGCACATACTCTGTTCCTTGCAGCAATTCTGTGAAACAGACAGGATTAATGACTATCCAAAAGAAGAGGAAATTCAGGCACTGGGTGTTCACCCAAGGTCATGCCAGCCAGGAAATAGTGGAGTGAGAATGTGAACCCAGTTTAGCACAGTTTACCCTTTTAACCATTAGGTTGTAGTGCTTACTCCAGCTCACAGGTTCACCTACAGTGGTGAATACCAAAGTTGTTGAAAACAAATATGACAAACTCAGTTCACCTTATGGCAGAAAAAAAAAAGTGGTCTGAGATATTTATCTGACGTCTAAGACTACTTCCTCACCGTAAATAAAACTCATGTGATTTCTTTCCTAATGAAATGTCACTTTATGTTTAAAATGAAAGAAAACAGGGATGCCTGGGTGGGTGGCTCAGTTGGCTAAGCGTCTGACTTAGGTCATGAACTCATGGTTCATGGGTTCGAGCTCCGCATCAGGCTCTGTGCTGATAGCTTGGAGCCTGGTGCCTGCTTCGGATTCTGTGTCTCCCTCTCTCTCTGCCCCTCCCCCTCCTCAAAAATAAAATAAGCATTAAAAAATAATAAAAAAATAAAATTAAAGACAATAAGTTTTGCCATATTGTTAAATTTGGGACAAACATAAGATATAATAGATAACACTCTGAGAACGAGGGCAGTTTATTTCACGGGGTGACTTTCATAGTCACTAAACACAGAACTCCTCACACATTTCAGTGTTACACTGACTCCAATATCAGTTTTCATATATCATTTCTATAGTGGTATAAGAACATCTGCTCATCAGATTTATCTGCAGCTTAGCACAACCAACTCCTTACCTTTTTTAGTTCAAGAGAATTAAAAGAAAACTCATTACACCCAAAGAGAATTGAGAAGTTAATGAATGTGTAGATCAGAACAAATTAAGAGCTATTAAGTATAAAGAACCTGAAATGCCAATATATTATATATTGGACACGTAGCAGCGAGCAATCATTACGTAAAACGCTGATATGCTGATGAGCAAAGAAATGGAACAGATCCTAGAAACGCAGGCCCTGGTCCTTTTGGTGGCGCTGTTGCTATGCACTAGTGTCAGGAAAACCCAAATTCCTAAAATTTGCCAGGAGCACAAGAAGCTTTGCTTCCCCATGATCAAGCTGCTAGAAATTCTGGGGTGAGGGAGAGAAGAGAAGGCTAAATAAAAGAACAGGAGATAAGATAATCCTGCCATGTTAAAAGGTAAAGACAATATTTTCATGTTGTTATGTAAAACCTATGAAAATGGCAAAAATGTTGCAAGGTTAATCAAGACCATAAATAACTTGTCTGAGAACCTCACCATATGCTTGTAATTTTATTAAGTGCATTTTGCCTGGTTTCTCCAAATAGTATGCTCTGCAATGTGCCATGTTGATGGATGCATGCGATGAGCGTTTTTTTTTTTTTTTTTTTTTTAAACAAGCTGAGGAGAGTTATGTGCTTGATATTAGATTATGGGAATTCTTAACTTGAAGGAATGATGGCTTTAGGGTATCTGCCTACAGGGTAGCATGCACATGAGGAACGCTTTTCTTGAATCTAGGGTAAAGGCAGGACAGAGAAATAATGAAAGAGTGAAATAATAAAATAATGGAAGGGTTTATTTGTAAAGCTCTGAGGGGTAAGTCTGGATTTCAGTGGTTAAGCTCACATCCAAACAAGCATAGTAGAACCTCTACCTATCCTTAGAACCCTCAGCGGTCACAAAAAAGGGAAATGTCCTAGAAATCTTTTCTGATCACTCAGGTGGCCCTTTGAGGAGAATAACTTTGGGGGAGCAGCAGATAAGAGCTGTGCGTGTACTCTGCTAGGCACTGGGCATGTGCATTCCCCATACCCATTCAGTTCTCACCACGCCAATAAAACGAAGCCCTTTTACTACTCCTAAGTTTACAGGCGATCGTGCCAGTAAATGGAAGAGCTGGGATCTGAGCTCAGGTTGGCTGATGCAGGGTCTACATTCTTTTGGCAAGAAGCTGCTACCATTAATAGCTACTCTTTTTCCTTAAAAAGAAACCATACACATACCCACCTACCCATGACACGGTTTTATGCTATTGTCAATCAAAAGCCCTCACCAAAATAAAATTCATTTAAGAATCCATCATAAGCAACTCCTAACTCCCTTCCTAAGGCTTCCCAGAGCCAAGTTTTTAAATAAATCTCATGAGAGCTACTCCTAACGGAAACCCTCCAAAATTGATTACTTGTAGCCTGGTTTCCACAGAAGTTGTAAAGTATTGTTTTAATTGAATTTGGTTCTAAGTTAGAAACTTTGAAAAATTTGTCTGTCAAAGGCCAATGGATTTCTCAGTAGGCTTGATTTATTTAGCAAAAGATGCCTACAAAAGCCAATTTGCTATGAGAAATATGGTTACATTTAATTACACTTTTAAATGACTAATTTATTATGTCTAAACACCTTTTAAACAGTACATATTACTCTGAACTGTACAGATGCTGAGAAAAGCTAAGGAATCAAAACTGGTAGTAAACACAATAGATTTTGCTAAAGACTCTTCATTTTACTTTGCATAGGCTTTTGGGTTTCAGACTGCAGTGTGTGAAGTAGTTACGTAAAGATGCTAAATTGAATGTGACCTGCTTAAATCTCCTTTTTAAACCATTGGTCATCAAGCCCTGAGAGATTTCTTTCCTTTGTGTATTTAATATCCATTTATCAAACTTGAATGTAAAATATTACCTGCATTGGTCAGGGTTTATTTAAGCAAAGCCAAGTTGATGTTTATTTTGGAATTTTGATGAAAATTATGCTATTGTAGAGTAAAAAAAGAGAACCTTTTAATACTTCTGGTTTATTCATTCAATCTGTGACCAACAACCAGTGATTGAAGGTGACCTCATGCCAGGCACTGGACTCAGCACGGTCCTGCCTTCCGAGAACTCAAAACCAGGCCTGGGGCACACTGCTAACAATGGTTCCCTGATGTGGTAAATGCTAACACCGAGCCTGAAGATAATGGGAACCCACAGAAGGAAGCAAATAATTCTGTGCAGGGTGGTTGAGGGTCAAAGAGGGTTTCATGAAGCAGTAATGTTTGAGTTGGGCCTTGGAAGACAAGGGGTGCTCCAGGTAGAGGAGAGGGGTGGAGGGTCTCCAGGCAGAGGGAAAAGCATGATGAGCAATGACACGATTGACACGATCTGGACAAGGGCATCGCATGATCTGTGCAAGCTGCACAGTGTAGCCAAAGTATGGGGGAGTTCTGTGTGTCTGCTGGGTAGGGGTTGGTAGTGATGGTGGGATAAGCAAAGAGTTCTGTTTAAGGTGATGGAGAAACAAAGAGATTATCCTGTTAAAGGAGAGACTCCACCCTCACGTCCATAGATGAAATTCTGTTCCTTTTCAGAACTCGGAATTCCTTTCCCCCTCTTTCCACATGGTGAGCGTGCACTCATTCTTCAACTCTGGCTTAACTGTAGTCTTCTCTGTGAAACAGGTAGAATTAATTGTTCCCTCTGATGTGGGTCTCTCTTCTGTATCTATTATAGAACTCTTTATTCTCTTATCACTACTGCCCCGACTTACGGGTAGCTGTTTACTCTCTACCTCCCTCCAACCCAGTGAACATCTCAAGGCTGGGTCAAGCCTTATTTGTATCCCCAGCACAGTTCACAGCATACTGTACCACTCAAAAACAAAAGCCAAAGCAAAAAACAAATATGTGGAATGAATTAATGTGGGACAGATAAGCTAGGTTGAGGTGAGAGTATAAGAGCACTCTAGCTGGTCTTAAGGGCTGCTTCAAGTTAACACACTCCTTACTTGCTGCCTGAAGGCCCCTGATCTGTAACAGAACTAACATACTTTCTTTGAGATTTGCAGACCACTGGTCTTGAGGAGTGAAGGACCAGAACCTTCCCAGAGCACAGAGGCCAGCAAGTCTGTCTGAAGTCACCTTGGCTTTCCGATTAGCCCAGCAAATTTTGGCAAAATGTTTTTCTTTTTCAGGTCACACAAAAGATTTTACTGACCTCCCTCTGTGTAGCTGTAGAACTTGCCCTCCTTTGTGGAAAGAACAGTGCTTCTTTGCATCATGAAACAAGAACTGGACCCCCTCACACAACCCCTGAGCCCTGAGAGAATGTCTGTAGCTGGCACCATCGAGTCTGCGTGTGATCAACAGATGTTACTGGCCACCGCACTCACTCTGCTGATTAACTGCCCTAAACTCCTTTAAAAACTCCTGGGCCATGCAGAAACCTTGGAGTTGCCCTTTGGCCAAGGGTCTGCTTGCTGGCCTCCTGAATAAAGCTCAAACTCCTTTCCTTTCCTTTTTTTTTTTTTTTTTAAGTAGGCTTTCACGTCCAATGCAGGGCCCAACATGGGCTCAACGTGGGGCTCAAAGACTTGAGCTGAGATCAAGAGTCAAATGCTTAACCAGCTGAGCCACCCAGGTGCCCCTACCCTTTCCAATCCAAACTCATCTCTCGAGTAATGATCTTTCAGGTGATGGGCAGGTGAACTTGGGTTCAGGAACAAGAGTGTAATGGAGATATTCCTGTCTGTTAGTAGCAGAAAGGAAGGTCTCTTACAATGAGGCCTTGAGAAGCTACAGCAGGCTTTAGAGCTAAGTCTGAAGAGACAATCAGGTATGAGGTACAAGGATGTGTGCAGAGTGTGTTCTGGAAGTTATAACTTGGACCAAAAGTGTGGAACGAAAGCTGAGGAACAGTGAGAGATGAGCCCAGGGAGTGGGGCAGGTCTCAGATCATGGGGGGTCTTGTATTTTGCCTAAACAAAGAGGCAATGGGAAGCTAGGAAAGGCTTTATGCAGGGAAGAGATAAGATTAGATCTGGGCTTTAGGAAGATCACTAGTGTGAATAATAAAGATAATAATGACAACTAACCTTAATTTACCAAATGCTTATTATGCCTCAGATACAGTGCCAAGTGCTTTACAAGGTCACAGCTTGGATTTGAACCCTGGCAATTTGTTCTCAGAGCAGAGGCTCCTCACCATCAGGCTGTGGTGCCTGGCCTGGAGGCAGAGAGGTAGCCAGGAGACTATGGAAGGAATGTGGATGAAAATAAAGTGCCAAAGCTATGGTGTTAGGTAGTGAGGGGATTTGGAAATGAAGGGGTGGGAGAAGTGGAGGTGTCCTCCACATTTCTGGTTTGAGTGCCAGTGTGGATGGTGGCACCACTGAGATACACAAAAAGCAGGAGACCATCATGATCAAATTATGAGTTTGTTCTTCTTTTTCACCCTCCCTGTACAACTTCTAAAGGGAAAGGCATGAGCTCTCAGACCACAATGGTTCTTGCAAATTGCTCTATTTAAACTCTGTATGAACAACAAGATGCAGTGTTCATTAAGAAATGCAATTTTCCATTTGGTGATAGTTCCAATATTGAAATAGGCTGAATTTGATGCAATAATAAACATATCTTATGAATACCAAAGGTAGGCTTTTCAATTATTTTCTCTGTCTAAAAAATAGACTGTTTTCAATTTCTCATTTGGTCAAATGGAGGGGTTATTAAGTTCATTACCAACGATGTTATTTTTGGCCACGCACTTTCAGAGCGGAGCAGTTGTTGTGCATGAGGACTTCAGTCCTTGCCAGAACAGGACAGGGATGAGAACGCCGTATCCAGGGCAACCAAGAGCTCAGCCTTTTCAGTCCATAAATAATCATTCCTCAGTTTGCCCTTTGTAATGCTGGTCTCCAAGTTACTTCACTACAGAAAGAGCTTGTTTAGGGGGCCACTGCTCTTTTTCTTACTTTCCATTTAAATGACTGCTAAGGATTATTTTATAAGAAAGGCCATATTTCAATTCCATTCTAAATTATATTGGCAAAAGTCTGCAACTTCTTTTTTTTTTTAAGTTTATTTATTTATTTTGAGAGAGAAAGAGAGACAGAGCATGTGTGCATGCAAGTGCACACACAAGTTGGGGAGGGGCAGAGAGAGAGGGAGAGAGAGAATCCCAAGCAGGCTCCATGCTGTCAGCACAGAGCCTGACGAGGGGCTTGATCCCACGAACTGTGAGATCATGACCTGAGCTGAGATTAAGAGTTGGACATTTAACCGACTGAGCCACCTAGGAGCCCCTGCAACTTATTCTTATGTTCTTAGCTCTGGCTCCAAGGATACTCTGAGTAACCAGCACACAGGGATATTTTTCTTTGGTGCGGGGAGAGGGGGCGGGGGGGGGGGGGAGGGGTAGATACTTTGGCACCAAGGCTGCTGGAAGAGTTATACAGGCCTGATCATTCAGTTTAATGAAAATATAACTAAGGCAAGAGAAGCCTGCCCCCACGTCTTGTTAGAGCCAATCTGAATTCGTCCTCCATGAACACTTGTTAAGTACTCTCCAGAGCAAAAATCTCACCTTCTGCTGGATGTAGCACTTATTTGGCAAATTAAGTCCCACATTGAGAAGTCACTTTATCATGGTGGTTAGAAGCTCAGACTCAGGAGTCCTGCCAAGCTAAGGCTGAATCATTTCACTCAAGAGTGTCAATTTTCCCATCTGGAAATGGGAACTCAACAGCATTTACCACACAGGACAGCAGTAAGGAATGGATTAGATAACACATGTAAGGCCTAGTGCCAGAGCATCTGAGATTTCTAAGACCTACAAAGATGCTGGAGACTTGGGAAAAAAAATTTCTTGGAAGGAAAATCGCAAAATTAATGAATATTTAATTCAATACTTAAAACATATGTTATCCACTGTCAACTACACTTGAACTCAACCTTTATATAATTTTATATAAATATAAATCAGTTACTCAGTTTTATATTCCCTTTCAAAAACTGTATAGTAAAAAAGTTGTATTTATTGTTGGATCACAGTGTATTTTAATGTTTGATCTGATGTTGAATGTGACCTTATATGTAAATATAAGTAAACTACAAGTAAATTTCCTTGGGCCAATGGAGGTCTTAAAATGTCTCTAGGTACTTAAAGAAATGGTAGCTCTAATTACCACTATTATAATAATACTGATTTTATTATTCTGCCTTATGGCGTTTTTAAAGCTGTATAGGACTGTTCTGTCAGTGCTTCTGCTTTGTCCTTCCAATTCAGCCTTAAGATCCTTGAGGACAGTATCGGGGAAAATGGACTGAGTCAAAACACTGGGTTCTTCTCTGGTTCCACCACTCACCAGGTGTGGAAGCTTGGACCCAGGATAGGTTAGTTTCTTCACCTGAAGAATAGGAAGGCCCTGACCTGATCCAGTTTCTTGGCTGGCCTATAGTGAGGATGGTGGGCCATGTTTAAAAGGGCTTTAACTGTATAAACGTACGGGAAAATACAAGCTGCTGAAGCATCTGCAATGCCTACCATGGCTCTTAGACACAGGGAGGAGTAAAGATCCTTCTTTTTCATTTACTTAATAAACATTCATTTAACAAATATCGACCCTCTTCTGTGTGCCAGGGCTTGTGCTAGGAGCTGGGGATACAGTGAGATACCCAGAATTGACAGTAAAATTACTCTTTTTTGCTTTCAATGTATGTTTGTATATATCACCATACAATTACCTGAAGGTAAGACAATTTAAGAAAAGACAGACCTAAAATGGGCTCTGAATATTTTTCTTTTTTTTTTTTAACAATTTTTATTTTTAAGTATTCTCTACATCTGACCTGGGGCTTGAACTTACAACCTCGAGATCGAGAATGGCATGTTCTACTGACCGAGTCAGCCAGGCGCTCCTGAATGGGCTCTAAATATTTCTCATGGGGAGTGTTCTCATGCTGGCCCTAGTTTTCCCAGGCAAGGCTGGGCTTTGTTAGAAAGAAACTTACTTGCCATTAAGGCAATAAACAAAGATGCAAATCCCTAGACTCACAGGTGGCAGGCAGGAGTTCCAGGTGGTTGTGTCGTCACTGCTGGTGCTAATGCTGACATTACAGTTGTCCACCTGGGAAGCACTCAGGCCATGGGAAGCCCCCATATCCTCCAGTTCTTCATTCTGTTGCCGCCGCAGGCTGGCCAGCATTTGCAACTCAGATTCACTCATCTGGCTGGGCTGATAGTTCCTCCAGTCATATTCCTGACCAAGAGAGAAGAAAGGGACAGAGCAAAGGGTTACTTGGCTATTCTTAATTTATTCACTACCAACAGATGTTACTCTACAGCCTTAATCCCTTTCAAGGGCTCTCCACTGACTGATGCCCTGACCCTTAAAGTGCCCTTATACAATGCCTACCCCACCTGCCTCACTTTGTTTGTTTGCTCCCAGCACATCAGCCACACTGTCTTTCATTAAAGTCCTCAAGAGCATCAAACTCATGTCTGCCTTAGTGCCTATGCACATGCTAGCCTGTGGCCCCACGTACTGGCTAACTCCTAGGTGCCCTTTGGGTCCCAAATTGTGTCATCTTCCAGGGAAGCCTTTTAGGACAATCACAAACTGGGTCAGCCCCTCCACAGTAAGTGCTCTCATGGAATCATAAGGTGCTCATTTTTTGGCATTTATCACAATTGCAGTTATGCAATCATTTATGGGATTCACAGGTGGTCTACAGGCTCTACAAAGGCAAACACCATTGCCTTACACTCATTGTATTTCTCATGTCTGGTGCTTGACCAGTGTTTGACTGCAAAAAAATTCAAAAAGTTTTTTTTAAAAAGAAAAATCACTTTCCAGGTGAAGATCCAGTTTACAAGAATACTGATGAATTTCATCACTGTAAACATTATGACCAAATACATTCAACTTTCAGTAAGATTGAGAATGACTGATGCTAATAAAAGCCATCAAATAAAATATAATCTTAAGATGGGAACAAGTAAGTTCTGAAAGCCATAAAGACCTCATAGCTATAACAAACACACTGAACTGGACTTTACTATATATATACATATATATAATACTATATATATATAATACAGATTACATGCAATCTGTCCGGTATATTTCTCCCCAAGAATACTACTACAAATCTTTAGAGGCTAATGGGAATATTCTTTCAATGTACAGGGAAGAAACTGTCATACGGAATTTTCAAAAACCTTTCTTTCTCTGTGGTCTAAAACCAAGTTTGATGGCAAAGGTTAATTTTAACATCGCTAAAATGTTAGCATCACTTGTGAGTACTGATTTACATCCGGGACTGCCATATAACCTAAAAACAATCTTGGAATTTTCTTGCCCATCTGCAAACACTGCTTGTACTCAAAAAGGTTTCATGATACACTAGAATTTTTTAGATACTCAAACCTCTATACTTACTTTCTTGGAGGACTCTTTGAGACAGCTACTGTCTTCTCTTCTTTTCTGCCTCATAGGGATGTAAAAAATTAAGGAAATATAATTTAAAAAATTCTTGTGTTTCTATGACATTAAAAAGTTTTAAATAAAGTACTGTCATTATCATAACTAGGGGATTATGAAAGCTTGTGATCTAATAATGTGATGTAGACATTTTCTGGAAAGTTGCTAGTGGAAACTCATTTAAATTTTTATAATTTGTGGCTGCAGCAGTCTGGCACCCTGAGAGACCATGCAATCTCTAACAGGAGATTCCATGAGTATTTAATAGGTTTTGAGAGTTCTTGAGACAAAACAGGTATCACAAGAAGAAAAAAATTTATACTCTAATGAGTATCTAATGAGTGTTTTTTCTAATGAAAAATACTAAAACAAAAGAGAAACAGAAATAACTTAAATGTAGAAGAAATAGTTGGGGGAACAATAAACATAAGAAAAGATGCTCAGCATCACTGTCATTAGAGAAATACAAATCAGCACCACAATGAAACACCATTCATACCCATTAGGGCTGTCATTATACACAGTTGGACAGTAACAAGTGTTGGTGAGGATGCAAAGAAATTGGAATCCTCACGAGTTGCCGGTGGGAATGTAAAATGATGCCACCACTTTGGAAAACAGTTAGGTGGTTCCTCAAAATGTTAAACATGGGCCACATGGCCCAGTAATTCACTCCTGGGCACATACGCAAGAGAAATGAAAACAGATGTTCATACAAAAACTTGAACACCAGTGTTCACAGCAGCACTATTCATAATAGCCAAAAAGTGGAAACAACCAAATGTCCATCACCTGATGAGTAGAATTTTGCTTACCCACACAATGGAATGTAATTTACCCATGAAGGGTCATGAAATACTGACATGTGCTACAACATGGATGAAACTTGAAAATATTCTGCTAAGTGAAAGAAACCGCAGACAAAAGGTCACAGATTGTATGATTCCATTTGTATGAGATGTTCAGAACATGCCTATCCATAGAGACAGAAAGCAGATGGGCTGTTGCCCAGGGCTGAGAGGGCTGGAATGGGGAGCGACTGCCAATGGGTATGCAGTGTCTTTTGTGGGGGATGCAAATGTTCTGAAATTACATGGTTACAGAATCTCGCGAATATGCTAAAAACTGAACTGTACTCTTTAGGAGGCTGACTTTTATGGTATATGAATTATATCTCAATAAAAACAAGGTAGTTCAGTACTCAGATGTGAAAACTAGACTCACAGCTTGACTGTGGGCTCAACAGTGAACATTGCGACTTGCTGTGCTTTGCTTCAGTTTTTCTGTCAAAAAAAAAGGAAAAAAAAGAAAAAAGGAAAACAAAAACGGAATGAAAGATTCTAATGTGTCACCTAAGCATGTTATGTGGCTTGTCATTGCTAACACATACTTTTACAGTGAGAAAGGAAATTCTGTTTTCGTCTTTCTTGAGAAAGCTTTAATATGTACTCAGTGTGATTAATTCATCCATTCCTTTTATTTATTTAATCCACAAACCTGTACTGCGCCTCAGGTACAACCATAGGTGTTAGGGCAGAAAACCAAGAGACAATGGGCAGTGGTTAAGCCTGACAGATCTGAGTCTGGGCCCTTAGTTCCATTGATTAACAGCTTGATGTGACTGGGCAAATTACCTAACCTCTCCTTTCCTCAGTTTCTTCATCTGTAAAATGGATACCTCATGCATACCTCATATATACCTCATGTATACTTCATGTGATTTTCAGTGGGCTGAATGAAGTAATGTATGTAAAATGCTTAACGTAGTATCTGACAAACAGCTACACTAAGGGCCCCCAAACTTAGGCTTTGTACCTCTATGAAAAAATGTTTGAGTATGTACCTTCTCATATATGATTATTTATAAATTAAACAATGTGTGTATGTATATATATATATATATATATATATATATATATATATGTAGTTTTTTAAAGAGATAGGAGTTTATTGAATATACCACAGGGAGTGGTGGGCAGGACAGCATAGGAGAGACTGCCACATGTATAGCTATATTAAACTAGTATGCATAGTATAAAACATATATAAAACGGTGGAGCTTAACAAAAATGGAAATAGCTCAAAAATTTTCTCCTTCAATGATCCCAATGGATCATTTTTGGTGTACATCTTGGGTGAGTACCTCCTTCTTGAGGACCGCAGAGTTGGCAATCAATACATACGCTTCCTGTTATTACTGTTCTTTCCTCTCCCCCCTCCACCCAGTGGGAGTTCATCTATTCTGTACTATGCCAGGAGCTGGGAGTATAAAGAAAATAAGACACACCTCTGTCCTCATGGAGCTCATAGATGAGAAACGGGAGACATAACAGGCATTATAAATCAGGGTATTATATGTACCGGGATCAATACTACAACAGAGATATGACTAAGATGCTTGAGGAATGCAGTACAGCAATGACTAACTGCCCAGCAGAATTGGAAGACACCTCACAGGGGTCCAAGGTGACACTGGATAGTAATTAAATTTGTTGACAAAGGGAATGAGTGGCCTTCAGAGGGAGTGAGCTCTCTCTACCACCGGAAGTACTAAAGCAGAGGCTGGGGAAATGACACCTGCTGGGAATATTGCAGTAATCTGCAGTGGTGGAAACGGACCAATTGATTCATTCATTCATTTACTCTACAAATACTGAGACCCTATTGTGGGCCAGGAACTGTTGATGCTATGCACTCTGAATTTCCATGATTTTATTTCATACAATAGTAAAACGTGTTCTGACAACACCCTGGAAGAGGCAGCCAAAGATGAGCAGAGAAAGAAGTGACGTTCTCCAGGGTCATGAATAGAGCAACTGGTGGCAGAGACAGGTAATTAACTTAGTCTCCTGATACATTCTTGATTTGTAATCTCTTAAACCATTTCAAAATTATCAGAAAGGCTGAATCATTTATTCATATATATATATATTTTTTTTTTTGAAAGAAGTCTTGCAATAAAGTCTTCACATGAAAGGGGACTCAAGCACAAGACACTATCTAACTAAATTATACAACGCTTGAGAGGCAAGTGCCTTATCTAATTCTATCTCTGAAAGCCTCAAGATGTTATGTATAACCCAATTTTGCCTCAAAATATCCTTGGAGGAAAGAAGGGGGACATTGATATATCAGTCAGATTTGTTTCAGGAAGGAGGTAATGGGCTCAAGGCTATATACAATTCTGCTGTGCTCAGATTCCCAGGCAAGTCTTTCCCTCGTGAAGCCATTCAAGCCACTCATTTTCATTGATCTTCCTTCAGACATTTCTAGAAGCCTAACACAGTGAAGCCACAAAGACAAATGAGATGTGGCCCCTTAGAATCTAGTAAGGAAATCAAGAGCTAGAAAAAAATGAACATAAAATAAGGTAGCATACACCTGAATGTAGTATTAATCAGAGTCTTAATCATGATTAAAAGGAAAATTGATAATTCCAGCAAAATAATAAAACACAACAAACAAAAATAACCTTATAACTTGATGCCCTTCACCTAATCTCTCTTCTCAAGCTAGCAAGGCAGAAGAGCTTAATTGATCAAACACGTGCCTATAGAATGTTGTGAGCCTCAGATAAGAGCTCGTTTTACTGAACTGTTCTAAGTTCTAAGGCTAAGTTCACAATGGTGGTGTAGAGCCAAAATGAGACACGGCCCTGGGTTAATAAGATCAGGTGAAGAAACTCATTCCATTCTATATGGATGGGAGAGTAATAAAATTGGGAGAAAATTGGGCCGTTATTCTCATTCTGGAACCGATAAAACCTCCAAGACTCTTTTTCTGAATCAGGTTTGCATTGTAACAGTGCCTGAACCCACAGCATACGGAACATCATGTTGTAAAAAAATCTTAATGAAAGGTCTACCAAACTATTCCTGGCTCTTTGTATTCTTTTAAGCTACACCAAGATACAAAAACTACTACTACAAAGGGACGGTGCCTGTTAGAGGAGAATATAATGTGAAAGGCAATGTGAGGAAAGGAGTTACACCAAACAATCTGGCATTTCAGAAAAGAGAGAAGTCACTTCTTGTAGGATTGGTCAAGCTTCATGGAGGAGATGGTCTCTAAGCTGGACCTCAAAGGATAAGAAGGGTGATACGGCAGCATATTCTAACCATCAGGCAGGAAAACATACGGCAAACTAGAAGTATCGAGCTTATGTTCATAAAAAGCATTAAATACACTAGAAATACTTAGACATACTGTTTCAGAAATGAAATCGGAAATCGAGTTCCAAAAGAACAAGGATGGAAATGCCTAGAATTTAATCTAAACCTTTTATGACCAAATGGCTTCCACTGCCATACCCAAGTTTATTAAAAGTCTATGATTCTAGGGGCGCCTGGGTGGCTCAGTCGGTTAAGCATCCGACTTCGGCTCAGGTCATGATCTCGTGGTCCGTGAGTTTGAGCCCCGCATTGGGCTCTGTGCTGACAGCTCAGAGCCTGGAGCCTGTTCAAATTCTGTGTCTCCCTCTCTCTCTGACCCTCCCCCGTTCATGCTGTCTGTCCCTGTCTCAAAAATAAATAAACGTTAAAAAAATTAAAAAAAAAGTCTATGATTCTATCAAAGGACGTATTCTTAATTGGATTATATGATATCTCTATTATTTAGTCATTATTATTATTTTTAAAGTTTATTTATTTTTGACAGGGAGAGAGAGAGAGAGAGAGAGCTAGGGAGGGGCAGAGAGAGAGGGAGACACAGAATCCGAAGCAGGCTCCAAGCTCCGAGCTGTCAGCACAGAGCCTGACGCGGGGCTTGAACTCACGAGCCATGAGATCATGACCTGGGCTGAAGTCGGACGCTTAACCAACTGAGCCACCCAGGTGCCCCATCTATTTTTTATTTTTAAGGAACTGTCATACCATTTTCTTACTAAAGAAAACAAAAACACTAATTTGAAATTTTTTAATGTTTATTTATCAAAAATACTAATTGGAAAAGATATATGCACCCCTACGTTTACTGTAGCATTATTTACAATAGTCAAATTATGGAAGCAGCCCAAGTGTCCACTGAAAGACAAATGGATAAAGAAGATGTGATACACACACATACACACACACATAGACATACACACAGGAATATTAGCCATAAAAAAGAATGAAATCTTGCAACAACATGGATGGACCTAGAGAGCATTATGCTAAGTGAAATAAGTCAGACAGAGAAAGACAAATACCATTTGATTTCACTCATGTGGAATCTAAAAGAGAAAACAAAGGAACAAACGAGCAAATAGGGAGAAGAAACTGATGGTTACCAGAGGGGAGGTGAGTGGGGGATGGGTGAAATAGGTGATGGGAGTTAAGAGGTATTGACTTCCAGTCATAAAATAAGTAAGTCATGGAGATGAAAGGTACAACCTAGGGAATATGGTCAATAATATTATAATAACGTTTTATGGTGACTACGTTTGCCATGGTGAACATTGAATAATGTATAGAACTGTCAAATCTCTATCATACACCTGTAACTAATGCGTTGTATGTCAACCATATGTTAATAATGAATTTAGAAAAAAGAAAGAAAAAAGGCATATTCTCAGTAGCTCTAATCAAAAGAATGGATAAATAAGTGGTATGATAGTGGCACAGTAGGACACTATATAACAATGAAATAAGTGATACACTGAATCTCACAAAAGAAATGCTAAGAAACCAGGCACAAGAGGATGGAGACTGGTAAAACCAGTATGGGGTTTGGAGGAAAATCTGAAGGGATAGTGGCAGAAAGGGATAGTGACAAGGAGGGAGGGGCTCCTGGTGTGTTGGCATTGTGCTGTTTCTTGATCTGGATGGTGGTCACGCGGATTTTGTTCAGTTGGTGGAAATTCATCAAAGTAGGTACTTAGGATATATGTACTTCTCCATGACCAAAGCTGGCAAAGAAGTCCAAGATTCAAAAAAGATTTCCTAGGAAGTAATTAGTTGTTAATCACTCGCACTTTATTCTGCACTTAGCAGGGGCAAAAAAAAAAAAAAAAAAAAAAAAAAAAAAGAAAAAAGGAAAAAAAAGGCATTTTGTAAATGCTGAAGAGTCAGTATCACTGGTAGGTTCAAATGTGTATTATTAAGAGTTTTGAAGTTATCACTAGAAAGTTTTGGAACCCAACATAATAGCAAGAAAAGTAGTAGAAATCCATTTTCCAAAGCTAATTTTAAAGTTTATTTTTTTCTTTTCTTTTTTTTTTTTAACGTTTATTTATTTTTGGGACAGAGAGAGACACAGCATGAACGGGGGAGGGGCAGAGAGAGAGGAAGACACAGAATCGGAAGCAGGCTCCAGGCTCTGAGCCATCAGCCCAGAGCCTGATGCGGGGCTCGAACTCACGAACCGTGAGATCGTAACCTGAGCCGAAGTCAGACGCTCAACCGACTGAGCCACCCAGGCACCCCGCTAATTTCAAAGTTTAATTGGCATTTTATTATGAAGATTAATCTCCTCTCTATTGCTATTGGCAGACAGTGTTTAATGTCTACATTGATGTTTTAAATAATAGCTGATGGTAAATTAGTGTTCAGGCATCTGTTCACCAACTAGCACCCCCTGAAGACTGGTTTCAAAGTCCTGAGCATGTATCCCACACAAGAGTTTGCCCTGATTCACTGGGGATGCAGACCCACTAAAGATAAGAATGAAGGGAAGACAGAAGCCTCAGAGATGAGCTGCAAGTGACACATACGTGAGCAAATAGCTCTTTCACAATATATGGTAGCTTTTGGCATATGTCTTCACCATGCAAAGGGGTAAATCAAAATGTAAACAGCAGGCCACGGTGCAACTTGAAAAACTTTGCTAAATCGAAGGGATGACCTATCAACACAGCAGACATCAGAAGGCGGGCTATTTAAAAGAAACAACTGCTCAGAATCTAGACCGTGTTTTGTCAATGGCATTCATGTTGACCTAGGCTTAACCAGACCCAATGCCACCTCTGCAATGTCTGTCACAAATATTTTGGCTTGTAACCTGGAGACACTTCAAAACCCCTGACTCAATTTGTACTTCATCATCTATGCATACTAACCCCTTAGGAATGTCTCAGGTAGAGAATTCTCAGGTAATTTAAATGCAATAGTGGCAAAAGTCTTTGCAAAGAGGTTGCTTTGTATGTCATAACATATAGCTCTCTTTGGCGGGGCAGGGGTGGGGTGGGTAGAGGGCATGAAAGTATTTTTTTAATTGTTTTTTTTAAGTTTATTTATTTATTTTGAGAGAGACAGAAAGCAGGGAAGAGGCAGAGAAAGAGACGGAGAGAGAGAGAATCCCAAGCAGGCTGTGCACTATCAGAGCGGAGCCCAATGTGGGGCTCGAACTCATGAACCGTGAGATCACAACCTGAGTAGCAACTAAGAGTTGGTCGCTCAACTGACTGAGCTGCCCAATCACCCTGCACCAAAGTATTTTTTTAAAATGATGCTTACATCGATGGGCTAAATTTGTATAGAATACCCTTTTATTCCACGACTTCCACACAATATACTTCTATCCATTTTGCCTTGGAAGTCAGCCTGCTAATTTTCAGAAAGAATTCTCGGACAATCATAGCTGAACTCTAATAACCTTAAAGGAAGTTGATAAACAATTTCTAATTTTCTAGCACCTATCTACTGAGTTCAAGGTACTTCTTGAGTTTAACAATCAACTATAGACTAGAAGGCAGTTAGTAAAGCTAAATGGAACACGTTTTATTTTTTTATTTTTATTTTTAACGTTTATTTATTTTTGAGACAGAGAGAGACACAGCATGAATGGGGGAGGGGCAGAGAGAGAGGGAAACACAGAATCGGAAGCAGGCTCCAGGCTCTGAGCCATCAGCCCAGAGCCCGACACGGGGCTCGAACTCGCAGACCGCGAGATTGTGACCTGAGCTGAAGTCGGACGCTTAACCGACTGAGCCACCCAGGCGCCCCAGGAACACGTTTTATATTATATTCAAGGATATGCCATCTGTAAGGCAACTGTAGCCTTGTACATGGGCTAAGCACAGTAGTCATTCAATACACGGTAGTTTAAGATATTATTTAAAGAACCAGGAGGAAAACAATTACTGAGCCTGCTTATAGAAACGAATATAGCAAAGCCAACCGATGTTTCTAGAGTGGGAAGATGATAACTTTAAGTTCAGATGTCAGTTTGGCTATACTGTAGTAATGACAGATACACCAACATCTGTGCATGCTTCTGCATATTAAAATACTGTAAAGCTTAAAGTCCCAATGGAAGTTAAGTTGCCACGTGATCACAGAATTTTTCTAGTGGCCTTTTTCTGGGGGTGGTGGTGCAGTGTAGTGGAAGGTGAGCCAGCTTTTCTGGCCAAAGTTCTAGGGTTTGATACTCTGCTTTGTCACGTACTAGATGTGAACTAGCTAAAACCTCTCTGCTTCCTGTTCTCTCAAATAGGAATAAGCCCTCTTGTGAGGGTGGGAGATGAAGACTGGACAGGAAGTGTGGGGCACCTTGTAGAGGGCTTGGCACACAGCAAATACGTACCCCAAAACTTTAAAGTCGCAAACAAGGTTCTTGAATCAAAGACCTTGATCTCAATGTGTCTAGGAAATACTGTCAGCCTGAGGCTTCTTCCATAAAACCAGGAAATGGCAAGCAATGACTTGCTCCTTTAAAATTAGGAAAACTAAGCCATCAAAGAAGATAGATTTCTTCAATAAACATTTGACTAGTAAGATGCTAACCTTAGCATTAGAATATTAGAGAACAGACAGTAAAAAGTTACAGTGTGTTGGCTAAACAACTAATGTGTTTTCATCGATTCATACTTCTGATAGTCTCTTAATTTTTGCCCAGTCTTTCTATCTACCATTTCTGAAATTCCTGAGAATCTGAAACTGCTCCTCTTCACCGAAGTAACTGGCACATTGTTTGCATACCTAGCTGTTTAGAAATGGAGATATTAAAATGTCCTACTTCTTTTTGCAATCTCATATCATCACCCAAATTTTGGTCCACATTTCCATTTTTAACTATTTAAACACACTTCTACTCTAGACCGTTTTGTCCACAATTAAATTGGACATGAGATGCAAAGAGTTTGTTTACTCAAAAGAACAAACTACTCTGTAGCATCACAAGTATTTGGACTGAAAAAGATACTCAAAAATTAAGACAGAGGGCTAGGAGCAAGTTCCACCTGGGAAACCTCGATGCTTAATGCAAATCCTTTTGCTAGTGGCACCAATGTTATTTAAGCACCACATTCTGTAGCTTCAGTGATACCCCCTGCAGTGCATTGACAGATAAACTGAGATAATGACTCTTTTTTCAGAGGCAAGGAGAGAGAGTATAGTTTGGACAAAACAGGAAAACACACTCTTCTCCAAAGGCTATTAATTGGTAGGAGTGTCCAATGTAATGAATGAAGTGTTCTCACCATGGCTAACACTATGGTTTATAAAACTGCTGTTAGTCCTGTCCAAGTTAAACACTCCATCAACCACGAAGCTGCACATCTATAATTCAGCTCTGGGAACAAGGCAGGCGCACAGAGGGTACTCTCTGGGGAATGACCGGAAAGACATCAGGTTCTGCTTCTAAATATTTTTCTCTCTTTGTTGAACGTTGAGAAAACACCAACATGTTACCTGGCAGAAGTGACCCATTAATTCATTCTTATGTTAGCACTTGATTCAACTATTAACAGAGGACAAGAAGCACATATAGCTATCACTTATTGAATAGTACCAATAATTAGTTTTTGGAATTCTACTGAATTTGAAAAAGTTTGTTTTAGAATGCCAGGCACACTGGTTTACATTTCTAACTACTCAGAAATAGGTACAAGAAAGCATATTTGTGGATTTTGGACTAAGTGTTCTACATGTACTATCTCATTTAATACTCATGATGACCCTATGGAATAAGTATTATTATTTTCTCCAAGTAGATAGATGAGATAACTGAGGTTCAAGGAGGTTAAGAAATGTGTCCAAGGCCACATAAGTTAAAAGAAGCAAAGCCAGAATTAAAATCCTGGTCTGTCTGATTTGAGCTGGGTGCTCTGAGGCATAGTGTCTACTGCTCTTGACTCTCAGAAGAATGAAAATGTAGATTGACATGCATAGAATTCTCTTTGGGGAAGGCCCTGAGGGTGACAAAGATGAAGGCTGTCTATCAGGTGGCCCAGGAAAGCATGAGGCCAGTGGGCACCTGTAGTGGAAGCCTTGGAAGGAGGGAGAGTCACCGGGTGAACCTGCATAGTTGGGCCAGGATGATGGACATAATTACAACACGCAGAGCAACCTGACCCCAAAACAGGTGTTTTGCAACAATGGAATATTGTTGTAACCGAAGAAAGTCAGAGGTCAGAAAGACATTTATGAATTCTTTAAACAATGGGGTATTGTTGGAAAGACAGCTGCAAATGGCATACTTGAGTGGCAAATTCAAAGAGACAGATGGCTTCCCTTTGAACAAAGAGTATTATTATATACACTAGAAAATGCAGAACTTCATGTAATGGAACAGTGGCTTGAAAGCTCTAAAAATTTACAAAATCATTTTCCTCTAAGTTTATAGAGTACAAATTGCAAAGGACAGTAAACTTCTATTTAAAAAAAAAAAATGGGCTCAAGTTCATCAGGGAGGCAGTGAAAGTAATCCCTTTTCATTATCCAAAGGAAATGGCTTGGCAATTCAAAAAAATTATACCATGGCTTTTAAAAGTGTCCTTCCACAATTCAGTTTTGATTTTTTAAAAATGAAAATGTGAAAATTAAACTAAAAAATTATATGAGATTCATTTTACTTTTTCCTTATAAAAAGCCATGTTTTTTTTTTTTCTAAACAGAATACCTGAATTTTTTTTTTAAATTTTTTAACGCTTATTATTTTTGAGACAGAGAGAGACAGAGCATGAACAGGGGAGGGGCAGAGAGAGAGGGAGACAGAGAATCTGAAACAGGCTTCAGGCTCTGAGCTGTCAGCACACAGCCTGACGCGGGGCTCGAACTCACGGACCGTGAGATCATGACCTGAGCCGAAGTTGGACGCTTAACCGACCAAGCCACCCAGGCGCCCCAAGAATACCTGAATTTTTAATTGGTAGCATATTTTGTCTTGTGACAATAACCATTCTTCAATAAGCTCAAACTTTTTCTGGAAACACAAAGCCTGTTATATACGTCTTTTTTGTTTGTTTGTTTAAAGATGCACATAATGACATTTACAGGTTTAAAATGTTTCATTCAAAACTGTTTGAATGCAGTTATACATGTGGAAAAGTTTAATTACCAGCTATCTGCATGGTTGCGATATTACCCAGAGGGCTGTACTTGTTTCTTAATTAAAAATATTTGAACTTAATAATAGGGAACTCTATTTAAATATGAATAAAACATTGCAAGGAAGAAGTTTACCAAGTAGTTAGCAAATCAATTTCAGTAAGCGTTCCTTAAGAATTACTAGTCCTCTGTCGTATCAGGGGATGTACCTCCGTTTGTAAGAACCTTTAATTTTCCCTTGTCATAGAGTCACCTCTCGTTGGCACTTTGGGAGATCAGATTTTCGATGGGGTGTCCACTTAGAATTCTTGATTGCAGTACCTTGATGGCTAAGTGGATGGCTCAGGTCTCCTCGCAGTCTTCCAGAGCCCAGTAAATTACATGACCATCCTCCTGGTCATTCAGGACACAAACCTGAGAATCATCCTTGATTCTGCCTGTTTCCTCCTCCCTTTGGCCCCCCCCCCCCCATTATGCCAGGAATCTGCCATTTTCTTCCTCTCCACTCTGATCTATCAGACTAATGCCTCAACTGTTTTCCCTGCTTCTATTCCTGCCTTGTTGCATCCATCTTGACACTGTGAAATGGAAGTTTTTGAATGTACATGTCATCGCCTTGCTTCAAACCCTACGAAGACTTGCCATTGCATTTGGAATAAAGGCCACCTTCCTCACCATGGCCTTCCTGACCTTACATCATTTGAGTCCTATGTACCTCTCTGCCCTCATCCTCTACTACTTTCCCCTTGCCCTTATGTCCCAGCTTTCTGACCTCCACTATTTCTCATAGATGTCCATTTCGGGAGCTTTGCACCTACTGTTCCTGATATCTGAAACATTATTCCTAGGTTCTCTGCATGGCTAGCTTCATCTTAAACTTTAAATCTCAGCTCAACTGTCACCTACTTTGTCAGGTAGTATATAAAGTATCCACCATTCTGGCCAACGCTGTTCTCTATTACATCACCTTGTTTTAGTCTTCCTGCACCTTTATCATAGCGTATGATGACTTTGAGTATTTTGCCTTCATGTCTTCATTGTCTGTGTTTCCCAACAGATACAAGCTCCCTGTCTGTTTTGGTTGGTGTATCTCTGGCACCTGGGGGAACACCTGCCCTGACAGGTGCTCAACAAAAGAGATGATGCTGTCACTTATCCAGAAGTAGAACCAGAACAGCTATAATTCATCACCTAGAAGTCCTTTATGTTAGAAACCCAGCCTAGGTGGTAGAAACCACCATCCATGTCAGCACTCTAAATTTATGGACTACAATGCTAGCCACCAAAGGGAAATTTCATACCTGCATTCATATAAGATTAGATGGACTTCTAGCCCCAGGATAATTGTCAAACTTTCTCTTGATCAAATACATTTCCTCTGAGTCATACCAGTAGAATCCTCCTAGGTCTGACTGAGCTTATCATATCTCTGTTAGAATTCACTACTAGGAAACACTAGTTGAAGTATTAAATCTTAAATATCTTGAAGGAAAGCTTTTCATTCAAATGAAATCCATTTGTGGGGGCAATTAGGAAAGAAAGAAATAAAAGACATCCAGATTGGAAAGGCAGTAGAACTATTTCTATTTGCAATGACATGATCTTGTATATAGAAAATCCTAAGGAATTCATAAAAACACTATTAGAACTAATTAACATTCAGCAAGGTTGCAAGATATAAAAAAATCAATATAAAAATAAACTGCATTTCTATGAACACTAGCAATGAACAAATAAAAAATAAAATTAAGGAAATAATTCTATTCACAACAGCATCAAAAAATTTACTTAGGAATAAATTTAACAAAAGAAGTGCAGGACCTGTGTGCTGAAAATTATAAAACATTGCTGAAAGAAATTAAAGAAACAAACAGAAAGATATCCATGGATTGGAAGGCTTAATATTGTTAAGATGTTAAGATATTCCCCAAATCGATTTAAAGATTCAATGCAATCCTAGTTGCCTTTTTTTTTTTTCAGAAATTGACAAGTTGATCCTCAAATTCCTATGGAAATGCAAAAAGAATCCAGAAAACAAAGCACAAAGTTGAAGGGGTCACACTTCCTGATTTCAAAGGCCTACTATAAAACTAGGAATCAAGACAGTGTGGTACTGCATAGAGACAGACATATAGATAAACAGAATAGAACTGAGAAGTCGGAAATAAACTTTTACATGCACGGTCAACTGATTTTCAAAAAGGGTGACAGACAATTCAATGGGAAAAGACAGTCTTTCAACTGACAGTGCTGGCACAAGTGAATATTCACAGGCAAAAAAATGTAGTTGAGGGGCGCCTGGGTGGCGCAGTCGGTTAAGCGTCCGACTTCAGCCAGGTCACGATCTCGCGCTCCGTGAGTTCGAGCCCCGTGTCAGGCTCTGGGCTGATGGCTCGGAGCCTGGAGCCTGTTTCGGATTCTGTGTCTCCCTCTCTCTCTGCCCCTCCCCCGTTCATGCTCTGTCTCTCTCTGTCCCAAAAATAAATAAAAGACGTTGAAAAAAAAAATTAAAAAAAAAAATGTAGTTGAACCTCTATTCCCACTGTAGACAGAAATCAGCCAGAACTGGATCATAGCACAAAATTTAAGAGTTAAACTATAAAATTCTGGGGCGCCTGAATGGCTCAGTCTGTTAAGCGTCAACTTTAGCTCAGGTCATGATCTTGCAGTTCGGGAGTTCGAGCCCCACTCTGGCCTCTGTACTGACAGCTCAGAGCCTGGAGCCTGCTTTGGATTCTGTGTGTGTCTTTCTCTCTGCCCCTCCTCTGCTCATGCTCTGTCTCTCTCTGTCTCTCAAAAAGAAATAAAACATAAAAGAAAAAAAAATTTTAAAAAGAGTTAAACTATAAAATTCTTAGAAGAAAACATAGGAATAAACTCTGTGACCTCGGATCAGGCAACCATTCTTAGATATGACACAAAAGCATAAGCAACAGAAGAAATAAATAAACTAGACTTCACCAAAATGAAAAAACTTCTATTGCTTCAAAAGATAGCCAAAGAAATGAAAAGACAAGTTACAGAATGGGAGAGTATACTTGCGTATCATGTATCTAAGAAACTGTATCCAAACTCCTAGACCTGGATACTACAAAGACAAATAATTCAATGAAAAAATAGGCCAAAGGTCTGAATAGGTGTTTTTCCAAAGGAGATATACAAATGGGCTGATACGTGTACAAAAAGATGCTCAACAGCTTTAGTCATTAGGGAAAAGCAAACCCAAACCACAAGGAGATGCCACTTTACACACTAGGATGGCTGAAATGAAAAAGGCAGACAATAACGAGTGTTGACCGAGATGTGGAGAAATCCCCCAACCTTGCTTTGCTGGTGGGAATGTAATATGGTGCAGCTGCTTAGGGAAACAGTTTGGCAGTTTCTCAAAAGTTAAATGTAAAGTTCCATATGACCTGGCAATTCCACTCCTAGGTATACACCCAGGAGGACTGAAAACATATGTCCACACAAAAATGTGCATATGAATGTTCATAGCAGCATCTTTCATTATAGCCAAAGAGTGGAAACAACCAACTATCAACTGATAGATGAATAAGCAAATATGGCACACCCACATAATGGATTATTATTCAGGCATAAAAAGAAATGGAAAGCTACAACATAGAAAGAACTTGAGAACATCATGCTAAATCAAAGAAGTCAGACACAAAAGGGCACACTGTGTCTGATTTCCTTTATAGGAAATGTCCAGAACAGGCAAATCCATAGAGACAGGAAATAAATTAATGGTTTCTGGGAGTTTGGGGGAAGCAGGCAATGGGGAATGACTATTAATGGGAACAGAGTTTCTTTTGGGGTGATAATAGTGATCTAGGATTAGTGGTCATGGTTGCATAACTCTGTGAATGCACTAAAAAATGGTGAATTTTGTATTGTGTGAAGTAAATATTAGTGAATTATTAAGACAAAAGTCACCACCATGGTTTTCTGGGACCTGGGGAAAAAAATCCTTTCACAGAGTTAGCAACACACAGCACTCTTGAGGAAACTTGTTTTCACAGATTCTTAGCTGCAGCTATTAAGTGGAGAGAACGTCGGGTATTAGCACCCTTTCACTATGACCATGAATTTCCTTTTTAAAGGAAGAACATTGGAAGAACACTCCATTCCCATCGTAAATTCACCCTGAAATGGGGCAAGGTGCCTATGCCTTCAATAATTTTACACCCTATTAAATTGAGGTTACCACATTCACAAATGCAAGCCGCAGATTGCAGTGATCATGTGGGTTGTAGAGATCACATTGTATTAACCTGAATTTTGACACGGAGGTCAAACCTCTCTGCACAAATGGTAAGCAGTGCCTTTGTGCCTTGATCCCCTCAACAAAAGATGAAGCTCCTTCCCTCTTTGATCCTCTTGAAGGGAGTACTCTGTCAGTCTCCTTAGCTGTAAAATGGAATAATAAAAAATGGAATGCTGTACAGAGGGCTCCCATGCAGAAGGGACATGTGTCAGGTTTGTGCTTTGTAATTGGCAGTGAGCAGCTGTGAGAAGGGTCTCTTGAGACAACCCAAATGGTGTCTGCATACTGGCTTTTCCTAAAAGCCTCTTAAATTAACAGGATGGGTAAGGAAAGTGCCTTACTCTCTCTCCAACCTTTCATTATTCCCTGGTATTATCTTAGAGCGCTATTTTTCAGGCAGTCGACTTGGGTGAGTGGCCAGCTACTTAAAGTCCTTGGCTGAGTGGCCAGCTACTTAAAGTCCATTTGTGCCTCCAGCTCCCAAGGTGCTTTTTGTGCTCTGGTTTTATTTCCACAGAAAGATGGAAAGATAAAAAATAAACAATCTTTTGGCTATATTACGATGACAGATTTTACCTAGTAGAAGGGTGGTGGCAAAAAGATTAGGGGAAAATGGACTGGAAGACTTCTTCAAGACTTGCTTTGGCTCTGGTTTTTGGCAGCCCAGCCAAGTGGAGCACCATTGTAGAATAAATCTGTCAGGTTAGTTTATTAGCTGTATTCCACTTGTTAGCACACCAAAGAAAAAAAATTACAGTTAGGTAGAATATTTGTTTTGGAACTATTTTCAAAAAAAAAAAATGAGAAACATGCAAAAATAATCCTGACAACTTTTATCCTAAACCACCATACAACAAATCCATTTTCATTATGTTAGGTGATTTACTACTTTCTTGTGTGCATGCATGCACACATGCATACAAATGTGGGAAATAAGAGGAATGCACATTCCGGTTTTATCTGGATCTTTCTTGAGGAGTGGCCACCATTTAGAGAAGAGTCAGCATGTATTTATGTGGCCCAGAGTGGTGGACACAGGCAGCATTTCTGGACTCAGCTTCAAGTTCTAACTCGTCAACTAACTAGTTGCTGCCCTTGAACACAGTGCATAACCATTCTGAACTTCGGTTTCTTCATCTGGAAAACGAGGATGAAGGTCTTCACCTCTCTGGTCATTGTGAGGATTAAATACTTCAGGAAAAAGGGGCTGGCATGGTCAATGCTAAGAAATATTAGCTGTTTCTATTTTGTTAATGATGATGTACGTGTGTGTTCCTTGTGTGAGTGAATAGTCCACCCTAAATTGCTTAGAACATAATTGAGCCAAAGCTTTACAGTATAACACATACAGAATACTTAGGATATGACAAATAGAGTAAGCCTTTAATGTTTAAAAAAAGTGAAATACTGGGGTGCTTGGGTGGCTCGGTGGGTTAAGCATCTGGCTCTTGACTTCAGTTCAGGTCATGATCTTACGGTCCAAGGGTTCAAGCCGCACATCGGGTTCTGCCTGGCTGTGCAGAGCCTGCTTGGGATTTTCTCTGCCTCTCCCCTGCTCGTGTGCTCTATGTCTCTCAAAATAAAGAAATAACCTTAAAAAGATGGAATATAAGTTCATTTGTTCTGCAGAGCTTCATTTGTTCTCTGGTTTCTAAGTGCAGCTCTGGGGGGGGTTGAAGGAAGAAAAGTACTAACATAGGAAGGAAGAAAATCAATCTGATGGACATGAATATAGCCACCAAACTAGCCTAGGGATTTCTTCAATGACACTACTCCATGGTTAACCTTCACTCATGCCATTTATTATTTGGGGGAACTGCTGCAAAGAGACCAGAAAGTGAATAGAATAATGATGTTTTTATGGCTCCTAATGTAGATTGTTATCGAAAATCTGTCAATTTTACTGGCAAGCCTTTGGCTCAAAAAATAAGATCTTCGTTTGTAATTTGCAGGCAGTGATAACTAAAATTATGAGAAGTAACTGGGAAATAAAAAAATAACTATGATGATAATTATCTTTCTCATTAAAAACAAGAGGCATTCTATTATCACTGGGATGTGCAATATACTCTTTTAACAGCTGCTGCTACTGAGCTACAACACATCCGAATACGAAGGCAAATACATTACTGATCACCCAAATGATGAAAAATAGGTACTGCTGAAAATGTGTGCAAAATGGAACAGAACAGAAACACAGCAGGATGTGCTGCCGGCCTCTGCAGACCAGAGCGAAACCACTTACAGCTACTTCAGGAATCGGTCTCAGCTTTTCTCCCGAGATTTCCTTTAGGGACGTTTTGTTTATTGAAGTTGGTACTTGATGGGCTGGTAGGTCCTTTGCTTTGATAACAGCATCTGGAGTTTTCTGAGAGGATTCACTTCTTCTGGGGGGAGAACGGCATGGTGTAGGCACCAAACTCGTTTGAAAGTCTTTTCTATCTATCTGCTTCGCCAAGGAATTCTGGCTTTCTGATGCTCTTGCTTCTGCGTAGACGCTTTTTAGAGGTCCTGTATCTGTCCGCCTTGTAGCCGTCCCCCGCGTGCTCTCTACTGTTAACTGAGTTAACCCTGAAGGGCTAGTTGTTGGGCCCAAGGAACCCTGGATACTGTAGCTACCCTACGTAGGGGAACAAAGTGAAACTATTTTGAGCCAAAATTTATGGTGAAGAAGCTAGTGAGAACAGTTTTTAATAAGTTCACTTATTCTCTGAACAAAAGCAAAAGTATAGCTATCCTATTTTATTCTGCAATAAAAATATAAGTAACTAAAAACAGCAATGCAATGCAAATAGGTATAAATCGTTTGCTAAGATACCCTGCTAGATGGTATCTGGTCTTGATAAGGCATATAGGAAGTAGTCACCAAAATTATAGGCGTTTCAAGAAAGCATGTGAAAGAAGAGGATCCATAGGAAGTTACTTTAGAATTATATACTTTGACTTTCTAATAAGCTAAGTCCATGGGAAGAGAAAGAGCTAGAACTAATTTAGCTTATTTAGGCAGGGAAATGTTACTCTATCTAAAAACAAATTGGCCTATCAAAGTACCTTTTTCTTATACTATTGTAGAGAAGTTTTATTCTTCAAGAGCAACAGGTAATAAACATGTTTTGTGAAATATTTTTCTTACATGAAAATTTCAATTATAGCTATTTTTTTTCCATAAGACATGAGCATCATTAAATACAATTATTTGGAAAGCTAAAAAGGAAAGCAACATGAAATTTACAAGTATGTAGTTCTGGGGTTATCCCTGGGAAAGCAAAAATTAAAAATTTTAAATCTGAGAAAGGACGAACTGCAAACATAAAATCAATGGCTGTGAAAATAAATAATGGAAATGAGAAATTCAGGGCTATTTCATTTGGTAGATTTTTCTGCTATAAAATAAGAAATTTAAAAACAAACTAGTGCAGGGGCACCTGGGTGGTTCAGTCGGTTAAGTGTCCGACTTACGCTCAGGTCATGATCTCACTGTTCATGGGTTCGAGCCTCGAGTCAGGCTCTGTGCTGACAGCTCAGAGCCTGGAGCCTGCTTTGTATTGTGTCTACTCTCCCCCCCATCCCTGTTCACGCTCTGTCTCTCTCTCTCAAAAGTGAATAAACTTAAAATAATTTTTTTTAAAAACAAACTAGTGCAATCATTGCTTATACGTGCCATGGTAGACTTTTCCAATTTGTCTTATTTATTTAAGTATTTAAATTATGTAGGGGCACCTGGGTGGCTCAGTCGGTTAAGCCTCTGACTCTTGATTTTGGTTCAGGTCATGATCTCATGGTTTGTGGGTTCACCACATCGGGCTCTGAGCTGTGCAGCCTGCTTGGGATTCTGTCTCCCTCTCTCTCTGTCCCTTCCCCACTCACTATCTATCTCTCAAAATAAATAAAAGTAAACTTTAAATATGTGAATATGCAATAAATAGATATTAAACATGTAAATATGTAATAAAAGGATATTAAAATGATAAACTGAGGACAGAAAAAAAATCAATAAAAGCAGAGTACATTTTAAAGACATTATGTGATGTCTTAGAATATGTATCTTACATTCAGTTTCAGTAAGCTATTCCCTATTCTTCCATTTGTAGCCACAAAGAACCAAACATCTAGTTATTCCCCAAATTTGGTATTTTTTAATCTTTTTTTTTTGTTTTTAATTTATATATATATATATATAGAGAGAGAGAGAGAGAGAGCTTAAGCAGGGGAGGGGCAGAGGGAGAGAGAGAGAGAAGTGTGGATCCCAACCCTGGGATCATGACCTGAGACAAAATCAAGAGTCTCACACTCAACCATCTGAGCCACCCAGGTGACCCTGGAACAGATTTTAATTCAGTCTCGCTGCTAGATAGTGCTAACTCTTCTCTAACTTAAAAAAAAAACAAACAACAGGGGCACCTGAGTGGCTCAGTCGGTTGAGCGTCCGACTTTGGCTCAGGTCATGATCTCACAGTTGGTGGGTTTGAGCCCCTTGTTGGGCTCTGTGCTGATAGCTTAGAGCCTGGAGCCTGCTTTGGATTCTGTGTCTCCCTCTTTCTGCCCCTCCCCCACTCACACTCTGTCTCTTAAAAATGAATAAATGTTAAAAAAATAAAAAAAACAAAAAAAACAACTCTTGTTTAATTTTCTATAATTGTTATATACAATTGGCAGTGGGATTTCTTTGAACAAAAGACCCTCTACTAATTCATTTCCATCATATTTCAATAAATAATAAAAACATGTACCATCTATTTAAAACAGATTGGCCTTAAAAATAGGTTGGTTAAGCACAGAAGGTATAATTATGCATCTTTGGGCCACAATCTTTGGATCACTCTGGGATTCCATTTTGTATATGACATGGGCAGAAGTTAGGAGCTTTTGCAATAAAATATTTATTAAGCTCCTTCTATGAGGAAGGCATTTTCTAGGCACCATATAAGATACACAGGTAAGAACATGGGCACTGACCTCGGGAGGCACAAAGTCTTAAAGGCAAAAAAAGCATAAAGCAGAGAGATAGATACCTACAAAAGTAATAATTTCATAAGGTAGAAGGCAGTAAATATCATTCCAAAAGTTTCAGATGTACTATTATGAGAATTTAGAGGGATGCATCAAAAGTTAGATGTTTGCTACATCATTTTAAAAACACTTTAAAAATAAAATTATTATAAGAAGTCTATTTTTGCACCTGTGGGTGGGTCAGAGTACAGCCTTTTCTTCCCCCCCAGTAGTTTACTCAGGTGTAAAATTATTTCTTTTTGCTTGGCATGAGTGGTGATTACATACACAGAAATACTGATGAGCTGTGTATGGACATTCATCTCACATTTTCCCTAAGATATGCCCTGGTTGGGAGATGGGCTGAGGAGGACAGATTTAGCTGTATTCCCTGGTGAGCATTCTCCTGGTTGTACTGTATTTCCACGGTATTGTTTCTATGCTATTTTAAATATATGGAATAGATAAATAACTGGAGAATCTGGGCAGAGAGAAAAAGGCTTGCTTACTTTGGCTGCCCCAGAACCAATTCTGGTTTACCCCAGATTCTGAAAGGGAATTAGGATAAACGAGAAAGGCAAGAGATATAGGAGAATAATACTTTGATTTAAATTGGGTCGGCTTCTCTTTTAGGGAGGAAATAAATAGAGAATAAAACCTAGTAATGTATTTTCTAGGAGTGGTACACTGGCAAAGCCCTATTCCTTTCTTTAGCAACACTTTGATTTACTAAAATAGATGATATACATATAGATGATATTTATTGATTTCGTAAATGTAATACCTTTGGGCTCGACATGCTGTTTGATTAATTTTTTCTTATATAACATATGCATTTGTTATATGCATTAGAAGTTAGCTTACTACGACCTGATTGAAAAACAACCACTCTTTCCCCTTTGGTTTATCACTCAGCTACTGAAAACCTGTACAGCAATTGAATATAATTTGTCAGAGTGGTAAAGAAATTGTCATGCCATTTTCACATTCCAATCATCTGTTCATCTGTTTCTCAGAAGAACAAATACAAAATGCTTTTGATTTAACTTAATATATTTTTTTTAAAAGTCCCAAATCTCTTGAACCGTTTGTCTTCTGGGCTCAGAGGCATTTGTTTGTTAAATATTCAATCACGCCCCAGTGCTGGGAACATCAATAGAGTTTGCCTGATTAACTGTAGCACAGCATATGTACGCTGAAGATGAGAATGATTTCCCCAAGGACCAGCACTTCCTCTGCTGAACTATGTTTCTTAAAAGGACATGCAGATGGGCATTTGGACAATAATTTCTGGACGCACAGAATGGATTGTTCTTGCTGAGCTGTAATTTTAAAAAGATAATTTTAATGACTCTTGAGGGCCACCTACTTGGAGCAGATGGGACCCAGGCTCTTTGTATCAAAACTTTAATGTTGAGTGAGTCAGGATGGAACTCTGTTTTAGCCTTTGTGAAAGTGGATAATCATATTTATTTATATTTCAATTGATTTTTTAATTCAGCCCACCGTGAAAAAACATCTATAACATTTTTAAAAGTTCTATAAAAAAACATGTCTGCAATATTCCAAACACACCTTTGATGGCAGTTCTGAATTTGTAATTGAGGTGGAGCCAGCAGGAGTTTTTACTTTTGTCCAATGTTTTAGTGACTAAATGTATGAACTGACAGCATCTTTTAGTTGGGACATTAGCGCTAGCAGCCAATAGAGATGATATAGGTATATACTTCCATTGTCACCTAAAGAGCACAATTATTTACATAGATACAGTTAAAGACATGAGTCATAACAGAGTGAGGAAAATAATTTCTTCTTGGGGCACCTGGCTGGCTCAGTGGGAGGAGCATGTGACTCTTGGTCTCAGGGTCATGAGTTCGAGCCACACGCATGCAGAGATTACTTAAAACTAAAATCTTGGGGCACCTGGATGGCTCAGTTAGTTAAGTGTCCAACTCTTGATTTCTGCGCAGGTCAAGTTCCCACAGTTCGTGGGATGGAGCCCCATGTCAGGTTTTGCTCTGACAGCATGGAGCCTCCTTGGGATTCTCTCTCTCCTCTATCTCTGCTGCTCTCTCTCTCTCTCTCTCTCTCAAAATAAATAAATAAATAAAGATTTTAAAAAATCTTAAGGGGCACCTGGGTGGCTCAATTGGTTGAGTGTCCCACTCTTGGGTTTCGGCTTAGGTTGTGATCCCAAGGCTGTGGAATTGAGACCCTCATTAGGCTCCATGCTGAGTGTGGAGCCTGCCTGCAATCCTCTCTCTCTCTTTCTCTCTGTCCCCTCCCCCTCGCTCTTTCTCTCCTCTGCCCCTCATCCCCACTCGTGCTCTCTCTCTCTCTAATAAAAATAAATAAAATCTTAAAAAAAGATTATTATCTTCTTTGATGATAATAAGATTGACCACTCAAATGTATCTTAAAGGTCTTCACTAACAACCAGCCCCAAGAAGTATTTTTACTTCCACCTCTTGAATTTTACAGGAAACTATTAAAGTAATACAGTTCTCTCTGGGTGGCAAAGATAACTGATAGTGGTAACTTATAATGCATTTTACTAACTAGTTTATAAGGAAGTAAAACGAAAAGAAGATGTAAGTGTTTCTAACAGGTAATTAATCTGCAACATGCTTGATATTAAAAGGGGTTGGGGAAATTATTTTTGTAAATATCTTTACCTATAGCCAATGATGCTTCACAGACAAATCATAGCAGAAGTTAGAAGGACTCTACGGGATGGGCAAACACCATCATGTGAATATTTGGGGAAAATGATGAGACTCCTTTGTTTAAGACAGAAACATATTTTTCTATAAGTTAAGACTTCATGCTCTTTTAGCTGATAACAATTTAAAGATTTCTTGTGGAAACTCTATCCACAATCAAATATTTACCTGCAAGATGTTTATCTTTTAGCAAAAGTGGCATAATGATATTCTAAGCAGACGAGAGTTTTATAATGTTTTTACTTGCCTACAAAAATGAAGAACCAAGTCACAAGAACCAAGGGACCTGTGACTTCTGCAGAGAAGAAGAGAGCTTCAAAAGATAATAATAAAGACATATAGGGGCTCCTGGGTGGCTCAGTCAGGTAAGCGTCTGACTTCAGCTCAGGTCATGATTTCTCCATTCATGAGTTTGAGCCCTGCATAGGGCTCTGTGCTGACAGCTCAGAGCTTGGAGCCTGCTTTGGATTCTGTGTCTCCCTCTCTCTCTCTAGCCCCCACCACCCCCTGCTTGTGCTCTGTCTCTCTGTCTCTCAGTCTCTCAAAGGTGAATAAATGTTAAAAAAAAATTCTAAAGATAATAGTAAAGACATATAGATGTGAACAGCCTTAAAAAGTTTCTCATGCAAATTAAGTATTAAATTTGCCTAGTAGGTTTACAGAATATGTTATGTTGTAATTCATAATATACAGGAATAAAAATGCAAGGCCATATATTCAAAATAGAGGCCTTCCATTTTTTCCCCAACACATACATTGACATTTAAAAGTTTTTAAAGGCTACACAGAATTATAAGCAGCCTCAAATGGAGTAAATATTCTTTCTATTTTGTGTATGCATGTGTGTGTGAGAAAGTAATTCAAATTCATTAGTTAAGTGCACAGGGGTGAATGTTTTGTAGACGAACTCAGAAATCTAAACTATCAGGAAAAAAATAGAACGAAACAGCTTAACTGCTGAGTGTTAACAAAAAAGTACCTTGAAAGCAAAAATAATGGGAAAGCTGACAGGGAGGACTAAAAGGGTCCTTTTACGCCGTTGTTGGTGAATTTGTTCTCTGCAGCCCTCTATGGAGTTAGATGGGGAGAAGATCTGGAAGCTTCCGCTAATTTGAGTTCTCTAAGTAGTCAGTCTACATAATTCATGTCCAACTATGGATAATTTTTTGGTTTAATGTTCCAATTTGGATTGTGATACAGGACAAATTACCTGGCCTTGCAAGTATCTACTTTAGTGTGTGATACACAGCCAGAGTTTTGGGGAAAAAAATGATGGTATTTCCAAATGAAAAATTAAGTTAGGGGAGTAATAAAATATTAATATAAAGCTAACTATCTCAAGTTGTAAACCAGGCGTATACTCAAAGCCACGTTGGGAATAATGGCATAAAATACAATGTAGAGATGATAACAGTAACAGGCTTTTTTTCCTTTCAGATGCTGCAATAGTGTGAAAGGAGCTTTCAAGGATAATTCACTTTACATGGTAGTCTTGATTTTATAGCTATATATTTCCATAGTGTGCTTTTCAAATAAGAAGTACAAACTCAAAATTAATTGAGTATCAGAAATATTAGTATACATGGCTGCCTAGGGAATAAAATATATAGTACAGCAAAGAGAAGAGCATATGCAAAAAAAGAAAACTTATAATTTTGAGGCTCTCACACTAATGAAGATCTCAGATGTGAATTAATGAATAGGCACTTAAATTACAAAATCAATATATCACTGAAAGCTTATTTTAATTAGCCTTTACTATTGTATGTGTACTTTCCCTCTAGCTATCATAATAACACGATTTGATTTTGCTTAGTTTACATACTACTGAATATACCTAATTTCCCTTTAAAAATACTCAATGGTCTACCATCAAATAAAGTCTTTTAACTACAAGTTACAAACCTAAAGCATAGTAAGTAAGTAATTATACTCATTTTTCCACCGTTATTTATAACATAACATTGTTTTCCTTAAGTATAATTATGTTACTCTAAGGATATAACGTTCTCAAATAATTCAACTAATATAGTAAGGATGCCTAAACTAACCGAACTGATTTTTCTTCGAAGACTATATGTAAATAAACATTTGAAATATGTAATCCAATTTCCCATTGACTTACACAATTAATAAATGGGAGAAGTAATCCTACAGAAAAAGAAATGACCAAAAAAGCCCCAAACAAAACAATTTGATAAAGAAGGGATCATCACAAATTCTAGAACTCATTTAAATACAACCCGACATTTTTGTTGGTCATGTTTTCTATTTTAGTTTGTGTCTTGTTCTTGCCTCTAACAACAAACCCTAAAGCCTGTATATGACAAGGCTTCTGCCCTTCTCTCTGGCTGCCACTGTTAGCAGGCTCCCACTAAAGGTGGGCCAGGACCAGTGTTAGCAATGAGATGGTCCGAGTATAGGCTCTAGCCGTATGCTACTGGTCATTTTGATGGTCATGGCACAGGGGTGACTAGATAGCTATGCCTCTCAGAGCTTGGGTAATGCATGATACATTTATTTTCGATTTTGTATAGTTGGTAATTAGCATATGTCTGCATAATAAACAATGAAAAATGTAAGGAGTAGCTAATAGCAAAAGAAAGCACATAAAGTGATAACAAGTTAAAATATTCAGAACTAGTATTCATTTTCCCATGAAGCTCTATTGCTTCTTGTCAAGACTTTTCCTTCATACAGACAGAAGAGGTAAGTTCCTCATGTCGTGATATTTAAAGGGCAGTTTCCCATAAAACTTCTCTCAAAGTTTTCCAGGGAAGGAACTAATAATTCCCACCTGCCATGAAATTTCCACCATTACAGGAATTCTTTTGGTTTAGGTAAGAAAGATGGTGCTGTGCACATGGGAAAAGGATGGGCTATCGTGTTAATGAAATGATATTAATTAACTTATCAGACTAGCCAATTAAGACTGCAGAAGAATTGACAGCTGGGATGGAGGAGATACTAGATGCTGAAGGCAAATCTCTATTTTATAATTTTTATACCTTAACGTTATTCAGGGTGAAAGGGACAAAGACGTCCTGAGCACAATTTGATATGCTGGCATCAAATATAGTATTTATGCAAAAAGGGATTTATAGTAGGTTTGTTTGGTATGACTAATAGTTTCACCACACTCAGAAGCACATATTATAGAAAAAGGATTCCCCCATGCACTTTGCTATGGAAACTCATTAAAAGTTGCAAAACACCATAGTTACTGCCTGAATACTCTCATCACATTCTCAACTGGCTCTGAAGGTAGGAGCTCTGAACCTAACCTGCATGCTACTGTCCGAATGGGGATCCTTGAGTTATAACTTGAAAAAAAATTTTTTTTGTAAGCATACACAAAATTTTTTTCTAATTATTATTATATAAGCATTATATTACATATAATCTAATATATTTATATTTATAAATATATTTATTATATAATTTATTAGATATAATAATTATTATATAACTTTAATATAGAAATGATTTGTATAATTTCTCTAAACCGTAACTTGACTGTAATCTGCTTTTAAGATAATTATTTTTCACAGAAAATATGAATGCCTATCATTAGAGCACAAAACTAAAGGAACTTCACAAATAAATTCATTTTATACGGGGAAAAAGAGTTACTGGATTAAGTTTTAAGCAAATGTTTCAGAACTACTTTCCATTTGGTCTATAACGAGTTGTTTTTTTTTTAAACTTTATGTGAATTTACCAATTTGTAAGATATGTTTGTATTCTAAATAACCGCAAACAGAAAACCCTGGGTAAGGCAAGTCCCAGCACTAATCCATGATTCATTATCTAGACTTTAATTGGCACAACTCTTGAAATTCTGGGACCATATGGAAAATAATGAGTCCTAATAGGTCTAAGGTGGAGAGATGGCAGGGGAGTAAGGAAGCCAGAAAACTGTCAATTCGGAATGCTTGGCCACTGCAGCACAATTCCCCCAGAGAGCCAGAACAACGTGTTCTCAATGTCTTACTGGTCTCGCCATCATACAACTAAACTGCGTGTTACTTCTCATTCTGTGAGGCAAAAATTAAAGCAAAAAAAAAAAACAACCCCAAAACTGGTTTCCATAATTAAAAATGAAATTGGCTGACTGCTAATAAAAAAGGCAGCAATTTAGAGTTACCATAACAACCTGAGGCAACTGTTGACTGACACTGAAATCTGCTGCATTTTTATAAATAGCAGTTGATTTCTCCTCTTTCATTTCAACTGGTTTTAGCGCTCATTGGAGCTAATGCAACAACTGCGTTTTAAAACGACTGCACTTATCAAGCGGTGTTACCTCTTCGCTGCTGTCACCGCCATAAAAATCATCCTCCGATTCAGTGTCTCTCCTTGTCACACTGGTATCCTCTTTTAGATCCAAAATAAATGGGCACCCCTCTGGGGACAGAGTTTGAGTTTTTCCATGAGGTGCTGATCGCGGTCTTGATGAAAAAGTGAAAATGTTCTTTGGAACAGCCTGGGTTTTCTCTGCCAGTTGGTCACGTTCACTTTCCTTGCTGGCTTCTAGCCACAGGTGTGAAGCGTGGCGGGAGTCCTCATCTAGAAGGAGAGACTGTCTGCTGGACGCCAAATGGGAAATGTGATCATTTTCAGGAAATATCCACTCATCTGACATTTGAAAAAGATGACAAAAATTAGAGGAGTGTTCCAGAAGTGTTATATTAGGCAGGTGGTTAGTTCAAAATTTCTTGTGTTGAAACAGGGATTTATTAAATAATGTAGAAGTCAAGGAATGCAATCTATCCACATCCTGCTGTAACAGGATAACCTGCTGTTATCCTGTAACCTGCTAAACATTTAAGCCTACAGCTATGGGCAACTCATTTGCACTTTCTCTCCATCTGAGTTGAAGTACCGGCCGGGAAATTTATAAGTCTGAAATAATTATCACCTGTCTTGCAGCAAGCTCTTTATAGCACAGCCTCATCAATTTGATATTCCAGGGGGGAGGAAATCTTCCAAATTTAAAAGCGTTTGAGTAACTAATATCTTCTTTTACCTGTAGGAGGGCAGGGCATTTAACACGTTTCTTTAAATAAAATATCTGGGCATTGTTCAGATTATAAATCATGGAGGAGAGGAAACCATGAAGAGGTTAACAGGCTTTTCTTTTCCCTTTCACTGACTGAAGCGGGGGCAATTCATAGACTAAACTGAATAGACTTTTCAAGTAATAGTAAATCCACAGAAATACTTGTTAATGTGACTGGTGATTTCTGCTGGTGAAAAAGTTCTTTATGTTTAACTATAGGAGGGAATGTTTTCATACAAAAATCTTTTTGCACAACATTGTTTTTGTTAAAAATACTGAATACTACACCACTGAGATACATTTATATCAAAACTTTAAAAAATCTTTTAAAAAGTAGAGTTGATGTACAATGTCACATTAGTTTCAGGTGTATAACATAGTTTAATCTTTTATGTAACACTGAGGTAGATTTTTATAGCTATGATCCAGGCAAATTGGAACAAATATTTACAATGAATATCATTAAAAGCATGCTTATTTTCTTTAGAATGATGGCAGGAAAAAGTCACATTTTCTCAACTTAGTCTATTTTCCTTAAAATTTACTTTTTTCCCTCCTACATTATGTCAATGGTGAAAATCTTACAAAAATCTGCGTTCAGCAGAACCAAAATGTGGACATGGTCATTTTATCCTGACTCTGGAATCTGGCTACATTTATCTTCACAAGGAAAGTAACCAAGATTTGCTGACTTGAAACTCTAAAGCCTACATCAGGAAACCAACAAAGAAAAGACCTTTAATAAAAATAACATTAATGGCACAAATGAAATTGTATTCAGCATAATGTATTCACTGGTTGTGTAACTTAGCACTATCATTATATAACATAACTTGCCTATAGAAAGAGTAACAAATGTACATTTCTTAGGGAACTCCTACAAGGGACAAGGCTTTCACATTTTCTGTAGGTAAATGGCCAACAGCAGGCTGAATCTATGTCATCAGACCACATTCACAGGGCATGTGGAGACTCCTGGGTCAGTGTGCCGTGAGCAGGTGTAATAAACAGATTCACTGGGCTGTCCTCTTTGGGACAGCAAAGTCTTTCGCGTGGTGCTAAGAACATAGCACATGCTTTGTAAACTCTGTAGATGCTTTATTAATAAGTAAATGTTGAAAAAGATTTAAAAAAAACCTAACGTGTTGCATTACATACATGGATCCGTAAAGAAAATTGGAGGAAAAGATACTGGGAATCTTCATTATGTAATTAAACAACGTGCATGACCTATTGCCAAACATATTATTAACTGTCAAAAAGTCAAAGTCAAAGGAGTGTTTTTACACCAAACGGACTCTAATTATCTCACCGCCACATGCTTTTTTGGAATTTGTAGTTTTACCTCAAAGTATTTCCATATCAATTGTAATGAATAATTTGGTGTGTTTTCTTAGGAAAATATGTAAATTACTGTGTAATCACAATATTGCAGCAAACAAGATAAATGCAAGAATGATCACCTAAACATCTAATTAGTTTTTCTACACAGTCAGATTTATGCTAGAGACACTAATTGCGCCTAACATTTTAATGAAGGTTTCAACATTGCATAAATAAGACTGACAAACTACAAACAATTTTCATTTATTTTCCCTTTTCCCTTGCTCAGAACAATTCGCCTTTGTAAAAGTACCACACACCTGCTAGGCAAGATATGTTGATGGGCTCAATGTGCTAGACTCCAACCATCTCCATTATAAAGAGGATGGGGGACTTGTAACAATAGGTAATCTTTGGGGATGGTGATGATGTCATGTTAAAACTTTGGAGTTTCAAACTTTCCTTCTGATGCATTGAAACTTGAACATAAAAATACCCTTTCATCCCTCAAAGTCTGACATGCAAGTGGGGTTAAAAGGAGATTTATGAAAAATGATAGATTTTTAGCAAGCGACTGAATCACAACTTTTCAAAATGACTGGGTTTGAAATGTTCGACATACTTAGATTTTATTCATTATTAACGATTCTGGGGTGCCAACCTGCTTGATCAGGAGACTGTGGTGCTGGAGAGCTTGGGTTCATCTCTGCTTTCTGTTGGGACACACTGTTGAGGGGGGTTGTCGCTTTATCTTCATTCCTGTTATTTCCTGAAGAACAGCCTTTATTGGAATAAATATTTTCCACTATGTTATTTTTGATTTTTTAAAAAAGTTATTTTCAAAGAACACTATTAACATGGGGTACTTTTCTACATGACTATTGAAAAGCACATCAGAGGTGACAATACAGATTATATGCAGTTTTTTTTTTCTTTTCCACTAGAATGTTTTAAAGATGAACTCAGCTGCATTTTTGTAGCGGTTCATCTTTAAACTCCTTGATATTTGCATGGGGGACATTTTAGATTTAAGTTTTACAATATGTAATAAAAGGAATTCCAAAACCCGTATCATTTTTAAAAGGTCTATATTTTCCCCTTTGGTTCCACATAAAATGGAGTGTGTTTACTTTAAATTACAACTCTTGCTGAAACAGACTCTTTTAAACCAAGCTCTTTCCTTCAGCATCTTAAGAAAATGGACACAATTAATTTTTCTATCATTTTATAAAAATAACACAAATCCTAACAAGTTGAATTTCAGCGTACCCAAGAACCCTACATTTTTGAGAAATTATGGTAGCAGATGAGTACAAGACGTACTCTGGGCTTGACTCAGGGTAACTACTGCATGTGCAGACAAATCTATCCTTGCATTACCTCAAATCCAGTATTCAAAGGGATAACTATAATAGCCATCTAAATTTATCTAATGCTTTACTGGTTGCAAACAGTTGAAATTTTAACCTACATTATATCAGATGGCATAGAGTCAAAAGGGAGAGACAGTAAATGTAAAAAAAGATGAATATGCATATCTGAAAAGGGCTCAATTTAAAAAGAAGAGATATAAATGAAACATGAAAAATTACGAGTTAAGTTCAATTTTAGGAAAGTCTGCAGGAAGAAACCTCCCCTATCAAATTTGGGCCGTTTCTAAAAAACAGTAATTTAAGCTTATTCAGCCTTTGAGAGTAGAAAGTAGGAAGTCCTTTATTTCTGCGGTACTGTCTATTTAATCCAGCAAATCTCCGTTAGGGCTCTAGAGCAATTCTTTTGCAGAAAATTTGATTTCCATAATCCCTGTAGAAAAGATATTTATATTTTAAATGAATTGGTTCGTAATCCTTTGAAATTTACAACCTGCAGAGAGAGATTCCATTGTTCTGAATAATATACAGATATAAGATAGTATTGAATTAGGGTCGTACCTCGGTGTGCCTCTGTCCTTTCTCTGTTGGTGCTTTTTAATCGTAATCTTCTCCTGTTATTATTCTTATCTGCTGATGGTTCTTGAGGGGGATGTGGGTGCATAACATGCAGATCAGCTGGTATGTTTTCATATCAAAGAACAAAAAGCCAGAACAGAAAGTAGTATATGGTTTGAAATAACTCAGTAAATATAATTAGAGCCATAATGAGAATGTTCTCGTATCATTTTGACATCATGCAAAGCTATATCAAAAGCATAACTTATTCCTTCATGGAAAATAGGTATTTATTCCTACTCCAATATTAGGATCATATGAGGCTTTCAAAATTACTAACACATTTTATTCTTGTAACATAACCTTACAGAGAGCTATAGGTAATTTGGTTAATGTTAATCACACAACACGCTGTATTAAAAAACATAAAAAATGGAACTGATAGCTAATACAGAAAAATAATTTCTTCCTTTAAAAGAAGAGGTAGATAAATTTCTAAAGAACCATGGAGAACTGAGATTAAACCTGAAAAATAATTCTTAAGTGTAATTTAATTATGTAATAGTAATAATAATAATACTCATAGTAGCACTTAATAATAACTGAATGTTTAATTTCTTGGCACAATATGGTGTATTTGACTGATTTTTCTTCTTGAATCCTCACAAAGACCATGTGAGGCAGTCATTACTACTATAGTGCCAGCAGTAATTTTATCCCCATTTTATAGATGAGGAAACTGAGGCCCACAAGGTTTGGGAAATTTGATTAAGGTCTCACAAATGGTGGTAGAGTTGGGACTAAATATCTGTGTTATTCATTTCTTTATCTCAGTTTTGTATTGCATGGGAAATATAGTCTGTAATAATGATCATTAATCTCTAAAGCAAATAAAATGAACACAAGTGCCCCTCTTTTCAACTCTCACAAAAGTCAGACATGCAAGAATGGAAAAACTGACAGTGAGTGGTAAGCCTTTGGTGCTGGTCTCAATCCTTTCCAATGATTACAAATTTCAAATCACTTTGCCTCTTTGTTAGCCATGAACCTTCAATCTATAAAATGGGACAAAAATCTCCTCTTCACCAACAGGGTTCTTTTTATATCAACAAGAGAAAATAAAAAGCACTTTATAAATGGAACAGATTAGTTAAAAGATATAATTAAGAAAACTTAAAATGCAGGTGGAGTTCTCAAAATATAGTGACAGTAGAATGCTATATTATTTCCTTGCCAATCATCATAAAATAAAAACACAGGGTACTGTGGCAATTTGAAATAGTGGAATAAAGAGAATAATAGGTTCTAGATGATAATATATGTATAAATTTGAAACATACTTCAAAATCCGCCATCTTTTTCATTTTTATTTATTTAATTATTTTTTTTCCATATTTTTCATTTTTAAATGATAATTCTCTGGATGTAAGATCTAGTCAAGAATATAACTTCGAATTTATCTTCACAAGAACATTTCTAACTGTTTTCCCCTAGCTATCAAAACTTATGCCTGGTGGCTCAGTAAGTTAAGCGTCTGACTTCAGCTCAGGTCATGATCTCATGGCTTGTGAGTTCGAGCCTCGCATTGGGCTCTGTGCTGACAGCTCAGAGCCTGGAGCCTGCTTTGGATTCTGTGTCTCCCTTTCTCTCTGCTCCTCCCTAGCCTGCACTCTCTCTCTCTCTCTCTCTCTCTCTCAGAAATAGATACACATAAAAAAAATTAAAAACAAACTTATGCACGATTCTTACCATGAATAGGTACGGTCTGCTTTATTTGGCGAATATTTTCTTTATCTCTTTGCTCCTCCGACTCAGGTATCAGTGAGGCTGACATTTCTGCACTGCTAACACAGTTCTCTGCCATAGACTGTTGGCATGATCGGTTATTTCTGGACCCAATGGATCTTATTGTCTATAAGGGAAAGGAATTATCTGCACATTTTTAAATATGGGAATTGCATTTATTTCCTGTAGAATATACACAGATTAATAATATTTGGGCAACTAAAATGTGAGGAAAAAAAACTAGAGGAAATGAATAGATTAGAAAGTTGGTGGAGAGGAAAATTATAGTAGAAAATTGGAAAGGAATGGAAGGAGAAATATAACATGAGATAAAACAGAAGTCAAGCACGTCTTCTAGACACAAGTTAAAATGTGCTTATTTGATACATTCCATCTTTAGTAGGTAGGCGGTGAGTTGAAAATTTCTGTATATGTCTGAAATTCGGAGGAAATTAAAAATAAAAATATAACATTTGAGAATCTGGTTGTTGTAAGGTGTCTGGTGATGATCCAATTCCTTTTTGAAGGAGAGACCATAAAGTGTGCTCACATATATTTGTCGTTAAGTTTTGTGAACACAGTTAATGAAAAGAATACTCAGAAATGTTAATTGTGTTGATATGGCAAAAATAAAACAGTTTTGAGGTTTTTTTAAAAATCCAGAATTTGTTCCAAATTTATTCAAGCCTTCTGCTTTTGGCATGTAGTCTGTCTCCTTCTTCCCCAACCCCCAACCCCTGCACTGGGGAAAAAACCCTTCCCTTCCCATGCCTCTCATGCTTAGATGAGCTCTTCAAATCTTGCTCCTACCTCACTGGATATCCTCATGTTATTTCTTCTGCCAGAGAGTGGAGGTGGTCCAAGTACTCTGGATCCAAAGGCGATATGACAAACATCGTGATTTTTACTGGTACGCACACTGCCTGTTCCCTTGTTAATGAACTGATCTGTTTTGTTTAAGGAAGGCAATAATAGTCCATTAATGGATATAATGACTAGTACCATGTTGCAATGTTTCTGAAAATACAATCCAGGTGTCACATGATCCAAATTCCACTACAGGGCACTTATAAAAAATGCAGATGCTGAAGCCTAACATCAGATCTACCAGATCTGTAGAATTAGCATCTTAGGGAGGGGAGGCAGAAATCTATAATTTTAACAAGCTCTCCCAAATAGTTCTTATGCTCACTGCCACAAATATTTTGCCTCAAAAAAAGAGAGGAGGAGAACAGTTACTAAAAAATACATCCTAGTAAGGAAGTAGTTTAAATAAAACTAAGTCAAGTGAACAAATATTTGATTGAGCACTCTCTTGAGCACATACTAGAGGTTATCAGGGACACAAAATAGATAAGATATACTGCTTGCCCTCGAGGAGTCTGGAAGGAGGTGATAGTACAACAGGTAACCGTAACATAAAGCAGACCAGTGGGAATGAAGAATAAGTGACCTCTTATACCTCAAATAATTAAAATTAGAATTACCCTACAATCCAGTAATCACACTACTGGGTATTTACCCCCCAAATACCAATACATTAATTCAAGGGATACCTGCACCCCTATGTTTATTGCAGCATTATTTACAATAGCCAAACTATGGAACTATGGAAGCAGCCCAAGTGTCCACTGATAGATGAATGGATAAAGAAGATGTGAATTATGTATATATATATATATATATGTGTGTGTGTGTGTGTGTGTGTGTGTGTGTGTGTATACACACATATATATATATACACACATATATATATACATATATATACACACATATATACACACACACACACACACATATATATATATACACACTAAGTTACTAAATATTTAGTGTTAAAAAAGAATGAAATCTTGCCCTTTGCAACGACATAGATGGAGCTACAGAGTATTATACTAAACAAAATAAGCCAATTAGAGAAAGACACATACCATATGATTGCACTCATATGTGGAATTTAAGAAACAAAACAAATAAGAAAAGGGGTCAGTAAAAAAGAGAGGGACAACCAAGAAACAGATTATTAACGACAGAGAACAAACTGATGATTACCAGAGAGGAGGTGGGTGGGGGAAGGGTGAAATAGGGGATGGGGATTAAGGAGTGCACCTCTCACGATTAAAAAAAAGACAAAGAGTAAGTGACTTCTTGAATGGACCTTGAATGACATAAGATTTCAAGAATGAAAGATGTGGGGTGCCCTAGACAGAAAAAAGTGTCTGAATAAACACAAGGAAGAGTGAACTGGTAGGGTATCCTTGGGGAATGAAATTACCAGTTTAGCTGGAAGGATGAGTTTGGGTCACAATGAACAGAGCCTTAAAATGCTAAGAGCCAATTTTAAATTTGGTTAGGCAACAGGGTATCATTGAAAGTTTTGTGGGAGAAAGAGAACAAATTGGTTTCACCTCCAGGATAGGGCAGATGTGATTACCAACCCTTGCTATCTTTCCCTTCTGGGCATACAGCTACATTACATTTTGAGCCTTCTCTGCAGTTATATGGGTCATGTGACTGAGTTCTGGTTAATGAGACCATAAGAAGTGAAACGTGAGAAATGTAAACTAATTCCTGGCCTCTAAAACCCCCTGCATAATCCCCAGTAATCTCTCTGCCCTCATCTCTTGACAAGATGAAGAAGATCCAAGGGAGGACTTTAAGGCTCCGAGAAGAATCATTGCATAAAAGGAGCCTTGGTCTCTGAATGACCACATGGAAGGCTGCTGGAGGAACTCCTGAATAGATGAGGCTGTGGGGCTCTTTGTGACTGTAGGTAGGCTTCCCGGACTAAAAGAGCAGGTGAGGGTGATGGTCCTTAAATCAAAAAACTGCCTGCAAGCTAGAAAGTCTTCTGCTCTGCTCACTTGCAAGACAGAACCAACTTGAATATTATGATGTCGGCTCCAAGTAAGTCCACGTTTGTCCCACAGTCCTGGATATACATGAGCTATTGGCCACTTTCTGTCTGATCTATTCCTTGAAAAAATTCCTATAGTTAGCTGGGTGGTCTCTTTAGCCTCTGCTGTAGAGCTATGATTTTACATGTGCTAGAGTTAAAAACCACTCCCCTGAGAAGGCATGAGAAAAGGCACAAAAATTAGTGAAAGCATGCCACGCTTGGGAAGCTCCAAGTGTTTATTTAGATCTGAGTGGAAGCAACATGTGTGGAAAGATGGGTGTTCTGGGTCTGGTTTTGTGTCTGCAACAGATGAAGCTGAAGGGTTGGGCAAGGGTCAGATTGCTGACATGATATGAGAGAATGTTTGCTGGACAGAAGACTAAAATGGCTGGCAAAGTGGTGAGCAGCTGTACTGTTTCAGTATTCTTCAAATTCTTGAAGCCCTGTTTGGTAGAAGAGAGATTCCATTTGTCCAAAGGGCAAGAACATAACTAATGAGAAGAATTTACTTCAAGGTTTTACTCCAACATAAGGAGCATCTTTCTTTAATTAAGCATGTCTGGTCATGGTGGTGGAGAATTTTCTGTCATTTTGAAGGTGTCCAAGCAGAAGTGTGGGAGGCTATTCTGGCTGTTCTGAGGCAGATTCAGATACCAGATGACTTCCTACTTTCCATTTCTACTTTCCATTTCTAGCCTAGTCCTCTCTTCAGAGCTCTACTCCTTGTCTCCAGTGGCCTTCTTGCTCAATTCCTTTTCCACGTCTCCAAGATGCTTCCAACAGAAAACTTGGTCTAGATTACGGCACTACAATCCATTGAGTTTGAACAGTTAGGATCTGGGTATCATTCTTGACTCCTCCCTCCACCTTCTCCACAGCCAATCCATGTCCACTTCTCTGTACTGCCTCTGCCAACACTGCAATCCAGGCGATCATCATCCCTCTCCTGGATGATTGCAAAGCCTCTAAGTGACCTACCATGTCTGTTCTGGCTCCCTGTCCCATGCCCTCTCCAAAATGCAGCCAGAGTGGTCTTATGATGGAGGCACTCCTTTCCCTCAAAACTTTTCAATGGCTTCCCTGCTGCTCTTAGGATTAAGAAGAAAGCCCTTAACAGTAGCTGCAAAAACCTACATGTTCTTGCTTCACTTCATACCTTTCACTCTCATTTTCTGCTCTCTCAAAAGACTGGCCTCCTCAGCTCTTCCTGCCTACCAGACCATTTGTGCATGCTGTTCCCCATGGCTAGAAGGCTCTTCCAGTACAGGTATTCCCATAACCTTTCCCTCACATTAATTTAAGTCAAAATTGCCCTTTTACATGTGTTTGTGGGATTCTCTGATAATATATGCTTCAGTAGATAATAAACTCAGTAGCTCACTTCTTCACCCCTGAATTGCTAGTCTGGTGCCTGACATGGAGTTATAGATACTTGCTGAGCAAAATGAATAAATCATTAAATGTAATGAATCAAAGGGATGTTGGATTAAATGACTAAATATTTCTTTTTTTTTTTTAACTTATTTTTGAGAGAGAGAGAGAGACAGAGAGAGCACAGACAGAGAGAGAAGGACAGAAGATCCAAAGTGGGCTCTGCACTGACAGCAGCAAGCCTGATGCAGGGCTTGAACCCACGAACCATGAGATGATGACTTGAGCTGAAGTCAGACGCTCAACCACCCAGGTGCCCCAATGACTAAATATTTTTAACTTTGGCTAGAATTTCAGTTTTCATTTTAAGAAAAATCTGTCTGTGAACTGAGGACGAAGACTGGATAGGACTGGACAACTGCCAGGATATGGGGGATGAGAAGGATCAACAATGACCAACACACATTGATAATTAAATGAGTGGTATGGCTTTCAACAGTAGTAATGCTATGGCACTACAATCAGATGCCTACTCAGATTACATGTGAAATTTTCTAGTGTTAGCAAATAGATTATTGGTTGTATGTACATCTGTGTTTTAAAAGTCATTATAAATATCCATTTGGAGTTAACAAAACCCTGTTAGCCTCTCAGGACCAATAACAGAAAGAAATGACACTCAAATCCCAGGCCAATTGGAAAAATTTGTTATAGAATCTATCATCGTTTGTACCTTTTGTGACCAAGTAGAACAAATCCTGGACTATTGATTTTGTTCTCAAATGTGGATTTTCCCCAGAAAGAGCCACTGAGAGTCCTGAATGTCATGGGAGTTGGCTTGGGCCTACATGGAAATTTTCAGTAATCAGAATAGGAGAATTTTTTTTTTTTTTTTTGGAACTTCCAGTCATGGGAACCATTAGGAATGGGCATATTTTTTGCATATCTTTCTGTTCAAACATCTTATGGGGCAATTTCCTTAATGTTTTTTCTTACTCTTCATATATATGTTCCCCCCAATTAATTCAAGCTCCTTTGAATAGAAAGGCCATTTATTTGGTACTGTATGTATCCCCACCTGTGGAGCCCAGTACAGTACATGGTAGACAATGGATAAATCTCACCACAATTATAAATAGCATTCAAGATTAAAAGGAAGATTTTTTTAGGGGAGGGCATATTTAAAAGGTCATACTGATATAGTTCCAGCTTTAATTCAACAAAATGTACATATTAACTAGTTTGTAGGTATTTTAAAAAATTCCTAAATACCTTGAATTTTTTAGAGGAATATCTTGCTTAGCAGTAGATATCCAGTGACCATTAAAGGTATACCTAAACCTCATATGATACAATTTTCTAAATCACAGAAAGTTAGATATGATCCTCATCTATAGGGTTTCTTTAAAGAGTAATCTATCACTACGCATTTAAATTTAAGTCTATTTTCTAAAATTTACAAATGCTAGTGCATGTTTTTCACAAACCAAAGTATATCAATACTCTCCCATTAGGTTATCTCCTTAGTTAATAGACTCAACTTTTTGGTACAATTAACATATATACATTCTTAAAGCCTGTTTCATTTTAGTAATTCTATTTATAATCATTGTCATGATTCTCTCTGTAAATATGTATCATGCTATTTATCTACTGTAAGAGAATCCTAATTAAAACCTACAAGGGAAAGTAACTTAGACTTTGGTTTCTAAAATAAAAAGTAAAAGGGACAAAGTTTCTATAATGAGAAAAATCTTAATAAAAGAACACTACAAGCAGAAACCCATGCCTTTTGAATTCTAAAGGGAGCTCTTTTAAGAATGATATCAATATGCACAATATAAGGTTAAAAATCACGATTAGATTAAAGTCATGCTCTAGGCGTTTCATTTTCTTGAGTTTGTGGAAAATGAACTTGGTGTAGGTCAGAGATGTTACCATTAATTATTTTGCTATTTTATGAGGGGTACATGCCTTTGTAGTTAGAATATAAAACCTGAGGGTCTACTCTCTAATTGTCTCTTAGAAAAATAAACATTCATTTTTGTCTCAAGATACAATGTTCTAATTATAATAGTCATTTAAGTTTGCAGGGTTTTCAAAGCTTAACCAGAAAAACTTGCTGAATTTTCAACTCTAATCATTGAAGGGTCACGCTCAAGACTTACATCTATTATCTAGCAATCAAATCAGAATTAAACTTGCTACCAGAATCCAGACCTTGAATTGGATTAATTTTTATTTTATTATATGTGCACTGTTATAAAGAATGTCAAAAATACAAAAAGGGCTGTTCTGTGGAGCAATATTATTTTAGACAAGGTGCTTAACCTTTCTAAGCCTCACTTTCTTTCATTAAGATTGAGATAATGACAGTGCTTAAGTTATGGTGCTTTTGTTAGATTGTATGAAACAATGCATGTAACATGCCAAATACTGTGCTTAGTAGGGACTAAATGGTTAGTAAATATGCTGTTAATATATTACATCTTGAATAGCATTTAACACTTTACAAAGTCCGTTCATAATCATTTATTTATTCCTTCATTCACCTATCCTTTCAGTAATGATTAGGCATCTGCCCTGGCCAGCAGCTCTAGGCACAGAGTAAGACAGGGAATAAGATGAACACATACCTCCTTCAAGGAGCCCACAGTCTCATGGGGGAGACAGATATTACAGCAAGTCATTCATAAATAACTACATGATTACCAGTGTGATAAGAGGTGTGCAGGAAAAGTTCAGAAGGTTATTAAGTGTATTTAACAGAGGGCTGGTATCTAGTATTGGGGTTAGCGGGGAGAGACATTCAACTTGGAATCTAAAAGATGACGGATATGATACGTACATAGCCTCTGTGCAATTTCCAATCACTTGTGATATTATCCTATGTCCTCCGTAGATGAAGAAATGGAGGCTCATGATGTTCAGAGATCTGTCCACACAGAGCAGGGGCTCAGAACTCCAGTGTCCCAAGGCTTACCACACACGATGCTGCCCTCAGTGGGCCACGAGGGCATTGCAGGGGATTCTTCCCATGTCCGCTATTTATTTTCTGTGCAGTTTTGTGAAGACATCTGATGAAACACTTATTTTGCTATCTGAAAAGTGGGTCTGTTAATGCCTGTATAGGTAAGTACCAGAACTTTAAGGACATGATAGTTAATGTATGTGGTGAAGACAAATGGGGTTTATGAGGTATCAAATATAGAATATAATACTGTAATATCCTTTTTCAGAGGAAAGAAAGTAGGGTGTGGGGAGAAGGACAAATGGAAACGGAAGTGGGTTCAATGCCAGGCAGGTAACACATATGTGAAAGGCAGGCACTTACAGAATGTGAGGTGGGGGAAGTGTGGCTAATTTGAGAGTGCACATCCTATGCAGAAAATTTTATTTCAAAACTCTTTTAGACCAGCTGGGAGGACTGGCAGTCTGTAAACTCTGGAAGCATGATGAAAAGACAGGTAGGTAGGTGAGTGACTAAAGCAGGGAAGGCCTTAGGTGATGAAAATCACTCTTCAATTTTTGCAAATAATTAATACCAGTATTTAGCCATATCTCATTAATAAAAAATTTAAGACATTTTTTGAAAGGCAATAAAACACATTAAAAACTAAAATTAGAATAGCTCTTTCTCCACTAAACTTGTGTATGACCTTAGACAATGTCATCTGTGTGTAAAGTTAGGCTATGGCAACAAGATAAAAAGCAATAAAGCACAAGATATTACTTTTCTTCACAAACTCTTAATTTATTAAAAAGCTATCAATGGCCTAGTTTTTGGTGTTTACTATTAATGAGTAAAGGAACATTTTCAGGGAAACCATTTTATCATCTCAGGAAAACTTTCCATTTTGAATAAAGAATGGAGCTTATACATAACACAGGCCTTAGTACATAATTTCCATCATTTGGTTTTGGAACTAGGACAGTTTCCTATAATATGAGAGAAGGCTCCCCAGAAATTGCTTAATGGGAGTGAGTAATTAAGAATGCATCTCTAAAACAGACTGCCTGGTCAATCCTAGGTCTACCACTCACTAATTACTTTATCTCTGTGAGCCTCAGTTTCCTTATCTTCAAAATGGTGATTCTGATGGTTTCTACACAAAAAGGTGTATCAGAGGATTAAATGGGATAAATGATGTGTGATGGCTAATTTTATGTATCTATCACCTTGACTGGGCCACAGGGTGCCCAGATTAACTATGACTCTGAGAGTGACTGTGAGGGCAAGTTTGGATGAAATTAACATTTGAATTGGTAAATTCCACCCCAAGCCCCATGGTAGGTGGGCATCATCACCCAATCCATGGAGGGGCTGAATAAAACAAAAAAGTGGAGGAAGGGAGAATTTGATCTCTCTGCCTGACTCCTTAAGAAGTCTGCAGCTGCCCTCCGACTGGCACTTTCACTATCAGGTCTCCTGGTTCTCAGGCATTTGGGTTTGGACAGGAACTATATCATCGGCTCTTCTGGGTCTCCAGCTTGATGACTGCAGATCCTGAGACTTCTCAGTCTCTAAAACTGCGTGACCCAATTCCTTATGATAGGTCTCTCTCTCTTTATTCTAAAACCTAATGGTGGAAGTTATCTATCAAAGCCTGTATTATATGTAAGTTGTATATATGTGTGTGTTCTGTTTCTCTGGAGAAACCTGACTAATACACTATGTAAAAGATATAGCAAAAACTCACTAAATATTAGTGGTGATGATGATGATGATTTGCTGCTTAATATACTCACCTGCTCAAATTATATGGCTAGCATCACTCATTGATCACTTAATTCACAAATATCTATTCAGTTCCTGTAAGTGTTAAAGACTGAGCTAGGTGCTAGGGATACTAGGACCCCTGCAGTTTTGAAGCTCACATTCCAGTTGGGGACACAACAATAAGCAAACAATTAAGTAAACAAAAAGATACCAGGTAAGGGTAAGTGCTGTGATGGAAACGAAAGCAGAGTGATGTTACAGAGAGGATGAGGACCTTGATGATTACAGTCCCAGGTTCACCACTATGTGAACTATGTGTAAAAATGTATGTGAGCATAATTCATACTAATACAGTATAGGTTAAAATACATATTTCCCTATTATATCATAAAAAAATTTAATATTTAACTATATACTTAAAAGATTTTATTTTGTCACTACTTTTGGATTTACTTCCCAATATATATCTTAAATCAAAATACTGACATTAAATAAAGAAATATATTTTAATTTTATAGCAATTCTCTGGGTTTTTCAAAAGACAGAAAAGCATATAGAAGAAACTAAAAATGTCTCATAATTGCTCTAACATAATACATCTAGTAATATCACAAATCATGAATTAAGAAAGTTAAAATTCTCTAAAGGGAGGAAGACATGAGAAGTAAAAGTCTTATCTTCCTGCCCCTTGCCTCTACTAGTCCTCGTTCTTAAAGGTCATTGTAAATTTTTTTGTATTTCCTTAAAAAAATGTATGCATATACCAGCATTCCTAGGTAGCTATCTTATTTACTTAAGTCAGTGGGCTCATACAGAAATAGCATCCTATGTTTCCATGCTTCACTGACACAGCTTTGAGACCTTTCCAGACCATCATAAGCAGATCAGGTCATCTGTATAGCTGTATCCATAATATCTTATTGTCTGGGTATTTAATCAACTCCCTACTATGCACAGGTTTTTATTATAACCCATGCTGTAATAGACATCTAAAGGAGAAATGGAAAGGTTGGAACAAGTCAGTCCTGCAAAAGTAGCACAATTATTAAATGGATTAGATGTGTTTTTCACATTTAATATTGTAGTAATATTTATATATCAAAGTTTCATCAATATTTGGTGGAAATATCACAGAAAAATTAAAATTCACTCTATGTATGATTTGTGATATGTCTGCTGTTAACGAATTTCACAGATACTGATCAATACCCAGACTAAATTCCTTTCATGCTTAAAAATTTTTAATGAAGGAATATGACCAGTTATGCCTTATTTTTGCTAAAGATGGGGAAAGAGGATATATAATTCAAATGTAAGAGACAGTGGAGTTTACTCTTATTATCAGACATTGGATCCAGAAATTGTGACATCTCTTTAAACCAATAATCTTAAGACAAGGCTTTACTGAAAGTGTGAGTTTAAAAAATTGTTTTGTTTTTTCCTGGAGTCAGGATTCAAATCCTTCTTCTTTTAGGTTCTACTTTACAGTGAATTTTGTTACCTGATTTGAATTTTGCTTTCATAATGTGAAACCCAAAGAAGAAATTCTAATAAGGATCTCACCAGTGCCAACTATAGTTAGATGATTATTTCAGGGTTGTGCTAAATGCATTAACTTACCTATGTGCAACTGTGCTGTGAGATAGAGATGCCAGTCTCTTCTTATTTAAAAAAGGAGTAGAAGCCCACTAAGACCTCTGCTGTGGAAAGGAGGGTACTTGGGAAAACTGCATTCTAATTTTTAAGCAAATTACTAGTTTTGATTTGTGCTTAGTGGACCATTGCATCTTGTCATTAGTAGCCGAATGCTCAACTTCAATAACCAGACAGATTCTCTGGTTCAATTAAACTGGGGTCCCATTAATGAAAATAAGATCATTAAAGACCCCACAATTCTCTGCAGGCTAACAGTCATTAGCTAATGTGCACTGGGAACTGACAAAGTGAACAGAGCAGAAGTGTGGGAACGTTGGCTTTTGGGAAACACAATTATCTTATTAATTTTATTAGTGCTCTTGATCAAGTTATGTGACATTCAGCAAAACGCACTCTAAAATGGAAGCTTCAAGGTTTCCTCTTTTGCTCAAGGGAACATACTAGAAAGCATCCATAGGAAGCAACTACTTCTTTCTGTGGCAGCTTCACTGGGCTCTCAGTGTGTGCATTTATAATAAAAAACACAATTGGCATGAGTACTGTACAGTCAATTATAAGAGCACACAGTAATTTTCTCATGCAATTCAAAATCTCATCATGGGGAATCCATTTTTCAGACAGACACAAAAACAAATAGTTAAAATGAAGAAATATCTTCTGGCTTTTCCAAGATTAGAAAGTCTGCCCTTGGGCATTAGTCATTAGCTGCACCTTTCAAATAAAATATCTTATACAGAGAAGAATAATTATAATTATATTCATTTATAGTAAGTTTCAAAGCCCACAAATGACAAAATTAGCAACTGCAAAGTATTTGTAGAAAGAGAACCACAAAGTTCAATATACAGTAGCCTCCTCCCATCCCCAGATGATACGTTCCAAGACCACCAATGGATGCTTGAAACTATGAATAATGCCAAACCACATATATACTGTTTTTTCCTATACATACATACCTCTGATAAAGTTTAATTTATAAATTGGGCACAGTAAGAGATTAACAACAATAACTGATAATAAAATAGAACAATTATAACAATATACTGTAATAAAAGTTACATGAATATGTTTTCTCTCAAAATATCTTATTGTGCTGTACTCACCACTCTTATGATGATGTGAGATGATAAAATTTCTACATGATGAGATGAAGTGAGATGGATGATGTAGGCGTGTGACCTAGAGTTAGTCTACTACTGGCTTTCTGAGGATACATCACAAGGACGTGAACCACAGTTGACCACAGGTAACTGAAACCTCAGATAAAGGGAGACTACTCTATTTTCAAGTAATCTTAGCTGCCTTGCATGTGCAATGGGATTTACGTTAAGAGGAACAATCATAACCCTTATGGTTATAAAGGAATAGAAATTGGGATTCACAGGGCAGGAGAAGTTTGCTATTAGATGATGATTATTAATTTTCTGTATACATGACTCAAGTTGACTATTACTATCAATTGAGATCCCATTCATGGAATTTGCAAAATATATACTAATATCCTCTTCTACAAGTTAGGATCAAATACGGCCTACGAAAAAGTTTCTGTTTAATTATAAGATTGAGTTAATGATGCAATTGACATTTACTCAAATTCCTCTTTAATCTCAGGCATTACATGTGTCCTTGAACTTTAAATTTAAAAAAGATACTAAAAAAATCTGGATATAGACTTGCGTTTTCATTTAAAGACATAATTAATTCTTAAAACATTAAGCCAGAGAGATAAAAGAAAAACGAGTATTCACAATTGCTCTTATATTTGATAGGCTTTACAGCTTAGTCATTACTGTTACTGAAAGCATTCACAGCCTATCAGATACAGATAGAGTGTTTGGTTATCAAAAAAAAAAAAAAACCAAAAAAAAACACTGTAACTCATTTCATTCTGTGGTGAATCTTCCATTAAGATTGATTTGTGACCTGAGGTGTTTACAGCAGCTGTCTGGTTAGTGAGATCTTTTTCATCCATTTATGTTTCTGTCTATCCCTGCCCCCCTTAAAGATAGTACCTATAAAAATACACAATTTCTCACAACCTGTGCCCTGTGCTACCAAAATGCCTTGCCTAAAGTTGGCAATTATGGAAGCAGGTGATAGGAACATGGGGGTTTATTACGTCTTCACTCCACTTTTCTGGAAGTTTGGAAATTTCATAATAAAGGGTTTAGGAATATAGTGTCTATTTACACATAGTCCCCTGACAAGGTTTAAACTGAAAAAGTTACAACATAGGTCCCAATTCTCTAGGAATATACAATTTAGGACATGTAATGCTGATGATGATCGACATACAGAAAATATACCAATAATAAATAAATCCAGGATAAATAGAGAGTGAAACAGTCCATTTCTGTAACTCCTTCATTTCATCATGCTAGCTCCTTTCTCTGGATTCTACTTTGACCTCTCTCAAACTTTGACTCTGCTCTTTTCCCCATCTGTTCCCTGGGAATCAACAAGTCCCGCCTGTGTTTCTCCTGTAGCATCACTCAGGGTCATCACTGACATTATTTGCTCAGATGGCTGTAAAGACATCTGAGTTGTATTTCTTAATCTCTGGTTTTACCTGACTTAAAGATTCATCTTGAATCTTGATGTCAAATTCATCTTCCTAAAAGGGGCATTACTGTGTCTCTCCTTTAGGACAGTAGGAGGAGAATACTCTTCAGGTATTCTTCTGACCCAGCCATTCAGCCTTCGGAGGCCATTCTTCATACTTACTAATCCCTCAGAAAACTCACCCATGTATTTTGCTATCTCCTTGTCTTTGCTTAGTCGTCTGCACCATCTTACACTTCCATAAGTCTTATATTTATTTATAATAAAAATTTATGCAAGTATTGATTGAATACTTTCAGGACCTACTTCTTTCTCTGTAAGTGCCTTATTATGACCATCATTTCACTTTCCTCAGGATTACTTCCATGTGAGTGTCAGCTGAGCCACAGCTTTGTTTGGATGTGTGATCCAGTGGTTCTCAACCCAGGCTACACATCAGAATCACTGAAAGCATTTAAATATCCATCCAAGGCCAATTATGTCAGAATCTCTGGAGATGAATCACAGACATTAGGAAAAAATAATTTTTTTTTTTACATAAGTTATTTTTAAAATGTCCCAGATGATTCTAACAAACAGGAAGATGAGAACCACTCAGCTGAAGAATATTAGGTTTCTTTTTTTTTTAATTTTTAATGCATTTTTTTTTTTTTTTTTACCTTTGAGAGAGAGAGAGACAGAGAGAGACAGAGAGAGAGAGACAGAGCACGAGCAGGGGAAGGGCAGAGAAAGAGAGGGAGACACAGAATCGGAAGCAGGCTCCAGGCTCTGAGCTGTCAGCACAGAGCCCGACCTGGGGCTCAAACCCACAAACCGTGAGATCATGACCTGAGCTGAAGTTGGATTCAGCCGTTTTAGGCCAAGAAACAGCAATCCCCAAATATGAACGTGTACAAGCCCACAGAGAGTGGTCAGAAAGTCACACATGGGGTATGAGACATGAAACTCTAGAGGAGGTTGGGCTAGGGGAGGTTGGCTTTGTGTGAGTTCCCAAGGGGTGTTTCATTTTGTCTTCTAAAATGGTGGGAAAGGGCATTAAAGGTCTTTAATCAAAGAGCAACAGGATCACATTTCTTTCTTTTTTTTTTTTTTTAATTTTTTTTACATTTATTTTTGAGAGACAGAGCACAAGTGGGGGAGGGGCAGAGAGAGAGGGATATCCAGAATCCGAAGCAGGCTCCAGGCTCTGAGCTGTCAGTGCAGAGCCCAATGCGGGGCTTGAGCCCACAAACCGCGAGATCACGATTTGAGCCGAAGTTGGACGCTCAACCGACTGAGCCAGCCAGGCGCCCCAGGATCACATTTCTATTTCTACAGTCAGAAAGATAATTCTGACAGCAATGTGGAGATTAACTGGGAGGCTAGGGCCACGGTGGGGACCAGATCAATGAAAGTAGCAACAGGATAGAGTTGGAGTCAGATTGTTTAGGAGGGATAATTGGCTGGGCTTGGAAGCATACAGGAAAAGGAGAGGAATAACCAAGGATGTTTTGATTTGGTATGTAAAAACCGAGAAAGTATTTTAGTTGCTAAAGAGAAGTTTACAATGATTTATCACAGACACGGGTCGATGCTGGAATGACAGTATTTAACTTCAAGCTATAAAGCATCATTGCAGTGCGGTTTTTTTCCGTTTTGTTTTTTTGTTTACTTATTTTTTTTGGTCTTACAAATAAATATGCTTATAATTTAGGTGTCTGAGTGCATACCTGATTCTGCTGAATTCAGGGGATGACCTCCAAATTTTATTTCGGTTTGGCGGAGCTTAGTCATGTTTAGCAGCTGTGTGACTTGTGGAACATCTGTTGTCAGCTGGCAGCTTCGAGGAATAATGTCTGTAGGTTCATTGGTTGGAAAGGGAACCCCATATCCAGCTGAAAACAGAGGCAAACATTCATTTCCCAAATGTAAGTCATTTTTGCCAAATGGACATACCTTATAAATGAAACCAATTAAAGTAAAATATTTTTAGAGTATAACTCTGAACGAGTTACATGACCTTACATCCTCGGCTTTCTCATCTGTATATGAGTGTTGTAATTGCACTGCTTCCCTTCTAGGACTGTATGAAATATTAAATGAGACAAGGTGTATAACATACACAGCAGGTTCGGAGACTTGTGCAATAAATGAGAGCAATCACTGAATATATTTTACACTTATGTTTCAATACTAGAAATGTGACTCAAGAAACGATCTAGTTAGGGGCGCTCTGATGCAGATTTCTGGGAGTATGCTGGCTCATTCATATGAGATCAGTACACGCAATGACATAATTGAATAAGTACCTAGAGCCCCTATATGAATAAAGCAATTTTTTAAACTTTTTTATACTGAAATAATTTTAGATCTATGAAAGTTACAAAAATAGTAGAGTTTCTAATACTCTTTACCCAGCTTCCCCTAATGTTAACATCTTACCTTTTAATACTTTCAAAGAAAGAACAGTTTGTTATTATTAAAATAGTATTTTTATTACTGTAATTTGTATTTCTAGTGAGATTTGATATCATTCATATATACTTATGTGGATATGCAAATTTTCAGTTTAGTAAATCTTCTGTTCATGTTCTTAACTCATTTAGGTATGAGAATATTATTTTCTTATTTATTTGTACGTAGGACCTCTTTTATGGCAGAGATATTAAGTCTCATCATATGTAGCAAGCAGGAATTATAAATTGGTATTAGCATTCCAAAAGTAATTTTACTATATGTATAAAAGGCTTTAAAAATGTACATGCCATTTTACTGAGTAGTTTTACTTTACAAATCTATTCTAAAGTAAAAGAACATCAGAAACCCAGATGAAGATCTATATAAATAGGTGTTTATAATTTCTGAAAAATAAACAACTTGAATTACCAGTAAAAAGCCACAAGAAATTCTATTTATGAAGATGGCTTAATGATAGGGGAAAGACTTGTGATAGGAGGTTAAATGAAAATAATATATATAAAACTCTAACTCTACTGTAGAAAATCAATAAATAAAATGTGTGAATGGCAAAAAGGCTAAAATGAAATATACCAAAGTGTAAAATAACTTTTGATGGTTTAGCTTAAGTGTAGCTTTTATTTTCTTCTACATGAAAATGTCTATAGGTATTTAATTATTATAAGTAAAATTTCTAATTTTAGAATTTGGTGGAAAAAAATTGTGCATGTATATGTGAATGTAAGTAATAAGAAAAATTCAACCAAGCATCCCTTGAAAAACATCTTATGTAAGTATAAACTCTAACCACATTTATAAAGGCAAATGATGTTAGGTTTATATGCACCCAAGTCGTGGCAGTTTCCTAATTAGATCCTCATGTTCTAATCTTGAAAAGGAAATGAATCATTTAACTAAAAACTTAAATACCCATCAACAATGTAATGTAATGTAATGTAATGTAATGTAATGTAATGTAATGTAATGTAATGGTTTCTAAGTGTCCTAAGCTCCAGTCATTAAAGATGCAGTAGATTTACAAATCTTACTTTTCAGGTGTTCTTTGTTGGTCCATTTCTTATTTGTCATTGACATTTAGAAAATCAATATAAAGTAGTTGAGTAAATAAACTCTCGAGATAGAAAACATTTGGAAAAGTAAATAAACTAACTCCAGATGTATATCTGACATATCATTCCAAACTCCTCTGAGGTAGAAAAAGGTAATTTCCACAACAATGCTAATATTGATAAACTAAGATTTTATATTAAAAGAGGTAGAGAAGGCTAAAAGGCCCTGAAATAAAATGCTGCATTCTCAGTCACATAATGACAAGTCATGGAAACTTGAGCTTGTAGGGACTGCATGGATGGTATAGGGAACAATGCCGCACAAAGTTTGAAATGTATCTCAAACAAAATCTGAGTTTCCAACTAACGAGAAATAAGCAGCTAACCCCTGGGAATCAAAATTCGAAGGCAGAGACTATTACAAAACTCCAGCCTGAATTTTACAGGAATGTGGTTGACATGCAAATCAGATTTCACAGTAAAATGCTGTGTCATCTCTCCTTTCTATGTACCTACTCTCCCTTTGCACCCATGATTGTCTCACTATTTATTAGATTGTTCATCGAGGGAAACTGTGGGCAGTATAAAACCCGAAATAAAAGGCAAAATCAAAGAAAAACTATTGGTTTATTATTTTAAAATAAAGACTATTAATAAGCCCATTTACCAACTACTGGCTCTCAAACTTTGTGGAGGAATACATGGAAAGGACCTTTAGTCTCATTTTTGTGAAACCAAACTATGAAAGAGCTTCACGACCTGGGAGTTGGATGTTCTGATAGACTGGAGTGGAAGTTAACTCGGCTCCCCACCACCCAGCTCACCAATAAATACCCCTTCTCCATGCCCAATTTCTAGGTCACTTATTTTTTTTAGCATTCATGGCTTAATTAAAAAATAAGAATTCTAAAAGCAGCATAGATCCTACATACAAATTAAATAGCGCTAAACTGTGAGTACATAGAGGGCATGGTCTGCCTTCATTCATTCATTTACTCGTTTTATCATTTAGCAAATACTTATTGAGCCTCTCCTATGTGCCAGGAGCTTATCTAATGGCTGGGAATCTAGCCAGAGTGACCCTGTCCCTGGTCTTCTTGGAAACTCACATCTAGTAGGGAATATGTAATAAATTATACTATAAATAACAATTTAATTGTATTTTGTTAAATGCTCTGAAAGAAAAGTTCCAGGTGTTATGAAAGAGGTAATGGGTCTCAGGGAAAGTCTTTTATAATAAGGAGACATTTAAGCTGAATCATGTAAGATAAGCAGAAAGTGGCCAGCTGAAGTAGATGGAGTGATCATTCAGGTGGAGGGAACACAGCATTTGAAGACTCTGAAGGCAGAAGGGCTGTAGTGCATTCTAGGAACTGAAAGAAAGACAATTCTGCCAAAGGATTCTTAGTGTGGGAGAGAGACCAATGAGAGAATCCCGATGGTGTATCACCATCTGGCTCAAAGGGGATGCTCAGTAAACGGTCATGATGAAAGCCCCTTAAAACAGCTGACCTAGATTACAAACAGCTGCCAAGTCCTCCACTTTTCATCTTTGGTTTTTCTTTGCTCGGCTATATCCTGAGAAGTATGCCATGCACACATTCTTTCGATACCCCATCTTTCTCCCCAGATGGCAGATAACAAATCAAGCTGGTAATCAGACACTAAGGGACCAGGGACTATCTGCATTGTTCTTCCAGACAAGTTGTATCTTCTGTAACAGACTGTGTATGGAAACATGCAGACTGCTTGATTAACGTTGGAAAATGACACAAATTTTAAAGTACTTTTGCTAACAAATCTGAAAGAAAACAATGTTGGCTGGAGGGGTCAGCTCAAAATGGCAAAATGGTACATGAAGGAGAAGACTATGAGAAAACTTACAGATCTGCTCATGCAGCATCAAAACACAACCAGATGGTGGGTTTTTTGCTGTCTTTTGCTCCCAGTATGAGTTAGAATGTTTGAGTGATTCTGTAGCCCTGTTCGGCTTTCTTTGGCCATAATGCCATCATAAAATGAATCATTCTATAGGCATTGAATACCATTGATGAGGCTCTTAGCTAGCTTTAAAAATTAGTCATCAATTTTAATATATGTATAAAGCTCTTTGTGCATTAAAAATCATCACCCCCATTTTATTGGGGGGGAATGTCTTATAAAATAGTGACATTTACTTAATATTTTAATGTTTATTTATTTGGGTGGGGGAGGATCAGAGAGAGAGGGAGAGAGAATCCCAAGCAAGCTCCAGGATGTCAGTGCAGAGCCTGATGCAGGGCTTGATCCCACCAACTGTGGGATCATGACCTGAGCTGAAATCAAGAGTCAGATGCTTAACTGACTGAGCCACCCAGGTGTCCCTAAAGTAGTTAAATTTATAGATGTATCAGTTTCTGAGTTCTCCTAATTCATATAATTTAAATAAAGATTAATTTCTTAATAGTTCAGTGGTCTCAAGACTCAACCATATTCATCTTATTTATCTGAGAACAGCCTGTAGTACCTAGCACAGTGATTTTATATATAATCTCACCTCTGAAACACCAGTGGGAGCCAAGTAGAAACTACAAAAGTCTCTAACTGACAAAATATTTGTCTTAAGTTTGTTTGGGCTGCTATAGAACAGAACACCATAGACTGGGCGTTTTAGAAACAGCAGAAATTTATTTCTCACAATTCTGGAGTCTGGGGAGTCCAAGATCAAGATACCAGCAGATTTGGCATCTGATCTGGGCCCTGTTCCTATTCCTGGTTCAGAGACTGTTGTTTTCCTACTCTTACCTCACATGGCAGAAGAGGCAAGGGAGCTCTCTGGGTCTCTTTTATAAGGGCACTAATCCTATTCATGAGGGCTCATGACCTAAACACTTCCCAAGGCCCCCACCTTAAAACACCATCACATTGGGGATTAAGTGTCAACATATGAATTTTAGGGGGACACAAACATTTAGTCCTTAACCATATTGCTACAAAGTCTGTTTAATTTTTATTTGTTCATTCACTCATTTGCCATGTAACTGTCAGATTTTCTCTGGGCATGGCAGAGGTTTGAATCCTGCCCTTATGGAGCTCACTGTATAATGCAGAAAGATATTAAGAAACAGTATAATATAGTGGTTAAAAGCACAGCTCTGAATCAAGGCATCCTGGGTTCACATTCTAGTTCTATCACCTATTAGCTGTGTGACTTTGGCGTGCTAGTTTACCTTGCTGTGCCCTGGTCTCCTTATCTGTAAAACATGGATTAAAAAAATAATGCTAAACTTATAGGGTTATTGTGATGATTAAGTAAGTTAGTGTATATAAGGGCCTAAGAACAATGCTTGGTACATATAGAAGTGTTTATTTTCAATAACAAAGACTTATGTCAACTATTTCATTACAATGGACACAAAACCACCATGTCTTAGCATGTGGTTTTTATAATAAAAGGTCTTGATGTTTAAAGGGGTAAATAAGCCTTAAGTACACCAGACACTTGGCTATCCTGAAATGAATCATGCCCTTAGTTTTTTTGAAAATGTTTTGTTGATGGGAAATACACATTAATATAAAATTAAGCATTTTAAAGTGAACAGTTTATTGGCACACAGTCCATTTACAATGTTGTACAACCACCACCTTTATATATATAGTTCCAAAAACACATTTTCATCATTGCAAAGTAAAATTCTTTACCCATTAGCCAGTTTCTATCCATTCCCTCCAACCCCCATCCCTGGCAACCATTCTATATGGATTTATCTATTCCAGACATTTCATATAAGCAGAATCATACAATATGTGACTTTTTGTCTGTGTGTATGATACATACCATGTTTTGTTTATCCATTCATCTGCTGATGAACATTTGGGCTGTTTCTGCGTTTTGGTCATTGTGAATAACAGTGCAGTGACTATGCATGTACATGTATCTGTTTTCCATTCTTTTGGGTATATACATAGGAGTGGCACTGCAGGGTCATATGGTAATTCTGTGTTTAACATTTTTAGGAGCTGCCAAACTGTCTTCCATAGTAGGTGGATTCCAATTTCTCCACATCCTTGTCAACAGCTGTTTTCCATTAAAAATAAAAATTATAGCCATCCTAGTGAGTGTGAAGTAGTATCTCATTGTGGTTTTGATTTACATTTCCCTAATGACTAAAGATGTTAAGCATTTTTTCATGTTTGTCAACTATTTATATATCTTCTTTGGAGAAATACTACAGTAGCTAAGTCCTTTGACTATTTGTTAATTGGTTGTGTGTATTTATTATTGAGTTGTAAGAGTCCTGTCAGATATATGATTTGTTAATATATTCTCCCATCCTCTAGGTTGTCTTTTTAATTTCTTAATAATGTCTTTTGATACACAAAAGTTTTAAAATTTTAATGTCCAATTTATCTATTTTTAAAATTTTGTTGCTGTGCTTTAGGGCCAGTCATATCTAGGGATCCATTGCCAAATCTAAGGTCATAAAGATTAAGTTCTATTTTTTTCCTAAGAGTCTTATTTAGCTCTTAAATTTAGGTCATTGATCCGTTTGAGTTAATTTTTATATATGGTGTGAGGTAGGGGTCTATCCTCATTCTTTTGCATGTGGATATCTAACTGTCCCAGAACCATTTGTTGAAAAGTCTCTTCTTTCCTAATTGAATGTTCTTGGCACTCCCATAAAGAAATCAGATGTATGGGTTCATTTCTGGACTCAATTCTATCCCATTAGTCTATATGTCCATTCTAAATATACCAAACTGTTTTGATTGCTGCAATTCTTGAGGCAAGTTTTGAAATTGGGAAGTGTGAATCCTCCAACTTTGTTCTTCTTTTTCAATATTGTTTTTGGCTATTTGGGTCCCCTTGCAATTCCATATGAATTTGAGGATTGGCTTTTTCATTTCTGCAAAGAGGTCACTGAAATCTTAAGAGAGATTGAATTGAATCTCTAGATCTCTTTGGGTAATACCAGCATCTTAACAATATTGTCTTCCAATCCATGAACATAAGATGTCTTTCCATTTATTTAGGTATTCTCTAACTTCCTTTAGGAATGTTTTGTAGTTTTCAGTGAACAAGACTTTCATTTTCTTGGTAAAATTTATTCCTATGTATTTAATTATTTGGGATGAATATATAAATGAAATTGTTATCCTTAGAGTTTTTGAGATATGGAGTCCTATTAGAAATAATATATAAAATACCTACTTATATAATTGATATTTTTAAAAAAATATTTATTTATTTTGGGGGGGGGGATGTGCACACATGAGCTGGGGAGAGGCAGAGAGCAAGGCAGAGAGAGAATCCTAAGCATGCTCCACGTTGTCAGTGCAGAGCCTGATGTGGGGCTTGATCTCATGAACTGTGAGATCATGACCTGAGCCAAAATCAAGAACAAGAGTCAGAAGCTTAAATGATTGAGCCACCCAGGCACCCTTAACCTTTCATTTTGAGAGAGAGAGAGAGAGAGAGAGAGAGAGAGAGAGCGCACATGTGAGCAGGGGAGAGAATCTCAAGCAGGCTCCACACCTAGCATGGAGCCTGATGTGGGGCTTTATCCCACAACTCTGGGATCACGACCTGAGGTGAAATCATGAGTTGGGTGCTCAACCGACTGAGCCACCCAGTGTCCCTACAATTGATATTTTAATCAGAATAGTTCTGTGTCTTGATATATAGATATTCATAACCCATTTTTGTGGGATCTACTATTGGCTAGGCACCTCTGCTATACTGAGCTCTTATGCCTTTTCTTGCCCTGGGGTGGTTTACTAGGCAAGGGCAATCTGAGTTCAATTCCACTGCAGGAAGGAGTGGGCATGCAGCCTTAAACTGATGAAATCTGATAGGATGTGCACTCGCCTGACCTGGAGATAGAGAGGCAGAGAAACTCTCAACAGTGTTAATTATTAAAAACACTAAACCATTCCAGTTACTGAGGAAGGCAAACTTGTATACTGTTGAGGAAGGAACAGTCAGAGGCCTGGCCTAGAGTTCACCTTCCTGACCTCAGCACAACATACCTCATTTCCATGGGCCTTATTTTCCTCCTCTGTGTAATTAAGACATTGGATTAGATGATCTCTAAGGCCCTTCCCTGCTCAATGAGTCCATTATGGCAAGATGTCAGTATTTCTAGTTTTTTCTCTGGCCTTTGAAGGGATAATTTTCTTCACATTGCTTGACATTCAATAAAGGCTTATTGAATAGAGACAGTGACTGAATGAATAATTGAACAAACAATTAGCCAACCTTTACTACATTAATTCATCAGACATGTATGACAGATTACCAACACCAGGCCATGTGCTAGAGATAAAAATATGGAGACTTAACCTATGCCCTCAAGGGGCTCTCAGTCTGAAATTATACTTTTAATTATTCTATTCTTGCATTTCTCAACACAGAACACATGCCCAAGTGCTGATATCTGATTTTATTTTTTAAGTTTATTTATTTATTTTGAGAGTGAGCACATGCAAGTGAGGGAGAGGCAGAGAGAGAAGGGAGAGAGAATCACAAGCAGGCTCCATGCTGTCAGTGCAGAGCCCCATGCAGGGCTTCACCTCACAAACCGTGAGATCATGACCTGAGCCAAAATTGAGAGTCAGAGGTTAAAGCAACTGAGCCACCCAGGCACTCCACTGTGATATTTTAGAAAGAACACTGAACTGGGTGTCAGAAGACCCATAAAGTCATCAGTGACAGAGTCTAAGTCCATGCCTAGTGGATAATCACTTGTTCTTTCCTCTCTCTTTTCTCTCCTCTTGTTCTTCTCTTACCTGTGTGTGTGTGTGTGTGTGTGTGTGTGTGTGTGTGTGTGTATATATATATATATATATATATATATATATATATATATATATTTTTTTTTTTTTTTAATGCAGAATGATACAAGTTAATCAATAATTCAGTCATGCAAATGCTTAAAAATGCCAGTCCATGTCCCCTTGGGAACCATAAAAGTCATAAATTCATTTGAACCAGCATGCTTTACTACTTGTTCAGCATAAGCCATTCCTCCGGGCAAGTGAAAAACTGGTTAATTTCTTGTTTTAGGGTTCTAGTAATTCACTTTCTATTATATTGCACTGTGTAAACAGAGAACAGCAATGGAATCAGGCAACATTGCCTAGCATGGGTGAGTTTAAGAGGTTCTAGAGTGAAATGCAGCAGTTTAAATAAGCCAAGGACAACAAAGTACTGAGTTTAAGTAACATTTAATACAATATCTTTAAATAAAATCTCAGAATGGAATGTAAGAAGCAGGAAAAAGAGTTTCCTAAGATGAAAGTCTCAATACTATGACTAACAGATCTGTCTTTGAAGGAGAAAATCAACCCTCCCACTACTTTCAGTATGAAAGACAAAGGGACATCTATAACTTATCGAATACAGACATGTTTAACATGGCCAGTCACCAAATCCTGACATTCTTATTCCATGACATGTCTTGCCTTTTTTTTTTTTTAAGGAGGCTCCAGCCCAGTGTGGGGCCTGAACTCATGACCCAAGATCAAGACCTGAGCTGAGACCAAGAGTCAGATGCTCAACTGACTGGGCCACCCAGGCACCCTCCCCCTGCCCCCAGCTTTCTAAAATTTCCCCTCCCTTCCACCCTCCCAAGAAGGGCAGTATACTGTAGTAATTAGGAGTATATACTCGAGTCCTAACGACAGGCTTCAAAACCTGCCTTTACTGCTTAACAGTTGTGTGACACTGGGCACATTATCTGACTTCTCTGTGCCTAAGTTTCCCTATCTATAAAATGGGGATAATAGTAACATCCACTTCATAGAGTTGTTACGAGCATTAAATTAAGTTCATATATAAAGTGTTTAGAACACCTACTGCTCCTATTAGCACCATAATCATCACTGCTATCACTTCTGCTGCCAACCTCCTTGGGCAGGGACACTCATTTTGCCCCATACTGTTATCCTTTCTCCTCTTTTATCAAATGTCTTCATAAGTATTCTTGTACTGTTTATGTTTCTAGTGTCTAAAATTACACAGTGAACTTTCAGGGAAGGAAATTTGCTCTACCTCTTTATGTCACACAAAACATGCAGCCTAGTAATAGAATATTATATTAAATCATTACTCCCACCCCTGCCACGTACCATACTGAACTCCCTGTTCCTTGAACACATCAGATATATTCATGATACCCTGCCTTTATGCACATACACTCTTTCTTCTTTTAGAAATGCTTTCTTTTCTTGTTATCCATTTTCATTACCTGGGAAATTATTATTTTTCCTTCAGGATATATTTTGGAAATTTATTTCTCTAGGTGAGTATAGACCAAACACTGCTCTATGGATAGATACTGACCCATGAAGTCATTTTCACTGGTCTGTGGTGAAAATGTCAGCCTTTATTCTGAAATTAACACCTTCCTAATGTGTGTGTGTGTGTGTGTGTGTGTGTGTATGTGTGTGTGTGTGTGTGTTTAAATGTCTTTTCAATTAATGAAATGATCAGAATAATTGTAGTTTTCCTTTTTTTGTTTGTTTCAATGCTCTGATTTGCCAAATTCAAAAGTTGGCAACCTTATGTCAGTCAATTTTTTCTTAACTTGGTAGGTCTGTGAAATCAAAGTGCCTCTCCAGGTGGCTTTCTCAAATAAGAGGTAAGTGCTCCAGACTCTCCTCCCACTGCTTGTTAAGCCCATTAGTTAAGTTTCTTCCAGGTATAACAATCTACATGTACATGTAAATCTTCCTGAGAGATCCCACGCTCCTCAAAGCAGAGGCTGTGTCAACCCAGTGCCTGATTATAGGAGGCAGATAAATGTTTAGCATCTACACAATGAATCATAGTTTTTATCTTGTCACATACATTTTTATATTTTATTGGATCTTCACAATAAATAATTATTATAATAATTAATGAGGAAACAATGCTCAGAGATGTTCAGAACTCACACAAAGCACAAAGTTGGTACATGATCACAGCAATGGACTGTGGGACCATTAACCTGTATCTTTGGCCTCTACAATACCAATTTAACTTCTCCAAGATGTACTTGGTTTACACACCTTATGCTTTCAGTCGGAATGTAATAGTATTTTGCTTAACCAAGGAACAATTATTATCCTCACTTCACTGATGCAGAACCTGAAGCATAGAGATTGGGTGAGCACTTGTACAAGGTTAAGTCCTGGCAGCTAAGTGAGGAATATGGGGTTATATTCCACAGCACCCTGAACCACAGCATGCCTCCCCAAGTCTATTTGGAACATCTGAGGCAATCTGAGATGCCACATTCATAAGGCTTTTTTTCAGTCCTTCTGAAAAACTAAAAGAAATCACGCCAATGTTTGTTCTTGGAATTTTTTACAGATTACCCATTCATTTTAAAAACTGATTATAAAACAAAATATGTGTATATTGTTCAAAAATACAAATGGTACTACAAGATTATGAGACAAAGTCATCATTCCCTGACTGCTGCCCTCCCCCCTCACTCATCCCCCAGGCTCGCAATGCAGAGGCAACTATTCTCAAGCCTCAGCAATAGCTTCTATCTTCTGGTACTTATTTGTTTATAAACAGTAGCCTCATATTGGCATTTCTGCACTTATGCTTTAGATAATATCTCTGACTTCCTATTTTGGAAAAAAAAAGATTTAGCACTGTTAAACTACCATACCACCTTCCTTCCCTCCCCACATCTTTCAAATAGGATTTTTCATAATTTTTGGATAACTTATTATTTAGTATGGTACATTATTAAGATTATGTACAAAAATTGTGCCAATAGGCAACTATTTTTAAGGCAAAAATCTAAAAGGTGGACAACACCAAATGCAGGCAAGGCAAGAGTTACTCTCGTTCATTTCTGATGGGAATCCAAAATGGTGTAGCCACTTTGGAAGACAGTTTGACAGTTTCTTAAAAACTAAACTTACTCTTACCCTATGAACTGGCAGTCATCCTCCTTGATATTTACCCAAATGGGTTGAAAATTTATTTTCATACAAAAACTTGCACAAGAATATAGCAGCTTCATTAACAATTGCCAAATTTTGGAAGCAACCAAGATGTCCTTCGGTAGGTTAATGGAAAAACAAACTGGTAATACAGACAAGAGAATATTATTCAGCATCAAAATGATATGAACTATCAACCCATGAAAAGACATGGAGGAACTTTTAAAAAAAATGTTTATTTTTGAGAAAGAGAGAATGAACGAGCAGGAACGGGGGAGGGACAGAGAGAGAGAGGAAGACAGGGGATACGAAGCAGGCTCTGCACTGACAGCAGAGAGCTTGATGTGGGCTTGAATCCACAAACTGCAAGATTATAACCTGAGCCAAAGTCAGATGCTCAACTGATTGAGCCACCGAGGCACCCCTGGAGGTTAAAAGGCATATTACTAAGTGAAAGAAATCAGTCCAAAAAGGCTATATGTTGCATGATTCCAACTATGTAACATTCTGGTGAAGGCAAAACTATGAAGACAATAAAAAGACCAATGGTTGCCAGGAATTAATAGGGAGGGAGGAATGAATGGGTAGAACCTAGAAGACAAGGGCAGTGAAACTATTCTGTATGATAGTATATTGTTAGATACATGTTATTATTCATTTGTGAAAACCCACTGAGTATACAACACTAAGAGGGAATGCTAATGTAAACTATGGACTTTGGGTGATAATAAAGTGTTTATGTAAGTTCATTAATTTTGGCAAATGTACCACTCTGGTATGAGTGGCTATAGCTGTGGAGACTGTGCATATGCGGTGGTAACGAGGACATAGAAATTCTTTGCAATTTGCATTCAATTTTGCTGTGAACCTAAAACTGCCCTTAAAAATAAAATGTTTTTTTTTTTTTTTAAAAGCTGTACACATTTGAGCCATGTAATATGCTATGATTACATTTCTTTTCTTGTACAACTTTTTGTTTTCCTTAGGGTTGATCACTGTTTTATTTTGTGATAGATTTTTGTACACACCCCACATTAATTCTTCCCAAACTCCCTATTAGCACTATAAAATCAAATCAACTTTACTTTCCATGTTCAAACACATCAATTGTATCAGATATATTCTTTTCCTAGAGACTTTCCTCTTGAAAGCCTCCATTTTCCTGCTGAAATCTGGACTGTTTTCTAGATGTGTTGAACAAATATCATCCTTTGAATTCCTTTAACCATAATTCTGAAAATTCTCTTTGCTTTTCTCTGAAATCTTGTTTCTTGGATCCCACATACTCCTTTTTCTTGATCTACTCCTTACATTTTGTGGAGAATATCTTCCAGATCTTTTCTGACAAAGGATTTAAATAAATATAAATTTTTGAGACCTTGCATGTCAGCAAACACCTTTATTTTGCACTCAATTAATTGCTAGACTGGATGTGTGTAAAATTCTAAGTTGAAAGTAATTTTTCCTTATATTTTGAAGGTATGGTTTCAAGGTCTTCTACCATCTAATGTTGTTGTATGAAGTCAGACATTATTCTTATTCCTACTCCTTTGTATGCAACTTCAGTTAAAAAAAAATTCTGGAAGCTTTAATAATCTTTTCTTTTTTTCCCTCCTATTCTGAAATTACACAATGGTGACTCTTTTCTTCTTTTTTTTCTTTTTCTGTTTTTGATGAGCTATGTCAATCTGAAAACACCTGACCTTTAATTTTGGGAAATCTTCCTATATATCATCCCTCCTGTTTCCTCTAGTCTCTCATTTAGAATCCTATCATTCTGTTGTTGGGTCTCTTGGACTAACTTCTAATATTCTTTTTTTTTAAAAAAAAATTTTTTTTAACGTTTATTTATTTTTGGGACAGAGAGAGACAGAGCATGAACGGGGGAGGGGCAGAGAGAGAGGGAAACACAGAATTGGAAGCAGGCTCCAGGCTCTGAGCCATCAGCCCAGAGCCCGACGCGGGGCTCGAACTCACGAACCGCGAGATCGTGACCTGAGCCGAAGTCGGACGCTCAACCGACTGAGCCACCCAGGTGCCCCACTTCTAATATTCTTAACATTTGGATCTTATTTTCAGTCTTTCGGGCTTCTTAAAAAAATTTTTTTTATTCTAAATCTCTGAAGAAAGACAATACAATACAATCTCAAAACAGCTATATAGTTTCTGTGTCAAAATATGCAGTATACACTCAAAACTTACTAGACATATTAGGATACAAGAACAAGAGAAAAACAGACAACAAAAACAGACCCACAGGACAGACAGACATTGGAATTGTGAGCCATGCCTTTTAAAATAACTTTGCTTAATATATTTGAGAAATTAAATAATGAGATGGAGAATTTCAGCTAAGGAATGGAAACTATAAAAAAGAATCTAATGGAAATTCTAGAAACAAAAAATATAATAACTGAAATTAAGAATGCCAAAGTATGTGTTCATTTATCTCCTTGACAAATATCTAAAGAAATGCCTATCTAGAAGCTCCAAGAGAAATGTAGAATGATTCTAGCAGCACTATTCAAAATGCCTAATATGGACAAAAAGTTGTGGTACATTCACACGATGCCATACTATGTACAGTAATTAAATTAGCAATATAGGTGAATCTCACAAACACATTTTACACAAACACATTAAAATACATGTTAAAGAATGTATATTTGGAAAGAATATATACTATATGATTCCATTTAAATAAACTTCAAAAATAGGTAAAATTAATTTAAATTGTTAGAAGTCAGGAGAGTGTGACCTCTCAAAAGAGAGAGGGACATGACTGGGAGGGGATTATGAGCAGGGATTCTAGGATGTTTGTAATATTCTATTTCTTGATCTGGATGATGGTTACAGAAATGTGTTCCCTTTGTGGTAAGGAATATGATTTATAGATGTTTTTAAATTATATTAAAGGCTTATAAGATAATAAACTTCAATAAAATACAACAAGAACAAATAACTCCTATTTTATAGATGCAGTGTTTTCTTAACTTTGAGAAAAGCATGTATCTATTTCCTATTTTATCTATTTCCTTCTTTCTGTTAGTTCTTGTGTCTATCTAACATGTATCCAATGTACCTGAGTTGAAAAGTTCTCTGGATCAGTTTCTCCAGAGAAGAAATATCCTATTGTTTGCTTATTTGGAGTTAGAAAGGGAATCTGGGATCCGTTAGCAGCCCATATGGAATTTTAGCCAATTTCCTTGTTTTTAGCCACACTCTTTTATTTCCTGCCTTTGGCAGGGGGCTGCCAATTCTAGAGCCCCTCTGAGCTTCTACATTATGAATCTCATTGGTGAATCTCTCTGTAAACCCACTAGTTTCAGCTTCCTCTGCTCTTCTAAGTCAGTTGTCATTCCTCAATCTTACAAAATTTATGAACACACTTTGTCTGTTGTTAGCTACTCTTCCATAATTTTCATCCTGGTGGGTTTATTACCATTTTTAGTCCTATAATTTTAGTGGGGTTTGAGGAAGGATCAGAGATAAAAAACATGTATTTAATATGCCATATTTTGATTTACTCTTTTCCTTACATTTATTTAAAAATATTAATCAGGTTATGATTTACCTCCTATGATCTGATGTAGAATGCACATACATTTCTATAAATTTTGAGGTTTCTTATTAGCTGGGTGCTATTTTTTTAAAAATGAAGTCTTTTGCTTTCTTGTATAGCCTTTTTAAAAAAAATTTTTAACGTTTATTTTTTGAGAGACAGCATGAGCTGGGGAGGAGACAGAGAAAGAGGAGGTCACAGATTCTGAAGCAGGCTTCAGGCTCTGAACTGTCAGCACAGAGCCCGATGTGGGGCTCAAACTCATGAACCATGAGATCATGACCTGAGCCGAAGTTGGATGCTTAACCGACTGAGCCACCCAGGTGCCCCTCTTGTATAGCCTTTAAATGGTACATAAGATGAGTGGCTGGACTTCCTGCCTTGTAATCTCTCTGGGAGCTGTTAATGCACTGCTGTGTTTTGTTATCAAATGAAATTTATAGGCACAGTTTCCTGTTCCACAGAGTGAACCACACAAGGATTTCTCAGACACTCATCCAGACAGAGCACAAGTCTAAAGTCTACTTTATACAAACTTCTAAGAAATCACCTTTGCCATCTTATGTGCTGCTCTGTTTCCTGGGCTTCTAGAAAAATTGATTTTGTTAAAAATAATCCCAGACAAAAATCAAAAGGAAGCATCAGTATTCTCTCAATACTTTCAGTTGTTTAAGACTATCTTAGGAGAGTTTGTGCCATCTTATAAATTCTGGACAGTTCAGTTATCTGCAGAATATATTTATTAATCATATAATGAGTAATCAATGTGTATATTTCCAATCTTTCTGCAAATAATATGAGGAATAACTCAATCATTTTTCTATTTTAACATGATTATTGGAAAATTAATATATAAATGTAATTTCTCCCAAATGAGTTCATGAAATAACCACAGAATAATGAGATAGTATACGTTGGACAATAGCAGAGCTTTATGAATGTTGACATCTTTTGAACACCCTTGTTAATTTGGTGATTTTACTACATCAATGAGTCCTATCTCCTTAGTTGGAAATCAGAAATTTGCTTTGTCAGCCTCCCTTGCAGCATGTGACCTAGCCTCTACAAGTCAGACAGTACAGTCAGACCTACAGAGTCTTTGCCCAGTTGCAGTAGCTATTGGGGGTCTTCCTTGGAGCAGTCCTGTGGTGGGAGCTGTGTTTGTTTTTGGCTGTAGCCTCTAAGCCTGATTTTCTGGACATCCTTGAGATTCTATGAACTGGCTAATTTCCTTAAATAAATTCTTTTTTCTGTTTCAACTACCTAGACAGGACTCCATCGCTTGCAACTAAGAACCTCGACGGATTCGCATGGTAAGTGCTATCATAAACAAACAAGAAAAATAACCACAAAAATAAAAAAGATATCTTTGTGACATTCAGCTATACTTAAACACATGATTCAGAGTAAAGAATGACATATGCTACAACATGGATGAATCATGAGGTCTTAGGCTAAGTGAAATAAGCCAACTATAGAGAGACAAATACTGTATGATTTTACTTACATAAGGCAACTAAAATAATTAAATTCATGGAATCAGAGTAGAATGGTGGTTACCAGCAGTTGAGGAGGGGGGAAATGGGAGTTACTAATCGATGGGTTTTGGTCAAGATGAATACGCTCTAGAGATCTGCTATACAGCATTGCACCTGTAGTCAACAATAACATGTTATACACCTAAAAATTTATGAAGAGGACAGATCTCATGTTAAGTGTTTACTCCACAATAACATAGAAAAACATTTCCATGTACTCATACTATCCAAAGGTGTGTCTAATTTTTAAAAACACATTGGAGACTTTAAAAATCTTGGTAGCAATTTGAACATACCGTCTTTCTCAGCAGTGTCTTGAGGCTTGCATTTTAAAGTAAAGATCTTCCGTAGCTTACAGTTAGCAGAGACAATAATTCCATCCAATGACTGGAAAACTGCTCCCTTGAATATTTCACTGGTAAATGCTACCAAGTCTATACATAGATTGCACCACTAAAATAAAGGAAAGAAGGGTAAGTACTTTTCAATAATCACATAGGTGAACAAGCCATCTATATGTGGGTAGTCCAGAGAGTGGAGGCAATTATCTGGATCAACTTGCCCCAAAACAACTTTCCCCCTTAAGCAAATCTCTACTTTGGCTTCAGTTTTCTTAAAAATTGCATTGATTCTTCCAAAGAAGCCATTGTAATCTAAACTATACATTGGTCATCTGACTGTAGAGTTCTCATTACAAGGCAAGATTTTGACAACTTTGGGAAATAACTCTGGATCTGTAGGCAGTATGCTAGTGGGAAGCTAATTGCAGGTGCGTTAGACCACTTAAATCTTGAAAATCAGGGATAAGTAGCCAATTGTTCCTTCAAGGGGACTAATTTGATCATAATTAGCCACTTATATTTGTTAAAAAAAATCATGGATGAAATTGGAAGCCGGGTTTAAATTGTGGCCGGTGCTGTCTACTTATAACCAATTAACCTATTGTACAGAAATAGATTCTTCTAAAGAATTTGTAATTATGCCTGGTATTTGCCAGTTTTTAAAGTACTCTTTGCAGGGACTAATTTCTGCCCATTAAACAATTAGACTCCTCAATACTTCATCAAATGAATTCTCTAAATGGTCTGACTGAATTAAAGAAAAGGAGAAAATAATCATTTAGTGAGAAATTAAGACATATTGAAGATTGCAGGACAACAGGAAAAAGAATTTTTGAAATTAAAAGCACAGTAGTATTTAAAGTTGTCTGTACTTCTTTTAAAATATCAGTTTACATAAGGTTCATCTTATTAATCTGTCAAAATTGGAAGTTATATTTATTTATAAAAGAGACAACGATGCTATTTATAAAGGCATATTCTATTCAGGAATGTTGATTTTATTATGAAGGAAAACCTGAGGTTTTTCCACAGGAGAAAAGTAAGACAGATTGCAGCAAGGTACTGATTAAATACAGGAAGTATTAATCATAGGTATCTCAAGAGTAGAATTATATTCCCAGGCAATGGGGATGCTCTTGTGTTTTGGGTGAAAAGAAGTCTGGTGGAATAAGAGGTGGGAAGGAGGGCTGACTGTGATGTGGTAATGAGACTCGCTTGACCTGCAGGGTGGTGAGCTCCGGGGAGGTGTGGGAGGTAATGTTGGATGGGCCGGCAAGCCAGGTTCTGGAGGGGCAGAAAGATCAGGAGAACCTTGGACTCCAGAGGGTAAGGTGTCATTGCAGCTCTTGAAGGAGAATGTGACAAGAATGGAGTACTGGGAATTCTAGAGTATCCTTGATGCAGGAATATTTGGGGGTGGGAGGAAGGCTGAGGTAGAGTGGAGACAGACTGAGGCACAGGAAGACTAGTCAGTCAGTCAGTCAGTCAGTCAGTCACTTAAGCATGACATGAGGAGGGTCTTGTAGAGGGCTAGTATTGGGGGTGGGATATAAGGGACAAGTCCAGTAGGCATGCCATGGAATAAATGAAACATCAGGGTTTGGTAAAATCCAGGTTATAGGGGATGGTGCTACTGGGGTTTCCAGCTATCCAGTAATAATTATTAACATTATTAACATCACCATTGTTGTTATGTGGTTCTTATTCTTAAAAGACTTAAGATTATGTACCAATTGCAATCATTCAGCTAGTCTGTCCCAACAGTAACTGTATTCATCCATTCCTCCTCACAGGTGCTTAGCACAGGTGCTAAGAGAAGTCACTGGGTGTGACTCTGACATACAGAAATGAATAAGAGAGTCCTTCCAGTCTGGGAAGGGAGGCAGACATGTGGCATCTGGTATGAACCGTTATTGCAGAGGGGGCTCAATGTGGGAGGATGGGAAAGCTCGGGTAAGGCTTCGTTTTAAAATATTTTAAATGTTTATCTATTTTTGAGAGAGAGAGAGAGAGAGAGAGAGAGAGAGCAAGCATGAGTGGGGAAAGGGCAGAGATAGAGGGAAACACAGAATCTGAAGCAGGCTCCAGGCTCTGAGCTGTCAGCACAGAGCCTGATGTGGGGCTTGAACTCACAGACTGCAAAATCATGAGCCAAGACGAAGTCGGACGCTTAACTAACTGAGCCACCCAGGTGCCCCAGGAAAGACTTCTTAAAAAAAACATTTAAAAAATGCCATGATATTATATGTAAATATAAGCCCAAACATAGCAAATTTTATACAAAATGTAGTTCTTGTCATTTCTCCACTCTTCTAATCATACTGTCATCTCTTAACTGTTTCTTCTCTCTGTATTTTTAAATAATACCTTTTGATTTATCAATTTTAGACATTATGTACTGTTTTCCTGTTATGGTAGATAAGACTTGTAGTTCACTTAACACTCTACTTCCTCTACTTCATCTTCCATAGGTAATTATCTCTCCTTTCTTTTTTTCTTTTTCCTCAAAATTAATATTCTGTGTTTTCCTTTTTGTGACTATGTAAATATTGTACACAACTAAGCCAAGTGATGCTCTATGATTACCTTTCTTCATGCAACTTCTTTGTAATTCTAGGGTTAATGATTGCTTTTAAAATTATCTGCTTTATTGCATTTGAATCCAAGTTTTCCTATATCTAGGAAAGGAAAGGCTTGGAGGTGACATTTGAGTTTGGTTTTGAACAAGGAATAATAGTTTCCAGGTCCAAGGTGACATGGGAACATGCTGGTCATTTCCTCTCAGGGCCCTGCCCTTTATTCCCTACTTCTGTGAACCCTCCTACTGGCTGCACCTGTATACCCCATCAGACTCCATCAGCTTGGCTTGGGAATTGGTGTCCACTTTCTTCAAAAACTCTGAGTCCCAGGAAACCAGGCCCTTACCCATAACACACTTTTCTTATCCATCATAGTCAAGCTGCTTTTATTTCTTCTGCCTGGATTCATGCATCATAGAAAGTACTCAACAAATAATGATCTGCATGTGTATGTGCATGATGTAGGAAGACATACATATACATACATGCCAACACGCATACTTTCAATCTTTCATTTTATTTTTCTAAGGTTTTATTTTAATTCCGGTTGGTTAACATACAGTGTTACATTAGTTTTAGGTGTACAATATGATGATTCAACACTTCCATACATCACCCGGTGCTCGTCACAAGTGCACTTTTTAATCCCCATCACCTATTTCACCCATCTGGTAACCATCAGTTTGCTCTCTATAGTTAAGAGTCTGTTTCTTGGTTTGCTCTTTTCTTCCTCTTTGTTTCTTAAATTTCACATATGAGTGAAATCATATGGTATTTGTCTTTATCTGACTTAGTTTTGTTTAGTATTATACTCTTTAGCTCCATCCCAAGTCACTGCAAATGGTAAGATTTCATTCCTTTTTTATGGCTGAGTAATATTCCATCACACACACACACACACACACACACACACACACACGCGCGCGCAAGCACACACCACTTTTTCTTTATCCACTCATCAGTCAATGGACACTTGGGCTGTTTCCATAATTTGAGTATTGTAGATGATGCTACTTTAAACACTGGGGTGCATATATTCCTTTAAATTACTTTGAAGTATTTTTGTATTCTTTGGGTAAATACCTACTAGTGCAATTTCTGGATTGTATGGTAGTTCTATTTTTTAACTTTTTGAAGACTTTCATACTGTTTTCCAGAGTGGCTGCACCAGTTTGTATTCCCACCAACAGTGCAAGAGCATTCTCCTTTCTTCACATCCTTGCTAATATCTGTTGTTTCTTGTGTTGTTGATTTTAGCCATTCTGACGGGTGTGAGGTGATATCTTATTGTAGTTTTGATTTGCCATTTCCCTGATGATAAGTGATGCTGAACATCGTTTCATGTGTCTGTTGGCTATCTGTCTGTTTTCTTTGGAAAAATGTCTATTCATGTCTTCTGCCCATGTTTTGTAACTTGGATTGTTTGGTTTGGGGTGTTGAGTTGTATAGTTTCTTTATATTTTGGTATTAACCCTTCATCAAATATCATTTCCAAATATCTTCTCCCATTCTGTAGGTTGCCCTCTAGTTTTGTTGATTGTGCAGACCTTTTAATTTTGATGTAGTCCCAATAGTTTATTATTGCTTTTGTTTCCCTTGCCTCAGGAGATATACCTAGAAAGAAGTTGCTATGGCTGATGTCAAAGAATTTATTGCCTCTATTCTCTTCTAGGATTTGTATGGTTTCAGGTCTCACATTTAGGTCTTTAATCCATTTTGAATTTATTTTTGTGTTTAGTGTAAGAAAGTCCAATTGCATTCTTTTGTATGTTGCTGTGCAGTTTTCCTAACACCATTTGTTGAAAAGACAGTCTTTTTCCTATTGGATTTTCTTTCCTGCTTTGTCAAAGATTAATTAACCATATAACTGCCGGTTCATTTCTGGGTTTTCTATTCTGTTCCATTGATCTATGTGTCTTGTTGTGTGCCAGTACCATACTGTTTTGATTACTACAGCTTTCTAATATAACTTGAAGTACAGATTTGGGATGCCTCCAGCTTTGCTTTTCAAGATTGCTTTGACTATTGGGATATTTTGTGGTTCTATACAAATTTTAATATTCTTTGTTCTAGTTCTGTGAAAAATGCTGTTGGTATTTTGATATGGATTGTATTAAGTGTGTAGATTGCTTTGGGTAGTATAGACATTTTAACAATATTTGTTCTTCCAATCCATGAACATAGAACATCTTTCCATTTCTTTGTGTCATCTTCATTTCTTTCATCGGTGTTTTATAGTTTTCTGAGTACATACAGGTCTTTCATCTCTTTGGTAGGTTTATTCCTAGGTATCTTATTGTTTTTGGTACAATGAGACTGATTCCTTAATTTTTCTTTCTGCTGCTTCATTATTGGTAAATAGAAATTCAATGGATTTTATATGTTGGTATTGTATCCTGCAACTTTATTGAATTCACTTATCAGTTCTAGCAGTTTTTTGGTGAGGTCCTTTGAGTTTTCTAAATATATAGTATCATGTCATCTGCAAATAGTGAAATTTCTACTTCTTCCTTGGTGATCTGGGTATCTTTTATTTCTTTTTGTTGTCTGACTGCTGTGGCTAAGACTTCCAGTACTATGTTGAATAAAAGTGATGAGGGTGGACATTCCTGTTTTGTTCCTGTCTGGAGAGGAAGAGCTCTCAACTCTTCCCCATTTAGGATGATATTAGCTGTGGGTTTTCCATATATGACCTTTATTATGGTGAGATATGTTCCCTCTAAACCTACTTTGTTGAGGATTTTTATCATGAATGGATGTTGTACTTTGTCAAATGTTTTGTTTACATCTTTTGAAATGATTATATGGTTCTTACCCTCTCTTTTATTTATGTGATATATCACATTAATTGATTTGCAAATATTGAAACACCTTTCAACCCAGGAATAAGTCCCACTTGATTGTGATAAATGATTTAAAAAAAATTTTTTTAATGTTTATTTACTTTTGGGAGACAGAGAGAGAGAGTGGGGGAGGGGCAGAGAGAGAGAGAGGGAGACACAGAATCTGAAGCAGGCTCCAGGCTCTGAGCTGTCAGCACAGAGCCCGACGCAGGACTCAAACTCATGGGCTGTGTGATCATGACCTGAGACGAAGTCTGACACAACTGACTGAGCCACCCAGGCGCCCGGAATGATTTTTTTAAATGTATTGTTGGATTCGGGTTGCTAGTATTTTATAGAGGACTTTTTGTATCTATGTCTACCAGAGATAATGGCCTGTAGTTCTCTTTTTTTGTGTGGTGTCTTTATCTAGTTTTGGTATCAGATTAATGCTGACCTCATAGAATGAATTTGAAAGCTGTCTGGGGGGCCCTGGGTGGCTCAGTCTGACTTCAGCTCAGGTCATGATCTCACAGTTCGTGAGTTCAAGCCCCACATCAGGCTCTGTGCTGACAGCTCAGAGCTGTCAGGGCCTGGAGCCTGCTTCAGATTCTGTGTCTCCCTCTCTCTCTTTGTCCCTCTCCTGCTTGCACTCGATCTCTCTCAAAAATAAATAAACATTAAAAAATAAAAAAAAAAGAAAGCTGTCTGTCCTTCCTTTTCTACTTTTTAAAATGTTTGGTAGAATTCACCTGTGAAGCCATATGGTCCTGGACTTTTGTTTTTTGGGGAGTTTTTTGATTACTGATTCAATTTCTTTGCTGGTTATTGGTCTCTTCAAGTTTTCTATTTCTTCCTGTTCTAGTTTTGGTAGTTTATATGTTTCTAGGAATTAATCCATGTCTTCCAGGTTGTCCAATTTGTTGGCATATATTCTTTCATAATATTCTTTTATGATTGTATTTCTGTGGTTTTGGTTGTTATTTCTCTCCTGTCATTCGTGATTTATTTGGATCCTTTCTCTTGTAGTTTTTTCTGGCTAGAGGTTATCAATTTTATTGACTTTTTCCAAAGAACCAGCTCCTGGTTTCATTAATCTGTTTTATTGTTTTTGTTTGTTTGTTTCTGTATCATTTGTCTCTTCTCTAATCTTTATTATTTCCTTCCTTCTGCTGGCTTTATGCTTTGTTTGTTGTTCTTTCTCTAGCTCCTTTAGGTGTAAGTTTAGGTTGTTTGAGATTTTTCTTGCTTCTTCAGATAAGCCTATATTGCTGTATACTTTCCTCTTAGGACCATTTTTGCTGCATCCCAGAGGTTTTGGACTGTTGTGTTTTCATTTTCATTTGTTTCCATGTACTCTTTTATTTCTTCTTTTATTTCCTGTTTTACCCACTCATTGTTTAGTAAAATGTTATTTAACCTCCATGTATTTGTGGTCTTTCCAGATTTTTTCTTGCGGCTGACTTCTAGTTTCACAGTGTTGTAGTTAGGATAAAAATGTGCATGGTATGATTTCAATCTTATTTGTTGAGGCCTGTTTTGTGGCCTGATACATGATCCATTTTGGAGAATGTTTTGTGTGCGCTTGAAAAGAATGTGTATTCTGCTGTTTTAGGATGGAGTGTTCTGATTATATCTGTTAAGTCCATCTGGTACAGTGTGCAATTCAAAGCCATGGTTCCCTTGTTGATTTTCTATTTAGGTGATCTGCCCATTGAAGTAAATGGGGTGTTAAAGTCCCCTATTATTGTATTGTTATAATGAGTTCCTTTATGTTTGTTGTTAATTGTTTTATATATTTGGGTGCTCTCATGTTGGTACATAAATATTTGTAATTGTTAGATCTTCTTGTTGGGTTGTCCCTTTTACTATGATATAGTGCCCTTCTTTATCTCATTATAGTCTTTGTTTTAAAGTCCAGTTGTCCAATATAAGTATTATTCCTCCAGCTTTCTTTTGACATCCATTTGTGTGATAAATGTTTCTCTATCTCCCTAATTTTTTTAAAATTTAAATTCAAGTTAGTTAACGTACAGTGTAGTCTTGGCATGAGGAGTAGAACCAGTGATTCATCTCATACATATGACATCCAGTGCTCATCCCAACAAGTGCTCTCCTTGATGCCCATCACCAGTTTAACCCACCCCCCACCCACCTCCCCTCCAGCAGCCCTCAGTTTGTTCTCTGTATTTAAGAGCCTTATGATTTCCCTGTCTCTGTTTTTATCTTATTTTTCCTTCCCTTTTGCTATGTTCATCTGCTGAGTTTCTCAAATCCCACATATGAGTGAAATCATATATATTTCTCTGACTGACATATCTTACTTAGCATAATACCCTCTAGTTCCATCCACATTGTTGCAAATGGCAAGATTTCATTCTTTTTCATCACCAAGTAGTATTCCATTGTATGTATATACCACATCTTCTTTATCATTCATCAGTTGATGGGCATTTAGGCTCTTTCAATAATTTGACTATTGCTGACAGCAGCACTATCAACATCCCCCTCACTTTCAATGTGCAGGTGTCTTTAGGTCTAAAATGAGTCTCCTGTAGGCACTGTATTGGTGGATATGGTTTGTATCCATTCTGGCACCCTATGTCTTTTGACTGGAGTGTTAGTCCATTTACAGAGTATTACTGATAGATATGTGTTTAGTACCATTTTATTATTATTTTGTTTCTGGAGATTTTCTCTGATCCTTTCTTGACTTTCTCTCTTTCATGTTTTGATGATTTTCTTTAGTGATATATTTGGGTTTCTTTTTCTTTATTTTTTGCATGTTTATTTATTAGTGGCTTTTGATATATGGTTACCATTAGGTTTGTATATAACTGCTTCCGCATATAGCAGTCTATACTAAGTTGATGGTCATTTAGGTATGAATCCATTCTTTTCTCCTCTCCTCCCCAAACTTTAGGTATATGTTATTATATTTTATTCTCCCCTTTTGAATTCCTTACTTAGTTTTTACAGAAATATTCACTTTCATTATTTTTGTGTTTTCTACCATCATACTATCCTTTTTCGTCTCTTCTTTCTAGTCAAAGAGTCCTCTTTAATAGTTCTAGCAAGACTCGCTTGGTAGTCACAAACTCCTTTAGTTTATATTTTCCTGGGAAACTCTCTCTCTCCTATTCTGAATGACAACCTTGCTGGATAGAGCATTTTGACCACAAATTTTTCTCATTAAGCACTTTGAATACATCATGACACTCCCTTCTGGCTTGCAAAGTTTCTGTAGAAAAATTTCTGCTTGACTTATGGGTTTTCCCTGGTAAGTTAATGACTTTTCTTGCATTGCTCATTTTAAGATTTTTTTCTTTATCGTTATATTTTGCAAGTTCAATTACAATATGTCATGGTGTGGGTCTGCTTTTGTTGATTTTGAGGAGAGTTCTCTGTGCCTCCTGGATAAGGCAAGTTTTCAGATATTATTTCTTCAAATAAACTTTCTGTCGCCCTTTCTTGCTCTTCTTCTTCTGGGACTCCTATAAATATGAATGTTATTACGTTTGATGGAGTCACTGTAAGTGACTAAGTCCACCTAAGTCTACTCTTGTTTTGTGTAATTCTTTTTTATCTTTATTATTCAGCTTGATAACTTATCATTACTCTGTCTTCTACATCACTAATTTGCTCCTCTGCTTCTTCCATCCTGCTATTCCTTTCATCAAGCGTGTTTCTCATTTCTTTTTCTGAATCCTTTACCTCTAAGTTATTCCTTGTCTCTATGTTAAGGGTCACATTCGTGCCTTCCACTCTTTTCTCAAGTCCAGTAACTATCCTTATGGTCACTGTTTGAAATTCTCTGTCAAGCATGTTATTTGTCCATTTCACTTAGATCTCTGGCCGTAGCCTTGTCTTATTCTTTCACTTGGGATAAATTTTTAGTCTCATTTAGTCTGCTTCTCTATGTCTGTTTCTGTGTGTTACGAAAGTCAGTTTTGTCTTCTGAACTTGAAAGTAGTGACTTTATAAAGAGGTCCTGGGGCACCCTGTAGTGTAGTATCCCCTGTTCACCTAAACCTGGCACTTCAGGAGAGCATCCTGTATGTGTTGCTTATACCCTGCTGCTATGTTTGAGCCACTTTTCCTTTCAGTGCAATTATCCACACTGACTCTCTGCCTTTTGTGGGCTGTGCTTACTCTCTGTGGTGTGAGTGGGACCCAGGCATGGCAGATTTGAGAGGGTGTGCCTGCCGGGGAATTTGGGAGTGGGGTGGCAGTATTAGCAAAGTCTGCACTGGGGCACTCCAAAATGCTGTAGTGGTGGGGGCCGCATTCTGGAGCTGCCAGGGGTGCGAGACTAGGCATGGTGAGCAAAGATGACTGGACAGGGTGGGCCCTGCACACAAAGGGTGGCTGGGGTTCATGGTTGGGTGTGGTGCAGTGTCTAGGCCAGCGTGGTGACTGCACGTGGTGTGCAGTGGTGGTGGGTGGGGTGCACTGTGTGGCTTTCACAAAATTTGTCCTGAGCTGAGGGCTGAAGCCAGCAGGCTTGGAGTCGGCTAGTTCTCAACAGAACCTGTGGGCATGGCACACTGCCAGTGGGTCAGGCAGCAAGTATCTGTGCAGCTCCACTTCTCAAAGGTGGCTCTGTACTTATGCTAGGAGATGGGGGAGGAAAATGGCATCTGCGAGTTCCCTTGCTTTCAGAGAAGTCCCCCAGCACGCTCTGGAATCAGTATGTGCAGATCTGTCTCCCATTTGCCCCCATGGTTGTGCAAACTACTGTTTTTTTTGTTGCCTCTCCATGCAGACTGCTGTCTCTTTCAGGGTGGAGGCCCAGCTATTACTCACCCTCCTGGCTTGCCCCCACTGAGTCAGCTGACTTTTAAAGCCCTAGGTACCACTGGTCTTATAAACTCATGGAATTCAGCCCCTCTGGTTTTTTTTAACGTTTATTCATTTTTTGATGGGGTGTGAGTAGGGGAGGGGCAGAGAGAGAGCAAGACGCAGAATCTGAAGCATGTTCTAGGCTCTGAGCTGTCAGCACAGAGTCTGATGCAGGGCTCAAACTCACAAACTGTGAGATTGTGACCTGAGCCAAAGTTGTCCACTTAGCCACTTAACTGCTTAACTGACTGAACCATCCAGGTACTCCCCCCTTTTAAAGTGAACTCTACACCCAATGTGGTGTTTGAACTCATAACCCTAAGATCAAGAGTCATATGCTCTACCAGCTGAGCCAGCCAGGTACTTCAGGCCCTCTGGTTTTTAAAGCCAAATGTTATGGGGATTAGTCTTCGCTGTGTGAGCCCCCTGGTGCAAGGGTCCATTTATCTGCCCTCTTTGCACGCAGCTCCCTCCCTCCTGCAGGCAGCCTCCCTCTGCCTTTCTGCCCTTTCTAAACTTTTGGTTGCAGCTTCTTCTCTATATTTAGTTGAGGAATTTGTTCCTCCAGTCTCCAGATTACCCTCCGGTTTGTTGACTTGGATGTGGACGATACCTAGTCGAAATGTGGGATGGGGTGAGCTCAGGGTCCTCCTACTCCACCATCTTCCCAAGCTCTCCCTCAAGCAAAATCCTCAAACTCTCATTTTATAATCACTCAACTAACCCCATAAATGTGTGGGAACTGATAATTAGTGCATTCATCTCTTAGAGGTACAGATGGGAGTAGCTCCTGAGAAAGATGGGAATAACTTTCATAAGTCTCCACTGGCTAGAGGAAATAGAAATTACTGTTTTTTAGCTGGTATCTGTAAAGGTTCCACTTTTCATAAGCTTCAACAAATAACTCATTATTCATATAAACACTGTGATAGGCTTTTGGGAGTTTCAGAAGAGTATGAACTCTCTACTACCAATATGCGGCTTATCTGATTTATAGTTGATCTTTTTTTCTTTAAATTAAAAAAAAAATTTTTTTTTTGAGAGACAAAGTGCAAGCAGGGGAGGGGCAGAGAGAGAGGGAGACACAGAATCCTAACCAAGAGCTGGGCTCCAAGCTGTCAGCACAGAGCTTGATGTGGGGCTCAAACCCACGAACCGTGAGATCATGACCTGAGCTGAAGTTGGATGCTCAACCAACTGAGCAACCCAGGCACCCCAATAGTTAATCTTTATAAAATATTATTTTCTTTATTCTTGGTGATCAACCAGTCTTAAAATCCCTTTTTTGACATTTTTCTTGACCTCTAATCACTTTCTTCCTATGTGTAACTCTAGTCTAGCAAAGAATTCTTGATTTACAATATTCCTAATTATGGGCTTAAAAATTATGTACCAGAAAGACAGCAATCTGACAGAGAAAAGACAGTTTTTCTTAGTTTGTTGCTTCAATTAGTAAGAGAGTTTATACTATTTAGCTCCAGCATGGAATTCTGCATAAAGGAATTGGCTGGCAAACGGCAAAAGAATGATTCAAAGCATGAATTTCTAGGTTTTACAGATTCATGTTTTGGCCCTATGGCTTTATTATATACTGGTGTAAGGCCAGTAGACTGTGTGAACACACACACACACACACACACACACACACACACACCGGTCAAATGCATGCAATAACAAGTTCTTGGTCGTCCAGCACTTTCTGATTTTCCTTGCCATTACTGCAGGAAAGATGTGAAGATAATTGGATTCATTTTGCCAGTGTAGAAAGAGCCTGAGTCACTGCGCACAGCTCTAGCTAGTGGTGCCTTTCTAAAAGGAAACAACAAATAAGAAACCACAATTTCATAGCCTAGCAATCCTAAAGTACATCTCTTCTCTCAATTTTAGAACCTCATTCTGTTTTTGTGTTCCTAAAATGATAACAAGGAATGGGGTTTAAAGACATTTATTCTTGTGCCCTTTAAAATAATATTTCACATGTTAGCTTTAATATCTCCGTAGAAAATCTGCTTACAATGGCCATATTCATCTCAATCACCATCATATTGTTTATTAAATGGTGTAAGCAGAAATCAAAATAGCAGTTTTATATCTGAATGGTCAAGAGAAGCAATTACCTATTACTACTATATAAAAAACAGTTTCCTGAGGAAAAGCAAATCTTGACAAGTCCTTACGCAGAGACAGGGAAGTTAAGGAGAAGTTGGGGCTGTTGGTGCTGCAGCTCCTGGTTGAACCACAGAAAAGCAAGCTCCTTATAACGTATCTTCATGATGCCTATTTAGCAGTTGACCCCCACCTCCCATTCTTAATCTGCATTGAGCACACAGTCTCTTCCTGAAATAGCAGCCCATCTTTCTCCTGCTAATTCTCAAGTCATCTTTCACTGTGCCCTCTGAAATCCTTACTATTGAAAAGTACTTACATCCTCTGTATTTTTCTTAGGGTCCTGCAATACCCTACTTTAACTGAAACCTGGCTTTTCTCTAAGATATTAGCTTTCAACTCTGGAGTTGAAGCTCACTTATGGAGTTCACATGGGCTTCTACAACCTCTGATTTTGAGGCCATGGGGCTAGGTCGCATTGGGAGAGGGCTTAAACTTCCTATTGGGAACCCCATCTTCTTTGAAGTCTGAGGCATTGCATTCACAGGTTCTTCTACCCTTTTAAATTCACTGATCTTCAGTTCAGTCCCTGGTCACTCCCACTTCTGCAGACACACCGTTGCCAGCCCACATACACATTCCCGAAAAATGCTGGGACCAGATTCACCTTACCTTCTATAGTACTGTCCAATACCCTGAGTCCCTTAACCTCCTTTCCCTCAAAAGCTTCTTCACCTCTTCACTCAGTAATCCACTCAGATGGCCACATCCTGAGATTTAACTTCATTTCTCTGAAACACTTAACTTTTTTTTTTTTTTTTTTTAAATTTTTTTTTCAACGTTTTTATTTATTTTTGGGACAGAGAGAGACAGAGCATGAACGGGGGAGGGGCAGAGAGAGAGGGAGACACAGAATCGGAAACAGGCTCCAGGCTCCAAGCCATCAGCCCAGAGCCCGACGCGGGGCTCGAACTCACGGACCGCGAGATCGTGACCTGGCTGAAATCGGACGCTTAACCGACTGCGCCACCCAGGCGCCCCTGAAACACTTAACTTTTAAAATTTGGAATTAGAAATTACTTTCTATTATCTAATTATAATATTCTGTTCTTTAACCTGTCTGGAAATTCCCTCCAGTTAAACCCTCCTGGCAACTCCTTTTAAATACATTCCTCCTAGGGATGCAAGAGTGTGGGCTCTGGAGCTTATCTGCCTGGGTTTGGATTCCACCTCCACCATTTACCAGTTAGATAATCTTCACAGTTACTTAACCTCTCTGTGCCTTGCTTTCCTCATTTGTAAAATGATGGTAATTATAATACATCTCTCAGAGTTGTTAGGATTAAATGTTTAAATACATGTAAGCACTTATAATAGCGCCTAACATATATATGCTTAACATATGTTAACCATACAATCTTTTTGACTTTCATACCACAAAATACACAGACTTTAAGGGAACAGTTTGATGATTCTGACCATTCATTCACCTGCATACCATCAAGTTATAAAGCATTTCAGTCACTCCAGAAAGATCTTTTGTGCTGCTTCCCTGTCAATCTCAAACTCACCCCTCTCAAGGGCAACCACTAATTTCTTTCACCTTAGATTAGTTTTGTCTATTACTTTATATACATGGAATCATAGTAAATGGGTCTTTCACTGGGCTTAATACTTGAGGTTCATCAACGTTGTTGCATGTATTAGTAATCCATTCTTGTTTTGCTGAGTAGTACCCCATTCTGTGAATATACCACAATTTAACTGTTCAATCTTCTGTTGTGGGACATATGGGTTATTTCAAGATTTTGGCTTTTATAAATAAAGCTATTGTAAAATTCCCATACAAGTAGTTTTGTGTCCACATACTTACATTTCCATGGGTATACACCAAGGAGTGGAATTGTTGGATCAATGGGTAAATGTTTAACTTTATCAGAAACTTCCAAAGATATTTCCAAAGTGGTTATGCTGGAAATTCTCCATCTATGCTGGAAATGTAGGACAACTGCTTTATACCTCACGAGTATTTCCTATTTCCTGTGTCTTTTATTTTAGCCATTCTAGTGGGTGAAGTAATGTAACTGTGTTTTTCATTCGAATTCCCCTGAAGCTGGAGCTCCCTGGAGCTCTTCACATGTTTATTTGATTGCATAATCTTTGTGAAGAGCTTGTTCAATTGTTTTTGCCTTAAAAATGTCATTTTTTAAATTACACAGTTGTAGAATATATTCTGGATATGTCTTTTGCCAGATATATGTATTAGGAATATTTTCTCCCAGCTGTGGCTTGCATATTCATTTTCTTAAGAATGTCTTTTTGATGAGTGGTTTTAAATTTTGTTGAAGCCCATTTTTGTCAATTTATTCTTTATTAGGGTTAATGTTTTCTGGGTTCTACAAAATCTCCTAAAAGTGTTTATATTTTTAGCATTTAAATTTAGATCTATGATTTATCTTAGTTTTCGTGAATGGTGTGAAGTATGGGTTGCGGTTCATTTTCTTTTCCCCATATGGATGCTCAGAAGTTCTAGTTCTGAAAAAAGATGCTCCTATCTCTATTAAATTGCTCTCGTGTTTGGTTGAGTATCAACTGACTATATGTGTGTCTGTTTCTAAACTTTTAGTGGTATCTATGCCAATAACACATTGGCCTGATTACTGTAGCTTTATACCATGTCTTGAAATCATGAGGTACAATTTTTACATTTTGAAAATTGTTTTGTAACTTAAGACCTTTGAATTCCCATATATATTTTAGAATTTGTTAATAAATTTTGCAAAAACTATTAAAAAAAATTTAAAAAGCCTTGGGCGCCTGGGTGGCTCAATCAGTTAAGTATTCAATTCTTGGTTTCGGCTCAGGTCATGATCTCATGGTTTTGTGAATTCGAGCCCGACGTTGGGCTCTGTGATGGCAGTGCAGAGTCTGCTTGGGATTTTCTGTCTCACTCTCTCTTTGCCCCCTCCCCCACTCGTGCTGTCTCTGTCTCTCTCAAAATAAATAAAAATAAACTTAAAAAAAAAAGAAGCCTGCTGGATTCTGATTGGGATTAGATTGGATATACATTCTTTGGATCCATAAACAACATGTCTCCACTTATTTAGGTCTTCTTCAGTTTCTGTCAGCAACATTTTATACTTTTCAGTGTAGAGGTCTAGCATATATTTTATTAAATGTATTCCTGAATATTATGTATTTTTGATGCTATTGTAAATATTTTCAAAATTAAAAATTAAAAATAGAATTGTTGAATAACCATATTGTATACCTAAAATGAATATAACTGTTTATGTTAAGTATACTGGAATTAAAATTAAAAACTTAATAAAAATATTTAAATTAAAAAAATTTTTTAATTTCAACTGCTTACTGCTATAAACAACTTATATAGAAATATATAGAAATACAATTGACTTTGGTTATATCTATGCTATGTTCTGTGACCCTATAAAACTCACTTAATCTAGTAGGTTTTGTTTAGTTTTTGTGGATTGCTTAGAACTGTCTAATTAGATGATTATATTGTCTGCAAAGAGAGAAAGTTTTACTTCTTTTTTTATGATCTGTATGTGTTTTATTTCTCTTTATTATCTTACTGCACTTGCTGGGACCTCCAATACAATGCTGAATAGAAGTAGAGTACATAACCTTGCTTTGTTCCCTGTCTTAGGGGATAAATAGTCACTTTTTCACCACTAAGTATCATTCAGTTGTAGATTTTTTTAAATGGGAACCCTTTATCAGGTTGAAAAAGCTTCCTTCTATTCCTAGTTTGATGTAAGTTTTAATCATAAATGGCTAATGAATTTTTGTTAAGAGATTTTTCTACATTTATTGAGATGATCTTATGATTTTTTTCTCCATTATTCTGTTAATGTGATCACTTACACTGATTTTCAAATATAAGACCAACCTTGAATACTTGATGTTAAGGATTCATATATTTATGTTCATGAGTGATACTGATTTATAGTTCTCTTTTGGGGATTTTAATGTCTTTGCTGGTTTTGGTATCAGAATTATGCTGACCTCATTTTATTCAATGATTTGGGAAATGTTCATTCTCCTTTATTATCTGAAAGAGTGTTTAAAATTGGTATTATTTTTTTCTTAAATGTTTGGTAGAACTATACGTAAAGCCTGGATGTCGATTTCTGGACCTGTATTTTCTTTGCAGGAATGTTAATTACAAATTCAATTCCTATAAATAAATATATGGCTATTTTAAATTTTAATTTCCTTTAGTATCAGTTTTAGTAAATTGTCTTTGACAGAAATTTCCCACTTCATCTAAATTGTCAAATTTAATGGCAAAATATTGTTCATAATATTCCTTTATTTTCCCTTTTCCCTTTCATTCTTGATATTGGTAATGTGTGTACTTTTTTTCTTGATTAATATAGCTAACAGCTTATCACTTATTATATCTTTTCAAAGAACAAACTTTTGGTTTTATTTTCTCCACTGTCCATTTCTTTTATGTCATTGATATATTCTCTTGATTATTTAATTCTGCATATTTTAGATGCTTCAGATGCAGGGAAATCTGAGAGAGGAATGTTGAAATCTTCATCTAAAATTGTGTATTTATGTTTCTCTCTTTGGATCTATTACTTTTAGGTTTGCTATATCTTCTACATGAGATGACTCACTCATCATTATGGAATATGCTTCTTTAAATAATATTCATTTTCCTGCAGTCTACTTTATCTGATATTAGCATAGTCACTCTAGCTTTTTTAGAGTTAGTGCTTGCATGGTATAACCTTTTTCTTTTTAAATTTTTCACCTATGTCTTTAGATTTAATACACCTTTCTTATAAACATTATACTATGGTATCTTGCTTTTTAATTAATCTACAATCTCTGTCTTTTAGTCAGAGAGTTTAGTACATTTCCATTTAATGTAATTATTCCAATGTTTTTGAGTTTAGGACTACCATCTTGCTATTTGTTTTCAATCTGTCCCATCTGTTCTTTGTTTAGTTCTTTCCTATATTCTTTAGGATTGAATACATTTTTAGTGTCCCATTAATCTAATCAATTGGCTGATTGGTTATACTCCCCCCTTTTTTTAAATTTTTTTTTTATTAAAAAAAATTTTTTTTTTACGTTTATTTATTTTTGAGACAGAGAGAGACAGAGCATGAACAGGGGAGGGGCAGAGAGAGAGGGAGACACAGAATCTGAAACAGGCTCCAGGCTCTGAGCTGTCAGCACAGAGCCCGACGCGGGGCTCGAACTCATGGACCGTGAGATCATGACCTGAGCCGAAGTCGGACGCTTAACCGACCAAGCCACCCAGGCGCCCCTCCCCCCCCCTTTTTTTTAATGATTGCACTACAATTTAAAATATGAATCTTTAACTTATCACACTCTAACTTTGGGTAATAATAGAATATCTCATGCTTAAGAGCCTAAAAAAACATGTACTAATATCTCTACCATTCTTTTTGTTAATGTCATATATTTCATGTATTTTTCTTCTATACCATTATTATTTTTGCTTTCAACAAATACTTTTAAAGAAATTATGATATGAATAAAGAATCTTTTAGATTCATCTACATATTTAACATTACTGGCACTCTGCTCTCATTTACACCCACATTTCTACCTGGTACGTATTTTTTTCAGACTGAAGAACTTCCTTTAATATTTTTGTAGAGCAAGTTTGCTGGCAATAAATTCACCTTTTCAGTCTGAAAATGTTTTTATTTTGCTCCAACTTTTGAAGGATAGTTTCACCAAATAAAGAATTCTAGATGGACAGGTTTAAAAAAATTTTTCCCCAGCATCATTCCATTATCTTCTTATTCTCATTGCTTCAGATGGGAAGCTGTGATATATTTTATCATTGTTCTCTGGTGTATAATGTATTTTTTCCTCTGGATGTTTTTTAAGATTTTCTCTTTATCATTGATCTTAAACAATTTATGACATACCAAGGGCATGGTTTTAGGGTTGTTTCTTTTTGTTTGTTTTTTAAGTTATGATACACCATGGTGTGCTGTGGTGTGGTTTTTGAGTGATCTTTAACTCGGTTTGTTGAGCTTACTGGATCTGTGTGTATATTTTTCAAATTTTGAGAAATTTTAACCATCATGTCTATAAATTTTCTTGTGCTCAATCTCCTTGCTTTCCTTCTACTACTATGATTATACACATATTAGACTGGCTGATACTGTTTCATAAGCCATTTGGACAGTACTCATCTCTTTTTGGGCTTTTTTCCTCCTCCTTATGCTTTTGTTTGAATAGTTTCTATATTTCTGACTTCAATTTTATTGATATTGCACAGTGTTTAACTTGGTGTTAAGTCTAGTGAGTCTCAGTGCCATTTTCTCCATTTTTTCACTGATTTTACTTCTTAAATCTCTTTCTTATCTGTCCTCCTCATCTACTTCTTTGCTACTACTCTAATTCAGGCTTATACATCTCACCTACACTTCTGCATTGCCTCTTAACTGGTCATTCAGCCTCTAGCTTTTCCCATTCTGATATCATAGTTATTTTCTAGAATACAGATCATACTACAAAACTCCTCCATGTTAAATATTTTTTAAATTTCTAATGGGCTAAAATTCAAACTTCTCAACATGGCTTTCAATCCCCTTTATGGTTTCATCTAGCTTTCCTTTCTAGCACTGTAATTATGTACATTTGAATCAGTTAATGGATCAAATGTGACATAAACTTTCATTATTTTTGTCTTTGTGTTCACAGTTTGTCACAAACACCCTATAACATCCCCCAACTTGGCTAGATATATCTTATATTTTCCTTTAATAGCATTTGGTTCCTAAGATTAGCTTGGTGTTCACCAGAGCCCATTATCATTCATTGTTCACGTGTTACATTGCCTCCTCTGCCATAGTATAATCTCTTGATGAGAAAGACTCTGTGTCATTTACCTTTGGATTCCTAACATTTGGCACAGACCTAGACCTGAGCAAGGACTCAATAAATATTTGCCAACTGAAATGAACTATAAATTCAGAAGTTTATTATGACACTATATTCATAAGTCGATAAACATGGATTTATGTCAAGAGAAAATAAAATAATAACTATATCAACCAACATTAACTGAGCGCTTACTATGGGCTTGGCACTATTCTAGGTAATAATTGTTTTGATCTAACAACTCCTCTAGGAAGCAGGTTCTCTTATGTCACCACGTAACTGATGAGAAAATGAAGCACAGAGAGATTAACTGACTTGGTCAAGGGCTCACAGACAGGAGTGACAACCAGAATTTGAATCCCTACAAACTAGCTGTAGAGACCACACTTCAACTCTAACAATATTGTGCCTATTCATGTAATTTATGAGGCAATCATCTGTTTTCCAGAACAAACATTTTTATGTAGTTGTTCCTACTTCACATAACCATTCAGGGCCAGCAAAAGAAGGCATGGGACTGCTCTTCTTTCCCCAAATTTCTTCAACATCCATATTAAACTGACAGGTGAGTAGAGTGAGAAAAACAGGTATTTTTAAATGATATTCTCAAAAAGGAAATGAAAACATTTACAAACCTTCAAATAAGCACCAGAAGGTTATAAACATTCTCTAGTATCTTAAATGTATATCTAAATGATCTTGTGTCTAAGTAAACCTGCTTCCTCTATTTCCTTCTCATTCAGTGACACTCAAGAAATTAAATACTGTTAAAAACCAAAAACTTCTATATCACTAGCTTTATGGGAAAAATGATCTTTGAAGGGAAGTTTTAAAAACATTACACCACATTTTCAGTTTGTAATAAAAGCCATAACAAAATCCAACAGAGTTGTGGTTAAAGAAAGTACAACTTCTAAAGAGTTGTCATTTAAATGACAAACACTAGGTATTTGAGTGGCAAAGGTTACTAAAAGATTTTGGCATTATAATTTATCATACCACTTCCTTATAGCTCCAATGAATGATTCATGCTCAATGATATTTCATACCTGAACTTCCTATTCAGATACAATTAGATATACTATACATTAATATATACTTTGGTGGCAAGACATTGATGTTCATCTGATACCATCACCAACTAACTAAAATTATATTGAAAAAGAAGATTGATTTCAGTGAGTCTTGACTAAGTGGCTATCTCCATTGTTTAATCTGATGGTTATTAATTTTTCAAATTGCCTTACCATTGAAAACCTAAGTTAAGGAAGAGGAGGGAAGATGGCGGTGTAGGAGGACGCTGGGCTCACCGCGCGTCCTGCCGATCACTTAGATTCCACCTACACCTGCCTAAATAACCTAGAAAACCGCCAGAGGATTAACAGAACGGAGTCTCCGGAGCCAAGCGTAGACGAGAGGCCCACGGAAGAGGGTAGGAAGGGCGGCAAGGCAGTGTGTGCTCCACGGACTGGCGGGAGGGAGCCGGGGCGGAGGGGCAGCTAACCGGCCAAGCAGAGTCCCCGAGTCTGGCAGGCAAAAGCAGAGGGGCCTGACGAACTGTGTTCTGACAGCAAGCGCGACTTAGCGTCTGGGAGGTCATAAGTTAACAGCTCTGCTCAGAAAGCGGGAAGGCTGGAGGACAAAGGGAGGGAGAGCTGCTGAGCCCCCGGACGACAGAGCTCAGTTTGGTGGGGAACAAAGGCGCTCGCCAGCGCCATCTCCCCCACCCATCCCCCAGCCAAAATCCCAAAGAGAACCAGTTCCTGCCAGGGAACTTGTTCGCTCTGCGCAAACACCCAACTCTGTGCTTCTGCGGAGCCAAACCTCCGGCAGCAGATCTGACTCCCTCCCGCTGCCACAGGGCCCCTCCTGAAGTGGATCACCTAAGGAGAAGCGAGCTAAGCCTGCCCCTCCTGCCCCCGTGCACCTTGCCTACCCACCCCAGCTAATACGCCAGATCCCCAGCACCACAAGCCTGGCAGTGTGCAAGTAGCCCAGACGGGCCATGCCACCCCACAGTGAATCCTGCCCCTAGGAGAGGGGAAGAGAAGGCACACACCAGTCTGACTGTGGCCCCAGCGGTGGGCTGGGGGCAGACATCAGGTCGGACTGCGGCCCCGCCCACCAACTCCAGTTATACACCACAGCACAGGGGAAGTGCCCTGCAGGTCCTCACCACTCCAGGGACTATCCAAAATGACCAAACGGAAGAATTCCCCTCAGAAGAATCTCCAGGAAATAACAACAGCTAATGAACTGATCAAAAAGGATTTAAATAATATAACAGAAAGTGAATTTAGAATAATAGTCATAAAATTAATCGCTGGGCTTGAAAACAGTATAGAGGACAGCAGAGAATCTCTTGCTACAGAGATCAAGGGACTAAGGAACAGTCACAAGGAACTGAAAAGCGCTTTAAACGAAATGCAAAACAAAATGGAAACGATGACGGCTCGGATTGAAGAGGCAGAGGAGAGAATAGCTGAACTAGAAGATAAAGTTATGGAAAAAGAGGAAGTTGAGAGAAAGAGAGAAAAAAAAAATCCAGGAGTATGAGGGAAAAATTAGAGAACTAAGTGATACACTAAAAAGAAATAATATACGCATAATTGGTATCCCAGAGGAGGAAGAGAGAGGGAAAGGTGCTGAAGGGGTACTTGAAGAAATTATAGCTGAGAACTTCCCTGAACTGGGGAGGGAAAAAGGCATTGAAATCCAAGAGGCACAGAGAACTCCCTTCAGACGTAACTTGAATCGATCTTCTGCACGACATATCATAGTGAAACTGGCAAAATACAAGGATAAAGAGAAAATTCTGAAAGCAGCAAGGGATAAACGTGCCCTCACATATAAAGGGAGACCTATAAGACTCGTGACTGATCTCTCTTTTGAAACTTGGCAGGCCAGAAAGGATTGGCACGATATCTTCAGTGTGCTAAACAGAAAAAATATGCAGCCGAGAATCCTTTATCCAGCAAGTATGTCATTTAGAATAGGAGAGATAAAGGTCTTCCCAAACAAACAAAAACTGAAGGAATTTGTCACCACTAAACCAGCCCTACAAGAGATCCTAAGGGGGATCCTGTGAGACAAAGTACCAGAGACATCACTACAAGCATAAAACATACAGACATCACAATGACTCTAAACCCGTATCTTTCTATAATAACACTGAATGTAAATGGATTAAATGCGCCAACCAAAAGACATAGGGTATCAGAATGGATAAAAAAACAAGACCCATCTATTTGCTGTCTACAAGAGACTCATTTTAGATCTGAGGACACCTTTAGATTGAGAGTGAGGGGATGGAGAACTATTTATCATGCTACTGGAGGCCAAAAGAAAGCTGGAGTAGCCATACTTATATCAGACAAACTAGACTTTAAATTAAAGGCTGTAACAAGAGATGAAGAAGGGCATTATATAATAATTACAGGGTCTCTCCATCAGGAAGAGCTAACAATTATAAATGTCTATGCGCCGAATACCATTGCCCCCAAATATATAAAACAATTACTCATAAACATAAGCAACCTTATTGATAAGAATGTGGTCATTGCAGGGGACTTTAACACCCCACTTACAGAAATGGATAGATCATCTAGACACACGGTCAATAAAGAAACAAGGGCCCTGAATGATACACTGGATCAGATGGACTTGACAGATATATTTAAAACTCTGCATCCCAAAGCAACAGAATATACTTTCTTCTCGAGTGCACATGGAACATTCTCCAAGATAGATCATATACTGGGTCACAAAACAGCCCTTCATAAGTTTACAAGAATTGAAATTATACCATGCATACTTTCAGACCACAATGCTATGAAGCTTGAAATCAACCACAGGAAAAATCTGGAAAACCTCCAAAAGCATGGAGGTTAAAGAACACCCTACTAACGAATGAGTGGGTCAACCAGGCAATTAGAGAAGAAATTAAAAAATATATGGAAACAGACGAAAATGAAAATACAACAATCCAAATGCTTTGGGATGCAGCGAAGGCAGTCCTGAGAGGAAAATACATTGCAATCCAGGCCTATCTCAAGAAACAAGAAAAATCCCAAATACAAAATCTAACAGCACACCTAAAGGAAATAGAAGCAGAACAGCAAAGGCAGCCTAAACCCAGCAGAAGAAGAGAAATAATAAAGATCAGAGCAGAAATAAACAATATAGAATCTAAAAAAACTGTAGAGCAGATCAATGAAACCAAGAGTTGGTTTTTTGAAAAAATAAACAAAATTGACAAACCTCTAGCCAGGCTTCTCAAAAAGAAAAGGGAGATGACCCAAATAGATAAAATCATGAATGAAAATGGAATGATTACAACCAATCCCTCAGAGATACAAACAATTATCAGGGAATACTATGAAAAATTATATGCCAACAAATTGGACAACCTGGAAGAAATGGACAAATTCCTAAACACCCACACTCTTCCAAAACTCAATCAGGAGGAAATAGAAAGCTTGAACAGACCCATAACCAGCGAAGAAATTGAATCGGTTATCAAAAATCTCCCAACAAATAAGAGTCCAGGACCAGATGGCTTCCCAGGGGAGTTCTACCAGACATTTAAAGCAGAGATAATACCTATCCTTCTCAAGCTATTCCAAGAAATAGAAAGGGAAGGAAAACTTCCAGACTCATTCTATGAAGCCAGTATTACTTTGATTCCTAAACCAAACAGAGAGACCCAGTAAAAAAAGAGAACTACAGGCCAATATCTCTGATGAATATGGATGCAAAAATTCTCAATAAGATACTAGAAATCGAATTCAACAGCATATAAAAAGAATTATTCACCATGATCAAGTGGGATTCATTCCTGGGATGCAGGGCTGGTTCAACATTCGCAAATCAATCAACGTGATACATCACATTAACAAAAAAAAAAAGAGAAGAACCATATGATCCTGTCAATCGATGCAGAAAAGGCCTTTGACAAAATCCAGCACCCTTTCTTAATAAAAACCCTTGAGAAAGTCGGGATAGAAGGAACATACTTAAAGATCATAAAAGCCATTTATGAAAATCCCACAGCTAACATCATCCTCAACGGGGAAAAACTGAGAGCTTTTTCCCTGAGATCAGGAACACGACAGGGATGCCCACTCTCACCGCTGTTGTTTAACATAGTGCTGGAAGTTCTAGCTTCAGCAATCAGACAACAAAAGGAAATCAAAGGCATCAAAATTGGCAAAGATGAAGTCAAGCTTTCACTTTTTGCAGATGACATGATATTATACATGGAAAATCCGATAGACTCCACCAAAAGTCTGCTAGAACTGATACATGAATTCAGCAAAGTTGCAGGATACAAAATCAATGTACAGAAATCAGTTGCATTCTTATACACTAACAATGAAGCAACAGAAAGACAAATGAAGAAACTGATCCCATTCACAATTGCACCAAGAAGCATAAAATACCTAGGAATAAATCTAACCAAAGATGTAAAAGATCTGTATGCTGAAAACTATAGAAAGCTTATGAAGGTAATTGAAGAAGATATAAAGAAATGGAAAGACATTCTCTGCTCATGGATTGGAAGAATAAATATTGTCAAAATGTCAATACTACCCAAAGCTATCTACACATTCAATGCAATCCCAATCAAAATTGCACCAGCATTCTTCTCGAAACTAGAACAAGCCATCCTAAAATTCATATGGAACCACAAAAGGCCCCGAATAGCCAAAGTAATTTTGAAGAAGACCAAAGCAGGAGGCATCACAATCCCAGACTTTAGCCTCTACTACAAAGCTGTCATCATCAAGACAGCATGGTATTGGCATAAAAACAGACACATAGACCAATGGAATAGAATAGAAACCCCAGAACTAGACCCACAAACGTATGGCCAACTCATCTTTGACAATGCAGGAAAGAACATCCAATGGAAAAAAGACAGTCTCTTTAACAAATGGTGCTGGGAGAACTGGACAGCAACATGCAGAAGGTTGAAACTAGACCACTTTCTCACACCATTCACAAAAATAAACTCAAAATGGATAAAGGACCTGAATGTGAGACAGGAAACCATCAAAACCTTAGAGGAGAAAGCAGGAAAAGACCTCTCTGACCTCAGCCGTAGCAATCTCTTACTCGACACATCCCCAAAGGCAAGGGAGTTAAAAGCAAAAGTGAATTACTGGGACCTTATGAAGATAAAAAGCTTCTGCACAGCAAAGGAAACAACCAACAAAACTAAAAGGCAACCAACGGAATGGGAAAAGATATTTGCAAATGACATATCGGACAAAGGGCTAGTATCCAAAATCTATAAAGAGCTCACCAAACTCCACACCCGAAAAACAAATAACCCAGTGAAGAAATGGGCAGAAAACATGAATAGACACTTCTCTAAAGAAGACATCCGGATGGCCAACAGGCACATGAAAAGATGTTCAACGTCGCTCCTTATCAGGGAAATACAAATCAAAACCACACTCAGATACCACCTCACGCCAGTCAGAGTGGCCAAAATGAACAAATCAGGAGACTATAGATGCTGGAGAGGATGTGGAGAAACGGGAACCCTCTTGCACTGTTGGTGGGAATGCAAATTGGTGCAGCCGCTCTGGAAAGCAGTGTGGAGGTTCCTCAGAAAATTAAAAATAGACCTACCCTATGACCCAGCAATAGCACTGCTAGGAATTTATCCAAGGGATACAGGAGTACTGATGCATAGGGGCACTTGTACCCCAATGTTTATAGCAGCACTCTCAACAATAGCCAAATTATGGAAAGAGCCTAAATGTCCCATCAACTGATGAATGGATAAAGAAATTGTGGTTTATATACACAATGGAGTACTATGTGGCAATGAGAAAAAATGAAATATGGCCTTTTGTAGCAATGTGGATGGAACTGGAGAGTGTGATGCTAAGTGAAATAAGCCATACAGAGAAAGACAGATACCATATGGTTTCACTCTTATGTGGATCCTGAGAAACATAACAGAAACCCATGGGGGAGGGGAAGGAAAAAAAAAAAAAAAGAGGTTAGAGTGGGAGAGAGCCAAAGCATAAGAGACTGTTAAAAACTGAGAACAAACTGAGGGTTGATGGGGGGTGGGAGGGAGGGTAGGGTGGGTGATGGGTATGAGGAGGGCACCTTTTGGGATGAGCACTGGGTGTTGTATGGAAACCAATTTGACAGTAAATTTCATATATTAAAAAAAATAATAAATAAATAAATAAACATAAAAAAAAAGAAAACCTAAGTTAAAAGAAGAAATTGTTGTAATTTAAATGTTAAAGTGAATCACTCATAATTAAGAATAACATGAAAAATAAAATTTTTTATTTGAAAGGTTGAACATTTAATGGTAACTGGAATAGTAAGTGGCCTATACATAAATATTCATATTGGTGTGGCTATAAGAATATTTATTTGCTGCCTTTGGCTATGTAAAGGTTTTAGCTAAAGAACCAAGCAAAGCGGACTATTTAGCAATTACCCTCTAAATTGAGGTTGCAAACTGTATGCTCAGAGGGCCTATGCAGATAACCCAAATGTATGAAGCAGGAAGGGTCTGAGTGCACATGCATTCTTTATGAGTGGCGAGGACTAAACTTCACACAGAGCTCAAAGCTCTTTTAAAAGTGTGCAGTTGCCACTCGGCTTCAGCTGACTGCTCACTGCACTACAGACAATATTGACAATTTCTGATTTATAAATGTTAGCTAAAGAGCTTTAAAAATACTGCGCTTCAAAGTTTACCACCAAAGTATCTACAGTTCCTAAGAAAGTAGATGTGAAGAAAGTTTTGGCAAAAAGCAGAGAACTAGAGCAACACCACACCAACACCAAGGAGGATCCTAGCAATGGCATTCTGAATGGGTGGTGCTCACTCTCATCTTACTTCTTGCTATAGAAGGTTCCCCTAAAACATGGCTCAGCTTTAATTCGATAAGGGCCCAATGGGGATAGACTGCATTAACAGTGGAAATGAAAGACACTCTGCTGCTGTAGCATCTCTTGGATTGAGGGGAAAGGAGTATAAGTTTTAGAACTGAATTTTTAAATATCTGTTTGAATAGTACAGAATACTTCTGGGATTATCAAGCACATTTAGAAAGGTACATGACAAACTCATTTATTTTCTCTCCCATGTCAGGAGACACAGTAAGATTTGCCAATTTGGTTGAACAAATATTTATGGAGCACTTACTACATGCCATGTACTTATAGGGACTAGGGATAAAAGTCAATTAAGACAAGCTTATAGTCTAAAGGCGGGGAGATACATAAGCAAATATGATTTAGGTGCAGACTGAAGAAGGGTTATGAAGATCATGAATTTGTGAATGGCAATGGTGAACTATACCCCAAATATCTAAACCACAGAGGGGATATCATGGAGGGCTTCCTGGAAGATATAGCAACTAAAGACCAAACTGAAGCTATAATCCTTATCTATGACTTAAGACTGTGCCAGGCACTGTTCTAAAGCCTCATGTTTATATACTTGTGTAAATCTCCACAACAATCTTAATAGGATGTATATCTCATATTATCTGCATTTTATAGATGAGGAAAATGAACAGAAACTTGCACAGGGTCACATAACTAGTAACTGGCAGAATTCAGATACCATGCTCTTAACTTCTATATATTACTTATGGGTTTGTATTTAACAAAATATAAAATAATTAGAATACATTACAAGCAGTTATGACTTGGTGATTTCACTGGGATGGGGAATGCTATAGAAAAAAATGTCTTATCTTTGCTTATTGCTTAGGACTATCTCAAATGTAAGTGAACAATTCTTTCCAGATTCAACCAGAACACTATAGAAAAAATATTTTATCTTCGCTTATTGCTTAGAACTATCTCAAATATAAGTGAACAATTCTTTCTAGATTCAACCACATTGAGGAAAAACTTCTAGATATGTTACAAATATTATGACTGCTTTGCCTTTTAAAATTTAGCATGAGCTTAAACTTACCTAAAATAGCGACCAATTTGCTTTCTTCATACCAGGATTTTTTAAAAACTACATGTAACTATTCTCCACTGAGTCATCTAACTGGAGAGTGGGAAGATGAGGTAGATGAATCAAAGAACACTGCCCCACAGGACCTATTACACTAATAAATATTACTATTTATTTTTTAGTTTCGGCAGTACACTTCTTATATCATTAGATACCTGGTGCTGCTAGCACAAATTCATGTGACTTATTTGTTAAATAAGAAATATTGGTCAATCAAGTTCACTTGCGATGTTGTCAAGGTTCACTTGTAAAGAAAGATAGTATTTGATTTTCAAATACTGTATTCCTACAAATAACACTGTGTGTGTGTGTGTGTGTGTGTGTGTGTGTGTGTGTGTGTGTGTGTATTATAGCCATGTACAGAATGATCAGTTAAAATTTAAGAAAATATCTAGGACTTCAGTTAATTAACTGACAAAGGGGACTGAACCCACAAAGCAAGGTAAAGACAGATTTGATTCATTTAACTGCACACAGAAAAGTGTATTGGTCTCACATACAATTTAACTCTTGGAAACCACATAACATTGAACTCTAAAAAATCTTAGATGAATAAGGAAATCATACTTAAACATAGAAGGGTGAATGCAATTTTATATTATTATAAATGAATTATGCACCACTAATTGCCCTGTTACAGACTTCAACTCTATTACATATACAGTGAGTTTTACATTGCCTTCTTACATTTGCATGTTGTTAGAGGACTTTTATTTCTACTCAAAGAACTCCCTTTAGCATTTATTGTAAGACAGGTTTAGTGGTAATGAATTCCATCAGCTTTTGTTTGTCTGGGAAAGTCTTTATCCCTCCATTGTTTCTGAAAGACAGCTTTGCTAGGTATCGTATTCTTGGTTGATTTTAAGTTTTTTTTTTTAATATTTATCAATATCTCTTTTATATTTATCATATTCTCTTCTGGCCTGAAAGGCTTCTGTTGAAAAATCTCCCCATAGTTTTATGGGAATTCCTTTGTATGTAACTTCTCTCTTTTCTCTTGTTGCTTTTAAAATTCTTTCTTTGACTCAACATGTAATTGTAATATGTCTGTAATATGTCTGTGTAGTCTTATTTGGGGTCCTTTGGGCCTCTTGGATCTGGATATCTATTTCTCTCCCCAGGTTTGGGAAGTTTTGAGCCATTACTGATTTAAATACACTTTCTATCCTTTTCTCTTTCTCTTCTTCTTCTGGAATTCCCATAATGTGAATATTGGGAATATTCCCATAATGTAAATTTTCCTTATGTCTCATAATTCTCATAGGGTTTTTTCACTCTTTGTCATTTCATTTCACTTTTTACTCCCCTGACTGGATAATTTTAATTGCCTTGTCCTCCAGGTCACTCATTCTTTTTTCTGCATGGTTGAATCGCTTTTGAAGCTCTCTATTGAATTCTTCAGTTCAACTTCCTATATTTTTCAGCTCTAGCATTTCTATTAGTTTATTTTTGATGTTTTCTATTCCTTTGTCAAAAATCCTGTGCTGTGTGTAGTTTGTTTTCCTAAGTTCATTGAGTTGTCTGTCTGTATGTTCTTGTAGGTCACCAAATTTCTTTAAGAAGATTATTCTGGGGGCGTCTGAGTGGCTCAGTCGGTTGGGCGTCCGACTTCAGCTCAGGTCATGATCTCATGGTTTGTGGGTTTGAGCACTGCATCGGGCTCTGTGCTGACAGTGCAGAGCCTGGAGCCTGTTTCGGATTCTGTGTCTCCCTCTCTCTCTGCCCCACCCCTGTTCACACTCTGTCTCTGTCTCAAGAATAAATAAACATTAAAAAAAAAGAAGATTATTCTGAATTCTTTGTCTGACACATCACAGATCTCCATTTGTTTAGAATCAGTTATTAGAGCTTTATTAGTTTCCAGGTGTCATATTCACCTGACTTTTCATGATCCTTCCTTATACTGGCGTCCATACATTTGAGTAAGTGGTAAAAGGTTTCTTCTAAAATAAATGTATTTAAGATCCCCAAAGGTGAGTTATTTAAAGGAAAGTATTAATCACAGGTTGTATACAAACATGGTAAAGTCATGAGAGTAGTACTAAAATAACTGAAGTTTGAGAAAGACTAGTCAAGTCATATCAGGCTCAAATTTCTTGGCCTGTAACCTACAGTTTACATCTCCATACATTATTGCTGCTTTATGTCTTAGAGGTTACACAATAGGCATAAAATCTCCCAACCTATATCTGACTGTTGTATTATAGGACTGCTGTTTCCTTAAGGCTATTTTTTGAAAATCTGGCCACAATGATTAATCATTCTTTGTTCTCCAAATGTGTACCAATTTCCAGCCTTCAAGCTTCTGTTCATGCTGTTCCTTCTGCTTGGAATGTTCACTTCCCTTCTCTAGCTGTTGAATTCTTACAGTCCTTCAAAGGCCCAACTAACTGTAATCTTCTTCATGCAGCCTTTCCTCATCCTGCAGTTAGATGGGCTTCTTTCCCTTTGATGATATCAGTAGAACTTCTCTCTTCACTGAGCTTCCTATCAGTTTTGGTAATATTCCAGATGCTCAAATAATTATATTCTCCCACCTAGTGGATTTTAAGCTCTTTCATGGGAGGGAAAGGAAGAGTATGCATTTTATTCATTTTTATATACTTAACAAAGTACCTTATACACAGAGTAGGCCCATAATTAGTATTTGCTGAATTTAAATTTAATATTTTAAGCAACATTCATGTGACACTTACAATTTTGCGCTTGATCATGAAAAGTGGGATTTTTGCATGGAGAGGAGTTGAGGACAGTTCCTTATGGACCGTTGATAAATACAATCTTCTTTTAATGTTCCCTAAATCAGTAATTCTGAAAAAAGAAAGAAGAGAGAAAGATTTTCATCAATATAATAACCACCGCTTTGGATAATCATCAAAATGATATAGTTTATCATATAGGCCCTTTCCAATAGGGAGAGCAAACACAGAATTTAAGAACTGCCTTTTTTTCTCCTTTCAAGGAGTAATAAAGTTTCTTCCTTAAATTCAAAGTGCTCACAAGCCTGAATGTATAAATTCATTTAATATGCTAATTTATTTCAGTACTCTACACTAGATTTCCACAGTCTTCTAGCCTATGAAAAAATTCAATCTGTATGAACTGAGAAACTGCTAGCTTTTAATAACCATTGCTTGTTCCAGCCCCTTAAGCTTGTGTTATCTTGGGACATACTGTCACCTACTAAATAGGAAAACATTATGGGTTTCTTTCCCTAGAAACGCACCTGTCATTTTATATAGGCTCTTAGTCTGCTTAGAGACAGACACAAAACACTGACTGTCGGTTTCACTTCCTAAGCACATATCTTCAAACCAGAATTATAATACACAAGTTTATTGCTCACTATTCAGGTCAAGCCGCTGTGATACCAAGGACACTGAATTTGAACATCTTTAATAGATTTAGACCACAGCCATGATCACAAAGATTAGGTTTGCTTCAAATTGATAGAGGCTCATTTTTATGTTCTGCTTCCTTTAGGTCTCAGAGGCAACAGGAGGCTTAAAATCTCCAAACCTGTCTCAGGCTGCTATATGGTAGAGTTGATGCTTATTAAAGACTGTCTTTTTACCGGAGAATAGTGATGTTTCTACCATTTTTAGCAACTTTATCTACATGTACAAACTGCTAATTTTCTACAATTAGTAATCCCCCAAGCTGACAACATTTCATTCAAATGAACTACTATTAATATTTACAGTGTAATTAAATATTTTAAGTCAACATAGCCTTTTATTTTTTAAAAGATGTTTATTTATTTCACTTGATCTTAGCCAAAAGGCTGAGAAGCGGTAAGATGTTTATTTATTTATTTGGAAAGAGAGAGAGAGTGTGCATGCAAGTGGGGGGGGGGGGGCAGAGAGAGAGAGAGAGAGAGAGAGAGAGAGAATCCCAAGCAGGCTCTGTGCTATCAGCGCAGAGTGCAATATAGGGCTTGATCTTACAAATTGTGAGATCATGACCTGAGAGCCAAAATCAAGAGTCAGATGCTTACCCAACTGAGCCACTCAGGTGCTCCAACATGGCCTTTTCTATAGCTTTTCCTTATCTCCCTTCCTACTTTTCTAATCTCATTATTTCTTCCCTCTAAAACACATATTCTTCTGTAGAAAAACTATCAGTGAACAATGTTAAGAATAAATACAGTAAAAATTAGATGAGATGAATTCAGAGTATGCCCCACCTAAAAATTATACCCTACATGCACTAAACAATACTATAAATTTATTTAAAAAGCAATAAAGCCTTTCAATCCATAGTCAGAGGTAAGGTTAAAATGCAAAAGTGTTAAGCTTACTGCAGTTTTATATTTAGATGTATAAGTAAATATAGTATAATATTTGCCCCAAGGCAGTGTCTTCAAAGTGAGATGAGCATACGGGGAGGTGTGGTGGTTAGAGCTATCTTTCATCCCATCCTTTACAAATGTTATTTTTGTGCACATTTCCAAATAAATGTGTTTTTGAAATAAATAAATGTACCTATGTGGTTAGTGTGCTCAAACATTTTACCAATAGGATCAAATATGTTTGGAAAGCATTGTCATGTTATTAGGTGTCTTGTGTAAGAAGCTCTGATTAGAAAAATAGAAGGAAAACCATATTGGGATTCTGGAAAAGGAGAGGGAAGAAAAAGTTCCCTCACATCATACAAAAAGTTTGGTTGCACCAACCAAAACTCAGTTGAGCACAATCTTACTAAAGCTCTGCTTTGCTTATAGAGAAAAGACTATGTCATTTTTATTTGAATTGGTAAGGATCAAACTCCAGAAGAATGTTTGAGCAGACTACCATTTTATCAACATATAGAACTACAGGAACATTCATTCATTCACATATTTAAGAAAAAGCTCACTGAACCAGACAGTATCCTGGGAGTACACTGGGGAATATGATGGTGAGAAAAGCAAGGTAAAAAAGGAGAAAGAGAAAAAATAAATGCCAGTTCTCCTAAATGCAATGAAGAAAACAAAGAAGAGACGGAATTAGAAAACATCAAGAAATGATCTACTTTATAATAAAGCCAGCAGGGTTAGGTAGGACCTAGCAGGTAAAAAGAGGGCATAAAGTAGAAAGGGCAGCCTAGAGCCAAATCATGCAGGGTCTTTAGCCAAGGTAAAGGGTTTTATAAATTTACTGTTCACACTGGGAGAGTCAACATTCCACCTTGCATGATGAATGGATATCATAAAAACAAATAATTATAGTCTCTTTGATTTCTTTATTTTATATGTATAACTGAAATGAGGATTTTAGAGTACAATCTCATGTGCTTTGATAAATGTTTACACTGATATAATCACCACTCCAAACAAAATATAGAACATTTCCATCACCTTAGAAAGTTCTCTCTTGGCCCCCTCTCATCAATCATCACTCCTGATTTCTAACATCATGTCTAAGTTTTGTCTGTTCTCAAAATTCTTATAAATGAAATGGTGTAGCATATACTCTTCTGTGACTGGCTTCTTTCACTTAACATGACATTTTTGAGATTTATCCATGTTGTAACATGCACCAATGGTTCATTTCTTTAATTGCTGAGGCTTGTATGGCTATGCAATTTATCTATCCATTCTCTTGTTGATGGATACTTATTTCCGGTATGGGTTTTTCATAAATAAGACCTGTCTGAATATGCCTGTGAGTTTTTTTGAGAACAAGTATTTTCATTCTCTTGATAACTAGGAATGGGATTACTGGGTAGTTGGGGAATAAATATGTATAATTTTATAGATTCTATAGATATTTTATAGGTTTCTCATAAATAAGACCTGTCTGAATATGCCTGTAGAGTCTTTTTGTGAACAAGTATTTTTATTCTCTTGATAACTAGGAATGGGATTACTGGGTAGTTGGGGAATAAGTATGTACAATTTTATAAAAATAATTCTCCAAAGTGGTTGCAGTGGTTCCATACTCTCAACAACTTTTGGTACTAGCAGACTTTAATGTTAGCCAATTCTGGTTGGTATGAACAAATATCATTGCGATTTTATTTGCATTTGTCTTATGAATAATGACACTGACTACTTTTTTTTTTTTTTTTAATAAGCTTTACGCCCAACATGGGACTCAAACTCACAACCCTGAGATCAAGAGTCGCTCACTTCAATGACCAAGCCAGCCAGGTACTCTCACCTTGACCACTTTTACATGTATTTACTGGTATGTCTTGTGTAATGTCTGTTAAGTCATTTGCTCAACTTTATTGGGTTGTTTTCTTATAATTATTTATATATTTTGGATATTTGTCCTTTGTCATATATATGCATTGTGAATACTTTCTTGCCTATTATAATGGTATCTTTTGTTAACCTTTTATTTGGAAATAATTTCTCACACAAAAGTATCAATAGTACACAGAAACTCATATACACATTATCTATATTAGCTTATTGCTTAATGATACCTTTTGATTAGAAGTTTTTAATTTCATGAAGTCCAGCTTATCATTATTTACAGTCGCACTTTCTATTTCCTAAAAAATCCCTGCCTAGCCCAAAGTTGCAAAGAAGATACTTTTCTACGCTTTCTTCTAGATCTTTATAGTTTTAGTTTTTCATTCTATGATCCATCCAATATTAATTTCAGTATATTATGTGAGGTAGTGGGTGTGGTTCTTTCTGTATGTTTATCAAGTTGTCCCAGCACTATTTGTTAAAGATTCTCCTTTTCCAAATTGAAATGCCATGGTACTTTGCTGAAAATCAATTGTATATGTGTGAGTGTGGATCTATTTCTGGGCTTTCTATGGATCCATTTGTTTCATTTATCCATTCTTCCGCCAATGTCACACTGTCTTGATCACTCTGGATTTGTAGTAAGTCTTGAAAGTAGATGAAGAAACTCTTCAACTTTTTGTTTGTTTTTTTTGTTTTTTTGTTTTTTGAGGTTCATTAGGCCCTTGCTTTTCCAGATAGATTTTAGGATCCACTTATCATTTTCTATAAAAAAAAGTTGTTAAGAGTTTTGGATTGTGTTGAATCTATAAGATCAATTTGGGGAGAACAATATTGAGTTACCCAATCCACTTACATGGTATTTATTATGTATTTGTTTAGGCCTTGTTTAATTTCTTTCACAATATTTTACAGCTTTAATTTTAGAAGTCTTGTGCAGCTTTTGTTAAATTTATTCCTAAGTATTTTGTTTTTTGATGTGATTGAAGATAATTGCTACTAGTATACAAAAATTTCATCGATTTTTGTATATAATTATTTCTGTGACCTTGCTTAATTCACACATTACTTTTAGTAGTTGTTTTGTAGATTCCTGAGGATTTTATACATAAACAATCATGTCTTCAGTGAATAAAGACTTTATTTCTGTTTTTTTCAATATTTTTATTTTTTATTTTTTATTTTTTTCTTGCATTACTGCACTGGTTAGCACCTCCAGCATATACTAAATTGAAATAATGAGAGCAGAAAACCTTGCCTTGTTCCTAATCATAAGGGAAAAATGTTCACTATGGTTCCATTACATATCATGTTAGATGTAAGTTCCCTTTAACATATTGAGGATCTTGTCTTTTCTATTTCTAGTTTTTTTAAAGGTTTTTTTTTTTTTTTTAATTCATGAAAGGGTATGGAATTCTGTCCAATGCTTTTTCTGCATTGAGATAGTCCTGTTGTGTTTCTCCTTTATTCTGTCCATATTTTGAATTATACTGATTGACTTCCAAATGTGAAACCAACCTTGTATTCTTGGTATAAATTTCAATTATGCTAGTATTTTGTTGAAGAATTTTACACCTGTGTTCATGAGGTACATTGGTTTGTATTTTCTCATGATATTTATATCAGGTTTTGACAACAGAGTTAAGCTAATCCCATAAAGTGATTTGGGAAGAGTTTCCTCCTCTTCTATTGTCTGAAAATTTATTTAAAATGGTGCTAGTTTATTTATTTTTATTTTTAAATGTTTATTTATCTATTTTGAGGAGGGTAGGGGCACAGAGAGAGGAAGAGAGAGAATCCCAAGCAGGTTCCATGCTGTCAGTGCAGAGCCAGATGCAGAGCTCCATCTCACCACCTGTGAGATCATGACCTGAGCTGAAATCCGGAGTCGGATGCTTAATCAAATGAGCCACCCAGGTGCCCTAAAATGGTGCTAGTTTAAATGTTAATAGAATTAATGTAAGTCTAAAGCTTTCTTTGTGGGAAGATTTTGGTTATATATTCAATTTAACAGATTATGAGGCTATTCAGATTTCTAATTTTTGTTGTTTCAGTTTTAATACATTGGGATTTTATTGCCTTAAAGTTGTTCATATTATTCCCTTTATTATCACTTAACATTAGTAGGATCTGTAGTGGTATCCTGTCTCTCATTCTTGACATTGGTAATTTGTGACTTCTCTCTTTTTATTATTCAATCCCTCTATGGTTTATTAAGTTTAACTTTTTAAAGAAACAACTCTTGGCTTTGTAGAATTTCTCTATTCTTTGTTTTCAATTTTATTGATTCTTGGTTCTATGTTTATTTCTTTCCTTCTACTTATTTTAGGTTTAATTTGTTCTGTTTTTCCCCCTTCACTTCTTCGGGTGGAAAGTTAGATAATTAATTTTAAACCTCTCTCTTTAACTGGACAGCAACATGCAGAAGGTTGAAACTAGACCACTTTCTCACACCATTCACAAAAATAAACTCAAAATGGATAAAGGACCTGAATGTGAGACAGGAAACCATCAAAACCTTAGAGGAGAAAGCAGGAAAAGACCTCTCTGACCTCAGCCGTAGCAATCTCTTACTCGGCACATCCCCAAAGGCAAGGGAATTAAAAGCAAAAGTGAATTACTGGGACCTTATGAAGATAAAAAGCTTCTGCACAGCAAAGGAAACAACCAACAAAACTAAAAGGCAACCAACGGAATGGGAAAAGATATTTGCAAATGACATATCGGACAAAGGGCTAGTATCCAAAATCTATAAAGAGCTCACCAAACTCCACACCCGAAAAACAAATAACCCAGTGAAGAAATGGGCAGAAAACATGAATAGACACTTCTCTAAAGAAGACATCCGGATGGCCAACAGGCACATGAAAAGATGTTCAACGTCGCTCCTTATCAGGGAAATACAAATCAAAACCACACTCAGATACCACCTCACGCCAGTCAGAGTGGCCAAAATGAACAAATCAGGAGACTATAGATGCTGGAGAGGATGTGGAGAAACAGGAACCCTCTTGCACTGTTGGTGGGAATGCAAATTGGTGCAGCCGCTCTGGAAAGCAGTGTGGAGGTTCCTCAGAAAATTAAAAATAGACCTACCCTATGACCCAGCAATAGCACTGCTAGGAATTTATCCAAGGGATACAGGAGTACTGATGCATAGGGGCACCTGTACCCCAATGTTTATAGCGGCACTCTCAACAATAGCCAAATTATGGAAAGAGCCTAAATGTCCATCAACTGATGAATGGATAAAGAAATTGTGGTTTATATACACAATGGAATACTACGTGGCAATGAGAAAAAATGAAATATGGCCTTTTGTAGCAACATGGATGGAACTGGAGAGTGTGATGCTAAGTGAAATAAGCCATACAGAGAAAGACAGATACCATATGGTTTCACTCTTATGTGGATCCTGAGAAACATAACAGAAACCCATGGGGGAGGGGAAGGAAAAAAAAAAAAAAAAAAGAGGTTAGAGTGGGAGAGAGCCAAAGCATTAGAGACTGTTAAAAACTGAGAACAAACTGAGGGTTGATGGGGGGTGGGAGGGAGGGCAGGGTGGGAGGGAGGGCAGGGTGGGTGATGGGTATTGAGGAGGGCACCTTTTGGGATGAGCACTGGGTGTTGTATGGAAACCAATTTGACAGTAAATTTCATATATTAAAAAAAAAAAAAAAAAAGAATACAATTTGTTGAGAAAAAAAATAAAATAAAAAAAAAAATAAAATGTGAAAAAAAAATAAATAAATAAAGATATGAACCATCAAAAAAAAAAAAAATAAATAAACCTCTCTCTTTTCTCATACAAACGTTTAAAACTTATAAAGCTTTCCTCTAAGCATTATGTTAGCTGTCTCCCACAAATTCTGATATGTTGTACTGTAATTTTCATTCAGTTTGAAATATTTTCTAATTTCCCAAATGATTTCTTCTTTGAATCTTGGGTTACTCAGATGTGTGCTATTTAATTTCCAAATAGTACAGTCTTTCCTATATATTGCATTGCTATTGATTTTTAATTTAATTCCATTGTGGTCAGAAAACATACTTTGTTAAGTTTCCTTTTAAAAAAAATGTAATAAGACATTGTTTGATTCAGAATATGACTGATGGATGGTCTACATGCACTTGCATTTCTTATTTTTTTTATTTTAAAACTTTAAAACATTAAAAACTACTTTCCCCAAGTCTACTCAGTACTGATCCATTTATCTATAGGCCATTCTTTCATATTTCTGGGCAAGTCTGGCACCCAGATCACAATTTTCTTCTGCCACCATTCTGGGTAACTTTATCTACACAAGAGAGCAAAATTTAATTTAAACTTAAACCTTTTCCACCATGACAATCAACACATCTATTCCATTTTAGCACCTTATACAGATAGCCCTACTTTGTAGCCCATCATCACTAGGAATTGTTCAACTTCAAGGTCTCCATTTCAAATTTTCTTCCTGATTTCATTAATTCATTCAACTAGCATTCAGTCAATGCCTTAACAGCACAACACAAGGCACCAGAGATATGGAAGTAGCTAAGTTGCAGAAATCATTCTCCAGTGTGGAAGGAAAAATAAACATTCTTCAGTAGCTGTTTTAGCACATTTCATAGACGTTATCTTATTAGGTCTCACAAAAATCCTTCACTAAAGGCAGTATATTCATTCTCCATTTTGTAGATAGGGAAATTAGACTCCATAAACTAAGGAAGCTACTAGTGTATGGAAATACAGCTAGGTAAGTAGCAGAATGTTAAAATTGCCTCTTTAAAATCCACCACAATTTCTGTGATATGACTGTATGGTCACTACCATAATAGCCTGAAGCTCTTTCATTCATTCACGCTCAGTGGCCACTATTTGCCACATGCTGTGCTGGCAGTGACAAGGCTGCCTTGGTGCCGTCCTCGCAGAACCACAGCCAAACACTTTCAATACAATACTTGTTCATCTGATAAAAACCACATACCCTTTTGCTTCTCCCCTTATCACTCTTTTAAAACCATTTCCTGCTCAATTCTGGCTTCCAGTCTGGATCCAATTTTCTAATAGGTCACAAACATGTGTCTTAAACTATGACTCCAGTTAAAGCCTCCTGAAAGGATGATCCAAAGCTAGAAAGATGAGTGTAGTAATCCACTAGAATGTGGTAATTCATCTAAAGAAAAAATATTTACCAAATTTCAGAAGGTCTTTGTGCTTGGCACACAATCAGAACAAGTGACTTAGACTTCAGTTCTTGATGTATGCATTCCTCAAAGAAAAGGTAGTGATATTATTATTAAATATCTATTAGGGGTGTCTGGGTGGCTCAGTTGGTTAAGTGTCCAACTCGATCTCGGCTCAGGTCATGATCTCACAGGTCCTGAGACTGAGCCCTGCATCGGGCTCTGTGCTGACAGTGCAGAGCCTGCTTGGGATTCTCTCTCTCCCTCTCTCTCTGCCCCTGCCCTATTTGTGCATGTTCTCTCTTTCCCTAAAAAAAAAAAAAAAAAAAAAACCTTAAAAAATAAATATCTATTATGTATTGAACATTTCCTATATGCCAACACTGTATTAAGTATTCTAGATGCATTATCTCACAGTGCTCTCATAAACCCCACAAGATGTCTATTAGTATTATCTCTACTTAACAGATGAGGAAACTGAAGCTTTAGTTCTCAGACATCTAGCAGAATGCAGATTTAAACTCAGATCTAATTGATCCTAGTACCTACTACATTCTTAACAAGATGCTGATCTTCTTTTGGGCAGACAGTGCCTATAAAAACATCCATAGAAGAATCTTTGCTCCTGGGAACAAAATATTTAGCATCTGGTAACTAAGACTGTTTGGCTGGACAGAACCCATGTTTGCCTTTGTAAGTATGGTGTGCATGTGCACACACATTCCATTCACAAATTCTTCTTTTAAAAATTTGTAAAAAAACAGAAACAAAGACAACACCCCTCTGATTCAGGAACTATTATCTTGCAATTAAAAGCTCGTAGGTTAATCTGACTTTCTTAATTTTCATGTTCTTGGAGGTCACTTCACCGTGCCACCATAGGCTTCATATACTTACAGTCCTCTCAGTTATTAGTGAGGAACCCTGTGAATCACTGATTCTGCCCTGTTTTGAACATCTGGACTTCACTGTTCCAATTAGCTGTCAGGCTGAGGAAAGGACACAGGTGCAAGTAGTTTATTGGAGAGCTGATTCCATGAAACAGGAATGAAGGAAGAGGGAGAGTAAGACAATAAAAGAGGAAAAGCCAAGATAAGAATGCGCTGTCAACAATACTGCTATAGACCACAGGGGCTGCATCCCACCAGGATGTCCAGGACCATGGAAACATGTACAGAGCATCTCCCAGAAGTGTCCACTTGAAGAGAGGAGGTGGGAGCATATATTCTCTACCTTCCAACTCCCCGCAATGGTTAAGGGTTGCCTTGGGGGGCCTAACCTCCCTAGTATTTTCAGGCTATGCCTATCTGTGGGTGGAGTAGTAGGTTCCCACAACATCAAACAAAGTCCTGGATGGCACTTTATATGGGAAGCTATCCAAGCAAGCTTGCTCCAAACCACCCACTGCAGCTGCAGCTGATATCGGACATGGACCCAGAGGACGTGACATGGAACACTGGAGTGGGCTGCCACAATGACAATACCAGCATGCTTTCTACTTAAACATACTCTCCCTCCTGTTGTTTTTTGGTGCCTTTGCTTATGCGTTTCCCTTGAAAGCCCCTTCTCTAATTATGCCAGCTGAAATTATATTCATCCATCACAGTTTGGGTTGTAATGCTACCTCCTCCCTGAAAACACCTCAGACTCCAAATTAAAAATAATTACATCTTTTTTTTTTTTTTTTTTTTTTTTTTTTTTTTACTCACCACAGCATGTTTTTCAACCTCTATTACTGAATTTCTTTCATTCCCTCTTGGTGTTCTAGGTCAGTAACTACAGTCCACTTTATGGGCCATAATCTGATGCAAATATGCAAATCTTTTCCTTTGTTTTCATGGGTGAATAACATGCAGTTCCATAAATTTCAGTTTTATCACTTCTAGTAACATTCTAATTGAGTTTAAAAGGGTTACTAGCATTTGGTACTCCCAAGCCCATTTTAGAGTTTCAAGCAGTCTCTCATTCTAAACTCCGCAAAGAAGTCTGACTGCCCTGAAAGGTTTGGTGATTTGTAAGAGTTCCCAGTACACACATGTACAAACACAACAGAGGTGGGATTTCTGCAGTTTGGGGAAAGGACAATTCATTATCAATTTATCATCAGTGTTGTCTTAATAGTAGTTTCTGAGTACTGCTTTTTTTTTTTTTTTAGTGATCAATTGTTATTATTCTAGACTACTCATTATCAACAAGTGTGGAAATAAGCTGTAATGGTTAAGAGCATTAATTTCAAAGCCATACTTTCTGTGTTCAAATTCTGGCTTCACCATTTCTTAGCTGTGTGACAGCGGGTATGTTACTTAACCTTTTGTACCTCAGTTTCTTTATTAATAAAACGTGGAAAACCATAGTACTCATAAGACTGTTGTGAGGACTGCATATGTAAGCGAATATAAGAAAAATGCTCAGAATAGTGCCTGGTACACAGAAAATTTTAACTAAGTACTAACCATCGTCAACTTGGGTGGTTGTGGATTGTTTAGTGAATGCTATGTATTTTTAGCCTTTCATTTTCTACTAACTAAAATATTTATTAAGAAAGAAAGGCCCCCTGGGCTGTAAGGCTCCCTAAGAACCATACAGTGGGTACACAGCCCAACTTTGTCCTTGTAGAGGTCAGGTCTTTGGTTTGCACAATAGTTCTCCATCAGACCTAGCCATTACGGCTCTGATCTCTGGAAGAATTTCTAAATGCTCACATGCCCAGTTTAGGACAGAGGTATTAGGACTAAGCCACTCATATGGTGATGAGAACTTATTCTACTGTCTTTGCAAAAATAAATATGCAAACCTTCCCTATCTCATAATCAAGAATACTTGGTTTTGGAGGGAAAACAAAATCATGTGCTAAGCTTAAATGGTTCTGAAAGCAAGCTGAATTGCTACTTTAAAAAAATTAAAATTAGTCATTCATGAGAGAGAGAATATAAATGCATATGTGTGAACTACTTAAAAGCTTCATTATGCTCATGTGCTCATGTGCTTTTTTGGGGACAATTTAGTTGCTGTAAGGAAGGCTGCTTGTAAAACAGCTCTTCAGTTGTAATGCAGGCTTGATTTTCACCATCTCAAACCTCCTGTGACCTAACAAAGCAGAAAAAGACAAGCAACACTGGCATTGCTCCTCTTACACTTAAAGATATATATATTTTTAAAAACCCATATATGAGTTAATGCATTTTTATATCTGTAAGTGAGCATTCATAGCTAAGGGTCAGCAATGTAATAGAAAAAGTAATGAGACCATGTTGAGAAAAAATGGGGTAGTCAACAGGAAAATCAACCTCATTTATTATAATATTCTAGTGATCAGCAGGTGTATAACTCTTTCAGCTATGGTCATTAACGACATTCATTCCAAACTTAACATCTACATTTGCAAACCATTTGAAAGTAAAATTACTTTCCAATTCAGTTTCCAATTTGCTTTTATATCTTCATCTTTGATTGACAATTTTTTTTTAACAATGGCAACCTCAGTGAGTATTTGAGTAAATGGCAGCAACCATCCAATAGTGTAGATAAACTCATCCATTTAGATTACCTATTCACTTTTCTTCCGTATATACAATCATTTACAACCACTGAATGTTCACTTCAGTTTAAACTTGCAAAACTGATGTCAGGCTTCTGGTGATTAGATTCATTTATTAGAATTATTTGTTCTTAAAGCCAAAGTGGTATTTATTTTTTTTATCATGACCTAAAAATGACCAAATTTGAATGCACACCTTCAGTGATGCCATCAAATAACTCCAGGTATAATTGCAAGAAAATAGTGAGTTTGCAAAATGGTACATTTAAATGTGTGCAATGATGTTTAGGTATATAGTTAACATGGCTGTGTACTGAAATTTAAAGTCATGTAGAAGACGCATAAGATACATTCATTCCTATGCTTCATGATCACCACAGGGAATTTTATTCCATTAATCTTTCCCAGATCCTTTCTACTGAAGTTTAATTCATTGAGGATTCTTTTGTCCTTTATAAAGAAGAATAGGAATTCTGAACCTAAGATGCTTTCATATGTTTAGTAAAACACATGGAGCCCTCTTTTTATAATGAGCATTCATTAGAAGGCATATTTCACAGGTATGACTTTAATAACTGGTACTCTTTGAATTTTTCTCTGAATATAATTTGATCCCCTCTTAAAAAGCAGCTTTATTGAGGCATAATTTACATGCCACAAAATTCACCATTTTTAGGTGCATCTTAATGGCTTAGTTAGGTAAGTGTCCAACTCTTGATTTCAGCTCAGGACATGATCTCACAGTTCATGGGACTGAGCCCCACACTGGGCTCTGTGCTGTCAGAATGGAACCTGCTTGGGATTCTCTCTTTCTGTCTCTCTGCCCCTCCCCTGTGTGCATGCTGTCTCTCTTTCTCTCTCTCTCAAAATAAAAAAATAAACTTAAAAAAAAATTCACTACATTTTTAGTATATTTAAGGAGTTATGCAACTATGACCAGAATTCAGTTATTGAACATTCCCATCATCCAAATAGATCCTGCATACCTGTCTACAGTCAGTTCCACTCTCATCCCCACCATCAGGCTATCCTGAATCTGGTTTGGGTCTGGAAACTTGTCTTCTCTAGATATTTCATATAAATGGAATACAGAATATAAATTTTTTTGCATCTCACATCTTTCACTTAGCACAATGTTTTTGACATGCATCCATACTGTAGCTTGTATCATTACTTTTTATTGCAGAGTAGTATTATAACATATGGATATGCCACATTTTGCTTATCCATTCACCAACGGAATTGACAGAATTGTAGTTTGTCTCCAGCTTTGGCCAATCTAAATAATGATACTAAGAACATTCATGTTCAACTCTGGGTGTAGTCATGTTTTCACATTTCATAGGCTAACACCCAGGAAGACAGCTATTGTGCTGGGTATGGGGTGGTATCTCACTGTGGTTTTATTTTTTTAATTTTCTTAAGTTTTTATTTAAATTCCAGTATAATTAACCTACAGTGTAATATTAGCTTCAGCTGTACAATACAGTGATTCAACATTTGCACACAACACCCCACACTCATCAGAACAAGTGCCCTCCTTAATTCCCATTATCTATTTAACCCATCCCCAACCCATCTCCTCTCTGGAAACCATCAGTTCTCTATAGTTAAGAAAAAGTTCAAAATAGAACTACCCTATGATCCAGCAATTGCACTACTAGGTATTTACCCAAAGAATACAAAAATGCTAATTCAAAGGGATACATGCACCCGAATGTTTATAGCAGCATTATCTACAATATTCAAATTATAGAAACAGTCATTGTGGTTTTAATTCGCATTTCCCTAATGACAAATGATGTTGAGAATATTATCATGTGCTTTTTAGCCATTTATCTATTTACTTTTATGAAATGTCTATCCAAATCTTTTACTAAGTTTTAAATTGGGTGATATATTTTCTTACTATTAAATAGTAAGAGTTCTTTTCATATTCTGGATACAAGAATGTTATCATATATATGATTTGCAAATATTTTCACCATTCTGAGGCTGTCTTCATTTACTTAAAGGTGCCTTTAAATGCAAAACTTACATTTTTTTATAAAGTCCAATTTATTATTTTTTATTTTTGTTTTGTTGACATATCTACAAATGCTTTGCCTAACCCAGGGTCATGAAGATTTCCTACTGTTTTCTTTCAGAAGTTTTATATTTTTAACTCTTATATTTAGGTCTACAATCCATTTTGAGCTAATTTCTGTATATGGTGTGAGGTAAGGTTCTAATTTTTTTGCATATGGATATCCAAATGGCCCAGCATCATTTGCTGAAAAGACTATTTTTTTACCTACTGAATTGCTTTAGCAACTTTGTAAAAAAAATCAACTTATCATAAATGTAAGGTTTTATTTCTGTATGCTACTTCATTTATCTATCTTCTTCATGCCAGTACCATACTGCCTTCATTACTGTAGCTTTATACTAAATTTTGAAAGTAGTAAAGATAAGTCCTCCACCTTTGTTCTTCTTTTGCAAAACTGTTCTATTACGAATCTTTGAATTTCCATATAAATTTTATGATCAGTTCATCAAATGCTGGAAACATTATGGTAAGTGAAAGAAGCTAAACACAAAAGACTACATACTGTATGGTTCCACTTATATGAAATGTTCAAAATAAGCAAATCTCTAGATGGAAAGAAAGGGCTGGGAGTAGCAGGAGGCGGGGAGTAACTACTCATGGATGCAGGTACTTTGTGGGTGATGAAGCATTCTAAAATTACGCAGTGGTGATGGTTGTACAACTCTATGAAATATACTAAAAACCACTAAATCATACATTTTAAGGGGAGAATTTTATGGTATGTGGATTACATCTCCACTAAAAAAAAAAGCTGTTATGAGTTCAATCATTTATTGGTGATGGGACTTTGGATAATGGGAAATATAGCAGAAAGATACAGAAAAGAGTAAGCATCACCTTTGTTGGTGATGCCCTTGTGCTTTTGGAAAACATTCATTCGATGACCCACAGTCATTGCTGTAGGTTCAACTGTGTTCCCCGGAAAAATATGTCCAAGTCTTCATCCCTGGTACCTATGAATGTGACCTTATTTGGAAAATGGGGTCTTTGCAGAAATAATTGAATTAAGATAAAGTCATGCTGGGTTAAAGTGGGCTGTAATCCAATGATTGGTGTCCTTATAAGAAGATGGAAATTCAGACATACACACACAGAGGGTACCATGTGACTACAGAGCCAGAAACTTGAGTGATGCATCTATAAGCCAAGAAATGCCAAAGATTGCTGGCAACTGCCAGAAAAGCTGGCAGAGAGGGGCATGGTAGATTCTCATTAAGTGTTTCAGAAGGAACTAACCCTGCTGACACCTTGATCTGGGACTTTTAGCTTCCAGAACTGTGAGATAATACTGTTGTTTCAAGCCACCTAGTTTGTGGTGATTTATTATGGCAGCCCTAGGAAACTAACACAGTAATATTTACATCTTTATTATTAAAGACAAAGGGTTTCAGGAACTAGAGTCAACCTCTTGGGAGTTTCAATTCCTTCATCTATAAATTGGGGATAGTGCTCGCTTCGGCAGCACATATGCTAAAATATAAATTGGGGATAATAACATCTGTCTATTCATCATGCTGAAAAATAAAGAACAAATAAATAAATAAATACAATTAAAATTAAAAAAATTATAAACATGAAAATGAGAACACTGCTACCTGTGAGAAAAAAGGGAAATTTGTTTACACAGCCATCAAGTGCTAGATACTATTCTATTTGTTGGGATAGGTGGTGTGCACAGATGTTTGCTTTATTAATATTTTATGATATATTTCTTGGGCATATGAGTGATAGTCAAACCCTTTCTGTACTATCCCCAGAAAATCAATGTAAAAAAATAGTTCCTTTTAATGTCCTACTCTCTTGTCTTTTTTGGCTATATTAATAAATAAATACAATAAAATACAAAATTATAAAAAAGAAACTGTGAAGCACTTTGTAAATATAGGATATTACTCCTCCAGATGTATGTTTCTAATTGATTTGTCAGCTCTAATTTATTGGGTTTTCTCTTTCCTTTTCTTTAAGATCATCTGTTTTCAAGCAACATTCACCTTCCTTAGAAAAGCTACAGCCTGGATGCTAGAATTCTCTAACATAAAAGTGAGATGTCAAACCATGGAATTCTCATACCACTCACTCTCCTAACCCTACCTCCCAGCACCCCCACTCGAAAAACACACTTTGTCATAAATTGTCAATGAACTCACGTTTATTTTAGGAAATACAACACCAATGCACTGCAACCTTTTGTTTATACATAGGGTTAGGGGACTGCTTGTTCCATAACTGACTATTGTGTTGCACTGAATAGTATCATTATAAATGATCACGTTTTGAAGACCACCATAAAGAAGATATTTGGCACTAAAAGTACGTTTTTCACAAATTGTAAATCAGGATGCTCAATTATCAATATAAAATACTACATAAACTCTGATTATTAGGGGTTTCTGAGTATTTAGAGTCTTGAAAAAACTTTTTAAAACTTTTGCCCTCAGTGAAAATTTGGCAGAATCCAACAAGGGCGGGGGGAATCTGTTAAATGTCCTTGAACACCTCCAGATTTTCCCTCCCTCTTCATCTCTGCTTTCCTGATTGTATCACTATAGCTGTAGAAGATTATGAACCTTTAGGTAATGTATACATTCTTTTACTCACATGAAAATCTCACGTGTCTTAAATGGAGAAGATTTTACAAGTACGTAAAGATACACTTATATGGAAGTTCATTACAACATGGAGAGAAAAACAAATAGAGAAATTTTAGATAAATATGTTATGCTATACCCAGGCAATAATACATATAGCAGCTACTAAAAAGAATGAGACAGATTAATATGTAGTAACATGGAAAGATTCCCAAGATAAATAAAAGTAGGTAGGCCCACTGTCACCATACCAAACCAATTTCTATAAAGTATAAATGGTAGATTCTCTTTGTGGAAAAAAGAATTATAATACCACACACACACAGAGTTCATCTCTGCAGGCACTCACAAAAACAGTTACCTTTAGAGAATGATTTCAAAGATTCTTAACTTAGGTATGGATTGCTTTTATTATATAATTTCTAAATGGAAGAGCTTTAGCCCATATGGACAAAGCAATGATTAGTAGTTTACTATCTGAAATAAAATAAATAATCTACGCAGACAACGATATATAAAAAAGAAGGTTTAAAAAAACTCTTTACTTCTCGGGACCTCAAAAAGATATGCAACATTTCACAGGTACCACAAGGGAATTGTAGCTAGGGTTTTGCTGCTAGGCCCATACTCATGTGGGGAATCAATAGACCATCCTTCGAGGTAAGAGCACAACAATTTACTTATAGTGGTTTATCGAGTGCTTAGTTCAATACGAGTGGACATTTTGTCAATAACATTCTAATGGATGCTATGGATGACAGTTCAGTGCTATAATATACAAGCTGGAAGGCCATATAATAAAATCTATAGGTCCCTGGAGTCAGAGGATGATCATTTGTAGAGGAACTAAAGAAAAACACCAAGAAATGTCTCACTGTAGAGCCTAATAATTGTTTTGAAGTAAAAAGCAAATAGATTTGGTTATTATGGATTGCATTAGTGGTAACACATTGGTGCCATTTTTATACATTCTTTTATCTTAAAATATTTTAGTAAATGAAAGGTGAAATTAGAAAGCTTTCCTTCATTTGAATTAGGCTGGAAGCTTATCAATGTAAACACATTTCCCAATTAAGTTAGACAACACATAGAATTCATCACCTGAATCCTGTTGGTTAGAAATAAGAGCTTGAGATGAGCAGCAAATTAACTTGTTCAATTCCATAGTCAATTCACAAGTTTCCAGCACAAGGCTAATGTGGTCACATGAGCTATATCTGTACCAATTTTCAAAGCAAGGAAGTGTTCCCAGAAGGCACAAAACTACTGCTCGTTTAAAAAATATATCCAATTAGATATCAAGATAATTTTATGGGGAGAAGATAATACCTGTCATTTTCACATTTGATTTCTGAAGCATTCACTATTCCCTTTTTCTTTTCCCTAAAGCTAGATTTATGTATTATTCAATATTCTGGGAGGAATTAAAATGTGCATTCAAATAGTTCCTATAGACTTATATCTGGGAGCTTCTGGGTTCTCTTCTCTCTCTCTCTCTCTCTCAAACATTCTTTTCCTTGGGGACTATTTTCCACTCCCCCCTCTGATTTTAAATGTTTTCTGTATGTTGACAATTCAATCTACATCCCTAGCCCTGATTCATTCCTTGAACTCCAAACTGCTTACTTCAAACCTTTCCTGGATATTCCACAGACATTGCAAATGAAACCCATCAAGAGGAAAACCAACAAAAAGACTCTTAACTATAGAGAACAAACTGATGGTTACCAGAGGGGAGATGGGTGGGGGATGGGTGAGATAGGTGATGGGAATTAAGGAGTACACTTGTGATGAGCACAGGGCGATGTATGGAAGTGAATCACTATATTGTACATCTGAAACTAATAACACTGTATGTTAACTGGAATTTAAATAGCTTTAAAAAAAGACCCCAATTCCCATCCTCACTACTCCCAGCAGGGCTCAAATCAGAAACCTAAGGGATTTCCTCTCTTCAAGTCTATCAGTTCTATGTTGAATCTACTCATTTCTCTAACTCTTATACTGTCACTCTGGTCCAAGCACTATATGTCTTGCCTGCACAGCCTTCCAGCTGGTCTCCCTGCTTCCATTTTTATCCTCCTTTCCCTAGTCAAGACTCTCAAGTGCATCCAGAGTGACCATCTTACATGGGGATCTATTAGCCTGTCTTATGTCAGTAACTTCACGCTGCTCTGAGAACAAAATCTACGTTCCTAGCTCACAAGGTCTATAAATTATCCTGCCTCACTTACCAGGTCTCATTCTCTATAATCAGGAACCTCAAAGGAAAAAAAAAATCACTCTACATGGGTTAAATGAATGCCATGAAATATCTCCTCACAGAGGTATGGGCAGGGTTGAGGGAATGAGGGATGGTTAGACACTGAAAGGTAACAACAGAGGGCAGCCATAACCATTCCTAGGTGTATAAGGGCAAGAGGAGGACTGGAGACAGAGCAACTGGATCTTCGTAGGAGGGGTCCTGCAGAAGGAAAGGGAAGAAGTACCCTGACTTCTCTCTTCCTGTCTTCTGATCTCCTGATGATACTTCCCACTGACTGAAAAGGCCTGAGATTGAGGGAGTCGGGTGATTAATACAATGTGATGTGGGGGAACAGAAGGCATGTGCTGCCCTGGATACAGAGCACATGAGAGAAGACAGTCCGTGGATCTGGAGGGGTGGAAGGAGATAAAGCAGCATGCATGCCAACCTCATTTGTGCCACTGTACAGCTTCACACCTGATATACTCTTGTGACAGGAATTTGCACAGGGCTTTTCTTTCTGTGGCTACCTTTTTCCTTCCAGAGCTGGTTTTTCATCCTCCTTCAAGTCTTAATTTAAATATCCTTATTGCCCTACCTAAGAACAGGTACCACCTTGGTTAATCCTTTGCCTGTTTCCTTCAGAGTACTTACCAGATTTGTAGTTATGTACTTGCTTTTCTCTGCCTTCTCCTTCAGAATATGAGGGCAGCGGCAATGTGACTAGCAGATGCCTGCCATACAGTAGGTGCTCAGTAAATATTAGCTGTATTAATGTTGGCCAAATTAGATAACAAAATCATAAGGCTGTGTCTAGAGACAATGGACTTACAGAAACATCTGCATGAATTCTAAACTGAGGTTGCATTTGGGAAAACCCACTTAATCTTTATTTTTCTGTAACGCATGGTTTTAGCTTTTAAAAAAATCTTAATGCAAAGTAAAAATCTACCTTAATAGATGTTCCATTCCTTGTTTACTTAAAAGGAGAGTGTCTATTATGGCACCAAGGGTCTAAAAGAATAACTGAATCATTTAAAGGCAAGGTTTATGCTCATTTCTTTTACTGCTGTTTCTATAGCAATAGCATAAAATTACCTGTTTTGGTCTGTGATGCTCTTGGTACTAGACTATTAGTCATTTCAACACCTTTTTCATTTTATTTTATTTTTTTTTTAAATTTTTTTTTCAACGTTTTTTATTTATTTTTGGGACAGAGAGAGACAGAGCATGAACGGGGGAGGGGCAGAGAGAGAGGGAGACACAGAATCGGAAACAGGCTCCAGGCTCCGAGCCATCAGCCCAGAGCCTGACGCGGGGCTCGAACTCACGGACCGCGAGATCGTGACCTGGCTGAAGTCGGACGCTTAACCGACTGCGCCACCCAGGCGCCCCGAACACCTTTTTCATTTTAATTGAAATAAGGTAACAAAAGAACAGGGAGTAGCTTTGAATGTGGCAACACTTGGCTGTAGCTAACATTTTTTAGATATAAGAAGATGGCAGGTGCAAAGCATAATCCACAGTGGTGACAACTCTTCCACATGATCATATGTTTAAACATCTACGTGCTTCTCTCACCTCCTCTGAAAGAGGAGCATCAGCTGATTCTAAATTTCAAAGCATTTTAACCTACAAATGACAAGGGCCTATTTGATTTTGCAGAAAGTCTATAAAAAGCAACCTTTGGTTTCACTAATACACCACATTATTTTTAAAGACAACTGCATTTATTTTTTATTATTATTTTTAAATTTTTTAACATTTATTTTTTATTTTTGAGAGACAGAGCATGAGCAGGGGAGGGGCAGAGATCAGGAGACACAGACTCTGAAGCAGGCTCCAGGCTCTGAGGTGTCAGCACAGAGCCCAATGCAGGGCTCAAACCCATGAACTGTGAGATCATGACCTGAGCCGAAGTCGGATGCTTAACCTGAGCCACCCAGGCGCCCCAAGGCAACTGTATTTATAATGGGCACTCTCCACTTAGGATTCATTCAACAAGGTGCACCTCAACATCTAAGTAGTTAACAGATGAAAAGTGGTTATGAGTGTTGGCAGGGGAAGGAAAGCCAGGAAACACCTGATTCTGGAAGGAGGCGAATGGGGGAGTCAAAACACACAAGGAAAGGGAGGAGGATCAAGGAAAACCGGAAGGTAAAAGTGGTTGTGAAAGAATGCTGCCGACACATGGGTCACTGCTTGCAGGCCTAATGACACCGTCACCCTTCCCGAAGGAGGGAGAGCAGCAGCACTGGCAGAGGAGAGCTGTGTGTGTTATAAGGGCCATTACTGTCATCACCTGGCATCTCCAAAGGGCAACTGGAGTGAGCACAGGCCATGGGAGCAGGCCAGGTTAGCTTTAAATCCTGGTCACTATCTGTGAAACTTGAACAAGTAATTGTCAGAGCATTCATTTCTTCATCTGTAAAATGGGGCTAATAATACCTCACTTGCAAGGTTCTTGTGAAAACAGGAGGCTAGCCCTTTTTATGCCATCTGTTGCTATGCCCAACCCCTGCTGGTACTTAAATTGGACCAAAATACCTGAATTAGTCTTTCTCAGCTAGAAATGCTCATGTTGCATGTATGAAGACCTACAATCAGAATTAAAAGAGGTGAAATAGTTGAAGCAAATGTTTTTCATAAGCAACAGTAATCAGGAAGTATGGAGTAACTTCTAAAAGATGACAGCAGCCATCTTGGCAAGCACTAGCGTAAGTCCTGACTGTGGCCAGGAACCTACATCGTGCTTGGGGCTGGGATACTGGCCCTGTGGGGATCCCGTGTGTCACAAACAGTGACTATATGGCAAGACTGTGGGGATGTAAAAAAATCTGGACATTGATTATTCCCTCGTAAAAGTTTTATAGCTTTTCTGTCAGATATTTGGGGTGGTAAAGGCATGGCCGTGGATGTTACTGGAGGATGTCCTTCCTGGAGTTACTGCAGCCCAAGAGGAGAGGGTCTGGAAACTGGTGAGAGAGCACCAAGGCCTGCAAGGCCCTTCGTTCTGGCCTAGAGTAGGGAGAGACCAGCAGAACACAGAAAACAGAGGGACACAAGGCAGATTCACAAGGACCCCTACGGCCACCTTCCTACCCTTCAGGTTTTCACGATCCTCATACCATCTCTGACTCCCCCACTCTTTCGCATTCTAATATTGTCCCAACCCTGACCTTCACACTCCCATCTTCTTTCTGAGCTTCAGAAGCCAAAGGCTTTTTTCCCTATTCCTGATTTGTCAGGTTGCAAATCTCAACTAAAAGCAATCTAACTGCCTCATAGTTGACAGCTCCCCAGCTGACAGAATGTTAAGAAAAATCGTTAACTGAAACAAGGCAACATGGGGGAGATATTTCTGAACTTGGGACTTCCTGGCACTTCTAATGCAGGGGTTCCCATGACCACATTTTGAGAAACATGGCTGACTTCACTGGAAAAGCACTCCTTGGGCTTTCAATTCTTTTCAATCCCTACCTCTTTTTGGCTACCTTCTGAAATATCCACTCTATTCCTAGGTCCTAATGCATTCTTGCTATATTATTTAAGCCTAACCTTAACCGGGGTTCTTTATTATTCTGCTCATGGTGGTGAGGCTATGATTTGTCAGATGCCTTATGCCAGGGCTCAAGCTTTAGAAGTTACTACCCAATGAGGTCCCAAAGGGCTTGCTTCTTTGGAGCCAGAGGCAGGACTGGATGGTATGAACCTTCAAATAAGGAGAATTATAAAACTTGCAATTCAAGTGAAGGCAGTGTGGGAGAAGAGAACAGGCTTTTCGGACTATCTGAACACAAATCGTGGTTCTTCCATTTATTAGCTATAGCGCTTTGGGCAAATTAGGGCTCTCTCTTCTCAATGTCCTCATCTTAGGACATCTTAGGACATCTTAGGAACAAAAGTAGGCTCTATCTACCTTGTAGAATTGCTATGGGGATCAGATGTGATAATGTATGGAAAATGCTTAGCATAGTCTAAATAAGGCATATCTGTGCTTTATGTGTTAACTGTGAATTGACTAAGTTTTGCTCATATTCCAGATCTTTAAGGTTATAACAAAGCATTTCTCCAAGCGTTTGAGCAAAATCAAAGCTTCTGAGAAATGAGCCACTCTTGATCATCCACCTTTGTACAAAAAGAGGATGGCTCTTGGTATGACAAGAATACAATCTGGGTTCTGAATGTCTATAAGAGAATGTCAACTCAGTCTGGTATCTACAGTACATTGATCTCACCTGAAGCACCAGCACTGAATGTCAGCACTTATGCACGTGTCAAAAAATTCGGCTATGAACTGACTGAATCTAGCACTTGCCAAAGGCTTGCTTGAGATGTCTGATGTTCCGAACCATATTATATTTCCCCCGCTAAAGAAATGCCTTCACAAAGTTGAGATTTAATGTTTCGTCCTCAGGGTTTTTTTTTTTTCCTTTTTTTTTTTTTTTTTTTTTTTTTTTTTTTTAATGGAGAATCAATATAAGAAAAATCCATTTGAAGAAAACTTTATGTCTTTTGCAGAAATCACATCCCGGATGGCAAATAGGTTTCATCTTACGTGCCAACATCAAATGACTGGTAGTGACTGGAGTGCTCTGTTAAGAAGGATTGCAAGGTTGCCATGATCGATTAGCATGGTCTGCCGGGGACACCAGCGAGGAGCTGTGGTGCCTCTGTGATACATCTACCCACGTTCCCACTGCCACAGCTGAGGGCACGGCTCACTGTGCAACATGCTGTACCTTGTAGGAGCACCTCCTCACTGTACACGTCCCAAAGGCTGCTCACCACTGAGTCTTTGCACTGTGAATCCCTCTGTCAAGCTGCCCTCCTCCTACAATCAAGTAGCCCTCAGAACTTGAAGAAAAGGTTACCTAAAAGTTTCTGAAGTGGACTCACAAAGGGTAAGATTTGAAGACAGGATGCTTCTCAAATCAAGGTCTTAGGGAGCAAGGCAAGGAAATCTAGTGGAGGCTAGACACTATGAATGAAACTTAAGCCTGATTAGTGGTTATTAAGAACACACAGATGAAAGAAGAGGGTTTGAACAGAAGAAGGAGAGTCAGTAGGAGGGAAAAAACACATTTGGAGAAAAATGTTCTGACCATGGGCCATTAGGGCAATGATGGTATTTCAGACAGCTCAAAATGACAAATCATTGCAGTGTGTTTTAAAGAATTCTTTACCAGAACCATTTTAGTGATATTAAATTGTTTAAGTGGCCATCTGTGGAACAGTACAGCAACCGGGTGGGTTTATGGACCAGTCTGGAACATCCATTAAAATAGCTACACGTGCTGCATGAAAGCTGTTTGTGACTTTCCTTTGCCAATCACAAATATGGTTAATTCCACCTTGGTAGTCATTTTAATTTTCTATAGGTTACTTAAAGCAGAAGGAATGTGGGTGCACTAAATTGTTTCCAATTTAATAAAGAATCTATTTTTTAAAAGCACAAAAACCACATTCAATTTTAGTTACCAGTTTTAGAACTTACGGTTCAGTTTTAAATCTTTTCTATTTGAAAGATTTACACAACAAAATCAGAGCAAAACGTCATAAAGGATAAACATAAAAGAGACTGTCTATTCTTATTCTACTCAAAAATTTGCTTACTGGAAATAAGAAATCAAATATTTTATTGTCTAAGCCTAATAACAATCACCACAACACACTAAAATAGAAGTTATTGCTTATAAATGTCAAGAATGATAGTAATAATAATAAACACTTATACAGGGCTTACTCTGTGCCAGCTGCTGTTCTGAGTTCTTTACATTACATTGTAATCTTCAAACAAACCCATGGGGTGTGTCTTATTCTTTCCACTCTATAGATGAAGAAACTGAGACACAGGGACAGTAAGCAACTTGCCTAAGATCACGTGGCTAGTGAGTGTGCAAACCAGGTTTCAACTTTAGGCAGTCTGGTTCTAGCATCTGTCCTCTAAACCACTACAACGTACAACCCCCTCACCTTTGGTCCAGAAATCCCATTTAACCCCTGTGTAAGGCATGACAGGAGGGGTGGGCTCGGGCTATTTTTGAGCTTCATGCCTCTCAGTGTTCCTTTAGTCCCCATGATTACTGTTTAAAGAAAAGGAAAGGATGGTTACGAATTTGGTTGGCAGGAAAGGAAGAATCCAGTTGGCAGGAAAAGCTGGTGACAGGATTCCATCTTGTTTATTAAAATCAGATCTTTTCTACTCACTTACGTGAAAAGCCCAAAAGAACTTCTCCTGCACTCAACCATCAATAATTGCTACTGGCTTCCTATTTCTTCAATTTATGGTGACACCGTATTTGTCAGACATCCCTGAGCGATCACTGGTTTTTGAACTGTGAACTAGCTTAGTGATGAGAGCACAGCTTCTGAATTAGTTTCTGATAAATTTCACCAGAGGGGATGGGAATAATTATCACCCTTTGCCCCACCGCCCTCAAACCACATGTCGACCAACAGAAAATGCAGGGTGCGGAATCGTCACACTGTGAAGATAGATGTAGCCTAATGACATGGAAAGAGATGCCAAATCGTTTTCAACTTTAGAGGGGCCAGCCTTGCAAGATTTAATTAGCTTACAGTTGAGAAGTAATTTGAAGCTTCAAATTATAGTTATTTAGAGACTCTTGAATTGCTCATCCTTTCACTTTATAAAACTACAATATGAGGCAGACTTCCATGGAAAAAATGATTAGAATAATAATAATAAAAAAAATCCCTACCGAGAGGCAATAAAAGGAGTGGGAAGAATCAAGCTTGGGAGCCAGGCAGCCCTGGGTTACAGCCCCACAGGTGCAATGCTGGGCTATTCATGAGCTTCTCTGAGACTGTGTTCTCATCTATAAATTATCATTTGTCTTATGATGTTGTGTGAGCTACAGGGATTTGGTAAAATGCCTGCCATATGTTAACGTTCAATAAATTTTGGTGTACTTAACACTGTTCCTGTTCTCAGTTTATACTAACTCTGAAATCTTCTCTGAGTCTCCATTTCTGAAATCCACTGCTCCTTCCTCTTCACCTCTTCTCGTGCTTTCGGAAATCCATCATCACTGGCCTCACTGCGACAGCCTCTTAATTTGGCTCACACCTTCTAGTTTTCCTCTCAGCATCTTAACACATCTGTAGAAAGACAACCACCAGTGTTATCTTCCTAATTTACATACACAATGAACCGCTTGCTACAGAATAAAATCTGAAAACCTGTGCCTACTTCTCTGCCTTCATCTGCCATCATTCTTCACTCACTCCTATTTCTCTAGCCAAACCAAAATACCAGTGGGATCCCCTGTACATGTGTCTGCTTTGGGGCCTTTCACTTGTTCTACAGCAACTTTTGGAAACATCATCCACTCTATCAAGTATCTAACTCTAACAGGCAAAGAGGGGACCTAGAGATTACTTGCAGACTCCACAGAAATTACACACACTTCTGTAAGAATTTCTCCTACCATTCTATATTATATTTGTACTATATCATTCTCTTTGATAGACTATGAACTCCCTAAAGAAAAACACTGTATCTTTTAAAAAAAAGTTAAAAGTTTGTATTGTATTTTAATATGTATATTATCGAACAACTTTGAGATCCCATATCTGTAACAATGACCTTCCACAAATCTCTAGTTTGGCACAAAGAGACTCCAAATATGAAAAACGTTTCCACAGGACCATGTATCGAACAGAAGGGAAACACATTCATATCCACTGCCTGGACATCAGTGCTGCAGGTCAGCAGGGGCCTTGGTCCTTGAAGGAGGATGAGGCTGCCATTGGGGCAGCAGCCATCTTGTTCTCCTGGCTCAGGGAGCTTTTCTTAGTTCACCAAAGACCTGGGTTGAGCTGTCTGCTTGTGCAGCACTGACTGAAGAACTGGTGGTGGAGAGTGCCACCTGGCCTGTCCCTAATGAGGGGGACTTGGCAGGAAGGGGGGCAGGGGGATGAGGGCCTGAGAAGGATCCCTTTTCCAGGGGTTGGAAGAAGTGGAGGCAGTTTGCCCATTACAGGGGGTATTTGTGCCTTGAAATGAGGAATGATCACTTGCTAGCCAAAGACTTGGTGTCTCCAAGCCTTCCAGTTGCCTTTTCCTCCTTTCCAGGTAGTCAATGAGCAGGCTCAAGTCATTCCCATACACTTTCCCTCAGTCAACAGGAAGAGAAGGTGCTGAATGCCTGAAGGGACCGAGGAGCTGGTAAGGCGCCTGCAGTGCAATTCCAGCATGTTCCTGCTGCTCCCGTTCAGAGAAAAATCTCCTGTATTCTTTAGCCACAGCACAGGGCATCTTCCAGGAGCATGTGACAATGTACTAGGGACAAGAAAAAGCTTTTGATACACTCATGAAGCATAATTACGGTGCAAGAGGAATGCAAAATGGGGACCCATCATCTTTAACTTCCTGGAGTGCTCGTGTAAGACTTGATTCAGAGGAGAGGTGCATCATTTCTACCATAAGGCCGTGATCCTGCAACCAACGACCTAGGATGGTTATGTGTTATTCCCTCTGTTCACTGTTGATAGAAACAATAACACAATTGATCTGAAGGCCTCTCTTGATCATGTTCTCTTTGAACCACTTGATTAAAAGTACTGGGAAGGCCCTTCTTTCTGAGTGTCCCTGCCACTGACATCACCAGAATGGACTGGTATCACTCATGGTTGTCTTTGTTCCTTTCTGAATACTCAGCCACATTCTACAGTAATTCTTTAATGCTTAGCATGTCTTTACCCTCCTTTAAGCAGCCCTCTTGGGGAAAATAAGAAATCAGCAGAATAGGTTTATATGGCCTGCTGCTTTTAGCTACTGAAGATCTTCCATATTGTCCCCTGTGAAGCCTGGCTGATGAAGACATCTTAAGTCCTGAGATCACACAGCTGGTAAGCAGCACAGTACTGATCAGCTGCAAAAACTCTATCTGTGGAAGAGTAACAAAACCCACATGTAAAGATCAGCCTGCTAGGACTCCCCAAAAGTATCAAGACATTGTATATTCTCTATCTTTGTACCTCCAGGATCTAGAACAGTGTGTCTACAATCTTATATAGTACATGTTGAATAGATATTAAATGAGAGAACCTCTAAACAGCTTTCCTCAATTAGTTCACTCTCATCTTTCAGTTGGCCTATCAATCATTAGCCATTATTACATTTCTATATTTTTGGTTAATGATTATTCTTCCTTTATTAGAAAGTAAAGGATTCTATCAGTAATGTGGATTGAGCTAATGAATATTTTCTGCCTGCTACAAACACATAAGTTTGAAAAAAATGAAGTTTAAATGATAAGAGTATGTTGTTGATGAGGTATTAAATGAAGAGGAAATACAAGCCATAGCTGACCAGCAATCAGTTGATGTCAAAGTGTGTGGGGAGCAGGGGGAGGAGAGGAAAGGAGATCTGTCCTAAATAAATACAAGGATCAGATCCTAATATGTGTGTGTATGCATATAAAATTATGGGCAGAGGTCCCAGGACTGTAACACCTATGTGGGGACAGTAGATGTGGCCTTGGGCTTACCTAAGATGAGAAACTAGACCCGAGATTTCTGCATAAAACCAGACCCTGAAATGACTGTCCCTCTCCATGACACAGGTGAGACACTCTTTCACTGCTTCAGGCAAAAAAAAAGCTGGTCTCTAGCCAGGCTCCAGGGTTGAGGAAAAGTCTACTATGAGAAATCAAAACCCCAAACTAAAGCCATGTATGTGAATTTAGTCTGAGTTTAAACTACCCTTATGGCAAGGAAATTCCAAGCTTAAGAAAGACATTTAAAAACTGGTCCTATCTCGGTGAAAAAGCTGGAAGCCAAAAGCCTTGAGGTAGACAGAAGAGAATGCAAAGCTTTTCCAGAGGTAAAACACACCTCAATGAGGACAAACACACTTTCCAAAGTCACTTACCAATGTAAGGAAGGAGGGAGGGAGAGTCAGCAGATGTAAGAAACAGAAGGAACAGCTTCTTTAGAAAACTATTAGAGCTATTAGAGCAATCGGAAAACCACTATAAAATAAGTATTATTTAAAACCACAATAAAATAGGATATCATAAACAATAGATTTGAAAAAATACCAAAACTTTTAAAAAGTTTATTTCATTGAAAAAAAAAAAAGGACTGGGAAAACAACATATTAGCTATAGCTAAGGAATAGTGATCTGAGGAAATTACCCCAAATGGAGAGATACAAGAAGAAACGATGAGATGGGAGGGGTGCAAATGAAGTAAAAGGTATCTAAGGTGCTTGCTTTGTAAGGGGATGGGCTAGTGACTTTCAACATTGTTAAGGTCAATATGCAGGTTACAAATTTATAAATGTAAAGGTTATAATCCCCAAAAGAATACAAATGGAACCTACAACTTCCAAACTAGCTAAGGTTAAACAAGTACTACATACAAAAACTTGATTTGGATCTAAATGTATAGCCTTAAATTACTTATTAAAAAAGTGAGATTAAGCTTAATAAGTTAAACATTCAACTCAAGAAATCAGGAAAATAATATATTCACAAAGTAGAAAGAAGGTAAAAATTAAGAGAATAACTAAAATAGAACCTTTAGAGTATCAACTAAAGCAAAAATCGGATTCTTTGAAGAGACTAATAGAAAACTTCTGGAAAAATTGGTTAAGAAAAGTACATATTAGAAATAAAAATATAATATTAACATTGTACAGATATGGTAGAGAAAAAACTACATATATATTCCTCTATATCTCTCTCTATAAAAAACTCATACAACTTTTATAGCCCTCTTATATTAAATTTAAAACAAAGTAACACTTTTCTAGAATGGAAATCTTAAAATTGACTCAAGAAAAAAATAGGAAAGCTAAAAATACCTATAACCATTAAACAACTTGTACTGAAGTTCAAAAATCCATACACCAAAAAGCACCAGGTCCAGATATTTTAAAGACAAGTTCTAATCAAACATTTAAAGAACTCAATACATACTGAGATGAGAAAAAAGAGTAAAAGCTCCCCAACTTAATTTATCAAATTTGACCTTATATAAGAATGGAAACAAAAGAATTATAAATTAGTCTAATTAATGGACATATATTTAGAATTCCTAAAAAAATAGAAAATGTATAGCAATGTATAGCAATATCTAGCAACGTATAGAACGTCTAAGATGATCAACAGGGGTTATCTCAAGAATGAAAAAATATTTCCACATGAGAATATCTGTGATGAAATCCATGACATTATCAGATTAAGATGAAAAACATGATCAATTCGACAGAGAGAGAAAAAACAGCATTCAATAAAATTCAATACTCATTACTGATAACAAGCCTTAGCAAACTAGGAAAATAAACACATTAATCTGTGATTGAGTTTTATTTTAAAGCTTGTATCAGTCAGGATGGGTTAGGTTATAATAATAAATAACCCTTAAATCTCAGAAGCTTAATGTAAAAGCAAAAGATCATATTTTGTTCATGCAAGTCCCATGGAATACCAAGATGTTCCATTTAACTCTAGTAACTCAAGTACCTAGGATGCTATGTTCTTCCCTAACCACCAGGGCACTGAGATGGGAACATGGTGACTGGCATACTAATTTCTTTTCTTTTTAAATTTTTTTTAGTGTTTATTTTTGAGAGAGACAGCGCACAAGCGGGCATGGGCAGAGAGACAGAGGGAGACACAGAATCTGAAGCAGGTTCTAGGCTCTGACCTGTCAGCACAGAGCCCAATGCGGGGCTTGAACTCATGAACTGTGAGATCATGAGCTGAGCTGAAGTCAGACGCTTAACCGACTGAGCCACCCAGGCACTCCTGGCACACTAATTCCTAAAGCTTCTTCCTAAAGTGACCATGTCACTTCTGTTCATCTTTACTGGTAAAACAAGTCATAGGTCCAACCTAATAAAAGGGTAAGGGTGAGAAAGTGAAATTCTACCATATATCCGGAAGGAAAACCATAATATTCGGAAACAATCCCAATGACTATCTGGGTTATATATTTGAAATATACATAAATATTTGCTCTTCATCCTTGATTCCTGACACAGAGCTCCTAAAACCCTTGGAACTTCCTGACAGAAGTGATAGATTTTTTTTTTTTTAATCCCATAACACACTTTCAACCTTACCTTAGTCTATGCTAATAAGGTGGCTCTTGGTGGGTCCCTAGATACTCCAAAATAGGGGTTGGTTGCCAGAGAAACCAATCATGTGATTAAAAGGTTGAAATGTTCAACCACCAACAGCCAACGATTAATCAAATGTGCCTACTTAATTAGGAACTCTCATGTAACCCCTAAATAGTGGGGTTAAGAGATCAGGGTTGGTAAAGACATCAAGGTGCTGGGAGGGTATGGGCTCTGGAAGCTCAGCACCCCTTTATCCGATACCTTGACATATGCAGCTCTCCTTGGTGGTTCCTGAGTTGTATGTTTCACAATAAAACAGTTGTAGTAACTCTAACGCTTTCTGTCATGAGTTCTGAGTCATTTTAGCAATTATTGAACTTGAGTGTTAAGGAAACCTCCGGGGGTGGGGAGGTGTCTCTGACTATTGGTCAGAATTATGAGTAGCCAGGGTGCTCTATTGCAATGAGTGTCCGAAGTGTGGGAGGTCTCAAGGGACTGAGCCTTTAACCCATGGGGTCTAACACTAACTGGGAGCTTGTGTCAGAACTGAATTTAACCACTGAGCACCCAGCGGTGTTGGAAGAATCTGAGGCTGTCACATACAGCCCACCACACCCCCCCCACAAAAAAACCCCACAAATTAAAAGCATGGCAGATGATTATTATATATACCAGAGTTGAGAACTATTGCATTCAATTATTAACTATTGTATTTCTGTACTTTCATTTGATCCTGAAAGGAAAATATCATTGTACAATATTTACTTTTCAGTTTCCTTTCCTTTCTTTCTCTAAATGGTTATTTATCATTTAAAAAACACTTGCTGGGGTGCCTGGGTAGCTTAGTCAGTTAAGCCATCCAACTTTGGCTCAGGTGGGGATCTTGCAGTTCATGAGTTCAAGTCCTGCATCCCCCATTGGGCTCTGTGCTGACAGCTCAGAGCCTGGAGCCTGCTTCAGATTCTGTGTCTCCCTCTCTTTCTGCCCCTCCCTAGCTTGTGCTCTCTCAAAAAATAAACATTAAAAAAAATAAAAATAAAACATTTCCCATTTTTGTAAGATATTATTATTCTGCAAATGGAAGCCTGAAGAAAAAACAATAATTTGCCAAGAACATCAATGCCCATGGTTCCGAATGTTATTTTGACATCTTCTGCCAGAAGCTGTCGTAAACTTTTCAGACAGAAGACATTCCTAAAATATTTACATTCTGTGCTTTTTTTTAAAAACCATTTTTTCCAACTTAGATACCAGGAGATGACATTAATACATCACATTTTAAAAAGACTCAATATAAAATTAGCAATAAACTGCACAAGTAAAGGAAAATCATAGATGAAAGGTCAGTGAACATTTTAAAGTCTTTCATCACTCAAATCAATAAAAAATTGAAATTTGTATCATGTTTATTTATTTTTTTATTATGAAATTTATGGTCAAATTGGTTTCCATACAACACATTTTTTCCTTTTATAGATTTACTGTTACTAAAATTGAGACTAGTTAAAAAAATCTAGCTGATGATGTAGAAGACACACAGAATCCAGGTCACTCAATCGTAATTGGCTCTAGATCTGCAATACTAACAGTAGCACATCTTATGAAAAGAAGGCAAGTATATAGAATTAAGACAGCAAGGAAGCCAAAGCACTGAGTAAGAACATGCTGTTTTTAGAATTTTTGCTAATGATGATTACATTTTAAATTCTTCCTAGAGTTTCACTAGATACAGCATTACTCATATCCTGTCTTTAAGAGGTATTCAGTATTACTGAAGTATGGAAAGAGGACACTGTAAGTAGTTCATGACCAAAGTTTTCAAGATTCATTAATGAATTTTTCTAGACATTTCTCACTCAAGGAAGATAAAATTTTGTAACAGAAATCTGTTACATGACAAATCTTTAAATATTAACTTAAAAACAAAAAAGCAATGTTTGACTTGCACACTACTTTCAATAAAATTAGCCAGAACTTAGTTTTCACTTCACAAGAAGATGATCACTTTTCAACAATGGAAGTAAATTCATTTCCATAATTTACATGAAATTTTCAAATAGCAGTAGGATTTTGGAGCCAAGAAAAAATTTAATTAATGCTTACCATATATGGCTTCATTGGGGTAAGGATAAGAAATGAACAATTCATTGATTCATTTTTAGCAAAGCACAGGGAAAGGCATGAGATATAGCAGAAATGGAAAGAATTACGACCTCTGAGAAAGGTGTTCGTCAGGAGTTTCAAAACTAGCTAATCATATGGATAATGTATAAAAAATTACAGTAAATGAAAGTAATTTGTATCGAGAAAAACTCTCAGTGGAATTAAATGCCTGAGAGGTGCCTGCAGTGAGCTGATGGATAGCATGTAATAAAGTCAGGAGCAAATGAAATGCATTTTGTGCTCTGACAATGCCTTGGGAACTCTGAACTGCAGCCCTAATCAACCCTCAGAGAGGTCCTGGGAGGATGTGGTAGCTGATGAAGAAATTAGCAACTCCAAAGAGGCAGAAAGACTGACACAGTAAATCAAAGCAGAAATGACCGTTTTTCGCGGGCAGTCATTTCTGTATTCTTCCACTACAGGTTATAAATAGCTGGAGAAAAGACATAGTATCTACCACTACCGATGAGCTCATTGCAATGTCCGGTCCTAGGTACTGCACATCAGCTTCCCAGCTGCCAGAATGCTCTTCCCAGCCCTCCACAGGGCTTGCCCATTACTGTCCTTTGGGTCTCTATTCAAATATTACTTCCTGAGGGGTGCTTATCCTGACCACTTTTCCTAAAGCAGACCTTTTTGTGTGCCTTCTCATTATTCTGTATTTACACCATAAACATCTACTTTTTTATTTTATTTTTGAAAACACGGTTTTCTTTCCTGCCTCTAATGTAATATAAACTTCAGGAGGGCAGGGATTTTATCTGCCTTGATCACTGAAAATATTCTCAGCACCTCGAATCACTCTTGACACATAGTGGGCACTAATACATATTAAATAAATGAATAGCAAAAACACTAAAAATATGTTTTCTAGATACACAATCACAAGTGAATGAATGAATAAAGTCTCTTTGCAAAGGAAGGCATTTATAATATTTTCTACACCTTTTGGTCTATACTGTATAAAGTCTGATTGTGTCCTACATCCTCAACAATTTATAGACATTCCCTAAGAAACAAATACTCATCAGTTCCCCCAGAAGAAATAGCAACAGTTACTTTACAAAAGCTAAGAGCTTGCTGCTGTTGGCAGCAGCATATAACTAATGCAGAAATATTAATGATATTTCATTATGGATAGCATCTGCTTTAGGCTGCACAGCACCAAGCATGCCAACTTAAATGTTGTGGAGGCTGAGTAAAATAGTTCCAGCTAAGGAAGTGACAATGACATCTTCGTGACTAAGAAAACAGATATACCCATCTCCAGCCAGACTTCTTCAGCAGTGACCTCTGATAGAAGCTCAGTGACAAACTGCTTACTTCCTAGGAACCCCAGGATGTCCTCTAAGGGCTGAATATGAAAAGGCAAGTTCAATAAATATTCACTGAATATTAAATATTCTTTAATGTTTAATTTTTTTTTAATGTTTATCTATTTTGAGAAGGAGAGAGACAGAGTACAAGCAGGGGAGGAGTGGAGAGAGAGGGAGACGCAGAACTGGAAGCAGGCTACAGACTCTGAGCTGTCAGCACAGAGCCCTACACGAGACTCGAGCCCATGAACTGCAAGATCATGATTGGAGCCAAAGTCAGACGCATAATCGACCGAGCCACCCAGGCACCCCAAATGCTTAAATCATTCATTCATTTTTAAAAAAAAATTTTGTTTTAATGTTTATTCATTTTTGAGAGAGACAGAGTGTGAGTGAGGGAGGGAGAGAGAGAGGCGGACACAGAATCCAAAGCAGGCACTGGGCTCTGAGCTGTCAGCACAGAGCCTGATGCGGGGCTCGAACCCACAAAGTGTGAGATCATGACCTGAGCCGAAGTCGGGCGCTTAACCGACTGAGCCATCCAGGTGCCCCTCATTCATTCATTTTAAATGAATAAATTACACTCTCCCAGAATAATATCCTTGGCTTAGATTACTTACTTTCATAAAAGTAAATTAGGTTTCAACACAATTATTCTAGACAAGTTGGCAAAATATAGAAATTTCAAGTAGGTTCAAAATTCAGCTTGGTTGACTTAGTAACATCACTGCTGCTAAACAGTAACATCACTGTTGCTTAGTAAGCAAACTAAGTTATCGAGTTTTAAAGGAAGTCACATAATGCTTGTTGCAACCCTGTGAAATGGGTTAGCAGGGCTATCTCCGTTTCACCAATAAGGAACCTGAGGCACAGAGAAGTTAAATGATGTGCCTGGAGTCTCATGCCCAGCAAACGGCAAAGCCAGGATTCAGACTCAGACAGTCTGGTTCTGGATGTGTGCTGTTAATCACTAATCTAACCAGTGTTATTCCCAGGTGCTTGCCTGCAAGCATATTGTTACCAGTCCATGACCAGTGAAGTACCGAAACTGAGAGTAAGTATTCAGAAACTTACATAGCAATCTGACACTGTTATGATACCCCAGTATGTGATCACTGGACTCCTCTTGTTGGACAGGGTACAGACCAGGTTAGGAGTTGTCAAAGGCATGTGAATGGCATGTGGCCCTAACTATGCACCAGTAATATGTTGGTATTAGATGAACAGGAAATTCAACAACAACAACAATGAAATACCTCTACTTTAAATAGTTTGAGAAGCCCTCTTCAATGCTGACCTCATTTGAATTCTCAGATTATCCCATCTCAGATGGAAAAGAATACTGGGGATATCACTTTTTGCCTGCCTCCATCAGACAACAAAGAACGATTCACTCAAATTTGCATTTACAAATTTAGTATGTATTTTAAAGACGACATTATATAAAAGCATTTCAATCTGAAATATATGAATAATCTGTGCCCTTTACTGTAAGAAAATATAATGCTTAGTCATTTAAGGTATATAAGAAAATACCTACAAAAACACCCATCTAGAACTTTAAGCTTTCAGTTCTACTCTCAAAAAGAAAGCCTTCATAAAATGCTAAATACAATAAAAAATACTTAACTTACAATTTTTTTTTAATGAGACACACACCACTTACCCTACAAAATCAGTTTTTCAGAATCTAATTCCTTTTTTCAGATTTAAGATAATTTGGAAAGTGATTTAAATCAGATCAGAAACCATAAGGAATGAAACTTAAGGCAGTAATTTTCCATTTGATTGAGGAAATCAAAATATGTCTAAAATAATACAGTGATATTGAATATATCTACCTTCATGGAGGAAAAAATGATACATTGATACATAGTGATTATCAACATAAATGACACATATACCTTAAAAGACTTTTTTCCCTTTTAATGGAACTCTTCCTAAAATGCCGTAAAACTTCTTTGTAAAAGTGCATTCTAGACATGATTCGGAAAACTTTTGCTAAGGCTTTTAAGCTCTGAAACAGAGACCCAATATGTTGTGATTAACTGAGATATGGTAAACTGTTTCCTCTCAATTCTGGCCTTAGAATACTGCTAGGCTCCCAAATATCTTGTCCAGGGTACCCTCCTGGTGAATTTTTTTTTATGTTTATTTTTTATTTTTGAGGGAGAGAGAGCACGAGCGGGGCAGGTGCAGAGACAGAGGGGGACAGAGGATCCAGAGTGAGCTCTGCGCTGACAGCAGAGAGCCTGATGCGGGGATCAAACTCAGGAACCGAACCGTGAGATTGTGACCTTGAGCCAAAGTTGGATGCTCAATCCACTGAGCCGCCCAGGTGCCCAGCAAATTTCTAAGGGGACACTTGCACTTGCCTCCACCATTTTTTCCTACGTTTTCATTTTCAAAATCTGTCTTCCTAGGTAACTACAGAGAGAAAAGAACTATAGCGAAGAAATGCACACACAGACACACGCCACCCTCACACTGGCTTTGAGTCTCTGAGCTTACTTTACACACAATTCCAAATCAGTGGAATCTGCCTTTTCTTAAAGCATGCAGAGCTCTCCCGGGTCACAGGCCTTATTCTGCCTGCTTCTGAGATTCATTACAGATGGCTGAGGCTGGGAGCTAGATGGCTGGAGAAGTGGGGCATTACTTGATCTTCTATCATTCTGATAAGAATTCTATGAGGCAGAGAGAAGGCATATGCCATTATCCTCATTTTTTTTTAAATGGAGAAACTGCAACATACAAAGAAAGTTAAGTAACTTGCCCAAGGCACCAAGCAAATTAGTGTCAGAGAATTCAGCTCTTTAAAACCCCTGCTCTTCTCATCAGATAACAATACTGCCTTTCCTCTCCTCCAGTACTTCTCACACATATTTTATTCAAGTTCGATATATATCTAAATTGTACTTTGTGTATATGCACTTCCAGACACCTCAACCAAATCATCAAATTGTAATTTCCTATTATGTTTTCTTTGAAATGTCAGCTTTTGAAATGATACCCATAAATCTTTCAAACATGAAATTAGTAGGAAGAGGAGAGAAAGGATGATTGGAAGCAAAAAATAAGAACAGTTTCGATGACTTTGCTTGGGTAAAGAACCGAAAGATTAAAAAAAAAAAAAAGACGAAAAAAAAAAAAGCCCGGGGTGGGGAAGAAGGTTCTTTTTGATGGAGTGGTTTGCCTCTTTGCCTCTTTCTGCAGTAGGTGGAGCTATGGTACTATTCTTTAGGGTTACAGGAAGACTATCAGTGAAAAATAATCCAATTCGTTCCTAGGATAGCCATTTTCTTTTGCATTTTCAAACAGTACTTTTCTGTTTTTGAACATTTTTCCTCCATGCCCTGAGACTTCAGGCTGCTCTGCCTACATCCCTCTCTTTTCTGGAATGACAGAGAGTTACCATCTTCACTGCATATCCTTATGATGTCGTTTTTAAAAGGAGGATATTGGGAGATAGGGTTGCACAAAGCAGCCTGCTTCCCGCCCCTCCTCTCCCTCCCCCCCCCCCCCCCCCCCCCCGTTCCATCACTCAAAAGGTTTCCTCTATAATCTATCAAATCTATTTTTTAGCTCAGAAACAGAATGCTCCTGCAGCTGAAAATCTGCCAGAACCACCACTGGCACATGTCTTTTAAATTTTCACATATAACCCCTCATAAAAATACACTACTTATAAAAATTAAAAAGAGAATAAAACAGATCTAATTAAAAAATAAGGAATTAAAATCTAAAACTAGACTAAGTTTTAGCCCAGCAAGAAAATAATTCATCCTTAAGAAAGTATATAGGAATCAACAAAGTACCAAAAAAGTGGCCTTTAGGGGCCATGTGTCTGATACTACTATGATGGTTAATTTTATGGATCAACTTGACTGGGGCACAGGATGCCCAGATATCTGGTTAAACATTATTCTGGGTGTGTCTGTGAGGGTGTTTTTGGATGAGATGAACATTTGAATTGGCAGACAGAGTAAAGCTGAGAGCCCTCCCCAGTGTGGGTGGTCTCATGAAATTTATTGGAGGCCTGAGTTGAAGAAAGTGCAGAGGAAGGGAGAATTCATTCTCTCTGCCTGACTGATTTAGAGCTGGGACACTCCTCGTCTTCTGCCTTTGGACTTGGACTTTGGACTTGACTTTGGACTTTGGACTCTGGACTTGGACTTGAAGTTAGACGAGGACTGGAGCTTACTCTGTGTCCTGGCTCTCAGGCCTTTGAATTCAGATTGGAACTTTACCATGGGCTCTCCTGGGTCTCCAGCTTGACAACTGCAGATCATGGGACTTCTCAGCCTCCATAACTATATGAGCTAATTCCTTCTTTTTTTTTTTTTTTCTTCTGAGAGAGAGAGAGAGAGAGGCACAAGTGAGCAAGGGGCAGAGAGGGGACAGGGAGAACCCCAGGAGGGGCAGAGAGGGAGAGAAAGATAGAGAAGTGGGGCTCACCCAAAGTGGGGCTCATGCTCACCCAATGTGGGACTCGAACTCATGAACTGTGAGATCATGATCTGAGCCAAAGTCAGATGCTTAGTGACTAAGCCACCCAGGTGCCTGCTAACTCCTTATAATAAATCTCTTCATATATATAACATATACATAATACAAATATACCTATCCATCTCTCTATATAAGTTGATTTTGATTCTCTGGAGAACCTAGACTAATACGGTTATGAATTTCATGTTAAGTTGAAATAGTGTTGACATAATATTAATTCCTTTCTAGGTAACAACACCATACTTGTTTTTTCTGGTAAACAAGAGGCACAGTTTCTAAACTTATTTACATAAATAAATCTCACCTGTAAAAACTCTGCTCGTGTTTTTACACTTGACTCTGTGAATAAATGCTACAATGATGACAAAGGAAAAGGAAGGTGTCTCTATGTCTTCCTGCTCTCTGAAAAAGCAAGTTCTAGTCTTCACATGATGACCTACATGTCTATCTTTATCCTCTCACTACTAGAAAAATACAACTTTTACCAAAAACAATGGCTGCTATTTTTCCGTAACTCTGAAGATATTGAGACTATAAATAGGTATAAGGGAGCGTCAAATCTACAAAATTCACTGAGTAGGAAATTTATTTACTTACCTTAGGAAGTAGGTAAATAGAGAAGTAAATAGAGAGTCTTTTTACAGGTTCGGGGAAATAATTAAACAAAGTTACCGAATGCCTACCACATCCTCGGCCAGGGAAACCAGAGGTGTGGTCTGTGGGCCATTTGGTACTGTCTACATGGAAGACACACAGCCAGAGCCAGAATACAAATTGGCTTTACCACCAAGCACACAATTTTTCCCTAATAAGAGTTACTCACAGAAGAAAGGAGGGTATTGATTTACACTGTGGCACTGTGGCACAAGTTCCTTACCTCACTGTGGATGGTCATTTTGAGTATCATTGTTCTAGGCAATTCTAGGTATTTTCATATATGTTATTTTGTTACTTATAATACCTAACACTTCTGGAATTCTTATTATGTGCCCAACACTTGCACTAACATTTAACCCTCACAATAACCCTGTGAAATGAGTACTATTATCCCCAACCTATGGGTGAGAAAACTGGTGCCCAAACTTTTTACAGACAGTAAATAGTAAGCTGGGATATAAATGGGGCAGTGTGGGCTCTAGAGCACACTCCTACCACTTCACGATACTGACGCTCTTTGAATCTGAATCCTCATTTCAGTTATGCAGACACGAACTGTCTCCATTTTAGAGCTGAGAGACAAAGCTCCTAGGCTGTGTGCTGCCCAAAGAAGGGCTGTACCTAGTTCATCCCTGCAGGTTCTCTCTGGCAGCCTCTAATGATGTCCCCACGCCTGTAGGCATTGTGCGGAAATGCAGAAGGGTCATGAAACATGGTGTCTACTCTCATGATGCTCATATCCTCATGGAGAAAATACGATCAGTAACTGAACCAAGTATGAGGTGGAAAGGCTTTCCTGCCCTGGGCTCAGAAGAGTGAATGTGAGGACCCACAAGTTCTTTTCAGGACATGTTCCACACCCTAAGCCTTGAAGGTGGACAGGTCTAACCTTGCAGAATTGCAAATGCCCACATTATTTGACAATCTGCCCACCAACGAGATACAGAAAGAGGGACAAATAGGTACCTTTCTCACTAACAATGTCTAGATGGACTTCCTGTGGGGTCTGGCTTCTGCCTTGGGGAAAGGTATGGGAGGCCCAGCAAGAAACTGGACAAATACAATCCTGCACAAAGTAAGGTCAGGGTGGTATATAAATTCAGCTCTTGAAATATATGATTGAGAGAATCCGGGCTCTCTGAGCAGATGTGACCCATCTAGCAGAAGTTCTAAGGGGCGCACTCATTCATCTAACAGAAGTTCTAAGCGGCACACTCAGTGGGTGTTCCACAGAATTGACCTTTATGTTGTTTGACTAAAGGAACCAAGGACACTAACTCAAATTTGAAGGTCATTATAACGAGTCTTTGAACTTTGGCAGCTGTGTGTCTCTGGGTGGGCAGCTGTCTAAGGGCAAGTCCTTCAAGGTCACAGCAGAGTACGGGGGTGGTAGAGAATGCTAGCAGCAGTGAAACAGGATCATAAAGTTAGGGAGACTCTTCCCAATATGTGTCTACTGGAATAGTAGAAGGTTAGGAGCAAAGATTTTGAAGTCTGGTAAGCCTGGTTTAAATGCCCACTCTGTCTCTTTCAAACAGCGTGACTGTGAACAATTTACCTATCCTCTGTAAACCTCAGTTTATTCATTTGAAAAATGGGAATAATAATATCAATATTGAGATGTAAACTATAAGAACATGTAAGATGAGGGGCACCTGGTGGCTCAGTAGGTTAAGCATCAGACTCTTGATTTTGGCTTAGGTCATGATCTCACAGTTGTAAGATCAAGCCCCGTGTTGTGGAGCCTGCTTAAGATTCTCTCTCCCCCTTTCCTTCTGTGCCTCCCCTCCAACCCATGTGAACATACTCTCTCTCTCCTTCTCCCTCTGTCTCTCTCTCCAAAAAAGATATATGTAAGATGCTTAGAGTAGAAACCTGGCACAAGAATTAACAAAAAAACAATGACATTTAATAAGTCCTTATTGTATGTCAGGCACCCTTCTAAGCTCTAACACCCATTTACTTATTCATACTCCACAATAGACCTATGAGGCAGCATGGTGCACTGCATTATTATGGACACATATCCCCTACTCTGTTCACTGTGAAAAAATACATCCCTACCCCGATGACTCTAGGGTCAGCCGTGTGATAGCCTTTGCCAATGGCTATCACAGATGTGACCCATCTAGCAGCAGTTTTAAGAGGCACCCAGAGGCTCCATCACAATACTGAACTTGATGGCGGCATGACAGCCTGCATCCTGGAATGAAAAAGACAGGTAGAGTAGAGCTGCAGCACACCTGTAGCCTACATGTGCACTGAGCAAGAAATGAATGTGTGTTGTCACAGGCCATGGAGAATTGGGGATCATTCAGTACTTTTAATATCCTCATTTGCAGCTGATAAAATTGAGGCACAAAGTGGTTAATTCACACAAACTCACACAGCAGGTGCGCAGTCCAATTCTAAACCACCACTCACTGCCTCTGATCTGGTTACCATCACCATCACTGATGAGGACTCAGACACCAGGGGAGGTTTGTTAACAGCCAGGCGTGGGAGGGAGAGCTTACTGATGGCTAAAGGTGGAGCACAAAGCAGACCAGAAGTGCTGGTGTGTGTCTCATGGAGAGAAGCAAGATCTGTATGTAGAAGAAGAGTGGACGCCAGTGTGAACACAGAATTTGGAAGAGGTGAATAAGATCAACGGAATGTATGCTTTATGTGGTGGAAAATTAGAACCATTGAAGTTTGGGGGACCAGAGAAAAAGCCACAGACTAATAGGCAGCCGAACAGTCTTAAAAAACATGAACGAGAGACTGAGTAAGGAGGCTACTCCAGGCTTGAGACAGGGACCTAGAATAAGGTGGGAGCATCAACAGTATCAACAGAGGGGACCAGACAGAAGATGGTTAGTGACTATTTGGAGGTACAAGAGTCACATTTCCACTTACAGTTCTTAAACAGGAAGAGGGAGGAAATGACAGATGGATTCTAAAGTACCAAGTCTGGGGGAATTGCATAATGATGGTACCCAAGCCTGGAAGGTATAGACCTTGCATATTTCTACAGACCCTTGGCCCTCTGATTTTTCTCACTGGATTGTTCCCAGGAAAGGACCACGCTGTGGCCAGTCACTAGAGCTAACTCAGAAGAGGTTTTAACAGGTCTCATCAGAGCTCTGGGTTTTGTACCTAATGGTATTTATTATTTGCAACACCAGAAAATCCAGTCTCTGTAATTTAATTTATAGAACTGTAATTTAATTTAAATTACACCTCTGAAATTTAATATAGAACTACCACGTCTGAATTTTCCTTCTTCGCCCTTTTTCACTGTATGCTACTTATTGCCGCACTGTTGTCCATTTGCAGGAGTTCCCTGCAATGACCGGGAAGGGGGTGTAGACAAAGCTACGGGGTGTAGATAAAGGCATGAGGAGAAGAAGAAATGTTTCAGCTTTGAAATGCCAATCAAGATTTTTAGCAGCCTAATTGGGAGTCAGAGAAACAGAGCCATGATAATGGTAAAGACACCGATGCTGGTGTTAATTTTTGCAGGAGAGGAAACAATGACCTGATGGTAAGATCTAGAAATAAATCATTATCAAGGTAGACAGGGAGGGACCGTGATACCTGACAGATCTGAGAATGCTGATGGAGGAAACTGGAAACATATCAGGGCCTGTCAGTTCACGAGACAGCCAGGACTCAGGGAGAGTCCAGGAAGATGTGAGAGGTGTGTGGGGGAGGTGCAGACCAACAGAAATGGAGACACAAGAACAGATGGCAAACTGGAGGGCGTGCTCTGAAGAACAGAGCAGAATGCTGTGTCCCTACAAAAAGGAAGGCCCATTTGGGGAGCTTCTGGAACAGAGCTCGTGGGACACCATCTGGGGTGGGGCTTAGGTGAATAACATACGGAAAATACCATGTTTTGAACTAAAACTGAGGGCACTGAGGAGATACTCAGCCAGGAAAGGATGTCACCCATGGAGAGAGGTAAACTGGATGATGTGAACCTGATGGGGAAAAACGGAGAAATCTGGACTTAAATTAGAGGATGAAAGGGAAGAATTCATCTATTAATTCTAAAAGGCTTAAACAATTAACTGTTACTGAAACTAGGATGCAGATTGGAATCAAATAAGAGAAAGAGTCATTTTTAAAAAATGTTTATTTATTTATTTTGAGAGACAGGGGAGAAAGAGCATGCACACATGAGAGAGAGAGCAGGGGAGGGGCAGAGGGAGAGGGAGACAGAGAATCCTAAGCAGGCTCTGTTCTAACAGCAAATGGACACAGGGCCTGACCCCTTGAACCGTGAGATCATGACCTGGGCCGGTATCAAGAGTCGGTCGCTTAACTGACCGTGCCACCCAGGTGCCCCAAAATAGTCAATTCAAAGGCCTGAAGCTTGCTGAATGGAAACACAAGAAAAGGAAGGAGAAGACCTAGAATCTAAATCAATGTTAAAATAACTAACACAGCACGGTAAGTTACACTTATCTCGACACTTTATATCTGAAGTCTCTTTGGTAGCACAGTAAAAACAGAGCCTTGTATACTGCCTCTCTGTGACAGTGTGGATCAACAAGAAGACACAATGCAAGAAAACAAAGGGGGTAGTAACCCTGATGATTGTGGGTTTGGCCTTTGAAGAAGAAAGTCTTCCTCAAATCTCTCAAAAGCAGAGAACCAGCCAGGCACCACCTCCAATGCAGGGTGGTCTTAGGGAGGAAGGGGGAGCTCCTGAGGTTACTATCTGATCTCATAGGAGTTAGAGGCTCCCCAAGCCCGCTGCCAAAGAGTGTAGCTGGAGGGAAAGGACAGAAAGGTGACCTGTGCTAAAGACAGGATTCTAAAACCGAGAACTCTCTAAATAGAAAGGTGAACTACTAAACAAGGCTATAACTTTTGGCATTTTAAAACACCCACAGGATACTGAAATGCCATGTGATTGGCCACTATCTTAACTATTGCCTAGGAGACAGAACAATGCAATTAAAAGTATATGGACTGTGAGAGCTTGAAATAACTGAGTTGGGGTCCCACTTCTTAGCCTGCTGAGACGCCTTGGGAAAGATAGTCTTAGAACCTCAGTTCCATCATCTACAAAAGGCAACTTGTAATGGCCTTTTATTCCAGAGTATTTGAGATGATGCTACCAGGAGTACCTGTCATACTTATGTGCTAAATAAACATTAGCTCCCTTCCTAAGGGATATGTGGTCCAAACCCAGGGGTCACACCTCCAATTTCTAAAATCATTGGGAAAAATGAATGTTTCTTAACAATGTATTTTATATCCATGAGTAAATGGTGTTATGGGAGAAAAGCTAGTGTAAGTATTTTTAAATGGGAAATCATTCACTCAACAAATTTTGTTGAGCAACTAAAATGTGCTAGGCACTATATATGGTTAATTAAAATCTTATTCAAAAATTGAAAAAAAATCTACTTAATTTATGTATTAAGAACTATCATTGATGATGCTATAGTTTTGATTATAAGAAATACTGAAGTGTATCCTGGACACCTTAAGGGGAAAGAAAAACAATACAAGCTACTGACAAATTAACACCATAGAGAGTACTGCTGAATTTTACATTCTATTATTCCTACTCTCAACCATAAGTCTGATATACTTGGGATGGTCTCTAGGTGTAGTGAGGGATGCCAGATCAATGTCCTTGGGCTTATCAATTGGGATTGGTTCTTTTTTTCTTCATCTTTCTCCCTTAGCCAAGTGGCTGATACTTAAAGTTTATATGAAAAGGAGAGTACTAGGAATCTTCTTTTAATAGGAACTAACATTTGTACAGCTTAAAAAGCACTTTCTTTTTATCATCAAACTTAATCCTCACATATTAAGTAGGCATTTTCTCCTTTTCCATATAAAAAAGCCGGAGCTCCTAGAAAATTAAATCACTTGCCCAAGGTCTTGGTTAATGGCAAAGCTGTAAGATATCCAGGATTCCTGACTGAAAATTCTGTGTTCTTTTCCTGTGGTTATATGATGAATCAAAAGACCTCTTTTGTAAGCATTTCAAGAGTTTGGAGGGGGTGGGAAATGCAGTGACTATCCATGCTAAAAATGCACTACAGAAGGGAGGTGGAAAAAAATGGAAAGGTTTTAGGAATTATGAAATGCTATATATAAGATTCTTGGTCATCTGAAGCAAGATACTCATTTTATGCATTATAATAACCTAGTTTCTTATTTCTCTCTGTTTTTCAAGACAACAGCTAGAATGAGTGGGTGTAGGGCAAGCAGATGTTACAGTTCTATGGAAATTCCGAATAGGAGAGAAGGGAATGAAGACTTGCTGCCCAGACCTATTAGCCAGAAACTTGTTGGTGTTTATGTGGAACTTACAGGTGTTATGTAACCTAATCTATTCAAGGCATTCAGACACAGAGTTAATACTTGGAAAGCTAGATGCATTTCAGAATAGTGAGCCATTGGCTGCTTTCACAGTACTATATTTATAGTACTATTCTTTACCTTTCTAAACCAAAAGTCACATATATGCCAAAGCAACACATATGTATCTCCATAAAAGATCCACATTAAAAATATCAGAGACACAGTGTTGGCAATGGTAATAAGTCTAGACACAGACAGATGAAACCTCATTTTGATGGGACAAGTCTGAAAACATCTGTTTCTATTTTCCAGACATGATATGAAAATGGAGCAGTCAATATATCTAAGTCGCAGACTATGCCTGATGATGGTAAAAACTGGTCAATCCTAATTTTGCCACTGTGGAACATTACAGGACAGGTGTGAAACTAACTTGAAGGAAGAAAGCAGAGGATCCTGTACTTCAAATATACAATAGGATGAAGATATTTTGACTTCACTTGCATTGCCCCCAATTACTAATGGCTTTTTCAAAATTGGTTTTTGCTTAAACTAAATACAGGGGAAGTTCTCTTAACAGACCCACTGGACTGATATTTTTTTGTGAAAACATCTGTTGGAAAAGGCAGACTCATATGTAGTCTTTCAACCCCCTGTCAGCTGTGCAAGAATGGGCCTTTAGCCTGGAATACTTTCTTATCAAGAAATAAAGAAAGTCCTCACAGCCTGTGCTGGATGTATAACCTTGCGCAGGAATACCTTTCCTTGTTTCAGACTCAGTGTGTGCTCTTTGTTTTGCTTAAATGTGTGGCACCTGGCCATATGGCACCTGGCCAACTCCCCTAACTCTGTCTGTCCCCTTCAGCTGAAGGATAGGGTCCTTGAGCTATAGCACAGGAGGGGTGTGTCTAGGTCAACTGCCCCTGTGGGGTAGCTACCCAGACAAGCCCAGCCAACATCAGTCAACTCCAACCCACCCCCTAGATGCATGAGAAATAATACGTAATACTTTTCAGCCACTGAATCTTGGAGTGGTTTGTTATGCAAAAAAAGCTAACTGATGAGAAGTCATCTTATACATCACTGTGTTGTGTGGTAAACACCACACTCTATTGGGAGACTGTAACATACTTAACATGTACTATGTATGAAGTTTGCTCTCATATAATTTTAAAATTTTGCTCTTATGTCATTTTTATATAAATTAAATTTAGTATTTGTGTTCAGTCATTTTATATCACTTTACCCAGTATAGATGGACTCATATGATATAAAATGCTGGTAACATCATGTTTATGTGCCTGCACTCTGTCCCCACGCAGGCAGTAACTGTCATAGACCTATCATTAGCTCTTATTGTCATAAAACTTTCAACATATTAATGTAAATGAATGTTTTCATAATCTGATTCTTTTTTTTAACGTTTATTTTTCAGAAAGAGAGAGAGAGAGAGAGAGAGAGAGAGAGACAGAGAGGAGAGACAGAGAGAGAGGGAGACACAGAATCCAAAGCAGGCTCCAGGCTCTGAGTTGTCAGCACAGAGCCCAACGTGGGGCTTGAACTGAAGTTGGACGCTCAACTGACTGAGCCACCCAGGCACCCTTTTGTCATTTGATGCTTAATTTTCTTGTGGTCAACAGAGACTACACTATTTGTAAACTAATCAAATTTAATTGATTATTCTCATTTCTAGATTTGATGAAGCTTAAAAGACAATATGAACTAGTAAACCTTATTTGCAAAATACCCTAGGCATCCTGAAATAGTTAAAACAAATGTGGCTTTCAGTGAAAAGAACCTCTTGTTTTCCTTATAAAGCTGAAACTATTTCCTTCCACATGTAATGACTACAATAAGAATATACCTTTTGATAATCTGGGGATGTAGAGGAAAGGAAATGATACACAAGATACAGTGTTATTCGTCAATGAAAAGTATTTAAAACCAACGGCCAGTGGCCATTCTTATTTGGAGCTGGGAAAAAGGAAGATGAAGAATTGGCTGTGGATGGGGATAAGCTTGTACCAGGTACATGTAGGCAGTGATGGATCAGAATGCTGATATGCATCCCCCACCCCCCTACAAAGCAAGACTCTGACTGTCTGCCAACATTTTCCCATAGGTCTTCACCAAGGGCTGGGGGCAGTATAGTAAATGTAGAGGGTGGAACTAGTGAGTGAAGGGAAATTCATCTAACACGCTCTGGGATTTCAGCTCCTGGAAGCTAGGGGTGACCAGGAGAGCTGAGGGAGAACTTTGCAAGGAATTCTTGGCCTTCACAGAGTGTACAAGGTAGCCTTCCTCAGTAGGCTTGGGTCAGGTAGCGGGGGGGCTGGGGGACATCTTCCAAGGCACAGAAAGCCAGGGGCAGGACTGAAAACAAAGAGCACTCTCTAGGGACCCAAAGACTTGGCATCTAGGCTATAAAGGAGAGGGAGATCTCTTACAACTTGGAAAGCCATGTGTCTATAAATCTCTTAAATCTTGCCAGTGGTCAGAGCTCAAGCTCTGTTGAAGGGAAAAGATCTAATCTTGCTCTCAAAAGATTAGTAACAAACTGAATCACACAGAAGCTTTCAAGCTTTAAAGCCCTGCCCCAGCCCGACCATGGACTGACTCAGCCCTTGCCTCCTCCACTGGCCTAAGAGGAAAGGGTATGTTCTTTTTGGAGATGAATGTTATTTACTTCAGAATTTACTGTGCTTTGCATGCAATGTGTGGTATGTAATTCAAAAATTAAAAACACACAGAGAAGCAAGAAAGTCATCGTTCAATAAAAGCAGATGCACAGATGACTCAGACAGATGATTATTTGTTACAAAACTGATGAATACTCTAATACTGGCAGCATTTCCTTCACAGAGATACATTAACAAACAGGTACATAATCCTAGCACCCAAAGAGAGGTGCAGAAAGTCTTTTTTTTTTAATTTTTTTGTTCTAAAGACATAAAAAAATTCTTAGGATTTACTCCATTCCAGATCCTGACTTAGATACTGAAGCGGCAAAACAACGTATAGTCTCTTCCTGGAACTTACATACAGTCTCCTGGGAAAGACAGACCTTAAGTAAACGTAAACCAAACTAATAAATGCAATAATATAAGCATAAAAAGAATGGTATAGAAGGCATGGGAGATGAAAGGAGAAGAGTCCGGAAAGCTTCAAAGCGAAAGATGTTTGAAGTCAAGTTTTTTAGGATGAGTGGGATTTCACAGATGGAGACAAGAGACAGGGCACCCAAGAGGAAGGATAAGGAAGGATGTGAAAGAATGGTAAGTATGGTATAGTTTCGGGAGCCCACCAGCAGTCCAGTGGTTTTAAACAGCACAGGGATGAGGGAATATGTTGGGAGGAAGGAGATGTGATTGGGCAAGACAGTTGGAGCCAGAATGGAAAAGCCTTTAGTAGCACAACAAAGACTACGGAGAGCTTTTAAGCAGGGAAATAATAAAATCAGATTTACATTTGTGACAAATATTTCTAGGACTTGTGACACTACATTATTATTGTTTATAAATTAGCCTCTGCCTATGAGCACTTGAAGGGTAAGAAAAGATGATAGGAATTGATCAAAGATGAAACAAAATAAGATTTGAGAGATGACATTAAGAAAATTCCCTGAGCTTTATGCTGAAATTGTGATCTTTATTACTAAAATGATTACACAATACCATTTTTACATTTATCAATCATGAAATTTATTAGTAGGGCAATCCTGGTTCAATTTGTTTTCATACAGGGACATAAGTTAAAGCTTAGTTTTAAAATTTCAAAGTAGACTATGTTTTAAAAGACACAAGTATCATTTCAGGAAGAGTTAGTTAATTCAGAAAGAGAAGTATATCACTTAGGGATGTGTTAGGCTACAGATACTGCAGAAAAACAGTGGCTTAACCAAAAATGAGGTTTATTTATTCACTCAAATCTAACGACTGGCAGTTCAGGACAGGGTAGTGGCTCAATAATGCCATCAGGGACCCAGCTTTTTTCTGCACTTTCCCCTGTGCCATCCTCACACACAGCTTTTGCATTCATACTCTCAAGAAGGCTGTTGACTTCCATGCATTGTATTCACACTTGGAGCAGAAAACAAGGCAAGAGCAAAGTGCCAGAGGACACAGGGCTAAAGGAACAAGTTAGTGCAGTTATGCTAAGTGAAATAAGTCATACAGAGAAAGACAGATACCGTATGTTTTCACTCCTATGTGGATCCTGAGAATCTTAACAGAAGACCATGGGGGAGGGGAAGGAAAAAAAAAAAGGTTAGAGAGGGAGGGAGCCAAAACATAAGAGACTCTTAAAAACTGAGAACAGGGGCGCCTGGGTGGCTCAGTCGGTTAAGCGTCCGACTTCAGCTCAGGTCACGATCTCGCGGTCCGTGAGTTCGAGCCCCGCGTCGGGCTCTGGGCTGATGGCTCAGAGCCTGGAGCCTGTTTCCGATTCTGTGTCTCCCTCTCTCTCTGCCCCTCCCCCGTTCATGCTCTGTCTCTCTCTGTTCCAAAAATAAATAAACGTTAAAAAAAAAAAATTAAAAAAAAAAAACTGAGAACTGAGGGTTTATGGGGGGTGTGAGGGAGTTCAGGTTGGATGAGGAGTATTGAGGGGGGCATCTGTTGGGATGAGCACTGGGTGTTGTATGGAAACCAATTTGACAATAAATTTCATATAAAAAAAAAATAAAAATAAATAAATAAATAAAAATAAAAAGCTTTCCTGGGACTACTGCCAAGCGAAATTCAACTTGTATTTCATTGGCCTGAAGTAGGTCATGTGGTCATCTCTAGCTACATGGGAGTGTTGGAAGGTGCGTCTGCTTAGCTGGGTTCACTGCCATCCCGACCAAAATTTCTGCTAAAATTTCTGCTAAAGGAAGAAGAGAAAAATGGATTTGGGTAAGCAGTGAGCAGTGTTTGCCACAGAACATAACATAAAACTTCACCCAGCTTTTCCGTTAGGTTGCAATAGTTTGCAATCCAACTGTCAAGAGACCCATGTCCAACGCCCTGCATGCCTATGAGGGAGGCATATAATTTTCTCTTTTGTAAGCAGTTCATGTTTGCTATTAATGTAGGCTACTTGAAAGGATGTTCCCAGAATACTTTGATTTGAAGAATAAACTTAAAACAGAGACAGCAATTTTTGAAGTTTACCTAAATTCATTACATACGAAGGGCTTGTTGAAGTCACTACAGATGACTGGCAATTTTATCTTTTGTGTACACCAATACTGGTGAAAGTATGCCCACTTGTTACACATCCAAGTAGCAGAAAAACAAACACCTGCACATGTTCAATATTCTAGATGCTTACCAGGAAGGCTAGGATAAGCCAGCTGCTACTTTCCTTCCTGCCCAAATATTTTCCAAATATTAAGCTATTTTTGTTATTGCAAAGAGGTAACAAAATTCACAGAACTAAGCTTTTAACAACTGGCTACTATATTTATGGCAGATGGCTACATTTACAATTATTAACAGTCTTGCTACTGTTTGAATATAAAAAACCAAAAAAGCCACATAAATTACATGCTCAGTTGCCTTTTTTCTAATTTAACTTAAGGGAACAGGAATTAATTTGATCTATTTTAAATATTTGCCAACAGGATGAGTTCAATGACGTATGGAAGGATAACACTGAATTCACTGTCTTTCTACCTCTTGCCACTAAACAATATATCAGCTTGCTTTTCTACTGAAATTGCATAAAATAGATAGGACAGCTAATTTAAACAGTTGTTTGCACATTCAATATTTATAACCCGAATCTTGCATGACTGACTGGAAGCAGTGAGTTAGAAGGTTTAGCTCAGCTGCTGCCTGGAGTGATGGATGGCCTCGAAGAATTTCTTGTTCACTGACCAGATCAATCACATAACAGAATAAAATAAATAAATAAATAAATAAATAAATAAATAAATAAATAAGATCAGCCTTAAACTAGATTCCCAACATTTCCATCTGTATGCAAAACTGTTGCAGGAAGAAATGTATCATAAAACATAATGTGAAGCTACTTAAAAATAATAAAAATCCACCAGAGATGCTGTAGAATGCAAATAAAAAAGACAGGGTGACAGAACGATAGCTTATGTTTTAACTGAATATTAACTGAGACTTTATTATATCTATAATCCAAAAGTGTTGTCAATTTATAGTAATATTTTGACTGAGCTCAGACTCATAAGTAAAAGGGTTTACAAATCATTGAAATTCAAGGCTGCAATTTGGGGGGCAGTATTTGAGTTGAATGTTATTGAATTGAACTAAAATGTGGTGTTGTGGCCATTACTATATACTGCTGTTTTTAATTATTCCAGTGGCCATTCTAAAACATGAGTCTGTTAAATAAGGAGTGAGCAGACATCTGAGGTCTCAAATTAGAGCAACCCATCCGTTAATGTGCATTAATGGGGGAAAGTGGTAGTGCTGTGTGCAGGCCATGGCTAGTAAGACCCTCCTCAGAGCATGCTACAACTGGTTTCACTGGTTTGTGGGAGTCCCTTGGGAGCATCTCTTTCCAGCTCCTCATTCAGTGATGTCACGTTGGCATCTTGAAAGCAGCCAGTGGGAACGTTTACCCCACAGAAATTAGCAAATGTTCAATATCAGGGCTCCTCAATACCCTACTCCCTCTGCAGAGCTCATTGGTACACATGTGCCAGCACATAGCAGTGTAAGTTGCTCCTCAGGTCCGGGTCGGGCGTGGGCTAGGAGGCTGAGGGGACCCAGAGCTGAAAAGCTTGGATCCTGCTGAACAGGTGCAGGAGGGGGCAGTCCCAGACCCCGGATAATCCTGAAGTTACCCTGGGTGTCTAAGGATGTCTGGAGGTCGCAAGAAGGACAACAGCAATGGCATCTGCCACTTTCTGTGGCCCGCAGGCATTCATCTATTCTCTTCTTGAGCGAGTTTACCCCTCCAAGCAGAAGTCAGAGGAGAAAGAGTAATAAAATGGGGAGAATTACAAGAAATGAGAAGGAGAAGGAAGAAGGAAAAAGAAAATGAGAAAAACAATGAAAAAGGAAAAAGTAGAAGGCAAAGGGCAAGAATAAAAAAGGTGGAGAGGAAAGAGAAGGCAAAGGAAAGAAAGACAAGGCAAGGAGAAAGAAGGATTTAGAAGAGAAAGAAGAAATAAAATGAGGGTAAGAGAGAAAAGAAGAAAGAGGAGAAGGGAGGGAGTCATAGAAAGAGCAGGGATGTGGAGAAAGAACAGGGGCTTTCAGACTTCTGCACACACAGGCAGAAAAAGGTCCAGAAATGCTAGATGCATGGGTGGGCCCTTGGGTCTAAACTGAAGAGACAGACTCTAGAGCTGAAGACAGAACCTTTCTGCAGCTCAAGTCTCTTTTCCTCTTTAGTGGCCAGAGCTTAGGGTTCTCTTTTGAGCCAATGGGTGAGGAAAATTTGGCTATATTTCTGATAGTCAAGCAGAACCAGGGAACAGATGCTGGCAAGACGACAGAGCCTGGGTTCCGGCCACCTCATGGGTTTCCAGAATTCCCCACGGTGGTGGTTTTCAGACATCAAGGGCATCAAGCATCACCTAGAGGGACTTGTTAAAACACGGATTGCTGGTTTCTCCCTCAGTACTTCAGGAGTGGAGCCTAAGAATTTGCAGTCCAAATTCCCAGGCTGCTGATGCTGCTGGTGTAAAACATGAACTTAGTAAAATAAAACATATCCTGGAAATGATTACAACCCACACCTTAAGATCTTATTAACGAGCATCTTAGGAAGAATTCAAGTGAGAGAAATACAGGCTAATAATGAGGGGCAGAAGTCCTGAGAGGGAAGAAAGGCATCACAGATCAATTATTCCTGCTTACAATTATGACTTCAACTGGCTGTGGCATTTATAAATGTTTCTCTAGTAGCCAACTCTGGAGTCTCTGACTCCCTCCCTGAAATCTCCATACCCTCAGGGCTAGGTCTTCTGAAATCATTTTTATACCAATGAGCACAACTGAACTGAACAGAAGTGAATGCCTGACCCCAACTAACACAATCATATTCACTCTCTAGGTATTTTGAAATTGCCTGGTAGGACTGGAAATGAAGCAGAAACACAGAACAGCTGAGCCAGAGGAGTGAGAGGGAGTGCTTAAGGCTTTCTAATGCTGGCTTCCACACCCAGCTGCATCAGTATCCTTGGGCTTCTGTGACATTCCAACATGCCTGCGTTTGATGCCCCTACTGTGCTTTAATTCACTGAAGCTGGTTTGGTTAACCGAAATAAGTCAAACGAATCTAGCCTCTCTCTGAAACTATGGAGCTCATGACCCTTTGACACATTGGACATACCTTGCTGATTCTGGTATTTTCACCTTTGTTAGTAGCCTCTGCCAGGGTGCTACCACAACGCTGGTGAGGGAACAAACAAACAAACCCTTATGCCCATTTCTTTTTGTGCTGGAAAAGTTTTATGCACACATCCTCCTTACCATCTTTAAAATATCAGGTAAAACAGTTATTTCTATTTGTTACTGAGAATATCAGTTAGGACTCTATGTCAAAAGTTAACAGAAAACCCAATTCAAGCTAGCTCACTTAATAAATGAAATTTATTAGCTCACATAATTGGAAACCACAGAAGTAGGACAGGCTTCAGGGGTGACTGACTTAACAGCTCAAAACAGTCATCAATGACCCAATTTCTTTCTCTTTCTCTCCTCTGCCACCTGAGTCAGCTTTATCCTCATGGTCACATGACAGTTGCCAGATGCAAATGATGCTCCAGTCCAGCAACCTAAACAAGAGACCTAAAGTTCACTCTGATTGGGCTAGAGTAGGTCAGACTCCCACTCCTAAAAGAATAAATGTGGCTAAGTGGATGGAATGTACTAACTGACCTATCAATCAAAGTCCACACCAGGGGCTGGCTATGTTGTCATCACTTTTACTAGAAATACAAAGACTGCCATTAGGCAGGAGGAGATATCCAAACAAAACACAGAAAATTTTAGGAAGAGAAAAATGTGGCAAAGTATGCTAGGCAGAGAGCCAACAAGTGTCTACCACACTTGTTTCTTATATGTGTAACTGGAAAATAACTTAAAAATTCACTTCATTTTGTAACCATTATAAATAATAACTGATACAGGCAAGAATCATCATGCTAAACTAGTAAAGGAAACCTTGATGAGGACCAAGATATTTACACACTATCATGGCATATCCCCATAAATGACTTAATAATTTAAAGAGAAAAGTCGTAATTTAACCATGAGGAAACCTCGAAGACATCACTTTAACCAAGGGATCAAAGTTACCACCACCTAAAATGGAATGAACCAACATCATATGCCTCTTGGTAAAATGCACTGAGAAGGATACAACACCTCTTTCATAGTATTTCTAAAGTCAAAAATGTAGAACTTGAATCTAATAAGGAAAACATCAGAAAAACATGATGAAAGGGCATTCTACAAAATAACTAGCCTGAACTTTTCAGAAAAGTCATTGATGTGAAAGACACAGAAGAGCTGAGGAACCATTTCAAATTGATGGAGACTGAAGACAAAGAAAACTAAATGAAATGTATAATCCTAGACTAAAAACATAATTGCTACAAAGGACAATAGGTCTATACCATGAGTAATAATACTGCATCAATGCTGAATACCCTGATTTTGAAAATTATACTGTGGTTGTGTAAGTGAATGTCTTTGTTATTAGTAGGTACACACTCAAGTATTTAGTAAAGGAGTAGAAGGTCTGCAATTCACTCCCAGGTAGTTTAGGGAAAATGTGTATGTACACACACACACACACACACACACACACGTGCGTATACACAGTGAAAGTAAAAGCAAATGCGGTAAAATGTTAATTGGTGAATTTGGATAAAAGTAGTTCTTTGTACCATGTTTGCAATTAATTATTTCAAAATAAAAGTTTAAAATATTTAAAAATTATTTTAAAGGGTTTTTTTAAATGTTTATTTATTTTTGAAGGAAAGAGAGACAGACTGTGAGCGGGGGAGGGGTAGAGAGAGAGGGAGACAAGAGAATCCAAAATGGGCTATCAGCGCAGAGCCCGACGTGGGCCTCGAACTCACAAACCACGAGATCATGACCTGAGCCGAAGTCAGTCGCTCAACTGAATGAACCACCCAGGCGCCCCAAAATAATTAAAAATTATTTTCGACTGCATGTCCCTACAATTTTTCTCAAAGCATGAGGTACTATTGCTTTGCACTGTGTATCACTTAAGTTTCATAAGGTCAAAAGAGCTGACAGTAAATCATAATTTTCTTTTAACTTATTTATTAGAAACTCAGCTGGTAAAGGATGGTATGTCTTGGCCAAAACCTGTTGTTTCCTTTTCTTCTGGGCACAGAGCCAGACCCTACTTCCCAGCTTCCAATGCTGTTATGGGTGGTAGAGGAGTTCTGGCCAGAGGAATGTGACCTCAAATATCTCCCCATGTGATTCTCTAAACTCTCTCTTCTGTACCTGCTATCCAGATACAGAAGATCCAGTAGAGGACTCCAAGGTCCTAGATGGAAGATGGAAGGAGTGTAGGTCCCTCAATGATTGTGTGTGATCAGAGCCCCTACCTGGCCTGAACTGAATTACAGCAAGAACAGAAAACAAACTTTAATGTGTTACATTACTGAGATTAGTGGGTTATCTGTTATAGCAGTTAGCCTACCTGACTAATAAAGTCACTTGAGTTATAAAATAGATTAATAGGAAGGCAATGCTCCAGGAAAATGCACTGAGAATATCATGTGCTTGCTTTCAGAATATACTTTAGAAGAGCAGTTCTCAAAGTGTGTTTAAGGGACTCTTGGTTCTCAAAGAGCAGTTTGGGGATCCCAGTCTCCAAGACCCTTTCAGGGGCTCTGTGATGTCAAAACTATTTTTGGAACAATACTAAGACATTCTTTGTCCTTTTCATTCTCTTATGAGTACACAATGGAGTTTGCCAGAGGTGAAATGACATATTATCCCATAAGAGACTGAATACAGAATCAGGTATGAGAATACACCTGTCTTCTAGTTAGCCAGACATTAAAAAGATTTACCGAAGTGTAAAATAATGCCACTCTGTGCTCCTTTTCTTGTTTGCTTTAGAAAATATAGATATTCTATGCTGGTTATTCAGAGTTACTTATGCTAACATGTAATAGGGTTATTATTTCTAAATAATATACATCTTTCAAATTTACTTTTAATTTCTAATACACTAAATACTGACAAATATAACCCACATAAATGAAAACTCTTTGGAGTCTTCAATAATTTTTAAGTGTGTAAAGGGGTCCTGTGACCAAAAAGTGTAAAAAAAAAAAACACAGTTTCACAACAAATAGGAGTACATACAAAAGTCACAACATTTTAAATAAAATAAATCCATATTGTTAAAATATAAAGGATGGTATAGTGATAGTCTCCCGTTGACCTTTATTAACTGAAAAGCATAGTGTCTAGGACACAGTAGGTGCTAAATAGATAATTGTTAAATTAGTACATTGTACAATGGTGAGGATATCCGTATTTAAGAGTGTTATGATAACTGGATGGGACAATACACATATGTGTTTGTGTATATTATCAGTGTTCACAATTACTTACTATCACTTTTATGTAAGATGTTTATATATCCCCAACCCACTGACTTTAAGCTTGGCTGTATGACTTGAGTCGGCCAATGGATATAAATATAAGTAACATGTCCCACACATATCTGAGAAGCTTTAAATTCATTGGTGTGGTTTTGCTCAGACTCTTGCTCTTCTGCCCTTGCCTCATGAAGAGCATGTCCCACACAGGGGCTGTTTGTTCAGTGCAGGTTCTAGAATGAGAAGACACAGCCTAGATATGTAGTTGACCTAGAGCTAAAGCATGGCTACAGCTCACCTGAAGCTCTCAGGTCATGTGAGACAGAAATATATATAAAAAACCTGTTGTAAGGCACCTTAGCAAACTTGGCAAATACAGTATGAAATGAGCTTAACATAATGTAGATGTTCAACAAACCTAACCAATCTACTCAGTGCTTAATCAGCTAAAGAAGCACTAAAAAAAAATGGTGCTTAGTCCTTGAGTGAGTGCACAAAGCAGAGCCTACCCTGATTAACTAAGACATTTTATACAGGATTCCACATACATGAAGTACATGACATAGGACAGGAATAACATCAAAGTAGATCTCACTCTAAGTGGCAACTGGGTTGCTCAGTCAGTTAAGCGCCTGACTCTTGGTTTTGGCTCAGGTCATGATCTCACAGTTCATGAGTTTGAGCCTTGTGTGGGGTCTGCGCTCACATCAGTGGAGCCTGCTTGGGATTTCTCTCTCCTTCTCTCTCTGCCCCTCCCCAGCTTGCTCTCTTTCTCTCAAAAAATAAACGTATTTTTTAAAAAAAGTAGATCTCACTCCAATAAAAAATTCTGGCTACTATGTACCCCTAAATACCACCCACTAGAGGGGCTCAGGAATCTGTAGAGCTCATGGGCAGCTAACTGAGAAAGAAAGAGGTTCTGAGGTAACTGAAAAATGTTTACACTCAGAAGGGAGTACAAGTGGGTCTATCAGCCCATCTGCCTGCCCTCCCCATACCCTCTTCTCAGGGTATCTGTTTTCTGAAGCTGCAACCAAAGACGGCTGGCTTAAGGCCAATGATTGGCCAATAACTGATTCTGATTATTCTTTCAGATCTATGCATTGTAAGATACACCTACTGAATCTGGTCAGACAGTGATGGGTATTGGAGTTGTAGGGTCACAGAGGGACTTACTGGTAGCCATATTTGCCCACATTCACAATGACAAACAGAGGAAGGTGGTCTGTGAGATGAAACAGAACAGAGAAGACTCACAGGATAAGAAATGAGAGAGAAAGAGAGAGGAAAAGAGAGAGAAATTAATGACAACCATCACCTCCTAAGAGGCCTGTATCAAGTTGTACATTTGGGTTCTTATAAGCTCTCCATGTTCTAATACTTATCCTTCTACCAGACATAATTTAAATTGATTAATGTCCTTAACAACCAAACAATCCTTAAAAGTAGGTTTTTGGTTTTTTGTTTTTTTTTTGAATTTTGCTAATCCTGACCCCAACACAGAATTAATTATTTCTGGTGGTTTTTAGAGGACAGGGATTGGGGAGGAACAGAAATTCAGATTATGGTAACAGAATTAACTTTCCACAACTGGTAGTCCAAAGTACTTGCGCAAGTAACTTCACTCTCAAGGTGTCAAAAACCATGATTATAAAATCATACTACATCTTTCCCTTTTTCCAACGCAAGCACTAAAAAGCAGCAAAGATGTCAAGCAAAGATGCTAGAGAGTCAGGAGTTCTGGATTTAGTGTTGGCTTTGCCTCTAAGAAACTTTGTGTCTTGAAAAATGTCACATCCCTTTTCTGAGTCTCAGGGTTTTTTCTGTAAAACATAGGGGTTAGATATGATTTATAGATCCCCTACAATAATAGAGAACTGAACTTCTAAAATGTTTTAAAAGTTTATGCTAACACATCAATTTCTAAAATATAGTGAATGTGTACATTTTATTACAAATCACTATGTTTATGGTATAGCAGTAATCACATATGTTTTAAATAATTTATTTTCCAAGTTGTAAATCAATGGCACTTAATCTCAGAACAAAGCGGATGGTAATACCTATGTATAGCAAACAGAACAGCTGTACCTATTTACTGCTAACAAATGTAACCAACCTCCAACCATCTTGAGGATTTCATATCATTGTCATTGTTTCAATTTATTATAATAGCTTTTAAAATATGAAAAAGATATAAAATGTAAGATCACTAATGTGTTCTAATAAAAAAGTGCTGACTACTTGGTTTTAATTAAAGTTCTCTTGGAGTTCTGTTATGGGCTTACAATCAGAATTTTTATCAAAAAGCCAAATGTGATGCTCCTTAGCTTTAATCCAGCCTTGAGAACATTTACTTACATATACTCCTACCCACATAACCATTTTGAGAAAACTCAAGGGTACTTATTTCTCCTTACGTAAGTTCTCCTGACTCTCTTCATTCTTCAAAATAGTTACTATCCTGCCAGCAGAGGTGTAGCTAGAAGAAATGTACTTTATACTTGGCAGGGCAAATAAAAGGTTAAATTAAGGCTCAGTTAGTAGTTTTCCAGGCATTAAGGGCTGAGAAGAGGAAAGCTGGACACTTTCTTAATCCCATTCACCTCCTTCTCACTCTAATTCTTATTTCTTTTTCTATCTTTTTCTAATCTAAGAACCACTTTGACAGTATATTAACACATTTCAGCATAATACAATATAAACTAGAATTACTGAGGACTCACCATGCACACAGAATTCTTCTAAGTGCTGTGAGTGACCACAGTGATGAATAAGTTGTCCTTATCCTCAAAGTAATCATATACACAAGTATGGGAACACTGAGAATGGAGAGACTGACTGCAACCAGAGAACTCGGAGAGGATTCATGGAGAATACATATTTGAGTTTGGCCTTCACCTAGGGTTTCAAAGGTGAAGAGACAGGATTAGGTTGGATGGAAACTTAAGCCAAAGGCATAAGAGCGTGTTTGGTGTTCAGCAACCAGGGTGTCTATGGCAAGGGGAAGGGAGTGGAGTGAGTCATGGAGGGAGAGGGGCATCAGGTCAGATCCAAAAAGACCATGGGTGCCCAGTGACCACCAACTCGGTAGGGCCTTTGGATGAAGAAGCTTGGGCTGTGGCAAATTTGATGGTCATGGATCTAGGCTGCCTATGACCAAAGGTTAAAACTTAAAGTTCAAATGTTGATCATTAAAAAAATAAAAGCAAATGTTAAGAGTTCCCAGCAACAGAGGACTTCAATGTAGTTGCAATTTGCAATGTCAGCTTACTTTAACTATGCAGTACTACTCAATTTTAAAGAGAAGGTCGAACCACGTATCAGTGGATTTCAATCTTTTGAGGGAGAAATGGCATCCTCTGCTCGTATAAAACATATAAACATTATCAACCCAACATGTACATAAGATTGAAAAAAAGAGAGAATAGGACTTAGAAATTCAAAGTTCAGGGCTCCTGGCTGGCTCAGTCGGAGGAAGCATACAACTCTTGATCTCGGGTTCATGAGCTCGAGCCCCAGATGGGGGGTAGAGAATAAATACATAAAACTTAAAGAAAAAAAGAAAGAGGGGTACCTGGGTGGTTCAGTTGGTTAAGCATCTGACTCTTGATCTTGGCTCGGGTCATGATCTCACAGTTCGTGAGTTGAGCCCCACATCAGGCTCTGTGCTGACAGCACGGAGCCTGCCTGGAATTCTGTCTCTCCCTCTCTCTACCTCTCCCCCCCACCCCATGCATGCATTCTGTATATCTCAAAATAAATAAACTTAAAAAAAAAAAAAAGAAAGAAATTTGAAGTTCAAAGATAGCTCCATTGGGATCCAAATACACTAGCCCCTGAAAATCTCATGGTCTAGTTAGGGTATGGAGTTGGTTGCAGAGATACATAAATAATAAGACCATTATGTGATAAACGCTATAATAGATTTATGTGTAAGTGCTATTGTAAGATACATTCATGATTTATTATACATATTTCATTCCATTAAAGTTATTTCTGTGAATCCAAATAAAGATGCCAAAGTATTTGCGCATCCAGGTAAGAAATTCTACAATTTATGGGGGCAAAATTACAAAAATCAGGAATTCTAGAGATACCAGCCCTCCCCATTGAGGGTTTCTCCTTGTATTTATTACTGGACGACTTAAAGCCAAATGACTTCATAAAGTTTCATGACATATTTTAATTGCTAACAAGGAATTTTGCTTCCACATTAAGAAGTTCTAGAATGCTCCATTAATAAAAATTCCTTTATTATTATAAGTTTTATAATAGGGACCATATAAGTCCCATAACATACATATTATATTGTATTTTGTAGATGTTTAAGATGATTTTATTTTGAATAACTGAAATTACTAAGTGCCAGACTAAAAATAAAATGCAGTGATAGGGAAGGAGAAACAAACTAGATGAATTATTTCTCCTGACAATAAAAAGTAAGCTATGTATCAATGACATTGAAGAAATCGATCTTTCCAACTCTGCCATATCAAAGAAGGAAGAGCATCTGGAAGATATGTGATTTGCTATGAGTAGTCTTTAATCATCCCTGCTAGTGAAGGAGAACACGGGCACTGGTAAATAGCAAAGGCCTAAATCTTATACCTTAAGTGCTGGAAATTTATATGCTTTGTTTTTCCCAGGGCCTGTTTCTTCACAGATGAACCTTCTTCTCTATCTGTGATTCCACGCTTGGCCCGGTCACCTGTAAGTCCCTTCAAACCAATGCTCTGAAGCCGGGAGTTCCTACAGTTGTCTTCTAAATAAATTGCTAACACCCATACTCAATGGGTGGGAGTCACGTCTCTTCATGTTTATGCTGATCACTTTCTTCCAGATAGAGAACTGGCATGAGTCACTAGTCAAGCAGACTTCGATAAAAGAAAAGCTACTTTTCCATCTCTCGTCAGGGATGAGTACCATGAAGATTTCACAGGAAAACAGACATGCCCAACTTGTCTCAAAATGTTTTAGAAGGACAATCTAAAAATTAAATATCCCTGCACTCTTATTTAGAGACATAAAAAATTGTAAATTATGCAGTTACCGTTTGACATTATCCAACTCAATCCTCATAATTACTCCATAAATAGGTATAAATATCATCCCCATTGTACAGATGAGGCTGTGACACACAGAGGACTCAGCAACTTGCCCAGGGTCTTCAAGCTAACACACGGCAAAGCCAGTGACTCCCAAACCTGCAAGATGACTCAGGACAGGACTCTGACTTATGCCCTGATGGTGTTTGGGACAATAATTTATCTGCACAGTGCTTTAACAAATGCATGGCCTCTTATTATGATTTGACAGAGTAAGGACACTTCCAAATATTTCCATACATGCAATTTTTCCTTTGCTAGTATTGTGTTTTAGCTTTCAGCATATATCTAGGTTAGCTAAAGAGTACTGCCAAGGTAATTTAGAGAAGTAAAATGAACTGAACTAAGAACCAGAAAGAAAAGATTGCTCAAAAGACATTTAAGAGATTAAAGAATAGAGTATCTGATTTGTACACCTACCACGTGTTACCTAAAACTTCTACACAAAACCTATTTTAAAGCATGCAAATTTAACATATTATGAAAGTCAGTATGCAAAACATCTTAAAGTGCTCTCTTTACGAATGCATGTAACAAAATATACTGATTATGCAAGCACATTTAATTGGACATAATTAAAATAATGAGATTTAAATACTGATGATTTTAAAAAGAAAAAAATAGAAGTCAGAATTAGCCATGAGATACATTCAAAATGTTAATCAAACTCGCAATGTCATGACCACTTTAGTACACCATATTTCTAGTTTAAAAAAGAGCAACTCCTGGCCATTTTTGCCTGGTTCTAAACACACAGTTTAGACATGTATTCACTAAGTGATATAAAGGATTTTATTGGATAATACAATACTTGGTCCTTGGATAACATCATTTTTACAAATAACTTAAAAGCTACACAGCAACCACTATTTTCTTTAAAGGAAGGTGCCAAAATGACCAAAAACATAAAGTAAATTTTCCACGAGAAGCGTTGTGCTTGGTTAAATGGACACAATCTCAAAAGCTCTCACCAATGTCATTCTGATGTAAAGACATGAAATTTAGCTGTTCTTTCGACTCTGGTGGCTTTAAAGTGTCTGAAGAAGACTAATAACGTGTGAAAAGAACAGGTCTGCAGCTGTGAAGCCATATTCCTTTTACTTGGTATACAGTTTCAAAGGAGTCTACTGTCTCCAATGCTCCTGAAGAAGAGGCATTAGGAGCAAAATTCAATAGAGTCGAAGGACCTGAAACTTCTATTAAACTTCTTTTCTGACCTCTTTGTCTGGCTCACTAGCAACAAAATAGGAAAGGTGATGTAGGGGAAACTTTCATAAAATTACCTTAAGGCTAAAGCTTTGTTTTGTAGGATGGGTATGTTTCAGTTTTCCATTTTTACAGAAATGGAAAGCTTTAAGATCCACATGGACCTAAACCTCCTAAAATTTCTTAGAAAAAGCCCCAACATCTCCGATTAACTCTGACAATTACAATAAAATTAAGAAGTTTACATTACCATACACTGAAGAGCAAACTGAGATGGAATTTAAGAGCCTGACCCAAAGGCATATAACCAGGGGATAGAGCAAAAAGATAAAAGAAGAATTCTGGAATGAGCATCACAAATCCTAGATCAAATTCTAGGTTAAAATCATTAAATTCTATTCAGATAGAGTTTCAAATTCAGAATATTGCAATGTGGAGATCACAACAAATCAGTTCAAATTTGAAAGGACTAGGGGCCCTTTCAGAAGTCTCTCTTTTTTAAGAATTTACCTTGTGAGATTCCACATGAAAGTAGTACTCCAAATAGCCAAAGGCTCAAAATGTGAACCCTTCTGGCAATATTTCCCAGGACCTATACAGGCTAAGCATCCCAGCCTCCAAAGAGCACATGATACCCACCACCAGCTTCATAGTGTTTTCATCCCACATCCTGAAAAAGCCCTGGTTGAGATGAGTGAAAATGAGAAAAATAATGTCAGTTCACTAGAGGCATTAACAATATAAAATGTCTCTCAGAATTCATCGAGATAATGACAAAATCAGGAGAAAGGAATTAATGCATCTCAACACTATTCAGTATAATGAATGCAATTCCTGTCAAAAAATGTAATATTCCAAAATCATTTAGTGTGATTGGCAGCATCAAATATAGCAAAATGGATTTCTATTTCAAGATGCAGTTGGTTCTCTTCCAAGAGCTCAGGTTCATAGTGTTCCTCCAGCATACCAGATGTCTGCCCCCAGGTTCTGAAACACCTAACAACCCACACAGGGGAACCACTGGCTTCCCACTGCCATGTACGGAAGAGATCACAAAAGGAAAGAATTCTTAAAAATCTGCTGTTTATTAAATCATTTAACTTCAGGTCAAATAGTGAGCTAGAGATGCACTAAAATACTTTGGAAATGAAAACCGCAACTAATGCTAAGAAATATGCAAGTCAAGGGGCGCCTGGGTGGCGCAGTCGGTTAAGCCTCCGACTTCAGCCAGGTCACGATCTCGCGGTCCGTGAGTTCGAGCCCCGCATCGGGCTCTGGGCTGATGGCTCGGAGCCTGGAGCCTGTTTCCGATTCTGTGTCTCCCTCTCTCTCTGACCCTCCCCCGTTCATGCTCTGTCTCTCTCTGTCCCAAAAATAAAAAAAAACGTTGAAAAAAAAAAATTAAAAAAAAAAAAAAAAAAAAAAAGAAATATGCAAGTCAAAATGAAGAGTTTATTTTTAAAAAGGGAGGGAATTTTATTTTGTGGGTTGACACCAAGAGAGAAGAGAGAATTCCGTTATTTTATTGCTAAATACACTATGCATTAGTACAGTAAACACTCCCTTTGCTCTATACCCAAAATGTAATATGCTTAGATAACTCTGGTCAGGTTATGCAGCTCTGAAGAAACAGGATCCTCTCAGAACGGCAGACTTTTCCTTCCCCAAACTCTAATGCTAACACTGTATTACGGGAAGCCCCTAAAGAAGGTGTAGAAGTCTTACCCCTTTCGTCTCATATAGGATTCAAATAAAATATCCCTACTACATATGTATGCATGTATAGTTAGATAGAAAAATAATGGTATTTTCAAGTATGGCAGCATGGCATAGTGGTGCAGGGCACATATTTAAACACATTCCACATTTAAACTCCAAGTATGAATTCTAGCTCTAAGAGTTAGTAGGTCTATGACCTATGGCAAATTCATGAACCATCCTGGACTTCACTTTCCTCAAAACAGAGGCAATAACAGAGGCTCGTTCTGAGGATTCTTTCAGCTAAAACAAAGTGTTTGGACAATGTCTGGTATATAGCAAGTACTTAATAAATGTAAGCCATTATTATTTTATGTTAATTTTCTCATTTAATTCTTATGACACACCAGTGTAGTAGGTATTATTACTCTCATCCCATGGGTGAGGAGAGTTAAGTAATTTGCCCAAAGTCACACAGAGATAAAACAGGACTGGATCTGTCCAGGTCCAAGCCTACGCTCTTACTTCTACCTAGTACTTCACATGTTACCTACAAGTCTCGCTGTTATGTCATCATAACATTTATCAAGGTGTATTTCAATTGCCTTTTAACTGATCTCTCACCCTCAGAATAAACTCTGTGAGGACAGAGACTGGGTCCTGTTCATTTCAATCCATTTGTCCCCAGTGCCCACTCATCCACCTTTCAGAGCTTTTGTGCCAGGCATTGTTAGGTCCTGGCATATCCAGATGAGTAGAACACACAGGGTCCCTGTCCTCATGGAACTCAAAATCTACCCCAAAAGACAGATAATCAAGTAAGTACAGAATTACAAACTGGTATTGTTACAAAGAAGGAAAAGAATGGGGTGCTAGAAAAGAGCAGAAAAGATGAAATTCATTTAGTGGGGTGAAATCCAAGAAGACCTTTCTGAAGAAGGGGCACATAAATTGAAATGAGAAGACTGAGAAGGAGTCAGCAAGGCGAAGAAATGGGGATATGAACCACTTGTGTGTAGAAGCCTAAGAAAAGACTTCACCTGGCGAAGCCAGTATGGCTGGAAATGAGCCAGTTTGGTGGACAAATGTGAGCGCAGGGCAGACAGGGACGAGATGAGAAGGGAAAGGTGAGAGACCAGAGCACACAGGACTATCAAGAACTTGAGAGCTGATTCTCAGTACAATGGGAATTCCGGGTGGTTTTTAGAAAGCACACTCTATTTTTTTTTTTTCAATATATGAAATTTATTGTCAAATTGGTTTCCATACAACACCCAGTGCTCATCCCAAAAGTAGAAAGCACACTCTAGCTGCAATGTGGAGATTAAAATGAAAAAAGATAGGAGAAGAATCTGGTATATCCACTGGGATGCTCAACAGCAGATGAGGGGTGGCATGATGGCAGTTTGGGACTAGGAGGGTAGAAGCGAGAGTTGGAAAGTGTACAGGTTTGACGTAAACCGCGCCCCCCCTCCAAACCCACCACTCCATGCAAAACACACTGCATGACAGGAATAGGAATTCGGTGACGTGTGGACTGACTGAATGAGTGGTTCCTCAAGCAGAGCCGCTGCTGGTTCTAAGGCATCCACTATCCCACAGATGCGTGACCTCCCCCTGAGCAGTACAATCATCTAGTGGATGTGAGAGACATGGGAAGATGCTGAAGAAATGATGATTGCATTCATAATCCAGCTGGCAAGACTCCACTTACAAAAACCTCTTGATGTGTAAACGTGTCTTTGTGAAACAAAATGCCTCTCCCATTCTGACAACGGAAAATTTCAGAAGCCAGATATCTTTCTGCTATATGGCTTTCCAAGCTTGTTAGAGAAATGTATTATTTAAAATAGCCTGGAGCTATGCTGTTAGAAACACCGTAAAACACGAAGGGCGCTGAAAAAAGTCCTTTCATTTAAGAAAAAAAAATGCTATAGTTACAAAGACAATCTCAACTCGTTATTCTACCTTCTTTCTTGTAAAAATATGGTCTCTGTCATTACTTCCTAAAATGGCAAAATATTTTGATTATCTATTAGCAACAAATTCAAATGCAGAGTTAATACATTTCCTTATAATCTGATAAATTCACAAGATCAGGACACAGAATGTCTTCCCCATATTATTTGATAATTTTGACCTTTGTCCATAAGACATTTATTTTGCTAAAACTATAACTAAAGCCATTTGAAGGGCACCTGGGTGACTCAGTCAGTTAAGTGTCGGCTCAGGACATGATCTCACAGTTCATGAGTTCAAGCCCCACATCAGGCTCTCTGCTATCAGTGCAGAGCCTGCTTCAGATCCTCTACCTGCCTCTCTCTATGCCCCTCTTCCATGCGCGAGCATGCATGCATGCTTCTCTCTCAAAAATAAACTTAAAAAAAACCCAAAAAACAAAAAACTAAAGCCATTTGAAAAATCCAAATACTTGTTTGTCCATGTGGGTATGAGAACAAAACAATCTATGACTACAGTCAAATGAACTCAAAGTCTAATAATTAATTCCACCAAATGTTTCCCTACCCTTACATCAGCCGAGAGCATTCATTAATAATAGGGCAACAGAGGCGCCAGGGTGGCTCGGTCAGTTGGGTGTCTGACTTCGGCTCATGTAATTCACGGTTCGTGAGTTTGAGCCCCGTGTCGGGTCCTGTGCTGACAGCTCAGAGCCTGGAACCTGCTTCAGTATCTGCCCCACCCCACCTGTGCTCTCTCTGTATCTCAAAAATAAACATTAAAAAAATTTTGAAAAAAAAATAACAGGGTAACAAAGTGATAGGCTATTCACATCAGCTGCTCTCTTGCTGTGACTTAAGTTAAACCTAACATACTTGTCAATTTCTCAATAATTGAAGCTTTAGTTATTATCAACTTAGTTAAAACAGTGTATTGCCTAGGGCTAAAACAGTATATTGCCTACGCTAGGATGATAAGCTCAAGTATTTGAGGACACAAATAAAGCTTAATTTTGCATAGAAAAAGAATGCTCATCAGCAGAAGATTCTGCTCCAAGGTCAAGCCAAGAGTCTTACACAGCTTTGATCAGAAGACCAACCACCAGTGCCTCCACTGCTGCTTCCTAAGAATCTAAAAGCACCGGTGGTAGAGATCAGAAGAAAAAAAGGCACTGCACTGGATTTCTATATAAGAAACTTAATAAGCTTAAAAATAAAATATAGTTTGCCTCCTTCCATTTGGTAGGAAACCACTTTCCCTTACACTGGAAATAAAGCTTTATATGGTACTCTGTACCTTTAGAATGCCTTTAGAGAGTCTTGAAAATGCTTTTTCTGCAGAACCAGGGAAAGATACATAAGAGCATCAAATAATTTTTTGGTCCTGTTACTATAAGAACTATTTTAAAGAATTATGGTAATCATGGCAGAGGACAATAGAAAATCTTAGATATTTACTGAGGTTTAAAGTTGAATAAAACGAAGGCAAAAAATTGTTCCATCTGTCCTTTGTCTTTCAAGAAAACAAGACTGTATATTATTACCTAAAATTCATATTTTTCCAACATATGCACAAATCACTAATAATGTACTTCGCATAAACAAAGAGAAAAGAATAACCTGAAATTTATGTTATTCTCATTTTATTAAGAAAGCTCTTCTTTCCTCTGCGCTTGCACCAGTATAACTAGTACAAAATTACCTTCATTAGTAGGAAAAGTTATTTATTCCGGCAGGGAAAATAAAAGACTAAGCTTAGGTACTGGACAGCTATTAACTACAAAGAGAAATGAGAAAATACCATACCTTAAGTCTAAAGTTTTAACAAATGTGCAAATTTGTTAGTGAAATTGTAAGGAATATTCCATGCTATATGAGTACATAAATCAATGCATTATTTCCATTCTCACAATCATCTCAGACCACAGACAGCTCAAGTGAATTAAAGTTGTATATTCTCATTTTTCCTAAAACAATCTGTTCATAGCAAGGCTACTTAAAACAAATATATTCCAGAGCACGGGTAGCTCAGTCGGTTAAACACCTGACTCTTGATTTTGGATCAGGTCATGATCTCACGGTTCCTGAGATCAAGCCCCATGTTGGGCACTGCACTGACAGCATGGAACCTGCTTGGGACTCCCTCCCCAACCCCTCTCTACCCCTCCCCAGCTCTCTATCTCCCTCTCTTTCTCTCAAAAATAAACAAACATTTTTTAAAAATAATAAAGTAAAATATATTCCAAGCCATTCATATATCAACACTGAGGGCCAATATTTCTAGACTAAATAACTATTTTTTTTTTTAAGTTTATGTATTTATTTTGAGAGAGAGACAGAGAGCGCGTGCGTGCACATGCAGGAGGGGCAGAGAGAGAAGGGGAGAGAGAGAGAGAATCCCAAGCAGGGTCCGAACTATCAGTGCAGAGACCAACGTGGGGCTCAAACTCACAAACCATGAGATCATGACCTAAGCCAAAATCAAGAGTCAAGATCAAGATGCTCAACTTAATGTGGCTTGAGCCACATTAAGTAAATAACTTTAAAATGAGGTATTTCAATCCATTGTAATCCAAACATAGTTTTCAATAGCATAGAGTACAAAGTTATCCCTCATTTGAACCAAAAGTTCAAACTTATAAATTATTTTTTTCTTCATGTTATAGGTTGTTTATTGTCAAATCCATAGTCCTTTGATATTTTCTTAAACAGATGAAATTTGCTTTTTTCCCCTTGGGAAATGACAGACTATAGAGATAGCTGAGAAATACGATTAAATTAGTTTAATTATTTCATGTCGGCTTGGTAAGTCACTGCTCTTTAATGCAAAAACTGCCACTTGTAATTAATGACTGTCCATACTGGTTCAATTGATCAAATGTCTAATACACATAAAACATTGAAAGAAGTTCTGTATATCTTACAGCAATTCAGTGGAGAAGTCTTGTCCCAAGGGTATGTAAATCTGAAGTACAAGAAACCTCTGGATCAGTCCAACTAGAATGAGAGAGGAAAAATATACATTAATATGTCCCAACCATTTATATGTGCATATAAACACACACAACCACACACATTCAACAATCTGAAGCTTTTAACGTTTCAGTAATACAGACCTGTAATAACACTACCCAGGAGTTACAGCCTCATTATAAAAGCAAAAAAGTTGACGAAAATCAAACGAAACTCTAACAACAAATGTTGCCTTTTAAAGTCCCATCTGTAGGGTGAAATTTTTATGAAAAATTAAAAAATAGTAATTTTTTATTTACTATTTTTATTAGGTTGCAAGAGAATGTACACAGAGGACTGCATTCAACAGAAACATATAAAATTAAACTACAGATTCCCATCAAGGCAGCCATAAAAGCGTGTGGCAATTATTTTTATCCACTGACAGTTTTAACTGTACTAAACAACTTAATAAAAAACAATAGATCAAGAAAAACAATTCTAATTATGACAAGTACAACTGAAGGTTTGATGAGCCATATCTAGTTCATATGGTTTTAAATGTGTCTACAGTGAGATGGATGGAGGAACGTAGTTTCATTTATAATACCTTTTGTTAATTTAACATACTTTTAATTAATTCAAAGCTCACAAACTGCAAACTGCTTTTATTCTCCATCACCAGCTTCATCTGAATTAAAAATATATGAAGAAAAGCCAACCCCTACGGCACTTTTGACAGCTGAAGTGTACAACTGTTTGAAAAACCAATTGATTTTATATTACCTCTTCAGACCTACTCACTTAATTCCTTTTCTCTTAGGTTTTGAACCTTTGCTTGATCTCTCAATTACGATGCTCCTAATGGATGTTTTAGAATCACTTCCTCCTAAAACATCCCTTTTAGGAACTTTTTTCCTCATGTGGGACTTTGTTAGGAAATGGAAATATTTTCACTTATCTGTGAACCTGTCCTACAAATCTAATAGTATAGGGCAATGCTTGAAGAGGCAACTGGTCTAAGATGCACATTATTTTCTATTTATTCTGACTTAGGAGGCTTAACAAATTTAAGTATTTTAAAGCAACAATACATGCTTGGAAGTCTATATATACCTTTTTGTTTAGAAGTTCCTTCAGTGAACTGTTTTGCAACATTCCTGAACAACTTAGAGTTTCTACATTTTCCCTGAAATTTAGTTTCTAAAAAACAAACATATTAGGTCAAGTCTGCTTACTACTTTTTAAATCAGACATACAAGGATAACTTTTACTTATAATGTCAAGCTTATAAACTGCTCCAGAGAGCCATCCATAGACTAGCAATACAATGGCATTAGGGAGTAACAGGCTCTGACCTTTGAAAATTCTCTAGGAACAGGATATTACTAAATTTATGGAAAAAGTCAGCGAGGCAACCTGAGTTCTGGACTACAAAACCAATGTGAGACACCAAAAACGAGGCCAACTTGAATAAACCATCATTAATTAATCTCTCTCTTGCATCTTCCACTGATTTTTCTATTGCACAATGGCCTCTGTATGTAGAGCTGAGAGAGCACCTGGATAAATGAAATCAGTCTTCACAAAGGTCCCTAAGTTGTGTCCCACATCTCACTGAATCAGCACTGTTCTCTTCAAACACAAGGAGCTCCACATATAGGGCATTTTCCTATGAACATTTTTAGATCTGAAAGACACTTGCTCTTAAAAAAAGAAAGCTTTGTAATTCTACTTTCTCACATATAGAAGCCCTAGTTTCCAAAAGGCTTCACTTCTAAGATTAAAAGAAGTATGACAACACCATATGGTGATGATCTGACAAAGTAAAAAGTACTTTAATAACATTTGACATATACTGATCCTGTGTGTCAGAAATGCTAAATAAACTCCCTAGTAATTTTTTTTTCCAGTGGCCTACTAAATTTAAACTGACTCTTCATGTCTACCTTATATTGAAAATCACTCTAACTAATGCTGAATGTGAACTACTAGTAGTCCAAAAATGCCTGAGTATATAAAAATTCATAAAAATCTAGTTTTTTACTGAAATACACAGGTTTCTGCAGTTTTCTAATCTGTTTTCTGCTGAAATTAATTACCTCTATTTTTAAGGGCTCAGGTCCTTTTTTCCTTTGAATATTTTCAAATGCATTTAACTGGTAAAACACCATTCATTTTTTAAATTTTTTTAATGTTTATTTATTTTTGACAGAGAGAGAGAGAGAGAGAGAGAGAGCGAGCATGAGTGGGGGAGGGGCAGAGAGAGAGGGAGACACAGAATCCGAAGCAGGCTCCAGGCCTCGAGCCATCAGCATGCAGCCTGATGTGGGGCTTGAACTCACAGACTGCGAGATCATGACCTGAGCCGAAGTTGGGTGCTCAACCAACTGAGCCACCCAGGTGCCCCAGTATACCATTCGTTTTTTAAGCAGTGGGTTTTAGAGCTGTTCCCTCACAGCCAGTAACAGTTAGATGCCCAACACATACCTCACGAGTGTTTGTTTTACCGTCCAAGAGTTTGGGACTAGAACACCGCAAGGTAATCCTTTCCATATGCCCTGCTAAGTCACAGCTGAAGTTATTTCCTGGTTCCCAGCGTAGTCCCAGCACAAAGAGCCTGCTAAAGTCCACTCTCCTACTTCAACCCAGAAGATGGTAAACGGCTATGCCTCTGTTACTGGGCATTCCATATTCCTCGGGCAAATCAGAAAACCTTTCTGGGCTCTTTCACTTTCGTGTGTAAAACTGGGCTAATAAATTAGATCTGTACCTCAGGATTATCTGTATGGATTAAATTAGATCTATCATTCAGTAAAGATTTATTAAGCATCTACTACATGCCAGACTCGATGTGGACATTTTTGTAGTGACTAAGACAGCCACGGTCTCTGCTCTCTTGGAACTTCTATTCTAGTTCCAGGAAGAAGACCAGGGTGAAATGAAAGCATATAATCCTGGGTTGTTGGAGGAAAGAGGATGATGAGTGAAGGTTCTCTGGCAGAAATAACATTGGAATTCAGCTGAAAAGAATAAGCAGGGGTTGAGTGGGCAAGGCAGATGAAGGAACACATATTACAGGGAGAGGGAATACTCTATCATGTGATGAAAGAAACCATGGTATAATGGATGGATTGAAAGACCTAAAGGGCTGGTAGGAGAGTCAGAAAGGGAAAAGCAGCAGGAGGTAATTCTGGCAAATAGCTAGGATCTCAATCTTTCAGGACCATGAAGGCCATCCAAAGGATACAGGTCATCCCAAAATCAATGGGAAGCCACTCATCCATTCATTAATTTACCCCACAAAGATTTACTGAATGTCTACTATGTGTTGGGCACTATTGTAGGTGAACAAAACACACTGAATTTCTGTGCTGGGGGGTGTTTGCTTTTTGGCAATGGTGAGAAAAACAATTGGAAAAAAAAAAAACAACCCTAAGAAACAAACAGCATGTTAAATGGTGAAAGTACTATGGGAAAAAGTAGAGAAAGGTAAAAGGGATCAACAGTGTGTGGAAGGGGTATAAATTACAGGGCAGATGGGTCTCGCACTGAGAAGATGACTTTTTTTTTTAATGTTTTTTTTTTGAGAGAGAGAGAGCGCACGCACACACACATGCGCGTGCACATGAATGGGGGAGAGGCACACAGAGAGAGGGAGACACAGAATCTGAAGCAGGCTCCAGGCTCTGAGCTGTCAGCACAGAGCCCAATGTGGGGCTCGGACTCAAATGGTGAGATCATGACCTGAGCCCAAGTTGGACGCTTAACTGACTGAGCCCCCCCAGGAGCTTGGAGAAGATGATGTTTTAATAAAGGCCTAAAGGAGGGGAAAGGGTGAGCCATGCAGCTATTTGGCAAAAGAAAGCTCTAGGCAGAGGATTACCAGCTTATGCATAGGTGCTAAGGTGACAGGGCAGCAGGCTATGTTTTAAAACAGCAGGGAGACCTGTATGGTTGCAGCAGAGTTAACAACAGAAAGAGTAATTGGAGGTAAGGTCAGAGAGCTAAGAGGGTACCAAATACTGCAAGGTCCTACAGTCTTTGGTTTTTAACCAAGAGAGATGGGGCATTTTCAGGAGAGGAGAGCCTTATAGTTCAAAGTACTGCTCTAGCTGTGAAACTGACAACAAACTGTAGGGAGGAAAGTAAAAAAATATAGGGAGACCAATGAGAAGACAGTTGCATGAGACACATTCCAAGCATGAAGTAATGGTAGCATTGGCGGGGACAAGAAGTAGTAGACTCTAAAACTAAGTTAAAGATAGAACCAACAAGATCTTCCTGATGGAAGGAATGAAGAAAAGAAAAATTGGACTGACATAAGTTTTTTTGAGCGACTGAAAAGACAAGTTGCTAACAACTGAGATGTGGCTGTCTACAGCAGTACGAGTAATTACTAGGGTTAAGCAGTCCAAGTAGAAATGTCATACTAGCAACTGAAACTACAAGTCTGGAGTTTGAGAGGGAAGTCTGATTTGGAAATAAACGTAAGCTGGAGTAAGACAGAGATGGCATTTAAAACCATGAGACTAGCACCGATAACCAAGGGAGGAAATGCAGAAAGAGGGTAAAGGGTCAGGTCCACAGGCACTGCAACATTAAGCTGGGTTGAGGAGAAGAGGAAGAACCATGAAAGGAAACTAAAAAGGAAGACCAGTGAAGTAGAAAGGGAACTAGGAGGATGGGCATCCTGGAAGATGAATGAAGAAAAGGGTGTCAACTTCATCAAATGGTGTTGATATGTTAAGCAAGATGAGGGCTGAGAATGAGCCACTGGATTCAGGAATAGAGAGATCACTAGTGACCTTGACAAGAGCATTCTCAGTAGAGTGGTGAGGTCAAGGCCACTGAAGGGTTTTAAACAGAGGAAGTCATAATGACATTTATTTTAGAAAGAATACCAAAATGGGAGTTGGGGGGAAGCCTGGGGGGAAACCTCATAAAGATGACCTCATCCTCCAGAGCAGCTGAAACTCTGATAAACACAAGGCTTCAGGGATGCTGATCCCAAAAGACACACCATCGGATCCAGATGCCACTGGCAAAGAAAACAGTAATTTCAAACAAAAGCCTTAAACAGAAAGTCCTAGGACAGACCATCCAAATGATAAGTCCTGGGACAGACCATCCACATGTCCGCATGTGACAGAGCTGCTTCTCATAGGGGCAGCTCCATAGCGTGATCCAGGATGAAGAGTAGCATGGAATTATTTATTTAGTTAATCATTTACTTAAGTCTGGTCAGGAAGGCGAACTGGCTATAATCAGATATTATGACCCAAATTGTTACAGTTTCTTAATGTGGACTATTTAACAAACTTAACAAGCACCAACTATATATGATATGCTAAGTCAGGCGTACGAAGAGATGGTGCAAGATTCGTGCACTGGAGAAGTGTATAATCTGATCATTAATATCACATTTCCCTTTATTTGATAAGATGTTAAGTAAAAAACAAGCAAAACTCTGGCATTCAGAGATGCTCAAATATAATTCAGAAATATCATTACTTAAAATGAAAAGTTAGGGGCGTCTGGGTGGCTCGGTCAGTTAAGAGTCCAACTCTTGATTTCGGCTCAGGTTATGACCTTATGGTCATGAGATTGAGTCCCACTTTGGGCTCCGCATTGGGCGTGGAGCTTAAGATTCTCTCTCTCCCTCTTCCTCTGTCCCTCCTCTGCTACCACTCTCTCACATGTGCTTTCTCTCAAAAAAATGAAAATAATGAAAAGTTAAACATACTTACTTTCATCATTAAATTTTTTTCCTAAGTACCTAATATAGTAGGAAACACATACGGGGTACCTAATGTCAAGTTTGCATAAATAAAGTGGATGTTTACTCTTAAAATAGGAGTATACAATGGTAACTGAATTAAATTTAGAAATGTTAATTGAAAGCTAATTCTCCATTCAAGACACACCATTTAAGTTTAACAACAGCTTCACTTAGAAGGTCATTTTATACTAGTAAAAATAGCTATAAAGTTCTGTTATCAAAAATTACAAATAATTAATCTTAAAGGCATTAGTACAAGGCAGACTCTGTAAACTGTTCCATTTGTTATAGTACCACACATGCTACAGAAGAGCCAGATTAATTTTTAATTGCAGGGCATTGTACAAGAAATACATTAAAAGAGTCTTCTGTTTCTTCCAATTAAAACTATCATTTTTCCTTTTAAAAAGCAATTATAACACGTTAAATTTGTTTTATTTCTAAAAAAAAAAAACTTACATAAATGTAGGTAAAGGGAGCTTGTCTTTAGTCACTGAGCCTCTGGTAGAGGAGAAATCTTTCTCAGATCCAACTGAGAAAGGTTACCAGAAGTGATTTGATTTTATTGATAACATGATTATGTGCATAGATGCTAAGGGCATTACACAGAAGTATAGGCCAACAAGAGACCTTGGTTTAGAACAAAGTCATGTTCCCGCAAATCAGATATATCCATCTCACAAAGTCAATGTCCTTAAAAAAGAGATGGACCATGTCTCCTGTAGTAAGAATAACCTACAGTTTCAGGCATATTTCTCTGGCTCACCTTACTTAGTTCACCTCATTTATAAGCATATACATTTTTGAGGAAATAATTAAAAAACAAACTCTACTGTTTAAAAAAAACAGGAACAATGAGGAAATCATAATTTTTAAATGGTAGCAAATTAATTAAAATTATTTCAAAAAGATTATCCCTTCTCTTTCAGGTTCTGTTTCTTATTTTAGAAAGAAACACTGGCAAACCATTTTAAAATTAATCACCTTCCATCTATAATTTCTATGATTTGGTTTATGTGTTAGAAATCTAAAATATACATGCAGTAGCTTGAAGTGGTAGCTAAAGCAGAGCCTGTGAAAGTTTGCGAAGCTAAATCAAAAGGAGAAAATCCAGTACCAAGAACAGATCTTTTCATAACTTTTTTCTTTTCTTTTGAGAGAGAGAGTGCAAGTAGGGGAGAAGGGAAGAGGAAGAGAAGAGAGAATCATAAGCAGGCTCCGTGCTCAGCGTGGAGCCAGACAGGGGCACTTGATCCCATGACCCTGGGATTAAGACCTAAGCCAAAATCAACAGCTGGACATTCAACTGACTGGGCCATCCAAGTGCCCCTCAATCAATGTTCTTAATTGATAAAGGAACAGATAAGTAAATGATTAACATAAAAAAATAACTGGCTGCTTATACTTAATAAACCACCTGAAATCTATAGTTAATAAATACATAGCATAAAGTTGATGAAAATCTGATTAATCATTTTGAAAAACTATATTTCTTACATTGCCATCAGTTTACTCAAACCCCAATTTGATAGGTGATAGAGTCCTGAATTTTAACCTTGATTCTGCCAATAACTGGGCTTCTGATCGTAAATTCAGGTGATCTCTCAAGGTTCCTTTTGCTTTAAAATGCTGATCCGAATTTCCAATGTAAGAATTGAAAATCTACTCTTTGGGCTTTTGTTGAAACACATTTATATCTAAACATATTAAATATTAATATTCCTAATGGTATTACAAGTTGATGTGTCATTAAGTAATGCCTTCTATAGTTTCTTACACAACTTTTTCTCATTATTCATTCCTATCATTTAGAACTCCTGGGTTTATTTCAAAGCTTACCCTTAACTCTCTGATTTCTTGGTGAGGAGCCAACCTCAGTGTGTTCATTGCAAAAGAACCACTGTCAGGATTAAGAGAGTTAATAAATGTGAAATGCTAGGGAAATCATAGGCACATACTAATTACTCAATAACTATCAGTACTATGATAATCAATGGCTATCAAATAATCTTCTAAATCTTCTTAAAAATACTTCCAGATTTCAAACTAACATTGAAACAGAATGTATGTATTTATATAATATTTATATATATTCAATACACATTATATAAAGCCTGGCAAAGGTTACTTCCTAAATTAAAAACAAGCCTATCACTTTAAGTAAACAGATGCCAGTAAAAATCAAACTAATGCCTGTGTAGTAGACCTAAAAGTATAACTTTAAGAATCAAATGTTAAGCTCTAATATTAAAAATCTTACTTACGGATTTGCTTATTCTCCTTTGGTAACTGGATTTTGTTTGTTTGGCTGCTGCCTTCCAGGACAAACACAAAGCTTTTAGCTTCTTTATCAAACTCCTGTAGAACAAAAATATAAATAATGGTATTTGGCTTCTATTATAAAATTGGAGCTGCAAACCCACAGAAAAAAAAGTCCCAGAGTCAAATGACTTAAAAGTAGGCTCAGGCCTTGATGATACTTTCACCCTGAAATGTGCTGGGAACTGGACTACAGAAGCCACACTATGTCACTTGACAAATCCTCTTGTATCAAGAAACTCTTCCTCCCAAACTGTAAGAAGTTCCCCAGTTTCAGGGATTCCCGCTACTAATTTAGTTTCCAGAGCTTAGTTACTCTTCCTCTCACTTTATTTATGTATTTCTAATGGCACAGGCTGAACATCACTCTGTGTTACAGTACAAAAAAATCATCTACGGGTGCCTGGGTGGCTCAGTCGGTTGAGTGTCAGATTTCAGCTCAGGTCACCATCTTGTGTTTCATGAGTTTGAACCCCGTGTCAGGCTCTGCGCTGACAGCTCAGAGCCTGGAGCCTGCTTTAGATTCTGTGTCTCCCTCTCTCTCTGCTCCTCACCCACTTGTGCTGTCTCTCAAAAATAAATAAACATTAAAAAAAATCATCTAACCTAAACTGTATCCAGTCCATAAGTTCCTTGGTGCCTGGCCATGGCTCATACAGAATTAATTATTGCCTTATTTTACTAGTGCCCTAATGTGAAGTTCTATGTATCACCTACTTAAAATCAGTACAAAGTAAAGTGTTAACAATTAAGGTAACTTAAAAAAAATCTAATGTAGGAGAAACATAAACAAAACAAAACCTGAAAATAAAAAGCCTCCTTATATGTGACAGTCCAATTTACATGACTTAAAGTGGGAATAGAAATTTTATTCTATTTTTTTGAAGCAAATTCGAAATCTGAGTATAAATACCTGTTATAATATTTCACAGATCCTACCAATCTTCCATTCTGTATGTGTTAAGAAATGCATTGTAACTAATGGCTGCTAAGAATTAAATAACATTAAAATAAATCTGTACTGTATCCATCACAATAGCATCTCTCACGTATTTGAAATGAACACACATAGACTGAGTGTATTATTTATTTCATCTATACACAAGTTAGGCATATACTTAAAACCTTTCAACAGCTTACCCAAATCATCAACACAGTCCATAACCCGCCACGTGGTCTGGTCGCTGACCGGTTTTTCAAACCTCAATCTTTCTCTCTCTCTCTCTCTCTCTTTTTCAATCCTGGCCTTAGTGGCCTTCTTGCAATCTCTTAAAAATTCTAAGCTCTCTCCTGCACAAGGAGTTGGTATGTGCTTTTCCCTTTACTTGAAACACTCTTCTCTCTACCAGCCTCACACAGTATATAGTTAGCTCTCAGAGATCCAATGTCATTTCCTTGGGGAAGCCTTTCCTACACTCCCTGCTCTATACCATCAGAGCATCTTTTAACTCTCATTCACAGTTCAGAGCTGTAGGATTTTAAGCAAGTTGCTTACTCTCTCTATGGCCTCAGTTTTAGCATCCAGAAAATTGGCATAAAGTACCTATCTCACAAGACTACCGTATAGATACATATAACATGCTTAATGCTGGACTTGGCAAACAGTAAGCACTCAGTTAACAGTAGCTTTAAAGAGTTTTCCATAGAACAAGGCCCACAGAAAGATATTCTTCTCTTTAGTTGTATAGGAGAGAAGAGAAAGAGAAAAGGATAAGGATGGATATAGGTTTTTAGATCTGGTGGCAGCAAGCTGAGATAGTTTCTATCTGATGGCATCAGTTTGCCCTGTGAAATGGGGTGTGAGGTCTTCTGGTGAGTCATTGAAGAGGGCCTGTCCTGGTTATAGGTTCGGAAGTAGGGGGTAGGGAGAATCGGTGGTTGAAACCCTGAAGATAATGAAGAAATAATCATTTTAGGGGCACCTGCGTGGCTCAGTTGGTTGAGCATCCGACTTCGGCTCAGGTCATGGATCTCGGGGTCTCTGGGTTCGAGCCCTGCATCAGACTCTGTGCTGACAACTAAGAGCCTGGAGCCTGCTTCGGATTCTGTGTCTCCCTCTCTCTCTGCCCTTCCCCTGCTTGTGCTCTGTCTCTTTCTCAAAAATAAATACACATTAAACATAATAATAATCATCATTGTAAAGACTAAGAGAACATAAAAAGAGAACTTTCCAGGCTGTTCACGTTGAATTTATAGTATTATTAACCTAAGAGGCTATAGATATTTTCTCCAAAGTTATTGAGGAGCCCCAAAACCAGCTAAGAAAAGATAAATGACTGGGGATTTCAAGACGGTTGGCCTTCGTTAGGCAAGCACTATGAAAGAACAAAAAGCAAGGGCATTCAAGGTTTTGCCCAGGAAGTGACTGAAATTACAGACTATGGATTTTGGGCTAGAGAGGAAAGGAAGTGAAAACAGAGAACGTACAAGCCTAAATAAAACTAAGCACAGGGGAAGTAGAAAGGCCAGTGGCCTAAAGGTCTCAATTAGATTGAAGAACAAATACAGTGAGTAACTGAGCAAACAGCCTTAAGAACTGAAGCTCGGGGGCAGAGGGGCATGTCTCAATGTCTTACTGATTTCAGAGGCCCTGCAGTTTGCAGTGATAAGGTCCAGGGCGTGACAGTGGCAGTGGGGGCTGACACAGAGCCCAAGAGGTTGTTAAGTGAAGAAATCAAGAAATTGGGAAGCACAAGGTTTGGAGAGATTTTCCTCACAAACACTGAAGTCACCTGAAACAGCAACAGGACTTGGCTTACAGTGAAGGGTTATGAGCCCTGTGCCAAAGCCTTAAAGGACTGAGGAGTGGTTTCTGGGAGAGCTGCAGCCAACAGCATCATGAATGAACCAGTAAATACAGTTCTGAAACCTTATCAAGTCCCTTTTGTTATAACCTTCATTCTCATTTCATTCCAGGATTTAGGTGGCTCTAGCTTCCAGCACTTACTTTCCAAATCACAGAGGGACTGCCAAGGATCTTCCATTTTGCTCCAGGATTTTTGCCCTGAGCACTAAAGATTTCAACAAATGCACCTCCCTAGAAAACAAAAACATTAAACATGTTTAAATTATAGTGAGACAGTGCTAAGGAGGAAATAACACCCACCACAGAGTCTATAACCGCTGTTCCAGGCATCTGTCTGTTGAGTAGATCTGGGAAGAAACATTACCCCTGTTATAACTCCTACATTATACCCTGAATGTACTTAAGCCACAACCATTCTGATTTGGGTCACCTTGGAGAAATGGTTTAAGGAATTTTTTTTCAAAGCACAATATACATTAAATTATGTTATACAAACCCTACAGTCTCTCAGTGTGGGGTTCCTTTACATGCCATGTATAAATCATGCTTACAAAACATTCTAGTCATGTCTGACTAAAGGGTTTAAACTCAACTCTAGAGCCAGGCTAATAAATTCTGATAAATTATCTGTGGCTACAAGCTTTTCAGTCATACTGACCAGAGCTCCAACACTAGCTTTGGCATTTATTAAATGTCCAACCTTGAGAGCTATTTAACTTCTTGATTCTCCATCTGTAAAATGGGTTGTTGGATTACACAAGATAGTAAATAGACCATCAAGCACAATACCTTGTACATAGCAAGGGCTCAATAGTGTCAGCAATAATTATTCAAAAAAAGGGCGAATTCAATATAAAAAAGCTTGGGAAAGAGTGAGGGATGGGAGACAATTCTTATTCTGAGCATTCCTAGATCTTTGCAGATATTTAATATAATTTGGAAATCTATAAAATCTGTACAAGAAAAATAGAGAATCATTTCTATAGACATGTGTTCCCTATTGTAAACCTGAGAATATGGAGGGCCATGCTTATGTAAAAATACTGAACACATAACTGAATATCCATAAGCTTTAATTATCAAAGAAAAGAATTAAGATGATTATCTCTGAGGAAGAGTTAATTGCAAGAAATTGAGAATCTGAAATGAAGACTAAATATGCTTTTCTTTTATAGTCTGTTTTAATTATAAGCAGCAGATGAGCAAATCTGTCTGATTTTTGTAAAGAATTTCCAGCTTTTAATTATTCCCAATAATATAAAGATATTTTGGCTTCTTAGTTTTAACACCGTCACATTAAGACACTTAATTTCTTACTTAGTATTATGTGCAAACTATGTGTAGGAACTAATTACTATAAATTACTATAACTTCTGGAATTAGGTCATATATCAAAAAAAATTTTAAATCTGAGGCAGTTTTTCCCCCCCTTTTTAAAGAAAATTCCTGGTACCTCGAAAAATACTCCTCCCCTCTTCCTTCCTTCTGCTTTCTCTGATTTTACAAGTTTCCCACAGTGGGCATATGCTTTTTTATAGCAATATATTTTACTTATATATCAATAGTGAGAGGCACTTGGTAAAACTCAAGATTTATGGGCCCTGCCCTTTAGATTCCGGTCCAGGAGGTCTGGTTGGGAGTTTAAGATCTGCATTTTAATAAGTCACGGGCAATCCATACAGCTTGAAAAGAACTTGAGCTGACGACTAACAAAAGCCAAATCACATGCCAAACCTTGGCTGCCTTCTTCTTTTTTCTTTTGGAGTGAAGACCACACTCATCCAGTACTTCCTCCGCACCCAGAAAAAGACCCAGTTATGGGGGAATGGGGAGGGAGCTTTGTCCTCACCCCGAATGCGAACTACCTCACCCTAGAGGAAAATACTATACACAGGTTGGAGAGTCGTTTCGGGTTACCTGGTACTCATTTTTGAACATTCCCGCAGGGGGCCCGGGGCTTGGGGGGCACGGAGTTCACGGCGTCCAGGGAGTGGCGTGACCCGCGGGTAAGGGAAGGGCTTCGTGCGTGGCCCCGACTCTTCTCAGCCCCTGGTCAGCTCCTCGTCGAGCCCCTGCCCCGCACCATCGCGACCCCCGCCTCGGGGGTGCCCAGGCATGAGATGGCGCAGCTGCCTGGGCGGGCTCCGGGCGGCCCCCTGGGGAGTGATTGTGTGCGTAACCTACGAAACGGGGAGCCCAACCACGAAGCCACCGAAAACCGCCCGCTCGCCCGGGAGAGACGGGCGCGCTCCCGCCGCTGCCCCGCCCCCGAATTCGATCGGAAAAGGGAGGGGCCGAGCGGCGCCAGCTACGGGGCCGCACCCATTGGCTCCCACGAGGCGCCTGCGCGTTGAGCTCTGTGGGCTTCTTGCCTCTGGGCAAGTGAGACTACGCCGCCGTGACGTCGACGTTGCCCTGGCAACCTAGGGACACTCTTGGAGTTGGACCGCCCAAGTCGTGACTTGCGCTCTGTAAGGTCGTGACCTGTGTGTGCGGAAAAAGCCTAAAATGAGCCTGGTTTAAGAGCTACCACAGGTGCTGGACTCTTCTAGAAAACCTGTCGCGTCGGTTTGGTCTCCTTTATAACACCGTTAACTGGTAGGTTGCTGAAGGAAAGAGGCCTGGAATTGTGGAACCCTCACATGGCCTTTGGTTCGAAGGTTCCCAAACTTGGTCTCATTGAGGCAGTTACAGGGACTGCTAGCCCCTTTCATTGTTTCAGAAGGCCCAAGGAAGTAGGAGTATTTTACTCAAAATCACTGCACATGTTTTTGCTCAAAATAATAGCTACATACAGTATTGAGTCAGGCACTTTCCTAAGTTTATTCAGTTATTTCATTTAGTTTCTAGGTCAGAACCACTCTTATAAGGTTGTTATTATTATCAGTCTTTGGCTCAGAAAGGTAAAATAGCTTGCCCAAGATCACATGGCCAATAAGTGATGGAGCTGATTTGGTGCTCTTGTCTAATGTTGTACTCAAGGCTGAGTTAGCTCCTGGTATAGTGTTATTAATAACCAGGTACCACTCATGGAGCGCCTACTACAGGCCAAGTGCTTCACAGGTCTACAACTGTGTGACGTTAAGGATTAGTGTTCTTTCAGTTGAGAATATTTCATTTCAGCATTGATTAGGAATTTACTCAAGGACATGATGTTACTTTTTAGTTATGACTAAGCCTGATACTCTAATTCACCGAAAAGTCTTAACTATTTGTGTCCCCTACAGTATGCCACCCACTGTGAATCATGCACAGCATGAGAAAATGAATGCTGTCTGGACCTGCTCCTTATCAAGTCTAAGAAAACTGATAAGGAACAAACTTATTTCAACACACTGAGTCTAACACTAGGTGTGTACACAGGCAGAGGTGAGGCTGCCACATAATGTTGCAGTAAAAATATCTAGAATCCAGAATCCCTGATTCCTAGAGCTCAAACCTAGTTCAATAAGTCTTTGGTTAGATTCTGTGCTGGACGCATTGGGAATTACAGCCAATAGACATTGTCTCTTATCTTAATAAGACTTGTTATCTACTGGGGACATTTATTCACTTATCAGATAATTCCTATGGTTGTAATATATGCTAGACACTACGCCAAGAACTAGGTATAGAGGAAAGGCCCATCTCTATGGAGCTTACACATTCAAGGGGATGAGACACAATAAACATGTGAGTAAATAAATAATTACAACTTGTGATAAATCCCACGAGTCTGGTGATAGGGAGTAACATTGGAAGGGCGTATTAGTTTCCTGTGACAGTTATAACAAGTTGCCAAAAACTGGGTGCTTAAAACAAGACCAAAAATGAAGGTGTCAATAGGGCAGCACTCTCTTTGGAAGCTTTAGAGGACAATCTGCTCCTTGCTTCTTCCAGCGTCTTGTGGATTTTAGCATTCCTTGACTTGTGACTGCATCTCTCCGGTCTCTGCCTCCATGGTCACAATGAATACCTTTTCTTTTTTTGTGTGTATATCTTCTCTCAGTATCTCTTACAAGGACTATTATGATGACATCTAGGACTCACTTGGATAATTCAGGTTTATCTCTTTATTGCATGATCCTTAACTTAGTCGCATCTGCAAGACCTGTTTTCCAGATAAGGAAACATTCACACCTTCCAAGGGGTAGATGTGGGCATCTTGGGGGTTGAGAGGAGGTCCAATTTTTTGGCCTGACACAAACGGTGACTTTCACTAGAATACAAAGAAGTTTTAGATAAGTGCCTTAAGAGAAGCAAAAAGTCATTGTGAGTACAGGGGGAATCCAGGAGACATCTTAAGGCTTTTAACAATCTACCTGGGTCACTGAAAAGCATGTTGTAACAACAAAGCTGAAGAGGAACTCACAACTTTGTCCTGTGTTATTTTCTTTCTCTCCTTATCATTATCTGTATTTATTTGTTTATATGTTTATCATCTGTCTTAAGTTATTAGAAGGTAAATTTGATGAGGGCAAGGATTTTTTTCTATGTTCATCATTATATCTCATCTTCTAGAGTAGTGCTTGGCACATAATAAGTGTTTTGTAAACACATATTTATTGATTGAATTAAAGGAACCTTGTCCTTTCAAATTCACCATGTCCAAAATAAAACTTCTCCAGACCTGGGCCTTTTCCATGCTTCCCACTCTCACTAATACCAAAGTGCCTCCTGTATCCTCTCTTCCTGTGGCATAGCAGCCTCCAAGATGGCCTCCACTGATCCACATCTTCTGGTATGTTTGTCCTTTGTGTAATCTCCCCTGGGAAGTGTACTGGACCTAGCGACTCACTCTAATGAATATAGTATGGTGCTGTTAGGTCATTTCCAAGAGTAGGTTACAAAAAGATATGATTTCCTTCTTGCTCAGCTGCTTTTACTCCCTTGCTCTTGTTCTTCTCCCTACTTCTGTCCTTATACAAAGAAATCAAGTTTCTATATTGTGAGTACCCCTGGAGAGGTCCATGTTGCAGGGAACTGATGTCTCCAGCCAAAAGTCAGTGAAGACTTTAGGCCTGTCAGCAGTCACATGAGTTAGGTTTAGAAGTGAATCCTTCCCTGGTCAAGCCTTGAGGTAAATGCATCCCTGGTCAGTGCTTTCACTGCAGCCTTATGACTAAGCCAGAGTCAGAGGCATCCAGCTAAGTCATATCCTAATTTTTGACCCACAGAAATTATGAGGTACTTATTGTACACTAAATTTTAGGGTAATTTTTTTACATAGCAATAGATAAATAATACACTCCCATACCAATCCATCACCTAAACCTATTTATCTATCTTTCGTCCATTGTAGTCTCTACTCGGATTTACCTATGATTTGCTCTTCCCTGAACTACTATGATAGCCTCCTAATTCACACACCATGTTGGCTTCCCTTCAAACCCATCTGCACATTGCAGAGTCATATTTATAACACACAAATCCAGTCATATCAGTCTCTTGCTTCTAACCCTTTTGTGACTATAAACCTGTCTTCCTTTCCAGGTTCAATATATACAATATGCAGCCCACTTCATTTCAGTTTCTTTTAGTTCTTCATGTTCAACATGTGTGCTTCCACTGTAGGGTGCTGATATGTTCTTTTGAATAGATTACTTTTGCTCCCTTTTTTCTTTGGTTAAGGCCTACTTCTGTCAACACAGAGTTTAGATCAGGGGTTCCTTTCTCAGGGACACCTTCTCTGATTTCCCTGACTTGATCACATCCCCCTATTTATAAGTTCTCATAACATCTTAGTACTTAGCATTACTGAAATAATTGAAATTTTGTTGTGTTTATAATATTGGCCATCTCTTTTAGACTGTCGATTTCTTTTTTTTTTTTTTTTTTTTTTTAATATATGAAATTTACTGTCAAATTGGTTTCCATACAACACCCAGTGCTCATCCCAAAAGGTGCCGATTTCAAGAGAGCAGGGACCATACCTGTTTTGTTTACCCTTGCATTCCTAGGGCCTAGTATACTAGCTCAACCTTGTACCTGGTATAACAAAACATTAGTTCCCCTGGATGAGTGAATGAGGGAGGGAGGAGATGAAGGATGAATATAATCTTAAAAGACAGGCATAGCCTTTGGTGTAGAGAAAACAAGAAGAAAGCAGTTGAAAATATGTTAAAGTAAATGGGTGAATTAATAATCTCAGTTTATTGATGGAAAAGCTAGTTATGGAGGTGATTAATCATAGTGCATCAGTAAGTCTCTTTACTCAGGTGTTTTTTTGTTATTTTATCACTGGTTTATTCAATTTAAGGCTAGAAGAAACCAGTATCATTTACTTCAATCTCCCTATCTCCTTGAGAGAAAGTAATTGTCCACTGTCCAGTTGCCCAGGGATTGTCATTGGATCATTTCCTGACCCTCCTAACTCCAACAAGTTCAGGAGATTTATAATTGGACTTTGATTAGCAAATAAGGGATAGGGCCTACCAGGCAATAGGCATTTCAAAGACTGCCTGACTCAGATCAAAGTTGTTTTGTCTATGGTGAAATCTACCCTTACCAGTGATAGTGGTGTCTATAAAGCAAAATTAGAGTGTGTACTACTTTAACAATATGAACTCAAAATGAGAGCTAGGAAGAGACCTAATTTCACAATATCAGATGTTCTTGTTTGATCTGGATGAATGCAAGCCCATGACTAAACTCTTGGATTTGGCTATGACTTTAAGAATGGCTACCAAAATTCAGCCCTGACACCAAAAACAAAAAAATAAACTAAAACAAACTTGGCTTAAGCCAAGTTATTTATGTACATTATACAGTGAAACATTTTCTCTAATTTCTACAGTTTTTAAAGAAGTCAATACATTTTGTAATTGTGCTAAATTGATTAACTTAATTTGACAACCTTAAGAATTAGGCACTATACAAGCTTTAAAGTGTTTGTCTTTGTTATACAAAGAAAGCAATTTGGTGGTGTATTAATGTTATTAAAGGATATTGGATGACATTTAAAATGGAATAGACTACTGTTTTTGAGGGTGGTGGAATCTTTGTCAATGTAGTCCTTCAAGTTAGATGCTATGATTATCAATTTGACAAGAAATAGTATTCTTTCGAACTAAGAATATACAGTATTTACTACAATATAGTTGTAGCTTATATTTTGTTTGCAGTTCATAATCAAATTATTTGGCATAATGGGAAGGAAAAGATACTGGTTTGATGGTCAAAGTTTGTTTAGCTGCACAATAATCTAGAAATATTTACTACTTGAAGAGTTATTTTATTCTATTTCCACATTATGGAATAACCTGATGAATAACAATAATGCCAAGTTGATAGAATAATTTAAAAACTGTGACTATTTTATAGTTAAAGTAAGTTGAGAAAAATTAGTGATACCTGAGTCATCCATCTGACTTTTGATTTGAGAGTAGTGATGTCTTCTTTTTTCAAGAAGGTGGGGTGTAGGGAGCTATTTTGAGGGTTTTACTGTTGATAGATTTTTTTCCCCCTCTCTGGTTGATTAGGTTCTAATGACACTTTCCTGCCTATACCTTCAGATGACAAAATACTTCAAAATTCATGTATTAACTTGAAATTTCCAAAACTAGCTACTACCTGATGATTTTCTCAGGGGGAAAAAAAACTATTCCAGTAGTTGAATATTTGGGTATAAATATTTCTCTAAGATAGTTTTATAGAATAAGCACTTAGGTTTGGAAAAATGAATATAGTTGTAAAATGCATCTTTGAAAAGATTAAATGAAGTGAGCTGATATTTTTTTTCTTTTGTTTTAATTATTTATTTTTAAATTTACATCCAAGTTAGCATATAGTGTAACAATGATTTCAGGAGTAGATTCCTTAATACCCCTTACCCATTTAGCCTATGTTCCCTCCCACAACCCCTCCAGCAACCCTCAGTTTGTTCTCTATATTTAAGAGTTTTTTATGTTTTGTCCCCCTCTCTGTTTTTATATTATTTTATATTATTTATATTATATTTATATTTATATTATTTTTGCTCCCCTTCCCTTATGTTCATCTGTTTTGTATCTTAAAGTCCTCACATGAGTGAAGTCATATGATATTTGTCTTTCTCTAATTTCGCTTAGCATAATGCCCTCTAGTTCCAGCCACGTAGTTGCAAAGGCAAGATTTCATTCTTTTTGATTGCCGAGTAATACTCCATTGTATATATATACCACTTCTTCTTTATCCATTCTTCCATCGATGGACATCTGGGCTCTTTCCATACTTTGGCTATTGTTGACAGCACTGCTATAAACATTGGGGTACATGTGCCCCTTCAAAACAGCACACCTGTATCCCTTGGATAAATACCTAGTAGTGCAGTTGCTGGATCGTAGGGTAGTTCTATTTTTAATTTTTTGAGGAACCTCCATACTGTTTTCCAGAGTGGCTGCATCAGTTTGCATTCCCACCAGCAGTGCAGAAGAGATCCTCTTTCTTCGCATCCTCACCAACATCTGTTGTTGCCTGAGTTGTTAGTGTTAGCCATTCTGACAGGTGTGAGGGGGTATCTCATTGTGGTTTTGATTTGTATTTCCTTGATGATGAGTGATGTGGAGCATTTTTTCATGTGTCGCTTGGCCATCTGGATGTCTTCTTTGGAGAAGTGTCTATTCATGTCTTTTGTCCATTTCTTCACTGGATTATTTGTTTTTTGGGTGTTGAGTTTGGTAAGTTCTCTATAGATTTTGGATACTAACCCTTTATCTGATATGTTGTTTGCAAGTATCTTCTCCCATTCTGTCAGTTGCGTTTTAGTTTTGCTGATAGTTTCCTTCGCTGTGCAGAAGCTTTTTATTTTGAGGTCCCAATAGATCATTTTAGCTTTTGTTTCCCTTGCCTCCAGAGACGTGTTGAGTAAGAAATTGCTGCGACTGATATCAAAGAGGTTTTTGCCTTCTTTCTCCTTGAGGATTTTGATGGCTTCCTGTCTTACATTTAGGTCTTTCATCCATTTTGAGTTTATTTTTGTGTATGGTGTAAGAAAGTGTTCCAGGTTCATTTTTCTTCATGTTGCTGTCCAGTTTTCCCAGCACCGTTGCTGAAGAGACTGTCTTTAATCCATTGTATATTCTTTCCTGCTTTGTCAAAGATTAGTTGGCCATACATTTGTGGATCTATTTCTGGGTTCTCTATTCTGTTCCATTGATCTGAGTGTCTGTTTTTGTGCCAGTACCATACTGTCTTGATGATTACAGCTGTGTAATACATCTTGAAGTCCAGGATTGTAATGCCTCCAGCTTTGGTTTTCTTTTTCAAGATTGCTTGGGTATTCAGGGTCTTTTCTGGTTCCATACAAATTTTAGGATTGTTTGTTCTAGCTCTGTGAAGGATGCTGGTGTTATTTTGATAGGGATTGCATTGAATATCTAGATTGCTTTGGGTTGTATTGACATTTTAACAATATTTTTTCTTCCAATCCAGGAGCATGGAATATTTTTCCATTTTTTTGTGTCTTTTTCAATTTCTTTCATAAGCTTTCTATAGTTTTCAGTGTATAGATTTTTCACCCTTTTGGTTAGCTTTATCCCTAGGTATTTTATGGTTTTTGGTGCAATTGTAAATGGGATCAATTCTTTGATTTCTCTTTCTGTTGCTTCATTATTGGTGTATAGGAATGCAGCCAATTTCTGTGCATTGACTTTATATCCTGCAACTTTGCTGAATTCATGGATCAGTTTTAGCAGTTTTTTGGTGGAATCTTTAGGGTTTTCATATAGAATATCATGTCATCTGCCAAGAGTGAAAGTTTGACCAAAGTGAGCTGATATTTAATACCAGTTTGTCTTTAAATATATAAATACTCTTTTGTTGTCAGCAAAAGTTGTTAGATCTCAGTAGCAAGTTTTTTCTTATATAACCTAAATATATAACCTATGTAACCTATATATATATTATAAATATAATAATATATAATATAACTAATATATTATATAATTATATTATATAAATATATATATTATAAATATAATATATGTATTTCTTATGTAACCTAAAGATATAACCTATATAACTGGCTAACCTAAAGCCAGTTAGTGTTGACTCATGCTAAGAAGGCTATATAGAAAACAGGATATGCACATGCAAAAAAAAAGAAAAAATGAGGTTGGACCCTTATCTTATGCTACATAAAAAACAAACAAACAACAACAACAAAAAACCTCAAAATGGATCAAAGACGTAAAGATAAAACTTAAAAACTATAAAACTATGTTTTAGAAGAAAACATAGAGGAAGAGCTTCATGTCACTGGATTTGACAGTGATTTCTTGGATATGACATAAAAGCATAGGCAACAAATCTAAAAAAAGACAAATGAGACAACATTAAAATTTAAAACTTAACGTGCATCAAAGGACACAATCAGCAGAGTGAAAAGGCAGTCTGTGAAATGAGAAGAAACATTTGCAAATCATATATCTGATAATGTGTATATTTAGAATATACAAAAGAACTTCTACAACTCTACAACAACAACAAAGTCACTTGATTAAAAAACGGGCAAAGGTCTTGAAAATATATTACAAACAGCCAATAATTACATGAGAAGTTGTTCAACATTACAAATCATCAAGGAATTGCAATTCAGGGGCTCCCGGGTGGCTTAGTTGGTTAAGTGTCCGACTTTGGCTACGGTCATGATCTCGCAGTTTGTGGTTTTGAACTCCAAGTCAGGCCCTCTGCTCACAACTTGGGGCCTGGAACCTGCTTTGGATTCTGTGTCTCCCTCTCTCTCTGCCCCTCCCATGCTCATGCTCTGTCTGTCTGTCTCTCTCTCTCTCTCTCAAAAAATTTTAAAAAAATTTAAAAAAAAGGAATTGCAATTCAGAATCTTAATGAATTATCACCTCACACCCATGAGGACGGCTCATATCCAAAACATGTAAAATTATAAGTGTTGATGAAGATGTGGAAAAATTAGAACTTGTGCAGTGTTGGTGGCAATGTGAAATGGTGCAGCAGCTATGGAAAATAGTATGTCAGTTCCTCAAGTAATTAATATAGAGTTATATGATTCACTTCTGAGTATGTATTCAAAGAAAATGAAAGCAGGTCTTGAAAAGAGGTATTTGTACACCTATGTTCTTAATAGCATTATTCACAACATTTAAAAGTGGAAGCAACCCAAGTGTCCATGGATGGATGAATGGATAAATAAAATGTGATATATACAATCAATGGAGTATTATTCAGCCTTAAAAAGGAAGGAAATTTTAACACACACCACAACATGGATGAACCTTGAGGACATTATGCTAAGTGAAATAAGCAAATTACACAAACATACACACACATACAAACATACTGTATGATTCCACCTATAAAGTATATAGAGCAGAAAAAAATCATAGAATCAGAAAGTAAAATGATGGTTGCCAGGGAATGGGTGGAGCAGGGAGAAGTGAGAAGTTGTTTTTTAATGGGTGTAGAGTTTAAGTTTCACACGATGAAAAAATTCTGGAGATTGATTGCACGACAGTGTAAATATACTTAATAATACTGAACTATACACATAAAAATGTTTAAGATGGCAGGGCGCCTGGGTGGCTCAGTCAGTTTAGCATCTGACTTGGCTCAGGTCATGATCTTGCGGTCTGTGGGTTTGAGCCCTATGTCAGGCTCTGTGCTGAAAGCTTGGAACCTGGAACCTGCTTTGGATTCTGTGTTTCCCTCTCTCTCTCTCTCTGCGCCTCCCCTGCTCATGCTCTCTCTCTCTGTCTCTGTCTCACAAAAATAAATAAAAAATGTTAGAAAAAAAATTAAAATGTTTAAGATGGCAAATTTTATGGGGTTTTTTAACCATAATTTTCAAAAATTTTATGGGGGGAAGGGAACTAATTAGGAAAAAAAGATCTAAAAAAGGCTCTTAGAAACAGCTTGAGAAACACTGTTACTAATAATTATATGTGTGTGTGTGTATGTGTGTGTGTGTACGTGTATGCATGTATGTGTATGCCCAGGCATGTCCATTTTAGCGGAACTATTTAAAGTTGGAGTGCTTTACTACTAAATACATAGCATAATAGCATGTATCTCCTAAGAATGAGGATAATCTCCTACATACCATTTTATACCATAACACTACATATATATTATACCTCAGTATCATTATCACATTCAAGAAATTTAATATTGAACAATAATATATTTTGATATTTCACATTTCTCCAGTTCTCCTAATGTTTTTTTTTTCCACACAGGGTCAATCAAGGATCATACTTCAAATTTGGTTGTAATTTTAGTCTCCTTTATTTAGAACAATTGGGTCTTTCAAGATGTTGGCATTTTGGATAGTTCACACCAGTTGTTTTGTAGAATGTCCTTCAATATGGGTTTGTCTAATTGTTTTCTATGACTAAATTAGACACTTAGGACAAAAAATCACTACATAAGTGATATAATGCATCCCTTTTGGAGAGAAATAATACCAGTTTGTCTCATTATTGTGATGTTGAGACTATTTGGTTAATTAAAGTGGTGAGTAGATTTTTCTATTAATATTTTTTATTTGTTTCTAATAAAAGGCATATATGCTTAGTTCAGAAAACTTGAAAAATGCAAAAGAAAAGAAAATCACTATAATTTCACTACACAGAAATAAACATTGTTATTGTTTTGTGCATGTCCTTAAGCAGTCTTCTATTGTTCATAATATAGTTAGTTATTCCAACTTTTATCTATTTAAAATTTTTGCTTTTATAAATAGCCCAGTAGTGAACATCATTGTCCCCTTCAAATCTTTGTCCTAATTTTTAAAAATTATTTCTGTAGGATTTCTAAAATGTCAGTTGTTTGATTAAAAGGTATTAACTTTTTCACTTTTGCTATTATATTCTCTGATTTTTATTTGGGTATATAGTACTCAAAAATTCCTCATCGAATGTAAACACTTCTGTTTCAACAGAATAAACAAATTAGTGTAAGAACCAGGTAGAGACTGGCTGTCTGCATTCTGTGCAACTGGTAGAAAAAGTCTTAACTGGCTTAACCCAGTCTATGGTAAGGTTTTTCTGAAGTCCTATATCCACAGGTGATCCAATCAGCTGAGGACAGGGCAAAGCAGGTATAGGACATAAGCAGCACTGTTAGGAAGCAGATTTTCTGAAGGAATGATGTAATAGGAAGAGATATTTGTCATTTCTAGTATGTTTAGTTTAACACTTGCTTTAAAGAAAAAAGTCTTTCTCAATGTGTTTGTTTTTGTATTTGGCACATAACATTCATTAAAAGTATCATTTCCCCCATGGTTTCCACCACAGGTCAAAATAATTCCCGATCTGTGATTAACTCCACTCCATTCTCTGTTATGTGGTATTGTACTCTTTCTAATACACAAATATGCTCTTGTCCCTCCACTGCTTAAATGCCCTTTAGTGATTTCTTACCGCTGTTAAGACAAAGGCCTTGCTTGGTGGTTGAGTGGATGTGAGAGATAAGGAAAAGGGGAGATTAAAGGATCCTGTCAGTTTATTGCTCAGATAACTGGGTGAATGGTGAGGTCATTCATGAGGAAGATCAGATTATAAGTTAAATTTAGATGGAATAAATTTGAGGTACCTGTGGGACATGCAATTTGAGCTATTGAATAGGTGGTTGGGTAAATTGTTCTAAAATCCAGGATGGAGATTAATTAGGGCTAGAGATACAGAATCAGGAGTTACCAAATTCAGGTGGTAAGTAAAGACTCTGAGATAGTGGAGTAGAAAAACCAGACAGACTAGAGTAAGAAGAAAAGAAAGCTTGGGCAGAAATGACATGTGAGAGTTGGATAAAGGATCAAAAGGGAGCAGTCAAAAAAGTAGGAGAAAGACCATATATATTTGGTGACTCCTGTGCCAGTGGTGTAAAGGTCTTTCAAGAAAGGGATAGGACAGCAAATGCCTATGCTTCTGAGATTTCAAATAAGACTTGAAAAGTAACCTGGGAATCAGCAGTGACCTCTGCAAGATTACTTTTGTTAGAGCCTTTCACTTAGAAGCCAGACTCCAGTAGACTGAGGAGTGATTGGCAAGTAAGAAAGTGGTGACAGCAAGTGAAGACAACGCTCAAGAAGTTTGGTTGTGAAAGGCAGTAGAGAAACTTTAATAGCTAGCACTAGGGAGTTTACAGATTTTTTAATTATTATTTGTTCCTATTGGGAGAGACTTGGATTTTGAAGATTCAGAGGAGAGAGAGAATCATGTGGAGATCCCTGAAAAGGAATCTAGAAAATCCCTGAAAAAAAGTCTAGGATGTAGACTCTTACTACATTTTCCTGGATTATTTGAAATTTAATTTTATATTCTTGAATAAAATTTTAGTATGCAGGCTCTTTTGAAGGCTACAATTATAATGTACCTTTCCACTAGTAGGAACAAAAGCAAAATAATTTTTTTGTGTGTGAGCACGTTAAATTAATGTGATTTAATTGAGTATTAAAGACCTGTTATACAGACTACTGATGGCTTTTTTTGTTCAAGTATTATGAATAGAAATGTGTATGTGGTGATCTTTAAATAAATGTTCTACCATAGTTCTGTAAAACTATATGGGAATTTACAATTGGAGGCAAAAATAAAGAGCCAAGTGCAAAAACTTACAAAGCGTCAAAATTATGCAAGAAGCTAATCTGAATATCAAAGGACAGAGGATATAATTTATTTGTTATTATAAATTCTGTCTGGAAACTTCTTTTTCATACTATGTCAAAAACCCTTAAACATTCACAGTTTAAAATAGTCTATTTGCTGCTTTATAAAAAAGATTATGAATTTACTTTTAAAATAATTTTGTCACTGTTAACATTGGAGATAAAATTGCATCAGTACACTTTCATGAAGATGGTTTTACTTAGGAACCAGATCATAATGTTAAAAATAAGCAAAAAACAGGTTATGGTATCCAAAATTTTGGATCTTGAAGATGTTTGAACTGATTTGGTGATCATGTTATTATTCTGCTATTATATTGCTATCTTGTATAATAGAAATTTTGCTTTATTTGAGTACATTTCCCAAAACAGAAGTTAATAATTTGCACATTTGTTCTTTCAGCACTCTTTGTGTTTAAAGTGATTGAATGCTAAACTGAAACTGGCTCACACAATAAATAGTTGATTATTGGTTCATGTAACTTAGCTGTCCAGAGTAGATCCAGCTGTATCCCGAGCTCCAAAAGCATTGCCAGATTCTTTCTCTATATTCTTTTCTCTAGTTTAGCTTAATCCCCTAGGCAAACTCACAAAATTGCTGCAGATTTCTGAATCTCATTTCCTTATTTCTAAGTGGAGCATTTTGAGCCAAAGTCCTTACATTCACCTTAATCTGAATTGACTGAGATCAAATGCCTATCTCTACCAACCACAGTGGTCAGATAAATGTACATCCACATTGGCTTAAGACTGGGTTGTATCTATTTTTTAAAAATAGATATTACTTTATTTATTTTTAAAATATTTATTTATATTTTGAAAGAGAGAGAACACATATGTGTAAGCAGGGGAGAGGCAGAGAGAAAGGGAGACAGAGGATCCAAAGGGGGCTCTGTGCGGACAGCAGAGAGCTGAATGCAGGGCTCAAACACACAAACTGTGAGACCATGATCTGAGCTGAAGTTGTATGCTCAACCCATTGAGTCACCCAGGCACTCCTAAATATAAATTTTATACTTTAGAAAAGCTATAGATTTATAGAAAAATCAAATATATAGTATAGAGAATTCCCATATACCCCACATTCACCTTCCCCTTTACATCTTACATTAGTAACAATAAAGCAATATTGATACAATATTTTTAAATTAATTAATTTTTAAATTTACAACCAAGTTAGCATATAGTCCAACAATGATTTCAGGAGTAGATTCCAGTGATTCATCCCCTATGTATAACCCCCAGTGCTCATCCCAAGTGTCTTCCTTAATGCCCCTTACCAATTAAGCCCATCCCCCCTCCCACAACCCCTTCAGCAACCCTCAGTTTGTTCTCTATATTTAAGAGTTTTTTATGTTTTGTCCCCCTCCCTGTTTTTATATTATATTATTTATATTATATTTATATTTATATTATTTTTGCTCCCCTTCCCTTATGTTCATCTGTTTTGTATCTGAAAGTCCTCCTATGAATGAAGTCATACGATATTTGTCTTTCTCTGACTAATTTCGCTTAGCATAATGCCCTCTAGTTCCAGCCACATAGTTGCAAAGGCAAAATTTCATTCTTTTTGATAGCCGGGTAATACTCCATTACATGCGCGAGCGCGCGCGTGTGTATACATACACACACATATAAATGTGTGTGTATATATACATACACACACATATATATGTATATATACCATGTCTTCTTTATCCATTCATGCATTGGTGGACATTTGAGCCCTTTCCATACTTTGACTGTTGTTGATAGTGCTGCTATAAACATTGGGGTGCACGTATCCTTTTGACACAGCATACCTGTATCCCTTGGACAAATACCTAGTATTGACTTCTTCCTTGCTGGTTCAGATGCCTTTTATTCCTTTGTGTTGTCTGATTGCTGCGGCTAAGACTTTCAATATTATGTTGAATAACAATGGCAAGAGTGGAAATCCCTGTTGTGTTCCAGACTTTAGGGGAAAGCTTTCAGTTTTTTCCTGTTGAGGACGATATTAGCAGTGGGTCTTTCATATATGACTTTCATGATCTTGAGGTGTGATCCTTCTATCCCTACTTTCTTGAGGGTTTTTCTCAAGAAAGGATGCTGTATTTTGTCAAATGTTTTCTCTGCATCTGTTGAGAGGATCATGTGCTTCTTGTCCTTTTTTAAAATTTTTGATGTGATGTATCACATTGATTGTTTTGCAGATATTGGACCAGCTCTGCATCCCACTTGGTTGTGGTGAATAATTCTTTTAACGTATTGTTGGATCTACTTGGCTAGTGTCTTGTTGAGGATTTTTGCCTCCATGTTCATCAGGGAAATTGGTCTGCAGTTCTTTTTAGTGAGGTCTTTGGTTTTGGAATCAAGGTAATGCTGGCTTCATAGAATGAATTTGGAAGTTTTCCTTCCATTTCTATATTTTGGAACAGCTGCAAGAGAATAGGTGTTAACTCTTCTTTAAACATTTTTTAGAATTCCCCTGGAAAGCCATCTGGTCCTGGACTCTTGTTTTTTGGCAGATTTTTGATTACTAATTCGATTCCTTTACTGGTTATGGGTCTGTTAAAATTTTCTATTTCTTCTTGTTTCAGTTTTGGTAGTTTATATTTCTAGGAATTTGTCCATTTCTTCCAGATTGCCCATTTTATTGTCATATAATTGCTCGTAATATTCTCCTATTATTGTTTGTATTTCTGCTATGTTGGTGGTAATCTCTCCTCTTTCATTCTTGATTTTATTTATTTGGGTCCTTCCTTCTTTTTGATCAAACTGGCTAGTGGTTTATCAATTTTGTTAATTCTTTCAAAGAACGAGCTCCTGGTTTCATTGATCTGTTCTACTATTTTTTGTTTTTGTTTTTTGTTTTTGATAGCATTGATTTCTGTTCTATTCCTTATTATTTCCTGTCTTCTGCTGTTTTTGGGTTTTATATGCTATTCTTTCCAGCTCTTTAAGGTGTAAGGTTAAGTTGTGTATCTGAGACATTTCTTCCTTCTTTAGGAAGGCGTGGATTGTATATACTTTCCTCTTATGACCACTTTTGCTGCATCCCAGAGGTTTTGGGCTTGGGTGCTATAATTTTCCTTGACTTCCATGTACTTTTAATTTCCTCTTTAAATTCTTGGTTACACCATACATTCTTTAGTAGGATGTTCTTTAGTCTCCAAGTATTTGGTACCTTTCCAAATTTTTTCTTGGGGTTGATTTCGAGTTTCATAGTGTTGTGGTCTGAAAATATGCACAGTATGATCTCGATCTTTTTGCAGTTGTTGAGGGCTGATTTTTGTCCCAGTGTGTGATCTATTCTGGAGAATGTTCCATGTGCACTTGAGAAGAATGTGTATTCTGCTGCTTTAGGATGAAATGCTCTGAATATATCTGTTAAGTCCATCTGGGCCAGTGTGTAATTCAAAGCTGTTGTTTCCTTGTTGATAATCTGATTAGATGATCTGTCCATTGTTGTAAGTGGGATGTTGAAGTCCCCTGCTATTATGGTATTATTATCAATGAGTTTCTTTATGTTTGTGATTAATTTATTTATATATTTGGGTGTTTCACGTTTGGAACATAAATGTTTACAATTGTTAGATCTTCTTGTTTATAGACCCCTTAATTATGACATAATGCCCTTCTTCATCTCTTGTTACCATCTTTATTTTAAAATCTAGATTGTCTGAAGTAAGTATAGCTATTCTGGCTTTCTTTTGATGACCATTAGTATGATAGATGGTTCTCCATCCCCTTACTTTCAATCTGAAGGTGTCTTTAGGTCTCAATTGGGTCTTTTGTAAACGGCATATAGATGGATCTTGTTTTCTTATCCATTCTGTTACCCTATGTCTTTTGATTGGAGCATTTAGTCTACTGATGTTTAGAGTGAGTAATGAAAGATCTGAATTAATTGCCATTATGTTGCCTGTAGAGTTGGATTTTCTGGTGGTGTTCTCTGGTCCTCTCTAGTCTTTGTTGCTTTTGGTCTTTTTTTTTCTTTTTTCATCTTTTCTCTCCTTAGAGAGTCCCCCTTATAATTTCTTGCAGGGCTGATTTAGTGGTCATAAACTCCTTTAGTTTTTGTTTGGGAAACTTTTAATCTCTCCTGTTTTGAATGACAGCCTTGCTGGATAAAGAATTCTTGGCTGCATATATTTCTGATTCAGCATATTGAATATACCCTGCCACCCCTTCCTGGCCTGCCAAGTTTCTGTGGATAGGTCTGTCGTGAACCTGATATGTCTTACCTTGTGGATTAAGGACTTTTTTTTTCCTTGTTGCTTTCATGATTCTTTCCTACATTCTTTTCCTGAGTACCACTTACAGTTTGTCACCATTACTGTTGATGTCTGAATTTTTGGTATAGATCTTTATTCACCAGGAAAAGATGTTTTTTTCAAGGTAAGAAAAGGTGTTAGGGGTTAAGAGGTTCCACATGAAGTTGACTGAATCCAAAAGTGCTCTAATTTAAAAAATGTACACAAATATCCTCTCTCCCCTCCCCCCATCCCCAGATTAATTCCACTAGTATTGTTGGGTTGGGATAGTTTGGCTATTTGCCATATCTATTACCAATTTCCTGTTACTGTTTTGGATGCTGTTACTGGCCTAATGCATTGTATATTCTTTCCTTATGCTGGATCCTCTTCTGGAACATCCCCTCCTAAAATCTAACTTTTGTTAAGACCCCCAATTCTCTATCAGTTAGGTATATCTCAACCTCAATAGTGGATAGAGTTTAAATATTTTCTCCTGGAAGGCTTTGGCCTTAGTGCAAATCACAAGATGCAAAAGGGTACACATATCTTTATAATTTATTCTGCCCCAGTACCCACAACATCTAATCCTAATCCAAATAGACACATGTGGAGAGGGATGTTGTCTAACTCCACTGACAAAAAACATCTGGGTTCCAACTCTACTCAGGTTCCCTCTTACTAGGGGGATTTCCTTCTTCATATTACCCTTTCTCATTCCATAGGGGCCCAATGTGTTGTTTAGCATATTCATTGGAATTAAGCTATGAGTATATAGTTGATAATATTAAGAGAAAGGTTTGTCTCCTAAAAGGACCAATATGAAGGACTTCCACCTCCCTTCTGTTAACACAGGGAAGGAGCCTGCCATGACCACCAAGATGGAGGTACTGGTAGAATTTAGAACGAGCTACTCATTCTACTTAAGCTACTCTTCTAGAATGAAGCTTCGGGGAGTTCAGAGGGGTTGAAAAGGACACAACAAAGGTAATAAGAGGGCAAAAGGCAGTAGAAAGGAATCCATGATGCTCATCTTACATGGTCTTCTGACATCTAATGTCTTGTTTGTGATAAGTTAATAGAAAAGATGTTTCTTTCTGTTCATAGACTTCCATGAAGTGCTTATAGTGCATGCATAATGCATATGTACACATATATACAATATCATAGTTCTTAAATATACCTTAATCAATTGAAAAGTCCTTGAAGCACAGTAAAGTTTAAAGCAAACATAGAAGATAAAGGTTCCTTCACTGATAATTTGGTTATGACAACCTTTCTTGAAAAGACTAGGAAGTCTTACAAACTTTTTGTGAAAACATTTTTAAAATGGTCTTCAGGTATATCTAAAGTATATACTAGCCATATTTATTACACAACACTTATGATTGTGTAAATTTGCTACTCTTCCTTAATATAAAAATTCTACTAATTAACCAAATTTAACCAGAGATTTTGGACCTGGTTACATTTTATTACTATGACCATTGTCCTAACAAAATCCCTAGTATAATCCCCAGGAGAAGCAAGTTACTTTAATGCACTAATCATAGAACCCTGTGCCTTTTTCCCCCGTCCCCACACTGTTTGAATAACCTTCAGTTTTAAAACTTACTGCTCACTTTGACCATGAAAACTCCTTTGCTGCATTTCCTTCTGTGTAGTTAGAAGTATTTCTCAAGGACAAGTTATTTATTCATTCAGAAGTAGATAGTTGAGAGCTACTAAGTGCCAGACACTGTGTTAGATATGGAGTATAACTGTCAACAAGGCAGTTTACCTCTGCTCTTCTCTGTAATCAAAAGAAGCTAAAATTAACTGAGAACTTAATGTGTGTCAAGCCCTGTTCTAAGTACTTTGCGTGTATTCTTTCTGATAATTCTCACAACCATCCTAAGAGGTAATTTTGATTTAATCCCTATTTTACAAATACACAGTGTGGGGGTGGAGAGGATAAACAACTTGCTCAAAGTAATACAGTGAAGGGTAAGCCCATGCTAAGCTACCTATACTGTTACAGGTAAAATTCTGAAAAATTCTGTTCTGAAAAATACCAAAAACTAATACAAATTAGTTTTTCCTGGAGGATGTGAAATCTCTTGTAGAATGGATGAAATTTGTAAATGTGAATATAAGCATGGGGCTGAGACTGTAAAAAGATATACCATTTACACATAATATGCAAAGTATTGAAATATATTTATTCAAAACAAAATCATAGTCTATTTTGACTACTGCTGTCATCAATTGGCTTTATTTTGTATATCTAAAATTACAAAGCAGCATTATTTAAGAGATATTCTATCATCCAGATCTGAAGAAGTTTGAGTGATACCATGCTGTATTTTCGGGGGTGCATGGGAGGAAATGCACAGCACCGGTAACATCCTTCGCTGCTATCTTTGGTCTTTCCCCAATCCTATGCTTTCTCTGTTGGCCTGACAGGTTGCTAAAGATAATCTTTTGAATGGGTAATCATGGATAATGCACTTAGCTAAATTTAAATTAATTAGAGCTATATTTAGATAATAAAATGGTTCTATTGAAAATAGGACTCATTTCTACAGAACAAAAATTTAATCTTTGTGTAATATTGCTTAGGGAATCTGGCACGCTCCTGATATGGAATTAGAATTAAGTTACTTAATACTTATTGAATTGTTTTAGCTTTTTAGTTTTCTCTCCCCACTTCTTTGTCCCATTTGTTTATCTCCTTGGTTGGCTTGTTTGGGATTTTTCCAATCCTTATATTTTTCACAATATTACTTCTAATTCCTTTAAGCTAAAATATAAATGCTAAATAGAAAAATATAATTCTGCAAAGGGACTTTAGCAGCTTTGTTTTCTGTTTATTTACTTGTTTAGGAAATTGTTCTGTAGTTTGCCAGAAAGCAATCCTGTTTATAAATAGTAGAATCACTGTTGGAATTATGATTTTCTTTAAAACTGTAACATATAATCTTAGGTGAAAATTTTAATATGTACTGTCATAAATAATGTTAATATAATAAAATATGAAATTTACACATTTTAATTTTATTTCAGGTTGGAATATACCAATAAATATGCTGTTACTGCTCAAACAAACCACTTCCTTGTGTTGCCATCTTCAATCAAAATGTAGACTGCTATAGGTAACTCATCTCCTCTTTTTATTTCCAATAGTTGAACTTAGCTGCAACATGCTGAAAACTGAATGGCTCTAATTTAGAAGATTCATGGTGTATAAAAAATATTCAATGTATGAAATTAAGAATCATTTCCATGTAACCATGTAGGAAACCCCCTGGGTGCATTTTGGCTCTTTGTTTGTAACAAATCATTTTAATTTGAGAACACTTATGTAAATATGAATAAGTATAGTATAAAAGTCTTGTGTGTTATAATACAAATTTTAACTCTCTAAGTGTATTGGAAACTTCAAGTTTTCTAGTTTAATTTTGAGATAATAGCATCATTTATTCAGATTTAGAGCCTTATAAATTTGTTAAGTAGGAAAGATGATACAAATTTATGTGGATTTAGATTGGCAGATAAAGGTTGTATCAGGCCTTGTCTCTCCCTCTCTCTCTCTTTTTAAATTTATTTTATTTTTTTATTAAAATTTTTTTAATGCTTATTTATTTTGAGAGAGAGAGAGACAGAGCACGAGCAGGGGAGGGGCTGAGAGAGAGAGGGAAACACAGAATCCAAAGCAGGCTGCAGGCTGTGAGCTGTCAGCACAGAGCCTGACATGGGGCTTGAACTCATGAATCATGAGATCATGACCTGAGCTGAAGTTGGATGCTCAACAGACTGAGCCATCCAGGCACCCCAGTTTTTGTTGTTGTTGTTGTTGTTGTTTGTTTTTTGTTTTTAAGAGAGCGTGCACATGCACCTGTGCACATGTGCATGTGTGTGTGCGAGAGCAAGTGAGTGAAGGAGGGGCAGGGGGAGAGGAAGAGATAATCTTAAGTAGGCTCTACACCCAGTGTGGAGCCCATTGTGGGGCTCTATCTCACAACCATGAGATCATGACCTGAGCCAAAATCAAAAGTCAAACAGTTAACCCACTGAGCCGCCCAAGCACCCCCCAGGCTTTTAAAACAAGTATTTTAAAATAATTTTTTAGAACTTGAAATTAAGTGTAAGAAAACAAGTTTTCCTTTGTATATTATGGCCTCCTTAGACGTACTTAAAAAATCAAAAGTTCTGAAATAATTGTAAAATAGTCATCATTTTCATTAACGGAGGCTATGCTGCCATAACAAAATAATCCCCAAATCTCAGAAGCTTAAAACAACAAAGTTTGTTTCCTGGTCTTTTAACTCATCTTGTATTGGTCAGCTGTAACTCAGTTTGATGTTGTCTTCATTCTGGAACCTATGCTGAGAGAGCAGCCTCTACCTGGAACATTGCCAGTCTCATGGTAAAAGAAAATGCAGAATGTATTGGAATCATACAATGGCTCTTGAAGCTTCTGCTTGGAAGTGGCATATCTGGCTTCTCCCATTTTATCGGTCTAAGGAAATCATATGCAAAGCATGATGTCATGAAGAAGCGCCAAATATTTTGAACAATAATAAAATATAATTCACCATACTCGACCTTCTTGGTCACAAATATTCATTTCCTTCCCTTTTGCATGTAAAATATACTCATTCTGTATCCAAGGTAGACAACTCAATAGTCTCATCCAATTGTACTATCAGACTCAAAATTCAGGATATTATGATAGTTTCTCTATAAAGCATGGATGTGGTTCCTTTTCAGGGACAATGAAATATATTTTTATTTAAGCCAGTGTGATTGATGTTTCTCTTACATGCAGCAGAAAACATTACAATTTATAAAAATCTAGTATCATAGTTGTCTGAAATAAATAGAATACTGACAAAGCAGTTTCTTCAAGTTGGACTACAACTGCATCAGACTGATTCTTAAGATACTCTAAAATGGAAACTGCCTCTGAAATTCTTTTCAAGTATTATTTTAAATATGAAAAGACAACTTAAAAACTTTAACTACCAGAAACAAATGGATATACTATTACCATTATGGCATCATAACTTGATGTTTTATTATTTAAGACTCATGATACTGGTTCTAATGATGCAAAGATCATTCAATAGGGAAACAATAATCTTTGGAGCAGATGGCTCTGGGGCTACTGGATATCCACATGCTAAAGAATAAAATTGTATTTCTCTTTCACCCCATATTCAAAAATTAACTCACAGTGGGTCAAAGACCTAAATGTAATGGTTAAAACCATAAAACTTTTAGAAGAAATCATATGTATCAATCATCAGGACCTTGGACTAAGAAATGATTGGTTAGATACATCACCAAAAGTACAAGCCACACACACACAAAAGATAATTAGATCATCAAATTGAAAAAAAAAAAAACTGCTTAAAAGGACATACTCAAGAAAATGAAAAATTGAAAGACTGGGAGAAAATATTTATAAAATATTTATATGATAAAAGACTTGTATCCAGATTATAAAACGCGGTTGCTAATCAATAATAAAAAGACACATAACCCAATTTAAAAGTGAGCAAAGGCTCTGAATAAACATTTCTCCAAATAAGATATGTAAAAACTAATATGCATATGAAAAGATGTTCAACATCCTTAGCCACTGGATAAAAATTAAACCCATGATGATATACCAGTTCACACCTACTAAAATGGCTGTAATTTAAAAAAGAAAACTGTTGGTGAGGATGTGGAGAAATTGCAATCCTCATACACAGATGACAGAAATGTAAAATGGTGCAGCTACTTTGAAAAACAGTTTGGCAGTTCCTCTAGAGATTAAATGTAGAGTTACCATATGACCTAGATTTTCTACTTATAGGTATATTCCCAAGAGAAATGAGAGTATATATCTACACAAAAACTTGTATGTGAAGGTTCATAGTAGTATTATTTATAATACTCAAAAAGTGGAAACCATGCGATATGGATATATACTACAACATGGATGAACTTTAAAAACATGCTAAGTGAAAGAAGCCAGACACAAAAGACCACATATTGTATGATTCCATTTATATTAAATAGACAAGTATATAGAGACAAATATTAGTGATTGCCAGAGGCTGAGGATAAGGGGAAATGAGGAATGTCTGCTAATGAGCACAGTGTTTCTTTTGGGGGTGATGAAAGTATTCTGGAATTAGATGGTGATGATGATTGTGCAACTCTATGAATATACTGAAACCTTTGGATTATACATTTTAAAAGGATAGTTTTTATGGTGTGTGAATTATATACCTATAAAACAAAAGATTCAAAGCTATGTGTGCCAGCTGAAAAAAAATTCAATTGTATTTCTATACAACGATAAATCAGAAAATGGAAAATATTATTCTATTCAATATATCAACAAAAAGAATTAAATACTTTTGGAATAAGTTTAATAAAAGAAATACAAGACTATTACACTGAAAATTTAAAAACTTTATTGAGAACAAAGAAGATCTAAATCAATGGAAAGACATTCCGTATTCATAGATTGGAAGGTTCAATATGTTTAAGGTGAAAATTTTCCACTACTTGAGCATAGGTTCAATGTAATCCCTGTCAGAATTTTTGGTGCCTTTTTGTATAAGTTGACAAGCAGATTCTAAAATTTATAGGAAATGCAAAACATCTACAATAGCCAAAACCGTTTTGAAAATTGGAGGACTGTCACTTTTCAATTTCAGAACTTACTATAAATATAGTTATCAGGACAGTGTGGCACTGACATAAGGGTAAACATATAGATGAATGGAGCACAATTGAGAGTCCAGAAATAAATGTGTATATTCATAGCCAATTGGTTTTTGAGAAATATGCTGAGGACATTCATCGGGGAAAGTATAATCTTTTCAACAAATGAATTTGGGACAATTGGATACCTACATGCAAAGACATGAACTTATACTCTCATTTCACACCATACATAAAAATAATAGTCTTAAATGTAAGCTAAAACAATAAAACTTTTAGAATAAAACATAGTAGGAAATCTTTGAGACCTTGGGTTAGGCAAGGAGTTCTTAGCTATTTCTTTGCACAGCCTATAAAAGAAATAAATTAATACATTGAACATCAAAATCCAAAACTTTTGCATTTCAAAAGTCACCATTAAGAAAATGAAAAAATTGGGACACCTAGTTGGTTCAGTCAGTTAAGCAAGCAACCAGCTCTTGATTTTGGCTCTGATCATGATCTGATGGCTATGGGATTGAGCCCACATCCGGTTCTGCACTGAATGTGGAGCCTGCTTGGGATTCTCTCTCTCCTTCTCTCTCTCTGCCTCCCAACCTCCGCTCATGCCCTCTCTCAAAATAGATAATAAATAAACTTAAAAAAAAAGAAAATGAAAAAATAATAGACTGAGGAAACACATATCTGATAAAGGTCTTGCACCTTCCAAGAACCCTTAAAACTCAATAATAATACAAACAGCTCAATAAAAAAAAATGAGTTAAAGATATGAAAGACAGTTTACCAAAAAATATATAGAAATGACTATTGAACATGTGAAAAGATGCTCAATAACATTAGTTATTAGGGAAATGGAAATTAAAACCACAATGAGACACTATTTCACACCCACTACACTGGCTATAATAACTAAGAAAACAAATGTTTGTGAGGATGTAGAGAAATGGGAACACTTATACATTGCTGGTGGGCATGTAAAATTTTGTAGCCACTTTTGAAAATAGTTTGAAAGTTTTTCAAAAAGTTAAAACTACCAGATAAACCAGCAGATCAGCTCCTGGGTATCTACTGAAGAGAAATGAAAACATAAGCCCACACCAAAACTTGCATGTGAATGTTCATAATAGCATTATTTATAATAGCCAAGAACTGGAAACAACTCAATTGTCCATTCACTATATTACATCCATGTAATTGAAATTATTCAGCAATAAAAATAACGTACTACTTACACAGTCTACATTATAGATAAACTTCAGAAAGAATGCAAAGTGAAGGGAACATATTGTGTGATTGTGAACACATATTGTATGATCCTATTTATAGGATATGTCTAGGGAAAGCAAATTCATAGAGATAGAAAGTAGATTAGTGATTTCCTGTGTCTAGGAGTAGGAATCTGGATTTAGTATAAATGGGTTTGAGGGATCTTATTGGGGGGATCCAGTTGTTCTAAAAATTATTAATGGTGAAGATTGCACCACTCAGTAAATTTGCCAAAAATCACTTGAAAAGGGTGAATTTTGTGATATATATCTATATATAGATATATATAGATATATATAGAGATATATATCTATATATATATATATAGTGGTAAAGTTGTCTTTTTTTTTTGTTGTTGTTAATAATCACATGGTAATGTGCCAAAACACAGCAAGGGGATGAGGACAGAACAGTTAAAAATGAAAGGGATCTTGGATTTTGCTGCCAATTTAAAAGGATCACAACAGTGAGATGAAACCAAAATGATTTAAAATAATTTCTCTTTTGGTGCTTTCATTTCTGTCTTTGGTAGTCAGATTCAATGGTGACCATGGAACCTCTGTCATTTAGGAACCACACATATGCACAGAGTCTGATGCTGTCTGAAGATCTTGAAAAATGAAAGTCACAGCAAAACAAACAAACAAACAAAAACTACCAAAATACTCCAAAAGTTCCACTAGGTGCTACCATTTTCTAAGTCTTTTTAGGTCTTCATTTTGTCAATTACTTTATAATTCATATAGTTTCATGTAGTTGTTGTCTCCTCTAAATTTTCTCTAAAGTTACTTTCCAGGACCCAGATACTGTTTGACAGTGAAGATTTGTGTTTTCTCTGAATTTCTGAATTGAAATATTTTAATCTAAAGTAGCTTATGGAGATAATCATTTTAAAAACAAAGCATTGTACTTCTGGAGAGAATATTAATTTGGATGGTTTATTAAATAATTTATAATACTTAATATTCCTATTTAGTTCCTCTGAGATATAGTTGGTCTTATTTACTCATTCATGGACCTACGCATTGATTCAGCAAATATCTATTAAGTACTTATTCTTACCTAGTGCTAGGCTAGATGCTGGGATTATACCAGTTAACTCCACATGAGGAAAGAAAAAAAATAAACAAAGAAACAGTAATTTCACAAGATAGGATATCATACAAGAAAGAGTGGTCAAGGAACTTGATGTAGACTGTTCTATAGGTAGTCTCCTCTGGGGAGGTAGTAGGTGAGCTAAGATCTGAATGATAAGAACAAACACCCAATCACGTGAGGATTTGTGAAAAGAGCATTTTAGGTCACAAGACTATAAAAGACCTCTAGGGGTAATTGTGCCTGGACTGTTTCTGAGAATATAGAAGCCAATGTAGTTGGAATGTGATGATGCGGGAGTCGTATTTCATAGGTCATAATAAATAGTATGCATTTTGGTCTAATTGCAACAGAAAGGCACTGTAAAGTTTTTAAGCATGGCAGTAACATAATCTGATTTATATTTCAGATAGGTCAGTTAGGCTGCTCAATGGAAACTGGAATGGAGAGGGAGATTGAATGCAAAGTTAAAGCAAAAAGACGAAAGCCTTTTGCAACAGTCAGGAAAAGAGAAGGCAGTATCTTGGACCATGATAATAGCAATAAAGATGGAAAAAGATGAGTAGATTTGATATTTTTCTTTAAAAGTTAGAGTTAATAATACTTCTTAATGGGTTAAAGGGATGAGGAGATAATATAAATCAAAGAGGACTTTTAAGTATTTGATGCCAAGAACTGGGAGGATGGTGGTTTCATTTACTAAGATGGGGAAGATTGGAGGAGAAACAAATTTGGTAAGGAAAATACAAGTTTTTCCTATTTTGAAAAGGTTGAATTTGTGATCCTATTCATCAGCCCAGTAGAATATCAAGTAGGCAGTTATATATTTAATCTGGAGCTCAAAAGACAGATCATATGATTGGACACATGTATCTGGGGGTTACTGCATAGAGATGTCATTTAAATCTTTAATTTCCTTTTTGTAAGGGTTATTAATTTATTTGGGGGAGGGAGAGGCAAAGAGAGAGGGGGAGAGAGAGAGAGAGAGAGAGAGAAACCCCAAGTAGGTTCCATGCTGTCTGCACAGAGCCTGACATAGGGCTCGATCTCACTAATGGTGAGATCGTGGATTGAGACGAAATCAAGAGTTGAATGCTAAACCAATTGAGCCACCCAGGCTCCCCAAAATGTCTCCATTTTTAGAGAGAAACTGACAATCCAGCTTTTGAGGTGATATCTCACATTTTAAATATATCGGCTGGGGAGCGTGGGTTCAAGACAGAAGCGTAGGAAGATCCTGAGCTCACCTGCTCCCCTGGATACACCACCCACAACTACGTTTGAGACAATTATCACCAAAGGAGGCCTGAAAACTGGATAAACAGAGTCTACACAAGGGACAGCACCAAGATGGGCAAGAGAGGCAGAGACATGGTCTCACTAAGGGAAAAAAACCACACCCCAGGCATGGTGCTCTGTGGTCTGGAGGGATATCAAAAGGACACACTTTTCCCTGAGTTAGATTTGAGCTCCATATCAGGCACTCCAACCCTTAGATCCTGCACAAGAGAAATAAACTCCTAAAACATCTGGCTTTGAGAAGCAACAGAGAGGGGCGCCTGGGTGGCTCAGTCAGTTAAACATCTGATTCTTGGTTTTGGCTCAGGTCATGATCTCACAGTTCATGAGATAGAGCCCTACTTTGGGCTCTGCACTGACAGTATGGAGGCTGCATGGGATATTCTCTCTCTCTCACTCTCCAAGTAAATAAATAAACTTAAAAAAAAAAAGAAAAGCAACAGAGAGTATGTCCAGGAAAACTATAGAACTATACAGATAAGAAAACCCACTCGTAAAGGTGCAGTATACAGACTCACTCAACTTAGAAACCAGCACAAAAACACCAGATTAAAAAAACCAAAGACCAGTGGTAAAGGAAACCCACTTATTAATCTTGGCATGCCAACAGGCTGGCAGCTGGGCCTCTGGGAACTGAGACACTAGTGGCAGCCACATTTGCCAGCTCATTCTGCTGTGCTGATCCCAGTGCTGTTGAACACCATTTTGAATCTACCCTCTAGACTACTATGTCAGGGAATGTGCCCCACTGAGAACCTGCCCAACCATATGTCTTGTCAGGCCTTGCAGCTGACAGAACAGTAACCCTGCCCACCAGCACATCCGTGGCAGTCATGGCCAAGACTCACAGCAGACTCAATGAAAGCCAGCCCTACACACCAACATGCCCACAGCAGTTACAGCTCTGCCACAACAGGAGGGTGAACACAGCCCACACAGGGAACAGCCCTGAAGTGCCTGACTCTGATAGCCAGTAGTGATTGTGTTTCTGGGCCCCACAGGACATCACCTACATAAGATCACTCCTTCAACACTGGGAAAACTAAAAAATATAAAAGACTGGGAAAACTACCTAAAACAGAAACAAGCACAGAAAGTAGGCAAAATGAGACTGAGGAATATGTTCCAAATGAGAGAACAAGACGAAATCTCAGAAAAAGAACTAAATGAAATAGAAGAGTAATCTACCCAATAATAAGTTAAAAGTAATGATCATAAATATGCTTACCAAACTTGGGAGAATGTATGAACACAGAACTATAACAGAGATAGAAAATATAAGAAAGTATCAATCAGAACTGAAGAATAAAAAACAGAAATGAAATATACAGTACAGGGAATAAATAGCAGATTTATTTTTCAGTGAACTGGAAAACAGGCTAGTGGAAAGCACCCAAACTGAACTGCAAAAAGAAAGGCTTTTTTAACAACGAGGATAGTTTAAGTGACCTCTGGGACAACATCAGTCACACTAATAGGGGTCCTGGAAGGAGAAGAGAGAGACAAAGGGGCAGGAGGAAACTTATTTGAAGAAATAATAGCTGAAAACTTCCCTAATCTGGAAACGGATATCCAGTCCCAGAATTAACACAGTCTCAAACAAGAACTCATAGAGATCCATACCAAGACACATTACAATGAAAATGTCAAAAATTAAAGATAAGGACTCTTCAAAACAGCAAGAGAAAAGCAACCAGAGAAAAGTTACCTGTGAGGGAACCACTGTGAAACTGTCAGCTGATTTTTCAGGAGAAACTTTGCAGGCCAAAAGGGAGTGGCATGGTATATTCAAAGTGCTGAAAAGAAAAAACTTACAGTCAAGGATAGTCTACCCAGCAAGGTTATCATTCAGAATTGAAGGGGAGATAAAGATTTCCATGTGGTGTTGGGAAAACTGGGAAGCTACATGCAAAAGAATGAAACTGGACCATTTTTTTTTTACCATATACAAAAATAAACCAAAATGGATTGAAGACTTAACTATAAAACCTAAAATCATAAAACTCCTACAAGAAAACATAGGCAGTAGTTCTTTGAGATGGGTCTTAGTGACATTATTTTGGATCTGTGACCAAAGACAACAAAAGCAAATATAAACGGAGTTACATCAAACTAAAAATGCTTTTGCATATCGAAGGAAACCATCAACAAAATGAAAAGGCAACTTAGTGAATGCGGGAAGATATCCAAAAACGATCTATCTGATAGGGGTTAACATCCACAATATATAAAGAACTCTTAAAACTCAATTTAAAGATATCTTATTTAAAAAAATGGGCAGAAGAATTAAATAGGCATTCTTCACAGAAGACATAGAGGGCCAACAGACACATGAAAAGGGGCTCAACACAGTTAGCCATCAGGGAAATGCAAATTAAAACCACCATGAGTTATCACTTAACAACTATCAGAATGGCTAGTTTGCAAAAGAGAAGAAAGAACAAGTGTTGATGAAGATGTAGAAAAAAGGGAACCCTCGTTCACTGTTGGTGGGAATATAAGTTGGAGCAGCCACTATGTAAATCAGTATGGAATTTCCTCAAAAAATTAAAAATAAAACCAACATATGACCCAGCAATTCCACTTGTAGGTATTTATCCAGTGCAAGTGAAAACACCAGTCCAAAAAAATATACACATCCCTATGTTTATTGCAGCATTATTTCCAATAGCCATGAAATGGAAGCAACTTAAATGTCCATTGATAGATGAATGGATAAAGAATATACGGTGTGTGTTTGTGTGTTTGTGTGTATGTGTGATGACTGCCAGAGGGGATGGGATGAGGGAGGTGGACAAAATAGGTGAATGAGATTAAGAGGTGCCATCTTCCAGCTATAGTATAAATAAGATGTGGGGATGTACTATACAGCCTAGGGATTATAGTCAATAATATTGTAACAACTTTCTATGGTGACAGATGGTAACTAGACTTGTGATGACTATTTTGTAATATATATAAATATCAAATCAGTATGTTATACACCTGAAGCTAATATAATATTTTGTCAATTATTTTTCAAAAAATGTTGACAAGTTATTCAAAATTTAAATAACATAATGTTGGTGAAACCAAAGTGTTATGAATTTTGCCATAAAGATCATAGCATGGAAAGCTCATGGAAAGGGCTGTCAAAGACTTGAGTTCTTGTCTTACTTTAACCTAACCAGGTACTTTAACTTTCCTGGCCTTAATTTTTCAATTATTGAAAGTACACTTCTATGACACAGTGTCAAGCATGATAATTAGAACTTTATGAAATACTAGCAGTGATCAAGTCCTGTGGATCTGAAGTGTAAATGCTAGATTGAGCCATATGAAATTACTGATAATTGGCCATTTTGGATCTACAAAAACATTAGTTTCATGTTATTCAACCTAATAGTTTTGTTTCACTTGAGTCTGAAAGCATGATGAACCAGGCATTGCTGTGCTGAGACATACTAGAATCTGAGGGAACAAAAAAAGTGTTCTCCTAAATTTTATAGCAAGGTCAGGAATTTGACCAGAAAGCCGTAGGCAGAGGACAAGAGCATTAATGGAGACAGAATAATGATTTGCCTTTTATTCCGCTGTAGCAGCAGCTAATTTGATCTGACTGAGCTCTTGTTTCTAGGTTTCTCACTTAGGTATTCATTCTCTAGACAGGCCTCCAGGTGGCTCATACCTGAGTCCATTTAGGAATCTGATTTGGATCTGAGTCATTTATATGTATGAAGATTATAAGCCTTCATTGTTTGTAAAATAATAATACTTTTAAATAAACAGCTCAAGTTCAAAGTGAAAAGAAATGAATATCAACATGTGTACATTCATTTTTACCCAGAACAGTTAACTGAGTTTAGCATTAACCAAGCATAAAACATAGCTATGCACCAACTCTTTCAGTCTGAGTTCAACATCTCATGCATACCAGGTATAGGGTACTTAACAATAATTACCTTACTAGTTTAAAGTGGGCCTTACAGTAATCCACATTGTAATTTTTTTTCCTACTCCCTGAGGCAATTAATTTTAAACTATAGCTAAGGCATGCAATCCAGATGTACACTGATTTCAGGCTGGGTTACTTGGTGTCAAATTCAGTTCTTTTGTTCATAAGGAACATGAGAGCTCTACACCATTTGTGTCAATATAGTACTTTGTGCTTAAACATGTAGTATATATATATTGAGAAAATATGTAGAATCACCTCATATACATAAGGATATTTTAGTTCAAGAAATGCAATAGGTGTCCAATACAGAATGGTTGAATGAATAAACATGTGTTGAATATTTACCGTATGCTTGATACTGTGATATCAAAATATAAAAAACCCTGCTCTGCCAGGAAAGTATGAGAATATCGGAGTATGGGAATGACATTGGTAGGGCAGCAGTGGCAGTGGCAGTCTTTCATTCTTTCAGTTTCGCAGAGTGGTCCTTTATGCTAGAATCTTAGTCTTAAGTCTAGTCCTCCTGGTCCTAGTCACTGTCCTCCTAGCAGTTCTGTGAGCTTCCACAAATCTCTTTAATGACCTGCTTCTCATTAATTGGCTAAAGTTGGTCTCCGTTGCTTGCAACTAAAAGCCTTGTGTGATTCAAGGGAGAACCCCCAGTGCAAGCAAGATGTCCTTTTTATAGATAGGATATTTTTGCAATGAACCTGAGGGGACTGACTGTGCTTAAGGAGTAAAACAGGATGAAGATTTTTGAAATAACTGGGCACAAAAGTTTTTTCCCTAAGGTTTTTAAAAAGGAAACGAGATCACTTCTACAGTGTACCTAGTGTGGCAATAAAGTCCACCAGGCTTGTTGTCAAGGGAAACATTTAGTGGGTGGGCAAGCCAACATTTATTCACTTCACTAGCATCATTATATGAAATTTGAAAAATAATGGTCCTAATTCATCAACTACTTAAAATTTTTTTAACAGTTATTCATTTTTGAGAGACAGAGAGAGATAAAGCGTGCATGGGGGAGGGCCAGAGAAGGAGGGAGATGGAATCTGAAGCAGGATCCAGGTTCTGAGTTGTCAACAGAGTCAAACGTGGGGCTCAAACTCACAAACCAGGAGATCATGACCTGCGCGGAAGTCAGACGCTTAACTGACTGAGCCACCCAGGTGCCCCAGCTATTTCAACTACTTTTAAATTAAGTTCACCTATTTGCTATGATACTGAAGTTCATAACACCTTAGGCAGATTTAGAGAGATTTCAGTGAAATGGTTTAAGATAAAAAATCTCCATGAATTGATTACAACAGGAGTTTATTTGTAAAATTCGTTTGCATGGCATAATTCATTCCTCAACTTTGCCAGATAAATTTGCTGTTGCTGTAGTTGCTAGATATCTGATTCATTCATTTTGGTATAAACTCAGTAGTAAAATTTTGCTTATAACCATATATAAACTTTCCATGGATAATCAGTTTATCTAATGGAGAAGAAGCTGATACTGACTTCATTGAAACAGTTTACTTTTTTTACATGTAAAGAAAAAAAATGAACATTTGTTAACACAAAATTATTTGTAAAGGTATAATTTATTTAAACAATAATTTCTTTATAGTATTGTCCTATAGGTATGGTTTCAAAATGTTTATGTTTTGGGGAGTGTGGGTGGCTCAGTTGGTTAAGTAAGTGTCAGACTCTTAATTTTGGCTCAGGTCATGATCTCACAGTTTGTGAGTTTGAGCCCCACATTGACAGTGTGGAACCTGCTTGGGACTTTCTCTCCTCTCTCGGCCCCTCTTGCACTCTCTCAGAATAAATAAATAAGCTTAAAAAAATGTTTATGCTTTAAAGCATCCGCTAAAAATGTTAATGTCCAAAGTGAATCTTCAGAGATGTAAAAATTCCATTATCTCTTTGTTAATAAATATTCAGCATTGATAGGATATCAGATCTGGCTGACTGCTTGTCAAGAATGTTGTAGAAAAAAATGTAATCATTGGGTGATAGGACCATTGAATTAAACACATGACTTTGAGATTCCTTCAAATCTTGAAATTCTATGAGCATCTATGATATACAGTAAGAAGTAACAAATTAAGACTCATAGTTTAACAAATACTTTTTATATCTGTGTAATTTTAATTCCATCTCAAATTTTAAAAGCTGGATAAAATTTTAGTAATATAGCTATTCTTTATAGAAATTGCCTTTATTAAAATAATAGAATTAAATGAATTGAGACTTCCAGAAAATTATCTAGTCCATTACAAGTTCCTAGTTAAATATAAAACGTTGTAATTTTAAACAAAAACAGTATTTTCAACACTCACCTTTAAATTTTTGGTTTTATTTAAATTCTTTTATGTATAATTTATATCATATGTAATATTTAATAGTGTGTATATATTATATATAAATGTTTTATGCATATATAGATATAATGTATGTTTGTCATATGTACACACATTATATAAATAATGTATATATTTATGTATACTATTACATATAGTATATATATTATATGTACATACACAGATATATATATATGTATGCACATACACATATATATTTGTATATATTACATATATAAATGTTCTATCTCCAAAACATCTCTTAAATCCATTTCTCCCCAGCTTTTTTGTAACATTTCCTAATTCAAGTAACTATCATGTTGTACCTGGGCTGCTGCCATAGCCTTCTCCTGCTGTCCCTGCTTCCACTTTTGCGCCCCCTCCAGGCAGCCAGAATGAACTTTTGAAACTGTCAATCATATATGTAATTCTTCTCCTTAAAATCTTTCTGTGGCTTCCCTCTGCCCTTAGTATATAATCCTAGTTCCATAAAATGTCCAACAAAGCCCTCCAAGCTGTCACATGTGCCTACATCTTCAATTTCATCTCTATCCTTAGTCTCTTTTATTCTCTCAGCATTTTTTCTGTTTACAGGAATATAGAATTATAATTTACATGCCACACAATTAACCCTCCTAAGTTGTAAATTCAATAGATTTTAATATAGCCAGAGAATTGTACAACCTTCATGACAATCAATTTTAGAACATTTTCGTCACTCCAGAAGAAAACCCAGTACCCCATAGCAGTTATCCTCAATTTACTGCCAACACTCTTAGCCCTAGGCAATACTAATCAACTTTCTCTCAAGTTTTGCCTATTGTGGATATTTTATTAAGTGACATCAAACAATGATTTTTATGACCGACTTCTTTCACTTAAGATGTTTTCAAGGTGCATCCATGTTGTAGTGTGTATCAGTACTACATTTTTTTTTTTATTATAGGATAATGCTCCATTGTGTAGATGTATCACATGTTATGTATTCATTCATCAGTTGATGGATATTTGAGTTGTCTCCATTTTTTGTCTATTGTGAATAGTGCTGCTATGAACATTCATGTACAAGGTATAAGTGGGCATATGTTTTTATTTACCTTCGATATATACCTAGGAGTAGGATTGCTGGGTCATGTAGTAACTCTATGGTTGCAGTAGTCCTCCCTTGTCCATGGGGCATGGATATGTTCCAAGACTTCTAGCGGATGCCTGAAACCACAGATAGTGGTGAACTTTATATATAGTATGTTTTTTCCTTTACATACTTATCTGTGATAAAGCATAATTTATAAATTAGGCACAGTAAGGGATTAACAATAACTAATAATAGAATAGAACAAATATAACAACATACTGTAATAAAAGCTATGTGACTGGTCACTCTCTCAGAATATCTTGTACTGTTCTCACCTTTCTTCTTGTGATGATGAGAGATGATAAATGCCTATGTGGTAAGATGAAGTGAGGTGAATGACATAAGCATTGTGATGTAACATTAGGCTACTGTTGACCTTCTGATGCTTTGTCAGGAGGATCATCTGTTTCTGGACTGCAGCTGACCATAGATAAGTGAAACTGTGGGAAGCAAAACTGTGGACAAGTGGGGGGACTACTGTAATCTTGAGGAACTGCCAGATTGTTTTCCAAAGCAACTGTGCCATTTTATATTCCTACCAGCTGTGGATGAGGGTTCCAGTTTCTCCACATTCTTGCCAATACTTGTTACCATTTGTCCTTTTTAGTATGGCCATCCTAATGGGAAATGTTATCTGCTTTCTAGCCATTTTTATATCTTCTTAGGAGAAATATCATTTCAGAACTTTTGCCCATTTAAAAAATTTGGGTTGTATTTTTCCTTAATGAATGGTGAGAGTTATTTATATATTCTAGATAGAAGTTTCTTATCAGATGAATGATTTACAAACATTTTTCCCCATTCAATGGATTGTATTTTTCCTTTCTTGATAATGTCCTTTGAATAACAAATGTTCATAATTTTGATGAAAACCAATTTATTTTTTTCTTTTGTGGCTTGTGCCTTTGGTCTCATATCTAAGAAACCATTGCTCAACCCAAGATCATGAACATTTAAACCTATGTTTTCTTCTAAGAGTTTCGTTTTTAAGCTCTTACAATTAGGTCTTTGATCCGTATTTAGTTAATATTTGTATATAGTATGAGGAAGGGACCCAACTTCACTCTTTTGCATGTGGTAATCCAGTTATCCCAGCACCATTGTTGAAAAGGCTATTCTTTCCCTATTTGGTGGTCTTGGCACCATAGTCAAAAATCAGTTGATCATAGATATATGGTTTATTGCTGGGCTCTCAAATCTGTTCTATTAATCTATAAGTCTATTTTTATATCAGTACCACACTCTGGATTACTGTGGCTTTGTAGTAAGTTTTGAAATTGAGAAGGTATGCATCATCCTGCTTTGTTCTTTTTTTAAAGATTGTTTTGGATATTCTAATTTTCTTGCATTTCCATATAAATTATAAGATCAACTTGTCAATTTCTGCAAAAAAGGCGTCTAATATTTTAATAGGAATTGTCTTGAATTTGTTCATCACTCTGGGGTATATTTCCATTTTATTTTATTTAAAAAAAGTTTTTTAAGTTTATTTTTGAGACAGAGAGAGATAGAGCACGAGTGGGGAGAGACAGAGAGAGAGGGAGACACAGAATCTGAGGAAGGCTCCAGGCTCTGCGCTGTCAGCACAGAGCCAGATGCAGGGCTCAAACTCATGGACCGCAAAATCATGACCTGAACTGAAGTTGGACGCTCAACCGACTGAGCCACCCACGTGCCCCTATTTCCATTTTAATAATACTACATCTTCAATAATATATTCTAATATGGGATGTCTTTTCATTTATTTAGATCTTCTTTAATTACTTTTGATGATATTTTGTAGATTTTAGTGTGTAAGTTTTAGACTTGTTTGGTAAATTTATTCCTAAATATTTTCTTTTGATGCTTTGTAAATGAATGTTTTATTAATTTTATTAATTAATTTTCAAATTGTTCATTGCAAGTGGGTAGAAAGAAACTGGTTTTTGTATATTGATCTTATATCTTGCAACTTTCCTGTATCCATTTATTAGCTCTAAGTCTTTTTGTGGACACCTTAGGATTTTCTATGTACATGATCATGTCATCTGCAAACAGAGATGGTTTTATTTATTTCTTTTCAATCTGGATGTCTTTTATCCTTTTTCTTGCCTAAGAACATGTGTTGGATAAAAGTGGTGAGAGCTGACATTCTTGTCTTCCTCCTGATCATGCAGCGAAAATTTTTCAGTGTTTCACCATTAAGTGTTATGTTAGATGTAGATATTTATCTATAGTTTTTTTTTGCACTAACACACAGAGTGTTTAGAACTTGACAAACTTTCCTGTCTCAAGGCCTTTGCCATCTGGTTTTTTCATGTTTGGCTTCTTCTCATCCTTCAATTTTCAAAACAGGCTTTCCTCAGCTAAGATGAACTACCTCCTCAAGTTATTTTTCTTTAGAAGGGCATCCTGTTTCCTTTATAGCACCTACTCCAGTCTGTAGTTATTTTTATATTTATTTGCTTTTAATTATCTGGCTCTTTATCTATATTCCATGAAGATAGGGACAGTTTGCATCTTGCTTGCAGTTGTGTGTCTGGTGCCCAGAACAATAAGTACTCCCTATATTCTGTTGAATGAATGAGTGAATAAATAAGCATTCACAATATACCCATGTGTCTTTGAAGTCATGTGATAGATTTGAACAAACATGGGTGCACCTACCCACTTAAAGACTATCTCCCACTTAAGAGTAGCCACTTCAGAAACTACTGAGTTGTTTCATGATGATACCATTTTTCAAAAATGTTTCTAGAATCCTTTTGTTTCTTAAATTCCACATATGAGTGAAATTTTTTGGAATTAGCTTCACAGCCTCTGACATTTTCTTTGTATCATATCATTTTTTAAGAAAAAATGTGAATTGTATAAACTGAAATCTGTATCTGTACTATTAGGCATGTAAATGCATGATGATATGACAAGGCAATGGATTTGTCACCATTAGCATGTAAGAGAACAGTCATGTTTCTTTTACACTAACATGTTTGGAAACTCATTTTATGGTTCTGGAGTTAATACACTTAGGTATGTCAAAAAAAGAAAGCCTGCAGGTAGCTCTTGTCTGAGATTCACATCATAGATTGTTTTTCACACCTGGATGGCTTGGTTGGTTAAGCCTCCAACTCTTGACTTGAACTCAGGTCATGATCTCACAGTTCGTGAGTTCGAGCCCTGTGTCGGGCTCTGTGCTGACAGTGCAGAGCCTGCATGGGATTCTCTCTCTCCCTCTCTCTCTGCCCCTCTCCCTCTCATGCTCTCTCTCTCTCTCAAAACAAACAAACAAACAAACAAACAAACAAAAAGAAAGCCTGCAGGTAGCTCTTGTCTGAGTTTCACATCATAGATTGCTTTTCACTCAGTCTGTAAATATGCCAAATGGGCTTTTAAGTGAGACCTCTGATCCTATCCTGACTCTGATACTATGTCTCTAAGACCCTGATAAGTTATTTAACATATCCAAGCTGTAGATTCTCTCCTGTAAAATCATTCAATTTACTGGACTTCTAGGAGTTAGGTGAGATAATGATATTGCAAATGCTCACCCTAGTGCTAGGTATATAGTAGGCTCTTAATAAATGACAGCTGCTATAATTAGTATAATCACTTATTTAGCTCAGGCCCCCATCTTACCACTAAGGAAACTCACTCAGTTGTTTGCCAAGAATAAGGTCAGATGTTAAAAAACTGACACTCAAAAGTGATTTACTGGCTCAGTCCACTTCTTTCCAATTCAACATGCAGAACTAACAAGAAACAAGTGTTGGCAAGGATATGGAGAAAAAAGAACATTTTTGCACTGTTGGTGGGAATGTGCAGCTACTGTGGAAAACAGTATAGAGTTAAATGTTTGAAATAGAACTACTCTCTGATTCAGTAATTGCACTACTGGGTATTTACCCCAAACCCACAAAAACACTAATTCAGAGGGATACATGCGCCCCTATGCTTATTTGCGGCATTGTTTATAATAGCCAAATTATGGAACCCTCCCTCCCAGTGTCCATAGACAGATGAATGGATTAAGAAGATGTGGTATATATAGACAATGGAATATTATTTAGCCATAAAAAGAATGAAATCTTGCCATTGGTAACAAATGGAGCTAGAGGGTATAATGCTAGAGGGTATAATGCTAAGTGAAATAAGTCAGAGAAAGACAAATACCACATGATTTCACTCATACATGGAATGTAAGAAACAAAAGAAGTGAGCTTAGGAAAAAACAAAAAAAGAAAGAGAAGTCAAAAAAGAGACTCTTAACTATTGAGAACAAACTGGATGGTTACCAGAAGGGAAGTGGGTGAGGGGATGGGTGAAATAGGTGATGGGGATTAAGGAGTGCACTTGCAGTGAGCACTGGGTGATGTAAGGAATTTTGAATCACTATATTGTACCCCTGAAGCTAGCATAACACTATATGTTAACTCTACTGGAATTAAAATAAAATTAAAAAGACATGCAGAACTAGCCTCAGCTTGCAGAGCTTAACAGCTGGGGGAGCAAACTCATTTCATGGCTAGAAGTCAGCCAGGAAAGAATGTGGCATGTATACTTTCCTAATGAAAAGTAAACAGAAGGACCTTTTTACTCCTTTGGCTGCAAATCAGAATCCTTTTGTGCAAATTGAATTCATTTTCTTATTGCTTCAGGATAAAATAGATTCCATTACCATTCTCCATCACTGTTTCCCTGTTTTCCTTGCTCTGAGTGTATCCCATCTCTTAGAATTAGAATGGGGGACTTTAGTTGATCACAATAGCCATTGGAAAGTCATAGGGGAAAGAAAGAAAAATAACCTTCACTGATGCAAAAGAAGAAGTAAAACAAATAACCACCAGGTAACAATAACATTTTACTTTGAAAAATTTCTGTAAGATTAGAATAGAAAGTCCTTGTGACCATATATATGTCTATATACAATATGTATTGTATGTGTATAGCTCTTAATTTATTTCAGCTGGCCTTCAGGAAAAATTAAATTTGATAGGAAGGATTAGGTTGAAAACAATTTGAGGGAAATTTGAAGTTTTTAACATTTAAATACATTCTATTAGGTACTTTTTACAACTATTGATTATATCATTTATTAATAGAGTCTGGCCTGAGAGAAATGACTTTATAAAACAGAAAAGCAAGAAAGGTATGATTTTTACTTCTTTCTTTATGATCATTCTGCTTTAGGCTGAGTTAAAGTTGTGCCACTTACGCTTTAAACAAAGATGAGGTAGTGAGGGTAGAAATCCAGCCCAGTCCCCCACCAGTTTCCCAAGTCTTCCATGGGGCACCTTTTCTTTATACAAGGGCTCCCTCTTTTCACTAGTCACATGCCCAAGGAACTGCATCTTTCCTTAAGAGATACCTCTAACTTGTCCGAAGACCCTGCAGAGACTAGAATAGCTCTGATAGAGGCATTATAGCCATACTAAAAAATGGCATGGTAGCATAATCTGAAATTAGCTTATAGGGAAAAATCTATTTTGTAAGAATGAACAAACACTCCAACTCTTGCACACATAAGTTCATAACAGAAAATTAACCCCGTGTGAAAACTTCCTAAGTTCAATCACTAGTTAGTTTACTTCATGCATGCCTGCATCTATTCATTCAATACATATAATAAAAGAATACTGTCTCTGCTGATCTAATAGATAAGGAATTTCAGAGAGAGTTCCACAGTGAAGGAAATTTAACCCCATTGCTATTACATGCTATCACTGTGTGATTATATGCATATTATTGTGATTACCCATTAATTTATAACACTGCACATTCAGTGTGCATTGTTAAAAACTTGCTTAGTGCTTTCTGAATATGTGCTAAGGAAAAGCTAGCATTTTATGCAACCATATGATTAGCCCCTGGCCCCACCGTTTTCTATTTACCCTTTAAAGAAAATCCCTGCTGAGCTTTTGCTACTCTAGCTATTGTTGAGTTCTCTGGGTGGGTCCTTTTGGGTGGCTGCCCGAGCTCATTAGGCCTCCACACCTAGCTCAGGCAGCATTAGCCAGCAGATTTATCTTAATATAAACAATGTTACTGAATGTGCTGTGTTGTATTACTTTTCTTGAGTCTTTACCTCTGTATGAGTTCTCTTTTTATTTCTATTTATGCCACAATGAAAGCTTTTCAGTGAGCAACCAAATTTTTTCAAGACCACAGCTCTGAGTTCCATGGGTGCCCTTTTTGAAATCACAGGGGTTAGTGCTTTATGTATTAATCATGTCCAGCTCTTATTTCACAGATTAATTAATCTATCCAGCCAAAACATTGCAAACAACTCAAGCTTCCTTTTCTTCCTTTTACTTAAAGATGTGTTTTGGACAGTGTTGAGAAAGACTTCCGCCTTAGTGAGAAGAGGGTGAGACTGACGTGGGGCTAGTTGTTTGGTGTGGAAGTTGTTACTGGTTGATCAGTCAGCTTCTCTAATTCTTAGTGCTTGACGGAGTTACTGATGAAGGTTGTCAAAGTACGTTCTTTGAAGGTTGCTTCACAGTACTTCTTTTGCCTTCTCCTGATAACTATATCCCCAGTTTTCTTTCAGCCCATGGGGTAGTGTTGTTTCAATGCCACTTGGGTTAAGCATGTACCTAGGTCTGAGTCAATTAGCATATCATATTTCCTGGTTAAAATGATTTGTTTAGAGAAGGTCAGGTGATCAGATTGGAGCCAGTGAGACACAGTGAATACTCGGTTGGGTGGGAATGCTGGTGGGGGGGGGGGGGGCAGGGCAAGAAGTCTTTTTTCTACTAGACATGAATGAAGAAAGATGTATCTTTAGGACCTCTAAGAAGTCACTTGAGACCACTGTGGGACAGATTTGGATGGTTTTGTGCCCCTGGGTCCAACCAAGCCTATAAAGTCAGATATACCCTTGGATTTTTCAGTAATGTGAGCAATTCTCATTTTGCTTAATCTAGTCTGGGGTGGAATAAACAACTTGTATAGGGTTATGGGTATGAGGAAGTATGTGAGTTGAGGTCATATTTGCTGACACTGGGGCATCATTAAGATAGTTTGGAAATCCCTCTCGGTTTCCCTAGATCTTAAGACTCTACCCCTTCAAGAAGAATTTGAGAGTTTCAACAACTACTCTTGAGCTAACTCTCATTCCACTCTACCCTAGTCCCAAGCTTGGCCAACCCTGTCTCTGTTGCAGCTACAAGGAATGTGGAAGAAACCTCAGGATCATCACTCCATCATAGTTCTTCCTTATGAACAGAACTCAGAGTCCACACTCTTGGAATCATCATTAGTGTCTGAGGCGACTTTAAAAAGGACATGAAATGTGAAATAAAACTATGTCACTTCATTTGTGTATTAGCAGGTCTCAACCTGGAATTGAGTGGGGTTCCTAAAGAAGTAGGATGAGGAATATGTTCAGTGTCAAGTTTTCAGATTATGAGATAATTTCATTTTCTTACTTTGAGTCTGACTTCTTAAAATTGATAAGTGAAAGAAGAAATTCAGGAGATAAAATGTTTACATATTTCTGAAAATGCCAGCAAATTTTTAAAATGTTTTTATTTATTTTTGAGAGAGAGAGAGAGAGAGAGCATGCACGCATGTGCTGAGGTGCAGAGAGAGAGAGGGGGACAGAGTTTTCAGAGGGGACTCTGCACTGACAGCAGTGAGCCCAATGTGGGGCTCAAACTCACAAACCATGAGATCATGACCTGAGCCAAAGTTGGGTGCTTAACTGACTGAGCCACCCAGACAGCCTTGTCAGCAAATGTTTTTGATAATATTTGAACATGTATATGAAAGACTGAGGAGTATTTCTTTAGTTAGATGTTCTCATAATATTTAAAATATGGTTATTTTGGTATATTCAGTTTGTGAAAATTTGTTACTCCTTATACTTAAGACACATAAATATAGTCAACTTGTCTTGATAAAGAAGCAAACACAATACAACAGAGCAAAGATAGTCTTTTTAACAACTGGATAATCACATGCAAAAAGGTAAATCCAGACACATACCTTACACCCCTCACAAAAATTAGCTCAAACTGGAGAACATTCCTGAATATAAGACCCCTAGAAGAAAACATAGAAGAAACGTTTGATGGCTTTGTACTTTTTAGACTTGATAAGCTGGACTTCATTAAAATTTTAAGTCTGCTCTACAAAAGACACTGTCAAGAGAATGAGAAAACAGGACCCAGACTGGAAAAATTACTTTCAAAAGATTCATCTGATAAAGGACTGTTATCCATAATATAAAAGGAATTTTTAAAACTCAACAATAAGAAAACAAACACCTGATTAACAAATGAGCCAAAGACCTTGACAAAGACCTCATAAAAGAAGATATACAAATAGCAGATAAGCATATGAAAATATGGCCCACATCATATGCCCTCAGCAAAACGCAGACTAAAACAACAATGAGATACTACTACCTACCACCTGTCAGAGTGGTCAGAATCCAGAACACTGACCATACCAAATGCTGGAGAGGATATGGAGCAACAGGAACTCTCATTCACTGCTGGTGGGAATACAGAATGGTATAGCTACTTTCGAAGACAGTTTGGTAATTTCTCACAAAACTAAATATACTCTTACCATATAATCCTGTACTCCTATTCCTTGCTATTTTTTCCAGAGGGGTTGGAAACATGTCCATGTAAAAACCTGCAAATGCATGTTTATAGAAACTTTATTCATAATTGTCAAAATTTAGAAGTAACCAAGATGTCCTTCAGTAGCTGAATGGATAAAATGTGGTACATCCAGATAATGAAGCCATGGAAAGATATGGAGGAACCATAACTGCATATTACTGAGAGAAGCCAATCTGAAAAAGCTACATACTATGTGATTCCAACTATATGACATTTTAGAAAAGACACAACTATGGAGTCAGTAAAAAGGTCAGTGGTTTCGAGTTAAAGGTAGGGAGATGGAGTGCAGAGTATTTCTAGGGCAATGAAAATATTCTGTAGGATACTATAATGATGGATACATGTCATTATACATTTGTCCAAATCTATGGAATGTTCACTCACTAAGAGTGAACCCTAATGTAAACTATGGGCTTTGGGTGATAATAATATGTCAATGTAGGTTCATCAGTTGCAACAAATGTACCATTCTTGTGGGGGATGTTAATGACAAGGAGGTCTATGCATGTGGAGGGGGGGGGGCAGGGAGAATATGGGAAATCTCTTTACTTTCTTCTCAATATTTCTGTGAAAATAAAACTGCTCTAAAAATAAAATCTATTTAAAAAATTAAAAAAAGATATGTGTACTCTCTCTATATATATTTCAATAAAAATATTTTTTCAAATCCTAGTTACTATAGTGTCAAAACTGAATAAAAGTATCTGAATTTTTTTTATCAATAGAATTCATTTAAAAGGTAGATATTATATGTTCCCTAACCCAGTAAATTATATGGCCTAGTGTATGTATTAAATTTGGCTGAAATTTTGAGTTGTGTGAGAACACTACATTCATTTCAGTTAGAGAAAATTCCTAGGGAAACCTGAATGTGATAGTTCATCAAAGTATCTGTTATTAGTTAGGAACCACCTAAAATAAGCCTACAAGTCCCCCATCTGTTCAAATTCTTCATTTCCTCTTGTTTCTAGTGTATGATATTTTTTTATTACTGAAAAAAAAAGTTTGTTTGTTTTTAATGTCTTTTAGGACAATCTCTGTGTGCCTTTCCAGGTTTCCACTGTAACTCTTCTGTACTGCATACAACACTTTTCTAGGATTTTATTTGGCCCAGTCATTTTTGCTGTGTGCTTTTGAGTGGATCAGTTTATTTATTCATGATGCTGATTCCCACTTAATTCTCTGGGAGTAGGACTGACATTACACATAAAGCACTTTAAGCTTCTCAGAAGTTAAGCACTGAAAAAATGATAATGTTGTTTTATTGCAGTTGTTTATTGTTTATAAAAGCATTCAGATATTGTTCATCTTAGAAAATGTCTTTTTTCATTTTCTAACCTATTGGACATTATTAACTGAATTTTCAGATCTGGTTCCTAGAACACATTTATCATTGTTTCATCTACCTGTCTGTCTATATGTGTCTACCTAACCTATCATCTGTCTTTCATTTATCTATTATCATTATATTTTAATTCTAGTTGTATTTGTTAGACTGATCTATCAAGTGGAACCCTTTTGAAAATTTGGGAGTTCTTATTTTTTTCTTTCTGGAATTTTGTGATGAATATGAATGCAGAGTTGAGTTGTTTTGCTGGTTGTGATGGGCGGTGTTTACTCTGTATGCCTTGGTGAGTCTCCTTTGTTGCATTGCTCTGTTTGCAGCTGTGACTTTGCCGTGGTTGTGGGCTGGTACTTACACACGATAGATAAACTGTAGGTTGGATTAAAAGACAGCTAAGGCTATAGTGGAAGAGTCCACCTGTGAGTACTTTAAACCCTTTTCCTTCCCATCTTTTTGATCCATGTTTTTCCTAAATCTTAAATTTAAAGTAGTGTATGTTATTAATTTTTCCAATTAGTACAGTGAATAGTATTTATCAGTGTTTCATTTTACATATTTTTATTCACATTTTCTGAATTATTCCTAAATGAGATCATTTATGTAAAAGTATCAGTTACTAGCTTGAACTCTTGACAGGCACTGAACAAACATTAGTTTTGATTTTTAAAAATTCCTTTCCTTGTTAATTTTTTTGCTAGTTTGACCTAATGTTTAGAGCACTTTGTAGAAAAACTCTCCCCTTGATAAGAGGCAGTCAAAGGTGAGGAAAGCTGCAAATATGAGCAGGGAACTTGATCATTCACTAGGTTCCAGATATGCCATTGTTACTATGCAAAACAACTTGGGATTGTGGCATTCCTCAAATCACTTATAAAACTTTGTTCATGGGGGCTGCAAACTTTGAAACTGGAAATATCATGGATTTGCCATGGATAATGGAAGGGAGCTGATTGATATTGATAGATTTCAAGGATGATGGCCTTTCTCATCAGGACCAGTGGTCCATATAATACTTGGACCAAATAATTACCCAATGCAGTGAATACTTTTCAATTCTTCTTTGACCTCCAGACATAGCAATAGCGTCTAGTCAAATAAACATTGTGTTCTAATGCAGAGTTGATAAGCTGGCCTCTATTTTTCACTCCATTAATGATGTCTCAAAACATTCCTTCATCTTTCTGTAAAACCTCCTGCTCCAGTGAGCCTCATGCCATCCATCTTCCACACTCATTATATCCCCTATCTTTTATTAGATAATACAGTGGTCTCCTTGCTACCCATTCTTCTTCATTAAAGCTTTTCTTTTAAATTTTTTATTTTAAATGAATTCCTATTTACAAGAGTTCTAAAGAAGTATACAGAATTCCCATATACCCTTCAGCCCACTTCCCTAATGTTAGCCTCTTATCGAAACAAGGAAATTAGCATTGGTTCAACATTATCAACTAAATGACAGGCTTTAATTGGATTTCACCAGTTTTTACACATGTCCTCTGTTTCAAGATCCAGTCCAGTGCCACGTTGCTCTTGGTTGTTATGTCTCTTTAGGCTTCTCCAATCTATCTTTCCTTGTTTTATAGCCTTTCCTTATTTTTCATGACTTTGACACTTTTGAAGATTACTGACTAGATGTTTTTAGAATGTCCCTCAATTTGTCCCTCATTGTGACATGTTTTCAATTGATTAGACTGGGGTTAGGATTTGGAGGAAGACTGCTGCAGAAGTGAAGTATCCTTCCCATCACATCATATTAGGGGGTGCATGATGTCAATATGACTTAGGACTGGTGCTATAAACCTTGATCCCTTGGTTAAAGTAGTGTCTCCCAGGTTTCTCCACTGTAAAGTTAATCATTTTTTTTCGCCTTTTCAGACTCTTGGGTTAGACAGGAGTCACTAAATCTAGCTCACACATAAGGGGAGGAGAATTAAGCTCCACTTCCTAGAGGGAGAAATATTGAAAAATGTTTAGATATATGTTAAAATCACCACAGTAATTAATAAATATATTGGGAAGATAGTTCAAGGCTATGTGAATATCCTGTTTCTCCTTAATGTTTGGTGGCTACTTTTAGCATTCATCTGTGGATCTTGCCTAAAACAAATATTTCTGTGGTAATTTTCAATTTTCCTCATTCCTTCTACATTTAGTATTTAGAATTATTCTGTATGGAAAATTTGTCACTTCCCCCCTATTTATTTATTTAATCACTTATTTATATCAGTATTAATTCATGGTTGTTTATTTTATTTTTATGCTATAATCCAAACCAATTGTTTTATTGCTCAAAAAGCTTTGGCCATTGGAAATTTTTAAGATTGTTTTGCATGACCTTCCTCTACCCTTCTTAATTGTTTTTTTTTAATTTTTTAAGTACTTCAATTTTGGTATTTATCACAGCTTTTCTACTTATTAATTAAAGACAATCTGTTCATTGTTTTTTGTTGCAATTTGTACCATTGTTCTGAGTGGCTTCCATGCCTATGTGAACAACTTATCCAACAACTTACCCAACTTAAACAACATCTCGTTTCTGTGACTTTATCAACTCTCATGATCTTTATCTCCACTCAACTTCAACCACGTACAACAGTTCCCATGCCCTGATTCTTGCTATTACCTGGAATTGCTCTACTTTAGCAATATTAATTTTCAACATCTAATTTTCCACGTCTCTCAATCTCTTCCCCCAACAATTATTCTTTCTTCTCATAGAAACCTTAAATCTCTTCATTTCTCTTTTTCCCCAGTCCATAACTATAAACTTCACAGCCCATGAGCCAGTCCTTCAACCAGTTGCTGGCAAAACCCAAGAACCTTGTTATGCTTTTGGTTGAGTTTGGCAAGCCTTCTAGGTATATAGAATTCGCTCTCTCCCACTCTGCACTCTGCTTAAAGCTGTCACTCTACAGCTTTTTACTCCCACCTCTTCTCAGCTGATGAGCTCATTTCTTGCTGCACAAAGACAATAGAAATCATCAGAGAGAACACCCCCAACTCCAGGCAACAAACTTATTATCTTACCTATCCTACTTTTATATTTCTCTCCTTTCCTTTTGTTCCTCCCGTGAAGGATATAGATCTCTTCCTATTTAAGGCTAATTCCTTCCATGTGGGCTCTGAGTCCCAGTCTTTCCCTCCTTTATAACTCTCTCAGTTTCTTGATTTTTTTTTCTCATTCATATCGTTAAATTCTTCCTTTCTCTTGCTGACTCCTTTACTTGACTATGTAAACAAAGCAAAATGAAATAAAAGCCTTCCCTCCCTCAAGCCCACGTTGCCCTCCCAGTACATCCGTATCTTTATTTGCATCTGGATAGGCACACTCTTTGAGAATTGTCTACTTACCTGACTCTACATCTTAGTCCACCACAATTCAACTATTGTCCTCCTGCACCATTCCACTCTACTGTTCTTACCGAATGCCAATGGCCCCATATAATTCAATCCAACAGATTTTTATCAGTCTTCATATTAGTTGATCTTCCTTGTTGATCATTCTTTCCTCCTCAAAATTCTTCTTTTTATTTTGCTTCAGTGGCATCTTTATTTTTTACTCCAACCATTCTGGCCATTCTTCTTTTGTTACCTATCCTTTGAAATTACCCCTTCATACACCAGCACACTCTTGGAGAGGGGGATTTGTTCTCTCCAAAGCCCTTAATTACTCTCCCCATGGCTTAAAAATCTGTGTTTCCAGCCTAAAAGTCTCATAAGCCTGAGCTCTGGATGTCTACCTGATTCCTAGATACCACCACTTGTATGTTCCTTAGGTACTTTTCTATTCACATCCCAAATTAAGCTCTACATTTTTCTCCTCATTCTGTAACTCTCTTTTTTCCCTCTCTTGGGGAGTGGTACCACTATTTCTTTGGAGCTAAAACCAGAAATCTGGGAGTCTTCCTTGACTTTATTATTTCTCTTGCTTCCAGAAGTAATTTTTTGTTTTTTATTTTTTTTTATTATGCCAAGAATACTCTTACCTGCCCTTTACATTCTTTCAAGTCTCTCAAATCATCCCCCTTACATGCCTTCTTTGACCACCTCTCTACCTCCAGGCCCCTCCTTTGTATTTTATGGTACCCCTACATCTGGTTAAAGTTAGCATACAAATGCTTTGTTTACTTTCCTGTAACTCCAATAAGTAGGGCAGAATAAATGAATTCTTTTGATTTTTTATTAACCATAACTACTTTTTACTGCTCTTCATTTAAATCTTTTTCTAGGCAAAAAGTGATATAAAGGAGATTTCATTTCAGAAAATCATTTTAGAGACATTCCCCATGGAAACGTCATTACAAATGGTAGTTGGGTTCTTAGACAATCCAATATCCTAATTCATAATGTAGCCGAAATTATTTTATAATTCCCCTTTGAATTTTCCTATATATTATCATTGCTCTGGAAAATCCCATATTTTCCTTCCTTCCCCTTCCCTATTACCTATCATTTCTTTTTCTTCTGTAGCATCTCATTCACATAATGGGTTAAATAGCTTTTTATGAGTTTTATGAGATCTCTTTGCTACACTGATTGCTTGCAAAATGGCAAGTTGCAGTTCTTAGCAAGAAGAGAATATGTTGGCAAAGATAATGTTCATGCCCCTAGTTGAATCCACATCAATTGATTATTCCTTTGTTTATGGAAAAATGGAATGGCTAGAGGTTATGACTGCCACAAAGCCTGGGACCCACTATCTATCAATTACTGAAATGGGATTGCAATTTCTCCATACACATTTTCTCTAGATCATTGCTAAGGCAGTCGATGGCCACCAAGGATAAAAGTAGTAATGGCCTGGATGTATGCCAGGTTAGCCATTTATATGTATAAATGTTGGTTGTTCAGGTTTACAAAACTTGGAGAAGTACACACGCATACATACATGCACACATACACTTTAACCATTAAAAACAATCTTGTGATCTAGTATTTCTGCTTGGGCTATCAGTGTAGAAGAAAAACCTGCTATAAAGCAAAATCTCTTCTGCCTTGAGGTTGTGACTTCTTGATGAGAATCACTCAACTGAAATCCCCAAAACTGAATTTCCAATTTACTTATACCTGAGTGGTTAATGTTCACATTTCACTCAGATGTTGGACTCAGCCCAAGAGTATACTTGGACTGGGCTCCTATTAGCAAAAATTTCTAGAACTGTGGATGATATTTGTTGCATTGTCCTTCACCTGGTTAACCCGCCTGATGCTTTTGCTGAAACAGCGAATTTCTCAGGCTGCCAGGTACCATGGTTATCTGTCTCCTCATGTTGATTTCTGGCAGTCAACAGGCATGCTGCTGTGCCTCTTAATGTCCTTGTGCAGAAGCAAGGTCTTGGTTGCAGCTGGTCAAACATGAAGCTTGTATGTATTAGTCTGTCATGTACCCACAACTACTTTGTGGCTCTACTCACCTAGACCTAATTGCCTAAGATAAATTATTCAGTACACATTCTTGATGTATTTTTTCAGTCATCTTTATGTTATGAAGAGTTTATGTTCAAAAGGAATCACCTGGACTTCATATTTTGGTGGTTGCAGCTTATCGTAAACTGTAGCTTACGTGTTAGAGGTACACTCACTAAGTTGTGTCAATACTAATTGTATACCTAAGCATAGCCTGTTGATCATGAAGTGGAGTGTGCTAAGAGAAATTGTGGTCTGGTCCTTCACCTTTTTGTGGGAATAGTATTTGATCTAATGATTATAATTTGTTAGCCAGTTAGTGTATACTGAACATGTGAAATGCTTAAAGCATAGCCCTAAGCATTTTCAAGAGGTTCAATACTCTGTCTTTGATTTAGTCACTTAAAACACATACTCATAAAATGGTCCTAAAACAATCTCTGGGTGATGGTTCATTAAGTACAAGCCTATAAATTTTATCTACAGTCAGTGCTTAGGTTAGAGTCAAGGAGTGATCAGAGTAAGGGAAAGTACATTCACTCAACACATTCTAGAAAAGATTTATTGAGTGCTTACTTTGTATCAGGCACTGTGCTAGGCTAGGTATTAGGGATACCAAGATAAATCCATTCACTTGCCTCAGGATCTTAAGAGGAAGACAGCATGTGAAAAGGACATGGGCAAACTGCTAGAGGAACAAAAAGAAAACTCTGAGGGGTGAAGCTTTCAGAGGTATGTAGAGAATTCGTAAAACTGTGAATCTGCAGTTCTACATAGAGCTACTGCTTGTAATATTTAGTTCCTAGTTACCTTGGCTAGAAATGACATATCATGCCACACTTTGTCCCAAGCCCTCTGTCAACAAACCGGCCATTTGGAATTCAGTAAAGTGATAAAGCTGAACTTTGCAAACTTTATGTTAGACTTTAAATTACCGAAAGGCATAAGGAGGAACTTAGAAGTTCACTTTGTTTAACCAAGTGGGTCCATGTATTGAACAAATATTTGGGTGTGTGGTGAAATAGCACAGGCACAGCCAAGTGGGATGGGATGATATTGGGAGACAGAAACACACTGCTAACACAAGAAGATTCTTCAGGACTTTTTGCAGTATTCAGATCCTTGTCCACGGTTTGTCTCACTATGTCATGCCTATCTTCAGGTAGTATTGTCCTGAAATGCATAGACCACTGTGGTCTAGCAGAAATATAATGTGAGATTCATATATTTTAAATTTCCTAGTAGTTACATTAAAAAAGTTAAAAATAAAGAGGCAAAATTAAGTTTAGCAATATATTTTATTTAACCTAATATATCCAAAATAGTATTTCAACATGTAGTCAGTATAAAAATTTAGGACTTTTCTCATACTTCAAGAACTCAATAGCCACATTTGGCTAATGGCTACCATATTGTATAGTGCAGCTCTAGGCTGATACATACTGTTTTTTTAAGAGTCTCCATAGAGGATGATTCTTCAACCTTTTTTGGGATCCCATTCCAATGTTAATTGATGCTGGGAAAATGCTCTTAAATGTAGCACAGATTCCTTATGCCAACATTTGGCTGTGTCTTCTCATCTCATGCAGTTATCATGGAATATTTACTGAACTTCTGTATACTAGATTACATGTTTGGTGTTGGGATATAATAGCAAGTGCCACTACTGTGGTTCCGGCTTTTAGGAGGCGTACAGGGTATAATGTAGAAGAGAAATAGTAAATAAATAAATGTGTAATTATGGCATGTGTTGTAGTGGAAAAGGTCAGAGAACACCCATGAGGACTTGTAACTGAAGAGTCTCTCCTAGTCTGGAGGGACTGGGAGACTTCCCTTCAGGGAATGGCCTTGATCTGAAATCATAATGATACCTACAGAGGGGGGCTCTGAGACAAAAAGGCATTTGGCATCTTGAAGGATCAAACAGGAAAATGGTGTGGCTCAAGTGGAAAGAGTAAAGGCAAAAGTGGTTCCTAATGAGGTTGGGGAGTTAGGCAGAGGCCAGAACATATGTGGCCTTTAGGCCTCATTAAGGACCAGAATTCTTCTAAAAGCAAGAAGAGGCCACTGTATGTTTTTAAGGAATAGAAGGACATTACTGGATTTGTGTCTTGGAATATCCTCTGCTGTAAACTGGAGAATGGAGCTGAAGGAAAACAGATGAATGTGGAGTAACATTTCAGGAAACTTAAAAAAAACCCTGTTTTATTTATTTTGAGAGAGAGAACGTGTGTGTGTGTGTGCGTGCGTGCACTTGCACACCCATGAGCAAGCAGGGGAGGGGCAGAGAGAGAGGGAGAGAGAGAATCTCAGTCAGGCTCCATGCTGTCAGTGCAGAGCTGGATGCGGGGCTCGATCTCATGAACGTGTGAGATGATGACTGAACCAAAATCAAGAGTTGGACATTTAACCAACTGAGCCACCCAGATGCTGCAAGAAACTATTTTATAACCCGAGTAAGAGGATTAGGGCAGTGGCTACCTAAAGCGTTAAACTGACGACTTTGAGACATATTAATAGTTAGGGCTCGATGATGCATTGAATAGTGGGGGGAGGTGGCACTGAGTACCGGGAAGGGGAGTGTCCGGACTGATTCTTTGCTTTTCTGACCTGTTGAAATAAATTGGTCCTTTTGAGCTCTCTCAGATTTCCTCTAGCATGCTGAAAACTTTAGGGTGAAGTATCCATCATCTAAAACAGAAAATATAGTGTTAATTTGCCTGTCATCTTTCTTTTTTTGCTTGAATCAGAAATTTGTAATTTGTAATGTAATGTTAGTGTAACATAAAGAAAAAAATTAATAGTGAGCTTCTGTCCATATCTCTTATGCTTTTACTTACTGAGTAATCACAGGGTGAATCACTTAACAAATTTACTGCCTTTAACATTGTTGTCTTTTTTCTTATACATTATATAATCTTTGCATTGACACATAATATTATTGCCATATGATTGTCATGATTAGCCATTAATGACAGACTTTGCAGAGGAAGGCTAAAGGGAAACAATAAAGGAAATAATTCATCTGATCTCAAAGTTTCCTAAACCAATTAAGAAACCACAACAATAAGCTTTAATTAATTTTTTACAACTCTTTTGTACAGATTTGTAATCATTCTTAGCTAATCATTAAAAGATTACATTTTGCATTGCTATCTTTTTTTAACATTAGTTATTAAATAGTTCATTTATTTCCTATTCCAAGTCTACTCTGATATAAAAAATTCAAACTGTTAAATAATGCAAAAGAGTTGGGCTTTGACAATAATGTTCATTCATTCATGGGATAATTATTTAGCTCCTAGATACTTAACAGGACAGATAACCCTTGAGGAGTTTAAAATATAGCAGTAGAGGTGTAGATGAATAAATACATAAATAAATATATAATTTAATACAGTAGCGATAAGTGCTATTTATAAAAGGGAAAGAGATACAGAGCTTAGAACACCAATGAGGGCTATGTAGATATGGTGATGAGGGAAGAACTTTCAGTAAGGGAAACGTGAACAGTGTGCCCTGAAAGTAGTAGGGAGTATGAACTGAGTAAATATCTGAGGTAAGACCCTTTGAGGCACAGGGAAGCAAGTACAAAGATTCTGAAGTGGTCATGTGCATCTTCCAAGAACATTGGTAAAGAAGCCCATGATGCTGAACTGCTATGAGGAAGGGAACAAAAGAGGAAACAAGGTCGAAGAGATGATGAGGGGCCATATTATGAAAAGTGTTAAGGTCAAATAAACATTTTGGATTTTATTTAAGTACAAAAGGAGCCATTGGAGGGCTTTGAACAGAGGGCAAATTTGAATTTAAATGTAGGGTATATGATAAAAAGGCAAATCAGGCATGATTCTTAGGTTTTTGGCCTGGGAATTGGATACAACGTGATGCCATTTATTGAGGTGGGGAAAACTAGGGAGGAATGGATTTAGAGGAGAAATCAAAATAGTTCAGTTTGGAGCGTGTTAAACTTGAAATGCCTCTGAGAAATTCTGGTGGCTGGAAATATGCATATGAAACCAATACCTAGAATTTAAAGTAGCTGTTGAAATTCTTGTCCATGGATCCCAGGAGGTTTATTCTGCAGCCACTACTGTTTGTATTTATCTCCCCTCTTTGTCTAATTTTTACTCCTGCCTTAGACCTTATGGAGGGGCAGAGGACATTCTTCCTATTGGAGAAGGATAGTAGTCCCTATGTGGATGATGATAGTGGTATAGAGTGGGAATAGTTATTCAGTTATAGGCATTTGTTGAAACCTTGCTGTGTGCAAAATCATAATAGGGAGCAAAAGCAAACAGAGTCTTTGTCTTCACTGAGCTTAAAATCTGGTGCATAGTAGGGCATAGTGGCTTAGATAAGACCTTAATCAGGTAATCACAAAAGCAAACATAACATTGTAATGATATCATGTAATGGAACAGAGATGCATGTTGCTGGAGTGTATAACAGGAGGAGTTATGTCTTCATATGGAGGTCAAGGAATGCTTTCTGTTGGTGTTATCATGAGTAGTTATGTGAAAGGTGAGCAGGAGTTAACTAGGCAAAGAATGGTCCAGGGAGAGGGAACAGCATATGCAATAGTCCTGTGGCAGGAGGGACTATGGTACATATTCATATGTAAAGAAGACTAGACTATGGCAGGAGCACAGGGAGTGAGGGATAGCATTGTACAAGATGAAGGTGGAGATTCACACAGCAAACAGTTAATGGCTTGTAGGCCTCATGGTTTGAGAAAAATCATTGTGGTTACAGTGTAGAGAATGGATTGAGGCTGAGGGATGGAGGAAAAGGACACAAAGAAAGGATTAGGGAGACCATGGATCTCAGCAAGGAGGCTTCTGTAGTAGTCTAGGTGAGAGATGAGGGTGGTTTGGATAGGGTGGCATAGAACTAGGGTAAGGTCAACTTCCCAGGGGGAGCTGAGGAAGTGGGGAGCTGAAGCTCAGTCTCAAATAGAGGCACCAATGCTAAGAAATAGTACAGCAGGGTGATTAAAACTTTGGGCTTTGGAATCAGATATAACACAGATTTGAGACATAACTCTTCTACTTACTGCTGTGTGACTTCACACAGACTTCTTTAAATTGGGGCTAATAGTACCTATACCACAAATTATTGTAGGGATTAAATCAGACTATATGATAAAATGCTAAGCCAGTACTCAATAATTACAGTATTGTCACTTGATGGAATTTAGAAGTCACCTCTAGAAAGAGGTGTCAGGGGAAAAAACAGTTTTTTTTTCTATATTTGTTGGAAATCTTTAGAGAAAACCATCTACAAATCTACAAATTTACAGGTTTACTGAGCATCCATTTTCAGCAATCACTTGCAAGAATAATAGGAATTGGTTATTGATTATAGTTTTGATTTTGAGTTAGGCTTTCAAAGGAAATGGTCCTGAGATAGGCTTTTATAGAAAATGGGCCCTATGTAAAAATATTGACATATAATAAAATTTGTGATCTTAACATCTGTGATCAATGTGATTAAAATTTTGTCCATCTTTATTTGATATAATATAAAAAGCAAAACAAAAACAAAGTGTGGAAAAGAGTCCCTTTAGACTCAATTACATGCCATCATTTTCTAAACTTCATTATTTACTTACTATTAAAGGCTTATGAGTTAATTAATGTCCTGTGAATCACAAATCAATTATTTCACAATGAAGCATAAAATTAGTTTAAAGAGATTCATATATAGGCATGACATGGTGTATTGGCTTCTCTTCAGAAGTGGATCAAATAAAAATATGTGACAAGAGAAAAATGTAGATGACATGTTAGGTGGTGGGTAACTAATTGTGCTTTCAGCATCGGAGCAAAAAAAAGGCATGACCAGAATTCTAAAAAGCATGCCTTTGCATTTTTGTTTAAAGCTTATAATGGCTTAATAAACATAAAATACTCTCCAAATGTGATTCAATTCAAGGACATCTTTTATTTTACACACCTAAATGAGATAATATATGTTAAGTGCCCAGCCCAGGGACTGGCATATAGTATTTATAGAATAATGTTCTTCCTTTTCCTTCCCCTAAAGAAGGTGCCTCTGCAGTTATTTAATTGCAAATTTTACTAAAAGCACCTTTCTTTTCTTTTAGTAGTATTATGCTCCTTTCTGAAATTATATGTGTAATACATGCTTATTGCAGATAACTTGGAAAACACAGAAAACAACAACAAAAAGGTCATCTGTGATCATGCCCTAGAGAGAACTACTTTTGATATTAAGGTATATTTTATTTTAATACACTTTTTCTAGAATATTCATTTGGAATTCATAACCTTGGCTTTAAACAGCTTGTTTCATAGAGTACATGATAAGGAGATTTAGCCAGCTAGGGTCTATGTTGTTATTTTTGAAGAACAGAACAGATCCTAATTGCCAAATTGCCAAGCTGTGCAGATATTTTTCACTTGTTCAAATCTTTTAAAAATAAACCTCATTTTAAGAAATAGGTTTAGATTTACAGAAAAATGGCAAAGATATTACAGAGCGTTCCCATGTACCCTGAGCCCAGTTTCCCCTATTATTAACATCTTGCAGAAGTGTGGTATGTGTGTTACAATTAATGAACTAATGTTGAATGCTATTAATAACTAAAGCTCAGACTTTATTCAGATTCCCTTAGTTTTTACCTAATGTCCTTTCTCAGTTTCAGAATCTCATCTAAAATACTACATTGCATTTAGTTGTCATGTCTCCTTAAGTTCCTCTGGACTGGGAAAGTTTCTTAGATTTTCCTTGTTTTTAATGACCTTGAGAGTTTTAATGAGTACTGGTCATATATTATTTGGAATGCTGCATGGGATATTTGTTTATTCTCTCATATGTATGTATATATGTATGTATACATGACTTACATATGTATTTATCATTTATCTAAGTCAGTATGGACTCATGGATATTTGGTTTATACTTTGGGCTATAATCCAATACTTCCTTATTTTGTTGCTCAAATTATTATAGCTTTGGCCATTGTGATCTCTTGCAATTGACTACTGTGTTTTTTTGACATACACTTTTTATTGGAGTCCTTTTTTTTTTTTTTTTTTTTTTTTTGTTTGAGTACTTTCTTACATTTTGGCACTAATAAGATGCCCTAGATTCATTTTGGAAATTTCCTGTCCCTGTCCCAATCTGTCTATAATTAAAATTAAAATCAGTAGGGTCTAGAATCAGATGACCTTATTTCAAATCCTGGCTTAGCCGTTTGCCAGCTATGTGATCTAGAACTGTTTTACCTTTTGGGAGATGAGCAGGGCCCACTTTCCTCATCTATCTGAACTTTTTTAGGGCAGGGATGTTTTTTGTCTTTTTTTTCCTTTGCTGATACTTAGTACCTATACTTGTGTCTGGGATATAGTGGTATTCAATAAAGAAATATTTGTTGAGTGAATATAAATTCAGGTAAGCAAGAAATATAAATGGCTTTGTTTTCCTATTTTGTTCTGAAATGTATATTTAATTTATTATTTTCAATATAATTTCATTATTATCAAAGTAATATATGCTTAACGATGAAATGGTACCTCAAGATTTTTTAAAAATGTTTATTTATTTATTTTGAGAGAGAGAGAGCATGAGTGGGGGACAGAAGCAGAGAGAGAGGGGAGAGAGAGGATCCCAAGCTGGCTCCACGCCATCAGTGCGGGAATCCTAGGCAGGGCTTGATCCCAGGAACCATGAGATCGTGACCTGAGCTGAAATCAAGAGTTGGCCACTTAACTGACTGAGCCACCTAGACTGTTCAAGATTTTAAACAAAATAATCATCTTCTAACTCATTCCCTGAGGCAACTACTTTTTAGTTTCCTTAGCTGATTGTTTTGATACCTGTCTCCTTATGTCTAAATTTTATTTTATTTTATTTGTTTTTTGTTTGTTTGTTTGTTTATTTTAGAGAGAGAGAGCATGCCCGTGCAAGGGAGAGGGGCAGAGGGAGAGAAAGAATCTCAAGTAGGCTCCACGCTCAGCCCAGAGCCTGATGCCAGGCTCAACCCCACAAACCCGGGAACATGACCTAAGCCAAAAGCAGGAGTCGGGCACTCAACTGACTGAGCTACTCAGACACTCCTACTTATGTCTAAATAACATGTTTTTATTGTTGCTTCTTGATTTATAAATTTTATGGATTGTCTATTCACTTCCAGCTGGGGAGGATGAGGATCTAGCACCACACACTATCTTCTTGTCTTCCCATTCTGCTTTCAACATAAACCAGAGACCATTAGGAACACAGCTGAAAGCAAGTTAAATTTATTATTTTCTGCAACAAAGAAGACCCTACATCATGGAGAGCAAAGGTGAGTTTCAAAGGGAGTCTTAAGGGGTGTTACAAAATTTGCGGTGGTCTTAGCAGGGATTGGTCAGACTTTGTAAATTAAGGGGCAGGTGGAACATTAGTGGTTTTAGAAAACATGAGACTATGTGGAGTTACCCTTGCCTCAGTTTATTTGTGGTCTTATGTGTAGGAGTCTGAATAAACTGGTGCTAATTGTGAGAGTCTATAAAGAATATCATAGTTTGGTTTGGTACAGTTCTGTGAATCAGTGCACATTTTATAAAATATAATTTATGAGTTAATTCTCAATTTCTGTCTAACATCCTAGTTTCCAGAAGAGTTGCTTTTCAATTTATCACTCTCAATAGAGTTATATCAAAACTGTGGTCAAATTAATATTTGGTGCTTACATTTCTACAACTTTTTTGGAAGTGGAGCCACATAGTATACTTTTTTTCCTTTCACTTTTCTCACTTTACTCTCTTATATGTAGACATTTAGAGGTCAGGCATTATTAGTGGAGCAGGCTCAAAATAGGTCTTACAACCTGGTCTGTAAACTTGCAGAAGTACCTGCTCTCTGTTTTTTAATTTGTTTCACACTGTGTGAAAGTTTGAATGAAATAAATCCAGCAATATTCCTGAAATTGCATACTTTTCCCTTTAGACAATATCAAACAGTCAGAAGTCCTGCTAGGCTAATAGCTGGTCATGTGATCAATTTTGGAATCAATATAACAGGTATCTTTATTTTTATTGGTTGCTAGTCTTATTATTTAGTTGCAAGTGTTCCTTTTATATTCTTGATACAGGAGTTTTGTCAGGTATTTGGATATTTTCTTATTTTTTATTTTGAATATTTTCTCTTAGTTTGTGGCTATCAATTTCATTTTTTTAATGTTTACTTTTGAGAGAGAGACACAGCGTGAGCAGGGGAGGGGCAGGGAGAGAGGGAGACACAGAATCTGAAGCAGGCTCAAGGCTCTGAGCTCTCAGCACAGAGCCCGACACAGGGCTCGAACTCAGGAGCTGTGAGATCATGACCTGAACTGAAGTCAGACACTTAACTGACTGAGCCACCCAAGCACCCTCGTTTCATTTTTTTTATTTGCTTTCCAAATCTTTTTTAAAATTTTAGTCCAGTATAGTTAACATACAGTGTTACATTAGTTTCAGGTATACAATATAGTGGTCCAACAATTCCATACATTACTCAGTGCTCATCCTAAGTGTGCTCTTCATCCCCTTCACCTATTTCACCCATCCCTCCACCCACCTCCCCTCTGGTAACCATCCGTTTGTTCTCTGTAGTTAACAATGTGGATGGAGCTTGAGAGTGTTATGCTAAGTGAAATAAGTCAGAGAAAGACCAATACTATATAATTTCACTCATATGTGGAATTTAAGACACAAAACAAACAATCGTAGGGGAAAAAAAGAGAGGAAAACCAAGAAACAGACTTTTAACTACAGGGAACAAATTGATGATACACACACACACACACACACACACACACACACACATACACACACACACACATACACACATCTTCTATATCCATTCATCTATTGATACTTGGGCTGCTTCCATAATTTGGCTATGGTAAGTAATGCTGCAGTAAACATAGAGGTGCAAATATCTTTTCTAATTAATGTTTTATATTCTTTGGGTAAATACCCAGTAGTAGTGGAATTTCTGGATCATATGGTAGTTCTATTTTTAATTTTTTGGAAAACTTCATGCTATTTTCTACAGTAGCTGCGTCAGTTTGCATTCCCACCAACAGTGCAAGAATGATCCTTTTTATCCATATCCTTGCCAATACTTGTTTCTTATGCTTTTTATTTTAGCCATTCTGACAGGTATGAGGCATCTCATTGTGGTTTTGATTTTTGCAATTCCCTGATGATGAGTCATGTTGAGCATCCGTTAATGTGTCTTTTGGCCATCTGTATGTGTTCTTTGGAGAAAGTCTCTTCATGTCTTCTGCCCATGTTTTAATTGGATAATTTTATTTTTTTGGTGTTGAGTTGTATAAGTTCTTTATATATTATAGATACCCTTTATCAGATATGTCATTTGCATATATCTTCTCCCATTCATTAGGTTATCTTTTAGCTTTGTTGATTATTTCCTTCAATGTGCAACAGATTTTTTTTTTTTTTGATGTAGTGTCAATAGTTTGTTTTTATTTTGTTTCCACTGCCTCAGGAGACATATCTAGAAAAATGTTGCTATGGCTGATGTCACATAAATTATTGCCGTGCTCTTTTCTGGGATTTTAATGGTTTCAGTTCCTACATTTAGGTCCTAAATCAATTTTGAGTTTATTTTTGTGTGTGGTGTAACAAAGTGGTCCAGTTTGTTTCTTCCTCTCTCCCTCCCACCCCCTTCTCATTCTTTCTTTTTCTCTTTCTTTCTTTCTTTCTAAATATCTTTCTTTCTTTCTCTTTCCTCCCTCCCTCCCTTCCTCTCTTTCCATCTCTTTTTCTTCCTTCCTTTCTCTTTCTCTCTCTCTTTCTCCCTTTCTTTCTTTCTTTCTTTCTTTCTTTCTTTCTTTCTTTCTTTTGTTCTTTATTTGTTTCTTTGTTTCTTTGTTTCTTTCTTTGCTTCTTTGTTTCTTTCTTTCTTTGTTTCTTTGTTTGTTTGTTTGTTTCTTTCTTTCTTTCTTTCTTTCTTTCTTTCTTTCTTTCTGTAGCTGTCCAGTTTTCCCAACACTATTTGTTGAAGAGACTGTCTTTTTCCCATTGCATATTTTTACCTCCTTGTATGAAGATTAATTGACCAAATAATTGTGGGTTTGTTTCTGGGCTCCCTATTCTATTCCATTGATCTACGTGTTTGTTCTTGTGCCAGTACAGTGTTGTTTTGATTACTACAGCTTTGTAGCATACCTTGAAATCTGGGATTATGATATTTCCAGTTTTGTTTTTCAAGATTGCTTTGGCTGTTTGAGGTCTTTTGTTGTTCCATGCAAATTTTAAGATTGTTTATTCTAGTTCTGGGGAAAATGCTGTTGGTACTTTGATAGGGATTGCATTAATTTAGCAGATTGCTTGAGTAGTATAGACAGTTGATGAACATTTGTTCTTCTACTTCATGAACATAGAGTATTTGTCCATTTGTTTGTGTTTTCTTCAGTTTCTTTCAACAATATTTTATAGTTTCAGAGTTTAGGTCTTTCACCTCCTTGGTTAAGTATATTCCTAGGTATTTTATTACTTTTGGTGCAGTTGTAAATGGGATTGTTTTCTTAATTTCCTTCTGCTGCTTCATTATTGGTATATAGAAATACAATTAATTTCTGGGGCTGCCTGGGTGGCTCGGTTGCTTAAGCATCTGATTTCAGCTCAAGTCATGATCTCAAGATTCGTGAGTTCAAGCCCTGCACTGGGGTCTGCACTGACAGTGTGGAGCCTGCCTGGGATTGTCTCTTTTTCCTTCTCTCTCTGCCCCTCCCCTCCCTCTCTGTCAAAATAAATATATAAACTTAAAAGAAAAGAAATACAATGGATTTCTGCATATTAATTTTGTATCCTGTGACCTTACTGAATTCATTTATCAATACTAATAGTTTTTGGGTGGAGTCTTTAGGGTTTTCTATATATAGTATCATGTCATCTCCAAATAGTGAAAGTTTTACTTCTTTTTACCGATTTGGATGCCTTCTAAACCTAGATTTGTTGAGGCTTCTTTTTTTTTTTTATCATGAATGGATGTTGTACTTTGTCAAATGATTTTTCTGCATCTATTGGAATGATCATATAGTTCTTACCCTTTCTCTTACTGATGTGATTTATCATGATTGATTTATAAATATTGAGCTACTCTTGCATCCTGGAAATAAATCTCACTCAATCGTAAATGATTTTTTTAATGTATTGTTGGATTCAATTTGCTAATATTTTGTTGAGGATTTTTGCATCTATATTCAACAGAGATATTGGCTTGTAGTTCTCTTTCTCTCTTTTTTTTTTTTTTTTTGGAAGTGTCTTTATCTGGTTTTGGTATCATGGTAATGCTGGCCTCATAGAATAAATTTGGAAGCTTCTTTCTTCTGTTTTTGATATAGTTTGAAGAGTAGGTATTCTTCTTTGTATATTTGGTAGAATTCACCTGTGAAGCTGTGTGGTCCTGGACTTTTGTTTGTTGGGAGTTTTTTGATTACTAATTCAATTTCTTTGCTGGTAATTCATCTGTTCAAAATTTCTATTTCTTCCTGATTCAGTTTTGGGATATGTTTCTAGGAATTTAGCCATTTCTTCTAGGTTGTCCAATTTGTTGGCATATAATTTTTCATAATATTCTCTTATGATCCTTTGTATTTCTGTGGTGTTGGTTGTTATTTCTCATCTTTCATTTCTGATTTTGTTTGAGTCTTATCTCTCTTTTTCTCTTTTTGATGAGTCTGGCTAAAGGTTTATAAATTTTGTTAATCTTTGCAAAGAACCATCCCTGGTTTCATTGACCTGTTCTATTGTTTTTTAGTTTTTATTTTGTTTATTTCTGCTTTAATCTGTATTATTTCCTTCATTCTACTGGTTTGGGGTGTTGCTTGCTCTTCTATTTCTAGCTTCTCTAGTTGTAAAGTTAGGTTGTTTATTTGAGATTTTTCTTGCTTCTTGGGGCAGGCCTGTATCACTATAAACTTCCCTCTTAGAACCACTTTTGCTGTGTCCCAAAGATTTTGGACCGTTGTGTTTTCATTTTCATTTGTCTCCACATATTTTTTGATTTCTTCTTTGATATCTTGGTTGACCCATTTATTGCTTGGTAGCATGTTTTAGCCTCTATGTATTTGTCTTATGTCCAGATTTTTCTTGTGGTTGATTTCTAGTTTCATAGCATTGTGGTCGGAAAAAATGCATGCTATGCCTTCGATCTTTTTGAATTTGTTGCAACTTGTTTTGTAGCCTAATATGTGATCCATTCTGGAGAATGTTCCATGTACACTTGAAAAGAATGTGTTTTCTGCTGTTTTAGAATGGAATGTTTTGAATATATCTGTTAGATTCATCTGATCCAGTATGGCATTCAAAGCCACTGTTTCCTTGTTGATTTTCTTTTTAGATGACCTATCCATTGTTGTAAGTGGGGTGTTAAAGTCCCCTATTATTATTGTATTATAATCGATTACTTCTTTTAGTTTGTTATTAGCTGCTTTAAGTATTTGGGTGGTTCCATATTGGGTGTATATGTACAATTGTTATATCTTCTTTTTGGATTGTTTCCGTTATGCTTATATAGTGTCCTTCTCTGTCTCTTGTTAGAGTCTTTGTTTTAAAGTCTATTTTGTTTGATATAAATAAGGATATCCTGGATTTCTTTTCACATTTATAAATGCCTTTCCATCCCTTCACTTTCAGTCTATATGTGTCTTTAGGTCTGAAAAGCGTCTCTTTTAACCTGCATATATATGGCTTTTACTTTTTGTTCATTCTGTCACCTGTCATTTTATTCTTTTTAGGTAATATTCTTTTTTTCTGCTTTTTAATTTTTGTTTTTAAAATTTACATCCAAATTACTTAGCATATAGTGCAACAATGATTTCTGGAGTAGATTCCTAGTGCCCCTTACCCGTTTAGCCCATCCCCCCTCCACAACCCCTCCAGCAATCCTCAGTTTGTTCTCCATATTTAAGAGTCTCTTCTGTTTTGTTTCCCTCCCTGTTTTTATATTATTTTTGTTTCCCTTCCCTTATGTTCATCTCTTTTGTCTCTTAAAGTCCTCATATGAGTGAAGTCATATGATTTTTGTCTTTCTCTGACTGACTAATTTCACTTAGCATAATACCCTCCAGTTCCATCCACGTAGTTGCAAATGGCAAGATTTCATTCTTTTTGATTGCCGAGTAATACTCCATTGTACATATATATATATATACCACTTCTTCTTTATCCATTCATCCATCGATGGACATTTGGGCTCTTTCCATACTTTGGCTATTGTTGATAGTGCTGCTATAAACATTGTGGAGCATGTGTCCCTTCGAAACAGCACACCTGTATCCTGTGGATAAATGCCTAGTAGTGCAATTGGTGGGTTGTAGGGTAGTTCTATTTTTAGTTTTTTGAGGAACCTCCATACTGTTTTCCAAAGTGGCTGCACCAGCTTGCATTGCCACCAACAATGCAAAAGAGATCCTCTTTCTCCGCATCCTCACCAACATCTGTTGTTGCCTGAGTTGTTAATGTTAGCCATTCTGACAGGTGTAAGGTGGTATCTCAATGTGGTTTTGATTTGTATTTCCTTAATAATGAGTGATGTGGAGCATTTTTTCATGTGTCAGTTGGCCATCTGGGTGTCTTCCTTGGGGAAGTGTCTATTCATGTCTTTTGCCCATTTCTTCACTGGATTATTTGTTTTTTGGGTGTGGAATTTTTGGGTGTTGAGATAGATTTTGGATACTAACCCTTTATCTGATATGTCATTTGCAAATATCTTCTCCCATTCTGTCAGTTGTCTTTTAGTTTTGCTGATTGTTTCCTTCGCTCTGTAGAGCTTTTTATTTTGATGAGGTCTCAGTAGTTCATTTTTGCTTTTGTTTCCCTTGCCTCTGGAGATGCATTGAGTAAGAAGTTGCTATGGGCAAGATCATAGAGGTTTTTGCCTGCTTTCTTCTTGAGGATTTTGATGGTTTCCTGTCTTACATTGAGATCTTTCATCCATTTTGAGTTTATTTTTGTGTATGGTGTAAGAAAGTGGTCCAGGTTCATTCTTCTGCATGTCACTGTCCAGTTTTCCCAGCACCACCTGCTGAAGAGACTGTCTTTATTCCATTGTATATTCTTTCCTGCTTTGTCAAAGATTAGTTGGCCATATGTTTGTGGGTCCATTTCTGGGTTCTCTATTCTGTTCCATTGATCGGAGTGTCTGTGCTTGTGCCAGTACCCTACTGTTTTGATGATTACAGCTTTGTAGTATAACTTGAAGTCCAGGATTGTGATGCCTCCTGCTTTGGTTTTCTTTTTCAAGATTGCTTTGGCTATTCGGGGTCTTTTCTGGTTCCATACAAATTTTAGGATTGTTTGTTCTAGCTCTGTGAAGAATGCTGGTGTTACTTTGATAGGGATTGCATTGAATATCTAGATTGCTTTGGGTAGTATGGGCATTTTAACAATATTTCTTCTTCCCATCCAGAAGCATGAAATATTTTCCCATTTTTTTGTGTCTTCTTCAATTTCTTTCATAAGCTTTCTATAGTTTTCAGTGTATAGATTTTTCGCCTCTTTGGTTAGATCTATTCCTAGGTATTTTATAATTTTTTGTGCAACTGTAAATGGGATCGATTCCTTGATTTCTTTTTCTGTCACTTCATTGTTGGTGTATAGGAACGCAACCGATTTCTGTGCATTGATTTTATATCCTGCAACTTTGCTGAATTCATGAATCAGTTCTAGCAGTTTCTTGGTAGAATCTTTAGGGTTTTCCATATAGAGTATCATATCATCTGCGAAGAGTGAAAGTTTTTCCTCCTCCTGTCCAATTTGGATGCCTTTTATTTCTTTGTGTTGTCTGATTGCAGAGGCTAATACTTCCAATACTGTGTTGAATAACAGTGGCGAGAGTGGACATCCCTTATTGTTCCTGACCTTAGGGGGAATGCTCTCAGTTTTTCCCCATTGAGGACGATATTAGCGTTGGGTCATTCATATATGGCTTTTATGATCTCGAGGTATGATCCTTCTATCCCTACTTTCTTGAGGGTTTTTATCAAGAAAGGATGCTGTATTTTGTCAAATGCTTTCTCTGCATCTATTGAGAGGATCATATGGTTCTTGTCCTTTCTTTTATTGATGTGATGAATCTCATTAATTGTTTTGCGGATATTGAAGCAGCCCTGCATCCCAGGTATAAATCCCACTTGGTCGCAGTGAATAATTTTTTTAATGAATTGTTTTATCTGGTTGGCTAATATCTTGTTGAGGATTTTTGCACCCATGTTCATCAGGGAAATTGGTCTATAGTTCTTTTTTAGGGGGGTCTCTGGTTTTGGAATCAAGGTACTGCTGGCTTCATAGAAAGAGTTTGGAAGTTTTCCTTCCATTTCTATTTTTTGGAACAGCTTCAAGAGAATAGGTGTTAACTCTTCCTTAAATGTTTGGTAGAATTCCCCTGGAAAGCTATCTGGCCCTGGACTCTTGTTTTTTGGGGAGAATTTTGATTACTAATTTGGTTTCTTTACTGGTTATGGGTGTCACCCTGTCTTTGATTGGAGTGTTTAGTCCATTTACATTTTGTTACATGTGTTTTGGTTGTTTTGTTGGCTTTCTTTAGTAATGTACTCAGATTCCTTTCTCTTTACTTTTTGCACATATATTACTGTTTTTTTTATTTGTGGATTTTTATTAGGTTTATATGTAACATCTCTGCATACAGCAGTGCATTTTAAATTGATAGTTACTTAAATTTGAACTCATTCTTTACTCCTCTGCCCTCCATGTTTTAGGTATATGGTGAAATATTTTATATACTTTTATTTTGTGAATCCCTTGACTGATTTTTATAGATATATACCCTTATTCTGCTTTTGTACTTCCTACTTTTCTTAATCCCCCTACTTATTGTCTTTCCTTTCCACTCAGAGTCCTCTTTAACATTTCTTCTATGGCTTGTTTAGTGGTCATGAATTACTTTTGTTTGTCTGGGAAACTCTTTATCTTTCCTTCTATTCTGAATAGTAGCCTTGCTGGATAGAGTATTCTTGGCTGCATGTTTTTTCTGTTTAGCAGCTTGGATATATCATACCCCTCCCTTCTTGCCTTCAAAGTTTCTGCTGAAAAATCTACTGATAGCCCTTTGGGGTTTCCCTTGTATGTAATCGTTTTCTTTTCTCTTGCTGCTTTTAACATTCTCTCTTTATCACTACTTTTTGCCATTTTCATTACTGTGTATCTTGGTGTATATCTGTTTGGATTGATTTGATTGGGAGCTTTCTGTGGCTCTTGGATTTGGATTTCTATTTCCTTCCCCCGATTCAAGAAGTTTTTAGGGGCGCCTTGGTGGCTCAGTCAGTTAACTATCTGACATCGGCACAGGTCATGATCTCATGGTTCATGGGTTTCAGCCCTGTACTGCTCTGTACAAGCTCTGTACTGACAGCTCACAGCCTGGAGCCTGCTTTGGATTCTGTCTCCCTCTCTCTGTGCCTCTCCCCCACTTGTACTTTTTTTCTCTCTTTCTCTCTCAAAAATAAACATAAAAAATTAAAGTTTCTAGCTATAATTTCTTCAAGTAAAAGTTTTACCTTCTTTTCTCTTTTTTCTTCTTCTGGGACTCCTATAATGTGAATGTTATTACACTTGATGGTATCACTGTGTTCCTTAAGTCTATTATCATTTTTATTATTATTTATTTATTTATTATTTATTTATTTATTTATTTATTTATTATTTTATCATTATTATTTTTTCTCCCATGTTCAGCTTGATTGCTTTACATTATTCTATTATCCAGGTCACTGATCTGTTCTTCTGTTTTCTCTAGTCTACTATTTATTACATTTAGTATATTTTTAATGAATTCTTCATCTCTGATTGGTTCTTTTTTATGTTTTCTATCTCCTTTTTAAGGGTCTCACTGAAGTACCCCACTCTTTTCTCAAGTCAAATGAGTATCTTTATGATCATTACTTTAAATTCTCCCTCAGGAATATTACTTATCTCCACTTCATGTAGGTCTCTTGCTGTGATTTTGTCCTATTCTTTCATTTGGGACATATTCCTTTGTCTCCTCACTTTGTTTAACTCTTGGTTTCTCTTTCTATGTCTTAAGAAAGTCATCTATGTCTCTTGCTGTTGGAAGTAGTGGCTTCATGAAGAAGAGGTCCTGTAGTGCCCTGGAGTGCAATGTTCTCTGTTCACTAATACCTGGTGTTTTAGGGGTATCTTCTGTGTGTGTTGTATATACCCTGCTGCTGTGGCTGGTCCACTTTGTCTTCGGTCCAGTCATCTGCAATGGCTCTCTGCCTGCTATGGGCAGGGTTTGGTCCTTTTGTTAGTAGGCCCATCTGGGATGGCTTTGAGCTTGAGTTGAGTCAGACTGGGTGTTTGCCATAGGTGCAGTAGTACTGAACTGTTTTGTCTTCTGACATATTTTCATTGTTGGGTGGGCCCTGTATTCAGATGTCTACTGCAGCCCACTTTTGTGGCTACAGTCAGTCTGGTGTGTATGTTTATCTTCCCCTCTCCCCAGGATAGGAGTCCCTTTGGAGTGGTACTGGCCCCTGTCAAGACTGTGTGCACACCACCAGCTTGTGGCACTACTTTGGATGGGCTCAAGCCAAGAGAATATTGGAGGGGGTAGATCTGTAGAAGTGCACACAGTTTCACTTTCTTAAGTGTGTGTTTTGAAGACTGGAAGATTTTACTTTTATAAAGTCTAATTCATCATTTTTTTCTTTTGTGATTACAGACTTTTTGTGTTTACTTTATGAAATCTCTTCTGATACAAAAATCACAAAGTTTTTCACTTTTTTCTTCTTAAAACTTTATAGTTTTAATTTTTAAATTTGGGGGAATGCTCATTTGGGGCTTATTTTTTGTGTATGGTCAGAAGTGGGGGTTGAGGCTCATCTTTCTTTTTTTCCTATACAGATATCCAATTCTAGCTCCATTTATTGAAAGAATTGTAATTTAACCATTGAATTATGTTGGCACTTTTGTCAGCAATCTGTAGATCAGGTATGTGTGGGTCAGTTTGTGGACTATTTTATGCCATTAATTTATGTCTATGTTTATGCCATATTACACTGTCTTTATTACTATAACTTTATAATAAGTCTTGAAATCAAATAGTGTAAGGCTTCCAGATTTGATTTTATAAAATATTTTTCATTATTTGAGATCTTAGTATTTCCATATAATTTTTAAGACCTTTTTTTAAAGACTTTGTTGTTTTAGAGCAGTTTTAAGTTCACAACAATATTGAGCAGAAGGTACACAAATTTCCTATATTCTCCCTGCCTCAACATGTACTAAGCCTTCTGCATTAACAACATCCCCAGAGTGGTACATTTATTATACTTGGTGAGCTTATAATGATACATCATAATACATATATTGATACATATAAAGTCCATATCTTACCTTAAGGTTCACTCTTAGTGATGTACATTCCATGTATTTGGACAAATGTATAATGGCATGAATTCATCATTCTAGTATCATACAGGATATTTTCACAGTTCTAAAAATCTATGCTCCACCTATTCATCTCTCCCCCTAGTCCCCAGTTCTTGGCAACCGCTGATCTTTCTACTGTCCCTATGGTTTTGTTTTTTCCAGAATGTCATATAGTTTTGTAGTGTGTAGCCTTTTCAGATTAGAATCATACAATATGTAGCATTTTTAGATTCACTTCTTTCATTTAGTAATATGCATTTAAGGTTTCTCCATATCTTTTCATGGCTTTATATGTAATTTTTTTTAGCAAGGAATAATATTCTATTATCTGAATGTTCCACAGTTTATCAATTCCTTTACTGAAGGAAATCTTAGTTGCTTCTAGGTTTTGACAATTATGAGTAAAGCAGCTATAAACATCTGTGGGCAGGTTTTTTTGTGTGGACATAAATTTTCAACACCTTTGGGTAATTAACAAAGAGTGTGAGTGCTAGGTTGTATAGTAAGAGTATATTTAATTTTTTGAGAAATCAGCAATGTGTCTTCTAAAATGGCTATACCATTTTGCATTCTCACCAGCAATGAATAAAAATTTCTGTTACTGTTTCCTCTCTGATTTTATCCTGTGAAAAAAATTGTGGAGAATGGATATAATTTCATCCTTAAATGCTTGATAGGTATCACCAGTGAGCCCATTTGGGTTGTGCTTTTGGTTTGGGAAGGTTATTAATAATTGACTCAATATCTTTAATAGGTATAGCCTTATTCAGATTATCTATTTCTTCTTGTTTGACTTTTGGGCACATTGTGTCTTTTAAGTAATCGGTCCATTTCATCTGGGTTATTAAATTTGTGTGAATAGCATAGTATTTCTTTCTTATTCTTTTAATGTCCATAGGATCTGTAATTACATCTCCTTTTTTATTTTTTTTTGAATTATATTACAATTTTTTAATGTTTATTTATTTTTGAGAGAGATAGAGAGAGGAGAGAGAATGAGAGTGGGGGGAAGGGCAGAGAGAGAGGAAGACACAGAATTCAAAGCTGTGTCTCAGAGCAGCCGTGACACAGCTGAACTGTCAGCACAGAACCCCATGTAGGGCTTGAACCCACTAACTGCAAGATCATGACATGAGCCGAAATTGTACACTTAACTGACTGAGCCACCCAGGTGCCCCTGATTTCTGATATTAGTGATTTGTGTCCTCCTTTTTTCTTAGTCTGTGTAAAAATGTATTGATTTTATTGTTTTCAAAGAACGAGCCTTTAGCTTCATTGATTTTCTGTATTGAATTCTTGTTTTTAATTACATTGATGTAGGATCTAATTCTTACTGTTTCTTTTCTTGTGCTTACATTGGATTTAATTTGCTCTTCCCTTTATAGTTTCCTAATGTGGAAACTTAGATTATTAATTTTAGATCTTTCTTGTTTTCTAATACAGGCATTCCATGCTATAAAACTCTAATCACTGCTTTTGCTGCACCCTACAAATTTTGAGGACTTGTATTTTTTTTTGCATTTAGTTCAAAATATTTTAAAATTTCTCTTGAGATTTATTCTTTGATTTATGTGTTGTTTAGAAGTATGTTGTTTCATATTCATGTATTTGGGGATTTTCTAGCTATCTTTTTGTTACTGCTCACATAAATTTTTAAATTAGTTTTCTCAATTTCTTTTAAAAGTCTGCTGGGATTTTGATTGTGATTAGGTTTCAATCTATAGATCAGTTTGGGGAAAATTGACACCTAAAATAAAATTGAGTCTCTCAGTGTGTGAACATGGCACATCTCTCCATTTTCTCAAGTTTTCTGTTATTTCCTACAAAAAAGTTTATAGTTTTCAATGTGCAGGTCTTACATATGTTTTGTTAATTTTACTGTTTAATATTTTATGGTTTTTAGTGTTTTTCTTATTGGTATTGTTTTAAGTTTTAAAATTGTCTTAAATTTTACTTTCTAATTATGCATTAATATTCTGACCCACCTTTCTCACTGAGTATAAGAAAAGTCATTTCAACTGAATATCTGTACCAAAAATTTTTACAGTTATTACAAGAAAAAACAGTATAGTGAGCAGAATAACATTTCTATAGGTAAGAAGGCAATATTTGGGACATATTTATATTAAAAATTAATCATTATCTGAAATTCAAATTTAACTGAGCATCCTATAGTTTATCTGGCAGCCGTAAGCACACTATTATTTTACATTGTGTTGAGATATTAACCAAGGTACCTAGACAAGAGAAAATAATTAAAAGCATATGAATTTGAAAGAAGAAAAATGATCTTTATTTAAAATGATATTATTTTATATCTGGAAAGCCCAAAATGTTAGTGGGAAAACTAACACAAGTTAATAAGAGAATTTAGTGAAGTAGTAGGTTACAAAATCAAAATTAAAAAACAATAACTTTATTATGTAGAGAAAGAAGCCATTTAGAAGATGTAATAGAAGGGAATATACCACTTATTATATCCAAAATAAAATATCTAGGCATAAAAATGAGAAGAAATATCTAAAACATTTAATGAAGAAAACTATAAAAATAGTCCTGAAAGACCCAAAAATTACCTCAAACATGTGGAAAGTTTTACCATATACTTGGATAGAAAGAGGAAACATCATAAAGATGTCAAGTTAATTTATAAATTTAATAGAATTCCAATAAACTACTATCAAGCTTTTTTCCCTTGGGGGATAATCCCCTGGGATTATAAAGTTCATTTAAATGAATAGTCAAATCACTGGAAACGGAGAGCAATAGGGATAAAATAGGCCTACTTGATATTAAAACATAATTAAAACAGTGTGATCATGGTACCCGAATACACAGAGAGAACAATAGAAAACCCACAAGTAAACTTAACAGCATATGGCAACACTATAGGTTGCACTTTTAGTAAGTGGTATTGAGATAAACTGGGTAACCATGGTAAGTATATGAAATCGAATATATTCCTAATACTGAATATTATGATAAATTTCAAGTGGTTTAGAGATTTAAATATTAAAATAAAAGAAATCATATGAGTAGTAGGAGACATATAAGTAAAATCCTCATGAAATCCAAAAGGGAGAAGATTGTTTAATCTGATAAAAGACTTTTGCATGGCAAAAACAAAACAAAAGGAATATTTTTACCATATATAAAAAGACAAAGGACAATTTTTTTAAATTGCAACTTTTATCACAGATCTAGTATTAATATGTAAATAGCACCTGATATGGAAAAGAAAAAGACCAGCAAATCTATAGAAAAATGGGTTAGTAATTTGAGTAGTCAATTCAAGAAAAGTACTGCAAATGGTCCTTAACTATGAAAATGATGCTTAACTTCATTTCTCATTTACAACAAGAGAAAAATGCAAGTTAAAACAGCCTAAAACAAAATTCTGATCTACCATATTGGCAAAAGTTCCAAAGTTTAACAACCTATACTATTGGCAAAGCTATGGGCAAATGAATGTTGTTATATATTGCTGATAGAAATAAAAATAATACAATAATTTGAAGGGGAGTTTGTCAACATCTAGCAAAATTATGTATGTATACTTTGATCCAACAATCTAACTTATAGAGCTCTAGAAGGTATAGTAACAAAATGCAGTACAGTAGTAAAAATATGTAAAGCATAAGGAAAAAGCTCTTCATTTCAGCATTATTCATGATAGCAAAAGAAATTTCCAAATGTTCATCAGTAGATCACTTGTAGGCACTGCACAATAAATTATCATGCAGCTGTAAAAGGTAATGAGTATTATCTTCTGCAGAGGATCTCCAGCATGTGTAGTGTAAATGAGAAAAGTAAGGTGCAGAAAAAGTGTGCATTGTATGTTACTATTTTTATTTATTTATTTATTTATTTATTCATTCATTCATTTATCTATTTATTTATTTTAACGTTTATTTATTTTTGAGAGAGAGAGAAAGAGAGTGGGGGAGAGGTAGTGAGAGGGGGACAGAGGATCCAGAGCTGGCTCTTTACTGACAGCAGCAAGCCCAATGTGGGGCTCGAACTCGAATTCATGAGATTGTGACCTGAGCCGAAGTTGGATGCTCAAACAACTGAGCCACCCAGGTGCCCCTGTATGTTACTGTTTTTTTTAAGGGGAGGATATAGGAATATACATATGTTTGTGTATGTTTGTGTATATGTATATATTTGTATATATACACACATATATGTTTTGTATATATTGTATATATATTGCGTATATTTGTATATATATTTTGTATATATATGTGTGTATATATGTATATATTTTTAATAGAAGGATAAAAAATATTGATTATTCTTTGGGAGAAAAAGTAAACAATATGAAGGAGACAGAGATAGAAGCTAGACTTCTATGATCATACTTTGATTTACAGATTTGAGTTTGTATCATTGTAAATATTTTATATAATTATAAACAAAATGAGATTAAAAATGATCCTAAAAACCAGAAGCAAAATAAAACAAATGTCTAAATGTATGGAGGTGGTGCAAAACCACAAAGAAGAGAATTATTTCAATTATATGTATATGTTGTAGATAATTAAATTAAAGTTGACTGTATATTCCTAGCGGAGTGTATTTAAAACAAAAAACAGAAAATACAAAATAATCTTTTTGGTAAACATTGTTATTGGTGATGTAGGCATTTTTCTGAGACTAGAGAGTCTGTATTGTAGAATAAAGTTAATGGGATATAATAAATAATGGGATATTGAGGCTGGGATATTTTGTATAGAAGGAAGGAGATACAGATTAAAGACTTATGAGATTAATAAAAGTCTTGTAGCCCTGAATTTGAATTGGAAGTATCAATATGAACATGTGCTCTATACCATTATTTAAAAAAAAAAAACAAAACATTTTATAGCCCTTTTCACTAAAATGACCTGAAAAACAGTCATGAACCCAGAGCAATGAATACCTTTAGAATTCTGATTGTGGTCTCTACATCTTATTCCCACTGAAATAAACTAGAACTTGATGCAGAAATGGCAGATTGCAGAATCTTGGGCAGAAAATTTATGGGATAAGACTGAAACATCTTGTCATATCAAAAAGTAAGATAAATGCCAAAGACAACTAGTGTAGTGACAGAAGGATGTAGGACTTATCTTGAACAGAATCTTTTTGGACAAAATATGGAATACCTTCAACATCACTAGGAAAATAATTGCAGTGATTTGAAGCACATCAAATAGGTTTAAATCTATGAGTTTATAGTGATAAAAAGAAATTACTGGTCACTTTTGGAGAATTCTAGGTAATCAACTCGTTATTCCAAAACAATGGCTAATAAAGGAAAAGTATCAAATATTTACTCTTATTTTCCCATTCAAATTGTATCCCTGAGTAAATATTTGATGAGGGGAAATGTGTACTTATAAGAGTATTCCAGCTAGTAAATGAAGAAGGAAGAATTAGAGTATCACTGTTTTTCAGTCCTAATAAATTAATGGATTTCAGCAGTGATCATCATTAGTTGCTGACATCCTATATAAAAAAAATCAATCAGGTATTATGCACCTCCTAATGGAAGTACATGACATCGCTTATGAACTAGCTTTGCTAATAAATCAAAAAGCCTCTAGATCTAACAAACAATCTACAGGAGATATTAGAAGCAGAGGAACGTTTGAATTACACCATGGGGATGCAATCAGCAAAATTTATACTGTGGGATACTCCACAAGGGAATTAAAAAAACATTTCTTGAGCAAATAAATATAAAGGAAAAAAAGAGAGAGATAAGTACATATCAATCAATTACAATACATTGACTTTATTAGAATCCTGATTCTAACATAAAAAACTGTAGGGAAAAGTGGGGAGAAAATGAAAGTGATCCAGACAGAAAGAGACACACATTTATAGACATTGGACACTTACACAAATTTCAATATTGCCCAAATATTTGATAATATTAAGTAATTATTATAGACTGGAAGCAAGACACCCTAGTAGCAACAAGCATATCTAGTGTCCAGATCATGGTTTCTAAATATCATTCTTTACTCAAAAAAATGGCTGATTCAGGTTTGGTACAGGGAAAATATAAAAAAGTCTAGCACTAAAAGACAAGAAATTTCAAAGACTAAGAGTACATTTCAAAAAGAACACAGAAGCTGTTGGGAATTAGGCAAAGGTCATCAACAGAGGCTATAACTATTGGGTTAAAGGTTGTTGGGGAATAGAATATTCATGCCATAGTGAAGTACCTTCACAGAGATCAACTTCTAATTACAAAAAGGAGAAGTGTACCTTCAGCAAGTGATCAAATTTATTATTACCTGTAGAGGTACTGCTACCAATGACAATAATATTGCAACCTGATAATGATGCAATAAGAAGTACATATTACTTTCCTAGTATTCTTGGGAAGAAAAGTTATGACTAAATCTAATAGTGAGAAAATAATCAGACAACTTCATAATATGATGGCCTGGACCCTTCATAAAAAATCAATGTCATGAAAAACACAATAAAAAAGCTGTTCCAAATTAAAAGAGACCAAAGACACAAAACAAGCAAATGTAGTGTGTGAAACTTAATTTGGATTCTGCATGTGGGAAAAGGTGCTATAGCAGACATAATGGAGGCTTCTGGGATTATTTAAATGAGGGCAGCATTTTAGATGAGATTATTGAGTTACTATCAATTTTCTAGGTATGATAATGGTGTTGTGGTTATATAGGAAAATATCTGTACTCTTAGGAGATTCCTACTGGAGTATTTAGGGGCGAAGTGTTGGCAACGTACTTTCAAATGGTTTGTAAAACATACACACAGATGTGTATATGTATTGAGGAGAATAAAAAATGTGGCAAGGTATTAAAACTGCTGAAACTTGGTGAAGGTATACAGGTGTTTATAGTAATTTGGATTTGTCTTTTTTATATAGATTTGAACATTTTTCTATTAAAAATTTGAAAAAATTAAAAACAAATTATTACTTATGTATTTTAAGAATTGTATGTTTGCTTAAAGCTTATTAAGATGCATTATTTTAAAATCTTTTAATATAAGGCCAAGTACTTCTCTTTAAGTAAGGCATAGCTATTTGCAGTTCTGAATCTATCTTGCTTAAGTCACAACATTATTATAAGAATGCCCATTTTCAGTTACTGTGAAACTAAGTAAAGTCAATTGCAAAGCAATGAGACAAAACTCTTCTGAATTTCTTTTATTTTTTCCTTTAGTATTTTACCTTGATCTCTTCTACAATACACTTTTATTTGAATCTTTCCAAGGCATTTAGCCTGGTTTTTGTAGAAGCAACCCTTTCTTCTCACATTTATATTTCATTAATTTACATGATATGTAATTAAATGTTATAAGTAAAACAACAACTATAACTGATATTAGCAAGTTTGGGGACAAATACACTTAACTCTTGGTAAATATACAACTCAAGTTGGTGGGAATTGAAAAAGTACATGGACGTACAAAAGAATAGCCTACCAGTTATAAGGTTATAGTGTGCTGTAGTATCAGCTGGGATATTTCACAATGACGCTGTAGATCGTTGGTTAATCTGGTAAACTGCTTGAGTGGAGATTGGTTAGAGAGGGTGTACTGTAGTGAAACACTCACCAGGCCTGTGCTGCAAATGGGATTCAATATTGGTCACACATGGTTAAGCTCTGTCCATAGTCATTGTCTGGTGACATTCGTTTATCTATAATCTCTTCTGACTAGATTACTGTCAAGGCCCTTCCCTCAGTCAAACTAAATAAAATGGCTTCAGACTTTGTTACGGTCCCAAAGGAGCACAGTTAGGTCACTTTTCTTTCCTTTTATCCTGTAACCCACACTTATCCCCAATAATGTGAAGCTATTCAGTTAGAAATTATGTTACTCAGGTTATGTTTCAGTGTCAGCTGGGAGTGTCACATAGAACCATGGGTGTTAGACTTGGTAGTAGAGGTACTTATTGATTGTTTCTGAGGCAATGCCAATGAAGTTCTGAGTCTAAAGCAGAACAGAAGGTTACAGCTCCCACCCTGAAGTTCCCCAAGAGGTGAAGCTCATTGTGAAGGGAGTGTTGATTTTCCTACTTCACCATCCCTTCCGAGAGGAAGAGGAGAAAGTTCTCCTGCTTTGTGAGCCCTGAGAACACTATCGTCAGAAAGATGAGTGTCTCTTTCTTGTAAGTGGCGTGCTAGACAGCTGCATTGGGTATCTGTCTCTGTTCATTGAATTCGCTGCTCAGTTCTCTGAGGAGGCAAGGAAGAGAAAACTGTTGAGGAAAGCTTTCAGCAGATTTGTAAGAGCCAGCATTTCTTGCCTCTAGAGCTCAGAGCATTTAACTGCTACTCTTCCCCTTGGGGGCCCTTTTCAGGTTCTGGCTTTTTCAGGCGAAGCAAGAGACCCTGATTATTTCACTTTCAATCAATTCTGAAGCCTCAAAGACCAAAATTGTCTCTTCAGATCCACTCAGATGCCAAAGAGAGGTGTGGAAAAGAAATTGCTGCCCATCTACCAGCAGCTGTAGACCTCTAAGCCACCTCTTGCTTTCATTTTCTGTGTGGTCGTCAGGAATTGTTAACACTCAAATAAGTAAAAATAAAATGTTTCAACAGATACCTTGAGAATACAGAAAAAGCTATAGACACTGTGGCAGGATTTACTACTATTCATTGACCAGTTCACTTTGCCCTATACAAGGGAGAATTATACAGGACTTGTCTTTGGCCAGTGAAATGTAGTGGAAGTATTTAATTTCCAGTTCTTGAATCTCCACTTCTTTCTTCTCCAAAGTGTTGAAAATAACATCATCATGAAACCTTTGTAAATAAACCACCCAAACTTCATCTAAATGTATTATCCATTTAGACATACCTTAATTTGCTTATTATTATTTTTTTCAGAAAAAAAATATAAATGGAATTTTAAAAAGATTCATATGCCCAAAGAAAGTCTTAGGGAATTCTTTTGTGTGTCAAATATGTCAGTATGGTTTTTTTTTTACATTTTCATACCTTGACTGTGTAAAGCAAAGTACATCACATATTCTTCTTTTCTTAGCTACTATTGCAGATTTGTTTTCTAGATGTTTTGTTATTTCACTCATCAAACAAATGCTTACTAAACACCTGTAACATTCAACATGTTGTGCCAAGTCCTGGGTGTACATGTTTATGTGTAACTGTAGTTGTACCTGAGTATTGTGTGTTAGTTTTGCTGTTATGGACTGAATTGTCGCCCTGCAGGATTCATATGTTGAAGCCCTAACCTTTGATGTGACTGTATTTGGAAGGACTTTTAGGAGGTAATTAAGGTTAAATGAGGTCATAAGGATAGGGTGGTAGCCTTATAAAAAGACAAAGAGATCTCTGTCCATCTCTCATGTTCTCTACATGCACATACTGAGGAAAGGTCATGTGAGCACACAGTGAGAAGGCCAGAAAGTCTGCAAGCTTGGAAGAAGGTTTTCATCATATCCCAACCATGCTTGCACCCTGATCTTGAACTTGCAACCTCCAGAACTGTGAGGAAATAAAGTTCTATTGTTTAAGCCACCTAATCTATGGTGTTTTCTTATGACAGCCTTAGCTCACTGAAACATTTGCCATATCCAGAATTTTGTAACTAGAATATCTGTGAACCTTATAAGAAATAAATCAAGGGCAACAGAATAACATAGAACTGTACTTTGTACGGCTAACTATAAACTTATGAAATTTGTAATACTAAGCTATTAAAGGGAGAAAACTAAAAGTCTAAAGAAAAGACAGATAAATTCGTGAAAGTCAGATTCATATTGACATAGTAAGGGAAACCAAGATTCTAAACTTGAGAAGGACAAAATAGGGAAAAACAAATCAGTCATTTTTTTACCAAACAAGTGCTCAGGCATGTCCTTAGACAATATAGCTCATGGTGTGGTTTCAAACTACCTGCATCAGAATTATATGGGTGTGCCTATTGGATATCCAGATCTCAGGACCATGCTGAAGTCATGTTCAGTTTCTCTTAGGTGAAGTCTCAGAATCTTCATTTTAAACAAGTTCTCTAAGTGATCTTTAGGCACACTGAAGTCTGAGATACCCTATTCAGGCATTGTTGGGCAGCATAAAAAATGTTAGTCTTTGTCCCCACACTGAGATGCCTACAGATACATGAAATAATGGAGGAATCAAGGTGGTTGTGATCAAGTACTCAACTTTATGATACAGAGTATAAACCTATAGTATTTGTAGAAGAAGAGAACAACAGAGAACAGGAAGTAGCTACTAGAGATCTGTTTCCAGCACCCTGAGAACTTAAGAGGGAGCAATGGGACAGCACACTGGGGGAATCAAGGAGGCCTCAGAAAGGAAGGAACATGCCATCATCTGGAGAATAAATAAGCTTTCTCCCTTCAACACTTTTTAGAAAAAGACAATAACGGAATAAAACACAGTTTTTATTTCTCAAGGACAGAGAGCACAGAGAGGAGATAGGAGTAGATGAAACAAACATTTTTGGAAGACAGAAAGCAGATGAAGAGTGATTAGACTAGAAGTATGCCAGTGGCTCCTGGACAGCCCCTGGAGTCTCAGCTCTTGGAAGCATCAAGTACTGCAGAGAGTGGGGGAGAGAGATGTGTAAGGATAGAGAGGGAACATAAGTGGTTGGACCCTGGCAGGAGCAACAGGCTGATTCTCTGGAGGATGCAAACTGGAGGAGGCTTGCCATCAGCATTAAGCAGAGTGAGTGAAGCACAAGGCAAGGACTGCAACAGGGGTTGAGTCAACTTACTGAACAATGAGACTCTCAGTACCTCCTCCCCACTCTGATCTCAGAAATCTGACGGCCAGATGTCTTCCCTCAGGTCCTTCTCAAATCCAAAAATGGATGCTAAAAATTAGTGTAGCAATGCCTTCAGAATGTTAAGAGTATGTGCCCAGTTTCTTAATCAATTAAGAGATTTATCAAGTAGGATAAATGGTAGAATGAAGATATTTTCAGATATAAGAGTACTGAAAACATTTACCTTCTTAAGAAGTAACTGGAGGGTGCTCTTTAACAAAAACAAGGGAACAAACCAAGAAAGGAAATTCGGTATGCATCCCTACAGTGAGACTTGGAGTACAGCTGGCATAGACTGAAACAGACAGGCTGAGGCAAAGGGGACGAAGAGAAAACATTTGAACTCAGGTCTTCTGAGGTTTTGAATCTTAGGAGCATTCAATATCCTGTAAAGAGTCTGCTAGCAGTGTAGCATCCTTCCATTTTCCTTTTACTTTGCTTGGCCCTATGTGAAATAGATGTTTTTATACTTACCTTCTCATCCTTGTTTCTAGTTTCCATTTTTGGAAAAGATCTAAGAAGCATACCTTTCTTTTAGAAATGATATAATCAAACATTATCAGTGATTGAGGTAATTAGTGTAGTTTTCATATCACCATTTGAGTCATGTAACCTTAACTAAAAAGTGAAGAAACCAACATTAATATGCAAAATCTAGGAGATTTTATGTTACCTTTTATTTATAGATATTTTAGGAGTTTACTACAATATTCTCCAGATTGTTCACTAACTTAGTAAATTGGAAGGACTGATTTTCCATTTTTATGGGAAAAAAACCAATAACCACCATTTACAGCAAAGAATTTGCACTAGGCAATGCCTTAAAATAATTTTGAAATGTATTTATTTACATCTCAAATATGACTTCTTTCTAAAATGTTCAAAGTCTGATTTCCACAGCTGCAATTAAATGACTTTTTAGGATAATGTTTCATTTGGCTGTATTATGTTAATAATCAGCTAGATGATGTATATCTTTTCCATCTTTATGTAACCATGAATTATTCAGAAGTGTTCTCTTGCAAATGCAGAGTAGAGGAATTCAGTTCCTTTTCCCCCAAAAGGGTCAGACATGCTTTAGTTTAGAAGGGAGAGAGAGAAAAAAAGTAGATTCTTTCTTTTTCTTTTTAATCCTTTAAGATTTATCGAAGTGAACAGCAGGAATTTATTTAAATATACAATAATGAGAAAATGCTCACGTAAACTATAATACATCTACTTGACAAAATGATGCAACTCTCAAAAACTAATGGTTGGAAAGACAACATAGCTGTATGGAAAGATGTTTGTATAAAAAATAAGTGAACAAAAACATGATATAAAAATGAATGCACAATGGAATTTCAATTAAAAATAGTCACCAGAAAAACTTCTAGAAGAAAATACAATAAAATAGTAATGACAGTCATATTACTATGGTAGGAATATAGGTGATATTTTTCTTCTCTATGTTTTCCAATTTTTTTAATGTTATATTATTTTTATAATGAGAAAAAACAAGCAAACCAGCACACCCTTATTTAATTACTAGTGTTTTTGATAAACCGGGTTGTATGCTGAGGATATAACAATGAAAAGATATGCTTAGTGATATATAAAATATATCAAGTTTTCCCTGGTGATACTAAAATGTATACATTTAATATAAATTTCATTGAGATCTTATTAAGGAGAAATGTCATTAATTAAATACTCAGTAGGTGCTTTTCATGTGTACCTTGTCCAGTCCACTCAACAATCATATGAAGAAGATGATTCTCTTTTTATGGACAGGAAGTATGTCTCAGAGAAACTATGCAACTTGTTTGAAGTGGTATAGTTAATAATAAGAAATTGAGTCTGGCCCGATTGGAAGTCTATTCTTAGTCATTTAACAATAACTTATTAAGTACTGACTATGTACCAGAAATTGTTTTAGATTAAGGATTTTGAAATGAACACAGCAAAGACCCTGCCCTCATGGACCTTACATTCTAGTGTGAGGAGATATAAACACAAATGAGTGGCAGGAGTTGTATTAGAAGCTGAAAAGTGCTTTAGAGACAAATAAGGCAGATAAAGGGGCTAAGGAGGCAGAGTAGAGAGGGGTTGCAATTTTGAATAGGATGATCAGGAAAGGCCTGACTGAGAAAGCAGTGTTTGAACAGAAGCCTGAAGGAGTTGAGGGAAGGATCCCAACTCTGCAGAAGAGCATTTCAGGCAGAGGAGACAGTTAAGTATAATGGGCTTGAGATGAAAGCATGCCTAGAGAAACAGGAAGGACACCAGCATGACTATAGCTATGGAACAGTGAGTGGAGTGGAACAAAATGAGATAAAGGAAGATAGTAGGGAGCCAGAGACTTTGAACTTTGTAGGGCATTATCAAGACAGGAAACCACTGGAGGGTTTTAAGCAGAGGAGTTGCTTTATTTGACTTAGTTTTCAAAGGATCATTGCAGCTGCCATGTGCAGAAAAGTCTGTAGGGGGATCAGAGTTGAGGCAGGAGACCCTTTGGAGGCTACTGCAGTGAGAGATGATCGTCACTTGTGCCAGAATAGGAGTGGGGGGCTGTCAAGAACTGTCAGGGCCTGAGATTTTATCCTACTGCTTATCTGCAAGCTATCAAGTTAGCCAATTTCTTGCATGCTGGCAGAAAATATGAGTTTTATGGATCAGAGACAAAGGACTTTATTTCTCATGACATAGTAGTCAGCCCGTGCTTCATATTTGTTTCATCTCTTTTGTCCACCCTGTCTCATGGGGGGATATAGAGTGGCTCAAGTGGACACTGTATACAGTGGGTTTGTGTTACGGCTGAGGGACCCTAAGTTTAGGAAATCCTAATCTTTTATAATGGACGAAAAGGAAACTTGCCTAACCTCTGCTCTCTTTATCAATATTGACAAAAACAAATGTGCCCTCTGTTCCAGAGGGAATACTATCTTCCAAGGCTTTTTGATATCCAAACCTCCTTGGAAATATAGTCTAGAACAAGAGCTACCAGGGCCTTCCCTTGTAAAATAAGCAAAAATGTTAAAAAAAAAAAACATGGAGAATTGTCTCCCAACAAGGATGTAGTATGAAGTGGCTGTGTTCTAGAGGTATTTTTTAGTTAGAGCCCATATCAGATGTAAGAGAAAGAGACTCCAGAATGACACTATGGTTTTTGCCAGGCACTATACTAGATGCTGGGGATATGGTGGCCAATGAGACATTCCAGGTCTTGGCCACCATGGGGCTTACCTTCCCATAAGAAAGAGAGAGACCCAAAACAGGTATGCATGCCAAATAAGTGTAATGATTGACCTACTTTATATATAGTTTCTGGAAATTTCAGCTGTGCAAAAATATGTAGTTTTATTGAAACCAGATAAAGTTACAAGCAAGAAAAAAAGGAAGAGGTAGATTAGACCCCATAGATGAAGTCAAGTGTGCTTGCTCTTAGAATTAATTTTATCCTTTTCATCTTTTTTTTTTTTTAAGAAATAGAATTTCCTTGAGTTTGTATTTTCTTGCAGTGGACACATTTAGAATCATTAGTAACCTAGACTTGCTTAATTTGGAAGACAAACATTGAAATTTTAAAAGATTTCTATTTTAGGAACAAAATTATTTTACTTTGCTTGCTTTATAGACATACATTTGGAGGTTGACTGTAATGAGCTATTGTCATTGATGGAAAAGCCATCCATCATCATCAATTTTATTTCTTAGTGGTTAGTTGTCTGTGTCTACCAATTAGAATAGATGCTTGAGGCAGAGATTGTTTTGTCTGTGGATATATTCTCAGTTCTTAGAATATAGCCTGGCTAATAACGTGTTTATAAGTATTTTTTAATGAATGAATGTATGATACACATATTATTTTGTATTCTGCTTGTAATAAATTCCTTCCTTTAGTATTTGTTTCATTTGCAGAATCTTTGATGTCTGCTTTCTATCACTTTTTTTTGTACCATAACCATTCTTTAAGTATTGGACAGTTAGATGTTTCTTAAATGTTTGCAATGATACAAAATACTGAAGTAATGTTTTATGCATATTCACTTTCAGATTTCTTTGGAATTATCTCTCTCTTTTTTAAGTGTTTATTTATTTTGAGAGAGAGAGAGAGAGAGAGCGAGCAAGTGCACAAGAGCAGGGGGCAGGCAGAGAGAGAGAGAGAGAGAGAGAGAGAGAGAGAGAGAATCCCAAGTGGGCTCAGTGCCATTAGTGGAGTGCCTGACATGGGGCTTGATCTCACACACTGTGAGAACATAACCTGAGCCAAAATCAAGAGGTGGCCACCAAACCCCTGAGCCACCCAAGCACTCCTTGAATTACCTCTTTAGTAGAAATTTGAAGGAGTGGGTCAAAGGTACTAAAATCATCTTTTCCTCCCTCTGTCCCTCTATGTTGTGTTTTCCCAAACAGTATAAACAGGTTTCAGTGGATGAAGGTTTATGTTTGATCTCAAACTAGAATTCATTAACAATTAATTGTTATGTTTTTTAAGCACATTGTGTGTGTGTGTAAGAAGAGTATCAAGTATGTTTTCATTAGCATTTATTTGATGTTTCCTGATGTATACATCTTCATGTTCATTTATTAGTATTTTTTTAAGTCTAGTGTGAGCTGTCTGTTAATGTACTTTGTTCAGTAGATCTGCTTGTTGAATTATCCACTTCATAAGTTCTAGACAGAATTATGACATTTTGGTTTTTAGCACAGCTTCACATAAAGTTCTGGTCAGGCTCAGAGGGGGAAAGGTGAGAGGGAGGGGGCTCTTTGGAGCTCATATCCAGGCCTTGGGGAGCCTCATGAGGAGGGCCTTCTGGAACCACCATTGATGACAGATATCCCTCTCTCAACAGATATCTATTGTGCTTGCTGCTATGTAAGTGGAAAATAAATATCTAATTACACTGTGTTAGAAGTATGGCAAAAATAGGGTGCAGTAAGAGACAATAATGAGGAAGGGTTGAGTGTCTGGAAACTCTACTCACATCAGGAGTGCGTTTTTGAGGAAGTGGCATTTTACCTTAAACCTGAAGGAAAAGAAATCCACAAGGTATCTAGGATGTCATATATCTGGCAGAAGCACAGTGTAAAATGCCATTACTACAGCCTGCAGGATAAACCCGTTGGGCTGAGCCATAACATCCTGTGGGTCAGGAAGTTGCTTTCATCTTGGTATCATTCAAGATGACTGTGCCAAGCCAGATGGATGAAAGAATGATATTGCTCAAGTTCCTTGCATGCCTGACCACTTAGTGGGATATAGCAAATACCTGTGTTTGTTTGAGGATCAAATAATAAGAGAATCACTGTGTGTCATTTCTCCTGTTCTTTCCATATGATTGAAATAGTTACAATAATTAGAATTCGGAAGAGCCCACTCTCTCCTGATTTTATGAATCATGCTGAAAGAGCAGCTAACACAGCATAATACACAATACAGTCATAATGCAGTCTGCATAAAAGCAATCTCAAGTCACATAAATGCTGTATAAAAAGTCCCTGTCTCTACACAAGGTCTTCTACAGTATGTAGGGACAATGAAAATCAGTATCTGATAGCTGACTTCATCTGGCTTTCTAACTTGGATTACTACTTTCATCATTTTGTCTTACCCATTTAAGCTTATTCTTAATAAATGGACAATTGGGGCCAAGTTTCTTTTAGAGGTAAGAAGGGTTTGAAGCCATCTTGCTGTTACTGTTAATTTAAATAATCCTCAAAAGTCCACATTGCATTAGAGAATACTGCCATGTGTAAAATAGATTTTATTTTCTGAACATTTAGCAGTTTATTTTACAATCTGCATGTAACCCTCTATTACACTCTGTAATGTCTGAGGAGGTATGCATGTACAGTCCATTGCCAGAAAAAATACAATCTTACTAGTAGCTGACTGCAAGCATTCTGAGAGTCCAGAGTATGATGCCAAATTTTTAATTCTGTTCTCATTATGCTCTTTTAGCCTGACTCTAGGCCCCTTTTCTCCCTAGTGATCTCCCCCTTCCTCCCTTCTTTTACTCCTCTACCCTCCCCATTGGTCAGAGCTGGGGAAACCAGTGTTCCTGGGTCTATTCTGGAAGGTGATGAGGAATCAGAGTTGGTGGCACCTCACTGCCCTCCGTGGGATTTGGCTTAAACTTTTCAGATTCCTTGGGATGGAATCTGTTATATAAAACCAGCCTCTCTGGTGTTAAGAGCACAGCCCTCATAGCACAACTCTGATGTAACTGTGTCAAAAAAAAAACAAACAAAAACCAAAACAACAAAAAAACCAAAAAAAACAACCTCCCTTCACCAAGAGGGAGGCTAAGTAGGAAAGAAAGGGTGCAGGGGACAGAGAACCTGAGTCTGTCACAAGTGGTCTACCAGAGTTCTTTGAAGTCCATTTATTCCATGGTAAACCTCTCACAGCCACTTCCCCAGAAACACATCTTTACTAAAAAAAATGCTTTCTAAGTTCCCAGAAAGTAATCACAGTTCCAACACAGCAAAGAAATTTAGTGAGGCAAGGACAATCAAGTTATCTGCACATTCAATAAAAATGGCTTGGGCACTTGTCTTTTCTAAGGTTTTTTTTTGTTTGTTTTTTTTTTTTTTTTTTGTAATGTATATAAAAGAAATTAAGTTAACAATGACACATAGTTTTACTTAATAGATGGGAAGAAAACCAATTTATTTTTAGAAGCTGCTATTTGTTAGTCTGAAAGGTCCATTTAAAATTATAGTTGCACTGATAACAACACTGTTAACTTGATAGCAAAAATAACTACAACATAAGGTTTCAGGCCCTGTCCCACTCTCCAGGAGCTCTCTCTCCACACCCTTGCAGTGGGGTTCTCAGGAACTCATTCTCATACAAAGGGCAAACCAGACACTGAGCTGAATTCAAGCTTTCATTCTTCCAAGTGCGATCCATCATTGAAAAATGTGTCAGTGACACTGTTCAAAGCTTAACATCTTGCTGCATTCAAACTTAACTTTTGCAAAATAAAAGTGGCTTGTCTAAATTGTCTAAATATGTATTCATGAAAGCCTAATTATCTAGATTTTTTTTCTGAAAATGGAATTTTAAAGTTATACCATGGCTAAGAATTTGTACCCATTTCTCTTGATGTGATTGATGTTTTTCAAAGACACAGCCAATGAGGCTTTATAGCAAGCTTTACTTTAGGAAGTGAATAACTTTTTCTTTTGTAAACTATATAAAAAAGGTGCTACATGTTATGTACCAAGAAAGGTAGTTGTTTTTCCCCCAAAGTGCCAAAAAATCTCTTTCATCTCCTGGCGTGCTCTCAAGCTCATTACTGCTTCAATATTTGAACTTGTCACCTCTCCAAACTCATCTAGTTGCATTTCATCATCTTTTGACAAATCTTAAGGTTTGCTAAAGCTCCTTTGGATTTCTATAAAAGCTCATTCTTTGAGATTCAGAAAGCTTCTTTAAATCTAATTTTCTTAGCATATTTTTATAAAACAAACCAATAAAAGGATGACCACACTTTAAATAGAATATCTGTCCATATTTCAATGTTTGTTAAAACATTTTGTTCACTTCCAACTTTCTATTAGAACTTCTTCTTTTTTTTTCCTCTGCCCCTAAGTCTGTGAGGAGATGCTAATCTTCCTTAACATCTCGTAAGAAACAAAGAGCAGAAGACCCTGGGGAGCCAGCATTTCCAGTACTGGATACTATTGAGAAACCCAGTTAGGCCCAGAACTCTTCAACTCCATGAATCGGCAACTCTACCACCACCTTCTTTTCTTTTCTTTTCTTTTCTTTGCCCACCTTTGGAGAATTTCTTCCCTTCAAACATTCTCTTTCATGTAACGTTTAGGTTTTCTGAATACAGTCCTGTGAATTACTGTCGCTGTTCTTGTACCTTGAAGGCGTAAAGAAAGACTGGCTTTAAATGTGTCTGTTCAAGTGTTCCCAAGCTGGAACCCAGGCTGACTAGGCCCAGTAAATATTGCTAGAACAGAGTCCAATGTATTCTGCAGAGCCAACAGGCAACATTTCATGTTCAAAGGAACATTGTTGGGCTCATGCCTTTCTGTGGAGGAGCCAGAGCTTTTCCCTCTGAGTCTACCTGCTACATAGCTAGAGCAATCCCCTGGCGAGAGGCAGCCTTCATTTTCTTAACACTGGCTCCCTTCCGTATCATTTGTTTGAATAGATTAGAAGAGCACTCCTCTCTGTACCAGCTCATCTCTCAATTTAAAAAATTTTTTTAATGTTTATTTATTTTTGAGAAAGAGAGACAGAGTGCAAGCTGGAGAGGGGCAGAGAGAGAGGGACACACAGAATCCAAAGCAGGCTTCAGGCTCTGAGCTGTCAGCACAGAGTCTGATGCAGGGCTCGAACCCACAGACCTTGAGATCCATGACCTGAGCTGAAGTCTGACTCTTAACCAACTAAGCCACCCAGGCGCCCCATCTCATCTCTCAATTTAGATAGAAGAATATCCATCTCAAAGCCTTTGGCCTCTTTCAAAGATGTACCTCTGTGGTTTGGATGCTGTTTTGAAGGTACGACAGGGTCAGCTGGGAAAACCAAGGACCCACAATAGGTTCCATTCTCAAATGGCCACTAAAGTGAAACACCTTAGGATCCCTCGGTGAGAACAAAGAGGTCCCTGAATTCAAAGAAGTGTTTCCAGAGGAAATGAAAACATTTTTAATGAAATGACAACATTTTAGTCTTTATATACAGCAATTGAGTAAGTGTTCCTTCTGTGGGAGGTCTCCCTCTCTGAGCAGGGGTAAGGGATAGGGAACCACTCCAAACACCTGGGGAAAACTTATTAACACTTTGGAGAAGTCACCAAAGAATGATAAATACTGCCTTGCTCACGAAGATTTTCACTTCCCCTCCTAAACATCTCCAATGCCTTCTCTGATTTGTCACATAAACATCTGCTCTGGCAAACATCATAATTTCTCTCCACAGAAGCAGACTTTGATAAAACAAAAAACAAAGGATTAGAAAAGAGAAGCAGAGTGCTACACATTTCTTTAAAATTCATTTCTTGATTCTCATTAGGCTTTCTCTGACTTGGAGCCTTTAAACATAAAATGCTTGTTTTGTGTATCTGGTCATATTCCTTTATAGAGTTTCTATGCTTTCTGAGCCTTTTCTAATGTTTCTTTATTTATTTTTGAGACAGAGATAGATAGAGAGCAAGCAGGGGAGGGGCAGAGAGAGAGGGAGACAGAATCCCAAGCAGGCTCCATGCCATCAGCACAGAGCCTGATGTGGAGCTTGAACCCACGAACCATGAGATCATGACCTGAGCCGAAACCAACAGTTGGATGCTTAACCAACTGAGCCACCCAAGTGCCCCTTTCTGAGCCTTTTCTAAATGAATTGAAAAGAAACAGAAAACATGGCCACTACTTTTCCCATACTAACTGTAGGTGGAAGATACACCTGAAATGGCTTGAAACTCAGCAAACCAATACAATATACTGACTCCCCTATATCATCTAGGTAGATGGAGCTCTTGGGTAGCCTGAAGGCTCCCAAATTTGAAAAGCTTCATGGTATGCATTAAGGTCCTTATTAACAAGTGCTCCCTCTCCCACTCCCTGTGACCCACACTCCATCAGAGTTTCAGATGCCACAAAGCCCCTGAGCCCTCAGGCTAGGTTCAGATCCCATGGTATGCCCTTTACTTTGATGTTACAGGGATGATTTTGGTGGGCAGTGAAGCTGCCCTACTTTGTGGTTTGTGATGGTAGTTCAAAGTTGACTTGAAGCATGTTGAGTAATCAGCTAGAATAACTGGTAACAAGACATGTGATTCTATAAATTTGGATACTGCTACATAATTTGGTAATCTTTTTGGATATTATTAATATTGCTTTTAAGGGTTTATGTTACTAGTATTATTTTTAAAAATCCCCTTTGTTTCTCACATTACAAATATAATATGGACTTGTGGTTAAGAAAGCACATGATACAGCTATGTGTGTGTGTGCGTGTGTGCTTTATATGAAAGTTGAACAACTCCTTCATTCCCCTCACAACCTGAAATGACTCCTTCCACAACTTTCTCCTCCAAACAAATATATCCAAGCATATAAGCATATTTATTGCTTGTTATTGAAATAAAATCATGCTGTATGCAAGTTGTTTCTTTTACTTAATATCATAGATAGCCTTGCAAGTCACTAGTTATGGTTCTAATATTATCTAACTTCTTTATGCATTTATAAACACATGTATTTTAATTTTCACTAAGTAAGGTAATAACACTTCCTGTAGGATATCACCTTTCATTTTAATTTCTATTATTATTATTATTAACATTTAAACTTTCACTTTTATAATGCTTTACAGATCACAAACTCCTCTCACATGCACCATCTTATTTATTCCTAACCACTTTGTGAGGTGGCAATTAACTCTATTTTAGTTGATCAGGAAGCTTAGAGAAATTGGTGTCTTCCTTTCATCACAAAGCTAATAAAGGTAGAGTCAAGATTCAGACTTGTCTTACTCACTCATGGTTTAGAGAGCACTTAATCTTCTGATAATATTTGAAAATGTTTGTGGAAAGGTAGGAAAATCTCTATTGAATGACATTTTTAATCCCCTTCACCATATCAAAACATTGTCAATATCATTTTTTTATTTGACTTATAAGCTTCTAGCAATACAACCATCACCTTATCTACCGTATCAGTTTGTTCTGCTATGCCTGCATAGAGACTAGTCAATTTTATGAGAATTTTTTTGCCTTGGTTCTTAAAATAGTTTCTTAACTATTAAACTGAAGCATTGTTCCATTTAAAATGTATTTCCGCATCCCATTATTTGCTCCTAAACTCATTTTATCTACATTTTCTCTGGACTGAGCTCAATTTGCTGTACATTAGTCCCAAAGCCTGAATGATTCATCTGAATCTAAGTACATTATTTCTCATTGTATCTTGCTTTTCACAATTTAACTTAGCCTGTACACTTGCTTTCTATGCATCCTCCAAATTAGTAGCAGAAAAAAACTTTTCAAGATGAAAACAAAGCTTGCCCTTGGCCTTATGGGAACATAAATATTGGCCTGAGAAATGGCTTGGTTACTGTTCTGATATATCTCAAGAGGCACTTCCCTTTTCCTATTTTATTTGTTAATGACAACATAAAAATGATTAATTATAATGCTAAGTTTTAAGTATCCAACCATGGAGATCCAGCCCACAATGAAAATAGGAACTTTCAGGCAAAGATGTTGGTAATTAATAAAAAAGCACATACTTACATAGTGTAGGGTAACGTAGAAACAGAATGGGCTGTGGAGATGGAAAGATACAGGTTGGAATTCTTGCTGTAATACTGCTCACTCTTTGACTTTGGAGAGGTTCATTAGTCTCTCTAAGTCTATGTTTCTTCAATTGGAAAGTAGGGATAACACTCAGAGCCTCCTTGGGTGCTTTAACTGAGAGGATACGCCATTGCCATTGCAATGTTTGGCATTTAGGAAATCTTCGGTATGTCAAAGTTTAACCACATGTAATTGTTGATTTTCAACTGCTTTGTTGAACTCTATGCCATATATCCCTTTTTATCTTGCCCCGGCTATACTTAACACCTCATAGACTTATATACCTAATATGACTAAATAGCTAAAAAGTAAATTTAACGTTTTTGGTTGGGTTCTTCTGTGTTTCTATTAGTTATTTTCCTCTTTGTCATTTTTCCTGACAATATAACAAACTCATGTTTCATATCTTGAAGACACATTTTTGGTACAAGTCTTTTATTATTATTATTTTAATGTTTATTTAGTCTTGAGAGAGAGAGACAGAGACAGAGAGTGAACAGGGGAGGGGCAGAGAGAGAGAGAGAGAGAGAGAGAATCTGAGGCAGGCTCCACACTGTCAGTATAGAGCCTGACACTCTATACTGCAAGATCATGACCTGAGCCAAAGTTAGACATTCAACCTATTGAGCCACCCATGTGCCCTGGTACAAGAGTCTTCTTAAAGATATTTTAATTTTTTCTAAAAATTTTACAACTAATTATTTATAAAATTAGTAATAATAGTTACAATATTTTTTTTAAGGATTTGTCTATTTATTTAAGCAATCTCTATACCCAACATGGGGCTCGAACTCACGAACACAAGATCAAGAGCCACTCGCTCTTCCAACTGAATCAGCCATGTATCCCAGTAATAGTTACATTATTAATGTACATATTAGTACTCTGAACGAGTTAAAATATCCCCCTCCTTATAACCTTATTCAAGTATGGATTCAAACTTTGATACTATGACTTATGGCTTCCTTGCACAATTTATTATGCACATACATTCAGATTTTATGATATTCAGTTAGCAAAATAAGGTCACATAGTGTCAAAACAATTTTTGAGTCTTTCACTTTCTTAAATACTTTGAATCTGGGTGTAGGGAATTAGTGTTTAGTAAGTATTTCTTTTGGCTTTAAACTGGAATTAAGTGATTAGTTTTGTTTGGTCACATTTGAGGATAGTGGTAGAGTATTTGAGACTGAATAACTTTTGGTTACCTACTAGAATACCATTTCTGAGGATAGAGGACTGTAATTCTTTTGTTAAGTAGTTTACAGCCATTTATTTGTTTGTAATGGACCATGTAGATAGAGGTAAACAAGACAGATATCCTAGCCTTGAATGAACTAAGATTCTAGCTGGAAAGAAACAGAAATCAGCATATAATTAACATAAATGAGAATTTCAGACACTGAAAGTGTCATATGAGGATAATATAGGGTAAGATGATGTGAAGGGAAGGCTTCTTTTTAAATTGAAATCTGAATGACATGGAAGATGACATGTGCTGATCCAAGAAAGAGTGGTCCAATCAGAAGAAAAAAACTGTACAATGCTCTGAAGTGGGAACAAGATAGTGGGCTTGGGGTTCAGGTGAATGTACAAATGGCTTTTATCAAAGGCAAAAATATGAGTGAGAACTATACATCTGGAAGCCATTGGCATCCATGTGGAAAGTTAAGAAACGAGAAAATACATTTGGATATTGTCTTCTTTTAGGTTCCACATACTCAAGGTTAATGTATTCTTGTTCAGCATTCCAACTGGAACATCAACTGGGATTCTATTTTTCTAAACTAAGGGAGATTGTACAAGCGCTCTGGAAGAAAAATGTTGCCTTTTCCTAAAGGGGAAGACTAGTGTGCTTACAGATGTGACAATGATTTCTATGCCATATATCCCTTTCATTTTAATTAAGTGCAACTGGAAATTAAAGGCTTGAGTTTCAGGATTGATTCAGAGCTTAGACCTGTCACTTCAGTCAGGCTACATTTTGTCCCACTACCAAGCAGGGCACTCTACCTAGAATTAAAGGTACAGGAGAAAAATCCCTGAGATTGTTCAATCTCTCTGTTTCCTTGTCTATGTTGGCATAAAATCATCAAATTTTGGTATGGGCATTTCTGAAAATGAAGGCAGAAATAGTGAAAACAGAACTTTAAGCTATATTTTAAAAGTTCGTGCTCCTCCCCTAATAAAGGACATGTGTTTTAAACTAGGTTAATGCTTTTTCTGGATCTCCAATTATAGTACATCTTCATTTTAGGCATGAATAGCTTACATTTTCATTTCCTGAATTATCTGAGCTGAAAAAAATCATCAGAGTTATGCAGTTCAACCAGATTCTCAAATCTTTTTAAAGAAACTTTCCCCCAATAGAGAAAATAAATCAGAAGGATTTAGGGTCTGCATGAATATTGTTATTAGCAAACCTTGTAATATGTCAAATTTTGAATATAAAGAATTTATTACAAGTAGTAATTATCTCTCTAGATTCCTTGAGCAGAGAGAAAGTTTTAACACCAACACTGAATGTAAACTAATAGCACCCTTACCTACACTCTATTTTCTGCCCACCCAGGAGAAACAAATCATCTGTGAAAAAAATTAATAGCCTTCCTACTGTAATGCATCAAAGCATTATGATCCCATTTTCTACTCTGGACTTTCTCAACATTAGAACTTCTTAGCAAGGCAGTAGAATAATTGGCATTAGCAGATATTGAAATTAGTATTAGATACTGTAGTCAACTGTTGTTTATTCTGGGCCAGGACATTTGGTATTCCCAAAGAAATCTAGTTGGCCAAATATATTTTCCTCAGAATTCATAAAAAAAAGGAAGAATCCAAAATAGTAACAAATTATGTGGTTACCTAAAATCAACCTATCTATGATTTTCTGATGCACAAGAATTTTCTTGCTGCACAGAACACGGAGCAGGCTTTTACTAGGAAGTTGGGAGTCTGATGTGAAGAAGCTGAACCATATTTTGTTTTGCAGTGCTAACTGGCAATCACTGAGGATCACAGATTCCTATTTCTGAAGGCAGGGATGTGGAAATGAATCTGTGATAATTTATCATCAGAAACATGAGAAATGACTAAGTATCATGCAAAATATTTAGACCTGGTAGATAGAGTTTGGAGGGGAAATTTTTAAATTTATTGTGAAGTTGATTTAATTTTATTTTAAAACCAATCAAAATAGTATAAAGAGGTAAAGTGGAAAGTCTCATTTCTACTTTCTCCCATCCATCCTGTTTCCCCTCTTCTCCCCAAGCCAAGAAACTGTACTTATTTCCCACATATTTATCCTCCCAGAGTTTCTTTATGCAAATTCAAGCAAATGTGGCTATGTATTTGTATTCCCCTTTCTTACTGCTGTGAAATAGTTTATGACTGGGACAGTTATAATATATATGCTTATGAGATATGTATATGTGCCATGCCATCAATGTATCTTCAGTTCTCACAACAATCATGAAGTAGGTAGTATTTTCTCCACTTTACATATGAAGAAACTGAAGTTCAAGGGAGCTAAAACATGCCCCACATTCACACATTGTTGGTACTAGGGTTCAAAACCCTCCCTTTTGCACTGTTTGTATAACTTCAGCAGTTTAGCCCTTCTGTGTAGAACTATCAGGACAGAATCCTGCTGCTCTTAAACAACACATTCCATTATTGTTGCATTCAAAGAAACTCATGGGAAGTTTAATTTTTTTAATTTTAAAAACAAAACCTCTTTTTTTATAATATTGTTTTTATAAATAAGAGAGTGAAACTCATGTTAAATCCAGCTATTTAGATAAAAATCACTGTTAACATTTTGATGTCTCTCCTAAACTGTTTTGTGTGTAACTTGATATCCTATCTTGCAGCATTTTGGGGGGAATTATGGATTGGCATAAACTGATCATTCTCAACACACTCATGCACACTGTTAGTTCCCTATGTAGTTACTTGGGAATCCAGAATGTTATTGGTAGTTGAGTGGCCACAATGGGCAGGATCAATATAGCATACTTTGGCGTGATTTTTCTCCTGGTTCCAAGTACCTTAGTGGGATGCATAGATGCCAATAATAATGTCTCTACACAGTAGAGGAAAGAAATGAAAAATTTTTTTCACTGTGTACAGCCCACAATGCCATTCCAAAATAACTTACCCTAATAGCCTACATGCTTCCACTTAGGCAAATGTCTACAGACATGTCAATTCTTGATGCACAGTGTGAGCTTACAAGTATGTTTCATGTTTCAAGTATATGTTTATGGCGTTTCACATACTCAGATAATGTCATTCTATAGTCATAAACAGTTTCTTTTTGATACACATTCACACTCATCACATTTTGGCCAATGAAAGCCCTTTGAATTGAGCTAGCTCCTTGTCAATACCACCAGGAAGTTTTGAAAGTATCTTGTTTTCTTTCCTCTAGATGTGCCAGCCCCACTTTGAGTTCCCCCATTTCAGAATCAGAGTCAGATTCTAGAAATTAAATTTCGGCACTAGGACTACACATTATACTGTTTCATATTATTCAAGGGTTAGAGAATGATGACAAAGACCTATAAGACTTTAGTGATAGAATATTTACTTTTTTCAAAATATTAATGAATTTATGTTGCTATGTCCATTTTAACATTTATTTATATTACTTAAAATGATGGTTGATTAATAGATAGTTCATGTGAATTTTTTCTATAATTTTGAGCTACAGTTTTTCTTTGTTCACTAGCTCTGATATTCCATGATATATATTGTCTTACTAAACTGTGTATTGAAATTTCTATGTTACTCCCAAATTTGTAGTTTCAATTTCTTTCCTTCTGTCTCAGCTTTAACATTCAGAAATTTAATGTACAGGTCTCAGTTGTTTCTTATGTCAGGCATTACTGGAACACAAAATGCCTAAAAAGGAAAATAAGGCCAACTTCTTTTCAAGGGGAATACTAAAGAAATAAAGTTATGGGCCAAAGGGCAAAACTATAGAGACAGTAAAAAGATCAGTGGTTGCCAGTGGTTCAGGAGGAGGGAGGAAAGAAAGGATGAATAAGTGGAACAGAGTGTTTTAGGGCCATGAAACTATTCTGTATGATACTGGAATGGTGGATACATATCATTATACATTTATCAAAACTCATAGAGTATATAACATATATGCATTTTAGTTAACAATATATCATTGCTGGCTCATCAACTATAGAAGTGTACCGCACTAATTGAAGATGTTAGCAAGAGGGGAAACTGTGGAGAGGGAGACTTGTGGAGAGAGGATATATGTGAGAACTCTGTACTTTCTGCTCAAATTTTCTATAAACCTAAAGCTGAAAACCAATGTCTATTAATTAACAAAAAGTTGTAGGCCTTCAATATTTGAAAGACAAGAGACACTTAGATTCTTAGACACTTAGATAAACTTTCAAACTATTATTAGATAATAGAAATAATGGGGTCATTTAAGACAAATAGAGTCGTTTGGGGTCTTTAACCTATATTTATCTTTAAAAAATTTTTATTTATTATGAAAGTGTAATGACATACAATTTATATTAGTTTCAGGTGTACAACATAGTGATTTAACAATTCTATGCATTACTCAGTGCCTGCCTTATATGTGGAATCTAAAAATCAAAACAAACAAAAACCAAATAGACTCTTAAATACAGAGAACAAAGTGGTGGTTGCCAGAGGGGAGGAGGGTGGGGGATGGGAAAATAGATGAAGGGGATTAAGAGTTACAGATTTCTAGTTATAAAATAAATAAGTCATGGAGATGAAAAGTACAGCACAGGGAATAATATTGTATATTTACTTTTTAAACCCCATTATTTTTCTGAGCCCTGTTCTTACTACCTTGTCTGTCTAAGTCATAAGTGTTGAACTCCAATTTCTTTATGGCCTTTGAATGACTACCACTCTTCTTTACCTTAGGAATATATTAGTTTGCATATTAATATATACTTAAATATACAAATAAAATAAAGAAATAAAATATGGTAGATGCTCATTATATGCACCTATGGGGCAGTCATACACATAACTTACATGAATTGATCTTAAAAATATAGTCCAGAGTGGAGTGCCTGGGTGGCTCAGTCAGTTGAACATCCAACTTCAACTCAGGTCTGATCTCACTGTTGGTGAGTTTGAGCCCTGCCTCAGGCTCTGTGCTGACAGCTCAGAGCCTGGACCCTGCTTCAGTTTCTGTGTCTCCCTCTCTCTGATCCTCCCCCACTTGCACTCTGTGTCTCTCACTCTCAAAAATAAATATTAAATTTTTTTAAAATACAGTCCTGAGTAAAAAGATTAGAAACAGAATGAGATTTGTGTGAATTTAAAATACGTATTTAAAAAGCAACAATATACATTTTATAAGAATACGTGTACATTTTAAATATATCAGAAATAGTTGCTTATGAGAATGGGGGATGGGGATAAAAGGGAATAAGTTAATAAAAAAGAGAAGGGTCTTGCTTGGACCAATAAAAAATTTATTATCCAACAAATATGAGTAGTTTTTGATAGAAGTCATTGTTCAAAAATCCACTGATGTCACACTTTCCTCAGTGACCCAGTGGTCTCCTGCCTTAGACTCGTCAGTTTACATCCAGGACATACTTAGCTTACATTCCCTCCTTCAGATTCTAAGTACTCCTTGGGACTCTGACTGTGGTGATTTGGATTTTTGTCCTATTCCCACTCTTAACCCAATCTGCAACATTCCAGTTATAGATTGGCAGGAACACACACACACACACACACACACACACACACACACCATCCATTCCAGATGTAAGTAGAGAAAGTGGGATGACCACAGACATCTCAGCAAGGCTTGTTCATGGCCCCTAACTGCCAATCTATGTATAGTTCGGTCCTTGTAGACTGGGGCACATTTTTGCTATATAATATTTCTCTTTTTCTCAAAGCTGACATCACTTTTTCAGAAAAACTTGTACTTGTATTTAAGGGAATGTTGATAAGCATTATGCTGTCCCTTGTCTTGAATCACATAGTGTTAACAGGCTACATTCTCATCTGTGGTGAGAACATAGTCATAGACCAGGTGACTCTAAACAGGAGTTTTGCTTCCAGCTGCTTGTGCTCTGGAAAGCCTGCTTCCTTGCACATCATTGCTTTAATTTCCTTTTCCTGACAACTAGTGATTTCTGCAAGCTGCACTGTAAGATGATCAAGTTGGGCCATTCAGTTGTGGGAGATTTTTTTTTTTAAGTTTATTCATTTATTTATCTTTGAGAGACACAGAGACAGTGTGAGCAGAGGAGGTGCAGAGAGAGAGGGAGAGAGAAAGAATCCCAAGCAGGTTCCACACTGTCAGCATAGAACCTGATGTGGGGCTCGAACTCCTGAAACCATGAGATCATGACCTGAGCTGAAACCAAGAGTTGGACGCTTAATGGACTCAGCCATCCAGGCACCCCCAGTTGTGGGAAATTATAATGTCAATATCCTGAGATCTTTCCTCTTGACCTGCTCAAATTCTTCAGAGGAGACCCTTTCAATTTCCTGCCTAAAAAGTGAAGTTCTAGTTGTCAATTTTCTGGAAACTAAATGGGTGAGAGGTTGGAGGTCTTAATGTACAGTATGTATACATTCAGTGAATTGTTCTCTTTTCACTATCATACACTATCACATTCTCAACTGTGCCTGGTGTCCCCTTATTTAAAAACCCCATCTGGCACCTGGGTGGCTCAGTTGGGTAAATACCCGACTTCGGCTCAGGTCACGATCTCGCAGTCTGTGAGTTTGAGCCCTGCGTCGGTCTCTGTGCTGATAGTTCAGAGCCTGGAGCCTGCTTTGGATTCTGTGTCTCCCTCTCTCTCTGCACATCCCCCACTCATGCTCTGTCTCTGTCTTTCAAAAATAAAAAATAAAAATGTTAAAAATAAATAAATAAATAAACAAACATTAAAAACCAAAACCGTTTTAACCTCTCTGAAAAATAAAAAGCCAGCTACCTATGTTTTGCCGGGGTAGAAGAGGGGTTCTTGGTATCTGACTGCTCTTTCATTTCTTTTGTGAATTTTCTATTTGGTTGTTTTTCTCTTGTAAACTTATAAGATCATTTGTCTACTTACTTTATTTAAAATATCTTTTGTCCATTTACTTTAGGACTATCACTTGTCTATTTGCTTTATAGTATCTTTTGCCATCCAAATGTTTTAAATTTTTATACAGTTAAACATATGTATCTATATATCTATCTACCTCTATATATCTTTCATATTAGTTAATGTTAAGTTTCCTCTCTTGGTTAAGAAGGTCTCCTCTACTCTATTTCACGTGTCATCTCCCCAATTTTCTTCCAAGTTTAATATTTCTTTATATTTTACGTTTCAATCTTTATCTATCTGTAATGCATTTTTTAGTAATGTGATACAGAGACATTATTTTCTTCCATATGAATAGCCAATTGTGCCAAATATATTTCTATAAATAAACCATTTCCACTTATTAAATTAAAAATAGTACTTTGCCATATGTTTTATTCATAAAAATAGTGGGATACTATTTATTAATTATCAATTCCCTTCACTGAGCTATTTGTTCCTGTGAAAATACCATATTCATTTGACCACTGTGAAAAGGCAAGAGCCTATGGATGTCCAGAAAAAACAAGTCATATGTGAAGGATCCCAAATTAGGACCATGACTAGCCCTGGTCACTAGAAGGCATTGAGGCACCGCCTTTGAAAGTATGAAAGAAAATGTTTCCAATCTAGAAATTTTGTAGTAGAGAAACTATCAATCAAGTATGGTGGTCCAATGAAGGTGGTTTTAAGCATAGAAGATTCCAAAATGTTTACCTCATGCACTGTTTCTTAGGAAGCTATTGTATTCTATCCTTTCTTAGGAAGCAAAAAATCGGAGGAAACCAAGAAAGAGGAAGAAAAGGGATATCAGAAACAGAAGATGCACTGAGCTGAGAGGGTAAGAAAGTCGCCAGGATAATGTTGAAGGGACATCCAAGGATGAGTGTGGCACATCAGGCAGAGCTGAACACCACTATGATTGGTACAGGTCAGAAGGTTCCAAGTGATCAGGAGGAGGAAACTGATAGAAACCTGACGTGTCTGTGTTGAGAGGAGATTTATAAAACTGACACAGAGTTAAGGCTTGAATAAGTGATACATGTGTAGAACATTAAGTAAATGATTAAGCAGTAACATAATTATTCGCTCCAGAGAAAACAAAAAGATGTGTAGAAAAGCAGTATAGTTCATTTCATGGTTCATCTTTGGATGATATTTACATAGTCGTAGTATCAAAACCCATGGTCTTTGTTTGATCTTCCCTGTATACGTGTAATAATGGTGAGGAGATGGACAAGGGTGTGAGTGTGTGGTAGGAGCAGGAGGAGGAAAGGTGCTATTACTTTTATGTAATACGAACATGTTATTTAGAGATATAGAGGCAAATTCCAAAATAATTAATTACTTGAAAGAGAAGCAAGGGTTGCCTTTGGAAGGAGAAGAATTGGGAGAGAGTAGATCAGGGAACGGCTGTTTTTCATAAATAAACCCTTGTAATGTGGATTCCTTAAACTAAGACTCAAGCACAACTCATAAAAATAGCAACTAAAAATAAAAATAATGTTTAAATGAAAAAATAAACAAAGTGATTTTCAGGTTAAAATCTCCCAGGTACATTTTGTCCTATTTCAAGTGAATTATTATTATTATTATTATTTTTGGGTTTTTTTTTGAGAGAGGGAGGGTGCAAGAGAGGGGCATGGAGAGAGGGAGAGAGAGAGAGAAGCAGGCTTCATTTGAAGCAGGGCTAGAGCTCACCCAAAGTAGGGGTTGAGCTCATCCATTGTGGGGCTCGAATTCATGAACCATGAGATCATGACCTGAGCCAAAGTCAGATGCTTAATCAACCGAGCCACCCAGGCGCCCCATAAGTGCAAGATTATTTTGGTAACATTTCAAAAATGTATTAAAAACTAGCATGGGGGCACCTGGGTGTCTCAATTGGTTGAGTGATTTTGGCTCAGGTCATGACCTCATGATTTGTGAGATCAAGCCCTGCGACGGGCTCTGCGCTGAGAGCATGGAGCTTGCTTGGGATTCTGTGTCTCCTTTTCTCTCTGCCCCTCCCCTACTCTCTCTCTCTCTCTCTCTCTCTCTCTCTCTCAAAATAAATAAATAAACATTAAAAAAAACTATCATGAATTTAAGTGGCTCCACCTTTCCTTAATACCAATGCAGTTTCAAAATTTAGAGCAAGTTCTTCCCAGATCGTGTGTACACTTCCTCCCACGGCAGTAGGGTGAGAATGTAAATGTCTTGAGAAATGTAAAAGGAAGGCAAAGGTCCCAACTTGAGAGGCGATTCAGGGTTCAGAAAAGTAGTTCTTCACTTTGGGTTTATTTTTAATTGGTGGAAAAAAATATAAGAAGCATACCTGCTCTATTTCTGTTCTTGTTCCATTCTGGCCTCAAGCACAAGTGCTAAAAATCAATGAGCTCTTCTAAATTTCCAGTGCCAGTGTTCAGATTCAAGACATTAATAAGTTCAAGTCAGTTTGGGGGAAAGCAGCTCAACTTTGATTCAGACTTCTGTCTTGGGAAGATTGGTTTCTTGCTTCTTATCTTCTCACATCTTTTCTAAAGGTATTTTCTTTCTCTCTCATACACGCCTGCGATTAGTTTATATCAAAGCCTTTTTCTCTTCTTTCAAAATGATCTGTTCCGTGAACTATTTCAGGGGCGAAGGACCACCTACTATTTTACAATGTCCCATTAAATGGATCTCTGTGTCATCTTTATGCATCCCTGTGGACTTTTAAATCCAAAGCCCTTCAACAATAATGTTTTTGTTTCCTATTCTCTGGATGCCTCTTAACCATTTGAAGGCAATGTTACAGAGATATGAAGGGATAGTACTAATTTATGTAATTCAGAGTTGAGAGGTATAATCCTGACATATGAAGGGGTAAAATATGACTTAGGTAAATGTGTATGACTTAGGTAAATACTTTAACATCTGAGGGATTACAGTGTAATTTGCTTTCACATTTTGTTGACATATTACACATTTTCTATCAGTTATCAGATATGCTACAAGGCTCTAGATAGTTTTGGACATGCTTATTGATGCTCTTATGATTTAGTTCTCCCCACCCCCACCGTCATGTGTGTGGCCAAGTTTTTAAAATATATAATATGTCACATACCCATAGAGAAATAATTAGGGCCCATGCAATTCAGACACTTCTCTTTAATGGTAACTGTTGTTTGTTGAATATATTTGAATCCCCATTCTGATAAATATATACAATTAAATATACAAGTGGGTTCTGATATTGTTGATGAATTCTTCCTTATTAAGGTAACTGGTGATAACCCTAACAACTATGGCTAAGTGAATGTTGTGTTACAGTATATTCTGTTCTGGTCTGTTCTTGCCTCCAGACCCTTATAGCTGAATACTGTTATGTGTTCATGCACTTATTCAAATTATGGCCATTACGTCCCGGGATTTTTTGTCAATTAATGTCTATGTAAAGCATTGTTCTTCTTAGGGGTGTGCTGCAGGTTGCCCTATGGATCGCTAAAGCTCTATGTCCTTTCTTGAGCACCGAGTTTATATACTTATTGTTTTGGTACTGTACCCTCTCTGTAGGACCAGCATGCTTGAATGTTATGTCCTCTTTACCATGCGGCCATTGGAGAGATTGAACACTGCTTTTGTGGGAAGAGTCTTTTCCTACTGGGTCTTGTCCTAAAACTCATCTGTTTTTCACTCAAGCCTGAGAACTTCCTGTGAGTCAATATTAGCTCAGGTTGATACTGTTTAATCACTTAGTAGTTTTGGAGGGGAGAGGGTTATGCATACACACACGTGTTTGTGTAAAGGTATAAATGTGTGTGTATATATATATGTATCTATACATATATTACATTTATATGTAAAATCATGAAAATTCAGGCTATTTTATTAGGTGCCGATAAGAATGGGTCTTCCAGTCCTGTATTCAGTTTCCATGGCAAGGACTTCAGAGGAATTTTTTGAGAGAATATGACCTTTATTTTCTCAGTTTTATGTCTCAAAATGGGCAGAGCTCAGGATGTTCTTAGCTTTTTCATAGTTCCCTGGTATGAAGCTGTTATCTATTGATTTTAATTGAAATATTTTTGAGTTTTTTATTTACATATTTGCATATTTTATATTTGAATTAATAACTTTTATAATGGGGAATATATGATAAACTTATGCTTTCAACTTACCTGGGGTTTTATATTTAAAGTATGTTTCTTCCAAACAGTAAAGTGTAGGGTCTTGCTTTTTTTTTTTTTTTTTTATGTTTGCCTTTTTATTTATTATTTATTTATTTATTTATTTTTTCAATATATGAAGTTTATTGTCAAATTGGTTTCCATACAAAACCCAGTGCTCATCCCAAAAGGTGCCCTCCTCAATATCTATCACCCACCCTCCCCTCCCTCCCACCCCCCAGGTCTTGCTTTTTATTTTTTCAACGTTTATTTATTTTTGGGACAGAGAGAGACAGAGCATGAACGGGGGAGGGACAGAGAGAGAGGGAGACACAGAATTGGAAACAGGCTCCAGGCTCTGAGCCATCAGCCCAGAGCCTGACGCGGGGCTCGAACTCACGGACCGTGAGATCGTGACCTGGCTGAAGTCGGACGCTTAACCGACTGCGCCACCCAGGCGCCCCAGGTCTTGCTTTTTAAAATCCAGTCTGACCAGGGAGCCTGGGTGGCTCAGTCAGTTGAGTGTGTGACTCTTGATTTTGGCTCAGGTCATGATCCCAGAGTCATGGGATTGAGCCTCACACTGGGCTCTGTGCTGAGCTGAGTGTGGAGCCTGCTTAAGATTCTCTCTCTCTGTCTCTCTCTCTCTCTCTCTCTCTCTCTCTCTTTCTCTCTTTCTCCCTCTGCCCTTCCCCCCCACCCCACACACACACTCTGTTTCTAAAAAAAAAAAGGTCTGACCATCTTTGCCTTTCACATGGAGTGCTTAGTCCACTTAAAGTTAATGTAATTGTTTATATGGTTGGGTTTTAGTCTATCATCTTGGTATTTGATTCTATTTGTCCTACCTGTTCCTTATTTTTCTATGTCTCCTTTCTTGCTCCTTTTGGGTGTATCACTATATTTAGTATTTCTTTTTATTTCCTCTATTGACTTTTTAATCTATACCTCTGTGTATTTTTAGTGGTTTCTCTAGAGATTATACAGTTTAAAGATAAATCCTTTATATTTAAAGGGCATGAACAATGTAAGATCCTCACGTCAGTACAGTTTAATTCTTGCCCCCACCAGCTTTTCCACTTGGTTCTTGAGTGTAGTTTCTATCTCTGCTAAAATTCTTCATTCTGTTCATACATGTTGTCCAACTTTTATACTGGTTTCTTTGATGTATTAATCATAATTATTTTAAAATCTCTGTTGTATAAATACAAATATATAAACTCTCTCCAGATTTGCTTCTATTACTTATTTTCTCTTTTTTGATCATGGGTCACATATTTCCTGCTCCTTCACATATATTATGATTTTTTTATTTTTAAATGTTTATTTTTGATAGAGTGTGAGCAGGGGAGGGGCAGAGAGACAGGGAGACACAGTATCAGAAGTAGGCTCCAGGCTCCGAGCTGTCAGCACAGAACCCGACGCAGGCTTCGAATTCATGGACCACGAGATCATGACCTGAGCTGAAGTCAGAAGCTCAACCGACTGAGCCACCCAGTCACCCCTGATTTTTTATTTTATGCCAGGCATTGTATTTAAAAGGATATTATAAATAATATTTACCACCATGAAAGTGACGTTGCTTCTTCTGTCAGGCTGTTAGTATGAGGGACTATATCAATCTGATCTGTAGTGGAGCTGGATCTGGGCTTTGTCCCACATTTAGTTATCTGCAGTCATCACTGGCTTCAGATGTTTTCATGGTAGGGTCAAGACATGTTCTCTGTGGAGTTTGATGATACTCTCTAGAGGTCCCAGTTGCCAGCTTTAAATGTCACAGGGAGCCCTCTTTGCTCTCCAGTCTTTCTCCCAGCTTTCTACAACCCTTTTCACCTTGCTGTCCAGTTGCCCCCAGAGGACTGCTGTGGTACCCTCTGTTAAGGTCCCAGAGTAGCTTGGAGGGATTTCTTTTGGGATTAAAAAAATATGCTTTTAGATATTTATCTACTTATTTCAAAAATCAATTGATAGGAAATTCACAATCTATAAATTAACTATTTTAAAGTGAACAATTCAATGGCAGTACATTCACAATGCTGTGCAAACACCACCTAGTTCCAAAATATTTTCATTGCCCCTAAATAAAGCCTCTTATCTATTAAGCAGCTTCTCTCTATTAGTATGTCTGCCTAGCCTCTGCCAACCACCAATATGCATTCTGTCTCTTTGTATTTGTATTCTGTCTCTTTGTATTTCATGTCAATGGAATCATATACAATTAATCCCTGAACAACATGGGGGTTTGGGATGCTGACTCCCTCCATAGTCAAAAATCCATGTATTACTTTGGTTCTGCCAATACTTAACTACTAATAGCCTACTGTTGACCAGAAACCTTACTGTTGACATAAACATTTAACACATATTTTGTTTGTTATATGTATTAGATACTGTATTCTTACAATAAAGCAAGCTAGAGAAAAGAAAATGTTATTAAGAAACTTATAAGGAAGGGAAAATACACTTATAATTACTATATTTATTGAAAAAAAATACACATATAAGTGGACCCATGCCATTCAAACTCATGATTATGTTTTTGTTTTGCTTTAAATTTATTAAGTTTTGAGAGAGATAGAGACAGAGAGCAAGCAGGGGAGGGGCAGAGAGAGAGGGAGACACAGTATCCCAGACAGGCTCCAGGCTCTGAGCCGTCAGCACAGAGCCCAGCATGGGGCTTGAACCCACAAACTGTGAGACCATGACCTGAGCTGAAGTTGAATGCTTAACTCACTGAGCCACCCAGGTGTCCTAAACCAATGTTTTTCAAAGATTAAATGTAATATGTGAACTGTGTCTGGCTTCCTTCACTTAGCATAATGTTTTAGAGGTTTTCTTTGGTATTTTGTCCTCTCAACTTTTGGCATCCACTACCTTTACTTGGTGAAGATCTCGAGTGACTTCTCTTCATTCTCCTATCTTACCACCAGTATTCAGTGAGCCATTGCTGGTACTTGTATTTGGTGAAGTTTCTGTTATCTCTCCTGACCTACATCCAGTCTCAACACTCAATTAAACCCCATGGGAAAGAATTGACAAGTTGGAGAAAACTTCCTTGTGATTAGGGTTCCTCAAGATCAAACTTGTCACACCAATCTTCAAGGAGCTGATAAAAGTTTAGCTACTTCACTCTATCACTGGCAGATTTATGTTTTTCTTGATATTTTGCCAGGAAGTGAAGAAACTATGAATCTGTTTTCTCCTGGATGGGTTTATCACTTCCAGAATTTAGTTTTTTGTGTGAGTTTCTTTGCATCTTCAGCAATCCTTGGTGGGAATACTTGCCTTGGTCCTGATCTTAGAGGAAAAGCTTTCAGTTTTTCACATTGAGTATGATGTTTGCTGTGGCTTTTTCACATATGGCTTTTATTATATTGAGGTAGTTTCTTCCAAGTCCTAGTTGTTTGAGTATTTTTTATCATGAAAGTTTGTTGAATTTTGTCAAATTCCTTATCTGCATCAATCGAGATAGTCATGTGTTTTTTCCCTCCATTCTGCTAATATGGCACATTGCATTGATCAATTTTAATATGTTGAACACTTCTAGGAATAGATCCCACTTGATCATGGTATATGATCCTTTTGATATACTACTGCATTAATGTGCTAGTATTGTGTTGAGGATTTTTACATCAATATTCATAAAGAATATTGGTCTGTGGTTTTCTTTTCTAATAGTGTCTTTGTCTGGCTTTGGTATCAGGGCAATGCTCACTTCATAGAATGAGTAAGGAAGTGTTCCTTCCTCTGCAGTTTTTAAGAAAATTTGTGAAGAATTAGTGTTAATTCTTTAAATGTTTGTAGAACTCACCAGTGAATCCATCAACTCCAGGACTTTTCTTTACTAGAAACTTTTTTATACTACTGATTTATTCCCCTTACCAATTACAGATGTATTCAGGTTTCCTATTTCTCTGTGATTCAGTTTTTGTAGGTTTTGTGTTTCTAGGAATTTGTCCATTTTATTTACCTTATTTAATTTGTTGGAATGTAATTTACTGTAGTACTCTCTTAAATTCTTTTTATTTCTGTTGAATAAGTAGTAATGTCCTCACTTCCATTTCTGATTTTAGTAATTTGAGTCTTTTCTCACTTATCTTCTGTCTCATTGTTCTGTCCATTATTGAGAGTGGAATGCTGAAGTCTCCAACCATTATTGTAGAACTGTTTTCTCCCTTCAATTCTGTCAGTTTTTATTTCCTTCATTTTGATAGTCTGTTATTAGGTACACAAATATTTATAGTTGTATCTTCTTGCTTTATTGAACCTTTTGCTAATATGTAATATCCTTTTTTTGTATCTTATAAGCTGTTTTTTTAAATTTAAAGTCTATATTGTCTGATATTAGTATTGTTAGCCTACTCTCTTTTGGTTACTATTTGCATGGAATATCTTTTTCCATCTTTTCACTTTCAACCTGTTTGTATCTTTGGATCTACAGTTATTGTCTTGTACAGAATCTGGTTGGATCATAGTTTTTGTTTGTTCACCCTGCCCCCATTCTGCCAATCTCTGCTTTTTAATTGGAGAATTTAATCCATTTACATTTAAAGTAATTACTAATACAGAGGAACTTGTGCCATTTTGCTATTTGTCTTCTATATGCTTTGTAGAATTTTTGTCCTCATTGTCTGAATTACTATCTTCTTTCACATTTAGTTGTTTTTTTTTTTTTGTAGTGAGATATTTAAATTTTCTTCTCATTCTTTTATGTATATTCCATGACTATTTTCTTTGTACTTACCATGGGGATTACACTTAAAATCCTAAAAATTTAACGCTATAATATGAATTTCTACAAATGTAACTTCCATAATATGCAAAAGCTCTGCTCATTTGTGGCCCTTTCTTTATCCCTTTTAGTTATTGATGTCACAAAATCACATCTTTAAATATTGTATGTCTAAAATGTAAACAATAATTGTTTTTTAAAAAATTCATTAGTCTCTAAATTATTTTAAAAAAAACAAACCCTAATAAATATCAAGTTATAAACCAAAGTTACAATAATAATTGCTTTTAGTTTAATGTTTTAAATGTGTCTTTAAATCATGTAGAAAACAAAAAGTGAGTTACAATCTGTGTTTACAATAATACGAGCTTTGGTAATTTCCCATGTATTTACCTTTACTGGGATCTTTATTTATTCATACAGTTTTTTGTTACTGTCTAGTATTTTTTCACTTTAGCCTCCAGGACTCCCTTTAGTGTTGCTTGCAAGGCAGGTGGAGTGGTAACACATTCCTTCAGCTTTTGTTTATCTAGAAATGTCTTGATTTCTCCTTCATGGTTGAAGGCCACTTTTGCTAGATATAGGATTCTTGGTTGTCAGTTTTTTTCTTTTAGTGTCTTGAATATTTCAGCCCATTGCCTCTGGCCTCCTAAATTTCTGATGAAAAATCTCTGATAATTTTATTGAAGATCTCCTATATGTGGGGAGTTTCCTAAATTCTTCTTGCTCTTAAGATTATCTTTGTGTTTAGACATTTTGATTATGATGTGTCTTTCTGAGGATCTCTTTGAATTCATCATACTTGGAATTTGTTGAGCTTTTTTTGTTGTTTATATTCGTATCTTTAATCAAATTTAGGAAGTTTTTGACCACTAATCTCTCTCTCCCTTTCTCTTGTCTTCTCCTTCTGGGCCTACAATTTGCATGTTGGTCTGCTGAACGGTGTCTCATAAATCCTACAAGCTCTCTTCATTTTTATTCCATATTTTTTCTTTCTGTTTCTCAGACTTGATTATTTTCATTTCCCCACATTCAAGTTCACAGATTCTTTCTTTTGCTTGCTGATATCTGCCTTTGGATCACTTTAGTAAATTTTTGATTTCAGTAATTGTACTTTTCAGCTCTAGAATTTCTTTTTGGTTTCTTTCTAGGTTTTCCTATATATTATTGATATTTTCATTTTGTTGCTAGATCATTTTATTGACTTCCTTAACAACTGCCTTTAGTGCTTGGATTATCTTTAAGACAGTTGTTCAAAGTCTTTGTCTAGCAGGCCCACCACCTGGTCTCTCTCAGAGATAGTTGGTTTACTTTTTATTGATTTACTTTTTCCTTTTAATGGTCCACACTTCCCTGTTTCTTTGTATGCCTTGTGATTTTGTTGTTGTTGAAAACCAGACATTTGAATTTAATAATGTGGCAATGATGGTAATCAGATTCTCCCCCTTCCTCAGGGTTTGCTATTTCTGTTTTGTTTTGTTTTTTTGTAGGCTGTCTCTGTGCCAGAGATCACCTTAAGGTGTAAATTTAGGGTTTTCTCTGGTCTTTTCTGAGCCTGCACTTTTCCTTGAGCTTGAATGATGATTTTCCAACTTATCCGGTATATGCAGTTGTTTTTTTAATGTCCTGGTATTTAATGTTTGACTCTCAGAAAGGGAAAAATGAAGGGAGATAAAAGGCACTGGCTTTTTAAATCCCCTTGGAAGTTGCTTTATTCTGGAGGAAAGGAACTTGCAACCATGAGGAGGAAGTTCAACAATGGCTGCCTGCCTTTGTGTCTGTGCCTCTGTGATCATAAGCAGATATCAGTGATCAGAACATAGATCCCTTTTATTTGGAGGACAGGGTCCTTGTTGTCTACCCTACTTCCATAGGTTATTTGCAAGCTGTTCTAGGACCATGCACATGGCTGCCTGCCACAGAGTTGGTGAGTAGGGAATGGATGGATAGCTGCTGCTGAGCTAAGAGCTAAAATAAATTAAAATTAACTAATTTACTGTCCAAGACTTCCTCTGGAAGTTGAAAACCCAATAGACTCTAGAGTTCCAAAATTGCTGTATCAGATAGATTCTGCCAGCACAACTATTGTCTATGTGGGAAGGCCGATTCTTGATGCTTCCTGCTCCATCAGCTTCCCATAATCCTTTGTTTATATATTGTATTTTATATATAAAAATACAAGACTGTGATGTAGGTTAGGAATATAATTATGCAATAAACTTTTATGATAAACTTAGTGACCAGAACATTATCAATTCCTTTGAGGATGCTTGAATGACCTGAATTCTATCCTTTGTTTCCTCATCAAGAGTTAACTACCTGCCTACATTTTGTATTTGTAATTCCTTTACTTTTCAAATAATTTTCCACATAACTATGCATCACTATAAAATGTATTCCTCAGGTTTACCTGCTTTTGAGCTTAATTGTTTACCCCTACTGAAAACAGTAAAATTGGATCTTTACCTCAGATCATACACCAAAACCAATCTCTTCACTCTTCAACTCAACAATCTGACTTCTGCTCTAACCATTTTATGAAGACTGATCTTGATATAATCTCCATTGACCTCCATTTTGTCAAATCCAGTGGCCATTTTCCTCTCATTATTCCTACTCAGCTCTCAGCACTATTTGTTGTAGTGAATGTTTCTTTTCTTCAGAGTAGTCTTCCCTTTTGGCTTCTGTGATACTGCACTCTTCTGGTCTCTCTTCTTCCTTCATGGCCTTTTCTGCTCAGTCTTCTTCCGTGGCATTTCCTATCTAATTTCTAGAGTTCATCAGTGCTCAATCCTAGTTTCCCTCTATTATATCTTTATGCTGTTTGTTAAAAAAAATTATTTCATTTTAGAGAGAGAGAGAAAGAGAGAGAGAGAGAGAGAGAGCATGAATAGTGGAAGGGGCACAGAGAGAGAGAGAGACAGCGAGAGAGTGAGAGTGAGAGAGAGAATCTTAAGCAGGCTCCAAGCTCAGAGTAGAGCTCGATGTGGGGTATGATTCTACAACCCTGGGACAATGACCTGAGCCAAAATTGACAGTTGGATGCTCAACCAACTGAGCCACCCAGACATTTCTCTTTATGCTCTTTCTTTAGGTAATCTTATCCATGCCCATGGATTTACAGATCACTACTGACTAATGACTTCCAAATTTATATTTTGAACCTAGTGTTCACCTTGGACCTCAAAACTCATACATAAATTTGTATATACTTCTGCTTGGTATAAACTTGGTATCTCACACGAACTTCAGAATTAACATGACTTGAACTGAACTCATAAATTTTTGTGAAACTCCTTGTCTTCCAGTCTTACCCATCAATAATCAACTTAGTTGTTTATTTCAGAAACCTAGCAGTTATATTTTATTCTGTGTACTTTCACTCACTATACCCAATTCATACAATTTCCCCACATTCAGTATTCAAAATATATCTTAAATTTTTCTGCTTTTCACCATCTCTACTACCAGCAACTTGGTCCAGATTATCAACATCTATTGCCTGGCCTACTACATCAGCCTCCTAATTTATTTTCCTGCTCTATACTTGTTACCCTTTAATATATTCTTTACAAATCAGCCACAAAAGTCTTTCTCTGAACATAAATCTAACCATGATACTTCCCCACTTAATACAGCTGTTACAATTAAAATAAAATCCATACTCCTCATCATGGCAAATGTGGTCCTGCATGCCTTTTGCTTACCTCTCCATTTTCTTCTTGAGTCATGTTCTCCTTTGCTCACCATGTTTCAGAAATTTTTGCCTCTTTTCTGTTCCTAGAAGAAATGAATCTTTTTCTCATCTCAGAGCCTGCCCATATGTTGTTCCCTGTGATTGCAATCCTTTCCTCAATATCTTCAAATGGTTAGTACCTTCTTATTCTTTAAATCTCACTTAAATATAGCTTTCTCAGATAGACTTTCCCTGATCATTCCATTCAAGGAGCCTCTTCTCCCTATTTACTTTAAATGCCACTCCAAAAAACCTCTTCCCAACGTTATGCTCTGTATTAGTTTCTGTGGATGTTACAACAAATTACCACAAACTAGGCAGCTTAAGGCAGAAATGTATTCTTTCATGGTTCTGGAGACCAGAATTCCAAAATCAAGGTGGTGGCATGGCTGAACTCTTTGTGGAGATTCTAGAGACTCATTGTCTCTTCCAGCTTTTGGTTGCTGTCGACATTCCTTGACTTGTGGTCACATCACTCCAAAGTCTGCCTCCATAGTCATATTACCTATTCTCTTCTGTGTTGCTTTTCTCCTATAAAAATACTTTTGAATACCTTAGGGCCCATTAAGACAATCTAAGGTAATTTCAACTCAAAATCCTTTAATTATGTCTGTAAATATCCTTTTTCCAAATAAGGTAACATTTAAAAGTTTTAGGCTTTAGGATTTGATATTTTGGGATGGTCTTTATTCATCCTACTACATGCTCTGTCATGATTTTCTGATGATCAGATTCAGAATACCTTTTTTAAATAAAATAAATTTTATAATTATTTTTTATGTATACATTTATTATTAGTTTCCCTTAGACCAGCACTATCCAGTAGAAATATAATGAGAGCCACATATATAATTTAAAGTTTTCTAGTATCCATATAAAAAGGTGAAAAGAAACACATGAAATTAACTTGAATATATATTTTATTTAACTCAGTACATCCAAAATATTATCATTTCAACATGAATCAATATCAAAATTATTACTGAATATATATTATTCTAATTTTGAAATTATTACTGAATCTATATTATTATATATACAGATGTATATTTACTCATTGAATGAATAGTTATTATATGAGTAAAAAGACAAGCAAAATGTCATGCCAAGCTATATCACAATTTTCTTAACATATATATATGTATATATATATATATATATATATATTTTTTTTTTTTTTTTTTTTTTGCAGAGTCACATTTATCTGAACTGTGAGTAGAAAGTTAAGTATTAGTGATTATGAAATTTCTCTATGTGTTTCTAAACCAACTCACATTTGTGCATTATTTGTCTGGATAACAAATTTTACAAGTTTGCATTCTTTAAATATTTTATTTAAATTTTAGGGGCATTTGTAAATGTTTAATATTCTGGGATTTGGTGAAATGGATCTTAATACATATTTATTATAATAATTTTCTTAGTTATGGTGAATTCTATTAACCAAAATTGCTGTGGAATTCATCCTCTTAAATATTTATTGTCACATAATATTTTAGATTTGAGCAGTGGGGAAATAATACTGTAGCTCATTGAGAAATTAGAATAGTAATGAAATTCAATCTATAATAGTTTATACATCATTTTGAACTGACTAATGTTAGGAAAGGCATGCATATTCTATTAAAATATTAAAAGTTATTGAGGGCAAATTTTTATTTAATATTAAAATAAAAAACCTCTTTAATCACTGGGAAGAATCCTCAGAAGTGGAAAGAAAAACTCTACATCAACTTAAACATTTCAGGACAACCAATTTCACTAATTTAAAACAACTTCCAGAGCTAAAGATCCAAGCAAATGAGCCATTTTCTTTAAAAATTCTGACTCATCTTGGGAGCATTAAAATTAATAGAACTTATGATCTTGAGTTCTACTCATTTGTGAATGTGTTTTCAGTAAGTACACATAATTGGGGTTGGGATCTGACAGTCCCTTATATATATAACCACCATGAATATACATAGAGTTTTATACCATTAATATTTCAAGGGGTTTGATTCATGATTTTATAAAATGAACACACCCATGAAATGAACTAATGGAGAAAACAAATCTTATTGTAGACCAGTGGGATGCTCTATACCTATAAAACATTGGGATTAAAAGTTCTAAGACAATATTTTAGCCCAAAGCCCTAATCCTTTCTATAGAATTCTGGGGCAGAGAAGACGATAGAGGGAGTACAGTGAAAGGAAGGTGGGTGGGGTCAGGGAAGTGTAATCACATTTTGCAAGGATCTCATGGATGAGTGGGTCAGTGCTTTATTTTCAGGAGGCAAATTTTTTAGCATTGGTTATCACCAGATTTTTCTCTAGGCATTGTTGTTTTGTTTTCCATCATAGTTTACTTTTCCCAGTCCTTGTCTACTCTACTTTCTGACACTTTCCTCCTGGAGGCTCAGATTCTGAACTCATTCTAATGAAGGTAGGAGAAATATTCTACACTTTAGCCATACCAGTCAGTGGTGTCTGAATTTAGTTGTGCTTCCACAAAATTGTTTGTTATGTCCAGAAGGAGCTTGAAGGGTTGAATAAACTCATACAACTTGGTATGTCATCATTAGTTGCCCTACTTAGTACTCTGGTTCCCCATTGAGACTCTGATACTCTGTCTTTGACAGGCTCCTATTCCTTGAGGTAGATATAATATTTTAATTAAAAGACAAGCATCATTAACAAAAATCTTAAACTTGTTTCTCCATGATTTAACTATGCTTGTCTTTAAATTTTTTTTAAATATTTATTTTTGAGAGAGACAGAGTGCACCTGCGTGAACCAGGGAGGGGCAGAGAGAGAGGGAGACTGAGCATCTGAAGCAGGCTCTGTACTGAAGCAGAGGGCCTGATGCAGGGCTTGAACTCATGAACTGTGAGATCATGACCTGAGCCAAAATTGGACGCTTAACCGAATGGACCACCCAGGCACCCTGTAACTTTATGGTTTTTATATTTAGTAGTTTATGAAAGTCATATCTAATAACTTTCAAGTGTTGACATCAAAGGGTGAAAAGTAGTGACTGCTTTAAGAATTATATAAATTTCTGAGTAATAAGGTCAAAAGGTGAAAATTTAACAGATGTCATAGATTTTGAAGTTAATATAATATATAGGCACGTTTATCAGAATTAAGTGTGTTTATGAAGAATTTTACTAAAAGAATTTTAGGTATTTTCAGTTTTTACTTATGTAATGAAAGATTTAAAAGTTTTAAGAACCCATATGGTTCTGGTTGCCCAGAACCATAGGGGCACCTGGGTGGCTCGGTTAAGAGTCCGACTTTAGCTCAGATCATGATCTCACAGTTGGTGAGTTCGAGCCCCTGCGTTGGGCTCTGTGCTGACAGTTCAGAGCCTGGAACCTGCATCGGATTCTGTGTTTCATTCTCTCTCTGACCCTCCCCCACTTGTGCTCTGTCTCTGTTTCTCAAAAATAAATAAATGTAAAAAAAAAATTTAAAGTTTTGAGAACTGTATAATGCTTAACCCTGAGAACTTCTGAGAATATGCAAAAGAAATGCTAATGTAACATCAAATACATCAAAAATTGAAAATGAAAGTCCATCACGCTGAAGAAAATCATTTATAAAGAAACAAAAATGTCTGAAAATGAAAGAGAAAAACTCCATAGGACTAAAGAAATAGAAAAACACATATAAATGCTCATAAGCTATAATCATGTAGAAAAGCATAATTCAGTAAATTTGTGTTAAAATGAGATTTTATTATATATTATATAATATAATGTTTATTATATTACATATATACACATAGTACATACTATGATATATGTTATAATATGTACCTTATTATAATATAATAAATGTGGGAGCCCTAAAGCAAACTCAGATCATTGTTGCATATTACATTTACCTGGATACATATATACCTTTATATTCAGAAGAACATAGTTTCTCATAGCTTTAGCTGTTTCAGTTGCATATAGTACCATTCACAATTCTTAGGGACAGATTTTTGACTGTCTGTTTTTACCTTTAAAACCCATGAGTGTGAAAAATTCAAAAGTTTGATTATTTGACTTAGATACTGTATCTAACAAGAGTTAGGTATTTAATTATCCTAACAATAAACTTATGAATATGTAAGTAAAATATATTCATATTTTATTAATAATTATTACAATCTGTAAGAATAATGAATTTCCATAAATTTCATCAACTTTTTGATTTCAAGATATGAGTGCTTTATAATTGTGAAACTCATGGAATCCAGTCAAAATTTTGTATCATGTCCTTTTCCATTACTTCATCTAAGCTCTTTTACAGTATTAGACCTCCTTGGAAGATGACATCTGCAGGAAGTAGTTTAAATTAACCAGAGTTCTTTGGGCACTGTTCATTGGACTATTGACTGCTCTAGATTTGGACTAACCCAACAACTGGATCGGTATTATTAGCTCTCACATTCCTTTATATTTTCTGCTCATTCATCTTCCCTCTAGCATATATTAATTAGGCAGTGAATAAAACAAAGAATAATATTTGAGTTCTCACAGATTCATCTACTGTCACTAACTGCATTCCCAAACCAGCCACTTGGAATCTCTCTGCATATCTCAAAACATGTTGCAAAATTGTCAAGACTATCAAATCCCATTTACTTTCCATTCATTTTAGTATTGTACAGAACAAAGTTCTTCTAAGAGGACTAAAGGGAATTTTGTTAAATCAAATAAATAGCAATGGGGTTTTAGGGTTCCCCAAAGCCCAGAACTCATGAGTGTTGACAATTTAAGTGACAAATCTATCCAATAGTATGGTGGTTGAGATCCATTTATTTTCAGGGAGAGGAATAGATGAGCTTCTTCTCCTCTAGTTTTACCACTCCCAGTCAGTCCAGCCACGCTCTGAATAGGGCACATTTTGGAAGGGACCGCAGAGTTCAAAGAAGCATCAGCAAAAATCTCTGTGGAAGCTTCCCTGCTTCTCTACGATGGTGGGTTAGCAGTCGATTTAGACATAAATTGAAAAGGGGACCTTTAAACTTGAGTTAAGATTTTACAGATTATAAAGTAACATCTTCATTAGACATCTTTATTCCATTGCTCGGTCTTACCTTATTCCTCACCTCACCCACTCCACAATACACACTCTTATCCCTGAACTCCACCCTTGAGCTTCGTTCAGTGTCTGTTTCTCCATCCAACCCTGAGCCTGACTCCATGTTTTCCTCCATCTCCAAGTGAGGTTTTGGATACTCGGGGATGGAGTGGGGATTAGGGACAAGTTAGGATGGGGGTGAAGTGAGCCTCTCTCAATATAGTATTATTATTAAAAATGATATTTTTAATTTTTAATAATGTTTTTACATTCTAACTCATACCACTCATTTTGGCACCAAAAGGACAGCTGTGTAAAAATATCTTGGCATTCAGCTACATAAAAATGTCTCTTTGGCCACCAGTAGACCTCAGTAACACTTCACCTGGAACATTGATGGGGGAGAGAATATTGGTACTGTAAAAGATCACTTTATAAATTTACCAAGAGAAATAAGGGAAAAGAAAAGTGGAGTTTACTACCAGAATGATGGTATATCTGTATATTTCTTCACCTGCCTTTGACCTTTTGTTTTATTATTGCTGCCCCACACAGGCCTCTGTAACTGCTGCCAGCAGTTTCTGATTTATCAAAGACATCACTCTCAAGGGTAATTATTTACACATGGAAATTGGTTGGAAATTAGGTGTCACCAAAAGGCTGCTTTGTGTACTGTGGTGGCGTGTATGTCAATATATCGGTTCATATTTAACACATGCAAAATACTCACATGGATGAGTGGTGAGTAGAGCTAGCCATAGACCAGGATTTCATGAAATAGAAGGGGCCCCATGAGACAGAAAGTTGTGCCAAATAACTTGTTTCTAAAGTCTGAGCTCAAATTCTTTTACAACATCCCCAAAGAATGGCAAGGCACATCAAATGACCAGGAATTCCTAGCTCACAAGATGGAATACTCCATTTCCAGTTGGTTCTAATTCAAGCCTTTGCTTATATTTTGACTGCAATCTGCCTGCCTTGAGCCTTCTTCTAGTCCTAGTGCAGCTCTCTGCAATCACAGGTTGAGACTAACCCTTTTTCCCCATAGCAACTTTGCAGGTTAGTTGAAAACAGATATAACTGATCTCTATTTTTTTGGTTTAAATGAAATACTGCCTTTAATTGTAACACTGAGGGATAGATTGAATACTTGTGTTCTGAGATGATCTAAAAGAAATGCTAATGATGTGTAACTAATATAACACTGTATGTTAACTACACTGGAATAAAAAAAAAAGCTTGTTCAAAAAGATATATGCACCCTATGTTTATTGCAGAATTATTTACAATAGCTAAGATTGGAAGGAACCCAAGTGTCCATTGATAAATGAATGGATAAAGAAGATGTGGTATATATATATAATGTAAATACACACACACACACACACACACACACACACACACACATATACATTTCAGTATATATAATGAAATATTACTGAAGCATAAGAGAATGATATGTTGCCATTTGCAACAACGTGGATTGACCTGGAGGGTCCATTGAACATTATGCTGTGTGAAATATGTCAGAAAAAGACAAAAACCCTATGATTTAACTTATATATGGAATCTAAAAAACAAAACAAATGAACAAAAACTCCCACAAATCTAAACAGACTCTTAAATGCAGGGAAAAGACTGATAATTGCCAGAGGGGAGATTGGGCAAAATAAAGGAAATTAAGAAGTACAAAGTACAAACTTCCAGTTTTAAAGTAAATAAGTCAAAGAGGTGAAAAATAATGCATAGAGAAGGCAATAATATTATAATAATGTTTTATGGTGACAGTTTGTGACTATCATAGTGAGCACTGAGTTATGTATAGAATTGTTGAATAGGTATGTTATATGCCTGAAAGAAAAGAAATGCTAATGAGATATTAAACAGGAAATCAAATACATCAAGACTCAAAAATAAATGATAAACTCCTGGGGTGCCTGGGTGGCTCAGTCATTTGAGCATCTGACTCTTGATTTCAGTTCAGGTCATGATATCACAGTTTGTGAGATGGAGCCCCCAGCATTGGATTCTGCACTGACAGTGTGGAGCTTGCTTGGGATTCTCTCTCTCTGCCCCTCCCCTGCTCGTGCACATGCTCTCTCTCTCTCTCAAAATAAATAAATAAAAATTAAAAAAAAATAAATGATAGAATCCTGATGTTGATAAGCAAATGCCATGATTTTGACTTCTTTCAAAATTCACCAGTCTATCCATCACAGCATAAACAGCCACAGTGAAGTTTGAAATCAAGTGATTATTTGTAAAATCCCTGATATGTGCAGATTCTCAGAATATACAGTTTAATTTATAACTAGTCAAATGTCTCATGCCTGTAGACAACTTTCAAACAGTAAGCAAATGTTTAGGAGACACCTGCAGCTTTAGAGAAATGTGAAGTGAAGTTTTTGAAAGGTAGATTTCAAATATATTATTCTGATACTTTATTAATTGGTAAAAATTTAAAGGAATATTATTTACATATTTCTACCTTCATTATAATTGTACACTAAGAGAGTTGTGAATTTCATGTTTTAATAGAAAATATTCATTTAAAAATATGTACTATATTCTAGACATTTTTATTGGTTTCTTCTTTCTGAAATTTCTCATTTTTTGTCTATTTTATTATCTGAGTAAAAATTCTTGAGGTTCTTGCCCAAAATTTTATGTTTTAATGTAGAGATTAAACAAATCCTTTTTGAACTTATGATGACAATAAGCCAGACTGAAATATTTATCAGACACATTTATAATCTCTTTATTATGTGACTTTTTAATTTAATAACTAAAATTTGTTTTACAAAGAAAAGAACAGGGTTAACTTTTTTCATGAAAAGAAATAAGAAGATAATATATGTAATTTATATAAGTACACGTATATATGTGTATATATAGATACATATATATGTGGCTATATATATAGTGTATGTGTGTGTATGTGTGTATATATATATATATATATATATATATATATATATATATAGTGTATGTGTGTGTGTATATATATATATATAGTGTATGTGTGTGTGTATATATATATATATATATATATATATATATATATATAGTGTGTGTGTGTGTATGTGTGTGTGTATATATACATATACACACACACATACACACACACACACACACACTATAATTTATAGTTACTCTGTCAGTTCTTAAAGTTACCAAAGAATAGCAATGAAAATCATTGCCAGAAGACTGGAGAGAGAACATCCACATTTTGAGATGATGAACTGAAAATTTTTTATTCTTAGCTATTTTTTAGGATGAGTAAATTACTTTCATATAGTTGAACATATATTTCAAATTTTCACAAACTGAATGGGGGGACATTTTTGAGAAGAGTTGAATCTCTTGGAAGGAAGTTGTGATGCTCAAAGGAAAGTTTATAATATCTGTTATTTGTTCAAAATTTGTTGACAACACCATGCTGTTTTAAAGGCACTTAACCATGTTTTACTTGTGGGATACTCTTTGTATATATACATACATGGCTTATTTCCTTTAGGTGGGGTCTGTGTCTTGTCCCTGTCTTTATTACATCTGAGGCTGAGTACATGGTAAGCATTCACTCAAGGTGATTTCTATTTCCATAAACTTTTGATATTGCTGTTAAAGTAGCATTTCAAGATGTTTTTAATATGTTCCCTAAATAATTGTCAGAGATAGACTATCAGTTACACTACACATTTATTTATCTTGAAAATAACTATAAATGACATGTGCGTTCCAGTTTTCAGAATTCATCAGAGTCCTGCAAAAGAGAATGCTTCAGAATGTGTTCAGCTCATAGTTGTATTCTGCACACTTGAAGAGTGGGCAGAACTGATGTTAAATACCAAACCCATAATGTGTGAATGTATTGGTATGAAAATATAGGCAGAATACAATATATTTTCTTTAGCTTCCAAGCTAAATTAAAAAGAAATTTGAATTTGTATGTCACCTCTAATTTTATAAGCCTTGCAAAACCATTTCTTAATTTGGTACCATTAGTAGCCTGATTGGAGGCCACAGTATTTACCCTACCAGACCCAGTGAGTTGGAAATCAGAGTGAATGAGTATTAAGATAGCAACATATAAGGAGAACTGTATTACAGAAATCACACCAACAAATGACAGAGTTGCTGTGCTAAATAGTACCTGGCAGTAATGATGTAGATATATTCATGACAATGATAGGGGTTGGTTTTTATCTAGCTTAATTGATAAAAATCAGATTTAAGGAAGTAGTAAAATTTTAATTCAATGAAACCAAATGGCAAAAATCATTGAATTGTATCTTTTTCATAATAGATGTAATTTTAGGTTTTTAATAATACAATATATGCTATTCATGAATGGATACTTTATTGATAGCATATATAATACTATTATTGCACAATTGTACAGTCCAGATGAGTATTGATTAGAGAACTGCTTCAACCAAATTTATGCCACTCTATAGGAATATAGAAAACACGAGGTGTTCAATGACTTGAAGACCAAGAATTATTTGAAAGGCTGTTGCACCAACCATCCCAACCATCCCAAATCCCATTGAATTTTCTGTCTGCAATTTTGATGGCTCATTAGTTATTCATAATAAACATTTGCCAAAGAGAAGACCTGTTCCCTTTATGCAGAAGACTCAAAGGAGACAGTCAAATAAAAAGGTACACATGAAAGAAATGTGTGTATAAATAAATAGATCATGAAATAAGAGGAGTTGTTTATGCAGCATGCTGGAACATGGAAGTGTTGGGTACCACAGAAAAGACTGAAAGATATAAAATCATCACTGTTATGGAGTTGACATGTTAGTGGTGATGGTAGTGGCATAACAAACAAGAAATAAGTGAAACGCATAGTATATTTAAAGTGAAAATTTGTATGGAGTAAAGTCAAACAAGGAAGGGGGAGAAGGAGGAATAGTGGTTGCTATATTGCAAGGGATGGTCAATGAAATTGAAAAATGACATTTGGGCAAACACTTGAAGGGATTGAAAGACCCGTATAGATATTTGGGGGAATAGTGTTCTAGTTAGAGGGAACAACAAGAGCAAAAGCCCTGAAACAGCAGTGTATTTATCCTATTGGGGGAAAAGCAAGGTGGTCAGAGTTGGAACAGAGTGAGAGAGGAGGGGAAAGATAAAGATAACAAAGCCACAGAAACAAGGAGACTTTGGTTTCTTTCTACTGTGAGTGAGATGGGGTGCCATTGGACAATTTTGAGCAGAGGACTTAAATTTAGAAGTAGTTCTTATTTTCAATTTTAGTATAGAAAATCTGAACTATATTTTGAATTTGGAAATAGTCCTGTGATTTTTGTTGTCGTTGTTGTTAATGTACAGGTTCAATGAATGTCCTTTATATATGCAGTGAGATGGAAATAATTGTTATTTAAAACCAAATGTGACTATAGTTGATTCTCTTCTTTCTTTAAAATTTTTTAATAAAAAAAGTTTATTTATTTATTTTGAGAGAGGGAGGGAGCATGCACATGGGAGAGTGGGGCAGGGGCAGATAGCGAGGGAAAGAGAGAGAGTCTCAAGCAGGCTCCACACTCAGCGTGGAACCCTATGTAGAACTTGCTGTCACAACTGTGAGATTGTGACCTAGACCTGACCTGAAATCAAGAGTTGGTCGCTTAACCAACTGAGCCACCCAGGCACCTGGATTTTGTCTGGGTGGCATAATTCATCTGTTGGGAAATAAATGTTTATATATTGCTCTTCCATTTTCAGAGGGCATATAGGAAGATAATTGTACTCATGGAATATTGAATTGGAGCTTGTCAGACATTTTATTCAAAAACATGTTATTTTTAAAAAATTGAAGAGAAATACTCTTTCACTCTTTGTGTAATATTTCAGCCATTATTTGTTAAATGGACTTTAATAGGCTACCCTGGAAGCAATTGTTGTAGTATTTCTATGAAAAAAATGTAATCTGATTTCTAAATCACTGGCTTATATATAAACTTTAAGAACACAGTTCACTAACAACCTGGAAATTGCCTATATAAATATGTAGGTACAAACAGGTAGATAATGGGTTATGACTTTTGGAATTAAAATTGTAGCAGTAAACAGAAGTGATGAGCAACTAAGGGCAGATGCTCTGGAGTCAGTAAAGCTCGAATCCCACCTCTGCAACAGATTAGCTGTGGGACTTTGGTCACGTTACTCAACGTCTTCTCTGGGACTCAGTTTCTTCATCTTCAAAATTAGGATTCTACTTACTTGATTTGAATTCTAAGAAGGATCAAAGGAGGTAATATTTGTAATGCCTAGTCTCTAGCAATGCCAGCTACTTACTGAGGGTGGTAGATTAGTTGCAAACTGACCCTGATTCTACAGGCTTTCCTTTTTCCACACCCTTTGAAATATATCATGTTGATGTTCCTCCCATCAAGACGTAGAGTCTATTTTTCACCTCTTATATCTATGATGGCCTTTTGACTTATCTTAGCCAATGTAATAGAGTGATTGCAAGCTCAGACTTTAAGAGTCATTGTGTTCTTTTCCTCTTGGACACTTATGACTGCCGTGGAAATAAGCTTGGCCCAGATTGCTAGCGGATTAAGGAGCACATGAAAATGATCTGAGTTGTCTCATTGCAGTTCATCCTAGATCAACGAGACCACTGTCACTTATCAATACAAATTCTTGTCAAAAAAATAATGCTGGTTGTTGTTATTGTTTGGAGCATGACTGACATACAGTAATCTTCACATATTTAAAATATACAATTTGAAGGGCGCCTGGGTGGCTCAGTCGGTTAAACGTCCGACTTCAGCTCAGGTCATGATCTTATGGTTTGTGAATTTGAGCTCTGCATCGGGCTCTGTGCTGACAGCTCAGAGCCTGGAGACTGCTTCGGATTCTGTGTCTCCCTCTCTGTCTTCATCTCCCACTCATGCTCTCTCTCTCTCAAAAATAAAAATTAAAAAAAAAATTTAAAAACCAATATATATCTTTTAAAAAATAAGATATACAATTTGATAAGTTTATATATGTAGCTATATGAAAACAATATGTATACAGCAATGAAACCATGACCACAATCAAGATAATGAATATATCTATCACTCCCCAAAGTTTTCTTGTGCTCCTTTGTTGTCCCCATCCCCAGGCAATCACTGATCAATTTCTGTCACTTTAGATACATAAGAATTTTCTAGAATTATATATAAATGGAATCATAGAGTATATACTCTTATTTTTTGTTTGGCCTCTTTTACTCAACATAATTATTTTGAGCTTCATTTGAATTGCCCTATGCATATTGCTGAGTAGTACTCCATTTTATGGACATACCATAATTGTTTATCTATTCACCTATTGATGAATATTTGGGTCATTTTCAGCTTTTAGCTATTGAAATTAAAAATTTGATTGTAAGTCTTTTTATGGATATATGCTTTCATTTCTTTTGGAAAATACCTATGACTAAAATGGCGAGATTATATGGAAGGTGTGAATGCTTAACTTTTTAAGAAACTGAGGAATTATTTTCCAATGTGTTTGTACCATTTACATTCCCACCAGCAATGGTGTTTGTTTCATGTTTTTGCCAACTGCTGATATAGTTAAGCCTTATATTTTTAGCCATTCCAAAAGGTATGTTATTTTAATTTATATTTCGCTAATGCCTAATGCTGTTATAAATTTCTTATATGCTTATTTACCATTTAAATACTTTGCTTATTTAAAAATTTTGATTGCTTATTTTCTTATTTAGTTTTGAGAGTTCTTTATATATTCTGTGTATAAGTTTTTTCACCAGGGTATGACTCACAAAGATTTATTCCCAATCTGGGTCTTATCTTTCATCCTCTAAACAATGTCTTTTGAAGAGTAGAATTTAAAAATTTTCATGAGGTGCAGTTTATTAAATTTTATAGGTCATACTTTTTGGTGTCATATCTAAGAATTCTTTGTCTAGTCCAGAGTCATGAAGATTTGCTCCTATGTTTTCTTTTAGAATTTGTCTAGTTTTATTTTACGTTTTGAATTAATTTTTATATATGTTTCAAGATGTTGGACAGCTTCAAAAGGATAGGTATTAAGTCTTCTTAAAATGTTTGGTTGAATTCCCTTGGGAAGCCATCTGGTCCTGGACTCTTCTTTGTTGGGATATTTTTGATTACTTATTCAAAAGTAATAAATACTTTTCTTTACTGGTTAGGAGTCAGTTCAAATTTTTTATTTCTTCCTGATTCAGTTTTGGTAGTTTATATGTTTCTAGGCATTTATCCATTTCTTCCAGTTAACCCAATTTGTTGGCGTATAATTGCTTATGATAGTCTCTTATTATTGTTTGTATTTCTGAGGTGTTGGTTGTGATCTCTCCTTTTTCATTAGTGATTGTATTTATTTGGATCCTTTCCTTTTTATTTTTAATAAATCTGGCTGGGGGGTTATTGATTTTGTTAATTGTTTCAAAGAATCTGCTCCTGGTTTCATTCATCTGTTGTGTTTTTTTTTTTTAATTCTATATCATTGATTTCTGCTCTAATCTTTATTATTTCCATTCTTCCACTGGTTTTGGGCTTTATGTGCTCCTCTTTTTCCAGCTCCTTTAGGTGTAAGGTTAGGTTGTGTATTTGAGATCTTTCTTCCTTCTTTAGGAAGGCCTGGATTGCTATATACTTCCCTCTTACGGCCACCTTTGTTACATCCCAGAGATTTTGGACTGCCGTGCTTTCATTTTCATTGGCTTCTATGTACTTTTTAAATTTCCTCTTTAATTTCTTGGTTAATCCATTCATTCTTTAGTAGGATGTTCTTTAATCTCCAAGTATTTGTAGTCTTTCCAAATTTTTTCTTGTGGTTGATTTTAAGTTTCATAGTGTTGTGGCCTGAAAATATGCATGGTATGATCTCAATCTTTTTGTAGTTGTTGAGGACTAGGTTATGAGCCAGTATGTGATCTATTCTGGAGAATGTTCCATGTGCATTCAAGAAGAATGTATATTCTGCTTCTGTAGGATGAAAAGTTCTGAATATATCTGTTAAGTCCATCTGATCCAGTGTGTTATTCAAAGCCATTATTTCCTTGTTGATTTTCTGTTTAGATGACCTGTCCATTGCTGTAAGTGGGATGTTGAAGTCCCCTAATATTATGGTATTATTATCAGTGAATTTCTTTATGTTTGTGATTGATTAAAAAATATATACACACACGCGCGCGCGCGCACACACACACACACACACACACACACACATAGTGTACCAAGTTGGGGGCATAGATTATTACAATTGTTAGATCTTCTTGGTGGATAAACCCCTTAACTATGATATAATATCCTTTTTCGTCTTTTGTTACAGTCTTTGTTTTAAAATCTAGTTTTTCTGATATAAGTATGGCCACTCCAGCCCTCTTTTGATGTCCATTAGCATGACAGATTGTTCTCCATCCTCTTACTTTCAATCTGCAGGTGTCTTTAGATTTAAAATGAGTCTCTTGTAGGCATACAGATGGGTCTTGTTTTTTTATCCATTCTGATACCCTATGTCTTTTGATTGGAGCATTTAGTGCATTTACATTTCAGAGTGATTACTGAAAGATATGAATTTGGTGCCATTGTGTTGCCTACAGATTGGTGTTTCTGGTGATGTTCTCTGGTCTTTTCTAGTCTTTGCTGCTTTTGATCTTTTTTGTTATGTTTTGTTTTTTTCTCCAAAGAGCCCCCCTTAAAATCTCTTGCAGGGCTGGTTTAGTGGTCACAAACTCCTTTAGATTTTGTTTGTCTGGGAAACTCTTTATCTCTCCTATTATGAATGAATATGTGAGACAAAGTTCTTCTTCTTCTCCTCCTTCTTTCTTCCCATGGATATCCAATTCTAGTGCCATGTGTTGAAAAAACTATCCTTTATATATTGAATTGTCAATGCATCTTCATTGAAAATCAGGTTTTATATATTTGTGAATCTATTTCTGGACTTTGTATTCTGTTCCATTGACTGTCTTTATACCAACACTATACTGTTTTGATCACAGTAGCTTTAGAATAAATCTTAAGATCAGGCAATACTAATTCTCCCACTTTTTTCTTTTTAAAAGTTGTTTAGGTTATTCAAGAACCTTTGAATTCTACATAAACTTTAGACTAAATTTGTCAAATTCTACTAAAAAAGTCTGCTGGGGTTTTTATTGGAATTGCATTGAACCTATAGACTAATTTGGGGAGATTGATATCTTATCAGTATTGACTCTTCTGGCTTATAGACATGGAATGTATTTCCATCTATTTAGGCATTCTTTAGTTTCCCTCACAAATGTTTTGTAGTTTTCAGTGTATAGGTCTTACATAACTTTTCTCAGATTTATTTCTAATATTTTGCCTTTTAAATAACATTATAAATTGTATATTTTCAATTTCTGACTGTGTGTTCCTACTATATAGGAATAGAATTAAGTTTTGTATATTGATCTTGTATCCTGTAAGCTTGCTAATGTCAGTTATTTGTTCCTGTAGCATTTTGTGTATTTCATCACATTTTATGCATAGATGACCAGGTCATCTGTGAATAAAGACTTTTTGTACTTTTTTCTTTCCAATATTACATGCCTTATTTCTTTTTATGGTTTTATTTTATAACTGGTATCTTCAGTGTATTGTTGAATATAAGTGTTAAATTGTACATCCTTGCCATGTTCCTGATTTTACAGGGAATGCATTCAGTCTCTTACCATTAAGTATTTGGATGTTATAGGTTCTTCACAGGCATCTTTTATTAGGTTGAGAAAGTTACATTCTATGTTTAGTTTGCTGAGAGTGTTTAACAAATGATGCTGTAAATATAAAGACAAATAAATTAAAAGAAAAAGGATGAACAAAGACATAGCATTCTGTCACTAATGGAAAGAAAGCTGGGGTGGATATATTAATATTGAAGTAGATTTCAAAGCAAAGAATATTAATAAAGATAAAGAAAATCATGGCATAATAATAAAAGAGTCAAGTCATCAAAAGGACATAATAATTGTAAACATTTATAAACATGATGACAGCACTTTAAAATATAGGAAGCAAAATTGATTGAGCTGCAAGGAGAGATAGACAAATCCACAATTAATAGCGTTTGTATACACCTTTGTGAATAATTGAAAGAGTAACTGTACAGAAAGTCCACAAGAAATAAGAGACTTAAAAATACTATGAGCAACAAACAGTTAAAAAATTTAGTAAACAATAAGATACTGTTCACAAGAAAGTAGAATGGTGTTGCCAGAAGCTGGGGGAGGGGCAAGTGGGGAGTTATTTAATGGGTATAGAATTTCAGTTTGCAAGATGAAAAAGCTATGGAGATTACACAACAATGTAAATGTACTTATACTACTGAGCTATATACTCCAAAATGGTTAAGATGGTAAATTTTATGTTATATGACTAAAAAAATTGGCATCTGCTAATTAGGATTATAAACAATTTCCTGTAAAACAGGTAATACATACTATATGATAAAAACCAAAAGAGGTAATGTTTATAATAATACCTAGAAATAGGCATATTTCTGCAAATATATGCAGATCCTTTATGGGGAGCAGTATAAAAGTTTATTGTGAGATGTTAAAAAAGACTTAAATTAAGGATGCATATGTCATGTTTATGAACTAGGGATTTAAATATTTTTAAAAGATCAGTTATCTCCAAATAGATGTATCAATTCAATGCAATTCAAATCAAAATCACAAAAAGTATTTTCTGAAGAATTTGATAAGTTGATTCTAATATTTATTTGCTAAGAGTCATGAGGGGTGCCTAGGTGTCTCAGTTGGTTACATGTCCGATTCTTGGTTTTGGCTCAGGGCATGATCTCATGGTTTCATGAGTTTCAGCCCCACGTTGGGTTCTGCACTGGAAGTGTGGAGCCTGCTTGGGATTTTCTCCCCACCTGTCTCTGGCCCTCCCCTACTCATGCTGTCTCTGTCTCTTTCAAAATAAATAAATAAACTAAAAATAAAGAAAAAGAAAAGAGCCATGAATAACCAAAACACTCTTTTAAAAAAGGTGATAGACTTTCTCTAGGAGAGCTTAAGAATTATTAAAAAGCTAGAGTAATTAAGCCAGTGTGGCATTAGTGTAGAAAAGACAAATCAACCAATGGAATATGGTCATTTGATATATGACAAAATGTTCATTGTAAAAAAGTTGGTAAAGAATAATCTTTTCAATAAAGGTTGCTATGACAATTAAGTATCCATACAAAAAAAACCCACCAAAGTTATATTCTTAAAAAAAATTATTTTAGGTGGAATAAGATCTATCATGACAGGCAAAACAAGAAAATCTTCTAGTGGACAAACAGATGAATATCTTCATGATCATAGAGTACATAAAAGTTCCATTTAAGAGGACACAAAACTTGTTAAATATAAAGGAACATATTTTTAAAATTACCTACATTAAAATTATGAACTTGTATTCATCAAAAGATACTACAAAGTGACTGAAGAGATAAGCCACAGAACAGAAGATATTTCTAGCACATATGATCAACAAAATATTCATATGCAGAATATATAAAGAACTCCTACTAATTAGTAAGAAAAAGAAAAGCAAATAAAATTGGAAGTGGAAACTTAAAAAAAATGGGAATTTCAAAAAAGAAGAAATCCAAATGGCTAATGAACATGTGGAAAGGTGCCCATTCTTATTAGTAGTAGGGGAATACAATTAATGCCAGTATGAAATATAATTACCACTTAATGGTTTGGCTTAAATTAAAAAGTTTGACAATAAATAGTGTTGGCAATTATGTGGTCCAATTGGCACTATCATACATTATTTCATGGAGGTGTAAATTAATATAACCATTGTAAAGCCATTTGGCATATGAAGCACAGTTGCAAATATGTACATACATATGTATAAGATACTTCATAGACACAGTAATGTTTTCTATAATCCAAAGCTAGAAAGCATCCAAATGTTCATCAATAATAGAATGGGTATATAAATTATGGTACATTTATAGAGTGAAATATTATACATCAGTGAAAATGAAATCATCCACAGCTACATGCAGTAACATACATCAATCTTATTAAGATAAAGATTAGACAAAACATAATACATATTATGATTCCACTCATCTAAAGTTGAGAAAACTTGGGGCACCTGGGTAGCTCAGTCGATTGACCTAGGTGGCTCATTTCATGATCCTCCTGGTTTGTGGGTTTGAGCCCTGTGTTGGTCTTTGTGCTGATAGCTCAGATCCTGCTTCGAATTCTGTCTCCCTCTCTCTGCCCCTCCCCCACTCATTCTCAATCTCTCTCTGCCTCAAATAAACATTAAAAAAATAAAATTGAGAAAACACCACTAAATTTATAAATAAATTATTGTCAGAAAAATCAGGAATGTGGTTACTTCCAAAGGGAAAGGAGAGAGTTTGTTACTGGGAAGGAAAACATGGAGGCTTCTATAATACTAGCAAATGTTTTGACTCTTGACCTGCATAGTGGTTAATGGTTATTGCCTGTTGAAGTACACATATATGCCTTCACTTTTCTGTATGTATGCTATGTTTCACACATACAAAAAAAATACAAGAATATATCCTGATGAAATCGTTCCCTTTTCTCCCAGAAATGCCAGGATGGCTCATTATTAGGAGATCTGTGAATATAAATAATCATTAGACCTAAGGAGAAAAGTCCTCTCATCACTTTATAGCTACTGAAAAATAATTCATGAAAATTCAGCAGTTGTTTGCAATAACAAAATGTGTGCAAATAAAACCAAGTGAATCTCTTTCTTAACATGTAGTAATTATCCATTTCAACCTAAATGGCAGCATTTTGCTTTGAGGAAAAGTTCTAGAGATATTCCTACAGAGATTAGAGAGAGTAATTATGCCCATTACCATCACTAATATAGTACTGTAGTGGCTAAACCAAAGCAATTTTTAAAAGCTAAGTAATTACTAATATAAAATCAGAGGAAGAGGAGGAAAAATGATCAATGTTTGCAAAAGATAGAATTCTATATCTGGACAACCCAGGAAATTAACGAGAAAACTACCACAAACAAAAAGGAAATTTCAAAAAGTTGTGAGGATGAAATGATTATTCAGAAATCAGTAGCTTTCCTGTATGCAAACAATTAGCAAACAAGACATATAATGGACAAAAGATAGCATTTATAGGGATATAAAAAAGGATTACATATAAGAATAATATTTTATTTTATTTTTATTTTAGAGAGTGTGTGAGTAGGGAAAAGGGGCAGAGAGAGAGAGAGAGAGAGAGAGAGAGAGAGAGAGAGAATCTTAAGCAGTCTCCATGCTCAGTATGGAGCCCGATGTGGGGCTTGATCCCACGACTCTGGAATCATGACCTGAGCCAAAATAAAGAGTTGGATGCTCAACCAGCTGAGCCACCCAGGCATCCCTACGAATAATTGTAACAAGAAATGTTGGGATGAATGTAAAAGATATGGAATGTCCTTGAAAGATAGAAAATAAGTCTCAATCATAGGAAGACTCAATAGTATCATAAGGATTTATATTCTCCCTGAATTTAATTTTCAACTTCTAAATGTAAAATGTGCTATAGAGTCATACACTTAATAACATTACAATAACAACAGTTTTTAATTGTAAGTAGTTAAGCTAATTGTAAATTTATATGGGAAAATAAACCAACATGAATAATAAGGACAATTTTGGATGATGAAGGAAGACTAGCCTATCAGATAGTGTATTAGTCAGCATTCTCCAAAGTAACAAAACCAACAGGTTACACATATGCCTAGTCACTGTCATTGGTAAACTAAAATGGGGAACCCAAAACTTGACCTATTTTGCCCTACATTCCTCACTTTCCTTCCAAAGGAAGATACTGCTTTTGAGTCCAAAAAAAATTAAATATTTGGAGATAATTCTTAGGACTGTGAACCAGAATGAGCCCTCAGATCTTGTTAATTTAAGTGAAAACTGCTTGTCAGTGGTGTCTTTGGCAAGAAAGATTTAGTTTACTTTTTGAGAATTTTAAAATCTTCTCCTGATTTGAGTGCTGTCCCAAAAACTGAGGAAAATTACACTACTGGAGGTCTCACGCTCCCCAATTCAAAGCATGCAAACTTATGTAACCAAAAAGAAAGAAGAAGAAGAGAAAGAGGAGGACAAGGAGAGGGAAGTGGGGGAGGAGGGGGAGGAGGAGAAGAGGAGGAGAAGAAAAAGTAGGAGAAGGAGAAAAACTGCCTAGTACTGCCCCAGCCAGCATATCTGGCATTCCATTCCATGTACAAATGTCCACTCATCTTTCACTTGAAACTCCAAACCCCAGAGTTACTACCGGTAAGTACCCATTCTCTTGGATAGTTTTTTCAGAAATATCCCATACATGTATTTGTATATAAAAAACAATTCTTCTGAGTTTTTCATTCTTACTCGATAATATATCTCAGAGAATTTTCTTTTTTTTAATGTTTATTTATTTATTTTGAGAGAGAAAATGAGAGCATGCACATGAGCACGGGAGGGGCAGAGAAAGAGGGAGAGAGAGAATCCCAAGTAGACTCCGTGTTCAGCGTGGAGCCCAACACAGGGCTGTATCTCACCAGCCATGAGATCATGACCTGAGCTGAAATCAAGAGCCAGACACTTAACCAAGTGAGCCACCTAGGCACCCCAGATAATTTTCCTTTTTAAGGGCTCCATGCATTGCAGGTTGTGAGCAAATTGTGTCTGGGGGCTGAAATCCAGCCTGTATACCACCTGCATTGGGCTGTGAGAGCTGGGGGTGTCCGGTGGGGAGAAGGGACACCTTTGTCTCATTGTTTTACCTGGGTGTCGGTGGTGTGGAAGAGGTTCTGCCCTTTTGCAATTGGTTCACCAAAAGAGGGCACACTTTTCCTAACTCACACAAGGGCGCTTTATGATGAACTATAGAAATGATCCCTGAAAGTATAGTCTTAAGGGCACTTTGTTAGCAGTAGCCTATTTTGGATGTTTCATGATACATTTAACGGCTCTCTCATTGATTGACACACTTTTTTGGTCACACTTTCTCCCCATCCCTCCCACCAGTACAGCCAGTGCTGCAGTGAACAGCCTTGTGATATTTTAATGCTGGGTGACAGATTAACTTGTGTCTTTGCCAACATGGCCTGTGTTATTTCCTAGTTTTAACAGACTACAGTTTGCTCACATGCCGTTTCTTACTTAGCATTTCAGACTTTCTTCTACCCTCTTAATCAGTTTTACAGGTCTCAGATCAATTCCCGAAGTTTCAGAGCTGCCCCTAACTTTGGCAGTGGCACAGGAAACTGTGTCGGCACCGACACATGTTTCCCCGTATGTCTCAAACAGAAAAATTAATAAAAGGAGAGAGGAACGGAAAAAGCATGACATGTGCAACAGGGACTCTTTGGAAAGGAAGCTGCATTTATTGGCAAGGTGATGAAGCCAAGGAAAAAGGAAAGGCTACCATCTGTGTTTCTTTTCTGAAGTGAAGCTGGAAGGAACTCACTCACAAGCTCTACCGGACAGAACAGTCAAGGCAATGGAATCCGTCTATTCTCCCTGAAGGAAGTAAGCATCCAATGCTTGGGAAATTGCAGTTAAATTAAATGTCAAAATACTTTCAGCTGAATTGTCAGGCTCCTCTGCTTTAACTGGTGTCATCCACATCCTCATCCTTTCCTCATGACTGCCGTCCCCCATATATCAGAGCAAAGAGCACAGACCTCCCACACGCGGGTCCTTCCTGGACATCTCAGTGTGCATTGCCTGTTGCATGTGGGACTTTTTCTTTTAAAAATTTTGGCAAAATACATATAACACAAAATTTATCATTTTAACCATCTTGAAGTGTAAGCTTAGTGGCATTAAGTAGATTCACAATGTTGTGCAACCATCACCACCATCCATCTTCAGAACTTTGTTCATCTTACAGAAGTGGAACTCTATACCCATTAAAAAACTCTCCATTTATTCTTCCCACTAGCCCCTGGCAACTTATTACTCTCATGCAAATAAGTCATACAGTATTTGTCTTTGTGACTGGCTTGTTTTTTTCACTTGGGGTAATGTCCTCAAGATTCATCCATGTGGTAACATACCAAATTTTCTTCCTTTCTAGGACTGAATAATGTGTATGTACCATATTTTGTTTACCTACTCATATTTAATGGGCATTTAAATTTTTTCCATTTTTTGGCTGTTGTGAATAATGCTGTTATAAACATTGGAGTGCAAGCATCTGTTTGAGTCATTGCTTTCCATTATTTTAGTATATATCCAAAGTAGAATTGATGGATCATGTGGTGATAACCATTTAATTTTGGGGGAGAACTGCTATACTGTTTTCCACAGTGGCTACAACATTTTACATAGCCCCCAGCAATGCACAAGGGTTTTAATTTCTCCACAGCCTTGTGTGGCACATGTAACTTTTGACACCATTGACAAATGGCTCTTTCCCATGTCTTTCCATTAATTGCATAAAACTTAGAGAGTTAGCCAGCTCTTTTGGAAAACTGTCTAATGTTGCCCCTCAAAGTCCTCTATTCAGAAATAGATAAAGAGTATATAATGCCTGTCAAAGGGACTAATAAATATTCAAATTGTTATTTTCCTTCTGTATATTTAATTCATTCTTCTTTTCTTCTCTCTTTTTTGACATCATTACCATTTTCCTTATAGTGAGGATCCATACTCTGTATGATAGTGGGTATAAAATAGTTAAATTAAAACTTCTGGACTCCTGCAAGAAATGTCAAGAAATGGAATTCTGCTTTTGCACCTACTGGACACTTTTTTTTTTTTTAAAGATTATTCATTTATTTTGGGGGGGGGGGAGAGAGAGAGCGAGAGAGAGAGCACACGTGAGCGGGGGAGGGAGAGCAGTGATGGAGGGAGAGAGAGAATCCCAAGCAGGTTCCACGCTGTCAGTGCAGAGTCCGATGGGGGGTCCGAACCCAGGAACTGCAAGATCATGACCTGAGCCAAAATGAAAAGTTGGATGCTTAACTTACTGAGCCACCCTGGTGCCCCTTCTGATTACTTTTCAATTTAGACTCTACTTGGCAGTTACTTTTTGTCAAGAAGTAAGCAAGGAAACAAAGATTATCACAAAGCAAAGAACAAGGGTGCAAAACCCAGAGGCAGATGGAATAGCAAGAGACATATAGCAAGGGCACAGAGAGAGAGAGGACCTGTCCTGGCTCATAAATAGAGGCTGATGATCCCAAATGGCAATTGGCAGGCTACATTGGAACAAAGCCACACTTAACTTCAATATCCCAATTGACACATTCTGTACCTAAGAGATTGCAACATTTCTGCAATAGTAATAAGTTCCCTGACAGTGGAAATCAGAGTGTCAAGAGCAGCCTGTGACATGGGAGGAGGAGCAGCAGGACTGTAGCAAAAACAATAACAATAATAAAAGTGACCGTTTATTAAACTCTAACTATGTGCAAAGTACTTTATTATTCTTTTGCACCATATTATTAGGCACCACCTGATGATGATGATAATGCAAATGCTTTTAATATAATCTTTTTGAATCTTCACTACATCCCTATTTTATCAACTAGGTTCAGACAGTAATATATCCCCAAATCCCAGTGCTTTAGTATGTCCTTTTAAGACTATTTAAATGCATTGTAATGTAATTTAAAGGCTAATTCTGCAACTTTTAACAAAATGCACTGTTTTATTTTACAATGAGACCCTTGGGTAGACTGTATTTTTCTGATTATTCTCTGAATTAGGATACTTTGCAATATCTTTTTCACCCCAGTCATTTATTTTTCTTCCCAACTTTTGGTCATTTTTAAATTTGGGAATATTTCTTTTAATTTTTTGTTATAGACTTTAATTTTGACATATCTTTCCTCTTCTCCAAAATGCACAGAGGTGTTTTAATGGAATTAAAATCTGGATTAGGAAAAATAAATATGGTTTATTAGGAAATGAAGGTTTTAGGGTATTCAAGTCAAACTATCTAGATGACCCTTTGCTTTTTTATTTTATTTTATTTTTTTAGAAAGAGAGTGTGTGAGTGGAAGAGAGAGGCAGAGGTAAAGAGAGAGAGAATCTTAAGCAGATGTGGGGCTTGATTCCATGGTCCTGGGATCATGACCTGAGCTGAAATCAAGACCTAGATGCTTAACCAGCTGAGTCACTCAGGCACCCTGGTGACCCTTTGCTTTTGTGTGGTGCCTGACCAGTGTAGGTTGGATTGTCTTTAACAAAGAAAACCAAAATGAAAGAAAGAAAAGAAGGAAACAAGCAAGGAAGAAGAAACCATTTTGATGAGACGAAAATTTGAAAAGACAAATTTATTTCCCAATAAAATCAAGTTAAAAAGCCAATTTATTTTACTAGATAACCTCTCTCTTTGCTAAGAAATTTCTAGAGAAAGGTTATTATTAAATAGTATTAGCTATTCTGATTTGCATTAAATTTTGGTTTGCTTATTAAGTAAAATTTTGTGCAGTTTCATCTTGCCACATTCTGGTATGGTAAATCTAAGTGCTTAAAGATTTTTCTTTTCACTGGGTATTTTAAAGAATTGAAAATTTCTTGTATTAGAGAGAGAGACAGAGACAGAGAGTGGGGGAGAATAGAGAGCATGAACCGTGGCGATTGACAAACTGGCAGAGAAGCAGATGGGAAGATAAGTCTTTGGTCTATACATTCCCAGCTGGCTTTGGGGGATAAATTCTCTGAGGTGGAATGGGTGGCCCTATTGTTCTTTCTGCTGAAATTTTTTCTTCAAGCTGAGAGATCATGAGAAAAAGGCAGCTTTATCTTTTCTGATGGGTGTTTAGATGGTCCCCTTAGTTAATTTTAGCTCAATTTTAAAAAAGCCTATTTTTTTAATGAGTTTTTAATGCCTTTCCTATACTCAGGTGGTCTTTTGCAATGACCCGGACAGTAGCAGAAAGAAAAGGGTGCAAATGCTTGAGGCCCGGCCACTTCCCTAAGGCCAAATATATTATCCTTTTGGATAGGTCTTGTGAACTTCTGTAAGAAGAAGAAAAGAAGGAAAATCTGTTCACCTTTTATCTTAATAATGTATCAAACCAGAAAGAAAGAAACCTCCAGGGAGAAAGAGAAAGATCACAGTGCTTTGTTTCAACCAACAAAACTCAGGCTCAAAGAATAAAAATATTTCTGGAGGCATATTGTGCCCACCAGGCATTTTGTTGTAATTAGGGAAAAGTCATACAAGGCCACTGGAGTGAATAAAACTACAGCTATATTGGCTTTCCTCTTTGATGACTTTTATTTATTTTGTTTTTTGAAATTAATTTGAGGTATGTATGTGTTTGTGTGTGTGATCATAGCAGTGATCTGACAGTAAATGATCTGTTTATACAAATTACAAGAGTTGAAGAGATAGCAAACTTGCCTCAAAAGATTTAAAAAAAAGTTCATAGAAAGGAACAAGCAAGAGCTTATTTCTTAGAATATCTACTCTTATGTTATGGGTATGTTTGTTCAGAACAACCAAAAGGATTTTTCAAGCTACATTTGCAGCAAAAAGAAAGGCTTCACCTGCTTGGGGCAGGTAATGTAATGTTTAACTAATAAGAGAGAAAAGGCAGTACCTCCCAACTTTGATTTTGCTTTCTGTTTTTCTTGAAGGAGAATGATCTTCAAGCCAGAAGGATGGACTAAAAATCAGTAAAAAAAAGATTTAAAATCCAAGAGAGATTTGAAGAGGAGCACTTGGCCATTTACTAGAGCTCAGATCAAAAGTTATAGGCAACTCCCATTTCACAGCCCTGATCAAAGAACTGCAGTTGTAGTTGGTAATCTTTGAGAAGTCATGGAGTGTGGGAGAGTTTCCAGAATCCTGGGTAGGGGCTAGTGTCCTAATTTTCAAAAGGAGAGGGTAAACAAACAAAACAAAACAAAACAACAGTTGGATGTGGGGCACCTGGATGACTCAGTCAATTAAGTGTCTGACTTTGGCTCAGGTCATGATCTTGAAGTTCGTGAGTTCGAGCCCCACATTGGGTTTTGTGCTGACAGCTCAGACCCTGGAGCCTGCTTGGGATTCTGTGTCTCCATCTCTCTCTGCCCCTCCCCTGCTCTCTCTCTCTCTCTCTCTCTCTCACACACACACACACACACACACACACACACACACACACACAAATAAACGTTAAAAAATTAAAAAAAAAATTTTGTGAATAATTGGAGAAAAGAATGTGGTGATGACTCATTCTGAACATAGGCTTTTCAAGTCAAGTCAAAATGGTATTGCCTTTTCTTCTGATTATTCATTATACCAGGGACTGAGAAAATGTCAAAGGCAGCATAGAGTTTCATCATTTGGGGCTCTGTGTGGACTGTCACCTTTTCAGAAAGGCAATTCCTAAGCGGTTGGTCTAAAGCAGCTATCCAGGTTAATAGCCATAAAATGTTACCTTACTGTTTTTATTTAAGACATTTATTGATATATAAAATTATATTGCAGCGACTTTATTTGTGTATTGCTTGGCTCCTTTCCCACTGGAATGCAAATTCCACGGGGTTGACAGTCTCATGTGTCTTAACCTTTACTGTATTCCTGCCATCTTAAACAGTACCCTAGCAGTAAGCACTCAATAAATGAATGTTGCTTAAATGCACTTTTTTTGATATAAATGATTTCCAAAATATAAATGTGAGGTATAATGATTATTTTGGCAAGCCATTTGACCAAGTGGTCCATTATTTCCTTGATAATGAGATAGAGAAATTTATGGGATGGCTTTATAGCTGCCAATTTGTGGCTTGGCTGCCAATTATTATAGACATTTCAGACCAAGTAGGGGTAGGGTTAGTTGCAAGACAGATCAGGGACAGAGGCTGGCTTCTGATTCCCTTACTTCTTCATTTGTAATTCTATCTGTAAACACATGAACATATCTAAATGATGGTACAAGTGAGGGGCTTACACTGATCCCAGAAGGGTGCTTCATCCTGTCAAATTAACCTTCATTTTCTTATGCTTGCGTATCATGTTGCTCATTCTTTTATTTAACATTTATTTCATTCTGCTTTGTTTCATTCTTATTTATTTTATATAGTTTATAGTTTTGAATACATTTGAAATTCAAAAGGTAAGGTATGCATTGAAAAGCTTTCCTTTCACTCCATTGTCGGCCAACCCATCCACCTCCCCAGCCCATAAGAAACCAATGTTATTAGTTTCTTTGTATTCTTCCAAAGATATTTTAGTCTATTTAAGAATACATACACATATATTTTTTATATATTAATATTTATTTTGTCTATGTATCTATCTATCTATCTATCTGTCTATCTTCTCTCCTCTTTTTATTTTTTTCCCACAAGCAGGGGAGGGGCAAAGGTGGAGAGAAAGAGCATCTTAAGCAAGCTCCATGCCCCACATGGGGCTTGATCTCACCACCGTGAGATCATGACCCGAGCCGAAATCCAGAGTCTGACACTCAACTAACTGAGACACCCAGGCACCCCTCCCCTCTTGTTATGCAAATAGCATACTATGTATACTGTTCTGTACTTTTATTGTCCACAGATGTTTTAGAGAAAACTTCCATACATGTCCCTCAAGTATGTCCTCATTCCTCTTTTAGTGATGCATAATATTCCATTTTTTGGCTGTTTCATAATTTCTTTAACTTATCCCTTAATGATGGACTAAAGTTTTTCCACATCGTTTACTATTATAAATAAAGCTGTAGTGGATAACCTTGTATGTTATGTCATTTCACATCTGAACAAGAGTATGTTTGTCTTCAGGGAAAAAAATTATAGAGGTAAAATTGCTGAGACATGTATTTGTAATTTTGGTAGATGTTGCTAAATTTCTCTCCAAAAGGGAGGCTACCAGTGCATATTCCCTGTTACCCCACATTCTTGCTAATACAGATGTTTTAGTTCTGAATTATGTCTTTCTATTATGAATAAGGCTGGTCATCTTTTCTGTGTTTGAGATCCATCTTCATTTTTTGACTTGTTTATGTATGTGCTTTGCCCATTTTACATTTGGATTACTGTATTTATTCATTTTCAGAATTTGTTATAATTTTAGGAAATTAGCTTTTTGAGGGAGATATGGATCACATATATGTTGAAGTAGAAAATTCTTCTCCATATGGTTTCTGTCCATCTCTTTCCTAAGTTTATTCTTTTTAAAAAAATTTTTTTAATGTTTATTTTTGAAGGAGAGAGAGACAGAGTGTGAGTGGGGGAGGGGCGGAGAGAGAGGGAGACACAGAATCCGAAGCAGGCTCCAGGCTCCAAGCTGTCAGCACAGAGCCCGACGCAGGGCTCGAACTCACAAACCACGAGATCATGACCTGAGCCGAAGTCGTACACTCAACCGACTGAGCCACCCAGGCACCCCTTTCCTAAGTTTATTCTTTATTATTTAAGTTTTTGACTACTGTAAATGGGGTCATAATTAGGTTTTATATATCTGAGTTGCTTACTATCTTGTATACACTAGAGGTTGGCAAACTACAGCTTACTGGCAAAATATGGCCTACCATGTGTTTTTGTAACACATGTAGGAACACAGTCATGTCTATTTGTTTATATATTTGTTTATATATATGGCTGCTTTTGCACTCCAGTGGCAAAGTTGAGTGTAGTTAAAATAGAGACTTATGTGACCCACAAAACCTAAAGTATTTACTATCTGGACCATTGTGGAAAAAATTTGCTAACTCCTGTTATAAGCTTCTTCTTTGAGGGTTTATTCAATTCTTTAACTGTACAACTTAGTAAGTTGCATATAGTCAGTGCTCTGAATAGTACATAGTATGTTTAACTGACTAAGGAAAACCTAAAGCTGTTATTAGCCATTTGATAGAAATATGGCTTTCTCCAAATGAGAATGGTGTTAATTTTACAAATATTCATTGGCTATCTACTATATGTTTGGCACTATTTTACATTCTGTGGATATAGCAATTAACAAAATACATAAAAAAATCCTATCTTTAAAAAAAACACTGGACATAACTAGGCAATTCCGGTTTTATTTGGCAACAAGAATTACTGTTCAACCTAGTACTGTTGTCTAAATAATAATTGTTAATATGTAATTACCTTCTATATCATTTGTTGATTGGCTGTCATTATAATCATTTTGTAAAATATTCTGACATTTTAAACACTTAAATTCATAACACCATTAATCTTTGATATGTGCAGTGTCAAGTTAGCCACTAGTCATATTTAGCTTTTGAGCACTTGAAGCATGGTTAGATTGAATTAAGATGTTGTAAAATACACAGTGAATTTTAAAGATTTATTACAAAAAAGAATATATCTTTAATAATTTTATAATATATGTTGAAAAATATTTTGGATCTATTGAGTTAAGTGAAAGGTATTAATAAAATTAATTTCAATTCTTTGTTTATATTTATGTAGCTATAAGAAAATTTAAAATTGCATGTATAGCTTACATTATATTTCTATTCGACAGTCTTCTTCCGGAAACCTCCTTTATGCTTAGCTGGTGTTTCTCAAATATGGATTTTTAGTAGATGGGGACACAGGGTTAGGCAAAAGTTTAAAAGTTTTTTGCTGGGTTCACAGAGTCTTTAATGTGTTAGTTTGCAATGTTAATTTCCATGGGGATAGGCATTGTTTATAGCATTCCCTAAATACATTTTAATCAGAGCTTTCTTGAAATGCCCTTTGCTAGTCTCTGACCAAACTGGCAGCACTGTGCTGCACATCTGCTCATCTTGGAATCTGGTACAAAGGTACCAATAGGACAAGGCTTTAATTCACAAGGGCAGTCTTCAGTTCATTTTCTAGATTTTCCCTTGCTTTTCTAAGTAAAATCAATGCAAATTATTTTCAAATGTAATTCTATTGTTTGAATACAATTCACCAAATTTTGAAAAGTTTTGTTGATTAAAAAATATCAAGGTCAACTGGACTTATAAAAATTATTCATTTTCAAAATGTAGAGCTGTAAATGGGCTTGTCCTTTTGGATGGTGATGTAGAGAAATCCAGTGATGAATGGTATGGAAGTATTAGTTGAAAGTCCTATTTTTGACAGAAGAATATACCATTCACTTGACCTACACAGTGGGAAATGATAAATTCCAGAATACGATTGAGGTGGGAGTTACTTCAGTGACAAATGTTACCATTTATTATATTTGGAAGTCCTCTTTAGAAAGGCATCTAGGAGATAACTAGATGTAAGCCACCGTGTCATAAGCCTTGAATGAGCTTTCTATCATTCAACCCGTTTCAGAGTATGAGAGTGTCTCCTCTGAAGACATCGATCTCACACTTTCAGATCAACAGAATTTCAGCTCCGCACTTCTAGTAACTCAAAAATGGTTCTCAGGCTTTTCTCCAAACTTTTCCCCCATCATGAAATCCCGTAAGTTATATGACACAGAGACATACTACATTGTCGATGTTTTGGTAAGGACGACACGGACTTTTTTGTTAACATGCTGAATGTGCCTTTTGACTTCTGGCAGAAACTAAATGGAGTAGAAATTGTCCATCTTAATGATACAACAATGGTAGCCATTCCCCACAGAGAGAAAAGAATCCATTGCTACGTTAACGGTCCCTTTTGGGACTCTCCTTGTGTTGTCTAGCTCTTGTAATTGAAACAAACAAAAAAAAGTGTAATTCTTTCCTTCTAGGCTTGGTTTTTCTCCTTTGTGGCAGAAAGCTTACCAAATTAGAATAAATGAAAGAAAGTATAAGAAAAGCAAGACTGTGGAGAAGCTGAGTAAGTGAACTCTTCTTGCCAAAGACTGTGTCTGGGCAGTGCATTCAAATTGGACATGGCAGAGCGGATCTGATTGTTGGTCCTGCTTAATGGTAAATTTCTGCAAAGTCAATTGACTGAGCATATCAGTGCTCTGAATTGACAGTTAAACCAGACCAAGCCCACTAAATTGGCTATCCTTTGGTTCTCTGTTTTTCAGTCCTACAGAGTCATAAATCAAATAAACAACCATCCAACTAACAAATAAATCAAAACAAACCAGCAAAGTATAAAATAAATAACATAATTGAAACATTCTTTTTCCATTTGGTGTTCACACAATAGATCAACATAAAGTTTTTTTTTTTGTTTTGCCTTTTCTTTATTCTGTTCATGGGCTGGTGCTGGTGCTGGTGTGGGCTTATAGACACTGAAAACTTACTTGCAAGGTTGCATTGAAATTTTAATCTAAAATGGAAATGTGTTGGCTTGTTATGAAGACTGCCATTGCATCATATTTATATACATGTGTGCTTGTGCTTGTGTAAGCATGTAACACTTAATGAAAATTACAAAATGCCATCTCACAAACTAACAGTTAAATTGTTGATAAATCTGATCCAAGATGACCCATTTCATTTTCTTAGAGTAAGCCACTTTTTCAGTGTGTTTAATATAAAATAAGACATTTGACTGTAAAAAATTAGAATTATAAGTAGGCAAATTAGGAAAAATTAGCTGTAATTTCACCACCCAGAGATAGTCCTACTAAGGTGTTACAGCTTTCTTGACTTTTCTCTCACATTAAAACATGAGCAAATACCATACACAGTGGTCTTCTAAGCTGTCCTTTTTGGAGCTCCTGAGTGGCTCAGCTGGTTAAGCATCCGCCTCTTGATTTGGGCTCAGGTCATGATCTCATGGTGATGAGATTGAGTCTTCCATTGGCCTCCATGTTGGGGTGGCTCAGTTGGTTGAGGTTTGACTCTTGATCTGGAGTCAGGTCATAATCCCAGGGTCATGGGATCAAGTCCTGTGTTGGGCTCCATGCTGAGAGTGAAGCCTGCTTAAGATTCTTTGTCTCTCCCTTTCTGCCCCTCTCCCCTGCTTGCATGCTTTCTCTCTCCAGAATAAATTTTAAAAAAGGAACAAGTACATTTAAAATATTTTTGGTTACATGTTCTGAAATAGCCTTTTAGAAATGATATGTGTACCTATGCATAATTATCCAATATGCAGTATAATAGTGAAGGAAGCAGGTAATCTCTGACTGTAGGAACCTGACAACCTAGGAAGATGATGCTTAGCTATATTTTGTATAGTTAATTACTGTGATTTAACAACAGTGTCATCACTTTACTTAAACAATAAAAAAACACATCTAACATTTATTAATTTAAATGTTTTGAAAATAAGCATTTAAAAACAAATATTTTATTTAAGTGAGCCTGAATTTTGGTTTTACTTAATGGCTAATACCTACAGTTAGTTGACTTAGCACAGCAGGGGTCTAAACTGATCATTAAATCCACCAAACCCACTAAATTGGCTATCCCTTCATTCTGTTTTCCAGTCATATTTCCAGTACAAAAAAAGTAGCAATCAGAAAAATAATTTATAAACTATAAATTAATAAAACACTAGTAGCACCTCAGAAGCTCCTCTCAAGCTCTCATTTTCTAATTCCTCTCTCATCATCAATGATGATGACTCTTCACAGACAACAAAAGAAAAACTAAATAGGACTCTATCAAAATTAAAACTCTTTTGTGCATCAAAGGACACTATTAGAATACGAAAACGACACATAGACTGGGAGAAAGTATTTGCAAATCATACATCTGATAAGGGATTAATACTTAGAATATATGAAGAGCTCCCAAATCCAAAAACAACAATGTAGAGACACAAACAACTTGATTAAAAAAATGGACAAAGGGCTTGAATAGACAATTCTCTAAAGAAGATATACAAATAGCCAATAAATACATGTATGAAAAGACACTCAACATAACTGGTCATTAGAGAAATGCAAGTCAAAACCATAATGAGATACCACTTCACACCCATTCGGATAGCTGTTAACAAAATGAAACAAAACAAAAAACACAACACTCAGGAAAATAACAAGTTGGTGAGGATGTGGAGAAAGTGGAATCTTTGTGCATTGCTGATGGGCATGTAAAATGGTCTAGCCAGTATGGAAGAGACTATTACATTTCTCCCAAATAATTAAATATTGAATTACCATATAATCCAGCAATTCTACTTTGGGGTGTACACTAAAATAATTGAAAGCAGGGATTCAAACAGATACTTGTATAACAATGTTTATAGCAGCCTTATTCACAGTAGCCAAAAGGTAAAAACAACTCAAATACCCACTGGCAGATGAATAGATAAAAAAAATGTGGTACATATTTATTATTCAGCCCTAAAAGTGAAGGAAATTCTGATATATGCTATAACATGGATTAATTTTGAAGACATTATCTTAGTGAAATAAGCCAGATACAGAAGGACACATATTGTGTGACACCATTTCTATGAGGTACCCACAGTAGTCAAATTCATAGAGAGAGAAGGTTGCAGAGGCTAGGGTAAGGGAGAATGAGGAGTTCTTGTTTAATGGGTACAGAGTTTCAGTTTGGGATGATGAGAAGAGTTCCAGAGATGGATAGTGGTATTGGCTGCATAATAATATAACTTTACTTGATGTCACTAAACGGTACAATTAAAAATGGTACATTTTAAGTGCACCTGGGTGGCTCAGTCGGTTGAGTGTCTGACTCTTGGTTTCAGCTCAGGTCATGATCCTAGGGTTGTGGGCTCTGTGCTAAGCTTGGAGGCTGCTAAGTTTCTCTGTCTCTCCCTCTGCCCTTATCCCCCCGCTTGTGCTCTCTCTTTCTCTAAATTAACAACAAAAAAAGGTACATTTTATATTACATATGTTTTACTATATGCACAGAGATGATGACTCTCCTTTATTAGTTCTGTATGTTTTTGCACTTTAAGTTGAATTATGCAGTGTACCTTTTTGTGTGTGTGTGTCTGAGTTTTTTACCTCAACATTACTCTTCACATTCATGTTGCAGGTGATAGTCCCCTGTTTATTTTAATAGCTTTAAAGTATTTGTTAATAGGAATAAACCACATTCTCCTGTTGATGGGTACTGATTCTAGTTTTTGCTTCTTTTTTCGTTTGTATGTTCTTTGCTATTTTGCCTAAGACTGTTATTCTTTAACATGTCTGTCTGTGACACATAAATATATCTCTACCGAGTGTATACTTAGGAGAAGGAATTGCTGGGTCATCAGGTATGCATTCCACAGTCTCATGGAGTTCCAGTTGGTTCCATATTCTCATCAACACTTGGTATTGTAGTTTGCTTAGCTATTGCAGTGGGTTTGTGGTGCTGTCTCATTGTGACTTTAATTTACATTTTCCTGAAGACTAATGATGTTTACTATGGTTTAATAAGTCCTTTGGCAATTTGGATATCCTGTTTTATGAAGTAACTCTTATCAGTTTTTCTATTCGGTTGTCTTTTTGTTTGTCTTATTGATTTATAGGAATTCTTTATTCTAGAGCCTTTGTGGGATACATGTATTCCAAAAAAAAAAAATGTCCACTGTCTTGCTTTTTAAAACTGTCTTAACGGTGCCTCTTGATAAGCAGAAATCTTCAATTTTAATATAGGAAAATTCAACATTCTGTGCTTCTATGGCTAGTGGTTTTGTGTTCTGTTTCAGAAATCTTTTGCTTAACCCAAACTTCTAAAGATACTATCCTATGTTATCTTCTAGTACATTTATGCTTTCTTTTTTTTGCATTTAGATCTATAAGTTACTTGGAATTGATTTTTGTGTATGGCATGTGTTTGGTGGTGGGTGGGGGGTAAGTTGATAACTCATTTTTTCCATATGGATAATTGACACAGCATCATGTATTTAAAGGACCAATTTTACCCACTACCGTTCAATGTCACCTTTGTCATAGCCAAGAGAAATGAAAGCAAGCATAAGTCTATCCAAAGACCTGCATACTAACATCCACAGCAGTGTTGTTTGTAATAGTGAAAAACTAAAAACAACCCAGGGGCACCTGGCTGGCTCAGTTGGTAGAGCATGTGACTCTTGATCTCAGGGTTGTGAGTTCAAGCCTCATGTTCAGTGTGAAAATTACTTAAAAATAAAATCTTTAAAATAAAATAAAATAACCCACATGGTTACCCACAGATCAGTGTGTAAACAAAATGTGATACATCCATACAATAGGAAACTTATCAGCAATACAAAAGTAATGAACTGCTGATACCCTCAGTAATATGGATTGAAATCAAAAAATAATTATACTGAGTGAAAAAATTCAGATAAAATAGTATAAATCATATGATTCCATTTCTACAAAATTCTAGAAAATACAAACTAATCTATAATGATAAAAAGGAGATCAGTAGTTTTCTGGGGGAATAGAGGATAAGGAGTAGCAAGAGAGTAGGATTATGAAGGGGCATGAGAAAACTTTTGGGGGTATTGAATATTTTATACTGATTGTGGTGATAATGTTACAGGTGTGTAACATGTTGAATCTCATTAGGGTTAAACATTTTAAATATGAATGGTTTTTATACATATAAAGCTGTCAAAGATCAACCAGAAAGAGAAAATTTCCATTGTGATTTCTTCTCTGTTTCATGGATTATCCAGAACATTGATAATCTTCTAAACATTTGTGGATTTTTTAGTTATTTTTTGTTGTTCTTGTTGCCATTGCCTTGTAGCTCAATTTTATTATGGCTACTACCTGCTTTTAACACATTAATCATTGAAAAACTTGCTTTATGGACCAGAATGTGGTCAGTATTGGTAAACATTCCATATGTACTTGGAAAGAATGTGTATTTGCAGTTGTTAGTTGTAGTTTTCTATAAACATCAATTAGATGAATTTTGTAATAAAGGTAATTCAAATAATTTCATTATTTTATCATCTTTTGTCTGCTTGTTCTATCAGTTATATAGGCAGATATTTTGATCTGCAGTATCATGTGGATTTTTCTATATTTCCTTTTAGTTCCATCAACTGTTACTACATTTGCAGATGTAAAGCAATGATGTTAGGTGCATATTTATTTAAAATCGCTATATTTTCTGGTATATTGACCCTTTTGTCATTATGAAGTTTCCTTCTCATTTCTAGTAATGTTATTTCCCTTAAATTTGATTTTGTCTGTTATTAGTAAAGCTAAGCTAGTTTGTTTTGATTAGTGTTTGCTTTGTGTGGTGTATTCTTTTCTGTCTTTCTACTTTGAGGCTTTCTAGGTCTTTATACTTCAGATGTGTTTCATGTAAGCAAAGACAAAGACTCTCTTTTATTTGGATTACATAGCTGTTTACCATAATGGAATTACTGGTATATTTTAATTTAAATCAACCATCTCACTTTTCTTTCTCTTTGTCCCACTTATCTTCTCTTTTTCTTTTCTTTCTCCTTTTGTATTGTTTCTTGTAGCCCCTTTATTTCTCCACCATTAGATCTCTCTTGCTAGTCTTGTAGTAGTTACCCTAGAAATTACCACATGTATCTTTAAATCATTAAATAACATCATTTAGTATATTTCCACCTCCTGGACAATGTAGTAACTTTAGAACATGTTAATTCCACTTCCTCCCTCAGCCTTTTATGGTATTATTGCTAATGTATTTGTTTCTTGCATTTATATTAGATATTTATGTAGATATTTTAAGCCTTATAGGTATTTTTGTTATTACTTTATACAACTATGCATTTAAATACATCTTCATACTACTCCTTTTCATTGCTTTTTATATCTTTCTTTATCTTCTTCTAAATGTGATGATTTTGCTTCTACTGAAGAGCACTCTTTGGTGCAGATCTGCTGCTTATAAATTCTCTGAGTTTTCAGACTTTAACTTCATTTTTTAAATGTTATTTATTTTTGAGAGAGAGAGAGAGCAAGCAGGGGAAGGGCAGTGAGAGAGAGAGAGAGAGAGAGAGAGACAGAATCCCAAGTAGGCTCCATGCTGTTAGCATGGAGCCCGATGTTGGGCTTGAATTCATGAACTGTGAGATCATGACCTGAGCCGAAATCAAGAGTTGGAGGCTTAACTGACAGAGCCACCTAGGAACCCCTCAGCTTCATTTTTGGAAGTCAATTTGGCTGGGATTAGAATTATAGGTTTGGTAATTTTTTCTCTTTTCCCCCCTCTGGCACTTTGAAGATATAATCCCACTGTCTTTGGTTTCTATTGTTAATAAGCTCTTAGTCTTACTGTAGATCCTCCAGAAATAATGTGGCATTCTTTCTAGTTGTTAAACTTTTCTCTTTGTCTTTGTTTTTTAGCAATTTTATCATGTTGTGCCCAGGTATGATTTTTCTTTGCATTTATTTTATTTCGGATTTGTAGTAGCACTTTTCAGATTTTGCTTTTGCTCCCATTCTGTCTCTCTTCTTTGGGGACTCCAATTATACATATTAGACCTTTTGCCCATATTACACATGTCTCTTACACTCTTTTTAATATATTCTCCTCTCTCTGTCTCCTTTGGTTGGATATTTTCTTCTGATTTATCTTCCAGTCTATTGATTCTCTGTTTAGCTGGATTTATTCTGCTTTTTAACTTATTCATTGAATCCTTTATTTCATTTATTGGATTTTTTTAGTTCTACAATTTCATTTGACTTTTTCTTTATAATTTTCAGGTCTTTGCTTGAAATTCATTTTATCATGTGCTTTTAAAAACATAACACTTAGTTATGCTTTAAAGTCCCTATATGATGATTCTAATATCTGTAAGAAGATACCCACAGAAGAGTGGGTCTATTTCTATTGTCTTTTCTTATTTTTATTTTTAGCTATTTTTTTTGTCATGCCATGCATGTGGGTCATTGTTTATAAAAATTATAGAGACAGTTTGAGTTTCTGGATCATATCTTACTTCAGGCAGGATTCACATTTGTTTTTGGCATGCGGATAGCCTAGCCTGCATAATCAGTTTGATCCATTCGTGGGTAGAGCAGATACAAAGCTGGGCTTCAGTTCTGTGAGGGTTATTTTATTTAGAGTTTATACCCTTAAGTTATAGCACTTCAAGAGTACCAACTCGAAGCCCAAAGTGTTTACTTAGGCCCTTCCTACTGGGTGAACTCAGAACCGCAAATTTTGTGAGACTACAGTAAACTCTGTTCAATTCTATAGCCTTTCAGACACTATTTTCTGTTCAGCTTTTCTTACTTTTCAGCTGCTTCTTGAGAATTCACAAATAGTTCAAAAGCGGTGCCAAATGCCAGTTCACTTCTCTGGGTTTCTTTTCTTTTTAAGATCTTGGTCCTTCAAATCCTCACTGTCTTTGTAGCTCTCTGACTGCCTTCCAATTGATGTTTGTTTTAATTTTTTCCAGCTTTTATAGCGATTGAGAGTAGTAAGGTTCATTTCAAATAAAATGGTCTGCCATTTTAAGGAAGGGAAAAAATCAGTATGATTTGGATTTATATGTTGTTATCATTTCTGTTATTTTCTCATATTTTTATCTCTCTGATAGTAAAGAAAACTGAAGCATATACAGATTTTGCTTCAGGCAAAATTCATAGTTAATGACTCAGCTAAGAATTCCTTTTATATCTCTGAGCAGCTAAGAATTTTCTCACTATTCATACTAGATCTAGTGCTTTTACCTAGGATAGATAATAGAAATACTGGAAATGACAATTTTATGATATTGCATATTCTGCTTAGAAAAATGATTATTTTCCATTTATAGATATTTAAATCCTGTTTGTGATTAGTTGTGTCCTAACTTTTGTTTGGGCTTAAACATGTGGATTCCAATAATCCACATGTATTGGGTACTTAGACATAATGCCAAGGCTTTTATGTGCATCGGCTCATTCAGTCCTCACAGCAAACCTCTGAGGTAAGACGTATTTTCATCTTAATCTTGAGACAAGATAGCTGCATTTCAGAGGGTTTCATTAACTTGCTCAAGGCACACTATTAGTAGGTGATGGAGCAAGTGCTTGAACCTGTGTGATGTAGTGGAATGAACAGTGGTGTTTGAAATGAGACAGACCAGCCTTGATACTCTAGAATTATCACTGGGTGGCTGTGTGGGCAAGGTCTGAGCCATAGAATCCTCATGTGGTAATGATATGACTTGCTTAACAATGTGGTGTCCAGAAAGTCAAATAAGTTATATGAGTGTACCTGATATACACGAGGCACTATCTGAATGCTGGAGCCCTTCCTTCCTTCTTGTGTAAACATAAATATTTGAAAAAAACCTTAAAGTTTACAAAAGACTTTCAAGAACAGGGTATTTACCCCATTCATCAATTCTGAGTGATAATCTGGATAGGTAGAGATGTGGAAATGACGTATCAGAGATGTAAAGTGACTTGCCTCCAATTACTCATTTTACATGTAGAAGAATTAAGCTCTGTTGATTGCAGCACACCTAGATTAACACCATAAATATGTCCTGAAAAGGGAATTTTATGTAAATTACTTAATATTTCAATTGTACAAGAGGAATCTGCTATTTAAAGGATCCCTGCAGTGAATGCTTTTGTGAAGTCAGGAATAATCCTGGAAATGAAAATTATATTCCACTAATTTATCTGTTTTACAAATTTGGCTTTTAATGTTTCTTAAAGTTGGTGGTGTCTGATATTGACTTTTCCATCCTCAAAATGTCTTTCTGTTGATAAGATATTGTTACTTCATTTCTAGAATCTAATTAAAGTAGATAGTTTTCTAAGGGACAGCAAATGTCAAAATCCACTAGGGTTAATTGCTTGCAGTGTATTTTAAAAGTAAAGGAACATACAAAATCAATAAAACTATGGTAGCAGAATTAAATCATCTTGCAACTGTTTTCTTCAAATGTATGATTCATTTGAACATTTTAACGTTTTGTTCAAGAAAGGCATTTAGGTTACAGCTGTGTCTTCAACTGGGTGCTACAATGACTCAGCTGGCCTTGGTGTACAGGTAAGGTGGTCTTCTTTCTGGCAAGTGCTCTGGATGGTTTGTTTTATAAGAAGAGGCCAAATTTACCCTCAAGGCATCCAGTTGACTAGGAGATTCATCTTCCAGACTCTTGGCAGAAGACATACTTCAAATTCCCCTTTGTTCTGGTCTTACCAAGCTCAGCTACTTAACTATATTTACACTTAAGAATGCCTAAAGGATCTTTGCTCCATCCATTTATCAAGATCAAAGGATTCCAGTCTTTCTCCTCAGACGTGAGCAGAGGAAAGCATTCATGGTGCAACACACTTGTGTCCTTGAGCAGCTCACCATGTGGTATATGACCCAGGTCTGAGGTATCAGTCTTGAAGTGCTGCTGAAACTCCTCTCCTTTCTCTGCCACTTACCTGCAGCCTTCTAGTGTGTGGAAGACATCAGCATTAAAATCATTGTTCCTAAACTGTTGTTGAAAATGTGGTATAACAGGCATTAGGAGAATCTGTGGGAGATTCTTACATCTCTGAGCAAATAAAGGTATGCTTTTCTTAAGGTACAGAGTTATTTTTAGAATTCTGTGATGATTGTTAGAAATCATATTTCTTCTTTGCTTTGACTGCTAAGTAGCTCAGAACCAAATTTCTAGTACCTATCCAGAAAAGAAATGTATTACAGGATTTATCTTGTTTTCCTGCTGTTGTTTTTATTTACTTTTCCTTCCTTCCATTCTCCCTTCCTTCTTACCCCAGCCCCTTCCTCCCCAACACCCACTTCCTCCCTTCCTTTTTCCCTCCCTCCCTCCCTCTCCATCTCTTTCCTTTCTTATGTCTTTTGTATTGTTGCATATATGGATTTATTTTAGCTATCTATAAACATTTTTAGAATGATGTTGGGGTATAAAAATAAGTAGCATACTTCTCTGTATATATATATTCTTGAGAGTAATTGATTATTAAATCTTCCTGCCTTATTTATAGATTTTATCTTGATATAATATTTCTTAAATCTTCTTCTTGCTTTAATATGAAAAAACTTATGATGTTAAAATGTAATTTAGATCTGCGTATTTATTAAGCACCCATGAAAAAAATCTTGGGGAAGACAATTACTCACTTACTTTATTTAATATATATATATATATATATATATAGAGAGAGAGAGAGAGAGAGAGAGAGAGAGCAAGCTTTATTTAATATATATATACTTTATTAATTTATTTAATATATATATAGAGAGAGAGAAAGAGAAAGAGAGAGAGAGAGACAGAGACAGAGACAGAAAGAGACAGAGAGAGAGAGACAGAGAACAAGCAGGGGAGGGGCAGAGAGAGAGCAAGAGAGAGAGACACAGAATCCAAAGCAGGCTCCAGGCTCTGAGCTGTTAGCACAGAGCCTGATGGGGTTCAAACTCATAAACCGTGAGATCATGACCTAAGGCAAAATTGGACACTTAATAGACTGAGCCACCTGGGTGCCCCTCTACATACATATATATTTATTATATTTATTAGTCTCCCCCCTGTAGAATATAAGTTCTAAGAGGGCAGAATATATCTCATGTGTTTAGCATATAATATGTATTGACATATAAAAGGAAATTCAATGAATACTTTTGAGTGAATGAATAAACAAATTAATACTTCATAAATTTTCTAATGCTCGATCATTATGAATACAGCATTTGATTTTTAGTGATGATGTTATACATACACATATATTTAAGAACTTTAATTTTGTACTTATCACTTACATTTAAATTCTGCTTCTCTAGATTGTAATTTTTCAATTAAATATCCATTGCTAATGACATCTTTTCATTAGTTCTCTATAGAAATATGCTCACACATCATAAAGAGGAGCAATATGGCATTTTCTACCCATGTGGAAAGACCAATTATCCTGAACTAAGCCTAACATTTAATATCTCTGCATCTCTCTGTTAGTTCTTGGGAGTCATCACTATAATTCATTTGCTTTATTTTTCCTTATACTGGGAAAGAATAGGGAAGTAACATTTACTGAGTGCCTACTAGGTGATAAGTGGTTGCCATGTATTTAATTATATTTATTTCATTAATTCCGACAGTAGTTCAGTGAGGAAAATACTGTTAGCATCCCCATTTCATAGACCAGGCAACAGAGCTCGAAGAGGTGCTATAAATTTCCCACATCACAGCTCCCGGGGATGGACTCTGGCTGTGCGGCCACAGTGTGTCCCTCTGCCATACTGACCTCGACTCCAGGCCATGCTTACCGTTTCTCAAGCATCAGCTCCTTGCCTCTGCCTGGCCCTCACCTTTCTCAGGTCTTCCTTACACAGTGCTTTTATTCTTTTATTTGGTTGGTCAATAGTGTTCCTAGTCATGTGACAGGAATGCCAAACTAAGCCTTTTGGTGTTCAGTGACTAGCTTTTGCCATTGAGGTTTTTGAGCAGAGGACTGTTTATCCAGGGAGCAGAGGGGAAGTTGTGTGACAGCCACAGCGGCTAGAGATGCATGAGTGGGCAGGTGATAGTCTGGAGGCCGGTTGGCAAAATAATGGCCCCAAAATGTCTGTGTCCTAATCTCTGGATCTTGTAAATATATTATATTACCTAGTGAAAGGGTCTTTGCAGATGTGAGAGGGTATACTGGTTTATCCAGGTGGCCCTATTCTAATCACATGAATCCTTAAAAGCAGACAACTTTTATGAATGTGGTCAGAAGGAGATGTGGCTCAGAAGAATGGTCTGAGAAATGCACTTTGAAGACAAAGCAAGGGGGCCAGGTGCCAAAGTATGTAGGCAGCCTTTAAAAGTTGGAAAAGGCAAGGCAAGGGATTCTTTCCTAGAGGCTCCACAAAGGAACGCAGCCCTGCTGACACCTTGGTTTTAGTCCAGTGAGACCCCTGTTGCACAGAATTGTACAACAGTAATAGTTGCTGTAATTCACTAAGCTTGTGGTAACTGGTTATGGCAGCAGTAGAAAACTAATATAAAGAGACATTTAGCCTACAATGGGGCAGTAGGAATTTCACTCTTCTGCTCAGAACTCTAGCTTTCCCTCCTTCCCACAGCTTAAAATCTCAACCTTCTTGCCCAGTTCTCCAGGTTCTGTGTGACCTGCCCATGCTGCATTTCTCAATGGTGGCCCCTCTGAGCTCCATTGGTTAGGCCACTTTCCTTTTTGCCCCATGAACCCATGGTGCTCACTTTCCTGTCTGTACATGATGTTCCTTCCAAGAAAGTTACCTGTTCTTCCATTTCTTTTCTTGATTGCATCTGCCCTTTTTGAGCCCTGTCCTTTCTGATCAGCTCCAGTGTCAATGTCCAGGAGATACAGTCAGCACTCCACTATATTCATACATTTCATCTGTGCTGTATGTTACCAAGTTTTCTTAGCTGTTTGACATATTATATCCTATTTTGTATTGGTTGCTACTTTTAAAAAATGCCACATATTATTCTATAGTGTATTAGAAAATGTGATTTAGTGGAAAGATCATGTGCCTAGAGTTCTGAATAAGCACTTTTCTAGCTGTGCACCCTTGGTGAGATATTTAACCTCTCTGAACCTTGGTTTCCTTATCTGTAAAATGGAAGTGGTCGTATCTACTTCACAGGATTTTTCTAAGGATTAAAACATTCCAGAATGCTTCATTCCTCTGCTCCTGGAGGGCAGAGACAATGCCTTATTATTCCTCCACATGCTGTCAACATCCATTACTATGCTTAGGCACAAGGTAGGCTTACAGATTGACCTCTGTTTATTGGCAAACTTGCATGTCTTGTTGCAGATTTTTCCATCATTTCTGTACTTTCACACCCCACCACTAACCTTTCATACAGCATTATTTAATGGCTGGTTTAAAAGTTTTAGCTTTTATATCGTCTATTTAATTTCTGGAAGACCTCTAATTTTACAAAATGTTCATGGAGACTGACCTCCAGATAAAACTCCCGTGATTACCCAGGGTTACTCCCCATGGATTCTCTGCAAGTGCCCCATTTTATATTATTTCCTGATCTCAACATACCTAACTCCACAAAGCTGGTCTCCTATTTCTTGATGTCTTTCATCTTTCATTTGATATGGACACCGTTTCAGGTTTATTGCCCATGGATCCAGGTGTTTCTGTGATAGGCCAGGTGTTTTATAATATATGAATACTTTCACTGACTGCATTCTCAAGATTTGAGGGATGCAGGTTATCTGCTTTGGAAACATTCTTTGCTTTTCATGGTTCTCGATTTCGTCTCTATTTCAAGAAACGTTAACCCTTGGTTGCTCTCTTTGGCTACCTTTTTGTGTTTTAGATGTGTTCCTTCCATGGCCCTGACTAGCCAGAAGAGCAGTCTTTCATTTCTTCAGGAAGTCTCTGTTCTTCCCTCTTCTCTGATTACATCCTGATGATAACCCTGTCAGGTCTGGATCTTTTGTCAGTGAACTTTGCTTCTTACCATTGTATTTTTATGCTAGTATTACAGTGTCTGACATCTGCTTGGCTTGAACTTGCTGGAAGAAATCTTTATAGGCAAGATGATTTATTGCTAAAAATTGAGTCCCAAGTGTGTCTTAGGAAACCGTGTGTGTGTGTGTGTGTGTGTGTGTGTGTGTGTAGATTTTAGAAGAGGAGTTCTTTCTTCCTTACATTGATTTTCTTTGACTGGGGTAATTTTTGCAAAGAGTTTCAGACTAACACCTATTTTTGGAAAGAAGCATTCATAATTCTTTGAGACTATTTTTGTCTCTAGAATGTCTAACAATTCTTTCTCTCTGTATGTGGTCAATATAGTTGGTTCTTAACCTGGTATGCCTGGGAAGTAGTATATAGCAGGCCACTACAGGAATGTCCCCAAACTTTGATCAATGTATAAAATTTGTTTTTGCTAACCCTGAGTCATACTGTTATGCTTTTAGGGTGTTGTCTGTCAGATGAATCACTGACTTGAGCAGACTATGTAATGTACTATATAGTGGGATACAGCTGGTGGCATTTAAAAGTATGGCATAATGTCAACCTAGTGCCAAAGAAAGAGTTTCCATTTACTGAAACATTAATTCTTAGCCTCATTAATTCTAAGAGATTGTGGTCAAGGCAGAAAACAGATCTCATAGAGATAGATTGCTGCAAGGTGACCAAGGGTAGTAAGATAAGATACTTTTACAGAGATGCAAAACATGGTTACGCTGTGATAATGATGTTTTGTAAATATTGTTGACGTTTTATAATGTTGTTTTGTCTTTTTATACTTTCAAATATAAAACCAAAAAAGGCTAATATGTGAGGAATATGTGAATATCTGAATATTCAAAGCTTTAATATGAGCATTCTAAAAGGAAGGAAGGCTTTCTGTGCTGTATATTTCAATTGGGTGAAGGAGAAATAGAATTTTGCATTATCAGTTACTTTTCAGGAACCTATGTCCTGATTGCTGTAAACTTTTTGAAAATAGGTGACAATATACTTATAATTATTTCCAAAAAAATGGGACCAAGCGTTTCTGAAACATTTTTGTTTCTTAGAAGATGTTCAACTATTTTCCTTGGTGCCCTTCTCTACCGACAGCTTACAGAAGTGGACAGGTGGGCTGGAAACAGCCTTTCTTATGCAAAGCTGTTTATGAACTACCTTTTATACAAATTGCTCCATCAAAGCAAATGTGCAGAGTTCTCTACTAGTAATTTATGATAGCCTCCACTAATAATAGGGATAGCAACTGCTTTTACATAGATCAGATTTTGTTGCTCATAAATTCTATGCTGATGTTAACGCATTTCTACAAATTTGTAGCAAGAAGGGCTTGCTAGGCATTTTCATACTTGCTTTTCCATTGCACAATACTTTGGGCTTCCCTTTATTGAAACTTCCAGAGCTTTGCACATAGGATGAATTACAATTGGTTTTTAGATTTTCCTGAGGGCTAGAGTTTCAGAAATTTGCTTGATTAATTTATTCAACAAATATTTAGTAAATATTTAACGTATTTAGGGAAATCTCCCAGAAAGTCAAGGTCAAAGGAATGAAGTACCATATAAATATTAAGTAAATATAGCATCAGAGGTCCTCACGGTTTTCTTTGCCAGAGTGTTCACCTCATTCAAAGTGATAAAACTCCCTTATGGAAATAAGTTCCGTGTTTGAAAATCTCTTGCTTTTATCATTTGAAAAAAAAGTCTACAAATGAGGTCATTGTGATGAACCCCCTCACCAGATGAGGAAACCAGAAACTCTGAGATTATCCCCAAGGAAGTAGAAGAGACTGGTGATTAGACTTTTATCTAAATGTTAGTTTTGCATTTTGACCAGAAGGGTGCACTGTTGTATTTTATTTATTGCTTGGGCAGGGGGTGGGGGGGGGGGGGGGAGAAAAAGAAAACAACAGTGTTCTTTCCAATGAACTTAATTCATACATCCTTGTAATTTGTGCTTTCTTTTGAATTTTATTAGCATTTTAGTTTCAATTCTTAACTTCCTAGGTTCTTTTGAGTCCTTTCTTGAAGGCTCACAGAGAATGGTACTAGTATGCCAAAAACCTGACACAGCAACACTGTTTTACCTGTTCTGGTTTTCTCTCCTCTGAGGGAGGAATTTATCATCTTTGTTACAGATGAAACAGGTTTGGCAGTAGATGCTTCCAGATGTAACGCTTTGGAATGTTCCCAACCTTGACATCTGGGGTTCAACTAGCTCATGCTCAACTTTCTTTTCTGCTTTCCCGGGCTGAGGTTAATGGGGGTTACATAGTCATCCTCTAGGTGTCATTTAGGCCCCCCGAATCGTTACTGTTGGGATTTTCAATTTTCATAGGAAAACATGTATGTGCACTGTCCCTCCTAACTAGCTCTTTTAAAAACCAAAAATAACATCACAACAACAAAAATCCTTTATTCTGAAAGTTTATTGCTAATGAATCATTGTAGGTAGATCATACAAGAAAGTAATAGGACACACATGAATACTTTTTTCAGAGACTTCTTTGGTCATAGTTACATATAGAGAGAAATGCATGCCTGATCTCAGATTTCTCAAGCATGGAATTGGCACAGTAGACTTCTAGTCCTTTGTTAACAACATTATTCATAGTTCTTCCAAGAATTTTTCCAAGCATACACTATCATGATTTTTAATTAATAACATCTACAAATATGAAGGGATTGCCTTTTAAATAAGTAAACACAAAGAAAATGGTAGTATCAAGTCAGAGAGATAATGTATAAATGGCCCATCATAATCTTACCTGTGTGTAAAATGTAAAGAAAAAGATTAGAAGAAAATATATCTAAATGAACAATGTGGTTTTCTTTGGGTGGTAGGATTATCAAAGATTTCTTTCTGCCTTTTTACACTTCTGTAATGTTAAAGTTATCTATGTGAGAATAATATGCTACATTTATAATTAGAAAAGAGAAAGAAAAATATCTTGTCCTATACAAACTAAAATAGTCAAAGCAATTTAATAGGAAGCTTCCTAACATCATCTTGTTACAAATACCAGATTTTAACATTTAAAGGCAGAAGTTTTAAAATGTAAGCGGTCATATATATTTATGGATTCAACATTTAAAAATCAGCTTAAACTAAAAAAATGTCCAATTTCTATGGGATGCTTTGCTATGTACATGTGCATATTGATTTAATACATGAAGTTACCATTTTCATAGTAGCCTCCATTCCTATTCCGTATTCCACAACCACAGCTAAAGCACTGACACCTATCTGAGTACAATTCAATAAAATAGCTGGCATCACTCTTTTTTTTGTTTCTCTTTTTCTTTTTGGATTTGGCCAGCTCTTGGACTAAATTAACCCAATCAACTAATGACCTTATGTCATGTATGCACAACTCAATTAACTGCAAATATTTGAACCTATTAATGAACAACCAGTCTCTTTAACACTTTTGCTTCTGTTTCAGTTTTCTGTTATTTTGGTTTTGTAGGTCAAGTGCAAGAGGTTGAGTCTGCAGCTAGACAAGAGCAGTAACCCTTATTATTGGGATGGTCACCACCTGGTGGATAGTAAAAGTTTGATTTTCACCTACATGGGTCCACTAACTAGGCTTTTCTCATCTGGGACTAGGGTGAAGTGAAGGAGGTATTTTTGGATAACATACTTGTGGATAACTCTGGGAATAGTTAATCCATGAATATTTTTCTGAAGACTTTCTTAAGACTTTTATATGTGTTGGTGGGTCAGTCATTGGTGTTCGTACTCTGTTGAAGATGTAATGATGGAATTTGAATCAAAGGAATAAAAATTCAAAATTATGGAATGCACAGTTAACACATCAGAGTTTTTCCTATATTATTCCCATGCAACTCCAATATACCATTAATACATATGTGTTTAACTAGAACATAATTACTTATAGCTGAAGTTTCACCATATTTTAGCTGTAACAAATATGAGGGATATGAAAATCTTTCAGCAAAGGCAGTAAACCACTATGGCAGTATTTCTCATCTCTTGGTAGGAGATTGGGAGTGGAGTAGGCATATCAGACCTTCCAGTAGGATGTGTTGGGGTTAAAAAAAAAGCATACCTTTCTTCACCCTCCAGTTGAAAATCCTGTGTATTGAGCATTATGGTGTCTCATCTATAGTACATAATTTTTATAATTTGTGTGTACTTAGCTTTATCCTTACTTGGTAACAAGCAAAGAAGAGCTGTACTTGTTCATTTATTTCCTACTTCATTTCACAAAGGCTATGAGACAGTATCTTAGTCATCTTTCTAGCTCTATAGCCTTAGCACCAACCCTTGCACACAATTGATGCTTGATGAATATTTTAGAAATGATATTTGAGATATGTTAATGAGTTAGAAGTTTACCAGAATAAAGAAGAGTCTTTTGAATTTCAAAGACATTTGAGGCATGAATTCAAGTGTGAACAGATGTGGGGTTGAGTGATTACATGAGTTCAGGCTAGTGGTACAGGGCAGACTGTATGTAAGAACTGTCCTGGCTGACCTCACATACCAACCACTAAAGACAGGAACACCATCATTCTTTGTGATCACATTTTATTTCACTTCATTTAGACTGATTATAGTAACCATTTAAAAATCCTCATCTACTAGTTCCAAAATCTGGTTCAGCTTGGAGGAAGAATTGGTTGATTTTCTTTTCTTTTGAAACAGTGTTCCATTTTCTTCATTCTTCACATGGTTGGTAATTTTGAATTGTGTCCTAGATGTTATTTGTTAAGCTGTGGAGGTTCTGTGTTATGTTATTTACTCTCATGAATATTGCTTCTTTTGTTTTAGTAGGCAATTATGTTGACTGGCCTTGCAAATCCTATTTCTTGCAGTGGTAATGTAGACCTCAGTTCAGATGTTTTGTCACTAGCTGAGCTGCTTTGAGCCTGTTCCATGGTTGTGTGGTTCAAGGATCAGTTAGAAATGTAGGTGAGGAATTTGACAATTCTTTCTCTAGGTCTTTCCCTTCCAGGATCAACCCACTACCTTCTGCAGTGATGGTTTCCCCAGCTTTATTTTTCTGGTTCTCAAGCCAGAAATACTGCAATGTTCCTAATTGCACCCTCTTAACTTGCCCCCTTGCCTGCTGGTGTCAACTACACTTAGCTCCAGGCTAAAGGCTGTGCAGATAGGGTGTTTGTACTCTTTTCTGCTCATTCTCCATGCTGTAAAGGTTGTCACTCTTTGTAGTATATCCTGGTGTTATTTTGTTTGTGTGTGCAGGGGTATTGTTGCATAGTCTCTTAGTCTTCATTCCCAGAACCACAGTCTTTTTACTTGACTTCCAAAGAATTATTATAGCAATACATATTCACTTTAGAAGATTAAACTTTAATCTTTTCACCTGTAGATAATCACTGTTAATATTTTGAGGTACATACTTTCATTCTTTGTATATGCTTCAGAATTATGTATATACACACGTAAATACATATATATAAATACATACAGACACAGAAGGACATAAATAAACAAATATTCAATGGGATCACACTGTTTGGTAACCTGATTTTCTTACTTAAAATACCATATGTCTTTCCATGCCTGTAAATACACATTTATATTATTATTTTATGGTTGTTTTGTTTTTTATTGTATGGATACATAATTTATAACCCAATCACGTATTGTTAGGTGCTTAGGCTGTCTCCATTTTTCATTGTTATAAATAATTCTTTTAGGCAAACATCCATGTTCACATGATTATATACTTTATAACTATTAATTGAATTGTTTTATTAGAATACATTTCTAGTAATGGTATTTTGCATCAAAGATATATACATTTTTAAGGATTTAAATGCATTTTAACAAATAAAGATTTGTAATAATTTATTCTTACATAAAATTGTAATAATTTATTCTACTGTAGTATTTGTAGTAGGCTGAATAATAGTCCCCTCAAGTATCAAGTCTTAATCTTTGGAACCTGTAATGTTACTTTATTTGGAAAAAGTCTTTGCAGATGTGACTAAATAAAAAACCTAAGATGGAGAGATTTTCCTGGATTCTCCAGGTGGATCCTAAAAGCAGTCACAAGTGTCTTTATAAGAGAGAGGCAGTGGAAAATCACAGACAGAAGAGGACAAGACAGTATGACCACAGAAGCGGAGATTGGAGTGATGTGGTCACAAACCAAGGAATACTGGCAACCACCAGAAGCTGGAAGAGGAAAGAAATGGGTTCTCTCTAGAGCCTACACAGGAACTACATGCCCGCCAACATGTTGATTTTGGCTCAGTGATGCTGATTTGGTACATCTGGTCTCTAGAACTGTGAGAGAATAAATTTCTGTTGTGGTAAACCACCAAGTTTTGGTTATTTGTTGCAGCAGCCACAGGAAACTAATGTAGTGTATGAGAATGAATAGTTTCTTCTACTCTGTGGAAATCCTTTATGGTCTTTAAGATGAAATTGAACCTTATTTCATGATTCTTTGAATTGTGACAAATTTATTTTTCTTGCCTATTTTAAATCCTTGGTTTTGCAGTTTTTTTATGCAACAGCCAACTTGAACTTATTTCTTTTTGAAATGCAATACCTCCTGTTTTCACAATTCTGTCTCTAAGAATCTAATAAGGATAGCCTAAAAGTAAAGAGATTAAACTTAAGCTATTTCAGTTCTATGTACATTGTTCTGTAATTTTTATCAGTCTTTATAAAGTTCGTACCATTTCAGTCATAAGGACATTTCTAGAAACAAGTATTTCCTCTTTTCAGAAGTACAAATTTAAGCTTCTGAAAGATAAAATATGTACTTAAATAATTTGTATCTATTTTCATTCTCTAAACATTTTGAAAGATTCATCTAAGCAGAAAAGAACAAAATAACTTTAAGATAGTTTAAAAAACTATTTTCCACTGGAGACTACCAAATTATTTCTCTCTTACATATTCTCTCTTTTTCTCTCTTCTTGACACAAACATATACACCACACACACACACACACACACACACACACACACACGCGCCCACCACCACCACCACCACCACCATAAATGCACAAATGGGATCACATGTTTTATACTTTCAAAATGTAGTATTTTATGCTTTGCTTTAAAAATGTAGCATTTTCTTTTTTTCTTGGCTTCCTTTTCCTCCTTACCTTTCTCCCATTCTCTTGTCCCACATCACCAAACTTTCCTATCTGGAAAACCCATGTTAACAATCTGGTATATATCCTCTTGTATTAGCCTTAGTGGTCATATAGTCATGAACAAACATGACTATATCATTGTTTGACAAAATGACTAGATCATTGTTTGGCAAAAATGGGATTATGATATTATACAATACTTTGTGTAACTTTAAAAATTATTTAATAATACTCATGGATATTCTTCTAAGTCTATTGGTTTAGCTCTAATTCATTTTTTTTTTGATAGAGGCATAATAGTCATTAATGTGACTTGACCAGTTAACCTCGTCTTATTGAAGGGCACCACTTACTTTGTAATATTTTGCTACCTTGAATAGTGCTGTTATAAATATTCTTGAAAATACATTTTTGCATATGAGCACTTTTATAGGGGAGATTCTGAGGTATAGGATTGCTAGGACAAAGGCTATAGGTAATTTAGTTTTAATAAGTACTGCCAGACTGTTTCCAAAAAGGCTATACCAATTCATATTTTCATCAGCAGTGTAGAGATATGTCCATTTTCCTCTCATCTCTGCAAGGAATGGGCATTACTCTTTCATTTTTGCCTTTACACTAGGTAGAAAATATTGTATTGATTATTGTTCTTTTCCTTACTTTTAATGAGGTTGAGTATCTTTTTATATGTTTGCAGTCATTTGGATTTGCTCTTTCCATATTCCTTGACCATTTTTCCATTGGGATATTTAATTTTCCTGTTGATTCAAAAAAGACACTTGTGTATTATAGATTTTACCCCACCAGCTCTCATTTCTATTGGAAATATATCCTCAAATCTATATATGTTTTTGTGGACTTTGTTTATTATATCTTTCTCCATACAAATGTTTAACAATTATCTATTGTGTGGGTTCATCTATTCTTTTGTTATCTCTGGGTTTTCTGTCTTTATTATAAAGGCCTTCTATACCTTCTAGATTATACATGTAGTCTTCTAGATTTATTATGTTTTATTTTTTTTATGGTTTAGTCTTTATCTGAGATTTATTTTTGTTTAAGTTGCAAGAGAGAGGTCCACCTATGTTTTCTTCCAGATGAATAACCAACTTGGTCTATGTTGTTTAAAACAGTTCATTCCTTTTTTAGCTGAACTAAAATAAAATTTCTGATATATATTTAATCCTCAAATTTAGAGAAATCTGGTTGTGGATTTTCTGTTTATTACACGGACTACCCAGTGAATACGTTGGTGCCATTATGATATTATTTTGATTACAATAGAATATTAAAGTTCTAATATTTGTTAAGACATGCAATCCTTTATTCTTCTTCTTCATCTTTTTCCTAGTTCCTTCAGGGCTTTTTCCCCCCTCTCTTAGATCTAAACTTTAAGGTAAGTGGATCTAATTCTTAAAAGTCTCTCAGTTCTGTTTTAATTGTATTAAATCTATATATTAATTTTTGGATTCTTTTGGTGTTTTTGCAATCTTCCCATTCAGGAATGTCATACTTCTTTGCATTTATTCAAAGAGATATTGACTTCTGTATATTTATATTATTCAGCTCTTTGATAACTTCATTAAATTTAGTGGTAGTTTACTAGAGTCACTTTGGTTTATAAGGCACAGAATCCTATAATCATCAAATAAGGGGGGGCCTGTGTGGCTCAGTTGGTTAAGCGTCCAACTCTTGATTTCATCTCAGGTCATGGTCTCATGGTTTGTGAGTTCAAGCTGTGCATTGGGTTCTGCACTGACAGTGGGAAGCCTGCTTTGGATTCTCTCTCTCCCCCTCTCTCTCTCTACTCCTCCCAAACTCATGGTCTCTCTCTCTCTTTCTCTCTTTCTCTGTCTCTGTCTCTCTCTCTCAAAAACAAAACAAAACAAAACAAAACAAAACACAAAAGGATATTATCTCTTTTTTCCCCAATATTTATACCTGTTATTTTATCTTCTTGCTCTATTTTATTTTTTTGAACTGCCAAGTTACTATTAAACTAAAGATGATAAAAGTCACCTCAGTATAGCTCCCAACTTAAAATGGGCTTAGTGTTTCATAATTTAGGAAATTATTTTTCAGTCATTGGTAAATAAAGTTTATCATATTTGAGTCATTGGTGTGTATTCTATTTTTATTTAGCTTTTATGTCAGAGATAGCTGCTTAGTTTTATCTAAGGCCCTTTCAGCAAACATTGATATTATCATGTGCTTTTTCTTCTTTAATTTAATGATATGATGAATTTATAATTTTAGATTTCCTGATATTAAGTCACTCTTGAATTCCTATAATATACTTTAGTTGATCATGTGGTATTATTATTCTTTGCTGCATTGTTGGATTACATTGCTAAGATGTTTTTTCATCATTTCATCCTTACTCATGAATTATATTGGTCTACAGTTTTCTCCTATGTGGTTTGCACAAGCTGTACTTTATTTTGTTTTTTGTTTGTTTGTTTTTAATTTTTTTTAACGTTTATTTATTTTTGAGACAGAGAGAGAGCATGAACAGGGGAGGGGCAGAGAGAGAGGGAGACACAGAATCTGAAACAGGCTCCAGGCTCTGAGCTGTCAGCACAGAGCCCGACACGGGGCTCGAACTCACGGACCATGAGATCGTGACCTGAGCTGAAGTCGGACACTTAACCGACCGAGCCACCCAGGCGCCCCTGCATGAGCTGTACTTTAAAAATATCTGTTAAAAATATTTCGCTAAAGGTTTTGTTAATCAAGTACAGAGTCAAATTTTGTGAATGTAAGTATTCATCCAACAAATATTGATCAAGCTCATTTCCAAGCCAGCTTTTTTTCTAGATGCTGGTGACATAGCAGTCAACAGCACAGATATATACCTTGCTTTGTGGGGTTTATATTTTAATGAAATGACAATATTCCATTGAGACATAAAAATATCATTAAGTTTAATTATTTCATTTAATTCCTCTCTGTCCATATTTATTTTTTTGTGTACCAGGTTTGTTCAACTCTGAAAAGGTTCACTACTATTTTAATTTACCAAGCTCTGCTTCATTTGTAATATATTTGTTTCTTATTTTAGATGCTGTGTTTTTTGATGCCTATAGATTTATAACTGTTAGATTATGTAATTGTACTACATGATATTCTCTCTATATTAGATTAGTCTTTATTAATATTAACATTGCTGCTGCTTTTTCTTTTGTTTGCTTGTATTAATCTCTTATAAAGTGATTTTCAGGCTTGGTTTCTTTTATTTGGGTAAATGTAGTTGGGTTTTGTTTTATACCCTGATATGACCATCTCTCTTTTTTAATGTGAGAATTTGGTTTTGCCATATTTAGTATTATGACTATGTAGTTGATGTTATTTTATGCATTTATTTATTCACTTATTCATCACACATATGTTAAGTGCCTCCTATGTATCAATATATTCAGCAATGAATACAACAGATAAAATCCCAAACTTGTGATATTTACATTGTAGTTGGGAGCCTAAAGATAATAAATATAATAAAAATCAGAAAAATATTGAGTATATTAGAAGGTGATAGAAGTTATGCAGAAAAAAAAACACAGTAAGATTATGGGCAACATTAAGAAGGTTATAATTTTAAATAGAGTGGACAGAGTGGGTCCCCCTGAGAAAAAGACACTTGAGAACAGAATTGAAGAAGATGAGGAGGTGAATCAAGTGGGATCTGAGAGTATAGTTTTCTAGAAAGAAGAAATGGCATTCCGTCAGATTTTAGTGTGTCTGGCATGTTCAAGTTACACATCAGGATAGCTAATGTGGTGGGTTTGGTAGAGAAGGAGATGAAAGGAAGACTGTGAGGCTCAGAGAAGCTTGATAATTATTGAAAATTATTTTTTTTAATGTTTATTTATTTATTTTTGAGAGAGAGCCCAATTTGGGAAGGGACAGAGAGAGAGGGAGACAGACAATCCCAAGCAGGCCCCAGGCTCTGAGCTGTCAGCGCAGAGCCTGATGTGGGGCTTGAAACCATGAATTATGAGATCATGACCTGAGCCGAGTCGGCTGCCTAACTGACTGAGCCACCAAGGCAACTGATAATCATTTAAAAAGGAATAAATTAGGAAGCCATTGACAATTAAAGAAATGTATTTAACACATTTATAGAGATATATTTGCATACAATGAAATGTACTCTGATGAGTTTTAAAACATTTATATATTTGTATAAATACCACCATTATAAATATATAAGGAATTTTTATTACCCAGAAAGTTCCTTTGTGCCCATCTTAGTCAATAACCAGATCCCATCTCTGACTTCAGGCAACCACTAATCTTTTTTTTTTTTTTTTTCTGTCACTAAAGATTAGATTTGTCTTTTCAGATCTTTATACAAATGCAATCGTATAGTACCCTCTGGCTTCTTTTGCTGAGCATAATGTTCTTGGAATTCACCCATGTTGTATGTATTAGAAGTTACTTTTTTATTGCTGAATAATATTCTATTGTTTGAGTATACCTTAGTTTAATTAGCTATTCGGTGTGTGAAGGACATTTGAGTTATTTCCAGTTTTTGACTATTATGAATAAAGCTGTCAAAAATGTGCATATACAAGTCTTTGTATAGACATATGTTTTCATTTTTCTTGAATAAATATCTGGGACTGGAATGGCTGGGTCACATAGTAAGAGCATATTCCACTCTATATGTGCTATTTTCCAAAGAAATCAAACCATTTTGTATAAGCAATGCTGTAGAGTTCCTGTTGCTCCATATCCTCATCAACACTTGATAGTGTCAGGCTTTTAAATTTTATTTACTCTAATGAATGTGGAGTGATATCTCATTATTTTAATTTGCAATGCCCTGATAATTCATGATATTGAGCTCCAACTCATGTGCTTCTTATTTATTAATGTATCTTCTTTTGTGGAAATTCTGATCAAATCTTTGCCTATTATTTTTATTGGTTTGTTTCGCTTCCTTTTATTGAATTATAAGAATCAATAAAAGTCGTAGCATATGATTTGTATATATAGTCCTTTGTTGTGTGTGTGTGTGTGCATGTGTATACATGTATATACTAATGGATAACTAACTATAGCCAATGTCAAAATAAATGAAATAATATGTAACATTAACATATCAATTAAAAATGCTAACTCCTATTTGGAATTAAGTTTTTAAGAATAACTTCTGGGTCAGAACAATTTCTCATTACAGTGCTGTGATTTTTAAAAGCTAGACAGCCAGTTACTGTGCAACACTCATTTATGTCTACATATTTTGTAACTCACAGTGCAGAAGTATTACTGCAAATTCTTTCACTTCAAATTTTATCATTAACTCTCCACTGGTTACAAACTAAAGAGTTTAATTTTACTTGGCATATATCCTTCCATTCCCTTTGGTTGGCTGAAAATGCATAGCATGGCCATGTTTTACCTATAGGTGTTATATATTACAACTCACACTGTTCCCTTTCAGCTCTTCAGCTCAATTGATCTAGAATTACTCTGATTATCTATCTAGCATGACCTTCTGAATTTTCACAAGGATGAAGTTCTATGTCAGAGCCTTAAAAAGATGCATTTACCATTTTAGCTACTTGTGGTCAATAGGAAGATTTATTTTCCCAAAAGTCACTTAATTCCACCATAATATCTTCTTTACCTTAGGAAGAACAACAGTGCATTTCTTTGTGCTCAGCTCAGCCTGCCAGCTGAGTCCTTCTCCTATGCTCTTTCTCTTCCACATCCTCCTTCCTGTGTTTGCTTAGTGTACAAATACCAGAAACCAACCTTTCCATCTCCTGTGAATTAGAAAATATTATCACAGCCAGGGTATTGTTGAAAATTAAATTTAACAAATAAAAGTGTAGTGAAGTTTTAAATATAAATCAGACACATCCCTAGGATTTGCTTTTAACTGCATACCTTCTAAGAAATTGTATTTTTACTCCCAGCAAATTACCTAGGAGAAAAAAATGACAAGAGTAATCTATTTTTTTCACAGCTGGTTGGTTGGCCAGAGTTTCTCATCAAGGAGTACATGCTGTTTGCTCCCCAGATGGACAGCCTGGATGAGCTACAAATCCACAGAGCCTGGGACACAAGGTGGAAATTATACTGCCAGTGCTTTTAATCTTGCACAGCTCTGCACACTTGAAATTGCAAGTGGCCCATTTCCAAATGAACATCTATTGGGACAATATCCTATATCTTGTCAGAATGAGTCCCATTAAATCCTCAGCTGGAATTAGACCAAAAACTTGTAATAATTATGGGAAACTTATTAAAAAGTTGAAGCCCTAGACTGTGACAGTGAAAACACTTAGGCCACATTAACAGTAATTGAAATCTCTGTGAGTATTTCTTTTCAATCAGTTCTTGTTGATGGCCAAGCAAAGAATGCCCAAATGAGAAGGTGTGAAACCCAAACACCCAACTTCTAAGGGGGTAATTATCTTTTGTTTCATTACAAAATGTAGCATTGGAATGCTAGTGAACTGATCTCTTGGGAGCCAAGGCACCTGCCAGAAGGCTGTCCCTGGCTCCCATCATGAGCTTGGGTCTTGCCACTGTGTCAACCAACAGGATGCAGTCTCCTTGGGCCTGTGCTTCACGTCATGGGTCTCCTTTCCTCTCTCTTCTGCCACTCTACTTTGAAAACACATTGCTTCCCCTAGCAAGTCCTGAGTGTTAAGAACAAGAGTATTAAATAAATAGCTTTAAAACCTGGCCTAGTGAACATTGGGCTAGTAAGTTTAGGGCTTTGTTTTGAAAGCAGAAAATATTAAAGTAATCTTTTCTGCATTTCAATCACAAGGATGAATCTACTTTCAATGTGATTCAATCTACTTTCCCCAGATGGGAAAGTTTGTAAAAGGAAAAATTTCAAGTTAGGAGACTTTTTCAACTTGTGTTTTGAGTCTCTTTTTTCAGCTTGTTTTTCAGTAATTTTTACAATGAGGAAGCAGTACACCTGATCATGTTTGGCTTCTCATTTCTGTATTGCTAGGGGTGATTCTTGGGCAACCTTAATTTTGATTTGTTTTGACTTTTATAGCTCAGGATGACTTAAAGAGATAATTTGGACTCTTGAGAGAGGAACTATAGAGAAAAAGACCCTCAAATTTTGGGCTCATGGAGGGTAGAGACCATTCTTAACGGCAAGTCTGATTTATAGAGTGTATCTAGTGAATGCAATTGTATCTACTTTTTACAGAAATTCCAATGCTCAACAAATGCTGCAAGTAGGTCAAACCTTCACTGGAAAACCAGGTTGGGTTGCAGACACCAGATGACAGGAGGGGCAGTGACAGATTGGAGTGACCCAGAGTACTGGAACAATGATGGTGAGAGACTTAAAACTAGATTTTGTGTGCAGGGGTCAAAGAGGGGAACTCTGGGGAGTCCCACTGGGGAAGGCTCACTATGCATGGCTATAGAGGGCAGAGGTGTGACATGAGGGTCAAAGGAAGGACACCCAGATAGGCTGTTGTCCCAGAACGAGGAGAATAAGCTGCCAAAGATGAGAATGCATCCTATTTCTGCCGGTGTTCAGGGAAGGTCTGGGCAATCAGTTGGAATTACGGTGGAGGTGACCTATTCAAGTCTGAATGATTGAAGGAAATAGATAACTCTAGGTCGCTTCCAATTCAAATGTGCCATGGTTTTATAAGAATCCATTTATTTGTTTCAAGGGGATGAGACGTATTTTGTAATTAGTATCATCCAAATGAATGCCAACACTCTATAGGAAAACCATTTTTCCTAAATACGTTACAGATTCTACTGTTATGATCTTCATAATGTTTTTTTCTTAGATCTTATGATATCAACCCTACTTTAGTTAAATTTAAATTTATCATGAATTCTAAGGTAGCTAAAATTTAAGGAATTTACTTCTGAAATGATGGATCATAATGAAGAGGATAATACTCCCCAACCACTTTAAACACTTAAAAACATAAGATATTGTATTTTGAAGGGTGGAAAGCATCTTTAGAATGGATTCAGAATTCCCTATGCAACATTTGTGATCTTTATATTTTATGTTGTGAGAGGGTAGTGACAATATTAGTACATTTTCTGTTACTTAAAATAGGCTCCTGATAGAAGACTTAAGTTCTAGAACAGAATTGGAATCTCTGTCTTTTTAGCTAATACATTATTCTTAGATTGTTAAATGATAGCTATAATAAAATGATACTTCAGGGCCCCAAAATGAGTTCTTGTGCAAAGCTACAATAGGAAAGTATTGAGTGACAACACAGAAGATCATTAACTCTATTTTCATTGAAACCAATAGCTGTAATGTATTTCCCTGTACAGTGAGCTAGTGTGCCCTGGCCTGATTGTGTTCAGAGGATTGATTAATGATAACATCTTAATCTTGCCTCCCTAAGTATGGGGTGTGAAGAAGGGAGGAGGCCTGGGAAGCAGTGAAAATGGCAGGAGAGTGGACAAGAGAATTAAGGGACAGAAGATATACCATTACTTCTTACTAGACAATGTTTAGCTTATACTTTTTTTTTATTTAAACATTTACTTTTTTATTTTTATTTTTTAATGTAATTTATTGTCAAATTGGCTAACATACAGTGTGTAAAGTGTGCTCTTAGTTTTGGGGGTAGATTCCCGTGGTTCATCGCTTACATAAACACCCAGGGCTCATCCCAACAAGTGCCCTCCTCAATGCCCATCACCAATTTCCCCCTGTCCCCCATTGTCCCCATCTACCCTCAGTTTATTCTCTGTATTTAAGAGTCTCTTATGGTTCGCTTCCCTCCCTCTCTGTTTGTAACTATTTTTTCCCCTTCCCTTCCCCATAGTCTTCTGTTACATTTCTCAAGATCCACATGAGTGAAAACATATGATATCTTTCTCTGACTGACTTATTTCACTCAGCATAATATATTCCAGTTCCATCCACGTTGCTGCAAATGGCATGATTTCATTCTTTCTCATTGCCATGTAGTATTCCATTGTATATAAACCACATCTTTGTCCATTCATCAGTTGATGGACATTTAGGCTCTTGCCATAATTTGGCGATCGTTGAAAGCACTGCTCTAAACATTGGGGATACTTGTGCCCATATGAATCAGCACCCCTGTATCTTTTGGATAAATTCCTAGTAGTAGGATAAATTCCTAATAGTGCTATTGCTGGGTCATAGGGTAGATCTATTTTTAATTTTTTGAGGAACCTCCACACTGTTTTCCAGAGCGGCTGCACTAGTTTGCATTCCCACCAACAGTGCAAGAGGGTTCCTGTTTCTCCACATCCTCTCCAGCATCTGTAGTTTCCTGAGTTGTTCATTATAGCCACTCTGACTGGCATGAAGTGATATCTCAGTGTGGTTTTGATTTGTATTTGCCTGATAATGACTGACATTGAGCTTTCATGTGTCTTTTGGCCATCTGGATGTCTTCTTGGTTCAATTGTAAATAGGATTCGTTTCCTGATTTCTCCATTTGTTCCTTCATTATTGGTGTATAGAAATGCAACTGATTTCTGTACATTGATTTTGTACCCTGTGACTTTGCTGGATTCATGTATCGGTTTTAGCAGTCTTTTGGCAGAGTCTTTCAGGTTTTCCATGTAGAGTATCATGTCATCTGTGAAAAGTGAAAGTTTGACTTCTTTGCCAATTTTGATGCCTTTTATTTCATTTTGTTGCCTGACTGCTGATGCTAGGACTTGTAACACTATGTTAAACAACAGTGGTGAGAATGGACATCCCTGTCGTGTTCCTGATCTTAGCAGGAAAGCTCTCACTTATTCCCCATTGAGGATGATATTAGTTGTGGGCTTTTTATATATGGCTTTTATGATGTTTAAGTATATTCCTTGTATCCCAACTTGCTGGAGGGTTTTTATTAAGAAAGGATGCTGTATTTTGTCAAATGCTTTTTCTGCACCTATTGACAGGATCATGTGGTTCTTATCCTTTCTTTTATTAATGTGATGAATCACATTGATTGATTTGCAAATATTGAACCAACCCTGCAACCCAGGAATGAATCCCACTTATTCCATTATTCATGGTGAATAATACTTTTTATATGCTCTTGAATTCAATTTGCTAGTATCTTGTTGAGAATTTTTGCATCCATGATCATCAGGGATATTGGCCTGTAATTCTCCTTTTTTGTGGGTCTCTGTCTGCTTTGGGAATCAAGGTAGTGTTAGCTTCATAGAATGAGCCCAGAAGTTTTCCTTATGCTTCTATTTTTTGGAACAGCTTGAGAAGGATAGGTATTAACTCTGCTTTAAATGTCTGGTACAATTCCCCAGGGAAGCCATCTGGCCCAAGACTCTTATTTGTTGGGAGATTTTTGATAACTGATTCAATTTCTTCAGTAGTTTTGGGTCTGCTCAAATTTTCTATTTCTTCCCATTTAAGTTTTGGTAATGTGTGGGTATCTAGGAATTTGTCCATTTCTTCCAGGTTGTCCAGTTTGTTGGCATATAATTTTTCATAGTATTCCCTGATAATTGCTTGTATTTCTGAGGGATTAGTTGTGATAAATCCATTTTCATTCATGATTTTATCTATTTGGGTCCTCTCTGTTTTCTTTTTGAGAAGTCTGGCTAGGGGGTTGTCAATTTTATTTATTTTTTCAAAAAACCAACTCTTAGTTTCATTGATCTGGTCTACTGGTTTGTTTTTTTTTGTTTTTTTTTTTTTTGTTTTTTTTTTGGATTCTATGTTGTTTATTTCTGCTCTGATCATCTTTATTATTTCTCTTCTTCTGCTGGCCTTGGGGTTTCTTTTGTTGTTCTGCTTCTAGTTCCTTTAGGTATGCTGCTAAATTTTGTATTTGCTATTTTTCTAGATTCTTGAGATAGGCCTGGATTGCAACATATTTTCCTCTTAGGACTGCCTTTGCTGCATCCCAAGAGTTTGGACTGTTGTGTTTTCATTTTCATTTGTTTCCATATATTTTTAAATTTCTTCTTTAATTGCCTGGTTGACCCGTTTGTTCTTTAGTAGGATGTCCTTTAACTTCCATGCATTTGGAGGTTTTCCAAACTTTTTCCGGTGGTTGATTTCAAGTTTCATAGCATTGTGATCTGAAAGTGTGCATGGTATGATATCAATTATTTTATATTTATTGAGAGCTGTTTTGTGACCTGTATGTGATCTATCTTGGAGAATGTTCCATGTACACTCGAAAAGAATGTGTATTATGCTGCTTTAGGATGACAAATTCTGAATGTATCTGTCAAGTCCATCTGGTTCAGTGTATCATTCAGGGCCATTGTTTCTTTATTGATTTTCTGTCTAGATGATCTTTCCATTGTTGTAAGTGGAGTATTAAAGTCCCCTGCAATTATCACATCCTTACCAATAAGATTGCTTATGTTTGTTTTATATATTTGGGTGTTCCGAATTCAGTGCATAAACACTTATAATTGTTAGCTCTTCTTGATGGATAGACCCCATAATTATGATATAATGTCCTTCTTCATCTTTTGTTATAACCTTTAGTTTAAAATCCAGTTTGTCTGATATAAGTATGGCTGCTCCAGCTTTCTCTTGACTTCCAGTAGCATGATAGATGGTTCTCCATCCCCTCACTTTCAATCTGAAGGTGTCTGCGGGCCTAAAATGGGTCTCTTGTAGACAGCAAATAGATGGGTCTTGTTTTTTTTTATCCATTCTGATACCTTATGTCTTTTGATTGGAGCATTTAGTCCATTTACATTCAGTGTTATTATTGAAAGATATGGATTTAGAGTCATTGTGTTATCTGTAGGTTTCATGCTTGTAGTGATGTCTCTGATCCTTTGTGGTCTTTGCAACATTTCACTCACAGAGTCCCTCTTAGACTCTCTTGTAGGGCTGGTTTAGTGGTGATTTATTCCTTCAGTTTTTGTTTGGGAAAACTTTTATCTCTCCTTCTATTCTGAATGACAGGCTTGCTGGATAAAGGATTCTTGGCTGCGTATTTTTCCTATTCAGCACGTTGAAAATTCCCTGCCACTATGTTTAGCTTATACTTAAGTTTTCTTTTCTCTATTGCTGTTATCCTCCCTGTCAGCCACCATGATGTCTTGTTTGGTTTCTGCTTGCATCATTGAAGATGCATAGGGAATAATCACTTCTCCTAGTTCCTTCAGAGGGTAAAATTAAAAAAAAAATAGTGGTGTTTTATATTCATTTTCTATTGCTTTCTGCACAATTATCACAGGCTGTGTTTGGTTCTTGACTCAATTTCTTTTCCTAGTCTCTCAGTTATGACCAGGAAGAGAAGAGCTTCCTCTGTTGGTCTCTCCAGTGCCCTGGCCTTACTTATAACCTGGGTGAACTCTGATTTGCCTTGACTCTTTTTTTTTTTTCCTTTAAAGTTTATTTATGAGAGAGAAGTGGGACAGAGGGGAGGATAGAAAGAGAAAGAATCCCAAGCAGGCTCTTGCATTGTCCACACTGAGCCCATTGTTGAGCTTGAGTCATGATCTGTGAGATCATGACCTGAGTCAAACCAAGAGTCAGATGCTTAACCAACTGAGCCACCAGGTGCCCCTCATTTGCCTTGACTCTTAAGTGCAGTCAGAATCCATTTTCTTTTTTTCTTTTTTTAAATCCACTTTCTTTTTTTCTTTTCTTCTTTTTCTTTTTTTCTTTCTTTCTTTATTTATTTTTGAGAGAGAGGGAGGGAGAGAGACAGACAGAGCATGAGCAGGGGAGGGGCAAGAGAGAGGGAGACAGAGAATCTGAAGCAGCCTCCAGCTCTGAGCTGACAGCACAGAGCCCAACATGGGGCTTGAACGCACAGACAGTGAGAGTGGACCTGAGCCGAAGCCTGAGGCTCAACCGACTGAGCCACCCATGCTCCCCTTTTTTTTAATGTTTATTTATTTTTGAGAGGGGGTAGGAAGGGGCAGAGAGAGAGGGAGACACAGAATCTGAAGCAGGCCCCAGGCTCTGAGCTGTCAGCATAGAGCCCAATGTGGGGCTCAAACTCACCAACTGTGAGATTGTGACCTGAGCTGAATGAAGTTGGATGCTTAACTAACTGAGCCACCCAAGCGCCCCAGACCCCACTTTCTTCTCTAGAGCTGATCCTTGGGGGGCCTCACTTACACTGAGAACCTAAATGCTGGGAAGAGTTTGAGGCCAGATTTAACAATTCAGAGGTAAGGGTCAGGTTTCAGTGAAACTACTCAGGTGGCTGTGCAGTCAGAACTTCCAGTACCGTTCTCGCCTGTCCAGTTATGTTCTCCTTTGGGTGGCTGTTCTGACTCCCAACTTCCTTTACTTTTCTGCCAACCCCCACTCACTAATGAGAAACCCAGTACTTGCACACGGTTCCTTTTCCAACAAAGAGTCTTCCAGTGGGGTGCCCTGTGCAGACTTACCCACACTTCCACATGTCCTACTGTCTTCCTTCCACTGAAGTCTGACTTTGCTCTCTCATAATCTGAGAGCCTCTTTGGTGATTGCAGAGAGTGGTGGATTTGCTTTCTGGATAACGCAGTGGCATGTGCTCATCTGAAGGTCATTCTATACAAATGGATTAAGTAGTGTGTTTGTTTCCATTGGTGCTGCAGCAAATTGCCACAAAGTTAGTGGTTAAAACAATACAGATGTATTCTCAGAGTTCTGGAAATCAGAAGTCCCAAGTCAAGGTGTTGGCAAGGTTGTGCTCCTTCTGGAGGCTTGAGGAGAGAATGTTTCCTTCCCTTTTTAACTTCTAGAAGCTGCTCGCATTTCTTGGCTTTTTTTTTCTTTAATTACTCCAACCTCTTGCTCTGTCCTCACATCTACTGCTTACTCTGATCTCCACTCTTCTCTTGTAAGGACCTTAATGGTTATATCAGGCCCACCTGAATAATCCTGGATAATCTCCTTGTCACAAGATCCTTAACTTAATCATACCTGCAAAGTCCTTTTTCCTGTTCCAGGGATTAGAAGGGGGACATCTTTGAGTGGCATTTATTCTGCCTGTCGCAAGTAGTATTCAGTGTAGACGCTCTTTAACTCAGTATTTCTCAAAATGAAACAATATACAGACCCCGTTTTAAGAAGTAAAATTTTATAGACTCTGCCCTGTGTTGACTTATGTTTATTAGTTTGTTACATGAATGCATAAAAACATTAAACTGCTTATAAAAACCTCGCGTTTGTAGCTCTTCTACAAAGATAAAACTAAAACAAATTTACAAATTAAATACAATACATAAAGTGCATAAAATTCAAATTAAGTACACTAATTTAATACGATAGATGATATGGTTTCACTGAAAGTGGAATTGCTGAGAAAATTTGAGCATGGTGCTGACCATGGGCATTGGGTTTCTCCTGAGTATAACATGCCCGTCCTACCTGTTGTGTGATGACTCAGTTCTTCCTTGTTTTCCCTCACAGTTGTTGTTCATGGAGGATTCTCTCACATAATTGGGCTTTTACCTTTCTTGAACACTTGCTCATTTCCTCACTTGCCCGAGACAATGAAAATGTTACTGTGGATCCCAGTAAAAATACTGGCTCTGAATTTGCACAGCAGTACTTGACTAGGTAATGGTCATCCAGGAGATCCAGAGTATGCTTTCTTAAAAAAGAGGATTATTTTTTAATTGAAAAACCAATCATAATTTCTTACAGAGAATTCATCTGAGGGACTCTGCCTTAACTCTGATGTTAATGGTAGAAATCATAAGCAGTGGAGGAAGCATTTTTCATTGAGAATATTCTTTTATGTAAATCTTACATCACTTAACTTTTAACTTTTTTAATTAGCAATAATTGCACCTCGGATAAACCTCATTGGCTACAATACTGCCACTGCACAAAGCTTAACTTTTAACTTTTTAATCTTTGTACAATACACTAAAGCTCTTGAGGGAGTATTTACAAGACTGCTTTTTCAATAGTCTGTGACTATATATTTGATGGGGGAAAAAAGTAGTTTAGAAAGGAGAGAGTAGGGGATAGACAGAGTGAGAGGGATGTGAGGGGTGATGAGTGGATGAGAAACTAATTATATGAGAGCCCTGGTTTCCATTATGCTGAACAGTTTGGCTATTGGGTTACATAGTCACCCAGGAAAGAATTTAAGTGTCCTCATAGTCTGGAGAAGGTATGGGCTCCCTGTCCTGGCTGTAGTTCTTTCTATAATCTGACCCTCACAAAGCTATTATTTCCTTGGTGTTCTCCTCCATTAGTGAAGGTTGGTAGGATGTGATTTCACAAGCTGCTTCTGGACCAGAATTCTCCTGTTTGCTGAGCTCCATGCTGTTCTGAGAACATCAGTTACAATGCTATCTGCTTTCTTCTGGGAAAATTCTAGTCTGCAGTCAGGTCAGTGAAGGCGATTAGAGATCCTGGGGCTGGTAGGATTGCACACTGCCATATCAGTCCTTATGAAATTCATTGGCTCCTAATTTTTAATTGTTTTGAAAAAAAAAGACAAATTTACATTTCCTTTCCCTTTGATTAGTCATAAAGGCTACTGCTGTCATTCACACTAGAAGGAATTTTATGTTTTCTTTGTGAAACAAAACAATTCTGTAATGGAAGAAAGGAATCTTGGAAAAACATCAGCAAGGTATACACATTTTTTGCTCTTGCATTTGGGTTTAGCAGCTAAGATATACCCCAAATTATTATCTACCTAAGATTTATCACAAGGTCATAATCTCATCAAAATCCTATCCGCTACACAGAATTGCCCGAATTCACTTCCTGTTGGTAAATTTACTCACCAATTTTATGTTTTCAACTCTCAACTTCTTAATAGAATGTGGCATTTGGTTTTTAAGACCTGATCATTGCGATGTAATTACAACAGAAATATCTTGCTGGTGTGCAATGGGTGCACAATATTTAATGAATAAATAAACAAGTGAATGATGCTAAAAAGCTGATTTTTAAATCTTAATTTCATGGATTGCTTTGATGCCATTGTATGATTTTATTATAAGTAGATTCTACCAGAAACCAAGGGAGAGTTGGAAAGAGATGGAATGGGATGAGGGTGTGGTGAAGGAGGAGCAGGTATGATGCTTTGGTGTTATGTGCTGAGATTTTTTTTTTTAAGAGCACAGAAAATAATAACATGACAAACATTATATTCACCACCAGGAATTATTATTATGAACATTTCTTTTTTCACATTTTCTTTAAGTCTTTGATTTTTAACGAAAAATAAATAGAAATAAAACTGAAGTGTCTTTTTGCTCCACACCTTGGCCCATACCCCTTTACCCATCATCCAACCATTGCCACAACTGTGGATTTGGTGAAAATCCTTCCAGTTTATTCTTTTACATTTGTGTGTGTGTGTGCACACATGCATATGTGGGTATAGTGTTATTTTCTAGCTTGCATTTTTAATTTTCTGAAATGCAGTATGGATAGGATTTACAGGAGGGCTATGCTTTTTCTTCCTTTTCCCCCTCTTTTTCTGATTTTGGTCCTGAGCTAGTTTTCTTTTTTGTATACTTTATCTCCTATAAGTTAGGAAGACATGTTTTTCAGGACCTAGTATTTTCTTTATTTATTTACTTTTTAAATTTTAAGTAGGTCCCATGCCCAACGTGGGGCTTGAACTCAAGACCCAGAGATCAAGACTCACATGCTGTACTGTGAGCTAGCCAGTTGCTTCCAGGACCTAGTATTTTCTTAAAACAAACAAACAAACAAAACTTTATTTTTCTACTTATGAAGAGAAGACAGGATTATTTGGAAAACTGAGAAAACATCAACAGGTCTGTGTTAACTGGGAGGCTTGCTTACCTGCAGAGGAGCTCCTGCCCTGGCAATCCCTACTCCCTCTCTTCTGTTTTATTTTTCTCCATAGCACGTACTAGTATCTGAGGTACTATATATTTACATGCTCATTTGTTTATTTCCTGCATCCTGTCCCTAGAATCTAAGTTCCATCAAACTGGGGCTTTTGTTTTTCTACCATTATTTCTCCCATGTCTAGAATTGTGGAAAGCACCCAGTAAATATTTGTGGTATGAATAAATGAATAAAAAGCTTCACTATTTTTCATATTATATACATGTCATTTTATATGAAAAGGCATCATATAAAACAGCTTTTTTTTATTTTTATTTTTTAAATGTTTATTTATTTATTTGGATAGAGAGAGAGCAAGTGGGGAAGAAGCAGAGAGAGATGGGGAGAGAGAATCCCAAGCAGGCTCCACCCTGTCAGTGCAGAGCCAGACATGGAGCTCAATCCCATGAACTGAGATCATGACCTAAGCTGAGAAGAAATCAAGAGTTGGACGCTTAATCAACTGAGCCACCCAGGCACCCCAAAACAGCTTGCTTTTTAAAACCATATATATTGTCAACACTTTCCATGTCAAGAACATTTTTCTCTAACACTTTTCATAATGGCTCCTTAATATGTCACTTTAGAAACGTGACAGTTTACTTAATCATTATCTAGTAATGCACATCTTGATGGTGTGCAAAATTTTATAATAAACGACAGCTCAGGGAAAGATGGGCACTTGAATACACATCCCTTCCTTGCACTCTCTCTCCCATCCTGTGGAATAGCACTGCAACTAGAGCCGGCAAGGGGGCAGGACTCCAGTTCCCTCACTTTATAAACTTCACATAGCTCCCTAGATATTTGTTATCACTGTCCTTTTTCCACCTGGTGCATTTGAGTCAGACAGGAAACAAGTGTTGTATTTCTCTTCTTATTCAAAGCCATCATCCAATGTTGTTGAGTATTGCATTTCAATACTTCTAATAGGACATGCATCATGGGCCGAACCTGTGATTTTTCCCCCTTAGGAGATTTTGGCTGATCATTCAGGAATACAGCTTATTTTGTTTTGCTAATTTCATGCAACTCCCTGCCTGTCACTTAATCTTCAACACCTCTCAAATCAATTGATCAGAGGTAATTTAGATAAAGCATTTGCTTTCTCTTCCTACCCTGTGATCAATAAGTGACTCTTTAGGAATAATTAAGTGTCCTTACCTCCTAGCATGCACCACCTAAGGGCCCCTTAGTTACTGGCACACAAACTTGCTGCTGTGACCCAAGGAGAAATGTTCTCCTTAGAAGGATAAGCTCCTTAGTAATATGGGTATGAGGATAAATCAGTGACTCATTAGTTTCAAGGAATGTCCCTTTTCATCTTCCAGAGAAATATCCTTTGTACTTTCTTGCCTCTAAAAGTTTAAGGAGATCCCAATTATTTTTATTTATTCACCCATATTGGCCAGCCTAAGATGGCCTTACTCAAAGTCTCAGAATAAAAAAGTCTTACAGGAGTTAAAGGGGTTTTACATTATATTTATCTGCAAAACACACTTGATTTAATTAAGATATGTGATAGACATAATGGTAATACTTCCTATTTATAGTGTTTTCATAGTTTTTAAAAGATTTTTGCAAGGGCGCCTGGGTGGCGCAGTCGGTTAAGCGTCCGACTTCAGCCAGGTCACGATCTCGCGGTCTGTGAGTTCGAGCCCCGCGTCAGGCTCTGGGCTGATGGCTCGGAGCCTGGAGCCTGTTTCCAATTCTGTGTCTCCCTGTCTCTCTGCCCCTCCCCCGTTCATGCTCTGTCTCTCTCTGTCCCAAAAATAAATAAAAAACGTTGAAAAAAAATTAAAAAAAAAAAAAAAAAGATTTCTGCAGACTCCGTCATTTGTCCCTTGCAGTGTGAATATCTTTATTTTATTGGAGAGGAAGCTGACTTTTAGAAAGGTCCGTGTTTTGCCCATTGTTACAGTTAGTGAGAAGTGAAGTCAGAATTCAAATCCCAAACCACTGATCCAGTTCTTCTGACAAAGCTTAGATGCCCAGCACTATCCAGATGTTCTTTACCCTCCTGGATGTTAGAATCATCTGAGGAGCTTATTAAAAAACACTACTTCCTGGGCTCACCCCTCTCAAGGATTCTACACCATTTGGTCTGTTCCAGGGCCAGGAATCACTATTTTTTTAAAAAAGTTCTCCAGGCGATTCTAATGTGCAGTCTTAGGGTTCTCCAGCACAGTCTCCCTAGGTAGTGATGAAACAATAGGCAGTTCGCCTCTAATCAAGAAAAGCAGTTTAACACAAAAAAATAGAAAAGAATGATGACTTCATTTTGCTCTCCCTCTATGTCATTAGAGAAAATCATGGGACTTTAAAAGTCATTGCAGAGAGATTAAGCTTTTTATTAAGAATTATGGAATGGCAGAAGTTTCTAGCTATGTCATGACCCTCTCAGGGAAGAAAGCTGCCCCCTTCCCACTGGCAGGTGACTCCTCTAACAGAAATGTGAGGTCAATCGATACCTTACCATTACCTTATTTTGACCTATCTCCTTTTGATGATGCAAAAGAATGTTAATCAGGGCTGATTATTTTTTGGTTCATCAAAAGACTTGACTCCAGTCAGCGAATCTCCATTCTTTGTTTAAAGTCTTGAAGTGCAAGAATTTGGCTATTCTATTTGTCTTTTCTGTCTCATCTGGAATGAGACATCCACGGCTTCACCTGTTTGGCTCCTTTTCATACACTGGTTTCAGAAAAGCAATGGAATTCTCTGCTGTATGCACACCAGTGTCTAATCTTGAGAGGGCTTCTCCAGACTTCAGTAGTGCTTGTTCAGGAGGTCTGCTACTGTATATTTTTTAACCACTGCTGATGCTTGATTTATTATGCCTTACCTCTGCTTCAGGAAGGGCCTCCTCAGAATTCTGGTCCTATGTTGCTTGTGTCTATTCAGAGTTTGTGTACTCTTTTTGTATAACATCCTACATTTAAATAATTGGCTTTGAGGAGGCAAGAGGCCCCCCAGGCACAACTAAGCCCAGTCTTTACAGCCAGACCAATCTGCCTTGTTGGAATTTCAGGGTTTCCACTCATGAGCTGGGAGGTCTGAGCCAAAATACTTAATCTCTTGGAACCTCAGTTTCTTCATTTGATTTGAGAATTAAATAAAATAATTTGTTAAGTGCCGACATAACATGGGTGCTCCATCTGTGTTAGTCTGTTTTCCTAGACTTGATATTCTATTTTCAAAATACTATAGTTGCATAGCTAAACCTGCCTGTGTTATCTTCACCCCTTAATAAATAGGTCTAGCTGCTCAACAATTCACTGAGAAAATTGGAATTCTATCTCTTATCTGCCCAATTCCAAAGATTGTTGCTTCTTTGGTAAGCATCTTCTGGATTTTAGGTAGGGCATCTATTTAAAGAATGGAAAGAGAGATGCTTAAACAATAATGTCCAAGTCACTGCCTGCTTTTCCCAAGCCCCAACCTTTGCATGAAACATTTGGGTAGGGTAGGGTATGAGACATACAGGGGTGTTGATGGTTTTGGTGGCATAGTTGTGTTGGAGTGGGTGTGTGTCTACAGAAGGAATGTGATTGTAATAATCAGTTCACAGAACTCCTCACAGTGTCTAAGTGGCAGAGCCCTACATGTTGAGAAGCTCCAGAGAGTCTTTAAGTAAGAAACTTCTCACAGGAGTCAAATATCAACAAAACATCTGTGTGCCTAATCAAGGAGGTACAAGGCCACACTTAGTCAACAGGAAGATTCCCTATAGAAAGACATCACTAAAAGAGTGCCGTATGATTTATTTGCTCTAACTCAATTTCCATCTGTCTCATAAAATGGATTGTGTACACATTGCACTCCAGGCATCCAGCCAGGGCAGAAGCATACTAAGGAGCAGAAAACCTTCCCCTCCTTCGGGTTGTTGGTGACATGCTCTGCTAAGAGCCAGGCATGGCTAGGGTGGTCTACAAGGAAATGCCTTGGACCACTAACCAACATCACAGACTTTTGGGAGTTGGCTGGATCACGGGCCTTTGAATAAGGCTTCATAGCAATAATGGGGGCCAGGTGGGTTTTGAACATTGTGCTTTTTTCCGGAAATTCCTGTCACTTACATTTACAGACTCCAGATGGTAATTTTGCCAGTTCAGGCAAGATGCTATCCATAGTTGCTTATATTTCCTATATAAATGGAGAATGGGCCGAACAAATGCTTTTTTGCTATAGCATGTCAAAGCAAATCAGATGAAACAGAAACCCTTTGTTATTCTGTAAACAGAGTGAAGGAACTGCTTGTGGCCAAGAAAAAAACAATGTGATCCTATAAAACCGAATCAATAGTAAGAACCCAAAAATTCCTAGAGCCTTCTAAAAATTGAAGTATGTAGGGACTTCTTACCTTTTCTAGGTAACAGAAATCTCATTTCTTTTGTTCCTAAAGTTTCCTTGTTTATGTTATTGTAACATCATCAATAGATTTTAAGAAACTAGTTCTGTAGGTTTCTTCAGGTTTCCTCCTTTTCATTTGTTTTTGTTAGGCAAACCTAACAAGTCAGTTCCATAACATGTTTGCCATGGAGAGGGAGGAAAAGGAAGTCAATGTGAGGACACCCCCAGACAAGATTCCATGTCCTCTCCTCTGGAGCCACAGCATTCCTGTGAACACACCCTGCTCAGCTCTGTGTGACTTGGGACAGTTATAAAGCCACTCAGAGATTTAATTCCTTCTTTCATGGAATGGACGTAATATACATATCTTTCAAGTTTCTCTGGAGGAAAGGCATAAAGTTACATAAAGTCATGGTCTTACTCCTGTATGCTCAGTGGATAGGGTTTAATAAATATTTCTTATATCTGAATCTGAATGTCAAAGCCTCATGCTGGGGTGGGTGATAGAGAGAGACAGCTCTTGCTCTTTGGGGTTAGAGTATCTCCTGGTAGAGGAGATTACCTCTCCTCTGAGACAGATGACTCAGCAGCCCTCTGTGAGCCCACTGCCTGCCGGACACAGTGACTGAGTGCTGAGGAAAGCAATGAATAAAAGAACCCCCTCCCTCATGGAGCTTATGGCCTAGTTGGAGACAGGGACATTCAAATAAACAAATTACCATCCAGATGCTAAGGGAAACAACTAAATCATGCACAGGGGAGAGAGATAACACACAGAAAAAGTAAAGCCATGGGTTAATCTGGCCTGCTGCCTGTTTCTGTAAATAAAATTCATTGGAACACATCTATGTTCATTTGTTCATGTATTGTCTTCAGCCACTTTTGCCCTAAAGTGGCAGAGTTGAGTATAGCCTGTTGTGTTTTAACATGGTACATGTTCCTAAAAATTACTACCCGATGCAAGATTGTGCAATAACATCCACAGACCATATGGGGAAAATGGCATTGTGGGCAACACTCAAACAGTCAGAGACAAATATTAAAAATCGATAGGAAGCTGATAAAGATGGCATCCTGTTAAATGGTTAAGAAACATATACCACAATAAATATGGAAGTTGACCTTGAAAAAGACGTGGCATCTGCCAGCAGGGCTTCAGCCTGTGCACTATTCAGCCTGTGTGCTTTTCAGCAGGAGGGTCATCTGAAATCTGATGGGAAGCGGTAGCGCCCGGCAGGCGGGAGGGGGGGTGGGGGACGATACGGCTCACAGCAGCCCTGGTGACCTGGAGCAGATGGTGGATGTTTGAGGTACGTGTGTGTGCGCGTGTTTTGCGTATTCCTGGGTGTCTTGTTTCAGCGGGATGCAGTTTTCCATCGTCACCTAGTGTTTCTCATGGAGGAAACTGGACTTACACAAACAAGAAATTTGTGTCATGCTCCTATTGTTCCCCAATATATTAATCACTCTGGGACAAATTCATGTTTCTGAAACAAGTGTTATTGATTGTTGTTGCAACAGAGACCATATGGCCCACAAATCCTAAAGGACATACCATTTAGCCCTTTCTGGAAAATGTTTACCGACCTCTGGCACAGAGGAAGGAGGGGTTAATGCTGAGGTATCAGGAAGGTTCCCAGAGGGTGTCATGTCATGTCTGAAGAGGAGAAGTATGACAGGGTGACACGGGGGAACAGGAACATTTTGCCATTTTTATTGTTATTCCTTCTCCCATCCTATATGTGCATTTCTTCATCCCTGCCTCCTTTCCCAGGAGTGCAGCTTTTCTGAGTTTTATACAGAGGGAACTAAGTGTGGGTCAGAAAATGCTTCTTTGATTTAAGAACACTGAAAGTCACTTTTTGCCCCCAAAATACTTCTCCCAGCCCTCATCTTGGAAAGACATGGCCTTGGTAATCCCTTCCTTGTGGTAAAGCAAATAGAGTGGCTCATCAGTGTCATTATTACTAAGTTACATAGTCCTCCCGTTTACCACCCACTGTGTGGGGTCTGACTCCTTTCCTCAGGTCTGGCCCCATCAGACCTTTGCTGCTTCATCTCCCAGAACCACATCTAACTACTCTCTATTTCCCTCTGAGGTTATGCGTCTGATTAGAGATATACACAAGTGTTTCACAGAGATGGGCTGGTTCCCACCAGCAAGATGGTTATAATGTAATTAAATAGTTGACTTAGGGAAAAAAGAAAGATGGGTCAATCAGAAAGAGGTAGGTCATGAAGAAAAGTCATATCATGAAGAAAAGAAAAAGTCATGAAGTAAAGAAAAAGGAAAGAAGGCATCTTGGTCCTCTGTACTTGCTAGAGGAAACTTATGTGCATAAGACATCTTACCCTCATGTCAGAAAACAATCACATTACATAACTCTCCTTGGTCTGTTTTCACAATCATTAACTTTTTGATTATGATTTGCTTTCAGGGAAAATTTATGATGGCCATTCTGATGTGATTACAGTAATCCAAGTACTGTTCAAAGGAAGCAATACATTGACCATTTGCTATTATACATCAGGCTACTGAGTGTGGTTAATGTGAATCTACCCTGAATACTAGCTCCACTCTCAGGCTCCTGAATAAATCAGTTTTCTGGGCCTTCAAAGTGGAGGACTGGGTTGGGCTCTAGCAAACACATAAAGAATGTCCATTCCCTATAAGCCTCCCCCTTGCCTACAATGCTCTTTCTTGTCACTTTTGCATCTTTGGATCAAGGCCAGTAAGTGGGACTTTTATGACTCCCTTTTCCTCCATTCTCAGCCAGTGTTGTTTTCTCTGGCCTTTGAAACTTCATAGCACTTTATTTATACAAATCTGTCTTAGAACCTTATAATATTTTATCTTGCATTACAATTATTTGCCTTGGGCCTTCTCTTTGCTTAAACTTAACACTCTGAGAAGGCAGACTCTTTTTTTTCTTTGTGTGTCCCAATGCACCCAGCACAGCAAAGTGCTGAATGAACTAGAAGCATCCTGAGAGAATTGATAAGCATGCCGATGTGTGTGTATGTGTAGGTGTTGAGAGGTTGTTTGTGGAGCAAAGAGATTTTGCTGAGGGAGGATATGCCCAGTCCTAATGTCATATGGCATGGGAGGGCAAAAAACTAGTTAAACACAGAAGAAGAGTCCAGGTCCCTGGAGTAAGGGCTACTATTGTAGACACTGTTTAAACCACTTTGCACACACCATCTCCCTTTTCATCTTAACGATCCTACGATGCAGGTGAGGTTTACTCTCCCAATTTTATAGTTGAGGAAACTGAGGCTCAGAGAGATTAAGGAACTTGCTCAACATCAAGTAGGTATTAGTGCAGCTGGCTCCATGCTCCATCTTCTTGACTGTTATGCAAGAGTGTCCTGCCCTAGCTTGACCTCCTTTTTTTCCCTTACAAAAAAGCTATATAGAGAAAATGGGGCTAAGTGTCATGCCATGGAAAGAGAAGTGGACAATGGTCTGGAGGTGGGCTGGTCCTACTGAGCTACTGGTGGCTCCTTAGGTGACTGAGGGGAGAAGGTGGCTGCAACTTAGCCAGCCTTTTCTTATTTGCAACTAGGGATAAACTGTCTTTCTTATCTGACAAGATATCTTTGGAGAACATCAGATTATAGGTGTGAATGTGTTTTGAAAAAATTGTGGAAAAGGCAACATGGCATATTCCGAGTCTTTTTTTTAGAGAGGGCGATTTTAAAAAGCCATTCTTACAACATGACTTGAAGGTCATTTGAAATCAAAATGGCATAGAGGTCCCTAACTTTCACATTCAGTTGGAACTCCCTCCTCTTCTTTCTTTAAATGCCTGTAGCAGGCTAATTAATGCCCTCTGCCAAGAGGTCCACATCTTTACTCCCTGGAACATGACTTATGTGGCAAAACAGATTTTACAGATGCGATTAAGTTAATAATCTTGGCATGGGGCAATTCTCCTGGATTACCTGCAACCACCAGGCTTGTCATAAGAGGGAGACAAGAAGGTCAAAGGCAGGAGGAGGAGATGGGACAAATGGAGCAGAGGTTGGAGTGATGTACTTCGAAGATGGAGGAAAAGGCCATGAGCCAGGGAATGCAGGTGGCTGGTAGAGGCTGGAAAAGACAAGGAAGCAGATTCTCCCCATGAAGTCTCCAGAAGGAGGACAATCTTGCCAACACTTTGATTTAGGCTTCTGACCTCCAGATCTGTAAGAAAATAAATTTGTGTTGTTTTAAGCCACTAAATTTGTGGCAGTTTGTTACAGCAGTCTTAGGAAACCAATATGATTTCCTGCCTCTCTTTCTTTCCTTCCTCCTTCCCTCCTCCTACCCCTCCCTCTTCTTCCCCTCCCCCTGTTGGCTTCTCCCTTCTCCCTTTTCTCTCTCCCTCTGTCCCTTCTCCCCCTCTGTCTGGCTCTCATCCCTTTCCTCCCATCCTTTTCTCCCTACCCTTCCCATCTTCTCCCCTTTTACTCTCCCCTTTTGGGAGTAAACAAACCAAGTAGTAGTTAGAAAAAGACCTGATGATTTAATAGTGATTTCTTTCTTTTTCTTTTTTCTTTTTTTTTTTTTTTTTTGGTTTATGGGATTTTTAAGTTTTCTGCTGATTATTATGAGCTCTTGGTGAAGAGATTAATTCAGTTACCATGATTTGTTTCCTTGTCTTGACTTCATAAAATCACAGGAATACAATAATATAGTTATACATCCCCTGGGCCTGAAAATGCCCAGTAATTACAAGTGATTCACGAGAACAGCTTAACTTGTAAGGGATTGTATTGTGCTCCGTAGTAAGCAGTCATTTATTAGGTTTTAAAAATGCCTTTAGAAAGGATATAATGGGTTCATCAATTAAAAGTATGTTTGGAAAAAACTCTGGGGCTGTCAGTAGTAATTCTTCTTCCCCTCAACTCTCCTTTCCAAAGCAGCCAACTTGTGTGTGGCTCCGCCATGTGTGCCCTCCTTTCCTCGTGCTCCCTGGTGATGGCGGTTCCACCTGAGGAGAGCCGTGGGGGCCTTGCTCAGATGGCCAGGCCTTTCAGAGCCGAGACCGTGGTTCTCTTTCTCAGCCTGGCCATCCATCATTTCATTAGAGCGAGGTTGCCAAATTGACACGTCCTGGCGAAAGCCCCCGATACCGCAGCGGAGATGTGCAGCGTCTCCTCAGGCAGCCGGGTCGCTGTCCTCGTTACTAATGCTCAGCCCTGTCGCTAACAGATGGCTGAGAGTGATCTTCCAGGGGAATTCAGCACCCTTGTGGCAACTGGCACTTCTTCCAAACACACAACTTGTAAAAGTTCTTCTCTTCCCCTGCCCTAGAATAGGCCTCTGCCTTCCTAACTCGAGTGGGAGAGGTTGCTTTCCCTTCCGCTTTTTGCAGAACGGAGTGTGCAAAGCCTGTGCCCCAAGTTTCCTTTCTTGGGAACATGCCATGGCTTTCCCTTCCCCAGACAAGGCTTACGGGCGAAGTCTTTGCTCCTTCCTTCCTGGGACAGACTGAGGCTACATCACAGCTGCCCCATCGTTTCCTCTTTGCTTCTCGCCACCTCTTTGTTGCTTCTTTCTGTTCCTTTTCCTTGCTAGTACTTTCCTGGGAGGCAGCCCGCCTCTCCCCACAGCTAATCTTCCTGTCGGTGATCTGCCTCCTGTGGTTTCCTGGGGGACCTTGCTACCTGCCTGCTTCCTGGCCACATAGGCTCTTTCCAGTCTTCTCACTGCTTGCCTGCCACCCTCCCCACGGACTTCTCTGTCTCCCCTCTCACACAGATCCAACTCTTCCATCTGGAAGCACTTCACATAATGCTGCAACTGGCAAATGTTGGTTGACTTCTGTCTCTCCATTCATACCAAATATTTTCGTTTCCCTACTTTTCCTCTTACACCTTGCACCTTACATCTAGCACCCATCCCCAATATTCCACTGAAAACTGTAGTCTATCTGTCTCTGTTACCTCCCACTCAAATTCTCTGCTCTTTCCTGAGATATTCTTGGTTCATGCTATATTGGACACTGCTGATTACCACCTGCCCAGCATACACACAATTTAAAACTTGATTTTTCACCTAGTTTCTGGGCTTTCTGTCTCCAAAATCCTCCATATTCTCTCATTTCTGTTGATTTTTTCCTTCTAAATTGTTATAATTTATCTTGTATTGTCAATGACCACTACAATTGATTCTACATTTTCTATGCCAGTCTCTCTCTCACCAGGCCCCAGTACACACACTCAATGTTAGGGATTCTGGTTCCTGCATACATGATATTTATTTTTACCTTTCTAACTTTGTTCATATGTTTATCCATTCAGAAATATTTATTGAGAACTGATTTTGTGCCGGACACTGTTCTAGTGGGGATATAATGGCAAATAAAGTAGACGGATTACTGCCTTCATGGAGTCTGGAGTCTGATGTGGGAAACCAATGTTAAACAAATAAGCACACAAATAAGAGTTAAATTTGCAAATGTGGGAAGGGCTTTAGAGGAGAGGAATGTGGCATCCTGAGAGAAAAACATGGGCAGGAAGGAAGGTAGAGAGAGGAATCTCTCTAATTAGGGAGGTCAGAGGAAGTTGAAGTCTGAAGTTAACTAGATGCAGGGGGTGAGTGACGAGTTTTATGAGCTAGCAGAAACAGCATGTGTGAAGGCCCTGTGGTATAAGAGATTGAGGGACTTGGTGTAAGAAAAGGCTAGAGGTGAGCAGAGACCAGATCATGCAGGGTTTGCAGACCATAATGAGAGGTTTTAAGGAAAGTGGAGGAGGAGGACATGGTCAGACTTGGGTTTTGAAAAGACTCTGTTCATTTAGTCCACTGTAGCAGTGTCAATTCCTTTTCATTGGGCACACATTTTTGAGACATACCAGAAAAGAGAGTTGGCGGACTAGTTATTGTGAACTTTAAGTCTGTGGAGAGTTTTCAATGAAGATGCATAAGGCCCCAGGGAACCAGTCTAACAGATGTTGTCAGCAAGGCAGAAGGGGTGAGAAGTGCTTTGGTTTAGCCAAATTCCTCTGGGGACCTCTCTCAGACTCAGCTTCTGTGGCTGAGTTACATTGCCCTGATCTGATATTCAAGAATAACAGCTGGGGCTGAAAGAAGGCGGTGGTGGTAGCTGTGTGCAGGTTGCTGTGGGTAATTGGAGGTAAAAAAAGGAAAAGTGGCTCACCTAATTGCATTCTAAATTACAGCCATTGTTCAATCCCTTCCTTAAAAGTACTTGGTGCATTCAAGAAGAAAAGTCCTTTCTGGAGTAGGGAAACAATAGGGGGGGAGGGGTGTCCAGGGAGGGGCTGGATGAACATATATTCACATCCCCTTACTCAAGGTGTTATGTTTGTAAGCACAATTTTGAGTGGCTTGCTCAATTATTTTCACCCTGTGTGTGCTAACGGTAATAAACTTAGAAAACTGAAACACATGAGTCTACAGTAATTGTTTTTTAGATAGTGTAATAAGTCATGATAATTGCTTGCAAAGCATTTTCCCCCTCCTTGTCTACAGGGGTAAATACATTAAAGCCACGTTCCTGTATACTCTTTTACAATCTATTAGCATAATAACGCATTGTAAAAAAGCCCTGCTGCTGTGGGAAAGTGTGTGATATTGGTCCATTAGACACCTTTGTCTTATATACAGGAAGCTAATGGCACTCTTTATGGGCATGATGTTAGCTTGGTATATGCTTGTTACCAACTAATAGGTCCAGAGCGCGAGGTGCTGGTTGATAAAAGTTATCCAACACTAACAATCCACCATGATTCTAGCTTCTTGCTTGAAAATTGCCTTTAGTCCCATGCGAATGGGGAAGTCATCTTGATAAATTTAGCTGCAAGTCAAGTTATAACCAATGTTCACAGAGTGTAATCAAATTAGATCTTAAAGCCTTTAATTTCATTATTAGCATGTATTATTTCTCAAACCTTGTAATTAAATAGCATATTAGGAATAGATAATTTTTTCCCTTTTATACATTTATTAGGTATCTGGGGTTAAATTTGGAGCTTTGTTATAATATGCATCTGTGTATCCTTAAGTGAGGATGGTTTCTTTTTTATCAAAGTATAATTGAAAATATATTAGCTTCAGGTGTACAACATAGTGATCGAACATTTATTACAGGATGGCTTTAATGATACCTGAGGCATTAGAAAAGTAACTGGTTAACTAAACTAAGGGAATTTGTGGCAAATAAGATATCATTATGTTTACCCAAGCACTGTTATAATCTGAGAGCTGTATTATTATCCAAATTATACAGAGGGAAATTAGACACTCATTATTTACTTTTCTTGGACATTTTGTGAGTTTGTACAAAAATTTTCACTGCACACATGAGATTAATTCTTCCTGAGGTTTACATCTGGTTTACCATAAATCAAGAACTTCTGAAGAAATGTTCTTTTCTTATTCTCAGTTAGCAGTAAGAAATCCCCGACTTTGCAGTTATGAAACAGTGAATGTTGTGCAAAGCGGAAGGCACGTGGGGTGCACACAGAGGCAGAGCAGCGATTCAATGACTGCCAAGGGCATGGGTGGCCCCTTGTGCAGCCAAGTGGACTGGCCTGAATCTCTGAGCAAGGTCTGGTCTAGAGGCTTCCTCTCCACCCAGTTGCCTCTCTTCCAATCTCAAACAGGGCCTGTTGCCAGGATTGGCCAAATTCCCAAGAAGCAGGTAGCTCAGCGGCTCTCAGCCATGGCCCCATATCAGAATCACCCAGGAATATTTAAAAATTGCAGATGCCTAACCCCCACCTCCCCACCCCCCATTCCAATCCAACATGTGACTGGAGTTGTATTCACTGTAGTTGTTCCAAAGGGTGGATAATGGGAGTGGTAGGGGCCTGATGGCCCACTCTTGGCTGGCTGCAGAGCCAGGTGGCACGCTTCCAGTGAGCCTGGATCTACCCTGCCCTGGAAGTCACTGGTGCCTGATCACTCCTGACACAATTATAGCAGATACATCATCCCTGGCTTAAGATATTCCTCTCTAGGTATCATAGGTAGAGAATTTGCTCATCACTTTGCAAATATTTACTAAAAAGTTACTTGCCAGTTGCCAGGCACTCTTGTAGAGTCTAGGGATATAATAGTGAAGAAAACAGGCATTTTTTTTCTGAAACTAGAAGGGGGGGAATAAAAAAGAGAAATAAAGTAAAATGCATACCAAATAGGAGGTTGCTTCCTAGGAAGGAAAGACACCTGAAGCTAAGATAGAGAATGGCAACTTCATGTCTTGCAAAGATTCACTCACAGAAGTGGAGCCTTGGTTGTTGGAAGAGGCTCTGGCAGGAGCCAATCCAGTCCAAAAACTCATTCTGGACTGCCTGGGGTGGATCTTGCCTTTTCATTCACTGTAGTTACATTTTTTTCCTGTCTGTGACATGAGGACATTGATATAATTTGCTTCCCTTGGAACTGACTCTTCGCCATACCCACTTGAGTCTCCCTTAGATATTGGTGGTCTTTAGTGGTTGGGGTCACCCGTGTCTTCATCTGCTCAGGGGCAGGCTGGTTTTTAATCTCATCTACAGAGAGCAGCCCCTGAAAAAGACTCTCAGATTACAAAATATCTCCTCCTTCTTGTCATTTCTGTCTCCAGACCCCTTCATAGCTGAAGCCCCAAGAATCAGCTTCATTTTTCAAGGATCCTCTAGGGCACAGTCTGCACATGGAAGTAGAATAATGATGTTCTCAAGGACTTCCTTCCCACTCCTGCAGGGGAAGCCCTTGGTGCCAAATTATTGACACTGCCTCATTCTCTGCCACATTGAATAAATACATTTAAAATGGGATTAGTTTGTGAGTCCTTGGCTTGATTTATAATACATTTTATATTCAGATGTGCTGCTACTGTTTATCTCCACAAAATAAATATTAAAATTGTGTTTGAATCTCACATTAAATTTATATTCTTGCTATTACAATTTTATTTCTGTCAAATGATAATCACTTTTCAGACATAAGGCAGAAGTAAAAGCACATATGCAAATAAAAGTAGTTATTATTTCTCCTTAAGATGTCTCCTTAAGGTCTTACTCTGGGCTTACTCCTTTCTCACATACAATCTATATAATGAATATTGGGATGAATATGAGCTCCTTGGTTCTCACAGTGTATCTAGGCAATTTGTTTCTGTTAATGAGGTTGTTTTTTTTTTTTCCATTTCTTAAGATACAGACAAAAGGGAACAGTGAGTCCTTTGTCATCCACTGTTGTTGGGTGTCCAGTTGGTGCCAGAGACCCACAATTGGTAATAACATGCTTTGGATTTGTATTTTCAGTTAGTGGGGATGGGAACTGCTAACATCCACACTTTTTTTTTTTTTACTAGTTGCCCTTACAGCTAGTGGCCAGGGACCACATGTATGGGATGAGTGAAGTTGGGGAACAGCTTCAGTCATGGAACAACTCTGCATCAAAACTATGATCTGATCTGGTCATCACACTATTTGAAACCATACTACAGCATCGCAGTTCAGCCTATTGGATCAATAATAATAATAATAATAATAATAATAATAATAATATAATTGGGATGATTAAACCTCATTAGTTTTGAAATCTTGGTTATAGAACTGGTGTGAGGAGAGGAATTGTAAATTACAAATTCAAGCAGTCTTCTGTCTCTAAAAGTGGACACTATTTAACTTTCGGAGAATTTAGGGATATAGCTTTGAAAATTGTGGTATTGTAACCCAAAAACCTCACTCTCCCTAAGGACTGACTTTCGAGGGTTTTTGTTGTTGTTGTTATTTAATTTTAAAGTAAGCTGTTTAATCAGAATGATACCAAAAGAAGTAATACCTGTGCCTTTTGTAAGCTATTTGATAATCTCTCATGGATAATATTATTAAGAATGTGAATTATCACAACTACCATATAGTGAATGCACAGGCACTGTGATGAGCACTTCACATATATGACTTCATACCATCCTACAGAAAACCTATGAGGTAGGTATTATTATTGTACCCATTTTACAAATGAGAACACTGAGCCACAGGGATTTTAAATAATGTCTTCAGAGTCATCTCATTGACTCAGTAGTGGAACTGAGAGATTCCAAAATGCATTTGTCTCATTCCCAAGTTGGCGTTCTTGCTCAGTATCCTTTATGCCCTATGGAGAAGATTTTTGAAAATGTGGAAGATAAAGTTGATATGCGTTTTTAGCTGTTTGATCAAGTGTGTATGAAGAACACTGAGGTAACAAGGAGTCTTAGGTTTCAGTTTTGGCTTAATCACTTATTATTTTTGTGTCCTTAAACAAGCACTTTTACAATTTGGGGTCTTAATTTCTTCATCTGAAAAACAGGACTAATGATACTTAACTCAAATCAGAAGTCAGGAAAGCATTTTGTAATTTAAGAACACTCTGTGGATGCCTCAAATTCTCTCCTTGGTTCTATCTTACTCAATATTTTCATTATCTTGAAGATAAGTAGGCCGTGATTATCAAATTTGTGGATAACATAAGCCTAAGAAGGATATCTAATTTGTTGAATGAGACAATCAGGACACAAAAAGGTACTGTAGACTGAACAAATGATCAAGACATTCATGATGAAATTGAACCACTTTAAAAAGTCACATAAAAGACAATGGTATTTAGTTGATTCCAAACTAATGACTGACATTGATTGAGCAATTACCATGTGTCAAGTGCTATTTTCAGCTCTTTACACACATTATTATACAATTCTTACAACTGCTTGGAGTAGGCACTGTGCATATTCTTCCTTTACAGGTAAGGAAACTGAGTCATGAAGAGATTATTTGCCTAAAGCCATTAAGCTAGTAAAGGGAGGAGACAGCATGTTGAGCCCAGGAGATCTGGACTCTTTAATTCTACACCAAAGTGTGTTGTTGAGAGGGCTCACACAGGTTTTCGGCCATGTTAATAGAAATATTGCATCTAGGTGAGAATTAGTAAGAGTGAGAATTAGGCAACATACTCTTGGATGTTCTACAAATTTTATATGATTATATTCATACATCGAGGGTCCTTGGCAAACCAGAGAGCGTGGAGAGAAGAGCTGTGAGGATGATATCATCTAAAGGAATGCTTGGGGGAGTGTGGAAATGTCATCCTTGGAGACAAGGACCTATGACAGAACAGCCATCTTTAGGTATTTGCCATAGGGAAGCTAGAATTGAACTCTTTTGTGAGTTTCAAGGAGCAGACCTGAGCATATGGAGAGATATTAGGGTAATTTCTGTTCAATGTAAGTAAGACTTGGCTGAAGATGAAATCTGCCTGCTAGTAGAATGAGCCTCTGCTAAAAGTCGGCACTCAATCATAAAAAGTATTCGGGCTGAGAACACTCAGGTGGCTTCCCACCAGAGAGCTGAGCTGTTAGTAGATTTCTGTATCAGTGGGAGTATCCATAGTTTTATAGTATCCATATAATTTATATAATTTATAAATATATAAATCCATATAATTTATAAATATATTTATATATATAAATATATAATACATATAGTTATATATAATATATATTTATATATAATTATATATATTTGTATATATAATTTATATATATAAAATATATATATAAATATATATAACATATATATTTATATATAATTTATATATAAATATATATATTTATAAATATATAAATCCATATAATTTATAAATTATAGTATCCATATAATTTCTAATAGCTTTTCCAACCTCAAAATTCTACCACTTCATTCGCTAACTATACAGGCCTCATGCTTCATCCTTAAACGTAGATATTTTTCTGTGGTAACCCCAAAAGGTTCATGATTAACTGGGCTTGAGCTTTATACATTTCATTGATGAAACAGCCACAGTCGATTAGGGCAAGGGTAAACACTTGGACCAATCTGGCTCAGTCAGATTCTCTTGGAATTTGGGATCAGTTATCTCTCTGGAGCTGGGTGGTACTGAAGCTGTGGAGTTGCAACAACCATTTCCATGCTGTAAGTGGGGAAATTGAAAATACTGATTGGCAAGGAAACAGATAAATAAAGCAGATGCACAGTAAGGATCTCATGTAAGATGAGAAATCACATGATCCAAGGAGAGAAAGAGAAACTGAGAGATGCTGAGGCTCATTACTTTGGTTCCCACTGGCTTATAGATTCTGGACTTTAGTTCCCCAAGCCTGGCTAGCTTGCTGCTTCTGGGTTCAAGGACACACACTGGATACTCCCGGTTAGTTACCATTATTGTGCTCAAAGCATTCTGAATAGGTTTCTATAATTTGCCACCCAAAGTATTTTAACTTTAGACCATTCTTTTTAACTAGGGTAACTCTTCTTTCTTTGTATCAAAAACTTACTTTCACTGTCTTCGATTGACCACTTAACAGTGGCAAGTCATTACAGGTACACATTTTCCCCAAAGATATAATGGTTATAATTAAGTGATTCAACAGTACTTTAATGCAGAAGGGCCTGGGCTATCCAAATGTCAGACTAAATTATAAAGTGAGCAGAACTAAAATGCCACAGGATGTAACCATCCATAATTTATGAGTAGTAGGATCAGATCAGTTCATAAAATGAGCTAGAATAATTTTTTCATGGTTTCATATGTTTTTATTAAAAGATATATCTCACTAGCAGTGAAATACTGAAGATTAATAACAATTCAGAAGAGTGAGGCATTCTTACCATATCCCTGGGACCTCATGTTTTTGATTGTGTACCAGGGGAAATGTCATTAGTTGAGGCACTGCTCTATCAGCCTTTGGGAATATGAACCATGAATATTTTAGGTGAGACATTGGTTCTCAGGAGGATCCCATACTGCTGTTTTTGCTGTGGTAGAAATCACATGTGTTTTCCAGGACAGACACCCTCTGAGATGTGAACAGTAAGAGGAATCCTTATAGGCTTCTAGAGCAGAGCCCTGCCTGCCAAGAATAAATCCAAACTGGAGATTGTTTGCCATGGGTCTATGTGACAGAAACATTTGCAATCGTGTCACTGAAAATGTTTGTTTTGCTGGGTCTACATGGCAAATAGGATACAGATCAGTGAGCAAAGAAATGGCTTGCTGAGTAGGCTGGACATCGTTGATGAAATGTTTGCTGGAAGCATGTACCATGAGTCTTACTTCTGTACCCCATGTAGGGGTTGCCACGCTGGCTGACAGCATTTCCAGCCTCAGCATTTATGAGAAATGAGCTGGAGTATTTGTCATCATTAAGGCTCTAGATTGTTTTCTAGGAGTGTTAAACCTTCTGACCGTATTGTAACTCACGGAGTTTGACCCACATCTCTCTTGAAGTTTGGAGAGGACGGCTATCCTTTACTTTTATGGAATAGGTGTGTTCCAAGGAGCTACCAGTAAAGTACATTGTATAAAGTAAATCCCGTTTCCCCATTGATTTACTTTATAAAACTAGAGATGTGTATGTACCATGGAAAGAAATCCACTACATGTTTGGTAAGGAGGTAGCTTAGGTGGCCTCTACTACAGTCTGATGGTGAAGCCCCCCAAATGCTGTCATTCATGACTGCCTGAAGAAGACAGTAGTTCACCATTAGTACCCTAGTTTTCTTCTATGAAATTTCCCTGCACCAAGGCTTCCTCATAACCACTGGACATCTGCTGTGTATTTCATATCCTGTAGGATTTCCATGCAAGCTGGGAATCTCCTTACACTATACTCATGATTTTAATCTCTTTTTTCTCTTTAAAAATTTTGTTAAAATATCATTTAGCCAAGCTGGACCATAACATCATACACCAGTTCAAATCTCCAAAGATGTCATTGTTGTGATACCAGGATGCAAATTGGGAACCCCAGGGTGAGTCTAGGCCTAGAAGATACTATACCATCATTTTAAAGTCAAGGAGCCACACAGGAGAATAGTACCTGAGAGATATAGTTACAGTCGGCTGAATATATTCCCAGATTAGAACTGTACATATGCATAAGATGTGATGAATGAACTGAGGGAAAATGAGTTAGAATTCACTAAAATAACAGCGCCCTTTGCAAAACTACATAAAACATGTTTACGTTTCAGTACATTGTTTTGAGTCTCAGTAAATATGAGTTATTAATTGCCCTGTGATTAGTGAAATCTATCTTTTCTTCACGGTTGATTGGGGAAGGAGAGGGAGCCTGCTGAAGTCAGTGCCTGAAACCTCTGTTTGGTTAGTAGCAGCCAGCACAGCATTCCTTTGCCTATGAGGGAAAGCGAATATTTTGAGAAATGAGGAAAAATAACTTCTGATGTTAACTAGATTCCTCAGAGGTCTAATACCTAGACTTGGTTTGTTTTTCTGAATTTTAATAAGTGGTATTGGGGTTTGTTCAATTTCCCTATTTTCAAGTTTTATTATATGCATCCAGAGAGAATGATAAATTTCTATAGTTACCGGGGCTTAGCATTCCACAAACTTGGTTAAACTCATTACAGTGCACCTAGCTATTCCGCACATGTAGCTCCAGTGTGGGTCATGTCATGTCCTCTATCCCTGTAATGAGTGTAGCACATCCCTCTCATTAAGGTGAAGAAAAGCCTCCACTGCTGTTGTTTTCTGTCCTACTAACAGCCCTGGGACCGAAGTCCATGGCACTAAAGTGGGCTTACTTCTTTGACACCACCATGGCTTACAGATTTATTCAGTACTTGCCATGTGCCAGACACTGTGCCAAAGGCTTTGCTTGCATTCTCCCATTCACTTCTCTGTCCAACCTATTGCCATGCCACAAATTGGCAAACCAAAGCTCAATAGGTGAATTCACTTACTCAAGCCCACACAGCTAGTGGTAAGTGGCTGAGCAGGAACCTGAAACCAGATCAGTTCCTGCCAGGGTGCAGACTGGTAATCACTTTTCTCCACCACCTCTTTCTCCGATTGCCATTTAATACCAGGCTACTAGACCATGTCACATCAAAATGGGCATAATGCAGGCTGTCAAAATAAGGCATTCAATCAAGAAGGTTGCTGAAGGAGTTGTGACGGAGTATGGCTCTTACCCTGGTTGAAATTTCTGTGCTTCAAGACAAAAAGAACATGGTAGATTTTTTTTTCCTCAACAAACTTCATGATAAGTCTGTCATGTATCATTGACCTAAGAGAGGACAATAACAACCCAGAAGGGCACTTTCATTTCTAGGATATTCTAAAAATAACCTGTTTGATTAATAGCTATGTCCACAGACAATAGAAGTCCACATTATGGCTGAGGAAAGGGATACAGTTCTCCCCTCACTTCCCAGGTGTTTCTCAAACTGATCCAATTACTTAGATCACCTTATCCTGACTTTTTCATTTAACCTTTATGTATCCCTGGGATTTAATTTATTCAGGGTGAATAACCTCAACTCATGGGATGTTTTTGCCCAAAGCAGGACAGAGATAAACCATTTCTCTCAGAAATAAGCCTTAGTGACCTTTGTACCACAGTTTAGGGTACTTATAAACCATTGAGATGAATGCTCAATCATAATATGGCAACAAAGGTCATCTTGAGGTCCAATGACCCTGTCTCTATTGTTACATCATTCAGTTATCCAGTTCAGAGAATCAGAAAGCCCTGCAGGTGGTGACCATGTGCCTCTATGAGATTCTTAGATAGTATTATCTCAGGACAGTTAAATAACTCATCAGTTTGGGGAAGGAGAAAAGAAAAATGAATTAATTGACCTGTTCATTCAAAAAAATTGGCCTAGAGAGCTGCAAGGAGTTTTTTCCTTAGAAAAAAAAAAACTCTATTCCCAATATTGAGACAAGAACTCATCTATCTGAGACATAATAACAGTCTTTCTTAGAGGATTATGGACAGAGAGTACTTACCCAGAGTGTTTTGATTATATTTTCCAAGCATAACAGTTTATAAAAGTATGAATAGAAAATTTCAAGTATAGTGTTGTAGATAGTAATAAAGTAATAATGATAATAATGATAATAATAATAATAGCCACAGATTCCTCTTATCCTTGCATACATGCATTTTTGCCATGTGAATTGGCTGCTGTTCCTGTCAAGAGTTGGAGTCACTTTTTCTACCCTTCGGCTTTCTTTGACCAGTAGAATGGGGCAGAAGTGATGACATTATGGGCTTCAGGGGATATTGCAGTTAATCTTCTCAAGCTTTTGCTGTCCTAAGATGTCCATGTGAGAAAGCTTGGGCTAACCTCCTCAAGGATGAGAGACAACATGGAGTAGAGACATCACAGCTTTGGCTCCGTAAACCAACCAACCTGTTCACAGCTGACCCACCAGTTGCCTGCAGAATCACCCAGTTGACCCACAGACTTGTGACCAATCATAAAATTATTGTAAGCCTTTAATTTGGGAATGCTTTTATGCAGGTTACATATACTGAGTGTCATTCTAATACACACATACTTTAAAATGTAAATATATCTCTGGATGGTAGAATTATAGGTGACTTTAATTATCTTTTTTATACTTTTATTTTTTAAATGTATTAATTTATTTGTTTATCATAGCTTTATTCTCAATATTATCACAATTTCATGTTTATTTTCTCATTATGCTTTTTTTTGTAATAGCAAACAGTTTTACCAACTTGGATTATATTATTTATTGTTCTTTTTTGAAAACATTTTTAAGTTTTTTAAATTTACATCCAAGTTAGTTAGCATATAGTGCAACAATGATTTCAGGAGTAGATTCGTTAATGCCCCTTACCATTTAGCACATCCCCCCACACACACAACCCCTTCAGTAACCCTCTGTTCTCTATATTTAAGAGTCTCTTATGTTTGTCCCCTCCCTGTTTTTATATTATTTTTGCTTCCCTTCCCTTGGGTTCATCTGTTCTGTGTTTTAAAGTCCTCTAATGAGTGAAGTCATATGATATTTGTCTTTCTCTGACTGACTAATTTCACTTAGCATAATACCCTCTAATTCCATCTACCTAGTTGCAAATGACAAGATTTCATTCTTTTTGATTACCGAGTAATACTCCATTGTATATATATGTCACATCTTTATCCTTTCATCCATCAGTGGACATTTGGGCTCTTTCCATATTTTAGCTATTGTTGATAGTGCTGCTATAAACATTGGGGTGCATATGCCCCTTCGAAACAGCATACTTGTATCCCTTGGATAAATACCTAGTAGTGCAATTGCTGGGTCATAGGGTAGTTCTATTTTTAATTTTTTGAGGAACCTCCATATTGTTTTCCAGAGTGGCTGCACCAGTTTGCATTCCCACCAGCAGTGCAAAAGAGATCCTCTTTCTCCGCATCCTCGCCAACATCTGTTGTTGCCTGAGTTGTTAATGTTAGCCATTCTGACAGGTGTGAGGTGGTATCTTATTGTGGTTTTGATTTGTATTTCCCTGATAATGAGTGATGTTGAACATTTTTTCATGTGCCTGTTGGCCATCTGGATGTCTTCTTTGGAGAAGTGTCTATTCATGTCTTTTGCCCATTTCCTCACTGGATTATTTGTTTTTTTGGGTGTTGGGTTTGTTAAGTTCTTAACAGATTTTGGATATTAACCCTTTATCTGTTATGTCGTTTGCAAACATCTCCCATTCTGTCGGTTGCTTTTTAGTTTTGCTGATTGTTTCCTTCGCTGTGCAGAAGCTTTTGATTTTGATGAGGCCCCAGTAGTTCATTTTTGCTTTTCTTTCCCTTGCCTCTGGAGACGTATTTAGTAAGAAATTGCTGCAGCCAAGGTCAAAGAGGTTTTTGCTTGCTTTCTCCTCAAGGATTTTGATGGCTTTCCTGTCTTACATTGAGGTCTTTCATCCATTTTGAGTTTATTTTTGTGTATGGTGTAAGAAAGTAGTCCAGGTTCATTTTCCTGAATGTTGCTGTCCAGTTTTCCCAGCACCAGTTGCTGAAGAGACTGTCTTTAATCCATTGTATATTCTTTCCTGCTTTGTCAAAGATTAGTTGGCCAAACAAAACTAAAAGGCAACCAACGGAATGGGAAAAGATATTTGCAAATGACACATCGGACAAAGGGCTAGTATCCAAAATCTATAAAGAGCTCATCAAACTCCACACCCGAAAAACAAATAACCCAGTGAAGAAATGGGCAGAAAACATGAATAGACACTTCTCTAAAGAAGACATCCGGATGGCCAACAGGCACATGAAAAGATGTTCAACGTCGCTCCTTATCAGGGAACTACAAATCAAAACCACACTCAGATACCACCTCACGCCAGTCAGAGTGGCCAAAATGAAGAAATCAGGAGACTATAGATGCTGGAGAGGATGTGGAGAAACAGGAACCCTCTTGCACTGTTGGTGGGAATGCAAATTGGTGCAGCCGCTCTGGAAAGCAGTGTGGAGGTTCCTCAGAAAATTAAAAATAGACCTACCCTATGACCCAGCAATAGCACTGCTAGGAATTTATCCAAGGGATACAGGAGTACTGATGCATAGGGGCACCTGTACCCCAATGTTTATAGCGGCACTCTCAACAATAGCCAAATTATGGAAAGAGCCTAAATGTCCATCAACTGATGAATGGATAAAGAAATTGTGGTTTATATACACAATGGAATACTACGTGGCAATGAGAAAAAATGAAATATGGCCTTTTGTAGCAACATGGATGGAACTGGAGAGTGTGATGCTAAGTGAAATAAGCCATACAGAGAAAGACAGATACCATATGGTTTCACTCTTATGTGGATCCTGAGAAACATAACAGAAACCCATGGGGGAGGGGAAGGAAAAAAAAAAAAAAAAAAAAAAAAAGAGGTTAGAGTGGGAGAGAGCCAAAGCATTAGAGACTGTTAAAAACTGAGAACAAACTGAGGGTTGATGGGGGGTGGGAGGGAGGGCAGGGTGGGAGGGAGGGCAGGGTGGGTGATGGGTATTGAGGAGGGCACCTTTTGGGATGAGCACTGGGTGTTGTATGGAAACCAATTTGACAGTAAATTTCATATATTAAAAAATAAAATAAAAAAAAACAAAACAAACAAAAAAAAAAAAACAAAAAAAAAACAAAGATTAGTTGGCCATACGTTTGTGGGTCCATTTCTGGGTTCTTTTTTATGTTCCATTGATGAGTATTTCTTTTTGTGCCAGTACCATACTGTCTTGATAATTACAGCTTTTTAATACAGCTTGAAGTCCAGGATTGTAATGCCTCCTGCTTTGGTTTTCTTTTTCAAGATTGCTTTGGCTATTCGGGGTCTTTTCTGGTTCCATACAAATTTTAAGATAGTTTGTTGTAACTTTGTGAAGAATGCGGTGTTATTTTGATAGGTATTGCATTGAATATGTAGATTGCTTTAGGTAGTATTGACATTTTAAAAATATTTGTTCTTTCTATTCAGGAGCATGGAATATTTTTCCATTTTTTTTGTGTCTTCTTCAATTTCTTTCATAAGCTTTCTGTAGTTTTCAGTGTATAGATTTTTTTCACCTCTTTGGTTAGATTTATTCCTAGGTATTTTATGGTTTTTGGTACAATTGTAAGTGGGATTGAGTCTTTGATTTCCCTTTCTGTTTCTTCATTGTTGGTGTATAGGAATGCAGCAGATTTCTTTGCGATGATTTTATATCCTGAGACTTTGCCGAATTCATGGATCAGTTCTAGCAGGTTTTTTGGTGGAATCTTTTGGGTTTTCCATATAGAGTATCATGTCATCTGAGAAGAATGAAAGTTTGACCTCCTCCTGTGTGATTTGCATGTCTTTTGTTTCTTTGTGTTGTCTGATTGCTGAAGCTAAAACTTCCAATACTATGTTGGATAATAATGGTGAGAGTGGACATCCCTGTCTTGTTCCTGACCTTAGGGGGAAAGCTCTCAGTTTCCCCATTGAGGATGATATTAGTGTTGAGTCTTTCGTATATGGCTTTTATGATCTCGAGGTATGATCCTTCTATCCCTACTTTCTTGAGTTTTTTTTTTTTTATCAAGAAAGGATGTTGTATTTTTTCAAATGTTTTCTCCGCATCTATTGAGAGGATCATGTGGTTCTTGTCCTTTCTTTTATTGTTTGTGATGAATCACATTGATTGTTTTGTGGATATTGAACTAGCCCTGCATCCCAGGTATAAATCCCACTTGGTTGTAGTGAATAATTTTTTTAATGTATTGTTGGATCTGGTTGGCTAATATCTTGTCGAGGATTTTTGCATCCATGTCTTGCATCAGGGAAATTGGTCTATAGTTCTCCTTTTTAGTGGGGTCTTTGGTTTTGGAATCAAGGTAATGCTGGGTTCATAGAAACGATTTGGAAGTTTTCCTTCCATTTCTATTTTTTGGAACAGCTTCAAGAGAATAGGTGTTAACTCTTCCATAAATGTTTGTTAGAATTCCCCTGGAAAGCCATCTAGCCCCGGACTCTTGTTTTTTGGGGATATTTTTGATTACTAATTTTATTTCTTTACTAATTATGGGTCTGATCAAATTTTCTATTTCTTCCTGTTTCAGTTTTAGTAGTATATATGTTTCTAGGAATTTTCCATTTCTTCCAGATTGCCCATTTATTGGTGTATAATTGCTCATAATATGCTCTTACTATTTTTTTTTATTTCTGCTGTGTTGGTGGTGATCTCTCCTGTTCCATTCTTGATTTTTTTTATTTAGGTCCTTTCCTTTTTCTTTTTGATCAAACTGGCTAGTGGTTTGCCAATTTTGTTAATTCTTTCGAAGAACCAGCTTCTGGTTTCATTGATCTGGTCTACTGTGTTTTTTTTTGGTTTCAATAGCATTGATTTCTATTCTTTATTATTTCCTGTCTTCTGCTGGTTTTGGGTTTTATTTTCTGTTCTTTTCCCAGCTCTTTAAGGCGTAAGTTTACGTTGTGTATCTGAGATCTTTCCTCCTTCTTTAGGAAGGCATGGATTGCTATATACTTTCCTCTTATGACCACCTTTGCTGCATCCCAGAGGTTTGGGGTTGTGGTGTTATTATTTTCATTGGCTTCCGTGTACTTTTTAATTTCCTCTAACTTCTTGGTTAGTCCATTCATTCTTTAATAGGATGTTCTTTAGTCTTCAAGTATTTGTTACCTTTCCAAATTTTTTCTTGTGGTTGATTTCAAGTTTCATAGCATTGTGGTCTGAAAATATGCAAGCATGATCTCAATCTTTTTGTACTTGTTGAAGACTGATTTGTGTCCCAGTATGCGATCAATTCTGGAGAATGTTCCATGTGCACTGGAGAAGAATGTATATTCTGCTGCTTTAGGATGAAAGGTTCTGAATATATCTGTTAAGTCCATCTGGTCCAGTGTGTCATGCAAAACCATTGTTTCCTTGTTTATTTTCTGATTAGAAGATCTGTCTATTGTTGTAAGTGGGGTGTTGAAGTCCCCTACTATTATGGTATTATTATCAACTGGTTTCTTCACTGGATCTTAGCCAAAAGGCCGAGAAGCGATCAACTGGTTTCTTTATGTTTGTGATTAATTGATATGTATATTTGGGTGCTTTCACATTTGGAGCATAAATGTTTATAATTGTTAGGTCTTCTTGGTGGGCAGACCCTTTAATTATGATAAAATACCCTTATTCATCTCTTGTTGCAGTCTTTATTTTAAAGTATAGATTGTCTGATATAAGTGTGGCTACTCTGGCTTTCTTTTGTCGACCATTAGCATGATAGATGGTTCTCCATCCCCTTACTTTCAATCTGAAGGTGTGTTTAAGACTAAAATGGGTCTCTTGTAAAGAGCATATAGATGGATCTTTTTTTCTTATCCATTCTGTTATCCTATGTCTTTTGATTGGAGCATTTAGTCCATTGACGTTTAGAGTAAGTACTGAAAGATATTAATTTATTGCCATTATGTTTCTTATGGAGTTGGAGTGTCTGGTGGTGTTCTTTTGTCCTTTCTAGTCTTTGTTGCTTTTGGTCTTTTTTTTTTTTTTTTTCATCTTTTCTCCACTTAGAGAGTCCCCCTTATAATTTCTTGCAGGGCTTGTTTAATGGTCACAAACTCCTTTAGTTTTTTTATCTGGGAAACTTTTTATCTCTCCTTCTATTTTGAATGACAGCCTGCTGGATAAAGAGTCCTTGGCTGCATATTTTGCTGATTCAGCACATTGAATATATCCTGCCACTCTTTTCTGGCCTGCCAAGTTTCTGTGGATAGGTCTGCTGCAAACCTGATCTGTCTTCCCTTGTAGGTTTAGGACTTTTTTTCCCCCCTTACTGCTTTCATGGTTCTTTCCTTGCCTGAGTATTTTGTGAATTTGACTTGGTGTCAATTTGACTATGGTGTGCCTTGGTGATGTTCGGTTTTTGTTGAATCTAATGGGAGTCCTCTGTGCTTCCTGGAGTGTGATGTCTGTGTCTTTCCCCAGGTTAGGAAAGTTTTCTACTCTGATTTGCTCACATAACCCTTCTACCCCTTTTTCTCTCTCTTCATCTTCTGGGACTTCTATGATTCTGATGTTGTTCCTTTTTAATGAGTTACTGATTTCTCTAATTCTCAAATCGTGCTCTTTGGCTTTAGTGTCCTTTTTTCCTGCTTCCTTATTCTCCATAGTTTTTCCTCCCCTATCACTGATTCACTGCTCTGCCTCATCCATCGTTGTTCTGGTGGCACCATTTGAGATTGCAGCTCTGTTATAGCATTTTTTATTTCATCCCAACTAGCTTTTACTTCTTTTATCTCCGCAGAAAGGGATTCTAATCTATTTTCGACCCCAGCTAGTATTCTTATTATCCCGATTCTAAATTCTGGTTCATACATCTTTCTTGTATCTATGCTGGTTAAGTCCCTGGCTGTCGTTTCTTCCTGCTCTTTGTTTTGGGGTGAATTCCTTTGTTTCATCATTTTGAAGGAAGAAAAGGAATTAATGAGGTAAAAAAATTAAAATAAAAAAATTAAAATTAAAAATTAAAAACAACACACACACACACAAATCAAATAATGATGCTAGATCCTAGGCATGTTTTGGTCTGGGTGTTGAAAGGGGCTTATAGATTAAAGAAATAAAAGGAAAAAGAAAAAAAAAGAAAATGCTTGAAAATTTGAAAAATGAATACAATGAGATAGAGTAAAATGAAACAATGGAAGTAAAATAGAGTTTAAAAAATTTACAGAAAAGTAAAAAATGTAGTAGAACAATTAAAGAAAAATATTTTTAACAAAAATTGAAAATAAAAATAAATTTTTTCTTTTTGTATTCAAGAAAAAGAAAAGAAACGTAAAAGAAAAAAAAATTGAATAGATGGACCAGCGAAGAGACTGAAACACGATTGAAATTACATCTTTTTCTCCTAGAAGTCAAAGTATGAAGCACTTTATAGTACATAAACTAAGCAGGTGAGAGACTTGTGGTGTTCCTCAAGAGCGAGGTTGGTCCAGTGGGCGGGTCTTAGTGTAATGGCTTCATTCCCCACTAGATGGTGCTGCTTAGCTTACTGGGGTGGATTGTTGTGGTGCTTGTAAGTTTGTTTGCATATATGCGGGAGGGGTGAAAATGGCATCACCCAGCTACCCAGTCTATAGCATCGGAACTCTGTTCTCCCTGAGCAGCAATCGTGCACCCATCTTTAGTCTCTGGCTTCCATCCACTCCCTGCTTTTACACTGCCCATGACCAAGCCATCAGGTTGTCAGGCAGCACCTTCCTGACTGAGTTTTATCTCAGATGTGGCTGTTTTTCCCAACCCCTTACTTCTGAGGGACCACGGCTTTGACCTGTTCTGCCCCTCTGTAGGACGGTCTCACTGAGCAATGGCCAGTGCCGGCTGCACCCAAGAACATTCGCAGGACCATGCTGTTGCTGATGCCCAGAGACTGTGGCTGGGTGCCAGTACGCCCCAGAAAAAGTTTGCACGATCCTATAGGAGCAGTGTTTTAAGGATTATGCAAAATCACAACACACATCTGGCACCAGGCTTCACCCTTAATGGCCTTGTTCTAGCACCAGTGAATGTAGTTGTTCCCCAGGGTCCACTGGGGCCTTTGCCTGTGGGGCTGCTGCACAGCCTCTACCAAATGTCCTCCCAGCAGGGGAGCCGCCTCTCCTCGTGTGGCCCAAGGACCCCTGGAGTTCACTCCGCTCCTGGGGATTCACCCTTCTCACCAGAACACCACAAGGTATTGAGCTGCAGAGTTTCAGACTCTGTGCTCCCCCTGTTTATAAAGTCTTAATGGAATTTAAACTCTATTCTTTCACCTTTCTCCCTTTTTCGTTCAGTCCTTGCAGATGTTTCCACTTTTCCACTTTATCTCATACTGCTTTTGGGGGGGGTGCTTTTCCCACACTCTCCACCTGTCTCTGTCCTCTCTCTGCAAGCAAAAACAGCTCCCTGTCCTCTGCGGCTTCTCTCTCCCCCATTTCACCTCTCCGTGCCACATACCTGTTGAGTTCTGTGGTTCAGGTTTTACAGATTGTTGTGTTCATCCTCAAATCAATTTTCTAGGTGTGAAGGATGGTTTAGTGTTGATCTGGCTGTATTTAATGGATGAAAAACATAAGAAAAACTTCCATGCTGTTCTGCCATCTTGGCTCCTCTCTTATTTTTTTAAATTTAAATTCAAGTTAGTTAAAATACAGTGTAGTCTTGGCTTTAGGAGTAGAACCCAGTGATTCATCTCTTACATATGACACCCAGTGCTCATTCCAAAAAGTGCCCTCCTTAATCACCATTTACATCTCCCCAGCTACCTCCCCTCCAGCAACCCTCAGTTTTTTCTCTGTATTTAAGAGTCTCTTATGGTTCGCCCCACCTCTGTTTTTATCTTCTCTTCCTTCCCTTCCCCTATGTTATCTGTTGTTTCTCAAATTCCACATATGAGTGAAATCATATATTTGTCTTTCTCTGACTTATTTAGCTTAGCATAATACCCTCTAGTTCCATACTTGTTGTTACAAATGGCAAGAGTTCATTCTTTTCATGGCCAAGTAGTGTTCCGTGTGTGTGTGTGTGTGTGTGTGTGTGTGTGTGCGTGTGTGTATTACATCTTCTTTATACATTCATCAGTTAATGGACATTTTCCAATAAACTTGCATTACTCTAATGATAAGATTAATAATGAATGATATTGAACATACTGCTGATTTTAATAAAATGACCATTGCAAACAACTAGTGATTGAGCAACTCAGTCACTTCCCTTAGGGAGTCCTTAGAACAGTACGTTCCAATTACCCATTGCTGTCTAACAACTCCAACCCCTCCAAAAAGAACCCTTAGTGATAGAAAACAACCATCATTTTGTTATGCTCACAGTTTTGTGGATTATAAACTTGGGATAGGCATAGTGAGGGTTGCTTATCTGCATCCTGATGACTGGAGTCTCAGCTGGGCTACTCAAAAGGCAAGAGATGGTTGAGACAGCCCCACTGGAGTTATATGCCCAGGGTTCTAGCTATAGGCTGAGTTCCTTGCCTTTTCTACATGTTGTGTCTGGTGGAGTTGGAATGTTCAAGAGAGCTCCTTCAGTCCCATATTTGGTATTTGGTCAGCCATCTCTCTCTCTCTCTCTCTCTCCCCCTCTCCCTATCTCCCTCTCTCTTTTCAAGGCTTTTCCATATGTCAAGCTTGAAGAGCAAGGCAGTCTCAGAATAGTCAGATTTCTTATTTGTTGGCTGACTTCACTCAGAGTAAACATTCTAAGAGGTACAAGCTGCAAGCCTTCTTATGACCTAATCTTGGAAGACTCAGAATGTCCCTTATGTTGCATTTAATTATTTGAGCAAGCCACTGAAGCCAGCTGAGATTCTAAGGGAAGAGGATTACTGCTCAAAAAATTTGTGGCAATCTTTAATCTATCACATTTCATTCTCTGGACATGAATTATTTACAATCCTCCCACATGCAAAATACACTCACTCTTTCCCAAAATGCCCAGCCAAATTATATCATATTGCAATATTGGGTGTCAAGGATTGCTTCACTGGAATCAGATTTGGGTTTGTGAGTCTCCTTGTGTGTGAATCATTGAGTATAGTTCCTTGAGTACAAATTATTATTGATATGAAAACTTGTGAACTACAGAAAAAAACTATTTATTCCCTCCCCTACACAATATGCAATGGTGAGAAAGGCACAGTATAACCGGAGTATAAACACTTCCATCCCCCAAGGAGGGGGGCTTTGGAGAACATATAGCAATCAGTTGTGCAGAGAAAACCAGCCAGGTACATGTCATCAGTTCTTTTTCCTGGGACAGGAAATGTTATGGAATGAATGTGTTTGTCCTTCAAAATTCGTATGTTAAAATGCTAACCCCCAATGGGATGGTATTGGGAGGTGAGGCCTTTGGGAGATAATTAGGTCATGAGAGTGGAACCCTCAGGAATGGGATTAGTTCACCTAGACAGCTCTCTCATCCATTCTGCCATGTGAAGACACAGCAAGAGGTCTGCTACCAGGGAGAGAGCTCCCACTCTACAATGCTGGCACCCTGATCTCAGACTTCTAACCTCCAGAACTATGAGAAATAAATTTATGTTTATATGCCACTCAGTCTATGATATGTTGTTATAGCAGCCTGAGATAACTAAGATAAGAAATATTCCTTGATTGAGGTTTAGTGTTGCTTCCTGGGAATAACTCCTATTCTAGAAATTGTTTCCATTTTATAAGCAAAGTGGAAAGAATCAAGCTTTTTTGGGTTTGAATTCTGACTTTATATTTACTAGCTATGTGACTATATAATTTATTTTATCTCTCTGAACCTCAAGTTCATTATCTATAAAAAGCATATAGTAATACCAACTTACAATATCATTATGGAGATTACATGAACTAATCTGTGTACTTAGCCTGGTACCTGGCACCAAACAACTGCCAATTTTCATCTTTTTGTGATGTTAGTTTAGACAGTGGCAAAATTGTCACAGGCCTTGAGAAGACCACAGGAACTCCCCCATACAGAGGCCATTATAGAGGAATCTCCTATAGAATTATAGAGCAGTGACTTGGAGCATGTCCCACAGAATTGTTGAATAGTGGACTTCTATTGCAGAAAGGAAGTTTGAAAGAATCTAGTTAGCTCAGTTAGAATAATAATAGCAATAATAATAATAATAATAATGAAGCTTTCAGAAATTATCATGTTTTTTGAGGTCACTTACTGAATGCTATTCTTTAGCCTCAAGTGGCATTGTTTGTTTCATGTTCTATAATATTCAGTATGGCTTTATTCTTCCATCTCCTATAACGAAGCTACTGTGAACAGAATTTCAAGTGTAGAGAGTGGCACCAACATTTGACCTAACCTGGCTAACATGTTTGACCCTGCCATATGGTTCAGAGTTGAGCAGTTGTTCAGAAGTTTTCATAGTCCAAAGTAGTTGGCTGAGATCAATGATAGCAGGATGTTATGTTTAATATCAGCAACTGAGTGGAGGAGAGGAGGCACACCAGATTAGTGTGGCTCCACAGTTTTGTAACACAGTCCTCCATGAAAAGACAATGAGATGTGACCTCAAGCACAATGTTTGGATCAGTATACCAGGAGATTTAAGGAAATTCCATTGCACATAAATATAAATACTCATGGATAACAAATGAAAACGAAAACCTGAAAAATATATTCCAAGTTTAATGATGACTAGTTTTACTATAAGCATACCATCCCCCTCACCTTTTTTTTCTTCTGGAACTGTACCCAGAGAGACAAATAGGTAGTCAGCAAGTGCAGCAGGCAACATCAGTGCTCCACCCATATGCCTTCAATTTATTTACTACATCACTTCCCATCTCCTTGCCATATTCATGCACTCTGGTTCCCCCTGTGCTTTCACTTCTAATATCCAGCACCGGGATCTCTCTTTGGAGGACCTTCCTACAGGCCACTGCCTATTTTTCTAGAATGTTCCAAGAGCTAATGTATTTGGGAATTTACATCCCCTCACTGATGGCTGAGTTGTGCAGGAATGCAGTACTCTAAGAATAACTCTGAGGAGCAATCTCTACTATCTCTAGAAATCTCTGCATGGTTAGGCCACTTTCCGTGGGAGTTTCCTTGATACCTGACCTTTGGTTGACCTCCTCCTTTTCTTCACAATCCCACTCCCCCATTGACCCTCCAGTTTCTCCAGGGAATACTTTCTATTAAATCATTTTCACATAAATCTTCATGTCAGGGTCTGCTTCTAGGAAACCTACCCTTCAAATAGGATAGGAGATGTCAAAATTATCTTTGAAAATTGATTGTATTTCCCATAGGTATTAGATGCATGGCTTATGTATAAAATCCTAAAAAGTGATTTTGCACATTAAACTTTGGGAACCACTAAAGTATATTAAGCAAGGAATAAAGTAAGATTCTACATAGAGATTTCTGGGTCCTTAAGATAGTTTGCAAACTTCAGACAGTAAATGTAGATACATGGAGAATTCTAAAGCAGAATATATTCTGCCTCACTATATAGTTTATTTCATTATGTTTAAACATTAAGCCTTTATGCCTTGAATACGTATTAATAGTTTTGTTTATTGTTATTGGTTGGAGGGTTGAATAAGATTATATGTGGAGATCAGGTTCTAAAGTCAGCAGGAAACTTAAATGCATGTACAACAATGAAGTTAACCTGTGTCTTTTAAAATTCATTTATTAAAAGCATATGTATTGGCCAAATTCTATGTATCATATATTATTTGTGTTATTCTAAACACTGGGAATATGGCAGTAAACAAAACAAATTTATGCCTTCATGAAGCTTACATTCTAGTAGGAGGAGAGAAAACAAACAAGTTATTATATAATATATAATATGTCAGATGGAGAGACACACTATGGAGAAAAATAAACCAGGGTTAGTTGGCTAGGGAGTGGCAGGGTGGGGGTATTGCTTTATTTGGGTAGTCAGGGGAGCCTCACTGATAAGGCAATATTTGAACAGAGACCTAAAGGAAGTAAGGAGGTCACCATGCTGCTATCTGGTAAAAAATCATTCTAGGTAGAGGGAGCAGTGTGGTGGACATAGGTCCCCTGCTGGGGAATGTAGTTAAATACAGTCTTGCCACCACCCTCTGAACCCACCACCACATTCACATGGAGGCCATACTTCCCCAAGTCTCTCCCCTAGCTAGTAACTGAGCAGAATGGGGTTCTAATTCAGGACTATTCCACCTCCCACAGGCAACGGTGGCTCATAGACACCCCACTGGCCTGCCAGAACCCCCATTAGGACTGCACTGCAGTGTGAAACCTACCTATGCAATCCTCTTTCCTTACGCTCCCCATTATAGGTGTCAGATCGGCACTGTGGTCAAAGGCCCTTTCCATCTTCTCCCCACCCATTCCCTTATCTTTTCCCCACATTTCCCCTCAATACATTTCTTGCATTGCTAATTTCATCTTGGCATCTGCTTCTTGGAGGGCTCAAACTAACACAAACAGAAAATGCAAAGGACTGAGGCAGGAGCATGCTGATATGATCGAGAAACATGAAAATTAGCATGTCAGGAACAGAATTAGAGAGGAGGAGAGTGATGGGGAATATGGACAGACACAGAGCAAGAGACCAAATCGTGAGGGTCTGGCAGGCACCATAAGGACCTAGAGTTTTATTCTTTGTAATACAGGGACACCTTTGGAAGATTCTGAGCAGTGGAGAATGTGAGCTAACATTCTATCATTTATCTGTCTATCTATCTATCTATCTATCTATCTATCATCTATCTATCTTAAAGTTTATTTATTTTGAGAGAGAGTATGAGCAGGGGCAGAGAAGAGAGAGAGGGAGAGAGAGAACACCAAACACAGGCTCCTTGCTATCAGCAAAAGAATCCAACATGGGGCTCAATATCATGACCATGAGATCATGACTTGAGCTGAAATCAAGAGTCAGATGCTTAACAGACTGAGGCACCCAGGAGGCCCGATCTATCATTTCAAAAGGACCCTTGTCACTGCTGCTTTGAGAGCAGATGATTGGAGGAAAGGGCAGAAGCAGGGAGACCAGCTTGGGGGCCACTGAAGAATCCAGATGAGAAATGGTGTTTGAAGGAGGTGGGTAGTGGGGGAAGTAGGGAGCAAGTGGATGAATTCTAAATGCATTTGAAGACAGAGCCAGCAGGACTTGCTGATGGTTGAGCCTGAGGTATGACAGAAAGAAAAGCCAAAGATAATACTGAGATTTTTGGCCTGTGCAAATGGATTTAGCATTTACTGAGACAGGGAAGACTGGATATTATGAAATATCATTACAGATTTTCTAGTTTAAATAGGTTTCTCCTGCCTGTGTGCTGCCAATGATGCTTCATTGATGTTTCTACTTCATTACAAATCATATTCCTTATATCATGGTTGCAGCTGCTACTATTGCTACCTATCAATTAATGCGTACTTGGTGCCTGCTACACAAACCATTATAGATAAAATCTTTATATATTTCTTTATATATATATTTCCCACATCTCTCATTTAAACCTTACAACAACCTCATGAGATTAGCTCCAGGTTGGTTTTCTGCTTTGCTTTGTTTTGGCCTAGGTTTATGTAGAGAGTTAGTGCCAGGCTCAGAACTGAATCCAGGATGGTGTGATTCTAATGCTGTGCTCTTCATTATTCCATGTGCTTCCTTTTGACCCATGTGGCTCTTCGGTAGCTGTTTTGTGCTCACCACTGTCTCCATACCAGTCCATATGCTTCCTAACAAGTTGGTATTGAAATCAGCTTTGTATATGCTACTTCAACTACTAAGTTTCCCTGCGTAGACTAGGTTTGATAATTCTTGGTGGCATTTTGTGACTTGTATGTCTCTGACCATTGGCTTGATAATATCCAGTGGCTTCTGTGGTTGTCCCTTACCTGCCTGACACTACATGGTCCCATTCAAAACTTCTGCCTGATTTTCAGTACTTGGTCATTGGACTCAATCTCCCTCTCATCTCTGGGCTACTCTGTACCAGAAACTTCAGGGAGAAGACCCGGCCTGAAATTTCTGGCCCTGACACCTCATTTCTGATGCTACTCATGATTCCAATGTCCTGGTTAGAAAGAGATTTAGAGACATTTAATTCTTTGCTTATGCATTCCCTTTCCCTGAATATCTGAAGCTCCCTTTCAGCTAGCTGAGTTAGTTATAACTTGAGAACACTTATGGTATTTGACATATATGAATTATATAAGCAGGTTGGGTTTCTGCTGCAAAAGAAAAGCCAGAACAGTGAAAAATTGACTAATTGCAGACACACTTTTTCCTATCCATTCACAATCTTTTATATAAACTTGAACATTAACTCCTTATTATTTGGCAACAACAAAGTGCACTTGCAAAGACTCAGCTTCAAAATGGCCAGCACTTTCTGACATCCTCCAGCTAATAATAACTCTGGACTATGGACATCTGATCAGAATTAATTGCAGCAGACTGGAGTCCTGCAAATGTTAAAATGTCTTTAGTTTTACAGACCAATAGATGTTACAGTTCAGCAGTTCTGCATTATTAGTAAGCTTCTTGAATCTTGAGGGAGGGAGCCCAACAAACCGTTGTAACCTTTATAAATTAAATGAGAATTAGTGCCTGTGCTTGTTGACAGTATCAAGAACAAGGATGCAGAATAAAAATAACACCTTTTTTTATATCTACCAAACAATTTAATATAAAAAGCTCGATTTGCCTGAGCAAAAATAAAGCAGTCAGCTAAATATAAAGTATTCATCATATGCAGGGGAAATATCTGACATGTTTAGGGAGTAGACTGATAGACAAAGAGAAAGAAACCCTAATAAAAAGGTCAGAATGTAATTTAAGAGGTTAATGGTTAGACCATGATAGCCAAGAAAACATTAGTCTCCAAATCAAGGTGAAAGTCTGTGACTTTCTAAAGGTCCTATCTAAACTCCTAAAGGACCAAGAGACTGGGATTTCTACATGTCACTTGTTCTTCCTGTGTTACATGTTCCCATTAACAAGTGGAACAGCTTTATTATTGAGGACAAATAATAAAAATGGATGCATAGAGTTTGGGTAGATGGTCAAAATTTAAAATAAGCTACCTATAGCTGTGATAGGGTATATGGTGGTATATGGGAGGGAATAATAGGTGGACATGAGAGAGAAACTCAAGAGACTTTTCATGCATTAACTATGGCATGACTATGGCAGACTATGGCAAAAAACAAGAAGTAGTTTTTGAAAACTGTTAGATTGGATTGGCAGAAATGAAATAATCTATTATTTTCATTAGCAACAAAGAGCATTCATCCCAATATATACCTGTTGACTAACTTGTGCTTAGTGTCTCAGAGACAATAAGACATTCATATTGATTTTTCATTCATTCTGCATCATTTATTATGCACCATCCATATATTAAGTATTGTGTTAGAACACTAGGCCAAAGCTGGCAAGTCCTAGAACCTAGTGCCACCACATGCCCATTGTTCCCATAACAGACATCACCAATCAGCCACAACACTGGTATCACCAATCAACCACAACACTAGTTCCATTGCTTCTGATTATGGTCTCAGAGTCTTTTTCAGCACAGATATGGACCTTTGCTATTAGCACAGACCACACAGAGGTTACTGCAATAAAATGAGGTAGCAAAGAGTGAGAACTAGAATGAAATTAGAATGGTGAGGATAGGGAAATGAATACATTTGAAAGACACTAAAAGGGTAAAAGAGACAGGACATTGTCAGTGATTGGATGCTGGCTGGGGATGAAATTTGCTGGGGCAAAATTAATAATGACACCAAGGTTTCTAGCTTGCTCAACTGGGTAGACAAAACACCATTTATTGAGATGTTTGAGGGAGAGGAACATCTGTAGGGGGAAAAATAAGCTTTAAATATTTTGAGTTTTAGTTTCCTGTGGGTCATCCAAATAGAAATTAAGAAATTGGATATTTGAGTCTGTAATTCAGATGCATGATCAAAAATAATGAATGAGGAGACAGTTTAGAGGGTTGTTGTAACACATGGATACTGGAGTCCCATTATCTGGGTTTGAGTCTTCATTCCACACGGTGCTAGCCGTATGACCTTGGTGAAGTTCCTTAGTATACCTTAACCTTGAGATTTTTCATGGTTAGCATAGAGATAATTATAGTATCTATCTTAGAGGATCATCTTGAAGATGAAATGAATGCTGGCAACACACAGTGAGCACCATATGAATACTAGCTCTTATTTTTGTTGTCATTACATCTAAACAGTGCTAAATATTTGTAGAATGAATGAATCCATGGGGTAACCCAGAGAAAGTTTAGAGAATGAGAAGACAAGAGGAATAAAAAATAAACTTGGGTTTATTATACCTTAATGAGTTGGTAATCTAGTTGTATGAAAATTCAAATGCCTTGATATGTCCATGAGTGAACAAAGAAAGAGTCCAAATCCAAATGGTAATTCTTATCAGAACACAGAAAAGAAATTCAGCGTGACAGGCCAGAAGACTATTTGAGGACAAAATGAGGCAGCTAACCTTGAACTAGGTAGGTCCTTCTAGAGGGACAGTTCTGTCCAAAAAGCAAGTGTTGGCTAGCCAAATACCCACAGTTGGTTAAAAGGCAAGATAAGGAAGCAAGACACAAGGTTTCATTGATAACACTGGTTGGCAGAGTTGCGGCAAGCAGTATAGTGGCCAAAGCAGTTATTTCCATGTCGCTGGAAATAACAACATGAATTCATAAATTTGGTGTACTCCCACGACAAACATGCTCCTGAAAAGGTATACAAGGATCACAGCATTGTAAATCTGTGTTTTGCAACATATTGTGTTGTTGTGATCTATGTTATTAGTTACTCATATAACTGGACTGGCAGGGCTTATAGAAACCAGTGCTAGTGAATGACACCCCATCCCACAGGTTCTCAAGTGAACCACCACCACCCCGCCCCCACCCCAGGTCATCCTTGATTCCTCTCTTTGCTCTTCACTCCCTGAATTAATTAAGAGTACTCTTGACTCTAAGTTTCAAGGACATCTTACATCCATTATCGTTTTTACATCTCCACTCCTATTCCTGATGCCAAACAGAATCTTCTCTCACCTGGGTGACCTGCAGTAGCCAGCAGTCTCTCTGCTTCTCCCTATAATCCATTCTCCAAATCAAGCCATGTAACTCCTCAGCTTAAAGTAAAGCCCAAATTTGTATGGGTTTTGTATGACCTATAAAGCTTTGTATCACCTGACCCCTGCCTACTTCTTTCATTTTGTCCTTCTTCCCATCTTCTTTTTTTAATTTTAATTTTATTTGAGAGAGAGAGAGAGAGAGAGAGAGAGAGCAAGTGAGCAGGGAAGGAGGAGGAGGAGGAGGAGAAAGAGGAGGGGAGAGGGAATTCCAAGTAGTCTCTATGTCTGATATGGGGCTAGATCCCATGATCCTAGGATCATGACCTGAGCTGAAATCAAGAATCAGACACTCAATCTACTGGGCCACCCAGGTGCCCCCCTCCCTTCCCATCTTCTAATATGCTTTAGCTTCACTGGCCTTCTTACTCTTCTCAAATACACCAATCTCTTTCTCGACTGAAGGCCTTTACATCACCTGCTCTTCCTTCAGGTCCTGTAGACTTTCAGAAGTCTGATCCCTTCTAATCACTGGGTTTCTCATTTCAAGTATGTTCCCCTCAGGGAGCATGTTACAGACGCTCTGTACATCCCCATTTCTCTGGTCACTTTCTAAGAAATCCTGTTCAATTGTCTTCACTGCCATTTTCTGATATTTTCACCTTGCTTTATTTGCAACTTTTTTGTTATTGTCACCCCCACTAGAATATAATTTCCACAGTAGCAGAGACCAGGGCTGGCCAGCTTATCCACTGGATACAGTAGGCACAGTGCCTTGAACCGGTGATACTTTTGGGGCCCATGAAAATGTTTTAATTTCTTTAAAAATTAGGGGAAATGGGCATAATAACTCCAATGAATATGAAATAAGGAATCCAGGCTGGATTAAATTTGTTTTTAAATATAGTCATAAAATACAATTTTTAATATTAAAAAAAATTTATTGTCAGTTTGAGAGAGAGAGACAGGGAAAGCAAGCACGAGTGGCAGAGGGGCAAAGAGAGAGAGAGAGAAAGAGAAGGAGACACAGAATCCAAACCAGGCTCCAGCCTCTGTGAGGCTCCAGGCGCTAAGCTGTCAGCACAGAGCCTGACCTGGGGCTCGAACTCATGGACCATGAGATCATGACCTGAGCTGAAGTTGGACGCCTAACCCACTGAGCCAACCATATGCCCCTAATATTTTTATGGTTGAAGGAGTCCATGAAAGTCATAGGTAGCCATGATGGGGACTTTGTCAGTCTTGTTCATGGCAGTGACTCCAGCACCTAGAACTATACTGGGCACAGAGCAAGCTCTCAAAATGACTTTGTTGTTCAGATAAATTTAAGTAGCTTGATAACTTTGGAGTCTGGCCTAAAAGAACCCAGGTTGTGTGTATATACACATGTGCATGTAGGTGCATGTGGTCATGTGTGTTGGACATATTCTTTTTGTCCCCTACGTCCACTGTCTGCCCTTGTCTACTTGGCTCTGGGAATGAGGAAGCTGATTTCTATGTATTCCTATGGTTTCAGATTGAGTTCAGCCAAGGGGCAGCGCCAGCAGGAGATCTGAGAATGGGACAGTGAGGTCTCAGGATTTATTCCTGGGGTGCCCTCTCTGCTGAAGAGTCAAAATGGACCTCCTTCCCCCATTACCCTAATGACCGCTGATAATAATGATAATAATAATAATGATAGTACTAATTAGTATTTACTGAGATTAAATCTGGTGTCAATATTTTTATGTAGCAAAATGATATGATAGCATGATTGACAGCCTTTATTTTATAGTTGAGTTTTGCAGCACAAAAATGTACTGCATCTGTGTCCTCAAAGGTCTCTCTTGATCATTTGACATTCATATGTTCTCTTCCGATGTGCCTTTTCTCTCTCCATGCTTGTAAGCTTTTCCTTCTTTTGTTAGTAGGTCTAGCTTTATTATGTCTTCACTTGTCAATTGATGTAGTACGTGATTGAGCAACTTTCCAATATCACTGTCATTAACTTTATGAAATATTGACTCTTATGCAGTCTATGTGATTTCATGAGCAATGTGTTTGCTCTCTGGTTCCCCTGAACTTAGCCCAATTACTGTGTCATGATGTGAGCCTTTAGTATTAAGTGGTCCTTGTTTCTGCAGGAATGGCTAGCATCCTGTTTCCCAAACTTCTATTACAAAAGAATCCACATAGCACTTAAAAAACACTTTGGTTCCTATAGGAAAAGTTTTGGTTTTTTCATGATAAAAGTAGATACATGGTAAAGCCTAAGTTCTTGCAATAAGCAAAAGACTATGTGGTTCCTGGTTTCTATGGCATAAAGAGTATGTTTCCACTTTGTTGGCTGCTCTTTGTTCTTCCCTTTTTTCTTTTTACTTCTGTCGTTTTCTGCAGAAGAATCAAAATTTCAAAATATACAAAATCTAAAGCTAAGATCTTGAAGTCATTTTAAAGATAAGTGATGGATAATTAAATGAGACAATATATATAAATGTACTTTTAAAAGTATCTAAAATTAATTACTCAGGTAAATTTGGTTTTAATATATAATCAGTATTAGCCCTAATGGCTAAGTTCATTATAATAATCAGTATATAAATTTCCTGGTAATATGACAAGTGCTTGGAAGTACATCTCATAAATTATTAGTAAAATGTGAGATAACTAACATTCATTTTTACATTTATTTTAGACAAAGATTTTTGTCATATTTCTAAGTAGCTCACAGCTATATAGGTAAGTTCTTTTGATTTCTTCATTTTATCAGCTCTCAAAATGGCAGTAATATTTTATAATGTTCCCAAAATATTTGCTTTGCTAAACCATATAAATTATATCTCATGCCTAATCATTAGCACATCATCATAGTGAAATTTAGATAATAGTTGGAGGCATCAACATTTAATTATGAGTTACGATTTTCATGATATTCTTACATGAGTGTTTCATCAATAGCTCTGGTCTGACAAAGCCAAGTTTGACCCTTTATATTATCTGCTTTCCCTCCTCCAGGGTACTCCTTCAGTATAATGGCACTCTGATTTTTGCAGTAACTTAGGGCAAACATTTCTAGGTCATCTTCCATTTGTTCCTCTACTGCCATCTCCACCCCTCTTCCTCCTCCTTCCCCCAGTCCTCCATCTAAGAAATCATCTGATCCTGTTGCTTTTTTCCAGAAGGGGAACAGGGAGGAAGATGTCTGACAGGGAGCTGTAGAGAGACATGGCATATTTGAAAACCGACGCTCAGTGCTGACAGGATACTGACTGAATCTTGGGGGAGAGCAGTGGTGGGAGATCAGCATGTTGAGGAAGATCCTGTAATGCCTTCAAGGTCTTGCTTAGGAATTTGGATTTTATACCTTACTCAGAGGGAAGTCACTGGGAAACAACAACAATAACAACAGAAAAATGTAGGATTGGAGATTAGCATGGTAAGTGCAATGAAAGGAAGGTGAGGAAGTTTCACGTGCTGATAAAAGAGTGATTGACAGGAAAACAGGGAACAGGGGCTCATCAGGGAAGGAACTAAAGCTGAAGATTGAGGGAGGGGGTGGGTCATACCAGGAGAGAAAGGAGTGATGCCAGAGAGCAGTATAGAAAGAATGAAGAAGCAGAGCAAGTAGAGGATGTAAGGTGGTGGTCAGAGGGAAATTTCAGACTTAGAGGTTTGAAAAGAGTATGATCCTGAGAGTCACTTATGTCAGGTCCACAGTGAATACCTTTGAAATAGATGAGGGGCAAGAAACTGGGAGGCGAGGGCTTTGGTGGTGGTCATTATGGAGGCTATTGTTATTACAAGAATGGATGGCAGTGTTCAGAGTGGAAAGGAAATTTTCAACATATGGAGGAGTATGAAGTGGATGTTGGTGGATGCTGGGAATGGGGCAAAGCGGAAGAGCTTATCAGTTAAGAGCACCAGCTGGGTTTGAATCCTGGCTCCACCACTTTCTGTTTGTGTGGCCCTGGGAAAGTTAGGTTCGTACCTTTGTTTCTTCATTTGGAAAATAGAGATGATAGCAATAATAACTTCCACAAGGTCATTATCAATATTACACAAGATAAAGCATTAAAGCTCTCAGAAAAGTGCCAAGCTCACAGTGGGTGCCCAGTCAATATTAGCCATTATAACTCAGAGGTAGAGAAGTAAAAGTTGTTTTTGGCCTTGGAAGGAGGCAGGAAAATATTGGCTCTCCTTCCTGATGAGGGCAAGAAAAAAAAGTGCCTGGGAGAAAAATATGTCCATATTTAAAAAACAAACTTATATAAAAAAAGCCCTATCTTCATGTACAATAAATGTCATTGAGAATTTAAGGTAGCTTCTTGGCAATGGACTGAACTTCTGGCGATCTCTGGGGAATGACAGCTGTCCAGAGGATCTGACTCATGGCCAGGACAATGGACAACAGTGATGAGAGAGGCAGAGGGGTGAGATATAGAGATAAGAGACAGAATGGCTACTCAGCCTTGGAATTTCAAATGGAACTCTGAAGAGGGGTGGTGGGTAGTAGTATGTTTGCAACATCCCATTCTCTGGTGTAGACAGTAGACACAGTTATGACTAGTTTGGTTGCACTATAGGAGCCTCAGATTGGAGGTTTATCAGACTGCATTTTAGTTGAGTGTTCTGAGAAATCAGAAAATGCCATGGGGGACCAGCTCATTTAAGCAGATGTGACAGATTCAGATGCAAAATATTGTATTCTGTTTGCTCTTGAAATTTTCTCTAAAACAATTAATTCTACCCATATCTTAAACCTCATTTAATTTTACTTTAGGTTATTGAGTTAAGTCTGGAGTTTATCTTTTGGATGTAACCCACTTTGTCTTCCTGGTTGTAACTCTTGCCTCTTGGGGAATAATTTGGCTATACTTCCTTAAGACATAGCAGTCTCAGACTACTTTGGATAACCCCCCATCTTAGATTGGGTTCACTGGAAACATACTTAAAGATGAAAAGTTAGGTGCAGAAAGTTTATTGGGAAGTGCTCTCAGGAGATACACCTGTGAGGAGGCAAGGATGGCAGCATTGGGCAGAAAGAGAAGCTGATATGCAGTGAGGTTGCAGCAGAGACGTCAACCAACCCTACAGGGGCTCTAGGGCTGAGATGGCCTTTCAGAGTTGTCCCCCTTGAGGCCAAGGAACCCGATATTTATAGCCAGTCATTGACTGTGGATTGCTCCCTGGGAATGGGCATAAACTTGGGTGAGGTAGTTCCCTGAGGCTGAGGGAATATCCCAATGAGGAATACTTCCAGGAGCCTTTATTAGCCAACATTTCCAGCTGATGAGGGATGGGTGTCGGCCTTTGAGAGCAGCCACAGTGTTGCTCTCTGGCCAGGCAAAGCACCACAGTACCTACTACATCCTCTTTGTACAATGTACACACAGTGTACACACAGATTTTCCAATGTACACACAGTGACTGATTAAAATTACCCATACAACTGGCCTTAGTTTTTGTAGGGTCATGTTGGGGGTGAGATGGGGGATGAAGAGAAAGGGAGTCAAACAGGAACAGTAGGAGAAGGCTGAAATCTTATTTCACACCCTTCACAATTTTGCCCAGGGACACCCACAAGAGGCAAGGCCAAATACACCACAGAGAACGAAGGTTGGTGTAATAAATGTGGAAATTACTCCCATGGGCCATGCAAAAAAGAAGAAGTTTGTGCATTTTGTACTACTCTCTCTTTCCTTAGCTGCACATCTACAGACCATCTTTAATATCTATGAGGTCATCATTCCACTTGGCAACACTACTGTGGAATTACACAGAAATTGATCTACATATCACATGGCGGCTAACAACGAGGAGAATGAGCTTTCAGTGATTATTGAAAAGTTAAGGGACTAATTATGACAAAACTACTGCCTTTTCTGGAGAAGTTACCCTTGCAGAAGAAAGAGCAGTGAATCCTCCCACTAGGAGAATTTTTTTAAAGATAAGAGCTTGGCTCTTAATATTAAATTAAAGGTAATAAAGAAAATTTTAAACTCTGAGGGACGAAAATAATGGTAGTTCTGTTCTAATGTATGGAGTTTTGCAATGCCTGATAAAAAAGTACCATCTGGGCTGTACCAGGACTATAAAATTAATATCCACTGACCTGTCTGAAATATGCTCTTGTGAGTGATTGTGTCTCCAGCAGGTTATTTGGCTTTTCTTAGTACCAAAAATGTGCATCATCCACCATAGGGATGGAAAGATCTCCTTTTAGTGGTGATTATTGAGTTATTTCCCCATGATCTCGGAGAATTTTTGATCCCCTGACCACCAAGAGGCCACTTTCAATACTTTCAATTCCAAAAGCAAAAGTCATGGAACACTCCTCCCTTTCATTCACTGGGAAAATTTCTAAATGATGACAATTCTCTTATTCCCTGGGAAAGAATAAAGGAATATGGAAGATGTGTTAGAAAGAAATTTCAGATATATCCCTCTTCATTAAAGTGTGAATTTCATTCTAAATGTGCTCATTTCCTAAGTTGTAAATTATAGTCCGAAAAAAAAAATAGAACCTGGCTATTCCTAAAGTTTATGAAATCACGTAGTCTTTCCTGATGAAAAATTCCCTGCTCAACAACCAATTTGCCACTAATGATAATAAGGTCGTCCAAGTGCACAGCTGTTGGGTTTCCAATGTACACACAGTGACTGATTAAAATTACCCAGTAAAACCATGGAAGTGGGCTGTTATACTGGTTGGAAAGTTGTACATAGAAAGAAGCCGAAGGCATTGATGGAAACTGGTTGGTCAGCCTGCCATTAATTAGCAAGGGAAACCTCTCCTGTTTTAAATAATTTATACCTGCATCCAAAGTAAGTAAGAGGAGTATAACAAAGGAAGCATTACTGCTTACCAGGAGAACTTCTCCAAACACAGTTTACCAGCATAAGAGGTAACTGGGTTTGAACACAGTTCACCTTGTGACAAAGCTCAGCCTGAACAATTGATTCTTCTGATGAAATGATTTAATGTGCAACTGAAACTAGTTTGTCTACTAACCTAGGTATAAGGAGCATGTGGTGCTTTCGTATCTTTGGCGGGCAAACGGCATCAGACATTTTTCGTTGTTTATTCTATACTTTTAGGGACAAGAAAAATATCTTAGATCCTTAGACCATTTCTTTTTTGTGTATTTGACTTAAATAGCTGGCAAAGCCATTGAAATAAGTGCCATTTTATTAAATGGGAAAAATGTAGATTGATTCCATTCCTATAAATAATAAATTCTCTGAACATGTAAAATATTTCTGAAGCTGCATTAATGCACATTTGCATTTCTCTTTAATATGAAACAGCTGTTGTATTTTTCATTTTATGGCATTTTAAAGAGAAGGAAAGGATTGGGAACCAACATGAATCACAGGTCCCTACTGCATTTCGTTAAAGACAATATCACATTAATTCCTGTTGCTTCTGAGTCTGGTGGAGAACAGAAACTTGCTTCATTTTTAAAACCCTGAAAGTTAACATAGAAACTTTAATGTAAGCATTTAAATTATCAACTTGGAATGAGAAAGTGAGTCAGACCTGATATGCATCAGCCTAACTGCACCACTCTGGATTTAGGAGTTGGAAAGGTATAGAATTTACTTACATAAATCAAATCATCCTGATGAAAGGTAGCCACGTAAATCCCCATTTTTCACCTGGCATTCTCATTTGGATAGAAGAATTGATTCTTTTAGCAGTGGATTCAGCTGCCTTCCTTCTTTTGCTAACATGGTTTCTTTACAATTATGCAAACTAAATTTCAGTCACCTTCTTTATCATGGCCTTGGGAAATAAAAACCTGGCTGGTTAAATACAGCTGATGTTTTTCATTATAGTTTGATAACCTACATTCCACATACAATAACCAAACCTAGATTTTTTTTTTCCTGACATCCTGAGCTGAAAATCAAATTAATTTTCAGTCACCCTGGACTTGTGGCTTCGTATTTTCAATAGGATTCTTAGTGTACACTCTAAGAGGACATTTTGTTCTCCTTTCTGCCGCCTTCTACTTATGATTCTATACTTTAGCGTTATGGCCTCAGGGGGAAAAACACTATATTTTAGAGTCAAGTATATGTTGGGCAGGATTTTGACTGCTTCTTGTCTGCTGTGTGAATTTGGCAAGTTAAGTGAACATTCTGAGCTTTAGGATCTCTGTTTGTTAAATGAGAATATTTAATTGTTGCCTCCCAAAATTTTTATAAGGGCTGAAGGGGAAAATATGAGTAAAAATACTCCATTGCCTAGGACCCAGTAGGAACTCACAGATGGTGGCCTTCTCTCTCCTTCTCTCTTTCTCCTTTTTTCCCTCTCACTTCTAGCTCAAAGGACAGTGGCCAGGCAGTCGTCAAGGACTCTGTCAGCTGCGGGCTAAGTGTCTCCCACGGTGTGTTAAGTGGCATGAGAAAGTTTCCTGCAGATGACATAAGTCACAACCACTGTATATATGACAACATATCTATTTGTGTAGAAATTTCAACCCCAGGCTCAGCATGACACATCATTTTCTGAAGGCAAATTACAAAAGGCAGCCTTGAAGGCATGGAGAATCTCAAAGTTCTCTAGGGATGTTTGAGAGGAGGGCACTGTCCCAGACTTGGGATAGAATCTGTGAGTCCCTTTCAGGGCTCCTGGAAAGCTTTTTGACTGGAAGCTAAATAAGGCAGCAGGAATCTACCACACCAGGGTATGGCCATGGTCAAGACCAGACTACTCAGAGTTAACAAAACCAAGAATATATGCCAGGATTCAATGCCTGCAAATATATTTTATTCTTACAAAAAACTCTACAGTGCAGGGAGGATTCCTCATTTAATCACCTCGATTCTTACAACTCTTTTTTTTTTCTTTTTTTGAGAGAGAGCGAGTGTGCAAGTGTGCCTGCACACATACAAGCAGGGGGGAAGGGCAGAGACAGAGGGAGGAAGAGAATCCTAAGCAGGTTAAATGCTCAGCGTAGAGCCTGACACGGTGCTCGATCTCACGACAGAGAGATCATGACTAGAGCTAAAATCAAGAGTCAGATGCTCAACCAACTAAGCCACTTAGGCACCCTGATTCTTTCAACTCTTATGCAGTGAGTATTATTTGCCTCATTTTATAAATAAGGAAAGAGAAGCTTATTGAGACAAAACTGATACCAAAACATTGGTCTTTCCGTAGCAGGTGGTAGTGGTGTGTAGAATGTGCACGTGTGGACTCTAGAATCAGACACCTTGGCCTGAAGCACAGTCCTGACACTTCCTTGCTGACTGTCCATGGGCACTTTACTTAACTTGCTTGAATTTCAATTTCCTCATGTGAGCAATAGGAATATCTATAGGGTTGCTCTGAAGACTCAATAAGATGGTGGGCTAGTTGTGCAAACACACCCTTGAATCTTTCTTTTCTCTGTCTTCATCCCTCCTCCTTCTCACCAAACTCCCAAACCTCTCTTCTTGTAGCCTTTCTCATTTCAACAACATGTACCCCGTCCATTCATTAGCTATTAGGCCCATAGCTTAGAGTCATCCTTCATCCCTCTCTGTTCCCCTATGCCTTTCCCACCCCTCAGTCCAGCCCACAAGTCTCTCAGCTCTGCCTCCAAAATACTCTGTGAATCTATCTGCTAATCTCCCTTTATACTTTCAAACACATGGTCCCTAACTGGGCAACTGCTTTTACATATGCCCCTTACAGTCTTTTCTCCACATTACAGCCAAAGTGACCTTTTAGAAATATAGATTGTATCATATGACACTAGTGCTTAAACTCTTCCAATGGCTTCCTGCTGCACATAGACTAGACTCTAAACAAATTGCCTGCATGATTCCTGTTTACCAGTCTGAATGTATCTCATACTCTTGTTTTCCACACCCCTGCCACACTGGTCACCCCAGGGCTTTTGAACATGCTACTTCTCTGTTTGGAATATTTTCTCTCATGTTTTAGATTTTAGATCTAAAATCAAAGTTCTGTATATGATCTCAGAGAGTCCTTTGGACTCCCTGCCTTAAGTAGATCCATCCCAGCCACTCTGTCTTACATTATTGCTGTCCACCTTTCCTCTCAATTATTTATAGCACTTAACACCACCCTGTGTTATTTCTTTGTATGCTTCTTTGATGGCTTATTAGTATTTGTCCCTGTCCACTAAAACATGCTCTAAGGGGTCTGGGGCTTAATTTGATAATCAGTAAATAGTTCTGGGGCAGAGGAGGCACTCAGTAGATATTTGTTGAATGAATGAATGAATGAATGAATGAATGAATAAAAACAGCACAGCACATACAGTAAATACAATGCTATACTTTCTTCCTGTACTGAAAGCAGAGGCTGGAAGTAGTTTCAAAACCAAGCAGAAAATAAGGAGGTGGCTGGGGCACAGTATTGCATAGTGTAAAGAAGACAGCCTTTGGAGTCAGGCTGGCCAGGATTTCAACTCTTTCTCCTAAGCCTCAGTTCCTCTATTTGTTAACTGGGAATAATGATATCCAAGCTACATAGAGCTGTGAGAATGAAATGAAATGATTTACAAAATGTTTAGTACCAAGACTGCTGTAAACTCTAAATAAATGGTCATTCTATTATTTTTGAGACCTTGACAATTTGGTAAAAGTGAATTTTGTTGATTCACAAATGCTTTCTTTTTCCCTTTCTCCTTTCAGATTTGAGCTTGCTGGACTTGAGCATCAGGCTTGTGTTGGTTTAAGGGTTTGCAGGGTAAGGATAATTGCAAGACAAAGAAATAATTAGTCAAATTTCCTATGGTTTTCTTCTGTAACTTTTTAGTTGATCCACATCATTTGTGGTTTGTTTATCTTGATTGTCAAAGGACTCAAATTAAGAATAATTTTAATTTTATAAAACTGGTGCTATATTGACATATTGGGCAAAAGTAGTCAATTTTCACAAATGAATCTTCTCAACTGAATCAGATCAGATGTCCTTCAATCACATAAGATACTTACTGTGGTGGGGAAAGAAATGATTTGAATGAAATGTATGGTTGATTCCATACTCATTTATAAAAGTGGCTCAAACTATGGCAAATTTTTATGATTTGTTCCAGGTCATCTTCTAATGTGCATGTTATTAAAAGAGTGTGAGCCCACAGACTCATGGAGTAGTGGTAATCAGAGGGCAAATGTCCCCAATATTACCTCAGGATCAAAGCCTGTCATTCCTGGGCTGATGGGTATTGGTCCCTGCTCCCTGTTTTTGCTCTCTTTGAAGCAAATTAACAAAAACTATGACTTAGTGGTTATCTTAATTATCTTGAGAGTAACATCCTTTGTGTGTCAGCCAAATTCATGGCAATTCCATATTATTGGATGGAAGGGACTAAAGGCCCAAAAGATAAAAACTCTAACTCATTTTACATGAATTATTTTGAAAAGTAATATTTCTTTTAGGAGAAGATGTTCCTGTCTTCCTTATTCAGTTCCCTTGACCTGGAATGCCCTTTCTTGGCCCACCTCTGAATATCTGAACTCTGCTCAGTTCCAAATTCCTGCTACTTTCTCTATGAAGACTTTCTCTCTGCTGTACAATATGGTAGCCACTAAGCATATGTGACTATTTTATTAAGATTAAATAAAATTAGAAATTCATCTCATTCATACTGGCCACATCTAAAGGACTTGATAGCTACATTGGACTACCTACTGGAGAGCAGTGATAAAGAACATTATTCAACATTGCAGAAAGTTCTATTGGATAGCACTATTCCAAGAACTGCAGATGAACACACAGTACTCCCAACTTTCTCTGTCTTCTTGTAGAGCCTTGCTTGTTCCTTTTCGGAGCATGTCACTTTCTACCTTGATTTCTATCAGTGACTGTTTTCAAATGATGCTATGTAGAGTTCAACATGATTCAGGGTCTCACTGTACCACGGCAGGAGATACTAAATCATCTGGAATCCAGGACTTTGACCTTCCACTTCAGCCATTTTGTCTGTTTATCTGGTGGAGTTCTATGTGTGATTACTTTTGCTAAAAGTTTGAAAACCACTGTCCTCTTTACTCCTATTATATTTTCTGCTCAGACCCCTTGAGAACAGGATTTACTTTTGATTCACTTTTTCACCTCCACACTACTGTGGGTTTCCACAGTAGACCCTCAAGATTTCTGGTTGGTTGAATGAATGAGGAAGGCCCTAGAGCCTATGGCGAAACACAGCTCCATTCCATAAGCTCTACAGTACACTTACTGAAACTTGTTTGCAATCAGATCTCTCACGAATCAGGGACTGGATGATTTTCCCAACATCCTCATCACTGTCAGTGTTAGCAAAAATGTAGTTTATGGGATTTTAGGCTCCATCAATTACTTTCTTTTCTAACAATTATTTGGGTTTTGATTTACAGTTTGGTTTACCTTTTCTGATCTGTTTACACCTCTTAACAACCTTCCATTCATCCAGTTCTCCCTCTAGGGAGTTTAACCAGATTGGCCAATTAGCACTTCCTTTTTAACAAAAAGATAAATATTTCAGTCTACTCAAGTATGGAGGACACCTTGTAGTGATGAGATAAATCAGGACTTCCCTATAGATTTTTTTTTTACCTAGAGAGAGTGCATCACTTGAAACAATTACAACAGTAATAATGCATACACGTAATTGCATGTTTCATGGTTATATATCCACTGGAAGCTTTGATTTCTCCTTGGAGTCAAGGACTGTGGAATCACATGAGATTTCTCAGTTGGCTTGGAGGTTAGATGAGTTCTGTTGTTTAATAATTGTAATGTATGATGAATGTTAGTGTAAAGTGGGCTTAGCCAAAATGTATGATGTCTGACATCTGTTTCCACACCTTCACCATAATATCACTAGAATTATATAGTATTATCATGCATTCTAAAAGAGAATGTATCATGTATCCATAACAGATGGTTCTGGCCTCTCTGCTAATCGGCTGTTCAAATAAATTGGGTGACGATTCTAAGAAAGCACAAATCATGTATTAAAGTGTTATTTTATTTTAAAGAATGAGTATCACATTTTACTCCTTAGCTCTTTATTTATAGAGTTACTTGCTATGTCTCTTAATGAATTACTAGGTTTGCTGAAACACTAAATTGTCTTTGTTTAACTGAGGGTCAATGAATTGGCTTTTGATGCACTACTAATTTATAGCTGTGCAGGTGATGGTCTCAGCATCAATCTGTGATATTCTTTTATCTAGACTAATTCCAATATAATATTTCAATTTAGTTTTCACTAAAGCATTCAATTTGCATTTAAAAAGAAGTCAATATAGGATAATAAAATGGTGTCAACTGATCACTAATGAGCTGTTCCACTTGTGTAACACTGCCCTTCTTACTATGAATTGTCTTGGACTGATATCCACTACTCTGGGTGCCAGCCAAAAAGACTTGAATGTCTGCTAGTGCCATATACCCAGAGATACTAAATATGGACATACCAAATGGCTGTTTGACTGTTTATTCCATCTATGCCAATGTAAGTAGGTATGTGGGAAACACAAAACTGAACCAGACACAGTACATAACCTACTTGGGCAGTCATGAAAATAGCTAATAATAGTACAAAGAAGGGAAATAAGTGCCCTCACGAAAGTCCAGACAAGCTGTGGCAGGAATTCAGAGGGATGAGAGCTTGTTTCCTATGGAGGTTGGGAAGGCTTTACAGATGGCATGGCATTAGAGCAAGACCTAAAGAATAAGTTATGTCTGAAAAGGGTAGAAGAACATTTTTGACAATGTATTGGTTTTCTATTGCTACTGTAACAAAAGACCAAAAACTTAGTGGTTTAAAACAACAACAGTTTATCTCATAGTTTCAATGGATCAGAAGTATAGTACAGCATGACTCAGTTGGCTCTTCACTTAGGTGCTTACAAGGACAAAAATCTAAGTGTCTGCAGGACCACATTTCTTTCTGGAGACTCTGGGGAAGAATCCACTTCCAACCTCATTGACCTTGTTGGTAGAATTGAATTCCTTATGGTTGTAGCACTGAGGTCCCAATTTCCCAGTGGCTGCCGTCTGGGAGTCTATTTCACCTAGTACAGCTGTCTGTGTTCCTCATCCCATTGCCCTTTATATCTCAAATCTCTCTGCCTACTCCTTCTACTGCATCTCTTTAACTCTCACCAAATAAAATTATTTTTTAAAGGGCTCATGTGATTAAATTAGATCGAACCTACCCAGATAATTCAGGATAACGTCCTTATTTTAAGATCTGTAACATTAATTACACTTGTGAAGTCCCTTTTGCCATGTAACATACATAACATATTCACAATTTCCAGGAATGAAGGCATGGAGACATTTGGGGGGGCATTATGTCTACCACAATGATGGAAAGCAGTAGAAACTGAGGGACTCTTCATGGCATTAGTGAGGTTAGGCATGTGCAAAGTGACAGAACAAGAAACTGGGTGGGGAGGCAAAATTGATCACTCCTTCCATGTATTCCTAAAATACTTTGGTGATTCCACTAAGAGTACACTCAGGTATGTTGAGGTATTTTCTATTTGATCCTTGGGATCAGGGACCTGGCTTTATGTAATTTTGCACACCAGGGCTAGCACTCTGCCTTCTCTCCTGATGGGTAACTGATAACATATTTTTGCAGTTGGGTTGAAGAAAAGTGATGGCAATTGATGATAGAAAAATAGCATTTGGTAGGCCAAGGAGTAAATCTTTAAATGAGAATTGTCAGACTGAGGTGATAGGGGAGATAATTTCAGCAAGTGTCTTGTTGGTGAGACAGGAATCACACCGTGGAGTACACCCCGTCATCTCTCATGCTTGCTGTTTCTTACCCTCTTAGACTTGTACCACCTTGAAACTTTCTGATTTTGGAGTAATTGCTGTACCAGTTTTTTGTATTTTCAGGTAAGTTCATTGTTTTCCAGGTTTCTCAGTAATCCATAGCCCCTCCACACTGTAATGTGTTCCTCATATCTTGAAAAAATGTAATTTAATATCAGTTTACCACCTAAGCACCACTTAGTTCACTTAGCAGGTTAACAGGATAACCCTCTGACTCTGTTATTACTTTGGGTTAAATAGGGAGGCTACACTTCAGATGTCTACTCTTCTGGATTGTAGTTTGTCTACTTCACATAACCTTTCTGAGGCTTAGTATTCTCATTCACAAAATGGGCATATGATACCTCATAGATCGTCATTCAGATTAAATGAGAGTATGAAGGTAAGTGCTTGGTCCTTAGTCATTGATTAAATGGATTCATGATTTTTACATACCAATCCTCAGCCCTTCCTTAAAATGATTGTAGCACAGGGTCTTATTGGCTACACAAATGTCATTTATACATGAAACACCTAAAATATAAGCAAAAAGAAACACGGTGGCAATTGAGACCCTGGTGATAGGTTACCTCTTCTTCTCCCTTCCAACTGGTCCCTCCTTTTTCCTACTATTCCTCCCTCATTATGTGGGTGCCTCTGTCTCGGTCCTGGAAAAACATGGAACAGATTCAGTGTCAGGGGTCCTCTGTCAACCTGAGAGAGTCCCCAATCCAGCCTGTAGTGAAATCCCTCTTCTCTAGGATTTGTCTTACTTTTCATTTGGCAGCTCATCATGTGCTGTCCTGTGACACTTGTTCTCTTGTTTTAAATATCAAATGTTTATATCTCATCTCTCAAACTACTGTATGAGCCTCTAGTCACTCATTCAAATGCATTTTTGAGTACCTTCTATGTGCTAGGCACTGGAGAGGCAGTAGGGTCAAGATACACTAGCCCTTGAGTTGGTAGTCTAGTGTGGAAGATGGATAGTTAAACAATCGACTGTGATCAGTGTGGTATGTTTTTACAGGGGACAGAAGGGGGTTATAGGAGGCCAGTATCTTTATGCAGTCCATAATGCCTTGCATTTGATAGATAATAAATATTAATAGACTAAAAATGTTTATAACTTTACCCTGTTGGGAATTTAATTCAGCAGTATTATAGCTTGCTCTCTCCCAACTTGAGATCAGGCTCCATCAGAGATTTCCCATTAGGTCATGGGACTCTCTGCTCCCTGGTCAGAACCTGTAGCACTGCCTTCGTCAGGCCTAGCCCACGTCTGACTACCCACAATCTCTTTGTTGCCCTATTAATAGCTTAACCCAGTGACTCAGAGATTACTATGTACTTGAGAATCTATCCATGTACCAAAGGACCCTCTTTATTTTTGTTGCCCAATTCTTGTTTTTATTTTTGTCTTCTTTTCTAGTGTTAATTTTAAAGAAATAGGCCTATTTCATGGACAGGAATGTATTTTAGGAACAAGTGAAACAAAGACAAACCATTTTTGCTCTTTCTTCTTGATTGCTCTGAATTTCTGATTATTTTGTGAAGGATTGAGAGAGGGTTCATGGGCACCCTCAGAGGACTTAAAGATGGACAAGTTTACAGGCCATGATACCCAAGATAGCAGGCCTTTTATTTATGATGCTTATTCCATATGTATGCAGTTTTCGGAGACATCCTTCAGTACACTTGCTCCTTCCCCTTGAAGTCCCAGAACATTTCCTACATGCATCCAAGGACAGTGTACCTTCCAACTCCGCTCAAACTAGTGAGCATTCTCTAGCAGCAGCTCACAAAGGTGCAGGAGAGAATTATGTTACTCTGATCTTTTGCTCCTGACAAGCTTCCTCATGTGTGGTGAAATATAAATTGGATAAACCATGATTCACTATTAGATCTGGAAAAGAAATGACACTGAGATTCATAAATTAATGTGAAATCTATTTTCCGCAGTGATTGCACGATTAGGGAGAGCTCACTCACCTGTAGTTAGCAATGACAAATGATCACTGAAGAATCATGTTATTAAGTTTTCAGTGACAATTTTAAGAAAAATATTAAAAATACTTTATGAAATCATGAATGTAGCATTTGGTAAAGTGACTTTTTACCCAATACCTTAAAAAAAAAATCACGTGGCCCAATCATTACCTGAACTTCTTGACATACTAATTAACTCTGATTTAAAACAGCCATTATTTTTAGAGTTAAGCTTAGTGAACATTGTCTAATATTATTATGCGACCATTAATATGACTAGGGAAAATGAGATAAGAAAAAGAAGAAGGCAGTAATTAAGATGAGTAATTTGGTAACAAAGTTGAACTAAAGCAGGTTGGTGACTCTTCGGCATGTGATAATGGACATTATTGGTATAATTTATCTTTCAAACTAAATGACTTTACTTATCCCCTGGCCTGTTTATGTTAGATTTTTGTTTCTACAGACATTGGCAAATGAAATGATAGACATTAGAGTGAGTCTTTGGAAGTCATCAATTGTCAAGTTCAGGAATTTTGACCTCTGAATGTTACATGAAACTGACTAGATCTAGGTGCTTTCCTGAGATGTAACAATAGGGAAAATCCAGAATGAATTCAATGAGGAATATTTTGCAGCCTACAGTAGAGTCCAACATAAAATGGTCTTCCTTTTTTTCAAAAGAGTGATCAATAAGCTACCAGCTGTATCAGGACTGTATTACTGGAGGTGAATGAAATCATGAATGTTTTCTATGACTGAAATCATCATTCCTCATCCATGTCCAATGTAAAAGAAGAATTAAATAAATAATCTGGGTGTTATATTTAAGTTGTTCCACCATATGGATGTAAATCATACATTCAATAAATTTGTCCACACATTAGTTAAAAGTTTGTTATGTGTTAGACATCATTCTAAGTGCTGGAGATTCACCAAGGAATAAGACAAAATTCCTGCACTCAAGGAGGATACACCCTAATGGCAGGAATCAGAAAATAAATCAATTAACACACAAATAAACAATAAGATACCAGATTGTGATAAGTGTTATGAAGCAAAAATTAGAATGATGTCGGAGAGTGGGTGGGGGACTGATTTCAATAGAGATTCCAGGGAAAGCAAATCTGAGGAGGTGGTATTTAAGCCAAGATCTAAATAATGATGAATGAGCAGGTTACTCTAAATTGTGATGAATGAGCAGGTTACACTCTGGATAGAGGAGACCTAGTGCAAAGTCCCCAGACAGGGATATCCAAGGGACAAAGAGAAGGCCAGAGAGGTTGAAGCCCAGTGAATGAGGAGGTAGTGAGGTAAACTGAGATTGCAGAGGTAGCAGGGGCAGGTGATGCAAGGCCTTCCTGGCCATGGTAAGGATTGAGTCCAATTGCAAAGGGAAGCTCTTAATCAGAGAATGGTGTGTTCTGACATGCATTATTAAAAACTGTTTGGTTCTGGGGAAGAACTAGTGGGGAGGTTGGGGTGACAGCCTGGACTGAAGGAGTGGGTAAGAATGGGGAGAGAGAGAGAAGTAGGTGGACGGGGGGACATATTTTGGTGGTAGTTAATAATTCTTGCTGATGAAGTGGATGTCAGGTGAGAGAGGTCAAGGATGACCCTTAGGTTTTTGGCTCAAGCAACAGGGTAAGTCGTATAGTGCCTTTGAGATGGGGGAATGCTGGGAGAAGGGCAGGGGTTTTCTTTCTTTCCGTTTCTTTCTTCCTTTCTTCCTTTCTTTCTTTCTTTCCTTCTTTCTTCTTCCCTTCCCTTCCCTTCCCTTCCCTTCCCTTCCCTTCCCTTCCCTTCCTTCCTTCCTTCCTTCTTTCTTTCTTTCTTTCTTTCTTTCTTTCTTTCTTTCTTTCTTTTTTGTTGGGGAGGGGATTAGAGAGAGAGTAGCATGTAAGAATCAAGGGTTCTGTTTTGATTATGTTAAGTTCCAGTGCTTATTATACGTTTAATATACGTATAATATGTTAAGTTCGTATGCTTATTATACATTTCATCAATCATCTGCGTGCTTTTTTAATGTAGGGTCTCAGACTCATCCATATCACTTAGGAATAGATTTGGTTTCAGGTAAGAAAACAACCAAGTAGAAGTGGCTTAAACAAATAGGGGCTAATTTTCTTCTTATAGAAGCACATACGGAGACATGTAGCACAGACTTGGTGCTCAACCGTGTCATCAGAGACCCAGGGTCTTTGTAGTTCTCTACGATGCTACCCTCAGCATTTGGGTCATTGCTATGGCTATAAGATGGTAGCTGCAGCTCCAGATTTCAGTGTCCACATTTAAGTCACTGAAGTCAGAAAGAAGTGGGTAAAATGGTGCTAGACACATTTATCTTTTTTTTTTTAATCAAACAAGCAAAACTTTTAGCTCTCATCAGAGACTTACACTTATACTCATTGACCAGAACTGTTCACACTGCAACCCTTAACTGTGGGACAACCTGGAAAAGAAAATATTTAGCTGGGCACATTGATGCCCTATACAAAATTTGGGTTATATTACCAAGAAAATAGGGCCATTTGATATTGGGTAGGAAATTAACAAGTGTCTGCCAACCCAGGATATTCCAACATAGAAGTTCTGGGGCAGGAGAAGTTGGGGAGGCTGATAGTGCCACACGTTCTAATGCAAGCCAGTGTTGTATGTGAGACAAGTCTGTACATGTTGCATAAACAATAAGTAGACAGCTCTAGGATGGACAGAGCAGGGCTTCCTGTTCCTTCCCAATTCTTAAAAATACCTTTTATACCATTATTTACCTCTTTATAGATTAACAGCGCCTCTCTATGGAATAAATTAGCTTATTATTTCAGAGGTAATTGTAAACTTTTATCTTCTAGAATGTCATAATTTCCCTTATCTGGGGACCTCATGCATTCCTGGAGTCAGGATGGTTTTTGGAAACGTAGCTTTCTCCAATTGCTGGGTGAAATGATTGTTTCTGCACCCCCACCCCTCCAATTCTGTCCTGTATCAGGCTCAGTCTGCCATGCTCATCACATAAGTCAGAATAAGAGTGGATGGCAGGTCCAGTTATCTTGAGCTTGGGTATAATACAATGTGTCACTCCCCATTACAGAAATTATCATTAATTATTAACAGCAACATCTTTGACATGATGCATTGTCTACACTGTCACTGCCAAAATGGAATGGTGATTAATGGAAGCCCCTTGGATGGAATACAGCAAAGTACGATGAAGAAAAGAAAGCTCAGAAGCTTAGGGGAAAAGCACAGAGAACTGAATAGCTTGGTGTCTCTCTCTGACTCTCTCTTTCTTTAAACATAAACATACACACATGCTCTAAAGGGTGAAAAACCAGTCACTTGCCAAATTGGAAACAAACAGTTTTTTCTTAAAATTCTAGGCAACGGAACATTTGGCTTCCTCTTTGTTTTTATCTAAGCATTTGAACCTGGTATTATATGTAGGACCTGATTAGGACAAAGTTAATCTTTGGAGTTATCCACTTCCTTCTTGTTCTTCCTACTTGCTTTCAGGATGTTTTCTATGTGTCTAGGTCCTTCCTGGGAGCATGCAATGCCCTTGTACTTTCCCAGTCAGCATCCCCAACCATCAGAACAAGAGGTCTAGAAGTATACAGTCTAGAGTTGGTGCAGAGTCTGAATCATGCTATTAAGAACTTAGCCCCCTTCTAGACTCTGTTTCACCATATTTAGCTTATTGGCTGTTGCTCATGGTTACAGTATAGCTGCTGTAGCCCCAAGCACCCCATCCACATTCAAAACAGAAAGTAGGTGAAAGGATGGTGCCAGCAGCATCAATTTCCTTTTCATTAGTAAAGAAAAAGCTTCCCCACAAATCCCCAAACTATAAGGAAAGCTGGGAAAAAGCGTATTTGCCTTAGCAAGATTGAAGTTCTGGATGCTAGAATAAAGGAAGGAATAGATTGATGTCTCCACCTAGCTGGGTGATGACTGTATTGGTGATCATGAGTTATGGATGACAAATGCATCCCATCCCATAGATAACAAGGAAGACTTCCTGCACAGATGCGCATCGCAGGAGGTGGAAGGGGGAACACTGGGCTTGACAGCAGGTTGGTGAGGAATGGGGATCCTTTTAAGTCAGACCTTGTAAACCTATGCTATGTGTAAGGTTTGAGCTGCCTTCATGACCTCATTCTCTGTGAACTTTGGCAATAAATCAGTGGCTCCTGTGTAGAGTCTCTGGGAGTATCTGTCACCCTGAGAAAGGCAGGAAAGAGATCCGATCCTAGAGTCCGCGTCTTTTTTAAAGAAGGATATAATGCTCTGACACATAGCGTAATATTTGCTCTTAGTTGGAGGCCAAACAATTAACAATATTTTATCATAAAATGTCGAAAGAATGTTAATATAATTATCTGAGTCAAAATAAAAATAAAAATTGCCACTATGTTCGGAGCAACACTGACATTCTTTCCTCATGAACTAGCAGTTATTTATTCTTATCCTTTCACCTCCTCACACTTATTTTCAATGCTGGTGTTATCTGTGTTTAAAAAATGGTGTTAAAAATTATGGTGTTAAAAAAATTGTGGTGTAATTTATAAAAAGCCAGATCCTCGATTCTTAAGTATACTGTTCAGTTTTAATGAATGTATATCAAGGCACAGAGTGTTAATACCACCCCAGGAAAGTTCTCTGATGCCTCTTCCCCATCATTGGTCCCTCCTCTTCCCCAGCAGAAGCCACCACTATTCTGATTTCTATCGTTAAAGGTTAGCTTTGCCTATTTTAGAGTTTCATATAAATTGAATCATTTAGAGCATCCTTTTGTTTGTCTGTTTGGTTTCTTTCACTCAGCATACTTTTTTGAGATTGATTTATGCTGTTACATGGGTCTGGAGATTATTCCTTTTTCTTGCCTATTAGTATTCAACTGAATGATTATACCATAATTTATATACCCAGTGTCCTGACAATGGACATGTGGCTTTTGTCTAGCTTCAGGCTACTATGATTAAAGCTGCTATGAACATTTGTGCACAAGGCTTTCTGTGGACAAATATTTCGAGTTTTCTTGCATAAAAAACTAGTGATGGAATTGTTGTATTATGTGGTATTGTATGTTTACATCTTAAAGAAATTGCCAGATAGCTTCCTAAGTACCATTTTATTCTCTCAGCAGCAATGTGTGAGAGTTCCAGTTGCTCCATATTCTCTCTAATATTTGATATAATTAGTCATTTTCATTTCTGGTGGTTGGGTTTTGATATCTCATGGTTTTAATTTCTGTTGTGCTGATGATCAATAATGTTAAGTATGTTTTCATCTGCTTATTGACTATATCTCTTCTTTTATAGTGTCTGCTCAAATATTTTTGCCATTTTTTTATTGGGCTGTTTGTCTTTTTATTTTTGAGTTGTGAGAGTTGTTTATGTATTCTGGATACAAGACATTTGTCAACATATACATTGTGGATACTTTCTCTTAGTCTGTGGCTTGCCTGTTCATTTCCTTTGTAGTATTTTTGATAAGTAGAAGCTTTTAATTTAAATGGAATCCAAGTTAAGTTTTTGTTGTTTATCCTTTTTTGTTTTTTTCCTAAGCAATATTACTTGGAGGTCACAGAGATATTCTTCTATTTCTTCTAATAACTCAGTTGTTTTGTGTATATACCCATATAATCCATCTTGAATTTATTTTTCTGTCTATGGTGTGAGGTAGGGGTCAGGGTTTGGCTGTCTTTTTTTTTTTTTTTTTTTTTTTTACTCAAATGTGTACCATGATAATACATAGAAAATCTGGTAAGCTTTCCAAATTAGAGATAGTCTTTCTGGCTCACTCTGCTATGGCTAGTGGGATAGCAAATATATATAATTTAGTGACTAACAGCATGGTTTGGAATCACAATCCTGCCAGTAGCTAAAAATGTGATGTTTGTAAATTGATCATCTTTATTTCTTCATCTATCAAATAGCAATAGTATCTGGTCAAAGAGTTCATGTGAATGTTTTATCTGTAAAGTTACAATAGTTCCTATGTTATGGGGTTAATATGAAGATGAAAATAATTTGTATGTGTAAAGTACTGGGATGAGTACCTCACACTAACCACTGTATAATACTAGCTATAATATATAATAATGATATAGCCTAACTGAATTCCTCCCCTTGATCTTTCTTATTTCAGACTGGCCATTCACTGAGTGCTTACTAATAGGAGGAACCTTTATTAGGTACTGGGGATGGTATAATGAACAGGACAGGTGTGATCCCTGCTCTTATGATATTTCAGTCTACTGAGGGAGAAAGACATTAACTCAATATCACGGAAAGTGGTTTAGAAGCAGTGTATAGAGTGTTAGGACAGCCTTAAATCCAAAGGCCCCATTCCTTTCTGCGGAGTCAGGGAAAGCCTTTCTGAGGATGAGAAGTGGGCCAAAAATGAAGAATAGGGAACAGTCTAACTGACGGCAAGCTCATTAAAGGCAGGAACTAAATTTGCTTATTATTTCCCCCAACATCAGGCTGAGTAATGACCTAGAGAAGATTAAATGCTTGTGGAGAATCTATCATTTAAGGTGAAAGACGTGACATTTAAGGTGAAAGACGTGTAAAGCAGTGTCTGACAAGAAAAAAAAAAATGTTTCCTAAATGAAGGACTGAATGAAGGAATGAAATAAATATATTTATTGGGTGTCTAAAACACTAGGCAGCATCAAGGTGTGATGGTCTCTCAGATGGTAGTCTTAAGTCCAATTCATTCACTATTGAGAAACAAAATATTGTGTACCCTAATTAGTAGGGTGCTGCCTGAGTCCCCTGTCTTTCAGAGGAGTCAAGAAGGCTGCCCTGGGTAGAGATTCATTAAGCTGGCGGGGAGCATGGATAGGTACAGGCAGAGGGAAAGGCTCTTAACCTGAAGCTCTGGAACTGCTGAAACCCAAGGAGCCTTGTGGTAGAGGAGGATGGGGAGAGCTGTAAGCCAGAGAAGGATACCCGGACAGTTCTCTATAGAAGAGAAGAATGCTTGCAAGGGAGCCAAAACCAGGCAGGTTCAGTCACTGCAAGTTCATCTTGGACCGATGGTAATGCCTGCCTACCGCATCTTCATTGAGGTGGGGCTTATTGTGTCTGGAAGAAGTTCATCATCCAGTGTGGGAGAAAATGCAGAAACAAATAGGGCAGTGCTGTTAAAAGCCACCTAGTAGATTATTTTGTAACATTGCCTAGAGAAAGGTGGCACCTGAGCTGGATCTTGCAGTATCCTAGATGTGGCCTGGGAGAAAACGAGTGGAAAGAACAGAGGGATTGGTTGGCAGAAACAGGAGAGAACGTGGCATATTGCCACTCTAATAACTTGTCTTGAGTCTGGCATCTACAAATGTTAACATCTCTGAATTTAGCAGGGATATTTTGGAAGGTAATTACATTTTTGGTCTGCACAACTTCTTGGGATAATGAATGTCCATGAGGTTTCTACTCATTGTGGAAAACATACTTTTATTTGTTCTAAATTCCTCTAAGTGCTTCCTAGTTTAATATTTTCTTTCTGTTGCTACATACTTTTTCTTCTTTAACCTAAATTAAAGCTCAAGATTCCTGGAGAAGTACCTAAAATGTATTGTATGTTTACATACACGTGTATACACACACACACACACACACACACAATATAGTTACATATGTAGATTTTTATTGGGATACATTTATTGAATCAGAAAATGAAAATTCCAAGCTTCATGGTGGATTACTTAAAAATAAAAAAAAAATTCTTAAAAAAAGAAAAAATAAAATGAAAATTCACTTACTTAAGGAGGAAATATAAAATATTTTTATTTGAAATATATTTAGGTTGTAAAGTTTTACAAAAAATTTTATAAAGTTCAAAAACTGAAGGACACCCAATTATTTTTCCGCTTTGGAAAATAATCAGTTGTCAAAGGATTAAGGCTTAAGAGAAGGGATCAGCTTTATATTTAAATTTAAAATAGATTTGTTTCAAAATGTGCCATTCCAGTAATAATGGTGAAAATCAAGATTACCATGAAGCTTACATGGGATTTTTAGTTAGCCACCAAACTAATTAAGCAAAATTATCCTAATTTGTTTATTATGTTAATGATCTGAATTAATTTATAGTAATTTAGCATGTATTACTAAAGATTTATTATGTTTCCTACTAAATGACTTAAGAGCTATAAATCCCATGGTTAAATGTAATTAGTGGAGACATATTTATCGAAAGGGATAATTACATCTGATAAAAGTTCTTCAGTTAGGCTTAATTAAAACAGATTATTCCCCCATAAATGAAAAGTAAATATGGTAATTACTGGGTAGATTTTCATAGCAAAAATGAGTATCTCAGCATTTCAATTTTCTAAAAGGGGTGGGAAAACAAACTATGTAACTGATTACTTCCCAATAAAGTATGATTAATAATCCCTGGGAAACAGGCATTTTCCAGTAGTAAACATTTTGCTGCTAAATTACTAAAAGGGGAATTTTGCTCAGGAAAATCTATCATTAACTCAGTTCTAAAGTAGACTATGGTTATTTTTGAACATAATGAATAGTGTTTTAAGGACATTTCTTTTTTTTTCTGAAAAGATTATCTCTAGCTAAGCTAAATAGCAGTGATAAAGAGAAAAATGACTGTTAATCACTCTGGAAAAAATTTTTTTCACAATAACCTGGACTGGGTATGGCTATACAGGCACAGAATGTATAAGACCTAAAGCCCAGAACGTGTTTAGGACATATATGTAAACCTATATATCTGTAAACCTATATATGAGTTATGAGTGTGCATATATATATTAATGTATAAAACTACATATAGGGTATATTTTAGATTATCTTTTGTATTTAATCGGTGTTTTTTTCAAATAATAGCAACACTAATAGTGGAAAATTCCACTTTACCATTTTAAAGCATTTTCAGTAAATTACTAGTTCATTAGTTCATTTTATCCTCTTGGAAGCCAGATGAAGCAAGGGTTATTGGCCTCAGAGAAGCCAGGTTCAAGGTTATACAGTTAATTAGTAGACGAGTTAGGACTTGAATTGATATTTTGACCCTTAGCACAGCATTCTGTCTCCAACATCATTAAAGCATAGAAGGTCCACAGACATGATGAGAAGATAGGTTTGGGTACGTGCTACTGTAAGTACAAACTAGCACACATAAGTTCATCGCTGTTAGCATGGCCAGAAGGAACATGCTGTTCATGGTATGGTTTGGGGGTTAAAGTAAACACTAAAATAAACAATCCCAGTGTAGTGGATCCCCTTTAGAACAGAGTAACCAGGATGACCTTCTGCAGACGGGGTGATAAGTGACATGCATTGGTCTGGTGTGGAAATTTTACTAAAGAATGAAGACAGGCCTCCATCCATTGCTGTCTGCCACTTGGTGGAGCTGAAACTAGACCCTGGCCATTCTGATATTCTCACTCCTAGACTTTTGTCATATTTAAATATGTGCCTTTCTCTGGAGACCTCAAAGTATTCTCACAGACAGTATTGCATTTCTCCTTACAATATCCTTTTGCATTCCATAGAGCCCAGGTGATTTATCAAAGTCAATAGCTATGGCTAAGATATGCTCTGTCCTCTCAGAATTGCATAAATGCCTAAGCACAGGGGCTGAGCAGAGACCTGTGCTGCCGGAGCTATAAAACTGAATGTTTTTTAAGAAAGACCTCAAGCAGAGGCTCTCCTCTTTTGTGCATGGGCTTTAAAGGGCTCTTCATCCCTCTCCCCAACCAATAATAATTGAATTAATATTATTAAATGTTTACTGAATGCTACTCATTAGGCAGTTCCATTTTCATCAATGTCTACATTAGTTTCAGAGACCTGCTTCATTTTTATTGTTGAAAGATTTTAAAAGTTCTATTGGTCAACCACAACTGAAGGACAATTCAAACTGTTTCACTAAATATAGCTTAAATGTCACTGTAATGGACCCAAAAGGGTGTCTAGGTTCATTGGATATACTGGGTATTGATCATTTCATTTGTGATGCTACTATGTGGACCACACTCTGTGCCTCTCATGTCATTTTTTTTTAAGTTTATTTACTTGAGAGAGAGAGAGAGAGAGAGAGACAGAGCGCATGCTCATGAGTGGGGGATGGGCAGAGAGAGAAGAGAGAGGATCCCAAGCAGGTTCTACACTGTCAACACAGAGCCCAATGGGAGGCTCTAACCCACGAACTGTGAGATCATGACCTGAGCCGAAATCAGACACTTCACTGGCTGAGCCACCCAGGCACTCCTCAGGTCATTTTTTATCATAGAGATGTTGGCTATATTTGTTGAAGTGATAATTGGATCCTTAGGACATGCATAAAATCCATATCGAATCAGACATACACCTGAGTCTGTAAGTCTCAGGGGCAAATTCAGTGGACGTGAGTAAAAATAAATAGCTTGGTGACCAAAATATCTATATATTGAAAATTAAAATGTGATTAAAAGACTAATTACTGATGAAGTACTTGAGGGCAGAGCTGTCTGCTTGGAGAAGATCTGATAGGTGTTTGGTGAGAAGTAGTGTATGGGCGTGCACAACTTTTATCTGCTCAGACCCCCGTGCCCATGGCCGTCCATCAGGGTTTCAGAGACTTTTCATTAAAAAATTTAACTTTATTCACATAACAATGATGACAGTTAAATTCAAGAATCTCCATATGAGTGGTATAATCATATCAAAATAAGGTGTGTAAAGTGTGGAGCCAGAGTGCCTGGATTCAAATACGGCTTTTCCAGGATCAGCTGTCTGTTCTTGGGGTAAGTTACTAAATTCCGTGTCTTGTTTCCCTCATCTGCAAAATTGGGGTAGTACTACTTCCTATAGGATTGTGTAAAGGTTAAGCAATTTTAGGTCTTATTATTAATCCAAATAGATTTGGGATTCGATTTATTTACATTTCCCTGATGTCTACATGCTCCTGCAAGATTTTGTATTTAGAGATACACAAACACTTTTTGGCCTTGATTTAATAATATATGCTAAATGATGTGAACAGGCTGATAAAGGAAAAGGCTAATTTTGGCTCCAGACTGAATGCATCTGATTGGCATTCATTATCCTGTTACATTACCCCGTTACTTGTGAAGCTTTCATTATTCTGTTACATTAGCCTGCTCTCTACATGGCTTTCATTTTGAGGGTAGGCAGGATCGGATGTGCCCCTGGTAATTTAATGGTATGAGTGATTATTAACAGAAGAAGTCTGTGTCCATCAAAAGCTGTCATGTGCTGGGTGTCCAAACAGGAGCCCCCCTTTTTATCTGCTTTGCTCTCCTGTTTTATATTCATGGTTTGCATTAATATATTTTGAGTCTGAATTCCAAAGGAATCATTGTCATTATCCTCAAAGTAAATAAAGTATGTCTAATCTGCTCTACTTTTTCATAGAAGATAAATCAGTTTTCAAGCCTTTTTCTTTGCATTTGCACATTGACTTTGCCATCATTAATTTTTGCTATTTCCAGAACATGGTTTGCAGCTTAATGATAACATCAATTTCTCAACTGTTGTCTATAACATTTTAATATTATCTTCCAATTTGACTAAATTAATCCACTGGTTACAGATAGAAATTCAGGTGTGGATAGTTTTGAGAAGAAAGAAACCTACCTTTATGTTCCTTAATTACTGACCCTTTCCTGTAACTACTTATGGTCCAAGCTACTAGGTAAACCCATGTCTCCTATGGAAAAATGCCCAATATTTCCACAGGTTAAGAAACTGATTGCTATTCATGAGTTTAAAAATGCATTATGAATTAATTTATTTATCTTCTTAAAGTTTAGCTTCTCTCTCTGGGATGCTTTCTCCCCAGTCTAATTTCTTTAAAACAAAATTCAAATACATAGAGCGTGATTGAATACCACTTACTAGGAAATTGTGAACTCTTGGTGTTTTTATTTCTTTAAGGTGAATGTGAGGAGCATGTGGATTTTTTTTTAGCTCTATAATTCCCTCTAAACCAAATACTTCTACTCTAAATATAAAATTACAGCCATAACTTTTCCTAATGTTAACGGTAGAGTACATGAAGGGGAAAGAATATGCAATTTGTTAAAAGTGATCCCAACTGTTTTATTGCTTTCCAATCCAAGATAATTGCATATAAAGAAATTCATTTAAATTATTGACATTAATTTACTAACTAGAACTTTAAATAATAATCTCATGAAAAGGAAAATTCAGCAAAGTCCCAGAAATAAACAAGATTTAACAACTTATTATAACAGTTTCTGCATTATTATAAATCAAAACCATATTTCTGTAATTTTGGCAGCAACAATTTTCTTTTTACAGAATATGAAGTTAAAATATCATGTATAAGATGTGGCTTAGTAACTACATATTTTAGTTCTTATTAAAACAACTATAAATTACTTTTTTCCCTTGTTTTTGTTCTTTATTAAGTCTATTTCTAGAACTTGTAAACTGAAACCTTATCATAACACATTCATTCCAGAGAAAGAGCCTGTGGTTATTCTGTGCTTCTGTTTCTTCTACTCTTCCTCCCCCTCCTCCTCCTCCTCCTCCTTCTCCTTTGTGAGAGAAAGACAGGGGTGCAAATGAGTGAGGGGCAAAGGGGGGCGCAAGTGAGTGAGGGGCAGAGAGAGAGAGAGAGAGAAGGGCTCACCTGAAGTAGGACTCATGTTTTACCTGAAACAGGGCTCCAGCTCACTCAACATGGGGCTTGAACTCACAAACTGTGAGATCGTGACCAGAGCTGAAGTCAGATGCTTAACGACTGAGCCACCCAAGTGCCCTGTGCTTCTTTCATTTTATTTAGCAAATATTTAAGGCACCTGCTATGCTAGGCATTGTTCTAGGTGCTGGGATACAATGCCAAATGACAACTCATTCTTGCCCTTATGGGGTATACTTGGTAGAAGACTTGATAGTGTGTAAAATCATCTCAGCCAGGGCAGAGTTCTGTGGCAAAATAAAGTTCATAATGTGGAATGGAGTGGTGGTATGAGGAGGAGGCTACAGAGGGAGACCTCTCTGAGGAGATGACAGTGAAGCCCAGTGGTGAAAACCCAGCTATCTGGAGATGAGCATTCCCAGGACTGAGGTGGGGGTCAGCTTGGCATGTTTGAGGACTAGAGAAAAAGCTAGCATGGCTGCAGCACAGTGAGAAGGGGGCAGTGGCAGGAGATATTGCTAGAGAAATCAGCGGATGCCAACCCAGGTAGACCCATGGTAAAGGGTCTGGGTTTTCTTCTGAGTCTTATGGAAACTCACTGGGAGTTTTGAGCAGGTGATTGACTTGTGACCTGATTTATTTTTTAAAACCACTTTGACTTTTGGGTGGAAAGTGGATTCGGCAGGGGAGGAGCAAGAATGTAAGTAGAAAATATAAGGTGACCCCTGAACAAGAGGTTCATTATTCAAATTGTTAGAACATCTACCAAGTAGTTTCATTTACAGAGACAGCAAGGCATTGGGGTCAAACCTGAGAGCTGAATTCTAGACTAATTCTGCTTCTTGTTCTCTCTTCACTTGGGCTTCAGGATATTGGGCCAGAGAATCCCTTACATTTCTAGTATCTTAAGAAGGCTACTCTCTCTTGGGGTGCCTGGGTGACTCAGTCAGTTAAGCATCCAATTCTTGGTTTTGGCTCAGGTCATGGTCTCACAGTTTGTGGGTTCGAGTCCCGCATCAGGCTCTGTGCTGACAGTGCGGGGCCTGGTTGGGATTCTCTCTCTGCCTCTCTCTCTCTGCCCCTCTTCCGCTCACTCTCTCTGTCTCTATCTCAAAATAAATAAATAAACTTAAAAGAAGGCTACTCTCTGGACCCCAAGAGATTCCCCCAATATGCAGAGGTCTTACTTCTCTACTCTGGAACACTGAGGGTTCTTAGCTCTGCTAGTGATGTCAGTAGGTCTGTTGTGATGCTGCAGAGAACTGGGGTGAAGTGAGGCTGGAGAAAATGTCACTAGTTAGTTCTAGAGCCAGGTAGAAGAGAAGGTAAGGTGAGTCCACTGGACTTTGGGAGCCAGGGTTTCAAGAAGGATAACCATGTCAGAGGAAAAGCATAACCTGGCCCCTTTCTCAAGTCTGGGACTCTCAGCAAAGCAGGAGCCAGAGGTACAGACAGGTTCAGAAGAGTTTGAATCTGAGTGAACAAGAACATTGAACCGGCAAGAATCATGGTCCCTCTGAGGAGATAGGGCTCTCTGTATAAAGAGGATGGCTTTGGGCTTCTGGTCTGACTTCATTTCATAGTAGTAGGCATTGTCCAGAAAAGCTGGCAAATGTTTGAAACCTGGAACCTACTTCTTTCCAATCTCCAAGCAAGGGCAGCTTAGCTGCAGAGTGTGAGAGTAATCTTAACCCTAGGAGGGTTGGGAGGTGATGCTGATCAAAATGTCGCTTTTTGTTCGATTGGTTTTTTTGTTTGTTTGTTGTTGTTTTTTAATTCAAGCCTGTTCTTTAGTCTTTTATTTTTTGTTTCTGATTCAAGCCCGTTTTAGTGTTAGTCCTGCCCTGATCATGTGCTCGAATTCTCAAAAAGGAGTCCCTCCTCCACTTAGGCTGGTGAGTTCGTCCCAGGCAGAACAGTTCCTTGGTTCATTTCTGAAACTTAAAACATCCTCACGGTTCCTGACATGAAAGTGCCGACTGCATGCATGAACAATCATGGTCAGTGTAACCAAGCCTCAGTCTCTACTTCAGCTGCCAAAGCCAGGGTCTATTTCACTCTTGTGTCTCAATCCCATCACCATACTCTGTCTGGAACACTCTCTTCTTCAAGATTTAGTTCCTGCCAAGGTGTGAACCATTTTGCTGCCTCTAACCCTCCTTTCAGGAAGTGACTCTCAGTGACAGTTTTCTGGATATCCCTAACTGCCTGATACCTTGAGTTTTCTCTCCCTTTCCTACTTTTCCTCAGTGACCCGCAGACCTCTCTGACACTTTGCCTTCTAAACTCATCAGGAGCATCGTTACAGGTACCTGGAAGGCCCTCTGACTCTCCTTGCCCCCTGGGTCTGCAAACATCTGATGTGACCCCCCAGTCAGCCAGCCCCTGATCTGTCAAGTCCATTCAAATGGGACACAGTCTAATGTGGTAAATTCAGTAATAGAGTCACAACATTTAAACTGACGTTTCTGTTCAGGCTCCCATAGTGAAGTGACCCTATAAATTAACAATTTTCCTCAGCTCACATCCTCTGCCCAAGATTGATGAGTCATATTTATTCTCAACATTAACAGATCTTTTCAAATAGAAGCATCAGAATTCACAACTGTGCTCTGTTCTATGACCCATGGTTTGCGCAGAAAAGAATTTCATATAAAGAAATTCCAAGGCCAATTTTTAGAATAGGTCAATGCATGCAATTTCAAGACACATTTGTTTGAGAGAGTAGGAAGAGCATAGGAAATAAGAACAAAGGAGAGAGAATTCCCACTAAAGGTGCTCTCTTGAACTGATTTCACGAGAAGATATTTCACCTGTTGAATAGCAGCGGAAGGACTGGGCAGGGAGTGAATGAGTCGTCAGTGCCATGGAAAACCAGGTCCAAGCATTCAGGAAAAGATCTCATTCAATTTAGCAAGCTTGTAGAATGGTTAAGAGCTTGAACTCTGGGGACTCTCTGAGTTCCTATCGCTGTTAGGTGCTAGTTGTGTGACCATGGACAGTATATTGAACCTCTTTGTGCCCCAATTTTCTCGATAATAAAACTGGGATGATAATAGTACCTCACTTACAGGAGTATGAGGATTAAATTATTTGTAAATTATAAATGGTCAAGCACAGAGAATGGCACTGCAAATGGCAGCTATTACTGTCATCATTACTTTACCCTCACCATCTCTAGTGGTCACTCTAGACCATGCCACAGTCACCCGTCACTTGGAATATGGTGTTTGTTGGACAATAACACTGCAACAGACTCCTAATTTGTCACTTAGCATCTGCCTGTGCCTCACTTAAAGTCTTTCTCCTCACTGTGGCCCAAGTGACCTTTTACAAAAGTAGATCTGGTTACATCACTTCCAGATGAAAACCCTTAGAGTGGGTGCCCATAACTCTTGAATTGAATCCATACTCCTTTGTTCAAATGGCGCTATTATTTAAAGGAGTCAATCTACATTTGACTTCATGGTCCTAACCAGTCGCAATGAACTAATTAATCATGTGATCATTTAATGTCTGCCTAATTACACTATGACCTCCATAATCTAGTGGGGGAAGGGTTTTCTGTTCCATCTCTAGTGCCCAGCACACTGCCTGCCACTTGTGCTCAGTAACTATTTGTTGAGATAGCCACTAAGTATATTTGTTGAAAGAATGGATGTCACAAAGTATAGAGGCAGTATGAGACAATTTTGTTATGTGATGTAATTGAAATTTCACTTGTGGTTTTGTCTCACACAGTTTTGATGTAAACTTTAATTCCCTTTAAATGTCACATAATGGGGTGGAATGGAGAGAAAAGACAGATATCAGAAGGAAAGAAGAGTCACAGAAGCAAATTAAACTATTGAAAAACAAAATAGCTCCGTATTAACATTTGAAAGATATGATTTTGAGAATTTAGTGTTAGAGGATTTTTTTTCTTTTGGCCAAGTTTCTAACGTGTTTTGAATTTCAGGTCTGCCAGTGATGTTTTATGGTAAAGGCATTTTCTTTTATTTTCTGCATATTTTTTTTTTTTAATTTTTTATTTATTTTTGATACAGAGAGAGATAGAGCATGAACAGGGGAGGGTCAGAGAGAGAGGGAGACACAGAATCTGAAGCAGGCTCCAGGCTCTGAGCTGTCAGCACAGAGCCCGATGCGGGGCTCGAACTCACGGACCATGAGATCATGACCTGAGCTGAAGTCGAACGCTCAACCGACTGAGCCACCCAGGCACCCCATATTTTCTGCATATTTTTTAAAGCTTTAGTGTCTATGTAGTTATCTCTCAAATATAACTCTATTCCTGGCATAAATAGGGAAAAACATTTAGACCAAATTATTTTTTTACCACACAAATAACCAGCACCCTCTTCCTGGAGATTATAGAAACTCCTCAGTTTTGTCTTGTATTTATATGTTAGAGTTTTGCCTAACAAACAGTGATATCCACCAATTCATTCATACACTCATTCACTTATTCAATAAAGATTTACTAAGTGTCCTGTGGGCTGACCGCTGTGTTAGATTGGGCTAAACTCACATTTAGGGTACAAAGCAGATCTTAATGGGTGACTCATAGAAAATGACAATATTTTTTTGCCATCAATTCAAAATGTGCTGCAACTTGTAAATTCCCTGTGCTCTCTTAATATTTTAAAGCTTAAATTGACCTCACTAATCAGTGTGTGTGAGTGTGTGTGTGTTGGGGAGGCTAGAAGAAATGTCGGTTCCCTCTTTGGACTGAAACTATAAGGTACACTGTTTAGCGGTGTCAATGGTGACCACATCATCTAGAGGAGCATAAAGTGCAGCTGTTTCCCTTCCCCTTGAATTGTTTCCTAAGAGAAAGAGCTGACTCAGTTTCTTTCAGCTCTAACCCTTTGGACACAGATATGCTGAAACCCAAGATTTTGTAAATTTGGGAGGAGTGGAAAAAATAATTGCTCTTACCTTTAGTACTTTAGAAAAGCCTCAAGTGCATAATACAGACCTCTGATCTAGAATAAATGATGCTTAAATCTATCATCTCAATGGTATAGCTGTCTCCAGACTACTCCCTTGGCCTTGACTCCTGATGACTTCAGGCAGTGCTGAGCTGAGTTATCCCCTTGCTGGTGAGGGCATTTCTTGCTTAAATGCATGGTGGAAATTGTCAAATACCCTTCTTGCCCTATTCTCTCATCTTATGCCCCAACGTAACTTGAACCACAGTAGAGTTTTGTTGAAACACTGCTTGCCAAGCAGCCAGAGTAGATAATGAGCATCTTGTGGGGAGCCTTGTGTGGTGAAGAAGTTGAGGAGAATAATTTTCAGTAAGTGAAGCTGGGCATGTGGATTAGCCCACCTGCATTCCAACCCACCAGCACAACCAAGCGTAGCCAAGGGCAGAGCTCAGTGCTCAACAGTCTTTAGCATCCCCAAGAATCTCCTGTGGACCTTACTGGTTCGAATCACCAGTGGCATCATCACCCCACCTGATGGGGCTGACTTGGGAGCAAGCACCTCAGTATGGGAAGTGGGGTCTTCTCTAAAGGTAGTTTATTTTATTTTAGTTATTTTATTATAATGTATGTATTTATTTTATATCAATATATATTATTTATTATTTATATATTATTAAATAATATAAATATATATAATTTATATATTTTATTTGTTATTTATTTATTTATTTATTTGCTTTGGCTGTCAGGAAGCTGATGATAGTAATGGGAATCCCACTTTTTATTTTGACATACTCATTTCAGTCAATGAGAGACAGCATCGCACAGTGGTTAAGAGCATCGCACAGAGCCAGACCCCGCTTCAAATACTGGCTTCCCACCACTGGTTTGTGACCTCATGCACCTCATTACCCTTTCTTGGCCTCTTACCCTTAGTTTTCAAATTACTAAAACTGGAATAGTAGTCAAGGATCATAGAACCATGTCAGAATCAAATGAAGTAATATATGAAAAGTGCTTACAGTAGTGCCTGGCACATAGTTAACACCTGTGCATTTATTTATTTTTTCATTATGTGTGTGTTATTATTACTCCTCACAACAATTCTGTGTTATTCTATTATAAGCCTTGGGCTAGAAAAAACGAATTCAGGAAGAGTTAGTAACTTGCCTGAATTCTCCCATTAGTGCAGTTTCTGGGGTCCACTCTCTGCCTCAATCCACGTCTTTTGACTGTTCCAGCAGCTCACAATGTTTTCTGTGTTGTCAGAGATAAAGCTAATGCTTATCCCCCTGTATTAACCAATGTACTTGTAATATTTGTATTCCCACCCTCTCAGTATGGTTTTTTAGATCCCCTTTCCATTGCTTTTTGATTGCATTATCTTATACATCTCTTAGTGTAAGCTGCCACATATGATTTTTGAAAAGGGCAGAGAATAATTTTCAAGTAAAATAAACATATCAAGACAAATATTCAGCATGTGGGTCTGTTGCCCAAGCAAGTAGCCATGTAAGTGCATTATGACTGACAGGAAAAGTGTGTCATTGAATGAGACCCAGGGCAAACATGCCAGTATTTTGGGAGAAGCTCCTCTCTCCAGAGAACTAAGAAAAACAGTTTGCCGAGTAAATCCAGTGTCATCTGTTTCCATTGTACCGGATTTACCAACAAAACTTCACGAATTATATAGAATGACAAGATATAAATTCAAAGAATAAGAGGCTGTATTTTTCTTGAATGCGTAAAAATTGGAGGCAGAAACTGTGGTTCAGCCGACTTGATAATTGGCTGAAACTTGGATATTGATTGAGTCTAGTTCCTGCAGTGATTCCCCCCCGCCCCCCACAACCCCTTACAAAGTAAGGAAAGTAGGTCAGAGCAGAGAGCATGGCTGGAATGCATAACAAGTTGCTAAGAAGTAGAAGCTAAAATGATTTAGCAAAGACTGTGGTAAGAACGGCTTACCAATTCATGAATGCATAGAACGTCTGTTTCTGTATCATCATCCCTATTACCTCTAATCCGAAGGATAGAGACACACACCAGAAATCATCTCTAGTCCTTTTGGTCTTTGTCATGAAGCTCACAGTTTTCCCTTCCTTATGGGGATCCTCACCTTTTCTTCTTTTCCGGACAACAATTGATTGTTTCCTGCTGCTTCAAACCTCAGGAAACACTTTTATGAGGCCACAGAGCTGAAGTGTACTTTCTGGGATTCTCTAAGACTGCAACCTACACCAAAATAGCCAGTCTTCCATCAGGACCACTGAAAATGCGGGTCACTAGAATCACGGCAAGAAGTTAGTGTGCCTGGCATGCTGTGGCCATGACCCTTGGCCCCAGCCTCTCAGCCTCTGCACTGCTGACCAACAGGGATCTGCAAACATTCTGACAGCTGCTACATGTGTAGAGTCTGTTTGGGGAATGATACAGACCTCATCCCAGGAAGGAGCAGTCCAACAGTCTGCACAGCTGTCTCTAATAATTTGGGAAACAGCCCCTTCAATCTAGGCTTGCTATGAGCCAATCAGTAGCAGGAGCTTTTTAATCCCAGAACAAATACACGTGATGTGGAGCAACAATGGGCCTTTGGCTATGCCATGCCGAGCATGGATCTTGCCAGAGCAGTGCTTTCAGGGCCTAGGTGTCCCCCTGCATTCCCCAGCTCAGTCACTTAAAATGAACTGTTACATTGGATAGACCAGAACTTTTGTTTGTTCCACAGGAAGATTCCTTTTTATTTCTCCTTGAAGCAGTGTCATGAAAGTTCCCAGATACTCTGGAAAAGCTAATTTCCATTTCAGTGTGGCAGAGGGGTTGTTTCTGTGAGATCCTGATAGGGTTAAAATTTAAAAGCTGGAAAAAACCCTAAATAATAAACAATGGGGCAATAGTTTTATGTCACAGATAAATATTAGCTGGTATAATATTATGTGAACAGAAAATACTAGAATACAGTCTTCATCTTCTAGGAAGCCTGGAAGAAATCAATTAAAATGCAGTCAGCATCTACCGTGTGCCAGGTGATACTAAATTATCTCATTTAGTACTTACAGCAAGGCCTATGGAAAATATACTATTATTACCTTTAGTCTGCAGATTAGGAAATTGAGGCTTAAAGAGATGAAGCAATTTGCTTAGAATCATCATATCGTGTCATGGAATCATCGTTACCTCATGCTAACAACATATTGTGTTTAAAACAAACATTTATTGTTTGCCATAATTCTGTGGTTTGGCTGCAATTCTTCTGGACTGGGACCACATGGAGAGGGCTGGATGGTTGAGGATGACCTTGCTCTCATCTCTGAGCCTTCACTGGGACAGTCATGTGGTCACTCATCCTCCAGGAGGCTAACCAAGGCTTCTTCACGTGGTGGTGAGGAGTTCTCAGACACAAGAGAGGCCAAACCCAAACATCCAAGCATTTTTCAAGTCTCTGCTGGTGTCATGCTTGATAATGTGTTATTGGTCAAAATAAGCTATATCAGGCCAAATCTTGATTCAAGGAATGGAGAAATAGATTTCACCTCTTGATTTAAAGAATGACATGGTTACGTTGCAAGAGGGCATATGTACAGGGATGGGAAAAATTTGTGGCTATTTGCAATCCATCCTATTCAAAAAATCAGTAAGTGGCCAGGCTGTTTTTATGATTAAGGTAGTCATATTGTAAAGCCATTCTTCATTCCCAAAACATGTTGTAATGACCTTTGGAGATCTCAGTGCTCTGGTGTATATTTTTTTTTCAGTTTTACAATGAGCATGAATTACTCTGAGAATTAATGTAAGTTAAAAAAAAACTATTATGAATGCATCTAGATGTTCTAGGCAATTGAATAAAAGACTGATGTCATAGCCACCCAACTTTAACCTCCTGTTAGCATGTCTCCTGGTTTGCCAACCTCTGAGGTGTCCACAGACGTGACCACAGACTCTCAGCAGTGGCTCTGAATTATGGCACAATACCTGACATGTACTCTTTTAGAAACGGCAGAGAAGAAGCCATTTGATTCCCATCCAAGTTTCTCATGTGGGCCAAACCCATGTCATTCGAGCAGTTCTCTACAGTATAATTGTCCTGTCACCATTGGAATGCAAAGAAATAGCCAATGAACCTGAAAAGATGTGACTAATTGCCTCCTGCATCCATTAGGCTTTGGGAGGCTGAGTTTAGAAACAGCCACAGACTGATCCTCAAGTTGTGTGCACTTAAAATACTCTATAAATATAAGTGGTGGGTTCATACATTTATCCATTCCTTCTTCAAATATTTATTGAGTGCCCACCATGTGCCTAGCACTGGGCCAGGTGCTGAGGATCCAGTGCTGAACAGGACTGATATAATCCCTAGCCTCATGGAGCCTCCATTCTAATGAGGGAAATAGTTAACAAGTCAACAGATAATAGACGACACAACTACATAGTTGAAGGTCGTGAGGTGGAAAGCCACCAAGGCAGCCACTGTGGATTGAATAGTCAGGGAGGGTCTCTCTGAAGAGAATAATAGAGTAAAAACTTGAAGGATGGGAATGAGCTGATGCAACGAAGCGCAGGGGACAGAGCATTTCAGGAGAGAGAAAAGCAAATGCAAAGGTCTAGAATGTGAAGGCCTGCCTGCTGTGTTGGAGAAACAGAGAGCAGGCTTTGTGCTTCTCCCCTTCTCCACCACTTCCCTGCCTCAGGGGGTGCAGTGATTCTATAAGAAAACAGAGGGCCAGAGCAAGCAAAGTTAATGAAAATTTGGCAGACAAAAGTATCAGTTTTTTTATGAGAAATGCAACTTACAATCAAAATAGTATTTCTTCACATCTTTGACAATTTGTGCTATCAGAATCAGTATTCATGAGAAGGGTGATCATTTCTTGATTAAAAATCTCATACCTAAGTGTGATTCTAATATATTAGTGAATGCCTATGGGAGCCATTTTCGATTAAATGGTACTGAATATATCTGTATGTGATTGTCACTCAGTAGTTATCTAGAGTAAAATCATGTGCTATGAACACTTAAATTTGAAACTGGGTGAAAATATAAAAATTATAGCTTGATTTTTTTGTCCTAAAAAGCATTAGGATCTCTTCAAAGAATGTTTCTTGACATACAATATTTACCAAAGTATATTTTTGTTGTCTTCCTGCTTCCATAATTGTTCTGTCCCTTGTCAGTGAACAGAGAATCTGCTTTACTTCTTCTTTCAAACATCCGTGCCATTTTACTTTATTTTAGATTTACAAAATGCCATTGATTCCACAAATATTTATTGGGTATAGCCCTAATTGCCCTGTCACCAGCCCTGGGCTAGGTGTTGGGAATACAGAGACGAGTAGGGCAGAATGTTTATCCTCTTGGACATGCCATTATGTGCCTCTTAGGGCAAGCCTTCCAATTACAAATAGACAATTTAAAATTTGTTACTCTCTAAAATTCTTCAATATTATAGAACTAGCTATGACAGCAGTTTATCCCTAAGCTTATGTGGTAAATAGGGAAATATAATTTTACCACTCATTCTCAGGGCCAAAAAAGAAAAAAAAAACCTGAAATGAAACCAAACTCTTGCCCAAACAAAAATTCCTCTGAAACCCTGTCCGCAAAGCGATGAGCGCCAACACAGGTGCTGGTGGTCAGCAGGATGGAAGTCAAGGGTTGTTTCGGTGAGTGGGAGGGGTCTCACGGAGGGAGCTCTGCTGATGCTCTACACACACTAAGCCCTCGTGTGTGTGTGTGTGTGTGTGTGTGTGTGTGTGTGTGTGTGTGTGTAACGGAACAGACAGCTGACTGGGGCTTTAGAATTTATTTCAGTCTCAGCCTCCAGACACGATATGAAATCTAGTTTCTAGAACTTCCACATCACGGAGGAGCAGAAACTAGGTTTCTAAGAGAACCAAACTACATGTTCCAAACCACTGGGGTCCCTATGGTATGAGCTGATTCATCACTCATTGGCCAGGTATGGCTGACAGAGGAACATCTGTTAGTTGGCTTAGTTGGCAGAAGGCTGGGTCTTGGACTTAAGCTGAGTGCAAGTGCATGCATGTGTGTGTGCGTGTGTGTGTGTGTGTGTGTGTGTGTGTGTGCGCCTGTGTGTATGTGTGTTGTTCTTCAATAAAATTTCTACCTTTGATGGGGCTACTGCCAAGAACAAAAACAGGTAAGATGAGGAACAAGTTCCTATTTGAATATAAGTGGATTGAATAATACATCTTTTTCTTAAAGGTGTTGCTGCTATTGCTGTTGATTTTCCTTGAGAAAATTTCTCATTTTAGAGTGTTCAGTGTTAAGAGGCAGTATGAGAAAATTCATAATGTGCAGTTAAGTAACTCACAAGGTCAGTCAACGAAAGAGAAAATAAATTAGCTTCAAAAGTGTTTTTACTTGATGATAAAGTTTGGCCAAACTTTATTATTACAATCAAACGCTCAATGGTTGCTAGATAGGTAATTTCTATAATTTTAGTCCCAAATGGGAAAACTTTCATTGTGGGAGAAGCATAAAATTGTGAGGAAAGAAAACTGCAGATACTATACAGTGAGAGATAAGATATTTCTTGTTAAAAAAAATACTGGTTATGAACCTCAAAATGTTGTACTGAATGAAAGAAGCTGTCACAAAGGGGCATATACTATATGATTTCCATTAGAAGGAATTCGAGAATAGGCCTAAGTTATCATTGTTTATAGAAACCAACTGGTGCCTCAGTGGCTTAGTTGGTTAAGCTTCTGACTTCAGCCCAGGTCATGATCTCACAGCTTGTGAGTTGGAGCCTAGAAACGCTTTAGATTCTGTGTCCCTCTCTCTCTCTCTACTCCTCCTCCGCTTGCACTCTGTCAATCTCAAAAATAAATAAACATTAAAAAAATTTTATATGAAAAAAAGAAATCCAGGGACTGACTGGAAAGGGACATGATGGAGCTTTCTGGAATGATGGAAATGCTCTATATCTGGGTTTGGGTGGTGGTTACACTTTAGATCTGTGCATTTTAATGTATGTAAATGATATCTCAATTAAAAATGAATAAAACTGAACTGAATACTTCAGATATGTGCACTTTAATGCATGTAAATTATACCTCAATTAAATATGAATAAAATTACACACACACAAAGATTATCTGTTAAATATAGTTACTCTCAAACTTTTTTTTCCTAAATTGATCCTCAGGCAAATCTATCGATCACTGCTGGTTTAAATATTTCTTTCTTTTACTTATTTGCCAAAATGACAATTTGATTGAATAAACGTTAAGACCTGCATAGCCTCGCAAATTTCCTAATTGTAACTGGTACTGGTGAACTGTGGTTTACATCTTAGGTCCTACTGACTGTTCCTTGTTTAGACAAGATGTCATTTAAAACTCTCTTCGTTTTTTCATGTGTATGATGATTAAACTTACCTGGAGGTTGTTGTAAGATGAGATGAGAAAGTGTCATCTGCAGGCTGGTAGCCTCAGTGTCACTCAGGAGCTTCTTAGAAATGCAAACTCTCAGGCCCCACACTGGACCTACTGAATCAGAATCTTTCTTTTAACAAAATACCCAAGTAACTTGTATGCATACTAAAGTTTTAGAAGCACTATCTTAAAATACATTGCAATCTTATTTGTGAGATACAAATATGACAAATTGTCATTAATACAGTGTCCGTGGTAAAAACATGGTCCCTGGCGTTTTGCATATGTGTTTCCCTGTTTTGCTGGGCTATTGGACTGAAACCACTCTGCTGCCACTATGGATGACATCTCTGCAAAACGTGGCTGAGTAGGTTACTGGTGGAGGGACCTCATGAATCAGAATGGAAGTTCTTCCAGGATCAGCCAACAGACTGCATTTCCAGGATATAGCTTCCTGGAAGAGTGGCCTAAAGTCTAGGTGAATGCAACACAAACTGTCAGACCCTGAGGATTTCTGCAGACTCTAAAGGCAGGCGTTGATTTTCTTATTCCCAAATCTCTTTTTAGCCAGTCTCACTAAGGGAGGCGCTGCCATCCACCCAGTCACTCAAGCCAGTCACCTCCAGGTGGTCCATAGTTCTACTCTTTCACTCTTTGATGATCCCTATGTCTACCCAAATCAGCAGCAAGTCTCCCGAGGGAGTCTCCAAATTCTACCTTCAGCCTCCCTTGCTGTCTCCATTTTCACTGCCTCCCCACCGCTCTTACTGGAACTACTACCTCCTAGTGGCTCCACACTTCCTCTGCACATCCTCTAACCATTACAGCACAAATCACTCCTCTTGTGAAAATCTCCCAGGAGTTTCCATTATAGAGTAAGTGCCAGACTCTACACCTGCACCTGGACAGACCCATAGGGTCTTGCCTAACCTGGCCTCTGCAGCTGCATGTTGCTCCTCTTTCCCGCTGTTCACTTGCCCCCAGCCTCTGTCTCTTTATTGGGTCTTAGGTGTGCTGTGCTCCATGCCTTTCTGCCTTGCAGATGCAGATCTCTTGTCTGGATGGTTCTCCTCCCTTTCATTGAATTCTTAGCTCATTTTAGTCCCTTGGGTCTCATTTAATCCCCACCTCCCCCAAGGTGCCTTCCTGGGAGTGCTCTACAGAAAGGAGTCCCTCTGTCAATTTCCATCTCAGCCCCTTGTTTCTCTCCTTCGTGGCACTTCATTACAAGTTGCAATCCTTCTGCATCTTTGCCTTTCTATTTTTATCTTCCCTTTTAGAATAGTAGAGCTCATGTCTGTATTGTTCACTACTGTGTCCCCAGGTGAACTTTCATGCCTGGCACATGGTAGGTACTTAATAGATACTGGCTAGGACTAACTGACTGACTACCTGAATGAATGGATGGATTTATTCCTTTGCACAGCTGATGGCTGCTTAATTACGTGATGCTGTCTGGAATTTATCTCCCACTAAAGTACAACATGCCCACTTCTTAATTCTGAGCTCATCACCCTCACACTAGATTGCTGAATGTATTGTTAAAGTTCTCAGGAAAGCACTTAAAAAAGAAGAAAGAAAAGAAAGGAAAGCGGAATTCATTTTTACAGAGTCTGTTTGCTCTGCATCCCTGGTCCTCCCATGACCTCGTCCTGCTTTTGGAAAGGGCGGTTCCTGGCAGTGGCTTCATCAATCTCTGGTCCCGGACCCCTGCTGTTGGAAACTGCAGGAAACGCAAGCACAACATCACCTTTAATTAGCAGGAGAGGAGCTTGCCTGATATGCACAGATAGTGCCGTGAAAATAAGCAACAGAAAAATGTGAGGCAGGACCAGGTTCACGGAAAAGAACTAGGAAATGAAAAAGAATAATTATCCTGTTTTAACATAATGTTGTTAATCTGTATTGCCCATTATCATCTAGAGTGTCTTGCCTATTGAAGTATGTGAGCTGTAGAGCTGCTCTTTGCTCCAGCAGTGTAGCTAACGTAAGGGACTGGCTCCCCATCCATCATCATAATTAGTTTGTCATAATTTTCTGCCCTTCTTGGCTCTGCAGTAAAAAGATAGAAGAGGCATTTAAAGTTACTCAGGAATTGTTCCCCAAATTTCCTCCCTGTTCTTTATGGGAACAGATAGCTGTATTTCTGCCCTATTTATTTTATGTTTGGCCTGTGATAATGAAGTATATTTCATCTGGAAGTATATAGCTTTAATTTTCATGTTCTACTTGGAAACATCTCGCTGTTTCATTTTGTTTCAGGCTGTACAGTATATAAAGAGAGCCCACGCTTCTTTCTGAACTCACCCATCACCCACCAGAGTTAATTCTAGTTTCAAGACCAACATTATGACTTCATGAGCTGACTGCATAATAGCAGGGACCGGTTCTGCGGTCCTTTAGAGTCTACAAAGTGCTGCCCTCGTCTTAGCTCTGAGTTCTCACAACAGCTCTGGGGTGTACGAGGGGCAGGGCTTATCCACATGCTCCTGGTAAAGAATGAGGGGCAACCAGGGCAACCGGCTTGCCCAGGGCCAGGCTGCTAGAGCAAGGGGGACCTAGGGCTGGAATCCCGGCTCTCTAATTGTAAATGATGGGCCTTCTCTGTTACATTAGCAGTATCTTCTCACGCTGCTGGTGTTTGCTTCTGCTGAGGTGGGAGACAGGGCAATTTTCAGTCAGTCTTTTTCATTCCCTCAACATCGTGGAGAGTATAAGCTTGTTCTGCTTGTGGTGGAAAAAGGGAAAGCACATCAGTATAAAAAATGTGGAGTTTAAAAAGGATTTTATGGGGTACCTGGGTAGCTCAGTTAGTTAAACATCCAACTTTGGCTCAGGTCATGATCTTGTGGTTTGTGAGTTCGAGCCCTGCATTGGGCTCCATGCTGATAGCTCAGAGCCTGGAGCCTGCTTCGGATTCTGTGTCTCCCTCTCTCTCTGCCCCTCCCCCACTCACACTCTGTTTCTCTCTCAAAAGTAAATAAACATTAAAAAAATAAAATAAAATAAAAGGGATTTTGTGATCTAGGGCAGAGGTTCTCAAAGTGTCATCCTCAGATTAGCAGCATCCAGAAGCTTGTAGGTTTTCAGGCCACACCCCAGACCTGCTGATCGCAAACTCCGGGGTGGGGTCCAGCAATGCAAGCTGAAGTTTGAGAACCACTGGTCTAGGGGAAGATGGGGAAATGTGGGAGAGAACAGAGAAGAGAGAAATAACACTGTGCACCACAGAGAGGAAAAAATTTGTTCCTCTGCTTTCTGAAGTTCAATGTCTGGGGCTGTATAAATTAAAGTGACAAAAGTAGATTTACAGTTTAAAATGCATGCAAATTTTATTTGATGTTCATATTCTACTTTGTATATGTACACGGGGGTCTCACAGAAAGGGAAGTGAACAAAGAAGCAGTTAGGCCTAGGAGCCTATATACCATTAACAATTTTTTTTTTTACATTTATTTTATTTTTGAGAGACAGAGCACAAGTGTAGGAGGGGAAGAGAGAGAGGGAGACACAGAATCTGAAGCAGGCTCCAGGCTCCGAGCTGTCAGCACAGGGCCTGATGCGGGGCTTGAACTGACAAACTGCAAGATCATGCATGACCCGAGCCGAAGTTGAATGCTTAACCAGCTGAGCTACCCAAGCTCCCCTGGAGCCTATATACCATTTTTAAAAAGAGTCATAAATGTGCGGAGAAGCGACGAGACAAGGGAAGAGAGTTTGGGCTGCTAGGGTCGGTAAATTGTGGGAGGGTAAATATATGGGGGAGAAACTAATAGAAGATAAGAATTCAGTAAGGTTTGTTTATGTAGCTTCGAGAAGATGCTGTTTGCAATGGTAAGAGTTGTCTCTTCTTCCTGGTTTGGGGGAGGGGAAGGGGAACACTCTCCCAAAAGGAAATTTATTCCCTATTTTTAGACAGAAAGGGGCAGGGTAGAGAGCTTTTTATGCATCTGCTGTTACTTTCTGTTCAAAATAATCCTCATGCCAAAGTGATCTACTTTGGGGTAGCATATTCTGGTCCCCTTCAACACTGAGTGGGACTCAGGAGCTAGATTGCTGGGTTTCTACTGCAATCTTGTCACTTCATTCATCCACAAAGTATTTGCTGAGGACTTGCTATGTGCCAGGCACTGTGCAGATGCTTGGGAAATAGCAGGGGAAAACATCAAAGTTCTCTGTCCTCAGGGACCTGACCTTTTGCCTTACATTAATTGACCAGGTGATTGGAGGCACAAATTACTTCCCCTCTCTGTCCTTTCCCCAACCCCCCCCCCCCCACCCCAGCCTGTAAAGGAAGAATGCTAATAGTGTGTAACTCACAGAGATTTTTTAAGAGTGAAACATAAAACACCCAGTGTGCAGCACAGGGGTAGAGCTCTACAAGGCCTTCCCCCCCTTTCCTGATTACACATTCTCAGCCACCAAATGCTATCGACAAACTGACAGTGCTGTCTCTTGCCACCTGTCCCCCCAAATATGATTATAAATGGACACAGACATCACCAAGATGCTTAAAACAGATGCTCAAAATATTTGATTTAGAAGTGTCTGAGAATTCAAGGACCCAGGTGATAGGTACCTCTTTGTGAAATATCCAAACTTTTGTTACAATTTCAACTATCGTTATGGCAATATCAGCCCAAACATTCTGGGAATAAATATGCTCTTGGCACTGTTTCTGAGTTCTCTAACTTGACAAAAGCTCAGAGATGAGGAGCTTACAGAATGATTTCAAGCGACATGGGGCTTAATTACAGATATCTTAGATTTAAAGGTCTGACTGCTCCAGGAGGGCAGAGATGGCGCAAAGATAGGGGGTTTCCAGGGCTGACTTCAGGTCTGTACTCCCTCGAATAGAAAGTTGTGCTGTATCAAGGCTCAAAGCTCAGCTTCTCTAAGACATGCTCTCACATTAGGTCAGCCTCTGTGAAATTCCCCAGTGATGGGTTTGGGGATGGAGCAGACAAACACAGTTTGCTAGCCACTGGGAAACCAAGTACAGCATCTCCTATCTGACTCTGTAATCCCTCCCACACTAGTTTAAGACTGCTGAGAGCTGTATTGATAAGACAGTGTAGGCAAAAAGTCCAGTGTGAACCTCTTATCCTCCCAAGTATAATTTTTTAATGTTTATTTATTTTTGAGAGAGAGAGAGAGAGAGGCAGGGGCAGCGAGAGAGGGAGACACAGAATCTGATGCAGGCTCCAGGCTGCAAGCTGTCAGCACAGAACCCAACTGGGGGCTCAAACTCACAGACCGTGAGACCATGACCTGAGCCCAAGTTGGAAGCTTAACCGACTGAGCCACCCAGGCACCCCCCCTCCCAAATATAAATATTGAGGATGCTTTTTGTTGTGTGGTATATTGGTTGTGTGTATATCGCGTGGTTTGTGGCGTGGTGTATTGGTTGGAAAGAGAGAGAGAGAGATAGGCAGTGAGTGGATGTGTGGGCATCAGAGCAAGAGAGAACAGGAAGGAAGAAAGGGAGAGAGGGAAGAGGAAGGAAAAAAGGCAGAAAGGGAAGGAAGGAGGCAAGAAGAAAGCAAAGGGGCAAGAAAGAGAAGGAGGAAGAGAAGGAGGAAGAGAAGGATATAGGAGAGGAAGGTAGGCAGGAAGGAGGAAGAGGAGGGGATGGGAGGGGGGAAGAAGACTAGTACCTGCAGAGCCCACTCAAATTTCACAACCCAACCTGCTCCCTGAAGGAGAAGAGAAGACAGGCGTCCTTAACTGCTGTCTGTCAGTGGGCATGGGTGGCCTGGCATGCTTCTGGGTGGAACAAGAAGTGGCCTGAGGGTGTATCTTGGGTGAGGAGCCCTTTAACTCAGTGTCCCTGACCACCCCTGTAATGTGGCCAGGTGATTGATGATCCCTGTCCCCTTCGTTGGACCTGCACCTCTAGCAGGGGACTCAGCCCTGTGGCTCTTGTGACACACATACACCTGCACATCTGTATCTTCTTCTAGACTTTGGGCATTTGGAGGGTGGGGTCCACATCTTGGGCACCATATCATTTTCCACATTGCCTTGTGCTTTATACTTCGTAGGGATCACAATGTTTGTTTAATGTGATGGAATTATTTACTGAGAACTGTTTTATTTCTTAGGAAAAAAATAGAATCATTGGGGTACAGTTTTCCAGTGTACTCTACTGATTACAAAGGGTATAATGATTCCTCTTTTTAATCCCTTCTTAATAAGGAAATGTTACTGAGCTTAAATTTGGTGGAGCTTTTTGTATTTTCTCTCCCCAGCCTAACAGCCTTCCTGTTCCGTTCTAACAGGAAGAAAGCTCTGGAAGAACCCCTAATATTTCAGATCTAAATTTAAAGAAGTCAGATTCAATTGCTCAGTTAATTAAATTTGCAGTAGTCTCTTTGGAGATATTTATGGACTTATTTTCACACTTTTGCGTTTCCCTTTTCCTCTAGTTGAGCAGTAGCAAATACAAAGTGACAACCACATTACTGTACATAGAGTTATTTACAGACCAGGATGATGGATTTCCTGATAATAATTTAATAGGGTAATTTTCCTGGGATACAGACTCTGGCCCCCTTGGTTTATCCTTTTCACTTGTTGCATTGTGTGTTGTCTTAATCTCACATGACTCCCAGCTAGAATCTTGGCCCATTTGGGTTTGGCAGGTGCACTGTCTAAAATTTGGGGGTTTTCTCTGTGGCTTGCAGCTAACAGCCAAAGATTTGGACATGTGGTCTACTACTCAGACATCTTAAAAGTAGAAGCAATGCAATAAGATGAGGCCATCAAAGTTTTCCTTGCCTTGAAAACCAAAAGATATATAGATTCCCAGTTCCAGGACAAGCTTTTATTCAGTTATGAAACATTCAAGCCATTTTCTCCAATAATGATTCTGAATACTACATAGCATTTAAATAATCACAGCCCATTTTCACACCATAGCTTCTAGTATTTCTGTGAGTGTGTGCCAGGAACTTTACTCAAACCTTTATTGCCTTCTCTTATAGAATCCTCACAATACCTTATGACACAGATTGTTATTATTTCCATTTTGTAAATGTGGAAACTGAGGCTCAGAAATAGCCATTGATGCTCCCCAGGTCACACAGCTGGCAAATGGCAGAGCCTGGTCTCAAGTCTAGATCCTTTGATTACTAACCCATAGGATTTCCACTATCCCATTTTTATTATGTAAATAAACAGAATCTGAGATGAAAAGCACAAAATAGCAGTGGGAATAATAGATAATGAAAAGCAATGCAGGGGCACCTGGGTGGCTCAGCGGGTTAAATCGTCTGACTTCAGCTCAGGTCATGATTTCATGGTTCATGAGTTCGAGCCCCTCGTTGGGCTCTGTGCTGACAGCTGAGAGCCTGGAGCCTGCATTGGATCCTGTGTCTCCCTTCCTGTCTGTGCCCCCCTGCCACCCACCTCTGCTCGTGCTCTGTCTCTCTCTGTCTCTCAAAAATGAATAAACATTAAAAAAATTCAAAAAAAGAAAGGCAATGCATAATCCATAAATTAGAGTTTGGCATTAAGAAATAGGTATAATAAACTTTCAGACTGAGCTTCTCTGCAAAGACATTTCAAAGACATTTCTTGGATTTGAAAGAACATCCAAGAAAAATGTAAAGAACAAAGGGCTTTGCCCTACCAGATATTAAAACATATTATGGATCTATAGCAATTAGAAAAGTGTGGCATTGACAAGTGGACCAAGACAGAGAATCTGGAAATATACCCATAAAAAATGGAATTGTTTTTATATAAGAGAGTTGATATTTAAAATGAATGGCAAAGAAATGGGCTGATTATTCAGCAAGTGGTGATACTGAGCCTCTGTTTTTTTGCGGGGAAGGCGTTCCTATCTCATATTATTTCTGGAAATACTGGAATAAAAGCCTAATATTAAAAAAAATACATATTATAAATCATAAGATCTCCCAGGGTGTTTCTACGAAGACTCAAATTCAAGCTGTAAAGTTGAAAATGTATTTGCCCACACCTAGGCAATAACTATTGACTCTTCAGACATAACCATATTAATACCCTATACTTTGTATCTGAGTGGGCTATGCAAGAGATGCACTCAATATTGCACATCTCCTACTTGGTTACCAGGTCCCTTTGGTAATCGGAGGCTTGTACTTTGGGGATAATTGGCTGGGATTGGGGGTGCAAGACTTTGTTATTGAAGAAAGCAAAGCAAAGCTCCTTCAACTCCTCATCCATCCCACTCATGCGTAGGGTAGGTAGTTTTATGAACGTTCCCATGACAGCCGCTAATTCCTGAGACTATCATTATTGCTGGTGACCGTTCTGTGTGTCCTGCTAGACTGCAACTTACAAAAGAAAAGGAGTTCTGTCTGCTTTGCTTACCACTGGGCTTATCCCAAAGCTCAGCCCATCCTGGTGCCCAATAATGCTTTGTGGAATGTATAAATAACCACATTTTCGGCCTCATGAACAGAGATAACAGAGTTTGGTAGGGGAGAAGGTAGAAGTGTGTAGCAGGGAGATTGACAGGTCTGTATGAGCATTCTGTGCCATATGGGAAACGTGTGTGTCTGTGGTTTCTAACAAGGTCCAGATAAATAAAGAGAAAGCATGGGAATGTACCATCCCAGGTAGGGATGGGGACATAGAGGGATATATGGCAAAAAAACATATTAGCTATTCTTCTCTCAATCCTTACATCATGCCAGACACCATGCTTAGCACTGTGTGTGCATAATTCCATCTATTCTCCATAGCAACCTTAGGGATGGATGCTGTTATTGTAGTGATTTTCCCCATGGGCAAACTGAAGCTCAGAGAGGGTAAGTGACTTTTGCAGGGTCACTCAGCTAGTAAGTGGCAGAGTCAGAACTCAGAATCAAACCCCTAGTGCCTCCCAACAGACTGAGCTGAGTCTAGTGAAAAGCATGTTGTTTAGGGATAGGAAGCTGTTTCATCTTCGGACTCTTCGGTCCTCCCTTCCCCTGGCAGACAATAGAAAAAAGTCAAGGAAGAGCAACCCTAAACATGCCACATCCAGCCCTTGGAGACCTCAGCCTTCCCTGTGGGTGAGAAGTGATTTCTACTGCTGTTGGCCAGGGCCCTCCATGGTGGTTGATGCCTGCATCTTGCAAAAGGATGCCTATAAGACAGATGGCAGTTTCTCGAGCTCTCTGGCAGGCAGTACTGCTTTCCCACCAGCATACACTTCACACAAGAGCTGACCTTGTCCAGATGAAATGCTTCATTAGCCTACCATTGTCTGCTCTGTCTTTTGCACAGGGCCAAACTTAAGACCTAACTGCAAATTAGTAGTGGCTGTCAACCAACTGGATCCCTGCAATCCATGATCTACAATTTTCATTTGCCATGACTGATTGTCTCATTCTATACGAAGGCAGTGGTATAAACCCAGGCAATAATTGCTTGGCCTCAGCTAAATGTATCTTATGTTTCTTAAATGAATTCTAAAGACTGGTCTTAATATTCCTTAGTTTTCTTTTCTGTTAGGAAATAATTTGAAAGTTTGCAAAAGGATACCAAAACTGAAAAGAGTACATCAATTTCCTTTATTTAAATTGTTCATTTCTACAGTTACTTATGATGAATAGGCAAAAGACAAAAGGCAAAAACAAAAACCCACAACAATCCTCTTAATAAATGTTTCTATTTGAGTAATTATTTTAAGGTAAGAGGTTCAAGTTCCTAATTGGAGGAAGTGATAGAAAATCAATCAGTTGTTTGGAGAATGAAAATAAACTACTTAAATTAGCTTTGTGTGGCCTGTGGGTATTTTGATCCTGGAGAACCAAACCTAACAAGGCTAATTTTAAGAGAGAACAGCACTGATGCAGGTGTTTTGTACTCACACGAAGAATTTTATATAAAAATGTAATGTACATGTACATTTAGATTAATACCAGATCCCAAGAAATGACCATGCTGGAGGGAAAGGAAAATTGGTATGACAGATGCATTTGCTTATATGACCTATACCCAAATGAGCTAGCACTGACCTGCTAAATCTGAAAATAGTGATGTTAATTCCATCACATAGTATTTTGGCCCATTTCTATAAACAGATAGTTCAGTTCCCTTAAGATGAAGCTAATTGTCACTCCATGACCTCTTTTCAGAGAAGAGATTCTTCAGCAAGGAATTTTGGGGGCGGAAGGGATAGGACCTCTCCCTTATTCAAGAGCCAGTCTGACTTACGGTGGTGAAAAGAAACTTTTCCTTGAGAAGATTCGGAGATCCCTGTCCAGGCCATAAAAGGAAAGGTTGAGAAAGGAGAACCCAGCCTTCAGAGCCTACTCAGACAGGTTAGTCTTGGCAATGAGTTGAGGATCTACACACCCATTCTCTTAAACTCTGTGTGCAGCATGCCTTGCAAAGTTCCCATGTACCCCACCAGGGTTATGTCCAAGTTTGGAGTCACTCTTCTTGGTATATGAAGCTGTGTAAGGACTGCTTTTTTAAAAAAAATTAATGTTTATTTATTTTTAAGAGAGAGAGAGAGAGAGAGAGGGAGGGGCAGGGAGAGACAGGGAGACACAGAATCCGAAGCAGGCTCCAGGCTGTGAGTTGTCAGCACAGAGCCCGACACGGGGGTTGAATTCGCGAACTGTGAGATCATGACCTGAGCCGAAGTCGGACGCTTAACTAACTGAGCCACCCAGGTGCCTCAGGATAGCTTCTTATAAAACCTCAAGGGGACTAATGTGCAGATAAGGGTATGCTGAATGAGTCAGTGTGGCTTAGCCCAGTTAAGACCTGTTGTTTATGAAGCCTGGTAATCCTGGACCAGATTATGGCTCACAGTGATGTGTGACTGCAAGAAAAATTATGCATCCTCTCTGAATCTCAGCCCCTTTATTTGTTAAAAGAGGATGACATTGGGACCTTCCTCAAAGTGCTATTGTGGCGATAAAATGAGATAGCATGCATACATTTTCACATTTAAATTTCTAGCTGTCTGTTGATGATTTATGAGTTGGCATAGATGATGCAGAACTCAACTCACATAAATTAGTATCAAAATAATTGAACCCATGTGACTACCAAATCTACTAAGAAGTTCAGTTTTCTGTGTAAGGTATGTGATTGCAGGGAAGAGGCATCCTTAGGAAGACACTCAGGATCCAGCTCATTCATCTTTGGAATTTGAGACAAAATTTCAAATATAGGATAGTTCAAGACTTTTAGGATACCTAATGGAAGACACATACTTGACCATAAAACTAGTAAAACAACATGAAGGAATGTCTGCAAGATACTCCCTCTACTCACCAAAATCTGCTATCAATTATATCCTAAATAAGAGAACAGCTAACCACTACGTAAACAAATAGCGATATTAAAAGTTAAGTCATTTTAATTGTACTAAATAGTTATTCATGAACCAATTAAGCTGAAAGTCATGTGGTTCATGGAGTCTCCCTTCAAATATCAGATAACATCAGTCTTCCTATCTATCAATAAGCACAAGACACCCATAAAATCATAGGCTCTGAAAACTTCCAGAGACCTTCTCATAGATAAAACTCATTCATTGCAGGTTATATCAGTAAGTCAATTCAACTTAGTTTGATAGCTCATAACTGTCCAGGCTGTTGTATTTACTGAGCCATACACTACCCTTTTTTCAAGCGTGCTTGAGAAAATTACTTGTGAGACTATTTCTCTTCTGGGCACAATCAAGTACTTTAGAATGAACTCCATAACTGCAGATTCAACATAGCATTAGGCTTGGTAATAATATCAAAAAATATTGCTTTAATAATGCTGTGAAGTTGCCTAGAATCCCATGACTTTCCTTCTGCTAGTAATTCAGCCAGATAACTTATCAGTGAATGTGTATGAGTGCCAAAGAGCAAGGCCCAATTTAAGGAACAACAAAAACCTCAAGGTTAAGGAGAGAGGACCAGAAGCAACACCCTCTAAATGAGTTGGCTTCTTTGGAGGGAGGCTGCTACCCTAACCCAGGACCTTGTGCCTTCTTCACAGTGAGAAAACAGGGCTGGATGGTCAAGAGAGGCTTCCCAGTGGGTGGTTTGGTTTCTTTTTTGGGATCTTCCCGTTATTCCTCTTCATTGCCAAGTTTATATAAACCTCTAAGAAAGTTCTCTCCTCCATGTCCTTCTCCTTTATAAGTGTGTCGGAGCACGTTGGAGACTATAAAGCGCTATGCAAATGTAAGAGCTTTACATACGATGTATGTGTTTGACATGGTCCAGGCGCTGCTGAGAGTCTGAAAGAATCACGCAGTGTGGAAAGGACATAGATATCCATCATCAAATTGAGTGTTTGCAAAAAGCGGGAACACCTACCACTGGTGATACCTGGGATGATTTTAGCTGACAGGCGAAGGAACATTTTTGTTACACTAGTTATAATTTATATTTCAATAAGTGTGCATGTATTTATCATGATGTGTAATAGGAAGAATAAGTGTACCTTTACATAATAGGTATTATTGTGTAGAGCAAGGGTAAGTAAAATAAATTTGTGGATTTAGTTGAAATAGAGAAAAATAGTAGTATGAGGATACACAGACTTGATAAAAAACTATGAAGATGGGATATATATTACTGAGATTTGAAAAATATTGAGGCCCAGAGAAGGGGACGGGACTGTCTTGCCCAAGGTCAGATAGCAAGTGAGAGGCACCGCTGGGACTATTATTCATGTCTTCTAACTCCCAGGATCTTCCAGGTCTTCTGACTTCATATAGCAGGACTTCCTTCCTTAGCTGGCCATGTCTCCATTCAAGTTTGAGTTCACCACGAAGAAGCAACAGTGCTTTCCTATATATGGATACCAGCTGAAGAGTTTAACTTAGACAGTAAAGTGTTAAAATCTTCAACAGTGCATTTGAAACATGGGTCTTGAACATGTTACTATCGATAGCTTGCAGAACAGCTGCTATGAGCATGAGCTCAGGCCAAAAATTGGGACCTTTCCCTGGCCCTTTGCAAAGCCTCAGAAGTTGTGCACAGCTAGAGAGAGGAAGCAGTAGCCAAGCCAATTCAGCATGTGGCATGCCTCCTAGTCTGCAGCCTCCTTCCCCCACATGCCAGACCAAAATCACCACCATTCTCAATTCCCATCCATTTAGAAAGCAGGGAGATTAAAAACAAGAAAGTTTTGCTAAGAGACCGAAAAAGAAGTCCCTGTCTGCAGAGATCATAGTCCGTCTCCTATCTGCAGTTCATTTATAGTAATGACTACCATTCATTTATCATTGTGCCTACATAATTTCTGAACCCCCTACCTCTACAAGTAGCATTCCTATCCCCATTTTGCAAATGTGGTAAAGGAAGTTCAAGGTTAATTTGCTCAAATGGGAAGATTTCTCAATTCCAGGCCTATCAGACTGCAAAGTCCCAAGACTCACATTCAATAGTATGGGAAAGAGAAGAGACATAGGAAATGATATTGAATAACATAACGACACATGTTATTTCATGCTAGATTAGACAGCAGAGACTTTTAGGGCTAAAAGAATTCACAGTAGGACATATCATTATTTTATTCACTTATTTACCTAAAGTCAATTTGGATCCCTCACTAGGTGCCAGGAACTTGGCATTGATCTGAAATAGAGGTCAGCAAGCTACAGCCCAAAGGTGAATTCCAGTCCACTACCTGTTTTTGTAAATAAAGTTTTATTGGAACACAGCTGTGGCTATTTATTCTGTGGCTGCTTCTGTGCTACAACAGCAGAGTTGAGTAGTTGTGACAGAGACCTTTGGGCTTGCAACATCTAAAATATCTATTATCTGGCCTTTAACAGAAAAAGTTTGCTAACTATTTATCTAAAAATCCCAGAAGACTTTGTATAAGAGGTGGAACTTGATTAAGAGAGGAAAATTAAAATTTTGAGTACAGGAGAAGGGGTCACAAACTCTGAATCCTAATTTACCCAGACTACATAGAAAAAGAGAGCGAGAGACCCAGAGAAAGTAGCAGTTTGAGCTCATTATTCTAATTTGTAAAATGGAGATAGAGCCACCTGCTCTGACTGCCTCCCAAGTTTTGGTGGGTTGGATGACACAGCAGGTAATAAATAATAATAACTTCATTTTATTGCATACTAATTGAGCATTCTTTCTAAGCAATTTACATGCAATATCTTACAGTATCGTACACACAACCTCAGTGTAACCCAATGAAAATGTTGCTTGGTGTGAAGGGATTACTGACTAGAAACCATTAATGCACTTTTTAATTTTGTCTTTCTGAGAATTTGATCTTTGCTCTCCTTAGCTCAACTGTGGCATCTGCTTGGGGTGGCATGTGGGAGTGAGGAGGAACATTAGGATTTGTTAAGGAAGGAAGTCAGAGACAAGGTCTTAGCTTCTGAGATGCAAAGAAAACTTGCAAGTTGGATGATTTCCCTGAAATAATATTTAAATTTTTTATTTCCTCTTTTGGAGGACTGGGGTGGGTCCAAATATGGAAGATCTAGTTTATAACACTGTTGCATGAAGATATTTCTTCTGCTCAGGCAGCCAGCCTGGCTCTAAGGTATCAGGATGTAGGGGAAGTGAAAGGAAAATAGCCCATCTGTTTTCTGGCCTGGTAAATGGTAGGAAGAGAAACAGGTGAGTGGAGAGGAGGAGCAAGAGGAGAGGAATTTGTGTGGATTTCCTCACTTTTGGCTCTGGGGAGGGAAGGTCTATCACATAAGTGAGGATTTAATTGAGGAAAGGGGGTTATTGCCCATGCCATTGAGGCATTTGGACAAGGATCTCATTTTGGACAGCCCCAGAATTCACCCTGTTAAGTTGTACAGGTGGTTAGAAGGAGCTTCAGGGCTTTGGCTTCCCTGACTGTGCTCAGTCCTGCAGTGTGGACACTTAGTGTGAACCATGGGCCTGCCTTGGGACTTTCTGTCACATGGTTGTGCAAGAAAGATAGTACAGAGATCTGGGTCTGTAGGCAGCAGGAGTGAAAAGAGGCCAAGACACTGGGAAGCAGCAGTGGGACCGGACCAAGCCTAGCTGAGGGCCAGAATGGCCACAGTGACCAGGGAACAGGAGCTTGTTCCTGGAAACTGAGGACACTGGAGCCCAAACCCCTGAGCTTCCCACACTCCCTCATATCATGTAAGACTTGAACACCTCAATAAGATACCTGAATACCTGCTTAGGAAAAGAGACAGGAGAAGAGCTTCTGAGGGTCTAAGCTTTTTAATGAAGAGGGACTGAACTAAAGAAATTCTTTACTTTTCAGATTAGATTCAGTTTTAAGCAAGATTGTATATTTCATTTCCTCTCTTCACTTCCCCTGCCCTGCCACTATTCCCACTAGTGGTGGGGAGAGGAGTGGGGAAGTCAGATTCATTTTGGTCAAAATTGTTTACAATTATATATATTTTTCTGTACAAACAAGTTGTATTGTCAGTGAAAAGTAACAACCCCTTCACACTGTCATCATCCCCATTGTCACTCATCTGTCTGGCTCTAAAACCAGAGCACCACTGAAAACTTGAAAGACATACACAAAGTTAGAGCTGCTATCATCATTGTGATTGTGGTTGTCATTGTTAGGATTTAGGCCACTGTGCTAAAATAAAATCCAAACTGCAGACATCACAATTGAGGCTGGAACTGGTATTGTGGAAGACGCTAGCTGTATGCAAAAATGGAGCAAGGTCCTGGAAACCAATGAATGAAAGCAGCAACATGTAGAAGATTGAACCGCAGCCCACCCTGGGAGGCTCAGGGCAAGGAAGGGGACCGTCCTTCGGAAGCAAGTATTTTTACCCCTCTGTGTTCTGAGTTTCACTTCAAGGAAAAGGTTGAAAACAGTCTTGGAACTGGAAGGAGAGTTTGCAAGGAAATGGTTCTGTTCTGGCTCTGCAGTCTGAGACCACTTACCAGAATTGGTCCCCAGGGAAGAGCATGTGGCAGTTAGCTAGTCAGGGTGGAGAAGGGAAAGGGTAGGAGCTGGAGAGGTGAGCACTCTGACTCATGGTGATGGAGAGGTGGTGAGGAGGAATGGCATTTTTCCTCCCTATGAAAAGTCTAGAGTTACCCTTTGAAACATTGGCTGTGGTCTGACTAGCTGGCGAATATTCCCGTGTGCCAGAAAGAGAAAGGATGCTGAGCCCTTAGACACCATCTGCTGAGCATGTCCTGGCACATGCCAGCTGTCTGATTGAGTGATTTGGAAGTTATTTGTGTTTCAGGCTCTAAGCACAATCTCTAACACTGTCTTCCTACCAGGAAACTGTTTCTCTCCCTCCTGGAGAGGTCTGAGAGCTCTCGGTTGAGGAGAAACTTCATGACAGTTCATTTGGAGCTTCCATTTGGTGTAGGAAAAATGATGTTTTAAAAAGTAGGCAGAGTTGTGAAGTGTATATAATAAGGCCTGGCTTGGGCACTTGGACACAGAGCCTTTATCCCAAATCTCTTCTAGCAGGTAGGCAGATTTCCAAGTTACAAACTATAGTGCTGAAAATGTGGGATCTAAATGTGCTCGATGTCTCCACCTGACAGAGCAGGCAAGGAGAAGAACCAGGCATGAGTAGGATTTAGTCCGAGGACAGCATTTGTTCCATGAACATTTACTTGTTTGCATCAGCCTCAGTGAGATTCTTACAAAGGAAAAGGGATGGGCCTGTGGATAGTTTTTCCCTCTGTTGCTTCTTGTTTTTTCCTTGTACTGTCTACATTTTATATAATGAGTATATATTTCTTTGCTTCTCAGGAAAAAAAAAATCCTTAAAAGACAGGACTAAAAACTTGGATCTTAACAGCTGCTGACATCCTGTGCCCTCAGATTGTGGTGAGGGGGAGGGAGGGTGAGAGAACAAAGATCCAGATCTCCTTTTAAGGCTTCATGGCTGCCTGCCCACCCCCATTGATTTCATAAGAATCGTACATACTGCTCTGTTTCAAAAACTAGTCTGGGTAACAGGTACCATTAGGGAATTATCATTTAATTTTCTTGGGAGCCATACTGTATTGTATATGTATGAGCATATAATAGGAGAAAGTCCTTGTTTGTAGGATATATAGGTGGAAACATTCAAAGGTGAATGTCAAGATTGCTGCTTCGTAATTTGAGGTAGTTCTTATAAAAAGGCACATATGAAGCAAGTATTGCAAAAAGTTAAAAACTATTGAGCTTAGTGATTGCTATATGTATATTCCTTGCACTTTTCTTTCAATATTTCTATTTGTTTGAAATTTGGGGTAATAAAAATTTTGGAACAAAAACAAAGAGTCAGACATTACTCTCAAGGAAGCATATTTCACAGTGGGGAAAGGGAAACAAATTTGTTCTGGATGCTCCTTAATGCCACCCTTCCCCTCTCTTCTAACACCCATGTGTTTGTGAAAGACTATTCACAGCACTGTTGTTTATAATACCTTTAAATTGGAGATGGTCTTCACTTCCATCATTAGAATAGTGGTTACATAGCTTAAGGTACGTCTATATAACGAAAGACCATGGAGATTAAAGCAAGCTTATGTATATATATAAAATTATTTAAAAATTTTTATTATTATTTAAGTAGTTCACAAAGTAGAAAAAGGAAAGAAAAAAAACAAAAGAATTTTCCAATACATGCAAATAACCAACAAGAAAAAGAGACATCCTAATACAATATAGGTGCTTTAAACAGACTTCCCAAAAGAGAATATTCACATGGCTTCTAAACATATACAAAGGTGTTTGACCTAATTAGCAATCATTGAAATGAAAATTGAAGCCACAGAGATGTCCCCCTCTACACCAATATGATTGACTAAAATAAAAAGATCCTGATAATAAAAAGTGTTAGAGAAGATGTGGGGCAACTGGAATGCTTATACTCTGATGCTAGGAGTGTAAGTTAGTACATTTACTTTGGAAAAACAGTTTGGCATTATGTAATAAAGTTGAAAACATACATACTTTATGATTCAGCAATTATATTCATAGAAATATTTCCTAAAGAAATTTATACACATATGCAGCAGGATACATATATGAGAATATTTACAAGAGCATATTTGTAAGAGCCAGAAACTGGCAATAACTCATATACCCATCAACAGTAGGATCCATAAATAAATTGTGATGTATTTGTACAATAGAATATTATACTGAAAAAAATGAAAAAATGATAGTTATGAGACACAATTTGGATTAATCTCAACAAACATAATATTAAGCAATATAAAAGTAAGAAAAAATAAGAATATATACAATATGATTCCATTTACGTAAGGTCCAGAGAATAGACAAAATTAGATGATATTGTTAGGTTTGTTTGCATAGAAGATTAAATTATAAACTAAATCAAAGAAATATGTATGCTATATAACATAATGCACTTCTCTCTGCTTCTCTGAGTTTTACAATAAAATAATTAAAGTTGAATGTAGAATATGATCCTAATTTGTCCTACTATTTCTACATGTGTTTTCTTCTATCTTTATGATTGTATGGAGATACTGGGCTTCTTTTCATGTGCTTATTGGCCATTCGTATATCTTCTTCCTTGGACTGTTTGTTCAAATACTTCATTCATTTTAAAAATTTTAAGGTTGAATGGTAAAGAAAGGTATATGTATTAAGGATACTAGTCTTTTGTTAAATGAATATTCATATGTGTATGTACTACAAATATTTTTCTCCCACTTCATGGCTTACTTTCTCATTTTTTAAATCTTGATTTTAGAATAGCAAAAGTTTTGATAAAGTTAAATTTACCAGTTTTTGTTTGTTTGTTTCATTGTCTTTTGTGTCCTTTAAAAGAAAATCTTCGCATACTTCATGTTTGTGAAGATCTCCTTCTATGTTTTCTTCTGGAAGTATTATCAATTTAGTTTTTATGTTTAGGCTCATGATCTAATTTGAGTAATTTGCATGAATCAATGACAAAGTTTAATTTTTCTTATTTCCAGCTGTTGCAGCACCATTTGCTGAAAAGTCTATCACTTTTACATTAAATTATCTCTGCATTTTTGTTGAAAACAAATTGACCACATATGTATAAATGTATTTCTGGATTCTCTGTTCTGTTCCATTTAAATACTTCTATGTCTATCTTTATGCCAATACTAAATTCTCACGGTTAGTAGCCTTATATAAATGTCACTTATAATCATATAGTCTAAGTCCTCCAGCTTTGTTTCTTTTTTTCCAAAACTGTTTTGACTATCCTAGGTATTCTGCATTTTAACATACATTTTAGAATCAGATTGTTAATTTCTACAAAAAATATGCTGAGATTTTGATTTTGATTATCAATAGCTCAACTTGGGTGAGAACTGACATCTCAACACTACCAAGTTTCAAATCTATGACCGTAGTATATCTCTCCTTTTAATTAAGTCTTCTTTAGCTTTTCTAAGCAATGTTTTATAGTTTCAGTGCATGTGTCACACATTTTGTTATATTTATCCTTGGGAACATCATGATTTAAAATTGTTAGTATAAGTTGTATTATTTTTAAAATTCCAATTGCTCATTGTTAGTATTTAAAATTATAATTGATGTTCGTGTATTGACTTTGTATTCAGCAACCCTCCTGCCAGTCAGGATCCAATCAGAAAATGGAAACCACACCAGTAATTTAAACAAGGAATTTTAATAAATAGAGTTTTTATTTATTTTACAAAATATTATTAAATAGTAACAGGGAGTTAACTACTACAAGGAGTAGAAAACAACTTTTAGCAATTCAGGAATAGTAAATACAGGGATTAGCAACTACCACTAAGACTGAGGTAAAGTACCCAAGAGTAGAACTAAGAATTCAGAGGAAGGCCATGTCCCAAGGATGAGATTTGCTCCTAGTTGGAGGGCTATGGCTGGAGTGCACTGGGTGATGCAGATATATGCTGAGGTGATGATGGGCTGGAAGGGTCCATAGGAAGCCACTTGCTGGAGTACTGGAGAGATTTCCTGGAGAGTAACTGCCACTGATACTCTTACATTCAGTGCTGCTGGTAGCTGTACTGCATGGGTTGGCGGGGATGGAAGGACATACAGAACTAGGAAGAGAAGCTTCCGCAATGCCTTGCAGGGCCTCTCCAGCTTCCTTTCTTGACAAAAATTGACACTGCACTAGCTGACAGCAAATATTTACAGATCCATCTGCATTATCACCAAGCAGGACAAGATGGGCAGATTCGGAACTGAGAGGCAAACATTGATAACTGGCACACTTGCTAAACTTACTTACTAACTTTAGTAGCTCACTGTTTTTCTTTGTAATTTCCTTAGTAAATTCCTTAATATTTTCTGTTCATTTTTTCAATCATCTCTTAACAAAGCAGTTTTACTTTTTTCTTTCCAATCTGGGCACATTTAGTTTCTTTTTCTAAACTTTAAATAGAAGTGCTGAGAGCAAACATGCCTTCCTTAAGGGTAAGATATTCAAATTTTCATTATTAAGTATGATGTTAATGGCAGGATTTTTTTTTCATGCCCTTTATCAGGTTGAGAATATTTCCTTCTCTTCCTAGTGTGCTGAGAATCTTTATCATAAGTGAGTATTGGATTTTGTCAAATGTTTTAATGCATTTATTAACATCATCATGTGGTTTTACTTTTTTAGTCTGTGGATATTGTGAATTACATCAGTTGTTTTTCAACGTTGAACCTTTCATTCCTGGAATATTCTACTTGATTGTGAGACTTAACTATTTTATGTATTATTGCATGTGATTGGCTGATACTCCTTTAAGGATTATTGTTATCTGTGTCCATGAGGAATATTGATGTGTAGCTTTCTTTTTTTGTAATGTCTTTATCTAGTTTTGGTATCATAATAATGCTGGCCACAGGTTAAGGACCCAGTCCCACAAAACTGTTCCTCATCCCATGACATACATTTCAGATGCCAGATGCAAGCTCAGGTTATCACCTGCGCTTCTGATCATCCACATAACCAACAATCAGAGATTCCAACGACCCCTTTCTTGGGTTTGATTAATCTGCTAGAGTGTCTTCCAAAACTCAGAAAAACACATACTTACATTTACCAGTTTGTTAAAGAATGTGGTAATGAATACAGATGAACAGCCAGATGAAGAGAGACATAGGGTGAATTTGGGAGAGTCATGAGCATAGTTGCTTCTGTCCCTGTGGAGTTGGGGTATGCTACCTTCCCTGTGTGATGGGTTCACCCACCAGGAAGATGTCCAAATGCTATACTATTTGAACTTTATGGAGGCTTCCTCACATACGCATAATCAATTATTAACTTCATTTATAGCTCCTTTCCCCTCTCTGGAAGATAAGGGATGGGGCTGAATAGTTCACACTTCTAATCATGGTTTGGTCTTTCTGGTGACCAGTCACCATCCTGGAGTAATCCAGGAGCCCACCTTGATTTTGGCTCAGGTCATGATCCCAGGGTCATGAAATTGAGGCCCATGTTGGGCTCCATGCTGAGTGTGGGGCCTGCTTGGGATTCTCTCTTTCTTTCTTTCTTTCTTTCTTTCTTTCTTTCTTTCTCTCTCTCTCTCTCTCTCAAAAATAAAGACAGAAAAGAAAAGAAAAGAAGAGAAAGAAGGAAGAAAGGAAGGAAGGAAGGAAGGAAGGAAGGAAGGAAGGAAGGAAGAAGAAAGAACAAGAGATGTTCCTAGCACTCTTTATCACTTGGGAATTTACAAGAGTTTTAGGAGCTCTGTAAGATATGTATATATCTTACATATAATTATTACATATATAATATATATTTCTTCATATTTCATAATATACATTTTAACTTATGACAGACTTTTAAAATAAAGTTGTACATATATTATGTATACTATAAAACCATTTCAACAGTATTCCATAATTCCCATCCTTTGTGCTATTCTTTGCATAGATTTTATTTTTATGTTTTAAATTTCACAACACCTTGCTGTTAATTTGCTTTAAATAGTCAATATCTATGTGTAATACATTTTAAACTGAGGGAAAAACTCTTAAATTTACCCACACACTTAATATTTCTGATTTTCTTTCTTTTTTTCTTTTTCTTTCTTTCTTTCTTTCTTTCTTTCTTTCTTTCTTTCTTTCTCTTTTCTCTCTTTCTTCTTTCTTTCTTTCTTTCTTTCTTTCTTTCTTTCTTTCTTTCTTAACTTCCTTCTTTTCTTTTCTTTCCTTTTCTTTCCCTTTCTTTCTCTTTCTTTCTTTCTTTCTTTCTTTCTTTCTTTCTTTCTTTCTTTCTTTCTTTCGAGTGTACTTGCCAACAGGGAAGAAGTCAGAGGGAGGGAAAGAGAGAAAATCTTAAGCAAGCTCCACACTGTCAGTGCAGAGCCCAACGTGGGGCTCGATTCCACAACCCTGGGATCATGACCTGAGCTGAAATCAAGAGTCGGACATCCAACCAACTGAGCCACTCAGGTGTCCCTGATGTTCTTTTTTCTGGTCCTTGTTTCCATGTGGAATAATATTTCTTCTAAATTCTAAAGAATTTTTAACATTTTCTGAAAATGCAGTTCTATTGGGGATGAATTTTCTTACATTTTGTTTTTCTGAAAAAGTTTTCATTTTGCTTTCTCTTCTGAAGGATATTATCATTGGATATAAAATTCTAGGCTTATAGGTACTCTTCTTCTGCAACATTTTCAAGATGTTTTTCCATTGTCTTCTAATTCTATAGATTTATAGTTTTCATCATATTTGGGAAGCTTTTTGCCTTTAATATTTAAAATTTTTTTTTGTAACTCCTTCTTCTAGGACTCCTACAATGTATATTTCATACCATTTTCTGTTCTCTTCTCCCTGTGCTTAGTTTACTTTACATTCTATTGTTACATTCAAGATTACCTTATTATTGTTTTCAGGGTCAAATCTGCTGTTAGATCTATCTATTAAATTTTTATTTTAGATATTACAATCTTTTATCTTTAAAAGTTCCATTTGACTTTCTATTAATATGTTTGATTTCTCTCATCTTTATAGTTATGTTTCTATGAAATACAAATCCATTGTTATGATAACTGTTTTAACTTTTAACTCATCCTTTTCTGTGTGTTCCATATCTCCATCATCTTGTCTCTGAGTTCCATCATCTGTCATTTCCATGTTTATTTCTATGGAGTGGTTTTCTCCTGATTATATCACATTCTCCTGACTATTATCTTGTTTAATAATTTTTGGTTGGATGCTGTACATTGTGTATATTACACAGTTGAGTGTCTGGATTTCATTGTCTTCCTTTAAAGAATTTTGGACATTATATTGAAAGATGTGTATTTTTCTATCAGCTTGAGCTTATTGAGTTCTTTTTTTAAGGATATGTGAGGGTTAGTTTATAGTAAACTTTATTCTAGGCATAGATGAGCTCTATTACTACATCATGACCCCTCTTGGGTGTCCACTGAATATCATGGGTGATCACTGTGGATACTATACTCTGATTCATCAAAACTTAAACACCTCCCAATCATATGTGAGCACTGGCAATTGTTCTGCCTTCTTAACTCAGTCATTCTATGTCCTGTCTTATGGAGTTTCATTCTATTCAAGTACAACTTTGTACTTCATAAAGACTGCAGGTAACCCCTATTCAGCTTTCTGGAACTCTTTGATTGCGTGACTTCATCCTTTTTGGAATTCTGCCTACACTTTCCATCCATTTTATCCTCTTCAGTCTTCAGCAAGACCACCAGGCTTTATTTGGTTCTCCCTTCCCTGTTCATAGTCTTAAAATTGCTTCAGACAGAGAACCACAACAATTGTAGGGATTACTTTTTTCCTTCTGTCTGGGATCCCAATCTGTGTTGCCTATTTTCCAATGTCTGAAAATATTTATTTCATATCTATTGTCCAGTTTTCTAGCTGATTCTTGTAGGAGGTTAAATATGTTCCTTATTTCTCTAGTATATCTCATTTTAAACAAAATGTTAATTATAAACTGAATTTTAAAATTGAATTTATTTAAATTATAAAAGGAACCAAATCCAGTTCACTCACTTATCCCACCCCACCCCTTCTGGCATCCACCAATCTATTCTTTGTATTTATGAGATTGCTATATATATGTATGTGTATATCCCCCATATATATATATATGTATGTATAGATTGCACATATTAGTAAGATCATATGGTATTTGTCTTTCTCTTTCTGACTTATTCCACTTGCTATATGCCCTTGAGGTTTATCCATGTTGTCTCAAATGGCAAGTTTTCATTCTTTGTTATGGATGAATAATATTACTGTATATACATACCACAATTTCTTTATCCATTCTTCCATTGATGGACTCTTAGGCTGTTTCCCTATCTTGGCTATGGTAAGTAATGCTGCAATAAACATAGGGGCACATGTATCTTTTCAAATTAACATTTTTATTATCTTTGGATCAATACCCTGAAGTAGAATTCCTGAACTGTATGCTAGTTCTATTTTTAATTTTTGAGGAACCTCCATACTGTTTTTCATAGTGGCTATACCAACTTAAATCCCCACCAGTAGTGCACAGGGTTCCTTTTTCTCTACATCTTTACCAACACTTGTTATTTCTAGTCTGTTTTATAATAGCCATTCTGACAGGTATGAGGTGATTACTCATTGTGGTTTTAAAATGCATTTATATTTAATTAATGACATAGAACATCTTTAAAAAATGTTTTTTAATGTTTATTTTTGAGAGAGAGAGAGAGAGAGAGAGAGAGAGAGAGAGAGAGTCTCTGAGTGGGGGAGGGGCAGAGAGAGAGACACACACACAGAATCTGAAGCAAGCTCCAGGCCCTGAGCTGTCAGCACAGAGCCCAATGCAGGGTGCAAACTCAGGAACCGCAGGTCATGACTTGAGCCGAAGTCAGACGCTTAACCTACTGAGCCACCCAAGCGCCCCAATGATGTAGAACACCTTTTCATGTACCTGTTGGCTATCTGTATGTATTCTTTGGAAAGATGTCTATTCAGATCTTCTGCTCATTTTTTATTCAGATTGTTGGTGTGTGTGTGTGTGTGTGTGTGTGTGTGTGTGTTTTGCTATTGAGTTGTATGAGTGCTTTTATGTTTTGCATATTAACCAATGTGAAATCAGATATATAATTTGTAAATATTTTCTCTAATTCAGTAGGTGGCATTTTCATTCCCTTGATGGTTTCCTTTGCTATGCAGAGCTTTTTAGTTTGATGTAATCCGATGTATTTATTTTTGCTTTTGTTGCTTTTGCTTTTGGTGTCAGATTTCAAAAAATGACTGCTAAGACCTATGTCAAAGAGCCTACCACCTATGTGTTCTTGAGAAGTTTTATAGTTTCAGGTCTTATGTTTAAGTCTTAATCCATTTTGAGTTATTTATTTATTTTATGGTGTAAGAGAGTGGTCTAGTTTCGTTCTTTTGCATGTGGTTGTCCAGTTTACCCAACACCGTTTACTGAAGACACTGTCCTTTCCCCACTGTATATTCTTGGCTCCTTTGTCACACATTAATTAACCAAATATGCGTGAGTTTATTTTTTGGGCTTTCTATTCTGTTCCATTGACCTATGTGTTTGTTTTTGTGCCAATACCACATAGTGTTAATTACTAAAGCTTTGTAATATAGTTTGAAATTAGGGAATGAGATGCTTCCAGCTTTGTTCTTTTTTCTCAAGATTGCTTTGACTGTTAGGGGTATTTTATGGTTTCATACAAATTAAAAGAATTTTAGTGTTTATTTATTTTTGGGAGAGACAGAGACAGAATGCGAGTGGGGAAGGGGCAGAGAGAGAGGGAGACACAGAATCCGAAGCAGGCTCCAGGCTCCGAGCTGTCAGCACAGAGCCCGACGCGGGGCTCAAACTATCAAGCTGTGAGATTATGATCTGAGCCGAAGTCAGACACTCAACCGACTGAGCCACCCAGGTGCCCTGGTTTCATACAAATTTTAGATATGTTTGTTCTATTCCTGTGAAAAATTCCAGTGAAAATTTGATAGGGTTTGCATTGAATCTGTAATTTGCTTTAGGCAGTATGGACATTTTAAGAATATTAATTCTTCGTATTTATGAGCATGTAGCGTCTTTCCATTTATTTGTGTCATCTTTAATTTCTTTCATTAATGTCTTATGGTTTTCAATATACAGGCCTTTCACCTCCTTGGTTAAATTTTTTCTAGGTATTTTATTTTTTGATGAAATATTAGGTGGGATTGTTTTTCTCATAGTTCATTATTAATGTATAGGAAACAACAGATTTTTGTATATTGATTTTTGTATCCTGCAACTTTCCTGAATTTATTAGTTCTAACAGTTTTCTGATGGAATCTTTAATATCAAGCCATCTGCAAATAGGGACAGTTTTACTTCTTTCTTTACAAATTTGGGTGTCTTTTATATCTTTTTCTTGCTTAATTGCTGTGGGTAAGATTTTCAATACTATGTTGAATAAAAGTGGAAAGTGTTGGTGTCCCTGTCTTGTTCCTGACCTTAGAGAAAAAAAAATTTAGCTTTTCACCATGGAGTATGATATTAGCTGAGGGTTTGTCATATTAGGCCTTTATTACATTGAGATATGTTCTTTGTTGGGGCGCCTGGGTGGCTCTGTCGGTTAGGAGATATGTTCTTTGTTTATCTGCTTTGTTGAGAGTTTTTGTCATGAATGGGTGTTTAATTTTGTCAAGTACTTTTCCTGCATCTATTAAGATAATCATATGATTTTATCCTTCATTTTATTATTGTGGTGTATCACATTAACCCATTTGAGGATGTTAAACAATCCTTGCATTTCTGGAATAAATACCAGTTGATCATTGTGTATTAAAATGAATTTAATAGAAGAAAAATCTCCAAACATGTTGTGTAACTTCAGATAATTAGAGTTAAAATTTTTGAATGATACTCCAAATTTTAAAAATGTGGGAAACCATATGATTTTGGAGTAATTAGTTTTTAATTATATATATATCAAACTTAGTTGGCATTCATAGAATCTGTAGTCTGAAAGATGAGGAAGTTGGGAATATTTCCCCCCTGCCATTTTGCTTTTCCATTAATTGTTTTATATTGATATTTATACATTATTATGTAGCCACAGTTCATGATGTTGGTGTGTCTTAATTCTATGTTGAATTGGATTTAATTCTCACTGATATTTTACCACAACATGTCTGTTTTTTAGTTCCTCGTTTCAATTTTTCATTTATTTGGTTGGATATATCATCAATCCTTCCCTCCCACCCCCCGAGTAAAGGCTCATGGGGAGTGTTCTCTGAGTCCTTAAGGCTTATGAATTTCTGTTTATAGTCTTCTACTTGCAGTAAACTTGGATGGATATAAACTTTCCTCAGAACTTTTCATATATCATTCTATTCCATATGTTATTCCATATGTTATTATGGAAAAGTCTTAAATAAGTCTAATATTTTCCTTTTTGACATGAACTACTTTTTGGCCTATATGTCCATAGAATTCATTTTGTGTATTTTTGAAATTTGGCAGCTGTATCAGAATATCTCTCTTTAAAAAAAAACAAACAAAACTTTTGGGGCACCTGAATGGCTCAGTCAGTTAAGTGTCTGACTTCAGCTCAGGTCATGATCTCACAGCTTGTGAGTTCAAGCCCCATGTGTGGACAGCTCAGAGCCTGGAGCCTGCTTCAGATTCTATCTCCCTGTTTCTCTGCCCCTCCCTACTCATGCTCTGTCTTTGTCTCTCTCTCTCTCTCTCCCTCTCTCTCTCTCTCTCTCATAAACATAAACGTTAAAAAAAAACCTTTTAATTCCAGTATAGTTAACAGGCAGTGTTAATTAGTTTCAGGTGTACAATATGTATCAGAATATGTCTTGCTATATTTTCTTTTGCATCACTTTTTCCTGTTATGGTATGTTCGTTTTGCTATAGATTTACATCTTTATTTCGTGAAAATATTCTTGCCCATTGGGACTTGTCCTCTTGGAACTTCTTTTGGAAGACTTCTTCTTGGAACTGAATAGTGGGAAGAAAACAGACGGTCTTGTGAGGCTGTCAGTGGAGGCTTGAAAGGAGGAAGAGAACCTACTATTGGAAACTTTGTATAAAGGAACCCTCATTATTGCCTATAATAAATCAAAAAATAGAAAATGCATCTAATTAGCCTATGTATCTGGCTAAGAGTATTGCCAGATAGAATGCTGAAAGTGATAACTGATACTTTTATCCACATATGATAAAGTACAGATAGAGAAACTAAAGAAGTAATTATTTTATTTCATTTTTTAAAGACTTATTATTTTATTTTATTTTTTTAATGTTTATTTCTTTATTTTGAGAGAGGGATAGAGAACATAAGTGGGGTAGGGGCAGAGACAGACAGACAGACAGAATCCAAAGCAGGCTCCAGGCTCCGAGCTGTTAGCACAGAGCCTGATGTGGGGTTCGAACCCACAAACCATGAGATTGTGACCTGAGCCAAAGTCAGACACTTCTCCAACTGAGCCACCTAGGTGCCCCCTTTTTTTGGTAGGTGCCCCTTTTTAAAGATTTATTTTTAGTGAGAGAGAGAGTATCTGAGCAGTGGAGAAGGTCATGGGGGAAGAGAAAGAGAGAGAGAGAATATCTTAAGAAGGCTCTATGCTCAATGTGGAGCCTGATGCAGTGCTTGATCCCATGATCATAGGATCATGACCTGAGCCAAAATCAAGAGTCAGTGGCTCAACTTACTGAGCCACCCTGGTGCCCCTGGGAATTATTTTATTTTTAAACAGAATTAGGAGTATTTCCAACCTAGAACTTGCTGGGTCAGAAAATAAAAGTATTTCTCGTTATAATGTGCTTAGGAAAAATTCCTCAAAATAAAAAGTGGCCTCATGTTGGGGTGCCTGGGTGGCTCAGTCAGTTGAGCCTCCAACTTCGGCTCAGGTCATGATCTCACAGCTTGTGAGTTCGAGCCCCGCATCAGGTCTGTGCTGACAGCTCGGAGCCTGGAGCCTGCTTCAGATTCTGTGCCTCCCTCTCTCTCTTTAATTAAAAAAATTAATTTAATTAAAAAATTAAAGAAAAATTTGCAAAAAAATGGCCTCATGTCAAGCATAAAATATACAGTACTGCCTATGAAATGTGGCTTTGTGGTCAAGACCCTGTAAGATCCTTTGCTAAGACGTTATAAAGACAAAAGGTGGTGCTTCATAGTTCCTTTCTCATCTAGGAAAAAAAAAAATGAAAACAAAAACAAAAGACTTCTGGTACTTTTTTTTTTTTTACTTTTTTTTTTTAACGTTTATTTATTTTTGAGACAGAGAGAGACAGAGCATGAACGGGGGAGGGTCAGAGAGAGGGAGACACAGAATCTGAAACAGGCTCCAGGCTCTGAGCTGTCAGCACAGAGCCCGACGCGGGGCTCAAACTCATGGACCATGAGATCATGACCTGAGCCGAAGTCGGATGCTTAACCGACTGAGCCACCCAGGGGCCCCTGACTTCTGGTACTTTTAAGAGCATGACCTGTAGACCTCTCAGCTACACAGAACTCATAGCCCTAAAGTAGAGAGAGATTTTGTGGGTATTTGTCTCATCTATTGGAGTGAATTATAATTTGATGACTCGGAATTCCATAGAGCTTTTATAGGAAGTACATCAGACTAAAAGGTAATAGAGTACAGAGAGGCCTCTTGGACCCTAGCTTATGTGGAGCAGAAAGCAAGTTGAGAAATCTACCCAGCTGTAACCATGGGTCATTTTCTAGTGGCAGAACTGAATCCTGATCAAGGAAGTTGTGATATATGCCCAGCTGGATTTCCGAATTGTCACAGACTGTTCATGTGCTTCTCATTGTCCCCTTTTTTAAATTAGTGTGTGTATTTTAGTGTTTCTGACCCTGCCTCCCCATTGTATACTGGGTGTGATGAGGGGAGGTTAGAAACATGTCTCTTTAGTTCATACATTTTCAGATCAAGAGCTGCGCTTGAGGTGTCTCGTCCACATCTGGAACTGATTTAAATGGCAGCATCCTACACTTCAGGTCTAAATCTGATGGTGCAGTGGATGAGATTCCATTGATTCTTAGAGATGAGGGGGGTTCAATTAGAGGAATGTGATGAATCATTAGGGATCAGGGGATTCTCTGTGGTAGACTATTACTTGAGTATCTCCTAAGGAGCCATGCCTTCCAGTGTGTATGTCCTAGTGTCATTCCTGCTCCATGAGTTTGGGCCGTCTGCATCACCCACTTTAACCGTGAAGTATGCTGGAAGCAATACTGTGTCAGGTATGGGCAGCTTCCATTTCTGTACTGTTAGAGGTAAACTACCACACAAGAAATCCAACTGCCTTAAGACTGCCATGCTGTGGGGAAGCTTAAACTAGCCAGATAGAGAGACCAGGTGGAAGAGAACCAAGGGACTCAGGCAACAACCCCAGCTGAGTTCTCAGCTTGTTCAGTACCCAGCAGTAAACCACCTGAGTGATTTGTCTTGTCAGTGGATTCCCCAGTCTTAGCTGAGCTACCTCTGTTAAATGTTAATGAAGGATATAGATGAGCAGTCCTTCCCAAGCCCTGTCCAAATTGCAGATTAAGGAGAAAATAAGTTTTAAGCCGCTAAAGTTTTCAGGTGCTTTTTAATGCAGCTATAGACATCTGAAACATCTTAACTTTTTTCTTTGAGTTTTGTTTTTCTTTTCTTTTTTTTTTTTAGGTAGGCTCCATACCCAGCATGGAGCCCAACACTGGGCTTGAACTCATGACCCTGAGATCAAGACCTGAGCCAAGATCAAGAGTTGGGAGCTTAACAGACTGAGCCGCCCAGGCATCCTTCTTTGAGTTATTTTTATTACAGACATCATGTTGTTGGAAACTTCTTTGAGGGGGAAAATTCCTCTTAATATATGTGCCTTAGTCGGTGTGTTTTGCTTATGATACTTCCTTCATTTTCTCCATACCTTCCCTACCAATTGCTTGTACATTTGTTCCATGTTGGGTCCTTTCCAATTATTACTAATCATCAAGTAATTCAACTAAGTAATTGAGTAGCTTAATAATTCAACTAAGACAAAGTATTTGTTTATAAATAAGAATGGGTGGTGATGAATGAAGAGAGTAAATTGCAGCCACATTGGTTCAAGTTTCACCTCTTTTTCCTTTGCCCAATGACCATGTCTCGATTTGGGTTTCAGTGTTTTCAGTATTACTGTAGCTCAAAGGAAATCCTTGAAATTTACAAAATCCTCTGTTTGTAATCCTCTGTCTTTCCTATTTTCCCCACCTCGTTTCCAACAATTTCTCTTAGCAATAAATAGAGAAACCATAGAATTTATTATTCAAGTTATCATTCACCCTATAGTGAAAGGAAGTGCCATTTATAATTTCACTAGGATAGTAGGGAAAAAGTGGGCACACCAGGTCATTGAACCACTTTGTTTGTTAAGCCCGGGTTGTGAACAACAAAAATGACATGTACCTTTATGAGACTTACCTGCTTAGCTCTCCTGCTGTGGAAAAGAATGGGACAGTCCCCACTTCTCTTTTCCTGCATCAGTCCCTAGATCTCATTGTTTCTATCAAGGAATTCTTACATTGACCTTTCAGACCTGGATCATTAGCATGTTGAGGGAATTTTATATCCTGCCTAATTTCATTTCTGTGGAAGTTACATGTAGCCCTCAGTTACTTTTCACATTTTGGGCCAGGTTTCAAAGCACATGACAGAAATTTATGGTTCGTGATTCATAGCCTATTGTTTGGAATTTTGTATGTTTGCCTCTATTGTCGCTATGGGAATAAACTTCTTCCATTTTGATTTTTTAAACTTGTTTTTGTTGGGTTTAGAGGGAGGAACATGGAGTTAAAATGTCTTTACTCTGTTATCTTTAAGTGAATGACCAGTATATTGACATGGGCATATGACCTTGGTATAGAGTCAAACACAAGAAAGCAGATTTTAGTACATTAGGTATGGTATGTATCTCTTTGTGTTAAAAATAACACAGTTTATATTTATAGCATATTACAAAGGGTATTTATCCCAGTACTACCTGAAATTATTTTATGGAGTGAGGATGTATATAATGTATACAATTTGGAAATTTTTACAATGGGCATGAATTACTTTAATAAATCAATAAAGAAGTCAATGCAGATAATTCCATTGGGGAGAAAAACAAAAAGACTCAGATCTCTGTGGCTCTTATTGCATTATGGGGTTGAGGATCCATACCACTAACCAGGCATCCCATAGTTAAGCAGGAAATGCCTTTTTATTCGACCCTATAGCCTTTCATCAAAATTTTCCCATTGCAGACCTTACAGGGAATTATCTTCCTTAGCTTGAGAAAATGTAAGAGTTGCCTGTCAGGGAGCACTGAAGGTTAGAAGCTACTAGGATAGGATTGAATTAAGACAATCCCTATCTGTATGGGATGGTTGATGCCTGTTGTCCGGGCTTCTGGGTCTGCAGTTTTCCCATTCTGTAGCTTATTTATTTCCCTAGCTTGCATTACCATTTCCTGCCTGATGTCCTCTGCCTACCTCAGTGTCCTGGGATGCAGCATTAATATTTTAGAAATGGCGGTATATCCCTTTGCATATCCAGAATGGAGGAGACAAACAATAAATAACAGTGATAACCCTGTGCTGCCAGAGCTTCCTTGGAGAGCTTTACTGTGCACACTGAGAAATGGATTCATGAAACTTAGTTTGGTGGAGTGGAAAGTAAAACACAGAAAAGAAATAGAGTGGTGCACACAGCTGTCACAGTCACGTCAGAAATCCAGATGAGAAAGGTAAAAGCATCAGCAGCTCGAAAAAGACCTTCCAGGGAAGAGTCTGGCTGCTATAGTGTGTCAAGCAGCTGACACAGGAGTGAAGCTTGACAAGTCATTTTGATGCTGAGCTGGAAAACTCCTTGAAAATAAACACATCGTTCAAAAAGGCCAAAAATCCAACTCAATACGGAGAACAGAGCTGAGAGAGTGAGTGAAAACTAGTTAATGAGAGATAATGACTTGCCCCTGCCCCTATTCTGATCATTGCCCCAGCAAGTGCAGATGTTTGGTGTTGACAGGCTGAGTTGTGCTGTGGAAAAATATGGCCTGAAGAGTCAGGCAGGCCTGGGATAAGACCCAGTTCATGCACTTGCCACTTGGATTTAGCATCTTGGGTGGTGACTTCTTTCTTCTCATCAGGAGATTCTTGGCTGGTTCTGGTTGCACTGAATCTAGATTTGAGTTTCTTTTTCTGGAATGTAGGGATAATAGTATTCTCCCTATAATGTTGTTTTAAGGATGAAATGAGATAGCACCTATAAAGTGCTAATCTATAGAAAATGCTCAATAAATGCTACTTCCTAGTTCCCTGGAGCCTGTCCTCTGTCCCCAAGCTCTTGGGAATGGAATGCTCTTATGCCTTGCCCTGACTTCTCTCCTCTTCCTATTTTTTTTCCTCTTCCTCCTCCTCCTTTTCCTGTTCTGTAAGGATAGTGAGGTCCCGAGCTTGCAGATAAATTGGGCTCCAGCTCAGGTGAAGCAGAGAGAATGCTTGATGTATTTGTCCTGCAGCTGAGGAAGCAAGCTGTGTTTGTGGTCCTGGTTTCCATTACTGAGCCAGCCATATTTTATCTTCCCTTAAGTGGCAGCCAGTTCCCTCCAGGTCAGGTCAACACAGACTCTGAATACAGGAGAGAGAAGCAAGTACTTAAACTGGCCAGAGGTATTTATTTCTCCTACAACTGTGCTGTCTAAAAGTGGCACTAACATCTTCAAACCTGAGGCTGGGAGTTGCAGTTCTCTTTTGGCGAGGTCCTTTGAATCTCCAGCCTGCTTCCACTCTGGCGAGCCTATGTGATAGTGCCAGATGTGTTCCTTTGTACAGCTTTCATCCTGGCACCTACCTTCTCAAAGCCATCATTAACTCCCCAGTGCCTGTGAAGTAAATCCCAAACTCCTTCCCTTGGCACCCAGCTCAAGTGCTAGTCTCTCCACAAAGCTTTGTTTGGAGGTAGGTGGAGGTAATTTTGTCCTTCTCCAAACTCCTCTGGCTTTCTCTGAGCAGAGCATCAGAATCTGATGCTTAGAAGTCTCCCTCTGCAGTAAAGGCTTTTAGAATCTTAGCCTTCTTCCCCAATAGAAGGTAGGCCCTTTAAAAGTAAGATTTATGCCCAACTGGCTGTTTTTTCCACAGTGTGTAACACATATTAGGCAACTAGATGAATGAATTTGAAGGCAGTAGTTGAGCTGTAGTATGTATGTGTGTGTGTATACATATATATAAATATATATTTAAATATGTTATATATAAGTTATTTATATTTAAAGTTTATTTATTTATTTTGAGAGAGAGAGTGCAAGTGGAAGAGGAGAGGCAGAGAGAGAGAGAGAGAGAGAGAGAGAGAGAATCCCAAGTAAGCCCTGCACTGTCAGTGTGGAGCTCGACATGGGGCTCAATCCCAAGGATTGTGAGATCATGACCTGAGCCAAAATCGAGAGTCAGACGCTCAACCAACTGAGCCACCCAGGTACTCTGAACTGTAGTATGTATATTTAGTTGCCGGTGATGTACTATTTGATGTACTAGGGATGGCAAATTCCTACCATGCATACCCTCATGTTTCTTCTGGTATATATGGCTAAATTCTTTTCATGCACCAATCCTGATGGGCAAGTGACTGTTTGGAGAAATAGGTTGCGAAAGATTCTAAAAGACTGTGTCTTATGCCAGTAGGATGGAGTGCTGTGATTGATTAGTAATGGCTTCCATTACCACTGTATCAGAATTGATTGAAAGGTGGAAGTTTTATGTCATATTACATTTGATGTTTCCATATTGGTAGAAAGTTGTATTAAATGATATGGATGTACTTGCAATGAGAACTGACTCTGCTAAAATTGTGATCACATCAACATTTGGAGAAGTTATGGAAATAACACAGATGGGAGTCACCCCTCTATTCCTAACTTTCATTTTGGCCTCTTCCACTTGGGAGCTTATAGCAAATTGTTTAATCTCCATTTCTCCACATGTACAATGAGTCACTAACACACATTTTGCCTACCTCACAGCCAAAGAAGAGGGTAATTTTCCTGGTTCTGAGGAAAAATAAAATATATGGAAATATGTGTGTTTATGGATAATTGTTAGAATTCATAAATAACTTTTGTTATTTCTTACTTTGAAAACCCCATATGTGCATTACATTTAAAAAAATACAGAGAAGAAAAAAGAAACCCACTAATTCCTACTGAGCAGAGACAATCACTAGTAACAGCTTAGTGCATATCCTTCCAGATCCTTTTCAATGAGATTTATAGTTTTTATAACCCTTTGAGGCTTATTTTCTTTTCCTTTATCAATATACAGAGAATATTTTTAGACTTTATTAAATGTTCTTCTATAATATTGCTTGAATATTAGTTAACTAGATTTTTATTGAATATTAATAGTGTACTGCTCACTGTGAAGTACAAATGCAATGTTGATTTGATTACTTATATGATGATCATCAGGCAAGAGGGACCCTAAAAATTGGTTTGACAAATTAAAAATTGTTGCCTTGTAGTTTGCTTGAATAGTGGGTGTTCAGGTAGCATTGTGGGCTATTATACAGGAATCTTATGGCAATGGTAATTGTCAGATGTGTTGATTTTAATGAAGGCCAGTATTTTAGATTTGATGGATCTCAAAGAACAAATAAAGAAAGAGAGAGACTGAATATTCCTTTGGTAGTGTTTAAGTGATCACTGGATGTTAGTTTTATAAATGTTTGTATAGCGAAGAAGGGATGGATTTTTGAAAAGTTTTAATCAACAGGAAACAGGGAAGAGAAGGTTTTGAATTTAGCTTTTGGTAGCGTTCTTTGTTCCCTTTTTGTTAAAAGCAAAAGAAAATTAGCAAAACTGATTAAATTTAGAAAAGTACACTAACCACTGTGCTTGTTTTTGCTGACTTAAAAACAATAGTCCCTCTTGAACATAAGAGATATTTTTGGTCTGGAGGACAAGGACCAGATTCATGAAAATATTAGAAACATGAGACAAATTTCCAATTAAGGGACCTATAGTATTACTGTAAAATATGTATCACCCTATATGGTCATCTCCATAGGACATATTTTCAAGGCTCTTTTAGAATTCTAGGGACTTGTATCTGCAGTTGGGTATAGTAAAAACACATGCTCAAAGACCTGTTTTAAGTTCCATTTCTGCAATTTACTAGTTGCATGATCCTAAACAAATACGCAACCTCTTTCAGCCCCAGTTCCTGTATCACAGGATAGTTTTTAGAGTTAAATGGAATCATGTCTTTAAGTTCCTGGCACAGTGTAGGTACTCAGTAAGTGTTGGTCACCCACCCCTATAGAAAGCTCTAAATAGTTCATGGAAGGAGACAAGTTGGTTCACTCTCTCTCCTCAAGAAAATTTTGTATTTTCTTGTATTATTTTTTATAAGCAAAAAATATCTCTTGTATTATCTTTTATAAGTGAAACCACTGACAAACACATCCTATAGGAAGGTTCTAAGAAATTAGATAACTAAGCAAGAGTAAAAGCAAAAAACTTCATAGGCATTTTAAAGATATCCTTGGTTCCATTTTAATGTTTTATATATTCATTTGATCTTAATTATACTTATTTCCCTATGGCCTAGAGACTACCAGAAGTCCATTTCCACCCAGGCCCATGCTCATCTCCTTCTGTGACATCTTATCTCAGGAATAGCATGAAACCATTTGGGATCAAAGCCTTCTGGTTTGGGAATGCTGCACTTAATTCTCTCTTACCATGTGGGGCTAGATATGTGGGTATAGACATGGCTCTTTACATCTACATACTTGATTTGATATCCAACCCATTTTTTTTTTTACTCTTTTACCTAATTAGAGAGGATGTGGCTTAGGAGAACAAAGCTGTCCTCAGTTCTACATTGCTTCTTCCTTGGGTTTACTCCTCAACCTATTAAAAAAATTATTCCTAAAAAGGATAACATTTTCTACTAAACATTACAACAATGTCTCAATCCAAATGAGTATTTTAAAAATGGAGATAATGACATTCAAGTATGTATAATTTTCTTTCCAAAGTGATTTTTTTAATGTTTATTTACTTTTGAGAGAAAGAGAGACAGACAAACAGACAGAGACAGAGTATGAGCAGGGGAAGGGCAGAGAGAGAGGGAGACACAGAATCTGAAGCAGACTCCAGGCTCTGAGCTGTCAGCACAGAGCCCAATACAGGGCTTAGACTCATGGACCATGAGATCATGACCTGAGCTGAAGTCAAAAGCTCAACTGACTAAGCCATCCAGGCACCCCTTTCCAGTGTGATTTCTAACACCTATATGTTGTTAAAATCTATGTGCTGAAGAAAAGCTATGTATATCCAACTGGTTTGTCATATTTATATCACACTCTCCTTTAAGGCCTAAGAAATAACTCTAAGTATTGACTCTTATAAAAATTAAACTTCTTTTATTGAATCATTGCTTACACTTTAAGTAAAAGAACACTAAAAATGGACCGAACATTTAAAATCCAGTTGGTATACAGAGAGGTTTGATCAGTGTTAAAGGCTTCTGACAGGCCCTTGTCACCATCAGAATATACGATATTTTGTGGTCTGGTAGAATTAATTTATTGGCTGCTCTAGTGATTATAACATTGATTTGTTCCCCATGTTGCATTTATTTCATCTGTGTTAGTATCACAGGAAAAACAATACAGTTGCAATTATTACCTGAATATTTTTCAGGAAAAAAAACTAGATAGTTGTGCATTTGTTTATTTGTTTATTCCTTTACCAGCCAAAGCTGTTGCCCAATAATTAACTAAACAATGGATTGAAGCAAAGCACTAGATTTTCTTTTTCTTTGACATCTGCCCTGTATGGAGGAAATTTGTGGGAGGGCAGAGGACAGAAGACATTTTCAAAAAATTCTATACAACATGGTTAAGAAATTTCTCTGTGATTATAAAATCATACAAGAATAATTGGATGGAGATACCACCTGATTCCCCTGGGAATTCTAGTGACATTTCTGAGAGCCAAGAAGGGTCTCTGCATGATTCTCAGAAGCATTCTGCAATTTTTTTCCGTCTTCTCTCTTCAGCTCAATGGGTTCCTGGCCAAGTCCCAGGACCAGGAGCTGGGAGAAAGGCTGGGCTCAGCTCAGTCAAGATGGAGTGAAATTCCAGACATGCTGAAACTCCTGTGTGAAATCTCTGGGGAAGTTTAAAAAACTTCAGAGCTCTGTACTTCATGAACAAAATTTTAAATTAACCATTCCAGGGTCACTTCTGACCAACTATTTAGTCCTTTTCTTTTGTGGCATGGTTGAGAAATCCAGTTCTAGCCCATGTAGATTTATTTGATAAAGTGCATTGGAATTTGCAGGGGTGGTGGTGGTGGTGGTGGTGTCATAATTCAATTGCAAAGGTGAAAATCTGCACATCTTGAAAAAGAGAGAGCCACTGGCTACAGAAGAAATGTCTTCATTAGTCTTAACTAAAATATGGTCATTTCATTTGGATTTTTGGTGGTAATTGCTCTATTGCACCAATATAGAACATGTCTAGCTAGGCTGGCACTTAGAACAGCTGTTGTAAATGCTTAAGAATAATTAACAAAAAGTAGATTACTTGAAATGTAGAGGAAAGCCAAAAATGCCAGAGAAGAGGCAATGATGGCAGAGATGCTCTTTTTCCTTTTGGTACCATTGTTCCCTTTGTGGCCTCTTAACTATAGTACTGAAATGACTACCACTCATGAAGCCCATTTAAATGCTTAAGGGTGTTCTATGCATTATGCCACTCCATCCAGACAGCTGCCCTGTTTATAGGTGTCAATCTATAGCTAAGGAATCTCAAGTTTAGGAAGGCTCTGGGGTTTGCCCAAGGGAGCTCATTTTATGGGAGGTGAAAATGCAAATGCTAACATAGGATTTGTGAGCACCCTTCCTAGAATTCTTAGTTCTGATTGTACATACATCAGGATCTCCTGATGAGTTTTTTCAAATGCAGATTCCTGGCTTTTAGCCCAACACCTCCAGTAAGAGGCTAGAAAACCCTGGTGTTTGCTTATTAGTTTGTGTATTTAGCTCTACATAAATGTTTGAGGTGCAGCCCTAAAAAGTCATGCCATAGTCCAGGATGACTGAGACAGAGGGCAAGGGAATCAGCAGAATAGCCTCCAGGTGACTTAGAGGACAGTGGGGCAGTGGACACACACATGGTCATCTCTGTTGCTCTGTGCTGCAGAGCCCCTCTTTCTTCTCATTGGTTTGTTTTTAAAACTCCCCCCCCCCCCCCGCCGCTTCTAGCCCCTAGCACAATTTCTTCCACAGAATAGATATTCCAACATGTTTGTGAAATGACCACATAAATGCCACAGCACAGAACATAGCCTGGCCCAGTTAGGTGCAAGTAAAGGATAGATCTTGGGAAATAGACTGAAAAGGTGTGATGTCTGAATGGCAGGACTCTGAAGTAACGGGAGTGAGGGAAGGAGCAGCATGTTCTGAATGCCTTGGACACATAAGTTCCTTTCATGAGTCATGTCATTACTTCTCATAATGGTCCTCCAAAGTAACTTCCATCTCACACACTGAACAGATGAGCAACTCAGCCTCAGACAATTTAGTAGGATACTAAATGGTCATATGGCTGGTATCAGAAAAGCCAGAATTACTGACCCTCTGACACAAAGCCTATGCCCTTTATATGTTACTCTGAATCTCCTAATTAGAGAAGAATCTTGCTCTAGAGCTGCTGGTCCAACAGAAATATAAAGCAGGCTACAATGGGTCCCCAATGTGGGACACATAGGTCATTTAAAATTTTCTAGTACCCACATTTAAAAATGTAAAAAGAAACAGGTGAAACTAATGTTAATAAAAACAATAAAAACAACAAAAAATCTCAGTAAGACATTATACATTTTTTTCCTTCATACTAAGTTTTCAAAATCTGATGTATATTTTATATTTACCACACATCTCAACTAGGACTGGCCACATTTCAAGTGCTCAGTAGTCATATGTGGCTCATGGCTGCCATATTGACAGCATAGGTGTAGATGATCTAGTCTGGATTGATGTTGGGGAGCTCAGTGTTGGGAAACCCAGGAGGAGGTCATACTTTGAAGGTGACTGGGTCAGGCAATTTGGCATACAGGAAGTATGTTATTAATTAATTAAACATAAATTAATGAGTATCTACTATGTACTAGGCACTGTTCTAGGCCCTAGGATAGAGAGGGGAACAAGATCAAGTGCTTTCACTAATGGAATCTACACTCTAGGAGGTGTGATAGACAACAAGCAAGTCAACGCATAATATAAGTGATATGAAGAAAAAATGCAGCCAGCAAGCAGATAGAGTGTGACAGGGACTATTTTTGATGAGGTAGTGAGGATGAGCCTTTCCAAAGATAAGACATCTGAGTGAAGACTGAAGCTAGGCACAGGAAAAATTTAGAGAAAGAGTGTTCTAAGCAGAGGGAATCCTGAGGTGACAACATGTTGAGCATATTCTGGGAATAGCAGGGTCAGTGTTTTCTGAAACGGGACAGAGAGTAGTAGGAAGTGAGGTGTGAAAGTGAGACTAGGGTCAGCTTCTGCAAGGCCTCAGGACTTCCCCAAGTGTGATGGGAAGGCTTCACAGGGTTATAGTCAGAGAGGGGAAGTCCTCTGATATATACATACTTTTACAAAGGATGTCCTGGCTATAGTAAGGAGAATCACCTGGAAGTTGGGGTGATGAATGACAGGTTGCTATTGCAGGTAATGGGTAGAGCTGTGGGGAATAAGTCGAACTTCATTGGGATGGGGATGCACAAACACTAGGGATCCCATTCTTAGGGTGCTGGTGTGCTAAGTGCTACTTTATATATTTCAGAGGCATATGTTGATAATTGGAGACCATTTTTTTTTCAAATTGCACATTTGAATGGATTACCAAGACTGGGACTCAGAGAATCAGGTCATGATAAATTGCCAAAACCGGGATAGGATGGGTGAGTGCATCTGATGTTATAAGGTAATTTGGTCAGGGACCCTAGAAATTCCAGAACCTGCCTTAGCCCAGCCAGTTCTCTTCTCTGGGAAGAGGTTCAAAGGAATAATGAGTTATGAGAAATAGTGACATGTAGAAAATAAGAGTGGCACTGTATCATTGGCTGACCTTGTATTTAAAACTCCAGTGTATAGTCATTGGGTAAAATAATTGGCACAAGAGGCATGAAGTGAACATTAAAGTGGAAGGATTATCTTCTTAGCCCCTGCCCATACCTTGCAATCTCATCACTGGAGATGAGAGGACCCCCTCACTAGAATGTTGGCTTCATAAAGACTGGGATCCTATCTTATTCACATATTCCCATATTCCCAGAGATAGAACCTGGCATCTAATGAGTGCTCAATATTCATTGCATTCATCCATCCATCCACCCATTCAATAACTCCTTCTAACAGTATCTTTGCCAGGCACTGGGATAGAGCAGGGAGGAAATATGGCCATTTGCATTCTGAATTAACAGTCACCATCAGAAACAGACTTTTCCCACTGTATGATGAGCTCTTGGGAGAGGAAGGACAGGTCCCTGTGGGAATGCATATGAAAGTTCCCTCATCCAGGGCTCTGGGGAGCCTTCCCAGAAGCAGTGGTGCCAGCAAAGATCATTTATGGGCTTAGACTAGGGGGTATGACATTTGTAAACTAAAAATCCTCTGTTGGTGGACTCGCAGGCAGTATCACGGTAGCATGAATGCAGAACTATATTTTCAGAATAATAGTCTATAGTTAGTTGGCAAATTTAAATGGTGATAAAGCCTCATTAATATGTATGACCCACAGTCTTCCTAAATTTGGTAGAATGAAAAACTGGCATATATGATAATTTTTAAAACCTTACATTCATGCCATTCATTTGTGTAATCTGGCATATAATACCTGATTATCATAATTTTGCGTAAATAATGAATAAAAATGAAAAGGAAAAATTAAAACCTTTCACATTGGACACAATTGTAATTCTTTTACAGTAACATTCACAGTGAAATTCTTAATTAAGTCTGCATGCCTCTTTTACGAAAGTGCATTTTATAGATATAGTTAATTTTTTAATGTCTGCATTAATGAGAGAAAAAAAGAAGCATAGATAATTCCCCAAAACCAAAGTTTAAAATCCATCTCCACTGGGCTGTGTGATAAAGTCTACCCTGTGCAATGCCTGATATTTATTTTCTGAATGATGCTCTTTGTAGGACAATATTAATATGCATTTGCATTTCTTGAAAAAAAATAGCTGTTGTAAATCAGGGAAGAGAATATGGCAAGGGCTGAGGGATGTGGAGTTCTGTTTGGGATTGACATTTTTCCCAGTGAGAATAGTTATATAGATACCTGACTAGCTCATATGCCATAGGTTGAAAGAGAAGAAGATATTTATTCCCTTCTTTCCTTCCTTCCTTCTTTCCTTCTTTCCTTCCTTCCTTCCTTCCTTCCCTAATCTCAATTCATTTATCATATTTCCAGAAATGTTCAGTGTCAATAAAAACACAGAAATCCATTCAAGTTCAGACAATACCTTAACAATAAACTTGGAGAAACAACTTATCAATATGATTACCTCCATGGGAACTAAATACTTCAGCCCATTTGTAGCCTAAACCCCTCAAGGCCCATGGTCATAAACTTGAGAGGATATGCTGTACATATGTCATGCATATGTTAGTGCTCCTGCTTGTGTATGTGTTGATGCCCAAAACTATTCTTTTTAGAAAAATTAAAAAGAATTCGACAAGCATATTGTTGAGGGCATTTTGCAGTATTTGTTGCTGTCATCATAATAAAGATTACAAATGATCTCCCTGCTGTTCAGGATGTATCATCTAAGATCAGATATCAAGCCAAAGATGGCAGAAATGCATTCAGAGTCCTGCTTTATGAATTTACTTTGCTTATTGCATTTCTTTTCTTGGAAATGCAATTGCTTTGGAATTACTGGGATCAGGGGGAAAAGCATGTCATCAAAAAAGGAAGCTGTAGAGTGGGGAAATGTGATAAAAGTCAATTTAAGTTTGACAGAAATCTTGGGGTTTTTTTAATCCATAACTTCTAGGTAACTGCTTCAACCTTTGCAAAGCCAGAAGAAATATTTTCATTCATTTTTGTTGTTCAACACACATTTCAAAAGGACAGACCTGGTGTACTATCAGAAACTTGATAATAGTTTGGAATAATAGGTCATATTTAAAAAAATCAAATAATCCAATTATCACACAAATGTAATTGGCTTGATTTTTGCGTGTGAGAAAACTGTAAGAAAAGAAGCAAAATAATGAAAAAAATCTATTAAGTACTAAATAGACATCAGATTAAGCCAAACTTCTTGTTCCTTTCAACACAATCAATCTTAAATTTCCGTTTAGCTCATATAAAATTCAACATATTATTTTCAGTAATTGTACAATATATCATGTACAGAAATACAAATTGAAAATCATTTTCTCTTGGAGATATAGTCTAAAGTTTTTTTTAAAGTTTATTTATTTTAAGAGAGAGACACAGAGAGAGAGAGACAGAGACAGACAGAGAGAGAGAATCCCAAGCAGGCTCCACACTGTCAGTGCAGAGCCCAACATGGGGCTTGATCCCATAAACCATGAGATTATGACCTGAGCCAGAATCAAGAGTCGGATGCTTAACCAACAGCCACCCAGGCACCCCTGTAGTCTCAACTTTTGAGAGTAAGAGTATATACATGCACGTGCATACACACACACACACACACACACACACACACAGGAGCTCTCATCTCTCGTTCTTTGGGTACCAGTGCACACACAAAAATACAAATTTAGGTGGGTTCTAAGCTATGTTTCTTGGATTGCAAGTAACCAAAATGGACTTTGGCTAATTTAACCAAGCAGAAATTTATTGGAAGTGATGGGATTACTTACATAGTCAATGTCAGGCTAAAGAAGCAAGCTTGGAAAGGGACATGAAGCCAGGCATTCTATTTGGCAGGAATTATTTTGTAGCATCAAAGTGCTAAGGCTCAGTGAATGAGCCCTAACCATTTTCATTTTGTTCTCTCTTTTTTGGTTTAAATTGTGTTTCCTGGAAGGGAGCAAACATCCAAATGATTCATTTGTTCAGATGCTCACTGTTGGAAGAAGAGTGTGGGGCACTTCCCTTAACTATTCCAAGAGACTCTGTCCAATGAGGTAAGAAGGGGACTCTAAAGAGATGGATTCCGGGTAGCCTAAAACAGCGAGCAAATAGTCCAGGGTGTGAGAGTAAGTAGGTGTTACTTCTTGGAGATCTATTTATAGTCCTGAGTGATGAGATGACCATCTCCTCTTAGACCATTTCCAAAGCACAGCACAGATTGATGCATTGTAATGAGCTCCTGGTTTGGAGTCTGAAGACCTGGGTCTCATACTGATTAGGTTTTATGACTTTTTGTAACTCTTCTGTCTTGTTTGTGTCCTAGTTTTCCCATCTTTCCTGTCTCATTATGGATAGTTTCCTATCTTGTTATGGACACGAAGGACAATGCACATGAATGTATGTGAAAGCACTTTCTAAAGCTGGAAGAGGGTTTCCAAATGCTCCTATGAGTTCGAGAATCCTCTGTGAGTGACCGCAAGAGCCTAAAAAGAGACAAAGACCCAATAGCATGTTTGAAATCCAGCACATATACTAGATAGTGAGATCAGTGTCACTTCATGAATGTGTATACTTGACAGATTAGATAGCTGAAATGACTGTCATGAAATTTAATTTTAGGGGCACCTGGGTGGCTCAGTCAGTTGAGTCCCTGACTTTGGCTCAGGTCATGATCTCATGGTTTGTTGGTTCGAGCCCAGTGTTGGGCTTTATGCTGACAGTGCAGAGCCTGCTTCAGATTCTCTGTCTCCCTAGACTCTCTCTTCCCTTACCCTGCTTGTGCTCTCTCTCTAAAAGTAAATAAATAAATAAATAAATAAATAAATAAATAAATAAAATTAAAACATTTTAATTTTAGCTAAGTCTGTTATTCACCAGACTTAGGCCATACTTTGTAAAGCAAAGTCTTCAATTTCCTCTTTTTAGAACAACCTGTTCCATGATGCTGGTTCCCAACAGTCCTTAGGCTTCAGGCATCTGTCTGGATTTGGGGTTCTTAAATTATAAATGAAAAACATACACAGAGGGGTCGTATTTGATGAATATGTTCTGGAGTTCTTACATAATTCAAAATTCACCTATTTCAAGACTAATACCACCAAAAGATAGGAGATAGTTTTGTTTAGCAGCTAAAATGAGTGTCTGGCATGTTGGCATGTAGCCCAAGCATAAACTCAGTTTACAACTTGCTTGCCTCCTTCATCTTTGAGACTAAATTATGTGATTGTCTACAAACTTTCATTTGGGTGGTTGAGTCATATTATTACAAATTTTGCACATAAAAAGAGGCTCAATGTATTTTATGTCACATTATTTTGACTTCCTGTAATTCAAATCTGCATCCAATATGGTGGCTCTGCAATTTGACATAGTGTTCTAGTGGCCTCACCTTTTTAAAAAGCCCCCTTTTGCAGGAGCATTTGATTCAAATCATGAACACATTCACTGTCAGATATATCCCATTTAACAAATGCATAAGGAAGAGCCCAGTAAAGCTAGGATACTTGAGTGTACATTTCATCCTGACCCACCTTTGAAAAATTTTGATTTTTGTAAACCTGAGCACTCATGTCTGGTGACTGTGTCTTGCTTTCACATGGGCTAACACTAATGAGTTGAATGAAGAGTTTTTCTTTGCATGCTAGCCCAAATTTCTCAGTTGAAAAATGAATTTCTCTGCTTTTGGTGAGGGGTGGGTGAGTAACACAAGTCAAGGGGGCAGATGTCACCCAGCCAAGACATATTTTCTTGGTCAATGTCAAGGAAGGCTCAGCAATCCAAAGTCACACAGCTGTAAAGCTGTGAAGACTGGCCAGCTGAAGAGCTGAGTTCTCATCCAAAAAAAAAACAAAAAAAAACAAAAAACACTTCACTACCTCTTTTGAGGCAAGACTTCCAAGCTGTTTTGTAAAGGAGCCACTTAAAGCTCTCTTCTCTCTCTCCCTATTTTACCTTTTAATGTTACTTTCTAAAAACAATTTGCAGTGCTATATCCACAAATTTTTTTTCAAGGAAATGATTAGATATTTTGCCAAACAAACAAACAAACAAGCAGCAGTGGGCTTTGAATGAGGTATAGGAAAATAATGCATTCTAAGAAAAGATGGCTATACAAAATAAACCGAAATAAAAAAAAAAAAAGGACATAGGATAATTCTTGGATGAACATCTAGATTTCAAGTAGAATGTTCTCTTGTGTGCAATTACGTGAGCATGGCATAGATGTTATGGAATAATTTTCTAGATTCCCCTGTGTGTTTCTTTGCTTCTAGTTGGAATGTCTTCTCCAAGTTTCTTGGCCTCTATTCTTTGTGTGTGTCTGTCGGTTTCAGTCTGACTTCACCTGACATCACACCAGGAACTTCATAAATGAAGCTATTGCCTTCTCTTCCTGATTATTCATGATATTGCATACCTAGGTCTTATCACTTCCTAAAATAAAAATAATCTCTTACAATGGCCTGGAGGCTCATCATCTACAAATTACTTTCTGTCTATCTGATTTTGTTCAATCCTCACCGTGGTCCTCTGAGTATCATCCTATTTTCATGGACACCTAGCTTGAACTGCAAGATACTTTGCAGCTTGCTATCGGAAAGAGAGCTGGGATCCATATCCCACATCATTTGATTCTCTACCCTCTGTTCTTTGTTTTGGTCATGTAGCTTCTCCATAGGGGCACTCTTCAGATGCTGTCCTCTTGTCTTCAGGTCTGTGTCATGGGCCTTGCACACCTATATAGGGATGAGATCCACAATAGCATTCTAGGAACTGCCATCCCAGGCAGTGCCTCCGTCTTTCCCAAATGGTACATTTATTTATGTCTCAGTTCTGTTCTCCAACCCAAGCCTAGCATCCACACAGTGATTCTCTTCAATATAGACCTCAGGCACGGTCAGTAGGAGGGGTACTGCCTTGGTGCTATGCCCCCAACCTCTTTCAACTTGTTAACTTGCTGCACTAGCTTCATACCCACACCCTCACCAGAACTGACTGCCAGCAATGCATGCAGGCCCTGCTGTAATTAAGTATTGATTTCGTGTAACATGTGTATACAGAGTAAGTTCATCTCATTTGTGGGCTGCTGTTATCTGTCGGTAGAACAAAATGTGTGATTATCAGTGGATATCCTATGGCTATGTATGGCGAACTGTAACCTCAAATCCATCTAATTGTAGTGACATTACGGTACGCCCTTCAGGAGTGGACCATTTGTCTTAACATGGCCTCTGCTGCTGTTGGCCTGCTTTTGTCCCTAGAAATAGCTGCACAGATTCTTCATTGCAGCACCTTCTTAGTTCCAATTTGGCCTTGCCGGATAGAAACTAGCAAAGTCCATTTACTATAATGTAATATGGCTGTGGCTTCAAATAAATGGAGCACCAGGTATTATTTGTTTTCTGCTTTCTTTCGAGTGGTCACACCTCCTGGCATTCTTCTGGTAACCTTGCTATTCCCAGGAGAGCAAGACAAGAAATTCTGGATGGAAACAAAGTTCACATCATTAACACCGTCAGGAAAAGCTGGTAGGTTCTTGCATCCCCCATCACCTTTATATGGCATTCACGAGCCCCTGGGCTGAGTTGAGATTGCTCTGCTCTGTAGATTTGATGAGGTAGGTATACTGGGGGGAGAAACCCTCCCACCCACCACAGGACTGGAAGCCCAAGGAACTGGGACTTGAGTCTCTCTTAATTGTGTGATTTCTCTTTCCATTTGACAGCTTCATCTCCACTGAACCACTGGCTGTCTTGATTAGGAACTTTCTCCTACCAGTGGAATGGAAGTTTCTAAATAAAGATATGAGCTGTTTGTGTAGGTGTCTTTACTTGTTTGGAGTTTTCCATCATGGGGAGGGAGATTGGATGGAATAACCTACGTAGGTGGTGACCTGTCTTCATTGCTTGCTCAAAATATTGGCCTGGGGTATCAGGAGATGAACCAATTAAAAGGTCTTATTCTAAGGCTGGCAGTCTCTCCTTTAACACAGTTTTATCTCTCATCTACTGCTACCTCAGGTTACTTCCATTAGGTGTTTCTTTTGCTGCCATGTAAAGAGATGAAAAATAACATTGTAGACAGACTGCTGGTAGAGGGGAAGGTTTCCAATCCTGTGCACCATTGTGGGTTATGTCTCTGAAGCACACGCTGAACTCAAGCTCCATTTTAAGTGTCATTGTATTATAGTCTATTCGCCTGGCTGAGTTAAGAGTCCTAAAGTAGGGAATGGCAAGTAATCGTCAATCACACTGCGGGGGTGTCAACTGTACCTTAAATATGTCACTCAGGAATCTGGTGAATAAGCCAGAAACAAAAGTGTAAAGTAAAAAAAAATCTTCCTCCAATGTCCTCCTCTGATACATTTCAGCAGGGGTCTTTTAGGGGCCATGTTGACAATAATAGTGCACAAATCGTGAATGCCCCTTTCTGTACTTTCTGGTATGGGATGGAGGGTATATGGGGAAGATTTAGGCTTTGGGGTCACGTGGCTCTGGGTGCAGATTTCTCGGCTCTTGGATACTGAACAAATAATGGCTCATCCCCTCAGAGCTTCAGTGTTCTCATCTATGTGCTTTGAGCCTAATAGGGATCTTAAAGGTCATGAGGCCTGAGTAGGCAGCACTCACAAAGCCATCTAGTACGTAGTGGACACTCCTTGAAGTGTCCTGCCACTACAGTTCCTAGTCACTGAGTCCATTACAGCTCTGACGATACAGCACTTTTGCAACGTTTACGTGTGTTTCTTTCCTCTTAATGACATATAAATCCATCCACAAGAAAATGTCATAAGGATGCTTTGATCTATAAAATGTTCAGAATTTCTTAAAACCCTAATGTAGAGTGTGGCTCTCTAAAAGGCTGGGTCTGGGCCATTGCCATCAGCAGCAGATTTTGCTGAATAGTACTATATGTGCTTAATAATAAGGTTTTCCTTTTTTTGTAAACCATTTTTTTGTGTGGAACTATTTTCTGTGATGCTGAGGTTACAGAAAATATCATTTTTCTGTCACTGTTGGTGTTCTTCAGGTCCCCACTTTTAAATGGATGTGCCTTTGGAAACCTGGGTAGTTATCTACATCAGAAAAACACCTTATCCTGGGCTGCATTGGGTGACTTGGACAAATCAATGAAATTTAGATGGGGGAATGCTATGTATTACATTTTATAAGAGCCAGCTTCCAATAATAACCATCTGACCCTTGTGATCCTATGTTTTCAATTTTCTTTTTAAAGAATGCAACAAGCAATGCTGCCAAGGCATATTTTTCTGTCAAGTGTTCGCTGACTTGTGAGTTGCTGGGGAGATTTTCTGTCTTCAGTGTTAGAAGACACAAACATTCACCACTTATGTTTTTCTTAGAGTAGCTTCTCATGCAGCGGTCTCATGGCATATGCTAAACCCCAGGTTTGTATTTGAAAAGAAAGTCCCTGTGTATGAATGCAGAGAAATAGGGGCATAATTTTCACCTTGGTTCTAGGTTTTTGTTTTGGTTTGGTCTTTTTGACTTGGGTATGAGCTCAATGTCTGGTAATTAAAAGAATAAAAGTAGAAGCCCATCACTAACACCAAAATGCATTTATTGAGTGGCTATCTTATACACATCCCTTTTCTAGGCTTTATTCTGAGGCATTTTCTATAACAGCTTATCTCAAAGACTGTTTATTAAAGTAGCACTTTGGGAATCCCTGGTGGGAAGTCGGTGTGATATTCGGTGTACCTTCCCCAACTACCATGTAGGGCATCACCCTGAGGGTGCCTGTGTAGGAAGAGGATTCATTTAAAAATTCATTTCTAGGAAATGCCCTGTATCTTTGTACAAGAAATCCAGATAACCTGAGTGTTATTTGGCTTTGTAAAAATATTGAGCTGAATCCTGATCTCAGTTTCTGCCTCCTTTCCTTTTCTCTTCTTTCTAAACAAAAGAGCAGTTTAACATTAGCATAGTTGCTGTATTAGTTATCTATTGCTGGATAACAAGTTGTCCCCAAATGTAGTGGCTTGAAGCAACCCACATTTATTGTCTCCCACCTTTTGAGGGTCAGGAATTCAAGAGTGGCTTGGCTAGGTACTGACTTGGGGTTTCTCATGAGGTAGTGGTTAGTGTCAGTAGGGTTGTAGCAATCTGAACACTTGACTGGGACTCAAAGATCCATTTTCAAGGTGGTTCAGTCACTTGGCTCTTGGTTGGAGGCCAAAGCCTTTCTATATAAGCCTCTCCACAATGTTCTTTAGGACATGGCAGCTGGTTTTCCCCAGAGGTAGTGATCTGGAGAGAGCAAGAGGGAGGAGAAAGAAAGACAACAAAAGGAAACCATAGTGGCTTTTATAAATATCTCCAAAGTCACAGAACTGTCACTTTCTCTTTATTTGTTGGAAATGAGTGACAAGTCCAGCTCACATTCAAGGGGAGGAGAATTAGACTCCTCCTCTTAAAGGGAGGAGTATCAAAGAATTTGGGAACACACATTAAAACTATCACAGTTGTATGTGTCATTTAACGTTTCTGAAGTATAGGGAACGGGGGTAGCTCAGTCGGTTGAGCATCTAACTCTTGATTTCAGCTCAGATCATGATTCTAGGGTTGTAAAATCGAGTCCCGTGTTGGGCTTCATGCTAAACATGGAGGCTGCTTAAGATTCTCTCTCTCTCTCTCTCTCTCTCTCTCTCTCTCTCTTTCTCTCTTTCTGTCTCTCCTTCCTTCCTCCCACCTTCTGCCCCTCTCCCCTGCTTGTGTCCTCCCTCTCTTTAAAATACAAAAATAAATAAATAAATAAATAAATAAATAAATAAATAAAGTTTCCAAAGAGTTCCCAAACCCTGTTTCTTTTTTTTTAATATTAAATTTAGTGTCAAATTGGTTTTCATACAACACCCAGTGCTCATCCCAAAAGGTGCCCTCCTCAATGGCCATCTCCCACTTCCCCCTCCCTCTCACCCCCCATCAACCCTCAGTTTATTCTCAGTTTTTAAGAGTCTCTTATGGTTTGCCTCCTTCCCTCTCTGTAAATTTTTTTTCACCCTCCTCTCCCCCATGGTCTTCTGTTAAGTTTCTCAGGATCCACATAAGAGTGAAAACATATGGTATCTGTCTTTCTCTGTATGACTTATTTCACTTAGCATAACACTCTCCAGTCCCATCAACGTTGCTACAAAAGGCCATATTTTATTCCTTCTCATTGCCAAGTAGTAGTCCATTGTATATATAAACCACAACTTCTTTATCCATTCTTCCGTTGATGGGCATTTAGGCTCTTTCCACAATTTGGCTATTGTTGAAAGTGCTGCTATAAACATTGGGGTACAAGTGCCCCTATGCATTAGTACTCCTGTATCCCTTGGGTAAATTCCTAGCAGTGCTATTTCTCGGTCATAGGGTAGATCTATTTTTAATTTTTTGAGGAACCTCCACACTGTTTTCCAGAGTGGCTGTACCAGTTTGCATTCCTACCAACAGTGCAAGAGGGTTCCCATTTCTCCACATCCTCGCCAGCATCTATAGTTTCCTGATTTGTTCATTTTAGCCACTCTGACTGGCGTGAGGTGATATCTCAGTGTGGTTTTAATTTGTATTTTCCTGATGAGGAGTGGTGTTAAGCATCTTTTCATGTGCCTGTTGGCCATCTGGATGTCTTCTTTAGAGAAGTGTCTATTCATGTCTTCTTCCCATTTCTTCACTGGATTATTTGTTTTTCAGATTTTGGATACTAGCCCTTTGTCCAATATGTCATTGAAAATATCTTTTCCCATTCTATCGGTTGCCTTTTCATTTTGTTGATTGTTTCCTTTGCAGTGCAGAAGCTTTTTATCTTGATAAGGTCTCAATAGTTCATTTTTGCTTTTAATTCCCTTGCCTTTGGAGATGTGTCAAGTAAGAAATTGCTGCGGCTGAGGTCAGAGAGGTTTTTTCCTGCTTTCTCCTCTAGGGTTTTGATGGTTTCCTGTCTCACATTCAGGTCCTTCATCCATTTTGAGTTTATTTTTGTGAATAGTGTAAGAAAGTGGTCTAGTTTTATTCTTCTGCATGTTGCTGTCCAATTCTCCCAGCACCATTTGTTAAAGAGACTGTCTTTTTTTTTCCATTATATATTCTTTCCTGCTTTGTCAAAGATTAGTTGGCCATACTTTTTTGGGTCCAGTTCTGGAGTCTCTATTCTATTCCATTGGTCTATGTGTCTGTTTTTGTGCCAATACCATGCTGTCTTGATGATTACAGCTTTGTAGGAGAGGTTAAAGTCTGGGATTGTGATGCCTCCCGCTTTGGTCTTCTTCAATATTACTTTGGCTATTCGGGGTCTTTTGTGGTTCCATACAAATTTTAAGATTGCTTGTTCTAGCTTTGAAAAGAATGCTGGTGCAATTTTTATTGGGATTGCATTGAATATGTAGATTGCTTTGTGTAGTATTGACATTTTAACAATATTTATTCTTCCAATCCATGAACGTGGAATGTTTTTCCATTTCTTTGTATCTTCAATTTCCTTCATAAGCTTTCTATAGTTTTCAGCATACAGATCTTTTACATCTTTGGTTAGGTTTATTCCTAGGTATTTTATGCTTCTTGGTGCAATTGTGAATGGGATCAGTTTCTTTATTTGTCTTTCTGTTGCTTCATTATTCATGTATAAGAATGCAACTGATTTCTATACATTAATTTTGTATCCTGCGACTTTGCTGAATTCATGTATCAGTTCTAGCAGACTTTTGGTGGAGCTATTGGGTTTTCTATGTATAATATCGTTCTCAATGGTAGTAGTGTCTTTTCTCTCCTAGCTCTAAGGTGCAAAGTCTCTTGCTGTAGAAGAACTATAGTATATTATTAGCCTTCTGTATAAATCTCTGCTTCCAATTGCTATCCTTTTGCATTCTGGGCAGAATCTGTCTCAGCCAGTGGAGAAATAATAAGCTGAGACATTTTGCTGATCTCAAACAGAGCATTTCCCTGTGGTTTTAAGGCTTGCCTTCATCATGTTTTCATTAAAACATGGATGGTATCTCTGAAGAGTAAGTTTGAGTGGACTGGCATTTATTTTGTGAGCATTGGGGATAGAGAAGAGCATCTCTCTAAATTTGTGGTTCTCCTTGGTAAGACAAATTTAAAGAAATAACATCTTCATAAATAAAATGTAGGAAAGATCATCAGAAAATACTGGAGTATATTCTGAAGTTAGGATAGTAATAAGATTTTTTGTTTATAGTAACCTCTTGAGAAACATTAAGTATTTCTAAGATATTAACTTAGGGGCCTGCTAGTGAGAAAGGGAATGATCTGGAGGGTTGATGTGTTTTTAATCTTTTAAATTAACATACAGTAAATTATCATTTTTGATACACAGATCTATGAATTATAACACATGTATAGATTTTTGTAACTACACCCACAATCAAAATCCCAAACAGTTGCATCACTCCCAAATCTCCCTCTTGCTACCCCCTCATAATTGTATGGCCCCCTCCAATTCCTTTCAACCTCTGATTTTTTCTCTGTCACTATAGTTTTGTCTTTGAGAGTGCCACATAAATGGAATTATATGGTGTGTAATATTTTGACACTAAATGCTTTCATTTATTACAATGCTTTTGAGATTCATTCAAGGTCTTGTAGGTATCAACAGTTCATTCCTTTTATTGCTAAGTTGTATTCTGTTGTATGGATGTACCACAGTTTGTTTATACATTTGCCCGCTGAAGGAGGTTTGAGTTGTTTCCAGCTTTTGGCGATTACAAATAGAGCCAATATACACATCTATGTACACTTGTTTGAGTAAACATAAATTTTCATTTCTCTAGGGTAAAAATGTAGGAGTGGGTCACATGGTAATTGAATATATAATTTTATAAAAAACTGTCAAACTGGTTTCTAGAGTGTCTGTGCCATTTTGCGTTCCCACCAGCAATGTATGAGAGTTCTAGTTGCTTCACATGATTACCAACACTTGAAATTATTGAATTTTTATTTTAGTCATTCTGTTACATGTGTACTAGTATCTGATTGTGGTTTTAATTTACATTGACCTAATGGCTAATGTTTTCTTTGGCATATCCTCTTTGATGAAGTGTCTATTTAAGTATTTTTTAAAAATTTTTAAATGGGTTATTTTCTTACTGTTGAGTTTTCTGAGTTCTTTTTATATTGTGCTTTTATTGTCATGTCTGTGCACTGTTTGCATAAATCCAGCACAGAAATATTTTCTCCTCTGCTTTTTAAAAACATTTTTAAAAATATTTGTTTATTTTTGAGAGAGAGAAAGAGAGGGAGCAGGGGAGGGACAGAGAGAGGGAGACACAGAATCTGAAGAAGGCTCCCGGTTCTTAGCTGTCAGCACAGAGCCTGATGTGGGTTCAAACTCACAAACTGTGAGATCATAACCTGAGCCAATGTCAGACGCTTAACCAGCTAAGCCACCCGGGAGCCCCTTTCTCCTCTGCTTTTTAAAAATATCTCATATTTGTAGTGCCTCAGTGGCTCAGTTGGTTAAGCGTCTGATTTCAGCTCAGGTCATGATCTCACAGTCTGTGGTTTCGAGCCCCACGTCTAGCTCTCTGCTGACAGTTCAGAGCCTGGAGCCTGCTTCGGATTCTGTGTCTCCCTCTATCTGCCCTTCCCCTGCTTGTGCTCTGTCTCTCTCTCTCAAAAATAAACATTAAACAAATTATAAAAAATAAAAAATGTTTTATATTTTACATTTAGATCTAAGATCCATTTTACTTAAATCCAATTTACTTAATGTGTGAGGTTCAGATTGGGAACTCTCGCTCTCTCTGTCTCTCTTTCTCTCTCTCAATCATCTATCCATCTGACATATAGATGTCCAATTGTTCCAACACTGTTTGTTGAAAAGACTACCCTTTTGCCATTGAATTGCCTGTGCAGCTTCATATGCATAAATCAACTGGCCATATTTATGTTGGTCTATTTTAGGAATCTCTGTTGAGACTTTTCTAGTTCTTCATATGGTGAGTAACATTATATTGTATCCTGGACATTTTGAATCTAATGTTATGAGACTCTGGGTCCTGTTTAAATGCTATCAAGAATGTTTGGAAGTTTTATTCTAGTAGGCATTTAAACTGCTTAGGTTCAGATCACTTGTTCCAATCAGCATTCTGGAGATTGTGGTTTCAATGCCAAGTCCATTTTCAAAACTTTATATTGCTATTAAGATCACTGAACAGCAGTCCCAGCTGCCCAGCCAAGACCTAGGTGGTTGACTAAGGTATGTTGTTTAGGGTCAGATCTATGCATGAGCCACTTGGGATAAGTCCAGAAGTCGTAAATAATTTCATGAGTTCATTTTCCCAAGCTTCTTTTCTCTGTGGTCTCCTAGTACCTTTGGCTCCCCATGGTTCCTCTTTTCTACCTTCCACTCAGAAAATTGGGGCTTTGCTTATCCCACTCTGCTGCATATTTCCTATGAATCCATCCTTGTCCAGGGCCATGTAGCAGAAAGAGAGAGTGAAAAAAGTTACACACACACACACACACACACACACACACACACACACACACACCAGTAACCAGGGTTGCTCCATACGGTCTTAAAGACCACAGGTCTTTTGGTCAGACAAGAAACATCCCCTTCTTCAGAGTTTTAGGTGCCTGGATATCACTATAGCCTGTATGTAAGAAGATGGGAGAAAAGAGAGAGAGGAAGGGAAAAAAAAGGGAAACTGGAGATTTTGGTCCTCTCTCTAGCCCTGAGGGATCCCCTTTCCCACTCCTCATGCCCAAGCTAGAGAGCTTCTTTTAGGGCTCTCTTTGTGTCTTGTACCCAGTTCTGAATTTCAGGTTTCCTTCAGTTTGGGCAGGGGATACTGGGGAAAAATGACAAAAATGGCAAGAGAAAAACATCCTCCAATTTCAAGGAGTGGGGAAACAGACTCCTATCTGATGTTATGGCACTGGGATCTAAATATTGTTATGACTTTTGGAAAAAATGAATTTCTGAAAACAACTAATTGATCAAGAGTTTCAAAATAGTTATATATTTTTTTTTATGACAAAATTACTTTATTTTATTTATTTATTTTTTTAATATATGAAATTTACTGTCAAATTGGTTTCCATACAACACCCAGTGCTCATCCCAAAAGGTGCCCTCCTCAATACCCATCACCCACCCTGCCCTCCCTCCCACCCTGCCCTCCCTCCCACCCCCCATCAACCCTCAGTTTGTTTTCAGTTTTTAACAGTCTCTAATGCTTTGGCTCTCTCCCACTCTAACCTCTTTTTTTTTTTTTTTTCCTTCCCCTCCCCCATGGGTTTCTGTTATGTTTCTCAGGATCCACATAAGAGTGAAACCATATGGTATCTGTCTTTCTCTGTATGGCTTATTTCACTTAGCATCACACTCTCCAGTTCCATCCACGTTGCTACAAAAGGCCATATTTCATTTTTTCTCATTGCCACGTAGTATTCCATTGTGTATATAAACCACAATTTCTTTATCCATTCATCAGTTGATGGACATTTAGGCTCTTTCCATAATTTGGCTATTGTTGAGAGTGCCGCTATAAACATTGGGGTACAGGTGCCCCTATGCATCAGTACTCCTGTATCCCTTGGATAAATTCCTAGCAGTGCTATTGCTGGGTCATAGGGTAGGTCTATTTTTAATTTTCTGAGGAACCTCTACACTGCTTTCCAGAGCGGCTGCACCAATTTGCATTCCCACCAACAGTGCAAGAGGGTTCCTGTTTCTCCACATCCTCTCCGGCATCTATAGTCTCCTGATTTCTTCATTTTGGCCACTCTGACTGGCGTGAGGTGGTATCTGAGTGTGGTTTTGATTTGTATTTCCCTGATAAGGAGCGACGTTGAGCATCTTTTCATGTGCCTGTTGGCCATCCGGATGTCTTCTTTAGAGAAGTGTCTATTCATGTTTTCTGCCCATTTCTTCACTGGGTTATTTGTTTTTCGGGTGTGGAGTTTGATGAGCTCTTTATAGATTTTGGATACTAGCCCTTTGTCCGATGTGTCATTTGCAAATATCTTTTCCCATTCCGTTGGTTGCCTTTTAGTTTTGTTGGTTGTTTCCTTTGCTGTGCAGAAGCTTTTTATCTTCATATGGTCCCAGTAATTCACTTTTGCTTTTAATTCCCTTGCCTTTGGGGATGTGCCGAGTAAGAGATTGCTACGGCTGAGGTCAGAGAGGTCTTTTCCTGCTTTCTCCTCTAAGGTTTTGATGGTTTCCTGTCTCACATTCAGGTCCTTTATCCATTTTGAGTTTACAAAATAGTTATATTTAAACATTATTTTATAATATGTATTTTCTGGAATAGTTCTTACTTCCTCTCATTTGTGGTTTATCAGTGGTACAGATCACAAAGGAAAGGCAAGATCAATATTCAAATCTTTCTCTTTATTTGCTGGTTTTCAAAATAATGAAGTAACTCACCATTATCCTCTAATGATGATCTATTAGAGTTTTTTCTTTCTTTTAAAAAAATCATTATGATCTCATGGCTTTAAACAAATTTGATCTGTTTATATCCACTGAAATTATTAACCTCATTGATGCTCAAATTGAGTACAGAGCTTTTCATTATCATTTGATCACCTTGGATAAACCATGACATAGGCCAAATCACTTGTTCACATCACAGCGGGAACAGGTGATAGTTTACAGGTAAGACCCCCAGACGGCTAATCTTTTCCTTGAAGACATATTACAATTACTGGCCAGCACGTGTTCAGGAACGAAGTACAGTGTTATCCACCCATTTATTTTATAATTATTCATTCATTGAATAATTATTCAATTGAAACACTCATTGAACCAACAGACATTTATTGAATACCTACTGTACCCCAGCTGCTGTGTTAGACATAGGGATCTTAATAAGCCAATAGAAATAGACATGTTTCCTGCCCTCAGGGAGATCATATCTAGTCAGGGAAATAGAGGCACTAATTAAATATTTGCACAAATGCATGTTAAATTGTAATGTGACAGGAACTAACAAGATTATTCTGAGGAGGCATGTGGAAGTGATCAGGAGAGCTGGACCCTTCTGGAAGGCCAGAGAAAGCCTCCCTTAGATAAGATGGCTTCCCTGACGTCTGAAGGAGGGAAAGAGCTGGCCAAACAAAAGAGGGAGTATATGTCAGTACTTATATAGTATAATCTCTCCTTGCTGTCCCTGTTTTTCATTATAATCTGGATCCATGCCAACTGTAATCTTCCTAAGGCCTAGACTGAAAAAAGTCTCCTCTAGGCTTCTACTGCTATTCAAAAAAAGTTTGTTTCCCCTTAACTTCCATTTCCCTTCCCCCCAAAATGTCACTAACCTCTTCTGGTCACCAGGTCAAATATACAAAGTAGGTTGTTTGAACAAATAAAGATTTTCTATTCTCTCCCTAAGACAGAAAAATCCATCCAGAAAGTCATATAATCTCCTAACCTTCCCATGATTTTTTCTTTGGGATGCTGTTGGATTTTTTTTTAAGAAGAGTTCAGGAGCACTTAATTATCTGCAGAACAAGTTGGATCATGTCTCCAAGCTCAGTTTGGATTCAAACTGAGCCCTCTAAGCAATAGGCCCCCTGGGGCTTGCTTCAGTGGCGCACATTTACATTGGTTACTCCTGGTAACCAGGCCTTGAGGTAAAGGAAAAGAAAGCTTGGATTGCAGCTAAATAAAGAACTACCCAGACACCTGGCTGTTTACCCAAGGGACCATCCCCTTAGGGGTGGATCTGGCCTTTTCAGAGGGTGGAGAGGCTTGACAGAGAGAGGGCAGGAGAGAGAAAGAGAATGCACAAGCACAGTGGCCCTTCTGCCTTAAATTAGGAGATTTTGTTCTGACAAGTGCTCCAGGCACCCCTCTGTTGCTCTCAACAATGAGATGTATTCTGAGAGTGCTGTGAAGCCAGTATGGCAGGCTTTTCTTTGTGTTCCTTCTTCCTTAGGCTCAGCTTTTGGCAGCTGCAAGACAGTGTAGGGGCCCCCACCTTGGGCCTGATAAGAATGCACACTTGGCCCGAATGGCCAGTAGCCATCCTGTGGATGCTCATGGCTTACAGCAAGAGAAGAGCCCTCCTTCTGGCTCAGGGACCCTCCTGCCCTGATCAGGCGCTGTTGGTCCCACAGTAGCAACCACCAGAAAAGCCAACCTTGGTTTGCTGCCCAGGGCTATTATGTCACAGTTGATGACCCGCAAGTGTTCATAGGGTCTTGGCCAGAATGATCTGGCCAGAGTTACAGTTTCAAGGGAGAAACATTTCATTGGTGGTTCTTTTTTCCAAACCCAAGCCAGCTAAAACTGAAATGGATTTTATTGCTCTTACAAGTGAATATTCCCTGGGTAGATATGGCTTCAGGCATAACATGATTCAAGTGATGTCAGGAGCCCTTGATGTCTTTCCTAAGCTATAAAAGAAAAATCAGGGTGCTGTTACTAAAAGAAAAAAAGTAACGTTGGGTTGCCACAAAATAACAAATGTCCACATCAGTTAGTATAATATACACAGTATGCCTGGATGGGATTATTTTTTTCTTCTCTCTCCTTCTTTCTGGAAATTTCTGGTACTTCTCATGGTTAAAGCAATGAAGGAGAATGTTTGTAATGCAACTTCAAGAAAGGATGGAGATGATGAGGTATACAAGATAGTCTACCAGGAAGTTAACCTTTACAAGGCAAGATGTCAAATTGTTTCTTTAAAATCCACCCATGTGGCGCGTGGGAGGCTCAGTGGGTTAAGCGTCTGACTTCAGCTCAGGTCATGATCTCAGGGTTTGTGGGTTTGAGCCCCACGTCAGACTCTGTGCTGACAGCTCAGAAGCCTGAAGTCTGCTTCAGATTCTGTCTCCCTATCTCTCTGCCCTCCCCCGCTCACATTCTGTCTCTGTCTCTCAAAAATTAATAAACATTATAATAAAATAATGAAATAATCCACCCAGAGCCCAGCCACTACGGTGGTGTCTTTTCCACCTACTATCCCTACTTTCGTCCTCATGGTTTGAAGCTCCTTGCTTCCTAGGAGCAGAACTGGTAGGAAAGATAGTGACTACTGAGTCACAAAGAGGTGGTGACAGGGTGGAGGAGAAGGAGATGAAAGGAAAGAGGGAGGTCTTGAAGTGGGAAACGGTTGTGAAGGAGAGGGTCTGCAGCTAAAGTCCTGGTTTTGTGGGGAAGTTCTATGAATCTCTAGTGAGAGAGATTCAGCTGCAAAATGTATGGGGGTACATTACAGGGCTGGAACACTATCCAAAACTTAGCATCCTTTGGACTCAGCAGAGGTTAAAAAATTTATGAAACGCTCTTAGGAGTTTGTGTGTGTGTGTGTGTGTGTGTGTGTGTGTGTGTGTTGGCCTCGTTTAAGGAGGGAAGAGCAACAAGTGCCTGAATCTCCCCCCCACCCCCAAAGAAGCTGGGAAGTGAGCAGAGCCCAATGGATGGACCAAACAGCTGATCAGTTTCTCTTTTCTTTGTAAATGATTGTCCTCCTCTCTCATTCAAGACCAGAGTTTCATATACAGTCATTCAGTGGCTATCCTGTGAAGGATTAATGTCTCTCTACAAAGACATTGTACCTGAGTTGTTACACTCATAGCCTTGGGGTCAGAGCTCAGCTTGGTTCCCTTCTCCAGCACACACTACTCATGTGACCTGTATTACTGCCGTGACCTCCAGCATGTTATTTCTCCTCACACGTAGTAAGCTCTCCTCACACGCGGACAATGGTGATGCAGATTCCTATTATTTTTGCTGAGTTTAATTGTGTGGGATTTTGGGAACTTGGGTCTGAGGGTCAAGTTTTTTTCTTTGAAAAAACAAAAAACTTACTGAAATAGAGACTTAAATATTCAGGATAAGAGCCCCAGCTTTGCTATTGCTCGAGTAAGAGCGCAAAAGTCACCTCACTGGGCTTTGCTCTCTGTAACTGCACGGTGTGTCTGTGTGTGTGTGTGTGGGGGCGGGTAGGAGTGATCAAAACAAGTGATGCTCCCCCATCTCTCAAGATTGTGTTAGAACCTGGGTGGGCTGTAGCTTTGTTAATTCTTGCTGGGAATAATGGGCGGGATAGTGTGTCAGAGGACAGGGTCTGGAGGGGGGGAAAGAGGGGAGAAGAGACGTTTCCAACCACCAGGTGTTACGAGTAACATCACCTCCGCTTCTCCTCTCCTTAGGTGGTTCAGGGCAAGAGGTGAGGCAGCACGTGCTACCATAACATCTCAGCCTCCATGTGAGGGACATCTCTCCCAGCCTCTGTGTTTTTCTTCAGGAACTGAGACCTGCCACACTGGTGAGATTCTCTCCTAAGCCCCACTCAGAACTTTGTGCAAGCAAAGGTATTTAAATTCATCTGTTCTGATTCAGAGCCGTGAAAAATCATTTTGTGTGCTGAGATCAGAGAGGGAAGAAAAACTTCGTGCATTGTTTCTTTTCGATCTATGGAGTCATGAGATGGCTTCTATAATTCTAGAAATTGTGACAAGGCATCCATAAAGATGAGGCAGAATCCCCAGGCAGCAGTTACCATAGCTTAAAGCAACATTATTTACTCTCCATTCATGGAAGTGTGGCAGCATTTAAGGACTTTATTTAATTCCTTCATCACATGAGCAAATGAGCAATCTGCAAGCCGGGCAAGTGGAGGCCTGGAACCTCTGGCGTCTCCCTGAGACTGAGGCTCAGATATGCCTGGCTGTTCGGGCTTTGTCCACAGTTACTTTGTGCACTTACAAAGAGTGAGTGAGTCCGTTTAATTTACATTTAAAGCTCTTTCGGCGTAAAGCCAGATTCCTACAAAAATGTTCTGACTTAATTCAACTCCATTCCTTTCAAATTAATTCATTTAAAAGAACATATGTTGAGCAACAGTTGGTACCATGTATAAAAATGAATTGGGCCAATGCTCTGTGCAAAGCTAAGTGGATATCGGCAATTGCTACGTGACCCACTGTAAACAGTGGGGTGAAGGCAGCACTGGAATTCACAGATGCCTGAGCTCTTTCACTGACCAGATGTGGCCAGTTAGTTTCCGTTTTCCTTGTTTTCCTTCTCAGCTCCTTCCTTTGCCTGATAACTGACACACTCATTTATTCAGCCAATATTAAGGACCTGAGTGTAGGCCCAGCAGAGAGGCAGCTCGGGGAGGAAAGCTGATTGTTCTCCTCCGTCTGCAGAGCTTATCTGATAACATCAAGGAGCCCAGCTAGAGAGCCCGGTGGTGGGTTGTGAACACAGGCAAGCTGACAGCTCCCTCAGCACCAGTTCCTCATCTTCACGTGGAAATAATCATCATATGTACTTCATATGGTGGTGAGGACTGGAGGAACTCATGTGTATCAAAGATTCAGTGTATTTTTCTGGCACACAGCAGGGGCTCAAGAGTTGCTCTCTGTCATCGCCATCATTGTGGCCTATTTTAGATTAGAAATTCCTAGAGGTCAATGACATTTACATTTTATGGATGATGAACAGCTTCCAACACCTGTTAACAAGCAATTTGTATCAATAAGTACCAAATACTAAAGAATAAAATACTAATAAAAATGCTAAAAGTTAAGTGTTTTAGATTTCTGCCCCAAGCCTCTGCCTGTAAGGAGGACTGTATGTGGTTAGCTTCATCCGTATCATCCTTCACAGCAGCAAGCTGGGCCTGGTAAACAGGAGAAGGAAGGAAGGAAGAAGCTACGAGGGGCTGCATGGTAAGGAGCACAGACAGAGCCAGCCTTGAGAGAGCCCAGGGAGGGTTCTGCACACCTGGTTTGGGAAGGAGCATGGGGGAAACCCTGACCTTGAAGAAGGAGAGGAAAAGACTGGGGCATAGCCCCCTTGTGTTAGGCAGGAGGGGAGAGACAGAATGAGAGAGAGAAGAGGAGGGAGTGAAGAAAGCCTGGAGGGCAGCACTGGCTTCCTGGGCCTGCAAGGGTGAGTCACGCAAGGCCCTGGGCTCAGAAGGGCCCCACACTCTGTTCATGCTCTCCTGTCAGCCTCTGAAAACTCTTGATAGTTTTTGCACAAGGGATCCCACATTTTCACTTTGCACTGGGCACGACAAATTAGCTGGTTCTGCCTCAGGGAGATACTGGTGGAAGTTTTCCTGTGCGAGGTGAGAGTAATCTCTTTTCAGTGTCTTCTTGAGATTTGAAGATCTTTCAGTTATTTTGAGGGGGGACAGTATTCAGTTGTGGATCCTTTGACCAAAACTCTAGATTGGGCTGGGCGTCAAGGTGGTTCAGCTTTGTCCATAACAGAAGAGCTGCTCTCCTCCACCCTGTGGTAGGAGTCCTCGGCACCTGCCCAGCCCAGTTCCTGTGCAAAACCCATGGGAAGTTTGCAGGCAACCTCCACAGTGTGCTCGCTGCATCAGGCTCGCTGCGTCATGCCCTTCCTCTGGCAAAATGTTTCATGCTGAGAGAAAAAGCTCCAGGCGTTCCTTGGTGATAGTGGTAGTGGGGGTTAAGTAAAGAAAACAGTGCTCCTTGAAATGGTGTGCAAGACATGGAGAACTTCTTGCCAAAGAGTGGTTCATACTTGGGAAGCCACGCACTTCCGCTTCTGGTTGGATTTTGCGCACAGCCGCTTTTTCTTCCTGCCGCTTACATTCCGCCAGAAAGGCACCGTGTAGAGAGGATGAAGCACTGTGAGTTCAGCCCATTATCAAATGGTTTCAAGGGTCATTTTGATCTTGTCAGGATCAGCAGGCTTCCTTTCAGCGGACCTAAAAAGGCTGACAGAAACAATAAATGGGCAATTTTGCAACTCTTTGTCAGAGTTGTACTTTGGGGACAAACTCTGCCATAAATACTGATTTCTAGTCCCCCTCTCCATGTACCCACCATTTTCAGATATGATGCCCCCCCCATCCCTGACCACCACATAGTCATCAACTTATCTTGCCAACATCGTGGCAGTGAGTGATGTGCGGCTGCTTGTCTATCTGCTCTGTAGTACTTACACTACAAGGAACCAAACATGATGTATACCTCACGGCATACATTCGTCTCTAATTTAGTGCCCACATATCTGTAATAGTTGTATTGAACTGAAGCTGAGAAAAATCACCCTTGCCACCCTCCATTTTTAGGGAGTCTGTGATAGGTTGGAGGATTACCCTATCGATCACTAGTCAGGAATGATTACCTCTCACCCTCCTCTGCCTCATCAATAAATGGCCCCAGATTTCAATTCCAGGAGACACATTCAAAACAGGAATGTCTGGAGCTGTGAACAGAATTATAAATACAACAGAATCTAAAAGAAAGCATTCATACCCAACAGACAGATTATAGGATATGCCACACCCTGTAAAGGATTTAGACTTTTAAGAGTATTAACACTTTTTCCATGGAAGATTGTTCCTTTCATGGAAATTATAATTCCTGTTATTTCTTGATACTGACAATGAAAATTACATATATTTTCTTCAGACTAAGAAAATACATATATTTTCTTAGTATTTTAACTAAGTAGTGAAATAAGGCAGCAAGTAGTTCTAAATGGGCTTCAAAGAGACTTTTTAGATCTGGATGTCTTTACGAAGAGATTCTTGGTGCTTTGTTTAAATGCCCCAACTCTAGAGCTGAACCTGGTCCAGATGGCCTGAAATACCATCAACCCCTTAATAGCAAGGTGAATTTGGCATGAAAAACTGGTAGTAAAGAACACTTTAAAAAACAGTAAAAATCTATACTACAGGTATTATAGCAAGACCAACAGATGTGAAATTAAGGGGGAAGGAGGCAGAAAATCCATGCAACATGGATGCTTCTCATCTGAACTAAAGACACTGGTATGAGTCAGTGTTTTTAAGCTGTGTTTGGTAGATTGCTGGCTTCACAGAATCTTAATATGAATTATGTTAAAAATAATGAAAAGAGCTCTGTAGTAAGATAAAGTAAGATTCTCTGAGCTAACAAAGCCAAAAAGATTGTCTTATTGTAGGAATTCTCAATGCTTTTAATTTGCTAAACGGTCTCGTCAATATACAAGGGTGAAGGGCGAACATAATACAGAAACTTCCCAAACTCGTTGCAACTTAGAAAGATTTCCTGAGAAACATTTCAAGGGATTCGAGTTTCAGGACCTTGGGGGAAGCTTCTGTCTTGGTTCTGGGGGAATGTTTGGAGGCATCAGTGGTGAGCCAGGCAGTGTGTGGCCCACAGCAACGTGGCTGCATTGAAGCGCTCAGTGGTCTAGGACCCAAGGCCATCTGGGCTGGCACTGGGGGAAACCATCACTTTCCCCCTTCCTCGTGAGGCTCCTTTATGAAGTTCAGAAATCAATCCACAGTGATTCAGCAGGAGGAAGCATAGGCTACAGCTCCAAAATATCAGGTTAATTTGTTTGTGTTCTTTGAAGTTTGAGATCTTTGAAGTTCTGTTTTCCCTTGAGAGGTGAAGATGAGAAAAACAAATGTCAAATGTCTTCATACGCTGTGAAAAGAAAGTACAATTAACAACCATGCAGTGTTCCCCAAATTCTTAGCTAGGGTGCTGGGGCAGAAGTGTCTACAAACTTGGACTCCGCTGGGGTTTTCCTGGGGCGATACGCCCCTGGGATCCAGGAATGCTAGAATCCTGCTTTGCCAGTCACTTTCCCCTTGCCCTCCCCTGTGAGGTTCTGGAAAGAATTATTTACCCAAGGAACAAGAACATGCCTGAAGCTATCACTTTATCTATAGCTGTTTGACTGTTGAGCTCTGACAAAGACTTTGGATCCAAGTGGGACCTTGTGGTTCCATTTTTCCTTCACAACTTTAAATCCCAGTATCTACTGTTGTCCAGCTACCAGGAACAGAAGTTGAGGAGGAAGGGGCAGCAAAATGGCTAGAGAATAAGCCTGAGTCAGTGTACCCACCAGCTGCCAGCCTGGAGAAGAAGGAAAAGCAAGAGGGAAGGTTGACAGGTCAGCATCAAGCCTCTAATAAATAGGCCCTGACAACAAGCCTAGTTCCATCAGATGAAATAATTAAGAGGTGGGTTGTCTTAGTCTGTTTTGACTGCTCTAACATAATACTACACCTTGGGTAGCTTTAAACAACAAAAAAGCTATTTCTCACAGTAATAAGTGCTGGAAATCTGAGTTCAGGGTTCCTGCATGGTTGATTCTGATAAGAGTCCTCCTCTGGGTCACAGACTGCTGACTTCTTGCTGTGTCCTCATGTGGAGGAAGAAGCAAGGGAACTCTCTTGGGTCTTTTTTATAAGGGCACTAGTCTCATTCCCAAGGACTCTGCCCTTATGACCTAATCCCCTCCCAAAAGCCCTGCCTCCTAATACCATCACTCTGGGGATTAGGGTTCGAACATATGAATTTAGGAGGGAGGGGGGCACAGTCATTCAAACCATAGCACATTTGGGCCTCTGATGTTGAAGAGGGAGAGGATTGGGAGTTGGCAGACTTTGCCCTGGTCATTGCCTGCTTGCTTGGATAAGTCGAGGCCTGACTCCAGAGCTGGCTTCTCCTTTTCATGCAAGCCCCTGAAGCCCCAGCAGGGCCAAGCCACATTCGAACAGTGACCACTACTGCTCATGTTGATCACCAGCCCCATTTGTCTGGAAGAAGGGTCCCTGCATCAAGACTAGGAGATGAGAGGAGATGGGGTGGGGCCACTCACACCTTCTTTGATTACTGAATGAACCCACATAGATATGCCTCCTGTCCTTTAAAAGGAACTGCGTATGCAATTTGATTGAGCCCCATCAAAGGGTCAGAGATTAGCATGAGCCATTTTCCCCACTCCTTTCCTTCTCTGGCTAACTCGAACCCCATCTGGAAGAGCTGGTTTTCTGTTTCTGAGCCTGGTTTGATTCTTTTCCCAACCCTGGGATCATAGACTCTGTACTGAATAGCATTCTAAAAGGTCAGCTGACCTATATATGCATCCTCAGACACCTTGAGAATTCCCCAGAGATACAGACCTCTTCTATTTTTTGAAAAAAATCCTGTTAAGAAATACTTTTTTTTTTTTTTAAATTAATGTTTATTTTATTTTTGAGAGAGAGAGGGAGAGAGAGGCAGAGCATGAGCAGGGTAGGGGCAGAGAAAGAGGGAGATACAGAACCCAAAAGCAGGCTCCAGGTTCTGAGCTGTCACCACACAGCCTGACATGGAGCTCGAACCCACAAACCATGAAATCATGACCTGACTTGAAGTCGGACACATAACTGATTGAGCCACCTAGGCGCCCCAAGAAATACTTTCTTTTATCTAACCTCCTGCTTTTGCATTGCTCTTTGTGGAGACAGAAAACGCCTGGGTATATCTGCAGTTAAGCCTTCTGTCTTAAATATTCTTGGTCTTACTTTCTGTGGGCTAAAAAATCCAGTCTTAACCTCTTTTTCCAAGTCTTGTTTTCCTTCCTTTTCACCATATTGTAAGTGTCCCAAGAAAAAATTCCCTTAAATTTGTTAGAATCATCTGGAGACCTTTTTAAACATACCAAATCACACATCACTCTCCAGACTTCCTGAATAAGAATTACAGGGGCAGGAGTGGTTTGGGGTTTGGGAAGGGCTTGCCATTCTGAAACAGGACCCATAAATTACTGGGATCGTTTTGAAGTGCATGCCTAGCTTAGAGTTCTCCCTTTCTTAGGGGATGGTGGCGACCCTGCCCTTCAGAGGTGGGTCTCTGGCATCTAGGCTAGCACGAACATCAGGGATGCAGGGACATCTCATCCAGACAATGCCAAACAGAGTCTTTGTCCCAGAATTTGGAAATGGAACTTAGAGACAGGAGGTCAGTTTCTGAGGGTGACTAGAAGTATGACATGACAAAAATGGAGACACCAAATTATGACATGAAGATAGGGAGCAGCAGAGAGAGATGGTGCACAGGGAAGAGGTAGAGAAGAAAGCAAAACATTGTAATGACTCTTTAGGCTCTGGTTCCAGTCTCCGATTTTGTGCCCTGGAGTTCCATGAGACAGAGTATGTCCTATGCAATGAAATTCTCTCTTTGCCTACCCTTGCTAAAACAGATTTTCATTACCAGACACCCAAAAGGGCCCCACCAAATACAGAACTGACAGCATAACTGGGAGAGGTGATAAGCTCACAGCCTATGTCTTCTCTCCCCGTTGACTCACTATGGAAGTCTATTTTGCTTTCTTGAGAGGAAACATGTCTCCTTGACTTCTAAAGAATATTTAATTTTCTGCCTAGACAATTTTAACACACCTCAAATGCTGAATGGCCTGCCATGGAAAAAATCTTCCAAACTGTCTTCATAGAAGAAAATAAACCTTGCTAGTTTTTACTAATGGATGCATTCAACCAACAACATATAAAGTCAGTACTATTATTGGCCCATTTTACATGTGAGCAAACTAAGGCATAGGAAAGGTAAATGACTTTCCTTAGGTGACAGAGCTGGTAAACTGTTGAGCCAAGACTTGAAGCCAGATTTAACTACAGAGTCCAAGATTCCAGCCACTTTGCTATACCTGCATTGAAACCAAAATTCAATGGTTGAAAGCAAAACTCTTAATACTACCTAAGAAGTAATGTGCAAATACTCATTTCTTTATCAAGAGAGCTGTCCAGTTTGGACTCTACAGGAAATAGCAAGCAAGGTGGATTAGAGGCAGTTTTCACAGATGAGTCAGGACTTGATCTGAGGTCAGAGAGAGGTAGAGAAGGAGGATGTTGCCATCTTGTCACCCATTTCCTCCTTTAAACAGATCTCTTATTTTCTTCAGATATCCACTCTGTCCCAAAGTGGCCTATGTGCTAGGGGAGGCTGGCTTCCAAGAAAAGACTTTATTTTTCTAAAACCCACCCCCCCTTACCAGTAGTTGAGCATGTGACCCAATTTGGACCAATGAGATGCAAGGAGACACTTTCTGGGGAGCTTAAGAGACAGCTTGGTTTTAAAGACAGAGCTGGAGCCACCAGATCAAATCAACCCCAAGTTCTAGCTGACATCCAGACTTCAAGTAATGTTTGTCAGGTTTGACACTATTTTAAGCAAGTTTGAGGTAGATTTTCTGGTACTTGTATAGAAACACTTCCAATTCAGAATTTTCTTTGGAACATTTAGGAACAGAAGCCCAGAGATGTGAATAAACAGCACATTGGTTAAAAAAAATAATAACAATGCAGAGCCTAGAGAGATAACATTTCGTTTTCCCCCAAGTGCTTTGTCCTTGGAAACCCAACCATCCCATCCTTTTATTGCCCACTCACTTTTCAGCAGATGTATTTCTTCTTCATTTTGTGTAATTCGATTCATTCTCAGATGTTTGTTCATCTGACCTTCCAGTTGGTATGGTAACAGCCTGCCTGAACTGTGGCGTTTATCATTCACTTCAAGTTCTTGTCAAGTCAGTAAGAATTAGGTTTGCCTTCTTTCAAGCAGTCCAGGGGACTAAGTCATTAAGGAGGAAAGGTGGCCCTGTCTCCCCACAAGGGTCAATGCTTGAAATTCTCCTGTTAAAACTCCACCACTTTCCTGTGCTCACATTGATTGAGGTGGTTCCTTCCTTTCTGTGGAGCTCTTGTCTCATAGCCATAGAAGGCAACATTTATTTCCACTCTCCACCCCTGTCATGTTACATTAATAACAGGACACAAATTGAGTGGGCAGTTAGTCGATGGATTTGTAAAAGCCACATTAAAAAATACTGGGAAGGAATAAAGGGTAATATCTCAGAATAAGAATCAATCATTTAAAATAATATGTACAAAGGTTAACTATGCACTTATAACTCAATTAAAAAGTTCTTGACACCCTGGAGGGTAAAACATTGAGTAGGAGCATGGCTTAAATCCACCGGATACCTACTGCGTGCTGGGCACTATATGAAGCCCGTCAGACATGTTATTTCATTCAATCTTCACAATGACCCTAGGAAATAGCTATGATTCTCTCCATTTTAGGGAGAAAATGACTAACTTTTCCAAGGTCTCACAGCTGACATCTGGGGGTGGGGTTTAGGATTTGAATGGGGACTTGTAGGACCATTTTATTTGCACTACACTGTACTTCCTTGAACAAAAGCACAGTGATTATGGGGGCAGACTTGCCTATGAGAATGGTAAAATCTGGCCCTGCCATCCACTCATTGTATGTCTTTTGCCAAATTACCTAACCTTTCTGTGCATCAGTTTCCCCATTTATAGAATAAGGATAATCCTAGTAGTAGCCTCTAGTGCAGTCCTCAGAATTAAATGAGTGTACATAAAACACTTTGCACAATGCATAAGCATAATGAACTCTCAAATGATGGCTGTTCTTATAATATAGTGACTGCCTGGTAAGTGCTGTCCACTAGTACTTTCTGTGATGATGGAAATGTTCTAGATATGCATTGTTTAATGCTGCAGTCTCTAGCCTCATGTGACTTTTAAGAACTTAAAATGTAGCTAGTGTCACTGAGGAACAGAATCTTTTATTTCATTTCATTTTAATTAATTACAGTTTACATTTAAACAGCCACATGTGCCTCGTGGCTTCCATATTGCACAGCACAGGTATAGAATGTGCCAGATACAGTATGTATGAAAAAGAATAAGATGGGATTCCTGTGGTTTAATGGAGGAACAAGCTGACAAGCAGATGATTAGTAGGCATGGTGATAAGTACTGTAGTGCAGCAGCCATAGACAAAATGCTACGGAGACACCAAGAGCAAGGGACTAATTTGTGCCTGGGGATCAGGGAGAGATTGTGAGAGGCAATGATGGTTGAGCTAGGCTTTGAAGGGTGAGTAAAGATTCACTTTATTCATTCAGCAGATATGTGCTGACAGCCTCCTCTGGGCCAACCACCAGGTTTGAGAGACTGTACAACTGTCAAATGAGAGGTAAAGGTAAGGGTGCAAAGGAGACAACTGTGTGGGTTAGACTCTTTGAGGAGGTCCTATTGGACAAAAGGTAGAACTTGAACCATCCCTTGAATCACAGATAGGATTTGGATGATGCCGGGAGCTAAGGGAGGGCATCCCAGGTAAGAAGAACAGCATGAGTACAGAGGGGACGGTGGGGCGAGTACCACCACTAGAGCAGCCTAACTGAGAGATAGAACACAACTGGAGGGCAGCTATGGTGAGGTCCTATGGGGGATGCGGGATAAGCAGGGCAGGGTATGAAGTGGGCTATGAATGGTGGTTGATGAGCTCTTACCTTTATGCCACTGGAGATTTGGGAGTCACATGTGATAAGTTGTATGAAGTTGTCTGACAGATGGACTCCAAACGCTTCTGAAAAACAGAGGCAGAAGCTTCATTTGGGAAGTTTCCCCACCTGCCCACAGCCACCACCCCCAGAAAGGCGGTGTTCAGTTTCATGGTATTCTGGCTGCCTGCATCCATTCCCTTCCCATAGCCTCCCTCGTCTCCCCCCATGTCCCTTTTGGGGGGTGGGGGGGTCTGGGCCAGGTAGTCTCTCCAGGGTGTACTTCCATCTGCAGGGAGAATCAGGCACTGCCCCTGGACTTGAGTGTTTGGTGCCCTGGAGGGGACAGTGGGAGGTCAGAACATGGCTGTTTTGCATCGTGGCAAGAGCAGTGACGCACAGGCAGCATGTCCTCACTACACGGTGGCAGCATGGCTGCGGCCCTGGCTGTTCTGGGTCTGACTCTCCAGCTTCCTGCAATTCTGATACACTTCCACTGAGTCTCTTTTCACTTCAGATTGTCAGAATCAGGGTAGGTTACTTATGGCCAAGAACCCTGGCTGATCCATTTTAATAATAATGCAAACTCCTGCAAGTGGAAATGCTTGGTAGTGGCCCCTGCTCTGCCCTAACCTGTCATCTCCAGAAAGTCCTCCACCCCTGGGCCTCATTCTCTTGTCTCCCTAACAAGGGACCCACACTGGTACTTCTTTTTAATTTTTTAATTTTATTTTTAATTTTTTTAAATTTACATCTAAATTAGTTAGCATCTAGTGCAACAATGATTTCAGGAGTAGATTCCTTAGTGCCCCTTACCCATTTAGCCCATTCCTCCTCCCACAGCCCTTCCAGTAACCCTCAGTTTGTTCTCCATATTTATGAGTCTCTTCTGTTTTGTCCTCCTCCCTGTTTTTATATTATTTTTGTTTCCCTTCCCTTATGTTCATCTGTTTTGTCTCTTAAAGTCCTCATATGAGTGAAGTCATATGATTTTTGTCTTTCTCTGACTGACTAGTTTCACTTAGCATAATATTCTCCAGTTCCATCCAGTTGCAAATGGCGACACTTCATTCTTTTTGATTGCCAAGTAATACTCCATTGTGTGTGTGTGTGTGTGTGTGTGTGTGTGTGTGTGTGTGTGTATACCACATCAAAGCAGGAAAGAATATCCAATGGAATTGCTCGTCAGCAAGTGGTGCTGGGAAAACTGGACAGCGGCACGCAGAAGAATGAACCTGGACCACTTTCTTACACCACACACAAAAATAGACTCAAAATGGATTAAAGACGTCAGTGTAAGACAGGAAGCCATCACAATCCTTGAGGAGCAGGCAAAAACCTCTTTGATCTTTGCTGCAGCAACTTCTTACACACTGGTACTTCTAAGGGAGTTTTTGAGCAAACATCCAGCCACACCCTGGGCCAAGGCAACAGAAACAGAAGGCAATGTGGCTACAAGACATATTTTACAAACAGGTAGAGTTGATGGCTGGTTGCACAGAGAATGCAAAGTGGAGACAGCAAAAGACGGCTCTGTGATAGAACCGGAAGGAAAAAAAAAATTGTTAGAAAATCACCCAAAGCCACTTTCGCCATTCTGAGTTGTTGTATCCATTTGACCAAAAAATCAGAGTTTAAAAACATCCTCTTGCTCTGCCTTCTTCGTTAATCCCCTTGGAACAAGCTCCTCCCATAACTATGTAAATCCATCCACAGCTGCATAACTCACTGCTAATGGAGTGAGTCCCTGCTGTGATCTGAACTTCAGAGCTGGTGGAAGGGCATCTGGAACAAACAGTCCAAGCAGGGCTTGGAGATGTGTCCTGCTGGACCCAGCAAGTGACAGTCTGTTCCAGATGCACCTGTCTGCTACTTTTCTGTTCCTCACACACAGCAAACCTTTGGTGCAGCTGTTCTCCCTTTTTGCAAGGACTTGGAGGCTACTCTCTGGCATTACAGATCTAATCCACCTTTCAAATATAAGCTCACATGGTTCGCTGAGTAAGTGTATATTGAGCCAGGCTCAGTAACAGCAAGGCAAAGATAAAAGGACACAGGACCCAGTCTCAAGGAGCTCCCCTCAGCTGGGCCTGGGTGTTGTCTCCAAGTTCCCACCTGGTCATTCATTTTGTCTGTAAATGCACTGTGGGCCAACTCCTGAGGACGGGGACACTTTCCGTCTTCTTCACAATGCCTGTGCACCCAAAAGGGGTGCTCAAATGTACACACTGAGAATCCCACTTTGCATTGTGTGGAGTGAAAGCCTGATAGTATAGTAGTGAAGGGAGCTCTCCATGGAAGTACACAAATTGGATCCAAACCCCCCCCCCCCCCCGCAACTTGGTTCTGTGATGTACCAAGAGGGTGACTGGAGAAGCTATTTAACCTCTACAGGCCTCAGTTTTCTCATCTGTAAAATGGAGGATAGGTAATAATGGCATCTATTACTTGACGTTAAAGCAATTTGTTGCACTTGGCTTATAGAATGGTCTCAGTGTACATGGCTGCTGCTTTTTTTCTTTTCTTGATTAGAGAGCTTCCAAGAGGCAGGACATAATTCAAAGGGACAGCTGCCTGCCTGCCCCTTTTCTTTCCCACTTTCCTTTTTTCTCTTCTTTTTCACCCTTCCTTCCTTTCATTTAAAAATTTTTTCCTCCCTGTGTCTTTCTCTGCTTCTCTCTCCCATTCTCTCTCTCTTACTCCCCTCCACCTCTATCAGAATAAGGGAAAAATTATTTGTTATAAATCATAATTGAATACAAACACTATTGAGCAGACAGACTCAGTGAGTTAAATCTAGACAGTGTCCTGTTTCCTAAGAAGACAGACCTTATTTTTCTCCTTCTCATGAAGATGAGGCCCTTTTGTGAGGTACCTTTTGTGCAGTCAATTTACTCAGAATTCCCCACCAGTCCAGACCCACTGAGGAACCTGACCCAAAAGCAGTGGAAAGAGAACAAAGCACAAATACGTTTTTTTTTTCTTTTCCAGAATTGCTGACTGATTTCTTGGCAGTGGTATGCTGGCTCTCCAGGAGAAAAAAACACACAAAAGAACGAGAAAGAAAAAGCAAAAGAAAGCCCCAAGTGCTTACCAATCTTTGTGGTGTAAGTACTCCCATCATGGTTGAATTCAAGCTTCTAGCATAAAATCATAGAACACAAAGTAGGGCGAGATGCACACTGTCCCCTCTCAGAAGCCACTCTGGTGCATGCATGCCCCTGAATGCCACTGTTGGAAACATGCAGACACAGCCCCAGTGCATGGGCCTGTCCACTCCCCTCCCACACGGAGGGGCCTGGTCCTAGCCCACAGCACTGCATTTTAGCCAGATTTCTTGCCTCTCTTGTCCATCCCGACGTCCATCTGCCAAACATCCTTCTGCAACCCAGATCAGAATATGACTTCCCTGCTATGTACTCCCCAGGGGCTCATCTCACCCCCCCCCCCCCCGCCCCCAGCCTTTCACCACTTCCTTCACTCTTCCCTGGAGCTACTCCAGGCCTCTCATCTTGATGCAAACCCTGTGACATCTCCATGACTTTGCTCACCTCTAACTTGCTGCTTGCAATGCTGTTCTCAGAGATCCATTCCTGCTCCTTTGTCTGCCTGGTGAACTGTTCTCATCTCCAAGTTAGCTAGGATGGATGCCTGTCCCCACTTGCCATTCACACCCTCTATCCTAAACTACATGGCATCAGTCACTCCCTTCTCAGAGTCCCCTTGACACTTTTCTTTCCTATTCTGTGGTGAGACATGAACCGATTTCTTTTATCTCCAGATACTAAGATAGTGAGGAGGCTATGGGCCCAGTAGTATTCATTCATTCATTCATTCACTCATTCATTCATATATGCATTAAACAAATATTATGGAGTGCCAAGCATTGTCCTGGGAGGAACTAGAGTACAGTAGAGAATGAGACAGATACCCCTCTTCTCTGGTAGAGTTCATAGCATACTTTGTATAAGCATGGAAGAAATAGACAAAGATAAATATATAATTGCAAATATGTTCAATGAAGAAAAAACAAGATATCATGAAAGAAAGTCCCACTCGTGAAAGGTTTTTAAGTTTTCAAGAAACCTGGAATATAACTTTTTAAGTGATGGGGGCCTGACTCAGCACACGAGGCATCATGACATGAATTGTGTTGTGTGGCAGGCCCCCAACTTGCTGGCTTATCAGCGAGAGCAAGAGTGGTGCAGTGTTTGTGTCTGTGGCACGCTACACTACATTTCCAAGTCAGCTCTGGTGTCAGGGGTTTGAGCTGAGACCCCCCAAATGGGGGAAGAGGAAAATGAGCATATGCAACACAGGCTTCTGAAAGAAAGTTGGAGAAAGCAGAGAGAAATGTGCACGAGAGCTAGGCAGGCTGCCGAATAAGCACGCTGTTTGTGTGGGGCTCCCTCTCTGTCCCTTCCCCACCCAGATGATGGGGAGAAGGCTGCCTGGGCTGGAAGGGCTTCTCTTTATTAAAAAGGAGCAGGCGAGGGGGGATGGTTGAGCTGTGTTTTATATCTTTGTATCTCTATTAATTTCTTAAAACAGTATCTCCAGTGATAGAAAATTCAAATACAATAGACTTAAGGGAAGAACAAAGAAAGGATGAATTGGTTCACATAATTAAAAAATCTGTAGTTACACCCAATGCCCAGATCTTTGTTTTTAATACCATTCTCCAATAAAATGAACTATGCTCCATGGAGAAATGACTAATTTCGGTACTGAGGCAGAAAGTATACAGTAATGAGCGGAGCACCTTATAGTGCAGAAAGTAAGAAAGTGCTCAAAACTCAAAACACACACACACACACACACACACACACACACACACACACACACACACACAAACATTCAAGGATGTGGAATATTGAAGGGACGTAGCAGCCAGCTGAACAAACACGTTAAAAGTCAAAGCTGGTAGAATTTGAGTCACAAAAATAAATTAGAAGTATTGAATTAAAAACCAAAGTGTAAAATGAGCCCATACCAATCATCATAAATAAGTGATTGAATAACTAAATAAAGGAGGGAGAAGAGACAAATCTACGCAGTATTCCAGAGTATGTAGATACTCCGTCCACAGTAGGTAGGGCATATTGCCTCATGCCGTAAGTGTGGGCTACACAAAACACTTCCTTCCAAAAAGTACAATATGGAAAGGGGAGAAGAGTAGCTAATTTACAGTGGAGAAACCTAAAAACATTACTTGACCCAGGTAATTAAGATTGGCGTCAACAATGATAAGTCACGTTGACAGCATGTACCCTTGATAAGATGTGGTAAAAATGGCACTTTTCTATGTGGTCCTCCTCCCCAAAACTCATATCCAAGTCTACTCATATGAAAAACATCAGAAACCCAACTGAGGAACATTCTACAAAACACCTGCCTAGTTTTCCTCACAACTGTCAAGGTTACCAAAAGCAAGCCAAGTCTGAGAAACTGCCTTAATCCAGAGAACCCAAAGGAGACATGATTAAATGTAAAGTGATATCCTGGAGAGAATGCTGGAGCAGAAAAGGAACAATGAGTAAAAACCAAGTAACGCCCAATGAAACAGGGACTTTAGTTAATAATGTACCAATATGGGCTTTAGTGTAATGTATCATACTACTGTCGGATGTTAATAATAGAAGAAACTGGGTGTGGCGTATATGGCAATACTCTGGACTATGCTCACCACTTATCTGTAAACCTCAAACTATTATGAAATCAAAAGTTTATTAAGAAATGTTTTTAAGTCCATAGCTCACCAACTCCAGATATGGCTAAAGATAGGATCTCACATGATGTTAACCAGAACTTTCTCTCCAGCTTTCAGATGTTTTGGCTTAGCTTGCAGGCAGCCTCCCTTCATTCACTGGAACCCTAACAAGTCCAGACCTGTATGATCCTAGTGGAAAAGAGATTCTCTTCCTAATAATTTCAACCAAAGATTTCAGATGGCATGTGCCCATCCCAGAATCAACCAGTGTGATCAGGGGGATGTGGGACTCTTACTGACCAGGTTTAGATCACATGCTGACCTCTGGAGCTAGAGCACAATGAGTTCAACCCCATCCAAAAGGCTGAGAGCAAAGATAGCTTGTTACTTAAACAAAGTGGGTTTTCAGTCTGGTACTGTGTGCTGAGGGGGGACCAGCTGCTCCCCCTCCACTCATGATCTACCCTCCAGGCCTCTAGGAATTTTCCAGGTTCTATTGAGGAGTGAGACGACATCTTGGCAAATGGGCAGATCTCTGTACCAGGCCACCTTGATGACTTCTGGCCACCCTATAAGTAGGCCAGCCTTGGTCAGTGGTCACCTCTACTCTAACCAGTGGCCCCTAGGGGGCGCTACTTACCTAAGCTATAGACAGGGTAGTTTCAGCAAAAGAAGAAAGGCAAGACAAAGGCTAGGATTGGAAAGTCCTAGAAAATGCCTCACACAGATTTTTGGTGGGGAAAAATTTTATGTTTTGTGTGTCCTCATTTGCTCCTAATTGAGGAGCTTCTAATTCATGTAATTATCTGATTCTAAAGATAATGCCACTTGGTATATACCTTTTCCATCCAATACCTTGGTACAAAAGTGCTGCTTTAGCTTTTGCTGCCTTCCATTGAATTTTAGTCTCTGTACTTTAGCCATTATATATATATATATATATATATATATATATATATATATATATATATATATGGTACAACACAAAAGGCTTCTTTTATGAAGCGTTGTCACCAACATGTCAGCCCAGTGTCAAAGTGGCTCCAGGGAGAAAGATGGAAATAGACTGGTTCCATCTATGCATGCTGGAAGCGTACATTAAAACCTCCTATTATTAATCTCTTTGTAAAATATTTCTTCAAGAGTTGTGCATTGCAAAATACAATATAACGTTCATATCAAGTGATATAGGAATTGCTTTAAGCAAAACTTGTTGTACTCTGTATAATGAATACTGCAATAAAAATACATATTCATTTCCTGATCACAAATCATAGCAATTTAAGCCATCTTCTCCCTAACGTTAGTGTTTGGAGGGAAAAATGTATGTGTGAGCCCTTCCCCCTTGAACAGAGGCACATTCTTCTATGGGAGGAAGCCTGTCTACGTGCCATATTGCATGGAGCTCGTTTATTTTTAAGCCTTTCTCATGAGGGTTCGGGAAGTGGTGGTGAGGCCATCAGTGGAAACACAACCAAGGAAGCAGTGCTGTGATCATAGTACAGTAGGAAAGGAATCTACTTTTAAAATATGAGTTTGTTCAAGTTGTCTCATAACATACTACCTTGAATACATCTTTTTAGTCTTGAGTTTAAAGGATAGAAAAATCTGGGGTGCCTGGGTGGCTCAGTCACTTAAGCGTCAGACTTTGGCTCAGGTCATGATCTCGCAGTTTGTGAGTTCAAGCCCTGCATCGGGCTCTGTGCTGGCAGCTCAGAGCCTGGAGCCTGCTTCAGATTCTGTGTTTCCCCCTCTCTCTCTGCCCCTCCCCCACTTGTGCTCTGTCTCTCTCTGTCTATCAAAAATAAACAAATGTAAAAAAAAAAAATTAAAAGATAGAAAAATCCAAGCCATGAAGGTAGTTTATATTTTCTTAAGTGCTAAACCTTACTTGTTGGGTATTGTTGAAACACAGTTTAAATGACATTATGGTGTGTATCAAATAAGAGGAACTTTTGAGGTCACTCCAGGATTAGGAGAGCAGTGAGGAACACTGACGTTTTTTCTTTTTACCAAGGGAGCAAATAAATGCCAATGACCTCCATCTGTGACCACTGTACCTTCTGGCCATGTCCTCCGAGGATTTGGACAGACCACAAACCTTCACTGGTGTTAGCATGAGATGTGTTCAAAGCACGTCTTCCTATCACCAGAGGTTCCATTTGTCTGGTATCCTAGGGGTCTGTATGCGCCCCTCTCATTTTTTTTTTCTCTTTCCAGATCTGAGAGGAACCCTGCTAAGCATATAACAAACATTTGCTCAGTTGTTTCTCTCCTGAGCTTTAGCACGGGGACTGATACATGTTTGGTTCTCATAAATATTTGCTAAGTGGGTGAATAAACAACCTACGAGGTTAGGACTATTCTTTGTTTTTCAGAGCTGTGGGAAGATTCACACAGTTATATCTCTCATGTCCTACCTATGCCACCTCTAACAAATTCTCTCATTTGACTCTCCTGTGTCCTACAAGTGGTTTTCAGGATGAAACTCAAGTACATAGATTTTAAGGTGATTTAGAACACATTGAATTAAATAGCAGCTATTGCCCCATTATTATTGGCAGCTTGGAGTTGTGAACAGTTCAACACATTGAATCCGAATGCAACCTACGAAGTGTATTTTCTGAGAGGCATGGTGTCTGCCCATAATACCTGTTTGCCCAGGGGAGTTAGGATGTTTGCTCTACAGACAACCTGAGAGATGATTTAGATACAGACTGGCCTCCTGGCCCCAGTTTGACCCTAAATTGCCTACAGAATTACTTCTAAAATGTGGGTTTTTGCCTGTGAGTGACTTCCTGTTGTCCATAGTATAAACAATAAAGTCTAAAATATGGCCTACAAAGTCTTCTTGATGAACCACGTGGTCAGCCTTTCTACATCCATCCCATTCCTACCCCTTGTGCAACAGCTACGTGGGTTATAAAGACTGGCTGTTCAGTTTTAAAGATGGCTCTGACTGCTCTAACCCAAAGGGGTAACCCCATGCCTGGTGTCACAGTGATTGGTTAAGATGTCCCAGATCTATGTGAACTGGCCCATGGATTCCGTAAGTAGAGAGATTGGTTCAGGGGTGAGTCTTGTTGGACGGTGTCAGGAGCAGGCTTTCTTTCTTCTCTTGGATGTTACTTGGGAAGCATGTAACCTGGGTATTTGGCAGCCACTCTGTGACCATGAGGGGCATCCAGTGTTAGGAGGAAGAAAATACTACAAAAGAGAGAAGTATAAATGTAAAAAAGAATCAGTTCCTTGGTGATCAGTTCATGGGATCAAACCAATCTGACCATTTAGGTATTCATGTTTCTAAGAGCCATAACCTTATCTATGCCCAAAAAACGGTAAGTCATTTTTATAGTTTCGGCCAATTCAAGCTGGGTTTTCTGCAATTAGCAACTAAAAGCCTTCTGACTGATATTCTGCTTATAAAGTTGTCCCAGGATTTCTTTTTAGATTTATCTGTACCATTCCCTGCATGTACCAATCGTTTCGCTGATTGTTCATTGTCTGTGAATTTTCACATACGGTCCCCTCCGCCCTCACTATCTTAACCCCCCTTTCTGCATTGTAAACTCCTACTCAACTTACAAAATCCCACTCAGTATCACCTTCCCTAAAATTCTTCCTGCCTTCTTTCAGTCCATCCCAGAAAGAATTAGTGGCTGTCTTCTTAGTGTTGCTCAAACATTACTTACGTAGCTGCATTAGAGCAATTTAAACACATTCACCAATTTAGCAGCTCCTATGGATTATTCTGCCAGGTAATGTGCTTTGTAGGTATTATCTCATTTAACCTCTACAGCTGTCCTATGATATTATATTAATACCCTAATTTAAATTTAAAGAAACAGTTTATAGAGGTAGAGGGACTTATCTCAGAGTCTGCATCTTATAAGATGGGGGGGGGGGGTGGAGGGGCAACTGGGACTTAGATCATTTAATTCCAGAATCTGGGTTCTTAACCTCTGTGCAGTGCTCTCTTCTTTGCTAGTGAGTTCTTTGAAGCCAAACACTATCTTTCATTTATAGGTGCCTGAATGTTTTAGGCACTCAGAAATGCTAGCAGGTTAAATGAATGGATGGATGGATGGATGGATGGATCCACGTAAGCCCTTCATATCACAGATCAGAAAAGCAGAACTCAGATGGTGTACATGTTGTGGGTGCTGGGCTGAAATACAGATATCACTGGGCTTTTTCTACAACATCTTTCCACTTTGGGAAGAAAATGATATTTCCTCTAAAAGAAATTTCCCAAAGCAAGAGGATGAAAATAAAATCCAAAGATGCCTGGGCTTCCCTATCACCCTGGAACCAGTAATACATCCCTCTTAGGTGAATCCTGAAAAAAGCAGACCTCCTCGTCCCCTTCTCTGGAATCCAGGTTATATCTTTTGTTAACTCTCTTTAAATTGTTACTGATGCCTAAACTAATTTGGGGTGAAAAGAGAATAGGGCCAAATCACATTCAAGTCCTGGAATGGGAGGCCCATTTATAACTACTTAGACATCAGGTTTGGATAGAGGAAGGGGGGTTTGAGCACAAAATCCAAAAGAACATTGAAAGTAAGAAGAATCACACGTCATCCTAATTAGCCAGCTGTGGAGTAACAATTCAGCACTTCTGTCATGTTGCCACCATGCAAGAGCAAACTGTGACATTAGTTTAATTACATAAATTTATGAGATGAAGGGAACAACTTTTATAATCATTCAAACAATATTCCTATTCAAATTGCTATGCAATATCTTTATTTAGTCTTTAAGTATTTATTAAAGCGATTCATTTTTCAAACACCCCTCCAACTACCTGTATTTTAACGACTTGAGGGACACTTTTAATTTCCCTCCTCTAATTTCTTTAAATGTGTGCCCTCATCAAATGCTCATGTTCCACCAGCCTGTCAACCCGTGTGCATTTAATATCTGCTCTCAACACTTACCAGTGCCTTCAGCAGGACTGAGAAGTAGAGCAGCAGGAAAGTCTTCGGAGGTAGTGATTCTCTAGGGACTGACTCACATCTTCATCAGCATCACTGTAGCTACCATTATTGACCATGTACCCAGTCAGCATTAGCTGGACTAAGTTTTAGCACTAAGCAGTTTCCATCAACCATCTCCAAAACCCCTCAGGCTGGATACAAGAGTCACTGCACTTGCCCTGCTCACACCTCCTTCTCAGGGAAGCTGTCCCACCCTTTGCCCCACTGCCCAGGGAGCTATGTTCAAGATCACTGGGGCTGAGAGCCTGACCTATAGACAGACAACTAATCCATGGAATGTCCAGAGACCTGGATTCGTGTGGCCTGATTAAAAATATTAACTTGACTAACAAGATTCTCTTGGGACTTTAAGCACAGAAAGGCTCTGCTTATTTTCAGTGAGAAGTGAAGTAGAAAGGATGGTGTGTTAAACCAAGACTCTTTGCCTGGGGTCCATGAACCCATTTAGATGATGTGTGAAATTCTGGGTTTATGTGTATAAATGGTATGAACTGTTTCACAAATTTGAGGTGCAAGTAGGATAATGTTTCTTACTTACCAATTAATTTCTCTTTTACTTACCTCCTTAGCTGAAGATTCATAACCATTATTTTAAGTCTTTCTCACCACCTGAGAGATCCAAGAACCCTGAGGTTCACTGACCTACGGGTTCTGTCCAGTTCCCACACCCAAGCCAGGAAAGCTCTGGAAACCATTCAGTCCCCTGCTACTAATAATGCTCCCCCGACCATGCCAGGTCTTGGCTGAAGCTTGGTGCCCATAGTCAGCAGCAGATGCTGTTGCTGTCCGGCTGTAAGGACCACCTGTGTAGTTCCTGGAGGGAGGCTGGGACCTGAGCAGTCTCTTAGAGCCAGCCTCCCAGCCACTTGAGGGCTGGGTCAGTGCCCTGTCCTTGTGTCTTCCAGGGACACATATGCCTGGGTCAGGTCCTCAGAACAGTGAACATCCTATTCCACCCCTTGGTCCCCATCACACAAGCTATGTGAAAACAGGGTCTCTCTCTCCAATCCCTTCTTTTTCTAAGAGAGGCGAAGCTTAATGGATCCAAGATGGGTTCCTCACATCTTTCTAACACCAGAGCGAAAAATGTAAAAAAAACAACAAATTTTAATCTTTAGCTGGGCATGTTCTGACTGTGCATTTATCTGAGAGGAGCGTCTCTAGCTCTGATCAGATTTTCAGTGGTATTTATGGCTCAGAAATAGGTTATTGAGAGAGAGAGAGAGAGAAAGAGAGAGAGAGAGAGTCAGGAATCACTATAGTAGAGAGGGCCCAGAGTGCCCCGGGGACCTTATGAGAACCAGCATCAGGGTAGCACCCCACTGTCAGTGGGGCCAAGCAAAAGATGCCTGCATTGTGTAACAGGTCACATTAATGGTGATGCTCAAGAGAGAAAGTGCCAGGGTGCCTGAGTGTCTCAGTTGGTTAAGCGGCCAACTTCAGCTCAGGTCATGATCTCACAGTTCCTGAGTTTGAGCACCACATAGGGCTCTCTGCTGTCAGCAAAGATCCTCTGTCCCTCTCTCTCTCTCTCTGTATTTCCCCTGCTTGTACACTCTCTCTCTCTCTCAAAAATAAACATTTTTTTTTCTTTTTAAAACAGTTTTATTAAGGTATTGTTTATATATCATAAATCCTGAGTAAAGAATTGAACATTTTAAGAAAATTTACACAGCCGTGCAATAATCACCACCATCCAATTTTAGAATATTTCATCACGAATGAAGATTCCTTTATGTCTATTTGCAGGCACTTCCTGTTCCTGTTCCCACCTCTAGCCCCACCAGCCACTAATCTACTTTCTGACTCTATGGGCTTGCCTTTTTTTTTTTTTTTTTTTGGAAATTTCATGTAAAAGAAGTCCTACAATATGTGGTGTTGGCATCTGGCTTTCTTCACCCAGTATAATATCTTTGAGGTTCATTCATGTTGCTGCTGGTATCAGTTGCTCATTCCTTTTTATTTCTGAGTGGTGTCCATTCATCAGTTTTTGGCTATTATGAATAACGTTACGACGAGCATTTGTGCGCAAGTTTTTATCCAGCTATCTCTTTTATTTCTCTTGGGTAGATGCCTAGGAGTGGGATTGTGGCATCTCATGTTAAATTAGTTTTTAAATCTGTGAGGACCTGCCAGGATTTCTTCAAAAGCGGCCACATCATTGTACATTCCCACTATCACCGTTTTCACATCCTTGCCAATACTTGTTGTTATCTGCATTTGTTATGATTTCCATCCTAGTGGGTGTGAAATAGTATCTCATTGTGTTCTGAATTTTATTTCCTTGATTGTTAACGACGTCGAGCACCTTTTCACGTGTTGATTGGCCATTGGCATATCTATTTTGTTCAGTAGGGTTTCTACTCAGATATTTTGTATCCACTTAAATTTCAGCCATTGTTTGTTCAAAACTTTTTTTATTTTCCATTCTTCCCCTTCAGCTTCTCCAATTTCATATTTGCTAGAGAACTTCTAATTGTCCCATCGCCCACTGATGGTCTGTTCATTCTTCTGGATTTTGTGTTTCTTTTCTTTTCTTTTTTTTCTTTTCTTTTCTTTTCTTTTCTTTTCTTTTCTTTTCTTTTCTTTTCTTTTCTTTTAAATATATGAAATTTGTCGTCAAATTGGTTTCCATACAACACCCAGTGCTCATCCCAAAAGATACCTTCTTCAATGCCCATCACCCACCCTCCCCTCCCTCCCACCCCCCCATCAGCCCTCAGTTTGTTCTCAGTTTTTTTTTAATTTTTTTTTAATGTTTATTTATTTTTGAGACAGAGAGAGACAGAGCATGTACGGGGGAAGGGCAGAGAGAGAGGGAGACACAGAATCGGAAGCAGGCTCCAGGCTCTGAGCCATCAGCCCAGAGCCTGACGCGGGGCTCGAACTCACGAACCGTGAGATCGTGACCTGAGCTGAAGTCGGACGCTCAACCGACTGAGCCACCCAGGCGCCCCTGTTCTCAGTTTTTAAGAGTCTCTTATGCTTTGGCTCTCTCCCACTCTAACCTCTGTCTTTTTTTTTTTTTCCTTCCCCTCCCCCATGGGTTTCTGTTAATTTTCTCAGGATCCACCTAGGAGTGAAAACATATGGTATCTGTCTTTCTCTGTATGGCTTATTTCACTTAGCATCACACTCTCCAGTTCCATCCACATTGCTACAAAGGGCCATATTTCATTCTTTCTCATTGCCACGTAGTACTCCATTGTGTATATAAACCACAATTTCTTTATCCATTCATCAGTTGATGGACATTTAGGCTCTTTCCATAATTTGGCTATTATTGAGAGTGCTGCTATATACATTGGGGTACAAGTGCCCCTATGCATCAGTACTCCTGTATCCCTTGGGTAAATTCCTAGCAGTGCTACTGCTGGGTCATAGGGTAGGTCTATTTTTAATTTTCTGAGGAACCTCCACACTGTTTTCCAGAGTGGCTGCACCAGTTTGCATTCCTACCAACAGTGCAAGAGGGTTCCTGTTTCTCCACATCCTCTCCAGCATCTATCGTCTCCTGATTTGTTCATTTTGGCCACTCTGACTGGCGTGAGGTGATATCTGAGTGTGGTTTTGATTTGTATTTCTCTGATGAGGAGTGACGTTGAGCATCTTTTCATGTGCCTGTTGGCCATCTGGATGTCTTCTTTAGAGAAGTGTCTGTTCATGTTTTCTGCCCATTTCTTCACTGGATTATTTGTTTTTTGGGTGTGGAGTTTGGTGAGCTTTTTATAGATTTTGGATACTAGCCTTTTGTCCGATATGTCATTTGCAAATATCTTTTCCCATTCTGTTGGTTGCCTTTTAGTTTTGCTGATTGTTTCCTTTGCTGTGCAGAAGCTTTTTATCTTCATGAGGTCCCAATAGTTCATTTTTGCTTTTAATTCCCTTGCCTTTGGGGATGTGTCAAGTAAGAAATTGCTATGGCTGAGGTCAGAGAGGTCTTTTCCTGCTTTCTCCTCTAAGGTTTTGATGGTTTCCTGTCTCACATTCAGGTCCTTTATCCATTTTGAGTTTATTTTTGTGAATGGTGTGAGAAAGTGGTCTAGTTTCAATCTTCTGCATGTTGCTGTCCAGTTCTCCCAGCACCATTTGTTAAAGAGACTGTCTTTTTTCCATTGGATGTTCTTTCCTGCTTTGTCAAAGATGAGTTGGCCATACGTTTGTGGGTCTAGTTCTGGGGCTTCTATTCTATTCCATTGGTCTATGTGTCTGTTTTTGTGCCAATACCATGCTGTCTGAACATTTTTTAAAAAAAAAAGTGAAAGTGCCACACAACATGGATGAATCTCACACATAGTGTTGAGTGAAGAAAAAGTATAATATTCCAGTTATATGAAGTCCAAAAAAGAGTGGTTCTCTTGGCTGGGGGGCATCGACTGAGCAGGGAGGTAGGGGTAGGCTCTGTCCTCTTTCTTTTATGTGGGCCACTAGGAAAGATTTTAGACTTTGAAACTGGAATGCTTCTGTGGCAACTACTTGAATAGCTATGGACAAAATGCAAACAGTGATGTGGTTGTGTTCTTATAAAACAATTTTTTTTTTAAAGTGGCAGATGGGGTTTGGCCCACAGGTCTGAGTTTGCTGACCCCTGATCTATACCTTGATGTGGGTGGTAATTACATGGGTCTGGGTAAAAAAATCACCAAGCTGTATAGTTACAATTGGATACTTTATTGTATGTTAACTATGTCTCCGTTAAAAATGAATGAAAGAAAGAAAGAAAGAAAGAAAGAAAGAAAGAAAGAAAGAAAAGAAAGAAAGAAAGAAAATCCATTGTGAGGCTAAGCCAAAAAGGAGTGCCTGGTGGCTCAGTCAGTTGAGGGTCTGACTCTTGGTTCCGTTCAGGTCATGATCTCACGGTTTGTGAGTTCAAGCCCTGTGTTGGGCTTGCACTGAAAGTGTGGAGCCTGCTTGGGATTCTTTCCCTTTCTCTCTCTCTTTCTCTCTCAAAATAAATAAATAAACTTAAAAAACAAAGAGATTAGGCAAAGAAAGAAAGAAAGGAAAGAAAGAAAGGAAAGAAAGAAAGAAAGAAAGAAAGAAAGAAAGAAAGAAAGATAGATTCCACAGACTCTAGGGTAGGATGTTCTTGGAATGAACGAGAAGCTGGCATCCAGAATCCGTTAGAGCTTCTGCTCTTGGGTGTTGTGAGCGTCCATGCGTATTCTCACATCAGTCCCATCACCCCCTCTTGACTTGAGCCAGCTGGAGGGGACTCACTGATCCTGGCTACAGGGAACGCTTTCCAGAACACCCCACCAGTACTCACTTGGCCGGATGTGACCTCCTGCCTTGACCTGCCCAGATGCGCTCCTGCCTCTGAATAACTTGCCCCAGCTCACACAGCTCACACCACATGTGCCCAGCGCACACTGCAGTCCTTGTAAATGCCTCGAAAACTCTGCAGTCCCTCTTCCCTTGTGCCCGTGTAAGCGAGCTGCATTTCCTAGGACTCGAGTCGGCCTCACCTTGGAGCTAGCTCATTGCCGTCTGCCCTTTGCATTCTCATGCTCCAGCTCATCAGCAATTGTTTGTTCTTAGAGCTAAACTTGACAGGGGATGGAGAAAAACACACAGCCAAGGTCAGAGAGCAGCAAACTCTCTCCTCCATTAAGTCTGTCTTCATCTTTAAACAGCACGGATCAAAACCTCACCTGTGTTTTCTCTGAGCTGCCTGCAGCCTAGTGAGGGTGAGTGTCCTCTGAAAGCTGTCCCCTCCCCTGGCTATACCTTTGTTTCCCCACACTGACATCACTGTCCTGAGACAGGACGCAGGAGAGAAAAGGGATGCCATCATTAGCTATAGCCCTTACGGTTTTCCAAAAGCTGTCTCTTAGGGCAAAGTGAAAGAGGAAGAGAAGCTGTTTTTCTGGGCACTTTCTCATTCCTTGGCTTGTGGTTTCCATCTTCAAAGAGCCGGCAACTGTAGCACTTCCCTGGGCTTTTCTTCGGTGTTCATCCTATCTTCCTCTGACTGACTCTTGTGCTTCCCTCTTCCAGGGAACCCTGTGTTTACCCCAGGCCCGTGTAGGTAAAGCAGGGTAATAAGGTTAACCAATTCACAACTGTAATTCCATCTGTCACCTAGGATCAGGGCAAGGACATCGTGGGGGGCATTATTCTGCCTGCCGCCCCCCCAAACCCCAGTGCCTGTGAGTAGGTGCCGAGTCTGTGCATAACACACTCATTTTCCCTGGACGTAATGCACCAGGGCAGCCAGTCGTGAGTGTCCTTCGTATCTGAGTCAAGATTGATTAAGATGTTTGTTTATTGTCATTCAAAGAAGAAAACAACGCCAGCGTGTGATGGGTTCAGCATCACCACATTTTGCCCCCGGTAGATCAAGTCAGTTCCTTTGCCTGTGCTCGTTCTCACAGTTTCTGCCTGCGTCTCAGCCAGAACCCTGTTTTGCCCACCACAAATTGTCTCCAAACACATCTAAGAAATTGTTCAAATCTTATATCTAAAGGTACACTACATATATCTCAATGTTCACTCAAGGGGAAGGGTCAAAGCACATATGGCAGATGAAAAATGCTGACCAAGAACAATTAATAAAGCATGTCCTGTGATGTGCCACCGTCCCAAGGCCATTTGTCCCAGAACGTTAATAAGATTCAGCTTCCAGGGGTCCCGGAAACTCGAAACTCCAGCCTCAGCTTACTAGTGGAGGTCATGTGAGAGAGAGAATCCCACCAATAAAAAATTAGGTTACTTGCTGTTATCTCTAACAGCTGTTGGATTATTCGCTGACTGCCACAAGTCTCCAGAGCTACCTCCAACTCTCTCTCTCTAATCCGGGAGGCATTTCATGACAGTTTAGATTTAAGACGGGGATTTACACAAAACCAGTAAGTAAATGAATTGGTCAATAGGTGTGAGCACCTAGACAGAGTTAGTGAAGTGATTAATGAAAAGAGTTTAAAATCAAAGGTTCAAATTTTCGCTCTTCTGCTTGCTAGCTGTGTGCCTTACGCAAGTTTATTTACTCTCTGTTTTCATCTTTCTCCTCTGTAAAATGAAGATAATAATATTACCTATCACAGGGTTGTTTTAAAATTAAATTAATCGTATATAATGCTTAGATCCTTGTTTGACACATAGTGTTGCTCAAGGAATATTAATTTTTACTGGTGTCGTTATCATTATTAGTATGTATGTGACAGACACTGGAAGGCTCACTTGGGTTAGGTCCCCTGTCCTCTAGCATCCACAGGAGGGAAGCAGGGGGGAGGAGCATAAACTAGGACTGAGGATCAAGGAAGGTTTCTTAGATGCAGCTGCATTCAGGCTGAGACTTGAAGGATACAAAGAACTTAATCCGGAGGGTGTAGCTGGGGCCAGGGGTGGGGTGGGAGTGTTGCAGGCAGTGGGCACAAGGCCCCAGGTGTCTCAGCAGAAGAGGTTTGCGAGTTCCTGCTGTGAATACCAGGCTGCTATTTTAGGAGCCCCTGTGGTGGTAGCTGCCATTTCTGTTTCTTCCTTTCCCATCTGGCTCCTCGCCTTCTTTTCCCTTTTCCCTGTCCCTTTTCTCTTTATAAAGCCTTGACCCCAACAGCACTCCCAGACAGGACAGGTTAATGGCCTCTGGTTTAGATACGGTCCCATGGGGTAGGGGTGTGCATGGGTCAGATGCGTCATCTTCCTGGTCTGGGGACTCTGTGATCCCAGGTCTTTAATGAGGAAAGCACTAGATGGGTCTCTCGTGCCCTGTTGTTTGCAGGAGAGCAGTTCTGGACTGTCATTCCCACCCGGGCTGTGCCGGTCTCTCTCCCGGGCTTGCCACCGTCCTGAGGCCACTTGTCCCAGAACATTAATAAGAATCAGCTTCCAGGGGTCCCAGAAACTCCAGCCTCAGCTTACAAGTGGAGGGCATGTGAGAGAATCCCAGGTGAATGACAGACCGACTCTGTCTGGTGTTCCTGATGAAGACCAGACTGTGCTTTCCCGTTTCTGCCGCCAGTTTTGTATCGAGCTTTGACTATTTGCTGGGGGAGGAGCTGTCTGGGGCGCTGGAAGCAGATGAGCTGGAACCTTGTCCCAACCACTTGCAGAGGCTGAATAATTCTCAGCAAGACCTGTAAACCCTCAGAGCCTCCCTCTTCATCTGGAAGATGGGGATTATAATACCTTCTCTGGGGGCTATGATGAGGATCAAATAGGGTGAGTTTACAGCCCCGAGGCCGGGGCCCCACACCCTGGACTTGTGTGAGCGCAGGTGCATGGCATCAGCCCATCCTCCTTGTCCTCCCCACTAGCACAGCCCTTGTGGCTGAGCCTAGTCTCCCTTTTCCTGCCTTCTGATCGGGCTGTCACCGTACCGTATTGATGTGGGACAGTTTTGCTTACAGTGTGTTGTAAAATTGGAGAGCAACCAAGCAGTGGGCATGTGGAACAGACACAGGACTCTGAGCCAAAAATCTCTGTGACTTTGGTCAAGCAGTTACACTGCTCGTGTCTCTTCCCTAAATTGGGATAGAAGCTGACTCACAGGGTTTGGGTGAGGAAAAAAGTGAGGTCATATGAAAGCTCCTTGTAAATTGTATTGTTATTTCCCATCAGCATTAATAACTACTGGCTGGTCTCCAGATGTTGCTGAGGAAGGTTATCAACGCACACACACCCTGGAGGGCGGCTGTGACCAGCTCCCTGGTCAGTCGCCATCCTTGGAGGCTCCAGACCGGAACTGTCCACTAGGTAACCACCAGCCACATGTAGCTGTAGAAGTTTTAACTTAATTTAAAATTGACTTCCTCCATCACACCAGCCACTTTCTGTATGTCTGGTGGCTACCGTATTGACAGAACAGATATAGAACATTTCCACCATCACAGAAAGTTCTATTGGACAGTACTGGACTGAAATAGGCGTCCCCTTCCCCCATCTCTTTAAAGTGTTACAGGAACCCCTCAAGTGAATTTTGGGGATACCACAGAGCCCACAGAGCCTATGTTTTAGGTTAGATCATCCAAATCTGCCCTTCAGATTTACTATAAATAAAAAGACATAGAGATGGACACCGTTGCTATGAAAATAGTTATTAGAGTTATGGAGACTAGTGACCTAGGGGGATGCGCATTAATTCCCACCTACATGTGCTTTCTGGGTGGCCCCTCAGGAATTTGGCATGGAGAGATAGCGTCACAGAAAATTATTAGATTTAAGACGGAGATCATCCCTAAACCAGAGTGTAACTTTTGGGGGGTAAAAAAAGTGGAGCCAACCAGCACCCCCGAAGCTAACACGGGGGACAGTAGTTGGCCTGCTAGTAGAGAAGTTATCAAAAGACAGCAAGAGATTTGCTGCAGCCTGTCTGCATAATGCCAGGACCCCGGGAGGACCTGGGCAATTATCATGTGTCACCACAGAGTCTCCTGGAGGAGGAGAGGGCAGGCCTCGAGTCAGATACAATAACCATCATTACTTGATGGTAAATTGGGTCTGAGACATCCCCTGGTGAGCTTGCCTCCTTCTTGGGCTGGAATTTGCTCCCGCAGCAGGGTGAGGATGAGAACTGGGACAAAATTGCTAGGGTTCAGAGCCATTTCCCGCTAGAAGGGTTCCCAGAGGCCGAACAATGAGACCAAACTTAATTTTGTTGGCTTTTAAAGTATATATTATTATTGTTTTATTGCCCCTTGCTTGTACTTGTAGTAAAGATTGTAATGAAGAAAATGGGAGGAGGCCACCTTCTGCAATGTGGGGACAGTCATATCTGTCTCACAACATTATTGCAAAGATTAATTGAAGGACATGTGATAATCTGCCCCCAGCATGGTACATGCTAAACACTTAGGAAAATGTTTGTTTGTGAACTATTAGCAGTACTACTTACTGCTAATAGTTATTGGTAGTATTACTAATTAATATTACTAATTAGGCTTACTAATATTTATTAGTAGTAAATATTTCGTAGCAATTTTCATAAATATTAGTAGTGCTATTAAATATCAGTTAAACTATTATTAGTTTATTTTTTAATTCATTCCACAGATATTTATCGAGCACACATTTGGTGTCAGACTCTGTTCTAAGCCCTGGAGCAACAGTGGCTAATGACACAGTGGCCTTGATCACGGCGAACTTATACTTGAGAGAAGGGAGACTGTCTGGTAAGATAATTGTAGACACATGCTAGTGACAGGGACTAATGGGGACAGGGTGACATCACAGGCTATCTCCTTAGGGTGGCTGGCAAAGCCCTTTCTGAGGAAGGGACATTTGTCCTGACCCTTATATGATGAGCTGCTCTCGGGTGATAGCAGTTAGAATGCTCTGGACAACAAGTAGCAGAAAACTCTGACTTGAATTGCTGAAACAATAAGAATATTTTTTGTTTCACGTTGCAAGAAGTCTCGCGATAAGAAGGGGTTGGCTAACTCAGGGCTTCAACACAGCACAAGGACCCAGATTCTTCCATCCTCAGGATGTCAGCGGGGTCCTCGGGGATGGCCTCCCCATGGCTGCCACTGTTCTCAGCCCCACCCCTGAGGTATCTGGAGGAAGACAGCATTCCCAGAATCACACCCAGCACACTTCCTCTTGCATCTCATTGGTCAGACCAGGCCAGCCACCTTTAACATCACTCACCAGCAAGGGAATAGCATCACCTTCACTGGTGCACTTTTTCTGTAAAGAGATGAAATACTTTTGACTTGTGGGTCAAGAGGCAAAACTGAGGGTATTGTGCAGTTACTTCTATAATAAGAGAGAAAACACATTTGCATAAAGTCTTCATGGGTTGATAAAATTAAAAATAGAATAATGGTTAAATATAATTTTTTAAAATTCAGGTCTACTAATGAGAAGAATAGACTTTTTAGGGAGGATATCATTTTGCATATCTTTTGGCAAAGATAGTATTCCCTGTCATCAAAAAAGATTGCACACGTTCATCTGTTAACGCTGATCTATAATGAGATTTTACATATTTCATCTCTGAAAATGTCTTCACACAGACAGGTGATACATGTGACCTCAAAATCCTTTCAAGTTGTAACCTTGTTACTGTGACTGGTAGCGTGCCACTACCCAAGTTTGCTGTGGTTGTGTGAAGGCAGCCACAGACAAAAAGTAAATGAATTGGGACACAGCTGTGTTCCAATAAAACTTTACTTATCATCACTGTGATTTGCAGTTGATGTAATTTTCATGGGTAATAAAGTAGTATTCTTTTGTTTTTCTTTTCAACTATATAGAATGTAAAAAAAAAATTTAAATGTAAGCTGCACAAAAACAGGCAGTATACCAAATTTGGCCCATGGGCTATAGTTTTCTGATTCCTGCTCTAGAATCATGAGGATTTCCTCTGAGTCATGAAGGAAAGGGACCCTATCTGCAGGGATCAGGTAGAAAATCCTTGGGTAGGGATCCAACTGTGTTGGATCTCCCTACTTCAAGGGAGAAATTTCAAGGCTAAGGGAACAGTAGGTGCAAAGGTCCTGCAGCAGTGATAAGCCTGGCATCTATGTCCCTCAGTCAGGATCAGAGAGGAGAAGGAGAAGAGGTGCCCAAGATGAGGGTGGAGAGGGGGAGACAACTTCCAAATGGTGATGTGAGGAGTCCCACAGAGCCTCTCCCCAGCAAAGCAACCATAACTGGTGAAAATTATTTTAAAAAACAAAACCCAACCATTTAAACTCTGAAAATTGTCCTAAAGGCACATAACAAATAAATATTTATTCAAGAAAATGTGTCAAATCTTGGTAAGAACAGTGAGAGCCTGTGGCACTTGAAGCAAAACCCGTTCTCTCCTGCCCCTCCCCGCCACCCAGCTCCATGCTGCAGAGGCTAAATTCCAGACGAGTGTTGCCAAAATGTCGGGCCTCCCTTCCTCCACCCAGTCCCCACTGGTAAGGTAGAGGCACTATTCCAGGTACGGCAAGCTGATAATACTGGTGCCCAGTTACCTTCACCCAGCTTGCTCATAGGGACACGGGGAGAGGCACACTGTCCACACAAGGATAGACAAGCCAGGGAGGTCAGAAAGTGCTGCCCAGCACCTGCTCATAAAGCAGGGACATTGCTCTGAGAAAGGCGGACCACTGTTTTGATCCTAGTTCTGAGGAAGAGACTCAGAGATTTTGTCCAAGAGAGAGACAGGTCTGAAAAGAGTGCACCAATATGGATCTACCGAAAGGACAGGTAGTAAGTAATGTAGGTGAGGATGTAGAGAAACCAGACCCCTCATACACCGCTGCTGGGAATGTAGAATGGTGCAACCATCTTGGAAAACAGTCCTTATTACTTTCTTGATGATGTCCTTGGAGCACAAAATTTTTAATTTTGATGAAATCCAAGTTATTTATACATATGCATATTGGAAATTCTAGAGGAAAAGAGAAAAAAAAAAGGGCGGGAAGAATATATGAAGAAATAATGGCTAAAGATTTCTCCAAATTGAAAAGATTAAGCACTGAATTACCAATGACCCAGCAATGCCACTCCTAGATACGTATCCAAGAGAATAGCCACATGAAAGCTTATCTACAAATGTTCACAGTGATATTATTCACAATACCCAGAATGTCATCAACTGATGAATGAATACACAAAACCAGGTGTATCCCTACAAGGTAGTATTATTCAGCCATAAAAAGAACTGAAGTATTGATACATTCTACAACATTGATGAACCTTGAAAACCATATGCTAAATGAAAGAAACCAGTCACACAAGACCACACATTGTCCATTTATATGAAATGTCTACACTAGGCAAATCTAGAGAGACAGAAAGTAGACCCGTGATTGTCAGGCTGTGAGCTTGGGAGAAAGGCAGAGTGACTGCTGACAGGTATGGGGTTAGTTTTTAGCATGATGGAAAGGTTCTAAAATTGATTATGGTAATGGTTGCGTAACTCTGTGAACATATTACAAACCAGCAAATTGTAAACTTTAAATGGATGGTGTATCCAAAGTAAATTGGATACTTTAAGTGGAATTGGTGGTATGTGAGTTATATCTCAATAAGGCTGTTATAAAAATAACAAAGGTGAGACGGGAGAGGTGGACTACAGACCCAGATCTGCAGTGTCTTGCTGGCCTGATGGAGAGTCTGGCCTTACTGCAGTGAATGGGAAAACATTGGAGGTTTCAGAGCAGGAAATCAGATATGATCTGATTTACATTAAAAAATATTGCTTATAACCCCTTGCTCATATTAAGAATATTATTGCCAATGTTACTACTCTCTTGACTCTGCAATTTGAATGGAATAAATTCATTAAATGCCTGCTCTGTAACTTCCAGGACACCAGTGCCCATTAAGTACTCACTAGCTAAAAGTTCAGACCCAAGAAAGGCTGTCAGAAAATCCTGGAGTATCAGCCACAGCCTCATCCTGCTTGCTGGGATGGTGGGCTCCGAATGGCTCCAGTCTCTGCTCACCCTTAATGCAGTTTGAGGAGCCAGACACAGAGAATCACACAGTGGGGGGCATCCGTCCAGGACCCCAGCCCTCCTGACCTCTGCTATTTGCCTCTTTGACCCTGATTATGGAAGGGAAAACCTTACGTCTTCTCTGAGCCATTCCCCAAGTCAGGTTACTCCACAGTTGAAGGCTGTTTCCTCTGATAATCTCCTGTGAGTATGTCCTCAAAGACTCCTGAGTCCTCAATAATGAATATTAATAATGTGTAATAACAAATCTAATAATGAATGTTCTTAAAGTGATTAAATACTTCTAAAGAAAAAATTCGTGTGTGTGTGTGTGTGTGTGTGTGTGTGTGTGTGTGTGTGTGTGTATGAGTGTATGTGTGAAAACAGAGTCTCAAGTAGCTTTTATATGTGAGGTCTGGCAGCTTCAAGCAAGGAAGGAAGCAAACATCTCATTTTGCAGTTAACCTGTCTCATTACATCATTTGTTGGCAGCCTTGGATGACATTAGTTCTGGGAACTGGCCATATGTTTTTGAAAAGATAAGGACTCTACCTCCAGATATATTGATGGCAATGAGATCATGACATGAAAAGCTGGGGTTGTAGCAGTAAAACCTACCATCAAAAATTTAGACCACAGGTCAGACACTCAAATACCTTTGCGGACAGAGTAGTAACACAGCAGTGTGCGGCTACTTTCTGTTAAGACTCCAGTGAACTGTGGTTACCTGAGAGGTTGTGGCTCAAATATATCCAAATTAAAAAACAATTAGATATTATGTTAATTAAATCCAACCCAACTGGTGGACCCACTGGCTTCCAATTTGTAAGCCACTAGATGGATTTGCTGAATCAGTTTTAACCTTGAGACCATCTTACAGGATCTAAAGCCCCCAGGTTTACTCTCCTATTTATAATAAACCTCGGTAGTTTCCTCGGACAGAGTTCTCCGTATAGCTGCTGACTCATTATTATTTTTGTATTGTAAGTGAGAAACTCTCCTTGTGGGAGTATCTCTAATAGCAACAGGTGAGGATGATGGTGATGATCCATGTTCCATGCAACAGACCCTGGGCTAAGAGTTTCAAATTACTTGCTCTACTTTATATGCTTCCTTTTTAAAAATTCTCATGGAATAGACACCACTAAAGCCTTGAACTTAACCGAGGAAGTAAATGAGGGTCAGAAAAGTTAAGCAACTTAATGAAAACCACACAGCTCTGTAGCTTCGAAAACCTTCCAAAGAAAATCATTATTTAACGAAACACCTGGTCCTTTACTATTGCCTTTTTTGGTAGGTTTTAGAATGTGTCCTAAGCATTTACTTGAATTTCAGTTCAAGTTTTCCAAGCATGCCCATGGATATAAACATTTATTGAAATATGCTTTTAAAGACAGTAAATTCACAAATATCTGGTAAAAGACAATGAAGTAAGGGGCAGCATAGGGGTTCTATCACTAGAACTAAACTTGAAGCTCCCGAACATTGGTCTAAAACAGGAGTCAACAAACTATGGCACAGGGGCCAAATCCAGACTGCAACCTGCTTTTATAAATAAAGTTTTATGGGGACACAGCTGCACCCATTTACTATGTATGATCAATGGCTCCTTTCCCAGTCTAACTGCAGAGTTGAGAGGTTGTGACAAAGACTGTATATTCTGCAAAACAAAAGTATTTACTATCTGACCCTTTATAGGAAAATTTTGCTGATCTTGGTCTAAAATAACTAATACCATATACATAATACATCTATAATTTCCCCAATTCTATAATCTCTCTGGCTGTCTTTTCCTTCATTTCGGCAACAAGGAAAAAACACTAGGGTTAAAAAAAGTGCCTCGGTAAATTTCCCATCTTGTCTCCTGAACTGGATAAAGGTCTCCTTTTTATTCAGGGCCGGCGGGGGTGAGGACCAGTGTTAAGAGGGGTCAAGCCACTTGCCCAGGTCATGGAGCAGGTGGGACAACACTGAATAACAACAATATCAGTAATAATAAAACAGCTCTTTACTGAGTGCTTAACACTGTGCCCTGTGCTTTACAGGCAGTGTCTCCCAGAATCCTTGTAACTGCCTTCTGGGGTGGTTACCATTAGTGCCTCATCTGATAGATGAGGAAAGTGGGGCCTAGACCAGGCAATTTCCCAAGATCACACAACCTTCTCTGACTCCAAATAAAGTGCTGTCTTTGACTATAGACTATCAGAGCATCTCTCGAGTGAGCAATCTGCCTTAAGGCTTTCCTCAGGGACTTGGTGGAGCTAGAAACAACAGGTATGGCTGCTGTGAAGCACTGAGTCTCTTGTGGCCACAAAATAAAGAGAAGCAGGAGCCTGGAGAGGCTCTGGACCAAGATCTACCTGCTAGGGCTGGAGCCTTACAGACCACTTGCATATCAGATGCTCTGGCCTGCTGGGTGCTGGATGGCAGGCAGAGCGTCCCGAGCCACCTGGCTCCCCGGTCATTGAAGGCCAGGTGAACTAACTTAGTTTCCAATAGCAGCACATGAGAACCTGATTCTGAGTTGGAACGTGCGCCCCCAGGTGCTTCTTGTATAAACGAATGCTTGAGAATCACTGGGTAGGTAATAAAAGATCGTTTCACCCAGAGAAAGCCAGGTAGATGCAGACTAGTTTTTCTGGCCAGGAAGAGACAGAGTTCTGCAACCAGGCAGTCCTTTTAAGCCCAGAAAAGTGGTGAGTAGGCATGTTTGCTTTCAAAGCACAGAGGGAGGTGACGGGAAAGAGGTGGGAAAGGAAAGGGAGGAGATGGTCAGCTTTCATCTCTCCTTCCTTTCTTAGCATCGGCCCCTCTAGTATGAGCACTGACTGCGGCAGACTGAATAATGTGCTCCCCACCATGTCCCCCCGCCAAGAGGTCCCCATCCTGGTCCTCGGGACCTAGAGATATGTTCCTGTACATGGTAAAAAGGATTTTGTAGATTAATATTCTGGATCTTGAGATGGAGAGATTTCCTTGGATTATCTGGGTAGACCCATACTAATCAGATAAACCCTTAAATGTAGAAAACATTTCCTGACTAAATTTTGAGAGATGCCAGAGCAAGAAGAGTTAGGAGGGATTTGCAACAGGAAAGAGACTTCACCCACTGTTGCTGGCTTTAAGAAGTAGGAAGTGGCCACAAGCTAAGGAACTGTGGGTGCCCTCTAACAATTGGAAATTGCCCCTAGTTGACAACCAGGGAGGAAACCAGGATCCCTGGTTCCCAAACTACACGGAACAAAATTCTGCCAACAGTCTGCATGAGGAAGGAATCAGATGATCCCCTAGAGCTTCCAGAAAGGAGCACAGAAAACCTTGCTGACGTTTTGATTTTGCTTTAATGAGACCTGCATTGATTGCACTTGCTACCTATAGAATTGTAAAATCATAAACTTGCATTGTTTTAGAAACTCAGTTTGTGGCAATTTGTTAGGGCAGCAATGGAAATTAGTGTTCTGACTCAGAGCTTTCTACTTGTTGTTTATCCTCAAGTTTTTCAGGTACAGTCGTGCCAGACTAGACCAGATAATGAACTGTTTTTGCCCTATGGTGTAATTCAGGCACCTGTATCTCCCACAGTACCCCCACAAGCCCCTAAAAGTCTGAGTGCAATGTCTGCTCTATCACCTTGCCCAGAATTTCTGCAGCAGTGCCAGAAGGAGTGGTGGCCATCGGTGACTTGCTTTGTGCCTTTGGATTCTTCTCTAGTCCTCTTGAGCTATTCTTAGAATCATTGCCTTTGTTTCTTCACCCTGTGCTTCTCATGCAGTGTTCTTTTTTCCAAGAAAGGAAATAAATGCATTGTTTAATTTATGAGGATATAATACTATAATAGTATATTCCTCTGCCTGAAATGTATTCTTAAGTATTACCTTGGTCTGTACTTTAATTGAATTGGATAGAGACGGCACACTGCCGTTGTTAAGGTTAACGGCCCAATGATTTACAAGACAAGGCACATTTACTGGCAAATAGATTTTAGTAATTGTTCCGCTCCACGGTGAGAATAACAGCTTGTGCATTGATTCCTCATGTTCTGGAACTGGGGCTCACCTAGAGGAGACTGAGCTCAGGGTCCTAGAAACACAGAAGGCTGCCTAGGACGGATGAAATTAGCAGGCCTCACAAACTCTTCCTGCTCAGAGTACTTTGGCCCAGGGACGGCCTCAGGTGGAGGGAATGGTATCCAGAAATGAAACACACACACACACACACACACACACACACACACACACACAAACTAATAAGGGATTGTTTTTTCCTAATCTGAGGAAGGTGGAAGATGAGCTATACTTGATACTCTGGACTTTGCCACTGGGGACTCGGTTTGGCATTTCTAAGGGGAAGGGATGAATTAAATAGCTAGGGGGAAAATATCTGCTAGGGTGGTTTGATCTTTTAGAAAAATCTTAGCAACGATGTTGGGGACCAGGAAGGAAGTCCACTTTCCAGAATGACTGCATTTGCTGTTTTGATACCCTTGCCTGCATGGTGGTTGAGAGTCACAGAATGGTCTATAAAACCAGGCCACTCTGAATATATCTTGCTAAGTCTGACCCTTATTTTCTTCATCTCCAAGAATATTGATGAGGCCACAAGTTCTGTTTCAAGAACAGATTATCTTGCATTAACTGTGACAGAAACTCTAAGGAGGGAATTGAACCAGGACTGGTTGGGGTGGTGGGGAGGGTGGGGAGAGCTGGGAATTGCTGAGGCCATGGTTCCTCAATGACGCACATGCACCCAGGCCTCTGAGCCTCAGCAGCCACTGAGTGTAGGGCCCGCCCCACTTTGGCCTGTGGTATTCCCCAGAAAGTGATGGAGAAGATTCAAAGCACAAGGACAGCAATCCTTATTTTTTCACGGACGTTATTTGTATTGTATATTAAATAAGTCCTCTGGAGGTTACATAGGACAGACTACGAGAGGAGCCTAGCTGTAGAGAAAAAGCTAACTGAATATTGTCCCACTTGAAAGATGATGTTATTAAAAAGCAAAAGGAGGGCAGTGCTTCTGGATGAATGTATTATCACGTGCATGCACAGTGAAGTTTTTCTTCTTTTTTTAAAAAAAAAAAAAAAAAACCTTGAAATGGTGAAATAGCATACTTGGCAGTCAGGGTCTACAACATATACTTTAAGTCAGAGGAAACTAAGCACTCCTGGACTCTCACCCAGTTTAAGAAAAAGAACCACCTGATGGCCACTGTCTGTTCCCAATGACCCCCTCCCCGGTCATACCACCTCCCTCCCACAGAGGGCACTCTCTGAATTTGGTGCAATGACTTCATTCTTAAGAGCTTTTCTCAACATCTCTGCAGTTGTTCAGTACATTTTTAACATTTGCTATAGCTTTTCATTGCATAAATAAACCACAACTGGCTTAACTGCTCTAACATTGATGGAAGCGAGGGCCATTTCCAGTGTTTGGTATCACAGATGAGGCTGGTGTGCACATGGTTGTGACTGTCGGCGTATGACACGTGCAAGAGTTCTCTCAGGTGTCTAAGTGATCTCTAGTGTGTGTCCATGTACCATCTACCTGCACTGTCTAATGCCAAATTGTATTCTAAAGTGGTTGTACCAACTTTTACCCCCCACCAGCCGTAATGAGCACTCCCACTGCTCCATATGCTGGCCAATAGCAGATGTTTTTAGAGTCCTGTTTCGATAATCTGATAGTATTAAGGATATTTAATTGTGGGTTTAGTTTGTAATGCATTTGGATTGTTTCCAAGGTCAAATATCTTATGTTGGCTGTTTGCATCTTCTGTGAATAAACTTCTTCGTGATCTTTTTCATTTTCTGTTGAGTTTTGTTCTTTTTATTAACTCCTAGCTCTATATGTATTCTAGACCAATGCTGCCCAATAAAGCTCTAATGCAGGTCACTATTGTAATTTAAAATTTTTCTAATAGTCACATTTAAAAAAGTAAAAAGAAACTTGTAAAATTGATCATAATTATTATTTCATTTAACTTAGTTTATATTATTTATCCAAAAATATCCAAAATAATTATTAATGAAGTCTTTGGAATCTGCAGGGTATTTTAAACTTAGAGTAAATAGCAGTTCGTGCTGGCCACATTTCAGTTGCTCCGTAACCATGTGTCTCATGGCCGCTGTCTAGAGGCTGTTCCCTTCTCCGTCATATTTTCTTCCAACCTGTAGCTGTATTGTTGCTTTTTGTGGCTTTTATGAACAGAATTTTTATGAACAGAAGTTTTCCACTTTAACATGGTCACATTTGATCAGTCTTCATGCTTTAAGTTCCAACATGGTTAACATACAGTGCTATATTAGCTTCAGGTGTACAATGGAGTATTCAACTTCTATACAGTGCTCATCCTAAGTGTGCTCTTAATTTCCTTCATCTTACTGCTTTTTTGCATTTTAGGAAATCCTTTTCTAGACTAAGGGTATTAAAATTTTATTTATTTTTTGTCCAGAAGGTTTAAATGTTTGTCCTTTACATGTAAGGTCTTAATGTGTATGGAATCCATGTTTGTGTATTTTTGTGATGGTTTGTAGTTCACTTTTCCATATTGTCACCCATCTGCCCTTATTGAATAGCCTTTTTTGTCCCCCTGTTCTGCCAGCCCCATCAACTTCCCATCAGAGAGCCTGTCAGGTTTTGGACCCGTTCTTCTCTTCCATTTGTCTATTTGTCTACTTCTCAAATGCCACACTGTCTTCATTTTTCTTATAGCTACCATAAGCCTTGTTATTTGATGGGGCAAGTCCCTTGGCTTCTTTCTTAAAAGTTTCTTGGTATATTTGGCCCTTTGCTTTCAGATTTTCAATATCGAAACTGGTTTGTCATGATGTGTGAAAATCCTCTGGTGGCCCTTCTGTTCACACAGATGTGTTACTTTGCCTCTCTGGCCTGTCTTTCCATCTGTAAAATGAAAGCAGCATGGTGTCGTTTTTACAGGATTGTTTTGAGGATTAAATCAAATAATGCATGCAAAGGTCCTAGCATAGTACCTGGCACATGTGAAATTCTCAATAAGTAAAATGAGTAGTTTTATTATTTTTAGAGTGGAGAGGTGGCCAGCCTGTTGTGGAGGATGCTGGGATCCTGAGAGGAAGTCTGGCTTTTAACTGTGTGGGCTGTTGCACAGGAACCGTGTTCTTATTACTACCTTGTCCTCACGTTTTGATGAAGGCTTTTGTGCTTAATGCTAGTAATGTGTGTGTACCACCCTTCACGCTTAAAGGATTTTCTCTCGGTCATATTTGGATTGTTCAGGAAACTTGAACAAGTAAGCATGCACATATTTGGAAATAGGAGACTGGAGCTTCAGCTGAGTCTGAGAAGCTCTATCAGGGCACTGGGGTGAGAGGTAATGAGGGCCAGAATCTTCTACTCTACCACCTACATGTCAGCTATCATGCAGGATGATAACCCGCGGAGGTAGAGGTGAGGTAGGATTGCCAGAGAAGATATAGGACATTCGGCTCCGTTGGAATCTCAGGTAAACAATGAGTAACTTTTTTTTTTTTCAGTATTAACTATGTCCCAAATATTGCATGAGACCTACTCATATTAAAATTTATTCACTTATCTGAAATTCAAATTTAACTGAGCATCTTAGGTGGTTGTTTTTGTTGTGTTTGGTTTTTTTTTGGGTTTTTTTGTTTGTTTTTTTTTTTTATCAGCTAAAACAGGCAGCCCTAGGTGGGGGACATTGTCATTCCTTCTACATGTTATGACTGTGCTCTAATAATTTAGTACATACATTGTCTTTCAATGGCGTGCAGTCTAACTAACCTCTTCTTTTGACAAATGTGGAAACTGAGATCCAGAGGTTCAGAGCTGGTTAACTGCAAAAATCGGATGGTTCTAGATCTCGTGTTCTTCCTAATGCTTCTAAATGTGCAAAAGGACACAGTCAACTTTTCATTATTCTCATCCTGGAGAGGTAGAGACCTCTACCACCACTGACCTTCAGTCATGTGCAGGTTCTGTGGCAGGCCCTGGCCACCGGGCCAGTATCTGGTCACCCAGGTGTGAAAGGCTCAGGATTCTATAAAGTTTCATGCTGGCCTGGAGTTTGAAGGGCATAAGGGTAAATGGCCCACATTTGAGGGCCTCTGTTGGAATGATTGCTTTGTCAAAGCCTTCAGTTACTATAGTGCTAGGGATCAGAGAAGCAGATAAAAGCATAGAAATCTTTAGATTAAAAAAAAATGATGAAAGGGAAGGAAAGATGAACAGATAGGAAGAGCTACTGCCACTTCCTGGCATCTGGAGGGACTGGAGGACATAATGGTGGAGAAGTGGGGCTCCACTGGGAGAGTCAAGTGGGATAATAAGATTTAATATCAGAAATTTTTTTCCCCTAAAATGAAGAGCCTTAGCCTGAGAAAGGGCTCCCAGGGGCCTCTTTGATGAAGAGTCCCATTGCTGGAGTCGTTTAAAACCAGAACTGAACGAAGCAACGGAAAGTGAACTGCAGGAAAGCCTCCCCTGAATATCTTTTGGGACAGCCTTGATAATCTGATAGGTCTTTCTTTTCTCCATGCCCGTGAATCTCTGGTTCATATGAAAACATAATGGTTAAAACTCTCAGGGAACCAGAAATTGAAAATTTAATTGAAAGTAATTTTCATACAGTGAAGTATAGTTTAGAAATTCAGTGTGCGTGTGCGTGTGTGTGTTTTAATCCAGGATAGTGTGAGCAATGAGTCTTCAAATCCTCACCAGGCCAAAGCTTTGTTTCCACCTTGCTGAGCTGTTACTGTTCCTCACCTCTCGTTTCAAATTATTTTTATGTGACACTTGGATGATTATGCCTATTTGACTTCATTTTTCTAACTAAATAGTCTTCAGGAAATAGATCGCCCAGCTTCCTTTGAAGCTCTAAATAAACATTCACAGTATCTATGTGCTATAAAATCAGCTCCTCTATGATGCTGATCCAAGGCATGAAAATTGCCCCTCCTGGCGCTGGATGCCAAGCCTGGTTGACCTTCCCAATTTTTCGGCTGCAAATCTGAAAACAAACCCAGCTGTTGCAGAGAAACATCAGGCATAGGCACACATTAGATAAGTGTTCATGTTTTTCTTTCATAGCAGATGGCCTCACAGGAGATGAATCACGTAAACCACCCTACCTGTTAGCACGCCTTCATTGCCGTCATTTTATTTTCCTACGTCAGTTCTAATATTCCTGGTAACAGAGGCTTTTTTTAAGGCAATTTGGGGAGCAGCTATTGTCTTTTGCTTTGTATCTTACATGCCTTCCACACGAGGAAGAATGACCCGTTGTGGATTCGCCCTTCCTGTTCCAGCTCTCTCTCCCCAGCCCCACCTCTGCAGCCCCATGGGCCTCCCTGCTTCCCCCTGCATCTTCTTTGCTGTCTCTCCTGTGGCTGCAGCCATAGGAAGCTTCCTTGAGGAGAGCCTTGATCCTATCTCTCTCCTGCTCCAAAATTGTCAATAGCTCCCCGTTTTCTAAGAGGCATTTCCCCTAAAACATCCCTGTTTCACACACCATCTCCATTATCTCTGCTGTTTCCCCCTTCCTTCTGTGTGCTGTTGTTTACTTCATATTTATCTTTAAATGGACTCACTTTTTTTTTTTCACTTAAATGTATTCTAGGAGGAAACTTTATCTGTAAGTAAATGGGAAGCCAGTATCATCTGTCATAAATAGAAGCTAACAATAAATGCAATGAAAACAAAACAAAACAGAAGTAGTATCTTCTAGCTAGATATTAATGCCTGAGGCTATAAGCCTGAGGCCTGCTCTCATGTGTGAGCTTGCTCTCTTGCTCTCTCTCTCTCTCTCTCTCTCTTTCTGCTTACAAAGGTGAATGATTATTCAGTTATCTTCCATTTGTCCCTCAGGATACATTTTCCTCCTTTCTCCTTGCCCCTGGAGGCTAAGCCCTATGGACTAATCCTTGGGCTCCTTTGTCTTTTGGCTTCCACCAGGGCTTAGCCTATGGGAGCCCAGTAGGGTATAGGAGTGAGAGTATGGATCCGGGGCTTTGTGTTTGGTTTCCCCAGACTTGTAGTGCTTCTGACCAAAGGTTACTGCTTGTTTTAGGGTGCTTTGTTCCACATGGCTCTCCTCTCCTGGATTATGGCAAACTCCCTCCTCTAGTCCCTTTAGGCCTAGAGTTGGTAACCAAGTGTCTTTACTAGCCCTGGTCTACTGCACTGCCCTTATACTTCGCTATACTTGTGGTTTGTCAATAGTCCCTTTGTTAATCCATCCTCAGATTCTCCTATTTGACATGTCCTATCTCTCTATGGAGACCCTGACTAACACAGTTGTCATGACCTAGACGTTCTAGATAAATCTGCATCAGTGGAGACTCTCCTTGGGTTCATCAAAGATTAGAAGGGGGTGGATTGATATACTGTCTGTGTCCCACTGTGGTGCATACCAGTGACACATGTGTTATGCACTCAGGGACATAACTTTCTATGGAATTCTATGGGATTCAAGCTGGACTGGAGTCATCACCCTTCTCCTCCTGTTTCCTTCCACATACCCTTTGTTACAGACCAATGAACTTGATGCTGTTCCTTGTTCCTGCCGCATGGTTCCTCACCTTTGGTCTGTATTTAGCCTGTTTCTTCTGCTTAGAAAGAACACCTCCATCTCTGTGGTGAATTTGGTCCCTATTCTGATGCTGCCTTCTCTACCAGGGCCTCATTGATCTGACTGCTTCTTTTGTAGTGCCAAGTGACTCTCTTAATATTGTCTCCATTTCCCCCAAACCCTGTATGTCCTTCCCTTCACATCTTTCATGGGATGCAGAGGAGCAAAGAGTTGGCTCCAGGCTGAGGCTGAGACTCTATACAGTTGTGTCAGCCTCTTGGACCCACCTCTGACACCAGGTGGCTCCTTCTCATGGCTGATTATATTCTTGCTTGTATTATGATAATGCCTTTTCTCCTGTACTATATGTAAGTCTCCATTAATTAATTTAACAAATGGTAATTAAAACCTACAAAGTTCCAGGTACCTGGTAGGTGCTGGACATATAGCGATACGTAAAACAACATGATCCCTATCCCTAGGAGCTAAAGGCCATAGAAAACTGCAGAAACCCTTTGAGACTGAACCATTCTAAGGAAGCCATTGACTTTATGTCCCCATCAATAATTTATTTACACACAGACATACACGAACAGCGTGTATTGGTTTACCATTGGGGTTGAAACCAACCTGTGTTTTGAGGTCTTCTTGGGAGACAACTTATATGCCCTCTTCAAAGGGTTATTATAAGGGGGTCAGTATACCACATGAAAGGGCTCTTAATATCCAGCACCAAATAAGAGCTCAGTATGTACATCAGAGGTGGTAGTTGGAGGGGAGTAGTCTTTAGACAGTAAAAGGTTGGAAATTGGCTCTCTTAGAAAAAAGCAACATTGATATTTGCTTGAGAGCACTTGGGTTCAGACTCCTAGTTCCAAGTACCTGGGCTGTGATTATAAACAAGCTTGCAGGGAAACCCTCAGTAAACCTGAGCAGGAGCTGCAGAAGGAGCTGAAGGTATTTAGAGAAAACAAACTAACACAGGCAGAGAACAAGTCAGCCCAGAAAATTCACACACCTTCCACTAAGATTCTATGTGTGCAAATTTTTTTGGTACACTCTAGAACTGACCTAGGAATACCGAGGATTAAACAGGTTGTCAACACATATTCACCATATTGAGTCCATTTTGGGTGTATAACATCACAAACCCTATTTAAGGATGGTGCTGGGCATGGTCTATATTTTGAATACAGACTCTTATTCCCATCCTAAGAGAATTTACAACTGACAAATTATTACAAGGACTAATCTTTTTCTCCTTATCAGAGAAATATAACTTGGAAGATAGTGGGAAAAACTCCACCTTCTCTATTTTGAAAGACCAAAAAGTGTTAGTTTGTGAGATTGCCTTGGGTCCTTCATCTTGGAGAAGGATATGCAGAATCCCTTTCCTGGCTTCCAGAGAGAACTTGGCTCCATGGAAGCCCATGGATATCTTTCATACTGTCCCTCTTAAAGAGCAAGCAGCTGAATTTCCTGAATAAGAATCACTGCTTTCTCTTTGAATACTTACTTTGTATGACCAGCAGTGGAATGAAACTTTATAATTAGCTCATTCTGAGAAGAACCCACTGAAGTGGTTACACTTTCCCATTTAGCATGTGATGAATTGGAGGTCCATCAAGGTCCAATATCTTGCCCACAGGACACTCAGATGGTGAGTAAGGAGCATTCAGTTCTCCCTGATGCCCAAACTTGTTCTCTTTTTACTTGCTCACATGGTCTCTCAACACCTTGTGTTCCAGATGTTTGGTTAGGTGGATCTGACATGGAGTATTTGATAGCTTTTAGCTGGAATTCTGTTTTCTGCCTTAGTACAATGACTGATGTTCTAAAGATGACTCCAACCCACTGCTGTGTCCTGAAATTAGTCTGAAGTAGGAGGGAGACCTGACCACTGAGCAAAGTTTGCATGTTACAGTACAAGGAGGGGCTCTGATTCTCGTACCACAGTGCCATGCATGTTTGTTTCCTCATTTGTAACCACCTCTCCTACCAGACTATAAATTCCACAAGGCAGAGGCCATAACCATGGTGGTAACCCTCTCTTCCTGGTGCCTAGCAACAAATAATTGTTGAAAGAATGGATTCTATCTGAAATGGTAATCTACATGTAACCACATGACTTAAGTCTATTTGCCTGAATTTCTCAGCAGATAGTTCTGTTCTTTCTGACACGTTGTCTCCTGGTTTGTATAATTTATTCATAGGGTTCTTCTTGGCGTACTAATAAATTCCTATGGGACTTAGACTCTTTATATGCTGTGGAATCCGCCACCATAAAGTGTTCATAAGAAATGACTTTAGAAATATTGTTTGGGGCTATGCCAATTATGAATTTCTGAATACTCATGTCTGGGCTCCTCTCTGCCTCTGAGTATGCAATGTGGGATATTGGCACTTCTTTGTATTAAGATGTGCATAGATTCTGATTTTAAAAAATGGTTGGGAGGTAGCAGGAGAGGAAAGTCTATCAGAAATCTCTACTCTCTGAAACATAGACACTTCACAAACCCTGGCATGAGTTTTAACAAACACATACATAACATTCGTACGTGGTTTTTTGCTTATGCATCTAGATGATATGATCGATGAACAGGGCCCTGCATCTGTTGTAGGCAGGAAATTGTAGCCTCATGTCTTGCTACTGCAATGAAATCTGAGGTGCTTTTTGAGTTTTGTTTTCACCCCTTGACAAAATTGAGTCCTGCCTACATACCAACTGAGAACCCAGCCTATTTGGGAGCTTGAAGCTACCCTACTTGATGGCCTCCCTCTACCCACCAAAGCATAGCAGATGCTGAACAGGAAAAGGGCCTCTGGAGAGTTGACGTCCACCAGTTTCTCTGACTTTTGCCAACTGACTTTGCAAGTGTTTCCAAAAGTCCTTCACTGCCTCTGTGGGTGTGAAGAACCCCTGTGCAGTTCAAGGGCTTGTGAAATCACGTGAAACAGGATTGAAAGCCTTCTGGCAAAGCAATTGCAGTTGGAATTAGCTATGTCACCAAGCCACATCCTGGCTTAAATGATGTTGTTTATATCCAACTGCACTCAACAAGTCCCAAAGCCTTCTGTCAAGCACAGAAACCTGACTATAGCATTGACTCTTAGCTCCTCTCCTTTGTGTAGGAACAAAAAGGATTGCTCTTCCATACCTCTGTGTTTGAGCCCAGAAGGAGTATGTTCCCTACAGGGAAATGTCACTAATATTGAAGTGGATGAAATCCTGGGATTTCTGAATATGGTATACAAATACAGAAAGTTATGGATTAAGAGGCAGAAGGAAGACAGGTCCTCGGCTTCTTGTTCCTTAAGTGTGCCTCTGGAAAAAGGAAATGCAGGCATGTCCACATCAATAAACAGTATTTCTAAGGCTCCGTGTTTTTAATCACAAAATGGAGGAAGAACAGTGCCTGTTGTTGGGGATCAGTGAGGAGCCCTGTTGGAAGATCCATTCAGACCTCTTAGCACAGCCTCTGGCAGATAATGTGCTCCCACCAGGTAGCCAGTGCTGCACGGGGTTATCAGGGTATGAAACGTGTGTGCATGTGCATGCATGTTAGGAGTATAGGCCTTAGAATCCAAAAGATAGCAATAGGTGTCAGGAGACAGGATCTGGTCACAGCTAGACCATTCTCAGATAGGCGATAGGTGCTGGAGTTCCAAGCCAAAGTACCCCTTCCATGGCAGTTCACATATTATGTACCACATGACCTCCTGTAATGCATTTTGTCTGGTGCCTGAAAGGTTCCATGTGCCCTCTTTTAAAAAATAAAAATAAAAAATTGTTTGTTTTTGAGAGAGAGTGAGAGAGTGAACGGGGGAGGAACAGGAAGAGAGAGGGAGACACAGAATTCAAAGCAGGCTACAGGCTCTGAGCTGTTGGTGCAAGAGCCCAATGTGGGGCTCAAACCCACGAAGTGTGAGAACATGACCCAAGCTGAAGTTGGACACTTAACCGTCTGAGCCATCCAGGGACCCTCTCACTCTCTTTGTTGTTGTTGTTGTTGTTGTTGTTGTTTTTAATGCTTATTTATTTGGAGAGAGCATGCGAGTGAGCAGGGGAAGGGCAGAGAGAGAGGAGAGAGAGAGAATCCCAAACAGGCTACGTGCTGTCAGCACACAGTCTGATGCTGGGCTCAATCCCACAAACTGTGAGATCATGACTTGAAGGGAAATCAAGAGTCAGACACTTAACTGACTGAGACATCCAGGCACCCCTCCATGTGGCTCTCTAATTAGAGACTAAAACAACACACATTAAGACTAGGTACTTGTATTTTGATGCCTCAATTCAAAGAATGGTTCTACGATTTGGCTTATATATTTTTTGTTCTTTGTGTTTATTGGTGGTAGGGTAGAGGTAGACCTAGAACTTCTGTGTTTTAGTGACCTGAAATCAGAAATTGTTTTAGAGTACCAAATAAGAAATTACCTATTTTTCACTTCTCTGAAAATAACATTGATTCACCTTCTTGGTAATGAACACTGTACTTCCTAAATTTGTCAGACTTCTCAACCGTATCCCTGTATCAGAAGACTATATGGCTCACTGGTGAGATAACAGCGGCCTATGGTTTGGGAAGAATCATTGCCTTAATGATTTGAAAATCTTGCCCTCTTCCCCCTCCTCAGTCCCCTAATGCTGGAGAGGGTAAAATTACTGCTAAGGGTCTGGGTCTGGGAGAGTAGCCAGAACAGCCTGCCAAGTGCAAAATTGGAAGAATCAATGTTTAGCTAACAAATTCATGCAAGGTTTTCATTTTATTCCATTCTGTATCCATGTTTGTTCTAATATTGATAGTAAAATGTTTATATGATAGCCCCCATAATACACAAAAATGTTAAGTACAATTAAGACTGCAAGTCTGGGGGCACCCGGGTGGCTCAGACGGTTGAGCATCCGACTTTGGCTCAGGTCATGATCTCTCGATTTGTGAGTTCGAGCCCTGTGTTGTGCTCTGTGCTGACAGCTCAGAGCCTGGAACCTGCTTCGGATTCTGTGTCTCCCTCTCTCTCTGCCCCTCCCCGCTCACACTCTATCTCTCTCTCAAAAATAAATAAACATTAAAAAAAAAATTAATACAGATCTTGCAGTCTTTTTTTTTTTTTTTTAAGGCTACAGTTTCAGGGGAGTCTGGATGGCTCAGTGGGTTAAGCGTCCGACTTCAGGTCATGATTGTGTGGTTCGTGGGTTCGAACCCCACGTTGGGCTCTGTGCTGACAGTTCGGAGCCTGGAGCCTGCTTTGGATTCTGTTCTCCCTCTCTCTCTGCTCATCCCCTGCTCATGCTCTGTCTCTCAAAAATAAATGCTAAAATAAATTTTAAAAAAAGTCCACAGTTTCACTGACTGCCAGATGGAAGACATGGAAGAGATTTATTTGAAACTGTAAATCTTAAATACTTTATCACCCTTTCACTCTATTCAAACTTAAACCCGGTCTAAGACTGGATTGGGAAGGGACTTAGGTGTGGTTTTCAGAAAAAGTCCCGAGCATGCCCCTGAAGTATTGATAAGGTGTATCCTGTCCCACGAACTGCTGTAACATCCTGGAGGAGAGCCCTATATTAGGTTAAAACAGGAAAAAATCCAGCCTTAGTCTGTGATGGTGAAAAATACAGATGTTTCAGACAATAACTGTTTTAATCACCTTTATCAGGTACTTGCCTTGGCTTAGATAAGCAGGGAATCTTCACTGTGTATTCAGAGGGGCCTTTCTAACCCTCCTCCAATGTGGAGGATAAAACAGCCTAAATTCTGCCCAAAATAACTTTATTCATTGAAAAAATACATATTTATATATATGCACACACATATATATACATATATATATACATATATCTCCTACCATATATTAGGTCTTACGTATAGCAGTAAACCAGTAACATGTTAATAAACTGTACAATCAGGGGCCCTAGTCTGATGGAGCTCACATGCTAGGGTAGGGAGAAAAATGATAAGTGAACACAGGAATAAAATAATTTCAAACACTGATATGTGCAACAAAGAAAAATCCCAAGAATGTAAGTAAATTTCTCTACTATTGATTGGGAGGTTGAGGATGATCTGAGGAGATATCATTTACATCAAAGATCTTAATGATGAGAAGAAGCCATGCATGTGACAATGAGGGAGAAAAGATCTCCAGGCAAAGGGAATCGCTAGTGCAAAGGCCCTGAGGTAGAACCAGTTTAGGTGTATGTTTTTAAGGAGTTCAGGAAGGCCAATATGTTTGGATGCTTGAAGATTGTGACACAGAATCATGAGGGGAGAGGTAGGCAGGAGCAGATCAAGGCAGACCTTGTTACCATAGCAACATGTTTGGCTTTTAATTGTGACAGCAGTTGAGAGCCACAGAAGGAGTTTGAGCAAGAGAGACCTGTGAAGGGTTTTAGAAGATTGTACTTACAGCTGTATAGAAGCAGACCTTCAGGGCCTGCTAGAAGACTCGGGTTTGGCCAGGTATGAGCTGTGTTGGCTTAGACTAACGTGACTGTGGTGAGGAGAGAGAGAAGTGGTGGAAGTAAAGATCCACAAGTGAGCTCAGTGATGGATTCAAAAGAGAAGAATCAAATAATGCCTAGAGTGGTGCCATCCTACTGGAAATAGAGTATAGGTCACACCAGTAGTGAAGTTTTCTAGTTGCCACTTAAAAAAGGTAAAATCAATTTTGATAATACTCTAGATATATTGGCTTAAATAAAATACATTTCAATATGCAATCAATATAAAAAATATTACTGAGAATTTTATCTGTATGTATTTCAAACTAAGTCTTTGAACTCTGGCACATTTTTACGTTTCTCAGGTCAGCTCCATTTTGCAGTGCTCAGTAGCCAGTGTATTGCAGTGTAGCATGGCTGATTTATCTGGGAGCACCCTGGAACCTAGCGCGGGGCTCTGACAAGGACTTTATCCCTCTGGCATCAGTTTTTTTCTTCCTAATTGGGAGGAAGACTGTTAGGCTGACTTGTGGGAACTCCTATTATTCCTCTATCAACTTTAACATACAAAACTTTGTGAATATTTAGTCCATGGGACCGTGGCCATGACCCTACCCTTATAGGGGCTGGGCTCAAGGGCATTTGGAAGATGAGGTCTTAAGGTCTGTCTCTCTTGTTTAGCCTTCTCTAAAGTTTCCAGGTTTATGGGTCTCTTCTTGCCATAGAGTCTGTAGTGGGCAACTAGTATCAGTAGGAAAGAAAAAAACTGAAAAGGACTTTATGTAAACTGTGCTTGGACCAAGTGAAGGCAAATGACTCCATGGGATTTTGTAAACAAAGTGTTGGATTAAACCCAGCAAATTCAGAAGAACACAAGGCAACAGCATATACTATTGCAAGTGGCAATTTCATTTTACAAAACATCATATTTCATGTGAACTTTGTTTGTGTTAATTAACTTAATGTTAATTTCAATTGTTTTGCAGTTTTGCAAAACAGTTTTCATATATATCTAATTATATGCAAAATGGGTAAGCAGACCTTAGTCCATGTGAAAAATTTTTCTTTAAAAAAAAGAAAAGTCTTTAAATTCACCAACTTCACTGAACCCTGTTCAAAGTGGTAAGCAGTTTCCAGAAGATGAGTGGGCGGATACCCTGAAACCATCTACCGTTGTATGACCCTGTGCGCATGAGCTGTGCCTGCATAGTTAGAACTAAATGCTAACTGTATGGTGATAGCAATTAACTACAGACCTCAGGGAGGCTTTAGTTCTGAATCTGGATACATTGATATTTACTTTAGTACTATTTTGCCTTTGATGTCATATTCACTTTTAATTCTTTAATATCCTATCAAAAAAGTCCGTTTTGCCCACAACAATGCAAATGAAAAGTACTATATTTTGGCTACCTCAAGGGTTTTGGAAAGGTTCCTAGAAATCTAACCACCTTTTAAAAATATTTCCATGGGAATGTATTTCTGAGTTTTAAATCTTGGATTTTTAAACTAAAACTTAATCTATTTTATTAATTATTTTTATTTTTTTAATTTTTTTACTCTTATTTTTGAGAGACAGAGTGAGAGCAGGGGAGGAACAGAGAGAGAGGGAGACCCAGAATCTGAAGCAGGATCCAGGCTCTGAGCTGTCAGCAACTGAACAGGACTTTATGTAAACTGTGCTTGGACCAAGTGAAGACAAATGACTCCATGGGGTTTTGTAAACAAAATGTTGGATTAAACCCAGCAAATTCCTAAGAACACAAGGGAGCAGCATATACTCATATTGCAAGTGGCAATTTCATTTTACAAAACATCACATTTCATGTGAACTTTAATTCATGTCACAGGGCTAGAACTCATGAACCTCAAGATCATGACCTGAGCCAAAGTCAGACACTTAACCGACTGAGCCACCCAGGTGCCCCTTAAACTTAAGATATCTTAAATGAAGAACTCCCCAATACAAGAGAGTGTGCAAAATCTCTATGTATGTGCTTTGTGTATCTTCCATAAGGATTCTCTACAGAAAAGAATGGCTTAAAATAACATGAGCTCCAAAGATGGCCCAGCTGTGGTGTCCATAACCTAAACCAGTGGTTCTCCTCCTTTAGATCCATAAAGCACTGGTGGAACTTGCTTAAAAATTGAAACTTCAGGGCTTGACTCCCATGAAAATGTGCAGTTTACTCCCTCCCCAGGTGGGAAACAGTGCTACACTTTGTGGGTCACAGTGCCTGTTGCGATTGGACCAGCCATCTGCTAGAAGAGTACCTGGCCCTTCTGAATAATCATAGCCCTCATTACTGAGCCCCTACTTCAAGGCAGATTAACACATTGGATCCTTACAAGATCGTTAAGTAACTGGTTAGTGTTTTATGCATGTTACAGATGAGGAAACTAAAGTTTAGAAGAGACCAGCCTCTTCTCCATCGTTAAACACCTAGTGGTGAACAGAGCTGGGGCATAAAGCCTTGTCTTACTCCTAAGACTGCTACTCCATCCAGTTGCTTGACAGATAAGCATCCATGCAGGACCTTAAATCCTTGCTGAATCAACTGAGCTAAGTAACTAAAAAGCACCTTGGTTGCAGCTTATTTTGTTCCTAAACCTGTAAATTTGGCCTGGTGAAATTTTGGCATGGTCTTACATGATGACCCGTTTGGTTTGGGCTTTGTAATCCACTTACTTGCATTCTCTTCACCCCTGTTCATCTGTTGTCTTTCCTGTATGGCCCCTGTTAGGCTTGTCCTCAAATCCAAAGTCTCTGCCCTCCATTGTTTTTGTTGTGTTTTGTTTTGTTTTGTTTTTGCATGACTGAGCTTGAGAAATGACTTCATTTGAGAAGGCAAGCTGCCTCCCTGTGCTTGGTTTAATGTGAGCTTGGTAGAGTGGCATTGCTGGGTTTAGCATTAGTCCCCAGTGCTTTTAGTGCTTGTTGGTCTACATAATTGTCCTTTTAAGACTCAGATTAAGATCACAAATTCAAGAGTCCAAGACTCAGCTGCCCCAGGATGCAGGGCAGTCTATGAGGGTAAGGAGGCTCTTCTCAGCAATATGAGCTAAAAGTATGGCTATCACTTTTGACACTACTCCTTTAAGAAAAGACCAGAAATATAGAAGAAACCGTAACTAGACTTCAGTCTGGTGCAGCTAGTAGTTATCTTACCTGACTTGTTGGCAACTCAAGTTGGATAATGGATCATGTTAGATAAATGGGTCTTAGTGTGCCTGCAGAGGTCTCCTGATGGGCAATGAGGGGTCTGTAAATAAGACAAAAATCTAACCATGGATACAGTCATGAAGATCTAGAGGCTAACGACAAAATAAAAACATCTGAAATTTAAAAAGCGTCACAAGGAGATCTCTCTGAGATCTCTCTTGGTTGCTTGGAAAATGGATTATCCCAACTACACTTTGCTGCTCAAGTCATGATCTCACAGTTTGTGAGATCCAGCCCAGCATTGGGTTCTACGCTGACAGTGCGGAGCCTGCTTAGGGATTCATTCTCATTCTCGCTCTCTCTCTCTCTCTCTCTCTCTCTCCCTTTCTCTCTGCCCCTCCCCCTTGTGCATGCACTCGCTCTCAAAATATTTAAAAATAATAATATTTAACAAACTGGGAAATACTGAAACAGTTCCTTTGTATGACAAAGAAACTGTTTTTGTGTATGCACATGTGCACATGCACTCCTAATTAAATTAATTGCTTATGGAGAACTGTTTCTCTAAATGTTTCAGGCAGGAACAAACTATAACAGCAGGGGGAAGAAACTCAATTGAGGGGAGCATGGCATCACCTAAAAAGGGTGAGAAATCACTCTGTCAAACGAGAGGATTAAAATTAAACAGGTATCAAAATTACATACTCCTTGGAAGAATGGCTTACACTAGGAAATTGACTATCAGGCAGGGGGTATGAAAGTAAACTGCTGTCTGTAATTTCATCCTGTCACAGGTAACTACAGTTGTAGTCAACATGCTAATAGCAACAAAGGGGACTGTCTGCTGCACACTCAGAAGGAGCCAGCTTGATGAGCCATCTGGGTTGTTTAGTAAAGAATCAAGATCTCTTTCCAGCTCTTAGAACACCACTAGAATTCTTAAGGACAGCTACTTAAGAGCAGAGAAGTTCATTATATCTACTAGTATCAATTACCAAAAAAAAAAAAAAAAATCCCCTGAAAAACATAGGGTGAATGAAAGAATCCTATATATGGCGAAACTTAGGGGGTAAAATTGTAGGCGAGTAGAGCACTATTATTAGAGTTCATAGTTGCCACAACTGGTAATGACCCATCAGCAAAAGACCTCTGTCCATAGGGCTATTGCAGAGAGATGCCAACCCAAGGATATTTCCTATAGCTGCTGAAACTCCTTATTCCACTTAAGGAGGTTTATTAGATGTCTCTTACAGGGATAATCTGTAACTCTAATATTTCAAATCAGAATATTCTGCATTTTAACCATTATTAGTACTGATGACTTAAGGTATCCCTGACAGCCCATTGCATGGGACCTACCAGACTGTGGCCATACTGCAGCTGAGAACCATTTTTTCAAGATGGTGGTGGTGGTGGGGGGTCATTCTTTATGAAGCTTCTGTCTCTTCCAGTGTAAGGTCCCAGAATGCAGATCCAGTGCTTGTATTGGGAATGTAAATGGGGAAAGAGGCATATGAGCTTATCCTCAAATGGAGGAGAACCATAGTTGTTGGTATTTATGGATGGAAATTCTTGGGAAATACCATGATTCTGTTTTTTACTTTTAGAAGTTATTTGTGGATACCTGGGCCAGGTAACTTCCCCAAAGATTCCCAGTGGTTAGAATATTGGCCAAATCTTTAACATGATGCTCCAAGCCCCATGCTGAATCCTATGATTAATCTTTGTGTTGGTATCTTTACAGTGGGCCATGAAGTTACCTTCTCAGTGGTCAGATCCTGTCCTGAATTAACACTGACTAAAACATTATAAGACAGACAAATCTATTATCTGATCAGTGTAATTGATTCTACCTGCTATAATAGACAAATCTCCCGAAATGTAATGATCCAAGATTCTCTCTTGTTCATATAAGATCATCTGTAGTTTGGTGGCCCCTATTACTATACCATCAGGAATATATGACCCGTAGGGGTAGGGAGAGCTGGAGAAGATACATTGTCTCATAAACCATTGATCAAACTAGCCACATGACCTTAACATCAGCATTTGGGGGAGGGGTGTGGGAATTCAGAACAATGCATGGATGTCTGATAAATCTCCCACATGAAACCTACCATTTCTAGACAATGCCACATAAATATTATTTCAGGTCTGGATGTGGCTCCTATTCATTTGGAGACCTGAGAATTAAACTGTCAGCCTTCACTTACTCATCTGTATCCATGACAAATAGGATCATCACAGCAAGCACACTTACTAATTTCCTATCATTTGGAAAGTGAAAGAATGGAGTCTGCTAGCAGCCACTAGTCCCCAGTAATCTGAAATCTACCAGGCATGGGCGGGGATCTCAGCCTCCCAGAGAGGAGAGTTTCCTTGTTTAGGCTCTGTGAAAGGATTCCTTTGTTCACTGTTCTCTTGGACCCTGGTTTGAATTCTCAAACCTATTTTGTTCTCATCTTCTTTTCTTCCCAAATGAATGACTGCTATCTTGAGGCTAAGGGAAACCAAATGTAGGAAAGCCACATCCCTGCCTCTTCCTACCCCCCTACCCCAGAAAAAGGCCTAAGGTTTTTAATATATAGCTTTCATAAATCAGGGTGACAAAGATGAATAATTTAGTAGAAACAAGACAAAGTCTACAAGGAGACATTCACAAGGAGAAATGCAGTTGGCCAATAAGTATGAGAAAAAGCTGTTCATGATCACAAATTTTAAAAATTAAAATGAGCTACATTTTCTACCACTTAGTATAGGTTTTGTTATATTTTAAGGTATACAACACCTTATATTTATATTTAAGGTGTACAACAGGATGATGTGATACCCATATACATGATTATTACAGCCAAGCTAATTAACATATCCTCTCATAGATCCCCTTGATTTTTGTGATGAGAGCACCTGCTGAAGTCTCAGCATATTTCTGATATTGGATACAGTATTAACTATAGTCATCATGCCTGCACATTAGATGTCTAGACTTATTCATTCAGTTATCGCTTAATTGAGTCTTTGCTCTGAGTCATTTTATCCAGTTGAAAGGTTTAATTGGGCACCTGGGGTGCAAGGGCCTGAATTTTGAGACCCATATATTTCCTTGTATTTATTTTTGTAAGCTTGCCAGGGCTTCCCCTAGCTCATCCTTCTAGCAACATCTTGCCATATGTAGCCAGTGGCAACCAACACACTCTAATCACCTGTTTTCAGTATGGTAGGCACATGGTCTGCCTGCTGAGGCAGCACAGACAGGGCAGCCACTGAATTTGTTGTCCTGCAAAACAGGACCACCATCTTTATATCCTCTGATAGCCAGTTCCTTGCTGCCTGCTGCCCAACGGATGCACTAATGGGTATATTTTATGATTTGTTACGATCACACCCTGCTTCTGGGTTCCAGTACCTCTCTAAGGATAATTTTTTTTTAAGTTTTTTTTTTAACGTTTATTTATTTTTGAGATAGGGAGAGACAGAGCATGAACGGGGGAGGGGAAGAGAGAGAGGGAGACACAGAATCGGAAGCAGGCTCCAGGCTCTGAGCCATCAGCCCAGAGCCCGACGCGGGACTCGAACTCACGGACCGCGAGATCGTGACCTGAGCTGAAGTCGGACGCTTAACCGACTGAGCCACCCAGGCGCCCCTCTAAGGATAATTAATGACAAAATTTCAGTAGTTTCACACGGTAAAGGCCAAATGGCCCTGCTCCGTCTAGTAGCTGTGCCATCTGAAATGTGATCTCTAAGCTCTCCACAGCAAATGTCACAGGGCACTGCCACTCATAGTCCATTAGCCAGAACCGGACATGAGGCAGGGTGGTCAACCTCACTGCAAGGAAGCCTGGGGGTCTGTAGTGAAGCCCAAGAATCTTGACCTATCTCTGCCATGTGTGCTCACATAACTTGAGCAGCCAGCTGCTGCATTACAACTCCCTTATCCACAGCTCTGCACAAGTGTAGCCACAGCATCAGAATGGATTCTGTTTCCCAGAATGATGGATTTTTGCCCCCAAACTCCTACCTGCTTCACCATGGAACTGGTTTTGTAAAGGAGAGTGGTATAGGTTGGCAGTGGCAGTCATGGATCACCCTAGAGGTTCTGCCAAGTGCCTCCCGCCCCACTTCTCTCCTTTTAAACTCCTCAGTTACTGCTTCCTCTTTTCCAGCCTCCCCCCCCCCCCCCCCCCCGCCCCGCCCCGCCAACACTTAGCTTGCTTTTCAGGTCTGGAATGCTAGGGTGAAAGGCACTTCAGTTTCTCCTTACTTAATTTTTAAAAATAAAATGGTGTGTGTGTGTGTGTGTGTGTGTGTATTTCAGATTTTAAGAGTAATGAATGCTGATGTAAGCCTAGAAAATACAGTAGTATATAAAGAACAAATAAAACTACCTGTTATTTGATAACCTAAGAATGATCACGATTAGGAGCACTTGGCTAGCTCAGTAGGTAGAGCATGCAGCTCTTGATCTCAGAGAGATTCTGTTTGTTTATTTTTGAGAGAGACAGAGACAGAATGCGAGTGGGTTGGGGCAGAGAGAGGGAGGCAGAGAATCTGAAGCAGGCTCCAGGCTCCAGGCTGTCAGCACAGAGCCTGACACGGGGCTGGAACTCACGAGCTGTGAGATCATGACCTGAGCCAAAGTCGGATGCTCAACTGACTGAGCCACCCAGGCACCCCGTGTGTCCTGCTTTCTTAACAGTGATCCTGAACATGACCTTGTTATTGGGTATTTCCATAAGCATGATAGTTTCACTGAGGTAAACTTAACACATCATACAATTAACCATTTTAAAGTGTAAAATTCAGTGGCATTTAGTACATTCACAATATAATGCAGCTATTGTCTCTATTTAGTTCTGAAAAATTTTTATCACCCACAAGGAAACTGTACCCATTAGGCATTTGCTCCCCAACCCCTGGAAACCACCATCTGCTTTCTGTCTCTATGGATTTACCTATTCTGGTATTTCCCATAAATGGTAACCTATAACATGTCACCTTTGATGTCTGCCTTCTGTTACTTGGCATGATGTTTTCAAGGTTCATTCATGTTACGACATGAATTAGTATTTCATCCCTTTTTATGGCTGAAACATTCTGTGCTATGGATGTAATACATGTTTATCCGTTTTATCCATTTGATGGACACTTGGGTTATTTACACCTTTTGGTTATTGTGAATAGTGTTAAGAACAATAGAATATACATTTTTGTTGAAATACCGGTTTTCAGCTATTTTGGGTGTATTCCTGTGGGTGGAATTTCTGCATCGTATGGTAATTCTAGGTTTAACTTTTTGAAGAGTCACCAGGCTGTTTTCCACAGCAGCTGTATCATTTCACATCCCACCAATGTATGAGGGTTCCAATGTGCCACATCCTTACGAATAATTCTTTTTTTTTAAATGATAACCATCCCAGTATGTGTGAAGTGATACCTCATAGTGGTTTTGATTTGACTAATGACTAGTGACTAATGACTAATATTAGTCATTTGATTTGACCAATGACTAATATTTTCACGTGCTTTTCGGCCATTTATGTATCTTGGGAGAAACTCAAGTCTTCTGTCCACGTTTTATTTGGGGTTTGGGTTGAGATTTTAGATTTCTTTATATATTATGGATATTAGACCCTTCTGAGACCTATTTTCTCACCTTCTGTGGGTTGTCTTTTTCACTTTCTGATGGTGTCCTTTTAAACACAAAAAATTTAGATTGTATAAAGTCCAACTTATACTTTTCTTGCTTGTGCTTTTGGTGTCATCGTTATAATTCATATCCACATCCAAGATCATCAAGATTTACCCCATTTTCTTTTAGAAGTTTTATACTTTAGCTCTTACACATAGACCTTTAGTCCATTTTGAGTTAATCATTTTACGTAGTGTGAGGTAGGGATTCAACTTCATTCTTCATGTTTTTATCTAATTCCAATGACATTTTTGAAGAGACTCTTCTTTCTTCCATTGGATGATATTGGCACCATTGTTGAAATCAATTGACTCTATTTGGCTCTCATTATGTCAGCACCACACTGTTGTATTTATAGTAAGTTTTGAAATAAGGAAGGGTGAATCCTCCCTTCTTATTTTTTGAAGTATAATCGACCTTCAGTATTTTGTTTCATGAGTATAATAATGATTTGATTTTTATACACATTATAAAATGATTATCATAACTCCAGCTATCATTTATCACCATACAAAGTTTTTACAATATTAACTATGTTCTGTAAGTCTAGGTACCATGTCACCATACACGTTTTTACAATGTTGACTGTATTCTATACTGTACATTACATCTCCACATCTTATTTTTTAAGTGGAAGATTGTACCTCTTAATCCCCTTCACCTGTCTCTCCATCCCACCCCCTCTGGCAATCATCAGTTGGTTCTCTGTACCTAGGAATCTGTTTATTTGTTCTGCTCTTTAGGTTCCACATACGTGAGATAATATGGTATTTGTCTTTTTCCGTCTGATTTATTTCATTTAGCATAATATCCTCTAGGTTTATCCATGTTGTCACAGATGGCAAGATCTCATTCCTTTCTATGACTAATATTGTTATATATATGTTATATATAAACTTAAACACGTATATATACATCTCCTATATTCATTCATCAGTAGGTGGACACTTAAGTTGCTTCTCTATCTTGGCTACTTTAAATAATGCTTCCATGAACATAGGGATGAATGTGTCTTTTTAAATTAGTGTTTTTGTTTCCTTTGGATACTCAGAAGTGGAATTGCTGAATTATATGATAGTTCTATTTTTAATTTTCTAAGGAAACTCCATACAGTTTTCCATAGTAACTACATGAGTGTACATTTCCACCAACAGTGCATGAGGGTTCCCTTTACCCTATATCCTTAATAACACTTGTTTCTTTATTTTTTGATAATAGCCATTCTGACAGGTGTGAAGTGATAGCTCATTGTGATTTTGATTTGCATTTCCCTGATAACTAATGATGAAAACATCTTTTCATGTACCTATTGACCATCTGCATATCTTCCCTGAAAAAATACCTATTCAGGTCCACTGCCCCCTTTTTAATTTTTTTTTTTTTTTTGATATTGAGTTAGGAGTTCTTTATATATTTTGAATGTTAAACCACCTACTGGATATATTATTTGTAAATATATTCTCCCATTCAGTAGTTTGCTCTTATGTTTTGTTAGTGGTTTCCTTTGCTCTGCAAAAGCTTCAGTTTGATATGATCCTATTTGTTTTTTGCTTTTGTCAACCTAACCTGAGGATACATGTCCAAAAAATATTTTGCTGAGATTGATGTCAAAGAGCTTACTGCCTATGGTTTTCTTGTAGGAGTCTTATGGTTTCAGGTCTTACATTTACATCTTTAACACTTTTTGGATTTGTTTTCATACATGATATAAGAAAGTTGCCCAGTTTTATTCTTTTTCATGTAGTTGTTTAGTTTTCCCATCACCATTTATTAAAGAAACTCTTTTCTTCATTTCATATTCTTGCCTTCTGTGTCATAGATTTACTGATGATGTAAGTACAGGTTTATTTCTGGGTTCTCTGTTATGTTCCATTGATATATGTGTCTGTTGTTTGTTGCCAGTACCTTACTCTTTTAATTACTGTACCTTTGTGATATGAGATCCAGGTGTGTGATACCTCCAGCTGCTTCTTTCCCAAGATTGCTTTGGCTATCCAGGATCTTTCATTGTTCCATACACATTTTAGAATTATTTGGTCTAGTTCTGTGGAAAATTCAGTTGGTATTTTGATAAGAATTACATTGCATCTGTAGATTGCTTTGGGTAATAGGGACATTTTAACAATATTGCACTTCATGAGAACAGTATATCATTCCATTTGTGTTGTCTTTAATTTCTTTCACCAATGAAAACCAATCTTAAGGTTTTCAGAGTAAAGGACTTTCACCTCGTTGGTTAAATATATGTCTAAGTATTTTATTTTTTGATGCAGTTAGATTACAAATGGGATTGCTTCTTAATTTCTCTGATAGTTTATTAGTATATAGAAACACAAAATATTTCGATGTATTTTGTACCCTGTGACTTTACTGAATTTCTTTATTCTAATAGTTTTTTGTGGAGTCTTTAGGGTTTCTTATGTATCATTTTTATGTATTTATGTATTGCAAATAGTGACCACTTTATGTCTTCTCTTCCAATTTAGGTTACTTCTTTTTTTTAACTTAATTTTGAGAGAGAGTGTGAGTGGGGGAGGTTCAGAGAGAGGGAGAGAGAGAATCCTGTGCTCACAGCATGGAGCCTGATGTGGGGCTTGATTCCACAACTATGAGATCATGACCTGAGCCAAAATCAAGTGTTGGATGCTTACCCAACTGAGCCACCCAGGTGCCCCTAATTTTGGTGATTTTTATTTCTTTTTCTTGTCTAATTGCTATGGCTAGGGCTTCCAATACTCTGTTCAATAAAAGGTGGTGAGAGTAATCATCCTTGTTTTTTATAAGATTTTACAGAAAAAACCTTTCAGCTGTTCACTGTTGAGTATGCTATTAGCCATCAGTGTGTCATATATGGCCTTTATTACATCGAGGTATCACTTTTTTTATTTTTTCAAGATTATGGAAGTACAATTCAATGTCTTCATGACATTGTACTGTATGTGCATACCTCAATTTATTTTTCTGGTCTCTTAAGGTTGGAAAATAGATTCTTCCATTCAGTTTTCAAGTAGTCCTTGTGAACCACCACAAGCCAATATTTAAAAAAAAAAAAATACAGCTGTGGGCAGGACAGCAATATTTTCCACTAAAATTGAAAATGAAGAGTGCTCATATACAAAACTTTACTAATAGAATGGTATGCAAATAAAACATTAAAAATAAAAACTGAGAAGTGAGCATATAGGTAAAAAATATTTCTATTTCTGCTGCCTAATAGTATGGGAAACTGTCCTCCAACTACCTTCAAATATACCACATACATGCTCTGACACAAATACTAGATTTGGCCTAAGTCGTGTAATGAATAACTTTGTCTCTGATAGGGAAAATAAATGGACATTCCATCATACTGAAAATACAAATTCTTATATTCTAGTCTGTCTATACCTGTGTGAACTCTAGAGCTATATCAAAAGAGCAAATGGTTTATTTTTATTTCCTAAAAATTGAGGTTCATTTGTAAATAAAAAAAAAAAAATGAGTCCTCAGACTTCTCATAATAAAACGGCTTAAGACCTAGAAAGCCCTTTTAACAGTACCTGCCCCATAAGTCTTTAATAAATGTTAGTTGTTTTTCTAGAAAGTTCACCAATTTCTACTCCGCCTTTGTTCCTTTACCCAAGAAAATGGGATTAAGAAGACCACTTCAATCCTGATATCAGAAAAAATTTTTCTTACCTCCCATAACCCCCAATTCTGTGCACAAAGCTATTTAAGAGGTTTGGAAGCTTTCTGACCTTGAACTGGTCCATTAATTTTAATATTGAGCTTTTGGGTCTGAACACAGTATAACCAAGAACATTAAAAAAAAAGATACTCCAGGGGCACCTGGGAGGCTCAGTTGAGTGCCTTACTTTGGCTCAAGTCACAATCTCACAGTTTGTGAGTTTGAGCCCCGTATTGGGCTCTTTGCTGACACCTTGGAGCCTGGAGGGTGCTTCAAGATTCTGTGTTTTCTCCTCTCTCTGCCCTTCCCCTGCTTGTGCTCTGTCTCTCTCTCAAAAATAAACAAACATTAAATAAATAAATAAATAAACAAACAAACAAACAAATAATAAAATAAAATAATAAAATAAAAGTAATAATATATTCCACAGGGCCATTCCTCATAGACATTCCAGTTGAAGGGTAGCAGAATTGGTCATCCCCAAATATGGCACTTTGGCATAAGGATTATTTTGGGCCAAAGGCAAGTGAGAAGCAATGGAGACCAGAAAAGTTCTCTGCTTAAAAGCAGGATATAAATTTATCAGATGTATCCACTTCCCTCTCTATCAGAAGGACAAAAGTTAATCATTGGAGAGAATTCGAGAACCTTATCAGCCTAGAGATGGCACAAGGGGCATCTACATAATAAACCTTGCCCAAACAAGCCCTTTGCTACCATGTGATTCCCAAATTGTAGCTGCCTTCCTGCAATTTGCTACCCCTAGAAGCTCAAAGTCCTTTTCCTTTTTCACTTCTCTAAAAATGTATTGCTCTTTTGTTAAGATGCTATATAAGCCTATGTTCTGACCACCCTTTGAGTTACTCATCACTGGGTACTCCAATGTGTATGTGCAATACACAGGTTAATAAATTTGTTTGTCTACTTGTTAGTCTGATTTTTTGTTAGGGGCCCAGTAAGAGAGCCAAAGATGGGTAGAAGAGAAAGCTCTTGTCCCCCTCCTCCAAATAGGGCATGCCCTTCCAGATCTGTACAGATTGTTCCAGATTCCAGTACTTTCAGTTCATGATGCTCTGGTTCTTGGTGCTTCCTGATTATGATAAAATAGAAAATACTTCAGTATCAACCACACATACAGGATGAATTGGGTAAGCCTAGGACATGTTGCATGAAGATATTTCCATTTTGATTTGAAATAAGGAGACACGGGAATAATTTCTCATGCAGGGCACCTCCATCAAGAGACCTGGCTCTCACCTGCCTCCAATAAGTGTTGAGGGGCAGTGGGCCACTGTATTCAAGCTGCTGTGGGGTGAAACAAGAGCAGCAAGGGATGGAGGAGCCAAATTAACTGTTGTAATCCGTTTCTGGTGACCTCAAATCACTGCTCATTCCATTCAGAGCACTCTGATACATAGTTTTGTGGAATAATATCCTTACAAAGGTTAAAACAAAAGAATCATTTTTTAAGTAATATTTTAATTGTGCATAGGGGTAAATCCCAAATTAAACAGTCTTAGAACCAAACAGAATGATAGGCTGTGACCCACTAAATTGATTCCATGAGTCTTCATTGTAAATAGCAATCACCAGTTTGAAGAAGACTGCTGAGTGTCTGGAAATTTCCAACACTTATCCTACCTGAGGAGGAATAAATACAGTAGGCTTTGGTCTCTCTAGCAAATGTTCTTTGTGTATTTGTGTTTTGCCCCTGGAAGATTGGAAGGTACTGGAGCTGATGTAGGGGATTGTAGAAGTATTTCTCAGTTTCCCTCACTTGTACTCTATTCCTTCAATAGCCTGGGTGCTCAGATCTTTATTCATCCATTGAACAAGAATCAATGAGTACTATCCTCAAAGGTGAAATCTAGATATCTAAAATTTTTGCCAGTTCACTACCACAAACTTACTTAACTTGTCCGTAGGAGAGACAGCCTCTTTTAGTCTCACCAGAAAGGATTCTGTTGTGTTTTCTGACAAAAACCAGTTCTCCAACTCTCTGACACCATCTGGGTGTCCTACAATTCAATACTGACATGATCTACCTGGAGTTAGCATCAGATCTCACAAGTTAAGGGCTCAATCCCATTGGACTGCCCCCCAACTTTAGATGCTAGTTTAAAGTCCCAGGTTGTCCCTGATGCTTCAAACCAACTGCCCATAAAGTCAGAAGTTCCTACAACTCCCTCCTCAGGTTTGATAATTTGTTAGAAGAACTCCTAGAACTCATAAAAGCCCTCTATTTGTTATTTCCAGTTACTTCTAAAAGATACAACTCCTAAAAAGCCAATGTTTGGAAGACAGGCCTAGGTCAAGGTTAGGGGGAAAAGGTGTAGAACTTCCATTCCCTGTCTCTAGGCATGCCACCCTCCAAGCACCTTGATCTGTTCACTAACTTGGAATCTCTCTAAATTCTACCATCTAGGATTTTTTGGGAAGCTTTTGTTATGTAGGCACGAGTGATTAAATCATTGGCTATTGGTGAGTGAACCGAATCTCCAGCCCTCACCCATCCCCAGGGGCCAAGGGTTGGGACTGAAAGTTCTAACTCTAATCATGCTTACTCTTTTGGTGATGATCCCCCATCCTGATGCTATCTAGAGTCCCCTAACTAACAGTAATCTTATGAGTATGTAACAGACAATCTTATCACTCCAGAGATTCCAAGAGCTTTAGAAGCTCTTTGCCAAGAATGAGGGACAAAGACCAAATATTTATTTTTGTTATATACACACTGATTTCTCCCCAGGAATATTTGTGGCCATCTGAGCTAGTGTTGAGGTGGCAGGAGAGGAACTAACTCCAGTTATTCATTTTTCTCCCCATCTCTCGTCCAACTACTTTGCACAGGGTTGAAGTAAAGTCAGAGAAGAAATCAAGCCAGAATTGGTTTAGTTCATCTTATTGTCCTTATCTTCAGATCAAAATCAGTGTCTTGAATGACTTGAATGTGAAAAATATTCCTGCTGAAGGCAAAATTGAGAATGGTTGAGGAAAAAAAATCACCAGGGGTGAGAAACAGTAGGAAGTTTTGAAAAGTTGAGTTATAGCCTGCTATAGTTTCCTTTCTGTTGGGTAGAAAGTTTGACCATATAATACTATACAGTTGTAGTGGCCCTGTGTTTGAAACTATAAAGCAAATACAGTGGTTACATCATTTCTGAGTTTCTGACGTTTCTTCCCTTTTAAAGCATATTTTTCTTGTACCTGTATTTCTTTAATTAAAGTTTTTATCATGACCTTTTGTCATATTCTTCTTTGTGTTATTCTCCACTCACTTCCCCATCTTCATTTTCTGGTTACCATGCAATGATCTAGTGCTGCTTCAGAGTGTATTCCTTGGTTTTGTGTGTTTTAAACCTTCACTTTCTGCATCTCAAAATATACATGATTTATCATGAATAAGACCATAAGAACACCAGAAGCCATGTCTCTCCACTGTTTCCCCTCTAAAAACAGGTGTGTAATCCTAACACTCCTTTTGATGTATTGGAATTTTCATTCTGGGAGATTTTTTTTTTCTTATAGGGCTGCTTAAAATTTTTTTTCATTTTAGGTTAACAGAAAAATCAAACATAAATGACAAGGAGTTCCCATATATCTGACCATGAACCGTCCCACCCCCAGATCCCATGTTATTAACATCTTGGATTAGTGTGCTACATGTCTTACAACTGATGAGCTAATATTGATATGTTATTAACTAAAGTGCATAGTTTACATAAGGCTTCGTTTGTATTCTACATTCTATGGGTTTTGACTAGTATATTATGTCATATACCCATCATTACAGTATACAGAATTGTTTTACTATCCTCAACATCCTTGGTGTTCTGCCTACTCATCTTTTTTTCCTAAACCCTGACAAACACTGATCTTTTTGAATTGGCTCTTTTTCATGTAGCAATATGCATTTGTTTCCTTCATGTCTTTTTATGGCTTGGCAGCTCTTTTTTTTTTTTTTTTTTTTTTTTTTTTTTTTTTTTGTTATTGCTAAATAACGTTTCGTTGAATGGATATACCACAGTTTGTTTATTCAGCATGACCTCTTTTAATTGCAAGATCTTTGCAATCTGGTTTTCTTTAGCATAACCAAGAGATTTATTATTCTAGATTATAATTACAGCCTATTTATCTTGATGCCTATGAAAAGACTTTGATTTTTCATAACTCACAATTCTGCAAGAGACAAATAAGAACTATAAATGTATCACTGTACTTCATCTTCATTCCCCATCTGGTCTCACTTGAGGAAAATTTGTTTGAACATCAACAATACCCTAGACATCCTAGAGAATGCTGGGAATTATTAGCAAAGGATCTCACTGGAAAATATACAAGGTAGATAACATTCTCCCATAGCTTTCCTTTGGCAAATTGTCATCTTATTAAGAAAATTGACAAATTATAACACTGGACTTTCAGGTTTATTTCAGGTGTGTGTGTGTGTGTGTGTGTGTGTGTGTGTGTGCGTGTGTGTATTATATACTCTCTTGGCATTTGTTTATGTTGTATCTCAGTCCATTTGGGCTGCTATAGTAAATATCAGACTGGTGGCTTTTAAACAATGGAAATTTCTTTCTCATAGTTCTGGTGGCTAGAAGTCCAAGATCAAGGTGCCTTGGTCGGATGAGGGCTGTCTTCTAGTTTGTGGACTTCTCACTGTCCTCAAGTGGTAGAAAAGGCACAGGAGCTCTGTAGATTCTTCTTAAGACCACTAATCCCTTTCATGACATGATCCATCCTCATGACCTTCCCACATAATCTCTTCCTACAGCCCCCAACTACTAATACTATCACCTTTGGGTGTAGGATTTCAGCATGAATTGGGTGAGGGCACAAACATTCAGACCATAGCATCTAGCACATAGTATCCCCATCACTGTACATCTAAATGAAATCCAGGTCACCCATATGAACTTGGGCTGATTCTTCTCCCCCATCACCCTTCAGTGAAGTTCATTGGCAGGTGAGATGGTGGAGACAATCCTGAAGTTCTGTGGGCAAGAGTTTGTCCCTGGGTAACCCAGATAGGACTGATGTAGTGGGTTCTGAATGAACATTGGAAACACACTGTGGGAAAGGAAATGGTGTAAGTTCTTAGTGGGCATTTTTTGTTTGCCATTTCACCCTGTCTCCCCAGAATCCAGGGGAGTACCTTCTGCTGATGAAAACTTGATGATGCCTTGCACGTATTAGAATGACAGTTTTTGGTATGATGAATATGAAAATGGATATTGTTTAAGTAGGGGTCTGATTTATTTACCCAAGGTGGCAAATTGGGGATGAGAAACCTCAATCTCCATTCAGTGAGGATGTACTGAAGAACTAATAGATGCTGGCAACTATGGTAGGTGGGTTAGATGGTAACATGAATCCACAATGGATTTCAGCCTCAAAGAGTTTGCAGTTTTAGGAGGACTGATTGTTTCGATATAAGTAGAGTGAGATCTGAGTTAGGAGAAAAGTATAAATTGGAGCTAAAAGAACTGGTAGGAGAAGTTAAAACTTGTGGATAGGATTATCTTGTAGCATGAGTACCTTGAGGTACTGAATACTACTAGAGCAAAATGTCTGAACCCTTGGATTGTGCCAACTGTAAAGTGGGGACAGCTGTCCCCATCTTTGGAGTATGTCTGAGTGTTAAGCATGGTCTCTGCATTCTTCATTTTCCCATTATACCAGGGTTTTCTCTTACTGGTTCTTTCCTCATGCCTCTAATGCCCTTTTCTCTTTTTCTGTCTTCTTAAATTGGCCACTAAGATTTCAAGATTCCGTATGCATTGACTACATTGCATACATTTTTATGTTACCCCTTCCTACTTTTTAAAGGTGTGTGAAGTATTTTGCATATCCATACTAAATTTGATTTAATGTACATGAAGAGGTATTATGCTAAGCTCTTTGGAACAGGAATTGGTCTCCTACTCACCATGTGTCTAGAATAGTGCCTGGGACATAGTTGGTATCTCTACTTGTGTTGGAAAAAGGTTTCAGGCCAGAAAAGCAGAGTTTGTATTATCTGGTAGCTCTGTGGCAATGGAAAACTTGCCCAATCGTTTTTAATATGCCTCCTCACTTGAATCATGGGATTAATAATCATATTTCAAGGCTTATTTGCAAAAATGAGGAAATGATGAGAAAACACTTAAAACTACAAAATATGTTAAGTATTGTATGTTGCCATTTGTTTGCATGACAAATCAGGAGGGTCTCAAAAGAATCAAATTCTTTAGAACTGGAAGAGGCCTCATACAGCTTTTCCAGTTAACAGAGCTTGATATATTTTTGAGGTGTCTTCAGCTCTGTAACTCTGCATTTCAGGGCCATCTCATTACACCAAGCTCAAAATCCATCTCCTGTGAATCTTTCACTTGGGCCAATATTCCCAAACCTGTTCCCTTTCTCTTCTCCTCACTGTGTACCTTAGTAAGTGCTGGAAAAAGGTAAACTTTGTGCCTTTCTAACATGGCACAGAAACAAGGTCCTACAGATTTATTTGTAAAATGGGTCATTTATGCAACACACAGCTCAGTGTTGCATAAGGAGTATCTGGAAACTCTTCAAATTGCAGCCCATTGGCAGAACTCTCCCCTACATACCTTGTTAGGATCTTCTGTGAAGTGAATCTAAATGCCACCATCCTTGTAGGAGGCTACATGGGCGATGCAGCAGGTCCAGGAAATGCACACCGATGAGACTCAAGACTGTAGGGAGCCAAATCCAGGATGCCCTCTTGATGCACATGCATGGGCTATAAAATGCTTCTGAGTAAGAAGATACTGAGAGAAAAGGAAGAAAAACCTGACCTGCTATAGAATTTCTAGGCCCTTAGAGGGTTGTAGAGAGGAGGTTTGGAGTTGTAGGACACTCACTGCCCAAGAACACATACACCTGAGGATGTACACACCCATGAACATACATCTTCTCTCCCCCACAACCCACCCCACACTGCCACCCTGGGAAAATCCACAGCCCTGGAAGTAGATCGCTTTTGAGTGAAGTGGTCACCCAGGAATAGTGCAGGAGCAAAGGTGAATTCACATTATTAGTCTTTTCCTTCATTGACTATGCCTGGTACCATTCCATAATCAGTTTCACCAACCCGTTATGGGCTGTAGAAGGTGACCTTTCCTGGGACCAAAACAGTGTCTTAGGTTACAGTGGAAATATACTAAGGTAGGGATACTCTAACCATTCTGTTCACAACACAATAATAGACTGCCTTTCCTGTGACAGTGGTTGTCTTTTGTCTTGATAACAACTGTCCTCAGGGGATGTTGCTCTCCTATCATTTAAGGGAGCTCACCAGCTGTAGCAAAGATAAGGCAGGATAAGGACTCTACTCAAAAACCAGTGCAGAATAATTCAGCTTATCCCAAACTCCCAGCCAGTCGTCATTCAGGTGGCATTTGATCATTGCTGCTTTATGGAATGAAAGCCCAGCAGGTACATTTCATAAGGGAAATAAGGCACCTGCAAGTGAGCAGGAGTGGGTACAATGTAAGGTTGCCAGATAAAATACAGCATGCTGGTTAAATTTGAACCCCAGATAAACAACATCTTTTAGTATGAGTATATTCCATGCATGCTCAGTTAAATTGGAATTTCTGATCAACTAAATTTGTTCAGAATTATATCCCATGCAATATCTAACCAAGGGAACTAAGTTAGGCAGGGAGAGGAAAGGCCACGGATGTGACAGCCCTTCAGTGTTCTATGGAATTTGGGAAGAGTTTGCAATGGAATCAAAAGAAAATGTGAGCAAAAATATTGACATGAAGAAAAACCCACCCCTAATAAAAAGGAAACCCCACTATCATAGTCACTACAGATGGAAGAGTTGAAATTAGGCTAAAGGGAAAATATAAGTATCATAATCCTTAAATGTTTTACTTGCACTTTTAATCTCTCAATCTTGAAGCATTTTTCTTGCAGTACATTCACTGTGAGTGCTTTAATTCAAGTAGACTCCATGATTTATTCCAGAGTTTTTCTTGGAAAAACTGTCTAGTAAGAAACACATTCTAATTCAGGTTCATTTAATTTGCCTTCCCCATGCTTCCTAAAATCTCTTCAAGCCATTTACTTGCACACATTAAAAAAGATGCTCAGCATTTCTGCCCCAGAACCAGAACCAAACAAGTATGTAATCACTTAATGCAATTCTCTCCCTGACTTCCTGGAGGGGAATCTGGGCACTTTGAATAGAAATACAGAGCCGTGTGTCTACTCACCTTGCCCACCTTGGATTTGACTCCCCTGCCCCCAGTTTATGCTTTCTTCCCAGAAGTAGTTCATCACCAACTTCTGCTTCCTTTCCAAATGTGAACCTTCCCTGCAACAGGCTCGGGGTAGCGTTTTCCCCCCAGGTGAGAGGGTGAAAGGCCTCACCTGGCTCATGAGCAGAGGTTGGCACCTGAGTAGCAACCAGATGCTCACCGCCTGCAGCTTCAGTAGGAAAGGATCAATCTAGCATATAAAAGCAGGCACAGATAGATTGCTAAACACTGTACTACAATGATGGCATACATCTCTGAAATGAGAATCTTGAAAATCAATAAGAATTGAAATTGAAAGAGGAAGAATTGGAGCTGTCAAAATGCAGGATGTCAGCAAGATATTTGAGCCCAGGTCCACGTTGGCTTCTCTGGCGCCCAGCAGAATTGTCTGTTAAGAAAACTTGTCTCTAGGTGATCTTTTTCATGTCTCTTTTTGAAAAACACTGTGTCTAAGCCCAGGGACTGGACTCTTATCCCAAGTTGTAATTGACCTACACATCATGTCTGCACAAGAGTGAGGGGCATTCCCCTCAGCCAGAGAGGGAGGTCTGGGGAGGGAGAAGAAGCCAAGGGTCAGAGGCTTATGTGGGAATGAGGTCTGGATAGAGGGAGGCACACCTCAACTTCATGCAATGATTAAATACAAAAATCTGTTGTCTGGAAGACTGGCCATAGGGGTACAGGGAGCAACCAGGCACAGTGAGAAAAAGACTTATCACAGAAAAACACTGAGTACCAGAGCCCTCTTCTGGCTCTTGGTTATAAGAAGAAATTCAGAATATGCCGTTTCACCTGTTCTATATCCTTTTTTAATAGATTTTTTAACTTCTATTTTTTCAAAATTGTACCAGTTCATGTTAACACAGACATGTCCTACTGTTCCACATTCTTGCCAACTCTTGGTAATGTCTTAGTTACTATGTTGGGTTTTATGTCTGGTTTTGCTTGGTCAGTCCAGTGGCGGAGTGTGGTTTGGCATTGTGGATTTGATTTCCTGATTTCTGATGGGATGGAGTACACTTTTCTCTGGATAGAACCATTTGGATATCCTCCTCGTAAAGAGTTACATACTTTGCCCATTTTAAACATTGGATTCTTTATATTGATCTATAGTTCTTTATATCTTCCAAATACTTTATTGGTTATATTGATTACAAATATCAATGTATTTTCTTTTTTCCTCTCTTAACAGTGTCTTTTGAACAATTCTTAATTTTGATGTAATGAAATTTTTTCTATGGCTAATGCTTTCCAGGTCCTGTTTGGATCTTTTATTTTTCTGCTCATCTTTTTTTAGGATTATGTTAAAGGATATTTCTTTGTGCATTGACTACCTACTGTAAAATCTAACTAATTAGCATATCTGTTCAAAAGAACAATTTTGCCTTTGCAAGGTAAATAAAATAGCATAATTAAGATCATCCATTCATTTAACAAACTGTGTCTTGAAAACTGATGTATTGGTTTGAAATAGATGGATTAAAAAAAAAAAAACACGTGCACGTAGACTTCCAAGTTAACATATTGTAATATGTTATACATATGTATAAGTTACATATGTGCAAGTTAACATATGTAATATGTAATAATGGTTTCAGGAGTAGAATTTAGTAATTTATCACTTCCATATAACACCTAGTGCTCATCCCAAAAAGTGCCCTCCTTAATGCCCATCGCCTACTTAGTCCATCCCCCACCCAACACCCTGCCAGCAACCCTCAGTTTGTTCTTTGTATTTAAGAGTCTTTTATGGTTTGCCTCCCTCTCTGTTTTTCTTATTATTCCTTCCCTTCTCCTGTGTTCATCTGTTTAGTTTCTTAAGTTCCACATATGAGTGAAATAATGATATTTGCATTTCTCTGACTTGCCTAGAATAATTCCCTCTAGTTTCATCCATGTTGTTGCAAATAGTAAGATTTCATTCTTTACAATTGCTGAGTAATATTCCATTGTATATATTATCCATTTGTCAATCAGTGGACATTTGAGCTCTTTCCAAACTTCGGTTATTGTTAATAGTGCTGCTATAAACATTGGGGTACATGTGCTCCTTTAAATCAGCATTTTTTTATCCTTTGAATAAATACCTAATAGTGAAACTGCTGGGTCATAGGAGTGCTCTATTTTTAGTTTTTTGAGGAACCTCCATCCTGTTCTCCAGAGTGGCTGCACCAGTTTGTATTCGCACCATCAGTGTCAAAGAGATCCTCTTTCTCTGCATCCTTGCCAACGTCTGTTGTTTGGTGAGTTGTTAATTTTAGCCATTTTGACAGGTATGAGGAGGTATGTCATTGTGGCTTGTTATTTCCTTGACGATGAGTGATGTTGAGTGTCTTTTCATATGTCTGTTAGCCATTTGGATGGCTTCTTTGGAAGAGTATTCATCATGTCTTTTGCCCATTTCTTCACTGGATTATTTGTTTTTTGGGTGCTGAGTTTGACAAGTTCTTTCTAGATCTTAGATACTGACCCTTTATCTGATATGTATTTGCAAATATCTTCTCCCATTCCGTTGGTTGTCTTAGTTTTGCTGGTTGTTTCCTTTGCTGTGCGGAAGCGTTTTATCTTGATGGGTCCCAATAGTTCATTTTTGGTTTTGTTTCCCTTGCCTTGGGAGATATGTTTAGTAAGAAGTTGCTTCGGCTGATCTCAGAGGTTGTTGTCTATTTTCTCCTCTAGGATTTTGATGTTTTCTTCTTGCACATTTATGTCTTGGATCCATTTTGAGTTTATTTTTGTGTATGGTGTAAGAAAGTGGTCCAGGTTCTTCTGCATGTTGCTGTCATTTTCCCAACACCATTTGCTGAAGAGACTGTGTTTTTTCCATTGGATTTTCTTTCCTGCTTTGTTGAAGATTAGTTGGCCATACATTTGTGGGTTCATTTCTGGATTCTCTATTCTGTTTAATTGATCAAAATGCTGGTTCGTGTCTGTTTTTGTGCCAGTACCATACTGTCTTGATGATTATAGCTTTGTAATACAACTTGAGGTCTGGAATTGTGATGCCTCCAGCTTTGGTTTTCTTTTTCAGGGTTGCTTTGGCTATTTGGGGTCTTCTGTGGTTCCATACACATTTTAGAATTGTTTTTTCTAGCCGTGTAGACAATGCTGGTATTATTTTGATAGGGATTGCATTGAATGTGGAGATTGTTTTGGGTAGTATCAACATTTTAACAATATTTGTTCTGACCCATGAGCATGGAATATTCTTCCATTTCTTTGTGTCTTCAACTTCTTTCGTACTTTCATAAGCTTTCTATAGTTTTCAGTGTACAGACCTTTCAACTCTTTGGTTAGGTTTATTTCCAGGTATTTTATTGTTTTGGGTGCACTTATAAATGGGAGAGAATCTTTTATTTCTGTTTTTGCTGCTTCATTTTTGGTGTACAGAAAGGCAACCTATTTCTGTATGTTGATTTTATAAGCTTCAACTTTGTTGAATTCAAGTATCAGTTCTAGCAGCTTTTTGATGGAACCTTTGGGTTTTCCATATAGAGTATCATGTCATCTGAGAAGAGTGAAAGTTTGACTTCTTCCTTACTGATTTTGGATGCCTTTTGTTTCTTTTAGTTATCTGATTGCTGAAGCTAGGACTTCCAACACTGTGTTGAACAACAGCAGTGAGAGTGGACATCCCTGTTGTGTTCATTACGTTAGGGGGAAACTCGGTTTTTCCCTACTGAGGATGATATTAGCTGTAGGTCTTTCATATATGGCCTTTATGATCTTGAGATGTTTCTTTCCCTATTTTCAGGGTTTTTATCAAGAAAGGATGCTGTATTTTGCCAAATGCTTTTTCTACATCTATTGAGAGGATCGTGTGGTTCTTTTCCTTTCTTTTATTAATGTGATATATCACATTGGTTGATTTATAGATACTGAACCACCCCTGTAGCCCAGAAGTAAATCCCACTTGATCATGGTGAATAATTCTTTTAATTTATTCTTGTATTTGGTTTGCTAGTGTCTTGTATTTTTTCATTTATGTGCACCAGGGAGATGGGTCTGTAATTCTCCTTTTTAGTGGGGTCTTTGGTTTTGGAATCAAGGTAATGCTGGCCTTATAGAATGGTTTGGAAGTTTTCCTTCCATTTCTATTTCTTGGAACAGATTTAAAAGAATAGGTATTAACTCTTCTTTAAATGTTTGATAGAATTCCCCCTAGGAAGCCATCCAGCCCTGGACTCTTGTTTTTTGGTAGATTTTTGATTACTGATTCAATTTCTTTACTGGTTATGGGTCTATTCTAATTTTCTACTTCTTCCTGTTTCAGTTAAGGTAGTTTGTGTTTCTAGGAATTTGTCCATTTCTTCCAGATTGCCCAATTTGTTGGCATATAATTGCTGATAATATTCTCTTATTATTGTTTGTATTTCCACAGTGTTGGTTGTGATCTCTCATTCATGATTTTATTTACTTGGGACCTTTCCTTTTTCTTTTTGATAAATATTCATAGAGGTTTATCAATTTTGTTAATTCTTTCAAAGAACCAGCTTCTGGTTTCCTTATAAATTAAGGGGTCTATACACCAAGAAGATCTAACAATTGTAAATATTTATGCCCCAAATGTGAAAGAACCCAAATAAGTCATTTAATCACAAACATAAACTCAATGATAATAATACCATGATAGTAGGGGACTATTAACACCCCACTTACAGCAATGGACAAATCACCTAAGCAGAAAATCAACAAGGAAACAATGGCTTTGAATGACACATTGGACCAGATGGACTTAACATATATATTCAGAACATTTCATCTTAAAGCAGCAGAATACACATTCTTCTTGAGGGCACATGGAACATTCTCCAGAATAGACCACATACTGGGTCACAAATGAGCCTTCAACAAGTTTAAAAGGATGTTACACTATGCATATTTTCAGACCATAATGCTATGAAACTTGAAATCAACCACAAGAAAAAAATTTGGAAAGAACACAAATACTTGAAGATTAAAGAACATCCTACTAAAGAATGAATGGGTTGACCAAAAAAATAAGGAAGACATTAAAAAGTACATGGAAGCCAATGTAAATGAAAACACAACAGTTCACAACCTCTGGGATGCAGCAAAGGCAGTCATAAGAGGGAAATATATAGCAGTCCAGGACTTCGTAAAGAAGGAAGAAAGGTCTCAAACCTAACCAAGCTAGAAAAAGAAAATAAAGCCCAAAACCTGCAGAAGAGGGAAATAATAAAGATTACAGCAGAGATCAATGATACCAAAATAAAAACCTGTATAACAGTGCACATATTTTTTCATTAGCTCCATGTTTATCTTTCACATCAAAGATTTCACTGGTAACATTCTATGTTCTCTAAAGTCACACTCTGCAAACCTTAATGTGCCTCCAGATCATCTGGAGATCTAGTGAAAATGTAGCCTCTGACTCAGTAGGTCTGAGGAGGGACAAGACTCTGCATTTCTCCCAGATCAAGGCAGTTGATGAAGAGAACACACTTGGAGAGCAAGGTTCTCCAGCACAAGGAAGATTTTATTACCATGAAGAATATAGAATATATAAGCAACATTATTTATGTACTAAGTACTACATCAGTAGGATTTTAAATGGACTTAACTTTTTTCCACCCAAGATGTCCTTGAACTAAACAGACCTCTATTCTCAATTTTTCTCAGATGTAAAGTAGAATATAAGCTCGTGACCACTAGCATTTTAAAATATCTAAACAGTTTGGGGGTGTGGATCAGCTTGCCCTGCTTCTAAAAGCAGGGTTCTGAAGCCAGATCCCATGAAACAAAGCCAACCATTTGGCCAAATAAAGGAGTATCTTCTCTGAAAGAACTTTACTATAAAATTTGGATTCGAAGCTTAATTTGAAATAAACTACCCTCCTCTTTCTTTCTCATCCTAATACTTCCTAATGTTCTATTCAGGTTCTCCCTGCCTGCCTTGGAGGAGGCTAATAGTAGTGACCCTTTAAATTTTAGTATCGTGAGCAACACCATGTTTTGAATACCACCTGAATATGATCCATTTTAGGCTTAGCTACTGTAAAAAAAAATGGCTTACAGAGGAGAAAACTGGCAGATACTCTGTGGCCAGGTGATCAAGGTCGGCATTGCCAGTGAGAAATCACATCAATAGCCTCAACCACTGGATATGATATAACTAGAAAGACACTTTACTTTGTAGCCTTTCTTCTCAAAAGTCCATAACCCCAGGGTAATCCTGAGAAAACCAGCACACAAAGCTGAAATGAGGGACGTTCTACAAAATATCTGACCAATAATCCTCAAAAGTGTGAAGGTTATTACAAAGACTGAAAAAGTGCCACAAGATAGTGGAAATTAAGAAGGAGACATGCTGACATAATGCAGTGTGGTTCCTGGTTTCAATCTTGGAACAGGAAGAGGACATAATATGGGAAAACTGGTGAAATGTGATTTAAGTTTAGAGTTCACTGTAATGTAGCAATGCTGGTTTTGGACTTCAGACAAATGTACCATAGTAATGTGCAAACATTGGGTGAGGGGTATATGGGAACTCCCTGTACTAATTTTGCAACGTTTCTGTCAATCTAAAGTTATTCCCAAATGCAAAGTTTATTAAAAACGGCATTGAAGGCAGGATTAGGGGAGAACAACACCTAAGGGACTACTAGAACATCCTCTGTAAAGCATATTTCATGGCATTTTTTTCCCTGTGTGTGTGTGGGGAGGGGGATGGCGGGGGTAGGATATTGTGCAGGAGTGTATATTTTGCTAGTGACCTATGGAGAAAATAACACAAAAATCAGACTACTTCTGGTTCAAAAGAAAAGCAAAAGAACACCTCAGTGTCCTTAAAAAAAAAAAAAAAAAAAAAAAGTCCTTAGTCATGAAAGTTAGCTCAGATGCTCAGCTGACATGTACCAAATTGCTCTGAAAGAAAGCAAAGTCTAGAGGAACTGTTGAAAAATCTGTCGAGTGACTAATCCCAAGTTGGATCCCAGTGGAGGAAATTGGAGAGATCCATTAGGCAGACGAGGCTGTCCATTTCCTCAGAATTATCGACCGTGGTGATGTCCTTGCTCTGTGCGCATGTGCCACCGGAGAAGCTCCCCAGCCAGAATCAAGTTAAGTGGAAACATCACAATCAATAAAAGACACTCTATTTTCCATTTGCTCATTGTTTTTTAAGGGCTTATTTTGTAACAGCACGAGAAGGATTCAATTCAATATCAATTCACCTTCTGGGTGGGAGAGGACTCCAGATATTGACTTTTAGTCCCTGACAAAATTTGTGACAAGGTTCCGTTTGCTAACATTCTGACCAAAGTGCAAACCTCAGCCATTGGAGGAACCAGGATAAGCAGATGTTCAGCATCACTTCATGATACTGGAACCTCTTTCAATGCATCAACAAAGTCCACAACAAATGTCAATTGCACACCTACTGGCTGCTGAGCCAGCCAGCCAAGCACTTCTCATGGTTTTCAGTGAGTTGCCAAGAGTTGTTCCAGTCTGGGCTTTGCTTCTTCCATATTAAATAGGAGCTAAATGAGTCGTCTTCCAGGTGTTTATACCATTCTATGTTTGTATTCAAGGGTGACTTAAATGATACTGTTTAAAGTAATGTTGGACCTTTACATTGACCTTATGTATTTTACTTTGTGGAATTGCAGTTTTTGAGTTTGTGTTGGTGATGGTGGTGGTAGTGATGATAATGGGTTAGACTCGCCATAGACCGATTTTTTTCATTTTCCGCACTCATGCCCCTGCCCCCAAGTGAAAATTACTAGGATTAACCAAGGATGTGGTTCTGTATATATTTAATACAATTTAATAATAGAGCAAATTATTTTCAAAGATGGCTGTGATCATTCCTCCCACGAATGTATGCATACACACCTCTGCAACATGACTTTGCAGCTCTTTCCATTAAGAGAGAAAATCTATTTCTTTACCCCCAGAATCTGATTTGACTTGCTTTGGCCAGTGGGATATTTGCCAGTGTGGTATGGGAGGCTTGAAAATGTGCACTTACTGGGGCTTGTTTTCTCTTGCTTCCAAGAATCCTGCCCTCATATGAGCAAGCCAGGGCTAGCCTCCTGGAGGAGGAGAGGCCACAAAGACAGAGGCCCTGCCTGTCTCACCCATCCCAGTGATGGCGTCAGACAAGGACGCGAGGTCCTCCTAGGCCACATGGCTTCAGCCAAGCCAATTCAGAGCAGCAGCACTGCCAAAGTAACTCACAACAGTGATAAATGCTGTAAGCTATGTTTTGGAGTGCCTTGCTACATAGCAAAAGCTAACTCCTACAGTATATATTCTTTGTTAGAATGGTTTAGTTTTCTCATTTATAGTAAGTCTTTAGAGGCTCAAACCCTAATTCAGAGCAAATATCTTGCCCTCAGAATCTGCCTCTACCTGGGAGACAGAATTAATTGCTCTTGATAATTCTGTGCCACTCTGTTAAAACATGTGGCAATTATGTCATACCTTTATTGTCCACATCTGTGTTTCCCTCTGACTAAGCTCTAAATGGAAAAGTTTGTACACCTTTGGGCATGGCCCAGTCTTCAGTATGGTAGACACTGGAATATTAATAAATGTAGAAAAGTTCTAAGAAAATGATTTCTTAGTGACTTCTTTGTGCTGGGATCAAGCAGTGTATTCCACCTGCTTGAGTTTTGGCTAACCCGAGAAATAAGACTGAGGAGATGGAAAATAAAGATTATAATATCTACTCCTGATAAAACCTAGGTAGAAGACATGGTTTATCTGTCATCCAGTGCTGGCAAATACTCAATTCCAGAATTAACCAAATGGGACTCACTCAGGTATAGGCTGTACTATATGAAACTCCATTTGAGTGGAATCTGGAAAGACTCTCTTTTTATCCCTCCCCTACTGTAGAGTTGACCCCACTCTCTCCATGACCCCATTGTACATATGTCTGTTTTGGTGTTCACAGATCTTCCTGGCAGTCTTAATAAATTACCAGCACATCTCTCCCCCAAACCAAGATTACAATCTCTTTGGCTCAAGGCCTGGCATGTTAGTTATTTCTGTATCATTTGTGTCTGGTGGAGATCTAGGCACAGAGTACTTAGTAAATACTTGTTGAAAGACTAAGCTTTGTAACTGTGACTCTGGAGATAGTTTGACTTCTCCTTTCTCAGTTCATTGGCATTGAAATAATCACAATTAGGACATGGCATATGTCACATAGGACACATAACAGCTTATGGACAAAAGGGGAAATCAAAGCTGTATATGACGCTAATTTTAATAGGCACATGCTCACTTAAGGAGAACAATTAGAACTCACTGCAGTAATAAGCAATGATGTACTATTTGTGGACTAACTTAACCACCCTCATATTTGCAGTGTTTTTTAGAGACTTAAAGATGATGTAACTATGACATGTTCTAAACACTGAATATGGTGTTAACCAACTTTTTGTTCTTCGTATTTTTATTAACTTTTAAAGGCTAAATGCCTTTGAAGATGTTTGTGTAACAAACATTGTCTGATTCTGGTGGGGTGTATGGTACTTGATAAAAATACAGATTCCTGATCTCCATTTCCAGCATCATTTGATTGGAGACGTCCGGATAGAGACCAGTGTTGTGTGTTTAACAGCTAACTAGGTGACTGATTCAGGGATTCTATTGGCCATCTCCTGAATAAGGGATCTTTAGGTTGAAAGGAAGAGAGATCTGCTCAATGAGTTGAAGTTCAAAGGTCCTTTTTCTTTTGTAAGGATACAGAGATCTCCCAGGAACCCAGTGGCTGTCACACAATCAGACTTCTGCAAGGTCCAGCCCCAGGGCAGCTCCAGGGACTGGCTTGCTCTCCACCTCTGAGTCTTCATATCTGATCCTTTCTCACTCTCAATCAGCTGCCTTTCAGTCCTTGGTCCTTAGGACGTGGGCATGTGCTGCCACTGACTGTGTCCCAGCTCTTCCCCTAGATTCCTCACAACCACCTGTGTCTTTTGTTTCAAATTCCTGAGAGGCAATCTGATTAGTTCAATGCATCCTCTGGAGACCTGGTACCCAAGTCAAAGGTCAGGAAAACCTCTGAGAATTCATTTCTATTCAAGGATTTCTACTCCTTGTCCAGGCAGCTGGGGGCTGGCAGTGGAAAGGAAGGTTTTGAAGAAGACCGTGGCAGGGAGGCTGAAGGCGCACTGGCAAAAAGTCTGTTATTAACACAAACGCCTTCTCACCATTTTCAGTATCTGACTTTGTGACCAGTGATAAAATAGGGAGTAAATTTGTCTCCACGAAAGACCTTTATCTTCAGGGATATTAGCCATACAGTAGGGGATATGTAACACTGCTGTGGAGTGTGGTGTTTTAATAATGCAAATATCCAAAAGGGGGAGTTCTAAGATGTTTGGATAGTGAAGAACTTCTAGAACCCAAAGGCTAGGAAATAGAAGATAATCAACTTGGAAAGGCCTTCTATTCCTTTGAGTCAAACTTTGAGTACTCATTTTGCCTTTGTACTCCTGGGCATTGATTGCATTAAACCCCATCTTGCTAGTTAGAGTTTTCTATGTTAGGGTGACTTTATTTACTTATCAGAGTCGGTAGGTGTTTGAGTTACTTGATGGAAATTTACCTTGATGAACTCATTTTGCATGTTAGAAGTAAAGAAAACCTCATACTCAGAACTGATCTCCTCAGCAAAATATTAAGGAGCTTGTGTATGTGCACTCTGCCTCCCCACCCCCACAGCCACCCTCCCTGTGTGTGTGTGTGTGTGTGTGTGTGTGGGTGGGTGCATGCGCACACGTGTGTAAATAAGAAAAGGTAAAAAAAAAAAAATTGGAGTCGAAAACCAAATTATTTTCCTGAAATGTGTAAACTTCCCCCAGGTTAGAAAGATTTCATTTTGGACAATGCAATGAAACTTAAGTAATCATCTAAGTTGTGCGTCTGTATGTTTGACAGCAGAGCCTTCAAAATATTTTGATATGCAACCTTTCTTCTTTTCCTTTGTGTTGTCAGACAACATGCCAGCTGTCAGACGGAGGCAAGCAAGAAACTTTGGCATCACTATTCCTGCCACCTTCACCATGGAGTTCCTATAAATAGCATAATAGGATAAACCAGCCTCAGAGGGAGAGCAGCAGGTGGCACTCGTTGTATCCAGAGCTGAAGGTGTAAATGAATTTCAATGCCCTTTTGATACCCCAAACAACAATAAGATTACAAAGAATGAAGCTTTTGTTAGAGAGCCCAATATTTGAAGTAAATAATAATGATGATGATACTTTTCATTATCTGGCAGCTTTTCCCTTTGAAAGAGTTTTCAAAGAAGAAAGCGTCCTGTTTTCAGAACAGCCAGTGTCCCCTCTTATCTCTCTAAAGAGTCTCTCTGAACTCCCTCTTTTAAGAAAGGGGAGGTGATACTGATCTGAGCCAGGTGGTAGGTGGAGGGAATTAAGTCTGTTGTTGAAATGTTAATATAAAACACATCTTGCTGTAATTACCAGAAAAGGAAATCATGGTGGCCTTCATCAGGAATGTTCTTTGTTGTCACCCTATTTCTCAGCTTTGGCTTCTGTCCATTCCTTGTCATTTCAGATTTACCACTACTTTTTAGAGCCCGTTTACAGTTCCGTCTCCTTTTCTTTCTGCCCTGATTGCTCCATTTTGAAGAAATCTGCTCTCTGACCACATAGCATGAAGAGAAACAAAACTTGTCACATGGTTTGGCGTCTGTATCCTCCTCTAGCTGTGTCTGACTTGGCCTCCAATGTGGTCTCATGGTGTCCAACACATTTCTGGATTCACAGTGGCCACATTCTCCTTTAATCACAGTCTACACAACCAGGGAACACCATACTGGGATCAAAAGAGGAATGGGCGATGATGATGAAAGTTTAGCCCTTCTGACCTTGTGACCTCTTTCTCACCTTCTGTCTTTACCTGTGTCTTTTCAGCTTCCAACTATGGCTCTTCTCTCTCTCTGTCTGGTCCACACTTACTCTTCCAGCGGCTGGCAGGTTCAGCAAACTCCATGTGGTCAGCTCCACTCTTCCCCCAGCTGTAGCTGTGCAAACTCCTTTGACTCCTGGTTCCTCTGGGTGACTGTTCTGCCTTAGCCACCATGAGGAGGAATGGACCACAGGTGCTCAGTTGTAAATAATTAACCTTATGCCTTGCAATTGACTAAAATCAAGCCACACTTTATATTAGAGCCACAGCTGTACATAATCTGACCCTCGGCTTCTCTAGACTTTATCCTCCTTTCTCTCTCCTTCCCTCACCAAATTCTGGCCTTTGTGCCCCTTGAAGCTTCAGGACCCTTTCACTCCTCTTCTGTCTGGAGTGCTTGCCCTACAGCTGGTCCAGCTGTTGCTCATCTTCTCAGCTCACCCTTCCTAAACTTGACATCCAATTACTCTCTCCGCCTATTTTCACTTCCTTCACAGCAATACATAACTATCCATAATTCCCATTTGTTAATTTGCTTACCATAGATCTTCTCCCATCAAACGAATGTAAACTCTATGACAGCAGGGGCTTTATATTTTCTATCACCATGAAGCCACTTAATATAGAGAATGCTTAATGATGAGTGTTGGCATGGATGTGGAAGGAATGAGAACACAGAGAAAGTTCTTTAGTAATGTCTGTTCTCTGTGTGCTTTCTTTCACTTCAGGGACCATACTCTATTGTTACATACAGTTTGGCACCTAATTGAAAACTGAATTGTTAATGTCACAGATGCCAAGTTGTCTTAGTGAGCTGTGGCTGGAGATCCATACCAACCCTTGGTTAATCACCCGTTGTTACTCACATTTGAATAGAGTGACGCCAATGTCTAGTTGATCGTTTGCTGAATCTACCACGTGGATGAGACCGTAGTGCTACCTCTACTGTGTGGAGATAATATGCCACCAGCAGCTGTGTCTGCTAAGGCCTATTCAGTGTTCAAAGTGGGTTCTTCCCAGTAGGCCTTGTTGATATGTACACCAAAACCGACATCTGGGAAGATGAAGTAATACCAATTACCTGCATTTCACAACAAGCCAACCAAAGTTTAGAGCCTCAACTGCAAAGTTGTTGAAATAAAAAATAAATGAACAGACTTGCTGGTTGTAAAATCCAGTTTTATGTAATTCCTGCTGTACCACTGTCTTTCTCTTGGTCCTCTGCATTTTTCTAGTTTTTTCTGTTCTCTACAATTAGTGTACCTGCATGAAAGTTCTATGACCCACAGAAGGTGGGCTCCACAGCAACATAAACCAGTGTCTTTTGTGAATTCCCTTAAAACGTGTTCCTGGGAGAGTGCTGGAGGAAGTCCCCTTAATACTAGGGTGGGGTCTGCAAATTTTTTGGCAAAGAGCCCTATGGTAATTTTAGACTTTGCAGGCAAAAAGGCAAGATCCGGGATCTTACATAATACTTACATGATAAGAGATGAATTTCTGCAATTTTTTTTCAACAATGTGAAAATGTAAAATCTTCTTAGCTCATAGACCATATGGAAACAGCCCAATTGGACCTGAGGGCTACAGTTTGAGGGCTTCTCCAGGGGAAGAACAGAAATATTAGCCCATGACTCCTAAACCAACACCACTCCTAAACTCCTTGACCTTGCCTTGAGCCACAAACCTGGCTCCTTTTTCGGGTGTGCTCACTTCCATACTTGTGTCCTGGGAGCCCCTTCTGAATTCTGTAACATCTGTGGAAAGTTGGGAGAGACCCTATCTTTTAACTTGGCCACAGGGGATTTATTTGCTCACTGGAACCTCATGGGTTGGGGCGGGGGGGGGGGGGGGGGGGGAGTGTCGCTGGTCTGTTGGGGACAGGAACCTTGTTACAGCGTTTGCTATCTGGCTTTCTTTCTCACTTACTCTCTTCAGACCTCTCACAGAAGCCTTTCTGCTCATTCAGTTCTCTGGAACACATGGCTTAACTGAACCCTCATTAGACTTGTTTACTGAAAATCTAGCAATGCACAAAACTTTGTCTTTCGAGCAGTGCTGTACTGACAGGACTACCATGGCAAATGGAATTAGGCCTATTTAGAGTTCTGTTTCTCTATATGTATAGGTAAAGAACCTCATTTTTAACTGAAGTGGGCAGTAGTTAGGATAGAACTTTAAGAACTCCCTAACAAACAATTTAAGACTGGGTCATGCCTTAAACCATATTTTGGCTATAACATGTTTCACTTCAATGAAAATTCTTTCCAGTGCATTTTTTCTTTTTCTGTGTGTGCGTGTGCGTGAGAATCTTTTCTTAAAATTTTTTTAACGTTTGTTTATTTTTGAGAGAAACAGAACATGAGTGGGGGAGGCAGAGAGAGGGGGAGACACAGAATCCGAAGCAGGCTCCAGGCTCCAAGCTGTCAGCACAGAGCCCAACGTGAGGCTTGAACTCACGAACTGTGAGATCATGACCTGAGCTGAAGTCGGACGCTCAACCGACTGAGCCACCCAGGCGCTCCAAGAGAGAGAGAATCTTAAGCAGGTTCAGTGCCCATTGAGGAGCCTGATACAGGACACCATCTCATGACCGTGAGCTCATGACCTGAATGGAAATCAAGAGTTGGACACTTAACCGACTGAGCCACCCAGGCGCCCCTTCCCAGGGGTTTTTAATAGGACTTGAAACACCATTCAGAGTTGGAGGCACAGAGTCAGGATCTTCCCAGATGAAGCCAAAGCAGAGCTCTTTTCCCAAATACAGTTAACCCTTGAATAATACCCACCCCACCCCCACCACCGCCAAAACTTCACTAACTTTTGACTCTTGCAAAACGTAACTCCTGATAGTCTACTGTTGACCAGAATTCTTACTAATAAACATTCAATTTATACATATTTTGTACCGTATATGTATTATATACTATATTCTTACAATAAAGTAACTTAGAGAAGAGAAAATGTTAAGGTCATAAGGAAGAGAAAATACATTTATAGTACTGTATGGTATTAAAATATATGCATGTGTAAGTGGGCCTGTGTTGTTTAAAACCTGTTGTTCAAAGGTAACTGTACTCCATTTTACTGCCTCCTTCTCAGGATGTGGATGTTTCCACTTCCTGACACCTTGCAGTTGTGGTCTCTGACTTGCTTTGGATGATAAAATTTGAGAGGAGGTAGCATGTGTCTCATCTAGGTGGAAATACTTAATTGCCAGAGCAAGGGATTTTTTTTTAAACCCAGCTACAGGGAACATGGAAACCCAGTAGGTAAACAGTCCTCCATCAAACTGTACAGAGTATGCAGTACAAGCAAGAAGTAGACCTACATCTTTTTAAGTCACCAAGATTTGGGATTTTGCTCTTATTGCTGCACAACTCAGCCCATCCTGACTGCTATCCTCAGTCTAGCCCAAAAGCATGAGAGTAGAAGAAAAAATCTGTCCAGCTGGTTGTTTGGAAGAATCACTGATAATAGTGGTTTCTAGTTAGGCTATTCTGGATACAATTGTCCTGTGCACCATGCATGTTGAGCTGGAGCCATGGGCGGTTGCGTATCTTTGAGTAGGAAATCAAACCTCTATCACAGAGAGGGAAAACTGCACTGGCTGAAAATAAAATCTAGGTACTGGGGTGAATCCCATTGCATTGTGTTCTGAAAACATTTATTGAGTGCTTCTGTGTGCAAGACACTGTTGGAACCTCAGACTGCTTTATCAGTTTCTGAAGGAGAACTGCAAGTATTTTTTTTCTTACTTGTTTTCCTTGTGGTCAAGCAATTAGTTAAGACACCTAATTAGCAGCTATTGTACCTCTGTGCAGACAATTTACAAGTCTGTTCTCCAAAAGGGGAAATGTTAATGAGAAGAGAATCCTGTGGCTGAACTCTGGAGGGGACAACTGTCTCCCTTCATTGTATTCACTGGGCAACTTCCTTCCTTCAGTGTGCTGAACTCAGTCTGAAAAAGCCTCCAGCTACTCACGTGACACAGGGTTTATTTTTACCTCCTCAGATTGAAACCCTATTGCTAGTTTAGTGAGCCCTCTTGACCAGCATGAGCAGGTAATGTGAAAAATCAAAACTGACAGCATATTTAAATCACACCCCTAACCCACATTGGGTATGTGTACATCTCATGGTACCATTTAAATCCCCAGATGAAAAAGCAAGGGACATTATTACAATTGCTGGAGGATGGGTCCTGAAGGTAGAACTTTCCAACTACTAAGGACCAAGGATTGGGCAGTCTATGTTTAAGTTGCAAGGGGTGGGGGGCGGGGGGGGAACATTTAGCCACTGACCATTTAAGAAACCTGGAGAAGCCACAAACTATTAAGGTATATGTTCTTATTTTTGTCCAACACACACCTATAGCTACTATAGAATTTCCAGTCCTAAGCAAGATCAGTAGGGAATCATCTTTTTCTCCTCTTGGTGCAAAATAACCAGTTTTATTCATGAAGTATTTTTGTGAATTGCCATTAAACACTTTGTTAGTTGAATAAGGAAATGGCAAGCTCATAAACAAGTGTTTTTTTCAACCCAAGTGTTGATGATATTACTTTTGCTTCTGGATTTTCTTGAGTTATACTCTGCCTATATGTAAAATGGAAAAGAACCTTGTGAATTTTGAATCCTAAATATTTCTGTGTATGGGAAGGGGAAGTAGAAATCTGACAAGGGAGGCAAATCAGAGGCTCTTGTGAGGAGGAGGAAAGAATAAGCATTCCCATGTTGGCAGGACTTTGAGAATTTGCCTTTTCTGTCCAAAACCAATATCTGAGTCATGATGTCAATACTTTTGAGACTAGAAGCAAATATTGAGTATTAGAAATAGAGAACTTCCTTTTTGTTAAAGGGGCAAGGAAGCACCCTTTGACTTATCAAAATTCCTTCCACAGTTAAAGATGCTCAGAGAATAGAACACTCAATTTTGAGCAATCTTCATAAGGTAGGATAATGGGAGATTTGCTTCACATACAAAGCTTTGTATATCTTCCAGTAAGTGCACTTAGTTCCTCCAGCATTGATCAGTGAGGCTGTGGGTCTCCGAGTTCTGTATGGAATGTGGCTTCAAATTCTCTTGACTTCTGATTCTACCCTGGCTGCAACGACCTGTTCACACAGGCTTCAGGCAGCTTTCTGCAGGTAGAAATAAACAGCATCTTGCTTGGGTGTGTATCCCAGGCCTCCTGAATTTGTTTCAGGAATTCCCTGACATCATGTCCCAGTGGGACTGTCAGAGCTGTTTGGCAGGTTTGCAGGTGCATCCTAGAAGCCTAGGAATTAATGATCCTTTGGGAAACTCTTGGCCAATGGGAGTTGAGAGCTGAGGAATAAATGCTTTCTCTTTCTCTTCTCATCCCCTAGGGTAACCACTTTTAAGGCACATTTGACAAGGCTTCTAAGAAGGTCTTAAGGGATCTAGCATTGCAGTGTCTACAGTGCGGGCCAGATTGATAGCATGTTTTTGTGTTGCACCCCCCCCTCCCCTCCGCCCATTCCTGTCTCAGTCCTATAGTCCCTCCCTCCTGCCCAGGCATCCTTTGTCAAAGAAACCACTTGCATACAAAGTTTGTCTCAGGCTCTCTTGAAAAAGCCTGTCCTAAACACATTCTATTCTTAACCCTCCACCCCTCCCCCGCCCACCACCATCCTCTGCCTAGGTGTGTAATTTCAGACTAAATTCAGTCTTACTGCTGTTGGGACATTATTAGTGAATATGAAAGATCCCACTTTTACATTTCCAATATGGTTTTAGCACCAGGGGCCAGTGGACAGAAATGATCCCATTAAAATGGCCAATGACCTATTTTTTTTTTCCTTTTGATATAGGAGAGGTTCTTCTTATGTGTGTTTCTAGCTCCCTGTATTGCTCCTTTGTGAGCCTCATTATAAAACCTTGACCTTCAGGAAAGAAATGAAAGGATAGGGACATTTCATGGTACTCGTGTTCATTCTCTGGATGCTTTTTGATCTTTGCAAAGTATAAACAGTCTGGGGAGAGTGCTGATGAGGCCAGTGCTGTAGCCTTGATCCTGGCATGAGCTGATTAGCCTTGCATGGCAGAAAACCATCACATAGGCTGAAGGTGCATTCTGAATTCTGGTGGAACATGGTGTGTCTGCTCTTGGCCACCCAGGGTAGCAGATGACAATGTGCATTTCACCCTCCCTCCCGAACACGAAACACAACCTCCCTGTGACAGTGATTCGGATGTGCAGTGTTGCCCGTGATGAGACGAACACGTTGATGTAATGGGGCATTTATAGGTGGCTGAGCAGGGCTCAGATAGGACTCATGTAGGCAGTGCCCTGAAGTTAGGAGTGGGAGGGCAGGAAACCATCAGAACTGTTTGCAGAGGAGACCAGGGACTTGGGCAGATGCTGGATGCGAGCAGCGTGGCTTCAAGGCACACAACCTAGGTGTGGTTCTCCTCTAGCAGGGAGCCGAGGAGGGGCTGGGTTCTCCACTCCCCGTGGCATCTCTGAGGCATCGGTGGGATTGGTTCCATGCTGAGATGGCACAACCACGTAGCCGTGGGCATTTGTGCATATGTGGAAGGGGATGGGGACAATGCTAAGAGAATCAGAGTCAGCCAAGCTGCCAAGTGCTCTTAAAACTGTGCTTACGGTGCACTCACTGTGGCACTTTCTTTCTTGTCCCAAATGAGTTGACTCTGCAGCCATGTTTCTAATGGCAGTGGGTCATCTGGCAACTCAGGAAGCTGCTGTTGTCTCTGAATTTCAAAGAATGCCTGGTGACCCCCCAGGAGGGCCACAGCTTGGCAGAGACTTTGCTAAGGGTAGAATTCGTTCTCCAGGGTAAAGCATGTTTGAGTTTAATTTTGTGTTCTAGGAATGTGGAGTGGTTTTTATTTTTGAGGTGAAATTCATATAGCTTACAATGAACCATTTTAATGTATACAAGCAGTGGCATTTAGTGTATTTACAATGTTGAGCTACCTGCTTGCAAAATATTTTCATCACCCCCAAATAAGACCCTGCAGGAATGTCATAATGTGGTTTTAATACCTGACTATGATGATAATTGCTTTTTTATGAGGAGCCAAAAAAAGTTCTAAGAATAAATATATACTCCTTGTTAATTTTATTCTATTTTTTAATGACATAACTTTATTTTTGTTCCTTCCAATTTATAGATGCAATGTATTTTCAATTCAGGAAACTAAAAAAATAATTGTGAAAATCATAAGGCAAAAGAATACCCAGACACCATATGAAGAAGGTAGAAGACTAGTTGGGACAAAGTTCTAGCAAAACCTTTTGCTAAGTTTACATGCTCTGCTCTATAGCCCATGTCTGGATCAAGACAAAGAGTCATGGATGACAATTCCCTGAAAGAATTTGGACAATGTGTCTTCCTGAAAGTCCCATGTGATTTTTGCCCTTCTTCTTCTGGTATGCTTGAGAATTATTGGTTACACAGCAGGAGTGGTTTACAATCAAGTCAGACTAGAGGTAAAAATCCAAGCCCTGCTGCTTACTACCTATGTGACTTTGGCAAGATGGGTAACATTTTTGTGATCCTTGGTTTTCTTATCTGTAAAATGGGGTTGGTATCTGCCTCGTGAGTTTATTGTGAAAGGTAAATGCCTGGCACATAGTGCTGAGAAAATGAAAATGTTTTAAAAAGAGACAACCATAAAGACAGGCAAAGATACAGATGTTTGGGGGCCAGCTCAGGCCAGCACCTCTCTCATGGCAGGTTTGATTTAAGCTCATGCTACCAAAAATGGAATCAAACTCCCACATACTAAAGCCAGGATGGCAAATGTCTACTGTTGGGCATTGTTCACTACTGCCAGAGACTGTCTCCCAATTTACAGCAAGATCACTTTGGGTAGCAAGTGACTCTGTGGTACGTCAAAAACGTACCAGAGAAATGGCAGTAAGTTGTGAAGGGAAGGTTGTGTGTTCTGTACCTGACTAGCTCAGTTGCATGGGAGTTTCGGAACAGGCCCCTCCCAAGGCTATAAATGACACTGGCGTGACAGGCATGGACCTGCTGCCGATGGTAGGATGCCTGATTCTCATGAGGCTGAGAAGAAACTCATGCCCCGAGGGCTGGTTTTGAGTAGGACCTGAATACATCATTTCCTGTGATCCAGGTATGGAATGCAATTTAGAATCCCATTAGTTTTGCCTGGGTAATATATCCAGCCTCTCCAATTTGTTATTTATTCAGGAAATTGTTGAACATCTATGGGTTAGATGCTACCCAAGGTGTTGACATCTGGAAACGAGACATGGCCCTGGCCATCATGAGAGTCCCAGGCTGGAATGGCCATTCCTTGGAGCATCCTGGGGTTGGGGGGGGGGGGGGGTGTCTATCACCTCTCAAGACATATATCCCATCCATCAGAAAAGCTTTCCATGACCAGACACATTTGGGAAACCGTGAGTAGGACATAAGTTTCATTAGGGTTTAAGACCTCTAAGATGTGGTAAAGGGAAAAAAGACAAAGTAACTTAATGTTCCCAATGTTAAAGTAAATAGGAAATCTTTTTGCCACTTAAAACTTCTTAAGGTAGCCTGGACCTGGTATTCCCTGTGGGTCTAGAAGAAATCTGTCCTAAGTTTTCCAGACTGAGATTCATAAACCAATACAAAAATTATACTTCTTCTATAGATGCAGATGTATGTCATGCCTTGGGAAACTTTGAGATCTGATTCCATTTCAAAACCCCCCCGAAAGAGATGGTAAACTGAAATGTTTGTGCAGCCAGCCAGCTTAAGATCAGTAGGAGTGGCTGGCTGGGAGTTTGTCTGTGCTCACTGACAAATTGGTGGCAGTGCTGTGACCTGGAAACACACATCCCTCCGCTCCAGTTGGTCTCTGCCGGGTAGTGTGAATGTAGGTCAGACCAGTAAGCACTTGTTTCTTAGGATAGCATGGAAACCTGTATTTTTTAGATTTGAAATTTCACAACTGCAACCTTGTAAAACACTGTACCGGCCAAACAAAACAACAAAAACACACTTCTATAGGCCAGCCCTTGGAGAGGAGCTACCAAGCTGTGACCTCACCCTGGGGAGATGGGTGGGAACCCTTTGCAGATTAGTAAGATCTGTAAAACAAAGGGTCTGGGAGTTCCCAAGGCAATTACCATGCCTAGGTAATTATGTTGGTGACCACACCCTCCATGCTCTGGAGATTCCCTGCCTGTGCCTCTTCCTTGGCTCTCAGTCAACAGCATTGACACAGTTGATGCCTTTCTTCCCAGAGACGGGTTCTGCAGTTAGCTTGCAGGGCAGCTCCTCCCTCTGCTTGGCTGGTTTTCCTTTTCTCCCCAAGTCTGGAAATGTTGGAAAGCCCAGGGTATAGTCCTGGACTCTTGGTTCTTCCTCATTTACACTCGATTCCTCAGAGATAGCACACAGCCTGTGCTGCTAAAGCCCTGTGAGTGCATATTTATATTACTAGCCCAGTTTTCATTCCTGAACTCCACAGATGTATCTACAAGTCTCTTCTTCAGTCTAGTAGATCTTGAACCTGGCAGATCCAAAGCAGAATTCCTGATTTTTTTCAATCCCCAAAACTTCTCCACACACGTCCTTCCTCATCTTGATCACTGGAGGCAACGGACTTTATGGCTAATTCCTTCCCTTCCTTTAAGTCTTGAACGCTCCCTTCTCAAGGAAACCTGTTTCAGATTGTGCAGCCTACCTTTGGTACGTCTGGTTCCTCCTACTCTTATCAGTCTTCTTCCACAGCACTTCCTTCTAATCCACAACATGTTTTTATGTTTGCTCAGCATCTGCCTGCCCACATTAGAATGTGAACTCCACAGGAGTTGAGGATACTTGTCTGTTTTATTTCCTAAGATACCCTGGGATTCAATATGAAGCACATAGTAGATAATAAATGTTTGAATAAATAAATTCTAGTTGTCATCTGGCAAGGAACTCAAGAGAAGATGTGCTTCAAGGAACAAGCTTGTCATAAAAGCTCAAGTGTTAATGCCCACTAATTAGTGACCATTAATTGGATTGAACCGCAAACCATTGGGAGTATAAAGACAAGGAATGTCTTTAAAATGTACTTGGTATGTGGAAACACTGTTATAGTCAGGGAAAATTTTAAGATGTATGTTAATAAGTGTATATATAATGTGTTTATAGATTCATAGACACTTCTTTTAATTTTTTTTTTTTACATTTATTTATTTTTGAGAGACAGCACAAGTGGGGAAGGGGCAAAGAAAGAATGAGACACAGAATCTGAAGCAGGCTCCAGGCTCTGATCAGTCAGCACAGAGCCCGATGTGGGGCTTGAACTCACAAACTGTGAGATCATGACCTGAGCCAAAGTTGGATGCCCAACCAACTGAGCCACTCAGGTGCCCCTAGACACTTTTCTTCTGATCACGAGTTTCATGTTTTGTTTGATAGGCCAAAAATTCTAGGGGATATCTACCTATTGAAGCATTCCACCAGCTTTCGGCTAGGGTTCCAAATTTAAAACAAAACAAAAAAAACATGTACTGCAGGCTTCTCCCTCTACTGATAGCTCATTTCCTAGTGTGTTGCTAATCTCCAGTTTTGCCCCAAAGATAGTATTTTAAAAACTTTCACACTGAGTTCCTTTGTGTATCAAAGGCCAAGTTATTATCAAAATTATTACTCATGTTCTTTGTCATGCAAAAAAGCATAAGTAATGTTTTTAATAATGCAAGCCATTAAAAAGTGGATGGGCTGAATTCATTGTGTCTGTTTCTAGCCTGCTTTGGGAAAGAATTTTTCTCCACACAACGGTGTAACCCCTTAATGCCTGCATGAGTCTTTCCCCCTGTTTTTTGATACAGAGTTGAACGTCCCTTTCATTTAGAAACTCAGAGCTAAAGCTTCAGCCTTTCAAATCCCTGCCCCCAAGATGGAAAGGTATTGAAAGGAACAGTTTTACTGTGAGAAACAACTTTCTTTGGGGAAAAAAAAAAAAATTGCTTTGGAAGAAAATAAAAGTTCTGGATTGATTTTTAAGTGTGACTGAGACTCCTTTCTTCAAAATGGTCTAGGGGTAGGTTCTTCGGACAGGTGGTACTTGAGGAGTTAGGATGCCCTTCAGGATTGAGGCCTTTGCACTGGCAAGCTTGAAAGTGAGAATGTGGTACGTGTGGAACATGTACCCTTCATTTCCCTACACGATGCCAAAGCAGACATCGAGATCAGGAAATCCTTGTCCAGAGTCTCACGCTATTATCTTTAATTTTTAATTTTTTAAATGTTTATTTGTTTTTGAGAGAGAGATTGAGAGCACAAATGTGTGGAAGGGGCAGAGAGAGAGGGAGACACAGAATCTGAAACAGGCTTCAGGCTCTGGGCTGTCAGCCCAGAGCCCCATGTGGGGCTCGAACCCACGGACTGCGAGATCACGATCTGAGCCAAAGTTCGATGCCCAACTGACTGAGCCACCCAGGAGCTACCCACCCCCGACCCCCCGCCCTTTTTAAAAGTTTATTTGAGAGAGCATGAGCAGAGAGGTGCAGAGAGAGACAGAATCCCAAGCAGGCTGTGCTCTCTCAGCACAGGGCCTGATGCAGGTGGGGCTCAAACCCATGAAATGTGAGGTCATGACCTGAGCCGAAATCAAGAGTCTGATGCTCAGCTGACTGAGCTACCCAGGTGCCCCCACAGTATTTTTTAAATGTGGTAGTCCAAGCAGCCACCACCAGTCACATTGAATTGGCATGTGAAATTACCATAATGGATACAATTTTAAAAAGCAAAATATTTTTAAAAGATGGAGGGCAATTCAGGTAGACCAACACCAAGTCAAGGCCAAATTCAGGTACCTCTGGTCGTTGCTGCTGTGTCACCAGCCTTCCTCAGTTCCAAAACTTGGGTTCCTGTACAGGCTTTTGACCAATACCTCGTGGCCTTCTCCAGGATGTCTCAAACCTTCAGAAAAGGCTTCAGAGCAAGACCCAGTGAGAGTGGTTACCCGAGCTTCCTCTTGGCTTACCCCAGGGTGATTTGAACATCCTGGCCACACATAACCATCATCTTCATCCCAGACTCTTCAATCATGTGTCACACAGATGTGACAAGTTCTGAGTTTCCTTCAGAAGAATCAGGTGGCCTGCAGCTTTAATTCCTTTTCCAAATAGCAGTCTTGGTTCTAGTTAAGAGTCCCAGCCTATAAAGTAGTTACATAATGGGGGACTAGGCAAGAAGGCTGGGACTAGAATAGCTCTCCAGGGAGAGGAATGCGCATTGTAACTTTCTCAAACCCCAAATCTGTAAATGCTGCTTTGCTGTTGAAAGAAATTGCTGTTTATTTTTCCCTTCTAGTTTCAGAGAAGAAATGTGAAGGATCAAAAGAATGGATTTGCCTGGATGCTAGCGTGGCCTGATTAGGTTGGAATTAGTCTTTTTCTCTCTTCACTGAGAGAAGCAGAGACCATCTGCGGGAATTATTCAAATTCGTGTGCCTTCCAGGGAAGCTGTTTTATTTGCCACTGCATTTATTGTAGCACCAGGGAGCTTGACAGCCATTCCAAACTCTTGCCGCAATAGGCACCAGCCTTGCCTTTGGCCATTAGATTAACAAAAGGAAAAATTAACTTTCCTCCAGCTGAAAATTAACACCTTAGATTAATTAAAAAGCAAATGTGATCAAGTCCCCTGGATCTTTCTCTGAAGGTCCCTTCTGCAGGGGCTTCAGGACTGCAGTGAAGCTTCTCAGCTCATGGCAGGGGGTGGGAATGTTTCATCAGGATTAATTTATAATGTAACTTGCCCAATGTGAATAGAAAGAAAACCAGTGGGAATCTAAACCCTCTCTTGCTCCACACAGAAGGGATGTCACTGCTGTTTGTTTTGGAGATGGGGAGGGAGCTAAGATATGCGTGTGGGCTGCATGCTTCATTCTCAGGTCACCTTCTGTCCACATCCCAGGTGCCCCAGGTACTATCTGTGTGACCTTGGGCACCTACTCCATTTCTCCAAAACTTTTCTCATCAAGGAAATGGGAATAAATAACAAAACCTAGAAGCCACGGATCCCTTAGCATATAATAGGCACTCATTAGATGGCAGTCCTCATTGTCAGCATATTAATGAGGGCTGTGTGGTTAGAGGTGCTTTGACACTTCTTACTGATCTTACAAACACAGGTGATGTTGACAATTATCTGTTATTACTTGGTCTTTGGGACCAATACTGCTAATAGTTTTAATTATGCTTTTGCTGCCTGCAGTTTTGTTAGGAGGGATCTGGTTTGACATACCTCAACATCTAATAGACTATGTCATAGCAGATTTCCTTCCATTTTTGTTTCTTCTTTGAAGATGTAGAAACATTGCTGCTTTCTTAATTCTTTCAACTACAAATTTGGCATCTTCTGGACTCTTTCACGTGGCATTGAAAGCTTTTTCTACCTCAACCCATGGACCATAAAATACCCTGGCCACACTGAAATGTCTACATTTTTCAAACCATTAGGGATTTTTCAACTCTCTGCTTTGACTCATACGAGTTTCCTTGTGTTTGAGACCTTTTCTCCCCTCTGGGTCTGGGATCTGGAAAACTCCTCTTTACCCTGAGAGGTAACCCCACCCCAAAAACCCATCTCTTTGTCTCTGATGCTCTCCTCTGATCTTAATCCACATCTTGGTCTCATTCTTCTCTACGGGAACATTTCTCCTTACATTCTGTTGCCTTTTAGTTTTGTGTATGACAATAACAATATCATTAAGGTAGTTAATTTATGGGGCAAAATCACTCTCCACAGTTAGTAGAATATGACCATGCACTAGGCATGATGTGAAGAATGTACTTATGTATGCTTTCCAACAACTTCATGAGATGAAAAGTAGGACTTTCTGTAGTTGGCAAATGGGGAAACTGAGGCTCAGATGTACTTGCCATAGTCCCACAGCCAGCCTGTGGTAGGGGAAGGGCTGGAACATGGGCCAGTTTGTCTCTCAAGCCCATACTTCAAGACACGTGCTATGCTTCCCAGGTGTTGCCAGGACAATTCTATTCTATTATGATGCTCATGTCGGTCCCTCTTTTTAAAATTGTATGTCCTCTGTGGTCTAGGCATGGCTCGTCTGTCATTTCATTCCCTCGGCCTTGCACGAGCCTGCTACCTGGTGGGTACCTAAAGTGTGGTGGAAGGATTGAATTGGGTATGTGGGGGCTAGCAGAGACCAGAGTTGAGGACAGTGGCCCCCTACTCTCTGAAATATGACACAGTCCCATAATGACATCAGTTTGTGTGTCCCTCAGACAATGACTAATGATTCTCAGTCTTCCTGAGCACATTAAGACACGATTAAATTCTGTCAGCTCAGCTCTCCTGCCTTCTAAATTAGAGCAGCAAGCATGGTTTCTCTCCTCAAGTCACGTTTTCCTGCAGCAGATTCCATTCAACCTCCTGACACCAATTTGTGTGATATTTCAGCATTTAGCACGCAGACAGGAAAATGGTATCCCGCTTGTGTCCTCTGGGCAGACAGCCCACTTTGAGGTTCAGCCATGTGGTTTGCCCTCGCCCCAAGTCTGGCCTACTCTATTGAAATTCTCCTCCTGAAATTCACTCATTAAACTCTCCCATGATCCATCACGATGAAACTGATTATCGCAGTGTTGTCTTTTACCATTATTAATCTTTGGAGATTGATGCTCGCTGGTGCTTCTGACTGACTCACATGATTCCAGCTATTAATCTTTATCTCAATCAAATTATTTACTGTTTTAACTTGGAAGGTCTTGCTGCCTCTGGGGCTGAATCTTATCAGCTCTGATGGCTTCACAGTGAAAACTATTTTTTTTTAAATCCCATCAACTTTTTGGTTTGCAAACAACTTCTACCCACAAGAATTCCTGGATCGCCATGTTGTTTACTGGAGTCCCTTTCCAAACACTATTTTCTCCACCTTTTTGTCTGTCCTCCTCCTTCATGGGGGCCAATTAAATGTGGTACCTGAGAAATGACCTTCAAAATCTTTCCAATCACGTACCTAATTCACAGGAGGCTACTGCAGTGGACATAACCTATCCCAGTTTTGCACCACAACCACACCTCCTACAAACTACTCATGGCTAATAACTCAAAGTGTTGGGAATACTAAGGCAGACCTATTCCTGGAAGATAAGAGACTTACTTGTTTCCCGTTTTGGCTCTAAGACTCCCTTATGACTTTTCAGAACCTGCCTTAGACTGCAGGGCAGTCTGTAACACTCTGACCCCATCTTCTCTCCCTCTCTAGTTCACTTGGGGTCAGATTGCAGCATGGTCTGATAGCTCTCCAGTACTGTTCCAGCTTCCTTTCTGAGGATCTAGACTAACAACTCTCTCCAGACAGAGACCTGGCTGCACCTGGAGAGTTTAACTTTAATGGAGAATGATATTAAGGGGATGAGAGCAATCGGTATATCAAAAACCAATAATCTCTCAAGGAGAAAAATGAATCAGTAAAATTATTAGCAGAATAAAATTGAAATAGCTAGTTTCTAAGACAGGGCATGCAGCATTTGTTATTTTAGGGATTCAGTAGATGGAACACTGCCTAATTAACCTAATTAAGATTCGCTATATTCATGAGGATGCATTCACATACTTCTCAAACAATTGGAGGTCAAAGGTGGGAAAGAGACATGACAAATACTATAAAACAGGCTACGGTACAGTTATGTACCCTGAGTTATCCTGCAGATAATCATGTGTTTTTTATTTTGTATCTGGGTGATTTTATTTATTTTTTAATTAAGAGATGTAAGCTGCTTTCAGGCTTATGTGATAATAAAGGAGATCTAAAAGGATGGAGATAACAGTCTTAAGAAGACTAAGTTTCAGGAAACTAATACCCTGCTTCACCGGTTGGGGACTGGCTGAATGAAAGGCTGATCTGATAGAACCTTGACCTTGGAGGAAGGAAACTTGGAGTGTAGTCCACAATAAGCCAGTAATTCATACCTGTTGTACATTGAGGTAGGATGGGCCAGCTGAGTGTGACACGCCCTTCCAGTGAATCTTCATAGATTCTTCCTGCAGAATCTAGCAGGAACCTCAACTCATTGGCTATTGAAGGTTTGTGTTGATGAGTAGTGTTTCATGTCTAGAAAGCCGAACATCGCTGAATGATTCCAGAATGTTCAAAATGAATAAAATTCAAGATATACACATGTTGGCCAGCTAAAAGTATAGAAAGGGGATTTAAAAAAGGGCATAATCCCAGCTGTCTTCCAGAAAGCAGATTTCATGGGATGACTTACTCAAGGTTGTTCATGGAGCTTCTGCTATGTTTTAGGCACTGTGCTAGGTATCAGCATTGTTTGGGGATCACTCTGTTAGCATAATTCCATAGATGAGTCCAAATCCCTGGTTAACTAGTACCCTGGCGGTCCTCCTCCTTCTAGTCAAAGCAGAAAGAGACAGTTTGAGTAGTGGAGTAGTGGTGGAGAATGAATTCAGCTCTTCTCTGCGTGAAGCCCACACCTTCAAAGGTGGAACTCACTTCCTATCTGAGGAATGAAGTGTATACAGATCCAAACTAAAAGCTTTCTATCACACTGTCTTTTAACATTTCTTGCTGCTTTTAGAAAGGGGAGAGAGAATCGGATTTGGTGACACCACTTCTAATGGAGTCTTTACCTTTGATGGTTTTTGAAGGAAGGATCATTGTACGTGCTCGCTATGAAATACTTTCTTTCTCGAAATGTCAGTTTGCTTTTTTCCAGTTACAGACAGGGATTCGTATATGGCACTGTGATCCTGGGGTCTGGAGCGGATGTACTGGTGGTTCCAAGGAGGCCTCTGCCCATACAGTGAAAATTTTCAAGGATGGTTCTCCTGCTTGTGGTGGTCTGAGTCTGTCTCAGGCCCTCTGAAGCCCTGGATTTTACCAGTCTGGCATCTCACTGCCTTTCCACCTCTTCCAGGCAACATTGCATTGCAGGGGAGTCGTTCAGGGAAACCAGACAGCCATCCTAACTCTAATGGAGCTAACCTGTGATGCCAGTAACTAACTGGTTGGTTATAGCTGGCTCGATGCTCTCTCCAGTCATCCAAAACATTCCCCCCACTCGGAACCCCCTTCCCTGGGTCTCTAGGAGAGCTGAATTCACCTCGCTACCATATTCTGTTTTGAAGTTAGCATTTAATACATTTGTCAGTACTGATTACACAATTATTTCAGGCTCTCTGAAAAAAGCTTGGCAAATATACAAAAGCACAAGGAAGAAAAACATTCTTTCATCTTTCTATGACAAATACATATTTTTTTCCCTTTTTTCTACATCAGGGATCTTATTGCCCATACTGTGATGTTACCACTTTATACTCAATACTGCATTTTCCATATTTCCTTGCCTTAAATCTTTTATAAGAGGAGTTTTAGAACTGCATGTCATTTTATAGGTTGGATGTGCCACACCCTATTTAACCACACTTTTGTTAGATGTTTGGAGTATTTTCCCCCTCTAATATTTGTCTTCTCTGTCAGGTCTGAACTGTGTTCAGCTCTTTTTGGACATCCGTGATATTTTTTCCAAGGATAAAATCTTCAAAGTAAGGTTGTTGCCTTCTAGAAAGTGGATTTCATGGCATCCATGGGGGGAAAAAAGGCTATTTTACAAGTTTTGTGGATTTACATCATCTACACCTGTTAGAGGAGGACCCTTGGATTAAATTCGCCGGCGTGCTGCAGGTCACCACAGTGGTGGTTTCTAACGCTGGTTAATTTGATAGGTCAAAATGGGTTCCTCATTGTCATAAACACTTTGTTACTGAACCTGAATTTTTTAAGTGTTTTCCTTTTAGGTTCACTGGATTTTTGTGTGTTTCCCTTTATTTTTTCTATTTTACTTGTCATGCTTTATGTATTGTCCACTGTAATTAAAGTATCATTTTTATTGGCTTGTAAACTCTTAATTAACATAGCAGAGAGTTCATAGCCATTTGTCTGGCTTTTCTATTTTAACAATAAAATTTTTATATTTCATTTTAATAAGGCCAGATATTTCTAAAATCTTTTTTATGTTCTCTTCCTTTGCTTTCTGATCACCTTACGCTGAGAGGGAATAAATGTAAACTATGTTCACTTTTCGATCTTCTGATTGAATTATTTTAAACTTTCTCTGACCTGAATTTTCTTTGATGTATAAGGGGGGTAGCTGTTCAACATTTTGAGGTGGGGAGGGATCTAAGTACCAATTATGAAATATCTCCTTTAGGAATTTAAATGCTACCTTTTGACTATATTGACTATGTACATCAATATTTAATTCCACCCAGCTACCCTTGGGTCAATACAATCATTTTAGTTACTGTAAATTTTAAATATGTTTTAACATCTAGCACTTCACATTCCTTGGATTTTTCTTTTTAATTTGGAAATTATCACTTAAATTCTACTTTTCTTCTGTTTAACCTGTGAGTTTTCCCTTTTGATTATTGTTGGAAATGTTCCTTGGGTGCTTAAGCTTACCTCTTTAGTTAGCTTGCTCTCGGATTTCCCTCCCTTACCCTTCACTACCTTACACAACATAAGGCTTCCATTTCAGACCACAGACCTCTTTGAGTGTTAATACCTATTAACACCAAACACCAGTAAGTGTTAATAATCCTTATTCTTACCTTTCCCATTCCTACTGTATTTCTACCCTTCTCCTTCTAATTGTTTAATGTATGTCTTTCAACCTAGACAGTTTAATAGCTCAACCTTTGGGAAAGGTATACTTACTTTTCAAGTTAGAACTTCTTGCATTTTTTGTTTTTCATACCGTGGGATTTGGAAAGTACCTACATATTCTCAAAACTGAAGGACACCCATGTGAACAGTAATCTCAAACTGCAATTTGCCGCATACCTCCACTTGATCTCAGTGGAGGGAAACAAATGTCTAGCTCCCAGGTTTGCATCCCCTGCAACAGCTTGGTGATCCATTCTACAAACTACCATATGGACTATAGGGCTCATGTACATAGAAACTATATTTCTCTCCTACTCCCTTCTACAAGTGGAATAATAGGTTTTACATCAAAATCAAATGTAATACTGTGAAACATTATCAGGTGCTTTTAATAAATTAGCATACATGTTTTGCAAGTAAGTTTCCTATCCTCTTTTCACATTCCCCCTGCCACTTGCTCTTTCAGTGACCCAGAGTGTCTGTCACTGTCCACTCTTACCTAGATGCTGTGAGTTAGTGTAGACATCTTCTAAGAAGAGGACAACATCATGGGTAAGAGCATGAGTTTAAACTTGATCTATACAAGGCAGATAGTAAACACGTTTGACTTTTTATGTGCCGTAAGTCTCTTTTGCAAGCCATCTCTATCATTATAGTGAAACACAGAGACAACATGTAAATGAATGAGTATGGCTGTGTTTCAGTAGAACTTTATTTACAAAAATAGATACCAGGCTGGGTTTGGTCCCTGACATGTGGTTTGCTGACCACTGGTTAGAGGTGCAGGTTCTGGAGCCCAGTTACCTGAGAATGAGTATCTGTTCACTAATTTCTAGGTATGTGATCTAGGGTAAGTTTCTTACTGCCTTGTGCCACAAAAATAGGGCATTCGTAAAATGAGGATGATTATAAAATATGCTTTATAGGGTCCCTTTGAGGATTGAAGGAATTAGTACAGGTAAAGCTTCTGGAATTTATGTGCCTGGGAACATAATAAGCCCTAAACTCAATGTTGAATGTTGTGTTAGTTGGAGGCCAGTGCACTACATAGACACTGAGAGAACATTTGCAGCTTTTTCTTTCTCTTAACTTCTATTGTTTAAGCCTTGGGTCCTCTCCCAGCCCTCCCCAGAGTAAAATCTTTAAGGAAATGCCAGTGGAGAGGTATAACTGCTGTCTGTGCTGTTGTTTTATTTCCAGAAGGGAACATTGTAGTGGCAACAGAGGGTCTTTCCAGGATACTTTGTAACACAAAAAAACAAGGTCGGCTTTGTTATAGCTGCAGAAAATCTCATTGCTTGTATTTCTTTTCACATGGTTTGCCAGTCAAGATCTATTTACTCCATGGTTTCTTGGCTAATTATTTCCAGCATGGCACTGATTGAGCTGTTAATAAAGTGTGAAGGTGCCTTGCAGATACATTCTGAGCCTTAAAGAAGCCATCTACATCTCAAACTGCAAACTGCTGTGTCCTCCAATCCCTCCAATATTCTGGCGATAGCATCTCCAATTGTAAAATTAATCAAACTTCTTTCAGTGACAGAAATGTTAATTTAAAATTTTTGTCACAATTACCGGGAGTGTTATTGCAGCTTCTGACTTGTAATTAATTTCTCCTTCCCTTTTTCCATCGCTGGGTTAGTCTCCTTTGTAATAGTGATAAATGAAATAGCTGCCTGACCTGTTTTTTTTTTTTTTTATTTAAAATAAATTACTTTACAAGAAAAAAATTACCTCTAGGTAATCAACACCTTCAGATAAACAGGGGAACATGGGGCATTAGGTACTTTATTGTTTCTCTCTGTCTTTCTTTTTAATTTGTGTGTCTTCAGTGATTGAAATGACAAATGGAGAAAGAGCACCATGAGTCTACTTTTATGGCTGTGTTCCCATGTGGAACTAATTTGGGTTGCGGTGTTGGTTTTTATGGGTGCTGGGGAATACCAGCAAAATCAGAGTGTGATACTAAGACATTGTAAATTAGAATAAAAGAAACCCGCAGGGAAAAGAGGAAACAAGATGTTATGTTTACTTGAGCAATAATTAGAAAGTGTAGTGCCCCCTCAGTGTGAACAAGCCCCTCGCTACTCCCAGTGTGGGCTCAGACTAGATGCATGGTGGCCCCCAGGGGAGCTTGCCAGAAATGCAGGATCTCAGGCACAGCCCCAGTCCCACTGAATCAAACAAATCCTCCTGTAACCTGTGTACGTACTAGAACTTGTAAAACACTGAAGCACAGACTTAACGATGAGGTGTCTCGGAGGCAGGTACAAATGAGGTTTATAAACAAGTAGCAAAGCTCATGGTACCTCATTACTACTTGTGCAGAGAATAAGAGATCCAGGATGCATATTGGAATTTCAGAACGTGAACAATTCAAGGAATAGGGAGGAAAAGAGGTAATTACAAACAGGAATTGGTTTTTTTGTCCCCCTGCAGGAAGGCCTAGCTTTCCCATGAGTGTATCAGAATTGCCAACTTTGGGGTGGCAGGGACCATCCAGCTCTACCACAGGAGGTCCCCAGACATCTGAGTGGAAAGAGTAATGGAAGGGAATCTACTGGATCCTGTAAAAATCCAAAGCAGTTGGTATTAGAATGTAAAAAGCTTTTGTTGTGTAAATGGGTTGTTGAGTTGGTTTAGCTGAAGTGATTTTGAGAGAATGAATAAAGATTTTCCTACTTCTTGAAATTGAATGATGGGATATGGGAGGCTGTAACCTGGCTGAGGTGCTGGAGGCTAAGATCAAGTGGGTGCAGCAATGCTCGGGACCCATGACAGGCCAACCCCTCTGCTATGCACTGGAAGTACAGCTGTGAGGACACTGTGGGCTCTACTCTGGAGGAACTCAGAGTCTGAATATGGAGGGCAATGGTCTTGGTTTCTCTCTAGGGCTTGGCTTATTACTTTCTTTCTAGTACACTGCTTTTCTCAGTAATCCAGTCAGTGACTCTATATTTAGCTTCTATTTTGCCTCAAGACATTATCACAAGTAAAGCTAATGAATAGCGGTGAACTCTGGGCTACATTCCCTTGAGTTGGGACAGTTGGGGACTTGTGATGTCACTGGGAATGCACAAGGTAATTAAAGAGGCTGCCTTTTAAAATCTCTACCCTAGGTAAAGGGCTATGAGAATAAGGATTACACACACAATGCTTTTCTGGGGAAAGCAAGACTGGTTTGGGATCTTTGTTGTGAAATCCTCTGTCAAAATTAATTAAGGGAACCACATAATTATAATTTATGTATCTAGATGGCCCCCGATGGTTTGTTTATTAATAATGGGATTTGTTTTGAAACATCTGAAATAGCAATGAAAAGACTAAATGGCCTTTTTAGGGGGGATAAAACTTAGCTAAAATAATCTTTGATTTAATTATAACTTCATGGCAGTTACGGTTAGGATGGGGACATTCCCCCCTTTAAACTTGATCATGTTAGGTGTGAATCCTCCAATTAGATGCCCTTGGATGGGAGGCCCTACGGAAAAGCCAGTATTATTTTTAAACCCTGGCCACATAACCAACAAACCTATTACAGGTGGCAAGGCTTGTAGGAGATAATTGCCAGCCCCCAGGTTCACAGGGAGGTGCTCGCTTCGAGATTGGGCTCCTCTGGCCCTTGATAAACACAGTTATCACTAACACACACATGCTGCTGAATATATTATTTCACTCACCAAATCGAGATTTAAAATGACTTTGCAACATGCCAAATTAGGTTAATTATCTTTTAAGAGTGTTTTGGAAAAAACTCTAAATGTTCTATTCTAAGGCTGCAGGGAACCTGGCATGAGCTGGCCTTTCTTTATTTAAAAAAATCACTTATTTTTTGCTCCTGCTTTCATTACTATTCTTTGCTTCTGCAGACATGCAGCAAATATCTCTCGTGGCACCCTCTTCCTCTGCCAGCCTAGTGTCCCTTCCATGGAGACCAAGGTCCTGTTGGAGAACCTCCCCTTCCTCATTCTCCATTCTTACCCACTGTGTCCTGGGAGAAGCCATAACTGAGCTCAGTTCTGGTTCTTGAAGATGCCCACCCGTTTCCGTTATCCTGACATTTTGGCAAAGACATCTCAGTTCAGCAAGGAGCCTCATGAGGCCAGAAGCAGGGACTTCTTCATCAGAGAATCCTAGCATGGGCACAAGCTCAGGAGGCAGGCTCCAATGGGTATGTGTCTAATGGATGCCAGTGAAGTATATCCACGCCACCAGAATGTAGTTGGCATTCAGTTGCTGGAATGGTGAACTGTGGGACTTCTTAGCTTAAAATTCCTTAAACCTTTTTGCTTTCTGTGGGATAGAGTGAAAACTCTAATAGCACCTACAATGTCCCCCACCAGACTCCTTCCATGCCACTCTCAGTCTCTTTTAGCGTTTAACCCAATGGAGGTTCTCAAGAACCTGACGGTATCAAGCGTCTCCTTGCTATTGCATTTCCAACATGTTCTTTGCTTTCCCTGAGGAGTCTTCTCCTCTCCATCTCTACCTTCCATGTCCCTTTGCTGGTCAACCCCTGCTGCACTTGAGTTCTCTGCTTTGATCTTCTCTATGAAACCTCTCTGAGCCCCCAATGCTGGTTCAGGCTTGTGTCTGTTTCCACAGCATCTCCTACCACCCCACACTCCCAAATTACCCAGAACCTTCACCTTCAAGAGTGTGAGCTCATTGAGGACAGATATCTTTCCTGTCTTATCTACTGTTGGATCCCTGGCCCCTATGCCCTTCCTAGAGCAGCTACTCAGTTGTCTGGTGTTGAAAGACTTAGTTGCCTCTGCATGTTCGTAGGTGAGTTAAATTGTCATCAGAGAGAATAAGCCTCCAGACTTGGGGGCCTCATTAAGAATAGAGTATTAACTCTGGAAGAACCTGAACAGAAAGTCTTGAGAGGTGTATGGATTGCAGAGATTCTGCCATTATGGTAGCTGAGAAATGTCTTTGTCCTATGGGAGCAACAGCGTGCTGAGGGTGACTTCTAGAGCAGCTGATATTGGCATATCAGGATCTTCTAAGTAATCTGACTTAAACGGTGCTCTAGTGCCAAAGGCTGGTGATCTTTGAAGTCTGTGAACTCCTAGAATTAAACGAAAAGTCTTGTGTGTGAATGATAGAAGTAGTTATCCATCTCTGAAAACCTCCGCCCCCTTCCTCTTCCATACCCCATTAATTAGGATTTCCAATCTTTTGTTTACCTTTTCTCACCTTTTCTATGTCACGAAGTAGAAGGAGTTGCTTAAGTAACTCTGTTGGTGAAGAATTCTGAATGCATTTGTCTCTTTGAAAGATCTCGGAATATTTCATTTCACCCTTTGGCATTACTACCAGAAAATTCCTTTCTGGGAACATGTGAGAACTTGTTTCAGTCGATGTAGTAAGGATCATCTCTAAGTTTGTAGAATGGCTTAGAAATAAGAAATTGCTGGCATTTTGTGAACATTTCCTATGTTCTGTGTATTAAGTTCATGCTTTTATGGCTTGTATCTCATTTTAATACTCACAGCAGGGTACTATTATTGTCCTCATTTTATCAATGAGGGAAACTGAGGCCCAGAGGGAGAGGCTTGCCCAATAGCATGCAGCCAGTAAGAGGTGAAGTCAGTATTTGAACCTAAAGAGTTGGTTTCTAGAACCCATGTTCTTACTTAATATATTATTATAGGTGATCTTGCAGGCCTCATTTCACAGATAAGAAAAGTATGGGTGAGGGGTGCCTGGGTGGCGCAGTCGGTTAAGCATCCGACTTCAGCCAGGTCACGATCTTGCGGTCCGTGAGTTCGAGCCCCGCGTCAGGCTCTGGGCTGATGGCTCGGAGCCTGGAGCCTGTTTCCGATTCTGTGTCTCCCTCTCTCTCTGCCCCTCCCCCATTCATGCTCTGTCTCTCTCTGTCCCAAAAATAAATAAAAAACGTTGAAAAAATAAACTTTAAAAAAAAAAAAAAGTATGGGTGAGAGAAGCTAAGGAACTTAACCATGGTCACCCTGTTCTGTGATTTGCAGAACCAGGCTTGAAACCAGACCTGGTTCCCCTGCCAGTGCTGGTGACCCCTCAGGCTGTTCTACCTCCTGGTGGTCATCGGCAGCTGGTATCTTCTGGTTCAGACCCAGGTCCTTAGAAAACCCTCTGGAGGTTCTACTGGTAATTTCCTATCTTAGCTGTACGAATGCTTCAACATGGGATAGCTTCTACTTGAGAGCAACTTTTTCTTCCCCATCCTCCATGAGGCAGCCACACTGTGTACTCAGTCCCATTGCATCTGTGATTAATGCCACTCTCAGTGGGTGTTCTAAAAGCAGTAACTTTGGTAAATTGTCTTAAGGGAGCTAGTGCGATGTGATTCCTCATTAGCTGTGAAAGTTGGTGCAAACATTCCTAGAACCACTGGAGGTATTAGATCCTGAACTCTCTGGGCATAGAGTAGCTCTCTGTTCTTCACTATTTTTAAGGACAGTGTTCTAAGCTGCAGAGTGAGCTAGGACACTGAACCAAGGGGATCTTTTAATTAGTATTTTTAATCATGAACCATTCCAAGTGTTCTCTTCTGGCAAGATCTTTTCTCCAGATCACTGTATTTGTAGGCCAAAAGTGACTATGGTTCAGCTGGGTTTGGTATGTCTGAAACTATTGGCCACTGGCAGCATTCATGTCTCCTGCTGACCTTCTTGACAAGAATATTACGCCGCTATGCTATAAATGGCATTACTTGTTCTCGTTCAATAATTCATTGTAGGTCAATAATGTGCCAGGCATAGAGATACAGGGTAAACTAGATAGTTAAGATCCTTCCTTTGGAGGCTCTGGACAATAAACAGAGATAAAGGAAAAGAAAGACAGCTATGCAGTGAGCTATGTGCTATGAAGGACATAAGTGAGGGAGCAGTGATAGTGACTGCAAGGATGTACCTAAATACCAAGGACCATTAGAGGTGGCCTCTTTATGGAGGTTCTATTTATAGGAAAACTGAAATAGGAGAGAAAACCAGGGGGAAGCATTCCAGGCAGAGGAAATAGCACATACAAAGACGCTGAGGTGGGGAAAAAGCCTGGCAGTGTTGAGAAACTGAAGGCAGAGGATACCAGCTGGAGAGTCAGGCATGAGAGGCAGTTGTCATTCACATGACAGAGTCTTACTGTTGGGGAAGTAGGCAGGGTCTGGGTTGTGCAGGACCATGTGGGTGTTGGTACATGGGCAGGGATATTAGTAAGCCACTGCAACCTTTTAGGCAGAGAATCTATATGATATCATTGATAATTTTGAAAGCTCCCTCTGGCTCTTGTGTCAAGATTGGATTGGACTGGAAACTGCAAAGTGTTGCTGAAAGAAATCTTAGAAGACCTAAATAGAAAGACAACCTGTGTTTGTGAATTGGAAGACTTAGAAGCATGAAAATGATAAGGCTCCCCAGAGAAATATACACATTCAATGTAATCCCTATTAAAAAAATGAGAGCTTTTTTTTTCAGAAATAGAAAAAGTAATCCTAAAATTTATGTGAAATCTCAAGGGACCTCAAATGACCAAAGCAGTGTTGAAAAAGAACAAAGATAATTTAGACTTCCTGGTTTCAAAATTACTACAAACTCCAGTAAACAAAATAGTGTGGGATTGGCATAAGGGAAGACATATAGACCAGTGGAATAGAATAGAGCACCTAGAAGGAAACTCTAACATATAAGATCAAATGATTTTTGACAAGGATGTCAAGACCATTCAATGGAGGTGGAATGTGTCTTTTCATCAAATGGTGCTGGGAAAACTGGATATCCACATGCAAAAGGATGAAGTTGGATCCTTACTTTACAATATACACAAAAAATAACCCCGAAGGAATCAAAGATATAAACATAAGAGCTAAAACTATAAAATTCTTAGAAGAAAATAAAGGGAAAGCATCAGGAGATTTGACTTGACCATGACTTTTTTCATTTGACACTAAAGCCACAGGCAACAAAAGAAAAATAAGACTTCATTAAAATTAAAAAGTTGTGTGCAACCAAGAACACTACCAAGAGAATGGAAATGGAACCAACAAAATGAGAAAAATGACTGTAAATCATGTATCTGACAAAGGATTAATATCCAGAATATATTAAACCTTAACAACAACAAACTCCTGTAAGCCCAATTTAAAAATAGGCAGAGACTCCTGGGTGGCACTGTATGTTAAGCATCTGACTCAATTTCTGCTCAGGTCATGATGTCAGGGTTTTGGGATCAAACCCTGAATTGGGCTCCACACTATCAGTATGGATGTCAGCTAGGGATTCTCTTTCTCTGCCCCTCCCCTGCCTGTGTGCTCGCATGCTCGCGCCCTCTCCCTCTCCCTCTCCCTCTCCCTCTCCCTCTCCCTCTCCCTCTCCCTCTCTCTCTCAAAATGAATAAATAAAAAAAATAAAAATGGGCAAAGGACTTGAATAGACATTTCTCCAGTAAAAACATACAAATGGCCAACAAGCACATGAAAAGATGTTCAACATCATTATTCATTGGGGAAATGCAAATCAAAACCACAATGAGATAGTATTTCACATCTGTTAGGATGGTTATTACCAAAAAAAAAAAAAAAAAAAAATAGAAAACAGGATGTGGAGAAATTGGGACCCTTGTGTATTGCTGGTGGGAATGTAAAATGGTACAGCTGCTTTGGAAAACAGTTATGGTAGTTCTTCAAACAATTAAAAAAAGATACAATATGATTCAGCAACTCTACTTGTGGATCTATGCCCCAAAGAATTGAAAGCAGAGACTCAGATACTTGTCTATCAGTGTTCACAGTTATTCACAGTTGCCAAAAGATGGGAACAACCCCAATGTCCATCAAAAAATGAATAAAAAAGTTTGTGTATGTGTGTGTATGTACACATGCCTGCACACACAGTGAAATACTATTCAGCCTTTAAAAGGAGAGAAATTCTGACATGTGCCACGACATTGATAAACTTTGAAAACATTATGCTAAGTGGAATAAGCCAGACATAAAAGGATATATATTGTATAATTCCACTTATGTGAAATACCTAGAAAAGACAAATTCATACAGTCAAAAAGTAGAGTAGATGTTTCCAGGGTCTAGCGGAAGTTATTTAATGTGTACAGGATTTCAGTTTGTGTTGATGAAAAGTTCTGGAGATGAATAGTGGTGATGGTTGCACAACATTGTGAATGTAGGTAATCACATTGGATTGTATATGTACAGTGGTGGCAGTGATCAATTTTATGTTAGGTATAATTTACTGCAATTAAATGAAATAAAAAATATTGGATTGGAAGAAGGGAAAATAGATAGATAGATAGATAGATAGATAGATAGATAGATAGATAGATATAAACAGGTATACTGGTAAGGAAGAATTTTGCACAGGGCTAAGTTAAGAGAGGATGACATCTTAGGTTAGGGTGAGGGCAGGTGAAATGAAGAAAGAATTTTTGGCAGGGGAGTGTTATTTGTAGGTTTGGAATATCACCCATTAAGGGTTTATTTTTTATTATTTATTTATTTATTTATTTATTTTTATCTTGAGGCAAAATAAAAATACCTCTCATTGAAATATATTTTACTTTGGGAAAATTTTGTCATTACAGTGGCTTAAGTATCTGTAGATGCTTACCCAGTTTGAGTAGAAAGTTGATTGGGTGTTAAGTTACTCACATTGACTTTTGACATTTATATGTTCCTCCCCTGGTAATTCTTCTACCCTTGGTTTACCTGTCTGGTACAAGGAAAACTAGCATTAGTGTTAAGGGTCTCTGACTCCATGGTCTTACCTGTAAATAAATTCCCCCAAATTCTCAGCAGACACTTGTTTTTGAGAGGCAAGTTAGCATATAAAATATTGATTTTAATGTAGTATTTGCATTGCAAATTAGCTCTTTGGAATAAGTAGAGTTTTTGTTGTTGTTTTTGTTTGTTTGCTTGTTTTGGATCCTCAAAGGATGACAAAACAGCTTTTATTTCTTACCAGCTTGTGTCTCTGAGATTTACACAAAATCTTACTGGAGGCCCTCACACAAAGGTTTGGGCAAATGGTCACAATTTCCTGAAGTGATAGTTTTTCTCCCTGTGCTAAGAGGAGAGTCACAGTGGATATTGTAGAGGTTCATTTTGGAAAGCATACTCCTTCTGAAGCCTGTTCGTTAAAGCAAAGAGAAATACTTTAATGACTCCTGTGTGCAGACTGGACTCTGATTTCTGGAGTGGAACAGCTGTGTTGGTATTACAGTGGGTAGAAGGGCTGCAGTGCCTTGTTTAGACCTGGGATGAACTGATTGGAGGATGATGAGTGGGGTTTGGACAGCCACCGTGGGACTGAGTGGCTGATCCCACAGTGTTTTATGCTCATGACCAACATCAGAAAGGGGGCCAGGTTGGGGCGCCTGGGTGGCTTAGTGGTGTCTGACTCTTGGTTTTGGCTCAGGTCATGATCTCATGGATTTGGGGTTTGAGCCCTGCATCAGGCTGTGCGCTGACAGTGCACAGCCTGCTTGGGATTCTCTCTCTCTCCCCTTCTCTGCCCCTGGCTCATGCACATGCGATCATTCTCTCTCTCTCTGTCTCTGTCTCTCTTTCTCAAAAAATAAACATACATTTGAAAAAAGGGTGGGGGGCATGTGTCAGTAGGGAACCCAACCCACAGATACTGAGTTCCATCCTAAAGAAAACAATCTCCTTGAGGAGGTGGTGAGGATTCAGGGGGTTTTGCAAAAGATTTTATAGTTATTTTCTTTTTTACTTTTAAAACCAGTCTTCCTAGGCTGTCTTGAGTTTATGGGGGAAAATACTTGTAATGCCTATTATGAAAATAACAGTGGCCATTGTAGCTCTCCATAAATATTAACTAACATGCCAGGGACTGTGTTAAGAGTCTGTTATAAACTGAGTTGTGTTACCTTACAATTTATATGTTGAAGCCCTAACCCCAAATGTGATTGTGTTTGGAGAGAGTGATTTTAGGGAGGTAAGTAAGGTTAAATGTGGTCATAATGGTAGGGCTGTAATGGAGTAGGACTGGTATTCTTATAAGAAGAGACAGATGTGGGGGAGGTGCATACTAAGAAGGCAGCTATCAGCAAGCTACGATGTGAGGTCTAAGCCAGATAGTGACCCTACTGGCACCTTGATGTTAGACTTCCAGTCTCCAGAACCATGAGAAGATAAATTTCTGTTGTTTAAGCCACCCTGCCTGTGGTATTGTGTTTTAGCAGCCTGAGCCAACTGATACAGGATCCTATGTAATTTATCCCACCTAATCCTCACAAGGAACCTATAAGATAGATAGTATTTTCCCAATTTTACAGACGAAGACACACACTTCAAGTTGAAGGCAGCCTCTCTTAAACTTTGTGAGTCATAGTTTCACTCAAGAAACATTCTTTTCTTGCTTCAAACGGCTTACTTTCTGTTACTGTGATACTAGATAATGGTGTTTTACCTTCCATGGATCACCATCGCCTGCTAAGGCAGCTCGTACATAGCAGGTCCTCATAGTCTCATTGAACAAAAGATGGAGAGGCACTGCAGGTGAAAGTTAATGTGGAGTTCTTTGGATCATCACCCATTTAATTTTGTTGATTTAACATATTATATTTTCTCTACATAAGGTAAGCATTGCCCAGATAGAAAATTCAGCTGCATATCATGAGTGATTGACTTAATGTATCCTGAGGGGAAATTATGTTTCTTGGGCAATTCATCGCAAAGAAAAGATACAGAAAGACAACCTGTGCACAACTGAGGTTTTTAGGCAGGGAAGTGGCTATTTGGTTATTTTTCAAACTAAGAAGCTCATTTATGTCAACAGTGTTTTCCAGGGGTGATCTTGCTCACTTACCTCCAGAACTGAGTTGAGTGCAAAAGGCCTTTGGTCCATGTTCTCAATTATGTTTATTTCCTGGTGACTGACACTAGTGAACCCTAAGTCTTTGAGAAGAAATCCTTCCCCAGGTGACATTGTTGTCATTCATCTGAAGAGCATCACACATTCCTTGAGCCTCTTCTATGCCTTTTCTCCTCAGCTCCGAAAGAAAATTTTCTCAAGTCAACATGTACATGCCTTTTGCTTCCCTTTGTAATACTGTTACTAAAAGAGATAAATTATTCTAATCTCCTTAGATGTTGGTTCAAGATAACAGATTACACATTAAAAATCCCAATTTTTAAGAACAAATTCACTGGGACTTCCCTGTTTTCCAGTACATGGCTCTATATTGTCACATGATAGCTGAGCAAATTAGACTTGTTAAATAAAGACATTCTTTTTTTTTAAATGTTTATTCATTTTGACAGGGTGCGAGTGAGCAAAGGAGGTGCAGAGAGAGGGGGAGAGAGAGAATTCCAAGCAGGATCTACGCTGTCAGTGTAGAGCCCAGTGCAGGTCTCAAACCCACCAACCGTGAGATCATGACCTTAGCTGAAACCAAGAGTTGGACACTCAACTGACAGAGCCACCCAGGTACCCCTATAAGGTACCCCTATACAGAGTCATTCTTTAAAGAGATTTTTGGTCCTGGGTGAACAGAACTTAGAAAACTTGATGTACGACCATCCAAAATGAGCAAACATAGGGGTGCCTGGGTGGCTCAGTTGGTTAAATGTCAGACTCTTGATTTCAGCTCAGGTCACGAACCTTGTGGTTTGTGAGTTCGAGCCCTGCCTCAGGCTCTGTGCTGACAGCATGGAGCCTGCTTGCGATTCTGTCTCTCTCCCTTTCTCTTTGCCCCTCCCCCATTCGTGCTGTCTCTGTCTCTCTCTCTCAAAATAAATAAATAAATATTTAAAAATGAGCAAACACAGAACATCTTTTAGACATTGACTTCAGCATATGTAGGTGTTTAAATAGTATTCACCTCTAGAGAGAGACTGGGATCAGGAAACCTGAAATTTGAATGTTAGTAAATTATCTAAAACAGCATATGTATATACCTAATAAAACAACAGGATCCATTTTACGGATTCATAATCGAATGTGAGTTTTCAAGATTTCATTTCTTAAGGCGAGATAAATCTCTTTCCTCATGTTTTCTTGTCAAAAATCGCTTAACCCTTTTACTGCCTTCGAAGTGATACCTAAGCTTTTAGAATGCTAGACATAGAAGGGAAAACTCAGAGGAAACAGAATCCAACTCCCTTATTAGTAAAATGAGGAAAATTGTATTACCTGATTTGTCCAAGGTCACACACCTATTAATGGCAGGCTCAAAACTAAAACCCAGATGTCCCGATTCCCAGGAAACACAGATTTTGCTTCCAGTTGTAAAGGGGTAATTGCTTCCATCATTTGAAATCGAGATATGTCTCATCCCAAGATGGATATGTAATTGTCGAAGGCATCATCTGTTATTCTGCCAAAGATTCAACACACTACTCAGTGGGAAACCAGCTCTAATTTAAGTCAGAGCAAATGACGTGGTTTTTTGTTTTTTTATTTATTTTTTCCTATTGTGGGGCATGACAAGTTTCAAAAATAATGAGCTCCACTCACTAGACTTCTTTTTGGCTTGAGTATTCTACTCTAGAATCATTCTTACTAATATGCTCTAAGGAGCTGAAGCATTATACATAGGTTCTCAGAGCCATGTTTTATTATAAGGATCATTCATAGCAGTTATGCATAAGCACATACCAATAGAAAGAGAAATTTGCTGTACCGCGTGCATGTGTTTAACTGAATGTGGACTGGTGTACTGAGGTTTGAGATCATATTAAGGTTCGGGCCTCATTTTTATGTAAACCTTTTCTGGCCTGAGGCATTTTTCTCATTATAACCCTCCCTGCTGCCGTCTCCTGCCATAAAGGGAGCTTATGGTCATGACTGGCTATTTTTCAACTCATTGAAAAATATCAAAAGGTAGATAGCTTATTAATGTCAAACATTTGAACATCTGGTTTAAATGGAGGGATAGAAACAAGTGCCTCTACAAACTTTCATCTATGGAAAGAGGTAAAGTGTTATCCAAACCCCACACTGCTACTCAAATGCCACCACCTTCTCCCCAAATGCTTTGTGTCTGCTGCATGACCTAAATAATGTTTCTCAACCCTTTTGGGACACAGGCTCTATAGAGCGTTTAATGAAAGCCATAGACTTCCTCCACCTACCCATACTTAATACTTATGGACACACACACACACCCAACTTTGCTCTTAATTTCAGAGGCCTTAGCAATGCTCTGATGTCTATCAAGGGGCCTTGAGTTAAGAAATCCTAGTTAGTGTGTTAACTTTCTTTATCCTAGAATCCAGAACTTAGAGACTTTGGGGAAATCACCATTGATTTCTTGAGATTTAAACCATGAACATTGGTCAGTATCTGGTTACAGTCCACAGCAACTGAAATAAATTTCTTATCAAAAATTCTTTTATTGAGTAGTAGGTGTGCCATGCCAGGCAGCCTGGAAATGCTTGAGATACCCTAACTCAGAAGCATGTGGTCTAGTTAAAAACAAAGTCAAACTAGCACATAAAATAGTTGGTTAATCACAAAGTGTCATATTTCACCATGTAGAGTTCAGAAGGCAAAGGAACCTCTTTGGGTCAGAGTGATGAAAGTCTTTCCAGGGTGGAAGGAAATGATCTGTTGCTTGAAGCCCAAATATACTTTAGGTAGATGGAGGGATAGGGGAAGGATATTTTGAGCAAGGGAGCAGTGCCTTAGAAAAGCTATTGGGGGAAATGTCAAATCAGCAAGAATATGAATAGCGATAAGTATATGCAACAATTTTTTCTATTCCTAAGCATCACCTAACATAAATCTTCAGAGCTGGTGGTACTATTGACCTAATTCTGATGAGGAGGAGTGGTTATATAACCAATCAAACTAAATTGGCCACAGTTTAGAGTTGGACATACATTGTTTATTGAATGATGCTTTGTGTTCTCAGCTAAAAGATCTGCTTATTTCAACCTGGTCTCTGCAATTTTTTTCAATTTGATGTTATTTTCTGGGTGTCAGCAGCTCTTGATGGGAGACCCAATATGTCTTCAACTTCTACAATCTATCTTCTCTTTTTCCTGATTTTTCTCATGGCTAATAAACACAAAAGTTAGATTTTTGTAGAGTCAAATATGTATATCCCTGCATTTGCATATCCATATATACTCACACATGTGCAGAAAAACAGGAAAGGTATTTGAAGGTTTTATTCTAAAGTATTGGCAGTGGTTGCCTCTGGGGACTAGGGTTGGAAGGTGGTGATGGTAAAAGGAGAACTTTATTTTATTCTACATACTGCTGTATTGTTTGAACTCCTTACAATGAGCTTATATTACTTTTGTAATTAAAGAAAAAGAGAAAAAAGGAAAGAAATTGAATTTGACATATCTCCAAGTAATATGAAGCCCTTTCATCCTTTTGAAGGTACAAAGAAAAACAATTGTGCCTCAAGGGAAATTTATTTTATCAGAACCTGTACTTTTTCCCCCCTTTAATCATGTAATGAAGCATCTTGCCCTGGATTTCCAGTAAGCTTGCTTTGTTTAAATATGCAGATCTCTGCTAATAATTTATGGTAACTGGAAGTCATATTTGTTAGACTGGCATCTCATTCACACACTGGCATGCACATGTGGTTAGGTGATGTTGGTCCCCTTCCCTTTCTGTCTCTATATGATCTGGACTTCTGAAGATGATGTGCTGGCTTTCCCATAATCTCTCTTCCCCTCCATTCTGGGGTTAAGTAGGGGACAATTTCCTGTACCGTGCCCCAAGGCTGCAGGATGACCTGTAGAACCATGACCTTGGTGTCAGACTAGAGAATAGACATGCGATTTTGTTTGCTGTTGTGCTCAATGATGGTATATCATGCAAAAAATATATACATTGCCTCAGATGTATTTGATATTAATACCTGACTCGTGAGTCTAAAAACCATACATTTAATGAAAAATAAAGGCAGGAACACATAGAAACACTTTAAGATGATGTATGAAGAAGGCAGGAATATGGATGGTCTCTATTTTTTGACAACCGTAAACTGCTTCAGGAAGCAGAAAGAGTATGGTAAGGAAAGACTAGCCATGTACATTTTGGGGTGAGTATAATAAGGAGAAATAATGTAGAAGCAGTATGGCATTGTAGTTAAGAACATGGCTTCTGGCAGTCTAAATACTGGCTCCTCAACTTACTTAGCTTTTCTGTGCTTGAGTTTCCTCATCTGTAAAATAAAGTTGGTTATAGTGACTACTTTATGGGATTATTAGGAATTTTAAGGTTGTTTGTATTTATACAACATTTGGAATAGTGCCTGGTACACAGAAGGTTGTGATGAAAAATATAAACTAATATGTCCATCATCTAGTGAGAGATTAGTGCTTGCCAGACCTAACTGAATAGGCTGTATATGCCCTAGTTTATTCCTCAGAACCTTATAAGAGGCTTTATGATTGCTCTCATTTCACAGTTGAAGACAACAAAGTCCAGAAAGAATGAGTAGGCACAAGGAACAGAATTTAAATACAGGCAGTTAGATTTCAGAGTTCATGCTCTCAACTGTAATAATCTATTAGAGATAGAAAGGGAGAAAAAGGAAATTCTGATCCCAAACCAAGTATCTGCTCCATGGCTTAAAATATTGTACAATGGGCACAGGGTTTCCTTTTGGGGTGATGAGAACCTATGGAGTTAGATCATGCTGATGTTGGCATAATATTTTGAATGTACTTAGTGCCACTGAATTGTTTACTTTAAAATGATAAATTCTACCTTCTGTGTATTTTACTGCAATAATAAAGAAGGTAGCAGTTACCGGGACAAGTAGCCCCCATGTAAAGAATATGCTGACTGTTAATCTTTGTTACCAACAACTGCAAACAGCGTGTGTCAAAGACAACGATCCCTCTTCTCTTTGAGTTTGATGCCTATTCCTGAGACAGGGATTCTTCTAGCTTTATTACAAAGGCATTCAATGCAAAATGTGGGTGTAATGAAATCTCCCTGTGGCAAGCTCATAACAATTGTCCCTCCTATAAGTAGAGAGGCATAATTGTATTTTCTTCCCTGATGATGAAGTTACTTGCATATTTTAAGTCCTGAAGTGAGAAAACAGAAAAGCAGAGTCTAAGAGGGATTTTGTTTTCTGTGGATAATAATTTTACAAGACTGAAGGCAACATGAAGAGGAATGAAGTGAAGGGGAAATATTAAGAAATATAAATTAAGCATAATTTGTCTCTAATTTTGGTTTTTACTGAAGTCTATGCATGGAGCCCATCGTCTACTTGCTGGAAAAGAAAAAAAAAATGTGTTTTTAACATTCTGCACAGTTGTTTAGCACCCAAAGCCATAGAGAACTTTAATCCTTTAGTGAAGAGGGACTAACAATTGACAGTATAGTGTCTTTATGTAGGTTTCATCATGAAACAACAGAATCGTTGACCTATTGGTGTGATGACTTAATTGATAGTAATAAAGACATAATTAAGGGTAATCTTGCCTAGGGTTGACTGTTTAACAGCTTGTTTGTCTTATTTGGCTTATTATATTGAACCCAAAACAGAGATATCAGACTAAATCATTAAAATTTATAACCACAACATAACACACAACATTGTAAGAGAGCCCTGTGTGCCCTGTTCCCTTATTTTAGCCATGAAGAGGAGACTGAAAGCCTATTTTATTTAAAAAACTGGTCTTATTAGGACATGCCTTGGGAAAGTTAAAAGAATTTTTATCTGGTGTTAAACCAATGTAAATGCAGTATGCAGAAGCAGATTCTGACATATTTAAAATGGGTGGTGCTTTTTTTTTAAGAGTTTTTTTTTTTTTTTTTTTTTTCTTTAGAGCATGCAAGCAGGGAAGGGGCAGAGGGAGAGAGAGAATCTTAAGCAGGCTCCACACCCAGCTTGGAGCCTGATTCAGGGCTCGATCCCACAATCCGTGAGATCATGACCTGAGCTGAAATCAAGAGTTGGATGCTTAGCCAACTGAGCCACTCAGGCACCTCAAATGGGTGGTACTTTTGCTAACAAAAGAAAGAAGCCAGAACAATGGAATAGACTGTTGTTGCTACAAAAAAGGCCTGGTCGCAGAGCCCCAGACTCAGTTAACATCCAGAGAAATCCAACACCAAATCCTCACCATTATCTTCCAAGCTGTATTGTATTCCTTAATAACTTACCAGAGGAGACTCATGGAATGATGCTATCAGCTGCTAAGTTCTCTGGTTTCAAGGAAATAGGTTTCCTACTTGGGAAACATGATATTGCTTTTATTGAATTTGAAAATGGTGCATGAGCTGGAGAGGCCAGGTGGGCTGTCTAAATTTTGCAAGATACTTGGGGTCACTCCCCCCACTGCCATGAAGATCAGCAAGCCAAGAACTAATTTTTGGATATACTCCTTTTAAAGATTTAGTGTTTTCTTATAGTGGTTATTCCTCAAGCATTTGGTCATGTCACTTTGCTGATTTGGGGCATGGGGGAATAAATATTTTGCATTTTTTGTGGATAATTTAAAAATAATACTCTTTCGACACTTTTAGTGTTGCTATTTTTGTCTCAGTAGACTTAGAAATGTGGAAGTCTTAATTTTGTACTATGAAAATTGACTCGTAGTCTAAAACAAAGTACATACCCTGGTATTGCCATTATAAAATCAGCATCACTGTTTTCATAGCCAGTGAAAGAGAAAACAAACCTATTGCAGGGTGTGGATGGGGGGAGGCAGAAGCAAAGAAAAGGTGGTTTTCCTACTTGGAAAGGTGAGCTCCAGAGGGCAATTTCTTGAGAATGGCATGTGGCCTCATCCCTCATGTCTCCTTTCCCAAAGCTGCCATTCATTTCAGAAGGGAAGAAGCAAAATAGGTGAAGAAATATAGAATTGTTCCAGGCTGGATTTTGATAATTCTTTTGTTATATTTCCTAGTTCTGTGATGAAAGTTGAGATGGCAGATCCAGTTGTCAAGCTGCTTGGATGGTGCTGCACTCAGGTGAATAAGTGTTATTTCTTTACATTTACTGATAGGAAACCAAGAACCCAGTCTCCTCAGAATTGGAGGTAGGCTACCAAATAGTCCATGCTAAAGAATAGTTACTATTCGATTTATTCTGAAAAACATACATGGGGAACATAGTTCTTAATTTGACTTACTTGGTTTCACTCATTCCCTGGATGATAAATGTTCTGCTTATGGGATAATATTTTATGCTTTTGAAGGTTTGAATCATTGAGTTGTACTAAGTGTTGCAAGATGTATTACCTCTCAAAATTGTTCTGATATTAGTGTGATCTGGGTCTTTAATCTGATGGTCTAGAATGGTTACATTGGTCCAAGATGCCAATCACTGTCAGAAACATCGTATCATATTTGCTAGTATACCATTAGCCATGCATTAGTGATATTAGGCTTTGTGATTTCCATTTAAATAGCATAAGATGCATTAGGAGCAGAATGTTACTGTTATCTTGTATTATACATATTCAGAATGGTGTTTGTTAAAAGGTGAAACATGTCACTTCTTGTCCTTCCTTCTGTTTTTATAAATGATAATTGGTTACAGATTTTCTGGTGATCTGAAAGCATTTTGCTTATGTTAATGTGAAATGGGATGTTGCTAATTTAGGGAAGGATGAAAAAAGGAAGAGAAGTATGTCTTACCAAGAAAATAGAATTATGTCCTGGGGCTAAGCTTGGGCTGTCTTTCCTTGATCTGGAATTTTATTGTCTATACTTGGGGATTAGAGGTTACAGACTGGCTATGAAGCAGTTATTTAATTGTTGCCTAGATGGTGCAACTGATTTCCAAGAACCTATCCTCCTGTGTGTCCTGGATCCTTGGTTTGTGTTTTCAGTTCCTTGGGCAGTCCCTCCGTTAGCCTTCTACAGAATAATTGCCCTCAAACTGTGGTCTCAGATCCCTTACACTTACAAATTATTAAGGATTTTAAAGGACTTTGGTTAAATATTTACTTTATTAAAAATTAGTTATAAATATTAAATTTGTGTATTTATTTTTAAAATAACAAACCTTGGGGTGCCTGAGTGGCTCAGTCAGTTAAGCTTCTGACTCTTGATTTCGGCTCAGGTCGTGATCTCATAGTTTGTAAATTCAAGCCCTGCATCGGGCTCTGTGCTGACAGGATGGAGCCTGCTTGGAATTCTTTCTCTTCCTCTCTCTCTCTGATTCTCCCCTGCTCTCACTCTAAATAAGTAAGTAAATAAGTAAGTAAATAAGATAAGTAAGTAAAACCTTTACATAATAACTACATTTTTAAATGAACAACAGCTATGTTTTCCAAAACAAAAAGAAATTTGAAGAGTGATAATGTTTTTACAATTTTTCAAAACTTTTTAGTGTTTGGATTAATATAAGACAGATTCTTTTATCTGCCAATTGCGTTCATTCTGTTGTGGTAGGTTCACGAAGATTGAGGTACATGAATAAAATCTGGTCTCACACAGATGTGTAGCTGCAAGAGAGATGAATATTTTAATGTCCTCTTTTAGATCATCATGGGTATTCTTCTTTGATAATACTCCTAAACTTGACAAGTGGTGGTTTTTCCAAAGGTATTTGAAGTATGAAATCAGAAACCATATGAATTAATGTTTTATATTCTGTAAAATTAAAATCAGTTGGTCTTCCTTTTATTTTGAAAGGGCCTTTTACTTCTGAAAGATTCTGTAATTTCATGTATTGATCATTTGGAAAATACTGGTGCAGTTCTGCCAAATGCTGACACATTTCAGTGTACAATATAAAAATATATTCACTAATCTCACGCTCCACATTATCAGAAAAATTTTTATGTAGTGGGAAGCTTTTAAGCTCACAGATAAAAATTTTTCCAAAAACAGTTAATTTTGCTTGAAAGCTCACATTTCATCATTGGCAACAAATAATGTAAGTTCTCCTTGAAATGACAGTTTCATGCTCTTTAATTTAGAAGAAAAAAAATGTCTCCCAAATACTCAAGTGTCACTACCATTGCGTGTCCGTTGTTCTTTCAAGTAAAAGTTGTGTTCTATTTAAGAAAGTGGTTAGTTCAGCTCTCTGCTCAACCACACAAGTGCTTTTCCTTGAGACAGCTGTCTGATTTCAGTTAGCAACGAAAGTGGGTGTGCAACCTTACCATTTTGTCATACAGAATAGTAAAAAGACATGCACTCAAGAGCCAAGACTTAACAGAGTTAAAAGTTTTTAACTCCCTTATCAAGTAACTTAAAAAGTTTTTTTAATGTTTATTTATTTTTGAAGGAGAGAGAGACAGAATGTGAGTGGAGGAGGGGCAGACACACACACACACACACACACACACACACACACACACACAGAATCTGAAGCAGGTTCCAGGCTCTGAGCTGTCAGCACAGAGCCTGACACGGGGCTTGAACTCACAAACCGCGAGATCATGACCTGAGCCAAAGTTGGATGCTCAACCAACTGAGCCACCAAGGCGTCCCTCAAGTAATTTTTAAAGGGTCAATGTCTCGTCCTCCTCTTTTTTCTGTATTCCAGTGTGGAGAGAAGAGAGGGTGGTGTGTGTGTGTGTGTGTGTGTGTGTGTGTGTGTATGTGTGTGAGAGAGAGAGAGAGAGAGAGAGAAAGAGAGAAGTTGACTTGATTTGTGCTAAACCATTTATTTATTTTTTTTAAATATTTATTTATTTAGAGCATGAGGGCAGGAGAGGGGCAGAGAGTGAGGAGAGAGAGAATCCCAAGCAGGCTCTGCACTGTCAGCACAGAGCCTGAGGAGGGGCTGGAACTCAAGAACTGTGAGATCATGACATGAGCTGAAATCAAGAATTTGGCAGTTAACCAACTGAGCCACCCAGGCACTCCTAATCCACTTAATTTTACCACCATTACTTTCACATCATCAGTGTAAAAGGTTAAAAGAGTGAAAAAGGCAATAGTGTCTTAGGTTTATCACAACAATAGTCTTGACCTGTTGGCTTCCCCATGGGTTCTTTGGACAACCCCCCCCCCCGCCCCCCCCCCCTCCCCAACCCCACCATCCTCCTTCCCCTGGGGTTCTGTGGGCCACACTTTGAGAATTGTTGCTCTCCGGTAACATTTTGTTCTACAATGGTAATCCTTTGTGAAATTTGTTCCCCTTATTTTCTTTTATGATTAACTCTCTGAACTTAACTAAGTTATCAGCTGTACTGTGACTCCCATCCTAAGTGCTTTACCTGTGTGAAATATTTATCTCTAAGTGAATTGCTTAGCAGATGTTCCCACTGAAAAATAAGTTAAGGCAGAGATTCTCAGAGAAGAAAAATATTAAAGAGCATTGATCCAAACCTTTAGCGACTAGGTAATATTATTGTGATCTAATCACAGTGGCAGAATGTTCCTCAGACGTCGAAACGAACAGCTCCATAATTTTCACAGTGTGCTATGTGACAGATGGCAAAAACTGTTTTGATTTTCCCCAATATCAGAGGAGCAGCAAGCGGAGCTTGTGCCTCCCACTTTACTCTCACTCTTTGTCATCTCTGGTCGGCCTGACAGTAGACCAATTTTTACCTCTGTGATCTGTTCTCTGGATGACTATGTTTTCAATAGCTACTTAGTATAAAAATAAAATGTGCAGGTCCCATCAAATAAACTAATTAAGGCTTAGAAAGTGTCAAAATCCGAAAGCCAGGAGGAACAGATTAGACACTGGGTATAAGACACACAGACCTGACACCTAATGTGTTGCCATGGCAGCAGGAGAATCAATATCCCTCAACTGGGCAGAGAGTTGACAGTAATTTTTGCTGGGTCAGAGAATTAGGAAGAGAGAGAACCACCTTCTGCTATGTAAAGAATTTCTCATTTTTAACCAAAAGCTTCTGAAAGCTTTGTAAATTCCTGTTGTAAAATTGCAATCGAGTCTAGGAGAAGGTGATGTCCATGGTGTTGGAGAAGGCCCTTACTATGTAAAAGACAAACTCTTGATGGGTGAATTTTCTTGAGATGTACCCACTATCTTTCTAAAAAATCAGAATATGAAGACAGGTGTTTCTTATGCATACTGTTCTCTATAAGTAAGTGTTTAACATATGACTGAAAGCTGGCATGTGTTTTCTCTTTGATCTGTTGATGATTAACCATAACAGGCAAAGAATTTTTGCATTTGATTTTCACTACTGTCTAGTCACATTGGAAATTAGTATTTTCCTGGATGTGGTGTCACAAATGCTTTGACATTCCATCATAGCTACCAAAGAGATTAGATTAAACCTTACTTTGTGCTTTGTGGAAGTTTGTCATTTAGCAGAAAGAGAGCTTCAGTGTTAACATTTATTTTTCCAAGTCTACTTCTCAGGCACAGCTGGTTTCTGAGTTAATTGGTGCATAATAACATCTGACCCTGTAGAACAAGATATTTCATATCAAACCCATTTAAAGAAAAATGGTGCTCCACAGAATGCATAATGGAATGGATGATAAGTTGCAAATAGGGAACAAAAACATTTATTGTTACTCTTTGCCAAAACTTACTACTCTGGGAGTCCAAATGTTTGTTTCTTTTCCTTCATTTCTTCCTTTGACATAAACTTAATGAAACTATTTTGAAAAGTTAACCAAAAGTCAATATACAACTTAGTTTCATAAAGTCCTATATGTCTTCTCAGTAATAATTCCTGATGGCTCTCTATTATTAAGTGGCACAATGTGATTTATGGTGAAATTAAAATATGGGCTGCAGTTTTGACACATAGGCATTAATAGAAATGACATCCCTAACAAATTAGGCACTGGGAAATCTGCCTGATTGCCAGAGAACTATGCTCATTTTTGCCTTTTGCTGTAACTTATAGAAACAAACCTCATGATGTAAATGCCTGTGGGTTATATTCCCAGTTGAGAGGCAGGTGACAGGCTTCAGTGGGGAAATGAGGAGAGGCAGAATTTTTGTTTGTTTGTTTCAGACAAAGGATTTCTGGCCTGGGGCGATCCAGCTGTAGCTGCTGTCAATATTGAGGCAATGAGCCTATTTTTCTAAATAGATCAAAAAAAGGAAATTCTGACTGTGATTCATTATATCAGAAAGAGAGGAAAAGGATGGGGGGAGGGACAGAGGAGGGGGAGAGAGAGAGAGATACAGGCAAGGGTGATTATTAGAGCAGCCACTTTCAAATAAGAAGTGCAAACTATATCTGGATCCACTTGCAAGACAGGAGCCTAAAGGAAAGAGAAGAGTAGTGTGATTCTCTGCTGTACAAGTGAGAGGAGCTTGTAGGATCTGTGTTTTTGGAGAGAGAGAACTGCAAATCTCAAGAGCAACTGAATTCAGATCAAATTGATGCAGAACAGCCTTGGTTTCTCATTTGCCAATTATATCCTGTTGTACTTTTTTCCTTCCTTGGCATCCCATGATACTCTTTTAAGAGCAAATCTTCAGGGCTGGATGAAAGTGACACTGGTCAGTGGGACCTTCAGTGTCGTCCCTCCAATCTGAACTTTGCCTGGGTCTGTGGCTCTCCTGTTCTCTTGATGCTGACCCATCGCTTGGGTCACTTTGAGAAACCTGAGTACATACACAGAAAAGTCCTTTTATTCTACAACTTACCTTTCCCCATCCATCTGCTTTTACTTCTTCAGTTGATAAATTAAGTACAATAAATGGGGGAAGAAAAGGAGAAAAATACGTAAATCTGAGTAACTGAACACAATGACTCCCTATGCTTTATTTATGTATTCAAAAAATATTTGTCAGCAAACAAACAACAACAACAGCACAAAATATTTGCCAAGTGTGTACTCCATGCCAGTGCTGTGTCAGGACTCTGGAGATAAACATCACCTGGAATTGGCAAACGAAGCCTCTACCTTCCAAGGCCACAACCCATTGAATCAATAAAGCACCTCTTCTGGTTCATGTTATTATTTTGGTTGAACAGACACTAGGGAATTCACTTAAGTTATTAACTATTTTATTCATTTTAAAGATGTTTGAGTTTTGCGTGTATGCACACACAAAGTTTGAGTTTTGCGTGTATGAAATTGACAAAATGAATTAGAAAATATTAACTTATTACAAATTTGGTCCAAATTATCTTGTTTCATAGCATAACCAGGAAAAATATTATGGTGGTTAATAATAATTTCTAGGTTGCAGAGACATGGCTGAGTAGCTCATGAAAACACCAAACTCCAGCTCAGGGTAGCTCCTTCTCTTCAAGTCAGATTAGCTCTTTGGGAATAATTGTGTGCCCTTATTGAGGGTGGGTAGGGGTTTGTCCTAAAATTACACTCTCCAATGTGGCAGCCCATAGCTATATTTGGCTACTGAAATGTAAACTTAAACTGATTTAAGCTGATTAAATGTAATCACATTAAAAATTCAGTTCTCCATTCATGCTAGGCATAGTATAAGTATTCCATAGTCTCATGTAGCTAGTGGCTACCATACTGAGGAGAGAATATAGAGCATCTCCATCATTCCAGAAAGTCCTGTTGGATAGTGCTGTCTAGAATATATCCATTCAGCCAACCTTTCTTGGGATCTTGTATGCTATGCATTTTCCTGGTGAAGTTGAGATATAGTCTCTGCTCTCAGGGGCATGTGGCCCAATGAGGATGTGAGGCAATAGTTGAGATAAATTACTGATGGTGAGTAAAGGCTCTTTTAAGGAGCTGACATTTGAGATGAAATCTGGCATGAGGAGCCATGCCTGTGAAATCCAGAAAAATCATGTTTGGGGCACCAGAAACAACATAAGCAAAGCCCCAGAGGTGGGGAAGAACTAGGTGTTTCTGTAACTTCTCAAGTACAGAACTTTGAGTGATATGATAATGATGGTGACTGTGCATGACATTCCCTTACCCCAGTCACTACCTGGATGCTTTCTGACCCTATCTGGGCTCTCTGCCAATTCCTATTGTAACATTTTCTCAACTGTGACATTAGGTCTACTTCTCTGGTCTCAGATTGAAGCTGGGAGAAGTTGAAAAGAGTACATTTAGCTTTAATTAAAGATACATATGTTCCAGGGATGGACATGCTCTGATTGTGGTTAATAATGAGCTGTGGAAGCTTCTCTGTATTAATGTTCATTACCATCTTTGTCTTCAAAATTTCTTCTCAATTCAGACCTTACTGAAGCCTCAGAGAACTTCTCTGAGAATTCTGTTTGCCCACCTTGGTTGAATACATCTTCGAAGTTCAGGGCATCACAGAGAGGGATGCTCACTTCCTCATGTGCCTCCTCTGAGAATTTACCAGAGCTTGCTGTGGAGGGGTTCTTCCACTTCAGCACATGCAACAGGCCACAGCTCACGTTGACATTGGCTAATGGCCTATATTTAGAACTTCCTGTGATCTCCAGAAGCCTTGGGCTAGCTCTTGTAGAAAGGGATGAAACATGCATTTGAGACTAGTAACAAGACTCAACAAAACCCCGACAGTAACTAATAATAAGAACAATCCTTGGAACATAGGTCTTAAACAATTAAATCTTTTTATTTTCAGTAGGTCACTCTGAGAAGTGGGCCTGCAACTGGTGCTTCCTGAGGAAATCATGTGGTGATGAAATTAACATAAAGATGTCAATGTTGAAGATAGTGTAGTCCTTGTGAGAAAGTTCCCCACTTATCAGAAAAGATACCTGGAAATGAAACCCCACCTGAGCAAGAAAATAGTCCCTGAGCATACTGCAAAGATTAGTCTTAGTCATTGTTCTTTTTGTCTTCCCAGATGCAGAATACCCATCTAACCACAAAGCATGCAAATAGAAAGGCAAAGAGGATTGCAAGTAATAGATGAACTGTACTACCTTCTATATTAATACATCTCTAATAGCCAAAAACATTGTTTGTATTTAGGTGGACACTATTGCCTATATCAAATATAATTTTCAAAGGGAGAGAGTTAATCAAGTGTACTTGAAAGAGTGCTTTGTAAAACTGCAAACAAATGTTATTAAAGATGACTCAATTCTTCTTAATAGAACACAACAAAAACCAGCCACACGGAAGTTTCTTCTCAGTACTTAAAATGATAGCACCATGTGTAAGATGGGGGTAGGTGGTCAGTTACTTTGAAGAAGGCTCTAGTTATGTTTATGAGCTGATGTCAGTTGATGGGTTTTCAGGGAAGAATTAATCCTACCAGTTCTTAATAGAGTCTGGGGTAGATAGGTATAGAAAGGAATTACTTTGTGGAAGGGTTTTATATTCCTGATATCTTTGTCAAATTGAGGAGAAAATGATGGAAGGGAAGACTGATCAAAATAATTTGTTTGGATTTGGTTCTTCTTTATAGGGAAAACCTGTGTGTGTGTGTGTGGGCTGCTCATTACTTGAGAATTGAAGGGTGTGAATAATGAGGTAGCTCCTGGCTATACAAACAATGTGACCCCACAAGAAATGAACTCTGTGTCCAGTTATTTTTCCTAGATGATGCTAAGCATTTTCTTCCCTTCAATTTGATTCCTTTCATTGGACTGAATTGTATTGTGTTTGTGTTTATGTACAGAGGCTCATGATCATGTATCTCAAATTTATATATTTTTTATATATTATATATTTATATATATTTACTTCGTGGATATGTGAAAAAAATCCTCATAGGTGATGAGATTACTATCATGGAACAGGCAACCAGAAGTGTGTTTTTATTCTGGGTAGACTAGGAAATTTTTTTCTGTGTGTTCACTGAGGACGTGTTTTATATGTACTTCAGTATATAGAAAGGTCCTGGCTCATAAGGAAACATAAAAATATGATACTGTCTTTGTTTAGTAGCTAGTAAAACCATCTGGGATTATTAATAATTTTGTGGTCCTGTGACTTCTCATCTAGAAATTTAGTGCTTTCCCTTTTACTGTGCCAACCCCAATCTGGCAACTTACTAGTTTCAAGTAATACTTCTATAGAAATTTGAAAAGAAATAATATTTTCTGCATATTCAAAAGTGGACTTCTGAAATATAAAATGATAAGCTTATTTGACTTCCTTTTAAAAAATTGTCAATTTAGAGTGTTTTAGAATAACCTGCTTATAAAACGCCAATATATATTTTCTACCGAAATTGCTTTACTCATTAGCCTCACAAAACAGTATAATATTAAATTGATTCTCATGGTAACTGAATCGGATTGCATATGAAGCCCAGACTTTATTCGGCCTAAATAAATCCCTATTAGTTTTTTATGAGTAGGTTTGGTTAATCTTCCTGCAACCAACAGGAAAAAGAAATGCACTTTGAAAAAAAAGCATTTTGGAGAAGGTAGAAAGGATTGTCAGATTGAATTGTGTCCTCTTAAAATTCATATGTTGAAGCCCTAGCCCCCTGTACTTCAGAATGTGACCTTATTTGGAAATCAGGTCATGGCAGATGTAATTAGTTAAGTTGAGGTCCTATTGGAGTCGGGTGGTACTCTAATGTGACTGGTGATCTAATAAGGGGAGATTTAAAAAGGAGGCAAGCAGCACACAAGGGCAATGTGTGTGATGATGAATGTAGAGATAGGGGTGAATCTTCAATAAGCCAAGGAAAGCCAAAGATTGCCAGAAAACCACCAAAAACTAGGAGAGCAGCAGAGTCTCCCTCAAAGCCCTCAGAAGGAATCAACTCTGCTGCTACCTTGGTTTCAGACTTTTAGCTCCAGTATGGTGAGACCATACATTCCTGTTGTCTAAGCTTCTTAGTTTGTAGTACTTTGTTATGGTTGCCCTAGGACACCAATACAGATTGCAAATGGGAAAACACAGAACAACTGGGATCATCATGGCCACTCATCATTTGCACATAGTGGTGGTATGTTGCCAGGCTAGAAAAGGAATACCTACCAAAACCCCAGATGCTGTCAGCATTGGGCTATTTACCAACATCGTCATAAAGAAGCAGAGTTATTAAAGTCTCTGCGATCACTGGGTAATTCAGCTCTTGACATTGATGGATGGAACTTGGCTTTTCCTCTTTGCCAAAGCTGCTGACTGGGTAAATGTTTTATTCATGAGGCCCGGGGCAGGAAGGGATGCCAAAGGTTTAAGAATATTTTAAGAAACTCTTTGAGATGTCAGGCAAGTTATCAGGAGGTGTTAAGCAAGGAAGCTAGGTACTACATCAATCCAGCTGGACAATACAACCTTTGAGAAGGCTACAAGCAGTGACTGACCATGGTCTTGGGAAGCCATTCCATGTTCTTGGTCTTGTATTTTGTATTGACTTGCACCCATGGTCACAACTCAAAGAAGCAGGAATTTCTGCTGTGGCTCAAAGGTCCTTCTGTCTCACTAGGATCCAAGCTAACCCAATTTGAAGGATAGTCTTAGCTTTGGAAGTTCTACCTGCCCATGGATCCAGACTTAGGGAGTTTCCCCCATATTGGCAACTGCCAGAACCAAGGGAGTCATTTAAGTGACAGCATGTAGCTTTAGCTTACAGTCTCAGGATGCCCATTAGCTATTAGCTATGCATTTTAATTACCTATTAACAAAATGGTATTTCAAATTATTTAGCACAACAGATTTTTTTTTTTTTTTTTGCTGGGAGGATAGAGAGCATCTTAAGTGTAGACAAGTTGCCGATGTAACTCTTCTCTTTCTCTATACAAAGAAAAGTCTTTTATATGATAGCAGGTTTTAATAAAGAATGTTTGTACTTATTCAGGTAACCATAATGATGGAAATTCTGGGTATATGTAATAAATCATAATAAAATGCCTTTTGTCCTTTAACTCTCTCTTATGGCCTGAGAATTTTAATATTTCATAGAATCTCCTAATAAAGTTTTAAAATTACTTAGACTCATATAAAAGAACCAAGAATGAAGTGTAGCTGGTACAGAGTTGTCAATCCAAGCATTTTCTCATTGCCAAGGAAGCATACACCTTGTGTCCAGATTAATCTTTCCAAATTTTATAACTCTGTTGAAACTAAACCAGGCTAAAATGAAGAGTTAAAATATAAAATACATTGGCAGATAAAAACCAGACAAGTTCTATGTATCCTTTGCCCTTTATTTTTGGGGAAGTTTCAGAGTCAGCAACCCTAAGAACTTTCCCTTGGGTCCTGATAACGAAAAAATCAAAGACCAGAAATTGACAGGGACAGCCACTCTAAAATATGCTGTCAAGATGCATCAAAATATGTCCCTACATCCTTTCTTTTCTATCTGTCAAAGCCATTGATTATTTTCAATGAAGAAAGTCAGTGACAGTTGCTGGAATTGTAGAATTCAGCATAGCAACTAGGTGATGCCTGTCACTCTCTAAATAGACAAAAAAAATTTACTCTCTGAATCAGAAGCATATTTTTGGAAGCATAGTTAAATACGGTTTCATAAAATATAACAATAAAATGCAGAAAAGTGAACTAGGAGACCCCTGGACTATTTCTCGGGCTTATTGGTATTTTCCATGAAAGTGCTTATTTTAGGTCTCTTTCAAAACAAAACAGTAGGTCAAGAACTCATTTCAAAAGTTTAAAATGTTTAGACCTTTTCCTGTTTCTGTGCTGGCTAGAAGGGACTTTTGTACCTTGGAGTTTTCAGGATTCCAGGAATACTGTTCATCTAGCCAGGTCACCCTTGGTCACACATGTTGCTAAAGGTTTGGGTTGTGTGGGAGCAGTTGAATAGCTTGCATAGTTTAGGACATATCTTAGGTTGTCTGGTATCCTAGAAAAAGAGTAAAACCCATGATGGAAGTGTATTAAAGCCATAAAAAACTGAACATGGACAGTTCTTGCTAGCAGCAGCAGAGATATGAACATTAGCCCATTTCCAGGGGCATCAAGGGTGTCCCTCAGAATCTGGTGGCAGGGATCATGCTAGAGGGGAGCAGCGCAGAGGTTAAAGTCAGTGTGCTCTTGTTTTTTTTTTTTTTTAAGTTCATTTTGAGAGAGAGAGAGCACATGTGAGAGTGAGAATGAGCAAGTGAGCAGAGGAGGGGCAGAGAGAGGGAGAGACAGAATCCCAAGCAGGCTCCACACTGTCAGCACAGAGCCCGATGAGGGGCTCAAATTTATGAACCATGAGGTCATGACCTGGGTTCAGATCAAGAGTCAGATGCTTAACCAACTAAGATACCCAGGCACCCTAGCATCTGTGTGCTCTTGCAGGCTGCTGTGATGTAAGCCTGAATCCCACCTGCCTGGCTTCCCTTGGTACTGAGCCTGGTTCTTCAGGCCTTCCCCCTGTGATTCTGAGTTTCCCAACATCCTTTCAATAAATTCCTATTTTGCTTCTATCAGCCAGAGTCTATTTTTAATTTTGTTTTGTTTTGTTTTGTTTTTTTCTTTGCAACTAAGAAACCTCACTGATGAAATGTTGTGACTTGAGTTTGCTTGCAAAACCTCAGAGGGCTCAAAATGTGGTCAGGTTAGAGCAAAGCTGTTAACTAGAACCTACTATATGAATATAAGGTGGTAATTTGTGGTTTTTCTCTCTCAAGTTCTATTACCTCAACGTGATCAATACTAGAAACAATAAAAATTTTATTTGCTATACTACAAAATTAATAGTAGTAACAGTGGCTATAACAGTTACCACTTATTGAGATCTTACAATATCTCAGGCACTGTGCTAAAAGCCTATGTATAGTTATTATTGAATTATCCCAACAATCCTAAGCCAAAGGTATTATTATTAGTACCATCCTATTTATTTGGAAAATGAAGCACAGAGAGGTTATGTAACTTGCTGAGGAACACACAGCTAGGAAACGTGAAATGGGTTTGAATTGAAGAGTTATCTGATTTATGACCTGTGACTTAAACTTGTTTACATTTAATTGTTCTACTTTTAACTTTTAAAAAGCCATACAGATTCAAAGTAGTCCTACTGATACCTTAAAAGAAAATAGATATTTAAGTCATCTTTAAAGAATTGTATGTAAGACAATCCCCCAAACAGTTCATAACTTCATTAAGTTTCACTTGAAAGAAAGATACAATCAAAAAGGAGAGAGAGATCTTTGAGAATGTGGGTAGGGGCTGGGTTGGGAAAACCCAAGGGATGTGGTTTACAATTTTTAAAAATTTAGGTCTACATTAGCTGTTGTCACCCAAATTTATATCTGTAGCTAGCTAGAGCCATACTCTGAAGAATGTTTGTTGTTGTTGTTGTCTGCTGTTTGTTTTTTGAGATCAGTTCATTGGTTTTAGGAAAAAAAAAAGGTCACTGGAGATCTTTGTCTGATACACTCAACTTAAGTCTAATTTGCAAAACACTGTAGAATATTCTAGCGTTCAGCACACACTGCTGTGCCATTAGTCACATACACATGCAAAGACATTTGCAGGAGACATTTTAAATATATAAACATTAATTTATCTGTTTGAAATTCATAGTAATAAGCCCTGCCTAAGAGTATAATTTAAAGCTCTTCAGAAGAAAGATGTAAAGGATTAACAGAGCTTAAATCAGGAATTAGTATATGGGAATATATTGGGTGCCATGCTCTGATGGGTATTGTCAAAGAATCTCCTAGTGCTTATTTAGGAAAAATGCTATTTGGTTTCCTTGGAAAATTTTAAACAGTTTATAAAATTAAAACATGAAATCCTTGGAGATTTTCTATCTTCAGCTGAGCAAAAATGTTTTTTTTTTTTAAAGTTCCCTTAAAAAATATTTGCAAACAAATCTGTAACAGAAATGCCAAGAAAAATTTCCCAGGGAGAAATCAGCTTATATTTTAACAGAGCAAATGCAAAACATATTCATCTCTAAAAAAAATACAATATACACATATTTAAATGTACAGTCGTATGTAATACATAAAAGGGAATACGCATGAAATATATCTGTGCATACCACATGCAAATATATATTCTATTAAACATTCATAGTTAAAAAATTGGTACAACTATAACAGATTAGAGCTGGTTTATACTCTTGTTGCCTTTCTCTTTCTGTAACTAGTTCTGCTTGCCCTTGGCTCACATTATATTATTAAATCTTGGGATAATTTGAAAGAAGTATTGCTCCCAGCTGCTGCTGTAGAAACAAACTAAAGAGATAGTTTAAACTGGCATGAGAAGATTAGACAAGCTGCGTTAAGAATTCCCTCTTAAGCACTCACGTTTGCATGTTGTTGGAGATTCAGCAAAGGCCAGATCTCTACAAGGCTAATAAATAGAATGGGACAATAATCCATGATCATTATTGGTGCAGAGGTGCCTGAGTTTGACTGTGCTAACTAGGTGTGTCTGGTTTGCCTTCTGTGAGTGCTACTACTTCAGTCGTGCGTTGGCTCTCTAGTCTCCAGTTTCCTCCTCCATTGTGCTATAGAAAAAAGCTTTTTCTGTATTTGACCTGGAAGAGAGAAGTTAGAAACTTGTTAGAAATAGTATTGCAGATATTTTAGATTTAAAGACACTAGGTTTAAGGGAAGAATATTAAAACATATGAAGGAACTCATGTTGCATAGTATAATATAACCTTATAGAATCTGTTACCCTGGACATGGTAAATTTAAAAGAAAAAAGAAAGAAATTCAGGCAGAAAACTAGGTAAATACTGGGAAGACTGAGCTACAATGACTCACCAAGCAACTTGCTAGCAACTTGTGGTTGTTTGGGAGAATTTTGACTTAGTGGAGGTAAACTACATCCCTCACCAGGAAAGGAATAATTTACTGGGTAGACCATTAGTCTGACTTGATTTTCTTTCATTTATTCATGGAATATGTATTCAATGTCTGCTATATGCCAGGTTCTACACTTGACACTCTGTGATGAATGATGCAGCCACTTTCCCTGGCTGAATGGAACTTAAATTTGGTGGGCGAGAGGGATTATGCTGTTATGTGCTGAATGTAATAGGGCAAGCAGGGAGTACCAGTCTCCAGGATCTCAAGAAGCTTTCCAGAAGGAAGGGATTAAACTTCCTGGAGTTCAAGGGAATAAATCAGGGGGAAAAGAAAGAGTTAGGGGTAAGAGTGTTCTGCATCAAGAGGGAGAATATGCTGCTAGTGCTTGGAGGTAAGGAAGAGCCTGGGATGCCTGAAGATGCTAAGTTCTGTGCACTGCAGTTGGTCCAAGCTGCATAAACCAGACACAGGTTACAGTGAAGTGATGAGGAGTGTGCAAACACAGAGCCCTGGCCTATAAACGAATGACTTCAGTGACCAATAAAGGAAGGCAATAAACAAGTGAAATGAAGCCAAGCACCTAGGCTAGATCTCAAGACTAAATGAGAAACTCAGCATAAATTCTGATGGCTAGAAACTTCAAGTGAAGCAGACGAACTGCACATCACAGAGATGGATTTGCTGCAGTGGACACAAGAAGGCCAGCAGTGATAGACCGTGCTCTGGGAAATGGTGGAGAGTGTTTGGAAGCAGCATTCATTCAAGAGCAGGTCTCAACGGGCTGACATGGCTGATGATGATGAACATGGAAAAAGTATATTGTTTGGAAGATAGATAGGGTGGGTGTGTGTAAAATAGGACTTTCCTTTTGGAGGAAATTAGATAGGTTTCCTGTAGAAACTTTTGTCAGTTCCCAACAGTTTCTATGCCACGTTAATTTGGGGTCATGATTAGGTATCTATTATTGACTCTTGTGCATTAATAATGGCAATTTATTTTTAGAAAAGTTCTTTTAAAGAATTAAATGACATACATCAATGATATAAGGACATGGAGAATTACTTAGGAAACACCTGTGTGCCTTCTTCCCAGCTTTAACAAAGATGACATTTGCAAAATTGGCATAAGACATTTTTAAGAAATGAAACACCACAGATCTGTTAAATTTCCATGTACACCACTCACCAGTCCCATCCCCTCCCTCCTTCCAGAGGGAACAATGTTCCTGTGTTTGGTTGTGTTAATCACCTGTATTTAAAAAAAATTTTTTTTTACTAATTCTGTACCCTTAAAGAATATATAGAATAGACATTTTTATAACTGTATAAATGGTGTTATGCTATGGATAGGTACATATCATTCTGCATTATTTTTCACTCAGCATAATGTGTTTATTTTTCCATATTGATACAGAAGCTATAGTTGATACTCTTAACTGCTTAATAGTATCTCATTCTATGAGTATACTGTATTTTAATATTTACACATTTTTATAAATTTTTGCTATTATAAATAGTGGTGTGACGAGTATTATTTTACTTATGTTCTTATGAAAATAAGGAGAAGTATCGATTGGGTGTATATGCCTAGATGTGGAAGTGCTGTCATAGGAAACACCCATATCCAATTTTACTGAATACTGCCACCTGCTTTCCAACGTGGCCTCACCAGCTTCTGCTCCCTGTACCTGTGCATGGAAGGTCATCTTGCACTGTATCTTTGTCAGCACACAGTACTGTCAAACATTGAAATCTGTGGCAATCTAATGTGTGAAATGGTGTTTCAGTTAGGGTGTAGCCAGGGATGCTCTAGGATTTTCAGCAGAGGAAATTGAATACAAGTAACTCATTGGGCAGTTGATGGACCAGCTGAGAAACTAAGCAGGCTGGTGACATAACATCCACAGTAGTAGGAGGCTGCTAGCAACCCTAGGGCTGGAGAGACATATGGAGAAGGTGGTGAGACCAGAGTCCAGAAGCTGCGGCCACCTGTCCGGAACTGAAACCAGTGTGGAGGATGGGAGTGTGGGAGCTGAAGCCACAGAGGCTCATGAAAGCTGCCAGAGATCCTCCAAGAAGGAAAGAGGCTCCTGAGACACTAAAGAGAAGTCCCAGGCTCTCCCTCTCCTGTCTCCCCCCTCCCCCAATCTCCTCCCAGTGTCTCATTTGGCTGAACTTACCCAGAGGCTGGAAGTTACTCATGATTTAAAGACAAGTAAGGCAAGAGCAGGAAATTGATCTGAAAGTAGACCGACTATTGACTAGAACAGGTGCTATTGTATTATGGTTTTAATTTTCGTGTCTCTGATTTTTAGTGAATGTATTTTAAACAATTACTGGTCATTTTCCTGTGAATTTTTTTTTCAGTTGGTCCATATTTTCTATCAGCTGTCCATTTTTAACTTATTTTGGGGGATTCTTTGTACATTATGGATCTTAATTTTGGTCAGCTATATATGTTGCTAATGTCAACTCATAATATGGCTAATTTTCCATTTTTTATGGTATCTTTTGTGGTATAGAAGTTTTAAAATCTAATATACAACCTTGTCAGTATTTGCCTTTTAAGGTTAGCACTGTTTTGTTCAAGGAGATCCTTCCCTATCTTGAGTCATATTCCCCCTATATTCTCCTTTAAAAGTTCTAGTTTTCTAGTTTCACTTTTCATATTTGTCTTTAATGTACCTGAGGCTTATTTTTTTGTGATGCAATAAAAATGTCTTAAAATTTTCTTCCATAAAGATAACCAATTGTCCCAGGCCATTTTAAAATGCTCTCCCCCAATTTTTTTTTTTATTGCTGTTCTTTTCATATATAGAGTTTCCGTGTATGTGTTGGTTTCTTCTGGTGTAAATCTGTTTCTGGGATATCAGCTCTGTGTCACTGGTCTGGTTTATATTCATGAACAACAGCGTGCTGTCTTAATATAGCTTTAAAATAAGACCTGATTGCCAGTAAGAATAGTTCCATCCAATTTGGCTGGGGTATTTCAGACTCCTAGGTACTTTGTATGAATTTTAAGATCATTTTGTCAAGCACCATGAAAAAAAATGTTCAGACTTTAATTAATGTTTTGTTGAATGTGTAGATTAATAGCAAAATGGTCACTTTTATAATTGTATTTTCTCCTTCACTAACATGGCATGTATCTCCTGTTACATAGGCCCTCTTTGACATGTTTTTCTTATTATATAAAAACATTTTTATATATTTTAAAATTTCCTCCATAAAATCATTGCATACTTTTGGTGGTTTGTTTTCCCCCTATATATGTTATAGTTTGGATTATTGTTAAAAATGGCATTTGAAACTAGCATTTCAAATTCATTGCTGATAGTGCAAAAGAATACAAATAATTCTCATGTGACCAACTTATACCCAGAATACTTGCTGAACTGTTTCATTAGTTCTATATAGATTCTCTTGGATTTTCATAAAAACAAAATCATATGGCATATGAATATGGTAAATTGATTTCTTTCTTCCCTACCCTTACACCTTTGAGTTACATTTTGTGTCTCACTGTGCTGTCCGGTACCCCTTGAACAGAGATGGTGACAGCTGCTTGTTCCTAGGTTTGGAAGGTGCTGTAATATTTCAGCATTAAATACACTTTTTTACTCTGGGATTTTTGATTTATTTTTTCAGGTTAAAGAAGTTCACTTTTCTTCCTAGTTTGCTGAAAGTTTTGTTTAAAGTTAATTAAATAATAGCTATTTTTTTGCATCAGATGTTCTTCCTGCATCTATTGAGATAATCACATGACTTCTCTGAAGTTCTTTGAAGACTAATGCTCTGCCCGAGTAAAATCTGAACTTGAAAAACACAAAAATCAATACTGTATATTTTCTATGGACATAGATAGATGTAAAAGCATTTTTTAAAGGGAGGTAAGGCTATATACAGAAATGATTCTAGGTAGTACTTTTGGAGAGAGTGAGAAAAAGAAATGGAAAGGGAATGAGTCCAGATAGGATTGGGGATGGTAGAAACATAGCCACTAGCTCCATCTAATATATAACAGGAACATGTTCTCATCTACCTTCATAATTGTTTTAGCAATGTGTACACAGAAAAAAAAACAGGTGTGTAAAATTAATGATAAATTTTGAGTGCTAGAAAACAGGTGTGTAAAAATGACAAATTTCGAGTGCTAGAATATATATAATTGTCACTCCTTTCTGTACTTTGCTATAATTTTCTAATTTACAAGAACAACCAAAAAAAAAAAAAACATTTAAAAAGTATTAGTCATCTAGACTATGGCTGATGTGGGATTTAAATTGTTCAAGTTTGGTCTTAATATTTGGAACTGGAAAGTTGAAAGATTGAATTTCATTTCCTCATGCACATAGTCAATTAAAATTCATGTATTTAAGTACCTAATTGATTATGGCTTGGGTAAGATAATTATACGGACCCATCATCTAATAATAGGGATGGGAAATACAGACAAGCTTTTCAAAGAAGCACTGAACCAACATGTAAATCAAAAATGAAATATTGCTATCACATACAGGCCAGTAGTAATAGTGTTTCTTGGTTAGTGTAACTATTTTTTAATACACAGCCAATTCCTATTCCCTTTAAATTACTAAACAAGATGTTTCTTTCTGCAAAGGTCAATTTCACTCTAATTTTTATGTTTTTCTCTGGGACCCGGGAACTTGAAAATCAACATTTTCCCTCATGTGTGAAGTAAGAGTAAAATGTTCCAGTGTAAGTATTTGAGTACTCAGGGTTGGGTTGTCCAACAGATGATTGGACAGTTTGAGTATCAGCTTAGGGTGCCAGCAAAATGTATACAGATAAATGGGTAGATAGATGGATAGGTAGACAGACACACATAATAAGTATGTGTATGTACATATGCACATACATATGTATATATACATACATATTTAAGCATGTGATATTTCACATAAAAGAATGAAAACCATAATCAGAGGAACTGGAGTTGGACTTAGGCTTACTTAATGCTATGGTACTGATTTAATTTGGAGTTACATGGATGAGGGAGTAAGTATTACAGTCTTTCCAATGTTTTGGGCTGCTGAACATTTAAATCTGACCCAGTGAACACATCTTCTAGTGAGCAACACAAAGAAGGGCTCTTTGTGACAGACTTTGTGTTTTCAGATAGTAATCCACGTAATCCACGTAATTCACAAAAGGTGTAGAAGCTGAACCAGGCATGATGTACATAGAGTGAAGATTGAACTAAGGAGGTGTGTGTGTGTGTGTGTGTGTGTGTGTGTGTGTGTGTGTGTGTGTGTAAAATGCAAATTTAATGTTGAATGAGGTGAAAAATAATGAAATCCTCTCTGATTAAATGTCAAATGGCTTTGAAGAAAACCTTTTGCCCAAATGACAATAGTGGATTAGCCTATAATGGAAAAAAAAAGCTAGACTCTGAGCATATGGGGTCTGGGGGACACGATCTTGTGAGGAAGGAGCGTGGACAGAGAGAAGAGATTGGCAAAAGGCATGAGGAATAAGATGGTTGGTATCCACACAGTCTTTCTCCTGGCAAGCACACATGTCTTTCCTTGAACTTGTTCTAGAAACCTCATTTATGTTTCCTGACTCTAGTCCCTATCCTGATAAGGGCAAAAAAATGTCCAGGAGAGAGAGAGCTCCGTGGCCAGTCTATTAGTCACTCCAAATGCACTGTTAGATATGAAGCTGATGGGCATTTAGGCTTTATTTTTGTTCTGGATATGCACACAGCTTAGAGGTATGTTTTCCACACTTTGTCATACTGCTCGTGGTTACAGATAGGAAAGGAAAGAATTGGAAATTGTTAGGCTTGAATAATGTCAGAGGCAATGTTTTATTGAAACAGCAGTTCTGAAGATATTAGAGATGCAGATCAATCTTAATCTTTACTCTTAGGACCATTATTGTACTGAACATTATAATATTTTTTTTCAAATATCAGAAATGGTTACTTTGTCTGGTTTTATAAAGGGGGACATATGAGCAGATCAGGTGCTTAAGGGCAAGGGTTTGGAGCCAGGTTTTGAATAGGAACTTTATTCTTCTCTACCTAATAAGTTGCTTAACCTCCCTGAAATTCCACTTCCTCATCTATAAAATGTGGTAATAATACCTCCCTCATACATTTCCTATGAGGAATAAATTATACAATACAATAAAACTTTGCGTGGTGCAGTGTGCAGTGTAAAGTACTCAGGGAATAGTGAAGGTGGTGTAGAGGTGGCGATTAGTCAACATTGAATTCATCGAGTAGTATATTTTACATTTGTATAACAATGGTATTGTAATCCATTGCGTGTACAAACACCCACCTTCAATGGCTTAACCAAATGGGGATGTATTTTTCTCCTCTGCAAAAAGAGGCATGCCAGGGCTTGTATGGCTCATGGAGCAAATCCTCAAGCACTTAAGTTCCTTCCATTTTCCCTGTTCTGTGTCCCTAATATTCTGTGACTCTAATAATATTCACAGTTGGCAAGATTCTCCTGCCCATTCAGGAATCATGCCTATGCCCCAGTAGAAATAAGTAAAAGGTGTGGGCCAGCTAAATTTGTCCGTTTTCTATCAGGAACACAAAGTTTTCTAGAAGCTCTACCTGATAGACTTCCTCTTAGACATCAATGGGCAGAATTCAATCACATGAAGATCCCTGGTGCAAGGGATCCTGGGAAACTCTTTCTTGGTGAGCAACAGCTGTTGCCCAAGCAAAGTTTGCCTCTGATATTAAGGAAAGAAGAGAGAATAGATCTTGAATAGGCACCAGCAGCGTCTGCCATAGTTTGACGTTAGAAATTATTTGCTTCCTGCCCCTCCAAATGCCTAAGGCCTTAGTAATGAGAGAGTAAGAGAAAAAGCATCTGTTATGGCCTGATTTTAATAGAGGAGCTAGATTGTAGCATGACAGAACCCAGTATCGCTTTAGGAGGAAGCAAGCAAATATTAGGCAAGAATTTTTAATTTCACCTAAATATTTTCCTGTCACAGAAGGCAGCATGGTATACTGGTTTCAAACAAAGCTCTCAGAAATCAAGCAGTCACGACTTGGAATTTTGAGGCCCTGGCCCTATTTGAGTAGATCACTTTGCCCAAGTTATTTCACCTCTGTAGGATGTAAAAACTATGAGAGCAGTGGCTTTGTCATATTTGTTATTATTAGGAAAGAGTTTTCCTATAGTAGGTGCTCAGGTATTGGATGCTGGATGGATGGATGGGTACAAACATGAATGAGTGAACTTCTCTAACCCCCAAATTCCTCAGCAATGAAAGGGATTAATAGAGACCATCTTTAGAGGTCATCATGAGGATTAAATGAGAGAACATATGTTTTATAGAACACTCCAGTGATTCCATTGTTAGAGAAATACAATTTTACTTGGAACATCCCCAAGTCTCCCTGAACCTGAGAAGCTTTGTGGGGCTTTTCTGAAGACCTAGTCAGCCAGCTGTTCATCTCCCGGTCTGTTGGATTTTTAGATAAGCTGCGTTATTGTACCATTTAAGTGTAATACTAATGTATTTAAAGCAAATATCCATGGAGTATATTTCCAAGATGGAGAGATGAAGGTACATGTGCACATGTCTATGTGTATGTGTGTATACACACCTAGAATGGTGGCTTTAATTTGGATAAAATTTTGCTGAGATTTTAATATCTGCTATTCCAGGCAAACTTGTTGCTAATTAAGGGTTAGCACACTGAATTAGCAGTAAATTAATACTCATTTCTGTGCTAGCACACTAGAGTGGCAGGAAAATTACCTAAATTAGATTCAGGTAGTGAATTTATCATGGCCAACAATAATGGGGTCTAAAAGGATTTTCTGTGAAACACTGGGAGTGAAACACTTCTGTAAGACCAAAAACTCTGCCCTTATTTAGTTACTTGCAGTGGATGAATCTTAAGAAATGTTTTGATGGGGTGCCTGGGTGGTTCAGTTGGTTGGGCGACCAACTTCAGCTCAGGTCATGATCTTCTGGTTTGTGAGTTTGAGCCCCACGTTGGGCTCTGTGCTGACAGCTCAGAGCACAGACTCTGCTTCGGACCCTGTGTCTCCCTTTATCTCTCTTTCTCTCTCTTTGCCCTTCCCCAACTTGTGCTCTGTCTCTCTTTGTCTCTCAAAAATGAATAAACATTAAATTTTTTTAATGTTTAAAAAAATAGATGATTTGAAAGAAAATTCCCCTCAGTAGATGTGCCAAGTACACACATACAGTTAATATTGGCTGATTTATAGGGTTCATGCAGAACTTCAGAATTAAGGCCCAGAATGTCCTCATGCTGATAATGTGGAAGTTGCCAAATTGGATTACAAGGCAAGCAAATCTTACACAAGCACCCATCAATAGCTGAACAGTTCTTTAACACCCCTATGCCATTTCATGATAATTCACCACTCTCAATTCGTCTCTATTACATGGTGAGTTTTTGGCACCAATGCCAAAGTAGGGATGTCTTCTGTGGGGTGGGCGGTACTTGTCCAGACTTTCTAAATTAAATTTATTGACTGGGTGATACCATGTTATCCATGACCATTTAAAATGTGTTCTATGACAAAGTAGACAAAACCACCAAATTGGAAATTAATTGGCTTGGTGCCATACCTTTTCAGAGAAGAATGATTCACTCCTATCACATACATTGTGTCATTGTGAAGGCACTTCATTTCTAACCTCATGGAACATAGACTGCAGGAAAGCATCAAACTGTGCCTGCCCATCCCTCTGAGCTCCGTAGTTCCTGAGGTCCTTTACGGCCAACTTTGATGTCTGGGCCTGTGGGCCCATTGAGTATATGTCTGCTTTGTCTTTCTGCCCTAGCCATTCACCCTGCTCTGGCTTATAATGGGAATATTGACTGGCCATTGACTGGGCCTGGGAAGGCAGACTTTGCAGTAATTATGAATGAAAGATGTCAGTGGCAAAGCATCTCATTCCAGATATTTCTACACATAGTCGATATCGGCTTTTGTAAGCGTGACTGAGCTCCAAATGGCTTGCAGTCATAAGGGAATGACCAATTGAATAGCTATTATTTCATCCAATTGATGCTGTGCTTTTTGTGCAAAGGGAAACAGGAATGCAGAAGCATGCACATTTTACACCAGCCTGGTTCTTGCTTTCAATAGTTGCTGAAAAATATTAGCTATTTTCCCTAGGAAGCTAGCTCCTGGGGAGAAGCTATATGTCGCAAGTGGAAAACTATGTTAATTTTCAGCAAATGTTACCAAAGAATAGAATTTTCTACCCCAACTTAATCATTAATGCCTTTATTCCCAACAGAAAGAGGAGTATTTCCTGGAAACTCTTAAATCCAGCTTCACTAGTAAAACAAAGAGCATGGCTAAGAAAAGTCCAGATTAAAACACAATACCCCATGGGTCTTGTGGAAAATCCATGAATCCAGGCAAAGACAAAGGACAAAAATGAAATCTTCCACCTCCTGACAAGGTTGGGTAATTTGAGATCCAGTCCACTTAAAAGATCTTGTTCTTCTCACATTCTAGAGGCCACTGCATGTCAGAGCCACTTTAAATTTTTATAATTATCCAAATATTTACAGAGATTGTTTTCACTTGCTACAATTATCTTGGTAATAAAGCCTTAATTATTTTAGCAAATAGTCAAAGCAGTTACTTGGTACCCTTCAAAACAACCTATCCCAATTCCTGTAATGTTCAGACAATGCCAGATTGGTTGAGCAGAGGTGGGGGTGAGATTCACACCCGACAGTTACAAATGCCCCAAGAGCACATAGCTAATAAGCAGCAAAACCAGGAACTGACTTCAGAGCTGACCCCTCTAATCACTGTGCTCTATAGTCTCTCCATCATAGGTGTGGAATAGCAGTAAGATGAGTTCATGGTAGTGGCATATAGAAGTGACAATAATATCAAGGGTAGTGTCAGCCATCGTTTTTAAAGTTCTTACTATGAACTAGACATTGAGATACTAAGTGCTTTCATGAATTATCTTTTTCACAAAACAATCCCATGAGATATATGCTATATTACCACCCCCATTTTGCAGAAGAAGAAACTAAGAATTTCAGAAAAATTAAGAGATTGGCTCAGGGAAGAAATATTAAATGACTTAACTGGAATTTCAACCCAAGAGACGTCATTCCTTGTGTCCTAACCACTACTTGTATAGCTTGCTGCCCTAGAGAAAAGAAAGATGTCATGTCTACTAACATCATGGGAGGACCAAACACTTGGCCATGGGAGCATTTCAATCTCAGAATGACACAGACCAGTCAGATTTCAGTTCAGCTTTGGTTTGCCTTCTCCCTTCAGGCAAGTGCTGAGACCAGGAGCCCTCTGGTCTTGTTAAAAGTGAGCATGGAATTCTTGGGCTCTTCAGACAGAAACATGAACCATGGGAATAAAGAGATGATGATGTACTGAAACATGTACTTCTGGCAAGCTACTGTGGTTAGGTCTGTAGTGGAACAATCTCAACAATCCTCTGATGTTAGTGTTAAAGCCCTATTCCTTTACATGAAGACTCTATAGCTCAAACATGCTAGGTAGCACTCACATTTTCTCCACCATGAAAAACAAGGGCTGGATCATGCACAAGTCCGTCTGACTCCAGAGTGTGTGGTCCTAGGGATCAGAACTCTGGAAAGGTGACAGTATATTTGCAGTCCTCACTCCCATCTTCACCTGAACTGGATCCTGCCTGTGTCATTCCATTTGCCTGTAATCAGATTATTCTAGGGATAAAGAAGGACTTTGTTCTCTCTTGATCATGTACTCCTTTAGGATTCTTTAGCAGGGTTGGTACTGCTCCCAAGGGGCCATGTTGGAAGTTTGTGGGGGCTATTGCAGTGACTGATGTTTGCAATGACTTGCATTCATTTAGGTGGGGGTCAAGAATGCTAAATGTTCTGAATACCCTGAACAGCCCAGTTTCTGCAGCACTTCCAAATGTCATTCAAAATTTCATTTAAATGAAAACACCATTTATACCTCTTCAAGCCTTGAACTTGACTGCAATTTACATATCAAGTATAAAATAATCTCTTCAATGTTCTAGTATATGCTGTATTTTCCAGGAAGGCAGATGCTAGGTAAATGCAAAAACTTCTACTTCTTTGTACAAAAATAGCTTTTACCAGTACCCACTCAGGTTTCCCAAAGCCCTCTATGGGATCTGTATTAGTTTTCTCTTGCTGCATAACAAATTATCACAACTTCAAACAACACATATTTATTATCTCAGAGTTTCTAAAGGTCAGAGATCAGCATAGCTTAGTTAGGAGCTTCAGGGTCTCTCTCAAGTCTGTGATAAATATGTCAGCCAGGGCTGGAGTCTCATCCGAAAGCTCCACTGGGGAAGGGGACCCACTTTGAAGCTCCCTGAGGTTGTTGACCAAATTTGTACTCCTGATTTGAATAAGGGTCTAGGTTCCTTGAGGGCTGTCAGCCAGAGCCCACCCTCAGTTCCTTCACATGTGGCTGTCTCCTTAGGGCAGCTCACAACATGGCAGCTTACTTTATCCATGCAAATGAGGAGAGTCTACTGTAATATGGAAGTTATAATCTTAAGTGACCATCATGGAATTGGCATCCCATCACCTTTGCCGTATTTTATTGATTAGCAGCAAGTCCTACCCAGGACTCCATGGGAGGGGACTACAAAAGGGTATGAATACCAGCAGGCAAGGGTCTATGGGGGTTGCCTTAGAGTCTGCCCATCATAAGTGCCCAAGATTGAGTTCTGTAGCCTTGTACCAATGCTTGAATGTGGAGCGTTGCACACTGCCTTTCATCAGAGAGAGGTTTTGGAATAGACCTTGAGTCTCTGCTTTTGGAAGTGTCTCTATATTTGTTTAGGCCATAAACCCAGGCTCAGAATCTGGCACAATGTTATTTCCCTAATTAAACAGATATACCAGAATTGCATTCTGCAAAGTGGGCTTTAAGTAAGAAGGCTAACTTGATCATAGCAGTTCTTAGTGGGGAGGTCTTCCAGTATCCTCCCTGTCATCCCTATTTTTTCTCCTGTTATTTTTCTATTCACTGCCTCTTTGAGGTTTTCATCTCAAATTTTTCTGCATCAGGATGATGGTTTGTGTATAAAATGTTCATTTTTAATTACATGGGCTTGGTAATGGGTATGTAGTCATGTTGGATCAGCTTTGGATGCAAAAAATCCTTATTTTCAGCTGATTATATCTTGAAAGGACTTGTGGTCCCAGGCACCTGGAAATTGGAATGCATCATTGTTCCCTAGATGAACATCAAGGGACAGAAATTGAAGCAGATGGGGGGATGATGGTAGCAGTGATCCTTAAATCAGGCACAATGAAGGTGGATTGAGTAAAGCATGAGAACTTGGGACTGGAAAGGGAAGTCCAAGTGCCCACCCCCTCACTGATTCATGAGTGGTGAAGTGATAAGCCGTAGCCAAAGCTACCATAGGTCCTTCCCACAGGGTAGGGTTAAGAAGTAGGCCAATCATAATGCATTAGTGTCTAATGCAGCAGGCAGGACCAGGTGGAGAAGGCAGACCTTCTCAGGGTAGTGATGAATTAGCCCACGAGTCACAGAGGCTTGTGGGCCCCTTTGGAATCTTGACTCCTGCAGTGTGACTATGTGGCAATGAGAGAGACCCTTACTTCTGAAGTTGCAAGGGTAAAAGGCCTGGGACTCAGACGCTTTTGAGTAGAGATCAGAGCCATTGAGCTTAGATCTGGAAGGAACTTTTAAAGAGCCCCTATATCTAACACCTTCGTTTGACAGATTGGTAAACTCCTATCCAGAGTGGCAACAGACTTACACGAGAACTAGAACCAAGTGTTTTATGCCCTTTTCACCCTTGCATGTGCCTTTTTAAAGTAGGCATTACAAAATGCTGGTGTCCACATAGGCTTCATTAACTTGGAATGGGAAAAGCAAAGTTTGTTGGTGTTGGGAATGGGTTTCTGGCCACTTCTCCTGGGGTCATGCATTGTATAACTATCCCATCATATCTTTCAGTGACCACCCCCCTAACCCTGCTCTGAGTGAGTGATTTGTACATCTGTGCCCCATTTAGCCCCAGTAATCCACGTGACTTGTTTTGGCCAATGCAGTGTGAGTAAAAGTGAAGTGTATTGCTGAGGAGCCACCTCAAGGTTTGCCACATCTTTTCCTCTGCTATGAGACAGGCAGTGCTCCAGACAGAGGCTGCCTCACAAGTCTGGGTCCCACAGTGAAGAGGATGTGGGGCAGAGCTATAGCCAGATGGTGATGACAGGCAGTATGAACCACCTTTGTTAGGGGGGTTATTTGGGCTGTCACCACAGCATGATCTGGCCCATCCTATCAACTCAGTTTGGTGGGTGGACAACACACACATACATGTGTGTTGACTCACCTTTCCCAGGTACCAGGTCTTCCTCCAGATTGTCTCCTCTTTGTAGGCCCCACTTCTATGAATAACATTCCCTTACTCATGGAGCTGAAGGTCATACCTGCCTCCTCTCCCTCCACCTTTTTCAACCAGCTACCAAATGCTGCATTTCTACTTTTTAACTGCCAAGTTGGCTGGTTTTAGTCCTTATTCTTACCCTTCACCCTCCAGTTGGTCTCCAGAGGCAGCAAATCCCAGTAGAAGGTTTTTTTAAGTGGTTGCTGCAAGATCAGATTTAATACAACCTACACAGTCCTAGCAATGTCCCTATTTATCTTTCACTGTGTTACTACTAGGATCTTCCTCTTCACTCTCATCCAGTTTCTCTTTCTTTTTGTTTTAATTTATTAGGCTGCCTTTCTCTGTGGAAGCCCTACCTCCCACCTACACTGATCACCACAAGATCCACTCATGCCTCTCCCTTCTGCTCACCCCCCTTTTATTTGGCTAACTCCTACTCACTCTTTGAACCTCAGCACAGAAGTACATCCTCTGGGAAGCCTTCCCTGATTGCCAGAGTAGGAGTTGGGTGTGAGTCCTCTGGTTCATGGCGCCCTGTACTTGCCTCATCATTGCTCTTTATGACCCTGTAGTGTAATTGACATGTGACTGTTCCCCAGTAGACTATATTCTCTGAGAGGTCCTCAACACTTTGCAAAGCTGTATCTATCACATAAGAGATGACCCTTAAACATTTGCTACTGAATGTTGGGTTTTCATCCTGAAGGTAGAGGAAAATAATGCCCAGACACTGGAATAAAATACTTTATCTTAAAAATAGGCTCTCTTGGGTACCGAGTCTTTATATTTTGTGTAGGGTAAAGATAAAGCTATTGGAACCAACTATAACTTTCAAAAATACATGGAATGAGCTACATGTATTATGAATTATGGGTCATAGTTCTATCTGCTTGGAGTGTGCAAAAATCACAAATTTTTTATCAAGAAATAAATATTTAAAAACAAAGCAACCATGAGTGCTGGGGGACTTTGGTGAAGAGTGTGAGGTAAGGATTGGGCAGGGGACAAAGAAGAATCTGTTTGGACTTGTGGGTCCAGGAAGATTCATTTAGGGGTGTGTGTGTGCGTGAGAGCAGTGTTTTATGTTTAAAAATACTTCCTTAAGAGATTGTTTACCAGAGAGTCAAACTTTCCCTTCTTGTTCTGTGCTGCAAACACAACCTGATTTCAGGACACAGAGTTGGAAGAGATGTTAAGAAATAAGAATCCGTGGAGTCCTTGAAGAGAGCTGGGGTTGCCAGAGCATCCTGCAGACCTGGTGGTTGATGATCATGTCTGAATGGTTGTGGTTAATATCCTGGGCACATAAACTCAGATTGGGTAATGATCTTGATTTTAGTGCCTCTTACAGGAAGTGATTTCCAGTGCATGTGGATGTGCATCCAAACTGTGGGTCTGCTTCTGCTGCCAGAGTGTCCTCCCTTGTAATCAGTCCAGAATGTAAGGCAGCATGGGAACACTGAGCCTGGATCCCCCACATTCCTCAAGGAGGAGAAGTTGGTGTGTATCTGCCAGCTCCTCACTCTGAATTATCACAGGCCCTCACAGGTACTGACTATAGGACTCCACTTGGGCACAGTGGCCAGATAAAAAGACTGTAAGTACATAAGCTATGTAGGTATAAGGACAGACAAGTGGCTGGCTGACTGGCTGGATGTGACTGTGCAGGGAGATGTACAGGTAGATAAAAAAAAAAAGACTTTCTGGGGCACCTAGTTGGCTCAGTTGGTTGAGTGTCTGACTTGGGCTCAAGTCATGATCTCGTGGTTCATGGGTTTGAGCCCCACATTGAGCTCTGTGCTAACAGCTCAGAGCCTGGAACCTGCTTCAGATTCTGTGTCTCCCTCCCTCTCTGCCCCTTCCCCACTCTCACTCTGTCTCTCAAAAATAAACATTAAAAAATTAAGACTTTCTAAGAATCACAATGATGGAAGTATATTCCTCTGACATTTATTTGCAGTTTATTAATAGTCAACACATGAAGCCTAAATAAATATGAGGTTCTGCCAAAGATTTAATTAACCCAACCTTTGAAGCATCTTTGATTTGTATCATTAAAATATTTTAAACGCATCATTTAGAAGGAGGTATCACAAAGGGGAAGTTGATAAACATAAAACCCCTTTGTCCAGGCATGAGAGAATTTCCCAAGAAACAACAGAGCTCATTTCTCCTCTGATAACACAGTTTCCCTCCACTTATAAAAAGACATAAGCAGGATAATGAACAGATTAGGTACAGAATCACCAACAAGGTAATGAACCTGCTTAAGCAATTAGCCCCCTGTGCTTTCCTCCTGGGAGAAGCAGACCCAGGTGACATCCAGACACAAGGCCAACACCTGAACTGAACTGGATGCTTTGTTCACAGTACATTGGTAGTTTGGCTGATTTCAAAGCGCATGAGGGAGGTGGTGGATTGGGTGTGTTTATTTCCCCCAAATCAGCCATCCTTCCTTCCCATCTGCAGTGGACGTGCACGTATGTCAGCCGCACACACCCTCCCTTTCTTTAAAACACAGCTCCCCTTTCTATTGAGGCAGCCCTTTTAATGATTAGAACTTCCTATGTGGTTCTAATAAGGCTGCTAATCATACGACCCAGACTCGAAAGTAGGGCCAAGAACTAGGTGAGCCAAGCATAGTAGAGCCAGGCCCCAAATCAAGCCAATCAGAATTCCCCATCAGGTTTTCTTTTTAAGGGGGGTGGTCACCTTTCTTTTCTAGTAGTAAGGCTAAGAGGGTTGGCAATTTAGGAGAGCAAAACCAACATACAGAAAGGAAGAGAAGTAAGAACCAATCAGAAAAGGGGAAGGGGCCAGGGTCCAGATGGCATTTCAGTCCCTGAACCACCACCACCCCCAAAACATAATTTCTCTGATTCTTGCCTTCCTGAGACCTGGATGTACAGCATGTCCAGAGCTGTGAGCCTCTTCCATGTCTCTTCAACAAATAACCATTGTCTTAAGCTAGTTCGATCTAGGTTTGTGTTGCAATGAAATGAGTCCTCAATAGCTTCTTTTCTTTCACTCTTGGTTACGGAATACCTGTGTTATGGATGAATAATTCCCAAAATTTGCTCTAAAGGACTTCATGCCCTGTGGGAGAGATTCAAAGAGGCAACAGTGACACAGTTTATTTAGGAATATTATTGGTGTTTCATTGTAAAGACATTTGCCAAAATGTGAAAACTCAGTTCAGGTTGTAATACGATGTAATTTTTTTTTTAATTTTATTTAAATTTTAGTTAACATACAGTGCAATATGGGTTTTAGGAGTAGAATTCAGTGATTCATCAATGTATGATGTATTTTCCTAAAATGATTCTTAGGTTCAGTACTTTCCTTGTGTTATACAGTGTGAATTGCTGTTTAAATTAAAAAAAAATTAATGATTTTAAAGTTTTCTTGATCAAATAAGTATGGGGGATTCCAAGTTAAACAGAAGTGTGCTGCAGAACTTTTCAGAGCCTGTGAGACTAGCACAATTTGGAGCATAAAAGGCAATAATGGAGTATGCAGATATTTAGAAAGTTCCATAACCAAAGAATGCATTTTTCTTGGAATGTGTGATTAAATTTCAGAGAACTAGTGTTCTTGGAACACAACTGGGGAACACCCACACTTGATCTTTACTAACTTCTTAATCGGTTTATGTTAAGTTCCAGGCAGAGCTAGGCCAGGAAGAAGTCCTGGATTAATTAAATTTTTTTATTAATTAAATCCCAAGGCATGTTTCTCTCCCTGCTACCATTGTGGGGTGGGTGCCAGAGCAAATCCTCCTTTTCGTTGCAGTCAGGAAGCATGCTAAGCCCTCAGAAGGAGTTGCTATGCTACGATTTGAAAAGCTATCTTACTTTCTGGAAGCCTAAGGTAGCACTGCAAAACAGGCAACAAATGTCACCTATGTAGGACGTCAGCTGTATGAACTGTGGGGGCAGTCGGCAAATGTTGTCACTCTTCTTAGCTTTCTTTGAGCTTTAAAAGAGACTACTCATGGAAGTTTGCATTTTGATTTTCTCCTTTTCATCAGACGTACATTTAGAAAAAGCTCCTGTTACAACCAGAGCACATTGCTGGAACAGAATGCCGTGGAGGTTAAATTCCAATGGCCGGCAGAGGAGCATCCTGTGGGCTCCAAAGTTCAGCTTTGATGCCTGCATAGACACTTGGGAATAGAAATATGGAAAATAAAGCAATTTCTGTGACACCTTGATATATGGGGCAGAGTATAAGAATGCAGTCTCCACTGTTAAGGAAGAGGGCATCCAAGTTTTCCATTTATATTCTGGTTCAGTGTCTTAGTTTGGTGTATTTTTATGCTTTTGCTATTTATTGATTTGACCAACGTGAATCACCATTCGGCAAACAGGGCTGCATTAATGCGTTAAAAGCTCATTATGAGGATAATGGACACGAAGTAAAAAGGAATCAAATGATGTGAGTGTAAAAGGTTTTTCCCTAGACAGCTGAAAATAAATTGAAAACAAATTCAATTAAAATAACATTCAACCTTTTTATTCCTTCCATGGTGTGATTCCTCTAAAGGAGGCGCCCAGAGCTAACACACTGCTTCGAAAGGCCGCCCCTCCCACATCTGACAGAGCTGGGCAGGCTTCCACAAAACGTGCTGACAAAGGGCTCTGTTTTGGAAGCTGCTCTTTGCAGCCATGTGCTCCTGCCTCCCCCAAGATCTCTACATCTGTTGGTCCTGACCCTTTCTGCTCTCTTCTGGTTAGAACTCCCGGAGACCCTTCCACGCGAGGAAGGGTCCTCCCATCTCTCAACCTTTATATGCCCCACACCCAGATCTTGGCCTCTCCCAGACTGAGCCCACACCCACACCCACGCCCACAGGTGCCTCAGCTGCTGCTGACTTTAAGCCTTCAAAATGTTGTCAAATTAGCTCCTTTCTTTGCTTCTCTGTTATGTATCATCCTAGCCATAGACAACCCTTACAAGGTGTATTCATTTCCTAGGGCTGCTTTCACAAAGTGCCACAAACTGGGTGGCTTAAAACAACTGGAAATTTATTGTCTTACAGTTCTGGAAGCTAACAGTCTGAAAAATCATAGCATCAGCAGAGCCGTGCTTCCCCTAGCATCTAGAAGGCAATCTTTCCTTGCTTCCTCCTGGCTTCGGGTAGTTTGCTGGCAGTCTTTGGCGATCCTTGGCTTGCAGCTGCCTCACTCCAGTCTCTGCCTCTGTCATCACGTGGTGCTCTCCCTGTGGGTCTCTGTCTTGGTGTGGCCGCCATTTTATTAGGATACTGGTCATGTTGGATTAGGGGCCCACCCTACTCCAGCATTTCCTCATCTTAACAAATTATGTCTGCGTTGACCTTATTTCCAAATAAGGTCACTTTCAAAAGTGCTGGAGGTTAGGACTTCGACGTATTTTGGGGGGTAGGATGGGAGACACAGTCAACACATAACTTGGAGCTGTAGTTGGCTGGCCTCCCCCCTTGTACCTGTCACTCTTCCAAGGTGGACCTGCACAGCAGCCAGAGACAGTCTTCAGTTTGAATCTGATCCTGACACTCCTCTCCTTAAAGACCCCGAAAGACTTTGACAGGACCTAAGATAAAAATCTAAGCTGCCTGAGGGGGATGAGGTACTGTGTGGCCAGGAACCCTTCCAGCTCTGCTGTCCAAAGCCTTTACCCGTGGCCCCTTTACTGAAGGCTCTTCCCATCCCACCCCAGTCCACGTTATCCCGCTCTTTGCCTGGGTTTTGCCTTCCTCCTTTGTCAAAGTACCCCTTGGATGTTGGCTTTTCTAAAAGGCCTTCCCAGATTCCTCCTAAATCATGCCCTGATGCAGCCTAGTTTTCTCTCTCACTCTCTTACATCTGTAATTATCGAAGTGTTTATATGTTTAATATCTGTCTTACATGGAGGTTGGTGAGCTATGGCCAATGGGCTAAATTTTGCCCAAGGCCTATTTTTGAAAGACTCTCAAGATAAGAATTATTTTTACAGTGTGAGGATTGGTGGGGGTTGGGGGGAATAGGCAAACAAAAAATATGCTATGGAAACTACACATGCCTGCAAAATCCTCAGATACTTACTCTTGGGATCCTTGAAAGTTTTTTGGTCCCTGGTCTTACCCACTGCCAGCACCCTGAGAGCCAGGAACTTGTCTGTTTTATTCACTGCTATATCTAGAAAACCTGTATCTAAGTTCCCTGACACTTCATATGTCCTCCAATAAACGTATGATAGAGAAATAAATTATTCAATGGATGGTTGGTTCACAATGACTGTTCACAAGCTAGGAGAAACCAATCCTTTAATAACTGCCAGAGGGAATTCTGTGGTAGTAGATACAGATTTTGATAACTTGGTAATTCAGTCTTTTAATAAATACTTAGGACTGGTAATGTTTTAGAGAATAATCCAGGTGCCTAGGAAAGAAGTGGCCTTGGGAAACTTTTCCAGAAGGGACAAGATACAAAGTGTGAAGGAGGTTTTAACCAGGGAAAACAGTGGCTTGCTGAAAGCTCAACTCCTCTTTTGTGGTAGGGAGGAGGCAAACAGAGGGAATACCCTCTTTATTTTATTTTCTCAGCACACAGACACCCTTTCCCTAGTGACAAGTTCTCCCCAAAGGCATATCTGGCCCAAATAGGACTATCTCTCATGAGTCAGTCCCAAGTTCATTGCCCTCAAGGTACGGGCTGTAATGGACAAAGCAGAATATTTAGCATTCCCAGCCCTGGACTAAGAAAGCTTAATGTCTTCTTTAGCCCCTGGAAACTCTTGAGGAAATAGCTGGGGGCCGCAGCCACCAGTAGTCAAAGGGCTCAGCCCTTGGTCAGCTGCCATCTCTCACTCTGAGGCCTGTCAAGAAGGCTGGCTGTCATCTGAAATTTGGCCTCAGCTTCTTTGTCTTCCCGGGTTGCTGCAGTTTTAATGCCTATTTTCAGAAGCAGGTTGAATCTGAGATGCACAGTCTGCTGGCCGGCTTGGCTTCTTATAAGTCAATGATTCATTTCAAAACTTCACCTGGTGAGTCTCAAGGAATCAAGCTTAAGGGTAGCATTAAGCTGTATACGAGGCTTTGTTCTTCTCACTTTTGGCTAAATGAGAATCCATTTGTCTTGGACTTAACTCTAAGCCTTCCTACCAGAACTTACCAGGATCTTTTATTTCTGAACAGAATTTAAATTTTCTTTTAAACACAAGTCCTAGAGAGGGGCCTTTGTTTTCCAAATGTGCAGTTGGTTTCTCGGACAGCTGGCAATGCTCTTCCTCCCTCTGCCCCCATATGGCTGTCACTTTCTTTTCCTGCAGGTCTCAGCTTCAAAGCCAAATGCCCATGGTGGGGCCTTTGTTCAGGACTAGCCCCTGGATGTGACTGTTTTTGAGGCACCCATCCACCTCCTGGTCCAAAAGAAAAGCCAAATCAAGTGCCTGTATTCTGGAATATTTGAACCATTTTAAATCCTAGTATTTGTGCAGAACAACGTATAATATAATGAAACTCAAATTCATTTACTCAAAAGATGATGGAGACTATTTTGTGAAAGAATGTGTAACATAATGTGGGCTGGGGGTGAGTTCCTGGCATGCACGCTCAATGAGAGTTGCAAGATGTGATCATCATTCAGTCCTATCAGGTTCACTCTGTGCCTTTGTGTGGACCCTCATCTGGAGGTGTCATTAACATTGGCCATGTGAGGCCCTTTGAAAGAAGAGGCACAGCCAAACACCTTGCTGCTGCTTCTCTGTGGCCAAAAGGTCTTTGTCTTCCCCACTGCTTTCCAGAACAGTGTGCTGTGTATTTCCTTTATAGTATGTTTTCTGATTTGCAATTATCTTAATTTACCTATTTGCATTCTGCCTGCCCCTCCCACTAGACTGTAAGTTCCCTGAAATCGTATCTTCCTCCCTGAGAGTGGGGTGGAGGCAGTACTGGTCACCATCATGTTCTTAGTCCTTGACCCCCAGTGGACCCTGTGGGTGAAAGAGTGATGGAGCCTGTCCAGTGGTGGGGATGGATGTCTGTGGATTGTTTGCGGCACGCAACGGCATATAGGATGGTCTACCAAGCCCTGCCGTGTTAGACAGTGGTTCAACACCAAAGTCAACCACCTGGTCTGGCAACTGAACCTACATGTGTTTGCTCACTGCTGCCTATGTTCAGCTCCTCTTGGCTGGCTGGCTCCATGGCTGAGCTAAGATTATTCAGTTTTAACATTCTGAATGTGAGGAACCATGTAAATCTTGTGTCCCTTCACCTTTGTTTTCCTCTTGTTCTCCTTTCATTCCTGTTTTTGAGCTTATGCGGTGACTCATCTCTGAGTCTCCCTGGGTTCCACTGTCTTTCTATTGCCCCAGAATCCTTTTTCATTAACTCCAGCCATCACAGGGACTTGACCTGTCTCTCTGGGTCCCTGTGGTCAGTGCAGGGCGTGGGTTGGCAGGGAGCCCAGTATCTGGGACTCCTCTGCTAGTGATCTTCCACTCCATCGCATCCATGAGCTCCCCAGTTGGTTGCATTGTTTGGTCTTTGAATGTTCAGTGAGTATTTAAATCAACCTAGAGATGACACATATGACTTCTGGAAGCAGGCAGCCTGGGTTTGAATCCCAGCTCTGCCATTAAGTAGCTCTGAGTCTTTGTGCAAGCTGTTTAACCTTGCTGTGCCTCAGTTTTCTCACCTATAAAATAAGGATAGAAATTGTATTGTCCTCACAGAGTGTTGTAAGGATTAAATACATTAATATGAGAAATCACATAGGACAATTTCTGGCATACAGCAGTGCTACTATGGGTCAGCTTCTTTATCATTCACACATTTGCACATTCAGCTTAGGAATAGTCTCTTAAAGAGTCCTCTTGCTGGGTGCTGGGTTATCTATTGTGTGTGAGGTTTTCTGTGTATAATGGCAATTGTTTGTTTAAATGAGGGCTTGGCCTGAGCTGATGCCTGTAGAGAAGAGCTGGAGCCCTTAGCAGTGACCCCTGGGATGATCCCATCTCCTGCCTGGTCTCAGTGGTGCAGAACACCAGCTGCAGTGCTCAGGGTGCCTCTCTTCCTGATGGCCATGTTGCCTAATGGCTGGCTGAGGACTTAGGGACAGGAAAAGAAACAGCAGAGGAAGCCTAGAGCCCGTGGAGGCCTGAGCTCAAGCCAAGGTCAGGAAGCAACAGGCTGTGATGAACTATCAGGCTGGGAATGGAAGCAAATGCCAAGGAACAGCATGATTAGTACATCAGGCTGGCTCCCTGCTACATCGTTGTCTGATTCAGGAGTAGCAAAGGCAGGTGTTGTCTTGAGAGACAGGCCAGGGCCAGATGCCACATGCCCAGCAGCATGGCAGTGGGATCCAAGCTGTGACCATCCAGAGACCCTTAGCAATGACCAACTCCTCCATGCCTCTTGGATCTTAAACCACTGGGCCTACTGCTCTCAGCCCCATTGCAGTTTTACCACTCGGGTATTTACGTGGCTATGGGCAGCTTCCCCCAAGCAGTTCTCACAAGAAGCCAGAAGATGGTGCACTTTCTCCTATGTTCCAGCCAGAGGTTCTCAGCTGGGGACGAGTTTTCGCTGCTAAGAACCAGCGATAATAAATACCTGTAACATTTTGAATATAAAATGTAGTAGGCAAAATACATTGGAGGCTGCAGGTTGGGATGGCAATTTATTTATTTATTTTATTTTACAAACACAAGATGAAACATACATTAGAATTTACAAAAATATTTTATATGTATTATTTCACCAAAAACCCATCAAAATAGATTTTACCCCTTTTTTGAAAAATGGGTAGGATATATCTGAGTCCTCTATCTGCATCTGATTGTAAATCTTACATTGGCTCATTCGATCCTAAACTATGTGACAATATTACCATTGCTATAATGATATTGATAATAAGAGCAGAAATAATGGATTAGGCATTTTACATGTATTGTCTTGTTTAACCCACAGAACAACATCACGAGGCAAGAATCACACAGTGGCTGTATAACTCACAGTAAAATTCCTCGTCTCAGATAAAAACATGGAAACCTGCCCCTTTTGCTTAGACAGTAATTCTGCTCCTACTTCAGTACTGTGTCCAGCTTACCTCCTGATAGAGGAGATAAATGTAACACAGGGAAGATGATACATTAAATTAACAGTAGCAACAATGACAGGTATCATTTATTTACCTCTTATCATGGGCCGTGTCCTATCCTAAGGGAATGTTTAAAACCTCACAATAACATTAGTAAGAAGGGACACTTGTTAATCACCACCTCACTGATGAGAGAAATGAGGCCCAGAGAGGTTTAGTAACGTTTCTAAAGTCACAAAGCTGGCAAGAAGCTGTTAACTCCAGAGCAGGGGCTCTTACATCAGCCACTAAGTGAATGGCCTTCAGAACGTAATTACCTGAGTGAATTTGCCCTCTGTTGACTTCTTAGTTTCATGGCAGCGTCTTCATTAGTGCAATACCCTGTTCTCCGACTGTGGAATTTGTGTTTTTGTTTGTTTGGTTTTTTGTTTTTGTTTTTTGAGGTGGATTTTCCTCTTCGTTTATGTCCATGCAACTGCCAAATCAAAAATACAGCCCCAGTTGGTTAGTCCAGATTGGTGTTTGGAACACACTCCATATTCCAGGATGACTCCACATTTCTGAATTACTAAGGGGATTTGGTCATTTGGCAGAGCAAGTGGGCTTGCAAGATGTTGGCCTTGGCATTGAGTCTGTCTTCTCTGTCTCAGAGGAAAAGGGCACTTAGCTCCCTTCTTCAGGAGTTTGAGTCAGCGCTGGGCTCAGAGAGTCCTGTCCCTGCATCCTTAACTTAGGCCTCTGGTTCTTTCTCCCTTGTCTCCTTGCTTCTCTTTCTTTCTACTCCCCTTCCCTGCACTGCATTTTCAGACACATCTGGGTACCTCATTTGGATGAGGAGGGACTGGCAAGGTATGCATTTCAGCTTCCCTTGTGCCATCAAACTTTTTCTTGTTAGCACTTGGATTTTGAAAGGGCGTCGCTGGCATTTAGGATGGATTTTTGTCAGAAGAGCTTATTTTCAGGCCTGGTGAAAATTTCTACCTGGAGAAGACAGCTGTCTCTTCCTAATTCAACAAATAGTGCCTAATGCCTGGTTGTAAATCCTGTTGCTCTGCAAATGGGGCTGTTGGTGGCATCCTTGTTACCCCCACTCTGCCTTCCTGAGTGGCTTCATCCCCTTTCCCAAGGTTCGGCTTAACTGCTTCTTTCCTCTCTCACCCTTCCAGACTGTCTGGCACCCAGAAAGGCATCCTGTTTTGGGGGTTGCCTGTCAAGTGGAGGTGGTTGGGTGTTGGTGCGGAGCATATCCTGGCGCTAAGGGAGGCCGCAGGAGGCAGGAGGTACAAGAGGCTTGCTTCTTCCTCAGTGGTGGCAGAGGAACATTCTCCAGAGTTGTTCCACAGAGTGGTATTGGTGGCTTCATGCACACGCATGTGTGTGTGCATGCACACACACACACACACACACACACACACTCTGCCACCACTGAGAAGAAAAATGGTTTCCTGCTCAAGCAAGTCCTGGGAGCACTGAATTAAAGTGATTTCTTTTAGGGCTCATGAGTCTAAAATGGGGCCATAGCTTGGACAGTTTCCCCATTTTGTAGGCCAAAGAATCCCTTCTAGCAGACTCCTTCATGGGGCCAGTAGTCTACGTAGCACATACTGATGTGTTAAGGGGCATGAAGTATGCAACCTACTCTCAAATAATTGATAAAAACATATACTAATATGTATATTAGTGAGATATAAATGTAAAAAAAAGGTGAATTTGGGTGAAGACTCTTAAGAGTTCTTTGCATTTTTTGTTGCAGTATTTAGTAAGTTTGAAATTACTTTAAAATACTGTCCAAGAGGGTCATTACTTAGAGACAAGATTCCCCTCTGAGATGCAGAACAAGCAAACACACAGCACCCAAACCAAGGTCCTGTAGAAATCGGGGTGCAGATTTGCCTCTGGTTCCAGTGCTCCATGAGGTCACTCTCTGGAGCTGGATGAAAAGCCAGGTGTCCTGAGCAGGTTTGGGATGGGAGGTCTTAGCCTGTTTTTGGGACTTTGGAAGCATGGAAGGTCCCGGTGGTTGGAAATGTGACTGGGGAGGAGAAAGAGAGCAGGGGCAGCCCAGCACAGCAGCCACATCAGCGGAGGTTGGGAGGCCCTTGTACCTCCCTTAGAGATTCTGCGTGTTTTGTGAATGCTAAACTTATTGCAAAGTATATGAATTCCAACCTAACATTCTTAAATCTCCTGATTCTATGAATATGACATAAAAGCCTAAATGATCAAATTCTATGATCATTTGTGACACCACGGTTAAAAATTGGCCACCCAGACAGTTCCCCCAAATAGTGCTTCACATTTGTCCTTGGATGGATCTGTGAGCTCCTGTCCCCAGTCTGCATTCCCTGCTCCAGCTCTCCATATTCCTTACTACCAGACTGACCACTGGGTGCAAACTTCCTGCCATCAGGGTCTACCTTGAGAACTCCGATGGGGCCAATTCTGTGTGTTCCTAAGGCTCTCACTCCCATGGGTGCCAGGGTATGGCTGGCACCATACATTGGTGAGAAGAACCTCTCTCCCCAAAGCCTGCCATATTTTGTCACTTGGACCTCAAGGCCACCTTGCTTATGCCTAGAGTCTCTCCATTTATTCCAGGAACTATGATTCTGCTTTGAGCTAGAATTTTGCCCAGCCTCACATTGGAAGCAGTAAGTACACAAATAAATAAAAAATAGACAAAAGACAAAAATGATTTTGTCCGTCACTCTTCTGATAGTAGAATCTCAAACTCAGCCCATTACAGGAATTGGGGACACACCCAACACTTTGTACTTCTTCCCCTCCTGTTTGTCCCAGCCCAAACTCATCTTTGTACCCAGACAGAACATATGTTGTGTGCTCCTTCTATGTTGGAACGCCTGGGTGGCTCAGTTGGTTAAGCATCTGACTCTTGATTGTGGCTGAGGTCATGATCTCACAGTTCACGAGTTCAAGCCCTGACTTGGGCTCTGTGCTGACAGTGTGGAGCCTGCCTGGGATTCTCTCTTTCCATCTCTCTGTTCCTCCCCTGCTCATGCTCTCTGGTTCTCAAAATAAATAAATTAAAAAAAATTAAAAACAAAAACCTGCTATGCATATTTAGACAGTGGATTTAAACAGCTCTCAGAAGATGGTGGCAGAGTAAAAATAATCCCAGAAATTGTAGACATTCCAACTAAGCGAGCACATACCCTCTCCCCCCCTTTTTTTGCATCCAGTTCAGTGCTGAGTGCTTTATATGATTGATGTCATTCAGTCCTTCTAATCACTAAGTTCTGGTGTTATCTCTATCTTCCCCATGAGAAAACTAGGAGCGTAAATCACTCACTCAGGATCTCACAGTTAGCAAGCACTGGGGCCTGAGCAACTATCCATAGATGTCTGACTCCAGAGCCTGTGTCTTTAACCCACTTCATGATTTTGATTCCCTTTCTCCAAGCTACAGAATTGATGGGGAGGGGATAGGTATTGTCTTCCAGTGTCTGGGTTCTGAGGAAGGCTCCCCCAATTGACCTGTTCCCTATCATACCCACCAGGAGATGTTGTGGGACCTTTCTGAGTTAGAATTACCTGCACCCATGACTGTTATAAATCTTAGGGTGAAGTTTTAAAAATATCCACCTCTGAGTAATCTAAAGGAAGCCAGAAAAATACCTAATTCATTCACAATTGGCATTTGACCCTGAAATACATGAAGTGTTTTGGGAATAGTAGACCCTCTTCCTCTATTTTTTTGGCCCTGGCTGATATTAATCTGTGTTTGCCTTCCCTGGATTTCACTGAGTCCAAAGAAACATGAGTAGCTCAAAACCTGTTGAGTCACCAAGAAAAGTAAGTTCAGGAGTGAACATCTGTAATAGAAAACCTGCCATCAGATTATTCAGAAATGGATAACCTAGTTGCACATGCTTCTTGCTAAATGGGTTTCAGGTGAGAAACCTGTTGCTTCTCTGTGTGGTTCAATGTCCAATCCAGACTGAAAATATAGGTAAAATTTCTGTTCTGACAGACACTCATTTATCCTCTGTTTAATACCTTAATTTCCTCTCAATTATGCTCAGACATTAACTAATACTGACTAACTACAACCCAAAATAATTATTGCTATCTGTTCCCTTTGTAAATATAACTTTAGCGCAGAGCTAGAAGAATAATGGCATATTTACAGAAGGCAGCTAATTAAACTGAGTTCCAATTGCTTTCACTTTGCCAGAAGGAGCCATTTTCACAGCAAAAATTGGGTGGATGCTTGCATGCTTACCATGAACAACTCAAGGTAACATAATTCAGAGTTCCCAAGACAAAAATTCAGCACAAGACAAATTTACACAAGCAATAAAAATCTCATTAAGGAAGATATGAAGATCTTTTTACTACAGCCCAACAGTTAAAAGGGGTATTGTTTTGGTGGGTTTATTTAAGGAATAGTATATATTTCATTGTTTCATAATGGGAGTAACTGCAAGAGACTCTTAGACAATTCTTGAAGAACACTTTCATTTTTGACTCTTTTTTTCCAGTTTATGAAACCACTTCACCATTCTCTGCCTCTTAACTTCTAAAGTTTTTAACGGATCCAAGCATTGTTGAGCCCATTATTGAAATTGTGAGTCCTCCTCTGCTTCTCATTTATTCCATGAATTTCGTCTTAAACACAGTTTGACCTCTCATACAGAGTTATGGGTTTCTAGTCATGTAATTTCTGGAGTTTTGTTGAGCTCGTTAGTATCAACCACATGAGTGGAATTCCTCAGACAAATCTAGATTTGAAAGCATGTCTTAAGTTGGCCTTCTCCTCTGGGTTTATTCAAACACAAACCAAAGGTGAACCATGGCCTCCCAAAACAACCAGAAAAGCAGACATACCTAGCGTTGCATAGATGCTGGGTTCCATCTTGGTAAGGAAGAGTGTTTTCCTTGTTCTAGCCTTGGTTCCATCTCGGTGAGGAAGAGTTTCTTTTCCTTGTCCTAGCCTTGGGAGAGGAACTCCGGAACAGAGGAAGTCTGGTGCTTTCAGACTTGTAGCACTAACAACACCTTTTCAATTGCATTACTTCACTCTCTTTCTGAATGCTGTGATGATTTTTCTTCCTGCCTGTGTGTCATTCCTGAATGTGCTTCTATCTACTGGAAGTAGTGATTTGGCAGGCATCGGCACTTTTTCCATGTTTAATTAATTCCTCTAATTTTGTGGTAAATGAGAATAATGGGGCTTAATTTTGCTATTTATGTAAAATTGATTGGTAATTATGGAGAGCACAGGAGATTTGGCTTTACAAACGAAAATTAAGTGACCTCTCCATCATGGTGCCTTGGCATGCCTCATTCACTAGTAGGAAAAAGCAGAAATGGCAGCAAAGCAGATGTTGAATGGGAGATGAATGTAGGTTTTCTGACTTCTGCAGAAGTTGAAACATGGAAATCTGTGGGGTCTTGTTTAAAGACCTAAATGAGCTCAAACCAGAATCATCTCAAAGAGAACATATGAAGGACAGAAGCCTGTTTCGGTTTTATCATCTCATATTTGGTATGGTTGGTCACTTTAATTCCAATATATTCTAATCTATTGTGCTCTGATCAAAGGATGGATAGTGAGTGGGGGGAGAAGAGGCCTTATATCGAAGTGATCTATGCTAGAGGCAGATATCATAGAAGAGAGTCTCAAGATGGAAAGATTTTAGAATTATTTTTTCTCTTGAAACTTTAGATACAACTCCAGATGATCCTTGATTCTCAGTAAATGATACTTATATTGTATGCAATGAGAAACAATTTCCTATAGGTAGATATCTAGGTATACATGTCTGTATCTACATGGCGCTCTCTCTCTCTCTCTCTCTCTCTCTCTCTCTCTGTATATACACACACATTTCATCTTTGCTTTCTATCCAAGAAGACTTAAGCACCCTACCATAACAATGAGAATTCTTATCATCCCTAACTGTCAGGAACTAGTTGTTATCATGATGGGATTTGTTTGTTAAATAAGGCAAAAGAATTTGGTTTTGCTTCTGTTTGGCACCACCAAAACTCAATTCTTTGATGGACAACATTAAAATTATAGCTAGATGGCAAGGCATGTACCTTTACTCTGGTAGGGACATGGCAGACATTGAATTCTAGAAGCTGATGTCCAGCCACAAAGATTGGCAACATCGATTCATGTTATTTAGCCACATAGAGCTATTAAAAATTATTGATGGGGATGCCTGGTTGGCTTAGTTAAGCATCCGACTTCGGCTGAGGTCATGATATCGCATTTCACAAATTCAAGCCCCATATTCAAATTCAAGCCTCTGTGCTGACAGCTCAGAGCCTGCAGCCTGCTTCAGATTCTGTGTCCCCCTCTCCGCCCTCTCTCTGCCCTTCCTTGCTCACGCTCTCTCTCTAAATATTAAAAAATAAAAATAAAAAAATACATTGACAATATCTTAATCAGCTAATGTTAATTACACATTATAAATCTTTAAGAGTTCTGAGAAGAATAGTTTAATATATATAACATTGAAATAAGTAGGATGCTTTTATCTCAGTTCTGCCCTTAAGGTATTTGCCTGATTTTGCATTACAATGAAACATACAGAAATATCTGGTAGTACCTATTTTCCCCTAAATTAACTTTTTTCTCCAATGAAGAAATTCACCATACCTGTGCTTTGTAAGTCAACGTGAGGTTACAGGGAAATTAATGTTTAAGAGAGCCTCTGCCTCTAGCTGAGAACAAGAGCAGACTGTCCAGAACTCAGTGCCAACAGGATGTGCCCGGGGTTTGGTAATTCCCTGGCCATGGTCCATTTAGAATCCTATCACTGTGGATCAGGCTGAGCATTCTAAGTGCTTTAGAACATTGCATCCACTGAGGTTTAAGGTAGAAAACAGAGTTGAGACAACAGAGAAGCCTAGGGGATCAATTGAAAATATCACTACAAAATGAAAAATATTTCCTTAGGTTTTTTTTTTTTTTTTTTTTTTTTTTTTTTTGATGCCACACCTGTGGTCTCCCAATATAGTTTTGATATCATTAAAACTCAGGGACATGCATTGCCATCCTGAAAAACAAATTTAAAAAGTAACGAGGCAAAAACCCAAATTCATTCTTTGGGATTTGCTTTCTTCCTCTCAAAAACCTACTTTATGGTAGGCCAAATCAAATAATCATTACTTGTTAAAACTTTGGGGAAGATAGGTGGCAGCAGTAAAATGTTTGGATTTTCCTAAATCATCACATATAATTGGAGAAATTAGTTAGAAAAACCAAATTCATGATTTCAGAAGAAATTGAGGTGATGAGGTGTGCCCCAACCCACAGAATATAAGCAGGTATTACCATCTGTGTGAGAGAAAACAGTGGAAAGCAATGGGGTATCTGTCAGACCTGAAAACAAGAGAAAGAAACCCTGAAAAAGCCAACAGATACTAACTGAAATGCATGTCAGGCCAATTTTAAAATGGCAGCTGAGCGGCGCCTGGGTGGCTCAGTCCGTTAAGCATCCGACTTCGATTCAGGTCACGATCTCGAAGTCCGTGAGTTCGAGGCCCGCGTCGGGCTCTGGGCTGATGGCTCGGAGCTTGGAGCCTGCTTCTGATTCTGTGTCTCTCTCTTTCCCTGCCCCTCCCCTGTTCATGCTCTGTCTCTCTCTGTCTCAAAAATAAATAAACGTTAAAGAAAGTTTTTTTTAAAAATAAAATGGCAGCTAAAACTGGCACTGATTTTGCTCTATCCTATGACAGGAGGGTGCTTGTTAGGCATGAAGGAGCTAAGAGAGAAGTCTTGTCTGTATGAACTCTCAAAATTAACCCCCCAGGGTCCTTTCAGAATATGGCTCTACATCAAGGAGAAATTGCTGGGAATGGAATAAAAATTGACCAGGAGAGATAAAAATATGAGGAACAGAGATAGGAAATTAAAAAAAAAAAAAAAGAGGCAGACCGCTATGTTTTCAATACAACATTTAATAGTAAATGAAAGTACTTAATACTATATAATACTACACTAAGTAGTAGTCCAGCTGAACTTCACAATTTGAGTTCACAGAAACTAATTATGAGTAAAAGAAAAGTATTCAGGTTAAGTCTCACGCAAAGTTGTGATAAGAAAAAAAAGAAAATAAGTAGTAGATTATATTCTTCTAGAGGATAAAGCATGCCAGAATATGCTCAAAAAACAGATTAAAATTGTGAAATTTTATTTCAAAACAGTCTAAAAGACACTAAGAAAATGATAAAAGACATGAAAATATAACATCAATCAAAATAATAATTGAATGTAGATGACAGTTTAAAAATTAGAAATAAAAATTTAAAGAATTTGGAAATAGTGGCCATACTAGAAGGAATAAAAGAATAAATAAACACAATAAATAACATCTAAGAAAAATAGTAGGTGCAAAGAAGGATGTTTTTAAAAATAATTTAAAAAAACCCAAAGAGATAGAAAGGATTTATATGAGATTGACAAATATCAAAGATAGGCAAAAAATGTTTTAACTCTATAGATAATAGGAGTTCCTGAAAAAGGATACTGCAGCAAGGGAGCAGAGCAAATACTAAAAGGGATAATTAAGAATATTTTTTTTCTTGAGTCAAAAAAAAAAAACCCAAACAAACAACAATGACAACAACAACAACAACAAAACGAGGAGGGGCACCTGGGTGGCTCAGTTGGTTGAGCATCAGACTCTTGATTTTGGCTCAGGTCAGGATCCCAAGGCCATGAGATCAAGCTTCGCATCAGGTGCGAGCTGACAGTGTGTATCCTGCTTTGGTTTCTGTCTCTCTCTCTCCCTCTGCCCCTCCCCAGCTTGTATGCATGCATGCATGCACACACTCTCTAACATAAAAAACAAACAAACAAACAAACAAAAACCCTAAAAATTAAAGTGCATATTAAAAAGGCTCACTTTTCAATATCAACCAACTGCCAGATACATTCTAATAGAATGTCTAGATTTTAAGAGAAACAGGAAAGGAAAATATATGAGGCATCTAGGCAAAAGGAACACATGACTTAGGAGAGAAAGAATAATCAATTTCATCAGACTTTTTGATAGCAACACTTTATTACAGAAGAAAATGTAATAAAGAAGATGTGAGTGAAGAGTTAATGTCTACCAAAAAGAATCTTCTAGTATAAAAGGCACAGATAAAAATAATATGTAAGGATATCTTCCCATCATGGTTTTTGTTTGTTTTTAAAGAAATCTACTAGAGAATTAGCTTCAGATCACCAGAATGACTAGAGACATCAGTGCAAAAACTGGGATGGGACATTAAATGAACTTGTATATCTATGACGAAAAACGGAGATTATGCTAAGTAGTGGTTATATGATCTGACAGTGCAGACATAGTACAACCAAAAATGGAGGAAAATTGAAAGACATGTAAAAAAAATGTTGTAACTATTTTCAGGAATAATAATTGGTGATGTTAGTATTGTTATTCTGAGATTCATGTATATATACAGATGTAATCTGGGAAAATTATAAGTAAAATTCCTATAGTCCCAGATTGAATTATAAATATTATTATAAATTCATGAGGTATTCAGGCTTTGAGCATTAATTACTAGTAACATTAAAACAAGCAAAAAAAGCAAAAACAGAGCAATACAATGTGTCTTTGGGTAAAACAACACATTACCAGCCTGTGTCTTGCTAAAGGGATCAAACCTGATCTGGGTTTGGCTGTCAACTTGTGAGAAATACTCAGGACAGAGGAACATGTTCAATTGCCCATAAGTGTGTAAACAACAAATCCCAGACAGTGGGAAACCCCCACCGGTCAAATGGCCCAGGATCTTTAACAGATAAATACTAAGAGATGGAGGAGGAAACATCTTGGCTAGGAGACCTTCTCCATCTTGATGGTTTATTGGAAAATAGAAGAAAAAATTAAGAATTCATGTAAAACTTTCAGAATTATTTAAAACCTTGGTTTTATGATGAGAATATTTAGGAAAGATTTGAGGATTCAACTCATGACAATGATAGTAATAACTATTTATGAAAGGCTATCATGTGACTCTATACTATACTATAATGTATTTATTATCTCTAATCTTCACAATGGTTCCGTGAAATAGTGACTATTATCCCCATTTTATGGTTGAGGAAATAGAGACACTGATAGGTTAAGTAAATTACACAACAGACTTATAGCAAAGTCAGTGTGCCAACTGAGGCCTATGGACTCCATATAGCCCATAATTTTCAACGACATGATGTAACAAATTATATTTAAAATGTGTGTTAAGAAGCCTACGTTGTAACCTTAATGTTACCACTTAGGAACTTAAAAAGGCCATTTGTGTTAATATGTCCTTTGTTATTGTCCAGACATAAAGCTAAGAAGAATGGTGTGGTATTACTACTTGAGTATTAACCATAATGGTATCTAAGCATCCACATATCCAAAAGAATTTATATTGGACATAAATTTTTGGCTCGCTAGAGATGTCATATTTTTAACTCCTTTTCTGTGCTTTGAGAATAATTGTCAGCCACTGCTTCTAAACATTTTATCACTTTCAATCTTACTTTGCACCTCTCATTTTATGGAGATTTTGTTTAGCTACTTAAAATCTTGGTTTCTGATAGCATCAGAACAAGAAGATTTTGATGATGCCCCTGAGGCAAAATGAGAAATCATTAAACTGTATCAGTATTCTACAGCTGGTCCCTCATACTATGGAACTAAGCTTCTTGAAGGAAATAACTGTTGAGAGGCTGACCCAATGTATCTGGTTCTCTGCTTAGCACAGCCCAAATATTCCATGCATGGTAAACAGGGAGAAGTCTCTTAATATGGCACTGATTTTAGGGAATTTCTCATTTTGTTTGACATACAAATTTATAATCTATTTCACCCCATAATATCTTTATTCAGACACCACCCTGGGAAACAGCATGATCTTTTAGCATCATGGACCACCCCAGTGATTTCTGGAAGGGATTGCAATAATAATATTTCAATTTGCTCTAAGGCCAAGAGCTTCATCTATTGAACTTTTCCTTTCTATTTTCTTCCCTGTCCAACTCATTCTCACTCAGCTTAAAGCTCATCTTGAAATGGTGTTAAATCTAATACCACTCTCAGATTTCATCAATCTTTGAAGTTGGCCGGAGCTGCATAGAGTAAAAAGGCAAGCAAAAAATGGGCCTCTATAAATTAGAGACTGGAAAATACCTATCAGAACACCCAGATTCTGATAAAACTTTCCCCTCCAATATACAGGGTTTGAAAATTGAACTGGTTTTCTCCTCTAAAATGCCTTAAAAAAAATTTTTTTTTTAAATCTCCTTTGTAATGGTTTGTGATTCCTTGGGCATCCGTTCACTGTTCCATACTACTTCAGTTTCTTTACTTTTGATTTAAAAATAAAAGTGATAGCTTTTGCCATACTACTGATTGCCCGGAATTCTGTTTCTCCATCATCTGCATATTATTTAGTTCCTTTCCTGAAGGCTTTAAGGTCCTACAGAGTTGATATAAATGAAGTTGGACCCCTGCCCAGAAATACAGAGACCCACTGAGCAACATTTCACATTGAAGGTCAATGCATGTTTAAGGGTATAGAGAGAAAAGATTAGCCATGGGTATGTTTCACATCTAGGAAAGATGAAGCCAGAGAAAATCATCCTCTCCTCCTTGGAAGACTTTGGATGAAGGGGATTCTTAGGAACTGTTTAAATGATGGGTGAGAGACCACTAACTTTACAAAAATTGTGTATTGATAAATAATATAGTTTCTAATCATTTAGGTATTATAAGAAGATTATTACAAAATTGTGCAGCCAAATCTAGGTGAGGAGTGGCCCTTTAAATTTGATCACCCAAAGTATTCTTCAGATAATCTAATCTTCGCTTCTGAGTGTTGGTGTGTAGGTGTTTGTGCATTTATGTGTGGCATATCCAATTTTGGTTGATATGGGCAATAATTTTAAGGACAATATAAAATAAGATCCATAGAATCATTGGAAAATGTAATAAATTTGCACAGTGAAGTGTCTTTGGGATTGATTAGGGCTGTTTTGCATGACTTAGTAAAGGTGAAGTGTCATCTCTCTTCTCTTCAGACAAATGAGTTTAGTTATTTCAATGAAAGATTTTTATGGAAAATGATCATACTCTTTTCTACTATAAACTTTCAGACTATAATTTTTATAGCAGTCCTGTCTCCCTTATATTTTATTTGAAATTCAGACTTCTATTTCTCTTTCAGTTTTTAGAGGGAACTTAATTTACTTAGTGATTTATCAAAATATTGTGATCATCAGTAAATACCCATAATCTTGGTTTTATTTATTTATTTATTTATTAGCTGTAAGTAAGAAAAACATCAGGAACCCCTGGAAGATTTAATCACAGGTTCTATTTTAGACCGAACTTTGGCTGAATGGCTTGGGCAAATCACTTAATATCTTCAGACTTCAGCTTCCCCATTTTTCCCAAATCCAAAATGTCTAAAACTTTTATTCTCACCAATACCAAGCTAATAAATGAATATATGCATGCATGGGTTGATGCAGGGATGGAAGCATGGGTGAATGCATGGTTGCATAGATAGATGCATGTTTGGGTGTGTAGATGGATAAATGGTTGGATATGTAAATGGGCACATGGACGAGTACAAAGATGGGTTCGGGGTTGAATGCATGGATGAATGCATAGATGGGTGCATGGGTAAGTGCATGGGTGGGTTCGGGGATGAGGGCGTGGATGAATGCATAGATGGGTGCATAGGTGAGTGCATAGATGAATGTAAGTTGGATACATGGATGGACTCATGGACTGAAGGATGGTGGGAAGGAAGGATATAAGGGCACAAATAAATGTTTAAAATTTATAAAAAAACATAATTCAACAGAAGAAAAGTGTACAAAAGTAAAATTTGAGAAACTGCTAACATTTATTGAAATGTTCATTTGCTCCCAAAAGACACTATTGTGCCTAACATACCTTACAAGTAATCTTTAAAACTTTGTGCCAGGCCCCATGCTATATAATGTTTGGTATGTTTTCATTTGTAAGGGGCCTCTGCGGTTGGTACGGCTGGCACTTTATGGCGAAGGTCCTCCATCTTTACAGTAACGACTTTGCAATTAACAAGAACAACTTAGCTTCTATCCAGTCCAGCTCTTTGTCAGATTTGCAAAAAGAGGTACTAAGCATCAGTCTGAAGGTTCCTCAGTCCATGGAGAGCCCCGTGATATACATAAAGCCAAGGGGAGAACTATTGTGTTGTTAATTTGTTTTGTTAGATTAATGATTCTTCTGTTAATATTTAACCTTTTGTCAAATTGTGATGCATAGGGTTGTACATCTAGATCAATACAAATGAATAATGGGACAGGCATATTTTTTCATCTCATTTCTTTTCCCACTAGTACACACTGTTTTATTGGCAATATGTTTCAAATGGCCTGTAATTAATTAAACAGAGAATGACGTATCCTTTTACCACGTGAAAAGAAACACCATGGTGCAAACTACTGTCTTCATTCTTCCTGTGAAGCAAACTGGGACTGATTTAGATTTTTCCTACATTTTCTTCCTGTTTAATCTTTCCTGAGGATTTGGAATAGTAAAGGAATCTCCTTGAGGTCTGGTTTGAGAGGAGGGAAATGGTATGCCTCATGGAATGCTAGCATATCAGGTGCAAGGCACTATGTCTAAAGAGGCAAATCTGAAAGCTTCTATGCGTGTTAGTGATGAGCAACATCTAAGGTCTAATTGGCAGTGGTGCTAAATAAGAAATGAATGAACACCTGGGAATTCCTTTCAGTAACATGGTCTAAAATTATATCGCTTTCTCTCAGAATAGACAAGAATGATAAAGTACAGGTCTCCTTAGTCCCTCACAATATCACTTTGCCAGTTCTTAATTTTAAAGGCATCCTTGTTTATCTATTCTTTTAATAAAATTTGTCATGGCAAAATCTTCATCCCACACAGTGCCCGGGCTATAGGACACAATGCCTTGGAACAAGGTATACGCTGAATAAATCTTCTCCGCTCTATTCTTTTTTTTTAAATTGTACTCCTTTTTTTTTTTTTTAAACATTTACTTATTTTTGAAAGAGAGAGACAGAACATGAGGGGGAGGGGCAGAAAGACAGAGGGAGATACAGAATCCGAAGCAGGCTCCGGGGACTCTGAGCTGACAGCAGTGAGCCCGATGTGGGGCTTAAACTTAGGAAATGTGAGGTGTTGACCTGAGCCAAAGTCAAATGCTTACCTGACAGAGTCACCCAGGTGCCCCTTCCCTGCCATATTCTTGCTGACTGGTTGTTTCCTTCCTTCCTGAGAAGAGGCATCAATTTTACCTCACATTTGTGTAATTGAGAGTTTCTTAGTGGTTTCTTACTTGGGTGGTGCTTGAGAAACAGAAAACTTGCAGAACAGCAGTGTTTTTCTTCAATTACCTTTTCTCCCAGGACAGGAGATCACAAGACCACTGTCCAGTGCTGATAATCTGGTTAATAGATGCCTTTGGTCATGTATTTACATCTGGGATTTAGCTATGTAAACTTTGCCAGATATGAGAACCTCTGCTTGGGAGCTGTTTCCCAAGGCAGCAATTTCCTGTGAACATCAGACCCTTGTAGGACACATTTGTTTCTTTCTGACTAGGGGCTGTGTAACCATGGGCTGCTTTCATGTCCTCTCCAGCTTGAAGGTGCACCATTGCCCTTTCCCTCCATGCTGCCAATCTCAACGACAGGAACAATCAGGTCTTAATGTTGAAGGGCACTCACATCAACCCCTGTCTGTTTCCACCGACCTGTGGGTACAGGTTTCCTGACTGATGGCTGACCTAGAATCCAAATGAGCTGAGTCCAAGCTGAACTTGCTTCTCTGGTTGATGTTTTAGCCATCTGTTGACCCTCTGTAGCTCAGTCAAGAGTTTCTAGCCCTGACAGCACAGATAAAGAGACATGGGTTGAATTTGCCAACTTTTCTGTATTTTTGTTGCACTTTTCCCTATATTTTTTCTCTTTATTTCCCAAATCAGTGGGCATATTTAAGTTGCATGAAAGGCCCACTATTTGCATACGTGGTGTACTTAGCTATTTCTCCCTCTAAACTATAGGGCCAAGATAATTCAGGTCTCATTGGGATCTGCTCAAAAATGTTGGTGGAATAAATGAAGTGATAGGTGAATGAAAAGATGGTATGCAGGTGAATCCAAGGTGGATCTGCACCCATGGCTAATGATGAAGTCAAGGATTTTATCCAACATGCATATATCAACACTGACTCTGTGGTCTGATTTAACTTATCTTCTCTGAAGATAGAACCATGAACCACATTAGTAGGACAACAGCTTTGAGTTCTTCCAGTTAGTGGTGACAGAGCCAATCACCACATGACCAATGCTATAATAATTAGCATATGAGTACAATAATCACCAGGGCATGTCTCCCTAGTCACTGTTAAGACTGGTAGTACATTTGCATATTGGCCTCTGCCCCTACTTGGTGCCTTTAATGCTAGCTCTCTTCCTCCCAGACCCCCCCACTCCACACTGCTGACCGCTGCCTCCAGAGTGTACACACCATGCTCCAACACTCCAGTGCCATTCTGGGCACTGGGCCTTCTCATGCTTGGCCTTCTTTTGAACCTGTTCAAGTGCTCACACAATGCTTCCATGCTCTATCTTACGTGGACAATTTGTATGGCTTCAATATAACTGACCCTTTGCTTTGCTGCTCTTCAGATAGGAGCAGCAAGGTAATTATCTCAGGTGATTACTCCTCCAGCCCTTTAAGTCAATATTCCAGAGGCTGGCCTATCCCTTAAAAAGGAGGATCCCATAGGCCTACACCTGTGATAAAGGGTAAACTTGGGAACTCAAGGGGGGGAAAAAAAGGACTTGAGCAGAGTACCAATGACTGAGAGCTATCAGGCAAACAGCATCATGAGCTCTTAAACCATTTGGGTCACGGAATTCCTGGGACTCTTCTTTAGAAAAAAAGTGTGTCCTAACACACTGTAAAATTTTGTGCAACAATAGCTATTACAGTTACTTGGAACACTAACATATTGACCACTTTCTATGACCAAAGCCCTCAATTAATCCTCCTAAAACTTTGGCATAGTAGATTCCATTGCATTGGTTTACGACATAGGAAGGTGAAGCTCAAAGAGATTATCCATCTTGACCAAGCTCATAGAGTTAGTGAGTGGAAGAGCCAAGATCTGGACACCCAGTCAAAGTCCTTGACGACTATCACTTCCGGTTCTCCCCCTCCCCCAAATAAATGGGTCTCTTTGGGCAACAGTATCTTCTCATTTATAGAATACAGAAATAGCTTTGTATAATATCAGGTTTCTAGGAAGACTGCAAATATCAGGAAATAACAATGTTGTCAAGCACTTTGCATATAGAAAATGCTAAATCAAGCTAAATTAAATTCGACAGAGTTCTAGACAGTTAAGAAGCCTTTATTAAACCCCTGCTGTGCTGGGCACCCAGCCGTGACTTGGGTTAAGCCTAATACTACTTAATTTATGAAAATGCTGTTATAATTATTCTGTTTCTTACATTTAGGTGCCCTCAAGAAGAAAGTACAATTTACAATTAAATATAAATTATTTATCCCAATTTTCTGACTTCTATTCCATTCAACACCCTTTTAAGAGGTACCTAACTATAGTAGACACATCTTACAAGGTCTTGCATAATTCATGATTACTGCCCTTTGCCCACAATTACCCCTTCTTTGACACTCATGGAGGTGGGTTACCTAGAGCCATGTTTGACCATTTATTCCAGGTAGGGCCAATCAAGCTTGCTCTTCTGTGAATTTTATATTTAAATTTAGAATCTGTTCCTTAGTCTTTGCATGTGACTGGCATGTGATATGTGAATTATTTAGACAGAGACCTGGGGGGGGGGGGTGGGAGGGTGGTGGGGGGGCAGACTGCAGAGGGGAAGGAGAAAGCAGAAGAGAAACAAAGATGAGAAACTTTGTATCTTAAAAGAGATCGACACAAAGCAAGAGCATACAGGAGCCATGAAGAGAAATGTAGAGTTGAAAGCAGAAATTCCCAGAAGAACCCCTATGTGGTGGTAAAGCTGCCCACTCATAATGCTGCGCTTTGTGGAGTGAGGACTTGGTCCTGACAAAGTATATTAAAAGCATGGGTAACCAAGGATGCCTTTAAAATTAAGAACTTGCAAAGTGATATTTTGAAGGACTAAGGAGATTTGTACTTTATTATTGTTTTCTGGTCTGGGAGAAAGCCTTGAAATTTTAGACCATGAAATTGGATGGGATGCCCAGCTAATGTTTCACTTCTTATTTAACAATGATTTGCCAGTAATGTCCCAGGTGTTAATAAAGGACACAGTGTTGGGACTGACTGATAGCTTTACCTCTTCTGCATTCCTCCACATATCCCTTCTGATGTCAAGACTAACTTTCTGGTTGGACTACTTGGTTTTATGTTTTTGCTTTTGTTTTTGTTTTTGTTTTTGTTTTTTTTTCCTTTGCAGGATATGCTGCTCTGTATAAGGAGCTCCTTGGTGAGGTAGGTCCACCTCAATCAGAGTGAGGTCATAGAGAAGGTGATGGTAAGGCTCCTGCTATTCTTTTTATACCTCATGGCCTCATCTGGATTGGTAAACCCCTGATAATTTACCTGTGCCTTCACCCACTTGAACTGCTGACCTTTTGTGTTGTCTTCCAAAGTTTCTTGACTGCATGTTTGATGTACTCATGACTCTGATAAGGGTCAGTTCTGGTCTTGACAGTCATTCCAGAACATTTATGAAAGCCCTAGGGTAAGAGCTGAGAACATGCAGTTTATGAAAGAGCCTTTAGGTTTGTGAGATGTAGCCTTGCTTAGGATTCCTTAGTAATGAGAGAGACCATTAGCTCCCTCCACCCCCAAGCAACTGTATTTGTATTGCATTATAAACCAACTCATTAAAGAACAGAAGGCTTATGCCAGGCCTAATGATCAACTCTGCAACTAGAAAGCGTTATAGTTTTGCTTCTTGTTTTATTTTCCCTTTCACATGCATGAGATATGGGGGCCTTTAGTCAAAAAGTGTCTGAGTGAAGCTGAGTCATCTGGTGTCTGAAATGAGACGTTTCCTGTAATCAGTGTAAGGTGGTCCCAGAACAGACCATGAAGCTCCTCACTCTCATCCAGGGTGGTGAGGAGGACTCTCCAGGCTGGCAGAACATCCCCGGTTGTATCTGAAGGGTGGAGCAGAAGTGTACACTGTAACTCTCCAGGTTTGGGCTGCCAAATAGACCTTGAATGTCAATATGTCAGTGGTAAAAAATTTGGCATTCAGATTACCAATTGCATTGTCCCATTCAGAACAGGTGGCTCATGTGGATGAAAATTGGAAAGTCATTTTGTATCCATTTTATAAAGCTCTCTCATTGAGTAAGACATTTCTAGTTATCTTTGTTCAAACTCTACTCCCTGCCAGCCTATTCCTGTTGTGAATACCTTTTGGGGTATCTTTGCAGGTCACTAGTGTCCCTTTAACCTTACTGTCAAAAGCAATGGATCTCCTTCTTCAGCAGCCATCCTGTGCAATGCGACATCTGGTCCAATCTCATTAAACTAAGCTTGGGTACCATTTTACCCAAGGTGGACCAAGTAGAATCCTTTTCTTCTAAAATGGAATTGAGATCACCAGAAATCAGGGAGACTGTCTGCATGTGGCTGGGCATGTAGCATCTATACTCAGGAACTAGTGAAGTAGTCTTTTGTTGTGCAGCCTGGAGCAAAACGAGGTAGCCTTCAAATGATGCAGATTCACAGAGAGAAACAGAAACAAAGGATTAGGAGACAGCATTGTATGAATTCCTGGAAGCATCCTGGATCCAATGTGAACCTTTCTTGAGAACTGGCTTCATTCCTGACCTTGGTTTCCATGTAGGGTAACAGCATAATCTGGTTTGTCCAACTAATTATAACAGTGCTCCCCTTCACTGTTGACACAGTAATGTCCACAGACATCCTATTTCTTAGGAACATCAATTTTGTTTTTGTAAGAGAACACCCCTTTTGCTCTCTAGTTCCAGTTGGTTTTTCTCACTTGCATTACAACCAATGCGTGTAGCAGCCTTAACGAATAGGCATTTTAGTGAGTTATCTTCATTTTGCAGACGAGAAAACCAATGCTCTGGGGATTTAGGCAAATCATCCAAGATCAAACATCTAATAAAATGGTGGAGCTGGGGTATCAACCAGACCTGGCCACCTCCAAAGCCTGCGCAGTTTCCATCAAGCTTCAGTGTTTCTCAAGGACACAGACATCGTTGTTTGTGCAGTCAACAGCAATTTTGTCTGTCTCAAAGCCTCTGAAGACAGATTGATGTCCAAAAAATGAATCCCAAACTTTTCTGATTAAATATCTGCTTTCCAATTGCTCTTTGAAATATGGGAGAGAAAGTGGCAATGCTGATGAAGATGAACTCACGCAGAAGCCTGAGCTGAATTTGGGAATGATGATTAGTGAATCCAGGGCTGGTGAGAAACAAAGAGGTTGTTTGCCTTTTCTCTATTATCCACGTGTTATTGAAAAGGTGGACAAATCTCACCTGAGAGCACTGTAATGAAATGGTCTTTTGGATAAGAATCTGAATCCAACAGAGGGACAATAAATTAAAGTGTATGTGTTCTTTGTACTGTTCTGGTTTCATTAGCCACTGGACCACATCTTTTTCTATTATTCACCAGGGATCACTACACAGAACAGCAGTGAATGCAGCCACTGGCTGAGTGTGGAAGGCCCATTAGACACCAATTCTTAGCCTTTTTTCTCCCCAACCAGGTAAAGTCACATCTTTCAGAAAGGAGAGGCATTATATGTGTTTTTAATTAACCTTACCTGGGTGCCAACTCTTTTCATATAGGTCAGCTCTGACACAATGAGTACAATGTGGCTAGATTTTCTCTTGAGGGATGACTGGGTCCTGGTTGTAAATGCAGAAAGCCTTTTTGAACTAGACTTCCCTAACACACACAAAGTCTTCTCCCCAGGGCTTGGATCCACCAGAGGAACACCCATCTCCTCACCACCACCCACAAAATCCAAGCACCTTTCCTGGTATGTTCCTTTTTGACAGAAATGAAGGACCTTGGAAGCTAAAAAATTCCAAGCCCAATAGAGGAGTTCTGCTGGCTTGCTTTTACAAGTAAAGTGCTTATATTTTTCTCTGCATTTCACCCTGTCTTCTTAATGGCAAAGGAGGTGGTGCTAATTTTACTGGTCAGCAATCAGAAGAGATCAATAGAGAGCAGAGGTGCCAATTTGTAGAGGAGGTGTTATTTTTAAACAGCATGCCAAACTCCAGAATTATATTGAGTTTTAAGGGCAAAGGATGGGCAAACCGGGTTTAATAACTTTTTATTCTTTCCAGTTTCCAATATGTCATTGTCTCACTTGCTAAATGTAATTTGCTTTTGCTGCTTCCTTAGGGGAGGGGTGGTGGGAAGAAAGAGAAAGGAAGATGAAGTCAGGGGAGAGAAGAAAAGAATTGGAAAAGCTCCATAAATGATCAGGGCCCAGAGGATGACATAATACCAACTAGTAACTTTAAATTGTCTGGCAATATATGCATTGCTGACTCTCTTATTGGCTGGTCCCCACTGAGAAAGATTATTTAATGCAAATGTGTCATTTCATTATAATTCTCCAGCTAGAGTAAATCAAATTTCAACATTTGCTCAACACCGAGCTAAAGCCACAGACAGAGAACAGATACGGTTCAATGCCTGGGGTAATTTCTCCTCTATCAGGTTCCTTTCTCAGGGCAAAGTTGTCCAATTTGGCTATTTTACTGGTCGGACATTATGAAAGAAGTCCCGGAACCATTGAGCCTCCTCCGTATTTATGTAATGGACTCCAGAACGGACTAAGTGGTGTGGTGGTGTAGGGTCTGATTCTGAAGGAGAACAGTTTAGAATAAGATCATTCTTGACCTCCCAGTTGGTAAACAAAAGTTCATTATCACCATTGATGGGAAATGTACCAGTAAAGGGGCTTCTGAGAGTAGCAGAAGGAACATTTGATTTTTCAGAACATTCCTTCACATTTTTGTTTGAAGGAAAATCTATCCTTTTTGTTTTAACTACTAGATATTCCAGAAGAGGGAAGTCAGATTATTTTGTAATGATTACCTAAAATTGGAAGGGGTGCAAATCGTGCTTAGCTCATATTTGAGGGGAAAGTGCAGATGAACAGACCATGTGTAGAAAGCCATTCCCAAATGGTTCTTTCTCTATTTAGTTTAAGATATTTCTTTGAGTTGAGAGTCACGCATTCTCAAATATATTTACACTCAATTACTATACCAACATTTAGATCATTCCCAAGTAACAGTATGAAACCAGCAGCCTCAGAAGTATTTTTTTTTTTAATTTTTTTTTTTATTATTTTTTTTTTTTATTTTTTAATATATGAAATTTACTGTCAAATTGGTTTCCATACAACACCCAGTGCTCATCCCAAAAGGTGCCCTCCTCAATACCTCAGAAGTATTTATAACTGAGATGCATGATTGGTGGCACAAAAATTGTTTTATAAAATACTCAACCTATCATTTTTGATTGCTGACTTAAGGTGTATGATCTGTATAAAAATATAAATTATTTGTGTTAAGGAAATGGTGATTAAATATGAGCTTTGTGTATTAGTCATTAATCTTTCCATTTAAATGCAAATTCTTCATTTCAACCACTACTTGAAGATACATCTAATAGGAAACAAGTTTGATCTTCTGATTTATTATTTCAGACAAGGTCTTTAAAATATGCATTTTTTTTTGTCATGGGGAAGGGTGGGTTCTATCCACATTCTTTAAAATGTGCTCTAAAAAAATCAGCCAACCAAATATTACTTCACACTCAAATATAAAAGTCTCTTGGGGGGCTCCTAGGTGGCTCAGTCAGTTAAGCGGCCGACTTTGGCTCAGCTCATGATCTCTCGGTCAGTGAGTTCGAGCCCCGCGTTGGGCTCTGTGCTGACAGCTCAGAGCCTGGAGCCTGTTTCAGATTCTGTGTCTCCCTCTCTCTGACCCTCCCCTGTTCATGTTCTGTCTCTCCCTGTCTCAAAAATAAATAAAACGTTAAAAAAAAAATTAAAAATTCCCTTGGTTGGCCAGCGGATGTCTAGCAGTGTACGCGTGTGTTGGGGATGGGGTTGTGTTTGAGAGTAGGGCATGGTAGTAGATAGCCACTCTCCCTCAATGATTCCCAACTCTTGGATACTGGGGACCTCAGAGTTATTGTTGGATTTACAAATACTCATGCATCCACCAAGAATTCTCTTAATAGTCAAAAAGTAAATCTATCTTGCCTACATATTTTAATAGTAATTACTAGTATTCAATGGCAGAAATCACCATATTAAACCCTTAACTAGACTTACTCATTGGATCCTCCAAGTAACCCAGTGCTGTGCATGTTATTTTTATCCACAGTTGACAGATCAAGAGGTGCAACACAGATTAAGGAGTTGGTCTGAGATTATGTGGATGTTAAATAAAAGAGACAGAACTCTAACCCAGAACAGCTGACACCAAAGTCTGTGAATTCACCTCTAGACCCTGCTCTCTTCCTAGGTTAAATTTTATTCAAAGGCATTTAAATACTGATGTAAAACAAATACAATCCTCAAGTATGAGAAGGCTGAGAGCCCTTGCTCTAATTGAATGAGGATTTACATCTAATGGAGTTGGTTGTTGTCAGTTCTATGCTTCCTGAAACTAGGAGTTCAAGATGAGGTTGGGGAGAGAGCAACTGAGTGTATACAGCTCATCCATTAACTAACTTACCTGCCACTCAGTGGACACAATACAAACCTTACATCAGGTTCTCAGGTACCCTTCAGAGGGACAAACAATGGTGTCATAACTCCTAATAAGCCATTCTGTAAATATAGCTCTCCTGTTCCATATTTGATAGCTGGGGCAATATGGCCCCAGAGGAAAAAAAAATAGAAGGAGAAGTATAGACTAAATTATAAAATGGAGCTTCTGAGGAGTATTTCCTCCTCTGATAATATTGGGGGTGGAAAAAAGCTTCTGTAACTTGCCACCCTGGGTAAAAATGTTAGTTATATCATCTGGCAGTGTCCAGTTAGATCACCCAGTAATACATTTACCTGAGGCATATGGAACATGGACAAGCTTTTTTTATCCAATAATTTTAGAGGCTGGATGGAATAGAAGAAAGAGTGGTAGACCAGTGATTTGTGAAATTCTTAAAGCAGCAACCCTTGGCAGAATTCACATGGGCTGTTGTCTTGCAGAGGCTGAGTGTTCTGAAATAGGCTGCAGGCAATCAGGGATCAGGTGCAAAGCCTTTTGTTTGGAGGTGTTGCACCTGAACCACTGGGGGGGCCTCTCTCAGTTCTTCATTAATGCTGCACCCTTTCTGAAATCAGCTGGAGAAAGAAAATTGATCAATTCATACTGAATAGAACATGTGTGGCAGAAATACCTGCGGACCAGGGATATCTGTCCCTTGCCTGCTCTGTCCTTCTTGGGGACAGCTCTTTCTTGACCATGTTGGGCTGGGGCCTGTGAGTAGCCCCCACAGGAGCATTCATACGCCCTGGAAATTGGCAAGTTGCATAAAGCAGGACTTCTGCTACTGTTTCCCTGCTTCCTTCCCCCTCCCCTCTTCCCAGCCCTTCATAAGTCATGAAACACTTGCCAGCACAACCTCTGACTCTTCTCTGCCACCACTTGGGCACTCTCTGGTAATGAAGTTCCCTGCAGGGTGCTTCAGTTTCTATGTCTATAAAATGAAAATACTGATATGAGTGCCTTATCACATAATTTTAGAGAGGATTAAATGAGATAATAAAGGTAAAGCATGCATCAGGTTGCTTGGTATTTAGTAAGTACTCAAGAAATTTTGGCTCCTTGTCATCCTCAGTGCCTTTCATTAACCAGAATAGATGTGATCTCTCTAATGTAAACTCTCTATTTGTTATTTCCCTACCTAAATCCTTTAGTGACCCCACCTGCCCCCACCCCTAGTATTTAATGAAACCTTAGTAAAGAAAATGAAGCAAATGGCCTATTTGGGAAGCAACCCAATGGCCTTAACCTACCGCTCCAGAGGGAGCATTTCTCCTTTGCTGGGAATAGCCACAGAGGGTGTGTCCTTGTAGTTATTAGCAAACAATAAGGAAAATAAGGAAGGACAGGAAGGGCTACCATGTCTCATTATTGTGGGCAAGAGTTCCTGCAGGTGTGCAGCTGCGGAGAGGTCAAGTACTGGCAGAAGCTTATTTCAGACACTCTTGTACTTTTAGGTAAATGGACTACATTTCACCTCAGAGCTTTGGTCAAGAGCATAAGCTACAGTGTCAAAGGTCTTTAGTTTAGCATCTACTCCACACTCTAGTAGCTACATGGCTGTCCATAAGTATTTTTGAAACCTTTTTGAGCCTCAGTTCTTCTGTGAAATGGGCATGTGAATGCCAGATTCATAGTCTCATTGTGAGCACTGAGATAACATTCAGCAAATCCTTAGCACAGTAACTGGTATTAGTTCTGCTGCTGCTGAATCCATCCTCCATGGACAAAGTGGTAAATGCAGTGATGAGAGAGGGCAAATGCAACTATTTTTTTTTTCCTTTTCATGCTCTGATGAGGCATCTGCTATAGTTACTTCTAAGATTCTAGAAATATTCTGTTCTCTTCAGGCACAAGCGGACACCGGGAAGACAATTTAGTGGCTGCATTCAGTTATTAAAACAAGAACAGTTCGTGGGGGATGTGCCTCACTCATGCTCCAGCGATCACTCTGGTCTCTGACATCTTGAGTATGCCCCAGTTTTACTTGCTGGTCTGCCCAGCCCCTAACCTGCTCTGAGCATTACTAGCCTGTAAGTGAAAGCTGGGAGGGGGGGGGGGGTCAGCCTCCCAAAACACAAATAATTGTAAAGGTTAAAGTAGTTCATGGCATTATAATTAACTGCTGTATTAGGTGTTTTACAATCTTGACACCACCACAGACAGAAATGTTTAATCAGAATAGAAAGTGCCTTGGAGTTAATCCATTTTCATGGTGGAAATTGCAGTGAAAGTGTAAAATCAGGCCAGCCTTCTTCAGAAGGAGAGCAGCCCATTTGCCTAGCAGGTTGGATGCTAGTCACTGTCTTTCCCTCTGCTATTAGAACTTCATCCCTCAGAACCTTCTATGCTGTAAAGCAACTTTTGTTACTACAGCAGAATCTGTTTATCAGCCATTCTTGGAGTCAGGATTCTTTCTCTCTCTCCTTTTTTTTTTTTTTTTTTTTTTTTTTTTTTTTTTTTTTTTTTGAGAGAGAGAGTGCAAGTGAGTGAGAGGCAGAGAGAGACAGAGAATCCCACAAGGAGCCGAGAGGGAGAGAAATAGGGCTCATCTGGGGCTCATGTTTTACCCCAAGTGGGGCTCAAGCTCACCCATTGTTGGACTGGAACTCATGAACTGTGAGATGATACCTGAGCTGAAGTCAGATGCTTAATGACTGAGCCACTCAGGTGCCCCTTGGGGTTAGGATTCTTAACAGGTTTTCCTTGTCAGAGTTTTATAAATCATGACCTGTGTATAAAAAAATAGCACAGTGTTTCTCCTGGGTGAGCCTCAAAGAAGTTGAGTTTACCGAGTACAAATTTTGACTTGGACCTCTGACCCTCTCTTGCCCCCAGCCAGTGCTGACCAACCAGAAGGTGGGAGTTGGAGGTGTTCTAAAAGTGGCTATGCCCTGGTCTATAATGACTTCTTGCCTTGTCATTACAGGTACACATGTGGCCCTTAGCACAATACCTGGCACAAAGCTAACCTTCTATAAGTGGTTACTCTTTTTTAAACAGGCTCTACCACTCTGCTACTGGACAGGGACAAGTTCCTTACCCACTCAAAAATCTCATTTCTTCACTATAAAACTGACTTTGTGGGACCTGGCAAGAATCAGCTAACAGATACATGATCTCTAGGGTACAGTGTGCACCCCAAAGATGGAAGCTGTTAGGATTTTCTCGACTGTTATAATGAATGAACTGTGTTAGGGCACAGAGTGGGCTTATTGTGTGCGCTGTTATTATTTACAATGGCTACTTTGATAAACTCTGTCCTAGGTATAATATAAAGATCGTTCTATCAAATAACTCTTAGGTTCTCAGACAAATGTATTTGCTGATTTCGAAGCCTCTTAGTTTTTGCACTGGAAATAAATGAATATATAAAATAAAAATTTTAGACCGTGATTTTTTGAAGTCATAATCTAATGTTCTCTTTTATAATGGGATGTCTTCTCCTTGGAGGTGACTAATTTGTAAGGAGTTAGCCTGTACCCATTCTATAAATGATAGACTTGTGCCTGCCATTGCCCATCTGATGGGCAATTTAAAAATGGTTTCCTGCATGTGTACAATGCAGAGCTACCCATGCAAACAGCTCACTCTCTGAATGGGGAGCAAGCAGGCCCCCAACGCAGTCAGGTCGGGAGGGTGCCAGATCACTTCTTTGTGCAGTGAGTCTCTCCCAATCTGTGGGAGGTGTTTATTTTTAGCTCCCCACACCGTTTCTAGCACTGTCCCTCCTTTGGAGGCTGACAGCTTGTTCCAAGGATCTTAAACAAGCTGTTAAAAGCAAGAGACTGCTGAAGGCAGGGAGGCAGCCTAGCAGCCAAGAAGGTGATTAGAGCAGAGGTCACCTTAGGTGTTAGAGGCAGAGGATGGCTTCGGTAGAGTGTCAAGCAAGTTGACCAACAAACTTTTAAAAGATGGCCTTGGTGACACTTGCCTGGAGCTGTAAAGAAACAATGCTTGAAAGAAGCTGAGAGCATGAAGGCAGCTGGGTACAGAGGCTGGCATGGATGTGTGACTTCTCACAAATAGCAGGAAGCTGGACTCCTGAGCTCAGATTGCAAATGCCAAGGGCAGAAGCAGGGAAAGAAATCCAGGGTCGGTGACATTCCCACAGGGCCAGCTGGTTGGTGCCTGTTCAGGCTAATTTGGGATGGCAGGAGGTCTGTGCTTGAGGTCATATCCATAATCATGCTGGTTAGTGTCAGAAGCCTAAACCACCCAGACAGTCCCAGGACACCTGCAGAGGACAGAGCTCCAAGGTTAAGGAAATAAGCAAGGACAGAATCTGTGAGCAAGTTAAGTCCCACTGGGTCAAATTTTTTTTGTGGCAAGGAAGGAAGGAGGAGAGGCTGGGAACATTGCCTGGCTGAGTGGTGCCAAGTGTGCTGAGTGTCCTTAATAAATATTAAATAACAGTGGTGACATCATATCACATCAGGTGTGTTTTTGGGACTCAGGTAAGCCTGGTTGAACCAGCTCAGTGTGGCAGTCACCTGAGGGCTTGACCTCAAGGATCTTTAGTGTGAAAGGGACAACTGGGAAGCAAGACAGTAAATTCCAGGGACTGTAAGACCAGCAGCAGCTCTCAAACCTTCCAGGACATGATGGAGTTCATCACCACAACCACTGGTCAGCAGGCTATTTGCCTGGCTGTTTTTATGTGCAGCAGATGGAAAGGTTGCAAGTGGCTTCAAGGAACACCCAGGGGGAGACAAGGGAGATGAAATTCTTTCCTTGCAAGTGTTCAGAACCCTGTGTGGATCTTTGGGCAGGTTCAAAGCCCAAGGCAATGGAGAAGTGAGGTTTTGGCTGCTCAAGAACATAGCAAGGGAATGAACACCCTGCTGGTAGATCATGAAGCAAATATTCTCCACAGCCAAGGGTGGAGCTACAGAAACAGAACACTGGTCTCTGAAAATGGAGAATTTTCCTCTTGAGCCTCTTGTATTGTCCATTCCCATGGCCATTTTTCTGACCTTGAGATATGCATTGAGAATTCAATGACTTGTCCATTCATGCAACCAATATAACTGAACTCAGCTCACTCTCTTGGCTGTTGGTGAAAGACGTTGGACCTCTAACTCTAAATAAGTGACATGACCAGCTGATAATTGTGTCACCTGAAAGCTTGGAGGCAGTTGTTGGAAGAGGGTGGCCTTTGGAATCAGAGTAAACCTGGACTCAAACCCCATCTTTACTGTTTACAAGCTCTGTGACCTTAGCAATGCCACTCAACCTCCCAGCCTCAATTTTCACATCTATAATGTTTGGGGGGTGGATGTGGAATACCAGCTTTGTAAGGCTAAAAGAATGTGTCGGTCACTTGATAAACTATCTGGCAGAGTTTCAATTAAATCTATCAATCTATGTTAATAATAATAAAATTCAATAAATTAGAACCAAAATAGCTATCTTTGGGATCAGAATCTACTGATGAGCTGAAACAGGGTAAAACCCTACAGTTCTAGATTATCTTATGGCATTTAAAATTATGTCACAACTTTTTAAGTATGTGCTGTGGATAATTCTCTAGGATAATGTATTAGAAGCAAATGACATTATCCCCCAAATTCTAACAAGTTAACAATTATATGAAAGTAAGAGGGAAAGTTGGAGATTCTGGGACCACCAAGAAGAACTGTGTGTGGGCATTCATTTTTCAGCCAAACTGGGTATGTAGGTAGGAAAAAATAAATCAATGAGGCTAAGAGACAGAAAGGATACTTCTGGTTATGGGAAAATGATTGGAGAGGAAGAAGGATTCCAAGAGCTGGGATGGGGCTGAAGAAGGGCATAGAAGAACAGAGACCACTATGTGGAAGGTATCTAAGTCAGCAGCCACCACAATAGTACAAATGAAGCCTCTGGAGATAGCCAAGCATTCCACATGGTGCTTCAGAACATGATCCCCTATGAGGAAGTCACCAGTCCTGATGCTACTTGAACAAAGAAGGACCATGAGTAACCAAGCAGCATCCATCTGCTTGAGCTAGAAGCAGGAGACTTGGGGAACATACAACCTATTAAATATAAACCCATATCACTGTAAATATTTTATATGGCTACATTTGGAGAAGGTGACATATTTTATACCTTCACTGTAAATCTAAGTACTTTATTGTTGCCAATTTTGCCATTGCCCTCAGCTAAAATGAGTCATTTATTGAGACTGACAGGGTTTGGTTATATCACCAGGGATCATTCCTTTCAGTGATTGACCTGATAATCTCTCCCAAGAAACTAATTGTCATCTATTGGAAAACACTGGAGACTTATGGGTATGTTTGCTTTTAAGTGATTCTAAAAGATATACAGCTATATGTGCATATATTAAGAGGGAAGGGCTTATCTTTTAGGATGCAGAAACTCAAGGAAAATGGTATAAAGGAAATCAGTTTCTAGGCTTTATTCAAATAAAAGTCAATAAAAATTCTCAATGAAGATCTCAATATAATTCATATTTTTGTATAAAATTAGGATTATGAATGAATACACAAAATGTGGTATATCCAATCCATGCAGGAATAGTATCTTGAGCTAAAAAGGAACACCATATTCAGACATGCTACAATGTGGATAAATCTCTAAAAGCAGTAGGCTGAATGAAAGAAGCCAGACACAAAATAACACATATTGCATAGAATGTCCAGAATAGGCAAATCCCTGGAGACAGAAAGTAGATTAGGGGTTGCCCAAGGTTGGGGGTGGGAACAAGGATTCACTGCTAATGGGCATTGGGATCTCTTTATGGACTGACAGAAATACTCTAAAATCAGATTGTGGTGATGGTCATACAACTCTGAATATAAGAAACAATTATTGAATTGTGACTTAAAATGGATGAATTTTATGGTAGGTACATTTTATCTCAAATCTGTTAAAATGAACAGGAGTGTGGCTTTTGATAGACGCAACTAGAAGTCTTTGGTGAAAAAGTAGGGACAGAAGCTTACACCCTCCCAAGGAGGATAATAAAATGGGACACAGGCTTAACCTGACAGGCTGAGCCACAGACCCTGTTCCTGTTGGTTTGCCAGTATCCCTCACAGCCTGGCAAAAATGTGACCAGTTTCCCTCAAGGTTGGCCAACTGATACTTAACACATGTGTCAGTATACACACTCAGATGCCCTAGCTCAAGGGGGAGTGAGAAAGCTAAAACTGAGTGGACCAGTCCTCATAGGGTGGGCAGGGGAGGCATTGGAAGCACCAAAAAGGAAAACTGGATCATGTGTGAATTAGTCCCAAGACAGGAAGGTTTCAGCAGGAGTCGAAAGCCCAAACTGAGTGTGAGCCAGAGACTTCTTTTAAGTGTTTATTTATTTATTTTGAAAGAGCATGCACACAGGGGAGGGACAGAGAGAGAGAGAGAGAGAGAGAGAGAGAGAGAGACAGACAGAATCCCAAGCAGGCTCCATGCTGTCAATGAAGAGCCCTATAGGGGCTTGAACTCATGAACTACAAGATCATGACCTGAGCTGAAACCAAGAGTTAGACACTCAACTGACTGAGCCACCCAGGCGCCCCCAGAGATGGTTGTTTTCAGAGCAGCATCCATGCTCTGGTACCAGTATGGAGCAGAGGTATCTGGGGCTCATCGCACAGCACACTGAGACACCTTGTGCTGCATTCTCCTTCAGTGTGACATGCTGCCAGAAGCAGCAGTCCAGCTTGTTATTCATAAATGTGATTGGGAACCACATTTGGTTATTTTCCCCCATCTGTCTAATTAAGTGGTAAGTCCCAAAAGGCAGAGACCAGCATGAGCTCTAGCTCATGCTCTCGGCATAGTTTTTGGTACTGAAAGAATATTAAACAATAGTCTAGTAATAAAAGACTGGCATTTTCCACAGAGCTTTTGTATCCAAGAGCAAAGCAACCCTTTGAATGGAGTTACAGGAGTTCGTTCTGGTTTTCATATTTCTCAGCAAGAGGCTCACTCCCCACCATCAATCACATTTTCATACCTGGTAAACCAAGCTGACAGGATTGTAATTGAAATAGTTTCATGTTGGAGGATAACCATTTAAGACTTCAGGTTATAACTAGTTCTTGTTGGAACTAGGAAGCAACTGAAGAGTCAGCTTCATGTTAGTGCCTCTAGAAGAGGTTGAACCAACTCAATCCAATGCCTAGGGTGGTGCTGTCTAATGGAACTTTCTGGGATCATGGAAATGTCCTATAATATAGAAGAATATGTAGCTGGTGGCTACCATCTTGAACAACCCAACACTAGAGGTTCTTAAGTGGGGAAGATTGAACAGCTTTTTGATTACCCACATCAAAGTATTCATATACAACAATGAAAAGTTATCACTAGGAATAATTTTCATGGTGATCTCTTCTGTTGATTCAAAAAATGTTTACTGTGGGGTTTCTGAGTGCCAGGACCCACTCTAGACGCAGGAGCTAGCTCACTGAAAAAACCTGGCAAGGCCCCTGCTCTCAAGGAGTTTATAATTTTATGTTTAGAAACAAAAAAAAAAAAAAAAGGAAAAGGAAAAGTAAGAAGCCAATAAATCAATGGATAAAAATAATCTGTGTTTTCAAGAAGCACACAAAGTGATAAGATATATCAAGCTTCTTTGGACAGAGATGAGATCAGGTCTTGTTGAGAATGAGATGCAAGCTTCAGTTGGGAGAGCAGTGGGAAGAAAAGATCGTTCTAGGCAGATGCACTATTCTATAAGGAAAATCCAAAATGGGGAAAGAGCTTGATGCCTTTGAGAAATTAAATGAAAGCCAGTGTGCCTGCACAAGGCAAGTGAAGAGAGATGAACAAGCACATGTTGGTGATGTAGGGCAGGAATCGAAGTGTACAGAGCTCTATATACTAGTAAAGTACATTGGAAAGTCTTGGGGTGATTTCAAGAAGAAGAATGGCATCAACAAGATATAGAATTTTACTCTGACTGTAAAGAGGAGAATGACTTGAAGGAGGGCAGGAGAGAGCGTGAGGACACCAGTTAGGAGGTTGCTATATTCAAAAAGTGAAAGGCAAGTGACGATGTAGCCCAGGGTATGAGCCTAGATGGAGGCTAGGCTAGAAAGGAGGGATTAGGAGTTCAGAAATGATTTGGGGAAATTGACAGATCTGATTGATGGGTTAGATATTGGAGTAAAGAGAAAATGGAAGAATCACAGGCCACTGCTAGGTTTCTGGGCTAAAAACTGGTGGAGTTTGGCATTACTGGCAATAATGGGAATAGAATGGAAATATCTCTCCACTGTACTTCTGTGTTGGCTTTGTGTACTCACTAGTTCTTCTTGATTGTGGGAGGTTGGATGACAACAGGATTGAACTGGACCATCCTGTTAAGCACTGATGTGTGTGTTTCCAGATATGTCTCTTGAAAGTTCCTTTTATGTATTGGCTACATTTAACTCTAAAATCTATCATATTATGAAATAAGGAATATTTCGGACCATTGGTTCCCAACCTTTTAAAATGTGGCACCCCTCTGTAACAATGAAACATGGATCTCTGTAGAATTCTAATAATACTGGCTGTCTGCTTCCTTTAAATGGGATATGGGCTAGAAGAAAGCTGGCAAACACAGCCTCTGTAGGATTAGACTAACCTTGCAGTTTAACCAGCTGAGAATCTGGAAATGTAATGAAAATGTGACCTATAGGACAGGGGATGTTGCAGTGCTTTGCAATCCTGTTAGAATTAGAACAGTGGGGTTTTTGCAATACTGTTGCTCTCCAGGACTTCTGGAACCAGGTTTAAAACTGTGTCCCAGAAGTATGTAAGCATTTAAATTCAAGAGAGTGTTAAAAATAAAAATTAAAAAAAATTAAAAAAATAAATTCAAGGGAGTGTTTAAAGAAATCATAGTCTCCCATTTCTTGACTCATACTCATGATCCCTATCCAGGGGAGAAGAGAGAGTCTGTGCCCAGGGTAAGTAACACCGCCCTAGCTCTGTATCCTGGAAAGCCCATGTCCTGCTCTGTGCCTCATAAAGCACTCACTCTCAGGCCAGCCAGGGTCTGTATCAAGCCCTTGTCTGCATTATCACACTTGATCTTCACTAAAGTCCCTTGAGACATACTTCTTTTTTAAATGGTATGAACAGATGAGGGTGCTGAGGTTCGAAGTGGTAAAGAATAACCATTTTACGTGGGGTATCTGTTGATTAAGAAAATAGTGATAGGGGTGCCTGGGTGGCTTAGTTGGTTGGGCATCCAACTCTTGATTTTGGCTTGGGTCATGATCTCATGGTTTGTGAGTTCAACGCCCGCATCATCAGTGTGGGGCCTGCTTGGGATTCTCTCTCTCTCCCTCTCTTTACCCATCCCCCCCAAAATAAATAAACTTTAAAAAAGAAAAGAAAAGAAAATAGTGACAAATGACTATAATAAATTCAGTGGTTTTGGAGAAATTTGTATTTAATTCATTGCAACAACATCTATCAACTTTGGAAAATGAGTTGCCATGCCTTCATTTAATATTTAAACAATGTTTTGAATGTCATGAATTCCAGGCCTTCTTGCAATTTTCATCCCCCTCCCAGGAGTGCTTGAGTCATGATTGACATCTTCTGATCACACCAGAGCCACTTGTTCCAGATTAGAAAGTTGAAGTTTAAAGAGGGCAAGTGATTTGGCCAAGGGCAAAGAATTTGCCAATGGCATAATGGAACACAGACCTTGTCCTTCCATCTTTCTACTTAAAAGTTTTACTACTCTATCTTACTCCCTCATAAGATGAATGGATCATCTGCCTGAAGACCCTAGAAAAGGAAAGTGATTAAATCAGGATAAGCAGGAGGGCTGTAAATCCTACTGGTAGGAGTTGCTGGAAGAACTCTGTGGGGAAGGATCTTGAGGCCCTGTTTCACTGCAAAACATGCTAGTGACTGATTGATAACGTTTGCCATGAGTACATGACTGGGAGTTAAGGCACCTGCGCCATGCCTTTGGATGTGAACCAGTCAAGTCTTGGTGGCTTTGTAGGTGCGTGTAGGCTGGTTGTCCTCACAGTGCAGAGCCAAGTTCCACTTTCTTCATGACTGTCCTTGCCGGGTCAAATGCCTTTAAAAATGAGCAGCAGAATGGTACTAACTCTGGGCATCTCCTTTCTTTCCCACTCCCCAGATCATGATTTTTTGTTAGAAGCAGACACTAACAAAAGTTCTGAGCACTGTATGTATACAAAAACCTTTTCTGACAAGGAAACAGAGGTCATGCTGAATGGAGAGAAATTGGATCATGGTACCTGAGGGTAGCCCTTGACATTTACTCAGAAATTTAAGCTGAAAAACTAAAGAATAGCATTTTAATTTTTCTCTGCTCCAAACCGTTTACCTCCATTTACCTCCAAACCAGCAATTTATTGCTTCTGAGTACACAGCTGAGTCTGGACGTAGCATTAGGAAAGCACAATTTTCAGTAGAAAGCCCGAATCCACAGACGGGGGTATTGACCAGAAATGTAAGGGCAAACTAATTCAATTACTTTCAGTGGAGTTTAACCTATAATCTTCACCCAAGCATATGGGTACCTCAGACAAAGAGAAAGAACTTTTAAAAAATTGATTGTTACCCTGCAAAAGAGCAGGCAGGAAGCTGGCCTTGCGTGGATGAGGTTTCTTTGGAGGGCCAGAAATCTGTTTCTGTCAGCATAGGAAAAACCATCGTGTAGCAAAGGAAGAAATGAAAACCAAAGTGGAAGTTAAACACTTTTTTTTTCTCCAGATGACCTGGTGTAATGATTAAAATGCTGAATTGCTTTTTTAAAAGGTTTTTCCACCAGAAGAATGTCAGAGCCACCCCCCCCCCCCACCAACCTGCTCCCTTCTTTCAAAATATCTGCAAGAGAACATAAAATGGAATATATATTTATATACTTTTTTCTTAAGAGGACTGGTAAACAATTTGATCTCTTTCATCTGCAAGTTTTGCCAATGTTTTCATCAGTTCCTGTGGAGATGGCCTGTGATTCCACTTTTTCTTTGAACAAAGAATAAATTGGGTTTCTTTGCACTGAGAAATACAAGGCTCACTAAAAGTATGGACTTCAAAATAGTGCTTATTATGCATTTGGGGAAAGCATATCGAAAAAATAGTGCCTAGTGCTGCTTGTACTGAGAAGCCTACTTTGGCTTCCATGAAGCTGCCGGAATCTTCTGGAAAAAGCCTGTGAGATATGCTCAGCTGGAGACATTGTTGGCATTTCCATTTGATTCTGATTCATTCACTTGTGTCTCCATTAGCAATTTATTTTTAATTCAGTGTTCTGTGGAAAAAGCATATTGCTGGAAAACAGGTACATCTTATGGGCATATGCCTGACATTAAAATAAAAATGAACATAACACACTCTATGCTCAAAATAAACAGGCTGTCTTTCCATTTCCCTATCGAACAATGTTTATGAACCTCCAAGGAGATTGCTAATGTATTTGCCACCATCACTATCTCAGGCCTGGCTGTGTAATGGCTTAGTTCTAGTCTTTGAACCACCTAGGTGTCAGAATCATTGGCTAATCAGGGAAATCACCCTTCTCCAGGTGACCTGCCAGATTCAGGACAGCAATGCCTCAAAACTAACCCAAGAAAGTTCATATAGTTTACCTGTTCCTTTTTTTAAAGTTTATTTATTTTGAGAGAGAACACAAGCAGAGAAGTGACAGAGAGAGAGAGAGGGAGGGAGGGACGAAGGGAGAGAGAGAGAGAGAGAGAGAGAGAGAGAGAGAGAGAGAAGAAAGAATCCTAAGCAGGCTCTGCACTGTTAGCACAGAGCCTGATGCAGGGCTCAAACCCACAAACCACTAGATCATGACCTGATCTGATGTTGAGAGTCAGAGGCTCAACCAACTGAGCCACCTAGGCACCCCACAGTTTACCTGTTCCTAATGGACAGTGTTATTTATGTTAATAGTAGTAATCTACTTCCTTTGTATTATGAACATTGAGCAATAGTTAAACTCATAAAACAGTTAGAATCCAGAAGATCTAAGATGGGTCTGAATTCTACTGTTTTCTAAGATCCTGGGAAGGACTCTTGACTTCTCTGTCTCCATTTACTCACCCATACTTAAATTCTGTATTCCAATATATATGTACACACACACACACACACACACACACACACACACACGTGCACCTATCTTAAAGGATTAAGTGAGTGGGGCGCCTGGGTGGCTCAGTCGGTTAAGCGTCCGACTTTGGCTCAGGTCATGATCTCGCGGTCCGTGGGTTCAAGCCCTGCGTCGGGCTCTGTGCTGACAGCTCAGAGCCTGGAGCCTGTTTCAGATTCTGTGTCTCCCTTTTTCTCTGACCCTCCCCTGTTCATGCTCTCTCTCTCTGTCTCAAAAATAAATAAATGTTAAAAAAAATTTTAAAGGATTAAGTGAGAAAATGCTTGTGTAGTGCTTAGCACAGTGCTGGGCATATTCTCAGTTGCTAAACCAATGATTAAATAACATTTTTGACATTTATAAGTAGTTTTGCATTTCACAAAGGTGCTATCTTGAGTAGCATCTGAAAAGCAATTTGGTGTCCACATTAACATCCCTCTTTGAATGTGATTTTAATACTACAGATTAATTGGGCCACATCTCTTAGCTCATTCGAAAATAACAGGTTAACTGCAGTTAAACATACTTCCTCCATGGCCCTGACCCACTGGGAAGCCATGATGTCCTGAAGAAACATGTCAGCTGCTACAAGTATTGGCCTTGGGTTGAGTCTTAGGGAATCCACTTAAGCTTCTGTAAGCTCTAAACAACCGTGAGGAAGATTTTCTTCTAATAATTAAAAAAAAAACTCTAAGCAAAATAATGATAATAATAATGATCCAGCTCACACTTGAAGTAGATTCTCAAAGTATTAGTATCTCTTCAAGTCTAGAAAATTCTTAGCCTTATCTCTGAAAATTGATCTACTCTACATTCTTATGAAGCTTGTGTGAAACCTAGATTTATTGTCCCTATTGTCTTAGAGCTGCTTTTATGTTGTCTCCTTATCTGAGCCTAGGTTCTGAGTGGTTTCCTCAGTTCCAGAAAGCCTGATCTTTTTTCAGGTGTATCCATCCAATATGTTGTTCCACCTGCTCATTGTAGTCTGAAGTTTAATGACTAGATGTTCTGTTGCCAATGTTCTCTTTGGTTCTCCTTCAAATCTTCATGATTCTTTAAAAGTAATTTTCCGTTCTTTCACTAAGGTTTCAGTGACTTCTTTATCTTTAATAATTTTGAACACATTTGTTTTATAGTTTCAATCAGATGATTATCTTCCATTCTTGAGATGCTAATTCTCCCACTTGATGTATCAGCTGATTCTCCCTCATGGTACTTTGTGTTCTTGTACAGGTCATCTCATTTTAAAAAAAATCATTGGGCTTATCATTTGTGTTGAGGGTGTGGTGGGGTAGGGACTTCTTTACAAGTCCTTTATGTCCTGGATCATAGAAATATCACCATAGAACAGTGAAACATGTAAGTCTCCTTTAATTCTTTGTGTGTTTGGTCAGCTGGGGGTTCCCATTCCCTATGTCAATTTGGACCTGTAATTGATCATCATGTGATATATACTGTGGGCTTTGATGCCTGTGTGTGTAACTGTTTCTTCCACCTGTAACTCCAGATAGAGTGCAGTCACATTCTGCAACTCTAGGCAAACAAAGAGATTTAATGGGTTTTCTCTCACAGAAAAGAAAAATATTCAAAGCCTCCAGCATTTCTGTTGTGGGCTTGAGTACAGTTTCTAGCCTCCATTGTCCAAAAAGTCACCATGGTATAAGTTCCATTCAGACTTTGTGACCCTCTTTGTTTTTGGACACCTGGATATTACTTCTCCTTGCAGACTCTGATATGGGGGTACTTACTGGTTTTATTCTTTTTTATGTTTTGTTTGTTCTTCCATTCTTTTGTTTTTAACGGGGATGGATACCCTTCAGTGTTTGTTCAGTGCTCTGGGTTGCCCCTGAATCTTAGCACAGCTCAAGCCTGCCTGGCTTAACTCATGAGAAATGGTCACTCAAAGCATCAAGCCCAGAAATGATCCATTGCTTTGATTATAAAGTTTGGGCCTTTTGCTAAAGATACAACAAAATTATACCACCCATTTTATTTGTCTTTAATTCCTGAATGTGTGCATGCGTGCACGAGTGTGTGTGTGTGTAAGTAAGAGCCCTAGGCGTTTAATCATTTGAAAATAGAAAGAGCAATTTCTCATGAGGATGCCTCCTTACCTAAAGAATAAACTAGAAAACATTCTTTTCTACAAATCAGCTCCAGATTATCTGAAAATCTAAAAGATTAAATGAGGGCAGTTTGTTTTTCCCCTAGTACTGCAAGCCAGTGATTGTGTTTTCAGCAATGAATAGATCACACCAGTGCTGGGCTAATGTTTTCCCAGTATCCAAGTGGCACATAAGTTATAAAATCCTTATGAGAATTTTAGCCAACACCCTTTCTTATTGATATAGTAATACTGAGGCATCTCAATAGTTATTAATCTATAGAAACATAATCTGGGTTCCAAAAATGTTCTATTGTAATAATAAAAACAAAATAGTTCTTAGAGAGTTTTCTATTCTCTCTTTAAAAAATATCCTGTGGCCCCAAATAGCCACATTTTCCTGTGATAGAACCAGCATGAAGGTCAATATTTGGGACCTGAGAGGTGGAAGAGGGGAAGAGAGGTAGAAATAGAAGGTTATGGCCCTTTCTTTCTAGCTGACAGTAGAATAGGGCCACAACTGGGTAAAGCAACTGAGGTGTTCGTATCAGGCACAGAATTTAGGGGGATTCCAAGAAACTCAGCAATTAAGGTACATGATGTTTTAATGCAATCTTTCTTAAAAAGTCAAACTGGCAAACTATGAGCCCTGGGCTATCCCCTGCTGTGGTGAAAAAGGTTTCATTAGAATCAGGTCCAGGATAAAGGTGAGGTGAGTGAAACAGAGTTGTCTATGTGCATGGTCAGATACTTTTGATACTTTGTTCATTGTGTGAGTTTTGCATTAACTTTAAGATATTGCCTTAAATATTACTGATCTTTGTTACCCCCTTAATTGTGCATCCAAGTAGAGTGCCTCACTTCTGTCACCAGGGTCTAGCCCTTTGGTGGAAAGCTATGGCAGGGACATGGTGAGGTCTGAGCTGTTACATTGGCATGGCTAGTAATGTAGGCACCAAATCTGCACTTTCGCAGGTGTGACCTTCTTCCAGGTACTTCACCTTCCGTGTCTTCCCTGCAAAGTGGTGGCAATAATGGTACTTCTCTTATAGGATTGTATTGAGGATTGTCATAGGCAGCACAGCACAGTGCCCAGCACATAGGTCAGTGAGTGTAAGTTAGTAGCAACAGTGATGACAATGAAAGAGAGGTTCTGTAAGCTCTAAACAAAGGCACGTTGTTTAGGGCCTTGGGTGTCTTGCTAAGGATTTTGTTCTAATTGTGGTAAAACAAACATCACTTGAAGTTTACCATTTTAACCATTTTTCATTAGTGCATCCACATTGTTCTGTAATTATCTCCAGAATCTCTACACATTTTGAACTCTCTCCTGTGAGCTTGAAAGGACCCTGGAAGGCTTTGGAGAAGAAAACTGGCCTAAAGGAGCATGTGGGGGAAATAAATGTGGGCGGATAATCCAGAATGATGCAGAGTAAGAAAGAACAGGGGGCAGGAGGTGATTAGGAGGGTCCTTCATTCGTCTGAATGTGAAGTGGCAAAGTCACTGACCAAGGAGGTGACTACAATAATAAAGAGAAAGGACAGAGGAGGAGGGTGGGAAGGTCATTAGACATTGAGAAAAGAGAAGGGTGGGAAGGAATCAGACTCGTGAGGTGAGATTTCGAAAGAAGATTCAATTCATTAAAAAGTTGCTTTAAGGCATAGAGACAGTGGAGCTGCGCATCAGACAGAGGCTCCCCTCTCAAGGCAGTGTGTTGTGACCAACTCCAATCACAAGCAGAACTAAGTCTTAAACTTTCAGGAATTTTATGAGCTAGTTGTTAACCAAAATTAAATACTAAACTTACAGTTAAATAAATTACATTAAAAACAAAGGTTAAAAGGACTCAACGGCCATCATTTCCTAATCATGTGATTCCATTTTCATATTGTCTCTATCTCTGTGGTCATTACAACTACTGTATCTGTGTAGTGAAATGCTCTGTAATTGTGTGCCACTGAACATCCCTTCCCAACTCTATGTTCACTACCATGGTGTGAGTAGCTGGAAACTGGCCGTGGTGTGGATATTTACACCAGGAGATTGGTAGAGGTTATCAGATGGGGCTGGATTCATCATTACCTTGATTGTCTCCACCTAGGAAGGTAATGGGAAAGTGATAATGATGCCACCTTATGCTTAAAAGTGTGTTGCATCAGCAGTTATTACACTATAACTATCTGTGAAATCAAGGTGAATGGCTGTGAAGACAAAGGGTCAGCAAAAGTCAACAAAATCATTGTATGCCAATCAATTGCAATCAATTAGAACTTAACATAAAGAATATCGTAAATGTTGTTGTGTAAATTGTATGCTACATATCCTTTGTATCAGTAAAATTTAAATTTTTAAAATTCTCTACCCACGTAAATATTTTGGGGCAATCAGTTGACCATTTGCCAGAACACCACTGACTATAATCTTCTGTGATAAAGAAATGTATTGTATCACAGGTATGTATTATTGAATCAACCTTAAACCTACCTTTATGAAGGACAAATGACTTATTTTCCAGTCCAAATGGAAAACTGGACACATTCTCTACTTAGTAAACAGTGAAGCGTGTTTCTCCGGGGAAACCACAGCAATTCCAACACCTTACTTCTTTACCCTTATCACCAGCAATAGTTGGCACTGTTTGAGGGTGACTCTATACCAGACACCACGCAATGTGCTTTATTCACATTTTTGTCCCCACTCAGCTTTGCAAGCTAGGTCCCACTGTCACCCCATTTTGTAGATGGAAAAACCAAGGCAGACTTCCTCTAAAGGTTGCACAATTGGCAAGAGGGGAGGGAGAGATCTGAATGCAGACCTCTCTGATTCTTTTTGACCTCTTGATTCGGATACCTTCTCTATAGTTCCTTTAAAAATGTATATATAGAAAAGCTTTACTTCACAAAGGATATATTTTTGGCAGCAGTTATCGATCAGTTATTATGTTCCCAATGCCCTGAGGGACATTGGGCAAGTCTCATGAGAAGTCTACAAAGAGGCTTCTGACTTTCAGGAGTTGATTCTGTCTCCAAGCTCCTGTGGGCTCAAGGCTGTCGTCATCAGCTCTGCCCATTTTACAAGAAGAGGACTCAATTCCCAAACTGCACTTCTGTCACAGCTGATTCCACTTGCACTTCATTTGCTCCAAAGCCAAGACAGTCCTTTCTTGTGCCGCTTATATTCATGTCCTAAATCCCCCTTGAAGAGTTCACTTGCTCCTCCTCTTCTGTGTCCTTTAAGGAAATAGGATGATGATGCAGAAATCAAGCAGGAGGTACTTCGAGCCAAGAGGGCCTTACCAGGTGGTACAGTTTTATCTTCAGTTACAGAGCCTCCCATCAAAATTTTGTGCTGCTGTGCAAGCTCTCAGCTTCTCTATTTGGGTTGTGTCCAAGACAAGAAATTTCAAGGGCTGTTGAACAGTGTTGTTTCCCAAGTGGATCAGTGCAAGAACTTTTGACGTCAGAGTCTTGGGAATCTGATACACTGGAGGGAATTTTCAGCACTGGATGGTCTTAAAAGTCCCCTTTCCCCCACATTCCAATGTGAGCCTGCATTCACAAACACCTTAGGCTCAACTGGCTGGAATGGAGAGCTGAGTTGAAGATTCTTGTTCTTCCCCCTTAATTCCTTTTTCTGTGTCCACTTACCAAGATATTTTATTTGTCTTCTGCTTTCAGACTAGGCCAGTAATTAGGAGAGAAGTCAGAAATAGTGTTGATACACATCTGTGTTGCAAACAGAAGCTCTAATAAAACAAGACAGAATCAAGGTCGGCCAAAGATAGAACAGAGATCCTTCTGTTCACCAGTGATTGAAAAATGAAGATTCTAAACATTAAAAACAATATAAATAAACCAAATATAAACAAACATGCATATTGATATTTATATAAATGTTTAAGCACATACACAAACAATGGCATTTTTTTTATTAAGAGACAAAGAGAGGAAGGGGCCCACTCCTCTTTGTGAATAGGAGAACCCACTGTCCAAATGTACATGTGGGAGTGCCCTGTGTTTAGAATCATACAAATATAGAGCTGATGCTTGTCCTTGAGGGGTCTACAGCCTACATTTCCCAAATTGGAAAATACATTGTTTTGCACAAGCCCTAGTAATATCACCAATAATCCTTATTTTACTACTAACCAGCTTTCTTCTCTGTGCTCAGAGTGAATACTTCCAGTGCATGATCTCATTCCCTCTCCCCATCATCACCAGGAGGAGGCAGGTGATTGGGTTCACATTCTAGCCAAAGGAAGTTGAGATTGCTTAAGCTATTTGTTCACTGTTACAGAACTAGGAGGAGGCAAGCTAAGATTAGATCTTGGGTCTTCTGATTCTGGAGTAAGGGCACCTAGCCTCTGTGCTAGGGCTGGGGAAAGGGTCTGAGGAACACACACACCTAGATTCAAAGCCCACCTCTGCCACTTCCCATTTTAATGTAGTTTGGGGGTGGTGGGGGGAATTTGCTTTCCCTTCCTGAGCCTCAGTTTCCCCCACTGCAATTAGAGCCAATGTTGTGACAGTGGAAGAGAATGTCCGTGAAGAACTCAAAACAGGATGTGGCATGTGGACAAGAGGAATTAGAAACTGATTTGTGGGACAAATTCTGTTGTGAAATGATGCCCAGTCTTTAGCAGGTAAATTTGAGCTGTGAGTGAAGAGAATTATTATAAAAACCCACCTCATCTGACATTTCTTCACTTATTAGTTATTCACTTGTTCATCCATTCAACAAATACTAAGCATCTACTCTGCTGTGAGACATTTTCTTCCGTTATTTGTGTGTAGTTTAAAAAGTAAAAAACAACCTGAAAACCATACTGTGCAGCAGATGTAGTTTCTGAGGCAACTTTTTGGCATTTTCCAGCCTAACCGTTCACACCCCCTGTTGTATTGCAGGCACCGGGCTAGGTTCAAGGTGGACAGAATACATTTCCCACCATGTTGGGATGAGGGCTTATGGTCTAGCCTGAGAATCAGCATGCAGCATTAGAAGGGTGTGAACAGTGTTCTGACCACAAAGAAAAGGGAGGGACTCAAGATAACTTTTGAGTGTGTTGGGGAGATGGAAGCCGGGGTGGTCATCCTGGGAAGCAGTGAGAAACCCAGCATGTCTGGAGCATCAGGTGCAAGGTAGCTTGGGGGTGGAGTGTCCATTTACCCTTTGGAATATAGTCTTACCGTTGGCATGGCAACTGCTGCAAAATAAATTCAAGGTGGTGCTTCAAATGATGCCTCCGAGACTGTCCAGGAGTCATTTAAATTGCTTGTTTGTTATGTATAAGGATTTGCCTAACCTCCAACCTGCAACTATAGCTTGGCAATCTCTTGTTTATTGTGCTGGTATTGTTTCTTGAGTCATTATTCTCCTTAAACCTTTTTTTTTTTTTTTTTTTGCTTTTGCTTTTGCTTTTTATTCTGTCCATCTAGAAAATATGTCCAGACATTGTGTTGATATTCCTAGGCTCCCTTGAGATACCCTAGGCCTTTCCTTTCTTCCTCTGATGGAAATGCTGCCAGGGTGCTGTTTGCCGTCTCATTTCTCACCCCTGGATCCCTGCACTGAGCTTGGTAGATGTCATGGTCGCTCAGTCTATCATGCCTCCTTCCCATTGTGGATTTGTGGAATGGCCTAGAATTCAGTCTCCTTAGAGCAGAACAGAGGTTTCTCCTTCTAGGATGAGGAATGAGACAGTCAATGCTGGCACCATGAAAGCATCATAGATACAGACCTGCCCTACAAACCAACATCACACATTTGCTATCCTTGACTGATAATAAAAAAGAATACATAAAAAAAAACAGATAAATGACTTAGGGTGCCTTTTCCCATTCAGGGTTCTAAAGCCAACAAAAGTCTTACCTTCTTAGATTGGTGGTAGATTTTCCAAAGCAAAATAAATGTCTAAATCTCTTTCTGCTTCATGTGTGCGTGTGTATGTGTGTGGGTATGAGAGATAGACCACCAACCACAGGGGGTCGGGGAGGGTGGGGTTGGAAGTGGCCAATGTGGCTTCAGCTTATTCGGGAGAGTTGATCTGTCCATCTTTCCAGGAGAAACTGAATATAAAACCTTTAGGCATGAAAAGAACCTCTCACATATGGACTCTTTGGGGATTCAATTCACACTCTTCTCTGCTTCCTTTCTCACTGTCTCTTTTGAACTTGAGGGAAAAGCATTTCCTATGCTGCTCACTTCTCTAGCTCTCAGATAATAAAGAGAAAGAACTAAGGGGTTTAAATGTCAAGATTTGTAGAATTTGGCAAACTGGCCCCACAAGGTTTGCAGTTTGAGTGATGGGTTTGCGTCAGGCGTGGTGACAATGATAGGAAAGGGGTCCAAGCAGGCAATACAGCAGACACTCCTTTAGCCCTTACTCTGTTCCAGGTACTGTGCTGAGGACTATTCATTAATTCATCTAATCTTCCAAATGATGTTACAAGGTACTAACAGTATTAGTGTTATTACATCCTTTTTGCAGATGAGGGAACTGATGTTTGAGAGATAGGTAACGTGACCAAGTCCTCACAGCTAAGAAGCGTGATAGCTGGGACTTGAATCCTTGCATCTGACTACAGAACAGTAGTTCTCAATCGGGGGTGATTTTGCACCCCCATGGGATGTTTGACCATGTCTGAAGACATTTTTTAATTGTCACAACTTTGGTAGGAGAGGCCTCTGCTACTGACATCTAGTGGATAGAGGTGAAGGATGCTGTTAAACACCCTGCCCCTTAACAACAAAATATTATCAATCCCAAATGTTCTGAGTGCCTAGGCTGAAAAACCCTGCCCAGGATTTATCACTTCTTACAGTTCTAGTGACGAAGGCCGAGAACCAGGTATCCCACTTGAGATCAAACATTTAAGCTGTGAATATTATCTGATCCCTCACTGGCTGACTGAGACACTCCACTTCTGTTCTCTGGTGCAGGGAGCAAGGTTCTCCTGAATGGTATTTTGCTTGGCTTTTGGCTGAATTTGGCAGGGAGAGCTCCTTGCTTTTTGCCTGAGCCATCACAGGGGACCTGGGTTTGGAATCGCAAGACCACGTGGTAGGGAATGAGAAGAAAGCACTCACAACAAAGTTATTTTCCTGTTCCCTTGCTCTCATCTGCCTCAGCCCTCATGCCATCCTGAGACATTTTCTAAGTAGAATCACTAGGAAATAAAGTCTATGACTTCACAGGAAACATCTGTTGGAGAATGGGGGCCTGTGAACTCCTTTGCTTTGCTGGGGGATTTTCAAAAAATGATCAAAGTGTGGTTTGTTTTAGCATTCTGCTAATCAAGCCTCCTCTCTAGATTCCCCAATACTTGCTTCTCTTGACCCAAAAGAATTATTTTTGAGATTACCATCAAGTTGGCTACATTCAGTCTACATCTGCCGTGTACTTTTGGTTGTGGCCCTTGACCTGCAGCCTTGGAGTTACCTGGTAGCTTCCTAGAAAAGCAGTATCTCAGACCCTGCCCAAATCTACTGAATCAGAATCTGTATTTTAACAAAGCCCCAAGTTATTCACATATACTGGTCTGTAATGTTTTGATTTTTACTCTGAAAATTATTCTAAGAACCATGGATCCAAATAAATGGCAGCTCTCCTCACTAGGCCTCAGATTCCAAAGTTTTACAACATGCAATTTGTGTCACATGGACTCTGGCGCTCCACTGCAATTCACAAATGCCCTGAGATCCCAGATTTATGTAATCAAATAGTTTCCAAACAGTCCTACTAATGAATCAGTGTAAAAATGTTTGAGTTACCCCACTGGCCATAGTTCATATACTTTGAGTTGACCACCAAGCTCTTAGCAGGAACCCCTCCCACAAAGAAGGAATATTTCTTATTAATAGACATTCTGCTTTGGCTGTGACGGGTTGTCAGCGATTTGATCTGACTTCTTCCATCACTCAGCAGTTTCTTAGTTCAAATGTGATGTCTTACGAGGGATGTGAATTAATCTACTTCCCAGTCCTCTGCCACCCAACCCCAATTTTTTCGGTTGAGGTCCCATTCTGAAAACCTCATTCTAGGGTTTCTTAACACTTGCATCCATCCATCTGAACGTGGGCACATGTTTCAACATCACCACAGTGTTAGACTTGCTCTCTTCCCTCCCAATTTAGCTGCAAGGCCATAGACTGTGCCTTTACCAGTCATATAGATGATACTGTCATGCAGACCTTAAACAAGATGGCTGCTGCCCTGGTGAAATGATGGAATCACCAAACAGCTACTGAGGGTGCATGAAGCCAGGGTCACAAAAGCAAATGCCTGCATGGGCCATTAGAGAAGCGGGGGGACCTGGGGAGACTGTGATAACCTGTGGAAGTGTGTTGGGGGGTAGGGCTACAGCACATGTATAGTTTCATCTGATTGTTCCCAGGAAGAGGGGGCACCAGGGCCTTTATGTAATATGAATTTTTTTAACCAGGAGAAGGTACAAGTCTGACTTATGACAATTTCATATTTTGTAAATATTGGTTATAACCCAGTTTCCTTTTGTTTATCTGAAAACATGGGGCAAACAGAATGAAACACATCTGCAGACTCAAGTCAGACCTTATAGTCCCTACCATGACCCTCTGGTGGGGATGAATCTATTTACAAGTCTTTAATGGGACTCTTCTACAGGACTAGTACCTTGTGTTTCTCTAAATTCTGTTTTTGGGTCACTCATGGTAGAATCATACAAAATCGCCATATGCATTTTCTGGTCCCTGTCCAGGACAGCCACAAATCTGTGGAGTCTTTGAGCATGCTCCTTCGGAATTTCTGAAGACACAGAAGTGTGATCCTTATTAAGTCTGGTTACTTGCAAAATACCAAGAGGTGAAAGAGTAAGTCTCCATCCCAGTCCCTAGAATCTACTAGAGAATATAAAATTATTACATAGTAAACAATAGTTTAAAAAAAAAGAATGATGGGGGGCTCAAGTTATGGATTACTCAAATCGACTGCCTTAAGCAGTAGGCAATGGCCAGTTTCCCCTGAGTTTTAAAGGCAGCCAACTCTTTAACTGGGAAGCAGCCAGTGGGGGTCTGTTGTGTACTGATTAAATTTCTAAGCACAGGTATATAGATGGGGGTTGAAAACTCAGAAGCCTCAGAGGCCAGTTAGGTGATGCAAAGGAGTGAAGCAGGTTAGTGTGAGAGGAAATGGGGGATGTAGTAGGCTGTGGCAAACTGGAATGTACATGGCCCCACTAGAGGGGGCAATTAATCTCTGGCGAAGAGAAACAGTAACTAGAGACTAAGGCAAGTCCTATTAAACAAAACAATTTGCAGCTACTTACGCTCTAATTTATTTGGGATTCAGAAGTAGAGACCTTAGACTGCTTCTGACATTCCCACTACTCGGACAGGCCACTTCTCACTTGTGGATTCTGAGATTCTTCACATGTAAAGTGGTAGAGATGGTCCACATACAGAAAAGCTCCAGCACTTTTGTTCATTCTTTCCTGAGAATCAGGGCAATTATGTTGGTTAATGGCTTTAAACTGAGCTTTGGCCAATGAAAAGAGCACCAATAACAACAAGAATAATGATCAACATGCATAGAGTGGCTATCATGTGCAAAACTGGGTGGCCTCTCCCAGAAAGGAGAAGAGTGGGAGACAGGCAGGCAAGAGTACCCAGGGTGTGCACAGAAACAAGGAGAGATAGAACTGAGTTTCTCTATGGCTAATGGTCGCTCAAGTTTTTTTATGATTATTTCATGTGACAGTAAAAGGACAAAAGCCATTCATTCATTCATTTAACCCATATTTATTGAGTACATGTTATGTGCTACTGTTGGGTAAGTGTTAACTTGTCCACAACCAATTCCTCCACGCTGGCCTCCCAGAAGAAGATTTGACCTTCTTCAATAACCTTCAATACTCTGAAGAAACTGGCCACAGCCTAGTATTTCAAAAATCAGTCTTGCTGAGTTCTAAGTCTGGGACCCCAACTCCCACCACTACAACCACCACCCCATTATGCTGGGTGAGAGACCAATTCTTCCCCGTCCAAAAACTCTGAAGTGACAAATTCTGTCTCAAGCTTGTCTTATTATAGAGCTGCAATGATAAACCTTGGGGCTCAGCTCCAGATAATGGCTCCACAACCATGCAATTCTGCCATGCTATAATGCCACTGAATCCTTGCCTCTCATCATGCTAGGAGAAGGGCCGGTGCTTCCCTAACCAGGCAGTTGAAAAGATCACACAGTTGGAGGGTCAGTGTTGTCCTACTGGGCCTGATCTCTAACCTTGCTCTAACTCTTTGTGCTGCTCCAGAATGCAGTGGGTGGTGAGGATCTGCACACCTACTGCTCCTCTCTCCAGGACTTTTCTCCAATGAATGCTACTCAAGCCACCCTTATGTGTCATGCTTGGCCACCTACCCTTGTCTGAATGGCTGTCAGAGGCTGGGCATGTAACAGAAAGCAAGTCAGCCAAAGTCCTTGCCCTCATGGAGCTTACCTTCCAGTGAAGGAGATGACCAATACACAAGTGAGCAAATGGGTGGGGGTAGTGATGCAGAGAAGCAAAGAGACAAATCACAAGTGACCAGTGTTGGGACAGGAGTGAGGGCTACTGTGGGAACAGGGAGTATCAGGGAGAGACTGCCGAGGAGGTGGGAGCTTCCCACAGCCTCACTTATTTAACTCCTAATTCAATATGACTTCAATAAATAGCAGTGTATTTATTATTTTTTAAAATTTATTGTAGAGCTAAACATGTTTATTTTCTTCAAAGCTTATGTTGATCCTCATTTGAGGTGTTAAAATATACTCTATTTTACATAATACAATGATATAGTTGATCATTTTAACATCCTTATTATGCAAAATAAAAGTTGCAAAATAAGGGGAAGAGAATTCTCTTTTTAATGTTTATTTATTTATTTTGAGAGAGAGAGAGAGAGAGAGACAGGGAGAGAGTACATGACAAGAGAGGGAGAGAGAGAATCCCAAGCAGGCTCTGTGCTGTCAGCAGAAGCCCAGCCTGAAGCTTGATCTCATGAACCATGAGATCATGACCTGAGCCAAAACCAAGAGTTGGACACTTAACCAACTGAGCCACCCAGGCACCCCAAGGGGGAAAGAACTATTTATGAGATTATGAAATTGAAACCTCCTGGAACCACTTCTCTACCAAATGTTCTGCCAATTCTATCTATATAATGAGAGAAGCTTATGTTTATTAAGCACTAACTACCTGTGAGGCACTCATCTGAATGCTTATATGTGTACACTTTTTAATTTTTATTGTTTAATGTGGTCGCTTTTTAAATCTTCAAACGAATCCTGGAAGAAGGGTACTATGATCTTTCCACTTTTATAGAAGAGATAACTGAGGCACACTGAGGTGTGGAAACTTGGCCAAGGTTATACTGCTAGTAATGGTTAGAGCATGGATTTGAACCCTGGTTTGCAAATCCCATAGCTTGTGCTTTTATCACCCCTTTCATCCCATCCCACCCCCAAACCAACTAGTTACAGTTTAGAGGATGATAGCCCTAAGCTCCGGCAGTCATTTACATGTGTAGCTCCTCTCCTTCCTACCCTCCCAGCACTGGTTTTGGAAACCATTTGATTAGGTACCCTAGAACCAAAGGAGAAGGGTTCCACAGATAGGTAGCCATTCTTGGACATTCCCCAGAGAAGTAAAAATGCTTTGCCGGCAAGCTCACTGTGCATATTTGCTGCTCTCTGGATGTGTCCCAGTTGGGCCAACTTCTGTTCTTGGCTGTCTGAATATATTCTGGCAGCTCAGAGGTGTAATTTCTCCAAATGCCGCATTCCTGCTGAGCCCATGGGATGAATTGTGCAATTTCAGGTGAGCACATCTTTAAACCTTAGCAGGGCTTGTAGTTTCTCCCCTTCAGCTTTCGCTGCAGGCCCCACTTGGAAGATTGAAGTCTTGAGAGCATATGCCAGGCCCTGGGGGGCAGAAGGTGACGTGCTACGATAGAGATTGAGGAGGTCTGGCAGAGGACTGTGGAGAAGTGTGGGCTTCCCAGGCCAATGCCAGGTCCCCACTTTGAGAACCTGGATCATCTTTAATTTTACAGAGTTTTTGTTCATTTATACATCTACTTGTAAAATGATTTTCTGAGAGTCAGCTATTGGCCAGATACTGCTAGGTCTGGGAGAATGTTAACTGTTAGGAAGACAAGTCTACCTTTTTAGGAGCAGGTATAAAGGGAGGGGGGCCTTGACTCAGTCAAGAAAGCCGGAGACATCCTATGGGGGCAAGTGGAATTAAGAAGTGATCTAAAGGTAAAAAGGAGCTAATTCAGCAAAGGGCAGAGGGAACAACCTTGTGGAAAGTTTCTGGGTCAGGCAGGAGGGTACCAGACTAGATGAGGAAACAAAATGCCTGTCTCCTTCCCACTCCATTTCCGAGTGCTGACCATGTACCTGACTTGGGCTGTGAGCTTTACAACCCCATGATGCATCTCATGAGTATCCTGGATTTTCACACAAAGAAATGGATTTCAAGGAGCTGAATAATTTGTTTATGCCACACAAACAGTGCCTGGTGGCCCAGAAATTCAAATCCAAGTTTGTGTGATTCCAAAGAGGGACTTCTTAGTCACATGTTTATATTGTTTTCCTAGACAGATCTCACCACTTGAAGGGACCCACACACCCTTTGCATACTTCTATCTTGGTTTTAGCATAAGAAATAATGTCCCTGGACTCATTTCCTATAGAACAAAAGGAAAGTAAGATAGCCCCCACCAAAGACATTCACAATGGTTAAAATGTGGAAGCTACACAAGTGTCCCTCCGTGGTTGAGTGGATAAACAAAAGGTGGTGTATATATACAATGGAATATTATTCCACCTGAAAAAGGAGTTCCTGGAGTTTGTCCGGAAACCATCCTAGATTTCTTGATTCTGAGACACAGACTTGGCAATGGCGATGAGGAAGGGACTCATCTCTGCATATTTAATGAGGTCTCTTTGTTCTACAGAGACTCAGAGACTTTTGGAAGTTTGGACATGAAGGACTTGAGTGGTCAGTACTTTTTGGAAATCCACACATTGGCAAATGGGGACACTGAGGTAGAGGGAGAAGGAGCTTAGCCAAGAATACATGATAATTAGCTTGGGTTTAAATGATCTTTCCTTCCTCCCTCCTCCTTCCTCAGCATTTTGGTTCTCTTTACATGTCAGGCATTGTGCCAAGTGCTTTCTTGCATTAATTCCATTAGTCCTGCCAACTACCTGTGAGGTAGGTTTTATTTTTAGTGCTCTTTTGCAGGTAAAAAAGAGTGAAACACAGGGAAGCTAATGACTTACCCAAGGTCTCTCAACAAGCAAGTTGTGGGACCATTTTTTCTCTCTCCTTTGAGGCTATATAGCAATCCTCCTCATGCAAGCAGAGGCAGCAGGCAGTCCACCTGGGCAGTGCCACACCTAGGGCATGGAGTCCTGCCCAAGAGCATCAGTCAGCTGTGGGCTGACCACCCATCCACACATCCCACAGCTCTCCTTGCACCATCAGCTGGAAGCATCAGGTAGACTCCTTGAAGTCTTCCTGGGAACCCATGAAACAGAGCAAAGGAAAGAACTGAAGCTAGGGGCTCTGGAATTGAGTCAGATCCCAGCTGGGACACTCAGAAGCAGAATCTTGGTACAAGTTTCATGAACTGTCTGATTATCATTTTCTTCATTTCTAAAAAGGGATTCATAGTAGAACTTGGCTCATAGGTTCTTGTGAGGATTTAAATAAGGTGATCTGTATAAAATAGCATAATGGTGCCTACCAGTTTGTAGGGACTACCAGTTTGTAGGTAATTTCTTCTAACAGTATCATCATGGGCATCTTTATCACCCAAGCTGCATGAGAATGGCCTGTGATTTCCCCTGAGGAATTTGCTCCAGGCCTGCCCAGGGGAGGCGGAAGGGGAGCCCACCTCTGCTGCATTGGTGGGCTGTTTTGGCAGCAGACTCTTGCAACTGCAGAGCAGAGCTCAGGTTAAGCTCTCAAGGTATGCATCATACCAGAGGAATGGCCCAAAGGTCATAAACATAGCAAGGAAATGGACATTTCTGGGATTTCCCCACAGAGCTTACTTGTTCATCATCTGTCTCCACCACCGAAAGACAAAATCTGTGAGAAAAGGAAATTTGTCTTAAATACTTCCTTATCCTTGTCAGCTAGAACAGTTCAAGTCACTGTAGCTCCTTATTAATAGATATTTCCTGATTGAGTGAATGAATGAATTCTTCTCTGTCCTGGTTCAAGGGTCAATTTGCTATAGGGTCAGCAATGGAAATGAGGGACTTCTCAAGGGCCTGAACTTCACGACTAAAAACCCAAACACTCAAATAACAGTAATAATTAATAAGTGGTAATTATCACAATGTATTGCAAGCTATGCCTATGTACTGATGATACACTAAATACTTAGTGTAAATGGTCTTGTAATACTCAATACCTGTGAGGTAGGCATTATTGTTATCCCCATGTTACAGATGGGGAAAATGAAGTTTGCAGAGGTGAAGCAGCCTGCCCAAGATCATAAGGCCAAGAAGCCGTGTGATCCTAGATTGGTTCCAGGGTTGGTTTGATTATAGAACCTGTGCTTTACAAAGCACTACTTTTTCCAATGTCTTCCATCCCCACCTGAAGATCAAAGAAAATCCCAAATAGCTTCACTCTTTCAGGGCACAAGGATACATTTTGGGAAAGGCAGGTCATCTAATATTGGATATCCACAGTCAAATCCAGAGTAAAAGAGAACTTTTCATTTCTCAAACCTATACAGCACCCCTGCGGTGACCACATGCCATTCTGTTGGATCTGGCTCACCATCACTTCTCTACTACCTTCACCAGCTCACCCATCAAAATGTATCAGCTCAGTGGCCCATTTCTTCCAAGTTCTTTTATATCCTCATTCTCCCAAGCAACCGATTTGAGCTAAGATAACAAAGTTCTTTTTTTTCAGATGATTCCTCCTATATCTGGTGCACATCATCAGAAGGAATGGGAGAACTAAGGCCCACAGCTCCCCACTTCTCACCTCTACTTCGAACACAAGAGCTCAGCTTTCAACTATCTCCATCCACCTGTTAGGCTTCTGCATCTGAACAAAAGATTTTATGGAGCAACTAACTAAATAAATAAGCTTAACAACCATTGGTTTAATTTAATCCTCAGTGTAGGCATCTAAAAATATTTTGGGATGTGTGCTCTGTGCTTGGCAGTGTTCTCAACATCAGGGGAGCATAAAGGTAGGCAAAGTCCTTGCTTTCATGGTGCTTACATTCTGATGGAGAGACAGGAATTCAACTAACAAGTTGGTAGAGTAATGAGGGACGATAATAGTAAGTGTTAAGTAGAGAGTCAAAATCAAGCAGTGTCTTGCATGGTATAGTTGAATGGTGAGATCCAAAAAGATATGTCTGAGTCCTAATTCCTGGAACTTGTGAATATTATTTTCTATGGCAAAAGATGCAATAATTTAAGAATTTTGAGAGAAGGAACTTTTCCTATATTATCCAGGTGAACTCTAAATGCAGTTACAAGTATCATTGTAAGAGACAGGTAGAGGGAGTTTCAAGACATCACAGGAAGCAGTGGGACCACAGACACAGAGTTTGGAATGATGCAGCCACAAACCAAGGAGGATATGCACCTGCCTGGTATGGCCCTGTTGAAACCTTGATATTTGATTTCTGACCTCCAGAACTGTGAGAGAATAAATTTCTGTTGTTTGAAGCCACCCATTTTATGGTAATTTTTTACATTAGGGTCAGGAAATGAATACACATGGCTACTTTTGATCGAGTGGTTAGGAAAACCTCAGAAGAGGTAACACGTAAGCTGATCATTGAATGACAAAAAGGACCATCCTTATGAAGACTGGTGGAAGGAACGTTTCAGGAAGAGGGAAGAGCCAGTGGAAAGGCCCTAAGGCAGGGTTCTAGCAGAGAGGCTAGTTAGGATGCTATGACAGGGGCCAGATGGAAAGTATTCCTGACTTGCACTAAAAGTAGTTGAGAAGATAGGGAAAAGTAGAAGGACTTGGAATAAGTCACAGAAAAAAGTCAATGTTAATTGTTTCTGGATTAGACATTGTGGTGAGGGAAAGCAAGAGAAGATTTGGGTTGAACCACTGGAAAGATAATGGTGCTGTTCATTGGGGTGGAGAAAGAGCTAGCTGGGAAGGAAATCAGGAGGCCTTTCCTTTATCATAATAGGCTTTAAATGCTTATAGACTCCCAAGTCTGGGATTAAGGGATATATCTGGGTGGGAAATCTAGCTTTGGGAGCCACCGACACATAGGTATCCAAGTTATAGGACTAGGTGAGATCATGTGGGGAGAGCATGCAAATAGAGAGGTGAAGCAAGACCAAAATGGGACCCTGAGGTACCAACACAAGGAGATCAGGATGATGAGGAGTCAGTGAGGGAAACCGAGACAGAATGGCAAACATGGTGAGAGGGAAAGAGGAAAGTGTGATGTCTCAGAAGCCAAGAGAAGGAAGACTTCGAAGACTTTCCCTAAAGACAGAGGCATCAACCATATCAAAATAAGTTCTTCTGGCCAGGTAGCTTATATATATTTTCACTGGGAAGTTATTGTTCCAGGCCAATAGATGTCTTCTTAAGTGCCATCCCACATAATTGCTAGTGGATCCCGGGAGTTCAGTGATGAGAAGTAGTCCAGTGTTTCGTGTGAATTTGGCAGGAACACCTGTTATGTGATTGGCTGGTGATACCAGTGTGAGAACTTGGGCAAGAGTTCTGTATATTTTATGACCCCACCTGATCCAAAAGAAAGAAATGAGTTACAACCATTTCAGGGGCTTTTGTAATGCACAAGGAGATAAGCTGTGGGTAGGGTAACCCATCAGATCACATGCCATAAGCCAAGTCCATCTACATGCAAAGACCACCTTGCAGTGGATTCAGGACTACAAATGAGACTGTTTCTGGAAGAAGGACATACAGAGGAACAGAAATAGGAAGTGGGGATTATAACTTAAACACCAGTGAGGCATCAAGGGCTTTGGAAACTGACATCTAGATTCAACTCACAACTCTGCCCCTACTGTGAAGATATAGGTAACTAACCTTACGGAGCCCCCATTTCCTCCCCTGATGAATGCTATGATATATGTGCAATGGTGATGCCACAGTAACATGTAGGGCCAAGTCTCTTGGGATCCCTAAAGGCAAGATCTGTTTTTGAGGGGCCTGAGTGACACTTTAATTTAGGGTTTCTGGGACCTACTGAGAGGTTTATCCCCATCTATGGCCATTGCACCCTTCTTATAGAGAGAGAGTCTTACACATGATAGGTTCTCAATCAATGATCAAAGAGACTTAGATTACAATGTCCCTGATTTTGTGCTACTGTGACATACTAAGTTATAATCTCATTTTCTTAAATAAGAATCCTTTATTAAGGATATAACAAGGAATAACAACAAGACGTATGTACGTGTGTAACTACAATTTTTTCGTGCTCCCAGCTTTTAGGGAGAATACCATGCTGACACTGTGTGTCTATTGGATCTTTGTGGGACAGATCAGGGTAATGGGTAGAAAGGTCATGATGAAGAAATTTTAAAAGGAGAAGTATATTTGGGACACCTGAGTGGCTCAGTTGGTTAAGCAGCTGACTTTGGCTCAGGTCATGATCTCACAGTTTGTGAGTTTGAGCCCCGTGTTGGGCTCTGTGATGAAAGCTCAGAGTCTGGAGCCTGCTTTGGGATTCTGTGTCCCCCTCTCTGTCTGCCCCTCCCCCCTTCATGTTCTCTCTCTCTCTCTCTCTCTCTCTCTCTCTCTCAAAAATAAATAAACATTAAAAAAAAAAAAGGAGTATATTTCCCTGGAGAGGTGAGCCTATGAAGCAATCTCTTAGGGGAAATTACCTAGAAATCTGGAGGATGGGATTTAAGAGCAGGGGATAGTATGGGTGTGGTAAGTATGGGTAGAACCACTTAAGGAGGGAAGAGATAATTAAACAGCTCCCATTAAGAAAGAGATATTTTGAAAAGAGATAGTTAAGAAGCTCTGTTTGAAGAATTTTGCCATGTTGTATGGCATAAATCCTTTTTGTCACCTCTTCAAGAATCATTTGGTAAAAATGTACATTAGTTTTTAAGACTTTTTAAAGTGTGTATGTAGAATACCTTTCTGCTCAGGTTGGCCTTAAAGCGGCCACGTTTTATTTGGGTTCCATTGGTGGCAAAGTATCTTCATATTCATCTTTCAATTTGACCTTCAAATCATCTGTGATAAAAACTCATGATATTTTAGTTTTAAATTGTTTCCTATTCAGACAAAGAGAGACTAAGTCTTACCCTGTGTCATTGAGTTAATAACTGACAAGCTATAGGTAAAATCCATGCTTCCAGAGTCTTAGACCAGCATGTTTTTTCTTCCCTCCTTGTATCCTTCCCCATCTTCCTTCCCTTCCCTCTCTCTCTCTCTCCCTCCCTCCCTCCCTTATCTCCTGCCTATTCTCTCCCTGTGCATCACTGTTAGCAGTAAACCATAAGCACAAGACATTCCCTAATCTGCCACCATGCTTTTAGTTGAATATCTGAGTCCCAACAAGTCCAAAGCAGTGTCTTCTGGGAAACCAGAGGGCCTGTGCGTGGTGTTTAAAAATGCAAAGACTCAAAGGACCTACATTTTCAGTTTCCAGTGGGAAGGCCCTGAACAGCAGCCTTGATGGTAGTGGATATAGGTAGGCCCCTTGCCTCCTAAAGGTGAGGATCCAGACTGCGTGGGGGTTTGATAACTCCCCTGGGCCAAGCAGGGTGTTCATAACCTGTAGATACAAAGGCTGCCTTACAGGGCTTGCCACTTCATGTTGGGTCTCCCCACCTGGGCCCGAGAGAGTAACCAGCCGCTGTCTCCCAGGGCCCATACTCCTGTTCTCTTCTGCCTTCCTTTAGTTACTGAAAACCTATTTGTGTGTAGTTTGGCTAAGAAAAATCCTGTTGCTTTCCAAGCGGATGCTTTGTTGTTTCTGTTACACAAACATATGAAAAATCAGCATTTCCTGCTCTGCATTGAGCCAAAATTGACTGCTGTCTCCATATAATAAAGCAGCATGTTTTGCCCCTCTCTTCTAACTGGAAGACACAAAGTCTCAACAGACAGAAAGAATGTGTTTATTGATTGAGCTTCATCCCAGAAACTGGACTGCGCCACAGGGAGTAAGCAGAGAGAGCGCGCACCAGCCAATTTTAAATACTCCGCAAATGCTCCTTAATGGTATTAATGAGCAGTGGACTGAAGTACATTAAGACCTCATGTGATGGAGTAAATGAAGGCAGAGCTTTCTGTTTCATAATGATCTGAAAACTCACTGGTGAGTGGGAAGGAAAAGAACGACTCATTTCCTGAGTTGCCTGTCCTCTCTTGCTGATTTGGAAACTGCACTGGTTCCCCAAATGCAACGATAATAAAGCTCTTACAAATGCAGGAACAAGCCTTGTTTGCTTGGAGAGGGAAACAATTCTTCAATGCGGTCTCAGAAGAAGCAGTAGAGAGATGTGGGGCAGTGCAGCTGGGCAGAAGCCAAGGAGAGATTTGCCGCTGGCCCTACTCATGAGTCTGAATCACCTCTACTTTTCCTTGTCCTGTCCTGCTCCCTGCCTCCTAGGTCCACCTGCTCCTTGGACAAAGCAGGCCTGTGATTGGGTAGGCCTAGCCTCCAGGCCCCGCTCTGCAGCCCCTCCATCATTTCCCAGCTCAGACTGTGCTTGCAGAGACTCAGGAATGTGCTACTAACAAACGCATGGAGATGAGCCTTTGGCAGAACCCACTGCCATCCCTGCCTGGTAGCTTGTGGAGAGCAGAGGGTATACCTGCCACTTGCTTGGCTCCCAGCCTTGGGGGTCTGCCAGCTCCCCTCACCTGTAGCAGCTGCCTGTCTTTCTTTCTTTCTTTCTTTCTTTCTTTCTTTCTTTCTTTCTTTCGCTGTGTCTGACATTGTCAAGTTGTCATACTTGCCAACAGACCCCTAGGGTGGCCCCTTCTCCAGCTGCAGAGCATATGTTGCCAAACCTGAGCCTTGCTCCTATCTGGAACAGGAGCAACCCTGAATGACCCAGAATGCAGAGCCGCTTGCAAGGGGCTGCTTCTACCCCTGTGAAGCTGTCCTTCATTCCTAAAAACAATAGGGAGAGCCAAGAATCCAAGGGAATTTGGGAGAGATGTATGGGAGGGAGAGAATAGACGGCATGAGGCATAGAGTGCTTAGAATTCAGCAGATCTAGGTTCCAATCCCAAATCTGCTGTTTGCTACCAGCAATTTTTACCTAACCTTCCTGGCTTCATGCCCTCAGCCATAGAATGGGGATGATAATGATTCTCAATGGGAAGGGGTGCCTGGCTGGCTCAGTCCGTTAAGTGTCTGACTCTTGATTTTGGCTCAGTTTATGATCTCAGGATTGTGGGATCCAGCCTCGCATTGGGCTCTGCACTGACAGCCTGGAGCCTGCTTGGGATTCTTGCTCTCCCTCTGTCTGCCCCTCCCTTACTTGCATACGCAACCTCTCTCAAAAATAAAATGAATAAATAACATTAAAAAATGATTCATAACGGGAAGATTAATTGGGATAGCACATAAAGGGCCTTCGAGCAAGGAACTGGACATAGACCACATATTGAAATCTGTTTCTTCCACCCACTCCAAACCAATTTTCCATTACCAAGCACTTACCAGGTATTCTATAAATATCTGAAGGACAGAAATGCTTTGAATGAATCAACCAATGTGTAATTTAAAAACACTGAATGTTTTAATGGATTAAGCCTTAAGGTCAGAAGATCTGGTTTTGAGTTCTGACTGAAATATAGCAGAGGGAACTGCTGAAGAAATTTGATTGTGAAAATATTTATTTAAGCTTCATTTTTTAAAAAATTTTTCTCATGAATTTTTTTATTGTAGCAAAATACACATAACATAAAATTATCATTTTAACCATTTTTAAATGTATAATTTAGTGGCATTAGCTGCATTCTCAGTGTTGCGCTGCATGGCCACTATCTATTTGTAAAACATTTTCATCACCCCAAACAGCAACTCTAATCTGTTAAACAGGCCTTTCCTCCAGCCCCTGGTAACCCCTATTCTACTTTGTCTCTATAATTTTACCTATTCTCAATAGTTCATATAAGGGGAATCATATAATATGTGTCCTTTTGTGCCTGGCTTATTTCATTAAGTATGTTTTCAAAGTTCATGTAGTAACATGTTTCAGAACTGCATTTTTTATGGCTGAGTAATATTCCATTTTATGTATCTACCACATTTTGTTTATCCATTCATCTATTGGACATTTGGGTTGTTTTTACCTTTTGGCTACTGCAAATAATGCTACAATGAGCACTGACATATAGCTATCTTTCTGAGACCCTGCTTTCAATTATTTTGGATATATTTCTGGGTTATGATAATTCTATGTTCAGCTTTCTGAGGAATTGCCGAACTGTTTTCCATAGTGGCTGCACCACTGTATGTTCTCACCAGCAATCCAGCAGTGTTGCAGCAGGGGCAGGGAAGGGAGTGTTCTAATTTATCCACATCCTACTCAACATTTCCTACTGTCTGTCCTTTTAACCCACCTACCAGCTGTGAAGTAGTAGCTCATTGTAGTTTGATTTGCCTTTCCTAACGACCTATGATGCTAAGTATCTTTTCAAGTGTTTACTGACCATTTGTGTATCTTCTTTGGAGAAATGTCTATTCAAGTCTTTTTGCCCATGTTTTAATTGGGTTGTCTATTTGTTGAGTGGCAGGAGTTCTTTATATATTGTGGATGTTAGAGCCATACCAGACATACAACTTGCAAACATTTACTACCATTCTGTAGGTTGTCTCTCCATTTTATTTAGCCCTGTCTTTAATAGTTCCAAACACATGCACATATGTAAGGGCAACTTAACATTATGAGAGTGATCTGCAGTTCAAAGGCCAAAATCAGCCTCTTAATTGTTTATCTGCAACCTCCAATGTAGTATCTGTCCCTTAGGGTAGGAAACGTCTCTGCACATGAAATATATGACTTGATACAGCCATACTACCAGCTTCCAGGGAGCACTCTACCAGCTTCTGGGGAGCAAGAGGAGTCATTTTTGTTACAGTAAATATCACCCTAAAGCTCTGGTTAGATCCAGCCTGAAACAGCACCACAGAGTCATAAACTGTCTTGTGAGTTCTGCCGAACATCCTTAGTTCAGCAGTGAAGGGAAGGAGTAAAATAACCTAATTGGATGGATTTCTCACATGGCTGAAGTCCAAATAATCAGACAGCAGGGGAGATCCTGACCCAGAAGATGGACTATATTTGGACAGATCTTGATGTTTAATGGAATACATGTTTCAGGATTCTAAGGGAGCATCTTCTATGACTTTTATAATCTGGGAGCCAAATATAAAGGAGGAATTCTCCCCTGTTCACTCTGGTGGAGGCGATGGGCCCAGCCTTTGGGAAGTTTCTGAGTGAAAACAGTAGGGGCTCACAAGGCTGGAAGGGAGAGGAAAGGACATGGAGAAGAACTGTCCCTGCATGTCTCCCTCATCCCTATTCTTAATTATTTTGTATCTAGAGAGGAAATGGTCAAATCTGGGAGGAAGAAGAGGAGGGAAAAAACAGGTAAAGAATTAAAAAAAAAACAAGTTCAACTGGATTGACTTTAAAATGAGGCAGCCCTACTGTCATAGTAAAGCATAAACACTTTTGGATATGATCAGCTCAGCAGGCAGGAGAAGCGGGAAGCCGAGTCTTGGGGCCCCTGATGAGAGCCCTCATTAGAGGAAGGGGCAGGAGCTACTGTCTCTCACATGCAGCGAGAGAAAGACTCTACACCTTTTTAGCCAGGCAGGGGTTTGGTAGTGCAAAAGAAACAACAGACCCTTCTCACCATGGAGCTTCATAGCACTAGGCCAAGGGCAAGTACACACTCCAAAGTCCTAGAGGCAAAATCAAGAATTTCTCTGCTAAGTGCTAAACAGGACATTTGGTTTAGCATGGAATCCTGGGCTGGTGCTTTGAGAGGTCTGCATTTGGAGGAAGCTTCCTGCCAGAAAAGACCAGAGGCCACTTACAGTAGACAGGTTTATTTGGTATCTGTAGAAATGAAAGAAAAAAGTTAAGTTGCTGGCCTAAAAGCCCATTTGGTGGCCTATTGCTACACACAACACCCCCCCCCCCAAAAAAAAAAGAGGAAAGAGAGAAGGATAGAAGGATGAGATGGTAATGGGAAAGAGGCATTTGCTCATGGTCCCTTGGCTGATGGGATGCCAGTCTCATTGCCCAGATGTGATGCCAGGCTGCATGACAGGCTCTGAGTGCCAGGCAACAGAAGAAGCAGCATGCTGTATTTTTTTACTCCTCTACCTTGCCAGATGCCCATGAAGGGAGCTCTCTCTCAGCCCATAACAACCAAGACTAATAGAATATCTCTGGCAAAGGTGGTTGGCAGAAATATCTGCCATCTCAAATGTCAGGCTATAAGGAGGGACCAGTTCCCTTGTTCCACAAGCAAAGCGTTGGCAAGCCACAGAGGGGAAAAAGACATGGAAAAAACATGTACATTTTGGGGGAAACAAAATCAAACTGAGCCATCTTGTTTTAGTCATCTCTGGAAAAATTTTTCTGTTCTATGGGTTTCCAATTGGAAGAAATTTGAGATGCTGCTCTTCCTACCAGGAAAACAGGGATAAGAAGAACTGCCCCCTGCACAAAGGGAAACATGCTGAGGTCCGGGGAAAGAACTGGTCCCTCTGCTCAGGCCTGATCCTCCTCCAGCACTTCTGTAAGGTCAGAGGGTGGGTAGAGCATGTAAAGACCTTGGAAGTCATTGTTTCTTCTGGCATTATGTCAACAGCATGTCTTCGCAGCCCTGGTGAAGGCACTGCTCACTTAGCACAGTTGGTATGTTCTCCTCCACTCCTATAAAGAGCACCTGGACCCTGGAGTTGGCATCTAGAATTAGCCATTGGGCAGCCAAGGGCTGTGGATAGTGGCCCAGGCTCTGGAAAAGAACTGGTGAGGCTTGAATGGCTCCACCATTCCCTTGTAGTGTGACTTTGGGCAAATTACTCAACTTCTCTATGCCTTGATTTCCTTGTGCCATAGCAGTTTAGCCAAGTAGTTAATAGTGAAAGCCCAAGGCCACAGTGACTGGGTTTAAATCCCCCATTAGCCGGCTGTGGGACCATGGGCAAAATTGAGTCATTCTGAGTGGTATTTTTCTCATTTGTAGAAAGGGGGTCATCATAGTACCTACCTCATAGGGTGCCTGGAAGCCACAGATGAGCTAACCCAGGGGAAGTGCTGGGAATGGCTTGCAGCAGAGACCAGTGAGCTAGCCTGGCTGGTTCTCTTCCTCTCCACCCTGCCCCCTCTGGACTTCTCCCTCCCACACTCTGGCCACTACCACCTTCCTTTAGTCTTGGAACAGGCTGTGTTTCTCCTGCCTGAGCACCTTTCCTTGGGCTGTTGTCTCTGCCTGTGTTTGTACCTTAACTCTCAATACCCCTTTGCTTTCAGGTCTCAGCTGTCAGAGAGGTGTATATGAATCCCCTGGACAGGATGAGGAACCTCTTGGGACACATGTATCCCTTTATCCCATTTATTACATCGTAATAATTTATCATTGGATTGGCATGTATTAGATGTTAGAATGTAAACTTGTTTCTTCACCAGGACAGCTTCAGCGCTGAGTATATTGCACATATTAGGCATTTGTGGAACGAATGAGTGAATGAATGGAGAAATGCCCATTTCCCTTGGGCTGTCCTGCCACCTTCCTGTCTAAGGATGAAAATTACTTTATCATGGGGCTAAGCTTCATCCGCTGATTTTTTGCAAAGAATAGTATCAACACTGGTGTTGCTTCAGCTTTAGGAAGAAGTCACTGTTGATATTCTGAGACACAGAATATACAGGTGTTTGTGAACCTGCAGGTGACAAAAGATGGTCTGGGATTTGAGGAGGCAGTGGGGTGGAGTCACTCAAAGTAGGTGCTCTTTGTTCAGATGGCCCAGCCTGGAATCCATGTCAGCATCACCAACTGTGTGATTGTGGGCAGCATCTGTGCCTTGACTGTGTCCTTGCTGGTAAAATACTCTCTGGGGTCGTTGTGAAGATAAAACAAGATAATGTGTATAAGTTGCCTGGCACATAATAAGTCGTATGCTAGTGATTTTTTTTTTTAATTCAGATGTTATTTATCAGACACTATAACCAAATCCTAAGGAAAAAAAAAATTCTTTGCTTTTATAAATCCTTTTTTTCCTTTAATGTGTCAGGTTTCTGACTATCTAAGTGGAAATGTAATCAACATAGCCATTTAAATTTATATGTGTGCTCAGGATATCTTGGCTGATGTTAATCCAAGCATTTATGATCCCTTAAGGTATGTTTACATTAGCTAGTGGAAAAAATATAAAATGCACAGAGTGCGTTTGAGAGGCAGGTTTTGGTGTCTGCAGCCACACGTAACATGCAAATAAAAATTCAGCTTATCCGAGGTCCGTGTGTGTTGTGCCTTAAGCACATTGTTGAAATGCATTTGTGTGTCTTCATATGGTGCTTTTCCTTCTGGGGTTGCACAACTAAGCCCATAAAAATCATGATCTGCCTGGACATTTGGCTGAAGACTGTAGATTTCAAACTCTGGACCACTATGAGAAAGCACTTTTTTCTTTCTGCCAACATCAACAATTCTTTAGCCTGTTATCATTAAAATTTTTCTCCATTTTTCCTTTGCCACCATCCCTGGGTAAATTAGGCTGTTGTCTGTAGAAAACAATCACCTAATGATCTGTGTGTATCCCAGAGAGGAGGAGCCACTCCAGCCTCTGCCCTCCTGGGGACCCCACCAGTACTGTGCTCATCTGTGATTGCAGACTGCAGGGTAGCTGGTGGTAGTCTTGCCACCTAATTGCACTTCAGAATTACTTGAGCCAGAAAAGTGTCTGGATGGTGCCTAGGAAGACTAATGTTCATTAGTGTTGTGAGCATTCCATATTGGCCTGCCATTGGTGGTGCATGATAAGCAAAGTTTTTGATTAATTGCTCCATAAACCACATTTATGTATGGATTAAATGCTGGGCATGGGAAGGCATTTTGATGGAAAACTTACTCATCTTTTCCAAACTCAATTATTCCAAAAATATATACTGAGTGTCAACTATGTTCCAGAGATCATTCTAGGCTCTGATTATTCAATGATGACCAAGATAAGCCAGATCTCTGCTCCTAAAGGAAGAGAGGGGATGAGGATAGTAAGTTAACTGAAATAAATAAGCCAAAAGATAATTTCAAATGTGGTACATGCCAAGCATTTGAAGAAACTGGATGATGCAATGGGGATTCAGAGGCTAGGGACAATTACATTGGTTGATGAGACTGATAAGGCAGGAAGGAGCCAGAAATAGGATCTAGGGAAAAGGAGTTCCAAGCAGAATAAAAGCAAATTCAAAGTGTATGAAGACAAGAACAAACTTGATCCTGTGAGAGACACCAGGAGAATGCCATTGTGACTAATGTCTAGTGAGTAAGAAGGAGGCAGTCAAGGGCTAGATCATACACAGCCTCATAGGCCCTGCTTAAGCGTGGAACTTAATCCTGGAGATAGAAGTTTGTGGGGTTTGAATAGGAGTGTGCTTGGCTTGATCAAAATCTTTAACAGGCCACTCTGTAATATCCTGACAATAGGGCTCATACATATAGCCAGACCCAATTCTTCCACTGATCCTCTTCTAAAGAACGACATAAAAATCAACTACTTTTCTATTTACTTGGGAATAATTATTTAGTGTCTTAATATTACCCAGTCACTATAAATACCATGTGCTTCAGCTGGGTTTTCCTAGCTTAGCTTTAGAAATACATTTAACGTACTTTATCATTTGAACCCCTGGCCCCCCATCCCCAGAATTGGAGTAAGCCCTTTAATTCCAATGGGAATTTGGGGAGTTCTGGACAAAGTATGAAGTATAGAAAACTTATATAAACAAATAAAGAGAGACCTATCTAAAGTAGATGGTGCCTGCAAAAATATCTCAGCTAGTTCACCTCAGCAGTTCTTAATAGAAAGGAACCAAGCAAATACAGAATCGTGATATATCAGATCATGACTTTCCTCTTTCTGGAGCCTGGAATGGGCACAAAGCAAGTGGATTTAACTCCCCAAAACAACAATAGTTTCTTATGAATGAGTGTAGAGGTGACCTCTGGATAATGAATTCAGATGCTTGTTCCCCCACACGCTGGCGGGGGGCGGGAGGGTCTGTAAGGTCTGAGCTCTATTGGTTTTACTCATCTGGTCCACCACTGTGCCTGGCACTGGAATTCAGTCTTTATGGCCATGGAGTTTTGAATGATTTCAGGGTCCAGGTTGTGACCTGTGAGCAGGTGTCAGGAGGAAAAGGGAAGAGAGAGGAGGATGTTAGAAATGAGAGGTGGGATTGTATGCGGGTTACTACATAAAAGGCAGAGGTTGGGATGAAGTGGAAGTCCATGATATCCAAACCACTGATGGATGGGAAATAATGACCAGTACAGGTATATGGCAGTGACACGGTGGTGCTGCATGGAGAGGGGGATAGAATTCAGTGGCACAAGTCTCAAGGATCACAGTGTATTGCAGCTCCTATTGAGTTGAAGTGTAATGACCTGTTTGCTAATTTTTCTGTCCACTAGACTATAAGATCCTCAAAGGCAGGGGCAGTGTTGCATCCACTGTAGCATCTCCTGTGCCTGGAAAGTGATAGGCATTCAGGGTGTATTTGCTGTACTGAGAAAGTATCCCTGCTATGCACACCTGGAAGATACCTTCATGATTCACCACCTCCTGGTCCACCCTAGCAGTGAGTGTGCAAGTCCTACACTTTCCTCAGTATTTGCAATCGTTTTTTGTTTTTTGTTTTTGTTTTGTTTTTTTGATTCTCCTATAAAGAAGCAGGCCCTGGCAGCAGGGAAACTGTCCCAGTCATCTCCATAGTCCTGTGCTTAGCCTACTAACAGGTATTTAGTGATGCTAAGTGCCTTTTGTTAAGAATAAAAGACTTCAGTGACATCTCATATGCTTGTTTTCCTCTAAATCTTAAAGGTTTAAGTGGAGTTAAGGGTTTTTATCCAGAGAAACTATGGTATACCCATATGAGGAAAGTATAATTAAAATGACAGAAGGTCATTTGATAAATCACAAGGCATGTGCAGAGGCATGTTGTTGTTACTTACTAGAGTCATCCTTATTTGCAGTGCGACCTGACGAATGCATGCACATTTCTTGACTACTAAGAGAGAGGGATGGCTGAGGGAGCACAAAGGACTGAGAAATGCGGTGAATAGGTGGCAGTGGCTGTCTTGAGCTGGCTCTGACAAGGACAGGCAGGAGCGTGAGTGGGACTGAGTTACCCCAGGTGTTCACTGAGAGTGAATTGAGGGACATGCTCCCGTTGTGGTTTAAAGCCTGGGTTCATCTTGAGTAAATAAGGCTTTTCAAGGTGCCACTAGAAGATGAAAGACCCTGAGATCAAATCTGACTTATGTCAGTCTCAATAAGCTCACCTGCTTGCCACAGAAAGGGCACACTCACTCTATGTCTGCTAGAGTAAACTCTGCCATGTAAACATCTAACTAAATACATCAGGCAATGGGAAGTACGGTCAATAAATTGTGAAATGCCTGGGACAGAGGGCCTTCTTGACCCTGGAACCAGTCTGATTTCACACTAAAATGACACTTGCCTGGTTCATACCCTATATTGCGGTTGGCAGGTCCTTTTAGGTCAGACCCCAATCTGGTTTCCACTGGCCACCTCCAAAATTGCCCACAGAGGCCCAGCTGAAATCACCACAAGGTTGTTCTTACTCTAGGAAATAAACCACCTTCTTTTACCCAATTAATAAACATGCACCATACACCCAGTACTAACCAAACACTAGGACTCCTGGGACACTTGTCTGCCCTCAAGATGGTGGTAGGAGAGATGGAGACACAATAAGTCTAATGAATCTGATAAACCGTGATGTAGCGGCAGGGACAATGGTGTTGTGTTTTAGCTCCATGTTGAGTTTGGCCTGGGTTTCAACTCTCACCTTCCGCCACTTACTAGGTGGGTAATTTCAGGAAATTTAAATACCCTATGGAAGTTTCAGGCTCATCATCGACAGAACAATGATAATAATTGTTCTTGTAAGGATTCAGTAAAATAATGAGTGTGAAGGAATCAGCCCAGTGTCTTGCAGGAGTAAGCTCTTGGTAAATCTATCTTGTCTTCTTCTCCCTTTATTACTCCTATCACTGCTCTCATCCCCCCTGGAACTGTTCTGATGGCTCCATTATTGCTTCTCCTGTGCAGAGGTAGGAACCAAGCAGAGGAGAGAGTCTGGAGGATGGAACAGGATTCCTAGAAGGCTTTGGGATAAGCAACTATTGCTTTCAGGTCTCAGGGGATGAATGGTGTTTCACTGGGAAGGAAAGAATGAATATGGAGATAATTCTGGGCAGAAGAATCAGCAGGGGCTACCCCCCTGTGCATCCAACAACCCACTTGTTTTGGATTTTTTTCATTCACTGATTGAACATGTATTTATCACACATTTACTGAGTGCACAATGTAACAACCTCAAACTCCTGCCCCAACACACTCCACACAGACAAACTTTATTTAAAAAAATCAGGAGGCACAATTTCTAAAGTTCAATTACCTTCTGCATTAAATACATTCTCAAAAGGTAACCTTTCAGTCGATTTTTCATAAATTGGATCACCTTTCATATTATCCAAGAAAGCTCATTACAGGAATCTCATGACAAATCTTCTGGGGAAGAAGAAAATCCTTACCTAATGGGAAACATCATTAGTCTTACATTTATTGATTCATAAATCTAGATATTGGATCCAGTTCTCTTCTTCCCCTGGGTGTGCTGAGACACATGTTTAACCAGATGGTTGGCCATCCAGTGTCAACCATCAGCATAGGAAGAACATATTTCTATAAGGAAAACTTCACTCAGAATGAGGTTTTTATGTCAGGCATTTTTCAATTGGTTGGCAACATTGATATTAATTTCTTAGAGTAAGCCAATGAAGGAAACCCAGAGGCCAAAGGCTAGGGGATGCGGTTTGGTTTTTGTGGTGCCACCACCAGCAGGGTTGGGTCCTAAGTCACAACTTGGGGAAACCAGCAGCAGCCAGTACCATATGCAGGGCTGCTAGGACTAACTAAGCATTTGGGTTTCTGGAAGTTTACTGCTTTTCCTCGTAAGGAGAACCGTATGTGTGTGTTTGTGTGCTGCTAATTATAACTCAGGTGTTGACAGTTCCATACTGAAGAGCATGGGGAAAGGATCAATTACACGGTTTTGAGACATTGAGGAGATTTCTAAAATATTTATTTTGGGCTCCTATGTCAGACCATCATATAAACAAAATGTAAATATAGTCCAAAGATAAATGCTGTACTTTGCATATTTTAGGCTCATCATCATTGATGTAGAATGGAATGTAATCAGAATTTCCATACAGGAATATTTAGGGAAGAAACCCCTTTACTATGTTTTTTTTTAAATTTTTTTGATGTTTATTTATTTTTGAAGGAGAGAGAGGCAAAGCATGAGCAGGGGAAGTGCAGAGAGAGAGGGAGACACAGAATCTGAAGCAGGCTTCAGGCCCTGAGCCGTCAGCCCAGAGCCTGACATGGGGCTCGAACCCATGAACTGCGAGATCATGACCTGAGCTGAAGTCGGATGCTTAGCCAACTGAGCCACCCAGGTGCCCCTTACTATGTTTCTACTTAGGCCCACAGAAGATATTTCTTTTCTTTAATTAGTAGTCATAAAATATTGATTATCACTTAGACAATATCAGCATGTGTCATATTTATTTCAAAATGTTATATTTATGCATCAAAATACTGCACTGCAAGCTTCCTGTCCAGTGGTGATAGAGAGCAATCCAGTCTCTCACAGGGGGGCATGACATCTTCAATAATTAGGATACCTCACAATTACATGGCCCTTTAGGGTTTATACAAGACTTAGAACCCTGTTATTTAACCCTTTATTTAACCCTTGTGGCTGGTTGGTTATTACCATCAGTATTTCATAAGTAAATCTGAAGTTCACAGAGGTTAAATCATCCAAACAAGGTAACAAAATAGTAAGTGAAATGCCACCAGGTCAACCGTGTCTTCTTTTCTTATCTCTAAATGAGAAGTTCATTCAGAAGAAGAAATCATGCTTTCTTTTAAAGGCAGCCACATTCACTAAAGGCATCAAACTCCATCCTTAACTAGAATATCACTTCTTCTGGGTACCACTTAGATCTGTTTGTGTCTCAGAGGGTGAACGCTGGTTCATTTAGATATAGAACTCTTTCACCAAATTAAAAGTCAATTTGAAACAGCAAAACCACAGAGCTGACAAATCTGAAAATCTGTCGTTACTATGTTACTTCTTTCAGCATTGAACCTGAGGATAGAAGCCTGGCCTGCATCCCCCCTTGGCCATTAGCTCACTGTTTAGTCGCTGTACTTCATTTGTGCTCATTTATTAGTGAAGATTAGAGTCAGCAGTGGATGTGTGTTTTAAATGAGAACAGAGTGAGGTTGGGATTTCATTTTTATCTGAAGTCCAAGCCAAGTTTATTAAAGATAATTAGGGCTCTGGAATAGTGAAATTACAATCGACACGGGCCTCTTGCCAATTTAGGCAAGCACATTTTTCCAATTACAAAGAGGCACTAACTATCTAAAAGGAGCAAGACATCTTCAGCCCCACAGGCCTCCTGTCTGTTTCCTGAAGGGATGGAGTTCTTCTCCACTCAGAGCTTTTGCACTCGCTGGAACATCCACGGGCTGGAGCATCCTGCTTCTTGAAATTAAAACTGGCTCCATCTTGTCAGCCAAATAGGAACTGAAATGTCACTTCAAAGAGGCTCTCACTGTCTAAAGCAGCCGGCCAGTCATTTTATAAATCACATTATAATACATTAGCATCTGTTGTTTATTTTCATTATTTCTTTACTCCTTGTCTTCCCTTCACTAGACAAAGGTCTGTAAGAGCAGGGCCCTGATCCATTATTCTTCCTCGTATCCTCAGAACATAATGCTGGATGCATGGAGGGTACTTAATACATATTTGCTCAATGAAGGGAGGATCTTGAGAACTTAGGCCAAATCTGTCCTCTTTGATTGCCCGATGTGTTCATTATTGAATTATTAGTAAGTAATGAGCTACCTGAAAACTCAGTGGCTTACTCTAACAAGTCTTCATCATTATTCATGCAGTCTGCTGGCTGAGTGAGTGTTGGCTATTTAGGCTGGGCTTGGCTGGGGCAGCTCTTCTGATCCTGGCTGGGCTGGCTGGCATACCTGCAGGTCAGCTGGAGTTGGCTGACTTGAGTTAGGCTCTGCTGGTGCGGTTCTGGTTGACACTGTAGGTCTGAGGGTTCAGGTCTTCCACACAACTCTCACATCTTCCCTGGACCAGCAGGCTACCCAGGACGGGTTTTTCCTTACTGTAGTGGCCTAGGCATAAGAGAACATGCAGAAATACATGAGGCCTCTTAAAGTCTAGGCTCAGAACTGGCCCACTGGCACTTTTGCACACAAGCCATTGACTAAATAAAGCAAGAAGTATCCCTCAAGTCAAGGGATGGGGAAGTACACTCTACCCATGATGAGGCTATAACAAAGATATAGATGAAGGGAAGGCTGAAGGAAGAATTAGGGCAAATAATGCAACCACCACACCCAAAGATACAAACCTGGACACATGTGTGGTATATACCACATCTTCTCTATCCATTCACGTACTGATGGATGTTTAAGTTGCTTGCATAATCAGAGAAAGGTACAAAATGGGTGTATGCTTAGTAGAAAAGCCTGATCTCTTCCATTTTCACTGAGTTCTGGCACTCACTCTCTTTTTCCTGTGCAAATCTCATTGTGTGACATCTGTGTGTCTCTTTCTCTCTGTCCTTTCATTACATGCACTTTTTCTGAATTTTGCATTTTCTTCTATCTTAATATTTTTATATCTTCCTTTAAACAAAAGTATTTTTAATGGTACTTACTGTATAGTTTCATATATACTTACTGTATAGTTCCATAAGAAGGAATTTAAGAGATTCATAAACAGTTACACTAAATTCAGCTGCTTTTTATGTAATGTAGCCTTACATTGATTTTTCTAGACATTATTTATATTCTATATAAAACTACCTCTTTATCTGACACCAATACATGCACCTTAAATAACATGTTTTTTTTCTCCCCTACATTGTTGATGAGGATATAAATTGTGAGCCCTCTCAGGTGGGCAATTGGGCATTGTATCTCAAAATTTAAAACACACGTATCATTGAACTCAAGAGTTCTCATTCCAGAAATTTATCCAACATGTGTATTTGGACATGTACTCAAGGGTGTTCCTTGTGGCACTGTTTATATTAGGGGAAAAAATCTGTAAAGAATTTAAACATCTATTAATAGGGTCCTAGTTACATAAGTATGATACATCTATACAGTGAGAGATCATGTAGTCATTTAAAATAATGGTAGCTCTATATAATAGTTTAAAAAGATTTCTAAGATATATTAAGTGAAGAATGTCAAGATACAGAATATTGTATCAAGTGTGCCATGGTGCTTAAAATGGACATATAAATATGTGCATAAATATTTGTACACATGTGCATATGTGGATATATATATGTATTTTCATTTATATATACACATGGACAACTTCTAAAAAATACATGAGAAACTTTAATGACTGCTTTGGGGGTGGAAGAAAGACAAACTTTTTTTCATTGGGTCCTTTTTTAAAATTGAAGAATAATTGATGTACAATATTTTATTAGTTTCAGGTATACAGCATAGTGATTCAATATTTTCATACGTTAAGAAATGGTCACCATAGGGGCGCCTGGGTGGCGCAGTCGGTTAAGCGTCCGACTTCAGCCAGGTCACGATCTCGCGGTCCGTGAGTTCGAGCCCCGCGTCAGGCTCTGGGCTGATGGCTCGGAGCCTGGAGCCTGTTTCCGATTCTGTGTCTCCCTCTCTCTCTGCCCCTCCCCCGTTCATGCTCTGTCTCTCTCTGTCCCAAAAATAAATAAAAAAACGTTGAAAAAAAAAAAAAAAAGAAAGAAATGGTCACCATAATAAGTCTAGTTCCCATCTGTCACCATACAAAGTTGTAACAATGTTACTGACTATATTTCCTATGCTATATATCGCAACCATGTATCTTATTTATTTTATAATTGGAAGATTGGATTTCTTAATCCTCCTCATCTATTTCATCTATTTTTCAGTCTCTTCCCTTCTGGAACCATTAGTTTGTTCTTTGTAAGTCTGTTTCTGTTTTGTTTGGTTTGTTCATTTTGTTTTTTATGCAATACATGTAAGTGAAGTCATGTAGTATTTGTCTTTTTCCATCTGGCTTACTTCACTTAGCATAATACTCCCTGTTGTCACAAATTGCAAGATTTCATTCTTTTTTATGTCTGAGTGATATTCCACTGTGTGTGTGTGTGTGTGTGTGTGTGTGTGTGTAAATACACAGCCATCACATCTTCTGTATCCACTCATCTATTGATGGACATTTAGGTTCCTTCCACATCTTGGCTATTGTAAATAATGTTGTGATGAACATAGGACATAGGGGTACATATACCTTTCTGAATTACTGTTTTCATTTTCTTCTGATAAATATCTGGAAGTAGAAATTCTGGTAGTTCTATTTTTAATTTTTGAGGAGCCTCCATACTGTTTCCCACAGTAGCTGCACCAATTTACATGCTCACCAACAGTGCACAAGGGTTCGCTTTTTTCTGCATCCTCAGTAACACTTGTTATCTCTCATCTTTTTGATTTTAGCCATTCTGATGTGTGTGAGGTGATATCTCATAGTGGTATTGATTTACATTTCCCTGAATAGTTAGTGATGTTGGGATTTTTTTCATGTGCCTGTTGGCCATCTGTATATCTTCTTTGGGAAAAAAGATGTCCTTTTAGGTCTTCTACCTACTTTTTAAAAACTGGATTGTTTGTTTTTTGATATTGACTTTTAATACATTTTGTAGCTTAACCCCTTTTGGGATATATCATTTGTAAATATCTTCCCCTGCTCATTAGATTGCCTTTTCTTTTGTTGATGATTTTCTACATCATGGAAAAGCTTTTTATTTGATGTACTTACTTTTTTTTTAATTTTTTTGCTTTTGTTGTCCTTGCTTAAGGAGACAGATCCAAAAAATATCAGTAAGAGAAATGCCAAAGAGCTTACTGCCTATGTTTTCTTCTAGGAGTCTTATGGATTCAGATCTTACATTTAAGTCTTTTTTTTTTTTTTTTTTTCCAACGTTTTTTATTTATTTTTGGGACAGAGAGAGACAGAGCATGAATGGGGGAGGGGCAGAGAGAGAGGGAGACACAGAATCGGAAACAGGCTCCAGGCTCCGAGCCATCAGCCCAGAGCCTGACGCGGGGCTCGAACTCACGGACCGCGAGATCGTGACCTGGCTGAAGTCGGACGCTTAACCGACTGCGCCACCCAGGCGCCCCTACATTTAAGTCTTCAATCCATTTAATTTTTGTATGTGGTGTAAGAAAGGATCCAGTTTCATTCTTTGGCATGTAGCTGTCCATTGTTCCCAACACCATTTATTGAACTGTCTTTTCCATTGCCTTTCATGAATGCACGCTTGAATTCCATTTAATTATACTCTTTGGTATGGACTTGGTAAAGTGAGAGGTTATTGAGTCAACTTGTCCTTTACCACTATTGAAGTCACATGGCAATAAAAGGGAGACTGTCATAAAAATACAATTTTGAAAGAATGTTTTATGACTTCATTATAGTTTTTGATTTGGGGGACTATAAATTCCTGGGAAACTTCTAGATCTTACATAGACATTTGTGGTCTCAGCCTGAAGTTTTTCAATCTTTCCACCTAGGCATTTCTACCTAGGTATTTAAACATTTGAACTGTTGTATATCTCTTAAGGTCTGAGGACAATGGAGAAGGCTGGCATTTTTAACTAATCCTATGCATGATGGCCTAATCCATCTTCTTGACTGTGAACTCCTGGGTCAAGAGTCAATCCATAGGACACTGCATCCTGAATATATTATATAAACACTCAATTGATCGAAGGTTAAATGGTCCCTTTAAAAGCCCAGTGTTACCCACAATTGCAAGTTATGGTCATATTCTGAGAATGGATGGATTTTCCCTTAAGTAACTGGCTTGGAAAAAAAAATCCCAGGCTACAAAACTAAGAAGTATGATGAAATCCACATGCCAAATTTTAAATATTCTAGTAGCTACACTAAAAAAAAAAGTAACAGGAAACAGGGAAAATTTATTTTAATAACATTTTATTTAACATTTTGTATCCAAAATATTCAACATGTAATCAGTGTAAAAATTATTCATGAGACATTTTGCACACTTTCTGGTATGTATTTTAAGAGTAAAATAAAGAATAACATAAATGTGTGTAAAATATCTCATGAATAATTTTTATTCTTAAAAAAACATCTCAATCTGGACAAGCTGCATTTCAAATGCTTAGTTGGCACATGTGGATAATGGGTACCACAAAGGGCTGTGAAGATTTAGTAGCTGATTGCATTAAAAAAAATGATTCATCAGGGGCGCGTGGGGCTCAGTCGGTTAAGTGTCTGACTTCAGCTCAGGTCATGATCTCATGGTTTGTGGGTTCCAGCCCCATGTCGGGTTCTGTGCTGACAGCTCAAAGCCTTCAGATTGTATGTTTCCCTTTATCTCTGCCCCTTCCCCGCTCATGCTCTCTCTCAAAAATAACATTTTAAATAAATAAATATATATATATATATATATATATATATATATATATATATATATATATATATATTCATCAGAAGATCCTTCTAAAGTAAGAGTTCTTTTAGAGTATTTAAAATACAATTCAGATTACAAAGGTGAGATTTACATTATCACCTTTTAGTCATGACTTATGGAATGGAGGTAAAAGCTCACCTTCAGTGTAATTACTGCTAGCCAAATCACCACAGAAGGAAAATTAAATAAAGCATTTTAAATAAGGCTCAGCCAGTATAAACACTTCCAATAAATGCCTTGCTGATGGTGAAAAAATAGCATTTTTAAGAACAAAGGCTGAGAAGTGTGAGGAGAGCTTGAAAAATTTGCAGCACATATGTGTGAGAGGGGTCTGGATATGTCTTCTCTGGTTCTGTAATGAGCAGCCTCTCAGCCATACTTTACCCACTTCAAGTCAGAAATGAGAAACTTCAAGGGCTGTTGAACACTTAGGGAATTTTCACAGTGGAACAGCTCAGGGTTATTTAGCGCAGGTGTTGTGTAAATCGTGATGCATTTGAAAAGTCTCTGTACCCGGTAGCCTCAGACCCCACCTGCTCAGTGGGTGGGTAGCAGGCAGTGTTCATGCAGTGGTAAAATGCAGCCCTTGAGACCACCGGTAGCCTCCAGGCTCTCATTTTGTAGTGAACTGTCATGCAGTGACCTAGAAAGACCTTGGACTTGGAGCCAAAGGAGCTAGGACCATTCTTTTACTATGAGACCATAAACAAGCCATTGAATGGTCTTCGACTTTAGATGTTGTATTAGGGTTCTCTAGAGAAATAAAACCAATAGGACACACATGCACGCACATACACACAGTTTTATCATAAGATATTGGCTCACATGATAAAGAGGCTAAGAAGTCCCATAGTCTGGAGACCCAGGAAAGGCAACGCTGTAATTTGAAGGCCAGAGAATCAATGGTGTACATTCCAGTCTGAGTCTGAGGGCCTGAGAGCCAGGAGCACCAGGGGCAGAATGTTGATATCCCTCTCAAGCAATCAGTGAGAGAATGGACACTCCTCGCCTTTTTGTTCTATTCAGGTCCTCAGTGGATTGGAGGATGTCTACCCACATTGGAGAGGCCCATCTGCTTTACCCCGTTCACCAATTCAAATGTTGCTATCTTCCAGAAACACCATCATAGACACAGCCTCCAAAAACAAAACAAAACAAAACAAAACCAAAAAACATTTAACCAGCTATCACGGCATCCTATAGCCTAGTCAAATTGACGCACGAAATTAACCACCATAGGTGTCTTATTTTTAAAACAACAGGATTTGATGAGATCACTTCCAAGGTCTCTGGAGTTTCTAACATTCTATGATTCTTTGTCTCTAAGTGAATTGTATTAGTGGGTGTGGGCATCTGAATGTGTGCTTAACAAAATATGTGGAGTATTAGCTCCTGATAGGAGTAAAGGAATAGCTAAAGAAAAGGCAAAAAGTATCTGACAGGGAATGATGTAGATTCAGGAGTGCTCAGAGAAATCAAAATTTTTTTTGTCCTTTAAAAAATTACATTAGTAATATATAAATAACTCTGATTTCAGCTATGTGTAAACATATATAACAAACAATGAACATTTTCCTTCAACTTTTCCTGCTTCCTCTGTACTCCTCAGAGGTAACTACTGTCATTGGTGTGGAATACATTTTTCCAGTCCCTTTTCTATGCATTTGACTATATATTTAGACATTGCATGTGTATTCCCATTTTTAATATAAATGGCATTGTATTATATATATTTTTCTATAACTTGCTTTTTTTCACCAATAACATGTTTTAGAGATATTTTTATGAGTGTACCTAGGTCTGTTTCATTCTTTTGAACAAATCCCACGAATTAATGTACCACAATTTATTTAAACATTCTCCTAAATGATGAGTAGTTAGGTCACTTCCAGTTTTTCACCATTATAACATTCCTACAAATACCCCTGAAATACCTGTAGGTATTTCGAGAGATAGTCCAAGAAATTACCTTCTACAAAAACCCTCACCAACAATATATTGAACAGTTCACTTCTTCACAAAAGAGCCAACACACCGTTATCAATACATTAAAAATTTTTTTGCTAATCTTATTTATTTATTTATTTATTTATTTATTTATTTATTTATTTATTACAAATTCTTCAACTTCTGGAGAGCTTAGATTCTCTTCAAATATTTATTGGACTTTTGTATTTTCCTATGAAATGTCTATTGATATTCTCTTCACATGTTGCTAAAAAGTTATTTGTCTATTTATTGATTCACAGAACTATTCATATTCTGGATATTAATGCTGTCCTTTGTCTTGCATAAATATCTTGTATAAATTTTTCCCAGTCTTTTTATGTATTTTAACTTTATGGGATATTTTGCCATTTAGAAATCCTTAATCTAAATCTGTCTATCTATCTGTCTGTCTATCTATAAAGTTTCAATTCTTGCTAAGAACAATATTATTTTGCGACGATCCTCCTGAACTTTTGATGCTGCAATACTAGAAGATAAACATATGTGTATTTGGTGTATATTATACTGGTGTGTAAAGAGGTTTCCAAGAGTCTTCAAAATATGCATTGTTACTGATATTTCTGAAGATCTCCTATTCTTACATCCCTTTCTCCTCATCCTTCCATGGGACATTCCTGAGAGCTTGATTTCTCTGTCACAGAACGATCCTAGGCACAAGATGAACCAACCTGTCAGAGGTTAAAACTGGCCCTCCTATCTGATTCCCTGTGTTTATGGCATCTACATTTACTTGAGCTCCTGACTTCTACACGGTGAGTCTGATTCTTCTGATATTCTATTTTCATAACCAGAATATGCTAACTTTTGTTTTTCTGTCTTTCCAAAGACTCTTGTCCTTTTTCTTTCCTCCTTCTCTAACCCCCTCTATTCCTCATTCCTTCTCTTCCTTCCTCTTTCTTTCTCTTTTTCCTCTCCTTTCTCTCTTCCTTTCCCTCCCTTGCTCCTCCCCTCCTTCTCTCTCTCTTTCTCTCTTTCTCTCTCCTTCTCTCTCTCTCTCTCTCTCTCTCTCTCACACACACACACACACACACACACACACACACACACCTTTAGTGAAAATTCAGAGTGTGTTAGGGGCTTTTCCACGTGCTCTGGGGACACATGATGAACAAAGAAGATAAGACATGCCATCATGGAGTTTGAATTCAGTATTACTGATGTTCTTTTTATCAGCGTTTGCAGTCTGCAGAGCTCACATTCATATACACAACAGGGGTGGTGAAGGGCATGGGTTTTGGTGTCTGGGAGATCTGAGTTTAGATTCTGGCTTTGTTTCTTATAACTTATGTGACTTGGGTCAAGTTGCTTCAGCTCTTCCTGAATGTCAGTTTGCCTCCTGTAGAATAAGGAGATTAATAGCACCTATCACATAAGATCGCGGTAAGGATGGAATAGTGTGTGAAGAATTTAGCCCCATGATAGAATTTAGTAAATGGCAGACAGTATTCTTATTATCTCATTGATTCTCACAAACAATCTCTAGAGTGGTGGTTGAGTGGAAATAATCAACTCTTATTTCAGAGATAAGAAAACAAAGACTTTGTGCAGGTGCAGTCACTGAGATCTCTGGGTCCTGGGTAGAGTGTGTGACTGCTTCACAGACCGACCTTGGAGTTTTGCTCTCTCTGTGTGCCGCTTGTGTTTCTATTTCTTTAATACCCTGTTTAAGTTGACTCATCTTTAACTTGAGTAAATACCCATAATATCTGTGAAAAACTTGGGTTTGAAATGCTGATTATGATTTATCTCATATACATGGAAAGAAATACTTTGAGCATTCTAGAGCCATCATCTGAGCTCCACCTAGAATCTCATTAGGTGACATTGGTGGGATGAAGCCCTGTAATATATGATGATGTCCCAAGACCAACACCTCAATCAAACTGTGGTGACTGGGTAAGTGTTCTTTGAGCTCATTAAGAAATGATGCTCCAGTTCCCAAGCAGTGGTGGAGCTACTCTGTCAACCATCCCAAGCCTAGCTGGCTTAGTTCAGCCCTAACTTGGAGGTGGCTTCTCAGAAGTGGAGCTGCTCTCCTCTCTGTTGTCACAGAACCCTGGTGTCCCTCTATCCCTTCATTTTTCACACTCTGCTACATCTCCCACATTTGTTTATTCCCTTTTTATCATATACTTATTGAGGATCTACTATGTGCTATGCCTCATGTTGTGCTCTAGAAACACAGAGGTAAACACACAATAGAGATGAACCTTAAAGAACTTTATTATCTAGTAGGCATTGTAGTATATGCCCCATCCATAGTTAAAAAGCTGCTACTATATACCATATGTGACAGATAGTGAAACATATTTAATACATTGTAAAGCCCAACTTCAGGATCATGAATTCTATTATTTTGATTCATAATGAGAGGTAAGTACTATTATTAACTCCCATTTTACAGATGAGAAAAATGAGCTTCAGAGACATTAACCTCCTTGCTCATGATCAGCTGACAAGTGACAGAAGCAGGATTCAAACATACTTCAGAAACAACTGTCAAATAAATTGATTGTTAAAATTTAAGACAGCCTGCTAAAGAAAACTGGTGTCTAAGCTGCATGATGGTCTTGTCAGATTGTCACCCTTTCCCTACCCCTAAGTAGAGTCTGGATGAAATGTTTCAAAGGCATAGTAGAATCATGAGACTTTGGCTAGATGAATTCTAAGACCCTTCCATTTCCAGTGGAAATGGGATCTAGAGTTAATCTACAGAAGATTTCACCTCTGTTCTCTCAGTGCACTGATGTTAGAGGCTATTCCTTCAGGCCCTCCGTGGTATTTAGACTATTCCTGAGAAAGAAGCTTGACTTCCTGGTTAAGCTACTAGACTGGGCTGCCGCACAGCATAAAAGCAGCCCCAATAGGCATTCTTTCTGAACCTCAGGTAGAAGCTATAGATGCTGGAAGAAAGCAAAAAAGACTCTTGAGTCCAAGAAAACTTGAAAGGCCTGGATATATTTTTCTTTTTTAATTATCACTTTTGGAGTCCCTTCTTGCCTCTACTCCAATGGGCTTTTGAGGGAAAATAATTCTTCTGTCTTTTCATGCCCAAATGGACTAATGGGAAAACTTTGCAAACCTGGAATGCACTGAAGAGTCAGGAGAGTTCTTTAATTTCCCCTCTAACTTTCCCCTGGATAGAGAGACAGGCCCTGTCTGTAAGAGTCTGGGTGGAGATACTGACATGGAGCATAATTGAAGAATAATTAAGCACTGTGAATCATTTTTTCACCTCTGCCTATTAATTCCTCTAAGCAGAGTAGGAGGACTTGCCCTGCCTGGTGAGTGGGCAGCACTGCTCTGCCGTGCATAGTGATCTGGGAGATGGTCAAGTCAGCTGGGTGAGCAGAGCTAGTGTAGGTCACAGGTAAAGCCCCCTTCCTGCAGGACGTGACTCGCCTGGATGGTGGCCTAGGAGGTGGCGAGGCTCAGAGAAAGAATTGCATCTCCCACTGGGCCAGTCTCTTCAAATAAACCTATCTTTTACTCAGATTAATTTATTTCTTCATCCATTTATATAAAACCCAGTTAGTGCACCAAGAACACATACAAAGTAAGCCCATCACACATTTGTTTAAAAACCAACAGTAAGCACATTTTATGTTTCCCTTGAGAAGACTTCTAAGCTTTGGAACTTGATCTTTGTCCCAAATCTGACATCAGCCCTCTAGTTAATGCTCTTCCTGTTTCTCCTGCTATCACTTCTTTTTGCTGTGTTTGACTTCTTTGCTTTTAATCAAGGCAGTATCTTCCAGAATATAGCAAAAAAAAAAAAAAAAACAAAAAAAAAAAAACAACACCAACAACAAAAAAAAACAAAGCCCAATGCATGAGCTGGAACTATTGCCGTGTGCCTTTGTGCAAACTAGGAAAATGTGGCAGGAAGACCTTTTGCAAGGTACATGGCTTACAGAAGAGGTAGAGTGGGACTGCAGCCCCCATCTCTCTTTCAAAATGTCCCCTTGTCCAGGGGCAGGCAGACATGTGCCTAAATCTTGTTTCATCAAAGGCCAAATAGAACTTAATGGGGATGAGGGCTGAAGGCCATTCTCCACTGAGAAAAAAACTGAGTTCTCAAGAACTTTGGTGGTGTTGACATGTAGATTCTTTTTTTTTTTTTTATTTTTGACATGTAGATTCTTGAATAGTATGGTTTTCTAATTGGCCTTTAAGGACCCCTTTATACTCCAAAGAGGAGCCTCAGGAGCTGATGTAAGGAATGAGGTAGGAGGTCAAGAACATATCATTTTATTCAGGGCAGGTCAAACTTTTCATCCAGCACAACATAGAAGCACCTGCACGAAAGTGGTATAGGGAAGGGGATCCTAAGCACTAAAAAAACAGCAACTTGAAGACCATTTGTGCTACAGATCAAGTTGTCAAGTCAGTAAGAACCTTCTGCATGTGGATTATTTGTGTTTGGAAAGATATGTCTGTCCTTAATGCTTACACTGAATTTAGATAGGTACATAGCAAGAGATTGTTTACTATTTTACCTTATGGTTGTGATAGTTCTTAAGTTTACAGGTGTTTCTAGATGTATCTAGGGAAGAAAAGGTAAGGACAAGGAGGAAGGGAAAAATCTCTGGATGTTTGAGTGTATATGGCAACTGGTTCCTCATCTCATGTTTATTCAGGAGATATTTTTATGAGCAAAGAGGAGTCATGCCAACACAATTTGGATTCTGAATCAGGGATGGACTGACTGTACTGCTTGTTTCTGTGTAAGATGTGCCACCCATGCAACCTAATAAAATTTAATCACTGTTAACTATTCCAAGTTCTGGGAAGTGAAACTTAATGTGCATTTCGTTGCCTTCAGATGCCAAGTATCCTAGACCAAACAGGTTGCTACAGGAAGTTCAAAGATAAAGTGGGAAGTCCTGGTTCACTCCTCCTGGGATTGATGAAGCTTCCCTTAGATCCAAGAGGACAACTCATTTTGGCTGTTTTTACAGATGAATTGTATTTCCAGCTCTGAACACTAATCTAATTGTCTGTGACATATGACTGTCTCTGTAAAGGAGACATAGGCTCTGGTAGGGTGCCCTCTGTGCCCCACTCAGCTCCAGAATATCCATCTCAACCTTAATCACTCAGCCCACAAGAAGCCCCATGGGGTAAAAGCCTGATGAGAAGCTTGGAAGTAAAGGATTGTTTGTGGCTCAGGTTGTTCTGTGTAGAAACTGTCCTTGGAGCTTAACCTGGGTGTATCTGGAGCTACCTCACTTGTACCTGGAGAAACCTACAGTAATGCCTCATGTATTCAATAGTTCTATGAGACTTTTAGACTTACTCTCTTATAAGATCTTGAATAGAGAGGAGCTTGTTTTGCATATCTTTAGGTTAATGTAAACTAGGAAGAAAAAGCAGAAATAGGAAAAAAGAGGAAGAGATAAGAAATAAAACAGTGGAAATGATTTTGCAACCCCTGAGCATGTGTCTTCCTGTCCCCACTATAAATAACAAGAGTAGAATAATATCACAACCACCAGTTATTGAGTATTTACTGTGACAGCATTTTGCAGGGTGGTTTACGAATATTATCTTAATTAATCTAATCATTTATACATTCAACAAGCTTTGAGTCTATTATATCCTGAATACTGTGCTAGTGATTAGGGTTTAATAGTGTGCAAAAATAGTCAGAGCTCCACCTTCATGGAGGTCACATTCCTGGGAAGGAAACTCACCATCAAATGATTTCTCAAATATAAGTAAAATTGCAAATGAAGGGGAGGAACAAGATAGGATTGGAGCTTCAAGGGGCCATTAACCCAATTATGGGATATAGTTGAGCTGGGATCCAAGTGATGAAATGGGCATTAACCAAGGAAGATAAGCCAGGGCACTTTGTGGTTTGTGGGCATATAGTTAGTAAGCAGCAGCAGAGCAGATACAGATGTACCGAAAGTAACATGGGGTAGAACATGATGGGAATTCAGGAAGGAGTATTTTCTTCTAGCTAGAAGAGACAGTAAAATTCCCCTGCAGAAGTAAGCAGATGGGTGGCTTTGACTGCTCCAAGAGAGAGGCCTTATGTGTAAAGGCTGCTACATGAGACACTTGGATGTGTCCCCCCCCCCCCCCACATACACACACCCCGCGCATGGGAATTCAGCACCCTAAGCAATCCCACAATCTCCTAGAGTAGTAGTTCTCAACAAGGACAATTTTCTCCCCAGGAGACATTTGACACAATCTGAAGACATTTTTGGTTGTCACACATGGAGCTGGGAACAGGTGTTTCTACTGGCTTCATGTAGGTAGAAGCCAGGGCCACTGCTAAACTTCCTACAATGCAGAGGCTATCTCCCCACAACAAAAAAATTATTGGACCCAAGATGTCACTATTGCCAAGATTGAGAACCTCCGCCCAATGCTTTAAGCAGGCCACAGGATGGGCACTTAGGAATCAGAATTCCTTGTTTCTGAAGTATCTTTCAGAGACTTAACTACTTTTAGTGTCTTTTCCTCTAGATACTACTTTGAAAAAAAATCAACATCTTTATGTTGATATTTATTGAAATGCTTATTGCTAAAACCTATCTTATTCATCTCTGTAGCCCCTACTATTGGATCTTGTATGAGGGAATAAGGAAATGGTAGACTAAATGAATGGGTAAATGAATGAATGAGCTGCTCTTCCTTGTGCCCTTAGAATGTACTTCTTTACATTCTCTAAATACCACAGTAGCATGAAAATCCTGGATGCAACTCTTCTTTACCATGGAGGAGTCTCAGATCAACTCAGATTAATTTTAGGATCATCTTAGACAACTCTGTTTTTCTTATTCCTTACATCCAATGTATCAGAAAATCCTGTGGGTTCGATTTAAAAAAAGATCTAAATTTTTTTCATTTTCCTTTTTTATTATTAAATATGTAATAGGTTGACTATGATTTGTGATTTTTAGGAAATATATATTTGGTCATCTAAATTACCAAATGTATATTTCTCATGTTTTTTTGTTTTTTTTTTTTTTTGTTTTTTTTTTTTTTTTTTTAACTCAAGTTAGTTAACATACAGCATAGTCTTAGCTTCAGGAGCAGAACCCAATGATTTATCTCTTACATATGACACCAAGTGCTCATTTCAGAAAGTGCCCTCCTTAATGCCCATCATCCATTTATCCCTCAGTATTATTTCTACTCCCTCCACCCTACCACCTGGTCAGAGCCAACATTAGTTCTTACTTGGATTTCCTGTTCCTTCTCTTGCTTTTGTCCCTGTAATGTCTACTTGATCTGTCCACCAGCTAACTCTTGGAACCCATTTAATGTCCTCAGCCCTGATGACTCTGCTCCAGACCACTAGACTTCCTTCATCTTTTTGAATATACATAGTTCTTTTCCTGCCACAAGGCCTTTTCATGTCCTCTGGACTCTACCTGGGACAAAATTTCCCCCAGAAATTCTCATGGCTTACTTTCTCACTTTATTCTGGTTTCTGCTCATATGTCATCTCATCACAGAAGTTCTTCCTGACTTCTCTATATGAACTAATAGATCACATCCTTTTCTACCTCTTTACTCTGCTTTATTTTTCTTCATATCATCCATTTTCACCAGACATTGTGTTCTATATCTATTTCTCTCTTTATCCCCTCTCTTTCTCTTTCACTATAATGTATGCTACATGAGGGCCAGGATTCTTAACAAAATAGATAAGTCCACAGTAAATAGAAGAAAGACTGGCCTATCATGAGTGCTCCATAAATTATTTAATAAATGAATGAAGGATCAGGTTCAGAAACTAATGAAGCCCTGGGATGTGGGACAGGAAAGACAGGAAGTATAATAAAGAAGGAAGACATCAGTTCAAGTCTGGCACTGGGAGGTAAAATGGTGTGATGGGTCAGAAAGTCCTTAGAAGCGGCAGGGGCTATAAGAATGCTGAGCTTCTGGTTGAGGGCAGCTGTGACTGCCCTTTACAGCAAGAGTACCAGGCAGCCTGTGTCTACTTGGCAATCTTGGCACATGTTACCTGCAAACTTTGTCCCTATCCCACATGTCACTTTGCACAAGGTGGCCTTACTTTCTGCCAGGGAGCTGGGACCATCATCCCTTTGACCTTAGCCTAGAACACTGTTAATATTAATTTAATTAGCATTTGTATAATAACTTCTTTATCATTTCCAAGTCTAATTTATTTTAATTTCATGTGTGCTGATTTGATGATCAAAGGGTTTATTGAAGCTTTGTTTCTATTCAAAGCCCAGCGTATTAATCATCCACTTAAAACTATTATTCTCACCCCTCTCCAGCAAGACCTCCTTGGAGCATAAAGAGACATGGCAGATTGAGATGATTCATCTCATTTAGAGTTTCTATGATAGATTTCTTTTTTCTTTTTTCCTTTGCTTCCCTTTCCTTTCTGTAAGCCATCCAAGAGAACCCATTTATGGTGGAGGAATAGTAAAAAATGCTGTGTGCTTTTCTACCCCACTAAGTTTTAAGTGCCTTTCAAATGGATTCCCGATCTTAAGGCTTTAGTCTCCTGATATGGTCAGAGCTGGAGACAGAACAATGTCATTATTAAGGGTACAATCCTTGGAGTCAGGCAGACCCAAATGCAAATATTTGTCCCTTACTAGTGTGACCTTGGGCAGGTTACATAATCTCTGTAAGCAACTATTTTTTTTTTTTATCCATTGAATTCTCCATCATAAAATGGGGACAATAATAAGAACTTATGGATTTGACATTTACTTATCTGTTTGTTGTACTTTGAATGCTCTATGGAAATAAATGAAATAGAGGTAAATAAATATTTGCTTAACATTCCCTCAATATTTATTAACAGCTACCATCTTTCTATTCAGTTTCACACACCCTTACCTTGCAGTTCATCTGTGACAGGCATGAAGCCAGGTGCAAGGAACACTAGAAATAAACAGGGAACACATATTACCCTCACTTTCAGTCCAGTAAAGGGCCAGTATGCACACTCATGGTGGCAACACAGTGAGCTGAACACAGTGATTGAGTTCAAGGTGTACGTACTATGCCCCAAAGGAGCTCAAAGAATTTGTAGCATTGTGGGATAGAGAGGGTTGAGGAAGGCTTCACAGAAGGGCCTGACACAAATCCAGTAGGACTAGTAGGAGTTGACACAAGAGGGAGAGGAGGCTACAGGGACATGTCACAGTGAGGAGAAAGTGAGTGCAAAGGTTAGCTCAGTACTAGTGTGCTCCTCGAAAGGCAACTGTTGAGAATGTTGGGCCTCCTGGATACACATCAAATGCTAAAGGTAGACTCTACCAAGTCAGGTGATTGGACACATTTGTTGTTGATTTAGAGAGTTGGTTCAAGATTCCCCCCATGACAACATATGTCACACTTAATTTCTAAAGTCCTTGTCCTTATTGATTTCCCATCCTTCTGGAAGGCAAGTGTACCCACAGAGGTTTACAGTAACCAACAGTGTTAATCTGGGGCAAATTTCCCACAGGAACTAGACCATTTCCAAATTGTTTCCTATCTGTTCATGCACAAGAGACCGTTTCTTTGAGACATCTTGGACTGGTCTATAAGGGCTTTAGTATTTGTCAGAATATGAGGATTTTGTATTAGATAAATCAAAATCTTTTGATCCTTTAAAGGGTTTTAGCTATTTTTTTTAATTGGTAATGTGTGTATATTGATTAGTGGGTTCAGTCACCTGGTAGAATTCCATCATTGACCAGTGACACCGAAAAGTCCAAGTGGGCTCTTCCATTCACTTCTACGTGTGTGTACCATTCTTCCTTCTCTCTTTTGCTTCTTCCCAACCCAACTTTTCTACTCTTCATGATTTTCTTTCTAATCTATGTGGTCGCCCTTCTCATAATGTTCAAGTTCGAGAGGGTGCAAAAAAGATTAGAAAGAATGACAGTATAGAGTATTGCTAAGGATCTAGGAGAACATGAATTCCCATGTAATGCCAATGGGAGTGAAATTGGTACAGCTCTAGTAGGGATCATTCAAATGCCTTGATTTTGAATACCATGTGACAAGGTGATGCCACTTATAGGAATGTCTCAATAAATTTTTATCCTAAAGGTTTAATCATAGATACAAACTTGGCCCTGTAGTTTAATAGAAATATAAAAATGAAGGGGAAACCCCTAAATATATATTATTATGGTTAATCATTAATCATGGTCTATCAGAAAGGTAAGTGTTGGCTTATATTTACTGACATTGAAAAAAGGGTTTTTTCAATGCTATACTGTTAGGTGACAAAGGAGGTTATAAAACACTATGTTGAATGTGAGACCATTCCAATTAAAAATATATATAGAACTCACTATTCTTTAGCTACAGATTGAGAATAGAGAAATGTGAGTACCTTTTTTTCTTCTGTATACTTTTTAAGTATCTTTTTTTTTCTAACAAGCACATATTACTTTTAAAATCCAAAGAAAAAAAGACTCTTTGCACTTTAAAAAGAAAAAGGGTGCTCTCACCTTAGCCAAATTTGGCACTAAGTCTTTCTGAGCAGGTACTCTAGAAACAATCTTTATTGTACCTTCTTGTCAACATGGAGAGTCCAGTGGCTACATTTGCCTTAGAATTCCCTAAGTAATGGCCACCTTGAGGGAGTGATCAGACTTTTCCCCAGGAAATGTGGAAATCATTTTCCTCTCTCTACTCTGCAGAGAGAGTTAGGCTCAGCAGACTCATATGAAACAAATCTAGGAGCTGGGAATGATGGTTGTTATTCCCCCAGTTATGCTGAGCTTATCATCCAAGTTTGAAAGAAGGCCTTATATTATTGTCACTTAATGATAATTTTTAGCACATGCATGTATTGTCTGATAGTGGCATGCTGTTCTTTTGTTCTGAATAAACCCTTGTCCTGCTATAATTCCTTTGTAGTTGCCCAAATCCAGATTTCAGTGTGTTCAACGTGTAGGTGTGGTGAGGAAAGCTCTTTAGAGAGCTGGCCACTGCTTCTTACATCAGCAGTTCATTTTGTAGCCTTGGAGCTTAATATAATCTCCCTTCCACATGATCCATTGAACTTGTAGGATTTCTGATCTGAATGGGAAAAGGAATTATATGAGTAGTCATATGCTCAGTCCTTATTACACTTGGCTGGTCTCTTTATGATAGGGGGAAGAAAGAAGCAGTAAGGTTTGTTTTTGTTTGCTTATTTTTTGTTTGTTTTTGTAGTTAGTGTTCTTCAATAATCTTTTCTGTAATATCCTCACAATTAAGGGCAATGACAAGCATTAATAAGCATTTTTCTACCAATTTATAATTTACCTTGTGCTTTTGCTCTCATCACTTTATCTAATTCTTTTTTTAAAATTTTTTAATGTTTATTTTTGAGAAAGAGACAGACCGTGGATTGGGGAGGGGTAGAGAGAAACACAGAATCCGAAGCAGGCTCCAGGGTCTGTGCTGAGCCTGATGCAGGGCTTGAACTCATGAAAGGTGAGATCATGACCTGAGCCAAATCCAGACGCTTAACCACCTGAGCCACCTAGGCTCACCTACTTCATCTAATTCTTATAAGCACTCCCTGAGTATGTATAATCACGGCCATTTTTCAGGTAAGGGAACTGAAGAATATAGAGGCTGTTATCTTCCCAAGTGTATTAGTCCGGACTCCTTTGGTTGCAAATCCTGAAGCACAAATACATTTTGCTTAAGCCAAAGGAAAAAGTGGGGGTGGGTGGGATTTATTAAGTGCAAGGGTAGACCTCGGCTTCAGGCACAAATGAATCTAGATGCTTGAGTGATGTTGTCAGATTCACCCTCCATGTCTAGGCTCTGTTTTCTCTGTGTTAGTTTCATTCCCAGCAGATTCTTTGCATACAGTGTAGAACAGCCATCACAGCTCCAGGCCGTGTCCCACTGACTTAGCAACCCCAGTGGAAAGACATCTATTTCCCAACAAAATTCCCGAGACTGACTATTATGTGGCCCAGTCTGGTTCTTTTGGTTCAGCCATGCACCTGTCACTGTGCCCAGGGAATGGAACGTTCCAACTGGCAGGTCTTAGATGGGGTGAATTTAGTGCTACACTATAATGTGAACTGAGAGAAGAAGTTTCTTCAAAGTGAAACATGGTACTGTGCACAGAAGGGGCATGAATAGAGGTAGACAGAAGCCCCACACTGTTCTATACCAAGTTGGAAGCTAGTAAGTATGAGTTGGCACTCCTTATGGAAGGCTGGAGTATGACATCTCACCTCTGAGAGCTGCAGGAAATCTGAAAAAGACTAGAAGCCACATGCTCTGCCATAGTTCTCAAACCGTGCTCTCTCATTCCTGACCTTTAGGCTATTTGACCGTTAAGTTATGTGGGTATTCTTGAAGCATATATACATTCAACATTATCTTCAGAATTACAAATGTATCATGACTTGTTTGTATGACCACTTTTTTTCTCAATTTTATTGAGAAACAATTGACATACATCACTGTATAAGATTTTTTTGAACTTAAAATCTTTTATTTTTTAAAATATAATTTATTGTCAAATTGGTTTCCATACAACACCCAGTGCTCATCCTGAGTATCCTCTTTTTAAACACATAAGTATAGTTATGATTAATAAAATATAAATTTGCTTTAAAACCTCACTGAATTCACGGGGTGGGAGTTGGTCATAATGTTTATTTTTAACTTCGATAAAAAAATTCACGTGTTATCCTGTTGAGGGTTTTAAGAACATTTTCATCTCTAAAAGGTTCAAATTACTTAGGTAGTCCTATAATCAAATATTAAAACACCACCTGAATAAGGGTTAGAAGCCCATTTCTGCCTTTATTTCTAGTGATTTAATGTTCCTTGGGTCTCAGTTTCCTGACCTGCACTATGGGGATAAACTGTCCTGTCTACATAAGCTTATAGTGAGGCTCTTATGTGGAAGTGAACTGCTAGGAAGTATTTTTTTTTAAACTGTAATATGGTAGCATTGGTATTTTTTTTTATTTGACTCCATGCTCAAGGATATTGCTCTTAATGTGTTCTGCAAACCACTAATGGCCCCTGATGCAAAATGTACTTGTCCATTTCTACTATGATTGTGCAGATCAATGAAGGTCTGTCTTCCTCTGTGATAAACTGCAGCCTTACAGATTTTGTAAAGATCTCTCGCTTCCAATGGTATATATTCCAGGAAGCACATTTTATCTTTCTTATGTCCCAAACACACTTGTGACTGCAAAAAGTGATCAATCATTTAAATTTTCTCTTTAATTTTCTATTGTGGTATAATGTAGAGAAAAGTGCAAGTATTCTAAGTATGTTTTTGATTAATGTCCATGACTGAACACATTTGTATAACCGGCACCCAGATCAAGAGAGGGGGCATCAATAGTTCTCCAGAAACAAATGTTGTAGCCCCTTTCCAGTCACTATCCCTCAAGGATAACCTCAACCTTACTTCTAACAGCACACATATGCTTCATTTGGTTCTTTTATCCAACTAAATGAACTCATTTTGTTCGTGGATCTTTCTTTCAATGCTGCATTTGTAAGATTTATCCATTTGTTGTTGTAGTGACAGATGGTACATTTTTTATTGCTGCACAGTATTCCATTATGTGTATGTGGGGATGGGTGTACTTATTTTTTATAATATAAACATGTTATTCATGAGCATTTGAGTGTTTTCCACTCTGGGGCAATTAATATACTATACAGATCTTTGGGTGAGCATATACATGTAATTTTTTGAAGGGGGGCAGGTTACAGAGAATGCGTAAGTTCAGCTTTACTACACATTACCAAACTGTTTTCCAAAGCGGGTATACCAGTCGACATTCCCATGAGCAGTGTAAGACAGTTTTGTTTTCTCCACATGCTTGCTGATATTTGGTATTTTCTGCCTCTGTAATTCTAGCTATTCTAGTGAATGTGCACGCTTTTAATTTGAAATTTTCATTGTGGTTTTCATTTGCATTTTCATAATGAGTAATGAAGTTGAAACAATTCTTCATATGTTTATTGGCCATTTGGACATCCTCTTTTGGGGGCACTTACTTATTCAAATATTATGCTAATTTTTCTTTGGATTGGTATCTGTTTCTTATTGGTTTGTAGGGAGTGGTTAGCCATTTGCTTTGCCTATTTTATTGGTGGGAAAAATTTTTAAGCTTCAATATTTATTTTTAAATATGAAATTGAACATGGCTCACCATGCCATTTCATTAATGATCCATTCTCAAAACAGAACATTTATTTGGTACCCAACCTTTACAAAAACAATGATAGCTGTTAAGCATGCAACAGTAAACAAAACTGATGTGGTCCCCATCCATATGGCACTTGCCATCTAAGGACGAGACAAACAATATATTAATACATATGTAACTGAAAGATGAAGACAATTACAAAAGTACCATGAAGCATTCAAACAGGGTGGAGGGAGAGATTAAAAGGGCTTCTTTTCAGTTCTATAGACTTTTGTCATTTAATCTGAGACCTAAAGCCTAATAATAAAAGCAGGGGGGAAAAAAAAAGAAACAAGGGAAGGGTATTCCAGGCAGACACAATAGCATGTGCTATTCCCTGAGGTGGGAAAACACTTTGCATGTTCTAAGACTTGAAAGGAGGTAGTTGGTCTAGAGCATGGGTCAACAAAGTGTAAAAGGTAAAATAGGAAATATCTTAGGCTTTGCAGACCAGATGGTCTCTGTTGCAACTACTCAGCACTGCTGTTGTAGCATGAAGGCAGCCATAGACTGAATGTAAATAAATGAACATGGTTGTTATTTCAATAAATCTCTATTTACAAGAATAGGCAATGGGCCAAATTTGATCCATGGGCCATAGTTTGCCAACCTCTAGTCTAGATTATGGAGAAAAATATCAGTCTCCTACCTGGACTACGTTGGTATGGCCCTAACTAGCCTTCCAGCTTCCACTCTTACTAATCTAAAATGCATTCCCTGCACAATACCCAGAGCAAATATTTGAAAGTCCTAAATTAGATGATGATGCTCTTCCCCAATTAAAGAAATCTTGATTAACTTTCTGGAAACTTCTTAGTGAACATAGAATAGAATGTAAAGCTGGGATGGGCTTGGTCTAGATGGTACATGGATTTGTAAGCCATTGATTTGTAGCCTTGATTTTAGATCTCAATACTTAAAATTGCTTCATATCTATGTGCATGGGATCCAGTGATAACTGTGAGCATGGAAAAAGGGAGCATGATGTACTGTATGGTTTCCAGCTGCTCTTCAGCTAAGAGAAGTCTCTCCCTTCTTAAAAATCCACACATACCTGACTTTGTGCCCATCTCATTTTTTACCTTCTATTACACCTTAATAGGAGAATCCCTATAATTGCTGAGTCTTGTCTGGTCTGGCCTTACATTCATAGTCCAGTAGCAGATGTGCTGTACTTGAATGAATGGATGGATATGATTGTGCTCTCTCGCGTGCTCTCTCTCTCTCTCTCTCTCTCTCAGTGAATAAACAGTTGAATAAAAGAATGAATAGATTGAGTTTTGCAGAAGGAAAAAGATACCAACAATGATCCTGGAATTCTTAGGCCTGAATTACCAGGGATGGGTGTGTTCTAATCAGAAATTAGAAAGTCAGGAGAAGGTTTGGATTTGTCAGGTTTCAGATATGATAGATCTCTGGTATAAGATGTCATTAGCGTGCAGGGGATGAGTAGAAATGAGTTCTGGGACTTGGGAAAGCGATCCAGGATGGAAAAAGTGACTGAAGCTAGAATTGTTTTAATGCTGGGAGATAGAAGGAAAAGTGGTCCAAGGACCAAAAAGTAGGTTGAAAGGATGAAAAAGAGAGAAAAATTTTCCATGAATGGCAAAAGTGAAGAACCATAAGATTTCTAGATTTTCAAATAAATTCATTCAATAGGAATGAAAAGTTGTATAGGCTCTCAAGGTTAATGCTGTAGTTATTTATTACATTGGAATGAAGTTACATTAAAATTCACAAAATAGCGGGGGAAGTCATTAATCTAGATTCTTAACAAGGTATTCATTTTTTAATTAAAAAATTAACCATCTACTCTTCTTTCTACATCATACTGTGAAAAAACACAGAATAAAGTATCCTTAAAAAACTAGATTTGGAGTCAAGCAGGGCTTGAGTTCAAGTGCTAACCCTGCTACTGACTAGCTATTTGACCTCAAAAATTATCTTAGCTGTTCTAAGCTTCAGTTTCAACACCTTTAAAGTGAGATGGCTAGTAGTACTTTCCTCAGAGCATGGTTGTAAGGACTAAATGATATGATATGTGTACAAGCCCCTGGCACCAGTAGGACATAAATAAATGGATGTTAGCAATTATGACTTACAACACATCTTCATATCATGGCAATGTACTCTGTCTCTGAAAGCCCTTGAGTGGAAGAGACCATACAACATAAGGATATGGTTTGTGTAGATAGCTGGCAGGGATTGAATCCTGACTCTGAATTTTACAGCAGGGTGACCTAGACACCTAATTCCTTCCCTGCCTGTAAATGGAGAAAATAATCATACTTCCTTCCTAGGAAATAGAGAGTTGATACATTCAAGGCTCTTAAAATAGTCCCCCACATAAAAATTCTCTATAAATATTTTTTGTTAATTTTATCATTATGGTTGTTACTCTTAGCTATGTAGCCATTCTAATGTAAGACACAAGGCAAATTTTATTTAGTTCCTATTTGAAATCATCTTGGAACTATATCAGAAGGATTATCCTAAAATTCAGCATGTCAATCTCTACAATTATTTCTGACAGCAAAGTTCGCACATTTGCCCCAGTCAAGGTAGTCAAGTTAATAGGAAATTATAAAAGACCATTTGCCGCACAAAGGAGCTTCCCAGTCTGTGCCTCAGTTGTTCTACCCCCAGCTGTGAGATCCCCTCTCATTCTCTTTGTCTCCTGTCCACCCCTAATGGGGAGAGCTGCCTTATATTCTGTGGAGAATTTTGGACAATAACTCACAGAGAGTTTGTTCAGGTTAGAGATGAAGATTCCACATTAGGCATCAGGGAGCTGGCAGGGCATGGCAGGAGCAAGGTGGGACTCAGAAGTCCAGTAGAACACTGAGAATTGAGGGGAAATGAGACCCCAGCATTGAGAACATTAAAGAAAATTATCCTGGGGTGAGGGGAGGAAGGTTTAAAGAGGACCTTAACAAAAGTGGTAGATGAGGTATTGCAGAGAATAAGCTTGGGGAGGATGTCAGGGAAGAGGAATTCCCACATCCTGCCTGATTGAACTACAAACCCAGATCAGTAATCGACCATTGAGTCCTTGCTGGGCTGCACAGCAGCATCGAAGGTTCCAAGATTCCTTTCTACATCTCAACTGCAATAGTAAAGCTCACAGACAGCCCCAGATCCAGGCTTTTGTCTGTGCTGTGAGACTCCTCTGTGCCTCAGTTACTCCTATGTAACATGGGAATCATAATTGAATCTACCTCATTAGGGTTATTGGTGGACTACATATATGAAGAGTGTAGAAGAGAGCCTGGCATATATGTTTGATATAACTGTCATTGTTGCCATTGCATCATTATTATAAGGGCAAGTCCTTAGGGGAAGCTTTAGTTTTAGAAAATCAAGTGTCCAGGTGAAGCCTTGGGGAAGACAGAAGTGTGTTGGTTTAGATCAGGGGCCTTGTAATTAGGCAGAGATTCCACTTCTCATGCTCATTAGCTGAATGACCTAGAACAAGTTATTTATCACTTGAGGTCAGTTTCTTCATCTGAAAAAATGGAAATGATAATCATACCCATTTTACATTATTGAGAGGATTACATGACAGGAAGCATGAAAAGCACTTCGAACTACATCTACCTATATGAACTGATCCGTAAATAATAGTAATTATTAAAATTGAGACTGAAAACATCTTTCCCAGCTGTAACTTGAGTGTCAAGTGGAGAAGCAGAGGTGTAGAGCTGAGCAGGGGTCCTGGGCCTCCAGAGTCAGACTCATACAAGGTGAGATTTGGAAAAGGCTGCAATGGTTTTTGCAAAAGGGCCTTGGCCTTCTACTTTGTGCTGTCAAAAGATCAGTAGCTAAAATAAATGTAACTTCTATGGCTAATCACAAGGGCTGTGTGGCTGCATATTATTGCTAGGCCAATGGAGGGGAGAGGGAGAATGAAGGGGGGCAGAGACTGGTTTAGGGTCACCCAAGAGGCAGTGGTTATTTTTTAAGGTGGGTTCATGGCCTCTGTCTTTGGGGTAACCACTCCCACATCCCTCACAACTAACACAAAACACTTTTCCCTCATTGCTGAAAAAAAAAAAAAAGATTCATAAGGGAATTAATAAACAAGCCAAAGAAAATTCTCGTCTGCCTTTTAATTATAGAAGAGTGATTGCTATGCTAATCATAATCAGCATCAAGGTCAAAAGTTTCCACCACTCTGGAATGAACATTTAGAAAATAAATTAACCAGAATACCAATGCTATTTCTGAACTCCCAGCTCACGTGGGTTTCAGATAGAATGCTGTATATTTCAAGTGTCTTTTAAAAGGATCCGTATAATATTGATACATTGATTGGATAAACGTCACTCTAAAAACCTGCTAGTGCCCAAGGCAGAGGGGAAGACCATTTGGAGACCCATGAATTGGTGTGATTGCCTAGACTGCCAAAGTAAAGACTGGGAATTTGTTGTGTTGAGTATGATCATTTGCTTCATCTCTGGCAGGTATCACTACAAGATGTGCTGAAAGTACTTGGTCTCAGGTTAATGTGAGCGATGAGATATTAATGTATTTGAATAATTCTCCTCTATTTTCATTTACTCCTGGGTATTGGTATGTACAATAAAAATAATGGTTTAATGTCTATTATTTCACAAAGTTCGACCCCTACCTCACACTATATACAAAATAGACTACAACCGTAAGACAAGTCAAATAAAAGTTTAAGAATATTGATACAACAAAAGGTTCAGCCGTAAAAGGGAATGTAGTACTGATACGAGCTACAACTTAGATGAACTTTGAAAATATTATACTAAGTAGATGAAGCCAGACTCCAAACGTTACACATATTGAATGATTCCATTTACATGAAATGTCCAGAACAGGCAAATCCATAGAGACAGAAAGCAAACTACTGGTTACCAGAGGCTGGAGTGAGGAGGGAATAGAATGTGTATGGAGTTTCTTTTGGGGTGATGAAAGTGTTTGGGAACTAGATAGAAGCAGTGGTTGTGCAATATTGTGAATCTTCTAAATGCCACCAAATTATACATCTACTAATGCACAATGGTTAATTTTTATAAGAGTTGAATCTCAATTTTAAAATGTTTAAGAGTGTTAGAAAAAAATTAGGGTAATATTTGTACAATTTTTGGGATGGGAGTGTGCTTTTTAAGAGTAAGGTAGAGACCACGGGGCACCTGGGTGACTTAGTTAAGTGTCCAATTTCAGCTCAGGTCATGATCTCACAGTCTGGGAGTTCAAGCCCCATGTCTGGCTCTGTGCTGACAGGTAGGAGCCTGGAATCTGCTTCAAATACTGTGTCTCCCTCTCTTTATGTCCCTCCCTGCTTGTATTCTGTCTCTCAAAAATAAAAACATGAAAAATTTAAAAAAAAAAGGTAGAGACCTCAAAGCCATCAAGCAAAAAAGGAACCAGTTTGTACATATGAATTAAAAACATTTGTATTACAAAAGATACCATAAGCAATGCTAAAACAAGTATAGACAAACAGCATACCAGAAGAAAAGGCCAGGAGACATTCAAGGCTCTGAGAGACTTTCAGATACCACTAAGGGCTCAGCAATCACCCACCCTATACCCGATCTGATGCTTCCATATCCAGTATAACCTCCTCCTTCCATATCCAATATCTACCAGGTTGCATTCCAACCTGGGGAGCTCCTCCCTTCTGCAGATGGCCTAGTCCATATTCAAGTAGCCATATTATCTTGAAAATGTTTTCTTATGTTGAGTCAGATTATCCTGCCTAAGAATCGTAGTAACTGAAGTGATTTTAGAGCACAGGCCTTGCATTTAGAGAGATTCAGTTTTGTGCCCTGGCTTACCACTTACCACTTACCACTCTATAATCTTGGGCAAGTTGCTTAACCACTCTGCACTTCCATTCCCTCATCTGTAGAAGAGGCTCATGTGTCCCTCACTGGGGTAGTCAGGAAAATTAAGTCATATCATGTCTGACAAATACCTACCAGAGAGCTTGGTACATTGTAGACTTTCAGTAAATGGTGGCTGCTCTAATGAATTCTGGAGACAGAAATAGAAAATGGCTCCTATCTGTCCTAACACATGGCACTCTTATTCAATAATTCTTTCATTCATTGATTCATTCACTTCCTTTCTCTCCTCCCTTCCTTATCTCCTCCCTCCCTTCTCTCCCCTGTTTCCTCTGTCCCCCCTCCCCTCTTCTCCCCACCCCTTCCCTTTTTTTCTCCTCTCTTCTCCTCTCTTCTCCTCTCTTCTCTTCTCCTCTCTTCCTTCTCCTCTCCTCTCCTCTCCTCTCCTCTCCTCTCCTCTCCTCTCCTCTCCTCTTCTCTTCCACTGAGGATCCAAAGACCTTACTATGGCTACAAGGTCCTATACAATCAGGTCTCAAACTACCCAATCTTCCTGCTAACTCTTTCACTTTACCTCTTACCCTTTCTCCCTTCTGATTTGTCCTCTTCAGCCACACTGGTCTCCTTGCTTGTCCCTAAACATATTGAGCATGCTCCTGCCTCAGGGCCTTTGCTCTTATTGTTGGTTCTTCCTGGAATACTCTTCTCACTAGTCGCTCACTTCATTCACTTATCTGCTCACATATCACCCAGTGAGAGCTCTCCTAGACCATAACACTACCATCCATTATTCTCTGTGCTGCTTCACTCTGCCTTATTTTTCTTCAAAGTACTGGCATCTATCCATTTATTTATTGGCTCCTTCAATTAGAATGTAAGCATTAGAATGATAGGTACTCTTTTTTTCACCTTTATGTTCCTAGTGCTTGGCAAAGAACCTGGCATGTAGTAGGCACTTTATAAATAATAGCTTCGTAAATGTGTTAACCAAAATATGTGAGTACTTCCTGTGAGCCAGGTGTGCTCATGCAGAGGCAAACAGCAAGGTGCTTTCAGCTTCAGTTATAACAATCCTATCCTGACACGACATGGTTTTAACAAGCCAGCTAGCAGACTGTCATAGTAAATGTTGTTTATGTACAAGGCATCTTTATGCTGAGGGTAATAAAACAGCCCTACGGCACCAAAATCCTCAAGCTGAGTGACTGGTTAACTGTTAGACCATAAACAATTTGAGTTGGCGAGAAATATTCTCACTTCAGTGTGTGGCAGTATGCTGTCACTTCTCTGGATTCCATCTGACATGTTGGATTATTATAGATTAGATAAGCAATTGTAAATGGGCTGTGGCCTAGCAACATAGGCCTGAGATAAAGGAGATAGGACCCCCAAAATGGGGATGTGGGAATGGGGCCATGGCCAAGCTCACAGGCAATGATCACTGTGTCATTGTGTGCACTTGTGAAGGCAACAACACTCGACCCTGTTTTGTACCCCCGCCCCCCCCCCACACACACACACAGTGTGCACTGAGTAAGCTATGATGACAAGGGCATTCACTGTGACTGGCCCCAAGGACTCTCCTGCTGATACTTGTGGCTATGTCTTTACACCAAGACTGCCAACTAGACAGCAAATATCTCATGTACTCAGCATTTTCAGCAGTTCAGAGTTGGAACAAGACAGACCTGGATTTGAATCCAGGCTCTGATGTTTTCTAGCATGTGACCTTGAGCAAGTTAGTTGACCTTTCTAAGCCTCTGTTTCTACAACTCTAAAAGGAGATGGAAAGAATTCTGGTTTCATTATTAAGGAATAAACATGAGAATGCAAATAAAGCATTTGGCAAGCTGCCTGGCACATTGCAAGGGTCCAGTTATCACAATTGTGACTGTTCAAATGAACCTTAACATCTGATTTAAGACTCTCCTCCCACATCCTAAATGGATGTCTGCTGGTATGTCACATAAGACAAACAAGTCTCAACACAAGGAAGATATGGGAATGTTTCACTGACTTCCTAACACAAGAAAAAAGTGGCATTAAAATAGTCTTTGGGAGCGTATTCAGGGAGTAAAAATCCCTGTGGAATTAATATGATCAGTCATGCTCCCAGTCAGTTGTATAGCAACGAATTCAATTAAAGTTTGAAACATGTCAACTTAGTGATTCACAGTTATGGAATAGACATGCTTTAGCAGGACAGCCTGCCTGGAGGTTGGAGGATAAGGGCTTTCCATGACCACTATATGGTCTTTTGGAGGCCCATTCCCCTCTGAGCCTGATCTCTCAGTTACAGACATTTCATTTTTAAACAGTCTTAGAACAGCATGTACCCTAAATCCCCATTATTGGAAACAAACCCAATACTTAAATTACTCCTTGTAACAAACAGATCTATAACATGCAATCTAATAATTGAGGATTAATATTAAAATAGAATACAGCAAATGGCAACAATGGAATGTCAGCATTTTTGTTCATTCCTCCTCTACCTCTGGAGAATTGAGTTATCTGAAAGGTGGATTATTTGAAAATGCCCACATTTGCATATAGAGTTTGATTTTTTTTTCCTGTATTTGCTCTATCTTGATGGTCCTCAGACTGTAGTTTGTACAAGGTTTGCTATAGATTGTTAATGATCTAAAATAAACAGTTTCTACCTCCTGGGTATTTAAGGGATTTTTCATAGTATTTTGCCCATTACAAATATTTTTTCTGACTTCAGAGCATAACCTCCCAGTAGTGTGGGGCCCCACAATGAAAAGAAAACACCCAACCAGATTGTTTCTATTGTTTCTTTTCTTCCAGAAAATAAAGGTGATGGTGTAAGGGCTATTTTAGAGAAAACATACTGAACATCAAATTAGGTCACATCCATAAAATCACCTGGCAAGCTGTTTCATAGGAATGTTAGCTGCTAGAACAACCTGGGGGCAGGTTATAGCACAGATATTTTTGAAGCATCTGAGCTGCACCCTAGATCTGCACCTAGGATGGGAGAGTGACCTGGATAGGGCTGGCTTTGGAAACCCTGATGGAGGAGGGACAGTTGTAGGAGGTGGGCCCCTGGCCTGGGGAGCAGAACTGGGAAGGGAAGGTAGGGTATGAACATTGCCCTTAGGAATCAACAGGGCTTCAGCATTTGAAGAACGGTTCTATTGCTTTTGTAATAGCCCCTATAGGGCTAGGAATTCGGGGAGTGAGGACTGTGGGAGAGTCTTCAAGAATCTATTCGAAAACCGAGGTTTGTGGCTCCCAGGCATCTTAATGACATGTCTCTCTGTAACTGTCTTTTTCTCTTGCCTTGAAGAACTTGCATCTTCAATCATAGGTGTAGGCACATGCCAAGAAGGGACCTCAGTCCTCTAGGTAGCTGCACTTTAGAGGACCATTGAGGCCAGTCCCTGTCACAGCAGCAAGTGCAGACACACTTTCAAGCTCAGAACACTTGGGCACCCCTCCGATGGGGTCATTCTCCAGAGAGCTCCGGGAACTATCTTGGAAGATCTTCTACATCCTATCTCTGCTACTTCCTAGCTCTATCATGTGGAGATGTGAATAACAGCATGCAACTGTGATGGGTAAACGAGCTTCCTGGCACTTTCAACAAAGCTGGAGGGAGAGATACCATTCAGGATGAGGGAGAGACTTCGCTGAGACTGAGTTTGGTTCAAGAACCAGCAGAGTTCAATGTTCACACACATTCCTGCAAACTGAAGCACAGAGATGGTTATATGCTTCTTGAAATGGTGACATAAGCACAAAAGTTAAAAGGGCTATGGCCTGGGGGCACCTGGGTCATTCAGTGAGTTAAGGGTCCAACTGTTAATTTCAGCTCAGGTCATTATTTCAGGGTTGTGAGATGGAGTCTGGTGTCTGGCTGCATGCTAGAGTAGAGCCTGCTTGGGATTCTTTCTATCTCTGTCTCTGTCTGCCTTTCTCTCTCCCTCTGCCCCCACCCCCATTAAAAAAAGAAAAGGCCATGGCCTGACTGTGTGCGTTGAAGTAGGGTATCTTTCTGTGCCAATCTGAGGCCCATCTGAAACCCCATACTAACTCCATGGGTTGGTGTGAAAATATTAAATGAAACCATGAATATAAAGCATTTAGTATGGTTTCCAGAATATAGTAAGTGTCTAATGGAGTTGTTGCTATTCTTGTTCATCCAGTGTGATTTTCTGGGAGGGGAAAGTGAGTTGAAAGAAGATAAAGCAACCTAATTAAGGATCTGATTCCTCTCTCATTACCTAAATCCCTGAGGGCCAGGAAAGCCAATACTCTGGTGTCCATTCTGTTTAGGATATGGCTTAAGTTCAAGATCCCCTTTCTTTCCCTAAGTTGTGGCCTTTCTCAGCCTTGAAAGATGTTTGCAGAGTTTGGGAGAGAGTTGAGCAGAGTGGGCCCCATGAATCTCAAATGGCAAACACCTCCTTCACTCAAGGACTGAGTCTACCCCATGTCTCTCATTACTTGTCACCTGTTTTCCAGAATTGAAAATGCCTTTCCCTTCATCCCGTGACTTCAGGAATTCCTTTCATACTTCAGTGCCTGCATGCTTGACACAAAATGGTGTTACCTCCTGCCATCATCTTTTAGTTCTGCTGGAACACACACACAAACCAGATGCAAGGCCCATGTGTTTCTTGCTGGCCTATCAGGATGCACTGTCTTCTCAGGCTGAACTGACAATATGAAAGGCTTTTTGCCCTTGTCCATTTTCTGGTTCAGTCTCTGACAGCAGTACCTTGTTTTCAGACTACCATAATAGGAAGTGACAAGGACTTTTTCCCTGCAGTCCAGGTCATAGTAGAAGCAAGAGCTGACATAGAATGCATACAGAACTCAGACAAGTCCATCTTCCAGGTGACAGGTATCAGACCCATCAAACTCATAGGAAATCTCTTCCCGTGTATCTCTATTAGTTAGGTGTTTGAATTGGGTTATAAGCAAAGGCGCCCAAGTCTGGCTGAACTATGCAAAAGATTAGCATTGACTGAAAGTAGAGAAGCATGGCTCATAGAATTGAGGAAAAAGGACAGGCAGACCTCATAAAGGACAGACTGGAACAGGCAGGAGATTGAGTAGCAGAAGGGAAGCCATTGGGGTATATCTGCACCATGCTGGTCATGATCTAAGTTCCCTGGAGATAGGTGGATTGACTCATGGGTTCCCTGGCCCAGTGGACAGTGGAGAAATTCCACACAAGAAATCTAAGTACCGTTCCCAGAGAGGCAGTGAAGAGGCTGGTCAGAAAAGGCAAGGGTGACTACTGAAGAGACAGCAACCAGCCCTTACTCTGAGATTCTCCAGTGCCATTCTGTACATATTCTCCAGACCAGGTTAACTGGGACAAAAGGCAGAATGCTTTTCACTGCTGTCATCCCCTAGAGAAGAAGGTAAGGATGTTCCATGGGGCCTGAGCTTCCCATTCTGAATCTTCTGTCCAGAACAGTGTTCAAAAGGGGGATCAAAATTTCCACACATTCCGTATTACTCCCTCAAGCTCTGCACGACTGAAATCTGTTGTCAATTTCTTCCTTCCTTCCTTCCCTCCTTCCTTCCCTCCCATTTTCCCTCCTTCCTTCCTTGAGAGGGGAGGGGCAGAGAGAGAGAGAAAGAGAGAGAGAGAGAGAGAGAATCCCAAGAAGGCCCCGTGATGTTTGTGTAGAGCCTGACTTGGGACTCCATCTCATGAACTGTGAGATCATGACCTGAGCTGAAATCAAGAGTCAGATGCTTAACCGACTGAGCCACCCAGGTGCCCCTGCTGTCAATTTCTTTCTATCTAACCTCAACCTCTTCAGCTATGGAGTAAAAACTTTTTAATAAAACAGGATCTATAGGGCAGGGTTGGGTGAGGGGAAGGAATCCTGTATTTACAGCCCAAAGGCCTGCCTCTCTTCGGAACCTGTTTTCTGGGATGTGAAATGGGAATGGCCATTTCCTGTGCTACCTTGCAGGAAGGAGGAGGGAATGAGTCCTCTTGAAAATTCTTTGCCAGCTGTGAATGTGATGTGTCTGTGAAAGAGAACTTAATCAATATTCAAGAACAACAGGAGGCAAGGTTGTGTTTCATTAAACGACTGACCATGGAAAACAGTGGAGGGATGAAGCAGCAATCTAGGTAAGTGTCATATACCTAAAGATTAAATTTCAAGAAATTGTTATGGATTCAAGAAAATACTGGAAAGCAGAAGAGGGGAGGAACAAAAGAAGAAATTAATTTGGGATAAAGAATCTAGGAGATCACATAACATCCATTCATGTATTTGTTTATTCACTGAATAGACAGAACCTGCCACTTGACAGACATAAAATCAGGAAAGACAGGAGATGAATAAAGTCCAACCTCCTTTCTAAAGTCCTAAAAATTGAGGAGGAAAGTTGGGAGTTAAGTCCCTAAGGAATATTTTTAGGATTTGTTAAAAATAGAGGCAGCGGTCTTGATTTCTTTTTCAAGAAACAGGAAAAAAAAAAAAGAGGTGATATAAAATATTGAGATACCTAACGCCTTGGCTTTTCTGTCTGTGGACCTGTGAGGAAAACCTGAGTTTCTTCCCCAGAGAAGGATACCTGAGGGAACCTCTTTCATTCTCTAGGAGTTGCTAAGTTTGCAGGAAGTTAGGGGGAAGTTGGTTTTAGGGTAGAGGCCTTCCCTAAGGAATGTGGTGAAAACCTCAAGATAAGGCAACCTGGCTATGTGTGCCTGCACGACGTTCCTCATGACTCTGTAACCTAGACTGCCCATTCGGACTGTATGTTATCATATATGGGAGACAAGGGAGCAAAAATTATATAAAAGGCAACCCCCTGCTGCGCTCAAAGCTCAGCCTTTTGGATCTTAGCCGGCTGAGCCCATGATGACACAAACAAAACTGCTTCCAGGAAAGAAAAGCCTTGGTGTTCTGACTCTGTGTGTGTGAGACTCACTGCTACAGTGGGGTCCAGAGCCAGAGAACCAAGAAAGAATTCTTGAGGCATCTTTGGTGCAAAAAGGTGATTTTATTAAAGCCAGAGGACAGGACTGTGGGCAGAAAGAGCCTCCCCTGGATTGTGAGGAGTGACCACTGTACACGTGGGAATTAAAGGTAAAGGCAAGGGGAAGTTTCCAAAAGGGACTTTCATATGCTAAAGAAGACTCACCAGATACTGGAGGCCTTGATGTAGTCAAGCTAAGGTGGTTTTTCTAGCAAATCAACATTAAGACAGTAGGGAGTTCCTGGAGAAACATTTTACTCTGCCTGCCTCAAGTATTTGTCAATGGGCTGCAGGTTATAAGGAAATTTAATTTGACCATGTCCTCATGCCTTTGTTTCCCTCATCAATCCCAGCTATAGAGGCAGAATGAAAATTTGAATAATGAATTGTCCATTTTTACATCTTTGAAGCTAAACAAAAGTGTCCTAACCTTTAAAATCAACTGTAATGTTAAAACCCATAGCAGAGTGGCAAATGTATAACGTATACATTAGTGGATTTCTTTAATTAAGAAATGAGCACTTTCCAAGTTTGGACCTAATGTATCTTGATCAATCTTAAGAAAGCAATTAGAACCTCAAGCTAGTCTTCTGCAGGTCCCATTCTGTCTAGTAGAGAAGACTCAACTAAGAGAAATGATTTTAATTTCCCTGTTAAGGAAACATTTAGGGTCATTATGTACTTATCAGAAACAGTTAACAATGGACAATCACTGCAATTGTTCAGCCACTTCCTGAGAATGAATCCAATTGTCTCTATAATACCTTTGACCATGTCATTTTCTAAGAATGGAGATGATTGATTATTCTATTATTTGACCAACCACAACTATGACAGGCAATGTCATATATGTGCGTTTATAGTCTCTGGTCTAATGAAAAGTGTAATTAAACCAAAAGGGAACTTTCAAAAATGAGTGCTTTGGGACCGATGTAGAAAACTTTTGGGAGCGTGTGTGTGCGCATGTGTGTGTGCATCTGTTTAACCAAAGAGATGTGGACCAGGTAAAGAATCCCTTGACAGTGTTAAACCACACAATAAATTAGAGCGAGCTGTCTTCTGTAGCTTCCTGTGAGTGATAAAAGGGTATTGACAGTAGAATTAAGCCTGTGGGATGTGAATGTGATAACAGAACTCCTTACAGTAAGATGCTTGTTACTGCAACATTTTAAATGGAATGTTTAATTACCTTTGGCTCTCTTCCTTTCCTGATCTCCCTTCCCCTCCCCTTTTGCCCCAGTAGGGAAATATTATAACACAATGAAGAATATTTCAGAGAGGAAGGGGAAAAAATAAAAGCCCTTAAAAAAAACACATTAGCACATCAATGCTCCAAACACAGCAAAGCCCATTATCTTTTTCCATTTAAAATTAGTTTGCCCTCTGTATTTGACTACTATTTTATTACAAATAATCACCTTAGTTTGGTGGCTTCTGTGTTCTTCAATCCATTACAACTAAAATCCCAGTTAAGATTTTAAGCAAATGCAAAATTCCATCAACTTGCTGAAAGAGAGTGTGGTCTCATTTAGTAGTAATGAAATTTTATTTTAAGCAACATTATGGATATTCTGATTTGCTAGTTTAGTCACTTTAAGTGGGCAACGGAAGCTCCAGGATGTTAACATCAAGTAAATCAAACATGACAGTTTTTACTATGTCTTACACTGATGTTTAAAGTCACAAAATAACATCCCTTAAATTCTGACAAAAACAAGTCTCATGAGCACTTTACTCTGTATGGGTAAGACAGCTGACCTTTCAGGGATATTCACTCTCAATATTTGAGCAACTAACATATGACACAGAAATATCCACTGCCATCTCACTATCATCCCCTGCAAATTCCCCTCCAGAGGTTCCTGCAGGTCATAAAGAGGGGCAGTGGTGCTGAAACTCAGTGATGAATTCCATGGGACTCTGAGGCTCACCAACTTAAAAACATGGCTATTTCCTCTACGTATGGTTGTGCAAGTGACAGCATTTCTTCTCTTGACCATGATAGGATTACAATAATTTTTGGGAATCCTATTAACCAAACTGTTACTAGCTAAGAGTATTTATGGTCTTTCAGCACTCAGTTGTGCAAGCAAGTTACCTGTTCCCAGCTTCACCAGCCAAGTGGCCACCCCTTCCCACAAATGAAAATGAAAGATGTTTTTAGGAGGGAAATAAAAGCTATCTCCTGGGATGTTTCAGAGAAGCCACGAAACGCATGAACTTTTGTGACACACCCTAGAAAGTCTTAGCCTGATGTGGCAGATTCACGGTCTTTTGCTCAGAAGTCTCTCTGCTACTGTTGACGTTTCTAGATAAAATAATAGAAATGAAGGTACTTCATAGTCTATTTGTCTAGACTCTGGACTCAAGTTTTAGATTCAGATAAAAATTCCAAAACTCTTCCTGTTTCTAAAGTTGCTTACCAAAGAATATAATATAGTTTTAAACATGCAATTTGTGTTCCATAATGAGATATTTCTATAAGAGGTATGATGAGGCTGGAGGGTTGAGACCAGGCTTTGCCATTTTGTGATTGTGGATCTCACCCTCTTCCTCCATAATGTAATTCACTGAGATGCCATGGAAACATGAGGTGACAGTTCATATCATTAGAGAAGAAAGAGTGGCTGGCGTGCTGAGCTGATAGCCAGGTGGCCTGACTCCACTTTGGCCCTAGAGAGCTTGCACTGGGTCTTGAGAGACCACTTCATCTCTCTGGACTTCATTTTCTTGATTTCTTCATTTTCTTTCTTTTATTTTTAGTTTGTTTATTTATTTTGAGAGAGAGAGATAGAGTGCATGTGCAGGTGGGGCAGGGGCAGAGAGAGAGAGAGAGAGAGAGAGAGAGAGAGAGAGAGAGAGAGAGAATCCCAAGCAGGCTCCACATTATCAGCATAGAGCCTGATGCAAGGCTTAAACTCACAAAATGTGAGATCATGACCTGAGCCAAAGTCAAGAGTTGGACCCTTAACCGACTGAGCCACCCAGATGCCCCCAACCTTTATCTTTTTTCTCTGTTTTCAAAGAAGGAGGCTGGGACCAGGTGTCCCTGCTCATCCTATAACTCTCTGTTACTACTCTTTATCCACCCTGCTCAAAAAGGCAAGTTTCAGAGTCGTTAGTGTTTTCCAGTGGATGGAATGGTGGTGGAGCAGTAAGGTTTTGGAATCAGTTGCATCTGAGTTCAAGCTCGGGCCTCACTACTCTAAGCAATATGGCAGTGAGTAGATACCTAGCATCTCTGTGCCTCTGTTTCCTCATTCATGAAGATCACAATGCCATCTTCTCATAAGGCTGACAAGAAGATGAAACTTAAATTTAAAAAGACAAAGCACTTAGCTCAGTGCTGGGCACATAGTAAATGCATGTACTGGTTTTTTGTGGCTGCCTACACAAATGACCACAATCTTAGAGGCTTCAAACAAAGCACATTCATTGTCTCACAGTTTTCTAGACTAGAGGTCTGACATGGGTCTCAATGGGCTAGAATCAAGGTATCAGAAGGGCTGTGCTCCCTTTTGAAACCTATCATGGGCTAAGTTGTGTTCCCCAAAATTCTTATGTTGAAGACCTAACCTCTAGGACTTCAGAATGTAATTGTATTTGGAGATATGGTGTTCAAAGATGTGATTATGTTAAAATGAGGCTGCTAGAGTAGGTTCTAATCCAGTGAGGTTGGTGTACTTCTAAAAAGAGGAAATTTGGACATACAGAGAGATGCCAGGGATGCATGTACACAGAGGAAGGCCATCTGAGGACACAGGAAGAAGGCACCATCTGCAAGCCAATGAGACAGGCCACAGGAGAAACCAAACTTGCTGACAACTTGATCTTGGATTTCCAGTCTCCAGAACCGTGATCAAATAAATTACTATTTTTTATGCCACCCAGTCTGTGGAATTATATTATGGCAGCCTAAGAAAACCAATAGGGAACCGCTATGGGAGAATCTATCTTCTTGTCATTTCCAACTTCTAGAAGCCGCCTGTATTCCTTGGCTTGTGGCCCTCTTATGCCATCTTCCAAGCCAGCAACAATGGGTAGATTTCATCTCACACTGTGATACTCTGACTCCTCTCCTGCCTCCCTCTCCACTTATCAGGATATTGGTGATCACATTTGGTCCATCTGGATAACCAAGCATAGTCTCCCTATCTTAAGGTCAACTAACTAGCAACCTGAAGTCCGTTTTCAAACTTTATCCTCCCCTGTAATATAATATAACATATTTATAGGTTTGGGGATTAGCCTGTGGGCATTTCTGGGGGACATTATCCTGCCTACCACAATGTTCAGTTAATTTTAGCTGTTGTATGGAATGGAACTTTTGCACCAGCTTAGCTTACTTTACTGATTCCAGCAGTGGAATGGAAATTACTAAAGAATTAAATTTCACTGAGTATAAACTGGAGAATCATGCTCATTCTGTAGTTTTCTTTTGCCTCCTTCAATACAGCACAAGATTCTGCTGACATAAGACTCCTGGTGCACAGGATAAGTGATGTTCCAATGTGCTGGAATTTTAGCATTCTGATTCAGCTGATATTTCTAGCAAATTGTTGACCTAGTACTATTTATTTAGGGGTTTTCTGCTCTTGGTAGAGTGGCAATTCAAGTCAAGATTTGTCATGCCATTTCTCGCACACCTGCTGTTTTTACCTTTAGAAACGGAGGTTTCAGTGTTTATGGGGAGACCAAGGTTGTATGGTTTCCATTGCATGTTTGGCCTCCATGTGTCCAGAGAAACAAAAAGTGAAGATCATAGAAAACTGGATGATTGTACCTTCAGAAGTGTTCCCAGGCACAAAGGACAGAAATCCAACTAACAGTGGCTTAAACTAAAATGGGAATTTGTTAGTTCACATAACTATAAAATCTTGAATGGGTCTGAATCTGAGTTTGGCTAGAAACAGGGACTATGCAATTTTGGGAGGATTAAGAGTCTCTCTACTCCCATTTCTATGCTTTGTTTGCACCTACTTTGCTGTCACTCCAGGGAGAGACCCCTCAGGACTCTGGGCCCTTGTGACTCTGGCCTTGGCTTAGCCTCCCAGCAAGCCAACCCAATGCAGAGACAGCTCTTCCTTCTCCAATATCCAAGCCAAGTCCTAGGATTGATTATTCTTAGATCAGTTCAGGTCATGAGACCATCTCCAAACCAATCAGTTTGACATGGAGACACAGTACAATGATAGGCCAGGCTAAGGTCAAGGCTACCCTGGAGCCCTAGAGACGGGAGGAGGCTCAGCTCCACCCCAAACTCACGGACGGAGAATGAAGAGAAATGATTCCCAAGGAAAATTAAAATGACATCTCCAGAAAAGCGGTACTCAATATGCAGCATGCAAAAATAACTGATGTCCACCTTGGGTGAGGTTTTTATTGTTACTCTGGAGAAAGGAGCTTGTTATGTCATCTGTCTTACTTGGGCACCAAGAATCCCCTGCTGGACACAGGGCAGGCTCTCCCAGAAATTTATGGATGTTCGGATAAATGACATATAGGAACCAGCAGATATGAAATAAAGTTTGTTAATCATTTATAAACAGCCAAAGGATTCAGTTTCTATTCAGAATGAAGCAAGAGGAAGGAGAGAGAATCAGGTGGTTTGGGGAATTTTATTGGTGCTTAAAAGATAGGGTTGAGATATGGGTTTCCTCTAAACACTGGGGTTTGAGTGGAATGAACTTCCCTGCCAGGTCTTGAGGTTCCTCGTGGACTTGCCCAGATATGGAGCAAGTCATAAATGAGGAAGAATGGGGTTTGAAAGCTATCAGCAGTCAAACTTCAAACATGGGCTTAGACTCTTGATTATACTTTCTTACTCTACTTTGAGGTTAAAAACAAAACAAAACTGGGGCACCTGGGTGGCTCAGTTGGTTGAGCGTCTGGCTTCGGCTCAGGTCATGATCTCACGGTTTGTGAGTTCAAGCCCCATGTCGGGCTCTGTGCTGACAGTTCAGAGCCTGGAGCCTGCTTCGAATTCTGTGTCTCCCTCTCTCTCTGCTCCTCCCCCACTCTTGCTCTGTCTCTCTCTCTCTCAAAAATAAACATTAAAAAAAATTCAAAACAAAACATAGAAGTCAAGAGTTTGAAATCCTGCCTACGTCAAACAAGCCTTGCCTCCCAGCATTTGTTTCTGATCAGTTTTGGAAAGGGAACATGTGAAAAACTTCCAACCCACCTCCTATTAGCAAGTCTTATAATACACAAAGGAAATGGGTATGATTTGCACATGTGGGTTTCCATTAATGAGCAACAACAATGTATCTTTTCTAAGAGGAAAATGGTTATCATGGAGATAAAGCTCTGGTGGCTGCATGCTCAGCATGGTGCTAGGGTTGATATTTACAAAGATAAATAAAGCCTAATATTCCTGTCCACAGGAGCAGGTGAAGTGGTTCATGAGATCAATGCACGACTCCTAAGAGCTGAAGTGTGGATGGGGTGTTGCAGATTAGATACAAGTGGTACAGGAGGTGGTGACATATTATTTCTGACCAAGGTCTTATTGCTATCAGGGGATGTTTTAAAAAAGTGATATTCAACATGATGCTTGACAAGCTAGATGCATTTTTATGCTCTAAGACTGGATAGACATACAGAACAGGTTAAAAATAACATCAATTACATGAGTATGCAAAAAAGCAAACCATTGTACTCCACAACCCGATGGAATCTCACAGATGGTACATTGAACAAAAAAAGTTCATATAGTATGATTTCATTCATATGTACTTTAATAATAGGCAAAAGTAATCTACCACAATGAATCTAAACAGTTACTTCAGAGTAGAGGTGAGTACTGACTGGGAGGGGGTACAGGGTAGCCTTTGGAAGGTGGGAAAGGGGTTGTAAATTTTCTCATCTTGAGAGGGGTTATAAGGGTGCATATATGTAAACACCCATAAACTTAACATTTAAGATTTATTAGTATATGTGCATTTTACCTAAATGGAAAGAAAAGAAACATGGCAGAAATAGCCTAACAGTAAAAACCATACTTCTGTGCATGCAGAAGACTGAATAATGGCCCCTGAAAGATGTCCATATCATAATCCCTAGAACGTGTAAATATGTTACCTTACATGGTAAGAGAAACTTGACAGATCATGATGATTTTGAGGATCTTGAAGTGGGGAGTTTAGCCTGGATTATCCATGTGGGTCTGGTGTAATCACAAGGGGGCATTATAAGAGGGAACAGGAGAGTCAAAGGCAGAAGAGGGTGATGGGAGAAAAGAAGCAGAGGTTGGGGTGATGAGCTCTGAGGATGGAAGAAGGGGCCACGAGGCCAGGAATACTGGTGGTCCCTAGAAGCTTGGGAAAGACAAGGAAACATCCCTAGAACCTCCAGGAGGAATGCTGGCCACTAAGACTTGATTTTAGCCCACTGAAACTGATTCATTTCAGACTTCTGACCCACAGAACTGTATAATAATAAATTTGTGCTGTTTTAATCCACCAGGCTTATGGTAATTTGTTACAGCAGCTGTAGGAAACTCATACAGTGTGTATTATTTGCCAAGGAGGGATTACACTTGTATGCTATTTCTAATCTTAGTTCATCTTCATAACTGCCCTTTGAGGCTGATATTAACATTTAACCTCATTTTGCAAAGGAGAAAAGTGAGGCTCAGACAAGTGTCTCCCATACAAAAGAAGTGGAGAAACCATGATTTGGATACAGACTCCAGAGCTCAAGGTCTTCCTCACTCAGTTTTGCCCTTGCCAAGCAGAAGACGCAGCAGCAGCAAACCCGCAGAGGTCATGGTTTGGAGGACCGAGAGTGCAGCCCATGCCCCAGGAGCAGTCTCATGGCTTTCTTTCTAGTTGGCATGTTCTGCCTGCAGAACAGTCCAGCCTCCTCCAGGGTCTATGGCCGTGAGGAAGAGGGTGTGGATTTGTCAGGTGCTGTAAAAACTTCGGTGACTGGAGACTTGTTTCAGGACCATGGCAAGCATTTGAAATATTTCACTTGTGTCTACTGGGCATCACATTTCATGAAGATGGTGTGATCTAAGTTCACTAAAAAAATAAGTCTCTCCCTGAATGTCCTGTACTGAGTTGATGCTGTCAGCTGTATTCATGTACACACATGAATATGTGTTTGGTTTTACTAGGGAGTTGTACCAAGTTATTGTTCTATCTCCCCAAATCCTAGGATGCCACCAAACCCATCTTTATTTTGCAAATGTGTAGTCAGAAGACTGTTCAGCTGAACTGTACAGAGAATTACATCAACTAATACAGGAGCCAAACCTGTGATTCTGGTTTCTGGAGCTCCATATTCGATGCTACTGAAAATAGGATATGACTTGCCCAGCTAACTGAAAGCAGTGCTCATTTTTCTTTAAGCCTTCTGGATGGTTCTGCCAGGTCATACATTGAATGGCTGTGGTCTCCACTTTGCCCAAAGAAACACACTGGTTAGGACTGAAGGCTTTGCAGGCAATCAGAATACCAGCTCCATCTCCTACCAGCTGTGTGACCACTGCAGGTCTCTACCCTTCAATATATATCATGTATCTAAAACAGAATGTTTTTATTCTTCCAAACCCAGAAAGAATGTCAGATCTTTCAAGAACTTCAGGGACCATCTAGTCCAGTTTCCACATTTTATAGGTGGAGAAATTTGGCCAAGAGCAGAGGTGAGTGAGTAGGCCAATGGATGAGAGAGAAGTGAGTGGCCATTCCAACTGTATGGATACTGTCAGTGCGAGGTTGGCTGATCATGAAAAAAGCATTACCATCAGAAGCATTTCCGGTATACTATTAAGATCTATGATATGGTAATCATTTGAACAACTATGGTTATTAGTCTTATTTGCAGACACAGTGTTCAATTATGCAGAGCACTCAAGTGCAACAGTCCCATGGAAATTTCTCAGCCATCAGTGCAGAGAGACTATTTTAAATGAATATATTCAGTGGTTTCCTCAGACCTACTTATCATACACAGGAGACCAACTTCCCATGGAAAATCAGTTCACTACAAGGGGAGGCATGGGAGCTTTAAAACACTTCTTATTGCACAGTAGCTAAATAATGTTTTGAATAAATAATCTTACCTTCTTGCCATCTAGGCTGTCCAGAAGGCTATATGCAAATCTCCAAGTAAGCAGAGGTTAGTTTCTCGGCCTTGTCCTAAGGAACATCCCTATACAAAGAAATCAATACCTCATTATCCATGGAGCCCTCCTGATGCTCACAAGCTGGTTTTATGTATTTATTTGCAATGTGAAGGGAAGCAGGCTTAAAATAAATACTTATAAAAAGACCACAGCACATCACACACATATACACAATTCAATAACTACATCATATGGACACTCTTCTGGAACTCTTAGACTCAAAATATTCTGTTGGATTTCAAACACCTGTCAGAGTCACCGCTGTCACTATTGGAGAATTTTGCCAAAATTTGCTCAAATTCTCCTTTTTCTGGTTGTGTTTTCTCACACCTTTGCTGCAGACTGTGACTAAGCCAGAGCCACTCTGATGAGTCTTTAATGAAGCCTCTTTCCATTGGGAGCTTGTCAAAGTTTAGGAAGGGTTGACCATAAGAAAAAAAGGACCGGGAGTCCTATCTGGGACTTCAAAGTTTGTTTTTTTGTTTTTTTTTTCAAAATAGTTTGAACTGGCCTAAGTGGTATTAGAGGGTGATGGATGGTGCTTGGGTTGGCCTCTCAATTGAACAAAATGCATTCTACTGATGAGTGTGGCTTCAGCGAAAGACCAGGAAGCAAAGCTCTGGATTTGACTTTGTGTCATAGGGTAGAAGGTTTTCAGCTCCCTGGGCCCAAAGTCTGGAATGATAAGCTGTCCAGGCCTGTGCATTCAGCTGAAGAAAAGACTGCAGCCAGACCAGAAAAAGTTAAAAAAAAAAAAGCCTTTTCTGTAGAATCCTTTAGCCTAGAAAGGATTTCATTCAGCAAAGAGTCCATGAATGGAACCTCTAGGGATACTCCTTAAAATAGATCCAGATATTCACACATGGCCTGTCCTTTGGATAAGCTCACACATAGACTTTAGAACTACCTTTGCCATAAAGATCACATCTTTTTACACCCTCACATGCTCCTCCTGTCAGCCTCTAGCCTTAGTCTGCCCATTGCATTAGGGATTCTTGATGTTTTCTTAGCAAGAAAAGAATGGTGATAGGATGTGTCCCATTATGCAGGAGCTTGTCTACCTTAGGAATATATCACTTAGTTTGGATGCATTGGTAGAGCTTTTCAGTCCTGGGGAAAACATAGGAATACTTACTATTCTAAGGACATTTTTTTTTTTAGTTCAGTCGTGCAGTTGCTCTGTCCTTTAAGAAGTCCTGTGCTCCAAGTTTGTGTCCCATTTAATGTACAAAGGCAGCTGTGGGAGGGTGAATGAGAAGGTGGTTCTGCTGTTAGTTCTTTATTCATTTATCCAATCAGTGTGTGTGTGCGTGTGTGTGTGCATGTGCACACGTGTGTGTGCGCGTGTATTTTAAGAATAGTGCTTTTTAAATGTTTATGTATTTTTGAGAGAGAGCAGGGGGAGGGGCAGAGAGACAGGGACAGAGAGAATCCCAAGCAGGCTCCACACTGTCAGCACAGAACCTGATACTGGGCTCAAACTCACAAACCACGAGATCATGACCTGAGCTGAAACCAAGAGTTGGACGCTTAACCAACTGAGCCACCCAGGTACCTCAGTCAGGATATTCTTACTCAGAATTTACTATGTGCCTCTTTGCTAAGTGCTGGGCATATAGAATTAATAACAGAGTTCATTCCTTGCCCTCATGAAGCTTCCTTGCTTTCTAGTGATGGAGACAGAGTAAACACATATAGTACTCCCTGGATGTGATAAGAAGAAGGAATTAAATAAATAAGAGGCTGATGCTGCCAGCACTGTAGAGGAGCCTCATCAGCTGTGGGCACAGAAGGTCTCTTGGAGAAGGTAGTATTGAAGCTGAGACTTAAACCATGAGAGAAAGCCACCTAACACTGGAATCAGGAAAAGAACATTCTAGACAGAGGAAAATAGAAAATGAAAAGGCACTGGGACAGGAGAGAACTTGGTGAAATTGATATTATAAGAAGGAAAAGCTGTCTAGTAAAAGGGGAACCTGGCAAGGAAAGAGGAGAGCAAGTGTCAGAGAGGTGGGCTGAGGCAAGATCCTAGAGAAGCTTATAGGCCAGGGATAGGCATTTGGGTTTTATTTTATGTACAGTGGGAACCATTAAAATATTTTAAGTGGAAAATAATGGGCTCTGGCTGACACCTTTTAGTGAAATGTGATTCATGTGGAGGATAAATTAGAGCATGGAAACCAGGAGGAGGGGCTGGGAGATTGTCCTCGAAGTCAGACCAGTGTTGATGATGGTTTGGTCTAGAGCAATGGCAGAGGAGCAAGAATAGAGAAATAGGTGGAAAGATAGAGGGGCATACCGTGAGACTATGAGTCTAAAGATGCACTAAGCAAGGTGATGGACTTGCTGTGGAAGGGATCCCTGAATGTTAACTTAGTGGATGGTACAAAATAGATGCTCAATGAAGGTTTGATCTGAAGTGAATCACATTTAGAGTTTTAGGTTCAAATTCAGTCTTTGCTTCTTATGGATATTTAGGCTCTAGGGGAGAAAAATGAATTTCCCCTCTACTCTTCTGGGTTCTTGGCTGAGAGCCCCCCACCTTTCCCCATAATGAAAAGACAGATTAACATGAGAAAAAAATTTAGTTGTATACATACCTAAGGTAGCCCCCCAAAGATATGAGACTTAAAGGCAGTCAGACAATGAGGCTTATATACTATCCTGAGCTATATACTATCCTGATCTTTGGAAAAGGGTTAGGGGTCTGGGGCTTTAAAGGGAAGAAGGCAATTCACAGAAAGGTGAGAGGAGGTGATGTGAGGTAAGCCAAGGTAACCCTGCCATGCATGTAAGTCTCTCAGGGAGAAAATTTCTCTCTGGAAATAGCTCTCTTCTCAGTATATGCCCCTTACCTAAATTTTCTTGGGTAGGTAAGAGGGAGGTAAAAAGCTTTGCCTGGCTCTGCTGAGTCTGGATTGCTTTCAGTCCCACGTGCGGAAGTGGCACATTTTGAGATGGCACATTCTGCTTCCCTTCATGGCAAACCCTTTACTCCCTCTCAGTGAGGCTTGGAGGGGATAGCAGATCTACAAATCCTTTGTAAATGGCCGGCCACCTACATGCAAGGATTATGATGAGGACAGACATTTCTGGAGACATCAGTGCTCATACTGATTTTACCAAAGGCTCTTGGTGTTCACTGACCAGAGCTTGAGTGGCAGGTGACCAGCAGAACTTTGCATTTTATTTCTACCTCTACCCTGACTTTGAGGTTAAATCCCTGTGGGCCTTCCTATGCTGGGAAAGTGGAGAATGCTCCCTGCCCTTCCATTATTGACTTTGGATGAGTTTGTCCAGATCTTGTCAATTCAGATGCTCATTTGGCTGATGGACAAGAGGTTAGTGGGAACCAGGCTGCTACCACAGACCCATCTCAGGAAAATCAAAGAGCAGCTGGGGGCTCTTGGGGACTTATTCGTGGAGAACATTTGGGTATGTGGCTAATTATATGCTTTATTATGGCTGCTGATTTGTGCTAGAAGCTGGTACCGTGCATGTTAGCATTTAGCTCTAGTTAATGAGGTTGAGTTAAGCATTCAATATATCACTGAGCTCGCAATTTCTCCTCTTGGCTAGAACAACTTGGTGTAGAAAACTAATGGGTAATGGTGTTGGGGAAGAGAACACATTCACATAGTGAGTTTATTCCCTGTGACTTTGGGCTGTCTCCGATGTTGCATTGTGCACACACAGTATTAATGTGAGATAATTTTCAGTGGGATAAAACCCTGGGCTGTGTTAAGAGAAGTATCACTGTGATTGCTCATTAGCATAATCACAAAGAGCCCCTGTGTGGGCTCCAATGAGGCCAACTGGAACCCTGTGGTTTCTTTTGAGATAGTCTTCATGTTTTAAAAAGAAATGGAAGCTGGCACAAAAATGTATTCAGCATGTGCCACTCAGCTCAGACCTAAGTTTAACCATCACTGATAACTTTAAAATACAGAGGATAAACAAGGTTACTTTTGACCTTTGCAATGAAGAAAATTATTTGCTCTGCTTTCATTCGTATTAGGAGGGGTTGTACATGTGGATCAATGAGATAATAGACTCACCATTTCATTTTTCTTTCACTGCCATCTTTCATGTTGGGCTGAAAGAAGAAAAAAACAAAACACAAAACAATGTCCTCTATGAAAAACAACTAGATTGACCTTGATTCTTAGACATTCTTCCTCAGAGCCCAACTCCAGAGACCAGACACTCTGAAAGGTTTGGCAGGGAAGGGGTTGAGCTGCCCTGATGGGGCTGGTTACCAGAACCTCAAGTCTTCCAGAAAATCTGTTTTGAGAGCTTGCAAGCCTTCCAGAAAAGCTGGCTTGAGAGCTATCCACCCCACAACCAAGACTTCATCTCATGCGAATTAGCACATTCTCCCACTGTGTTGGGGTGTTCTATAGTGTTGTGGGGCAAGTAACTGGCTAGTTTTCCTTGAGCACTTAGTAAACACCAACCACTATGCTAGGTGTTTGAAATGCAGTACTTGACCCATCCTCATTGCTGCTTCACGGAGGCCACTGCCCCTTGAATGCCCAGATATCAAATGAGAAAAACAGAAAATACAGCAGACATCGGGAAATGACTCTTAAGTCAAACTGATTTCCAAGTTCAAAGTTCTAAACTAAAGGTGGGAAAACATTTTCCTTTAAGGAAACATAGTATGTAGTTTTGGCTTTGCTGGCTGTGAGTTCTTTGTTACAACTCACCTCTGATATAGAGGGACTGTGCCATAGACAGTATGTGAATGACAGGTGTGGCCATGTTCTACTAAAAATCTTTTACAAAAAAGGTGGATATCCAGATTCACCCTGTGCCCCATGGTTTGCTGACCCCTGTTCCTAAATGCCTGCTTCTTTTTTCTCCTCCGGGATCTTTGATGATTTCAAGCTTTGGAGTCCCATAGAGCCGGGCTCACATTCAGTCTCTGCCACTTGGTTACCATGTTGTGTTGGAGAAATCACTTATGGTCCATGAGCTTGGTTTTCCTTATCTGTTAAATGGGCTGAAGGACATCCTAAGAGGGTAGTTGAGAAAATCAAATGAGAGAATGAGTGTGAAACCTGGAACACAGAGTGTGACACTGAGAGAGCTGATGGAATGTGGCCTCAGGTCCTTGGGAGATGCTGTGCTGATCCTGCTCCTGACTCCAGGGAGAGTCAACCCAGGTCTGTGTGTGGTACCCAAGCCTCCTCACAGCAGGCAGGGAATGTTCTGGGGCTAGGGACCAGCTTTCATTCCTGTTTCTGTCTCCAAAAGAACAATTTGGCATCAGGGAACAAAAGTCAGCTTACAATGGGAATTCAGGCCCCTAAGATCCCAGAGAATGTGGGGTCTAATATTAAAGCACAAAGGAGGAAAGCAAGACATTTTTTAAAAAAGCTTTTTAGAAATGGTAAGAGATACAAAGAGCCCCTCACTGTTTTACACTTGTAAAGAGACCCCTGCCGGATTCCCAGTTCTAATCTGCAATAAAAAGCTACAGGGCTACAATAAGGCATCTGGTTCCATTGACTCACTTCCTTTTTTCTCCATAGCCTCTGGCATGAAAACTCAAACCAGTGAGACACTTTAGAATTGGCTTCAGCAGTGCTTTTCCTGTCAATCAGCTGCAGGTACTGGAAACACAAACATGGTGATATGACACAATTTCTGTTTTAATATCTGTACTTCTGATATGATCACCCTAGAGGAACCACAGTCCTCAGCTATTTACTTACAGCTCCCTGTGGCACAGAAGCCTGGGGCAATTAAACCACAGAATTAGATTGAAATAATAGTAATGGTGGTGATGAGAACACACAGGGCCAGACAGGCTGGGTCCTGGCTCAGCCTCACATAGCCAGGGTGAGTGGGCTTTGGTCATTTTATTTAACAAGTGTTATACACATTTATCTATTTTCCTTTACCGAGACAAGCAAAGAATGATTCATTCTTTTCTCTCCTATCACCTGTTTAGTAGCTTAAATCCCAAAAGGCATTATTAGCTCACATAACTAAAAAGTCTAGGGGTCTATTGGCTTCAAGTATAGCTGGATCCAGGAAGCCTAATCCATGTCATTAGAATTTAGATACCCTCACACACACTTTGTGCATGTTTTCTCCCTGCCCCCCTCTTTCTTTCTCTGCATCTCTCACTCATTTATTCATTAAATAGATGGAAAAAAATAGAAGGGCCCGATGGCAATAGTGTCGCTGAGGTTTAGAGTCAGGTGAGGGTGGTCAAAGAAGATTTGCTGCAGGAGGAAGTGTCTGTGTTTGGGATTCAACCTGTACTTACCAAATACCTACTGGACTTTTCGCCATGGTTGTCCAGTTTCCTGGACACCATCCTGTACCAACAGCATGAGAGTCTCAAGGAAAGGCTCTGACCTATGTTTTTCTTTAGCAAGTTCCCTCTGAATCTTGTGCACATTCCAGCTGAGAACAATCTTAGGGGGTAATAGCCTCTCATTCTGCAAAATTAAGCAATGAAATTTAATCCAAGCCTGCATAGTGAAGCTAGACTAGGAAGTATAAAATATGTAGGATGGATACTTTAAAGAGTTTCCAGAACACTAACTCTGGAAGGCCGTTGGATCCCTGTATTCTCTAGCCTTCCTGAGTAATGGACACAGACAACCCTGACTTACAAGTGAGCCCTGTTGTAGGTAGACAGCCTCCCTGGGACCCTATAGAAGATGGTATTGTCTTTTTCATGCAACAGTGCAGAAAGCATGGAAGTCTTGTGTAGAGTCTATCTCTAGCCAGACTTAGCTCTGGATGATGTGCCTAGAAAAAAGCCTCATAGATACTAAGATCCCGGGACATTTTCATGAGTTCCTTTCATCTATCGCTGCAATCTTGGGAAAGGAAAGTGCAGTGTTTCTAACTCATGTGCTCCTAGATCTTCTTGCTATACCAGATCTTAGTGAGGGCTCTGAAGTCTGCAGAGAGATGGCTGTGGTCACCATTTTGCTCTGCCCCCACAGGCTGACCTTGAACAACTCTGAGCCTGTTATTGAGCATTTCTGAGCCTCAGTTTTCTCCTAGGCAACACCTATCTCGCAAGATTGTGAAGATTAAAAGCAAGAACTCATGGGAGATGTTTACCATAAGATCTGGCACCTAATAAGTACTCAATAAATCTCAGCTACTTTGACTTGATCTTATTAGTACTTGACCTATGTTGTGCACAGAGAGGAGAAATAAGATTTTAATATGAGAAAGCTACCCGGTTCGTACATCTTTTGCAAACTAGTATTCGGTCAATAGAGCCTTGGGGAAAGATTTGGCTTCTATTAGTTTCTCTACTGGCCTTAATTACATAAAATTAATTATATATAATTATACAGAAATGATAATGAATATTTAGTTCCTTTCCATGAAGGAATCAACAGAACTTAGTAGTTAAGACCAAGACTTTTGGTGCAGGCGAGCCTCGTTCTGTCGCTTAACTAACTCTACAATCTTGGGCAAGTGATTTAACTTCTCCAGCCTCAATTTTCTAGTGTATAACATGGGAAGAATAATAGGATTCGTTTCACTGGCTTGTTGTGAAGATTAGTTGATTTTTGGAAGTAAAGCACCATGTTTGCTCCACGGAAAGTGGTCCTCCTCCACCACTATCACCACCACTATCAGTTACAAAGACCCTTGTCAAGAGGTGTATCTGCGCGTTCCATATGGAAAGACAGTTTTGTTGGGTTTTCCTTTTTCTTACAAAAAAATGGCTATATGGGGCACCTGGGTGGCTTAGTCAGTTAAGCATCCGATCTCAGCTCAGGTCATAATCTCACAGTTTGTGGGTTCAAGCCCCACATCAGGCTGTGTGCTGACGCCTCAGAGCCTGGAGCCTGCTTTGGATTCAGTGTCTCCCTCTCTCTCTGCCCCTCCCCCACTCATGCTCTGTCTCTCTTGCTGTCTCTAAAAAATAAAATAAAAACATTAAAAAATGGCTATGCAATAAAATGGCTTATTACTATCTACACTACTTATGTTACCGAAAAGGGGCTCTGCCAGATGGAGAAGAGAAGCTTGGATTGGAAGAAGTGGAAGAGGGGGATAGAATGACTTTCTCAGGTTACTTAAGACTGAATGTTCCAGGATCCTTGGGATTGGGATCGTGGGGTGCATCACCAATTTTTTTTTGTTGGATTTAGTTCTCTTTTCCTCCCTTTACCTGTTATCTCTATTTTTTTTTTCTTTAGATGGTTATGAATATGGAGGTCTAGATTTTGCCCCTTGAAGTTGGGTCATTGCTTTTCTTCTATGGCAAATGCTGGAAAAACACAAAAGCACCATTTGTTTCTTTCTGCTTATTCATTCTTGCAACAGAATAGCTGGAGAATGGAGGAAAGCCCTATCAAAGGCATTCCTGTTCAAAGGAAAAACTCAATGATCACTATTACTGTTGGAAGTTCCTTCTGCTGCTTTGACAGCATAATCATTTTTCTCTCCTTGATTTTTGCCTGTTTCCCTGAGGCACCTGAACCTGAGATAGTTTTCCCCCTTTCAAGATGTGCCTATTGATTAGAAGGCATTAGGGGAGACTCAGCATGGTTCTAGGGCACAACCAGGGCACACCCAGGCCACACAGAGCTGGGTCTGCATTGCCACCAGTGGGAGGCATAGCACTGCTAGGGCAGGAGAGGATTTTTGGAGGCCGGGTACAAAAGAGCCAAAAAAAACATTAAATCATAAGGCGCAATGTTGTTCTCTTTCCACCTTCTCTTTGAATCCTCAAGGAGCAGGACTCTGTCCGGTGCTAGTGTATTTTAACACCTCTATAACACTTACTAATGTCCCTTTATAATAAAGCAGGCCTTGAGGCAGGGTTTTTAGCAGCTCATAGGACCTAGATAGAATTTAATAGCTTTTATTCATCCTTATGGTTAGCTTCTGTTTATGGCAAGGGATACTGGTTTTCCACTTGCTGCAGTAATTTTAAGTTTCCTTGAACAAATGTAAGTAAAAATGAGAGTTAGGTAAAATAAAATATATCAATAACACAGGCATAGTTATGGCAAACACGTTGAAGCCTGGGAAGGTTGCCAAGAGCTAGAGTTTGGGAAAATTGCGCTCGGTGCAATGACATACTATCCCTCTTTTGGGCTTACTTCCAAGGCGGAGCCACCCTCTCATGAAGTCGGATGGCTCCATGTATCAGTCTGTGAGTCTGCATGAACACAAAAGACCAAGCTCTCCAGAGGGATAAAGAGATGGTAACAGGGGATATTTTAGCTTTAGTCTTTGGGTGTGAGTGAAAGGGGCTCACCAGGCTCCGTCCCCAGAAAGAGGACAGCAAAGAGATGAAACTTCAGAGTTTTGTCTATTGGGGTTTACATCTCAGCCACAAAAGTGTCATCACGGATTCTGGATTCACACCATCGGGTTTCAACTGAGCTCTGACACTTACTAACTGGTTAACCATGGGCAAGCCATACATCCTTGTCCTGCAATTTTCATATCTGTAAAATGGGATACTGATAGACTTACTCATAGGGTTGTTGTGCATATTGATTGAAATAACAATATAGAGTACCTAGAAAAAAAATGCCTGGAACATTATCTCGTGGTAAGTGTCTAATAAATGTCAAATACTATTATTGTCACCATCCTTGCCACCACCTTAGGTAACATCATTTCTGAGCTTCATTTTCCTTGTTGGTAAAATCAGCCTAGTACGATCTGCCCCAAAAGGTACATGGCTGATGCACAATCAATGCAGGCTCCCTTCTATTGTCTTCTCCTGAAAATGTGAGACAGGTAAGCTAATGCAAACTTCTGAATCTGTAGGTATGTGGCTTTTGTACCTTACTTAATTTTGACTGGGAGTACAACCACAATGGGGTTTTTGAGTGCAGATGCCAGCCCATCCACCAAGTCACTGGTGATGCTTGATATCCACAATTGTGGGAGGCAGATATGAATGTCAGTCATTCAAAATGGCACCTTTACCTTCTGGTGGAGTCCTTTGACTAAACAAGCCAAACAAAGTCACCCCATTTGTAAGAGTCCTTGTGAATAGCCATATTCTACCTATATATAGCATAGGTGAGCTTCTTTTCACCTAAGATAGAAACATAGACGTCTTCAGCTGCTAAGCCTGATTTTAAACCCATGTTGCTTCTCGTGGCTGAAGTTAGCACCATTTTATTAAGTTGGTAGTGAGCTATGGCTGCCCCACTTTTCCTTTGTTCATCTATCGATCTAAACTAATCACTTAATTAGCCCAGACAAGACGTCTTCTACGGTGTTAAATAACTCCAGAAACCTACTGGAGATGCTTGAGTGGACCGATTGGATTTAACCTGCATTTCATTACCTGTAGACTAAGATATGTGAAATTCAGGGCCTGGAAAACAAGCTGGATTCTGTAGTGGGAACAAATTGTGTTTAAATGTAGAAAAAAAATCCCTTTCAAAGCTAGTGGTTTTCAAAGTGTGGGCCCTGACACATGAGTGTCAGCATCACCTGGGGACATGTCAGGTCTCACTCCAGATCTCTTGAACTGGAAACTCTGGAGGTACAACCTTGCAGTCCATTTTAACAAGCCCTCTCAATGATAGCAATGGAAAACTGCTGCTTTAGGCTGTCTCTCAAGGTTATGGACTTATTTTTGTGGGTCAACCTCTTAGCAGAAAGAAGAAAAAGAGGGGATAGGCAGGAAAAAAAATCAAAAAGGTGGGGGAATGAGGGCTGAGCAACCTGGAGGGAAGACTGTGTGACCTTGGACCAGCAGCCTGGGGGCTCATTGGGAATCTGAGAGAATTATTTCAGATTCTTCTTTAGGAATGGCATGGGATAGGGAGATGTTCAACTGTGACCAGGGTGACAGAATGCTCAGAGGGTGACCAAAATGCTGCTATATTGTAGAAGTGGGAGAGGACAGTGGGAACATCTCTAGGTAACATAAAGAACACAGGAAAACCTCAATTGCTCTCAGAGGGCTTCCCCAGGATGAACACACTGAGAGTACTTAGTAAATGCTCACTGGCTTGACAAAGATTGAACCTTGGTGGCCTAGATTGGTTTTCCCCAGATAATGTTGATCTGGAAAAAGTAAGTGTGTTTATTAGGGCTGGTTTGTAGGGAAGATGAGGAATTACCCATAGGGTATCAACTGTGCCTTCTTGTCCTGTCTTCTGAGAAAAACTTGGCTTTAGAGGAAAGAGCTCCAGGATTTAGTGTGGGAACATGTGTTTTTACTAGTGTGTGACCTTAAGCAACTCACTCACTCTGTATTGCAAGTTTCTCATCTATAGAAGGAGAACAGTAGTTACAGCCAGATGTTTTTATTCAGCATTGCAGTGTGGGCACCTAATACATGCAATACTTGGCACACAGTGGTGATTGGATAAATATTTGTTTAAAAGAAAAAGAGAAAAAAGAAGGAAGATGGTTGATTATTGTGATGCTTAAATAAAATAGTGCTTTGAAAATGCCTGACATAATGCTGGGTATAAAGATATTCTGCAAGTATTATTCAGGAGGAGGAGGAGGAGAGGAGGTAAAGGAGGAAGATGATAGGATTCAGAAAACCATCTTCCAGGCATCTAGAATTGGGCCCGTATTCTTGCTGAAAATAGTCCTGCTCTTCCCATTCCTCTTCCCTTTGCAATCCATGGTTACTCCCCTTCCCAGTGACACCTTAGGAGCCATCTCACTTTTGGCTGCTGGACCCACAGCCTTCAATTTGATGCATAGTATAGTTGGTCAGATGTTTTCAGAAATGAAATGAACTGCAAGCGTGTGACCGTGTTTGAGAGTTGGTGGTGGTGGTTATTGCAAGTAGGACTGATGAGTTTTCAATCCCTGTAAGTAATTATATGTTAATTATTTTTACATTGTTCTCTTTCTAGGATAGGTAATCATTAACCTTTTGGTTAACACATTTGCCTCACAGTCAGAGTAAGCATTTTTAGTAATGCTCTTCCTGTATATTATTAAGTTATAGAAATGTCATTAGTTGCTTTCATTTACATGATTAAAGGGATGCTCTAACCTTGAGAATGTTTAAATATTCCCTGCCTTTCCTTAACTATCCCTTTGCTTTGAACATCAGTACAAAGGACCAATGTACCAACTTGATAGTTCAGGAGAGAAACTGGGAATGGTACTTATTAAATGTGCTGAGAGCTCTTCACTATTGATGAATCTCCAAAAAACCTAGGCTTTGGAAGTAAGACTTGAGTTCCCAAATCGACCTACTACCAACTTTGTGACCTTGATCAATTTACCTAAACTTTCTGAAACAAATTTCCATATATATTGTACAGGGATCTCGTATGGATTAAATAAAATATCATTTGCAAATGTATCTACAATAAATATACAAGAAAAGTTTGTTTGTTTCTTTCACCAGTCTCTTGGGCAGTTATACCCAATAGCTGTAGACCACTGGAGGAAGTAGGTACTAAGTTTCAAGCTTGGATACAGAGAGGGATGGATGGAAGAGGTTTCTGTTTTATGAGACACACAGCTCCTTCTCACTATCTGAAAGAATTGATGGGATTGTGGGCCACCTGGGTGGCTCCTGATTTCAGCTCAGGTAGTGATCCCAGGGTCATGGGATTGAGCCCCATGTCAGCATGGAGCCTGCTTGGGATTCTCTCTCTCTTTCTGCCTCTTTCCCCTGCTTGCTCGCTCTCTCTTTCTCTCTCTCAAAACAAACAAGCACACAAAGAATTGATGGGGTTTAAGAAGTATTACTCTATAACTTTGGGTCAGCTGTGATGGAGACAATCATGGGGAAAGTTCCTTTTAAGCTCCTTGCCAAAAAGAGTATCTTCTGCAATTTGGAATTTGATTGTAGATGGAACAGTAAAGATAAGGAGTGGGCCTAGAGTTTGAAAAGTGAGCACACAAAGATACATAGGGGACATTTTTCTCCAGAATGGTGTCATTACAGAGTGTGTCTTTGTGCTTTTGTCTGAGAAACATAATGGAAATCGACTCCAATGTACACGTAGTTATCCATCATTAACCATAAAATTAGCATTTTACCAGCTCTTGAGCAAAAAAGAAACAACCTAGTGGGTTTTTGTGCACAAGAAGAAATGAGAGAGAAAAAGAAGGCTACTTCCAGGGACATGGTTCTTGCCTTTTGAATTCTCTACATACAGACCAGACCCACTTTAGCAGATGGGGTAATAGTTGGTTTTTCCCATATTTGTATCAGTAGGCTTTGTTAGTTCTTGAAACATCTCTTAAAAGGCACTGGAGACCGTTCTTTTTTATTTTTTTTAATGATTATTTTTGAGAGACAGAGATAGAGCATGAGCAGGGGAGGGGCAGAGAGCAAGGGAGACACAGAATCTGAAGGAGGCTCCAAGCTCCAAACTGTCAGCATAGAGCCTGACGTGGGGCTTGAACTCACAGACTTTGTGATCATGACCTGAGCTGAAGTCAGATGCCCAACTGACTGAGCCATCCAGGCACCCTGGAGACAATTCTTAGTGGGTTATCATGCCTTCCAATCGGGCATGGGTTCATGGGACTGGCAAGGAAATAGAGCTTTAGGTCTGGCCTTCTACACCCTTAGCCTCCACAGCTTCCAAACCATGGCAGAGTTATAGGAAGATGCTGAATTGAGGAAATTCATGGGAGGAAAGGCAGAGATGAGGCTCCTCTAGGGTTTTAACTGGATAGACAAAATGGAAAACAAAACTGCTAGTAGGCTTATAGTATGACTCAACTCTTTCATCAGTGACTACGTGTTTATTCACTTCTTTGATTGAAAGCTGATGAGTAAAATGTGGAATTAGCCCCAAAGGCAGGGGCCAGGCCTTCTGGTGACATTTGCTATTATAATTGAGATGGAGTTGGTGTCTGACCTTCTGGGGATAAGAAGAATTGGCATTTTTAGGGCTCTTCTTTGGACCACAAATCATCAACGCTTGAGCTCAGGGAAATCACCAGTACTTGCCATCTTCCCTCACTGGTATTTTATCTTCTGAACACATCCTATTCAGATTGCAGTGCTTTTTCCTTTCAGCTAAGAAAGAAGCACCTCAGACTACACTTGTGAATGAGTGGCTTTATCTCACAAAGACAGTGCCAAATGATTGTCAATAAATAGGGCTTTTGCAAAGACATGTAAGAAGGTTTGAAAGAAGATGTGTTGTCATACTCAGTCTATTGGCTTATACTAGATAAGAAACAGTCAAAGACCAAATGTCCTAAGGAATGGGTTGGATGGTGCCCTCCCCTCACAAGATAGGTCCTTGTCAAATCCCTGGAATCTATAAATACTTTCCTATTTTGAAAGAAGTGCCTTTGCAGATATAATTATGTTAAGGGTATTAAGACCATGAGAATATAATTCTGGATTATTTGAGTGGGCCCTTAATCCAGTGACAAGAGTCTTTACAAAAGATACACAAAGGAGACAGAGAAGAGGAGGAAGGTGAAGACAGAGGCAGAGGTTGGGATGATGTCAAGGAACTCCGAAGTTTTGCCAGCAGTCACCAGCAGCTAGGAGAGATTCCCCCCAGAGAGTCTGGAGGGAGCAGACCTTGCTGTATTTGGGACTTCGGACCTCTACAACTGTAAGGGGACACATTTCTATTGTTTTAGGCCACCCAGTTTGTGGTAATTTGTTGCAGGACTCATAGAAAACTAATATGCCATATATCGATGATGGTGTTGGGGTCAGGGAGTAGCCCATAAGCCAAGAGATTCTCAAGGAGGCTTTCTGTGGTTCTTTATAGCAGTGCCATTGCTGTGTTTTATTTTTCTTTATAAACCCAAATCTCCCCTTTTATTAATCTACCATTGGAAGGAAAGAACGCCCTTCTGTCATCTTTGCTTAAAAAAATTGACTATTATGGGCAAGAGGCGTTCTTCCTCAACCAACATCAAGAGCTTTTCCATTCCCTTTCGTTACATTCCTAGCACTCAAATAGCCAGTCCAACATGTCTGATCACCTCAGTACATGTTTATTAGTTTCTTGAAGCCCATTTTGCCATCCTAAGCTCTTTAAGCTCTGCCTCTCTGCACCCAAGGCAGGAAGAGAATACAACCGAGGAAAGGTTATGTGTTTCTTGTTCTGTTTTGTTCGCTACCAAAATGGAAACTCTCCAAATCTTATCTCAGCTTTAACAAACCTTTGGTTACAGGAGGCATGGTAGTTCTAAAAGATCGACTTCCTCAGTTATGCCTTTCAGAGGCCCCAAAATATCAATTTTTAAGTTACCCAATGCACAAGATAAATATTTTAACCACCATTTTATTTCCATCCAGGCCAAGGGACAATTTAGAAAAGGTTCTATTCCAAGTGCATAGCCCAGTTAGTATGGAAGGGCTGCCGATGCTGTTGTTTTGAAGTTAGCCTGTCAGTCATGGTGATTGAAACATAACCCCAATGGCTTCCACAAGTGGAATAAAATCCTTCGCAAAAGGTTGCAGAATTGTAGGATGTAATAAAGTCTGCTTAGCTTCATTTCCAATGCCGCAGAGTCCTAGAGAACGAGGCCCATTTCCGTATGCCTTGGGATTTGTTCAAGTTACTTTCGTGCCTGGAGATGACAGAACATAAAAACAGACATTTAGTTAGAACCAATAGCTTTTTTTGAGTTATGGCAATAAACAAAATGTAAGTTTGCTTACTGCTAATCTGTTAGATTGCCACTAACAATTTACAAGAAACCATAGAGATGTGGGCAGAATGTGTGAAATAGTTGGATCCCAACCTTGCTGATGCCTATATTCCCTGGATCCCCACATTTTCTGGTCACAGCCCACACTCATGTCCCAGAGGTCAGCTACATGGTCTCTTAAGAATCTATTTTACAGACACAAGACTTACATACAAATGAAGCCAATTCAGACCTTTATTAATTAGGTAAGAATAGATTTTCAAACATAAATGTTTCAGAATTACCTGGTGTACTTGTTAAAAACACAGATTTCTCGAGTCTGTCCACCACATTCTGACTCAGCAGGTCTAGCGAGAGGCCCAAGAATCTGTGCTTTTTAACGAGCTCTCCATAAGAGTCTGAGATTTGGGGAATTATTGAGCTAGTGTGTAGCAGGCAGAATTAGTTTTGCTTCAAGGCTAAGTTACGTTAAGGATTTGGGTAGAACTAAAACAAATCATTTCTACTCATAAAATAGGAAACGGGGTTAATCTTAGACAGAAGAGAATCCCTGTATCATAGAAATATGTTTCATAGCTCTGGCATTCTCCCTCCACCCCAAAGGAGAACCTGTTGAAGCTTTGGCTTCTGGGCCTTAATTATTGGTATCACTGAATGAGGGTGGTCAGGAACTGGGCAAGGTAAGACTACTAGCTTGGAGGACACCGGAAAAGGCACACAGTTATAGGAAAGAGAAAAGGGCAGAGGAAAGATGAGGATTTTACAGGCTAGATTCCATAATATTGGGGGAAGACTGAAATAAAGGGTCTTGGGATATGTTTGGGGCAGCTACCGTGTACGTGATGTAGGAAGGAGTTTCGAGGAACTTTGTTGAGAAGCACAGATGGACTTCCCTTTGATGTTTTCAATAGACTTCGGTGTAGATTGACATCGCTTTTCACTTACTGTTTGCTATTGGTCTGCTAATTGGATGGCTTTGTGTGCAACATTGCAGACACAGACCTGGGTGGCTGAGCTGCAAAGACTCAGCTTTCTGCTAGGTCCAGTGTGTAGTGAGTTTAAGGGTATCCCCAATATGGGCTTGTTCAGCCCTACCTGGCACATGAAGAGAGTTTTTAGTGAGTCTAACATTATACTTTGCCTATAAGTACATAACAAGGTCAGAGAGCAAAGGGCAAACAGGGCATCCCTTTGGAATTACACCTCATTCCTTCCAGGACCCAGAACATAGAAGCCTAATCACTTCTGCTTCAGCCTTCACATTTGAGCTCAGGATCCACTGCCCCCCACATTTACTGATGTGTGTGAGGGGTGGAAAGTGGGGTGTATGTACCATTCAGTTTGCAGTCCCCCAACTCTAAAGATGGGGGCCTGTCTCATCTCTATGATATTGGGATCATTCTCTATTGTGCCCAGCACCACCCATCTTGTCTGGACATACAGGTCATCTCCCGATCATTCATCATTGCCCTTGTCCTTGAACAATTATTGACTTTGAGTCAGAGGCACCTGTGCAGGCCTGAAAATGGATGTGCCCTTTCTTTTCTCCGCCTCACCTGTCTAGGGCAGATTTATGTCCTACGAGAAGTTTCCCTCAGCTTTATTTTTGGTCTTGAACGTTGTGGCCCCATGTTATTTGCTGCAACCGCTCTGCCAGATACCAACCCTGTAATTTTTGAATCTCCGCGGAAGCCTCTATCTGTACCTGAGCAGGCTTTCTACTTACAATGCTTCTGTAACACATCCCTCACACAGCTCTGGCATCCAAACCATGTGCCTAGCTTCTGAAAGCTCTGTGTTCAGCAGTTCCTTTTCTTCAACTAGCCTGGAAGCTTGTGGGAGACAGAGTTTGCTTCTCCTGCCGGAGCACAATGAGTGAACATGTTGGGCTTTGAGGAGGCTTGGGTCTGAAGTCCAGCCTCATGACCGGCTGGCTGTGTGTCTGTAGGCAGACCAAAACATGCCTGGCCTGGGTAGGGAGAGGACTGAGTCAGTTAATATACACAAAGCCCTTCAAGCAGAGCCTAGGGCACTGTAAACACTAACAATAGCCTCTATTATAGTCATCATTTTTTATTCTCTGGATTGCGTTGGAAAGCAAGTGAATGTCAGGTGCTTAGCTACGCAGAGATTCAGTCTCATTGTTGGAGAGGGTGTATTTGGACAAGGTACTCATCTTCCCATATTCTGGTGGGATGTCGTATAGTATGTGCCCTTCGTGTGCCTAGTACCCTTCAATATTACCTTTAGACAGTGGTATTTTTCAATGCTGCTTGGGTATATCAACATATATACTTATTGAAGTGTGAGTAAGACCCTGAAGAAGTGCAAGGAGGTGAATAATGGTAACCTCAAGGCACTTCCTGCCCATGTGGGGAAATACATTGCACAGGATGCAGCAATGCAATAGATAATTGGGTGCCAGGCAACCAGTCCAGAAAATGTGGGCTTCTGGAGTTCCAAGATCAGAGAGCATGAGCCCAGAATGTGTGAAGTTTGGTTGCCATGAATGTGTGCTTTTCAAATATTTCTACACCTCTAATCTAGTGGCAGATGAACTGAGAATGTCCCCATTCCCCGCAAGGCCATGCTTGAGAGATAATAGAGAGTATTATAAAGTTTCTATCAGAGGTTTATTTTGCAGGGTAGGGAATAAAGGTAGAAGGGAGGCATTGTGACTCTGGACAGTCGAAGAGGTTTTTAGAAAGAGGAGCTTCAAATTTGGAAGGGAGTTAAAGCTGCCTGATGGAGAAAGATTAAGTTTTGAGTAAGGTTGACCACATGGTGTGTGCTGTAATATTCTCTTCCATCTCTCCCTGGACAATTCGGGGAAGCCTTGTAAGTTAATTTGCATTTTGTTGTCATGATATAGTGAGAAGCAGAGGTACCAAAGGGATTCCCCTGGGTTATGAACGGAACCATACTGACTTCTCTTTGAACACACAGGTGTCATCAGGCTCCATAAAGTTTTTCTGCACAAAATTCAACAGATCCAGCCAACCTCTGAGTGCATTCAAGGAAACATCTTTTGACCAGTGTGTCAGCGAAGGAGGTTTCTACCTCTTACTCTATCCTGCCTACACTCTGATGGGCCCAGAGGAGGAATTTCTGCTTTGAAGCTAAGAAAACAGATCAAAGTCTCTCTCTTCTGTAGGTGAACCTGGAAGGGAGCTGGCCACAGTTAATCTGACACAATGCAAAGGAACATATGGAGCCACAAAAACTCCACACACCTTCCTTCTGTTTCTTGAAGATCATGTTTCTCAATTTGCTATTCACTGGAATCACCTGGGAAAGTCTAAAAATAGACATGCCTCTATCTTATCCCTCACCGTACCCCCCCCCCCCCCCCCGCCCCCATGATTCTGATCTAATGGGTCTGAAGTGTGGCTTGAACCTCTGGGGAAAACTCATGGACTGTGACAGCAAAGAGTTCCAACCCTATTTCCTTTCTGATTCAGTTCCAAAATGTGCTCCTGTAAAACGCTCCAAATGCCTCCAGGCAAATCAGATGCTGGAGACAAGTTTCAGTAGATTTCAGATGCGAACATCCAACTTCTCCTCAAGTTGCCTGCTGCACTCTCAGCAGGGCCACACATACTGGGCAAGTGTTGTCCTTCAAAGGTAGTGGTTTTTGCCCATGAAGTTAAATAAAATGACCTGTTTTGCATCCGTACCAGGGATGCCACAGAAGTGGTTTTAAGGCAAAGTAATCACACACACCAGCAAAACAAAGCCTTGAGACACCAACATAAAATTCCTCTGTAACAAGTTTCTTCTTTTAAAAGTACTTCTTAGTTCCTAGCAGACTAGAGACACAGACATAGAAAGTCATTCCGCTCACACCAAAAACAAGAGGAGCAATTTTCTACGGGCAGGCACCTCTGACCTCTGCTTTTCAGTTTTTTTTAATAAACTGGTCTCATAAATTGGACGACAAAAGCTGCTGGTGGCAATCTCTTAGAGTAAGTGGGTAAAGGTGAAGCTGGGTGGGGGGGGGGGCAGGGAATGGCAAGAACAGAAAGCCACTTTGATTAGTTAACTCTCAGGCAATGCAATTATTCCTCCATCTTGAGATAGAAGGGGTTACCCCCAAGCACAGTGGCCAGAAACCCAGCGGTGTGAGGATAGACTCCTGAGCAGGGTGACCTCACACCAAGTTTCCTAACTTAAAACCATCCCTCTGTGGTGTGCCACATAGGCTGATTAATAACAACTTTCTGCAATGAGAAGGTGTGACTTGACTTCCCCTTAAACGGGGGCCATCCCCCAGGCCTGTGTTCATAAGTCCTTGAGGGTACAGAGAGCAGCTCCAGGCAGCGTGTGGCCAGCCCCGCACAGGAGGGGAGATGCGGTTCACTGGCTGTCCTTTATAGAGTGGCCATAGACTCGGCATTGTCACTTTTCTCTTTGAAGTGATAAATCAAACACTAAGAACCACAAACACACAAGAAAGACACTGGCCAAGCTTGTAGCTGTGAGTGATTTACAGAGACCCCGCAGGGCTCAGCACTTCCTTTATCCCACTGCCTCCTGGCAAGTGGAGCTGGGAAGGCTTTGAGGCTTGATGGTGGGAGTGAGGGGGCAGAACACAGTAAACCCGCTGCTGGAAAATTCATGGTACTCGTTGAGCATTTTCCTGTTGTCCCACTTGAAACCAGTGAGGCCTCTGTCTTGTACGTTTGTCCCTTTTCCATCCCCTCCCCTGCATCTGTAATGAGAAGTTTCTCCTTAAAAGACTTTCTCATTCTGAGGGAGCTTATGAAGAACAGGTTTTATTTGTCTCTAAATCTTCAGCTGATATTACTTTTCCCAGAGACTCAGTTGAAATGAAAAAGGATTACTTTATATTTACTTGCGTCTTTCATGAGAGAAACTAATTTTGAGGAAGAAACTCCCTACAATGTGAAATACTTTCCCTTCTTTCAAACTCTCCACAGGGGCAAAAGGAAAGCTAAAAGGTACACATGCTTTGTCATTTACTTTGTCTGACAGCTTCTTCTTATCATGCTTTGGAGGGTGACCTTCCTACAGCATATTCCTTCGCTCTATTCCTGCTCTCCTGTTATAACAGAATTTTAGAGCCAAGTATGGAGCAGGCTACCTTTGATAATTAATGGCTCTGAGAGTTTGCTGAGTGTGTTATTTAATTAATGGCACTTGTGTCTGGAGTGTGTACAACTCTGTGGTTGAATAAAAGGTGTATTTGCTGAGGGATTATAGACAAATACTCCAGGATCATCACATAGAGAATTTGTCAGGGTTCAGCACATTTAGCAACCTAATGGGGTTATTATATTTTTTTGTTCTCTGCTGTTTAAAAGGTACTGATGTTGATATAACTCTGTTACTTGTGCATTGTGTTTGAGTTTAGATTACAATCCTCCCAAACTCCTTAGGCTAATGGATAAAAATCTATTACGTGGAACGGAGCCTTTCATAAAAAAAAAAAAAAGAAAGAAAAGAAAAAAAAAGAAAAAGAAAGAAATCTTTAATGCTGTATTTTGAGAATGAAGGTGATGGTTAAATAAGTTACAGTGTGCTTCACCTATCCACAACTGCAAGGAGACTAACTTGAATTATATTCAAGTTCTACGTGGGACCAAAAACTGAAAAGTTGAAAACTAGCAAGAAAACACAGAGAACATTTCCATGCAAAGATGTCAGCAGTTCATACAGGGAAATCTCTACGGATCTATCTCTACTGTATTCAGATACAGGGGCACCTGGGTGGCTCAGTGGGTTAAGCATCCAGCTTTGGCTCAGGTCATGATCTTGTGGTTTGTGGATTTGAGGTCCGCATTGGGCTTGGAGCTGACAGCTGGGAACCTGGAGTCTGCTTCAGATTCTGTGTCTCCCTCTCTCTTTCTGTCCCTTCCCAGCTTGTGCTCTCTTTCTCTCTCAAAAATAAACATCTATGTGTATACAGACAGAGGCTTCAAATAATAAGGGTCCAGTTTTAAGCTTGTATTGTCACTCTGTGTGCCTAGACAAGTTATATCTGCTCTCTGGAAACTGTTCCTTCCTTTGTAAAACAGTAGATTTGACTCCCTTCTAGCCCAAAGATGCACAGAGTCCCTGGTTTTTTCACTAGGGACATGAAAGCTGACTGTCCCACTGATAGAAGAGATAGCTAATTGCTCACTTTTAGGACTTGAGAATTTTTTTTTCTTCAGCAAAGGGATTCCTTGCCGGGTATATAAATGTGCCTGGCAAGAGGGTAAGAACACTCACCCAATCTCCAAAGCCCAGTCAGGTGGTCTAGGGAACAAGATTCAAGCCAGGAGCCTGCCTTCTTCCCCACTCCATCCTACCAGAGGCCTCCCCTATCATGGCAGACAGTGGAAACAGAGGCACCTGCACAACAAGTTCAATTGGAGTGAGGAAAGAGGCCCTGAAGGCTGTGCTCAGCAGCTTCTCCCCCTCCCCCTCCCCAGGGTGGAAAGGGAAAGACATCTGTCCTGAGCACCTATCAGTCAGCTATTGTGATAAGGGGTGTCCGGTCTTATGTATAGAAACCAAATTTAGTCTTCACCTCAGCCCCATGAGGTAGGTATCATAACCCTAGTTTTTCAGCTGGGAAAGTGTCACATAGTAAGTACAAGATTGGGACCAGATGTGCTTACTTCCAGAGCTCAACCTCTTCACAACTGCAGGGGCCAATATGGTAGCCACTAGCCACATATGGCTAATGGGCATCAAAAATGTGACTTGAGATGTGCAGAAAATACAAAATATCTCCTAGGTTTCAAAGACTTACTCTAAAAAAGGAATGTAAAATAGCTCAATCATTTTTTTATATTATGAAAATATTACAATGATAATATTTGGATATACTGGGTTAAATATAACATAGTATTAATTTTTTTTAAGTTTATTGAGAGAGAGAGAGAGAGAGAGTGCAAGCACATGAACAGGGGAGGTGCAGGGAGGGAGGGAGGGAGGGAGAGAGAGAGAAAGAATCCCAAGGAGGCTCTGTGCTATCTGCGTAGATCCCAACATGGGGCTAGAACTCAGGAACTGAGATCATGACCTGAACAGAAATCAAAGGATTAAAGGATTGTAATCTCAACTCATTTCCTATTTCAATATATTCATTCTTGGGTGAGTTTGCGGGTATTGATAGGTATTTTAAGAGTCATAGTCAACAGAAGTTATATTTTTAACTGCAATATCACAAAAGCTTACCCAGAATGAGGGGAAGGTGTTAGGTTTGACTGAAAATACTTTCCTTTAAAATTTTTGCACTACATTGCATTTCCATCAAGTCTCATTCTTTTAAAGGATTAAAGAAATTAAAATTAACCACACACAAGATCTTCCACCTTAAAAGAAAAAATTGCCTGGAGAGATAACAGATCCTTGAGAAGAGAGTAATAAAGCAGGACTTTGATAGGGGTGTCAGAGATAAATGCTGATTTTGCTATGGTAGGCATATTCCTTGTTCCAAGTTGATAACTCTGGAATCTGTGGAGCCACCAGAGAGATTGGATAAGAGAGTGGGGTAGCGATCTAAGAGCAGCCTAGAGCTCAACAGTGCCAAGATAGGCTTCTGTCTGTGAGAAAGCTGCCTCTTTCTATAGCTCTAACTCTAGCTAATCATTTCTAATTAAAAAATGATTCAAGCAATATCATGGGCTTTCACTTCTTCAAGGCAATACCACACTGTCAGTTTGCAGCTTAAAGTGCCAACAGTTCTAAACTTTTTGTGGGCCTCATTGGAACAAGATGTAGAGCTTTAGCAGAGGGAAAATTGCTAAGAACATCTAATTACATTCAAAGCCATTTTTACCTGTCTTAAAGGAATGGAAATGATCTTCCAGTTTTTATAGACCTTCTTGACCTAAAGATATCTGCTGGCAGAAAGAGAATCCTCAATTGGGTTCTTTTAATGCTTTAATTATTACATGATCTATCATTTTACGCACTGACTCACACACTTCGAAAAATCTCTTAAATACGCATTAAAATTGATTGGCTAATCCTAGACCATGGGGTGGCTCTTTGGAGGGCATGTAATTGTGTGTGGGCATGGGGGTTAGGCACAAGTGACACAGAGTCAACTACTTTATGGTGGGATAAGGTAGAGAAATCAATTTGGTCACAGGTACTGTTGACATTGTACTGCTGACTTGCACAGAACTCAGTTACATGCTTGCATGTTCTTGAATCAGTCTTACTGCTTTGGAGTCACCATCATTTCCTCAAAGGTAGGGATATACTTCACCTCCTATGCCTCAGTGTTTGGCTCAAAATGGGATCTCAATAAACAGTTGGTGATTGAGTCCTAGAACCTCAAGGTTAAGAGGGTCCTCTAGGAAGCAGTCTGTGCTCCTATTGAGCCAGGGCTCTTGATGGCAAGTAAGGAAACCCCAGTTCCAATAAGCTTCTGGGGAAAAGTGACATAATTACTGACCTTTTAACTGTGAAGGGTAGGGGCTTCTCCTGCATTACAGTTCTCCAAATGGTGATCAGGATGACTGCCAGTAATCTCAAATATGCATCACCCCTTCAAGGGCTTCTCTATGTAGAGACACCAAAGGGTAGAGAACTCTACTAAGCTGAGTGGGGTAACATGCCCAGACTGTGGCCAGTGGATGAGATTGGCAGTTCCAAATTCCAGTGTCTGCCGCACCCCATCCTATTTTCTGCTTCAATCTCTCAACAAGCTTTTCAGTGTTTTGAAATCCAAGAGTTAATTTCAGACTCTTGGTGAAAACCCTATCTTGAGAGGAAACCCTAACTGAAAGGTCTTGAATGGAGCCATTGGGAATCCTCATTGATCCCAGGAATGGAACATCTAATACGTTATGGTCCAAGGTTGATTAGCTTTGATTCACTCCTGCTCACCAAATGCAATTTTGGCTTTTAGGAAAATACTCAGTCTGTAACTATGGCTGCATAGAGAAACGTGACAGTACTCTTTAGCAGAGTTGTGAGAAGTGGATAAAATGACCCCTAGCACAGAAATCGTCAAATTCTGGCTCCTTTCTTGAAGTTAGTGAAGAAGCAAGAGTAAGGGGTGTCTTAAGCCTCAGCTTCATTGTATAATTTTTATTGTTAGTTAGCTAGGGTGTAAGTGGGGGAGGGGAGGATGTTTCTAAACAGAGACCCACCAATTTTACTGTGAAAGTAAGTGTGGGCTCCAGAGTCAGACTGCCTGCACTTGAACCCTGGCTCTCTGTGTATAACCTAAGAGTCCTTGGGCAAGATCCATAGTGGTCATAAGCCTCCATTTCCACATCTGAAAATCAGGACAATGTCCACGGTTGCTGTGGGATTTAACTGAAATAAACCCTGTAAAGTGCTTGGTATAACTTGTCCATAATAAGTGTTCCATGAGTGGTATTGTTAAGAATCATTAATAATAACATGTCTTCTCTCTGGTGATCTCCATTACTTAGTTCCTGAAATCATGATCTTGTTGGCCAGTGTGGCCTCTTAAATTCAGGGAGATGGCCAAGAGGAGGAGAATAGACTCTCTGATGTAGGAGCAGAGTGTCTGTAAGGATTACATGCAACAATTATTCTTTTCTGTTTAAGTCTATTATGGAATAATTGGATATCCAGCCAGCAATTAGACTGTATGTTAAAGTCAATCTCTTCCTTCCTTTTATCTTTAAAATTTTTATCTGATTTATTTTTAGTCCTTCTTAGGATGAAATATAACGTATACAGAAAAATGCAAAAGGTATATATAAATGTGCTATACATACATACACACACACACACGTATACATACACGCACAGCTTATAGAATTAATACAAAACAAACACGTCTTGCCACCAGCAATGGCAAGGACTAGAACATTGCCTCCACCCTCCCACAAGCCACCCCCCATTTCCGTTCCCAATAACCACCCTTTCCTGCCTTCCCCATAAGGTAAACCACTGGACTGATTTTATGGTGATTGCTTCCCTGCTTTCCCTTATAATTTCATCCTCTGAATAACTGTATCTGTAAACACTATAATTTATTTTTGCCTGTTTTTGAACTTTACGTGAATGTGCACACATATATGTGTTCTTTTGTGTTTTTGTTGCTCCACATTCTTGCAAACACTTGATATCATTCTTGCAAACTTTTGACTATTGTGGGTGTATAGTGATAGTTCATTGTGTTTTAAGTTTACACTTTCCTGATGGCTAAAGATTATTGGCCATTTTGATACCTTTCCAAAGTGCCTGTTTCAATCTTTTTGTATTTTCTATTGGGATGTTGACTTTTTCTTAATGATTTGTAAAGTTTCTTTTTTCTTCTTTAAAAAAAATCTCCAGGGTGCTGGTCCTTTGTTGGTTACATATGTGGCAAATACCTTCCCCTATTCTGTGTCTTGCCTTTTCTCTCTCTCAATGGTGTCTTCTGATAAACAGAATTTATTTTAAGGTAGTCCAACTTATCAATCTTGTTTTTATGATAATGCTTTTTGTGTTCTATTTAAAAAGTCTCTCTCTATAGCATGATCATGAAGATAGTCTCCTATATTATCCTCTAAATGCTTTATTGTTTTATACTTCCAATTTTGAAGTATAACCCACCTGGAATTGACTTTTGAAGAAGGTGTGAGGTAGGGTATAGTTTCATTGGTTTTCTAAATGGATATCCACTTTGCCCAGAGTCTTTTATTGGAAAGATTTTCTTTTCCACACAGCTCTGTGACTTCATTTTAAACATAAATCAAGTGTTCATATATGCCTGGATCTGGGCTTTGTATTTTGCTCCATCTGTCTACTTATCCTTACATTGATACCTTGCTCTTTTACTTTTGTAGCCTTGTAATAAGTTGATATCCTGTAGAGTAAGCCCTTCTCTGCATCTAAGTTGTTTTTTAATAGTCTCTGGCTACATTTCCACAAGCATAATTAACTTGTAAATTTTCGCCACCACCACCACTACCACCAAAAATAGCCTATGGTCATTTTGGTCTGAGTTACGTTGAATTTACAGGTCAATTTGAATTGAGTCTTTATGAAATTGAGTCATTCATCTCTCCATTTATTTAATTATTTTTTTTAAATGCCTCTTACTAATACTTTCTAGTTTTTTGTCTAGAAGCTTTCATATCTTTATTCCTAGGCATTTGATTTCTGATATTAATACAAGTATCCCCTGCTTTTTGAAAATTCTCTTTCCACCACTTCACTTTGACAGAAGACCTACATTAGTACCTGTTTTTGCTAAAAGAAATATGAATTGGATTTTTGCTTTTGTGAAAAAGGAAAAAAAGCAAAAATTGTGTTCAGCATGTGTTTTGCAATGAATACCTCAAGCAGGGAGAGCAGCCCACCAAGCTCCTTCTCAGGGAACTACACTCAGCATCTCAGCATCAAGCCACTATGGCCTTGACCTGTGTCTGTGAGCATCTGTGCTTTATCTCCATTTATTTTGTGCATCCATTAGCAAAATGTGTCCTGAAGTGATGTGTCTAAAAAAGCCTAAGAGAGTTTATTTTTGGGTCTGGGAATGCTCACAAAGTTTTCCATATAATAAGTTAATGGTAATTGCTTCTTTGCTTTACACCATTTCAGCTTACAAAAGGTTTCAAAGGAACACTCTACTTATAGATAGTGGGGAAACCTGTATAAGCTAACTTCAAATTTTTTTTCATTTTCTAACTGTGTGGCTGTTATGGACTGAATGTTTGTGTCCCTCCAAAATTCATACATTGAAGCCCTAAACTTCAATGTGATAGTAATAGGCGGTAGGGCCTTTGGAAGGTAATCAGGTTTAGGTGAGGTCATGAGGATTGAGGGCCCCTATGACCTTATAAGAAGAGTAAGAGACTAAAACTTGTTCTCTCTCCTCCATGTGAGAACATAGTGAGAAGACAGCCATCAACAAGACAGGAAGACGGTTCTTACCAGAACTCATCAGTGCTGGCACCCTGATCACACAGCTGCCAGAACTTGTGAAACATAAATTTCTATTGGTTATGCCACCCAGTCTGTGGTATTTTAGTAGCTCATGCTAAGACAGTGGCTAACTTTAGTGTCTGACTTCTGATTTCAGCTTAGGTCATGACGTCACGGATTGTGAGTTTGAGCCCCACTTTGGGCTCCACACTGACAATCTGTGGAGTCTTCTTGGGATTCTCTTTGTCTAACCCTCCCCTGTGTGCTCTCTCTCTCTCAAAATAAATTAAAAAAACTTAAAAAAAAGTTTACAGGGAAGGGCCAACATGGCAGAGAAGTAGGGGGAAACCATATGTCCCATGTCTCTCAAACAAAGAAGCCAAAGGACTTTAAACACCAGGGCCTGGGAGGAAAAGAGACTGAATCTACTAGGAAGAAAATGGGAAAGCTAGAAAAAAGATAGAGCAGTAATATAGCAGTGCTCACAGGTGCAGAGCACACAACAAGCTTTTAAAACACATAAGGGACAGAAAAATAGACATAATTATGAAATGAAAGAATTATCCTCAAAAGAATTCCAGGAAGTAGCGACACCTAACTAATTGATCAAAACCGACTTAAACAATATAACAGAACAAGAATTTAGAATAATAGTCACAAAATTAATCGCTGGGCTTGAAAAAAGCATAGAGGACAGCAGAGAATCTATTGCTACAGAGATCAAGGGACTAAAAAATTGTCATGATGAATTTAAAAAATGCTATAAATGAGGTGCAAAATAAAATGGAAGTGGCCACAGCATGGATTGAAGACACAGAGGAGAGAATAGGTGAATTAGAAGATAAAATTATGGAAAAAGAAGAAGCTGAGAAAAAGAGAGATAAAAATATCCAGGAGTTTGAGGGGAGAATTAGAGATCTAAGTGGTGCAATCAAATGGAACAATATCCATATCATAGGCATTCCAGAAGAGGAAGAGAGAGAGAGAAAGGGGCTGAAGCTGCACTTGAACAAATCATAGCTGAGAACTTCCCTGATCTGGGGAAGGAAACAGGCATTGAAACCCAAGAGGCACAGAGAACTCCTTTCAGACATAACTTGAATCGATCTTTGGCATGACATATCATAGTGAAACTGGCAAAATACAAGGATAAAGAGAGAATTCTGAAAGTAGCTAGGGATAAGTGGGCCCTAACATACAAAGGTAGACACATAAAGGTAATAGCAGACCTATCTACTGAAACTTGGCAGGCCACAAAGGAATGGCAGTAAATCTTCAATGTGATGAACAAAAAAAATATGCAGCCAAGAATCCTCTACCCAAAAAGTCTATCATTCAGAATAGAAGGAGAGATAAAGGTTTTCCCAAATAAAAACTGAAGGAATTCATCACCACTAAACCAGCCCTAAAAGAGATCCTAAGGCGGATTCTGTGAGTGAAATGTTGCAAGGACCACAAAATACAAGAGACATCACTACAAGCATGAAACCTACAGACATCACAATGACTCTAAACCCATATCTTTCTTTTTTTTTTATTTTTTTTTAACGTTTATTTATTTTTGAGACAGAGAGAGACAGAGCATGAACGGGGGAGGGTCAGAGAGAGAGGGAGACACAGAATCTGAAGCAGGCTCCAGGCTCTGAGTGGTCAGCACAGAGCCTGACGCGGGGCTCGAACTCACCGACCGAGAGATCATGACCTGAGCCGAAGTCGGACGCTTAGCTGACTGAGCCACCCAGGCGTCCCTAAACCCATATCTTTCAATAATGACACTGAATGTTAATGGACTAAATGCTCCAACCAAAAGACATAGGGTATCAGAATGGATAAAAAATAAAACAAAAAACCCCCCAAAAAACCCAAAAAAAACCCCCCAAAAAACCCAAGACCCATCTATTTGCTGTCTACAAGAGACTCATTTTATCATTTTAGACCTGAGGACACCCTCAGATTGAAAGTGAGGGGATGGAGAACTATCTATCATGCTACTGGAAGTCAAAAGAAAGCTGGAGTAGCCATACTTATATCGGACAAACTAGACTTTAAATTAAAGGATGTAACAAGAGACAAAGAAGGACATTATATAATAATTACAGGGTCTATCCATCAGGAAGAGCTAACAATTATAAATGTCTATGCATCGAATTCAGTAGCCACCAAGTATATAAAACAATCACAAATATAAGCAACAGTATTGATAAGAATGTGGTGATTACAGGAGACTTTAATACTCCACTTATAGCAATGGATAGAACATCTAGACAGAGAATAAAGAAACAAGGGCCCTGAATGATAAATTGGATCAGATGAACTTGACAAATAAATTTAGAACTCTGCATCCCAAAGCACCAGAATATACTTTCTTCTTGAGTGCACATGGAACATTCTCCAAGATAGATCACATACTGTGTCACAAAACAGCCCTTCATAAGTATACAAGAATTGAGATTCTACCATGCACACTTTCAGACCACAATGCTATGTAACTTGAAATCAACTACAGGAAAAAGTCTGGAAAACCTCCAAAAGCATGGAGGTTAAAGAACATCCTACTAAAGAATGAGTAGGTCAACCAGGCAATTAGAGAAGAAACGTAAAAATATACGGAAACAAATGAAAATGAAAATACAACAATCCAAACGCTTTGGGATGCAGCAAAGGCAGTCCTGAGAGGAAAATACATTGCAATCCAGGCCTATCTCAAGAAATAAGAAAAATCCCAAATACAAAATCTAACAGCATACCTAAAGGAAATAGAAGTAGAACAGCAAAGACACCCCAAACCCAGCAGAAGAAAAGAAATAATAAAGATCAGAGCAGAAATAAACAATATAGAATCTAAAAAAACAGTAGAGCAGATCAATGAAACTAAGAGTTGGTTTTTTGAAAAAATAAACAAAATTGATAACCCTCTAGCCAGGCTTCTCAAAAAGGAAAGGGAGATGACCCAAATAGATAAAATCATGAATGAAAATGGAATTATTACAACCAATCTCTCAGAAATACAAGCAATTATCAGGGAATACTATGAAAAATTATATGCCAATAAACTGGACAACCTGGAAGAAATGGACAAATTCCTAAGCACCCACACACTTCCAAAACTCAAACAGGAAGAAATACAAAATTTGAGCAGACCCATAACCAGCAAAGAAATTAAATCAGTTATCAAAAATCTCCCAACAAATAAGAGTCCAGGACCAGATGGCTTCCCTGGGGAATTCTACCAGACACTTAAAGCAGAGATAATACCTATCCTTCTCAAGCTATTCCAAAAAAATAGAAAGGGAAGGAAAACTTCCGAACTCATTCTATGAAGCCAGCATTACTCTGATTCCCAAACCAGACAAAGACCCAGAAAAAAAGAGAACTACAGGCCAATATCCCTGATGAATATGGATGTAAAAATTCTCAATAAGATAAGGCAAATCAGATTCAACAGCATATAAAAAGAATTATTCACCATGATCAAATGGGATTCATTCCTGGGCTGCAGGGCTGGTTCAATATTCACAAATCAATCAATGTGATACATCACATTAATAAAGGAAAAGATAAGAACCATATGATCCTGTCAATCGATACAGAAAAAGCATTTGACAAAATTCAACATCCTTTCTTAATAAAAACCCTCGAGAGAGTCGGGATAGAAGGAACATACTTAAACATCATAAAAGCCATTTATGAAAAGCCCACAGCTAATATCATCCTTAATGGGGAAAAACTGAGAACTTTCCCCCTGAGATCAGGAACACGACAGGGATATCCACTCTCACCACTGTTATTTAACATAGTGTTGGAAGTTCTAGCATCAGACAACAAAAGGAAATCAAAGGCATCACAATTGGCAAAGATGAAGTAAAGATTTAACTTTTTGGAGATGACATGATACTATACATGGAAAACCCGATAGACTCCACCAAAAGTCTGCTAGAACTGATGCATTAATTCAGCAAAGTCTCAGGATACAAAATCAATGTACAGAAATCAGTTGCATTCTTATACACTAACAATGAAGGAACAGAAAGACAAATAAAGAAACTGATCCCATTCACAATTGGACCAAGAATCATAAAATACCTAGGAAAAAACCTAACCAAAGATGTAAAAGATCTGTATACTGAAAACTATAGAAAACTTACGAAGGAAATTGAAGAAGATACAAAGAAATGGAAAAACATTCCATGTTCATGGATTGGAAGAGTATCAATGCAATGCCAATCAAAATTGCACCAGCATTCTTCTCAAAGCTAGAACAAGCAATCCTAAAATTTGTATGGAACCACAAAAGACCCCAAATAGCCAAAGTAATATTGAAGAAGAAAACCAAAGTGGGAGGCATCACAATCCCAGACTTTAGCCTCTACTACAAAGCTGTAATCAGCATGGTATTAGCACAAAAGCAGACACATAGACCAATGGAATAGAATAGAAACTCCAGAATTGGACCCACAAAAGTATGGCCAACTAATCTTTGACAAAGCAGGAAAGAATATCCAATGGAAAAAAAGACAGTCTCTTTAACAAATGGTGCTGGGAGAACTGGACAACAACATGCAGAAGAATGAAACTAGACCACTTTCTTACACTATTCACAAAAATAAACTCAAAATGGATGAACGACCTGAATGTGAGACAGGAAACCATCAAAACCCCAGAGGAGAAAGCAGGAAAAAACCTCTCTGACCTCAGCCGCAGCAATTTCTTACTTGACACATCTCCAAAGGCAAGGGAATTAAAAGCAAAAATGAGGGGCGCCTGGGTGGCGCAGTCGGTTAAGCGTCCGACTTCAGCCAGGTCACGATCTCGCGGTCCGTGAGTTCGAGCCCCGCGTCAGGCTATGGGCTGATGGCTCGGAGCCTGGAGCCTGTTTCCGATTCTGTGTCTCCCTCTCTCTCTGCCCCTCCCCCGTTCATGCTCTGTCTCTCTCTGTCCCAAAAATAAATAAAAAACGTTGAAAAAAAAAATTTAAAAAAAAAAAAAAAAAAAAAAAAAGCAAAAATGAACTATTGAGACCTCATCAAGATTAAAAGCTTCTGCACTGCAAAGGAAACAATCAACAAAACTAAAAGGCAACCAATGGAATGGGAAAAGATATGTGCAAATGACATATTGGACAAAGGGCTGGTATCCAAAATCTATAAAGAACTCACCAAACTCCACACCCAAAAAACAAATAATCCAGTGAAGAAATGGGCAGAAAACATGAATAGACACTTCTCTAAAGAATACATCCAGATGGCCAACAGGCACATGAAAGGATGCTCAATGTCACTCCTTATCAGGGAAATACAAATCAACACCACACTCAGATAATACCTCATGCCCGTCAGAGTGGCTAAAATGAACAAATCAGGAGACTATAGATGCTGGCAAGGATGTGGAGAAACAGGAACCCTCTTGCACTGCTGGTGAGAATGCACACTGGTGCAGCTGCTCTGGAAAACAGTGTGGAGGTTCCTCAAAAAATTAAAAATAGATCTACCCTATGACCCAGCAATAGCACTGCTGGGAATTTACCCAAAAGATACAGGAGTGCTGATGCATAGGGGCACTTGTACCTCAATGTTTATAGCAGCACTTTCAACAATAGCCAAATTGTGGAAAGAGCCTAAATGTTCATCAAATGACAAATGGATAAAGAAAGTTGTGGTTTATATATACAATGGGATACTACTTGGCAATGAGAAAGAATGAAATCTGGCCTTTTGTAGCAACATGGATGGAACTGGAGAGTGTTATGCTAAGTGAAATAAGTCAGGCAGAGGGGCGCCTGGGTGGCTTAGCCGGTTAAGCGTCTGACTTCGGCTCAGGTCATGATCTCACAGTTTGTGAGTTCAAGCCCCACATCGGGCTCTGTGCTGACAGCTCAGTGCCTGGAGCCTGCTTGGGATTCTGTGCCTCCCTCTCTCTCTGCCTTTCCCCTACTTGTGCGCTCTCTCTCTCTCAAAAATAAAATGTGAAAAAAATAAAAAATAAAGAAATAAGTCAGGTAGAGAAAGACAGATACCATATGTTTTCACTCATCTGGATCCTGAGAAACTCAACAGAAGACCGGGGGGAGGAGAAGGGGGGAAAAAGTTACAGAGAGGGAAGGAGGCAAACCATAAGAGACTCTTAAATACTGAGAATAAACTGAGGGTGGATGGGGGGCTGGGGGGAGGGGAAAGTGAGTGATGGGCATTGAGGAGGGCACCTGTTGGGATGAGCATGGGTGTTGTATGGAAACCAATTTGACAATAATTCATATTAGAAATAAAAAAGCTTAGATATATTGATCTTATATTAAGAGGTCTTGTTAAGTTTAATCACTAATTATAGTTGTTTCTCAGTAGATTCATTTCTGTTTTCTGCATGTATCAAACTATATACAAATAATGACAGTTTTATTCCTTCCTTTATAATCCTTCTATCTTTTGTTTATTGTTCTTTCCTTACTGTTCTACCTAGGGCCTTGAGTACATTGTGAAAAAACAGGGCTCATAGTGAATATTCTCATTTACAATCTCAGATAAATAGTTTACAGTGTTTCACCCTGAAGTACACATTCCCTCTAGTTCTAGTGTTCTGGAACTTTTGTATTTATTATGTTGGATGTTGAATGTGATTAATATATTTTTCTGCATCTACTGAGATCATCCTTTCACCTAGCTTTTATTAGTCTGGTGAAAGAGTGCTTGAGAGTCTAATGTAAAAGCACACTGCATTGGTCATAATGTATTATCCTTTTCATAGATTGTGAATTCTCTGTCTCTCTCACACACACACACACACACACACACACACCATCTGTCTACCTTTCTGATATATTTTAGGACTTTGGTATCTGTGTTTCCATGTGCCATTAGTCTGGAGATTTCCTTTATGTTATGTTCTTGTCATGTTCATGTGCAAGGCAATTCCTACAACAAATTGAGAGGTGCAAGAATTTCCTTCTCTTTCATTTTATTTTCTGTCAGAATTTTTCCAACAGTCATACAGATGATAATAATCTTATTCAGATTCTTGTTTCTTAATTGCATAGTAGAAATCAGCAGTAAAGTTATCTGGGTCTAATGCTGTCATTGTGAGAAGGGTTCTAATTTAGGTTGGACTTCGGTTTTAAATTTTTTTTTTAGTATTTCTTTATTTTTGAGAGACAGACAGAGGGAGACACAGAATCCAAAGCAGGCTCCAGGCTCTGAACTGTCAGCACAGAGCCTGACACGGGGCTCGAACTCACGAACCGTGAGTGAGATCATGACCTGAACTGAAGTTCACACTCAACTAACTTTTTTACTTTGTGTCAGTTTGGGTAAAATGTATTTTTTCTAGAAATTTACAAATTGAACCCCAATTTTCAAATTTATTGGCCTAAAATTATTCGTTATATGCTCTTTTCCTTTTTAATGACTGCAATATTCAGATGTTTAACATATTACTTTCAGCTTTTATTTCCTTCCATTAAATGCACAGCAGTCATAATTTAAAGTAAGTTACTCTATAAACACGTTTAGTTGCATCTACCATTTTTAGTTTTCTTCATTTAGTTCAAAATTGTTTCTAACTTCCATTGATTTCTTTTTCTTTAGAATTCCTTTTGGATGAGTCTGCCAGTGACAAATTCTCTCAGCCTTGTCAGAAAGTGTGTTTATTTCACTTTTATTCTAAAAGAACGTGTTAACTGGCTATAAAAATCTAGGTTGATGCTTATTTTCTTTCAGCTCTTTAAAGATGTGATTCCATGGTCTTGTCATTTTCTTTTTTGCTCTTGTTGCCTTTGGTCTCTTCCTTTATTACTCCTTTGAATGTAAGGTTTTCCTACCCTACCCCCACTATTAAACCTGACAACTCACTCTTTGTCCTTCTGCAGTTTTATCATGATAAGCTTAGGTGGGGATGCCAAATCCCCTGCTCGGGGTATGGTGTGTTCTTGAATTTTGGATTGGTGGCTTTTGCCAGTTTTGAAAAATTCACAGCTATTATCTCTTTAATTATAGCTTCCATTGGAAGTTTTGGAATGGTGAATACATATCTATGAGGCTTTCTCATTATATTTTATGTCTTCTGACCTTTCTTATCCTTTTTCCCACTCTTCCTTCATCTCTTACTGGTTCATGCTGAATATTTTCATATGGCTCATCTTTAAAAATTTAGTAACTTTCCTTTTCCTGCTAAATTCATTCCTGGGGTTATTGTATTTTTGTGTTCTAGAATTTCTATTTGGTTCTTTTTCACATCATCTCATTTTCTTATAGATCCCAGCTCTCAGGAAAGGTTTTTAAAAATCTTTCCTTTCTAGAAACAAGTTAAACATAGTTATTTTAATGACTACTTCTGATCATTCCGATTTTAGGTATCCTATGATTCTAATCTTAATTGTATTGACTCGTCTCCAAATATGCTATGGGGTATGTGTGTGCACATTCATGTGTTGGGCATTTGAAGAAAATAATTTGTAGACATGATTTAAAATCTTGGATGATATTATTTTCTTCCAGGGATTATTTTTTCTTTGCTTCTGCCAGGAACCTAATAAGACTAGCAAGTTGGGATCTCACATTTCCAAGACTGAAACTTTCTTGATTGCCCAGATGATTTGAAATTGTGCTGCCGCTGCTAGCAGGGCTGGCTTACATCTGGGTCACTCTTTTTTTTTTTTTTAATTATTTATTTAAAAAAAAATTTTAGTGTTTATTATTTGAGAAAGAGACAGAGAGCAAGCAGGAGAGGGGCAGAGAGAGAGGGAGACACAGAATTGGAAGCAGGCTCCAGGCTCTGAGCTTCCATCACAGAGTCCAAAGTGGGGCTCAAACCCAAAGACCATGAGATCATGACCTGGGAAAAGTTAGCCACCTAAATGACTGAGCCACCCAGGCGCCCCTGGGTCACTCTTTTTTGAACGGTATCACCTTCTCATATTTTTGCATGCCCACCCAGGTATGGAGATTTAGAAAGTGCTCTACTATTTGAAACCTAGGTTTTATTGTTTTAGCCCCATCTGCCTCTCCAAGATACAAATACCCTCAGCAGAAAAGCAGCCCCAAATGCTAGGCTCCTCTCTGGATTTCTAGCTGCTCTTGCATCTTGACCTTATTATATTCCCTTGCTGCTTTGTTACCTTTTAGCAGATGTTTGTGTATATTCTATACAATTTTTTCCTAGTTGAACACTGTGGGATATTTAATTCAAATTATTTTGTATGGTAAGAATAAAAGCAGAAGTCATACCTTTTCTTTTCTCTTTTGGTGGTCTGAAAATATCCTGCCCTACAGGTTGTATTCTTTAATTACTGTTTAAACTAATTTATCATTACCTGAACATTTCCATAATTTATCATCTTTAAAGTATAATTGAAATCACAGGGAAAATAATGAATCTACATATTGGCACAAGTAATGGATACTTATAGTCTCCACTGCTCACCATTTGTGATAAATTGGAGGTAGCGGAACATATTGAAATGTCTCTTGTATCATCAGAGAAGTATTAAATCTAGAATGAGCACAATTTAGAGCTGTTTTTGCTAGTGTATTTCCTAGCCATTACTTTGCATTATTCTAAGAAAAACCTTAGGATATAATTAAGGTGCTTTCCACAATAGTATTTCGGATACAGGAAAAGTGAGGCACAATAGAATGATGTGTCCAAGTCCACAGAGTAAGTTTAGTGACTATGTTCTTAGGGAGCGAGCTTAAATTATTTAAGACATTTCCATTGACAGTAAAAAACAACATGGCAGACAATCCATACATTATTCTTAGGAAACTGAAAGTTGTCTTTTTATACTTTGATTTGGTGGTGAACATGTCTAGTGCTTAGGACAAGTGACTAAAAAATATATATATATTCTTTTTTGGTAGGGGGGCTGAGACATAATTTTCACCTTACCAGTCTTTTCTTTTTAAAGCACATTTTAGAAAGTTCTGTGTAAAGCTCCAGACAAGCATTTTCTTTAGAGGGGGAGGCATTATCTGCCACCTGACTTTCTCTTGATTCCAGATTTTTTATGGGAGGCTCTAGTAGGGGAAACAATATTTGCCTAGTGACAGGGTTGCAAAATGGTAATAGGTCAGTGCATTGGGGTCTGGGAAGGGCATAGCATGGATGGCAGGTATCTATCCCCTAAATGACCTGGCCACAAGAAAGTGAAGGAGAGCTCCCAAGATGGCTTCCATAGCACTGTCTTTCCTTATTTACCATTAAATGAGGAAAGAGGAAAAAGAAGGGGCACATTACATAGAATTGGGCTGAGGGTCTATTTTACCAACACTATTGAGACAAGTGGGCCTAATGGGATATTTTAATTCTGTTAATGTTGTTTCCTTAGCTCCTCTCCTTTCTTCCCTCCATTGTTTTTGGATTTTACTTTAATAAAGAAGATATAGTCTCCATTGCTCATCACTTAGGATAAGTTAGAAGGAATAAACCATACTGGGGCACCTGGGTGGCTCAGTCAGTTAAGTATCCGACTTCCGCCCAGATCATGATCTCGTGGTTCACAAGTTCGAGCCCCATGTCAGGCTCTGTGCTGACAGCTCTGAGACTGGAGCCTGCTTCTTGGATTCCGTGTCTCCCTCTCTCTTTGCCCTTCCCCTGTTTGTTCTCTGTCTCTGTCGATCTCAAAAATAAATGAAACATTAAACAAATAAAAAAAAAAACATACTGCAGTGTCTTTTGGAAAACTGTTAACACCAAAAGAAGCACAATTTAGAACTGCCTTTTCTAGTGTGCCCTCATTGGTTGAGCACTTAACTTGATAGATGCCTGGAATGTCAAAATAATGGAGGACTTATTATGTAAGAGGTGGCTTAGGGACATGTTAGGGAAAGAATGGAATGAACTGTATAAACATTAGTTATGACAACATGATAGGTTGAAGATTACTAATATGAATGTTTAGAGCCTTCCTTCATATTAACCTCCCACAACCTCTAGGAGATTCTTTTTCTACCCTCCTCCTTTCTGGCAGAAACAAAGACAAAATGAGAAAAATGAAAAGAGAACACCACACAGAGTAAAGAGAATTAAGCATTGAAAGGAAAAAGAAAAAAAAACAACAAGTCTTGGGAGTCGGTAAAATTTTTTGGAAAGTTTTTGCAAGAGTATGCATATTGATGTGTGATACATTATCCATTTCTGGAGATGCGGATCCTGGGGATGGTGATGATGATGGGCTTTGTTCTATTATCATTTTCCAAGATGCAACTAAAACAAAGTTATTATTGGCATTTGGATTACACTTTTCTGAAAAGAACTCTGTGCTGATGGTTCATGTCATTCAAGGATTCATGAGAGTTAACAATTAACCATGGGACATGAGTCATTTTTACTATCACTTGAGCTAAATCTCAGTGGAAGAGTTCTGTAGATACTTTAGTCATCAATGGCCTGTAGAAATATTTTGCCTGAACTATTGGGCACATGTAAGAGACAGCTGGATCTTGGTAAAATATTACAAAAATAATCTACTAAAGCTAAAACCCATTTTGAAGCCATGGGGTATAGACTGTCTCAGAATTTGTATAAAGGGAAGTTTTTCAAGTATAACTAGATGGTCATCTTTTTGGGCTGTGGCAAAATAAACCACTTAATAGGACATCATGTTTGGTTATTTCTAAAATTGCTATAAATCTATGGTTTCTCATTCACAATTTAGACCATAGTGACTTTATTTATATTTAATCCAAAACATAGAGTCTTTAATTCCTTACTACTGAAATCTGGTTCTGTAAAGGTAGTCTTCACAGAATAAGAGGAGAGGCAGCACAATCCTCTAGAAACATGAAGTGCAGAAGAAGAAAAAACAAACTAAAATCTCTTTTCCAGCTGTGTTTAAAATGATGACTTTTTTTTTATAAAGAGCTTTGAATATACTAATGTGTCATTAGCCTTAAAGAATCTTCTCTTGTACTTCCATGGTAAAGAAAAATTTTGATTGTATTAATTTGGCAATGAGTGTTGGTAAACACATTCATCGGTCCTAATCATACCTCCACATGGGAATTGCCTGGTAGGTTTAGGATTGAACTGCCAAGGAACTGACATTAAAACCCTCCTCTCTCCTGAGAAAACATGAGAATACTATGATCGGTTTTCTGGCCTGTCTCATCAGAGGCTGCTAGGCTGAGAGCAGACCCTCTCTGAGAAGGAGGAGAATTTGTCCAAACTGGTGGGGTATGTTTTAAAAGGCATGATTCAGTGACCAGAACAGGTGCTAAGTAAGCAAACCTGTCCTTTCTCGTCCACCTCGACTGTCCATGATTATGATATAAGTGTGGTCCAGTGGCTGGAATTATGGTGATTTTTCAAAAATGCCAGTGTCAAAATTTTGCCTCGACAGTATATCTGTAACTACTAATAATGCTGTTTTGGGCTGACTCAGTTGCTTCGAAATTGCATGGCTCTGTTATGAGTAATGAGAGGCAACCAATTATCTATAAAATAACGGCATGCACAGAGGAGAGTTTGATGAATTACAAATGAACTCTGCTGACACAACAGGGTGTGGAAACCTTCTCTGCTCTTCCTATCAGAGTTAGGGGTGATGCTTGCAGACTTTACAAGCAACTAGCCCACTCAGTTCTAACATGGGGTGGGAGCCTTCCCTCACTAGGACACATGGCATTGCTTTACAATTAAGTAGGAAGCTCAACACGGGTGTATAAAGGCAGCACACCCAGGTGCTAAACACCTACGTAAAGAATTATTATGTTCCAGGAAATATGCAGTTAGATAAGGGATATGGATGCACTGTAATCTGATGTGATTCAGAACACAGACCAAAAGAGCCATCACAAAGCCCCATCTCGGAACTCAGCCCAGTATGTGGGGAGCCACTGCATAAATTCACCTAAGCAGAAGGCAGATGTTGAATTCCTGGAACCAAGGGATTCCCACCCTCATCAGGGATCTGTCAGGTGGAGGAGCTTCATTCAGCACCACTTAGGCTGTTGTCTCTGCCATGCCTGATGAAGGCAATGTCTGTTTTTCACTATTGCTTAAGAAATTGCAATTCAAAGCCATTTTCTGCTAGGAAAAGGATACAGAGAGTAGTCAAAACACCAAAACATCCTGCAGGATTACATGAGAAGATCAAGAGAATTCTATATATCTAAGCGAATGTTGATGCCCTGATGGCTTCAAGAGGCTGAGTAAAGAGTTCATAGTTTGAGGATGTTTATCTCTGTGGTCCTATGGCAGTCTTGTCATGCTTGAGGATTAATGGGGGTTTATAGGTAAAGAAGATACAAAACAGGGGTTTCTACTTACTGAGAGGTTGCTAGTATTTCCACACCAAACATTCAGGAGAGAGTAGGTTTTTTGGTTTTTGTTTTGTTTTGTTTTGTTTTTGTCTATTATAGTCCCTTCCCCATATTGGGCATCTCTGGGTACAGGTTTGCACACTGGTTTTTAAGATAGACTAATGGCAAACACAGTGTGAAGGCCAAGCCCTAGGAGTTGGTCTCCCAGGAGAAGCAGTGATTTCAGATAGATCCCATCAGCCTAGAGACTAAGCATGCCTGTCAGGAGCAGTAGGGCATGATGTGGGGCTTGCTGCCCAGTGTCCTCCAGCCAAGTACAAGAGACTGGGCTCTTATCCCTAGGGAAGCTGACTCTGGTTCCCCCCAGGTGCCTTATCTTCTCCACATACCTGGTGAGAGACATGGGGAGCACTAACTTAGGGGGATTGCTACAGGTCTGGAGTCAGCTTGCTCTGGGTTTGAATTCTGACCTCCATTGCTGTCTTCCAAAGACAGGTATCATTTGTCTGTTTATGATAATTTTAGATGATCTTCACTGAATCTCACTATTAATAAATTATTCCCTTTTAATCCTTTTAAATAAGTCAAATAGAGAGTCTTTGTTCAGTGCTGGAATGGAATGCCTCTGTAACAATGGCTAGCCTCTCTTTTTAGCAAGGAGAGAATGAATCTCACTCCCAATGTCTATAGGCAAGCAACTATGCCAAGCTGGAATTCATCAGCATTGTTTTTCTTTCATATTTATTTTTATTCTTAATTTCTAATTGCAAATAATACTTGTTTTTCATTGACGTTAACATAGAACGTTTAAAAGTGAATCAGGTAAATAATGAGTAAACAATACCCTGGTACAGAGAGAGAGAGAAAGAGAGAGAGAAAGGCATGATGACATAGGAATAAGAGAGATTTGGGAAACACTGTATTTGCCCAAGGTCATATTACTTAGGTACTTGGTCACATGGTGGAGTGAAGAGGACAGGTGCCTAGATAAGAATTAGTTCAGTCTGGAAAAACTTGCAAGCAAGGAGAGTTGGAATGCAGGGGCCGTGTTGTCTGGGAAAGTGAGCTCTTTTAGCAAGATAGGCAGTCCAGAGACTAAGAGAATGGTCTTTGGGGTTTGAGTGTCTGGGTTCTATCTCAACTCTGTCACTTGGAACTATTTACCTTGTAATAACACTTAACATCATTGAGATTCAGTTTTCTTATTATCTGCAAGATGGGATAATAGAACCTGTATCTTAGAAACTTGGAAATGTTGGCTATTATTATCCTTTCCAGGGCTGAACCCTAGCCTACCTGCCTTTGTGCATGTTTTGAATTGCGCAGTCTTTCCAGGTGAGCAACATGAGTGTCTCCATACTGGCTCTGCCTAAGACCGACTTGCTGCTGAGGGTGTAATGGGGAAACCTTGGAGAGGTCAAGCTTATCTGAATTTCACATAAACAATGAATAATTTTTTTAGGTCTAGGTATATTCAAATATTGCATGACAGCCCTATTTATTAATGAAATTTCAGAAGTTCTATGAATCCCTTAACATTACATAAACATTTGGTATGCAGATGCATTTTGAAAAGGAAGGAGAGTGGGTATCAAACCTTTGCCTCTAAGGGGAAATATATATTATCCCTTTATACTGCAGGAGATGATGGTGCTCTTGGTGAAACCTTAGGACCCTATGCTTAAGTCCCTAGCCTCCAAGTTACTAGTTGAGCTATTTGGCAACCCACATCATCATCGCTCCTTTTCTCTGTTCCTACCTCTGATGGCTGAGAAAACTGAAGGTGATTTGTTTGGTCTGTAACCAAAGGCCTTTAAAGAGAGATATTAATGCTAATTAATTTAAAAAACCCACAGGCATTGTGGCAATAGTTTGTACAGCAAGCTGGGATGAATGTCTTTCTGGCAAGACTTCCAAGGCAAGTTGATTCACCCAGAAGACAGGAGATGTTAGGCCTCAAGGCATGACAGAAGCAAAAACTGGTGAAGCAAAGCATACAGGAAACTTGGGTAGTGAGTTTAAATCCTCTTAAAATGTCTAGAAAATGCATTCTAACACAGAGTCCTACAATTCAGCAAGCCTCAGGAAAAGTCTAGAGCTTTCTTGCCTTGATCTGGAAGTCCCTATTACATAAGAAACTGGAAGAAAAAAAGAAAAGATCAGCTTAGTAAGTTGAGTCTGAAGAACAGCAACCCCATTTGAATGGGACATCCCACAATGACACACTGGCTTTCAGAAGAGGAACAGAAGGAGATCTGCAGCCATGCCTATGGGTCTGTGTTCTTAGGTAGACTGGCTTGATCCAGAGGAAGGAGGGAAGGAAGAAGGGAAGAAGGAAGAAATGAGAAGGTGAACAGTAGAAAAGTTTAGAAATAAATGATCAAAGACAGCTTTTGCTAGCACTACACTATATCCCTTCAGGCAATTGAATGGAATGTAGCTGACAAGCCAATGACATTCTCCAGTTTCATTCTCCAATGCAATAAGTGTTCTAGAATGCAAGTGCCTGAGCACTAGGACATGCATGAACAATAATGGGGGAGACATAGTTGATACTTGGTCTTCAAGTAATTGGAATACTTTAAAAAGGAGGCAGGGGAAAGAATGCCCAAGAAATGCACAAATACTAAAAACTAACTATAAAAGACTCCTATTTCAAAGGGAAAATGGAATACAATGAACATATTTTCTACCTAAAAATCATGACCACTAAGCAGTGGATATAATTTTATATAATTCTGTTGCTACCAGTATTCACTAATTGTGTTTTTAATTTGTGTCTGATCTACTTCAACAGCTTATAGTATAAACACAAGACCAGATGAAGCAGATAATTCCTAAAAGGAAAAAAACTATTTAGGAGAGAGACACTTTATCTGAGGACCATGGAAGGAGTTTTGTTTGTTTTGTTTTGTTTTTGCAGGGTTGACAGATAAAATATAGGTGGTATTTTTTAGTCTAGGGATGCCCCAATATTTCATGGCAACCCCATTTATTAGTACATTTCAGAAGATCCATAAGCTCCTGGATATTCTATAAATATTTGGTGCAGATATGCATTTTAAAAAAGGAAACTGGCTACAGCTTTCCACCAGAATCTTAAATCTGTCATCTCTCAACAGTTCAACATCATTAATACAAAGAGATAATTCTATCACGTCTGCCCTTTCCCTGTGGCCTTGAGCTTCCCAGCAGCCAAAACTAAAGGGAATTTACAAAAGCAATTTACCAAATAGCAGCTGAAGAGAAGAGGCCCAAGTGGAAGAAAGACTGATCTGGTCAGAAGATAGTGAGTCAGCTGGCTCACAAACCCCTTCCAGCCTATGTAGAAATCTGAGACTAGAGCTCTCAGTGGGTATTAACTTTTTAAAGGATCAGGTATGCATTACAAAAGATCTTGGGCTGCCTGGCAGGATTGAACTGGAGAAGGGCAGGATGGTGACCCAGGTGGGCTAGGGGAAGGTGGCTGGAAGGAAGTGAGCTGATAGTTATGTAGAAGGTGACATGGAGGCAGGGAGGAAGAGGAAACCCAGAGGTAGGAATCCCTGCCTCAAGGGTCAGGGTTTTTTTCCCCTCAGGCTTTTATATCTTTTGAATTCCTCTGTACCTATTTTTATGTGTCCCCATCCTGGGCAGGGAGTCTCCTTCCAAGGCCCCATGGAAGCTGTGAGTGATGATGAAAGCACAGTCTTTACCTGCAAAGTCACTGAAAGTAGACCCTTAGTGCTGCAGCTTCTGATGCCATTTCCTCCTCAGATCTCCACAAGGTTGGGGAGTCCTCTTCCTCTTTGTCATGTTTCTGGAGCTTTGGAGAAAACAATGGAATAGGCTTATTAATAATGGGTCCTTGGGATCTCTGAACAAGTGTTGTGCAGATGGCTAAACAGAATTTGCAAATCAGAGGCTGAAAGGTGTATGTCCTTTAATTGTATTGGTTGCCAAAATTTGAAAATGGGGAGGTGTCATGTAAGTGTCCACATTTCCGGCTTTGGTGATAACATAACCAGATCAGGCTATGCTGTGGCCTGTTCGATGCCTTGTCTTGTCTGCTGGAGGCTGTAAGTGGGAGGTCACAGACTGGGGAGCTTCCTCCCATTTACAGTAATCCCCAGTACTCTCTGATCTTATGCTTGGCTGGCATCATTCATGTATTTTACTCACCATTCAATGAAGAAACTGTTTTACACCTACCCATGATCATTCTCCTAAAGTGGCCTATGGTTTCCCTACTATTCTCTTTGGCTTAGTCTCTCTTATATGAGCTCGGGGCAGTTTTGTTCAGTGAAGCAAAATAGCCCAAGCAAATCTGTGATAACAGTACAAGAGCCATGAGTACTGAGTAAGAAATAAGAGCATATCCATTAAAAGAGGCTTTAGCAGGCAAACAGTTAAAAAAAATTAGAAAACATCAAGAAATTAACAATCGATCTAAGTCAATTAAATCATTTAAAAATCCTCTTCAAATACACATATTTATTTTTAAAAACATCTTGTATATGTCTCAGATTTGCATATAGAGTAAATAAAATTTCCATTCTACCAGAGAGAGGATGTTCTCAGAGCTCTTCATTAGAAGAGCTCAATTTTCCCCCTTAATCTCCTATTGCAGTTCAGTTTTATTAACTAAATTTGTTATTCCTGTGTGTGGCTTTATCCATTGTAAAATGCTGAAGGTATAAATTCACAGGATGTGCAGTGTAGTATTTTGTAAGTCGTTTGAGTTAAATGTTTTAACAGTACCAATGATGGCCAGTATTTATGATATGAACCGGTAGTTTCTTTGATGTGTATTATTTCATCCTGCACCATTTCATTTAATCTGAACATAATCCCTACACAAGGCAGGCACCGCTTAGCTCCATCTTTACCAAGGAAGAAATTGAGCTCTGAGGAAGTTCATTTGCTTGTCAAAGATCAGCCAGCTAGGCAGTGGCTGAGTTATTCCCAACAATTTTTGCCTTTTTATCTATCCTAGAGGAGCTGCCTGCCACCTGAGTGGCCAGTTCCACCCACCAGGCACAGTCCCCTCCCCAGCCAAAAGGCAGTCCTTTGGAAAGCATCTTGCTGCCTCAGCAAAAAGTCTCCCCACTAACATAGTGGAGTTTGCTATCTTGGGCCAAAATCACTGTAAATCTAACCCAGAGAGACCCCATTCCCCCCAACGTGGCCCCTTGGAGCAGATGGAGAAATTTCCCCAGTATTTCTGAGCAAACTTTGACACACAAAGCAAACCAGTGAAGGAATGATACCCAGGCTCTCCAGCTGAGCTATATTTCCACTTGGGGTAAGTTTGAGTCTAAATGAGGTTCATTAGCATATAACTGGGCCACAAATATGTTGATGAGGGTCATGGATCTTCTGTTCAGAATTTGGCTGCCAGCACTCTGGTTTTACATTTTGCCACATACATTTAATTCTCCTTAGTGGAAGAAAACCACATTAAGAAGTCATTTCCCTCCTCGCAGAGGCAGATAGAACACCATCGCTACAGGCGAGTCAAACAGGATTGCTATTTTTCTACTCAAGAACTAATTTTCATTTTGATACTAGCTTTAGGTCTGTTATAAATCCATCTTGTAACAATTCAATAGGATGACAAAGAACAATATATACAGCCCAGAAAATATGGCCTTCCCACTTCTGGTGCTGCCATTGAAAAGACACAGAAACCCAGCATTAAGTGGCTTCATCACCACAGATCATACCAGATGAATCCAAATAATTTAGAGCCTGTGAACGTTAATGCCTCCCTGGTTATTAGGAGACCGTCTGTTATTGTCATATGCCTTACAGATGGCAACGTTGTGCCCACACTTCGAAGTTGTTTATGCGAGGTAGAGAAATAAATAAAACAAAAACTAATCATATTTGCAAAGCTCTGCTGTATATGGTTTTTAAAACTGAGAGGTTTCCCTCCTAAAAGCCCCAGATGGAAAAATGTGGCTTTCTTTAGAACAGTAGTGCTGGCTGCCCACTGGATTCACCTGGGGAACTTTAAAAAACACTATTGCTTGGGTCCACCCAGGGATTCTGATTTAATTTGTTTGGGGACAGCCTGGGTTTGGGGACTTTTTCAAACTTCTCAGTTAATTCTGAGGTGCACTTACTCCTTGAGAAGCAAGGCATTTGGGAGAAATGTGTATGTGTATAGATAGAGCCCATGCACATAGAGTAATAATACATTTCCCTTTAAGACCATTGTTTGTCACCCTGTCAATAGAAGAGAGGCTGTTGTTTGCAAACCCTGTCCTACAACTGCTTTTCTTCTCTACAGAAATAGGGAGTCCAGGAATGATCCTGATAAGCAAGACCTGCGTCTTCAAAGAGGCACCCAGGTGACTTAGAAATTAAACGTGGTGTAGTTTGGGGTACATTTCTTCCTTCCTGAGGCAACCCAGGAACCTGGCGGCTGCAAGCCATTGCAGGCTGGGAGAGGTAAGCTCTAGTGACCTCAAACAGTGGTTTATGCAGAAGGCACTACATGCCAGAAGGAAGCTTTATTGGGGGAGGGGAGAACTTCAGATGAACCTTCCAGATTAATTTAGGCTGTCCACAGGGAAAGGCGCTGACTGCTTACTAATGCACATGGTATTTATTCTGTCCCCACAATGCTAAGGGCTGGCCCTGGCACTAGAACACTGAAACAGACCCATTTATTGTCATTATGGGATACTCAGAATAGGCACCAAATGGTTAATTATAAATGGTGGCGGGGGGGGATTTACAAATGGAACAGACCCTTTTGCTGCCCATATGAAGGGTACCCAGGTAGGGAGAATAGGCACCAAATGATTTATTACAAATAAGGAGGAGGCATTTCCAAATGGGAGTGCTGCTGCTGGGAGGGCCTGACCTGCTTTGAAAGGCTTTTGAGTTTCAACTTGGTAAAGAAACAGAGTGCTATGATACAGAGTGACGGGGGAGAAGGGCTTATCTAAGGAACATCTAGCAACATCTCTCCAAGAAGATAAGGTTAGGCTCAGACTTTGACAATGAGAGGGCAAGCTCCTTAACCTCTTTGTGCCTAAGTTTCCCCCCACTGTAAAAAGGGAGCAGTAAGAGTTTTGAGTAGATGTACTTGGCACTTAGTAGTAATAAGTGGTACTTAGTGTTTGCTGCTGCTATTATTACTACTATCAGGCTGGATACACCATCCCCATCACAGTGGGGACAGAGAGGTTTTGTCCAGGAGTAAACTTGCCTTTCCTATCTTCATGGTTCCCCAATGATGTGTGTCTTTTTTGGACCTTAAATACACTAAAAGGATTAAGAGCTATGGTCAGAATTCGTATGGCCCAAACCAACGACTCTAGTGAGGCACTGAAGTCTGAGGAGAAAATTTAGCTCCTGCAGCTTTAAAATGACCTATAATAATCCCTAACTCTCCAGGTTGTTAAGAGTAAAAAAGGTATCAATGGAGGCTCCTCACAGGTCAAGGTCAAGGTCTTAGAATAAAAGCATGTGGTAATGATCAAATGCAGTCAAAATTACCCTGAAATCAGGGCTGCCAGAGTTAGCAAATAAAAATACTAAATCAAATTAACTGAGTGTCCTGTATGTCTCATGTGATATTTGGGACATATTCTTACTAAAAAGTATTACTTATTTATCTAAAATTCAAACTTAACTGGGCTTCTCCTTATATTTTATCTGGTAACTCAGCCTGGGGGACCCCCTTTGAAAAAGAAAAACCAAAACACTGAAAGTTCTTGGTTCACATTTGGGTTGTTCCCACACGTGCCTTGCTATGAATCCAGGAAAAGACACAGGCTGTCCAAAGGAAGACCAAAATCAAAACTAGCATATTGTTCACTCTAAGGCTTAGTATTGGATGAAATGAGGAGTACTCTTTAAACCTCACAGCTCAGTGGTTCTCAGGCGCACACTTTTCCACATTTTCACATCTCTGAAATCAAAGTGTGCTCCACAATCGACGGTGTGTCATAATTTAATTGGCAGTGTTTTTCTTTGTTAGTCGTACATGAAGGAACGGTGCTTCTTCCTGTTGACGGTGTCTGGGGTTCAATGCACTACAGTGCTCCGTCTTTCCTCCTGGTAATCATATCACACAAGTTAAATGGCCATGACAGTGCTCAACACCACAGCACATTCCTTACCTCCTCTCTAGGCAACAGTGAAACTGTTGAACAGTTGACACTGTTTTCACAGGCACTTGGTTCTTTAGGGGAAAGTGCTCACCAGAGTTAGAAAGTTTGCAAAAAAATTTGAGCCAAAAAATCTTTATTCACTCAACAGAGTAAAGTCTGTGATGGCTCTTGGAAGAGCATTCTATTTCCATATAAGTTTGAAAAGAGATAAAAAAAATGTATCTGCAGTCATTTCACTTTATCTGCCTGAAATGATTTTGGAGAAGGTAGTGTTAACAGGATTTCTGACTGAAGTAGTGATATGTGTCAATTTTGACATTCTGCTCCTTCCTGGGCATTGAGCGTGCTATCACAAGGTATGCGAGGTAAAGATCAATTCTCTGATGTAATGCTCAAACTGCCTTGGCTATTGACTTTTTTATAGCTCTGTAATGGAATACAGTAGGAAGAATGATTCACAATAATTTAAATGTTTTTCAGGATTTGGAACTAACCTGTAATAAAATGCCAAGTTGTCTTCAAAGGCTGGGGAAGGTGGGGGGAAACAATTTAATACCACTTCTTAAAGAAGCAAGTGCTGAATATAAACTTGAGTGTTGTTATAGAGTACGTTAATATATTTCATTGTTATTTTCTAAAACAACATAAAGAGCAGGAAGCTTAAACTATTTCTTACGGGTTGATGGTTCTATTCAGACAGGTGTTTGTATAGTCTTGAAAAGGAAATAATATCAATGAACATGGAAGTAAATCCATAATTTTCTTTTAGAACTAATTCTCTGCCTCTATTTTCAATATAGCCAACAAGCCTTTGTTGAGCACATGATATATTCCAGGCACTGTTCTAGGCATTATGGGAACTGTCAAAATGAATAAGCCACAATCTGTGCCTCCTGGGGTCTCACCACCTCAAAGGGCAGACAGATTTATACATATGTAATATAAGTCAGTCTGGTATAAGAACTGGGCTAGAAGTTCCATCACAGTGTTCTCAGAATATCTGAGGAACAGAGTAATTCTTGCTAGGTGGGGCCTTTGGTTGACTTAAAAAATCAGGATTTCCACTGGGCTTAAAGCATGTGATTTCTGGGCAGTGGGAATGGCTTTAGCAAACACATGAGGTGCATGCCAGCTCTACTGCAACTCCTGCCATGGCTAGCTTCCTCAACTGCTGGCACCCCTCTTTCCTGAGGAGTTCTGACTTAGCTTTCCTCATAAGCCTGACCTTCTCTCAGAGTTGTCAGAGAACTGAAATTTAGTTGCCATTTCGAGAAGCCTTAACATTCCATTGTTTAAAGATGGGGAAAACATGGGGTGCCTGGGTGGCTCAGTCAGTTGAGCATCTGACTTCGGCTCAGGTCATGATCTCATAGTTCATGGGTTCGAGACCTGCATCGGGCTTTGTGCTGACGGTGTGGAGACTGCTTCAGATTCTCTATCTCCTGCTCTCCAAGCCCCTCCCCGCCACTATCTTTCTCTCAAAAATAAATAAACATTAAAAAAAAAAAAAAGATGGGAAAGGTATCTCATTGGCCCAGAAGATGGCCTCCAGTCTATGATTCAAAGCCACAAACAGCTTTGAATCCTGCTAAGAGAAAGTTACTCCCTTTTCAATCTGATTAATCAAAAGTCTTAGTACTAGCATGTCCTTACTATGGTACCAGCATGACCTCTAGCAGAAAGAGAGGAGCCATCCAGACTCTAGCTAGAATGTAATAAGATTGTTTTGTTTACATCATATTGATTTTGAGGGTTATCTCCCATTTATGATGTCATCTCAAATTTCCTTTTAAACTAAATTTATTTAAGGTAAAGAGTCGAGTGAGAAAATAGATGAAGTAAAACAATGTCAGAAATAGAGGATTAAGCACAGCATTAACCTTGAAAGATGGTCCAGAGGTGGGAAGTATAGCTGAGGTGAGGAAAGTCACTGCAAGTATGAGGCTACAGCATGGGCCTTCTAGGATGTGGATGTAGTTGTTTCTATTGGGCTGAATCAAAGGAGGCTTCAGAATTTTTTTTTCTTTTTGGACAGACATTGAAAGTCAAAATAGTTTAAAATGATAAGAGCTCTGAAGAGCAACCAATGCATTGTGATGTGTGGGGATGGTAGAATGGTGGGGGAGGGGTCGTGGGGGGAAAGGCCTCACTGAAGAAATGATGGAGAAGCTGAGATGCTAACAATGTCTAGAAAGCCATGAATCGAGAGCAGGGAAAAAGGGTATTTCATGCAGAGGGAACGGAAGTGCACAGCATCGAGGGAAAAGGGATCTTGGTTGAGTCACTGACTAGAAAAGTAAGGGACATGGCAGATAATTTGCAGCCTGTGGGGATGGCTGAGAAATGGGAATTTTATTTTTGGTGCAGAAGAAGAAATTAAAGGGAAATTAAAAGCTTAGAATAATTTTTCATTGAGTGGCCTGGCTGGAGAATGAATTAGAGACCACTACTGCAGCAGCTGGACCAGAAATCATGGGAGCTGGGCAGGCATAGACTGGACCAGAAGGGGGCCTGTCAGGCTGGAGGCGAGCTCAGCTGCCCCATAATCCAGTGTGCTGGTGACTTAGCTACAGTGTGTGCAGTTAGTGAGAGGGTCTCCATGCCTCCCTTCAGGCAGATCTTTCTTTGACAACTTCCTGCCAGGCACTTTATGTAAAGCACGCTTGGATGCTGGCTCCCCTGCTCAAGGCTGCTCTGAACCAGTATGAAAATCACTCCTGTACTGCCCAGTATGTGACTCTCTTCAGTTACCTGCTTCCCAAACTCCCTAAGATTTCCTGGACCATTTAGATTGACTTGAGTGATATTTCATAATTCTGGATGTTGTCTCACTCCGTCACATACACACAGCCAGCATCCTTTGAGCACAAGTTTCCTCCCCAAACACTAAATACCGTTTCTCTCGGTGCTGGTTATTGAGCAGTTAGTCACCCACTTTGGCCTCTCTTGGTGTCCTAATGAATCGCCTCTTGCTTTCATTTGATGCAAAGCAATAAGTCTGTACTGCCAACCATTGGTAGCTACTTCTTTCATAGAACCCTGAGGTTCTGCAAATATTTCTTTGTGCAAAAATATGTTAACTGCCTCCCCCCACCCTTTTTTTTTTTGAGAGAGAGCTAATGCACACAGAGTGGTGGGGGTAGAGAGAGAGGGAGAGAGGATCTTAAGCAGTCTCCACCAAGCTTAGCATAGAGCACGACAAGGGGCTTGATCCCACCACCCTAAAATCAGACCTGAGATGAAATCAAGAGTTGACATGTAACCCTTTGAGCCACTCAGGCACTGCGACTGCCTCCCTTCTGAATCTCTGTGTGAGCTGGAGCCCTGAACTAATGGCTAGATTGTGAGACTTCTAAGTGCAACCAAGTGGCCTCTGGTTCCCTCTGTTCACTGTGAAGTTTCCAAAGTCCAAATCATTGCCCTTTATGGAGAGAAATCCAGTTAATGCACAAAGCATTTATCATTTGATTAGTTGTCTAAGCTTTGACTTAAGCCTAACTTGCTTGAGTTAAAGCAAAAAAAATTTTTAGTACTGCCAATGAGGCCAAAATGCTGAAATAAGCTCTTGTATTAATTAATGGTATCCTACTTTCAAGGAGTATAGAGTGTTGATGTTTAAGAATTTGTAACCCCCAAAAGTATTTATTAACTAGAAAATCACAGCACTGGAAAATAATTATGCCAAACCACTGTACTATAACAGAACCCAATTGCTTATCCAATTATACATTAAAGTATCACATTGTCAAGCCGATTGCCAAAGCAGCAAATGAGACTTTGCCAGCATCACAATTTGGACCAGCTATTACTCAATTGACTGTACTGTGAATGGTCCTCAGAGTATCCCATGAACCCTGTAAAACCTGTACAAACCAGGGTGGGTAATTCAGGTTTGGTGGAGTACATGGCTGCCATCATAAAATTGCTTTAATTGGCTAGACATTATAATTTGTAGTTTTCCATTAGAAGCTTGTTAGGAGCAATTCAGCAAAGGGAGGTTTCTGCTCCTGGTCTTATGCAGTTGATTTCAATGAAAATAACAAAGTAGTCACTTCCTGTCAGAGGCACAATCTTTGAGAAAGGTAAACCTAGACGGGGCTTCCTGGATCTGCCATGCTGCCTCCTGGCCTGCCACCATTTAGAACTTTCTTACAACATGGCATCAGGGCAGGTGAGGAACAGGGCTCAGGGACTGGACCGTGAAGGGCTGCGGGGGTGTTGATATGGGAGTCACTACATTCGAGAATCATCAGCATAGAGTAAAATACAAACCTGAATTAATTTTAGGATTAAATTTTACAGCTAAAATTTTCTTCATAGTTTACCACATGAGCCTCATGTTTATAAGGGATGAGCGTGATCCCACCTAACAATCGGGCCAATCATTTCAGATGAAAATCCCATGATGGCAATAGTGATTACCTGGGCTGGGTAGAGCAATCAACTGTGCTAACCCAGCAGTCCTTGGTATTCCCATTATAATCCCTCAATAATAGTTAATTTGATAGAAAGTCTTCTGTCCAGTTCTCATGTGTATGGTAGAAATCACCAAATTACAGTAACATCCATTGGTGTATCCTTAATGGTTGCTGGGTCTGACACCCAGTATGTAGTCAAGAAGCATATGTTAAAGGTGCTTTCCCTCCCAACTTAGTGGCTGCACAAGTTCAACATTCCCATTTTCCAGATGAAACATCTGAGTCTCCAAGGCACTTAAATCACTCAACCAACATCACATGCTACTGAGGAACAGTAGTTGTCTGGATCAATATGGTCTATAGGCTCCTAGTACACTCATTGGATCCACTCTGTAAATTCTTGACAACTTTTCTTTGGTTAACATTTTTGAAAGCAGGGATGATAGAGCAGCACAGAGAAGAAAACAAGTTGCAAACAGAGATCTACCTCCCAGCTGAGATCAGGCTGGGCAGCCTCCTCTGAGGGGACAACTGCATCTCAGGCAAGTTTTCAGTAAATAATCACTGATCTCTGTCACCTCACCCCAGGCTCCATCGTAGCTGAGTTTTACTGGCTTTTTAATGTGTAGGAAATTGGTGAAGCAACAGGGACTAGAGATTTCTACCAGTCTGATTTCCTCAGGCCTCCTGTTTTAGAAATGCACTCACTGAGAAATGAAATGAAACTGCTTCTGAAAGGGAGTTTCATGATGAAGCAAACTTCAGAAAAGGAAATGTTAACTCAAAAACCAATTTCCTCACCAGCCATATTCCACAGGCCTTCCCTACTCCCCTCCTCCCACCCCATGTCTTGGATACCGGTGTTTGAGCAAGAGTGTTCTCCTTTATTCCTAGAGTGATGTCAACTTGTGGTACTCAGAATGAGGAAAGAGAAAAGGCAAGGGGCCAGTTTCTCATTTCTTTTGAATCTCCTGAATGTTGCCATATTTGCTCCTGCTACAGTGTAGATTCTTCTTCCAAAGGCCCATTACAGAACCTTTAGAAACACAGCCCAGACAAGAGAGCTCTCCTCGAGGAGAGTGGGGCATCTGTATTGTAAGAAGCACACCACCAGGCACACCCTATTGTAGATATGGCCTCAGAATCCTGCTCACCACAATCCAAGCAGCAACAACTAAACCCTCAAAATAAAACCCATTTGGAGATGCTGAACTAAGTGAGCTGTTGGCTGGGGGTTGCACAATCCAGGTGACCCAAGCATTGGAAGCTTATTTCTTTACAGAACTCAAAATTCAATTATTCAACAAATAGTAGTAATATGTCTGCCACATGGTATTACACTGTGCAATGGTGAGCAAGCTGGACAAGGTTTATTGCCCTCAGGAGGCTTACATTTGAGGAGAAAAGGCAGGCAATTGGCAACTATTCAAATCAAATCGATTACTACCATTCCAGAGAATAAGAGAAGTACATCAGACAATGCAGCCAGGGAAGGCTGCTCTGAGGAGGTGACAAGGAGGCTGAGAGGGTTCAGCAAGTACTCATACCCAGAGGAAGGGCAGAGGTATCCACATGGTCTGTGAACTGGCCGAAGGTCAGTGATGGGAGCAGAATGAGGAAGTACCCAAAGAGGCAGGCAAATCCCCTTCCTTCTAGTAGCAGAGGCACAAGTACTAGAAGAGAGAGGAATGGGATGATTCAGTCACATCATCTTTGTGGAGCATCTACTTTTTGTTGGTCTCAGAAGAATATGAATCAAGTGAAGATGTGGTAAGTTTAGACTCCAAGGGCTGAGGGAGGAGAGGCCAGCTGGAACAGCTGGGCCCAGCCTTGCTTGTAAGATAACGTAATGCCACTTTGGGGCTTGAGTTTTGCTTCCTGGGCCTCTACCTCTCCTTAATACCAGGCCATCCTGATAGGACATTTTCCACAGAAAAGCAAACGAGTGGCAAACTTTTTGCATAAGTGGTTACCACCGAGGAGCAGTGAGGACACAGGGTGACCTCACAAGCATCTTTCCGAATATTCACCGTATGTTTGGTGGAGCTAAAAGAGCTACGCAACACCATCTGGCCAGGTGCCTTGCACCAGGACTCACATGTTGGCAGATGACAAATGACTAACATAAAATCTATATTCTAAGGGTACTCACCACTCCCTAGATTGCTCATGAATTTCTTCCTTTTACAAGATAATTGTTCTGCCTTTGGTTACAAAACCACACCCCCTGCTACACACCCATTGAATGTAACATGCTGTTACTCACAAACCCATTCACTTCTGATGGAACTGTTCCAATGTCCTTCAAAGCTGGGCTGTTTCGAGTTGCACAAATAAATTAGGAGCCAACCTTTCCCCAATGCCTCTCTCTATTTCATTTAAATACCTTCTTTAATGAAGATATAAAGCCTTGGATGCAGCTGAAACGCTAAGTTTACCATGCGTGACAGCAGATCTTTGTCACAGAGGATTTCAAATGCCTTTTAAAACAAAACAAAACCAAAAACCAGAATACTTGAAAGAAACTGAAATTTCCTTGTTATAGGCTCAACTGCTCATTTTATATACCCTATAAGTGACCATAATCCAGAAATCAGCACAGAAAACAGATGTAAGGCAACTGCAAACATACACATACAGCTTCACTACAGTGAACACCTAAAATGCAATGCCAGGCTTGTGACTATTTTGAAGCATCAGACTAGAAAAGAGATCCTTTCACCTTTTTCAGCTTCCTGAATCTAACCTCTCATTTATTTACTACTAAGATGTTCAAGAGGCACTGTAGAAAGGGCCAAGCCTGGGATTTACATAAATGGCATATCAGTAAATATAACTATATATATGAAAATCCAGGCTTGATTCATACACACACACACACACACACACATATTTGAGTGTGTGTGTGTGTATAGCTTGATTTTAAAATGTCATTGTTGGGAGTTATAACTTCAAGAATAAACAACCCATAAAAATCTTTTAAGAGTCCTAATATTTTAATTAATCTCATCTCAGTGCTGCTTAGGGGTTTAAAGGAGTTTGGTTGCTAAAAAGCAACCTTTAAAAAAAGGATAAAAGATCAAAATGCTTGAAAGTGCTTCTTAAAATTTCTGGTATCTATTTAAAGTCAAAGAAACAAGTATTTGAAAAATTCTTGTTCTAGAATCAGGGTCTGAAACCAATATTTAAAATTCTCCAGTCCAAACAATCCAAAGGGCACTGGTACCCTGGCTTGAAATCTTACCCCTCCCTGAGACAGTGGGACCCTAGCTGACCAGCTGTGCCAAGAGACCATTTGTCTTCACCCTGAGTCTGACTCTCTCTTCCCCAACCTCTACATATACATCTTAGCTTCTTCGGATACACAGCACAAGTTCACATACAAATATCACCTTCAAATGCTGATGAATTTGAGCTACACCTGAATCTGTCAATTCTGTGGTCCAGAGAGACTACGGACCTCAGGTGAGAGGATATATTGGAGCATCTTCTTTGGAAAATAGTTTGGCATGATTGCCTAAAGTGGACATTCACAATACCCTGTGACTCAGCAATATTATATCCAGGTATACACCTGGGAGAAAGTTTTCTCCTGTACATGAGAATGTTCAAAGTGGCTCTAATTAAAACAGCAAGAACCTGGAAGTGATCAATATTCTTCAGAAAGTAGATGAATAAACAGATATAGTCATATAATGAAATATTACAGTGATCAAAATGACTGTTTGACAGAGACAATTAGCCCGTATGGCCAAATCTTAACATATGATGAAGGAAAAATAAAAGGTAATATGCTACATGATGCTTTTTTATAAAGTTAAAAAGCAACTCAAAAATCTATCCTTTTACAAAATGCATAGGGATGCCTAAAACTATTTAAAAACAAGTGAAAGCAATGGGACCATGAGATTCCATATGATGGTTTAAGTGAAAGGGTGGGCTGTGGGCCCATCATCATGGTGTAGGTGTAGGATAGTGTCAAAATGGTAGCTTCTTGTCTTGAATGATGGGCTTGTGGATACTCAATTAGTCACTAAGCATAACTACAGCAAAACAGGCCATGAATGAAAACAAACATGGCTATCCTTAGGCAACATAGATTTTACAACATAGGATGACTGCAATTTCCCTCCCTGTGGAAATCCAGCTTCCATTCGGAGAACCTCCGTGAAAATTACAACATAGTAGCATTTGCTATGTAAGAGCACTGAAGTTATTAATTGGATTCCAGATGTCTGAAATTGATGTATCCCTTCACTGAATCCCCCCTAGGATCTATTTTGGGTATAACACTTCACACAGGATGCTGTTCTTAATTAAAACTGCTCTGCCTTAAGAGCTTTATGTCTGTGAGATAGTCATCCAAACATTCTCCTCTCCATAAATTTCCTCTTATGTCCTATTTCCGAAGCAAAAGTAATACTCGCCTGGATTTTAATAAACATGTCTGCAGCGGTAATATAAATTTCACATGCTTTCTACATTTCATAATCTCTTTTAGTCCTTTTCTTTATGCTGATTCTCAGACCGAGACTGTATTCTTTTTTTTTTTTTTTTTTTTTTTTTTTTTTTTTTTAATTTTTTTTTTTTTAACATTTATTTATTTTTGAGACAGAGAGAGACAGAGCATGAACGGGGGAGGGGCAGAGAGAGAGGGAGACACAGAATCCGAAGCAGGCTCCAGGCTCTGAGCCATCAGCCCAGAGCCCGATGTGGGGCTCGAACTCACGGACTGTGAGATCGTGACCTGAGCCGAAGTCGGACGCTTAACCGACTGAGCCACCCAGGCGCCCCCGGAGACTGTATTCTAAGGACTTTGCAGCCCTACCTCCTCTGTTTCTGTTTCCCACAAACAATATGCTGATTGCTATTAAGGTAGGAAACATAGATGAGACATTGAAAAAAGCCATTAACTTCTAAGTAATTTTTCTCCTCTCCCTCTTTAATTTTTGATTTTGGCAATAACTGACTCAGTTCATTGACTTTAGATTGAAGCCTAGTAACCAAGTTATCAGTCCAAGATCTGTGAGTGTTCCTAAATGGTTACTCAGACTATGTCTTCCAGATGCCAAAATAAAAAAAAAAATTAAATCAGGCAAACCAAATTTTTGGCATTCCAGAAGCAAATCAACCAGTCAACACCCCCCACCCCCACCCCCCACACAATGATTGACTGTTTTTTCACTTTGCAAGTGGTTATTTGGGCCCTGGGTAGAAAGAGAGATCACCTACTTAAAAAGGGAGTCAGATTCAGGACTTAATCCTACAGCCAAATGGCAGCTAAATCACAAGGAACAAATAGTGCTCTGTGGAAAATGGACCCCTGGCCAAAGGAAAGAGGCTTTTGATCCAATGCCAAGGACCTTCTGCTCTAGGGAAGTGAAAGCATCAAAGGAAGGGAGGCCAAAAATAATGAGGCATAATTATATTGTTATTATTAATGGATTTTTACTGAGCATGCACTAAGTGCCAGGTACCAAGTGTTGGTACAGAGATGATCTCATTTAAGCCTCATTGAATAGCCCTGGTGCTGCCTTCTTCATTTTCAGGTGAGGAAGTTAAGATCAGAGATGTGACCCTATGGCTCACGGGTGGCTCGGACTCTAGGGCTTGCTCCCTTAACCTGCATGCCCTCTCTCATAGAACAACATCCAACATCTGCTAAACAATGGAAACCAAGTTCTGATGTCTAAATTAAAGCATTTCTGCACACAGAATCTCATTGGATCAATTTTGGGGTAGAGGCATAATACTGTTGTTCCCATTTTACAGAAAATGAAACAAAGATGGGGAGATTGAGTTGTGTGAGACTTTTCTGAAGTCTTAGATCGAAAGCCTTGGCATGTTTCCCTACTAAAAAGGAGCCTCAATGAAATATAATAGGCATGCCCTGCACCTAGATTCTGAATTGGAACATCCCAGCAAGAGAACCATATATTGGGGCCTCTCTTATTTAAAAAGTATAAATTAAATTCTAGGTAGTGGGCCAGGGCAGTCTCCCTTCCTTTGCTATCAAATGCTCTGGTCCTGAGTTATTGGCCTTTGGCATGACTTTCTTGGCACGATAGGCTCCTATTTACCATTTCACCCGATCTCTCAATCCTTTGCACCATCTGTGCCTATCTTATTTAAGTAGGAGTGGTTCTTTCAACAGCCTGTCTTGTTTTACCACCAGTCTTCCACACATACTATTCTCTGCAAGGAATACATTTATTCCCTTCCTTTCCCAAGACTGGGCCAGGTGACCCTTTCATGTGGTCCATTTCAGGGCATGTATTGTGTTGAAAATATATTCCCCACTAAATTATAGGTTCTATGAGGGCAAAACCATGCCTATTAGTAACACTCAATCTTCCCTTAGCCTTCAAAACAACATCACATAGTTCAATCTAATAACTTTAGTGAAGACCTTAAAAGACTAGAATTAGTTACATAGTAGGTGTTCACTAAATACTTCTTACCCAAATCAACCAACCATAACAGATACTCAAAAGGATGCACAGTTGTATCCATCCTCAGTCCTCAGAGAAGGGTTTGATTGTGTTCTTTCAACCATATGGCACTACTAATGCAGGCACACAGACACACTGTAAGAGTGATACACAACAAAACAGGATTTCTCTGTAATCCTCATCAATCTGAAATTCAACTCTAGTTACTTAATCAAAAATTTTATGATACAATAAACTTATGATGAACCCAAGAAGATGGCCAAATGTTGGGGGTCCTTAGTCTTTGCTCATGGATCTCCAGTTGTGTCTTTTCCCCTTTTTCAAAAATAATGAAAGAAAGCCAAAGAGCAAGGAGAAGGGCAAATGAAAGGTATGTTTATGCCTGCACAGAGGGAAGCATCCTACCTTTATTTGTGACTCAGAATGAATGACAATTTCCTTGTTTCAGAGCCTGGAAAATCACCAAGGAAGCTGACCTCAGTTGTCTCACAGCTAATCATCCTTTGAAGGAGAAGCTTGAGAGAAATGGAAAGAACAGGGTAGAGCAGAGGTGGTAGTTCTGAGCTCTGGGTGGTCAGTGAGTACCCATGGCCACATCCCCTTTCTGAGCCGGCCCATCTCCCATTGGATGAGGGGGAACATCTGTTCCTCACCCTGAAGAAGACTTGGCATGATGCCTGTTGGTTCCTACCAAGTTCTTTTGCATTGTGGGCATTCTTCTACATGGCTTCTTAATTGTACATGTGCACACACTGTTTCAAATGGAGTTTCCATTGCCTCTGCTCACCGCGTATTACATTTTTAATCAGTATATATAATTACTTACCACAAGCTGCCAGGCCAGATTTTCTGAGCATTAGTCTAATTAACTTAAGCTTGATAATTATGTTTCAGATACCATAGCAGTACACACAGAATTTGCAGATTATGCCGCCAGCTTATTTGATTCCAATAACATGTTTTCTCAGACAGTGGGTTAGTTTTGATTTTGTTTTTTAATGGCCATCTGATAATTATTTAGGTTTCAAAGTTTGCCATCAAACAAAATCATTCTGCTATTTAAGACAAGCTTCTCAAATAATTAACACAGGCTGGACTAAAATAGATTTCAGTGTATTTTTACACACACAAATCTGTTTTTTTTTTTTTTTTTTTTTTTTTTTTTTTTTACTAATATAAGCTCAGGCTGAGGAAATATTAAAGTATAAAAAGTTCTGATGGTCAAATGGTGTAACCTTCCATGTTTTGACTGGTCTATACTTTGCCTTTTCTCTTTACATTTACTTGCCTTCTAGTGTATGAAAAATAAGAGAAAAGGAGAAGCAAAAGAAACTGAAAACCTCCAAGACTTGTAGGTGAGAAATTAGGGCATGAGAAATTCCCACACGAATAATAAGCAATGTACTAAGGGATTGCTATGTGCGAGGCACTGAGTTAAACTCTTCTTGTGGCTTATCTCATCTAACCATCCAACAACCCTCTGTGGTAGGTGTGTGTTATGGACTGAGCGGTGCCACCCCACAAGAGATCTGTTCAATCTCTAAACCCCAGTAATTCCCAATGTAACCTTGGGTCTTTACAGAGGGAATCAAGTTGAAATAAAGTCATTAGAGCAGGCACTCGTGCAGTAAGACTGGTGTCCTTATACAATGGGGAAGTTTGGACACAGCCATGCACACAGAAAGAATGTCATATGAACATGAAGGCAGAGACTGGGGTGATGGGTGTTCAAGCTAGGAAATGCCAGAGATTGCCAGCAGACCCCCACAAGCCAGGAGGGAGTCATGAAACAAATTCTCCCTCAGGGCCCTCGAAAGGAAACACCCCTGCTGATTTCAGACTTCAGCCTCCAGGACTGTGAGAAAACACAGTTGCTTCACTGTGTTTCAGCCCCCTACTTCGTGTTGGTTTTCTATAACAGTCCTAGCGAACTAATACGGTACATATAACACTACTCCCCATCTTACAGATGCCCAGGCACAGAAAAGCTATGTGGTGTGTCCAAGCCCACACAGCTGCCACATGGCAAGGATGGAGTCTACAATGGGGCCTTTCTGACTCCCAAGCTCATGCCCTTGACCTTACCTGCATGCCAGCCACACTGCTTCTGCCTAGGAGTTGGGAGATCAATGCAACAAATCTTGGAAATGGCTGGCATAAGGTGGTGCATGTTTCCAAGTTTATATACAGCTGCTTTTCTTTAAAAAAATGTTGGCAATCCCTGCTTCCTACTTTCTGAGGGCAACAAAACAGAAAGTATCTTTTCTCATAAGGACCACAATAGTGCAATTTTGTTCTCTTGCCACCTGTAACATGAGAGAATAATAGGCCAAAGTATCAGTTGCCAATTATGTAAGGCTTAAGTGGAGAACAACCAATGAAATAGCCACTCTATGTAATCAACACAATCAGAGAGGAAAGGACAAGTAAGTCTTCCCAAGATGTCATAACAGATGGAAAGAGCCAGAGATAAGCCTGCTCCAATAAAGGCCAAAGACATGGAATAAGAATAATTCTTGGGAAGAAATGCAAACTCAGTTAAGGAAGGAAAGCATAGGAATGTGAAAAGAAGACAAGACACTTCTCCAAGAGTATCTACTGCCATGATCCAATAGAAAGTTTGACACCAGGGAAAGGAAGGAAGCCTCACATGCACTGAGGGCCTGTAACATCTGGTGTGTGTAAGACAGTAAAACCATCCAACTCCTCCCAGGAATCTGCAAACTAGAAGCTGTCACCCCCATGTACTGGAGATACAGGCTCTGAGCAGTGAAATAATTAGCTCAAGGTCAACCAGCAAATCACTGGTAATGCCTACATGGAAGAACAGAGTAAAGGGCTGTCTTAGAGACACTGAGGCAGAGTCTTTAGGAGAACCGCCTTTCTCCTAGACCAGTAATGTTGAGGTATCTAGGTACAAGGTTACACTTAAAACATGGGCTACTTGCTACTGGGAATTTTCACAAATTACATCAGAGTTCCTCTAGAACAGGAGTTCTTACCATTGAGAATCTGATCAAAGCTGTGAGTTCTTCCCCTAAAAAAATGCATGCACACAAACACATAACCTGTACATACAACTTCCCTGGGGGGATCATGGGTCCCAGCTTTAAAACCCACAAAGGATACTTATGCCTCCAAGGACCCCAGGAATGTCATGATGTTACAAAAACATGGAGTGTGCCACTGCACACCTTGATCAGGAAAATTCCTCTCCTCAATCCTTGGTTTGTATTTCTGTAATACGTCTATCTCCACCACTGCTGGGGAGCTCTACTGTGCTTCAGTCACCTTTAGTCACCTCGCACATCCATGCCTCCTGACCCAGTAAGGATAAAGTAAATGTTAGGTGAATTATTAAATGGCTTCAACTTGAGGTGTAGCACTTTCTTCTTTCTCACTTTCTTCACTTCTATTAATGTAAATTATGCCATAGCCAGCCCTGCTTTTTCTGAAGGGTTTTGGAAGGACCATATGCGATAATGCAAGTGAAGGCAATTTCTGATAGTAACAGTGAACACTGGTTTTGCTCAGACACTCTTTTATGCCCTTTATGCATATTCATTAATCCTCACAACTGCCCTAGGAGGATAGCACTGATATCTCCATTTAACACAGGAGCAAGATAAGTCCAGAGAGGTCTGGGAACTGGCACAAGTAGGCACAGGGCTGGGATGTAAACACAGGCAGCTGATGTCTGCGCCAGTCCTCTTGACCACTGTCTACTGTCTCTCTAGACTAGGCAATGCTATACAGATGTCTGAAACTGTTATGACAAGAAGGCAAGTTGGCCCTCTATGAACACAGCAGAGCTCGGGTGGAAGCGGATTTTGGGAGGCTCTCCAGTAAGACCACCAGAAGAGCTCAGTATTCTGACCACAACCAGTTAGCATCTCAAGCCCATTAACAGACCTGAGCTCCACTGGTAGAGCCAGCCTGATCTGTGAGGTAGTTCTTCTTTGTGAGCATAGCACCTGCCCTTTCCTTTTATGCTTTTCCAGCACCTGGAACACTGATTTCAGCTCTGGGTGGAGGCGAGGCAGGCACCAGTGAAGAGAGATAGCAGCCTCATGGGGGACACGAGTTGGAAACCATGGAGTGGAGAGCCAAGGTTCCTTCTAAAATCTGTTAGATTCACAGGTACTTACTGTATGGACCCCTCTTAACATACCTGCAGGCCATTCAGCCTGTGATTCACCTGCCTGTGACCATTAAGCACATGCCACACCGTGCAATACCCTTTCTTTCCTGATTCAAGCAAAAGACTTCCCTCCTCTGATCTTTAGTTGGAGAGTTCCCACCTGTAAAGATTTCAAGGAGTCCATGCCCAGATGTACCTTGGATGGAATTCCAAATATTCTGTAAGAGGCCCCATCTTTACTGCCAAGCATAGCTGATATTTAGGCTAGGGACAGAGCAGTGGCCAAGCTCCAGGCTTATCCTCTCAGAACTCACAACCCTGGTGGGCCACACGGAAAATAATCTGGCTCCTGCAGAAAGCATGGAAAGTGCTGTGGTGAGGAAAATATGGGCAACAGTGGGAGCACTGAAGGGGGATCTATTCTTTTCTGGGGGAAGACTGCATGCAGAGGCCCCCAAAGGCTGTATATCTCCCTGCCTTTACATCATAACAAAAACCCAAGATACCATACTGACATCAATGTTCAATGCTAAATGCCTGCATGTTTTAGTGCACTTTATCTAAAACATCTAGAGCATGAGTAGAGCATCTTCTCCCACTGTTCTTCTCATTATTATTCATTCTCTGGGTTTCAGTTTGAATGCAAAGACCTTTAAAGAGTTTTTAGAGCCTACCCTACATCCACCTGCTCCCTCGGGTCCATTATAGTGTATTTGCTTCAGATGGTGTCTGTCTGCATCCTTCCTACCCTGAGTATAGACTGAAGACTATCATCTGGGGGCTTCTTATAAATACAGAATCTTGGGCTCTAGCCTGGGTGAGTTTAAGCACTTTACAGCTGCCTTGTCCAGTTCAGCATCCACTAGCTCCATGTGTCTACCGGGCACTTGAAACATGGCTAGTATGGGCTCACATCTACTATACGTGTAAAATACACACCAGCTTTGGAAGATTTAGTACAAAAAAGAACGTGAAATACCTCAATAATTATTTTATACTGGCTACCTGTTGAAATAATATTTTGTATATTTCAGGTTAAATTAAAATACATTAAAATTTTATCTTTTTATGGGTGGACACCTAGGTGGCTCATTTGGTTAAGCATCAGAGTTTGGCTCAGGTCATGATCTCATGGTCAGTGAGAGCCCCACATTAGGCTCTGTGCCATCACTTCAGAGCCTGGAGCCTGCTTCAGATTGTGTCTGCCTCTCTCTCTGCCCCTCCCCTACTCGTGCTCTGTCTCTCTCACTCTCAAAAATAAATAAACTTAAAAAAATAATTTTACATTTTATCTTTTTTTTTAAACATGGCTACTCTAAGGTTTAACAGTACTCATGCAGCTGACATTGTATTTATATTGTACAGGACTGCTTAAAATCTCAGAACCTGGTTGAGGATAATGATCAGGAACCAGTGTCAGTAAACTATAGCCAACTGGTTGAATGGGGCCCAGTGCCACTGTGGTAAATGCACTGTTATTGGAATATAGCCATTCTTACTCCTCACATATTGTCTGTGACAACTTTTGTGCTCCAAGGGCAGAATTAGGTAGGTGCAACAAAAACTGAATGGCTTACAGAGTCTAAAATATTTGCTACCTGGCCCTTTACAGGAAAAGTTTGCCAACCCTAGTCAAGAGCATGGATTCCAGAGGTAGAGGGTCTGGCTCAAAATCATGTCACTACCACCAGTCAGTACAAGAGGTTGGGCAAGATACTTCACATCTGTGCCTCAATATCTGTATCTGAAAACAAGGATAGGGATAGCTATGTTATAGAGCAGCTTTAAAGGTTAAATCAGTTGATGTATATGAAATTCTATAAAGCCTTGCACCTACTAGGTTCTCAAGAAACATTAACCACCATTGCTATCATTGCTAGCAATGATCACAGGCCATAATTACACATTTTTGCTTTACCTTTTTTCTTATCTGTCGCCCCACCAGATTAAAAATCCCAGGGAAGGGGCGCCTGGGTGGCTCAGATAGTTGAGCATCCAGCTTTGGCTCAGGTCATGATCTCACAGTTCCTGGGTTTGAGCCCCACATCGGGCTCTGTGCTGACAGCTCAGATTCTGCTGCTTCAGATTCTATATGTCCCTTTTTCTGTCCCTCCCCTTCTCCAGCGCACTCTCTCTCTCTCTTTCAAAAATAAACATTAAAAAATTTTTTAAAAAAACTAGGGGAGCAGGGACATTTTCTATCTTGATTCAGCTATTTCACTGAGCTCAGTTTCTGGTGAAAAGTAGAAAGTCAGTAAATATTTGTTGAATGAAAGAGGTACAGAGGGAAAGTAATTTGCCTAAGGCTTCCTGACCAGTAAATGGTCAGGACTTGAACCTGGTTCTTCCTGCTCCCTAAACTCTTAACCTCCCCTGCTACACCAAATGTGGTCTCTAGACCAGCAGTGTCAGTGTCACCTAGAAGCTTGCTAGAAATGCAGATTCTTAAACTCCATCCCAGACCTATTGAATCAAAATTATTTTCACAAGATCGAAGAGATTTATGGGCATGTTTCAGTTTGGGAAGTGCCACTCTGGGTTATAATTCCCAGTTACGACTCTCTGCTAGTCACTCAACAAGTAGTTAATGTAGTATCAGTCTTTCCATGGAGCGCTCCGTTTTGACTGCCTTATACCAAAGCTGATGATTGGTATTCATCCCACTAAAGGCCTGGGGTGTTTAGGTTCTAAGGGAAATGTCACTGTGCTATGTCAGAAAGTGCCCTTTCTCCTGCCAGGTTCAAACCACTGCAATGTGGGATGACCTCTCTGCACAGAAGTCTGCTTAACATTCCATACCAGCCTCTAATGACCAGGCCACAGGCTCCAGAGGATGCAAGGGGTATGAAAATCTACTCCTAAATAATTTCCCTCTAGGCACCTACCTCTGTGAATTGGTTCTCCCCTACATTTTACACACCAGTGGCTGCACCACCAAAATATACAATCCATTCCCATGCTTAATAATTCAGGCACCTTCGTTTTTGAGACTACAAATGAAAGCAAATCATCTCCTACTCGTATTAAAAAAAATTAAAATTCTCCCCAATGCTGACTCTGGTTTTCTTACTAACCGTCCAGCTCCAAGACTGTATGATCTTCACCTAACTATTTTCTTAGAAATGGTCCATTATGTGGCACTTCAGAGGATAAGGGTGTTTAAAATTAGCACAAAATCTTACAATGGATTCCCATTTGTCACAGCAAGAAGTTTCAAATCATGGCCATCAGATGAACATTTTAAATTAGAAAAAGACTGATTAGCATAATTCTTAAGGGTCTGAACTCTAAACCCACAGATGGCCTCTGAGGAGGACTGACAAGGCAGAAAGGGGATTAGGATAAATCTAATTAGTTAGGGGTGTTCCTGTTTCTTGAGTCAAGTGGTGATGGATGGACAGATGGATCTAATGAAGCCCCATTAAAGTCTTTTTGATTCCCACTCACAGTGAGTGAACACATTACTCCATTAATGGCTCTGGGAGCTAACACAGCCCAAGTTTGGTGCTGTGACCTCAAAAATGAATTTGAATTGCCTGTCCAGCTCTTTGCACATATCCGCAGGATGTAAATGAGCCTGAAAACTCTATGCCTGCTGAGGCGCCATCCCTGCCTATGCCCCCACTCCCTCTGCCTCACTCCCAGCTCAGGGAGTGAGCCTTCCTCTTGGCTGGCTTCTCAAGGCACTCAGGCTGGAGTCCCACAGCTTTTCTGTTTCTCCTGTTCTACAACTTGGACGTGTCCTAGGGAATGTGCTGTGGTCTGCATAAGTTCCTGATGCTACATGCTGACACAGACTATTGTTTTTCTCTTCATTGGGGGTGATGGCTATGCATTATCGCTATCATGTGCTGATTAGGAATGCGATGGAAGGGCCAAAGACGGGGTACATTTCTTGAGAGGGTCCTGACTTAGTCACAGAGATATGAGAGAAGAACAATATAGGACATTTCACATGCTAGGTGCAAAATAAGGGTATGACTGGCTCTGACAGCCAAAGAACAAGGTAGACAGAATGGTGTCTATCATGGAAAAGTCACGGAAAGAGGTGGGACTCCATGGGATTTAAAGAAAGGCCCATCTCTCCTCTAGATGACCACAACCACTTCCTACTCTTGTTTCTACTCTTGAGCCTCTAGAGTCCAGCATCACTGAACAGTAAGTCAGATCATGTGATCCTCTCCAGTAATAATTAGAGCAAACACTTACTGAGCATTTACTGTATGCTCAGCACTGATGGAAGCACATTTCATACATTATTTTATTTAATCTTCACAAGAGCCCTGTGCAGTAGAGTGTAGTACCATCCTCTATATTACAGACGATAGAACTGTAGCACAAAAAGGTTACCTGGCCCAGGAAGCAGCAGAAATGGTAGACAATTGCAGGCATCTTTTCTCTAGAGCTCAGATTCTTAAGCCCTATAACTGACAATCTTGGGTCCCTGTCATCCCATCACACATGGAATAAAATCCAAACTCCCTTCTATCCCCATCTTGCTCTAATCTCTCCCACACCCACCATTCTCCAGCTACAGTCTCCAATTGTGGTCCACATCAGGCCCTTTGCACTGGGAGTGCCCTTTGTCTGCAAAGTTTTTCTACTCTCTCATACCCAACCTGGAAGTATCTGCCTGACCTTGATACTCAACAATTTACTTTACTCCCCTAACCACTCACATGATCTCATTTAAGGCCATGGCTCTAAACACCATATCCATGGCTCCCAAATTTGTTTCTATCCTGGAACTCTCTAATGAGCTCCAACCCTGTGTATTCAACAAGTTCCCTGATGAGTGCTCTTACATATGCAGCAAAAACCTCATATTTCTGATAACCAAAAGAAAACACCTGACTAGTACCTTCCCCATCCTATGTCAGTTTTCCTATAAATATTGCTAATCATCCAGCTGGTTACTCAAGATAAATAACAGGAGTTAGTTCTTAGTCTCTGAGCCCTCATAGTCAACTCCATCAACAAAATTGACCTGCTGTATTTCATCAACAAAAAAGACATGCTGCCAAATGGCCCACTTCTCTTCACCTCCACTGTACCATGATCTATTACAAAACACTGTGATAACCTCCCAATTGATTCCCTTGTTTGCACCTGTGCCTTCTTCCAGCTCAGCCAAAGGGATCCTTGTACAACTTAGATCATGCCATTTCCTTTTATAATAATACCCTACAACTCTAATCTCATACAAGGTCTACAAGACTTCTAGGCCACTACGTGCCTTTGTAACCACAGCTCCTTCTGCCTGTTCACCAATGCTCCAGGCCCCCTGGACTTCTTTACATTTTCTGAGCATGCCAAGCTTATCTTAGACTTACGGCTTTCTCCATCCCTATTTATTCTACGTTGAAAATTCTCTGTCCCTAGGTTTCCCGAGACATGCCTCTCACCTTTTAGTTATCAAGGGAAATGTTCTCTCTTTGGTAAAGCTTCTCTGATACCTCTATCAAAATTCATTTGCTCCAGCACAAATACTGTTATCATGTTACCTTGTTTCCTCTCGCTATCTGAGATGATGAATGTTTGTGCGTTTACTTGTTTTTGTCTGTCTTTCCCATGAGAGTAATCTCTTTGAAGATTTGGGTATGATCTGGCTTCTTGTTCATACTGTATCCTCCAGAGCCCAGAACTGTAAGGGGCATTAAGAGCATTAGTTTAGGGGCACCTAGGTGGCTCAGTTGGTTGAGCATCTGACTCTTGATTATGGTTTGGGTCATGATCCCAGGGTAGTGGGACTGAGCCTCACATTGGGCTCCGCACTGAGTGTAGAGCCCGCTTAAGATTGCCTCTCTCTTCCTCTACCCCTCTCCTACTCTCCCTTCTCTCTCTAAATTTTTTTCTTAAAAAGATAATTTGTTTAATAAAAAACACCATTTGATTATAAGCTGACAAAATGCAAATAGAGGAAGTAAGATTGAAGACAGATGATGATACTGAGATTCCTATCCTATAGTCAGTGGGGATGGGGAGTGGATAAAGAATAAAAGTGAAGGGAACTTCTAGAGAGTGGAAGGAAATCTAATGCCTTTCCTGTGTTGAGTGTTACCCATGAGACCCTGGGGCTATACAGGTAAACAAACTGCCATGATCTCTGCCCTCACAGAGTGTGTGTTGTAGCATGTTGTTTGACCCCTTCGTCCCTATTTTAGGATAGGGCAGGGATAAGTACTCTATTTTTTATAGAAAGGGCCAGAGAGTGAATATTTTAGGATCTGCAGGCCTACCATTTGTGTTGCAAATACTCAACACTGCTGTTGTAGTGCAAAAGCACTACAGACAACACAAAATCATGGCTATGTTCAAATAAAACTTTATTTACAAAAGCAAGCAGTGGGTTTGATTAGCATGTGGGCTATAATTTCACAAACTCTTATAATTTGACAGGCTCTTCTTTTGTATGAATTTCTTTAGACCTATCATATAGAAAAGTAGGCTTTAGAATAATCAGGGTCTTGTATAGAAACATCTAGATTTATTTATTTATTTTTCAATATATGAAATTTATTGTCAAATTGGTTTCCATACAACACCCAGTGCTCATCCCAAAAGGTGTCATCCTCAATACCCATCACCCACCCTCCCCTCCCTCCCACCCCCCATCAACCTGCAGTTTGTTCTCAGTTTTTAAGAGTCTCTTATGCTTTGGCTCTCTCCCACTCTAACCTCTTTTTTTTTTCCTTCCCCTCCCCCATGGGTTTCTGTTAAGTTTCTCAGGATCCACATAAGAGTGAAAACATATGATATCTGTCTTTCTCTGTATGGCTTATTTCACTTAGCATAACACTCTCCAGTTCCATCCACGTTGCTACAAAGGGCCATATTTCATTCTTTTTCACTGCCACATAGTACTCCATTTTGTATATAAACCACAATTTCTTTATCCATTCATCAGTTGAAACATCTAGATTTATTATTAACCTTAAATCCCCTCTAAAGCTCTTAGGAGACACTGAGTAGACTTGAGCTGTGGACCTGAAGTTCCCATTATTCTTTTGTTTCAGTCCACTAATCAACCAGCTTTTGTAAGAAACCTCACAATTATATGGAGTTGAATGTACTTCACCTGATGAAGGATAACTGAAAATGGCTAAGGAGATGGTGGAATTGCCATAATTGGTAAAGGATAGGATTTCCAGCATCACACCACTGATAGAAAGGAAGAGGATGCAGACTAGTAATTAGTTATTCTGACTGCAGGTTAAGCTAATAACTTGGCGTCACTATGACTTCAGTCAGGGAGGAAAGCTGTGTCCAAGTTTGTAGGCCTTCGTGAAGCATTTTTCATTTAGCCGTTGGCTCATTAGCTTGGACATAAGAAAGGATTTCTAGAAAGAAGATGTCATCATTGTGTGCCATTCTTGCTCTGGGGTGCTTTTGGAAACAACAGCTGTGACCAGAAAATTAAATATTGTTAAGGGAAGAGCGGTAGTTGTTCTGGACAAATACCAAGAGCCAGGCTCCAGGAAACTGGAGACAACAGAATCAAACCTTCAGGTATGTATGCCATTTCTGGGCTGCTCCAAAGGTTGCCTTTGTGGCGGCTGTCCACCTGGTTTCCAGGGAGTCTTCAATTAGGATACTGAGCTGAGCTGATTCAAACCTGTGACCTGCACTGGCTCCATTACCATTAACACACAGAAGTCTTTTGTTATAGGAGGAAGGCACAGAGGGTATGGATGGCTTCACTTCAGGAAAACATACTTGTTTCAGAACGCCAGTTTCTTCTGTACAGAAAGCAACTAGATTGCCCCAATAACATTAACATTAATACGGAACAACAAAAAGCCTACATATCCTGAACTGGGCATACTGAGTTAATCTTGCTTCCATACCAAGAAATCCTTAAGGCAGCGTGCTTCATCCACGAGGGCCATCTCCCTAATTCCTTTTCCTCTACCTCTGTTTCACCTGGACCTGGATTGCACAATAGAGCCTGTGACCCTAAACACAGCCAGCACAAAACACATTTGTTCAGTGGCTCACTGTGCTCTCAGCACTCAGCACTGTTTAAATAATATGTGAGGAATCTACAAATAGTAGGGAAACTCCCATCCCATCACAGTGCAAGGACTATGAAATGCATGGTCCCAGGGAAACATAGGAATAAAACTGACTGTCATGGAAATACCCTTAGGCAGCAGGCAGGCTGCAGTGTGACTTTCACTTACCATGTCACTGAAGGTCCTCAGCATTCCTGCAGAGTTTGTATTTTTGACCACTATTTCACGGACACTCTTACCACCTCCAATGGAAATACCATTACTCACACAAATCTTATGGTGGGAATTCATCAAGATATACTACCTATGAAGTCTGTGGCCAGTCTAGGATATGATATCTAAGTGTTTAATAGATGCCATCTATATGGATTATTATTGCTTGTCCTGTTACAGATAAAGAAATAGAGGCTGAGTGGGTTACAGTGATCAATCCAAGCTACAAAACGTGTCACCATTGGGATGTGGACCCAATGTATCTGGTTCTTTCTCTATTTACAGGAAGGAATAAGGAAAGTACACTGGTCCATCTTCCTTTGTTCTTTGCCTTCTTAGCTTTAGCCTGGAAGTTCCAGAGCTACTTCAAGATTGCTTAAAATTCTACTCTGAGTACTTTATAGAGTATCAAAAGATAGATTATATTTTTAAATTTTCTATGCTATGTCTCTATGATACAATATAAAGATAATTCTTTGTATAACAGAATATGGATCTCTTCCTCTAAAAAGTCCTTACTACACTGAATGGATGTTCTGATGTTAGTTAAGCCAATTTCCACTTCCCAGGTAAAGACACTTAGGATCTTCAAGGCATTTGGTGGATCCCATTCTCTGGGTGGTGAGAAGAGCCTGACCGAGATGGTATGTAACATCACCCCTTTCATGGGTCACAAACACACAGCACAAGGTTTTCAAAATGTATGAGCATCCTTGGAAAATAAAAGCATTTCTAGGCATATGATTAACAAGCCAGAAAGGCCATGGCACTTGACAGAAAGGATGAGGCATTTCAGAAAGATAAGTCAAGATGCATTTATGAGCTGAATGCATCCCTCAGCTCGCTTGGCTGTGCTACTTGGTTCATAAACCAGGGATTAAGTCAATTTTCATTTCAACTTTTTCTTTCACCTTTAAGCAACCCCTAAGGTTTCCAGAGAATTTTGTTTGACCTTTAGCTAAAGTTCAACCTCTACCAAGTTACCAGTTTTGGATGGTCCCTAGGTGATCACTTATGACAGATTTCACTATAATTCAAGGAAAGGATAATCCCTGGCCCAAGAGTAAACAAAGGAAGTACTCCCAGTGGTCTCAGGGATGGCAAAAGCTATGGATTTAGTCCTGCTAATGAATTTTAGTGGTATTCTCACTGTGCAATATTGATCAGTGAAGTCAGCCTAGATGCATTTGCTGGACAGTGAACCCAGGGTATTTACCTCCATCTGCTCCTAAATGAGGATTCTCTCTGTGCTCCCTTGTAAGGGAAACTCGAGAAAAAAAAAGATGCAGTCCATGGGAGAAGGTCCTTTGGGAGTTGCCATTTACTTCCACAGTTAGGATGGGAATGTTGAACCCATCAATGGACTTTGGTGCCCAAACCAAGCAGGATATTTTTGCTATAAGCACTTAAGCTCCAAATATGCATTTATCTAACACCTAGCTTCCAGAGACCTCCCAGAAACACTCACAGAGGAAATGTGGAGGGGAGCAAGGGAGAGAAAAATCAGGCTTTTCCAATTTATAGTGAAGAATAGGACTCTGAAGTTGTCTACTTCTTACACATCCTAACTTTGTCTACTAGATCTGCCTGATTCCTAAAGAAGTATATAAAAGTTTTTCAATATGCCTATATATTTATTCAGAGGGGCTTTTCCCTAAAAATATTTGCTTATGTAGTCAACTACTGGATTGTTGTGTGCACATGATGAAGACAGAGTTGCTCCTGTCCACAGAAGTGAAACAGAGCCTCCAGTTTGCATGAAAGCCCATCCATTCTTATTCACAGACTCTACATTCATTGAATAAAGAGAAATTCAATGTCCATCTCATTCATGAATTAGAACTGAATGTCTGCATATACTATTTCTCTAACTTCCCAAATACGATAAGAACATATCAGCCCCTCTTAGTATCCCAGTGGACTGGAAGCATGTTCACTATAGAGGAAGATCTCATAGCTTTCTGCAGATAGTTCAATACCATGATGCCTCAGATTCAGCTTTCTGCATTCTTTCTTATTGATTGGCATACCTCAGGCTATTAGGTTTATTAACTAAATGATAATTTGGGGTGTGTCGGTGAGTATACAAGGAGATAAATGTTTCACAAATAGACTCAAAGCTTGCTGGCAGGAGACATGCAGTGATTTGCAAAGTATTTATCTTTCTGGCATCCCCCCCCCCCCCCCAGGAAAAAGTCATTATTGCTACCATCCTCTGAAAACAGAGATGTTTGTTTCCTGGGCAGGCTTGGATACTAGCCAAAGCAGTGGGAAGATTCCTGGAATTTCAATACACCTGCTGGGGTGCTCGGCTGAATGAGCTCCTCCCGTGGATACACCTGATCTGCCTGGATACTCACCCCACAGCCTCTCCCGTCCTCACAGGAGCACTCCAGCAGCCCTGCTTGTCTGAGAGAGCAGGGCTTGCTTTTGGCTGCTGTCTTCCAACTGGCTGCCCAGCCTTGCGTCTGATCCCAATACTGTTAAACTCAGAGGAAGCAGTGCTTCCTCACCCTCAACCTCCCTCTCTCCCCTAGTGCACACACCTGTAATGGCACACAGTCTATTCAATGCAAATAATAGTGTCCTGATAGAAGCAGTTGCCCCTCTATAGCCTTCTTTCTCTGCCATCATGCAACACTTTTTGGTGTTGCCATTGTCCTGCCAGGGGTCCTCAAACTCAGGCACTATTGGCATTTTTGGTCAGTTAATGCTCAGTTGTGGGGGGTCGTTTTGTGCATTGTAGGATGTTCACCAGCATCCTTAGTCTCCACCTGCTTGATGTGACTAGCACACCCCTCCCCACCACTTGTGACATCCACAAATGTCTCTGTACATTGCCAAATTTACCCTGGGCATAAAATTACCATGGTTAAAACTGATGCCATGCCACAAGTGGAGATAATGTGAGAAACTGAGAACTTCCCAGACCCCATGAGGAACCCAGAGGCACTACATCATTATCAACTCTCAGGCCTAGTTTGCAGACCTCACTGCAGAGGGATCTCAAAGCACAATGAGACCCACAGCAGGATGTAGGAAGGAGGCCTGGGGAGGGCAATAGGGATGAGTTGAAAGATTATGGATTCTTGGCCAAAAGCTGGTAGACCAGGTGGACTGACCTGGCTTTTTCTAAAGGTCTAGAGCCACATCATTTAGAAAACATTTTGAGTACCTGCTATGTCGTTCACTTAATCAATCAAGAAGCTTTATAGATTTCTTTTCCTTCTCTCCCTCCCCACATTCACTTTTCTAGTTTTTGCCACTGTCTTCTTACCTCTGGGTTCTTCCAAAGCCTCCCTGCATACCCTTTCTTCCAGCTTGCTCTTCACGGTCCATCCCTGGCCCCCACCCTCTGAAGGTGAGGGGTCTTTCTGAAATGCAAGTCAGACCATGCCAACCAGCCATCTGCTTGCTTCCCTGGCTTTCTAACCTTTCAGGATGAAATCCAAACTCCTTAACAAGGCCTGCAAAGCGACTCATTTCATTATCTCTTTCCCTGCATTGCATGCAACTTCATGTTCTCACTCCCATGGACCACTTGTGGGACATGTTCCTTTGGAGGTACACAGGTGGTTTTAGGTCACACAGAGTCATGACCTTAAAGCATGCAGAATCTCACAGTGATTGTTTAGTTTCAACATCCCCTTTTCCTTGTGCTCTTTCCAGGACTGTGCTGAGTTTGATGCTCCTTTGTCCTTCACACCTGCTCTAAGGCTTGATGATCTCCCATTTTTTTGTACCAGAAGAGAACAGGCCTCAGGCTCAAACAGCAGCATCCCGATGAAAGTTAATAACACCATTTTATTTTTCATTATGTTTACTTTTGTAGTTGCCTTCTATTTATAGCACATTCTACCACTCTTCTGTTACAAGAATGATACAGCCATTTCTTTTTCCATGAATGTTTTCAGGTAGAAAAAGGAAGTTGATTTGAAGCAACATAAATCACAGTAAAAGTGGTTCCTATACATGGCAGAAACTGCGATTACTGGCTGATATTTGGGAAATAAGGAGGTATTTGAATTTGTACCATGCTCTTTCATATCCCATATTCACCTGTCCCTCAGACAGGCTAAGAACTAGAGGCAGGCAGGGACAGGAGGAACTGGATTGTTCCTTGTAATCATTCATGTGTCCTTTGGAATTTGATGTAAATGTCACCCCACCAAAATCTGAGTCAATGCCTCACCCATGTGCTTCCCTAGCACCCTGGACACCCCTCATAGGCTCCGACATGGCACCTGTAAGTTCTGGGCTTATGTCTGTCATCTTCACTGTGGTTTCCAGTGTCTGGTAAAGGCTTGGCAGAGACAAGATGCCAAATAAATATGTCTTGATTGGATGGATGAAATGGAGAGAAGCACACAATCCTTTTCAAGCCAGCCCCGGGTCTCACCAAGAGAAAGGCAGAATGAGGTGACCAGATAATCCATGTCAGTGAGGATATGAACCCACCTCCCTGGGTGACAGACACAAAAGACCAGATGATGTAAATTACTCGGGGTGCAACTTCCATCTCCCCCTCCATTGTGAGCATGAGAATTTGTAGGTTGCCCCAGCTGGGTCTAGTGCCCAACCGGGGAACATAGCAAAGAACATACAGAAACCAACAGAACATAAGCTTGCTTGTCCCTAGTCTTTCTTTCTACTGGAGCTTTACCTTTACAAATTTGTAGCACTTGAAGGTATGTTTCCCCAGCCACTTCTGGATTGTAACAATTCCTTTTTTTCCTACTGACAAAATCTGATACTTAGCCTGGAGCACTTTCTTGCCAAGGAGAGAACTGTGGCAGACTTGTGACGCATGATAAAATACTACCGTAATGTGGAATAATGCTTTGAAATGTTGCCAGGGTGAGTGTGTATGCAGAATGATTGAAATCGCCTGCAAATACAAATGGTAGCTCTGTGGCTCATCTGTAACCTCAAAGTAGGAAAACTGAGATATTCTTTTCCCTCCTTTGCAATTTGCACAGCCTCTTGTTGGAAACTATGGAGATTATGCCACTGAAAGTAACTGCCATGTTTACTCCACGCACAATTTTTACTAATACGATATCCCTGTATACTCATTGGTCTTCTGAGGGTCCCCTGATATTTTAAGCTGTTGTGTAGTTGTTGTTGTGAATGTCTCATTGAAGTAATCATGTATCCAAACCCAAATTTTTATAGGAGGATGCGGAGGTCATTTGTGCAGTGCAGAAAATGACATCCACTTTGTCCGCCTTAGAAATAAAGGCTTCATAACCAAATGGGATTCAGTCCCCACTACACTTGCCCCAGCCCCCACATAATGGTGAATTCAGTGGAAATGATCAGTAGGTTGGGCTACGTGATTAGAAGAGCCACAACTGTGGGTGTTTGCTATATGTCAGGCATTTTGCCTTCTTTTAGGTAAAATGTATAACATCGAATATAATTAATAGAATTAGCTTCATTTTGCTGTTGAGAAAAATGAGGTTCACAAAGGATAATTTGCTTAAGCTCTCACAGACAATAAGTGTCTCAGCCAGGATGGAGCCCTAGGTCTGTGTGATTCCAAAGCTTGAATTTTTTCTGTGATGAACAATGTTGAACTAAAGCCAGAACACTGCCTTCTATGAGTTGAGGTCAAACCTTTACTATCTGTGGGCTTTGGACATTACTAGCTGGTTGTCAGGTACCCATAACTAGCTGAATACACAAATCAATGGAGGTTACTCATGAAGAGCTAGTAGCCTAATGAGAAATTTCTCATGCGCAAAAGCTGACCAAGAGGTAGAAGGAAATTCAAGCCCATTTCAGAGGCATCTGCCTCTTTATAAAAAGTGAAACCCCATTTTCTTTTGCTACAGAGGGACAATAAGAAAATCCATTCACTATATCTTGATTACTTCACTTGTTCTAAGACAGTTACTATGGATTAGGTACTTCCTACAAGCCATAAACCACATGCAGCACTGCATGAAGGATAACATAATCCTTGCAACCCAGTGATAGAGGCACTATTATTAGCCCCACTAGACAAGTGTGGGAACCGAGGGTCAGAGATTATGTATCTTGCCAAGGTCGGTCAGCTCATCTGGGATACAAACCCAGATTCTCTCATGGCCAATAGAAGTCATATACATAAGAGTGGGGCATTTTGCCTTGATGGAACCATTTTGATAGCTATCCCGATGGTTGTCAGTCAATTCCCTGGGGCTTCCTGGAAATGCAGGCACTGTGTCCATGGCTAAAAGCACTCCCCTCCCCACCTTACCCTTGCTCTGGGTTCCAGCCCACTGCCTTCTTTCAGGTCTTGAAATTGTTCCTTGGTACCCCAGAGCCCATGCACATGGTGCTCGCTAGCTGGGAACACACTTCTTCCCCCTCCTCGTGTTGTTGTCTGCTCTCCCACCTTCAGATCTCAGCTCCAGGGCCACCTGTTCAGAGGAGCCTTGCCTGCACCTGTGACTTAGTAGCCTCCTTCATTATAGATGAGCACTTTCCTTCAGAGCACTTCTCTGAGTTGGACCCTATTTGTTCAGATGGATCAGTGCCTGGGGCTCCATCTAGACTCATGCTTGTGTTCACAGCATTCAGCCCTGGGCCCGGCTCAGAGGAGCCTCTCACAACCTATTGGTGGAACAATAGGCACTCTGACCTACTAACCATGTCTGCTTCCCCATGTCGATGAGGTGCAAGCAAGGGAGGATGGCAAGCCAACTGACAGTGGGGTTGCGAGGCTAGATCTCCTCTCTGTTCAAGTAATGTCTCAGAATCATGTGCTTTGCTGAGTTAATTTTTACATTTCTTCCCCCATCTCCAAACAGCAAGTAATCTTGCAGATCAATGCCTGGGACCAAAGAGACTTATGGAATGTTAAGATTATGCACATAAACGTACCAACTATGACAGCCACACTGAGAAGAATAGTAATATTGTACCAAGCGATAGTTTATCAACCTTTGCCACTTATGAAATTCACAGCCAATTTAATTAAAAATATAACAGCTCTGAAAGCTGCTAAAATGACTATGACAACAATCAATCATTTTGTAATAGTGTTGAAGATCCATTAGGGACGTTGCACTGGATGCCAACTTTTTTTAAGCCCAGATAGTAGGGGCATTTCATTCTGCACAATTAATGTCACTGCATTAAAATATTGACTATCTATAAAGAAGAAAATACCAAACATCTTTATAACCCACATTTTTTTATGGGCAAAACTTGCTTAGAAAGGTGCTTTGAATTTATTTGTTATAAGCTACACATTTCACATTCAGAAAATTAAAATGGTTTCTACTGACTAACTCATTTAATCATTTACTTGATTTAATGAAAACCGCTATGCATTTTTCTCTTTCTGTTGCTAAGATTAATGCTTTCTGTTCATTAGCAATCAAATATTGCAGGAAGGTTTACATCTTATTCTCACTTAACTCACTGCCTTTTATTTCAAAAAATTCTAATAGAATTTAAATGGTATCTTTTAAATCATTTGGGAATTTTTCTCCTAGTAACTCACTTTGTCTTGTGGAAGACACATTGCTAGCTTTGACACTGAGACATTTATCCCCAACTTCCTTTTCGAGTCTCTCTTTCTTGGGGGGGATGGTGGGGGAAGGAGGAAGTATATATATACATACGTATATATATATATACACACACATACACATATATATGTATACGTACATATACATACATATACATATATATGTGTGTATATACACACACACAGATACACACACACACACACACACACACACACACACACACACACACATATATATAGGACAGGGAGTCGAGACTTCAGAAAAAATTATGTACCTAGCTTCCAGGGCCCCTAATTCATTAATGCATCAGCAACGTTGTAGTATCCCTTGAAATTCTGATTAGAAGGGCTCTTTGATTTATTAGTGGGCCTTTATGAGCTACCTTGGAAAATGAACCTATTAAAAATGTTAACCATAAGAAATCTGGCTTTCATTTAATAAGGAATCGAAGCCACTGGGTACAAGAGAATCCAGGCAAACATGGCACACTTCTGCCATCCCTCATAGAGAGGCTCCCGTTGCAAATGCCATTTCATTACAGCTGTGTCATCTGCACATGTGGCCTCATATCTGCTCTCCATTTCAATTTTCAGGTGTGTACAAATGGGCAGGTAAATTCCACTTGAAATACCTACAAGGGCAGATTCTACAATGGAATCTTTTTTACGATCAGGATGGTTACAAAAGAGTATAATCAATTTCAATTACTAAATAATAGAGTCAGTAGTTTAAGAGCACCATGCCAAGTTTTCCATTCCTATCAGGACAAAAAAAAATGTTTGTTGACCCCCAAAATGCTTGACAGGAGGAAATAACAAAAGGTAGATGATGGTGTTTATACTGAATGTAGATACAGTGGTTTAAGGACTTTGGGTATAAAAATATAAGCATTCAATTGGGAACACTAAGAGGGTAAGGACAAAGGAATCTTTTGGGTAGTAAGAAAATGATGTATTTTAAGGTGATACTCAATAAGCCATCTAAGTACAGGAGCAGACATGTCCCTAAGTTTTACTATTTCAACGTGTTTTCTGCTTTTCTTGTGTGCATGCATGCATATGTGTGTGGAAACGAATTTATCTGCCTTCCTCACTGCGTTATGTGCTATTGATTGGTTATGGGAGAGGGATGTAAGAATCTTCTTTTCCATGTTATGGTTCAGGAAACTGAAATGCAAGGCATAGGTATACTTTGACACTAGCATAGTGATCTTTCCTTCTTAAGCACTCCTAAGGATAGCTGTTTTATCATTTGTGCAATTATTAAGTGCTTGTCACTGTTCTAGACTGTAATATACATGAGAAGCACAGCAGCTTCTGTCTTGTCCATTACTGCAGCTCCAGCACTAACTTGGCTGGTAGATGCTTTGTGAACTTCTTTTGAATGAATGAATGATTTTCCCAGGTCATTTACTATTGGAGCATTAGCCAAAGCAGGAATAAATTACAGGTTACTCTCCTGTTCTATTTGTGACTTTCTATTTACCCTGTGACTCTGTTCAAATACCAACCCCTCTGGGACGCAATTCTGAGCTTTCTCCCTACTTTTCTGGGCTCCATTAATGCTTTACACCCATCCCTCTGTGTTTTGTATACACAGCTTTCCTTCTGCAATCTGTGTATGGCACCCCTTTCCCTTGTAAGAAACTATTGTATTCTTTGTGCTTGGGATGGAATTGTTTCTACATGGCCTCACACATGGACCAGGATCTAGATCTGGTTGCTCAGAGCACCCTATCCCTCTGGCCATGGTTCCTGGTTCAGCAATGGGTATGTAACTCAAGTTGGACCAGAGTTTTCTGTGCAAAATTTTAATAAGCATTGCTGGGAAAAACAATCGTTCCACTATAACCTAATAGGATGTAATCCTAATTAATCTAATCTAATGTGAACTGCTGGTATTCACATTACCTTCCTTGGGAAGAAGCTGTGTGAAAGAAGTAGAGAGACACGAAGTGACATTGCTTATGCTTCCAGATCCAGCCATGCCTGAATCAACTCTACCATTAGAATTTCAGTTACATGAACAAATAAGTCCTTCCTCCTTCCTTGAAAGAATTTTGATTACTGAGCATGGCTTCTTGAGAGCATGGGCTAACTCCCTTCTATATCCCCTGCCCTTAGTAAAAGCTTGTTGAATGATAAACCAGCCTACTTCTTAGGGCAAGGACATCCCCAGGTGTTTGGGGAGTAAGACTATCAATAAAAGCTAAGGGGCTTTGTATCTTTTGGATCAAACTCTCATAAAAGAAGGAAGAGATAATACAGACACTCTGGATGTGGAGGTGTCAATGTCAACTGTAAGAGAAAGAGTAAGGTGCTCTGCCAGATAAAGAGGATCTTACAGCAGCTTACAATAAGACATTGGGGACCATGCCACTACACAATGGATTTCACATTTTGGCATTCCTACAGTGACTAGGTCTCAATAATTATGCCAGAATTTCTGTGGCAAATGGAATTAACAATCCCACATGCTTTGGAAATGTTAAATTGTTAATAAGCCCCTTAGAGCTTTGCTTCTTCTTTGAACTCCATGACTGGTTTTGGGCCACAGACAAGTGTACTAAACCATCTCAATTTGAGCTGGTAATTGAGGGCCTCTCAAAGCCTGCCCAGAAGAGAATGTCTTCCACTGTGAGGAGAAACAGATGCTATCGACGTTTGATTTTTGTTTTTAAATCTAAGGCCTGGCCTTAGATTTGATCCAAAAGATACAAAGCCCCAAGAAAACATGCTTCTGCAACTATTTGGAAGGTGAAGGTTTCAGGTACACCCTCCCCATTATCCAAAAATCTACACTTGTGCTAAGCTTAAGAATCACCCAGACCTGAATTTAAATCCCAGATTTGCTACTTTTTATTTTTATTTTTTTTGGCTGGAGGACCTTAATAATTTAATATCCATGAGCCCTTGTGTTCTCATGTATAAAGCCAGACTCTATGACTTTCTCACAGATATTTTGTGAAGATTAAATCAGATAACTGATGTTAAATGCTTAGCAAGAACCTGGTACATACTAAGAGCTCAATATGCATTAGCTATGATTGTGATGGCAATGATCATTTAAAGCTTTTAAGCCAAACTTTGCAATGCTGAGTGCCTTATTAGCCATGAATTAACATCTCAAGTGTATCTGTCCACCTGTCATCACTTCTTCATGTATGCTCATACTAGCATCATGTCAATTTCCCTTTATTTCTGAAGCATTTATTCTTTTTTGTTTCTCTAGGTCTGAACTCCTGTGAAAATCTGATCGTGTCTGGGTGATGAGGCCTTCTCCCAACCTCCTGTAGCAGCTTATGTGTTTCCCGTGAACCCACCATACCTCTTTCCTACCACACCATGATCGCCCATTTACTCATTTCTAGAATCTTCCTGATTACAAAGGAGGCTCTGGGAGGTCAGGGACTGTATCTGCCCAGATCACCATTTTATTTCCCTTGCTTAGCTCATTGCCTGGAAGATAATAGGTGTTCAATATTTACTGAATAAATAAATGAAAATCATAAAGCTTTCCCCTGGCCCCTTAAATATTTCTCCTATATTGCAGCTTTTGCATCTCATTTAAGGGTCTATCTGGGGACTCCAGCGTAAGAACTTCTATTTTAGATGGTCATTACAAACAAAGAAGGGGAATTTGCAGGCTAAATAAAGAAGCAGCCATTCTTCATTACAGGCCAGAAGGAATTTGCACATCAAGTGTCTGTCTCCAGAGGGGAAGGGCAAAGCTGGTGTTGACACGGTGTTACAGATGAAGGGAAGCTGTGTCCAAGTCCCTCATGTGCCTTAGATGACAAGGAGAGCCAGGCCTTGCCCAAGGTCACATGGCTAGTGCCAGAGATAACTGGAGCCTTCCAGCTTCCAGAACAACACTCACCAAACCCTCCCCTCCCCACTCCTATGCTGCCTACCAGAAGCACAGTCATTGCAAGAATTCAGTGAAGGCTTCCTTCAGAGCATGGCCAGAGAATAATTTAAGGAAATGCAGAATTTACACGACCTTGGTGAGATTAGGGGACAGGTCTTTCCAAGAAAGATTTGATTCAAGTTGATAAAACCTTTGGAGGGAAGTTATTGCCTTGCTGCCTCATTTGAAAGAGGAAACCTTTCTATTTCTTTGTCCTTAATGGGGGCATAACTTCAGAGAGAAAAAGACCTGGTGCTTGAGAGCAAGCCCAATGAAGGCAGCAATCCTGTTTTCTTCCTCATTCAGGTTTAGCAGTGCCCTCAGCCCTGGCCTGGCCCACGAGAATCCTCAAGAACAAGGCAGATACAGGCCACAGCACTTCCCAACTGCATTTCACATTAACATGAACCCTTGGTGAGCATGGGACACAATTCTGGAATCTATTAATCTCACTGCCACATATGCAGGATGTTTCAGATGAGCTCAGCCAGAGATCTGCAGTATTGGTGTTGTTTTTAAATCAGGAAAAAAGAAACTCACACTCTCTGTCATGCCAGATGCTCTATCAGATAAATATCACACACAGTTTTTTAGAGAAATATTATGTGATTTGAGAACATCTGCAATTCTCTAGAACATACTGTTATCAGAATCTGACTTATACTAAATATCACACATCAGACTTTCCTTCAAAGGTCTTGCACTAAATTTGTCCACTGCAGCACAAATGTCTCCTTCTGAAACAGTATCAGACAGAGTTAAAATGTGTCAGCTCATTAGCATTACCACAAGTTGATTTCAGATGTACTCATGTTATCAATAACCGAGTTTTTTCCTGTTTCAGAAATGATGAGTACAGAAGAGATCTCCCCAATTGCTACTTTGGTTTGCAATGGGTGTTACAAATTCAAGACATCATTTGTTCTTAGATTAGCATGAGTGCCACCCCCCCCCACCCACTATTTACAGGGTGCAGAGGAAAATACCAGGTGCTGTGTTAAGAACTTTGCAAACTATCATGTCCTCAAGAGTCCTCTGAGACAGCTACTATTAACTTGCATGTCAGGGCACCAAGGCCTAGTGCCCACATGACATGGTTTGTGGGGCACATTTATTGTGCGCTAGGCACCCTCCTATGTGTTTAATTATATCTCATTTCATTCCACCAAACACTTTGAAGTCAGTGCTGTCATAGCCCCTGGATTACAGTTGAAGAAACTGTCACAGGTCTCCAACTCAGTCCTAGTTTACTCCCAAACTCATGCACACTCTTTCATTTGACAATATATGTGAGGGTCCTTTTTTGGTGAAGTTAAATCTCCTGGACTCTATCTTCCCTCTCTGGATGATCTTGGGTAAGCTCTAGTTAATCTTCCTGTGGCTAAGTTTCCGCCTTTGTAAAACAGCATAATAACAGTAACTACTCAGAAGGTTGAGAGAATGCAGTGAAAGCACTTAGCACAGTGTCTGGCATATAGACATTACTCAGCAGACTGCAGGTATTGTTAATGATAATGACAACAGCTCTTATTATTTTTATGAAAATAACGCTACCTCAGAAAGTATATAGCGATTAAAACAAACCAAAACAGCACAATGAGGGTGAATTTAATTGTGTGTTAAGGACTATGTTCAAAGAGATGTCCCCACCAAGAAGAAGAGAGCTCCATTCAATCAGAAGTGGTGGCCGTAGACCCTTATCTTTCTCAGCGTTGCCCGCGGGGGTGATACCCCCTCCTACGCTGCATCACTGCCATTCTCAGACCTCTGACAAAGCCCAAGATCATTCAAAAGAGGATCAAGAAGTTCATCTGGCACCAGTCAAAATGATATGTCAAAATCGAGCACAACCGGCGGAAACCCAGAGGCAGTAACAGCAGGGTATGAGGAAGATTCAAGGGCCAGAGCCTGAGGTTTATGCTCACAATGTCTCTTCCAAGAACAAAGCCATTGTGGAAACAAACCCAGCTGGACATCAGGGTCACCAATCCAATGCCAGGCTATGCGGTGAAAAAAAATAAATAGCGTATGTGCACATCTCATTTGTGTTAATAAAACCATAAAACTGCCATCTGGCAAAAACAAAACAAAACAACAACAACAAAAAAAACTAAATGGTGACTGGAAGGCAAGCCTTCTCTTTTTAGCTCCAACGGGTTTATATACCTATTTCCTTGCAGGAAGCTGTGCATTATTCAAGTTTTGTATGACACACAATGAACTTTTCTTCATTTCTGTCTCTCTCAGAATCTCTACTGAATGTCCTGCCCTGTGGTCCTTGTATATGTTCCAGTCCTTGGCTGTGGGGAGGAGGTGGGGACAGGGAGCCACGCGTAGGAGTGTGCACTGACAGCAAGACCTGGTTTGCTCTAGTTTGCATTCAAGACAAAACTGTGTCCAGTGACTGGGTAGATGTTGCTGTGGAGGCCAGCCACAATGTCTCCACTCTGTGCTCAATGTGCACTGGGTTGGGTTGCTCTGTACTTAATGCTCTCTTCTAGGTGTCCAATAAAAGAAAATTAAAATCCAAACCCCTTACCCTGGTCCTGCATGATCTGGCCCCAGCCTACCTCTTTCCTTCTCCCCGAAGACCTATTCTCAGGTATCTCTTGAACACACGGGACTCCTTCCATCCTCAACCTTTTGCATCAGCTTTTCTCCCTCTGCTTCTGTTTCACATTTTGTTCCCAAGAGTCTTCATCATGCATCCTTCTTCTGCTGGATTTCCACTCAAATGTCAGTCTTCAGGGAGAACTTCCCTGCAACTCCCTGAACTAGTGAAGCTATGTCTATCCAATTATTTTCTTCATAGTATCCATTGCTACCTAAAATCATCTTATTTATTTGTGAGTTTATTATCTGTCATCACCAGAATGGAGATTCCTTGAGGGCAGAGACCAGGCCTGCTTCGCTTATTGCTGATTATCTTGTGCCTGACACATAGAAAGTTCTCGATAAATACGTGTAGAATGAAAGAATGAAAGCCTGACAGAGCAATCAATAGAGCAGGAGTCAGGAGCTGTGCCTTTTCATTCTAATTTACTCCTCCTCACCAGCTATATGCCCTGATTTAGTACCGTCCTTACAGAGTCTTGGGATTTGGTCTGCTAACTAGGACTGATAAGTTTCTCCTTTGCTCACAGGATTTCCCTGATGAGCAAATGAAATTCATATGTATTTGTCTAGGAGCACACTTTATAAATTGTGACTATCAAGGATACAAAATAGGTTTCAATTCCCATGTCAAGTCTTAGAAGACAGGTTTATCTGAAGCACAGGCCCGAGATAAATCCCAGATTGCATGGCTCAGTGAGAAAGGGTGCAGCAATCGTTTAGTGATGTCTGCCTTGGAACAGGGAGAGGGAATTAGGGACAGGGGTGTCACTTATTTGCTATCTGTGCCAAAGAAATGTCAAATATTAGAAGGCAGAGATTGATAATGTAGAAACAGCTTCCTCACACTTTCAATAGCAGTATTTCTGGACAGTTGGGTTTGATATTTTACTCTCTTCCCTCTGTGCTATTTCAATTTATTTCACTGACCATATTAGTTTTGAGCTAAAAACTCATTTGTAAAAACCTCCTCAAAGGTTCTATCATATATTTAATATCATTGTTAAAATGCCTTTTATTTTAATGTTTATTTTTGAGAGAGAGAGAGAGCACAAGCAAGGCAGGGGCAGAGAGAGAGAGAGAGAGAAAGAGAGAGAGAGAGAGAGAGAGAGAAACAGAGAGACAGAGAGACAGAGAGACAGAATCCAAAGCAGGCTCCAGGCTCCGAGTGGTCAGCATGAGGCTCAATGCAGGGCTCAAGCTCATGAACTGTGAGATCATGACCTGAGCTGAAGTTGAACACTTAGCCAACTGAGCCACCCAGGTGGCCCAGTAAAATTCTAAATTATTTGTGGATGTCATCCCAAGAGACAAGCATTAAGAGCAAGGAAGCAAAAGCTGAAGTTTCCCATGTAGGTCAGTATAACTCACTCACCGCAAAGTATCCTTTTGGTATTAGAAGTATCTTAAATAGTGAAAGGCAAATACGTTCAATGAAGCAACAATATCATTGATATTTCCTCATATAAAGGGTGTGTGTAGTTCAGGAACTCTCCTTTTTTACCCCTTGGTAACCAACCATGGCACTCCCTCTGATGCTGCTATTACATAATTTTGAAGGCGGTGAGACAAATTTTAATTCATTTAATAATTAGGTCAATAAAAACCATTATAGCTGAGAGCTCCATTAAAAGTCCATAATGTTACCTTAATGGGGGAAAAACTAATATAGTTCTGTTGGAATTTTTCCATGAAATTAATATTAGAGAATTTTAGTGGGCATCTTAAATAGTTTAAATAGACATTTTTATTAACAGAACTAATCATGGAATTAAAACAAATGAAAATTGTTACATTTGCGATGATAAAGTACCCATGTTCGCAGGATTTTATCAGGCCTGTTCCTGTGAAGAACATTTACTATCACAAGTATATTAAACTTGCCTGGAAAGCTGCTCATGGCCCTTCACAGCTGCCAACCTGTGTTTTGGTGATTGCTTCTTGAATGCTATGGTTCCATTTCTTGGAGCCTCTCTGCTGGGAAACATTTCAAAGCAATAGCCCCCCAGATGAAAAGGCTTCTCTCAAGTCTTCTCTTTGATGTATAATATTAACCCCCTATAGGGGGTTAAGAGCTACTACATCTGAAACTGCTCAGAAAGACCTAAGACACAGAAGGGGTTGTGTCTACACTGCCCACGGATGTTTGATCACCTCTGTGTCGTTGGCTTAATCACTCAAGGTCGAAATCAAGGTGAACTAAAGTAGACTTAAGTACAGGTTATGTGATTTGGGTAAGTTTTGACCAGGAAAGCTAGATAGTGGGAGGGAAGAAGATTAAACCAAGGGCTCAATTCCAGGGTGCCTGGGTGGCTCAGTTGGTTAAGCATCTGACTTCAGCTCAGGTCATGATCTCGTGGTTCGTGGGTTCAAGCTCCGCATTGGTCTCTGTGCTGACAGCTCAGAACTTGGAGCCTGCTTCGGATTCTGTGTCTCCCTCTCTCTTTTCCACTCCCTGCACTCTCTCTCTCTCTTTCTCTCTCTCTCTCTCTCTCTCAAAAATAAATAAACATTAAAAAAAACAAAACCAAAAAACCATGGGCTCACTTTCTGTTCACATGAATCCTATGATTTTGGGAGTTATTCAAACACACAAGTCTCCATGTATGGCTGCTTCTTTGCTACTTAGATACTAGCAACTATTTTCATAATCAAACATACCAGATAAGGATTCAAGGTGATCAATACTGACCAAAGGTCAAGGCTACAGACATGCTTAGAAATATTATACATTAATGGACATTGGCTGATACACACACACAAGTAGTGGCTGGAGTATGTGAGGACATGCAAACAGCATGGGATTTTGGAATGGGAAACCCTGCATTTAATCTCAGCTCTTTTGCTCCCAACAGCATGACCATGGGCAAGTCAGCTAACCTCTCTACTATTCAGTTTCAGCATGTGGAAAATGGGGATTGATGGGGTTTTTGGTGGTTGGAATATTTGAAAGAGATTATGGATGAAAACTACCTACTGCCATGGCCAACAGAGAGTAAGGGTTATTCTTTAGTGGAAAGAGAAACCTCTCAACATGCACTGGGGCAATTCAAGGTGTTCTTTCCCAGACACATTTAAGGTATAAATGGGAGGCCTTGTCTAAACCCCAGCTACACTGGTGTGCTCTCAGCAAGGCTTACACATGGCCAGCCAGGCTAATTCTAAATACCAGAGGAAAGAGGCACATCTTTGCAATTCCTTCATTTCCTTCCCTAGGAAGATTCCCATGGATTAGAAACACTAGGAAATCTATGAAGATATATCTATTTAACTCAGTTCTAAATGGTGTCTGTTGGAAAATGTCATTCTATGGTATAGGAATCTTCCTTTGACGGCTTATGTAGGCGGATGTGTGCAACGTTTGCAACTGATTAGTATTTCAGGTGAAAAGGCACAGACAGGCACAGTAAAAATGAACGAAGTCATTGGATCTTCCGGACTCCTAATCAAGAGTTGGTGCCTAACAAAGCTGAGACAGTTCATATTGGTCATGGTTATAATGCCATGCAAAATGGAGAAGGAATGCTTTCCAAAAAACATTGGTTAATGGCAAAATACATGCACTTCCTTTCTCAAGGTCTATGATTTTCAAACAGATGGGGGTAATCTGCGTGGGTTATTTTGTGCCTGGCAAGTAGAAGGGAAAAGGTAGAAATCACAACAATTTGAAGTTGTTACTAAAGATTCACATTTTGAAACCAATGGGACACTTTGCCCTAAAATAAATATATCCTGTGAAAAAGAAATCTTGATAGCAAGAAAGCATAAAAGAAAATACTAGGGGCACCTGGTGGCTCAGTAGGTTGAGCTTCCAACTTTGGCTCAGGTCATGATCTCATGGTTTGTGGGTTCGGGCCCCGTGTAGGGCTCTGTGCTGATAACTCAGAGCCTGGAGCCTGCTTTGGACTCTGTGTCTCCCTCTCTCTCTGCCCCTCCCCCACTCGTACTCTCTCTCTCTCTCTCTCTCTCTCTCTCTCTCTCAAAAATAAATAAACATTAAATTTTTTTTTTAATTAAAGAAAAAAAAAGCATGGGGGGTGGGGCACCTGGGTGGCTCAGTTGGTTGAGCGCCTGACTCTTGATTTCAGCTCAGGTCATGATCTAACCGTTTGTGAGTTCAAGCCCTGTGTCAATCTCTGTCTGACAGTCCAGAGCCTGCTTCAGACTCTGTGTCTCCCTCTCTCTCTTCCCTCTCCCTCCACCCCCTCCCTCAAAAATAAATAAACATTAAAAAAAAACTTAAAAAAACCCTGAAATCATTCCAAAAACTATTTTTGGAGGGGAATGTTGGAGAGAACTGACTCATTTTGCAACTTCTTTCATTTAGTTTGTGATATTATTGGGCATTAACTTGAGATTCACTATTCCTGTGGCAAGTACTTACTTTTGCTAAAATTACCAAATATTCTCTGGAACAGAGAATCTTATCAGAAAATTGATCTTTAATACATAAAGGCATCTTGCAAGAAAAAAGTCCCTTTGGGGGGATTTTTTTTTAATGGTTCACTGCCAGCCTTTCACAGTCTCATGGAAATTTGGAGATTGCTCAGATATTGTTTCCATAGGAAGAGGGAAAAGGGAACAAAGAGAGACATAATACTTGTGACTTTAGATGCTACTACCATTTTCTGGTTTATTCAGTGAGGGCAGCAGAGGTTAATAACAAGGAAGTAAAAACCATTCAGGAATACAAAATTATTACAAAAAATCAGTTTGTGTATTGCCTTTTTTTTCCCTGTGACTCTGACAATTGCCAAGAACTATAACTGTACTCACTCAGTATTATTTAAATTAAATTATCAAATGCAAATGCTAAATGTGAACCTCTCAGCAAAGCACTGGATTATAACACCACATCCTCTATTCAGACTAAAAGCTGATTACTGGTTCTGGAGCTATAAACATGTCAGACAATAATTTAATTGCTTTGCAGGTAAAGGAATATGCAATATTCTTGTTCTCATTCTGGAACTCAGTGCAACTCTTTAATACAACATAATGATCATAAACATACACAGAGTCTTCACTTGACACATGCTTTATGGTAAAAAGCAGCTATAGCAAATTTCAGCAAAGCTCAAGGAACCAGGCAGTGCCAGATTTTTTAAACACTAAGCAAAATGGGTTTCTCACCAAGCGGCCCAGGCTTTTACTCTGGTTCATAAAGATGCATTTTCAAAATGGGTTAAAATCTATAATGAATTTCAGGTGCAAAGGACCACCTTCTAACAGCTAATTTGCTTCCTGCCTTCAGCTGAGTTGTTAACCAGAGGCAGCCAACATGTGTACCCCCTTCTTGGGCCACCGGTGAACACAGATGTCACAATCAATACTCATTAACTATAAAATCAGGATCAGAGGAATACTCAGGAAAATAGGGAGGGTCTAAAATGTAACCAGGAGGACTGTGTAAGCACGTTGTGAGCATTCCTTGCTCAGTGTTAAACCAAAACCAGAAAGAGGTGGAGCAGGAGGGGAAGAGGGGGAGAGGGAGAGATGAAGAGAGGAGAGGGACTGACATTTCTTGACTTCCTTTGTGGAACTCTCCATGCATCAGCGCACAACATTCCCAAGGATCATAAGAGGCTGGCAGAACTGTTTGCACCTTGCCGATGAGAAACCAGAGGCTCAGAGTGACTCATCTATTACCATTCAGTCAAAAATGGCAGAGCTAAAGCACAACTCACCCTCATCTCCCCCTTTCTCACTTGCCACAAGAGGTGTTGAACATTTCTTTGCAAACTGAGGATGAACAGGAGACCTTTGAGTCTGGGGTCCAACTTGAATACTAGACACCCACTAAATGCTATCCAGAAACTACTCTATAGAATTGCACATTTGGGCCTGCCATTTACAGCATGCTGCTATGCTAACTCCTCTGGCCCAACACCTGGTGAGCACTATGTGTCAGGCCCATGCTACTTCTGTGCTCATGTAATCCTCACAGGAACCCCATAATCCTTTAGGAAGCACCCATCCTTTTATCCATGGTGCATGTAAGGCTGCCTTAGATGACTCACACCCAATGGAATCATGGCAGGATGTAAATGTGTGTCTCTCATTTTCTGCAATGTACTACTTTTTAACAATTTCTTTTGATGGTTATATTATTATTTTTTACATAATAAAGAATGATTTTTTTGAAATAGGCTAGATGCGAATGCAAATCCACCAATATATGAGGCATAGTTAATTCTGGGTGGTAAGCACATGGATGATTGTTATTTTCTTCTTTGTACATTCTGGATGTTTGGTTTCCATAAATAAGTGAAAATGTACTCTTTAAAAAAGGAAAAAAAATAGCAGCTCTTCACTACTGCTGCAGTGAAAGCAGAATAGTTTTTTTATTAAATAGTAGGAAGAACCAATACTTATTAAATACTCTATATCGATGCCAGGCGTAACACCTGGCATCTTCTATGCTCGACCCCATCAATTCCTTCTGACAATTCTGGAAGGCAGATTTCACCATCCTCATTGTACAGATGAGTACAGTGAGGTTCCAAGTGGGTAAGTGACCTGCATGAGGTCACTGGAGCATCTGGCCTCCACTGACTTCTCTGGCCTAAAGTTGCATGCTGGTCCCCCAACGCTTGCTCATGCCCTGGGCTCCGGCTCCCAGGATTCTTGCCCTTTCCTGACCACAAGCTCTAGGTTCTCAGGTCCATACCTTTGCTTACTCCCTCTCCTCTACGTGAGAAGCCCTTGTCCTGCCTCCATTCATTTTCCCAAGGCCATATCAAATATTGCTTCTTCCACAAGTTTCCCTGAGACTCCTGGCTGCCAGTCACCTTTGCCTTTCCCACATTCTCCTCAGGGTGTGCCAGAGTTTGCTAAGTGGCAGTTTCCAGGCCGGTTCAGGCCCTCTGAATGCTTTGCATGGCTTGTTCAGTGTTGTCAATACTCACAAATTGAGAGATTTTACACAAAGCATTCTGTATATCTAGTGGCTCTGGCCCCCCAGTTCCTGCTTTGCAATAATTAACTGTAACTAAATAACCATTATGCTATTTAGATATGAAGGACTTGCTTGGGCTCTTATAAGCCTTCTGTTAATCTCAGTTCCTACCCTTGACACATTTCCCTTTGCTCATTGCTACTGTCTGGCCCCTGAGGACATGTATGTTTAAGGCCTTGAATTAGAATTTGCCTTGGATTGTTATTTTGGAAGTATTTTGCCTCTTTACCCATCTACAAACCCATTATCTACAAACCCATTATATGTTTGGTGTTCCCTCCTTCCCACCGCCCAGCACAAAGAAGGTGCTCAGTGTAGGCCAGAAAACAGTCAAGTCACTATTGCCATAATCTCAGGGAAATGATGGTGGTGGTGGTGTCCTGGATTAGAAACAATGAAAATAGATTCAAAAGAATCTCTCCTCCAAAATTACAGCCCATATTTATTTCTTTTAATACTTTCCATCTTGAACTGTAATAATATGGATCTACTTCTTACGTATTCTACTAGATCGTCCCTTCCTTAAAACATGTTGGGTGCAATACTTGCCCTGCAATATCCCCAGCCCAGCCTGGCAGCATGGCTCACACAGACTAGGCACTGGATGAATGTCACTTGTAGGACCACAAACCCTGACCCTGAAACCCAGCATTTCTGTTTCTGCTACATTTAAAGCCAACAAAACTCATGTCCTTTCCCCCCACTCATTAAATTAAAAGCTCAATACATTAATGATCTGAATGAGAGTCAAGAGTCTATGATAGTCCTCCCAGTTTACAGACAGGGGCAAGATCAATTTTCCCCAAGTTGTAGGGTGAAAAAGAAGACTAAAGACTGAAGACTTGAAAGCCATGCACAGGGCCAGGCAAGGTTTCTGTGTTCATGTCATCTCAGGGTCCTCATTAGTGACCCTGCTCTCCTTGTGGCGAACTATAGTGCCTGCATTGATGAGAGACCTGTGAACTGGCTCCCCCTGCATTAATAGTCCCTGCCTATGATTTGGCAGTCATGCAAGTCTCATTAGAGTGTAGCACACGCAGTTGCAGAGGGCCTCATTTTAAGAAAATACTTTGCATATGAACAAAGGTGGAAGGATGTCAGGCTTTTAAAGAGAATCTCCATCCCACTCATCAGTTAGCCAAGTTATCTGGAGATTCTGTTAAGTGAAGAAGCTCTTGACCTTTGCAAGTTATCAAAGGTGACCCAACAAAGCAAAGGGGCTTTGTTCCCCCCTTTTCTTTTTCTCCGTTGCCTTGGACAACCAAGCCTGAACAAAACAGCATCAGGGAGACTGTCATGTAATAACTCCCTTTTTTGCTTCAGCAAGGGACATCTGAAAGAAAGGATTTTTTTAAATGAAGAATATCAGAATGAAAGAAGGCACAAGAAATCTGACAATTCAGGGCACACAGATTCTGAGTAGTGATAAATGCATGCAGGGACTGATTTTCGGGGTTAGGTCTTTAAACATTTTTAAGTAGCAGCTTGGCATCAGTTAAGATATGAATATTCTTCATTGATGTGGCTTTATTCACAAAATATCCTGCTTCCTTGAGCAGGAAGGGGGCCACAAAGACATCTCACAAAGTTACCATCAAATCCGGTTGTATCTGTATCTCTAATTCTTTTGGGGAGAGAAGGAAATCATAGAACCCACCAGAGGGGCTCATAGCTTCACGTGCACTTAAATCCAAGCAGGGGTCACTATGGCTTGGTCAAGTTTCAAAATATTTAAAAGACCACACATTTTCTGCACCGTAGCATTTTAGGGTCCATATCTGTCTGCCTCCTTATCCCACATATCTGGGTTTTTCCTTAAGGAATAAAACACTGCCATCTTGGTCTCATAGAGCTCTCCTCTTTGTTGACTCTTCCAGGAACTGGTAAAAAGCAGGTCATGTTCAGGGGCTGTCCCAACCTAAAAAGGCTGGAGTGAACTGCCCAGGTCAGCTGTACTCTTATGTTTTTGGGAAAACCATTCTTTTCTTTCTCCCAGGTTGATGGGCTCTGTAAAGACTAGTATTTTCTTACTATTAAAGTGATCTAATCTTCGAGTCTGGTGTGGGCTTAAAGGAGGGGAGGCAAGGAGCTAAGGAAACCATTCAGTGTGCTTTGCTTCTGTCTGTAGTAAAGAAAGATTCCTCTTCTGTCTAGCTTGAAGCAGTGGAAATCTAGCTTAGAGCAGTGGAAATAGGGCATTAAATCAAAGACTCAGAGAGTGCCTTTGTGTGATTTCATGATCTGTAGGCACCTAACCTTTCAGATCTTGTGAAGGAGAGATAAGGGCTAGTGACTCATTGGACTAGTATTTAGGTGATTCTTACCCCTAGTTTTTCTATTTCCTATAGGAATATTAAAAGTGATTTAATGCAATTCATTTTGAAGATGAAACATGGGGGTCCAAAGTTAGGGAGAAGATCCATCCAAGGCCACAAAATTCACACTGTTCTTGCAATGTCCTGTACTTATATTAGACATGTCCACTGTCCCACCATCCTCAATTTGCCAGGCATGGACTCCAGCCTTCTATTTATTCTTTTTCCCCATGCTACAACATATAAATCTTTTAGGGTTCTTGCCTATGTCTTGCTTTCCAAGGAGGTCAGATAATGATCAGAGGTTAGATTGAGGCCTAAAAGTTGACTCTTTAGGTCTCTTGCCAGCTAACGCAGTTGATGTCCTGGGTTTTATGCATTCATTTTCATGTAGATTTTGTCATATGATTCTTACAATCAAAGAGGAGTGGGAAGGGTACATCTGCAGAGTACCACACCACATGCTATGCTGACTACACAGTTAAGCTTCATTTAAGTCCCCAAAAAATATGCATTTTACAAATAAGGTAGCTTATAATAATGAGGCACAGAGAGGCAAAAAACTTGACTATGGCTGTAAGTCTGGTATATGAAGGAAACTGAACCCAGCTCCTGGATCTCCAAATTGTATGTTCTTTCCAATGCTTCATCTTACTACTATAGTCTGACTAGTCATGGCTTCATCAAAATCTTTCATGTGAAGCTTCTAAATCCCTAGTGATATTTCCAACCAGTGTGACTTTTTACCCACTTGCCTCTCACCCATGATGCACAGTCATTATTGCCTCAAGTGAATTATTGCACATTCACAAATGATATATATCCCCAGCTGTCAGGGCCAGATGCAGCTATATGGAATGTGGATACATCCTCCTAGTAACTTGACCATCATCACCAGAGAAACAAGAACAACAAAATCAAATGCCAACCACCAAAACACAAGTGTACATCTCATCTCAAGATAAAGACAAGGGAAAGACCCTCAAAAATCACATGGCTTCTTTGCTCTACTCTTTTTTTTTTAACGTTTTTATTTATTTTTGAGACAGAGAGAGACAGAGCATGAATGGGGGAGGGGCAGAGAGAGAGGGAGACACAGAATCGGAAGCAGGCTCCAGGCTCTGAGCCATCAGCCCAGAGCCCGACACGGGGCTTGAACTCACGGACTGCGAGATCGTGACCTGAGCTGAAGTTGGACGTTTAACCAACTGAGCCACCCAAGTGCCCCTTCACTCTACTCTTTAATTGTCTAGTCTCAGTTCAGACAGTTCTAGAAACAACAGTCATAAACAGGGCCATTGCCATACTTTTGGGGAATAGGGAAAGTACCAGAAAAGAGGTTCTACTGTTGTCATGGCTCTGGCTGTGACCCTCTCCTTTCTAAAACTCTATTCAGGGACTGGCTTGAGGACATGCCCAGATTTCTGTATCACAGCAAAACAGGAGGGCTATAAATAGGTTAGATATTGCAATGGACATCTAAGATTGTATTTTAGAATGTTGAACTATATATAACTGGATAGGACTTCATCAAAGTCCCAGGGAATCTTTCCTTTAGCCTCAAACCCAGTGTCATATATTTGGGGGTGTGTGTGAAGTGGAGATCTATCTTAACACTAGCGAGAAAACAGGAATTCATTTTGGGTGCCATCATCTGGAATGAGGTCCAGAACAAGGCAATGGGATATAAAAATTGAGAGTTATAAAACACTTCAGAGGTCCTCTTTCCTCTCATTTCACAGGTGGAGAAACTGAGGCCCAGAGAAGCTGATGGCTTTTTAAAAGTTACACAGTGAGGGGTGCCTGGGTGGCTCAGTCAGTTAAGTGTTTGACTCTTGATTTTGGCTCAGGTCATGATCTCATTGTTCATGAGATTGAGCCCTGTATTGAGGATTCTCTCTCTCCCTCTCTCTCTTACCCTTCCCACTTGCATGATCTCTCTCTCTCTCTCTCTCTCTCTCTCTGAAAATAAATAAATAAACATTAAAAAAATGTTACACAGAAAATAATAGAGTCAGGACCCAGGCCAGGACCCAGGCCTCCTAAGTCCTGGGCCAAAGCAGGAGATTATCCAACCATAACATTAAAACAATGTTCCCATGAAAGAAGAATCAGATTTTAGGTTGGTTTCATAGGGCAGATAGGGAACCACTGGGTAGATCAGAAGGAAGCAGACTTAAGTTGTGGTAAAACACACATAACATTCACCATTTTAACTATTTTAAAGTACATAATTCAATGGCATTTAGTACATTCACAATGCTGTGCAACCATCACCACTATCTAGTTCCAGAACATTTTCATTATCCCAGAAGGAAACCCTGTACCCATTAAATAGTAATTCCTCATTTCCCCCTCCCTCCAGTACCGGGCAACCACTAATCTGCTTTCCGTCCCGATCGATTTGCCAATTATGAGCATTTCATATAAATCGAATCACACAGTAAGTGGCCTTTAGTGTCTGGGGAAGCAGATGTTCTTACAAGGCACTCGGGATGGCAGAACTGTGTGCTTTGCAGGGGGCTGGGTATTGCCTTCCTGAAGGCTTGAGCTTCAGGCCAGGGCTAGATGTCTGCGTGGGGTGGTGGTGGGGGACTCTGGCAAGAGAAGTGGGCTGGTGAGGATGGCGAGTCAGGGCTTCTTGGACAAGCTTTGGGGATGACCTCCCTCCTCAGCACCCCAGCTCTGCCCCGCAGCCACACTCTGCTGAATCATAAAGTGCAAGTCGGGCAAACCCTACTCTTCCTGCTGATTTCCTCTCTTGCCTTTCTTCTCCCACCTCCTGTTCTGTTGACACTTGTTTGCCAATTTGCCTGACACACCACGGACAATCTTCTCACTTGAGCATGTTTGACCTGAATGTACAGCTTTCTGCTGAGCTGATCTGGAGTTTCAGTTGGCCGTTAGTGCAGCCAGGCATGTATTAAGAGCAGGGATAAATGAGGATCGCCTGAGCTTTAACTACTGATTTGGCTCAAGAAGCTCAGGGATAATCTATAAAACCTGACAGTTGAGGGCAATAAAATTAGCTACAGAAGGAGTGTAGGGTAGAAACATTGTCTTCTGGTGCTCTGTGTGCAGTATACACTTACACACAGAAGCCACTATAAACACTCTGACACAAGCCTTACAACAGCTTGGAGGAGAGGCATTGTATTTGAGTAGCTGGATTAAAAAAATCAGAGGGGAAATCTAAGGGATCACAGAAGTATCATTTTCCAGGTGGTAACAATAAATTTCATCCATGACCTGGAAATCATCTTAGAACAAGAATATCAGATCTGCTTTGCGTGTAGAACTAAAAATTAAAACATTCTTAAAAAAATAATTAAGGAACGTGTACCAGGTTGAATAGCACCCTCCAAAAATTTGGAGGAAATTGGTCTTTGGTGATATAATTAGTTACATGTGGTCATACTGGATTAAGGTGGTCCTAAATCCAATGACTGGCACCCTTATATAAAGAAGGGGGATTTGGAGACGCACAGACACCCACAGAGGGAAGCAGGCCATGTAAAGGTGGAGTCAGAAATAGGACGGATGCAGTTATAAGCCAGGAAATGCCAAGGATTACCAGCAACCACCGGAAGGGAGGAAGAAGGAAGGGAGAGTTCTTTCTAGAGCCTTCAAAGGGAGCATGGCCCTACTGATACCTTGACTTTGGACTTCTAGCCTCCAAATTTGGGAAAGAATAAAATTCTGTGGTGTTAAACTACTCAGTCTGTGGTAATTTGTCACAGCTGCCCTAGCAAACTATTCTAGAACACTCCTGACTCCCTCTTCTCTTATACCAGGGTACAAACCTATTTAAAAAATGGAAAGACTTCAGCCCTCATAACAAAATCTCATTCTATCTATTTAACTTCTGAACATGGATTCATAAACAAGTAGTAGCCAATTCTACCGACTGAAAAAGTGCTTCCTATTAACCAAGCTTTGTTTTATGTATTTGTCTGCTGGTTTTGTTTGTTTCCTAGTGATGAGAAAGACTGACCCTCAGATCTGTTTGTCTTCAGATTTGCCCCTTGCTCTTTGGGGGATGGCTTCCCTTAAGCTGCCCAGCACAGTCTTCTCTCATTCTGCTTATCCTTGGCTCCCCCTCTCATTTTCCAGAGAGAGACCCAGGGACTCAGAGACAAACTCACAGGGGCTGAGCTATGATTCCTCCATGTTGATTATAATTTTTATCACATTATATGGGATCCCTCTGGTGGTTACTGAGGGACACGTCAGTTTTGAGAGATTAGGGACAAACCAAAAACTTCACATCTACAGGCTAAGAGACTCAGGGTTTACAAGTTCTAGCAAGACAGACAGATGCTGCACGGCTTTGGGCACCTTCTCCAGGTTTGAGTGACAGCTCCCAGGGCCAAGTAATGTTCCATTTGTCTGGGGCATGAAATGCTGCACTGGTGATCCTTGAAAATTAGCATCATTTGTGTTAACAGGAATAGTGATGCAGAGCTCTCTTGCCATAAGGAAAACAGCACAGAGGATACCGGCCACATCAAAGGAGTGCTTTCTGGCTACAGGGATTCAGAATGACAAAAAGACCAAGAAGAGATGTTGATGGGGACAACATTACCAGACCCTGATATGGGACAGATTTCTGAGCACCTCCTCAAACAGCTCCAAGAAAAGCTTCTCTCGGTGACCCTCCAAAGACAGTCAAAGCCAGCCCCCTTTCTTACTTACGATTATACATAAAAACATCTATCTGGCTGAACCCAGCCTGTCCCTCAGTTTAAAACAATGGCAGAATAAGATATAACTTAGGAAATGAGTCATTTTCTTGACTGACTGGAGCACTCCGAGTTGACATTGGTAAAGCTCTATTAAAATGCCTTTATGTCCTGATATGCATAGATGTGTTAATTTATAGCATATTCATCAGAAGACCTAAATTAATTGCTCTCTGATGAATTTTCTAACACCTCCTTTCTGCTTTTCCACCTCCACCCCCCGCCCCAAAGTACACTGATAAGGTCAGCAGCACTATCAGATGCAACACACTTCAACTTCCTTCCAAGCTCGTAATTAAAGCTAATTAGTAGTTTTAGTCATTAGCACATGTAAGCTTTCTACTCTCTGAATTAATAAGACTTACTCAGGTTTGGAGCCAAGTAGACTTTTCACTCTGTGGTTCTGATTCCTGAACTGCTTGTGGTTGGTTAATTTAAAGCATGTCTGTTCCAAGCGGGATACTGAAAAGACACCCTTACTTACGATGGCCTGCTCTCAAGCCGGGGTGTGAGTTGTGTATTGACACAAGAGGAATTGTGGTCACCGGAAAAAATCAGAATGCTATGAGTTTGCAGTAACTGATCAGTCTCAGCCCCTCAGTGTGAAATGGGTTGTGTCCAGTTACTGTGTCCCTTGGACTCCACACACCTCCAGGATGTTCTTTTTCACTTATGTCACCTAGGGACAACATGTCTGCACTGAGCACATCAAATCCTTTTGATCTTAACAGAAGCAGGGGCGCTGGTGGTGGGGTGTCAAGAAATAACTGCTCATTTTGGTTCAAATAAAAATCAAAAAGGAGAAAAATCATTAAGTCAAATCAGTTTCTGCTTCTGTGTAGACAAAGAGATTCTCCAAATAGCTTTCTGTTTCTTTTTTTAGTCAGTGTGTGGGCATCCTGCGTGCCCAGACAGAATTAAATGTGTGTTTTAAATCAAGAAATCAAATCTATATTCTATTAAAAGGAAAAAGGCTCTGTGATTTGTTTTCAGACCTTAGAAACAGTTTGAGAAAAATCTTCCACGGGTGAGCTCATTTGCCACCCTTTCTCAATACTAATCTCGGTGTGGGGTGGGGGGGAATAGCTCAGTGATTTACTGGACTCCTTATGAGTCCAGAACAATAGTGGGGTGGGGGTGGGGGTGGGGGTAGGGGTGGGAGCTCATAGCACCAGTCATTTTGATGCATAAGGGAAAGAAAACAGTCACTTCTGCATGAAGATTACCTACGAGGCAGCCCCAGGTCACCAGAGTGAATCGTTCTTATTTTAATGGCACAGGGACTGCAGCTGTGATAGCCACATCTGGATCCATAAGGGGCCACCAACGTTACTAAGAGCAAAGGCACATTTAGTCCTGTGGATATCTGTGACTGTGAAGTTGACCAGGGACTGTGGGTTCCCACAGCCTCTCAGGCTCAATTCAGTGGGAGCCTGGTCTCCCACCAAATGATTCCATTCCAGGAAGTACTTGACTAAGTTGCATAAATAGCCTTTCTCAAATAGTGCTGATCCTCCCCCCAGAGGGTATTTGCAATATCTGGATACATTTTTGATTGTTGCATCTGTTAAGGGAGGTCTGAGTGGCAGTAATTACCACTAGCATCTAGCAGGTGGAGGCCAGGGATACTGCTAAACGCCCAACAGTGCATAGGACAGACGCATACAATGAATATTATCTGGCCCACGAGGTCAGTAGTGTTGAGACTGAGGACCCCTAATATAGAAGGCCTAAACAGGGTCTGAGCCCTTCACTATATTTGCAAAGTAAGAGCCAAACACGCATTTTCTTGTTTGACTATGTGCTGATCTTGGCCTTGTAATGCTGAGAGGACTTATAACAATGATATTCTGTGGAGGGGCTATGGCTAAACCAGGCTGGAAGGAGCAGGCACACTGAGAGTGATTCCAACCACCCAGAGCCAGGCGCTGGGCATTTTCATACTACAGCTCAGGCTGACATACTGCATTATGGATGAGCTCACATGCCATGGCAAACAGTTTAAGAACGATGCTTATATTTAATGAATCCTAAATGGTTTATTACTAAGGGTCAAGTTCCCGCTTCCTGTGGGAATTTGACATTTATGAAAACGCCTGTGCATTAATTATTCAGCAGAGATGTCCTTCCTATGGAAATTCACTTTCCTGATACACTTGACAGCACTACATTCCCTGTCTGCACGGGCTACTTTGTTGTTAATCCTCTAAGCATTCATTAAATAAAATTTACAGCTGAGCCAGGATACATCTACCCTCAAATATTATGCAAAAGACAGCTAAATGCTCTTTGATTTTTCCTGCTAGTAGCCAATCATTACCCATAGCTATTTACATCCTTCCTTTTGTTCTTTAAAGCATAAACCTGGTATCTTTTCCCACTGAGAAGAAAACTATGCTTAGTAATTAAATTACACCGCATTAAACTTACTTAACTTAAGTTCACCAGCAGGGAAAATTCCATGCCCCTGGGTTTAACAGTAGCTCCTAATCACACTTGCAAGCCATATCTTTTCTGCGAGTTGTTATAATTTTCGTTCCTGGGATTCCATTAAAAATGGTAATGTCATTACTCCTGTTAATGCTCAAAACCAACAGCATAATCCTGCATTTTAATTAGTAATTATAATTAATCATTATTTCATTAATGAAATGTTTCGCTGGTAATTGTCTTTGAGCACCTTACTCCCTAGGCTTATGAGCATTTCCTAGCATCTAATTCACTGCCTATTTCTGATCAAGTGGCACTGTCAACCTTACTTCATTTTAACACCTTCTTGTGGCTCCGCATCTCAGGCCCTTGACACTGGCTGCGTATTTACACTTTGGAAACGTGTGGCTTCTGGCTCTCGATAAGGTTTGCGTGAAGACGTACCCTCGCGTGCTTCTCTGCCAACTTAAGAAGGCAAGTCAGTGTGCTCCCGGAGTGCATAATGCGTGAGGAGAAAAATAATTCTTGGAACCCTTGGTTAATAATAAATGTGGGATCCAAATTCATGGATTTTTTTGAGAGAGGATAGAACAAGGATTTGGAGGTACTCTTTGGAACAGGAAGGTTGATTTTAGAGCTTAAAGAATTAAAAGTAAGCTGGGAGGGCTGTCAAGAATTTCATATGAGGCAAGATTTTTGTTGATCCTTTTACAATTATCAGAGACATTCTTATTTACTTGGGTGGTCTTTTAGGGGTAGGAGGGAACCATGAAAAGGTAAACACCAAAGGGCAAGGACTCATGTATGCCTTGTACACAGTTGTATTCCCAGCTCCCGATGCAGGCCTGGCATATATACTATTCAACAAACCCCTGGATAAGTAACTGTTCTCGTATAGCATGTGGTTAGGCCATGGAGAGGGTAATTGAGGTACAAGAGTTGACAAATTTAAGTTGGGACTTTGTGATGGGAATGCTAGGGGATACCATCTCGGTGGGCTGCTGTGCTTACAAATGACCCAGAATCAGAGCTGTCTCTAGTAGGGAATCCTAAAAGGAGAACGGATTCATCTCATTGCTCTCCATGCAAAATACAATTTTAAAATACATATGCATACATACACACAGAAGCACACACACGCCCAGCACTGAGCATAGGGAATAATTCAGTGAAGGGAAATCTGCTATCTTCAGGAAATTATACAAGGAGAATCTGAGCAAAGAAAAGATAAGGCTGCTGGTGTTTCAAGGAGGGATTCACAGCTTCTGAGTGCAACTGAGATAGAACTAATCTCAGGCTGGCTGGAGAATGTTACTGTGCATTACAGACAAGCTAGTCAGAAACTTGCAAATATCTGGAAGAAATAAACGATGGCCAACATCTTGGTGTTGGCCTAAATATCAGAATGCACACAGCTGTGGTCTGTGATGACTGAAAGCCCTCTGAGGTCTTGTGGGATCCTGCCCATTGGCGATCTTTGAGGCTGCTGATAATTTACAGCATGAAGGAATGTCAGGACAAAGCTTAAATTTTTGTTGTAGTTTCTGAATGTTTGCATTTAACAAGTTAATGTTTTAGCACATATACACCATATGATAACTCATTGGGAATTAACACTAGAAGTCACAGTTTGAGACCCTCTGTGAATATGAGTGGAGGGCCGACTAGACCCCCATAGTGATCCTTTGTTTCCCTAGGCCACATGGACCCTAAAATAATATCCCTCCCTATTATCCTTTTAATTTCCATAGAGCCCCAGACTTCTGTGGAAAACATGGGAATGGAGTCCCTCCCTCAGGGAGCTCCCAATCCAGAGCCATTTCCTTTTGGACTTTTTATTTTTATGTTTATTTATTTATTTTGAGAGCAAGAGAGTGAGAGTGAGAGTGAGAGCGAGAGCAGAAGGAAGGAAGGAAGGAAGGAAGGAAGGAAGGAAGGAAGGAAAGAAAGAAATCCCAAGCAGGCTCAGCACTGTCAGCGCAGAGTTGGATGCAGGGCTTGGTCCCACCAACTGGGAGATAACAACCATGAGATCATGATCTAAGCTGAAACCAAGAGTCAGAAGTTCAATCTACAGAACCACCCACGTGCCCTTCCTTTTGGATTTTCTTTTATGGAAATCACCCTTCCTTTTCCAGTTACCTTTGCCGAGTCTCTACTTATCATCCAGGTCTCACAAAGGCTACCATGGTGGTGGGGGAATAAATATGAAAAAAACATTAAAGACCATTACACCCTAGAATGAAGAAGCAGGTCGCTTAATAATCATGAGTCTGTACTCTTGCTTATGAGGCTTGAGAAGGACTTTTAACACAAATGCTATTTTTTGGAAATTTATCATGTGTGGTGCTAAGCTTAGTACATCACATGGATTATCACTTTCAATCTGCTTCAGAGAAACTAGACTAGGCACAATGAGAATCAGGACTGGGCTCATCCCAAATAGGTCCAGGTCCATTATATGCTTTGCTGAATGCTCAGGGACAAGTTCATGCTCATTTGTTAGACTGTAGTCCAGGCCATGTGGAAGGGAAGGGAAGGTAGCCTCATATAAAGATCATACAGGAGAATAATGAAAGTGGCTTCCAGGAAAACATATGTAACCCTCTCAGCCCAAAACAGAAAACAGTTGGTCTTTTCTAGCTGTTCTCAGGAAGGAGAACCCACTTCCCCATTGGGCGGTTTCTTGCTAAACAAAACCTGCAAAGGCCAGCTCAGTTTGGACCTGGAAGGCCATGTTTTGTGCAGAATGACACAACAAAGACTTGGTTGCAGACTGAATACTTGTGAGACCACGTGTGAAACAGCTGATCCTGCTGTGCCTCTGTTTCCTCACGTGCGAAATGGGAGCAGTGAGTCCGAACTCCAGGCTTGCTGGGATGATCATGTGGAATAAAGCATGCAGAGACGTAAGCATGGCAGCCAGCACACGGTAAACCCTCGGTTGTTATCATATTGTCATTTTCAATATGGTCTTTGCTTATTTGCTATAGTCTTTTTGCTTTCGCTAAAATTTTAAGCAATACCAACAGCCTCAGCTGCAGCCAGGGTGGGCCTAGATTTAGAATAAGGTGGATTCTTTTCCTGGTGTGATTTGAAAAGTAGGACCATCCCATACAATGCTTTGAAGTCCATGGCAAGGTGTGATAGAGAATCCTGGCATCATGCTCACGTATTGTCACCAGTGGGAACAAGAAGAGCCATGTGGGGTGAACAAAGTGCACATTTTTTCCCTGAGAGTTATAAGTAAGGGGATCAGGAAAGTCGAACACTAATTCAACTGGAAGGCACAAACAGAGACAATAAGGTGCTCCACAAACACACAATGTGAGAAAAGTGTGTCCTCTAAGAGTCCAGGGCAATAACCATCTGGTGTGTCAACTTCATTCTCTTTGAACTCTTCTCATCCCCTTTCCTGAACCATATTCCCTCCCTTCAGAGCAGGTCCTGCCTTATTTACGTTTACATCCCTCTTAAGGACTGGCGATTGTTTTTTGCTTAGGAAATGTATGCTGAATGAATGCTCTGAAGCTCTATAGAAAATCAGCATACTAGAAGTGAGGCAATAAGCAAGTGAGCCAGGAAACCGGCTGGGACACGGGGTCTCCTGGATAGCACCTTGTTTGGGAACTGGTATGGACACACAGGACCTGCATAAGAGTAACCCTTTGTTCAATGAGAAAGATTCCCAGGGATGAGGCAGAGGCAGATGGAGACAGCTCCCCATACAGTCTGTGCTCTCCACAGACCCCACGTCTTGGTAGATCTGAGGTTTAGCAGATGGTGTTTTTGCATTAATTGTCTAAATTACCATCTATAAGATCCTCTGTTTTCTAAAAACTGGTTGCCGTAAGGCTTTCAGATTTTAATTTAACTTAAATGTTTGTGTGTGTTGGTAGTGTACCTATGTTGCAGACTGGCCATCCCAGAGGGGCTGCACAGGAGATCCTGGGAAGAAGGTCAGTTGGCAACAGAACCTGGCCCACAAGACAAGACTATGGCCCTTGTTCTCTTTGCAATGCCCACCAAACAAGTGTGGGAAGGGTGTCTTAGTATCGCCCAAGAAGAGATTGTTTGCCATGGTGGCTGTCTGTGGTTATGCTGGCATTAATGTCAGAAGAAAGATGAACTCTGGAGCTACCATAAAGGTAGTCCCAGAGATGATCCTCCAGCCTTTGAAAGGCACTAGAAAGCTTTGCGTCACATTCAAGACAACTTCCACACCAGCTCGTGTTGTCAATTTCATTGATTTTATTCACAACTTTTTTCTCTCCAATCTCTTTCTTTAAAAAAGAAAAAAAAGGAAGAAAAGAAAAAATATCCAATAGTCCTTGTTTTACCAGCAAGAAATGAGGCTGCAGAGCACTTCAGACAGCCAGTAGCTGTTTTCTATAAGCTTTGGCTGAGAGCTTCTAAGGGACTCCAGAAAAGGAAAGGAAAGCACAGGGACGGAGGGGAAGAGGAAGGGAAAGGGGGAGACAGTAGAGAAACAAAGGGAGGGAAGAAGGGAGAAAAGACAGAGAGGAGAATGCAGACAGCCATAGCTTATGACTGAGGCTGGAGGTGTGGGCAGGTAGGAGACCAAAGGAGTAGCAACGACAGGAGGGCACTGTATGAAGAGCTTGTATGAATTTGGAAAGGAGAGAGACAGAGAGACAGAGAGACAGAGAGACAGAGAGAGAGAGTTATCTTTGATCCATTCCTAAGAGTGAGACAGAAAACATCAAAGCAAAATAAGTCTCCTGCACTTGCCTTGCTGTGAATAGGGAGCATTCATTAGGGAGCAGCTCAGCTCCCCTGCCCCAAGCATGCCCGTCTGGCTGCAGCAGCCACAGATCCAGCTTGCTCAGCCTCCCAGAACACAGCATGTGCAAGGCTTGAGAAAACAGATTCTGGAGGCTGCCACTCCTATGTGGGGTTAATTCACTGATGTGGAAGGAATCTCTGTCCAGGGCAGTTGCTGCTAAATACCAGCTTCCCTTGCAAGATTCAGAGAAAGGGGGTGGCATCTTGTCTCTCAACACTATGAGTCCGTCACAGCGAGATACGGCTAAATAATAGCCCAGGAGGAAGATACTTGATCTCCTCAAACTCTTCTTTTCAATCTCTAAAATAAGGTGTTTTTTTGAGGTAGAGGGGCAGTGGGGATTTCTTTACCTTTTAAAAGCCTCCAGCTCAGCTGGTAGACTTTTATAAAAAGTAAAATTTGCTTTTATTAAAGGCAACAGATCTGCTAATCTGAGCACCACAGACATAACTGAGATTCATTTTCCCTGGTTGTCCCCAAAACTGTACAGACTTCTGGCTCCCATGGACACGGGAAGTTATATGGTGAGATCATGTTTACTGAGCTACCTCTCCTTAAACAGAACTGCTCACCTGGACAGAGTTGGGGGACATGAGTCCTCCCAAAGTAAAGACACACAGGAATGTCCTCCTTCCCAGCAAGGCCCTCACAAAAGAAGCTAGACACGTCATCAGCACAGAGAGATGAGCTTCCTTTTCTTTATAGCGACTCATGTGTGTCATAGTCAGTAAAAACGGCAATGCAGCAAAGAACACAGATGAAAAGAAACATCCTGGAGAATTCTTCTGTTTCTTTTTTTTAAAATATTGTCTCTGTTGACTTGAAGTGGTGTAGAAACAGTTCCATATGCTGTGTTTCTTTTTTTCCCTTGCATCTTATAGTTTAAACATAGATCTACTACCGGATACAACTTCTGTTAACAATATGGCGTACTGGGTTAGCAAAGGAACCATTCTTTTCTTACATGCTCTGGAACGGGGAAAGCTGCCAGCCATCTTGAGTTCCCTGCTCACATGTAATTATGGGAAGTATTATGCTCTTAAGTTCTTTGCTACTTCTTTTCTGTGACACAAACTAAAATGACATACTCATTTCTCTAGGTTCTTGCCTGGTTTGGACCAAATTAAGTCCCAGAAACTGTTCATCTTAGCAAGCCTGTCTCTTTTATTTTATATAGTATGTTTGTCTGTATTTCACGTTGCTTTGTGTGGACACTACTACCAGTGCTTCTTCACTAATTTTCTTTTTCTTAAAAAATCATTTTCATGTCTACAGATGAACTTATTCCTATATTTGTGCAGTAAATATCAAAACACACATGAGATTATAAGCCCTTTTGACCACCCTGGCCTACTTCTGGCCCCCTTCTTAGAGATAATAGTACTACCAGATTGGCTCACATTTTTCCAGATATTTTTCTGTATATTTTCACAGATCTATGTACACAGTCATATGTCTTGTTTTTGTTGCTACTATTCTTAGATAAATGGAATCATGCCAAAGAATGGGTCCTTCATGATTTATTTACCCATTCCTCTACTGAGTGATATATATATGTGTGTGTGTGTGTGTGTGTGTGTGTGTGTGTGTGTATACACTTTGCCTGTTAAGTCACTAAAAACCTAGGTTCCATTTTCAACATTTATAATCAAACCAAGCTGAAGCAGTAGAAAGAATACGAAAGTGGGTTGAGTTTAATTCCAACTCTGTCACTAATGACCATGTGGCCTTGGCCAAGTCACTGTCTCTTTGGGCCAGCATCTCCTGACCTGTTGGGGAGATGGGCAAGTGCAGTGATAAGCTTGTTCAGACCACAGTCCTCTAGTACTAAGGTCAGGCTTTTCACACTGCAGTATGAGTGATTTAATTCAATAGATACATTTAATGCCAAATATGTGCCATTATTTTCTGTTATCCAATTGCCTCTATACTTAGAATTATGCAAGTTTCATTGGAATCATTGGTACCACCATATTCCAACTCAGAGGTCACTGGTAGATTATTGAACCTACACATGTATTTTCTCTGAGTCATGCAAAAGTTTTGTTTTAATTGAATTAGTTATCAGTGTTTTAATATCAGGAAACTTCATAGAAAAATATAGTCTTATTACTTGTCTTAGAAGAAAACAATTTTTGGCAAAATTTTCATCCTTTAGAAAGATCCCAGTGCTGCCCCAGACAATGGGGAAAGCACAAAAAGGCAAGAAGCAGGAACAGTTTACAGTGGTTCAGGTAGATCGGAATGAGGGCAATCCCCCCTAAATATTCCTCAGAATTCCTACTCCTCCTTTCCTACTTGTTTTTTCCCCTATCACCTACACATGCCATCTGATATGTTTTACCTTTTCCTTATTTCATTTAGTGTCTATCTCCCCTATTCCAATGTTAGCTCCACAAGAGTGAAGATTTTTGTCCATTTTATTTATTTCTCTGTCTCAACACTAAGAATGCCAAGTACATAGTAGACACTCAAAAAATACTTACTGAATTGATGGGACATGATGGATGGATGGATGGATAAATGGAAGGAAGGAAGAGTGGAAGGAAGGAAGAGTGGAAGGAAGGAAGAGTGGAAGGAAGGAAGGAAGGAAGGAAGGAAGGAAGGAAGAAAGGAAGAAAGGAAGGAAAGAAGGCAGGCAGGAAAAGGGATGGAATTAGTTGGTACAGGTAATCTGATGGGCATAGTTACATGGAGAAGTTCCTCTGTTCTTGAAGAGAACCAGTCTAGAATTGAAGACACCCATGTATACAATTATTATAAACATATAATAACAGGGATAAGCATTATGAACAAATTCTTAATGCAGGATAGAGAAGAAAGAAATAAATTTAGCTAGAGTATGTAAAGGTCTTAGAATAGGTCCAGAGAAAAATGAGTAGAATTTTTCTAGCTAGAGAAGAGAAAAGAAGGATGTTCCAAGCACACGACTATCCATGTACACAGGCATAGAAGCATAAGTGTACACGAAGGCTCAGAGGGTAGCACATAAAACCTAGTGGACTAAGAGTGGCATGTATGGATCAGAAGGCTGGACAAGAGCTGAGAAAGTGGGTTAGGACAATATAATGAATAAAACTCTATTAGCCACGCTAATACTTTTTAATTTTATACAGTTTGTCAGTGTTTCTCAGGGTACAATCCATGGACAACAAGCTTCTCAGAATCATCCAGGATAATTGTTCAAGCGTCGATTCCTAGGCAACCTTGAATAACCTAATGGGTCTTCAGCAATGCTACTCAGATTTTTTTTTTCATAAATGTGTTCTTCATGTGGTTCTTATACCTACTAACATCTGAGAGGCATGAATTTAGAAGCTATCCATTCTCAAACATGTCTGTTCACTTGAATTACCTGAGGGACTTTAATAATAAGATCACGCCCAAGCCTCAGTCCATTACTGGTGATTCTGATCCATAGCCCATAAAGCCTAAAATATTTGCCACTGGTCCTTTACAAATGTTTGCATATCTCTGCTTTAGAGTGCTTACTGGCGATATAAAGAAGGGGAAAGGGAGCCAAATTAGAATGGTGAGGGAGGTTTGAACCAGGGCAAGAGAAAAGAGTAAGGTGAGAGACCTTGACGTATCCATAGACTTTTCTGACTGACTGAGTATATGAAATAAGAGAATGATAAAAGCCATCAGTTTCATATTTTCAACTTGAAGACTTGGGTGAATGCCACTAACCAAGATAAGGCTCATGAAAGAAAAAGTGAATAGGACCTTCCATGAAAGGAATGTGAGTAGGACCAAGTTACAGACTTTCTGGACTCAAAGTGCAGATAAAAATGCCCAGGTAGCAACTGGGGATATGAATCTAATATTCAGGAGAGAGGTAGGGCTGGGGATACAGACTTAGGGACTACCATCTTAGGGATGGGAGAAGTCGGGGAGTAGACCAGACCAGACCAGACCACACATGGAGGCATGAGCCCAAGAAGTAATCAAAAGGGGGAGAGAAAATAAAACTAAATAATATTTGTGGGACAGAGCTACTGGTATAGGCTTTTGGGGTGGTCTTCACAGGCCTAGGAGGTATACAGAATGCTCTGGAGATTGGGCGCCTCCTGCCAGCTTCCTGTGGAGACGACCATGGAAAACACCCAACACCCATCATCTGCAAGGAGACAGCTGCAGTTTTGCCTCTTCATGTGGTTTCCTCACACCCACCCCCTGGGAAGTGCAATATGATTTTCCCACAGAGCAGATGGGATGCTAGCTGGCGTCGCCCCTGCCTTGCAGAGTTCCTCCTTGGTTCAGCAATGACAGAGCCTGGTAGTGCAAACAAGGCTGGCTCACCGGTGCCTGGCACCCAAGCAACCACTGAGCATGCCCTGCTGATGCCCTGCCATGCACCAACTAACAAAGCATTTAGTGCCAAGATCAGAACAATTCTTAGAGAATTTCCCTCCATATATCTGGAGAGAGAGAAAGAAAAGGAGCAAGGGAGAAGACCAGGAGGAAGAGGGAAGAAATGAAGGAAGGAATGAGTTAAAGAAGGAAGGGAAGAAAAGATAAGAAAAGAAGAGCAGTGTAGACACTGAGCCAGGGGACCTCCCACTGGTTAACTGACCTGCTGTGGAGCCTTGAGAGCTACTGTGTATATTGAAGGTAGCAGCATGTGTGAGGTGTCTAGTGCAACACCTGATACACTGAACACCAATTACCTATCTGTTATAATCATATTTTGAATATCCAGGGAAAGTAGGTCAGCCGCTAAATTGATAGACCCTTTGATAACTTACGCACAGTCATGCAGCAAAATCCATGTGAGAAAGGTTGGGGAAATTCCATATTATACTACATCCTTTCTGCAATCTTAGTGGCAATTGTGTTTAGCTTGGGTGCAATTTGACACTTAAAAAGAAGTACCTTGAAGAGGGAGAAGGGAGCCCTCCCTTCTCTTAGGGAGATACAGCAAGTACAACCCTACTTGAAGGTTCAATGTGTTACAGCAGTACATTGAAAGTACTTTAAATGTTCACTGCCAGTTTCCAGCTTCCAAGATTTCTCTGCCCCCTCTTTCCCTTCTTTCAACCAATCCCTCCTTTATCCCTCCATCCATTCCTCCTTCTCCCTGCAGTGGTGGACTAATTTTTGAGGGGCATCTTCCTAAGCCTTTGCATATTTCTCCTGCTGGGAAGTTTTGCTGTTGGGATTTTCCAGCTGGTTCTGCAAAGGGGCTTTCAAAGAACTTTTGAAATCTGCAGTGCTGTGTATGTTTTGATAAAACGAAGGAAGGTTTTATTTGTTTGGTTGGGTTTGCTGTTTGAAGGGTTGCAGCCTCCCCTGGGACCTCCTACTATCTTCTGGCTAGTGCTTTTAGAGAATTCCTTCCTGCTGACTTGCAGAGGGTTGGATTCTTTTTCAATAGTGCATATGCTGCTGTATTGTCTGTTTGCTTAACTTCATATTTCTTCCCTTGATGGATTTTCTATGGAGATTATCCCTACTTGTTTGATCTTTAATTTCAGATCTTGTCATATTCTTTTCAAGTGTGTTTTTTTAATGGATGTTTCTTTGGTCAGAACAAGTTTCCATGGGCCTCAGCAAGTGTTAATGGCACTTTCATTTATTATCACAGACAACATCAGTTTCTAGGGGGCAAGTGAGTTCTGTGATGGTTCAGAGAAGAAATAAATTGTCTTACAACTTTGGCAATTTTATTTCACACCTGTGGCCTCAGAAGAGGAGAGAATCTGAGAACATTGGCCATATCTGTCCATGAAGATTTCTCCATTATTACTCGACTCCCCAGCCTGGAGTACTGAACACTCAGAAAAGTACTCAGCTTTACTCATCTAACTCAATGGACTTGCAGAAGAATAAAATGATGTCTAAGAAACACAGCTTAAGAATCAGGCTTTGAAAGAAGGCCTCAGTTTATCTTATGTATCAGTGAGTTTTGTTCTAGACAGGACTCATGGCTCCCATGGGGGTTTTTGGTGAAGGGGCACAAGTTAATCGACTGAGGCTCTGTGGGTCCCAGAAAACCTCCTTCCCAATCTGCTTTGGGGCAGCCTTGGAAAGCACCCCCCAACAGAGCTGGCAGTCTGAATTCATAAAGTGACTGCATCCCAAAACAAGAGATTTCAATATTCTTTGCTGACTTTTTAGTGACCGTTTCCATGGCAATTTTACATCCATCCAACCAACCTTCCATCCATCCATCTCTCTATCCATCATTAGTATAATGTCCCTAAGGCTGCTTTCTTGCTAAAAACAAGGGATCTTGACAGCTGAAACTCATTTCACTATCCTGCCACAGCTCTGAGTCTCCTCCAAAACATGGATCTTTTTGCTATCTTCATTTTCATTCGTTAGTATAATTCTATATCCAGAGTAAATGGGAGGGTATGCACATCTTACTCAATTCTCTTCTATTCTGATCACTCTACTCTCAAATAGTGATATAGGTTCCTTTTTTAGCAACCTTATTCCCCTTAACCTGTTCTGTTTTTCCATCCCATTTATCACCTTCTAGCTTTACTTGTACTGTACCCATTTATTATGTTTATGGCTTATTGCCTATGTCTAGAATATAAACTCCATGAAGGTAGGGATCTCTGTCTTGCATGGCCCCTGTTCTCCAGTTGCTAGTAGTGCCCTGACCCCACAATGTAACAATTAAAAACATCCCTGCCCATTTCCAAATTCCTCATATGGCTCTATTAAGGCTTTGCTTGATAACTACTGCAAGTTTTGTTTGTTGGTTTTTGTTTTTGTTTTTGTTTTTTGTCTTTTTTTAAAAACTGAATTTCCATGTAGCCAATAATCAGTCTACTTTATGGCGTCTTAGGGGCCCTCTCAAGGATGATACACTTTCCTTCTTATATGCCTCATTCAACAGATTTCAAAATCCTTTCACACAATTAAAGACATTGATGTTTTATGGTAAATCTCAGCTGTCAAATATGTCTTCTATGCCAGTCATTAAGAAGCCAGTAAATGAATATTTACTAAGTGCTTTTGAGTCTAATACCATGCTGTGCAATGTACATTTCAAAGCACAAATGACATCCTGTGGTCGCATTCAGGCCACTTGAGCTCAGCCTCTGATCTAATCCTGCCCCCACATTGTAAGCTTAAGCTAGGCACTGCAGTCACAGAACAAGTTTGACTGATTTCTTTTCACTGTACTGGTCAGTTATTCAACCATGATGGACAGACTGATGAGTTAAATTGAAATAACACAGTCCAAGAGAATGACATCTAAAATCAATGATGGCAAAAATAACAGACATTTCTATGACAGAATATCAACAAATAATTACTGATTGTCTACTGGATACAAAGTACTGTGCCACAGGACAACTTAAGGTATGGTTAACATGGCATCAAATGTCATTCTGCTGGGGGTGGTGGTGAGAATGTACTAGGTGCACAGATATTACTACTCACCTAAGTGTTGATAATGAGAGTTGTTATACTGAATACATGCACGATCTCATTTAATCACTAACATGAATATTCTAGGCAACCCTGTTCTACAGATGAGGAAATTGAAGCCCAGAGAAGTGAAAAGGCAAGGTGTCACTCAGCTGGGAATTGGTGAGCCAGTATTTAAACTCAAGTTTGTCTGATGCCAAGGAGTGTTAACCATGATGTGACAAATTAACATTTTGGAATTGCCAGAAATGTGCAGTTTTCATCTTTTTTTTTTTGGTTGTATAGGCACAAACACAAGGAGATAAGCAGGTAATATATAATTTTAAAGTCTGTCTTTAAAGTGATGTGTGTTGGATTGCTCTGTACCTTCCGCCCCATCTAATCTTTATCATTTTAATCCACTGGTCTCTGCAAATGTGATGTTTGATCACAAATTGCTCATCTTGAAATGAATTACAACATCTCACACTAAAGAAGCACTTAGAGGTCCACCTCTATTCTATTTCAGGCGGCTTCTATACGAATCCTTTTTGATCTTTCCTAAAATTAAAATAAAACCCACACTTTGACATCACGGAATAACACAAGTGTTCAATTCTGTGAACACAGAAGAAAAGCAACGGATTATTTGGAGTTGAAGGAAAAGAAATAGCTGTTTCATTTGATTCTTCATGTTTGAACTCTACTGTCAGATTGTGATCCTTTTTTTCTGCCTCATGTAGCTTTTTAAAAATGATCATCAAAAAAACACGAAACAAAGAAAAAGAAATAAACTACACTTTCTTGCTTCCAGGACTGAAGACATTTTCCCCTTGGCATGTAGTCTAGTAAGTAGGAAAATCTAGAATGAAAGTTATGGTGTTGCTTCAGTAACTTCTAAGAAATCGATATAATTTTGGTTTTCTGCTACAACTCTCAAAGAACATTTGATGTATCTCTTAGTCACTGACAACTTTCTTCATACTCTGAAGCAAAGCCATCCCAGCCTCAAGTGTATGTGCCTGCAGATGATAAAGAGTGATTATTTGAAGTCTGCTTTATTTATTTTTTGTTTATTTATTAATTTTAAAGAGAGGGAACATGAGTTAGGGAGAGGGGCAGAGGGAGAGAATCTTAAGCAGGCTCCACACTCAGCACAGAGCCTGACAAAGAGCTCGACTCCACACCCCTGGGATCACAACCTGAGCCAAAGTCAAGATTCGGACACTCAACCAACTGAGCCACCCAGGTGGCCCAAAATTTGCATCTTTAAAAAGAGAGATGCTGGGGCACCTGGGTGGCTCAGTTGGTTAAGCATCCAACTTCAGGTCAGGTCATGATCTCATGGTTTGTGGGTTCAGCCCCATGTCAGGCTCTGTGCTGACAGCTTAGAGTCTGGAACCTGCTTTGGATTCTGTATCTCCCTCTCTCTCTGCCCGTCTCCTGTTCATGCTCTGTCTCTGTCTCTCTCTCTCAAATATAAACATTATTTTTTTTTTAATTAAGAGATGCAATGTTCCCAAATAGCTACATGTGACATGTTCCCATAGATATCGCCAAGCACATGCCTGAGTTTTGGGGACAAATTCCATTAAGACTTTGAACCACGATAATTAACTTACCATTAACTGAAAAATACTGTTTCAACCATGTTACATCCTTGGTTAAGATAGATTTATGGGAAAATCTCTTTCTGATACTATATGTGACTTTTTAAAAGTAAGCAGCCTGTTGAGTTTGGTGCTTTTAAGGAATAGAGGGTTACAAAATTGCCCTGTGCATGTGTGTGTGTATGTGTGTGTGTGTGTGTGTGTGTGTGTGTGTATAGTCACCAAGTCACCTAGCTAATAAGACAAATTTACTCAAGCAACTCTTCTGGTGTTATATGAACCTGCCAAGAAAGAAAGCAAATCTTAAGTGTTTGAAAGGCTCTCTAGTTTAATCATCACAATACTTGTGAAGAAACAATCATAAAAGGATTAAAGGATGAAAAGTGGATGCAGAATTGTGTTTTACAAGTGTATGGCACCCACTGGATACCAAGAAGTAGGTGGTGGTTAATTACAAAAATCACATCCAGTTGGTTAAATAACATGGAACTAAACATCGATTTCAATTGCGGACAAGGATAGAAATGGGTTGAGACAATCTCTGCTTTAGCCCCTGAAAATTTATCTTTGTTCTATATGGATCCATGTGATTCTAATTTTTTTTAATGTTTATTCATTTTCGAGAGACAGAGCATGAGCAGAGAAGGGGAGAAAGGAAGACACAGAATCTGAAGCAGGCTCCAGGCCCTGAGCTGTCAGCACAGAGCCCGATGCGGGGCTCAAACTCACAAACCATGATCATGAACTGAGCTGAAGTCAGACACTCAACCGACTGAGCCACTCACATGCCCCTGGATCCATGTGGTTCTAACTAAAGGATTCATATTCACAAATCAAGATCGCAGGCAAGGGAGGTTAGATGTTTCATTTCCCTATGGTATTGCGATATTCCTGTGCCTCTTTACCCCTATATCTCTGCACCAGCAGCAGGAGGATGCTTCAATATTAGATATGTAGGAAAAAACATGCAAGACTCAGCCAAGAGAGTCCATGTCTGGTCTTAGCTGTAACACTTAGAGCACACACGATCTGATACCTTCACTATTCTTGGAAAGTGGAACTGATTAGGTGGTACCAAAGAGACACGTACTGCATGGGGGCGTATCCATATGCTCAACTGCATGTCTACGTCCTTGGCAGATAAGGGGCCCACTCTGACCTGTCCTGACCAATGGACTCTGAGTGAAAATGCTATATTGAGGACCAAAGACTTTGAGAGCCAGCACATGAACCTCTTGTTCTTTCTTTCCCTGCCTCAGCAAGGTGGAGGCTGCTTGTCCAGATGTGAGAATTATAAGATACACAAGACCTAATTGCTTCTAAGGGAGCTGGGGAGCCCCCAGTACCTCAAAACAGTTTGTGTGAGGAGGAAATCAAGTATATGTGTCACGGTACCAAAATGGAGGGAAGGTATTAGCCAGAATAGCACAATTTACCCTGATAATCTCTATCCCCTGCTAAGATCATCAAAGCAATCTGACGTGCCATAGTAGGACAAAAATGCTAACCTACACACTTTTATTTGTGTATCTACTCCATTGTAGAAATTCTAGATACCCAATTAGGTTATCCATATCCCCTGGTAGAAAGAAGGAAATTCTAGGCAAGTTTTCATTTGCAGTAAAAGCTGGGAATAAATATGACTTCCCCTGAAACATGTTCAGATACTCAGAGATATGCTTCATGCTAAGTTCATGTGTAATTTGTTCCCTGTTTAGGGGCTCAGAAATGTGCCATGTCAAACCTGTTTTCTAGATAAGTTACACTGCAATCCAAAAAGCAATCAAAAGTTGTTAAAAATCTCTGGGATTTTGCAGTGTGCAGTTTTTTTCCACAGGCATAAATTTAATCATTATAAGAAAAATATTCCAATTTCCCCATTCTCCCATATGTAAACCCTAAATGCAACACCATAATTCTGCAGATATACATTTCCTCATTATCTGTGGACCAGGCCAACCACAGCAGAGACAGCCACCCTAGCAGATCTCTGAGTGGGGCTTTATGCAAAGGAATAGCGCTGGGCCTCAAAGAGACTTACACTTAAGCACTGCAGGAGGCTCCAATCTTGCACAGCAGCCAACTTTTATAATTGGGTCATTTGTTCACTGGGTGATTTATACACAATGTGGGGTCAAGGCTGGTGCTCTCAGAACAGCGTGCCTGCCTTTCCCCAGCTGCAAAGGATGAAGCAGGATGGGGGTCCTGGCATTTATAACCTGTCCACTCACTCTGGTTCCAAAGAAATGCTGATGTGAGCCTCATTTGTATGTTATTGCCTGTGCAAGAACCATGGGGTGTGTTGCTAAGAACATGGGCTCTGTCACCAACCTACCTGAACAGAAAGACCTACCCTACCTCTTCCTCATTATGTGACCTGGCAAGCTATTAACCCCTATGAACCTTAGTTACTTCATCTGTTAAATGGGGGGGTTATAATCCTACCTGTCTCATGGGGTTCTTGTGAAGGTGTGCTTGAGAAGAGCTCAGAAACATGCCAGGAACAAAGAAAGCATTCAGTAATTCTTACCCCTTCATGTTATTAAGCATTACTGCCATGGAATAACAGGGATACAGTAATGATACATTTATTACCATATTCATTATCTCTGATAATGGTGATGATGTGATGATGATGATGATGACAACAGTAATAATAACCACTTACTATGTGTTTGGCACTCTACTGAGTGCCTTATGTGGATTATCTCATCGAATCTTTAGGGCAATTGTTTAGATTATTGTCTCTTTTTAATTTTGTTAATGTTTATGTATTTTTGAGACAGAGAGAGAGAGACCAAGCATGAGCAGGGGAGGGGCAGAGAGAGAGGGAGACACAGAATCCAAAGCAGGCTCTAGGCTCCAAGCTGTCAGCACAGAGCCTGACGTGGGGCTTGAACTCACAAACCACAAGATCATGATCTGAGCTGAAGTTGGACACCCAACCGACTGAGCCACCTAGGCACCCCTAGATTATTATCTCTTTTTTATGGATGAAGAAATGAGATTTAGAAAGATTAAGAAGCTTGCCCAAATCAAAGAAGTAAGGAAGCCAGAACAGAAGCCAGGCAGACTCAATCTAGAACGTGTGCCCTCAGTCACTACCCCATACTCCTCCACTTACCCAACAAAGGCACAGGCATTAGCTGTCCTTTCAATGACTCAGCCCCATGCTATGGGGCTGTATGTACAGAACAAAGCCACAGGTTATTTAAAATAGGTGTTAAACAATTGTGAGAGACATGCGCACCTACAAGGACATATCTATGCATAAATCCATAGTTACAAAAGATCTATATCTCTATCAAGCTATATAAAAGTTAATTAAATAAATTATCAGGAAGCAAGTAATCATTCCATTCTCTCAATGAATTCCCAAATAGTTTCAAATTAATGAATACATTGTACAATTGGTGGTATTTCGGTTTTTTTTTTATATGGAATTTAATCAACCCAAATGTATATAGATAGGTTGACCTTGTTCTGTAAACACCCCAGTCTACTGTTTTTGCAAAGACAACCTTTCCCTGAGAGTTACAATCTGTTCTTGCCACATTGATTGTATGGATCAAAGGCCTCTGCTTTATATCAATCAGCCTGTGCCAAAACAGCCATTACCATGGATTTTGTACTCTTCCTCTTTAATGGACTAGGCATTTATGATCTGGGTAACACTTTGGAAGTCAGAATAAGATCTGAAAACTTCTTTAGGTGCAGAAGACAATGAGAAGGATAATATTCCTGTAGTTCATCAATCAAGTTTTTTCTTTTCCTATCTATTCTGCTCAATTCTATTTTGTACCCAATATAAACCTCTCTTAATCTTCGATCACCCTTATAATAAGGAGAGCTCTTGCATAGATCATTTCTTGTATACTTTCAAAGACAAAAGAGTCAGGGGTTCTATGCTGACTCTAGAACTACTGACATTTTTTCTAGATGGTAACCAGACCTGTCATGAGTGAGCCTGATTCCAGAGGAAATTCTGCCTCAGTTTCCACACATGAAATATCAGGTCCTGACCTACCAAGAAGCAACATCTGGAGTAGTGATAGATTGAGAGTAAGGCAAAGGGGCACAAACCATCTAAGAGAAAATGGTTCATAAATGGCCCCAGGGCATCCTGTCTGGATGGGCATCCAGATTTCTACCATTCTCCCTCTCTTCCTATAGGGCCTAAATCAAGACTATTCATGGACATCAACAAAGACAGCAGACCCTAGATAAAGTCCTTCCTTGAGTTCATTTAATGGATAAGGCTCACAGATCAAGGAGATTTGAGAGACTAGGAAGTACACCCAATCCTGAGAAGGGAGGAGAAAGTTTCTTGCTAGACAGGTTGCAATTCTCTCAAAATTTCCCAGGTGGGGCTGTTCTGTGCCACCCCATAGTTAGGCTGGCCCTTCTCATCCTTCAGGACTGCTGCTTAATGAAGAAAGCAACCCATACTGTGCCCCTTCAAAGGCACTCAGTGCTGGTTTGACACATTTGTTAACAGGTTCAGCTAACTCAGTGGGAGACCCAGTAGGTGGGTGGTGGCTGGCAAGGACATCAGATGTGACAGTGCCCAGCAAACCCTCTTTGGTTCTGTCTTCCTTCTCTAGTGTCATTGCTACAGGGCAGCTGACCCCTGCACATGCCAGATAAGCTTTGCCCTAAGGTTTTCCTCCTGCGTCAGAGTGTGAAGCATGTCCTCTTTAGAAGTGCCGTTGGAAATTCCATTATTATGGACTGAAGAGGCTGGAGACTGCTGTACCAGTGTGGCAGCTCAAGTCCAAATTTGTGAGAGTGACTGGGCTCAGGCAGTTAACAGGTGCAGGCACTTCCTACCAGGGAGAAAGAAGCCTGCCATGCACCTTAGTCACAGACCCAGCAGGAAGCCACCTTCAAGAGAAAAGCAGGGACTGGGCTGGGTGGAGAGGCCTGGGTGTGATGCCATGCCTGAGAAGCCTGACTGATCAGTGAATGAGGCCCCTGCAGGAGCTGGACAGGCCCTGCTCCTAATTAAGACGCTCCCTTCCTTCCAAACGGTCGGTTTTGACTCATTGCAGGGCTATTTCTGGTCCCCAACTCACAAAATGTCTATGTTATGGTTTCCTAAATTATATTCCACACAACACTTGTGCTTGGAGAAATACAAGCTAATTTTCTGTGGAGAAAGGAAAAAAGTTATGCTTCTCAAATTTGCTTAGGAAACACTGCTGTTCGGCAGACTCCTCCTGGCAATTCTTAGGGCACATTATCCCACTAAAATGTACCTGAGGAGTCCTGGAGTGTAGAAGCCTGATTAATTTTAAGTCACTACTTCACAAACCAATATATATTTTCAGGATCTCTTTTATAGATGTCCCCTGGATTACTATTTGAGCAACGGTGGCTTACAAAACATGCAAAAGTTGAGAGAATTCGTTTTCTGTATCAAACCTTGCCAAAGGTCTTTCTAGCACTGGTTTACTTTCTATGGGAGGTAATGTAGCATTGTGGTCAAGGGAATGGATTTGGGGCCAAACGGCCTGAGTTCGAATGTTGCCCCCAATATCCATTAGCTATGACATCATGGGCAATTTCCTGAACATCTCACCCTCTCTGTACCCAGTTTTCTCCAGTGTAAAATGGGGATACTCACAGTATCTTCTCCAGACAACTGCAGGCAGGTTAAGTCTGGTAGCATGTGTAAAGTGTTTAGACTGTGCCTGGAACCCAGTAAGCACAAGGTCAATGTTCACTGGCATCACTCATTACCACCATGTCCACCCATTGTTCCAGATTTGAATTCTGGAAGTTGCTTTGTCTCTAGCTTCTTTACCCAACTCTAAAGCCATTCCTTAGCCCTGTCCTGCCCCTGCCTTTGAAAAGCACCCCACTAGGGGCATCTGGGTGGCTCAGTCGTTAAGCCTCTGACTTTGGCTCTGGTCATGATCTCGTGGTTTGTGGGTTCGAGCCCTGCGTCAGACTCTATGCTGACAGCTAGAGCCTGGAGCCTGCTTTGGATTCTGTGTCTCCCTCTCTCTCTGCCCCTCCCCTGCTCTCTCTCTCTCTCTCTCTCTAAAATAAATAACATTAGAAGGCTCCCTGTATCTCCAGCCCTCCTAGCCAGCCCACATCCTTCTCACTCCATGCCGGGATTTTACAGCTTCCCCCAGCTGGGTCCACTGGCTTAGGTCTCACCCTCCATATGCATCTCCTGCTTTCCAAGGCCACACAAGTTGTCTCAAACCCTCTTTTTGACCCCACCCTACTTATGACTCTACAGTGCTTCCACCCTTGCTGTCTCTCTGGCAGAGCTCAAAGTTACCTTGGATTGCAAGCCCCTCACAAACCAGCCCAAACCTACTTTTCAAACCTCATGCACCCTTTTATGCCCAGTCTTTACTCCTGTGTTTTTCCCCACTGCAATGTCCCTATTAGTCCCTACGTGGACTCAAATTGCAGGTAGATTCCAAGGCGCAGCTCAGTTCCTGCATGGACATCAAGGCCTTCCCCAGTCATGCCAGTCTGCTCTGGTGCGGGGCACTAGTGCATGCACTAGGGCAGGGAGCTGGGGTTTAGGCCCAGAGGCCTGATTCACCTCCCAGCTTCAACATATGCACCCAGGAAGATGTTTGCATGAACTGTACAGCCTTTCCACATCTCAGTTTCCCTACTTGTAAAATGGAGATTAATTCTGTTCTCTCCACAATATCATTAGGAGGTTTAAATAAAAACACCTGTATAGGTTCCAATATGTTCCCAGAGTTGTCCTGTCTACTTTTGGAGGAGGCTTCAATTTGGTGACAGTGCCTTAGAAGGCAGGGGTAGGGAACAGAACGGAGGCCAGAACTGAGACCTTCAGCCCCAGTCTCTAGGCTTCATCCAGAGCTATGTTACCTTGATCAGTCTACCTTACACATTTAGGATGGGAGTAAGCTTTAATTATTTAAAAAACAAAAGGTCTGGAATAGTCCAGAGAAGAAAGAAGAAAACCATTGCCCTATGTGATATCTCATCATTAGCAGTCCACACACACCATGATGGCTGTGACAACGTCCGGCTCCCTGGGTGTTCTGTGTGCACCAAAGGAGCACAGCTCTACTGTTCCCTAATTATTCATTTTCCCCAGTAAGTACTTAAACTTGTCAGTGAAGAAGCACCGCCTTGCTTCCTACCAACATCTCTGGATAGCACCCGTTTACAAGGTTAAGCCCACCAAGATGCTCCTTTCCACTTGCCTGTGCACATAGTGAGGCCTCCATATCTCCTGCCCCGTCTTCTGGGAAGATCTACTTCAGCCCCAGCTCCATTATCTCTCTCTCCTCACACCAGATGCCAGCCAGAGAATAGCCTCTGAGATCTATGTTTCCTTAGAAGGATTCAGAGGATCATAGATATTAAAGATGAAGGAGGAAAAAAATCTATCAGGACATCTTGTCCTCTCCTTGTGCAAAATGGTTCCGGCCTGAACATTTTCTAAATATTTGTCAGGCCTGGTATTAAAGGCTTGAAGTGACAAGGCCCCTCAGGGGAGAAGTCGGCATTAAACCTCACTCTTAAAGATGATTTCTTTTACTGAGTTTTTCAGCGTCATGTTTCACCACCAGATCTCACTTCTCACTTTTAGTTAAAGCCCTTAGTACACAGGTTGCGGTGAGTGGGGACTATAGACGGGCCACAGGAAGGGTCAACAGAGGGCAGAGCTGTCACTCAGCAGGCTATGTGCCCTTTTGGCTCTTGGTAATTAAAAAGGAAGGCCAACGTGAAATCCTGATTTCCAGCTTAACTTGTATCTTGAAGAAAAGACACCACCTTCATCTTGCAGATTTCCACTTCCCATCCAGAGAGCCAAAATGCAATCTTGTCATTAGAAGATAAAGTCTTAGGTCTATGTCCCTACTGAACTGACCGACCTAGCTGCCAACAGGGGTCCTTTAAGAGGGGCAAATCTTCCCACGTCCAGCAGGTTGCTTCCTTATAGGAATGAGTCCTCCGTGTGACCAGATATTCTACTTTTTAAACAGAAAAACCAGAAATCATGAAATCTCCTAATTTGTAAATGTTGGCAACTGACTGCTTTCCTGGACAGCCTGCATCTCCTAACTGACAGGGTTAAAAATCAACCACTATCTCTTCAGCATATATGTGGGAGATCCCACGCTGTTTATTGATAAGTTTATGTGTAGAAATTTTGCCTGATGATTTTCTTGAGGGCAGGGACTATGTCTGATACTGCTTGATTCGAAGTGCCTAAGATACACAGATGTTTAATTCTGTCGTCTTCTGCAAGGCAATGTCCCCAGAGCATCCGTTCATAAAAATAGCCAAACTCTCAGGGAATGGTTAAAACTGTTGTGAGGCTAGACCACTGGGTTTATAGCCCTGCCTTACTACCTGATAGCTCTGGGACCTTGAAAAACTTCATAGAGCCTCAGTTTTCTCATCCGTAAATGGGATGATAACAGCTTTGACTTCATAGAGTGGTTGTAAGATTTAAATGAGACATTGGGGTAAAAAAAGTCACTTAGCACATAAAATAACAGTTCAATGAACATCATTTGGTAGCCGCTTCACATTCCCATTATATCAAAATACCCAGAAACCAAGAGTGCCCTCACTTCGTGACTATGTATTGCAGTTTCACAGGCCTAATTGTATACACCTATGGATTTTGGATTTTTCTATGAAGGTCAAATTGGATTGCTACATTCTTGGCAGAGTCCATAGCCCTCTTGATGGTTGACTACGATATGAATAAAAAAAAGGTCAGATAATCTTGTCATTCAGGAAGATCACAGTTTCATGCTAAACTAGGTCTGTGTGGGGGTGGGGTGGGGACAGGAAGACACACACATATTGTGGTAGACACATACATGCACTGTCCAAATTCCCCTTCAAGAAAGGACTTACTGTCCAACTGTGAGGCAGGTAGCCTGCAAACAGTGTCCAGCCACCAGCTACTTCAAACGGGCCCCAGCAACAGAGAACTGCTCCCCTAGAGGTCACACCCTTCCTGGGCAGTCAGCATTTCCTGAGTAAGGCAGACATGTAAGGGCACTGTCATTTCCACTCACTACAGAACAGCGTTGATGGATGGTATTTACGCCAGAGCCTGTCTTGGGTTGGGTGATATTTTGCAAGGCCTGCCTTACAGTCCCAACTCTCTTGTGTCCTGTTCTGTGTCCACCACTTCCTTTTACAGGCGCTGATGCCTAGTAAACATCCTGCACCCCAGACTCCATCCCAGTGCTGCTTCCCACAACCCAGCCTGCCACACACATGAGCACACATGCACACCTAGTCCTAAAGCCCCAACAAACCTTTAATAAATAGGAAGCAGGCAAGGTTGCTCATTAGGATGATGACCAATTTTGTACTGATATCTAAAGGTTTTATAGTCAGAGGCATCCACAATGTTGGCAAAGATGATCAATTATACCTTACTACATCTCTATGTATAGAGAGGGGACACCAAAAAGATAAAATGACAACACAGTCTCTCAGCAGGTTTCTGGATCTTTGAGTTGTTTCAGTAATGTCTGCGTCTTCTAAAATAATATTGGAGTTCTGAGAAATTATTAAAAATAAAAATAACAAGTAACTCCTTTGTGTTAACACTCAATAATTTTCTCTCCCCGAAATACTCATGTTTAAGAGTGTATTAGAGAAATAAGGTAATGAAATGGAAAGATGAGCTTATGTGAAGGCGCTTGGCTGTGTTATTATGCACAAATGATGCCATACAACCTGCTACCATTCAGAAGGGGGCCTCTGCAGTGTGGTACCTTATACATACCACTGAAAAGCTCTACCAGAAAAAAAAATAGTAGTTCCAAGATCATTCCTTATATTTCCAGGAACAATAAAATACTTGGGGACAAAGATAGTATTTCAGAGTTCTTGTCCCGCATCCTTCACCTGGAGTATTTAGCTGTATCTGTCATTCTTCGTTGCCTTTATATTCCTCTTTGCTCAAATATCACCTGATCTCAAATGGAATAAATTCTGTTATCATGCAAATTCTATGTAGGACACACTCTCATATATGAAAGTCAGATTCATATCCTTTCATAGGCAAATTCCATTGAAGCTAATATGTATAGTTGTTAAGAAATAAGATTCTCCCATTGTAAAATGCATACAGAAAAGATGAAATCATGGTGCATGTGGCGTGAGCTGTGACCAAGCTATAATCCAACTGAGGCACAATATTGAAACATCAATCGGCCTCCAACTCACAAATAATATGAAGACATGCAAAGGAGCAGGCTGCTGGGAATTTGTTCCTTAAGCTTTCCAACAGCATGTACCTGAGGGCCTGGGGAAAGGACGAAAGAAGAGATGCATGTTCACTAGAAAGGAGCTAGCTGTATTCCAATCCAGAGCAAAATGTCTAAGACTCTGTAGTTCTCTAAAAGAAAGACTAGCATTGTTTTCAGAAATACACATGGATTGCTCTGAAGTGATCACATATATTATATATGTAGTTCAAAGACTATACATTATTTCTGCAGCGAAGAAAAAAGAAAGCCTAGGTCAATTGTGGACAGAGTTCAGCAATATTATAAGAAGACATACTAAGCACACAGAAGCTACCTTTGACTTTAGTTCATTAAAATAAATTATACATACACAACTGTATGTATGCACAACCTTAAAGCCAAGCCATGCTTTTTTTCCCCATACAATTTTAATTAGGTAGGTTTTTTCAACAGTCTTTTGAAATTATCAATTAGGACCAAATGCTAACATGAAATTTTCCACAGGCTGGCAGATAATTCAATAATATTAGAAAGGTGAAGCTCTATTCCCTGGAAGGGAGAGGCCCTAACACAAAACATTCATTATTTCCATGTAAATTGCAGAAGTAAAGATGCTGGATTTCTCATCTGAGCAGAAGGAAACTGTCACTTTTCATTATCAGTGCAAAAATATTGTAATTTGCAAAATTCCCTAGCAAATTTTGATTTGACAACTCAACCTCTTTGTCAATGTCTACCTTAATTTATAATTTGCAACTTCTTAAGTACTATGTTGGGCCAATGGCTGTGGGGGACTTTCTTTGAGGTAATGGCATCCTATATGTATTTTTATTTTCTGCTGGCACTGTCTCATTAAAATGAAACTCAGACTCAGAGTAACCCTGAAAGACCTAAGCCTTCCAATAAAAAATTTGGTATGTCTCTCCTCTTAAATAACACAGCAGTGTGAAATTTGGAGCATCACACATGGAAGTGAAGTCAAAGGCCAAGCTATCTGAGTTAATGAGCCGATACAAGCTCAGGCTCTCTAACCAGAGAGGTTAGGGATACACAGCATGGCCACCGCCAAGAAACTTTGTTTAAAATATCAATTAAAAGTGAGTCACTTCTCTGCTCAGCTCCCATGCTTACCACTCAACACCCAGACACTCGGGGCAATGACAGAAGGACTCACACACATCTGAGTAAAGGCACCTTGGAAGTGGGACCTGCTATAAGCAAGAGCCTCTCTGCATTTGTAAATGTGATGGTAAGACCACAGGAAGGGTACAGTGCAAGCAGAGGTAGAGGTGGCCATCCTGGTATACTAACCTTGATTTTATGTTCTACTCCAGTCTGGCCCCACTAGAGCTCCTCTTTGTTAGAATGACCTGGATGACCGCCAGAGGTGTTGGCTACATATAATAGCCCTCCAATCTCATTTGTTCACAAGGGGTTGGCAAACCGAAATCAGCTAAAGAAGCAGGGTCTTCTCCATCCTAGATTGAGACGAAGTTATGATACTCTGCTCAAGAATCAGAGGGTTCTTCTTGGCTCCTTGGGCAAAGTCAACCTGGCTGAGTCCAGACCATCAGCTGATGTATGTTCTCACCTGTGGAATCTCAAGTCGATGAACGTGGCCAGGGTAGAAGTGGTGGTAATTCTCACAAGCTTAAAAACTATTACAGTTCATTAATTATTAGTTAACTAAAACTTTCATAGCTCATTAGCTGCTGGTTAAATGTCAGTTAAAATGTAATATTTAATATGAACCATGAAGATTAGAAGCAGCAACTTACAGAGCATTTCTTATGTGTCAGTTCCTACAAGAAGTGTTTTACATATATCTTTGTACTTGATCCTTATAACCTCCATGCAAGTGATGTATTTTTAGCTCCATTTTACAAATAAGAAAGCTGAGTGTGAAAGTAACTAGTTAATGAGTAATAGACCCTGGGTTCAAACCCAGTTTTGCACAATTTCAAGTCCATCTGATTATCACTTGATACATACCCAACATATGCAATGCTTAGCTGTATTCTCAGTCACCTCTACACTGTAGAGAACTTCCTTTCACCCCCAAATCACGATATTAAATGTACTTTTGTTCTCAACAGACAAGAGTGTCTTGTCCAAAACTTACAAAGTGTCACCATTAATAGTTGCCATTCCCAGTAGAATTTGCCTTGACCCCTAATGGTGCTACATTCATTGTCATGCTAGTTTTTACACGGAGGTATTATTTTTAAACTGCAAGTTTAAAGCTTCTACAAGCTTCTGACAACATGCAAATCAGACATTACTTTGGAGTTCTTTTTTAAACAAATCAGTAGGAAGATTCCAATTAAGTGACAAAGAATAGTCACACATACCTGTAGAACTGATTCTAATTTACACCTTAATCTTGTTTTAATACACACTGTGTGAGTCTTAGCTCTGACAGAGATATGATCCACCCAGTAGGGGATATTAGTTCTTTCTAAGTATTTTAATTAAAAAACTGTTATACAGAGTAGCTCCTGCAAATTGCGTATGAATGACTTAATGTATAGTGGAGTCCTGTTCTCTAGGGCATGGCTATCCAATGAGCCACATTCCATCTCCTTAAGTAAACTAGCAGGAAAGTCTTCCATGTAAGCTTTGTCTTTGAAAAAAAACAAAAACCAAAAACCAAAACACTTGAATGGTGCTTTGTTCTTGGAGTAAAGAGTAGAACAAGGGAAAGAACTTCTAAACTGAACCACCACCACCAACAGTGGCCAGCATTGATAGCACACTTACTTTGCAACAAAAATATGTTATGTCCCTTGCATGAATACCCATTTTTGAAGTATCCTCATAGGATGTTATGATCCTCATTTTACTGTTGAGGAACATGAGACTCAAAGAATGTAAATATCTCAAACTAGTCATTATAAGCCTCAGAGGAAAGATTCAAATCCAAGTTTAGTGAATTCCATAGCCCATGATTTTTATCACTGCAGGAGGATATACTTAAATTGAACCATTATATAACAAAGTGTAATCTTTGACCCATCAAAATATCTTTTAAATACTTCTAAATGTCAAATTCAAAGATTAATCTAAATTAAATATTTAATATCTCATCATGAAGGGATGGTGTTTTATTTTTTCAAGTTCATTTATTTATTTTTAGAGAGAGATAGCAAGCAGGGGAAGGACAGAAAGAGAGGGAGAGAGAGAGAATCCCAAGCAGGCACTGCACCATCAGCACAGATCCCAACTTGGGGCCTGATCTCACAAATTATGAGATAACAACCTGAGCAGAAAGCAAGAGTCAGATGCTCAACTAACTGAGCCACCCAGGTTTCCTGAAGGGATGGTGTTTTTAATTGGGGAGCAACAACTTTAAAGTTTTGTGGTATAGAATAATTTCCATGGACATATTTTTTATTTTCATCATGTTCTATTATGTGGGTGTGTGAGAGGGAAAGAAAGACAGAGAGACAGAGTGGTCACTTTCCTCTTAATGCTATTTTGGAACTTTCTGGAGATAGTTAAAATCAGCTACTTTATTTCCATAAAGTACCAAAGCGAATTACACTTATTTAGAATACAGCATTCCTATCACAAAGACTCAGTAGTTGAAAAGCAGAGTATTCATGGAATCCCTGAATCCCTGTGTTCCCTTCCTGCAATTCCACACTCTTACCACCATACAAATCCAAATAATAGGTAAAGTCATCAGAGGCTAATTAGTCCTTGAGTAAAGAAAAGACAACAGATTCCTGAAGAAAGAAAGAAAGAAAGAAAGAAAGAAAGAAAGAAAGAAAGAGAAGAGAACCCACTGATAACACATCATTTGAAACAGAGTAGAGTACATGATAATTGTGAAGTACATTAATTAGCTTTGCATCGATTGGTATCAAAAGTCATTAGCCCTGTGCTGCAAGGAAATCCCGGGAAGCCCCAGATGTGTGGAAGAAAAGGTTGTGAATGAAATCAATCTCTGTTCTTCGATATTGATGCTTTAAAGGGTCCCCACTGTATAACTTGCCCAGAAGCATTCCAGGGGGAAGAACTCATGGATTTATATCTGCCACATGTGTCACTGAGCACAAATACTCCTGATAAATAACTGAGGCTCAGTAAAGCAAACTCCTCCACTATGCTCATGCTACATGGCAAAAAACAGGGTGAGGAAGGCAAAGAGGTCAATTTTCCCATGTGGATTTCCCCTTGGCATCCTGCTCATCAATTAGATCATTACTCTGACTCATGAAAGTATTGGCTCATTGTCTTAGGGAATCCAGGTGCTAGTATATATTCAGCAAATCTGGTTTCCTTCTCTCCCATACTACAGAGACCTTTTGAAGAGTCTGAGCAAAAAGGGAAGGGCATAATCCATAATCTTCACAAGAATCTCATGAGTTTTATAGATGAAGAAATTGAGACCTGGGGACAGAGTATTGTTTATCACAGGCACAAAGCTAGCAAAGAGTAGACCTGGGATTTGAAACCAGGTCCAGAAAATTCTAGAGCTCATATTACTGCCACAACAGTCCCCCTTCCTAAATAACTTTTATATTAAGTGAGCCAAGGAGGGGCCAGACTGCTCCACATTATTTAGTATTATTAATACAAGGAGACCAAGAAGCTCCTGCAGCTAGACTCTTTTTCAATAGCACTTTCCTGGAAGGGACAAATAGTCTCTGCTGGAATCCTTCCATCGACAGGGAATTCTCTACCTCACAGTACTTCAACTTGCCCTTCCATAACTCATATCCAGTACTCCCAGGCACAGCCCCTGACATAGCTTGATCAAATACTGGTTGAGCTCAGTACTTGGATCCGTATAAAAACTGAAAGAGTAAATAATATCTTTACCTGTAAGGGTGCATGTGAAGACTCAATAAGTTATAACATGGGGACTGGCACAAGGTAAGTACTTGTTCAATGTGAATTATGAAAAAATTCCTGATTTTATTTAGTAAGGTTTTTTGTTTGTTTGTTTGTTTGTTTGTTTGTTTTCAGAGAGAGAGGAGCAGAGGGAGGGACACAGAATCTTAAGCAGTTTCCACACTCAATACAGAACCCAATGTGGGGCTCAATCCCATGACCCTGGGATCATGACCTGAGCCAAAATCAGAAGTCGAATGTTCAGCCGACTGAGCCATCCAGACGTCCCATTTGGTAAGTTATTTTTAAGAAGGGAATATGTATTTATGAATGCCTCACAAAAAACAAAAGCTATCACATTAACAGTGACCTCCGTGTATCCATCTGGACTTCCCCCATTTTACCTCTTCGCCTCCTTTACCTAAGGTAATTATCATGTGGAGTTCTGGGTTCATCCTTCCTTTGCCTTATTTATATATGATTTCACTATATTATCTTAGCTCAGGTGGGCTGCTATAACAAATTACCATATACTGGGTAGCCTAAACAACAGACGTTAATTTTCCGTCAGGTCTGGGAATGCTGGAAGTCCAAGATCAGGATCTGGTATGGTTGAGTTCTTGTTAGAGCCCTCTTCCTGGTTTGTACGGTGTTGCCTTCTTGCTGTGCGTTCACAAGGCCTTTTCTAGGTTTGTGCACAGGAAACAAATGCTTTTTCTCTTGCTCACTTCCTCTTCTGACAAGGGCACTAATCCCATCAAGAGGGCACCATCCTCAAGATCACATCTAAACCTCATTATTTCCCAACAGTCTCACCTCCAAATACCATCACACTGGGGATTAGGACTTGAATATATGAATTGAGGAGGGCGTAAAAAAAAATTCACTCAGTAAGTAATATGCATCTAGAATTATTCCTAAAATGCTTTATAAGCTATTTTTAACTTTATATAAAGGATAATATCCTTATTCAATCATATGTAATCTTTGTGGGCTTATTTTTCCCCACTCATTGTTTTATTACTAAGAAATTAGAAGATACCTACAACTGAATGAAATACACATTAAAATCTGCAGGTATATTGTAAAACAGTCTCAAAATTAACAGGATAAATGTCAGTGTTAGGTACAAAACATGGACAAAAACCCCATATTTAGCAAAAGAAAAAACATAATTAATATAAGAGCAAATATTAATAAAACAGAAAACAAATATTTGCAAGAGGAGAGCAAAAATTCAAAAGTTGGTTCTTTGAAAAAATTGAAAACAGATCAACCTCTAGCAAGATTATCAAAAGAAAATGAAGAACAAGCTTTAGTGTTTTAAATGAAAAAAGGTGGATATAAATACAGCTCAAATAAGATAACAAATGGTGATTATCAACAACTGTATGTAAAAATCTTTAAAAACACTTAGATGAAGTGGTCAAGGACCTGGAAGTATTTAAGTCAACAGGATGGGCATAGGAAATAAATACCAAAAGAAGAACTATTAAAGAATCAGGGAGCGGTGATTTAAAATCTTTTTGCAAAGAAAACGCCACATAAGATGGTTGAACAGGCAAGTTTTTCCAAACTTTCAAGAAAGAGATTATTCTAATTCTAGGCAAACTTGTCACGACGATAGAAAAAAAGAGCTTATTCCCCATTGATTCTATAAGGTCAGTATAATCCTGTTACTAAGACCAGACAAAAACATTGCAAGAGAGAAAAATTATAGCCTCATTTCACTCTTAAATACAGATGCATATCCCCCTTCTTAGTAGTGTACTCAATTACAGTCCATAAGAAACTTTATTTCCAAGTAGCATGTTGACATTATAGAAGGATCACATTAGCTCACTTAAGCTCTCAAAAACTTCTATCCTCCTCTACAAAATGTTATTTCATAGTATCTATCTAATTCTGGGATAATTAATGATTTCAATAATATAAAGCTCTTAGCTCAGTGTATGGAAGTAACAATAAGCAATAATAAGTCATAGCTACAATTTAGCAAGTGCTTAGTTACTTGCTCACAAGTAACTCACCAACAAAACTCACAAACGAAAAACAAAACAATTTTCCTTTCATACTCACAAACCTCACTAAGAGGTACTATCCCCACTTAATGAATGAAGTAATTGAGTCAAGAAGAATTTCACAACTTGCCCAAAGTTACATAATTTGCAAAAAGCCAAATTAATATAACGATCATGTGCCAACTGAACACTGGTGTAGAGTGGCTATTTCCAGTTAGAGGCAATTTTAATAGATGCTTTTGGGGGACATAGTGCTTCCTCTGAGAGGCACTCTGGTTCCTTCCATGAGGCATGGGATGTGTTCACCTTTTTGGAAAGGTAGTTTTCAGGTTGGGTTTGATTTGTGACATGTGAGATTAAATTGCAGCCTTTCTAATGGAAAGTCTTCAGAGGGCAGGAGTGAGTGATACATCGTCATTTATCCATCCCTGCGTGGGGAACCTTGAACGTTAATGAGATCAGACATGTCATGGCAGCTCCCTCCACTAGTGCCACAAATTCTAGGTCAGAAGAATTTTTTTTTTTCATTCTGGCCTCTTCCCTGCCCACCAGGAACTCTCTTCCAGGTTCCTGGGAAATAATATTTATGATAATTAATCTTAGGCAGGGCTTATGGCTTTTTTTCCATTAAGGTTATCAAGAATGTTGCCAATAATCCATTTCATATTTTCATAGGAAAAGCTAATTTACACAAACAATGCATCTAGAAAAATGAATGAGAGTTCTCAATTGGAGACAAGGTGAGTGGCAGGAAACATGAGGCTTGTGAACTCTGCTGGCTTGAAAAATCAGTCAGGGGAAGATATAGTGTGCCATTCTATTCTTTCCCCAGAGAAGTTTACTGATCAGTTAGGCACAGAAGTTAACAAAGATTTAAGAAACAATTTGCTCTCTGAGTGCGGAAAACACCACCCCTGTCAAATATTATACAGTGACATCATTTATTACTATACTGTGCAAGGTGATTTTCCCGTATCTTGAGAGACTTTATGCTTGTGTTTGTACCACTGGTGCCTTGGAAAGGAAACCAACAAGAATGCATTTCTCACCATTTATATCCATACTGGTACTGCGAACTGTGAGTGCAAACATATTTTTCAGGAAGTTTACGATAGAAAAAGCAAGATAGTGAGAAGGGGGTTTTGAAGACATTTGGATACAGAAAGATTTCGAGCTGAACCTCCAGGTATCACCTGCTGGTCCCCTGCCCATACCATCCAGCTCTCCTACTTTTCTCTAGGGTCAGAGCTTCATGTCCAGTTGGCTCAGCTGAATATTATTAAATGATTCCTGTCTTCAACTATACTTATAGTCGTCAGCCTTGGAGAGAGGTAGGTAATACTGAGAGACTGAAGTGGGTGGATGGTGAACATTTGAAACGCTTGTTCATTCAACCCAGATGCAAATGCATTGTGAAAGATGTATGGTATGGGAGTTCCCCAAATCCATCCATCAGTGAAAAGGCATAAATGGTGATCTTCTCTTTCTTTCTCATCATACCTCCCCCTTTTCCTGCTAGTGAGAGATGATAACATCTGAGGAGGAGGGGGTGAGAGGGACTAGCATCTCATGGAGGTCAGTGGTAAAAGGCAGCATGTGCTGTGGCTGTAGATGTAGGACAGCATGGGGAGCAGGTGTACACAGAATTGGGGAGAGTGGTGTGTGCAGGATTTGGGGAAGCAGAGAAGACGGGATGGCAGGTGCAGAGGTAGTGGGCAGGGAAGGATGAACAGACTGTTTAGGAGATTGCTTATACTGAGCAAATGAGTACGTATATTGAGGACAATGAGAACCAGGTTTCTTATTGTCCGCGAGGGCATTTATTAACATGGAAAGGGAAAAAGAGTAAGATGTGAATTGGAAAGAGTTATATTTGGGGGTACCTGGGTGGCTCAGTCAGTTAAATGTCTGACTTTGGCTCAGGTCATGATCTCACAGCTCTTGAGTTCAAACTCCACGTTGGGCTCTGTGCTGACAGCTCAGAGCCCAGAGCCTGTTTCAGATTCTGTGTCTCCTTCTCTCTCTACTCTTCCCTCACTGGTGCGCACGTGCTCTCTCTCTTTTTCTCAAATAAAGAAACAATAAAAAGATTTTTTAAAAAAGGAAAGTTATATTTGAATTAATATGAACTCATGGTGGGGAGTATATGTAGACACGCATACTCATGCACACAGATATAAATGTACGTGTATACATATATGCATGTATTTCCTAGCTCTATGTGTTGGGAGGATCTAGAAGCAAATGATATCCCAGGAGCAATGAGCACACAAAGTACCTGGATCTTAGTTTCTAAAACTGTCCTCTGCTAAAAAGAGCCAGGGCTGCTTAGAGTAACAGGTGATTCCAAGGCTAGACAGGAAAGGGATGAGATGACCCTGGAACTTCTTATTTGGTACCAGAGAGTAAAGAAATGTTCAAATAATGCTCAGGAAACCTGGAAAACACCAACTTGACTAGAAGATCATGGGAAAGGATGGGTCATTATAGCATGCCTTCTGATGTGATGCACTGAGAAAAGCTCAACATTACTTCTGCAGGATTCCTGCCAAGAATGCATCCAAGAAGAAGATGTGAATCTAATTATGAAGACATTTTGGAAGATACAGGTAGAGGGTCATTCTATGGGAAAATGTGAGACAAGGAACAACTGAGAACCGGTTCCAGATCAAAGGAAACTAGGAATGATAATGCAAGTTCCTGGACAGGATCCTGGATCACCAAAGAAAACAAGTCATTGTTGAGACAGTTGACAAAATTCAAATGTGGTCTGTGGATTGGATAGTAGTGCATATCAGCACCGATTTCCCAATAGGGAGAGTGTTTGTAAAGAGAGTCCTTGTTTTAGGAAGATAAACTGAAATTTAGGTAGGGGTCATGGGGCATGATGTAAGAAGAAGAATATTTCTATTTGAGAGAGAGAGAGAAAGAAAATAAATGTATTGACATGTTCAAAGTTGGGTAATTTGGGTAAAAGGAATGTGACAGTTCTTGCCACTCTTCCATAAGTTCAAAACAGCTTCAAAATTAAAAAAAAATACTTAAAGTGCTGAGTTCTGAAGAGAAAAAAAAAACAGCATAAAAGAGGGAGGGGAGGGTTACAGGGTGTGTTGTGTGTGTGAGAAAAAAATGACTGGTAGATATTAAGAGAGAGAGAGAGAAGAGGGAGGGAAGGAGGGAGAGGGGGAGAGAGGGAGAGAGAGAGAGAGAGAGGGAGAGAGAGAGAGAGAGAGGGAGAGAAAGAGAAAGAGAGGGAGAGAAACACACGTGCAAATAATTACCACAAGGAATAGAACTAGTAGGAAAAGACGGATGTTGGAGAAAAGTGGAAAAAATTCTAATGTGGAATATAATCCTTCCATTATTCCAAGGCACTGCCAGTAACGTCCACATTATTCATCAACACCATCAGCACAGATACTGTGTGTTACCTTGTTTGATTTAATGTTAAGTGCAAGGCTGATTGGAGGACAGGGGCTGAAGGAGCACAGGGAAGCCCAGAGTGGACAGGTACATTCGGGTTTCAGATAAAAAGTGACATGAAACATATACCTAAATGCTCTAATAAATGGTAGAAAAGAATCACACTGAGCCTCCAGGGAGTGGCAGATACAGTATGAAAGGACTTCAAAGGAATGAATGAAAGAGAATATTCCAATTCCTTCAGCTCCATCTCTGGACTAGGTACTTTGTATCCATTGTCATGTTATTCCTCACAGAATGTTCAGGAGGTAGAAATTAGTTATAGGAACTGCAAGTTATAGAGATTCAATAAGAGACCAAGGTCCCCCAACTAGTAAAGAGCAGAGCCAAGATTCAAAAAGCAGTCCACAGCACCACAAATATCATTTTTATTGCACCACAGTAGGCTGCCTTCTGCCAGGGATATAGGGATGGAGCTCTGTTGAAGAAGGCTTTGTGGAGGAAGTGAGCAGACATGAGGTAGGGCCTGACAGGCTGGCAGGAAGAGAAAGATGGAATCCTCATGGTCATGAGGGAGGCTGGGTGATGGTACAGGGGCAGTGCAACTGATTTCAAAGATGTCTAAAACACAAGGTGATCCATTATTCCATGGCCAATATGGATTCAAAAATGATGGTGGTTAGAAAGACTGAGCCCTTGGTGCAGAAGACAGAGCGCTGGCAACACTTCTGTGTCCTGCTTTCACGCCCTGAAGCTTAGGATCAAAATCACCATGGACAGACTCATAGGGAACATTTAAAAAAACATTTATTTTCAGACATCATTTAAAGAAAGCAATGCCTGAAAGACTGAAAGTACAAATTTTCAAGGTGCTATTTTCAAAACTGCAGAAACTTCCAGTTTGGATACATTTTCTGAAAATTTCCCCCATCATTATTAGCACTTCTGCCAAATAATCACATCCCTAAAAATATTCCCTCCTTAATAATGCACAAATGAGGTCTCTTCACGGAGGAGGAGCAAGGCAAAGAAGGTGATGAATTGCAAATCATCCATAATTTATGCAGATATACCACTGAAAACTACATTCATTGCCTTTCCCAAATAGCACCATAAGCATTCCCTTTAAGTAAAAGAAGACTATAAATTAGACTCTAATTTATTTCTCTAATCAATGTATTTTTATCCCAAAAGTCAAATAGTAAGTAATACAGTTAGGGTAGGAATTATAAACTGGAAGAAGATGGAACATGGTATTCAGGGGAAAAGAAAGAAAGGAAAAGAAAAGACAAGAGAGGAAGGGAGAAAAAGAAAGAGAAAGAGAAGAAGAAAAGAAAAGAAAGAAAAAAAGGAAGGAAGGAAGGAAGGAAGGAAGGAAGGAAGGAAGGAAGAAAGAAAAAAAAATGAAAGAAAGAAAGAAAGAAAAATATTTTCTGTGGCTTTAGTTCTGCTTTTAAGTGTTTTTTTTTTCCAAAGGACTTTATGATGTAACTGGTTCTAGTCATCCTGAATATGAACAAAAAAGGCCAAATTATCATGAGATGCATTTGGAGGAAAAACTGCACTTGGTGCTACAGTGTACCTGTGAGCTGCAGATCCTATGATGAAATGAGCAGAGCTTTATCTTCCAAAGCCAGTCATAACAGTAATCAGCTTCTAAGAACAAATAGACATCCATCAGGACTATTTCTCTGACTTGTCTATGTCAAATGTCACTTTTTTTTGTAGCATCCTATTTATAGGACAGGAGATAGAGAAAAGTTCAAAGACCCTGACTCTTGTGATTACTGGTTCAGTGTTTAAATATGCATGTCTTAGGCTAGTTTATTCTAGAGAAAATCCTGATACAAGATTGTGACGGCAAGTTGATTTGGAAGGTGATTCCAGAAATTACCAGTGGGGAAGTGGAGAAGTGAAATAAGTGAAGGAATATATCCACTAAATGGGTTATTTCAGTGGGCTAGACAGACTGAATTCCACAGGAGACATTTCTCAGAGTTATTCCAACCAAAAGAGCAAGGGAAGCTGGGTATTTATCCATTAATTTCCCTTAGTTATATGTGATGACTGCTACTGTGGGGAGGTAGGATGGCAGGGAATTACCTTTGCAATTATTTTTGTACCACACACAGGCACAGTGGACACCACCAGTGGCCAGCCAGAATAACACAGTCTATAGAGATAGAAGCCAAGGGTCAATGTATAGTGGAATGATCATTGTCCAAGGGTGTATTGGCAGCATCTGGTGAAGGATCTTTTAAGGGGCAATGCCGAGGAGACTGGGTCAACACTTGATTCCAAGACAAACACACACACACACACACACACACACACACACACACACACACACACACTCCTCAGGATAAAGTCTTAATAAGCATCAAATAGATCATCAGCTGTCCATTTTAAGACCTGCTCTGAGATGCACATGAGTGCTTAGACTATTCCAGGGTTCATCAATGTCTCAAAGACTAAGCCATCTAAATTATCTGCCCCTTGGTCTAATTATCTGCTTAAACAACCCAAACTGAAGGGGAAAGTCAAGACACTGCCATAAGAAGGAAAAATGACTGCAGTGTATAGCTTATTTAGTATCATATTATCCCATGGCACCCTATATATCTCCTTCCATTAACATTCATTACATTTGTAATTATTTCTTTTTCATTATCTGTCTTCCCTGAGAGGCCATAAACTCAATGGGGCCAGAGACCATGTCTGATTATTCAGAGTTCTATTCCCTATGTCTAATACATAGTAGAGACTTGGTCACTCACTTCTTTTGAATGCAAGAATAAATGAATGAATGAAGGTTATTGCCATCATCCATCAGGCAAAGTGAATTACATAGCTGAGGTGCTGGACCACTGCTAAATATGAGGTAACTTCTGCAAATTAGAAAAATGTGTTTTCTTATTTGGCAGATAAAGCCCTGAGCCAGGGCTCACTGTTTATCAAAAGGAATGCAGGCTGAAATTCAGCCTCTGCTTACCCATTAGTAGAATCACTGAAAGTAAAGATGACATATTGCAGAATATCCAGCTAATTCACAAAGGACTGTGGCATCAAGTATAAGTCTACAACCATTTTTTATAAATTGGGGATGTTTGTTATTGCAGCACACTTAGCTCATTCTGACTGACACCATGCAGAAAAAGCAGCTCTATATTTGGTGACCCTGGGTAGGTTAATATAACTTGCAAACTCTCTGGTCTCATGAACTTCTCTTCATACCACACCCTCATTCATGCATTATCCCCTCTTCGCATACAACAGAAACTCTAATAAGCATTGCTTATCTATGTGGGGGAGAAGACAAAGGGCTTAACCACTTCTGCCAATAGAGGCCCTTATGAAATCATGTGAAGGAGAAAAAAATTCTACATGTCTTTCATTTAGAAGGGAGTCCTAATTCTTCCATCCTTATGTAATCTCCAGAGCAATTCCTGAACCATCAAGGCCACCACTCCCCAGGGGGTCAGAGCTTCAGGCTCATAATGAGTTGTACTACTATGACTATCACTGCTAATTAATGGTTGATGTTCAGCTTAAATGGAATACGGCCCATTTCTGACTCCTACACTGTAAGTCAAATACAGTTCCCATTTCCAAATTGTGCACTTCATCTTAACAGTATAATTCTATTTTTAAAAAAAGAAAAAATTTAAATCAAGGAAGAAATGACATTTTCCAAACTGGTTGGGTTATCAAAATTAAAAGCATAGAAAAATTAATAACATGGGATTAGTATTATTATAGAAATGCATTCAATCTTATATTAAAATACAATTCTTTTAAGCCATGGCTGTCACAGTTAAATGTTAATAGTATTTAAACATAAATCCTTCTCCCCATGAAGCAAGAATCATTGTGCAGGCACGTTAGCTATTCTATTCACTTTAGAGATGCTGCCTGGTAGAGCATTTTAATGTAAGCCTTGTCAGTGTTAATCCTGATGTCTGATGCCGAGATGTGTGTTATATTACTTTACGTAACTGAAAAATGGGAAGCCTTTATGTCGGATTACAGGCTGAAATAATGACCTCGTCTCAGAAGCAGGGCCTGGGATATAACGAGGTGCCAAATGGGATTCTAGGTTGGAGCCTCTGTAAGACTTGAAAAGAGCCAGGCCTTTTGTTCAGACACATTCTCTCACTAACAGAATGCTTTTGCCCCCTGCTATCTACTTAAGGCTCATTTACAAAGAAGAGTAAGCAAGAGAAACAGACATGATCCATGGAGAGATAACCAGCCAAGCTTTGGACTTGGGTAGACAATGGTGGGAATGGACCAAGCCACCCCTTCATTGCCATAACCAACAGTCTAGTGGAATGGTGTTCAAAATGTGTTCATGGAGTCTAAGGTGGTGTGCAAGAGCCTGAGGCTCAGTAGGGGCTGGGTCAGGGAGAGAGAAGGAGAGACCCCTTGGATTCAGTGCCATCTTACTGCATGCAGAGCAGTTCCTCTTGTATCTGCTGGTATGTTTTATATGGCATATATTTATATGCCAGTATTTAATGATGGCATATAAAATATGGTTCTACTCTTAAAAGAGTTCATTAATTCAACAAATATTTACTAGGCATAGACAATAAGTTCGTAAATAAATGAGATAATTTCAGATAGTAATAGATAGTATGCAGACAAAAAAATAATAATTATGGGGTAGAAAATATGTAGGATAAAGGCCATAGTCATATACGGTGAGACAGGGAAAATCTGACTGGGGGCGGGGTGGAATCTGAGTTGAGACATGAATAAGTAGAAATAGTCCATCATGTGAGATCTAGGGAAGAAATATTTCAGGCAGAGGAGTAGCCAGTACAAAGATCCCATGGCAGGAACAAGATCATGTTTCTAAGAACAGAAAGAGGGCAATGTGACACTAGTCTGTAGAGGAAAGCAAGGCATAAAAAGAAGGGATAGTTCAAGCAGGGCCTCAAAGACTCAGACAACAACTTCAGATGTCATTGTCATGTCAGGTGCATGGAAGGCAATGGAAGGCTGAGAAAAAGGGGAGTATGGCAAGATCTAAGTTCTAAAGGCTTCTGCCCAATGGGAAATAGACTTTTAGGGGTAAGAATAGAAACTGGGGGAGCAGTAAGAAGATGGTTGCAATTTTTCAGGCAAGAGAACACGAGGGCTTGGAATAGAAATGGAGAGTGAAGATAGTAAAAATTATTTGGAATTGGGGTATGTTTAATGGTAAATCTGATAGGACTTGATTTAAAATCCCTAATCACAATTTGAGAAGGGGAAGGTGGAAATATGTTACATGTAGGGAAGGAGGAGGTGGAGGATAATGTTCAGAAAGAAGACAGTAATTGTCATTTCTGTACATAGTTCTAGCTCAGTGGTGTGCCAAGTATCAGCACAGTGTTTCTGGGCTGAGACCTGATTGTTTTGCCATTGTCTTTCTTCAACTACTTCATTCTTGCTTCCCGATCTGACAAAGAACTTCTTACGACACTTCTTGGCCTCCTTTTGTGTCTAGATTACCTATTCTCTCCCTTCACTTGCAGGTGGCCATACACAGAATGATCTCTATTTTTTTACTTCCTATGACAGGTAACGGGTTCGTGAACTTCATTAGCGTGGGGACTATCTTTTTCCTGCTCAAAACCAACCCATATAAATAGCATCTAATTAGTTAAAAGACTCAACAAATTATACCATCAGAACAATGTATGGCAAAATCTGATAGCTCTAATTATCTTAATAATCAGCAGAACCACTATCAACCTAATAAGAGGATGAATCATTAATGACAGTTTATGAAGATTACCCACTTTCTCTTTGCTGTGGAGTTTGCCCTTTCCATGTTAAAATCTGGATGCACTTTCTACTTGAATCTAAAAAGGTGATTTCTAAGAAGTTCCTGAAGCAATACAAGATCAAAACATAAGTAATAACGACATTCATTCTCAATTAATATTACAGTGAATTTATCACAGAACACATAATTAGGTTATAAATTAAATATCAAGAGAGAAGCTCCCCCCACCTTTTAAGATTTCTCATTTCCCATGCACTCAAAAATGAGAAGTATTTTCTCATTCTGATCCTAAATCTAACACTGAAATGGTGACTTTACTTGCTTTTATGCAATTTGCTTTATTTTGTGATTACCTTATCCCTCCTTTCCTCCCCCCTGTGTGATTGCTTTAATCCTTTTATCTAGAACCATAGGAACATCTATCAGCTTCACCTTTTTGGTATGCTTCAGCTAAAGAAAACTATGTAATTCTAAACTGGTCTAAAATTTAGGACCCAATATCATGCATTATACACTCCCTAGACCTTTGAGTTTCACTCTGGATCTACAAACAACCCCCCTCCCTCCATACCTCTACCCTAGGGTATGTCTTCAAGCATTCCAAATCATGAGGCAAACCTATATGTGGTGAGAATGCAGGGTGAGAAGATAATTTAAAGTGTGTCTACTTTAATAACTTCTTGATACAGTGAAGAAACTGACTCCAAAGAGAATGTAAGGACCAAGGTCATTCAAAGAGCTGGTGATAGCCTCAAGACTAAAATCCAACATATTTTACTGTTAATTAATGCTCTTTTAGACCCAGTGAATGAACTACTGTAGAAACGTTTTTAAAATAACATATCTTTTTTTCATTATGCTTTGCCACCATAAAGACTGAACATGGCCCTACCAAAGAGCTAATTTCAATATTAAAAAAAAATCTCAAAGAATCAAGATATGCATCAAGTGATATCTCTTCTCTCTGCACTTCAGGTCACTAAAATGCCAGTCCTCTGTACAAACATGCTTTCTGGATTCTAAAGCAGAGAGATTAATGTTCTTCCATTTCCTAGTCAGAGTATAATCAGTATGAAGGAATAAGATTAGTGTTACGCCATTTCCACACACAAAAAATGTTCTCAATGTGTCTGTCAGTGTATGTGTTTCAAAAGGATAATGGGGAATGCTTAATAGAAGGTATTGCTCCTTATCTATGTATTGTGAAAAAAAAAAGTTAGCTCACACATCCCGTGATATATAGAAAGCACATATGAAAACCTGAATTATACTATCTTGCTATCAATACTGTTTGGCTAAAAGCCAGTTTATGGTCCCCCAAGTACCATATGGTTCAACAGTGCATTTCTCTGATAGTCACTCAGAACTCCAATCTTATATTACTCTTGCCTTCAAAGTAACCACCATTAGATGTAAGTTCTACTCCTCAACTCCATGGCATTTGGAAGCTCAAAGTAATTTCCTTTAGGATCTCCATCTCTTGTATCTGATTTTCTATGGGTGTTGGGTTAATTTCTTGCTCAGCTTGGGGTAGAGGAGCCTGGAGGAGGAAGTAGATGGGTTTAGCCATTTTTAGGTTTAAATTACACCAGTTCAGTGAGTCCAGATTGAAGGAGGAGGAGAAGGAGAAGAAAGAGAAAGGGAAAAAAAAACCTTTCCTACTGTTCATATATAAAATTCTAGGAAAAGAGTTTAATTGACTGTTGGGTAATATGCTCACACTTTAGACCAGTCACTGTGGCCAAGTGATGGTATACACTGATTGCATGGTCATATCCCTATTCTGTGACTGAGAGGAGAATATTTTGCCATTCATTTTTGCCTCCTGATCTGGCTGAGAACTTTGTATTTCATATCACCAATATCATGTACTGGTATGAATACCATGAATAGGAAACCACCCAAAACCAAGACACGCGAGAGAAATGGTACCCAGTGAAAATGGGCAGCTATTATCAGAAATGGTAGAAAGTTATGCCTGGAAGACAGAAATAACAGGTGTCCACTGCTGTTTCAAATGAATTTAGTAAGAAATGAAAGTCTGTATCCTCTTTATTCATGCACTTTAATTCCAAAATCTGAAGGGTTTTCTCCAACCAACACGCTCAAATAGTTCAGCTCCTTCTACCACATGAGTCAAGAAGAACAAGGAATATATAAGGGTCTCTCAAGTCACTCTTTCCTGTCTAAATTCCATAACTACAACCATAGCTGATAAAACTTAGATAACACATTAAGGGAAAAAACCATTCATCAGGTTGTGCTCAATCCTGGATGCCTGCATTTTCATGTACAAGTCATTATTCCAAGCTTTCTTAAAGTACATTCTTTTTCTTTTCTTTTCTTTTTTTTTTTTTGACTGTTTCATGTAAAGTTATCAGATGAAATTTGCCTACTGTAATTTCAGGGAGTTTTTGTTGACTTTCTTCTTCCTACTCATCCTAATCTGGGTGGTTTGGAGTTTTCTTCTGGCATAAAATTAATCCTAATGATAGGTGCCATTTATTAACTACTAGTTATTATTAAAGCCTGACTATATATAGCATCATCTACATTGTCATTATTCCTCATATTAGTAGTTATTATCTTCTTCATTATATAGTTGGGGAAACTGAGCCTTAGACAGCTCAAAGGTTTGCTCAAGGTCATGCAGCTGAGCAGTGGTGCAACATGAAGCCAGACTCTTGGTGCACTACCAAACCCTTGCTTCTAACTCTACACACTACTCCTGCCTTCTGATCTATCAAGTACTTGATCTCTTCCCATTACCGTGGAAAACACTATCCATGCATGACCTCATTTAACTCTAACTTTACACTTGAAAGAGATAGATTCACATTTCCATTTTACAGGTGAGAAAGCAGAGGCTTAAAGAAATTAATCAACAGACCTAAGTTATCTAACAATAACTTTATTATTTTTTTTTATTTTTTTTTATTTTTTTTAATTTTTTAATATATGAAATTTACTGTCAAATTGGTTTCCATACAACACCCAGTGCTCATCCCAAAAAGTGCCCTCCTCAATACCCATCACCCACCCTGCCCTCCCTCCCACCCCCCATCAACCCTCAGTTTGTTCTCAGTTTTTAACAGTCTAATGCTTTGGCTCTCTCCCACTCTAACCTCTTTTTTTTTTTTTTTTTTTTTTCCCTTCCCCTCCCCCATGGGTTTCTGTTATGTTTCTCAGGATCCACATAAGAGTGAAACCATATGGTATCTGTCTTTCTCTGTATGGCTTATTTCACTTAGCATCACCCTCTCCAGTTCCATCCATGTTGCTACAAAAGGCCATATTTCATTTTTTCTCATTGCCACGTAGTATTCCATTTCTAACAATAACTTTAAAAGCCCAGATAGTTTTATATATGAATCTCTTGTTACCCTCATTTTGTTTTGTTCTGCTCAACCCAGTCATAATAAGCACTTGGGCTACAAATCATCCTACAGTAAAAAAAAAGTTTTTAAAAAATAGAGTCATCTTGTAAGGACAAGGACTGTCTCCATTCTTCCTGGAGCTGGTTACTTTTGGCAGTGGGTAATGCCAACTCAGTCATATTCAAGGAAGCTTGCCTTGACTTCTTAGGTGTTATAACGGTAGAGTGGATTTCTGAAAGTAGAGTCCACCTTAACAATGAAGGAAGAAAATGCAAGATGCAAAGGACTAATCTCTTGTTACCTTCCTGTTAAAATTCCATGTATATCTGCCAAAGAATCAGAATCAGGGGAGACTGCCCAGTTTGAGAAGATCTCATATTTCAAAAGTTCTGGGTACTATTTGAAAGGTCATTCATTTACCCTGTTTTTGCTAGAAACAGACACACACATAAGCACACATGATTCTTCCATATCAGTGCTTCTCAAGCTATCTGCAGTGAAGAACATATGTGTGCATATGTATTTAACTTCTATTCATGGAACACTGATACACTGCCCTAGGGTAGATGACAAGATACAGCTGACACCACCTGACTCATCACACAAGTTTAACCACACTCAAACTGGTCTTGACCTTGTTCAATAAGACAAGTCTATTGATCATGCATTTTAATGTCATGGTGATGTCAAATTGTGACAGAGTTTCTCATCCCAGGCTGGTATCATGCATTTCTTCAAGACTGGCAGTGATCCTCCAATGACATTTTCTGTTTCATAGTTTTAGACCCAGGAGTGGCAAACCCTGTACACAGAGTGGCAAGGAGGTGTGCACTCTATTAAGGAAGCCACTACTGCAGCCACCAAAATGACTGTTCCTGGGGCCAGTTTGGGCAATGCCAGATAGTACCAACATTGTAAACATTTTCTGACCTTGTAGAGATCCATCTGAATTTTGCTGTGTGTACTATTATCATTAACTAATATTTGTAGGATATCTTGACAATTTTCAAAGTTTTTATTCTATGATAAAATAGACCCACTACAATTTGTAAAATACCTCTGCCTCCACCCCCCTCCCATTCCACAAAAAAGGACACTGAAGCTGAAAGTATTTGGGTAACACACCCATGTTTACAGAGTTTTATTGATGTTTTAATTTCTTAAAGTTTATTTTGAGAGAGAGAGAGAGAGAGGGAGAGGCAGAGAGAGAGGGAGAGAATCCCAAGCAGGCTCTGCACTGTCAGTGCAGAGCCTGACATGGGGCACAAATCCATAAAACATGAGATCATGGCCTGAGCTGAAATCAATAGTTAAGCACTCAGCCTACTGAGCTACCCAGGCACCCCAGTAAGTTTTAGAGACTAGCAGATGTGACATCAATGTTTCATCTTATTTACTAACTCCAAATGACTGATAATGATTGCCAGGAGAGTATTTGGAGGCCCTGTTTGGGCTCAGTGGTAAAGTGTTTGATTGATTAGCAATGTTACCCAGGTCAGATGAGATACACTGTATACCCTTAGATAGATTCCAATCTAGGTAGGCTGATTTCATTTTCCAGGTACTTTACCACTTTACCAAGAACTGATTGTCCCAAGGATCCATATCTGAAAGAGAGAATCTACCAGGAGAATAACTAGATGACATTGTGGTTACAGCATAGCCTCATTCTAATGGTTTCACTCAGGTCACCTACTCTCCTACCCAGCTTCTAGCCCATGGTTTCCACCTCTGGCACTGTTGATATCTGGGGCCAGACCATTCTTTATTTGTGTGTGGTTGTCTTGTACAATGTCCCATATTTAGCAGCATCTCTGGGCTCTACTTTCTAGATGCTACTAGCACTCTTGCCCCAAGTGACAACCAAAAATGTCTCCAAATATTGCAAATGCCCCCTACGGGGCACAACCATACCATCAAGAACCACTGCTACAGTGCAAGTGGAATTCTTTCTCATTCTACAAATACCATGCAAATAATTGTTTCTGTACCTTCAATTATATTTTATATTGTTTTGTCTTGTTTTTTGTTTGTTTGTTTTAATTTCTCAACCCCTTTCTTTTCTCCCCTGCCAGCTTCCTTAACCCTTCAAAATTCTTGCCATTCCTCAAGATGACTGAAAAATATAGTCCAATGAAAGGCCTTTCCTGATCCACAAAGGCCATGGCATCTCTTATGGTTTTCAACCCACTTTACACCTAGTCTTCATCTATCAACTCATCTGATTGAACTTCACTTTACCAGCATCATCCTATTGGCTTATTTCTTCTCAAACCGATTTTAGACTCTGAAGAGGACCACAGTCCTCACTGTGACTCAATAATACTCAACACAATGTCACCTCCATTAATGAGAAATTAGAATTTACTGAAATGAAGTAGAGATTTTCTTTTTCCCCATTTAGGATATTCTGTGGGTTTCTGGACTCTAGTTGACAGAGCTTTTCACTGGATTTCAGCAGCCACACAAATCCCCAGTAATTTTAGCTAGTCTTCTCATTTGGGGAGGGATGAATGGTGCCTCTCTGGGACGCCTGGTGTGATAACTACAGATGATTCCAGACAATGCCAAATGTCCCTGGGAGGTGGTGGAATGACAGGTGGGGGGCAGGGAATGATGGGGGTAGAGACTACAAAATCACCCAGGTGAGAACCACTGTTCTAGGGTGAGGTCCAGTTTACACTGTTGCCCCAAGGAAATTAATAACAGCACCCTCCACCTCTTTACTTCGATTATGTCCCAGTATGTGAGACAGATTACACTATATCCTTACTGCTGTCTTTTAAGGCACTGACCTTGCTCTCTTCTCATGCAGATTCAGGAATGAAGGAACATATTAGTCTGAATCCCTCTGCGTCCAAAGAACACATTTTTGTAGTGAAAAGATCTCCTCTTTAAAGAATATAATTCTCTCTTCTCCCTTCATACATGCAGTTCTGGGAGATAAAAACAGCACAACCTTTCTGCAGGGAAATGTGAAGGCCCTAAATGATCTCCGCCTCTCAAAAAAAGAGCACATAGTGTTTACAGCTTTTTCCAAAAAGTTGTACATTCCACATATATCTTTCCATGTCATGCTAACCCCAAATGCTTCAAAAACAAGTTCAAATCACTCAAATCCATTGATCCAACATCTACTGTAGCCCAGAAACAATTTTGTTCCACACATTAACATGAAGGTCTCATTCTCCACTCATGGGAGATGCCAACACACCTGGTTAAAAAGTTCAAACAGTTGAAAATGAATCAGCAATTTTGACTAGCACAGCAGTTCTCAAGCTTCACTGTATATCAGAACCACCTGGAAGGCTTGTTGAAACAGAAACTGCAGACCCCCACCCCCCCTCAGATTTCAGGAGGTCAGGGACAGGACTAATCATTAACATTTCTAACTAGTTCCCTGGTGATGCTGCTGCTGTTGGTCTGGGGCTCTAGAAGATGCCAGCTGCTCCCTGCTTATTCCCTCAAGGATGGAATCATTACATACCGGGGAAGGGTTTGGGGAAAAGAGAAGGAGGTCAGGAGTCATAATCAGACTGCTTGCTCAGGTGTCTGCTTCAGTTAATCAGAAGAAAATTATTCCACACTCACTTGTGCTGGCCACTACACTAGGCACTGGAGATGCAGCCAGATGAGGACAGATACAACTTCTTCTCACTGCACTCACTCTTCCAACCCCCCTCCCACAACTGGGAGGAAGCCCTTTTAGAGATGAAATCTCTCCTATGGGCTCCCATTCCATTCTTCCTAGCACTCTGTTCTATTTATCAGCTGCTAATCAGTCATTTCCATCACTCTCCAAATCTCCATAAGACAGGTTCCATTTTTCAAAGGCAAAACCAAAGAAGCCAGGATGACAAAACAAAACAGAAAACGAGTTTCTAGAGTCATCTCCTATTTCATCAAGCGCTTCCTTCTTTCTGTGACTCTGGTCATTTCATGGAAAACCATTACAAACATGGCCCAGACCAGTCTCGTCCTTCATTTCCCTCTGGAGATCTGAGAGACACCGCTTTATTCCTCCTCATTTGTTGCAGGTCCTGAGGAGAGCAGTGTTTCACTCTAACACTGATAACCGAGTCTGAAGGTGCCTCAGACTGGTTTCCAGGGAACAATAATTCAGACTATGATTTAGGACGTTTCCATTCTTCTGTCACTGTCGCCAAGGCCTGAGGGAAAGCAATCTACATTCTCGTTGACCTCTGAGGCAACTGGCAGAGGTGTCAGCTGTTTCTCCTTAACTACTCCTCACTGTTTACTCTTTCTGAGTTTCCATCTCTCAGGACTGCTCCAGCTTACCTTTTCATCATCATTTGCGAAGGCGAGAGGAAGTGTGGGCCAAGGCATTCTCACTGGAGCCATCAAGACTCTTGTCTCATGCTGGGGCTATTATCTTTGTTCAGGGAATAGGGAAAATGCCCTGCGATTTTTAATCCCTCCTGTGCAGTGAAGGGAAAGGGTATAAAATAACTATGTTTTTTGTGATATTAGGAGGATCCAGATGGGTTTTCTTACTCTCAAGTTTTAGAAAAGAAGAAAATTTACCTTCCTTCCTAACCAAAATGTGGTTTCAAGACCGTTATTCATGGGTTAACGTCAAATTCCCAGGGATCTAACAATGGTTTGACAGCAGAACGGGGACTAATTTTGCACGTACTCTATTATGGAAAGATGGCTCATGACATGGATTCATATGGTGTCCACGGGTCACATTCATATGGATTCATGTGACATCCATATGTCAGCCATGGGTCACATCATTTCCCAAGATCTCAGAATTTGTCCCAAACACATATGCCCTTAGGATCAGAAACAACTTCTGTCTCATGAAAAACTCTTTGAATTCAAGAACTGTGTAGGTTCCAAATTGCAGAGATTCTTTATCTCAGTGTAGAGAAACAAGCAAAAAGAGGATGGTCATTCAAACACCCATAGGTCTGTCAGATGGGGATCTCTGGTAGATACAATCACAGTCAACTCATATGCATAATATCTCCTCAGGTAACAAAGGAATCACTGAGTGCATTTGATAGGTTTTTGGCTTTCAGTGAAATCATAAATATCAGTTGCATTCTGCAAGCACAGAAGGTGAGAGCTGATACAGTATACCATGTAGAAAAGGAGAAGCTACCAGATTAGGGCAAAGGAAAAAGATGTAAGTGCTCTTGGGTCATTTTGAGGATCACCTCACTGTCATTTATGTGCATGAGGCCTGGGATCCCCTCCACAGCATTTAAAGTTCTTTGTAGCTATTTCTTATCATGTTTATGGGGTCTGAGCCATGTAAACTATGGCTTTGGTGTTATAAGGACAAGTTGTTACTTTAACCATTCCAGCTTTTGCAAAATTGATGAGGCTGGAATAAATATCCCATTTTGGGGACAGGAGGGGTCTTATGCAGTATTTTTGTTCTACAAAGAAATCTGGATTTTATTCTGGTGGGCAGGGTGGGGTTGGGGAGGGAGAAGATCTATCCCTGTCCTGGAAGGGAATATTTTGCAAAACCTTTTCTGGTCATGAAAATACAAGGTATGTGCCTCCCTAGTTGAACTGGTGAACTCTTCAGTCAGCAAAGTATTCTAAACACAGATGTTTCAGACTCTAATATTAAGAAATTTGTTTAATAATATAAATTGGACCTGAAAAGATGCTCAGCATCACTAATCATTAGAGAGACCACTTCATGCCCATTAGAATGGCTATTATAAACACAAACATACACACACACACGCGCAGAAAGTAACAAATGTTTGTATGGTTGTGTAGAAATTGGAACCCTTGTGCACTATTAGCAGGGGGATAAAGTGTTGCAGTCACTGTAGAAAACAGTATGGAAGGTCCTCAAAAATTAAAAATAGAATTACCATATGATCTACCCATTCCAATTCTGGGTTTATATACCCCAAATAATTAAAAGGACTCAAGGAGATATTGTACACCCATATTCACAGCAATATTATTTGCAACAGCCAAGAGGAAGAAGTGACCCAGTGTCTGTTGACAGATGACTGGGTAAACAAAATGTTGCATATCTAATGGAATATTATTCAGTCATAACCGGCCAGAAATTGTGACACATACTACAACATGGATGAACCTCGAGGCCATTATGCTAAATTAAATAAGCCAGTCACAAAAAAAGGCAAATACTGTAGAACTCCACTCATATCAAGTATCTAGAGTAGTCAAACTCATAGAGACAAAAAGTAAAATGGAGGTTGTCAGGGGCTGGGATGAAAAGGATATGAGGAGTTACTGTTTAATGGGTATAGAGTTTTAGTTTTGCAAGATGAAAGAGTGGTGTGAATAGATAGAGGGTGGTGATGGTTACATAACAATGTGAACGTATTTAATGCCACTGACCTGTACGGTTACAACGGTTAAGATGGTAAATTTTATGTATATTTTACAATTTAAAAACTAATAGAAAATGCAAAAAATATATACAATGGACATCTAAACAAGAAACCGTGATCCTAAAGAGATTTTTTTTTTTTCCTAAATGGCAATGTGCATTGCATTATGGCTGAAATCATCTAGTATGGATTTTTGATCTCTAATAGAAATATTATTTAAAACTGAATAACTGAGAATTTGAGAGAAGTATTGGTTGCATGTTTTCACCACTGGGGCAGAGTGGGATGGGGGGGAAGGGCAGACACACCCTACTATGGAGATGGGGCTGGTGCTTCCCTCAAAGGAAACAAATGTTCCACGGTCAGTCATGCTGGGGCACACAAACACTTCAAGAGTGAAGAGAGGTGGAGAGCATTCCTATCTTTGGTGGTAAATGGGCCCCTTAATCATGGTAGCAAGCTAGAGGTGAGGGAGGAGATGACCAGCAGGGAATTCCCATTCCATTAAGGGTAAGAGCAGCCATGTCTGAAATCCAGCTTTCAGCTTGAGTTTGCTGCATTAAGCAGACATTACTGGTTGTCTTCCCACTCTCCATTCCTCTTCTCTACCTTGCTAAAAGAACTTCAGTTTTGTTAAGCTGCCTCCCATTTTCCACCTGTTCACCTTCTTCATGACTAGCTAATCCCACCTGTAACTTAATTGAGCTAAACCATTCATGGAAATAAGGGATACAATTCTGACCACTTACATACCCAGCCATCGGGGAGACACCCATGAAACACCTCCTTGTCTATTAAAAGAACCACATAGGAAGAGATAGGCACAGCTCTTCTGCTGTTAATGGGTTTGGGTGCAATGACTATTACCACCATAGACATCTTGTGACCATGAAGGTCACTGGTCTTGAACCAGAAGCCAACACAGAACACAGAGTAGAAAGAGGGAGGAAATTATATTCTTCATGATGATTTTTGTGCCAATGAGATAATCAACCACGTACCTTTAAACTTACTGTTTGAGCTTTTTGAATCAGGATTTTTTATAATGTACAGTCAAAAACATTTTACTTAACTGATTCAGACTTGTAATTCCTTCATGTTTTCATGAAGTCATCAAAAAAAGTTCTGTTATAAATGACAGTCTAGTGTTGTCTATGTCTTTGAAGGATTTAGAGGAGACTGATGACCACAAAGGGGATTAAGGGACCTTGGGGCAAACCTCAAGAACATGCAGACATGGCTATAAACAACAAGGGGTGATGAGCAGTGAGCAATGACCCATAGCATGAAGTGACAGGTGACATCAGAGATGGATTTGTGGGACATGTAATAAGCCCTATAGGTCTTCAGAAAGATGAGGGGAGGAAGGTTCATTTAAGATGTTAACCTCATTTAAACATGCAGAATAGGGGTTGGTGCTATAGTAAGGAAAGAGTAAAGGCTGGGGTTTGGGCTATATATAAGGAAAAAGTAAAGGCTTAAAAATGGGAAATTCAGAGGCGTTCAGACAATTCTGACTATAAGGAATATTACATCATCTCCTTACAAGAAAGTGAGAGATTCCTATGGGACTTCTTACATATCTCCCTCCCTGTCTGTCTGTCTGTCTGTCTCTCCTCTCTGCATATTTTCTATAAGGATGCTAGTCATTAGAATGACAAATTCAAATTGGTATATTTAGGCAAATGGAAAGAAAGTTCCTCACACCTTCTCTCTTCTCCCAAAATGAGTTGTATAATGAAAGCAAAAACACTCCCTCAGTCCTGGACAAAATGGCAAAAGACACAACAGGATGGTCAAAAGCATGGTGGGTTTCTACCTTAACAGCTTACTTTTAAGTCTTCAAAAACTAATAAAGAATAGGAAGCTATATTTTAGGTTAAGAGTTGCACCATGATTGAATAACCTGGCTCATATAAATGAGCCATGAGCATTTCCTGCCTTTTATAAAATATTATAATGAAAAGCATGATTGATTGTACTTGGCATATTTTCCTCTCTGTGGTTGCATTCCACTGCAATTATACAAATATAACATAATTTTTCCAAAGGCCATGGCTACCTGACAGAAGCATTTGAAAATCAACTGTAGTTTGGGCTTCCTGGCAAGTGTGTGTGTGTGTGTGTGTGTGTGTGTGTGTGTGTGTGTGTGTGTGTACGTGTGTATCATATGACAGTTCAGAAGAGAAACTTCATATTTGACATCCAGAGTCTTGTCTTCCTGCTTCAAGTGACTGTCCAAGGCTATTTAGGCCAGTCTTACCTGAGTTTTGATAGTACTGGTTTGTCAAAGGTTCTTAAGACCTCTAACTGACAGCTGTCCATTATACGAAGAACTGTTATTTTCATGGGAAGGTCAGAAGCCCATTTTTGACTCTCAGTCAGTGTAAAGAAATGCTGCCCAGAAAAGTGAAATTCTTTTTCAAACACACTCACCCGCTAAGCACCAGAAAGAGCTCAGAGCTTTCAACAGTGCTGCGAGTTTAAAGATTTCACAGCTTCAGGAAATACAGCCTGAGAGGAAAGAGGAGAAAAACAACACAAAGACCACATCAATGGTGTGATCACACACAAGTAAGGCATCAAGGTATGTGACCTCATAGTTTTTGACAGGGTTTTGGAGAACAACATAAGGTATCTGATATTGATGCTAACGAGAGAGGGTTTCAGTGTAGTAGGAGGAAGAACTCAAATCCCATCCCTGTGGCTGCTGATGCCCTGTACCTGAGAAGTGTGCTGGCAGTTACATTTACCCACCTGACTCACGTCTTATGCTGTGATTATACCAAACCATTCAGACTATAAACCCTTTTGTTCTATTTCATAGAGGCTTGGTGTGTTAATCAAACTGTCATCAAAGCGGAAAAAAAGAGGGCACATTCCATCCAAATGAAGAAAAATTTGAGCTTTCTACAATAAACACATTTTACAGTGGATGAGCTTTTCACAGGGTAATTATTTCACTTCTCCCAGAGATTACTGATTACATCACACAGAAATACTGAGAGAGGCCTGTTTTATCTTCCCCATCTATCTATGGTTCTTGTGCAAACTTATACTTGTTACCATGAAAAATGACAAATTTGCCATCTGATCAAAATGTTAACAAGGTAACTGTCAGTGAGATGGATCTCTGACTGTCACTGCAAGCCGGAACATGAGGATACATTGATATTTCTCAATGCAGCCACTGCTTCCCCAATGTTCACTAACAACATTTCCACGGTGAGGGTAATAAATCACCTAGAAATAACAAGCTATATAGGATCTCTGGGATATGATAAATTTGTCCTAACAGCACTATCTGCAAGGTAGAAAACAATTGATAATGATCTAAAGAAAGCCCTAATCAACTGCCATTTGCCATAATGGGGTAGATGGAGCAAAGATGAATCCTAACCATGTGATTCAGGCAACAAGAAAATCAAAGTCCTCAGAGAGAAACACATAACAACAAACAAAATACAAATGAGTCAACATTCTGGAGGGTCAAATAAATGGAATATAAAGTTAATAATATAATCCATATACAATTTTTATATTAGACACAGGTAGGAATGAGATGATCATAGCAATTGCTGGGTTCATAAATACCCAATAGTGGAAGGTTCCTCATGACACTAATAGAGACTGGCTCAGTTCTTAGTTTCATGGACTTTGCTCCAGTACTTTTGTGTTAAGACTCTTTAGGTTATATTATTTCTGAGCCTTTAATTCAGTGGTTTAACCAGTGAAACCATTTTTGTTCCCCCAGCATTGTGGCCAAGTGCCATACCATAAAGAACAAGAGAGAAGAAAAGGAAAAGTCCAAGGGGGATAAGAAGAAATGGGAACTCAAACACAGGATAGGAAAGTCCTACAGGAAGATCATGACATCAAGTCACAAAGACAAAAAATATGGTTTCAAACTGCTAAAGAACTTCCCATGGCTATATTCTTTGGGGTTTTAAGACTAAGACACACTTGCGTGGCAGCTGTGAGTCTAGTTTTTCTTCTCCTTGCTTACTACTCTTTGGCTACTCTGGCTTCTGCTTTTTCTAAAATACTCCAAGCTCCTTCCCTCTCCATGGTCTTCGCACTTCATCTTATTTCTGTCACAGATCTCTCTCTTCCCTGTCTTTTTCGCTCCCTCCAGCTTACATTTTCTCTAAAGTTCTTCCTGTCCAATTATTTCAAAGGAATCTCCACTCATACTCTCCACTAGCAGCCATTTTGGGCTCCAACACAGATTCCACTTCTATGGCAGCAAGAATCATATCTGTTTGGATCACTGTCATCTCTAAGCTTCTAGCATGTTGGCTGTCACACAGTAGGAATTAAACACAGCCCAGATGCTGAGCTCTGCGATTTCAGATTGCCTGGTTTTGATTTTTGGTGCCAGAACTCAGTGGACATGCAACCCTACATGAGTACTCGATTTGTGTGCCTCAGGGTCCTCATTTGTAAAATGGGGAGAATAGCAATGCCTACTAATGAAAGTGTTTTGAAGATTAAATGAGATCATGCATCTAAAGAAATTTAGACAGTATCAGGCACATTGGAAGCCATCAAAAGTTATTAGATGTTGTTACAACTGCAAGAGCAGAGGTGATTCTGACATATTTAAGTGAATTAATTCATGATAATGGATGTTAGGCCAATGAACCATCTTCTTCATAACTTGTCTGTATTTTTCACCATGAACCAAAACAATATTGTGTTCATTCTAGTGCCATAGTCTCCAACTGAATGGAAAGAATAGGTATTGGTCTTTACATCCCATTAAGGAGTTACAATACATACAGTCACTTCCAGTATGGCAGCACCTGGAGTAGCAATGCCATTGTTCATTTGGACATCTCAACAGCATTTAATAATATACAAAAATTGGATTCATGGGTCTATTCTGTAAAAGAAACAAACCTGTTCAACACACAACCATTTGTCATGGGCAGTGACACTGTACCTTGGCTCCACTTCTCAATGATTTATCTCTTTATCCATTCCACAATCATGCAGCTGAGTGCTTCCAATGGGCCACATAGCAGGGATAAAATGATATTAAAACCACCTGGCTATGGAGATACCTGCTTCCAAACAGACCAGGCTCCAATCTACCACAAGCTGTTGACCAAATGTATTATTTCGGCAACATTTGCCCAGTTTTTGAAACTTTATATGTTAACATATTTGGTGATTTATCTTTCTACTCATTATAATATGGGGTAAAAGTATCCTTAAGAAACACAAAGGAAGGAGAAGTTGGCAATAGGTCATCAATAAAATCATTTCAGGGCACTGAGGAAAATAGGAAGACAGTGGGTCCCACTAATCCCTATGAAGCAGTAGTCCTTAAGCCTTTGGGCATCTTAAGTACTCTGTCAGATTCTGATTAAAACCATGGATCTCTTAGGCAAGTGCACATACACATAAATGTTCAGTGCACCTACACATAAACGTTCATGTATAATTTTCAGGCGTTGAAGAAACTTTCAAAGTCCGTGTATGAACCACGCACTCCAGGATAAAAAAACTGTCTCTGTAAAGACTTAAGATTACCCTCTCTTCCTTTGCATGCATTCATTTTTCTTCCAATAAAAATGAGTAAAATTAAGTTTTAAAAAAAGGAGGAACTAAAATAAGGACAGAATATTAGAGGTTAAAAGATCTTTGCTTTGTTACAATCTAAAGCTAAGTTTATTTATATTAACATATAATAATGCAATTTTTATTAATTAAATGCAAATTGAAATAAGATAAGACAAACCTATTGTAATATATTTCTGAATGGATGATTACGTGTCAGCTTTTTCCCCAACAAATTAGCTGAGGAAAACTTTCAGTTAGTAAATTATAGTAATATGGGATATAAGAAAAAAAAATAATATCAGGTGCTATGAAATTATTCACATTAAGAACTTTTATTTCCTACTTTATTTTTACTAAAATTATATTTTTTCCCATTTTCAAACAGTCTAAATGTGAGGTGTTTATCTTGCCTACCGTTCAAATTAAACATTGAATACTCTCGGGGGAGACATGATCAAAATAGGCATCCTTTACAATGCCTGCATACAGTATAAAGAAAGTTTAGGTATGGAAGACAAAACATTCAAAATGTACATTCACCTTTATGTGTTTGGAAATACACAGTTAGCATACTACTTCATGAAATAATCTTGGGGACTCATACTATTGAAATGTCCTCACATCTTTAGTTGGGTAGATAAATAAAAAGGGGGGTATTAACAATATTCAGGGCAGAAAACAATTAGGAGGGATTATTATAGTTCATTATTTTTGCTCATAAGAGCAGTCAGTAATTGAGGTTTAAGAAATCTCTCAGGTAGTATTTAGTGGAGAAATCCAGACTTGGCAATGGCATGTAGTTCCCATTTAATTACACTATCCCAATCAAGGATATAACCTTCACCTTCCCACAAAGCAAACTGTTTATGGAGAAAGAAGACTTTTCAGGAAAGTAAGTGGAGGTACAGAGAAGTTAGGAGCCTCGAAGGACTTCAGGGGAAAGGGAAGAACATCTAGAAAATGGACATATACTGTCAAGAGGGAGGCAGATGCTGTTGCAAATGGTGCTGCTTTCTAGAAAAGCATGACACAGTAGGCCATCGGCCCCTTTCCTGTATTACCATGGTTGTTCTCCTTTGTTGCTAAAGAAATATGGTGTCATCCTTAACACTGAATGAAGAAGCTGAAAATTCGAGAATATAGAGTCTCCCAAGATGATAAAAGGCAAAATTAAATGGATTTTGGCCATGACTGGGCTATTGACAGAAGAAGGAGGATAGAGAGTTTCCAGGGGAAACGATTTTCTTCAGTGTTCTTACTAGGTCAGCAAACCCCCATTCTTTCCAAACTTTCTGGTCTCTTGCTTATTTTGGAATCCACATAGGTTACATATTGTGATGTACTTGGGTTGATTTGTATTGACTCATAAGAGCTATTCATAAAATTTTCAGAAATTTTGTAAGCCAGTTGCTTAGAAAGCCATGAAAAGTTAAACTTTGTAAATCATAATTAAATAAAAAATAATAGCAAAGATAACATTCAAAAATCCTCACTAATTATTTCACCATTCCCTATGCTTCTCAGGCCATTTGTGTCTATTTTATCTGTATGGTAGAAATCTCACATGATAGTGTGCTACTTACACATCTCTTTCTAACTCTGTGTAGTAATGTCTAGTTTGTAAGTTGAAATCATCCAGCATGGGAATATTTATATGAAGGAATTGGCAAACACTACAGATTTACTGTTTGGTTGGTTATCTAGCCCTAAAGAAGCGATGGACAAAATATTAATGCAGATTAAACTTAAAAGGTTTGGGGTCTATAACTGTTACATTTGAATAGCACAGAAAATCGGGAAGACATTCTTCCAGTATTCTAAATCTATTCCCTCACTCAGCAAAAAGTCACTCACGTTTGGCATATTTTTTCATTGTTTCACTTTTGTCTTAGATATTAATGTAAACAAAATATCACCCAGCATTCATGGCAGACATTAGCAACTTTGCATTATTTCTTATCTGAACTTCTCAAATTGTGACTGAATTGAAACCACAGGTTGACTACAAATATAAGAATTCAGCCAACATCAACAAGAGCAGCCGGGGAGAGTAAAATTGTGTGCTACATATACTTTGTATCTGCATAATTTACATAAACTTGTATTTACATATGGAGATACAGACATTGACAAACAATTTTTTTTCCCTGAAGAGCTGATTATTAAACATTTACCAGCACACCACTGGATATAAATACAATAAATATATTTAGTAAAAGATGATTATTCAACTTTCCTAGAGACAACTTAGTTATGGCTGGAAAGTAAAGGCTAGGAGGTTTACTGGGTCATTATTTGCTATACCATTTACTTCCCCAAACAGCAAGGATACCAAGATGGTAACAGATCTGAAACTTCTGTTATTTTGACAGTTGACTGGGAGAGTTCTGCTGGGGAGTGTTAGAAAGATTTACCTTCAGCAGGAAGGAAAGAACAGGAGAAGTCAGCAGGTTGTCCGTTGCCAGTCAACGGTTGAGAAGCAGCAACTGACATAATGGAAAGTCTTGAAACAAACGGTCATTCGTGTGAAATCTTTCAGAATATATGTACTTTGTATGTGTTGAGATAATATTAAGAGATTCTGTTCAGTATTTGTAGTCAATACAGTTCAGAACTGTTAATTCATTAAATTTTAAAAACAGAAGAGACCCTAGGCCAATGACTCCTTGCAGTTTTACATTTCATAAAAAGTGAAAAAAATGACCAAAACCAAAAATAAAGCAAAACAAAAAATAGGATACCTAAATAGATATCTATTTTGTTTGTTTCCAAGTAAAGATATTTTTAAACCCTTCTATTATCACTGTCACGTCCTTAGGAAAGCTCACCAATTGGGGGTGCTTGGGTAGCTCAGTCACTTAAATGTCTGACTTCAGCTCAGATCATGATCTCAAGGTTCATGAGTTTGAGCCCTGCATCGGGCTCTCTGCTGACAGCTCAGAGCCTGGAGCCTGCTTCAGATTTTGTGTCTGCCTCTCTTTCCACCCCTCCCCCACTCATGCTCTCTCTCTCTCTCTCTCTCTCTCTCTCTCTCAAAAATAAATAAACATTAAAAAAATTAAAGAAAGCTCACCAATTGGCCATTAGGCCTTGAGAAGTTAAGAGGTACCCAAAGTGTATTTACTATCAACATTCTGAAGCAACACAGGAAGGGCATTGGGTCCAGGGCTTTTTCATGGCTGAAGTTCAGGCTCAAATACACAAATACTGCCTAAGAAACTCTAAGCACCAATAAGCACAGGGACTGTCATGTGTCCTCTCTGTTCCAGAGAGTCTAAAGGAAGTGGTGACCTCAGGAAAATTGACCCAAAGGGCTTCTAGAAAAGAACATCAAGCACATGCTATCTGGTGCTCTATTTTTTTCTTTGAAACTATTGACCTCTGATTTGCTGCAAGCTCTTCTCAGCACCTGTAACACAACGAAGCACACCAGCTGCAGCATATTGGATTTGGCTTGAGTGGAGTGGAGTGCTCCCTCTGATCATCGCCTTCCAAGTGATGAAGGCAACTTCACATCCCTAACTTCATCTTCCTTGCAAAGCTTTGCTACTTTGCTGCTTTTTTTCTTTCAGGCCCTGAAGTATATATACGTGGGGTCACCAACACTTGGGTTTTTTCTTTGACTTCCCTCCACAGAAGCCACAAGGCATATATGAAGGACATGAGTGCTGCTTTCATTTGCCAAAAGAAATCAGCTTTCCACTGGGAATTGCAAGCACGAGCCTGGTTTCCTTTTGTGGCTTAGAAGAACTCACACGTACTCAGGATGAGTAAAACCAGCAGGGAAACAGGTCTCAGCCAAGAAGACATTTACTAATTTTCCTGGAAATTTTCAAATTCTGACCCTGAGAGAAGGCAATGCCGGGCATTTATACTTGTGAGGACAGGAGGGTTGTGGGAGAGAGGCAGAAAGACACATTTGAGGGAAAGAATTCTACTGGGCAAACTGGCATGTAGGTTCTAAGGCAGCTTTTCCCACCTGTGAATGCCAGAGCATCACAGTGCCTTCCTATGGCTCCATGCTTGCACAAAACATTTTCCACCACAGGAAGACAGCACCAGAAGACAAGGACTCCAAACTCCTATCTCATATGACAGCCTGGAAATCCACTCTTCTCCAAAGTGGTCCATTTGGGGAAGGAAGGAAGGAAGGAAGGAAGGAAGGAAGGAAGGAAGGAAGGAAGGATGGGAGAGAGAGAAAGGAAGGGAGGGAGGGAGGAAGGAAGGAAGGAGAAAGAAAGGAGGGAGGGAAGGAGGGAGGGAGGAAGACCAACCCCCTCATTCTCACCCCACCTCATTTCCACTAACTTGTTCTCATAAGCACAAAGCCATGATTCACCTGAGCAACTCAGCTCATAGGACTCAGTGAAAAGGAAATGCATCCTCACTAATTGAGGACCAACTATTTATGGGCACTTGCAAGTACTGTGCCATTAATTAATGTTCCCTACAGCCTTGTAAAGGCAGCATACAGATCTCTGCTTTCCAGATCAAGAGAGTAAGGCTCCCTCACTAAGTATATTTACATGTATATTTACATGTATTGAGATCATCAACTACTTGTTAGAAATCATGCTACATAGTTTCCAGAGAAGAGAAAGACATGGCCCCTCACCTTACAGATTCCATCTCAGGGGAGCTCTAAGAAGCAAGTGCCTGGACAGTCAGTAAGTAACTTCTGGCTAGCTGGCTGAATGGTAAGGTGACAGGGAAAGGAGGGGACAGTACAAGAACAAAAGAAAAGAAAGAAAAGAAGTTGTCCAAGGATGCCCAGGTAATAAACCAAAGAACCCAAATTTGAATTCCAGACTCTTCGCTCTGCACTTGACCAACTCATACAACCTTGGAGATGCCCCTACCACCCTGATGATGCCTGATGCAAACAAAGAACAGAAGGAAGAATGGTAGCTGAGGAACCTGTTCCAGAGCTCAAATTCATTCACTGGAGTCTAAGCATCATCTCTGGGGCAAAGGCCCCACAGCTGTGAGAAGAACAGGACTTGAATTCCAGAAAGTTTCAGAACATAGCCTGCCCTTTTAAACTCATCTTTATTAATATTCTTCAAGCACTGAGGTAATGAGAAAGTGCAAAATACAGCCCCCTCTGGCTGCAGCAGCCAGAAAGCCAAAGAGAAAAAAATTGTATGTCATGCCATCCTATTATAATAAGAAATTAAAAGGGCACAAACAGGGTACTAATTAGCAGTCATAACAAGCCAAGGCTCCCAGTTGTTCATCTTCATATCTGGGCAGAAACGCTGCCACGTGTTCAGATAACCTGGAAGTAGGGTAGCAGAAAGCAATCCCTGAGGGCTCAGCCAGCATGAGTCAGGGGAGGCAGCCTGATCCAGTGGCACAACTTGGACTGTCCCCTAGAGACCAAAGACACTCAGGGGACTGCCCAAGAATTTAAAATTACCCAACCCAGATGGGGGCAAATGCTGCCTAACTCAGCAAGGGGCAGGAGGGGACCTTGCTGATTTCTGATTGATCACTGTCAAGGGCCTCTCCTCAAGATGTATTCCTGCCCAGGGTCTCCCCTGAAGATTCTATGCAGAAGGCTACTTCTGAGAAATGAGATGGTTTTTATCAGCATGCAGGAGCCAAAGTTTAGCCTGAGGGAGAGATACCTTCATCAATAAAATCTTTTTTGATTAAATTCAGTCTTTCTTCTTGGGTCTTCTCAGAGCTTAGAAAATAAGCCAGACGTGCTTTCTAACCCCATTTTGTTTCCTGAGGAATTCCAGGATTCTGTTGCCATCCAGGAAATCTGGGAGAAGAAAGAAGGGAATCTGTTTTCTTTAACAAGTTGCCTCTGAAGAAATTCAGACCCAGTAATTCAGAGTTGGGAAGTTATCCTACTCCGATATCTAGCTTGGCCAAGGAGTTGTATATTCCAGGTTAACCAATGAACTTACAACTTTAAAATGACCATCCACAGCAAAAAAGGAGAGCCACCTTTTAAAAAAGAATCCGAACTCTTTTAATAAGGAGAAAAGTGCATCTCTACTACATGTGAACCTGAAGTTTGGCAATTTTTTAAAAGAATAACAGGTCCAAATTGAAAGGCAAAGCAATGATATGAGTGAACTGCACAATTATCTTATTTATTTATTTTCCACATTATAATAAGGGATATATATTCTCTAATGGTGTACCCATTAAATAATGGCAGTAATACCTTTCGTTTGCTGTGCAGTGAAAAATCTGGGAGAAAAAAAATATCAAGACTCTTTTTTTTTTTTTTTAAATAACAGCCCTGCAGTAAAAAACAGATTGCCCATATTTATTTATTTTCCTTGAGAGATCTGGACAAGTATCAGTGAGAAGAGACTGGGTCCTAGTCTCAATAGAGACTAAGCAGGCCAAATCATTGATGGTGACTTTTTGAAAGTCTTAGAATTTGTCTTTGTGTCTCTCATGAATACCCATTGTCTTCATTTGTCCCTACTGCTTGGGATTATACATTTTAAAAATGTTCGATAGTACATGAGCACAAGACAATCAGAAATGGACCAGCTTCCAGAAATCTGCAGCCAGTCCAGTGTTCCCGGTGCACACTGCCTGGATATCCATCCAACTCCAACTGTTCCAAGGCTCTGATGATAATATGGGCACCTCCCCGAGGATTTGCCTGCTTAATTGGATGCCTAAAAGGATAATTCATGAACCTCTAGTGGTGATCATTCTAGTACATATGCCAGAGGCCAGCAGAACTATTATCAAATTGAACGAAGTCTCCTCACACCCTCAAATTATACCATGGGAGTAAAGACCTTCACATGGTCCCTGACTCACAAGGGAACCATGACCAAGTCTTTTACATTCTCTAGAAAAACCCATTCTACATAAAAGACACTGTAGCCTCGGCCCCAATCTCCCTCAAAGCAATGCTGAAAGGTCAAGTAAGAGAAGACACTAAAATGTGCTTTGAATGCTTCCAAAGAAAAATACTTTCTAATCCCAAGTCATAATTACTAATAAATGGTTTCTCTTTTACATAAGGGTTAAAGGATTTTTAATACATACATTCTTAGGTGCTCATTAGGAAGACTCTAATTCTTCATGGGTTCATAAGCACATATATAACTAAGAATAATTTGCAGCGATGGTGCACTAATGAATGTAAAATCCTAATGAGAGAACACACATTGGCTGGAAATGTGTGTTGTTCTTTTCTTCCTTCTTTTGTCAAAGATATTGTATTGAATTTTCTTCAGAGGGTTTATTAGTGCCTGTTTAATATTATCCCTCTCTTTCATGTGAAAACTTTCATTAGAGTCCTAGGCAAAGCTTTAGGCTTTCAATGAAGAGGTTATTAAAAAATAATTAATATCTAAATGGTACTCAAAATACCACATTACAGCTAATCGACAGCATTGTCACAAGGCACAGAGATGGGGAAGATATTAAATACCAGAGAGCCCGGCCTGATCCATCAGTAATTTCATTACTTCCAAGTACAAAATTAACTTCTTTGAGAGGCTAAAGACTGTAAGGCTCCTTGAGGTTTCATTTGTTCTGCATAGATGATTTCCTTGTGGGGATTCCATGGAAGGAATCAGACCTGACTTTATGGTGGTCACCATAGCCAGTTCTCCACTTTTAATATTCTTTATGCTAGGATGGCCATAAATCTGGTCCTGGGTATCACTCTGGAGCTCTTCCTCAGGGTGTCTAGAAAACTAACCATTGGAATAGAAAGGGCAGCCGTGATTCTCCTGGTTCCTACTTCACCTGAGGCCAGGTTCAAGGAGAGGCTGGTCTTAGAGTCCCTGAGTAACCAATGCTGCCTCAGTTCATTTCCTGTTGGGGAAATTCTGAAGTTCATTTGTTAGCTTCCCAAGACAAAATGGTTACTTTAATTCACACACAAAATTGGAACAAATTCAATGATTCTCTTTTATTAGTCTAAAATCAGCCAAACCAGCTAATGAATCTTATTGCCTAAATTTCCCAAGTGTGATCTTTGAAACACTATTACATAGAACTGCTTGGAAGGAAGGAAGGAAGGAGAAAGAAAGAAAGAAAGAAAGAAAGAAAGAAAGAAAGAAAGAAAGAAGAAAAAGAACAGAAAAGAAAAAAATAAGAAAAATATGATAATTCAAAGTACTTCTGGAAATGCTGATTATATCTCTTCCTGGAGTTTCATAAAGAATGTTAAGGTCTGAAAGTTTCTGCAGTTAAGAATCCCACTTAATTTTGCTGTGCTGAGAATTTTCCAAGGTTATTTACCATAGAATTTTCTTCATTTTCCTTCCTCTGTCTCAGCCTGTTACAATTCCAGAATATATACTTTGGGAAGTGATGGTCTAAGTTAATCCATACCTGCACCTTGCCTTAGGTGGCTGCCATTAGTTTTGATGTAATTACACAAGCATACACTCAGCATTTCTCCAACATGAGGTCAGAATAAAAGTAATGTACTCTTCAAGGGTAGGTTCCCTACTTGGTGGGTCATGTGCCAACCCCTCCAAGGACTTACATGCTTTCTGGAGGCCTAAAAATCTATGAGCTAAAGACTATTAATCCATCCTTCCCACTTTCCAGCTGAAGACAAGGGCCAACTCTGTGGCAATATGTCAGGAACTGGAGAGATAAATATGAGTCGAGTGTGGCCTCCAGAGGCTACCATGCCTGTCATAGACAACAAGCCATAAACCATGAGGTGTGTGACATGGAAAAAGGGGAAGTTCATTCCGCATGAAGGAAAAAGGAAGCCTAGTAAAGTCAGTAGTTGTTGAAACAGGCTTCAGCATAAACCTTTTGTCAGGTAGAATGAGTAAACTACATGAGAAGCACTGAGGCTGCAGGTGTGAGGGGATAGCCTTTCTAAGTTGTTCATTCCCTCCAACATCACAGACAAGCCAATAGGTCTTAGAGGATGGAGAACGTAAGAATTCCATGACAAGGTGGACAAATCTCAGCTAATTCCTTTAGCCCATGAAACTGCTATGTCCACATTCTACACCTTGCCTGATGGCAGGTCTGTAGTGGGCCTCTGTGTTCCTGTCACCTTGGCCAAAAAAGACTCTTCATGTCTCCCAGAAACAGGTGTCCATACTAGTCATCCCTCTATAGGCACAAGAGTAGGCATACATTTGTGCCTTTACCCTTCAATGGCAAAATGGTCCTTAAAAACTGAACATTCATGGATGACTTATAAGTAGAGTCATTTTACATGACCATGAAGAATGACCGATTGGATGCATACTTGTGACTTTTGGGGGGAGCAGGGAATCCATAAGCGCTCAGAGATTTGTTCAGATTTTCCTGAACAGAACATAGTTGTTCTTAAAAGACTATCAAATTTTGGGGCACCTGGGTGGCTCAGCTGGGTAAGTGTCTGATTCTTGATTTCGGCACAGGTCAGATTTCATGGTTTGCGAGATTGAGCCCTGCATCAGGCTTTGCACTGACAGTGAAGAGCCTGCTTGGGATTTTCTCCATCCCTCCCTCTCTGCCACTCCCTGGCTTGCGCTTTCTCCTCTCTTTCTCTCTAAATAAATACACTTAAAAAAAAAGACTATCAAATTTAAAGAAATGCTAAAAAGTAGACATATGAAAATGGCATTGTTCCTGAACTAAGAGTATAAAGATGAAAATAAATTTGCAAGCTATGTGCCATCTGACAACAATGTGAGGTGAAATCACCGTCACATCCATAAATTGATTTAGCCAGACCCATATCTCCTGAGACCCCTGAGTGGCCTATAGGCTCAGTGTACTCTAAAATAATGACCCTATAATTTTCAAGTTGAAGAAGAATGAGAGAAACTGGTAATTTTTACACCATCAAGAAGGATGTAGTTGGTCAAGCAGGCAATGGTGTTTAAACACAACAAAGTGAGTTCTGAATCTCCTAAGCAAACTGACAAATTACCCTCTGGGGTGCAATTCCCAACATCAGCACCACTTTGCCAGGATGGCTTGGCTTCTGTCTTTAGTGCCTAATTGCTCTCCACGTGAAGACGGGCAGTCAGTGTGATTAAAATAACTATCAACAAAACAGTCCAGTAATTAGCCGTCTTCTTTGTTAAATATAATTCTGGTCAGCAAGACTGATAGACTGTTTTGGTCATTAACAACCTATGTAACAAGTGTAAATTTAAAGTCATCACTTTCCTGAGCCCTGGTACTAAAAAGGTTAGGGGGACAGTTACACTCAGGCAGAGTCAAGAGCTAGAAAATTATGCCAGACTCGAAAAATAAGACTTAACAAAATAGTACTCTTCAAACAGTGCTGTGGATCTATATGGAATCAGGGTATTTTTCACGCTAGAGAATTTGTTCAATCACTTTTTTTTAAAAAGGGAACCAAATCTTTTTAAACTTTTTTTTAAAGTTGATTTGCTTATTTTGAGGGAGAGAGAGAGTGAGAGAGCGAGTGCACAAACAGGGGAAGAGCACAAAAAGAGGGAGAGGGAGAGGGAGAGAATCCGAAGAAGGCTCTGCAATGCCAGTGCAGTGCCTGACGTGGGGCTGAAACTCATGAACTGTGAGATCATGACCTGAGCTGAAATCAAGAGTAGGATGCTCGACCAACTGAGCCACCCAAAAGGGAAACAAATCAATGTGTAGCAATATATTTTGGTGGGGGGAAGGGGAAATCTTTAAATATCAAACCCAGGTGAAATTAAGGTTCTGTTAGAAATGAATCACCTTCCATCAATCATAAAAATATTACCTAAAATTGAATCTAGAACAGGACATGTTCTTTGGTTATGTTTGGGTATCCTAAAAACATTGATCCCAGAAAAGTGTTCTCATATTTCATATAAAAATAGATATGGATGGGCCCTCCTGTGTGGCTCATTTGATTAAGCAACCAAGTCTTGATTCTGGCTCAGGTCATGATCTTACAGTGTGAGGTTGATCCCTGTGTTGGACTCAGCACTGAGCATGGAGCCTGCTTGGGATTTTCTCTCTCCCTCTCTCTCTGCCCCTTCCCCCCACCTCTCTCACAAAATAAATAAATAAACTTAAAAATAGATATGGAAACTATTTAAACTAGTCTTAAAACCATATTTAAAAAGTGGAATCACCCATAGACACAGTCATTATAATACACTGTGTTTTAAAACTGTATCTATAAAATTTCAAAGTACATAGTCAGTCATGTTGGTCAGTTAGTGTTATTATTATCTTTATGCCACCATATTTTGATCTAACATTTTCCCTAACCAAAGATTGTTGCTGGCCCATCTGTTTTATTTGACATTCATGGGCCATCCACAGGGAAAGAGAGCTAACCCTTCCACTGGCATATTTACTAGTAGTAACACAGAGAATCAATCTCAGGCTTTGACATGCCAACTGGTGATGCAGCCGAGTCTCACTCTACCAGTGAATCATCTAATAAAGAGAAAAATGGCAAGAATAAGAGGGAAGACTATCACCCTACAGCCTTCAGGTTTTAGATTGCTGTGCAGGGCTCTTTGCAAACAAAAAAGAAAAGAATGTAAGATGAACTGAATCAGTGCAGGAAGACAAAGTGAATTTTGTACACCTCGGTCTGAAAAAATACACATCACCAGGATTGAGCCTCAAAGGTATCTTTGAGGTAACTTAGGAATGTCTCCAAGGATGAAAGACTAAGACCACCAATGTGGAAACATCACAAGTCTGCTGAACACCACATTTGCAGAAAGGATGTTTTATCTGCCTTTATAAAATTAAGAAACAAAACCAGTAAGCAGAAAAATACGAGTTCTATTGATTAAAGTTCAGAGGAGCCTGACATGTTACTTATAAGATATATTTCGACCATGTTTCCCCTTCCTTACAGGTTCAGCGGATGTTAACTCACATGTATCTATAGTGTCCCCATGGCCTATCTCAGAATTTACAGCCTCATACTTGAGGGGGAATAATTAAGGTACTCAAGGGCAACCAGGTTTGACCTTAAACACCAGTTATGGCCAAATGGCAGTAGCCTGCATTGAGAAGGACCCTGAGGCCATTTTTGGACTCAGTAGAAAGGAGTAACATGATCAATTAATAATGCCTGTAGAGGCATTTTCACAAAGGGTAGGTTAAGAATGGATTCTGAAGACACCTGATGTTTGAATCTCAGCCCTATAACTTACCAGGTAGGCAAGGTATGATTGAACCTCGATTTACTACATACATACTATGTACCACATACAAAATAGCAATGATTAGAGGATTATTAGCATTCAATATTATATATTAAGCAAATTCCACAATGTCTCACACATAATTTTCACTTAATAAACATTATCACCATCATGAGCAGGACTAGTTACCACTGTCGCTAACTGGCGCTGCAGAGGAGAGTGGAGGCCTTCTTTGCCCATGGAGCTGTTTGTGTTCTAGAATCTGCTCCTCAACTCAAGTGTAGAACTAACAAGTAGCACACTTTGAAGATAAGGTGGCAGTAGGGAAGTGGAGTAAGTCAAACCTATATAGTTCTTCATATGACTGAATATATGAATTTGGTAGAACTTAATTCCAAACTGCAACATATTACAGTGGTGCTGCTATAACATTTTTGGACTGTGAAAGATGAGAATGTCTTTCAATAACTCATACTTTCAGTGAACTGCAAATTGATCAAAATTGGTGTATCTTGACTTAAAATAAGTCATTTGGCTTTCTCCTGACTTCCCAGACTGCTAATAACATACAATCCCACACTTCCCATGCTCAACCCAGCTGAATAAAGGATCAAAAGGAGACTGGCTCCATCTCAAATGTTATAAGAAGCCTTCATATATTGCAAGTGTGGCTCCATCACTAACAGACAGAAAAACTCTCAAACCTAGTGGGTGATAAGAATAGGCTTCTAAATTTGATTGTTTTCGTGCTTCTATTGGTTACTGTCATCAGGCATCAGGAACTAGAATTAGGGCATGAGTTCTCAATTGAGGGCAATTTTGGTCCATGGGGAATATTTGACAATGTCTGGAGACATTTTTTGGTTGTCACAACTTGGTGGGAGACGCTACTGGCTTCTAGTGGGTGGAGACCATGGATGCTTCTACATATCTTGCAATGCACAGCCCCATCTACACGACTAAGAGTTACCTGGTTCAAAACATCAACAATGTTGTTAAAACCTTTCATTACTACGGGACACAGATCAGTGTGGACTCATTTCCTAAATGTTTCCTTCATTGGACTGAAAAATCCACGTGAGCAGGGACCATGGTTGATTTCAGTTCCCAATATAATGCCTAATACTTAATAAGGACTATATTTAGATTTCTGTGGGGTGAATGAACTGTAACAGCAGAAAACACTACAGGTCATCTCTTGTCTTCAAAGCAGAGGAGACATTTCTTCCACATCAAAGTCATGAAGTAAGGTGAAAAGAAAAGTTATAGCCAAATATGATTTTGCTTATTTGGGCACAAAACACTTAGACACTTTTAATAAATCTGTCCCTTCCTCCTACATGCCCACCTTCCCTACACCAGTAACCAGAGCCACAGCTAGACCCTAATAGTAAGTTTTGTAAACTTACCACCTAAGTATTTCTACAGTCTACTCACTTCTCTCCTTTGTTACTGCTACGAGGCATGGAGAAGCCATCATCATCATCTCTAATGGGTCACCCTGTTTTTGCTTTTGGTCTCTAACTTCCACTCTCTACACAGTAATAACCTTGCACAGGTACTAATCACAGCACATCATTCTTGTATTCAAAACCTGCTCAAGTCCTTACTGGAGCTTAAAATGCCTTATAAGGTCTGGCATCTGCCCACCTCTACATCCACTAATCAAAGCACCCACTTTCTTACTTAACCAACATATCAAGTTTCTTCTTCCTTCAGAGCCTCCATACTGGCATAGAAGGATCTTTCTCTAGATCCTCCATGGCTGGCATTGGCATTTCATCCAGTAGTCAATTTAAAAAAAAATAATGTTTATTTATTTTTTGAGAGAGAGATTGACAGTGTGAGCAGGAAAGGGGCAAAGAAAGGGTGACACAGAATCTGCAGCAGGCTCCAGGCTCTGAACTGTCAGCACAGAGCCCGACGCAGGGCTCGAACCCATGAACTGTGAGATCATGACCTGAGCCGAAGTTGGATGCTCAACCAACTGAGCCACCCAGGTGCCCCATACAGTAGTCAATTTAAAGTCAACTCATCAAAAAAGAAATTTTCTGACTATACAGGATAAACAATGGCCCTCTCCCCCGCTTTATCAGACATATTACTTTGTTTTATTGTCTTCAGATTATGAGGCAAAATCTGTGAGCTTATTCCTGATTTGTTCAGGTATACTTGTGTGGCTGGCCATCCCTCCCTGACTAGTGTGTTGGTTCCATGAGAGCAGAAAATTTGACCATCTACTTTGCTATATTTTGAGCATAGAGCCTGGCACAAAGTAAGGGGTCAACACTTATTTGATGGATGACTAGATTTCTCAAGAGTGAACGAAATGATATATAAATGAACTATGACGAGAAAAAAAGGCCTCATCTGAAAAGAGTTATGCATAAACTTCCACTTGCACAAACGTTTTCTAGAATTTCCAAATTAACCCCCAAATTGCATCCTTTGTTTAACTACAATCAACCCAACATAAGACTAAACATCAGAACAATTTTTAAAAAGTGGTTAACGTTTACCAATCACTAGATATAGCTCAAATTAAATTAACAATGTATTAGTATAAGTCACCTGCATTATTTTCAGGAGCACTAAATAAAAGTTCATCCTATATTTTTAAATCTCTTATAAGCAGAGATGATGAAATAATGGAATGAAAATACGTGAAATAATTTTAGTAATTCTCAATACATAACCATAGCAATAATTTCTTAGGCTTCCAAATATGTTTCGGCAATGTGGACCAGCATGGTATGAAAATAAACTTAAGTGTGTTTCCCTTTTATAGGTTTTGTTACTGTGAAAAAAAAAATCATTAAAATATTTAGTATTCACAGGCAGCGTCTGAGGCAGGACTAGGAGTGTGCCATCCCTTGCAAAAACCTGGAACATATACAAGTGTAATGTTGTTTTTTTAGGACCATGTGATATATTTGTGTTCATGTCGGCTGTAAAGAAAAGAAGCCAGAAATATGTTGGCAGTGGTTGGGAGGGTGGGTAGATGATGGCATATTGAATCCAGCATAGTCAATGACGAGAAGAACAATTGTAAATCGCCATATATACCTCATCTTGCTCTGCCTTCTGCCCATGTTTCCAACTCCACGTGTTACCTCCGACAACATCCCCTAACTGGTAATGTTCTAAACTTGTTAGAGTCTTGGGGTACCTGTATCTTCACTGATACCACAAATCAATGTAATCCAACAGAACTTTCCACAGTGAAGGAAATGATATAATTCTGCACTAATGAGGTAGCTCCTAAACATATGTGGCCAATGAGCACCTGAAATGTGGCTTGTGCAACCAAGGATCTGAACGTTTAATTTCATTTTAATAAAATTTGCCACATGCAATGTATGCCAAGTGACTAGCATATTGCACAACACAAGACTAAAAGGCTTGTGCTACTCTGTGCCACCCCCCCCCTTGTTGGTCTAGCAACATCCTAATCATCCTATAAGACTCAACAAAAATGTCCCCTCTTCAAGAATGACCCTCCTGTTCCTGTTCCCTCTGTGGTGGGTGCAATATTTTGAAAATATTCATTTATCATTCTATTATAATTACTTTATGACATGTTGTTCCTTCCAATAGATGTGACTCTCTCGAGGGCAGGGACTCTGGATCATCTCTAAATCCTTAGTTCAGTGTTTGGCACATGAGAATTATTTGACAAATATTTGCTGGATGCTCAAGTGAGAGAGTGAAACCATCTTTAGATGTGAGTAAATATAAGCAGAGCTTCCCAGGAAAGTTCTTTCCCAGAGAAGGTTTTACTGCTTCATTCAAGAAGTTGCAAACCAGATATGACCTTCAATTTGGTAGTGTTTTGCCATGTGTATTTTTTAAATGAAGAGTCTTTTTTTTTCCAGTGTTAAAAACTAATATTCCCAGGAATAATTATTAGATCTGGAAATTTTAGTCTTACATTCCTGCTTGGCAAGAATGAACCAGAAAGGAACATGCAGCTGCATCTTTTAAATAATAAATACATTCTACAGATTTTGTTTTCTTACTCCCAGCTGACTTTAATCATTTATGGTCTCTTTCTTCTGTGGGCATTTGACCTTATAACTCTAGACGCTGAATGAAGAGCCATGAAGCTCAAGATGAGACACTGATCTTTTACTTACAGTAGTAAAATAATAATAGTAACAGCAACAACAGCAAGGGCTGCTAACTTTTACTGAGTATCACATGCCAGGTGTTCTGCTAGGCAATTAATACACATTGTCAGAAAGAAGCCTTCAAACTACTCTATGACCTAGAAAATATTTTTAGCCTCATTCTGTCAGTGAGGAGACTGAGACTCCCAATGAACGAAATTGGCTATCAGCAAAAGTTTTGTCTCTAGGTCTGACTGTCGCCAGAGTCCTTGCTGCCATCTCCCCACTATAATAGCCTCACCTATCCACGTTTTTCCAGGCCTGGATTCAGACCCTGAGCATGATTCAAAGTGGGACCTTGGACAGGTGACATAACCTTTCTGTGTTTTGCTCTTCCACTAGCAATGAACTTCAGAAATAAGAGGTGACATTACCTCCAGGGGCACATGTGGGCATATGAGATGATGTAGGTGAAATACTGAACTTCTCAGGCATTTTCACAAATGGAAAATGACCTCATCTGAGTAGGCAGATAATGGCTGGGGGTGGGTTGATACAACTGGAGTAGAGAGGCAAGAAAGGTTTTAACCATTTAAAGAAAACAATGGTATTGTGGCTTCTGCTAGCATCCAGCCTTAAATATCGAGGAACCCTCACCTAGGGAAAGAATGTCTCAATGGAACTAATAAAAATTTGGCTCCTTGTAGCTTTGTGCCAATTAGGTGACATTGAAAGTATGCAAGTCAATGGAGGGTTTAAGAATTGGGTGTTGTGGGCCCAGTACTGTGTCAGATCAGTAAATGGAAATTTTTCTGTAAATATCAAGATGGTAAATAGTTTAGGCTTTGTAGGCAACATGTAAACAAACAAGTGTGGCTATGTTCCAATAAAATATTATTCGCAAAACCAGGCCATGGGCCCACTCACTATAGTTTACGAACCCTGGGCCAGGCACTATGAAGGCAGAGCAGAAGCTCAGCAGGAGACATTGTACACGCTCTTCACCTTCATCTAGCACAATAACAAAAGCAATACAAAATGGTTTCTATTGGATTCACCTCTCTAGATAGCTCCGAACCTCTGGGGTAGAGGCCTCAACAGTGACAGTGACTTAAGCAACAGGCTCTCAGTGGCTCCAGTCCCAGCCTAACCCTCGAGGGCATGCATTGTCTAGTGGATGGTTCCTCCTAGCAACAGTGCAGGCTGGAGAGAACAGGTGCAGTGACATGGACTTTCAGCCACATGCTATATTAGCTCCTTGACTAAATCAACGTCAACAGATAATAAGCCTGTAGTACTCATAATGTTGGCACACAAGGATGTTAGGATTTATAAATTTTGACAAAACCAAATGTCTTTTCTCCCCCTTGTACTCTCTTTGACTTCCCCCAGGCGCCATTTCTGGTACCACCTTGCACTAAGCCATCCACTTGTGCTTGAACTGCTCACTCCTTATGTACCATGTTACTCACAGGGACTAGGGGTGGCTTCTGCCTTAGGCCAAATTGTTTGGAGTCTTTTCAGTCCTTCCTTCATGTGATCATATTGAGGTTGGTTTGTCTTTTTCCAAGTGTGTGACCAGCATGATTCAAAGAAAACATTTACTTCCTGTTTTGTCTGTTAATCAAATCTTTCACTATCCTTATTCTTTTGGTTTTGTTCTCATTTAACCCTGTTTTCCTTTACAGTATTAAATCTGCTCATTTGTACACTATCTTTTGAACTTTGCTAATAGGTCTTTTATCATCCTTACTCTCCACTGTTTTACTTTTCAAGTTAAATGGTAAAAAATATGAGTGGGCACATTATTAGGAAATATCTTAGTCTAAGAGTCAGAAATCCGGAGGTTCAGCCTTAGTCTGTCCTTGCCATCTGTGGAACTCTGGGCAAATGAGTGAACATATTTGAACTTTAATTGCTTTACCTACAAAGTAAAGTCAAGTCTGCCAATCCCAGAAAGAAGCACAAGGATTGAGTTAAATATGAAAGATTTTTCTTACAACTCAGTAGTAAAATATATATATAATCCAATTAAAATGGCTCCAAATAGACATTTCTTCAAAGAAGTTATGCAAATGGCCGATAAGCATGTGCAAAGATGCTCAACATCATTAGCCATCCAGAATGGCTAATCCAATCCAAACCACGATACGATACCACTTTGCACACACTAGGATGACTATAATTAAAAAGTTAGAAAATAAATGCTGATGAGGATGTAGAGAAATTGAAACCTTCATACACTGCTGGTAGGAATGTAAAATGGTGTAGGTGTTTTAGAAAATCAGTTGGCAGTATTTCAAAAGTTTAAACCATATGACCCAGCAATTCCACTCCTATGTATATACTCAAGAGAAATATGTGCCTACGCAAACACTTGTACATGAATATCAGCATTCATGGTGGCATTATTCATCAGCAGCCTTATTCCTAAAAAAGTGAAAATCAACCCAAATGGCCATTAATTGATGAATAAATGGGCAAAATTTGGTACAGTGATGTATGAACCTTGAAAACGTGATACTAAGTGGAAAGAGGTCAGTGACAGAGGACCACATAATGTACAATGCCCATATATGTGAAATGTCCACAGTATGCAGTTCACAGACAAAGAAATAGATTACTTGTTTCCGGGAGCTGGAGGAAGGGGGATGGGGAGTGATTGCTCTTGGGCATGGGGTTTCTTTTGGGGGTGATAACATATTCTGAAATTAAATACCAATGATTGCACACTCTGTGAATGCATTTAAAACAACTTAACCATTTAACTGTACATTTTAAATGGGTAAATTATATAGTATTTTAATTATATCTGAATAAAAACTGTTATTGTAAAAATATGAGAGGTTTCTAACCTAGTGCCTAGCACACAGTAGGAGCTAAAAATGATAAATATTATTGGGGCACCTGCGTGGCTCAGTTGGTTAAGTGGCTGTTGGTTTTAGCTCAGGTTATGATCTCATGGTTTGTGAGTATGAGCCCTGCATCACGCTTTGCCGAGTGTGGAGTTGCTTGGGATTCTCTCTCTACCTCTACCTCTCTCTGCTCCTCTCCCACTCATGTGTCGCACGTGCACTCTCTCCCTCTCTCTCTCAAAATAAATAAGTAAACGCTATTTTTTTAATGGTCACTATTAATATTACTAACTCACCTGGACATGAGTTTCTCCATTTTTAAACTGTAGTAGATTATTCTGAACCTTTCGGCTCTGTTGCTCTGAGAATCTAAGTGCTTAAATATATGCACATTAAGATCTAGAGAAGGAAGATTATTGTGGGTTGGAGTAGTCAGGAAATATCTTTAAAGTTTGGACAGGGCAAGGGTGGAGGAAAGAGCTTCTAGAGTTACTGGAGGTAGAAATTCAACAGCACAAAGGTGGGAATGATTTAGTTCTCTACTGGACCCACAAGGTAGGCAGTTTGATTAAGCAAGTGGTTCACCAACGCAAGAGGCAAGTTGGATGAGGAGGTAAATTTCTATTTCAAAGGATCTTTAAAGCATCGGTCAAGAAGTTTGGATTTGCCAAAACACTAGAATGCAAGGATTTGAATTTAAGGAAAAGTAACGTGCCAGTTCACTTGGTGTAAGTGGAGAAGGCCAGAACAACGTCCAAAAGGTACCAGTTGGCGAGGGCTTAATGAAAGAGGATAAGAATGAGGTCAGAAAAGAAATGGTAAAAAAAATAAATAAATAAAAGAATTTTTTTTTTTTTACCTGGTAAAAAAGGTACATTGTAAAGGTGACAGAATTCAGAAAGAATAATCTCCTTTCTCAAGACCTAACAAAGTTAATAATAATGGCCACAAAATAATGGTGAAAGCGAGGGCAAATTTAACAGTAACCCCTAAATGGGAAATTAAATACATATCCATGCCATAAGATTCAAAAGTAACTGGTAGGAAAAAGGAAAGTAAGAATTAATGGAGGAAGGGAGAAAAAGAAAATAAATATAATTTTGGTGTGATTTGGAATTGTATTAAAATATCTCTCCCCAAACTTCACAAAGAGATTGGGAAAAAAATATGACATTGACAAAATTATGTGATTTTTTCTTCTAATTTCACCCATAATCAAAAGAGAAGTAGACTGAGGAATATGATTTGGCAGCTTTGAGAAAGCCCCAGAAAACCTCTAGAGAGCAGAATCCCAGGACTTCTGCCTACCCAAGAATGGGAATAACTATAAAAAGTGTTTGGCAACAAAAGTTAACAGAACATGATCAACGATAGTATATAGGGAATGGGCTTCAAGAATGCACCGGAGATGAAACCAGGCTGGGATTGTTCAGAGGGGGACAATTTATGGGAGAAGGGGATGTATTCTACTTTCAGATGCATTAAGTTTGAGCAATGTTATCACTTGAATTCAAATGTCTAGATCAACCTGACCTACAGCTACCCAAGTAGTAAGCCTTTCGTAGGTATGTGCAGGATGAATAAGGCCACTGCATATAAAATGTTAATTGAAGATGAAAAATGAAAGCAGCTGTAAACAGATTTTCTTTAAAAAAATCACTTTTTTCAAGCACTTTGGAATCAACAGTCTCCGCGATTCTTCAAAAGTTTTGAATTTCAAACTATCTTTTTGATATTATAGACCCATAGTCTGAGTCATCCTGCACTTAAAAAACAATCATGAGAAGTATATTAGAGAATAGAAAAACTGAATATGTAACTTCCTCCACTGACAGAAAAGACAAAAGAATTCCTATTTTTACAACTTATTTAAAGGCTACTTAACACTTCAAAAAGATTTATGATAGGTAGATTTTGAGATAATTATTTTCTGTACCTTGGTGTTATATAATCATCAAACATGAGAAATCAAATCAATTAACAAACTTAAAAGTGCAAATACTAATTCTTTGTGAATTTGTATGTTCAGTTTGATAGAAGCTATTACATGACTCTGAGAATGGACTTTTAATTAAAGGGAGCAAGAGTCAACCATCAGATGTGTTCAATTACGGGCTCCCCGATGAAGCTCACTGCCCTGGGTCCAGTGAATACTTCCTTTTCAAAAGACCCTCTCAAAACAAACAAGCAAACAAACAAAAAAACTTCAAAAAAACAAAACAAAACCTCTCCTCCTCCTTGTGCATTCTGACATTGGCTCTATAAAGGAATAACTAAACACTCAAATGCTCTCAAATGGAGACAGTTGGGTCTTGAGTCAACAGAGTGAGCCTCAAGGATGTGAATACAAATCCTTGATTATGTGTGACTGTGTACGTACATGTGTGTACTACATGCATATGTGTGTGTAAAACTTCTTGCACAAAGTCAGTTTTACTAATTTCCTACATTTTGAGAACATTCTTCTCTATCTCAAGTTGGGCATTTTTAACCTGGGGCTTTAAAAAATCTTAACAGTAAATGAAAATCTTTATGGTATCTGTGTAAATATTTAAAATTTTTCTTAGCTACGGGGTTTTCAGCATTCAGCAGGACTCTCAAAGGGGTCTGTAACGCAAAATGGATCAAGAACCACAGCATGTAGGAACCCTAAAAATTAAAGACAGTCAAAATTTACTTAGTGAATCTGCTTGAGATGAAAAGAGAGCCAAATTCACAGTGCTTCTCAGCACGCGGTTCCTGGAGGCCTCAGTCAGTCAGCGGTGGAAACACATTGTGTCTCAACTGTCTGCATGACTCCCCAGCTCCTCCCACTATTATTTGTATATCCAGCTAATTATTTTCTTGATTTTTCCATCCTTAAAATTAAATTCCTTAAGTGATAGAATCGATCTTATCACAGTCTTCCCTTTCTAAGGAGACTACTGTTGCTGTCACTTTGAAAACTGTAAATAGCATTCAAGATGATATTTAATTTTAAGTTTGTGCCAACATTTAGTGGAAATATCTAAGTTTTGAAATAGTAGGGAGCTCACATTCCATCTGGTGTGTTTTCATTTTATCTCCTCTTCTCAGTGAATTTTAAAAGTCAACTGCAGTGTCAATATCCTTTCTGCTATGCTAATATGGCCTCCGTGCAGAAATCAAAGGGAGGGAGTCCTCAGGGCAAGTGGTTCTTTTTCAATTGAACTAGTTAGTGTCATAGAATCACAAAGTATCAGAGCTGACCGTGTGCTTAGAGGTAGCCGAGATGAGATGAGGCCTCTCAGTTTGAGGAAAGGGAAACTGAGCCCCAGACACAGGGAACTGGCCAAGGTCTCATTAGCAACAGAGCCAGGACGTGAGCCTCTCTAGAGGCAAGAAGGCGGTCACATCCCGGAACCTGGATGGCCCTTCTTCAGAGCATACTGCCCCATGGTACTTAGTGGCTTCTGCTCTCTCTGTGGTTACTGTTGCTCACTTATCCATATAAGGTGAGCTACTATTTCAAAGTAATCACTGGTGAGCCATTTCCCTCTTGACCTTCTCTTTCGGCTAACTGGAAGTATATCTACTGTGAGGAAGCAGTGTCCTTCACTCACTCACAGGGCTTCTAAGTGCAGAAGGTACTGCCCAGTACAAGAAATGATTCATGCAGGGATAAGGAGGCTAAGCTGCTCTACCTGCCCATCCCCAGACATGAAAAAAGACTTTCAAACTGGAAAAGGGACAGAACTAAGAGAGATAAAGCAAGTAAGAGACAAACAGAGACAGAAAGAGAGAAAGCTCATGAGCACACTCTAGGGTACTATGCTTCCACCCTTGCCCTTCTTCCAAATCCCATGCTGAACCCTGAGGTTTGAAGATACATTAATTTGATACTTCCTGCTGTAACAGATTTCTAAAAACTTACTGGCTTTAAACAGCACAGGTTTATTATCTTAGAGTTCTGGAGGTCAGAAGTCCAAAATAAGTCTCAATAGGCTAAAATCAAGATGCCAGCAGGTATGAATTCTTCTCTGGAGGGCCCATGGGAAAAAATCTGTTTTCCTGCTTCAATGACCAAGGGAGTCTTTCTCAGCCTGCATCACTTTGACGCTGACTGTTCCACCTACCTTATCCACATTTAAGGACCTTTGTGATTATATTGGGTCCACTCAGGATAATTCAGGATAATCTCCCTTTTTTAAAGTCAGCTATTAGCCCCTTAAATTCTATCTGCCACCTTAATTCTTTGCCATGTACCATATTTACAGGTTCTGGAAGTGAGGGCATGAGCACCCTTGGTAGACAGTCATTCTACCTTTCACAGTGACTTGCTGGAAACCTCCTCTTTGGATTGGGAATCCAAGAGTAGAAGGTACTGGTACCCAGCTTTCCCCATCTACAACTCTGGCAGCACATTGTTCCACAAAGAGAAGGATCAAGTGTTGTAGTGACAACATGAGCATCTGCCAGGGAGTCCCAGATCTCCTTGCAGGTCTCAGAAAAGCATGGAAGAACAGAAAGACATTTCTGTGTCCAGGAGAAGAATGTTGAAAAGAGTACAGAGTAAGTGCCCTTCCTGTGTTGTGACCAGAGGCCTTGTAAGAACCATGGACACCTAGGGAGACAGGAGACCATGACCATCAACCCTCAGGGATGGTTGCCATGCTTGTGGGTGTCAGCATGGATGGAGTATACACCCGAGGACCAGGCAGGCAGATTACTTACACAGCAGAGGCCAAAGAAACAACAGCCAAGGACTACATAATCCCTGTCTGCCCCACATGACATGTGGCTCACAATGGCCCCAGAGAGCAGAATGCTGAACCAAGAGGTTGTAAACCAGAACAGGGCTGAATTATAGGACTGAGCTGATTCAGATGGCACTGGATTTGCTGACCTGAACTGGCCCTGGGCTGATGAAGTAGTCTGCTATCATGACCACGAATTAAACCCAACTTGGGGATCAAAGAATGTTTCATTTTTGTAGAGTCAAGTTGGTGATTGTGAAATTAATAACTGGTATGGGCCACTAGTGAACCTCAGAAATAGTAAGGGATGACCTGGTGATGGAGAAGAAACTGAAGACAAAGTGACTAGGGAGAACGAGACTTCAGAGCATTATATCTAATGTATTCTTTCTTGTGACTCTGAGCAGGAGCTCAGGGAAAATGTTATCCTGAAGAGTAATTTTTTTAACTAACAAGTCAGAGAGTGGAAACCCGACAAAGGCCACTTCTCTGGGCATTTCAGTTCAAGTGGTAAGTCACGAACAGGGATCTCCCATGAGGGATTCACCAAAACTAAAGTCTATTTCTTTCACTACATTCACCAGCCAACTACCCATAAATGATGGTCTTTGTCAATGAGTGAAGAAGAACACAATGTCTGACTATTAAAAAATTACTACCTAATATTATATTTAAATTACAGAATTTTGAACATTCACTATATAAAGTTTGGGAAATGCCAAAGAGTATGAAGAAAGAAAACAAGAGTGACCTATGATTCCATATCCAGCTATAATCAATCTCTCTCTCTCTCTCTCTCTTTTTAATGAGGGAGAGGGTGCACATGCACATGCACTTGGTGGGAGAAAGGGGCAGACAGAGAGGGAGAGAGAATCTTAGGCAGGTTCCATGTCCAGCACAGAGGTGGGGCTCAATCTCACCATGAGATCATGACCTGAGCTGAAATCAAGAGTTAGACACTTAGCTGACTAAGTCACCCACGTGCCCCCACAATCCTTTTTAATTACTAGAAATATGTGTTTCCATTCTATTCTCAACCTATATGCCACTATTTTCATTCAATATTATATCCCAATATTTTACAACATTAAAATTATTTTAAAGCACTCATCCATATATATGAATACATACCATTAAAATATATTCTTCTATTTTTTTACTTTAAATTATTTCCCAGGTAGAGAGTTTTCAAATGAAATAGATAAGTTATACAAGTTTTATAGACACATACTCTGAGGTAATGTGGAAACTATGATACCAATAACAGCATTTTTGAGCCTACAGTGGAATAGAATAGAAATATCTATTATATTCTTGGCAGGGTGTTGACACAATTCCAAAATATGAAGGTGGATGAGGACTATTCTATCTTAGATTGATTTATCTCAGTGCTGGTGGGGCTTTCAGGGGCTACTTTTCAAACTAATTGCAGGTAGATTCCAGAAATGAGTACCAGGTCCAGAGCTGGCCTTTGTGATTTGGTTCTGGAGTTACCAACAAAGTCACACTGTACCTCCAGACTAAGGCCTGATATTCCAGCTTTAAAATCCTACTCTCCTCCCATAAGGCTGTGTTAGTTTGAAAAATACTTTATCATCTCAGGAAAGTTAACAATGTGAACTGTTCTCGTTACAATTAAGATACGGTTTCTTTCTTGAGAGGAGATTTTGACAGAAAAGAAGGTAGTACCCAAAAAGCAAGTGGAGGAATTTGCAGCTGACAAAGAAAAGCCACAGAACTGAGAAACACAAGAACTAGGCTCTGAATTCCGAGGGTCAGGGAAGTAACAGATTCGGTTCTGCAAATGACTTTGAAGAAACTACTCCATCGAATAGTGGGATTTATTGGGTATGAAGAGGTAGGGAGGACAAAGGGGATTAAAACTCTTCTGGGAGTTCACAGAGGCAGCAGAGTGAAAGAGAACTGGGTAGTATGACTCCCCTGTCTGTTTTTCTCTCCCCACTCCCCTCTCCCCTTTTTTTTCTTCCTTCCTTCCTTCCTTCCTTCCTTCCTTCCTTCCTTCCTTTTCTCTCTCCTCTCTTTTCCCTTCCCTTCCCTTCCCTTCCCTTCTCTCTTCTCTCTTCTCTCTTCTCTCTTCTCTCTTCTCTCTTCTCTCTTCTCTCTCTCTCTCTCTCTCTCTCTCTCCCAGATGACCTCAGAAAAGTTATTAGGTTTCTCTGTGCCTCAGTTTTCTTATTCGTGGAGATAAATGTACTCACTGCTCCACCCTGCACTTCATGGATGCATGACCTCCTCAGCATGCTAAAGCTATAAACACACCATAATTTCCCTCTCCATTTGAGGATATCACCAAATGTCCCTCATTTTTCTCAAGAAGTTGAATTCAGGTGTATACCAAATCACTAATCGATGAAACTACCCAAGGTCTTCATGCTTTTGACTTTGAGATGAGACTTGAAAGAAGAAACTATGCCAGTGCTGCAGGGAAGGAAGGCAAATTGGTAAAGGGCAGACACATCGTGTGGACAGAAAATGTCATAAGGAAACGTTGGGTCACTTATTTCAGGTTGTTACAAATGAATTCAGCCTCAGTCTTCATATCAACTGATGAGGCCAAGACTACTGGAGAAGCCAGTTGAAGGTTCATGCATGGATTTGACCTAACTGTACACATACCTCTTCAAGGTCTCTGAAGAGTTTTCTAAAAAGAACCAAAATTCTTTTAAAGGAAAAAGAAGATTCAGGAGCAAGGTTTCATTTCAGGGAAAAGGGAATATTCAATGTAAGAAGTGTTTCCAACAGGTACTAGTACAGCTGGCCTAGAAGATATTTATGGTCCATTGAGAGTTGTAAGCAAGGACTGTTTCTTTTTGAGGAAGAAAAAGGCAGCAATTTTCTCTTAAATATTTTAGTGTGTTATCATGACATGAATACACTATAAGGCATGCAAAAGTATTTAAGAGGTTCATTGCACAAAACCAGCTCAGAAAGGATGACCTTGGGAATTGTAGAATCATATATATATATACATATATATGTATATGTATATATATACGTATATATATATATACGTATATATGTATATGTATATATATACGTATATATGTATATGTATATATATACGTATATATATATATACGTATATACGTATATATATATACATATATATATATATACGTATATATGTATATATATATGAAGGAGCTATAATAAAGTATCTAGGTGGGGACTAGTTGTTCATATTCAAAAAGCAGAGAACATGGCTAACTTTGGAAAATGCCAATTTCCTAAACTCTAAGTCTTATTAGCTGCTTAATTAGAAGTGGTGTGTCCAGGACCTATGGGCTTAGTGAAAATCTAGGATATGTCTGTTTGAGCGAATGTCTCCAAGGTCAAACAGAGATCTTGAAACTGCTTGAGATTTAGCATTGGGAGTCTAGAATAATCACTCTAGAAAAAATCTAGAAAAAATCACTCATCTCACTATCTTTGAGTTTTCAATTAAAATGAGGGATAATATTTGCCTCAGACCAAAGGCTTTGTAGTCAAATGGACTGCAATAAAATTTTTGTCATGAACTAGTTATAAGGTCTTGAGACAAACACACACTTGCTGTGATATTTAGCTTTAATTGAAAGGTATTAATGATATCAACCCTGCAAGGATTAAGAAAATTCAAGTAATGTATGTATAACACCTAGCACAGGGTTCAGCACATTGTAGACTCTCATTAAGTAATGATGACATTTTTATTCTATTAGTATTTTTCATTAGTCCTCTCCCTAGGAAACAGGATTAAGAATTAGAATTGTTTATCACTATTCACCTATTATTTACTCCTGGAAGCAAATTCCCTTCTCCCATTTCAAAGATGGGAAACATAAAAGATATTGAGATTTAAATAACAAGTTCAGCATTAAAGAACTTGTAACAAACCACTCTACTGACCCATCATGTAGATTTTAGAGCTAGCTCTGCAGGTATAGGAGCCTTTTCTAGATTTTCTGGATTAGAAAGAAAATCTGGCATCTCTCAACTTACTCCTCTAAATCTAGGGGACCACAACAATCTCAAAACAGTAAGGTAAAGCAATCTGAAAGTCTTGGAATAAAATTATAAACCAGAATTTCTTTTTTTCCAGAAGGGATTCTGTCATTGGAAATGTTTGCAGGTCTGGACAGTGTGGGCTGCATACTTGTGGCAGCTTAAAAGTTTAATGTGGTCACAAATTATTGAACTGCCATGTCTCTGAAGGCTGTTGGCCCACAGGCAGGCATAATGACAGTCACAGGTAATGACACTAAACCTGATGACCTCCCCTTGATGGGTCCCTTGCATTTGGAAAACCTCCTGGGTCTCCAGAGAATGTAGCTTCTGGACAGTCACCTACTTCAGCTTCCAACTTCTCACTCACTCATTCCTATCAGCTCTTTAGAAGTTTCTCTGATAATAACAGAACATTAATAATACTGCTAATAATTACATAAATAATAGCCAACATGTATTAAGCATTAACACTGCATCAGGCATTATTCTAGGGCTTTATAGGTAGTAAATTATTTTATTCTTCCAGCAGTCCCATCACAATCCCCATTTTACAGATGAGAAAATTGAGGTGAGAAACAACCAATCTGGATCTGGAGTCCCCAGCTTTAAGCCTGACAGTGCCTCAAAAATACAGTTAATGGGTTTGTTTTCAAAATTGGAAAAAAGTATGACCACATGAATAATTGGTGTTTGGACCACCCATAAAGGATTAATGGCCCAAAGAAACAAGAATCAAAACAGTGGTTCCCCTGTCCTCCAAAATTCATGGGTTATTTTGTGAACATCCCTGGTGAAATTAGCAAAAAGATAATTAAAAAATTTTTAAAAAGAATGTTGGGGCTCCTGGGTGGCTCAGTCGGTTGAGCATCTGATTTCGGCTCAGGCCATGATCTTGCGGTCCGTGAGCTGGAGCCTTGTGTCAGGCTCTGTGCTAACAGCTCAGAGCCTGGAGCCTGCTTCAGATTCTCTTTCTCTCTCTCTCTCTGCCCATCCCCCACTCATGCTCTGTCTCTCTATCTCTCCCTCTCTCTGTCAAAAATAAATAAACATTAAAAAAAATAAAAGAATGTAGAATCTGTATAGAAGAAACCACCTGGTCATCTTTCAGATCATTTCACTGTTAAAACTTCCACAAAACATTTGATTAGGGATGACAGGACCTAAGTCAACTGTTCGATGACATATTTCTTGTGTTACCTTCTGATTTTAAGGAGCAGGAAAAATAAATTATTATCCTCTGGATATGGAGGGCCAGGGTGAAAAAATTAAGAGGTTTTGCATTAAGTTGCACTTTATGAAAACAAATGAAGTTGTTAAGATTTAAAAAGCTCTTAAATTGCACTGTCCAATTTGGCAGCCACTAGAGTAGCCATGTGGAACTAGTCTCAATGAGATGTGCTGGAAATATAAAACACATATTGGATTTCAAGGACTCATACAAAAAGAGGATGTAAATATCTCATTAATAAGGTTTTGCATTAGTTACATGATGAAATGATAACCTTTGGTTACAGTGGGTTAAAAATCATATCATTAAATTAATTTCACCAATTTCATTTCACTAGTTTTAATGTGGCTACTGAAACATTTGTAACTACATATTAACTCATATTATATTTCTGTTGGGCGGTGCTTCTCTAATACACAATGTGCAAAGTACAGACTGGGAACATTGTAATTGATACGATCTGATGATGACACAAGTAAGGCTACATTTTGGGCCCACAGGCTGGGATTCCAAAAGTCAGGCTATGTTTCCAGGGCCCCGTGTGCCTTTTCTGAAGCAGGTAACTTGGAGGCCTCGTATTCTTCTCTGCTGGAATGTGACACATGATAGATTCAAAGAACAGGTCCTGCTGCAAGCTAAGGGGTAATAAGACTTATTCATAAAGATTATTATAATTAAGTATATCATTCTTTTGTCTAAAAAATGACAGTTGATAACTGAAAAGCAAAAAAAAATCCAATGCTTTGGGGCTTTAAAATTATATTAGTTTTTACCTTTCTTTCATCCTTAATTCTTGCTTATTTTGCTTTTCATCTTTTTTTTTTTAAACATTTATTTATTTTTGAGACAGAGAGAGACAGAGCATGAATGGGGGAGGGTCAGAGAGAGAGGGAGACACAGAATCAGAAGCAGGCTCCAGGCTCTGAGCCATCAGCCCAGAGCCCCACGCGGGGCTCCAACTCACGGACCGTGAGATTGTGACCTGAGCCGAAGTCGGCCGCTCAACCGACTGAGCCACCCAGGCGCCACTGCTTTTCATCTTTAACAGCGAGATCAAGTCAGGGGCACCTGCACAACTCAAATGGTTGAGCATTCGACTTTGGCTCAGATCATGATCCTGCAGTTTGTGAGCAGTTTGTAAGTGTGAGCCCCCACATCAGGCTTGCTGCTGTCAGCACAGAGCCTACAGTGGATCCTCTGTTCCTCTCTCTCTGCTCCTCCTCCACTTACTCTCTCTCAAAAATAAATGTTAAAAAATAACAATAACAAAAGAGACATCAAGTGAAATGTTTGGGGACTTTTTTTCTTTGAGGCCATTATAATTTTTACTGGTACAAAAGTGCCAATGCCCAATTCATATCTCTTTTCCTCTTGCTATACTTGTCCATTTCTGTACATAATTTATTCCTCCAATAACTTTTCCTATCCTTTTCCCCTATACTTTCAACTCTCAAATAAAATAGATTTGGAAAAATTTCTCATGTGAGATAGTTTTCTTTAGTGGACCTAGTCTCCAAGTTTACTAAAATTTTTTGGACACTCTTAGTAAGTGACTATTTATAGTTAAGTCAAGAGCCTTGAATATAAACCTAATTTAAAAATTAAAAAATTGGGGCACCTGGGTGTCTCATTCGGTTAAGAGTCCAACTTTGGCTCAGGTCATGATCTCAGTCTGTGAGCTCGAGCCCCGCATCAGGCTCTATATTGACAGTTCAGAGCCTGGAGCATGCTTCAGATTCTGTGTCCCCCTCTCTCTCTGCCCCTTCTCTCCCCACGCTCTGTCTCTCTCTGTCTCTGAAAATAAATAAACCTTACTTTTGTAAAAAAAAATAAAATAAAATTATATAAATGATCCAATCTTCAATTACTGATGCTAGTGGAGGTCTGACTGCAGCATTGAGTGACTGAAAGCACAAGTGTGACGGAGGTATCTCAGCGAGAAGGGCTTCATAGAGCAGGCACTTGCCTGCTGCATGATTTTACAGATTTCTGCTAGGCTATATATGTTTGGAGAGAAGATTCACTGTGGAAGGCAGAACAGACCCTGCACAACAAAGCCTTATTGAGAAAACATGGAGTGGTCTTACTTTGATATGATGGATAGAATGGCATGTGGTTACCTTTTTGCTGCTTATTTCTCATGAATATGCAATTGAACATATTTAAATGGAGAGGAGAGTAATGCTGAGAAAACTGACACAGGGTGGCAGTCCTCAAAGCCAACACCAGGAAAAACCATAGAGGTGGCATCCTTTGCCTTGAGGCACATCCTGTAGATACCTGTCCTCTCTTTTTTAAAAAAAAAAAATTAATGTTTATTTTTGAGAGAGAGAGAGAGAAAGAGCGCACAACTAGGGGAGGGGCAGAGAGAGAGATGGAGACACAGAATCCGAAGCAGGCTCCAGGCTCTGAGCTGTCAGCACAGTCTTGTATCCAATGACTTTGTGATTCTCTCTGGAGGCCCCCACCCCACCATCACCACCATTATAATGCTGCATTCTTCTCAACATTTCATATGTGGTAATTAATCTGAATTGTATACTCCCCAAATTATTATCTCTACTAGGAAAAATGGGAAGAAATAATTTGAAACCAGATGAATACTTCTCTCCTAATCTGACATTCCTCTCTTCCAAGGGACAGGAAGATTTAAATGAGTAATAATCTGACACAGGAAAGGGTAAACCAGATGTCTACTAAATTTTGTTATCAATAAAATAGGTAGCCAAAGAGAATTTGGAGATCCAACCAGGGAGAATTTGATGTCAAAGATAATTAAATTATATATTTATTTGTTGGTTATATCACATAAAGATTCTTTGAGCTAGAAGTTCTCATATTATAATACCTTTCTATGGTGACAGATGATAATCACATTTCTTATGGTGAGCCTTTCATAATGTATATAATTCTCAAATCACTCTGTCATATACCTGAAACTAATATACTATATGTTAACTATGCTTCAATTAAGCATTTAAGATTGTTTTAGGTTTTCATGAATTTAGAAGAACCCATGGAGTTCTTGTTTTATTCTTTGCAAGAGGTAACCAAGTCAAAAATGCATTCCTCAGTATGAAGACATCATTGAACCCAGAGGAAAAAAAGCTAATTAACTGCCTCATTGAAACACTCCTTCCTTTCTGGAGTCAACTGGGGACCCATGGACTTTGAGCCCATTGTCAAATGGTGTGTGAAAGAGATCCAAGTTCAACAATAAATATTATCAGCAATATAATAGTTTTCTCAAGCCCTCAGGGCCAAATGACCTGCATTTTAGCAAATTGATTTTTTTCATGCATTGTGTTAAGCCAAGCAATTGTTTCCTATGGCATGCTTGAACCCACAGTTGCTCTGTCTATGAAATTCATGGTTGAATTGTCCAATTGCTGATTGCTATTCCCATTTGCTTTAATAATAGTCACTTCCTTCATCAGTAATGGGTTTTATATACAGTGCACAATCACAACCATTCAATGTCACCCATAAACATTTGATGAATTGTCTAATACAGTTATGAGAGTTGCTTATTTGGGACGCAGCTAGGGTAAGCCTTACAGAGTTAATGAGATGATGTACCATGGCATTAGGCAATGGACATTTCCCTCCCCCACATTAGCTGTATGTTCTCTTTTAACCAAGGACCCATTTATGTCATTATCATAATCTTCATCAACTTGTCAAGATAATGGAGGGCCCACTGAGTTCAGAGAAGGCCTCACATAATTCATGGAAATTTCAAGAACATAGATATAGAAAGGGTTTGGGAGCAACGGACAAATAAGATCTGCATGGAAAACAACACAGAAAGGGCTTTATAATAAAAATTTTGTCTTGGAATGGGTGGAATATGAACTCAGTTTTGAGGGAGTGGAAGGAGACTCATTCTCTGAAACCGGGAAGATACATCAGTGAACAAAATGCACAAAGACAAATCCAGGACAGCAAGCTGGAGGAAGAACAGATAATGATAATCTCAAGAGATGATAATCGAGGTCAAAATGAAAGCAAGAGAACTCTCAAGCCTGCTTTTGGCAAATCTTACATCTGTATTTATTACAGATACGCAAGTCTGGGTTTTTGGGTGAGACAAGTTAATTTTGACACATGACTTGTTTTGATCCACCAGACTTGCTTAGCAATCAGACGAGGTTTATAATTACTCACCATCTTTCTTATGTGCAACAAGATGAAGCTGTGTGCACATTGATTTCTGACCAATAGAGCCTGTTCCATAAGTCTTCCATTAGATTAACCTCAAATGGCTGACATCACCATGTCGGAATCTTACCCAATGTAGCTATGAGTTAATAAGTTGATCCCCTGAAAATCAAGATGTGCTCTCCTTTTAAATTACCTTAGGACTAGTAGGGAATGTCAAATTCTTCTAGTTCAACACCTCATTCCCTCATATACTCATTCATTGAACAAATATTTCTTGAAGACCTTCTCTATGCCAGATTAGGTCCCTGTTCCCAAGTCTTTACAGTGCAGCTGGGAACACAGGCACTGAATACTAAACTAATAAATTATTTCAAATGTGGTAACTATTAAGAAGAAAATAAACATAATAATAGAATTTCTGCAGAGAGGATAAGAGATTATCTATCTTAGATGGGTTGGGGTGATCGATGAAAAGAACTCTTCAAAGAGATGACATTTGAACTGAGATTTGGATGAAGACATGAAGTCACTTGAGGCGAGAGGCAAAGAAAACAACATGTGCCAAGGCCCTGAGGTAGGAACAAGAATAATCTGTTTGACAAAAGCAAGCGGGTAGAGAGAATGAGACTTCAGGATGCACTGAAGATGACAAACTCCCAGGGCCATAGCACTATATGAGTAACCAAGGAGGTAAAACAGAGGTTGTAGAGAAGTGACGTGCATAGTGGACTAGACAGACGATCCTGTAGAATAGTAACACTTGAGTGGTAGAAAAAAGAGGAGTAGGCCAAGAAATGGGCATATCTCAAAATCCAATGCCTTCAGTGGCCAGACACGTATCATAAACATGTGAAGCAAGTCTTGGTAAGAGACAGGGATTTGTGGGGAATGTAGGGACCTGAAGAATGCGTGACATACCTAAAAGCATTCAGACTCATTAAGAAATACTTGGCATGCAAAATAAAATACATATGAGGAGGTGAGCAGAGCCCATGGACCATCAATATGCAACAATGAACTGGAGGAAAAAGTAGGAAGCAGGCTGAGAAAGAGAAAAATCAATAGAGTATGGTCTCACACAAGTCAGAGGTGAGCTATACATGTATTTCTATGAACAACACAAAAAGTTTGTTTTATTAGTCAGTGACCCAAATGCTGTAATACTAACAACAACAAGAATACCTCACACTATTTGTTACAGAACTTGCCTAACCTAAAAATAAAGGTAATCATCCAATGGGTCAGATTTGTAAAGATAGGAATCATAGAACTAAGTGGTCCCTCCAAGGACTGGATGTAGAGGTCCACCTGAAGAATCATGGCCATCTGTGCTTGCATAGATCCAGGAAAGGGAAGCTCCACCACCCCCCCCCCCCTTCACACACACACACACACACACACACACACACACACACACACGGTACTAAAAATGTTTATCACTTTCTATCAATTTGATCTGTTGTTATGTGGCACTGGTATCTGGCTCCTTTTAGCCTAGAAGTCCCAAATCTCCCCTCCCCCAACTCCCAGAGTCACACAGAGCATTTAATACTTTTCCCACGTACCAGCCCTTCATATATTTACAAACAGGGACTCTGTCACTGTCTTCCCTCTGCAAGTTTTCCTTTCTCTAAACAAAATATCCCCACCTTCAACTACTCCCCAGATCACTGTGTCCAGACTCTGCTATCCCAATCACCTTGCTGTGAACCCTCTCCAGTTTGTCACCATCTCTCCTAAAACAGCGCCCAGGGAGAACACCATATTCTTAGCCAATTTACAACCTAAGGCTTCTTTAGGTATCATTTTCTATTTCCACAGCAGTAGGAACACAATTACATTTTATCAAGCTCAGTCTTCTGCTGTCCCTGTTCCCTACTCCCTACCCTTCATGGCAGTTTGTTTGTTGTAGTTCCGCGGCAAATGCATAATCTAGAGTGAGTGCCCCCATCAGCATAAAGAATGCTGTACCTCATCACTATATCATTCCTGATTAAGATCATTCAGTCTAATGTACATTATCTCTTGTACCAATAATGCTTGTGCAATGCTTCATGCTGCCTGTGCCACTTTCAAGACATTATCTTATTATGTACTCAAACTATATTTTTGTATAAAAAGGAAGATGAATCTGAGAAAAAGCAGTTAAAAGTAGAGAGAAAATTGGAAATCTGACCCTTGAAAAGAGTGTTGAATGGAAACATCCAATGACCTGACTTCAAATCCAAGCTCTCCATTTACCCACCAAATGCTAAGTTTTTAAAAACAAAAGTAATGATCATAAGAAGAGAAACACCTACCTATTAATAGATGCCTAGTATGTACCAATTCCTGCAATAAGCTTTTCAAGTACAGTGTGTCATATATTTCATATAATAGTCTTTTGAAGGGTATTAGCTCCATTTTAAAGATAAGAGAATTAAAAACAGAGCTTGAGTGACTTGTCCCAGGCCACAAAACTAGCAGGTGGCACTTGGGTTTAAACCTCACTCTTCTGGTGCCCGAAGTTCAATCTCTTCATAATTTCATACCACCATCTCCCTTAGTGGGTATTGTCTATACTGCATGCGACTTACTGGTTAATTGAAAAAAAGAAAAGAAGAGAACTCTTACAGTAATTCCTTCTCTTGGGATGCTTCTCCAAATAGGTAGGAGGCAGGAATATGTGCTGCCTCATCTCTGGGGCTAGAGATGCTGTGAAAGCAGGCACACAAGGGCAAAAGAGTAAGGAAGGAGAGAAAGGCCATGCACCAACCTCAGTGTTGGACATCGTGTCTCAAACTGGGCTGAAATGTAGCCCCATAGCTCCTGTCATGAATGCATTCAGAATATAAATAAGATTTCAAGGTGACAGTTCAGCCCAAGAAAACAGTGTTTTCAAGCACTTTTAATAACACTTTAGCAGTATTCACTTGTATATAAATCATGTGCTAATTTATTCATTAAAATAGCCTGTACTTGGCAACATTTTATTAACCTTAGTTTATGCTAATATGATCAGTACTCATATTTTTTTAAAAGGCATCTCTTTATAATTACTCCATAATTCTGATTTTCTTCCAACGCAAACTAAGCCCTTACTAACTCCAAGTCACATTCCACATCTAACGAAAATGAGTTCAAATTACAATATTATAGGATATAACTTTGAGAAAGCACAAATTTGGGAGAGAGACTATTCCCAAACCTAGCCGTGCATCAGAATCTCCTGGGCACTTGCTTATGCTCTCATAACTTCTGATTTCGGTATGCCTCTGCAATCTACTGGGTCAGACTCTCTAGGGATGGTATCTCTGGAGAAATGAGATTTGCAGCAACTGGTCCAAAAACTAGTACTTAGGGAAGAGTCACTAGAGCATTTCCACCCTGCACATTCCTCCTGCAGCTCTTGGAAAAAACAGGAAGCACAGTATAGTGAGGGACATCCCAAAAGCATTATCATCAGTCACCACAAAGAATCTAATAGATCCCAGAAAAATTAATTGTAAGTCTCATTAACTGATGACCCCTCAGTCTTTATTGTCAGGGTCTGGGTAGCCACTTTAATACCAGTTATTGCCAAGAAATACTATAATTTTTTTAAATGACACATAAATACAAAAAAATAAAACCCTAAAAATATAAAACCAGGTGGGGATAAACATAGGGATAGAGCCACATGATGAACAACCAAATTTTTAAAAATGTATTTTAAACATTGCTCTCCAGGGTTTAGAACAGGAGCGTCAAATAGGTGACAAAAATGGCACCTCTTTCTTCTTTGACATCTGTGGTCGACATTGTTAACCAATCACAACATTTGTCTTTGTTTCATCCAGAAAAGCCTCAAAACCCTTTCCAACCAAGCATCTTAGGGCACCACTGTCACGTGATCATTTGGGGAAAATACTTGCCCATCACTGGCTACAACAGGTAGTTAAACTGAAATTATCTTCCAATATTTTATACCAGAATAACCATTATAGGCGACGTACCCCACAGAGTGAGACAGACCCCTGAAATTTCTCAGGTACATGAGGCCCTAGGACCAGATCACCTTGTTACTTCATCTTTGTAGAGGTTTCACATTTCTGTGTCTGAACGGAAATTTCCAGAAGTCAATTAACTGCTAAAGTGTTTATGATACATGGGCAGCACTCATTCAAACCAGCTGGTTTCGGGTAACAATAATTCAAAGTTTTGCTTTGAATAAATGTTAGGAGAGACAAGCTGAGTTCCAAAGCATCTCTAAATTAAATAGTATTTGACTAAAAAAAATAATATGTGAATCAGCTTGATTTCCATTGGTTGGCGGCACTACCGATTTTCTCCTATGGAGACTCTGGGCCATATTTCCAGACAATATTTAGTGTCCTCGTAAATGATAGGGCAGAAATCACAAAGACACTTGGTTTCTGCCACATTTACTTTGAAAAGGAAAATCACTATGATTCATTTGTCTTTGATTCCCATAATGGTCATTCCTGGTTCCTTGGCTTCTACTGCCACTTCCCGAGTCATATGGGGTGGAATCCCACTTAAGACCATATATCCAGGGTGACACCTGGTTCATCAGTTTGATTTCATCATACTGACAGCCTCTGTGATCAAATAGTAAGATCAGAGAAAACAGACCCACCTCATCATAGACGCTGTCATTCCTGTGAAAGTCTCCAGCCTTCCTTGGAAGAACGTGGACGTGAACATGCTAAAAACGTTCAAGAGAAAAAAAAATGAAATGTGATTATCTCCTTGTATATTTCTAGACTTGACAGTGATGCTCCTATGAAGCCCAATTACTCAACATTGGTTCCTGCTGGATTATTTTTCAGAGGGAGATGATGTTCACCTTCAGTAACTGTATCTGAAATCTGTGGAGAACAGAGAGGCACAAAACAAGAGAGAACAACTTGGTGGCAAATATGAGAATTTGAGTGAAATGCCAGAGTGTTTTAGGGGGTATGTGGAATTATTCATAGTTGTCAGTCTTGGTTGTATTTAGCCAGTGCTTTCAAGTGACCGCATGGTTTAAAAGGTGACCATAGTTACTCTGAAAGTGACAAGAAATAAGAATTGGCTAAGAGAGAATTGCGTTAAGTAAAAAGCAAATAAATGAAGGTATTAAAGAGTGTGCACCATGTTTTAGAATCAAGGTTTCTAAATAAAAATCATATGAAAGTAATATAAATAGTCCTTACTTATTAAAGTTTTACTTACTATGGTAAGAACACTCTATGCTTAGCGTTTATCTCTTTTACTGCTCTGAATAATCCCATGAGGCAAGTTCTACTCTGACACCCACTTTGCAGATGAGGAAAGCTATTGCCAGGAAAGTCAAGGCCCCATGGGAGGCAGCAGAGTCAGTGCAGGAATCCAGGTCTTGTGACTCTTGCTCCCATGCTCTTCATGAGCGTTTTGGCTCATTCTGTGAGGCTGATCTATTAAACAGCCCGTGTCTCCAGTCTATGAAAGCACCCTGGTAATATACATAGCAATGCTATTATGCAGAGATCATGAATCAAGGCACACCGCATATCTAATTCAATATATTCTTCAAGGCTAAACTGCCATTTGAAAGTTTTACTTTCCAAATAGCCTCTATTGTACCTCTGCTCAAGTTAAACCTCATTTCTGCCCTTGAGCTATGTTCTTGTGTTTATTACAAACAGTGTGGAGGAACGTGAAAATGAAAAGCCTAAATGCAGAGAAGCTGACAAAGAATCAAACTTTGTCCCTGATCACGCCCACCCCTTCTTGATTATGGAGTTCAGGCTCTGAGCTTCCAAAGGGCTTCTGGAGAATGGGAGATTAAGTGTCTCTGTGGCTTTGCTGCAAAAGGAGGGGGAAAATGATATGCTATTAAGGCAGAGGCAGGGAAAAAGGTGGTCCAAGGTGAATGAACACAGAGAAGCTTCATGTCAGCCCCAGAGCACACTGTCCCCAAAGAAGGACATGTTATTGCCAGAATATTCTCCAGTCAACAATGAAGGCAGTCACAGATTGCTCAGCAACTGGGGCGAGTGTATACTTAAGTTACAAAGACTGTGTGAGCATAGGGAGACAAGGAGAATCAACAAATAAAGAAAAAAAAAATTGCAGACTACCCATCAAACAGTGTTAGGAGAAAACAAAGGAGGATGTGCCCAGGCTGAAATGTGCTGAAGGACACAGGCTGGCTGACTTCAAAGTGAGACCAGAAAAGTGCCACAATGTAAGGGAATAGCCCATCTTAGAAGGAGGCTTCACTCAAACCTTGCTTCCCATACCTGCAGCTCTCCTTTCCACCTTTCTTTCTTTCCCCTTTCCTTTCTTTCTTCCTGTTCTCCTTCCTTCCTTTCTTCCCTGCTCCCTTCTTATCTTCATTTCTTCTATCCATCACTCCATCCAACCACCCACGCAACATCTCCCTTGTATGTGTAATAACCAGGTATTCCAGACCAGTGTTGTGCAAACTACCCAATGCAAACCCTGGACCTACCACTTACTAGCTGCAGCCCCTGCCTCAAAAAGGCCTATATTTCCGTGTCCTCAGCTGCAGCAGAGAGTGCAACAGTCTCTACCTCACTTAGTTATTAAGAGGGATCAAAGCTAAGCCTGTGCTCAGCATGCTGTTTAGGACATAATTAGTACTCAACACATGTTGCTACAGCAGTATTACTTTTATTTATTTTTTTTATGTATTTTCATTATCATTGTTTTTAACCTTCAGACCAAGTAGAGATCACATTCAGGGACCAGATCCCATGCTAGCAAGGAAGATATTTAAGAAGCTCCTTGAATGGGGCATCGTTCTAGTTTGTCTGCTGCTAGAGCTTGTCTCTCTTGCTTTGACTGCAGGTGCTCAAATCTGAGCATGCACCTGGGCCTGGTGAGACACCAGGGCCCCAAATGTGCATTTCTAACAAACTCACAGGTGATACCGGTGTTGCTGGTTCAGGGCCACTGTCTGAGAAGCACTTGATTAGACTGTCCATCCGTTTCTTGACCTCTTTCCTGCCAAATGCGACCAGAGGCACCACAGCCACTCACTGCTTTGTCTGCCCTATTGCATTATGGAACACCAATAAGTAAATGTTCCCCTGGCTTCCTGCACTCTGGTCATCCCTTATCCTTAGGGATATGTCTGTTGTTACGCACTAATGAAATACGACTGGCTATGAACTTATTCTTTTAGGGGAGCCTCCTGGGTCCAGGTCCATCCATACCTGCTTTTCTTTACCTTCCTTGCCTAGATTTAGTGTTCAGGGCTACTCCATAAGTTCTGTTATCACCCAGTCCTGGAAATGCCATGCTTGATCATCAGTAACCACTTGGAATGTACTGTGACACTGATGACAACAAACAGCTCACTATGTAGGTGATTCTTCCCAAGGGCACAGACCTCACTCTACCCAGCCTGATATCTTGACATAAATTCTTAAGTGACAGACTGATCTCAAGGTCCTGACAACCCACTCAACTCCTCAGAAGAGGGAAATCATGATAAAGCCAGCTCAAAACCTCACTGTTGTGAAGAAATGCCATTGCCATGGCCTTCTGGTAGAAGGCACTCTGATAAAAAAACAAACAAAACCCTGTGGACAACACAGACACATCAGGATATTTTGACATAACCTGTCCTTGGTGAGTTCATATTGAGCCTTGGTGATCACAACTTACTTCTTGAAGTGCCAGAAAAACTTCTAATTGATAAAGCACTCCAAAGTTGTGCCAGGATTTATTTTTCACTAGAGTTTAAATTTTGCTAGAGTTTCAAGCAGTTTAGCTACTTGAGTTAGAAGAATACTTCAGAAAATCCATAACCTGGTCTACACCAGAAGAGTTACCATGGTCAAGTAAAATTTCACAATGTTTATTAGCATATTAAGGTATCTGAGAAGAACCACAGTATATACACTTTATTAAATATGTTCAATTGCAGCCAAGAAACTTATTTAATAATGGAGATCTCAGGTCCTTATTTATAGAATATCTACTTACATTTTCTAATAGATATTCATGCAAAAATATTTATAACCAGGTGCCATTCTAGGAACCAGGAATATAGTAATTAACAAGTCCCCAACCCCATGAAGCTACATTCCAATGGGTGATGCAGACAATAAACAAGTAAATAAATATACAATTTAATTTCAGGTGAAGATAAGTGTTATGGAAAAAATATAGTGGGCAGAGCTTAAAATTCAGAATTGGGACACTTAAAAATTTGAAGTTTGGGAAAAAAAGAAAAAGGACTAAAGTTAAGGATACACTGAGGAAAGAGACAAATCAGGAGAGGGTAAATGTTAGAACTGAGTGAGGAAGGAATTTTAAGAAGGAGGGTATAATCATCAGTGTCAGTGCTGCAAAGTGAGGAAATAAACACTTAGCTGAAAACATATTCAACATCATTAGTCATTAGTGAAAGCAAAGCCACACTGAGATATTGCTTCACACTCAACAGAATGGCAATTAAAAAAATAAAATAAAAAGCAAGACAATAACAACTGTTGGCAAGAATATAGAGAATTAAAACCTTCATACACTTTTGGCGGGAACATAAAATGGCATCAGTGCTTTGGAAAAAGAGTTCCACACTTCCTCAAAAAGTTAAACAGGGTTTTCATAGAACCCAAAATTCCATTCCTACGTATATACCCAAGAGATATGAAAACATATGGACACACAAAAACTTGCACATGAATATTTATAGAAGTATTAACCATAATAGTCAAATAGGGGAAACAACCCAAATGCCCATCAAGTAGTGAATGCATGAACAAATGTGGTATAGCCAGGTAATAGAACATGATTCAGCCATAAAAAGGAATGAAGAACTGCTAAGTCAAAGAATTATGCTAAATGAATTACAGTCCATGAGAGAAGTCATATATAAAAGGCCAGATATTGTCTGATTCCATGTATGAAATGTCCAGAATAGGCAAATCTATTGGGACAGAAAGTAAATTAGCAATTTCCAGGAAGAAAAACAAGGAGTAAGTGCTAATGGGCATGAGGTGTATTTTGGGGAAGATGAATATATTTTGGAATTAGATAGTCATGATGCTTGCACAACTTTGTGAATATTCTAGAAAAAACATGGAACTGTACACTTTAAAAGAGTACATTTTATGGTATGTGGATTATACCTCAATAAATAAAGCTGTTATTTATTTTTTTAAGTTTATTTACTTACTTAATTCTTTCTTTCTTTCTTTCTTTCTTTCTTTCTTTCTTTCTTTCTTTCTCTCGAGAACATGAGCAGGAGAGGGGGAGAGAGAGAGGGAGAGAGAGAATCCCAAGCAGGGTCTGCACTGTCAGCACAGAGCCTGATGTGGAGCCTGAACCCATGAAATGCAAGATCATGACCTGAGCCAAAATCAAGAGTTGGACATTCAACCTACTGAGCCACTCAGGAGCCCCAAAGCTGTTATTTAAAAAAACAAAACAAAACTGAAGTGGATTTAGGAGAGAGGGAAAGGTGAAGAAAGGGAGAGACATAAGAACAGAAAACTTTCCAAGGAAAAGGAGTCTTGCAAAGAAATCAATAGCAGTATCTGCAGAGGAGGAAGAAAATCACTCTTTGGGAAATACTGGTTTAAGTTTCCTAAGCCTACTAATTTCTACAATTATTATTATTATTATTATTATTATTATTATTATTATCGTTATTATCTTTAGTAGTAGAAATTGTCATTAGCATTTATTGAAAGCTCACTACATGCCAGTCCCTGGGATGATTTATATACTTTCAAGGAAGTCTTACAATACTCCCAAGAGATGGGGCGCCTGGGTGGCTCATTAGGTTAAGTGTCTGAATTCAGCTCAGGTCATGACCTCACAGTTTGTGGGATTGAGCCCTGCAAGGAGCTCTGTGCTGACAGCTTGGAGCCTGTGGTCTCCTTCAGATTCTGTGTCTCCCTCTCACTGCCCCTCCCCTGCTCATGCTTTCTCTCTCTCTCTCTCTGTGTCTCTCAAAAATAAATAAACATAAAAAATACTCCCAAGAGGTAATTAATAAATACATTTATCATTTCCAGTTGACAAAATAGACCCCAAGAGGTTAAGCAACTTGCCCAAGCTCCTGCAGAGAGTGACCAAGAGCTGAAATCTGAATCCAAGACTGCCATGACACCATCTCTTAGGAGACCACCCTGCTTCTCCCAAATATTCGTACCAGATATAAGGACAACTCTTTGCTATGGCTCTCAAGCTCCATGATTTCTCAGTAATGTCTTTGATCACATCTGCAAGTCCTTTGGGCATCAAAGAATAGAAGTGGCCTTTCCCTAGAAACTTTAATTCACTTAAAACAGTGTCATCTCCTGAGCTCCATTTTTACCTTACTCGTTCCTAGTTGGGAGCCATCCCCAATATAATATAAACTAAGTTGCTCAATGCCAAATCTTTTCTTCCACTCATGTATTAAATTTAAGTATTTTGTACCAAGCAGTAGATTCACCCTTTCCTGGCTCACACACTTGAGCACATTTTAGCTTTAAAAGCCCTGTTATCTCTAGCTTTTTCTCCAAGTGTGGGATCTGAGTTTTAATACCCTGACAACATTTTTATAAGTCCTACTTCTTTTGCACTAAGGCACTTCTCCTTCCATCCTGTTGAACACATCTACTTTACCTCATATTCACCTGAGGATGGTGGCTGTTATCATACTGGTGTCTTTTGCCCTTGTCAGAATATAGTGCAGTTTGGTTTTAAGGGATACAAGCAAGCGGAAAGGGCAGTGAAGGCTAGAAAGCTACCCTGCTCCATAACTAGGGTCCTGCCGCCACCAGCTGCTCCCGCATGGACCCCCTCCCTCAGATCAATGAGTGACCTTAGAATGCAAATCTGATTCTAAAGAATAACAAAAACCACTGCAGGTAATGGGCAGAGATACTTTTACCCTTCTAGTAAGTCCACATCCTAATCCCTGAACTCCTGCGTAAGTTGTTACATGGCAAAGGTGAAATTGGCTACAGAAAGATTAAGGTTGCTAACCAGTTGCCCTTAAAATAGGAAAAGTATGGGTGATCTTGGATATTCCACCTGGGCTCAGGGTGACCACAAGGGTCACCTTAAAAGTGGAAGAGGGTGACCATCATCAAAATTTAAAACAATGTGCTCCAAAGAATACCATCAAGAAACTGAAAAGTCAACTCAGAGAATGGGAGAAAATTTTTGTAGATCATATATCTGATTGGGCACTATATCCAGGACACATAAAGAACTATGAAAACTTAATGAAAGACAAAATTCTAACTAAAAAACAGGCAAAGTAGGAACATTTCTCCAAAGAAGATGCATAAATGGCAGCAAGCACCTGAACAGAGCCAGCAGGCCACCCTGTTAGAAGGACTTTCCTGAGAGCCAGCCTCTTTCTCTGTCTTCCCAGGAGAGGCAGATGACAATACTTCAAATCAGCACAAGTAAGATTCCCCAGCATGAAGCATGCTACTAGTTAGGGGGCCATATAATTTATTGTCTAAAGTGGGGCTTTTAAGAGTCAAAGAAGGCACTATTCACACTGCACTGGCCTGTTTAGGACAATAGGCCTAACTCTGAGCTGTTCCAAATAAACCCAGACATACGTTCACCCAAATACTAGTCATTCAGTTGGGAAGGACAATGGAGTAGCTAGATGGATATGACATCCCCTCAACCTGCCTTATAATTTCAGCTCTGCCACTATGATAAATTGGGTGACCCTGATTTTGACCCAGATTATATAGTTAAGCTACTTGAATAGGAGGGGGTGGAGAAGCCCAGAACTTCTTTTTGAAACAAAAAAAAAAAGGGGGGGAGGAGTTCCTAATTGGTGAAAACAGGATGTTTTGCCTTTTGGAAGTCTGGGAGGAGTAGGAGGTGGACATCGAAAATCTATAGTAATTTGAGAATTTGAATCTGTGGAGGAAGTGAAAGCAATGAAAGACTGGAGGCAAAATAATGGGGAGGGGACTGTGTTAACTCCTCATGCCCAGATGTTTCTCTCCACATGGCAGTCACTCTACTGCCATTCTTAGTAAAGGAAAATGGAAGAAGCCACTTGAAATGTAATTGTCTCTTGCTGTTCCTGTTTGGGCCTATTATGCAAACAGTAGGAAGATTTCTCATTTTGTTCTGTTTATTGCAGTAGGATTATAAACAGAAAGAGGAGGAGAGGTTCTTCCAGCACCTGCTTTCTTAATTGATAGTGATTTCCTTGCCCCCAAAAGCGAGTGGTTTTTAAACAACGTAGGTACTTTCTGCTGTGCAACATCACTGTTTTATAAACACCTCATGAAGACAGGAAAGGTGGTAGAACCAAGCAATAGCTCCCATTTCCTGCTTGGGGTGAACACTGCATGTCGGTCACCTTATATATTTCTTCCATTTGCAATCAAGGCTTTTATTTACAAAGACAAATGATAGAAAAGGCAAGTTTTCTTCCTGTGGGCCCTGTTTTTGTGAGCGATGGGTTACGAAGTTGTTCTCCTTTTTATCTGTTCATTTTGTTCTGAATTTTAGCAGAAGGGCTCCTTAAAACAAAGAACACAAGAGAAATCTCATATGATCCAGTGCTTGGCTTTAGAGATAAGCCACTCGTGCTTGTGGTGTAGAAGATGGGGGAAAAGTGATTGGCAAAACAGATGCATTGACACCTGCTCATGTTTGTTCAGTTCTCTGACCTGTACTTGTGAAAGAGAAATTGAAGAAGAACCTGACCATTATTTCCATGTTCTGAGCTTAAAGCCAAAAGGGAAAGACACATGCCCAGGCTCTCAGAGTGCAGTGACACTCTATAAAGCATGAGATTCCAGCATCTTGTTTTTATTTGACTTGAAAAGACCTTAATTTTTAGAAAATTTTAAATTTAAAGCTGTCTGGTCGCTAAAAGCTCCTTTAAACTCTCATTGTGGTTTGGAGCCATACATCATCAAAGCCATGATGCTTAGATGATGTACTGCACCCATATATCATGAGAGCACTGTCCCTCTCATGATATATTATTATAACTCACAATTGGAGCACCGCCATTGATATATGGCTTAAAAACACAATTGTTAAGCCAAAAAACTCTGCAGGGTCTCCACATATTCTGGAAGTATTTTGTTTTGTTTTTGTTTTTTTAACTGAATTGGCTTTTTAAAAATTTTTTTTTTTTCTTAAAGTTTCTCAACTTAACTGGAGAGTCTGGACACCTGAAAAACACTGGGTTTCTTCTGTTTCCTAAAAGGCATACCAGTTGCTTCAGCATTGCTGAAAGTCTAAAGGAAGGAACTCATTGACAGGAGGGTCAAAAACCATTACTGTGCCTGTGCCTTCTGACAGACTACCAATTTTATTCTTGAGTTGGCTGGGCCCTCAAGGTGTCCTCAAGGCCCTGTGAGCAGGAGTACTTCCAGTGACATTTATTTTGGAACTACAAACCAATACTTACCAAAGCAAGTATGGCAGAATCCATCCATAAAGAAAAAAACAGGCTTTGGGGTTGTTGATGGTTCAGAATAGGATACATTTAGCAAGGCTTGCTTCAGAACCAACCACACCTTCTGGTTTAGAGTAGAAGAAGGTTGTCAAAAACATTTTCAGGGGGTGCCTGGGTGGCTCAGTCATGATCTCAGCTGGATCTTGGCTCAGGTCAAGATCTCATGGTTGAGGGGCGCCTGGGTGGCGCAGTCGGTTAAGCGTCCGACTTCAGCTAGGTCACGATCTCACGGTCCGTGAGTTCGAGCCCCGCGTCAGGCTCTGGGCTGATGGCTCAGAGCCTGGAGCCTGTTTCCGATTCTGTGTCTCCCTCTCTCTCTGTCCCTCCCCCGTTCATGCTCTGTCTCTCTCTGTCCCAAAAATAAATAAACGTTGAAAAAAAAAAATTAAAAAAAAAAAAAAAGATCTCATGGTTGTGAGTTCAAGTCACACATCTGGCTCTCTGCTGTTAGCACAGAGCGTGTTTCAGATCTTCTGTCCCTCTGTCTTTCTGCCCTTCCTGGCTCATATTCTGTCTGTCTGTCTCTCTCTCGAAAATGAACAAACACTTAAGATAAATAAAGAAAACTGTTCAGGAAGAAGAAAATAGGATGTATAATCACTACCCTTTAAAAAGTTGACAAACCCAAGCAATATTGATAAAACCATGATAAACCATGCAAATATGATAATTTTAATGTCAATAGGGTCTGCTCATGCAACAAGACAAATGAAACTCCAGGTAGACTTATTTGAGGACAAAAAAAAAGTCTTCCCACTAATCCACACATGCAAGAGTTCTGTTTGCTGCTGAGCAGAGAGAGTACATTACTGACAATTCCAGTAAAATGATTTTCAAGAGATACAAAGAATGTTTAAGGACTTACCACCTTTGTATTTTATCAGCAGTTGTTGTAGTTGTTGTGTTTACAGTATGTATCCTTGGTAGGAAAAATTACATAGTGATCCTTCCTACATATGGCATTTCTTTCCTGTTCCTTGTCTCCCATTTCCTCCCAATTTTTAAGAGCCAGTTTAAATGCCTACCATCACCTCCTTCAGACTCACCAGGGGTCTTCTGATTCATTGTAGGCATCTCAATGACTGCTTTGTACTGTTAAGAACCATTAATTCCAGGTGCCTCTCTTCTATTAGTCTGGAACTCTGGAATATTCCTGACTGTACTTTTCTCCTGATTATTTCCTTCCCCCAATACCACATTCCATATTATGTAAATGCTTGGTAGATGGATGGGTGAATGGATGGATAGATGGATGTGTGGGTAGGTGATTACAAACTGTTCTTAATTTGTTAGGTTGTTTTAGAAAAAAAAGAAAAAAAGAAACCTCATACACACAGATTCTTTTGGCCACTCTTGTCTTTTCCCTCTGCTTCCACATACAAGGATATGGCCTGTGCAGAGCCATTATGATTACATCGCACATTACTTTCTTTCCCATTGCATTTTTTTTTTTACAAAAGTGTAAGTTTGAAGGTCTTGTCTTTCCAGCTTCATATAAGTGCTTTTTAAAAACTCCTCAAATATGCTTGAGTGTCTGGAGCAAGTAGCTCATCCTGAAAACAATCAGCCTTGCACGGACTGCCAAGGGGATGTATTCTTTGCTCAGCATTAACTTTAATAAGAGTTACTATGGTTCTCTCTCAGGAGAAAAGAAGAAACCCACCCTTTCTTTAGATAGCTTGTGACCTTGACAAATTAATTCTAGGATGTTCTCTTTGCTACAGAGTATCTAGAATATTTTTTTTTTTATACACCATATCAGAACATTAATCCACAGAGTTATTCCCTCTGGGTATTTTTCTGTTGGGTATACAATAAAGGATTTGGATGCAAATGGAACAATTATGGCATTTTTCCTTGTCTTACTCATTCTGTGACAAATGCACATTGCTTTACTGTTTGCCATACACATAATTACAGTTCTTTAATTTATGTTTCAATAAAATGTATAATAATAAACGTTTACTGCTCCATGAATAAACATTCAAATGAAGCCTCTAATGGAGGTTACATGTTTCGAAGCAGCTCTGTGGCTTTCTAGAAATCTTGCCCTCTACTTAATGAGCATCATTTCCATAATCTGTGCATTATTGCTTAAGCTTCCCTTTAGGAATATTTTACAAAGCAAAAAAAAAAAAAAAAAAGTGAAATATTATCAGTCCAAAGGGAAAAAAATGTTAAGGGGATTAGCAACTTGTCCTGTTAAAGGGACAGGACAAGCTTTCATGTCCCTCCAGAGACAGTGACACAGTAATTATGGAAATCGTGCTTCCTAATTATCTCACTAGCTGAGTGCATCACTACTATAGTTTTCACCTTTAATATCTGGTTTAAATAAAAGTGATGAGAAACCCAGAAAGGTCAGCCATGAAGGGCAATCTTGTGTTATTTCCATTTCTAGTGCTAACAGAGAGACTAGGAAGTAGACCTATAAATTCACAGGAGGTCAGGAGACCACAACATGTAAACTTCTGGGTGCGAAACAGACACACAGTCTGAGTATCAAATAGTCACCCAGAAGTAACTGAATCTAGACAAGATCCTAAGTTGGGTTTCAAGTTGATGGTGTCATGCATTATTTTCAATATGAGTTATTTTTTAGGAAAATTACTTAATATAATTTTATGTCATTATCATTTCAAAGGTTAATCTATTTCAAATAATTTTTGCAAATTGTGTTCCAAAAAGCAGGTGCTTTTTAAAAATAAATGAAGCATAATGATACTTTTCTTTCCCTTCGTCCACCAGTGACAACTAGGTTGTTTAACTAGAGAGAGAGAAAAAAAAAAAAACAAAACAAGGTGCCAGATAAAATCAAGGAACAAAGATGTGCTGTGGTATGGTAAGAGCCAGACACTTAGCCTCTGCAGGAGGGTGATGAACCACATCAGTTCACGACCTGTCAGTCTGCTTTGTTGGTGGGCTGGCACACTATTTAAACGTTGTCAGGAAGGAATCATTTTACATAGTTAAAAGTCATGTTTCTTTAGTATGAAAAAATATCTCTGTGCCTGCATGCAACATTTTGAGACTTTGCTGTTCATTTAACGTAGGAACAGCAGCAAGCAGGGAAGGGTTCCTAAGTGAAGCCCTCCTTCTCCCACCATTTTGTGATTTTCTATGAATAATGAGTTCCTTGCTTTAAATGTTACTGCAAAATCTTTCAAAAGAACATTCTCTTCCCTTAACATGAGTTGAATACAAGATTTTCACCATTTCAATATGGCTATTTTCACATGCGACTTCAACAAAATAAAACATTCAGCATAAATAGATTTAGTGTGATCCAAATTTTATCATATTTCTCCCTTGGATTTTTTTTTTTCACATTCCACTCTTCTCTTGGTACATATGCTTTCTTGTTTTCTAATGTTCCTGAATTAACAAATTAGGCAGAGCCATCGTTTGGAGGGCTACATTTTCCTTCTAATTCAAGTGAGCAGGTATCGATTTTGGAGTCATGCTTTTAGAAATGAATCCTCTTAGGATGGGCCAATTCTCAACCTACGGAGCTGCTAAGTGGAGCTGCTACTTCCTACAAAAGTTCTACTCAGATACTCTGTAGAGATCATGAACTTCATAAATGAGATTCTTTTCAAAGTAATCATTGTGAAATATACCAGAAAAAAGCACCCTCACCCATCTCTCTGCAACCCACGAGTACTGATTTGATAGCTCAAGACAGGATAAATGACTCCGATTAGGCCAATGATCCCCAGTTTTATCGGGACCTCCTAAATCATATCTCAGTTTGGGTCTAAAATGATGATACTAGGAGCATCCGGAGGGCTGCATATCATCTCAGCCTGGCTCCCATACAAGGAGCCAGGGAGATTTGTGGGACCCTGTCTGGTGGCTTTGAGGCACAAACTATGAATACTGCTAAGGCAATAATAATAAAAAAAGGAAACAGGCAGTGGGGAAAGCCCTGGGACTATCCCTCATTTTTCTCATAATATACTTTATTGTTCAATGAGACAGAGTGATTCCATAGGCAGTGCCCAGAAATTAGATAATATGAGAAATCAATAATGTTTCCTTTCCTGGGTGATTTCAGCAACTGAGGCCCTGGGATTTATGTTGACTCAACTTTTTTAGTCCAGAATGGGACACTTGCTCGCTTCAGTCTCCATGGTTCAACACGGACTGGCCATTAATGGAAGACACATTGCAGCATGTCATTTGGTCCCAACCCTCCCACAGGGAGGGAACTGCAGTGGGGTGTTAGCAGTGGCTCCCATTTGCCAGGAATCTGACTGCAGACCTGAGATTTACGGTGGTGGAGCCCTTTGAGGAACACTTAGCATAAATGCTCCCTCATGGCATGGGTCAGAATTGGTTGTACAGGCAGTGAAGTGAGGTGCACAGTTGATGATGATTGTCCTGTGCCTTCTAATCTTCAAAATTAACTTCTGGTCAAAAAGGGCCATCCAATGGCTGACTATCTTGTAGCACATAAAGAAACAAATGTCAGGCTGGCATTGGCTTAGGAAACTGTGGGTCCCTGGCTGCTGCCAGCGTTGGCTTCATTCATTAATGTGATGAACCAACAATTCATCTTTTAAGATGAATTATGCAAGCAGGCCACACCAGGCTCATGTATGTGAAAGTTGGGAATCACGTTTTGCTCCTGAGAAATGTCACATGTCCATCAGCAGATAGTCAGTCCAAGGAAGAGGGCGTCACAGATAATGGTGAATGTGTACGTCTTAGAGCCGGTCTAGGTTGTAAAGTGCTTTCCATGAACATGCAATCACCACGTCTAGACTCCGGGGCAGGCATAGATTTCACATTAAGCCTAGTGACAGAAGGTTCAGGTCCCTAGCACTACGTGGTAGGTTAATGAAGCACACATTCTACAGCTGGACCCCCCGGGCTCAGTTCCTAGTCCTGCCACTAACCAGCTGTGGAGCCTAGCCTAAACCAGTTACTCACCTCGGAGCTTCAGATTCCTCCTCCATAAAACAAACACCCCCACAGGGTTGTTGTGAGGATTGAGTGGGTTAGTATTACAGAGTACTAATATTTGGAACTTAGTAAGCACCATGTAAGTGCTCGCCAGCTATCACTGCTGCCACTGCCATCACCACCTCTACAACTGCCACTTGGCCTCAAAAATTCTTATCTTTTTAAATTAAATTTTGAAATGAATATTCATTATGTGAGTCATCTTAGAGCTCTCTTTTAAGGACTTTAAGCCATTAAAAACAATTCTGTTGAAGCAAATTCTATAAAACAGACAGAAGTGGAACCATTCTCCGGACACCATTGTGTGACCCCACACACATATCCTGGGCTCATAAAGCCCTGGAGCTTCCCTAGAGCACAGTGTGAAAACCATTACTTTCAACCCACTGGGAAGCGAGACCAAAAGCAGAGAAGTGGGTGCCTCTCCCCTCAGGTTACAAATACTCAGGCAGCAGAGCTTAGTGGTTAGGAGTGCCAAGCTCTAAAGTCAGATACCCATTCCACCCCTCACTTCCCCTTCCCCAGGGATCTTGGGAAAGTTGTTTTACATGTAAGCCTTGGTGTCCATATTTATAAATGCAGATAAGGAAGTACCTTCTTCAAAGGGCTGAGAGGATTAAATGAGATAATACATGGAAAGCCTTCCCCACATCTCCTGTCACCATAAGGAAATGCACAAAAAATGTGAGCTGCTCTTCTGGTTATTACTACTTGGGTGTCTGCTCAAGTGTTACCTCCTGTGATAGATGGAATTTTTGTGTGCCCCTAAAATTCGTATGCCGAAATCCTAATCCTATTTCCTAATGTGATGGTATGAGGAAGTGAGGTCTTTGGGAGGTAAATAGGTCACAAGGGTGGAGCCCTCATGAATAAGATTCCTGCCCTTATGAAAATACAGGAGCCAGTTTGCTTACTGTGGCCACCTGCAACCAGGAAGTAGGCTCTCACCCGACACCAGCTCTGAGGGCACCTTTATCTTGGACTTCTCAGCCTCCAGAACAGTAAGAAACAAATGTTGCTGTTTAAGCCATCCAGTCTATGGTGTCCTATTATAGCAGCCCAAACTATGATACCTCCCTAGTGAGGACTTAGTTCTTTTATATAAAAGAAGCCCCATTATTACACAGTCTCTCCTCTTTCCCTACATGAAATGACAATCTATATTTGTTTACATTTTCTTTTTTTTAACTTTATTTATTTTGAGAGAGAGAGAGAGAGAGAGAGAGCAGCAGAGGGAAAGAGAGAGAGAGGGTGAGAATCCCAAGCAGGCTCAGGCTATCAGTGCAGAGCCCCAGGTGGGGCTTGATCTCATGAACTGTGAGATCATGACCTGAGCTGAGATCAAGTCAGGTGCCTAATCAACTGACCCACCCAGGCACCCCTACCTGTTCATTTTTTGACATATCCACAGCTGGGATCCCATTTCGTGAAATCATACCTAGCACACAGTCAATAGACATATGGAGAATGGATAGGTTAAGAGAAATAGGAGGAAGAGGAGAGAGGAAGCATCCCAACTCACTGTTCAAGAGATCACAGGAACTCTACTAGACCTGAATCTAGGAGGTAGAAATCTGTAAAGCAAAAGCAAAAGCAAAACTGATGGTATATACTTATGTGCATATAATTGTATAAGGTGATTGTTCTGAAACTGTCAACTACACTCTTAGCAGTAGGGTAGTTGCTCTGCTATGAAATCTCAAAAAAGGTAGGGGGAATGGGTGAATCAAATCAACTTGGGGTGAGCCACAATGAAAGTCCTGCCAAAGATATAAGGATGTCACTGGGACACGAATATCCTCACTGGCCTCGTCCCTATTTTTCTCCTAAAAATGGCTCTACATTGTGATTGTGTAGTCTCTCTCTCTCAGAGCTGGCTTTATTTTGTCCATGCAAAAGTCCGCCATATATTCTCTTATATCCTAAAATATTTTGTAGCCTCCTGCCAATGGGTATTGTGCAGTTACACAACTACAGCTGGGATTCCTCATCGGTTTTAGGTCTACTTTGAGGACCTGTGTAATATTTGGACTCAAAATGGGATCACCCATTGGAGAGAGCCTATGAGGCTCAGGACTATACTCCATGCACCATGCTGTCATGACCTCTGTAAGGGCTACCAGAAACCCAGGAGAGGAAGGCACACACCATGACGGGATGCAGTGAGGGTAAGTGCCCCTGGGCTCCCTGATATCCCCAAATGAGATATGGTGTGGCTGGTTAAGGGGAGAAGGACTATGGTGAAGTAAGGTGGCTGAACTGGAAATGGTTGGGAATTGGGCGCATGTAGGGGGGAAGCATGAGACACCATGTTACTTTTGAGAGCACTGACTCTCAACTTCCAAGAGTTTTCCCTCAACTGTATCTCTAGAACAGTCAGTAAAAGCCCGTCAGGCCTTGGGATCTGAATTCTTCTCATGATCTCTGTCTTGTTTCCTAAAGTGGCCTCAGTTAGAAGGGGTGGATCCTGGCAAACCATTCATACCACTGTCATTGGGGAGGCTATAGTATCTTGACAGAGGGACTCCAGCTGCTCTAACTATTTCAAGCCACACTCCAGGCTGTGTTCCCCTCCACTTCTCTGAACCCCTTATTCTGGTTGCATCCATATTTAGCCTCTCATCCTAAATCCTACAGGCAGCCCCTTCAGCTCACAGGCAAACATCAGCCTCATCCTCCATCTTTTCAGAGATCTTTGGAAACCATATCCCATGCCTCTTCCATGAACCACCCTCTTGCCAACATTCCAGTGCTCCAACTTGATGCCCTAAACCCAGCCTGAGCCCAGATCTCATCTTCACCTCCTAACAGGCCTAGGGATGACTTTTATGAGATTGATGGCTAATTATTTAACCAAGAATGGGATGGCCAAAGGAAATCATATTTACAAGACAGAAAAAGCTTTTTCTTGAATAAAACAGAATAGCAATTCTCCTTTCTCCAAGAGAACTCACTTGGCCATTACTCCCAAACGGTTTTCTAGGACCAGCTGCCTCATTCCACTTCTCATCTGTAGCAACTCCATTCTCAGCTAGGACTCCCCCTAGGTGACTCTGCCTCAGAGACTGCATACTTAAACTGGTTGCAACCAGAATGCTGAGCCCACTATTTGGAGCAGGGACCTGCCCTCCTATTATACTAGTAACAAGAAAAATAAGGCATCACAATAAATCCATGGGTGCATCTCTGAGAGCACAGATTTGCTCAGATTTCACTCCTTGCTTCAGAAACTCTTGCAAAAGGCAAGCAACAAAGCAGAAAATGGCAACTGCAGGGAGACTGGGGCTCAGGGCTTAGAAGAGAATGCTGGCGAGCACCAAGCATTTTCAGGTTGACAGAAGTCAAAGAATTTTTTTAGGACTGGGATCAAAGGGAGATTAGGCAGCTGGGTAGGAAGCAGACAAAGAAATATTCTCAACTTCAAATAAATCAGCATTGAAATTGGAGGATTTATATCTTGGTGATGGAAAAGGGAGAAGAACACTAACACCTGTTCTATTTGAAATGCACCGCCCACCCTTCTCCCAGCCTTTCTCTGCATGGAAGACAAAGAGAGGGACCCTTGGGGACCTTCCCTTCAATGAGAACCATTGAATGCAAGTGGAAATCAGAACAACTCCATTTTCCTTGGCTAATTACAGAAGCCACTTTCCTGCCACCTGGGTACAGGCATCAGTGCTGTCCTAGAACACCTGTCATACTTAACAGTGGCTTTTCAGAATGTTGCCACTCTCTTAAGTATGAAGACCAGCCCAGGAGAGGGGGAAAGCTCCACCACAGGAATTCCTCTATACCCAAATATCCTTCTTTTGCTGCACAGATGTCCTGGCTCAACAGAACTTACATATCCCGGAAAGCCACAAGCAGCATCATGAAGAAGATGGTGGGACAAATGTGGCTCTGGAGCTGGACTGAATGTACTTGAATCCCCATCTCACCACTTACTCTCTGTGTGACCCAGGGCAAGCTATCTGACTTCTCCATGCCCCAGTTCCCTGGTCTGCAAGATAGACATAACATTTTATAAATCTCATATCATTTTCCCCTTTGAGAATTAGGAATAAATTACAGAAAATAAATACTCAGCAAAGGCTTAGTGTACAGTAGGTACTCTTTAAATGTTAGTTATTGTTATCATTTTTATTTCATTGCCAACTTAAAAAAATATTTTTCACACTGAGATAATTATAGATTCAAAGGAAGTTGCAAAAATAGAAAGATCCTGTGCAGTGTACCCTTCACCTAGTTTCTCCAAGTATTGAACAATGGCATATGGACGGCACCACACAGCTACAGTACAACATCAAGTCAGGAAATTGACACTGGCGCAATGTGTGTATAGTTCAAAGTCATTTTAGCACATGTGTAGACACATAAACACCACTGCACTCAAGATACAGAACAAATCCATGAAGGCAAAGATCTCCTTTGTGCCCTCTTATAGTCACACTCTCCCCTACTGCCTTTAACCCCAGGAACCACTAATCCATTCTCTGTCTCTATAATGTTGTTATTTTGGGAATGCCATATAAATGGAATCATATATTATTTAGCCTTTTGAGATTTTTTTTTCCACTCAGCTCTTGAGATCCATCCATGCTGTTGCATGTATCAGTCATTCATGCCTTCTTATTGCTGAGTAGTTTTCCACAGTAGGGATGTACCAGTTTGTCGAACCACTCACTTACTGAAGGATCTTACCATGTTGTCCAATTTGGGGCCACTCCGAACATTCATATACAAGTTTTTGTGTGCACATAAGTTTTCATCTCTCTGGAATAAATGTCCAGAAGTATAATTGCTGGCTAAGTATGTTTGGTTTTTATATTCTCACCAGAGGGATTCAGTTTCTCTACAAGCTCACCAGGTATTCTGTGTTGTCACTTTATCTATTCTAATCTGTGTATAGTGATAAGTCATTGTGGTCTTAATTTGCATCTCCCTGAGGGCTGTGAAGCTGGCATCCATCTCCTTACTTTAGATGAAAGAATGAACACCAGGGGTGATACTGTCCCCAGACACGGCTGGACTGGCCAGGGAACACTAAGACCCAGGCCCAAGAGATAGGAATGCCTATGTGTCATGTAAGGTAACATGAAGAAATGTAACTCCACTAGCTCATGCACATACGGTGAGTTGAGGATGGACAGAAAGCAAAGCAGCACTATCCTGAACTCAGAGGCACCAGATACACATAATGATATCTCTAACAAACAACAAAGATATTTTGCATACTTCAATTTTTTTTTGTGATGGAACAGACCTCCTTAGGACCAGACAGAGTAGCACCAGAGGCAACTAAGTAACATCTATTAATATGACTTCATGAGCTGGGGCGCCTGGGTGGCTCAGTTGGTTACGCCTCTGACTCTTGATTTCGGCTCAGGTCATGGTCTCAGGGTTCATGAGTTGAAGCTCCATGTTAGCTTCTGTGCTGACTGCACAGACTCCTCTTGGGATTCTCTGTTTCTCTCTCTCTCTCTCTCTGCCCCTCCCTGCTCTCTCTCTCTCAAAAATAAAATGTAAACAAGCATTTAAAAAATAAAATAAAAATGTGACTTCATGGGTCTCTAATCAATAGCATCCACCTTGTCAGAGGACCCCTGTCCTAAATTTTGCCCTTAAAAAACCCCACTTGTAAGCCATTGAGAATTTGAGACTTTAAACATTACCCCTCCCTTTCTCCAGGTGGCACATCAATAAATAACCTATTTTTCTCAACTGAAAAAGCTCCATGCCAGTCTTTCATTGACTTGCTGTGCATCAGGTGGACACGCTCTTGTTTGGTTTTGTTACAGCTGGTGATGTCAAACATCTTTTCATGTGCTTTTTTGCCACATTATGTCCTTGTCGATGAAGCATCTTTTCATGCCTTTTGTACATTTACTAATAGAATTTTTCATTTTTTCTATTACAGCAGTTTGAGTGTTCTTAAACATTCTAGATGAGACTTTTATCAGTAACTTTGTAAATTTCAGGACTCCTTCCTTGGTCCCTTCAGCTGGAGATCATCTCTTCTTTCCTTAACTTTTTAAAAATATTTTTTAAAGTTTTTAATTTTTTTAATTTATTTTGAGAGAGAGAGAGAGAGAGAGAGAGCATGGGAAGGTCAGAGAGAAAGAGAGAGAGAGAGAGAGAGAGAGAGAGAGAGAGAGAGAGAGAGAATGAATCCCAAGCAGGCCCTACACTGTCAGCGCAGATCCTAATGCATGGCTCGAACTCAAGAACCCTGAGACCATGACCTGAGCCAAAACCAAGAGTCAGACACTTAACCAACTGAGCCACCCAGGTGCCCCTCTTTCCCTAACTTCTTTTCCAGAAGTTTCACTTCCGATCTTTGTTTCTATCTACTTTGGCTCTTCCATAGGCAGAATTTCTAGCACGCTTACTCGTCTATATGTGTACTCCTCAGTGCCTTGCCAAGAGGTGGGCACTAGCTGGCAGTTCCATTAATGTCCACCAAGTGACTAAATCAAAGATACCTGGATTTTCATTCAGTTCTCCAACACCTTGGTCTGAAGCAGAAACCATGGTTAACAGGATTATAGAGATTTGGGATAGATGTAAATCATTTAATACCATAGAAAGGATAACTAATTACAAGAACAAATACACACATTCAGATGTGTTAGTGATTAATTTCTCCTGGGCTCCTACATTTCCAGATAACAATGCAACACGGTGCCATTTATTGAAGAGTATCTATTTATGCCAACCTGTGACTCACATTTGGCTAATTAAGCACACATGCATTTCAGAACGTGTGATCTGTGGGCTGTGTTTACATATGAACATCATATTCAAAACACAGGCAATTGCTTAGCACCTCTAACCTATTTCTAGCCTTACATTTAATTAGTGAGAGTTGCTGAGTAGAATGGAACTTGGAATTAAACAAACAGCTACCTTCTTTACAAATCACAACAATGCATAAATAGATCATGAGATACCTGAGCTTTGTAGAGTCATTTTTCCAATGGACTTAAAGCTCCAAGGAAGACCACATCACAGGGGGAGTAACATGGGTTACATGGGTAAGGAGACATTGGGGCAGATTCTAGCACTGCTTCCTGGCCCCATTGTGCCTCAGTGTCCTCCCTGGCTGTAAAATAAAGACAAGAATGCAACAGTCCTTCCCCTTCCCTCTCTTCTTCCCCCTGCCATGGAAGTTTTATGGATCACAAGTAAATAATAGAGGCAATACAAAAAAGCAAATAAAAAACCTAACTTTGTTAAAGGAAAGGCACAATATGAAATATAAGAATTATCAATGCAATTAGTTAAGAGGATTTTATTATTCTGGTCTTACATGACAAAAGGAAAACAACTGCCATTCAAGGAGCCTTTCTGTGATCCACCCCGACCTCCCTCCTGACCTTGCCCCCACCCCTGCCCCGTGTCTCCCTCTCCTTGTTCATATATGCCAGCCACCCTAACCTTCCTTCCTGGTGATACCAGGCACATTCTGTTCTTGAGGATTCCATACTTGCAAATGGCCTTCCACAGAAAAGCTTTCTCCTGAGCCACCTTCCAATCAAAACTGTCACCCACCTCCCTTTTATAGCACCTCTTTATATTTCTTCCATTCCTTACCACTATCTGCAAGTATTGTGTTTGTTTCATTGCTTTCTCTTCCACTTCCTCCACTATCCTCCAGAATGAGGAACAGCAAACTATGGTCCTGCCTTATTTCTACACTATGACCTCAGATGAGTTCTCTGGAGTCCCCTGATTTCCTCCAGGAAAGATCTCATAGGCACTCAGAGAGATTCTTCGTTTCATTTTACAAAACTTTGGAAAACATTGTGAGTTCTAACACTGAGAGTCATTGTCCTCAAGCTGAGTTTTCAAGAGCCTCCAGGATTCTGCAGCCCATAAATGAGACAACTTCATACAAGTAAATAGTAGCAATCATAGGAACAGTATTGGGTTGAACCAGAGGAAATGGCTGAGATTTGTTGTTTTGACCCACCCACTTTCATACGGTTAACTAACAAGGAGAATGGAAGGAGCCTTTGCTAGGTGCCTGGCTTTGTTTTAAGGGTCTGAAGTCAATGTTAGCTTGTTCTCTTCTTACTGCAATCTTCTAATCTATTATAAGCATCCAAGTATTAGAGATGAGAATACCAAGGATTAAGGAGTTTAAGGGATTTGCCCAGAGAATTGGTGGCATCAGGCTACAAACCCAATCCTCTATGATTCTGGAAAGAACTATGTGTGCTCTCTTAGCAACAATTAGTGTGTACTCATCTGGGTTCATAGCAAAGAATGAAGACCAAGTGATAGAGGTTGCTCTTCTGTGCTCTATCTTCCAGGACTCCATGGCCACTGCTATTGAGTGGCAAGCCCTAAGTTACAATGACCCCCAAAGTCACCTAAGTTGACAACTTTCATGGCTACAATCACTGCTTCCAAGAGAAAAATAAATTAGAGGTAAAATGGCACATCAAAAAATGTATGTTAGCACTTTCTGCTGATTGTCTTTTATCCAAACAAGGAACTCTGATGATGACCCAGACATTAACTTATAATGCCTCAGCCACCTCTAGTCCTCTCGACACCTGAGACCCTCCAACTACCTCTAAACCTTCAGTCAAGAGGAGAGACCATCAGATCCTGTGGCCCACCATCTAAGGGAAATGACTTTCTCTATCCAGAATTACACCTAACTTCCCTCTAGAAATTCAGGGTTTCTGAGTCCTACACAGGCCTTTCCATATTATCAGGCCCTGCTATCGGCCTGCTAGCTCCCTGCCTCCTTCATTCGTGGGATCAAAAACCACTATCCCAAGGAAAAGACTCTTCACCCAGCTACTCTCAGTTATATCACCCCTTCCATCCCAGGTCATCCCTCAGCTCTCACCTTCCCCCAGTCAGAACCTTTGTTTATCAAAGCTAAGAAGTGGGACTGGTCTTCTCCTGCCCCCAGTGTCCCTGACAATATTGATCTACATCTACTTAACAGTGCCCTTCTTTACAATTATGCTATTGGGTATGTCAACCCCTTTCTTTATAGCCTTGTTAATATCACCTGCAGCCTCCATTTATGTCCCCCAAATTCCTTTCTTGGGGACCATTCTCATGGTCTTCATCTCTGCCTGGCCCAGGATCCTGTTTTGGGTATCCACAGGGCTACAGCAAATGACTGATATCATAGCCTCACCTAGAAGTTCCTAGGTTCCTTGTACATAAAGTCAATTTCAAGGCCTGTCACTTTAGCTACTACTCTTACAGTGTTTTGATGTGGGTTTTATTATTATTTAAGTATTATGAGACCAATAGATCAGGAAACAACTGCCAATAAAAAGACAGTTTGTTATCCTCACAGATTCCAGGAGTAGGCACACATGTCACAGGGGTCCCGTGGAGAAGAACTAGGGAAGGTCAGGAGTCAGAGAGGGAGAAGAGAACCAAGGGCAAGAAACTTTATGTAGTTTCTGTAGGAATGAATGGACAAGGCAGAGTAAGGCTGAGGACTGGCTAGTTTGAATAATTTTGGCAGGCTCTAGGGCACAGGAGCTACCCCTGGCTGCCTCAGACCTGGCCCTGTGATGATTATGGCAGGTAGATAGTGGCCTGGAGTATAAGAATACTGAAGGCCCAATAGTTCTCTTGGGAAGTTGGGGAGTACAGCCTCTGGATTGGTTGATGTGCATTTGAAAGGCTTACTCAAAGGGGAGTCTTTTATTATATGTAGGAATTGGCTAACTCTGGATATGCTATCAATTCAGGGTCAGTCAAGCTCCAGTGATCAAAACATCAGAAATATAATAAATCCGAGGCTCCTGGGTTTCTCTGTCAGTTGAATGCCCAACTCCTGATTTTGACTCCGGTCATGATCCAAGGGTAGTGGGATCAAGCCCTGCATGAGGCTCCGTGCTCAGCATGGAGCCTGCTTAAGATACACTCTATCTCTCTCTCTCTCCATCTTCCCCATCTCTTTCACTAGTGCTCTCTCTCTCTCTCTCTCTCTCTCTCTCAAATAAAAAATATATATAATGAATCAGAAAATAAATGACATGATTAGTACGCATGGATATACTTTTTTTTCCATCATCCATACTGCTCAACCACACAAATATGAAACTCTGTAATGGTCCTTTCTGAAATAACCCACTGGGTATCTCCATAAGAATACCCAGATTGCACATTACGTTCACCAGGTACACAACTTAGGTTGTCACCTCCTTACCAAAGTCAGCATTCCAAACACACCAGATTAGAGACCTTCAAATTATGCTGATATCTCCCTACTCCAAGTCAGCCATCAGGCTCCCTGGAATCTCTTCCTTTTCATGACCATTCCCTCTATCACATCCAGTGTGACAGGCCACCTGCAAGTGTTCATTTTCTCTGACCAGATGTGGAGGCACGGTCTTTTGATGGTCTTTGTTTCAGTGGGCTTTATAGAGTCTTAATGCCATATTCATACTTACCCCTAGATGTAATCACTTCAGGCTGCTCTCCCCTTATTCTCTCTCCCTTCTGAAGTTAGCCAGTAAGACAAAAATCATGAATGGCTAAACTGCCCTGGAAGGATCCCTTAAATTAACATTGAACTCCATTAATGTAATATCCCTCAACAAGTCTAAAAAGTCCCATTTCCCTTGTTGGAGCCAAGTACTGATTCTGCAGTCAAGCACCTGATGAGGTCCTAGTTTGGGTTTTGGCAGCAAGAGGTGAACAACAAACATCCTTAAACACTAGGATCACATTCTGCAGAGCAGATGCTCACCCTGTGAGACGCATGTGGACTGCAGCCAATGAAGGAGATGGCAGCCACTCTACGCACACATCTGGGAATCGAGTGGTCCATGACTTCTATCTAAGGGGTTTAATTTCTCCCTATGTATTTATGTCCCTTGCCATGCCTGCTTCTGTCTTTGTCTCTCTCTTTCTGTGGCCCCTTCTTGGTGTCTGTCATGTGTTTGTCTCTATGTGTGCACCTCTGTGTGTATCTCAGTCTATATTTCTCTCTCTTGGTGTCACTGGGCTTCTGTGTGTGTCTGGGTTTGTGTCTCTGGATGTTTACCCCCACCATCCACCCCATTTCTTTATGTCTTCCCATGTGTCTGTCCCTATTCTATATGTCTCTGTCTCTCTCTCTGAGTATCTCTGTGACTGTCTCTTTCTCAGTCTTGGGTGTCTCTTAACGTGAGGGTGTGTGTATGTGTGTGTGTTTTGATCTTCTGGCCATGTGTGTGTATTGGGTCTGTGTATGCATGTCTGTGTGTGAATGTCTCCCAGTACACACACTTCTCAGGATATAGGACTCTGCCAAGCACTTAGAGCTGATTGATTTCAGATATATTAAGTACACACAATCCAATGCCATAGCTGGTCCTCTCATCTCACACACTTGTGCCCACCCCTCCCCTGCCCCATCTAGAGTGACATATCCATCCGGTTCAATCCCATAACCTGCAAGATCTTCTGAAACCTGTCCGCACTAGGCATGCCAGCCTCGCCTTTTTCTGCATTGCTACCTGCACTGCAGACCTTGGCCCAAGCATTTGGGAACCTATTTTTCACAAGGTAGGCCCCCATTGGCCCAAAACCTCATGCTGAAGGAATGTCCACATGTAAAAGAGAATAGTGTAGAGCTTCAGTGGGTAATGTAAGGGTGTAGGGATCAGAGCCAAGCTCAGCCTCCCCTCAACACCTTGCAGAGGCCAAACAGCGTCTGAAAAGCACCAATGAGGCCCAGCACAGTAAAATCTTTACAGACTGTGTAGATCCTCTACCATTTTCTATGTAACAGAAGGCCTTGCATTCTATGGGTCAAGCTTGTGTGCCACCCTTTGCAAAGCTTTAAGCACCCAGGGTCCTGCCAACAAGCAGCTTCCTGTTCTCAGAGTGTTCTCCTGGTACCCACTGGTGCACCATCTCATAGAGAGGTCCTAGCACCCATGCTGTGAGCCAAGTGTGTGTGTTAAAGGAAGGTTCTGCTCCGGCTTTTAAGGCAAAACTGAATACATGGAGCCTGCCCTCTTGTCATCTTTCATGGCCAAATGGGAGGCTGTGGTGAACCTATTGTATTCCAGTCTTAACGCTCAAGTCAGGAAGCTGCCCAAGCAAGTAAACAGCACTTTACTTTGAAGAGCAGTGAAAAGAGGAAAGGGAGAAAAGCAAACACTAGAAGTAATTCAGAGCCCAGGAGCCTTCATGGGTACTCGCACAATTGGTTAAGGCCTCAGTAATCACGGGAGGGAACCTAACAATTTTAGAGGGTTTTCTTGCTGTTGCTGACTTCTGTTTTCCCAAATATGTGTCTGTGCCTCTCTGCTAAAATAAAGGCCAGATTCCTTCCAAGTCCTCCTGCAAGACCCAGGGCTTTCAGAACTCAACAAAGCTTTTATCATTTGCAAAAGATTCAACTCAACAAACATCATTTGAGAAAAGCATTGTGTGAGGGCTTCTTGTACAGACAGAATGAAGAAAGAATCATGGTTCCTGTCCTTTGGCATGTCGGGGACGAACAATTTAGGGGGACATGCACATACCTCTCATCTAAGGAGTGTTAAAAGCACTGAAGGGGAAGACTGTAAACCTGGGAAGATCTGGGATCTGAGACTCACAGAGGGACAAGAGGACAATCCAGGTAGGGGAACAGACTGAATAAACACCTAGGAAGGAGAAGGTGTGGCATATAATAAGCACATCCAAAAAAGTCTTACTGAAAGTATGTATGTTGTACATGCTCATGTTGAAAGTGAACTCAAGCCCAGACTGGCACTAAGAAGTTAAGGTGTTGCAGGGATTCCTTTTGGAAGTTACTTATATTAGAAGTCTTAGAATTCTAGGAGGGACGTTGAAAAGTTTATTCCAATTCATTTCTTTTAAAAATGAGGAAACCAGAGCTCCAAGGTTACATGCTAGGTCCAGAAGTGAGAGGAGAATTCAGAACTGTTCTCAAAGTCAATCAATCACTTTAAATTTGAATGCATACCATTGTAATCTGAATTTAAGGGATTAAAATAAAACTGATGTTGCCATTTGCTACTTTTCTGCATCAATACCATTAGGGGAGTAAAACAGTAAAGAATCCAGACCCTTGAGTTAAAAGCTTCAGCTCTGAAAGCTGAGCTGGCCACTTACAAGCTGTGTGGTCATGGCTAGGTCCCCACCCCTCTGAATCTCAATCTTCCCCTCTGTGCTGTGGGGATCATAATAGTGTATTACAGAGTGGTTGTGAAGATTTGGTGAGATCATATACCAAAATGGTTCTTACCAAGGTCATCAGTAGATAACCCCATCTCACTTGAACTCTGGACAGTGGTGTCTGACAGAACTGATGACTCTCCCATAAACAGACTCCTTCCCCCCACACCCCGCCAACTGACTTGGTGCCCAGGATGACCTTTCCTGGTGTCACATCTTCCTCTCTGGATACTCCTCAGGCTCCTTTGCTGGCACATCTTGTACACAAATTCTAAATGTTGGAGAACCTCCAGGTTTGGTTCTATATTCTATCGCCTTCTCAAGCAACATATTTTTCCTTGCTGATTCCATTCAATCCATTGTTTTAAATACCATCCAAATGCTGATGACACACTTTTATATCCATAGTGATCTACTTCTTCCCTGATCTCCAGACTCAAATGTCAAACGATCTGCTTGAGATCTTCATGTGGATGTCAGAGAAAAGTCTCAAACCAATAAGTCAAAACAGAATTTTCTGTTGCCCCACCTCCAAACTTGATTCTTTCCCATCTTAGTAAATTCTTCCCTCTATTCATCCATTAGTCAAGCCAGAATCTACAAGTCTCTCATGACTCCTCCAGTTCCCTCTCTCCCAACATCTGTCACTAAATCCTAATGATTTCACTTCCAAAGTACATGTTACTGCCACATGTCTTTCTTCCTCTCCACCACCACTACCGTCTTATCTTGGTGATTGCAAATGACCCCTAAGTAAGCTCCTAACTCTAGTCTTATACCTCTACAGTCATTTCTGCACATAACATCGAGCATAACTGTTAACAAATAGAATGCAGATCCCGGTGCTCTCGAGTCACATCCTTTGATGGCCTCCTGCTGCTTGGAGACTAATGAAACCACAAATAAGTCTTGTAATTTTTCCAGGATCTACCCACACTTCTTGAGCACCATTTTCCTCTTTAGTCATTCTGCTGCATTCCTACTTGCCTGTTTCCCATTCCTGGACTAAACTATGCTTTCTTCACTCAGGGCCCTCACATGTGTTATTCATTCTTGAGCCAGCAAACTCTTCTTCATTAACCTACTAGTTAAGAGCTCCAACTTGTGAGTCAAACTGTCTTACTGCTTGTGACTATGGACAGGCTCCTTAGTATTATGTGTATTATGTACCTTATTTTCATCATCTATAAAATGGGGATAGTAACATTATTTACCTCATATGGTTGCAAATATTAAATAAAATATATACTATATTGAGAATAATACCTGGCATATATGAAACTCTTCATAAACACTGTTACCTTTTTGAAAATCCCTATTATCCTTCAGCTCTAAGCTTAAATGTTCTTATAGAATCCTTACTTATTCTAACTCTCAGTTTAAATCCATCCTGTTTTAATAGAACCAAACTTAATTGGTCAGCAAATATTTATTTTGAGTCTTACTATCCATTTCTGCCACACTACACTCTAAGCTCTGCTGAACAGGACCTCATCTGTGTTTCCTGTAGTCCCTGGAGCCTGATACAGGAGCAGAAACAAAGTGGTAGGCACTCAATGTAATGACTGATTTGTGTCCCTGTCCCCAAATTCACATTTTGAAACACTAACCCCCAGTACCTCTGAATGTAGCTATATTTGGAGATAGGAACTTTAAAGAGGAATTGAGATAAAATGAGATCATTATGTGAGTCTTAATACAATATTAGTGGTGTCCTTATAAGAAGAAATGTGAATACACAAAGACACATGGAGAAAGTGTGTACAAGTAAAAAGACGATGTGAGGACACAGCAAGAAGGCAGCCATCTGCAAGCTGAGGAGAGAGACCTCAAGAGGAACCAAACCGCCAACACATTAGTCTTGGACTTCCGGCCTCCAGAAATATGAGAAAATACATTTCTGTTGTTTGAGCCATGAAGTCTGTGATATTTTGTTATGTCTGCCCTAGCAAACTAATACACTCAGTAAACACTCACTAAACCAAGTGAAGAGATAAACGTGCCATCCCAGGTCCCAACACATGGTAAGTATACCACAAAGGCTGACCCCTGTTATTAAAATAATGATGATCAATGTAATAATGACTTATTAACAAATCCACCCATGTACGTTGCCCAAGTGACAGAAACAATGTTAGTGGCCCTTAGTACTTCTCAACTGTGATACTAAAGTGGAATATAATTTGTTATGAAGATCTGAGAACTCCCTTTCTGGGCAACCAAATACCACTCTTAGGAATTCTATTTACTAACGTGCACATGATGGAAGTAGACTTTAATTTTTGTTTTGATAGACCATTGGATATGTAACATGGAAGGGCAGGCATTTCATACCCAGTATGCAAATATTTCTCAGATATGAAAGCAAAACTAGAATTAATGAGTACAATATTTTACTTCCAATATACCGGGTCAGTTGTTTTTATAAATATATCCTTGAACATTGACACATGTGTAAGTGTTTTCATATATATACTTGTGAGATATGTGTGTATATATACATATAATTTTCCACTTAAGGTGACCACATCAAATATCAAAATAGGGTCTCAATTTAGACATTCAAGTAGCCATATGACCCACATCTACCAAAGTGCCTTCACAATAAAGCCCTTCTATAGCTGGGCTATGTACCTGTCACAGGCAGTTGCTGGAATATCTAAACTCATGACAGATTGCAAGAGCTGGCACAGTTTTGACAGTAGCACCATCTCTTGTGTGGCAGTCCCTTACTACAAAGCTTCAAATGAATGCAACTAACTCAGCAAGTTATTGGCTCATAATATGAAACAGCATGTATATTGATTCTTTTAATAGATCTTGGAATTAAAACACATGATCCCTTTAAAAGGACTGTAAAGAATCTCACCAAGCTGATGATTCGACAGCGAAGTCTCATTGAAATAGCACAGGCTGTGGGAGAAAAGGTAGATGATTTCTGTTTTGAAGAAAACTCTCCTCTTACAGACTAATTTTTTATTGAAGAAGAAAATACATAATGAGGTAATATAATTGTGTATCTCACATAAGTAAGGGGAAATAAACAAAATGAGGAATAGCAAAAAGGTTTTGTGCTGTCAATACCATTCAACTAGCTGCTGTTGTGTAGAGGGTTGTATTGAGAAATCTGAGCTTGACAGGAGAAACTCCCTTGGTGGAATAATGATGCCCACTGTGACTGTGAAATGGACAGAAGAAGATGCTTGCTATATGTGTTGTCTATCCTAAAACAGATGTCTCAAGTTCTCTTCCAGGGTTAACCTTCTATGCTCTTTTCTTTTCCCTTCTTCTCTCCCCTTTGCTCTTGTGATTGGGATGAACAAGGTAAAATCCTAGAATCCCAACTTGCTCCTCTACTGCAAAGTAAAGCAACTGGTCAGAAATTTTTTTTTCCAAAAAATGAGGCAGGGGGCACATGGGTGGCTCAGTTGGTTGAGCATCTGACTCTTGTCCTAATGCCAGGGTTGTGGGATCGAGCCCCACATTGGGCTCTGTAATGGGTATGCAGCCTGATTAAGATTCTCTTTTTCTCTCCCTCTCCCCAGCTCATGACTCTCTCTCTTCCTCTCCCCCCATGCTGCCTCTCTGTCAAATTTAAAAAAAGTGCATATTAAAAACAAAAAGAAAAAAAAAAACTGGTCAGTCTTAGCTTTCAGTTCCAGGACTCAAAAGAGCAACCTTCACTCTTGACCTAGTGTCACTTTTTAAACAATATTTATTCATTTTTGAGAGAGAGGGGGTGGGGGGAGGTGTAGAGAGAGAGGAGGACACAGGATCTGAAGCAGGCTCTATGCTGTCAGCACAGAGCCTGATGTGGGGCTTGAACCCACTAACCATGAGATCATGACCTGAGCCAAAGTTGGATGCTCAACCAACGGAGCCTCCCAGAAACCTCACCACTTAGTGTCATTTTAATTGTGTGGGGCTTTGGTATATGCATTGAAAAGCAGTACCAGAATGCTGTCACTCAACTAATTAAACTAAACTGTAACATACAAGATGAGGTAGTTGCTAGAGACTCAGATGTATGAATGACCTCCGGGGTCCTCTCCTCTGATAAGGGATAGGTAGCTGAGACACCATCATTATAGTCCACTTACATGTGGAAATACGATAGCCAGAGAGCAATGCAGTGAGAATGGTTCAAAGCTCTGCTCTATGTATGAGGTGGTGATGTGATCATCATCAGCACCAAAGCTACAAAATTCATTCTCCTGTCTTCTAATACTTCTTGGTCATTGCTACACCTATCATTTAATAATGTCTCAGTATGAAAAGTCAGTGTGCCGAGACAATGAGCAAAGACAATTTAATGTAATCCCTTCACTGAACCTATGAGACATTATTTCTCTATAGGAAGATGAGGTTTAGGGAAGGCAAGTAACTTGTAATGGAAGATTAACAAACTAACACTGAAGCACCAACTAAAATGAAAGCACTAACAAAAGTGCTTTAACTTGAAACCCATGTTCTTAATCATTTGGCATACTATCACTCATCTCAATGCATAAGACATGCAGCAATACTGGGAAAGGTGAAATATTTCACAAGAGGTAATTCAGGCTATTTATCCATTGATCCACCCACCCATGCATCTATCTCTCCACCCATTTACCCTTGATTCAACAGAAATTCACCAGGTACCTATCACTGTAGTTGGTGGTACAAAAGAGTGACAAGCAACGCAGACAAGGTGCAAAACCTCAAGGAGTTATAGTTTAATGGAAGAAGAGACATTAATCAATGATGTGACTGTGTAATCACAAATTGACATCATGCTCTGAAAGAAAGGAATAAGTTCAATAGGAGCACATGACAAAGGAGGCTGACTTCAGCTGGGAGTCATGTCTAAGGAAATGAGGCCTGAGATGAGAATTGAAAGGCAAATCAACATTAATTCTGTAGAAGGGAGGTGGGGGGACAGAAGTGGAGCACTGCAGAGGAAAGAGTAGTAGCATATGCAAAGGGCCAGGGAAGGAAGGAAAATAAAGTATTCAAACAGCTGATGGCCAATGTGGCTGTAACAAGTGAGTGAAGGAAAGACTGATGTGAGAAGAGCCTAGGGAGGTAGGTAGGGGTCAGACCACTTTAAAAAGCATGGAACAGCAGCGGTAAAGCATACAAGGATTTGAGAGAGGGAGGGAATAGAGGGGTGGGAGCAACTGTTCTTTTTCATAATCAAGCAGACTTCAGGGGTGTAAATAATATAGAAGCATGGTAAAACTAGAATGGAAATATAGCAAACAGCAAAAAGGTTACTTAGTGGTTCGGATAAGAGAAATTGGCAGCTTGACTAGTTGGTGCCAGTGGTGATGATCAGAAATGCATGAATTTAAGAAACATAATGACATAATAATCAAATGAACTTACTGATGGATTGGATTCAGGAAGATAAGAAAGCAGGTGGAATCAAGGATAATCTCTAGGTTTCTGACCGGACCCAGAAACTCCAGAGGGCGTCCTTGCTGATTTTGAGGTATCTTTAGGGCACCAGAGTGGACAGGCAGTTAGGCTATATAGGAGTGAGAAAAGGGGTCAGAATGGAAATATTAACTTGAGAGTCCACTGCATATATCAGTTGTCTGAGGCCTTGGGGGTTCAATAGAGAAGGGCTACTATGAACAGCAGTGTTCAGGGAACCCTGGGCAAAACATACTTCTCAGTCACTATATTCTTGTAATCTACTTTCTCCTTTTGGAATGAGTATCTGCATCTTTATTCTACTCCCATTTCAATAGAACTTTCTATTTTCTTTTACAGTTCTCTTGGTTCTATTTTTTTCTGATTGTTTTGCATATTGTATTTGACATTATATATCCCTATAACCACTCCAACTTTTGTGAAATGAGGAAAGGATCAATCACTAGCCTTCAGAAGAACTGGATGAGACTCCAAGTGGTCAATTTACCCCAGCAGCTAATACAAGTAACAGATTAAATTTACTAACAGCACATTCAAAGGAACTCTCTGAGACTCCAAGATGGTTCTTGAAGTCTTCCTATCATGGATGCTAAAATGTATGAAAGTCATGGTGGGTGGGGACTGAGCCCAGAATGTGATGCCTAAGGATTCCCCAATGTTCAGTTTTAGGGTGGATTAAATTAATTCACCAGGGCTAACTGGAAGATTCAAAGATGTTAGGAGACACCAGCTATCAGAGCCATTTTTCTCATCTTCAAGCTTACTGCCTGAGTGATTTAAGCTTGAACTGATACACTGTTATGGAAATAGAAATGTAAAGATGAAGCAATCTCCAATGGCAAAAACTCCAAGAGATGTGAAAATACATGTACTAAGTAATGAGTTTAATCACCTGATAATTAGATATTAAGCACTCAAATTTAACCAACACCTGTTTCTACAGTGAAGTAAATCACTTCATTTCATTGTTCTCATTGCCCTCTGTTACATGTTTTATATTATCTAAAAGCCCACTTTTTCATATTTTCCTAGGCTGGGCTATGAGCTTCTTGAGTGGACAGTAGTATCTTTTTAAATTCTCTATGTCTAGTTCAGTGTCTGGAATATAACAAATGAATTAATTAATTACCTTGAGCAGGCCTTAATTCACAGAATTATTCCACAAAATAATTAATTTACTTTTTTTTTTAAATGAGACCATGGGGATGTTCGATTAAAGGCTTTTGAACCAAAATGTTTAATCCAATAGCCCTGACCACATCCAAATAAAATGAATATATTATTCATATCTTCCTTTTGAAAGCCGACTGATATGGTGAAATCATTTATATGGAATATTAAAACGGGAAATAGAAAAAAATCAGCCTTCTGTTCTTGGCAAAATTGCCACCAACTAGAGCTGGAGCTTTTGGAAAATACTTAATGTTGCCTATTATTTTTTTTTCTGAAGAGCTACTTTGTTCAAAGTTTAATCAAAGCCGAAAGAAAGCATTGTAATTGTAAACTGGTACTCTTCAGGATCATTTCATTTATTTCAGCTAATTCTAAGCAGTCAAAAGTTCTGAAAACAAAACAGGACATTCATTTTGTTGGGTATGTGTGAGGTGTCTGTTAAGGAAAGATAAGTTATTATTGTCCTAAGCAAAAAGACAGCTGATGAGATCCTAAGTGACAGAGTTTAATCCACGCACTTGTTGACTACACGGTTAAAGAGCTTTTTTCCCCCTTTCCATTGTTAGAGATATTTAAAGGTGAATATCTCTTCTAACTTTAGACAGAAGCTATAGAAAATAGTAACTATTTTCTCAGTACAATTTCATTTTCCTTAAAAGTTTTATTTAAATATTAAATTCCAACTCAAAGCAATTGTTCACATATGTGTTTACTAGTTCAAGAGCACCAACACGAAATGTGGGAATGAGGATCACCATAAAGCAAATAATGATAGAACAACTAGATTCATCTATTTTCCCAATATACGTTAGGCATGTGTTTTGAATTTTACATAGAACTCAGCATTGCTAATATTTTATTTCTAATAGGCTGGGTGTAGTATGACAAGCAAAAAGGCTTGGTTATGTTAAAGGTTTTCTGGTTTTAGGTTGGTCAAAAATACTCAAAGCTCATGCAAGTTCATCAGAAGTATAAGTGTGAAGTCTATGAGTTAATTACTACTACAGTTAGTTCTTTAAATTGTTTACCACATTTTTTTTTCTTTTTTGAGAGAGAGAAAGAGAGAATGTGATTGAGAGAAAGAAAGGAAAAACTTCTATTGATTACCTACCATTGTCTCAAGTGTCTAAGGACTATGTTTGGGATTTTCATAACTATATTCTTATCCATTCCTAAAAATTAAGAAGCTGAGGTGCAGAAAATTAAAGTGATTCTCCAAAGATTATTCAGTGAATAAGTGACAGAATCCCACTTTCAAAGAGCAATCTGTTGGACTCCAAGACGAATTCTCTTTCTATAAAGCTGTATTACAAACTGGTGAAAATGGTTCATCTTTAAGAAATAGATGAAGAAATAGATGAAGTTTTCACAGGAACACAGGCAAGCAAATTAAGAGAACATGATTTAAAATGTTGGATGTAAATTGGTAAACAGATGCATGTCACTAAATAGTCACATTTTTCATCATAATAGTTGGCTGTGGGTTGGCAAAGACCCCAGTAAAGCTGTTTTTATACAACAGAAGCACAGCTGGTTAACATGGGAATAAATCTGGTCAACCAACTAAGACTTTCAATTCATTTAATGCCAATTATCTGTATGGATTTTTTTTTAAAAACATAAAGTAACCCATAAATAAGCTGACCCATATTATTATTTTTTTGTATTTAATAACTTTAACTTTTCAGTCAACCTGTTTTTAATACCTGGCATATTAATCATTGCAAAAGCTAAAATACATTATACTAAATTTTATTTTAGACACTTTACCTAGGAGTATGCAAAAGAACATTTGAAATTAGCTGGAAATTTGTGTATATTTCAGATATGACATGCCATTCACTTTCACAAGTTTTTCTACTCTCCATGAACATTGTGTGGGCCAATTATCACCAGCCATTAACCCATTCCTTTTGTATAACACAGGTCAGCTGACAAAGTATGTTCTCACCCATTACCCCATTGATGGGATATTTAACTGACTTCCAGCGTGCAGCATTAAACTAAATAAAAGGGTTCTTATTTCACATACAAAACTAGTTTCTTAGGATTTTTTCTAGAGTTTGACCAACTAGAAGAAAATAAGTCTCTCTCATGATTTTTTTGTGCAAATTATTTATAAAGTGCCCCAATAGAGTCCACAAAATAAATTACAATAGATAAATAGCAGCACTCAAATATTGTAAATAACAAGGGAGGACACACATTTTTACCTATTCCCAGTTAAAGGTGTCATCAGTCTAGGGTTCTGAATTTAGGTTATTTAGAAAATTAATCACATGTTGCTGAACATAAATCTTAATTCCAGTGTGCATAAGCAGAAAAAAAGTACATTGTGTATGTATAATTATTCAGTGTTATTATTTTTAAAAACCCTATATATCATACCACAACAAATCAATATAATGCCACCAATGTGAATATCATTAGGCTCAGCATCTTAAACTCAGCATGAAATCTACCAGACCATAAATTTGAAAGGAAGAAATTCAACATCATTTCCATAAATCAAATTAACATCAGGATAAAATCTATTAGAGCCAAAAGTCTTATTCAGGGTAAAGTGGTATTTTCAGGGAGGAAAGAAAGTAGGTTCGTGATACTCTGCTCTATTAACTCCAAATCTTAAGAAATATATAATGATAGGAGAGTTTTGAGTCTAGTAGATCACAGTTGGCAAAACAATGCTTATATTATGACAAAATTCAATAACATGTATTTTTACTAAAGCAATACTTCCTAAATTTGTAAGGTTTTAAATTGTCTAGCAGAACATAGCATGAAATACAATTTTTGGATGTGGGTATCTTTGTATATAGGAAATAGAGATTCCATTAAGGAGATATATCTGACATATACACATACATATATATGTGAGAATATATATAATTATATACTAAATCTCACAGAGCTACAGAAATATAACCCTGCTTGCTTTATACATTACTGTAAGAGAGTATTATTTAGGAGATGACAATATTTTTTTTTTATTTTTTTAACTTAAATTATTTTGTCTCTTGCAGAATTATGTCCTCTTGTAGCCAGAGAGTAAAATCTCTTGGTAGCATAGCATGTTTGGAAATTTTGCATTAACACATCCATGAGGGACCAGCTTTCTCTCACCCTCAACAAGAGAAAAGGGTAGACCTTGCAATTCTAACCTAGCCTTGGGGTTTGGTTTATTAGACAAAACCAGTTCCCCTAAGTGATTCTTAAAAGAGACTTTCAAATAAAATTAGATCCAGCTTCCAATCCACACAATACCCATGACTATAACAAGTTTATATTGAAATTATATTCAAAACTATATTTAAATATTAAAAATCATTTTTATCTCCAAATACAACTAGCCCATCAGAGAAGACATTGAATTAGTTTAGAATTTCCCCCCTTCTGCTCTGTCAAGGGGGATGAAAAAGCTGGAAAAAGCAAAACAAACTCGTAGTTGAGAGAACTGATGGCCAACACAACCTGGGAAATAAGACTTCAATGGAACATGTCATCATTTTGAAAGCTATTGCAGACTGGATACATGGAAAGAACTTGCAGATACAACTGATGAACTGATGTGAGGTTTTCTGAGGAAATATCACTAAATTCAAAGGTGTCCAAAAAAAGATAACACTAGAAACTTGCAGATAAAAATACTGAACTGCTTTTAGAAGCCTGAAAGAATCACCATCAGAAGCCAAGGTATCCAAATAGGGACTCAACTTTCTGTTGGGAAAATACAAAGATGGTTTTCAAGGGAGAAAGCATCCCCAAGGCTTGCAGTGGAAGCCTGGACTGGATCTTATCTTCACTTCCACTCTGGCAGGAACATTCATGAAGGACATAACCTGTGCAATCCATTCTAGGATGCCTTGATCTAAATATTGTGCAGAAATAAATGTCCCTTTATCAAAAGAACTACCTGTAGCTTTACAAGCTTGACCAAATCTGGGTAAAATTCTAACATTCATTATTTTTAAATTGTTGGCAAAAACTTGGGGAAGATCTTCACTAAGAATCAGCATGGCTCCCTTGGATTCTTTGTCTCCCTCTCTCTGACCCACCCCTGTTTGTGCTTTGTCTCTCTCTGTCTCTCAAAAATGAATAAACGTTAAAAAATTTAAAAAAAAGAATCAGCATGGCTCCCAGATGCATCTCAGTTTCTAAGTTTGCAGGATAAGCTTCATAGATCCAAGGAATGCAACAAAATACAATGAAAGGTACTTAGACTTACCATAATTCTCTTTTAGGGAAGATCAAGGAGGAAAAGGCTAAACAAAAAATAAGGAAAAGAGAGGAGAAAAGAGGAAAAGGAGAATAAAGATGGGAGAGAGGCTAATAAAGAAAAATAAATAAAAAAAAATGAGATACTTTACCAAAAAAGGAAGGAGAAATAAAGAACAAACATTAGCAGAATATCTGTGAGATATATTACACAGTCTCTCACAATAACCTTGTGAAGAATGTCACTTCCACCCAAAGGAACAGAATGCCAACAAAACACTATTTCAAAGGATTGGGGGTACGTGGGCAGTTTTTCCCTTTACAATTTTGGATGGACAAGAAAGTAAGGAAAAATACCATCTCTCCCCCTTGGGAGGCATTTTTAATGCACATGAAGGGCTGTAGAAGGCAAACTTGTTTTAGCTGCACCCACTGATAACCTGACTGTACAAAGATCAGGTGTCCAGGACCCTCCACTACAGGTGATGAGATCATACAGTTTCAATTTGATTTCACAATATAAACTGAGTTTTTTTTTTTTGATGAAGCAAAGACCTGCTCAGAGAGAGAGCAGGGACCTATGTGAACCTCAAGCAGTTCAGGAAACCCAAACCTATTTAAGATGTATTTTAGACTAAGGGTATTGGACTAATGGAAATAAACAACAAAGCAAAACAACAAAAAACCAGAGTTGTACCCTTGAGGTATCTCCTAGAGGAAGACTATTCCACTAAGAAGTAACCCCTCGACTCCTGATTCCAAAGATCAGACACCAGCACCTTCACAATGCTTGCAACAATAGTTCTGTGATTTTATTTCAAAGTTCTCTATCCTCCAAGAGACAGACAGAAATGGTGTCTCAGCTCTTTCCATTCATCATTCCCCATGAAGTGTATTAGCTGCTCAAACCTGGAAGACGCCATTGCTAGTCACCATTTGCCAAAGTGTGTTTCTACAAACATGCTGCTAGATACTAAAACACGTTCTGGGAACAAAAAAGACTGCTGCCAATAAGGCTGAAGTTAAAGTTACAGTTGTTTGCTTATTGTTAGACTTCTCAGAGCCTTTAAGATGCCAATGTTGCCTGCAAATGTCTAAGAAAGAAATCAATAATGCAACATTTCCCGATCGTATTTCATCAGGGTATCTTAACTTTTTAATTTTGCTATAACCATCCTGACAGACAAACGTTATGTCAAACACAGTTTGGGAAATATGTAGACAAAGAATAGGTCAGCGAGATGGTGTGAGAAATCCATGTTTCATGTATTGCAACTTGCACAACTGCATGATACCTCACATAGGACCATGTCTCTCACTTGTATAAACAACAATAAAAAGTCCTCTGCATCTAAACCCACATGGATGTGACCTGTTGTATGCATGTTCACTGTCTTGCTTGAGAATATTTAATGATGTTTTTTCTACTCCAATCTTCACACCATTATTCAAAATAAAACTTAATCACATTCCATGGGATTCTTCAGTGTCCTTCATTTGTAGATGGTAGCAGTCTTCAAGTGAAATTCCTTAAGAGTGTTCCTCAAATAAAGCTTTTATTCACACAAAACAGCCCCCAAACCTCTATATTTGGGGACTCTAATAAGAGGTAAGTGGAAAAGTAAACACTAATGTTTCATTAATCCCAATGCTTGCATTTCACCCTGACCTCTGCTGTGCTCTGCTTTCTCTGAAGTGCGATATTTGCTTTTCAGTTCACCAAAAGCTCTGGTTAAACAAATGTTAAACTAATGGGAATAGTAACTGTGTTTTGTATAATTTGAGCCCATTACCAGCCACTTTATGCTTTATTTGTATACTTGTGTGTATGAGATGCCTTAAGTTCATCTGAGGAGATTTCCTCAGCAGGGTTAAACCCACAGTGTCTTTAAGGTGACTTACATTAGTATAGCTGCATGATTCACACTAATATTTCCAGCAGACCCTTCAAAATCAAGATATTTTCTTGACAGTAAAATAACAGAATATACTGCAGGCCAGATACTACAGAGGCCACTGAGATTATATATAATAAGCCCAGAAAAGGATCGGTGAAGTTAACCAGCCTTGAGAATTTCAGCTATACCACCTCCCTTTGGTAAAACGATTTCTAAAGGTTGTTATTTCAAAGGCACATCTCCCTCCAACAAACTTCACCTTTCCATTTCATCCCCACCCAGAACATGCCTGAATATCGTTTTGCTGGGCACCCAGCTCCCTTCTTCACCTACCTTGTGTCTCAGACATTTTCAATGATCCCCAGTCCTCAGCTAATACCATCATGCTCCAAAGTTTACCTCTGGGAGGACAAATAGCATGGTCTTCACGAACAGATGGTCTTTTCAAGGAAAAGCAGTTACATTTCAATACCAATAAATGTACTGTAAATAATGGCCTGAAAAGAATGTAGGTCTTTAGGGGGAAAAATATGAGAGCACAAGATACTATTCTTTAATTACATGAGATTTTTTTCCCTTCCCTTGAAGACAATACCAATTCCTAATGAAGCATAATGAATCGTAAAGAGGCACCAATGCTCATTCCAACAGATGTTTATTGATTAGTGTTGACTGAACGCAAACACAACTGAGTGTTGCCTGCTATCGTCAGTAAGTGGTGGGAAGTGGCACTGGCTCCCCCTTGTTATTTTACCTTCAAAGACAAGTTGACAAATCTATTTTGTCTTGAACAGCTGTGTTCTTATTTTTAAAGGGTTGGCTTACAACTAAGAAAGCAAGCGGAGGGAACAGCCTTTTGGTGTCCAATGTGTTATCTGGCAAGGACAGATTGTTTTAGGGTGCCATGAAAAAGATTTTTAATGAAACTACATTTTAAACGAGCAGCATATGCTGAGTTTTCCCTTCTGCTCCTCATCCTGCCATTTGTTAATTTTTGTTATTGTTGTTCTCCGGGACTCCTAAATTTTCACACAAGCTGTCTCGTCCGACACTAACACAGCTTGGGGTGAATTATCACTTGGGATGTAAAAACCTCCACCTCCTACTCCAGCTTTTTTTTTTAATTCCCATATTTTCCACATTTAATCAGGGTTCACTGGTAAGCCAGTTGACTGAATGACCAGAGAAGAAAAATAAATTCTCCCTTTATGTTAGTTCTCAAACCCCTAGAGCCCAAGATGTAACTTCAGAATATGTGTGGGCTCCTCAGCCACCTGAGCTGCACACCACCCGGGGGTCACAGTCCAGAGCAGAGGTCTCGAGAAACTCTGAAATTGGAAATTATGACAAAAAATTTCCCTTTAATACATAATGCCTCATATTAATTTCAATGATTCTCTGAGAATGATTCTGTGGCCCAGTTAAATATAAAGTTCAAGGAAATGAATTTCAGTCTTCAGCAATCTGAGTCCTATTTGAAAGCTGTCAGCTGACAAGATTAAAGGAATATAGAGAATAGGAAAATCTTTGGATAGCAGGTACTTTGATAGATTCAAGAATACATATATATATTTTTAAAAATGTGAACATACTTGGGAGAGGGGCCCCACTATTATCTTTGCTTAGAAGCCCTCCTGATGAGAATGACCTTGTGTTTGGAGACAAAAGCAATCAACAGCTGTGTCTGAAAGGTCTGGTTCAAGGGGTGATTTCAGTGTAGCACCATCGATGCAAGGGTGAGTAAGCTCTGTTTGGGGGCTAACCTTCTGTGATCTGTTGAGAACCTGGAGGGATTCACTCTTTTCTAGGGTTCCTTTTGGGAAGTAAGCTGAAGAAGAGTTTGCCAACAGAAAAAGAGAATACCCAACATGTGTCCATAACATGTGCATCAACCAATTTGGAGAGCAAAGGACCTTGAAAGCCTATGTAGGGTTTTGGGTCAGTTCTGGGCTCTGGCAAACCTCTCCTCTCCAGGCTTCTCTTTTCACTAGTTGTGTTATGCTGGATAAGCTCTGTAAATCTGCTAAAGTTGAGTCTCCTCACCTATAATGTGGGCATGACTATGTCCATTTCAAGTGTTTCTATGCAGATGAAATGAGCTACCATAGGGCCTATACATTAAGGGTACATTAAATGACAACAAAATATAATCATAAATATCATCGATGTCAATTCCTTATTCTGTCTCATTTCTCCCATTCATTTAGTCACTAAGTCCTTAAGATTTCAACCTTGTTGTGGTAGGCCCCAGAAAGACATGGCAAACTCTGTCACTCAACAATCTTGAATGGATGGTAATGTCTACCACTTGGTCAAAGATAAAGAGCTGCATACGTGAGGTGGCCTATCATTATCTAACCTGTGAACAGTGTAGCAAGATGTCACTAGTGTCCTAGTGAGGATGGGTACTCAAAACAAAGATGTTAGAATCAGGTGTGTGATTTGCTAAATTTAGCTGTGACACACATGTAAGGAAAACACTCAAGTGTTTCAGACTGACTTGGTAGCATATTTAAGAGGCTTGATAAGACCCAAGTGGAGCCTTGTGAGACAAAGGACCACTTAACCCTGGACAATAAGAACATTAATTTCACCAATTCAAGTGTGTTTCCTATGAAGAACTGAGGAGACTTGAGAAGCTTGTTTACCAATGACTATGTCTCATTTCTTGCCATATTTGGCTGGGAATGTACTCTTGGTATCCACGGCAGTAAACTATAAACTTCACTAAGTTTTATGGTGCAGGGAACTCATAAAAGCCTCCAATCTAAACCCTGCAGGGCACCTGTCCTTCATTCCTCTGGAGTCATGACTCCCACAGTTGGCCAGTTAGCTCTTCCCTGCAGGTTCCATCTTGCTCCAGATTTTGAACAATTAAAATTTCCAGCCAGGATCCATAGGTCTCAGCAGTAAGTAAGCCCTGGGGTCAGCCCACCTTTCTCATGCAGTTTTGTACCACAGTTTGGATAACTAAGTTCCTGTGTCTTTACTCAGTCTAGGTCTTTTGGGATTAAGGTTCTGCCTTGTTCTGAGGCTCTCTAGGGAACAGAAGGAAAATATTTACTGACCTTACCTGGCACTTTCATCACACTGGCACTTGATTGTTGCTCTTTGGTCACTACCTGGGCTTTCTTACTTCCATAGTTTTGCTCCTGGCTTCTTTCCCTCAACTCCATACCAATCTCCAACTCCTATGAAACCTCACCCATCAGTGGGGTTGACAGTGAATGTTAACAGTCTCCTAAAGCCCAGCTACATAGGGTGTATCTCTCCTCTTCAACTCTTCAGTACTTGATTCCTCACTTCTGGTGCTTCTTACTACTTCCTATAATGGTAATTAATGATCTGTGTTATCTTGCTACCTAAATTCTTGTCTGTCTTCGAAATGTCTCTTGTCTTGTCCACTCATATCCCCTCTACTCTATTTTCCATTCAAGCACTCTATTGATCTCATTGAAACACAAACCTGATTCTCTCCACTTCTGGCCTCTCAGTGGTTTCCTACTATATGTACCCTAAAGACCAAGATCCTAAACATAACCCAAAAGACCTCAGTTGGCCCTGTTTATATTTAAAGTCTATCTGACATCTTCAGTCTTCTCTAATTCTTAGGCTCTCACCACATCACTGTCTCCCTTGCCACAGAGCCTTTGTACATGCTCCCAGAATTTCTTCCCCCATCTCTCCCTTTACTTAGTTAACACCTATCCACATCTATATCTTAATTTAATCATCAATTTCTAACCAAGATTTCTTATAGACTCCCAACTAGAGCAATTCTCTTTGACTTTAGATCTTACAGCACTAATATGTCTTCTTCATAGCAGACATCAGAGATGTGATTTTGGTTTTGTATGTTTATTAATTCCTGGATACCCTACAATAGTATAAATTTCCTGAGTAAAGGGACCATGTTAGTTTTGTTCAACATTTTATCCATGGGGGTTTGCATAAGACATGTAAGAACTGCTCCATTAATATTTGCTGGTTGAAATTATTTGGGCCAAGGATTAGGTTTAATTTTTCTTATTACACAAATTTCTGGCACATAGGAGAGGCTCTCTATCTACATTCCACCACCAAAAAATATTGATATAATGTCTCAAAGCTTCCTGTTTCTCCTAATAGTACTTTTAAGCAGGACCATAGCAGCAATACTTCACAAGGCTCTATAAAGTCTTCAAGCACAAAATTTTGAAGACAAAAATTGTCTGTGCCATATATAAGGAAGAATATGGTCCTCTTGGGCCACAATGGCATTTCTCAACAACTGATATGGATTGTCTCATAATTGCTACAGCCACAGCAATCTATACGGGCCATAAAGGCAGGCCAAAGGGAACTATTATGACCTCTGAATGTTACTATTGACTGTTTGGCCAAGTTTACCCCAACTCCAAAATGATAGATGGGTTTTTACAAAATGCCCAAAAAAGAAAAAAAAAATAATAAAGCTGTGTTTGATTTCTGCACATGGTTTGGCCTCCATTTGCTTAGGAAATCTAAAGCCCTATTCAGCAAAGAGAAAAACAGTGAACTTGGTCTTCTAAATCTTGCTTCCAAATGTGATGAGTAGATGCTTAGCTTCTGCAATTAAACACCTACCTAATGGCTTTAGTGCCAGGCATTTAGGCCATTCTGGCCTAGTTCTTCCAACTATTCTACTGCATATGAAACACCTTCACCCAGCATGAGACACAAAGGCAGATTATCTTCTACCTCATCTACCTTGCATCTCCTCATGCTCAATACTGCCACATATTAAGTGTCACTAACACAATAAGCAAATCTAGTAAAGGATGGGTCTTTGTAAAACCAACTGTGTTTGTATGCAGAGAGTATCAACTTCACACCTATCTCAAAGACTGCACTGTGCACAGCAGGCAAGCACAATAAATACTAAATTATAAAACTTATGCTAAAAGCTGTATGTGATTTGAGGGGGGCTGAATTCCAGTTTCAGGTTCTGAAGCTGCCTGATATTCAAAGGTGGAGTTGACAACGGAGGCCAAAGTTGAAAGAAAAGTACTACACCAACTTCTGATATTACTAGCAGTCAAGTATACTAATGTAATGAACAATTTCCACCTTTATTATGACTACTCATAAATAATGATTCTAATGGCAACTCCTGACATTCACTAGTCCATGGCACTCATCATCCAAGACACACATATTGCAACTATTTTTTGTGTGTCCCACCCCTTAGGTGGAAACTCTATAACAGAAGGGATTTTTTTTTATCATTTTTATTCACTGCCATATCCCCAGCAGATGGGACAAACAAAACTATGATTATTTGTTGAAAGAATGAATGAGTTCTTACCATTTTCCTTGTTATGTCCCTATTGCTTCTCATGAATTAAGTGAAGATAGCATAAACAAAGAGCCGAGAGCTTGGGCTCCAGAGTCACATAACCTGGGTTCCAAAACTTATTAAATTTTGATCTTGGGCAAGTCACTTAAGCTCTTTGTCCCCACAAATGGTTATCCCTAAAATGGAGATGATAATAAGGACACTACCTCAAAAGGTAGATATAAGATATAATGAGATAGTAAGTATAAGGGGCTCTGCACATATCCTAGGCATACAGTAAATGTCAGCAAGTATTCTTATATTCTTACTGTACTTTTTGTAATTATTAATCACATAATTTTCAAAACAACAGCAAAAGGTAGGGACTACTAGTTTTTATTTTTATAGTCAGCACTTTGAAGAAGAGAGTGCTACTGCATAAAGTAGGAAAATGGTAAAGAGCAGAGAAATGTTAGAAAAAGATGAGAAGGAGGGAAGATAAGCAAGACAAAGAGAAACAATGCAACAAGAAGGAATCAAGAGCCACTAGCCTAAGAAATAAGAGGCTTCATGTTAGAGAATTTGGTGATGTTTGATCCTGTGAACATGTGGGAGTCAGGTGGGTTAAAAATTGACCCATACCTTAGAAGCTCCAGAACTGGCAATATACTGCAGTAAGCCAGAGTGTGAGTTGCGAACTAATAGGGTGGGGTAGAAATCCAGGCTATGAGACTTTGAACTCTGACTCCTTGGCAGAGGAGTCCTTTATTCTCAAAGAGAATAACAGCTCTAGCTTTTCCTTCAGCATTGGAGTGTTCCAGGACAATTAGGGGTTATCAGAGTGTATGCTCTATAGTCAGATGGATTTGAGTTTAGTCACAGCTCAATCACTTACAAGCTGGGTGGCCATGGGTAAGTTAGTCAATCCCTCTGGGCCTTTTTTTTTTTTCTTTTAAAATGGGAATACTAACTGGATCTACTCCACAGGGTTGGCACAGAAATTAAATGAGATAGTCCCTGAAAAGTGTTCCATGAAGTAAGTGGGCAAGAGAAACTTCCAATAATCATATAAGCACAGGCAGTATTTACTTTGCTGAATAAATGCTTCTCATAAAATTAATGTGTTTCCTCTTCCATGCCCTGACTTCCCCAAAGAAAATATATGATGTAAGCAAATCTAAAACCATCCCCAGAAGCATGTTACAATCAACAACTATCATTCTTAATGTCTTGGGCAAATTCGCTCAGTGTTGAAATACTAAAAACTCTCAAGGAAGTAGGTACTCTACAAAGACAAGTAGGAAAGTGTTTTAGGAACTTTGTCTAAAGAACAAGACAAATGCATCAATTATGTCACGGAGGTGGTCACAAGAAAGAGTTGAGAAAGAGGAAAGGAATAGAGGGTCCAATTTTAGCATTCAATATTCCCATGTGCATGTCCCCATGCCCCTGCACACCAGTCCTACCACAGTCAACCAACAAATCAGATGCTTGAAATCTGCCTCTACCATATCTACATTTGCCTTGGTACTTTCCAAATGTCTTCATTTCTGAGCTTTCCTTAGGAATACTGACAAGGAGAACAAATTTTAGTTTTGGTTCAAAGGCCAGTCATTTCAAAATGTCAAGTGAAATAACATCCCTGAGCCCTTCACTGTATTGATAAACTTAGACACAACAAAGAAATCCTGACCCACAGAGGTCAACCATTCAAGCAGGGAAACAAGTATGCAAGATATTTCTGCCAGCACTGGGAAAAGTATTTGGGAGCCAGACATGGCTTGAAGGCACATCTTAAAAGGGGCTCTAAATTGAGGTTCTGTGTACCACCAGGAGTGTCTTTGAGTGGGCACTGAGGGTAGGGTGAGGTGGGGTGGAGGTGAGGTGACACCCTGGTGAAATTGTTTGAGATTGCGGCTTTTTACTGTGGAGCTGGGACATAGTTTTCATCAGCCAGTCAGAGGGGTCCAAGAACCAAAAGAGGTTAAAAACCTAGAATGCACTTTCAACTGTCTCATTTTGTAGACAGAATGGCTGAGTCCCTGATAAAACAGGAGTGTTTCTCTCAAGATCATTTACCTGCCAATGGTCTTGCCTTTGCCACTAGACAAGCATTTTGTTTCTTCCATGTGTAAAGTCCTATTTTCACGTAACTTGGAGAGTTCTCCTTGCTAAGAGGACTACAATTTATGCTCCCCTTCAAACATTTTGATTTATGTTTAGTGAGAAAGTAGGCATCCCTGAAGCACTTATTTAAAAGAAAGCCAGCCTGCCGGATCAGCAGTGATATGCAACCCTCATAGAAGAATCCACCATCCACCACATCAATAGCCAAGAAAAAAGGTCATAAAAAGAAACACATTGAAGTTTCCAAGCCTCAGAGAGGTTATTACACACAATAACAAGATCTTCTCTTTGTGTGGAGTTTGAACACACTGGATCTAAAATGACACCTTGGTAACAGCAACCAAGATGCAGTCACTGTGTTATCTAATAATGAAAAGTTGAATATGAAATGTTCCCTTCCACAGCCCCCCTTCACAAATTTAAATCAAAGAGAATCTCTCATGCCAGATATGGATGTATTTATAAATAGGTATCTGTAGCCTGAGGACAAAAGATTTATACACACAGCCAAATAAGGACACTGATATTTTTAGGCCAAATTTCTATTAGCTCTAGTTATTCTGCCTATTAATTGATAAAGACACATGGCAAAAGAGAGAGAAAACTGGAATATTTAGAAGTTGGTGGTTAACTGGCAGCATTCTGTTTCTAGGTGTTATGCAGTTTGAGAACAACCATGAGATTATGAGATAAGAGTATCATCAGGCAAGTGTACGGTATTATGAAATACATTTAGTGTTTACTCTGTGCCAGACACTGTGCTATGTAGGAGTTTTTCACCTACTATCTCAGTTAATCCTCACAATAACTCTAGGGGTGAGTACTAGTGTGAAGTCCAGTTCGCAGGTGAGGAAACAGAGAACCCAAAACAGGTTAAGCAACTTGCTGCAATCACATGGCTAATGAACCACAACCTAGATTTAACCCCCAAATCTGTGTGCTCTTCCTCACTATGGTCTATGGTCTTCGCTAGCAAATTTGGGGAGGTTTTGTCCTAAAGCTGAGTTTATAGGGCCACTTTACATGCCAGTTAGGACCTTAGCACTTTGTTTAAAATTTAAATTACTTTATTTCTTCCTGAAAAGGCAAATAGAACACGAAACACCTACAACATACTATACTGTAGTCAGAGACCTGAAATTACTCATGTATAATTAGCTATATCCATGATCTGAACATCTAAAATATCCTTAAAAGCCCTACTATAAATATGAGAGACTAGAATAGTTAAATAGCTAATTAACTAGCTATTGTTCTTCTTATCACTTCTTGGCATTTCTACTTAGTTCTCTGAAACAACCCCAACCACTATCGAAGCAGAAGGTCAGAACCAAGGGGTCCTTGCATCAACCATGGAGAATGGAGAGGGTGGGAAGGTGGTGAGTTTTACTCCCTAAAGTTACTAAAAAACTTTATATATGTGTGTATGTGTGTGTGTGTGTGTGTGTGTGTGTATATATATATATATATATATATATATATATATATTTTTTTTTTTTTTTTTTTAACTCCACCACCCAACCCCCTGCCTCAGGAGAAGATCCAAAGCTTCTCAAAAAGGCTCAGGACCTGAGGTGGGGAAAAGAAAAAGAAAAAAGGAAAGAAAACTTAAAGCTTAGAAAATTAACTGAACAGTCCCTTCTGCATTTGGGGGCTTAGGAATTCAGCAGACAAACACAACTACACCATTCTGTGAAGCTATCAAAACGCTGTTCTTTCTGACATTGTTTTGATTTCCCACTCAACATCTGAAAACTGTTTTGACATAAGTAGCTAAAATTGTCATACTGAGGCTGAGATACTCCAGAGCCAGGACCCACCAAGACTCTTCTAAATCACCTCCTCAAAGCACCAAGGAATATCCTGACCTTGGTCTTGTGGTTCTGAAGAGCTTCAGGAGTGAGTGGGCATTTTAGACTTTCAGGTTGTTTATGTAGTCAATGCATTAACACCTCACTCATCAAAGCCAGAAACACAGTTTGTAAGTTACTGTTTCCCTCAATGCATTTTTTATCGAATATTTTGCACATGCTTCTATTTCCCAGATTCAGGGAAAACAAGATGTTTAGTTGAAAATGTTTACCATGGAGGCCTTATAAATTACATGATAGTCTTGGGAGAGGAAAGTATTTTGCCAAATACCAGCTATGGGAATAAAATATTTTAGAGATTATGTTGGGATCACTTTGTTTTCTATTGATACAAAAACCCTTCCTAAGTAGAAATAGCTCAAGCAGGGGTACAAAAGTGTTGATGAAGCCCACTTAGGACTTGCATGCCCTCACAGAACACTCCAGGTCAATGAGGCGCTCTGCAACTCTAAGAGGTGTTGGGGCTGCTCTTCAGTGACTGAAGAATGAGTGGGTTACTTAGATTCTCAACCTGCTCACAGGTAAGTAAGCCCATGTGACAAGGATACATATTTTCAACAAGAAAGAAACAGTAGGGCCCCCTGGGTGGCTCTGTCGGTTAAGCGTCCAACTTTGGCTCAGGTCATGATCTCGTTTGTGAGTTTGAGCCCCGCTTCAGGCTCTGTGCTAACAGCTCAGAGTCTGGAACCTGTTTCAAATTCTGTGTCTCCCTCTCTCTCTGCCCCTCTCTGCTCATACTCTGTCTGAGTCTCTCTCTCTCTCTCTCTCTCTCTCTCTCTCTCAGAAATAAATAAACATTAAAAAATTAGGAAAGAAACTAAAAAAATGACTGTCATTGCCTGCCACATAAAGAAGAACTATGGAAGTGAATGAAAACTATGGAAGTGAATGAAAACTTTCTTAATGAAAGGTTCTAGTAACTCTGGGGGATGAAGCAACAGCTCTTCCCCAATGTATGAAGGTTGGCTGACAGGACTGTTCCACAACAAAGACATCATGTGTCTGACAGATGGTAATACACTGTACTGACTCCTTTTCCTAATTTAACAAATTTGCATTTTGTGAATTTTCTCTTCCCAGCGAAAAGATATCCTAAAAGACCACCCAAACGTACACTGCTCTTTCCCCCCACTCTCCCTCTTTCACATTATGTTTGACACGGTCTAAGGAAACCACTACCAGCTTACTAAATTGACTCATCATCCCAGCTACTGATGAGTAGCACACATTCCGTCACAGGCCTGAGTGTTAATCCTCCATGTTTTCTGACTCCGATGAAGTTTCACTTCAGGCCAGAGGTAGTTAACTGACGACACAACAAGAAATCCTGTTGAAACAATACACGAAAGTATGCATTTGTGATCTTCACTTGAAGAAAAGAAAGGAGCCATCACTTTATCAGATGCCTGAAGGTTCAATGCCTCTGCTTTAGTTAGAGGTTGTTATAACTAGCCATAAGGCTACAACCTCTGTTGCACTGCAGAATTTCATGGGGTTTGGCTATGTCATTTGGATGACATAAAGGCAGAGAAGGGCTTCAAGCTCTGGTGAGGCTATCTGGAGAACCAGGCTGTCTAAGGAGCATCAAGTATCACTCAAGTTCGGTGTGGAGAACTCAGCCAAGTATAGCTTGCTGCCACAGAAGGTGAGGGGTTTCTTCCGCCAATGCTGGACATATTTAAATTCCAGCTGAAGGCCATTGTGAGGGTGTTAGAGGAGAGCTCTACATAGGAATGAGAACATCAGTCATTACAGGATCACACTAAGAGTCTAGACTTGACAGATTCTTCATTTTGACTTTCTGAAACAGGGGGAATTCTATCCTACAGGGGTACCTCTAAATTAGGCCCCTTGTTTAAAGAGCAGTGCCCAATTCTGCCCACAATGTTGGAATTTCTCTTCATTTCCTTACTTTCATACTTATTATACTTATACCTACCCCATGCTCTTATACTGTGGGTAGAAACAAATTCTCTCTCATCAAACAGCTCGTATTCTAGGGTCTGAGTATGTGGAGTAGAGGTAGAGATGGGAAAAATAATAAATAAAAAAGAAATGCTCTAATAGCAAGAGGTGATCTGAAGAAAATGATAAAATAGGGGAGCAGACTGGATGGTTACTCAGTAGGGTAGAGGAAGCTACTTCCACTCAGGGACCAGGAGAAAGCTGTCAAGAAATGAAAAATGAGAAAGAGCCTGATGAGAAAGTGGTGGCCTCGTGTAAATATCTGGTGCAAGAGAATTCCAGGCAGACTGAAGCCCAAATGCTAAGGAGAAGACTGTGGACTTGTGTGTTCAAGGAAGAGAGAAAACACCAGCATGGGCACAGCCTTAAAAAACAAAATAATGGTATGAGAGAAGAGAGAAGCAGTGCTGGGGTCACAGTCCAGAGGTGTGTTTCATTCTATAAACATGGGAAGCCACCAGAGGGTTTTAAGCAGAGGAATGACATAAATTGATTCTGTTTCAAAAAAGGTAATGATGGCCATTTATCATAATTTCCAATGTGTGCTAAAGTTAAACATAATCTTAACTATGAACCTAAAATTATGATGTACAACACCTTTCTGATAACAACACTAATTTTTCCCTGAAAATCTTTGTAGTTATATTATCAAAAAATATCTACAGACACAACAGCTACAGAATTTTAATTGTTATTCCACATGACAACAAAAAACCAAACCACCACCACCACTGGAAAAAAAAAAATGGCATGCCCATGGTAAAATAAAATTGGTGAATGTTTAGTTAAGCCAAATAAATAGATTTCTTGGCTATAAGAAAGTAAAAATTCTCACAGCATCTCATAGAAATGGAGTTTATGCTTCTCATAGAAGCAGGACATTATGCTTCATGTTATTCTTGAATCCAAATAGATGTTTTCTTTTTTTTTTAATTTTTTTTTAAAAGGATTAAAATGTTCATTCATGGAATGCCTCCATACTCAAAAGGACTTAATGTTGTCCTGTTCTAAATTTCAGGATAATTCCTAGGTTTCCAGCTGATTACCTGGTTAAGACAACATAAGGCAAATAGAAAATGGGCCATTGCTAATGTGACAAATAGCCAAATTCTATTGCTGTTCTTGAACTGTGGTCTCTGATTTCCTGCTACGAATAAGTAGGTCATCAGTGGGGACCTGCAAAACCCCTTCACTATGCTAAGACTCCCACAGTAGCAGTGCCTGGCTGGCATTATCTAACCTCATAGATAACCTTAGATAACACCATCACCTGACATTCTACCCACATTGTTACAGTTTCATGGCAAGGAAAATATTGAAGAGCCCCCACATCGAGGCTAAGTGATGCCCTTGATAATTAAGAATTCTTATGGAGTTTCTAGAATGATAAACGGTCAAACAGAGAAGTTAACAAACATAAAAAACTTTAATGTGAAATGGCCTAAATGTGCCAAATTAACCTTAAATGAACTCAAAAGACCTTCAGCTCCAGAATCGACATTAATCATTTTCTGGAACTCAAGGAAAGGCCTGATGTAGTTAATTTTAAATTTCACTTTATGATGGAAAGCAGTACAATCCCACAGGATTCAAGGTATCTATTAGTTTACATTCTTGCCAGGGTCAGCCAAAAAAAGTCCACTATTGATCTGCTATTAAAAATCAGTTGACTTCACTTCTTTCTGAACAGGTTCTCCCTGATTGCTGAGCACTGGCTGATCTTACCTCTACCTAGTGACAACATGAAGAGATAAATAGACTATTCAGAGAGAGCTCTTCACATTACATTAGCTGAATAAATAGTGATGTATGGGTTTCTTCTCTCAAGTGCTGCCTTAGCTTGTAAAGATGAGAGCAAGGGAGACAGGGTTTATAAATCCTATTAGAATATTCACACAAACACCTAGTAACTTTCCTGAAGATCATTAAGGGAAACAAAAAATATGAACATTTTGTCTTTTAATTGTAGCTTTTGAGACTCCAAGAAAGGCCCACAATAAACCTGGGAGATTTAGAAGTTAAATGGAATCACAGAAGAAAAAAACCTAATATACTGTTTTATGAGCAGTATTCAAAAAAAAAAAAAAACAAAATAGGATGAAGGCCCTTGTAGTACTTTGGTAGGCTAGAGAATTAGCACAAACCAATTCAGCTGAAGTGAAATATATTATCAAAATTATTTTGCTCTGGGAATATTTCAGAATGAGTTTTTGTCCTCCTTAATCTGTTTTTAAGGATTCTGTGCTCAATTTCCAGTGTGGACCATTTCTTACAGAATGGAAGGAAACTGAGCCAGGGTAACGGCCTAGGGCTGATTATCTATATACTAAAACAATGTAATCAGTGCTTCAGAGAGCAGCTTGTCCATTCGGCTCCACTATACACACAGAAAGAGAATGGGTTCTCAACAGCTATGACATCAACCACAGCCTCTGTTCTCTTAGAATCTTTAGAACATCCCAGTGACTTTTATACATAACTTGCATGATCACCAAATCCTGAGTTTCCTATTAGTAAATTAGAGATTGTAGCAGGGCAAAGACAGCAGGTGAAGTCCTATGCATTATGTATTAGGATTCTTTCTGACAAAAAGCAGAGGGCATTTTTGTTGACTCACATAAACATACCCCAGAACAGCAGGCAGAGTTGGCATAGGCCTTTGCCCCTCTGGCTTTTGGTTTCACTCTCTCAGAATGAAGGTAACTGCCTGGCCAGGGAATATGGCCCCAGGAATCCCCCAACCTAGTAATCAGAGAGGAATGGGGAATCAGAGAGAATTTCCCCAACAGAACCTGAAAAGCACAAAATAAGCACAGGGAGAAGCCTGCCTTGGGTCAAGTGTCCATTCATTTATCACCCCTGTGGCCAAAGGAGGTTAAGTACCATACCTCATCTGGTGATGAGTGAGGAAGGGATTCTGAGCAGACCAAAAATAACAGCCTCTATGGATTGGAAGGACAAGGCACAGAACACAACTTTATGAATTCTGATTAACCAAGTACACAAAATTATCAGGTGCTTATAGGATCAACATTCCGTGACTTCCAGACGAATAGTACTTTTGCCTCTTATTAAGTGGCATACTATCCTTGACATACCAGATGGCACTCCTTAGTCACTAACTGCTGTGCATGCTCTACCCAGTGGTTTTTCAGCAGTGGTACTCTGAACTTCTCATGCTGGCTTCTTATTGCTTTATTATTAGTGCCTCAGACCAGGTTCCCCAGAGCAGATCCTGAGAGAACTTAGGTGCCAGTAGATTTCTTGAGACATACCCTTATGGAATTGGAGGAGGTAAGACAGTAAATAGAAGAAAGCTACTGCAAGGTATATTAATTAGTGGGTTCCTGCTTTGAACAACTGGGGCTCAATCCACCGGCAGCCTCCTAGAGACAACAACAGACACATTCCTGAGTTTCCCATTGGTGGCCAATAGAGCTAGAAGACTGACCCTTCAACTTCCACTTGCCATTTGCTGAGGGCTATTTCTAGGGTGACACTAACTTCCCAGCACTTGAAGACTGATCCCTGCACTGGTGGGAAAAAGCCCTGAAGTAGTTAGGAGCAGTTACTTGTAATAGAATGGCCTGCCTCAGTATGTACAAGGAGGGTTAGTCCTAAGGGATATGGCCAAAACACATGGCTTTGATTTCCACCAGTAACACACAGTTATGGGAAAAAAAATGATTTATTTATTCATCAACTACTTACCCAGCTCCTATTATGTGCAGGTACTCTTCTAGGAGCTGTAAATACATTGAGGGACCAAACAAAGATTACTTTCTTATTTAATACTCAGCAAAACTGGGCTAGGCAGAGGTGGATTCCATGGGCTACATATCACAACCCTGTCCAAACATCAGCTTTAAGCGTGGTTTGTAATTGGGAAATAGCAGGATAATTAGCATTGGGCTTCCCCATCACTAATCAAGGTATGCTGAGGTCTTTAAGCTAGTAATCAATTTGAATCAAGAACTAGAGTAAGCAGATAGGTATTGGAAGGAAGTCGTTTCCATTAAAGGACACTGAGATAAAAGTTTTGTTTTCACAACCCTTTTGGGACTCCTTCCCTGTGGTAACCTGTGCCCAGAGGCACTGCAGAGTGGCCTGCTCTAACTCTGACAGCTGAGTAGGGTGTCAGCTTCTGGACTGGAGAGGACTAATGTTAATTTGACCACCTGGGGATTAAACTGGCATTGGTGACTTCAAATATGTCCTGCAGAAACTAACTGATCTCCATTTCAAACACAAAGTATTCTGCCTTCCAAATGATACAGAATTCCATTTTATCTACATTGGCCAGGTAAAGCAGCATATTTGCCAAAATTCTAGACATGGGGAGTTATTTGTAAAGCCTCAGAATATCCTCAAGTGTTGCCTTAAATAAACCCATCACACTTATACAGAAAATAGTGAACTGTATGTATAGGTAAAAGACAAGTTAGACCTATTCTGAGGTGGAAAAAAGGTATAAACAAGTAAAGCAAATTTCTATTGTACCCTGAACATCTATGTACATAACTTAGAATATGCTAAATGGCAATTTTACTTATTCTGGTTATCTCTATCATTTGGCATTTCCCATCTCAGGGAAATGAGTCTGACTTCAAAGGGTTGCTTAGCTGTGAAGACTCTAGTTTATCTGATTAATGGCTACTGAAACAAATAGTCAGAAAATTAAGTGTTAATGGCAGTCTGGATGAGTTAGTGTGGACTATATAGCAGAATGAGCAATACATGTGGCACATGCCCTTGACAGACACCATTCATTGATTGCAGCTCACTCTCTCAATGTGCCCAGAATGAGCCTCAGAATCTTCCATGGTCCAGTTCTTCAGACAGTCACAACTGATCTTGTGGAGACAGTACTCAAGATGAAAGCTAATTGATACCCATGGTTTCTTCAGAGAGCCTGGGCCTCTTAACATGCCATTATTGAGAAGGAGTGGTGGGGGGAAGTAGGGAGGAAGGAAGGGACAGACAGGTAGGAGAGAGGGAACAGGGAAGGAAAGGAAGGAAAACAAAATAAACTTTTAAAATAAGTACCTCCTCCTTCGTTCTCTGCAAACACTGCTATTTCAGGATTTAAAGTGAAAGGGATAAGCAGTTGCTACATGAAAATATGCCACTCTGGCATATTAATAATTTTGAGCTGAAAGCAACTAAAAAATAGCAGATGTAAGAAGAGCTCTCTCACTTCTCCCTTTTACCTAAAAGCAGGACATAAATTTCCAGTGAGAAAGGTAACTTCCCTATACCAGGAAGACAAGAACAGTCTTACCCCAGAGATGAGAAGTTGATGCTAAATTGAATTTATATACACACACAAACCCACGGAAATAAGCCTTATCTTCCATTTGTTTCCTGTATGTATTCTTAGCCACTTTCCCACAGTTTACACTCCCAGCACAAACCCCATTTTCCTTTGTCTTGTTGCATTTCCACAGTTTATCATTCCGTTAAAACCATTCTTTGGGTTTTCATTTCCAATATATGTGAAAGTCTCTGTGTATGTGTAAAAATATTAACATAAAACGTGAGTATCTTCCTTTTGTATATCAGCCTTTGTCAGTTTAATTCTCAGGACCAGACACAGAACATAAAAGGGTAGGAGAAAATTCTCTCTTCCCTGCCCCTGCACACAACAATTTATAACTGTCTACCCTGAAACTGTATCAGGCTGACTTTCCTGAGAAAACTCAGGCAAAATCATTCTTTCCAGAAACAAAGAAAGAAGAACAAAAAAATGACCACAGCCTTAAGACAACTGAGCAGTTCTCAGAGGGAAGAAATTGTCCAAATAAAACTCAAGGGCACTCTACCTTTAGAAGGATGGTCAAGAAAGACAAAATATATAGAGAAAGATTAAAATTCCAAAGACATTTTCTTCTCAACACTCCTCATTTTTTCTTCTACTGTGGTTACTATACAACGAATCGTTCCTTTTGCCATATCACACAGATAGCTATGATTGGATCTCTCTCAAGAGTCCAAGGGACCCTGGGTAGGAGAGTATAATATAATCCATATATATATATATATATATATATATATATATATATATATATAGGTAAACTCTGTAAAAGTTTTCATCATACCAGCTACTTCTGTTGGTGACCCAGATCATCATTCACCAGGTATAAATGAGGTTGGTTGTGAACAAGGTTAGGAATTAGAGCCAAGGATGATCTATTAGTTCATCTTGCTTGTCTCACGGGGAAAAAAGCAGAATCATTTCTCTGGAGAGTTTTCTTGAATGGTTTCCCAATTCTAACTTGAAACCACATTCAAAATCTTGTGACTTTCCTCTTTCTTGAAGCCCACCAGTAATTAGTTGTTTTGCCACTTCCAAGGCAATGATACCCAACACGAACACACAAACTATTAACACACAACATCACCCACTTTTATACTGCAAGCTCATTTTCAAGCATTATTTGTTTTCATAAACTTAAGCTAGGATGACTCTTTCCTCACTGCCTTTAATTAATAAAGAAAGCTTAATATGCACTTTTTCCCCCCACCAATCTGGCACTAAAAAATGCTGAATTGCGGTTGCAGTAATTTGAAAGAAGAGTTTGGGGCTATTAGAAGAAATTCACATCAGGCATTTCTCTCCATGGCCTACTTAGATTTTTCAAAGTGAAGGAATGTTTCAAGGCAAATAAAAAACTTGGGGTACTGGAGAAGTCTGCCCCATCTAAAGTCCTATTTTTCAATTTTCTACACAAAGACGCCTTATGGTGCATTTTAATAATGTAGCTTGAAATATATTTTGAAAGAGGGAACAAGTTGTAATCTGATCCAGGACAGAACAATGCCTCACATAGATTCCTGAACAAGTATCTGACTGTGGGAGCCCTGCTCTTTTGTCTCCTGGGTAATTATTTTATACATTTGGGAGGTTTATAGGGAATGTGTATGAGCTTTTCAAGTAAAAAGGTGTGAGGCTCTGACTCTTCCTGGAAATCTGAAAGGAAAAGAGAATATGAAATTAACAGGTAGCCTCCCATACAGAACCAGAGAGATCCCACAGGTCACCCGCACTGCTGAATATTCCAAAGTTACATTTGTTAAAAATGCAGAAACAGCTTGAAAACATACCTGACTTTACCTTTTAAAAGGATTAAAAATTTAAGTAGCTTTATGAATTTCTCTCCCACCTCCCTATTCTTGATTCTATCCCTAATGCCCTGATAGGATCTGTGGTTGCTTCATTTAAATACAGCGGAACTGTGAACATGTCCTTTTCTAAATAAACCCACTCTAATACAAACGTAATAATCACAACATCTCTCACTCACTAAGGTGTTTCCTAAACTAATTCTATGTGCCACACACTCATCCAGGCAGTGGGGATACATGTGGCCCCATTCTCCTGAGCTACAGGCAACTGGAGAAGACAGATTTTAATCAAATAATCACACATACACAGTAGGGTTTCAAACTGAGATAAGGAGCAAACACCTGTGAGATGAGGGCAGACTTCCCTGAGGAGGTAAGTGAAGATCTGCAGCAGGAAAAAGGGTTCAGGAAGCTGGAGGAGAATGGACACTTCAAGACGGGGGATGGGAGGCATGGAAGCCCTAGAACAGGATGGAACAGGGCCAAAGCCCTAAAAGCAAAGGACAGGTGGTTTGGGCGGGGGGTGGGGGGGGCTGCTTTGTAACACATTCTCCTATGTATGCTGGCAGCATGCACAATTTCAGGTTGATGAATATGAACAAATGTGCTAAGTGTTGTCAAGATCGCCCCCATTGAGGGGCAGTTTGGGGTCACAGGTGGAGAGCATCTTGCCTCAGGGCTTTAGCCTCAGGCTCTAAGGAGATTCTGGGCAGGTGAGTGGATCTGAAGTATCTGGGAATGTGAGAAAACAGATAAATGGTGACTTTTTCTGTCTCCCAGTGGCTCCTATTTAGGCAAAGCCAAGTTTCTCACAGGTCAGGCCTTTCTGCCCCCAACCTAGCAGATGCTGTTATTATAGGAAGACAAGTGAACAGTGATTCCCCAGAAATCTTTGAGGATAGAGTAGACAGCCTTCTTGCCAGGCCAGTTTAGCTGCAGAGGGTTGAAATGGCCACTTTCCCACACAAATGAACTAGACTCTCAAACTCTGCCAGCATCTGGGAGAGGAGAAGAAGCAAGGCCTTAGCTTTGGTTCTACATAGAGCAAGACACTGTTCTTTCATACTGGGGTTAACTTCTACTTCATCAACAAGGGGTTTACAGATGACCGTGGGAGACAAGAGTCATTCCCAATAACTACTTCACGATGGCATAGTAAGGTCTCTGAGGGCTGGGCTTTTTGGGGGTCTGAAATATCAGAATACAGTATAAAGAAGCTTCTATAGTGTAAAACATCTATAGCTAAACAGAAGAGAGTGAGGTCGCTAAGTTGTTCAACCAGAAGCACATCTGCAGTGAGTGTGGTGTCTTCACAGGGACTCCGTCTCGGGGAACACAAAACCTCCACCTTTTGTCCTCACCTTTCTCCCTCTCTCAATTTTTACATGGCTTTATTTTTAACAAATTGTGTTCAATTTCCCAGACATCATTATATCGAAGTGACATGTTCCTCTCCACAAACATCAGAGAGAGAAAAAACCAGAGACAGATGGCAGAGGATTTCTTTTCGCGGGCACGGTTTTCTCTGGATAGAGAACTAACTTTTCTCAAATACAACAGAGGAGAAGGGTCGGAAAAATGGATGGAAAGACAACCTTAGAATATCTTTGTGTCCTTTTTCTTCCCTTTAAACATGAGTGGCAAATAATAACCCTCATATTTTATGAAAGCTTATTTTGTTGTTGTTTAAAAAAGCCAAAACAATTTAACTATGGATGGTGTCAGTGTTCTGCTTTGTATTTTTCCATATTTTCCAAAATATCTACAATGAACAAGTGTTATCTTTACATTAGAGAAGACAAAAGTCCTCCAAAATGAGATCTCTGTCTGTTTGTGCTCAGGGAGCTATTTGGCATTACAGGAGAGAGGGACAACATAAATGCTTGTTTGCTTCAGTTAGAATGACTTCTAATTCTATTTCCTGTGGATTTTCCTAGGTCGCTAGTTCATTTCAATCAGCTATTAAGTGAATAAATGTGAAATCTTAAAATACACAGAGAAAGTATATTAAGCAAGCAGTCAGTGTTTCAAATCATATGTGAGCATATGAGGGGAGCCAGTTCTCACTTGCCAGTTATTATTCCACTTAAAAAAACTGCTTACCCCTCAACTTTGCTCCCTCATTACAACATTTGAACTTTGGGAACCTTTACCATTACCGTATAGTGATAACTCTTGGCTAATAGTCTGTGAAGGAACAATTACTAATAATCCACGCCAGCCAAAGGCAGATACAGCAACATGAGCAAAGGACAAGGCTGGTGTTATGTGGCTTGATGGCCACTTGGGGAAAAACAAGGAAAGGATTTTTATTGACCTACGTGGTTTAACAAATGACACCTAAGTGATCTATTGGCATACTAGAACAGAGGCAAAACTGCTGCCTTATTAAGTCATTTTTAAAATAGTCATTATAGAACTTTGGCCATAAACCAAGAACAAAAGATCCCATGAAATAAGTTTTTATGAAAAATTTTAAACATACAGTAGTGTTGAGAAAAGGAGCTTAGAGCTGAATACGGTTACTGATTACATTTCTAGAGGTCTTTCCTAGAAATAATCCTTCTCTGGGTTCAAACCTGAAGAATCAAAATGAGCTATTTTAGGTAAACTTGGGGGATGATATAGACTTTGGCAGACTATCAGCTCCATGAGGTTAGGGACCACATCTGTTTTATTTAGCAGTACATGCAAAATAGTGGGCTGGGAGTTCCTCAGCAGGTGCTCAGCAAAAAGTAAATGAACGCATTAGTGAGATTTCATGCATTGTGTGATCTTGCAAACAGAAAATCACAACCTTTCTGAATTTAAACTTACGGGGAAAAACCCATTATTATACAGGTTCTTAGTGAAATTTTGGTGTTTAGGAAAAGGGCTGAGACTTTCTTCAGGTAGAAAGATTTTTCACCCAATATTTGCTGTGTGTTGTTTGGCCCAATCTGGCCCAGAACATAAATGATGCTGACAGAAACTGAGGTCCTGCGGGATTCTACCACAATCCTTCAGCTAATGGGATCTTGTACAGAACTCATATTTATCACTTCCTTATCAGTTCACTTGCTGGAGCCTTTTATTGGAATCTCAAGTGGATAGATAAATTGTTCTCCCAGCCTTCAGCCTCATCTAATCCACTGCTATCTTGTTCTCAAGAAAGTATCTTTCTTTTCATCTCTGTCTCTTTTTCCTTACTTTAGTGAGGCCTGAATGCTTCTGGAATCACATTCAGACAACAAATACTGGCTTCTGAGTATCTTTATGAATAGATACCAAACCTGCTCACCTCTGTGCTGTTCTCTACATGCAAAAATCAGTCCAGATGCTCAACTCACTACTGCCATTTCCACAGCGAGGCTAATACCTGTCCCTTGCCTTACAGGAAACATAGAGCAAAAGAAATACCACAGGGTGGGAGATGGGGGACAACGGGTCCTTAAGGCATTGAGTCTCTGGATCAAGCCATACCTGAAGCTAGACTTGGATGACTTCTTTAATTATATGACTCAATAAAACCTCCATTTACTTTATCCAGTTTGTGGTTTTTTTGCCACTTGCAACCGAAATAGCTTTAACATGCAGGAAAAAGGAGATGACGGCAAGGGGAAAAAAAAAAAAAACCAAAAAGAAGAAAAAGGGATCAGAGGAAAAAGAACAATGAAAGATTTGACAAGGTTATGGGACTAGCCAGTATGCAATAAGAATACAGAACATGAATTCCAGAGTTCACTGCTCTTTTCCCTGCTACTCCCCTCCAGAAATCAGTACTGATTTTTATTTTTATACATAGTTACTTTGAAGCTAAACAGAATTAGCCTGCTATCAAGACCCCACAAATATAAGACATATATCTACTTACAGACTTACATTCTGTTTTGTTGTTGTTGTTGTTGTTACACGTTTAAGAATTGTTTTCATAATTAAGCTTCCCAAGGGGAATACAAATGCCACTCTTAATTTAAAGAAATACTAACTCTAAAATCAATTTGTAGAATATTTCAGTTGGATCAATGGATATAGCCTCCACTAAAACCAAATTATTCCCCACTCATGCTTCTTTATAAGTGTGTACCAACACCAATCAAGATTTTCAGGAAACATGTTACAAAGCCATTATTCCCAGAGACTGAATCAAGCAGTCAATGATCAAAACATAAGGTAAAGGGACCCCTGGGTGGCTCAGTTGGTTAAGCGTCCAACTTCAGCTCAGGTCATGATCTCACCATTTGTGAGTTTGAGCCCCATGTCCGGCTCTGTACTGATGGCTCAGAGCCTGGAGCCTGCTTCACATTCTCTCTCCCTCTCTCCCCCTCTCCCCCTCTCCCTCTCCTGCTTGTACTCTATCTCTTTCAAAAATAAATAAACATTAAAAATTTTAAAAAACATAAGGCAAAAAAGAATATTCCATCCCTGAACCCAAAGCACTTGAGTTTTATTAAACATTTATTAGAGATTTTACATAGAATATACTGCTCTGTGCCTATTTTCTTCATCTTCCAAAGGGTTGCATAATGTTTTGTGTGCAGTGCAGAAGGAAGGCACCAGAAACCGATGTTATCTGTGTAACAGATACTGACATGCAGCTTTTTCACAGAACAGAAAGAAAGTTCTGAAGAAACCACAACAACTTTGCAATAGCATCAACAGTAAAGACCAAGGCCCCAACAGGACTGAAAATGTTTCTGAATGCAATGATACTCAATCTACCACACAATTACCAACTTTACTCAGCCAACAGTATGTTTCTTCAAACACTGGATATAATGATTCTACCCATAAGAAGTCCAACTGTTGATGAAATAGTAACTAGCTAAAAACTAAAAACAAACAATTATGTGTAACCCTACTAATGGTTTCTGCCTCTAATGTTTCACACAGGTAATTCGTGGCCCACCCTTTTTCTTGCAGAACAGCTACTCTAAGACATTTCACTTACAGCCAAGGAACTTCCTTAGCCAGCTGAATCCAGGGTATTTCATTTTCACTTTGCACTCACTGCTTTGTCCTTACAACATGCCGCTGTGTTTTTGGTTATCTGCAAACATTTCTTGTCTTTCCTACAGAACTGCATATCCCTGGAACAGAGGTACCAAGTCTCACAGAGCTTCTAAATCTGGAACTTAGGACAACACTGTACAAAGTCTGTAACAAGTAATGTTTGTTAGAGTTCATTATATATTCTTTAAGGCTGGTAACTGATCTTTTTAAAAGATAAAACTGGTTATACATGGACTGTATTAAAACAGTGTTAAAAAATCTAAAATAATATCACTGTGAGCACGGAATGCATTTTTATTTTTATTTGTCTGAAGTTTATTTATTTATTTTGAGAAAGACAGAGAGAGCACAAGCAGGGAAGGGGCAGAGAGAGAATCCCAAGCAGGCTCTGCATGTGGTCAGCACAAAGTCTGATGCAGGGCTCAAATCCATGCAACTATGAGATCATGACCTGAGCCGAAATCAAGTCAGACACTTAACCGACAGAGTCACCCCGGAGCCCCTAGAATGCATTTTTAATTTAAGGGAGGTGTTTTATTCAGTCTGAGAATGGAGGAATTTATGATGCCTAATACCAGTCTTCAAAAGGCGTCTACCTGCCCAGTTGAGAACACTCTGTGTAAAGAAAAGTTCCAGATTCCATTCTCCTCTGCCACAGACAATTAAATGTTTTGGTTTAAAAGCTGTTTCTGGGAGTTGAGTTTATTAGCCATACTCTGATGAGGAAGGGACTGCAGAAATCACACAGCATGAGGGCATCAGTAGGGCTCTACTAACGTTTTCTCGGTAGATGAGGTGTCCTGGGTCTGAGTTTCTGTTCACCTGTGTTTCTGACTGGAATCTAGTCCCTGAGCAAGTCACTTTTCCCCTCTGAGCCTCAGTCACCTCATCTTTTAAATTAAGATAAAATTCCTGGTGGCATACCTGCTTCACAGGCTGTTGGGAACATAGTAGCAACAGCACTGATGATGTTAATAATTCGATGATAATAGCTACCATTTACTAAGGCATCCCATATGCTAGCACTGTGATAAAAGTCCTATACTTCCCTTAACTCTTATGATCATCACAACAATTCTATGAAGCCAGGTACTATCATTATCTGCCTTCTACAGATGAGGTAACTAAGATCAGAGATGTTAAACAACTTGCCCAAAGTCACACACCTGGTAAAAAGTACAGCCAGGATTTGAAGCCCAGCATTCTGGTTCCAAAGCCTTAGCCCTGTGCTATTCCACCCCACACAAATCATTTAAAGCATGTGATGTGAAGCACTTTATAACTTTAATAAAAAATATATAAATTATTAATATTAATACAAATAGATGTTCATTACAGTTATTGAAAGATGAGGTAACCATCAATTGTTTTAGTGAAAGCACATATACTTCTCTCAGTAATACCAACAATCCACTGCCAGCAAAACTAAACAAAACTAGAATAGCCTTAGCACATCATCACAAAAGAAGTGCCACTGACACCATTGCAACCAGAGAATTCATTCTTCCCTGGAGTTCAAAAGGAAAAAAAAATTCCATGCTTCATCTGACAAGAACAACAAATCCTTCTCGCAGCTCTGGCAATGGAATGCCTCAGAAAGAACAGGTTCAGAAGGGCACTCCCACTGCAAACCAGTGACAAGCCAGCATGAGCCCCACAGAGGGATCCATACCATGATGCCTGTTGCCACCTGCAAGCCACACAACAGTCCCACATGTGCCTCCAGAAAGCCACCCAGGACCAGACTACAGCCCAAACTAGCTTTCCCAGCCTTACAAGGAGCCGGCCACTAGGGAGGCATGGAGGAGAGCTTACAACGTGGCAGGCTATTTCTGAGTTCCCCTTTCAACTTGTTTCTTCACTAAGTTACTTTGACATCACACCTGTTTCTGTTCTAGTCTGGAAGCCTCTGCAGCACGACAGATGGCAGAGTGTCTACATAGCGAATGTTCTCTGAGGTCAGTCTATGGAGGTGGCAGCGGGGACCTTGGCAGGTGGGACCGGAGGGCAGCAGGGCCCCACCCCCCCCGGGGGAAGGAGCACCACCATCCATCCCCCACTTTGCTGGGGAACGCTCCCCACCCCTGTGGAAGCTGGGGGTACGTCTAAGCTCTGAATGTCCTCAGCTCTGCTCCTCCTTCTGACAGTCATATCCAGGATACCCCGCACCAGCAGCTGCAAGAGGAAGCTACAAAGGAAATCTAGACGGGGACTGAGAAATCGTAAAAACAGAACAAACCCTCATCGCATTGAAAACTTCAAACTCCATTCTAGGTAAACTTCCAATTTCACTCTCTTAAACTTAACTTGAGATTTAACTCCCTGAAGTCTAAGCTTTCTAACTCTCAAATCTCAACTTCTATGTTTCTTAAATCTATCTTAAAGTCAAACTTAGTCTTTTGAAGAGGGAAGTAAAATTTAACAGCTGAATGGAATGAGTTCCTATGAATGTCCAGCCTGGTTTTAAGGTCATGCCTGGTCCTTAGAAGTTGAAGAAATCCTCACTTCCTGTTTATGCAAATTTAACATCAGAATAAGGATCTATCTTGGCTGAGCTATGGAGGAAATATTTTCTCAATCACTTTACTGTCCATTTATTAAAGAATCCGTGATGCACAGGATGAATAACATTCTGCTTCTTAAAGGAACAAACACCTGTTTCAGGGGCACACGCTTTGCAGACATCTTGTGTGTCTGGAGGTGATACACACTGCTCCCCTTCCCCCTCAAGGACAGCTGGTAGACCTCACTGCCTGCAGCATGAAAGAACTAGCTCTGCACATTCGGTTCTGTTTGAGAGACCAGAGTGCTTCCATTAATAAGAATTCTGGGCCCATTAACAGGATGACACAAGCGGCTGGAAGTAAACTGGAATCCACTTCAACTCCTCTCTATGGGTGTCTCTCTTGATATTCCCATCTGCACTGCTTGACGCAAGGGTGATGGAGATTAAGATGAGAGAAGATGCTCTCTTTGACGGTAGGCACTACACATCTGCCTCATTCTTTGCTGTCATCACAGAAGCTAGAACAGAGGCCGGCAAACAGTCAGGTCTCAACAAATCACTAGCAAATAAAAAATACAGTGTGCCAAGCACTGTGTGGAGAGTTTCCCAATTTGTGACTTTATGTGATACTCATAAAAATCCTATGCAAGAGGGAGTGCTCTTATTCCAATTTCACAGACAAGGAAACAAAACCACTTGCCTAACACCATACAACTAAGAGTAGATAGAGCCAGTCTTTGAATCCTCAGACCAAATACTTCTTCTGAGTGAGAGACCTATTTTATAAGGTAAATCTCTCAAATAGGGAGAACATAGCTCATTGTGACCTGCCTCATGATTTACCCCATCCACCTACACTAGTAATACTAACTGCCACTGAATATAGGTGGAAGACAGCAATTCAGGTAAGGCCAGGGGAGCAATCCACACGGTGTCATGGGGCCAGCAGACCCCTGAAAGCAAACACAATATTTTGTGCATATACCTGAGTTTTTCCATAGAAAAAGTCTATAGCTTTCAGACTTCAAAGATTCCATGATCCTTCCAACTCCCAGAATTTAATGAGTTAGCTGCCTTTCACTAAATTATGCTTCTAATTGTCACCCCAAAGAGTCAAAGCATTCTGGGTGATTTTTATATGCCTGCTTGAGGGAAAATAATTAGCATGAAAGCTTGGTGAGGATTAGACATGAGAACAGTCAGTCTCTGGAAAACACCCTTGGTGTGGAAAGAGCCCCCACAGATCACTGCTTAATTAAGAATATTAGCTCAGATTTCATTCCAGTGCTAGCATTTGTCCACCGAGAGAACAAAGAGCATCTCTATCAATTTACCTCCCAGTTGGTCTTGAGGGTACTGACATCACAGGATCCCGTATCACTGACCAGATTCCATGGTCTTCAAAATATGAAAAGGCACCAGCAAAACCCACCATCCAGCTGTGTCCCTGTCAACAAGATTTTTCTAACCATTTAATTTTTGACAATCTTCATCTGCAGCATGGACACCCAGGCCGGAGGCTCTATACCATCCTCATGTCCAACAAACACTTAGTGAGAGCCTACTATGTGCCAAGAACTGCATAAAACTCTTGCTCCTGTGCCCTCTGGAGGCCTCTGTGTGATTCTCAGCAACATGTTTAAAATAGAACAATCAGCAGAGAACACCCAGATGTGGGGACAAGTGTGACAAAGGAGTAAAAACCAGGTCATGTACACAGTTAAAGGCAATGATGATTCTGTAGAAGGACAAGAGCACATCTTCCAACTCCTATACGGTTTTTGAGAAGGAGAGGAAATACAGAATTAAACCAGACTACCCAGACTCCAAAGAGAAAAGGAAAAGAACAAAGATTCCAGTCTTGTGACTGCTGGTTCACAGGAAAAGATAAGGTGGAAGAGGAAGAAGAAGAGAAAAAATGAAAAAGGAAAAATACATTTTTCTAACTGAAGTCATCTAAAAATGGAATAAGATAGCTGGTAAAAAGTAAGCTAGCCATCACTGGAAGGACTTTACGTGGATTTATACAATGGATGAAGGTAAAGCTGAAACTATAACACATGAAAGATGGGTTAGTACAAGATGATTGTACCAAAATATAAAGAAACAAAGTTAGTCAGTGTGCGACCCTTCAAAAATAGTACGTGGATTATGCTGTTTGCAGAGAAGAACGTGATGTTCACAACTCAACGCCAATTATATGCTTACCGTGTCTTATTAATGTAATGACCTTGGGAGTTGACTCCTCGTCTTCCTTAACCTGATGAGTGTGCTGAATATAATCAATTAGGTTTGTAATTAAAATTACAATTTATTCAACACATTTCCCCCACCTTCTCTTGCTAAGGCTCAAGAAACCATTGGGTGATCAGTACGGGCCCTCTGCTATAGGCATCATGCTTGCTCCCTCTCTCTCTCTCTGTTTGTCTCTCTCTCTCCCTCCCTCTCTCCCAGCATTTCTATTATGGGTAATTTATTAAACCTTAAATTTCTTTCCTATTTGTAAGTTTCAGCAAAATTTAGTCAGGTTTCAACACGGAGTGTCAAGGGATAATTAGGACAGTTAGCAGTAATTTATCATTTCTCAGCTGGGTTTTCGAGCTTTTGCTGACTGCCGGTAGAAATCCGTTAGCCAGCTCTACCCAGATCACTATGAAATCTCCTTTATCTTTGTGCAAATTGCTTTTCTATTTTCCTGAAGTGAACTGCAAGATGAGCCAATCCATTCCTGAAAACCTAGCCACTGGTGTGCCTGTCATCAGCATGAGGCAGAGCCCAGGGCTTCAGATGGATGATTACAGTGGCTAATGGATGATAGGGTGCTACAGGCTGCTCCCTCCCAACCTGCTGTGGATTAGAAATTTAAACCGGGAAGTCCGACATCCCATTAGATCTTCAGAAAATATGCAAAGGAATCCATGAACATGCCAATATACATGTTACAGGGCAAATCCTGCCTAGCAGCCCACCAAAGATGAAAAGCCGGGAGAAGGCAGGGACAACAGTTCTGCACTACTTCTGTGTAAGAAGAGGATGTTATTAAGCCTGAACCAAAAAAGGGAGGACCTCCTGTTTTTGAGAGAGGCTCATTTACTAGATGGTGAAAAATGAATGCTCTGGGTAATTTCATTCTGAATTGATTTATTTCTAAATGGGGGGAAATTGACACTTGGTGAAGAGCGTAAAAAGCACGTTTCTGGGAAGAGCCAGCTAGTCTCAGGTATAATGCAATTATCTGAACACAGGAAATAAGAACACAGAAGGCAGGGTAGAAGGTCACCCAGGAAAGTCATTCCCCACAATGAACACTTTCCTTTCCCCCTTGTGACAGACGCTCAGAAAAGTATAAACTGACCCATATTTCCAGTTTATTTCTGGTGCCTAGCCTAACCTAATCAAAGTTCGCTTTTTAGAAATCCAACAGTTATTCTCAATTAGATTGCACAGCAAATTAAATCATAAATTTCTCTATCCTGGCCCTGGTTTGTCACATTCCTAAAATACATCTTTGCTCCCTCTGGCATTTTATTTGAATCTCTGAGGCCAGGCCCCAAGGAAAGTTATAGATTTGATAATTTGCTAATGTGGCCACAGTAATTGTTTGAGTATATTTATGATTTTATTGGATCTTACAACAATCAATAATAATCCATTGATGTCCCTGACTCGGGTTTTCTCACAGTCGACAAATGGGGCAGTGGATTCATTTTTAATGTACCCAACTCCCTCCCTAAGAGAGTCTTGCATATATTAATAAAGGCCAAGAAATGAATGGCATCGGTGAACATATCTTACCCTGAAGAATTAGCTGCAGGATAAGATTTAATGTTAAAAAATAAGGGGAAGAATAGACTAACAGGACCCATTTTGTACAGCACGACCATCATTAAAGTTAATGGAATTACCTTGTGGTCATGCACCAAAGGGAGCCTATTGGAAGTTAAGCTTTTCTAGGGCCATTGATTCTCAAACTTTCACTCAAGGATTCCCATTGGCATGTGATGAGTATTGCAGATATGCAGAAGCACTTAATGCAAACTGCCAGTTAAGCATATTAAGGAGTAACAATAACTGAATATTTTAGAGCAGATGATCTAGTTGAGGATGTTTTCCACTGGAGGTAGCAGGAACTTCAACTTTAATGGATCAGCTAACCAAAAAGTCTGGAGGTGGTGCAGACTTCAGGACTGGTTAATTCAGCAACCTGGTAATGTCACCCAGGGTCCAACTTCTGTCTCTGCCACTACACACTCAGTATCTGCTTCACTCTATAGCAGAATGACCCATGAATCCTAAGATAGTTGTTGCAACTGTCAGGGTTACTGCTTCCTTATTCATATCCCTACCCACAGACAATGGATACAAGTTCTCCATGAGGCTGGGAACAACCATCCCTAAAGCGAATGGAATCCTTAGGTGGCTTAGGTCAGGGTTAACTAAACTCATAAGTTGGCAGAGAGAAATGGCTTAGGGCAGGGATGAGGAAACTACAGCCTTTGGAACAAATCTGGCCCATGGCCTGTTTTTTTAAATAAAGTTTTATTGGAATACAGCCACATTTATTTGTGCAAATTTATTTACATATTTTCTTTGGCGGCTTTCATGCTGCAAAGGCAAGGGTATTGTGACACCTGGCCCCAAAAGCCTAAAATGCTTACTCTCTGGACATGTATGATAAAGTTTGCTGGCTCCTGAATTACACCAAACAGGGTTCACACCTGTAGCTAGATGTGAATCCAATATTCAGATGGATTAAAACACACCCTGACTTCTTAACTGCTAAATAATGGAGGAATAAAGAAAACAAGCCAGGAAGACAACCATAGTGCTCAAGATAGATATGAGACAAAATTATTCAAGTTCTGGAAAACTGGACTTAGAAACTTAAAAGCCAAATTAATTAAGGTGACCCATCACATGTGGCACACATGAAATACCCTCTGCCCTTGGAATATAATCCAAACACTGAACACATTAAAAATTGAATTACAACCCCTTACCAGGGTGTACAAGGCCTGGCATAACTGGTTTCTTGTTCACATCTCTCTGCCCCCAAATTCCTGCCCCCAAGGACTTCAATCATCTCCTAGAACGTCCCAAGCTCATTACTTCTATCTCTTTCTGCCCAGAATGCTCTTTCTTCCACAGCTCTCCATCCGGATAGACGCTTATCATTTCTCAGGTCTCAGTTTACCTCTCCAGGAGAACTTTGCTGGCCACTCCACCGCCTTTCCTCCCTCCATGTTCTTCCTTTCACAGCACCATGGTACTGCCTTTTTAATACTGCTCAAAGCTTGCAATTATTTTATGCATTCATTGGGTGTAGAGAAGTCGGACAAGTAGGGTGAGGGCTGTTCCTTGGCTGCTTGTTCTTCCATGGCTCCCCAGTGCCTGGCAGCACCTAAGTATAGTAGGTGCTCAATAAACCCTTCTTGGGAGAGGGATTCATAGGCACTACAAAATTCCCACAACCTCTCAGTCTTCTTCTACTCTAGCACTTATTTCAGAGACTGCCTTTAAAGATAGGGACTATGCCTCACTCTTCCTTGTCTGCCAGGGCCTGTGACAATACCTGGAACATAGTAGACACTGGAAGAATAAATTAAAATAACAACAGAATGTTAGATAATAAAACATGAGCAGACAGAATGCTCACTCCTTGGGAGTTAGGAACAGGATACCTTTGGTAGTGAGGAGATGCTCATTGTCAACCACAGATTGGAGCTGTATAAAACTAGAAGTGTTTCCTTCAGTGTGCACTGGGTTTCCAGAGAGAGAGAGGAAGATGACAGACCAATTTAAAGGCTACTGACAGGGATCATTTGCACAACAGGTGATGACACCATGTGCCTTCCAAGGTCATTTGCCCTTCTGGGATTCTCTGAGTTATCCAGGCTCTGAGTTTCTTCCTCGAGGGTGACTCTCATCTCTGGTCATCTGATGGCAGAGCTGAGCTTGGAATCATATTTACTCCTTCCATGGATGAATCGTTTTGTCAAAATTATACTGCTAGAACCTGATTACATCTAGGAATTTATACCATTTACAACCAACAGATGAATTGAAACAAATAAAAGGCCCTGCTGGGTTGTTTATCACAGTCCCGGTATACAAAGCACGGTAAGAAAACATTTTTCAGGTAACAAGTACTGATATATAGACCCTATGGTGGGACATTTGGATGTGAACATTAGGATAAATGGATTTCACCACGAAGTAAAAGAGTATTTGGTGAGTTCACATTGTTCATTCAACAATGTTTATTCTTCTAAACCACTTTGGGCAAGATCAACAACCTAAACAACTTCATGTTGACTTTTCATGTAACATCAGGAACAAGAGAGGCTTATTTAAGAGAATAAGCTACCAGGGAAAGAAAGGAGAGTTTTCGTTACCAGCACCCCAAAGTATCATCTGTATGTAGAATGAGCCCAGAGGGATTCCAGACCATCAGTTTTGTCTCTTCCCCCTGAGGTTTGGGATTAATATGACTCAGGAGGCTTCCAGAGATGTACACCTCAATTTTCCTGATCTTGGGAGATGAACAGCCTCTCTAGAAAGGGAATCCTCTAGGAGACCGCAGGTGTAGTACTGATGCCTCGCGGCATGTGAAGATTTCAAAATTATCCTTTCCCAGCACTAACATAATTCATACTGAGGGAGGGGGCAGAAATTTTCACTGTGTTTAGCCCAAGGGCCATTACAGATTCTCACCAACCCAGAATTTTTCACTTAAATGTCATTAGGAAGGTCATTATTCTAATTCTTCCATTTCTGGAGCTCTGCAGGCTGCCATGTCCATTATTCATTAACCTGGTTTGCATTTGACCCAGACTTAGTCATCAAATCCTTACTATTCCAGCTGCTTTTGTATCTTAAGAATTAATTTACTGATGGTTTCAGCATAAAAGGCAAAGAGGAGCCCCTTCAAGGGACTGAATGATTTAGGATGGATATGGCAGCAAGAATCAAGCCTAGGCCACTTTGACCAAGAATCAAAATGTATTTATAGAAATATGTTAAGGGGTGCCTGGTGGCTCAGTTGGTTCAGTGTCCAACTCTTGATTTTGGCTCAGGTTATGATCTCACAATTTGTGAGTTTGAGCCCCATATTAGGCTCCATGCTGACAGCACAGAGCCTGCTTGGGATCCTCTCTCTACCTCTCTCATGCTTGTGCATGCACGCTCTCTCTCTCTCAAAATAATAAATTAAAAAAAAAACTTAAAAAAAAGAAATATATGAAAACAGCTGTTCCTAAATCTGGGCAACAACAAAATCAACTGCGGGCTTTTCAGAAATCTATATTATGGGCCCCATTATCAGAGAATTGAACATAGGTGTGAGAATCAGTTATTTGCTAAAGATAATAAAGGAATAAGAATGAATTATAATAGTCATTTATTGATGGAAAACCTTCAGTGGGACCCCTGTGAAATAAAAAGTATAGACAAAGCTGTATATTTCTTTTGAAAATACATTTAAAATATCAGTGATATTACAAAATATAAATAATGTGTTGAACAAATGGGTACACATTACCCATCTTAAAAATAAAAGAGATCTATGGAGTTGAAGGCTACTGGATACCTGTGACACCCCACGGTGCGCTCCTTCTCCTTAATGTTTCCACGTGAGGGAATCCCAACCCTTTTTGTGTCCATATCTCTAAGCAATATTACCCATCTGCATTTTTACAGTTAAGATACATAGCCTATAAGTAATCTGCCTCTGTATTTTGTTATTTCTGCTGTTAATAATTCCTGAAATAGAAGTTTGTAATATCATCTGTATCTGATTCAGCTACAATGTCCAGTTTCAACCAAACCACACATTATTTAATGGACATTCACCCCTCAGTCTACATTTAAGGTGTGTGTGGTTTATGACAAATGGCTCATCTACTGAGACTGACATGAACACTTACATTTCATCAAAACTGAATCCTCATCACATGATTAGGCTGAGTTTATTTTGCCTTTTCTCTCATTCCCCCCTGCCGCCTTGATTTTTGTTTGTTTGTTTGTTCAAATGTTGGCCAAGCTAATTATTTACATGCCACAGGTTGAAAACTTTAAACCTACAATGATCTAATTAAATGGAATTAGAGAATTATACACGTTATTTCCCAGGCTAGAAACATACAGAGCAAAATACCAAGAGAGAAATTCCTTCAGTGATTACTTACTGAGCACCTACTATTCCACACTAAAATGACAACAGTGAGTGACAGCCCTTACTGCATCAACAGAGTTAAGAAAGTGACTCTGAATAATGACACCTTACATTTATGTAGCATTTTAGGGTCTACAGAGCACTTTGCTTTTCACAGGATATTTCACTTGACAGTGATTAAATAAAACCCCCAAACTGAACATCAGGTGTAAAAGACAGTCTATGGAGATCTATAAAACATTGACATTAAGAGTGTATCTGCCTCATTTCTGTGCTACGTATCCCAAAATAAATTTAACAGCCAAATATCCACTTTGCTTATGTCAGGGCCTCCAATTACTAAAGAAATTTGTTTGGTAGCACTAATGAAAAATTAAACACCTAAAACATATAATTCTGCTATAAACTGGCATACAGTAATAAAACAGCATTTAGTTTAGTTGACCTTTACCTGTATAATAAAGTTAAACAGAGAGAATCCTGTGGGTATTTTTAGGGAGAAACCAATATTATTCTAATCAGAGAAAAATAATGCAAATTAATTTGTGTTATGGGTGGAAATATATTTACAAAACCTCTCCTTGTGCATCTTCCCCTGTGCTTATTGGGTGCAAGGTGCTTTTAGGAACAGCTGGCTGCATGATATAATGGAGAGGGGCTCTCAGACAGGCCTGGGTTTGAATCTTTGCTCTACTACCTGCCAGTCGTGTATGGTGTGATTTGTTACTCTACCTCTATAAACCTCGGTTTCCTCACATGTCAAATATCAATGCCTACTTTTGAGGGTTATGAGGATTCAGTGAAAATTATAAAACTAGAACAAACATTTATTCAGATGTATTGCATGCCAAGTACTGTTTTGAAAACATTTACATGCATTAAGCCATTTAGTCTTTGCAACACCCCTAGGAGGAAGGGTATCACTGAGGCCCTCGTGTTATCAATTTATAAATGGATGGTGGGGCTAGGAAAGGTTAACTTTTGCTGGGTCATACACCTGGTAGGTGGCAGTTCTGGGACTGAAACCAGGTCATCTGTCTCTCCATCAGTATGTTGGAATGCTGATGCCATTTTCCCTCTATCCTCACTCCATTTCCAGAATCCCTCAACCCATCCACCGAAGTTGCCTGTGACAGTGAAAGGACAGAGAAAATAAAAAACACATAGTAACCAGAAAACACCCGGTTAATTAACGCCTGGTTAATTTTTCTTTCAGTGTTTTTTCATGACATCATGCAAATCAAAATCGATCATTTCGAAATAAATACACACACACACATGCACAATGATTTGATACCTACTTAGAAGAAGGCTTGAGGCTTAGTAGAAGAGAGGAACTTTCCCATAGGAGACAGGCAGGCTCATGGTCCCTTTTCCTGCCGACAGACCCAGGGACCAGAAGTTTTGTCCCCAAGTCCCCAGAAGGATAACAAACTCATCCCGACCTGAGCACTGAAATTGTTTTTGGTTTGCCAAATTCAGGCAAATGGGATTCATTCTGAGAAAAGAGATATAAATTGTAAGCCAATTCCACAAGAGAAAAGCTACCACATCCTTAAAATACTAATTTTTCAGGCAGTAAATGCAGGCATTAGGCATAAACATAGGCAAGGCACTTTCTATCATGGCTTTAAGCAAAGGATAAAAGTTCTCCGGCAAATTACAACTCTTGTGAAATTTCTTTCATTATGAAAATAATAAATAACAGTCAAGAAAAATCATTTTTACTCTCAAAATGTCACTTTCTCCATTCGGTGCACACCAAATTTTAGGAATTCATTTGGGTTGAAAGCAAGGAGCTCTGTTGAAAGTCCTCCATATCTTCTCATCACTTCTTTGCTAAGTTGTGCACTGGAATAAGGTGTGCATGGGAATCACCTAGTGTCTGTTAAAATGCAGAGTCCTGGGTCCCACACCAGACCTACTGAATCAGCATAGGGGGCAGCAGGTTTCTATTTTGTGAAAACCTATTTCAAGTAACTGTGAAGTATACTGTCGGTTTAGAACCATGACTTACCCATTACCATAGGAGTAGAGCAGCGGATAAAAAAATATATCAGGGTAGAGATTTTTTCCCCCCAATTATTAAGGTGGATTTCTGAATGTTCAACTGGTCACTTTTGTAATAAATTCAAAGTCAGTATTCAAACAGCACAAGTCCTCTTACCAGAAGAAAGCTTTCTCAAGAGTTTAAGCAAAATGGCAAAAGTCAACAGTGACAATTCAGTGTATAACTGTGAACTCATCAGGGCCGCAATCTCAATGCCAAGTATATTCCCCTAAAGCCCAGTCTTGCCTATGTTACAAAAGAAACATAAGAAAACTGAGGGTAAGATTAATATTAAGAGACATGAACAAGGTCCCAGGGATAGTGGGCTAGGCTCTCTATTCATGTTGGTTTCTCCTCATCATCACTCAATACAATAGACAGGGTTCCCTCCATTTTAAAACTGAAGATGAAATAAAAATAATTTTTAGAAAATTTTTAAAAAGTGGGGGGTACCTGGGTGGCTCAGCTGGTTGAGCGTCTGACTTTGGCTCTGGATGATCTCGCGGTTCACAAGTTTGAGCCCTATGTCAGGCTCAGTGCTGACAGCTCAGAGCCTGGAGCCTCCTTCAAATTCTGTGTCTCCCTCTCTCTCTGCCCCTCCCCTGCTCATGCTCTGTCTCTGTCTCTCTCTAAAAAAATTTTTTAAAAATTAAAATTTTTTAAAAAAAGAAAGAAAAGTGAAGACGAAGACGTTCAGAGATGCTAAGAGTCTTGCCCAAGTCAAACAGTAAAATAATAGACCTAATATTCCCATGGAACCTCTGATTGACGCCAAAGTGCATTAACTACTGAACTTCATGAAGAGCTACAATATCCTCTATGTTCATGAATTGAAATGATTACCAAATCTCTACGTGGAAAATCTCTTCTAGGACCATAGAGACCCTTCAGTGAATGGAACAGTTGTTTTTATCTTTATTTTAATTTTTAAATCACACTTTTTCAAAGAATTCCTTTTCTTGTTCTTTCTTAAGCAATCTGAAAAGTAATTGCTAATATATCAATAGTTATTAAGATACTTCCCACTGCCTTAATATTATAAAATGAACTATCTAAGTAGGGGATTCAATTCCATAACCACAAAAAAGGATAAACAAGCACATTCTATAAATAGTTCTTATGAGATTCCAGATTGCCTGCCTGCCATAAATTTCTCTCTTTAATATACCTAAAACACCCTCCCACCCAAAGATGCACATATTAATTTCTCTAAAAGGTAGCTCACATTAAACTTACTATGGAGTATCCCTTTTAAAAGACCGAGCACTGCCTTTAATGATTTGGCTAGTTGAAATTACATTTTGGAATATGGTTTGGCAACCTGATGAGTGGAAATTCTGGTCTTTGTCAGTGATGCCTGAGATATAGGAGATTCTTGACAAAAATCCCAGGAAACTCAGACAGAGCCCTGACCACACACTGAAATACAAGTACATATCATCTGCTGCTTCATGTTCATTCACATTAGAAACTTACGAGTAGATTTGCTCTCTCAAGCAAAGACCCATTATCTTCCCCATTCTTTTCCCCGGGCCACCCAAAAGAGCCATCGTAGACAGTGGCAAAATGCAAGTCCTCAAAACAGCTTACATTCTTGAGGGACTAAGGAAACATAGGTACAGAAACAAAAATAACCACACAAATTAAAAAAACAGTGAAGAATGCCTTGAAGGAAATCAAATAAGGCAACAAGATAGGGAATAAAGGCTTTATTGAGCAGAGCCACTTCAGATGGGTGATGGGGGTCAGAAAAGACTAACAATACAGCAACATATGGCTGTACCTGTATATACATGTATATGTATATACAGTGATATGTATATACATGTATATGTATATTGCAATACATGCCTAAAACCAGAAAAAAAGAGGTAGTTTCTCAAGACTGCAGGACATTCAAATCATTGCAATGATCACTGGGTAAATAGCAGCACTCTACTACTTTTAAATTCAAAAGGAGACTGAATAATCAACTGAAACGTAAGAGGTGACTTTTTACTTCCATATTTCCCCTTCCTGCTATGAATCACTTACTGAGTAAGCAAGCCCACCCTTGTTCTTTGCAAAGCAGAATTTAAAGCCCCTGAAACAAACAAACAAAAAACCCTAAAGTGGCACCACGTTCAAGTGTCTAGCTCAGTGGTACACCTTCACTAACAATAACAACAGTTGCTTCAGGGGAAGAGATCATTACTGGGCTTATTGTTATTACCACCCGGCATGAGACACAAATGGTTTCGAACCCAGACATTGGGCAGAATACCAAGAGTCAGACACACAGGCAAAGACGAAGCCAACAGTCACTGCGCTTTCCGCAGCAGGCTGTCAAATGCTACCCTGAAATGCACAACTGTGTGAATTTCAAAACATGAAATGCTCAGTCTTGAACTGCAGTTTTCAGAACCAGACAGCTGAATATTGAAGGTGCTGCCTTGCTCCCTGGAGGGGCTGGCTTTTATATGGCTGGTTTCCACACGGCAGGGGTATGTGGCCATTACCAGGTATTTTATCAGCATAAAATAACAAGACTGAGGAACAGCCACACTCTGAAAAGACTCATATTATGTTCTGGTTCACAATGAAGATTCCCAAGCCCAAACCACAAAGATTCTAAATCAATCGATTTAGCATAAGAACTAAGAGTCCACTTCTTTGTGGTTTAACTAACACCAAAATTAATTTTTATGCAGGTAGTATAAGGATTGCACTTGGAAAAACATAGATTGGACAACATCACATATGCAAAGTTGGCCTAAAAGGACAGTTTTCACAACTGTGTCATACACACACTCACATACACCTATGTGTCATACACATAGGTTTTCATATGCATGTGCATGGTTGTTCTCTTTTAGCCATTTTATCATCTACAAAGGATTTAAGATGCAGCCCCCCCCCCCCCCCGCCAAATTCATATTGGGGGAATTCTGTGATTAGGCTGGAAACAGCTGAAAGATGTCCAAAGCAATACAATCTACTGATTAAAAAATATAGAATTGTTAAAAAATATTAACTTATACTAAGTAACAATGGTGATGGTGATAATAATCACATTCAACAATTCATATATAAGTCCTATAGGCCAAGAATTACTCCATCATCCTCACCAATGAAGCTGACAAAACCGTGAACATTTTTTGGTTGGATAACTGGGGACATCAAAAAAGTAGTCACTGTTAGAATCAGAAAGTCCTTAGCCAGGGTGCGCAGTTCTGCTAGACTTGGTGTTTGGTGACTTTTTTTTTTTCTTTTACTGTGTTTTATTACTACTCTTAATTGAGATACAATTCAAATACCATAACATTTTCCATGTTAAAATATACATTTCAGTAGGTTTTAGAATATTCATAATGCAGCATGAACATCACCACTATCTAATTCCACAACATTTTTATCACCCTAAAAAAGAAACCCTTACCCCTTAGCTGTCATTCCCCATGCCCTCCTATCATCAGCTGCTGGAAGCCACTTATCTACTTATTTCTCTATTCAACGCCTGCTTATATAGAACATAATTTTAATCCTTCATTCAGAACCAAAATGAAATTGTGAGATTATAATACCTATATATACATATAAGCTTTAAATGTGTTTAATATGTACCTATTATCAATCTGTGCATTTCATTTGATCTAGTTTGTACATGCTCCCCTGTTATTAGCTGTGTTCCTACAGACATACTTCCATATTTGAACGAATTCCATCAGATAGTGCGTTCAGTACCTAAATCTGGTGTTGTCAGGATTGACAATTACATACTGAGTTTAAAAAAAAAACAAAAAACTAGCAACCAGATTTAAACTTTGTGCTTTGTAGTTCATGAAACAATTTCAGGGGACGCCTGGGTGGCTCAGTCGGTTAAGCTTCTGACTCTTGATTTTGGCTCATGTCATTATCTCACAGTTTGTGAGACCAAGCCCTGTATAAGGCTCTGCACTGAGCATGGAAATTGTTTAAGATTCTCTCTCTCCCTCTCCCTCTGCCCCTCCCCTGCTCATGCTCTCTCTCTTAAAAAGAAAGAAAAGAAAAGAAAAGAAAAGAAAAAAGAAAATAAGGAAGGATGAATGAATTTCAAAAAGAAGCTACTCATTATACTCTTTTTGGTGTCTACATATGTAGAAGCCTGGCATGGGGGGTGGACAGTGGGGTGGAAGAAAGAGGCGAGCCCCCTCTGTCCCTATTACATCATGTGTCTGGAGTAATCAGGAGGACAGCTCCTTTTTATCCTAAGGAATTTGGTGGCAGTCCCTATAGAACATTTGCTCCTTAGGAGGACTTCCCAAAGTACTTTTAAAAGTCCCACAGTAGCTATGTTAAACAGTAAAGCCATATGCAAACTAATACCAAAAAGAGACTGTGTTTTTTTGGTGCTGTTTTGTGCCAAGCATTACTTTGTCTGTTCATAGCCAGTCTCGCAGTCATAAAACCTTATTTTGCAAAGTATAACATTAGCACCCCAGTTCAACTTCCCTCTGATTTCTAGCACTGAAAAAAATAGCCATTTCTGTGATTTGGGCATAGGACCTAACTGCAGAGGAATTTGCATTTGTATGAAGGGGGCTGAAACCCAGCCTCAGCATCAGCCAAAGTTTTATTCTTTTATTTTACTTTACTAGGAAAGTAGAGAGTATCCTAACAAATCCTCCTTTCCTCTTTTAGCACACTTAAAAACCCATCTTCGAGCTCCACTGACTCCATTAGGTTAGAACTTTAGCATTAAGTACAAAGGGAGGAAAAGTATAGGTGTGTGGGTGGAGAGAAGGAGAGAAGGAGAAAAGAGCTAGCACATGGAGAACAACTCGCTTAGCCTGTCGCTCAAGAATGAGGAGGCTGTGTGAAGAACCAGAAGGCCTGTCAAAGATATCTCAGCTTCAAATGGGACCTGCCAGTCCACACAGGGCTCACATGCTGTTTCTGAGATACTACCTCACTTGAATCCTTTTGACTTCAGTTTCTGTTTTAGGACTTCTTGATTTAGCTTCTGTTTTAGCATTTACACAAGAATAATTTTACAACAAAAGGTAAATGCCTTGTAAACTAATGGGAAACATATTGCTTGGCATAGTTTATAATGTCAGGATTTATGGCTCTAACACTGAGGGTCTCTCTGACCTCAAAGATAACATAATGAACCAGCAATGTGCTGCAAATGGCTCAGTGTGATTTTTATTAGTTCTCATAATTGCCCCTTATTAATTTGTATGCACGTAATAAGCACTCACCTTCACAGTCTGCCCGGCTTCAGGGCCATCCTAGAAGTAGGAGAAAAAAAATAGATAAATAACAGAGGTGATAACAGATAGATGGTATCTCCTGCTTATTCAGAAATACCTCCCGTTAATAATTTAGATCCAATTTCATTGTGTGTTAATTTATAGTATTCTCATGGGAACCATTCACTTCAAATGTGTGGGACCAGACAGTTCTCCATTTCCGCCTGAGAGTAAGTGAGAAGTTATGTATAAAAATGGTATAAATTATCCAGGGAGCCAACCCTCTTGCTACTTTTCATGCTCTTTGCTCTTGGCTATGGCTTTAATTGCATTAAAGGAAGGTTGGAAATGTTTGAGGAGGTAAATTATTGCACCTTTTGATTATCTTTAAATCAGAGGTAGTTTAATTAATGTCTGGTTACTATAAGTCTCTACTCAAAAAAAAAAATTCTGTAAACATAATCCATTAAGTAGGAATATGGGCTGTCTTATATGGGAAGACCACCCAAGAGTGGGCTCTCTCTGGCTGTCCTGACCTTAGAGGGAAAAAGTAGGAGCATTCACTGTAGTTGGGCCCTTTTCCCATTCCTGGTTCCTTCTCTCAGATTTTCAAAACCAACAAAACCATTTGTTTAGCTGAAAATGAGCTGATTTGCCGAGACATCAGTCACAAGACAAAGCAAAAGCAAGTGCTCAGTTGGTTTGAGATACTAGAACAGGCAATGTCTATGACGGAAAATTATAGAATTGAATTAGAACTTTGCAACTTTTAGCAAGTCTTTCTATCTCTGTGGCCCAGACCAATGGGTAAGAATGTTTGTCCCGCTGTGGCCAGAATTGTGTATAAATGGCTTTCAAACTTGAAGTCACAGTCCATTAGTGGGTCATGAAGTCAGCTTAATGGGTTGTGATCAGCACTAAAACCAAATCAGATAATACAACAAAAACTATTAGAGTACACAGGATGGGTAAATGTTGTTTTGTAAAACCTGGGTTTCCTTTATCTACGTATGTATCCATGAGGTGCGAGGTTCACTTGACTGTGGAATAAATAAACACCATACTCTGGTTTAAAGTTTGAAAAGTTTTGTAGACACTGCATATACAAAAGTACTCCAAGTGCTATGCACAAGTCAGTTCCTTTGTTTATGGAATTCACTTTTGAGTAAATCACATTAGATAACTACTAGCACGGGCCATTTTCAGTGAAGGTGAATTTTTTTCTAGTATTTCCTTTAACACTGACAGTTGCCTTCAGCTACTCTCTGGAAACATGATTTGTAGCATAAGCTTGATAAACCCACCCTGAGCTTAATTGCTTGCACAAAAGTGACTCAAACACACATAAAGACACACACATACACACACACACCATATTTCAGAGGGAAGTTTACTCTCAACACAGACATGACAGCAAAAACTTTGTAAAGAAACATTTAGGAGCATTTTTAGTCAAAGCCTTTCATAACTTGAAAACAGTGGTATTCTCTATCTGTTTCTTTGAAAGTCTATGGCTGGAAGGCAAAGAGGGTAGTTGAAGGATGGTAAATATTCTGTGTAACTAAAGCATGGAGGGCAAGGTCTCACATTACAGAACCAGCCAATTCTTTCCAAAGGGTTACTGCAGAGTCATCCAATGTCAAGGCCACTAAGGACTTTAATTATGTATTGATACCCCTAGCTCTTCCCATGGGGGATCTGAAAGGGCATAGGACATGTTCTATTGATTTGCTCAATTCCCATAGCTGATGACTCACCATAGACTTCCTTCTACACTTGGCTCAGCCTGTGCCTAAAGATCTCCAGTGACTGGGGTATGTCATCTCTTTCCTGGGAAGCAGGCCACACAGAATACTTGATATAGCATCATACCAATCCATAATCAATCACTGCAGATTGAGTTAAAGAGAAAAAGGAGCCCTCTGAGGGCAAGGTCCCAACCAACATGCATCTCTCTACTACACTGACGTAGAGGAGGGCTAAGTCCATGCACTGCTCAAAATATAATTGCCCTGGAATGAACATGAGCTGTCCAGCCCCAGTTCCAGTAGAAGATCTGAAATGCCTGAATGCCCATTAAATCACTTGTCTGTTACTCTCATTTGTTTTGTAAACAATGCTGCAGACAGTGCCTCGGCTGATATTCTACAGTCCACCTTGGGACAATGGATACAAGGGTGGTCCTGGATTACATCTTTTTCTGCTATTATTTAAGACATGAACAATGACAGCTGCCTTACCAGTGAGACGGCAGCTTAAAAGAGAGAGAGCTCAATGCCAGGATTTGAAAAGGAAGAAAAACAATTTCTGAGCTACTTAGACACTCACCTGGATGGAAAATGTGAGAGAAGTCCCCTGGAAATGCTTCTCCACCACCATCCCGACTCTCTGGGTTGCCTGGAACAAATCTGCCACTTCATCTGGACGCAGGTCTCGGAAGCGCTCCACTGGCCGAAGGGGACACACGAGGACATCTGCAGTGAGTTCTGTTAAGGCACACTTTGCTTGCTTTGGGTAGGATTTTTACCAACAAGTTTATACCCACAGTATTGAATCCCCTTGGCCCAGGGCCTGAACTCTCAAAGACTAAGGAATAAAAGAACAAATATTTACCAACCACCAAACTCCAAGAAGTTCAAAAAGGAGCTTACAAACATGGTTAATTATTATTTGAAAGAGAAGCAGTGGTGTGCTAAAGAAATTCTTTTAAGAGAAAAGGGCATTAATGTTCAGAGAGACTCAAGTGCTGGCTGAAATAATTATGCCAAGAGGCAAAATCTATTCTGGACCATTATCTCCTGACCCCAATTCGAAAGCTCCATCTTCTCAAACAGCCAAAGGCACTGGGTTGGAAAAACAAGCAGAATATCCAGTCAGTTTCTCTATGGAGAGTATCACAATTAAAATTTTAATTTCAATATCTCTTGAGAGAAATGTGTAATGAAAACACAATAGTAGTTGTTTTATTTATGTTTAAAAGGAGAGCAGACATTCTGAAAACGTACAGTGAACTTCATTTATAATAAGAGATGTGCCATGTGGTTAACCATTTTATGACAAGTGTTCCTCCAATTGATTATTAAGAATTCTAGAAGCCAGTTGAAGAACATTTAAGAAAAGGGATTTTTTACTTCTACAAACAAAACCATCTCAGTGCATTCTAGAAGTGAGACAAGTCAACATATTTATGCTATTGGCCTGAACAAATAAGAGCTAGAGAAAAAGAATCTAAGTTTGATCATTTGCTGGTGACAAATTAACATTCAATGTTACATCATCGATAACATTTCAGTTGTCTTCGTATTTGAATTCCTCATACACATGCAGCTACACGTGCAATCATGCATGCATACATATATACGCACATGGGAATACATTAAATTTTATTTAGTTTTCAGGTACCAGCAGGAGAAAAAAGTGCTCAGATATTCTTTTTGGTTTCTTTCTTTCTTTTTTTCCTTTTTCTTGTTGTTTTAAAACAGTGTGCTTTGCCTGAAGCTAGGCACCCATGGGGCATAATAAAATCTCAATTCTACAATTGCTAGTCACACCAGAATTGCAAGCATTTTAGCCTATCACACTGGTAGGATTCAGAGCCCAAAGGGAAGGAAATGCACTGAACTCAGCTGGGTGGGCGTAATTTCCATAAGAGAAGGACGGGGTTGGGGGGTGGGGAGCTGGTAGGGAAAGGGAAAGCTGAAAGGGAAACTGATTAATTTTGCTCATAATCAGGAAATTCATGTCAATGGTAAACTAGGAAAAGGAGCAGTGGTTTAATCTGAGTTCATTTTTCAAGAGAGGGGAAGGGAAGGCTTCACCCACAGGGCATCAGATACTTAAAAAGATAATTATCCTTCTTTGGCAAGGCTGCTTTATTATCATGGGTCAATGAACCATTTAGAAATGAAGAATTTCCTTTCATTTCCGTTTAGCAGATTGCCAGCCTCCACTCCCACTGAGTTGCCTCTTCTTTGTTAAAAGACACCTTTCCCCATCTTCCTCCTCTCTCCACCTGCTCTTAGGCCCTGACTTCACCAAACCACAGCAAGATGACAAACTTAGCAAGCTTCCAACAATACCCATAATTGCTGTGGTGAGCTATGTCTAAACACAGCAACCAGGTGGGGAAAGAAGGACATTTTCTTTAAATGACTGCTTACTATAAAACTTGGTGGAATGAATCTTAAATTCTTTGTATCTAATGTAACTTTAGTAATATCAACGACATCTGAAAGGTTTTGTTTTGTTTTGTTTCCAACACCCTAAAAATATTTTATTATCTGTTCATTTTCCTTGTCTGGTACTAAGGATTGGTTTGACCCAATGTTTAATGAATCAAAACATTTATGGAACTGAATCAAAATGACTGAATCTGTCAGCTGTTTTATCCTGTGTACACTTAACCACAGGGTCATATATCACATACATTTATTACTTTAACTGAATGTTAATAATACTAATAAGAACATGTCACGAAACAGTTAGACAGGCTAAACATGTTCTCATTTAGATGGATATTTTTTCAACAGCCCAGTTAGGCCACATTGCCCTGACATATATATTCCTTTCAATCTAACCCTCTATTAAGAAAACATCTGCATATACCAAACGATCTTCCCGTGTGAATGTTAAGATGAAATAGGATTAACTTTTAAGGGTGCTTACTTGGTTTGGGCAGGTGTTCATGTGGATAATCATTGTCTTTGCTCTGTTGGGACCCAGAGGATAGACAGACAGGTATCTCAACCTGTCAGTGGACACACAGGTAGGCTCCACAAGACTTGACAGAGAGACAGATGGGTCTGGAGTTACCCAGGGTATGGATCTGGGGGTCCTGGGTACTGTGTGAGTCACCGAGCTAACCAACAGCAGATTCACTAGTCTCCCCTGGCCATTCTAGGTACTAAATGGCATCAGGAAGTCAGGACCAACCACCATCCCTCAGTTCCTTTGAAACGAGAGAAAAGATGCCCTCACCTCATATAGGTAGTAGGTACCGACTGCTACCTACCTACTTCCAGAAGCTCCTTTTCCAGTCCTCCCATACACACTATACATCTATCACATGTGCCTTCTTTCTGTTCATCTAACACACTGAACTCGTTCCCAGATTTTGAGGCTTTTGTCCTAGCTGTTTGTTCTCCCTAGAATTCAATTCCCATGTTCTTCGCATGGCTGCTTCTTTCTTACCTTCTGATTCTATTCCAATACTGCTCCCTCAAAGGAGCATTCCAGAACCATCAGTTTAAACTGCTACCCAGTTTCGTCCTCTTCTATCACCCTCTTTTCACCTTGCCGTAGCTCTTGCCACCAGCTGGTAGTTTTCTTGGCTGGCTACTACCTTCCTGAATGAGAAGGTAATCTCCACAAAAGCAGAGGCTGTCTTGTTTACTGTTGTCTCACCCCTGCCTAGAACACCAGACTTAATAAGTACTGCTGCAATGAGTGAATACATTATGATCCAGACCCTCTGATCAGCTACCTCTGAGTACTAACACCCTGACAAAATGGAGACAACATCCATTCATTTTCAACCATCTCTACAAGATTGGGATAGTCTGCAAGATTTTTTTTTTAATTCAAGGAGGTTTATTATTAATATTTAGCACAACTAGAGCTAATGTTGGGTGTGCATTGGAAAAATGTAAACTCATTTCTAATGTAAGTTAATTTTCACAAGTGCACAGGAAATATAATGATTTCCTTATATAATGACGAGGGGAAATTAAGAAAACCTTTTAATATAATTATAAAAAACTATAAAGAAGGGGTTTCTAGATTATTCAGACTCTATACTGATAAAAAGCTGCTTTCTATTTGGACTAGAAAGTGTAATTCATTTGTTCATTCAGTCAACAGTGAGCACCAGTTAAGTGGCTGGACACTGTACTAGGCTCTGGGATGAGCAAAAGACAACAGGAAGTTTCTCTAGTTCTTCCTGTCCAGGAGATGGGCACCAAAACAGATAACTGCAGTACTATGGGAGGTACAGATGTAGGATAAGAGGATGCAGAAGCAGAGCAAAGCACCCAAAGCAGCAGAACCTGGGACACCTTAATAAGGCAAAGGTTCCAGGACAACCTTGGGGATCTCCAAGTGTGGTCAAATATCCCGTGGCTAGCTGAGAATACAAGCAGGTTCATAAAGGATTTAAAGCAGGTCAGTAAACCTTTTATGCAAAGGGCCAGATGGAAAAATTGTAAGCTTGGTGGACTATATGTCTAAGCGGCTATAAACAATACAAACAATAGTAAGTGTGGCTATATTCCAGTAAACCTTTGTTTACAAAAAGAAGAGACAACCCAGACTTGGCCCATGGACTTAATAATGTCAACCCTTGGCTTAGAGGAATCACATGAGAAAAAGGTAACTAAAGGAAGTTAGAACTATTTGGGGGCCCATTCTTTTCCAAAGTTGAAGACTATAGTGTTATTTAAATAGTATATTAGACAAATATCATTATGGTATCCTAAAAATTTTCACTTTCTAAGCAAAATACCTGGGCATAATTGAGATATTTCCTCACCCTGTGTGTAGCACTTTTGATGCTTTTAAAGACCAACCACAACGAGAAACTGTGTTGCAGTGATACCATCATATAGATAAATCACAAGTATTACTCCCCAGTCCAACTAAAGGAGTTTCTGCCACCTTTCATTGGAAAAACGAAGTATATGATCTACAAACATATGAGAGTATAAAAACAGTATGTTATTCACAAATTCATCAGACAATAAAAGTACTTTCTCAAAATAAGTGCATACACTTTGGAAGAAAACACCACACTGCTTAAAGATGGTGTTATCATGCGCTACATGCTTCTTATAGACAAACAGCTCAGGGAAAGCAAATTAACTTTGAAGACCCGCTCTTATAACTCTACTGCATCTGTTTATATGCCAGTAGTTTTAAGGTAATACCACAAATGCAGTATAAGTTAATTTAGAGAGTCTTAGGCATTGTTATTGGGCAAACCCCATATTATATATAGGCTATAAGAACACACTTTCTTTTGAGTCCTCTTTGCTTGGGATTAGTGCCTCTGAAGAGACTTTTTAGCCAACATGCATGATAACCCTCAAAGAAGATAATCTGCATAATTGAATTTAATATATGTTTATCCAGGATTCATCATGGTTTGTGAAAACCTATGAAAGAGAGTTATCAAATGGAATCTGGTCTCTCTTTTATAATCCAAAATAGAGAAGTCCATTTAGTAGTAACATTTTCTTTTAAAGAAGAGAAGGTAATAATTAGAGTTTAGTTTCTGTGGTCCACAAAGAGATTGCTCATAACAGAGGGAAATCAAAGAAGACTTCCTAGTGCACACGAGATTTAAAGTCAGTTTTACAAATGGGGGAGTAATTCAACCAGTGGGCCAGAGTGCAGCCCATGTGTCCATCCATCCTTCCACTAGAGCCTCCTCTCAGTCCAGAGTCTGTGCTAGCATTTAGGGCACCAAGATGAGGACAATAAAGTAAATGACTTCGAAGCATTCACACTAATGTCCCAAACTGTCATGCAGTATAAACAGATCATCACAACACAGAGAGATGAGGACTATTGATAGAAATCAGTACAGAATGTTGTGGGAGCACAGAGGAGGCAGAATCTAACTCTGCCTAGGGGTGTGAGATAAACTTTTCAGTATGGTCTTGCATTTCAATTTTCTAAAATCAGCAACTGTTTCTCCAAATTTGGACCAAGATCTGTCCTTGAAAATGGCCTAGCAACTTATGGTTAGCTTTAAAGAAAATTGTCAGACATGCCTTCTTTGGCAATAATCACTGTTTCATTTATAAATGTACTCTCCTTTACTTAATCTTTCCAAAAAATCCATAAACTACTATTATAATTCCTATTTTTCATATGAGAAAATTACAGCTTATAGAAAATAAGAAACTTGCACAAGACAGCATACCGAATATGAAACTAAAACTAGAATTCTCCCAAAGCTTGATTCCAAATTCCATGTTATTAACCATAGCACTGTGATGCTAAAACGTTTTGTACTTTTATGACTTAGTCTCTGCCCACCCTCCCATTAAAGTATGTTCTGCATCTCAGAGTCTCTCTGCTTGTGGAAGAGACATGGGTACAATGAAACACAAAGATACTGTGCAAAACTGCTAACAGCCTGACAAACATTTAGCTTCAAATGAAGAAAGCAGAGGAGATCAGGAATCCCATCATGGTAGGAAACCTCAGGAAAAGGGAAGTAGTAAGTATGCCCTCATCCTAACAGAGAACTGTGAGTACTGACATCAAGAATGAGAGAACCACCTCACCTTGTACCAGGGGTTCAACTGGAAGAAGAATGGAAGGATGTGGAGCCTGCATTTGGCTCCTTCCACTCTATCATTTATTCATTCATTCATTCTAATTGAAGTACAGTTGATGCATATTATATTAGCTTCAGATGTACAACATAGTGATTCCACAAATTTATACTTATGATATGTTCACCACAAACGTAGCTACTATCTGGTCCTTTTATATTTTTGAGGTAGGCTTGCTTCAAGGCACCTTTGGCTCCCCTCAGTTGGCAGATTCTGGAGGAAGCTTAGCTACAACAATCAATATCAATGGGTCAGGCTGACAGACACACTGAAAAATCCCATGGCCTGTTGGACAGTCTAGTAATCCAGAGTCAATGACTCACAATTATTTATATGACCAAGGACCACCAGCAAGTTGGTAGCTTAATGCCTTTTATTTCCCTCTTCAGCTCACCACCAGTCTGTAAGTGACTGTCTCTATCCTTTGGATGTAAACATTCGGGGTGTTTTTGCCACACTGAAGTGGTAACACAACATGCCAGACCCTGTGCTGGACTCTTAGTGACACACAGCTAACCCAGAATACATACAATGAAAGAAAGAAATCAAATGGACTTTTTGCAGTAGTCAAGCACTTAAGTTGATGTGGTAGATTATATATAAATGTTACCACAAAAGTCCCTCCCATCCCACCTCCCCCTTGCAAAGTGACTTTGCTTCTCTTCTCATCAAAAATTGGTATCTGTTTCCTCTCCCCTCAAATTGTGGCTGGACTTGTGACTTGCCTTGATTAGTTAAATGTGATAGAAGTTTCACTGTGTGACTTTCCAGGGTCAGGCCTTAACAGACATTACAACTTCTGTTTTTTGTTCTCTTGGAATGCTGAGACCAAGATGCTATGAAAAGCCCAGCTAGCCCACTGGGGAGCAAAAACCACATGGAGGAGAACTAAGGTACCTTATGATACTCCACACCAACTGTTAGAACCTTCCAGACACAGGAGACCTACTAACTGACTTCCAACTTCCAGCTATCTACTGCTGTATTATGACAACAAACACAAACACAGTGGCTTAAAATAACACCATTTTGTTTTCTTATCCTAATTCTGTGGGTGGTTGTTGCTGCTGGGCTCACTCAGGCAACTGCTTTCAGTTAGGAGGTAGGCTTGGGGATGGGCTCAGCTGGGTCCACTGGGCCCCTCACTCCATGTGTTCTTTCATCCCAGCCCCAACGCAGAAACTCTAAGGCTTCTGAAGGCTTAAGTTCTCCCACATTCTATTGGTCAAATGAAATCACAGGCCAGCCCCAGTTCAAGGTAGAGAAATAAATTCCATCTCCTTTTTAAAAAAATGTTTATTTATTTTGAGGGGAGGAGGGAAAGAGAGAGGAGAGAGACAATCCCAAGCAGGCTCCACCTGTCGGTGTAGAGCCCCACAGTCTCCAACTCATGAAACATGAGATCATGACTTGGGCCGAAATCAAAAGTTGGCTGCTTATCCAACGGAACCCTCCAGGCACCCTAATAAATTCCATTTCCTGACCTGAGGAGTAGAGAGGCCACACTTCCAAGGGCAGTGGAAGTCTTATAGCAGTGGTGGACATCACTATAATAATCCACCACAGTTGGTAACTGTGATAAGTTCTGGGAATTTTATAAAAATGAACAGGTCCCCAAGATATCTTAATGTCCTATGGAGTACATACAGCCATGGTATTTTGGGAGCTCGGATGGGTCTTAAACATTATCCTCCAATTGTTATTTCATCAATATTTTCCTTGTTGGATGGAAAAATAAATGGGGGAACAGAGTTCAGTTGATTTGCTCAGTATCACACAGGCACACATTTGGAACTGAAACTCAACAATTTGGCTTCCCAAACCAAAGCTCTTTCCATTACACATGAGATGGCAAAACACTGCACCTCTGCCATTATGTTCCAGTGCTAAATACATGGCAGACATCAATAATCAGCTACAAAATTCTCTCCTTGAAGCAGAGACTCAGGGACACCTGGGGTGGCTCAGTCAGTTAAACAACTGACTTCAGCTCAGGTCATGATCTCACAGTTTGTGAGCTCAAGCCCCATATTGGGCTCTGTGCTGGCAGCTCAGAGCCTGGAGCCTCCTTCAGATTCTGTGTCTCCCTCTCTGTCTACCCTTCCTGCACTTCTGCTCATGCTCTGTCTGCCTCTTTCAAAAATAAATAAACCTTACAAAAAATTAAAAACAAGACAAAACAAACAAACAAAACAACAAAGAGACTCAGATTCCTTCTCAATCCTGATCTCTGAGTAGTCATCACCAGTCAGATTGGGCATGTAATAAGAGATGCAGGTGTCATTTCTGTGGCCCTCTATACTGCCTCAGGAAACAAAAAACAACTGCAAAGGCCATGTGGGACAAAAACAAAGGGAAATGCTGCAAAAGTGAGAATTTGCCCAAGCACATCAAATGTTCATTATGTTGCTACATTTTTATTCAAAATAAATTTGATAAGTTTAAAATTTGCTCATCATGGATAATAACTGATGACCTAAAAAATAATTTTATGTACATTTCCAGGACAAATATGAAATATTTAAATATAGAGTCATGACAGAGAAATGGAAATGTACTGATTCAGGTGATTAATTAAAGGAGACAGCAGAATATTATTCTCAGAGTTGTTCAGACTTGCTCCCATTTATTTTTCTATATCTGATCTATTCTAGGGATTCAGAATATAAAAATCACTAAAATAAATCAAACCATCAAAATATCATTGATTCTGATGAGGGTGATTAGCATGTGCAGATATGAATATGGAGGAAGTCAGCATCAAATAATATGACAAAGAATTAGTCATTCTTCTGAACTAATAAAAAAGTAGAGTGTATTCATCTCTCCTGCAGATTAGTTTGTAGTTCAATGACAAGCAAGGAACTTTCCAGTTTGCACTAAAGACTTCTGAAGACCCTGTGTAATGAGTTACCTGCTCCAACAAATAATACTAGCCCTTGCAAATGTTTAAAATAATTCATCATGTCACTTCAAAAAAACAACGGGATGGACCATGAGGTATTTTTTTAAGAGAAGATTCAATTTATTTGATTTAAATGACACAGTTGTGGAGCTTTGAATCAAAGTAGGTGGCAATTCAAAAAGTAATCTACTATTCACAATGTAAGTACTTCTGTAAATTTTCTTATCAGAAAGGTAGAAATTTTACCCCAAAATTAAGCAATACAATTCTGAAGAAGCAATTTGCCAGTATGGGCCACATCTTTGTTCACTGGATATTAAAACACCCACTGTAGGAACTCAATGAAAACACGGGATATTCATCAACCATAAGTATAAATGTTGTGAACATAATTTTAAGCAAATTTGATTTCCAGAATATGATAAATTCCAGCATGGTGTGATTAAGTTACTGATAGTACTCTGCTCATACCTGGATCTCAGGGCAAGCATCTCTTAAGTATCCATGAGAATTCTCATGTTTTGTCCTGGGGAATGCTTTGGGCCAAACATATAGTCACAGTAAGTCCTTGCTCATCTGGGGGAAGAGAAGCCAAGCATCCTTTACTAGGCAGATCTGCCCTGAGCCATCTCCCAAACTTCTATACCCATCTGGATGCTCAGAGGTGAGAATCACATTCAGAGGGAGAAGTAAACATGTGCCTTCAAAGAAAACAAAATGAAAAAGGGTGCCTGCAGCCTGGCAGCACTTTGGGGCAGATTCTTTGGTTTAAATGTCACACAGTATTCTGTGAATTTTTCAAGGCAAATGAATCTTATATTGATTATCCTAACAGAATCAGAATGGGAAACACTGATGCTTACAATAAGTCAAATATGTGGGGAACAGTAAGTAATATCAGAAGGGGAAGGAAAGAATGTATAACATTTGTTTGCTGCCTATTATATTCTAGTGATCATCACTGACCCTTTGAGGTAGATAGTATCACCCCCATTTTTCCACATTTATCAGTTCAGGCCAACAAAGTGAAATTACATACCCAAGGTCACACAATTATTAAGTGAAAATGTTGGCTAAGGCCATGTGGTAAAAGCATCTCTGCTGCTTCAATGACTCCAAGGTCATGGAAGTTTCCATGTACCTACTGCAGTGTTTACTATAGTGGTTCACCAGAACACTGGTTCCATGAGATGTTATTACACATTATAAAGGGAAGAAAAATGGGTGATCTGCGACGATTAAGAAGCACTAGATGAAATGAAGTAAAAGGTTTCTTTACAGCAGTACTCATCAGGATATTTAATGTTCTAATGTGCACTGACTTCTCAAAAAGCAGAGATGCCACGCAGCATTTCTCATGTTTGCTTAGCAATCACATCATCATCATCATCATCATCATCACTTTGCAGAACATTGCATAGGACAAATGTCTTAGGGGATGTTCTCTGGGAATCTTTGGGAATATCACTTACCTCAACACAGAGGTGCCTGAAAAAGTTTTATGTTTTTTAAACAAAAAGTAAACATCCTGTTAATTCACATGGGCAGAGCGAGACGGCATTCTGCTAAATGAAATATGCTGAGAAGTTGAACATTGAAATATATCTAATGGTATATGAAGTCATTAGTGCTGTTTACCAACTATTTCAGGTTCTTGCCATATCTGGGCACAGGGTAGGATTACATTTCCTGGATCCATGTAGTTAGATGAAGCTGAAGGAATTCTGGCCAAGCAATCGTGAGCAGAAATGATATATATCACTTATGGACTTGAGCCCTTAACTGCAGTGTGAGACCCCAAAGCTCTCTTTCCTTATCCATGGCAACCAGATACATTAGTCATGTAGTCATATGGGACTGGCATTATAGGTAAGCAGGGGGCTCTGTTCATCATCTGTTCTTAGTGATTAGAGCAAGTCTGTTAAACAGGTTTCATCTCTTTTGCCAACTTCCAACTAACCTGTAGTATCTGCCTGGAGCAGTATTTTGAAGAGATTCTGTGGCCATGATAGGAATCAGAAGGGAATAATGGAGGGATTTATTAATTTTGGCTGCCATGAGGGAAGGAAGAATATCAGTGTGCATAATCAAGTATCCGCCAGTCTTCAATTAGGAAGCAATACAAATATTTGTTCCCAGGCTCAATTTCCCCCTTTCTCGATGATATAGAAGTCATGTCTAGGTACTGCAAGGTCGCTAAGTAACAATTGTGAAAATGCGGTATTATCGTTATTGTCCTGGAGATACAAAGAAGAATATAGAACTTAAATAATTCTGGTTAGGAGAGCATTAAATAAGAAAGTTACTGTCACTGAAAAATATCTGTCCATAATGTGCCAACATGGGAGTGGGAACCAAGATGAGAATGTTATAAAAATGCTCTTAGGTATTAAAAGCTGGAAGAGTATTACAAAGAAGAATAATAAAGTACACTGGGCCTCTGAAGGAAATATTTAAAGATCATCCTCAATAAGGAAGTTTTTTAAACTACATGTATATTCTGCTATGAGAACCACTTCAAAAGCTTTATGAAATGTTTTTTTTTAAATTCTAGTATAAATCAGAAAAGAATGTTAAAGATTTGTAATTCATTGGAGATCTGCTGGAAAACCACAGGCAAGATAAGTAATTTCATAGCACTTGACCATCTATGCTTTCAGGCTACCAGTAGGTGAATGAGAACAGAACACTTTGAGTGTCTGCTTCTATAGGGTGACCAGACTGGCCCCAAACTCCAATACAGTTTGACCTCTTGGGTGTCTTTCCAACACAAATTCCACTAGGTCCTGAAAAGCATGGATTCCAACTTCTGGTTTGTTAATGTCATTCAAGAGCCACTGAGAAGTCCAATTTCCATTAGATCTTCAGTACAGTTGGACAAACCAATGAAGCAACCCACACATCACAGTCTAGATACTACGGAAGGCAAAGAGCAACCAAGATATAAATGTGAAACAGCAGGGACTCTTTTACAGGAGAAAAGAAATAGGAAATGGGAGACAGAAAAGAAGGAAGAAGACATAAAAAGGGAATATTCAGCAGGTAAAGCATTCTTACAAGATGGGAAATACTTCCTGGTGAACAGGCTCAGATGACATTCCTGGTTTCACACATAGTGTAATGCAGAATAGTCCTTCCATAAGTATTTGGTGAAAGACCAAATGGCATGCATGCTCATTCACTGCTTAATCTGGGAAACAATTCTTTCATATAAGTAACTGTTCAAAATATTTCAGAAATTGTTTCTGAGACACTGAATGAGACCAGACCCCACTTACTTATATGAAAATAATTAAGGGAAATGCACTTAAAAAAAAAAAAAGCTTAGTTCTGAATTCTTGATCAAAAAGAGACCCGGCTAAAGGCATAGAAAAACTAAACATAAGATGCCCTTCCCTTCACACATCAAAGGCAGCGCTTGCATTTTAAGTGGAAAAGTAGACCATTAACTCATTGGAGCTTGGAAAGATCTGAGCATAACACTGTCCTATGTTCTTTTCAAAACAGTCATGAGATCTTTCTCTGTGACAAATACAAATGTTGATAGAAAAATTCTTTATTTCCAAAACCGAGAGCCTTCATTACGTTCACTTGGCATTCTTAGAATGTGAATCAACCACCCCCACCAAAAAAATAAATAAATAAAAATTCAGCCCTCCCTAAGTTAGCAATCTAAAAGAGACATGAGAATATTTCATAGTGAAAGGTGTACAAGGGCTTAATGAATGAATTTCTCCATGAGTGACTGAAGGAAGGCCATAAAGGAAAATTTTAGAGGAAAGGGTAGAAACAAAACTTATTAGGACTTTGTATGTTTTGTTCTCATTCATTAAGTACATATATTCGTACTTAATGAAATAAATGAAATTCTTCATGAATAAGTGAAAAACAGGCAAAGTCCTAAAAAATGCTCTGGTTCACTATACAGGAATTAAAATAAAAAAATTTAATTTTAAAAAAAGAGCCTCTCACATGGTGGGTATTGTGTAAGACACTGAGAACATAACACACACCAGCCATCATGCATCGCATCCTCTCCCCGTCCAAAAGTATATATTCTAGAAGGTGAAAAGGCAAGAAACAGATGAAAACATGGTCTGCTGTGAAAGAGACAAGGGTTGAGATAAGAAAGCAACGTTGCAACAACACAAAGCAAAGTGTGGAAAGCCAACACTGCTACACTGGGAATAAGCTCGGCCTGTTTACCTGGAGCGTCACGCAACAGCATTGGCTCTCCACAGCTTCGGGTGGCTGTGTGGAGTGATTCTATCTGCAAGGGGAAGCCTCAGAAGCATCTCAGGTAGTGGGCAGCAGAAACTCGTGACAGAATCTGAGTTCTCTTTTACAAAGATCACTGTAAATGTTGTATAGAAAAAAGAAAAAAAAAAAGATTCAATCAAAGCAAGGAGAAAAGCTGAAGGCCATTGGGGATGGCTTTACCAGAGACTAGTTGAGAGATTCCAAATAGTCCGGGACTATGGTGGTGACAGTGTAGATACAAAGAATTTGAGATATATTTCTGACTCAGGAGCAACAGTACTTACTGATGTGGGGGGATGGGCATGAGAGGAGGGGGGTCAAAGAGGATCTCAGGGTTCTGGCCTAATGAGGTGGGTGGAGAGTGGTGTAATTTAGGAGCTATGGTGGTCAGAGGGGAAAGGCAGTGCCATGGGGCTCACTATCTAGAGATCTTTCCTTCTTGAATTTAGATTTCCCAAAACCAACTAACTTGTATGTGTAGATGCACCCCAGGGCTTCTTTGAATCTCCTGAAATTGGGAGTTGATCTGTTCATGGGGGTGGGGGAGAAGCGGGAGTATACATTGTTCTCCTGTGGTCTTGAGTTTGCAAAAAATTCTTAGTCTTCTGACTCCAACTAAGAATCACTGATTTGAATTAACAAAATTATTTGGAGTTAGCTTCCAAAAGACGATTAAAAATAGGCTCATATTTCTATTCATTTTAGCTTAGACTCTAAGAGACCCACTCCTGAAGAGTGAAAAACAGTAGTTTATTTTGTGTCTGAGCAATATGTTCACAAGGATGAACTCTCCACAAAAGACAAACTAAAGATTTATTTTTTCTAAATGGCTTAACACTAAAATCATTTTAATCTGATTCAGCAGTGAACAATTTAAAATGTGTCCCTTCCAACAAAAGACAGCTGGACACATAAAGATGATTGTGTGATCCATTCAAAATTAAAGAATGGGCTAAATCATTTACAACAATAAAAATGCAAAAAATCCTACCAGAAAAAAAAAAAAAAAGGCGTGAAAACACTAAGTAGCAAGTGATTTCTAAATGTTTCCAAAACAGGAAGCTAAAGACATTTTAATGTCACTCTGGTAGCTTCCAGAATAAAATAAGTTAATCAGTCAGCTGCTAAAAACAAAGAAGGAACTCATTAAAAACAAATACATTAAAAAAAAATCAGAAAGAAGTGTCAAGAAAGCAGGCTTTTTCAAGATAGTGATTTGTATGCAAATATAGCACAGCATTTATCCCCAAAACCTCCAAAGCCTGTAAAGGGAGAAAGTTTGTTCTTTCCATCTGCTTAAACTCTTCTCCTTATAAAGTCAACTGCTAATGACAAGGAAGGCTTTGACATCTTTAAAACAATAACAGAAAAAAAACACCTTCACAAACACAGGGTTTCAAAACCACAAACTCCTAAGCCACTCTCTTCCTCAAATCTCTTAGCCTAGTGTCTGTGTTAACACTGGGTTAATGTTTATACCTACTTCATTGTTACAAGGTTTGGTGGTGGTGTTGTTTTAATAAGGGATTTTTTAATTACATATTTCACACCATAAAGTGAAGGTTGCTAAACATATGGTTACTTAAAAAAAATCAATAGAAATGAATTCCTTGAAGACTTCCCTCTGTACAACATACCCTTCTTTGCAACTGTAATGTGGAATAGGATTTGAATATTGTTGACTAACACAAACGTTACCATTTAGAAGCTAGAACTTCCCTCAGGCCACAGATGAAACTTCACCCCTATGTTTTCACATTCCACTCACCTACTCACCTCCCTTATGTCATATTCTCTCTGCATTTTTCTTTATCATCCTAATCTAGCATCACTAGAGGAAGGGGCTAGAAATAGGTTATCTGACTATAATTTCTTCTTTCACTCCACTTTGAACTGTATGAATTTTTCAAAACATAACTGTTTTTTTTTAATGTTTATTCATTCATTTTGAGAGAGAGACTGAGAGAGAGCACAAGCAGGGGAGGAGCACAGAGAAGGAAAGTATCCCAAGCAGGCTCTGCATTGTCAGTACAGAGCCTGAAGCGGGACTTTGATCCCACAAACCAGGAGATCATGATCTGAGTCAAAATCAAAAGTTGGAGGCTCAACTCACTGAACCATTCAGGCACCCAAAACATAAAGTTAACAATAAAAAAAAAAAAAAACAAAAACCTCAGAACACAAAAAACAAACAATGAAAACATTAAAAATATCTAAATGCACTTAGGATTTACAACTTTTTTCCAGGATATCACTTTTGATATTCAGTTTAGATAGGACAGCACAGGATATGGTTTGCCTAACTTTTAAATAAGAAGACCCAATAATCTCAAAGACTATGAAAATACCAACTTGAGCCCAAGATTCCTATGTATTTTACTTTTATTCTGTATATAATTGAAAAAATATATATATTTAGGCATGCATAAGGAAAGCAAAAATTTGGAAAAAAAATGTCTGGCAATTCCATACCAATTTTATATTTATATGTCATCATTACCCTTGCAGGATCCTAAAACTCACTCCTATTTTCTTTATATGCTCAGATATTTAAAACATGTCTTTGCTACCTCACAATCTTCTGGCATGAGGAATTAAACATTGGCCCCAATATCTTTCATTACCAATATCAGCATCATCACCACCATCTTTGCCATCAAAAAAATTGGAAATTATTTGAATTAGTACAACCTTTACTAAAATAGTATTTCAAATTTCTTTATTTTTAATTTATTTTTGAGGGAGAGAGAGAGAGAGAGAGTGCACAAGTTCAGGAGGGACAGAGGATCCTAAGCGGGCTCTGTACTGACAGCAGAGAGCCTGGGCAGGGCTCAAACTCACAAACTGGGAGATCATGACCTGAGCCAAAATTAAGAGTCAGACACTTAATTGGCTGAGCCACCCAGGTGCTCCTCAAATTTATTATTGATGACAAAATGTTTTTCCAGGAGACTACAGCCTCATATACTATTCCAGGGAGATTCTATCGTTAATATTTCCATGTGGAAAAAAAAAACAAAAACAAAAAACAAGCCTCTCCTTAAAAAAAAATACTCTTATTTAGAATCTCATCTGGTCTAGCTTAATCTCTGAAGAAGAAAAAAAAAATTCAAACTGAGAGGGATTAGTATTATGCAATTTTAATGTTATTGTCCCATATCCATAGTAATTTACCTAATATAAATCAATGCCTGTAGAGCAGTGCTGTCTAATGGAACTGTCATAATGACGGAAAGGTTCTATATCCTACACTAATATAATAGCCACTAGCCCCATGTGGGTACTAAGCACTTGAAATGTGGCTGATGGGACTGAAGAACTAGATTTTAATTGCATTTACTTTTACCTAATTTTAATTTTAAAATTAACAATTAAATATCAACACTATATTTTTATTTAAATAGCTACCTGAAGCCAGTAGTCATCTGTAGCTAGTTGCTTCTGCACTGGACAGCCCTGAAGTAGAAGCCATGGGTGTGTAATAACAGGGAGCAGTGAGAATTGAGGCAAACAGGAAGACACATACCCCAAGATGGGTAGACACTACTTAATTGTTTCTTTTTATCAAGAGAAACTGGAAATTGGGTTCTATGTGTAATTCTCCTATATTTAATTTCCGGCAAATACAGGTAGCCTTCACTTACCATAGTTCCAACACTCAAAATTTTCAGCGACCACAGTTCAGTTAAATAATACCAGTTCCCCAACAATTTAGTTCAGATTTCAGTTACCATGCTTTATTAGCTCGGAGGCAATGCATAAAGTACAAGTCCATTACCCTGTCTTCAGTCAATAGCTCTCCATGTGGATAACAGATGTGCATCACGATCAGTGACCAACCGTAGCACTTCTTTCAATGTCTGTCAGTGATCGGTCATTGCACATCCGTCATTCAGTCACACAAAGTCAGGAAAGTCGGTAGTAGTTGGTGCTGCCTCCTGTCTTCCACTGATTAAACCCTGGTGACACTGTACAAAAATGGACACTCAGAAGAGGTAGCTAGCCAAGAGATATGAAAGTACAACAAAGACGGGCGCCTGACTGACTCAGTCAGTTGAGCATCTGACTCTTGAATTCAGCTCAGGTTCTGATGCCAGGGTCGTGGGATCGAACCTTGCATCAAGCTCCATGCTGAGTGTGGAACCTGCTTAAGATTCTCATTCCCGCCCCCTCCCCCCGCCCCGTCTCTCCCTCTTCCCTTCTCCCCCCAGTTTGTGCTTTAAGATTAAGAAAAAAACAAGCAAACCTAAAAAGAAGAAAGTACGACAAAGAAGCAAAAAGTGATAATGGAGAAGGTGAATTGTGAACAAACATAAATGGAGTTACAGAAGAAATTGCTGAGACTAGATGTGCAGCCAGAGGAATGGAGCTAAGGCCAACGGATCGACAAAAACGGAGGAAGTGGTCATGATGGAAAGGAGGACAATGTCCCAGAGGAAGTTTTGCCAACAAAATACTTGACGTTTTAAAAAACTTCATCTATCACCACACTGAAAGCACAAAGTGTAAAATGTTGGAAACTGATCCAAACTCAGAAAGGAGTGTGGCAATTTGCCAAGGCATAGAAAAGATGCTCCATCTGTATTATAAGCTATACAACCAGAAAGAGCCAGTGAGTACTGTTCAGACTACTCTTGATAAATGTTTTCCAAAGGAAAAAAAAAAAGAAAACCACATTAATTCTCAGTGTTTCTAGTATTTTAAATTACCAGTGTACTAAATAAGTTTTAGTCTTATTTTTTTTTCAAATTTCCCTATCTACTTTTTTTTTTCTTTTAATTTTTTTCTTTAACGTTTATTTATTTTTGAGACAGAGAGAGACAGAGCATGAATGGGGGAGGGTCAGAGAGAGGGAGACACAGAATCTGAAACAGGCTCCAGGCTCCGAGCTGTCAGCACAGAGCCCACCGCGGGGCTAGAACTCACAGACCGCGAGATCATAACCTGAGCCGAAGTCGGCCGCTTAACCGACTGAGCCACCCAGGTGCCCCTCCCCTATCTACTTTTAACAGATAATAAGAATTTCAAGAATTTTGACCACATTTTTAAAGGTCATGGAACAATCATAATTTTCCCCATCGATTATTAAGATTGCTTTGCAAGGTTTCAGCTTTCCTGGTCATTTTCCAGTCCCAAACTGCTGCACACAATGAATATTTCAAATACATGAAAACTACTGTGCAGGGCAAATAAGAGGTATGGCTAATGGGCCATATTCAAAACCTGTTCCAGGAACTAGTGTCATATTTGATGTGCATCTCAGTAATAGCAGGATAGAGCAGGCTGAAGAAATTCGATGGCTGTAAATGACTTTTAAAAGATGTATTTATCCAATACTCTGACCAGGAAGGGTACACTTATTGTCATATGCTCTTGAATTCCAACAGACTGTCTGGCAAAAATTCAGTTGACAATTTCTTTTCTTCTCCAAATAGCCTGAGAACTGCATATAATCAAAACTCCTCACCCTTCGATGCATCATTACATCTAGTTGTTAACGTTTCTCCACCAAATGTTCTCCTATACCTAAGAATATGAAGGGAGGTGAATTACATAATAAGTAACACCAACACCATGCACGTCCCCTATCTCATATGGAGGACAAACAATAAGCAACATTTATGCCAAAATCCTTGTTTTGAGACAACAAAGGGGATGGAGATATTTCTGTCCTTCCCCTCACAATGCTCTGCTATTGGACCTTCTTACAGCACATCCCCTGCTACTCGTCCAAAAGCTTTTTAAAACAGAGGCCATATCTCATTCATTCCTCAATCTAAAGGCCAGGACTTGAAGCCCAGGCTAGGTCTCAATTCAAATGTCACCTTCTAGGGGACTTGTCCACTCTATCCGAAACAACCCTTTTTCCGTAAGTCCTCATACAATGGTATCCCTCAGGACCTGATTTAAATTCTGGAACTACAGTATTCATTTAGGTTTACTTATTTCCTATCTAGAATGTCAACTGAAATGATAATCAGAGTCAGGAATATCTGGCTTTCACTTGTGTCCTAATACCCAGTAGAGTTCCTGGACATAAAGCAGTTGCTAAACACCAAATGAATTGGTGGGTGGATGTTTTGAAATAATGCATGTTTGAGTGAATGACTATTTGAATGTAAGACAGTTGAAATGGATGACTGATTAATAAATAAATTAGTCTGAAACTACTACCTTATTATGATCAGTAGAAAGTAGAAAAAAAGATAACTGTTGTTCTCCTAACTAATGTTTCACACCCACAAACAGAACACTGTCTGGGTTGCCTTCCTTTTCCTAGGTTTTGGCCTTAGACAAATCTGAAGATGAGAATTCTTGCAGTGGATGAGCTCCCCAGGTCCAGCCTACCATTTGCTCAGCTACAAGATGGAGACGTTTCACTTCACAGCAGCATGTGTGAAAACAGCTTGGGAACTTTTGTTAAGAATAAGCTCAAGATGAGTTGACAGAGAAATGTTGTTTCCACAAAACACATTTTATCTCAGAATGTGAATGCAAGTCTGGTATTGAGTTGAGGGAGGCGATTTCTCACTCTGATCTTTATTGGCAAGGCTTCTCATGGAGTTTTCTGTCAACATGGAAGCCACCAGGGACTGCCTATAGCACATTCACAGAAGAGATAAGTATAGATGAGGAAGATCAGAGAAAATGGAAATGAGGAAACAAGAGCCAACCTTCAAGCCAAAGCACTGGAACGGCTGTTATGTGGGAGGAGGAAGATTCTGGCTAACCTACTAGTAAAGGGGAGAATACAAACCAACTAGTAAATGACAGAAAACGACTAGTAAATGATGGAGAATTTCAATCCAGCATGCAGGCTGTGGGTTGGCCCAGATCTAGATTCATATTCCATTTCTACCACTTGTTAGCTATTTGACTTCGGACAAATCAACTCCTTTTGAGTCTCAGTAACTTCATCTGAAAAATGGGTATTATTTATTCTGTTAAAACTGTGTTTCAAGGAAATCAAATAGTTCCAGTGATGGAAAGTTATTTAAAGCATTCCAATTCTAAAAATGAGAGGAATAGGGGCAGCTGGGTGGCTCAGTCGGTTAAGTGTCTGACTTCGTCTCAGGTCATGATCTCGCAGTTTGTGGGTTTGAGCCCTGTATCGGGCTCTGTGCTGACAGCTTAGAGCCTGGAGCCTCCTTCAGATTCTGTGTGTCCCTCTCTCTTTGCCCCTCCTCCACTTGCTCTCTCTCTCTCTCTCTCAAAAATAAATAAATGTTAAAAAATAATAAAAATAAAATAAAATAAAAATGAGAGGAATAACAACAGATTTGCACAAACCACCATTTTCAAACCCTAAAAAATAACTGATTTTTTAAATAACTGATTCAGATAAAAGATGATTTAGGGTTTAGATCAGGGGTTCTTCACATGGGGGGTAGTTCCCCATGGACACTTAAGGAAAGAAGTGTAAAGAAAAGAAATACATCCAGATGAATGGGGGGAAAGCTGCATATTTGTTTCACTAATTTCTAACTGACATTTTGCATCTCCTTAAATCACAAACATGAACAACAAACCATAGTAGTAACTTTAATGCCTATAACTTTGTCATAGTATAATTCACAGACATTTTAAAAATATAAATATAAAGCGATAACTTTATAGTTGTTGCAGACACCTTGCAATATCCTTTATTCTATAGTTATTCGTCAGTTCTATGAGTATTAGCAAATTATAGTAGTCATTATACCTCCTACCAATTCTTGTTATTTAATATGTAATAAGGTAGTGCATATCTCACCATATCACAGCTTTGCTCTTTAATATTACAATAACTGTTATTCAGTAACATTGACTTTCTTTGTATTTGTATACACTTAACTTTCCTCATTAAGAACATTACTGGGAGAAGAAATCTACAGGCTTCACCAACTGTCAAAAGGGGCTCACCTAACAAAAAAGATTAAGGGCTCCTGCTTTAGATGAAAGGTTGATGGGAAATTTATAATGAGGAGCTAGGGTGTCACTACTAAATCCGCTGAGCAAGGTCAGGACCCTAAGAGTGGGACATCCAAACATTATGCCTCCCTACAAGATGCCACAAATGCTTATATCTGAAAATAGCCAATCCTTACACCACACTGTCTAACAGAACTTTCTGTGATGATAGAAATGTTTTATGTTTAGGCTACCTAATACGTCAGCCACGAACTGCATGTGAAATGTGGCCAGAGCAAGTGAACAGCTGAATGTTTCAATTCTTTTTAACTTTAATTAATCTCTATTTAAAAAGTCACATTGAGCTAGTATCTACAGTCCTAGACAACCCTCCTTAGAGCTAACTTATCTTTTACAAGACACAAAAGATAAAGAAACAAGTTAAAGAACAAGCGAAAGCAACAGACAAATCCAGATTATAGAACAGTCTTTAGGACGACTGACCCAGTTTAAAAAAAAAATCAATGTCATAAAAATAATGTACTAAAAGAGTCCCAAAATAAATAACCACATATAATGTGAAGATTTTGTTTGGATCCTGATGAGAAAAAAACATTTTTAAATAACCATAGAAACTTGAATATTACATCATGTCAGGAAATTCCTATTAATTTTGTTAGATATGATCATGGTATTATATTTACATTAGGAGATTTCTATAGTTTCAAAAATGCATACCGATGTGTATAGGGTTGAGATAAAACTATTTCTAAGAACACCCTCAAAATATTGTAGCAAAAACGAAAGTGTATAGATGAAGTATGTGTGGCAAAATCTAGAAAACCATTCAATCTGGCAAAGGTTCAAGGGCATCCTTTAAATTATTTTTGTTACTTCTGAGTATTTTGAAATAACCCAAAATGATTTGTATAGGTGATGATATTCTGCCTATAGCTACAGACACATAGTAAGCATTCAACGAACATTAATTAGAAACTATTAGCTTCATCATTACGATTCATGATTCTTAATGGCAAAACTAAGATCAATTAGTAAAAAGTATGAAAGTTAACTTTAGGCCCAAAATACGAATAAGCTTTTTCACAGTGAGAGCTCTATGAAGATGGAAATACACTGTCTGCTGAGGTGGTGGTGGCCCAGAGATATTAAAAAGAAATAAACAACAGCAGTTTAAGTTTACTGAGCACTTACAACGTGGCAGACATAAGTCTAAGCCCTTTTCACATATTCTTTCATTTCAGCTCAATAGCAGTGCCATAAGGTAGGTACTCCTACTCTGCCCATTGGAGCTGTGCCAGCAGAGATGGATCTTTGGTGATGATGTTGCAGAGCAAGTTCAAGGTGAATGGCTGTTATAGTTGCCCTTTACCAAGTCTGACAACCCTGAACTCTTCTGATTCAATGAACGTGTGACTCAAATGAATTCTGCAGGCTGGCCAGCTGGCTGGCTTACACAGAGCCAGTGAACAGAGAGCAATTCTCCGCTTTACTTATTGAAAGGTCTTCAAACATCACCTTTCCCTTTCAAGTGGCAGACTAAAATCCCACAAGAATTTAATTATCTGTAGGCAAGGAGATGATGTGATCAAGAAAATGCTACATTTCAACTACTTCATTTATCCATTTTCAAATTTCCCATCAATTACAGGGAAACATCTTCCCCCAGGCTGCCATTTGACCAAGAAATGCCCATGGCGTATCTTTGTCAACATGTTTCAGAATATAAATCCAGATTACTAAAACTAAAGTTGGTATAAAGTCTGTCGTCATATATTATATCATTTGGAAAGAAATATTGGTGACCTTATCCAGTATGACTGTTATAATAGTAATAAAATTGAATCTTGGAAGATTACACTTCTGGTCAAAGTAGTAAAATGTGACCTTATTCTATTGAACATTGACATTTATTATATTAATTCACATGTAAAAAACTGCATTAAAATGATATTAAAGCCCTGGATAGAAATGGGAATGTTTAAGAACTTCAGAAAAAAGATTTAACTTTACCAATCATTCATAACATGGAGCCCGTTTGATGCAAATCAAACTAAATCTCCTTCACCAATCTCTGGTTCAATTCTAACGTTATTGTTATTACCCTCTCATTCATACAGAATGTATTTTTTTTCCTCATGCCTCTTCAAACATTTTATAAACTTTAAATCATTGTCATCATGCTCTAGAGAAAAAGATAACCCAGAGCAACAAATACACAAACTTGACGCAAAAGATCAAGCCACCTCCTCATGGCAGAGAGATTCTCTTCACACCAATAACATCATGCTTAACACTGAGCTCATGTCAGCCACTGCACGAGGCCCTTGAAAGGGCACCAAGGTCCAGAGGTGAGCAAGCAGTCAGACAGCTGCATGGACTTTACAGAATGGCCACCATGTGGAGAAAAGGTGTCACTTTGGATATCACACCAGCAAAGTGCTTGCTGTTTGTTTGTTTGTTTGTTTGTTTGTTTCTTTCTTTCTTTCTTTCTTTCTTTCTTTCTTTAATTTGGGTTTTTTTGTTTGCTTGTTTTGGTTGTTTTTTGCTTTTTGATTGGTCAAGGTTTTCCAGGGAGTTCCCTCTCAAATATGTTTTGCATATTTAAGTTTGGGGGTAGAACATGGAATAACACAATAAATTAAGGGAACAGTCCAGACACAAAACAAAGGTCTGTTTTCTCTTCTGCATTAGTCCAAAGTTCTAGGTTTGCCATTGCAGGTCTCACCTGTTTTCAACCTTGCTTTTCACCACTCTTAGTTAATGCTCCAGACCCCAAGTAGAAGTAACTTACTTATGCCTCACTTAATACTGTTTTCTGCTCTAAACATCTTCCCCCATTATATTATCAGATTAGGCTGAGCGTGGTGATCCCAAGCAGCCCCAACACTTCAGTAGGTTGAACAATAAAGGTTTACTTCTTGCCTGATACTGACAGAGTTGAGAGCAAGCCAAGAGATTAGCTCTGTGCACATTTGTCACTCAGGCATCCAGGCTGACGAGTGGTTACCAGCACAAACACTGCTATAAGCCATGCCAGGAGAAAAAGAAAATTCTGTGGGTCTTGAACCATAAGCTAAGTGCTTAGACAAAATGTGACACAACTCATTGTCATAAACAGCCATGTGGTTCTACCAAACCACAAGCCCAATTCTACCATAAGCCTGGATGAGAGGGAACTGAAAATATTTGGCCAACACCATCAATGACTTCTTACCTCCATACGTCTAAAATCTTGTAATTCTTTCAGATCTAGGTTGGATCCTACCTCCTCAAATAGACAGCGCTGGTACCTCATGCTAAAAGGAAGACATTCACACTCTTAATACACACAGCACGTTATCTTACCTCTGAAGGCCATTATGACTATAAGAGAACAGTGTCTCCACTGGGATTCTCTGCTTCCCACAATGCCTTGCTAGATGAATATTGCATGAATGATTGAATGAGGCTGTATGCATAATGAGATTTCATCTCCAAAGACTTCAAATACTCTGGAGGCTAGTAATACTTGGTAAGTAATAAACCTTTTTAATTTTTTATTCTTATTTATATCATAAAGATATTTAAAACAACATTAAAAGGATCATAAAGATGAAATAAAACTGAACTCATAATCCCACCACCCTAAACCAGCAACTCCTTTCAGTTCTTTTCCTTCTAGCGCTTGTTTAAAGAGTGTTCATGGAAAAACATCACTATATTCAGGGAGCACGAAGATACAGGGAGAATTTTAAATAGAAGACAAGTGACTGCCAAGTCAATGCTTTTTACCCTTTCTCAAGGTAAGAACATGTTGGGTGATATCTTAAGACTGATTTGTATTTTCCACAATATGGGTACCAATGACTTAAAGATTCCAAGCTATTCAGTACAGCAACCATCATTTAGCCACCACTTCCACTCCTTAACCCAGCTCTAAAAGAAATCACTGCTGGTAAAAGGAGCTTGATTTCCATTATTAGAAGAAAAGAAAAGAAAGCCCATGTGCTAAATCTTGGACAACTTTGGATAATATTAGTGCAAAGATGAAAATTGCCAATGTTACATGTTTTGGTCTATCATTAAGATACCATTAACAAGATCAAAAACACAAGAGTTTTAGTTTTAGTCTTGAATTTCTTATTTTTTTGTTCTTTTGTTTCAATTAACTCATTCACTTTTTTTTTTAGTCAATGTTTCTAATGGAAAAGCAGACAACATAGAAGAATAGATGGTGCATGTAAGCAGGGAGAAGTTTTAAAACTTTAAATGATAAAGTTATTTTATATGATACACTAATGGTAAATACACATCATTGTGCTTTTTGTTTATTTTTAAATAAATTTATACTCCCTTTACCAATTTCTCCCATCCCCCACCTCTGCAACCACCAATCTGTTCTCTGTATCTATGAGCTCGACTTTTTGTTATTGTTGTTTTGTTTTGAGATTCCACATATAAGAGGAGTCATACGGAATTTGCCTTTCTCTGACTTATTTCACATAACATCATGACCTCAAGATCCATCCATGTCACAAATGGTAACATTTCACTCATGTTTATGGATGAATAATATCCCACTGTGATATTACATATATTGATATCTAATATATAGTAATAAATATAATATTTTATATCTATATCTATCTATCTCACAATTTCTTTATTTATTGATCCAGTGATGGACACTTAGATTGTTTCCATATCTTGGCTACTGTAAATAATGCTGCAATGAACATGGGTGCCTGTATCTTTTCAAGTTAGTGTTTTCATTTTCTTCAGATAAATAGCCAAAAGTGGAATTGCTGGATCATATGGTCATTCTAGATTTCTGTTTTCCTGTAGTATCACTTGTAACATTTCCTCTTTCATTTCTGATTTTGAGTCCTCTTTTTTTCTTGATGAAGACTTTTTTTCTTGATAAAGACTTGTCACTTTTTTTTAAATCTTTTCAAAGAACTAGCTCTTAGTATTATTGATCTTCTCTATCATCTTTTTAGTCTCTAGTTCACTTACCTCTTTTCTAATCTTTGTTATTTCCTTCTACTAATTTTGGGCTTCATTTGTTTCTTCTTTTTCTAGTTCCTTAAGGTTCTAATTTTAGGTTGTTTATTTGAGACTGTTGACGTTTTTTGAAGTAGGCATTTATCGCTATGAACTTCCCTCTTAGAACTGCTTTTGTTGCATCTCACAAATATTTGGGTATATCATATTTCCATTATTGTTTGTCACATGGTGTTTTTTGATTTATCTTTTTATTTCTTTGACTAATTGGTTTTTCAGTAGCATGTTGTTTAATCTTCACATATTTGTGAATTTTCTTGTTTTCTTCCTGTAATTAATTTCTATGATTATTTTATTGTGTACTCTTCCTATTGGCATAAGCTGAGTTGAACCCCTTCTGGGATGAGGTGGAATATCCATACACAATGTATTTTTGTGTTACTCATACACCAAAAGACACTAGGAAGTCTCACCACAGTGGATAAACAACCCAGATGGTCATTTGACCCACTTAGCTTACTTAAGATCAAATAAGTCTTAAAATTACACTGAGCTATTCCCATACTAAGAAGGAAAAATCATCCAAACACCTTGAAATCTTATTAAATTTCACAGTAATTATTTTTTTCTATTTTATATTTTAATAGCTGATAGATTATGTGTTAAGCTATAATATTTTCAAATTTTATGTTCAGTATTTGACTACTTTCACAAGCACACATAATTTATATTCTTAAATTTGTGAAAGGGTTTATTATTTTATGTGCCATACTTATTGATATGAATCAAATAGTTCTTACCTGATTCAACAGAAGATAGTACGAATAAAATGTGGCTATTTACAACTATTAATGACTGCTATAATTCATACAGAATCTGCCAAACCTACTGCATTATAAGTAATATTGTATACATTTCTAAGAGTCTGATAATATCTGCTTCAAATACAAACATTCTCTGGAAATTTGTCAAAATTTAAAAAGGTACCATTAAATAATATTTTCAGATATTACTCTAGAGAGTTTCTAGTACAAATCTCTTCCATTTAATACTGTCTCAATATTCATGAATGCTCAACAGTCCAATAGTTGCTTTCAGGAGTTGTGCCTTCATTAAGGTGCAAAACATTAAACACCTGCAATTCTGCTCAAACTATTCCTAAGGGAGAAATTTTGGTAACAAATGAAAGAGATACATGTTTTAGCTGAAAAATTCACTTGATGCTGATAAAGAATTTATAGCAGAATGTTCCAATAGAGAAGAAGAAAGCAATATGAAAAGAAAATTAATATTCATTGAGAAATATCTACCATGGTAGGAAAGAAAGATTACAAAGCCAAACTGAACAATAATCAAATTTCTATACGAAAATAGAATTCCAGTGCATACAATTCTAGTTATCTAATGCTATGTAACAAAATATTCCCCAACTAAGAGACTGAAATAATAGTTATCATTTATTACTTCTCATGGTTTCTGTGGGTGGATCAGGAGATTTGAAGCATCTCCACTAGGAGATCCTGTCTCTGGATCTCTCATGAGGTTACTATCAGACAGCGGTTAGCCTGGAGTCATAAAGGCCTCTTTGTATCCATGAGTGGAACCTGAGATGGAAAGATTCAGTTCCAGTTAGGGTTATCCGTCCCTAGCTTTATATGGCATCCTCGTGTGAAGTCTCCAGGATGGAGGCTTCAGGGTGGCCAGATTTCTCATATGTTGCCTTGTGATGGCCAAGGCATATGTCCTAAGACAGAGATAGAACCAAGAAAAGCCAAAGTTCTTTAAGGAATCATCCTTAAAATTCACACAACCTCATTTCTGCCACATTCTATTGGTATTTACAAAGATCCACTCAGTTTCAAGTGGAGGGAATATAAACTTCACGTCTTGATGAAGAGTTTCGTCATCACACTGTAATAGACCCTGTAGCATTAAGAATACGTAGGATAGGACATGTTTTGATGTGCCCATTTCTCTGAAAATCCAAGCTACTACCTTAGCCACATGGGTCACCTACACTTGTAAAACTGATGAACAACATAATCTGCAAGAGAAAAATAAATGCCAAAGTCCAATGTCTGCTGTTTTTCAGGTTTATCAACTGAATTGGGAGTAATAAATATTTGTTAATTAAAAACGCCAGACTTTAACAGAAACTCAGTCTTTGAAAATATTAACTTGAGTAGAATATTAAAGGTAAAACTGCAATATATAAACACTGATTATAATTCAAACACTTTATCACTTTCTCTGGAGTACCAATGACTATAACAGAGGCACAACAGTTCACTTTGAACAATTAGCCTTGGCAGCATCTCTGTAGAGAAGTGTTTTTTCTTTGCTGGGGGCATTAGCTTTCTTTTGGGATTTTGCTAGAACAAACCTTAAGTAGAAAATGACAAAGCTCTGAAGCTGAATTGATTCAGGACAGACTGACCATTCATTCATCAAATATTTACTAGGTATCTACTATGGAACAAATGCTATGCTAGGCACTAGAGACACGGCAATGAGTAAAGGAGACAAAAATCTCGGCCAGCAGAGGTCATGTATGCTGACATTTAGCTAGTTCTCCAGTGGCCACAGAACAGCAAACATTCTCTGGATCGGCTGGGAGACGAGAAGGAAACCGTGGATGGAGCTAGGAGGAAGACCAACATTTTGGCAAGTTGATTTGAGGAGGAACACCCTACAAAGGAAACTGAAATGGAGTTTCCAGGGGATGAGAAAATAGGAGGAATGGAAGGTATCTGGAAAGTTAGGACAAACATAGATTTCCAGAAGAAGAGAAGGGTCAGCTATGCCAAATAAGCTGAAGGATAAAGATTATGACAAGTGTAAGTTAGAGAACTGTACTTTAGGATAATAGGGAATAATTCCTGCCGTCTCCAGTATGGGCATAGGTAGGCCTGCTCTCTTAGCCTATGGGGGAGGGCTGTTATGGGAATGTTGCAAAATGTTAAATCACATGCTTTGTGGATAAGATGCTTTAGGGTGGTGATTCTTAACCATGGTTCTGCACCACAAAGGGGAATGAAGTTTTGTGTAAGGCTTACCTCAGGATGTTTAGAGAGAGGAGGGGTAGAGATTCCCCTCGTGCATCAAGACTGACAGAACCACAGGCAATTCTGCCCAACCCTCACAGCATCCTACGTAAGGATCTACATCAGTGTGCGTTTCACCAAGCAAATAATTTTAGGAACCACTATCCCACATCATATGGCAAGTAGTAGGGGTGGGAAGAATTCATAAAAACAACTATTCAAGTTATTTAAGTCAATGAAAGAGAATTCATGGTTTTATGTGGGACAAGAGGTGGTCGGTGGGAATGTAGAAATAGTGATTAGGAGCAGGGCTTTGGCCACCCTCTGCTTTCCAGCTGTGTGACTTCAAGAAAGCATGATTAACCACTTTGTATCTCAGTTTCACTATCCATGGAGTGGGGATAACACCACCTCTCTCGTGAGCTGTCAAAAAAATTTTCTGAGGAAGTAGGTGTAAAGCTCTTTGCACTGTGCTTCATACATAACAAATGGCCAATAAGGATGTGCTGTTGCTATTCTGGTTGTTCAGTGGCTCTTCATGGCACAATATAAAATGCTCTGGCTTGCCTTCTCAAACCTTTCTGTGTCACTAATAATTCTGTAATTTTCCCAAGGACACTTAGCCTCCCTGTTCCCATTTCCTTTTCTACAAAATCAAGAACATGTGTCTAGGTCAGTGGTTGTTAAGTTCTGTTCTGAAGGCTTAGTCTGAAGAGAAGAGGCAAGGCAGAGAGAGAGGCTCTCTGAGAAACTTCACTTTTCTTAATGTTACACATTTGGCTTTGGCATAAGATTACCTTTGACCAAAGACTGTATCAGTGAAAAACATAACAGAAAATGTTTCAAAGCGACTGGTTTAGATGGTGTCTAATGCCACAGACCTCTACAATTGGAAGCGATAAGACAAGAATCCCTGGAGAAGGCAGATAATCAAAACTGCAGCTAATTAGAATACAACTGAGAGCTGGTTCATCATTAATCCAGTATCTTTTGTATATAAAGCTGTACTAAAATACCTCACTTTCAATTAGTCTCGCATTCCATCTCTGTCATTATAATACGAATATTTTAGCAGCAGCAAAGCAAAAAAGTAACCCTACCAAGTGTTTGCTTGATGAATTCAATACTCTTCCAATGGGCAAATGATAATGGGAGAACTGTCTCAGATGGTGTGCTCTAGGAGGAAAATCTTTGAACCAAATATATGGAGTTGAAAACATCAGCACAGCCCCTTCTGAGCAGTCTTAACTTTGGCAAAGTATTTAAAATAGCATGTCAGAGTCTATGTTTCCTCATCTATGAGGTGGAAGAGATTATACAAGTCCACAAATCTGCCCTGAGAGTCCCTGACCCACTCGTTATATAATTCATTCAGTAAATGTTTAGGGAGAACCAAAAACATGCCAAGCATAGCTCAGGATGAAAACACAACAGTGAATCGCTAAGATAATGGAAGGTTCCCCAAACCATTGTACATCTTCAACTATCAGTGGTCTTTAGGAGGACACATGTCTGCCAAACGCAGTGTCAGTGCAACCAGAGTCACCCAACAAATGCTAATTGCCTTCCTTCTTAACCTTCCTTTCTTCATAGCATAATTAAATTATAGTAAGTAAGGGTGGAAGAGAGCCATGCCATTCACATGTGACCCTCTATCCCCCTCCCTTTTCACACTTACCCTGTCTGTCTCATTCTCCCCAGCCTGGTCACTGGCTCTCTTGTGCTTCTGGATTTGTGAAAGCAGTTCAAAGGGCTGAGGCAGGGAAAAGGACTAGGGAGCTAAGTCTCTTTTATGAAGATTCAGGATTGTGGGAAAGGAAACATAGGTGAAGAAGAGCAGTGCTGGACAAGAATGAAGGGGAGAGACTGTGGAGTGGTGTCTGAATGGCTCTGGAGCAGCTCCAGGGCACCAAATTTGGGGGGAGTGAAGAAACACCATGGAGGGAAGAGAAGTACATCCTGTTGCTCTGAGATCCTCAAATAAAGCCTGAATTTCCTTTTAATTAACCTTAAGCATCTGAGCTGTACTTCTTGAATGCAACTGTGAGTGGGGAGTGAGGCAACCCAGGGCCTCAAGCTATATTCAAAACTCACAATATCAAACCTATGGTTCTCTGAAAATCTGGAAAGGAGAGTTTAAAAAGGAGACAAACTGGCAGTGACAAATATGTGTCCAAAATACATCCCTGATGGGCTTCTCTGAATAGAGAAACTTTTGATGAATTTAAAATAAAGCCACCAAACAAGAATTTCCTGAACATGGAATACTGTAATACCTCCAAACCATGAGCCATCTTATTAGCAACCTAGGCTCCCCCACCTGGTGTGACCCTAGGGAGAAGGCTGCAGATCCCACTGCTTCTGGAACCTCAGGGAGGTCAGGGAGCATTTGCTGCCTGGATGATTCACTCGGAGTGGAAAACCAGCTCAGAAGTACTTTGATCCTCCTTTTGTTTCTTATGTTTTCCTTTTGGGCCAATGACTTTTTTCAGACACTAATAATGTACACTTCAGGCGAACATCAAAGTATAGTAATGCCCTGAATAGTAATTACTACGCTGGTGATGGAATCAAGCATCTCAAAGAACCCTAAGTTAATTAGCTACAGACCTAGTTACCTTTAGGCCAATGAAGAAGGCAAGGAACACTGGATTAGAACCTACCTTCAATTTATGGCTTTATTAATTCCAGCATTCCAATCAGTCTGAGACCCCTATCTGTCAACCTTCAGCATCTGAGCTGATGGCTGTTGTGGGGACCAGACACCAACTGAGACCCAGTCACGATATCCAGGGAAGAAACTTGGACTTTCATTGTTTTCTGTCATTATTTTCTCAATTACTGAGCAGTTTTGTTTATCAGTACACAAAATAGTTTCAACCTTTCCATAACATACATGTTTAGGGACAAAGATCGAGAGAAGGACAGGTGTAAAAGTGAGATTTATTCATTCTTAACCAAATATCTACTCAAAGTCATTTTTCTACACACAGCTCATTTTTAGCCTTCCTAATTCTTACTCGTCTTTCTGAGAAATTTTTTATTTAGCTTTTTGTAAAAATCCACACTTTAAAGAAGCATTGGATACAGATAACATTCCTTATTTATATGTCTCTGTGACTGTGGCAGATTTCCACGTAATCCTCTTAGAGGAGGACCCACATTTGCCAGCCTACTTAGGATGTTACTAAAGGTGTGTATCAACACGCCTCTTGCGGATGGCTTGGGGATATTTCTTCCAGGTTTCCCCTGAACTCTTTGTGTTCGATCAATCCCCCAGGAGAAGGCATTTGAAATGCAGCAGAACCAGCATCCTGTCCTCAGGTGCTGACACTGAAATAGCGTGCCACACATATACCTACAATGACCTAAGTTGTCAAATGGAAAATGGAAACTCAAGTAACTTAATTCTTTTCATTCTTTAATAGTTTCACCCTTCATATACCTTTTGCTGTGTCTGGACTATATTAGTTTGCCAGGGCTGCCAGAAGAAAGCACCACAAACTGAGCAGCTTAAACAAGAGAACTCTATCTTGTCTCAGTTTTGGAGGTTGGGAGCCCCCAATGAAGGTGTTGGCAAGTGTTCCTGCAGGTAAGAGCTGGGAGGGAAGGATCTGTCCTTGGCTTACAGATGGCTGTCTTCACTCTGTATCTCTCCACATCATCTTCCTCGTGTGCCTGTGTCTGTGTTCAAATTCACCTTTTAACAAGAACACCAGTCATGTTGGATGACGGCCAATCCTAATGACCTCGTTTTAACTGGATTCCCTCTGTAAAGACCCTGTCTTCAAATACACTACTTTCTGAGACACTCAGAGTTAGAATTCCAACATACCTTGTTTTGGAGGGATCATAATTCAACTCATAGCAGGGATCAATAAAAAAGTTCTGGTTTTAAAAAGTCATTTATCAAAGAGGAAAGATGCTATTGCCACACATATCTCTGTTGATTGCTTCACTGAAGCATCTATTCAGTGCAGGCACTATGCTATGTAGGCAGGGAAACAGAGAGGAACAAAAAGCCATCTCCATGCTCTTGAATGGAGTTCCTCTTGGTGGCAGTCCCTCCATCTTGTAGAAATGTGGATGAGCTGGAACGATGAACTTCAAGTTGTGGAAAGCATTTGACTTCTATTCCCTTCTCCTTTGCCCTAAAGGCAGCCACAGCAACACTGTGATACTGGGTAGAGAAGTGTCCAGTTTGCATAGAAGTGACCAGTCTGCCCTCACCAATTTCCATCAGACATTAAGCCTGTGATAATTTTTTCCAAAATTTTTAAATGTTTATTCATTTTTGAGAGACAGAAAGAGACAGGGTGTGAGCAGAGGAGGGGCAGAGGGAGAGGGAGACACGGAATCCGAAGCAGGCTCCAGGCTCTGAGCTGTCAGCACAGAGCCCAACGCGGGGCTCGAACCCACAAACCATGAGATCATGACCTAAGCCAAAGTCATATGCTTAACTGACTGAGCCAGCCAGGCACCCCAAGCCCATGATAATTATTTTAATAGAATTGTGTGTAAATGAATAATAATGGCCAACCACCCACCTTTTTGTAATAATACCACCCATTTTTTCTAAGACTTATGCTTTGGGCACTTTACGAGGCACTTAGCATGCACAATTTAAGGCCATTTTCACAAGATGAGACTGTTACTATTAGCTCCATTTTACAGGTGATAAAAACTGAGACTTAGAGAAATTAAGTATCTTGCTAAAGCCACCAGCTAACACACAGTGAAGATAAAGTCTGAACTCTAGTTATCTGAACAAAAACCCCACACTCTTAGGCCCTATGCAATACTGACTCATTTAACCTCAGAACTTCTGTCAATTGCCCAATGTTGTGTCTATCGTGTGTATACATACGCATATACATATGCATGTACATACATGTGTATATCACGGGTGTGTTGTATAGGTATAAATGAAATATCTATTTTGATACAAAACATCTATGATTAAAGCTAATCCTTTAGCAATAAACCTTGCACTCATTAGAAACTTGCAGCTTTTTCTCATGCCTACATCTGTGACATAACATATTCAACCAAAGAAAGCCTGAGCCAACTGATTAGTATTTGATGTGTTGAAAAGGCTAATGGTTCTTTATGTGAAACATCTGACAACGTGCAGCCCACTTAATTACTCAGTTGATTTTATAGCTTCGAAATAGTAAAACAGAATAATTCAATGACTGGCCAATGTGCTGAGTGATATTTTAACATCTACTCAACCCTCAAACTGTGAAGCAAAAGTCCTTATCCAAATCCAATACTTTCAATTTTCCTTTTTACTGTTATAAGTCAAAACCAGCTACATTGATTTTTTTCCTTTGACTTCTGCAGAAAAGTTCATTCCTGAACAGATTACATGTGCTGTTTTGCAGCCCAGAGGAAATGTTACAGCCAAGTAGAACCCTAAGATCATGAAAATATGGGTTTACTTGAGAAGCTGGAAGGACTTGACAGATCTTTGATTATAATAGGACAAATATGTCTTGATAGATGTGCTGTCTTTTATGAATGAGACTTAGAAGTTTTAACTCTATTAACCTTTACCCACTAACATCACAGAAAGTTTTGAGGCTGTGTCTTCAAACTTCTAAGTGAAAGATGGCACTGGTGAAGTATGTAGAAACCCCCGGAACATCATTCAATGGCTTTGAACACGCGTGCCCATGTTTGGCCTCCCTACAACATTGCAACACAAATCTTATCCCCTCTGGCTTTTTCTACTTCCAGCACACCTTGGTTGGGGTCTCAATGGTGTAACTGCTGACAATGATGGAAGAGGAGGAGGAGGAGGAGGAGGGAGAGGAAGAAAAGAGGAAGATGATGAACAAGATTATCTTGTATAGTCTCCCCAAAAAATAATCTACTACATAAAATTTAATACTTCACACAATGCAGGATTTTGGTGGCAAGTGGTCACACTTAAATAAGTGATGAAAATGAGACTCACATCCAGATCCTGTGTCTCATTCCATTACCACAAGCTCTCTTCTAAATGTACATTTGCAAAAACAAGCAACAGTGCCTATCCTAGGTCACCTTCCCTTCTCTTCAGATTGTTGAAATTAAGACCATGCAGACACCTGGTGAAAATGCTGGGCAGAATCTCCACACCAAGTCATGGGAAGATGGTGAGCTTGCAAGGCCAGGGCCATTGATGAATGATCTCACTTGAAACTCACCATTTAAGAATCTTGAAATAGGCAGACACTGATAAACTGATATTACAATGACCCAAAGTTTTATCTATCTTCTTTTGCTTGTCCACATTGACCAATGAATATAGAAAACATCAAAGAAAGAAAGGGAATTACTGTTTAATGGGTGTGGATTTTAGGTTTGCACAGTTTTAGAGATCTGTTGTACAATGCGAGTGTACTTAACATTACTGAATTCTACACTTAAAAATGGTTACAATGATAACTTTTGTGTTGTGTTTTTTTTTTACAATTAATTTTTTAAAGGAAAGCAAATAAAATACTTCTCTCCCCTCTTCTCCCTTCCTTCCCCTTTATCCACCAAGGAAGACTTGTGTCTTGGGGATGAAAAGAAGGGGACATAAATGAGGAATATTCACAAGGCAGAAATGAAAGGATGAGTTACATTACTGAATGGGGAGATGAAGGACAGAGAGAGGATATGGTGATTTCCAAGTTACTTGAAAAACTGCAACAGAGAATGGCCGAGAACGAGCACTTTCAGTGGACAGTAGTGTTGGAAAGGCATGTGAAGTTCATCCAAATAGGGATCACCAGCAAGCAGTTGGGTCTATGTACCTGGAGCTACGGAAGGAGGGTTAGTGTGGAGATTGGGTGTATTTCCCCCTGGACCTCTAATCTTTGCCTACAGTCAAACCCTAGGTCCTTTAATTTTTTTCTATCATTAATAATTATAAGCTTGTACTTCCAGAAGTATGTATGGGTTAATCTTCTGTTTTTCATCTAATATTTCCTATGTGAATAATGACAGGCACTGTATCATTTGTGTAAATTAAGAATAAGTGTTTAACACAACAAGCATTTAATGAAGTTGCTTTTCATGCCTTTTATTTACTAGTTCCAATGCCTTTTTTTTTTTAAGCTATTGCCATCTCATACATGGCCAGTTTGATCATTCCGCAGAATCATATGCTGAATTTAGGCAAACAGGGTATTCAATGAGCAGGTGGATTTCTAACAGGACACCAATCAATTCAGCCAGCATGGTCAAGCCAGCTGTGTCTGTGGATGCAATAATCAGCACCTGGCAGCACCTGTGCAGACCAGCCTGCCATCAGTGTTTACAAGTTGCAATTGGAGAGGGCTCAGCAAACTGACCGCAAAGGTTTGTGCAGCACCTGTCCAAAGTATATATGACTGCCTCCAGACAAGCCCATTAGTTCTCCGCTTTCATGGACACTAGAAATTGTTCACAAATTTAGTGGCGGGAATAAAAAAGACAAACAGAGCTAGCTTCTGGCAGAGAAAAGACACTTGAATGAGAGGCATCCTGGTACAAGGCAACAGAACAGGGGAGGAGGGAATGAGAAAGGCAGGACATCACCAAAACAGAGCCAGTAATGTTTATAGGTAGTAGATTGAGCTCTAAGAAAATAGGCTTAGTGGCATATTTTGAATCAGAGATGTTCTTGAGAAATATGCAAAGAATTCAGACTGGGCTTAGTGATGCAAGTTTGCACTGGAAGGCATATTGCCATGCAGGGCATAAGTACTTTAAATGGAACTTTGTGACTTGTTTATGTGACATAGTAACAGCTTTCTTAGATCCAACCATCCCTCTTATGTATTACAAGATAACAAAAGGTTATGTGATTTTAGGAAATTGAGCATATACACAGGGATATTCTCAACAGATGCAGTGAATATTAAGTGCCCACTTTTATCTCCTAGAGCCTGATGTGTAAAGGTAACCAACTTAAACACAGCGGAGAGCTTGCATTCACAACAGTGACATTTTGCTAAGAATTTGTTGCATTCTAAAATGCAAGCACATTATAGTAATGTTCCATAAAACACAACAGTGGGTGAAGAGCAGGGATGCCCTCTGATTTGGGAAAGCTAATTCTATGCTCAATTTGTTGCAGAGGAAAAGCAGTATTACAGAGAAAACAAAACAGAATCCATCTTGTTACACTGCTGGCTCTTTCTCAGGCTGGTGGTTCTCTGTTATAAAGAGCTACTGTTAATTCTCGAGCTTCCAACTGCTGAGGTTGGTTTCTTGCTGCCCCCAAACGCCCATTTTAACTGCATGAATTTACACTGACCACATGAATTCCTAAAAGAAAACTCAAAGTATATCATGTTCAATTTCAGAACTCCAGCAGTCAATTCAAAGTCATGCTTTTGGAGAGTGAACCACTGAAAATAATGGGCAAACCAGGCAACAGTTCACAAACGAATCTCTTTATGATTTTTAAAACGACACATGGAATGAACTGATAGTGAGTCACGCTAGCTGTTAGGGTGCATTGGCTATATGGGGACAGTGAAACTATGACAACCAGAGCGCAGCATCCAATCGTAATGATCAAAACAACAGTTAACATTTATACAGCAATTACTTCCATTCACTCACTTAATTCTCCGAATAATCCTACCAGGTACAATTACCATTCCCCTTTCACGAGGCCAGAGAGCAGCATGCTACCAGGCCCAGAGCTAGTAATTTGCAGACTGAAGTTAAGGCCAATCCCATCTGACTTCACAGTTCCTGCTCTTATTGTTGTACTGACTCTCCACCTTTTTTTTTTTTTTTTTTTAAGTGCAAGTGTATTAGGTTGCTAGGGTTGCCATAACAAAATAACACATGAGATGGCTTAAATAATGGAAATTTATTTTCTGGCAGTTCTGGGGACTATAATTCCAATATCAAGGTATGGACGGATTTGGTTTCTCTTGAGGCCCCTATCCTTGGGATGGTCCTCTCCCTGCATAAACACCTCCCTGGGGTCTCTGTGCGTGTCCTAATCTCCTCTTTTTACAAGGACACCAGTAGGATTGGATTAGGGCTCACTCTAAAAGTCTCATTTTAACTTAATTACCTATTTAAATGCCTGTCTCCAAATACAGTCATATTCTGACATACTGAGGGTTAGGGATTCGATATGAATTTGGAGACACAATTTAACTCTTACAGCATATATAATAATTTTCCATAAAACACAACAGTGTATGAATGGCTGTAGTGTCTTCTGGCTTGTGAGGGATTAATTATATAAGGGCTCATTTTGGATTTTCTATAATCAACAGGTTCTGAGAGGATGATGTTTAAAAAGTATGTTTATCACAGGAGTGAAGAGCCCGCAGTTAATGTTCTCGGAATTTTTTCATAACGATGTCTTCTGATGACATCAGCTATGTTTGGGAGTTGTCAGCATGAGGTATTTGAAAACGTGATCACAAAACGAGAATTCTGCATTAAGATTCCAATGCTGTCACTGTTTTGCACAGAGCTCCTTTCCATTGGTCTTTTACAAGTATTTTTAGGCACACCTGGGTGGTTCAGTCGGTTAAGCACCTGACTTTTAATTTTGGCTCAGGTCATGATCTCACCGTTGAGATCGAGCCCCACGTCAGACTCTGCACTGCTTGGGATTCTCCCTCTTTCTCTGTCCCTCCCCTGCGTGCACACACACTCTCCCTCTCTCTCAAAATAAATAAGCTTTTTTTTAAAAAAAAGCACTTGTAAGTATTTCACATTTTAAGAGCAGTTTTAGGTTTATAACAAAGGTTGAAATACCCCACATGCCCTGTCCCCATACACGTGCAGCCTCCCCCATTACCAACATCACTCACCAGCATAGGACATTTAGCACCAAGGATTAACCTACACAGACACATCATAATCATCCAGAGTCCATTGCTTACCTAGGATTTACCGTTGGTGTTGTACATTTCTGTGGATTTGAACAAATGTGTAATGCTGTATATCCATCATTACAATATTGATACACAGTACTTTCACTGCCCTAAAAATCTGTGCTCATTCTGTTCATCTCCGCTACCCCTTCCTACCATGGGTCTTTTTATTGTTGCCATAGTTTTGCCTTTTCTAGAGCATTTGTGTAGCCTTTTCAGACTGGCCTCTTTCACTTGGTTGTAGGCATTTAAAGTTCCTCCATGTCTTTTCATGGCTTAGGATCTGAGTGATATTCCACTGTTTGGATGTACTCCCTCTTGCTTTTTGTTTTACCCTTAGAACTGAGTTGGGTAAGCTCCTTGACTCACAGCACTCTAACAGTCTAGAACTCTCCTAGATGGAACTTATATTTTCCGTTTAGATACCCGGTTCCTGATATGCTATCTCAAGCTATATCTATAGCTTCTTCCCAAATATTTCCATGTATCTCATTATATTTAAATGTTTTTGCAAAAATATAATGTATTGATTTTTTTGGTATATATTTTATTATAAATCTTATTCTTTTGTTTTCTTCCACCATTATATTATGAAAAACACCTAGAGAGCTAGATGTAGCTCTCCATCATGTAGCTACTGAGCATTTGAAATGGGGGTGATGCAAATGAGGGACTGAATTCTTAATTTTAATTAAATTTTAATTAATTTAAATTTAAAAATTGCTAATTTATTCAGTTACTGCAACACTTTTAAATATTTTTGGAACACCTTGAGTATGCAGATCGATTTTTTAAACTGTACACTTTATGAAATCTAAACACAGAAATAAGGATAAAGTGTTTCCAATAAAAATTTAGCATCTGCATTAGATACACTGTGTCAAGTACACACCAAAGTTTGAAGACTTCATCCACAAAAGGAATGAAAAATATCTCAATAATTTGTTTATTGGTATGTTGAAATGATAATACTTTGGATATACTGGATTGAATAAAATACAGTATTAAAGGTAATTTCACCAACTTCTATTTATTTCTATTCACTTTTTTACTGTGGATACAAACAAATTTAAGATAACACATGTGGCTCACATTAAGTTTCTACTGGACAGTGCTGCTCTAGGTTTTAATTCCCCTGACTACTACAGGGTATTTTATCATAAGCATACACCCAACTTTTACTTCTCTATTCTCCTATCAACAGGCAGACTGGTTGTTTCTAATCCTCTGCCATACCAAACCACCTCAAAATTCCTGTCTTCATGTATCTTCACTGATACTTACTACTGACTTTCTAATTTTTTTAAACCAACTTGATAGGGATAATGTCTCTCATTGTAATAGTAATGTCTCTGAATACTAGTAAGACTGAACGTCTCTTTCAAACACATATTAGCCATTCAAATTTCCCCTTCCATAAAATGCCCATTTATTCCTTTGCCCATTTAAACTTCTGTTCACAATAAGCAGAAATAAAAAGAATCTATCCATAGTGTAACTATTTGGTCACCTATTGTAAATATTTTCATTGTTTTCTCTTGGCTTGTCCTCTGTTAATTTTTCTAAGGGCTTTCTTCATTGGACACAAATCTTTAATTATGATTTCAATTTCTCATGTTTCACCTTGACTATTTTAATAAATTCTACCCCCGTGTGAAATTGTAAAGAAGTTTCATAAATTTTCTCCTCACGGTTTCAAAGTTTCACCATTCATATTTGGATCTTGTGTCCACCATGGATTTCTACAGCACACAGAGCAGATGACTTTTAACCATTCTGGCTGGTGTTAGGTGCCTGCCCTTCAAGAAGTGATGGAAGCTCTGGACTTTTTCACTAGAAGAAAACACTTGCCTGTTACACTGTGCACCGAATTCCAGAGAGTTCTCAGACCTCCTACCCCAAGCCCTTTCACATAACCTCCTGCACTCAATAAAACCAGGTTAAGGATCTCTAAGTCGTACTGATTCTACCACCTATTTTAATATCTCACTGTACTTTCTATGGTTTTGCGCACTCTCTGTGTTCTGGATTATCTAATATTATCAACCAATCTACAGGCTCCTTACAGACAGAGACCTAGATTCAAATGTCTCCAAAATTTCTCATAGTCCCTGAAAATAAGGAGTGCTCAATAAATAAGCCCTTTAGCAAGTGATATCTCAGAAAACTGTACTTACTGACCCAACAGTTATCTAAAGAGGCCACATGCTTACTTCACCCGCTCGACCAGCATTTACAGAGCTTGTCCATTGTTCCAGGCACTGGCTAGATGCCAGAAAACCAACAAGGAAAAATAACCACTTGTGCCTTCAGAGTGTTCCTAGACTATGGGGAAGACAGAGGACAAGCAGCTCTAAGGCAGGGCATAAATGCTGGACCAAAGGAAAGAGAGGGAGTTTTGGTGCTGCATAGGAAGGGAGCACCTCATGGGGCTTCTGAGTGTAAGTACAGGTGGGTTTCTCAGGGGGAGCTGCATTTGGGCCGAGACCCATAAGATGAGTGGAAGGTAGGCAGCTTACCTAAGAGTAGTAGGAAGGAAAAGATGGGCTTCTGGAAACCATCCTGTGATTAATACAGTGAACTGGCTAGATCATTCCTGATGTACCTCTGGGACTCAGAAAGTAAGTGAGACACTCAGCAAGACAGCCGGGAAGACTGATCTTACCCACACAGGTCAGATCACATCAGTGCCCAATTACAGGATAGCCAGATAAAATACACCACATCCAGTTAACTCTGACTCTCATAAATAACAAAGAGGTTTTTTTTACTCTAAGTATGCCCTGTGCAATATTTGAGCCACACTTGTACAAACAAGGCATGTGCTGTTTATCAGAAAGTCAAATTTAAGTGGGCATCCTGTGTTTTTATTTGCTAAATCTGCCAGTCCAATGCATTTAAAATTGCACTCAAAATACAATCCTCATGTGATCTGCCTTTCGCAATGTTTCCCATCTGAACTCAGTCCACGCTCTGCCTTACGCACCATGCTTCAGGCACTTGCTATACTTCTGGAAACATGAGAGCTTGCCCAGTTGCTTCCCACCTTGGGCACCTTGGTTGTGGTGTCTTCTCCATTTGGTATGCTTTTCCCCTTTGCTCTCAGCACGGCTGGTTCCTTCCCAACTTCCACCTTTTAGTTCTATCACCTGTCTCTAAGCAATGGCATCTCCACAAAATCTAAAGTAGGCTATCCCAATAATTTCCTTTATACACATAGCGCACACACACACACACACACACACACACACACACACACACACACCACTCCACAGTTATTTTATTTTTTTACTTGTTCAACTGTGTCACCATAATGCCAGGGGTTTCTTCTGCCTTTGTATCCCAAGCATCTAGCAATCTGCCTGTTACATACAAGGTACCCAACAAATACTCATCAAATAAAAAAAATACTTAGGTTAGCATTCTCCCTGGTGCTTCCAAATCATGTGTTTTGCCTGTACATGTTACCACTCATTAGCATGTGTGCTGGTCACAGAGAAAGCTCTACATGTGTTCAAGGAAAGGTGAACAAATGAAAGAATTGTCAAGACTCTATCACCATTAATGCCATAGGAAAAAAATCCCAAAAGAGTTCAAGAAATCAGGTCTAAGATTTGATGACACGTCCACTTTTTGTTTTCTTTCCTACCTATCACACCTGAGACATACCGATGCTACTTGGGCTGTGCCTCCTCTACCTTCTTCATCTCTTACTACTTTATCTCCATCACTTCCCCTCCTTCAAACAGTCCTTTCCTGATATGACCTTATATGATGCTTACAGGGCAAAACACACACACACACACACACACACACACACACACACACACACACACACACAAAACACCCAAATATTAAATACAGAAGAAAGGATTTCTTTAAAAAAAGATACATACATGCACACATATATAAAATTAAATATTCCCTTTCAACACAATTGTTATTATAAATATATCTACAGCTGTAATCCAATTAGGCATTGTATACATGTGAATCAGAAACCATGTACACTGTATTCTTCAAAGGGCTAATTCTGAGGAAAAAATGACCACCCACATACATTTATTAAGAGAAAAACAAATGTAATGATTTTGTTCAGTCACTGAAAATTTTTATAAATATGAGCTATTACACATAGTAAAATCAGTTTAACTTGATAATAACTCCACATATGAGTTCTTTGGCTTTTTAATCATAAAATTTAGAAAACTTTTGGATCAGATTCAAATTTCTTTTTAGAACCAAATGACAAGTTTGCCAACAATTATTGGAAAGACTTAGGAACAGATAAAAGCAAAAGAAAGGAGAAAGTCTATGCAGTGTGAAATCACATTAAGTCACAGGGCTAGAGCAAATTCTAACACAGAACCTGGAAAATACTTTATATGTGTGGGAGAGAAACGGAAGCACCAAGGTCAGATCTGAAAAAAAAAAAAATACTAGGTTTCTTCTGACATATAGACGGCAGAACAAATGTAAATGCATCCTCTGATCCTGTCACCAACGGAGCGATGCTTCTCTGATATACGCACCCCCCACCCAGCGAATGCTTCTCAATAAGCATCATGGCTTTTAAATTATTGGGAAATCTGTCATAATGATGGAATAAGGAAGCCCATTGGTACCTTGACAGCTGTACATTATTTTCACTAAAGACAATGGTGAGCCACAGACATCAAGGCTTCTGCCTGCTCTGTTTATTCACAATATCAAAAACAGCATATTATGTGCACCCTAGGTGTCTAGCGCTTGCTGAGAACAGAACAAGCGGTACCTCATTTTCTTTGTTGTTGTGATGGCAGTGGCTCTACTTATTTGTGCCTTCAGATCTCTCTACACACCATGTCTTTATGTGAACACTTTTAAATCCCATCCTTTGCCTACCCATGATCATGACATTTCATCACCTGCCACTGGCGAGAAATGCATTTTGTAAAGAAATTAAGAAACCAGGGCACCTGAGTGGTTCAGTCAGTTAAGCGACTGACTCGGTTTTGGCTCAGACTGTGATCTCACGGCTCCTGAGATCGAGCCCTGCGTTGGGCTCTGCGCTGACAGCACAGAGCCGACTTGAGATTCTCTCTCTCTGACCTTCCCCCACTTGTACTATCTCTGTCTCTCTCAAGATAAATAAATAATCTTAAAAAATTTAAGAAACCAGGGGTGCCTGGGTGGCTCAGTCGGTTGAGCGCCGACTTTGGCTCAGGTCACGATCTCGCGGTCCGTGAGTTCGAGCCCCGCATCGGGCCCCTGTGCTGACAGCTCAGAGCCCGGAGCCTGTTTCGGATTCTGTGTCTCCCTCTCTCTGACCCTCCCCCATTCATGCTCTGTCTCTCTCTGTCTCAAAAATAAATAAACATTAAAAAAAATTAAAAAAAAAATTTAAGAAACCAATGAAATGAAAATGGATGCCTTTGCCGCCTGTTCCAAATTCCCACTGAAAGTATCACATGCGTGTGTGTGCGCACATTTTTCCTTGACCAGAGAGGACAGTTGTCCAACACCAGGAGGAAATAAAAAATATCCTGTCACAATATGATTCTCTATACAAGTAAAAGGAATTGACGACCCCCATTCCAGAGTACAGCCTTCTATCTTTGTGCCACACCTGAAACACTTTTCTCACAGGAGGGAAGAGGTACCCTTGACTATTCAGTGACTTTCTCTCCTCTTGACATTAAGATGCTCCAATGTGCCGTCGGGGCTTTCCAGAAGAGACTGCATTGTCAGCTCCAGCTTGCAGCACAGGGAAGTGACATCTCGAGTGGGCCTCTCCTTGTCAATTTCCCCCATACTTTGGCACACACAAAAACGCCTGTCAAACAGTATCCGACATACACAGCTTCAAGAAGAAGAAAAAAATAACCACTTTACTATGAAAGACTCTAACTAGAAAAGGCAAAGAGTTGCCAGCTGACAAATTCACAGTGATAGGCTTTCTTCTTCTTTCAAATTTTCACATTTATTCCTGAGGTTCCTGGTCAATTTCTATGTCATAAAGTGGTCGTGTAGAGAGCTTAAGCACTTTAGCATTTTACCAAGAAAAATTATACCACAAACTAGAAGGAAGATGAGAAAAAACCAACATTGTCTGGGCAATGGCTATAAAGGAAACACTGCAAATATTTACTAAGAGTTATCTGATTTTGTTTAATGTTGGGGACAAGCAGGTTAAAGAAACGAGCTTATCGTTATCTTACAGGGAAGCAAACTTTAGCTCAGAGAGGTTAAACGACTTGCCCAAAGCCACACAGCTAGCAATTTGTGGAAGAGGAAGTAGAACTTGGATCTGATTCCAAAGTTTACCCTCATCCCCACACACCATCAACCCTCTCTAGGCAGCTCTGAAGATGCTAAACAGGGCTCCTGAGGACTCAGTAAGTGTTCAAGCCAGCTGGCCAACATGGATATGGTGGATAATGTTCAGATACTTAATAAGAAACACCAGCTGTCAGGTGTGGAAAGAGCTGCTCCAGGCACAACCAAATCACATGCGTGTCCTCAAAAAACAACTTGCGACCAACCGCCTTCTTTAGGAATCTGAGAACACATCTCTGGAAGTGCCAAGGGCATTATGCAGTTTCCACATGCAGGGTTTCCCGAGGCAGTGTGGGGTGGAAGGCCAGCACCTAACATTTCTGCTTTGTGTCTTTGAAGTTCATCTTGGCTGTAAGGCTTCTGAGACACATAAAGAGAATGGATTCTCCAGGGGACTTCACCCAGAAACGTTGGAGTTGATTAGAAAGCCCAGGTTGCTTCTGGTTCTGTTACTTTTTATTTATTTGGAACTAAAAGATTTTCTGTCTGAAAGTACCATTTAATATACTGGGGATGGGGGAGGAGAGGAAGATACAGTGCTCATTTTTTTTTTTTTTTTTTTTTTTTGCGATTCTAATCACCCCATCCCAATTCTATTATTTGCAACAAGTTCTTTAACAGAAACTCTTCTGCACTCCTTACCCTCCTGCAAGTTTAGATGTGCCTAAACAACTAGTAGTTAGACTCCAAGAATATGCTTCTGATTCAAGTGCATTAACAGAGGAGGGCATGTGTTTCATGCTGTTCTTCCAGCCATCACCCTTGCCAGCTGCCAACATGATGCCATGGCAGTCTCGGTGTCATGCAGATTGTACACCCTGATACCAGGAAAGCAGAAGCGTTTCTCCAAGAGTCTCTGGTAGTTTGGCAGGAAAATAGAAATTGCTTTTTATCAAAATGCAAAACTTTTTTTTTTTCCAGGGGAAACAGCAAAAGCAGTTTGAAAGAGAGGTAGACACTTTTTATTGTGGAAAATGTGTTTTCAGCATGGTAGACAGAGAGGCATGCTTTCCTTTTTCTCCTGAGATCAACCAGATCCATGACGCCAGCCACCCCAGTTCATGCAACAGACACACAAGTGCTGAGTCCTAAAGGCCACTCTTCCTGCTCTGAAGATCTTGCCATTCCTGCCTGACAATTCTCAAATCTATGTCTGGGACACACAAGCATCTTATTTTTTTTTCTTTCCTACACTATAAAAAACAAGCCAAACAACCTCCCCAAATGTATTTCTTCATTTTTTTACATATGGAGGCATTTCTGGGAGTGGAGGAATGGGGAACAATGTGGAATTAACTTTCTGAACACCTACTATGTGCCAGGCCAAGGATATCCTATACATTATTCTATATAAACCTCACAACAAACCTTTAACAGTTACCAGTATATGGTTTAGGGGAGTTAACTAAAAGTACCGGAAGATGTACTTCTATTAAGTGGAATGCTACGGGATCTGGAATATGATCCCTGCCCCTTATTTTCCTTCTGAGCCTTTCTGTGTGACCAAGTGCTATTGTCATACCTCCCCTATCCAAGAAAGCCTAGTGTAAAATGTTATTACTTGAATAAACAAAATGTGATATAGATAGATAGATACATGCATAGATACATGGATATAGATACAGAAATAGATATGTAATGGAATATTATTCAGCTTTAAAAATGAATCAAATTCTGATACATGCTACAAGATGGAAACTTGAAAACATCATGCTAAGTCAAGTAAGCCAGACACAAAAAGACAAATATTGTGTCTATCCTAGAATGTCTGAATAAATGTCTATCCCATTTATAATGGGATACCTAGAATAAATTCATAGGCACAGGAAGTATCAAGAAGTTACTGGTGGCTAAGAGGAAGAGGGAACAGGGAATTACTGTTTAATGGGTACACAATTTCAGTTTGGGATGATGAAAAAGTTCTGGAAATGGAGAGCGGTGATAATTGTACAATAGTGTGAATATACTCAGTGCCATTGAATGGTACACTTAAAAATGATTAAGATGGCAAATTCTATGTTATGTGTATGTTGCTACCATATAAATAATATTTCCCACTACTCCCTTTTATAGAAACTACATCTGCCCTGATGCCAAAACTCTGTCTTAAAACTTCTTGTTGTAAATTGTGGTTTACATACACAATGGAGTACTACATGGCAATGAGAAAGAATGAAATATGGCCCTTTGTAGCAACATGGATGGAACTGGAGAGTGTGATGCTAAGTGAAATAAGCCATACAGAGAAAGACAGATACCATATGGTTTCACTCTTATGTGGATCCTGAGAAACTTAACAGAAACCCATGGGGGAGGGGAAGGAAAAAAAAAAAAAAGAGGTTAGAGTGGAAGAGAGCCAAAGCATAAGAGACTCTTAAAAACTGAGAACAATCTGAGGGTTGATGGGGGGTGGGAGGGACGGGAGGGTGGGTGATGGGTATTGAGGAGGGCGCCTTTTGGGATGAGCATTGGGTGTTGTATGGAAACCAATTTGACAACAAACTTCATATATTGAAAAAAAAAACTGCTTGTTGTTAGTGGTAAAGAGACATAAAACACTATCAACTCCAGGCATATCACCTCTAATCCACTGATAGTGGCTGCTAAAAATATTGTGTTAAGGATTCCGAAGATGTTTCCAGGTCCAAGTGAGATAAAAGGCATGATGGATTGGTAAGGCCCTCTCACAAAGTTCAGATAAAATACAACAAAATATTCTAATTGCTCTGGATTGGAAAAGTGAATCGGGAAACACAATCCAAGTGGCAAGAGCTTAGGTGGATAGAATATGGTACAGAGAGACCATGACAGCCAAGGGCAAGCTGACCTCCTGACTGCCTAGGAACTGAGTAAGCAAGCGTAGCTAGGTAGCTCGAAAGTAGGAAACAAGAGAAATATTCTATGATCATGAAGTTCATGGGTGTGGGCTGTTAAGAGCTTCCTTAGTTCTAGTTGCTTTCTCCTGCCAGTGCAAGACTCCATGCAGCCTTGCTATAAATCTCCCCTCCCTTCATAAAACTTTAGTATCTATTTCTTAGATCTAAAATAGTCTAACTTCAACAGGGCCTCAGAAGGTAGGGTGGCCATATAATGCGACCTCCACAGAGAGCAATTTCAATTCATAGGCATTTTACTATATGTTCCATGAGCTTTCTGTGGTTTGATAGACAAAATGCCCACATGCATAGAGAAAACTGGGTAGTCACCCAATTTCTTATTATTGGTAGAAATAGGACAATAGGAAAGTAGTATTTTTTAACCCTGGGAACCTCTACAACTTCCTTGAACCATAGACAAAAATAACAAACATACTGGAAATTATGATAATCATTAAAAAATAAAATATTTGCGGAAATCCATCCTCCTGTTACATAAAGAATGTTTTTGTGTGTGTGGCAAAATGGAATTCTTCAACTCAATCAACTTTCAGATTATCTAAAAATCAAACTGAATTGAGTTTAGATCACAGAATCAATACATGGAGACTAAGGATCACTAAATTCTGTTGCTGAAGGGGTGGAAAAACTCTTTTTTAATATGCATCACATAACACAGTCTTTATTTCTAAGAACTTTGGCCTAAATCCTGCCTACACATGGTTTATGTAATGATTAATCCTTTGCCTTCACTGCTTTATATGTCAGAAATATCAGAATGCAAATTAATCCTATATACTACCTACTTTGAATAAGTTACATGAAAAATGATGCATATTTGGGAAGAAAGTAGCTTATTGGGAGAAAAATGAGATTTTGAATTATAAAGAATCAATACACAGTTGTCTTGGTCAGTTTTAGATTTTAACAACATGGTACCACTTTTTGCCCCCAACAAAATCAGTTTTGTTTTCTTTCTTTTGTTAAGCTGGAGAACACTGTTGAGTTTAATCACAAAGAAGAATCTTGTTTTGATTTACTCTATCAATTAGTTCTTGGAAAAATGCATTGTAACCCTCTTCCAATTTTCAGAAACAGAAGTGTTTTCATTTTTCAAACTGCAGATGAGGTTGGGGATGGATATGTGAAAGAGCTAAGATCTGGATATGTAGAAGCGCCTACCTCTGAATCTGGGGAAGGGCTTTTTCACTAGGGTAGAAATCAACAGGCAAGCTAATCGTTGGTTGCTTAAGTGTTGTCTGTCATGCTCCACTCAGATCCACAATCCCATTGAAACCTGTCGCTTTCAAGAGTGCCAATAATAGGAGGCAAAAAGAGCACCAGAGTTGGACATTCTATAACAAGAGCCCAGTGGATTCCTAACTTTCATCTAAGAAACTTCAATGGTTTAAGAGCAGATCCGTAAATGCTACAGGGTGAAAGAAATCTATGCAAAACCACAGGGAGAGTCTGGAGTAAGAGACACAATGTGATGATCTCAGGCCTTGCCCTCCAACCTTAAGTCCACATCACACGGCCTCTTCACAAAAGTCTCTCTGAAAGCCCAACAGTTTCCATTCTGGTTTGAGACTTACTGCTGAAGAGTTGGGTTATAGAGATGGGTATCTGACTAAGCTAGGTATCTTTTTTATACGCTTGCTCACGCTCTCTCTCAAGCATGCAGGGTTTTTCACATTCCAAAATAAAATGCAAACCAAGAGCATTTTGTATTTTTGCATTTCGATTCCCTGTTTTGTCAGTGAGTAATTATAGCAAATAAAATATTGCAGCTGAATGTAAATTGTTAGACAACCAGATCACACCAGGATATTTTTCTTCCACAAGTTTTACATCATAGCATGTTAAATATTAAAATACTGCAAGTCAAGTAAACAGAGAGGGTTCTTTTGCTCAAAGCATTAATTTTAAACAAACATTTCACTGTTATTCAGATCAGATGCTGGGAAACAAATGATGTTTTCTTTCAAATAAGGGGAATATATCATCTGGAGGAAGGTAGACAGGAGAATCACATAGAAATAAGGGCATTGTGACACAAGAGATGAATTTCCACCAGAAGAACAGAAGAGAATTCATGTGTAAGAGAAAAAGAAAAAGAAAGATTTACAAAAGGGAATTTGGAAAAGAGCAAGAAATGAGAAAGATTGATTTATTCCTAGAATAAAAAAATGAAGATATGTCTCATGCCAGAAAACAGAAACCTGACTCAAAGTAAGGCAGGCAGAGAAGAAATCAGTTTCTGATACAGTGAATTTTAGTATCTTTAAGTAGTTACCAAGAAGGTAGGAAGAAGAAAAAATTTTGCATCTCTGAAAGATGATCAGTCAATAAAATACCAATCAATAAAAACTGACTAAGTACCTGATGTGTATTCAGCAACCAAATAGAAAATTTGACATGGTCCTCTCCTGACACTTTTCTATGGGGTTAAGAACAGAAAGTGCTCAAATAATGACAGTGGGAATGTGCGTGTATTCTACAGTGTGAAATTAACAAAATCTGTAACTCAAAATTCAAGGATACAGATGACAACAGTGAGTTAGAGTTCCAGTCCTAACACGACCACTTTATGAACATCTCCTGCTTTCCACACTCTGTGCCAGAAGCCTGATGTTTAGGACATCCAACATTTAAAACAATCCATTAAGAATTATTCCTTTTAGATTACTGAAGAAAATAAGGTTCAAAAGTTAAGTCATTTATGTTACACAGTGAGTAAATGGTAGGGCCTGAATTTAATCAGAGTTCTCTCCTTCTCCCAAGGTCATGCATTTTTTTTTCCCCTCCTAAAGTGCTGGATTTATCCTAAAAAAGCCCTTGCTCTATGCATCCTTACAACTAAATAGCAACCAATTAAAACAGAAACAAAAACAAACAGAAAAGAAGTGTGGAAAAGGTTCTTTGTAAGGGAGATGTTCCCAACATGATTAAAGCAATGAGACTGTAATTATATGGAGGATTTTTTTTTTTTTTTTGCTTTTAAAAATTTGTTTGGGAGGACATGTATCTGTTTGGAAGCAAGGCTTTCAAATCATCTCAGAGTTGATGCTTAGAGGGCATGGATAGTGGAGGACATAAAGTCTTCACAGAAGGAGGCAAGTCTTTTCCACAGAGGTGAGGGAACAAGGAAGGGGCTGGGAGAATAAAAGTCAATCTCTTATCTTTTCCAGTTTGCCACTAAAGTTAAAGAAAAAAACACAACACCTGAGGATAGGACTATTATGATAAATATGGACAACTAGCATATCATGTTGAGTGGTGCAAACCACTGTAAGATACATTGACAGAGGAACCAGAAAGATTCCCACAAAATGTGGAGAGAATTTTAAATTCTCAAGAAAAGTGGAATTAGGGGGTTGAGTCCATTACAGTCACACCTCCACACAGCAAGGAGGCTCCTGTGGACATCTGGTTTATAGGACTAATTTTCTGGCAATATAGTAATTTTTTGACAATTATTAGATGAGGCTGAATATAAGCAAAAAAAATGATAATAATCTTGCATCTGATCAAAGTGATATACCCCACATCACCACACTATATGAGATTTCTGTAATAAAAATAATAGTTCAGCCAAATATCCATTGGTTGAGAACAGCCAGGACACTGACTCCCTGTGTTCATGGCAGCTCATTAGCCTCCCTTGTAGGCAAGAGCCCAGAGTGGTCACTAGATAGAATATACCTAATAGACATTCCACTCAATTATTTTTAGAAAGCTATTGAGAGAAGCAAATGAATCTGGAGGGATGGATCAACAGATTTTTCTTCCACCTGTTTGTTAGGGAATATGTGGTTTAAGCTGACTTGGATATTAAATATTTGGCAATCTCCTAACAGAATGGGAAATTTGCATACCTTTAAAACCAGATGATTCTTTACTAAAAATTTGCCCTACAGATCTACTTAGAATATTCCAAAGTAGGGACCTAAGGGAGGTGGCCTGCACTCATCTCCTTTCATGAACACCCCAAGGTTACAACTACCTATAATGCAACTCACTGTGAAAACCACCTGAAGACTAGCAGAACAGGTCTTCCATAGCTAAAGACATCAAGAGGAGGCCACATCAAAAAGGGTAGGAGGGGCAGAGACAAAGTCAGGAACCAAATCCCTGGTGCAGAGACCCGCAGGTGAGGAGGCCATACCTGAGGAGTAAAGGGTTCAAACTCCACACTGGACACCCCTTGCCCTGGGGATCTGTCCCAGGAAGACAAGCTCCCATACCCTCTGGCTTTGAAAATCAGTGGGACTTAACTCTGAGAGAACCAGAGGGCTATGGCAAAGTGAGATTCCACTCTTAAAGGGCCAGTGTGCTGTAACACATACTCTGAGACCCAGCACAGAGGCAGCAGATGGTAAAGTAGACATGATTTTTTAAGTCATAGACTAATTTTAACTTGTTCTCTGGAAAGGAAGGGATCTGTAGGAACTTTCTCCAGGAAAAGAAGTGCTGGTGGACCATTTTTCTTGCCCTCCTTCAGACTGGCTAGCAGGATGCTGGAAGGAGCCGGTTCTGACTCTCTCCATCTACCTTGCTAGCACTGCTAGCACTACTCACCCACCATGGATTTTCCATGCAGATCTGCCTCACCTAACCCTGTCCAAAGCAGCTGCTGCCCTGCCCGGCCCAATAGGCAACCTCAGCAGGGAAGTGTCCCCCCACCTAAAGCCACTCCCACCTTACTACACCTAGAGCAGCTGTGGCCGGCCTCTCAGCCAGCCACACCGGAAGCCAGCCCTGTCCACTACTGTACCCGTAGTGGTCATGGCCAGTCACTGCAGCAGCCAGTCAGGCTGGGGCCAGCCCCACCCACAAGCACATGCACAGCAGTAATGGCCCAGTCCCGACAAGACGGTGCTTGCAGCCCACACAGGTTACGGCCCTGGAGTTCTGCTTTCTAGTGACCCAGGGAGGATGATGCTGGTGGACCCCACAAGATGCCTCCCACACAAGGCCACCACTTTCAATACTGGGAGAATGAAGCTGATCTATCTAATGCATAGAAACAAACACAGAGAGCCAGACAAAATAAGAGCCAAAGAAATATGTTCCAAATGAAACAATAACAACACAAAACCTCAGAAAAAGAAGTAAATTAAATGCAAATGAGCAATCAATTCTGATCAAGAGTTGAAAGTAATGGTCATAAAGATGCTCATGGGCTCAACACCCAAAAAACAAATAATCCAGTGAAAAAATGGGCAAAAGACATGAATAGACACTTCTCCAAGGAAGACATCCAGATGGCCAACTGACACATGAAAAAATGCTCCATATCACTCATCATCAAGGAAATACAAATCAAAACCACAATAAGATACCACCTTACACATGTCAGAATGACTAACATTAACAACTCAGGCAACAATAGATGTTGGCAAGGGTGTGGAGAAAGAGGATCTCTTTTGCATTGTTGGTGGGAATGCAAGCCAGTGCAGCCACTCGGGAAAACAGTATGTTGGTTCCTCAAAAAACTAAAAATATAACTACCCTATGACCCAGCAATTGCACTACTAGGCATTTATCCACGGGATACAGGTGTGCTGTTTCGAAGGGACACATGCACCCCCATGTTTATGGCAGCACTATCAACAATAGCCAAAGTATGAAAAGAGCCCAAATGTCCATTGATGGATGAATGGATAAAGAAGATGTGGTATATATATACAATGGAGTATTACTCAGCAATCAAAAAGAATGAAATCTTGCCATTTGCAACTACGTGGATGGTACTGGAGGGTATTATGCTAAGTGAAATTAGTCAGAGAAAGACAGATATCATATGACTTCACTCATATGAGGACTTTAAGAGACAAAACAGATGAACATAAGGGAAGGGAAACAAAAATAATACAAAAACAGGGGCGCCTGGGTGGCTCAGTTGGTTAAGAGTCTGACTTCAGCTCAGGTCACGATCTCACAGCCCGTGAGTTCGAGCCCCGTGTCAGGCTCTGGGCTGATGGCTCAGAGCCTGGAGCCTGCTTCCGATTCTGTGTCTCCCTGTCTCTCTGCCCCTCCCCCGTTCATGCTCTGTCTCTCTCTGTCTCAAAAATAAATAAACGTTAAAAAAAATAATAATATAAAAACAGGGAGGGGGACAAAACAGAAAAGACTCATAAATATGGAGAACAAACCAAGGGTTATGAGAGGGGTTGTGGGAGGAGGGATGGGCTAAATGGGTAAGGGGTACGAAGGAATCTACTCCTGAAATCATTGTTGCCCTATATGCTAATTAATTTGGATGGAAATTTTAAAAAATAAAAAAATAAATTAAATTAAACAAATAAAAAATAAAAAAAGATGCTCATGGGATTTGAAGAAAGAGTAGATGAACTCAGAACTTCAACAATGAAGTAGAATATGTAAAAAAGAATTAACTGGACATGAAGAAAACAATAACTGAAATTTAAAAAAATGTCTTAGAGTGTATAAAGAGCACATTAGAGGATGCATAAGAATGGATTAGCAATCTGGAAGACAGGGTGGTAGAAATCACCCAAGCTAAAGAACAAAAAGGAAAAAAAAATAATTAAAATTTTAGGGTAAGTGAAGAGACCTTTGGGACAACATCAAGTGTACTAGCATTGGCATTATGGGGATCCCAGAAGGAAAAAAAAAAGAGAAAGAGGTAGAAAATTTATTTCAAGAAATAATAGCTAAAACTTTCCCTAATCTGAGGTCCAGGAACCACACATAGCCTCAAACAAGAGAAACCCAAAGAAGTCTACAGCAAGACATAGCATTATTAAAATGTCAAAAATTAGGGGTGCCTCATGGCTCAGTTGGTTAAGTGCCCGACTTCAGTTCAGGTCATGATCTCACAGTTCGTGGGTTTGAGCCCTGCATCAGGCTCTGTGCTGACAGTTCAGAGCCTGGAGCCTACTTTGGATTCTGTCTCTCCCTCTTTCTCTGCCCCTCCCTTGCTCACGCCCTGTCTCTCAAAAATGAATAAATGTTAAATTTTTTTAAATGTCAAAAATTAAAGATAGAGAATGTTAAAATCAGCAAGAGGGAAGCCAATCATTACATACAAGGGTAACACCATAAGGCCATCAGCTGATCTCTCAGCAGAAACTTTGAAAGCCAGTGGAGAGGCCTATAAAATCCAAAGAGCTGAAAGGACAAAATTTAGAACCAAAATACCCAGTAATCGTTCAGAACTGAAGAGAAGATAGTTGCCCAGACAAAAGTTAAAGGCATTCACGACTAAATAGGTCTTACTTGAAATGTTAAAGAGACTTCTTAACAAGAAGTCTTCTTAAAGACTTTTCTTCTTAAAGAAGAAAAGGCCACAGAAGAAAATAATCAAAGGAAAAAATTTCACTGGTAAAAGCAAATACAGTCAAAATAGTAGATCAATTACTTATAAAGACAGTATGAAAATAAAGACAAACATAGTAAAATCAATTAGACCTATAAAAATTAGTTAAGAGATACACAAAATAAAACTCTGTAAAGTATGGCACTGCACATATAAAACATAGATGGGGCTAAAAATGTAATTTTTGCAGAATGTGTTTGAACTTAAGGGACCATGAACCTAACACAGACTGCTATACATACAGGATGTTTTGTGTTTTGTTTTGTTTCACAGGATGTTTTGTGTTTTGCTTTGTTTTTAAGTTTATTTATTCATTTTGAGAGAGAAAGAATCCCAATCAGGCTCTGTACTGCCAACACAGAGCCTGATATGGGGCTCAAACCCATGTGAGATCATGACCCGAACTGAAGTTGGATGCTTAACTGACTGAGCCACCCAGGTGTCCCAGATAATTAATTTAAATGTAAATGGACTAAATGCTCCAATCAAAAGATATAAGATGATTGGAAAAAAAAAAAAAAAAAAAAGCAAGACCAGTCTGTATGCTGCCTACAAGAAACTCACTTCACACCTATAAACACATACAAACTGAAAATGAAGGGGTATATATTTTCCATGCCAATGGAAGCAACAATCAAAAACTAAACCAAAAAATAAAACCCTCCAAAACACCTGGGGTAGCAATACTTGCATCAGACAAATAGACTTCATTTTTAAAAATTTTTTTTTTAATGTTTATTTTTGAGACAGAGAGAGACAGAGCATGAACGGGGGAGGGTCAGAGAGAGAGGGAGACACAGAATCTGAAACAGGCTCCAGGTTCTGAGCCATCAGCACAGAGCCCAATGCGGGGCTGGAACTTATGGACCGTGAGATCATGACCTGAGCCGAAGTCGGATGCTCAACCGACTGAGCCACCCAGGCGCCCCTGGACAAATAGACTTTAAAACAAATTATGTAAGTAGAGACAAAAAAATGCCATAATGTAATGACAACAGGATCAATCCAACCAGAGGGTATAATAATTTTAGATATCTATGTACCCAACATAAGAGCACCTAAATATATAAAGGATAAAGCAGATAGGGATATAATTGGGGATTTTTAGCAGATAATCTAGACAGAAAATCAGTAAAGAAAACAATAGTTTTAATAACACATTAGACCAGATGAAATTAATAGATATATATAGAACATTACATGTGAAAACAAGAGAATACACATTCTCTTCAAGAGCACATGGAGCATTCTGAAGGACAGACCACACGTTAGACTCAAACCAAATTTCTATGAATTTAAGAAGACTGAAATTATATGAATCATATTTTCAACCACAATGGAATAAAACTAGAAACAAGAAAAAAAATGGGAAAAAAACACAAACATGTAGAGACTAAACAACATGCTATTAAACAATCAATGGGTCATCAAACCAATAAAAGAGAAACATTTTTTTTTAAATACCTGGAAACAAAGGAAAATGTAAACACAATGGTTCAAAATCTCTGGGACACTGCAAAAACTGTTCTAAGAGGGAAGGTTATAGCCATATGCAAAAACAAGAAAAATCTCAAATGAACAATCTAGACTTACACCTAAAGACACTTGAAAAAGAACATGCAAAGCCCAAAGTTAGAAGGAAGGAAAATAAAGATCCAAAGCAGAAATAAATAAAACAAAGATTTAATAAACAATAGAAAAAGTCAATAAAACTAAAAGCTGGTTCTTTGAAAAAACAAACAAAATTGATAAATCTTTAGCCAGACTCAGTGAGGAAAAAAGTGAGAGGATTCAAACAAATAAAACCAGAAGTGAGAAGGAAGTTACAACTGATACTACAGAAATACAAAAGATTATGAGACTACTATCAAAAATAATATGCTGACAAATTGGACAACTAAGAAAAACGAATCAATTCCTAGAAACATACAATTTTCCTGATACAAGACTCTATCAGGAAGAAATAGAAAATCTTAACAGACCAATTACTAGTTACAAAAATGATTCATTAATCAACAAACTCCCAACAAACAAAAATTTGGGATCAGATGGCTTCAAAGGTGAATCCCACCAAACATTTAAAGAAGAGTTAATTCCAATCCCTCTGAAACTATTTCAAAAAAATAAATAATAAAAGAAGGAAGAATGCTTCCAAACTCATTCTACAAAACAACATTATTACCTAATACTAAAACCAGATAAAGACATCACAAGAAAGGAAAATTAGCAGCCAAAATCCTTGATAAACACAAATGAAAAAAATCATCAACAAAATCATTAGCAATTCAAATTCAACAATAAATTGAAAGAATCATTTACGTGATCAAGTGGAATATATTCCAGGGATGCAAGGATGGTTCAATGTCCATTAATCAAAGTGGTTCCTTAACAAAATAAAGGATATGATATCATATGATATCATATGATAATCTCAATAGAAGCAGAAAAAGCATTTCACAAAACTCAACATCCGTTCATTATGAAATTTCTTAACAAAGTGGTTTAGAAAGAAAATATCTCAACATAAGAAAGGCTATATATGGGAAACCCACAACTAACATCCTACTCAATGGTGAAAACTTGAAAGCTTTATCCTCTGTGGTCAGGAACAAGACAAGGATGTCCACTCACAGCACTTTTATGCAACATAGTACTAGATATCCTAGCAGCAGCAATTAGACCAGATATAAAAGCATCCAAATCCAGGGGCACCTGGGTGGCTCAGTCGGTTAAGCGTCTAACTTTAGTTCAGGTCATGATCTCACAGTTTGTGGGTTCGAGCCCCGCATTGGTTTCTGCGCTGACAGCTGGGTACCTGCTTCAGATTCTGTGTCTCCCTCTCTCTCTGCCCCTCCTCCACTCACGCTCAGTCTCTCTATGCCTCTCAAAAATAAACATTAAAAAAAAAAAAGGATCCAAATAAGTAAGGAAAAAGTAAGACTGTTGCCATTTCCAGATGACATGTTACTAGATATAGGATACTTTAAAGATTCCACCATAAAAATACTAGAAACAATGAATTCAGTAAAGTTGCAGGATACAAAATTAATATACAGAAATCTGTTGTGTTTCTCTACAATAATAACAAATTAGGAGAAAGGGAAATTAAGAAAACAATCCTATTTACAATTACATTAAAAAGAATAAAATGTCTAGGAATAGATTCAACCGAGGAGGTAAAAGACTGTATTCTGAAAGCCATAAGACACTGATGAAAGAAACTGAAGGTAGCACAAATAAACAAAAATCCATGCTCATGGACTGGAAAAATTAATTGTTAAAATGCCCCTACTACCCAAAGCAATCTTTAGATTCAATGCAATCACATCAAAATACGAACAGTATTTTTCACAGAACTAAGGCAAAGTACACTAAAATTTGTGTGGAACCACAAAAGACCCCAAAAAGCCAAAACAATCTTGAGAAAGAACAAATCTGGAGGTATCACAATCCCAAATATACAAGTGTACCACAAAGCTATTGTAATCAAAACAGTATGGTACTGGCACAAAAAAAAGACACATGGATCAACAGAGCACAGGAGGGAGCCCAGAGATAAGCACACACTTCTGTGCTCATTTCATCTATGACAAGGAGGCAAGAATATACAATGGAGAAAACACATCTCAATAAAGGTCTGCAATAAACTATACTGGGAAAGCTGGAAATTTACACACCAAATAATGAAACTGGACTACTTTCTTACCCCATACACAAAAATAAAAAAAATGGATTAAAAACCTAAATAACAAGGCTCAAAAACATAAAACTCCTAAAGGAAAACATAGGCAATAATCTCTTGAACAGTGGTCTTAACATTTTTTTGGATCTATCTTCTCAGACAAGGAAAATAAAAGCAAAAACAAACAACAAGGACTACATAAAATTAAAAAAGCTTTTGCACATTAAGGAAACCACCAATAAGATAAAAAGGTGACCTACCAAATGGGAGAATATATTTGCAAATAATATCTCATACAGAATTAATATTCAAAAATAGAAAGAACTCTTATAATTCAACACCAAAATGAATGATTCAATTAAAAATGGACAGAAGACCAGAATAGATATTTTTCTAAAGAAGATATAAGATGGTCAACAGACATCCAGTAATTCCACTTCTGACTATTTACCTGAAAAAAAAATTAAAATACTAATTTGAAAAGGTACACGCACCCTTATGTTTATTACAGGGTTATTTATAACAACCAAGATATGGAAGCAGCTTAGGAGTGCACTGATATGTGAATGGATAAAGAAGATGTGATATGTGTTCGTGTGTGTGTATGCACACATGTGTCTGTATTTGTGTGTATGAATACATATTGAAATATTATTCAGCCATAAAAAAGACTGAGCACTTGAGGTGCCTGGGTGGCTCAGTCAGTCGAGCATCCAACTTCGGCTCTGGTCATGACCCCATGGTTCATGGGTTTAAACACCACACTGGGCTCTGTGATGATACCTCAGAACCTGGAGCCTGCCTCCAGTTCTGAGTCTCCCTCTCTCTCTGCCCCTCTCACATTCACACACTCTCTCTCTCAAAAATAAATAAACACTAAAAAAAAAAAAAAACGACTAAGCTCTTGCCATTCATGACAACATGAATGGACCTTGACCAACACCATATGATTTCATTTACATGTGTAACCTAAAAAGCAAAATAAACAAACAATAGAAACAGACTCATGGATACAGAGAACAAGTTGGTTGTTACTAGAAGGAAGTCACTGGGGGATGAGGCAAATAGGTAAAGGGGATTAAGACATACAAACTTCCAGTTATAAAATAAGTAAGTCACAGTGATGAAACATACAAAATAGAGAATACAGTCAATAGTATTATAATAACTTGGCATGGAAACAGATGGTAACTATACCTACTGTTGGAAGCATTTTATTTATTAATTAATTTATTTATGGAGGCATTTTATAATATGTGTATTGTTAATTTTGTTGTACACCTAAAACTAATATAGTATTTTATTTCAATTATACTTCAAAATAAAAACAATATCCAAATAATATGCAATAATGTTCATCGCTGCATTTCATTTAAAAACAAACAGGAAAGAACCCATATACCATCAATTGGATTAAGTATATTTTGGTTTATCAGTGCAAAACAATAGGTACAGCTACTAAAAACAATGAGGTAGGTGTGCTGTTCAAGATATAATATGATGGGAGGGACACCTGGGTGGCTCAGTCAGTTAAACATCCAATTCTTGATCTCAGTTCTGGTTATGATCTCATAGCTCATGAATTCGAGCCCCATGTTGGGTTCTGTGCTAACAGTGCAGAGCCTGCTTGGGATTCTCTCTCTCCCTCGCTCTCTGCCTCCCACCACTTACTCTCTTTCTTTCTGAAAACAAATAAATAAACTTTAAAAAAAAAGATATAATATGATGGGGAAGAACAAGGCATGAAGAGTGCATAAACCATCATGCAATTTAAATAAAGGTTAAAAAGGATATGTGTCATTTTGTTTAGATATTGACATCTGCATAATTTCTTTTCTGAGAAATTACAGAAGAAACTTTACAATGTGACATTTGGAGAGAAGAGGACAGCCGGTAAAAAAAGATAAAAAATGGAGACTCAGATACTTTTATTTTTTAACTTGAGTATAGTTGATACACAATGTTACATTAGTTTCAGGTGTACAACTTAGTGATTTGACAAGCTTTAACATTATTGCAATGTTCATCACAAATATAGCTACCTCACTTTTCTTGTTATACTTTTCTGTTTGGTGTTTTATCACCTGCATGTGCTATCTTGACTAAGACAAAAGTAAGTAATATTAATGGAATATGAAAGTATTGGGAAGAGTTTCAGATCCTGCCAGGCAAACCACCAATACAACAGATCCCTGGGGCTGCGTAACCACAGGTGACTTGAGTTTGAAAATTGCACATGTGTCCAAACATAGGAAAGTGTGCATGCATGAACACACATAAACACACACACACATACACACGCACAGCAAAAATGCAGGAGATCCAAGTGCATTTAGCTAGCATAGGATAATCCACTTTTATATTTTATTTGCACTTATTTCCCTTGAGCTTCAACCGTTTCCATAAATAGTTATCATTTACCTAATTCCTTAGCAGATACTATGTTAGGTACTTTACATGCGTCATCTCTTTTATTTCTCACTGACAAAGTCATTGGTTCATATTATAATCTTCCCATTGCATATGAAGAAACTGACTCTTAAAGATAGTAGGTAACTTTTTCAAAGTCACGTACCTAGCAATTGAAAAAACTGGGATTCAAATGTAAACACAGAAGACTTCAAAGCCACTAATATACACTGCACTCATTTCTGGTTCCAGACACATCCTTTGACCTGAGACTGCAGTAGAACACAGGCCAAACAGAAAGCAGTCGATTCACAGATGAGAGGACTTGCCAAACCTAAACTAGGAAGTTCTGAAAAATGAGAATTATCACAACACGTGTACTGTATATATGGCCAGGCTGTGGAGACAGAACATACTAGAATGTGAAGCCTTCTTGCAAGCTATAAAGCTTAGGGGTTAGAAGAGAGGTCTCTGGAGTCAGTCACCCATGTCACCAAGGGACAGTTACCTAATCCACCCCCAATCTCATTTCTTTCATCTCTAAAATGGATAGAGTAGTGCCTGCCATCCAGAAGTATGGTGATAATTGAATGAGATCATGCATATTAAGTGTTTAAAAAACCTGGGACATAGTAACTCCTCAATGGTAATTAATCATTATAAAAGTATCTGAAATATCCTAGTATGTTGTAACAAATACAGATCACACCTAATCAAAGCCCTGTTTTACACAGCAAGAAAGTGAAATGTGATCAGTCAAAAGCAAGATGCCACTCAAGTTAGACTTTTTTTCAAGTTTATTTATTGAGAGAGAGAGAGAGAGAGAGAGAGAGAAGGAGGGAGAGAGAGAGAACCAGCAGGGAGGAGCAGAGAGAAGGGGCAGAAGATGGGAAGCAGGCTCTGCACTGACAGCAGGTGCCAGATGCAGGGCTCAACTCAACCATGAGATCATGACCCGGGTCAAAGTTTGTTGCTTAACCAACTGAGCTACTCAGGCACTCTCAACTTAGACTTCTGAGCTTTTATTGTGTACTGAATGCTATCTTCATGGAAATTTCTGGGGCAGGAACTGTTGGTTGGCTTAGCCACTGCCCATTTGCAATCCCTTTCTCTCCTGCCTGCCTCCACTCCATAGCAAAGTAACTACTCGCTCTCCCAGCTCCCCTTCGAACAAAGTGTGGCTACCACCATAAAGTATTTGGCAAAGACATGTGAACAAAGATCTGCCAGAGGATGCTCTGGGAAAGTGTGCATTTTGCCAGTAAAAGGAACAGACACTATTCCTGCCACCTCTTTCTCTTTGCCTTCCTTCCATGAATCTGATCAAGATGCCAGGAAATAGGGCAGCCATCCCAAAAAAGGACAGATCAAAGACTAACTTATAGGCCCACTTCTAGGAGGTCTTCTTGTTACATAAGAAAATATCCCATTTGTTTAAGCCACTGGTAGCAGGTTTTCTGTTACATGCAACTGAACTTAGTCCTAAATGAAAATGTGAATCAATTTCTAGCTTGTGTTTGTAGGTCATTTCTCGCCTTGTCCTCCTTTTTGTCTTCATCCTCAGAAAGAATTTCCTATAGATATCCAAGATCTTTCCATTGCCAAGTTGGCTCAGTGATCTCAGAGAATGTAGGTGTTAATGATGTTATTTTACTTATTAATGTTCTACCAATTAGAGCACTTTGTCAATCTCCCTACGTAGGCACTGTCTTCTCACATCCAAAACGCATGTTTGAAACACGGGAATGATATGGAGATTTAGATCCATTTTGGCCCTATTAATGTCCCTCTCTCTCACAATGACTAAAGAACTATTGGCCCCAGAATTATATGCAACCTTGTACTGTCAGTTAACTATCTGTTATAGGTCCAATTTCACTCCTTGACTCTATTGTAAACCTGTGGGCATTGACAAAGTGCTTTATAATTTTTTCATTGTCCCTCTCAGCGTCTGTCACAGATGTAGGCACTGCAAACATTCTCATTAAGAGCTTTAAAACAGACACCCTCATCTCCTGCCAATAATTACAGCTTAAGAAAAGACCCAGAGCTAAAAGTATGTGACCCTGGTATAAACCTGTCCGTGACTCTGAGTCTCTAGTTGAGGTGGTAAAGATCAGATATGCATTAGGAGAAATAGCTAAAGCAATGGTACATATGGGGACATTTTGCCATACATACACAAAAGTACATCCCAAGGCCTGGCACAATGGCAGCCAAAAAGTAGCCCCTTAGTATTTGTTGAATGAATTAATAAACATCTGCATGCACATAGCAAGACACCTCACTGTGAATGAGTGTACTTTCTTTTTTCTAAACATAGTTAATCTTACTAAAATAGATGGGTGGGCAAAACTCCATATTCTGCTTGAACCAGGCAAAGAACCCTCTGGTTTCCTCTCTGCTTTCTTCCTTACATGATGTGCAACGTAAAGGACCTGTTAGTCCCATTTGTCAAGAGAGCCCACAGGAACTATCTGGCACATCACAGCTTAAGTTATCAATTGCCTTTGTTGTTTGGTGGATATTGATCGGGGAAGGCCTTGCTAAAGTCACTCGTACCGCAAGTCTTCACTTTTCCTTTTTAGTCAACATGAAGGCTCAAGTGTTGTGGGCTTGGGGAGTTTCCACCTGACAGCCCCATTCCATCATTAAACACCCAGTTCAAGCTTGTTATCCAGATGAATGTCCCAATTAGAGTAGCACATTCTTGCCCACACCCAACAGTGGCAGCAGGTTCAGGTTAACACTTTGAGGGACAATAACTGACATAGAAAATGGTCTGAGGAGCCACAAGTTTAGTTTCATTTTTTTATCCTCATTCATCCATTTGTTCATTCAACCAGACACTTACTGAGAGCTTAAAGTGTTGTTTGCTTTCCTGAAGGGACATAAATCTTTCCTAATTTCTCACAATGGCGCAATGTAACCGACCCTGACTCTGCAACCAAATTACCCAGCATTAACTGGACATCCTGAGAACATGAATAAAATTACTGACAGTAGGAAACACCAGACATCAGGGTGGCACTGTGTCGTTGTGTGAGTTGTACACTGTTTGAGTCCAGAGGTTACTATTTCTAGGACTAGGATACAAATGGTGAGGCAGTGCAGCAGGGTACCCTTGGCTGACAGTGTTCCCTAGACTAAAGGGCACAAAACTATTCAATGTTTCAAAATATTATTAGTAAAATAACTGCTTTTTTTTGTTTAGATGAAATGCTTGATTCCACATAACATTTAAATTTTACAATTACATTTTCTAATAATAAACAGCCAACTTAAAAAAAATCAAAATAAAGAAGCTGCCAACTAAAAATGTGTCATGAAAAATTTATCTGTATCTGGTGTTTAGTAAAAAGAGGCAAAAAATAAATAAATAAACACCACACATGCACACACACACACAGGAATGACTGAACAGAAATGCTATTCTTTTAAAAATTTCAAGTCCTAAGAATCTATGTTAAATATATTAATGCACATAAAATATAGGTAAAAGGATGTTTATTATGCTACTGTTACTAAATTGCTAAAACATAGGAGTGGCTAAATAAATGATGGTACTTCTGTACATGAAATTCTGTGAAGCCATTAAAAAGAATGAGTAGCCTTGGGGTGCCTGGGCAGCTGAGTTGGGTAAGTGTCCAAGTCTTGATTTTGGCTCAGGTCATGATCTCACAGTTCGTGAGTTTGAGTCCCGCATCGGGCTCTCTGATGACAGCACAGGGCCTGCTTGGGATTCTCTTTCCCTCTCTCTCTCTCTTACTCTCTTTCTCTCTCAAAAATAAACATCAAAAAAATGAATAGCCTTACAAATGCCCTCATGAGCAAGTAAGGCCAAAACATACCCTTAAAGGCAAAAATGCAACCAGAACAAGATGAATAACTGATTCTGTCAATGCACTTCTTCCGTGTGTGTACATCGTAAATTAAGGGGCAGAACAGGGTCTACAGGGATACACACAAGTCTTCTGAGAGCAGTAACCTCTGGAAAGGGACAGGTAAACAGAGGGATTTCGTGTTTTGTACTATGGAATTTGAAATGAATAACGAGAAGTATTTATGCATTAATTTTGCTATAAAATTTTACAAAGAGCCCAAAACGGCAGCAAAATAATTCCAACATAGTTGATGCACAGTTTGACCCTAACTTGTTGCAAATCCTACCATAACATGGGATCATTTCAAGATGATAGTGTCAACGTCACCTTTCTGTTTCAATGGAAACATGTATTCATGGAGCACGCACATGCTGTAAACCGCACTTTGGGCACTGAAGATCCAGAAAAAGACAGGGGAGGCCCCTGCTCTTACAGAGCTCAAGTCCAAGCCAGTAAAAGAGGCATATGCATTTTAGAGAAATTTTTCAGATTAACCATTATTTCCCTCTTAAATAATTCAATTCACTACAACATTCTGGGCCCTAGGGCTGAGGGGGAAGTCTGCTGTGATTCCACTAAAGTTGCTTCTCAGAGACATTCTGGTCAGCACAGCTCATTCCCTGCCTATCAAATATTCATCCTCCTCACCCACCAGTCAACATAGGTTCCCTCCAATGAAATCCATAAAATAATAATACTTTACATTCATAGAGAGGTTTATACCTTTCCAAACACACTCACAGACACGGCATCCTAAGAGAGGGATGAATAGAAAGTGAGAGCAAGACTGTATCAATTTCTGATCTACAAGCTCCTTCTGTCTGACACACTTTTCTCTCTTCTTTTCATTTACCCAGCTTATTCTTGCCTTTCAGTTCACAGCTTAGATGACACCTATTCCAGGAAGCATTCTGTGCTGGTTTAGGGGTCCTTCTTGCATACTTCCATTGCTTCCTATTGTCTGCATCCCTCCCAACCCCAGGAGATGCTGTCATGCTCTTTTTTAACTGCCAATATGGTGTCCACTGGGTCCAGAATCAGGTGGGAGGGGCCCTGGATCTGATCCCATCTTGAAGGAGTGACCTACCAGGTTGGGAAGAATCTGACATTCATATTTTTAAAAGTTCTCTAGGTATTCTGAAACAGCTAATCCCAAGAAATTAAAATAGAGGCGTGGACTATCTCTATATTATGTGCCATTGTAGCTGCAGCTTCTAAAAGCACTTGGAATATTGTTGGTGCCCAAAAGAGATGTGCTCCTTCATCCACTGACTCTTCAAAAAATACATACTGAGCTCATTCAGGGTGTCAGACTTGTGCTGAATGAATGATTAAATGGAACAAATCCAAGTCATGATTCCTGCATAGCTTCCATTATTAACATTTTTTTTTCATAGTTACCTGATACCAGAAGCTGCTGCAAAAACCCAAATGGCACATGTCCCTATGTCCATGGCAGGTAGGCTAGAGAAGACCAATAGAGATTTGGGAGTTTGGTCACGTTCCTTAACTGCTAACATTGAGATCCTTTGGGGACAGCAGCAGTGGGCTCCAACTGCTCAGGTGTCTTTAGAGATGAGATGCAAACTAGAGTGAATGAACCCAACTGCAAGACAAGAGGCAGGGCGCCTCTGCTTAATATAAGGATACAGTTGGGGCGCCTGGGTGGCTCAGTCGGTTAAGCAGCCAACTCTTGATTTCAGCTCAGGTCATGATCTCACCATTTGTGAGTTCGAGCCCAGCATAGGACTCAGCACTGACGGTGTGGAGCCTGCTTGGTATTCTCTCTCTCTCCCTCTCTCTCCACCCCTCCCACACATGCCCCTGTACACTCTCTCTCTCTCTCTCTCTAAATATAAATAAATAAAAACTTACAATAAAAAGGATACAGTCAGAGAGAGAGAAGGAATCACAGCAAGGTAACATGGGTTTTCCTTCCTAACTTGTTCTTTCCTTCAAAGGAGTCAACTAAAATCTGCTACTATGTGCTGTCTTCCGGGCAGTGAAGGGGGATAATTCCTACAGGCCCACTCACATGACAATATGAGGACTACTTGTAGTTTACAAACTGCTTTTGCTCTGGGCCCTCTTTTTAAGAGAAAGCTCTTGTCCAATTTCATGTAGGGTTCACCATAGTCTATAAGGCCCTTTCTCATCTGCTCCTGCCTGTATTTCTAACTTTAACCATTCCACTCTCTTTTTTGCTTAGTTCTAGTTCTTCTCTGTCCACTAGAGTGGCTACTAGCCACATGGGGCTACTGAGCACATGAGCTGTGGCTAGCCCAAATAGAGATGTGCTAAAGGCGTAACATACAAACAAGATTTCCAAGACTTAGTATAAGAAAAACAGAATGTAAAAGAATCCCATTAGTATTGTTTTTCATGGCTTGTATGTTGAAATGATACCATTTTGGAGATATTAAGCTCGAGAAAATACATGAGTGAAATCAATTTCACTTACGTCCTTAAAACCTGTTTTCACTGTGGCTACTAGGAACATTGAAATTACAACATGTAGCTGGCATGGGAAAGTGCAACCTTTTAGTACTGGCCTTTCCATTCCTTTGTCATGCCAAGCTTTCCTCCCTCTTGAGTTTGTCTTGGCCCTTGCCTTCACCCAAATGACTGTCTCCACACTAGGCATGGCTGACCACTGTTCAGTGTTTTAGATGCCCATCTTTAACATCACTGGAGTAAACTCCTCCTGACCTATGTATAATGTGTTCCCTCCACTGTCTGTCAGAGCCTGTTCAGATTTTTTTTTTTAGCACTACCCCAAACCTGTCATTATTTTACATAAGTGTTTGTTTACTGGTTTGTCTGTCTGCAACAACATAAACTGGGAAGGCAGGGACCATGTCTGTCTTGTTCCCTTTGTTATTCCCAAAGCCTACAAGAAGTCTGATTTGAACTACGTCATCAGTGGAAGTGAGTAATTGGCATGCAAAAAAGAAATCAAAATTGAGTTATTCGGCTTAGGCAAAACCTGACTTGCTAACCCCTCCTTGTTCCTGCCCTGAAATGGTTCTGTAGGCAGCAGCCTGTCCTTTACTTGCAGAAACTCAGGACTTTGTCACTTTTTCAATGCCATTATCCTAGAGAACTTCTCAAATTCTACACTCTGCGTAGTGGCTGTTGCCAAGGTCTTCAGATAGGTTAGGGCTGGGAAACATCTCTTAGCACAATGTGTCTCAAGGTATGAAACTCCTTGGGGTACCAGCATCAGTATTATTCATGAATGTGGTTACCCAATGCAGCACCCAGGTAGGACCTGATGAATCATGATCATGAGGAACCTTCCCAAGACTCTACATTTTAATTAGGCTCCTGGGTGACTGTGAGGCACACCCAAGTTTGATAACCTCTGACTTTCACAGCTGTGGTTTCCCTGACTCTCCTCAGGGTTAAATCATTCTTGAGTGAAAGGAAAAGGGATAGGGATGGCATAGGGAGGTCAGACTTCAATGATATCTTACACCAGGGAGAAGTTAGAAATGGTTGGTCTTGTGCTACATTCCTGATCCAGAAGGTGACCATTTCCTACTAGGAGAGTAATGAGTTTGTAGATAAGGATTCTCCAAACTGGGTGGGAGTATATGCCAGTAAAAGGCATCAAGATGCCTGTAAGTCAGCTTCCATAGCCTGATGGGAGAACAAGACAGAGAATGGATTTGCTTTGCTTCGTGGACCTCCATCTATCAGACATTTGATGAACATGATATCTTCTGTTCTTTGGGGAGAGTTGTACATTTTCTATAAATACTTATGTTGCTGTTCTAGCAACTAAACCCAACCCACACTATGTCACACGAAGTTAAAAAATACAAAAGACTCAAATGCCAGGGTGTGCTTTGTTCTTGCCTGGCCCAGAGCTCAGGGTTACTGAGCATATTTCCATGAAATACACTCCTATCCACTTAGCCACGGGCAGTTGAGACTGGGACAGAAGGATGCATTAGCTTAAGATGCTCTGAAAACACGTGCTGAGAGGAAAGAAGGTAATTTCTTGCATACCAATGACCATGGCTCAACAATCAGGAAAAACAAGCAAAGTATTAACATCTTAATAAGCTGACCCCAATAGAAAACAAAGTAAACCTGGATTCCTCAGGACCCTGCATTTCTCTAGCACTCAGCCTTGTTTGTGTGTTCTATGTGGCTCATCCTTTTCTGTCTCACAAGTAGAACTACTACCAGCTTCACCGCTGCTATAATTAATAATGACAGGAGCAGAAGCAGCTGTAACTATACGATGCGTCCTCTGACTCAGGTGCTATCCCAGACACTTATTTCATCTTCACAACAGCCATATAAGGTAAGTACTACCTTTATCCTGTTTTAAAGATGAAGAATTTGAGGTGTACTTAAGACAAGTTGAATGACTCACCAAAGCTGACCAAGACAGTAGGTGGAACTGTGACCATTCTTTCATTTGCCGGAGAGTATAGCTTTAGCGGCTCATTGTGTGTCAGGGGGCTTTGGCAAATACACTTCAGCCATTTCACCGTTACCCCGATCTTGTGAATCAAGTAGTACTCAGTGGAAACTGAGGCACACAAAGGGGAAGTAATGTGTCCACGGTCACTCAGATAGGAGGCTTTGGAGTCCCACCCTAAAGCCAGGTGGCCAGTGACCCATCACCCAGAATGTGTTCATTCTGTAACTCTGAATGAATGAACGAGTGTCCTCAGAGCCAGCACTCTTATCCACTGCCTCTGAAGTATAAGGCATAAGCAAAAGCTGAAAGCCCTGGGCATTCATCTCACTTAACCCATCCCTCCAAGGTTATCTTTTTCGGCCCTCCCAAACCTTCCATTTCACTCCATTCTGACTCTCGTGTCCAATTATCTAGTCAAACCAGGACTGCACTCTTGGAAGAAACATCAACTTAATACCCCAAAGCCCCTTCATGCAAGAAGCCAGAGGAGAGGAAACAATGAGGGGCCTATATCAGTTCCATAGCAAAACAAAAAAACAAGCAAGCCAACAACAAAAACAAGAATACCTAAGAATTTGTACGTGATTATTTAGATACTATTCAACACATTATGTATAGTATTAGAGGAAGCCCTCAAGAGGGAATGACTGCCTGTTGACCCATGAGCTGGACCCAGACAATCAAAGATTCCTCACCCCATTCCCTGTCCATGGAATGTGTGTTCTGCTTGCCTTCCCCACACTGAGTTCTGCCCCAAGACACAGACTTGGGACAGTGATGTGCTGAGACCATCTGGATAATATATGTGACTGACCCAGGTAAGGCCTCTATATCAACTTTTAAGACTCTGGAAGATGGGTGTGGAGATCTACTCATCTTGAAACTGCAGAGACAAGCCTCATAAAAGTTTCCTTGCTTTAATAAAAGCTGCCACCTACCAATGTAGAGTGGTCTGCCTCTTTCTTCTGTCTCTCCTTACCTTTCATTTTACATTTTACCCAGGAAGCTCCAGAGGTTGTGAACCAATATATGTTAATTTACTTAATCTTTTGAATAACTTAATCTTTACTTAATATATAATTTACTTAATCTTTTTAATAACTCTTTGAGGTAGCCAATATTATTATCCCTATTAAACAGATGGAGACATAGAGAACCAAAAAGTCAAGTGGCTTACCCAATGGCACAGAGCTCATAAATGGGCAAACCAGGATTCCAACCCATCTTGAGCTTGTGCTCTTAACCCCTGTTAGTATATAGCATTTCACATCTTCTGTACTAGCTTTTGCAGAGAGCATCCAGGCTACCATTATATAGTAGTGGGATGTAATACTTTCTTAATTACTAATTATTTCATCTATCCATGCCTTCTCTTCCCAGCTAGATTGGTTTGCTGCTTGAAGGAGAGATTCAACCATCTTGCCCATTCCAATTTGTCCTATTTGGACCCCATGCCAATGTGCCTTATTCTAAGTTCGTGGTCAGTACACACTCCATGGATAACTGCATTATGTAACTGAATAAGAGGAATTACAATTATTTATACACCCAATGAAGAAAATCCCAACTCAAATCACCCAGGGTTGAAACTAGGTCTTCTTTCCTATTGGAGAAAATTTCTGCAGGTGTGAGCAATTAAAAAATTACACATTAATTAACAACTCAAGTGACTGTGTTAGTAAGTCGCTTGTTAACTCCACAGGTAAATATTGTGCCCCCACCTAATGTTTGAAAATAAGGTCCCTTGAGCATATTAAGTAGTAGGGGTGATCTTATTCCATGCACCCCTTCAGTATATGACATTTATGAGTTTATGTGCAACAAAGCTACTAAGATCAGAGATTGCCTTACTCATTAACCTTGCCTTATCATCTTACAAAGTATCTTCTGCTGAATGAAAGACAAAGATGACAGCTCTGTTTCCATCATCTATGTTTCATTATGCCGGGACACCAAATAACTTCAGAATCATCCTTCTCTAAATATAAGCCCTCATGGCATTTGTATCTCTCTCACCTTTACTCTATTTCAAAACCTCTTTTCTTCCCTGCCCTTCATGTTTTCAGTAGTGATGTTGATACTAACTATCTCTACTCTCTTTTTAGTCATTTGTACTCTGGTCACTGCTTTTATTCTTCTATTAAACTTGTTTTCTCAAAAGATAGGAAAGCCATCCTACCAAGTAAATGTTTTTTCAACAGGCAATCTTGGCTCCCATCTCCCTTGACCATCCTGTGGACCATAACTCACTGAGAGAATTTATACCATCTCCCCTTTGTTGCTAAACTTCCACAGTTAACCTCTCCTATGACACTGCCTACCATTGTGCCCAGTCTTTTATCCCTCTTTACATTATAAACAAGTTATAGCTTATTCTTCTTTGACTTACCCTCCTGCTGAGCATCAAAAATTCTTACCCCTAGGCGGAACCAAATGAAAATTTATTCTTTCTTTCAGCCAGTTAGCAAATGGCTACATGTGAGAAATATACCACTATCTTAAGGGCATTTAACACATCACTTGGCCCAGCTTTATGGACAAGAGACACATTATAACTGATAGGATGTTATTACCGTTTCTGCTATTCCTACTAATTATCTATAAGGAAAAAAAAAAAGCATTCCTTTAAGAACACATTATTCTTATTGGTAGAAAGTATAAAAGTATATTCTCTTGGGATTTATTCCTCCTGCCCACACACTTCCCTCAGCTTTTCATTTCTGGGATTTCATTACCTTCTTTTCACTTCCCCAAAAGACTTATCCATGGAAAACTTTACTGTCCTCACTAGCATTCATTTGGATTTATTTAATAAAGCCAGTGTGTCTATAGCCTCTTAGAATCCTGGACACAACACCTCCCTTCCTCTGGGTCCAAGACATAAAGACATTAAACAGAAAGAGTGAGCATTAAGGTAAATTCAACCAAAATTGATTTTGGTTGGGTTCAAGAACTAGGCTAATATGCTAGCCATTTTCAACTCTTTTGAAACATCACCATTTGGAATGAGAAAAATCTTAACAAGATTTGGAGCCAACATGTCTATGACTAGAAACAGCAGAAAATACATTTGTCATGCACAGGAAATAAAGGTACATTCTTAATCAGAATTGATGGATGGTTTGTGAAACAGCAGGATGCCTGTCAAGAGAACTAACCAAATAACAGTTAATCACTACATTTAAAATGAGAGTTTCTTTAAATGCTAGGCCTGTGGAGTATGGGTCTAAAGTAAACAGCTGTCAGTGGATAGTTCTTCAGCCAAGGTCCATAATTACAAGCTCCAGTGTGAAAAGCATTGGACACAGTAGTGTGACCTTAAACCAATTACTTAACAAATCCTCATCCATATTATTTAAAACACAATATAAAAGAACTCCATGGATCTGATAGATTTAATTCTTTTATGATTTAAGTGCTTTGTCTAAGATGAGATTTCTCAATGCAATGGTCAAACATGTTTGGAAATCATTGGGTTAAAGAAGGTTAAATAGATTTCTTTACCATGGAAACTGTAGAGCTTTTAATATTCTTTTATTTTTATTTTTTAAAGTTTATTTATTTATTTTGAGAAAGAGTAGAATTGGGGGAGAGGCAGAGTGAGGGGGAGACACAGAATCTAAAGCAGGCTCCACGCTCTGAGCTGTTAGCCCAGAGACCAAAGCAGGGCTCTCTCTCAAACCATGAGATCATGACCTGAGCAGAAACCAAGAGTCTGAGTGACCCAGGTGCCCAAAGAGCTTTTCATATTCTAATGGGTATCGTGAAACTCTAAAATCAGATTGATGTGGTGTAGATTATTCCCAAAATAATCTGATCACAGGTCCCTTCTAGGACTGTTTTTCTCTATAACCCCATGGTCATATATTATGAGACTCAGAGAAGTTAAGAGAATAGTTCCCTTGGCTCCTGGTCCTGAGGCCTGCCCTTCTCACAAAGCCCACTTTATCCTCTTCCCCTATGGTCTATGGCACAGCCTGAATCCTTATAATGGCAATTCCTTTTGCTCTTATGATAGCTTAAATCGAGGACTATCATGTGCAAACAGAAGTATCTCAACTAAGAAAAACGCATAGAGGGGTTGTGGGTGAATACTGCTGATTGTTCTTATCTGCAGTAATTGCCTGGGCTGAAACCAAAGTACCGGGTCAAAATGACAGTCAGTTTGTGGTGGGAACCCCAATTCTTGAGCTGAAATACTTTCATACATCAAGATGCAATCGTCACATATAAGGAACACCATTAAAAAAATACAATTACTACAGGAAACTAAGACCTTTTGCAGGAGAATAGACATCATGGTTTCCATTAAAAGCTCGTTCCTTTTTCATGTTCACCTTCTCCAACTCTAAAATAAAAGTGACTTCATTTTCAAGTGACCTTTTAAAAAGTCCACATATCAAGCCCCATAAATATTCAAAATATTCAGAATGAAGCCTGGTACTGGAATATTAAGTTGGCTATGCCTAAAATTCAGAAAAGCCTATTGCTCTTTCTTTAAAGAACCAACTTAGAAAATGTCTCATATTTTCTTCATAAACTCACTTTATGTTGCTTGTGGAAGAAGGTTTTATAAACCACACCATGAGGTAATATGGCTGAACCAAAAGCTTCCAGAAGGACGTGACCCTTCTTTTTCCCTCTTTCTCCTCTTCCCCTTCCCCCGCTCTTCCTTCTTCTTCTCCTTCGCCACCATCTCCACCTCCTCCTCCTTGTCCTTTCTCTCTTTCCCTCTCTCTCTCTCTCCCCTTTTTTTGAAAGGAGATTAGAGGCAGATTGGGATTACCAATGCATGTTTTCATAGACAGACACAGAGAGACTGGGTAATTATTACCTCATGTCACCTGATAGTTTGAGATAGTGGCAGAGATGCTGAGGATTCCTACGAGTAACAATTATTTTTCATTAGTTTTAAGGAGAAAAGTGAAAGAAACCAAGGTAATTAAAACCATTAAAGCAATCCTAATCAGGAGAGGAAAAAAATCAAACTCTGTGTTTTACTCCTAAAACAAGCATAAAGAGTAAAATAGTCACCAAAGTGATATGTGATTGAAAAGTAGGAGGAAAACATATCTCCCCTTTCCTATGAGACACTGAAGACAATTTAAGACAAAAAATTAAGCTGTTATTTTTGTGGAGTTTGGGGCCTCTTTTATATGCTGGTGATCTGTTTGTAATAAATAGCTAGTTAAATACAATAGACAAAACTTAGTAGACACAGAAATATATTTTCCCTAAAGGGAAAAAAAAGCATTCAAAAGAGAAGTGTTGAAAACAGTGACAACTAAAAATCATTCAAGGACTCCAAAGTATCTATTTCAGGAGCGGAGCCCACAGAAGGCTTATGATAGATTGAAAGTATGTATCACTGTGAACTCGCAGTTTTCAACACACAAACTGAAATCAAGGTATAGATGTAATGTGTGCATAAATAGGCATTTCCTAATGTATCCATGGAGAGGCTGGGAAGCAATGACAGCACAGTACCATTGAGGACACTTAATATCCAGCTCTTGGTTTCTAAATACAACTCTTCAGCAAAAAGAACCAGAGCTCCTTGGAGAAATGGCGATCCCAGGGAAGGGACATGGAAGAAACAAGATGAGTCTGGAGTATCTTGTGGTTCTAGAAAGCAAGAAAAGTCTGAAAAAAATTACAGGAGGCATGGCAAAAGGACACCTGAATCAGCCCAAAGGGGCTCCCCTCGCTAAACCTGATATATTCTGAGCAAAACAAAGTGATAACAGTAACTGACCATAACCTATAGAATAAAAATAAATATGTGAATTCATGCTGCTATAAATAGATAAATAAAAAGAGGAGAAAGAAAAGCCCTTCCTTATAAAACCCCAGCTGATACATACATCACCATTTGGCGATCTCCACAATAATCGTTCCAGGTAAGAAGCATTAGCGAATGCTAAAACAAATGGACAAAAGTATCATAAAAAGAAGATATTTCAATTGTTTAAAGGTATCTCTCTTTAAGATATACTTATTAATTAGAAAGGGAAAAATGAAGTGGAAAAAGCCTGGCACAATAACCAAGTGATCAAAATTAACAAGTATCATCAGGAATGGGACAAATAGACACCATATGCTTCTCCATATAATGCGCTCAGGATACAGTATTGCTTCTGTGGCATTCCTGTCAAAAATGTAAATGTGATTCCATTCCAATGGATCATGAAAGAATATCACATTATCAGATAAGCCCAAATTAAGGAAGATTCAGGAAAGCAGCAGGTCTCTATTTTCCAAAAATGTCACAATAATGAAAGACTAGGAGTCTGAGAAGTTGACATTAAGAAGATACCAAGAGGGGCACCTGGGTGGCTCAGTTGGTTGAGTGTCCAACTCTTGATTTCAGCTCACATCATGATGCCAGGGTCATGGGATCAGGCCCTGTGTCAGGCTCCTTGCTGAGTGTAGAGCCTGCTTAAGATATTCTCTCTCTCTCTCTCTCTCTCTCTCTCTCTCTTTCTCTCTGCCTCTCCCTCTGTCCCTCTCCCTACTTGCAAGATCTCTCTCAAAAAAAAAAAAAAAAAAGACACTAAGAGACATGAAAACTAAATATAATGTATGATCATAGAATGGAACACAGACCAGGAAAAAAAAAAAAAGCACATTGTCAAAATTACAGTAAGTCCAACAGCACTGAATCAATGTTTATTTCCTGGCTTGATAGCCATACACTGATTTTTTTAATGTTTTTTTTTTTATTTATTTCTGAGGCAGAGAGAGACAAAGCATGAGTGGGGGAGGGTCAGAGAGAGAGGGAGACAGAATCAGAAGCAGGCTCCAGGCTCTGAGCTGGCAGCACAGAGCCCGACGCGGGGCTCGAACTCACAAACCATGAGATCATGACCTGAGCCGAAGTCAGTTGCTCAACTGACTAAGCCACCCAGGCACCCCATACACTGATTTTCTAAGACACTGTCTTTTTTTTTTTTTTAATAGAAATTACATACTGAAGTATGTAGAAGGGAGCATCATTGTCTGCAACTTACTGCAAAAATTTCAGAAAAAATATATATAGAGAGAAAATATGATGAAGCAAGGTCAAGTATTAATATCTGGAGAATCTAAAGGAAGACTTACAAGAATTCTTTATACTATGATTGCAACATTTTTGCACATCTAAAATTATTTCAAAACTGAAAGTTAAAAAAGACACACACACACACACACACACACACACACACACACACACACACACATGACTTTGAATCTCAGGTCTATCACTTACAAGTACCCTTGAACAAATTGCTTGGCCTTGTTGGGATTCACTTCCCTTGTTCAGTGGAGATTGTATGACTTTGTGTGTTCTCTGGAAGGACTAACAAGATGCTGCAGAGCCTACAGCCCGAGATATGGCTCAGAAGGCTTTAATAAGTACAGCTACTGTTTTTTGGTGACTCGAAAATAGAGCAACAAAACCAGAGGGCGTTACTGTTTCAAAGACAATGGGGGAACACATGAGGTCGTGTGCACACTACTGACTTGTTGCTGTTATGTCAGGAGCGGGGGCACGGACACCTCAGGCTTGCTTTAATAGGAAGCCTCTTACATTTTTTTAAAAATTTTTCTTTCAATGTTTATTTTTGAGAGATAGAGACAGAGAATGAGCAGGGGAGGGTCAGAGAGAGAAAGAGACAGAATCCGAAGCAACCTCCAGGCTCTGAGCCATCAGCACAGAGCCTGATGCTGGGCTTGAACTCATGAACCATGAGATCATGACCTGAGCCGAAGTCAGACACTTAGCCGAATGAGCCACCCAGGTGCCACTGTTTTTTGTTTTTAAATCTATCTACACAGTTGAAGATGGTGTTACTCTTTTCATAGTTGGAGAATAAAAGCAACTATGGATGGGGGCTTTTTAAAAAGGGAAACTGATTTTTAACTTTTAAATCCATCTCAGAACATGTAAAAATGGTGCTTTATTTTGCCAAGCCTCCCTCTGCTCCCAGCACCTCAACTGTCCAGCCCCTTGGCCTTTTCTTCTCCTGGCCCTTTCAACTTCTTTCTCCTCCCTCCTTCTTTGCTTCTAGTCAGTCATGAGCCACCTGCACCTTCTCTCCTCTCATTTGTTTGCTTTTGTTTTGAAAAAAAATTAATTCCAAGTGAACAAAAAAGATGTGTGGGAAGGAAATAAATGGTGAGCTCCTAGTTACTAACCAACTGCCAAGTTTTAAGTTCGCCCTCCAAGTCACACGACCCTCCCGAGCAACCAGAAATCACAGCCCAGATGACTAACTGAAGAGAAGAAAAAGAATGAAGGGAAGAGGATGCATTCTTATGATTCATGAGCTCTGAAAAAAATCCCCAAGAATGTCAGACAGTTTTACACTACTGAAAATTTACAGTAAAGATGTGATAATTACAGATTTTTTCCATTCTGGCATGTTTGAAACATCACAAACTATCATTTGTTGTCATTATTTTAATGATGAAGAATGTTTATAACTCATTGAGTTAATTCCCAAACATATAATCTTGAAAAGGCAGGGGGAAATCTTTTTTTTATTTTATTTCAATGTGATTTCCCACATTATTTGAGAGTTCAAAATGTGGATCCTGGAAAGAAAAAAAATTAATTACAAATGTCACAGAGGGTTGAAATGAGCCAAAAGAGGGTACATAAAATCTCGAAAATCACTATCCAGAGATACCTTCTGTGATTTTAGGAAAAGTGAAAACAAAAGGAAAATCCACCATTTGTTTTCCAGTGCTCATGATGAAAGGGTATGTTTGGGAAAGGGGGACATTTGCCAGAGAAGCCAGCGGCCAAACACAGGTTGGGCTTTGAAAGAAACACATCTTTCAAATCCAGTCTCCAAATATAAACCATTTCTGAGGCGGAGACACTTGGTTTCAGGTAAATAAAACATCTTGAGAGCCTTACAGCTCTAATGAGCTGCTGGTAACATTTCTGAGACATACTTTGTCTTCCATTTCATTCATGCACTGATTTCTCATTCATGTGTCATTCACCTAATATTTACTGAGCACTGACTCACCAAATGCTTTTGAGAGGGACTCTAACATGATGAGTGAGACAGGCCTGGCCCAAGGCCACATCAGGTGCCAGTGGGCTTTAGCTTGTCTGAATTCCTAGAATTCCCGAGAAGGGTGAGGATTGGCAACCATTAATGACAAAGTTGGCCCCAGAGTTGAATCCAGTGATTTTCTTAGATGCAAACATTTGCATGAGAGAAAGACACAGAGAGAGAGACAGAGAGAGAGAGAACCTGTGAACAAATCAGGGCAGAGTGGGGTGGACTGGAGAAGAGATGAGTTCTAGTTTCCCCGCTGAGTACAGCCACACTTTGTGAGTGTGTACACATGGCATGGGGGTGGAGAGAAAGAAAGTTGAGAAGAGAAAGGGAAAATGGGGGAGGAGAGGATGGAGGAAGGTGCCAGAGGAGGGCAGTGCTTCTCCAAGTTTGGTCCCTGAACATTCTCATCAGAATCACCAGAGGGGTTTATTTAAAAATGAAGATTTCTGGGCCCCAACCCAGGTCTACTGAACCTGAATCTGCCATATGGAATCCTGGAATTTGTGTTTTATACAAGGTTCTGGGTGGTTCCATGTATTAAAATTTAACATCCAGGCCTCTTAAAAAACTTAAGGGCTCCTTTTTACTATAGAGTTGGCCAAGGTCCATAGTGAACAGATGCCTCCAAAGCCTTGTCACCACCAGGTGGGGCTGGAAACTGCTGTGCACACCACTCTCCATCACACTCCCACCTGGGGCACTAACAGTGGCAAGATGACCTTGAAGTCAACTAGAAGTTGACTCAGGTAGAGCTACTTTCTGGAAAAAGGCCCTGTTCAAGGTACTATTAGGTAGTCATGTGTACTTTTATCTAGATGCCAGCATACCCTAACCAGATATTAACTGTGGATGGATTCCAATCAGGAAATCCAAGAATGTATACGTCACACACTGTGCTACTTACTGAGTGATGGTAATAAATGTGGGCTATTACTTAATTATGCCCTGGTTTATTAACTATCTAGCAATAAACTAGGAAGTTCCCAATTAAACAAACAGATGTGGGCAGTGTATGTATCTATTTATGTGTGTGTTTGTGTTTTTTTTGAGAAATGTAAAAAGGATCTTAATTAGTGAAATTGAAGTAATAACAAGCACACAAGCCAGGCATCTTCTCTGTCTGCTTTCCAGTAACCCAAATCACTTGTCAAAACTTGCCAAAAGAAAGAGGAAACTCGAATATCCACAAACACTAAGCGATTTTAGTGTTTCTGACAAACAGGCTGAGGGGAGCGCATTGTCCTTGATATGGGGTCCTGGCCTGATCATCAAGACAGTGATAGACAAACGTGGAGTAGACCATATTAGAGGTCAGCAAACATTTTTTTAAGAGAAAGAGAGTAAATATTTCAGGCATTGCAGGGTACAAGACCTCTGCTGTAACATCTTGGCATTAGAGCATGAGAGCAATCAAAGACATTATGTAAACAGATGAGTATGTCTGTGTTCCAATAAATCTTTATTAAAAAAAAAAAAACTGGCAGTGAGCCAGCTTTGGCCTAAAGCACGCTCTGTTGTAATGGTTGTCGAATGTCCCTCAGCACCAAATTAGCCCTTTGATACTCTGTGATAAATGACATATTGATGTATTGACAAGAAAGATGTCCATAATATATTAGGTGGGGAAAAAATCACACTGTTTATAGCAACATGATTTTTTTAAACAAACTCAAGAAATAAGCATCAGAAAGGATAATACACCTCCCCATTGTCTACCGTTTGGCTTTCTGCAATTTCAGTTACCTGTGGTCAGCCACAGTCCAGAAGCACATGAGCCTCCTTCTGATGAATCATCTGAAGGTCAACAGTAGCCTACTGCTAGGACACAATGAATATGTCGCTCTCCTCACTTCATCTCATGATGTGGGTATTTATCATCTCACATCACAAAAAGAAGGGTGAGTACAGAATAAGATATATTGAAAGAGTGAGAGACCATATTCACATAATGTTTATTTCAGCATATTATTATAAGTGTTCTATTTTATTATCCATTATTGTTACTAATCTCTTACTGTGCTGAATTTATAAATTAAACCATGTCACAGGTACATATGTATAGGGAGGAAATTGTATCTATAGGGTTTGGTACTATCCACAATTTCAGGCATCCACTGGGGGTCTTGGAATGTTCCCCCATAGCTAAGGGGGGACTACTATTCTACAATGGATTCAGAGGAGTAACTTCTGGAAAAAGAATCAGGACTGGAAAGAGAAGATGACCCTGGCTTTTTACTTTTTTCACTTTTTACCCTTCTGGTGCAGTCTTTGAATTTATTATGTGAATTTATATGTGAACATATATTACCTTTGTAAGTTGAAAAATATAATAAAGGAAAGAGAGGTTGGGGTTTCACAAATGCTGGAAGTTAAATCACTTCTACTTGTTCCCACCTGAGCTTAACAAGGGTGCTATGGTCAAGGAATCATTCATTCATTCATTCATTCATTCCACACATATACTGAGCTCCCACCTTGTGGCGGACACTAGACTGGAGGCAAGAGATTTGTAGTGTTTAGAACCTAGGCAAACAGACATCAGTCAAATAATTACACAAGTTAAAATGACAACTGAGACAGGTGATATGAAGGAGGCATGGCATCATTCATTCCTTTTGTGGACTGGATGTCAATTACCATAACCCACTATTGTTGGGGTATAAAATCTGTGGCGCAGTGAATGCAGAAGGATGAGAGGAGGAGACAGGAGTAACATGCTGATGAGTGTAGACCCGGGTATTTGTATCTAGTGTCATCATCTACTTATAATTTCCCTGAAATCACTATGAATATGAAATCACAACAGCTGTTTTAGTGAGCTTGAAACTGAAGTTCCATGATATAAGGCATTTAGAAGTTTTCCTGGACTAACTTTCTGCACCAATCCTGCCTGTTCTTTTCACATCCTCAGAATCAGGGATGTGCTAGATTCTCTGACCTTACTGTTGTTTCAGCTACCTCCTGTTGGCATTCTCCCTAATGAGATGCCAAGGACAGAGACTGTGTCTTCTCTTGTATGTGTTGGAGACACCATCATTTGAGTTGTGTGCCCAGTGTCTTCTCTGGAAATGGCTTGCCCTTTCCAAAGGGATAGGATGCCTCAGCATTTAAAATAGGGACAAAACAGAGTGATCTGGATTTTGGAGTACATCCACTCAGGAGATGTAGGCCTCCATGTGTCCTTTTATGTGGACTGAAAAGAAGTAGTCCATGACCCTCAGAGAGAAAGAATGGTACAGACCCACAGAGAGAACTTGACCAAGAACAGATCATTCCACCCAAGTTTCTATAATTTTTCATTTCTAAGTTCCTCCAAAGGCTGTAGGACAGCCTTCATTTAGGTTCCAGAAGACATAATTTTGTACTTATAGTAAATCCTTCCTTTTCATGTAAGCAGCTAGAAATCGATAGAACACTGACTCATGCACGAGTGCACATTCAAAACTGTTCACAATTTCTTCCTTTAAGTTTATTTATATTTTTAAAGTCATCTCTATGCCCAAACTGGGGCTAGGACATGTGACCAAGAGATCAAGAGTCACATGCTCTTCCAAATGAATCATCCAGGCACCCCTATTATTTCTTTCTTGACCATAAGGGTTTTGGCTTGCAGTGCCTTCAAAGCCAAAGCGAACCCTAAAGTTATTAGTTTTTTTTTTTTTTTTTCCAGAAAGTTTCCATCATTCTGGTAGAAGATGGATGCCAAATGGTGTCATTTCAGAAACTCATATACTTGTTAAAAGCCAGAAACATAACAAAAGGGGAGCAGGACAGGAGATACTACACAAAAGTCCTTAAAATGACCTCTTCTGTACCTCTGGGCAAGTATGGTTCACATCTGGCAGTCACTGGCTGCATGCCCTTGGGTGAGTTTCTTGCCCTCTCTGACTTAAGTTGCCCCATTTGTAAACATCCTATACTACCTGATCAACAGAGCTGTTGGGAGGCTAACTGAAAAACAATTCGGAAAGTTCCTCACATATTGTAAGTTGTCAGTTTAAAATGGCTCTAAATATTAAGTTTACAGCTAGAGGTAAGATTCTAGAAAGATCACCTGGTAGAGTAGAAGAGCATTTGAATGCCAATCAGAGGACCTTCATTCAAGTCCCCTGCCCTCACTGATTAGCAACATGGCCAAATTGGCCATTTCTTTGCCCTCAGCCTGTAACTCTGTGCATAAAATGATGCTCTCTCCATGTGAAGTGCCTCCCTGCCCCCATATTATCAGGTCATGGAAACCCTAACTATAATTCACAAATAATCTCACTCCTGACTTCTTCAGGAACACTTCCTTGGTTTCTGCCTTCAGAGACCTTTCCTTCCTTCATATAAATGAACATTATGAATGAGCCTCACCTATAGGAATTATTAGGATGTGCCTGACTTTACAGATGCGATGCTGTTCCATTCCCTTCTGTTTACTGTGTTTAAAGACAATGCATCTTCCAGTTACATAAGATTTAAAGATTTAACATTCACTATAAATGTCAACAAACACATTTAATTGGATAATGAGCTTGGCTCATGTTAGTACCAGGCATACCATACACTGTTAATACGCTCACACACGGAAACTGCCTGGCACACGGTAGGTACTCAATAAATATTTGCTGAATCAGTAAATAAATATTCAGACTTGATCAGCAAGGAGTACATAAGGCAACGTTTTCAAGAGAATGTGTTTTTGGACCAGTTTGCGCAAATGTGTGCTTTGAGGTTGAAACAAAGCTGGAGACTTAAAAGAACAGCCCCAAGTGTGATGGTGATGGCATGGCCACCATGGATGGTGAGCTATGACATGGGGTCCACTGTTTGCTGGGGGATGGATGACAGCTGGCTACATAATCCCAAATGGTTTCACAGGTTGATTTTGAACATTGGGGGATTAGTTCAAGCATGCATCTTATAAAGAGCTATAATCAGTGGTCTTAACAAACACAGGTAATTAATCTTTGTTGGCTTTATGACACATTTACTTTCTTTAGAGTACTTACCACAGTTTAGACTAATTTTATTGGTCTGCTTAGTACCTTTTTTGTTGTTGTTTTTGGTTGTATCCCCAACAGACCATGAGCTCCAAGTAGGAAGGAACTATGACTCTAGGGCACTGTTGTATGTGCACTTCCTGGCACAAAACAGATGAAGCTCAACAAATGTTGAATGAATAAATGAGCAGATGGCAGCCTGGATAGATGGATGAATGGGTGGACGGAAGGAAGGAAGCCAGCAAGCTGGCCAGATGGCCTTTTGGGTCACAAATCCAAATAATAAAATCAAGTCTCAACAACAACAAAAAATGAATCTCAATATGTGAATTAAAATTGATGGGATAACAACAACAGCAATACCAACAGTAGCCAGCACTGGTACACAGCACCTACTGTGTGCCAGGCACACAGTATATGTGTATATAAACATGTACGTAAGTGCTTTACATATATGAAAGTATTCTCCCTTGATTCAGAAACAAAAGGAATCTGGGCATGATGACACACAACAACAACAACAACAACAACCTATATGACCTGGCATCATTTAATTCTAGAAACAAATTTAACCCTTCACTAAGTGCTCAACCAAGAATACCTCCAAATCTGAAAAATTAATCTGCAATTTGTTTCCTGAAAAACTGTTACTGCCTCCACTTCATACCCGCCACTGGAGAAATTATTTTTCAAACCCTCTAATGTTTGGGAATACTAAATAAGCCCTAATGAGTTCAAAAGTTGGTAATGACACTGCTAATTTGGCAGCTCCTCTGGCAGCAAGTCAGTCTCCTTCCGCAAAGGAAAAATAGGATTATCAAGCGAGCTAGGAGAATTTTCTTTACATGATTGATGGGAAGAACAAGTAATCACCTTTGAAGTGCCACAGCACATAATACCTCTTCAGTGTTCTCTTTCTTCTTCTGACACCCATGAGTAATTGAAGAGAAGGGAGCCTCTTAGAATGACCAATGAAGTGAAGATGGCAACCCTCCCTCTGCTTTCTACCAAGAGTGACACGTTGACATCTTGGATGGTTGAGAGCTGACATGATGTAAAGTGTCTTTGATGGGCTCCTCTGATGCTGGGCTCAGCATGTACCTGCTACCAATCAGACCACAGAGGCTTTGGGTAAAACAAAGATCAGAGGACACAAGCATTAGTGCTTCTTAGAAGCCAATGGCCTGTGGACCTGCTGTGAGAAAGATCTGCTGAGTTTGGGGTGAATGTAAAGTCCTCAGGGTAGACGTGAAGGAAATCAATGAGCAAAGCAAGATGAAGCAGGAGTGAAACAATGAATAATGTTTTGAAATCTATCTCATCATACCCATCCCTGACAGATTAGCCATAAAGCTTAGATAGACAACCAGAGAACCACTAACTTCTTGGCCCTAAATTATTGACACAGTGGTAGAGAGTCCTCTCCTTGAAAAAGGCGCTGCTCCTCAGCAGCTTATTTAGGAAAGAGATCTTTGCAAATGCAAATAACTTAGCTGAAGCAGAGCTGACTCTCACAAACCTTAAGGAGCACAATGACCAGGCTGTTGAGAATTTCATTCTCACAAACTGACTCTTCCAGAACTCTTCTGAAGCCTGCCTGGGAAGGCTGCTCTGCTGGAAGAAAAATGCTTTGAGGATAGATTAATAGGAAGGTTTCTTGAAAAGAAAGTAAACAACAACAAATGACACTTTCTGCTGTTATAGCCAAAATGTCACGTGTACACACACACATGAAAAAAAAGGTCTTTTAAAAAAACAGTACAGCAACAGTTTCATAATGGCCACTGTTCTCAGAAGCCATGCCTGGAATATAGCAAACACTCAATATATAACTGTAAATGAATCAGAAGAAAGGGAGGAAGGAAGTATTATACAGCACAGTTCTTTCAACTTCCGTAAATACAATTGCTTTACACTGATTTAATTATATCTGCTCGGTACCATGTGAGAATTCATTACGTCAAGGTTTTTCATCTTCGTATGACATGGCCCCAGAACACAGCCAACTTTATCTGATTCTTAGCTCCAAAAACAATGATCTGTGCCAAAGAGAGAGGAGAGACTGGCCATAGTAGATACAGAAAACAATGTTATCTCTTTGTCCTACTTTAGGGATGACAGATGAGATTTTCAAGGTCATTTCTTTTTTTTTGTTTGTTTTTTTTAACTACATAATTTTTAGGTTAAGGCCCAACTTTAAACTAAAAACCATGCAAAACATGGTAGTATTTCTTGATTGATTCAAATCAGGGTTGCTTTTCTTATACCAAACATATATCTCAGACAAAGAATGCATAGAGAAAGAACAAAGTTTACAAGAAACCATCAGGAGAGTCTTAAGGAGCAGAAGGAAAAGACGGAAAGAAACTCAGGCAAATCCATCCTAAGTCTAACAAGATGGACTGAGATGTCTGAGCTACCTGGAGCAGCATAATAATAAAAATAAAAACAACATTTACTGTGAACCAAGAACCTGATAAGCAAATAAAAAATATTAGCACTAAGAGTCTTAATAGCTGCCTGTAAGTAATTTTTCATGTAATATCAGGGATCAGAGGGAAGAAAACAGATTGTGCACCTATTCAAACTGAACATATTTAGTGCTAGAACTAGCTTGGGGCCAAAGACATCTGTTATCAAAGAGGAGAAAAATTCCAAATGGAAGAAGAACTGTGCTTTTATGCCCAAACATGAATGGGGGGAAGAAAACGAGGTAACTGCTGCCTCACTTAGGAGGTTTCTTAACTGCTGTATCAAATTACCACAAATTTAGTGGCTTTAAACAACACAAATTTATCATCTTGTCCTTCTGTAGGTTGGAAATATGACCTGGGTCTCATTGGGTTAAAACGAAGGTGTGGGCAGAGCTGAGTTCCTATCTGGAGGCTTCTTTTCCAGCTTCTAAAGGCTGCCTACATCCCAAATGCATGCCTCCCTCTGTCCATCTTCAAAGTGGGCAATAGTAGGTCAAGTCCATTTCACAGGGCATCACCCTAATCTCCTCTTCCATCTCCCTCATCCACTTTAAGGACTGCTGTGATTACCCCAGGCCCACTGGGATAATCCAGGATAACCTCCCTATTTTAAGGTCAGCGATTTAACTACCTCAATTCCATCTGTAGCCTTAATTCCCCATTGTCATGTAATGACACTCATTCAGTTCCCAGGGATTAGGACATCTTTGGACAGAGGGAGAGAGTCTGTATTCTGCCTAATAAAAGCCTCAACATTTAAAATTTTCTTCTTCGTTGTTGTTGTTGTTGTTTGTCATCTGTCTAGCTCCAAACTATCATGAGGACAAATGAGGTCCCCTCATTTGTATAAACTGTGTATATTATAAGGTGTCAGAACCATACCTTTCTTGCTAGGCAGAGCTAAATATATGTATGCTCAGGAAAAAAAAAAAACAACCAAATAACATGGGGGCAGTGGGAAGGGGGAAGGCTACACTCTCCACAAACATCTGCATTCACACAGTGCACAGTTTTGAAGGGAGTCTATCCACTGACAGCCTTTCCCTCATCTCAAGTTCTCAATCATTTATTTTGCTATATGTCATATATTTGGAGAATGATTTCTAATGAGTTTCATTGCTATTAGCAGTCTAGACACTTATGATAAATTAAAACCCCATTAAGTGTGAAGGTATGAAAACAATAGCAGATCTGCCTTCCATGGCATATATTTTAGGATGACAGCCCTACTTCATCTGACTTCTTCACCAAGAACAGCTCATCAAACTCACAGTTGTAGTGACAGAGCACAACCAGCACCTATTTTTGTAACACCTGAAAAAAAAAATGCCCACACTGGCAGTACATCTGGTACAGAAATAAAATTAAATACAACAATATTGAGGCATCAAACACTCAGATCCATTTCATTGTTTCCTCTCCAGAAACACCCTAATTGAAGGTGGCATTCCAAGGTTAAATCCCAGCTCTGACAGCATCTCATGTCAGGCACCTGTCAAAATGTAGTAAGATACCTGTGAAAGTAAAAGGGATGCCAAACCCAGATCAGAGTTCCCAAATCATGATCCCTAACTTGGAGGATTCCTGTCACCTACAAAACGGGGTGGTAGCTGGGTCCACCAGGGCCTGTACCATCAGTTGCAGGAGAGGAAGAGTAAAACAAAGAAAGTACACCTTGGAAGGAGGTGCCACAGTGTTTTAAGATCAGCAAATGAATATAAGCATGAAAGCCCAGCTCTGAATGGGCTTAAATTTCAGAATTCATTCCTGGTGTCTTGATCCTGGTTAGAGGCAGGGAATTCTTTTTTAATATCTGTTTTACATAATTAAAGGACAGTGGCTTTCATACACTTGAGGCTTTGAATGTTCGCAACACCAAATGGGCTTCATTAGCTTAGCCGGGCAATTAATGAAGCAGGAAGTAGAAAGCCAAGATAAAGACTTATCTTCAAAAAGGTCCGAAGCAGGGAGTGAGAGGCGGTGTCGATGATGCACATTTATTCACTGGAAGGCAAAACTTCTATAGCTCTTGATAGCTTTGAAAGCAGTGTATACATCCCATTGAAGCCTCAAATGAGAGAAACAGGTGGTGTGTTTAAGGCTTTGTAGAAAGTCTTGAAGTATTTCCCAAACATTTGTAGGTTTCACCAAGCCTTTCTCCTGTTATTCTAAATGTCTTTTCTATTGTTTCCCAATTGCTTTCCTCATTTCCCTCCCCTGTGCATTTCAAAGAAAATTGGAGAGCTTAAAATGTGGCTAAATATAACAGCACTAAACTAACAGTGAATAAAACCTCAAGAAATTATTTGAGATGCATATTCTTCCTCTTCTGGTTAGGAAACCGCAACATCACAAATGAGCTCTGCTCAGGAGAAAGGCTATTTATTTGTTTACAAGAGGCCAAACACTGGCCAGGAAAGCCCCAGCTGAAGGAACTAAATCCAATTCTTGGCTATTTCAATACAGATTTTTTTTTTTCTAGGTAACCAGCTATGTATGCATGTTGAAGAACCAGATAAATCAAATGTCTCACGGGTTGAAAAAGGCTAAACCATAGCCTGTTAAGTCTGCAAAGGACCATCCAAGTGGGCCTCATCTGGGCAACTACTTCATTTTGAAGATGAGGAATCAAGTCCTACAAGAGGTTACTGACTTTGTCCTTGAATATCACCAAATCGTCAACAGTGAGGATTAAATTCCAGGGCCTGTGTTTCTTATTCTGGGCTCTCAACATTCCTCCAAACCGTTGCCCAGGCTGCCCGCTTCAAGAAGAAGAGAAACACAGGTAGACTAGGGTTGACAAGTATATACCCCTGGAAGGGGTTATCTGTGTGACAGCTTGTTTCCTGCATACCTTCCTTTCTCACAGACATTCTGGTGTCAGGCTTCTGTGTTGTTGTTATGTGTTTTCCTCCCTTCTCCCTTGTCCAAACTGAAGCAGGTACATGGACTCAAAAGAAAGTGCAAAACTCAAAGAAATACAATGCTGGATAAATAAAGAGCACAATGTTTCACAGCAAGTTTGCAGCACAAATGCTATTATGCCCCCAGAGACAAGGGAAAGTTAAAGCTGAGGAAGGGACAAAAAGTCATAAGAGGACATAACTCGAGGGTACAGAGGGGGAAAAAAAAAGAGACTTTCAAAAGGGTCCCTACCTAGAGAGCCAAGTGACCAGCTGAAAGCTGACCTTAGTATCAAGTGAGGACCTTCCCTGGTGAGCACCCCCAAACCTCAGTCTCAATACCAGCTCAACCTGGACTGGCTCACCCTCTATAGATATTAGATAATCCATCTAATATCCTGTGGTCTGGGAGATCTACCAGCAACATGGTAGGATAAGGAGAACATGGAAGGATAAGGAGGATTAACTTTACTCCTTGACATTCAAAATGGGTCTGAACAGATTGAGTAGAGAATTACTCAATTACTCAATGGGCACAGAGAGCACATCTCCCCTGTGATGCATATTATGTCCATTTGATATCTATCCAGCCCGTTTTCTAGGATAGCCTCTAGTAAATATTCTGTTAGCTCAGTACTTATTTTTTCATCTCATCTTATACTTGTCCTGACGTCTAATGTGGAAAGGTTGGTAGTATGATATAGTAGATTGCTTAGATCATCTGGTGACCCTGGAACTCAAGGCTTCCCTAGTACCACTCAATTGCTCTTCATACCTCCCATCTATGCCCCAAAACTCAATACTCCAGCCAAATAAGAATTACATACTGTTGCCAGAACATATCCCACACTTGTTTCTACTACTAGTCTTGGTTAAACCTGAAAGGCTCTCCAGTCACCATCTTTACCTCTTGATAATTTATCCAGGTTTCTAGTCAAGGTTTCTAATAGTAACAGTCTGGAGGCTCCTTTGCTGAGAGCACCACTCTGACCTTGATGAGATAGCCAACTGGACAATCTGTTCTCACCAGGCTCATGGTGGGACTGGAAAACCTTCTTCTTCAGCCAGGAAGTGCTGTTATAAAATTTGTTGTTGTTGTTTAAAACCATTAAAATTTTCACTGGTGCCAAGGTGCAACAAAATCACTTGCTTTTGGCATTTGGACACGCCCAGAATTATTTTATTGATAAAAACTGGTCTCTTAAAAATCCTAAGTTGGGGGTGCCTGGCATGGCTCAGATGGTTAAGCAACCGACTCTTGATTTTGAGTCAGGTTATGATCTCACAGTTCATGAGATGGAGCCCTGCGTTGAGTTCTGTAATGATAGCACGGAGCCTGCTTGGGATATTCTCTCTCTCTCTCTCTCTCTCCCCCCCATCTTCAAATAAATAAATAAGTAAACATTAAAAACAATCCTAAGTTATTCCACCTGCAGACTTATTCAGGAGGCTTTCTGCCTTAACGCACGGACCATGAATGATTCAGGTCCCATCATTCCAGGGAGCTCCCTTTTTGCTCCTGCATCAAAAAACATCACAAATCACTGGGATTGTTCTACCTTGGAGTAGAGGGAGCTGAGAACACAAGGTTAGTTGGGTAGTGGAATGAATTCAATCTGTTGCTATTCATAGTAAAGTCATGACTTCTTTTCCTATCCCTAAAACTAAAAGGTCATCATGCTTGAAATATACCATCAGCTATGACAATCAGACAAAATTAAAGCAAAGACAAGTATGTCCTTGTTTCACATTATATGTTTCTCCTGTTAGTGCATATGTGACATCAAAGAACTACTTCCCCTCTGGAAAAAAGGCAGTTACATAAAAAGTCATTTATGGCTATGGTCCTGATTCTACAGGCTAGAAATATAAACTGGTTCAAATTCCTGTGGGTTCAACTTCCAAAATACAAACTGCAACCATCTACTTCTTTCCATCTCAAACTTTACCAGTCCAGACAAGTATTGCCTCTTATCTTGGGAGTGTAACAATATCCTCTCCTAACTTTCCTCCTTGGGTCTCTACTCTTGTCTCACTCTTCCATTCTGTATATGGAAACTAGAGTGTCTTTATACAATTATCAATCATGTCACTTCCACTATCTGTGTCAATGGCTTTCCACTGGACTGAGAATAAGCAAGCTAGCACACAAACCCTTGTGAGGTGATGTGGCACCTGTCCAGATGGCTATGTGCACCTCGGGCTACTCTCTCTCACCACCCCTAGGCTCCAGACTCTTCTCACAGGTGAGTACTCATTGGTTCACAGGCCCACGGCTCCCTTCTGTCACCTTTCCACAGCTGGCTTCTATCATCCTTCAGGTCTCTGTTAAGTGTCTTCTTTAGAACATCTTCTTTGACTACACTTTCTACAAGCACCTCTATCTGCCTTCATTCCATTCCTGGTATTTTCTACCACATTATGTATTTTTTCCTTCCTGGTATTTATTTTTACAATAATCAGTAATTATCTTCTTTATATATTCACTCGTTTATTTTCACTTTTCCCTACTGGAATTTAAGTTCTATGAGAACATGGAACTTATTAGTCTTGTTTGACATTGCATCTCCAATAGTCCTGGAATACATCACAGATACTCAAACAAGAACTGCAGAATGCATGAACAAATGAACTCAAGTTCCATCATATTACAAGGTATGCCACTATCTGGGTCCCCGCCGCTCCTTCCAAACTCATCTACTGGTACTCTCTCACACCGATTAATTACATATGGCCCACTGAGCCATTTGCTGTTGTCCAAGTTACTCCCTCTTGTCTCTAATTTTACATCAGTTGTTGCCCCTTGCTGGGACATTCATCACCTCTACTCAAGTCCTGCCCTGCTCGAGACTCAGTTTAACTGTTACTACCTCTAGGATTTCAAATGAATCTTTGTCCCAAGGCAAAGGTAAATGCAGCAATAATTTGTTAAAATATCTGCCTTGCTGTGAGTGATCCCAGAAGTGCATGAACCAAGACAAAACCATACTTTTATCTTGAACTCAGTACCTGGCACACAATAGAACTGTTAGATAAATGAGTGAGTTCAATTTAACTACCATTTACTGAGCACCCTCCATATCCCAACTCCCAATGTTGGGAGTAGCGTGTGTGAGTAACCACTGTGCATAGCAGATCATTTGGCGTACAAGATAAATGTATTCTAGATGAGATATGAGAGCAAAGGGAAAGCAACACTGAGTGAAGGAGCTAGACTTTCTATTTTTGCTTCTACCGCTATGCAAACATTTAGTCCAAAATGATCAGCGATTTCTTACTTGTGTTTCCAGGAGAGCCTCCAGGTCATAGGGGATAAGCAGTCGCCACCCAAAACTCCACACAAGGACACAAGTGAGAATCTTCAAAGACAAAATTCCTGACATGCTTCTTAGGCGATTTTTGAAAATGAATGCTAAATGGTTAATAACTTAAAAAATTATGTGTAATGTCATAAACCATCTCTTAGCAATAAAGGTCACCCATGGCAATAACATTCCTTCTGTAGAGCTTTATTTCTTTTCCATGCTTAGGTTCATAAAGACCATTGTCATGAAGGCCATTACCGGATTCAAGGGAGAATAAAATAAAAAGGATGTGCAGTATAATTAAAAAAACAAAACAAAACAAAAAACAAACAGATGTGACACACTTACATACCAAAATACACGAGTCCAGTTAGATAAAATCACAATTAGAGTCAAGGATACATTTCACTGCTTATCCTCATTGCACACGTGAGTAGATACTCTACAAGGGAGCTATCAAAAGTGAAACAATTCCCAAACTTCTTTCTGAGCACAGGTAGTAATATTATTTGCCCTTGTAGTATGAAAATTATGAAGCTTATGATCCCATGCTTAGAAAAAAAGGAGCAGGGGAACCACAGTGCACTTCCCAGCTAGATCCAGTGCATTCTTTTTCTAAGCAGCTCTCTTCTCCAAGTCTTACCCAGAATCATGTGAAAAGGGATGACTATCCCTATACACTTATTTGTACTTGATTATTACATTGTCTATATTTGCCTCCTCCCACTAATATGTTTCCCTTTGTATTTCATTTGAATATTGTTACAACCAATTTTAATGATGTCTTGCATGGGTATAATACTAACATTTGTAAAAAGCAGGTAATTTTCTGAGTTAGAAGGCATATCTCAAGACCCTGTTTGCGTTTGAGGCAGAGAGAAGGCAATTTGTGTGCATAAATGGAACTTTTATCAGATATGTGCCCACATTACTATTTCAAATTTATGTCCCTTGATCCCTAAATGATTTTGTTAAGAGAAAGGTAGACTCTCTTCCAACTATACCACAACACAAAAATCAGAATTCATTTTGGGGGGAGGAGGAAATGTGTCACCAAACCAGTGGCAGACTAAATAATGTGACACCAAAGGTAAGTTTTCTTTTAGTTTTTTTACCACTGAGTGGCCATGTAGCCTTGAGAAAGCTACTTCTTGAACCCATCATCAGCCAAATAGTATTCATTAAATGCCAACTCTGTGCTGGAACCTACATGATATAGATAAATCTATCTGGTGTTTAACGTCCTTATTTGGTGCCTTGGTCGTGATAATCTTTGAAATGGCCTTAACCATTCCAAATGACTATAAATGACTTTACAACAAGAGTAGGGAAAGACTGATTTGAACACGTAATGTAAACATTTTGAATGGAGCATCAGTTAAACTATATTGCTTATGACAATCAATTGGCTTTTACAAGAGAGAGAGAGAGAGAGAGAGAGAGAGAGAGAGAGAGAGGAGGGGATGTATCTTAACCATTGAGAAATGCAATGTAACCTGTAGTGATACTAAAAGAACAACCATGGACCAGCTGAAGAGTAGAACTGCCAAGGAAAAGTAACAAAGAAAGCAAAATTCAATTAGTGATTTTTTTCAAATGTGAGATCAGAAAGGAAAGGGTATCTGGGTGGCTCAGCTGCTTAGTATCGGACCCTTGATTATGGCTTAGGTCATGACCTCATGGTTGGTGAGATTGAGCCCCTTGATGATCTTGAGATTCTCTCCCTCTCTCTCTGCCCCTCCCCCACTTGTGCTCCAAAATAAATAAACTTAATAAAAGGAAAAGGGAAGAGAAATGGAGACCTTTCTAGACATCCCTGTAAGCCAGATCGAATTTTATTTTGCTATCCAAAATGAAAACCAGAGACATTAGCTACCTCACTGAAGTTGAGTTCAAATTTAGCCTCTTCTGTCACCAAGAATCCATTAGACATAGTTGCCAGAGGAAAAGAATTTCATTTTCATAAAGAAGAGAGATATTCTCTTTGGAAACAGCTCAAATGTCCATTGACTGATGAATGGATAAGGAAAATGTGGTCTGTGCGCACACACACACATATATAATGGGATATTATTCAGCCATAAAAAATGAAATCTTGCCATTTGCTATGACATGAATGGAGCTAGAGAGTATTGTGCTAAGTAAAGTAAGTCAGAGCAAGACAAGTACCATATGGTTTCACTCACACGTGGAATTTAAGAAACAAAACAAATGAACAAAGAGGGAGAGAGAGAGAGAGAGAGAGAGGCAAACTAAGAAAGAGACTCTTAACTATAGAGAGCAAACTGATGGTTAGTTACCACAGGTGAGGTGATAGGGGGATGGGTAAAATAGGTGATGGGGATTAAGGAGGGCACTTGATGTGATGAGCACTGGGTGTTGTGTGGAAGTATTGAATCACTATATTCTACACCTGAAAATAATATTACATGGTATGTTAACTAATTGGAATTTAAATTAAAACTTAAAATAAATAAACTCCACTAAATTTAAGCAGCTAAATCCAAAATCAAAGAGGGTTCTTTAATTTCCCCTCTTCAAGCTCTTACTGTCTTAGTGCATTTTGAAATAAAATAAAAACCCAACAATAAAACAGCTCAATTAAGCCTAATTTGTGTGCTTCAACATCTGGCTGGGTGACTGCTCCCGTATTTCACACTTGTACAGCAAAGCACTTTTTAATTAAGACCACTCAGTCTGTTTCCTCTGTATCAAACAACAATGAGGTTGCTGTTTGTGTACAAAACTCTCCAGGAAAAGGCTTAATGTAACAAACGATTTTTTTTTCTTTTAAGTGCCAGGCAAACATTAGTTCAGAGTATAGGTTGACTGACCTACCTTAAAGCTCATCTCAACTTTAGAGATGTTAGGATTTTACTGCTACTGTATAGAAATTAGCAATAAATGCGTGCACACACACACACACACACACACACACACACACAATAATCTTGCATACAAGCAATATTACTTCTGTGTGCTATCTCAACATGGAACAGAATACATGGTGCATCACAAACAGATAAACACTCTTTTTTCTTGGGATTGAGATATTTGAGGTTTCTCCACTTTGCTGGGACTCACATTTAAAATGCAGAGGACCAGCCCTCCTCTGACCTTTCATGCCTGCTTTTTCGATCAGGGTAGAAACACAGAATATGAGACTCCAAGCTCTTTCTATTCAGCTAATGGTACCTGTAAAGAAACATCTTTTAATTAGCCTTACCCTGAGCTAACTTCCTCTGATCTGCCATGTATAATTAAATATGTGAGCAAGACAGAAATGTGAGATGCAGCAGCTTTCACACCCAAATTTTCAACTCCAAATTTATAAAAAGATAAATGTGGATTTTTTTTAGTTGAAAGCCCATCTTGAAGTATTTTATTTTCCCTCTGAAAACTTTTAACATTATGTTAAGAGAAGAAAAAGAAAATGAGTGTAAAATTAGTAGCAGGGCTGAATTTTTCAGAACAAAGAATTCTAAACTAAACTAAGAGGATCTCAGGTACCCGGCCAAGGACTCTGGTGCCTTCTTAAATGATAAAGAACTCCCCATAAAGTCTACTAGCCCAAAGGTGCATGTGGTACACCCCCCACTGGTAACTCACTTCCAGGAGTGAATACAAAGGCCACAGGGTTGATACAGGCAGGAAACATCCAGCACTTGGGCACTAAAGAATGTTGAAGGCAGCTTCAAGCCCCAACCACAGGGTGCCTCTTCATGGCTAAATAAAATGAAATTGTATTTTATCCTTTTTAATTTGGCACCCTTTGGAAATGTGAAACTGCCTAGTGAAAAATTGCTCTTTATATAAGGAAATGAAACAATTTTGGAATATAGGCCTCTCCTATATTTATGCCTAAATATAACTAAGACATATGAGTGATAATTCATGTTGGGTTTATAATATGTGAATAAATCCTTTAAAAAAAACTGGTATCTTACATGCATTTGAAAATAAATCTGGATAGTATTTATAAATCTAGCAAAAGGCTTATTTGATTAAACACACTGTGACCTTTAAAAGTCTGAATACTTTTTTTTTTTTTACATGAAGAATTCTGTTGTGGTGGTTGAATCAATTTACACATCCAGAACATATAACACAGATAGAATTTCACGGTAAACTATCTGGTTATAGATAGGTTTTCTTACAGATAAAAATACAGATATGTAATTCATACTCTTATCAGAATAACCTACCCAGAAAGAGATTAAAATAGACTCTATATAGGCAAATAGCTTTTCAATATCATCTCTTATAAATACCAGAAAGGTTTTCCTCTGTGTTGATGTTGTAAGTTTGCTTTGAAAAGGCAGGATCTATTTGACTAGGCACATTAATTTCAATCTTTTAATTAAAACACACACACACACACACACACACACACACACACACACACTATTCTGGGGAAGTTCAGAAAGGCCATTTAAAGTACCCAAAACTTGGGGCGCCTGGGTGGCTCAGTCGGTTAAGCGGCCGACTTCGGCTCAGGTCATGATCTCGTGGTCCGTGAGTTTGAGCCCCGCGTCGGGCTCTGTGCTGACAGCTCAGAGCCTGGAGCCTATTTCGGATTCTGTGTCTCCCTTCCTCTGACCCTCCCCCATTCATGCTCTGTCTCTCTCTGTCTCAAAAATAAATAAACGTTAAAAAAAAATTAAAAAAAAAAATAAAGTACCCAAAACTTCTTTAAAAATTTCCCCAGTACTTCATCCTCACGTATACACTAATTTGATTACTTTAACAGATTGCTCAATTTAACCTGAATTCAGTTTTATAGATTTGGAGACTAGCTTTGTCTAACTTTGACCATATGTATCATGCCAATACAATTCAGTGAGTCCACTTTGGGGTTGTGTCTGTCATAAAGCACTATACTTTTTTTAAATTTATTTATTTTTGAGAGAGAGAGAGAGAGAGAGAGAGAGAGAGAGAGCGTGCAAGCACGCACACATGAGCAAGAAGGGGAGGGGCAGAGGATCCAAAGTGGGCTCTGTGCTGACAACAGTGAGCCCAATTCAGGGCTCAAACTCATGAACCCTGAGATCAGACTTGAGCTGAAGTCAGACACTTAACTGACTGAGCCATCTAGGGGTTCCAAGCATTATGTTGTTATCTGAGTTGTTTGGGGAAGTTCCTCCGAATTGATAGACAGGCCAGAGGTTTAGATACAGGTTAAGATTTTGCACTTGCATAAACAACTGTGTAAGGGCTGCTGAAAACTAATTCAGAGTTACCTTCAAGGCTGGTTCTCGGCAACTTCAGCCAAAAGTCAGTTAAGTAATGAAGCTCCCATCAAGGGGGCTGTTGTTCAGTTTTCCTGAGTATTTGTTTTGTTTTTATTTTCTGCCTATCCAGTGCTCACACCCGCCCTGCTGTCCGCCGCCTATTGCTAGAATTCATATTGTATGGACCCTTGGCCCGATGCAAAGTACCTATCTTCCTGAGATTCTACCTGATCCTTCCCTCTTCCATACCAGGGCACAGAGGCCTCCTGGCCCAAAGGATCTTGCTACAATTTGTTGTGCTTCTTGTTCTTCAAGTCTGCCTTCGTTGTTTCCGTTTTCTAAGCTTTGTCTTTCAGCTGGTCACTGATTTGTATGCTCTCACTGCCAACCTATAAATGTTCCCTCTCCTTTGAGGTAACCAACACTGTTCTACACAGGGCACTTGGAAGCTTCTGAGCTGAGAGAGCCTCACACAGTGTTGATTCTGCTCTAGATGCAGTAAAGGAGAGGGAGGGAAGGAAGAGACAGAGATTAAAATGACAGAACAGGGGCATCTGGGTGGCTCAGTTGGTTATGTGTCCAGCTCTCTATTTCGGCTAAGGTCACGATCTCATGGTTCTTTGGGTTTCAAGACCCTCACTCAGTGCAGAGCCTGCTTGGGATTCTCTCTCTCCTTCCTCTCCCTGCCCCTTCCCCCTGCACTCTCTCTCAAACTAAATAAACATTTAAAAAATGACAGACTAGAAATGCTGTTTCAGCCAGGATACTTCTTCCCCTCCTTCTATATCAAAATGGGCCCAATTTTCGAAATTCAGCAGAAGAGCCTGAAAAGAAATATTAGCTTTTCAGTTAATGTCATTCACACAAGGAATTTGTCAGAAGAGACTGCATTGAACTTTTCATGTCATCTCATGCATCTCAGAGGATATTAAGCTCCATAAAATATGATTTCAAAAGTGAAATAATTCTCCATTTTGACTCTATAAGGGAGTCTTAGGGAATGTAAAACAACAACAACAAACAACAAACCTGGCTTATTACTAAAGAGAGAATAAATAGAATAAGTAGAGAGATTTCTCAGCTAAATAACTAGAAGGATTCCAACCCTTAGGGTCCCTGTTACAAAGGTCTCCAAATCTCAGCAGGTCTGGCAAAGCAGAACAGAGAAGGGGCTGGATATACATTACAGAAAAAACAGAAGCAAGTGGTTAATGGTTTTCTTAAATGCTGCAGAAAATGGCTTGTGTGCAAATAAATACAGTTCAGGATAGAGACAGAACAAGAAAAAAGTGAAAATGGCACCCAAGGGACTCACAGGCCCTGCTCTCAGCTAGCCTGCCTGCATTTGCAGAAATGTGACCTGAGAGTGAAACGTTTCTTCAAACTCCGGTTCTTCCCTTTCCTCTAAGTTGGCTACTAACCCACCACAGCAGCCAGAAATAAACTCAGGACATATTAATAAGCTCATGATGTATTTACTGTACTCCCCACCACCCCTTTCTTCTAATAAGGTAATAATTGCCCAAAGTCTCCTTTTAAGCTGACTGCTTTGACGGGTGCCTTCTGAAAAAACACTGGGAATGTTAAAGGACTTTTGGTTTAGAGTCTTTGATCATATACTTAATGATTCACACAACTCAAATAGTCCAAAATTGGCTGACTCTTATGGCTTTATAGGAAACAGAAAGCCTGTGGCCCAAAAGAACCTTCTTGACCTTTCTATTCTCAATATCCTCTCTTGTGATTTGAGGGGGTTGGGCTACCTCCATAGAATGATGATACAAGCTTGTGGTCAAATAGATTTGGAAAACACTGTGCTCAACATCAGGACTTTTCTGAGCATGTAACATATAAGCAAGCATGCAGGGTATATCTGTAAGCGAAAAAGACAGGCAAAGGAAGTCCCAATCACTCAACTTATTGGAATGCCTTGCAAAGTTCTTCCCTAGAACACAAAGATGAACTAAATAATCGCCACAGTCTCTTCCAACTTTGTGTAACATTTATGTGACTTTCTCATCAGAACCAGAGGACTCAAAGAAATGACTGAGGAAAGTAAGAGGGTCTTCTCCCAAAGAGAATCTAAAGATGACTAGACAAACCCTATTTTTAGTGTTTTGGTGATATAAAGAAGCTGTGATTCAGAGGCAAGCTGACTTGAGTTCAAATCCTGTTTCTGCCTTTTACTAGAGCATGTCCTCAGAAAAGCAACTTAATCTTTCTGAGCCTCAGTGTCTTCTTCTGTAAAATAGAAATAGTACTAATATTACTAACAGTACTAATATTACTTCATAAGGATATTTGAAGTACAGGTAAGATAGCGAGAACCATGCCTTACATATAATATAGTTATTTTATTTCAGTAATTCATTTGTTTATGTCAATAATCACTGAGGTTGAGACTGGCCACAATCACCTGGTTAAGAAAGAAAGCTCAGCATTAAAAAAAAAAAACCTTCAAAATTCTTTCCACTTCAGGATTTTATGATTGGTTCTCAGATTTGCTGAATTTTGCATGTCTAAATTTATTTAACCAAAATCTTGTATTCTATATACATCACACCATAGGTTATCTAATTCTCCCTAAGCTTTGCTCAGCCTGGCCCATAAGACAATCATCAAAGCCTAGGAAGGTCCCCTATAATGCAGATCTTGAAATGATGTCAGCTGGAAGGAATTAACACATCCATGTTGTCAGAGGTCAGCTGTGCTACACATCAATTATACTGATGAACAGTGGGCTATGCCAAAAAGAAATAAAAAAGCATAAATTGTTTCTCTACCAAAGAATGCCACTGAATATTGTTTCCAGTCTCTCAAATAGTCTGTTTAGAATTTTGAGCAGTGTTAGAACAATTCACTTACAAATGCATGTAAATAAGGTTAAAGGCATAGCTCAAATCTAGAATAAGTAGAAATGTGGAGAGTAGTTCAAGTTAAGAAAGGCCCTCTGATAAGATGAACACATATGCTCTTTAACCAAAGATGCAGTCCCTGCGCGGGAATAAAAGTTGGTGGTGACATTTTTCTAAAAATGGTCACATATAAGAGACCCCTATGAGCCCCTAGAGACAGAATGCAAACCCAAGCAGATGAGTGTACTTCTAGCAACAGGATCAACTATTTTACAGGCAGGGGGGCAGCTATCATTCCTTTAAGGGGAGTTTGGCAAGTATCTTTCACTTGTATAACATTTTGCATGAATAAAACATATTTGAAGTTCTATAAGAACTTGTCCTTTAATTAAATACTTTGAAATTCAGTGCTTTTGTCAAAAAAGAAAAGAAGACTGACTCATAAAGAGGACAAAAAGTCTGTCAAATTCACCAAAGAAATTAAAAAGTGGTCCCTATCTTGGCTTTGCCTCTAGGCTAGCTCTTGACCTACCTTAGTTTTGCATCTACAGACCCAACCTTTCTCTTCATGTTTAAACTTCTACAGCCAAAAGCCACCCTCCACCCTGGGCACCTGTGCTTCAACATCTAAGAGACATCTCAAATTAAACACCTCCCCACTCTGCCCCTGCTTCCCCAAGAGCTTTCAGGTTTGTTCTTTCTCATCTTCATTGCCAGCATCCCTTGAAGTTGCTTTCAGTTCTAAGAAACAGAAAACTCCAACTAAAACTGGCTTGAATAATAAGGGAAATCATCATCTCACATGATGATACTATATGGTAAGTGGCTCAATAAAGTCATCCAGTATGGAGTTAGTTCTTTCTCTTTGCTCTACAGAAGCATCAGTGTACCAGTTGGATTCAAGTCCAAGAACCAGAACACACTCCAGACTTTTATATGGGGAAGTTGGGGCTTTAAAAATGACTGGAAGGGCTGAAGGGACAAGACAGCAAAAATTCCCACAACAGTATCCCACTGAGGAGCCATGTCAGAGCCCTAGCGCAACTGAGAAAGAAAAGAAAGAAAGAAAGCTGGAGAATGAAGAGGAACATGACTGCAGGGAAACCCATTTGCACAGCCATTCGGCCAGCAGATGCAGGAAAAGTAGTGCTGAAAGATGGCCTCTGCCTCCCTTTCACCTGCCAAACAGCACATGAGTACATGCAAAGGGAGGAACCCCTTCTGTAAGGATGACCCGGCTAAAAGGGAATCTGAGAATTATTGCTTTTACTTTCCCCTCCCTTCTAACTTGAATGGGGATAGAATGGCAACTGTGTAAACTCATCTAGAGTATACAGAAAAGTCAGCTTCCTGGGGTGAATCCCAAGAGCCTGATGGAAGTCAGCAGCAATCCAGGCTGCCTGAGCCTTTGCTGCAGTCCAACAGCACAAACAAAACAGTTCTTTCCTGAATCAGGGTGCACAGGCCCTCCCTTCAGGCTTGCTCAGTCAATGTAGGCCACTTGCTCACTCAGGGTCCCCTACTAAGGACCAGGCAATGCCATGGACTTATAGGCTTAGGTGAGACATTGGTGGAAAGTCAACCAGTGGTCCCTATAAGCTTCTGCTTACATATCATGAAATGAAAGAGATCTTTCTTAACAATCCTGCCTCGGGTAGCTTCTCCTCATGAATGCAGCATCTACTAACCCACTAATAAACCTTGGTCACTTTCACCATACTCTGAAATGATCTTGCCCACTTAATTCTTTGCTTGCATAGTGTCTCCTTTCCCTACCAGGATGTAACCTCCATGAAGGCAAAGATCTTATCTCTCCCTTTCACTTCTGTAACCCCATTACCTATAACAATGTGAGATACATACCAGTTAATTGAATAAATTGCTGAACATATACAGGTATGGGATATCACCCATGTAACTATAGAAATATATTATCACTACAGCCTTTATAGTTTTCTCAAGCCAGTTTAACACTTAAGTTAAAAGAGGATAAAAAAGTGAAAGCTGTTCAATTTGTTTGTGACCTATACAACTCATCTATTAACTGGGTTAGTCTTTTGGGATTTAGAGTTTGCTCCTACTCTGTACCAGTCATTAAATCCTATTACTGGCCATTCATAAACCAGGTTCCTTGGCTTCATGAGCTCTAATGACATGTGAGGGTTAATGGTACAATATGACAGCTGCTATGGACAGCAGTATGACAGTTTCAACCAAAATTTAAAAAATAACATTACTATATGATCTGGAAATTCCACGTCTGGATGTATACCCCAAAGAATTAAAAGCAGGGTCATGAAGATATTGGCACAAACATCTGAATAACAGCATGATGCTCAATAGTCAAGAGGTAGAAGGAAGAGAGGTGCCTGGGTGGCTCAGTTGGTTAAGCATCTGACTCTTGATTTCGGCTCAGGTCACCATCTCATGTTTTGTGAGATTGAGCCCTGCATTGGGCTCTGTGCTGACTGTGTGGCGCCTACTTGGAATTCTCTCTCTCCCTGCCTTTTTCCCCTGCCCCACTCATTTACACTCTCTTTCAAAATAAACATTAAAAAAAGGATGGAAGGTATCCTAGTGTTTGATGATAAACGAATGGATAAAGGAAACATAACATATACATACAATGGAGTATTATCCAGCCTTGTAAAGGAAGGAAATTCTGCCAAATGCTACATGAGCCTTGAGGATCTTAGACTAAGCAAAACAAGCCAGTCACTAAAAGACTTTATGGTTCTACTCACATAAGGGAACTAGAATAGTCTGCTTCAGTAAGACAGAAAGTTGAAGGACAGTTGCCAGATGACAGGGAAGGAGGAAAGGAGAGGTGTTGTTCAATGAGTATAGACTTTCAGTTTTGCAAGAAAAAAAGAATATTGGAGATTGGCTGCACAACAATGTGAATGTATTTACTAATGCTGAACTGTACACTTAAAAATCGTTAAGACAGTAAATTCTAGGTTATGTATATTTTACCACAATAAAAAAAATTAAAGAGTAAAAAAGAAAAGAAGGAACGTATTCTGAGCCAAGCACAACATTTTATGTAAATTGGTTATTTAATCTTTATAATTACACAAGATAAGCACTATGAATATCCGTATTTTTAAAATTCTATCACAGAAAGGTAAAATGAGCTTGATTAAGGTTAAACAAACTTGTGAGGGGTAGGGCTGGGGCCAGAATTTCATTCCAAAGATCCTTCTCTTAAGTAGCTCAAGGACACACAAGCAATACTATCCTGTTCTCCAATGGTCTATTATCCTCCTATTTAACTGACAGGCTTTTCCCCTTGTTCTTGTAGACAGGCAATTGAATGGACGCATTCATACATATCAAAGGTGCTTCTAAATTAAGTGAGAAGATAAAAAAAAAAAAATTTTGCACTCTTGGGCTAACCCTACTTAAAAAGAAAAAATTCTTCAAAATAAATAATGAAAGGAAGCTATAATAGTTGAGAGCACATCATCCAAAAATATTTAGGGTCGAGGTGCATGGGTGGCTCAGTCAGGTAAATGTCTGTCTTCAGCTCAGGTCATGATCTCATGGTTCATGAGTTCAAGCCCTGTGTCAGGCTCTATGCTGACAGCTCAGAGCCTGGAGCCTGCTTTGGATTCTGTGTCTCCTTCTCTCTGTCCCTCCCTGCACACACTCTGTCTCTCTCTCTCAAAAATAAATAAACATTAAATAAATAAATTAATTAATCAATTAAAAAATAAATTTAGATCAAGTGATAGAAGGGAAAGGCCAGAAAGAGATTAAAGCATAAAATTTACCATCTAACAAGGGTGGCAATGTAAACCCACAGGAAGAAAAATAAAGGGCAACACACACAATGGTGGAAACATAGATTAACACATCATTTACAGGAAATAAGTTAATTCTCTTCCTCCTGTCACATATTAAAAGAAATCATATATTCACTAATGAATTAAGAGCAGAAAATACAGAGCCAGGAGACAATTAGAAGGAAATAGGACTATGTATCTCAATGGGAAGAGACTTTTATGTATGAAGACATTAAAATGACAAAGAAAAACATGATACATATGGCTGCAGAAAATTAAAACATTCAGCTCCCCAAAACCATTATAAACAAGATGAAGTTAAAAAAACGATATAGGTAAATGTATTTGACAAATGTATAGCTAATATCTTTAGATAAAGAGCTATTGCAAATGAATAAGATGCAAACACTTCATTAGAGAACTCAGTTGAAACCATGAATAGTTCACATAATAAGAAATATACATGGATAAGTAATTTGAAAAATATTCAACTTAACTATATTCAATTAGCTACAATTTTAAACAAGGAAGTGGCATTTTTATTAGGAAAAAAGGCATTTTTAATAAAAATATTCAGAAGCTTTAAGGAAGAAGGCACACATGTATACTATTATAAGGGGAAATTGGTATATATATATATATATATATATATATATATATATATATATGTATATATATATATATATATATCAAACTATCTATACATTCCTTTTTAGAAATTGACTCCAACAGTATTACCAGAGATTCAGACAGATATTAGTTATAAGAAATTTGTCACAGTTTTATGTTTGAAACAAGAGAAAGAATGGTTATTTAAGTTCTGATACGCAATGGCTAATATGTGAAAGCCATTAAGACATCAGGTTTTCAAAAGATACTTAACAATGTGAAAAAATGTTGAAAGAGCTAAGTGTAAAAAGATAAGCAAAACACAAAGCATGTAAATACATATGTATATGCACATTTTTTAAATATACAAAAGACCCGGGGTGCCTGGGTGGCTCAGTCAATTAAGCCTCGGACTTTGGCTCAGGTAATGATCTAGCGGTCCGTGGGTTCGAGCCCCGCGTCGGGCTCTGTGCTGACAGCTCAGAGCCTGGAGCCTGTTTCAGATTCTGTGTCTCCCTCTTTCTCTGACCCTCCCCTGTTCATGCTCTCTCTCTGTCTCAAAAATAAATAAATGTTAAAAAAAATTAAAAAATAAATAAATATACAAAAGACCCACATGTACGCATATTTGCATTTAGCTAATAGAGAAAGGCACTAGAAGGAAATTCATCTAAATGTTAATAATGCTTATATCTCGGAAACAAAATTAATGTTGATGTGTTTTCTTTTTATTTTTCTGTAGTTTTAAAATATTCTTTAATAAATTGGAACTATTATTAGAAAACATTCAATGATATTGTAAATACTCCCTAGATGTACTGTTGACCAGTGTGTTGTGCTAAGGGACTGCGACAGAAAAAATAAAAGCAGCACTAGAGATAAATATAACTCCTGACAAATAGGATACTCTGGGGAAAGAGGCATATGTCGGTATGAGGTTTGTAATGTGAGTAGAAAGTGAGACATACAGTCGGGAGAACTGATGGGTGAAAGCCAGGAAGACTTCTCAAAGAAGGTAGCATGTAAGTTTTATATGAAAAAAGACTGGAGGACCATCTGGTGGAACAGTGGGAGAAGGTTCTGTCATCAGTGGGCTTCACCACACACACTGAAGCCCAGGCCTGCAATGAAAATCATAAAGTCCACCTTCAGCGACTCCTTTTTGCTTCTTTACCAATTACACTGTTCCCTTCTTTCTCAGCCTCTTTCTTTAGACACTCCTAAAGCTTTTTGGAGCCCAATGTAGACTGCCATTACCCCAGAAAAGAGTCCTCTTCATTGGGCCCAGGATTCATTCTTCATTGGTATTTGTAATTATACATTTACTCTACCTATTTTCTAGGGATGAAATAAAGGACGTCCCCAATCTTAAATTAGTTGCAAGTATCAGACAAGCAGGTAGGAAAGATTAGCCAAGAAGATAGGTCAGAGCAATCAAAACCCTATCATATGGCAAATGACTACCTATTTGAAAATCTTTTGCTGTTATAGGTAATTTTGATATGCTAGCTATTTTTCAGAAATAAAAAAAAATAGTGAAGGAATATAACTGTACTTACTTTCTATTTTTTAAAGACTGACTTACTGCTAATAATCTCTCTCCAGGAAAAACTGACAACTGGAAAGTGTTATGAAAATATTGCACAAAATGCACCATGGGTTAAAAAAAAGGAAGATTTAAATACAGGAAATAATCTTTGTTAAATATGTGTTCTAGAGAGATCCACTATGTCCCAATCCTTAAATTAGAAAGTCAGCAGAAAGATGAACTGAATCCCAGATGTTAATTGCACAGGCTTACTGGATTAGAACTACAGATAATTAACTGCTCAATTTTAATATGCATTGGGTTAAATGGATGATAAGATTTTCAGTAGTCGGTTTTGAGGTCCAGAAGGGAAAGATTATTTCTTTACAGGCTGGGAGCCCTAAGAGCCAAAGACATTTAAAATGTCTGTATTTAGTGAGTAAGAAGTTAGGTAAATAGAAGAGGTTAGGGACTGCTGTAAACTTCCTGAAAGAGAATACACAAGTTCAACTTCAAACTGCATTTTCCTATTTGAAATTTAGAATATAATTTTGTATGGGAAAGGCAGTTTGAATTTTTTTTTATTGTAGCTTCAGTGATTAGCATTCCTGTCCCATAATGTCAACATTAAATCCAGACAGATCCAAAGTCCATTACTTCCTATCTGCAGAAAAAAGACACTCAGTGTTTATCGCCTAGATAATTAAATTTTTTATGTCCCTAAGAATTCAGGAGCATGCTACGGTTAATTGGGAAAACTGTGAATTATGTCTAAGTTGCCCCCCCCCTTTTTTTTATTAAACTTGTAACAAAGCAAATGATGAAGAACAATTTGCCAATGCTGAGTGTCCAGACAAAAATATGCTGAGAGAATTCATACCAGCAGATACGATTAAAAAGTTGGCTGCAGAGGTAGATGATGAAGGTTGAGGAGATGCAGGACTGTACGGACCACTTTTGGGCAGGAAAAAAGCCCCCTGCTTCATCTACCTAACATTTGGGCTGCTCAAACAGTTGGGCTGCCATCAATTACAGGGGTATTACCCTGAGACCCTGGAATACAAGTAAGTTTGCCCAAGCACTGTGGGTATCAATTCTCTTTGTACACCAGAATTATCTGTGGAGCTTGTCAAAAAAGATGGTATTCTGGGCTCCATTCCCCCCAAATCCTGCTTTAAGAGCTGAAGGGGAGACCCAGGATATTCTATTATTTCTTTTAACAGACTTCACAGTGGAAGTTCATCTATGTTTGATATTTTGATTTTTTAATTTACAAAATCAAATATAGTTAGCATTCTGGTGATCATTCATTTTATTTGAAAGATGGGGTATGCTCAGGGGTAAATGACATAATAGAGGTAAGATAGTATTAAGGATTCCCTATAATGTGTTTTTTTTTAATTTTTTTTAACATTTATTTATTTTTGAGACAGGGAGAGACAGGGCATGAACAGGGGAGGGTCAGAGAGAGGGAGACACAGAATATGAAGCAGGCTCCAGGCTCTGAGCTGTCAGCACAGAGCCCGATGCGGGGCTAGAACTCACGGACCGCAAGATCACGACCTGAGCCGAAGTCGGCCGCCTAACCGACTAAGCCACCCAGGCACCCCTATAATGTGTTTTTTTAATGGACTTTAGAATCATTAGTCCACCCAGAGGTGAATGACTTTCCCAAGGTCACAGAGAACATACAAAAAGAGGTAAAAATTGGATTCTCATATTAGAAAGTATATACCTTTTGCAATTATAATTATCCAACAAACTATAAATTAGGAAATATTAATATCTGAAGGGTCATTGCCATATTTCCTAAATTTTAAGCTGCCTATTTGTACATTTTTAACATAGAGATACAGCTTATGATTGATTTAAGTATTTACTACGGTGGCATTTCATTTTTCCAAAATATAAAATCAGTGGTGTTACAACTAACAGCATGACGGAATCAAGGAAGTATGGTGCCTGCATGTGTGTGTGTGTGTGTGTGTGTGTGTGTGTGTGTGTGTGTGTGTGTGTTGTGTAACACAAGTACCATTTCTCTGAAACAAGGCTTTCTATTAATTAGTTCTGTCTGTTGTGGCTTATTGTCAATGTCTCAAGAGAATCAAGACTCACCTGGGCTAGAACTGGAAATAAACTCTTGGATTCTATGTGCCTGCTAATGTCAGCATCTAACCATTCACTGAGTACTGATGATTCCATTTCCATTTTTACAGACATTTCTCTCCTTCCCAACATTACTGCTTCAATTGTTTCCACTATTACAACATTAACCCAATATACCACAGACTGGCCACACGTATCCTCATGAAACACATAATTTGATCCTGTTACTTTCTTTTCAGAATCCCAGGGCTCCCAAGCATTTAAGAATCAAGGCCCCTCACCCCCGTCCCCCACCAAATGGCATTTAGAATCCTCTGAAATCTGTTCCTACCCTACCTTCCAGCCTCATAGTTGTCTGCTGCCTCTTCCTGATGGGTTGATCAGTTTAATCATTATTGCTACTTTTAGAACTTACAGCCTACCACATTTCTAGCAGTTGAAACTTCTAAGGTCTAACTCACAAGTCATATCGTCCAAACTTTTCCAGTCCTCCCATCAAAATTAATTTCCCCTTCCTCTTTAGCATTCTTGTAGTGGGTTGAACCACGAGCATTTCAGATGCCAGAGTTCTGCCATATGAGTGCCTGTCTGTCTATCCAGATAGGAGATAAGCTTCTCGACGACAAAAATTGAGTCATAATCATTTTAGTTTCCTCCACAATGTCCAGCAAAATGTACTGCATGTAGTATGTATTTGGGAGGCACAAAATCTTTAACAAAGCCAGAACTGATCCTAAAGCCAGGTGGCCACAGGTTAAAGGTACTATAAATAAAGTTTGAACTGAAATTCTTAGTCCCATGCTGGGTACCTGCAGATCTTCATTAGATTCCATCATGGATGGTATAATTTTAGATAATAGTATGCTGATGATGCACAATCTTCCCCTTCAATCTTGGCTAAACCCAGGATGCAATTTCCTATTTGATTAAGAGTATGACAGCAGTGAGTACTGGATTATAAAAATTTACTGTAGGGTTGAGAATGTAAGTCTAACTGTGGATCAAATGGGAGACATTCTAAATGGCATTTTTTAAAGGAAGTGTTTGAAAAGCCTATTTCAGAATATCCCGCATCAGCTTTAGCATTATGCCAAGTTTTGGTAACAGTATAATTTCACTCTCCCTTCTGCAGGATCTGGGAAGAATATGGTGATAACTATCTGTTGCTCAGATGCCTCAGACTATCAATTCTTGTCTTAATTATATATCAACTAGGTAATTTTTACCATTTGCTTACATAGAAGTATACAAGCTTTATAACATATCAGTCTTCACATAGCAGTTCCCAAATTCTGCCTTTAGATTTGTCCTTAATGATAAGAGTTTTTTTTTAAGTTTACTTATTTATTTAGGGAGAGAAAGTAAGAAAGTGTGAATGGGGGAGGGGCAGAGAGAGTGAGAGAGAGAGAGTGAGAGAGAGAGAGCGAGAGAGAGAGAGCAAGAGAGAGAGAGAGAGAGAGAGAGAGAGAGAATCCCAAGCAGACTCTGCACTGTCAGCTCAGAGACCAACGCGGAGCTCAAACCCACAAACTATGAGATTATGACCCTAGCTGAAATCAAGAGTTAGCCTCTTGACCAACTGAGCCACCCAGGTGCCCCTAATGATAAGTAATGAAATTACTTTCCCTTTGACATAGCCATATTCAAAGGCTTTCTATGTAAAATCCTAGAAGATCCTTTAGAGTTTCCTCTTCTAGCTCACCTCCAGAAATTCTCAAAGGATATTAAAGAATCCTGAAATATTTTTGTGGTTTGCATTAAATTTTTTTAACCATTGATCGTATCTTCATCACAATGACCCTCTTAAAGAGTGGGCAATTCAAACTGCTCCTATAATGGTTCACTAGCCGCAGCAATCACATTTGTAAGAAGGCAAAGGCTTTATGTCCAACATTAGGAGTATGAATTATAGGTTATATACTAAAGCTAAGTAAAATATACTAATATGAAGTATACATACTAATATAACTCTTATTTATACACAAACACACATACGCACATACTTTTATGATTACAAAAATAACAGTCTGAGCCCTTGATCTCTACCGGCACATTTTTAAGCATTTTAAATGCATTCGTATTATGTGCCCACAACGTTCCTGGGGATAAGAGCTTCATCTCCACTTCACAGATTGGGAAATTGAGACCAAGGTGACATAGGGAAGAAAACAAGAACATTAATAAAGTATTAACTTGACAGCCTTCCATTTCATCCTCCATGTTAATCCATCCCCTCTGTGCCAAGGGATTCATTAAATAGTGTGTGTAAAAGAGCTCATTTCATGACTTCATTTCACCTGGGTAATTTCCATCCTGATAAAAGAACACATTAGCTGTGCACCTTATCTTTCCCTTCTGAAACCACAGCACTGTTTCTGAGTCCGAGCTTGTAATACCGTAATAAAATGCAACATGTGGTCCTGTGAGTCATACCCCTTCTCCACACTTCTAATCTTGAAGCTCTATGGTTCCAATTCTATGAAGGGTCTTAGAAAAGAATGCCCCCTTAAGTTAAACTTTACCCCCAAAGCCCAAGCCTCTCTTCCTAGGACTTCTTAAAAGTCTGGTCATATTTTAGTACCTACAGTAAAAAAAAAAAAAAAAAAAAAAAAAAAAAAGCAATCTTTTTTTTTTTTAAAGATTTGGTTTTATTTTACTGTTTACTTGGACCAAGAATAATTTATCATGCCTGTTAAATATAAGCTGCTTTCCTGGATATTATGAGAAACACAGGACAGAGTGCCTGAAGGACCGTCCGTTCTGAGAGGAGAAATGACAGAAATGCACAAAAAAGTATAAATAAATAAATAAATAAACAAACAAATAACTCTGCAGATAAAAAAAAATAATAATTTAACCCATAAGTGTAATAAAAGAGATGTTGCATAGAGCACACGATTGTCAATTGAATTGTACTACTAACTATTTCACAAAGAAGCATTCATTCCCAGCAGGAACCATTTCCTCCTCTCAGGGTTCCTAAGAGGATTAGAGGTAATACACATAAAACACCCAAAATGTAAAAGCAGCACAGTAAATGATCACTTTTATCACTTTCATTATTATTAGTAGTATATATATATATATATTAGTAGTATATATTATTAGTATCATAAATATAATATATTATATTAGTGTGATGCTGACCACTTATAAAGAAATTTTGCCCACAACCACCTCATTAGATAAGATTCTACTACTATGGCACATCTGACGCAAAGCAGGAATTTGGGGAAATGTGGAACAAGTTTGTGTTGGATCCCTGCTCTCAAGGAACATCTGAATCCATGAAATAAAGCTAGGAACCAGAGAAATTGAGGAAGATCTGTTTCACCAGGAATGCAAGATGAATTCAGAAAAAACACAAATGTCTCCAGACTCAATCAGATGGTTGAGGTAGAAATCTACCCTTTAGGTAACAAGAGTCTGGTAGCAAGATCATAGGACAGGTTTAAATACCTAAGAGTTTGTTTTACAGTACAAAGTGGTCTTGCCTGAAAACACTCAACTTAGGACACAGAGGAGAAGTAAAGACCAGTATTACAGCCTGAGAAGTGATGATATGGTGAGATCTTTTCTAGAAACAAGGCTTCAGAGAAGTTATTCATTTGGAAGCAGTTTAATTGAAAACCCACAGCGAAGTCTTACAAAAAGAGAGAGACAACTTCTTAAAATTTACACCAACAGAAAGCACTTAGGAAGGAAGAATAAATGTTAGTTAAACTTTAAAGATTAAATTACAAATTTACTCAATGGATTTAAACTTTCTGCACAAGTAGCAATTTTAAGTCATAAGGGATCTGAAATGTTTCCAGAGTTCTAAAATCGACTATTTTACTCCAGTGAAAAAAAGATCTTCACTTCTAGCGCTGAGCACATAGCAAATCCTCTGCCTCGTAATGAATGGGCTAGTATAAGTGCATAGTTTCATTGAAATAATTTTACTGCCACCTTCCTAGTTTTCTGTTAATTATCATTGCAGAATGAGAAAAACTATTACTTTTAAAACCTGCATTAAAGAGGGCTTAAGCAAGCATAGAAAAGGAAGGCAGCATGAGAAAATATAAAAAGATGCTATTAATATTAACAGTTAGAGTTGGACACTTGTTCATTTAATAAATCTTTGCAATATTAGCAAGATGGATGAGCAGTAGTACAAATGAGAAGAACATGAGATAAGCGATCATTTGTTATCATTACTGAGATATAAAGTATGATTCAGTGTTTCATAATGGATGTTAAATTTGATTTAACATATGGTTGGCTCATTTGCTGAAAACTACCCTTAAAGATATAAACTCATTCTAAAGTCAAAGCCATTGTCTTAATAGCAGGCTTGGAATTATCTCTCCATAAAAGTCTGTATAAACTCAGTAAACACAGACTTGGGGAGAGGATGTGCAAAAGCCGTTTTTCAAAACAAAACAAAACAAATGTACCGTATACCCTGACTCACTGAACATATTACAGAAAGTGTTGCTGCCAATGATGAAAAAGTAAAGAATTAATGTGATAAAGTAAATTATAGATCTTCTAAAAAAATTAAAGAATTAATGTATCTTAATACCCATACAGATGCAGTGTGTTTAAACAGTCAAATGATCAGTAGAGAAACTGTTAGGATTCTAAGTGTTCCAGCAGCTACTTAAGAAATCTTCCTTTGTCAACTTCATCTCTATAATCTTGTAAGTTCCCACCTTAAATTTGGTGGATTAAGCAGATCACTGCAAGTACTGTTAAAGTCATTTATAATCTATCCTTGTACTTTGGGAGTGATCCAACCTGGAATGAGAGACTTAGAAATATTTGTGACATGAGTATACTGCTACGAGCCACTCAAATTTGTCTGAGTTCTCAGTTCTATCAAGAGAAATACATTAAAAAATTTTTGAACAGTTTATCTACCTCCTAGAGACACAAAATCAGCTTGAAGACTAGATGTCTTTAGCAGTCTTTGTGTTGTGTTGAAGGCTGATTTCATGAGCAGCAAATATCTGTTCTAAAATGAGGTTCATTGGGGCACCTGGGTGGATCAGTCAGTTGAGCAACTGACTCTTGATTTGGCTCAGATCATGATGCCAGGGTCATGGATTTAGCCCTGTGTCGGGGTCTGTGCTGGGCGTGGAGCCTACTTGAGATTCTCTGGCTCTCCCTTTGTCCCTCTTCCCTGCTCGCTCGCTCTCTCTCTCTCTCTCTCTAAAAAAGTAACAATAAGTAATAAAATAAAATCAGATTCATTAATAAAATGTCTATCTTACAAACAAAACTTGACTCTTCTGTTTTTACTGATGATTGTGCCTTTCCACATCTTTGGGTACCTATTCTTATAATCCATCCTACACTCATCCGAAATAAGAGACTACTAGGCAGCTCTATTATTGTGCCTTTGAAAATGATCTAGATGTGGGGAACAGCATTCCACCTTGTTACATGCATTAACTCAGCATCTGTTGTTAAGTTGCCTCTTATCCAATCAGAGTGTTGTCTAATTTACATTTAGCTATCATATGCACACCTACAAAAGAGATCTTCAGCCAAATAAGCTTTATGTACTCATTCTTAGGTTATACTCTCTAACGAGTATTACTCTTATTGGGTGTGGATTTTATTTATTGACAACACGGATCCCTATGTTTGACACCAACTAGTCATTGCCAGTGAATCACTCACTCCTACTCCCTGGGCTTCATTTCCATCAGTTGAAAAATGAGGGGTTCAACTGACATCAGTGATTCAAGAAAAAAAGTATCCATTGCCACGCTGGCTACACAAGACCCTGAGGACTTTGCGGGGTTCAACCCAACAGATAAGACCTGAAAATTCAGAGGGCCCCTGAAAATTCTACATTTTAATAAGTTCTCAGATGACTCACAAGGGTATCCCCTTTGGAAATAATAGAATAGATACAGCTAAGACAATCTACAATATTATGTACTGAATTTACTCAACCATTAGGTGAAAAAAGAAAAAAAAAAAGCATTCTGAGTCAGATCAGTAAACTATTGTATGGAGATTTCTAGTAGCCCAATCAGGAAACTGACTTTAAAAGGTCACAGAACCAGAGTGGCCTGATGGAGATGGGAAACCCAGCAGCCAGGTTTCAAGTTCCTACTCTGCTCTCTTCCTGGCTCTATAACTATGGTCATATCTGTTAACTTCTCAAAACTTAGGACCCCTTCTCTAAGAAATGGGGATGATGAATTCTACCTTAGAAGGAGACTGTCCAAGTTAACTTAAAAAATATGCATGCAAAGCACTTTCCAAATCAAAGTATGTTAGGTTAGTGGGAAGACTGCAGTTAGGGGCTTCACACACTGTCCCATTCTTTATAGCACTTAGCTATATCACATAGAGGCTAGTAAAGAAACAATGGTCTGAAGGAATAGAATTTAAGCCAACTACCTAGGAGATGGTATTGACTAGAGACCTTCTTTTTTTTAATTTTTAAATGTTTATTTATTTTTGAGAGAGAGAGAGAGAAAGCAGATGAGGGGGAAGGGCAGAGAGAGGGACACAAAGAATCTGAAGTAGGTTCCAGGCTCCGAGCTGTCAGCCCTGAGCCTGATGCAGGGTTCGAATCCACAAACCATGAGATCATGATCTGAGCCGAAGTTGGATACTTAACCAACTGAGCCACCCAGGTGCCCCTCACTGGATACATTCTTATTAGGAGCCTACCATGTGTGAGACACTGTGATAGTCCTGCTGCCCGTTAAATGCTTTCCCCCACTCCTTGCCCTATTCTATGACCCAAAAGGCTGGCCTTCATGGACTACAGTGATGGGCCTCTTGCCTTCTAGCATTCCAGGTAATCTAGTCAGTAAGGGTTCTAGCTGGAGATCAATGGAGAGAAAAAAGGGAAGTCAAGCCTCCACTCAGAGATTCATGGTTCTTTCAAGGAATATTGCTCTTCAAAATTCCCTTTCATATTAGGGTGCAAGATCACTCCCTCTGCTTCCTTATCTTTGGGCTTGGGTCCTGACAGCCCCAGTGCTGCTCCCTCCAGGCTCCTGCATTACCCTGGATTCCCCTACATACCAGTTGCACCTCTGTAAACAGAAATAGTCCCTTTCTAAAGAATCCCTCCCAAACTCATCCTCATATGACTGTGCTCCCTGTTCTGTTTGGGAGGCCAATAAAAGTATTATGTTAGGAGTTTGGGAATAAGGTAAAAAAACAAAAAATAGTTGTCATCCCTTGCCCTCGCGGAGTACTAAAGAGGAATGCTATGATAACAAAAAGCATAATAAAAACAGCTACTGTGTTTTGGAACATACCACATGCCAAACTACAAAAACTGCACTTCTGAAGCTGCTACTGTTATGATCCCTATTTTGCAAATGGAAACAAAACTAAACAAAAAAAAAATAAAACGCAAAGCTCAGAAATATGAAGCCCACAGAAATATTAAGGAACAGAACTTAGATTCATGCCAGAGTCACCCCAATCCAGAAGACATCCTCTTAAATATGAGGGTATTACCAGATTTACCTCAACAATATTCGGCCAGATGGACATTCAGTGTGAGTATAAGAAATTCCCTCTTATCCCATTTCTCGTGCCAAATCTGGCCATGCACAGAAAGCCCTATATAGAAGTTAGGGAGAATTGAAATCTACCTTTCTTATCACTTCCACATATCCATTTGTTTATGAGTTCTCTCTTTTGTGAGCTAACACATGTCTCCAGAAAGATGCATTCTTCCAAAACCAGCAGACTTTGTTTAAACTGTCACATCTGTCATTTTCTTGCACAACTCAAGGCAAATGCAGGTAAGCAAGGAGAGGACCTTGGGGAGTATCCTGACACTTCTCAGACCTGCATGGTGAGATCAGGCACCTTCCTAACTGACCTCCACTTATACAATCACCCACTTGCCAGAGTCATCCTTTCTGTATTTATAGCTGGTCGCCCTCTCTGACTGGGGGCCAGAGAACTCAGCTCATCAAATGGCTGGAAAACAGACACCCCAACCCAGGCTGGGCTGACAGGCACACAGCTGCACCAACTTTATTAATTAGTACCCAGACCTTTTGAGAATTGACTTCCACTTTGATCCCGGCCCGCACATTTCTATCTCAGATATATAAACAGCAAATCATGTTATCTTATAATTAAGTGATAATCTTCATGACAGAGAAGATGACAGGACTATAAATGGCTTATGCCAGTGATTAAAATAACTTCCTCCCCCTTCCCACTTAGCCCTGGAAATGTTCTCCAACTTCACAAAGCTATTAGTTGTTAATAAACTCTCCGTGACATGAGCCTCATTTCTATTCAACAAGATCACATATCCATTGAGTTACTCTTCAGAAACCATATACACTTTATTCTTTATGCTTAAATAAGCATACCCTATTAGCCCTAGGAGGCTACACAAATACACAAAACAATTGACTTTAATATTCAGATTGGGAGATTTTGAAGATATGCACACACATAATATACGTTCTAAGTCACGGGAGGGCCAATATTGATATAACGCTGAGCATCTAATACACAGGAAGAATAAATAGCTATAAGAAGGTAAATATAACTTCAAAGAGCACACTGGGTATTTGTTGAGCATTTATTCTATACTGACTACTGTGATAAGTACTCAGGGCATTACAATAAAATGATACAATCTCTGCCTTTAAAACACAGCAGAGCCAAGTGCCAAGAGGGTGGAAAAGGATTATTCTACAAAGCAACTTGTTGCCACAGTTGTGGAGGATTGGTTGGAAGGAGCACTGGGATTGACTAGCAATGCCTACCATTAGGGCTGAACATGGGAAGGGCACAGTGCCTTCAATGAATGCTGCACACGTGAACAAACAGATGCAAGAATGTCAGCTTTCTGCCTGGACTGTGCGCTGCACGGGGGTAAGCTCCACGATTATTCTACCTCCATGTCTCCCAAAACCCTTAACACAGTTTTTTGTTTGTTTGTTTGTATAAAGCAAACATTCATTCTGCCGGATAGACATCTGGATGGATTACTTTAGTTAGTGTCTGACTAAATTCTGTTGTTATTTTGGAGAGTCTATTTTTTTTTTAAGTTTATTTATTTGAGAGAAAGAAGGAGAGCGTGTGTGTGTGCGCGCGCACACACACACACACACACACACACACACACGAGCGGGGGAGGGGCAGGAGAGGGAGGGAGAGAATCCCAAGCAGGTTCCATGATATTGGTCCAGAGCCTGATGTGGGGCTCAATCTCATGAACTGTGAAATCACGACCTGAGCTGAAATCAAGGGTCAGACACTTAACCGACTGAGCCACCCAAGAGCCCCAAGAAAAGTCTCCTCTAAATGAATTCAATAAACATTTTATACACATGTATGTATGTATGATCCTTTCCTATCCACACATCAAGGCATTTTAAAGACACACTGCAAACTCTCCCAGACAACACATCCTCGGTCACATTATGAGTCTCTTAGCAAAACTGCAACTAATTCTTTAACGTCCAAGTAACCCAATATGTATATAAAGTACTGGGAGATGCCCTGATTCCACTGTAAGTAGTAAATTCACTAGTAAATTCAAACTGGCGTGGGCAACTGCATTGTTTTCCTAACTATTCTAAATCCATGACATCTTTCTCATTTCCATTTTTTGATGTTTAGGGTACTGCAAATATAAAATCTAGTTGTTTTCTCCTATGTCTCATTAATCCTCGGTGCCTTTTTTGCTCATCCCAAGCTTTTCAAGATTTCATTTGCTGTAAAATTTAAATTAAGGAGATAAGCCTCCCATTTTTATATCTAGACCATTCCTGAATTTTGGATCTTAGAAATATGTAATGTATTATTATGTCTTTTACCAAATGTACTGAACTTTTAATTTTTATATGGTTCATCTACTCTATGATGCTTAGATTTCCATTCAAAAAACATACCTCTTTTTACCCAATCCATACTTTCTGTCTCTCTGTTTTTCTGTGTCTTTCTGAGATTCTCTGGTCTTTGTGCTTTGCTTTCTCTTATCCCCACACATTTCAATACCCAAATTCATGGTCTATGTGTGCTTGTGATTTTCCATTCTTCTCCTACTTTTGTTAGAAGCTCTTTTTCCCCCACACAAGCAAATTCTAAGAGAAAAAGGGAAAAGGAATCGTGCAGAACCATCACTGACGGTTTGAGAGAAACAGCACCCAGGTCTGGGACTGTCCGTAACAGCTATATGATACCTCCCACGGAGGAGCCAGCTTTGGTTTCTTCCCGATCTTCCAGACTGGAGAGTGAAAGAAGACTGTCCAGAGTGCTTCCTAATTCTGAAATTATCGCAATTATGAGCCAACTGCACTGTACTCTGACATCAGGAGGCACCAAGCTAAGTGCTGGATGGGACGAACACTTGTCACGGTCACAACAACTGTGTAAAGCAGACACTGCTGTTAGTCTCACTATCACTGAGGAAACTGAGGCTCAGATATAGATACTGAGGCAAAGTAACTTCACAACTGATAGGAGACGGGCCCGAGGCTGGAACCTGGGGAGCAGGACTCTCAAGTTACACATCCGGCATCAAGCTCTCATATCAACTGATCTCCTAGATTTTAATAGGATTAAAATGAAAACTTTCACCTGGTGACTACTGTAAGCAATAAAATTATATATAGAAATCACCTAAAACTAATATTACTCTGTATGTTAACTGGATTTTAAACAAAAATTTAAATAGCACCCAAACTGTTGAAAAACTTTCCTTTCCTAAAATGAATTGAAAGGACCTCAGACAAACTCAAGCATGTTTTTCAAAATAAAGGCATTGAATCAACATATACACTTCATATCTACACTTTTAATTAAAATCTGTATTTGCACAGATAGATATAATCTCATGCTTACATGTAATATAAGCTTTATTTGACCATGTTCCATTATCAATTTGTCAACAGAACTGCCTACACTTTGTGTCCTTAACAAAGGAAGGCTTCTACCCAGGTAGGGCCACTACAGCCCTGTCACCAGCATCTCCTCAAGCTGGTACCCACAGTTGTATCTCCTCTGTTGCACTGAGAAGGCTTTTTCCTTTGGCCTTTCTGTCTCGTCCCTGAATCTAAACCCATGAGCACCTCCTACTGCTGTCATATTAGTCACTGAGACAATAGCTTTCAAGCTGGGGACATATGTCCTACTCTGTCCTACTCTGTTCTACTTCTCCATTCAGCAGCTGTGTTCTCTTCTCAAAGCAAATCATACAGTCTGCACCCTTCTTAAAACCCATTCATGATGCTCCATTGCACCTGAAATAAAATCCAAACACCCTTTCACTCTCTCCATGTTATTTGCTAAGATCTGCACATTCATTATGTACCAACTGGTCATTTTGCCATTCATCGAACAGAATGAGCTTTTTGTTTCCAAATCAGGACCTTTACATATGCTGGCCCTTTGATGTGGAATATCTCCCTTTCTGCCTACCTTCTACAGCCTGTCCTTCTCATTTTGGGGGGCTGAAATATCACCCATGTTCCAGAGAGCTTTTCATGTTCTCCTTATTTAAGTTAGCTCAGCCCTGTCACTCTCTCTCTTACAATGATAACTATTTTATTTGTGTGTGCGCGTGCACGTGTGTGTGTGTGTGTGTGTGAGAGAGTGAGAGAGAGAGAGAGAGAGAGAGAGAGAGAGAGAGAGATGGACATTACCTTTCCCAACTCTAATACAAAGCTTGAGAGGGTGGGAAGCAGGTTGGCCTTGCTCATAAATACATGTCCAGCATTTAACTCAGAGCCCAGGGTGGCTTAGATGGCCAGTAATTATTTGTTAAATGAATAAACATCTGACCTTAGATCTGTTTACTTAAAGAGAAAAAAAAAGATAAGCCATTTGAAAAGGGAAAGAAATCAAGAGGTTAGCAAAACTTGATAGTTTTGGCAAACGTTATCACGAACATTTGACACACGTTAAAAGAATGAAGACAGATCTTTAACAAATTTAATATATCATCTCTACTTGGAGGGTAGGTTTAAATTTGTGTCTACACCATTAGTTATGAAATGAGGGAAAATGACCTGTGTGACTAACGGGGGGCCAAGAAATTGATAAACATTGGTACAACTTGCTGGATGGATAGAAATCTGGTCATTTTCCTCTGGTCTTGCCTTCCTTTCTCCTGGCTTATTTTTACACTGATTTTTATGGATCTTCATTCAACAGTGAAGGTAAGTGAAATGAAACTCTGGAGAATGATAAGCAGTAACAAAGTAGACAGAGAGATTTTTTAAAATCAGAATTGCCATTGCTAAGCCCACCATCTAACACATTTTATTATATATTAGTGATATTTAGAAGAATATCACACTTAAATTTGTTCCTGGGTTAGATTACTGGAGATAAATGAGATTCTAAAACAGTAACTAAAGGAGTTAATATTCAAACATCTATCCAATAGAGAAATTTAAAATATAGAAGTGGTTTTATACCTACTGAAACATGAACGACTACTAGGAAACAGGGATTTCATGGGGATTGATATTACAGAATCTAATAGAAATCTGGTATCTTTTTATTGGGATGGAACATGTTTTATGGCTCTCAAAATGTCTGAAGTTTTAAATGCCAGACTGGAGACTAAAGACACGAGGTTCAGCGCTGATTTGGAGGTGGGGGTGAGGGCACACTCCAAACCCATGAATGTTAAAATCACTTGTGTTCGGCCAAACTTCAAAGATCTCCATGTTTCTGCCCCACTCTATAAACTTCTACCCTTCCCTTGCTAATGAAATACTGGGAGAGAAGCAAAAAAAGGGCAAATTTCATTATAATACTTTGAACCAGACCCCTGCCAAGATGCCTCCAGTCCAGAGGGATGAACTAAGGCATAAGTCAATGCAAGAATAGAGATGTGTGTGTGTGTGTGTGTGTGTGTGTGTGTGTGAACCTCTTTCTACATTACAACTTGAACTATGGAGTGTATGGCTTATGTCTTAAGCCTCAGATCTATGGGCTGATGGGACAAAAATAAATAAATAAATAAAGGAGGGAAGGTAGGTTATCTGAAATTGGAAACCTCCTTTGGCTTATTTCTTTACCTCTTCTTCAGATCTGTAAGACTGTCTTGAGGTCTGGGCGGGGGGGAGCGGGCAGAGTCACTGACATGACCTACTGTGTAGCAGGTATGACAGCATCAAAATCTGGCCCATGCTTTGGGCAGAGCACACCCAGTATTAACCACCCCTATTGGTACTCCTGCCATGTTTTTTTTTTTTTTTAATCTTAAAAGAGGAAGCTTTTCAAATGACCTAAATCCAAAAATAGGGTAATTCATGCTCATGACTATTTTAAATAGCATCAAAAGGAAAGAAAGGGAAAAAAACATGCACACACACATTTCCATTTTTGTGATTTCCCCCCTCCCGTGAAAAAATAGAAAGTACTGTAGCTTGTCACTCAATCTAAAATCAGATTTTGTGCCAGCTGGAATCCTATGTCTATTTATTACTGTGCACAGTTTTTACATTAGCTATTTGTTAAAGACTGATTTTGCCACCATTGAGATACAATACAACTGAAGGTCTTTTCATGTTATGCCAGAAAGATTAATTCAAGTGGGACCATTTTGGGAGAAATGCTATTAGAGGACAGGTATAGAGAGAGGTACCACTTGGTAACCGATCCAACTGTATTTTTGGAGAAATAAAGTTTAAATGTGAGTAAGTGCCTAATGGATTTGGGCCAAGATAGAGACGGAAAAATATCCATGACATTCACCACATGTGAGTAACAGTTTCATAAATAAATTCATGCCATTTTAATGTCTGTAACATAGTCAGTTAGTTTCAGAGATACCTGGGAAAGACTGTCTTATAAGAGCAGGATCTTATACTCTACTTCAGAGAACTGTTCATGTTTGTTCCCTGTGAGAGTTCCAAATTCAAATTCAGTACTTCTCAGCTTAGGCTAAGAATAAGCTTTTTTTTTTTTTTTACTTTCTTAAAGTTTGTATTTACTTATTTTGAGAGAGAGAGAGTAATCATGAGCAAGTGTGAGTGAGGGAAGAGCAGAGAGTGAGGGGAAGAGACAGTATTCCAAGCAGGCTCCACACTGTCAGCGCAGAGCCCAACGCAGACCTTGATCTCACAAACTGCAAGATAATGACCTGAGGTGAGATCAAGAGTCTGATGCTTAACTGACTGAGCCACCCAGGCACCCCAAGAATAAGATTTTAAAATTCACCTTCAAGCTTTTTAAAAAGTAGAGAGTCAAAGTTTTGGGGCATGGGGCCATAAATCTTTTTAACTTTTATGGTCTTTCACCAACATAGCTCATAGAATGAGTACAACAGACAACTAATGACTGAATTCAGGTACACACATGCACATGCAACCAAGCCTGACCTAGGTTTATGGGTCTTACAGGGTTTCATTTCTGCAGGAGCAGTTTCCAGATCAACCTCTATTGCCAGCAAATCAGGAGAGAGAGGGACAGATACACTCCTCTAACCATAGGATATTTAGGAAGTAGGCACTCCATTAAAAAAAAAGGGCAGGGAGATACTATATAAACAGGGAGTGATGTGGAATCAATAGGAAGGAGAAGGAAGGGGACGGGAGGTCATAAGAGACAGGAAGGAAAGAGGGATGCAAGGAGACAGCAAGGGACAGAAGGAAAAGGGAAGCCAGTGAGAAAGTAAATACCTAGCTAAGAATAGAAGAATGGGAAACAAGAAGAAAGTTGTCAAAGTGTCAAAAAGAGGGAGGACAGTGCCACAAGAGTCAAAAGGTAAAATATTTTCAGAAGAGATGAGCAGATTCCAAAGATGGCACCCACCAATGAAGTCTTCCCTCCCAGAAACATGTACAAACGAATGAATTCAGCACCTGGGGCTCTGTTGGTAAAGGGTCACATTCTCAAAATGCCTTGAGTGATCAGAAAAATAATGTAAGCAGAAGATTATAGGTGAGGAGATGCTTGAGAATTAAGCATGGCAACTATTTAAGAGGGAAAACTGTGCAGATCAAACAGCTAAGCCCAGATTCTGTCCCTATAGCCTGGAGCTAGAAAATCGATTCAGGTATTTGTGAAACACCTATAATACAGTGTTAATCACAAAAGCTGCAGCCACTAGCCTCTCCATGCTTCTTCCCTCTTCACAGGGAGAGGAGCACAGACATTTCAACATTTGGTAAGAGGTGGAGAGGTTTTACATGAAGGAAACCAGCTCCTATTTCTTTGTCCTGGGAAAGGAAAACCAACTCTGAATGACCTGCCAGAGCTTTCCAACTTGGGCACTGGTGGTGGCCTGACGCCTCCAGGGCAGGAGCATAAACAGCCCCAGGATATGTGAGCAACTTCTTGGAAGGTAAGAGGGTGACTGTGTCACTAATGTTTTTGAATAGTTCAGGTGTTTGTTACAGTTCATTACTCGTAGAGTGGTACAAAATCTAAATTCATCCACCACCCCCTGCCCCATAGTGTTCTCATTGTGTCCTGTACTTTTCCCCACAATGCTTCTCATCATTTGTAATAACATATTCATTTGTCACGCTTGTTGTGCATTTCCTCTACTACACTGTCAACTCCCCGAGGTAAAGAACAGAGCCTAGATTCTTCAAAACTGAATCTCCTGCATCTGTCATACACTCAATGTGAGATACGTATTTTCCTTGTTGGTCCTTTGCCTGGCAAACAGCAGGAGCCCAATGCATGTTACCTCCTGCTGCTCTTCTGTTATCTGAACACACATCCATAGGTGCAAGGCAGGAGGAGGACAGAGAGGCTGGTAACTGGAGAGCCCAACATCAAGGGTATTTCCAGAGCTGTCATGTCTTACATTTCCTGACTGCTACAGGTATACTAGCATTTATCCTAGGAGAGTCAAAAACCCCATGTTCTTTATCATGCCCAAACCAAAACCAAACCAAACAAACAAACAAAAAACAAAAACAAAAAACATAGAAAAAGGTCTGTGGTATTAACCAAAATGATTTTTAATTTTAGATTTCAGAACCCCACTTCACTACTACTGGAAGCCCATCTAACCCTGTGACTCACATATCATACAACTTAGGGCTGACCTTCCTCCCTTTTCTATCCCAAACCCGCCCAGAGGACTGTTTCATTAGTGCTGAGCCACTATCCAGTTTCTACCCTTAGAGAAGGTTTGGTTTCAGAGTATGCTCACATGTTCCAAATGACAAACAAGGGCAGGGATTATGTTTCTGATAACTCACACATAACTTTGAATATCGTTATTACCCACATGGCAATGTGGAGTTGTACAGAACAATATACCGACCAATACACCTTAAGGTGGGGTTCTGTCTCCCCAGGAAGGGTGCCTTTTTCTATGGTGCACAAACATACTCCATGGGCTACTAACAGTCTTGATACCAGAAAAGGGCAAAACTCTATAGGATACGGCAAATTAAACCTAATGACTTGGTAAGATGTATTATATCACCTCTGGTTTAATATTTCATTGTTCCAATTAGAAAAGAAATATTCAGTAGAAACTATTTTAAATATAGTATCCATTTGGCAGTAGATGAATACCTCCAGGAAGCTGAATTATCCAAATGATTTTCTATTTGAAAATATACAGGTAGTGAGAAGCAACAAATTATTACATTTCCATTAAATGCACAGAAACAACAAAGTTAATTAAAAAACACAGAAGCAGCTTTCCCAAATGGTAATCGGCCTCCCCAGGGCAGAATAGTTTCCTTTTAAGGAATTCCCACCTGATGCCAGGGCTACCTTGTATCGGTAATTAATGACATTTTAAAAACTGAACTCACTTCTTATTTCTTCTCATGATGCAAACTGAAGTTGACAAGGGGCAAGAGTCCCCTTGGAACTGAAAATGCATTTTCACAAAAGCTTACACCTGTAATTCTTACTCTGGAAGGGATACAATTAGCTAGCAAACTGTCAGTCACTTTTGTCTCAGCAATCACGTGACTAGGAGAGGAGGGCTGATGTCATGGTTCAAATGGATCTCCATCGGGGTAATGATACTGATGGAGACAAAGCTAGGAGTAGGTTGCAGAGGTGACTCATGTGCCAAGTAGGAATATAAATTTTATCTTTGTCAGGCATGATCTCCTTGTAACCAGCAATATCTAAAACTCCTTCAGGAAATCTGACATCTCTGGATCTGTATGTAAAGGAAAGAAGCTAGAGACTAGAGTCACTTAGTTATATCATTTCAGACAAGTCAGTCATACTGAGTCAACATCTTTATCTGTAAAAAGGGGACAGGAATGTATACCTAATAAGTGTGTTGTACAGATGATAATGTACATATGTATAATGTACATAAAGGTATAGCCAATGTCTGCACATGTGAGACCCTGAATAAATTTCAATGGAAATAAAAGCAACGGCTATATGTTTATCATATCTTGTGACCCACTGACCTAGTCAAACATGATCTTGACCATCCCTGCCTCTACCTCATTATTAATTATGTGGGGCTTTCCAATTGTGTAGCTTTCCAATTGTGGCTTTTTTTTTTTTTTTTCCAATTGTGGCTTTCCAATTGTGTAGCTCGAGGCTCCTAACTTTGTGAGGCAGCATGATTATATCCATTTTAAAGATAAGAAGACAGAAACTCAGTTCACATTCTTAGTGACTGAGATCAAAGGTCTTTCACTGTAAAAACCACTTTCTGGCTTAATTACTCCACAATGGTACAGAGGTTTTTTACTCTACGCATATTCTACTCTTACAATGTTGCAAAGGAAGTCAAAAGTTATAGTTACCTTATTTAGAGTTTTGCACCATGAAAAGTGATTGATGCATTTGTATACAATGTGAACCAATACTATTAAGGGACTAGAGCCCAGAGAAGGAGAGTTCCACATTATCTGGTCGTGGCTCAGAAAGGGTAGGCTATATGGATTCCGAGTAACAACAAAACATAGTAAAAAGCCATCTTCTCTCAGGAGATGAGGGAAAACATTTTTCTTGAGTTCAACAATGTTTCTCATTGTTGAAAGAAATTTTCTTGTCTAATAGACAAAACTAGCAAGTTCGAACTAGTTGACAACACCTTGCCCAAGGGCACCATTCGCTGGGCAACTTTAACGTGCTTTCAATGATGTAAGCTCCCAGCATGCCTCTGCTCGCAGCATCTTCATGACAACCTTAAAAGTGTTAGGGTCTGCTATATCCAAGTTTTAAGTAGATACTGAGGCTCAGAGGAAATGAATAGTTATATCAGCCAGAGTTGAGCTACGTAAAATCGAGATAAAACAAGTGGATGGGATACATCCAAGTTGGGGGGATGGGCTCGAGAATGACCCATGAGAAATGCTGCTACTTCTGCCATTAATAGGGAGGCAGAAACTCGGGAAGTCACTGACAGAACCATTCATATCAGAAATATATTGATGAAATGATGAACACAAATCAGAAAGCTACAGTCACAGACACCTCTGGCTTTTATGTGAGCCACACTAGCAAAAAATATAGATCTTCCATGCTTGCTTTTCAATAGCACTGAAGTTAGAGGCTGGCTGCTATAACACTGATGTTGAAAAACAAAATGTTTCCTCCAATATTCTAGCCAGAAGAAACTGTGGAGAATAGAAAAAAAATGGCCTCATTATACAACTCATAGCAAAAAAACCCAAACAACCCAATATAAAAATGGGCAAAGGACCTGACAGACATTTTTTCAAAAAAGACACACACATGGCCAACAAGTACACAAAAAGATATTCAGCATCACTAATCATCAAAGAAGCAAAGTCAAAACCACAGTGAGCTATCACCTGACATATATTAGGATGGCTAGTATCAAAAGGCAAGAGATAAATGTTGGTGAGGATGTGAAGAAAAGGGAACCCTCATGCACTGTTGGTGGGAATGCAAACTGGTACAACCACTATGGGAAACACTATGGAGGTCCCTCAAGAAATTAAAGATAGAACCACCTTATACCTCTAGCTACCCCACTTGTGGATATGTATCCAAAGGAAATAAAAACATTATCTTGAATGGTTCTGGTATCCCAACATTCCCTGAAGGATTATTCACAATAACCAGTATCTGAAAACAACCTAAGTGTCTGTGAACAGTTTAATGGATCAAGAAAAATATGGTGTGAAATAATGGGGCATATATATGTATAGCTGAACATTATTCAGCCCTTAAAATAACTCCCTCCCAGTGCAAAGGGCCCCTCCCAAAGCGGATCTCCGAAGGAAAAGGGAACTGAGCCTGCCCCTCCCGCCCCTTTGCACCTTGCCGATCCACCCCAGCTAATATGCTAGATCCCCAGCACCACAAGTCTGGCAGTGTGCAAGTAGCCCAGACGGGCCACGCCACCCCACAGTGAATCCCGCCCCTAGGAGAGGGGAAGAGAAGGCACACACCAGTCTGACTGTGGCCCCAGTGGTGGGCTGGGGGCAGACACCAGGTCTGACTGCGACCTTGCCCACCAACGCAAGTTATTCAAGACAGCACAGGGGAAGTGCCCCGCAGTCCCGCACCACTCCAGGGACTATACAAAATGACGAAATGGAAGAATTCCCCTCAGAAAAACGTCCAGGAAGTAACAACAGCTAACGAACTGATCAAAAACGATTTAAACAATGTAACAGAAAGTGAATTTAGAATAACAGTCATAAAATTAGTCGCTGGGCTTGAAAACAGTATAAAGGACAGCAGAGAATCTCTTGCTACAGAGATCAAGGGACTAAGGAACAGCCAGGAGGAGCTAAAAAATGCTATCAATGAGTTGCAAAATAAAATGGAGACAACTATGGCTCGGATTGAAGAGGTAGAGGAGAGAATAGGTGAACTAGAAGATAAAATTATGGAAAAAGAAGAAGCTGAGAAAGAGAGAGATAAAAAAATCCAGGAGTATGAGGGGAAAATTAGAGAACTAAGTGATGCACTAAAGAGAAATAATATACGTATAATTGGTATTCCAGAGGAGGAAGAGAGAGGGAAAGGTGCTGAAGGTGTACTTGAAGAAATAATAGCTGAGAACTTCCCGGATCTGGGGAAGGAAAAAGGCATTGAAATCCAAGAGGCACAGAGAACTCCCTTCAGACATAACTTGAATCGATCTTCTGCACGACATATCATAGTGAAACTGGCAAAATACATAGTGAAAGTAGCTAGAGATAAACGTGCTCTAACATATAAAGGGAGGCCTATAAGACTCGTGACCGATCTCTCTACTGAAACTTGGCAGGCCAGAAAGGAATGGCAGGAGATCTTCAATGTGATGAACAGAAAAAAAATATGCAGCTGAGAATCCTTTATCCAGCAAGTCTGTCATTTAGAATAGAAGGAGAGATAAAGGTCTTCCCAAACAAACAAAAACTGAAGCAATTCATCACTACTAAACCAGCCCTACAAGAGATCCTAAGGGGGATCCTGTGAGACAAAGTACCAGAGACATTGCTACAAACATGAAACCTACGGACATCACAATGAATCTAAACCCATATCTTTCTATAATAACACTGTATGTAAATGGACTAAATGCGCCAACCAAAAGACGTAGGGTATCAGAATGGATAAAAAACAAGACCCATCTATTTGCTGTCTACAAGAGACTCATTTTACACCTGAGGACACCTTCAGATTGAGAGTGAGGGGATGGAGAACTATTTATCATGCACTGGAAGTCAAAAGAAAGCTGGAGAAGCCATACTTATATCAGACAAACTAGACTTTAAATTAAAGGCTGTAACAAGAGATGAAGAAGGGCATTATATAAAAATCACAGGGTCTATCCATCAGGAAGAGCTAACAATTATAAATGTCTATGTGCCGAATACAGGAGCCCCCAAATATATAAAACAATTACTCACAAATATAAGCAACCTTACTGATAAGAATGTGGTAATTGCAGGGGACTTTAACACTCCACTTACAGAAATGGATAGATCATCTAGACACACTGTCAATAAAGAAACAAGGGCCCTGAATGGTACATTGGATCAGATGGACTTGACAGATATATTTAGAACTCTGCATCCTAAAGCAACAGAATATACTTTCTTCTCGAGTGCACACGGGACATTCTCCAAGATAGAACACATAATGGGTCACAAAACAGCCCTTCATAAGTATACAAGAATTGAAATCATACCATGCATACTTTCAGACCACAATGCTATGAAGCTGGAAATCTACCACAGGAAAAAGTCTGGAAAACCTCCAAAAGCATGGAGGTTAAAGAACACCCTGCTAAAGAATGAATGGGTCAACCAGGCAATTAGAGAAGAAATTAAAAAATATATGGAAACAAACGAAAATGAAAATACAACAATCCAAACGCTTTGGGATGCAGCGAAGGCAGTCCTGAGAGGAAAATACATTGCAATCCAGGCCTATCTCAAGAAACAAGAAAAATCCCAAATACAAAATCTAACAGCACACCTAAAGGAAATAGAAGCAGAAGAGCAAAGACAGCCTAAACCCAGCAGAAGAAGAGAAATAATAAAGATCAGAGCAGAAATAAACAATATAGAATCTAAAAAAACTGTAGAGCAGATCAATGAAACCAAGAGTTGGTTTTTTGAAAAAATAAACAAAATTGACAAACCTCTAGCCAGGCTTTTCAAAAAGAAAAGGGAGATGACCCAAATAGATAAAATCATGAATGAAAATGGAATTATTACAACCAATCACTCAGAAATACAAGCAATTATCAGGGAATACTATGAAAAATAATATGCCAACAAACTGGACAACCTGGAAGAAATGGACAAATTCCTAAACACCCACACGCTTCCAAAACTCAATCAGGAGGAAATAGAAAGCTTGAACAGACCCATAACCAGCAAAGAAATTGAGTCAGTCAACAAAAATCTCCCAACAAATAGTCCAGGACCAGATGGCTTCCCAGGGGAGTTCTACCAGACGTTTAAAGCAGAGATAATACCTATCCTTCTCAAGCTATTCCAAAAAATAGAAAGGGAAGGAAAACTTCCAGACTCATTCTATGAAGCCAGTATTACTTTGATTCCTAAACCAGACAGAGACCCAGTAAAAAAAAGAACTACAGGCCAATATCCCTGATGAATATGAATGCAAAAATTCTCAACAAGATACTAGCAAATCAAATTCAACAGCATATAAAAAGAATTATTCACCATGATCAAGTGGGATTCATTCCTGGGATGCAGGGCTGGTTCAACATTCACGAATTAATCAACATGATACATCACATTAATACAAGAAAAGATAAGAACCATATGATCCTGTCAATTGATGCAGAAAAGGCCTTTGACAAAATTCAGCCATGTTTCTTAATAAAAACCCTCGAGAAAGTCGCAATAGAAGGAACATACTGAAAGATCATAAAAGCCATTTATGAAAAGCCCACAGCTAACATCATCCTCAATGGGGAAAAACTGAGAGCTTTCCCCCTGAGATCAGGAACACGACAGGGATGTCCACTCTCACCGCTGTTGTTTAACATAGTGTTGGAAGTGCTAGCGTCAGCAATCAGACAACAAAAGGAAATCAAAGGCATCAAAATTGGCAAAGATGAAGTCAAGCTTTCACTTTTTGCAGATGACATGATATTATACATGGAAAATCCGATAGACTCCACCAAAAGTCTGCTAGAACTGATACATGAATTCAGCAAAGTTGCAGGATACAAAATCAATGTACAGAAATCAGTTGCATTCTTATACATTAATAATGAAGCAACAGAAAGTCAAATAAAGAAACTGATCCCATTCACAATTGCTCGAAGTAGCATAAAATACCTACGAATAAATCTAACCAAAGTTGTAAAAGATCTGTATGCTGAAAACTATAGAAAGCTTATGAAGGAAATTGAAGATATAAAGAAATGGAAAAACATTCCATGCTCATGGATTGGAAGAATAAATATTGTCAAAATGTCCATACTACCCAAAGCTATCTACACATTCAATGCAATCCCAATCAAAATTGCACCAGCGTTCTTCTCGAAACTAGAACAAGCAATCCTAAAATTCATATGGAACCACAAAAGGCCCCGAATAGCCAAAGTAATTTTGAAGAAGAAGACCAAAGCAGGAGGCATCACAATCCCAGACTTTAGCCTCTACTACAAAGCTGTCATCCTCAAGACAGCATGGTATTGGCACAAAAACAGACACATAGACCAATGGAATAGAATAGAAACCCCAGAACTAGACCCACAAACGTATGGCCAACTAATCTTTGACAAAGCAGGAAAGAATATCCAATGGAAAAATGACAGTCTCTTTCACAAATGGTGCTGGGAGAACTGGAGAGCAACATGCAGAAGATTGAAACTAGACCACTTTCTCACACCATTCACAAAAATAAACTCAAAGTGGATAAAGGACCTGAATGTGAGTCAGGAGACCACCAAAACCCTAGAGGAGAAAGCAGGAAAAGACCTCTCTGACCTCAGCCGTAGCAATTTCTTACTTGACACATCCCCAAAGGCAAGGGAATTAAAAGCAAAAATGAACTACTGGGACCTTATGAAGCTAAAAAGCTTCTGCACAGCAAAGGAAACAACCAACAAAACTAAAAGGCAACCAACGGAATGGGAAAAGATATTTGCAAATGACATATCGGACAAAGGGCTAGTATCCAAAATCTATAAAGAGCTCACCAAACTCCACACCCGAAAAACAAATAACCCAGTGAAGAAATGGGCAGAAAACATGAATAGACACTTCTCTAAAGAAGACATCCAGATGGCCAACAGGCACATGAAAAGATGCTCAACGTCGCTCCTCATCCGGGAAATACAAATCCAAACCACATTCAGATATCACCTCACGCCAGTCAGAGTGGCCAAAATGAACAAATCAGGAGACTATAGATGCTGGAGAGGATGTGGAGAAACAGGAACCCTCTTGCACTGTTGGTGGGAATGCAAATTGGTGCAGCCGCTCTGGAAAGCAGTGTGGAGGTTCCTCAAAAAATTAAAAATAGACCTACCCTATGACCCAGCAATAGCACTGCTAGGAATTTACTCAAGGGATACAGGAGTAATGATGCATAGGGGCACTTGTACCCTAATGTTTATAGCAGCACTCTCAACAATAGCCAAATTATGGAAAGAGCCTCAATGTCCATCAACTGATGAATGGATAAAGAAATTGTGGTTTATATACACAATGGAGTACTACGTGGCAATGAGAAAGAATGAAATATGGCCCTTTGTAGCAACATGGATGGAACTGGAGAGTGTGATGCTAAGTGAAATAAGCCATACAGAGAAAGACAAATACCATATGGTTTCACTCTTATGTGAATCCTGAGAAACTTAACAGAAACCCATGGGGGAGGGGAAGGAAAAAAAAAAAAGAGGTTAGAGTGGAAGAGAGCCAAAGCATAAGAGACTCTTAAAAACTGAGAACAAACTGAGGATTGATGGGGGGTGGGAGGGAGGGGAGGGTGGGTGATGGGTATCGAGGAGGGCACCTTTTGGGATGAGCACTGGGTGTTGTATGGAAACCAATTTGACAATAAACTTCATATATTGAAAAAAATAATAAATAAATAAATAACTTTTAATGAAAAAAATGAATAAAACATTTAGAAAAATTTTTAAAAAGAGAAAATCTGTCATTTGCAATGCCAGAGATGAATATGGAGGGCATTATGATGCTAACAAACAAGTCAAACTCATAAAAACAGTGTAGAAAAATAGTTGCCAAAGGCAAGAGGTGGGAGAAATAGGGAGAGGTTGGCAAAGTGATATGAATTTTTGGTTATAAGATGAATAAGGTCTGAGGATCTAGGGTATAACATGATGACTATAGTTGATAACACTGTATTATATAATTAAAATTTTCTAAGAGAATGGAACTTAATATTCTCATCAAGAAAAGAAAGAAAAAAAAAGCAGGGAAATTAAAAAAGATAAAGAAAAAATATGGCCTCAGAATATTGCTTTCCAAAACTCAAATACCTCTAACTGGCAAAAATTAATAATAATAATTAAAATATACATACACACACACACACACACACACACACACACACACACAGACATGAGATGCCTGGGTGGCTCAGTCGGTTGAGCATCTGACTTAGGTTCAGGTCATGATCTCATAGATCATAAGTTCGATCTCTGCATCAGGCTCTGTGATGACAGAGCTATCAGCACAGAGCCTGGAGCCTGCTTCAGATTCTGAGTTTCCCTCACTCTCTGTCCCTTCCCTGTTCATGCTCTCTCTCTCAACAATAAACATTAACAATTTTTTAATAAGAATAATTAAAAACATAAATCACATCCAGACCCCTAGCTGTAAGGGAGTCTGGAAATGTAGCTTTTGGCTTTCCCACTTTTTGGTAGAGGAAAGCACAGGAGAATGGGATTAGAAAGTCTCCTCAGAGTCCCATCACCATGTCTACACTGGCAGGTATGCCATCCAAGAGGCAGCTCTGAATTAAAGGGTATAGGAACCAAAGAACAGGCAAGACCAAATGCAGAGACATGACAGACAAGGGGTCAAATAGAGAACCAAGAATAATTTAGTACAATGAAAGTGAAGGGAATATTCAGGATCAAGAGAAGGGATGAAGTTGGGGAGGCATGAAAAGGGTCAAAGAAAGTGTCTATCACCTCAGCTTAGAAGCATTCTCAGCCTAAACTAGATATCCTTCTTGAGCTTCCAAGAAAGCCTTGAACAACTCTCAACTACTGTGTTTATTACACAGAACTGTAACCATTCGTTTTCTTGGATGCTATACTGCTCCCCTCAAGAATGAGAATGGGAGGTCAAGTTACATCCTAAAGAACTTCATTCAAGAATGAACATCCTAGTGATTAAAAAACAATCAATAACCTTCCTAACAAGGAAAAACACAAGGATTTTCCTACCTGAAGTACCTTTCATTATAAAAACTGGTTGATAACAGATTACAGATTGGTTAGACAATTAAGAATATATCCCTACACATTACTGCTATGCATTTATACATAGATGGGCAACTGTTTTTAACTGAGTGATCATCCTTGCATTTTGATTATAGCACCTAATTTTCCTGTAAAGAAGCACAGCACCACCCACCACAAGAGGGGAGTCATGTGAAGTACTTGACCTCAGCTCTGGGGTTTTAGGTGGGCACATGATCTGGATAGGCCAGTGGGAGTTCTCTGTGGGACTCTTGTTATGAGATACTGGGAAAAAATTCTTCTGCTGGGCATGCTGCTACTGGTAAGATGTAGTAGCCTCATGTTGCCAATGACTACCACAAGGTACTAGGTAACCAAAATAGAAGCCAACATAGCAGTAGAGCCCAAACATACAGAGCTAAGAGATTCTTAACATCATTTTGGGTACCTGGATCAAGGTACCCAAACCTACCACGGGCCAATACATATGTGTGTATATATTACATATATATATTCACACACACACACACATACACACACACGCAGAATCCAACCTGCAGTGATTAGAATACCAAGTATCACACAGTTTAACTGGTATTTTCAAACCATTAGCAAGTGACATTTTAATTATGTATATTTTATTAACAGGTCACGTATGATTTCTGTCCTGTGCTACCAAAAGAAACTCTTGTTTTTCTATTTACCATAGCTATACTACTGATTGAAGAAATGGCAAGGACTAAAAGCAATGGAAGAATGGAACTCAGTTTGAGAGACCTCAGTCTGTCAGTGATCTGCCATGCAGCCATTAGAAGGGCAGACAATGGGGGAGACACAGCAATCACCTGACCCTTACTTAAGAGAACTAAAGAAAAATACAAGCCCTTTACTTGTCTGTAGGCACAGAGAATTGATTAATAGTAAATTGTCGTTACTAAAATGGCTTCAGAGTCCTTCAAGGTTGTGGGAATTACAAATGTTTTGAAGGAAAAGAGATAACTTCAATTTTTCCTCAAAGATATTAGTTGCATAGAAATCACTGACACTGAAACAGCCTAATTCCCCTTAAAAAATCATTGAAGATTTCCCAAATGATCAAGCCAAGTGAGGTACTGAACGATCACAGCAAGAAGGCCTCATCACTAAAAGTACATAAATACCAGAGGATCAGCCAGTAAAACACAGAAAGAGCTGCTCTCATCTAGAATGGCCTTTGCTTGTCATTCAAATTCATAAAAAATGCCTAAAATCTGTCAGTACAGTAGCTTCTAAGTGATATGTCAACAAATATATTCACTGAGAATACTTATTCTGCCTAGAGCCAATGTTTTTATAAAAACACCCTAAAGAGTCAACTGTTAAATCAATAAAATGAATGTTTTGAGCAGGTGTTTGGAATCGTGCTGATTTATCCATATTTTCCAGTTTAATTTCCACATTTACCATCAAACTTCTGCAAGAAAACATAAAATATACCTGGAAGTATTATGCTCCTCATAAATACGAAGACAGTTGTACTAAACATATCTGTACCGGTAAGGGGGATTCATAAATCACTTTCATTTGCTTAAATCCTTAAAGTTTTCTGTTAAACCCATAGTGGTTGGAATGCCAAGTGTCACCCAGTTTAAATGGTATTTTCAAGCCATTAGCAGGTGACATTTTAATTAGGTATATTTATGAGAAACACAAGAAGAAGTAGAAGATGAGTAAGGAATGAAAACTGAACCAGACTCATGAAAAAAGAAAAGAACTACTATCCATTCCTTTTAAACTTTTAGCATACACAACAGTGTAACTTAGCAGTCAAGAATATAAGACCGAGGGGCACCTGGGTGGCTGAGTTGGTTAAGCATCTGACTCTTGGTTTTGGCTCAGGTCATGATCTCACGGTTCATGAGTTCGAGCCCCATATTGGGCTCTGTGCTAACAGCATGGAGCCTGCTTCAGATCCTCCCTCTCCCTTTCTGTCTGTCCCTGCCCTGCTTACTCATTCTCTCATTCTCTCTCTCTCTATGCATAAATAAACTTAAAAAAAAAGGAATATAAGATCGAAAGCCAGTCTTTACCAGCTCAAATTATAGTGGTGGCATGTACCACCAGCAAGACACTGAACAAGTTATATAGACTACATCTGCTTCCATAGGGATAATACCAGTACCTATTTCGTGAGGCTATTGTAGAAACAGAATTGGTATTGCTTAACCACCATTTTGCATAGGGCCCAAGAAGAAAGAAGTGTTCGATAAGTGCTAGCTATTACTACATTATTTGTAACCTTGCTACTGGGTAAAAGGCAAACAGTGGTAGGAAATTGTTGTTTCAAATTTTATTTATATATTTATATTTCTGCTTGCATCAGACATGATGCAAGACATTCAAAAATATATGCACAAGAAATAAAATTGTCCAACTTAAGACCACAGATTAAACAAATAAAACAAAGATAGACAAAAACAGGAGCAGAAATGAAATGAAGAATAAGAATTATAGACATGGTTGCCATCATCAAAATCAACTACAAACTTTTCTTAGGCTTTTTGGCAACCAACACAAGGAATAAAACTAAGTTTGTAGCATAATTTTCAGTGTGCATGAGATCAGAATCCACTAAAGGTCTAGGAAGAGTACCATGACTGTGTGAGAGACAGCAAACATACAGAACTAATGCCTACAAATGAAAAGTATGTCTGGAGAAGCACAGAATAACCACGTAGTAGCACAGTTGGCCTCAATTCTTTACCCCTCCCTGCATCCATACCTGTGCCAGGGTCCCTGGGTCCATACGTGTTCCCCTGACCCTTAACTTTGAACCTGGTCTTAGGGTTTTCTTTGGCCTTGATATATGGGAAGGAATGATAATGTGTTCTAAGTTCCAGTCCTCGGTCTTAAAAGGCCTTAAGGATTTCTGCTTGCCTTACTCCATCTCTGCCTCAGCATAAGGAAATCAGATGGCTAGTCTTGTTGCTAGTTTAAAAAGTATGAAAGACAGGAAACAGAATTGGACCCTGCAGTCTGAAGAAGAGCCACCCTCTTGAGCCCAGCCTAGATCAGCCAAGCCCCAGATGACTCACAAAGACATAAGCAGTAATAAATAATAGTTGGCTTAAGCCTCTTGAGTTTTGGGGGTGATTTGCTTTGCAGCAATGGCAAACTAATACAACAACCAAATGACAATTCTTGAAGCAGTTTATGCATTGGCAACTAAAAGTCAAAAATAGGTATCGTAAATGGATTACCATGACCCATATTTAAAAAAAAGCAGCATATAGAGTATTGGTACATACAACTGAGTCTGTAGTTGATTTTGATGATGAAAGCCATGTCTATGATTCTAATTGAAGCTCACAGCTTCAATTTATAACCTTAAGTAACCTCGCTATCACTATTATAACTTCTGAAGCCCATAATAATTAATATAAGTAAAATCAAATGGCTGTTGTTGCTCACCATACTAAATGAAAGTGCCCCAATAGTCACCAAAACTGAGTAATAGGTTTGAGTTAATCGTTGTCCAAATTCATAAGCAAAATAACTGGAGGATGAGATGTGAAGGGGGAAGGTGGTTATAACTTAAAGAGACCAACAAGTTCCAGAGTAGCACAGGGCATGACAAGCGGCCCATATGTCTGGTGCCCAAGAGAGGTGTCATATGTATGAAGATGTAATGGTTACAGAAATCATTATCTTCAAGTGTGCACATAACTTGAAAGTCACAAGGGCATATGCTCCAAATGGTTGTGATGATCCAAAATCAGGTTGCTTCTCACATAGGCAATTCTATCCAGTGTGCATAGAACAGAGAAATAGTAGGGATTTAAGTATTTAAACATGGTAATTCTTACTCATGAGCAAGGCTAATAACTATAATAACAATAGTAATAGCTAACACCTACTCATCAGTATGGATGTACAAGGCTCTATGCTAAGCACTAGCCATGAATTATTCCATTCATTTCATGTAATATTCATGATACGGACTTGGTAAGCCAAGAAGGTGGGTACTTTTATTTCCTTCTCCAATCCCCTGTGCCCTTTGATCTCACACTTTTTACTCTGTAGCTTGAAGAGGTAAATGACTTGCCTGTGGTCATACAAATACTCCTCTTTTAAGAGGAGACAGTGGACAAAATTAGAATAGATATGCTCGATTACTATTTGTTTTACGTAAGTCTTCAACATTTTCTGGGTTGATTGACATTTTAATTTTTTCCTTAAATATCACGCTTCCTTAATTTCAACTGGTCTGTTAAAATCGCTTGCCAAATAGAAAGTACTTTGTAAGTGGAAAGAAGCGTGATACACTCTGAATATCTCCCAACTGGTTTAGAGAGAAAACATAAATTCCAATAATATTGTTTTAGAATATCCTGCCGGTCCAGATTTATTCAAAGGACTTCGGCCTAATACCCCAACATTACCCTTTAGCTAGCTCTGACCCATGTGAAATCCTCTTTCTGTGTTCTCACTGTCAGATGGACAACCTACAATATATTTCTCCTTTGAATTACTTTATACTGAAAATAATACACAGATCTCAGTGTTGTTATAGGAAATCGCAGTGTTGAACACACAAGGCTTCTTGCCTAATTTCTCTCGAATCTTGTTTCTGTCTTGTCACCTCAAACAGAGGACATATGTTGCACTCATATTATATGTAAATTATGTACAAGTTTTATCACTTGGACTTGCATATTATCCAATGATTTCAAACAATGGCATGTGAGGCATATGATAATAGCCATAAACCTTATTAGAAATTAAATGAAAACCTAGAGAACATTGGATAGAAACATTTCTAAAGTATTTTTCTTCAAATTTAACTCCTATGACTCAAATCAGACCTGCTGTTTAAACACAATGAACCCACTGAGGATTGATGGGGGATGGGGGGGAGGGGAAAGTGGGTGATGGGCATTGAGGAAGGCACCTGTTGGGATGAGCACCAGGTGTTATATGGAAACCAATTTGACACTAAATTTCATATAAAATAAAATAAAATAAAATAAAATAAAATAAAATAAAATAAACACAATGAACCCTGCAAAATCATGCAGTTCTACGAGATAGGCATTCTGGTCCACAATGTTCATTAATTATCAGAAACTAAAGCAAACAGAATTCACACATGCAAAGTGATAGCGGAGATGGGTCTACTTGATATAACACCTTGACTGAAGTGATGATCACTGGCACAAGGAGTAGCTTCTTAGCTATTTCAGAAACAAAATAATCCCCACTAGTATCTCAAAACGCTTGGTTGTCCAGTTTTCTCTCTCAAAAGTTATGAATCCTACATTGTAACCACTGATTCACAAAGTAAAATTTTGTTGTTCCTTCCCTTTACGACTTAAACGCTCCCCAAGAACAGTGAATAAACTGTGAGCTATGATGAACCATCAAAAAGTTCTAGAAATTAAAAAAAAAAGTTCTAGAAATTTCATATTACCTCCCTTCAGATATTTTGGAAAACCCAACAGGAGCATGCAACTTTTTAAACCAAAAGGTGTATTAGTTCCCACATTTTATCTACTATATGATATAAAATAACTATGTTATCATAATGTCAAAATAAATAACTTAGCCAAGCCATAACTTCGCTGGCTACAGGTTACATGTGTTGGCAAACCAACTCAAGCTAACTTAAGTAAAATAAAGGCAGGGGATGGGGGTAGGCAGTTAATTAACACACATGACAAGAGGTGAGGAAACAAAATTTAGAACGGGCCCAGGCAGTGGTGGTTTGGAAATGTCTAACAATATATTCAATTTTTTTAATGGAGGGGAGCTGATTTGTGGCAATTGCCAATTTAAAGCATCAACATGTCATGAACCAGCTCACAAAATTCCTGAAAATGTAACAAAAGGTTCATGTGATGCTATGAGTTAGCTCCATACCAAAACATCCAGGTACTCAAATGATATCATAATTAGCCCTATCTTCACTCCATCTAATTTCATTCTCAGACAGCTTCATTCTACATGGTGGCAAAGACAACAGTGAGGGAACTGCTCAGAAGGGCTGGAAATAGTTTGGCTTCCTATCTTCCCTGTTAGAACCAAACACTATGTCAAAGGAATAAAATATTCTGATCATCCAGTCTGTGAGCTAAAGAGAATGGGGGCAGCTACCTTCATATAATTTGGATTAAGCAGGAATCATCCTTATGGGGAAAGATTAGTTGTCCTAAGAAACTCTGTGCAGATGAATACCATGAAGAGCAACTAAGATTCAATAGGTCTAAGATTAAGTCTACAGTAAAAGTTTACTCTATTTCTGGGGATATAAAACAGCTATAACTCCCTGCCACGTGTCCACTTCCAATGAAAATCAAGGAAAAAGCTTAAAATACAAAATAATAAAAATGTGTCTTGAAGAAAAATATGCTCTTGCGACATAAAGAAGCTATCCTCAGTCATGGATAGATACAAAATGTGAAGATATATAATTGCTGCATAAATGTATTAATGGAAGTGCTAATGCCATAAATCGTACATCTCTATTTGACACACAATCTTTTATTTTCCTTTCAATAAGGAAGAAAAAAATAAAGGAGCGGAACTGGTAATATTGCTTGCAACTAAATTAGATTTTCCACCAGAGAAAGCTGTTTAGAAAAAGCTATTTGAAAAAGCAAAATAGTACTCACAAAAGGGTATTAATGAGCCCAACCAGGAAGAAAAAGCCTCCAACAATACAAACAAATGTTTGCAAAATATCTTTTGGGACTAAAAGCCAAAGGGATGCTTTGAACTTTCTATCTTTGAAGAAACTATTTCACCTTCCAGCTGACTATGAGAGCCAGTTGAATTTTTAGAATAAGAACCCTTAACTTACACTCCAAGTCTTACTGAGGATTCAAGAGACAAGACCTCACGAGCTCTGGGTTTAGAAGAAAACTGATATATCCTGCCCTCAAACTGTGAGGCATTATAAGAACAAGATGTGGACTATGCTTGGGTTTGGCTCTCACCCTGACTGCTGAGAATGTTGTAATATAGAGTTAAAAGCCAATTCTGAGACAAGGAAGGATCAGGTTAACGCTGAACCTTTACTCTGGATGCTCTTTCACTGCTTGTCCACAGAGTTCTTTTTTACTTTTTTAAATCTTATTTATTCTTATTTATTAACAAAAGAACAAGAAAATGGCAGGAAAACAGCAAAGAAAAATTGAGATTTTCTCCCCAAGAACAAGGAGGAGTCAGGCCACCTTTCCGTGGTTTCTCCGTACCACTAAATTAAGTCGGTTACAAGAATATGCCTGCTATGGCTTAGTGTGCCACATGAGGGACATAGCAGTTGGTAAATGACATTCAGAATTCTCTTTATCAATTAAAAAAATCCAAACCCATTTATGCATTTTATTTTAGGACTATTCCCATGCTGCCCAAGTGCTTAGCCAGCTCACCAGAGGACAGTGGAAAACCGGGGCAGGGGGTGGGGGGGAGGAGGTTCTGATTGAGTCAACTGTCACCAAACTATTTTCACCAAAGAAGGGGTTTCCTTGTAGGGATTTAATACTAAAACTATCCCTTCTACATGGTGTACCAGAATAATGAAGGAAGCAAAAGGGACAGTCTTAAAATATAAACATTTCACTTCTAGTGATGAGATGGTCATGTTCAATGGCACACTGGAAGAAATGCTAAATGCCAGTTCTCTCAGCAACATGCCATTATATTATCATGTGTATTAATAAACCCAAGGTACCATACTATGCATGCCATATGGATAAATAAATGGCGTATGTGGTGAGTAGTATTTTATATAGGATAATCATTTCAACAGGTCAGGGAAGAGGCAATTGTTCAAAGGTGGGGAAAAAATAAACATTTTCCAGCATTTTCTAGTGAAAAATAAATACTGTATTTGGAACAGTTGCAAAGGATCTGCAGTGTATTTAATATATATCGTCTTCAATGACACTTGGCTTTTCCGTTAGAGTTTCACCTTTGTACAGTTTGCTAATGTCACACATAGTCTCAGTAGTATCTTTTACTTAAAACCACAAATATTAGGTGAAAAAATGTGTTGAGGGAGGTTTACTGGACTATTTTCATGAGGAAGGTAATCAGAGATGCCGTCTGAATTGTTTGACAACCCATACCACACGGAAAGTAATGACCACATACTTGCCAGGGGCCCCAGTGAGATAAGTGAGATTAAGGGTTACCTTTTGAGAATTAAGACCCCATGATTTTTTAGAGGCCAAGTTTACATCCCTTGTACAACAGAGAAATATTTGTTGAATATGCCATATTTTTATTTATTCTTGGAGATGAACTGTTTTAATACAGGTGGAAACAGTTTCTTAAAAATAAATGTATCCTTAACAAAGTAAGTGTAAACATGACCCTTATTTTCCTTCTGCTATTCTCTTCTTCCTCACTGCACTCATTTGCTGCTGTTCTTTGACCTTGGACAAGTAATAGTAATCCTTAGAGCAAGCTCTCTTTTACCACCAAGAAGAGGTTCTTTCCACTCTGATAACATTTTTGTTGTAGTTGTTGTCATACCAGGTAAAATAATTCTCTTTGGATGTCAAAACCCCTCTCAGAATCAATTCTTTCAAATAACTCACTTAAGATCTTAAATGTATTAAACCACTACTGTGAGAGTTTTTTTTTTTTTAATTTTTTTAACGTTTATTTATTTTTGAGACAGAGAGAGACAGAGCGTGAACAGGGGAGGGGCAGAGAGAGAGGGAGACACAGAATCTGAATCAGGCTCCAGGCTCTGAGCGGTCAGCACAGAGCCCGACGCGGGGCTCGAACTCATGGACTGCGAGATCATGACCTGAGCTGAAGTCGGCCGCTTAACCGACCAAGCCACCCAGGCGCCCGCTGTGAGAGTTTAAATATGCTTATTCTGCTGCTTCCTTGTCTTCTTCAGCATTTCTCTTATCCATCTTCTCTCAATCTATGCATTAGGTTTAGAATGGATAGCTATGAAAACAGGTGCCAATGACTCTAAATTCCAAGAGGGAATTCTGTATGTGGTTCATAATAAACCACTGGAGATAGAGTAGCATTGGAGTTACTTTTCAACATGTCTTTTCAGTGTCAACATCGATGAGCTCTGCTGAAGACAAAAAAGCACTTCTTCTACTGAGCTGTCCTGAGAATTCCCATCTCAGAGGACCATGTCCTTTTGTTCCTTACAAGGACAAAGCATATTAAAATAATAATGCATGGTACTTTAATCATAGTATATCTGTCACTCCAGCCAGGAACTCCATGATATCTGCAGGAAGTTCATAAATGACAGGTATTCTGAGAGCGGCTGTGGTGCCATCAGAGGCCAGTGAACATCCACTGTTCTCGTAATCTTCTGCCACTTCCTCCCACAATGACCCTGGCATCATCTGAGGACTCAGTCCTGCTCTACATCCATAAGCAAGGCTCCATATTCAGAGTTAACGAATGTGCTTGAGGCCCAGCCAATAGACACATCATATTCCCTTGGCCACTGGATTTGTTGAGTGGTAGACACATGACCTAACCCATTCCAATCAGAGTGATGTAAGAACATCTACAGGAGCTATCATAAAAGAGGTAGATTCTTCTCTGCTAGAGTTTCTACAGCCATAATGTCACCACTGGTTAGGCCAGACAAAGTTTGGGGGTCTTCCATTACTTAATGGGACTTGGGGGATACATCCTGGAATCTCTCCTTGAGGATAACATATATAATTATGGATTATATAATATGGTCCAAATATCTTCAAAATGTATTAAGATTCCAATCATTTCTCACCATCTCCACCAGTACCACCACATCTAAGCCACCATCGCCTTTTTTCTGAATTATTCCCCAAACCATCCAAGGAAGTTTCTCCTTCCAAACTTATTCCCAGATAATCTATTATCCACAGAGCACCCGAAAATTCTTTTTTTAAAAAAAAAATTTTAACGTTTATTTATCTTTGAGAGGTAGAGACAGAGCACAAGTGGGGGAGGGGCAGAAAGAGAGGGAGACACAGAATCCGAAGCAGGCTCCAGGCTCTGAGCTGTCAGCACAGAGCCTGATGTGGGACTTGAACCCATGAACCATGAGACACTTAACCAACTGAGCCACCCAGGCACCCACAGAAAATTATTTTTAAAAAATAAATCAGATCACACTCCCCACTACGTTCCCATTGCAAACTCTTTATCATAGCCTATAAGGTCCTCTTGACTCAATTCAGCCATACCTACCCATCCAACCTCAATGCCTTATCACTCTCATGAAGCTCCCTCTCAACTGCTGCCTTGCTCTTCCCTCAACATTCCACTCTTGGTGACTCCTCCAGGCCTTTATTCTGTCTATAATACTGGTCTTCTTCATCTTTCCACATCCCACCACCCCACCCCCGCCCTTTGCTTCATTCCAGTCACAGCTCAAATGCCCTATCTTCAGAAAGTCTTCCCTGGATGCCCAATCAAATATATCATCCCTTTGCAATACTCACTACCCTCTTGTTTTTATTTTCTTCAAAGCCCAAATCACTACCTGCAACTACATTATTTCTTTGTTGACTTGTTGCTTATCAGTCTACTCCACTGAAATAAAACCTCCATGAGCATAAGATGTCTGTTTGTCTTACTTGCTGCTGAATCACAGCACAGGGAGCATAGCCTGGCATGTACAAGTTGCTTTAAAAGTATTTGGTGAATGAATGAAGGGATCAATGAATAAATTCTGCCACAACGTGTTCCACAGGTAAATCAGTGTTCAGATACTACAAAATCTAATGACATGGTTTAACAGGCAACCATTCTTGGTTCTGCTTGGTGAACATCCAATCATCAGAGAAAGGCAAACATATTTGCATATTTAAAAGTTTGTAAGCAAGGTGATTTTATTTTGAGGCTGTTTAACAGGAAGAAAGCATCTCTTGATTGGACACACACATACACACATACACACAAAAACTACACTGGTTTCTGATGTCTTAAATAATCTGAGCACATTTTTACCTGAAAAGACTCTCTTGGGAATTAGCAATGCTATGCCTCACCCAGAGGGGAAAAAAACATGCTGAGCCTTGTCTAGGAGAGAAAGCAGGTCACAGTGGCTTCCAAAGGGTCAAAAGATCAGGGGATGTATATATAAGACATATATGTGGATTTTTCTGCCCACAGGCATTTTTCACACAATACACAGAGAATAAACTAACATGTCCCCAATCAAGAGAAGAAGAACCAACAAGTTTTCAATAACACTTTGAACCTAAATGTAACAGAGAAGATTGACAAAGCTACAAAAGGCTGTTCTCTTAAAAATCTGTCACAACTCTCTACCAAAATGGTCTTTTACAACTGTTTTGCCTACAATCTCTACTGCATGGGTTTTCCATGTGCCATCAGCAGGGTGTGACAATGCCCATTAATTTTCACTCTCTCCTATATGAGGCGTTAGGATTTTAAAAACTTGTATCCAAATGGGTAGTTGGAAACACTGTATTTCACTGCTTTAATATGGATGTCTCTGCGCTGATTAAAGCACAACCCCAATATTCACTCATGTTCACCTTTGAGTTCCAAAGTGGAGGGGGAACTTTTTAAAGCCCCACAGGGAGCCAGGTGAAACCTTGGATATCTAGCAAAATGAAGAAATAAGAGCTACTAATTCTATTTAACTAGGAGTCAACCCAGGTGGCCTCTGTGAAATTCTCTCTTACTGCCTCTGTTTATTTTCCTCCTCAGCCAACCAACGAATAATAGCAATATTTTCCATTTGCCTTACAATTTGCCAAGTACATTTATTTGTCTTCCTCAACTATCTTTATAAAAATTTGGTAAGCTGTACAAGGCAAATGTCTCTATTTTTCAGATAAGATTCAGGAAATGGACTTTCCCTTGGTCTCTCAGTTATTGGGTGGTCAAGTCTGGACCAGGATCCGTGTTTCCTGATGGTTTGTTGAAAGCTCTTTCCACCACACTGTGCTCCCTTTAAAATACATCAAGTGAAAAGACACAGTTCATAAGTTGGAAGGAAGGAAGGAAGGAAGAAAGAAGGAAGGAAGGGAGGGAGGAAGGGAGGGAGGGAGGGAGGAAGGAAGGAAAAGGAAGGGAAGGGAGGAAAAGAAGGAAAGGAAGGGAGGAAGGGAGGAAGGGAAGAAAGGAGGGAGGGAGGAAAGAAGGGAGGGAGGAAGGAAGAAAAGAAGATGCAGTTCTCCAAGTGTTAAATCTCTATCCTCATCCTTGTGGACTCTAAACTCCCAACAAAAATTACTTTCTTGTAACCTCAATGCTACACCCACCTGAGCCTGCACGTTGGTTTCTATGAGCTTTAACAAAAGTGTCAATTATTATATTGAAATTCTATTTTAAGGTTTATCACGAATGTTGCTTTCTACAAAATCCTTAATTAAGAAGTGTTAGAAAACACAGCTCTCAATCAATTGCCATGGGACATAATAACAAGGGAGTGTTACTATTCCTCATTTTTTTTCCAGTCTCAGGGACACCAATCCAGATTGAATTAAGTTCGGTGGTATTCTAAGGCCATGTTTCTGGAAGAGAAATACCAAGGGTATAGAATGAATTTAGGGAATATTTTAAATTTGGCATTTCATCATTTTGTCCCAGACCCAGGGTTTAAACTCTGCATAGCAAGATTACCATAGCTTTCAAGGGTGAGTCACTCACTCCCCCTACGTTCTTCCAGCTCAAGCCAGGATCCATTCATTCATTCAACAACTATATATTGCCCATCTACATCGTGCCAGGTGCTAGAGATATGATGAACAAAAGAGACATTGTTCCTGTCCTGTAGAGATGTATACTGGTGAGACAGATGGACAAAAGACGAACATAGTTACGACTGATCATAAGTGCTATAAAGGAAGTAAAAAGGGGCACTAAAGGGACTTAACAAAGTTACCTGCTTTGGTTAGGGTGGCCAGGCAAGGGCTCCCTGGGGAGGTGAGTCAGGGACAGAACTGCCAATGATGAGCATTTCTTCCCTGACTCACACTTGCCTCATTCCATATTCTTTCCTGAAGTAGTTGGCTGATGAACAGGTCAAACACCAAACGTGTTGTGACAGGAATGGTACCAGACATACCAGAAAGATCTGCTTTTGAAATCAGTCATGAAAATGAAATCAACATATAAGAGCCAGAAATGCCAACTGGTGCAAAAATAGCCTCTTTATATCCCAAAAAGGAATCATTTCTCTATAATGACAAGAGGTATATTGCCAATAAATTCACAATTCTGTTTCCAATTAATGCAAACTTATACTATTCCAAACTGTTATTAGATTTCAATTAATAACCTGTGATTCCTCATTAATGCAGATATGCTCCTAGTGGTGCTAAACCTTCATTAGTGAAATGGGTCCAATGACATGACTGTTTCATACAATAATGGAATGATGATTAAAAGGTACAATTAATCATTTTCTGCTTCTAAATGATCTCTATGACAGTTTACTTATGCCTATATGAAACATGGGCTTCTTGCAAAAAGCCAATTTATATTTAAACTTTTCAATGGCAAAAGGAAAAGCAGAAATATCACACTGAAGTGTCTCTAATAGTGTCAGAGAATCCAGGAGCACATTGGGTTCCTCAAGAATAAGAAAGACCATGGAGCTGGTACCATTCTCCATTTCATGCAGTACATTGTGTTCAAGTATGAAGTGTAAAGCTGCGTATCTTGGCTGTACGGCTGAGTGACAGAGCTTTTAGGTTCTCGCCCAGGGACTCTCCCATTACTTAAACCCTGAACTGCTCCACATGCAAGTTCACACCAACCACTGATCCTGAGCCAAACATGGCAAAAACAGGATACCATTCCCACCATGCCTTGCTCCCCCACCACTCCATGCAGTGAAGTTAGCCATGAAACCAAACTACCTAAAACACTCTCCATTACTGCTTCCTGCCCAGCATCCACTGCCAATTCTGCCCATTGCACTGTTTTCCCTATTCAGAACCATCCCTCCCTCGTACTTGTATGGTCTTGGTCAGGTGGTCCAATAGAAGCCTTCCCCTCAAGCAGGCAGAGAGGAGGATCATGAGCCACGCTGGACCATCGACATACTCCAGTGCTCAGCAAGGTCATGGATCCAGTGACTCTTGAACTCAGCAGCATCTCTTGGGTCTTTCCTGTGATTCCTTCACATCTGTCAAAGAGTACCCTTTAACTTCATGCTTTGGATTTAATTTGCTATTTGCGATTTTTTATAGAACACCAGAACTGAAAAGGAAGCCATTTAAAAGGACCACTTGTCCTTCCCAACCACCACCCAGGCCAAGTACAACCCACTCTTATTGTCCCTCATTGTCAGCCCCCAGTGACACTTGCCAGGAGATATAAGCTGTGCAAAAGCCACACATTTCTCTGTCTTAAGTAAATAGTAGCTTTCAAAATCTACTGAGATTTCTTCTTAATTGTTGCTTAGTAACCATCACAAGATTAGAAGTATTTTCTAGCTTAAAAAATAACACTCTCAAAAACATCACTTAGATATTTAAAATTAAGAAACTGTTCTTAAAATGGAGTTGTTTAAAAACTCAGTTATTATTGTAGCCTAACATCAGACACACAATCCTAAAAATTTAAAAGAAAACAAAAGCTTTAAAAGTTCTATTCTAAAAGTGCAAGTCAATCAGTTGCTCTTTAATATTTCGTCGGACAATGCACACATCGTGCCTCTATTCGCCTTGACAATAGAAGTAATACTGGGTCTTAACACATATATACTAATATGTTAGCAAAATTACACTTCTTCCATATATAGTTATATATTAGATGAATAAGACATAAGCATTAGATGTGGCACCTTGGCTTAGAATGTACCTCTGTATTTAGACAGCTATCCCCTATTAAGAAATAAATATTAACTTATAACATGCACATGGCATAGTGACAGTTTCAGTGCATTTGCCCACAGTGATTGAGGGGTATGTATTGATGGTTACAAGACGGCCCTGGACACTTGGTAGAAAGGAGAGCAGTGACTGATTAGTGATGGCTGCCAAAGGTGTAGGACTCAGCAAGGCAGTAGGCACACCAAGAGTCTGTTCACTCCCTCGCAGCATGAAAAAATCTACTTTTTTCTGCCAGTGGTTGCCTGACCTTTAAGAAGCTGCATTTCCCTGGGTCTCGGTCTACTCATCTTTAAAATGAAGGTTGTGATGAGATGACCTCTAAGGTCCCTTCCAGTTTGAACATTCTGTGATATTCTGAGGGAAGAATAATAATAGCCCTTGTGATTAGCAGTCATAACAGTATGGTGTGTGGCCAGCAAAAGGCAGGAGGAAAAGTGAGCCTATATGTGAAAGCTCTGAAGGCAAGGGAGAGCAAAGGAGGGGACCCTCTCTGAGCTGTTCCACAGTAAACCTGGCTTGGAGGATAATGCCTCAGGAGCAAATTAACATCCCATGAATAAACAGTCCATCATCTTCCCACTGAAATATTTTCAAAAGTTCTTCATAGAATTATTTTGCAAAAAAAGTGACATGTTCATAATTTTAAAAAATACAGATGATTTTCTTTACATATAACCTTTCAGACATGTCTGCACCTCACAGATGGAAATGTGCAGGAGCGTTGGTCAAAATGTTTTTAGCTACAGAACCGTGAAGGTCACTATCTCACAGAGAAGTGCAGAGATCAGGCAGGCTCTGTGACTGGCAGTGTCATGGGGCAGGGGGTTGTGGGCAGGTAGATCTTCTGAGCTCTCTGCTCTAAGAAACTTGTGAAGGCTCTGTCCTAAGGCTAGTTCCCCACATGTTGATTAGATGGTTGCCAGGAGCAATTGGTGTTCTGTGCTTCTTGTTCAATTCCTGAAAAAGACTGCCTTTCTTTCTCAGAAGTGTGAGCAACCTTCCCCTTGCTGCTCTGTGGCCCAAATTGGTTCAGATCAACTCATCTTTGAATCAATATCTGGCAAGGTTGATGGAATTACTGTGAATAGGGAGAGAGAAAGGAAGGGAGAGAGCAGGGAGTGAGCAAAGTAGGGAAGATGGAGGGGTGTAGAAAGGACCCCAGACAACTGAACACTGGTCTGACACTTACATCTAGGGCTCAGTGTTAGAAGCTGGCCTGGCACTCACAGCTAGGCCACAGTGTTCTCCTGCTGGACATAAACAACCTTGCAGAACACCAACAACTCACGAAAGGTCACTCTGAGATTAAGATAAAGTGAGACAAGACAAGGCCACTTGACAAAACGTCTGAGCACCTGACAAAGACAAGGTTACAATATAACACACAAAATACCACACATCTTCCTCCTTTGGCTAATATGAGCGACTGCTGCTTCTTCATGAATTATAGCTTTAGCCTCACTCCATCCTGCCTTCCCCACAGAGATTTATTGAGATACCCAATTACAGAATTGGCCCCCACTTTATGACAGTACTCTGTCCAGAATGAACCTCACTTCCATGGGCCCTCTCCCAACCACCCAAACAGGGCCAAATCCTTTCTAACATATTCTTACTAAGAGGTCCCATGGTTTTCCATGAGTGTATTTTCCCTCCTGTAATAAATAATAAGTCCAACTTAATCAACTCCAAGTGTGTTCCTACTGGCCTATACTGGTTTTAGACCAATGTTTGCCAATATTTTTCCCCATTTTTGCCCTTCACCAAGAAGCCTCTTTAGATATATATATTTTTTCCTATTCATCCCTAACCCATGAAACGTTATAGCACAGATACACTGAACATCTACTTATTTACTGTACACAAATAAGCGCCTTACATATATAAAGAGTAAGGTCTCGGGGTGCCCGGGTAGCTCGGTGGGTTAAGCGTCCGACTTCGGCTCAGGTCATGATCTCACGGTCCGTGAGTTCGAGCCCCGCGTCAGGCTCTGTGCTGACAGCTCAGAGCCTGGAGCCTGTTTCAGATTCTGTATCTCCCTCTCTCTCTGCCCCTCCCCTGTTCATGCTCTGTCTCTCTGCCTCAAAAATAAATAAACATTAAAAAAAAATTAAAAAAGAACTAATAAAAAAAAACCTTTAAAAAAAAGAGTAAGGTCTCCTCAACACACATATACATACACACTCATGAATCAGTTTTCATATTGTTGAGAATAAATTATGTGAGAGTAGAATAAATGTTGGGGAGTCTACCACAATATGTTAAGAAGCACATAGCTTCTTAAAAAATACATTTTTAGGGGAGTATTAACAATAACAGCTAACATTTTAGTGCCTTGTATTACTTTTTAATTATAAACATTAATTATAAGAATTAATATTTTCACACATCTATTACTTTCTACATATGTTAACTCATTTTATCCAACCAAAAACCTTTGTGATTGGTACTAGAATTATCCCCATTTTGTTTTCTTATTTTTGAGAGAGAGAAACAGAGACAGAGAGACACAGCATGAGCAAGGGGAGGGGTAGAGAGGGAGACACAGAATCCGAAGCAGGCTCCAGGTTCTGAGCTGTCAGCACAGAGCCCGATGCGGGGCTTAAACTCCTAAAACATGTGGACATGACCTGAGCCGAGTCTAATGTTCAACTAAATGAACCACCGAGGTGCCTCATTATCCCCATTTTAAAGCTGAAGAAACTGAAGCACAAAGCAGCTGAGTATCAGCCCCAAGTCACACATCAACAGTGCATCAACGGTGGAGACAGCACCATGTGACTGGCCTTCTAACCTTGGGGACATGCTCTTAATCTGGAGGATACACTGCCCTATACTCAACATCCATTCTATAAATACCTGCTAAATGCATACACAAACAAATGAGCAAATATGCATCATGATTTTTAAGACTGTACTTCCCAAGACTTATGAACAAGGCAGTAAAAATTTACAAACATAGGGATAAAGCCTAAAAATAAGATGTCCATTACATAGAAAACCATTTTGGCAGGTATCTTTCAGGGGAATTTAAACACTGTGTTGCCAAACTGTCAAATATTTCAGAGAACTAATCCTGTTCTGTGTGTGTGCATGTGTTTGTCTAACTAGAAAACGGCTTGGTTAAGAAAAGGAGGGAGACAGGGACAGTGGGTCGACAGGACTTTTTTTTCTTCTCCCTAAAAATTAGCAATTAAAAACTGATGATCACATCATGCAACTAACAGAGCCGGCCAAGCTCTGGGTCACCACTGGCCACTGTGGCTCATGTGTGCTCAGTTTTGCTGCTGTACAGCAAAGCCAAGACTCCCTGTCCTCAAGACCACATTTTCTACCTCTTCAGAGCATTCCTCTCACAGAAGAAACCGGATTTGGCACTTCTCATTTTTGTAAGTATCTTTTTGTTTCCAGCACTTCCAGGGAACTTAAGATCCTTAAAAAGCACACCCTCTTCAGAGGTCAAGCGATCTACTCTCAGGACCTCTGCTCAAGTCAGGGCCTTTGATGAAGCTGATTTTACACCATCAGATAGAGGAGGAAAATGGCGTTCGCGGGGAGCATCTGCTGTTTTGTTAAAAATGTGGTTAAAGACATTAACAAAAGTGACATTACCAGCTGTTGTAATGTCAAGCAGCTTAGCTAAACAGTTTTTTATCAAATGACAACATATGACACCCAAATCAATTCCAAACCAATAACACATTGTTACTTGTAACACAGAGCAGAGGGAGAGAGAGAGCAGGAGAGCGAGAGAAGTTAATTAAAATACAAATTCAAATTTCTCCTGAAGCAGGAACCACAGACAACACGATACTGATAATTTTCACAAAAATTTTTTACCTATGCTTCTAACAAAGCAAAAGAGGACCATTCTCCATCCCCGATTTTGACACAGAAACAATGCGATGTCCCTTATAATATCCTTGTCATGGCAAAAAGAAAGGATACTGAATTTCTGGCCCTTAAAATCTGCCTTGTCTTCTGCCCTTGAGCCAAATACCTCCTGAGGAATGTGACGATCGGGAGAAAAGAACGGTCTTGTTCAGCTCCTCTATTTTTATCTGCCCATCATTTTTAATTACCAGGCCATTAAAAGGTGGCAGATCAGTAGCATTGCCAACTGTGTTGTCCTTATGGCTGGAAAGTCTGTGGCAGTCGATACAACGAACACCCTTCTGTATTCATCACAGAGCTTATAAAGGCAAAACTGCCTGCCACAGTCACGGCCACTCCTGAATCAATGTTTGATTTCCCTGAATGTGACCAGGGTAGGGCCTCAACTACGTCTAGTGCTTAGGAATCTGTGGGCACTTCATATTTACAATCATTAATAATGCAATTCACAAATGCCAGGTCCAGTGCCGAGGCCTGAGCTGAGCCTTGCTTCCCTAAGAGTCGACGTGGCACAGTGAACAGGTAAGAAGACACTTCCAAGGGCATCCTTGCTCCTGAAAGAAAAACACAGGGGGATGCTTTGGGGAAAGGATGTTTGCCAGGAACAGAAGGTACACTGCACGTGGAGAGAGTTTCAAGATAAGTAACTCAGGAGGGACCTCCATTTGAGGGAAGAAGCACACTAGAACCAACAGAAGAGATGGAAATAAGCAAGCAGCTGTGTGGCCCTATTTCTATTAAATCAAAGGCAGGGCTGAAAGTCACAGTCAGCATATGCGGACACACACAGAGGGGGCACCTGGGAACATCAATGTGTTTCAGGCTTGCTTGCACCTGCTTCCTCAGGGATCTCAGTGTGTTAGCGCAGGATGGATAAACTCACCCTTATCGGCACAAGTGGGTTGTGCGTCTCTGCTGAGAATGGAATAGAGGCCAAGCGGATGATAACAGCAAGAAGAACGTAAGCCTGATGTTGGAAAGAACTTCCGACAGCAAAGCCGCAGCCAGAACAGGTTGCCAAGAGAAGCATATTAGGGAGAATAGGAGGAAAGGAGAATGTGAAATGTCAGGAGTCCAGCTGTCTGAAGAGACAGGAAAGGGCAGAATGACCTCTTCGAGGTCATTCTAACCCTGTTACCATAGGAAAGAAAAGCTCCCTGGAAAGCATTGGATTTCAGATGTTTAACAGAAGAAAGACCATTTGTACTTTTAAAGATTGGTTTGTCATTTTCTAATAGCTTCCAAGGCAGACCTTTTACTTTCAAAACTAATTTTTACATTTTCTATAGTCACTTGTCTAATTAAATCCTCCATGAACGAAGGGCTAGAATTTGGACCAGACACCAGCAGTGTCAGTTACACATTCAGTACTTGCAGGTGAGACTCCGTTTCCGTAAGTATTTAGAACACAGAATGATGATGGGATTCATGGTAGGGAGGAATCCAGTGTTCTCCTCTATGATAGCATTACTTGTTGAGTGATCTGTATTTGTCAGATGCCTTCCTACAACGTGATATACAGGATTTCATTTAATCCTAACACTAACTTTTTGAGCTGTGTTTCATTTTTACCCCTTGTGCAGATGGGAAACTATCTAGAATAGAAATACCAATTAAAAACAGAAGTCAGGATTGGAACCCAGAACTCATTCTGGAGTATATACTATTAGCACTATACTATATTCCTTCATATAGATTTCTAAAAACAGGGGCACTTGGGTGGCTCAGTAGGTTAAGCATCTGACTCTTGATTTCAGCTCAGGTCATGATGTCATGGTTCCTGAGATGGAGCCCCTCAATGGGTTCCTCGCTCACAGCAGGAAGCCTGCTTGGGATTCTCTCTCTCCCTCTCTCTCTACCCTTTCCCCACGTACTTGCACTTTCTCTTTCTCTCTCTCCCTCTCTCTCTCTCAAAATAAATAAATAAACTTAAAAAAAAACATTTTGCAAGTCATGTTCACAAGTAAATCCTTAATTCTTGTGTGGTTTCCCTGGATATCAGGAAACCTGAATTATAAATGGAATTATCCATTCAGGTAAGTATCTCAACCACAAGACCCACTAGGATCTTTCCTATGAAGAAAGGACTCAGGCTCATAGCTACCTGTCTTTATGGAAGGGTCTAGATATTTTAAAGAAAATTTTAATAAGGAGAATCTACAGAATTCCTGTAGCCTGGGTCACGACTGAAACCAAGAAGGGAAATTTCTGCAGAACTTTCTGCAGAAGACACAGCACGTGCATTATCTCTTTTACTTTCCACGTTGGCCCTACGAGGTGAGCATTATTGTCCCACATGGAAATGCGGGACTAGGAAGGTCAGGCAACATGACCAACTTAACCCAGGTCATAAGAAACAGAGCTAGGATTCCAGCCCAGCTATATTAGGCTCCAAAAGTTGTGTTCTTTTGTGACAACACACACCACAAAGTCACCTCCAAAGGTAGGTACCTGCCTTTCCCACACAAGAGTTCCTGAACCTAGATCTCACCCCATGTGAGATGTCTTCATGGCTGCCTGGGACTCACAAAGCTCTGGAGAGACCACGGCCTGATTCCCTCATGCACATGTCATTCCCACTCTCCATGTTCACTGTTCTCCTGCCGCAGTGGCTTCTTTCAGTTCCCCCCAAGACCCTGTGCCCCTTCCTTTGTACATGTGTCTTCCTGTCCAGGATTCGTCTCCACCTAACTCTACCACCTTGCTGACTCCTGTCCTCCTTCAGAACTCCCTCAAGGATTTCCCTATTGTCCCAAGCCAGGCCAGACCCCCATGCTCCAGAGCAGAGCTTCTCAACCTAGGCACTACTGCTATTTGGGGCCGGGTAATTCTTTGGTGTGAGGTCTATCCTATGCGTTGTGGAAAGCTAGCAACATTCACTAGATGCTCAAACCATCTACCTCTCAGTTGTGAAAGCCAAGGAAGTCTCCAGGCATTGCCAAATTACCTTGGAAGGTAAAGTCACTCCTGGCTGAAAATCACTGGTCTACAGCCTTTTGGAACCACTTTCTTTACCTTTAGAGAATCGCCCCAGTGTGTCAATATGTGCTTGTTTGTGTCAGTATTTGACCATTTCCTCTACTTGACAACGAGTCCCATGAAGGCAGGAATAGTGTTAGCTTCTTCTCATCCCTATATACCTGGTATTCAGAGGTGCATGGCTCAAAGCAGGATTCCAAGAAAAACACACACTTTCTGAACTTGTGCCCGATAAGGGTTTGGTCAGATATCACATACTGAAATCAATAATTGATGGAAGACTGCTGACGCTTTTTTGAACACAAAAATTATGCCACCATAGTTAAGATCTGGGAAGATAAATCCCTGGGCAGGATGACACTGACCAAACAACCAGAACATCAGGAGAACTTCCTGCCAAAGGAGGAGGTAAGGGGTTGTTAGCAGTGCCCCTGCCAGCACAAGGATTTCCAAATGACATCCCAACGTCAGTGAGGCCCTAATTAAAAGAATCTGTTCTTCGGCAAGCGTTGCTGCACAGGCCAGGAACTGCTGGGATGCAGCACATCACATGGACCCGAAAACACATCCCACGACCTGGTGTCTTTGCCCAGCTGTGCTATCCCATGTTTCCCTGATGGAAATGAGAAAACAACGTAACCTCAGCTGACAGGTTTATTAAGACACAGAAGACATGACAGAGGCCCTTTGACATTATAATCTCTAACACAGTCAGGGGGAGATGCTGACTTGCCATCATTATTGAAAGTAATTGGTCAAAAAAAAATATGAGGGAGAAAGAGAATATTCCTATAAAGCTGCCAAGTTAATTATTTGGCCTACAGGTGTGCGCAGACTCTTGACTCACTGCCTATGCGGGGCTTGCCAGCGCTGGGTGCCTCTTCCCCTGCTGCCCCACCCCCACCCTTGCCCTGGGCAGTTGCATCTACAGCAACTAGAGTACATTTAAGGCAGAACTCTACCTTTGTCAAGCTTTCCCTTTGCCCAATTATATTTTCATGCTGGTCCAACTCTTGATGCATCCCTACCACTGTGGTATTTCGGCAAGCCACACTCCAATTTTCCAGGACAGAGAGCCCAGATAAAGACCACTAGCCAGTGTGGCATGAGGCACAGTGTGACAAGGCAAAAGCAAGTTTTCTTCTTCAGACAGAATTTAAGTTCTTAGGAAGGTTAGACCAGCGATCAGAAACCCAAATATTCTATCAAGCCAGGCAGACCATCTAAATGAGTCAAGTAAGACAGATGGGAGTAGAAAGGCAGTGATGAGGACTCTGAAAATCAGGGATGGCATGCTGGGAGCCCAGTGTCACTAGAGGAATCCAAGGAGCTGGTGACACCTGCAACCAGGACCGCAGCCCACCACACACGCACTGAACACTCAAGTTGGATTTATGGGATGGATGAATTCCTATCCAAGAGTCCCCCCCTGTTATTTCCAGGTCCTGGGCTCCAGCTCCAGAACACTTTTTAGGCGTTCACTGACTCACTGAGAGCCTTGAATCTCTGGTGCTTTCAGCACAACTGCCATTTGGAAAGTGATAAACTTATTCAGGAATTTAAAAATGGCAACAAACAGTGACTTGGAACCAATGATGCATGTAGGGAACAGCACAAATATCACTTCTGGAAATGCAGAATCCACAGAACTCATTGCCATAAATGATTTTATTTCTGACTTGTTAGAGGTGGGCAGTACTTAAAGTCACTTGAGAGACCATAACATTTTACAAGAGGCTTGGTAGCCCATCGGGTCTACAAAACGAAGACTAAGAATATCGAAGAAGATTATAATGATTTTCTTCCATTTTCCAAAATAAGAGAAGGCAAAAAGCACTGCCCACACCATTTCTCCTCCAAGAAATGCATTTTCTCCATAACTTAGTACTCACAGAATATATAAATACAATCATACACATATGTATACTCTCAGAAACCATAGAATGTATGTTGTTGGTAGAAAACACAAGCAGTTCAGAAGTGTATAATATGAAAAGTACTGATCTCAGTACTCAGAGATACCCTCAGTGAACAATTTCAGGGAGAGAGGGAGGCAGGTGTAGGAGTGTGTGTGTGTGTAACAGATGGGATTATACTACCACAGAGCACCTATTTTTTCTCTCAACATCTTGGGCATCTTTTTATGTCCACGAATGTATGTTTGCTTTGTTCTTTTTATCCACTGCTCAGTAAATATTCACCGTAAAATACAGAAGGCTGACGTATCTCAATGCTCGTGATAGATAAGTTTCTATAATGTGGGCTCTTTTTTAGCTCTCCAATATTATTAGGCTTAAACGAATTATCAGAATCAACACACGTGACTGACATGGGCTTCTGTTTTACCAATTTAGTTTTATTTAACCTGGACTGGTCTAAAAAGTTATTTAGAAATGCCTGAGTATGAAGGAATGAGGAGAAAAGCATCTCAGAGGAGTGTAAGGAATGGAAAGTGTGTTTTTGAGGAAGGATTGAGGAGACTAGTTATAAATCCTAAGGATTCAGACTTACAGGCCAATTATTCATAGGTACAGTTGAATACATTATACATACTACCTAAGAATTGGAAAGTAGACTCATCTTGGGTTGCTATTTCCAGTCTTCAGAGATACTTGTGCTAAGTGTAAACATACATCAAATGCATGTTCAGTGCATACAACATATGAGACAGCGTGTTGAGCAATGCCAAGGACCTAGCTCATTTAATCCTCATACTTTCCCGGAGAATAATGGACTATAATTACCCAAGCAATCAGCCTCCAGAACCTGGACTCTGTGACCATCACATTCTATCTTTAAAAATGTCAGAGATTTAAGAACAGAAAAAAATTGTGTTGCCTCCTTTTTGTCCTGGGGTTTTCCTCCAAAGGGAAAACAACAACAAATGTTTGCTTTCTCTTTGCCTAGTTAGCTTTCCATTATATTTAGGAAGGCTTGAGGCAGCACCCTGCCAACTTGAACTAACAAAGATTTCAGGGTGAGAAGCAGAGAAGAGCAGGAAGGAAGGACCTTTAGAAACCATTTGTACCCATCTCCCAGAGAGGAGAGGTTAACTTCCTTGGTGTGGCTGGGAGTCCACTTACTCGGCTGCCCCTTTGAGACCATTCATCACTCTTCAAATATGCCAAAAACGCCCCATGCTTTGGTACTTTGTTTGAGCTAGTTCTGCCTGGGAAGCTTCCTCCTTCCCCAGTTTCTCACTTGGGGGAGCCCTCACTTCCACTAGATACCTGTTCAAATTATGTCTCTGCCCCCAACACTCTCTTAGCCCAGGACATGCTTCTGTGTTATTTTCAGCACTTATGAATACAAAGTAACATATATAGTCAAGTGTTTTGTGACTGCCATTGTCACTATAAACCCTGTATGCATCCTCAGTCCCTGAGACAACATCATTACAGGTTTCACAAGCATTTGTCCAATGAGAGATGCATGAAAAGTAGGCAATCTTAAATCAGAATGTCTGTGTATCTGTGTGTGCACACAAATATATATGTGTGTATATGGATACACGTACATATACATTTGCATTTTGTCCTTTAAACTCTTAGATCTTGGATCATCAGGAATTGCGGAGATCCAGTAATAGCACATCAGTGATCCTACCAATATAAGCCAATTGAATTACTAGCACAGGACTCATAGGGTGCTTGGACATTGCAATAATTGCAAAGGAGGACAGTGAGTGAGTGATGAACGAGTAACACTGTTGTGTTATTTGTAGATGAACCTTGAAATCTTTATGAACTTCATGGAAAATCCATTTTTTCTCCTCTTGCGTGTTACAGGGGAAAAAAATGGAGAGGACCCTGCTCAGAGTCCTACTGTAGCTATTAACCTTTATAGAAATTTAAATGTATTAAGTCCCTACAGTTAGCTAGGAATTTATTTCTCATTTTGGTGATGGTGGTCACAGAGGCTCCAAAGATTACGGTTGGTACTCACTGGCGTTCAGGTGGGGGGCTGGTGATAAACACTTGAAAGAATCCCCTGTTAGAAGACAAAAGACTGACAGGCTTCAACCTCCAGAGAGTTATCTTCCTCCCCTTCCCCATGACTGTTAGGCTGGTGGAATTAATCTAACACAGACAGCATATTTTATCCTTCATTTTCAATTATGTTGTCTATTAACAGTTTCCATGAGTACTCTGATTATGAAAGGTTCTCGTTAATGGATCCCTGCCAATACCAACCATCAAGCTAATGACCTGTGCTTGCCAGCTTCAAGGTGAAGGACCACTCTTGGGCATATTTCCCCAGGACTCAAAGAAGAATCCCCTCTGCAAATGATCTTGGAGTAGCAGGTGTGCTCCACATCCCCGCCAAAGGATTTCCCAGCTCAGAGTGAGGGCATTAAGAGAGGACGAAAGGAAATCTACTAAGTCATATTGGTGCAGATTATTGACTTCACTCTTAAGGAAGATAAAATAAAAGGAAGAGACTTGCCTTTAAAGGTGAGATCGGGATGTTTATCCTGCATTTCATCAATGTCAGCTTTTATGTGTTGGGTGACAGTCTATATCCTGTGTCTTGTCAATGGCACCATACGGTGCAGATAAAAGGTTGAAGGTTATTTCTGTAACGATTGATACTCTTTCTGCCACAGCAGTTAAGCCTTGGCAGATTCTTCCTTTTTCCTCCGCTCTGGTGAATCCTGTTTAAAGCTTTTGAGTGAAAGAGCTGCAGACCCAGCAGACATCAAACCTTAAACACTGACTTGACATATTGGGATGCGTGATGCGATTCACCACCCAGCTTTGAGCCCCTTCAGGAGCACCGGAAACACAGTTGGAGGATTGTGTGAACACAGGGTAAAAGTTCATGGATGACCTACATTGTCACTGGCTTCTCTTCAGTCAAATCAGAAAAATGCTTTGGGTCAGCACACTTCTTCCGCTAATGGAAAGATTGGACTTGGGTCATGGAAAAATGTGCAGGTAAGTTAGTCCACAACTGACCCCATCCTTCCTACTTTACAAACCTCAATCAAATGACGCACAGGAATTCTAATGAAACAAACTGGATATTTGAAGACTCTCAGTGAAATCTCTTTGGGGTAGTGAAATACCCTTGAAAACTGTGGAACACAGCAACACAAATAAACACAAACAAGGTAGAAATAAATACGCATCACTGCCAGGGTAGGAGATAAGGAAACAGCTGCAAAAAATGTTTGCTGTTTTGTAAGTTTTATATAGGAAACTTTTTTGTAAGTTTTATAGGTGTGTGGGGAGAATAAGCATAACAAAAACCTTAAAAACTCTTTTTTTGTAGAAACCACTATTTTAAATTGACACATTATAAACCAAAGTGAGACCATTTTGCAACTCCACGGACAAACAGAAAATATTAAGTCCCTTAAAAATATCATTGTCTATGTCGTCACATCAAAGGTGAGGATGCACCTCAGCATATTCCAGGAAAGTTCACAGTGGGCCAGTGGCCATGAGGGTTCTCACACATCTTCAGGAGACAAAAGCTCCCCAGGGAAGGGAAACCAGGCTGCCTGGTGACATTCAGCAGAAACCTCTAGACTATTAGGAGAACTTGGATCCACATGGCCACACAAACTTCAACAGAAGCATTCCACAAAGGGAAAAAAAAAACAAAAAACAATTCTCAGAGGGAAGCTGTAGAATAAAAATGTGAACACAGAAAACCTATAGCACTAATCTGTAATGTGCTTCAACAGGCCAGAAAACAAACAAACAAACAAACAAACAAAAAAAGTATAGTAGTAGACATGCCAGAAATTATAACGCTATATGGAAGAGATGTCTGCTGTTTCTGATTACCCAACACCCACTACTCCTATCTAATTTTCCTTCGGAAGAATCATTTTCACCTACTTTTAGTCCACAGATTTGCAGAGCGGGCCCCTCGGGAACAAGCATGTGACCAAAATGAACATTCCATCCCCTGACTTCATCCTACTTATAAGAGTTGGTCTAAGGATTTTGTTGAAACTACTGGACAGTGGTTTAATAAGATTGTCCGAGGCAGGTGGGGTCATATGTAGGCTAGTGACCATCTTTGTCATGATATAAGAAAAACCTTCAAGAGAATAAAGGTATCATAAAAGAAAGTAGAGTGAAGAGACTAATAGATATGCCTAAAAATATAGGAATCTCTACAGGCAGTCATGAATGAAGCTAGGCATTCTTGTTATTCGAGTCAATAACTTCTCTGGTTTGCTTAAGTTACTTTGATACATCTCTATCACTTGCAATTGATAATCCATTCCAGGTATAATGTAAATGTGGCACGATCTTTACAAGTACAAACTGCCTTAGCAAAAAGACCATGTCTTGATCACCAGTGTAACATCAGCCCTTAGAACAACAATTGATGTGAGAAGACTTTGGATAGTTGTTCCATGAATAGACAAAATTTTTTAAAATGGATCTTTTTTGACCCCAGAATTATCTCCAAAATTCACAGCTTTTAAAAATGAAAGATAATCAAATCAGGTTTATCCTTTTCATCAAAATCCCAGCAAGAACAAACAGTGGGAAAAACTCATGTTCTCCTATATCTATCTGACCCCAAACAAATTAATATTTCCACACAATATTCAGTTTTTGGCAGATGTTTATGACTAGATAACCTACATACCATATTTTCAGTGAATAAGCCTATTTAATTATCCACTTACAAACAGTAGCACCAGTGCAAAAGTATTAAGCTATTTTCCCAAGAAGGTGGCATGTGACCCCAAATCCATGGTTTCTAGAGGTGGCCAGAGAAGCACAAACAAGGACCCAACTTCCTGGGGAGAGCTAAAAACTTACTTAGAAGGAAAATACCCAATTTCCTATCCCTAGCTGATACCAGGGTCCAGGTAAAATTAAACATTTTTCTAAGACCCTTCTTTTTCTATTTTTAAAAATATTTTTATATAGTTTTAATTTTTAAATATAATTTATTGTCAAATTGGCTAACATACAGTGTGTACAGTGTGCTCTTGGTTTTGGGGGTAGATTCTCATGATTCATCGCTTACATCCAGTGCTCATCCCAACAAGTGCCCTCCTCAATGCCCATCACCCATTTTCCCCTTTCCCCTACCCCCCACCAACTCTCAGTTTGTTCTCTGTATTTAAGAGTCTCTTATGGTTTGCCTCCCTCAATCTTTGTTTGTAACCATTTTTTTTCCTCTTCCCTTCCCCCATGGTCTTTCTATTTCTGTTAGAAATGTAAAATGTTTCTATCTTTTAATGTAACTTCACTACTACATTTTTCTTTCCTAATTGTTAATACGGTATTTTTAAGGGACACATTTTTTTAAGTACCTTTTCTCTTTGCGCTAATGCAAAACAAACTGTTGTGTATTTTTTTCCCTAAAAATGACTTCAAACTGTTGTTTCCTATGCTATATTTTGCAGCAAATAAAATGTCTCTTCCTCTTTTACAAAAAAAACCCTCAGATCTCAGATCACTATCAATGAGAGGAAAATTTTAAGCACTTGGAACTCTCTGGGCTACGTCTTATTTGGCCATATGATATGGTATCCCAATTATACCTTGCCATCTAATGAGAGTTTATTGTCACAAAGCAAACTTCTCACAGTGTAGAGAAATTCCAGAGAAGACAATCAATTGTAGATGCCAACTAGAGGTTGAATAGCTGAATGACTTCCATTCATGTTCCAACGCAAATGTACAATTCCAGAGTAAAAGTGCTACTTTCAGCTTTTGTTAGGATCTAGTACTTGTTGACTTTTTAAGTTACAACCTCTCATTCTTGAGGTCATATTTTTATTTCAAATTGATCCTTCCTTCTTTTCTTCATTCAATATTTATTAAACACCTTTGATGGGTTAGGTAGGAAGCCAGTGCTAGGAACATAATGATGTGCAAAGGTCTACATAGTCCAAGCTTTTCTGCAAAGTTCAGGCTCATAGGGGAGACAGATATGATTTAAATCATCATATAAGTAAACATGTATAGGAGAATCAAACAGATTGGAGAGTCCAAAGAGGCCTACTGAGGGAGTGGAGATGTAAGCTGAGGGCAGGTATTCAATAGACCTAGAAGTTGTGCGTGTTGCAGGGGACAGAGGAAGATGGGTAGGGCATAAAAATATGGGAAAACAAAACACAACAGGAACAGACACTCTGCAGTGGGAAAAAATGACCAGTGACTGGACACCAGCACAAAACTGGTATATTTAGGACAAGACGGCAGGGGAGAGGCCACACCAACAAGGACTTTCTAGGATGCTTCAGGCTGGAGGTCATTATCCTACCAGTAACAGGAATGACCCAACTTATTTCATTAATAAAACAAAACTCGTTTACATTCAACACATTTCAGTAGAACTGATAGAGAAAATCCCACTGCATATTCTCCTTGTTTTGCCTAAATATTACCTAATGAAACATATTTCTCCTACCTTCATTTTTCATGTGTATACCATGTCTAAGGGTCCTGCAACATTGTTTTCTTTGCTCTTCTGATAATCACAATAACAATAATTTAAAATAGTAATGACTAGGGACATCTGGATGGCTCAGCCGGTTAAGTGTCAGACTTTGGCTCAGGTCATGACCTCATCATTTGTGGGCTGGAGCCCCACGCTGAGCTCTGTGCTGACACCTCAGAGCCTGGAACCTGCTTCGAATTCTGTGTCTCCTTCTCACTCTGCCCCTCACCTGCTTGTACTCTATCTCCCTCTGTCTCTCAAAAATAAATGAATGTTAAAATTTTTTAAATAGTAATGGTTATAAATCATAGTGAAAGCAGCCAAAATTTGCGGAAGACTCATTATGGGCAACACCTTAAACCAATAGCTTTCTATGCAAGTCCACACCGAAGTTGGCTTTAACCTTAAAAATTCTTTATTATCATCACATCATAAGTTGAGACTCAGAAAATACCATTTGACCAAAATTGCACACTAATGAGTAGCCAAATTGGTACATGACTACAAGTCTATTTGAATTTAAGGTCTACACTTTTTTTTTTTAAGTTGATTCCTTTATTTTGAGAGGGAGCAAGACAGAGAGAGAACAAGTATACGTGAGGGAAAAGCAAAGACAGAGTGGAGACAGAAAATCCCAAGCAGGCTCCACGCTGCCAGTGTGGAGCCCAACTCGGGGCTCAGTTCCACAAACCGTGAGATCATGACCTAAGCCAAAATTAAGAGTCAGACACTCAACTGACTGAGCCACCCAGGTGCCCCAGTAAAGGTTATCTTTTAAAAATGAAAATGAAGGGTGCCAGGGTGGCTCAACCAGTTAAGTGCCCGACTTCACCTCAGGTCATGATCTCACAACTTGTGGGTTGGAGCCCCGGGTTGGGCTCTGCTGACAGCTCAGAACCGGGAGCCTGTTTCAGATTCTGTGTCTCCCTCTATCTCTCTATGCCCCTCTCCTGCCCTTCCCCTGCTCATGATCTGTCTCTCTCTCCTTCAAAAATAAGTAAACAATTGGGATGAGCACTGGGTGTTGTATGGAAACCAATCTGACAATAAATCTCATATTTAAGAAAAGAAAATCTCAAAAAAATAAGCAAACAAATTTTTTTTAATTTAAAAAGAAAATGAGAAAAATGAAACCATCCCATTAGAGAAGTAATCTACATTTGCAGACAAGTAGGAGGAACATTCTAGTTTCTCTTGGAAGGAAGTTCAGGACTTACATACCAGTGATGAGGTTACATGTAGCCAAAAGAACTGCTTCATTTGGCCAATCATATGTGTAAATGTTTTATGTCATTTGCTAATATAAAATGAAGAACTGTTACATAAAGATCCAGACTTCCCACTCTTTTTAGAAATATTGGATATTTTGGCCACAGTTTTCTAGAGCTCAGGAGACACAGGGTGTTGAACCCTTGAAGAAACAAAGTCTCTCCAGTTTGACCCAAATCTCAGCAGGCCCATCTAATTAATTTCCATTACCCGATAGGCTGTTGTCAACACCTGGGCTGTTGCCTATGAAGCAACTTCTGCCTATGAAGAAAGTCAGATGCCATAGCCTGATTAATCTTACACATCCCTATCTAAGAAAGGAAGTCCTATGAAGAAAAAGCAAAAAAGCAAAAACCGACTGTCTCTAAGGCGTGTGACACGGGTAAATTTCAAAGGTGAAGACAGAGGCTTGATGGCCTGGGGACACCTACCCCTGGGATTATTGCCCTGCCTGCCCACCTAAGGCTTCTAATGAGGTTTTCTCAGCCACGCGCCTTTGTTTGACCCATTATTCCTCCTTCACATCTTAATGTATATTTCAATTCCTCCAGGATGCCTTCCCAAATCCTCCACATCTAGATTAAATAACCCTCCCGTGTCTCAGTATAACATTGTTCCAGAAGCACCTACATAATTTGCAGTGCCCGATACAAAATGGCAATCAATGTAGGGTCCCCTGTTCAAAGTTATGAAGAATCTCAACACAGTGACAGCAGGGGATTAAGCTAAGTTGGTGGAGGGGCATGGGAGAGGGTGGCCTTCTGATGCTGGAGCCCTGAGCAGCTACACAGGACACAGGTCCACGGAGAAGATGCTGCAATTTTCTCCTCCGTTGTACATGCTTCCCTTCACTGCCATTGCGTCTTCTTGCCTTTGAATCACCCCAGCAGAAAGTGCAATACCTGGCATGTAGTAAACTTTAAGAAATATGAGTTGACTGACTCAATGAAAGGATGGGGGTGGATAATGATTAAACTACCATAAAATCCTGAGCTATTGTTCTAATATCCATTGTTAGCTGCTCCACAAATGCTCCTTCAAATTTTATCTTCTGTAACGATGACACTATGTCAACCTATCCACAGAGCCTGGCGATGTTAATGCTGCATGTTAATAAAACCCCTGTCTTTCCCCACAGAGCTAGATATTTATTAACACAAAACTTTAGAATCTAGATAATCAGGGCACAGTACGCTGAATGCCTACGTACCAAAGCCGTGCAAAGCTTGAGTGAGACATGTTGCTACATTAAACATATAACTAATGTTACCTAAAGAGGAGAAGGTAGAATTGTGAGTAGGGTGACGCCCCCCATTATTAGCTTGGAAATGATCACTTGCTTGTGAGTCTGTGTTATGGGGCATGTCTCAGGGTCTGAGATAATGGCATTACCACACATTAGCTCCTTCTAGTTAGTCATAATATCTTAGAAGTGAGAAGTTGGGGGAAGGAGAGGAGAAAAGGTAAAAGCCAAACAAAAAGACTAAACTATTTGTACTCAGTATAATGGCTCTTTGCAAGGTCTAAATGGCAACATTAGCAAAATTATAAAGTACACCTCAGAAGACAGAGGCCAGAGAGCAGACAAAAACTTTGTAGTGTATTTCATATATTCACAAGAGACAGTAAAGATGAGAAATGTAGAGTTTTTCAGAGCAGCAGTAGGGTAAAAACCTCTACCTCCTTTAAAAATTAGGGCACTACTAAATGCTGAAAGCAGCTCTTCAAGTTGGAATAAAAGGGCATTCATTAATTGCATGAAAATATATTACACACCGATAAAGGTAAGTATATAGTGAAAATCAAAACACTCTAATACTATAATATGGTGATGTGTTAACCACTTTAATGAGAAGATTAGATGACAGAACTATTAATAGTAACTACAACTATATCAATGTGTTAATGAAGGCACAATATAAAAATAGGTAAAGGGTGACATCAAAACATAAAAAGGGGAGATTAAAGAACAGAGTTTTTGTATGCAATCAAAGTTAAGCTGTTATCAGCATAAAATAGACCATTAGATCTAGAAGATGTTTTATGTAAGTCTCATGGTAACCACAAAGCAAAAACCTACAGTAGATATACAAAAGACAAGGAGAAGGGAATCAAGACATAGCACCATAGAAAATCATCAACTCACAAAGGAAGACAGAAAGAGAGGAAGAAAGGAATAAGAGAAAAGCATAAGATGGCATTAATATAAAACAATTTTCAGGAAATTTAAGAAGGTTGAAATCATACCAAGGATTTGTTTTCCCCACCACATGGAATGAAATCAGAAATCAAGAGGAAAGCTGGAACATCTACAAGCTTCTGGAAACTAAACAACACCATGCTGAACAAACAACAGGCCAAAGAGGAAGTTGAAAAAACATCTGAAAACAAATAAAAATGGAAACACAACACAGTCACACCTATGGGATGCTGTAAAAACAATTCTTAGAGGGAAGTTTATAGTGATAAATACATATAGGAAGATCACAAATAAATATCCTGGCTTTACACCTGAAGGAACTAGCAAAAGAAGTCCAAAGATAGCAAAACGAAGGAAGTAACAAAGATGAGAGCAGAAATCAATGAGGTAGAAATCAGAAACACAATAGAAAAGATCAATACAACTAAGAGCTGATTTTTTTGAAAGATAAAACAGACAAACTGTTAGCTAGACTAAGGAAAAAAATACCAAAAATCATAAATTAAAAATATATTACAAATGATTCTACAGAAATACATAGGATCATAACAGACTACTATGAACAATTATATGCCAATAAACCAGATAACCTGGAAGAAATGAACAAATACTTCTGTAGAAACACATAACGTACCAAAGAATGAATCACAAAGGAATAGAAAATCTGAAGACACTAATAATGAGTAAGGAGATTTTATCACTAATCAAAATCTTCCCAACACAGAAAAGCCCAGGACCAAATGGCTTCACTGGTGAATTCTACAAAACTTTTGGAGAATAATTAACACCAATGCTTCGTAAACTATTTCAAAATACTGAACAGGGAACACTGCCAAAACCATTTTACAAAGCCAGCATAACCCTGATACCAAAACCAGCTAAGGATACTGCAAGGGAACAGACCAATATCCCTGATGAATATAGATGCAAAAATTCTTGACAAAGTAATAGAAAGACAAATTCAACAATACATTATCAATAACACATTAAAAGGATCATACACCATAACTATGTGGGATTTATTATTGGGATTCAAGAATGTTTCAACACAGACTAATCAAGAAATATGATACATCACATTAAATACAATGAAAGACAAAAATCATATGATCATTTCAACAGGTGCAGGAAAAGTATTTGACAAAATACAACATCATTTCATATGAAAAACTGTCAACAAATTGGGTACAGAAGAAACATACCTCAACATAATAAAGGCAGTATATGGTAAACCCACAGATAACATGATACTCAATAATGAAAGATTGAAACTTTTCCTCTAAGCCCAGGAACAGGACAGTGGGGCCCACTCTTATCACTCCTGATCAACATAGTACTAGAAGTCCCAAGCAGACCAAGTAGGCAGGTCAAGGAAATAAAAAGCATCCAATCTGAGCAGGAATTAACCTGTTGTTAATTACAGGTGATATGTTCTTATATATAAAAATTCCAAAAGACTCAACCAAAATATCCTTTAAACTAATCAGCAAGTTCAGTAAAGTTGTAGGACATAAAATCAACATACAAGCGGTTGTGTTTCTATACAGTAACAACTAAATATCTGAAAGAGAAAATAAAAAAAAAAAAACGATCCCATTTTCAATGGCATGAAAACCAATAAAATGCTTAGGAATAAACATAACTGAGAAGGTAAAAAAAAATTCACTCAAAAAATTAAAAATAGAACTACCATATGATTCAACACATTAATGGGTATATACCCAAAAGAAATGAAATGAGAATCTCAGAGGTATCTACATTCTAATTTTCAATATAGCATTACTCACAACAGCCATAATATGTAAACTGCCTAAGTGTCTATGGAAGAATGGATAAAGAAGATATGGTGTGTGTGTGTGTGTGTGTGTGTGTGTGTGTGTGTGTAAATATTCAGGCATAAGAAGAAAATCCTGCCATTTGGGACAACATAGACTTCAAGGGCACCATGCTAAGTGAAGTCAGAGAAAGACAAATACTGTAAGAGAGTACTTATATGTGGAATCTAAAAAGGCTGACGTCACAGAAACAGAGTTTAGAATAGTGGTCACCAGGAGCTTGGGGGTAGAGGAAGGAGGGAGATGATCAGCAAAGGGTAAAAACTTCCATTATAGTTAACAGTACTGTACTGTACACAGGTAAGTTGCTAAGAGAGTGTATCTTAAATGTTCTCACCACACACACCTGCACATACACACACACACACACACACACAGGTAATTATGTGAGATGATGGAGGTATTCACTACTCTTTTAATTATTCTACAGTATATACATATATCAAATCAACACATTGTATACCTTAAGCTTACACAATGCTATATGTCAATTATATATTGCTAAAGCTGGAGAAATATAATTAGGGAAACACCAACAAATCTTTCACCAACTGGAAGTCAAAGGAATACAGGACTCAAAGCCATTAACAATGCCACACTTTAAACTAGCAGAAGCCAGTGGAGTTAATAAATGTTAATTACTTGGTTCAACCCAGATAAATCAGGAGACAGTTTTTAGTTCCAACAGAAATTTCTGTGATAATAGACACATTCTGTATTTATTCTGTCCAAAATAGTATCCACTAGCCACATATATCTCTTGAGAATTGGAAATGGGGCTAGCATAACTAGAAAAAAAATTCTTAAATACTATTTAGTAGCAATTAATTTAGGTTTCTATTTAAATAGCCACAGAGTCTAGGAGCAACTATATAGGACAGAGAAGTTCTAGAGTAACAGTGACCCAGCAAAACCCAAGAGAAGATGTTTGCAGATTAGTCAGATATTAATAAGAATATGGAAATACTCTCAAGTAGAATTTACCTGCATTTTATGAAGTAATCAAAATGGCCTTGTGCAAGGTGCTGAAATTAAAATTCCTCAGGTTTTGAGGCTGTATGGTATAGAAACAAACATCTGACAACTGTCATATGGAAATGGACAATCCCCTGGCTAGTCAAGGTAAGGAAAGAGTAGGGAGTAATGCACGTTGAATAAATCAGAGCTCATGGTGGGGCTGGAGTATCCCAAGGACTTGCAAACATTTGGAGAGTCAGGTTCCCCCACAGGCTGCCATCTTACAAACATGAGTACAGGGAAAGACTAATAGGAGGGAGAAGAGATTTCACTTGTACAGGAAGCTTGTTTACAGAAAAGCGCTGTATCAATCATGCGTCACTGGAAGTCCTGCTGTGGCTTTCAATGCCAAGCCATAAAATCTGTTCCCTGGAAATGGGAACCCCTCTTGGCTACTGAGTGCTTTCTCTCTTTTGGGTGAAAGAGGTCATGGAAAGAAACCGAGAAGGGCAAAGCAAGGAAAAATGCAGGGAATTGAAAGAAGACCAGAAACAGGGAAAAGAAACAGAGGTAAAGTAGTAGAAGGACATGAAGTGCTCTTAAGGAGATGCAATGCTCCCAGGGAGAAAATAACGAAGAATCAGAGGGGAGCAAGCGAGAGCATGCCCGAGCAGCTAGCAAGGACCTTTGGGAACATATGTACAAAATCACAAATTACACACATGCTCCCTAGGGATGAAAAATGCTAGACATAAAACTAAGTACCTATTATTAAATAGAAAGAAGGGAGAGAAAAAGGAGTCAGGAAAACGATACAGTAAGCCAAGGCCAACACGAAACAAAACAAAGCTAAAGCAACTTGACCTAGAATCTAACAGGAGTGAGTCACTCAGTTCAGAAAAAAATGAAAATGCCAGACAAACGTACTAGCACAATCAGCTGAGACAAAACTTAATGCATTAGTACAGATATTGGTAGCTCAGAGGAATTTCTTATAATCAATTTGTCTCTAACACTGTAGTTTCAAATTAAAAAACAAAACAAAGCAAAACCTTAAGTACAAGCTATGCTTCTAAATGCATTCCCTTCACATAGCAGTAGGTCAAAACAAACAGGCTTACCAGGGCTAGAAAACAGACAAATTCCATCTTGTAACACACCATGGAGTAAGGTGTTTATTGAAAGTACCAGCTTTAGCACCGTTGTTTTGCACTTTGAGGTTAGGGATTTCTGAATCAGTTCCTAAGGTATTACTACTACCCGTGCTTTCAACAATGTCAGCCCAGATATAACTAGGCCAAACCAAGTGACACCCTCATGTCTGTCTCAGGTACAGATAAAGAATTCTCTCCCTATCAAGATCTCTCTCTCCCGCTGTCTAAAAAGGATTCCCACAAAAATGCTGTCATTTCCTTTGCTTTATCACAATTACATTTTGGTCTAAGACTGGGTCAGAGCAGTGAATCTGAGGGGAGGCCAGAAATTAACCACCCCCCCTCCGAGTATCTTTAGTTGCTGGTACATTACACAAAATTAATATCACAAAGGGAAGTTCCTAGTGTCCTTCGATGCCAACAGTTCTGACCATGGAAATGGATACTTACAACTGCTTTCATTTCCACTGCAGCCTTGGGTACCAGCCTTATACTCAACATGAAGGGCCCTAAATTACCTATTTCATAAACAATATAAGATGAAATTTCAGCTAAGGAAGAATTTAAGAGAAGTGAAGAAAGACACGGGACTAATTAGTGCCTGAGACACAAATGGAATTTCTAATTCCCACACCTGATTCTTCAGCATATACCACCTGTAATAAAGCCCATCTTTTTTTTCATTTAAGAATTGTTAAACTTCCCCAATGGGTCCTCAAGGAAAACCATCACTAGTGTAAGGAAGTACAGATTTAACAAGTCAGATTTACTTCTTCAACCCTAAGTTTTAAATAACACTTTATTCACTATTTCAGGCTTCCCACCTCACTCCACCTCCCTCCCCCAAAATCTCTTCTTCAGGACTCTAGACCCACATGATGTACCCTGAAGAAAGTCTTTCACAGAGCAAACAAAGCAAGAAAATTTCAAGTACTAAATTATCTTCCTGGATATTTGCCATGGAAGGAACATATTAAAGGTTCTGAGAAGTTCTGCAGTAAAGAAAGAAGATTTTTCCCCTAGCCTTCTCCCAAATGGTTTGGGCTTGGAATTGCTTTTCCTTTGTTCTCTCTATAAAACCTTAGTTATCATCATCATATATCTAGACAGACTCCCATAAAATACACTTCAGGAAACACAGGCACACCTGTAAGCTAATCATACTATAAGACTCTTAATACACAGTAGGTATAACACAGAGTAGGCAAAAAGAAGAAAACAAAAGATTCTGCTCCTCAGAATTAGTTCTTCATGAGCAGGAAAACAAGAAAGAACTAGCATGTATTGTCATCTGCTGTGGGGTGACATTCCACGTGAAGTTTTTCAAACTCAGTGAATCATCACAATCCTATGGTGGTTATCAACATTCTGTTTCATGCAGAAGAGGACACTGAAGAGCAGGAATGTCTTAGGTCCCTCCCAGGGTCACAAGACCAAGAAATGGCAGGGCAGGGACATTAAAGCCCTGTGCTGTATACCCTCAGCAACAAAGAAGTCATCTTTTCACACTACGCAGATCTCTGAGAAACTAACCCATTTTGAAATATTTGTCCTGTGTGACATCACAATATTGTTAATGGTTCCCCTCTCTTTCCAACTGTCTGCTTAGTATAATGAAATGAAACCATTAAAATGGAAATTCAACTTGTTCTGTGACTTTGTCTTTGTCAGAATATGCCAAAGTAAATCAATGTGAGATTTTTGGAGGGCATGCCATTTTTTTTTTTTAAGGAACAGGGTCTTTCTGCCAGGATAGAAGGCTCTACAGAAATTAAAATATATAGCTACAGGGGCACCTGGGTGGCTCAGTCTGTGAAGCGTCCGACTTCAGCTCAGGTCATGATCTCACCATTCGTGAGAGGCTTGTGTTGAGCTCTGTGCTGACAGCTCGGAGCCTGAAGCCTGCTTCGGATTCTGTGTCTCCCTCTCTCTCTGCCCCACCCCAACTCCTACTCTGCCTCTCTCAAAAATAAATAAACATTAAAAAATGTTTTTTAAATATACATATAGCTATAGAACCTCAGATATCAGGCTGTGATACAGGTTTCTTTGGGTTACAAGAAACATGCAACAGGTTGTTTTGTTTTGTTTTTTAAGAAACCCAGTGACAGGTAAACAGGCAAGCCTGTGTGCCAAACTACAACCAACGTCTCCAACACTAAAGAAACCCCAAGCTTCCTTTCATCTCTCCCTGACATCTTGGTCATTCTACCTTGGTTTCCTTGGTTTTCCTTGCTACGTGAGAGGAGAGAGCTATGAATAATTCTCCAGTAAATCTCTCTTTCTTGACGGCTGAGACCAAGTAGATTCAAGGTGAAATCTGAGCCACAATTCTAAATGTTCTGAGGAACAGGCCTTGACCTTTGGTGCAGCTTTCCATGATGGGTGCTCTAGCACATACACATGGCCAGTGGAAATCTCCTAACAGTTAACCACACAGATTGGGGAAGAGCCATGTCCAGACATCATGATAGGTGATGCCATCCAGGTGACAAAAAGAATCTACGAGGACTTGAACAAAAGCACACAAGCCCTTCAATTAAAAAAAAAAAAAAAAATCACAATATCCAAGTGGTGTCTTCTGTTTTGTTTTTTGTTTTTTTTAAGTGAGAGATAGAGGCCACGGAGGGGTCCGGGGAGGGGGTGAGGGAGAGAGAAAATCCTAAACAGTCTCCATGCTCAGCACAGAGCTGGAAATGGGGTTTGATCCCAGGACCCTGGGATCATGACCTGAGCAGAAACCAAGAGTTGGATGCTCAACCGACTGAGCCACTCAGGCGCCCCTCCAAGTGGTTTTTAACTAGGAAGATCAAAGGCGAGGGTGAACAGTGAGTCAAGTTTTAAATGAAAACTAGAGAAATCTACCATGCTGTTATAATAAAAAGACCCCAACTCGTGCTTATACTGAAGACATCAAAAGGATAGAGGGGAAAAAACCTTTCATACCTGCCAGAAAATCATGAAAACATGACAGGGTGGTTTGGGTTTGCCAGAATTAAGGGGCCGCCTGTGGTTCCACATGTTGCCCCATCCCAATCCCAGTCCTTGAAAGAAACAAAAAGGAAGCTGAAGGAATTTTCACTGAGACAAAAGGAATCAAAAATGGAATCTGCCAATGAATTTTTCTGTTCTGCAAGAAACATCCTGAAGTACTGTTGCTAACAGCTTCTTTATGATTTTTTAACTCCTTTTTTCTTTTTTGTCTTAGGCGTTCAGGATGATATTTTATTTTTTTAATCCTAATTTTAATTAGAAAAACAGGGCATATGTTGTAAAAATGAAGAGAGGTCATTTCTGACTTGGTGTAGATTCTCCTCCAGAAAAAGTAATGAGCGTTCTTTTCAGAACCTAAATAAAAGACCAAATATAAATTCTAGAATTCAAATCTGTAGCCAGGTGGACCAAGCACAATTTTCATAATTTCTCTTTAAATGACTATATTATAAAATTAAATAGAGAGAACTAAGTATCCTGATATGACCTCATATTGCATGTATAACATTAAAATAGTCTATATATTTTAATCAAACTAACCATGCTGTGTTTGGTAATCTTGAAATTTAATTTCCTATTCTGGTTTGTTTTTTAATTTTTTTTAAAGTTTATTTTGAGAGAGAGACAGACAGATAGATAGACAGACAGAAAGCAGGGGAGAGGCAGAAAGAGGGAAAGAGAGAGAATCCCAAGCAGGCTCCACATGACTGGCACAAAGCGTGATGTGGGGCTCAAACTCAAGAAGCCAAGAGATCATGACCTGAGTTGAAACCAGGAGTCGGACACTTAATTGACTGAGCCACCCAGGTGCCCCTAATTTCCTATTTTAAAATATGATTCAGGAAGAAAAGTTACAGTTCTTTGATACTGCCATGAATTAAACTGTTACACTGATGGGGGCTTCTAACCAAACACCTATGTGAAATCACAAAGAAGTCTGAATGTTATAAAGAATTTCTACAATGATTCTACAGACTACAGATTGTCATATTCATTTGAAAGATGGGGCCACCTAGATTCAGAAAGGTACGGTATCTTCTCAAGAACATACAGATAAAGGTTTAGGGATCCCAACCCCATTATAAAGTCAGGACCATCCCTGTTACCAGTAGCATTTAGAAAAAAGAGGAGCAGAGTTTAGGTTATCGGTAAAGACATCTTCATAAGTACAAAACCCCCTTGTAATAATGAAAAGTAAAACTTGGTACTGTTGTGATTTGGTCTCATATTGTCAAGTTGAAACAGTTCAAAGCTCTTCAGCATTTACTGACTTTAATTTCTATTCCCATAGCTCTTTATAGCCTACATGAATGATCACATTATCTTATTATGACACTATTATGCCCTTCGTTTTTAATAGGTATTTATTAATTTATTCTATATCTCACTTCAAATGAAACTTGAGGTGTTTTCTATCTTTGACACACAGCCCTCCAATGATCCCTAATTGCTGTTACTGCCCTCATACAACTAGGTCTTAGCAACCCTACAGGTTCATGCAGCAACCCTTTCATATCTGCTTCTCTATAAACAAAAAATCAGGAATATGGAAGGGCCCAGATGGATGGTAGCACAAAATTCCCATAAAAGAGACACGTGTCGTTGGGTTGGGTTCCTCCAGATTCTCTAGGCAACATCAACTGTTCATGCACCCAAAGACAATCCATGGTGCATCAGCTCTGTCAGAGCAGGGCCTAGCGCCTTTAAATAGCGTAAAGCATGTCAGCAGATTGTTTCTGTTCATATTTAGCTGCATCTAGTCACAGTAGGAAAAATCGTGGTTGGTTTTCTTTTTTAAAACTTGGTCCAAAGAGGGGTGCCTGGGTGGCTTAGTCAATTAAGCATCTGACTTTGGCTCAGGTCATGATCTCATGGCTCATGAGTTCGAGCCCGACACATCTGTCAGTGCAGAACCCACTTCAGACTCTCTGTCCCCCTCTCTCTGCCCCTCCCTGTGCATTCTCTCTCTTTCAAAAATAAATAAACATTAAAAAAAAAAGAACTTGTTCAAAGAGTATTAGGTCCTTCCTTTTGTTCTCTATGAAAGTGAACATGGGATGGGGGATAACAAGCAGAAAATTAAAATCAAAGAAAATGTGAACAGAGTTTCTCTCCTTTAAAAGAGATCCTAGCAACAGTTTAAGGAAACTTTAAAGGAAAAAATGATGTAGTCCTCTATCTCTCTCAGCCTCTCATATGAAGTATCACTTTCAACAGAATGAGGTGAAATGGAAAATATCAAGAAAAACTGGAGTGGGAGTACTATTTTGTTTGGGGTCAACAACACCACTAACAAGTTAGACTGAAACAGGCTCCCCAATCCTACCAGGCAGACCTAGATGGTCCGCAGACTGGACCAGAGAGTCCACAGACCCCCAAGCGACTTACCAACGACTCTCTTACCAACAACTGGTCAAAGGTTCAAGTGCCTCATGTCACATTTATTCTTTTCAAAACCTTAAAGTGCCTGAGGTGCAAACATAACTGATAAAAGGATGTCAACACTCCTTTCCCTCCTAAGCGCCCCTTCGTATTCAAGCCCAACTTTGTTCAATCACTTTTACTCAGGAAAAAACTTTCCTTCTCAGCCCCAAAGATTTTGTTTTATTTTTGTTTGTTTTCAATAAACTTTTTTTTGTAGAATAAACTTAAATCTACCAAAAACCCTACAAAAACAATAGAGTTTCCATATATCCCACATATAGTTTCTATTATTATTAACATCATCCATTTGTATGGTAGATTTATCACAATTATTAAACCACCACTGATACATTATTAACTGAAATCCATTCTTTATTCAGATTTCCTCAGTTGTTGTTTTTTTTTTTTTTTTTTTTAATTGATGTTCCTTTTCTGTTCCAGGATCCAGTGTAAGATACCATAGTTAACAATGACTCATCATGTCTCCCAAGGCTCCTATTGGCTATGATGGTTTATCAGACTTCCTTCCCTTGTTCTAGAGGCCTTGATAATTTTGAAGACTACTGGTCAGGTAGACTGTACAAAGTCCACCAATTGAGACTTGTCTGATAACTTTCTCATAATTAGATTGGGATTACAGTATTTGGGGAGGAACACCACAGAGGTGAGGCACTGTTCTTCTCACATCCTATCAAGGGTGCATATCATCAAGATGACCTACCACTACTGGTGTCAATGTTGATCATCTCACAGAGGAAGTCTTTTAAAGGTTTCTGGACTCTGAAGTTACTGCTTTACCCCCTTTCCACACTGTTCTCTTTAACAAACGCACTATGTGCAGCACACTCTGAAGGGGTGTGGAGTTATGTTCCACTTCCTTGAGGGCAGAATATCTTCATTAATTATCTGGAATTCTCCTGCACAGATTGTCCTTGTCTCCAATGTATTCATTTATTCAATCATTTATTTATATCCATACTACTGAAAGAATATTGTTTTATGCTTTGGGTTATAATCTGATACTATTTTATTTTTTTTCTCAGAGTGATCCCCCTGCTACTGGGAGCTCTTTCAGTCAGTTCCTGTGTCCCTTTGACAAATCCCCATTATCATGAATGTATTGTGTTTTGTTTGTTGAGTACTTTCCTACTTGTTGGCCCCACAAGCTGTTTCACATTAGGTTATGTATTTCTTGCCACCATCCTAGAATAAGCCATTTTTTTCAGGAGCTCTAGTTCCTTTCCTTGGAAAACGGTATTAGAAATCAGGCCATTGCTTCTACACCCCCTTAGCTGACAGAGTAAGGGAAAAATGGACCTGTTGTAACCGATGTATACATACATTTCGTAAAAAACTTCTGTATGTAATCATCAGTATCTATATTAAGCTAAATAGAGTTGGATATTTTCAATTCTAATTATCACAGGGATCATTCCAGCCTTCTTCCTTGTTTATTTGTGACCTCCTACTCCAACAGTGAGAACCTGGCTCCCATCAACCACCACCCACTTACTTAATTGCTCAATTACAATATATATTGATAAAGTTTTCAGAATTGTTAACCTGTAACCCTGTGAAAAACAATTTTATCAACCGGAGTATAGTACTCATGTGCAGTTAATTTTGCCTTTACTCTTACAGACTCCATTCATTTCCAATATTAGTAAATATATTTCCTCTCATCTCCCTTTAGTAAGATTGTTTCATGCATTTATAATATATAAATTCTTTTGTGACATTCTGCATTCCATCCTAGTATCCCTCAGACCTCCTAGAGGATTTCTTTTTTTCAATTTAGATAGAGTAAGATTCACTCTTTGAGATGTAGAGTACTATGAGTTTTCATATAACCACCATTATTGCATCGTACAGAATAGCTGACATCCCTAAAAACAAACAAACAAACAAACAAAATCCCTTTGTTTCACCTACCGTATCTCACCCTCAAACCTCTGGTTACCATGGATCTCTTTACCATCTCCACAGTTTTGTCTGTACCAGAATTTCTTATAAATGGATACATATACTATGTAGCCTTTTCAGCCTGGCTTCATTCCTTAGCATTTAACCCATTTAACATAGATCCATGCTTTTTTTTTTACATATATAGTTAGCTCATTTCTTTGATTGCTGAGAAGTGTTCCATTGTACAGATGCACCACAATTTCTTTACTCATTCACCTGCTGAAGGGCATCTTGTTTGATTTCAGTTTGGGGCAATTATGAATACAACTGTTGTAAACACTACTGTACAGGTTTGTGGAGACAGAGAAATTTTCAGATCAGTTGGGTAAGTGCATAGAAGCACAATTGCTGAATTAGATGGTAAAAACTCTCTTTAGGTTTGTAATAAAGTGCAAAACTATCCTCCAAAGTGGCTGTAACATTCTATATTTTCATAAGCAATGTGGCTTCACATCCTCTGTGGTAATGGTATTGTTAGTTTTTCAGGTTTTAGTTATTCTAATAGGTTTGTGGTGGTATCTCATCCTTGTTTTAATTTGTAATTCTATTGACATATGATATTGAGTATCTTTCCATGGGCACGTTTTCTATCTGTGTATCTTTAGTGAGGTATCTGCTCTGATCTTCTACTCACTTTTTAATTAACTTGTTTTTCTTACTGTTGAGTTGGAAGGATTTGTTCTGTATTCTTTTTTTTTTTTTTTAAGTTTTTAAGTTTATTTATTATTTGAGAAAGAGTGCACAAGTGGGAGAAGGGAAGAGATATTGGGAGAAAAAGAATCCTAAGCAGGCTCCACACTGCCAGTGCAGAGCCCAACACAGGGCTTGAACCAATGAGATCATGACCTGAGCCAAAGTCAGATGTTTTACCAACTGATTCACCCAGCCGCCCTGAAAAGAAGACTATTACATCATCCTGCTGCTGGCTCCCTCAGAAGACTTCACAGGTTTCCTGTGAATCACTGCAAACTGAAACACTGAATGCAGAACATGACCCCACCTCCCTTCTAATCAGTCTTCCATCTAGAGAGTGTGTGTGAGTGGTTACAAAAATGGCAGGCATCCTGCTGAGTCACCAGCCCTGCCTATTACACTCACCCTGCTCCTGCACAAAGCCAGAAAGACCAACAAACAAGCAGGAAATAAATTTCAATCAACAGATTTATTGTCCTATTTCAATACAAATCACAGTCTATTAAGAATAATGCACTCTAGTCCAGGTTCTGACAGCCAAAAATGCTGATTTAAGAAGAGATTTGTGTTCCTAATTTAATTCATTCATTTGCATGTCTCTATTCTAAGTATGATATAATTCAGATTCACTGATCATAGAGGGTAATCACTCCTTTTCGTGGTTCAAACTGAGCTTTTTACATCACAATTCTACTTGTTTACTTAGGGATGTTTATATATTATGGCTCTTGGATGATTGATAATTAGATGATAATAAAAAGAGAGGTTATTCAAGGGACCTGTGAAATGTCCCATATACTTTCAAAACAATGTATCAGTATCACAGGGACCATGTCAGGATTCTCCGCAACTGACAGGACCACACCATTCGCACCTTTCGTCAGCACCATTTTCTGACTTCAACACAGTACAGCCCACCAAATGTGAGCTAGAACAGGCACCGATGAAGCTAAGGGGTCTTTTTAAAAAACCATTATTACCATAAAGGCAAACAAGACTCAGTTCCTTCAAATTTAGACATTTCCACCTTGTCTCCTACCTCTCTCTCCTTGTATCTCACTCTTTTACTTGCTAAAAAATGAACACATTTTACTGTAGATGCTGACAGGCTTCTATCACATATTACACTGGGAGGGGGTATTTTTTAATTGAATGATGGTACTTTGTAAAGTTAGATATGACAAGGAGTTTAAATTGGATTCAAAGTGTGTGAATTTTCTTCAGAATGATTCCTTTTATTATGCACCTCCCATCAAACATAAAACTCTAATGAGCAGTGAAAATTTTGGACATACACACGGGTTTTGCAAAGTTTCACATGGTGAGTTTAGGGATGCCTTCATTATTCTTCAAGTTTTGACAGAAATCAATTTTTTATAAAGGAATCAATTCAGCAACTTCAAAATGTTTCTAAATTACATCCCAATATATACCATACTAAGATGAAAAACGCTGCATATAATTCTGTTAAAGATAAACACACATTTTTCATCCTAAGTTAAATCTTGAAGAGAAATGCAAACTTCTCAGAAAAAGAAGTAATAATAAACCACTCTTAAGAATAAACCATTCTTAAGGATGCACAATTTCATGGGGCGCCTGGGTGGCTCAGTCGATTGGGGGGCCGACTTCAGCTCAGGTCATGATCTCACAGCTTGTGAGTTCAAGCCCTGCTTCCAGCTCTGTGCTGACAGCTCAGAGCCTAGAGCCTGCTTCGGATTCTGTGTGCGTCTCTCTCTGCCCCTTCCCTGCTCACACTCTGCTTCTCTCTGTCTCTCAAAAATAAATAAGCATTCAAAAAATTAAGAAAAAAGAATGCACAATTTCAAAACGAGACCTTTCCAGGCTACCTCTCACAAAGCAATTTCTTTTAGGCTTCAGGGCACCCCAGTAGATGTTAAAAATAGAATACATTCCTATTCGTTCAAAAGAAGGACACTAATGTGAGCTGTGTAGCTTTCTGTGTTTCGGTAAAAATCAGAAATGATCTGCGCGTGGTGAATGAAGGTGATTCACTTACAGAAGACCAGCATATCTCTCCCAGCCTAGCTTTTGAAAGCCACTCTGAAACAGCCCCTTCCCACAAAATTGCAGAGGAATTGCCTCTCAATTACAGCTGTCTGTTAAAAAGTAGAGTTGGTGATCACTTCTGACCTTTTCCCTCTGACAAGTCAAAGAAATAAAAGAGGGGAAAAAAATCTGACAGGTGTGCTATTTGGAAGCTGAGGATGGGGGAAAGAAGAGGAAAAGAGAAAGAAAAGCTTGCATTACCTAACTAAATCTCCAGGGGTTTTGGTTGGTTTGTGTTTTTTTTAAGGGGTTTCCTTTTTATTATTCAATCTTATTTTTATAATTCCTTTTCTGTGAATAAATTGCATGTTACAATATAATTTTGCTTAAAGTATCTCGCTCCCTATTTTAATTTAAGTATTATTTATTAAAGCCTTCCCACTATCAATCATTCAGGTTTCATACTTTGGGGCAATTTTGTGGAATGTTACAATTCTGCTCTTGCCTCTTCCTTTCCTTCTTGTAAGGAGGTTACAAATAATGACCCAAGAATGACCTTCCTAGATCCCTGCCATGTAATGGGCTGGTGCAAGACAGGGCCTGTAAACCCCAGCCTTTCCAATTTTACCTGTTTGTGCAGTCACTACAGAATGGACTAGGTTTTAGTTGAGACTGGGTTTAATTGAATAGGACTGTTTTAAAAATGACATGAATAGTTTTCCAGTTTTCGGACATTTACCTACAATTTTCCATTTCAAAAGAATAACTACTGTGTTAAGGACTGAAAACACTGCTCCGATGAAAATTAAGCCTGGAACATTCCGTATTCTTGGCAGTTGGTGGGTTAAATTCTTGATAATCTGACATTTGTTCAGTAAAACTGCTCATTGGAGGTAGAAGCCATGCGTGATCAAACTGCCACCTCTCCAAACTTCAAAGAGAAAAAAGGGCCAAAGGGTATGTGCTCTTCTCTGAGGTCAGTTAATGGTGGCTCCCACTGGGCTTTCAAACATTTAAGTCAGCTGCTTTTCAGTGGGGAACACACCATTTTGAGAAGAATTAATGAATCTCAAACATTATGCAGAAGCCAGCCAGCCAAAATGCCACAATCCAAACAAAGCTGCAAACAGCACTTGGAAATTCAGATCCTGATTGACTGATGACATCACAGAACGAAAATAATGTCCCATATTCTCTTCTTGCTCTTCTATTTTTGTTGCCTTTACAACAGTCTGAGCTGCTTTTCTGAGACGGGAGCGATAGTTGCTCAGAAGTGACACATTAAAGTGGCTAATGGCCAGAAAGTGGGATTAAGTTAGAAAGAAAGGAAAAAAAAAAAAACCAAAAAACCAAAAAACAAAAAACAAAACAAAACAAAACAACCTTGAAAGAACACAAGTGGAAAGTGGTCAGAGATGATACACACATAACTCTAAAAGCAGGCATCAGTTACAGTAGTAGTTTCTCTACTAGAAATGGAAAGGGAAGTATTTCAAATCTACTGACCTGAAATGAATGTGCTATATGAACATAAGGACAATTTGTATGGCTCATGTCCAAAAACATAAAGCTATAAATGTTAAACTCACTTAGAAAAGGTGTATACGATAAAGATGGCATTTCAAATCTGTATGGGGAAACGGATTAATCAAGAAAGGGGTATTTGGGACCATGACGCCATTGGACAGAATAAATTTGATCAGTATCTCACAACTTATTCCAAATAAACAGAAGGTATATCCAAGACTTAAACATTACAAATGTTTTATTTGAAACCTAAAACATGAAAATGATAAAAGTACTAAAAAATAATTTTTTTCAAAATGTTTTTAATGTTTATTTGTGTGTGTGTGAGAGAGAGAGAGAGAGAGTGAGTGAGCAGGGGAGGGGCAGAGACAGAGGAAGTCACAGAATTCGAAGCAGGCTCTAGGCTCTGAGCTGTCAGCAGAGGCCAATGTGGGACACGAACTCATGAACTGTGAGATCATGACCTGAGCTGAAGTCAGATGCTTAACTGACTGAGCCACCCAGGCGCCCCTAGAAAAATAATTTTTAAACATTCTACAGTGAAGAAGACCTAAAAGACCATCAAATCTAATTAACATAAAAAAAACAAAAGTTCAATATAACTTAAAACAAATAAATAGAAAATGAGCCAACCAGAAAACCTACTATGAGTAAATGTAAAGGACAAACAGGCAAAGGCCTGAAGGACAGATGTTCAGTAAACAGAGTCCCACAGAAAATCCCAAAGCAAGCAGACAAATGGAGAGGTGAGGTTGGGACTCTGCAGAGAGGCCAGAGCTACAGGCGAGAGGATGGGGCAGACGCTCTTCAGGAAGGCAGGGACCATGGCCGCCTACCTCCCAGATGTGTGTGGAGTCTGTGTTCTGTGATTCCACCTCTGTTCTGTGGGTGGAGAAGTGACCAGGCTGGATACCTCCCATGCATAATCAACACAGGCTAGGTTGGACCATGTCCTCTACCGGACATCTAGAAGCAGAAAAGAGGGGGATATGGTGCTATGAGCACTGAGTAAGCCTCTCTCTGTGTTCTCTCCTCCAAGCAGGAAAAGGCTGAGACATCCTGTCTACACATGGAGATAAAGAGAAACAAGAAATCATGAGGGAGGGAAGGTGAGAGACAGAAAGACAGCCAGACAGACAAGACAACCAACACTTGAGAACAAGCCTGTTTGTCATTAGTGCCCTCACCAGATTCTCATCCTTGCTACTCAAAGTGTGGTGCCCAAACCAATAGTGCTGATGTCACCTGGGAGCTGGTCAGAAATATAGTCTCTCAGGGCCTCTCAGGAACAGTGAATCACCATAGGCATCTCCACAGGTATCCCAGGAATTTTATGTAAGGTCAAGCTGGAGATGACCTTGTCTTTGAGCGTCTGAGATCCATTCATCCCTAATAAAGTGACCAGGCCTCTGACCGTATTGCTGATTTTGCCCACTAAGAGCTGTGCCCTCCTAATATTCACATACCTTCCTGCTTCTTGACCCTTTTAATTCAAGAGAAACCTGCCTTCCACTTGCGTGAGTGGTATTGCCCTGCCTCTATATTCTGTGTCTTCCTCTTATTCTTTCTTATACAAATGAACATATGAACAACAAAACAACAGCAGTTTTCAATTTAATGGCCAGCTCTGATCAATTTAGAGGATGTTTCTGTTGAGAGGATACAAGGGCCAAGTATGTCAGCTAAGTGAATGAGCTTTCCAAGTTCAATCAGCCACAGGTCGTGGTGCCCTGGGGCACACATTTGCCATCTTTATTCTGCATGCTACTTACCTACTCAGGACCTCAGTTTGGGCATATTTATTTCTATCTCCATGCTCTTCCTCTAAGTCCTTTCTCCCTACCCTTGCACATGATTCCACCACCATTCATGAAAGTAAAACATATAGAAACTATAAGAGGTCTGCTCATGCCTTGTCTTGAGTTCTCCTAAACACCATCAATGAGGAACTTTTTCAAATAACTGAATGACTGGTCCATCATTTCCAAGGCCAGTGAAAGAATTGTACATATGTGTTTTAAAATTATTCATTCTAACGACACTGGAGTAGGATAACCTCAAACTAAGCAAATGACATTTTGCTTAAAAGACAGAATTGTAGGGGCACCTCAGTGGCTCAGTTGGTTGAGCATCAGACTCTTGACTTCAGTTGAAGTCACGACCTCACAGTTCGTGGGATCAAGCCCTGTGTCAGGCTGTGCGCTGACAGCACGGAGCCAGCTTGGGATTCTCTCCCTCTCTCTCTGACCCTCCCCTGCTTGTACTCTCTCTCTCTCTCTCTCTCTAAAAATAAAAATAAAAAACAAACATTAAAAAAAAAGGTAGAATTGTAAATACCAAACCACATTTAACAACAACCAGAGAAAGATTTTTCAAAGTTCAAAATCCTTCACCATGGGGAGTGTAATTAATAAAATACACTTGAAAAGTATGAATGCTTAGAATACACTTAGAGACTTGGCAAGAATTACCATAATCCTGTTCAAATCTACATGCAGGCATGACTACAATCGCTGATCAGGTAAGAAGAGATCACTGGTGTTGAGCACAGACCTGCCTTAGAGCACACAGTGTGGAACAAAGGTGATCTTGGTTCCTTAATGTCTCAATGGATCGTGAGACCCTGTGTTCATCCTCCCAAGGCCTCGGGCATATGTCTTTCCAGTTTGACAAAGGAGCAGACAATGAGACTCCAAATCACTTTCCTAATAATATTATGCAAAGTGACAACAAATTTCTAAAAGAAAACCAAATAAATTTAAAACATTCACATTATTTAGTTGACTAAAGAACCCTCTCAGATGTCAGTTCCCAAGAAGGCCTCAGGAAGTTTCAGAAAGTAAATGGACAACCTTCCACCACACCGATACAGCCAAGGTGGGAACACTGGAGCACACACACCCGTGACCGTGTGCTTGACAAGCCATTTATGAAAGTGTAAGATCAAAGTCCTGAGGCACACACACAATACATCCAAGAGCTCCTGGAGGCTGAATAAGGGTAGGCTGTGGGGACATGCAATATCCTAGCCAAACAAAGTGTTTAGTGGCGAAACACGACTGCATCACAGTAAAGTCTACGAAATGTTGGAGGCCAACACCAAAACTAGCAGGGACAAAGAATGAAAGGATAGAGCCCTCCAAGGATCTTCACCAAGGTAGCTCAGGAAGGTCTCCCAGGGAAATATCTGCTTGACTTGGGTGCCAGACAACAGGCTCCTTTTCCTACCTAAAGTTGAAAGTGGTGAATTTTTAATCAACTTACTGCTCAGAGTGTGTATTTTAGTTTTCTACCACTGCTGTAACAAATTGCCACAAATTTAATGTCTTAAAACAACAAATTCATCTTATAGGTCTAGAGGTTAGAAGTCTGAAATGGATCTTAGTGGGCTAAGATCAAGATATCATTGTGTTTTGGGACGCCTGGATGGCTCAGTCGGTTAAGCGACCAACTTCGGCTCAGGTCATGATCTCACAGTCCCTGAGTTCGAGCCTCGGGTCAGGTTCCGTGCTGACAGCTTAGAGCCTGGAGCCTGCTTCAGATTCTGTGTCTTGTCTCTCTCTGCCCCTCCCTTGCTTATGCTCTGTCTCTCTCTCTCTCTCTCTCAAAATTAAATAAAAATGTTTAAAAATTTAAATATTTTTTAATAAAAAGATATCAGGGGCGCCTGGGTAGCTTAGTCGGTTGGGTGTCCGAGTTCGGCTCAGGTCATGATGTCACAGTTCGTGAGTTTGAGCCCCGGGTCAGGCTCTGTGCTGACAGCTCAGAGCCTGAAGCCTGCTTTGGATTCTGTGTCTCCCTCTCTCTCTGTCCCTCCCCTGCTCACACTCTAACTCTCTGTCTCTTAAAAATAAATAAACATTAAAAATAAAAAGATATCAATGTGCTCCTTCTGGAAGCTGTAAGGGAGAAGCATATTCTTGACTTGTCTAGCTTCTGCAGGACAACTGCCTTCCTTGGCTTATGGCCTCATCTTTAAGCCAGCAATAGCATGCTGAGTCCCCCTATATCACATCACCCTAATCTCTGTTTCCATCACCACATCTCCCCCTTTTAGCTCTGACTCTTAGCTCTTGCCTCTCTCATTCATTATAAGGACTCTTGTGACTATATTGGGACTACCTGAGTAATCCAGGATAATCTTCCCATCTCAAAATCTGTAACTTCAATCACATCTGTAAAGTACCTTCTGGTACCTTTCATAAGTTCCGGGGTCTAGGACAGGCGTATCCTTAGGGTACCGGAATTGTGCCTATCACACTGGGTTAGACACCACACTACCCTAAGTACAAAGGAAAAGACACAAGATGGGACCTCCAGGGCAGTCTCATTGCTTAGGCCAAGTGTTACAACTGTGCTCTTCTCAGCCATAAGGGGAATTATAAGGATTGTGATACCATTAATAGCTGTAGCATGGTATACCTAGTGTGTATGTGCATGAACATACATATTATGCATGGTATGTGCATATAAGTACAGGATATACATACCATATACAGTGAGCATTTTGTTTGTAAGAAATACATAAAGCAGGATTACACCAGTCTCATTCCTTTGAAGTCTGCCATGCTTTTGTGTAAGGAAAAATAATGTGTTTATGGCTTGTGTGCTGGGGACCACAGATAAGTACAGTCATGTGGAGCCCAATGCACATGAGAGACAGCTATCATGTGCATTACCACCAAATAAACACACAAGCTACTTATTATGTCAGGAATTTCTCAGAGTATGGTGCATATTCCATTTACTAAATTTAACTTTTTTAACTTGAAAATCAGTGAATTAATTTAGTGTGCATTTAAGAAAATACAACCAGCATATCAAAGTCATGATTCCATGAACGTCCTACCTTAACACTACTCTGCCCAATACAGTAACCATTAGCCACATAAAGCTCTTGAGCACTTGAAATGTGCCTGGTCCGAAATGAGATGTGCTGCATATATAAAATACAGGATTTCAAAGAGTAGTATGAACAAAAGAATGTAATAAATCTCATTTTAAAAGGTTCTATGTTGATTAGATCTTGAAATGATACCAGCTATGATATAGTGGGCTAAATATGATTAATTTCACCTGCTTATTTATCTTTACCTGCTTATTTATTAATTTTACCTGCTTCTTTAATGTGGTTAGTAGAAAATTTTGTATTTGCCTCTTATTATATTTTCATTTAATAGTACTGGCTTAGAACAATGGCAAAGTCCTGCATTAGTTAAAACAAAGTAAGTTGAGATAAAGTAAATAACGGTAAAGTTAGCACAAAGACATCTCAAATATCTTAAAAGTTGAGTTAATAACTGATGTTTGGCAACACTACAACCAACCCTAGAAAATGGAACCCAGCTTTTGAATACTTTCTGGGAAAGAGATCTTAGTACTTCTGAGGTTGTTTAGTCCAATGCCAGGTGGGACCAAACAATGAAAAAATTTTCTTTGTATTGACTGGAAATCTGTAAATTCTTTGAAAATTTCTTTCTGCTGACCTTAGTTCTGGCCGATGAAGCAAAATACACACCTATTCTCTACTACCCATAATTACTTGGTCCTAGGCTGTTAAGGCAAAAGACTTTTGTAAAACTAACAGAGCAGCTTTGTAACTTGGTAAACTTGAAAGGCCACCTTGTTGGAGGAAGACTCTTACTGCAGGCACAGGCATTCCCCGTTGATGAGCTCAAGTCAGCTACTATAAGGTTCTGTACACACTTTCTGATGATGGATAAAACAAATGGGTACACCTCACAGGCACAGTACAAATTAAAAATACATTAGTTCACTGCAACCTCCGATCTGGGATTGAAAAATGCTTGGGTGATTTTTTTTTTCAAATAAAGTTTAGATGAGGCAGGAATTCAGCACAGAGTTCTGAGACTCCCTGGGTCCAGTTGAGTACTTGGAGGGAAATCAAATACATTTTATCTAAGGTATGGCACTAACTTTCATCAAAAAATTATCATATGCTCAGCCACAAATGGTTATTGTAAAATCTTTATTAACCTAAGTGCATATAAAAATTGTGAATTCCTAATACAAAGCAGTATTTGACTTTTAAATTTCATTTTAAGCTTGGCCCGTTCACTTGGAATGTGATTACAGAGTAAATTAAAAAGTAATCACATGTGAATTACATTTCCTCATGAATGTAATGACTTCAGGAGGCTGATTAATGTTAAGCAGTGCCTGTCCTACCACATGCATACCTTCCCAGGTGAGATATGCAAGATAGCTGTCGTGAGTTGATTTAATTTTCTTTCTCTGGTATTCCAGAGAGAATGCCCACACACATAACAGACACGGCATGTTCATTAGGACAGAGGATGTTCTCCCCTTTTGTCAATTCAAGAACCACCTGCAAAACACCATCCTTGTCAACTTATGGTTATGAGAAACACCCAGGGGAGGAAGTCCGACTCAGGTACCATTTCCTAATGAACCAAACCTAAATCTCAATCTCTCTTTCTATCTTCTTGGCAAATCTTCCTGTCTGGATGGAATAATTCAAGAGATTCAGGGGAAAATGCATTTGTATTGGTGTAAAGGTAACAAATGGTCTCACAAAGAATGAAAGCTTATTAATGATCTACAGCAGTATTACTGCAGAGAACAAAATTTAAACTATAAATTTAAACTATATGGAGCACAAGATCATTAAAATATTTCCCTCATGGGTAATGGAGAATGTAGAAGTCAAAAATATTTACTTTTTTTCAAGGGAAGGTATTGTTTTCTAAAGGCGTCATCAGAGGAATCATGCTACTGTTAGCTGGGGAAGGCTTGGTGCTTCATTATTTGTGGCTCAAAGAAAATAAATCATTATAGTGGCATTGGTAGTGAGCCAAATAAATCCAGATCCTGAGAGTTAACTTTTAGTTAAGAGTTTATGTTCATTCCTGTGACTCACTACTCCATCGGTGGAATGATGGATTAGTGTGATAGCATTAGAAGGACATTTTATGGGGCATTTGGGCGGCTCAGTCGGTTAAGCACACGACTCGTGATGTTGGCTCAGGTCATGATCTCATAGTTTGTGGGTTCGAGCCCCACATCATGCTCTATGCTGACAATGTGGAGCCTGCTTGGGATTCTCTCTCTCTTCCTCTCTTTCTGCCCCTCCCCTGCTCACAGTCTGTCAAAATAAATAAATAAACTTAAAAAAATAATTTAATAATCTTGGACACTTGTAGAGAAGTAATGTCACAAAATTGTTGTAAAACAATACCTATTCTTACTGTGTGTTATGTTCTGTGACATCACCTAATCTGTAGTCTGTTTTTTTTTTTTCTTTTAAATTAGGTCAGACCCATTACATTAAATTTATATTCTGTGAATGAGTCAACCAACAAATGTAGACATTATGGACAAGGGAACCTTGGGAGTCACTAAAGTTGGAAGACCACATCTCATTGCCATGTAACTGTGTGCCCTCACAAGAAAGTGTTCCACATGTCAAGAGCTTCTAGCTTTGAACAGGAGGAAAGGGGTGGTAGGGAGCGAATTAATGTCAAGAGAATAAGATATAAAAGGCACACGGTTCTGTAGTTTCTCCTAAGACTGGCCTTTGGGACTCCTTTCAATTTTTGTTTATTTCTATGTTTTTGTTTTTGTCATGTTTTTAGCCTGAGGTATTTAAGTTTCTAAAACATTCCATGTAGTTTCAAGAATAGTAGAAAGACATTTAAGTATAAATTAAAAAAAAAAAAATCAGGGATTAAGAAGAAACTATGAAGAGGTAATGCATGTTTTCCCAAATTAGGAAGACAGGAGAGATAATTCTTGTATTTTATTTTGGGGATAACATTCATAAGTGACTAAAAATGTAAAACACTATACTGATATACAATAATTCCATGCTTTAATTTATAGTAATACTCTCTTATTGTACTAAAGACTTTATTCCACATCCTACTGTTCCTAATCTAAACATTTTAAACTCTTTAGTAATACACTGTGTGATATCCAGAAGAGGGTAACCAAGATAGTGAGTGAAATAGAAAACACCTCACAGGATAATGAATGGAAGAAAAAAAAAGACCCTACTTAACATAAACAAGCTAAGACTTGAATAAGATAGAAAGGTTTAGGAACATAGGGCCTCAATCCAGAGGAAAGTGCTGGGCCCAAGCTCTGAAGGCAGAGACAATGGATTTAGCGTGCTCCTGAGGTACCAGTGAGGGTTCTGTTGCCAACAGGACTGGATGAATCAACTCCCCTTGTGTGCATCCCCATCTGCAAAATGAGAAATGATAGCTAATTTCCTTCCCAATATTTCAGGGACTGATGTGTGAGAGCGGCCTAGTGACTTACATGAACTCTACAAATTCTGTTCTACCATGTTTGATTTTCTGTTGTGGATAATACTCAGCAGAACACAATATTCCCCAACATGTCAAAATGTACTTATATCCTCACCCTTTTCCAGGATCTATCATCAGAATTATACTACGTGTTACTAAAATTACTTTTACAGAATGAAATTTTGTATGAAATGGGCCCAAGACAAGTAAATTTAATCATTAAAATGTCAAAATGATCTTCTTCTAACATAACAAGATCTTAACCTCTACCAGGCAACCATAATTTGAACTTCAAGAACAGCATTATACTGAACCACCAGTGTTTTTCTTCTAGAATCAAAATCTTTTTGTTGCTTTTAAAGAGACAGAGAGAGAGAGAGAGAGAGAGAGAGAGAGAGAGAGAGAGAGAGACTGTCACTGAACTTTTAATTAGGTTCCAAAAATGTGACCTGAGACAATAACAGAATGGCCTATTTTAATGCTACACTGTTCTTCATGGGCCAGGCTTTGAAACACTCTGACATCACACTCTGACATCTAAAATGTTGAGGCTACTGATTCAGTTTTATTTCAAAAGATGCCTTTCTTCACTCCTTTGTCCAACTACACATCCATCTATCCACCATCCTTTCAACAAACGTCAACATTCATAGCCAGGCATAAGACAGAGACGACCAGCAAGAAGAACATGGTCCCTGTCTTCAGAAGAGTTCATTAAAGTCCAACTAGGAAAAGAAGCACTTACCTAACTTAAAACAGGTTGCACTGATGGTACTCAGCCAAGTCTGAAGAGATTACACTTTCTGTTTTGGTCTTTACTCTTTGTCAACTATGGTGTAGCCATTGATCCACTGTTACTTCCAATACTCCCTTGCTGTTTCACCAACCCAGAAGTGGCCCGCCTGCAAGGTGGAAAATATGACTCCCTCTACTGTCACCTGCAGATTCATAATCATTATCCTAAACTCCATATTGTGGATTTACATTTCTATTTTTTTTAACATTTATTTATTTTTGAGAGACAGAGCATGAGTTGGGGAGGAGCAGGGAGAGAGGGACACACAGGATCCGAAGCAGGCTCCAGGCCCTGAACTGTCAACACAGAGCCCAACATGGGGCTCAAACTCACCAACAGTGATATCATGACCTGAGCCAAAGTCGGATGCTTAACCAAGTGGGCCACCCAGATGCTTCTGTGGATTTACATTTCTAAGTGCTATCTCAACACTAATACCATTGTGCAGTACTATTGAGAGACACCAGAGAAAAGGAGATGCTACATCAGGCAGATGGCCAGGTGGAAAGAACCATTTAACAATACTCCAGAACCTCTACCCCATGAAAGAATGGAATGGCCATGTGTAAGGAAACCGAATCATTTGTATGTACTCCTTCTTAAACCTACACTGATCACCTTTTGCAGTGCTGCATGCCATGGACTACATGGGAATTTATTATACTAGGCACGCTACTTTTGCATAGGTTTCAAATTTTTCATAATAATATGTTGTAATAGTCAATGTTAATGAATAACTGAGTTAGTGCATGGTACATATGTTCCGAAGACTACCCAAACCTCCATCAAAACCCCTAACTAGACCCCAATTAAACTTCTTTTGGATTCTTTGAGGGGGGGGAATGCTTCAGAATACTTTAAATTGTATTATGTTTGCCTAGCATGAGCATTAGAACCATCAAATTTACTCTTACCAGTCAGTTGTCCATTAAAAAAGGTGGCTTCCTGCCATAGGATCTCCTATGTCCCCCTAGAATATTCCAGTAACAGAGGGAGAAAAATAATCTTGGAAGACTTTGTAGACTATTCATAGGATATTATAACATTGATTTAATTAATGTATAAAATGGGCTATAAAATTATTTAATGATCAGAGTACTACAGTGCTATAGTGGAAAGAACATCTTTCCAAAGAAAATTTCTGCATTTTAGTTAAGATTTTCTCACTAATTATCTTTGTGCCTTTAAGGGTATTACTTCACTTTTCTAGAATACGTTTACTTATTTTAAAAAAAGGAAATGGACCAATGAGCTATGATGGCAGATTTCTGTCTCTTACAGCCTGCAGTCCATGGATCCCATGCATATCACAGTATTTCAAGGCTACATTTCCAGGGGAGGATCAGCAAGACTCCCTTCACTTGGTCTGTTAAAGGACTAGAGATCCCCTAAGACAATTCATAAAGGAAAGGGAGGTGCTGCAGCCCAAGAACACATTCTTTGTCACAGTATGTGGTCAGATGCTAGTTGGCACTAATTTACTTATTCACAGTTGTACGTGCAACATTACTTGTGAAGAGTAGCTACAGTTGCCTGATTGCAGAGATGTGATTAATTTAGGAAAAGGCTGTCATGAAATTACAATCCAAACTATCTCAGCAGGTGTCCCTGTAACTCAGGAGAACATACCTTCCCACAAATACTCATTACTTACTTACTTACTTACTTATTTATTCTTGAGCAAGAGACAGTGCCCACTGGCCCAGTACAAAAGTGAACTCCATTTCTCATCAAAAGATGAAGGGGCGGGGGTGGTAATTGGGATTTTCAGAGAGCACTTTATATATGTCCTGCCTTCATGCAGGTCTATGTGGAACCTTTCTTAATTCTGTTTAAAGTTACAGAAAGGCATTTCACAGGATCACTGAGAAAACAACTCCAATGACCCACTTTTCTCATGATCTCAATTCTATCTACTTTCTTTTATTGCTCTGGAACTTTACAATGTGAGGAATACATGAATTTGTTTCCTGTAGTAGAGTTAAAAAATAACCCAAACAGAACCCCCCCACACACATACACATGCTTATTAAACTGATCAACTCTGAATAAATTTGTATTACACTGATGACAATTCTATCACGTGGTACCATACTATAATTATGCAACATCACAAGATGTATAAAGTGCACATGGCGCTGCCCCGTACTTTTTTTATTACTCTGTAAATCGACAATTATTTCAAAAGACAAAGTTAAAAAAATGATAACCACCAAAAGCAAAAGAAACACATCCACTTAAAAATGGGATTCAAGAAGTAACTGGAATAGTTCAGACAGTGAAGATGAAGCATCCCATCCTCACTGAATCCCTTTCCATAAGAAAAAAATATTTCTGTCGTAATACTATTAATATCTCTCAACAAAGGCAGAAAAGTCACCAATATGTGCCACCAGGAAATAAAGACGACCTCTGTTAGAAATATGGAAAGGACCTGGAATGAACTTCCTACCCCCAGATCACACCAAGAATTTTTATTAGTGAAAGCTCTTTCTTGAAACTAATAGTTCTGACAAATAAGATTTCAGTGATGTGCCTGTCTCCAGATGCACAGTCCTAGGCAACTATAAAATAACTTATTTTTCAGCATATGTCTGCCCATTTGAACTGACATGCAAAGAATATAAGAACGTGTGTGTGTGTGTGTGTGTGTGTGTGTGTGTGTGAGAGAGAGAGAGAGAGAGAGAGAGAGAGAGAGAGAGAGAGAGAAGAAATGAATAACAAATCACACAACATTTGACTTAGACAAAAAAAAACATCAACAGAAAGGACACAGTAAGATCACGAAAGGTAAAGTGATCTCACAAAGAGACAAGAAGGGGAACAAAAGCTAAAAATGGGTAAATGAAGAAGCATTTTAAAGAAAAACAATATAGGGGCACCTGGGTGGCTCAGTCGGTTGAGCATCCGACTTTGGCTCAGGTCATGACTCACGGTTCGTGGGTCATGTGCTGACAGCTCAGAGCCTGGAGCCTACTTTGGATTCTGTGTCTCCCTCTCTCTCTGCCCCTCTCATGCTCATGCTCTGTCTCTCTCTGTCTCTCAATAATAAATAAACGTTGAAAAAATTTAAAGAAAGGTAATTATAAACTGCCAAAGAAATGAAATGATGCTCAAACTTTCTAGAATGTAGGAAATCTTAAATGGACACAACAATGAGATGTCATTATATTTACCAGGCTGATAAAAATGAAAATAAGTAAAAATATCTATTCCTGATAAGAATTTAGAGAAAGGGGTATTGTAATACATTGTGGGTTAAAATGTGAATTTTAAAGGGTTTTTTTTGAGATACAGTCTACATTAATATCAAAAATAGCACGTTTCTTAAACCAAGCATTATAATGGGCGCCTGGGTGGCTCAGTCATTTAAGCATCTGACTCTTGATTTTGACTCAAGTCATGATCTCACAGTTCATAGAATCAAGCCCCATGTCAAGCTCTACACTAACAGCAAGAGCCTGCTTGGGATTCTCTTTCTCCCTCTGCCCTCTCCCTATTGTGTGTGCCTTTTCTCTCTAAATCAACAAACAAACAAATAAAAAAAAAATCAAGTATTCTCATGCCTAAGTATCTAGCCCATAAAAATCATGTTACGTGCCAATTGTATTTTTTAAAGTTTGTTATTTTGAGAGAAATAGAGCATGAGCAAGGGAGGGGCAGAGAAAAAGAAAGAGAGAGAGAAACCCAAACAGGCTCCCCACTGGCAGTGCAGAATCCGACATGGGGCTCGATCCCACAAACCGTGAGATCACGACCTGAGCCGAGACCAAGAGCCAGATGCTTCAACTTCACCAACTGAGCCACCCAGGTGTTCCATGTGTCAATTATAATCTTAACAAAAATATATGCAGTTTTCTTGTAGTGATGTTATAAAACAATACAGTGCCTGGACACAAATGAAATGCCACCAGCCAGCGAATAGCTGTACAATTATGCTACAGCCACTCAGAATAATGAATTAGAGTTTTTGCTGGCTTTAAAGACGAAAACAAACAATTATTGAAAGAAAAGAATAAAATTCCATTTCTGTAAAAAGAATGACAAAAATATCCTTCCAGATACGTATGTAGAAGGACACACACATGCACGTATGTGTGTTATTATATCGATACATCAGCATGCTGAAAAATACAGAAGCATAACCATAGGTCAGGATTTCCCAACTGTTTTCACATCTCTGCACAAATCTGCACAGACAACCTTTTTATGATACACCAGGGTAAACGGATTGAGACTGTGCCAGAAACAACCAGCCCAAGGATTCAGCCACCCAAGTAAGAATTAATACTTGAGCACAGGAGGTGGAAAGTTACAAAGGAGCTTGTTCCCTGGTGATAAACTGCATAGGGAGGAGGTGGGAGGAATAGTGGTGGATGTCAAGAGCTGGGGGAATAGGCAGAGACCAAAGATACAGACATACACACACATTTACATTTCTGTACATGTGTATTTACATATGTGCGTACCTGAATTGCATGATCATATTTATGCATTTTTGGAGAAAGTATGTTTTTAAATTTTAATTTAGGTCTTAAACATAATACTTAAAAAAGAGTACAAGTAGGGGTGCCTGGGAGGCTTAGTCCGTTGAGCATTGACTCTTGATTTCAGGTCCGATCATGATCTCATGGTTGGTGAGTCTGAGCCCCGCATCAGGCTCTGCACTGACAGCATGGAACCTGGTTGGGATTCTCTCTCCCTCTTCTCTCTGCCCTCCCCCTGCTCGTGTTCTCTCTCTCTCTCTCTCAAAATAAATAAACATTTTTAAAAAAAAAGAGTCCAAGTAGACGACTGCAAGAAATTCACTGCAAGAATTTCTCCCTTTGATGTCTTGTTCGTGCTGTTGTTAAAATCTAGAGGGCTCAGCAGTTCTCCTTTCCTGCTTCCAGGACCCAGTGTTTGTGATATAAAAACGATCCTCCAGCATGTCCTCACTACACGGCACAGTGTAAGTAAGATTAGGAGGGGAAAACGGCGCTTTCAGATTCAAGAGTTACTGGAGTTTAGAGATGGCCACCTGGCACGTCTGGGTAGGGGTTGATTTTCCCAGCAGGCCATGATTTACTGCCAAAAGCACAGTCTTTTTTCCTTTTGTTTTGACTTAACATGTCAGAAAAACAACACAAGACTGTAAGAATTAAACCGAATCCATTAGAGCTGAGTTCTCTAAGGCAGAAGGGAGGCAAGGCTGAACCAAAATGAAGGTATCAATCATGCAATGCGGGGTCTCCTGTATGATTAGCAAAATTCTTTAAAGGAATGCAGAACAGGTAGGCAGTTCTGCCATCAAATTATCCTGTTTAAGGAAAATGCAGACTTGGTATGCATTTCTAAGTGGACAGTCTACGTTTCAATAAGGTGCTGTATTGAGTGTGTGTGTGTGTGTGTGTGTGTGTGTGTGTGTGTGTGTGTGTGTAAATAATAATGAAAAGAAGCTGCTCTTCAAAAACCCCACAGGCCAGATACTTTTGTTAATTTAATTTGGAGTCAACTGCACCGATAATAGTTCACTTCTGTTGTAATTACTGTTGCACTTTAATTTCACATATATTTTCATCATCTCAGTGAAACTCTTAGCTCAATAAACCAGCATAGATTCCCCCCACTATGCCCACCTCGAAAGAATACTTTTGTGTGCTTACATGCGCGTCCACACACACACACATGCACATATACATGTTCACATAGCCACACCGTAAATGGGCTCAAAGTGAGCTCGAAGGATCCATCAAAAACATTTTTTTAAACCTCAGCACACACCTAGGGAAGCCAAATTTACTTCATTGTTCAGCAAATTGCAATCTAAAATATGTTACTTAAGTAGGAAGCGTGCGTGTGAGTTTCTGTGTTTTCAGGTCAGGGGAGAGAGAGAACACCAGGAAATACATAGGGAAAAAAAAAGAGAGAGAGAGAAGTCAATCTAACTTTAGAAAACATCAAGAAGCTATGGAATGCATCCCTATGTATGTTCTACTCCTGGGCCTCTTAAAAAACAAAACTTTTTTGATATAATGTGGTTTGGCATTATGGTAAGAATGTGTGATAAAATGTTAGGCATGCAAAGTATGAAAACACAAGCACATGTTGACTGGTGTGAGTATGGTGGGGGTAATGTCTTAGAATAGAGGCTGCATTCCTTTTGCATATAAATTCAAATTTTTCCGTGCTCAATTCTGAACATACATTCCCAGAGTCAACTGCACACCTGGGGAAATCTAGAAGCTGGTAAGAACATTCTGCATGATACCAGAGTATAGATGCCCAATAAACACTCAGGCAAAGAACTCAGATCTGGCGAGTACTTGACAATAATGTTTTTATTAGAAACGCTTTACCTGTGGCATTTACCAGCAGCTCCTTTAGTACTAGGCTACATTTAAGTCTCTCATTTTAAATGTGTTTACACTTAATCTGTGTATAAGAATTGCTGACAAAGCCAACCGTGACATGTCACACTGATGATGTGTTAAGCTGAGGAAATTCAAACTGCCACAGGCAAAACCCTAACCTTATGAAACATTTAATCACATTTTTATTGGGGAAGCTTATTAGGAGTTCCAGGTTTTGGGAACTCAACAAATTTTCTTTATCCTTTGCCAGGTCTGAGAAGAGCAAAGTGTACTCTAAAATCACCTACCTCAAACTGTAAACTCATCTTCAGAAATTAGATACTGACATTTAAGGATCATATAAAAGTCAAACTTTTCTATAATGATTGAGAAGTTGAAAATCCTAAATGCCTACATTATGGGAAGAGAAGCTGAGACAGAGGTCAATATGGCAAATAGCTCTAAAATTAAGTTTAGTTACTTTTCTGTATTAGTCATGTGTTAAGAATAAACACCTTCTTTTATACAATATAGTTTCTTTTTTCAATCTCTGTTAAGAAAGAGCCTTCTATCTTTTCAAACCATTGGTTATTATTTTCCACAAAAGCTTGGCTTCTCAATAGTATGATTCCATGTTTGTGGGCTATAAAATCATAGCTCTGAGAATACAAAAGAATATAATCACTAAGGAAGCCAATGGAATTCTGTGCGTGCAAAAGTTTTAGACCTTTCTTTTAGCTCAATGATATGGGAGAGCAATTCGGCTCTAAGTTTCCATGGCTGGCTGTGAAAAGGAGATAGCATTCAGTCATTCATTCATTTGATAAATATTAAGAGAATGTCAGCAATATTTCAGGTGCAGAGCTGGGTGGTGTTGAGGTGGCAGAGAACACATTGATTCTGTCTTTAAGAAAATTTGCAACCTACTGCTTCCCATTCTACTTGAACCCAGAGACAAAGAATGTTTATAAAATATACTGACATTCTCCGAAAGAAAAAAAAAAGGTACTCTGTGGAGAGCATGCAAAATTCAAAAGAGGACTTAAAAAACAAATGCTAAATCATTTATCCAGCTGGGGCACCTGGGTGGCTCAGGCAGTTAAGCATCTGACTCTTGATCTCGGCTCAGGTTGTGATCTCACGGTTTTCTGAGTTCGAGCCCCACATTGGGTACTGTGCTGATGGTGTGGAGCCTGGCTGGGATTCTCGCTCTCTTCTCTCTCTGTCCCTCCCCCACTCACGCTGTGTCTCTCTCTCTCTCTCTCAAATAAACATTAAAAATATTTAAATCATTTATCCAGCTTATTCAGGCCTTATGAACCTAGTGATTAATATACTTTTTAATATCTTTATTTCAGCCATACTCTGGCTAGGTTATTTTTTAAAAGTTGCTTTATTATAAAACCACAGTTAGTAGAACTATCTCAACTCAGCACTCTTTAATAATCCTCTCCAAGCCTGTAATATATCTAGGCACTGCGCTAACGGCTAGGAACATGAAGACACATGAGAACTCTGTGACCTTGAGAAGCTTATAATACAGAAAGAAAACCTAATGCATTGCTATTTACCTGATCTCCATCCCCATCTCTCCCTCCTTCCATCTCTCTTACCTAACTACCTCTGATTTAGTCCAAGCATGCTCCCCCAGAAAGCCTTGGGCTTTGCTAAACCAAAAGGAGAAAGGCCACTCCTTTTGTAAGGGATTGCTTTAGGAAAGGCACATGATCTAGTTTTGGGCAATGAGGAAATTAAGGAGAAATCTGTGAAATGGGACTTTTGAGGAAGGTTTTTCACTTTTTAAAAAGAGGTAGATGATAAACCCAACTGAATATTTAGCACATGAGAAATATGGCATCCTCAAATTATCAGTGGGAAATGGTGTTTCTAACAGGCACTGGTGGGATAAGCAGATAGTCCCATGAATGATAAAACCAGATCCGTTCCTTAGACTATACACAAGAATAAATTTCAAATGTATCAAATATTTAACTGTGAAAAAATGAAATTAAGTACTGGGAAAAACATCGGTGAAGTTCTCAATAACCTAGGAATGAGGAAAATGTGCTTAATTATGATTTAAAATCCAGAGGCAATAATGGAAAAGAAAGATCTGTAATGTGATTACATTAAACATTTGTATGGTAAAGATTTCAAAAGCAGACTGGGAAATGATATTTATAATTTACACTAGAGACAAGAGTCCCCAATGTGTACAGGGCTTCAAAAAACAAGGGGGAAAAAGGGATCAACAATCATATAGAAAAATGAGATTGAAACATGAACTAATCAGTCACATGAAAAACACAAATGGATATTAACGATTTAGAAAAAAAAAATTCAACTTTGGTTTTAATAAGAGATAAGCAATGAATAGTACGCTTAGATACAGTTTCTTACCTATCATATAGGCCTATCTTTCAGTTTGACTACAGGTATGTTGGCCAAACTTGGGGAAATAGAAACTTTCATATAAATTTTGGTAGGAATGCAAACTGGCACATGCAAACCATATGGAAAGGAAAGTAGCAGTGCCTAGGAAAATTTCCTAGGCATTTATCCTTTGACACTGAAAGCACACTTCTGGGAATTTATCCAAAAGATGTGCTAACAAAGAGAAAAATGATATATGCACAAAGCTGTTCACTGCAGTGTTATTTATAGTAACAAAACACTGGAAACAACCAAAAGATCAATAAATAAGGGATGGACTGAATGAAATATGATATAATCCCACAATGGAATACTATGAGACTGTAAAAAAAAAAAAAGAAATATCTCTAGCAAGTACAGCAAAGTGCTCTCCAGGGTATTTTGCTAAGGACAAAAGGTCAGAGACCAGGAGGAACGCAGATGTGTGTGTGCATATGTACACACGTGTGTGTATGCACATGCATACACACAAATGTATACATATATGTGACCCTATGTAAATCCATGTATTTATGTTTTTAAAACAGAATAAGGGGAGCCTGGGTGGCTTGGTCGGTTAAGCGTCCGACTTCGGCTCAGGTCTTCATCTCATGGTCCGTGAGCTCGAGCCCCGCATCGGGTTCTGTGCTGACACCTCGGAGCCTGGAGCCCATTTCAGATTCTGTGTCTCCCTCTCTCTCTGCCCCTCCCCTGTTCATGCTCTGTCTCTCTCTGTCTCAAAAATAAATAAACATTAAAAAAATTTAAAACAGAATAAAAGACTATTACAAATCTATGAGAGGAACAGATAGGATACAAGGAAGAGAGAAAAGTTAGACTTCTTCAAATTTACCTTGGTTTACAGATTTGACTTTGAAATCATGTAAGTACTCTACCTACATAATTATAAAACAAAGTTAAATCCAAAACAAGAAATCTCTGTATACAGAGAGTAAAATAAAGCAAAGGAACACAATTTCAAGTCCAGACAGTATCATAAGTATTCACAGAGGAGCTATTACAAAAGACTTTATGTAAAATTACAGTAATTTGTAGAAAAAGTCTTAAACTGCTTATGGTAATTGTATTGTTCGTGGCAAACTGGCATTCTTTTTCTGAGACTCTTACTATGATTGGAGAAACCTACATTTCTAAAGACTCTTCTGTAGGTTGTCTTTGTTTCCACCATAGATATTTTGAACTCACATTATTGCCATGATATTCAACCTTTGCATATGATGAGGCCAACATATGTGTGTATTAATACAAAAGCATGTATAATATATACATACACACATACATACACAATTATGTTATTTAGATAACATGCTCTCATGAATTCATAACATTTTTGATTTGAGGAGAGATCACACTGATTCAGTTCTTACAAACTCAGTGCTCGAGTCTGACCATGACCAACATCGGACCTCACATTCTTCTCCATCTATGTCCCCTAAGCTGCTATCTTCTTATAGTCACTAGGCAGAAAACCCTGCTCTTCAAGCATGCACTGTCCTTCTGGCTTGCATTCATCAACGTGGATTTTGAGGCTACCAATGGAAACCAATTTAAAACAAGCCTTACATCTAGCCACACTTTTGTGTTCGGAAAAGGACACGCTGAGGCACTCCCAACATAAGGACTTGTGGCCAAGAAGTCACATGGTATCCAGTAGTAAGAAGGACCAAAGGGAATTTACTGTGGAAACAATGTTTAGACAACTGTCTTGGGTTTAAAAGATTTAATTTGCGCCCACTGTAGCATAACTCTATCAGAAGACAGACTTTCAAGACCTCAGAGATAATAATGTTTCAGACAGAAGACACCTCTTGAGATAAGATTAATATCTATTCCTACAATAGTACAGAACATTTTCTCAAAAAAATGCATCCTTTTATCATAATAAGGTTGTGTAAGTGGTCTCTGAAGCCAACTAAGAGTCTTTTTTAAGTCTTTTACTTTATTTTGAGAGAGAGCATGAGCAGGGGAGGGCAGAGAGAGAGAGAGAGAGAGAAAGAGAGAGAGAGAGAATCCCAAGCAGCCTCCTCACTCTGATGCAGGGCTCTAATTTGGGCTCCACAGGGTGTTGGAGGAGGGGCTCGAACTCACAAACTGTGAGATCATGACCTGAGCCTAAACCAAGAGTCCGTTGCTTAAACAACTGAGCAACCCAGGCACCCTGCCAACTAAGAGTCTTTTAAGAAGTAAAAGAATAATGAACTAGGAAGAAGAGGAGGGGGGAAAAATCTATATGGAGGGGAATTGTGATTATTAATTTTGGAAAAATAAATACAGTCTACAACATATAGGAAAGGAAACAGTATTGGGGCAGGGAATAATAATGATCACATAGGAGAAGCTAATTTGAAATAGAAGATGTGTAACTTTAAAAGGAAAAGGAAAGCAGTGGGACAATCCCAAGCACTAACAGTTTTCTAAGAGACCAGGAAATAGTGGTTTCCTGACAACTCTTCAGAATGGGACAGCTGCCTATATAAGGTGCTCCTCTAACCGCATAAGCCCTTAGACTAGTGTTCAGGGAGTGCTTGAGATACTTCCACCAACCCAAAAGCAAAACAAAAGAGAGGGATCATGCTCTCTCTGAAAGTAAAGACTGCTCTAAGACACACCAGCTTTGTCAGGGGCGCCTGGGTGGCTCAGTTGGTTAAGCATCTGACTTCCACTCAGGTCATGGTCTCACAGCTCATGAGTGTGAGTCCTGCACAGGGCTCCGTGCTGATGGCACGGAGCCTGGAGCCTGCTTCAGATTCTGTGTCTCCCTCTCTCTTCTTCCCCTGCCCCACTCACAAAAAATTAAAAAGAGAAAGAGAGAGAGAGAGACACCAGCTTTCTGTTCTTCACTGGTTTCTTGTGTTTAGTATCCAAAACTCCTTGTTGCAGATGCCAAAAAAGCAAATCACACTAGTTTCAGCTAAAGAGAGGATTAATTTTATACAACTAGGCATTCTAAAGATAGAATATCAGGCAAATGTGAATCAAGGTACATACCCTTTCTTGTTGTCTCTCCTCTTTTTATCACCAAATTCTATTTATTTGCAATTACCTTTTATTTCCGGCCTCATGTTCTTTCACAAGCAGGCTCTGAAACCCAGATCAGGTTTCCATTTTAAGCCTTCTCTCTTATCAAATCTCATGGAACGGTTCTGATTGGCCCTGCTTAGGAAATGCATCAGCTCCATGGGTCAATCACTGGGGCGTCCACCTATGACATCAGCCATGTCCAAGGCAAGTGCCTACCCCAGTGTAGACAGAACACTAGGCCTGCCAATTCTACCAGGACTGCATGGGGTAGGGATGGAACAGTTTTTTAATAGGTTCCAACGAAAACGTTTCTCACTATCTTTCCAAAAAGACTATTAGCCCTCTGAAGGCAGGGTTATCTCAAATACTTTTAGCTTAGTACAAAATACTTTTAGCTTTTGTACAAAGTACAAAATACTTGTACTCTGCCTTAGCAACTCCTTAAAACATGCCTTGTAAGGAAGTAAACTTGAACCAGAATTTTTACTTTACGCATCAAAGAATAATTCCTATTGACTGCAAACATATCCCTTCAAGATTCCATTAAATGACCATGATCACCTAACTAGCATAGGAAAACTGCTCAGAGTATTAAAAACATAAGAGAGACATGGGGCACCTGGGTGGTTCAGTCGGTTAAGATTCTGACTTTGGCTCAGGTCATGACCTCATGGTTGGTGGGTTCAAGCCCCACATCGGGCTCTGTGCTGACAGCTCGGAGCCTGGAGCCTGCTTCGGATTCTGTATCTCCCTCTCTCTCTACCCCTCCCCTCCTTGCACTGTCTCTCCCCCTCTCCGTAAAAAAACAAAATAAAATAAAACAAAACATTAAAAAAATATATAAGAGAGACAAAGACATGTCAAATTGAAACATTTAAAATACCAAGATGTTCAGAGCTGGAAAATGGGATGATTCATGTAGTCCATGGATTTTACAACAATAGTGTGAGGAACACAGGTGTTGTGCACCATTATCTCATGATGAAAGAGGTTTGGACAGCTGTCAGGGGTAGGGTAATGGGGGAGAGACTAAGTGGGTAAGATTGCAGGCCCTATCCTCACTACAAAGAGAGGGTCAAGGAGTGTATGTCTATCTCTCTCTTACTTGACAGGTCCACAGTAGGTTTGGTTTGAAAAAGATTGGACTAAAAATAATAATAATTGTAAGAAAATAACCAAAAATTATATTCGTCTAATCACCCAATTTTACTAAAGATAAAATAGCTTCTAAATTGCAGGTCTGTATTAAATTGGAAGTATCCAAATCTCTATCCAGCATTCCTTTGATTCTACCAAGCTACCTTTCCAATTTGATTCTGCAAAGATTAAAAACAAACAAACAAACAAACAAAAAAAGGTATAGTATGCTATGCTTCATTTCTTAAACTACACAGAAATATTTAAGTTGTGCTTACCAGAATTTCAGGATTTTGAAGCAAGCCTGCCTGAACTCTCAAAGCTTCTAAAAGCATCGTCAACGTCAAATATGGACAAAGGAAGCAAGAAATATCTACCTATGCATCTAGTAGGGTAAAAATGGATCCATCTAGTAAATACCTGCAATAAGCTAATTAAAATAACAAGTTCTAGCAATCATTTTGGTTGGCAACATTTAGAGTCAGGAACAAAGAATATTCAAAGATTATACCACAATGCTTCTTTTCCATTTGCATACACATACAATGCCTGCACTAGGTAATATAAAATTTCCAATAATCATGAAGAGAACATTTACAAATTTTACAGTTAAAAAGAATAATTTTTGGAGTAATTGTGAATCTGTTTTCTAAAACTAATGACTTTTTAAAACTCTAATCAATTACCATGATAAAGACATACACTGCAAGTACTTGGCACATGTAATTATAGCAAAATGAACACACACCGTATCAAGCACAATCTATAGGTCAAATGGCAATAAGAAAATACTTTCCACAGTGGCCCACAGTGACTGAAGGGAGTCTAAGACTAAAATTATATTTCAGAATGCCAACTGAAAGCTTTGACAAGGAAAGGGAAGAAACACTGACCAGTTGCTCACGAGACAACCTGCTATATTGAGCTTTAATACATTTCAAAACAAAAGAGATTTTATATATAAACTGTGGAAAATTTGAAGAGGTTTTACAGTAATATGAGAAGGCCATTCTAAAGGACCAAGACAGCTACTTGCAATTCTTTGTAAGAGTCAAATCTGTTTGTTTGTTAGTCTTATAATTCAGAAATATTAAGAGTCAGACACTAACACAAGTAAGAGTTAACAGTAAAATACAAGTCCAATGAAAAGCTAAAACTCTGAAAACCTATTTAATCTTACCACATCTCATGTTCTTTTTAATAGTGATAGGTCAGGTTCCATGCTCTCATTGAGGTAAGATACAATATTTCAGTGTCCCAGAAGGATCAGAGTCATAAGCAAAGACTTTCACAAACCATTTGTACAACTACTCAGTGTACTGCCTGTCTATCTAATAACAGGCTGAAATATGGTGACTGATCAGTGCATTGCATGTCTACAATCTACTAATCCTATGGCTTGTATTTAAACAAGGCTGTTTGGATAGATAATCCAGACAAATGCAGTATTCCATAACACAGAGCATTTTTGGATGTCTTAGGCTATCACCTAAGCCATGAGCAAAATTGATTTTTCCAGACATGTTCCAGTGTCTGCTCGCCCTTTCCTGCTACCAACTGTCATCTCGCTCCCCTGATAAAACTCTTGACATGTTTTGCAGGATTCTCTACTCCTTTCCCATTCCAAACAGCTGTCTTCCTTTCCTGGCAGAAACTCCCTGACATCTGGATACTCAGGATGGCTACGGCTATGATGGACAGGTTCCATTTTATCCAACTACCCAGCTCTGAGAATATAAAATGAACAAAAGAGGGAAGAATATAAAACCTTCGCCTGCTGAACAAATACCAAATCAAGTAATGGACGTATCAAAACCTTAAAATTCAGAGTATTTTAAAAGTAGTTTTGTGACATCTGGAAGATGGTACAGAATACACAAATGCCATGATTCTGAAAGAATAAATGATGACAAGCTTCTAAGGTTCTACCCAGGTGGTGATAACAGATCCAGACCCCCTAACTCAAACACAGAATTTCTGCTTCATGGCCTAATTTGATGTTTTTTCCCCACTATATTTAAAAACAAAAAACATGTGTGTTAGATGAAAATGGATGAGTTGAAGAAAAATAAGACATAAATCACTTTCCTTGAGCTCATTGCCCACGTCCAATCAATCACCAGTTCCACTTTGCACCACTTCCTAAATACACGTCTCTTGCATATTTTGCTATAGTGTTTTTTTTTAAACTGTTTTGTCCTATGTGTTCCTCTCAATATTTCAGTCTAGTCTCCAAAAGCCACTAGAGTGATATTTTTAGAAAATGCAAATTGGGTCATGTCATCTCCATTATTCCCTTCCTAGTAGAATAAAACCCACACTTGCCCACATGAACCCCAAAGCCTTGCATGACCCTGGCCCGAACCCTTCTCTCCAGCCTCAGCATGAGTTTCTTGCCCTCTCACTCAACATATTCAAAACACAATGGCCTGCCTTCCATTAGCAGAGTAAGGCAACCTCCCCCTGATGGCTCCACTCTATTCTCTTTGCCTCATTCCCTCCAGCTCCTGTTCAGATCTCAATTTATGTGTCACTTCCTAAGACATTTACTCCTCAATCTACTAGAATATGTTAGGTATCCTTTTCTACCTCTTATGGGATCAAGTAATTTTTCTGTGTGGCAGTCTTTACAACTTATTTAATTAACATATTAAGTCAAACATTAAGGAGATTTACAAAACTATAAAACAATGGCATTCTCCTATTTGTTTTCAAAAATACAGGTTTATTTCATGTTATGCTAATGTATAATGGCTTCTCACTATTGTTTTAAATGAATATTTTAAAGATTTCTGGGTTTTAACTTCTATTATGATAAATATCAATAGATATAACCATATAAACAAAAATCCTTTGGGTCTTCAATAATTTTTAAGAGAATAAAGAGTCCTAAAGCCAAACAGTTTGAGAACCACTGCATAAGAAAAAAAGAATACTGTATTATACTTGATATTAAATCTTCTAAAAATACCTTAAATTTTATGTAAGTACACTTCATGGGAGAAAGAATGCTTTCATATAATATTGCTAACTCGGAAAGATTATGCTCAAGTCTTCTATACTTCTCCATGAATTGTAACAAAATTGGTCACAGGTAATATGTTCATTATAGCAGAGTTGACAAGAGATTTCAACTTCCTGTGGCAAACATAGTTTACGGTTTTAAATGAACCATTTTCTCCTTTAAAAGCATTCTAACAAATGTCACCTTTAATAACAAACACACATAGCTTCAGACTTTCAAGGCAAATGTACTTGAAAATCAAAATTAAAACAAATCTTTTGATGCTGCAGAAAAGTTCTTAATGGAAGAAACAATTTTGTCATGACACGACAGAAAGTGGGTGTTCAAAAGTAACTACTGTATAACTACAATGACAAAAATCCATATATAGCACTGTTCGAAGAACTTTATGATTTTAACTTTTTAAATCCTGACAATCACCTTAGATACTATTTTCATTGGCTTCGGTGTATATAACTTGCCCAGTTTCCACAGCAGAGTAGGACAACTACCTAATCTTCTCATTACACCTGGTTTTCTTTTTTCAGCTTTTTACTGCTCCTGAAGATTTTCCTGGCAATGCGAGGTAATGCCCATTTCTGACCCTGTTCAGTGGGCATTCAGTATCAAACACTGATGTTTCTTGGCCTTCAGACTATTGGAAGCCTAATACTGTGAAATCTTTGCTTCCTTAATGGTCCGATTCTTTGTTCAATACCTATTTCATCTGTTTGTGTAACAGATACTGTAAACAACCAGAGTTTGGAGTCTCTAGTAATTGAAAGAAAATTCTATCCAAGGTCAATGTATTTATGTTAAATGGAAGGCAGTTTGTATTCCTGAAATGAATTATTTGGCCTGACATCTTCCTGATTAAAACAGTAAACTCTGTATCAAGTAAGAAATCTTGAAAGTAGTCAAAATTTTAGGCAAAATACCACCTAAAAGTATATAAACGGAGGTCTTGAACATCATGTGACAGAAAAGTTTTGCTATCTCTGTTGAAATTTCAGTGTAAGTGATACCTCCCTTTACTGAACCTCCCTTACTGTCCTTTAATCAATCTCTGGAAAACAAACAATGTTTTTCTTCCTCGAGTGTTTTCCCTTCATTCGATTTCTTTTTGCCCTTACCCAGAGGCCAATGAAGCTGAGACTTCAGAGTCCCTCAGTTGAAGGCTCCTTGCTGGACTACGTACCTAATTAACCCTAAAGAAGCCTCAGAAAATTGCATAAGCTTCGGATCCTACCAAACCTGGATCTGCCTTATCTCAGTTCTAAATATTTCCGTGAATTTACAATTATTCAATTTATCTACTCCTATTTTTGTTTCACTATACTTGCACCCAGGGAAAATTCTTCAGAGTGGCTCATGGACATCAGCCCTTTGATGACAAAAGCATCTTTTCACCAAGAAAATGGCAAAGAATGACAAGTTATGATAAGTGAGGGACATGAATTTTAGACCTAATGTCTATCACTAGGTGATTAATTTCAAAATAAGGTAAATCTACATCAGAGATAAAGTGGATGCTTCTGGTCTCTGAATAATTTAAAAACATAATTTAAAAATTGGGGGATTTTGCATAAAAATCTAGATGTCAAATTTCTTTTGAAAAATCAGATGGTCTGGCAAAACTAGGCATAAATGCTCTGGCCTGAACATATTTCCTACCTGTCACCCTTCACTCATCTGCATTGCCTGGCTATTCTCTAGTAAGCATTTGGATTTTCCAACCTCAAACTATAGGAATCATGTCCAAGAGATACTTAGTTTAAAAAAAAAAAGGATTGGCAGGACAGCATTTATAGGATATTCCAACTTATATGTTAAATTGTATATATGATAAATTATAAGATAAATTAAATAGTACATAATTGTTTATGTGGTATGTATTTTTTTAATATTCAGAGGAAAAAGTAAAAATGCTAATTTCTTGACCAGTGTTAGATTACTAAAGAAAACCTTTCCCACCACATATAAACACAACTTCAGTAACAAATGTTATATGGACAGTGTGGTCAAATGGAGGACAAGGCGATAGGACTTGCTCAAATTCAGGGATTGTGGCATCGAAAATGTTCTTTCCCAGGCCAGAGCACAGACGGGAGAAACACAGATTAAACATTTAAAGCCAGCACTTCCTTCACAGCAGTATTAGAAAGGCAAAGCCACAGTGAATGCCATTTCTATCTGCCGCATCCAAGCCTTTCTGGATCTCAAGTAACATCCAATTACCCAACACGACTAGAGCAACTTGTGTGAATTGTTTTAATATATATTCACAGCATGCACTGTGACGGCTCCTGGCTGCTATTAAAAGGGTGGGCTAGCAACATGAATTAACAATAACACACGTGGTATATTATGGCTCCATAATGCCTAAAGCATTTAGCCAGTCTCCTTATTATTCTTAATGCACACTTACAGCTCCTGAGAATCATGTAGCTGTGAATTCAACTGATCCCAAATGCCAAATGGAAAAAAATGCGTATCTCCTAAAAGTAGTTTAGAGGAACTGCTACATCTACCCTTCTTCCTTTTTCATCACTGGTGCCACGTTATGACCCACAGATTGTTCTGTTTGCAGAACATTTTTGTTTTGTTTTGGACAAGCAGAAAAATTCTTAAGGAAAGAGAAGACCGTGAGGATTCCCGGTGGGAAACAAACTTCAGGAGAACAGCATTTCAGCATAAAAGGGAAGCCAGAGGGTCTCCCCCAGCTATCACCTTCCAGGATGGCTGCTAGGGGAGCCTAACTGGCACACATGCTTCCACCTTGTATCCACTGTCTTCCCAGCAGCTACAAGCATCCATGTAGGTAGCACGTCTTATCACATCTCCTCGGCTTACAGTTTTCCAGTGGCTTCAACGTTTATTTAAAATAAAAGGCAAATGGGGCGCCTGGGTGGCGTAGTCGGTTAAGCGTCCGACTTCAGCCAGGTCACGATCTCGCGGTCTGTGAGTTCGAGCCCCGCGTCAGGCTCTGGGCTGATGGCTCGGAGCCTGGAGCCTGTTTCCAATTCTGTGTCTCCCTCTCTCTCTGCCCCTCCCCCGTTCATGCTCTGTCTCTCTCTGTCCCAAAAATAAATTAAAAAAAAACAAAAAACAAAACAAAAAAAAAACGTTGAAAAAAAAATAAAATAAAAGGCAAATGTCTGCTCTCTTCCAACAAGGCTTCTTCGTGATGTGGCTGCCTACTTATCCATCCCAGTACCTTCTTCTGCCATTTTCATGTTTCAACGTAAACATGCCCAAATCGTTGTTATTCCAAACTGTTGGTATTTGACGCTCCCTCAGACGGAATACCCTTCCCAAAGATCTTCTAAAGGCCAGTGCCTCTTCCTCTTCCAGATTTTAGCTCAAATGTCACCTCGTCAGCAACTATTCTGTCTAGCGCAGCACATCCACTTCCCCACTGTCACAAAGCCCCTGGTTAAGTTTCTTCTTTGCGCTCGGTGTGTGAAATTACTTTCTTTTTTGTGTGCTTATTAACCATCTCTACACAAATGCATGCACATGCAGACACGTGTACATACACAGGAATCTGCATTCCATCCGGAGAGAGGATGTGTCTATCTTGCCAATTATTCCCTTCCCAGCACCCAGGATAGAATCCAATGTGTGGTAAGTGCTCAAAACATAATCCGGCAGGAAGAAAGGAACCCGCTAGATTTGCATTTCTGCCCAGAGGATCATCAAAGGACTTGATTCTGTGAATGTAGGAGATTCAGCTAGTTGAAATTTAACCTAACAACATGCAAAATGATAGTCTTCTTTTTCAGAAAATACTCAGTCCTGGCCCCTCTGACTAGGGTGGGAAAAACACAAGCTCTAGAAAAAAAAATATTCCTCCACACTTTGCTGCATGTTCCCCCAACTTTAATCATTCACATACTCTCCTGCATGGTTTGTGTCATTTCTGAGTACCACACGTACCAAATATTTACTCAGGCTATTTTTTCACACATTTTTACTCTACGTGTCCTCACACTAAGTAGCAGGATTGGTGAAATGGATTGAGTAGACTGTTACAAGTCTATTTTTTTTCCAGATCACATTACAATCGATCCTTGGCTATTAGCGCACACGCATACATACACACATACACACACACTCATTTATATCTTTCCCGTATAAAATGATCTCTTCCCACATGTGGGGAAACAGTGCATTACAAATGAAGAGAGACATTTATCCAGGGTATAAGCTCCCCAAGGGCAAGCATAACACTGCAGGGCATGATGAGGAAAGCTGATATTCACTAAGTACTCACTCTCTGAAAGGCCCTGTGGAGGCATTTTATTTATTCTAAGACCCCATTTGAGGAGCTACTCATATGATCTGTTTTGCAAAGGGGACCTAGGTATGGAAAGCTTAAATATGTGCCCAAGGTCACTGCTAGGGACTGAATGTGTCCTTCCAAAATCCATATGTTGAATGAACCCTAAGGCCGCTGGAAGATGATTTTTGGAGGCTGGGCCTTTAGGAGGTAACTGGGATTATATATAGTCACAAGGGCAGTGCCCTCATGACAGGATTAGTGTTCTTATAAAAAGAGAAGAAAGGAGATCCCCCTCTCTGCCATGTGAGGACACAACAGGAAGGTGGCCACCTATGAACCAGGAAGAGGGCTCTCACCAGAACCCAACTGTGCCGGACCTGCTCTTGAACTTCCCAGACTCGAATTATGAGAAATAAATGTCTGCTGTTCCAGACACCCAGGGCATAGAATTTTATCATAATGGCCCAAGCAAAGGCAACCACATAAGAGAAGTCCTAAGGAGCAGGGGTACTATTCAAATGCAGGTCTGTTTGCATTAGAGTCCTTTCTCTCTAACTCTGCTTTATACAGCACCTTTGCACTGCAGAATCAATCCGTGCTTTGTGTCCCAGTAAAAACCCACCTCTCCTAAGGTCCCAATAGCTTTTATTTGCCTCTTTTATTTACTAACAATAAGTTTGCATGTGCACAGTTGACTTTCTTTGCTCTTCCCACGCAACAAGCTTGTGGAGAGAGTCACTGAGAACCGGCTCAGCCCGCTTTTCACTGTTCAGTGCTTTAAAGCGATGCTTATCTAATCACGGTCCTTGATACCATGAGACTTTTATTTTCATAATTATATGCTGCCAGGGGCTTCTTCCAAAGTCTCCTGCTACGTCTTCACCCCAGATCCAATTGCAAATTGTTTTCTGAGCACCACTGGTATTCTTTGAAAGATGGCTGAACCTTTGGATCTCACTACCCAGGAGAGACCTGTGGGGTTTTTTTCCCCTTCGGCAGCCCTTAGCAGACAGAGCACCCCATGGGTGATTCGGGGCTGCTCCTCAAGACTCATCTCTTCACTCTCAAAGTGGAGTGAAGTCAGAGTTCTGCATCTGTGTCGCCACCCTCTTTCTTGATGCTGTGTGGTAGTCACAACAATACCTTTAAGCTCAAACTTGTAGGAGTGTGTCTTCCCAGTTTACATAGCATGAACTGCATATTTTTTTAAAAAATTAGCAGCACAAAAAATTAACAATAGCAGCTAGTCTTTACAGCGTTCGTATCAAGTATCAAGGCAAAACTTTTAAAATATTTTTCTAAAGAAGTTTACTGATTTATTTTGAGAGAGAAAGAGTGCGAGTGGGGACAGAGAGAGAGAAAGAGGGACAGAGAGAATCCCAGTCAGGCTCCCTGCTGCCAGCACAGAGCTCGACTCGGGGCTTGAACCCAAAAACCGTGCAATCATGACCTGAGCCAAAATCAAGAGCTGGAAGATTAAATGACTGAGCCACCCAGACGCCCCTTAAAATAATTACTTCTAAGAAAGAAAAGAAAAGAAGTAAATCCCTGTGGAGTAACTACTTATTTTCTCCCCATTTTATAGACTAGGAAACTGAGGTTTATAGAGGTTGTAGAATTTGCTTAAAGTCAAGCTGGGAGAAAAATCTAGGCCTCCTTGTTCCAAAGCCCCTATTCTCAAGAACTACTATACTCTCATATATGTATGTGTGTGTGTGTGTGTGTGTGTGTGTGTGTGTGTGTGCGTGTGTGTACACACACATACTGCTCTAAATGTCCTGTCCTGACCTGACCCTTATGCAAAATTGTAGCAAATAACAAGAGGGAGATAAATTTCTGAGAAAAAAAACAGGTTATTAACAATATTGAAAAGAATTTGTTTTTTAAAGAAAATGGATGCTTCCTTTTCTTTCAAGACCAATAATCCACTTCTCTCTTCATGTACTCTTCCAGGATCCCCTGAATGTTCCTGTCACAAAGTTTCTCCTTATATTTATGTCCCTACTAGGTTATCATCAGGGTAAGCACGAACTCCCAGTTTGCTCATGGTGTTCTGACACACTATCACTCTCTGAAGTGTCCTCTTTTTTTGTTGTTTAATTGAAGTGTAGTTGACATTCAATGTTACATTAGTTTCAGGTGTACAACATTATACATTCAACAATTCTATACATTATGCCAGGCTCATCACAAACGTAGCTACCATCTGTCATCACATAGCCCTATTACAATACCACCCACAGGATTCCCTGTGCTGTGCCTTTCATCTTTTGGAAGATGAATTACATGACTTCCATAACCACAAACTCCATAAAGGCGGGTTATGCTTATTTCTCTTTGTATGTTTCACCAGGATTTTCCTATTTCAAATAAATTCATGCTTGCTAAATAGTCGTCTCCCCTGGCTAGGTGCAGTATCTCCATTACCAGATCTTCCATAGCACTCTGTTTATGTCCCCCTTCCAGGAATTATTACACAGCGATTGAACAGTCTACAGGCCATGCTCCATTCCCATGGCCAGCCTGGGTCCCTACTCATCTTTTACCCCATGGGCACATGGTAAGATGCTTTTTCCATCAATGGGGTAAACAATACAGTGACAAGCTAAGCTTAGTATTCTTTCAATATTCATTCCTTCATGCAAACACTTACTAAGGACTTACCCTGTACAACCAGACACTAGGGAAGCAAGATGGAAAAGCATGTCCCCGCTCATAAATTATGCACAATGTAACGGGGAAACTGCAAATGGAATGGAAAATTAGGATACTGTGAGGTAAGTGGTGCCCAGAGGATTGGAAGAAAAAGTCAGAATCCCCAGATGTTTGCCTGGGGAGCGAGAGGAAGTTCATGAGGGTCAAGGACTACAAGGCACTCTTCAGGGAGAAATGTCCTGAAAGCAGGAGGCTGGGATTGGACAGGCGCAGGACAGAGTTGGGGCAGTGCTCTTAGGCAGAGAGAAAAGAAGGGATACATAGAAAAAAGCACGTAGCTTGGGGCCAGTAGGCCACCTAGCTCCCGATGGCTGGAGTTTAACATCCTAAGGGAAATGAGTTGAAGCAGTTACACAGCCCACTTCCCAAAACACTGTTGGGTTAAAGACCAGAGAAATAATGAAAAAGCAATGCAAAATTTTTCCACCTTCAAGACAGTGATTTGGGGATCATCAAAATCGAATTGTAACTGGGGACAATTAGGAGACAGAAGGGGACAGATGATGTCGTAATAGCTTATTCTGGACTAAAAGAGACCAAAATCTCTCTCTCCACTTTAGTACTTTCTTTAACAGGACTGGTTGAGGACAAAGCCCTACTTAGGAATTTGATCACGCTGAAGGAGAAACGGTCATTTCCAGCTCCTGCGGGGCCCCCGGGCTAAAGAGATCCAGACAGGTGCACTGTCTATAAGACCTAACACTATCTTGAGGTGGGACTGGCCAACACAGAGCAGATGTGATGACTCTGTAAGAAAACAGAGTCTGGGGGAGGCATTCACAGCTGGTCTCAGGGGAATACAACCCAGGATACCATCTGGGAAAAATGCCCCATGTTAGAGAATGACCTGTGGGCACCAGAGCTGACCACTGTTCAATTAAAACTTACTGTCTGCACTGTACTAACATGTTCTGTGATCCCCATGTGAAGCCTGCCTGGGATTCTCTCTCTCCCCCCACCTCCCTCTGCCCTTCCCCACTCATGTTTTCTCTCCCTCTCAAAATAAATTAATAAACTGTAAAAAAATAAAAATGGAAAACTACGTCCAGGGTCCAGTTGGAAGGAAGCAAGGAGCAAAGCAAGTTATCACCAGAGTCCAACCACAGGGGAAGAAAGAGAAATCACAAAGAAGTCTTGAGGGAATGTTTGGGAGTGTGCATATATGTGTAGAGATCAGAAATGGGAACCAAGAATCATGCAAAAGCCCTTTTCCCTTGAGAAGTTCTGGTTTCAGAGCAAGCTTCCCTCTGTGGACACTCAGGTCCCACCTCTTATCTATTGCCATGCTTGTCCGCCATGCGACTATGGGCCTTTATCTTCTTCTCTGGCAAGACCATCTATCTATGTAATGTGGTAATTGAATCAGGTTTAATTTAAAGAAAAATCAAAAGCCCTTTCCATGGAGCCGCATAAGAAAGCACTTAATCTCAATAAACTAGCAGTTAGGATGATAAGAAAATCTACAAGAGCTGAGAGATACATAGCAAATCAAAATTCTCTCCATTTGGGTTAAGGAATAAAGCCAAAAAAAGCTTTCTTTTTGACCTGAACCGCACAACATAACACATATTAGAAATATGGGTTGGGGCAATGAGCTGTGACCATCAGTGATTCAGAGGAATCCCCAAACACTCCCCACCAGTTTCAAAGAACTGCATTGGCTCCGAAAAATGACATTTACTGAGATTCTTAATAAAATGAACATATTTGGCTGTTTCATATGTTATTGGATTTTTTGGCATACATTTCAGAACTCCAATACTTTAACTCTGCCTATGAGCGAGATGTGGATCCCCACAGGACCACCTTCCCACCCCTGGAAATATTTTTATTACCCAAGTCAGGGGAAGTGAGGAAATGAAAATTTCATGACTCTTGCCATGTAGATAGCTTAATTCAAGTGTGCTATGTTTTCATTATTTGCATTTCCCTTGGAATATGAGGACTGTCTTCAAATCTTGTGGCACCTGTTTTTCAACTGCCTCTGCTCAGAGACTTTCTGGAATAAGGAAAAACATGGCTTTCACTGAACAAATCTTTGGATTCTGCTCTACCATATACCATACTTATCCCCAGTTAGGTTAACTATGGGTCACTGGTCAAAAATATGCATATAGAGCCATTGAATAAAATAAGCATCTAGTTCTCTGAGTTGGGACGAGCCACTTAGGGTCTCTGTGTTTAAATCATGTCATCTTCAGGGGCGCCTGGGTGGCGCAGTCGGTTAAGCGTCCGACTTCAGCCAGGTCACGATCTCGCAGTCTGTGAGTTCGAGCCCCGCGTCAGGCTCTGGGCTGATGGCTCGGAGCCTGGAGCCTGTTTCTGATTCTGTGTCTCCCTCTCTCTCTGCCCCTCCCCCGTTCATGCTCTGTCTCTCTCTGTCCCAAAAATAAATAAAAAAAAAAAAACGTTGAAAAAAAAAATCATGTCATCTTCAGACTAAAGGAAACGGACTTTCTACATGGCATCCAATGCCAAGAGTCCGTGGCATGGTGAATTAACATTCATATAGGGCTGTCTTTGTTTATTTTAGTCAGTGTTCTCTATTTTTGCCCCTTCTTGACAATTTTTTTTTATCAAAACGGGAGCTGTTTTATAAATTAATTATCAGGGATTCCTGGGTGGCTCTGTCAGTTGAGCATTCAACTCCTGATTTCAGGTAAGGTCATGATCTCATGGTTCATGAGATCAAGCCCCTCGATGGGCTCCTTGCTGACAGCATGAAGTGTGCGTGGGATTCCCTCTCTCACCTGCTCAAAATAAATAACTGAACTTTTTAAAAAATCAATTATTAAATGATTTTAAGAATTATAGAGAAGGTAGAGATGGATTGCAAGAGAGACCCATTTTTTTTTCTATCATGTTTTCAATGGTGGAAATTCACCCTCCATACCTCTTGCCTTAGAATAAACAAGAAACAGATGGCCATGCCACTCCAGATTGTGCTTCACAGTGGCCGTAACAGTAATACAATGCAAGCTTTTCATTTTCAAACTCCCACAGACCTTTATCCACAATATTGGAAGCAGTATAAAATAAGGCATGAAACCTCTGTCCCTGACATATTATAGGATCCCATTTATGGAGAAAGTTTAGAATAGACAAATCCACAGAGACAGAAAGTACAGATGAGTGGTTGCCAGGGGACAACGGTAGAGAGGGGATGGGGGCAGGGGTGATTTCTAGTGGATTGGGTTGGGGGGGGGCAGTGATGTACATGTTCCGGAATTACATAGTAGCAGTGATGGCTGCACAATCCTACAAATTTACTAAAAATCACAGAATGGTGTATTCTTACAGGCCGGGGTGGGGGGGGGGGGGGAGGGTTGATACATGAATTACAGTTCTACTAAAAAAAACATGACAAATGAACCAATTTCCCTAGACATAGGCTTCCCAGGTTCAAATCCCAGCCCCAACACTTATCATCTTTTCCAAGCCCATCTGTAAAATGAGGAAACTACCCCATACGGTAACTGGAGGACTAAATAAGACTATGGATAATGATCCAATACCAATCTATATCATGGTGTGAACCCTCCATAAATTTTCCTTTTATTATTATTTAATCTTGACAATTACATAAGGTGAGCAGAACATTCTTGATTTTAGAGATGAAGGAACATCTGTAAAGGATGAGGACACTGACGTGGTTGCAAAGCCACTAAGTGACAGGATGGGATAGTAAGAATTGAAACTCATGCTCTTTAATGATACATCACCCTCTCAACGTACCTGTTAACAACCTAATGTGTACATGAACTGCTTACTGACTTCCTACTATGTGCAGATCTTGGGGATGTAACCCTCAAGACAGCCATTACCTACACTAGGAAAGAAAGGACAATGCCCAGAGATTAAGGAAATAAGGAACAGGTGAAATGGAAAAAGCATAAAAGTAAGTGTTCTTGCCATGAGATTCAGAACCTTGAGGCCTACTTCTACCTACAAGGGGACTTTCCCACCAAGAGTAGACTAGAGTAGGCTGAGAAAAACATGTACATACACTGTTAAGGGGTTGTATGAAAATACTTAAGTGCAATCAGCCACTAACCTCAGTCTGAATACCATTTTTTATTTAGATTTCCAAACTCATGGTCCAACACTACAGCCATTAGCCAGATGTGGCTATTTAAATTTAAATGAATTAAAATTAAATCCTATTAAAATTGTCATTCCTCAGTTTACTAGGCACACTTCAAGCGCAATATCCACATGTGTCTAATGGCTGCCCTACTGGAAAGCACAGAAAATGGAAAATGTCTACCACTGCAGAAAGTCTTCTTGGGCAGTGCCAATCTAAAACATAAAATCACATCATCAATAGTCATATGCTAAGGGGAAATATAACATTTTATTTAACATCTTAAAAATGGGCTTTGGTATCCAAGCAAATACCTAGAAATACAAATGTTTTCCTTGGTTGTAAAATGTTATTAAAATTCCTCATTTACATTTTTAAGATAATAGTTTCAGATCATATTACTCAGGTGCAGATGTAGGATTTTTTTTCAGGGAAAAAGAGTGCTTTCCTAGATTGTGTCTTATCATAAAAAAGAAAATGCAGGTAGCATAAGACAAACAGATAATGAGCATGCAAGCTCATTGCATCTCTGTTTTGAAAGAAATACAATTTACTGGACTTGCAAAGAAAAGTTTAGAATATACAAGGAAACTCAATTGCTCTGGTCCCTAAGTTAATAGCCTTGTGAGTAAAATTGCCTTTTTCTCCTAAAGAATTCTCCACATGCTTTCATAATCATTCCAGTGTTGATACAGATGGTCATGGCAACTGCCCAGAAATAAAGTAATATTATGAGAGAGGGTCAAATAAGCTAATGGAGACCCCTCCCATCTTCCCCCTAAGCCACTGTCCTATTTGTAGTATGGGATGAAAGATTTTCTATTCATTATCCTACTTTGGAGTAATATAACACACATACATACCACAAAACATACAAGATTATCCATCCATAATTTGATATCATCTGTATTTAAATTTTTAAGAATATAACCGACATATAACTTGAATTATTTTTGATAATCTGAACACTTCTGTGTAAACAGCACCGAGATTAAGAAACAGAATATTATCAGCATCTCACAGCCTGCCTCATACAGCCTTCCAGGGATCACTTCCTCAATGGTAATTACAATCCAGACTTTCAACACCACTGGTGAATTGGACTGTTTTCGCAGCTTATATGCATGATACTCTTTTGTGTCTAGCTTTGGTCCCTCATAACATACTATCTAGTTTTGACAGACTCTCTTTGCTGCCATATGGTAGCCATTAAAGGCTTTCCCACCACACCACATAGAACCAATGTTTAGGGAGCAGGTACTATGCATCAAGTACAGTTCTAAGTGCTTTATAAATTTAAACTCATTTAATTCCTTAAACAAGTTCATCAAGAACATATTAGTAAATAGATGAGGACCCTAATATATTAATCTGGCTAGACCGCAGTCCCCAATTATTCAATTAAACACTAATCTAGGTGCTAAACACTAATCATAGGTGCTGCTATGGAGGGTTTTTATAGATATAATTCAAATCCCTCCTCAACTGAGATTAGGGAGATTATCCTGGATGGGCCTGATTAGTCCACTGAAAGGCCTTAAAAAGAGCTCTGAGGCTTCCAAGAGACAAAGAAAGAAATAGGAGGAGGGAGGGACTTTTTCTGAAACAGATAACAATGAGCAAAGAATTTATGCATGCTAATAACAGATGGTGAACCAATTCAAAGACAAGTGTGGGCAGATCATTCTTGAATTAGAACTAATGGTAGAAATGGTAGGCATCATGTTTATAAAGGTTTCTAGGTTTTTTCCCAAACCAGCCCTGATATCGTATTCTTGCATACTGTCCCTGGAGGTACACTTTGAATTTTCAAGTCTGTGATCAGATTTTAGGTTCAGAAAGTAAGGTCATTGAGTTTATGATAGACTGGTGGAATGAAGTGTTTTTGGACAGTTAGACATCTTAAACTTGTTATTAATTTTCAAAGGAATCTCAGTGAAAGGTTTTCCCTGCGTGGACCTGAACAGATCAAGGAAACTGTAAGTCTTTTAACAACAGAAACTACTTCTTCCATTATCATCTTCCCCTTGACACGCATCACTTAGGATTGAAGTTAAGTCACAATAAATATGGACGGACACCATTTCTCTTCTCTTTCTGAGTTTAAGGCTGATTTTAAAATTGTTTTCCATTTTCACAGGTGCAATTAAAGCCAAAATGGAATTCCTAATTCTCCCTCCCAACCTGTTTCTCCTCAAGTTTTTTTTCCATCTCAGTGGTTCATCTCCCACCTTCACTCAATTTCTGGGCCCAAAATCATGGTAATGACCAACAAGTGGATTCTGCCTCCTACGCATATTCCAAAGCTGACCACTTGTCTCCATTTCCATCATAAGCACCTCTGTTCAGGCCATGCTGTTGCCAAATCCAGACAAGGAGTCCCTCAGTGATCCCACCTTCCACTAAGCCCTGCTGTTACATACACCAGGGGACCCTTTTTAAATTGTAAATTAGGTACCCTCACTCCCTTGCTTAAAATTCCAACAGAGACTGGGTATTCTATGACACTAAAGAATTACTGAGAAGTTATAAGTGTGATAGTGGTATGATGGCTATGTTTTTAAAAAAAGAGTTTTTGTATTCTCACCAACAATACAAACTGGTGCAGCCACTCACCAACAATACAAACTGGTGTGGAGGTTCCTCAAAAAAATAAAAATAGAACTACCCTATGACCCAGCAATAGCACTACTAGGAATTTATCCAAACGATATAGAAGTGCTGATGCATAGGAGCACATGTACCCCAATGTTTATAGCAGCGCTTTCAACAATAGCTAGATTATGGGAAGAACCTAAATGTCCATCAACTGATGACTGTTTAAAGAAGATGTGGTTTATATATACAATGGAATACTACTTGGCAATGAGAAAGAATGAAATCATGCCATTTGCAGCAACGTGGATGGAACTGGAAGGTATTATGCTAAGTGAAATAAGTCAGAGAAGGACAGATACATGTTTTCACTCATATGTGTCTCTTGAGAAACTTAACAGAAGATCATGGGGGAAGGGAAGGGTGGGAAAAAGTAGTTATAAACAGAAAGGTAGGGAAGTAAACCATAAGACACCCTTTAGTACAGAGAACAAACTGAAGGTTGATGCGGGGTGGGGGAGAGGGGAAAATGGGTGATGGGCACTGAGGAGAGCACCTGCTGGATGAGCACTAGGTGTTGTATGTAAGCAATGAACCATGGGAATCTACCCCAAAAACGAAGAGCACACTGTACACACTATATGTTGGCCAATTTGACAATAAATTATATTTAAAAAAAAGAGTTTCTGTGTTTTAGAGGTATAGAGTGAAATATTCACAAATTAAATAACTAGACATTTGCTTCAAATAATGTGGTGTGGTTGGGAAAGAGAATAGATAAAACAAGACTGCCCATGAGATGATAATTATTGAAGCTGGCTAATGGGTATAACGGAAGTCATTACACTTTCCCATTTTTGTGTATGTTTGAAATTTTTGTAATAAGAAGTTTTAAAATCCCCAATGACTCCTGAATGCACTTACAGTGAAATTCCAAGAATGTTATTTGGTCCAGAAGGTCCTGTAAGACCTAACTCCTGCTTACCACTCTCAGATCTCCGATCTCATCCAGGAGCCAGCTCTGCCCATTAACTATGGAAGAGCTACCAACCAGGCAACCCATATGCCTGAAACATGCCAAGCTCGTTGACTCTTCAGGGCCTTACAAATGCCCTTCCCTCAGCCCGGAGGGCTTCACCCCAGACATTCTCATGGGTGACTCCTCCTCCTTCAGATGCCCTCACTCCTCAGGAAAGCCTTTTCTGACCATGTTCTCTGAGGGTATCTTCCCATCTCACCCTCAACCTCCCCATCCTCTGCACTCCTCCCCAACCCAACCTCTGATTTTCTTTTTTTCTTCTGCTATATTTTCCTTATAATGCTTATCATTTTTGAAACCATCTTATGTCTCAAATGAGTCATTTTAGAAGTAAGTCAATTCTTGTCACTATCTCCACTATTACCAGAATATGTGCTTAGACATAACTGGGACCTAGTCTGTCTACTTCACTTGCATAGTCCTGGGCCTATCACAGAGTCTAGTACACAAGGAGGATTCCAATGAGGACACATTAAATGAATTGTCTATTCGACCGGATTATTAAAGTTGCATATATATCACATGAATGCCACTAAGAATAATTGCTGTCTTAGGGATGCCTGGGTGGCACAGTTGGTTAAGCATCTGACTTTTGATTTCAGCTCAGGTCATGATCTCACAGTGCATGAGATCTGGCCCCATGTTGGGCTCTGTGCTGACAGCATGGAGTCTGCTTCAGATTCTCTCTCTCCCTCGGCCTCTCTCCCCTGCTCATGCTTTCTCTCTCTCAACATAAACATTAAAAAAAAAAAGAAAGGAATAATCAGTGTCTTAAAAGGTTAAATTATCCTTACATGTATATATCTGTAGTGTTAATTAACAGTTACTATCTACAGAATTCCTTTGAATAAAAGATATATCAACATCTTGAATAATTACTTACACAAATTAATACTATTCATGAATAATTAATGCCTGCAGGTTTCTTTAGAATTACATAAAATATATTCAGATACATGCATACAAACATATACATGGTCATCATTCTGATACCAAATATATAGTATGATTATTATTGGTTAATATGGAAAGAGTATGACAGTTTATGATTGCTATATCTTTGCCAAAAAAGGGGGCCAAATGTATTGTTGCCATACCTCATATTTTAAAATTCATTTCTAAGATTCTTAGCTGGTGTTAAACCATGTCAGCATAATAAGCAAGTTTTGATTTCCTTTCAGATGTTCCTAGCTGCTGAAAGAATTGATTTTTAAGATTCTTTCCTATTGACCTATACGGCTGTAAAGAAGAGATAGCTCTTCTTAATCTGAAAGATCCAAGCCGAGCTTACATTCCCTGGCCATTGTTCAGATGTCACCTTCAGAGCTTGCTTCTTTATGTATCGTTAGAGAAACACAAACGTATTAGTGATAGGACACTGCCTGATAGGTTTTAAACCCTCTTTGAAATGTTGTTTTAATATTGATAGCTCAGCATCATTCATTCAAGAATAACTATACCCAGTTATCATAGATATAGTAAAGTATATTTTTAATATACCTACCTTCTCAAGTATAAATTTATTCTGGGGTCATATGGACAACCCAATAACACCCAGAGTAGTGTTAAATAATGTGTGGCTTCCCAAAAAACAAATAATCCAGTGAAGAAATGGGCAGAAAACATGAATAGACACTTCTCTAAAGAAGACATTCAGATAGCCAACAGGCACATGAAAAGATGCTCAATGTCACTCCTTAGCAGGGAAATACAAATCAAAAACACACTGAGATATCACCTCACGCCAGTCAGAGTGGCTAAAATGAACAAATCAGGAAACTATAGATGCTGGCGAGGATGTGGAGAAACGGGAACCCTCTTGCACTGTTGGTGGGAATGCAAACTGGTGCAGCCACTCTGGAAAACAGTGTAGAGGTTCCTCAAAAAATTAAAAATAGATCTCCCCTATGACAAAGTAATAGCACTGCTAGGAATTTACCCAAGGGATAAAGGAGTGTTGATGCATAGGGGCACTTGGACCCCAATGTTTATAGCAGCACTTTCAACAATAGCCAAATTATGGAAAGAGCCTAAATGTCCATCAACTGATGAATGGATAAAGAAATTGTGGTTTATATACCCAATGGAATACTACTTGGCAATGAGAAGGAATGAAATATGGCCTTTTGTAGCAACGTGGATGGAACTTGAGAGTGTTATGTCAAGTGAAATAAGTCATACAGAGAAAGACAGATACCATATGCTTTCACTCTTATGTGGATCCTGAGAAACTTAACAGAAGACCATGGGGGAGGGGAAGGAAAAAAAAAAGTTAGAGAGGGAAGGAGGCAAACCATAAGAGACTCTTAAAAACTGAGAATAAACTGAGGGTTGATGGGGGGTGGGAAGGAGGGGAAAGTGGGTGATGGGCATTGAGGAGGGCACCTGTTGGGATGAGCAATGGGTGTTGTATGGAAACCAATTTGACAATAAATTTCATATTACAAAAAGAAATAATGTGTGGCATCTTGGTAGACTGAAGGAATGGAAGAGCTATTCTAGCAATGTGGCTTTCTAACTGGTAAATACTAATGAGGCAGGAACAGTAACAAAAGGGAGACGCAGCATCTCAAATCCATCTATTTCCCTAAAACCAGACTAGCCAAATCCCCATCCATTAAACTTCAAAGGCCCTTTCCCCATCTTCCTTTCTCCCAAGACAAGGAGTTTTAAATTGCACATGCTATTACATATTGTTTTTTTTCCAAAACATCTAAGAAACTCAAGAAGAAAACTTGCATAAAGACTCGTACTCAACCTAGAAGTCAACACATGCAGCAACACCTTGACAGTCTGCAATCAAGTGATTTAAGTGGCAATGGTAGTCCAGTCTAATGCCACTTTTATAAAGGGAAGCCCAGAAAATATCACAACAGGAAGTGTCACTTTTACTTGGACTAAAGAGGTTGTAGTTTGTTTCATAAACAGGTTGGTTCCATGGAAAGGTGCAATAAATAGAAGGAAAAAGCAGAACTCACTACAGATATCCTCCCAGTACTAGACTTAAAAGAAAGATAAGAAAGAAAAGAAAGTTCTCTTAAGTTTCCAAGATCACAGAGCAGTGCTAGACCGGATATCCTTTGCAGGAAAACCCAGAGACACTGTGCATTTTGTCTCCAGCCATCCCAGTCTTCATAAAATTCTGCAAATACACTCTTCTACTGCACACAGTCTCCTCACACCCAGGAGCTTTCTAACTTCCTGAATAATTCCTGAGTTTTTTTAAACCCAAATTGGAGGCTACCATCCTTTAGAAAGCCTTCTTGAGTAGAGTCTCACTTCAAGTCCACCCTAATATATGCTCCGATCTTACTGACTTCATGATTTAAATGCTAGTATTTTTACAATAAATTGTCATTCGCTTTCCAAATGTTTGTCACACAAACTGAATGGGACTCTTAAAGACAAAGATGACCCTTTACTCGGGTCTTTGTCACCAGAGGCTTGCTTGGGGCCTGGCACGAATGCCTTCTCAGAAAAAAAAACTGAATGAAAGAACAAAAGAATGAACAGCCAAGTGAATGAATAAAAAGAGCCAGTATCTCTTTAAATTGCTAGTTCCCATCCAGTCCCCACCACTAGGCTTCCACTTCACACCCAACAGAGTTTATCATGTACTTAACTTTCCAGTCCTAAACATTATTAAGCTTTGAAGTTCATGATCACTGAAGTATTCTGGCACAATGGATTTATGATTCATTTGTCACTTTAGCTTCCTTAAAGAATGGTTCATATTTAGGTATTTTTAAATCAATAGCTTCTTTGTGAATGGAGATGTTCATGGATCCATCATTAGATGTTACTGATTCTGCGAAGTAATTGTGGGCTATATTCCTCCCCCCTTTTTTAGTCATATATACACATGAAAATATTCTTATTATAAAAAATTCAAACAATATAGGAAAAACTTGAAAACTCTCTCTTACTACTTCACCTAATCTACTTCCTGGCCCAAAGGCAAATTTATTATCGATGTCAGGCCATTTTCTTATCATTTAGCTATTTGCATATGCATATGTGTTTTGTGTTGCTTGGTTTGGAGTCTTGTACATGGGTCAGATCTAAAGGTTTTGTAAACTTCCCTGTTCAATTAAAAATATGTCTCAGAGAGGGTGTCTAAGTGGCTCAGTTCTTTAAGCTTCGGACTTTGTCTGAGGTCATGATCTCAAGGCTCCTGAGTTGGAGCCCCGCATCGGGCTCTGTGCTGACAACTCAGAGCGTGGAGCCTGCTTCAGATTCTGTCACCATCTCTCTGCCCCTCCCCTGTTCATGCTCTCTCTCTCTCTCTCTCTCTCTCTCTCAAATATAAAATAAAACGTTAATTTTTTTTTAAAATATGTCTTTGAGATATTGCCATGTGAGACACACCTCACACTTTTTAACTACGAGTATTCCATAATTTGGGTATACCATAGCTTAGTCATTCTCATATTGATTGAAATTATGCTTTTCAATTTTTCTGTCTTAAAAATCCTTGAACAGGAATTACTGGGCTTAAGAGTATGCAAAGATAAGCTTACCCGAGTAGGAGCCTGTTTCTCTACATCCTCACAAATAGAGTGGATATTTACAGCTTTTGTTTGTTTTTGTTTTTGGTCAATCTGATGATACCATCTATCTGCACATGATATAACCCAGTGTAGAAATGTCTATATTCATACCCATTATGGTACACTATGATTGCCACAGAGCTTGAACTGAAATATATCACAGAGACCCTGAATGGCTTCTGCTCAACTCTTTTCACTTCACATCCCAAGTATCATCAACATCGATTCAAAATCAATTCGTCTTTAGGGGTGTCTACGTGGCTCAGTCAGTTAAGCATCTGATGCTTGGTATTGGGTCAGATCATGATTTAATGGTCATGGTTGTGGGATCAAGCCTGCTTAGGATTCTCTCTCCTTCTGTGCTTCCCTGTGTGTGCGCTCTCTCTCTCTCTCTCTTTCTGTCTCTCAAAAATAAATAAATAAAAACTTAAAAAATCAGCTCATGTTTAAACATCAGGAAGAGGGGATTGTGAATAATGTCTTCATATAAACTATCTTGACACCTGTTAATATCTGATGAGGTAGAAAATTCTGTCCCTGTTTCATAGATGACCACAATGGAAGCTGACTCCCCAAGGGTCCCAAGCTCTGCTTCATGCCAGGAAGTGCTAAATAGTCTGAGAATAAGAGAACTGCACCAGAGTCTTATCCACTTTAAACTGTTTTGGGTTGTTATTCTTCCTCAGTGCCCAAGATACTGCTTTTTGAGTATCAGTGTTCACACCAAGAGTGAAAATGCCTCTACCCATTTCTTTTTAACAAAAATCATGGCCTTAGAAACACTGCTGGCATGACAGATGCTAGAAGACAACCAATGTGTATTCAGTAGCAACAAAAATGATCTTAATTGGGCACCTACCCTTTTTTTAAGGAGTTACGTTATTTCCCAGAACTAATGTCCAAGACATGAAACGACAGAGAATGCTCTCAATGATTAACATAAAGTATTACACTTGTTACACCTCAGCAATATTTAAGAATTGAATGTTTAAAAGTTCTATTCTGGACAAAAATCAATAAAGTCAAAGAAGCCACAGTTACACTGTTAATTCAAGAAAAGTTCCCTAATATTACCAACAAAAATCTGTACTGAGGAAACAAACGAACTTTTACATCACTCAAGTTCTACTGAGGAAAAAAAAAAAGTACACCTTTTAGCACCAAATAAAATGAACAGAAATATGCTTTCTAAAATGTTGAAAGGCATGAAATGAAAGGTTAAAATATTTCACTATGCATATGTTATGCTGGAACCTTGAAGCTATCGTCTACATGAGAATGGTACTTTAAAGATTACTTGAATGTGTTTTCTGAAAGTATGGAATGATCAATTCATTTTTAAAACCCTTAATGTAACAGTACTCTTACTTTGCCTGACAGATGACAAGGCTCAGGAAAGGCAAAGATCAGAACTTGCGGGAACAAAAATAAAGTTGGCACCAGATTCACTTCCCCTTCATGCCAACCCTTTCTTCTCCCTTATCATACAACAAAGCAAAAAGAAAAGTATTGAATATGAAAACCAGAGAGATTTCCCATGACTGAGCCTTGGCAAGTACAAATGCATTAGTAATGGAGCTGATTCCTGTGACCTTTTCAATTATGATAATCCCTCAAAGAAAATTAAAACCATTTTCTAAAACATGGTCCAAGGAGTTCCACAGATAATTGAAGAAAACATTTAGGAACATCCCTGGCATTTTTTTTTTAAGTATGTACATACTTAACACACATCTGTTCTACTCTATCGCTTTTCCAGGCATGATTATTCATGAACAAAAGGTCAACGTAACTTGAAAGAGATTTTTTAAAAGCCTATGGTTTCCAGAAATGTTGCCCTTCATTTCTCTTTTATACATATTATATCTTGAAATGGGAAGATCTAAAAAGAGGGGGGCTATATACTGGTCATTGCCTCCCAAGGATTTGTTAGTCAAATGACCAATTAATACTTCACTAAAAGGTATCCTTCTGTTTTGGATATGACAAATATGTGAAGTGACATTAGAGTCCCCAGGATTTCCACTGGATTTCTAGTGAGCAAAAGTTTCCCCAAAGCATGGAAACAAGTATACATATAACTTTATTTACAGTTAAATTATTCACAAAGCTCACTTGTGCCAAATTCCCACTTAATGAATAAGCAGACTACATATATACATATTTTAAGTAGGTTTCACACCCAGCACAAAGCCCAATGCAGGGCTGGAATTCACAATCCCAAGATCAAGACCTGAGCTGATATCAAGAGTTGGATTACTGAACCACCAAGCTAGTTGGATTACTAGTTTACGGAACCACCAAACATCTCAATAAGCAGATAATATTTAAGGAAATCAATGATCACATCATTGTCGTACTTGAATCAAGTGATTTCAATTTAGAGTCGAGAAGGAAAGTCAAGTTTATAGACACAATATCCAAGAAGCTGAGGCTTTCATCTTCTACTCTGTCCATTCTCTTATTTGTCTTCTGACACTTAGCTGGGCAGTTAACCAATTGGAGTCCCAATTTCTCAAGGGTAAAATGAAGATATTGACATATGTCACAGCAGACTTCAAACACTGCTATCATAAGGATTGAATAAACTAACAGATATGAAAAGGTTTTACAAATTATACAATATGATGGAAACAAGATAATGGTGTTACAATTACTGGTTTTCATGTGCAGAGTTAGATTTTCAGTATGAGTAAGCATGTATCTACCACAGCAGATATGAGACAAGTTACACTGCACGGGAAACTATAACATGGATTTTGATCAATAGAAGCCATTCTATTGCTTTCTGATTTTTCTAAGAGAAAATTGGAGAGGATGAAAGAAAAAAAAAAAGAAAGGTCTCTGTTTCAAATTTATATTTCTGTTGCACATACCTAGTAAGAAGCAGTTATGTAGCTATTAAGTTACACTCGCAATAAACATACAAACAAACCCTTTAAATTCCATCAACAGAAGATCAGCCTAAAACACACACCACAAAAGATATGAAATGGCTAGTGAAGACTTCAAAATCAGGATCATGACCCTGGATTTCACTAGGAATGTGTTCTATCGTGAAAGCTCAAGCACACTGAGAAAACATCGTGGGAATACAAATAACTATCACATAAAAGAACACTTTGCCTTCATTTGAGCATAATTTCATTTTTATCCAATTCAAATATCACAGAACAAAGAACTAGAAGGAAGAGGGATGATAAAAGCCCGGCACTTGGGATAGAAGTGGTTCTGCACAGAGACTGGAAAGGACAGTGCAGCCCGGGTTCCTTTGTTTGTGGAAACAAAGTCCTCAACAGCTGGCAGGAAGCAGGAAGATGGTGTCTTTGCAATTCACTTCAAAAATTATTAGCAACCCTCAGATCCAAGAGTTATAACTCCCTTGAAACAAACAGTGGGAAATTGGGACTAAGTGATCTCTTTTGGAGAAAAGAATCATTTAAAATGGTGAAAATATGTCAGGGTTTTCTCACAGAGGAGGAAATGAGGAACCTAATTATTTCAGGACTCACAGGGACCTCTTATTACAAAGCAGGCTTATTTGTAACAAATCTAGAAGCAAATATTCCTTCATGAAAACTCACCACAGTGCGTACTTTTTAAGCACTGAAACTACTTATGCACTTGCAATGTTTTAGGGAAATGCAGGAGGCAGAAGTCACTTCAGCATGGAAGTTCAAACACACATTGTCTGTGCATTGTTTCTTAAAGGACTCCCCTGCAACTTCTTCTTAAATTCGGTGTGACCATTCCCAAAGGTAGTGTCAATGGGATTCTCATTTTTTATTAGATGCCAAGGAAAATAACAGGGTTCACAGATATTAGAAAACTTATCAAATGGCAAGATGGGAGGTGTAGCCCCATTCTAAACATCATTCCTTCTCCCTGATATCTTCATTGCTTTTGTCCAACAATGATGCACAAATTGTAAGCATAATGAAGCTGCCTATTTATTTGTCAGTTTCCCCCAATGGTCAGCAAGCTCCAAGTGGCCCATATTTTCCACTTACATCCCCAATATCACCACTGTGCCTCATACACAGAAAAAACCTCCAATCAAATTGGCTATTTTAATTATCATTTCCTAGGCATTATTTAAAATTAGATTTATATTGAAAATCTTGAGTTTCCTAGGAGTTGTCAATTCTCTCTTCACAAGTTTCTGGTGATTAGAAATGAGTATGTTTATATAAATATGTTTACATAATGAATATGTAAGCAAAGATATTTACTTACGTATATTACAGATGGGACAAGAAAAAATGTCTACGTTAAGATAGAATCTTCCTTCTAATCGACAGCATTTTGCCTTTTCCATGAAGGTTGAAAGAAAAAGAGAAGCAATAGATTATAATAGTAGAGACAAAAAAAAAAAAAAAAGGTGGTAGAGAAGCAAGTTCCCATCAAGAATCACCTGGAAAGAGTTAAAAATGCCAATTCTGGGGTGCCTGGAGTGGATCAGTCAGTTAAGTATCACAGTCTTGATTTTGGATTAGGTCATGATCTTATGGTTCATGAGATAGAGCCTGGAGTGAGGTTCCTGTTGACAAAATAGAACCTGCTTAGGTTTCTCTCTTTCTTCCTTCCTTGCCCCCCAAAATAAATAAATAAACTTAAAAATAAAGCCAATTCCGCAGACCCATCCTCAGATAGGTACCCTATATTTCTGAGCACTGGGGAAAAGAGATGAGCTACAAATATTCATAGTTAAGTAGAAGTTAGCTTTTCTTGCTTTTTATTTTCACAACAAAAGGGATTATATAAAAGGAAGAAGTTGGGATTACTAGAATTGTATTTCATTATTCTCTTGATCACTATCACCTTCAGTAATTTAGTAATTCATTATTGTTATTTACCTAAGTTTACAAAGAATTTAATATGCTTCTTAGCTTCTAGGTAGAGATGAATTTTGGTAACACAATCACTGGTTAGGAAAATTGAAATAACAACATAATCATTATACAAGGAGACTGTGTCGTTACACTGATGAATAATATTGGGGAACTAAAAAAATAAACATGTCTGCATGTCATATTTTCTTACCTCACATTTTCTTTCTTCTCACTATCCCTAATATCAGAATGTATATGAGGTTGTCACCCAAAACCAAAGAAAACCTCATAGCATCACGTGGTCAATTTTCCTATCTGTGGTAGAGCATGTCAAATAAAATAGAGATTTTACTTATTTTTCACAGCAAATTCATTTGAAATCCTGCAACGTCACCGGTTGGCTTAAAATTCTGTGTTCTATTCCTAAATCACTTCTCAGTACTTAAATGTTTTTGTTGTTGTTGTTCATTTAAAATATCTAAACCTTTCTGGATGTTTATTCTTCTGCAAAGTACCTATTACCAGCAGGAATGCCATCTATCTGTGTGTTTGCTTGCCTCTCCTAACCCATATAAGCTTGAAGAGAAGAAGGACATAACTTCCTTCACTGTTGTAACTTCGCTCCTAGAACCAGTGTTAGCAGACAGTAGGTGTATGGCAGTGGTGGGTGTTAGATAACCCCAACCAGGTCAGATAAACCTCAGTATCACTTTAGTGCTTCCTTAGTCATTGTGTTCTTGACTGTTGGCTGAGTGTGTGGCTGCCTGAAATAAAGACCACATCCTCTAATCTTAAACTGACTGACTTTGCCCCTTCTTTCCTCTTTCCTCCTTTCTGGTGGCTAAATTGTGGAGGTACAGGCTGAATAGTTCCATGGGACGGCATTAAATTAGATTGCTTCTCCTCTCAGTACAAACACATGTGTTCACATACACACATGTACATATAGACATGCACACACAACCAACCACTCTTTCTCACACTCCTTTTTTCTCAACACATTGACAGAGTAGGAGAGACTTGATTCTCTAAGCTGATAGGTCTTTCCTTGGATCAAGAAGCAATGTTTTCAAGTGAACCACAATGGCCTCAAATTGACTTTCTCGGGCCAACACTATGACATCAGTACTTAATCAAGAACTGACACATTTAGACTTGGGATGCTCATATTTAACCCTGCATGTGAAGCAAATGGGTTATTATTACTTTTCTCTTCTCTTTCTCTACTTTCAGTCACATGGTTGCTATTATTCACATAGAAACAAAGGGTTGTCCCCAGGCATTGGCATTTTGCCCATGTGGATGACTAACTGGTTAAGTGATACCCATAAAACAACTGAAAAAAGTAACAATTTTCTTTTTAAGTAGGCTTCACACCCAGCATGGAGCCCAACGTGGGGCTTCAACTCAACACCCTAAAATCATGACCTGAGCTGAGATCAGGAGTCGGACTCTTAACCAACTAAGCCACCCAGGCACCCCACAACTCAATGTTATTTAGTCATTCATTCAACACCTGAACAAAACTGACTTGGACTTTGCATCCATCAGGTTTATTTTCTACCAGAGAAAACAAACGAAAATACAATACTTTTCTTCATAGAATCGGACACAACTGGAAAATAAAATAGTTTGACCAACAACTAGTTATGGGGAGGCGGGGAGTGGAGGTGAAGGATAGCACGTGCCTGTGCTTTACACATTGTATACACCAAGGTTAAAATCATGTCCTTCTGTAAGCTCAATAAATGGCTATGTCTTTTGACTAAATTCCATCTGCTGCTCTAAGCTACTGAACTCCTTTAGAAATAGAGGTAACATCTCTTATTTAATCTACAAATACCAGTCCAATGGCAGAAACTGTTATCTTGAACAGGGTAACATCTCCAGCACTGAAGAATGATAACCGCCCTCCTTACACTCTGGAGATGTCACCTTACATTAGTGGCAAGTGATGCTCTGCGTCCTTTGACAGTATTATTCCACCACCAAGTTTTATAATCAACTTTTACTTTTTTTTTTTTAAGCCAGGAGAGGAGATAAAGAATCGATGAGATGTCAACACAGAACAGACACACAGGACCAGATGTAGTCTCTAAATAATGTTCTACATGAGTCACTAGGGAGGGCTGAAATAATTTATTCAAGGAATCCTGACAGGTACCGTCATCTACACTCTGTTAAGTGGTTTAACATTGTTTAAAAAAAAAAAAAAAAACTTAAGATGGGTCTTACACCATTCACCTTCAATTCCACCACTTAAGGAAATTCAATCAAAGGCTGAATTTAAAGACACCGCTTCTTATCAAATCAAGATATCGAAGGTGACTTTTCTGATCATAGCAATTATCAGAAAATTCAGATGTAGTGATGGCACTAAAAATAAAATGTGATATATCTTCAACTCTTCATTCCAATATTCAATATTTCAATTATTATACTTATTTCACTCTATAAAACAGCAAAGAGGATACTTTCTGTAGGATATACACACATATGTATATCATATAAAAGTGTATATAAACACATATATACATGTATAGATCTATATACATACACACATATATACATACAGAGTGAAAGAAAAAGAGATTTCTATTTTTTGTTTAAATAAAGGGATGAAGGCCTTCACCGCCGTAGGAGGGCCGGGCGGAGACGCCTCACCCAGAGAATTTTTCAGAAAGCTCAGAGCCAAATTGAATGTGAATTGAAACCACTCTCCTGGGTTTCTGGGAGCCTTCCTGAAGAACCGTGATCCTGGCAGTTAGAGTCCTGATATGTGTAAATAAAGAAAGAGAAGAGAGAATCCAGAAGATGGCGGCGTAGGGGGACGCGGGGCTCACCGCGCGTCCTGCCGATCACTTAGATTCCACCTACACCTGCCTAAAGAACCCAGAAAACCGCCAGAGGATTAGCAGAACAGAGTCTCCGGAGCCAAGCGCAGACGGGAGGCCCACGGAAGAGGGTAGGAAGGGCGGCGAGGCGGTGCGCGCTCCACGGACTGGCGGGAGGGAGCCGGGGCAGAGGGGCGGCTCGCCGGCCAAGCAGAGCCCCCGAGTCTGGCTGGCAAAAGCGGAGGGGCCGGACAGACTGTGTTCCGACAGCAAGCGCGACTTAGCGTCTGGGAGGTCATAAGTTAACAGCTCTGCTCGGAAAGCGGGAAGGCTGGAGGACAAAGGGAGGGAGAGCTGCTGAGCCCCCGGACGGCAGAGCTCAGCTTGGCGGGGAACAAAGGCGCCAGCGCCATCTCCCCCGCCCATCCCCCAGCCAAAATCCCAGAGGGAACCAGTTCCTGCCAGGGAACTTGCTCGCTCCGAGCAAACACCCAACTCTGTGCTTCTGCGGAGCCAAACCTCCGGCAGCGGATCTGACTCCCTCCCGCTGCCACAGGGCTCCTCCTGAAGTGGATCACCTAAGGAGAAGCGAGCTAAGCCTGCCCCTCCAGCCCCCGTGCACCTTGCCTACCCACCCCAGCTTATACGCCAGATCCCCAGCAACACAAGCCTGGCAGTGTGCAAGTAGCCCAGACGGGACACGCCACCCCACAGTGAATCCCGCCCCTAGGAGAGGGGAAGAGAAGGCACACACCAGTCTGACTGTGGCCCCAGCAGTGGGCTGGGGGCAGACATCAGGTGGGACTGCGGCCCCGCCCACTAACTCCAGTTATACACCACAGCACAGGGGAAGTGCCCTGCAGGTCCTCACCACTCCAGGGACTCTCCAAAATGACCAAACGGAAGAATTCCCCTCAGAAGAATCTCCAGGAAATAACAACAGCTAATGAACTGATCAAAAAGGATTTAAATAATATAACAGAAAGTGAATTTAGAATAATAGTCATAAAATTAATCGCTGGGCTTGAAAACAGTATACAGGACAGCAGAGAATCTCTTGCCACAAAGATCGAGGGACTAAGGAACAGTCACGAGGAGCTGAAAAACGCTTTAAACGAAATGCAAAACAAAATGGAAACCACGATAGCTCGGCTTGAAGAGGCAGAGGAGAGAATAGGTGAACTAGAAGATAAAGTTATGGAGAAAGAGGAAGCTGAAAGAAAGAGAGATAAAAAAATCCAGGAGTATGAGGGGAAAATTAGAGAACTAAGTGATACACTAAAAAGAAATAATATACGCATAATTGGTATCCCAGAGGAGGAAGAGAGAGGGAAAGGTGCCGAAGGGGTACTTGTAGAAATTATAGCTGAGAACTTCCCTGAACTGGGGAAGGAAAAAGGCATTGAAATCCAAGAGGCACAGAGAACTCCCTTCAGACGTAACTTGAATCGATCTTCTGCACGACATATCATAGTGAAACTGGCAAAATACAAGGATAAAGAGAAAATTCTGAAAGCAGCAAGGGATAAACGTGCCCTCACATATAAAGGGAGACCTATAAGACTCGTGACTGATCTCTCCTTTGAAACTTGGCAGGCCAGAAAGGCTTGGCACGATATCTACAGTGTGCTAAACAGAAAAAATATGCAGCCGAGAATCCTTTATCCAGCAAGTCTGTCATTTAGAATAGAAGGAGAGATAAAGGTCTTCCCAAACAAACAAAAACTGAAGGAATTTGTCACCACGAAACCAGCCCTACAAGAGATCCTAAGGGGGATCCTGTGAGACAAAGTACCAGAGACATCACTACAAGCATAAAACATACAGACATCACAATGACTCTAAACCCATATCTTTCTATAATAACACTGAATGTAAATGGATTAAATGCGCCAACTAAAAGACATAGGGTATCAGAATGGATAAAAAAACAAGACCCATCTATTTGCTGTCTACAAGAGACTCATTTTAGATCTGAGGACACCTTTAGATTGAGAGTGAGGGGATGGAGAACTATTTATCATGCTCCTGGAAGCCCAAAGAAAGCTGGAGTAGCCATACTTATATCAGACAAACTAGACTTTAAATTAAAGGCTGTAACAAGAGATGAAGAAGGGCATTATATAATAATCACAGGGTCTATCCACCAGGAAGAGCTAACTATTATAAATGTTTATGCGCCAAATACCCGAGCCCCCAGATATATAAAACAATTACTCATAAACATAAGCAACCTTATTGATAAGAATGTGGTCATTGCAGGGGACTTTAACACCCCACTTACAGAAATGGATAGATCATCTAGACACACAGTCAATAAAGAAACAAGGGCCCTGAATGATACATTGGATCAGATGGACTTGACAGATATATTTAGAACTCTGCATCCCAAAGCAACAGAATATACTTTCTTCTCGAGTGCACATGGAACATTCTCCAAGATAGATCATATACTGGGTCACAAAACAGCCCTTCATAAGTTTACAAGAATTGAAATTATACCATGCATACTTTCAGACCACAATGCTATGAAGCTTGAAATCAACCACAGGAAAAAGTCTGGAAAACCTCCAAAAGCATGGAGGTTAAAGAACACCCTACTAACGAATGAGTGGGTCAACCAGGCAATTAGAGAAGAAATTAAAATATATATGGAAACAAACGAAAATGAAAATACAACAATCCAAACGCTTTGGGATGCAGCGAAGGCAGTCCTGAGAGGAAAATACATTGCAATCCAGGCCTATCTCAAGAAACAAGAAAAATCCCAAATACAAAATCTAACAGCACACCTAAAGGAAATAGAAGCAGAACAGCAAAGGCAGCCTAAACCCAGCAGAAGAAGAGAAATAATAAAGATCAGAGCAGAAATAAACAATATAGAATCTAAAAAAACTGTAGAGCAGATCAACGAAACCAAGAGTTGGTTTTTTGAAAAAATAAACAAAATTGACAAACCTCTAGCCAGGCTTCTCAAAAAGAAAAGGGAGATGACCCAAATAGATAAAATCATGAATGAAAATGGAATGATTACAACCAATCCCTCAGAGATACAAACAATTATCAGGGAATACTATGAAAAATTATATGCCAACAAATTGGACAACCTGGAAGAAATGGACAAATTTCTAAACACCCACACTCTTCCAAAACTCAATCAGGAGGAAATAGAAAGCTTGAACAGACCCATAACCAGCGAAGAAATTGAATCGGTTATCAAAAATCTCCCAACAAATAAGAGTCCAGGACCAGATGGCTTCCCAGGGGAGTTCTACCAGACATTTAAAGCAGAGATAATACCTATCCTTCTCAAGCTATTCCAAGAAATAGAAAGGGAAGGAAAACTTCCAGACTCATTCTATGAAGCCAGTATTACTTTGATTCCTAAACCAGACAGAGACCCAGTAAAAAAAGAGAACTACAGGCCAATATCCCTGATGAATATGGATGCAAAAATTCTTAATAAGATACTAGCAAATCGAATTCAACAGCATATAAAAAGAATTATTCACCATGATCAAGTGGGATTCATTCCTGGGATGCAGGGCTGGTTCAACATTCACGAATTAATCAACATGATACATCACATTAATACAAGAAAAGATAAGAACCATATGATCCTGTCAATTGATGCAGAAAAGGCCTTTGACAAAATTCAGCCATGTTTCTTAATAAAAACCCTCGAGAAAGTCGCAATAGAAGGAACATACTGAAAGATCATAAAGGCCATTTATGAAAAGCCCACAGCTAACATCATCCTCAACGGGGAAAAACTGAGAGCTTTTTCCCTGAGATCAGGAACACGACAGGGATGCCCACTCTCACCGCTGTTGTTTAATATAGTGCTGGAAGTTCTAGCATCAGCAATCAGACAACAAAAGGAAATCAAAGGCATCAAAATTGGCAAAGATGAAGTCAAGCTTTCGCTTTTTGCAGATGACATGATATTATACATGGAAAATCCGATAGACTCCACCAAAAGTCTGCTAGAACTGATACATGAATTCAGCAAAGTTGCAGGATACAAAATCAATGTGCAGAAATCAGTTGCATTCTTATACACTAACAATGAAGCAACAGAAAGACAAATGAAGAAACTGATCCCATTCACAATTGCACCAAGAAGCATAAAATACCTAGGAATAAATCTAACCAAAGATGTAAAAGATCTGTATGCTGAAAACTATAGAAAGCTTATGCAGGTAATTGAGGAAGATATAAAGAAATGGAAAGACATTCCCTGCTCATGGATTGGAAGAATAAATATTGTCAAAATGTCAATACTACCCAAAGCTATCTACACATTCAATGCAATCCCAATCAAAATTGCACCAGCATTCTTCTCGAAACTAGAACAAGCAATCCTAAAATTCATATGGAACCACAAAAGGCCCAGAATAGCCAAAGTAATTTTGAAGAAGAAGACCAAAGCAGGAGGCATCACAATCCCAGACTTTAGCCTCTACTACAAAGCTGTCATCATCAAGACAGCATGGTATTGGCATAAAAACAGACACATAGACCAATGGAATAGAATAGAAACCCCAGAACTAGACCCACAAACGTATGGCCAACTCATCTTTGACAAAGCAGGAAAGAACATCCAATGGAAAAAAGACAGTCTCTTTCACAAATGGTGCTGGGAGAACTGGACAGCAACATGCAGAAGGTTGAAACTAGACCACTTTCTCACACCATTCACAAAAATAAACTCAAAATGGATAAAGGACCTGAATGTGAGACAGGAAACCATCAAAACCTTAGAGGAGAAAGCAGGAAAAGACCTCTCTGACCTCAGCCGTAGCAATCTCTTACTCGGCACATCCCCAAAGGCAAGGGAATTAAAAGCAAAAGTGAATTACTGGGACCTTATGAAGATAAAAAGCTTCTGCACAGCAAAGGAAACAACCAACAAAACTAAAAGGCAACCAACAGAATGGGAAAAGATATTTGCAAATGACACATCGGACAAAGGGCTAGTATCCAAAATCTATAAAGAGCTCATCAAACTCCACACCCGAAAAACAAATAACCCAGTGAAGAAATGGGCAGAAAGCATGAATAGACACTTCTCTAAAGAAGACATCCGGATGGCCAACAGACACATGAAAAGATGTTCAACGTCGCTCCTTATCAGGGAAATACAAATCAAAACCACACTCAGATACCACCTCACGCCAGTCAGAGTGGCCAAAATGAAGAAATCAGGAGACTATAGATGCTGGAGAGGATGTGGAGAAACAGGAACCCTCTTGCACTGTTGGTGGGAATGCAAATTGGTGCAGCCGCTCTGGAAAGCAGTGTGGAGGTTCCTCAGAAAATTAAAAATAGACCTACCCTATGACCCAGCAATAGCACTGCTAGGAATTTATCCAAGGGATACAGGAGTACTGATGCATAGGGGCACCTGTACCCCAATGTTTATAGCGGCACTCTCAACAATAGCCAGATTATGGAAAGAGCCTAAATGTCCATCAACTGATGAATGGATAAAGAAATTGTGGTTTATATACACAATGGAATACTACGTGGCAATGAGAAAAAATGAAATATGGCCTTTTGTAGCAACGTGGATGGAACTGGAGAGGGTGATGCTAAGTGAAATAAGCCATACAGAGAAAGACAGATACCATATGGTTTCACTCTTATGTGGATCCTGAGGAACATAACAGAAACCCATGGGGGAGGGGAAGGAAAAAAAAAAAAAGAGGTTAGAGTGGGAGAGAGCCAAAGCATAAGAGACTGTTAAAAACTGAGAACAAACTGAGGGTTGATGGGGGGTGGGAGGGAGGGCAGGGTGGGTGATGGGTATTGAGGAGGGCACCTTTTGGGATGAGCACTGGGTGTTGTATGGAAACCAATTTGACAGTAAATTTCATATATTAAATAAAGGGATGAAGAAGAAACGTCACACTATTGTTACTTTCTAAGTAAAAATAATTTCCCAGTATCGCTAATCTTCAAAGTTATACTGAATTATTCATTTAAAATCTTATTAAAGCTAGATATTTAAGTAATACCTCTGAAAATAACTCAGAATAATGTAACACAATAATCATATAACCATCACAGAAATTCATGGTGATTAAAAGTAAATAGCTTTTGGACTGAATGATTTCTCTTTATGAGTGTCAACATCACTTAATCTCTGTTGCCAAAAAAGCCACAAAATTCTAAAGCAACTTCTTTCTGAAATGAGACCTCAAGGAAAAGCTTAATCTTTAAGATCATCTCCAGTGTTCTGAATTGTGCACAACAGTATTTACTACATGTGCTGCTGGTTTTATGAGACAAACTACAAAAAACATCTTGAATGGGAGTTTTATTTAAAATTCTCTGTATTTCACATTTAGTTTTTAAAGCAAAAGATCTTGAGTTTGATCAGCTTGGCTTTTTAGTTATACTTATTTTAAAATATGCTAAGATATTCCTGACACCTCAAAAGAACAAATTATTACTGTCTGTCAACTCATTTTTAGGAAAGCTATATCATAAAAAATGTATAGCTTCATATAATTAAAAAAATTCAAGCAGTGTGCATTGACTAAAGTAATATGGACTATTAAATAATTCAAAATTGTGTTTAGCGGCAGCAGCTGTTTAATTAAAAGGTAAAAACTGAAACTAATCCACTATGGTTGACAGAAATACAGCCTTATCAGTAGTTAGATCCCCTAGGATAGAGAATATGGATATGAATTCAAGAAATCATGAGCTTCATTTAATGAATATAATGAAAATAACGACAATAAATCTGTACAGAAACATATTTTACATCAAAGATTTTCTGGATGTTGCTTCACGTTTAATTTCCTTGAGGCTAATAATTTTGCATTTCAATGTAGCCAAAAAAAAACCACCCAAAACCCTTTAATGTACATATTGTTAACCATCAGTGCATATAGCTTTTATTAGAGGCACCACAGCTTAAGCTCAGCTCACAAGGTGATGAGAAAAATTCTCAGAACCAGTTAATCTCTTCAATGTTCTGAACTCCAGACTCAATACTCAACACACTTTCTCATAATCATCCTTTAACTAGGAGAAACACACCAGGCAAATAACTGCATAAAGTTAACCAACTTCACCCTCAAATGATTAACTGAACTCTACAACTCTGTGAACTTTTTTTTTTCACCTAATATATTAGGGGGAAAACACTTTGGTAAGTGAAAAAAGAAACTAGCGACAGGATGATGTAAGTATTTACGAAGAATAATTAAACAATATGCAGAATATTCCCATCCTTAGATCCAGAATTTCTAATCCCAATCAGTTTTCTTCAGAAACAATAATACATATGGGCATTACTTTATGTACAAATAAACTTACTGCAGAAATGTTTTGAGTATCAGGAAAAAAATAGAAATATAAATCTCATTACTGGAAACTTACCAAAAAATTAGGTGTTAATCACACAATAACTATAATAAGCTCATTAAAAAGAAGTAGACAAAACTATTCAAATGTATTACATTCTATGTCACAAGAAAAGAAAATTATTGAAAAGTAAATACATTTTTATGATACAAATTACAGGACCAAAGGACAAAAAGCTAAAGATTATTTTCTTTGCTTTTGCTTATGTTAAAAACTAAAATGTGTTAATTCGTTTCATCAATATATGCTAAAAAATGCTTATTTTTATATTGGAAATTTCTAGTTTACCTTGGCAGTAATTCAGACAAGAGATTGGAAAAGTATGGAGTCAAGTAGACCAATGAGAGAATCACTGTAGTAACACAGGCAAGTGAGGTAGAAATGAAAATGGAAAGTAGAAAGGTACAAAAGGTAGATAAATGAATTATTTTTGAGCAGTTACAGTGAAATGAAGTATATATATCCTTGAATAGGTAAAAAATGAAACCATTTCTATAGACTTTCTTTACTTCCACAAAGGGAAGGAAAAAAAAGTCTTTATAAAATGGTAGGGGAGAAAGGAGGAAAAGGGGAAGTGTCCCTCTTCTACTTTACAAATGAGCAATAGTTCACAAGTTTTTTTAACATTCATATCAAATGTCCTGTGGATTTTATTTATTTGCAAACTATGGGGCCAGCAGAGCAGAAAGTGGGAGTCCTTAATTAGAACAGGTGGCAGAGAGTCACAAGATGAATATCGGACACAATTCTATCCTGTGCCAAAAATTACAGACTTGAACTATGGAAGCATTTTAAGGGTGAGTTAACAGTCTCCAAGTAGGCATCTCTTGAGTGGAGTTCAAACTCCATGGTCATGTTTGTTAAATTATGTTAACTCTATTTAATGTGCATCAGTTGCAATTTACCAACATATAAATTACTGAAATTCCCTATACAACCTACAAATCTCTTTCTGCAGTTGAGACAAATTCTTTCCCTGCTAAGTGGTCCTGTTTCTCTTACTGGGGTTTGGAAACAACAGTTTAATAAGTGTTATGATATTAGGATGACTTAACATATGGCAGAAAAACACTTACATAGGCAGAACGCTAAGGAATTTCAGGGCAGTGAAACTACTCTATATGATACTACAATGGTAGATGCATGTCATTATACATTTGTCAAAACCCATAGAAGATACAAGACCAAAACTGAACCCTAAGGTAAACTGCAGACTTTGGGTAATAATGATGTGTCAGTGCAGGTTCATCGATTCTAACAACCTATCACTCTAGTGGGAGATGTTGATAATGGAGGTGATGCATGTGTAGAGGCAGGAGATATGTGGAAAATCTCTGGACCTTCTGCTCAATTTTGCCAGTAGTCTAAAACTGCTCTAAAAAATAGTCTGTTAAAAATACATATATAGCAATAGATATGTATTAAAATTTTTCTGCTGTGAAAAAACTTGAGTTTACAAAGTGAAACATTTGGGCATGCATATCTAAAAATAGCAGTCATCTTATCTTAAAGTTCATGATAATCATTTGCACTCAGCTTCTGATTGTCAATTATACAGCTCTGCGCAAACGGGCAACTTTTGATGCAGTGAAGTCATAACTTACCACCTATTTGGCCTTGGGCAAGTTCCATAATATCCTCTGCCTCAGTTCCCTCACTTAGAAAATGGGATACATAAGGGTATCCACTTCAGTTGGGGTTCAGTGAAGTGCTTAGCACATAGGAAGGACTTCAGAAATATAAACTCCTTTTGTTATTATTGACCACAACTTAAGGCCGGTAAATCTCCTTTATTTTTATCAATATCACATCAAGTGGTCATAGAAGAAAATACGGCACCTTCAGAATAAATAGGCAATGTTTGAAATTCATTACTTCAGTGTAGAATTTTTACTGGTTTTCAAATTGTAGTCAGACTTATTCAGCATAATAAACCACTAGATGAATTACTTATAACTCTATCCAGAAATTGTAATTCTTCAGTGTATGATTCTTCATCTACATTCGAGGCTACCTAGCTGCAAAAAAGGCCTCAAGATAAATAATTTCAGCTGCTCCCCCCTAAGAGTTTAAAATCCACTCTCTGGTTCATTCTTTGATATAGGAAACTTCCAAAAGCGATTTGCCGATGATAACAAATTTATTTTCAGGAATAATATTCCTGATCTAATATGACATAATAAATAATTCAGAAGTTTCACATTATCAGGGAATTACATTTAGGAGATCGACTGGGGATCTCTGTAATGAGAAGCATTCACCTTGCTAGAGGAATGCTACTCTGCATTTAATCTTATAATATTCCCTTCAGGGTGTACAAGATAGCTTGTGGGAAAATAGAATGATTCTTGACTCTTTCAGAAACAAAGAGAGAGAGAAACAGAGAGAGAAGGCAGGTAAAGGACATAGTACCGTGGAAGTGACATTTAGATTCCATTTGAATTCTAAAGTACTGACTGAACTTTAAAAATTTTCCATTTGAAGAAATTCTGAAAATGTGTCACAAATGGGCATGAACTATGGTAGAGCTTGCTACTTAAGATAGGGTGAAGAATGGTCACAATTGTTCGTCCTAAATGGTTGGTGTTTAGGTGTTTGTTCTACGATTCTTGCAACTTTCCTTATGTTTGACAATTTTTACAACAAAAAGTTGTATGTAAAACCTGTTGTTAAAAAGTTTGGGAAATGGGTGCCTGGATGGCTCAGTTAGTTAAGCATCTGTCATCAGCTCAGGTCATTATCTTGCCATTCGTGGATTCCAGCCCTATGTCAGTCTCTGTGCCAACAGCTCAGAGCCTGGATCCTGCTTCGGATTCTGTGTCTCCCTCTCTCTCTGCTCCTCTTCTGCTCTCGCTCTCTCGTGTCTCAAAAATAAACATTAAAAAAAATTTTTTTTAATGCTGGGAAAACAAAATTCTCTCATTTGACACACCACTATTTACTCATCTCTTGGAAATAGCATGTTCTCTTCCCCCACAAAACCCATATACTCTGGAGGAGGCTGACGCCATCACTTGGGCCTTCTCAGCTTTCCCACAGGAAGATCAGCAAAATTCTGTGCCCCCGGCCATTTTGATTGGCTCAGGGACAGGAAGAGACTAACGTTGGCCCAATCTGATTGAAGCCCAGGATTTCTGTTCAACAGTGGTAGGAAGAAACTTCCCCTTTTCCAACTGAACATGAATGGAGAAAGAGGATGAAAGCCAGTAGCTGGGAGTAACCGTGTTAAAACCATGATCACACAGTCTGTTGGAGACTGGCTCACTATCAAGGAAATAGATTTGACAGAGACAAAGAGAGAGACCCCAATAAAGCTACACCTAAAGCCAAATCTAGCATAATACTTCTCAATCATGTGAGTCAATAAATTCCATTGTTTGCTTAAGGTAGAACGGTCCTTTTTTTTTTTTTTTTTTTTTTTTTTTGGTGATTACAAGTGAAATTATTCTAACCTACTAGTAGGCAAGACAAAAATAGTCCGAGCCATGACTAAAGGAGTCCATTTTTTACTTCAAATACTGACACTCTGAGAGTATTATTGTATCATTTGCTGCCGAATGGAGAGGAAAGTTGGTTCCTAAGGATCCCCTAGGCCAAAAACCAAAAGGAGAAAACATCTGGTGAAGTCATGACTGACTTGTCAATGAAGTTCAGCAGCAGCAACATCTTCTTAAAAACGGATCTTTTCTCACCACTGGGTATTTATATAATTAGGGTCAATTACAACTTAGAATATCTGGGCATGGGGCTAAATTACAGTGACATTTAAGAACTCTGCTAAATTTCCCCATTCATCTTGAAGATTTCTGGAGTAACTATGTTGTAATTAAGTCATTTTATTCTTTTCACTTTTATTATAATTTTCTTCTTCAGGCTTGGTAATTACCCACTATTCCAGGGTACCTTCCTTTAGAGGGAAAAAAAAAAAAGACCACCCGATTTTCAACCAACATTTAGAGAAGATTTTGCTGCCTGCTGAGTGATGAATGCTGATGTGCACAGCAACCTCTAAATGGTAACTCCAATGAGATTCTTTAAGTTCCCACCTCCCCCAAAACCCAGAGGCTCCCAGAAAATTATTAAATTGCCTGAGTGGGTAATCAAAAACAAAACAAAAAGTGAAACCTGACATTATGATTATTCAGCATCTTTTACACAAGAGGTAATATTTTAAGTAGCCCCTGGGAAATGTGCAAAGTCTATTACTTGCCTGTGGGTTTTACATATGCCTTACCAGTACAGATTTTATGAAGACATCCCTTCTGAGCTTTGTGCAACAGAGAGGAAAGATAGCTCTCATTGGATCGAGTTATTCCAATTGCATTTACTTCTCACAAAGAAGTACATAGCATCCATAAAAAACAGCCAAAGGCCTTTAAATTTTAGGTCAATAGCACTTGGCTATTATATGTTCCTAAGAGAAACTATAACAGGTTGTGTTGATGTTCCAGAATATTAGGCTCTCTCTGTAGAGGGAGTAGGAAGGGAACTATGATCATGATTCCACTAACTATCATCAACCACTGTTAAGTGAGGACTCACTCCATTCAGGCACTCAACCCCCTGGAAGAAGGGTATTATCAGCCACATCGGAAAAAAAAAATGAGAAAACAGTAAAAAGTTACCTGTCTGGCCTATAATAATCCAACTCATGAGTGTAAGAACCAAAATTGAAACCCCATCTCTCTGATACCCAAAATTGCATTCAAAACCATATTTCAAGTGTTGAAACCTGGACATTACAGTAGCTATTCAAATTTCTGACTCCGCAGATAATATAATTCATGTATGTTTCAGGTTTCTCTAAGACCATCTTTGATCAAGTCCAGACACTTCTAGTTAGAGATTCCTTGAGTAATCTTACTCTTCTCTAGTGTTTGGGTAACTGATCATGCCATTTCTTCTACAAGGTATACATTTCTTTTCCTTCCTATTTCTACCTACAGAAAACTTCTTTATATTTCAAAGCTCTGTTACTCCTTTATTTCACAAGTATTTGTTTGGTGCCAACATTGTGCAAGACATGATAAACATATGGCTCCTTCCCTGCATACCCCATAATAATACAGGGCACATGACAGTGTTCCCAAGTTTATGAATGTATTCCATTGCATTCCAAGAACAACCACAATACTCACTCTAGAAAATGCATTCCAAAGATAACCAACTAGAATAAAGGGAGAAAACTTTCATTTTACATGTGCCAAATATGTGCCCTGCATTTGCATATGCCCCTAATTTAATTATCAGCTATCATGACAAAATTTGCATGGAAGCATATTAATGTATTCATTCAAAAACACTTTTGCAACAGCTACGCAGTCTAATATGCTGTGTTAGACACGTGAAGCAACACAAAGATAAATCAGGTCACAGGAAATAAAGTCTGCACAATGATCAAAGCAATGGCAGTTCTTCATCTTGGGGTTTAAAAAGCAATAGATGAGGGTATTTCGATGTCATTTGCTTCTCCATAGTGAAGAAAGATGATTCTTAAGGATTCCTCCAGCTCTAGAAGTTCACAGTTGGTGAAGTTTTGAGGCTCCCCCAGAACAGGATTTGGATGGCAATGGACATCTTTATCTCAGCAGCTAGCACTACTGAGCACTAGTGGTTTCTTCAATAAGTAACTGAATAAAAGGTATAGACTGTGGCTTCATGAACTTTCTAGTCTATCACACTGCTAAAGAAGCATAGAATGCTGAAGTATTCAAACTACTTATATTTCTAAGTTTTCACTTCCATTCCACAATTTAGCAAACTAAAATAACTACCCCCCCAAAAAAAGTTAATACATATTTTACTTACCCTTCATGAGTCATTTACATTTTGTCTTATCTACTTTCTCTCTTAACACCACATACACTCACACACACACACACACACATACACACACACCACACTTTGTTGCTATTATCATTCATCTAAGATGCTCCTTATTGCAGGATGGCTTGGGTATTTCAGAAAACAAAGACAAAAGGTTTTATCACCCCCACAGAATAGAGTGAGACCTAACCTTTGTGTGAGATGTACTTAGTATATTAAGTAAAATAATCTCTCTCAAGGGATGCCTTGGTGGCTCAGTTGGTTAAGCATCCAACTTTTGATTTCGGCTCAGGTCAAGATCTCACGGTTGGTGAATTTGAGCCCCATGTCGGGTTCTGCACTGACAGCACTGAGCCTGCTTGGGATTCTCTCCTTCTCTTTCTGCCCCCACCCCCACCCTGCTCACGCTCCCTGTCTCAAAATTAATAAATAAATATTAAAAAAAAAAAAACACCTCTCTTAAGTGAAGAATTCAGTACAGTGGACAGGGAGAAATGTAACTGGAAAAACAGGTGATAACAATCCTAAGCATGTAATCTGACACATGTTACCTAATGGAAAATGAAGAATTGTTGAATAATTTTGAGTGAGCTTGGGATCATATAAGGATGGTACTTTTTCAAGATAATTTGGGGATGATACATCAAAGACAAAGCAGACACAAGTGAGTAACAGAAAATCAGGCAAGTTCAAAATGCAGAAAATATTAGCAAAGAGAGAATGACACTCGACCTATTCTGTCTCTGTAACAAAGGACAAATAAAGAGATTTAAAAAGTCATTGACCAATAATATTTAATATAAACATACTCAAACAGCATATATTTCAATTCATTAGGTTTGTAGAGGAGTAATGTGGTATTTAGACTTGGACATTAAATCAATATTGGCCTTATAGACACTCCCCATGTTCCTCAGCCCTTCACTCCAGTCCCTCCCTCCCCTGTCAAATCAATACAAATACCTTATATCAACCAAAAAGTACAGTATTATTTAAGTGGAAAAAGCAATCTAAATTACAATTGTAAATGTCTAAAGCTTGTATTCTGGGGATTTTCCTAATGGGAATATGTGATGTGACTTTTTGTTATTCTGATGGTTGTGTTCATGAGCACATCACAAGGGTGGTTTAAAGGCCTAAGTGACATAAATTAGATTTTCTTTAAGAAATCATGTCCTTGACATATTTTTTTCATTATCTGAGAAGAATGAAACAGATTTTTCGGTTAATTAGTGCTAAGGCATGTATTTTGCATTAGCATTAAGTTTACCAAAATGGCTTTAAAAACTTGAACAGATGGCAGAATTATAATAACTTTTACTTATGATTTAGGTTAAGAATAAAGTGTCATGAGAATTCTTCTCCTGCCTAACTTTTCCATAAAGTTAATGCATTTAATAGATATGATGTATTGTTTTTCTCAGTGAGGTGTAAATAACTGTATCTCACCTTAGATGCATATAATGAGCTGGGGGAGTACATATCAGTACTCTCTATCTAGAGTATAGGGATTTTCCAGGGTTTAAGCATTGAACCACACACAAACAATTCCAAAATCTGGATAATAGCTGTGTAAAGATGGAGCAGGAGTTGCAAAGACAGATGTCCACAGTGGCCTGGCAGGTGTAAGTAAATGAATCAAGCTGAGTTGCTCTAAAGAAACAGGGGAGAGTGGGGATTGCAATAAACTGGGCTGGACAAGAAGCTCCGAGAGACAGCAGACAATGGGGCTATCATCAAATGCCCTCGATCATAAAATGGAGACCCTGCACAGCCATAGTAGCCAGTTTTTCAAAAGAAATATAAAATCTAAATTTTGTATATAAACTCTCTCAATTAAAAATTTGGCAGCTATTTCATATTTGCTTAAAAAAAGAAAAAGCCAAGAGGACCAAGAAAAACAGCCTCTTGCTGGCCATGGGGCCATCAGTCTGCAATGCCAAATGGTGGAGGGGGTTAAAAATTAGGGTTCATGGTCAGTGCTAAGGCTTATTTCATGCCCTATTCTTGTGGGGAACTCATTCCCCAAATGAAACACTTTAAGTTAGTAAACTAGATCTGTTTTACAGCCTGATTTTCAAAAATGAATTGTGGTAGAACAGCATGAATCATAATGAATAGACTACCTTGATACCTACATGAGATGATCTTGAGCTCAGTGACCTCCATTGAATTCACCAGTGCTCAGCGAGCTCTTACTCCATTTCTTTCTACTTGACTCTGTTAAATTCCCTATAGTGCCAATTTGCCTATTCTAAACTCTCACCTCATGACTCTTAAAATTCATTAGTAACTGAAATTAGCAAATTTTGATAAGTGGTACCTTTATCCAGCCTTCATATGTTTTAATTTCATGGCAGCATTAGATATCTCACCTTCCCATGTTTCTCATCAATATCGAGTTCTCCAAATTTCCTTGACGCCACTAAATTCATCTTCATTCCTGAACTTTCTCCTCCCAACCTCAGTGATATTACTTCTTGGTTAACTTCCCATCTGACTCTTCCTAAATCAACTCTCTTCTTACACTATGACTTGATAATAAGGATAATGAACATTACCCATCCACCTGTTTTGTTTTGTTTGTTTCACTCACTTTCTCTTGCCTACTACAAGGAATCTTCTTGTGCTAGGCCCTTCATCTCAGGTAATAATTTCACTCACTCCTTGGTTTTTGCCCTTGCTCTAGTCAGGATAAATCTCAAATCTCTCCATATATATTAAAAGTTAGATTTCCTAACTCTGGGCTTAAAATCTGAAAGAAGGCATAGTAGAGATAGAGGAAAAGGAAGTAGAGGAAAGAGGAAGTAGAGGTAGAATATTAGTAACAATAGCAGCTGACATTTGTTGACCTATTACTATGAATCAAGCTTACCTGATATACACTATCTTACTTGATTTGCAGAATTCTAGGAGATAAATGGTATTTTAATGCCATCCTACAAATGAGCAAACTCAGGCTGAGAGAAGTCACATATCTCTCTCCCTCACAGTTATGTGAGGTCATAGAACTAGGTAGGTCCAGAATCCAAATACAGATCTACTCTTAGCCATTAGGCTCTTCTTCTTATCTCTTACTTCTAATTAATTGGTCACTTTGGTAGATCCCACCCTGGCTTAGTAACTTGCCTCCCTCACTCTGCTCCACCCCAGCACAATCCACCCAGCCAGCCACACTCCTCAGGACTCCCTGCTTTGGCCATTACAATGGTCTCTCAACTGTTCTTTGTGTTTCTAGTTTCTTTCTCTCTCAACTATTCTTTGTGTTTCTAGTTTCTTTCCCTTCAATCCCAGTTTTCACAATGTTATGATCTCACTCATGTCCTGCTTCTAACATACCCTATTGAAAAGATAAAAGTGTTTCAAGTAGAAAACTACACTTCTGGGGTACCCGAGTGGCTCTATCAGTTAAGCATCTGGTTCTTAGTTTTGGCTCAGGTCGTGGTCTCATGGTTCATGAGTTTGAGCCCTATGTTGGGCTCTGTGCTGACAGTGTGGAGCCTACTTGGGATTCTCTCTCTCTCTGCCTCAACCCCATTCTCTCTCAAAAATAAATAAATAAACATTAAAAAGAAAACAAAACTGCATTGCCTATCTTTGTCATTGTTTGAAATACCCTACAACCCTGAAAGTTACAGGTAATTGATAATAATGCAAACGTTGAGACATGAACACTATTTTCTGTATGGTAGAGGTTTAATGGACCTCCTCTCTCCCTGCCACACAACCCCGCCAATCTCATCACTTGCACAAAAAAACAATTTTGATTCCATTTGCCCATTCATCTCAATATTTCTATTCTATAAATTTGAAAAAAATTCACTCTCTTTTGAACTAGTTACCACACCTGCAGGTTTCGTCATGAATTAACTAAAATCTTTAATACACTGTTCATTTTTATATCTACATGAGAGTCATGGCTTGACCTATTATTAAAAATTATTTTTCAGGGGCGCCTGGGTGGCGCAGTCGGTTAAGCGTCCGACTTCAGCCAGGTCATGATCTCACGGTCCGTGAGTTCGAGCCCCGCGTCAGGCTCTGGGCTGATGGCTCAGAGCCTGGAGCCTGTTTCCGATTCTGTGTCTCCCTCTCTCTCTGTCCCTCCCCCGTTCATGCTCTGTCTCTCTCTGTCCCAAAAATAAATAAACGTTGAAAAAAAAAAAATTTAAAAAAAAAAATTATTTTTCAAAATGTCCAGCTCCCAAAAAATCTATCCTTTGCTCAAATGCTTACAATGAACCATACAGTTCAAAGCCAACATTACAACTTCCTCTACTCTGTCAATTGTACATTCATTCTACTTACTTTTCATCCATTCACATCCTACATAGAGGCCAAAAGAAATGCCCAGGTCCCAGATACACATTTTACACTTCCAATTTTCTTCCTTTCCTGATTCTAATTCTTTCCCCTGGACTGTGGCTATTCATACAGCATTCAATATAAAGGACTAGTGTGGATGCTTTAAGCCCATGCTTCCCAAACATTTACATGGAAATAACACAGGTGAAGAGAATTTCTATTCACTTCCCTGGAGTGGAAAAAGGGGAGGAGAGGGAAATAGACTATTAGAAATATAATTTTTATAAGGTCTCCTGTTTAATCTTAATAATGCATGCAGATTTTATCTACTCCATAGTATAATATGGGTTTTCATGAAAAATAATATCTCCACCTGCAAATGCTATAGTAAAATTGCTATTCCAAGATGGTGACTTACCTATCCTGTTTCTTTGTGTATCCCTTGCCTAGTTCTGTACTGTCAGGAAAAACAAGAAATGGTTAAGAAATACCCCACCCCCATACACACACACACTCTTTTATGAAAAATCCCATCCTCCATGCTATATTATAAGGATTCCTTTGTTTACCTGCCTTTATAAAACCCCAGAACTCCTTCCTTTTCTTTAGGATATTCTTCATTAATGAATATTCTCCCAAGTACAGTAGTCTGGATAAAATTACTTGCTTAGTTGTCCAATACATTGTCTTTAACAAATGACATTCTAAAGAGTACACCCTATTCTGAAAACCCATGACTTTATGTGATATTTTCAAGATTAAAACCATGAAATCTTGGACTTCATGGCACATTAAATTATGATAGAAAAACATCCAGATTTTCTATGTCTCCAACAAAATTCATAAAAATGAAGTTGGATTATTATCTTATAACATACACAAAAATCAACTCAAAATGGATTAAAGACTTAAACGTGATACCTGAAACTATAAAAACTCCTAGAGTAAAACATAGGGGAACTTAGTAAAACATAGGAATAACTTTTTGAATATGACACCAAAAGCACAGCCAAAAAAAGCAAGAATAAATAAGTGGGACTTCAAACTAAAAAGTTTCTGAATAGCAAAGGAAATAATCAACAAAATGAGAAGGCAACTTACAGATTGGGAGAATATATTTGCAAACCATATCTCTGATAAGGGGCTAGTATCCAAACTATAAAGGAACTCCTACAACTCAGTTGCAAGAAAACAAATAACCCAATTTAAAAAGGGGCAAAGGATCTGAATAGACATTATTCCAAAGAAGACAAACAGGTGGCCAACAGGTCTATGAAAGGTGCTCAACATCACTCATCATCAGGCAAGTGCAAATCAAAACCACAGTGAGATATCACTTCACACCTATCAGAATGGCTGTTATTGAAAAGTTAAAAGATAACAAGTATTGATGAAGATGAGAAAAAAAGGGAAACTTTGTACACTGTTGATGTAAATTGGTTTATCCACTATGAAAACTAACATGTAGGTTTTTCAAAAACTTTAATGTAGAACTATTATATGATCCAGCAATCTTACTTTTGGGTGTACATCCAAAGGAAATTAAATCACTATCCCAAAGAGATATCTGCATTCCCGCATTCACTGCAGCATTATCCACAATAGCCAAGATATGGAAACAGCCTACGAATAAAAATGTGGTATATACTCATAATGGAATATTCTTTAGCCTTAGAAGAGAAGAAAATCCTGCTGTTTGCAACAATATGGGTGAATTTGGAGGACATCATGCTAAGTGAAATAAGCCAGACACAGAAAGGCAAATACTACATGATGCCACTTATATGTGGAATCTAAAAAAAGTCAAACCCATAGAAACAGAGTATAAAAGGGTAGTAACTAGAGGAAAAGGAGGTGAAATGGAAGATATTGGTCAACGGGTACAAAGTTTCAGTTACAAGGTGATTAAGTTCTGGATACCTAACATACATCAAGATGACCATAGTTAAAAATAATGTATGGTAGCCTTGAAATCTGCTAAGAGTGTCTTAGATATTCTCACTACATGCACAAAAAAAGGTAATTTTGTAAGATAATGAATATATTGTTTAGTTTGATTGTGGTAACCATCTCACAATATATATATTAAAATATGTTGTATACCTAAAGTGTATCTATTTAGACAATTTTTATTTGTCACTTACACCTCAATAAATCTGGGAGGCAAAGTGACTACCAAGGGTACACCCCCAAGAATGACATAAGAATAATTGCAGCAGGCTGGGGAAATAGGAAGAAGTGGGCACAGATCCTTCCTAACACCCATGATTTCTGAAAATAAGAATGTTAGGAATGGACACAAGTTTTCATTACTTCTTTCAACAAATATTGCTAGGACATAGATGATGAGGGGCTGGGGAATGGAGATAGAATCTGTTCAAGAGAAAGCTATGGAATCTTGATTAAAGCTTTGAAATTCAAACCAAAGATAAGGTTCAAAGGATGAAGATGAATGGGGAGTGGGAGCTGGAGAAGCTTCGGGGCTGCCACAAAACATCAAAACATTCTGAGCATAGGATGGAAAGAGCTTAAGTTATGAAAACAGCAAAAAAAATGGCCTGCATTAAAAAAAAAAGTAAAAGTTTAAAATATGCAGGAACTGAGCTAATTTACATTCATTACTTCACTAAATCCTTAAAGTAACTCCAGAAGCTAAGTACTATTATTATCCCCACTTAACATAACAAGTAACACAGCCTCAGAGAGGTTAATTAACTTGCCCAGGGTCTTGCAGACAGTAAGTAGCTGGGCTGTCCAACTCAAAACCGTATTGAAACAATCCCTCCCAAATGTTGCTCCCAGAGGGCTTCAGGTAAGGGTGCCCAATATAAATTAGAATCTGGAGTGGAGAAGATGAGAAAAAGGAAACACAAGGTCTGACCTCCTATGCCAAGCCAGGGAGTCTGAACGTCACCTGGAGGCAATGGGAAGAGAAAGACTTCAAGGGAAAGTAAAGTAGGAGGTGGGAACCTAGCAAAGGAAATCTCAGTATTAGGGGGACCAACTGCAGGGTGCCCTCCAGAGCACCAAAATGAATGACAATAAAAAAGAAAGCAACCACAGGCTAAAATTCTTCAATCAGCACAAAGTAAGAAAGGATTGACTTTGAGGGGTACCAGAATATGCCAGCCCGGAACATCCTTCTTTAGCATTTGGACTATTTAGGGCTAAACTCCAGGGAGAACCAAGGGACACAGGAAAAGCACTAAAACAGGAAACAGAGTTTCCTTTTGTAAAGGTGTCTCCCTCTCCTGTAACAACTTACAAACTTAACAACTCTTATCAACTCTTATCTTATCTTAACTCTTATCAATGGAGAAAGCACAGACTTAACTCATAACAAACCTTGTTTAACAACCCTGTTGACTATACTTTCCCTGGTCACCATCCCTAACTTGCCTTCCCTACCTAAATGTCCCAAATCCCCTTTCCTTTAACCTAAGATGGTATATAACCCCACATTCTAAATATCCCTCTGGGTTACTCATCTCTGGGTACACTTACGTGTTATATAAGCAATGCACATGTTAATAAGCTTCCTTGTTTTTCTCCAGTTAACCTGTCTTTGGCCCTCGTGTACAGGGCCCCAGCTGGAGAAAGTAAGAAACCAAGACTAAAAGAGAAGAGTTCCCACCCACCCTTAGCTTCAAGATGGGACAATATCTTTAATATCTTTAATTAACTTTAAATATTTGAGAAACTCAAATCTCAATTTTGTGCATGTAATTACTATAGTTATTTGAGGAAAAAAGAAAAACAAACATTAGTGCTCTTAGGGGAGACCTAGCAAAAACATCCTACCACTATAAAGGCCACTGAGGTGTGGGAGGTTGGTTCACACTTCAGGGTGTGCCAATTAAATATGGCGACTACGGCAAACTGGTGAGTAACACAGTCAGATATTTAAATACCTCAGTTACTGGATTACTGCCACTGCAGTAGGCTTTTCTTTCCCTAAAAAAATTAACTGTGAAGTCAAGCGGGACAAACTATAAAATATAGAAGTTATTCTTCTCCCTCCAAGGTGAGAATATTTAAGAAATCTGGTGTACAAACTTTTATTTACAAGTTTGAAACTTTTGAGTAAATGAAGAGTACCAACATGAAAACAATTATTATGGCTTTAGATGTAACAATGTTTTTAAAAAATGCTTCTGGAACTTTAATGAACTATAATAAAATTATTTATTCTATCACTTTTTTTCTTTGTCTATGATACAGGAGACAAGGAACAAAAGACACACATACCAAATTCCATCAAATCTAATATGGTACCAACACAGAGATTTCAGAGGATAAATTTGGAAAAAATATGCTCTTTGAAACAACACAATATAGTGGTCATAGCCATGACATTTGTTGACAAGGAAGTTTTTAATGTCATAAAGCACAGGAGTTTTCAGCAGCAGAGTATTCCTTTGTAAGAGAACCTTGTTGATTTTTCAGGAGTCAAACAAGAAACAAACTTCAGGACATACAGAAAAGAAACCAATCTGATAGCAGATACTAGTTAGCATAAATACTGCCCTCCTGATAAATTAACTTGAGCAGATATTTCAAAGGACAAATATGTGTTTAAAAAACGTGCCTATCTAATATATATGGTACATGCCAAGATATAATGCATGTCACAGTATCACTTTTTAAAAGTTCAGAACATTGGTTTCATACAAATATGAAATGACCATGTGTCAAAAATGAATTTTACTAATGAGGGATCCCAAAAATGTTGAGGGATACCAGAACATGTTGTCCCAAAATATGCCTTTTTGGCATATGGATTATTTTGAGCTAAGAGCCAGCAGATTCCAGAAAATCTCCAAAACACAGGACACAAGGTTTCTTTTTATAAAGGAAATCTATATTTGCAAAGTCTCCTTCTCTCATACCAAGAAAGAGGACTCCTAAAAAGTCTTATCAATGGTAAAGGCACTATCTTTAATACATCAAGCAAATCTTACTAAACAATCCTTATTTACCATGCTTTGCTTAGTTACCCTCCCAGACCCTGCCACCCCCCAGAAATATCTGTTTGTTTTAGCCTAAGATGGTAGATAAACCCAAGCTCTAGCCATCCTTTTGGGTTACTTATCCCTGGGTCACTGTGTGCTGCCATGGGTACATGTAAAATAAATTTGTTTTCTTCTTCTCTGGCTAATCTGTCTTTTGCCAGTCTTCCTTAAAAGGCTTAAGCTGAAGAACCTGAGAATCATAGAGAAAAAGATTATTTTTCCTCTCTACAATGCTAATACTGCTTCAAAAAGAATTAAAGAGTCCACATATAAATAGGCACTGAAAGTGTAGCATTTTACCTAAGCCCTGTTCTTGGATAACACTGATGGCTAACATATCCCTTCAACTTTTTGTTTGCCAAAATCTCCAGGCATGTAGTGTCCTGGGAAATGGCTTACTGAAAGGAACTACTCTTCTTGCTTTTATGACTTAGATAAAACTAGTTCATCTTACTTTCCATAACACATTAAGATTGCAGATATTTACCTGTAACAAGGCCAGAAACAGACCCTTCTCCTTTTACCCCTAGCCAACCTCCCATTCTTTCCCTGATGAGTAATCTGCTAAGATTAAAACTGTGTTAAACCCTCAAATTACCTAGACATAGAGATACACATTTCTTGTTCAGCTGACTGTAACTCCCTCTGATTGCAACAACAACAAAAATTCCAACTGTAAATCCCCCCACCAAAGTTTTTAAGATTGTTATGTCTTCTTGATGAATTGCCTACTTTATTACCGTGAAATGATTCTCTTTATCTGTGCTAGTATTTCTTGTCTTGACTTATAAAAACTAACTAATGATAAAATTTATATATGAAACCACAAATGATTGAAAAGAGTGAAAACAATTTTGAAAAAGAGCAAAGTCTGGAGATATTTACTGCCTAGTTTGTTAACTTAATAAATGCTATAATAATCAAGACAACATGGCTATAGTTGTAGAGATATGCATACAGCTCAACAAAACATATTAAAGAATCCAGAAATAAACTCGTGCGTTTGTGGTCATTAATTTCAGAAAGATAATTCAACCAATAAAATACAGTGTTTTTCAACAAATTGTCCTTAAAAAAAAAAAGAAATAAATTTCAACTATCATTTCATTCCATATACAAAATATATCTCAATATTAATTATAGATTCAAGCAAGAAAGCTACTACTATAAAGCTTTCAGAAAAAAATATGGGAGAAAATATTCACAACTTTAGATTAGACAAAAATTCCTGAGCACATACAAAACATAAACCAAAGTTTTTTTTTTTTTTAAGGTGTGAATTTGATAAAAGTTAAAAATGTTAGCTGTAAGCTTTTTCCCTAAGGTCAGGAAGAAGACATTGATGTCTATGCTCACCACTTTTATTCAGCATATTACTAGAAGTCCTAATCACAGCAATCAGACAAGAAAAAGGAATAAAAGGCATCTAAAATGGTAAGAAGTAAACCTCACTATCTGCAGATGATATGATACTATATAGAGAAAAACTTAAAGGCACCACCAAAAAACAACTAGAACTGATACATGAATTCAGAAAGCTGACAGGATACAAAATGAATATACAGAAATTCACTGCATTTCTGGACATTAATAATGAAGCAGAAGAAAGAGAAATGAAAAAAACAATCCCATATACATTTGCATCAAAAATAATAAAAAACCTAGGAATAAACTTGATCAAAGAGAAGAAAGATCTGTACTCTGAAAACTATAAAACACTGATGAAACAAGCTGAAGATGACAACAAATGGAAAGATATCCCATGCTCATGGATTGGAAGAACAAATATTATTAAAATGTCCACACTACACAAAGCACTATACTGATTTAATTAAATCTTCATCAAAATACTAACAGCATCTTTCACAGATGGAGAATAATCCTAAAATGTCTATGGAATCACAAAGGACCCCAAATAGACACAGCAATCTTGAAAAGAAGAACAAAAGTGGAGGTATCACAATCCCAGATTTCAAGATGTACTACAATTCTGTAGTAATCAAAACAGTATGGTACTGGCACAAAAATAGACACCCAGATCAATAGGACAGAATAGAGAGCCCAGAAATAAACCCAAGTTATATGGTCAATTAATCTTCAACAAAGGAGGCAAGACTATGCAATGGGAAAAACAGTCTCTTTAACAAATGGTGCTGGGAAAACTAGACAGCTACATGCAATAGAATGAAACTGGAACACTTTCTCACACCTTCCCCCAAAATAAACTCAAAATGGACTAAAGCCTTAAATATGAGACCTGAAACCAAAATCATCATCATTATCATCATCATCATCATCATCCTAGAAGAGAGCACAGCCAATAATTTTTTTAACATTGGCTATAGCAACATTTTTCTAACTATGTCTCCTGAAGCAACAGAAACAAAAGCAAAAATAAACTATTGAGACTACCTCAAAATAAAAATCATCTGCATAATGAAGGAAACAATCAATAAAACTAAAAGACCTACAGAATGGGAGAAGATATTTATAAATTACAAAATCCAATAGAGTTAGTAACTAAAATATATAAAGAACTTACACAACTCAACACCCAGAAAACAAATAATCCAATTAAAGTAGGCAGAAGACATGAACAGACATTTCTCCAAATAAGACATTTAGATGGGCAACAGACACATGAAAAGACACTCAGCATCACTCATCATCAGGAAAATACAAATCAAAACTACAATGAGGTATCATACCGGTCAGAAAGGCTAAAATCAAAAACACAAGAAACAACAAATATTGGAAAGGATATAGAGAGAAAGGAACCCTTGTGCACTGCTGGTGGGAATGCAAATTGGTGCATCCACTGTGAAAATGAATAGGAATTTTCCTCAAAAAAATTAAAAATAGGGCTACCCTATAATCCAATAATTCCACTACTGAGTATTTATTCAAAAGGATACAAAAAACACTAATTTGAAAAGATATATACACCATATGTTTATTGCAACGTTATTTAAAATAGACAAATTATGGAAGAAGCCCAAGCATCCATGGATAAATGAATAAAGAAGTGGTATATATATGTATACATATATATGAACATATATACACATATATGAACATGCATATGATCATATACCTATACATATATGTGAACATGTATACATGTGTATATACATATGCATATGTTCACATACATGGTCATATATATGTACACATATATATATATGAATATTGCCATTTGCAACAACATAGATGGATCTAGAGAGTATAATGCTAAGTGAAATCAATGAGAAAAAGGCAAATACCATATTATTTCATTCATATGTGGAATTTAAGAAACAAAACAAAGAAAAAAGAAGCAAACCAAAAAATAGACTCTTCACTATGGACAATAAACTGATGGATACCAGAGGGGAGGTGGGTAGGGGATGGGTGAAACAGGTTAAGGGAAGGAAGAGTACACTTGTCTTGATGAGAATTGGCTAATGTATAGAATTGCTGAATCACTATATTGTGTACCCAAAATCAGTATAACACTCTATGTTAACTATACTGGAATTAAAAAAAACAAAAATACTTTAGCTCTTTAAAAGCCACAGTTAAAATATAAAAAGACAAGTCACAGACTAGAAGAAAATACTTCTAATACATACATATAATAAAGGACTAACATTCAGAATAACTCTTACAACTCAGTGGCAACACAGCCCAATTAAAAATGGGTAAAAGAATTGAGATGACATTGCACAGAAGAAAAAAAAAATGTAAGCACAAGATGTTTATCATTAGTCATTAGGGGAATGCAAATTAAAATCCAAATGAGATACCACTACCACCAACAGAATGATGAAAATTAAAAAGTCTGACAATATCGAGCACTGATGAGGACAGGCAGCAATTGGAACTTTCATATGTTGCTGATGAAATATAAATGGATATAACAAATGGAAAACAGCAATTTCTTATAAAGTTATTTATAAATGTATTATTTGACTCAATACTCTCTCTTCTGGAAGTATTTTCTTAATGAAATGCACACACATTCTCCAAAAAGACTTGTACATGAAAAATCATAACTTCCTTCACAAAAGCCATAAAGCAATAACAACCCAAATGCCCAATATTAGATGAGTATATAAACAAATTATGGTATAATCACACGATACTACTCATCAATAAAAAGTAATGAATCACTGATAAATGCAATAACAAAAATGAGGGAGAAAAAGCCACACACAGAAATGGGCACATTGCGTAATTTCATTTATATGAAATTCTGGAAGGGCCAAATCTAATCTGCAATGAGAGAAAGCAAATTAGTGGATGCCTGAGGTTAGGGATTGTAGGGAGGAGGTTGATTTTGGCAAAAATCAAGAGGAACTTTTTTTGTTTCAATAGAACTATTTTTTTGCTTGTGTGGTTACACCAATGCATACATTTATCAAAATGCAAAGCATGATGCGTTTAAAATGGGTGTGTTTTATTGTATATAAATTATATCAAAATATAAGTACAAAAGAAACAAGGTGTTTGGCTTTAACACATTTTTCAACATGTTCTTCCTTTACAATCTAGCTGGTCACCCTGGAATAATTTGAAGCCTCCCAGGTAAGGGGTCTGAGAAAAAGTGAAATTTGTATTTTTTAAAGACATTTTATTTTGGTACCTTTACTGATTATCTGAAATATTTTTCTCTTGGATCATTTTGATCTTCTGAAATCAAACTTATTTGTCCTGAGGTGGTTTGCTAAGAATACCACTGGCAAAATATGCATCATCATCATCTTCTATCATATTCAGCAAAGTATAGGGAAGAAAAATAACAGAGATGTATCCAAAGAGAGAGCCTTCTACCAAAACACCCATTCATCCTTACTTTTCCACACTTACATTCTGGGGGGAATGATTTCTAAAAACCACTCTGTAGGTAGCCACACTCAGGCAGGCAAATATAACACTCTTGTATATGGACATGATAAAGTAGCACCATCAAAAGCCTGGAAAGACAGACTCAAGTGGTAAAGAGATTTTCAACCCATTTAACTGTACATTCACTAATAAAGCCTTTCTACCAATATCTTAGACCACATTAGACATATCAAAACCAATGGGCAGAAAACTTATGGCTTGCAGAAAACTTATGGCTTCCAAAAAAAAAAAAAAAAAAAAAAAAAAGAATAAGAAGAAGAAGAAAGTCTTACAGTAGAGGTTTATCATAAGAGATATTCAATTCAAGAGAAGATTTGAAAACCCTCAGTGCACATACCACATCTCCCCCGCCTACAAAATTCAGGCTCTACTGTCTCACTTAATCCTCATAAAACAAAAAACAAATCTATTGCAAGATACTAACTTAATAGATGGTTCATATAAAAGCACAAGAGCGCAAACACTGCAGGTGAACCATTTAGAATTCCATAAAAAGCCTTTACTGGGAGTGACTCAATACCCATGCAGATGGATATCGATGCCCCTTTATTCCTGTTCTTTATGCAGGTGGCTCTCAAATGTCCAATTGCATAAAAATTACTGAATAGTATCATATGCCAAAATGATGGGTTTTACATATACATGGGTATATACATCATGGGTCACTTACGGAATTTCCAAGAAAATTTTGAAGTGTCATTTTCACCTAACCTAGTGTTCCTCAGCTGTTTTTTTCATTATTGTCTCTCTAATAAGCCCATTTAGACATTTTGCTAATTGCTTCCAGGAAGTTTTAATATTCCAGATTTCTTATGTATCTGTTTATATACTATGTGTATGTCTGTGCTTTATACCTGAAAAGAGTAAGATTTTTACTTTCCCTAAGAACTTTTACCCACTTGGGGGCAATATCAACCCTCTTGAGAATATATGACCTAAACTGACCTCTAGCTTACTACAAGCCTTCCTTGCATATTCTCCATGGCATCTTGCAGTGAAAAACCTATTTCTAAGAGCCTTCTTATTTGGGGTTATATTCATTGTAGTTTGTTTTCTTTATACCAATTTTTCCAAACTTTTCAACCGAAGCACATACTGATAGTAAAGAAGGAATGCATGTACTGAGATGACAAACACATATGTACATAACTAACAAGGAGGAAATATATTGAGCTTTGATATTTTTAAACATTATGTGGATTGAAAAAAATAGTCACATTAACAATTATCCTGGAAAAAGTGGATATCCACATGTTTAAAAAAAATGAACCTGGGTCCTTAGGTCAAACAGTATTCAAAAATGAACTCAAAATGGGGTGTGTAGGTAGCTCAGTTGGTTGAGTGTCCCACTCTTGATTTCAACTTAGATCATGATCTCAGGGTCATGGGATCCAGCCCCGCATAGGACTACATGCTAAGCATGGAGCCTGCTTGAGATTCTTTCTCTCTTCCTCTCTACCCCTTACTCCCCTGCTCTCTCTCTCTCTCTCTTAAAAAAAAATTAACTCAAAATGGATCAAAGATCTAAATGCAAGAGTTCAAACCGTAAATTCAAAAGAAAACACAGGTGTAAATCTTTATGACCACACGTTAGGCATCGGTTTCTTAAAAATGACCCCAAAAGTGCAAGCAACAACAAAAATAGATATACTGGATTTCATCAAACTTAAAAATTTTGTGCTTCAAAGATACATCAAGAAAGTGAAAAGAAAATCAACAGAATGAAAGAAAATATTTGCACATATATCTAAAAATGGACTTGTATGTAGTATATATAAAACTCCTGCAACTCAATAAATGGCCCAATTTTTAAAAAAATGGATAAAGGATCTAAACAGGCATTTCTCCAAATGAGACAAACAAACGGCCAATAAGCATATGCAAAGATTCTCAACATCATCAGTTATAAGAGAGATGCAGCTCAAAATCACAATGAATGACCACCTTCCACCCACCATAATGGTTATCACAAAAACCAAAGTTAATTACAAATGATAACAATAGGAGAAATTAGAACCCTCATACACTGCTGTTGGTAATGGGAAAGTGTGTACCCACCTTGGGAGACATTTGCGAATTTCCTCAAAAGGTTAAAACATAGACTTACTATATGACCCAGTAATTGCAGTCCTATGTATATGCTCCAGAGAAAAAAAAGCATACACCCACACACAAACTTATACATGAATGTGTATAACAACATTATTTGTAGTTGCTTAAAAGGAGAAAGAAGTCAAAGATTCATCAATTGATAAAAAGATAAATAAAATAAATACTAGCAATAAAAAGAAAGGAAGTTTCTGATACATACTATAATTCGGATAAAGCTTAAAACATAAGCTACTGAAAGAAGCCAGTCACAGACCATATATTGTCTGATTCCATTTAATGACATACGCAGAATAGGATAACACATAGAGAAAAAAGTAGATTAGTGGTGGTCTAGAGCTGGAGGAAATGGAGAGTGAATGCTAATGAGTTTTGGGTTTCTTTCTGGGATGATGAAAATGTTCCAAATTGTGGTGAAGGTTGTACAACTCTGAATATATTTAAAAACCATGGAATTGTATAGTTTAAATAGACAAATGGTATGGTTCATGACTTACATCTCAATAAAACTGTAAAGAGAGGGGAGGGAGGGAGGGAGGAAGGAGGATCTGCACATCTTTTCTTCCACTCCCTATAGCCAGGCAATTGCCTTATCTCTACCCTGGCCAGTGACGTAAGCTTTGTTCCTTAGATAGTAAAACAGAACATGGACATGGAGTACACCAGACAGAGTAAAGAGTGAGGCTGCAAGACAGGATTTTCAGGAAGATGAAATTGATAGAAAACTAGAACCATGTAAACATCTTGAGGAGGTATTGAGACAACTAGTGGAGAGTCTGGGGCTGAGGTCGTTATAAATATTTAGAAAAGGATACTAATTTTAAAAAGAAGACAGTTATTACTTGCAGAGAAAACAACAGCCAGGTAAAGAATTGAACTCCGTGTTTCAACTTTAGATGGCATTTATATAGTACATTAATGTAAATATAGAAGATTGATGTCATCAAATTTAGAGTAACACTATTTTGAGATGGAAAGGACAGAAGAGAAAACCATGACAATGCAAGCGGAACGTTTAAGGAAAACAAACTTTTCTACTTCCATAGTAACAAACCAATAGAAAAAGCTTAAAATTAAAAATAAAAGTAGCAGTATAAACATTATTTAAAGATATGGAGTTCAGTACCAAAATAATCAGTTAAATTTTTTGTAACATTTATTTATTTTTGAGAGAGAAGGAGTGAGAGAGGGGCAGAGAGAGAGGGAGACACAGAATCTGAAGCAGGCTCCAGGCTCTGAGATGTCAGCACAGAGCCCAACACAGGGTTCAAACTCATGAACCATAAGATCATAACCTGAGCCAAAGTCGGACACTTAACCAACTGAGCCACTCAGTGCCCTGCAAAAATAATCAGTTTAAAAAGAGGATAGGGAGTGAGTGAGAAGGAGGAAGGATACTGTAGGTTTGGGGTTTCTCTTTCTTTTTTTTTTGTGGTGTTTTTTAATTAATTAATTATTTGAGAGAAAGAGCATGAGGGGTCAGGGGAAAAGGGCAGAGGGAAAGAGAAAGAGAATATTAAGCAGGCTGCACACTCAGTGTGGAACCCGATGCAGGGCTCAATCACAAGACCCTGGGATCACGACCTGACCCAAAATCAAGAGTCTGTGGCTCAACTAAGTGAGTCACCCAGGAACCCCTTGATTTTGTTTTTGTTTTTGTTTTTGTTTTAAATAGGAAAACTTGTAGACCTATTTGATTACACACACACACACACACACACACACACACACACACACAATAAATGGGAAATATTTCCAAGCTATATAATGTTATAAAATTTTTCAAATATTTGATAAAAATTAGATATAAATAAATGCACTTACTAAAAACATGAATTTTGGGGCTCTTGGGTGGCTCAGTCAGTTAAGCATCCCACTCTTAGTTTTGGCTCAGGTTATGATCTCACAGTTCCATGAGTCTGAGCCCTGTGTGGGGGCTCTGCGCTGGCAGCACAGAGCCTGCTTGGGGTTCATTCTCTTTCTCTCTCTCTCTCTCCCTCTGTCTCTCTGTCTCTTTCTCTGTCCCTCCCCCACTCATATTGTCTCTGTTTCTCTCAAAATAAATGATTAAACTTCAGAAAACCTGAACTTTATTCCCAATATATTTTGCCACATCATAAAAATATTTTAAGTTACTCAGCAAGTAAAATATTTAACTTAGTTTTCATAAATATTTAAGTAATATTCACTTCTAGGAAGATGCATAATGTTTATCCTATGTATCCAGGGCCCTCCTAAGACAAAACCAATTACCTGAGGGGTGCCTGGGACTCTCTCTCCCTCTCTCTCTGCCCCTCCTTCAGATCACACTTGTGCGCACGCACTCTCCTTCTCTCTCTCAAAATAAATAAATACACTTAAAAAAAAATTACCTCTAACAAATCCCAGTTTGAGAAGCACAAGGCCTTAACTATCCTGTGACTCTTCTATACTTAGCACTTTCACCATTATTCAACAAATGTTTAAAGACTGAGTAATACGTAATTCAGGTAAAACAAAAACATGTGATGTACAACTGCTCCCAACACATTCTTTTCCTGGCAATATATATATTTTTTAGATAGTCGACCACCCTAAACATATGGGCACAAACCCTTTTCTTTATTAAGGCTGAGTTAGATATTTAGTCTAAGCCCTGAAAAACTTGGATTCAGTATTCTATGAAGCTATTATGTGTGCACATATTTGAAGGACATTTTAAAAAGTGCTAAACTATAAATATTCTGATTCACTGCTCTTTCACTTGTACTAAAAATGACTTCGCGCAATCACTAACCAGGAGGAAGGTTTTGTATCTCACTGAAAATGTCACTTAATAAATAACCTTCAAATTTAAATGCAAACTATGGATATCATTCATAGATCCTCAAATTTGTCCTTGAAGTCTAAATGGGCAAAGAAAAAAAAAATTTTTCTGCCATTGACATCCTATTGCTTTAACTCCTCGAAAATGAGTTCAAACTTTAGTTTTTAGCATAATATTCTTATGTCTAAGAATCTGTATCTCTTATAGCATGTGGCCTAAAGATTTTAAATATAACTGAACTTTGGGATAATTTGCAATCTTCAACTTCTCATTCTCAGGCTCGATCACTAACAGTTTTAGGGAAAATTACTTTATTTCATAATTTATTCATAATATATGAATTTGTCTAGTCAAAGAGTGCTATGTTGTTCATAGCAATATATCCCAGTGTAATGACTATATGTCTTGACATACACTAGATGCTCAAGAGAAGCAACCCTATAATTATGGCTAGGAAACATGATCTGAGACTGGCACACAGACCAAGAGGCTAGACATTTGAGTAAGTGACGAAGAAAATTTTGAGGCAGAGAATTTGCCACCAGAGAGATTTAGGATATCTGGCGTTGACTTATTACTTATTTATTTGTGTTGATTTTTTCATTAGCCAATAGACCTCCTTGACTGTAATACATAGTTTATCTTTATAGCCTCCATAGTACATGACTACCTCCACAACAGGTGTGATGGGCAGAATAATGGCCTCTTAAAAATGCCTCCCTCCTAATCTCTGGACACCTTGAATATGCTACCTGACGTAGCAAAGTGGCATTAAATTTGCAGATGAGGTTAAGGTTGCTAATCGGATGGTCTTAAAGTAAGGAGATTAATCTGGATATCTATGCAGGTCCAGAGTTATCATGAGGATCTTCAAAAATTACAAGAGGGAGCCTGAAGAGGTCAGAGGGATGAAAAAGGAGAAGGACCTGACCTACCCTTGCTGGCACTGAGGATGGAGGAAAAAGCCATGAGCCAAAAATGCCACTGGTGCCTAGCGGCTAGAAAAGGCAAAAAAAAAAAAAAAAAAAAAAAAAAAAAATGAGTTCTCCCCTGGAGCTTCAGGAAAGGAAGACAGCTCTGCCAAAACCTTGACTTTAGCCCAAGAAGACCTGATTCAGACTTCCGACCTCCACAACAACAAAATAATAAATTTAGGTGCTTGAAGTCACTGCTTTGGAGAATGTGTTATGACAGCAACAGAAAATCAATAGTTTTAATCAGTAAACAGTTTCAAAATAAAAACTAAAAAGTAGTATCTGAGGATAAGTATGAGCATTCAAGATATTTTCAGATTTCCATACCTTCTACTTACTTGAAAACTTAATTTGACATATTCCATCATTGGGATTTTACTGTCCATTCATTTGAAATCTACAGTTTCTTAGAATTAGAAACAATTTTCTTTCACTGACCAGCAACTGCACTTATTTGGGAACAGCCACTGGCTGTTCCTGTGATGAATCATGTTGTTTTCACAATGCTCTGGTGGCAATGTTATGAGCAGTACGTCTCAATAACAAAACATTGTTCTTATTCATCACTTTAGGCAGATATTTTGGTCTAAGTTATCTTTCGGTTGTTTGTGACTCAAACACAAAATAGATGAGGTACAAAGAGGTATCTTTTGATACAATCTTTTATCTATTTCTTTGCTTGGCCAGTATCTACTGAACAAATAGTATGCTATAGCATTGTGCAGGCACTGAGTATCTGAAGGGCAAAGAGCATGGTCACTATCCACTAGAAGCACACAGCCCCATGAAGGTGAAAGCCAAGAATACTTAAAGTCAGGGATTAAGACAAGAATCCACAAAGTGTTGTGGCAACTCAGAAGAAAAAAATCACTAAATTCATTTAAAAAATTTATGTCAAGTCATAAAAAATGAGTTCTACCTTTATGAATGAACGTCCTCTCAGCCTGCAATTAGTTACAATGCATGAGTTGGTTAGAAGACTCCTTTCAGTGCCTCCTGGTCCACATAAGCCTTCTCTGAAAATGAGCCTTCCACTAGCCCCCATCCCACCCTGGACTGAAATGACTGAGGGTGTACGCCTGAACCACACTGGGCCAGCCAATAATATTCCCTCCACCTCAATACTTTGTAATTAGAATTCAAACTATGAGTCCATCTCTAGTAATCCAGTGAAGTCAGGCGATAGAGACTCGGTGACCTGGGAAGCCATGTCACACAGGCACGGAAGACCTCTGGCAAAGAAAAACAGAGAAGGCTGGCAAGTAGAGAAAAACAGTAATGAAGCAGACTCAAGGATAGTTCTGCCCTGACTTTCCTTGTGCGGTCCCACTGCACTCTCTTCTGATGCAGCAAGACAGACTGCATCTTTAACACAAAACTTGACTTAACATAAAACTGACTTTCCTTGTGAGGCTCCACATGCACTATTGCCCCAATGAAGCAAGACACAATGGGTACTTAACATAAAACTCTTATTTTGGTGATGGTTACTTGGAGTTAGTTTCTGTTGTTTGCCCAGTGAGGTAGTTGTGTCTTCATGAAACAGATGCCACTTCTTCAGTAGCCCAGACATTTGCCTCAGTGGCCTCACCTGCAAGCAGGCGAGAGGAAAATGCTTTCCCTTTTCAGAGAATGGGCAGCAGAATTCATAATGGATGTGCAAGCACGAAAGCACTAGGACCATAAATTATCATATAAATGCAAAACTTTGACAACTGTAACTGGTTATGAAATAGTGTTCACAGAATGACCCCTATTAAAGCCAAATGGAAGGATTTTTCAGCAAAAATGAGGTAGGAAAAAGTTCAAATTAAAATGGGCTATGATTCAAATCAGTGCTCTATATTCAACTTCAGAGATTAGTTCATTTTTGGCCATTTCAAAGTGTGGAAGACAGAAGGAGGTAATGGTAGAAAAAGAATCCTCACAGAAGCATGGAATGAATGTTGGGAGGTGGGGGGATTTATGTTCTCAGAGAAAGCCTATCTTGCTATTAAACCACATTGCACAGCAGACACTACAAATGAAGTTCTTCTTTTGATAGAACACAGAAAGGGCATCAAAAGACAACTTTCAAAGGTCTCCAACTAGACAAAGCAGGGTGCTCTACCACAATCAAAAGAACAAGACCCATGTGTGACCAATGGGGCATTTTCTTCCTGTTTTCTGTTACCAAGAATCTATCGAATGATATAGTAAATAGTTGCTCTTTGGGGGCTACCTTCTGCTGCCCATCTTTGAGGTTAGTCATAGCTTGTTAGCACTGAAAAGCTAACAGAGACAAAGAAGACAAAGAAGTACAGACTTTGTTCCATTTATTTATTTCCTATTAGCATCTCTGATAATGGGGCTGTTCATTGAGGAGTAAGAAATTAGCTAAAGTAGAAATGAGAAATGATCTAGAAGTGCCTGGGTGGCTCAGTCGGGTTAAATGCTCAGATTAGGCTCAGGTCGTGATCCCATGGTCCGTGAGTTTGAGCCCCACCTTGGGCTCTGTGCTGACAGCTCAGAGCCTGGAGCCTGCTTCAGATTCTGTGCCACCCTCTCTCTCTCTGCCCCTCCCCTATTCACACTCTGTCTCTCACACACACAAGTTAATAAACATTAAAAAAAAAGATCTAAAGATGATTTCACTTACTGATGTTAGAATCAAGGTCTATACATATTATGAGTGCTTAAGTAAATATGAGATTAAATGATACTCATTTTATGGTACATATGAACTCCTTTGTCATGGAATTTTTACTATGGAATTTGCATCACCACATCATTGCCACACCCGCACCCACGCACACATACACGTTCTAGGCTAACCCAAACTGAACTTTGTTGCTGGTATTGATTCTTCCTCTTCCATGTTACAAAGATATTTAGCACTCATTTTTGCAGTCTCAACACTTAGCACAATGCTTAGCAGACAATCAAGACTCAAAGATCATCTGTGAATGCATAAAAAAGTAGTAATGTGTAAGCTTCAGACACATTCTGAATTCCTGTCCATCATGCCTAGTAGAGTTCTGTGAATACTTACTCAACTCCGGGTATAGCACTAGATGTTTTATGTGCAGTGTTTCATTAAGTCCTCATGACAACCCAATGAGGAAACTGAGGCCTAGAAAGTAAATAGTCCAAGGTGATAAAGCTACTAGTTGGTGGAGTTGCCATCTAGATCCAGTGAGCTGACCTCCAGAACTCAAGCTCTACATCACCCTGAAGGACTGCCAAGCATATTCTAGGCAACTCAAAAATGCTTTCCTGATGGGCTGGCAGACGGTCAGTACTCTGACAGATGTAAACATAAATAAGATGTAAAGCTAAAGTGGTGTTTATACAACTTACTTCTAGATGAGACAGCATCTGATAAGTACTTCTAGAAATGAGGCTCCAGGTGCAGAAGACATAAAGAACTCTTAGCTAGGGCAGGAGAATCAGGGAGGGCTGTGTAGATCAGAGACAAGTGGGCTCATCCTTAAACAACAGAGGATTTGCCTTGATTTGCAGAGATGTGGGATCCAGATGCTATTCAGGAAAACTATCACTACAGGAAAAGCAGTGTATTTGGGACAAGCTGCATTGTGAGGCACGTGTAGGAAGTGGTAATGACACGTTCTGTTTTATTCATACTCTACCAGTTTCCTTCAAAGTGCACTCACCAAATGCTGAGGTTGACTGACTGAAGACTCCCAAAAGTCATCAAAGGCTACTCTGAAGTTGTGAACTTTAACGAGAATGGGGATGTTATTAGAATGGTCACTTTTGTACAAATGGAGTCTGAGGCCAAAAATACAGATGTTAGAACTGCAGTCCCTGAGCTCAGTAGGGAGGCAGTTGGATGGACCTTCCAAGGAAGGCAGACAAAATCCCCAAATGCAGATGACTCAACTGACATATGTGTGGGGCCTTCCTTCCAATACATCAGGCGCCAACAATGATTTTGAAACTCAAGTCTGGAGTTCATGCATTCGCCACTAATAAAAGCAGAGGACTGACAACGATGGTAAATCAAGGGGTATCCTTGGAATTGGGACTCAGAGACACTATCAAAATAACCAGTGGTGAATTCAGTTTAAATTTCTCTGACTCATCTCTGTGTAGTTAATCTGTCCACTATTTCTCTAACAAGGTAAACAACAGATCAATGTAAAAACCACACATTCCAGATCTGATAAGCCACTCTATTCAAAATGTAAGATTTACATAAAGAGAATGTCTATGGTAGCAGATGATTTGCTTACACAGGCATTTTATGACGGCCTTTCAGTTAGTTGGAAAATAAAGACTAAGAGATTTGGGGATTTCTATAATGTTCTGCATAAGCACAGGAAAGAATTTAAAATTTCATTTCTCTTTGAATTAATATCCGATTCTCTTTTAGAGGAAACTTTATTAAATTAGAAGTATAAGTAATTCTGTGTTTAAAAGAAAAGCCTCACTATTCTTTGGGATGATTATACTGCTGATGTGATTCTAGTCACTGTCAATAAACAAAATGACTAAACAACCATTGCAAGGCAGCAATTAACATAATGGTACCTCCTAAATTCTAGGTTTGTTTACTTGAGGTAAAACTACTATTTCTGTTGGCAAGTATGCAGATGAGAGCTCAGTCTTTAAGGTCATGTTAAAAGATTTTTCACAAATGTTTAAAATTACACAAAAAGGACTGAAATTTACAGAGAAATTAATAAAAAACATTGCATCTTTGCATAGATTAAATATTAAAAAGCACTTATAGAAGACATCCAGATGGCCAACAGGCACATGAAAAGATGCTCAACGTCACTCCTCATCAGGGAAATACAAATCAAAACCACACTCAGATATCACCTCACCAGAGTGGCTAAAATGAACAAATCAGGAGACTATAGATGCTGGAGAGGATGTGGAGAAACGGGAACCCTCTTGTACTGTTGGTGGGAATGCAAACTGGTGCAGCTGCTCTGGAAAACAGTGTGGAGGTTCCTCAAAAAAATAAAAATAGATCTACCCTATGACCGAGTAATAGCACTGCTAGGAATTTACCCAAGGGATACAGGAGTGCTGATGCATAGGGGCACTTGGACCCCAATGTTTATAGCAGCACTTTCAACAATAGCCAAATTATGGAAAGAGCCTAGATGTCCATCAACTGATGAATGGATAAAGAAGTTGTGGTTTATATACCCAATGGAATACTACGTGGCAATGAGAAGGAATGAAATATGGCCTTTTGTAGCAACGTGGGTGGAACTGGAGAGTGTTAATGCTAAGTGAAATAAGTCATACAGAGAAAGACAGATACCATATGTTTTCACTCTTATGTGGATCCTGAGAAACTTAACAGAAGACCATGGGGGAGAGGAAGGGGAAAAAAGTTACAGAGAGGGAAGGAGACAAACCATAAGAGACTCTTAAAAACTGAGAATAAACCGAGGGTTGATGTGGGGTGGGAGGGAGGGGAAAGTGGGTGATGGGTATTGAGGAGGGCACCTGTTGGGATGAGCACTGGGTGTTGTATGGACACCAATTTGACAATAAATTTCATATTTAAAAAAAGCACTGATATAGCTTTCATTTAAATAATGAATTTTTTTAATGTTTATTTTTGAGGGGGGGAGAGAGAGAGAGCACGTGCACATGCACGCGCAGGGCAGTACAGAGAGAGAGGAGGACGGAGGACCTGGAGTGGGCTCTGCACTCACAGCAACAAGTCCCTGATGCAGAGCTCAAACTCACAAACCACAAAATCATGCCCTGAAGTCAGAGGCTTAACCCACTGAGACACCCAGCTGCCCCTAAATAATTGATATTAAAAAAATTAACATTAAAATAAGACAACACAACAATGACAAATTTCTTTCCGCAATCCTGATAGGTGCTTGAGTTCTAGTCCTTTCTTCCTGTGGGTTCCTGTATGTCTGTTCTCTCTAGGAGACCACTCTTTGTCTCACTGTCTTCTATTTCTTCCATTCTTCTTATGCTCCTTCCACTCTCAGGCCAGTTTTTATAGCATCAGATCACTCTTTCATACCCCTTATTGGGGCTCCAATACTACACTTAGGTATCTCACTCTTGATTCAGTATCTTTCTCCCCCACTCGATGGTAAGCTCACTGAGGGCCGGCAATGGTTCCATTGTATTCACCATCCAATCCCCAGCTCCAAATACCCAGCACCTGGGATATATTTTGCAAAGTATGTATCAGTCACCCAATAAATATATGAGGAAGGATGAACAAAAAACCTTTACTTGAATACTTGCCTAAGAATATATCTTACATACGGTACGAGCAAAATAAATTTAACAATTATCATGTGGGTACATCCATTTAAATGTCATATTTCCCTTTGTGCATTTGAGAATAGTCATCATCAGCTATGTTTAAAATGGTTGGATTTTATGGAAACAAACATATATAATAAAAATATATCCATAACAACAAGTATTTCCAAAATTAAGGCAATAGTCCAACTATTTACAATAATTTAAGAAAAGCACAAATCTTTTAGTACAACGAATAGGCAGTCTCTTGGAGTCTACTGGAATGAGTCTAGGAATTTTAGGTCTAGCAGAGACAAGCAAGAGAGAAATTACAAGTATGCATACAGCAGACCTGAGAGCCCAGCCAGCAGACATGGCCCAGCCCTGCCAAGTCTAAGTACTAAAGACCTAAGTGAAAATACTTATGTTTTCAAACTGAGCATGGATGATTGTAACTGCAATGGGCTTAAAAACTGCTTTCATTAGAAAAGGCCCATAACTTTACTTGAGGGAAAAAAAAAAATCTGTTTTATTTTGCATTCCCAAATAGAATTATATTAGAGTAACAAAATAAATTTCCCATATACATGTAATTATAAAAGAGAGAGAGAGCATAGCAAGGAAGAGAAAGATCCTTTTCTTTCACTTAACAGGGTAAGAATTTCCCCTTTTACTTAAATCCTCCTGATGGCTCCATTTTAACGATTTCAGTTTATTAACGTGTGATAGCTGAAACTAACAATTTCATGTTCCTTTGTGAAAATTCTCAAACTAAGTATTGTCTTATTCCTCTGTTCATTATTACTGACAACAAATAAAAACAACTTAGCTATCTGTTCTGGGAAATACGTGCTCCTGGAACAATAATCTGTGAACTAACTAAAATAGTTTATTTAGCAAGGTGATCAGTTTATTCATCAAGGCTACTTTAAGACCCACCCTCCCCTTTCTATCACATCAACACAAAGCTGTTTTGTCCCAAACTCTAAACTCCAGTTTCCTGACTTGCAACACCTATGTTAAAATCACTGGGTTCAAACCCCAAGCTTAATAAATGTACTCCCTTAATTTTCCTATTTTGAGAATCTACTCAGATTCTGTCAAAGTGGTACATCCCTTACTGTGTTAGTTCTAAAAGTGTAGCTTTGCTTCATCAATAGGTTTTTCTGGCAGTCTTTTCCAAAACTGGCAGTCAACATTTATCTTATGCCCCACTAAAAAGAAAATTCTTTGAGTTCACACATGTCATGTTGTCTTGGTTGCTACCATATAACTGTGACTAGCATAGTTGCTGGCACATAGTATGTGACTGATAAATTCATACTTAGGAAGGAAGGTGAAGCCTGAGTAATCTTGTTCTATTGGGTTATAGAGAGTCCAAGTCCTTACCAAGGAAAGCCAGTAACCCAAACTAAACTAACAGACACACTCTGTTCTCATCCAGTATCTCAGTATCAATCCGAAAGTTGCTGTGTATAAAGGCTTGCAATCTGTGGTTTTGAAACTGGACGCCTACTTACGTGTGTACACAACTAGTTCCTACAAATTAAAAGGCAAGGCAGTAATTACTGTCCTCCTAGATGACCATCAAGGTAGGTTTAAGCAATAGTCTGGAGAGAATTATTATGTTTTAGACTCCAAAGCCCCCTGAGAAACATAGAAACAGCCCAAAAGATGCATGCTAAAACATCTTGCTTATTTTGTGAAAAGACCACGCATTCATACAAATGTTTTCTTCATGACTGAGAAAAAGGATAATAATAATGCAAAGCATACTTGGGTACTCAGAGCCCAAGAGAATCTTGTCTGAGAGTCTACAAGATGTAAAACTGGTGAGAGAGCCTTTTCAGCAAATGGAGATGCCCCAACAGTGTTTATGTAACAACTGAACAAGGTGAATCACAAAATAATTTTTAAACTCCTATTTCATGATGCACCTGGGTGGCTCAGTTGGTTAAGCATCTGACTCTTGATCTCGGCTCAGATCATGATCTCACAGTTCATGAAATTGAGTCCCACATCTGGCTCTGTGCTGACAGAACAGAGCCTAATTGGTATCCTCTTGTCTCCCCCCTCTCTCTGCCCCTCCCCCACTTGTGCTCTTTCCCTCCCTTCCTTCCTTCCTTTCTCTCTCTCTCTCTCTCTCTCTCCCTCGTAAGATAAATAAAGAAACATTTAAAAAAAACCGCAACTCCTATTTAAAATGTACAAAAGGTTCAGTACCTAAGACTTGTATTTACTTTAAAAAAAAATCTTAGTGGCTTCTTAAACCCCTGCTGATTGGTAGTGGGAGAGAAATTAGTGAAAACATAAGAAAATATCAATTTATATATTAACGTGACTAAAAATTTCTGGGTTTGTCTATCAACCATTTGAATGAAAATTTCTTGGGATGGACATGTCAGGAATTGGAAGCCATCATCGCCATTCCCCCTCCCCCAAAAAAAGTGAACCAACCAAAAAATCAATCACTTTATTTTTAGAACCATCAGAGAATTGAGGTTACAGGGCAAGCCACCACCCCACAATCTGCAGAGATAGAATACAAAGAATCAGAGACACGGCCAGCTTACCTGAAGCTAAAGCAGAAGGAGCTAGTAACTAAGAGGAACACAGAAATGGTAACTTCAACAAACTGCTGGAGGCTCAATAAGAGGTAGCTTGAGAGTTAAAAACTCCTAGGGGCCCAATCTTAGGACAGACTCCACACTTTTGGTGGCTTTACCTCTAGGAACACTACCATGTTTTAATGATGAAGAATGGAGGGAAAAATCCTGTCAGGGAGGGGAAAATAACTGTTTTTGAAAGTTTCCCAGGTTGTTTTCATAACAAAGGCATGCTCCTAGGAAATATATTTTACCAGAGTTTTATCTGAACTTAGGGAAAAAAAACATTTAACAATTCTGATCCTTTCTACTTTTTCTGACCCATCATAGGAGATAAGACAGGGAAGGAAAGAAAAGAAAGGGAAGGAAAGAAAAGAAAGGAAAGGAAAGGAAAGGAAAGGAAAGGAAAGGAAAGGAAAGGAAGCAGGGTAGGAGGGAGGCAGGAAGGAAGAGAGGGAGGGAGGGAGGGAGGGAGGGAGGGAGGGAGGAAGGGAGGAAGGGAGGAAGGGAGGAAGGAAAAGATTATGAGATACTTCTAAAGATCACAGCCCAGGGAATCAGACTCCCTAACAAATCAGATATGATTATAACATTATAGAATAGTATCCATCCTCAATACCTCTTATCACTAGATGAACAGGGCTTTAGTAAAACAATGAAATTATAACTTTAGAATAACATTGGATTATAACTTATAGTATAACAATGGTTTATAGTTATTATAAATGGACTCTATTTACAAATGATTTCTTAAGGAAACCCAGAGAAAACACGGGAGAAAAAATACATCTACAACAAACATTAAACACAATCCAGTTCCTAGACATATTACTATAAAAGCTCCCAATAGGGGCACCTGGGTGGCTCAGTCTGATAGGCATCTGACTTCAGCTCAGGTCATGATCTCCTGGTTCCTGAGCTCAAGCCCTGCACTGGGCTCTGTGCTGACAAGCTCAGACCCTGGAGCCTGCTTTGGATTCTGTGTCTCCCTCTCTCTCTTCCCTTCCCCTGCTCACACTCTGTCTCTCTCTTAAAAATAAAATAAAACATTAAAAAATAGTTTTAGGGGCGCCTGGGTGGCTCGGTCGGTTGGGCGTCCGACTTCGGCTCGGGTCATCATCTCGCGGTCTGTGGATTTGAGCCCCACGTTGGGCTCTGTGCTGACAGCTTGGAGCCTGGAGCCTGCTTCGGATTCTGTGTCACCCTCTCTCTCTGACCCTCCCCCATTCATGCTCTGTCTCTCTCTGTCTCAACAATAAAAAAAAATTAAAAAAAATAGTTTTAAAAAACTCACAAAAGCCTAATAATCTCAGCTCTTACGATCTGAGATATCATTTCCTGCTTTCACCAACAACATAATCACAAGACACACTAAAGGCAAGGAAAAAACACAGTCTAAAAAGACAAAGCAAGCATCAGAAGTAGACTCAGATATGAGAAAGGTTTTGGAATTTTCAGGTAAGGAATTAAACTTTGGCTAATATGTTAAGGGCTCTACTAGAAAAGCAGACATGCAGGAACAGACAGGTAATATAAGCAGAAAAAAATGGAAATTCAAAGAAAGAATCAAAAGGAAATGCTAGAAATCAACAACACCGTTACAGAAGTGAAGAATGCCTTTGATAGGCTCATTAGTAAACAGAACAGGGCCAAGGAAAAAATCAGTGAGATTTAAGACATGTCAATAGAAACCTCTCCAAAGTGAAATGCAGAAAAAAAAAAAATAGAACAGAACATTAAAGAACTGTGAGACAATTTTTAAAAAGTGTAATGAGAATACCAAAAGAGGAGAGAGAGAGCACACAATATTTGATGTATTTGATGTAATGATTGCTGAAATTTTTTCAAAATGACAGATATCACATCACAGATCCAGGAAGCCTAGAGACCACCAAGCATAATAAATTCTAAAATACCTACATCTAGGCATATTATATTTAAACGGAAAAAAGACCACAGACAAATAGAAAACCATGAAAGCATCTAGAGGAAAAATATTACTTTTCTGTAGAGAGCTTGTCTGACTTCTTGCAATAAATGATGCAAGCAAAAGGGGAATGCAGTGAAACATTTAAAGTTCTGGAACAAAAAATCTCCAATCTATAATTCTGTACTCAGAAAAATTATCATTCAAAAGCAAAGGAGAAATAAAGGGTTTCTAAGACAAACAAGAAATAAAGGATTTCTCACCAGCAGATTCACGTCGCAAATGTTAAAAGATCTTCAGAGATGGAAAATGGCACAGAAATGTTAACTACATAAAGAAAGGAAAAGCATCAGAGTTCAAAATAAGATCTTTTGTTTCTCTTAATCAGAGTTAATTTAATATGGTACTGCTCAAAGTAATCAAAACATTTTACTGGATGATTACAGCATGAGCATAAAATAAACAAGTGAGAACAATTTCATAAAGGAAGAGAGAGAGAAATAGAGAATACTGTTATACAGTATCTGTACTACCATCAAGCACTATAATTTTATTTGAAAGTGGACTTAAATTAGTTGTAAATTGATACTGAAAACATAAGAGCAAACACTGAACCATTTTTAACCATAATTG